>NC_138972.1:62747500-72062500 GCF_055761805.1 Camellia sinensis
ATGCAAATGAGTCAATGTACATTAGTTAAAGTTGAAATGCTGATGATATTAAAATGCTATTATGGTTCGAACTGAATCATGTAATTTGATGTTGGATGATTGCTCAAGGACTAGTTAAAGTCTTTGATTCACTCAATCATTAGTATATTGCTTTGCTTGATAACAAATGAAAAAACTGTATGACTGTTTTATTAGTTTTGCATGTAACCATTTTATTAAATGCCTATGTTATTGTTATTCAGTGTTGTGGTTAGTCGGTAGCTTTGGAATTTGAAAGAGTAGAGATATTTGGTGTATCACACAAGGGTAACTTGTGATGACCAGGAAACTGATAAATCTTTGAAATTTTTTTTTTCCCTCCTAGTTTTTTAGGGATTTTCTGTTTACTGTTTTTGTGCCTGTGTATGTGTGTTATGGATTGGTTAGTGGGTAAGTTGAGAGGTTTTTTTTTTCCTTGCACATTTTTTTTTTGACAGTTGCAATTTCAGACATCAAAGTTTCATTACTGCAAGTTACATATGTGAGTTACAATTTTGCTGGCATTCACTCAACTGGCGGCATTCACTCTGCTGGGTCATGCATTCATGGGTGTCTCTGCAATGGGGTTTGCTCATTCATTGCCCTAGTTTTTTGTTTTTGTTTTTTCGCCCTGGCATAGTTATTCTTGTAATTAAAACAACTATATGTAGTTTATTATTGGGGGCTTTGGGACAATAAATTCTGATTAAGCCTTTATTATTAGCGCCAATGAATAACTAATGTTTTTAGAGAAAATATCTCATAAATACTTTTTTAATATTCATTAGAAAACTAATTCAATGAATATTGAAAAAGCAGAACTACTTGGATATTTTTATTTTGCAAGACCTTTTAGTTTATGTTGAAACCATTTTAAAGGGTTTGAACAGACACAATCTGCCTAAGATCACAACCCATGTTTGTAGATACAACAAATGAATTCAAAATTTAAAAACCAGAAAATCTTAGAACTGTTTCAGACCAAATGGCTATCAATCATTTTGTTTGTTTTATTGATTCTTTTCTTTTGTTTAATTCTTTATATTGATTGTCTATTTCTGTGTGACAAATCACATAGTAATGGAGTTTAGGATCTTTAATTGTGTATGGGTCGTTGGTTGTAAGTTCACGCTCAGTCGGGTTATCACATCGGAATCAAGTCGAGTTTCGCTCAGTCACTTGCTCAGGTATATTTATGCATATATGTTAGATTGTATTTGAAAAAGGATTTTGGAAAGGTCTATTTTAAACAAAAGGTTTTTGGAGAAAGTTTCAAATCAATGCATTTAATCCTCATTGGTTTTGGTCAAGCAATTGAGTCCCCCAATGTGCAGCAATGGATCGCTTGCACGGATCAATTGTGATTCAAATCCTTTTGACTGATTTTATCAGTGGCCTGCAATCGTTAGGCAATCAACGGACGATCCATCACTTGAGTGGACATTTTGTAACATATAATGGTGGCCACTGGAAAGGTCTACTACTCAAGTGAAACTAAGAAAATTCCTTATTTGGATATGATATTCTAAATTTTTATATAAACTCTTCATAATTCATTTTAAGTACAACCATTTTCTTTTACTAAAAATATTTTGAGATTGATTCATATTTTGTATGACAATTTTCTAAGTGATTTTTGTTATAAAAAAAAGTCCTCATTATCATTGCATTGCATTGCATTGTTCTGTCATGTGCCGTCGGTGTGGTAATCAGAGTCATTCAGGAATGGAGGTTGATGATCGATGGAGCTTCATGGTGTCCTATAGATCAAGAAGGCTGATGGGATTAAGCTGCATTCGTAGAAGTTTCGTCAAGACATGGGAGATAGGTAAAGCTAGGTGAGTGGTTGTAAGTCCTTCATGTATGTCTTGTACTCTTGATTCATTATAGTAGATTTTTATTGAGCATTGGCGTCGTGATTTTTTTTTCTTCTATTTTTTCTCCCGTTTAGAGATTTTTTTTAATTGGGTTTTTCATATTAACTATTGTGTCATTGTTATTATTAATTGTAGTTGATTAATCTTTATCACTGCAAGTTAAAATTGATAGTTAGGTTTTAATTTAAATAATGTGCTTACATGGTAATTTCGGGTAAATTATTGTTTGTGCTTACATGGTCCACAAAAATAAGAATAATGTGAGTAAATTATAAAACACCGTTAGTTAGACATATTATTAAGTTGTATTATGGATTTATATGATAATTTCTGCTAGTCTTGGCTCCCAAAAGCCACTAGGATTAGGAATGTTAGTTCAAACCAATACAAGAGAGCCATCAGCTCTGGGCTAGTTTGGATATATTTGCACAATACAAACAAGACTGAGGATTTTACCCAACTTGCAAAGAACATTGAATTCATATACCCAAAAATAAAAATAAAAATTCCAACCATGAAGAAAGTACAATTCAAAAGGGAGGAAAGATCACAAGTAGGGGTGTAAAATTGGCTTGTGGCCCACCAATAGCCTGTCCGCAGCCCGGAATGGCCTGGCCAGGCCCGAGTTTAGTCTATGACTCTGAGCTTGGGTCTTGTGTTTTGGGGCCTGACCCACCGGCCCGTTTCAAGGCTCGTCCGAGACCCGGTACGCTCAAGGCCCAATGTCATTTTCAAACTATTTTGATAAAAAAATTAGTTAGGCCCGGCCCGGCCCGGCCCGGCCCAAACCAAAACCCAAGCCCAATTGTGGACCGGGTTGGGCCGAATTTGCATCCCTAATCATAAAAAATGTAAAACAATACAAAAGTTCTATTGAAGACAAACTTCAAGGAGGGATATTTGCTTCTGTGGCCCAGTTACAGTAAAAATTAAGGAAGATACTATCATGGATATCCAAGGTTACTTAGAGCATCTCCAATGTTATTAAGCATTTTACTTATTTAAAAGTTACTATTATATATATATATATTATTTTGCCAATTCATTTTTCTTATGTTTCACTTCAACCTTACTTTTTATTTTAACTATTCATTCAAATATTACTCAATTTATGAAATGCTACATTAACAACAAATATGGAGAAAAATGATCAGAAGGGTTAAATAGATTTTGCCTAGAAGACTACGTTTAGCTAGTGAATGAGAGTTAAAATCGAAATGCCTAATGATCACATACCTAGTCAATTGGATTTGAAAAAAATTAAGTTATATTAGGTATTTTAACTAATAGACATTATATGCTTAGTAGGTTGAAAATGCTCTAGATCAAACTAGAGCTTTGAATTCATTCATTTTCTAGTTTCTTTTTTATGCTTTCCATGAAATAGGAATCCTTCATGCAATGCCTTAAATTGAGGCTCTAGCCATTGGCTTCTGAGTTAAAAAAATTAAGTTATATTAGTTACTTTAACTAATAGACATTATATGCCTAGTAGGTTGGAAATACTTCAGATGGAACTAGGGCTTTGAATTCATTCATTTTCTAGTTTGTTTTTTATGCTTTCCATGAAATAGGAATCCTTTATGCGATGCCCTAAATTGAGGCTCTAGTTATTGGTTTTTTGGTTTTTGACACCGGAATGATTTTTTCCAAAGAACATAGTACTTAATTGAAATGAAGGATTGAATTGATAACGCTTTGATTAGTTGATAATATTAGTATTAGTTTATACTTTTTTGACATATTCCTGGGAAAAGTTTCAGTAATGCCTAATTCATGCCGAGTATACCTTGTGAGAATTCTGAATTCATAGGTTGTAGGTACAGATTTATGTCACCACAAACAGAGACTAAAACAAGTATCGGATAGGCAAACTTCCTGACTATCTCTGCACCCATTCCTCACTTCTAGTCATTACATTTTGAAAAGACATAAATATTTTTTTATAAAAGTAATCATTTATTATTATTATTTTTGGTTACATCGGAAATAAAAAGTAATCATTTATTCAAAAGAATATTTTATCCCTTGTCGAGATAAGGGGAACAGGATTGACTACTAATGACAAGGCACGATATTCAGTCTCATTGCCTGGAGCACCATACCCATCTCCATACTGATACATGCACTGAGCCATCCTAGCAAGGTTCATTGCATTCCCAATAAAAGTCTTAGTGAAGAGACAATTTGCAGCTCCATCTTCATTCATCTTTTTCCATGTCTCACCAATCAAGTATTTCATGTGTTCACGGGCATCGTTTTCAGGGGCACCAGTTTCATGCATATAGCATTGGATTGATTTAGGAACGTCGCCTCTTAGTAACTCGTCCTGAATCAAAGAGAACGATTAACATGTGGTCAAACCCGGTTTAATTCTTAAACCAAGAAATTGTCTTCAACATTGTTTGAATATTGAAAATAATTGAATAGGAAAGGAAAATTATTGAATAGCATAGGAAAATTGTTGAACAATGCTTTAAAGAGAATTGATATTCTTCATCCTTCTTCCCTCCCTTTCCATTCTTTCCCGGGATCCAAACATACAGCACTAACGAACCTCTTTATGAAGATGAAATGGGTGTGTAACTCACTTACCGATGATGTTCCTAAGTCATCTGAAAGTCGGAAAATAATTGATGACCAGCGAATTATATTTGGGTAACTTTCTAATAAGCATTCCGAGGCCTCCTTTGTTACTGTTTTAGAATCAAAAAAATAAGCATGCACTAGCATAAGAGGAGCTGAAATCGAAATCCACGCATTGTTCATGTATTCTTCAAAGGTTGGTGTATATCTGTTGTAGTACCACTTTGCCTCCAATAAATAAGATTTACAAATATCTGCCCACTAAAGCATTTAGAATGGTCAATTAGTCGAAGAAACTACAAAAATTAAGGACATTTAAATTTACTTTGAATATGATCTAAAAAAGAAAAAGAAAAAAGAAAAGAGTTTAAAAAAAATAAAAAATAAATAAAAAAAGACAAAAGGGTGAGTGTGTGAGCCAATAGACACAATGGTGGGTGTTGTGAAGCCCACCTACCCTCCCTTGTGTCTATTTTTTTTTTTTTTTTTTGTAATTTATTTATTTATTTTTTATTGGATAAATTACAAATACACTCCCTGAGGCTTGCTTAAAATACGAATTACTCCCTGTGATATGGAAAATTACAAATATTTTTCTGTCAGAATTTTTTTATTTAATAGAATTAATTGAAAAAGTGAAAATTTTAACTGTTTACCTATACAATAATAAAATTATCTGAATTATTAATTAAAATAAAATTTTAATATTATTAAAAACTGTTAATTAACTTGATGATTTATTAATAAAATTTGATGATTTATTAATAAAATGACTTATTTGTTATGAAATTAGAAATTTTAGGGGCCATAATGTAATTTCTAAAACTACAGAGAGTAATTTATAATTTAAGTAAATTTCAAGGGGTGTGTTTATAATTTATCCTTTTTTATTTGCAGCGAAGTTGGGGGGAAAAAAAAAATAGTTCATAAAGAAAATGATACCACTTTCTTTAGGTGTGAAATGATGTGCAATCCTTGTTCCTTAAGTGCATCATAAGCCATTTCATTAGTAGAGTTGAATAAAGCGAGGAAGCATATCTTCATATAGTCTGGAAGTTGTTCCATTGCACTGATATCCCACCTAAAAGTTAAAAAGAAAAAAGAAGTATTTTCATGTTAAAGATATATAGCTAAGAAGCATGCAAATTAATGCAGATGATATTGACACAACCATTTTCCCATCAACCAACCTCTCAACGGCGTCGGTAAATAGTTCAAGTTCCTCCAATGAACCATACACATCATAGACATCATCTATTATTGTCATCAGTGTGCAGACCTTCGTGGACATTCTCCTAAAGTATCCAAATTGAGGCTCAAAATTCATTCCCAGAGGCCATAAAAAACTCTCCATCAACCTATCTCTAGCAAAGCTCAACTTTTTTCCCAAACATGTACTCCTCCACCACCTATATTCATAACAAGGAAAAGAACATTACATAAGGTATATGAAATACAACATACATACATATATATATGGTGACTTATATGGCTGCACCCTTACTACATAACGAAAATTGGGAACATTTCTGACCTTGACATTTGTTTTACTTCTTGCTGGTGAATTGCTTGCACCATGTTGAAATCTAATTGCGCAAGCTCAAGCAATATAGAATTCATATCTCGTCTTCTCTCATACACATCAATGAACCATCTTGCCTCTAGCCTTTGCACCCTCCAATGTAGGGGAAGCTCCAATGAATGTCTAACTAGCATGGCGAGATTTTGATCAATATCCTTCTTCTTGAGGTTTTCTTTGAGGTTTCTAGTTGTGAAATCCCTGGCCTCATCTAATAAACTTTCACCATCAATTGAAAGATATGAGGCTTCATACAAATATAGTAGTCCCTTTGTATCCTCACAAAGACAAGACCTCAAATTCCCCGTCTCGTCCGTAAATTTTTTAAAAACGTCTGCAATTCAAGCAAACTATTAATTAGTATGAGCTCAAATACAATATATGTATATTGAGAAAAATAGTGTGTGATTCATGTTCAATTCACAATTAGAATAAATTTGGATCACATTATTTTTCTTGATATATATATATATATATATTTTTGTATTTGAGTTCTCAATCTCTATTGGACACATAAAAATATACAGTTCATAGCATCAATGTCCAATCATTTTAAGTTTTTTTGCTTCTCATTTATTTATTATTATTATTTTCTTTTTTGGGGGGTGGTGTGTGTGTGTTTTCTCTTAAAATTTTGAGTTAATTACACTTAGCACCCTACATTTTCACTATCCTCTCATTTTGGCTTTCACTTTTAATTGTGACAATTAACCTCATATACTGTAAGTTAATTTGCAAGTCATCCCTTTGCCTATCTACCATTAATAAGGCTAACAGAATTTGTCATGTGCTCTAAACGTGACATTTTTTTTTTTGGTCACATTAAAACTCTTATATTTTCATCAAAATCTCATTTTGGTCCTCATACTTTCTCTAAAATCTCACTTTGATCCCTTCACTTTTAGTTTTCATCAACCTTAATAACGGTAGATGGACGGAAGGGTTGACATTTCAACTCGACTTAAAGTGTAAAGAATTGACAGTTATAATTGAAAGTGAATGAATTAAAGTGAGATTAGGGTGAAAGTGAGGAGTTGCTAAGTGTAATTAACCCTTATATGGAGTGAGGAAATCATTGAAGTACCTTGAGGGACATTGTACCCATGTTGTCTCAAAAGCCTAAATTTGAGAGCTGTAGCATGCAAATCCTCATTGTTGTACTTGTCATTCATGTTGTATATTCTCTCAAGTACTCTCTCTATCTTATCCTTGAAGTGATAGAACACTCCAAGCCTTTGCAAGTCATCAATCATCTCAAGTGCATCCAATGGATCCTCATCCACTACTTTCTCAAGCATTATCTTCACATCTTCCTTCAATTTTGCAGCCCTTTTTTCATATACATCTCCCTACAAAAATAATTTTTTGTTAGCAATTACCATTGATTTGCATCCACTAACCAAGCAAAGTATATATAACAATAGTAACTACATATACCACATATTTACTGTTAAGTGACTGCACATAGTCATGGTCCCAAATG
This sequence comes from Camellia sinensis, assembly GCF_055761805.1. Classification (NCBI taxonomy): domain Eukaryota; kingdom Viridiplantae; phylum Streptophyta; class Magnoliopsida; order Ericales; family Theaceae; genus Camellia; species Camellia sinensis. Next base: position 62,755,044 of record NC_138972.1, read on the forward strand.
GGAGGTTGGTAGTTGGCGGATCGTCTGATGACCTTTTGATTGCAAGGTCCATCAGCAACAACAATGCATCGAATGGCACGCAGGGATCGGCCATGAATGGGTGCTAAATGTGAGGCAGAGCTTGGATATAGTAGAGTGGCAGTACTATAAGGAGAGATAGGAAATACAAGGCTAAGAGCCATTGCACTGAATTTCTAACAAACTTAAGCTTGCTTTGATTGTTTGGCTAACTGTGATGACAACCCACACTTAAATAACATGTATGCCCGTACCAATTTTGAAATAATAATAATAATAATAATAATAATAATAAAAGGAGAAATTACAATTTGTACTTCGGTAATTTACACTCAATCTCACCCGCTAGATATTTCAGTTGGGCCCAATTATATAACATTGTTCTGAAGATTGATGGAGGGACTAAAGTGAACTTTTAGCCAAATTATAGAGATACTGAGATCTCATTTGATAACATCACTTTTTAGTTGAAAAGTTAAAAAATTATTAAAAAAATTAAAAAGCTAACAACTTATACTAAAAAATCAAATATTCACTTTTTTCTCTATTTTTTACACATCTTTACGTAAAAAACTAAAAATTTATTCCAAACATACTACTTTTTTTTTTTACATAATATTTTAGCTAAAAAGACAAAAAGTTACTAAAAAAATCATATTCCCAAACGAAGCCTAAACTATTATAGAGAGACTAAAGTGAGATTTTAATAAAAATATAAAAGTGATAATTACAATTAGGGTAAATTATAAATACACCCCCTGAGATTTGATTAAAATACGAATCGCTTCTTGTGATTTTGAAAATTACATTTCATCCCCTGAGATTTTCAATTTCATAACAAATCGCTCATTTTATTAATAAATCATCAAGTCAATTAACTGTTTTTAATACTATTAAAAATATGTTTCAATTAATAATTTAAGTAATTTTATTATTATATAAGAGAGCAATTATTAATTTCATAAATAAAAAATTTCTAATAAAAAAGTATTTATAATTTTTTGAACCACAGAAGACAGTTTATATTTTCAGTAAACCTCAAGAAAAGTATTTGTAATTTACCATAAAATTAATACTATCATGTTATTGTGCTTCGTTTGTTGTCGAAATGACATTATACAAATAAGCTCAATTACAATTTGACTTGAAATCTGAAAAGTTGACTAAAACAATTAAAAAGTTTTGTAAATAAAGTAGAATACACTCTTTTTAGTTTCTATTTCAGAATTCACTTTTTAAAAAAATTTATTTTTTTGTTTTTGTATTTTTTTTTATTTTTGTTGAATTTTTTTTTAATATTTTAAGTAATTTTTTTTTAAAATTTTTAAATATACCGAACATAAATACACATAAAAAGTGTAATATTTGTGAAAAAATATTTATTAAATACTAAAAATACAAAAAAAGTCAAAAATTCAGTACATTTTTTTATATTTTTCTATATTTATTAATTTTCAAAAATATTTTTTCACAAATATTTTACTATTTAAATACATTTAAGTAAGCTGCATCTAAAAAACTAAAAATTATTTAAAATTTTAAAAATATACACTAAAAATAAAAAAATATACAAAAATAAAATATTCAATTTAAAAAAAATTGAATTTAAAAAATTGAAACCAAGATTGGATGTAAAATCTAAGGGCAATTATACCCCAGTGATATTTAGGTAGGGGTGAGCAGCGGATATACCGATCCATCAAAACCGATCGAACCGAACTGATCCACCACATTTTGGACAGATGCGTGATGACGAGCGGACGGTTGCGGATTGATTTTCTCCAATCCACCAATCTGGCGGACGGATGGCAGATTTGAGATTCCTTTGGCCGCAACCGAACCGCCAAACTGCGAACACCCCTACTAATTTATAAGACTTTTTGTTTTCAGTTTGTCTAAATATTCTGTTTGTGTTTTCAATTAAAAAAGAGTTTAAATATTCTGTTGAAAAAAAAATTTCAACTTGAATATCTTTTTTAAATTGAAAAAAATAAACGTATTATTTATCTATATTTTTTGGTTTTTAAATCTATCTCTAAAAATAATAAATAGAAAATATGATATATGTTGGTTGGTTTTTATTTTCAAAAATAGATATAGATGTAACAATACAGAGGTATACAATCTCTACTAGTGTTATGTTCATGGTTTTGGTGATTTGAATTGTTTTTATATTTTAAGAATCACAGATTGTAATACTTTATGTGGATGATGCATGCAGTAATTGTGATATTCTAAAGTTTCAAACTTTTTTGCTTTGGATGAAGCATGCAGTGATTGTAATATTTTTTGAAGTCATTAACTGTAATACTTTCTTCTTCTTTTTTGAGGAAGTGCACAAGTTAAATTATGTTGAAAATTTATAAAATTTTAAACCGCCAAACGGATTTGCATCCGTCCGCCAAACTGCCAATCTGCTTAATCCACATCCGCTGGATTGGCGGACAGATGCGGATTGATTTTCTCCAATCCGTCAATCTGGCAGACGGATGGCGGATTGGAGGTTTCATGGCCGCAACCAACCCACGCACACCCCTATATTTGGGATTCTTATTTATCGATCGGTGTTGAAAGTGCTTTAGAATTACAATATGGTTTAAAACCTCAAACTTTAATTACAAAAGAGAGGGAACTTTCTATCGTCTCTCACGTGCTCACTCTCACTGTCCCTAAAACTCACGTTTTCTTTTTCTTTCTCCACTGTCATTCTCTCTCTTCTCTCCTTCTTGTCTTTAGAATTACATGTAGATTTGTGTGAGTTATATACTTATGTGAGAGATTTAGTAAAAAATTTGACAAATTATTTAGAATTGTTAGCACTGAAATTTATTTTCTTTGTCAAACAAACATAACAAATACAGAGAGTTGATCTAGTGGATGCTAGGGGTGAAGACCATGAGTTTATAGTGGGATGTGGGTACCAGAATGCAGAACAAGTGACAGAAGTGAAACACTTAAAGAGGTAGAAGTGGCAAAAGCAGTTTCTTCTGTCGATTCATCTAATAGTGTAATGGGATGTGGCCAAACGTGGCCCAGTTGTCAAGCCATGAAGTTAGGCATGTAAGTGATGTAGGGCATACGGTTCGTTTGCAAGAAGAAGTAGAAACTGCAGCATAGAGGTAATTACTAGCGGTTATAGAGATCATGGGTAGTTATGCAAGAAGTGTAGGTAATTTGTTCCATAGTGGGACACGTGTTAGCAGATAAGTAGCAGGGCCAATAGCATAAAGGCTAGAAATTCGAAGGCATAAAGATCTTCAACCAAATTCATAACCCATGTAAAATTAGGAGTAATTTAACTTAGATAGCAGTAGTTTTATTTATTTATTTATTTTTTTAACTTAGGAGTATTCTTATTTGTAGTTCAGCCTCTGTGATCGAGTTTTTCTCTGTCGATTATTGTGTACATTGAACTTGTAATTAAATTATTGTAATTAAGTGGCAAGTTTACTTGTTCTTTAATCAAATTCCAGTTTATCCAAACTTATTTCTTCACATTGCAACCTCCAAAGAAATCCTTGAAACTTTTAAGGCATAGGACACCAACAACAATTGCTTGATCTGTTGTTGTTGTGTGAAATTTTGGTTATTCTGTCGAATCTCCTCTGTCAATTTGACCTAAACTAGATTTTTGCTAACATATTTTGGCACGCCTAGTGGGACCTAGTGATGGCTAGAAAGAAACAACATGAAATTTTTGAAAACCCTGAGAAAATGGTTAAAGATGGAGAATAGTTGGATAGTGGACTTGAAGGAGTGCACAACAATCTAGGTGATGGCCATTTAGTGGCCAGACAGGAAGTAGGCCAAGGAAATGGCCAAAACTGGCCAGTCTAATTGTCCTCCTACTGATCCAAGAAGGACTCTTCTACTGCACACTCAGCAAGCTATTGGCTCCATGTCTGTGTATGGGAATCAAGTGATGGTAGACTACTTGCTGGCTTTGTTTGAGAAAGCCAACATGAAGCCTAGCCAATCAAGAAGGGTTGGGGAGCAGACTCAGGTAAATAAAGCACAATTCATACCTTATGTGGCCCCTCAACAACAAGCAAATGTAAATGAACCTATATTATTTTATAGACCTCCCACACTCCAAGAAAAATATGGGGAGGGAATGACTGTAAATCCTGTGTTTGAGAGGGAATACCCCGCAAATTCAGTGTTTAATCATAACTTAAATGATATAGGAATAAGACCTAGGGCAACCAAGGCCACAAATGTATGGCAATCGTGCATTTGATGAGCCTATAGAAGGTTATTAGGCTATCGCAGAACAGAGAAATAGGCCAATTAATCAAGTAAGGCCTCAGGATATACGAGATCATGCCATGCAACAACTATATTATGAACCCAACATGATGCATCTAAGGCTTAGAGGGCTGGCCCCCCTTTTCCTTACTTCTAACCAAAAGTTCAAGGAGGGGGACAACAACAACAATACTTAGACCCTCGGATTAATAATAGGCAGCAAAAATGAACATCATACAAGAAATGTATGGTCCAGGCTGAACAAGGCCAGATAGGCCAATGTTCAGGAGTCCTTACCCTCCATGGGTAGAAACAACCCCTATTCCAAGAAATTATAGGATTCCTGAGTTTACTTTGTTTACAGGAGAAGAGAGACAATCAACCATAGAATATGTAGGTAGGGTCATACTCCAATGTAGAGAACCTGGCTATGATGACAATTTAAAATTAAAACTCTTTCCTCATTCTCTGTCTAAAGCGGCATTTACATGGTTTATTAACTTTCCAGAAAATTCTATTCATGCTTGGCAAGAAATGAAGAGTCAGTTTCATGCTCAGTTCTTTAGAACCAAGCCTGAGGTGACAATAGTGGATTTGTCAAAATTTAAATAAAGACAAGGGAGTGCAGAACAGTACATCAACAGGTTTAAGAAAGCAAAAAACAGATGTCATGTGTACATGCCTGAAATAGAAATCATAAGATTAGCTCAAAATGGTTTAGATTTTGAACTTAGGAAAAAGTCTGAAGGTATGATATTTAGAGACTTATTTGAGTTGTCTTCAAGCGCAACCAGCTATGAGGCCATTCTCAGAGAAATGCAGTCTCATTTGGGACTTATTACCAAGAGGTTGAGTTTGATATGGATGTTGACATAGATGTTGCTCAAGTGATGAGTAAAAAGCCTGTGGTTTGTGAAACATTTAGGAAAGCTAACAAGCCTGTGAGCATGCCAACAACACAGCCAACCAAAAAGAATATGGTTGTGTCACGTAGGCAGTATTCTTTTGACTTATTAAAAGCAGATGCATTATTTGATGAGTTGTTAGCAAACAAATTTTTAACTTTGACTCCTGGCCACAACAGTCCTAGAGAAAAAGATAGGGTTGGCAAGGAGTATTGTAAGTGGCATAACTCTTTTAGGCATTCCACTAATAATTGTGTTACATTTCGAAATTGTGTGTAGGATTTAATTCAGAAAGAAATTCTAAAATATGCTGAAAAAGATAAAGGGGTCATGGCAGTTGATAATGATCCGTTTCCAAATATGGTGGAGATTAACAGGAAATTAATTTACTTTTAGTCGATTGATCAAAAGAAGAAGGATAAGAACCCCAGAGTTCTCTTGGTGGAATTAGAGAAGCTCCACAAAGAGAGGATGAAGAAAATGGCAAAAGAAGCAAAAAGAAAAAGAGTTCAAGGAGAGCTTAGTGAGAGGCTCATTTGTTTCAGATGTGGTACTGAGAAAGAAAGAGATAAGGCCATTATGATTGATGGAATTCAAAAATTAGAAAGAATGTTGGCCTGAGGTTTAACACCATGGGTAGTGGTGATCTGCAAATTTTCGACAATGATTGTTTGTTCTATGATGGGATAGACCTAGGGATATATGGTCCTGCAGAGAACTATGGTAAGGATGATGCTCCATTTTTGTTCCAAGGAGCTCCTATTCATCCATGCTTTGGTGGATCAAGTAAAATAAGGACCATGCTCAGACAACAAAAGGGTCCTAAGCCCTATGGGAGTCCAAAGGTACTGACTAGACCATATAGTGGCCAGCAACAACAATTTGGTGCACTACATAATGGCCATCAACAGACTGGAAGGCCATATGAGGGGCAACAACAGTTTCTGAGACCATTTGGGGGACTTCAACAGCAGTATCGTGGTCTAAGAATGAGGCTAGATATGCAACTAGTTCAACCAAGAATGGTAAAGCCTCCAGTACCATCTCATCAAGGATGGCAAAGAGTGTCTGATCCAAAGTTTCCCATGATTGGTTGGAGACCAATGGGAGAAACAAGAACTCAGAAAATGAGGGAACAAAGAAAGTTCCATGCCATGATGTCTGCAGCTATGGGGGATAAGCCAGCTAGAAGACAAGATTTAGTATGGACTAGAGATGGATTAGTTTCTGTTGTTGGAGAAAAGGAAGTGAAGGGTTCAACTTCTAGAGCTCATCTAGTACAGCCAGTTCATATTTTAAAAAGGAAAATAGAGCTAAAAAAGACAGATGATAGACTTGTTAGAAAGCTTTCTGAAAAGGCTTTGTTGAGACAGAAATTAAAAGAGTTGGAGAAGGATTTAATGTCTGATAAAGATGACAATAATGAGAAAGATGTGGCAATGAAAGGAGTTCAGGACTAGGAAATGGCCATTGATAACATGAATAGTGAGGAAGGAGTTTGTAGATGTCACCGAATGTCCTGGGAAAATCCCGTTTTGTTCATTGGGGCTCACTACAGTTTGGACTCAATGTCACGGTTCTTAATTTGATCTCACAAAGTGGAATGCAAGATTGATAAATCACCAAAGAGTCCAAATCCGACAAATCGTTTTGAAAAACAGATTTTTAGAAAGAAGTGACAAACATGGACTGCTTTGCCAGATATAGAGTCGCCACCTAAATATTTATTTTGGGGGAATTTAGGAAACCCTGACTCGTTGCCTAAGGCCACGTGTCCGTCATCACCAAAGTTGCCTCGGCTCGGAAACTTGGGTACGATTGGGGAAGGTCAGCTATGGGCACCCCCGCTCGCCCGATCAAAGATCGGCCACTACTAAGCATGACATCGAGTTTTGAAAACATATGTGCTCTTATTCCGGTTATTAGCCTAGAATTACTATGTGATGCGCACAACATACAAGTATAGATTGGGTCGCCTGAATTGGAACAAAACATCTCATGTTCGTTTTGAAAGATGGTTTGAAGGTGCTACTCGCAAGTAGGCTAAGACGTGGATTTTGCCACCCTCGGGTGGGCTTAGAAGACATGATTTTGCCACTCTCAAGTGGGCTTAAAACTCTCATTCAATGCATTGTTCAAATTCAAATAACCCAACCTCCACCTACAGGCATTCAGGCAGTTATATCACATAAGCAAATAGCCTCATGGTAAGCATGCTATCATGGCAGTCACTCACACGCATGCTAGGATGCTAAAGCATAAACACTCACCGAGTACTCCAAGCCAAAACAGAAAGAAGCTAGTTAGAAAACATGCATGAATCCTAACTATGATGAGATGCTTAATGCAACACATGCAAGAATTCAACTAGGATAGGCTCGGCTATTCTAAGATGGCATATGAGATGCAACAATCGATACATGTATTCAACTCGAAATTGAAATACAATGCAGTTAGTATGATGCGCTAAGCCCGGTGCATGCAAGACGAATAAATGGATGCAAAGATGCGAGCATAAGTATGCTAATTGAAACGTGCCCTAAACTAACCATCATAAGTTGATAAATAAAAGGGAGAAAGACGTGGGGTTGAAAGACATGCATCACACACACACGCACACTTATTACAACATTGCCCTCCTCAGAGGGTCCGAATGAATAGTATAGAATAAACTAGCTAATCTAAGTTAATTAAACTAATTATTACACAACATTAATTAATTAACGAATTAGCTAAGTAAGTAAGGAAACTAGCATGCAAATTAAACAAAATGGACTGCCTCAGCTCTGTTCCGAATGATAGGGATGCATGCATGCTCAAGTCGCCTTGTCGGGAAATCCATCGCGATGCCTCGATTTGCCTCTGTTTGCAACTGGTCCCAGAACACTGTACAAAGCTCCAGAAGGCTGCTGACCAGTTTTTGCTGCTGGTTTCCGGTTTGCTACAACAGAGAGCGAGAAAGGGGCATGGCAAAGTATTTTCAACATATGTGTGCATGACCACTCTCCCCATCATTGCACAAGCTCTAGGGAGTGTAGTCCTAGATCCTCGTGCCACCAATCACGCATATCGATGCATGATGGCCGAGGAGTCAGATTGCACGACTCGATGTAAAATGAATGCACATATAAACACAACAAGGCCTAAACTCCCTCATGGGTAATTCGGAGTGTCGGCCACCGAGAATCGAGGCACGTTTCATCACTTGGAGTACGAAACGTCCCTCGTTTCCCGTGTTTGGACTAAACCCTATTCCAAACACAATGCAATGTACATGGCATACACAATACGACTAGCATGCAACCCTAAACACAATGCAACCTAATCATGCTAGCATGCGAGGGATGATATGCAAACATGCAACTAGCATACACAATGCTATGAACTAAGAATGGCATACTCAATGCACATGAGCAATATGGCATACGCAATGCACATACGAAGATGGACATGCACGAAGACATGAACAAGGCATACACAATGCGACGATCAAGCATGCGACAACATGGATATTGCATACATAATGCAAGATAGACTTAAACTAAAATGAATGGGCCTCAGCCACACTCAAATCAGTGGCCATACATGATGAAAATGAAGCAACAACACACATGCAAACATGCACAAATGCAAGGGACCAAACCTAAGGCACAAAGTGCAACTCCACTAAAGCATGGTAAGCATGAAATATGGCATACAATCACATATTTTCCAACTCTGAAATGACATGCAAGATGGTCCCGAATCATGTAAACACCTCACCCAATGCATGCTAGATAGCCCGGATACCAAAACTAGTGAAGTGCATTACACTAGAGGTACAAAAAGTAATGCTCAAATGACCCAACCAGCCCCAAACAGTCCCTATGCAGGTCCAAGACAGTGGGAAAATAGTCTAAAATGATGGCTCAAAATGCATAGAAATGAAGCTCATCCAACGGTCCAAAAATGAGGTATTCATGTATAACTCTCAAACACATTTAAAGAGTGGAAAACACGAGAATATGACATATATATAAGCTCTGAAATATGATTCACAATGATGCCAAAACATGGAAACACCTCAATATAAGCATGCAATAGGCTTCAAAACTTAAAGCTAGGCAAGGGTATTGAACTACAACCATGCATAGCAAGCATCATTTGACCATGAGGCCCAAAAAAAAGAGCTAAGACAGTCCAAAACATGCACAAAATCAGTTTAAGGCATGGCCAAAAAGTGCTAGAATCAAAGGCCAAAATAGCATGAAATGTAAGCTAGTAAAGAGGATTTGCACTACAAGCTTGTGAGGAAATCAATAGGCCACCAAACTAGAAAAATTTAGAGGTATGAAATGCCAAATAAAGCCTCAAAACCCACTAAAACATGGTTAATGCATGCAAGAATGAGATGCTCCTTTGATATGCTATGAAGAGGGTTATTCTACACATGCAAGATGGACATCCAATATGGAAAAACAAGCTCTGGAAAGAGCCCATGCAGGTCCTAAAACTCACCAAAAATGGCCTAAAACATGGCTTGGAAACATGCAAATAAGGGCTCCTTTGTAAGGCCAAAAATGCTAGAAAACAAAACAATGAGAGAGAGGGTCACCCCTCTCTGATTTTGGCTCTCAAAAATACATAATAACAACTAAAAATCCATTGGATTTCAGTGGTCAAAAGGGAAAACAAAGCTCAAAACAAAGGCCTTAATGCATGGCTCAAAACAAGGTGAAATGAAGCATGCAAGGGGGTAGATGACCCTCAACAGAAAAATGATCTTAAACAAACATGTTAAGGGCCTCAAAATAAGACTTTATTCAGTTTACACCAAAGCTCAAAAATGCTTTCAAGTATGGCTAAAAGATGGAGCAAAATAAAACTCAAAAGAGGGAATAGGGTGTTACCCTTGTAGCTCAGCAAGGCCAGCAACCTTTGGACCAAAAACTCAGCCTTTAACCTCTGCAAATGACCTCCAAGAAGCTTAGGTTGATGGTGTAAGTGCTATGCTATGAGGTGTAGTGTAAAAGGGCCAAAAACTATGCACTTTTGGAGCCAAAATGTAGAGATATAGGGAGAGATATATGTTTTTCTTTCAACCAATTTCTGAACTAGCACAAAGGAGGGGGAGGCCCTCCTTTGTATCCAAAAAGGTCCAAAGCTTCTCCAAGAAGCTAAAAACCAAGCTTGAAGATGTATGGAGGATCCATTCTATGCCTTCCAGCTGGCAAAACTGGCAGCAACTCACAAAGACAAGACTAAAGGAGGTAGGCCAACCAGTTCAGGTGGTCGGCCGGCCACTAGCCCTGGTCGACCGACCAGGGTCAAAAGGTTCAGGTGGTCGGCAGCCCTATTTGGTGGTCTCTGACCATGGTCAAAAGGTTCAAGTGGTCGGCAGCCCTATTTAGTGGTCTCCCAACTGAATGCAAGCTAGTGGTGTGGTGGGAGACCAGCAATTGTGGCCCAAAAACCAAGGAGACCAGCTTCTTGTCAAGAAAATTGGCTGGCGAAGAGAAAAGTGGTCTCCAAGGAGAAAAGGTGATCTCCCACCCTTGTACCACCTTTCAAACAATGAAAATAGGGTCCATGCCAAAAATGAACTAAGACGGATGCAAAATGAGTGTTCGGGGGCCAAAACGCGCAGCCGGGTGCCCCGAAAACTGACTGTTAAGCATCGAAAGTGGCGTGCGACCACGAAGGTGGTCTCTCGGGCCACAGTGTCCCTCTAGAGAGGAGAAACAAGGTGTGTGCCAAAAACCAGAGCAAACGGAGAAAGTTAAGCGGTCCTGAACCGAGGCGCACGGCCGACGGCTCCGAAAATCGAAAACTGGTCTCCAAACGAGAACAGTGGTCTATGATCACGAAAAGTAGCCTACGGCCACTGAGAGATGGTCTACGAGACATCTTCCTCCCTTCAGGATGAGAAAAGAGAACTTGGTTCGCAAACCGTGGCAAAGCACAAAAGAGTCCCGAAGTCCGGAGGCAAGGCTCTCAGCCGAGACTCCGTAACCTCAGAATGAGCACAACATGCGCAATCATCGAGCGCTCAATCGATGACGTCTGAGTCTTAATGTCGGTAAAAAATGGGGTGTCTACAGTTGCCCTTCTTTGACAGAACTTGAAAGTCATAAGTGACGGGAGTGAATGTCAAAGCCCAGAGACGACCCATTTTTGACAAGTCTGAAGACGTAGACAAATAGGCAAGATAACAGAGAGATGTGCCCCGCAGGCAGGGGCAAAATGCAAAGGGTATGCAGAAAGCCGAGCATAACTTATGATCAAGCAAAGAAAGATGTAATGAAGCAAATATACACAATAAATGCAACAATTTAAGCAGGCGAATTCAAACCAAACTACATTACATGCAGAAAGGATGTAAGAAAATTATGCAGTCACAAAAGTAAACGAAGTGTGATAGATACACAGAGTGAGTAGGTATGTGTGATAGATACACAAAGTGAGTGTAGTGATAGATACACTAAAGTGAACGTGTGATGGATACACGAAGCAAATGAAGTGTGATAGATACACTAAGCAAACGTGTGATAGATACACTAAAGTCAATGTGTGATGGATACACAAAGAGAGCGTATGATAGATACACAAAGTAAACGTGTGATGGATACACAATGTGAGTGTGTGATAGATACACAAAGGGTGAACACAAAATGTGATAGAAGCATTTAGCGAACAAAGCGTGATGGATACACAAAAGGTGAACACAAAGTGTGATAGATACACTTAGTGAACAAAGTGTGATGGATACACAAAATATGAACACAAAGTGTGATAGATACACTATGTGAACAGAGTATGATAGATACATTAAAAATGAACACAAAGTGTGATAGATGCACTATGTGAACAGAGTAAATGAAGTGTGATGGATACACAAAAGGTGAACACAAAGTGTGATAGATGCACTTAGTGAACAATGTGTGATGGATACACAAAAGATGAACATAAAGTGTGATAGATGCACTTAGTGAACAAAGTGTGATGGATATACAAAAGATGAACACAAAGTGTGATAGTTGCACTATGTGAACAGAGTGTGATGGATACACTAAAAATGAACACAAAGTGTGATAGATGCACTATGTGAACAGAGTAAATGAAGTGTGATAGATACACTAAAAATGAACACAAAGTGTGATAGATGCACTTTGTGAACAAAGTATGATAGATACACTAAAGGTGAACACAAAGTGTGATAGATGCACTAAGTGAACAAGTGTGATGGATACACAAAAAATGAACACAAAGTGTGATAGATGCACTATGTGAACAGAGTATGATAGATACACTAAAAATGAACACAAAGTGTGATAGATGCACTATGTGAACAAAGTAAATGAAGTGTGATGGATACACTAAAAATGAACACAAAGTGTGATAGATGCACTATTTGAACAAAGTATGATAGATACACTAAAGTAAATGAAGTGTGATGGATACATTAAGGTGAATGACCTTAAACGGAACTTCTTTGAATGAACCGTACATACAATATCGCCTGGTAGCCCCAGTTTCAAATGAATCGTACATACAATATCGTGCATGAATGAGAAAGAAACTTGATAGGTACAATGCAATACAATGCATGATGTTTAAGGACTGCAATAAACAAACCTAGCGACGCTTTAGAAAGCACCTCATGGGACGAGCGGCAATGAACCGCTCTACTCTGACGGGGATCCCTTCTTGTATTCTTTGAATACTTACCTTCAACTCACAGTATAAAGGTTCTGAAATGCTGACAAGGAGCAACATCTGCATGTAGAAACCACAAATGTCATTTTTTGTCCTGATCATATTCATAACTTTCCCTATTCTCCAACAGGGTGACAGACTAGGTTGGTTCATTATCCAGAATTGAGGTGCGTACACGCTATCTCAACCTATGGGGCTTCCATACAGATTTCAAGCCAAGGATACACCTTTGGGTATTTAAACCAGACTTTAGTCTCGGAAATCCCAAACCTTTGCGTTATAGGCAACAGCCATTCGAACTCTAGTTTCCACTGTCGCAGTTGATCTCCTAGGAACTCATTGCAAACACAGCCAAGATGCCTCTGGCAGGGACTGGTACTCAGGGAGAGCACTTCTGATTGCCTTTCTGGCTTTGAAACAGGCTTGATCTTGAGCTTGAGGTAGAGGCACACTCATACTTTGGAGCATTGGCAAGACTTGAAGAGGTACACACGGAATGTAATCTCGAAACTTACTGAAGTTGAAACAAACTCAGATACCCGACATTTTCCACTTTTCTTTTGCTTTGCAATCTGGAACCTATATAGCTTTACATAGGTCCTGGTTTTACTGTTCCCACATGACTCGGGTTAAACCCTGCGGTTTTTGAAAGAACAAAATCTTGTTTTGCACAAATGTGGAGAATGACATGGCACTCTGAGCACAAAACGATTTTTTTGAAATTGAGAGTGAGAATAAGTTCTCAATTGGGTATTGAGCCTACGACTGAACACAGCACACCATGACTCAACAACAAAGAGAAAGACAAGGTAAGACAACCTAAACACGTCTATAGACACCTGAAACGACTCAAAACAAGAATCGAGACAAACAAAATGACTAACACGACACACAGACGTGTTCCAATGGCAAGAGACCTCTCAGTGCACGAGGAGCTAGTTTCTTCGGGTATTATTCCCCACCCTTTCTTATGTGTAATTCTCACATCACTCGGCTCTCAAGCTCGATTTTTCTCTTAAAACCCTTTCCTCGCTTTTCCTCTCAGCGCACATCTCTCTATTCTTTAATCTCTCATTTTTCATCCCTCCCCAGGGTGGTTGATGGATAAACAGGAAGTTGTGGGCTCTTGCCCCTAGCTTTCTGCTAGATTCTCTTATTCTGCTCACAACAGTGAACTTTCCCGTAGAGGGGTTGCGCTACAACTGGGTGTGTAGCAAATCTGCAGCTGACATCGGTTGATGATGTTCTGCTGGAGAGTTTGGACGTGATCAGATCTATCCAGATGAGGGAGTAGAATATCTTGATCCATCCCAGTTCGTGCTTCGCACTTGGCTCGATACCTCGCTGCTTAGAGGATGTGAGAGCTTTCTGCCCTTTTGCGGTTAGCTTCAGTGGTATCCTTTTCCGGAAGGTATGAGTGCCCTTCTTGGCGAGTATGTTGGCAATGGGAAAAGACAGAAAACCTGGCTCAACTGTGTCCCTAGTTCATCATTTTGACCATTTTTTATTTTTGGCTTTCTACTAAAACAATTTCGACCAAAATGAGAGTTAGATTAACATGCTTGTTTGATTTTCTGATTTGAAATCATGCAAGTCAGGTTATGAGCACTGAAAAATTTCAATAGCGTTTGATAGAGTTTTGTAAATGTGATTTGAGAGTATGAGTTGTATTTTGAGTTTGTGTGTTGTGGAATTATGATTTGAGTGTAGAAAATTTGTTTGGTTATGATTTTTAATAAAGTGTTGAAATGTGTTTTGAAGATGTATTTTGAATTAAGTTTTGAAAGTTTGATGTAACATGTGAAATAAGAAAATTTGTTTGGTGATGTGTTTTGGAAATAGCTTTCAAAACTTAATTCAATCAATAATTTATAATCAAACACACAACTCATATATCGATATCCGTATTTTTTATCAGCAGTAACAACCAAACTATTTTTAAAATACTGAAATTAAAAATTGATTTTTTTTTTCAATTAATTTTTTTTAGTAATTTTTTTCGAATAATTTTTTTTTTCAATTTTTTTTTTCATTTTAAAATAAATCTATGTCAATTATTTTGTGCCAATTAAATTTTCTATCAATTCATTTTTTACGCCTGTACAAACATCTTCTACAATATGTTTTTATTTTTTTTCCTAAAATTTTGTTAAAATCAACAACTTTTGAGAATACATATTAATAAAAATTAACATAAATACACTAAGTTTAATATTTTAAAATAGAAATCATAACGTAAACCTTACAAAACATTATCAATTTTTTTTTCTCATTTATTACACGTTATTAATTTAGTAATAAAGTCATAACAGCTTGTTCAGTAGTTGTTCAGTATACGGAAGTAATATTATTAAAAAATTATGAATATTATAAAAAAATAATAGATAAGAAATAAGAAGTAAAATAAAAAATAAAAAACAACCTGAACCTTCTGAACCTCAGATAGTCGAACACCGGGAAGTCGGACCGGGACAACTGGACGGTCAACCGGCCGGTCATCCCATCTCACACCAATTCCCACTCAGTGGAAGCTTTTCAGAGAAAAAAAATATGAGGTTCACATGATACAGAGAAGAAATATGAGGTTCACGTGAAATTTTCAGAGACGATGGAGAAGGACATGGAAGCTTTTCACATCAAAAGAGAAAGAAAGATGAGGTTCATGTGAAATTTTCAGAGACGATGGAGAAGGACATGGAAGCTTTTCAGATCAAAAGAGGAAGAAGGCAGAAATGTTAAAAGTGAAGAACTGAAGTACAAGCTGCCAAACGGGTTTTTAAACTGTAATTTGAATTAATACAAGGAATTGTTTTTGAATGTCCTATCCAAACATGAAGCGGGAGTTCACGTGTTGAAAGTTACTTTGAAAATACAAACAAACAGAGCCTTCCTTTTTTGGGTCCAAGAAATGGTCCAATTTTGGAAAAATGGAGTAATTTTCGAAAAAATTAGTCAACCTCATTAAAAATTCTCAAAACTATTTTTTACAAATGGCCACTACTCAACGAGCGCAGAATTTACTCTTGAGATGCACAACCTCAGATCCAAAATAATGAAAAAAGTGCTCCTTGTCTGAACGGCACTGCATGGCAACTGAAAGTTGCCCCTAGTCTAAATAGCACCGTAGCACTGCACAGCAACGGAAAGTTGCCCTTTGTCTAAACAACGCCGCAGCACATGGCAACTAGTCCTCACAGTGACAATTACAACCAAATTCTCAGATACAGAGAAGACAAAGACCCGAACTGTCACATGGACACAGTCGAATTTGAAGTGTTTTACGGCTGGACTTCAGAATGAAGTTGCCTACGTATCCCAAACATAGGAATCAAGCGTTGCGTAGTTCGGGGTAAGGTACACACAAGTATTAACCTCTCATTTTGCGCTCTAACTTTTGCCAAGGCCGCCCTTTCTGTGTTTTCAACCTTGCGAGCTTTGTTCTTCTTTTCTTTTCAATTCTTTTCTTTTTTTTTTTCTTTTTCATCTTTTCTTTTCATTTCTTTCATTTTTCTTCTTTTCTTTTTTTTATTCTTTGCATTTTTCTTCTCTCTTTTTTTTTCTTCTTCTTTTTCTTGCTCTAACTTTTGCTTGGGTCACCTTTCCAGGTTTTTGGCCCAGCGAACCTCTCAAGGATAAAAGTTTAGTTTTGTCCATGTTGAATGGTTTGAGATCTCGGAGCCATCTGAATCCAAGAGAATGGCTGCTGTTCACTGATGATGTAGAAGTCCATCCAACGGAGGGTGAATTTGCCCCTAGTGTTGTGGATAGGAACTTGGTTGTCCTTCAGCAATACTTTCTTCTTTCCCCCTTCTAGGATTTAGCATTCTTGCCAGTTTTCCCTGGTTTGCAGAAAAGACTCATCTTTGACTCTTCGAGCGCATCTGACATTTTTGCCCCTAGTTCAAGGGCTGCTTTTGATCTAGCTTCGCAAGCTTCCTTTGATCACGTCTGATATTCTCGCCCCTAGTTCATGGGCTGCTTTTGATCCGGCCACACAGGCCTTACATTGTGGTTGATCGTTGAACATTTTGAATTAAGGTTCAAGGTTTGGAAACAAAGGGGTTGAGTGTCGAGGCTGAGAGCGATCCTAAGCTGCACAATCTCAAGAGTGATTCCACACAGGTCTTCATAGAACAACGCAAAACATTTTTTGAAATCTTTTAAGAAAGCGACTAATCGCTCGCGTCGAAGACAACGCAGAACCAATCTGGATCAAGCCAGGATCCTTCTCAATACTCACATTAAGAAACATGATCTCATTCATTAAGGGCTTAGCATGCCTCTCTTTCTCTCACTTGATCAAATTTTTGCAAATCCTGAGGAATTCCTTCCTCTTTGTTTTCAACACATTGTTCAAAAAGGTTTTGAAAAACTTGGGTTGATGTAATGACTTAAAGGCACAGAAAAGCAAGTGAAAAAGAACCGTCGTTTCATTCAAGTTTGCTGGCACAACTAGCACAAGGCAGGAGCAAACACAAGAGTGTGAAAATCACTGCTGTTTCATTCAGATCTGTTGGCATAATTGGCTTCAAGGCAGAAACAGACTCAAAAGAAAGCAAAAAGACAAACACAAAATGAGATAGTGATGTCTGAGGTAACACCCCCGGAATCACTCGACTCCTATACAACAGGACTAACTCGATACAACAAGACAGACCCTTAATCAAAAAAGACTGAATCAAATAAAAAAGACAGACTCAAAATTAACCACAAAACTGACTTAAAACAGTGCATGCCATACGCCATATCTGAAGTAAATCGAGCACCGATCGCAGGTGGTTTATCCCCTGATCACATCACATTATTCCCTAGGTTCACTGATCTAATGACAATAGACTTTGCTGAGTTGGTGCGGCGATGACCTTGTTATCAAACAGATCTTGTACATTATGGCGAAGACGAAAGCAACTGTCAGTGTCATGACCAGTTTGTTGATGGTAGGCACAGTATTTAGTCTGGTCATGCTTTGAAAGGATAGGATCGGGTAGAGGCCGTTGTTCTAACGGTTTTAGATGTCCTTTCCGGAGTAAGACCTCTAGAGCCTTTGACAAGGACATATAAAGTGGGGTAAAAACCCTCTTGACTCGAGGTGGATATTTGGTCATTTGTGATCTACTTCCGGATGCACCGGTGAATGGGGTAGTTGTTTTTGATGTGGTGGTGACCATGTCCACGTCTGAAGTTCTAGCAGCTGCGTCAGCACTGGTTGTGCCTGTATTTGTACTGCGGTTGAAAGTCCTCCTTGGCTGTTCTCGGTCGTTGTCAATCAGACCCTGCTTCAAAGTGTCCTCAATCTGCACCCCTATCTCATGTAGATCTGAAAAGGTGGGGAGGGGGAGAACTATCAACGTCTGCATGAGCTTGGGTTGGAGGTTGTGCATAACCATCTGAATTTGATCCTTGTCCGCGGGCCTGATGGCCATCATCGAGGCCTTGGCTCTCTAGCGAGTTGCAAAATCAAAGAAACTCTCCTTGGGTTCTTGCCTTGTGGTCTCGAGATCACGAGTTGTGACCTCAGTCTGAGTATTATAAGAATATTAAGCCATGAAGGCGTCAGCCATCTCCTTCCAATTCCTCTTAACGGAGTCTTCCAATTTCGCATACCAAATGGCCGCTACACCCGACAAGGTCCGGCCGAACAAAGAAAGCTTCTGTAACCTGGTGAGGCCCATCGGTCTTAGTATATCCGAAAATAGTCGCAAATGCACCATGGGATCCCCAGATCCGTCAAAGCGGTCAATATGTGGCATCTTAAAATGGTCCGGTAGTGTCACGACTGAGTCGGTGTACCCGTTCTCAATATCTGGGATGGACTTCACACCTTGGGATTTCTTGAACAGCTTTTCAAGCCTGCTCACTTTCAATGCTGTGGGGTCCACCTCGAACTCAAAGGGAGAATTCGGTAGGTTGGTGGGTGTTTTGGATAATTAGGGTAGGATCGGAGGCGGAACCGGCCTTATTGGGATGTCCGTATCTTCCTGGACGTTAGCTATTTCCCCGAATGTTGGAACTCTTGGTGGGGGGAGGAGCTTGGTGTGAAGCGGATACTCCAGTTTGTTGCTGTATCCTGGCAATTAACTCTGCCTGCTGGGCCATGACCTCGGCCTGTTGTTTGGCAAATTCTGCTAGACGGACAGTGTCTTGCTGCATGGTTTTCATACTCTCCTGGAGCTGATGCATCATCTCCTCCATAGATGCCATATTGTGCTGATCGAGCTGAATAACAAGTGTATCTCCCTAAGGTAAAAGCAGATATCTCAACTTGACTGTGCACAGGTGAGATGGATAGTGACCACTGGTCCGAAGACTATTGAACTGATGATCTGTGCCTGACTATCCTTTTTACCCTGCCTCTGGCGAAGGAACACTGATTTGCCCTTGAACTGAATCTCTGACCTGACAAAGTCTATCAACACAAGTCCAATGTACCCGGGGGATGTTGGAGCCTTCTGAACCTGTGGTTCCGAGACTACCTTGTAAAACAAGAAAACAGATAGCATCTCAGCCTGATTTCACCAAAACAGATATGAGCATAACTGAATAACTGTATTCGATCGCTGATCACTGCTCCCCAAATTACTGCCCCAAAACTGAATCTGATACCCGCAGATATAACTGATTCTCAAATATCGATGCCCGCAGGCCTGATACCTAGGCTTGCAAACTGATACATGCATTCCCTGTAGAGGCACACTCTAAAAGCACATAGCAAGCAAATGAGAGCCAAAACACCCCTATGGTGGGGTAGGATTTCCCTGTCTTATTTTGTCAGGAGCTAGGGTTCCACTACGCACACAGCGGTTTCAAACAACCTATAATCGGGTAAGCAACCTGTCCTAGTTTGGAATGGTCAGTTTGGATTCCGAATATGCACTAGCTCAAATGGTCAAAAGGGGTGCCCTGGTAAAAATCAGAGTTTGTGTTCCCATCATGGCAGAGCCCGTAACTGATCAGCCTTATGGCACGCTTCTCAAAGCGAGCCTTCGACAAACCGTTCAGGAATAGCAGACGGCAAACACTGTGTCCTAGGCGCACCAATGCACATGCAATGCAAAGAAACACATAAGTGTAATCAAAACAAGATATCATGAGTTCGAGTCAAGTTCTCTAACTCTGCAGCAGAGTCACCAGAAACTGTAGACGTCCCTGAACGTCCCGGGAAAATCCCGTTTTGTTCATTGGGGCTCACTACAGTTTGGACTCAATGTCACGGTTCTTAATCTGATCTTACAAAGTGCAATGCAAGATTGATAAATCACCAAAGAGTCCAAATCTGACAAATCGTTTTGAAAAAAAGATTTTTAGAAAGAAGTGCCAAACATGGACTGCATTGCCAGATACAGAGTCGCCACCTAAATATTTATTTTGGGGGAATTTAGGAAACCCTGACTCGTTGCCTAAGGCCACGTGTTCGTCATCACCAAAGTTGCCTCGGCTTGAAAACTTGGGTATGATTGGGAAAGGTTAGCTATGAGCACCCCCGCTCGCCTGATCAAAGATCGGCCACTACTAAGCATGATATCGAGTTTTGAAAACATATGTGCTCTTATTTCGGTTATCAGCCTAGAATTACTATGTGATGCGCACAGCATACAAGTATAGACTGGGTCACCTGAATTGGAACAAAACATCTCATGTTTGTTTTGAAAGATGGTTTGAAGGTGCTACTCGCAAGTAGGCTAAGACGTGGATTTTGCCACCCTTGGGTGGGCTTAGAAGACATGATTTTGCCACTCTCAAGTGGGCTTAAAACTCTCATTCAATGCATTATTCAAATTCAAATAACCCAACCTCCACCTACAGGCATTCAGGCAGTTATATCACATAAGCAAATAGCCTCATGGTAAGCATGCTATCATGGCAGTCACTCACACGCATGCAAGGATGCTAAAGCATAAACACTCACCGAGTACTCCAAGCCAAAACAGAAAGAAGCTAATTAAAAAACATGCATGAATCCTAACTGTGCTGAGATGCCTAATGCAACACATGCAAGACTGCAACTAGGATAGGCTCGGCTATTCTAAGATGACATATGAGATGCAATAATCGATACATGTATTCAACTCGAAATTGAAATACAATGCAGTTAGTATGATGCACCGAGCCCGGTGCATGCAAGACGAATAAATGGATGCAAAGATGCGAGCATAAGTATGCTAATTGAAACGTGCCCTAAACTAACCATCATAAGCTGGTAAATAAAAGGGAGAAAGACATGGGGTTGGAAGACATGCATCACACACACACGCACACTTATTACAACATTGCCCTCCTCAGAGGGTCCGAATGAATAGTACAGAATAAACTAGCTAATCTAAGCTAATTAAACTAATTATTTTACAACATTAATTAATTAACGAATTAACTAAGTAAGTAAGGAAACTATCATGCAAATTAAACAAAATGGACTGCCTCAGCTCTGTTCCGAATGATAGGGATGCATGCATGCTCAAGTCGCCTTGTCGGGATATCCATCGCGATGCCCCGATTTGCCTCTGTTTGCAACTGGTCCCAGAACACTGTACAAAGCTCCAGAAGGTTGCTGACCAGTTTTTGCTGCTGGTTTCCGGTTTGCTGCAACAGGGAGCGAGAAAGGGATCTGGCAAAGTATTTTCAACATATGTGTGCATGACCACTCTCTCCATCATTGCACAAGCTCTAGGGAGTGTAGTCCTAGATCCTTGTGCCACCAATCAAACATCTCGATGCATGATGGCCGAGGAGTCAGATTGCACGACTCGATGTAAAATGAATGAACATATGAACACAACAAGGCCTAAACTCCCTCATGGGTAATCCGGAGTGTCGGCGACCGAGAATCGAGGCATGTTTCATCACTTGGAGTACGAAACGTCCCTCGTTTCCCGTGTTTGGACTAAACCCTATTCCAAACACAATGCAATATACATGGCATACACAATACGACTAGCATGCAACCCTAAACGCAATGCAACCTAATCATGCTAGCATACGAGGGATGATATGCAAACATGCAACTCGCATACACAATGCTATGAACTAAGAATGGCATACTCAATGCACATGAGCTATATGGCATACGCAATGCACATACGAAGATGGACATGCACGAAGACATGAACAAGGCATACACAATGCGACGATCAAGCATGCGACAACATGGATATTGCATACATAATGCAAGATAGACTTAAACTAAAATGAATGGGCCTCAGCCACACTCAAATCAGTGGCCATACATGATGAAAATGAAACAACAACACACATGCAAACATGCACAAATGCAAGGCACCAAACCTAAGGCACAAAGTGCAACTCCACTAAAGCATGGTAAGCATGAAATATGGCATACAATCACATATTTTCTAGCTCTGAAATGACATGCAAGATGGTCCCGAATCATGTAAACACCTCACACAATGCATGCTAGATGGCCCGGATACCAAAACTATTGAAGTGCATTAAACTAGAGGTACAGAAAGTAATGCTCAAATGACCAAACTAGCCCTAAACAGTCCCTATGTAGGTCCAAGATAGTGGGAAAATAGTCTAAAATGATGGCTCAAAATGCATAGAAATGAAGCTCATCCAATGGTCCAAAAATGAGGTATTCATGCATAACTCTCAAACACATTTAAAGAGTGGAAAACATGAGAATATGACATACATATATGCTCTGAAATATGATTCACAATGATGCCAAAACATGGAAACACCTCAATATAAGCATGCAATAGGTTTCAAAACTCAAAGCTAGGCAAGGGTATTAAACTACAACCATGCATAGCAAACATCATCCGACCATGAGGTCCAAAAAAAAGAGCTAAGGCAGTCCAAAACATGCACAAAATCAGTTTAAGGCATGGCCAAAAAGTGCTAGAATCAAAGGCCAAAATAGCATGCAATGTAAGCTAGTAAAGAGGATTTGCACTACAAGCTTGTGAGGAAATCAAGAGGCCACCAAACCAGAAAAATTAAAAGGTATGAAATGCCAAATAAAGCCCAAAAACCCACTGAAACATGGTTAATGCATGCAAGAATGAGATGCTCCTTTGATATGCTATGAAGAGGGTTATTCTACACATGCAAGATGGACATTCAATATGGAAAAACAAGCTCTAGACAGAGCCCATGAAGGTCCTAAAACTCACCAAAAATGGCCTGAAATATTGCTTGGAAGCATGCAAATAAGGGCTCCTTTGTAAGGCCAAAAATGCTAGAAAACAAAACAAGGAGAGAGAGGGTCACCCCTCTCTGATTTTGACTCTCAAAAGGACATAATAACCACTGAAAATCTGCTGGATTTCAGTGGTCAAAAGGGCGAACAAAGCTCAAAACAAAGGCCTTAATGCATGGCTCAAAACAAGGTGAAATGAAGCATGCAAGGGGATAGATGACCCCCAAAAGGAAAATGATCTTAAAAAAACATGTTAAGGGCCTCAAATAACACTTTTTTCAGTTTACACCAAAGATCAAAAATGCTTTCAAGTATGGATAAAAGATGGAGCAAAATAAAGCTCAAAAGAGGGAATAAGGTGTTACCCTTGTAGCTCAGCAAGGCTAGCAACCTCTGGACCAAAAACTCAGCATTTAACCTCTGCAAATGACCTCCAAGAAGCTTAGGTTGATGGTGGAAGTGTTATGCTATGAGGTGTAGTGTAAAAGGGCCAAAAACTATGCACTTTTGGAGCCAAAATGTAGAGATATAGAGAGAGATATATATTTTTCTTTCAACCAATTTCTGAACCAGCACAAAGGAGGGGGAGGCCCTCCTTTATAGCCAAAAAGGTACAAAGCTTCTCCAAGAAGCTAAAAACCAAGCTTGAAGATCCTCCATACACGTGTATGGAGGATCCATTCCGTGCCTTCCAGCTGGCACAGCTGGCAACAACTCACAGAGACAAGACTGAGGGAGGCAGGTCGACCAGTTTAGGTGGTCGGCCAACCCGGGTGAAAAGGTTCTAGTGGTCAACAACCCTATTTAGTGGTCTCCCAGCTGAATGCAAGCTAGTGGTGTGGTGGAAGACCAGCAATTGTGGCCCAAAAACCAAGGAGACCAGCTTCCTGTCAAGAAAATTGGCCGGCGAAGAGAAAGGTGGTCTCCAAGGAAAAAAGGTGGTCTCCCACCCTTGTACCACCTTCCAAACAATGAAAACAGGGTCCATGCCAAAAATGAACCAAGACGGATGCAAAACGAGGGTTCAGGGGCCAAAACGCGCTGCCGGGTGCCCCGAAAACTGACTGTTAAGCATCGAAAGTGGCGTGTGACCACGAAGGTGGTCTCTCGGGCCACAGTGTCCCTCTAGAGAGAGGAAACAAGGTGTGTGCGAAAACTAGAGCAAACGGAGAAAGTTAAACCGTCTCAAACTGAGGCCCATGGCCGACGGCTCCAAAAATCAGAAACTGGTCTCCAAATGGGAACAGTGGTCTACGACCACGAAAAGTAGCCTATGGCCATTGAGAGATGGTCTACAAGACCTCTCCCTCCCTTCAGGAAGAGAAAACCAAACCTGGTTCACAAACTGAGGCAAAGCACAAAAGAGTCCCGAAGTCCGGAGGCAAGACTCTTAGCCGAGACTCCGTAACCTCAAAATGAGCACAACATGTGCAACCACCGAGCGCTCAATCGATGACGTCTGAGTCTTAAGGTCGGTAAAAAATGGGGTGTCTATAGGGTTAGAGAAGATGAAGTGAAGTCAGATAGTTTTGGTGATGACTTTGGGGAGAAACTAACTGCCATTCACTTTGGTTCTTTACCTCCATCTAAGAAGTGCAATATGATTATGGCTATTCCTTATAGTTTCCAGGCCAAGCCTGACCAACTAGATGAGTTGACAGGAGATGTGGAAGACTTAACTAAGCCTGTGGTTCAAATAGTAGTGATTGAGACATAGGCCAAGCTACCAAGATCAATTGAGGTAGTAAGGTCTATCGATGGAGAGAAAGTTGTTCTACAAAAGCCAGAAGATAAGCTCATCAGGCATCTAAGGGTGTTAGTTGATAATGGAGTTATTGTCAACATTCTTCATTCTAGGACACTGAAAGCTATCGAGAAATATGTCGATGACTTGCTTGCTACTGATGTGAATATAAGCAATTTCGCTGGTGGGTCATCTGAGGCTAGAGGAGTAGTGGCTTTACAACTTCAAGTTGGTTCTAGGTTAATGGGAACAACTTTCTTTGTAATAGATTCTACCTCTAACTATAATGTGTTACTAGGTAGAGACTGGATGCACCTTAATGGTTGTGTACCCTTTTCTCTACACCAGGCACTGATCTTTTTAACCAATGGTGGTCAAGGTAAAAAAAGAGGAATGGAAGTTTACTGGGCAGATGCAAATCCTTTTGTTACTGATGTTAACAACATAGAAGTTATGCTGTATGATGAGGATTTGGGTCCAGTTGTGATTGATGAGGAAGAAGTCAAGTCTCAGGAGAACGGTTTGACTAATGATGAGTTCAAGGCCTTTATTATGGAAGGTTTCAAGCAAATAGGCTAGGAATTGGCTAAGCCAAGCCTGATGCAGAAGCAGAAAAGGCCTATGATAGTGGAGGTTGCTGAAGATCAAGAGTAATGTAGTTACAAGTGATAGAAGAAGACAAGCTAGATGAGATAGCTATTGTAATTAGATCAACTTTTTCTAGGGTTTTTTTTTTTTTTTTTTTTTCCGAAAGTGAGTTTAGCCCTAATTGTTTGCCTAATTGTTCCTAGGTAGAATATGTTATCGACAGTAGCCCTCTGAGTTATAAAGAGGTGCAACTGGAACATCTGAAGATTGCTCCTGCCAAGCTTGATAACCTCAAGGTAGATGTGTAGAACCCTTTAGAGGAATATAACTCAGGGAGTAAGGCTTGTAAGAGGCCCATCGATGTAAATGCTAATCGATCTAATGAATGTAAGAGCAAACTAGTTGGTTTGCTTTCTGAGTATCTGGATTACTTTGCATGGAATTATGAAGAAATACCTGGATTAGATAGAACATTGGCAGAGCATAGACTCCCAATTAAAGGAAATTTCCCTCCTTATAAACAACCCCTAAGCAGGATGACCAATGAAGTCACCTTATTGGTCAATGAGGAAATTGAAAGGTTGCTGAAAGCAGGTTTTATTAGAACAACAAAGTATGTTGAGTGGCAGTCTAATATTGTCCTTGTTATGAAGAAAAATGGTAAGTAAGAGTGTGCAAAAATTTAGGAACTTGAATCTAGCAACTCCTAAGGATGAATATCCTATGCTAGTGGCTGCCTTGTTAGTAGATTCAGCAGTCAAGAGCAAGATTTTGTCATTTATGGATGGTCATGCTGGGTATAAGCAGATTTTTATTAACCTAGAGGATAGCCTTCAGATGTCCTGGTGCTTTGGGGACATCTGAATGGGTAGTCATGCCTTTTAGATTAAAAAATGTAGGAGCAACATATCAAAGGGTAATGAATTTTATTTTCCATGATTTGATTGGAAAATATTTACAAGTTTACATAGATGATATAGCCATCAAGTTTGACAATTTTGAGGAGCATTTGAAACATTTGCAGCAGACATTTCAAAGAATGAGGATCTATAAACTCAAAATGAACCCCTTAAAATGTGCATTTGGGGTATCTGCTGGAAATTTTCTAGGTTTCTTAGTATACCACGAAGGGATAGAAATGGATGCTAATAAGGCCAAGGCAATTTTGAAAGCAAAACCTCCAACTAACAAAAAAGAGTTGCAAAGTTTCCTTGGAAAAATAATTTTTTTATGGAGATTCATAGCTAATTTGGCTAAGGAAACTTTAGCATTTTCTCCTCTATTAAAAATCAAGTAAGAAAATGAGTTTAAATGGGAGGAATGCCATCAAGGAGGTCGGAGGTTATTGCTAGTGACCAGAGGTAATTGCTGGCAACAGTGATTGGTAACAATAATGGTTGATGTGTTGAATGAGAAAAGGTGAGGACATTTTTGAAATATTAATAATTGAAAAAAAATATAATTTATAAATAAATAAGTTCGATTAATAGAACCATATCGTAAGCATCCTATTTTCTTTTTGTTTGTACCAAAAACAAATTGATGGGTCATAGTATTATCTAAATAGACAAAGTTATATGTATTACAATAAAATCACTGATCAGAGACCAAATTATTTAAGGCCTACAATGTCACGGCAAACAATTTTGTACGCCGTAAATAAAGTTTCTTTTCATTTGTACCAAAAAATATTATGGGCCTTCCTATTTTCCAAATGGACCAATTTTTCATGTGCCTTAATATGGGTTGGGTTTCACTTATATTCATATCTCAACACGAGAAAATAGTAAAATTCATCATGGATTTTATTTTGATTATTTAAATAATTCATTTTGTAATATTCTTAGGTCATATTTGATTCACAAGACTAATAGTGAAGGTATTAATAATCTCATCAAATTAGTGTGATATTCACTATCTAATTGGATTAGTAGGATAAATTATTTCCTTATCCATTATTTGATTTGTATTGAATAAGAAAACACATGAATTTAGGATTATAACTATATTTATCTTCTTTTCCAATCTTATCCTCTATCAATGTTTCTTTATAATCATGACTTTATCAAAATTTCTTCATAAACGTAGTTCTGAAAAAAATTATAAAAATAAATAAAAGCAAAATAAAAAGACCATGTTTGGTTTGTTTTTTAATTTTTTTTTTAAAAAAATATATAAACTAACTTGATAAAATAAATATCAAAAAATATTTTTAAATTTTTAAAAATTATTTTTAGCCTTCTAGAATATAAAATTATATAAAAATAATAAGTGTTTTAACTTTTCGTCAAGGGTAAAAGAGTCTTTTTATTTTATTTCCCAGCTCAGGATATATAATCTCACCCCTACCCAATTACTAATAATCCTACAAATTTGTTGGATTAATTATCCATTGAATTAATAATTCTAAAACAAAATTTCAAAACAAACACAAGATTATTGAGCCCATGGATTAATAATCTCAATCCCATGTTCTAATCCTATCAATCAAACATGCCCTTAATTTATATCATCAATGAAAAAAATTAGTTTGATCAAATAATCGTAACTATTTCATTCCGAAAAAAATGAACGGGAAATATATTTTTGGAAATAGTCATTTAATTTTTTAGAGACAAATATAATAAAATAAAAAGATTATGATTATCAGATTGAGTTAATGTTTTCCATGGATATTAACAATGAGTGTCTTATAAAATGAATAGTTTAGATCATCGAAATTAAACCCCATAATGAATCCTATAAATTCTTCAAATTTTCTCATCTAAACTCAACCCTTCCAATAAAATCACTGATCTGAGAAAAAATCATATAAAGCGTACAAGGTCATGGTAGAACAATTTACAGGCCCGGTCTTGAGATTTTCAGGGCCCAAAGTTGATAATCAACTACTAAATTTCTGGGGTCCTTCACATTTTTTTTATTGAAAGAAAAAAAAAATTAAGGTAAAGGACAAAATATTTGTATTAAAATCATAAAAAATACTTAGAATTTTTTTTAAATTAATTGAATAGAAAAAAAAAATTTACGTGTGCTTGTTGTGCTGAGATCAAAATATTTTTTTAAATCAAAGTTCAAAACAAGAGCACCACCACTTAACAAAACACAAAACTTTTAAATTATGTGATGTGAACTATTAAACTTAAATAAATTCTTCTTAATGATGTAAATAACAATATTATAATAGCAATTGATTGTGCAAAAGACAAGATAAATAATTAATTAATTGAATAGAAAAAAAATAAATAAATAAAAAATTTACCTGTTTGTTGCTGCTCCGTCCCTATGCTGCTGGTGTGTGCTATATCAAACAAATGTAGGGAATGTTGGATTAATAGAATATAGGGTTAGGAATTAGAAAAATGGGCCTTTCAAATGGTTGGGTTGGACCTTAACTATTGGCCTGTTAATGGATTAAAAAAATTAAGTTAGTTTGAGCCTTTTTAAATTTTTTTTAGACTTAAAACATACCCAATATATAATACTAACTTATAATATGAGGGGCTCCTATTTTGGGCCTATTTTGAGGGTCCTAAGTCATGGCCTTATGGGCCTATGGCCAGGGCCGGGCCTGACAATTTAGTACGGCATAAATGAAGAATCTTCTCCTCTGTACTAAAAAATAAAAAAAATAAAAAATTATGCAATCCAAATCTTCCAAAAAAAAAAAAAAAAAACAATCAATGGGTGTTGCAATTTTTGAAATGGAAATTTCTTTTTCAGAACAATTTTAGGCCTTACATGGGTATTTCGGTGTAAATGATGGGCATTGCTATTTTGGAAATGGAAAATGTTTGAGGGCCACAATTTTTGTGGCCACAATGGCTCAAAACTGCCAAAACGACGTCGTTTTGAGTGCAAAACATGCTAAAACGACGTCGTTTTGACAGTTTTGAGCCATTGTGGCTACAAAAATTGTGACCCTCTAGCATTGTTGTTTTGAAATGGACAAGTTTTTCAAAAAAATTCCTAGGAGCCCGAATTTCCTTGGCTCAAACTTGTCCGAATCATAGGAGGAAGGCGAACTCAGCATGCCAAAGCCAACTCAGAGCCACATCACCAATAAAGTTTTATTAAATTATAAATTGACCCTAAAAATTTGAAAATATTATAAAATATAAATAGTTATTAAAAAATTAAATATATATATATATATATTCCATATAAACTTAGAATTAGTATTCATATGCATTTAATTACGACATGCAAAGTTGAAATAAAATATAGTTTGGATTGGATTTTTTATTTAGAAAGTGAGTTAAATAGGTTAAATTTTCTTTTGGTTATTCTCTCGAAACAATTTATACTAAATTATAGCCAAAGGATTGTTAGTTTAAAAATAAAATATCATTAGAAAAAGGCAAGTGTAGATCATCAACGCAAACTTTTACAAGAGTTCATATTAAATTAGATCCCCCGCAAATCCGCAATAAAAATTGGTATCCGAGCCTAGTTTCTCAGCCTTGTCAAAAACATTTTGCATGAGTATTAAATATAGTGAAGAAGTAGAATCTGATAACATAAATAATAATACTTCTTTACAAATAATAATAGAACAAAATAATACTTTAATTAGGCTATTAAAAGAAATTAACGAAAAACTTAAAACTAGCTAATTAGAAATAGTAAACGAAATTAGTATTGTCCAAATTGTAAAATTAAACAAATAGATTCACGAATAAATCAAAATTATATACCAAGAACACATGCTAATAATTACAATAAATTACAATAGAAGTATCCAATACGATAAAATGGTAAAAAAAGCAAACTGAGGCCTACACGGTAGCAGTTTCCTTAAAACAAATTTTCACCGCCTCACGGGTCGAGTGCTTGAGGAATTCTGGCGTCTGTCTCCCAGGATACGACGGTCAAAAACCCAGCTACAACATAAGCACTTTCTGTCTAGCTTAGCGAACAAAACCGGTGGCAATACTCTTTCACTGTAGGAATTTTCTGGCAAACTAACTTGTAAAATGGAAGCAAAAATTTCTGTGTTGAGACTAGACAGGAGGGTCTCAATTTATACATGTATAGGGGAGAGTTAAGGAACCTCTAGCCTTTATGATTGGTCATTAATGTACCATTAACCTGCCTTTATCGCTGGTCACTAATGCACCATTAACCTCTGCAATATTGCAAGAGTTACAAGCATATTATACATACTAATCCACTACCTCTTTCATGAAGCTAACTTCATGAGGCAATTTCTCATTTAATTCTCAATAGTTTTTGGCCATTCTTTTTGTAGTGTAAAGATCTCATTTCAAAGTATCTAGACCCACTTGGACCCAACACAATAAATGGTTAAGACCTACTTTAATATTTAATTAAAGTCACCAAAAACCCATTTTTTCCAAAAATCCCCCACATGAATAAAAATTGACCGAATGACTCAACAAATGGACACCGTTCAACAATAATGACTTAGAGAGAGAGTATAATAGACTAACCTCGACATTTGATAAGGTAGCTTTTGGCTTTGAACCTCTCCTAGTGAAAACCTATTTAGTTTACTAGCTGATCAGTGGATATGACATCTTGAACTGCTCTGCTGTTTATGTAAACTGAGACAATAGATCTCACACGAGAATTACTCCTACCACTATTCTATTCTCATTGGTGTGCCCTGTATGGCCCTGATCACTAGCATGGTTCAGCGAGTGGTTTCAAAGAATTTGTACTTCCCAATTCTTCTAGAACTGGCCCTACTTCACAGTCACCTAGGTGACTTTTTAAAGTATCTTGCTATACCCTGTTTGAATCCTCAACACATACGAGTCATTAAAAGCTTTGTTTAACCTTCACCCTCACAGGTATCACTGCTTAAAGGAATGGCTAGGGGGTTTTACCCCCATAGTGACATACCATTATTACACGCAATTATGTTGTCTCATTGAACCTAGATCTTGGGATCTCCAGTCAATTAGGATGTGTTTTCATTCCGGTAACTTCCAAAGGCCTTAGCCCCATTTCTTTTGATGACGTCTCAACTAACACTCGATTTAATCTTTTGTTTAGCGGATCCGCAATGTTGTCCTTAGACTTTACATAGTCTATAGAGACAACTCCATTCGAGAGTAGTTGTTGTGTGGAATTATGTCTACGATGGATATGTTTAGACTTTCCATTATACATATTACTAGAAAAATAGTTGATAAAATATCTCAAGAAATCATATATTATCAACAACAACTAGGCTTAATATAATAATAATAATAATAATAATAATAATAATAATAATAATAATAATAATAATAATAATAATAATAATAATAATAATAATAAATAAAATAAAATAATAAAAAATAATAAAAAATATTTATTTCCACATCATCGGCACATCATCAGGCCACATCACTTGGGCAAATTCGGGACACCATTTTCTTGAGCTACCTAGCATCACCCAATTTTTCATGTACTCACACTACAACAATGTCATTTTTGGCGACTAGATTTTTAGTCGCCAAAAGTCAATTTTTAGTCGCTAAAACTTTTTAGTAACTAAAATTTTTGGTCACTAGACTAGTTGTTGAACAATTGTCGGGAAAGTTTTGGCGACTAAAAAGCATTTAGTCGTCGAAAGTCATCAATTGTCGACTAAGTTTTTAGTCGTCAAAACCTTTCAAAAAAATTAATATCACATTTTCAGCGACTATAAAATTTTGTCGCTAAAAACTAAAATTATTTTGGACGACTAAAGTTTTAGTCACAAAAAAGTTTTTGTTATTCATATTTTTTGTTAGCTACTAAATATTTTAGTTGTCTAAAGTCTGATTTTGTTTTTGGCTACTATAGTTTTAGTCGCCAATTTTTTTTTTTTTTTTGTTGATATTATATATTTTTTTTAGCTACTAAAGTCTTAGTCGCCTAAAGTCTGCTTTTTTTATGGCCAAAAAGTTTTTTTTTTTCATTTTATTTTTATTTTTAGCTACCAACTATTTAGTCGCTAAAAATATTTACTTCCGTTTTGGCTACCAATTATTTTGTCGCCAAAAACACGATTTTTTTTTTTAAAATCATTTTGTCCACAACCTGTATGTATTCCGTGTAACCTATACCATGTATATAAATAAAAAAATACATATATTATCAACCATTTCGCAATTTGCATCCATTTCACTTCCAACCATCCAAAACGTGGCCACAACAAGGAAAAACCCACAAAGGGAAGCTAAGAAAGCTAAAGACAGATAGCCAACAAAACAAAACAAACAATCAAAATAGAAGGAGCATCCAAAATAGCTCTAACAACCAATAAACTATACGAGACAAATCCAGCCAGAAAAAGAAATAAAACAACAAAATAGTTTCCAATAGACCAAGCAGTCCACAACAGCAGCAACAGTCAATAGTATCAGTTGCACCAGCTGTAACAACAGCCGCCAACATTCTAGCTGTAGCAGTGTTGTTTCCCAACAAAGTAGGCAGCCAAATAGCAGCCAACAACACTAGTAACACTAGCAACACCAGTCAATTGCCAGCAGCAGGTAGACTAGAACCAACCACTGCCCAGCTTCAGCAAACCCAAGTAGCAAATGCACTAGCTCAAACATACGATTACATTTGTTCAACCACCACATAATAGGGCCAGAAAAAATAGTTAGTATAAATAGCCTCACAAACACTCACATATCAGGAGCCTAGCATGTAGATCTCACAGTCACTCAACCCATAACATCCCTAAACATGTACCAGCAAGACCTAGAAGACCTAATTAGGGGAAATGATGGGCACAGCTTCATACAAAGGACCATAAATCCAAGAAAACCTGTAATGGAGACTGGACTTGCAAACACATTAACAGCCAAGTGAAAATAAGACTACAATACATTACTAAAAGTATGCACAGGCTGTATAGAGGCATGAGACTTCAGTATAGATAATCGTAGCTGCCACTCATTAATAAACCAATCATTATCTTGATCCTCTTTGAACTAGGCGGAGAGGAGTCTACATCTCACATAAGAGTAGGTTCATAACAAAAGAGTATACAAGAAAAGAGGTTATAATTTGCCCAAAGTCTCTACTTAACCTATTATAGCAATTGCGATCATGTTTAATTGTGAGTTAATTCCATACCCACCAATTTCATTTTAAGGTTCTTATTTCTAGTGGTTACCAATAATGTAGTTGATTCAATTCCAAAAGCAAATCAGATTATGTAGATCAAAATATACTAAAAATCTAAAGAGATTTTTCAAATATCTTTGGCTTTTTCCCCATTAAACTTCAAGAATTTCTTTTTTTTTTTTCTCCTATTATATCTCTATTAAATCTTAGGAAAGAAAATGCAACAGATCATCCTATTCTTTCTATTCATAATTGTAGACACCCCATTTTTCACCGTCCTCAAGATTTGGACGTCACCGTTTGAACGCTCGATGATCATCCATGTTCGTGTTTGTTTTGAGTTCCCGGAGGCCTCGGCCACGCGCCTTGCTTCAGGATCTCTTAACTTTCCTGTTCTGTGCTTGGTTTTGCACTAAGACTTGTGTTTTGCGCTTCTAAGGGTGGGAATAGGCTTATTAGCCATCCTTGAAACCCACCGGCCGTGGCATGAAGCCACCGGCCTTGCTTTTTCTGCTACCGACCAAATATTTGGTCGGTCGGCACTTCTGTTAGGTGTATCGGCCCTTTGTGTGGTCGGTCGGCCATTTATTTGGCCGATAGGATCTTTCTCTGGCCGATACCTCATTTTTGCCTTTTTTAGGCATGGTGCATGCCAGCTGTGCCAGCTGGAGTGCACGGACTTGTCCTCCATACATGTGTATGGAGGATTTGCCCCTTTTGCACCTTTTTGTTCTAAGCTTCTTGGAGAAGCTTGCATCCTTTGCTCAAGCTTCTTGAGGAAGCTTGGACCTTTGAGTTAGCTTCCTTGAGAAGCTTGCCCCCCTTGACCCTTTTGTATTAGCTTCCCTTAGAAGCTTGACACTTTGTTTTCCTCCATAAAAGGAAGCCTTCCTCCTCCTTTGACCCACTTTGCATGCTATTTTGAGCTTTGTGTATGACTGATAAAAACTCTGATTTTTCATGCTTAAAATGTTTCATTAAGGTCTCATTTGTGTTGGGGTCGACCTCCCCCTCTTAGGCCTTGTTTGGCCCCTTTTGTGCTTTCTTTGGTTGAGCTTTGAATACTTTTGTGCATTGGCCTTCTCACCACTGAAATCCAGAGGATTTTCAGTGGTGAAGAAGAGGTTTTGAGGTCTTGCATAGGGGAGGGACACCCCTCTCCCTTTGTGTCTCATTTGTTCATGTTTTTGGCTCATAAAGGTAGCATGCATGCTTAGTTGTTCTTAGCTTCATTTTAGAGATTTTTGGGTGTTATTTAGTCATATTATGCCTCTGTTTTTGGTTGGATTCATGGTCCATTACATGCATCACACATTTGCTTAGTAATCCCCTTTATTGTCATAACATGTGCCGTGCATTTGCCCCTCCATGCTTGCATGTTCTAGCTTAACTTCATGAAGCTTTTGGCCATAATTCATCATGCTTGAGGTCTGTTAGATACTGATTTGATCATATTTGCCATGTTTGGTATAGCCTCTTTGCATTTTGGCTTGTGAGCCTTGAGTGTGTAAGTCATTGGCATGCTGTAGTTGGGTTGTTTCAGTGATTTGGAATCACTTCTCATGCTATTTAAGTCCATAATCCATGCTTGTTTGCTTGCATTCATCATCCCTTTCATGCCTTGAAGAGTTGTTCTTTTATGCCTTGAAATGGGTCATAGTGCATGCCTTTTGTTTAAGTCATTTGGGCTGCCATATCAGTGGGTTTTGGCATGTATTTTGATGCATTGAAACTCTATTTTTATTTGCATAATCCATGCCATGTTGGGTTGGGGTAGGTGTAGAGTAGTGCTCCCTTTTGTGGCCTTGAATCCCTCTTTGTTTTGCACCCATTTCTTAGCATGTTTTGACCATGATCTATGCATGCTTCAGTCTTGTTTCATACCAGGTTCATACCAGGTTCCTCTTCCAACAAGAGTCCTGATACCTGAGGAGACGCCAAACGTCCAGAATGCCCAAGAAGATATAGACATCCCAACGGGGCCGGCTTCGCCTCTGATTTTACCGCAACTATCCAAGGCACCCACGCCTATCAATCAACCGGACTCCCCCTTTGAGTTTGAGGTGGACCTTACAACATTAAAGTTAAGCAAGCGTGAGAAGTTGTTCAAGAAGTCCCAAGGGGTAAAGTCCACCGCAGATATCGAGGACGGGTATACCGACGTGGTTGTGACACTGCCAGATCGATTCAAGATGCCATACATTGATCGTTTTGATGGATCCGGGGATCCCATGGTACATCTACGGTTGTTTTCAGATATCTTAAGGCCGATGGGCCTTACCAAATTACAGAAGCTGTCTTTGTTCGGCCGGACCCTGTCAGGTGTGGCGGCCATCTGGTACGCGAAATTAGAAGATGATGTCAAGAGAAACTGGGATGAAATGACCGAGGCATTCATTGCACAGTACTCTTGTAACACGCAAATTGAGATTACGACCCGTGATCTTGAGACGACAAGATAGGAGCCTAAGGAGAGCTTTTCGGAGTTCGTAACCAGATGGAGGGCCAAGGCCTCCATGATGACCCTAAGGCCAACCGATAAAGATCAAATTCGGATGATTGTGCATAATCTCCAGCCTAAGCTGATTCAGAAAATAATCGTGCTCCCCTTCCCTACCTTTTCAGATCTGCATGAGATGGGAGTATAGATTGAGGATGCCTTGAAACAGGGCTTGATTAACAATGATAGAGAGCAACCCAGGAGAACTTTTAACCGTAACACCAATGCAGGCCCGAGTGGCGCTGTAATCACAAGAGCCTCATAAGTGAGCATGGTCGCCACCAACACCCCTCTGAGAACCATGGCAGCTACGCCATTCTCCGGTGTGTCCGGAAGTAACACACAAACAACCAAATACCAACCCAAAAACCAAAGAACCTTCGCCCCACTATATATGCCCCTGTCCAAAGCTCTGGGGGTTTTAATCAAAAAAGGGCACTTGAAGCCCCTAGAGCTGCGACCATTATCGAAAAAACTTTCCCCTACCTACAACCTAGCCAAATATTGCGCATTTCACCAGCAACACGGTCATGACACCAGCCAATACTTCCGATTACGTCATGAGATTCAAGATCTCATTGATAATGGGGTGATCGTGCCTCCAGAGAAATCCAATGTCACCACCAACCCTCCCCTATCACACAACCAAGCACCACCCCTCAAACGTATCAACTTTATCCAGACCGGGGTTACGGCATAGAACCCCAGCATATACATCACTCCTTCCTATCTACCTAAGCCAGAGGTGCTCCTTCCTGACTGCACTGACTTATGCATGTTGGACATCTCCACAACCCAACCCGAGCCAATGATGGTGACTGTCGAAGACAGAACAGGGGAGACTTCAGTGGAGAGTGGGATTGCTGAGTCAGAATTTGAGGAATCTGGGAGTTTTGTTGAGGAGGTATATAGTCCGAGTGACTACATTCTATCAGTAGGCCAGGTTGGGCCAAATGTGGAATTGCTGGCAGGGGCTGAGCTTTGTGTGATACAGGAAGATGGATTTGGTCAGAGGATAGATGACTTGCCAGCTGTGGAGGGGGATTTCACTAACCTCCAGTTTTTCAATGAATAAGATCCAGAAGGCATGGCAGTCAACTGGTCTGATTTTGAAGAGTCAACAGAGGTTACTGGGTGGCTTGATGACCTACCAGATGTTGTCGACGAAACTCAGTTGGTACAGGGCCTGGCAGAGGCAAGGACATCTATTATGGTCGGAAGGGCTGGAGATCAGAGTGCATCGTCGGAGAGCGCCGGTGCTAAGAATTTTGCTCAGGATCTAGGCACTTTGAATACAGGGAATTTTGAACAGCAGACTGCATTGACGCAGCTAGAAGAGGAAAGAAGTGAAGAGTCTCTGAGAATCATAAAAGCCAAGGCCCCTGTGGGGATTGAAAGTACTGTATGCACGAGGATAGAGAATGCTGTGAGTATATGGATGAAAAGTACTGTGAATACAATTGTACTAGAGCCGGACAGGTGTCTGTCGGCTGCTGATGGAATGTGGTGGGAGGACGATGATTTATGTCTTGCCCACACGGATGAGGATTAGGGGAGCAATCAACCAGATGATACCTGGTATATCGGCGAAGTCGATCATATGACTAGAAGGGGGCGGTATTTTAAGCCCCCATATCTAGATCAGGTAGAGGCGTCTGGGAAAGATAAGGAGACGGAGAAACAGAGAGAGAAGCAACTCAAAGAAGAGACTGTACTGAAGCAGCTAAAAAAGATACAAGCAGACATCTCCATCTGGGGACTACTTATGGCATCACGTGTTCATCGACAGGCCGTCCTATCGACAATGAATGAGGCCAAGCTCTTAACAGAAACCACGCCGGAACAATTGGTGGGATTGGCCTTTCCAGGAGGAGCTTCCCCGATGTTGACCTTCTCTGACAAGGAATTGCCACCTGAGGGTGCGAATCACAACAAGCCACTCTACATGTCTGTGGAGTGTAAGAATAAATGGATACCGGTGGTTCTTGTTGATACCAGATCTGCCATCAATGTGTGCCCGGCAAGGATAACCTATGCAATCGGGTTGAAACCCGCAGACTTTGCGCCAACCACCCAGGTGATAAGGGCGTATGATAATACAAGTAGAGAGGTGAAGGGGACCGTACAAATCCAAATTAAGGTTGGTCCGGGACAACATGAGATAGACTTTGACGTCCTTGAAGTTCCTAAAACCTTCAATCTACTCTTGGGGCGGCCGTGGTTGCACCAGGTAAAGGCAGTTTCGTCCACCTTGCACCAGATATTGAAGTATCCCCATGGGAAGGGAGTGGCCATTGTTTTCGGAAATTCGTCGATCCATCCACCGCCAGAAGTATCTACGCTGGTTTTGGAAATTGAACATGGTATGGAGGATGTTTTCTTGTCAGGTTTTACCTTAGCTGAGGCTCAGGTTGTGCAGAACATCATGGCTATTAATAAGGGGGTGTATGTCAGTGCGCAATCAGTATACCTCATGAACAAGCTTCAACACATCCTCGGGATAGGATTGGAAAGAGTGGACAGAAGGGCGTTGCAGCATTGGCCGAAGTGCCACACAACCCACATACCTTTGGCTTGGGTTATCTACCCACCAAAGACGATTGGGTGAGAAAAGCTAAGGAAATGGCTGGGAGAGCCAGAGCGAAGCAGGCAGGGAAGCCTTTTGAATTGATGCACTGGCCCATTCAAGGTACCCTAAACGGACATTTCATCTGGGAGGGGGAAGATTTTCCGTTCTGCAGCTTCCCAAAGCCATGGTTGAATGTAGAGAGGAAGCGCGTGCCAGGATTTGAGATCTTCTTCGACCTGCAGTTATCCGGGGATGATGTTGCCAAGGAGCAGACAGACCCATCAGCTAAGTTTGAGCAATGTAAAAATGTGGATTCCGAAAGTGCTGAAATTGAAATGGGGGTAGCGTTGGCTTGTCTACTTTCAGATCCTCCGATCGAATAGAAGTGCTTGGGGGATAACTTCTCGGTGTCTGTGATTGGGAATGAAATGGCTGTGGGCTTACCAGCAAACATTTTGGATGCATCTGTCGCACACTCTCTCATTTGGCAGTATGAAGAGGGATTTTTGTCAAGCAGCACCGGGTCAGGTAGTGAGCCGGAATCTGATTCCACCAAGTCTTGTGAGTCAGAATCAGGTTCCAGCTCGACTGAGTCTGAGTCCGGTATTCTTGGGGATGACAACCCGGATGCCACAGTCCTGTCTAAGTCGTCTTTTTCTTTCTCTTTTGAGTTCGTTGTAACCGAAGAATCAAACTATTTGGATGTGCTTAATGAGAATGATGTGGCTGTGGTTTCTGAGTACTTTTTTGTGCCCTTGATTTATTGCATTAACTCAGACTTTTAAAATTTTGATGAAAATGACGAGGAAGAAATTCTTTCGGTTTTGCAACACTTAATTGAACAAGAGCAGGAAAGATTTGTTAAACCCTTAATGGATGAAATCACTACTGTGAATATTGGTACTGAGGAGGACCCGCGACTGGTCCAGATCGGGTCCACGTTGTCTTCAGAGGAATGCGAGCACTTAGTCGCTTTATTAAAAGATTTCAAAGATGTTTTCACATGGTCCTACGAAGACATGCCTGGAATCGATTCTGAGATTGTACAGCACCGGATCCCTCTTGACCCCGAGGCCCGACCCGTTAAACAGAAACTCAGAAGGATTCGCCCCGACTGGGCTCTCAAGATTAAAGAAGAGGTCACCAAGCAAATTGACGCAGGGTTCCTGCTGGTATCCGAATACCCAACTTGGTTGGCCAACATCGTTCGGGTACTGAAGAAGGATGGTAAGATCCGTGTATGCGTGGATTTTAGGGACTTGAATAGAGCTTGTCCGAAAGACGACTTCCCCCTGCCGCATATTGATGAGTTAGTGGACTCCACAGCGGGGCATGCTTTGCTTTCATTCATGGATGGCTTCTCAGGCTACAACCAGATAGTGATGGCACCTGAAGATTGGGAAAAGACTACTTTCACCACCCCGTGGGGGACTTATTGCTACATGGTAATGCCATTTGGGCTGAAGAATGTTGGAGCTACATATCAACGGGCCGCGACCACAATATTGCATGACATGATCCACAAAGAGGTAGAGGTGTACGTGGATGACATGATTGTCAAGTCCAAAGAAAGAGAGGGCCACTACACCGCCTTGTAAAAGTTCTTTCAAAGGATCAGAGAATTTCGGTTGCGGCTGAATCCTCAGAAATATATGTTTGGTGTCACAGCAGGGAAGATGTTGGGGTTTCTGATTACACAGAGAGGCATCGAAGTCGACCCTTCCAAAATCAAGGCCATCCTAGAAATGCCACCACCAAGGACTGAAAAGGAGGTGCGAGGCTTTCTAGGTAAAGTACAATTCATAAGACGGTTTATCTCAAAATTAACCTTGACTTGTGAACCACTTTTTGGTCTCCTAAAGAAAGGAAAGAAGTTCCAATGGGACGGCCGATGCCAAGCTGCTTTTGAACAAATGAAGGAACACTTACAGAACCCGCCCGTGTTGTCACTGCCTGAGCCGAGGAAGCCGTTGATTTTGTATCTTTCAGTAACCGAGACTACAATGGGTTGTATGCTCGCGCAAGAATTAGAGGACAAAGTGGAGAGAGCCGTCTACTATCTGAGCAAGAAGATGCTAGAGTATGAGACTCGCTACACACCGTTGGAGAAGGCTTGCCTACCTTTGGTATGGGCTACTAGGAAGCTGCAGCACTACCTGTTAGCTCACTCTGTAATGTTGGTTTCACGACTAGATCCCATCAAATATCTTTTCAAGAAACCGGCACTTACGGGTAGGCTAGCTCGTTGGTTGCTGTTGCTTTCCAAATTCGATCTGAAATATGTGACGCGCAAGTCAGTCAAGGGAAGAGCGGTAGCGGAGTTTTTAGCTGATCATCCAGTTGAAGGAGGTGAAGTAGTTGAGTACTTATTCCCAGATGAGGCCATTTTGCATATCGAAGACGAAACTTGGACGATGTACTTTGACGGAGCGTCAAACCAATACAGGTATGGGATAGGGGTGTTGCTGATAGCGCCCCGACAATTCCCGTATTCCCCTAGCATTTAAAGTCTGATTCAAAGTCTCGAATAACGAAGCAGAGTATGAAGCATGCATTTTTGTTTTAGAAGCGGCCCTAGAACTAGGGGCAAGACGATTGGACGTCATTGGGGACTCAAACCTTGTTGTATCCCAAGCTAAGGGGGATTGGAAAGTCAAAGAGGAAAAGATGATAATGTACCACCGGACCTTGGACTTGCTGATTCCTCGGTTTGAGAAGTTAAACTTCACTAATCTACTAAGAGAAAACAACAAGTTTGTAGATTCACTGGTAACTCTATCTTCCATGATAGACATCCCTTTTGGAGTCCGGATGCGTCCAGTCATCATTGACCAGAAGTTTGTGCCAGCATATGAATCAATTGTTGCCATAGATGAGGTTCGGGACGACAACCCCTGGTATTACGACATTTGGAATTTCTTGGAGAAAGAGGCGTATCCACTAGGGGCAAATGCCAAGGATAAAAGGGCAATCAGAAGAATGGCCATTCAGTTCATCATCTGCGGAGGAAAATTGTATAAAAGAGGCCATCTGGGAATGCATAAGCTGTGCGTTGGAGCTGAAGAATCAAAACGCCTGATAGAGGCCATCCATGGAGGGGAATGCAGTGCGCATATGAACGGGGTAATGCTAGCGCGAAAGATCCTTGGACAGGGTTACTACTGGTCTACCATGGAGAAGGATTGTATCAGCTTT
This sequence comes from Camellia sinensis, assembly GCF_055761805.1. Taxonomy (NCBI): domain Eukaryota; kingdom Viridiplantae; phylum Streptophyta; class Magnoliopsida; order Ericales; family Theaceae; genus Camellia; species Camellia sinensis. Next base: position 62,796,738 of record NC_138972.1, read on the forward strand.
GTTCGGCGATGCCACAAATGTCAGATCCATGCAAACCGCATGAACATCCCACCGTCGAAGCTGTACAATATGACTTCGCCATGGCCATTTTCGATTTGGGGAATCAATGTGATCGGGGCTGTCACTCTAAAAGGATCCAATGGACATGAGTTCATTTTGGTCGCAATAGACTACTTCACAAAGTGGGTTGAGGCCCAATCTTATGCAGTGTTGAAGGCTTCACATGTCGCGAAGTTTATCAGGAACAACATCATCTATCGTTATGGGGTCCCAAACGAGATTATCTCAGATAATGGTTCCCACTTCAAGAAGGAAGTGATTGACTTGTTGGAGAAATACAACGTGGCTTTTCATAAGTCATCCATCTATCGGCCGCAGACCAATGGAGCAGTTGAGGCCGCCTACAAGAATGTCAAGTGCATTTTACAGAAAATAGTGGAAACCTACCGAGACTGGCTAGATAAGCTGCCATTTGCTCTGTGGGGCTATCGGACTTCAATTAGAATGTCTACTGGGGCGACTCCGTATTCATTAGTTTATGGGATGGAGGCCGTTCTACCTATTGAAATTGAGGTTCCGTCATTGAGAGTGCTGGCTGAGTGTCGGATAGCCGATGCAGATTGGCAGCAGAGCAGATTTGAGGAACTCATGCTCTTTGACGAGCACAGACTGAAAGCACTGTACCATGTTCAAGGTTATCAGCGCAGAATTGCTCGGGCTTTCAATAAGAAAGTTAAGTCCAGGAATTTGAAAGAAGGAGATTTGGTGCTCAAGGACAACCGAGCTCCCATCAATGACCCAAGGGGCAAGTTCAGACCCAATTGGACTGGCCCTTACATCATCAAATCTATATGGTCAGGTGGAGCTGTGGTTCTGATGGACCTAGATGGCCTAGAATTTTCACAGCCGATCAATATGGACAAGTTGAAGAAATATTATCCCTAAGGGGCTCGCTAGGCCGAAAACCCGAAAGGGCAACCTAGGCAAAAGTTAGAGCATAGAAAATTTGAAATTATAAAAACTGAGCTCACAAGGTTGAAAACCCGCAAAGGGCAGCCTTGGCAAAAGTTAGAGCGCAAAAGGAGAGTGAAAATACTTGAGCGAACCCGAGCCTGAACTACGTAAGGCTTGATTCCCATCTTTGGGATACGTAGGCAACTTCATCCCGAAGTTCAGCCATAAAGTTTTCCTCGATCAACTTTGTCCATTTGATTATCTCGGCCATCTTTGTCTATTCAGCATTCAAGAGTTTAGTTGTGATCTCCGGTGCAGTGCTTTTCAGACTAGGGGCAACTTTCCAGTTGCTGGGATCCGGAGTTGTGCATCTCAGTGATAGATCTCAGGCGTGTCTAGTTCTGATCCATACCGAAAATGGTTTCGAAATTTTTTAATAAAAGTTGACTTTGTTCAAGATAAATCTTTTTACAACTTAGACCATTTTTGGATGAAAGCGGAAAATTCTCAGTACCCACAACCTTCAATTTTGTTGATTTCAATACGGAGTTCTCCTGCTCTTGCATACAAATTGAAGTTGCTTTTCATTACATTCATAAAGAAAACTTGAAAGTTCTGATTAAGGCAAATAAATCTGAGGCATAGATGAGTCACGTGTTCCTGCGTCCCCTCCCAGAGCTGGTTGAGGCCTCTGATGCCAAGCTGGACCAGATCTGTGCCTCCTAGTTGAGCCAATCTATGCACTCATCAGACAAAGTGCAACTGAAAGTGGGAGCGGGGGCCAAGAGTTCTCTAGTCCTCCACACTGTGGCGTACCGAGCAAGCTGCGCACCTCGGACTGGGAATGCAGCTGGGTACTCTATTCCCTCTAGCGGGCAAATCTGATCATGATCGAACTGGCGCTGGAATCGAAAGGAAAGTAGAACACGCAGTGCACCAGGCCAATCAACTGAATCCCAGTCTGTCGGGATATGCTGTAACTCATTGCTGGTAGGTTGAGCCAAGGGCACCACCAAGCAATGCGGTCCGCAGACAAGTTGCACATCCAATCGAACCACCATTCCTCATCAAGGGCATCGACTAGGCGTTGCCAGAAGAAGTAGCCGCAAGCTGAGTATGCTGGGCTAGAGTCCACAACCTGTAACTTATCCATCAACCACACCTGGGAAGGGATGGAAATGAGAGAACAAAAAATAGAGAGATGTACGATGAGAGAAAAGTGATAAAAGAGTTTTTTGAGAAAAATCGAGCCTGAGGGTCGAGTGATGTGAGCAATACATATGTAAGATTGGGTGGGAAACATTACCTGCAGCAGTAGTGGACTCCCTGCAAATCTGGTCATTTCTCGGCAATAGAAAGCGTACAAGCCCATCAATGTTTCAGCCAATATCATGGCAATGTAGCTCTTGCCCTCCTTCAAACCTTGGGCAACCTTGATCAACCAGACACTAGATCCTCCGGAGCCCGAGACAAACAAGAAATGAGATAGCATGCACAAACAAAGGGCATGTCGTCGAAAGCCTTGCCAATGATGGTCACCGCGGTCACCGGCATCGGAAAATCAACAAATCAAACTCGAAATATACAGCATTTCGTCGGAAATCAAGGGGCGAGCATCGTGCATTGTGAGCCCACACATTCGCCCTAAGGCTTGGGCGTGGCCAAAGCGAAGCTGAGGCAAGACTTCTTTATTGCGCCCGGATTCCATCAAAGCTTGGAAATCTTCGAAGGTAGGACACACCTCTTGCCCGCCAAAGCTAAAGACATGTGTTACCGGGTTCCAAAACCTTGTTGCGGCATGGAGAAATGGAAAGTACAGTGGAATGCGACTCAGCATGAATAGTGCATTTATGCCAAAGCCCCGAAAATTCAACTTTTTCGACCCATCCAAGTTAGCAATCCAAGCTGTGAGATTTTGGGCAAGAAACTCTTCCATTTGGAGCAAATCAGTGTTGAGTTGAGAAAAACTACGAAGTTGAGGCTTTTGTAGGGGATAAGGTGTGAGTGGAGGACAGGTGTCAGCATTCTGGTGGTTGTTGTCATTTATGGCCGGCTGGCCAAAAATAGTGCCGACCGACCACCATTTTTGGTCGATGGGTCAAAGCTATTGGCTAATGGCCATTTATTGAGGCTGATGGCTTTCCCCTGTGGCCGGTGGTCTTCCTTCTTGTTCCCTGAGCTGTTTATGTGTTGAACATGCTGAGAATTAAGGGACTGGCACCACTTCCAATGCCCTCCGGTGATTATTGTTACGGGGTCACGCCTATTTGCTTATCGAGTTGTTGCACATTTACTTATCGAGTTGTATGTCACATCCTTTAAGTTTTTGTTTTGCTTATCGAGTTGTACCCACCCCTGGTTAGCTTATCGAGTCTTTTTGTGTTGATTATCGAGTTGTTTTGTCCTTGCTCGGTTCACTACCTGATTATTACGAGGCAAGCGCTTACTTTTCAAACAATCAAAAGATTCAAATCTCATTTACATTGTTATGTAATGCAATGCGATGCGATGCATAGAAAGTACAAATGTAACACCTTTTTGAACGAAATAGCTGTTTCATTTCCATCATGTCTTTTGTAAAAATATACAATTTTGAAAACCGGCCTGAGGTAGTGCAATGTGCTTAAACTACCAGTAAAAATATAAGTAAAGCAAAAAGAGAGGAGCAGGGTAGCAGAGTGTTCGGATTAACACTAGTAGCCTCCCCTTGTGGTCGATGCACTTCCCACGCCTTTGTTTGGGTCAATTATGTGGTTTGGCACCTTCATTACTCGAGACAATGCAGGAAATTGCACTCTTGAAACCTTAGTAGATCTTCGTGTTGACCTCGAGCCATGTCTTTTGTCTGCGATGTTCAGTGCATGCAAGGAACATCCTTTCTCATATCCTTTTGTACCTTGCGGAGTCCGCAAATCGCTTTAAACATGTTGTATTACATTGCTTTGATATGACTATGATTGTCGCTCTCGTTACACGCCTTGCGTTGAGCAATGCCTTGTTTTATTTTGAATTTGCATCTCAACATCATGAATAACATGCCTTTACCATGCTTCAGTTGAATATGCCCCCTTCTTGCTTGCTTTACACGTTGCATACGTTTCCATATATGTTTTACTTACATGTGTTTATGCATCTCACAGGAGGTTACACATTGCTTGCGTTAACCCGCATACTTTACTTACATGTGTTCATTCCTGCTATACACATTGCATGCGTTGTCGCGTTATGCTTTACTTACATGTGTTCAAGTTCCTTTTATACACATTGCATGCGTTGTCGCGTTATGCTTTACTTACATGTGTTCAAGTTCCTTTTATACACATTGCATGCGTTGATGCGTATTGCTTTACTTACATGTGTTCAAGTTCCTTTTATACACATTGCATGCGTTGATGCGTATTGCTTTACTTACATGTGTTCAAGTTCCTTTTATACACATTGCATGCGTTGTCACGTATTGCTTTACTCACATGTGTTCAAGTCCTTTTTATACACATTGTATGCGTTGTCGCGTATACTTTACTTACATGTGTCTACATCTTCACACATTGTGCACGTTGTCATGTGTTCTTTACTCACATGTGTTTGTGTCTTCATAGCATTGTTATGCTTGCCCTAAGTCACATTGTTATGCTTCCCACTCGGTTTGCGTTGTCACGCATTTTCAATTGTATTGTTATGCATATTTCTAACAATGTTGTATCTGTTAAGTTTTCTTTCTCTTACAGGCACGATATTATATGTACGGTTCATTTGAAGCTGGCACGACCAGACGAACCGCACAGGTATTGTGTTCTCCACGTGAAACGTAGCGAGAATTACATAATTCTCTTACATCCTTTCTGTATTGTAATGTAGTTGGATTTATGTTAGATTGCTTAAACTGTTGCATTTATTGTATGTATATGCTTCGTTACAGCTTTCCTTGCATGATCATAAGTTATGCTCGACTTTGTGCATTGTTCTTGCATTTTGCCCTTGCCTTCGGACGCATATCTTTATCTATAGCTTGTATGCTTTGTCTAAAGTCTTCGGCCTTGTCAAAAATGGGTCGTCTCTGGGCTTTGACATTCACTCCCGTCATTGTTATGACTTTCAAGTTCTGTCAAAGAGGGGCAACTGTAGACACCCCATTTTTGACCGTCCTCAAGACTTGGACGTCACCATTTGAACGCTCGGTGATCATCCATGTTCGTGTTCGTTTTGAGTTCCTGGAGGCCTCGGCCGCGTGCCTTGCTTCAGGATCTCTTAACTTGCCTGTTCTGTGCTTGTTTTTGCACCAAGACTTGTGTTTTGCGCTTCTAAAGGTGGGAAGAGGCTTATTAGCCATCCCAGAAACCCATCGACCGTGGCATGAAGCCACCGGCCTTGCTTTTTCTGCTACCGATCAAATATTTGGTCGGTCGGCATTTCTGTTAGGTGTATCGGCCCTTTGTGTGGTCGGCTGGCCATTTATTCGGCCGATAGGATCTTTATCTGGCCGATACCTCTTTTTTGCCTTTTTTAGGCATGGTGCATGCCAGCTATGCCAGCTAGAGTGCACGGACTTGTCCTCCATACACGTGTATGGAGGATTTGCCCCTTTTGCACCCTTTTGTTCTAAGCTTCTTGGAGAAGCTTGCACCCTTTGCTCAAGCTTCTTGAGGAAGCTTGGACCTTTGTCATAGCTTCCTCAAGAAGCTTGGACCTTTGAGTTAGATTCCTTGAGAAGCTTGCCCCCCTTGATCCTTTTGTATTAGCTTCCCTTAGAAGCTTGGCACTTTGTCTTCCTCTATAAAAGGAAGCCTTCCTCCTCCTTTGAGGAGGTTCAACAAAATTAGATATATATATATATATATATATGATATATACACCACTCTCTCTCTATATCTCCCCCTCTCTCTTCATTTGTGTGTGTTAGAGGGCCTAAAAGGGTGTTTTGTTCTTAGTTTTGCACTAAGACACCTAGTATTACACCATACTCCGGTTTTGGAGGTGTTGAGAGTTTGTTCTTGGAGTTTTGAGTCAGTTTTGATCAAAAAAAGGGGGCTGGACTTGCTGTTCTTGAAGTGTTCTTCAAGGGTAAACACTTTTGCTTTATATTCCCCATTCTTGCACTAGCTTTTAACCCACTTTGCATGCTGTTTTGAGCTTTGTGTATGACTGATAAAAACTCTGATTTTTCATGCTTAAAATGTTTCATTAAGGTCTCATTTATGTTTGGGCTCGACCTCCCCCTCTTAGGCCTTGTTTGACCCCTTTTGTGCTTTTTTTGGTTGAGCTTTGAATACTATTATGCATTGGCCTTCTCACCACTGAAATCTAGAGGATTTTCAGTGGTGAAGAAGAGGCTTTGAGGTCTTGCATAGGGGAGGGACACCCCCTTTCCCTTTATGTCTCATTTGTTCATGTTTTTGGCTCATAAAGGTAGCATGCATGCTTAGTTGTTCTTAGCTTCATTTCAGAGGTTTTTGGGTGTTATTTAGTCATATTGTGCCTCTGTTTTTGGTCGGATTCATGGTCCATTACATGCATCACACACTTGCTTAGTAATCCCCTTTATTGTCATAACATGTGCCGTGCATTTGCCCCTCTATGCTTGCATGTTCTAGCTTAACTTCATGAAGCTTTTGGTCATATCTCATCATGCTTGAGGTCAGTTGGGTAATGATTTGATCATATTTGCCATGTTTGGTATAGCCTCTTTGCATTTTGGCTTGTGAGCCTTGAGTGTGTAAGTCATTGGCATGCTTTAGTTGGGTTGTTTCAGTGATTTGGAATCACTTCTCATGCTATTTCAGTCCATAATCCATGCTTGTTTGCTTGCATTCATCATCCCTTTCATGCCTTGAAGAGTTGTTCTTTTATGCCTTGAAATGGGTCATAGTGCATGCCTTTTGTTTAAGTCATTTGGGCTGCCATATCAGTGGGTTTTGGGGTGTATTTTGATGCATTGAAACTCTGTTTTTGTTTGCAAAATCCATGCCATGTTGGGTTGGGGTAGGTGTAGAGTAATGCTCCCTTTTGTGGCCTTGAATCCCCCTTTGTTTTGCACCCATTTCTTAGCATGTTTTGACCATGATGTATGTATGCTTTAGTCTTGTTTTGTAGTGCCTTAGGACTGATTTAGGTCATTTTGGTCCTTTGGGGTTTGGTTGACATAGCTATGGTTTGGACCCCTTTGTTGGTTTCAAGTTTTGGTCATTGTTCCATGCCTTGCTTGCATAACATGGTTGATTTGGCATCATCCTCTATACATTTTTAGAGTTTAACATGTTGGTCTAATGTCCATGTTTGCCATCTTTTGAGTGTTCTCGAAAGTTACCTTGTGTGCCTTAGCTTTAGGCCCATTGGTGTGTGTTTGCATGAGCATTTGTCCATTATTTGCATCATCTTTGGCCGCTGTTTTGGGGCATGGCCGAGGCCTCCCATTTCAGTTTAAGTCCACCATTGCATGTTTTGACATGTTGCATTACTCTGGTTTCATGCTCGCATTGTATCATCTTTGCACGTTTGCATGTTGTTTAGCTAGTTACATTTCATATCCTAGCTTGCATGATAGGTTGCATTGCATTGTATCTCGCATGTTTGGCACATTGCATTTTGGCATGCCTTGTTAACTTGGCTTCATGTTGCATATTTGATCCATGTTGCATACTTGAGCCACATTGCATACATGCATTACATTTTGCTTGGTTCCAAGCATGAGGGATGAGGGGCGTTCGTACTCAAAGTGACGTAACATGCCTCGATCCTCGGTCGTCGATGTCCTTGATCTTAACATGATAGGGCATAAGGCATTCATTTGTTTTGTTGCATGTATTTACATTGATTTGCAAACTCAGTGCCTTTGGCCATCATGCATCGAAATGCTTGATTGGTGACCCGAGTACCGAGGGCCACACTCCCTTGAGTCCGTAGCATGATTGGGAGAGTGGCCATGCACACATTGCTTTGAAAATTACATGCCATGCACTGTCTGTCCTCTGCTGTTGTCAAAACAGGGCTCTGTAGGAAAAAATGGCTGGTCGACCACTTTTGGCGCCGACCGACCATCAGTGTCCAGCTGGTGGTTCAATGTTTGGCCGATAATCCTATTCCCATGGCCGGTGGCACTCCACAACACTCAGGAGGACGCTTAAAGTAGTTCTGGAAACCTGCATAATTTTTAGAGAAGCAAGGCAGTGTAAACAGAGGCAGCTTTTGACATGGCAGTGAGTTTCCGAGCAAGACGAGTCAAGCATGCATCATCCATGCATTCCAAGGCAGAGCTGCGGCAGTCTCCCCAGTTTCATATTTGGACCTTTTTTTTTGTAATTAATTTGTTAATTAATTAAGGGTTATGTAATATTTAATTAGCTAGTCAATTAGTTAATTAGTTAATCTGTATTATTCTTTCGGACCCTCCGAGCAAGGGCAATTGTGTAATAAGTGTGTGTGAGTGTGTGCATGTCTTCCAACCCCCACTTCTTTCTCCTTTTTACTTACCTGCTTTCAATGGTGAGTATTAGGGTATATTTAAATTGGCATACCTTATGCTATGCATGCGTGCATCCATACATTTGTCTTGAATGCACCAGGCTCGGCGCATCATGCTAACTGCATTATATTTCAATTCCAAGTTGAATACGTGTTAGTTGTAGCATCATCATATGCCATCTTAGAATAGCCGAGCCTATTATAGTTGCATCTTGCATGTGTTGCATTAGCCATCTTAACATGAACTAGGATCATGCATATGATTATTAACTAGTTTCTGTTTTGGCTTGGAGTACTCGGTAAGCATTTATGTTTTAGCATTCTTGCATGAGTGTAAGTGTTGCTATGATAACATGCTTACCATGAGGTTATGTGCTTATGTGTTATAACTGCTTGAATGCCTGTGGGTGAAGGTTGGGTTGCTTGAGTTGGAATAACTCGTTGAAATCCGTATTTTAGCCTACTTGCGAGTAGCAAATTTTAAACCATTTTCCGAACAAACAGATATGCAATGCTTTATTCCAAATTAGGCGATCTAGTCTATACTTTTGTGTTGTGCTGTGCGCATCACATAGTAATATTAGCTAATTAATCAGAATAAGAACACATAACGTTTTCAAAACTAGATATCATGGTTAGTAGAGGCCGATCTTCGGATCAGGGCGAGCGGGGGTGCTCATAGCTGACCGTCCCCAATCGTACCCAAGTTCCTGAGCCGAGGCAACTTTGGTGATGACGGACATGTGGCCTTAGGCAAACGAGTCAGGGTTTCCTAAATTCGCACATAAAAAATATTTAAGTGGCGACTCTGTATCTGGCAAAGCAGTCCATGTTTGGCACTTCTTTCTAAAATCTATTTTCTCAAAACGATTTGCCGGATTTGGACTCTTTGGTGATTTATCAATCTCACATTGCACATTGTGAGATCAGATTAAGAACCGTGACAATTTGAGTCCGAGCTGTAGTAAACCCACAAATGAACAAAACGGGGGATTCCCTCCCGGGGCGTTAGGGGGACGTCTACAACAATCAATAACCTATATGACTTTACCATTCTTGTCTACCTTATTAAGATAATTTAAATTAATAACAACCACTCAATCAATCTCAACCAAGTAATCTGCATTCTATTATACAACATCCAAATTCAATTCCAATTATGAAAAAAATAGAGAATTAATATGAACATGTGTATATACAGATATGCATACAAATATGTATATACATATTATATATACATACTAGTGTATGCCCGTGCCTAAAGGCATGGAGGAAATAATATTGGGATTATCTTCTCCTGTCCAATCTTTTATGAAGTACATTGAAAATTTATTCACAAAATAATTTTGGAGAAAATTGTTCCTTTCTTATAGCATCACTATTATTCTTACCTAAGTTATCAATCTTTCTTGTTCTAATTGAAGAGTTAGTCTCATTTGAACTTCCGCTGAAAATAGAAAAGAATATAGTCTTAGTGATTGCAATATTAACAAACCATCTCTAATGTTTAAAAACAAAAGGCATGGAAAGAAAAATCATACACTGCCGCTCACCCCCATTGTGCAAAATTGAAAATGGAATTTAACTGCAGCCTAGTCTATAGGCATGAGAGTCACGAACAATGTAGTCAAATCTGTCAAACAGATGATTTATCAATAAATCTCAAACTTCAAACCTATAATCACACATAGTGCCAAAGGAAGTGAAAAGAGATAAGTGGTATACTTGTCTACATCAATCCCATTTCGACCATTTCCAACAATATCATATAAGAAACGCTTCTCTTTAAACTCTAAAACGGAAGAGGATAAACAATAGGAAAATAAGAAGAGGAATTAAAGTTGGAGTAAAAGCATAAAAAAGAGTTCAGAGGCGTAATGAAATATTTTACAGTAATAAACACCAGAAAATCCTTAAATTGTCTTCACTTACTTTTGAAGGAACATTTTCAGAGCTAGCAATTATCATTTCTTGTTGAAAATCACACATATATCTCAGCATAGAAGAAAAAATACTTTAAAAACAAAATTGAGGAAAAAATCTCAAATAGTCTCTAAAAATTTGTCTAATGATTATGTTACTAATAAACTTACGCATTATTTTTATTAATGCTCAAAACTAATCAATGCAAGATTTTTCAGAAGCCAAGTAGAACTCAAAGCCAAAAAACAACAAAGATGTTAATGGTGAGATACATGTGAAGTCATTCAGTATATCCAGTTTCAGCAAAGGGATATTGAACACAAGAGTAAGTTATTAAAGGTCCATGTGGAACTATGCGCTCCTAACACTCACATACCTTTTACCACCTGGAATGTTGAAACTTAGCATATTTTTATCAAGTGTTGAGAATTAAATGGCAGGAAATTGCACACGAAAAACTTGATTACTAAAGGAAAAGGAAAACATAGAAAGGATGAGGATTTAATATAACAATGTAACCTTCACTTTCTTAAGACTTTCAGGATCAATGTTGTAGCACTTGTGTCCTTTAAACTATTGGAGACTATATTTAATTCCTTTATTTTCATTTTTGGGAGTCTTTGGAGTTGTTGTATTTTGATTTTGGAGGAGAATAATTTGATTTAAACTTGTTAGGATTGTTCGTTCATGTTTGTTTACATTGAAAAGTTCTTTGGAAACATGAAAAATTTGTTTTGAGGTCGACACTTGCCTTTCTGGGGGTTGACACCACTTTGTTGCCTTACTCTTAGTGCCTCTGCTGGTTTCTGGGGTCGACACATGAGTTCCTAGGGTTGACCTATCCCTTGTTGTTTTGTTCTAGGTTGCATTCTGAAATAAAGGGTTGACACCACTGGTTCTAAGGGATGACCCATGTCCTTTGCACACATTAGTGTCTCAGCTTTTCTTCAGAGGGTCGATACCTCTATTGGAAGGGTTGATCCCTGTGAGTAAAATTCTGGATTTTTGGTTCGATTTTGGGGCTTTACTTTTGGGGGTTTGACTTATTGTTTTCTTTCACTTTAGGGCTATTATTCTACCACTATAAATAGGCTCTAAACACACTTTTCTCATTCACTTTTTCCTCTCTCTCTCTCTCTCTCTTAGGAACTCACCTTTTTCCACTTAGATCTCTAGATCTACTCACGTAGAGGCATCTTTTCGCCTTGGTCCTTTGAGAAAGATTGGAGATCTCATCAAGGGCTTTCTTTTGATCAAATAGTTTCGCGATTTCTTCAACTTTGGTTTTCTTCGAGTTCTCCGCTTCGCTTCAAGAGGTAGGGTATATTTTCTAAACTCAATACAAGTTCGGTAGCATAATTGTGTTGTATTTTGTTATGTATATTTGGTAATCATTTGGAATGATTTTTACCCTTGTTATGTGTTATTTCAAAAGATCTATGGATTTGGGTGTTTTGGGTTAAATTTGCGGGTTTGGGTTTGACATGTAAAGGAGAGATTTTTCAAATGAGTTCTTGAACAAGGTCATGATTTTGTATTGGTGATAAAGATATGTTGACATGGTGGCTTTCCTTTACTCAAAGTGATTTTGAAAGAAAATGAGGTTTTGTTATAAAACCATGGGTTTTAGCTTGTGTTAGAAAATAATGAAAAATGATGTTGGTTTTGTAAACGATGGGAAGAAAATTGTTGAGGGATTTTGAAAATGGTTTTTGTTACTCTTTTGAAAAATATATCTATTTTGATATCTTTTGATTATTGCATTAGAGATAACTATTTTGGCTATCAGTGGAGGATAGTATTGCCATGTGTTAGAAATTTCATGTGGTTTAGGCAATTTGAAATCATTCATATCATGGAGCATGTAATGGATTCTTGGAATTTGAAACCGTATGTTTGGAAAGAGGTTTTGGAAATTCTTGTATTTTTTTTGGAACATTTGCATTGTTTTGGAAAAAAATATTTTGAATCACATGTGTTGTGCTATTGGAAAAAGATAAATAAAGTGGTAAAGATACGAGGCAATGTTAAAGAAAAATTAAGTTGGCCTGTGTGTCCGTGGTGAAAGACCTAAACCCGAGTAGTAGGTGTCGAACCTTCCGATTAGCATCGGTAAAAATGACGTTGTGACTTGTATAGTTACTCATATGAACACTAGCCCTGAGATTTACCCATTTTATTTATTATCGTTTTGGCTTGAAAGGATGTTTTGGAAAAAGGTTTTAGCGATGTATTCACATTTGAGTTAGCAATGTATTTGTTGGTTGGCATTGGGATACCTGGGTTCGTTTTTGGAAAGGAATTTTATATCAAACAGACAATTTGAACTCAAAAAACTTTTTGTTCATACGTAAGATTTTGGTACTTAAAAGAAAGGATTTTGTTGAGTAATCAAATGGATTTGAAATTGCATTTTGGGCATACTACATATATGAATTGCATCATGATCATTTATGCTGGTGGTGCATGTTTAGTTTTTGAAATATTCTATAATGGGCTTTATGCTCACCCTACGTGGCTGAAAATGTTTTTCAGTTGTGCATGTGTGGATGTGGACTGTGATGCGAAGTTGTCTTTGGAATCGTGTAGGGTGGTTCTGTTATTTGTAAGCCAAGGGCCCATTATGTTATTTATTGGTCGCGTGCCATCCTTATAAGGGTTACACCCTTGTGTATGATGTAAGCCTCAGGGCGTTCAATTTGATTTATAACATATGTGCATGTTTTAATTGCAAAACCTCCATTCAACTTAGATCTTGTATCTCGGAATGTATAAGATGAACACATATATTGTGTGACTATATAATATTCATTTGCATGAGAGTTGTCATCTATTGTTCATCGTTGGGTGGTTTATTCACATGAGCCGGACTTTGTAAATCCAGGGCGTGACAAATGTCAATGTTGTGCACATCAACAATGTGGTCTATCATCTTTGGAGACATTTCCTCACGAGACCTACAAAAGGTTCTATCAAATTAATAACCAAAATCAAGCATTGAAATCATCCCCTAATAAGCAATTTAACAATCTATTTCACAAGAAAACATTGAAATCATCCCCTGATAAGTAATACTATGTATGAAAATATAACTGCTTTATTGAAGCTATTACACTATTTCAAAAGCAACAATATAAGCAAAAGGTCAGAGTTGCTCAGATGGTATACAAAAGTGTATTTTTTTTGTCACAAATAGTTACCAATAAACTTGCCTATAAAAGTGTTTACAAATCAATCATGTCCTCCTAAAAATTAAAGTGCTATCTCATTTCTACATGGTTTTGCTCCCAAAAAATTGTAAGGCCCCTTAACCCCCATTATAACCCCCTGTATGCCCAGCCCATATGACAAATCAGTTGAGTGTAAGGAGGAAAGGGTAGAGGAGCTTCCCCTGTACCAAACTGGCTATAAGAGAAGTCACATCTGGATTCTTAGGTAGGTGGCAGGAAGGGAAAAACAAAAAAAAGGTTGGTTTTTAAAAGGGAACAACTAGTTCCAGGCTCTGTTTAGATTTTGGAGTAAAAATTCCCAACATCATATTCCAACCTTCCATTCAAGAAAATGATGTTTAATGAAACAATCAAATCACTCATTGCTCCATCGGTATAATAGGATCACGTCTAGTACCATGTCACAAATAAAATTCATTTAAGCCTATGCTAGCACCCTAAATCTATTGGACCAACTGTGTAATGGTCTTATAGTTAATACATTCAGAACACATTCAAGAAGGCTATACAGTCTGCTCCAGTAAAATGATGAATGACCATGGAATTGGGCAAACAAGAAAGAACCATGTATGACAAGAAACATCCTTCTAGGTTCCATGTAATAACTAAAAGGACAAAATATAATAAGCAAACATGCTATGAATTTGACCCTTAGATTTTGTGGTGCTTTGGAGTTTAAGCATTCATCCACATATATGAATGTTTCATAAAGCTAAAGTTTTGTCAAGATTTGGGGTTAGTAATTTAGATTCTTCAGAATTAGATTCCTTTATTTTTGTACCATTTTCTGAGCAACCAAACAAACCACTAAGAAGTGAGGTAGTGACTTGAAGAAAAAAAAAAAAGATTTCTAACAAATTGCTATAAAAATGGTGGGTTTTCTCCCATAATATTATAGGTAAAGCTAAACCCAGAAGAGGTTTTCATTTTCTAGAGTTTCAAGAATTAAAAACTCATAATACCAAAAATCAAATGTTTTTATTTTGCACCTTTTCTGGGTAACAAAACAGAGCAGAAATAGAAGGAAAAAAAGATTACCTTGGTGAGAATCATGTCAAGTAGTTCAGTTCCTACTCTAGAGTCGGAAATTTCTGTTTGGTAACTGGTAAAAAAAAATGAAATCAATAAAGAAGGAGGAGTGAGGAATTTTAGAAATTGTTGATTCAAACCCATTGAGGAACAAATTAAAGATTCAAACCCATTTCAAAACCCATCAAACCCATTTCAGAAATCATAACCACTCCAACCACAACAAATTAAAATAGGTTACACCAAAATCATTAACTTTAAAGCAAAACTTGGACTGCGAGACGATTAGTGGTCGATGGTTGTAAATAGTCATTGCAAGAGAAGAGAGATGAAAGAGGGCAGTAAGAGAAGAGCAAGGGTGGTGAGCGGCAGTGTCATCGTGAGAGGAGAAAGGAAAGGCAGAAAGAAGGGTATGAAAGAGAGATGAGCTTTGGACAGAGATGCAAGAAGGAGAGAGAGAGAGAGAGAAGAGAGAGGAGAGAGAGAGAGAGAATTTGGGCGGGAAAAAGAATTGATCTCAACCGTTAAATATTGATTGGGAATCATCTCAGCCGTTTAAACGAAATGTGTCTTTGATATATATATCTATATAATAAGGGAGGTTAGTTTTTGAAAATGTATAAAATGTATCAGAGAGATATTTCGTTTGAATGGTTGAGATGATTCCTAATCAATATCTAACGGTTGAGACCAATTTTTTCCCCACCCAAATGCTCTCTCTCCTCTCTTTAATCCCTGTCCAAAGCTCATCCCTCTTTCATACCCTTTTGTCTACCTCTCCTCTCGCAACAATACCGTCGCTCACCACCTCTGCTCTCCTCTCGCCGTCCTCTTTCATCTCTCTCCTCTTGCAATGACTGCCATTGACCACCGATCGTCTCACCGTCTTGGTTTGCTTTAAAGTTAATGATTTTGGTGTAAACTATTTTAATTTGTTGTGGATGAAGTGGTTGTGATTTCTGAAATGGGTTTGATAGGTTTTCATTTAATTCGCATATATTCACAGAAATCCGCAGAAATTCGAAGTCATTTCGCTTGAGACATCATCCCCGGGAACAAGTTTTTCGGCTTCGATGCTTTCCGATTCATCCCCACAATTTTACTCTCTCTGTCTCTCTAGCATATACTAGAGTTCATAATATTCAAATAAATGTATATAAATATATGAATATAGATATTCTCCATGAAATGAGTTTGTGAGCAAAGACCACCATCTACTCCTGACATCCAACAAATGGTATGGTCTCTCTCTATCTCTCTCTTATTTTGGTTTCTATTGGTATCTCTACTATGGTTTATGTTTATATGGGTATCTATGAAAAGCCATGAAATTATTGTTGTATATTTGTTATAGGCTTTAGACTTCTTATCAGGCTTCTTTGTTATACCCATTGTATGTGTAAATTGGAAGGACTGTTGTAGCTTGCTTTACGTGCTCTTTTCAGATATGATTTGCCCTACAGTTCGAACTCTCGTGGTTCTGAATTTGATTTCACAAGTGCAATGTGAAATAGATAAACACAAATGAGTCAAAATCTGACAATTCTTTTGGAAAATCAATTTTAAATCAAAATGCCAAAAATGGATCACATTGCCAGATTTCAGAGTCGCCATCTAAATATTTTTGGAAAATTTCGGAAACCCATGACTCGTGCCAAAGGCCATTAGTCCGTCATCACCAACGTGTCTCCGCTCGGGAACTTAGGTGTGAGAGGGGAAGGTCATGAATTGAGCACCCTACTCATCCGATCAAAGATCAGCTTCTATTAATCATGATGTAATTTTTATTTACATTATATACTCTTGTTCTGGTTATTATGCTATCTTTACTAGGTAAGGTACACAAGTATAGACCAATTCACAAAATTTGAAATGCATACATGCCACTTGTAAAAGCGAGCTTGTATTGACATTAATCAAATTATTCCAATTTAAGTAAAAAGGCCTTCATTCACTAGCACTCAAATAGGTATATCACTTAAGCATTTAGCCTCATGGAATATGCTTGACATGGCAACACAAACACACAATGCAGTATGCTAAAACAAGAAATGCTCACCTAGTACTCCACCAAGGCAAGCCAAAAGGACAAAAATAGTTAAAAAATGCATGATTCTAACAATGCAATGCAAATAATAGGCTCGGCTACTAGCATGGCATGTGAATAAATTCAAGGCATGCGATAAATCACATATTCAAGTAAGAATTTGACATTGACATTGACATTGACATTGACATTGGTTAGTGTAATAACCCGACCCTCGCACATGTTTTCTGATATATGTTCTGTCCTTATTTTGTGCTTTTAAATGCTTGCTGTGAAATCTGACGAGAAATTAAGATTAAGTAAACGAACTCAATGTTTTAGGATGTCTATCTGTTTCACAAGAACATTATCTGTCACTATTGACACATTTGAATAAGAAATTGGAGGCCTTAATAGCTTAATTATCTGAAATTGATTTTATATATGTGATCAGCATAATTTTTAAGTAATATTTAGCATGTTTACGAAATTTCAATTTTGGGATGATTAAACGATTAAAATTTTGTCCTCATTCACATTTTATATAAGTGTTCATGTTTCTTGCACATTGACTTAGCCTCCTTTCAAGACAAATTCGTGAGAGAGAGGAATTAGGGAAGAATAGGGCTTGGAAGGAAGTTCCACAAGAAGAAAGTTAAGAAACCTTGTGAGGGTTGTAGAATTTGAACTCAAGGTATGTTAAATCTACTCTAGACAAGCTCTCTCTTGATCATGTGTGAAAATTCCCCTTTCCATTTGTGAGGAAGGGTTTATTAGGTTTATATTTATACATTTATGGTTTGTAATTGAGAAGTGGGTGTGATTCATGTTCAATTACAAAGTGGCTTCTTATCAATTAGTTGTGTTGAAACTAATTTAGGTGTTGTAAGAAATTTACACTTCAAGTTTTGGTTGTTATGCCAACCCCATGAATTTATATTTATGAATTGTGTTATGTTTTATGGATGTGAAAAAAACTTAGATTAAAAGATGGAATTTGGCAAGGTTATGACTTGAGGAAGCTTCTAAACATGTGTAGTTTGTGATGCTCAAGTTCCAATTCATGCTATGGTGGTGTTAGGTTAATGAATTGCATTAATTTCATCTTAGATTGCATGTAAAATGATTTGGTGATGTTGAAATTTGGGTTGGAATCGAGCTGCCCCAAAACAGGGGTCACCACTACACATGCGGAGGTCATGGCCACACGTGCGGACAAAGAAGAAAAAAACTGGAAATGCATACTGTTTTTGGCCACTCGAGCGGTGGGGGGGACCGCACGTGCGGTACATGTCCGCACGAGCAGAGGGTCCGGCCGCACGTGCGACCTGGGCTAGAAAAATGGTTTTCTCCGTTTTGCATGCTCAACCCTCTGGCATTTTTAGAATATTTTTTTGATAAACTTAAGATGGTTGTAAATTCATGCAAAGTGTAAAGATTCAGGAAATGATTTAACAAAGAAAAAGGAACTAATGTGCAAGTTTTGCGTGTGTGCAGAACACACACCGGGAGGAAGTAACACGTCATCTCAACACTGTGAGTAATAGTACGGAAATGTACACTTTATCTACCATTGATAATTATTGTCACTAACGCTTTGTTCCTCGTAAGTGTTACATGAATAGTTATGTCGATTGGAAATCAACGTGAATGTTGAAAGATTGGCACATATCGGTATGACTTTGCAATCATTCTATTCTGTCAATAACGAACATGTTGCCTATGAAACCTAGATCGTTCAAATTTTAGGACATGTATGCAAAGGTTTAATGTTACGTTGTGACCACGTTTGAATGTAAATTGGTCTATCCTTATTAAATGTAATGGAATGACATATATGCCTCTGTTAATGGTACATTCGTCTTTTATCCTCATTAATGTTATGCATTGCTATTTATGAGACAACCATGTTACTAGTTAATACGAACATTCTGTTATCTATGAACTGGTGGCATGAATTCACGACATACAAATGGGATGTGAGTGCATTATGAAGTCCAATTTGTTAATAGCTGCTATTAGCACTCTGTTGAACGTAACGTAACTATGTTAACTCATGTGAATAATGAGGAGGAACTATGTGCTTCTGTATGAACTATTAGGCCAGAGGCCATTCTGTATTTCTGATATGGAGCAAAGTGTTGTACGGAGCTAAGTGCTATACTTTGGTGGGAGCCACCTCTAAAATCCGTACGAGCCACCTCTTGAGTCTATACATATGTAAACTGGGCTTAAAGCCGATGTAAAAGTTATGAGGCCTATGGCCGTTCTGTGAAAGTTATGAGGCCTATGGCCATTTTGTCTGATCTGTTAGTATGGAACAAAGTGCTATACGGAGCTAAGTGCTACACTTTGGTGGGAGCCACCTCTAGAATCTGTACGAGCCACATCTTGAGTTCATACGTACATGAAAAGGGCTATATGCCACTCTGGGCTTAATGCCGTTCTGTTTAAGGGCCAATTTGTGAAATTATGAATATTTGTGAAGTTGTGAATCTATGAGGCCGAGGGCCAATTTGTGAAGTTATGAACCTATGAGGCCGAGGGCCAATTTGTGAAGTTAAGAATTGGTTAGGCCAAGGGCCAATGTGTGAATGTGTGAACAATTGGGCCGAGGGCCAATCTGTGAAATTGTGAACCGACAAGACCATTCTGGACTTAAGACAAAATCAAATTAATCATATGCTCTCTTTATTTATATAAGCATTGATATGTATCATAATTCAAGTTAAGCATTGAATTGTTTAAGTACTATTATTCACTGCGATTGTCTCACTCTGTATGTTATTTGTTTCTGTAGGTAGCAAGTCTGGAGGTCAGCCTTAACCCTCGATGCTCGCCTACTTTTCACCAATCTTTGTGTGTCCAGGCATTTGGGTGAAGCCTGATCATTTCTTTGGAATTTTGCTAAGTTTTAGCTTGCACTCTGATTGTCTATTATATCTTAAGTTTTTAATGTTTTTGTTATATGCCCAACAAGGGGCAGGGTTTGTATATGTGTATGTAAGTATTTATCATTTGATGCACTGTTGGTGATCCTGGCATGATAGTGGTCGCTCAATGGATATAGTTCTTTTTATTTCATGTTATCTTATTATACGTAATGCTTCCGTTCAGGCCCCATATGTATGTATACCAGGTTAAGTGTCTGTTTTTGAGTGGGTCATGCCCAAACTTTTAGGGATGAGTTTGGTGCGTGACAGTTAGTATGATGGGTCGAGCCCGTATGCATGTAAAATGAATGGTGCAAATCATGGAAGATGCTAAGGAAAATATGATGCTACCATTATAAGCAGGTAAATAAAAAGGAGAAAGAAATGGGGGTTGGAAAACATACAACTTATTACATATTTGGCCCTCGCACAAGAGGGTCCAAATGTCCAAGTGTTCAAATTAAAACTAGCTATTACAAATTCGAATGAATGCTAAATAAATAACTAGCTATCTAACTTATTACAACAATGATAGTATAATAATAATAATTACAACACTAATTACAACAATACTATGAACATCAATACTACAACATTAATGTATATAAAAAATGCATAAGGATCGCATGCGCGTCAATGAAGACAGTTTTCAGAAACTGCTCTGTTTGCCTTCTGTGGAATTGCTCTATTTCACCCTTAGCCACTGCCACCTATTTTTGCCAAAAGTACTCTACTTACCAAACATTGGAGCTCGGCCAGCCCCCAATAAGGCCCGGCTGGGTCCAAACAAGGCCGCTTGTGCCCTATTTTCTTGCAGAAAAATGTTTTGTGCTCTGAGGTAAAAATAGTACAGACAGAGCAGTTTTAAACCATGTTTGTCCCTTTTGCTCTTCTGTATCATGGAGAAACTCAAGATAAGAACGAATTTGGGTCTAAAACCATCAATAGGCACAAGTTGATTGCTTGATGATTTTGAACACAATTGGACAAAAATTTTTTTTAATAAATGTAATGAAAGATGACCACCCCTCCCTCCTATCACGTAGTTAGCTCAAAGAAGGAGGGAGACACGCCTCAAGATTCATCAAAGCATCATGAATTGATATGTGATGACTCTTGACGCAATGGACTCAGCATAACATTCGGCCGAATCCAACCATTTTTATCCATTTTCTTTATGTCGGTTTTATCGATTTTAGCCTTTTTGTTAGCCTTTTTCATCTTACCTTTCCATTTCTTAATCATTTTGTTCAAAAATGAGAATTAAGTCCACTAATGAAGAGAGGTGTCAAACAAGAAGTTGTTTTTGGGCTTGAGAGAGATGTAATGCCTTGGTAATGAACCTCCAAAGAGATTAAACCATTTAGCATGAAAGGTCTCTTTCTCGAGCTTAAACAACACTCGTTTGAAACAACTCTTACAAACAAAGAGAAAACCAAGAAAGGAGGGAGAGTGCAGAGATGATTATGCAAAGTTGATTATTATGCAAGTGGGACTCTTTGTACGAAAACTAAGTAAGAAAGCTATCAACTCAAATGACTCGGTGTCTAAGGCCTAAACAACCAAAGACATGAGAACTTACAAAACAACAATAATATTCAAAGCATAAACTACTTAAATGAATTAAACAGCCCATAACAGCCCTTAAAACCCCCAAAAAATAGTACATAAAACACTTCAAAAAGGGTGGAAAAAGTGAATGAAAATAAGGGAGAACAAGCTAGGCAAGCAAGCCCAAGGAGGGGTGGCTAACCCCTCCACTATTTGTTAATTAAATCACATATTTCAGCCCTTGAAAGTAGCTTCCAACAGTGCACAAATTCAAAGAAAATGAAGAAAATGATTAGTAAAAACAAAGGAAAAAGATGATAAGAGTTATACCTCTTTAAAGAGTATGTATGGTTGTTGATCAAGCTTGATCCAAAGCACATTTGGAAAAATATTTTTAAAAAGAGGGTTTTAAGATCTAAAATAGTTTGGCCAAAATGGGGTGTAAGGTTGGAGATTAAAGCTTGAATCCAAATTTCTATGCTGAGAATTCAAAAGATTGCACAATGTAACTTTCATCATCGGGTGTTTGGAATAAAGCACCCAAGTCTTACAGGCGATCAAAAATGGGGTGTCTACAACTGTCAGCAAAGGTGTAATATTTTTTTTGGTTTATTTATTTGATTGCTGATTTGTATTTATTTATTTATTTATATTTATTTATTTGTAGTACAGAGAATCATATGTTTCATTCAAATTTGTTTGTTTATTTATTAGTGCATGACCCGTGTCAATGGCACTCAATATAAAAAAAAAGAATCACAGTTAAATTTATATGAAACAATAATATTAGGAATCAATAACTCAAAACACACCCACACAAATATGAAACAACATTTGATGATAAAGAAGATTACATGTAAATATATCTTATGTATAGAGATTCCGATTTTGATCCAATCTTTGTTGTACTCGGGACTCGGGTTTCATGGTTTAATGTTGTGGTTCATCTCTTATTCCCTTGGTTTGCCCTTAAGTTTTCCTTTTAGTTTGTTGTGGTTGTGTTTGGGACAGGTTGGTTGCTTGATTTCCAAACTCTTGGTGCCCAAATTTTTGCTCCTCAGCTCGAACGACACTTCTTTTGCTCGAGTGGGCTTTGCAAACTCTCAGTTCTTTTGCAGGCTTGCAAAACTACTGGGAGAGTCTATGCTCGAGCGGGTTTTTCTACGCTCGAGCGAGCTCAGCTCGAGCGAGCTCAGCTCGAGCGGCCACTTCTTGCGCTCAAGCGGTTGGTCAAATGTTTGTAAAACTATTGGATGTGTGTTTTCTACCCTTAAGCGTCACTTCTTGCACTCGAGCTGGGTGTGTCTCTTTCGTTGTTTTTTGGCGCTCGAGCGACACTTCTTGCGCTCGAGCGGAACAACTTATTGTGTCTGATGCTTGAGCGTCACTTTTTGTGCTCGAGTGGACTGTGCGTATATCAGTTCGTGAAAGTGACTTTTTATATTACTTTTTCAGATCTTTGCTTCCAAAATCCTAAAGTTGAGACCCTCTCTCTAAGACCCTGTCTCTCTCTCTCTCTCTCTCCTCCCTCTCTACATTTTTATCTAGATCTAGTGGTTTCTTCACCCTACCCCCTTTGATAAAAAGGTAGAGCACATCACGAGCATTATTTTGATCCGAATAGACTTTGGTTTTGGCGTCATTGAAATTTCATCTTTGATTTGCTCTTCTTCTCTCTTTGAGGTACGGATTTTCTACATTTTTATATGGCTTTTAACTTTGTTATGGGTTGTTGTGTAACAATGGTGGAATTTGGGGTATTGTGAACAAACCTAGGGTAGGGTATTAAATCAAAAGAGGGGTTTCTAAGTGAATTAGCTATAGATGGTTATAGGATTGAATATGAGGCTATATTGTGCCACGTAGTTGATTTTGGCATTTGGTTTGAAATTTGGGAAAAATGGGAGTTTGGCCTAAAATGCTTCAAATATTTATTTTGTATAAATAAAAGAAATTGATATTGTAAATATGAGATTAGATGGACGTTGATATAAATGGTGGAGTTGGATGTGCATTACCTCACTCCTATGAAATTTTGAATAATTTATTTGTCTTGAGATTTAATAACTGTTTAGAAATATCTATATTGGGCTATCGGTGGAGAATAGCTATGATTGTTGTAGAAATTACATGAGGATTAGGTGAATTGAAACAAATCTCTTGTTGGTTGTTATTGAATATGACCATGTTTTAAATATATTGTATATGTATGATTGTTTGAGAGGAGAAAGGGGATGTACTCCATTGTTTGGGAGGAGATAGGGGATGGACTCCACTAAAATTAAGTTAGCCTGTGTGTCCTGGGTGAAAGTCCCAAAACCGTGCATATACATAGGTACTGATCTCGCAGACGAAATTTTCGTAAAATGGCAAATTAAAGTGTTGTTTGGAAATTGTGTTAATTTGAAAACCACCGAGTTATAGTCTCAGTTGGGTTGTCTGGAAGATGATAAAAACCAACTCATGAATTGAGATGAAACAAATTAACTCGAAATGAATTGAAAGAAAACGGATTGAGATATGAAAATTGGTACTCTATGATCATGTAGAATATAAATGTTTTGTCACAAGCATTGTACATGCACATTGTACTTATATCTTTGTTAAGACCCATGTACTGTGTTAGATTGTTTCTACTGGGCTTTGGCTCACCCTATTTGGAAAAAACTATTTTCAGGTGTTGATGATATGCCGATGCCAAGGCAATAACGTAGAGGAACTTTGAAGTAAGAGCTTCCTCTTGTTGCATTTTCTTTTGTATAGCCTAAGGCTTTATTTGTATCGAGCTTGTCTCATTTTGTTGTAACCAAGTAAGGACCTGGAAAGATGTAAGCCTTTAGGGTATTTAAATATCTGTTTAACTTCCATCCCTTTTTACTACTTGTAAGACATGTTGTAGATTTAGGATGAGCTATTTATGAATGTATAATGCATGTGTCACTTTTTGTATAATGATTTAGATTAATGAAAGTTTATTATTTCAATTATTTTGTCTTATGTAAATTGTGTTGGGTTGAATTATTGTAATTATTTTGGGGTGTTACATTATATGTTTGATTTCTACTTTCAACTGGAAATGGAAATTCATTACTCTTATTGCAACCATGGTATTGTTCTTCCCATAAAATTGTTGATGCTTACATACTAATAATCATGATATCCTATGTGAGAATTTGGTCTGAATTAAGGTGTTTGGTGTAAAAAGGCTCAAATTAGACAGCTTGATACTTCTTAAGAACAATGAATGATCATTAGGCACCTTGCATAGCACTGTTTTGTGCATTCATTCACCCGTATTGCACTGTCTTGTGCACTTGTATAGCACTGTCATGTGCATGCACCTCACCCGCACTGTCTTGTGACCTCCCTGGGTCTAGGAGACCTTAAATCCTCTAAAGGTGCAATTCCTTTGGTGTTTGTCATACCTGAATGACTTCAGGCAGTCTGGTATAGCCATCTGATTGTGTTTGCAATGAGTTCCTAGGAGATCAAATGACACGATGGAAACTAGGGTTTGAATGGCGATGCCTAGAACATAAAGGTTTGGAATCTCCAAGACTAAAGTTTGGTTTAAATACCCAGGGGTGTATCCTCGGCTTGAAATTTGTATGGTAGCCCTATAGGTTGAGGTAACATGTATGTGCCTCAATTCTGGATACTGAACCAACCTAGTTTGTCACCCAGTTGGAGAATAAAGAAAGTTGGGAATATGATTAGGAAGAAAGGCGGCATCCATGGCTTCTACATGCAGAGATTACCCCTTGTCAACATTTGAGGGCCTTTAAACTGTGAGTTGAAGGTAAGAGTTCGAAGAACACAAGAGGGAGATTCCCATCAGAGTATAACGGTTCATCGCCACTCACCCCATGAGGTACTTTCTAAAGTGTCGATTTGTTTGTTTACTGCATTTCTTGAGCATCTATTGCACAATCTCATCACCTATGTGCATCCATTGCACAAATCTCGCATTTCTTGAGCATCTATTGCACAACCTCTTCTCACAATTTCAGTGTGGTTTGAGTGTTCTTTTCCTCACATGATTTCAGCGTGTTTGGAATTTATCTCAGGACGCGGACCCTGAGTAGTTTTCTCAAGACCTCTTCTCACGATTTCAGCGTGGTTTGAGTGTTCCTTTTCTCACACGATTTCAGCGTGTTTGGAATTTATCTCAGGACACGTGAAACGCAACCCTGAGTCGTTTTCTCAGGACCACTTCTCATGATTTTAGTGTGGTTTGAGTGTTCCTTTCCTCACACGATTTTAGCGTGTTTGGCATCTATCTCAGGACACGTGGAATGCGACCTTGAGCAGTTTTCTTAGGACATCTTCTCACGATTTTAGCGTGTTTGGGATTTATTCTTCCTCTTCTCACGATTTCAACGTGGTTAGAGTGTTCCTTTCCGCCACACGATTTTAGCATGTTTGGGATTTGTTCTTTCTCTTCTCACAATTTCAGTGTGGTTAGAGTGCTCCTTTTCTCGTACGATTTCAGCGTGTTTGAGATTTATTCTTCATCTTCTCACGATTTCAGCATGTTTAGAATTTATCTCAGGATGCGTGGAACACGACCCTGAGCAGTGTTCTCAGGACCTCCTCACACAATTTTAGCGTGTTTAGGATTTGTTATTCTTCCTCTCACGAGTCTAGCGTGGTTGGAGTATGTTGCCCTATTTATCTATTGCACTATCCATTATATTCATTACATCATACCATTTTATCATCATGCATCCTTTCCATGTTAAGCTTAGTTCGACATGTGCTCATACATTTCCTTCGTTGAAACATGGTTCTGTCATGTGTAAGTACCCATGTTGCGCTGAGGCCAGTATTGAGGGTGTCAACACCTTTTTTATGTTAGATGTGATTTTTTTTGTATCCATGCCCTTTCTAGGTAAGATGCGGTTTGGCCTGCACCTTTTATTCACTTCATCCATTACATCTATTGCATCGTACTTTGTTTTGTTGCATTTAGCATTTAGGATCATTAATTTCCCCAGCAAATCATTCCTCCCTTATATCATACCACCCAATCATTTGTAATCTTTCTCTTTTTGTGAAAAACATAGTTTTGCATGTGCTCGCACCCCTTTCACGTAAAAACATGGTTCTGTTATGTGTAAGCATCCATGCTGCATTGAGGCCAGTATTTAGGGTGTAGGCACTTAGCTTGTGTTAGGCATTGTTTGGCTGTGCCCACTTCTTTTCTATATAAAACATAGTTTGATTTGTATTTCCATCCCTTTATGGTATTTGTGTGTTTTGCACTGCTTGTGGTTTGATTATTTCGTTATATTGCATATCATTTGCATCCTGCCCCAGAACTACGCTGATTTAATTCCCTACAAAAGGATATGTAGGCAACTTGTGAGCTCAACCAATTTTATTTCTATCTTGATTGTCTGCCCAAATCTTACGGCCTTGTCAAAATGGATCGTTTTCGGGCTTTGACATTCACTCACGTCATGTCATGACTTCGAGCTTTGTCAAAGAGGGGCGACTGTAGACACCTCCTTTTTGATGGCCCTTAAGACTTGGGCGCCACTGATTGATCACTCAATGATGAATGTGTACGCTTATCAAATGCTTGACTTCCTCAGTAGGAAACCTTAGTGTTGAACCTACAAACCTTGTGCCTTGTTTTGGACCAAAATAATGTTTTTTCACGCCTGAGCATCCAGGGACCTGCAGACCCACTAGTGTGGCATGCCACCCACTAATGTGGCCTATTGGCTACTATTAGTGGCCGGCCATCCACATTAGTGGCCTGCCGACCACTAGTACAAACAACCAAATATTTTCTACCGGTTGTCCCTACAGATACATGCATCATTCCAGCTGTGTTTGTAAGGATTTTTTTGAGGGTCTCTCATATATTTCTAAATATAGATGACTCTTTCTTTTGTTGGAGAGGTTTGAAAAAGTTTAGAATTCAGAAAATTTTAGAGAGTAAAATTTTGGAAAATCTCTCTCTCTCATTCTCTCTCTCGCAACTTACATAACCTTTGCCTAAACACTCTAAACCAAACCTAGAGAGTTCCTTGTTGAGTTGATTTAAGCTTGCATTTTAGCTCTTGAGGCACTTGAGAGTGTGAATTAGTGGTTTGTAACTCAAAGGACCATTCTTCTTCAAGAGGTATACATTCTAGTGCTTTTGTACCATCTCTACGCTAGTTGTTTTCCATCTTTTCTTGTTGTTTTTTGAGTTGTCTATAACTTGTCTTTTTTGTGCTGAAACTTGTGGTTTAAGGCCATTAAAGGTAGAGGGGTTGATAACCCTTCTTTGAACCTTGCTTTTAAGGCCTTTGCAATGTTTCCCACATTTTCATCAATTTTTTTTGGAGCTTTTTACCACTGATTTTCAGAGGCAAAAATCATGTCTTGAAGTCCCGAAAGTGGAGGGGTTAGCCTCTCCTCCTTGTGCTTGTGTGCTAGTTTTAATCCCTCAATATTTTAGCTAGTTGTTGTAGTTTTTTTTTTTTTCTTAATTCCAGCACTTTTTTGGACTGTTTTATGAATTTTTTAGTCAATTAGCTTCATTCATACTTTGTATAGTATGCTTGTAGTGTAATGGTCCTCATAGGTTTGGTGGTTTAGGCCTTAACCACCAACCTATTTGAGTTGATAGCCTTTATTTCTTACTTTCTGTACTTGTGTTCACTTCTAAGCATCTCTGCAACCTCCCTCATTTCTTAATTTTCCATTTGCTTTGAGAGTTGTTTCAACCGATGGATTATTTAAGCTTGAGATTGAGGTCATTATACTTAACAGTTTAATCTCTTTGGAGGTTCATTATCAACGTCATGACATCTCTCTCATGCCTAAAAAAACCCTTTGTTTGACACTTCTTTCCATTAGAGGACTTAATCTTCATTTTTGGACTAAATGAATTAAGGAATGGAAGGTAATTAAAATGAAGTAATAAAACTTGGACTAAAATGGAACAAGATAATAAGGTAATTTGGTGTACAATCGAACGTTAATTAAACGCATGGAGACTTGAGTCATTTCATACTTATTAGTGATGAAATGGTTCAAATTTCTAAGGTCAACCCCATCCCTTTATCAATCCATGATAGAGAGGATGTTTTGTGGGTCTTTCCTTACCATTTATTGAAATTGTATCCCTTGGTTTATAAGTCATCACGCAATGAAATTATGTCGATTGATGGCTTATGAATCAAGCCTATCCCTTCTTTGACCTGCTTGCTGATAAAGAGAGGTAGGGTGGACAAACATCCCCTGAGAATACTCTGGTTTGTGCTCTGTTTGTTCTCTATTGCTATAGGGAAGAACCAACATTAGTGGCCGGTAGACCAATTTTACTGGATGACATGCCACTATTAGTGGCTAGCCGACACTACTTCTAGGTTGCCGGTCACTTTTTCTAAGCAAGTAGTTTTCTTTTTCCAGTAGAGTAGAGCAGAGGCTAAGGTTGAAAAACATGGGCAATTTTCTAACTGAGCAATAGAGGCATTGCGACAGCAAAACGGAGAGCATTATCAAGTGGAAATCCACATCCATGCAAGAGCCACCCCTCGATTCTCTGGATCTATCAAAATGATGTTGTAATATTATTATGTTGTGCTTGGAGTAGCGGACTTGTAACTAATTAGTTAGAATAGTTAGTTGGTTTTGTGTTGTAATTATTTAATTGGCTAGAATAGTTAGTTAAATTTGTTGGTGTAATGATTAGTTAATTAGCTAGTGGAGGTAATTTATTTCATTTGGTTTGTAATGATTAATTAATTAGCTAGGACATTCATTTAGACCCTCCTGCGTGAGGGCAAACTTGTAATAATGTGTATGTCTTCTAATCCCATGTCTTTCTCCCTTTTATTTACTCGTTTATGATGGGTAGTTTAGAAAATCATGTTTCTTTTAGCATTTCCCATGTTTGCATACACTTGTCTTGCATGCATCAAGGCTCAGTTCATCATTCTAACAAAGCATTGCCGTTTATTACTTCGTTGAATACATATTTAAACCACACACTATCAAATTGATTTACATGTCATAATTAGTAACCGAGCATATTAGTTACATATTGCATGTGTTGCATTTAGTCATGTTGCATTAGTTAGGAGCACGCATGTTTTCTAACTCTTTTGTTTCTTTTGGCTTGCCTTGGAGTACTAGGTAAGCTTTTATTTGTTTTAGCACATCGCATGTGTATGATTGTTGGCATGTTTATCATGCTTGCCATGAGGTTAAGTGCTTAATTGATATACTTGCTTGAATGCCTGTGGATGAAGGCTAATTGCTTGAATTGGAATAAATTGGAGTAATGTACATATGCGATCACTTTTTCAAGTGGTACATATTCGAAACAATTTTCAAACAAAACATGAAATCAAATGTTCCAATTTTTGCAAATTAGTCTATACTTGTGTGCAACACATAGTAATGCTTGTCTAATAATTGGAACAAGAGTATATAATGTAAATAAGATTCACATCATGATTAGTAGAGGCCGATCTTTGATCGGGCGAGTGGGGTGCTCAATTTATGACCTTCCCCTCTCGTACCTAAGTTCTCGAGCCGAGACAATCTTGGTGATGACAGATACGTGGCCTTTGGCACGAGTCATGGGTTTCCTAAATTTTCCAAAAATATTTAGGTGGTGACTCTGTATTTGGCAAAGCAGTTCATTTTTGGCATTTTGATTCAAAATTGATTTTTGAAAAGATTTTTTGGATTTAGACTCTTTGGTATTTATCTATTTCACATTGCACTTGTGAGATCAGATTCAAAACCACAGGAGTCCAAACTATAGGGCTAGCCGTATCTGAAAGGAGCACGAAAAGTCGAGCTACAGCAAGATATTGAGATAAAATTTTTATTCCATTGCTATTTTGGGTTTAAATAGACATTCACTTCTATATAATAAAAAAAAAATACAATTTTTGAAAATGTCCATCGCTTACAATCGGTTATAATTGTTCATAGTTCGATGCTACACATCAATGGTGTATAACACATTAAAGTAGGTGGTCTTTTTTTATTTATATTTTTTAAATACAGTTCTTTCCTCTCTATAAGTTTCTTCTAATAAAATTTTCTGTTTTCTCCAAGTGATAGGTACCTAACACAATTTCAGTCTCATATTCAAGTTTGGAAAGTCTCGAATCTGTTTTTCTATAAGATTTCACTTTATTTTTTCTTTTAAGTTTTAAGTATGAAAGATCTTTTCTCCTAAAATCAATGCACAATTTTTTGTTGAGCTGGAGTGTTGTAGAGAAATTATCAATTCATGTAGGGTTGATGTTATTATTGTTAATGCTTTGTACATGTGACGGAGACATTGGAATTATAGTGATTTTGGTTTGGACCCGACCCATTTAATGTTTTGGATCTAGATTTCATTGTAATATATAGCTATCCATGTCTTGTTTCCCCTTGTATCTCTTTGAGTTTGGCTTTTGGAATGCGTTGATTGCGTTTAGAACAAGTTGGTAGCTTGTTTTTCAAACTTTTGTTGCCCGGATTTTTGTTCCTTGGCTCGAGCGACATTTCTTACACTCGAGTGGTCTTTATGAACCTTCAGTACTTTTGCAGGTCTGTAAAAATATTAGGAGTTTGTATTCTTTTCTCGAGCGAATCTTCTTGCACTTGAGCTATAAAACTTATTGTGTCTGGCCGCTCGAGCGACATATCTTGTGCTCGAGCGAACTGTATGTATATCAAATCGCAGAACCACCTTTTTGGGTCACTTTTTCAATTCACTCTCTCTCTAAACACTCCAAAAATCCTAGATTTAGACACACTCTCTCTAAAACTTACATTCTCTCTACAAAAACACCAAGATCTAGTGATTTCTTCACCCTACTCCCTTTGTTAAAAAGGCATAACACTCCGAGAGCTCTCTTTTCATCCGAGAAAAAGTGGATTTCGACTTCTTTGAGGTTTCTCCACTCTCTCCTTGGTTAACTAGCTTCGAGGTAAGGATTCTCTACACTCTAATATGGGTTTTACCCTTGCTATTTGTTATTTCAAAATATAATAGTGGTTTGGGTGTTTTGGGCAAAAACCTAGGGTTTGAAATCAAAATGTAAAATAGGGGTTTTCAAATGGTTTCTTGAAGAATGTGGTGATCATAAATGTGGGGTTGATAGATTTTAAAATAAGATATTTTTTGCATTGAAATGTATTTTCAAAGAGAAATGGGTTTTGCCCTAAGATGTAAATGTTTGAGATTTTACAGAGAAAAATGGAATTTATATTGGAAATTGTGAAATTAAAGTGATGATAATGATGAGGGTGGAGTTGGATATGTATTATCACCCCATTTGAGAATTTGCAAAAGTGTATCTTTAATGGAAATTTATTTATTTGTTAAAGATATTTATTTTGGGCTATTGGTGGAGGATAGCTGTAATTGTTGTAGAAATTGCATGACGATTAGGTGAACTAAAGCTAAATTCTCAACCATTTTGTATTCAGCATAATTACATACTAATTAATACATCGAAAATGTATATGATTTGAGAAAAATGGGTGGATTTGGGAAGAAGGTGTGTAACATTAAAGTTAAGTTGGCCTGTTTGTCCAAGGTGAAAGTTCCAAAAACCGCGTGCATACATGGGTGCCGATCCCGCGGACGAAATTTTCGTGAAATGACAAAAGTAGAGCTTGTATAGCCTACGTTTACATGGGTCTCGGTTTACGATTTTGTGAAATTTTGTCCAGGTGCTCGCTAGAGCGAAGGAAGTTACGCTCAAGCGGAGAATTGCAGCTCTCGGAATCTGTCAAGT
This sequence comes from Camellia sinensis, assembly GCF_055761805.1. Taxonomy (NCBI): domain Eukaryota; kingdom Viridiplantae; phylum Streptophyta; class Magnoliopsida; order Ericales; family Theaceae; genus Camellia; species Camellia sinensis. The sequence goes on from NC_138972.1 coordinate 62,828,593, forward strand.
TTACAGGTGGGTCGCTCGAGCAAAGAACGTTGGCTCCGAGTTATTTCACTGTAGCTCTACAAAACTTCTAGGACTTGTCATTTACGCTCGAGCAAAGGATTTGTTGCTCAAGTGAGCCTTCCAAGTTCATGTCTCATGCCCGAGCGTAGGAAGTTCCGTTTGAGCGAGCAACGCGATATCAGTAATTTAAAAAGACAATTCTAGATCATTTATTTACCTTTTCTTTTCTATTTTCCTTCTCCTCTTCCTCTCTCTAAGAAACCCTAAGTTTCCATCCGAAAATACTTCTTATTCACTCAAGATCCCACCCAAATCTCTTGTAAGGAGTGAAGAACACTTAAAGATCATCATTTTCACCGATTGGATTGTTGATTTTTGCGAAGGATTCTTCTAGAGGCTTGGTTCTAGTGCTCCATGCTTGAGGCAGGATTACTTTTAACCTATTATTTCTTTGTTTTTAAAGGTATCTATGGTATTGTTGTGGACCATTACCTAATTTGATGATTTAATTGGAGTAAATTACTGATTCACGCCAATAAAGTGTTTTACTCAACTTTTATTGTGAATTTCCTAAATTATTTTCAAAAGTATGCATATTAATGACAAGTTAACTAATACATTTGAAGAAGGGTAGAAAACCCCAAATTAAAATTAAAATCCTAATTTCAACTCAAGTAGAGAATGGAATTTAACTTGGGATTTTCTTAAATGTGTGAAAAGTAAAGACACGAAATACATGATATGGTTATTGTGATGGGATTGTGGATTGGACATTGGTTTTGTTGAATGCTATGTTGTGTATTATTTCATGGAGCCTTGAATGTTTGTTAACTGAATGATGGTTGGTGAATTGGTGTTTGTATTTGGCAGAGCCCTGGACAAGAGTCAGTTTTAAGGGTGAATTGTGTTAGTACCTGGGCGGGGAACGTGAAGTTTACCTTGTTGTCTTAGGTTTCTTGCCGGACAAATGTAGGGGGAAATATTTTTGGGTCTCCACTAGTCCTGTTGTATTATAGTTGGTAAAAGTGGAAAATCGGATGATTTTGAGTGCCCACGTCCTGCCGTATTATAGTCAGTAAATATGGGGGATTGTTTTTAAAGAAAAATTATTCATGTTTTGACTCGGACTCTTGTAAAGGACTCATGGTACTATCCTCCTTGTGTGATGGTGTTTAGGTGCAATGTGGAGATGTGAATTGTGTAATGATTAACTTGTTTGCCTATTTGACCCATCCTTTACAATTGAGTTAATTGTACTGTTTCTACAATAGTGCCATAAGCTCATTCAAATAATTAAATGCTTGGTTAAATGTATTCCTACTGGGCAATTGCTCAACCCTAATTAATTTTTCAGGAAATGACAACATTCCACCTCAGTGAGGATAAGAAGCGAACAAGTGCTCGTTTGGGAGAAAGTAGGCCGGAGAATGTTTTAATCACCATGAGTTGGGATTTTGTATAAGAACTTTTATATTTTTGTAGTTTTTGTTTTGTATGCCCTTGAGGCCCATTTTGTTGTAATGTCATCTAATTTGTTGAACTTGGGGACGAGATTACAGAGTTTTGAATATGTAAACCATAATGATTGTAAACTTTTAGGATCTTAGTTCAATGAGAAAGATGGCTTTTGATAGAAGGTTATGCTTGTTATGGTGTAAGCTTGTATGTAAATTCAGGGCGTTACAAAATCAGAGCAATAGGTTCAAATACCTTGGGCTCGTAGGAAGTGATGTGTGTCACGATAGGGTTCTTAGGTTAGGACAGAATGCTTAGGGCGTCTTGTGTGTTTGTGCGTCTATGTGATTGTATAGGTGTGGAGTTAAACTTCTATGACATGGTTTTTGTCTGTTGCAGTCGTCGAGATCCTTTTGGAAAGGCACCTGATCACTACTCTTTCTACTTGGAGGTCCTTGATTGCCGTGGAATTAACCAATATTTTAGGAGGACAACTCATGTGTGCTTTATGTAATTGTGTGTGATTATGTGGAAATTTGTGTGTTTAGATGGTATATCCATATGAGGATTTAGAATAGAGCACTTAGGTGCGGAAAGTTGGTCTTGAATCTAATATTGTCTCTATTTCCTATAGATGTCTGGATGTGCTAAAGTTCGTGGTAGACCTCGTCGAGGAGGCTAGAACACTCCAACCTAACCCGAGATCCCTCCGCAAAAAGAAAGAGTGGGTCAAAACACTATACTTGTTCCATCGGCCCAAGAAGCTATGGGGACCTTAGCTAGGGAGATGGCAGGGGCTCTTCAAGAGTGCATGGAGATACTTAGAGTCGAACAAGCGGCTAGGACCATTGAAGCGGAAACTCGGGCTTTCTTTTTGAAAAATGAGTTCTTCTATTCAAACCCCGTTGAGTTCAGCAGTGAGCCTGATCTGATGAAAGCAAATGAGTAGCTGGAGCAAATTGTCAAGTCCTTTGAGATTTTAGACATTCGAGATGATGAACTGTGGGTAGCATTAGCAGCCTATCAGTTGAAGGGAGAGGCTGGATAGTGGTGGAAGTATGTCATGAACAGAGTTGAACATACATGGGAGGTATTTGTGCACGCCTTCCAAGAAAAGTTTCTCCCACCTACTGCCAAGGAGAGACTAAGGAAACAATTTGAGGAGCTATTGCAACTTGACACACTAGTGGCTGAGTTTGAAGCCACATTCACTAGCCTATCTTGTTTTGCATCGGAGTTAGTAGCAACCGAAGAACACTGATGTCTAGAATTCAAGAAGTGGCTGAGACCAAAAATTTTGATGAAAGTAGTAGGAAATATGATTCATGATTATGATCGCTCGGTAGAAGCGGCCGCCCATGTAGAGATCATGGTGGAGGTAGAGGAGGCAAGGCAGAAACTGAAGAAGACGGGGTACTCTGAGTCTCGGGCTTGACACAGGCTCTTTAAAAAGGTCTAGGGGTTCATCATCATCACATCAATCACCCTCGCAACAAGTCAAATCTTCCAGTTCGGTGATGGGTGGAAGTTCGAAGAATGTGGGATGAGCCTGTGGTGCCACTACTACAAAAATAGTTAAAGATCACACTTTGATAAAAAAAAATATCTCACTTTTATTGAAAGTGTGATAAAAAAAATTAGATTGATATTTTAATCACACTTAATTTGATTTAGTGTGATAATATTTATTTTTTATGTCACTTTTCAATTAAGTGTGATTATATATATATATATATATATATATTTTATCACACCTTCTAATTAAAGTGTGATTATATATACACTATTACTTTTTAATCACACTTTTTAAATAAGTGTGATTATATATATATATATTTTTTAATCACATATTCTAATTAAAGTGTGATTATTTATATATTTTTTAATCACACCTTCTAATTAAAATGTGATTATATATACGCTACTATTTTTTAATCACACTTTTTAAATGAGTGTGATTATATATATATATATATATATATATTTAATCACACATTCTAATTAAAGTGTGATTATTTATATATTTTTTAATCACACCTTCTAATTAAAGTGTGATTATATATACATTACTACTTTTTAATCACACTTTTTGAATTAGTGTGACTATATATATATATATTTTAATCACACATTCTGATTAAAGTGTGATTATTTATATATTTTTTAATCACACCTTCTAATTAAAGTGTGATTATATATACATTATTACTTTTTAATCACACTTTTTAAATTAGTGTAATTATATATATATATTTTAATTAAAGTGTGATTATTTATATATTTTTTAATCACACCTTCTAATTAAAGTGTGATTATATATACATTATTACTTTTTAATCATACTTTTTAAATAAGTATGATTATATATATATATATATATTTAATCACACTCCCCAAATATGTGTGTTTGCATAAAATATTCCAATTTGATTTGTATATAAAATATACAATTCCCATTTTTTTTTTTTAAAAAAAAAAGCCCCAATACCAAAACACAAATTTTAAAAAAAAAAAATTTCAAAATACATTTAACTCTTTGGCTACTTCTAATCAAAAGAAAAGTATAAGGTTAGGGTTTATCACAAGGCACAAGAGAGAGAGAGAGAGAGAGAGAGAGAGAGAGAGAGAGAGAGAGAGAGAGATGGAGTGCGTGTTCAATACTGTTGGGGGCAGAGTGTTTCTTACGGTCGCCGTTTTCGGAGGCCTCTCTCTTATCACCCCAAACCAACACTAAAAGAAAAGTGGGCTTATGAGACGGGACTTTTTGCGACGGCACAACTTGCCGTCGCAAAAAATGTGACTTTTGGAGACGGCACAACTTCCCGTCTCAAAAAATGTAACTTTTTGAGACGGCACAACTTCCCGTCGCCAAAAAAATGTGACTTTTTGATACGGCACAACTTGCCGTCTCAAAAAAATAGAGTATTTGCGACAGCAGAAATTGCTATCATAAAAAAAAAAAATAGAGTATTTGCGACGATACCAGCTGCAATTGCAAAAAAAAAAAAAAAGGGAGAGTTTTTTGCGATTGTAATACGTACCGTTGAAAAAAAAAAAGTTAAAAATATATATATATATATATATTGTGGCTTTGAGACGGCTTCATATATATATAGTCATAAAATGGTTTAAATAAATGCAACGGTATTTTTCTGTTACAAAAATAAATAAAAAATAAATAAAAAAGACGTTGCCTTACTCTTTTGAACATTTCTCTTTTCACCTATTTTTTCATCTTTCTATCTCTCTGTCTCTCTTCTCTTTCTCTCTCTCACTCATAACTCTTCTCTGTCTATCTGTCTCTCTCTCTCTATGTGTCTCTGTCTCTCTTATCTCTCTCTCTCTCACTCATCACTCTTCTTTGTCTGTCTGTCTGTCTGTCTGTCTCTTTCTTTCTCTCTATGTCTCTGTCTCTCTTCTCTTTCTCTCTCTCACTCATCACTCTTCTCTATGTGTCTGTCTGTCTCTCTCTCTGTGTCTCTCGTCCATCTTTCTTCTCTTTATCTCTCTTCTCTCTCTGTCTCTCTTCTCTCTCTCTTCTCTTTATCTCTCTCACTCTCTCGCTCATCTCTCTCTGTCTTTCTCTCGTTTATCTCTTTTTGCTCTTTTTCTCTCTCTCTCTCTCTCTCTCTCTCTCTTTGTCTATATCTTTTCATCCATTTTTTCATATTCCTTTTTCTCTTCTCTTCTCTTTCTCTCTCACACTCATCACTCTTCTCTCTCTATCTATTTGTCTATCTGTCTCTCACTCTCTCTCTGTGTCTCTCACTCATCTATCTCTTCTCTCATCTCTTTTCTCTCTCTGTCTCTTTCGCTCATCTCTCTTCTCTTTATCTCTCTCGTTCATCTCTCTTCTCTTTATCTTTCTCTCTGTCTCTCTCGTTCATTTCTCTTATCTTTATGTCTCTCTCGCTCATCTCTCTTCTCTCTATCTCTCTCGTCCATCTCTCTCTTCTCTATGTCTCTTTTCTGTCTCTCACTCTCACTCTCTTTCTTTTTTTTTTCTCTCTCTCCCACTGTGTTTGCGTTGCTCACTCTCTCACTCCCGTCTTCTCTATTTACTGAGCTCCCTCTCGATTTATCGATCTACTACAAGAAAATGCACTTTTAGCGACCACTCGCTCATCACTCTGTCTCTCTCTCGCTCATCACTCTGTCTCTCTCTCTCTCCTCTATCTCTCTCTTACTCATTTCTCTCTCTCACCACCCATCTACTCTACCACACTCACCACTACTGCAAACGTCATTCCACTACCACCACTATTTCCACTGTCGGTACTTCACCTTTACGACTACCATTACTACTACTATCGCCACCACTCCACTACCACTACTACTGTCACTACTACTACCATTACTTCTCTTTCACCCCTGCCACTCCATTTACACTACCACTACCACAACTTCACCACTAATCTCTTTCGCCATCACCATTACCACCTCCATCATCTCTTATCCACCACCTTCACCACTACTGCCGCTCATTTTCATCTACCACAAAAAATTAGTTTATGATTTTTAGTAATAAAAAAAAATAGGCCGCAGAAAAATATTTTTATTGACTACAAAAAATTAACTTTTATTTTGGTGGAAAATATTTTTCATTAAAATATATATTACCCATACTTCTAGGAAATAAAAAATAATAATATTGTTTTTCATTAAAATAAAAATGAAACAAATAAATTTTCAATCTTAGTAACTAAAAAAAAAAAAATTAAAAAAATTCATTAACTACAAAAAAATATATATTTTAACAAAAAATAAATTTATTTATTTATTTATATTTTTTATTTTTATTTTTCATTCTCGCCTCTTTATTTTTTTACATTCCCGCTTCCCCCTTTATTTTTTTCCCACCCCCTTCCCCAACAAAAAAAATCCCCAATCTCAAACCCAAAAAATCCCTAATCTCTTCGTCCCCCCCTCTCTCTCTCTCTCGCTCTCTCTCTCTCGATCGATCGACGGCGAGCGGCGGCAGACGACAGAGAGCGGCAGACAACGGGCGAGCGGCGGCGGATGATTGAGAGCAACAAACGAGGCTGCTGTGTGAATGGAAAGGGCTCCGGAGTGCAGGAGCAACAGCAGCGTCGTCGTCGTCGGAGTAGTGTCGTCGTCATCGGAGGAGCAGCGTTGGCCTCCTCTTCCGCCACCTCAACATCTCAAAGGAAGTCCCAAATACAGAGGGAAGAGATCCCACTTGGTCAATATCAATATCAGTAAGTAACTACTGACCCAAAGCTGATAACGTATTATGTTCAGCACATGAGTTTAAGGCTTGAAGTGGTGATACTTAGCTTTCTGGTTGCTGAATTTGTCGCAATAAATGTACTTAGATGAGAAGTTGCTGTCTCTGTAGGAGTTTAAGAGAATTTGGGATTTTAAGAGAGAGAAGAACGGACAAATAAATGGTGACCTAGATCCTTGGGACGAAGCATACTTCACAAGGTTGATGAAGTCTTCTGCTTACAGCTTGGACTCCTTGGTAAGCAACATGCTTATGTTTTCTGTTTTCTCACAGTCCACATAATTCTAGTGGATTTTGTGGTCGACCGATGACTTTAGGCAATTCTAAGGTTTTTCCTATGTTTAGAAGATTTCTGGGTTGTGATTGTTGAATAATTTATTTTATACTTTAGATTCAGAAATTGCAATGATTGTCCTTGATTTTTTTTGCAGGTTGTAGCATCATATTTTCCTTTGACACAATGTATAGAGGGTTTGAAGGTGCTGGTTGAGTTATTATTTGGTGTGACATTTCGTAGTATCCCTCTTGCACCTAGGGAGTCATGGCATACAGATGTGCTTAAAATGTCCCTTTATCACCCCGAAGAGATACATATAAGACTTCCTTTTAAAAGTTATAGTGCTTTAATCATTTAAGAAACTACTGAGGTATAAATGAAAAGATTATAAGTAAAATGTTTGTGGCTGGTATATAGGAAAGGAGATTTGTTAATTTAGTGAACCAAATTAATTCCTTGAAGATTTGTTGAGGTATTTGGAATTAATTTTGTATGAAATGAATTTAGTGCATAAGTTTCTACCTTCAAACTTAATGTTGAGCATGGTATGTTGGAGCTTTCTACCACCATGATAGTGGAATGGCTCAGTTTATTTCCCATAGGCCTTCATAGACAATCTAGTTCACATTTCGGCTTGCAAATCCATGTGAAATGTCCAGTTAGAATTAATAGTCTACAAGAATTTTCCAAAAAAGTAAACTGCTGTTAATTATGGATGATGTTTAAAATCAAGTCATTTGCTTCTTTTTTTTTTTTTTTTTTCTTTTACATAATAAGAAAACTGGGTTCATTATGCTTATGATTATATTGAGGTGAGCTAAATTAGTGTTGCTTCTCTTTTTTCTTCTGATATTTATAACATAGTAGAAATTCATAGAGTGTAACTGCCACAATTAAAGAAATACATAATTAATTGTAATCAAAAGACCAACAGCTAATCAATAAACTAATTATTTTATTCATAATTTTTTTTTTAATAAAAAGAGACTTTGTAAACAAACAAGTGGGTTTCTGGAGAAGAATCGTGATTTATTACACTTGGATACCATTCAACTATTATCTTCTTGAAAATGCCACCTTCCTCAGGTATTTGCATCGTCTTTGCTTGCTCAATCTGAGAAGCCTGTTGTTGGTGCACTATATAAATCAGGTGGAGCAGACTCCCAAAAGTTAAGTGTTGTAGCAAAATTTAAGGTACATTCACTTTCTAGAGTTTTGTTTGTCCCAAAGACTGATCATGGAATTTCACATTGTCGCCATTTATGCTAATTAGAATAGCATGAATGTCTGAGAGGCATTATGTGACATTTAGGGCACTTAAATTTTATTTCTTCTTTTATTTTTTTGCTTTCTATGCGTATGTCTTTTGATTTGCAATTGAAGTAGCAAAACAAAGAAAAGAGTGTCTGGGCCATTTACATGGATAGTAATTTTCTTTAACAACCCATTCTATCAAATTAAAGAGGCACAACATGACTTATTCGAGGACATAAAATTTTTAAATACAAGATAGCGAATCAGAAATGTCACCAAGTAATGAGAGTATTAGTAGCATGGACACTTCTAGGGAGGACCTGTTTCCATTTTGACAACAGTTTTTAGAGTCTCTAATAAGACCTATGTGGTGAATCTCTTAGCATGACTAAGGTTTGACTTTCTTGGGAATGCAACCCACCACCCCAAATATATTTTGAAACATTTCTAAGAGGTGTACATTATATATGGCATTTGTGGGATTTCGTCTTTCATATTTTTCATTTGTATGTAGAATTTTTAGATATTTATTTACATCACATTTTTCTTACATTATATGCATCAAAAGTATATGAATAGTAATATGATTTGGTGTCCTTACCGTGTGCATGTCCTAGTTTCTTAGGAATTGCTTTGTTAGCATATTTGTGATGTTGTGTTTGTCCCATGTGTGCGCTACATTGATGAGAGAAAAACAGATAGTATTCCTAAGCTGTACTATAGTGGGTACCAATCCTGCATGGCTAAGACTTTTGGTTTCAACTCTTGTTAAGAATGCTTCAAGAATCGAAAGTGGTGTTTACTCAAAGGCATCATAAACCATAAAAGGAACTTTTTGGACAAAAGCTTAAGCAGTGGCAAGGATGGATTTGAACTTCTTAGGTGAACTTCAATCATATTGAAAGCGATATTTTACTGAAGTTTAAAATAGTGGTGACTGATGAACCACTTATGGGGTGTATTGTTAATTAAGATCATGTACAAATTGATTACAGAGGTTTGGCCCATGTTTCTATGACTAGTCTTATTTATGATCCAGATGTAGATTCCAAAATGTAGGAATATTTCTTTATAGAATGTGAAATATGAATATTTTTCTATGTACATATGAGTTGGAGGTTACATATGTTGTAGCCTTGAAATAAATAATCATCAAATTTGTGTCTTAAATTTGGGGTGACTCTTGGTTTTTCATATGCACATGGGTTTGTGTCTGATACAAATGATGGATTAGAAAATTGTAGAAAATTTAGGGCCAATTGTTCGAATATCAAGATCTGGCTTTCAAGATGAGTTAGCTTCTTTAATTTGATTCATGTTGTTTGCTGATATTTAGGGCCAATTGTTCCAATTAATGCAACGTTTAGAGAGTACAACACCACATTCCATTCGTTGTATCAAACCCAACAACGTTCAATCTCCTGGAATGTATGAACAAGAACTTGTGCTGCAGAAACTAAGATGCTGCGGGGTCCTAGAAGTTGTTCGAATATCAAGATCTGGCTTTCCTACCAGGATGACTCATCAAAAGTTTGCCAGAAGGTAAAGAAATATGGTGTCATTTTATTTAATTTTTTTAGTTCTATTGACATGCTAAAAATTGTGTAATAAATTCTCAAGCATTTGATTTTTCTTGTCTCAATGATCCTTTTATTTTTATTTTTATAATGCCATCTTTTCATGTATCCTGCATTAGGTATGGTTTTCTTTTACTGGACAATGTTGCATCGTAAGACCCACTAAGTGTTTCAATTGCAATTCTTCATCAGTTCAATATTCTGCCTGAGATGTATCAAGTTGGCTACACAAAATTGTTTTTCCGCATTGGCCAGGTAAGATGTACACTTTCAATTGACTCTGCAATCTAGTTTATTCAATAAAGATGCAAATATTTAGTTAATCCTACTAAGGCCTTCATCCTAGCAGGGTAAAAGTTGAAAATTTTCTGTGCATATGGACGGGTTGGCCCACATTGAGTAAAAACAGCTTGAGTTGAGCTGCCTTTTTGCATAACTAAAGTCAGTAGTAGCTTGATGATAAAATAGATATCACACCTTCAAAAATATCCAAATGGATACGTTGCAAAATATTGGTATTTGCTTTGGAAGACCATAGAAAAATATATAAATATCAAAGTAAAAAATCAATGAAAAAGGATATATTCAGGTCTTGAACGTACATATATATTGCAAATTTCATGGATTGAATTTTGATTTTTTTTTTCTGATTTTTTAGATAACCAAATAAAAGTTTTAAATTTTTTTAAAAATTGAAGTCAGAATTTAAGAATCAAACATGGTGATTAGTTTTTGTTACAGTATTAAAATTTATAATTTTTTTTGTATTTGATGTTATAGTAGTTAAATTTTTATTTTTGTATTTGATTGAGATGTTTAATTATCCATCTGGGATTTGATGACTAACAAAAGAAATGTTATATTTGATGCTATAGTAGTTAAATTTTCAGAAAAGATTGGTAGCTCGAATCTGTGGCTCGAAAAATGGCTCAAATTTTATATGCACTTACATATCTTTCTACACCTCCATTGTTCATCTCAGTTTACCTTTCACATATCTTTAATGCTATGAAATTGTACTTTGTAGTTCTAATTTAAGCTCATTTACTTGACCATGTTAGTCTCATTTATAGGGGCTGCTACGGTTTTCCATGGGTTTTAATACTTTATTGCAAGCCAGTAATGGAAATTTCAATTTTTCATTTCTTTCAGTGACAGGACAAAATATTATTTGTTGGCATCCTTTGTTCTACACATAAAGCATAGTGAGTCCAAGGATTCCACTATAAGCCCAAGAATTTTGCTGTCTGGTCCTGCAGGTGAACAAGACCATCTCCTTGTCCTAGAACATTTTACGATCTCTCTTACTCAAAATAAGTTTGAGTCTATGAGTGGAGAGGTTTTTGAGTGATTTTTACCCAAATTTAAATTTGATATAGGTTTCAGTCAAGGGTTGGAGATGCCATTATATCACTGTGTATTCTATATTTAATTTTCGTTTTGAGACTGAATAGTTATTGTTTGTCTTTTATTTGTAAATATTTTAGATTCATCATGATATGACAGCTCATTTATCTCACTATTTTGTATACACAGGCCATAATTTGTATCTAACGGGAAATCAACTAAGGAGTGACTGCAGTGATGTCCCGATCATACAAGCATTGCAGAGAGGTGTTAGAGTATTTGAACTGGATATCTAGCCGAGTTCCACAAAAGATAATGTCAATGTTCTTCATGGAAGGTAATGGTGCTAATTTGCAAATGGTAGTCAATTCTAATATGGGAATTTTGAACCCCCCAAGTTATACGGATTATATCTCTATGTGACTTTGTATACGATGGTATCTAGAACATTTTTTTACAAATATGCAATTACCAGTATGTGTATATCCAAGGAGCTGAGTTGTTTTTCTTCTTTCTAAGGAAACTCTGGCCAACCTCCCAAGCGTTTAGAAGAGTTTCTAGGAGCTCAAATGGAGAAGATGATGAAGAATGGTCGTTGATATCTGAAATGCACTCAAGGTATTTGCACAATTAACATTCAATTGCATTTCTTTTGTAGAACATTAAATATTTGAGATTGGTAGAGCCTCTTAAACTAAGTTGTTGGTTATAGTAAAATTTCTGTTGAATTTGCAATTTATGTGGGTAAAGTGACATTTTATTTTTACACGCTTCATGTCATGCTAGAGGTATTTAATGTTAAGACATTTGAAGGGGTGTGATCAGTCGGACTTTATCGTTTGTGAGACTAGAACAATCTCTACAAATAGTTAGTTTATTCATATGCTTCTAGCGGTTTCTGAATTAATTTGTGTTTTCATTTTTCAGGTTAGAAATTTCTTGAAGAGATGCAAAATATGGTCAAAGAATTCAAGAACTTAATTTTTCAAGTTTTTTCATTTTTTAATATATGTAAGCATAGTGTAAAACTTTTTATTTAATCCCTCTGTATATAATTTTGAACATATTTAACTTTTATTTATGAAATATATGACGTTATTCCATTCAATATGTGATTGTGATTCAAAGTATAGTATATAGTGTGTATTACATTCTTGAAATGCGTGTACAAAAATAATATTGATTATTCTTCAAATATGTCAAATTCTTTTTTTTATCGCAGATTTTATTAGTTATTAATCACACTTAAAAGATGTGATCTAAATATTATTAATCACACTTAAAAGATGTGATGAAATCATTTTTAATGACACTTAAAAAGTGTGATTAAAAATGACTCATTTTAATCACACTCCCAAAGACCACACTTAAAAGATGTGATTTAAATGTTTTTAATCACACTTAAAAGGTGTGATCTAAATATTTTTAATCACACGTAAAAGATGTGATCTAAATGTTTTTAATCACACTTAAAAAATGTGATGTAAATATTATTAATCACACTTAAAAGATGTGATGAAATCATTTTTAATGACACTTAAAAAGTGTGATTAAAAATGACCCCTTTTAATCACACTCCCAAAGACCACACTTTAATAAAACTTAAAATGTGTGATTAAAACACATACATCACACAAAAAAAGTGTGATCTTTATCTGTATTTGTAGTAGTGTGCTTGTTATAAATGTGGCCAAATGGGTCACATGGCTTCAGAGTGCAGGCAGAAGAGTAGAGCACAGTCCTAACCCACACGTCTATAGAGTCAAACTTAGAATAGAGATGAGACACAGTCTTGTTACTAGTATGGTTAACTAGGGCACTTTAAGAAGTTCTGCCTGTAGAGAGCAGGGACTGCCGGTGCGAAAGGGTCTTGATAGTCGGGAGGTCTTTAGATGGGCCAGGGACAAAGATAGTCTTATCAACCAGCTCAGTTAGGCCCGACATCTAGGGCAGTTCAGGGGGCTACATCTGCCTAATTGGCACAACACACTTATGCTCACTGGGGTGATGTGAAAGAGCAGAGATAACAGGGAAAGGTATATGCTATCATCACTTCAAAGAAAACTTCAGGACTGTCCATAATGAGAGGTACATTTCTTGTTTTCAATATCTGGGCCAATGTACTGATTGACACCAAGGCATCTCATTCTTTTATAGCAACTTCATTTGCATCTTTACTGGGATTAGAAAGTGAACCACTACAATCATCGCTTACTGTAGAATCACCAATTAGAGGTAGGATTACTTTGGCCTAGGGATGTCAGGGATGTATCATTGAGGTTGCGGGACGACAACTCCCATTTAATCTGGTATTACTAGAAATGTCAGGTTTTGATGTCATTCTTGGCATGGATTGGTTGTTTTCTTAGCATGCCACCATAGATTGCTGTTGTAGGAAAGTTACTATACGCACGCCAAGCGGTGACTATTTCACTTTTTTGGGGGATAGGAATGATAGGTCCTTATTTTCATCATACAAACCATGTGGTTGGGGTAAATTTAGTTCTCTTTTAGTAACCTTTTTAGATGAAGGGAGTGGTGTAGAATGAAACGAGTTTCCAAAGGTGGTGTGCGAATACCCCGATGTCTTTCCTAAAGATCTTATAGAGTTACCACCTCATCAAGAAGTTGAGTTCACCATAAACTTACTACCGGGTATCGTATCAATCTCTTTATCACCATAGAGGTTCACTCCCATTGAACTAGTTATTTTGAAGGAACAATTACAAGAGTTGCTAAGTAAGAGCTTCATACGCCCTAGCACCTTATCTTGGGGAGCCTCAACCTTATTTCCAAAGAAGAATGATAGATCCTTAAGGCTGTGTATAGATTATCGTAAGTTGAATCAAGTCACTCTTAAGAATAAATACCCCTAGCCCATAATAGATGACCTTTTTGACCAACCCAAGGGTTCATGTCATTTCTCGAAGATAGATTTGAGGTTGGGTTATCATCATATCCGAGTTAGGGAGGAGAACATTCCCAAGACCGGTTTCCATACCAGATATGGTCATTATGATATTTTGGTTATGCCGTTTGGTTTAACTAACACCCCAGCTGCATTTATGGACCTAATGAACCAAATTTTTTGAGAGTTTCTTGATAAATTCGTGGTTGTCTTTGTAGACGATATTCTCATTTACTCTCCTTCCGAGGAAGAGCATGAAGGGCATTTTTGTACCATTTTGCAACTTCTTAAAGAGCATCGTCTGTATGCGAAATATGAGAAATATGAATTTTGGCTTTCAAAAGTAAAGTTTTTGGGTCATGTAGTCTCGGGAGATGGGGTTATGGTGGATTCTTCGAAAATAAAAGCAATACAAAATTGGGAACAACCCAAAAATGCTTCAGAAATTCATAGTTTTCTGAGTTTAGCTGGTTACTACCGCCAGTTTGTAAAGAATTTTTCTTTTATTGCCTCACCTTTAACGATACTGACTCGTAAAGAAGTGAAATTCATTTGGAATGAGGCATGTGAGAATTCCTTTCAAGAATTGAAGCTTAAACTTACTACTGACCCTATTCTTATCATTCCAAAATGTGGCCTGGGATATATAGTCTATTGTGATGCCTTTAGAGAGGGGTTAGGATGTGTTTTGATGCAAGAAGGTAAGGTAGTGGCTTATGGTTTGCGTCAATTGAAAACTCACGAGAAGAACTACCTAATGCACGATTTAGAGCTTGTCCCTGTTGTTTTTGCTTTGAAACTGTGGAGACATTACTTGTATGGTGAAAAATTCGAAGTCTTCTCTGATCATAAGAGCCTTGAGTATCTACTCTTCTAGAATGATCTGAACCTACGTCAAAGGAGGTGGATGGAATTTTTGAAAGACTACGACTTTGAGATACACTATCACCCTGGAAAATTCAATGTTGTAGCAGATGCCTTGAGTAAGAAATCCATAAGTTCTCTAGCCAGCCTGGCAATGAGGGAACCAAAGATGATGAAGGATGTTGGTGAATTTACCTTGCAATTCCATGAATCTTCGGAACAAGCCACCTTCTTTGCGCCATAGCACAACCCACTCTTGCTGCAAGAGTAATTAAAGCCCAATTAGATGACCCAGAAGTACACGCAATAAGAGAGAAAATCTCCCAAGGGAAAGAAGAAAGGGGCCTGAACATTTATACGGACTCTAGTGTTCGTTACATTGACTGGTTGTTTGTACCTACATCAATAAGGGATGAAGTTTTACGTCATCATTCACGTCTTGCAGTGCATCCGGGAGGCACCAAGATATATCATGACCTCACTTGACAATTTTGGCGGAAAGGTATGAAAAAAGACGTAGCTTTATTTGTGTTCAAATGTCTAACTTGTCAACAAGTCAAAGCCAAGCACTAAAGACCTGCAGGACTACTCCAACCTCTTCCATTTGCTGAGTGGAAATGGAAGTATGTATGTTAACATGGATTTTGTTACAAGCCTTCCTAGAACCCTACGAAATAATGATGCCCTATGGGTAATCGTCGACAGGCTTACCAAATTAGCCCACTTCCTTGCCATGAGTATGGGGAATTCTATAGAGTTTCTAGGTGAACATTATATTCGAAGAGATTGTTCATCTCCATGGAGTTCTAGTGAGTATAGTATCCAATAGAGACCCTAGTTCTATAGCCAGGCTATGGCAGAGTCTTCAGAATGCATGTGTGCTAGATTTTAAGGGGTCTTGGGAAAA
Organism: Camellia sinensis; assembly: GCF_055761805.1. Classification (NCBI taxonomy): domain Eukaryota; kingdom Viridiplantae; phylum Streptophyta; class Magnoliopsida; order Ericales; family Theaceae; genus Camellia; species Camellia sinensis. The sequence continues at coordinate 62,844,430 of NC_138972.1, forward strand.
TCATCTACCCTTGGTCGAATTTGCTTGTAACAATTGCTATCAAGCTAGTATTGAGATGGCACCTTTTGAGGCTTTATATGGGCATCCATGTAGATCACATGTGTGCTAGACCAAAGTATGAGATTCACCATTGTTAGGCCCAAAACTATTTTGTGAGACTACAGAGAAAATAACCCTCATTCGGAAACGGCTAGTCGCAGCTCAAAGCCAGCAGAAAAGTTATGCAGATAGATGGAGACGACCCTTATTCTTTGAAGTAGGTGACCATGTCTTTTTGAAGATCTCTCCTAGAAAAGTGTTGATGAGGTTTGGCCGGAGTGAAAAGCTGTCACCAAGGTTTATCGGTCCCTTTGATATCATTGAATAGATTGGAGAAGTTGTATATCGCCTTGCATTATCGCCACAACTCTCTGGGGTCCATGATGTGTCTCACGTGTCTCACGTGTCTATGCTTCACAAATACGAACCCGATCCCTCTCATGTGTTAAATTGGACAAAGATTGAGATAGATGAAGATGTGTCATATAAAGAAAGACCGATCCAAATTCTAGATACTAGAGAGCAAGTTTTGAGGGGTAAAATGATTCCCTTAGTTAAAGTGTTATGGCACCATCACGGTGTGGAGGAAGCTACATGGAAGCGTGAAGCCGAGGTCCGTGAGAGATATCCGGACTTGTTTTCAAACTTATGATGTGATTGCTTGTTCACTCTTCCTTGTATATGAAGAATTGGAAATGGATTATTATTTTTCCAAGTCTCCCTTGTCTTCGTTTGAACTTGAATTGATATATTGTTTGATTGGGAGTTACTAAGGATTGATAAATATATTTTGTTATTGGATTGGGAGTGGATGCTACTTCGGGGACGAAATTCCCTAAAGGGGAAAGATTTTGACATTTTGTCCAAGTTCCCACTCGAGTGAAGGAAATTACGCTTAAGTGGAGAATTGTAGCTCTAAGAATCTCTCGAATTTGTAGGAGGGTCACCCGAGTGCAGGAAGTTACGCTCGAGTGGAGAATGTTGGCTCCCAGTTATTTCATTGTAGCTCTGTAAAACTTTTGGGACTTGTCATTTTACGCTCAAGCAAAAGGTTTGTCGCTCGAGCAAGCCTTCTGACTTTGTGTCTCACGCTTCAGCATAGGAAGTTGCACTCGAGCGAGCAATGCGATATCAACAATTTAAAAAGACAATTCTAGATCATTTATTTACCTTTTGTTTTCTATTTTCCTTCTCCTCTTACTCTCTCTAAAAAAACCCTAAGTTTCCATCCGAAAATACTTCTTATTCACTCAAGATCCCACCCAAATCTCTTGCAATGAGTGAAGAACACTTAAAGATCATCATTTTCATCGATTGGATTGATGATTTTTGTGAAGGATTCTTTTAGAGGCTTGGTTCTAGTGCTCCTAGCTTGAGGTAAGGTTACTTTTAACCTAGTATTTCTTTGTTTTGAAAAGGTACCTATGGTATTGTTGTGGACCATGACCTAATTTCATGATTTAATTGGAGTGAATTACTGATTCACACCAATAAAGTGTTTTACTCAACTTTTATTGTGAATTTCCTAAATTATTTTCATAAGTAGGAATATTAATGACAAGTTAACTCATACATTTGAAGAAGGGTAGAAAACCCCAAATTTAAATTAAAACCCTAATTTCAACTCAAGTAGAGAATGGTATTTAACTTGGGATTTTCTTAAATGTGTGAAAAGTAAAGAGATGAAATACATGATATGGTTGTTGTGATGGGATTGTGGATTGGACATTGGTTTTGTTGAATGCTATGTTGTGTATTATTTCATGGAGCCTTGAATGTTTGTTAACTGAATGATGGTTGGTGAATTGGTGTTTGTACTTGGCATGAGTCCTGGACAAGAATCGGTTTTAAGAGTGAGTTATGTTGGTACCCGGGCAGGGAAAGCCAAGTTACCCTGTTGTCTTGGGCTTCTCGCCAGACAAATGTGGGGGGAAAATTTTTCTGAGTGTCCACTGGTCCTGCTGTATTGTAATCAGTAAAAGTGGAAATATGGATGATTTTGAGTGCCCACGTCCTGCTGTATTATAGTCGGTAAATGTGGGGGATTGTTTTTAAAGAAAAATTATTAATGTTTTGACTCAGACTCTTGTAAAGGACTCATGGTGCTATCCTCCTTGTGTGATAGTGTTTAGGTGTAATGTGGAGATATGAATTGTGTAATGATTAACTTGTTTGCCTATTTGACCCATCCCTTACAATTGAGTTAATTATACTATTTTTACAATAGTACCATGAGTTGGGATTTTGTATAAGGATTTTTATATTTTTGTAGTTTTTGTTTTGTATGCCCTCGAGGCTTATTTTGTTGTAAAGTCATCAAATTTGTTGAACTTGGGGATGATATTACAAATTTTTGAATATGCAAACCATAATGATTATAAACTTTTGGGATGTCAGTTCAATGAGAAAGATAGCTTTTGATAGAAGGTTGTGTGGTGAAAGCTTGTATGTAAATCAAGGCGTTATAGGTTGCCTCCGAACAAAATTTCTGGGAAGGGTTGTATTGTTTGAACTTCCCATAATGTGATTCACTGCCCTATTATCTATTATAAATTAAATGATTTATGAACCATGACATGATTCTAGCACTGCTGTAGACGTGCCCCGAGAACTCTCCGGCTCCGCACGCGAGGGCGAGAATTTGTTTTGTTTTGAGCTACTACAGTTCGGACTCAATGTCATGGTTCTGAATCTGATCTCGCAAAGTGCAATGCAAGACCGATAAATCACCAAAGAGTCCAAATCCAGTAAATTGTTTTGGAAAACTTATTTTAATAAAGAAGTGCCAAACATGGACTGCTTTGCCAGATACAGAGTCGCCACCTAAATATTTTATTTTGGGGGAATTTAGAAAACCCTGACTTGTGCCTAAGGCCACGTGTCCGTCATCACCAAAGTTGCCTCGGTTCGAGAACTTGGGTACGAGAGGGGAAGGTCATGCAAGGAGCATCCTCGCTCGCCTGATCAAAGATCAGCCCGTACTAAGCATGATATTTTGTTTTTGAAAAACATGTGCTCTTGTTCTGGTTATTAATCTATAATTACTATGTGATGCACATGACATACAAGTATAGACTAGATCGCCTAAGTTGGAACAAAACATTTCATGTTCGTTTGTTTGAAAAATGGTTTGAAGTTTGCTACTTGCAAGTAGGTTAAGAAACTCGCATTTCAATGAATTGTTCCAATTCAAGCAATCCAACCTTCATCCGCAGGCATTCATGCAGTTAATCAAATAAGCAGTTAGCCTCATGGCAAGCATGCTTTCATGGCGACATCAACACACATGCAGTATGCTAAAGCGTAAACATTCACAGTGTACTCCAAGCCAAAACAGAGAACTAGTTAGAAATCATGCATAATCCTAGTTCATGTTAAAATGGCTAATGCAAAAATGCAATTAAAATTGGCTTGACTATTCTAGATGTCATGTGAAATGCAACTTGTTAACATGCTGTTTGAACATGTATTCAAGTAGATGTATTGAAATACAATGCACTTTGTATGATGCGCCGAGCCCAGTGCACGCAAAACAGATGAATGGATGCACTCATGCGAGCATAAGGTATGCTAAACAAAATAAGCCCTAAAACTAACCATCATAAGTGGTTAAATAAAAGGTAGAAAGAAATGGGGGTTAGAAGACATGCATCACACACACGCACACTTATGACAACAGTTGGCCCCCTTGATGGATAGTCCGAATAAGAAGCTAACTAGCTAATCTAAGCTAATTAAACTAATTATTACAAAACAGGCTAATTAACTACAAATAAGCAGCTAAACGCATTAACTTAAGTACAGAACCAAAGCATAAGCTAGTTAATGAAACCAACAAAATAAAGAAAATAAAAGGAGGCCTCAGGGCAAGAAGTGCATGCATACTCGGTCGCCTCGTTCGGAAATCCATCACGATGCCCCAACTTGCCTCTGTTTTCATTTGACCTCAGAACACTGCACAAAGCTCCACAAAGCTTCAACTCCACCATGGGAACCTGTAGGAGCATGGCCGACCACTTTCTGGAGTTGCAAGCCACCTGTCGACCACCCATCGTTGCTGCAGACCAGAAAAAGTGGTCGGCCAGCCAATTTTACTGGTCGGCCGACCAGTTTTTGCTGCACTTCTCCAGTTTACTGCAACAGAGAGCAAGAAAGGGCATGACAATGTATTTGCAAGATATGTGTGCACAACCACCCTCCCTATCATTTCATAAGCTCAAGGGAGTGTGGTTCTCGACCCTCGGGCCACCAATCATGCATCTCAATGCAAGATGGCCGAGAAGCCAAATTGCACAATTCAATATGAAATGAATGCACATATAAACACATAAGTGTCTAAAACTCTATCATGCTTGATTAAGAGGGTCGGCGACCGAGAATTGAGGTACGTTTCATCACTTCAAGTATGAAATGTCCCTCGTTTCTCGTGTTTGGACTAACACCTATTCCAAACAAAATGCAACACATAACATGGCATACATAATGCAACGTAACATCAAGCATGCAAACATGCAATGCAACTCAAGCATGCAAACATGCAATACAACAAAACAAGCATGCAAACAACATGCAAAGGACAAGCATGCAAATATGCAATGCAATGTAACATGGCATACTCAATGCAAAGAACATGGCATACACAATACAATGAACAACATGGCATACTCAATGCAATGTAACATAAGCATGCAAACAACATGCAAGCAAACATGCTAAATGGACTTAAACCAAAAACGGACAGACCTTAGTCATGCCCAAATCAGTGGCCATAATGCTAAAACAAAGGCACAAAAGGTAGGGCAAGCATACACGCGCATTGGCCTATCAAGTAGGCCTAAGAGAAAAACTCTCAAGAGTGCTCAAGGAGTGACAAAAGTGAAAGTGTAATAACACTATAAGCACTGAAATAAGGTATGAAATGATGCCAAATCATTCAAACAACAAAAGCAAGGCATGCAAGAGTCCTTAAGCATGAAAGCTAATAAAGAGGACAACAAAGGGGGCATGCAATACATGGCACAAAGGCATGAACCAATCATGGACAGAGTTCAAATAGGTCTAAACAAGGACCAAAACATGCTGAGATGAGGGCTCAAAGGCCTAGGCATGCATGCATACAAGCTAAGACATAAATAAGGCAACAAATGCACAACCCTAAGAGGCACTGAAAGGGTGAAAGAAGTGGGAACATGGCAATGCTACATGCTCTGAAATAACATATGGAATGATGCCAAATCATGTATATGATACAAATGAAGCATGTTATGGTGACCAAAGCTTAAGGCTAGCAAGGCACTTGTACAATAGCTATGCCAAACATGAAGCATAGGGCCAAGGCAACCCAAAACAGTCCTAGAATATGTCAAGATGAGTCTAAAACATGCATGGAAGGAAGCCAAAATATGCTAGCATGAAGGGCATGAAGTATGGAATATGCAAGGCAAATAAGGTGGATTACACTACACCTACTAAGACCAAGCATGAGATGGCTTAACCAACAAAAATCAGAGTTATATCATGGAAAAATAACCCCCAAAACACACTGAAATGATAGCTCGCTGTAGACACCCCATTTTTGACCGTCCTCAAGACTTGGACGTCACTATTTGAACACACGGTGATCTTCCATGTTTGTGTTCGTTTGGAGTTCCCGAGGGCCTCAGCTCGCGCGCCTTGCCTCAGGATCTCCGAACTTGACCATTTAGTGTCTGGTTTTGCACCAAACACTTACATCTTGCCCTTGAGAGGCAGGGTGGGGCTTGTAGACCATCCCCACCCACCACCGGCATTGGCTAGAGGCCACCGGCTGGTGTCTGCTGCCACCGACAATATAGTTTGCCGGCTGGCACTTTTTGTTGCTGGTCAGCACTTTTTTGTGCCGGTCGACATTATTTTTGGCCAAGATAGCATTTTTGGCTGGCCGATTGCTGTTCATCTGCTTTTGCAGATATTTTTAGACAGCTGTCTTGCTATTGCATCCCTCCATACACGTGTATGGAGGGATCTCCCTCTTGCAAAGCTTGTCTTGTAAGCTTTACAAGAGACATATAGAGAGGAGCTCTCTCTAAGGCAAAAAAGGAGAGACAAGGTTAGACTTAGGATATTTTGGAGAGCAAAACAGCCATTGTTGAGCTTTTGTTCTAGGGTTTGGGTGAGATACACATTCTATCTCTCTTTCCCTCTCATTTTGTTCACTAGGTGTTTTGTGTCTCACTATTGCACACAAACACCTAGTGTTTCACCTTCCTCTTGGAGCTGAGGTTCTAAAGGGTTTGTTTTGAGATTTTGGTGTTGGATTCAAGCCAAAGGAGGTCATTGGAGCATCATTTGTAAAGGGGTCTTCAAGGGTGAGATTCTAGTCCTTTTTTTCCCCATTTTTGCATTGATTTTATACCTATCTTAGAGATGTTTTTGTGATTATTGTATAACATAAAAAAGTTCTGTTTTTAGGCCCTCTTTATTGATTATTAAGAGTGTTTTGTTGTTTGAGGGTTGTTGACCACCCTTAGACCTCAAAACGCCTCTTTTTGAGCCATTTTGTGCTAGCTCCGGGATTTTGGTGTTGAGGTCTCTTCACCACTGAAATCTTGAGGGATTTCAGTGGTGAAGATGATGCTTTGAAGTCCCAAGAAGGAGAGGGCCACCCCCTCTCCTTGTTGTCCTTGAAAAGGGCATATTTTGACCTCTTAAGGAAGCCTATGCTTGAGTGTGTGTTGAGCATGTTTGGTTTTTTTTTCATGCTTATATATCCATAATATAACATGATTTCAAGTTGGTTTTGGAACTCCATGCATGTTTAGCATAGTTGCCATGTAATGCCTTGTTTATGCCTTAATGTGCCTTAGGTTGTTAGCCTTTGTTGGAGCATGTTTTAGGCTTAGTCTTGTGAAGATTATGTGCTTATTTTGCCATGTTCTAGGTCTGTCCATAAGTATTTGGGTTGATTTTAGCATGCATTATATAGCTCCTTTGTATTTGGGCTTGTTGGCCTTGAGTATGTGCATGTGTAGCATGCCATCTTTGCATTGTTTTGGTGATTTGGGATCATTCTACATGCCATTCCAGTCCCATTTCCATGCTTGTTTGATTGCCTTGCATGCCTCTTTAATGCTTTGGAAGCTTGTGTAGCAATGCTCCAAGTTTCGTTGTTTATGCATGTCTTTGTTTTTTGTGTCACTTAGATGCCATCTAAGTAGTCCTTTAGCTTTGTTTTAACATGCTAAACCTCTGATTTTGGTCCTTCTTTTCATGCCATGTTTGGTCATGTTAAGTGTAGTTCAATGCCTCATTGATTTGCTTTGAACACTTAGGCCATTTGGTGCATGCTTGGCTTGATTTGTTGCTTGGTTTGGCACCATGTATTAGCATGATTTCAAGGCTTATAATGCATGCTAATTGTTCATGTTTGTCCCTTTCAAGTGTGTTTGAATGTTGCTTGATTTGTGCTTAAGTGTTGGTCCTTATGTGCATGTGTGTGTGTATGTCATTTAGCCCTCACTCTTTAGCACTTATGGCCACTGTTTTAGGTCTATTTTAGAGCTGCCTAATTCATGTATAAGTCCATCTTTCCATTTATTTGCATTGCCATATGTATGCTTGTATGCTTGCATAAGTGCTTTGCCATGCCATGTTGCATCCTTAGCTTGTATGCCTAGGTTGCATTGCATCTTGCATGCATTCCTTGTCCCTTGACTTGGGTGATAGGGATTGGGAGTTTTGTTTGATTGATTTGCATACATTTGAAATCAAAGTTGCATACTTGGTTCTTTGGGCCATCGTGCATGGAAATGCGTGATTGGTGGTCCGAGAACCGAGGCACATGTCCCTTTGAGTCATCACAATGATAAGGGACATGGTTGGTGCGTACATGCCTTGAATTGTGTTGCCATGCTTTGTTTTGCCCTCTGTTGCTGTGAGTTGCAGGTTCTGCAGGAATACTCTGCCGACCGGCAGTGTAATGTGCCGACCGGCACCATTTTCTCTGCCGACAGATTCGATTTTGTGCCGATGGCCATACCACACTGCCGGTGGCAATTTCAATCAGCCGGTGGTGATCCTCTCTGTCCAAGGGATCAGTCCTGAGGCTTTGACAGCCTCCAGAGGAGGAAAGGAAGGAAAACAGAGGCAGCCCATGCATGGTGGCGCGCTTCCCGAGGCATTTTCCTACTTTAATTAATTTATTTAATTTGTTAATTAAATTAGTTAATTTGTAATATTAATTAGCTTGCGTAGTTAATTAATTTGTAATATTTATTCGGTCCCTCCGAGTGAGGGTAAATCTGTAATAAGTGTGTGTGGGTGGTGTGTATGTCTTCCAACCCCACTTCTTTCTTCCCTTTTATTTACCTGCTTACGGTGGTAGATTAGGGCATGTTTAAATTCAGCATACCTTATGCTATGCATGCGTGCATTCATGCATTTTGTATTACATGCATTAGGCTCGGTACATCATGCTAATTGCATTCGTACTTCAAATCAAAAATTGAATATGTGATAATTGTGCATTTTCACATAACATGTTTAGGATAGCCGAGCCTATTCTAGTAACATTTTGTATGCGATGCATTAGGCACTTCACATGGACTTGGATCATGCATGTTTGCTAACAAGTTCTTTGTTTTGGCACGGAGTACTATGTAAGTGTTTCCGCTTTAGCATATCACATGAGTGTGAATATTGCCATGACAGCATGCTTAACATGTGGCTAGATGCTTATGTGTTAAACTGTTTTGAACGCCTGTGGGTGAAGGTTGGATTGTTTGAGTTGGAAAAACTCGTTGAAATCCGTATTTTAGCCTACCTGCGGGTAGCAAATCCAATGTATTTTCAAAACAAACGGATATGCAATGTTTCTTTCCAAATTAGGCAATCTAGTCTATACTTGTTTGCTGCGCGCATAACCTAGTAATTCTAGGCTAATAAATGGAATAAGAATACATAACGTTTTCAAAAACGGATATCACGGTTAGTAGAGGCCGGTCTTCGGACCGGGCGAAAGGGGGTGCTCATAGCTGACCTTCCCCGATCGTACCCAACCTCCCGAGCCGAGACAACTCCGGTGATGACGGACATGTGGCCTTCGGCACCGAGTCAGGGTTTCCTAAATTCTCCCACAAAAAATATTTAGGTGGCGACTCTGTATCTGGAAAAGCAGTCCATGTTTGGCACTACTTTTTCAAAAATCTGTTTCTCAAAACGATTTGCCAGATTTGGACTCTTTGGTTCAGATTAAGAACCGTGACACAAATCGAGTCCGAACTGTAGCAGCGAGGCCCACGCGGGCGCCGTCTACAGTTTCTGGCGACTCTGCTGGGGATTTTTAGAGAGCTTGACTCGAACTCGTGATATCCTGTTTTGATCTCATTTATGTGTTTCTTTGCATAGCATGTGCATTGGTGCGCCTAGGAACACAGTGTTTGCCATCTGCCATTCCTGAACGGTTTGCCGAAGGCTTGCCTTGTTCAGGCATGTCCATTAGGCTGACCGGCTATGGGCTCTGACAGCATGGGAACACAAACCCCGGTTTACCGGGGCACCCTTTTTGACCATTCGACCTAGTGCATATTCGGATCCATAGTGACCATTCCAAATTAGGACAGGCTGCTTACCCGATATTAGGTTGTTTGCAAACCGCTGTGTGCGTAGTGAAACCCTAGCTCCTGACAAAATAGGACAGGGAAACCCTACCCCAACATAGGGGTGTTTTGTTCTCTTTACTTGTGTAGACACCCCATTTTTGACCGTCCTCAAGACTTGGACGTCACTGTTTGAACACACGGTGATCTTCCATGTTTGTGTTCGTTTGGAGTTCCCGGAGGCCTCGGCTCGCGTGCCTTGCCTCAGGATCTCCGAACTCGACCGTTTAGTGTCTGGTTTTGCACCAAACACTTGTGTCTTGCCTTTGAGAGGCAGGGTGGGGCTTGTAGACCATCCCCACCCATCACCGGCAGTGGCTAGATGCCACCGGCTGGTTTTTGCTGCCACCGGCAATATAGTTTGCCGGCCGGCACTCTTTGTTGCCGGTCAGCACTATTTGTTGCCGACCGGCACTCTTTTTGGCCAAGATGGCATTTTTTGCCGGCCGATTGCTGTTCATCTGCTTTTGCAGATATTTTTAGACAGCTGTATAGCTTTTGCTCCCCTCCATACACGTGTATGGAGGGATCTCCCTCTTGCAAAGCTTGTCTTGTAAGCTTTACAAGAGGCATATAGAGAGGGTCTCTCTCTAAGGCAAGGAGGAGGCTTTTAGACATTTTTGAGAGAGAAAAATACAGAGGAGAGCTCTGGTTTTCTAGGGTTAGGGTTAGATACACCAACCTATCTCTCTTTCCCTCTCGTTTTTGCACACTAGGTGTTTTGTGTCTCATTTTTGCACACAAACACCTAGTGTTTCACCTTCTTCTTGGAGCTGAGGTTCTAAAGATTGTGTTTTGAAGTTTTGGTGTTGGATTCAAGCCAAAGGAGGCCATTGGAGTACCATTGTTGAAGAGGACTACAAGGGTAAGAAACTAGTCCCTTTTTTCCCCATTTTTGCATTGATTTTCTACTAGTCTTAGAGCTGTTTTTGTGATTATCGTATAACATAAAAAAAGTTCTATTTTTAGGCCCTCTTTATTGTTTATTAAGAGTGTTTTGTTGTTTGAGGGTTGTTGATCACCCTTAGGCCCTGAAAGGCCTCTTTTTGGACCATTTTGTGCTAGCTCTGGGATTTTGGTGTTGAGGTCTCTTCACCACTGAAATCTTGAGGGATTTCAGTGGTGAAGATGATGCTTTGAAGTCCCAAGAAGGAGAGGGCCACCCCCCTCTCCTTGTTGTCCTTGAAAAGGGCATACTTTGGCCTCTTAAGGAAGCCTATGCTTGAGTGTGTGTTGAGCATGTTTGGTTTGTTTTTCATGCTTATATATCCATGATATAACATGAATTCAAGTTGGTTTTGGAACTCCATGCATGTTTAGCATAGTTGCCATGTAATGCCTTATTTGTGCCTTAACATGTTCTAGGTTGTTAGCCTTTGTTGGAGCATGTTTTAGGCTTGCATTTGTGAAGTTTATGTGCTTATTTTGCCATGTTTTAGCTCTGTCCATAGTCGTTTGGGTTGATCTTTGCATGCATTATATAGCTCATTTGTATTTGGGCTTGTTGGCCTTGAGTACGTGCATGTGTAGCATGCCATCTTTGCATTGTTTTGGTGATTTGGGATCATTCTACATGTCATTTCAGTCCCATTTCCATGCTTGTTTGATTGCCTTGCATGCCTCTTTAATGCTTTGAAAGCATGTGTTGCAATGCTCCATGTTTTGGCCATGGTGTATGCCTTTGAATTTGGGCCACTTAGATGCCATCTAAGGAGTCCTTTGGCCTTGTTTTAACATGCTAAAAATCTGTTTTTAGTTGTTTAATGCATGCCATGTTTGGTCATGTTAAGTGTAGTTCAATGCCTTATTGATTTGCTTTGAACACTTGGACTATTCGTTGCATGTTTTGGCTTGATTTTGTTGCTTGGTTTGGCACCATCCTAACATGATTTCAATGCTTATGTTGCATGTTAATTGCTCTTGTTTATCCCTTTCAAGTGTGCTTGAGGGTTGTTTAAATTGTGCCCAAGTGTAGGCCTTCCATCATGTGTATGTGTGCATGTGTTTTGGCTTCTTGTTTTGGTCATTTTGGCCACTGTTTTAGGCCTTATTAGAGCTGCCTAATTCATGTATATGTCCATCTTGCCATCCATTTGCATTGCCACATGTATGCTTGCATGATTGCATAAGTGTTTTGCCATGCCATGTTGCATCCTTAGCTTGTATGCCTAGGTTGCATTGCATCTTGCATGCATGCCTTGTCCCTTGAATTGGTGATAGGAATAGGGCCTAAGTTGTTTGATTGGTTTGCATTGCATTTGAAACCAAAGTTGCATGCTTGGTTCTTTGGGCCATCATGCATAGAAATGCGTGATTGGTGGTCCGAGAACCGAGGCACATGTCCCTTTGAGTCATCACAATGATAAGAGACATGGTTGGTGCATACATGCTTTGAATTGTGCTGCCATGCCTTGTTTTGCCCTCTGTTGCTGTGAGTTGCAGGTTCTGCAGGAATACTCTGCCGACCGGCAGTGTAATGTGCCGACCGGCACAATTTTCTCTGCCGACAGACCCTATTTTGTGCCGATGGCCATACTACACTGCCGGTGGAAATTTCAATCAGCCGGTGATGATCCCCTCTGTCCAAGGATGCAGTCCTGAGGCTTTGACAACCTCCAGAGGAGGAAAGGGAGGAAAACCGAGGCAGCTTGCGCATGGTGGCACGCTTCCCGAGGCGTTTTCCCGCTTTATTTAATTTATTCAATTTGTTAATTAAATTAGTTAATTTGTAATATTAATTAGCTGGTGTAGTTAATTAATTTGTATTATTATTTTGGTCCCTCCGAGCGAGGGTAAATCTGTAATAAGTGTGTGTGGGTGGTGTGTATGTCTTCCAACCCCACTTCTTTCTTCCCTTTTATTTACCTGCTTACGGTGGTAGATTAGGGCATGTTTAAATTCAGCATACCTTATGCTATGCATGCGTGCATTCATGCATTTTGTATTACATGCATTAGGCCCGGTACATCACGCTAATTGCATTCGTACTTCAAATCAAAAATTGAATATGTGATAATTGTGCATTTTCACATAACATGTTTAGGATAGCCGAGCCTATTCTAGTAACATTTGGTATGCGATGCATTAGGCACTTCACATGGACTTGGATCATGCATGTTTGCTAACAAGTTCTTTGTTTTGGCACGGAGTACTATGTAAGTATTTCCGCTTTAGCATATCACATGAGTGTGAATGTTACCATGACAGCATGCTTAACATGTGGCTAGATGCTTATGTGTTAAACTGTTTTGAATGCCTGTGGGTGAAGGCTGGATTGTTTGAGTTGGAAAAACTCGTTGAAATCCGTATTTTAGCCTACTTGCGAGTAGCAAATTCCAAAGCATTTTCAAACCAAACGGATATGCAATGTTTATTTCCAAATTAGGCAATCTAGTCTATACTTGTTTGCTGTGCGCATAACATAGTAATTCTAGGCTAATAATTGGAAAAAGAACACATAACGTTTTCAAAATTGGATATCACGGTTAGTAGAGGCCGGTCTTCGGACCGGGCGAAAGGGGGCGCTCATAGCTGACCTTCCCCGATCATACCCAAGCTCCCGAGCCGAGACAACTCCGGTGATGACGGACATGTGGCCTTCGGCACCGAGTCAGGGTTTCCTAAATTTCCCCATTTTAAAATATTTAGGTGGCGACTCTGTATCTGGCAAAGCAGTCCATGTTTGGCACTACTTTTTCAAAATCTGTTTCTCAAAACGATTTGCCAGATTTGGACTCTTTGGTTCAGATTAAGAACCGTGACACAAATCGAGTCCGAACTGTAGCACGAGGTCCCACGCGGGCGCTGTTACAACTTGCTATGTGCTTTTAGAGTGTTGCTCTACAGGAACGCACATGTCAGTTTGCAAGTTTGAGTATCAAACCTGGGGACACCATTATCAGTATCAGTTGTGAGAATCAGTTATCCGCGGGTATTGGTTCAGCTTTCGGGAACAGTGACTTCTGGGAACAGTGATCAGCAGTAGGGTACAGTTGTTTGGCTACACCCGTGATTGATTAGTTTGGGCTGAAATGCTGTTTGTTTTTCTTTCAAGGTTCAGAGAGTTGCAGAGTTGATATAGAGCAGCCAGTGTCTCTCCTTTGCTAAGGCAAGATTTATGGCAACACAAAGTTCAGAAGAAATTGTGGTTATGACGGCTGCGTTGGAGCAGGGGACTGTTCCGCAGAGTGAGGCCAGCATCAGTATGTCATACCCGCCCAGGTCGCCCGTTGTGCACCCTGTTTGGGCTCCCCAGTTATACCAGGCTCGTGAGCCCACCACCTTCGAATTGATGGGGATGATAGGCAATCTCCAAAGGTCTGTGGCAGACCTCGCCTATGGAATGTCGGCTTCACCTCCAGCGGCGCCGTATGCCGGGAATTTTGTATCACAGGAGCCCCCGCTACTGGGGCAGATTGTGATAGAGCTCAGCCAGCCAGAGGTGGCTTCCGGCTACAGCTGCGACATGTCAGCAACAACTGGGTTTCGCTCTGAAGTAGCAACCCAAACCCTTGACCAGGCTGAGGCCGGAGGAAAAGATAAAATGAAGGCAGATGCCGACCCCATTGAGCAACTGCTGTGGGCAGTCGAGGCTCTGAAAGTCAGAGGGATGAACAAGCAACAAACGTCTGCAATAGTGACCAAAGCTGTGGATGATGCTTTCCCCACTCCGATCAAAGGCAGTTCAAGCCAGGCAGAAAACCGGGATGGGCCCCGTCATACCCAGACAGTTCCTGTAGTTCCCAACCCTGCACTGGGAAAGGTTCAAAAGGCCAAGGCAGCGCCAGCTGATCCTTTCGCCAGCGCATCTGGCAAGAATCCTCAAACTGCAAAGTACCTGCCCCGAGGGCGCAGGGTCTTTCACGACCTCCACATGCCTTTGTCTAGGGCATTGCTAATATTGGCGAAGAATGGGCATCTTAAGCCTTTGGAGCCCCGGCCACTCCCGAAGAATCTCCCCGCCACTCATGATGCTACCTTGTACTGCGCGTACCACCAACAGTCCGGTCACAGCACCGATGGATGTTCCCGCCTTCGTCATGAAGTGCAGGATTTGATTGATAACAAGGTTATCCTACCACCCACCTCGGGCAAGCCCGTCACCACTCAGTTGTTGGATTTCGAGGGCTCAGATACTGCGAGTATGTGAAGTGAAACGCCTGCGGGCAACATTTGGTGTATTTTGGATGAAGCGTTTGGCACGCATTTTGAGCATCGGTGAAACCGAGTTTTGTAAATCCTGGCTTGGATATCGAGTCAGTCTTTTTTGCTTAAGGGTCTGTCTGGTTGTATCGAGTCAGTCCCCGTTGTATATAATACCAGGCGATTCTGGGGTTGTTGTCCCGAACACCGTTTTTGTTTTGTAATTATTATCTGTTTTTGTCGTGAGTCTGTTTCTGCCGAGGGGCTAGTTGCACCAACAGAACCGATTGAAACAGCTGTTGCTATCTCAACTTCATGCTTACTTTCAGCATAAGTGCCGGAGAATTTGAATGGGCTGATAGTACATCTCGCCTGCTCTCCTGTGTGCCAAACTCATTGCATTAACCTAAGTTTTTCAAAAAAAAAACAAACTTTTGAACACTGCGGTGATAAAAACGAAGAGGAAGGAATTCCTCGGGTTTTGTAAAATTTTGATCATTTTGAGAGAAAGAGAGGCGTGCTAAGCCTTTTTATGAATAAAGCCATGCTTGTCGGCGTGAGTACTGAGAAGGATCCTGGCCTGATCCAGATTGGTTCCACACTATCTTCGGCGCGAGCGATTTGTCGCTTTCTTAAAAACTTTCAAAAGTAAATGTTTTACGCGGCCCTGCGAAGACCTGTGTGGAATCGCTCTTGAGATTGCGCAACCTAGGATCGCTCTCAGCCTCAAGATTCAACCTATTTGTTTTCCGAGTTTGAACCCGTTCAGAATGTTCAGAAAGTTCAACGGACAAACGCCATGGAGGCCCGTGTGGCCAGTTTCGAAACAGCCCTCGAGCAAGAGGCACCAAAGCCGAATCAGAAGGAGTAGATCTCGTCGGAAGAAGCTCGTAGAGCAACCGGGATGGATTCTCCGCAAATCAGTGCAACAGCCGTTCTCCTAGACATAGAGAGGCTTCAATTTCAAAAAAAAAAACCATTTGGCATGGACTTGCTACCCTTTTACCCTTTGAGAGGCTCGCTGGGTCGAAAACCCGGAAGGGCGGTCCAGGCAAAAGTTAGAGCAAGAGAAAAATACAAAAGCAAAAAAAAAGAACAAAAAAAAAAGTGAAAAAAAAGCAAGAAAAGAAAAAAAAAGAAAAGAAAAAGAAACGAACAAAAGAAAATGAAAAGAAGCTCGCAAGGTCGAAAACCCGCATTGGGCGCCTTGGCAAAAGTGAGAGCCTAAAAAAAAAAAGTGAAGGTTAAAATACCCGAGTGGACCTTAGCCGGAACTACGTAAGGCTTGATTCCCATGTTTGGGATACGTAGGCAACTTCATCACGAAGTCCAGCCCCCAACGCTTTCATAGCGTCTCAGTCCATGCAATGGTTTCGATTTCATCTCGAAGTCCAGTGGCCGACACCCTTCAAGGTGATTGTGTCCATATATGTGTTGTGACCGTCTTCGTCATCGCTGTGTCCAAAAGCTCGACCACCGCCAATGAAGACTGTTTACAGATTGCTGCAGCACCATCCCAAACAAGGGTCAACTTTCCATTGCCACGAGCCGCCGTGAGCCGCCATTCAAACTAGGGGCAACTTTCCGTTGCCTCCCACCCCCCTTTAAACCAGGGGCAATTTTCCATTGCCTCCGATCCGAGGTTGCGCATCTCGAAGAGTAAGTTCCATGCTTGTTGAGCATCAGCTGTTTGAAAAATAGTTTTTGAAAATTTTTACTGAGGTTGACTATTTTCTTGAAAACTATTTCATTTTCCAAAACTGGACCATTGTCTTGGACCCAAAAAAGGAAAACTTTCAGTGCTTGCTGCCTGACTTGCATGCTTTTCAAATAAAAAATCGAACAAGTACGTTAATCCGACTCTCGTTTTTGATCAAACTTGTTTTAGTAGAAAACCAAAAACAAAGAATGGTTAAAATGATGAACTAGGGGCACAGTTGAGCCAGGCGTTCTGTCTCTCCCCTGTCATCGACGTACTTGCCAGAAGAGCGCTCTGCCTGCCAGAAGAAATAGCTGTGAGCTAACGGCATCGGGCGTGAACCCACACCTTTCTATTTATCCATCAATCACCCCGGGGAGGGATGAAAAATGAGAGATATGAAGAATAGAGAGGTGTAAGTTGAGAGAAAAGTGAGGAAAAGGGTTTTGAGAGAAAATCCGAGCTTAAGAGTCGAGTGATGTGAGGATCACAAATGAGAAAGGGTGGGAAACAATACCCAGATTGAACTGGCTCCTCGTGGTCCGAAGTCTCCCATCTTCGTTTACGCGTCTGTGTGTCGTGTCTCTTTCATTTGACGGTCTCGTCTTTTGTTTTGAGTCTCTCCCGAGCGTGTCTCGTTATGTTTAGGTCGTGTACCTCTTTGTTTGAGTCCTCCCCGCTGTGTTCAGTTGTAGACTCGATATCCCGATTTTTTTTTTTTTTAAAAAAAAAAAAAAAAAACCTCATTCAATTTCAAAAATCATTTATGCTCAAGAATGCTGTGCCATTCTCTACATTCGAGCGTGTTTTAACTTCAACCGGTTCTACCTTTGAGGCCGTCTTGTCAGATTGGGCTGTTTGTTCAGAAATTGCCGTGTGCAAAATGAATCGAATGCTGTGTTATGGGCTGCGTGCAGATTAATCCCCAGTAAAGCAAGGGCTGTGTGTCCAGAATCAGGCAGTGGGTTGCTTGGGTTATTTTGCTGTTGGCTGTTTAGTTATCTGATTATTACAGTGCAAGCGTTTAATTTTCAGACAACCAATCAATTCCATTTACATTGAGGTGTAACATGATGAGATGCGATGCAATGCATGAAATGTGTCAATGTAAACACTTTTTTTAGATAAAAAGTCCGTTTCATTTCATTATCTTTTCAAATGTACAAGTTTTGGAAACAAAATCTGCCTGCGGCAGTACAAGGTAATCTATCTACCAACCAAAAAGAAAAGTACAAAAAAGAAAGAAAAGATAGCAAAAATCTGCATCTATGTCAAGCGCTCCAAGGGCCGTCAGTCCGTCCTAGTCCTCTTCCTGGACGAGGGTCCAGGAGCATCATCAGCGTCGTCATCAGAGCCCGAGCTAGAA
This sequence comes from Camellia sinensis, assembly GCF_055761805.1. Taxonomy (NCBI): domain Eukaryota; kingdom Viridiplantae; phylum Streptophyta; class Magnoliopsida; order Ericales; family Theaceae; genus Camellia; species Camellia sinensis. Next base: position 62,862,311 of record NC_138972.1, read on the forward strand.
CCGTCTCCGGTCTCCTCCTCCGATGACCCTCCCTCCGCCTCTGACTCCTTGTCGTCGTCATCGTCCGGGACTGGAGCTCGCGAGCTACTCCCGACGTGAGTACGCCCTCCCCTGGTACGGGGAAATATCCTGCCCTCCTCATCTCTCCTCCGAGCAGGGACAGAAGGTCTAGCTGGAGCACCTCCTGCCATGGGAATCTAGAAAGGAGGCTGAAAAGTTCACGAAAAGGGAAATGCATCAGTATACCGTGAGCAGTTTAGCAATGCAGAATGCAGTGTGTGAGTACAGTGTATGAATGTCGTGAGCAGTTTAACAGTGCAGAATGCAGTATATGAGTACAGTATGAGAATGCCGTGGGCAGTTTAACAGTGTAGAATGCAGTGTATGCAGTGTTCAGATACTGTGAGATCAGTGTATCAGGTGTTGTGCCGTGCATCAGATTATGTAAAGCAGTGTATGAATGGTTTCAGGCCAGTGTCAGAAGGACATACCGGTATGCTGTAGACGGCTAGGAGGTCAAAAGTCCGCTGGAGCATCCCCATCATCGAGGCATTCATCGCCAACGACTAACGGGTGTACTCAGAAGAGGCCTGCAAAAGTATCAGATGCATCAATATTCTGTGGAATATCAAGTAAACTGAGGTGAATGACTGTACAAAAATGTAGTAATACGTACCGGAGGTAAGTCGGGGACATCAATGAACTCGTGACCAGCCGGTGGAGGGGCGAAGGGGATCTGATAGGTCGACCCACCCTGCCCCTGGAAAGTCAGTACAGCAGGCAGGGCAGGCCAGCCAGCTCCCCATCCTCCCTGCACTTTACCCCTACCACGGACCCGGGCCCTCCTCGAAGATCCAGCCCCTGCTCCCACTCCGGCCCCAGCCGCCGATGCTACAGGCCTGGCCCCCTCTGCTCGACGACCGCTCAGGGGGCGCATCAGGTACGTCCGCACATACTCCTGATAGTCGCCGGTGCCTCGGAAGCCGGCCTCATCCCAGCCGATGGAGTAATCATCCAGCTGCTCAGTGGTCAGCCCCTTGGTCTCCCTCATCTCTGCAGGAGGGTGAGCCGGGACTATCTGCTCAGGTAACCCGCGGGTCTGGCGTAGAAAACGCTCCCCCAGGTACCAAGCCCGACAGACCGGGCCCTCTAGCAAGATCCGGAAACGCGAGGTCTCCTTAGCACCAGGGAACCGACCCCGCATCGCCGACGGCAAGGAGGCCCATGGCCGCCATGTGATCTGAAAGTGACAGACAGTTTGTTATCTACTGTTATTGAAACATGCAGTGGGAAAGCGAAGCTAAATGAACTGAAAGTAAAGCATACCTCGGCCGGGGTGATGGTGTCAAAATATCGGCGGAAGAAGCCGAATGTCTCCCGTGGTCGCCGGGTGCATCTCCCGTCGAAGCGACTCGAGAACGGGACAGCCGGAGGAGGCTCTGCGACTGGCACGGGGGCAAGCCTAGGAAAGTAGGCGTAAACCCACAACTGCAAAACAGATGTCAGTATGACTACCAGAAAAAGCAGAATATACAGAATAAAGCAGAAATGGCAGAGCCGTGTGTTGTGCAGTGTATTGTGTACAGTGTACAGTGTGAGCAATGTACAGTCAGTGTAAAGCAGAATGTATGTGTGTGCCGTGTGTACAGTATACAGCAAGTATAGAGCAGACCACAGTGTGTGCAGTGTACTGAGTACAGAAAGTACGAGACAGGAATGAAAAAGTGGAGAAGAAATGTACCTCCCAAGCCCGCCAGTAACCTCCAAGCAGCTGGCCGCTGCCACGAGAAGCCGAGCTCATATATCCGTACAGGGTGGCCAGAGCAGCGCCGCCCCAATCGTAGTGCAAGATATCCCGGACGTCCACCAGTGCGCTGAGAAGGCAAAGAGGCACGGTGTTCGCCCGGTCGGCAAAGATGGTAGTCCCAAACAGGAACATGAGGAAGCCATGAGCATACCTCTCCTCGTCCTCTGGGGTCATCTGCACCTCCTCCAAAACGGGCTGAACCCTGAACTGTGTCTCAAACCAGGAGTACCGCACGAAGCCTGGACGAGCTAGTGGTGGGGCCTCCCCCAGTAAATGGACCTGAGCGGCGGTCCACTCATCCATGTCGATGTCGAAGGGGATCGGATCACCCCCTACCCCGATGCCTGTGAGCATCGAGAAGTCATAAGGGGTCATCGTCATGTCCCCTGCAGCAGAGAAGTGGAAAGAATCGGTGGTGTCCCACCATCTCTCCGCCAGAGCGGCAAGGAGAGGCCTGCATGTGGACAACCTGGAGAGCCCTCGGCAGAAGGTGCCGAAGCCCGCCCAGTCCACGATGCACTGGACCGCATCAAGGAGCTCATCATACCACTCCCGTGCACCAGTATTCCCATACCCGCGAATGGTGTGGGAACCCTCCTGCAAACAGAAAATGACAATTGCAGGACAACATTCAAAGTGCAGTTTTGAAAGGACAGATATGGCATGTATGCAAGTTTGTCAGGTTCAGACAAATACTGGGTACCAGTGTGTGTGCAGTAGAATACAGTGAGTACAGTGTGTTTGAGTGATTCAGGGCTAGTGCAGTGTATGTGCATGTGTCAGTCTCAAGCAGATATCAGTTGTATGTATGTTTACAGTCAACTACGGTCTACGGCATATCAGATTTCAGCAGTTAGAGAATACAACTAACTATGGCAGTTTTGTATCCTACATTGCAGAAAGTAAAACAGAAGATGAAAAGTTACCTCGGAAGTGCTGAAAGACAGATGGGAGGTAGGCTCGCGTAGTAGTAGCTCAGGCGCCGCGTACCTCTCAAAGCTCCGGAACTGACGCAGGCCGTCTGGGGGCAGAACGTGGATCGCCGGCCGGTAGGTCGCTGGGTCGAACGGACGCTCGCTCAGTGGTAAGAGCTCGACCCCGGGATCCATCTCGTGGTCCGGGGGCGTCCCGCCACGTGGAATGTCGTCCGCCATGAAGAGAGTGGTGTGAAAATGACCCGGAAAAGGAAAACCGGGTCGGAATACGAAGAGTCAATCGGAAAGTCAACTCCCGAGAAGGTCGAAAATGGCCGGGAAGGCCGGAATGTGAAAGGGCACGGAAATGAAGAGGAAAGTGAGGGGAACAAACCCCAAAAAGGCGAGAATGCCAAACGAGGCACCGAAATGAGAATGTGATCGGTCGAAAACGTCCGAAACGCGAAGAGAAACGCGAATCCGACGACGAAACGGGCATAGAACGCGAAGAAACGGAGAAATGGGGAAGAGAAAAAGCTCTAGAGAGAGAGAGCAAGGGATTTCGGCGTGGAGGAAATGAGGAAATAGGGCTTGAAGCCCTATTTTATAACACCCAAGGTGAAAAGTCAAAACTGCCCCGCATCAGCAACTGTTTGCCGGTCGGCAATGTTTTGTGCTGGCCGGCACTTTTTTGTGCCGATGGAATTGTTTTTGTGCCGATGGCCAGCCGGTGGCCTCATCTTTCGGCCGATGGGGTTCCCACGGCCTTGTTTAGGCCATATGAGAAGTTCGTGGTCTTCATAGCTCAAGAAAGTGCAAGAAAGTGCATCTCCGACATTCAACCGGCCTCCGTTTTGACCGCGGGCCGTGTCTCCAGTGCGTGGCACTCGAATTCATGCAAGGTGTATCCTTTTTGTATCCTTTTTTAAATTCAAAAGTTTCCCCATGTGTGTTGCACGAGTTCATCACACTACTTCGGTGCATTACATTGCGCTGTCATGCGCCACACATTTGCATTGTTATGCACGTGTTACATGCGTTGCAACACGCACCCCTTTGCATTATCGTGCACATTTCTCATGCATCATCATTGCATTTCCATTCCATGCATTGTCATGCATTCTGGAATACGTGCGTTGTTGCGCATTTAAGCCCATTTACATTCCGTGTGGCATGCATGTCGCACTTAGCATTGCACTGTTTTGTGCATTTCAAAGTTGTTCGCGCTGATCTGCTCATCGCACTGTTTTGTACATTTCAAACCTCGCGCTGTCCTGCGCATCGCACTGTTTTGTGCATTTCAAAGTTGTTTGCGTTGTTCTGCGCATCGCACTGTTTTGTGCATTTCAAACCTCGCGCTGTTCTGCGCATCGCACTGTTTTGTGCATTTCAAACCTCGCGCTGTTCTGCGCATCGCACTGTTTTGTGCATTTCAAATCGGCGCACTGTTTTGTGCATTGCATTCCGTTGCGCGGTTTTGCGCATGTTAATTACATTACCTGCGTAGACCGCATGTATTGCTTGCGTAGACCGCATAATTGTTCAAATTCTTTCCTTGCGTAGACCGTATATTTATTGTTCAATTTCTTTACCTGCGTAGACCGCATGTTTCGTTTGGGTAGACCCCATATTAATTTCATTACTTGCGTAGACCGCATAATTGTTCAATTTCATTACTTGCGTAGACCGCATGTTTTGATTGCGTAGACCGCATTACTATTTTCATTACCTGCGTAGACCGCATGTTTTGACTGCGTAGACCGCATTACTATTTTCATTACCTGCGTAGACCGCATGTTTAATTTCATTACTTGCGTAGACCGCATGCTTAATTCCATTACCTGCGTAGACCGCATGTTTTGATTGCGTAGACCGCATGCTTAATTTCATTACCTGCGTAGACCGCATGTTTTGATTGCGTAGACCGCATGCTTAATTCCATTACCTACGTAGACCGCATGTTTTGATTGCGTAGACCGCATGTTTAATTTCAATACTTGCGTAGACCGCATGTTTTGATCGCGTAGACCGCATGTTTAATTTCATTACTTGCGTAGACTGCGTGTTTAATTCCATTACTTGTGTAGACCGCATGTTTTGATTGCGTAGACCGCATGTTCAGTTTCATCACCTGCGTAGACCGCATGTTTCAACTGCGTAGACCGCATGTTTTCATTGCGTAGACCGCATGTTTAATTTCAATACTTGCATAGACCGCATGTTTTGATCGCGTAGACCGCGTGTTTAATTTCAACATCTGCGTAGACCGCATGTTTTGATTGCGTAGACCGCATGTTCAGTTTCATCACCTGCGTAGACCGCATGTTTCAACTGCGTAGACCGCATATTTGCTAAATATCATCACCTACGTAGACCGCATGCTTATGATCAATTTCGTTACCGGCGTAGACCGCATGCTCCACTTACATGTTTGTATTTCCACGGCATTGTTATGCTCCCCACTTGCTTTGCGCTGTCACGCATTTCAAGTATACTACTATGCATGTTGCTAACGATATTGTACATGTTAAGTTTGTTTTCTTTTCAGGCACGATATTGTATGTACGGTTCATTTGAGGCTGGTGCAACCAGACGAGCCGCACAGGTATTGTATCTCCCGAGTGAGACGTATTGAGAATTCCATAATTCTCTTACATCCTTTCTGCATTGTAGTGTAGTTTGGTATGCTAGCTTAAAACTGTCGCATGTTTGCTTCATTACAGCTTTCTTTGCATGATCATAAGTTATGCTCGGCTTCGTGCATTGTCTTGCATTTTGCCCCTGCCTCCGGGCGCATACCTTGTTTGTCTTGCATGTTTGTCTAAGTCTTCGGCCTTGTCAAAAATAGGTCGTCTCTGGGCTTTGACATTCACTCCCGTCATTGTTATGACTTCCGAGTTCTGTCAAAGAGGGGCAACTGTAGACACCCCATTTTTGACCGTCCTCAAGACTTGGACGTCACTGTTTGAACACACGGTGATCTTCCATGTTTGTGTTCGTTTGGAGTTCCCGGAGGCCTCAGCTCGCGCGCCTTGCCTCAGGATCTCCGAACTTGACCGTTTAGTGTCTGGTTTTGCACCAAACACTTACATCTTGCCCTTGAGAGGCAGGGTGGGGCTTGTAGACCATCCCCACCCACCACCGGCATTGGCTAGAGGCCACCGGCTGGTGTCTGCTGCCACCGGCAATATAGTTTGCCGGCTGGCACTTTTTGTTGCCGGTCAGCACTTTTTTGTGCCGGTCGGCATTATTTTTGGCCAAGATAGCATTTTTGGCCGGCCGATTGCTGTTCATCTGCTTTTGCAGATATTTTTAGACAGCTGTCTTGCTATTGCATCCCTCCATACACGTGTATGGAGGGATCTCCCTCTTGCAAAGCTTGTCTTGTAAGCTTTACAAGAGACATATAGAGAGGAGCTCTCTCTAAGGCAAAAAAGGAGAGACAAGGTTAGACTTAGGATATTTTGGAGAGCAAAACAGCCATTGTTGAGCTCTTGTTCTAGGGTTTGGGTGAGATACACATTCTATCTCTCTTTCCCTCTCATTTTGTTCACTAGGTGTTTTGTGTCTCACTATTGCACACAAACACCTAGTGTTTCACCTTCCTCTTGGAGCTGAGGTTCTAAAGGGTTTGTTTTGAGATTTTGGTGTTGGATTCAAGCCAAAGGAGGTCATTGGAGCATCATTTGTAAAGGGGTCTTCAAGGGTGAGATTCTAGTCCTTTTTTTCCCCATTTTTGCATTGATTTTATACCTATCTTAGAGCTGTTTTTGTGATTATTGTATAACATAAAAAAGTTCTCTTTTTAGGCCCTATTTATTGATTATTAAGAGTGTTTTGTTGTTTGAGGGTTGTTGACCACCCTTAGACCTCAAAAGGCCTCTTTTTGAGCCATTTTGTGCTAGCTCCGGGATTTTGGTGTTGAGGTCTCTTCACCACTGAAATCTTGAGGGATTTTAGTGGTGAAGATGATGCTTTGAAGTCCCAAGAAGGAGAGGGCCACCCCCTCTCCTTGTTGTCCTTGAAAAGGGCATATTTTGACCTCTTAAGGAAGCCTATGCTTGAGTGTGTGTTGAGCATGTTTGGTTTGTTTTTCATGCTTATATATCCATAATATAACATGATTTCAAGTTGGTTTTGGAACTCCATGCATGTTTAGCATAGTTGCCATGTAATGCCTTGTTTATGCCTTAATGTGCCTTAGGTTGTTAGCCTTTGTTGGAGCATGTTTTAGGCTTAGTCTTGTGAAGATTATGTGCTTATTTTGCCATGTTCTAGGTCTATCCATAAGTATTTGGGTTGATTTTAGCATGCATTATATAGCTCCTTTGTATTTGGGCTTGTTGGCCTTGAGTATGTGCATGTGTAGCATGCCATCTTTGCATTGTTTTGGTGATTTGGGATCATTCTACATGCCATTTCAGTCCCATTTCCATGCTTGTTTGATTGCCTTGCATGCCTCTTTAATGCTTTGGAAGCTTGTGTAGCAATGCTCCAAGTTTCGTTGTTTATGCATGTCTTTGTTTTTTGAGTCACTTAGATGCCATCTAAGTAGTCCTTTAGCTTTGTTTTAACATGCTAAACCTCTGATTTTGGTCCTTCTTTTCATGCCATGTTTGGTCATGTTAAGTGTAGTTCAATGCCTCATTGATTTGCTTTGAACACTTAGGCCATTTGGTGCATGCTTGGCTTGATTTGTTGCTTGGTTTGGCACCATGTATTAGCATGATTTCAAGGCTTATAATGCATGCTAATTGTTCATGTTTGTCCTTTTCAAGTGTGTTTGAATGTTGCTTGATTTGTGCTTAAGTGTTGGTCCTTATGTGCATGTGTGTGTGTATGCCATTTAGCCCTCACTCTTTAGCACTTATGGCCACTGTTTTAGGTCTATTTTAGAGCTGCCTAATTCATGTATAAGTCCATCTTTCCATTTATTTGGATTGCCATATGTATGCTTGTATGCTTGCATAAGTGCTTTGCCATGCCATGTTGCATCCTTAGCTTGTATGCCTAGGTTGCATTGCATCTTGCATGCATTCCTTGTCCCTTGACTTGGGTGATAGGGATTGGGAGTTTTGTTTGATTGATTTGCATACATTTGAAATCAAAGTTGCATACTTGGTTCTTTGGGCCATCGTGCATGGAAATGCGTGATTGGTGGTCCGAGAACCGAGGCACATGTCCCTTTGAGTCATCACAATGATAAGGGACATGGTTGGTGCGTACATGCCTTGAATTGTGTTGCCATGCTTTGTTTTGCCCTCTGTTGCTGTGAGTTGCAGGTTCTGCAGGAATACTCTGCCGACCGACAGTGTAATGTGCCGACCGGCACCATTTTCTCTGCCGACAGATTCGATTTTGTGCCGATGGCCATACCACACTGCCGGTGGCAATTTCAATCAGCCGGTGGTGATCCTCTCTGTCCAAGGGATCAGTCCTGAGGCTTTGACAGCCTCCAGAGGAGGAAAGGAAGGAAAACAGATGCAGCCCATGCATGGTGGCGCGCTTCCCGAGGCGTTTTCCTGCTTTAATTAATTTATTTAATTTGTTAATTAAATTAGTTAATTTGTAATATTAATTAGCTTGCGTAGTTAATTAATTTGTAATATTTATTCGGTCCCTCCGAGTGAGGGTAAATCTGTAATAAGTGTGTGTGGGTGGTGTGTATGTCTTCCAACCCCACTTCTTTCTTCCCTTTTATTTACCTGCTTACGGTGGTAGATTAGGGCATGTTTAAATTCAGCATACCTTATGCTATGCATGCGTGCATTCATGCATTTTGTATTACATGCATTAGGCTCGGTACATCATGCTAATTGCATTCGTACTTCAAATCAAAAATTGAATATGTGATAATTGTGCATTTTCACATAACATGTTTAGGATAGCCGAGCCTATTCTAGTAACATTTTGTATGCGATGCATTAGGCACTTCACATGGACTTGGATCATGCATGTTTGCTAACAAGTTCTTTGTTTTGGCACGGAGTACTATGTAAGTGTTTCCGCTTTAGCATATCACATGAGTGTGAATATTGCCATGACAGCATGCTTAACATGTGGCTAGATGCTTATGTGTTAAACTGTTTTGAACGCCTGTGGGTGAAGGTTGGATTGTTTGAGTTGGAAAAACTCGTTGAAATCCGTATTTTAGCCTACCTGCGGGTAGCAAATCCAAAGCATTTTCAAAACAAACAGATATGCAATGTTTCTTTCCAAATTAGGCAATCTAGTCTATACTTGTTTGCTGCGTGCATAACATAGTAATTCTAGGCTAATAAATGGAATAAGAATACATAACGTTTTCAAAAACGGATATCACGGTTAGTAGAGGCCGGTCTTCGGACCGGGCGAAAGGGGGTGCTCATAGCTGACCTTCCCCGATCGTACCCAAGCTCCCGAGCCGAGACAACTCCGGTGATGACGGACATGTGGCCTTCGGCACCGAGTCAGGGTTTCCTAAATTCTCCCACAAAAAATATTTAGGTGGCGACTCTGTATCTGGCAAAGCAGTCCATGTTTGGCACTACTTTTTCAAAAATCTGTTTCTCAAAACGATTTGCCAGATTTGGACTCTTTGGTTCAGATTAAGAATCGTGACACAAATCGAGTCCGAACTGTAGCAGCGAGGCTCACGCGGGCGCCGTCTACACTCGCAAGCTCAAGCATTAAGGCATACGCAATGGCTCATGATTACGGCATAAAGGGCAAACCTTCCAATGCATTGAAAGAGTGATAAATGCAAGTGTATGACCATACTACATGGACTGAAATCACATATGAAATGATGCCAAATCATTCAAATTGGCCAAGCAATACATGCTAGTGGACTCCATACACAAAGCTAAAAAGCTAGAATGCACTATACCTATACAAAGCATGGCATGCATGACCAAAACAATAAAAATCAGAGCTTAAGAATGCTAAAAAATGGACAAAAGCTTCTTACAGTTAAGCCAAAATCATGCTAGAATGACATGTTAAAGCATGACACACATTAGGTTAGTTAATGGGATTGCACTACAAGTGCAAGGAGCATGCAAGGGACAATCAAACCAAACCTTAACAGAGGTATGACATGGAAAAACATTACCAAAAACATGCTGAAATGGAATCAAATCATCCTAGAAAGGCATGCTACTTCATGAAGCATACAAGACTAGTTTGCAACATTTACACTGCAAGTGTATAAGGCATGCAAGAGATGAAAAAACCAAGTAAAAATAGTGGTATGCCATGTCAAAATAACCCTAAATAAATGCTAAGATGTGGCTAACATAAGCTTAACTAACATACTCAAACATGAGGCAAATGAAGCAAGTATTCAAAACACAGGAAGAGGGGATGACCCTCTCCTATTTGGGACCTTAAAACACCATTTCCACCACTTAAATTTGTCTAAGTTTCAATGGTGAGAAGGCCAAAATAAGGTGGTCCCAATAGCTTAAAATGATGGCACAAGAACAAGGCCAAACAAGGCCTAAGGGGCGGTAGACTACTACCAACACAAAAGTGACCTTAAACAAACATGTTAAGCATACAAAATCAAAACTTTTTGTAGTAGAAAGTTAGTCCTAAATAAGAACTCAAATAGGTCCAAAATCTTAAACCAAAACCAAGGTTTTAAGGGTTAAAAGCTTACCCTTGAAGAACACCTTCAAAGCTGTAACTCTAGCACCCTTTTTGAACCAAAACCAATCCAAAAACTTCAAAACCAACCTCAAAGAGCCTCAGCAACAAAAGTATGGTGTTTGAGTGTGTGTTTGTGTGCAATAGTATGAAAAAACTACACTTTTGAACACAAATATGAAGAGAAGATGCAAGATAGATACAAAGGTGTATGTGTAACTCTTAAGCATAGAAATCTGAACCTGGAGGAGAAGGGGGGAGGTTCTCTTTTATAGAGAACCAAATGTTAAGCTTGTTGAACAAGCTTAGCCCTAAAGCCATCCCTTCATACACGTGTATGGAGGATCACTTCTGTGCCCTCCAGCTGTTACAGCTGGAGAGAAAATATCTCCAGGAATGAGCTGGAAAGCTGCTGACCACTTGAAGTGGTCGACCAGTCACTCACACTGGTCGGCCGACCAGTGCAAGTGGTCAGCCAGGGAAAAAAGTGGTCGGCCACTAGGGGGGAGTGGTCTGCAGCATGAGACCAAGGTAGTGTTGTGGTGGCCGACCAGAAAAGGTGGCCCAAAGACCAAGAAAACTAGTTGCCCGACCAAAAAACTGGCTGGCAGGAAGGAAAGTGGTCTCCAAGGAGAAAAACTGGTCTCCCACCCTTGTACCACCTTCAAAACAAGGAAAACAAGGTTTGTACCAAAAACAAACCAAAAAGGATGTAAGACGAGAGATGGGAGGCAAGGCACGCAACTGTGAGCCTCAAAAACTGGTCTACAGGCACCAAAAGTGGTCAACGGCCACAAAAGTGGTCTCCCAGACCACAGTGTCCCTCTAGGCAGAGGCAACAAGGTGTGGTTCAAAAACCACTCCAAACAGAGAACGTTAAGCAGTCCCGAGACAAGGCGCTTGGTAGAAGGCTCCAAAAATGGGAAACTAGTCTCTAAATAGGAAAAGTGGTCTACAACCACAAAAGAGTGGTCTACAAGACCTCTGCCTCCCTTAGGCAAGGAAAACAAGGCTTGGTCCACAAACCGAGCCGAAACACAAAGAGTTCAGAGGCCCGGAGGCAAGGCACTCGGCCGAAAACCCTAGAAACTCGAAACGAGCACAAACGTGCATAATCACTGAGCACTTAATCGATGACGCCTGAGTCTTAAGGTTGGTCAAAAATGGGGTGTCTACAATTGCCCCTCTTTGACAGAACTCAAAAGTCAAGAAGTGACGAGAGTGAATGTCAAAGCCCAGAGACGACCCATTTTTGACAACGACGAAGACTTAGACAAACAGGCAAGATAACAAAGAGATGAGCTCGTAGGCTAGGGCAAAATGCAAAAGACATGCACAATGCCGAACATAACTTATGATCATGCAAAGAAAGCTGTAATGAAGCAATTATGCAAAATAAATGCAACAATTTATGTAAGCGAATTCAAACTAAACTACATCTCATGTAGAAAGGATGTAAGAAAATTATACAATTCTCACTGCATCTCATACGGAGTGTATGCAATATCGTCCGGTTCGTTTGGTCGCGCCAGCTTCAAATGACCTGTACATACAATATCGTGCTTGCATAAGAGAGAAACTGAACAGGGACAATATAGTTAGAAACATGCATAGCAATGCAAGTATACGCGACAACGCGGGTGAAGAGGTGCATGACAATGCAACCTAAGTATGCGTATAATAATGCGGATGGAAGGGTGCATAACAATGCAACCTAAGTGTGTGCATAACAATGTGGATGAAGGGGTGCATGACAATGCAACCTAAGTGTGCGCATAACAATGAGGATGCACTAACAAGTGCAACTAAGGCGCGCAAGATAGTGCGAACAATGTAATGCACTACCAAGTGCAGATAGGGTGCGCAAGATAGCGCGAATGATGCAATGCACAAAATAGTGCGATGTGCAAAATAACGCGATAAAATGCATGCTCAATGCAAGTAAGGTGCACAAAATAGTGCGATGATATGATACATGTTACAACATGTTACAAGCAATGTATGATGTTTAGGGAATGCAATAAACAAACAAAGCGGTGCTTTTTATAAAAAGCACCTCAAGGGGTGAGTGGCGGTAAACCGCTCTACTCTAACGGGGATCTCCCCTTGTGTTCTTCGAACACTTAGCTTCAACTCGTAGTACAAAGGTCCTAAAATGCTGACAAGGGGTAACTTCTAGATGTAGAAACCACAAATGCCGTTTTCTTTCCTGATCACATTAACAACTTTCCCTATTCTCCAACGGGGTGACAGACTAGGTTGGTTCAGTATCCAGAATCGAGTCACATACCCGCTTACCTCAACCTATGGGGCTTCCATACAAATTTCAAGCTGGGGATACACCCCTGGGAATGTAAAACAAACTTTAGTCTCAGAGATCCCGAACCTTTGCATTCTAGGCAACAACCATTCGAACTCTAGTTTCCACCATCACAGTTGATCTCCTGGGAACTCATTGCAAACATAACCAAGATGCTCCTGGCAGGGAATGATACTCAGGGAGAGCACTTCTGATCGCCATTCTGGCATTAAAACAGTCAACACAGTATTCTGTTCACTTTGAACACACAGCTCATACAGCACATTGCTCATTTTGAACACACAACTCATAACACAGTACTCTGTTCACTTTGAACTCGCAACTCATACAGGACATTGCTCATTCTAAATACACAGCCCACTCTGAACGTACAAGATGTAACGACAGAACTTGCAAAAGTTGAAACAAACTCAGATGCTCCAAATTTTCCTTATTTTCTTTTGCTTTGCAGTGTGGAACCTATATAGCTTCAGATAGGTCCTGGTTTTACTGTTCTCACATGACTTGGGTTGAACCCTATGGTTTTATGAAAGAACAAATCCTATTTTGCAAACACATAGAGAATGGCACAACACTCTGAGCGCAAAACAAATCATTTTGAAATTAAGAAATGAGTTTTTAACTGGGTATTGAGCCTACGACTGACCACAGCCAAAATGACTCAACAAAGGGAAAAAACGAAAGGTAAACAACCTAAACACATTGAGAAACACTCGAAACGACTCAAAACAAGAATCAAGATAGACAAAACAACACACACGACACTCTAACGTGTTTCAAAGATGAGAGACCTCTCAGTTGACGGGGAGCCCAGTTTCTTCGGGTATAGTTTTCCATCTTTTTCTCATTTGTGATTCTCACATCACTCTGACACTCAGTCTCTTTTTCTTTGAAAAGTCCTTTCCTCACTTTTCTCTCAGTGCACATCTCTCTATTCTTCAATCTCTCATTTTTTTATCCTTCCCCTAGGTGGTTGATGGATAAGCAAGAAGTTGTGGGCTTTTACCCCTAGCATTCTGCTAGATTCTCTTTCTTCAACTCACAACAGTGAGCTTTCCTACAGAGGGTTGTGACAGGATGTGCAGTAGGTATGCAACTAAGATTGGTTGATGACGCCCTTGGCTAGTTCGGATATGACCAGACCTGTCTAGATGAGGGAGTGGAATATCCTGATCCATTCCAATTCGTGCCTCGCACTTGGCTTGATACCGCATTGCTTGGAGGATGTGAGAGCTTTCAGCCCTTTTCTATTAGCTTCCGTTGTGCCCTTTCTGGCGAATATGGTGCCCTTTCCGGCAAGTGTGTTGACAGTGGGGAAAAAACAGAACACCTGACTCAACTGTGCCCCTAATTCATCATTTTGACCATTTTTTGTTTTGCTTTCTACCAAAACAATTTTGACCAACATGAGAGTTAGATTAACATTCTTGTTCAACTTTTGATTCAAAATCATGCAAGTCAGGCTATGAGCACTGAAAATTTTCCTTTTAGGGTCCAATAAATGGTCTAGTTTTGGAAAAAAAACAATGGAATAATTTTTGAGAGGATTAGTCAACCTCATTAAAAATTCTCAAAAACTATTTTTACAAATGGCCACTGCTCGACCAATACAGAATTTACTCTTGAGGTGCATAACCTCAAATCCAAAATAATGGAAAATTGCCCCTTGCCTAAATGACACCGTACGGCAACGGAAAGTTGCCCCTTGTTTGAATAGCACCGCAACACATTGTAACTAGTTCTCATAGTGAAGATCACAATCGAACTCTTGGATACAGGAATGACAAAGATGACCCGTTTAATCTCATGGACAAGACAGCTGAATTTGAAGTGTTTATGACTGAACTTCAGAATGAAGTTGCCTACGTATCCCAAAGATGGGAATCAAGCCTTACGTAGTTCGGGTTATGGTATACTCGGGTATTAACCTCTCCTTTTACACTCTAACTTTTGCCCATGCCACCTTTTCGGGTTTTCAACCTTACAAGCTATGTTCTTCTTTTCTTTTCATTTCTTTTCATCTTTTCATTTCTTTTCATTCTTTTCTTTTCGTTCCATTCTTTTCTTTTCTTTTTCTTCATTCTTTTCTTTTCTTTTTCTTCATTTCTTTTTTTTTTCATTTTTCTTCTTTTTCTTGTACTAACTTTTGCCTAGGTCGCCCTTTCGGGTTTTCGGCCCAGCGAGCCTCTCAAGGGTAAAAGTGTAACTTTGTCCATGTCAAATAGTTTTAGGATCTCGAAGCCATCTGAATCCAGGAGAATGGCTACTGTTCGCTGATGATGTAGAAGTTCGTCGAACGGGGGGCTGAATTGCCCCAAGTGTTGTGGATAGGAACTCGAATGTTCTTCAGCAATACTTTCTTCTTTCCTCTCTTCTGGGATTTGGCATTCTTGCCAGTCTTCGTTAGCCTGAGAAATGTCCCAATTTGTGACTCTTTGAGCGCATCTGACATTTTTGTGCCCCTAGGTCGATCCAATCTAGCTTTGCAAGCTTCTTTTGATGACGTCTGACTTTCTTGATCTAACTTTTCTTGCCCCTAAGTCGAGGGGTTACTTCAAATCTGTCCTAACAAGCCTCACATTATGGTTGACCATTGAACATTCTGAATCCAAGTTCAAGGTTTGAAAGAAAAAGGGGTCGAGTATCGAGGCTGAGAGCGATCCTATGCTGCACAATCTTAAGAGCGATTCCACATAGGTCTTCACAGGACGACGCAAAACATTTTTTTGAAATCTTTTAAGAAAGCGACTAGTCGTTCGCATTGAAGACAAAGTAGAACCAATCTGGATAAAGCCAGGATCCTTCTCAGTACTCATATTAACAAATATGATCTCATTCATTAAGGGCTTAGCATGCCATTTTTTCTCTCAATTGATCAAATTTTTGCAAATCCTGAGGAATTCCTTCCTCTTTGTTTTCATCACAGTGTTAGAAAAGTTTTGAAAAACTTAGGTCAATGTAATGATTTCAAGGCACAGAAAAGACACAATTTTGGTCAAATACTGCCATCTCATTCAGAACTTCTGGCACAACTGGCTCCAAGGCAGAAATAGACACAAAAGGGTGAAAATCACTGCTGTTTCATTCATATCTTCTAGCGTAACTGGCTCCACGGAAGAAATAGACTCAAAAGAGTGGGTGTAAAAGACAAACACCAAAACAAGCAAGTGATGTCCGAGGTAACACCCCCGAAATCACCTGACTCTTAAGAAAATAGGACTGACTCGATACAACAAGACAGACCCGAAGCAAAAGACTGACTTAATACAATGTACAAGACTGACCCAATACCCAAGTCAGGAAGCAAAATAGACAGTATTTGCAAATGCTCAAAACAGTGCGTGACATACGCCACATCTGGAGTAAACTGAGCATCGCCCATAGGTGGTTCACCCCCCGATCACATCGCATTATCCCCCAAGTTCACTGATCCAGTGACGATAGACTTTGCTGAGCTTGGTGGGATGATGACCTCATTGTCAAACAAATCTTGTACTTCGTGGCGAAGATGAAAGCAATTGTCGGTGCTATGACTGGTTTGTTGATGGTAGGCACAGTATTAGGCAGCATCGTGACCAGGTAGAAGATGACCAGGGAGAGGCCGAGGCTCGAGGGGTTTGAGATGCCCTTTTTCAATAAGGATTTGGAGAGCCTTGGATAAAGGCATATAGAGGGCATGAAAGACCCTGCGACCTCGAGATAGATACTTCAAGGTTTGTGGATTTTTGCTGGGTGCTTTGGCAAAGGGTCGGCAGGTGTAGGCTTGGTTTGCTAATCTTTTCCGAGTGCAGGCTTAGAGCTAAAAGGATCGTTTCTAGTACAACGACCCTTCTCCCTGTTTTCCCCTTGATTCGAACTGCTCTCATTCTGAGTGGTGAAAGTGTCATCTATAGTTTTTGCAACAACTGCGAGCACTTGCTGTTTGTTCAGTCCGTCGGCTTTCAAAACCTCAACAGTCCGCAAAGGGTGTTCATAGGGATCAATGTTTGTCCCCACCTTGTTCTTTCCACTCACCTCAGGTTGGCCAAAGGTTTGGGTTGCTACATCAGTGCAAAGGCTAGTTGTTGCTGACACGTCATTGCCCAAATTTGGGATGGCTTCAGGTTGGCTGAGTTCAATTATAATTCGCCCTAAAAGTGGGGGGTCTTCTGGCATGAAATTTTTAGCATGTGATGTGGTTGATGGCGGGGCCGATATTCCAAAAGCTAGATCTGCCACAGTTCTCTGAAGATCGCCGATCATTCTCATCAGCTCAAAAGTAGTAGGCTCACTAGTTTGAGATAATTGGGGTTCCAAGGCTGGATATGTGATAGGTATCCCAGATGGGCGTTGCATTTCAGCATCAGTTTGACCCTGCATGGCGGTTCCCTGGTTCAACGCTGCTAGCATGACCACAACTTCTTTCGAACTCTGTGTCATTGTGAGTCTGCTGAATTGAACAGAGGTGATGTGATTGGTGACGGTCGGATCAGATGAACCAATGAGCCCTATTTGGCCTTTCTTTGCCTTGCCTCAGCGAAGGAAAACACTGGCTGCTCTGAACTGAATCTCTGACTTGACAAAGTCTATCAGCACAAGTCCAATATACCCGAGGGATCTTGGAGCCTTCTGAAGCTATATTTCCAGAACTACCTTGCAAAAGAAGAAAACAGACAGCATCTTAGCTTGATTTCACCAGAATAGACATAAGCATTACTGAATGATTGCACTTTTTACTGAATTCTGCCCAAAATTCTGCCGGTAAACTGATACTCTCAGGTAAAACTGATTCTTCCAAACACTGATGCCCTCAGGCCTGATACCCAGACTTGTAGACCGATACATGTATTCCCGTAGAGGCACACTCTAAAAAGCACATAATCAAGCAAGTAAGAGCCAAAACACCCCTATGTTGGGGTAAGGTTTTCCTGCCTTATTTTGTTAGAAACTAGGGTTTCACTACGTGCAGAGCGGTTTCGAACAACCTACAATCGAGTAAGCAACCTGTCCTAGCTTGGAATAGTCACTATGGTTTCTGATATGCACTAGGTCAAATGGTCAAAAAGGGTGCCTTCAGTTTGTGTTCCCATCGCGGCAGAGCCTGTAATCGGTCAACCTTATGGCACATAGCCTTCGGCAAATCGTTCAGGAATAGCAGATGGTGAACACGGTATCTTAGGCACACCAACGCAAATGCAATGCAAAGAAACACATAAAGTGTAAACAAAACAAGATATCATGAGTTCGAGTCAAGTTCTCTAAGTCCCTAGCAGAGTCGCTAGAAACTGTAGACGTGCCCTGAGAACTCTCCAGTTCCGCGCACGCGCAAATTCATTTTGTTTTGAGCTACTATAGTTCGGACTCAATGTCACGGTTCTGAATCTAATCTCGTAAAGTGCAATGCAAGACCGATAAATCACCAAAGAGTCCAAATCCGATAAATCGTTTTGGAAAACTGATTTTAATAAAGAAGTGCCAAACATGGTCTGCTTTGCCAGATACAGAGTTGCCACCTAAATATTTTATTTTGGGGAAATTTAGGAAACCCCTGACTCATGCCTAAGGTCACGTGTCCGTCATCACCAAAGTTACCTTGGCTCGGAACTTGGGTACGAGAGGGGAAGGTCATGCAATGAGCAGCCCCGCTCGCCCGATCAAAGATCGGCTTGTACTAAGCATGATTTTTTGTTTTTGAAAACACATGCGCTCTTGTTCCAGTTATTAATCTACAATTACTATGTGATGCACACGACATACAAGTATAGACTAGATCGCCTAAGTTGGAACAAAACATTTCATGTTCGTTTGTTTGAAAAATGGTTTGAAGTTTGCTACTCGCAAGTAGGTTAATAAACTCACATTTCGATGAATTGTTTCAATTCAAGCAATCCAACCTTCATCCGTAGGCATTCATGCAGTTAATCAAATAAGCAGTTAGCCACATGGCAAGCATGCTTTCATGGCAACATTAACACACATGCAATATGTTAAAGCGTAAACACTCACAGTGTACTCTGAGCCAAAATAGAGAACTAGTTAGAAATCATGCATGATCCTAGTTCATGTTAAGATGGCTAATGCAACACATGCAAAAGTGAAATTAAAATAGGCTCAGCTATTCTAGATGTCATGTGAAATGTAACTTGTTAACATGCTGTTTGAACACGTATTCAAGTAGATGTATTGAAATACAATGCAGTTTGTATGATGCGCCGAGCCTGGTGCATGTAAAACAGATGAATGGGCAGACGCATGCGAGTATAAGGTATGCTAAACAAAATATGCCCTAAAACTAACCATCGTAAGTAGTTAAATAAAAGGGAGAAAGAAATAGGGGTTGGAAGACATGCATCACACACATGCACACTTCTTACAACAGTTGGGCCTCTCGACGGAGGGTCCGAATAAGAAGCTAACTAGCTAATCTAAGCTAATTAAACTAATTACTAGAAAATGAGCTAATTAACTACAAATAAGTAGCTAAACGCATTAACTTAAGTACAGAACCAAAGCATAAGCTAGTTAATGAAACCAACAAAATAAAGCAAATAAAAGGAGACCTTAGGGCGAGAAGCACATGCATGCTCGGTCGCCTCGTTCAGAAATCCATCGCGATGCCCAAACTTGCCTCTGTTTTCATTTGACCTCAGAACACTGCACAAAGCTCCACAAAGCTTCAACTCCACCATGGGAACCTGTAGGAATATGGCCGACCACCTTCTAGAGTTGCCAGCCACCTGGCGACCACCCATCTTTGCTGCAGACCAGAAAAAGTGGTCGGCCGACCAGTTTTTGCTGCACTTCTCCAGTTTGCTGCAACAGAGAGCAAGAAAGGGCATGGCAATGTATTTGCAAGATATGTGTGCACAACCACCCTTCCTATCATTTCATAAGCTCAAGGGAGTGTGGTTCTCGACCCTCGGGCCACCAATCACGCATCTCAATGCATGATGGCCGAGAAGCCAAATTGCACAATTCAATATGAAATGAACGCACACATAAACACATAAGTGCCTAAAACTCTATCATGCTTGAGCAAGAGCGTCGGCGACCGAGAATTGAGGCACGTTTCATCACTTCAAGTATGAAACGTCCATCATTTCTCATGGTTGGACTAACACCTATTCCAAACAAAATGCAACACATAACATGGCATACATAATGCAACGCAACATCAAGCATGAAAACATGCAATGCAACTCAAGCGTGCAAACATGCAATACAACAAAACAAGCATGCAAACAACATGCAAGGGACAAGCATGCAAACATGCAATGCAATGTAGCATGGCATACTCAATGCAATGTGACAATATGGCATACTCAATGCAAAGAACATGGCACACACAATGCAATGAACAACATGACATACTCAATGCAATGTAACATAAGCATGCAAACAAGATGCAAACAAACATGCTAAATGGACATAAACCAAAAACGGACAGACCTCAGTCATGCCCAAATCAGTGGCCATAATGCTAAAACAAAGGCACAAAAGGTAGGGCAAGCATACACGCGCATTGGCCTATCAAGTAGGGCTAAGAGAAAAACTCTCATGAGTGCTCAAGGAGTGACAAAAGTGAAAGTGTAATAACACTATAAGCAATGAAATAAGGTATGAAATGATGCCAAATCATTCAAACAACAAAAGCAAGGCATGCAAGAGTCCTTAAGCATGGAAGCTAATAAAGAGGACAACAAAGGGGGCATGCAATACATGGCACAAAGGCATGAACCAATCATGAACAGAGTTCAAATAGGTCTAAACAAGGACCAAAACATGCTGAGATAAGGGCTCAAAGGTCTAGGCATGCATGCATACAAGATAAGCCATAAACAAGGCAACAAATGCACAACCCTAAGAGGCACTCAAAGGGTGAAAGAAGTGGGAACATGGCAATGTTATATGCTCTGAAATAACATATGAAATGATGACAAATCATGTATATGATACAAATGACGCATGTTATGGTGCCCAAAGCTTAAGGCTAGCAAGGCACTTGTACTATTGCTATGCAAAACATGAAGCATATGGCCAAGGAAACCCAAAAAAGTCCTAGAATATGTCAAGATGAGTCTAAAACATGCATGTAAGGAAGCCAAAATATGCTAGCATGAAGGGCATTAGGCATGGAATAGGCAAGGCAAATAAGGTGGATTACACTACACCTACTAAGACCAAGCATGAGATGGCTTAACCAACAAAAATAAAAGTTATATCATGGAAAAATAACCCCAAAAACACACTGAAATGATAGCTCGCAAGCTCAGGCATGAAGGCATACACAATGGCTCATGTTTAAGGCATAAAGGGCAAACCCTCCAATGCATTGAAAGAGTGATAAATGCAAGTGTATGACCACACTAAATGGACTTAAATCACATATGAAATGATGCCAAATCAGTCAAATTGGCCAAGCAATGCATGCTAGTAGACTCCATGCACAAAGCTAACAAGCTAGAATGCACTATAGCTATACAAAGCATGGCATGCATGACCAAAATAACAAAAATCAAAGCTTAAGAATGCTAAAAACATGGACAAAAGCTTCTTACAGTTAAGCCAAAATCATGCTAGAATGACATGTTAAAGCATGACACACATTAGGCTAGTTAATGGGATTGCACTACAAGTGCAAGGAGCATGCGAGGGCCAATCAAACCAAACCTTAACAGAGGTATGACTTGGCAAAACATCACCAAAAACATGTTGAAATGGAATCAAATCATGCTAGAAAGGCATGCTACTTTATGAAGCATACAAGACTAATTTGCAACATTTACACTACAAGTGTATAACGCATGCAAGAGATGACAAAACCAAGTAAAAAAAGTGATATGCCATGTCAAAATAACCCCAAATACATGCTAAGATATGGCCAGCATAAGCTTAACAAGCATGCTCAAACATGAGGCAAATGAAGCAAGTATTCAAAACACAAGGAGAGAGGATGACCCTCTCCTATTTGGGACCTTAAAACACCATTTCCACCACTGAAATTTGTTTGAGTTTCAGTGTGAGAAGGCTAAAATAAGGTGGTCACAATAGCTTAAAAAGATGGCACAAAAACAAGGCCAAACAAGGCCTAAGGGGGGGTAGACTACCCCCATCACAAAAGTGACCTTAAACAAACATGTTAAACATGCAAAATTGGAACTTTTTGTAGTATAAAGTTAGTCCTAAATAAGCATTCAAATAGGTCCAAAAGCTTAAACCAAAACCAAGGTTTTAAGGGTTAGAAGCTTACCCTTGAAGAACACCTTCAAAGCTGCAACTCCAGCACCCTTTTTGAACCAAAACCAATCCAAAACTTCAAAACCAGCCTCAAAGAGCCTTAGCAACAAGAGTATAGTGTTTGAGTGTGTGTTTGTGTGCAATAGCATGGAAAAACTACACTTTTGAACACAATGAAGAGAAGATGCAAGATAGATACAAAGGTGTATGTATAACTCTTAAGCACAAAAATCTAAACCTGGAGGAGGGGGGAGGTTCTCTTTTATAGAGAACCAAATGTTAAGCTTGTTGAACAAGCTTAGGCCTAAAGCCATCCCTCCATACACGTGTATGGAGGATCAATTCTGTGCCCTCCAGTTGTTACAGCTGGGGAGAAAATATCTCCAGGAATGAGCTGGAAAGCTGCCGACCACCTGAAGTTGTCGGTTAGGGAAGAAAGTGGTCGGCCACTGTGGGGGAGTGGTCTGTAGCATGAGACCAAGGTGGTGGTGTGGTGGCCAACCAGAAAATGTGGCTTAAAGACCAAGAAAACCAGTTGCCTGACCAGAAAATTGGCTGGCAGGAAGGAAAGTGGTCTTCAAGGGGAAAAACTAGTCTCCCACCCTTGTACCACCTTCAAAACAAGGAAAACAAGGTTTGTACCAAAAACAAACCAAAAGGGATGCAAGACGAGAGATCAGGAGGCAATGTGCGCAGCTAGGAGCCTCAAAAACTAGTCTACGGGCACTGAAAGTGGTCAACGACCACAAAAGTGGTCTCCTAGACCACAGTGTCCCTCTAGGCAGAGGCAACATGGTGTGGTTCAAAAACCACACCAAACGGAGAACATTAAGCAATCCCGAGACAAGGTGTGCGGCCAAAGGCTCTAAAAATCAGAAACTAGTCTCCAAATCGGAAAAGTGGTCTACGACCACAAAAGAGTGATCTACAAGACCTCTCCCTCCCTTAGGCAAGGAAAACAAGGCTTGGTCCACAAACCAAGCCAAAACATAAAGAGTTCAGAGGCCTGGAGGCAAGGCACTCAGTCGAAAACCCCGGAAACTTGAAATGAGCACAAACATACATAATCACCGAGCGCTCAATCGATGACGTCTGAGTCTTAAGGTCGGTCAAAAATGGAGTGTCTACAACTGCATGATTTTGGAAAGAGATATAAAAATGTTTTGGCACAGGCATTGCATATGCACCCACCTTATAGCTTTGTTAAGATTCATACATTGTGTTGGATTGTTTCTACTGGGCGTTGGCTCATCCTATGTGGGAAAAACATTTCAAGTGCTGATGATATGTCTCCACCAAGGACTTAGCTTGGGAGGACTATGAAGCTGAAGGCTCATTGTTGTCATTTTGTATTTAATTTTGTACAAGCCTAGGGTTTTATATGTATTGAACTTAAAGACTCACTTTTGACGTACCCAAGCATTGACTTGGAAAGATGTAAACCATTAGGGCCTATGGTTATCTGTTTAGCTTTCATTTCTTTTCACTATCTTGTAACACATGTTGTAGATTCAGAATGTACTGTTTATGAATGTATATTGCATATGTCACCTTTTGTGTATCAAACTCTGATTAATGAGAGCTTATCATTTCATTTATGTTACTATTTATTAGTTGTTAGGAGATAGGTATATTGTGCTTATTTTGAGGCATGATAACTTGTTATCAGAGCATACCAGGTTTGAATACTTTGGGTATGTGGAAAATGCTTCTTACTACAATGGCTTTATCTCGCTTAATAGAGATGTTTGTATGTTTGGTTTGATATGTGATAATATGTTTATGTGATTATATGGGTATAGGATTAAATTCCAAAGATATTGATTAGGTCTACAGGTTCCTAGAAGTTCTATTATAAGAGCATTTGATCATTGTTGTTTCTATTTGGAACTCTGACAACACTGCGGAGCGGTCATTATCTAGGAAGGAAATTTGTATATGTTTATGTGACTACGTGCTTATGTGGAATGAATTACTGTTGTCCATCACTTTAGGACGCGAGTGAGTTAGCTTTGACATATTTGTAAATGTGCTAATTTCCTTTGTTACCTTCATTAGGATGTCAAGACGTAGCCGTGGTCATGGTAGGCATGGTAGGCTTAGGAGGCATGAGATACCTTTACTGGATGAGATTCCGGCACAAGAAGAAGGGGTTGGTCAGGCCAATGTGGCCGAACCAGTTGGCCAGTAGGCCATAGGTTCTTTGGCTCGTAAGATGGCCTTGCAGGAATCTATGGACATTCTAAAGGCTAAGAATCAAGTCTAGGCCTAAGTTGCTGAAGCAGGGTCATCTTTCTTAAAGAGGGAGTTCTTCTGATCTAATCCAAATGAGTTTTTGGGTGATCCGAATGAGCCACTGAAGGCAAATGAGTGGCTAGAGCAGATGGTGAAGACGTTTGAGATACTTGGCATCGAAGACAATGGATTGAGGGTGACCTTGTGTGATAACCCTGTCCCGTGTTATGCTAATTGATCTTAATCATGATTGTGATTATATGTTTGATATGATTGTGAGTGATAATTACATGATTATTTGTGTTTTTGAATTTCTATCTGTTTACTATAGGAAAATATGTATGATTTCCTGCTTTAGAATTTTAATTAAAGGCTGTAGAGACATTAGAAACTAAAATTGACTACACCATTGTGATTAGCGTAATTTTTAGAGCCTACGGTGAAATTTAATTGAAAATTGATTCGGATCAAAGTAATTAGATTCAGAATGATTAAATTAGAACACCATTACCTAGCCTTAATCAAATTGATTAGCCAAGCCTATAAATAGGCCTATATACACTCAATCCCTTCCTTTGAGCTCATCTTAGCTGAAATTACACTCTAGAGAGAGAGAGAGAGCCGATTGTAAAGAGAGAAAGAGCTCATATTAGAGATTTGAGCTAAGAGTTTGGGGATTTGGAGGCTAGGCTCAAGGACTAGCTAGAATTTGGGAGATTAGAGCTCCTAGGTGAGTAATTGGGCATAGATTCATAAGTTTGAGTTTGTAATTTTGTGAATTCAATGTTAGATAGTAAGCAAGAACATAAATTGCGTTGAATTTGATAAATTTGAAGCTTGTATGTATATGCATGTAAAGGATTATCATGAGCTTGCATTATTGAGTTCAAATATGCATTATATGAAGAATTGAAGGCTATTTGGCACATGCAAACATGATAATGTTGAGTTTGATGAAGATGAGCATCAATTGTGTTATTTAAGTTGAAAATGAAGCCTATATTTCACATGCATGTAAAATTCAAAGTGATATGGAAATTAATTTGCATGAGTTTCAAAGATATGAAGTTGGTATGGGTTGTTAAGAAAAATGTGAAATAATTTGGGAATTGAATTGTGATTTTGGACAAATTAGACTCAATTTTCTTATGTCCTCATATTGTATAAAGATTTCCATGATTTTGTGTCAAGAACATGAGCTACAGACCCTTTGAATGCTATGTATGAGCTTCAAATGCAGTTCTGGAAATTCCAAAATTCGGCATGTCCGCTCGAGCGGGGAAAATGCCGCTCGAGGGTAAAATGTTAGCTCCCAGAAGTTTTGCAGACATTGATACCCGTTCGAGTGGGGAGAGTTACGCTCGAGCGCCAAGTCACATGTTTTCGCTCTTAGCTCGAGTGTCTGAATCACGCTCGAGCGTAAAAATGAGGTAACCAATACTTTTGCAGATTGAAGGGGTCTGCTCGAGCGGAGAGTCCTGTTTCTGAAATTTTAAAAAGTTGTTTTGTGTTTCATTTTCCGTTCTCTTCCATTTCTAGGCACTCTTAGGCATGCATTGAGCTTTGTATATGACCTAAAAGGTAAAGAAAGAAGCCTAAGAGAAATAAATAGATTAAAGAATGGATTGAATTGTTTGTGACCTAATATGTGTTATGAATTGAGTAAGGTCGAGCACAAGGACGAATCCATTAGCAAAACACTGTGAATAATATTTTAGTAAAGATATTTTGAAGTATGCTATTTGTGAAATTGCTAACTCCTATTTGAGTTTCATAAGTTTGTTAATTTGAATTGTGGACACATATTTGTTATGCCATATGATTGGATAAGGCCGTTGGATTACAATTACGATTATGATGTGATTATGATCTTAAGTACGAATGCACATTTCATAAACAATTGGGCCAAAGGCCGTTTGACTTGAATGATTGGGCCAAAGGTCGTTTGATGGGATTGATTGGGCCAAAGGCTGTTTGACAAGAATGAATTGGGCCCGAAGTCGTTTGACATGAATGAATTGGGCCCGAGACTGTCTGTTAGGAACAAAGTGGGCTAGAGGCTGTTTGGTATGTTTGGGCTTCAAGCTGTTAATGTACCAGATGGAAACATGAATGGGCCCAAGACCATTTGATACATCTACTTAAAATTTCATTCATGTACCTTCTTTATTTGATATTATTCACTAGGCTTTCGCTCACTCTTATTCATGTATTTGTAGGTGAGCAAAGAGATGTTCAAGCCCAACCTCAGTGAAGTATGCGAGAAAAGTCAAGCTTTGAAGAGTCAGCCCAAACGTCTCACGCACGAGACTTGTTTTGTTTCTTTTGCCTTCCTTTTTGTTACTTTGGTGAAAATGTTAGATCACCATGTACATAAGTTTTTGGTTTGGCTGACTATGACTAGAATGATCCTGTTGTGTAAAAATTCTATGTTATTTCCTTTTTGATGTGGCTTATTAATGAGTACGTCTGAAATGTTTTGACGTGCCATGTAAGCATAGCTCTATGGATAAAATTTTTAAGTTTGCTTCTGTCTTGGCCCCCTTGACTCTGTTGAAATATGTTTAATCAAGTTTGAGGCCGTAGGTAATCCCCCGATTACTGGCCGGTTATGACCTTAATCCATAGGGGTGGGTTTGGGCTATGACACCTTGGCATCCTTTAAGTTGAAGGGAGATACAGGTCAATGGTGGAAGTATCCACGTGGCGCATTGGGGTGACTTGGGAGGCTTTTGTCAACGCCTTACAGGACAAATTCTTACCTCCCACTGCATGGGAGAAGTTGAAAGACCAGTTCCTGAAGCTTAAGCAGCTTAACTTGCTAGTAGCTGAGTTTGAGGTAGCTTTCACAAGCCTTTCTAGATTTGCACCAGAACTCATGGCGACAGAGGAACATTGTTGTACAGAGTTTGAGAAGAGGTTGAGGACTAGACTTATTTTCAAGGAAGCTGGATCGATGATTAGGGACTACAAATGCCTCATAGAGGTGGTCATCTTAAGATCGTAGTTCAGGCAAAGGAAGAGCGGATGAGGGGCTCCAGGAGGAGTTAAGAGGTTTAGAGGGAGAGCCGAGACAGTAAGAGGCAGAGAGGTCCTGCTCCATAGCTGTCCTAGGCTGCATAGTCTAGATCCACCTTTCCTGTACTGAGTTCGGGTTTAGGGAAAAGTAATCAAGGAGGCTTTTCTTGTGTCAAATGTGGCTAATTGGGTCACAAGTCTCCAGCTTGCCCGCAGAGAGGATGAGGGCAACAGTTTGCATCGTTAGCGCTCTTTCTCAAAGCCAGAGTTAGGGGAGAGGGCAACCACCTACTTGTTACCAGTGTAGGCAGTCTGGCCATATGAAGAGGTTTTTTCCTCAGTTGGGTGGCACACCAAGTGCATTTGGTTCAAGGCAGACACAGAGCTGCCAGCCTGCATAGTCAGCACAGGCCTCGAGGGCCAATCAGGAAGCCTCTTTAGCTCAGTCAATGCATCAAATTTATGCTCAAAGGGGGTGAGCAGGTGGACCAGAGACCTACAGGGCGTGTGTATGTTGTTTTCGCACTAGACCTAGAACCAGCACCTTCGGTAGTGAGAGGTACTTTCTTGATATGCAATTTTATTGCCAATGTGTTGATTGATACGGGTGCATCCCATTCCTTTATTTCATCTGCTTTTGCATTGACATTGGGGTTAGGATTGGCTTAGTTAGCATATTCACTCAGCGTAGAGTCACTTATTGGTGGTAAGATTCTTTTAGAACAAGGGTGTCGGGGTTTTGAGATAGAGGTTGCCGGTCATCGACTCTCTTTTGCATTTTTGTTGATTGACATGTTGAGTTTTGATGCTATACTGGGTATGGAATGGTTGTCATCTTATTAGGCTATCATAGATTGTTACCGTCAAGGGTTACTGTATGTACCTTGAGCAATGATTATTTTTATTTCATGGGGGATAGAGCCAATAGAGTTTTATCACCGGTATATAATCCGCATGGTCAGAGTAAGCTTAGTTGTCTTCTTGCAAACTTCTTGGGTAGTGAGTGTGACGAAGTTCGAGTTGATTTGCCAAGGTAGTTTGTGAATACCCGGATGTTTTTCCTAAGGATCTCACCAGTTTACCACCTCATCATGAGATTGAGTTCTCTATTGACTTGGTGCTTGGCATAACATCGATTTCTATGGCACCGTATAGATTTGCACCAACTGAGTTAAGTGAGTTGAAGATTCAACTCCAAGAATTGCTCGATAAGAGTTTTATTTATCCTAGTACTTCGCCTTGGGGAGCACCGGCTCTCTTTACCAAGAAGAAAGATGGTGCCTTACGCCTTTGCATTGATTACTGGAAGTTGAACCGGGTAACTATTAAGAACAAGTACCCAACGCTACGCATAGATGATTTGTTTTACTAGTTAAAAAGGTCTTGTTGTTTCTCTTAGATAGACCTGAGATCAGGTTATTACCAGTTCAAGGTAAGGGAGGAAGACATCCAGAAGATGGCATTCCGTACGCGGTATAGCCATTATGAGCTCCTAGTAATGCCTTTTGGATTAACTAGTGCACCAGTCATGTTTATGAACTTGATGAATCGAATCTTCCGTGAGTTCTTGGACCGGTTTGTAGTCATCTTTGTGGACGACATTTTAATTTAATCACCATCTGAGGAGGAGCACAAGGAACACTTGTGAGTGGTGTTTGAGTTGCTTAGAGCCCACAAACTGTATGCTAAGTTCGGGATGTGTGAATTCTAGTTGAAAGAAGTTAAGTTCTTAGGTCACATAGTATCTGAGGAAGGAGTGAGTGTAGACTCTTCAAAGATAAAAGTAGTACAAGCTTGGGAACAGCCTAAGAATGCCTTTGAGATCCGTCGTTTTTTGGGGTTGGTCGGGTATTACTGTCTGCTTGTGAAGGATTTCTCTATATTAGCCTCACCATTGACTAGATTGATGAGGAAGGTAATTAAGTTTGTGAGGAGTGAGACTTGTGAAAAGTCATTTCAAGAGCTTAAGGTTAGACTTACCACTGCTCTAGTGTTAATTATTTCAGAGAGGGGTTTAGACTATTCGGTGTATTGTGATGCTTCACGGGAAGGTTTGGGTTGTGTTTTGATACAAAAGGGAAATGTAGTAACCTATGGCTCACGCCAGTTTAAAACACATAAGAGGAACTATCCTACTCATGATTTAGAACTAGCAGATGTGATCGTTGCCTTGAAGATTTGGAGGCATTACCTTTATGGTGAGAAGTTTGAGATGTTTTCTGATCACAAAAGTCTGAAGTACCTGTTTTCACAGAAAGATTTAAATATGAGGCAGAGGAGATGGATAGAGTTTGTGGAAGACTATGATTTTGAGTTGCACTATCATCCTGGAAAGGCCAATGTAGTGGCCGATGCCTTGAGTACGAAATCCATTGGCAGCGTAGCTTGTATCGCTATCTGAGAATGAGAGATGTTGGATGTCATTGGCGAGTTTGAGTTGTATCTTGGTGAGTCTATTGAATCGGCATATTTGTTTTCGGCAGTTACATAACCTACACTCATGAGCACTATAGACATGCAGAAAGGTGACCTTGAGGTAAAAACCCTTCGAGAGAAAATCTCCAGTGGGAAGGTAGAAAGAGGTTTGAACGTGTACTCTGACTTGAATGTTAGATACCTTGACCGTCTTTTCGTGCCAGAGTCGAGATGAGGTACTCCAAGAGTTTCACCACTCACGACTTGTGGTGCACCTAGGAGGCACAAAGATGTATCACGGCCTTAGTCGTCAATTTTGGGAGAAGGGAATGAAGAATGACGTAGCCGTGTTTGTGTTGAAGTGCCTTACTTGTCAACAAGTGAAGGCCGAGCATCAGAGGCCAGCGAGTTTGTTACAACCCTTGCCTATAGCTAAGTGGAAGTGGGGGCATGTCACAATGGATTTTGTTAAGGGTTTTCCAAGGACTCACTGGGGTAATGACGCCATTTGGGTGATAATTGACCGATTGACTAAGTCAGCGCACTTTATACCTATGCGCACGAGTGACTCGGTAGATTTTACAACCGACCTTTATATTAGGGAAATTGTTCAACTCCTTGGGGTCCTTGTGACTATTGTTTCGGATAAAGATCCACATTTTGCAGCTCGGTTGTGGCAGAGCCTACAGAATGCCTCGGCACTAAGTTGACTTTTAGTACTGCCTATCATCCTCAGACTGACCAGCAGTCTGAGCATACTATTCAGATCCTTGAGAATATGCTGGGAGGTTGTGTCCTTGACTTTAAGGGGTTATGGGAGAGACACTTGCCTTTAGTGGAGTTTACCAATAACAATAGCTTTCAATCGAGTATTTGCATGGCACCATTTGAGGCCTTGTATAGTTGACCGTGTAGATCTCCTATATGTTGGGCCGAGATGGGTGATGCACCTTGTAGACGTCCCCAAATGTCCCGAGAGAGAAATCCCGTTCTGTTCATTTGGGCTCACTACAGCTCAGGGCTCAAAGTCGCGGTCCTGTATCTAATCTCGCAGAGTGCAATGCAAGACCGATGAATCATCAAACAGTCCAAATCTGGCAAATCGTTTTTGAAAATAGATTTTTTTGAAAGAAGTGCCAAACATGGACTGCTTTGCAGATACAGAGTCGCCACCTAAATATTTTATTTTTGGGAAATTTGGGAAACCTTGACTCGTTGCTTGAGGCCACGTGTCCGTCATCACCAAAGTTGCCTCGGCTCGGGAACTTGGGTACGATTGGGGAAGGTCATTTCGTGAGTACCCCCGCTCGCCCGATCAAAGATTGGCCTCTACTAACCATGATATCTAGTTTTGAAAACATTATGCGTTCTTAAATCGGTTATTAGCCTAGATTTACTATGTGATGCACACAGCATACAAGTATAGACTGGATCGCCTGAATTGGAACAAAACATTTCATGTTTGTTTTTGAAAACGGTTTACTACTCGCAAGTAGGCTAAAAATGCAGATTTTGCCACCCTCGGTTGGGCTTAGAAAACATGGTTTTGCCACTATCTAATGGGCTTAAAACTCGCAGTCAATGCATTATTCCAATTCAGATAACCCAACCTTCACCCATAGGCATTCAGGCAGTTATATCACATAAGCAAATAGCCTCATGGTAAACATGCTATCATGGCAGTCACTCACACACATGCAAGGATGCTAAAGCATAAACACTTACCGAGTACTCCAAGCCAAAATAGAAGCTATGTTAGAAATCCATGCATGATCCTAACTATACAGAAATGCCTAATGCAACACATGCAAAAATGCAACTAAGATAGGCTCGACTATTCTAAGAATGGCATGTGAAATGCTACAGCTAACACGTATTCAACTTGGAATTGAAATATGATGCAGTTAGTATGATGCGTTGAGCCCGGTGCATGCAGGACAGATGAATGGATGCAAACATGCAAGCATAAGTATGCTAATTGAAACATGCCCTAATCTAACCATCTTAAGCTGATAAATAAAAGGGAGAAAGAAGCGGGGTTGGAAGACATACATCACACACATGCACACTCATTACAACATTGCCCTCGCTCGGAGGGTTCGAATGAATATTACACAACCAAAATAAATAACGAATTATTACACAACACTAATTACTTAACAAATGAACTAGGTAAGCAAAGTAAACTAGCATGCTATGCTACGTGCAATGGACTACTTCAGCTCTACTCGGAATGATGGAGGGTGTATGCATGCTCAATTTGCCTTGTCGGTAAATTCCATCGCGATGCCTTGACTCGCCTCTGTTTGCAATTGAATCCAGAAACTTTCACAAAGCTCCGAGAGGCTGAAACTCCACTCTAGGAAGTTGTGGGAGGGCCACCGACCAGCTATTGGGCTTGGAGACCACCCACCGACCAGTTTATGTGGGAAAAACCAAAGGGGGTGGTCGGCCTGCCAGAAAAGCTGGTCGGCCGACCAGTTCCTGCCTCCAGTTTCTAGTTTTTCTGCAACAAAGGCAAGAGAAAGAGAAAGCAAGGCATTTGCAACACATGTGTGCACGACCACTCTCCCCGTCATTGCACAAGCTCTAGGGAGTGTGGTCCTCGATCCTCGTGCCACCAATCACGCATCTCGATGCATAATGGCCGAGGAATCGAATTGCACGACTCGATGTGAAATGAATGCACATATGAACGCAACAAGGCCTAAACTCCATCATGGATAATCCGGAGCGTCGGCAATCGGGAATCGAGGCACGTTACGTCACTTGGAGTACGAAACGCCCCTCGTTTCCTGTGTTTGGACTAAACCTTACCCCAAACACAATGTAACAAATAAGGATGGCATGACATGCACAAATGCAAGTAGCATGAAATCCTAATGCAATGCGACCTAATCATGCAAACATGCTACTAGCATACACAATGCTATGAACCATATGACATACACAATGTGACTAACAACCTAGCACACGCAATGCAAGGAAATGAGATGGCATACACCATGCCTAACATGTAACCCAGCATACGCAATGCTATGGACTAAAATGGCATACACAATGCACGTGATGTAACATGGCATACACAATGCTTTAGCATGCAACCTAGCATATGCAATGCTATGGACTGAAATGGCATACACAATGCATGATGGACTTACACCAATATGAGTGGACCTCAGCCACACCCACATCAGTGGCCATATGATGGAAATGAGACAACTGAAACACATGTAAACATGCACGATGCAAGGGACCGATCCTAAGGCATCAAATGCCACTCTACCAAAGCATGGCAAGGGATGAAAGATGGCATACAAACATGCAATTTCCAGCTCTGAAATAATATGCTCAATGGTCCCAAATCATGGAAGTATGTCACCCAATGCATGAAATAGGCTTCGAAACTCAAAACTAGGCAAATGCATTGAACCACAAGTATGCAAAGCAAGCA
The DNA here is from genome assembly GCF_055761805.1 of Camellia sinensis. NCBI lineage: Eukaryota > Viridiplantae > Streptophyta > Magnoliopsida > Ericales > Theaceae > Camellia > Camellia sinensis. The sequence goes on from NC_138972.1 coordinate 62,895,319, forward strand.
TTATTTGATCATAAGGCATGAAAATAGAGCCAAGGCAGTCCTAAACATGCACCAAATCAGTTTCAAGCATGGCCAAAAAGTGCTAACATAAAGGGCTAAAACAACATGCGACATAGGCTAGTAAGCATGGTTTACATGGCATGTATATGAAGCACAAGAGAGGTCACCAAACCAGCCACAAATAGGAACATTGTATGCTAAAATATGCCCAAATAACCACTGAAATGTATCCAATGCATGCGAAAATGATGGGCTCCTTTGGAGGGCCATGAGGTGGATTACTCAACACATACAAGATAGACATGTAAAATGGCAAAATCAACTCTGGAAATCAGTTATGACAGCCCTAAAACTCACCAAAAAGGCCCTGAAATGGGTCAATGAAACATGCAATGAAAGGTCCCCTTGAAAGGCCTTGAGGAGGATTGTTCCACACATGCATGAGGGACACAAAATCTGGCCAAAAGGGCTCCAGAAAGAGCTAAGGCAGACCTCAAAACTCACATAATAGGGCCTAAAACAAGACTTCAAAGCATGCAAGATGGAGCCCCTTTGGAAGGCCAACAAAGCTAGTAAAGAGAACAAGGGGTGAGAGGGTCACCCCTCTCTGATTTTAGGGCTCAAAAACACATCTAAGCCACTGAAAATCCATTGGATTTCAGTAGCTAAAAGGCCAAACCAAGGCCAATGCAAATGCTCAAATGCATGGCTCAAAGCATGAGGAAATGAAGCATGAAAGGGGGTAGATGACCCCGAACAGAAAAATGACCTTGAACAAATTTGAGGAGGAGCTCAAAACAAGACTTTTTTAGTTTATGACAAATCTCGAAAATGCTCATAAGTAGGGCTAAGATATGAAGCAAAATAAGCCTACAAAGAGGGATAGAGCATACAAGGAGGTATATGACCTCAAGCAAAAAAGTGTCCCTAATCAAACTTCAAGAGGAGCTCAAAATAAGATGATTTTTAGTTTAAGATGAGACCCAGAAATACTTGCAAATAAGGCAAAAGAATGAAGCAAAACAATGGAAAAATGGGGAAAATAAGGACTTACCCTTGTAGCATAGCAATGCAGCAAGTTCTGGACCAAGATGGCGAGCCTTCAACCTCTGCAAAACAGCTCCAAGGTGATTGAATGGATGGTGGAGGTGGTAGGCTAGGAGGTGTAGTGTAAATGGTGCAAGAACAAAGGGATTTTGGAGCTTGGAAGAGAGAGATATGGAGGGAAGTGTATGTATGCTCTAAACAAAGGGTTCAACCTTAGCAATGGAAGATGAGGCCTCCCTTTATAGAGAAGAGAGGCCAAAGCTTCTCTAAGAAGCTTCAAACCAAGCTCAAAGATCCTCTATACACGTGCATGGAGGATCACTTCTGAGGCTTCCAGCTGGCACAGCTAGCTTACACTCAAAGAGACCAAAAAGCAGGAAGCAGGCCGACCAGTTAAGGTAGTCGGCCGGCCACTCCCCCTGGTCGGTTGACCAGGGGTCAAAAAGATCAAGTTGAAAAGGTGGTCAGCCATACCAGAAAGGTGACCTCCCAGATGAGTAGAATACAGCTGTATGGTGGGAGAACAGAAAATGTGACCCAAGAGAGAGAAAAACTAGCTTTCTAGCAAGGTTCAAAAGGGTCAGGAAGAAAAGTTGGTCGGCCTATCCATATTGGTGGCCTCCCAGATGAGTACAACACAATGGTGGTATGGGAGACCAGAAATTATGGCCCAAAAGTGAGAAAAACCAGCTTTCTGTCAAAAAAACCGGCTGGAGGAGAGAGAAAATAATTTCCAAAAGAATTGCTGGTCTCCCACTATAGTACCACCTTCCTAACAATGAAAATAGGGTCCATACCAAAAATGAACCCTAACTGATGCAAAACGAGGGTTCGGGAGCCAAAACGCATAGCTCGGGGCCTCGAAAACTGGCTGTTAGGTACCGGAAGTGGCGTGCAACCACGACGGTGGTCTCTCGGGCTGCAGTGTCCCTCAAAAGAGAGGAAACAAGGTGTGTTCCAAAAACCGGAGCAAACAGAGGTAGTTAAGCGGTCCCGAACCGAGGCACACGGCCGACGGCTCCGAAAATCAAAAGCTGGTCTCCAAACAGGAAAAATGGTCTACGGCCACGAAACGTAGCCTACGGCCACTGAGAGATGGTCTACGAGACCTCTCCCTCCCTTCGGGAAGAGAAAACATAGAAAACAAGACCTGGTTTGCAAACCGAGGCAAAGCACTAAAGAGCCCCGAAGTCCGGAGGCAAGGCTCGCAGGCGAGACTCTAAAACCTCAGAACGAGCACAATATACATCATCACCGAGCGCTCAATCGGTGACGTCTGAGTCTTAAGGTCGGTCAAAAATGGGGTGTCTACACACCTATATTGGGTCTAGAGTTAGTCCGGGAAACGATGGAGAAAGTTGCACTTATCCATAAAAGGTTGGTCATTGCTCAAAGTCGTTAGAAGAGCTATGCTGACCGTAGGAGAAGACCGATATCCTTTGATATAGGAGATCACGTCTTCTTGAAGGTATCACCTAGAAGGGGTTTGATAAGATTTGGAAAAAGTGAGAAGTTGTCTCCTAGGTTTATTGGGCCTTTTGAGATCCTAGAACGGATTGGGGAGGTAGCTTACCATTTGGCCTTGCCGCCACAGCTTTTCGGGGTACATGACGTGTTTCATATTTGTATGCTCCGGAAGTATGAGCTGGATCCATCACATGTGTTGGATTGGATGGAGTTGGTGGTAAATGAGGATACCTCGTATGAGGAGAGACCTATTAGAGTCTTGGATACTCGAGACCAAGTCTTGTGAGGCTAGACGATTCCTTTGGTAAAAGTGTTATACAACACCACAGGGTTGAGAAGGCTACTTGGAAGTGTGGGGTGGAAGTCCATGAGAAGTATCCGGACCTATTTGTTGATGTATGAGCATGTATTAAAAACTATGTTATGTTAATATAATATAAACATCGTATATGTTTTGGAAATGTGAATTGTACATTTAGTAATGAGCACATGTTTATCTTGTTAGTGAGAATGGATGACCGGTGGATAGGTCATGGTGATGAATTTAAATTACTTTCATTGTCGTAATTGGTTTAAACTTGGTTTTAATGTTTGATTCAAATTTCAAGGACGGAATTCCAAAAAAAAGAGAAGATTATAGTGATTCTGGTTTGGACCTGACCGATTTGATGGTTTGGATCCGGGTTTCATTGTTATATATAGTTATCCATGTCTTGTTTCCTCTTGTATCTCCTTGAGGTTGGCTTTTGGAATGCGTTGATTGCATTTGGAACATGTTGGTAGCTTGTTTTTCAAACTTTTGTTGCCCAAATTTTTGTTCCTTCACTCGAGCAACACTTCCAATGCTCGAGCTGTCTTTGTGAACCTCCAGTACTTTCGTAGGTCTGCAAAATACTGGGAGTTTGTATTCTTGGCTCGAGTGAAGTTTTTTGCACTCGAGTGACGATTTCTATAATAATCATAGCTAATCCTCGAGAGAGCCATTATGTAATTAATTAATTAGCTTGTTAGTTAGTTAATTTGTATTATTCTTTTAGTCTCTCCCTCGAGAGAGCCAATCGTTGTAATAAGTGTGCGTGCGTGTGTGAATGTCTTCCAACGCCACGTCTTTCTCCCTTTTACTTATTAGCTTTCAATGGTTATTTTTAGGCCATGTTTTAATTAGCATACTTATGATAGCGTGTTTGCATACCTTCATTCGTATTGTACGCACCGGGCTTGGCTCATCATACTAATTGCATAGTATCTCAATTCCAACTTGAATACGTGTATCGAATTGTCGCATTTCACATGCCATTCTTAGATTAGCCGAGCCTATTCTAGTTGCATTTTGCATGTGATGCATTAGCCATTGTTAACATGAACTAGGATCATGCATTTGATTACTAACTAGCTATTGTTTTGGCTTGGAGTACTAGGTAAGCTTTTATGCTTTAGCATACTGCATGCGTGTAAGTGTCACCATGATAGCATGCTTGCCATGGCTAATTGCTTATATGATATAACTGCCTGAATGCCTGTGGGTGAAGGTTGGATTACTTGAATTGGGACAATTCATTGAAATCCGTATTTTAGCCTACTTGCGAGTAACAAACTTCAAACCGTTTTCAAAACAAACGGATATGCAATGCTTTGTTCCAAATTAGGCAATCTGGTCTACACTTGTGTGTTGTGCGCATCACATAGTAATTCTAGCTAATTAATTGGAATAAGAATGCATGTGTTTTCGAAAACTTGATATTATGCTTAGTACAGGCCGATCTTCGGATTGGGTGAGCGAGGGTGCTCATAAATGACCTTCCCCAATCGTACCCAAGTTCTCAAGCCGAGGCAACTTTGGTGATGACGGACACGTGGCTTTAGGCACGAGTCAGGATTTCCTAAATTCTCCAAAAATAAAATATTTAGGTGGCGACTCCGTATCTAGTAAAGCAGTCCATGTTTGGCACTTCTTTCTTAAAAATTAGTTTTTCAAAACGATTTGCCGGATTTGGACTCTTTGGTGATTTATCAGTCTTGCATTGCACTTTGCAAGATCAGATTAAGAACCGTGACATTTGAGTTCAAACTGTAGCATGCAAGGCCCCCCAGGGCGCGTCTACAGAGAAGTAGTTGGGAAACAAAATATATATGGTTATGGGTCATTTTACACAATTCATGACTAAATATTTTGGTCACCAATTAATTTTATAAATCCCTCCAATATTTGAAATGTCTCCCTTCAAATATTTTAGCTCTTTGTTGACAAATTTTTTTTTTAGTCGCTGAAAATAAATTTTTTAGCAACCAAACTTTTGGTCGCCAAAAAAGTGAATTTTTATTTTTCATTGGGCAACTAAATAATTTTAGTAGCTAAAACTAATTATACGGTGACTAAAACACTGAAATAAAGTTTTGGTGACCAAACTTTTGCTTGCCAAAGAATAAAAGTAAATTTTTATTTTTCATTCGGCGACGAAATAATTTTAGTAGCTAACTAACTATACAACAAATAAAATATTTTTTAATCGTTGAAAATAAATTTTTGGCGACCAAACTTTTGGTCGCCAAAGATAAAAAGTAAATTTTTACTTTTCATTCGGCAACTAAATAATTTTAGTAGCCAAAACTAACTATACAGCGACTAAAATATTTTTTCAGTCTCCAATTGTGGCATTTTTAGTGACTAAATTTTTTTTAGTTGCCAATAATCAATATATCCCGACTAAAAAAAATTCGTAGCTAAATATTGTACTTTTACTAACTAATATAATTTTTGGTCACCAATTCCATAACTTTTGGCAACTAAATTTTTTTAATCACCAAATTTGGTCACCAAAAATGTAATTTGTTGTGGTGTCCAATAAAATCATTGATAGAGAAATGCTCACGTAAGGCCTAAAATGTCACAGTAGAACAATTTCGTATGATGTAACTGAAGATTTGTTTTTCGTTTGAACCCATGTGGACAAAAAATTTAAGGACCGTACCATTTTTCAAATGGACAAATTTCTCATTTATTCCAATAAATCATTCATCCGAGAAAAAAATCAAGTAAAGCCTACATCATCACAATAGAACAATTTAGTACAGCCTAAATAAAAAATCTTCTCCTTTGTACTCAAATAAAATCATTGATAGAGAAATACCCATGTAAGGCCTAAAATGTCACCATAAAGAATAAAAATTGAAGGACCATACCATTTTTGAAATGGACAAATTTCTCATTTATTCCAATAAAATCATTCATCAGAGAAAAAATCAGACAAAGACTACATTATCACAGTAGAACAATTTAGCACGGCACAAATAAAGAATCTTCTCGTTTGTACTAAAAATATTTATGGGCCTTACAATTTCAGAATGAAAAAAAAAAAATTATGTAATCCAAATCTTCCACCAAAAAAAAAAAAAAAAAATTATGGGCCTTACAATTTTTTAAATGGAAAATTTTTGGGATTTTTACGGCTCAGTCCTATTTTCAAGGGTTATTACTCAACAGGTCTTTAATGGAGGCTCTTTTACCTAGAGGTCCTAAACATTTTTATTTATTTCATTTTTGCCCTCATATTTATACTCAAATCTGTGAGATGAAAGATGAAAAACATAAAAAAAAAAGAAGCTCTCTCTCTCTCTTTACACATTCCTCCACCAACGATCAGCGCCATCTCTACCATTGCCGACCACCGCCGCCTCCACTGTTGTCATTGCCGGCGACCTCAACTGGCATCTTTTTCCACTTTCACCATTGCTTCCATTGCCACCAACGTCTTCGCCTCCACTGCCACCGACATCTTTACTTCCACCTCCATCGTCATTGCGGACCACTGCCGCCTCCACCTCCATAGTTGTCGTGGCCTCCACCTCTAGATCTTGGATCTAGGCTCTTTATCACCGGGTCTTCTCTCTCTCTCTCTCTCTCTCTCTCTCTCTCTCTCTCTGTATATTGAAGGAAGATCCCAGTAATAAATCTATTTAAACTAGTAATAAATTTGTTTAAACTAATGATAAATCAGTGACAATTTTGTTTAAATCAGTGATAAGTTTGTTTTTGTGAATTTATCACTTAAATTTTTGAGTTACAGTGTTGAGTATAGGGGTAAAAATGAAAACACTGTTTGATTTTTTGGATAGAACCTACTGAGTAATAAGACCGGTCCATAGGACCGACTCGTAACTCCCCCAAAAAAATTTTCAGAACAATTTTAGGCCTTACATTTTTATTTCGATGTAACTGATGGGCCTTGCTATTTTCGAAATGGACAAATTTTTCATGTACTCAAATAAAATCATTGATAGAGAAATACTCATGTAAGGCCTAAAATGTTACATTACGATGTAAGTAAAGATTTTTTTCCCATTTGAACCCATAAAGAACAAAAATTTAAGGACCATACCATTTTTGAAATGGACAAATTTCTCATTTATTCCAATAAAATCATTTATCTGAGAAAATATCAGGTAAAGTCTACCTTATCACAGTAGAACAAGTTAGTATGGCGTAAATAAACTTTCTTTTTGTTTGTGCCAAGAACAAATTTTTGGGCCATAGTATTTTCTAAATGGACAAATTTACATGTATTCCAATAAGATCATTGATTGATCGAAGAAAAAAAATCATATAAGGCCTACAATGTCATGGTAGAAAAATTTAGTACGATGCAAATAAAAAATCTTTTCATTTGTACTTAAAAAAAAAAAGTAATGGGCGTTCACTAGTGGATCAATCCGATAATCACAAACTATCTAATTTATTGCATTTGTGCCCAAAAAAATGTGATAAATTAGTTTATCGTATATATATATATATATATGAAGGACCCTACAAAATGAGCAAAACCCAGTCTTGATTGGATTGGAGAGGACCCTACATGAAGGACCGTTCATAAACCTGAACAGCACCCTCCAATATCTAGATTGGAGAGAAAACCACTCTTCTAATAAAATCTAGTGGCAGTTACGGGAGAGTTTTATTTACTTACAAGTCATGACTGATAAATTTACCACTATAAATTTATTTATTAATATTTACCATCCTTATTCATATTCACTCACTTACTTATAAGTATCTACCATCATCTTCTACATACACAAAGAACTAGAGAGGTTGACAAATTTATCACTGAAAAATAAATTTGAATTTGAAACAAAGGAAGCGGTGGTGATTTAGTGGTTGTGTAGTTTGGCGACGGTCAGCGTAGATCTATGACGGTAATAAAGTGTAGATTGGTGACGGTAGAATGTAGATCTACAATGATATTCTACCGTCACCGATGGTGAAGATAGTTGGTCAACAGTCGTGGCATCCGAATAACAATGGTGGTGGTGGTGGTGGTGGTGGTTGTTAGATGGTAACGACGATGGCGGATGGACGGTGGTAACCACAGTAATGGTAGACAATGGTGGTGTGAAACTTTTGAAAAAATAGTGGAGTGAGAGAAATATATATATATATATATATATAGAGAGAGAGAGAGAGAGAGAGAAGAGAAGAGGAGAAGAGAATATGATGAGTGGATAACGACGACGGTGGTGGTGGTGGTGGTAGTGGCTAGACGATGACAATGGGAGTGGTGGTAGCAGATGGACGGCGACAACGATGGTGGTGGTAGACAATGGTGGTATGAAACTTTTGAAAAAATAATAGAAAGAGAGAAGAGAAGAGAAGAGAAGATGAAAGAACTTGACAGATATAGATATTATAGGATTTATTGGTTCATTTAAACAGTCAATAGAACTTAATAATATTTAAATCTACTTAATGAGATTAGTTGGTAATTATCTCCAAAATCTAAACTGTTAGATCGTCTCCAACGGGCTTTTTAAAATAAGTCTGTTGGCTATTGTAACTAATTTCATCATATTTTACTCCCTCTAATGGGCTAACTACTGCAATAGATATTTTAACAGAATTTTTTCAAACTAGTTACATTTGGAGAGTCTTAAAAGACTCTTTAAATCTGTGAATAGATAGATAAAATAAAATAATATTAAAATACAAAGATAAAAAATTAATTAAGTAAAATAATAACTAATAAAAAATGAAAAATAGTGTTACAGTTGATCTTACATAGATTAATAATTTCATAGATAAGGCCCAAACTGTCCCAAATTTCAAGTTTTCCAGTCATCTTTTCATTGGTTAGCACTTTGACAGTGGAAAAGGAAAAACACTAAAATTATTGGTTGGTACAGGGGCATGGCCATATCTCTGGCCAATCAAAATTCATCATGTCTTTTTATATTTTTCAATTATCTAATATAAAATTGTGAGTTTCACTCTCTTTATCAATCACAATAATATTAGGGCATATTTGATTGACAAGATTAGAGCATGAGATTTGGATTATTAATCCGTGGACCTAATTCCGGTGCTTATTTTGAAATTTTATTTCAGGATTATTAATCCAATGGATAATTAATCTAACAAATTTGTAGAATTATTAATAATGGGATAGGGGATGAGATTCTATATCCTGAGTTGGGAAATAAAATAAAAAGACTCTTTTATCCTTGACTAAAAATTAAAACACTTATTATTTTTATATAATTTTATATTTTAGAAGGTTAAAAATAATTTTTAAAAATTTAAAAATATTTTTTAATATTTATTTTATCAGATTAGTTCATATTTTAAAAAAAAATTAAAAAACAAACCAAACATGGCCTTTCTATTTTATATTTTTATTTTGTTTTTATTTATTTATTTATAATTTTTTTCAAAATCACGTTTATGAAGAAATTTTGATAAAATAAAAATTGTGAAGAAACACTGATAGAGAGTAAAATTGATATAAAAGAAGAAGATAGATATAGTTATAATTTTATATTTATATGTTTTCTTATCTAATTCAAATTAAACAATAGATAAGAGAATAATTTATCCTATTAATCTAATTGAGTAGTAAATATCACATTATTAATATTTTTACTATTAATCTTATTAATCAAATATGACCTTAGAGTATCACACGGCGGTGGCCTAAGACCACCAGATAACTTCTCGAAAAACACACACCCAACATGATGTTGTATTGCCCACTTGATTGATACCAAACATGTCCTGGCTTTTGGAGGATCGACTCAAGGAAATAAAAACAAAATGAGTGTTGTGTAATTGGGCCACCCATATGGCCTACGGCTATCCACCCCCTATCTATAAGAAAATGAAATATGAGAGACTTTGCACACCATGGCAAAGAATTAGGGACAATGTAAGGATTTGGGAAGTTGTTATTTTAATAGGTTATTTTAATTTTTAGTTATTTTAGTAGGTTAAAATTTTTGTGTTTGGAAATATAATTGAATTTTTTTATAGTTGGATTATGAGTGAAAAAGTGAAATGCTTATGGGTTTAATGTAACATTTTGCCTTATTGATTATTTTAGCCTATTTTGTTTTTCTGTAAATTTTAGTCCAAAAAATAGTCTTTGCCAAACACTCTATGGGAAGAAAAATTTTAGCCTAACAGGTTAAAACTCACAAAAAGACAAAATAGATTAAAATAGTTAATAAAATAAAATGTCACATCAAATCAATAACATTTCACTTTTTCTCTCACAAACATCACATCCAACTATAAAAAAATTCAATCATTTTCCTAAACACAAAAATTTTACCCTATTAAAATAATCAAAAACAAAAATAGCCTACTAAAATAACAACTTCTTAAACACCCACAATTAGTGACCCATGTGCTTTATTTTGTGAATTAGTAGACAGAAGGGTGCTTTAGTTGATATTTGATAACTTAATTCAATATTTAAATTTAAATATATTAAGTAAAAAATTTATAAAATTTATTTTATAATCACAATTAGTATCACTTAATAATTTAAATGAATCTTTTTTTTTTTCATTTTAAATAGCTCTTAAAATGAAAATATAGGCTAAAAATGAAGAAAAATTAAATGATAACTTAATTATGATTGAATTTATAAATATTTATACATACATGTCAACATGGTTATGATCTTATCATTGCTGCCATTACCACCACCACTCTTACCACCACCGCCGCCACTACAGCTTCCACCACTACTGCCACCCCTCTACCTCTACTACCACTACAACTATTGCCACCGCTACCACCACCACCACCACAACCATCACGTTACCACTATAGCTATTATCACCATCCCTCCACTACCACCACTATGCTATCACAACTATTCTCACCGCCACCGTCTCTCCAAGTTTTCTTTTCAACATGTCTTTCTGTGCCTCTTTTTATCATTCCCCCTCTATCTCTCTCTCTATTTCTCTCTCTATATCATCAACCAGGGGTGGAGGCACTAAAGGCCTATGGGGTCACGTGCCCCCTTAACATTTCAACTTTCTTTTTTAAAATTTTTATTTTTTTATTTTTAAGTCTTAGCTAAACACTAACACACAGCCCCAAACCAAACACTGACATCCCACATCTTAGCTTTTCAAAAAAAAAAAAAAAAAAAAAAAAAAAATTTGGGTCCTAGACTCCTAGCTAAACACTGACACACATAAACACTAATACAGCCCCTCTCTCCTCCCCCAATTTCCAAAGTCTCAACTTTTTTTTTTTTTTGGTTCTTTTTTAAAATATTTAACTTGCTGGGCAAGGGTTAATCTAAAAAAAAAAAAAAAAAAAAAAAAACTTGTTGGGCAAAGCTTTCAGCGACAACCAGTAAGATCTTTAAAATTCTAAAAGTGTATGAAATTCTTTATTTTTTTATTTATTCACAGTACTTGTTAAGTGTCTCCGTATTTTTTTTTGTCTCCCTTTGTTGTTTTGTAATTTACCGACTTACGATTCACCAGATTAGGATCACACAATACAGATTTGGGACAACACTAAAATATTAGTGTTTTCTCTTCATTGTTTACAGGTAACTTTATTTATTATTTTTTACTTTTAAATTAAAATTATGAATATTAATTTATAGTTATTTGTAAAGTTTTGATTTTGTAAAAAAAAAAATTGTTTGCTATTATTTATGTTAAAATAAGAGATTTTGAGATGTTAAAATTATAAATTTTGATTGGTGGTGATTTACGTTAAAATTAAGAATTTTGGTTTGTTATTGTTTGTGTTAAAACTAGGTATTTGATTTGTGCTACAATTAAAAATATTAATTTGTGCTAATATTAATTTTTTGTGTTTAATATTAACTCGAAAAATTATTATTATGATATTGTTATTTATTGGGAAAAAAAATTTTAAGATTATAATTGATAGGTATCCCTATATTAAATTTATGACTCTACCACTGAATCACCATATCCACCATAGTTGGCCGCTATTGCCACCATCGTCTCGATTGCATACGCCACCAACACCGCCGTTCTCTATGTCATTTTCAGATCTCTCCGTCTCTCTCTTCTCTCTCACACGCACATATACAATTCTCTTGTCTCTATATATTTCTCTATCTCTGGCAACAGTTTTACTGAATCCATCTTTAAGAAGTAACAAAACTGCTTATCATCCGATCTAATCAGGCCCTTGGACTGCTCACTCCCATTGAACAATGGCGTGGAAGATACAAACACTCCCATTAAGAACAATTAGTGTTTGACAACAGTAGATAGTGACTCTCCACAAAAAGATCCTTTCACTTTATTATATGTATAGATATCGTCCAGTGATCTTTCCAAAAAAAACAACTTACAATTTATGATGCAAACCCCACGAATATTGTTGTGTAAGCGTACTATAATTAAAAGGAAGTAAATTAAAAATTCAAAAATGATTAGGTAAGACTGCAACTTGACTGAGCTTAATCCGAGTAATTTGAGCCCACTCTAAAAAATTTTAGAACTTGGGTAACATATTTTTGAATTCAATACAAATTTAGGCAAAAGTTCAAAAGTCAGAATTAAATTCGAGCGGATTTAGATAAAGATAACAAACAATCTAAACAATCTGAAACCTAAATTATATATATGTATAAAAATATTATATATATATATATATATATATTAACTATTAGATGTGCTAAAATAATTTAGATTGTTAATCATATTAAATATATTTATATATACAAGAAACATAACACAATTTTATCTTTTTTTTCTTATTAATAGATTGTAAAGACCACTGTAGGGGCACATTGATTCTTTAATTAATATCTCTCTCACATTATATAAATTATTTGTTTTATTATTATTAATGATTTTATTTAACAAAATGTAAATAGTGTTCAATTTTTAACAAATTAATTAACTTAGCTACATCACAAACCCCCAGGGACGGATCCAGGATTATGACTTTGGGGGGAGGGGGGGCCAAAGTAAGTTTAACCTCTAACCAATAAAATTTGAAATTTAATACCAATTTCAACTAACACGAAAAAAAATCAATAATTCTATGATAAAATATTAAACTATATATTCCTTGTCAACATAGTTGAGTACCAAAAGATGATCATACAATTGAGAATACTTTTTTGCTCATATTCACTTACAAAAAGTAGTAACTATTTCTACATGCATTTATTTACTAAAATTAGGCATTTTCAATTGAGCTCGACACTCTTTTATAATATCAAAAGCATGAATGATAGAGTCTACATCAAACCATCGAGCAATGTCTTTTTTAATGTACGTAATCAAGTAACTAGCCAGAAAACCATCTTCCATCCTATTCCTAAAAGTCATAAAATATATGGCAGCACAAAATAACATTTAAATTTTTATCCAAATTCTTAGAGGAAATCAATAAATCATAACCTAAAAGCCTATTCAATTATCAAGAAATCACACAACACAGTACCTACCAATTACAATAAATCATAGTATTAAAAAAAATTTCAGAATATTTAGTTAACAATTGTACCAATAACAATTATCAGATATTCATCGCAACTCTTGGCTTCTCCACCCTATGCTAACCTCTCTGCCACAATTTCATCCAGAAAAACAACCAGCTTGCATTGGCCCCACATTGTCATTAAATTATTATTTATTTTAAAAAAAGTTCAAAATCAATTGCTAACCCAGATAGTGTTAGATGTGGTGGGTTCTAATGTGTGTGTTGCAAGAGTGTATGTGTATTTATTTTTTCGATTGGCATAGTAAAATAAAAGAGTGTTTGGAGAGAGGAGCGAAACCTATTGACAGTGGGGATGTAATTGTGGGTTATGTGACGTAGGAAGTTGGGGATTTGGTCAAGTTTGGGATACCAAAACTGAAAATTGGGTTGAAGATTTCTAGTTGTCTGCAAGCTTATGGGTGGCCAATAACAACCAATAACAAATTAATGGCAAAATAATTGCATTATTCAGTCTAAAATCACAATCAATCATAATATTCAGTGTAAAAACAGAATAATCACATTGAAGCTGAAGGAATATTAGATAACTTACCAGTGAGAGTCCACGACACTGTCTACGCCGACCAGCTCTGACGAAGTCTGACAACAAAGCTTCTCCGTTTCTTCCCTCATCTCTTCCCTCCCCTCCTCTCTTTCGAATCGCAACAAGTCTTTCAGATCAGTTGTTTTCTTTTCTTTTTTTAATCTTGGTGCTTTGTTTGAACAAACTTCTCCAGCAAGCCTTATAATTTATATATTTGTAAAAGTTTCATATTTTACACTTTGACCCATTAAAGTTTCTAAAATTTTGCTTTCATCTTAACCTAATTTAAAAAATACATATACATGGAATTTAAAATAGATTATTATATATGTTAACTAATTCAAAAAAAAAAAATTCAAATAGTTTAAGAAATTGGGGGGCTACTCTATATAATTTTGAAATTATCTAAAAAAAATTTGGGGGTGCGAACTCCTATAATTTTAAATTATTTTAAAATTTCTAGTATAATATATGATATTTTTCAAATTTTTGGGGGTGTGGCCGCCCCCCTCTGCCCCCCTAGATCCATCACACAAAACAATAAAATAAAATAAAATAAAATAAAATTATGTACAATCCTTGCAACTTGAGTAACTCAAGCTTAACTTGGGTTGGACTTGACTAGACAACCTCAAGGTACAATTCAAACTTTGACAAGTACATGCAGTTGTCATTAATACAACTTAAATTGAATTTGGATAACCTCTAAACCCGAACCTCTCTTAGTCCAACTAATAGATTAAAGTTCTAAATATGAAGTTGTTTTTCACATGGAACCAACCAAACCAATTTTCCCAATATCTTGGTACTGTATCACATTAATTTCACGAGAAGTTATTGGTTAGTTTGGAGGTAGCGTTAGGTAACGCTCCACGTGCATTGTGATTAATAGAAATAGTGAGACTCGTGATTTTGTGTTGGTGATTGGGAAATATGAGGGGCATAAGAGTTTGTGATTGGTATGGGATATGGCCACATGGTGCCCTAAGATCAACTAATAATTTTTCTAATTTTCACATGGAACCCTAGAGCCTACCCTAGAGCCTATAGCAGCCTTGATTTTGATTTTGATTTTTTTTTTTGTTTTTTTGGTAAAAATAAGTGAAAAGTCTAGTTTTAGAGGTGTGTATGGTATTAGGTTCAAGAATTATTTTATTTTGGTTGTAAAAATATGATTAATGAAATTGTTTGATGAAAATGACAAATTATTGCTTTGAAGGATTTTTCTTTCATTTTTACCTACTGTCAGCAAAAAAGTCCCAACGACTAATAGTGGCTAGTGGTGGTCAGGGACGGATCCAGGATTATGACTTTGGGGGGGCCAAAGTACGTTTAACTTTTAACCAATAAAATTTGAAGTTCAATACCAATTTCAACTAACATGAAAAAAAATCAATAATGCTATGATAAAATATTGAACTATATATTCCTTGTCAACATAATTGAGTACAGAAAGATGATCATACAATTGAGAATATTTTTTTGCTCATATTCACTTACAAAAAGTAGTAACTATTTCTACATGCATTTATTTACTAAAATTAGGCATTTTCAATTGAGCTTGACGCTCTTTTATAATATCAAAAGCATGAATGATAGAGTCTACATCAAACTCTCGAGCAATGTCTTTTTTAATGTACGTAATCAAGTAACTAGCCAGAAAACCATCTTCCATCCTATTCCTAAAAGTCATAAAATATATGGCAGCACAAAATAACATTTAGATTTTTATCCAAATTCTTAGAGGAAATCAACAAATCATAACCTAAAAGCCTATTCAATTATCAAGAAATCACACAACACAGTACCTACCAATTACAATAAATCATAGTAGTAAAAAAAATTCACAATATTTAGTTAACAATTGTACCAATAACAATTATCAAATATTCATCGCAACTCTTGGCTTCTCTACCCTATGCCAGCTTCTCTGCCACAATTTCACCCAAAAAAACAACCAGCTTGCATTGGCCCCACATTGTCATTAAATTATTATTTATTTTTTAAAAAATTCAAAATCAATTGCTAACCCAGATAATGTTAGATGTGGTGGGTTCTGATGTGTGTGTTGAAAGAGTGTATGTGCATTTATTTTTTCGATTGGCATAGTAAAATAAAAGAGTGTTTGGAGAGAGGAGCGAAATCTATTGACAGTGGGGATGTAATTGTGGGTTATGTGATGTAGGAAGTTGGGGATTTGGTCAAGTTTAGGATACCAAAACTGAAAATTGGGTTGAAGATTTCTAGTTGTCTGCAAGCTTATGGGTGACCAATAACAGCCAATAACAAATTAATAACAAAATAATTGCATTATTCAGTCTAAAATCACAATCAATCATAATATTCAGTGTAAAAACAGAATAATCACATTGAAGCTGGAGGGATATCAGATAACTTACCAGTGAGAGTCCACGGTTCCACCGTCTACGCCGACCAGCTCTGACGAAGTCCGACAACAAAGCTTCTCCGTTTCTTCCCTCATCTCTTCCCTCCTCTCCTCTCTTTCGAATCGCAACAAGTCTCTCAGATCAATTGTTTTCTTTTCTTTTTTTAATCTTAGTGCTTTGTTTGAACAAACTTCTCCAGCAACCCTTATAGTTTATATATTTGTAAAAGTTTCATATTTTACACTTTGACCCATTAAAGTTTCTAAAATTTTGCTTTCATCTTGACCTAATTTAAAAAATACATATACATGAAATTTAAAATAGATTATTATATATGTTAACTAATTCAAAAAAAAAAATCCAAATAGTTTAAGAAATTGGGGGGCTACTGTAGACACCCCATTTTTGACCGACCTTAAGACTCAGACGTCACCAGTTGAGCGTTAGGTGATGTTGCATAATATGCTCGTTCAGAAGTTTCAGAGTCGCGGCCGTGAGCCCTGCCTCCGGACTTCCGAACCCTTTTCTGTGCCTTGTCTCGGTTTGCGAGCCAGACTCGGTTTTCTCTGTTTCTTTTCCTGAGGGAAGGGAGAGGTCCCGTGGACCATCTCTCAATGTCCGTAGGCTGCATTTGGTGGCCGTAGGCCATTTTGCCCATTTCGGAGTCCGGTTCCCGGTTTCCGGAGCCGTCAGGTCGTGTGCCTCGGTTCGGGACCGCTTAACCATCTCTTATTGCTCTGATTTTTGGCATACATCTTATTTCATCCCTTTTGAGGGACACTGGGGGCTAAGAAACCCACTTCGAGGTCGAATACCATTTTCGGTGCTTAACAGCCCATTTTCGGGACCCCGAACTGCGTGTTTTGGCCCCGGAATGTTCGTTTTGCAACGGTTTTCGTTCATTTTTGGCAGGTACCTCTGTTTTATCACAGGGAAGGTCACTGAAGGGTGGGAGGCCAGCAATTGTTGCAGCAACCAGTTATTTCTCTTCCGGAGCCTCCCGGCGCCCGTTTTTCGCACTTCCGGGCTAATGTTGAATACCTCGGAGCTAGTGTTGCCAACTTTCAACCACATATCTGTGATCTACACACTTGGGAGGCCCCTAAAAGTTCATGGCCGGCCATTAAGGTCACCTGACCCTTTTGACCCCTTTCTTCCGGGCTAATGTTGAACCCCTTGGACCTTTTTTCTTGAACTTTGAACCACATATCTGTGATGTACACATATGAGAGGCCCCTAAAAGTTCATGGCCGGCCAGTAAGTCAACTTGACCCTTTTGACCCCCTCTTTCCGAGCCATTGTTGAACCCCTTGGGCCCACTTTCTTGGAATTTCAACTACATGGTTGTGTTGTACACACATAGGACTACCTCCCCAATAGCTGGCGGGCCAGAAAATCACCTTGACCCTTTTGACCCCTAGCCGGCCGGCTAGGGGGTGTGGCCGGCCGACCACCTCCAGCAAAAGTGTGAGGCCGGCCTGCTTCCTTGCACTGTGCCCTTTACAGCTGTTGGGCAATATCCCCCAGATATTTTCTGTATCCGGGGGATATTTTGTGGGGGAGTTTTGCCCTCCTTCTCCCCCACCTTTACACCCCATTTTGAACCCTTATAACCAGCTGGTGGCCTTCTTTGTAAGGGTTAGAAAAATTACTCTTCAAAGCTCCATAGCCAACACTATCTTCTTCCTTTTCAATTCTTCAAAAAACCCTAAGTCCGCTAACCACCATTCCTTCTACACCACCAAGCTCTACTACCACCATCTCATTTCCAGCAGCAAGGAGGGATTCTTGAAGGCTAAAGAAGCTACAAATCCATCCAAGAAGCAACAAAAGTTCGAATCTTCAAGGGTAAGTAACACTTTTACCCTTTTGACCCTTTTTCTTGATCCATTTCTAAGCCTCACTTCTTTTTGGTTTCAAGCTCCGGCCCTAACTGAAAAGGGCCATATTTTGAGCTCATCTTCACTTCTCATTAAGGGCTCAACCCTATTTGAGCCCTCCATAATATACTTGCTTCATTGATCATCTTGTATGTCATAGTTTTGCATGCTATTTTTGACCCATGAGCAATTTATTTTCGAGCATGTTGTAAACTGATATAAGGCTTATTTTGAGCCCCTCTTCAATATTGGAGAAGGGCTCAACATTGTTTGGTGTCTCCATGTGTCACTTGTAGTTCAATCCCTTATTTGGCCCCATTTTTGCATAAATTGATAGCCCTCTTTGCTTCTGCTTTTGGACCTTGGTCCGAACTGAAAGTGGTATTGTTTTGGCCTATACTTCATATTTCATTCACACTTTTTTTCTGTTTGGTGATTATTTTATATACTTCATGTTATAGCACCTTTTGAGCCTTGTTTTGCATCACATTTTTAGCATATTTTTATACTGATTTTGAGGCTTCCATATACTGTAAATGTTCATATTTTTGGTCCATCTTCAGTGTTGTAGAAAGAAATTTTTCAGTTTGGGTTTAGCTTATACCACTTGCTTCATTACCCCTCTTTTGGCCCCTATTCTCGCATGCTATTTTTCCTTCACCTATGCTTGCTGTTTGGCCTTGTTTATAACTGTAAAAGTGCATCTTTTGGGACTGTCTAGCTTCTGTCTTTGCATTGCATGTCCATATTGTGCATGTTTGGCATGGCTATAGGCCATTTCGGATGCCTAATGTTGCATTTCGGGACGTTTCCTTGCATTTCATGTCATTTCGCTTCATTTCGGGACTGTTTTCCCCCATATTTTGTTGCTGGAATTCCATTAGCATGCTTGCATATCATTTTTGCCACATTTCATCATATTCTGTCATCGCCTCGGTTTGCGTGCCCGTGTGCACGCATTTCGAGGCACCTCATTTTTATCCGCCGGCATCCGATGTGAGTGTGGCTGAGGCTCAATCATGTTGGTATAAGCCCACTTGTCATTTCCATGTCATTTCATCATACTCTGTCATCGCCTCGGTTTGCGTGCCCGTGTGCACGCATTTCGAGGCACCTCATTTTTATCCGCCGGCATCCTATGTGAGTGTGGCTGAGGCTCACTCATGTTGGTATAAGTCCATTTGTCATTTCCATGTCATTTCACAGCATTCCATCATTGCCTCGGTTTGCGTGCCCGTGTGCACGCATTTCGAGGCACCCTATTTTTATCCGCCGGCATCCGATGTGAGTGTGGCTGAGGATCACTCATGTTGGTATAAGCCCACTTGTCATTTCCATGTCATTTCATCATACTCTGTCATCGCCTCGGTTTGCGTTCCCGTGTGTACGCATTTCGAGGCACCTCATTTTTATCCGCCGGCATCCGATGTGAGTGTGGCTGAGGCTCACTCATGTTGGTATAAGCCCACTTGTCATTTCCATGTCATTTCATCATACTCTGTCATCGCCTCGGTTTGCGTGCCCGTGTGCACGCATTTCGAGGCACCTCATTTTTATCCGCCGGCATCTGATGTGAGTGTGGCTAAGGCTCACTCATGTTGGTATAAGCCCACTTGTCATTTCCATGTCATTTCATCATACACATATCATCGCCTCGGTTTGCGTGCCCGTGTGCACGCATTTCGAGGCACCTCATTTTTATCCGCCGGCATCCTATGTGAGTGTGGCTGAGGCTCACTCATGTTGGTATAAGTCCATTTGTCATTTCCATGTCATTTCACAGCATTCCATCATTGCCTCGGTTTGCGTGCCCGTGTGCACGCATTTCGAGGCACCCTGTTTTTATCCACCGGCATCCTATGTGAGTGTGGCTGAGGCTCACTCATGTTGGTATAAGCCCATATCATGTTTTCATGTCATTACATTGCATTCCGCCATCGCCTCGGTTTACGTACCCATGTGCACGTACTTCAAGGCATCTCATTGTCATTCGCATTGTTTTATATCATCGCCTCGGTTTGCGTGCCTGCGTGCACGTATTTCGAGACACATATCATCGCCTCGGTTTGCGTGCCCACGTACACGCACTTCGAGACACATATATCATCGCCTCGGTTTGCGTGCCCGTGTGCACGTACTTCAAGGCATCTCATTGTCATTCGCATTGTTTCATATCATCGCCTCGGTTTGCGTGCCCGCGTGCACGCATTTCGAGACACATATCATCGCCTCGGTTTGCGTGCCCGCGTGCACGCATTTCGAGACACATATCATCGCCTCGGTTTGCGTGCCCGCGTGCACGCATTTTGAGACATAACATCGCCTCGGTTTGTGTGCCCGCGTGCACGCATTTCGAGACATATCATTTTCTCAGTTTGCGTGCCCGTGTGCACGCATTTCGAGGCATCTCATTTTCATAGCTTTGAGTATGTTAGGATTCTATCTTTGTTGCATTTCATGCATATCATGCATATCGCATCATGTCCGGAATAGGAGTTAGCCCGGGCACGGGAAACGAGGTACATTTCGTACTCCGAGTGACGGAATGTGTCTCAATTCCCCAGTCACCGACACTCCGGATTATCCATGATGGAGTTAGGTTTTAGCTGTAGTTTCATGTGCATTCATCCTATATTGAGTTGTACATTTCCATTCCTCGGCCATCATGCCTCGGTATGCGTGATTAGTGGCACGAGGATCGAGGCATGCATATATCTGTGAAAATACATTGCTAAGCCCCTTTCCTGCTCTCTGTTGCAGCAAAATGAAGAATCAGCAACTTTTCAGAGTTTGGCACGCTTTTCAAGAATAACTGCCAAACAGAGGCTAATTGGGGCATCCCGATGGATTTCCGCGCAAGACAACCCGGACATACATCACTCATCAGAAGCAAGGCAGTCCCTGGCTTGCACGCCAGTTTATTTGCTTTCTAGTTAATTCATTAATTAATTAGAATTCTGTAATATTTTGGACTGTAATATTCTTTTATTTTGGGGACTGTAATATTCGGACTGTATTATTTATTCGGACCCTCCGAGTGAGGGCACAACTGTAATAAGTGTGCGTGAGTGTGATGTATGTCTTCCAACCCCACGTCTTTCTCCCTTTTATTTATCCGCTTATGATGGTTAGATTAGGGCATGTTTAAATTAGCATACAGTATGACTGCATGTTTGCATCATTCATCTGTTTTGCATGCACCAGGCTCGGCGCATCATACTAACTGCATTGTATTTTCAATTCCAAGTTGAATACATGTTAGTTGTAACATTTCATATGCCATCTTAGAATAGCCGAGCCTACTATAGTTGCATTTTGTATGTGTTGCATTAAGCATTTTTGTATACTTAGGATCATGCATGATTTTTAATGTAGTTTCTGTTTTTGGCTTGGAGTACTCGGTAAGCTTTATGCTTTAGCATCCTTGCATGCGTGTGAGTGAATGCCATGATAGCATGCTTACCATGAGGCTATGTGCTTATCTGATATATCCACCTGAATGCCTGTGGGTGAAGGTTGGGTTATCTGAATTGGAATGAATCATCAAATGTTTCAAGCCTACCTGCGGGTAGCAAACCATTTTCAAAAACAAGCATGAAATGTTTTGTTCCAATTCAGGCGATCCAGTCTATACTTGTATGCTGTGAGCATCACATAGTAACCTAGGCTAATAACCGGAATAAGAACTCACAATGTTTTCAAAAATTGATATCATGGTTAGTAGAGGCCGGTCTATGACCGGGCGAGCGGGGGTGCTCACGAAGTGACCTTCCCCAATCGTACCCAAGTTCCCGAGCCGAGGCAACTTTGGTGATGACGGACACGTGGCCTTTTGGCACCGAGTCAGGGTTTCCTAAATTTCCCAAAATAAAATATTTAGGTGGCGACTCTGTATCTGGCAAAGCAGTCCATGTTTGGCACTTCTTTCAAAAATCTGTTTTCTCAAAACGATTTGCCGGATTTGGACTCTTTGGTTCAGACTTAGAACCGTGACTACGAAAAGTCGAGTCCGAGCTGTAGCGAGGTCTCCCCGCGGGCTTGTTACAGCTACTCTATATAATTTTGAAATTATCTAAAAAAAATTTGGGAGTGCAAACTCCTATAATTTTAAATTATTTTGAAATTTCTAGTATAATATATGATATTTTTCAAATTTTTGGAGGCGCGGCCGCCCCCCTTAGATCCATACTTGGTGGTGGTGGTGACATGGACAAATAAATAGATTAGGTGGACAAATAGACGACACTAGATAAATCAATGGATAGCTAGGTGACGGAGACAAATAAGTAAAATAGTGAACAAACAAATAGATAGGGAAGAATAGTATGACTTTTTAAATTATTATTGTTCTTATGACCTAAAAGATTATAACTTAAGATTGTTGCTCAAAAAAATTGAAAATTAGATTCAAGGCCTCAGTGCCCTTTTAATTTAATTTTTTTTATTTTTTTTATTTCAATAGTAATATGGGTATGTTTTATAAGTGAGGGTTATCATCAGAGTTGGCCAAACAATCAAAGACAACTTTATTATAATTAAACTCTCATTGCAATAGTTCTTCTAGCCTAGTAGTTCCTAGGAGGACTTACATGTATCAAAGACAGCTTTATTATAATTAAACTCTCATTGCAATAGTTCTTCTAGCCTAGTAGTTCCTCGGAGGACTTACGTGTATGTCATAATAAGTGAACTTATTATTTAATAAGTTCTATGATAATTAATAGTATTTTTCATCAAATACTATTAAAAAAATGTCACTCCTTGTTAATTTTCAAAGATAGTTTGAAAATTGTTACAAAAAAAGTCATTAATTTTTAACTTTCAGCAACAGTTTGAAAATTTCGTCACAAAAAAGTCACTAATTGTAAATTTTAGCAACAATTTATAAAAATTGTGACAAAAAAAGTCACGAATTGCCAATTTTTAGGAACATATGTAAAAAATCGTCACAAAAAATTACTTTTAGTGACGATTTTATTAAGATTTATTTTCAATAAGATTTTAAAGAAATGAAATCCAACTATTAGAGCCTATTAGTGTAGACATCCCCGAACGTCCCAGGAGGAAATCCTGTTTTGTTCATTGGGCTCACTACAGTTCGGACTCGATGTCACGGTCCTGTATCTAATCTCGCGGAGTGCATTGCAAGACCGATGAATCATCAAAGAGTCCAAATCCGGCAAATCGTTTTGAAAAACTGATTTTTAGAAAGAAGTGCCAAACATGGACTGCTTTGCCAGATATAGAGTCGCCACCTAAATATTTTATTTTGGGGGGATTTAGGAAACCCTGACTCGTGCCTAAGGCCACGTGTTCGTCATCACCAAAGTTGCCTCGGCTCGGGAACTTGGGTATGATTGGGGAAGGTCACTTCGTGAGCACCCCCGCTCGCCCGATCAAAGATCGGCCACTACTAAACATGATATCTTGTTTTGAAAACATTATGTGGTCTTATTCTGGTTATTAGCATAGAATTACTATGTGATGTACACAACAAACAAGTATAGACTGGATCGTTTCAGTTGGAACAAAACATTTCATGCTTGTTTATTTGAAAGATGGTTTGATGGTGCTACTCGCAAGTAGGCTAAGATGTGGATTTGCCACCCTCAAGTGGGCTTAAGAAAACATGATTTTTCCACTCTCAAGTGGGCTTAAAACTCTCAATTGGTGAATTGTTCCAATTCAAATAACCCAACCTTCACCCACAGGCATTCAGGCAATTATATCACATGAGCAAATAGCCTCATGGTAAGCATGCTATCATGGCAGTCACTCACACGTATGCAAGGATGCTAAAGCTAAAACACTTACTGAGTACTCCAAGCCAAAAAAAGAAATTAGTTAGTGACCAATGCCTGATCCTAGTTCATGTTAGCGATGGCTAATGCAGCACATGCAAAATGCAATTAGAATAGGCTTGGCCAAGCTAAGAATGGCTTGTGGAATGCTACAACTCGATACACGTGTTCAAGTTGGAATTGAAATACTATGCAGTTAGCATGATGCGCCGAGCCCGATGCATGCAATACAGACGAATGATGCAAACATGCGAGCATAAGTATGCTAATTGGAACATGCCCTAAATTAACCATCAAAAGCTAGTAAATAAAAGGGAGAAAGACGTGGGGTTGGAAGACATTCACATACGCACGCACACTTATTACAAATTCGCCCTCTCGACGGAGGGTTCGAATGAATAGTACAGAATAAACTAGCTAATCTAAGCTAATTAAACTAATTATTACACAACATTAATTAATTAACGAATTAACTAAGTAAGTAAGGAAACTAGCATGCAAATTAAACAAAATGGACTGCCTCAGCTCTGTTCTGAATGATAGGGATGCATGCATGCTCAAGTAGCCTTGTCGGGAAATCCATCGCGATGCCCCGATTTGCCTCTGTTTGCAGCTGGTCCCAGAACACTATACAAAGCTCCAGAAGGCTGCTGACCAATTTTTGCTGCTGGTTTTCGATTTGCTGCAACAGAGAGCGAGAAAGGGGCATGGCAAAGTATTTTCAACATATGTGTGCATGACCACTCTCTCCATCATTGCACAAGCTCCAGGGAGTGTAGTCCTCGATCCTCGTGCCGCCAATCACGCATCTCGATGCATGATGGCCGAGGAGTCGGATTGCACGACTCGATGTAAAATGAATGCACATATAAACACAACAATGCCTAAACTCTATCATGGGTAATTCGGAGTGTCAGCGACCGAGAATCGAGGCACGTTTCGTCACTTAGAGTACGAAACGTCCCTCGTTTCCCATGTTTGGATTAAACCCTATTCCAAACACAATGCAATATACATGGCATACACAATACGACTAGCATGCAACCCTAAACGTAATGCAACCTAATCATGCGAGCATGCGAGGGATGATATGAAAACATGCAACTAGCATACACAATGCTATGAACTAAGAATGGCATACTCAATGCATATGAACTATATGGCATACGCAATGCACATACGAAGATGGACATGCACGAAGACATGAACAAGGCATACACAATGCGACGATCAAGCATGCAAAAACATGGATATGGCATACATAATGCAAGATGGACTTAAACTAAAATGAATGGGCCTCAGCCGCACTCAAATCAGTTGCCATACATGATGAAAATGAAGCAACAACACACATGCAAACATGCACAAAAGCAAGGGACCAAACCTAAGGCATAAAGTGCAACTCTACTAAGGCATGGCAAGGGATTAAATATGGCATACAATCACACATTTTCCAGCTCTGAAATGTCATATAGGGTGGCTCCAAATCATGCAAACACCTCACACAATGCATACTAGATGGCCAGGATACCGAAACTAGTGAAATGCATTACACTAGAGGTATGCAAAGCAATACACAAATGACCAAACTAGCCCCAAACAGTCCCTATGCAGGCCCAAAACAGTAGGATAATGGACTAAAATGATGACTTGAAAGGCATGGAAATGAAGCTCATGCAATGGCCTATAAATGAGGTAATTAAGCACGACTCTCAAACACATTTAAAGAGTGGAAAACATGGGAATATGGCACAAGTATAGGCTCTGAAATGACATGCTCAATGACCCCAAAACATGAAAACACCACCATTCAAGCATGCAAGAAGCTTCAAAACTTAAAGCTAGGCATGGGCATTACACTACAAGCATGCATAGCAAGCATCATTCGACCAAGAGGCCTAAAAATAGAGCTAAGGCAGTCCAAAACATGCACAAAATTAGTTTGGAGTATGGCCAAAACATGCTAGAATCAAAGGCCAAAATAGCATGCAATGTGAGCTAGTAAAGAGGATTTACACTACAAGCATATGAGGCATTCAAGAGGTCACTAAACCAGCAAAACTCAGAGGTATGAAATGCCAAATAAAGCCCCAAAACTCACTAAAACATAGTCAATGCATGCAAGAATGGCATGCTCCTTGGATAACATGCAAGATGGACACCCAATACGGGAAAAAAAGCTCTGGATAGAGCCTATGCAGGTTCTAAAACTCACCAAAAATGGCCTAAAACATGGCTCGGAAGCATGCAAATAAGGGCTCCTTTGTTAGGCCAAATATGCTAGGAAACAAAATAAGGGGAGAGAGGGTCACTCCTCTCTCATTTTGGCACTCAAAACAGCATGCTAGCCACTGAAAATCCACTGGATTTCAGTGGCTAGAAGGCCAAACAAAGGTCAATGCAAAGGCCTTAATGCATGGCTCAAAATAAGGCAAAATGAAGCATGCAAGGGGGTAGATGACCCCCAACAGAAAAATGATCTTAAACAAACATGTTAAGGACCTCAAAATAAGACTTTTTTCAGTTGATGAAAAAGCTCAAATATTCTTGCAAGTATGGCGAAAAGATGAAGCAAAATAAAGCCTTAAAAGGGAGAAAGTGTGTTACCCTTGTACCTCAGCAACTCCAGCAGCCTCTAGACCAAAAATGTAGCTCCTCAACCTCTGAAAAAGGCCTCCAAGAAGCTTAGGTTGGTGTTGGATGGGTTAGGCTAGGAGATGGTGTGCAATGGAGAGATATAGAGGGAGATAGATGTATATGCCTTAGAGAATTTCAGAACCTTCACAAAGGAGGGGGAGGCCCTCCTTTATAGCTAAGAGGGTCCAAAGCTTCTCAAAGAAGCTAAAAAAAAGCTTGAAGATCCTCCATACACGTGTATGGACGATCCATTCTGTGCCTTCCAGCTGGCACAGTTGGCAACAACTCACAGAGACAAGACTGAGGGAGGCAGGCCGACCAGTTCAGGTGGTCGGCCGGCCACTTCCCCTGGTCGGCCGACCAGGTCAAAAGGTTCAAAATCAAGAAAGGTGGTCGGCCAGCCCATTTGGTGGTCTCCCAACCGAATGCAAGCTAGTGGTATGGTGGGAGACCAGTAAATGTGGCTCAAAAGTCAGGGAGACCAGCTACCTGACAAGAAAATCGGCCGGCGGGGAAAAATGGTCTCTAAGAAGAAAAGGTGGTCTCCCACCCTTGTACCACCTTCCAAACAATGAAAATAGGGTCCATGCCAAAAATGAACCAAGACGGATGCAAAACGAGGGTTCGGGGGTCAAAACGCGCAGCCGGGTGCCCCGAAAACTGACTGTTAAGCATCGAAAGTGGCGTGCGACCACGAAGGTGGTCTCCCGGGCCACAATGTCCCTCTAGAGAGAGGAAACAAGGTGTGTACCAAGAATCGGAGCAAACGGAGAAAGTTAAGCGGTCCCGAACCGAGGCGTACGGCTGATGGCTCCGAAAATTAAAAATTGGTCTCCAAACGGGAACAGTGGTCTACGACCACGAAAAGTAGCCTACGGCCACTGAGAGATGATCTACCAGACCTCTCCCTCCCTTCGGAAAGAGAAAACAAAACCTGGATCGTAAACCGAGGCAAAGCACAAAAGGGTCCCGAGGTCCGGGGGTAAGGCTCTCAGCCGAAACTCCGAAACCTCAGAACGAGCACAATATGCACCATCACCGAGCGCTCAATCGATGACATCTAAGTCTTAAGGTCGGTCAAAAATGGGGTGTCTATAATTAATAATTCATCTTAGTTCGTAATCCCATCTCTCTTTACAGTAGTGCCACCCTAACTCTACCATTTCAAAGCTCTGTCTCACCATTGTCATCCATTCATGGTCTCTTTGCGAACCGTTTGATGCACTTCTATTTCTGAACCTTGCAAGCAAGCGGTTATCAAACGATCGGCCAACTACCAACCTTCCATTTGGGACTACGACTATATCCAGTCCCAAAATAGTAAATTTGTGGTATATATCTATATTATTATATAATTAAGCAAATACTAGATTCAAGAAGTCTGTAAATGCTTTCCTTAGATTTCTTTGGACATTTTACTTTTCAAAAGAAAAGAAGGTCAGTACCATTTTACCCTAAATTAGTTTACCCTAGCTTCGACGACCCTTTTCCACTCCGACCACCTTTTCCATGTCACCAATGCCTACTTAGTCCAACCACCTTTTCCACATTTCCCACCACCTTCACTACCTCCACGTTGTCGCCACCTCCTCTCTCTTCTTTTTCTTCTTCTCCGTCGACCAAGCCCTCCTCATTCACCACAAAATCCTAAACCAGCCCCCTCATTTTTTTTTTTTTTTTTTTTGATGACTCAGTATCCAGTCCTTTGGACCAATTATTTCGGGAAATCAATCCCACCATCCACTTGCGGGAATTCCGATTAAAGCTAGGGCTTTGCCCTGTATGGACATGGCCCCAAGAGATTGTTTGCACCTATGAAGTTTTGAACTTGAGACCCTAGAGGGAGTACACCCCTAGGTCCTAAGCCTTGACAACTAGTCCAACCCCCTCCATTGTCGTGACTCCCCTCCTTGTTTTCGTCACTCGTTGCCACTACCTCATCTTCTTTTTCCTTATTCTCTTTCTTATTCCTCAACCACAAAGGCTAACCTAGACTTTTTTCCTTGTCATGACCCCCTTCTTGGACGACGGGGCAGTGAAGGTGTCAGGAAGTGACGGCGATAGAGGTGGCTGGGAAGGGTAGGGGTAGGGTTGAAATTATTTGGGGTGTTGAAAGAAAAATAAAATAAAATTTGAATTTGAAAATGTGGTGCCTTGAGCAATTGAGTGTCTAGTTTAAGTTTTACGGTGCATTTAGGGAGAGGTGGTGTGGTTGTTGTGCCTCCCGCATAGCAACCACTGTTGTGCAGATATTGGGGCCCATTTAGCGGCCCGTTTCAAAAAGTGAATGGTTTGAATCATCAAAACAAGTCTTGAAATGCGCCCAAAAGGCAGCACAACAGTGGCTGATATGCCTTTCACACAGCAGTCACACCATGTCTGCATTTTGAGCCACCTCTAGATTTGGTCTTGTGTGAGTTGATTTCTAACCACATTGCCAAATTAGTACTCAGCTGGCGAACACTGGTAGAGTAGATCACGCCCGAACGACCTGTAACAGAAAGAAGAGGTTCCGGCGGTGGTTCGTCCACCCAGGGGCACTCCGACGATCAAGTTAGTTATCTCTCAAAGATAGAAAAAGTGCGTAACTCACTATTCAGAATATAAAAAGCATACCTTAGACCCATGAGGGTGTCTCCCTTTTATAGCCAATACAAAGCTAATCCCAATAGAAGACTAGCTCCAATGGATTCTGGATTACTGCTGATCTTGGACTCCTAGTAGGATTGGGATAAACTCTCTAAATCTTTATCCAAACTGTAGACACCCCATTTTTGACCGTCCTCAAGACTTGGACGTCACCGTTTGAACACTCGGTGATTATCCATGTTTGTGTTCGTTTGGAGTTCCCGGAGGTCTCAGCTACGCGCCCTGCCTCAGGATCTCCGAACTTGACCGTTTTGTGTCTGGTTTTGCACCAAACACTTGTGTTTTGCCTTGGAAGGGCAGGGAATGCCTTGTGAGGCATCCCCATACACCACCGGCAGTGGCTAGAGGCCACCGGCTGGTTTTTACTGCCACCGGCAATGTATATTGCCGGCCGGCACTATTTGTTGCCGGTCAGCACTATTTAGTGCCGGTCGGCACTCTTTTTTGCCAAAATGGCATTTTTGGGTAGCCGACCACTGTTCATCTACTTTATGTAGATATTTTGTGCCAGCTGTGATAGCTGGCACCAACTCTGCCTCCCTCCATACACGTGTATGGAGGGATCTCCCTCTAAGCAAGCTTGTTGTATAAGCTTTGCAAGAGGACAAGCCTCCTCTTGGCTCTAGGTTAGAGACTTGGAAGCAAAAACCAGAGGTTCTACATATAGATACATCCTATCTCTATATCTCCCTCTCTCTCCTCCTTTGTGTGTGTTTCTTGGCCTAAAAGTGTGTTTTTACCTTACTTTTGCACCAATACACACACTATTACACCTAGCTCCGAGATTGAGGGACTTGGGGGGTTGATTCTTGAGTTTTTGGACTGATTTTGATCAAAAGAAGAGGGCTGGACCATTTGTTCTTCAAAGGATCTTCAAGGGTGAGAACTTCACTTTAGTTTCCCCAAACTTGCAATAGTTTTTTACCTATCTTGCTTGCTGATTTAGCTTTTGTGTATAACATAAAAAAGGCTTACATTTTCATGCTTTAGAACTTTCATTAAGGTTGTTTTGTGGTTTGAGTGCAAACTCACCTTATTAGGCCTTGTTTGGCCCCTTTTTGTACCATCTTTGTTAAGCTTTGGTCATTCTTGTGTCTTGGCCTTCTCACCACTGAAATCCAGTGGATTTTCAGTGGTGAAGAAGGGATTTTGAAGTCTTGCATAGGGGAGGGACACCCCTCTCCATTGGTCCCTCTTTTGTCCTCATTTTTGGCTTAATATGGTAACATGTATGCTCAGTTGTTTATGACTGCTTTTCAGAGGTTTTTTGGGTGTTTTGGATCATGTTATACCTCTGTCCTATGTTGGGTTTATTGGCCTTTTACATGAATAACATACTTGCTTTGAAATCCCATTATTTGGCTTAAAGAGTGCCATGTTGCAACACATCATTTGAGCATGATTTTGGTTCGGCACTAAGAAGTTTTTAGCATTGTTTTTCCATGCTTAAAGTCTGTTGCTTATCAATTTGGTCATGTTTGACATGTTTGTTATGGTTGCTATGCATTTTGGCTTGTGAGCCCTCAAGTGTATGAGTCATAAGTATGCCTTAGTTGGTCTACTTTGATGAGTTGAAGTTGTTTTCCATGTCATTTCAGTCCCCAAATCATGCTAGCATGCTTGCATTCATCGTTCCTTTCATGCTTAGAAGATGTGCCCTTTTTATGCTTTGAAATGAACATTATGCATGCCTAAGTATTTGAGCCTTCAAGGTTGTCATATCATTGGGTTTTAGGGCTGATTTCAGTGTATTCAAACTCCGTTTTTGGTTGCATAGCTCATACCATGTTGGCTTGGGGTAGTGATAGTAAGATGCTCCTTTGTTGTGCCTTAACTTTGGGCCTATTAGTGTATATGCTTCCATGCTTGATTGTCCATTACTTTGGCATCTTTGGCCACTGTTTTGGGGTGTGGCCGAGGCCTCCCATTTCAACCTAAATCCACTCTTGTTCATGGCTACATGTTTGAATTGTTGCCTCTAGTTATATGCTTGCATTGTGCCATGTTTGCATCTCATTTTAGGTTTCATTGTATCGCATTTTGCATGCTTAATACATCACCTTTGCATGTTTGGTTTGCATTGCATTTGGCATGTTTTGCATTTTAACTTCACGTTGCATCTTTAAGTCAAGCTTGTATACATGCATTCCATTGTTTAGTTTGGGGTGTCAAACCAAACTCGAAGGGCGAGGAGTGTTTGTACTTCAAGTGACAAAACACGCCTCAACCCTCGGTCGCCAATCCCCTTGACTCTAACATGATAGGGTCTTGGCATTCATATATTTGTTGCATGCATCTTTACATCAAGTGGCAAATTTGATCCCTTGAGCTATCATGCACCATTGATGGCTCGAGGATCGAGGGCCATGCTTCCCTGAGCTCAAAGCATGATAGGAAGCATGACCATGCTCACATGTGCCTGAGATCCCATGCCATACTGTCTGTCCTCTGTTTGCTGTCAAAACTGTCTTCTGCAGGAGGCTTTTGCCGACCGGCATAATTTTGCGCCGGCCGGCAATCTGTTTACAGCCGATAGATCCAAAAACGGCCGGTGGGGATTGTGAACTGCCGGTGAGTATTTCCCCTAGCCGGTGGTACTCTGCAGCATGCAAGGAACCTGTCCTGGGGCTTTGGAAATTTTCAGAGAAGCAGGGCAGTATAAACAGAGGTGGCAGTGGTGTGGTACGGGTTTTCCAGGCGAGCCGGGTTTCGAGCATGCATCATTCGCGCATCCCGAGGCAAAGGCTGCGGCCATCCCTTTCCTTTCTTTTTGCATTTCTCCTATTAAGCAAATTAGAAATTCTGTAATAATTTTATTTGCTTATTATTTGGACTGTAATATTTATTTGTATCCTCCGAGCGAGGGCAAATCTGTAATAAGTGTGTGTGAGTGTGTGTATGTCTTCCAATCCCCACTTCTTTCTTCCCTTTTATTTATCTGCTTATGATGGTAGACTAGGGCATATTTTAAAAGTTAGCATACCTTATGCAATACATGCGTGCATTCATACATTTGTCCTGCATGCACCGGGCTCGGTACATCATGCTAACTGCATTTGTATTTCAAATTCCAAATTGAATATGTGATAGTTGATCGCATTTCCATGCTATGCTTAGGTCAGCCGAGCCTGGCTAGATTGCATTTTTGCATGCGATGCATTAGCCATTCTTAACATGAACTAGGACACGCATGTTTGCTAACTAGTTTATTGTTTTGGCACGGAGTACGATGTAAGTAGTTATGCTTTATCATCCCGCATGCATGTGAGTGTTGCCATGACAGTATGCTTGCCATGCGACTAAATGCTTATGTGATAAATTGTTTGAATGCCTGTGGGTGAAGGTTAGATTGTTTGAGTTGGAAAAACTCATTAAAATCCGTATTTTAGCCTACTTGCGAGTAGCAAATTCCAAAACGTTTTTTTCAAAACAAACGGATATGCAATGCTTGTTTCCAAATTAGGCAATCTAGTCTATACTTGTTTGCTGTGCGCATAACATAGTAATTCTAGGCTAATAACCGGAATAAGAACACATAAAGTTTTCAAAAACGGATATCATGATTAGTAGAGGCCGGTCTTCGGACCGGGCGAGAGGGGGTGCTCATAGCTGACCTTCCCCAATCGTACCCTAGCTCCCGAGCCGAGACAACTCCGGTGATGACGAACATGTGGCCTTCGGCACCGAGTCAGGGTTTTCTAAATTTCCCCATTTTAAAATATTTAGGTGGCGACTCTGTATCTGGTAAAGTAGTCCATGTTTGGCACTCCTTTTCAAAAAAATCTGTTTCTCAAAACGATTTGCCAGATTTGGACTCTTTGGTTCAAGATTAAGAACCGTGACACAAAATCGAGTCCGAACTGTAACGGGGCCCCACGCGGGCGCGTCTACAGTTTCTGGCGACTTCGCTCGGGAAAATTAGAGAGCTTGACTCAAACTCGTGATATCCCATTTTGATTTCATTTATGTGTCTCTTTGCATTGCATTTGCATTGGTGCGCCTAGGAACACAGTGTTTGCCATCTGCCATTCCTGAACGGTTTGCCGGAGGCTTGTCTTGTCAAGGCATGACCATAAGGCTAACCGGTTATGGGCTCTGACAGCATGGGAACACAAACCCCGGTTTTTACTGGGGCACCCTTTCAACCATTCGACCTAGTGCATATTCAGATCCATAGTGACCATTCCAAGTTAGGACAGGCTGCTTACCCGATATTAGGCTATTTGAGAACCGCTGCGTGCATAGTGAAACCCTAGCTCCTGACAAAATAGGACAGGGAAACCCTACCCCAACATAGGGGTGTTTTGGCTCTCTTTACTTCCTATGTGCTTTTAGAGTGTTGCTCTACAGGAACGTGCATATCAGTTTGCAAGATTGAGTATTAGGCCTGAGGGTATCAGCATCAGTTTATGAGAATCAGTTATCCACGGGTATCAGGTTCAGTCTTGGGAACAGAGATTTTTGGGAACAGTGATCAGTATCAAGGAACAATGTGTCCAGTTTACCGACTATGTATTGTGGATACCCAACTGTGTATTGTATGTGTGTATTGTATGCCGTTATGCTGTCCGGTTGTTAGTTTATTTACTGCTTTACTTATCTTTTTGCTAGGTAGTTTAGCATCATTGCTTCCAACCCGGTAGATATTCCCCAAGCACTCTGGATCAGAGGTCGTCGGCTCCATCGATCTGAGGATCTAATAGCAGGACAACCACTTCTCTCTCCGTCTTTTCACTTTGTATCTTCGTCTTCGTGCAAACTCTCTCTCCTTCCAAATCCTCCATTGCTCCAAGCTCTTAAGCTCTATTTCTTGCTCCGTTCACCTCTTTCGGTGGGATCTTCACCGCTCCGTTGCTTTTGTTATCGTCGTCTGACTTCGACGAACCCCTACACTAGCCTCTCAGTCTCTAGTAAGCCGTTGTTCCTTCGTTTCAATTTCTTGTTTCACATTTTATTGCCTCTGCTTATCAGTCATGTTTGAACATATTCATATGCTACCATTCCTGTCTGTGTTTAAAATTTCCCCATTTGTATGCTTAAATCATACTCTGTTTGACTTGTTTCTGGGTACACACATGTATCCACATATTGTGCTCATTTGCCACTATTCTTGGCCTTGCACAAACTTTGTCACAGTGTTCTTGATAGAGCATCATCATTCTTGATTCTAAATCTTTGTTTTTGTTTCCTTTTTTTCTGTGTCCTTTCTAGATTCTTGCCTTCAATCTTTGTTTGCCTAGATTTAGGTTTGGGATTTGTCATAGAACTCACGAATCTTAGGGAAAACTGAAACAAATTCCTTTTAGATCCTCAAAAA
Organism: Camellia sinensis; assembly: GCF_055761805.1. Classification (NCBI taxonomy): domain Eukaryota; kingdom Viridiplantae; phylum Streptophyta; class Magnoliopsida; order Ericales; family Theaceae; genus Camellia; species Camellia sinensis. Next base: position 62,929,816 of record NC_138972.1, read on the forward strand.
TTCTTACCCCAGCACACATTTGGTTTTTGCCGAGGTCTTTCAAACCTTCACAAAACACTTCCTTTTGAAATCCAACACTTTTCCCCAAGCCGACGTCATGGGTATGTGGAGGTATAGGGTAGACACCCCGACCAAGCTAGAATATGTCAAGCAGAAGTTTTCCATCCTGGCCGATGTCCATCTGAGGTTGGCTGGGGAGGATGACTCCATCATGCCCACAGTTGACTCCATGCCTTTCCAAGTCATAGCTTTTATAGAGTGTGGACTTAGGCTCCCCCTTGACATACTTTTTCGAGAAATCCTTCATTACTACAAATTGAACCCAATGCAGCTCGCCATCAACTCCTACCGAGTTATTAACGGCATAATAGCCTTAGCTAGCTAAAAAAGAGAATGCCAGGGTGACTTTAGCCGACATCCAATACTGCTACACCATGTGTGGCCTCAGGTTAGAAAAAGGCTACATTTATTACCTTAAACCGAGCTCCACATAGTACAAACTTGTTGCCGACCTCCCAGACTCTAACAAGGGAGCCGGGGACGATTATTTCATTGTCTTGGGCAACTGGGAGTTCGCTCGAGATGAAGACCTTCATCTTTACCCTCGTAGCTGAACAGTTTTCATAGAGGGTAACGGTAAGAGTCAAATATTACACTTACTTGTTTTCCAAGTCCTTAACACTTTGTTCTTTTTACGTGTTCTAACGTCTGTTTCTCTTGTAGCTCTTCCACAGCCAGCAAAGGACTTCCGTAAGTCTTTCTTCCCTAGTAAGGGCTTGAAGAAGCTATTGGATCTGCCAGTTCAGAGGCGGAGTGCTCCCTTACTAAACAACATTGCAACCTATAAATCCGTTTTGCCCGACGCCCCAAGGAAGAAGAGCAAATCTCCTCATTTCGCCACAACTCCTCCAGCAACTTCATCACCTCGGCCAGACCAGGGATCAACCTCTGATATAGCTGAACAACCGTCGACCTCGGCTCCATATCTGATCCCTCCATCTCAACGCAAACGCCGACGCTGAACTGCAATCACTGCTGAGATGGGTCGCAAGAAAGCAGTTGCAGATGATCTCCTGGCTGACATCCCTGATACCGTCAACGCTTAACCAGCACAATCCCAACCTCAACCAAAGCCAAAGCCCAAAAGACTGAAGAAGGCCCAGCCTAAGGCAACGATGACTCAGATTGATACTGAGGACACCTTGCCAATTTCAAAATTGGCCGAGAGCGAAAATACCCCCTCCGCTGCCGAGAAGAGCCCCGCCGAGGCCGAACCATCCCAATCAACTCGGTCAAAGAGGCCAAGGTCAGAGTCGGCCACAACCTTGGGGTCCATGAAATCAAATGCCCTCTGGGCCCCTCCCATCACCATAGAGGACAAGCCGGTCAGAGTTGGTGATAACACGACTGATCTTGAGGTCGGCGTTGCCCCTCTCTATAGCTTTGCTCCTTCCAAATGATCTCAATCGTAACGTCGAGATGAGCGAGTATGAAAACTTCGCTTTGATGCTGTAGCGTTCCGTTCAAGTAAGTCCCCTACACTTGGTATTTTTCTTTCTCTATTTTTCCATACTTAGAGAATTTTTACTAACTTTTGTTCTATCCATTTTCTTTCAGGCGATCCAGCATGCCCACTGCTTCTCAATGGAAGCTTTTGAAATGAGGAAGGAGTTGGCCGACAAGATCAGGGAGGTTGCTGGTTTACAGAAGACCATCAAAAAGGCTGAGGCAAACTTTGTCAGATTAGGCTAACGAGGCCAAGAAGGCTCAAGACGAGGCTGAGGAAAAGGCCGACGCTGCAGAGGCCGTTGCCAAGGTCCTTACGGCTGAAAAGAAAGAGGCCGAGGCCAAGATGGCTGAGGCCCAAAAGGAGCTTCAAGATGCCTTGGCCACAAAAGAGGCTAAGATTAAGGCCGTTGATGAGAAGGCGTATGCTGAGGGGGCGGCCGATGTCAAGGAGGACTACAAAAAACAAGTGAAGCAGGCATGCAACAAGGGTTTCACCCTTGGTTGGATGGTTGCCCTCAAAAATCTAGATGTCCCTAAAGACTCCCCCCTCAAGAATGCTGGGGACCTCCTGTTGCCATTCCCTGCTACTCCAAGCCAATCCGAAGACGATTCTGAGTCCGAGGAGGAAGCTTTGGTGAGGAAAAAAAAGGAAGCTGCTGGGGCCAAGTCCCCTACTCTGAATGAGCAAGTTGACTTGACTCAGGATGAGGAGGATAAGGTCTCAAAGGATGCCTCCTCTCAGAAGAAAAACTCCGAGGTGCCGATCGCCGAGGAGAGCCTCAATCAAACTCTACAGGAGGTCGATTCTGAGCTCGAGGCTGAGAAGGTTGCCAAGAAGTCTTCCTAACTGTCTTCTGGGGTCGAGACACAATCCGCAGCTGACGCCGAGTAGTTTCGTTTACGTTTTTCCTTTTTTTCTGTACCTTAGACTTTTTCCTTTCTTTTTGAAATGATGTAAGCTTTTATTTGGCCGATGTTCCTTCATGTATTCTGAACAAGTAATCTCCAATATCAGGCCGAATTGCCTTTTTGTATTTGAACTTCCTTATCTGAATGCAAGTATAATTTTCTTCCCTCAATGTGATTGTATGTTTGTCTTCCTTTTACTGTCTTGTATGATTCTATACTTAGAATAATTTCCATGTTTTCAACATACTCCTTAACTGTGTAATCTTCTCGGTGTGGAATACTTCGGCTATTCCCACTAACAGCTTATTTCGGCTTTGACCTAACACTTGAAAATATTCATACTATTTTCACAAGTGTTATTTACAACTTGCTACTTAGCTCAAGACCTTTGTCTTCTATTATTGCAACATAATCTTGGGTTAACTTCAACTTGTAAATTTTTCTCAAAATTTCAAAAAGTGTTAAATTGTCTTTCCTTTAACATAACCTCGGCTTAACTTCAACTTGTAAAGTTTTCTCAAAATTTCAACAAGTATTAAACCATCTTCCTTTAACATAACCTCGGCTTAACTTCAACTTGTAAATTTTTCTCAAAATTTTAACGAGTGTTAAACCATCTTCTTTGTAAATTCCAACTCCCAAGCATTATTCTGTAGCCCTCTGCCCTCTAATGTGAACTTAAGTTCCACTTGGGTTCTCATTAAGCATGTGGCTTTTGATCTTGTCACCGAGGTCAGATTTAAACAAAGACTAGCTGAGGTTACCAACCTCGGTCTCTTTGTTAATCTGACTGGCATGCCCTTGGCTCCGATCTGTGTTTGATTTTGCCGATATGACAAGTCCAGGTTAACCCAACTCAGTTCAACTCTATTATATGCAAGCAAAGTTTCTACTCTGCCATATAATAAGTCTAATTTGTCATGTTTCGTTTAGAAACATCGCCAACTTAGTTCAACTTTATTATATGCAAGTAAAGTTTCTACTGTGCCATATAATAAGTCTAAGTTATTCGTCATGTTTCGTTTAGAAACATCGCCAACTTAGTTCAACTCTATTATATGCAAGTACGGTTTCTACTCTGCCATACAACAAGTCTAAGTTATTCATCATGTTTCGCTTAGAAACATCGCCAACTTAGTTTAACTCTATTATATGCAAGTAAAGTTTCTACTTTGCCATATAATAAGTCTAAGTTATTCGTCATGTTTCGCTTAGAAACATCGCCAACTTAGTTCAACTCTATTATATGCAAGTAAGGTTTATAATCTGCCATACAACAAGTCTAAGTTATTCGTCATGTTTCGCTTAGAAACATCGCCAACTTAGTTCGACTCTATTATATGCAAGTAAGGTTTCTACTCTGCCATACAACAAGTCTAAGTTATTCGTCATGTTTCGCTTAGCAACATCGCCAACTTAGTTCCACTCTATTATATGCAAGTAAGGTTTCTACTCTACAATACAATAAGTATAAGTTATTCGTCATGTTTCACTCAGAAACATTGCAAACTTTGTTCGACTCTATTATATGCAAGTAGGAACTCTGCCATACAATAAGTCTAAGTTATTCATCATGTTTCATTTAGAAAGATTGCCAACTTAGTTCAACTCTATTATATGCAAGTAAGGTTTCTACTCTGCCATACAATAAGTCTAAATTATTCATCATGTTTCACTCAGAAACATCGCAAACTTAGTTCAACTCTATTGAATGCAAGTAGGAACTCTACCATACAATAAGTCTAAGCTATTCGTCATGTTTCGCTTAGAAACATCGCCAAGTACATGATTAGTCACAATACACAAGTTCAAAAATCAAGCTGAAACTTTATTAATACTTCGGCTAATAACAAAACAAGAGAAAACTTCTAAAAGACAAGAAAATCTAGTGATAGAAAAACTTCAGATTGCAAGTATTTCGGGGTCTTGGCAGCTCTTTGCCTTCACAATCCTCAAGCCGATATGCCCCCGTTACCCAAGACTGAGATAATTCTATAGGGTCCTTCCCAATTCGGGCCAAGCTTGCCCTCTCTAGGATCCTTCTTGTTGCCGACGACCTTTCTCAAGACGAGGTCGCCAACTTGGAACTCTCGTGGGTTGACCTTCTTGTTATAAGCCCTGGCAAGCTGCTGCTGGTATGCCTCTAGCTGAATTGCTACTTTCTCCCTTCGTTTCTCTAGCAGATCCAGATCTCGGGCTAAGAATGCCTCATTGGTACCAATTTTTACTCCCTGGGTTCTGATCCCTGGGATGCCGACCTCCAATGGAATTACTACCTCTGTGCCATAAACCATGGCAAATGGGGATTCCCCCGTTGATCTTCTCGACATAGTCCGATATGCCCAGAGTACATTGGGCAACTCATCCACCCACTTTCCTTTTGCTGCTTCTAGCCTCTTCTTAATCCCATCCAAGATAACTTTATTAGATGCTTCTGCTTGGCCATTGCTTTGAGGAAAACTTGGGGTGGAAAAATAATTCTTGATTTTGAACTTTGCACAGAAGCTCTTGATTAGCTTACTGTCAAACTGTGTGTCATTGTCAGCTATTATTGCTCTTGGGATCCCAAACCTGGTGATAATGTTCTTCCGTATCAAGTTCTTCACATCAATGTCCCGAATCTTGGCAAGGGGTTCAGCTTCTACCCATTTGGTGAAGTAATCTATTACCACCAGTAGGTACTTCCTTTGTCCAGTTGCTTGAGGCAGTTTTCCAACAAGATCCATGCCCCATTGGGCAAATAGCCAAAGGTTGGACACTGGGTTCAAGTTTGCTGCTGGTTGATGTATCAAAAGTGCAAACCTCTGGCACTTCTCACAGTTCTTGGGATAGGCTTCAGCATCTTTCTGCATGTAGGGCCACTAATACCCCTGAGTAATGGCCCTATGAGCAAGTGACCTGTCCCCAACGTGGCTTCCACATACTCCTTCATGTATTTCATACAGAAAGTCTTCAACTTGTGCAGGATGCACACACCTCAGAAGGGGTCCAGTAAAAGATCTTCTGTAGAGATGTCCTTCTGCTGTCAAACAGAACCCTGCCGACTTCAGTCTGATCTTGTGTGCTTCTTTTTGGTCATCTAGCAGTTTCCCATCTCTAAGGAATACTATTATTGCATCCATCCAACTTGGTCCCATCTCCACACACATTGTTTCACGCTCTGTGCTCAGTGGTTCTATGCTTGGTCCTGATAAGTAGTCAACCATTATCGTTCTTGCCTCTCCAGGCTTTATTGCACTAGCCAGGTTGGCCAGAGCATCGGCATGGCTGTTGTCATCTCGGCTTACCTGCTGTAGTTGGCAATTTTGAAATAAGACTACCAGTCTGTCCACTTCCTTTGCATAGGCCGACATCTTTTCATCTCGGGCTGCATATTCGCCTGTTGACTGGTTGACTATAAGTTGGGAGTCACAGAAGACTATTACCTCGTCGGCTTCCATGCCTGCTTCCAACTTTAATCATGTGATTAGTGCTTCATATTCTGCTTCACTGTTTGAGGCCTTAAACCCCAAACGAATAGATTGTTCCAATATCTGCTCATCTGGCGATACTAGTACTACTCCTGCCCCCGCTCCTTGTCGGTTTGAACTTTTATCAACAAATAATCGGAAGGAGTCGCCGATGTAAATACTGCAGGGCCTGAGCTTCTCTTTATTCCTTTGTTCTATTCTCCCCCGCTGGGTTTTTCCTTGCTCATTTGGACCTTGGCTCAACGAAGCCCAATGTATGACGGCGTCTGGTGTGAACTCGGCCACGAAGTCGACTAAGACTTGACCTTTGATTGTTGTCCTGGGTTTGAATTCTAGGTCATATTGGCCCAAGGCCACTATCCATCTGGTTATTCTGCCTGTCAGATCTCCTTACTGCAACAGGGACCTTAAAGGATGTTCAGTTAACACCACAATTTTGTGGGCTTGAAAGTAATGATTCAGCTTCTTGGAAGCCATTACTAAAGCCAGTGTTAACTTCTCCAAGGGTAAGTACCTGGTCTCTGTATCTGCTAGGGTTTTGCTTACGTAGTAAACTGCCTTTTGCTCTCCTTTTTTTTCTCTGACTACTACTACACTTACTACATGTTTTAAAACTGCCAAGTATAAGAATAGCTCCTCTCCAGGTACTGGATTTGAGAGGACTGGAGCTGTGGTCAGATACTTCTTCAAGTCGGTCAAGGCAACTTCGCACTCTTCTGTCCATAAGAAGTCTGCGGCTTTCTTCACTAAGTTGAAGAAAGGTTTACACTTGTCAGAGCTTCTGCTTATAAATCTGTTCAGGGCCGCAACCCTTCCAGTTAACATCTGCACTTGCTTTGTCGATGTTGGGCTCTTTAATTCTAGGATGGCCTTAATCTGATCCAGGCTAGCCTCAATGCCCCTTCTGGTAACCAAATATCCTAAGAACTTACCAGACACAACTCCAAATGCACACTTTGATGCATTGAGTCAAAGGCGATATGTTCTAAGGATGTCAAAGACTGCCTTTAAGCCTTCCAGATGACCCTCAGGTTCCTTGGTTTTTACTACCATGTCGTTTATGTATACCTCCACAGTTTTACCAATTAGATGTCTAAACATCTTTGTCACCAACCTCTGGTAAGTTACTCCTGCATTTTTCAACCTGAAAGGCATTACTCTGTAGCAATATAGCCCTTTTGGGGTGATGAATGCAGTCTTTTCCTCATCTGGTGGGTACATAGCTATCTGATGGTTACCCCTGTAGGCATCCAAGAAGCTCATCCTTCCATGCCCTGAAGGAGCAACAACTAGTTGGTCAATTTTGGGTAATAGGAAGCTGTCTTTGGGACACGCCTTGTTCAGGCTGGTGAAGTCCACACAGACTCTCCACTTCCCATTCTTTTTCTTCACCACTACTGTGTTTGATAGCCATGTCGGGTAGTTTACCTTTCGAATGGCTCTAGCCTCCACAAGTCTATCTACTTCCTCTTCTACTGCCTCCACATGCATTAACGTCGGGCTCCTTGCTCGCTGGATTATAGGTTTGGCCGACTTATCCACATTCAATCTATGGCAAGTGACCTCGAGGTCAATGCCAGGCATCTCGTATGGTGTCCATGCAAACACCTCTAGATTTGCTCTTAGGAATGCTTCTAGCTTTTTTTCTTCTTCCTTGGCCAAGCCTGAGCCGAGAAGGAAGAAGCGTTCTTTATCTCCTTGCTGAACAAGGATTTTCTTCAGGGCTTCCTCACTCTTCTCGGCTGGCTCTTTTCCGACGTCATCCAAGACTTTCGCGTCCTCATCCTCGATCTCTGTTGTTTCTGCTTCTCTTATGTTGCAGGTAGACTTCATTGCTACCATGGAGCAATTCTTGGATTGCAGTTGATCCCCCATGACCTCCTCAATTCCATGCTCTGTCGGGAACTGCAATAGTTGGTGCAATGTTGAGGGAATAGCCCCCATTGCATGCAGCCACGACCTTCCCAGGATAGCATTGTAAGGTGAGGGAGTATCAATTACAGTGAACTCAATTTTAATCTTCTTGGTGCCAGCCTGCACCTCTAGATTTACTGCTCCCAAGGGTCATGTCGGCGTTCCATTGAACCCGACCATAGGACTATTGGATTGCTCCGGATTGTCTTGATGAAGGCCAAGCTCCTTGTAACATTTGACATACATGATGTCACAAGAGCTGCCCTGGTCGATTAAGATGCACTTCACTTGTCATTCTCCAATCTAGAGGGATACTATCAAGGCATCATTGTGTGGATGTTGTACCATCTCTAGATCATCTTTTGTAAAGGACACCACTGGTCCCTAGTATTCGTCTGCCCCAGGTCTTTTCTGGCGGACCAAGTACACATGCTACAAGTGCTTTACCCTCTGGGTCTCCCCACATATTTCGTTCTCATTGACCTTCGAATGAATCACATTGATCACTCGAGGTCCGCCTCCATACGGTTACGGTGCTGGGGGTGGCGGTGCTGCTGGTGCATGAGGCAATCTTGCTTGCTCCTCTTATCCTGGTCTCGTTTACTAGGTCCCTTAGATGACCTTGTCTTACCAGGTCTTCTAGATATGCCTTTAGGACCCTGCACCCATAAGTCAGATGCTCATTCTCATTATGGTAGGCACAGTGCTTTCCCAGGCTTTGTCCCATAAACTCGCCAGGGGCCTTCTCTGGTGCCCTATAATATGGTTGGTTTCTGATCCTCTCTAGGACTTTGTAGATCGGAATCCGGAATACGGTAGTGACTGCTTGTGTTGGTCCTCAATCCTGTCTCTTGCTTGTTGTATCCTTCATCACCCCGGCCTCGCTTCGGCGAGTCGTTTTTCTTCTATGGTTTCGATGCCTTTGTCCCCGGCGTGTCCTCCTCGACCCTGGCATACCTTTTTATCCTGGCCATAAGCTCCTCCATGCTTTTTGGCAATGTCTTTGCCAATGACTTTTGAAGCAGGCAATCATCCTTTAGACCATTCTTAAAAAATACGACTGCCACCTCCTGGTTGCATTCGGGAATACGGTTGAACACCTCATAATATCTTTTGGCATAGGCCCTAAGGCTTTCGTCCTTGCCAATTCTCAAAGCCATCAGGGTGTCCACCCTCAATGGCTGTAGTTTGTTTGTCGCGAACCTGGCTACAAACATCTCAGCCAGGCCTTCCCAGGTTTTCACAATTCCTTTCGGCAACTTGTGAAACTAGTCCGATGCAATTTCTCCGAAGGATAAGGGGAACACCTTGCAAAGCAATGGCTTTTTCCCGGTGTACAACGCCATCGAGTTTAGGTACAAGCCGACGTGAAAGTTAGGGTCTGACTTACTGCCGTATATCTGTATGTTGAACCTTTTCGGGGCCTCAAATTTTTCCAACTCCACCGAGAATGGTGTTCTCGGCTTGACCGGAGAGGTTACCTTGGCATCTTGTTGCTTCCTTTGGAAGTAACCCCTTAGATCCTCCTTGGTCCATCTGGGAGCTCGGCTATCAACGGATTTCAGCCTTTTTGGTGCACTACTCCCAGTATCGTTGTGAGTCCTTTTGGACCTCTCTCCATTTGTTGCGTCGAAACACAACTCCTTCCCTTAAACATGCCGATGTTCTTTGGGGTCAGCTTCCTTGGTAAGATGCGTCCTCCGTAAATAAGGAAGTTTATGTTAAACAACCCCCAGGTTTTGAAGATCATGCTTTTCCAAATCATGTTTTTAAACTGTCAAAAGCTTTATATGGTTTGAAACAAGCACCTCGTGCATGGTATGAACGATTAAGTAAAGTTTTGATTGAAAATAATTTTTCTAGAGGAACGATTGACACAACACTTTTTTGTTAAAACTAAAAATGATGATTTACTTATTGTGCAAATATATGTGGATGACATTATATTTGGTGCTACTAATGAAACCTTGTGTAAGGAATTTGCTAAGTGTGTGCAAGGTGAGTTTGAGATGAGTGGGATCGGGGAGCTAAATTATTTCCTTGGGCTTAAAATCAAACAATGTAAGGAAGGAATTTTTATCAACCAAGCTAAGTACACAAAAGAACTACTCAAAAAGTTTCGTATGTATGACTCAAAAATAGCTGAAACACCTATGAGCACATCCATTAAGCTAGACAAGGCTGAAAAAGGTAAGTCCATTGATCAAACAAAATATCGAGGTATGATCGGCCCACTTCTTTATTTTACTGCAAGTAGACCCGATATTATGTTTAGTGTTTGTATGTGTGCTAGATATCAATCAAATCCTAAGGAATCAAATCTCAGTGCTGTTAAAAGAATTTTTAGATATCTTGTTGGCACTCAAAATTCGAGACTGTTTTATCCTAGAGATGTTGCATTTGATTTAATTAGTTACTCGGATGCCGACTTTGCTGGATGCAAACTTGATAGAAAAAGCACCAGTGGCACTTGTCACTTTCTTGGTAACTCATTAGTATCTTGGTTTAGCAAAAAGAAAAATTATGTTGCTTTATCAATGGCCGAAGCTGAATATATAGCTTTCGGAAGTTGTTGTGCCCAAATACTTTGGATGAAACAACAATTGGAGGACTTTGATTTGCATTATGATCATATCCCTATTAAATGTGATAATACTAGTGCCATCAATTTAAGCAAAAATCCGGTTCAACACTCACGAACAAAACATATTGAAATTCGACATCATTTTTTAAGAGATCATGTTCAAAAGGGGATATTGTACTTGAATTTATAAACACCGACAAGCAATTGGCGGATATTTTCACAAAACCCCTAAGCGAGGATCACTTTAATTTTATTCGTGGCGAGGTTGGAATGTTGATTTCTACTTAAAAAGTTTTGTTATGATTGTGAAACTTGAATTTTTGTTAAAATGATATATGTGTATTGCTATATTAATATGAAAATATTTATATTAGTTGAATGCTCTCAAGTCCTTCATACATTTATTCTCCTTAACAGTTTTGTATTCTCAACTGTGTAATTTTTTTTGGGTTCTGCATCTTGAGGTAAAATTAACTTTGCACACATTGATTTTTTTTAAACCCTTATGATATTTTTTTTTTACATTACAATTCCAACACCACCAACGTCCCATTAAATTTAATTTCTGCTAGTATTATTCTATTTTAATTAATTAATTAATTGTTTTTGCTATTAGGCTTAATTTCTTTTATTTTTATTTTTTTTCATTATTATTTTTTGTTTGGGCTTAATTTTTTTATTTTTTTCTGCTTTTTAATTTCATTTTTCAGTACTTAAACATAAAAACAAAAACAAATTAAAATACAAATTTTAACATAAAAAAAAATCCTTCATTTTCTTTACGGCCACACGCCGCACAAAATAAACATAAAAAAAAAACAAACAAGCAAACCCTTCATTTTTTTTCCTGGCCATACGTTGGTCTTAGTTACTCGCCTTTTCCATCGTTTTCTTCTTCTTTTTATTACCCTGGGCGACTCTTGACGCCCCTGCCCCTCTGTTTTCGTCGAGAGCGACGACTCCCCGCTAACTATCAAAGGCCAAGAATGACGTTGTTCCAAATCGGGCCATGAAGGTGGTCTTCCGTTTAAGCTCTTTATTTTCGGCCTTCAATGCACCTATTTCTGCTCGTGCATCCTTGTACATGCGCTGAAGCAAAGAGAGTTGGGCGTTGACCTGATAGAGCTCACTCGTCTTGTTCTGCAATCGGTGAGCCAATTTTATGACTGCAGTCACCGTCTTCATACAGGACGTCAGTGTGAAATGATTGGCTTCAATGTCTGATTGAGCTGCCATTATTTGCTCAATTGAAATCATAGGAAGGTTTGGAAGAATAGGAGCTGAGGCACTCGGCCCAGCAGCGCTTACAGGATCATTCAGGTCCGTAAATAGAGTGAGGGGACGGGATGAGGAAGCCATGGTTTAGAGGTGAGAGATATAAAAGAAATGAGTTGCAGAGAAATAGAAGAGAACAGACTGAGAGTGGTAAAGAAGAGATAGAAGCGAATGAGGAAGAAGCAAGCGAATAGAGTGATTAAGAAGACGACAGAGGAGAAGACAACAAAAGGGAGAAAGAGCCGAGGTAGCTGATTGATTGATTGACCTGTCTCGCTTTTGTCGATCGGCTGACGCAAAAGCGATGACGCGTGTCCGACGTGATTTTGGAAAAAAAAGGAGACGCGGGCGAATCTTATATATATATACATATGTTTTGATTCTCTATTTTTTTATGCCATTTATCACTATCATTTTCCTCCTCCTCCTCCAAATTTTGACCCATGATTTGTTTTTGATAATGTCACAGGGGAAGAAATTATATGATGTTATGTATTATGATATTATTTTCAAATTATGATATTATTTGACAACTAATCTGATGATTATGTATTTATAATTTGATATCTTAGTCTCATATCATGTGTCCAATTAAAGCTTATTTATTACACATTGGCTAACCTATGTATTTAGAAATGAATTCAAGGAGCATGACTTGAGGGGAGCCTTTCTTACTCCCAAATCAAATCAAAGCATCATTGTGTGCCATCATCAAAAAGGGGGAGATTGTTAGACTTATTTATTTTGATGATTTATTTAATGACGTTTTAATTTATTTGAAAGAGAAAAATATAATCAAAATTAATTTTGTCCCATTATTTCTCACCTAAACCTTTATCTTAAATGTTGTTAGAATGTATTTAATATTTGATTAAATCAGGAGTTCAAACAGCACAAAAACAGAGGTTCAAACAGCTCAGCACAGCAACAGTTCAAAAGGTTCAAAAGATTCAAGTGGAAGATATTCAAATTTATAATGATGAAGGGAAAGATATTCAAATTAGTAATGATGGAGTTATAACGGCTATAAACGGCTATAAATTCAAATGAATAGTTCAAAAGGTTCAAAAGATTCAAGTGGAAGATATTCAAATTTGTAATGATGGAGGGAAAGATATTCAAATTAGTAATGATGGAGTTATAACGGCTATAAATTCAAATGAATAGTTCAAAAGGTTCAAAAGGTTCAAGTGGAAGATATTCAAATTAGTAATGATGGAATACGACGGCTATAAATTCAAAAGAATAGGTCAAAAGGTTCAAAAGGTTCAAGTGAAAGATATTCAAATTAGTAATGATGACTACAACGAGTGTAAGTGGGTATAATTTTTATTATATATACCAAAGCCTCTAATGTAAAACCAGTTACAAAAAAAAACTTGAAAATATTCTTTGATCTATAATCACTCGCATCTATTCTCTGAAAAATTCTTTGAGAAGTATTCTTCAAATTTTGTTTACATCCTCTCTCAGAAATTATACACTAAGTCTTATAGCTTTAAGCCCATCTTTCTTGTGTGAGGTTTACAGAAAAACCAAAGCTTCATTTTTGTATTTATCTTTGAGAGATAATTCTTGTAGCTTTCTGTGAAAGCAAAAACACCTTCTTTTCAACCTTGTAAGAGTGTAGTACACTCAGTGTTCTTGATTTAGAAAGTCTGTGTAAAATCCGTGGAGGATTGCTCCATTTGTAAAGAGGTTGCTAGCACCCCCGTGACGCTAGACCATAGTGGAAAATCTCAAGTGAAGATTGAGGAGTGGACGTAGGCCGAGTTGAAGCTGAACCACTATATATTTGTTTGCCTCTCTCTCCCTTATCTCTTTATTTTATTTAAATTGTTGTAGCTATATTTCACATTTTCACTGTGCTAAAATCATTAACTGACATAGTTGTTAGAACACTTGTTTTAATTATTTTTATTTCATTAACTATATTGATCTATTGTGCTAGTCATAATTTCTATTAGGGTATTATTAATTTTTAATTGTAAAAACCTAATTCACCCCCTCCTGGGTTGTCTTTTGGGTAACAACTAGTTTTAGTAATGGCTTCTAAGAAGTTGAATCATTACTTTAAGGCCCACAAAATTGTGGTGCTAACAGAGTATCCTTTGAAATTCCTGTTGCAACATGGAGATCTAACATGTAGAATAGCTAGATGGGCAGTAGTGTTGGGCCAATATGACCTGGAATTCAGACCCAGAACAGCAATCAAAGGCTAAGTCTTAGCCGACTTCGTGGCCGAGTTTACACCAGACGTCGTCATACATTGGGCTCTGTTGAGCCGAGGTTCAAATGAATAAGGAAAGACCTAACTGGGAATAGTAGAACAAAGGAAGGAAGAGAAACTCAGTCTCTGCAACATTTACATCGGCGACTCCTTCCGGCTGTTTGCCGATGAGAGTTCAAATCGACAAGGAGCGGCGGCAGGAGTAGTGCTAGTATCTCCAGATGGGCAGATATTGGAACAATCCATTCGTTTGGGGTTTAAGGTCTTAAACAATGAAGTAGAGTATGAAGCACTAATCGCAGGATTAAAGTTGGCAGCAACAATGGAAGCTGATGAGGTAACAGTCTTCTGTAACTCCCAGCTTATCGTCAACCATGCAACAGACGAATACGTAGCCCGAGATGAAAGGATGTCGGCCTATGCGAAGGAAGTGGGCCGACTGGCAGCCTTATTCCAGAATTTTCGCCTATAGCAGGTTAGCCGAGATGACAACAGCCATGCTGATGCCTTGGCCAACTTGGCTAGTCAATGAAATTAGGAGAGGCAAGAACAATAATGGTTGACTACTTACCTATAGAACCACTGAACACAGAGCATGAAGCAATGTGTGTAGAGATGGGACCAAGCTAGATAGATGCAATAATAATATTCCTTAAAGAAGGAAAACTACCAGATGATCATAAAGAGGCACACAAAATCAGACTAAAGTTGGCAAGGTTCTGTTTGACAGCAGAAGGACATCTCTACAGAAGAACTTTTACTAGACCCCTTCTTAGGTGTGTGCATCCTGCACAGGTTGAAGACTTTGTGTATGAGATACATGAAGGAGTATGTGGAAGCCACGTTGGGGGTAGGTGACCTGCTCATAGGGCCATTACTCAAGGGTATTGGTCGCCCTACATGCAAAAAATATACTGTAGCATATGTCAAGAAGTGTGAGAAGTGCCAGAGGTTTGCACCTTTGATACACCAACCAATAGCAGACTTGAACCCAGTGTCCAGCCTTGGCCATTTGCCCAATGGGGCATGGATCTTGTTGGAAAATTGCCTCAGGCAACTGGACAAAGGAAATACCTGCTGGTGGCAACAAATTACTTCACCAAGTGGGTAGAAGCTGAACCCCTTACAAAAATTCAGGACGTTGATGTGAAGAACTTCATGTGGAAGAACATCATCAGCAAGTTTGGGATCCCAAGGGCAATAATAGTAGACAATGATACACAGTTTGACAGTAAGCTAATGAAGAACTTCTATGCAAAGTACAAGATCAAGAATTACTATTCCACCCCAAGTTTTCCTCAGAGCAATGGACATGCAGAAGTATCCAACAAAGTTATCTTGGATGGGATTAAGAAGAGGCTACAAGCAGTAAAGAGAAAGTGGGTGGATGAGTTGCCTAGTGTACTTTGGGCATATCGGACCACGCCGAGAAGATCAACTGAGGAATCCCCATTTGCCATGGCTTATGGTACAGAATTAGTAATTCCACTAGAGGTCGACATCCTAGGGATCATAACCCAAGGAGTGGAAAATGGGACCAATGAGGCATTCTTAGCCCGAGATCTGGATCTGCTAGAGGAACGAAGGGAGAAAGCAGCAATTCAGCTAGGGGCATACCAGCAGCAGCTTGCCAGGGCTTATAATAAGAAGGTCAACCCACAAGAGTTCCAAGTTGGCGACCTCGTCCTAAGAAAGGTCGTCGGCAACAAGAAGGATCCCAGAAAGGGCAAGCTTGGCCCGAATTGGGAGGGACCCTATAGAATCTTCTCGGTATTGGGCAATGGGCCATATCGGCTTGAAGACAGTGAAGGCAAAGAGTTGCCAAGACCCTGGAATGCTTGCAATCTGAAGTTTTTCTATCACTAGATTTTCTTATTTTTTAAGTTTACTTTTTTTTTGTTATTAGCAGAAATATTAATAAAGTTTTAGCTTGATTTTTTAACTTTTGTAGTATGATTGATCAGTTACCTAGGTGATGTTTCTAATTGAAATATGACGAATAACTTAGACTTATTATATGGCAGAGTTTCTACTTGCATATAATAAAGTTGAACTAAGTTAGCGATGTTTCTGATTGAAACATGACGAATAACTTAGACTTATTATATGACAGAGTTCCTACTTGCATATAATAGAGTTGAAATAAGCTGGCGATGTTTCTGATTGAAACATGATGAATAACTTAGACTTATTATATGACAGAGTTCTTACTTGCATATAATAGAGTTGAACTAAGTTGGCGATGTTTCTGATTGAAATATGACGAATAACTTAAACTTATTATATGGTAGAGTTTATACTTGCATATAATAGAGTTGAACTAAGTTGGCGATATTTCTGATTGAAACATGACGAATAACTTAGACTTATTATGTGGCAGAGTTCCTACTTGCATGTTGAACTAAGTTGGCGATGTTTCTGATTGAAACATGACGAATAACTTAGACTTATTATATGACAAAGTTCCTACTTGCATACAATAGAGTTGAACTAAGTTGGCGATGTTTCTGATTGAAACATGACGAATAACTTAGACTTATTATATAACAGAGTTCCTACTTACATATAACAGAGTTGAACTAAGTTCAATCAACTTGAACTTGCCATATCAGCAAGTGAAACACAGATTGGAACTAAGTACATGTCAATCAGATTAACAAAGAGACCAAGGTTGGTAACCTCAGCCACTCTTTGTTTGAATCAGACCTCAGCAACAAGGTCAAAGCCACATACTTAATGAGAACCCAAGTGGAACTCAGGTTCAGATTAGGAGGCAGAGAGTTGGAGAATGATGCTTGGGAGTTGGAATTTACAAAGCTAAGGTTGGTTTAACACTTGTTGAAATTTCCAGAAAAAATTTACAAGTTGAAGTTAAGCCGAAGTTATACTAAAGGAAGATTGGTTTAACATTTGTTGAAATTCTTAAGAAAAGTTTACAAGTTAGGCCAAGGCTGTATTGAGAGAAGTACTTACGTACTTGTTGAGGTTACCGTTTTGCCAAGACTTAGAAGATATTGGAAGACAGAGGTCCTGATAAGTAAAGAGTGAAATGGCAAGTTGTAAATGACACTTGTGAAAATATTATGAATATTTTTAAGTGTTAGGTCAAAGCCGAGATAAACTGTTAGTGGGTATAGCTGAAGTATTCCACACCAAGAAGATTACACAGTTAAGGTGTACACATGTAAATTATTCTAAGTATAGAATCATACAAGACAAAAAAAGGAAGACAAACATATAATCAGATTGAAAGAAGAAATTAGAGAATGCATTTAGATAAGGAAAGAAGACACTTTGGCCTGACATTGAAGAGTAGTTGTTCAGATTACAAAAGTGGCACGTTGGCCAAATCAAATCTTACATTGTATCAAAAGTAACAAAAAGTACAAGGTACAAGAAAAGACAAAAATTAAACTAGACTATTCGGCGTCATTGGCTGGTTGGGTTTGGGGCTCAAAGGACATCTGGGAACTCTTCTCGGCGGCCTTCTTAGCCGCGAGCTCGGGGTCAATCTCTTTAAGAGTCTGATCAATGCTCTTCTCGGCGATAGGCACCTCGGATGATGTCTTCTCGGCAGAGACACCCTTTGAGACCTCGTCCTCCTCATCATGAGTCAAGTCTAGGACTTGCTCATTCAGAGTTGGGGACTTGGTCCTCGCAACCTCGGCCTTCTCGGTCTCTTTGTCCTCAGCCTCCTCCTCGAACTCAGCTTCATCCTCGGACTGGCTTGGAGTAAGGGGGAACAGTAGGACAAGGCTGCTAGCATTCCTAAGAGGGGAGTCCTTGGGGACAACCAACGCCTTCAGAGCAGCCATCCAACCAAGGGTATAGCCCTTGTTGCATGCCTGTCTGACTTGTTTCTTGTAGTCTTCTTTGATGTCGGTTGCCCCCTCAGCGTATGCTTTCTCATCCGTCGCTTTGATCTCAGCTGCTTTCGTGGCCAAGGCAGCCCGACGCTCAGCTTGGGCTTCAACAGTTTTTATTTCAGCCTCATTCTTTTGGACTTCAAGGACATTGGCAATGGCCTCAGCGGCCCTAGCCCACTCCTCGGCCTCATCTTTAGCTTTTTTGGTTTCCTCGACCTAGTCTGTTAAAGTTTTCATCTTGGCCTCAACCCTGTTAATAGCCCTTTGCAAGCTAGCAGCTTCCTTGGTCTTATTTGCCAACTCCTTTTTAATGTTGAAGGCTTGCATTGCAAAGGAGTGGCCATACTAGATCGTCTAGAAGAAATGGACAGAACAAAAGTTAGCAAAACTTTCTAAGTACAGGAAAATAGAGAATGTAAAGCACCAAGTGTTTAGGGCTTACTTGCACGGAATGCTGCAACATTAGAGCAAAATTTTCGTACTCGCTCATCTCGGCGTTGCGATTAAGATTTTTGGGAAGGAGCAAGGCGGTATAGAGGGCAACGCCGATCTCAATATCGTTGGCACTATTGCCAGCTCTGACCGGCTTGTCCTCAATTGTAATTGGAGGAGCCCAGGGGGCATTCGACTTCATGGACCCCAAGGTTGTTGCAGATTCAGACCTCGGTCTCTTTGACCACGTTGACTTAGAGAGAGCAACCTCGACAGGCCTCTTTTCAGCAGCGGAGGCACTTTTTTCTACCTCAACTATTTTGGAGATCGGCAAAGTGTCCTCAGAGTCGATCTGAGTCACCGTTGCCTTGGGTTGGGCTTTCTTTAGCCTTTTTGGTTTCGGCTTTGGCTGAGGCTGGGATGGTGCTGGTTGTGCAGTGACAGTGTCGGGGATGTTGGCTAAAAGGTCGTTTGCAATAGCTTTCTTACCACCCATCTCGACAGCGATTACAGTTCGACGTTGGCATTTGCGTTGGGAAGGTGGGATTAGTTGCGAAGTCGAAGTAGAAGGCTGCTCTGCTGGATCAGATGTTAATCCTTGGTCAGGCCTTGACGATTTGGCTTGAGGAGTTGTTGCTGATAGAGGAGACTTGTTTTTCATTTTTCTTGGGACCTTGGGAAGGATGAATTTGTACGTAGGAATATAGTTAAGCAATAAAGGAGCCCTGCGCTGATAGATAGGTAGTTCTAGTAACCTCTTAAAATCTTTACTAGGAAAGAAGATTTTACGGAAGTCCTTTGCGGGCTGGGGGAGAAGTGCAAAACAAAACCAAACAGACGATTAGAACATACAAAAATACCCAAGTAAGGAAGACTTGAAAGCAAGTAAAAATAACACTTGACTCTTGCCATCTCCCTCTCTGAACAATGTATGGCTTAGGGGATAGAGATGGAGGCCCTCATCTGGTTGAAACTCCCAGTTACCCGAGATGATGAAGTAATCGTCTCCAGCACCCTTGTTTGAGTCAGGAAGGTCGGCAACAAGTTTGTATTCTGTCGACCTTGGCTTAAGATAGTAGATGTAACCTTTTTCTGATTTAAGACCACACATGGTGTAGCAATACTGGATGTCGGCAAGGGTGACCCTAACATTCTCTTTCTTGGCTAAGGTAATTATGCCATTGATAACTCGGTAAGAGTTGATGGCAAGCTGCACTAGGTTCAGTTTATAGCAGTGAAGAACCTCTCGAAAAAGGATGTCAAGTGGGAGCCTAAGTCCACATTCAACAATGGCAATGACTGGAAATGGCATAGAATCTTCCTTAGGCATGATGGAGTCCTCCTCCCCAGCCAACCTGAGGTGGGCATCGGCAAGGATGGCGAACTCCTGCCTGAAATATTCTAACTTAGTTGAGGTGTCTGCCCTATACCTCCACATACCCATGACGTCAACTTAGGGGGAAGGTGTTGGATTTCAGAAGGAAGTATTTTCTAAAGGTTTAGGGGACCTCGGCAAAACCTAGACGAATGCTGGGTCAAGAGTTTTTGAGGATCTAGGTGAAGTTTGTTTCAGTTTTTCCTAAAAATCGTAAGTTCTACAAACAAATCCAAAGCCTAAGACTATGGAAACAAGAATTGAAGGCAAGAATCTGGAAAAAATAGCAAGAAAACATAAAAGAATAGAGATTCAGACTCCAGAAAAACAGAAGTGGTTAAAAAATACTGCAAATGTGCACAAGCACAAGAACAACAACAAGCTTTCAAAAATGTCAGAGTGTATGACAACATGTATGTGTATATAGGCAAACAAAGATTATGTGAAATCAGAATCAAGAAACAGACGGCGAAAGAGGGAAATCAACACACAAGTGACAAATTCAGAGCATGAACAAAAACACCATGGCAGCATACAAGCATAACGGTTTAAAAGCGAAACAAAAACTTGAAACAGAAGGAAAGCTGTGGCTTACCAAAGTAGTGAAGCCGGTGTTGAGTACGACAGAGTCAGATGATGGCAGCGATCGAAAAAGATCAGCAAAAGCTTCGCCGGAGGGGAAGAATGGAAGTGGTTGCAGAGCTTAAGAGCTTGAAACAATGGCAGATTTGGAAGAGTAGGGAGAGAGAGTCTGCACGAAAATGATGGTGAAAAAGTGAAAAGACGGAGAGACAGAGAGAGGTGATTTTGATCAAACACGAAGAATGGCGGAAAAAACGCAATTACTGTGCTAAGGACGTTGTGCTTGTCAGACGGCGAATGCACAAGCGATGCGACTTAATGACGCGTGTCAGGTACTGCTTAGTAGGGGAAAGATGCGTGGTAGAAACGGTTGAAATATTGTGCGTGACAGCTCATACGCATGATGAAACTCTTGGAATCATTGATTTAATGAAACAAAGACCTTGGTTAGGAGGATGATCTCAGCTAAATAATTTGAACCGACTTGGTTATTTGTTCTAAGGCATTGATGAAAACATATTACAAGTCTTGGTCATATGGAGCCAACGAATGATGACCTCAGTAATGAAGGATAACGCGAGCTTAGCCAACGTTTTAAGTGGAAGAAATGATATAGGTTCCATCACCTCAAGATGTCGAGGTAATAGAACCTAGGACGCAGTCGTGGGGACATAATTTTTGAAAGGCAACATGTGGCCGAGGTGGCACTGAAGTGTCAGCCGAGGTGCCACGTGTCCTAGACATGATGCCGAGGTAATCTCGGCTAAGCCGAGGTTATCTGCGAGAATACTAGAATCTGGGATAAGCAGATAAGGGACAAGAGTCCTAGAGATAGGGAGGACTTCAATTTGGATAAAGCTAAGAGTCTTAGAGAGTTTATCCCAATCTAACTAGGAGTCCAGAATTAGCAACAAGACAGAATCCATTGAAGCTAGGCTTCTATTAGGATTAGGTCAGTGTTAGCTATAAAAGAGAGGCACCCCCATGGGTCTATGGTACGCTTTTTGTATTCTGAATAGTGAGTTAAGCACTTTTGCTATCTTTGAGGGATAACTGACTTGATCGTGGGAGTACTCCCGGGTGGATGAACCACCGCCAGAATCCCTTCTTTCTGTGACAGGTCATTCATGCTTAATCTATTCTGCCGGTGTTCTCCAGCTAAATACCAGTTTGACAGCGTGGTCAGAAATCGACTCACATAGATACTAAGAGTTGGTTATGGTTATGTCACCAGAAAACAATAATTAAATAAAGCCATATAATCCTTTTTCCTTTTTTCCTTTTTAACTTTGGCCCAACATTCAAGACAATAGAAGCAATAGCTAACATCAAGTAACATTTGAATTAATCCAGTGGCTTCTGATATTAGAAAATCTGTTATGCAATAACTATAAGGAAATAAACATTTACCAATTTGAGATAACGTGGAAGTGAGGTTGACCAAATCTCAAAGAGGTAAAAAGTTGAATTCCTTTGTTGTCGTGAAGATATTCTCTAGCTCAAATTCATCAATTTTGGTAAAACACTTGACCGTCGTGGCATTCATGCTCGTCAATTGCAGGTAGCTTAAATTCAGGTTTTTTTTTCTTCTTATAATAAAAATAATGGCAGTTCTTGAGATGTTATAAGTCCTACTGATCTTTAAATTGCCATAATTTTCACTTTTTCCTTACCAAAGATGGTAGCATTGTATCTTTATTTCCTGGATAACATAAAAATTTGTTGGGAATCAAGCTTGTAATAAACAGTCCGGTATTATGAAAAAAGACTAGCTTTTCATCGATCAAAATGAGCTGTTGATACATTAATTACCCGTCTTGAGTATGAAGGACCTACTCTCCAGACAATTCTAAGTTTAATAGGCCATTTGATGGTGCAATCGGAGATTTCATGAACAAATACATAAGGAGTTCCTGTTGCAGATGTTACGAGTAACAAACCTATAAATTACAAAGATAACAAACCCAAAAAAGGGCAAGGGATTCTGGGGAGGGGGGCATCACGATTGGATGAGTATATATTCATCCGCAGCTAAAATACTATTTATTCAAATATAGCATAAAACTAATAACCATGCATCATAAATTTGGAATGTAAGCATACAACCACAGCAGTAACGAATTCAGATGTGGTTAAGATAAAATCATCAAGCTATCACATGTCTTGGCAAAGGCCTCAAATAAAATCATTGATAGAGAAATGCTCACGTAAGGCCTAAGATGTCACAGTAGAACAATTTTGTATGATGTAACTGAAGATTTGTTTTTCGTTTGAACCCACATAGACAAAAAATTTAAGGACCACACCATTTTTGAAATGGACAAATTTCTCATTTATTCCAATAAAATCATTCATTCCAGAAAAAATCAGGTAAAGCCTACATTATCACAATAGAACAATTTAGTACAACGTAAATAAAGAATCTTCTCCTTTGTACTCAAATAAAATCATTGATAGAGAAATACTCATGTAAGGCCTAAAATGTCACAGTAGAACAATTTCGTATGACGTAAATAAAGATTTTTTTTTTCTTTCGAGCCCATAAAGAATAGAAAATTAAGGACCATACCATTTTTGAAATGGACAAATTTCTCATTTATTCCAATAAAATCATTCATCCGAGAAAAAAATTAGGTAAAGCCTACATTATCACAATAGAACAATTTAGTACAGTGTAAATAAAGAATCTTCTCCTTTGTACTCAAATAAAATCATTGATAGAAAAATACTCACATAAGGCCTAAAATGCCACAGTAGAACAATTTCGTATGATGTAAATAAAGATTTTTTTTCTTTCGAACCCATAAAGAACAAAAATTTAAGGACCATACCTTTTTGAAATGGACAAATTTCTCATTTATTCCAATAAAATCATTAATTTGAGAAAAAATCAGGTAAAGCCTACATTATCACAATAGAACAATTTAGTACAACGTAAATAAAGAATCTTCTCATTTGTGCTATAATAAAATCATTGATAGAGAAATACTCATGTAAGGCTTAAAATGTCACAGTAGAACAATTTCGCATGATGTAAATAAAGATTTCTTTTTTTCTTTTGAGCCCATAAAGAATAAAAATTTAAGGACCATACCATTTTTGAAATGGACAAATTTCTCATTTATTCCAATAAAATCATTCATCTGAGAAAAAATCAAGTAAAGCCTACATTATCACAATAGAACAATTTAGTACAGCATAAATAAAGAATCTTCTCCTTTGTGCTCAAATAAAATCATTGATAGAGAAATACACATGTAAGGCCTAAAATGTCACAGTAGAAAATAAAGATTTTTTTTCTTTCGAACCCATAAAGAACAAAAATTTAAGGACCACACCATTTTTGAAATGAACAAATTTCTCATTTATTCCAATAAAATCATTCATTCGAGAAAAAAATCAGGTAAAGCCTACATTATCTGTAACACCCCCAAAATAAAATACAAATAATCCATTACATAAGATCTATAAACATAATGAAATTATATACTTCATGCATTAGAGTTTCTATTACAAAAAGATATTACATGCGTTATACATTCATAAACATTCACTCTAAACCTTCAGCATGTAATACGAGTTAATAATAACAAAATAAATGCCCTACGGGTTTACATCTTTTGAAGATATCACTTGGTTACAATAAAAAAAAGAGTCCTAAGCTCTACACATGTAAAGCCCTCGGCTTGAATGAACACTTAAGCACAAATAAAATCAAAATAGAGCCTTCAGCCTTCAGTCCTCCCAAGCTATGTCCATGAAGGTGGCATGTCACCTGTACTTGAAAATGGTTTCTCAAGTAGGGTGAGCCAAAACCCAGCAGAGATAAACTAACATAGCATATAAGTGTCAGATAAATGTTCAATATTCATAACCAACTTATATTCTTTCCATGACCGTTCAATATAGATAACCATATCTCAATCCATTTTCATTCATTCATTCATTTCAGGTTAATCTATTAACCAAATTCATTATTATCTAATTAACCAAAATGAGACTACAACTCAATGGTTCATAATTTAATACATTCATCACTCCAACACTTCTATTTTGCCATTTTACGGAATTCTCATCCGAGGGAATCGGCACCCATATATATACAAGATTTCGAGACTTTCACCCTGGACACTCCGACCAACTTAATTTTAAATGATATCCATCCCCTATCTCCTCCCAATTAATGGAGTACATCCCCTTTCTCATCCCAAACAATTATACATATACAATGTATTAAAACATCGTCATGTACAATGACTATCCACAACACATATTCAATGTTTAAATCATACCATCATATTCAATGACATAATTTAAATGACAGGTTTCAATTCACCTAGTCCTCATGCAATTTCTATAACAATCATAGTTATTTTCCACCGATAGCTCAAAACAAATATTGCTAGACAGATAGAAAATCTTTACAATAGATAATTAAATCAAATTTCCATAGGTGAGTGATTTAAAAAATTCAATTTCACCATTCATTCATACATCTTCCCAATTTCACATTTCTCATATTAATTTCATTATTTATACGAAATAATTATTTAACTCATTTTATGGAAAATTCCCCATTTTTCAAATACCAACCCAAAGGCTAAATTTTCACCATTTTAACACTAGAGAATCTCATATACAAGCCCCATAGTTACTTTGTAAAACCAACATGGAAAACCCCTCTTTCAATTTTTGAATCCAAACCCTAACTTTTTCCAAACCTCCCAAATCTCACCATTTATACAAAACAACAAATACCTAGGTTAAAAACCATATTAAGTTGTAGAATATCCCTACCTTAAGCATAGAAGCCCAAAGGAGATGTAGAAGAACCTCAAAAGTGCTATAAATTCGACTTTGCTCGGATCAAGAGAAAGCCCACACATGCTCTAACTCTTTATCAAAGGGAGTAGGGTAGTGATATGCTTAGATCAAGGAGTATTTGTAGAGAGGGAGAGAGTTTTAGAGAGAGAGAGTGCCAAATTAGGGTTTTTAGCAAGAAGGAAATCAAAAAGTGATATAAAATTGCTTAACTGCGAACTGATATACGCGACCCTCGCTCGAGCGAAGGAGTTGTTGCTTGAGTGACCAAACATAATGAGTGACCTCACTTGAGTGCAAGAAGTATTGCTCGAGCATAGAATACATACTCTCAGAAGTTTTACAGACGCACACCCTCGCTCGAGCGCATGAAGCCTCGCTAGAGCGAAGACCTCAACCTTCCCAGAAATTCTACGTCTGGGCAAAATACTAAGAGCACACAAATCTCGCTCGAGCGCAAGAAGTCTAGCTTAAGAGAAGAAGCAAATTTCACAAGGCTCGCTCGAGTGCAAGAAGCCTCGTTTGAGTGAAGGGGTAATTTTCTGGACAACAACAACTTGAACAACTAGCAGCTAACCTGCTTCGGACATGCCCACAACATTCCAATACTCAAACCCAAAGACAAAAGAGGGAAACAAGACATGGATAACAATATTAAACCATAGAACCCGAGTCCAGAATATAACAAAGGTCGGGTCAAAACCGGAATCGGTATATTATAACAGTATAACAATTTAGCACGGCATAAATAAAAAATCTTCTCATTTGAACTAAAAACATTTATGGGTCTTACAGTTTCATAATGAAAAAAATATATATATGTAATCCAAATTGTCCAAAAAAAAAAAAAAAAAATTTATGGGCCTTACAATTTTTTAAATGGAAATTTTTTTTTCAGAACAATTTTAGGCCTTACATGTGTATTTCAGTGTAACTGATGGGCCTTGCTATTTTCGAAATGGGCAAAATTTTCATGTACTCAAATAAAATCATTGATAGAGAAATACTCATGTAACACCTAAAATGTTACAGTACGATGTAAGTAAAGATTTTTTTTTTTTCCCATTTGAACCAATAAAGAAAAAAAATTTAAGGACCATACCATTTTTGAAATGGACAAATTTCTCATTTATTCCAATAAAATCATTTATCTGAGAAAATATCAGATAAAGTCTACCTTATCACAGTAGAACAATTTAGTATGGCGTAAATATACTTTCTTTTTGTTTGTACCAAGACAAATTTTTGGGCCCTAGTCTGTTCTAAATGGACAAATTTACATGTATTCCAATAAGATCATTGATTGATCGGAGAAAAAATCATTTAAGGCCTACAATATCATGGTAGAACAATTTAGTACAATGCAACTAAAAAATCTTTTCATTTGTACTAAAAGAAAAAGAAAAAGAATGGGCATTCACTATTAGGTCAATCCGATAATCGTAAACTATTTAATTTATTGCATTTGTGCTCAAAAAAATGTGATAAATTAGTTTATCTTATATGTATATATATATATGAAGGATCCTACAAAATGAGCAAAACTCGGTCTTGATTGGATTGGAGAGGACCCTACATGAAGGACCCTTCACGAACTCAAACAACACCCTCCAATATCTGGATTGGAGAGAAAACCACTCTTCTAATAAAATCTAGTGGCAGTTACGGGTCAGTTTTATTTACCAAAAAGTCATGACTGATAAATTTATCACTATAAATTTATTTATTAATATCCACCATCCTTATTCATATTCACTCACTCACTTATAAGAATCTACCATCATCTTCTACATACACAAAGAACAAGATAAATTGATAAATTTATCACTGAAAAATAAATTTGAATTTGAAACAAAGGAGGCAGTGGTGATATAGTGGTTGTGTAGTTCGGCGACGGTGGAGTGCAGATCTACAACGGTAATAAAGTGTAGATCGGCGACGGTAGAATGTACATCTGCAACGATGATGAAGATAGTTGGTGAACAGTGGTGGCATCCGAATAACAACGGTGGTGGTGGTGGTTAGATGGCAGCGGTTATAGCGATCCCGGTTGTCCCTTTACTATCCTGTTGTATTCCGGACTCGATTCCGTGGAGTTGGTAGTTGTATCTATCTTGTTGTCATCCTTTAATTCCATTGGTTCGGGTTTTAGGATGTATTGGGCAGAGTTGTTACAGGTTGGTTAGGCTTTGGTTTCAATTCTTTGTTGCCCAGTTTTTAGGAGGTCCGCACGAGCGGGTCTTCTTGCGCTCGAGCGGAGATTGCACGCTTCATTATTTTGGTGCTCTATAGAACTTCTACAGGCATGTTTTTCAAGCTCGAACGAGTTTCTTTGCACTCGAGCGGTGGAGCTCGAGCGGGTACTCTGGCGCTCGAGCGGGTAGTACTTTTTGGTGTAAGTTCTGGGAGGGGGAAATCCACGCTCGAGCGGACTGGTTTTCGCGCTCGAGCGGATGTGCTTTATTCTTGTGTCTTGGCGCTCGAGCGGGCCTTATTGCGCTCGAGCATACCTAGTTTTTTGTTCTTGACGCTCGAGTAGGAATGTCGTATATCAGTTGGCAGCTGGGCGTTTTAAATTCACTTTTTACATTCTCTCTCTCTCTCTTACTTTCTAAAAAGTCATTTTGAGAGTTCCTCTCTCTAGAAACTCCCTTCTCTCTAGGGTTTGATCTAGTTAGAGTGTTTCCATTTCCTTCGGCCTTTGTAAAAGTTGGGTTGATCGTCGAGGACTATCCATTGATCTGAGAATATTGAGTTTTGGAGCACGTTGAGTTTCTTCACCTTCTTCCCTTGAGCTCCGAATTTGAGGTAGGGATTCCTACTTACTCTTATGGTCTTTGACATAGACTTTTGGTTGTTTTGATAAAATGTTGAAGTTGGGTAAATTTTGGGACTTAGGGTTTCAAAATGTTAAAAGAGGATTTGTTATTTTGAGTCAAAAATGTGTATTGTGGGTTCAAAATATTGATATCATTATTGGTTGTTGATATTTAGGTCATTGGGTCAATATTTGGAAATCGGGTGGAAAACTCAAATTTTGGGAAAGTTGTGACTTTATGGAATTGAGTTGGAAATAATGAAATTGGTTCATTATATGGTTGAATAGTGGAGTTAGATTTATTAATCGCTCACCTTTGAAAACATTGATATTTTATCTGTTGGAGCTTTTATTATCTATTTAGAAATAATTGCTTGGGCTACCGGTGGAGGGTAGTTTTGATTGTTGTAGACAATGCATGATGATTAGGAAAATTAAAACTAATCAATTGGATATGTCATAGAGTATGACGGTTGATAGAATACATTAACGTTATGTATTGATTGATTGTGTATATGACCTTTTTGTATATACGTTGTGTATGTGGGAGGAGATAGGGGATGTACTCCACGGTTTAGGGGAAGATAGGGAATTGGCCTCTAAACCGGATGTTGTTTGGGAGCAGATAGGGGATGGACTCCCCTGATATAGCTCATATGCTTGTCAGATAATGTGTTGATATAGCTCGTATGCTTATCTTTGGAAGTGTTGATACAGCTCATATGCTTATTATTGGAAGTGTTGATATAGCTAATATGCATATCTGTTGAAATGTGGATACAGCTTGCATGCTTATCTGTTGAGATGTTGATACAACTAGTATGTTTATCTATAAAATGGGAAATGTTTAATATGAGTCATTGTCTCATATAAGTGATTGGCCAGGTTTTGAGCCGTTGATGTAAATTGTGAAATTGATAAGAAATGGAAATTGAAATGAAATGGAAATGGGTTATGAATTGGTTTATGGAAATTAAACATTTATCAATTGCTAATGTCTTAGTTATTGCTCATACTGTGTTTAGCATATCTCTACTGGGTGTTGGCTCACCCTTTATGGGACATTATTTTCAGGTACAGGTAGTATGCCACCTCGAAGGAGATAGCTTGGATGATGATGAGAGTTGAAGACTCTTTTTTGTTTACTTTGTTTGTATTACATGTATATCAAGCCAAGGGCGATTTTGTATAGAGTTACTACTCTTCTTTTGTGTAACCAGGTGTTGACTTGGAAAGCTGTATGCCCATAGGGCATTTGCTTTTGTTGTTAACATGTAATGCAGTTGTATGAATTATTCTGATGAATAGAAATGGTTGGTTTCTTTTATATCAATGCAGGTCTAAAGTGATGGGTTTTTATGTATTAGTTTGAGGGCGTTACAACTTGGTATCAGAGCGCACCAGGTTCGAATACTTTGGGTATGTGGGAAGTGATTATGATCACAATGGGTTTGTCTCGCTTGATAGAGACTTAGATGTAGTGTCATATGCTATGTGCTTAATTGATAACATGCTTATGTGACTCTGTGGGTATGGAATGTAGTTTCTAGGATGTTGATTGGATCCTTGGGTTTCTGGGAGTCTTGTTGGAAAAGCACTTGATCAATGCTGTTTCTAACCGGAACTCTAGTAACGCCTCGGGACTATCATTATCCGGAAATGAAATTCGTAGGTGCTTATGTGTTTATATGCTTACGTGGAATGAATTATAGTTGTCCATGTATTAGGACGCGAGTGTTTGGTTTTGGCACATTTATGAATGTGCTAACGTTCTTCCTTACCATTATTAGGATGTCAGGACGAGGACGTGGTAGACGAGGCAGACATGGTAGGCAGGATATGCCTTTACCGGATGATATTCCGGCACAGCAGGAGGGGGTTGGCCAGGTCAATGTGGCCGAGCCAGCAGGTGAGGAGGCTATGGGCGCTTTAGCCCGAGGGATAGCCGATGCTTTGAGAGAGTCTGTGGGTATTTTCTGAGCTGAGAATCCAGTTCAGGCTCCAGTTCAGGCCCAGGTTGTTGAGGCAGGGCCTTCCTTCTTGAAGAGGGAATTCTTCCGGTCCAATCCGGACGAGTTTGTTGGGGATCCGAAGGAGCCACTTAAGGCTGACGAGTGGTTGGAACAGATGGAGAAGACGTTTGAGATGCTTGGCATCGAGGATGGGGCTTTAAAGGTGACCTTGGCATCCTTCCAGCTGAAGGGAGATGCGGGCCAATGGTGAAAGTACGAGAAGGGCAATGTTGGTGGTGCATGGGAGGCGTTTGTGAATGCTTTCCAGGAGAAGTTTTTATCTTCAGCGGCTAGGGAGAAGCTGAGAAAGCAGTTTTGCCAGCTTAGACAGCAGGGCTTGTCAGTGGCCGAGTTTGAGGCTACTTTTACCAGTCTGTCTAGGTTTGCACCTGAACTGGTGGCGTTCGAAGAACGCCGTTGTTTTGAGTTTGAGCGGAAGTTGAGGCGTGGACTCAAGTTGAGGGTTGGAGGGTCCTTTATCCGAGAGTACAGACGTTTGGTTAATGTTGCTGCCCATATGGAGATTATGATGTAGGAGGAAGACGAGGGGCAGAGAGGCTCCAAGAGGAGCCAAGATGGTCAGGGTGACGGCAAGAGACAGAGGGGTTCTAACCCTCAGCAGTCTCAGGGTGGTTTGGCTAGATCGACCTTTCCAGTGCCGAGTGTGGGCTCTGGGAGAGGTAGTCAGGGAGGCTTAACTTGTTTTGCGTGTGGCCAGCTGGGTCACAAGTCTTTGGTTTGCTCGCAGAAGGAAGGGGGTCAGCGAGCCGCTTCTTCTTCAGCTAGACCTCAGGGCCAGAGTCAGGGCAGGGGCCAGCCTTTGTCTTGCTATCAGTGTGGTCAGCCTGGGCACCTGAAGAGGTATTGCCCACAGTTGAGTTCTACTTCAGGAGCGTCTGGTTCTAGGCAAATGCAGAGTTATCAGCCAGCTTAGTCTGTGTAGGCCCCGAGGGCCAATCCGAGGGCTTCGCCATCCTAGTTAGTGCAGCAGTCTTTTGCTCCTAGAGGTGAGCAGGTAGATCAGGGGCCTACAGGGTGTGTGTATGCTGTTACTGCGCAGGATTTAGTACCGGCTCCATCGGTAGTGAGAGGTACCTTTCTGTTTTGCAACTCGGTTGCTAGTGTTTTGATTGATACGAGTGCATCTCATTCTTTTGTGTCTGCTGCATTTGCATCTGTTTTGGAATTGGAGTTGGCACAATTAGCATCTCCTATATGTGTAGTATCGCCTGTTGGTGGTGAGTTGATCTTGAAACAAGGTGTTAGAGGTTGTGATATAAAGGTCGCCGACCATAGGCTTCCTTTTCCCTTTGTTGTCATGCCCATGAAGGGTTTTGATGTTAGTTTGGGTATGGACTGGCTATCGTCATACCGGGCTGTTATTGATTGCTACCGCCAGAGGGTCACAGTTTGTACCTTGAGCGGGGAGTGTTTCCATTTCTTGGGGGATTGGGTTGGTAGTGTGTTGCCACCGATGTATGATCCGCGAGGGCGGAGTAAGCTTAGTGGTCTACTTGCTAGCTTTTTGAGTGGTGAGTGTGATGAGACCCAGATTGTATTGCCGAGGGTGGTTTGTGAGTATTCAGATGTTTTTCCCGAGGATCTCGTTAGTTTGCCACCTCACCGAGAGATAGAGTTCTCTATTGATTTAGTGCCCGGCACAGTGCCGATTTCTTTGGCACCTTATTGTTTTGCCCCAGCTGAGTTGAGTGAGTTGAAGATTCAGCTCCAGGAATTGCTAGATAAGGGTTTTGTTCGCCCTAGTGTTTCACCGTGGGGAGCATTTGCTAAAAAGAAAGATGGTGCCTTGAGATTGTGTATAGACTACCGGAAGTTGAATCGGGCTACGGTCAAGAATAAGTACCCTATACCCCGTATAGATGATCTGTTTGACCAGTTGAAGGGTTCCCGTTGTTTTTCTAAGATAGACTTGAGATCGGGTTACCACCAGTTGAGGGTCAGGGAGGAGGATATTCCTAAGACGACATTCCGTACGCGGTATGGCCATTATGAGTTTCTGGTGATGCCATTCGGGCTTACCAATGCACCAGCAGTCTTTATGGACTTGATGAACCGGATCTTCTGGGAATTCTTGGATCGATTTGTAGTCGTTTTCGTGGACGACATTCTTATCTATTCGCCTTCTGAGGAGGAGCACGAGGAACACTTGAGAGTGGTGCTTGAGTTGCTTAGAGCCCATAGGCTGTATGCCAAGTTTGGGAAGTGTGAGTTCTGGCTAGGAGAGGTCAAATTCTTAGGCCATGTGGTATCTGGGGAAGGAGTGTCTGTTGATACATCCAAGGTAGAGGCAGTGCAAGATTGGGCACAGCCTAAGAGTGTGTTTGAGATCCGCAGTTTTCTGGGATTAGCTGGGTATTACCGTCGGTTTGTGAAAGATTTCTCCAGGCTAGCCTCGCCGTTGACTAAATTGACGTGAAAATGGGTCAAGTAAGTGTGGAGGGAGACTTGCAAAAAGTCGTTCCAAGAGTTGAAGGTTAGATTGACCACTGCTCCGGTTTTGATTATTCCGGAGGGAGGGTTAGGTTATGCGGTTTATTGTGATGCCTCACGAGAGGGTTTGGGTTGTGTGTTGATGCAAGAGGGAAAAGTGGTAGCTTATGGCTCTCGTCAATTGAAAATACACGAGAAGAATTACCCTACCCATGACTTAGAGCTAGCAGCAGTGATCTTTGCCTTGAAGATTTGGAGGCACTACCTTTATGGTGAGAGGTTCGAGGTGTTCTCGGACCACAAGAGTTTGAAGTATCTGTTTACACAGAGAGACTTGAATTTGAGGCAGAGGAGATGGATGGAGTTCATTGAGGACTATGATTTTGAGTTGCACTATCACCCGGGAAAGGCCAATGTTGTGGCCGATGCCCTTAGTAGGAAATCCATTAGTGATGTAGCTTGTATAGCCATCCGGGAATGGGAGATGTTGGGTGCACTTGGCGAGTTTGACTTGCTTCTGAGTGAATTAGCTGAGGCTGCGGCCTTGTTTTCTGTTGTTGCACAGCCTACACTTGTGACCCGAGTGTTAGAGACACAGAGAGGTGACCTTGAGGTAGAATCCCTCCGAGAGAAGATCTCAAATGGGAAGGTTGAGAAGGGTTTGACGGTGTATCCCGATCTGAGTGTGAGATACTGAGACCGTTTGTTTGTGTCGGAGTCTTGCCGAGAGGAAGTACTCCGAGAGTTCCATCATTCACGTCTTGCGGTGCATCCGGGAGGCACTAAGATGTATCGGGATTTGGGTCGCCAGTTTTGGTGGCGGGGTATGAAGAGAGATGTGGCTGTTTTCGTGTCTAAGTGCCTTACTTGTCAACAAGTGAAGGTCGAGCATCAGAGGCCAGCGGGTTTGTTGCAACCTTTGCCTATTGCCGAGTGGAAGTGGAAGCATGTCACTATGGACTTCGTTGTAGGTCTTCCGAGGACTCAGCGGGGTAGTGATGACATTTGGGTGGTTGTAGACCGGTTGACTAAGTCGGCGCACTTCATTCCTATGCGTGTGAGAGATTCGGTAGATCATCTCGCTGGCTTGTATATTAGGGACATAGTGAGATTGCACGGGGTCCCAGTGACGATCGTCACAGATAGAGATCCTCGTTTTACTGCTAGGTTGTGGCAGAGTTTGCAGAGTGCCTTGGGCACTAGGTTGACCTTTATTATCATCCTCAAACTGACGGGCAGTCCGAGCGTACTATTCAGATCCTTGAGGATATGCTTCGAGGTTGTGTCCTTGACTTTAGTGGGATGTGGGAGAGGCACATGCCCTTGGTGGAGTTTGCCTACAACAACAGTTTTCAATCTAGCATCGATATGGCACCGTTTAAGGCCTTGTATGGTCGACCGTGTAGGTCTCCAGTGTGTTGGGCCGAGGTGGGTGATGCACCTTTGTTGGGTCTGAAGTTGGTTAGGGAGACGACGGAGAAAGTTGAGCTTATCCGTAGGAGGCTTGTTATAGCCCAAAGTCGCCAAAAGAGTTATGCCGACCGTAGGAGGAGGCCTTTGGCGTTTGAGGTAGGTGATCATGTCTTCTTGAAAATATCACCTAGGTGAGGTTTGATGGGGTTCGGGAAGAGTGGGAAGTTATCCCCTCAGTTTATCGGTCCCTTTGAGATCCTTGAGAGGATTGGCAAGGTTGCTTATCGTTTAGCTTTGCCACCTTAGTTATCCGGAGTGCATGACGTGTTTCATGTGAGTATGCTTCGGAAGTATGAGCCGGATCCGTCCCATGTGTTAGATTAGACCGACTTGGAGGTAGATGAGGATGCCTCGTATGAGGAGAGACCGATTCGGGTCTTGGATAGGCGGGATCAAGTCCTGCGTGGCAAGACCATTCCTTTGGTGAAGGTTTTGTAGAGACATCACGGAGTGGAGGAAGCCACTTGGGAGCGTGAGTTGGAAGTCCGTGAGAAATATCTGGACTTGTTTGTTGATTTGTAACCATGTATTGGTAATTTTGTAATATCGTTGAACTTTAAGAACATTATATGTGTCTTAAGTTGTAAAACATTGTGAATGTTTTGGTTAATGGAAATTTGTTATAACATTGCATATGTTCAATGTATTGTGGAAATGAAGGCATAATATTAATGTTGCATGTATTATGGAATTGTGGGAAATGAGTTGAAATTGGTAAATTTCAAAGGAATGCATGTTGATAATGCAAGTTGTTGTGTGTAATGTGAAATGCCTCTTGACAGAGATGGGATTGACCGGTAATGGCTCGAATTGTTTAATATTATGTTGTAACATTGTTGAAAATGAAGAAAACCTGTTTTTGAAAAACTTGTGTTTAATTTCGGGGACGAAATTCTTTAAGGGGGGGAGGTTATAGCGATCTCGGTTGTCCCTTTACTGTTCTGTTGTAATCCGGACTCGGTTACGTGGAGTTGGTAGTTGTATCTATCTTGTTGTCATCCTTTAATTCCATTGGTTCGGGTTGTAGGATGTATTGGGCAGAGTTGTTACAGGTTGGTTAGGCTTTGGTTTCAATTCTTTGTTGCCCAGTTTTTAGGAGGTCCGCTCGAGCGGGTCTTCTTGTGCTCGAGCGGAGATTGCACGCTACCAGTATTTTGGTGCTCTGCAGAACTTCTGCAGGCATGTTTTTCAAGCTCGAGCGACTTTCTTTGCGCTCGAGCGGTGGAGCTCGAGCGGGTACTCTGGCCCTCGAGCGGTGGAGCTCGAGCGGGTACTCTGGCGCTCGAGCGGGTAGTACTTTTTGGTGTAAGTTCTGAGAGAGGGAAATCTACGCTCGAGCGGACTGGTTTTCGCGCTCGAGCGGATGTACTTTATTCTTGTGTCTTGGCACTTGAGCGTACCTAGTTTTTTGTTCTTGACGCTCGAGCGGGAATGTCGTATATCAGTTGGCAGCTGGGCGTTTTAAATTCACTTTTTACATTCTCTCTCTCTCTCTCTTACTTTCTAAAAAGCCATTTTGAGAGTTCCTCTCTCTAGAAACTCCCTTCTCTCTAGGGTTTGATCTAGTTAGAGTGTTTTCTTTTCCTTCGGCCTTTGTAAAAGTTGGGTTAATCGTCGAGGGCTATCCATTGATCTGAGAATATTGAGTTTTGGAGCACGTTGAGTTTCTTCACCTTCTTCCCTTGAGCTCCGAATTTGAGGTAGGGATTCCTACTTACTCTTATGGTCTTTGACATAGACTTTTGGTTGTTTTGATAAAATGTTGAAGTTGGGTAAATTTTGGGACTTAGGGTTTCAAAATGTTAAAAGAGGATTTGTTATTTTGAGTCAAAAATGTGTATTGTGGGTTCAAAATATTGATATCATTATTGGTTGTTGATATTTAGATCATTGGGTCAATATTTGGAAATCGGGTGGAAAACTCAAATTTTGGGAAAGTTGTGACTTTATGGAATTGAGTTGGAAATAATGAAATTGGTTCATTATATGGTTGAATAGTGGAGTTAGATTTATTAATCGCTCACCTTTGAAAACATTGATATTTTATCTGTTGGAGCTTTTATTATCTATTTAGAAATAATTGCTTGGGCTACCGGTGGAGGGTAGTTTTGATTGTTGTAGACAATGCATGATGATTAGGAAAATTAAAACTAATCAATTGGATATGTCATAGAGTATGACGGTTGATAGAATACATTAACGTTATGTATTGATTGATTGTGTATATGACCTTTTTGTATATACGTTGTGTATGTGGGAGGAGATAGGGGATGTACTCCACGGTTTAGGGGAAGATAGGGAATTGGCCTCTAAACCGGATGTTGTTTGGGAGCAGATAGGGGATGGACTCCCCTGATACAGCTCATATGCTTGTCAGATAATGTGTTGATATAGCTCGTATGCTTATCTTTGGAAGTGTTGATACAGCTCATATGCTTATTATTGGAAGTGTTGATATAGCTAATATGCATATCTGTTGAAATGTGGATACAACTTATATGCTTATCTGTTGAGATGTTGATACAACTAGTATGTTTATCTATTGTAAAATGGGAAATGTTTAATATGAGTCATTGTCTCATATAAGTGATTGGCCAGGTTCTGAGCCGTTGATGTAAATTGTGAAATTGATAAGAAATGGAAATTGAAATGAAATGGAAATAGGTTATGAATTGGTTTATGGAAATTGAACATTTATCAATTGCTAATGTCTTAGTTATTGCTCATACTGCGTTTAGCATATCTCTATTGGGCGTTGGCTCATCCTTTATGAGACATTATTTTCAGGTACAGGTAGTATGCCACCTCCAAGGACATAGCTTGGATGATGATGAGAGTTGAAGAATCTTTTTTGTTTATTTTGTTTGTATTACATGTATATCAAGCCAGGGGCTATTTTGTATAGAGTTAGTACTCTTCTTTTGTGTAACCAGGTGTTGACTTGGAAAGCTGTAAGCCCATAGGGCATTTGCTTTTGTTGTTAACATGTAATGCAGTTGTATGAATTACTCTGATGAATAGAAATGGTTGGTTTCTTTTATATCAATGCAGGTCTAAAGTGATGGGTTTTTATGTATTATTTTGAGGGTGTTACAGCGGTGATGGCGGGTGGGCAGTGGTAACTGCGGTAATGGTAGACACTGGTGGTGTGAAACTTTTGAAAAAATGATGGAGAGAGAAAAATATATATATATAGAGAGAGAGAGAGGAGAAGAGGAGAAGAGAATATGATGAGTGGATGATGGCGACGATGGTGGTGGTGGTGGTGGTGGATAGACGATGACAATGGGAGCGGTGGTAGTAGGTGGATGGCAACAACGATGGTGGTAGTAGACAATAGTGGTGTGAAACTTTTGAAAAAGTAGTAGAGAGAGAGAAAAGAAGAGAAGAGAAGATGAAAGAACTTGATAGATATAGGTATTGTGGGATTTATTGGTCCATTCAAACAATGAATAGAACTTAATAATATTTAAATCAACTTACACTAGAAGAAAAAACACATGTGGCGACTAAATTTTTATTCGCCAAAAGTGAATTTTTAGTCACCAAAAGTTGGGTTTTAAGTTTCCCCGACTAAATTTTTTAGTCGCCGGCTTGGTCGCTGGAAAACTGTCGCGAAAGGTATTGGCGACTAACAAACTTTTAGTCGCCCAAAAACCAAGTCTGTAGCGACTAAAATTTTCGTCGCCAAAGCTCATTTATATTTTTTAAATTATACATTCAGTCGCCAATAGTGAATTTTTTTTTTAATTTATACGTTTGCCGACTATTTTTTTCGTCGCTAATACTGAAGCTTTTGGCGACCACCCGTTACCCTCTGCTCTTCCCAAGTTTTGAACCACCAACCTTCCACATTCTAAACCTCTACCAACACACTCTCTCCACTATGCCACAATAACACCACATGAATATATATGCAAAATATATTATTTATACACTATATTGACCCGTATTAATATTAAACTATATATATAAACATAATTATTTTTATTCAGTATAATTTATGTAAAAAATAAATTATTTATTTAAAAAAAAAGGAGCCACTTTTGGCGACTAAATTTTTTTTAGTCGCCAAAAACCTTAGTTTTGGCTACTACCAATAATTTAGTCGCTAAAAAAATTAATTTCCGCCTAAAAATAACCACTTTCGGCGACTAAACTGATTTTTTGTCGCCAAAGCCGCCACTTTTGCCTACTAAACTCAATTTTAGTCGCCAATTGTCCACTTTTAGCTACTAATTTTTTTTTAGTAGCCAAAAACCTTTACTTTTGGCTACAATTTTTTTTTTTGTTGGGAAAACACCAAACCATTTTTTAGTCGCCAAAACCTATGCTTTTGGCTACTAATTTCTTTTAGTCTCCAAAAACCTTCACTTTTGGCTACTAAAATTGTTTTAGTCGCTAAAACCCATATAATCAGCGACTAAACTGATTTTTAGTCGCCAATAAGTATACATTTGGCTACTAAACTGTTTTAGTCGCCAAAAGTCTTCACTTTTGGCTACTAATTCAATTTTAGTCGCCAATTGTCCTAGTTTCAGCAACGAAATTTACATTTTTGGTTGCTAAAACTGCTCTTTGTTGTAGTGTTAATGGGACTAGTTGGTAATTATCTCCAAAATCTAAACTATTAGATCATCTCCAATGGGCTTTTTAAAATAAGTACGTTGGTTATTATAACTAATTTCATCATATTTTACTCCCTCTAATGGGCTAACTACTGCAGTTGATATTTTAACAAAATTCTTTCAAATTAGTTACATTTGGAGAGTCTCAAAAGACTCTTTAAATCAGTTTATGTGAATAAATAGATAAAATAAAATAATATTAAAACACATAGATAAAAAATTAGTTAAGTAAAATAAAGAAAAAATTAACTAATAAAAAATGAAAAACAGTATTAGAGTTGATCTTACATAGTTTAATAATTTCGTAGATGAGGCCCAAACTGTCCGAAATTTCAAGTTTTCCACTTTTTCATTGATTAGCACTTTGACAGTGGAAAGGGAAAAACACCAAAAAATTATTGGCTGGTATTGGAGCTCATCTTTGGCCAATCCCAATTCATCATGTCCTTTTATATTTTTCAATTATCTAATATAAAATCATGAGTTTCACTCTCTTTACCAATCACAATATTATTAGGGCATGTTTGATTGATAGGATTAGGGTATGGGATTGGGATTATTAATTCGTGGGCTTAATAATCTTGTGTTTGTTTTGAAATTTTATTTCAGGATTATTAATCCAATGGATAATTAATCCAACAAATTTGTAGAATTATTAGTAATGGGGTGGGGAATGGGATTATATATCCTGATTTGGAAAATAAAATAAAAAGACTTTTTTACCCTTGACTAAAAATCAAAACACTTATTATTTTTATGTAGTTTTATATTTTAGAAGGTTAAAAATAATTTTTAAAAATTTAAAAATATTTTTTAATATTTATTTTATCAAATTAGTTTATATTTAAAAAAAATTAAAAAACAAACCAAACATGGCCTTTGTATTTTGTATTTTTATTTTGGTTTTATTTATTTATTTATAATTTTTTTTCAAAATCACATTTATGAAGAAATTTTGATAAAGTAAAATTTGTGAAGAAACATTGATGGAAAGTAAGATTGAAAAAAAAAGATAAATATAGTTATAATCCTATATTTATATGTTTTCTTATATGATTCAAATCAAACAATAGACAAAGGAATAATTTATCCTACTAATCTAATTGGATAGTGAATACCACACTAATTTGATGTGATTATTAATATTTTTACTATAAATCTTATGAATCGAATATGACCTTAGAGTATCATGTGACGGTGGCCAACGACCACCAGATAACTTCTCGAAAAACACACACCCAACATGATGTTGTATCGCCAACATGTCCTGGCTTTTGGAGGATCGACTCAAGGAAATAAAAACAAAATGAGGCCTATGGCTATCCAGCCCCTATCTATAAGAAAATGAAATATATGAGGGACTGCGCGCACCAAGGCAAGGAACTAGACACGGTGTAGAAATTTGCAATTTTAATAGATTATTTTCACTACAACCAAAAGCAGATTTGGCGACTAAAACTGGATTTTTCGTCGCTGAAAGTAGTAGAATTGGCGACTAAAATGGAATTAGTTGCCAAAATTGGTCACTTTTGCCGACTAAAAGACTTTAGTCGCCAAATATAAGGGTTTTAGCGACTAAAAGTCAGTTTAGTCGCCGAATATAGTGGTTTTAGCGACTAAAAAATTTTTAGTAGCCAAAGGTTAAGGTTTTTGGCGACTAAAAACATTTAGTAGCCAAAAGTATAGCTTTTGGCGACTAAAAAACAGTTTGGTCGCCGATTCTATGTGTTTTGCCAACTAAAAACAGTTTGGTCGCTGAAAGTCAAGCTTTTTGGCTACTAAAAAAAAATTAGTAGCTAAAAACTGTCAATTGGCAACTAAAATTCACTTTAGTAGCCAAAAGGGGACGTTTTAGGCAACTAAAAACAGGTTTAGTCGCCAAAAGAGGTAGTTTTTAGGCGGAACATATTTCTTTAGCGACGGAAAATTAATTAGTAGCCCAAAATTATAGAATTGGCGACTAAATAATGGATTTAGTCGCCAAAAGTGATCTAAATTTTTTTTAGTAAATAATTTATTTTTTACATAAATTATATTGAATATATATAATTATATTTATATATATAGTTTTGTATTAATACCGGTCAAAGTAATATATAAATAATATATGTTGCAATTATATTCATGTGATGGTTTAGTGGCATAGTGGGGGGGAGTGTGTTGTAAAGCTTTGGAACCTGAGACAAACGTGGGAGGTCTCAGGCATAGAGGGTAATTTTTTTTTTTTCCAAATATGCTTTTGGCGACTAAACTCTGTGGTCACCAAAAGATTGACTATTGGAGACGAAAAAAATAGTCGGCAAATGTATAAATTAAAAAAAAAAATTCACTATTGGCGACTAAAACTTTAGTCGCTAAATGTATAATTTTCAAAAAAAGAATTGACTATTGGCGACAAATGTTTTGGTCGCTGAAGACATGTATATTGCCGACTAACACTTTTTTAGTCACCAAAGGTATTGGCGACCGTGTATTCTCGACAAAACCGGCAACTAAAATATTTAGCAGAGGAAAGTGAAAATTCGATTTTTGGCGACTAAAAAAGGACTTAGTCGCCAAAGGTGTGTTTTCTTGTAGTGTTTTTAAAGGTAAATTATCGATAGGTTCTAATACTTAGATTTAATTCTCATTAAGTCCTATTGAAAATAAATCTTGATAAAATTGTCGCTAAAAATATTTATTTTGTAACAATTTTTTTATGTCGCTAAAAATGAACAATTAGTAACTTTTTTTTGTTATGATTTTTATAAATTATCTCTAAAACTTACAATTAGTAACGTTTTTTTATGAGAAATTTTTCCCATAGGACTTATTAGACAATAAGTTCACTTATTAGGACCTATACGTAAGTACCCCTTATTTTAATTTTTAATTATTTTAGTAGGTTAAAAGTTTTGTGTTTTGAAAGATAGTTGAGTTTTGTTATAGTTGAATTGTGATAGAAAAAGTGAAATGATTATGAGTTTAATTTGATATTTTGTCTTATTGGTTGTTTTAGCCTATTTTATCTTTTTGTGAATTTTAGTCCCAAAAGCCAAAAAATAGCCTTTGCCAAACACCCTATAGGAAGAAAAATTTTAGCTTAGTTTAGGCTAAAATTCACAAAAAGAAAAAATAGATTAAAATAGCTAATAAGATGAAATGTCACATCAAATCAATAATCATTTCACTTTTCTCTCACAAATATCACATCCAACTACAAAAAAAAAATCAATCATTTTATTAAACACAAAAATTTTACCCTATTAAAATAACCAAAAACTAAAATAACCTACTAAAATAATAACTCCTCAAACACCCACAATTAGTAACCCTTGTGCTTCATTTTATGAATTAGTAGATAGGAGGGTGATTTAGTTGATATTTGATAACTTAATTCAATATTTAAATTTAAATATATTAAGTAAAAAAATTATTAAATTTATTTTATAATCACAATTAGTGTCACTTAATAATTTAAATGAAATTTTTTTTTTCCATTTTAAGTGGCTCTTAAAATGAAAATATAAGCTAAAAATTAACAAAAATTTAAATGATAACTTAATTATGATTGAATTTATAAATATTTATACATACGTGTCAACATGGTTATAATCTTACCACTGCTGCCATCACCACCACCACTCTTGCCACCGCCGCCACCACTACAGTTTCCACTACCACTGCCACCCCTCCACCTCCACCACCACTACAACTATTGCCACCACCACCATCCCTTCGCCATTACCACCACCACAACCATCACATTACCACTATAGCTATTGTCACCATCCCTTCACTACCACCACTATACTGTCACAACTATTGCCACTGCCACCATCCCTCCAAGTTTTCTTTCTATCATGTGATTCTGCGCCTCTTTCTATCATTCTCCCTCTATCTCTCTATCCATTTCTCTCTCTATACCATCGGCCAGGGGCGGAGGCACTAACCCCCCGCGGACATTTCAACTTTTTTTTTTAATTTT
The DNA here is from genome assembly GCF_055761805.1 of Camellia sinensis. Classification (NCBI taxonomy): domain Eukaryota; kingdom Viridiplantae; phylum Streptophyta; class Magnoliopsida; order Ericales; family Theaceae; genus Camellia; species Camellia sinensis. The sequence goes on from NC_138972.1 coordinate 62,972,132, forward strand.
AATTTTTTTATTTTTATTCTTAAGTCTTTGCTAAACACTAACACGCAGGCCCAAACCAAACACTGACATCCCAGATCTTGACTTTTCAAAATTTTTGTTTTTTTTGGGTCCTAAACTCCTACCTAAACACTGAAACACACAAACACTGATAAACACTAATACAGCCATTCCTCTTCACCCCTCCCCCCCAAAAAAAAAAAATTCCAAAGTCTTGAATTTTTTTTTTTTTTGTTCTTTTTTTAAATTCTTAACTTGTTGGGCAAGGGTTAATGTAAAAAAAAAAAAAAAAAAAAAAAAAAACTTGTTGGGCAAGCTTTCCGCAACAGTCGGCAGGATCTTTAAAACTCTAAAAGTGTATTGAGGTCTTTATTTTTTTATTTATTCACAGTACTGGTTAAGTGTCTCCATATTTTTTTTGTCTCCCTTTGTTGTTTTGTAATTTACTGACTCGCAATTTACCAGATTGGGATCACACAACACAGATTTGGAACCACACTACAGTATTGGTGTCTTCTCTTCATTGTTTATAGGTAATTTTATTTATTATTTTTTCCTTTTAAATAAAAATTATGAGTATTAATTTATAGTTATTTGTTATGTTTTGATTTTGTAAAAAAAAATTATTTGTTATTATTTATGTTAAAATAAGAGATTTTGAAATGCTAAAATTATGAATTTTGATTGGTGGTGATTTATGTTAAAATTAAGAATTTTGGTTTGTTGTTGTTTGTGTTAAAATTAGGGATTTGATTTGTGCTAAATTTAAAAATATTAATTTGTGCTAATATTAATTTCTTGTGTTTAATATTAACTCTAAAAATTATTATTGTGTTATTGTTATTTATTGGGAAAGAAAAATTTTGAGATTATAATTAATAGGTGCCCCTATATTAAATTTATGGCTCCACCACTGGATCACCATATCCACCATAGTTGGCCGCTATTGCCACCATCGTCTCGACTGTATACGCCACCAACACTGTCGTTCTCTATGTTGTTTTTAGATATCTCCGTCTCTCTCTTCTGTGTCACACACGTATGCAATTCTCTTGTCTCTATATATTTCTCTATCTCTGGCAACAGTTTTACTGAATCCACCTTTGTGAACTAACAAAACTACTTATCAGCCGTTCTAATCAGGTCCTCGGACTGCTCACTACCATTGAATATCATATGCTTGCATTGGGTAAGAAAGAACTAACTTGAATCAACAAGTGGAGAAATTTTCAATACTTGAACTTATCAGTAGAGTCTCTATCTTGAGCAAAAAAGAATCAAAACTTGGGTTTTGCGAAATTGAGTTTTAAAGGAAGCATAAGTAAAACTAGGGGCGCTGTGAATGATCAGTTACCTTGAATCTTATTCTGCTTTTGGGTCAGTTGCGAGTTATGTTGTGTTGTGCTTGGTGTTTGTCTCGGTCTACGCTTTTCATCATGTCACCATAACGTGTCTATCACCCAAAAACGCTTTTCATTGAGTCACCATAACGTGTCTGTCGCTCAAAAACATTGAGTCACCCTAGCGAGTTTGTTGCTCAAAAGTTCAACAGAGTGGCATGGTCAAAATTCCATACACGTCCAAACGAAAAATAAGTCCATATGTGGAATTTATAAACAAACTGAGAGTGCCCATACAAGGGCCAGCGCATTCATGATCAGTGTATATGAGGAATTTGTCAATGCTTCGGAGGCGATTGGAGTAAGTTCTCAATATATTATAAGAGAAGTATGAGTCTTATTGGTTGGCAGCTATTCCAGGATCTGCTGATCCCCATCACACGTGCCTGCATAATCTTGAAAACAGTGGCCAATGGCTGGACACTAGAGGCCATTGTCAATACATATGGTCGGGCCATTCATCAAATAAGGGGCATGAACCCAACCGGTGGCCAATGACTGGACACTAGAGGCAATTTTCAGTGCATCTATTTGGGCCATCAATTGAACAAAGGGGCATGAACCTAACCTTTTTCTCCATACGCTTAGAGCCATTTGTTGGGCAGTTTCCCCTGGATTAGGGTGGGCTCACCCCCATGATGATTATGATATGATTCAGCTTTCGAAAGTTGTCTCCGACCATTTCGAGACTTTCTTGGGATTGCTATATTCCCTCTAATTATGCTTGCATGTTTATACACTCTGGTTGCTCTAAATTGCGTGATTGGTTGCTCTTACTCTTAACTTTGTTCTGCACTTAAACAGAGTTTTGTCAAGTTGTCTCCCTTCGTGTTACATTTCAATGAGTTGTAGCGAGCTGCCCTGCACTCATTTCGTAAGGTACATGATGCATTACGCTGACTACTGCTCATTTCCCTTTGCATACCATGCATTGCTCACCTACATCGCACTATTTTGTGCATCTCACTTTGTATCGCACTGTCTCGTGCACTTACATCACACTATTTTGTGCACTTTGTATCACACTATCCTATTCACTTTGTATCTCACTATTTTGTGCACCATTGCATTGTCTTATGCATTCAACCCACATAGCACTTGTTTTGTGCACCATTCGCACTGTTTCGTGCACCTCATTTGCATTGCCTTGTGTATTTGCATCTATTTTGTGCATTAATTTGTGTAGTCTAACATGTATAGCACTATCATGTGCATTTTTACGTCACTCGTACTATCTTGTACATTGCATGGCACTATCTTGTGCATTTCAACTTACTTCACACTATCTTGTGCATTTCACATTACATCACACTATCTTGTGCCTTTCATGGCACTATTTTGTGCATTGCATAGCACTATCTTGTGCATTTCATATTTCATCGCACTCTCTTGTGCATTTCATGTTACATCGCAATATTTTGTGCATTGCATAGCACTGTCTTGTGCATTTCATATTTCATCGCACTATTTTGTGCGTTGCATAGCACTGTCTTGTGCATTTCACATTTCATCGCACTATTTTGTGCATTTCATCTTACATCGCACTATTTTGTGCATTGCATAGCACTGCCTTGTGCATTTCACATTTTATCGCACTATCTTGTGCATTTCATCTTACATCGCACTACTTTGTGCATTGCATAGCACTATCTTGTGCATTTCATCTTACATCGCACTACTTTGTGCATTGCATAGCACTATCTTGTGCATTTCATCTTACGTAGCACTATTTTGTGCATTCCATTTTGTATAGCATTATTTTGTGCATTCATTCACCCTCACTCGCACTATCTTGTGCACCTTGTATTTTTGTATCACTCGCACTGTCTTGTACACTCACTAGTCTAGGAGACCTTAAATCCTCTAGAGGTGCAATTCCTTTGGTGTTTGTTGTGCACGAACGACTTCCGGTGGTTTGGTATAGCCACGTGCCTGTGTTTGCAGTGAGTTCCTAGGAGATCAACTAAGACGGTGGAAACTATAGTTTGAATGGCCAAGGCCTAGAATGCAAAGGTTTGGAATTTCCAAGACTAAAGTCTAGCTTAAATACCCAGGGGTGTATCCTTAGCTTGAAATGTGTATGGCAGCCCCATAGGTTGAGGTAGCTTGTATGCTCCCCAATTCTGGATACTGAACCAACCTAGTCTGTCACCCTGTTGGAGAATAAGGAATGTTGCGAACATAGCCAGGAAGAAAAGTAGTACCTGTGATTTGGAAGCGCAAGATGCAAGAGAGGAAGATCCCCAACAACATAAGGTGAGTCATCGCCGATTGCCCCTGTAAGGTACTTTCTAAAGCATCACTTTCTAGCTGCATCATCATATCCATTATAATCTATTACTTCTATTGCATTGTATATAGCATTTATCGCATGTATTTATTGCATTATCTGTTCTTATTGCCTGCATCCTTTCTATGTTAAGCCTAGTTTAGCATGTGCCCATACTTTTCACGTTAAAACATAGCTTTGTATGTGTATGCGCCTATTCTGCAAGAATTGTGGTATGAGGGTTTCAGCATCTTTTTTGTGTTAGACGTGGTCTATTTTGTGTCCATGCCCTTTCTAGGTAAAATTGTGGTTTGGCTTGCGCTCCTTATTCACTTTATCCATTGCATCCATTGCATTGTACTTTGTCTTGTTGCATTCATCATTTAGGATCACGGTCTTTTCTCAGTAGGTCATCTTCCACTTATATCTTCCCGCCCAATTACTTGTACTCTTTCAACGAAACACATAGTCTTGCATGTGCTCACATCCATTTCACGTTAAAACATGGTTCTGTTATGTGTAAGCATCCATGCTGCGTTGAGGCCAGTATTCAGAATGTAGGCACTTAGCCTGTGTTAGGCGTGGTTTGGCTGTGCCCACTTCTTTTCCATGTTAAACGTAGTTAGATTTGCATCTCCATTCCTTTATGGTATTTACGTGGTTTTGAACTGGTTGTGGTTTGATTATTTCGTTACATTGTATATCATTTACATTGTTTTGTTATATTGTGTATCATTTTGCATCTTGCCCCTGAACTACGCTGGTTTGATTCCATGCAAAGGGATACGTAGGTAACCCTCGGGTTCAAACAATTGCATATGCATTTTGTTTGTTTGCCCAAGTCTTATGGCCTTGTTAACATGGGTCGTCTTCGGGCTTTGACATTCACTCATGTCATTTCATGACTTTGAGCTCTGTCACAGAGGGGTAACTGTAGGCACCCCATTTTTGACTACCCTTAAGACTTGGGCGCCACTGATTGATCACTCGATGATGAAAATCACGCAGTACAAACGTTCAATTTCTTCAGCAATGAGGGCTTTTAATCCCAACCTTACACCCCATTTTTGACCAAAACCATTTTGGCCAAATTATTTTAGACCTTCAATCCCTCCCTTTCAAAATATTTTTGAAAATGTTTCTACGATGTTCCGAGACTTACATTTTGTTAAATGTTGCATTTTTCGATAAACCAAGCAAGGAGAAAGTGGAGATAAATGAAAGAGAGGTGAACTTTTTGAAAAATCTTTCAAAACATCTTATTTATAGGTTTGGAGTTGAAGAAAATAAGAGGGGAGGGAAGAAAACTAGTTAGGGAAAGAGTTAGGCATCAATTCGTTAGGGCAAAACTGAGCAACCTTCACTAAAATAGGAATATCTCTTTTCACACTTAGAATTTAGATGTGATTTTGCCGCCATTGGAAAGTATACTTATGAGGCTTTAATTTAGACTCAAGAATGACCTGAAAAGGAGTTCGGATGAAGGAGATATGTCTGTTTGAAGTCGGGCCTGGGAAGTAGATTTTTGTAGTCGGCCATTAATATGTCCTACCGGCCACTTTAGTGGCTTGCCCGCTAATGGTGAAAATTTTGACCTTTTTTTGAGTAGATTGACCCACTTTTTTTTTTTTTTTTTGAGGGGGGGGTGTCGTCCACTAATGTGTTTTTCCGGTCCATCATTGATGGCCTGCCGGCCACAAGTGTCAAAAAACAAATTTTTTTCCTAGATATTTTCCTCCAGTTGTTTACACAAAGCTCCACCTGTCTCTATATAGATATTTCGACCTGAGGCTCTTGTTTTCTATATATAGAGGACCTTCTGTCTTGGTTTCAGGGTTAGAAAAACTTTGGGAGAAAAAAAATCCTCCTTCTCTACAATTTTCTCTCTACAATTCTCTCTCTCTCTCTCTCTCTCTCTCCTTTTTGACTTGCAAAGCCTTTGCCCATACACTCTAAACCAAACCTAGAGAACTTCTGGCTGAAGTTATTTGAGCTTGGAATTGAGCTCTTGAAGCACTTGAGAATAAGAAATTGGTGGTTTATGACTTAAAGATTCATTCCTCTCCAAGAGGTATACCTTCTCTTGCTTTTGTACCATCTTTACACCACTTGATTTCGATCTTTTCTACTGATTTTTGAGCTGTTTAAAACCTGTATTTTTGGGCTAAAACTTGTGGTTTAAGGCCATTAAAGGCTGAACGTTCACTATTCTTTACACCTTGCTTTCAAGGCCTTTGCCCACGTGTTTCCCACTTTGTCGTCAACTCTTTTTGAGCTTTTTAATACTAAATTCCAGAGTTATTTTAGTGGGTAAAATCATGTTTTGAAGTTCAAAAATATAGGGGTAGCCTTCCCTCCGTATGCTTTGTTTACTAGCTTAACACGCTCCATGTTTTAGCTTATTGTTTTAGCTACTTTTGTCTTCATTCCAGCATATTTTTGTATTGTTTTTGGACTGTTTAAACTCTATATTTTTAGGTTGAAACCTGTGGTTTAAGGCCAATAAGGGTTGAGGGTTATTCACCCTTCTTTATACCTTGCTTTCAAGGCTTTTCCACCTTTGTTTCTCACTTTCAAACCATCTCTTTTTGGGCTTTTGAACACTGAATTTTAGAGTATTTTCAGTGGTAAAAATCATTTTTTGAAGTCCAAATTTGGAGGGGTTAGCCTCCCCTCCTTATGCCTTGTTTGCTAGCCTAGATAGCTTTATGTGTTAGCTTATTTTTCTAGCCATTTGTAGCTTAATTCCAGCATGTTTTAGCCTCTGATTTAGACTGTTTTAACTCTACTTTTGGTTGGTTGTTGCATTTGAGTCTTGTTTTGCATGCTTCTAGTGTAAGTGTCCTCACAAGCTTGGTGTTTTAGACCTTTAGGCACCACTTGTTTGAGTTGATAGCATGTTTTTAGTGCTTTTCTCACTTAATTTCAACAAGCATAATTTATGCAATCTCCCTCATTTCTTCACTTTTTATTTGCTTTGAGGGTTATTTTAACCTTAGGATAGTTTAAGCTTGAGATTGAGGTTCGTTGCTTAATGGTTTAATCCTCTTTTGGGGGTTCATTACCAACGGCATGACATCTCTGTCTTGTTTTAAACTACCCGTTGTTCGACACTTCCTTCCCTTTAGAGGACTTCTCACCAATGGACTTAATTGGTTAAATAATGGTTGGTAAGTTAAAATGGGTAAACAAGTTGAAACTAAAAGTGTGCAAGATAAGAAATTGGTTGTGTTTTGATGTGTTCAATCAGACGTTAATTGGACACAAGGAAAATTGGGGCATTTCATACTCAAGGTGATGAAATGTGCCAAGTTTCCTAGATCTCCATTGCCCTTGATCATGCATGATAGGGTGATGGTTGTTGAGTCTTATTTGTGCATTCATTTAACTTGTACACTTTGGTTCTTTGGCCATCATGCAATGAAATTACTTGATTGATGGTTTTAGAATCAAATGTATCACTCATTTGAGATGTTTTGATGATAGTGAGGGATACACAATACATACAACCTGTGAGAATACTCTATATTTGCCCTGTTTGCTCTTTATTGCAGCAAGGAAAAGTGGATCATCAGTGGCCGGTCAGCCACTGTTACTGGCCGGCAGGCCATCACTGTTGGACGACAACCCCTCAATGGTGGCCAGCCGGCCACCAGTGAATTTTGGGCAGTGTGCTTGTGAAGCATGGAAGAGTTGATCTGGAGAAGGAAATAGTGCAAGGGTTGTGCATCAAAGGCATTCGGGGGCAGACAGCGGATGTTCTTCGGGTGAAAACCAAGCATGCATGGGCCTCCCTCGCTTCTCGGCACTAGTTAGCTAGTTAATTAGTGTAATTAGCAATTAATCATTTATTCATTGTAATTAATTAGTTGTTGCTAATTAGCTTGTGTTGTAATATTTAAATTAGCTTAATTAGTTTAGATAATTTGTTTACTTATTTAATTAGTTTAGATTAATTAAATTAGTTTGTGTTGTAATATTTAATTAGCTTAGAGGTAGTTAATTATGCATTCAAGTTTTGTAATAATTAACTTAATTAACTTAGCTTAGTTAGCTAGTTAGCTTAATTCATTCGGACTCTCCTTCGTGAGAGCGTGATGTAATAATGTGTATGTCTTCCAACCGCACGTCTTTCTCCCTTTTATTTACCCTCCTTTGATGGTTAGATTAGGAGCATCATGTTTCAATTAGCATACCTTATGCTTGCATCCATTTATCTTGTATTGCATGCACCGAGGCTCGGTGCATCATTCAAACCGCATTGTCATTTCAATACTTCTTTGAATACGTGCTTAGACCGCATGCTATTTAAATTGATCCACGTAACATATTAGTAGTCGAGCCTATTAATTGCATTATTGCATGTGTTGTATTATCCATCTTGTATAGTTAGGAATCATGCATTTTTCTAACTAGTTCCTTTCTTAGCTTGGAGTACTAGGTCAGTTTTTAGTGCTTTAGCATAATTGCATTAATGTGAGTGATTGCCATGTCTAGCATGCTTACCATGAGACTAAATGCTTACTTGATAAACTGCTTGAGTGCCTATGGATGAAGGCTTGTTGTTTGAATTGGAACGATTCAATAAATGTACATTTAAGCCCACTTTGTTAAGTGGAAAATTCTCAAACTTTAAGCCCACTTGAGGTGGCAAAATCAAATCCTTTTCACCAAACAAACATGAAATTGCGTTGTTCCAATTTGAGCAAATTAGTCTATACTTGCTGGTGCGCATCACATAATAAAGCTAGCCAAATAATCAGAACAAGAGCACATAATGTACATAAAAATCATATCATGATTAGTAGAGGCCGATCTTTGATCGGGGCGAGTGGGGCTGCTCAATTCATGACCGTCCCCTCTCATACCTAAGTTCCTAAGCCAAGGTATCTTGGTGCCAACTTACTCTTCACTCCAAACCGTGTCTGGCCTTTCATTGGAGTCACTTTTATAAACACATAATCTCTGACTTCATATTCTCTATCATGCCTTCGGACATCGGCATAACTCTTTTGGCGGCTCTGTGCAGTTGTCAGATGTTGTTGTATCAATTTCACTTTTTCTGTTGTTTCTTGCACAAGTTCCGGTCCTAACAATTGTCTTTCACCTATCTCAGCCCAACAAATCCGAGAACGACACTTCTTACCATACAGAGCTTCATACGAAGCCATACCGATACTCGAATGGTAGCTGTTGCTATACACAAACTTGACCAACAGTAAGTAGGTTTCCTAATTTCCTTGGAAATCTAGGGCACACATCCGTAACATATCCTCTAAAGTCTGATTGGTTCGTTCAGATTGGGCGTCTGTCTGTGGATAGTAAGCACTACTCAGTCGCAGTTCAGTTCCTAAAGCCTGTTGTAGACTTTGCCCAAACTTTGACGTAAACTTTGAATCTCTATCAGATACAATAGATACTGGCACACCATGCAATCTCACAATCTCATTTTTATAAATATTAGCCAACTTGTCTGCATTATAAATAGTTTTAACAGGCAGAAAATGAGTAGACTTAGTCAATCGGTCAACAATGACCCAAATAGAATCTATACCTCGAGAAGAGCGAGGCAAACCTATAATGAAGTCCATGGTGATATGCTCCCATTTCGATTTCGGTATTAGGAGCAACTGAAGCAATCTAGCAGGTCGTTGATGTTCGGCTTTAACTTGTTGGCAGTGCAAGCATCTAGCTACAAAGTTAGCAATACTCTTCTTCATTCCAGGCCACCATAAATTCTGTTTCATGTCATGGTACATCTTTGTATTCCCTGGATGCATAACAAATTTTGAATTGTGAGCCTCAGTCATAACACATTTCCTTAAATCAGAACAATCCGATACACAAAGTCTATTCTGAAATTTTAACACATCATTTTCAATCACGAACTCGGACCTCGGTTTTGAGTCTATTTCATCAAAAATTTTCTTCAAGAACTCATCTTCATGTTGTTTCTCTTTAATCTCTTCAATGTTGCAGGTTGAGCAGAAATGGCGGCTAAGATCCTGCCTTGTTCATGCAATACAATTTCAATCTCATTCCTTTCTAGATCACATATTAACTCCTTCTAACCGGTGAGCAAACATGACAAATTACCCATGGATTTTCGGCTCAAGGCGTCTGCAATGGCATTGGCTTTTCTCGGATGGTACAAGATTTGCAAGTCGTAATCCTTGATCCACTCAAGCCATCGTCTCTGTCTCATGTTCAGTTCCTTTTGGGTGAAGAAATATTTGAGGCTTTTATGATCAGTGTACACTTCACAAGTCACACCGTATAGATAATGTCACCAAATTTTCAAAGCAAATACCACAACTGCTAATTTAAGGTCATGTGTTGGATAGTTCTTTTCATGAGGGCAAAGTTATCGAGAAGCATAAGCAATCACTTTTCCATTTTGCATCAACACACACCTCAAGCCTTTGTAGGAAGCATCATTGTAATTTGAAACCCATCAGTACCATTACTCAAAGTCAAAATTGGTGCAATTACTAACCTTGTCTTTAACTCTTGGAAGGCAGTATCTGTTTGATCAGTCCAATCAAATGGTGTAGTTTTCTGTGTCAATTAAGTGAGTGGCAAAGCAAGTTAGGAAAAATCTTTCCCAAATCTGCGATAATAGCCTTCAAGTCCCAAAAAACTTTGAACTTCTGACACATTGGTTGGTCTGGGCTAGTCCACAATAGCTTCAATTTTCTATGGGTCAACAGAGATACCATCCTTGTTCATTACATGCCCCCAAAAATGCTACACTGCCAAGCCAAAATTCACATTTGGACAATTTCGCATACAATTTCTTTTCTCTTAGAATCTGTAAGACTGTTCTCAAATGACTTTCATGTTCTTCTCTACTTTTCGAGTAAATCAGGATATCATCAATAAAAACAACGATAAATTCATCAAGAAATTGTTTGACAACCCTATTCATTAGGTCCATAAACGCTGCAAGTGCATTAGTTACTCTAAATGGCATTACCAAAAATTCATAGTGTCCATATCAAGTTCTGAATGTAGTCTTCTCTACATCTTCTACCTTAACCTTTAATTGGTGATACCCAGACCTAAGGTTTATCTTAGAGAACATTTGTGCCCCTTGCAGTTGGTCAAACAAATCGTCTATTCGGGGCAATGGATATTTGTTATTGGCAATTACTTTGTTCAACTCACAGTAGTCAATACATAGCCTCAAAGACCTATCTTTCTTTTTGAAAAATAACACTAGGGCACCCCAAGGTGAAGTGCTCGGCCTAATAAACTTCTTGTCTAACAGCTCCTGAAGTTGAGTTTTCAATTTTTTCAATTCAGAAGTGGACATTTTGTATGGAGTTTTAGAAATTGGTTGTGTCCCGAGTACTATATCAATGGTGAACTCAATTTCCCTATCAATTAACTCCCCAGGTAGGTCATTAGGAAATACATCAAGAAATTCACAGGCCACGGGAATATTTTCCACACTAACACTATTTGAAGACACAATCAACACACAACACAAGTAGCCCCTGATAGTCTTTTCTTAACAATTTCATGGCTTTCATAAATGAAGTCAAGTATGGCGGAGGAACTGCCTCATTTCTAGAAAAAACAAACTCAGGCATACCAGGTGGTCTAAACACAATAGATTTACTCACACAGTCAATGGTGGCATAGTATTTAGTCAACCAATCCATACCCAGAATACAATCAAAATGATCAATGCTCAAAGGCAACTAATCAACATACAATGTCATATTACCAATCATAATATCACGTGCTGGACAAACATAAGCACATATTATAAAACCTCCAGACGATGCAGACACAGATAGTAAACAGTTCATAGGTTCTAACGGTCTAGTTAATTTCCGAGAAAAAGCATGCGATACAAATGAATGCGTAGAACCAGAATCAATCAGCACATAGGCATTCTGAGCACAGATAGAGATTATACCTGACACCATTGACTCAGTTTTCTTTACATCCCTAGGTACTAATGCAAAAACCCGGCCTTGTCTCAAAGTTTCTCCTTCAGTATTGGCTCTCACATTCATTCTTGGTGCAGGAGCAGATCCGGTTGAACTTGCTGCAGGATAGGTAGTCGTGTCGAGTCTTATCGGCCAATCTCTAATCATGTGGCCTGTCTTACCGCATCAAAAACAAGCGCTAGATGCACGATGACACGTGTCCTTATGCTTCCTTCCACATTCTAGACAAACTGGCATAGACCCACTGCTTTGGCTTGAACTACTCGAAGATCCAGTATTTTGCCTTTTGTTTGTAAAGGATGAACGACCCTTCCAAAAATTGGATCCAGATCTTTTGCCTCTCCATTCTGTTGTTAGAGCATTAGTCTGTTTCTTTGCTGCTAGTATGGCCTCTGCCATCAATGCCCTATCAAGTACTTTCACATAAGTAGGTAGGCAATTTCAATGCGCCTACTCGATCATACACGTCTAGATCTAAGCCCAATTCAAATTTCCAGGCCTTCTTATAATCTGTGTCGACCATGTGAGGAGCAAATCTGGCCAACTTAGTAAACTTAGCCTTATACTCGGCTACAGACATCCTGCCTTGCTTCAATTCTTGGAATTTAGAAACTTTTCGATCCCAAAAATACTGAGGAAAGTACTTGTCATAAAAGATGTCATTGAATTACGCCCATGCCAGGTTCCCATTATTAGTTCGAATCAACAACCACCATCTTCGGGCTTCATCTTTTAAGGTGTAGGTGCTAATAAAACTTTTTGAGTCTCAAAACAAGGAAATACCTCAAATAATTTCTCCATCTCGAGGAACCATGTCTCTGCCTTTAAGGGTTCAATACCACCCAAGAAAGTTGGCGGTTTCATTTTCTTGAATTTTTTAGTTAGGTTGATAATGTTATTGTTATCCGATTCAACTTGCACTAGCGGATGTGAGAGAGGTTAAGGTTGTTGCCTCTATTGCTATGTCATTGCTTCAGTTAAGGCAGCAAGCATTTGTTCCATTCGGCTAATTCGAGCCTCAGAAGACCCTACTGTATCATCACTTCTTGTATTTTCCACTGCCATAGGGAATAGGAGAACAATAAACATAGGCAAATAGTTCTTTTCACAATGTTCGGGGGGTAAGTTCATTTCTTCCAATTTCATATACTCGTGTTTAGATTCAGTTGTCACATTTTCAAATTAAGACACACTCACTTATGTAGATAAAATGTCCCTAATTCCTTTATAGGACATCCTATAGCTCATATGGACTCGTGTGTGCGGTAGAACACGAGCATTGATACCACTCAGTCACGACCCAAACCCGCTCCTTTAAGTTTAGAGACGTAACCGGCCAATAATCTTGGGATTACCAAAGGCCTCTTAACAAAATAACAAAATATAAGGGGCTGCGGAAGCAATTATATAAAATACAAGGTCCATAGAGCTGTGTAGACATACATGAGATAGATAAGCAAAAAATAAACAACAAAATATCTTCAACAGGTTCACAAAACTTGACTTCTCAAAAAGGAACCTCACCGGGAGGCACAGTGGTTGGCTAACTTAAAAACACTCCAGGCAGCAACTTAGGCTTGGTCACGTGCTTGCTCACCTACATACATAATATAAATAGTGAGTGAACGCCCAGTGAATAATAACAGAGTAAAGGGTTCAAATGAATGATATCCATAATAGATTCATAAATCAGAGTTCATATCAGAAACAAATTTATATTCATATTCTTGTTCAAACTACATACAGAAATCAGAGTTCATGTCATACATGGTACATCCATTAGTGTTATCATGTTTGTCAGTTCCATAAGGAACCTCCAGTACCGGGAACTTGTAATATACTTGAGCCGCGGTATTATTACCCCAGGGCAAGGGCCTTGTGCTAAGGATGCCACGAATACTTGTCAGAAATTGGACATTCATTCATTGTACTGAACATAACATTTCAAAAAATAGATCTTATTTCATCATACATAAAATAAATAAAGTTGAACATAGCTTTACTAAGTTATTACTCACAGATGGCTCCACTTGCAGAATAGACAAATCAGGTAACTCGTTGCGTGTGACCTACACACACATAATAGAAACACCTAATGAAACACACACTCTGTTGGCACTTAACTTCATTTGTTTCGTTCTTAGTGTGTTTTTAGGTCTTTAACCTCTTATTGTGTCTTAATCATGGCCTAGGAATGCCCAGGATGCAATGTGGACGCCAAAATGCACTTTGGAACTCTTAACAAAACTTGCTGAAAATAGGGATCGCGCTCGAGCGCAACTTCTCTCATTTGCACTCGAGCGGACATACAAACATATGAGGGGCCACTCGAGCGCAACTTCCTTCGCTTAAGCGGTCTGTAAACTCTGAAAAAGTACTAGTTGTGTGAATTCTCCGCTCGATGGCTGCTCAAGCGTGAGACTGAGGTCCCTAATCGAGCGCAACTCCTGTCGCTCGAGCGGTCTGCAAAATGTGTAAACTTCTGGGAGCTTGCATTTCTAGCTCAAGCAAACTTTTGGTCACTCGAGAGTGAACTGCAAGATCACAGAGTGGTTGCTCGAGTGCAAGTTTTGTCGCTCGAGCGGGAGGTTGAATTCTAAAATTTCCAGATTCACCTCTAATCTGCAAAGCTCGAATTCAATGCTTTAAACTCAACCTTTGGGCCCCAAAACTTGAGAAAACATGTCTAAACTTGGAAAACATCTTGAATTCAAAACCATTTCGTAAAATCAAGGCCCAATAGCATGTCAATTGTTCAAAAGTCAACTTGAAACTTATGAACATGCCATGAACATGACATGCATGAATTACTATGAACTTAGACTTTCCAAAACATGATCAATTAAGGTCAAATGGTAAAAAATGTGATGAATTCACAAAACCTATTCAAGATAGGCACATGTATGTGAAAATTCTTCAGAAACACACTCAAAATGCTATGATATATGCATGCATGCATGAATGGCTCAATGCTCTTGACTTCATGAGCTAGACATCATAATTGTACCATCTAAGGGTTGAACTCTTACCTAGGCTTCCCAAGGTGTGAGCTAGAGGCTTAATTCTTGAGTCTCTAAATCCAATGCCTTCAATTCCTAGCAATTCCCTTAGCTTGAACTTAATTCATCTCCAAAATGGATCTATGTTCACTCTTCTTACTCTTCTTTATGTTTGGATCTCAAGGAGGATGAAATGAAGGTGCCAAAATGATCTCAAGGAGTTAGATTAGCCTTATATAGGCTTGATTAGGGATTTTAATCAATTAAGCTTACCGCTAATCAAATGGACACTATTTTATTCTAATTAATTCATTCTGAATCAAAAGTAATTAAACCTACCATAATGTTATAAAAATCCTACATAGCACATAAATCAAGCCAATTTAGTGATTGAATGCCGATAAGGGCTTCAATTCACAGAATAAAATAGAAATTCAAATAGATATTTCTACATTAGACAGATATAAGCACAATTAATGCGACACACATGCAATTAATTCAGAATTTCACCTTAATTACTGATTAGGCTTATTTAATCAAGAATTAGCGTTAATAAGAGGTCGGGGTTGTTACATCTACCTTGAATCTATAGCATGTGGCATCAAACTAAATAATCAACGAAATAAATGTCCTACGGGCTTACATCTTTCCAAGATAGTTCTTGGTTACAACAAAAGTGAGTCTAGCTCAACATAATTTAAAGCCCTTGGCTATACATAAATAGATATAACAAATAGGCTCTTGCTCCCAATCCTTCCAAGCTACTACCTTGGCAGAGGCATATCACCGGCACCTGAAAATAGTTTTTCCCAAATAGGGTGGGCCAGAGCCCAGCAGAAACAATCTAGCACAATGTATGAACTTTAATAAGGTTATAAACATGATGCACATAGCCAATGCTCAAAATAAAATCATTTACAACTCTTCTTTCTAAATTCATGTTATGCCAAGTATGATATCCCAATCCATTTTATATCAATTCGTTTCATGTCATTTCATATCTCCTTAATTCATGAGTCATATCCATTGTTATCTTGACAACCCAACTAAGATTATAACTCAGTGGTTTTCTTACCACACAACCATTACACACAAACACTTCAATTTTCCATTTTATGAAAATTTCATCCGTAGGAATCGGCACCCATGTATATACAATGTCTTCGGGACTTTCACCCTGGACGCCCAAGCCAACTTAATTCAATGGAGTCCATCTCCTTTCTCCTCCCAAACATCTTACATATACAATGTATTTAGCATGGTCATATTCATTGACAATCAATAAGAGATTAGTTTCAATTCACCTAATCCTTATGCAATTTCTATAATAACCATGCTATCCTCCACTGATAGCCCTAAACAGATATACAATTTTTAAAATAGATAAATTTGTCAAATTTTCATAGGTGGGAGATGATACGCATCCAAATTCACCATTGATATGAACATTCATCTAATTTCATATTCCCATTTCCAATTTCATTATTTATGCAAAATAATTATTTGAACATTTTAGGAAAAAACCCTATTTCCTTCCAAAACTCATCTCAACCACCACATCATCTATTTTAACACAACACAAGTCTATATCCATTCCCATGATCATTTCCAACACACCCTTTTTGAAACCCCTATTTTGAACTTAAACCCCAAACCCTGGGTTTGTTAAAATACATCAAAACCCAATGTTTTTCACACATCAAGGAATAGCCAAGTTAAAACCCATAGAGAGTGTAAAGAGTCCCTACCTCAAGCTTAGTTGACCAAAGCAACAATGGAAGAACTTCAAGGACGTCGAAACCAACTTTTACTCAGATCAAAACAGAGCTCTTGAGACGCTCTACCTTTTTAACAAAGAGAGTAGGGTGTAGAAACCACTAAATCTAGGTGAAAAATTAGACAGATAGTGAGTTTTAGAGAGAGGAGCGCTAGATCTTGGGATTTGGTGGAAAAAGATATGAAAAAGTGATGTAAAATGGTGTTGCTGCGAATTGATATACGCACAGTCCACTCGAGCATGAGAAGTGACGCTCGAGCGTCAGACATGACAAGTTGTTTCGCTCGAGCACAAGAAATGACTGCTCGAGCACAGAATACACACATCCAGTAGTTTTGCAGACAGAAGACCATCGCTCGAGAGCAAGAATGGCTGCTCGAGCGCACACCTGCTCGAGCGTAGAATACACTCTCCCTGTAGTTTTGCAGACCTGCAAAAGTACTGAGAGTTTGCAAAGCCCACTTGAGCACAAGAAGAGCGGCTCGAGCGGAAGAGCAAAATTCTGGGCAACAAGAGTTGGGAAAACAAATAACCAACTTGTTCCAAACACAACCGCAACAATCTCGAACCCAAGTTTAAGGGAAAAGAAGATAAGCAAGACATATTCAACAGTACGAAGCCAAGAAACCCGTAACCAAAACCGAAATCGCAATAACCTTTCCCCCTTAAAAAATTTCGGCCTCGAAATTTCAAATCAAGTTTCACAATTATGTTTAAACGAAACACAATAATGATAGATAACCAATTCCAATACCATGACCCATTCCCCCAACATCCATTTTCATCAACTTGATACACAAGTTCCAATATTGAAGTAAAATCCACATTTTCCAAAACATTTACAATGTTTACATTAAATTCGTGTTTCCAAAAAATACACAACATATACAATGTTTTCATATTTTATTAACATAACAAAATTTCATTACATGTTCAATCATCAACAAATAAGTCCGGATATTTCTCACGGACTTCGAACTCGCGTTCCCAAGTTGCTTCCTCAACCCCTTGATGTTTCCATAATAGGTTCATCAAGGGAATTGTCTTGTCTCGCAGGGCTTGATCCCGAGTATCCAAGACTCTAATCGGCCTTTCCTCATACGAGGCATCCTCATCTACCTCCAAGTCAGTCCAATCCAACACATGCTATGGATCCGGCTCATACTTCCAAAGCATGCTAATACGAGACACATCATGAACCCCGGAGAGTTGTGGTGGCAAGGCCAAACGATAAGCTACCTCTCCAATCCGCTCAAGGATCTCAAAAGGCCCAATGAATCGAAGGGACAACTTCCCACTCTTTCCAAACCTCATCAAACCCTTCCTAGGTGATATCTTCAAAAAGACATGATCTCCCACCTCAAGAGACAAGGGTCTCCTCCTACGGTTGGCATAACTCTTCTAGCGACACTGGGCCGTGTAGACGCGCTCCCGGGAACTCTTCGATATCCGAGCTGTAGACGTCCCCAAACGTCTCAGGGGGGGGGAGAGGGGATCCCCCGTTTTATTCATTGGGCTCACTACAGTTCAGGACTCAAATGTTGTCACGGTTCTTAATCTGATCTCACAATGTGCAATGTGAGATTGATAAATCACCAAAGAGTCCAAATCCGGAAAATTGTTTTGAAAAATAGATTTTGTAAAGAAGTGCCAAACATGGACTGCTTTACCAGATACAGAGTTGCCACCTAAATATTTATTTTAGGGGAATTTAGGAAACCCTGACTCGTTGCCTAAGGCCACATGTCCGTCATCACCAAAGTTGCCTCAACTTGGGAACTTGGGTACGATTGGGGAAGGTCAGCTATGAGCACCCCCGCTCGCCCGATCAAAGATCGGCCTCTACTAACCATGATATCGAGTTTTGAAAACGTTATGTGGTCTTATTCCGGTTATTAGCCTAGATTTACTATGTGATGCACACAGCATACAAGTATAGACTGGGTCGCCTGAATTGGAACAAAATATTTCATGTTTGTTTTGAAAATGGTTTACTACTCGTAAGTAGGCTAAAATGCAGATTTTACCACCCTTGGGTGGGCTTAGAAAAACATGGTTTTGCCACTATTTAGTGGGCTTAAAACTCACAGTCAATGCATTTTTCCAATTCAGATAATCCAACCTTCACCCACAGGCATTCAGCATATCACATAAGCACATAGCCTCATGGTAAGCATACTATCATGGCAACACTCACACACATGCAAGGATGCTAAAGCGTAAATGCTTACCGAGTACTCCAAGCCAAAACAGAAACTAGTTAGTAATCAAATGCTTGATCCTAGTTCATGTTAAGATGGCTAATGCAACACATGCAAGATGTAACTACAATAGGCTCGGCTATTCTAAGATGGCATATGATGATGCTACAGCTAGCACGTATTCAACTTAGAATTGAAATACAAATGCAGTTAGTATGATGCGCCGAGCCCGATGCATGCAATATATGTGAATGATGCAAACATGCAAGCATAAGTATGCTAAATGAAACATGCCCTAATCTAACCATCGTAAGCTGGTAAATAAAAGGGAGAAAGACGTGGGGTTGGAAGACATGCATCACACACACGCACGCTTATTACATAATTTGCCCTCTCTCGGAGGGTCCGAATAAATAATACAAACCGAATAAATAATTAACTACTCTAGCTAATTAAATATTACAAACCCTTAACTAATTAACAAATTAATTAAACTATTTAGAGCAGTAAAATGACCTCAGGAAGAGGGATGCATGTAAGCTCAGATTGGTTTCGTTCAAAAATCCATTGCCATGCCACTATTGCCTCTGTCTACACTGTTTTGCATCTCTGAAAATAGTGCCAACCTCTATCACACTTTTGAACTGCCTTAGAGACATGCTGAGAGGTCATCGACCAAATGGAAAGGCCACCGACCATCTGTAACTAGTCATCGACCATTAATGAAGCCACTGGCTGGATTTTGGTGGTCGGTCGGCACTGCAAGTAGTCGACCGGCCATTTCATCCTGCATAACACTGGTTTTGCTGCAATAGAGGACAGACAGTGCATGGCATAGGATTTTCAAAGCAAAATGTTGCACGACCACCCTCCCCATCATGTTATGGACTCAAGGGAGTGTGGCCCTCGGTCCTCGGGCCACCAATCACGCATTTCGATGCATGATGGCCAAGGGAACCAAAGTATGCAATTTCAATGTCAAATGGAATGCACACAAAACACATAAAGGACCCAACCTCTATCACGGTTGATCAAGAGGCAATGCATGCATGCAAAATGCAATGCAACAAGCATGCCAAACCATGCAATATAGCTCAAGCATGCAACATGGACATTCAAGCATGCAAGGCAAACATGTGACAACATGTAAAGGGACAAGATATGCAATCATTCAAGCATGCCAAATGCAATTAAACATGCAACAACATGTTAATGAGGCAAGTATGTAACAACATGCAAGGCAAGCATGCAACAACATGCAAGGGATGGTCTTAAACCAATATGGGCAGCTCTCAAATAAGCCCAAAACAGTGGCCAAATGCCAAGGAAATGATGGGCAAATGCACATACAAACATGCATGCAAACATGGTCCAACACTTAGGCACAAAGAGGGGACTTTTAAGCACACTTAACATGGACAAATAGCATACATGGTAAGCTTTGAAAACATGTAGGAGATGATGCCAAACCAACCTACCAATGCAAGCAAAGCATGCAACCAAGCCTAAGGACTTAAACTATGATCATGTGACACATGAAGCAAATGACTAAAGTGAATCAAAACAGTCCTAAATCATGCCAAAGTAAGCCCCAAAAACCATTTAGATGGCATCTAAATGATCTAATCCTAGAAGCATACACAATGGCACAAACATGGGGCATGAAACACCAACCTTTTAAAGCATTAAAAGAGCATCAAATGCAAGCATACAAGCATGCTATAAGGACTGAAATGACATGATAAGTGGTTCCAAACCACTGAAACAAAGCAAGTAAAACATGCTAGAGGGGTCGACACTCAAGGCCTACAAGGGAGATTGCATGGTAGCTATACAAAGAAAACCACGGATGGCCCAAACAACCAAAAACAGACCTCAAGCACATCAAAACATGGATAAAAGCTTCACAAAGCTAAGCCAAAACAAGTAAGCATAGTGATTTAAATGTTAGGTGCATGTTAAGGCAATTTCATGGCATTACAAGACAAGTATGCAAAGCAAGCATGGTATGTCTAAACCAATTAAAAATAGTGCTATATCATGGCAAAATAAGCACAAATAACACTTAAGACATGGCCAACATGCACTTAAACAAGATGCTCACACATGAGGCTAAAATGGCCAACATTGAAGGCAACAAGGAGAGGGGATGGCCCTCTCCTTCTTAGGACCTTAAAGCACCATCCCCACCACTGAAATCCAGATTTCAGTGGTGAGGAGGCCCAAACAAGGTGGTCCCGGAGCTCACCAAAAATGCACAAAATGGGGACCAAACAAGGCCTAAAAGGGGTCAAACATCCCCAAACAACAAAGTGACCTTAAACAACTATTTAGAGCACTCAAAAATAAGACTTTTATTAGTTATACAAAAAGTCTATAAACAGATGCAAGGTAGGTTAAAAGACTATGCAAAAATGGGGAATAAAGAGCAAGAATCTTACCCTTGTGGACCCCTTCAAGGATGGAGCCCCAGCAGCCTTCCTTAGCTCAAAACCAGCTCAAAACTTTGAAAACAAACCTTTGGCACCTCAGAAACCAAGGTAAGGTGTAGCACTAGGTGTTTATGCACAAAAGTAAGACACAAACACACTCAAATACACAAAGAGAGGAAGATATAGAGATAGAATAGATACACAACCCTAACCCTAATCTCAGACCCTCCCTTGAACTTCTGGACACCCTTGAGGAGGGAGGAGAAGGCCTCCTCTTATAGAGATTTACTCTTGCAAAGCTTACAAAACAAGCTAAGCAAGAGTGAAATCCGTATGGAAGGTGTGCGAAGTGGGTGCCAGCTATCACAGCCGGCACAAAATATCTGCCAAAAGTAGATGAACAGTGGTCTGCCAGCCAAAAATGACAAATTGGCCAAAACAATGGTCGGCCGACCATCAATAGTGTTGACCGGCCAAACATTTGGCCGATGGCAACAAAACAGTGGCCGGTGGCCTCAAGCCATGGCCGGTGAGGTATGGGGATGGCCAACAAGCCATTCCATGCCCTCCAAAGCAAAAACACAAGTGTTTGGTGCAAAACTAAACACAAAACAGTCGAGTCGAGAGATCCTGAGGCAAGGCGCATGGCCGAGACCTCCGGGAACTCAAGATGAACACAAACATGGATGATCACTGAGTGTTCAAACGATGACGTCCAAGTCTTGAGGACGATAAAAATGAGGTGTCTCCACGCGCGCGCGAGGAGGGGCGCGAATCTCGTTTTGTTCTAAGCTACTACAGTTCGGACTCAATGTCATGGTTCTTAATTTGACCTCGCAAAGTGCAATGCAAGACTGATAAATCACCAAAGAGTCCAAATCCGACAAATCGTTTTGGAAAACTGATTTTATAAAGAAGTGCCAAACATGGACTGCTTTGCCAGATAGAGAGTCGCCACCTAAATATTTTATTTTGGGAGGATTTAGGAAACCTTGACTCGTGCCTAAGGCCACGTGTCCGTCATCACCAAAGTTGCCTCGGCTTGTGAACTTGGGTACGAGAGGGGAAGGTCATGCAATGAGCACCCCCGCTCGCCCCCTCAAAGATCGGCCTGTACTAAGTATGATATTTTATTTTTGAAAACACATATGCTCTTATTTCGATTAATTAGCTAATCGTACTACGTGATGCGCAAAACATACAAGTATAGACTAGATCGCCTAATTTGGAACGAAACGTTGCATATTCGTTTGTGAAAATGATTTTGAAGTTTGCTACTCGCAAGTAGGCTAAATCAGGGTTTTGATGAATTGTTCCAATTCAAGTAATCCAACCTTCACCCACAGGCATTCAGGCAGTTATATCACATAAGCAGTTAGCCTCATGGCAAGCATGCTTTCATGGCAGTCAATAACACACATGCAGTATGCTGAAGCGTAAACACTCACAGTGTACTCCGAGCCAAAACAGAGAACTAGTTAGAAATCATGCATGATCCTAGTTCATGTTAAGATGTCTAATGCAACACAGGCAAAATGTAGCTAAGATAGGCTCGACTATCTAGAATGTCATGTGAAATGCAACTTGATAACATGCTGTTGAACACGTATTCAAGTAAATGTATTGAAATACAATGCGGTTTTGTATGATGCGTCGAGCTCGGTGCATGCAAAACAGATGAATGGATGCACACATGCAAGCATAAGGTATGCTAATCGAAACATGCACTAAAACTAACCATCAAAAGCGGTTAAGTAAAATGGAGAAAGAAATGGGGGTTGGAAGACATGCATCACACACACGCACACTTATTACAACAGTTGGCCCTCTCGACGGGGGGTCCGAATAAAGAGCTAACTTGCTAATCTAAGCTAATTAAACTAATTATTACATCACAAAACTAATCAACTAATCCTAGTTAACTAGTTAAGATATTACAACACAAATCGAATAGCTAAACACATTAACTAATTAAGTACAAACCAAATAGCTAACTACCTAATCAAATCAGCTAAGGAAAGAAATAAAACAAGATCCTTAGAGGGAGAAGATTTCATGCATGCCCGGTCACCTGGTTCGGAAATTCGTCGCGATGCTCTAACTGGCCTCTGTTTGCAGCTTTTCTCAGAACCTTGCACCAAGCTCTAGAAAGCTTCTAACTCACCTTGGGGGCCTGTAGGAGGGTGGCCGACCAGTTGTTGCTCTCTCTAGCCACTGCACGACCACTTTTTGCTACTGCAAACCAGAAAAAGTGGTCGGCCAGCTAGGTTTTCTAGCTGGCCGACCAGTTGTTGCTGTACTTCTCCAATTTGCTGCAACAGAGAGCAAGAAAGGGCATGGCAATGTATTTGCAAGATATGTGTGCACAACCACCCTCCCTATCATTTCATAAGCTCAAGGGAGTGTGGTTCTCGACCCTCGGGCCACCAATCACGCATCTCGATGCATGATGGCCGTGAGGCAAAGTTGCACTATTCAATATGAAAATGAATGCACAAGTAAACACATAAGGCCTAGAGCTCTATCATGTATGATCAAGAGCATCGGTGACCGAGAATTGAGGCACGTTTCATCACTTTAAGTATGAAACGTCCCTCGTTTCTCGTGTTTGGACTAACACTTATTCCAAACAACAATGCAACACATAACATGGCATGCAGAATGCTATGCAATGCAACCTAAGCATGCAAACATCTAATGCAAATGGCATGCAAACATGCGAGGGACAAGCATGCAAACATGCAATTAACATACAAGCATACACAATGCGAATGAACTACATGGCATACACAATGCTCGTGACAACTAGCATGCACAATGCAAATGGCAACTAACATACACAATGCGATGAACAATATGGTATACACAATGCAAATGGCAACTAGCATACACAATGCAAATGGCAACTAACATACACAATGCAATGAACAATATGGTATACACAATGCTTAATGGACTTAAACCAAAATGGGCAGACCTCGGTCATGCCTAAATCAGTGGCCATTAACACCAAAACCAAGGCACAAAAGGCAAGGCATGCATGCGCAATGCATTGGCCATTCAACTAGGCCTAAGAGCACAACTCTCAAGAGTGCTCAAGGAGTGACAAATGCGGAAGTGTAACAACACTAAGTGCACTAAAACAAGGTATGAAATGATGCCAAATCATTCAAACAAAGCAAGTATGGCATGCAAAGGTCCTTAAAGCATGAAGCTAGTAAAGAGGACTACAAAGGAGGCATGCAATACATGGCAAATATGCACGAACCAACCACAAACAGAGCTGAAATAGGTCTAAACATGGATTAAAACATGCTAAGTTAGGGGCTCAAAGGTCAAGGCATGCAAGCATACATGCTAGGCCATAAGTAAGGCAACAATGCACAACACTTAAAGCCATTCAAAGCATGAAAGAAGTGGGAACATGGCAATGTTATACGCTCTGAAATGAAGTATTAAATGATGCCAAATCATCTAAATAGTTCAAAGATAGCATGCATGAGTCCTCAAAACACAAAGCTAGCAAGGCCAATTGCACTACATCTATACAAAGCATGAAGGATATGGCAAAGGCAACCCAAAATAGTCCTAGAACATGTCAAAATGATACTAAAACATGTATGGAAGTAAGCCAAAACAAGCTAGCATGAAGGGCATAAGGCATGATGCATACAAGGCAAATAAGGTGGATTACACTACACCTATTAAAACCAAGCATGGGATGACTTAACCAATAAAAATTAGAGTTATATCATGGCAAGATAACCCTAAAAACACATTGAAATGATGGCTCGCAAGCTTAGGCATGAAGGCATACGCAATGATTCATGTTAAGGCATAAAGGGGCAAACCCTCCAACGCGTTGAATGAGTGATAAATGCAAGTGCATGAGCATGAAACATGGACTGAAATCACATAATAAATGATGCCAAATCATTCAAATAGTCCAAGTAAAGCATGCTAGTGGACTTGGTACACAAAGCTAACAAGCTAGAATGTACTATAGCTATACAAAGCATGGCTTGCATGACCAAAACAACACAAATCAGAGCTAAAGCATGTTAAAACATGGACAAAATATTTTTTAAGTTAAGCCAAAAGCATGCTAGACTGACATGTTAAAGCATGATGCATGTTAGGCTAAATCACAGAAATGCACTACAAGTGCATGGTGCATGCAAAGGCCAACCAAACCAAACCTTAACAGAGGTATGACATGGAAAAACATCACCAAAAACATGCTGAGATGGACTCAAATGAAGCTAGAATGACATGCTACTTCATGAAACATACGAAGCTAGTTTGTGTGATTTACACTACAAGTGTATTAGGCATGCATGGAGTAACAAAACCAAGTAAAAACAGCGGCATGCCAGGCTAAAATAAGCCCAAAAATAAGCTAAGATATGGCCAACATAAACTTAACAAACATGCTCACACATGAGGCATTTAAGACAAGTATTGAAGACACAAGAAGAGGGGATGACCCTCTCCTTTTTGGGACATCAAAACACCACTTCCACCACTGAAATTCCTTTGGATTTCAGTGGTGAGAAGGCCAAAACAAGGTGGTCCCAAAAGCTCACAAAGAAGGCACAAAAGCAAGGCCAAACAAGGCCTAAGAGGGGGTAAACAACCCCATATACAAAAATGACCTTAATAGTGAAGAACTTTTTATAGTTAAGAGTTAGTCCTAAAATAGCATGCAAATAGGTTCAAAAGCTTAAGCAAAAATGGGGATTTAAAAGGATAAAAGCTCACCCTTGAAGACCACCTTCAAAGCTGCAACTCCAGTAGCTTCTTTAAGCTCAAACCAGTCCAAGAACTCCAAAAACAAATTCAAGGGACTTTAGCTCCAAGAGTATGGTGTTTGAGTGTGTGTTTGTGTACAAAAGTGCGACAAAATGACACTTTAAGGCACAAAAATGAAGCAAAGAGAGAGATATAGAGATAAAGGTGTATCTATCTTTCTCTAACTCCAAAAGCTAAACATAGAGAAGGGAGGGGAAGCCTCCCTCTTATAGAGAGCAAAAGCACAAGCTTCTTGAAGAAACTAAAGCTCAAGGCCATCCATCCATACACGTGTATGGAGGATGGTTCAAGTGCTCTCTAACTGTGCCAGCTGGCCCAAAATATCTCCAAAAAGGTGACAAAAAGCAGCCGACCAGGCCAGCTACTTTAAGTGGTCTCCCAAGAAGACAGCTGGTTGGCCATGGTGGGAGATGGTCTAAAGCATGAAAACAATGCAGTGGAGTGGTGGCCGGCCAGAAAAGATGGTCCAAAGACCAAGCAAACCAGTTTCCTGGCCCGAAAACTGGCTAGCGAGAAGCAAAGTGGTCTCCAAGGGAAAGAACTGGTCTCCCACCCTTGTACCACCTTCCAAACAAGGAAAACAAGGTTTGTACCAAAAACAAACCAAAATAGATGCAAGACGAAAGTTCGGGAGGCAAAGCGCGCAGCTGGGAGCCTCCAAAACTAGCTGACGAGCACCAAAAGTGGTTTACGACCACAAAAGTGGTCTCCCAAACCATAGTGGACCTCTAGGCCAAGGAAATAGGGTGTGGTTCAAAAACCAGGCCAAACGGAGAACATTAATCGGTCCTGAGACCAGGCGCGTGACCGAAGGCTCCGAAAATTAGAAATTGGTCTCCAAACGGGAAAAGTGGTCTACGACCACAAAAGAGTGGTCTACAAGACCTCTTCTTCCCTCAGGCAAGGAAAACAAGGCTTGGTCCACAAACTGAGCCGAAGCACAAAGAGTTCAGAGGGTCGGAGGCAAGACTCTCAGCCAAAACTCTGAAACCTCGAAACGAGCACAACATGCGTAATCATCGAGCGCTCAATCGATGACATCTGAGTCTTAAGGTCGGTCAAAAATGCGGTGTCTACAGGCCGTAACCAACCTCTTACAGATAAGTGTAACTTTTTCTATCGTTTCTCAAACCAACTCTGGACCCAACATAGGTGCATCACTCACCTCAGCCCAACACATAGGAGATCTATACGGTCGACCATACAAGGCCTCAAATGGTTCCACACCGATACTCGACTGGAAGCTATTGTTATAGGTAAACTCCACTAAGAGCAAGTGTCTCTCCCACGAACCCTTGAAGTCAAGGACATAACCCCAAAGCATATCCTCTAAAATCTGAATGGTACGCTCTGACTGCCCGTTAGTTTGAGGATGATACGCTATGCTAAAAGTCAGTCTAGTGCCCAAGGCACTCTGCAAACTCTATCACAACCAGGCCGTGAAACACGAATCTCTATCTAAACTATCGTCACTAGGACCCTACGCAACCTCATTTTGTCCGTAATGTACAAGTTGGCAAGATAATCTATCGAGTCACTTACACGCATATGTATAAAGTGTGCTGACTTAGTCAACTAGTCGACTACCACCCAAATGGCATCACTACCCTCATTGAGTCCTCAGAAGCCCCACAACAAAATCCATTGTGACATGCTCCCACTTCTATTTGGCTATAGGCAAGGGTTGCAACAAACCCGCTGGCCTTTGATGTTTGGCCTTCACTTGTTGAGAAGTAAGGCACCTCGATACAAACACGGTTACATCCTTTCTCATACCTCTCCACCAAAACTGGTGACTAAGATCAAGATACATCTTTGTGCCTCCCGGATGCACCACAAGGCATGAATGGTGAAACTCTCAAAGTACTTCCTCTCGGCAAGACTCTGGTATGAACAGACGGTCACGGTATCTCACACTCAGGTCGAGATACATATTCAAGCCTCTTTCTACCTTCCCACTAGAGATCTTCTCCCAGAGGGATTCTTCCTCAAGGTCACCCTTTTGTGCTTTTAACACTCGATTCACAAGTGTAGGTTGTGCAACTACCAAAAAATAAGTAACAGACTCAACAAACTCGCCAAGATGCAAGTCAAACTCCCCAATAGCATCCAACATATCCCACTCTCGGATGGCAATACAAGCTACACTGTTAATTGATTTCCTACTCAAGCCATTAGCCACAACATCTGCCTTCCCCGAGTGATAATGTGACTCAAAGTCATAATCCTCTTTAATCTCCATCCACTTCCTGTGCCTCAGACTCAAGTCTTTCTGTGAAAATAGATATTTCAAACTCTTGTGATTAGAAAATACCTCAAACTTTTCACTATACAAGTAATGCCTCCAAATCTTTAAGGCAAAGATCACCGCCGCTAACTCTAGGTCGTGAGTAGGGTAGTTCCTCTCATGAATTTTCAATTATCACGAGCCATAGGCTACTACCTTCTCCTTTTGCATCAAAACACAACCCAAACCTTCCTGTGAGACATCATAGTACACTGAATAGCCTAAACCCCTCTCCAGAATAATCAATATTGGAGTAGTGATAAGTCTAACTTTAAGCTTCTGGAAAGATTTCTCACAAGTCTCATTCCATACAACCTTAACTCCCTTCCTCGTCGGTCTAGTTAATGGTGAGGCTAGCCTAGAGAAATCCTTCACGAATCAACGGTAATACCCGGCCAACCCCAAGAAACTATAGATCTCAAAAGCATTCTTAGGTTGTTCCCAATCTTGCATTGCCTCTATCTTGGATGAATCTACAGTCACCCCTTCCCCGGATGCCACATGACCTAAGAACTTAACTTCTCATAGCCAAAATTCACACTTCCCAAACATAGCATATAGTTTGTGGTCTCTAAGTAACTCAAGCACTACCCGCAAGTGTTCATCGTGCTCCTCTTCTGAGGGTGAGTAAATGAAGATGTCGTCCACGAAAACGACTACAAAACAGTCTAAGAACTCACGGAAGATTCGGTTCATCAAATCCATAAACACAACCAGTGCATTGGTTAGCCCAAAGGGCATCACTAGAAACTCGTAATGGTCATACCACGTACAGAATGCCGTCTTCGGGATGTCCTCCTCCCTTACTTTCAACTGGTGATAACTCGACCTCAAGTATATCTTAGAAAAGCAACAAGACCCCTTCAACTAATCAAATAAATCGTCTATACGAGGCATTGGGTACTTGTTCTTAACAGTTACCCGGTTCAACTTCCGATAATTTATACAAAGTCGTAATGTACCATCTTTCTTTTTAGCACCAAAAGCTAGTGCTCTCCAAGGTGAACTACTAGGGCGAATAAAAACCTTATCTAACAATTCCTAGAGTTGAATCTTCAACTCACTCAACTCGGCTGGTGCAAATCTATACAGTGCCATAAAAATCAGTGTCGTGCCAAGCACTAAATCAATAGAGAATTCGATCTCTCAATGAGGTGGTAAATTGGTAAGATCCTTCGGAAAAACATCTAGGTATTCACAAACTACCCTTAGCAACTCAACTCAGACTTCATCACACTTACTATTCAGGAAGTTAACAAGAAGGCAACTAGGCTCACTCCGACCACACAGATCATATACCAGTAATAAGACCCTATCCACCTGGTCGCCCAAGAAGTAAAAGCAATCACCACTCAAAGTACATACAGTAACTCTTTGATGGTAGCAATCTATAGCAGCCCGATATGAAGACAACTGGTCCATACCCAAAATAACATCAAAATTAGACATATCAATCAATACAAATGCAAAAGGAAGTCGGCCACCGGTAACCTCTATGTTACAACCCGACAACCCTGCTTCAAAAAAATCTCATCACCATTAGGTGACTCTACATAGATAGGAGATGGTAACTAAGTCAACTCTAACCCCAAAACCAACGCAAATGCAGATGAGATAAATGAATGGGATTCACCCGTATCAATCAACACATTAGCAACTGAATTGCAAAACAATAAGGTACCTCTTACTACTGAAGGTGCTGGTATTAGATTTGGCACGGTAACAGTATGCACGTGCCCTATTGGCCTCTGATCTACTTGTTCCCCCCTCGGAGCATAGGCCTGATGCATTGAATAAGCTGAAGAGGCTCCCTAATTGGCCCTCGAAGCCTGTTCAAACTATGTCGGCTGGTGGCTCTATGTCTGTCTCAAACCAAACGCATCGGGTGTGCCACCCAACTGAGGGCAAAATCTCTTCATGTACCCCAACTGCCCACACTGATAACACGAGAGCGGTTACCCTCTTCCCCTGACTCTTGCTTTGAGAACGAGCTGAAGACGGTGTAGATTGTTGCCCTCCTCCTCTCTATGGGCAAGCTGGAGACTTGTGGCCCAATTGGCCACGCTTGTAACAAGTGAAATGTCCCAGACCACCTCTCCTAGAACTTGGACTCGATATTGGAAATGTGGACTTTGATTGAACTCCCTAGGATGACTGTTGGTTAGAACCCCTTTGCCTCTTACTGTCCCCCTGCACATCCTAACTCCTCCTGGAGCCTCTCATCCTCTCCTTCTCCATCTGCATTACAGTCTCAAGATGAGCCCCCACCTTCACAAGGCGTCCATAATCTCTAATCATTGACCCGACCACCTTGAACATTAGCCCGGTCCTCAATCTCTTTTCAAACTCTAAAAACGACACTCCTTAGTCTCCATGAGTTCGGGTGCAAACCTCAATAAGCTTGTAAGTATGGCCTCAAACTCCGACACCAGAGTGTTCAACTATACCAACTTGGAAAATTGGTCTCTCAACTTCTCCCTAATCGTGGGTCGTAGAAACTTGTCTTGGAAGGTGTTGATAAAAGCCTCCCAAGTCACCCTAATATGCCTACGTGCATACTTCCACCACTGGCCTGCATCTCCCTTCAGCTGGAAGGATGCCAAGGTCATTCTCAACTGGTCATCCTCGATGCCAAGCATCTCAAACGTCTTCACTATTTGCTCTAACCACTTATCTGCCTTCAGTGGCCTTTAGGATCACCCAAAAACTCATCCAAATTCAACCAGAAAAAATCCTGTTTTAGAAAGATGGCCATGCCTCAGCTACTTGGGCCAGGACTTGATTCTTAGCCCTGAGAATGCGCATGGATTCCCTCAATGCTCTGGTTATTTCGCGGGCTAAGGCACCCATGGCCTGTTGACCAACTAGTTCGGTCACATTAGCTTGACCAACCCCCTCTTCCTGCATTGGAATTTCATCCAGTAAAGGTACCTCATGCCTCTTAGGCCTACCACACCTACCACGCCTACCACCACCTCGTCCACCACCACCACGTTTACATCCTGACATCCTAATAAAGGTAACAAAATAGATTTGGACATTTA
Source organism: Camellia sinensis (assembly GCF_055761805.1). Lineage (NCBI taxonomy): Eukaryota > Viridiplantae > Streptophyta > Magnoliopsida > Ericales > Theaceae > Camellia > Camellia sinensis. The sequence continues at coordinate 63,003,311 of NC_138972.1, forward strand.
CAAATGTGTCGAGGTGTAGACACCCCATTTTTGACCGTCCTTAAGACTTGAATGTCATCATTTGAACACTCGATGATCATCCATGTTCGTTTTTGTTTTGAGTTCCTGGAGGTCTCGGCGGCGCGCCTTGCCTCAAGATCTCTTAACTTGTCTGTTTTGTGCTTGGTTGTGGACCAAGGACTTGTGTTTTTGCTTCTTAGGGAAGAGGGTGACTTGTTGGCCATCCCTTCAACCCATCGGCTAAGGCATGAAGCCATCGGACTTGTTTTCTTTCCATCGGCCAAAAGTGTTGGCCGATCGACACTCTTTTTAGTCGATCGGCCCTTCTGTTGGTCAATCGGCCATGTTTTCTGGCCGAACCCTGTTCATCTACTTTATGCAGATATTTTATGCCAGCTGTCACAGCAGGCATTCACAATTCACCCCCTCCATACACGTGTATGGAGGGATTTGCCCATTTAGCTTAGCTTCTCCAACAAGCTTTGAAAATGAATTCTATAAGAAGGGAGCTCCTCCTCCCGTCTCAGAGGTTCTGAAAAATTGGGTTAGAGAAGTTGTATCTATCTATCTCTATATTTCCCTCTCTTTACATCTTTGTTTGTGTTTTTATGCTCTAAAGGGTGTTTTGTTCTCACTATTGCACACAAACACCTAGCAATACACCATCCTTGGTTGCTGAGGTGCTAGGGAGTTGGTGTTAGGGTTCTTGAGGTGATTTTGATCAGAGAAAATTGCTGGAGTGGTGTTCTTGAAGGTGTTCTTGAAGGTGCTCTTCAAGGGTGAGCATCCTTGCTTTTAATACCCCTTTCTTGCTTAAGCTTTTAGACCTTCTTGCTTATTGTTTTAAGCTTAACTATAAACTACAATAAGTTCTGATTTTTGATGCTTTAGCCCTTTGTTTAAGGTCACTTCTTGGTTTGGGGTTGTTTACCCCCTCTTAGGCCTTGTTTGGCCTTGTTCTTGTGCCTTCTTTTTAAGCCTTGAGATCACCTTGTTTTGACCTTCCTACCACTGAAATCTAGAGGGATTTCAGTGGTGGAGATGTAGTTTTAAGGTCCCAAAAAGGAGAGGGTCATCCCCTCTCCTTGTGTTTTCAATATTTGCCTTAATATGCCTCATGTGTGAGCTTGTTTGTTAAGTTCATGTTGGCCATATTTTAGCATGTATTTGTGGCTATTTTGCTGAGGCTCACCACAATTTTTGCTTGTCTTGGTCATTCCATACATGGTTTATACACTTGTAGTGTAAATCACACGCACTAGCTTTGTATGCTTCATGAAGTAGCATGTCATTCTAGCCTATGTTGTGTCCATTTCAGAAAGTATTTGGTGTTATTTTGCCATGATATACCTTTGTTTCAAGTTGGTTTAATGGCCTCTTACATGCTCCATATACTTGTCTTGCAATCCCCCCATTTGCCTTAATATGCATCATGTTTTAACATGTCATTCTAGCATGCTTTTGGCTCAACTCCATGAAGCTTTTATCCTTGTTGTAACATGTTTAAGCTCTGATTTAAGTTGTTTTTACCATAAATGCCATCCTTTGTATAGCCATAAGGCAATCTAGCTTGTTAGCTTTGAGTGTCCAAGTCACTAACATGCTTTACTTGGGCCATTTTAGTGATTTGGCATCACTTGCTATGTTATTTCAGTCCATATAATATGCTCACATACTTGCACTTTTCACTCCTTTAATGCTTTAAAGAGTTGATGTTTCATGCCTCTTGAATGGACCATTGTGTATGCCTCCATGCTTAGGTCTTTTGGGATGCCATCTAAGTGGGTTTTTGGTCTTGTTTTACCATGCCATAACTCTGTTTTTATTGGTTTATGTCATGCCATGTTTGGTTTTGATAGGTGTAGTGTAACACCCCTTTTGTAGCCTTGCATGCCTCATGCTTTTGGCATTATGTTCTAGCTTGTGTTGGCTAGTTTCGAGCATGTTTTTGGTCTTGTTTGGACCTGCCTTGGGACTGTTTTAGGTCTCCTTGGCCCTTTGGGGCTTGTCTTGCATGGCCTTGGTTTGAACCCCTTGGCTAGCCTGGAAACCTTGAGCCTCTTGTATGATTTACTTGTTTTGTTTAGCTGGTTTGACACCTTTCCATGCATGATTTCAGAGCTTACAATATATGCCACATGTCCATGTTTGTCCTCTTTTAAGTGCTCTTGAAAGTTGCCCTCTTATGCCTAGGTGATAGGCCATCACATGTGCATGTTTGTATGTGTTTTTGTCCATCATTTCTTAGCATTTTGGCCATTGATTTGGGCATGTTTAAGAGCTGTCCACTTTAGTTTAAGTCCATCTTTGTATGTCGTTGCATGCTTGTCTTGCATGTTGTTGCATGCTTGCTTCATTTTGCATGTTGTTGCATGCTATGCATGTTTGCATATTTAGGTTATATGCCTATTGCATGTTAGTTGCATTGCATGATCTAGTTGCAAACTTGTTACATGCTTGAGTTGCTTGCATGCTTAGGTTACATTGCATTGTGTGTACATTCCCTTGCCTCTTGATCAAGCATGATAGAGGTTGGGGCCCCCTTATGTGTTTTGTGCATTTCATTTGATATTGAATTACACACTTGGCTCCTTTGGCCATCATGCATCGAAATGCATGATTGATGGTCCGTGGGTCGAGAACTACACTCCTTTGAGTCTTAACCATGATAAGGGGTGTAGTTGTGTAGACATTGTCTTGTAAATGTATTGCCATGCTTTGTTTGTCCTCTGCTGCAGCAACAGGAGCTTTTCACATGAAGATATGGTCGATCGACCAGATTCAGTGCCGATCGACAACAAACACTTGGCCGATAGCCTTATGTTTGGTCGATAACCAATTTCCTACGGCCGATGGCCCTATCTTTTGGTCAATGACCTCTCAGAATGCCCACAAGTTGGTTCAGAAGTGTCACAAAAGTTAGCACAGTTTTCAGAGGTACAGAGCAGTGCAAACAGAGGCAACATGAAGCATGGAAATGGATTTTCGAGCGAAGCCGACCGAGCATGCATTCGTCCCTCTTCCTGAGGTTGTTTTACTAGTTCCATAGCTTAATTAATTTGTTTAATTAGTTAAGGGTTGTGTAATAATTAATTAGTTTGTTCAGTTAGTTAATTAGATGATTTGTATTATTCTTTCGGTCTTTCCGTCGGGAGGGCGCAATTATGTAATAAGCGTGCGTGTGTGTGATGCATGTCTTCCAACCCTCACTTCTTTCTCCCTTTTACTTACCTGCTTTCGATGGTTAGTCTTAGGGCATATCTCAATTAGCATTCTTATGTTATGCATGTTTGCATCATTCATCTGTATTGCATGCATCGGGCTCGGCGCATCATACTAACTGCATTGTATTTCAATTTCTACGTGAATACATGTATCAAATTGTCGCATCTCATATGCCATTTTAGATTAGCCGAGCCAATTTTAGTTGCACTTTGCATGCGATGCATTAGCCATTTTAACATGAACTAGGATCATGCATGATTTCTAACTAGTTTCTTGTTTTGGCTCAGAGTACACTGTGAGTGTTCATGCTTTAGCATACTGTATGTGTGAATGTTAACATGACAGTATGCTTGCCATGAGGCTAATTACTTATATGATATAACTGCCTGAATGCCTGTGGGTGAAGGTTGGATTACTTGAATTGGAACAATTCATCAAATCCGCATTTTAGCCTACTTGTCGATAGCAAACTTCAAATCATTTTTCAAACAAATGGATATGCGATGCTTTGTTCCAAATTAGGTGATCTAGTCTATACTTGTGTGTTGTGCGCATCACATAGTAATTCTAGCTAATCACTGGAATAAGAACGCATGTGTTTTCAAAAACAAGATATCATGCTTAGTACAGGCCGATCTTTGATCAGGCGAGCGGGGGTGCTCATAGATGACCTTCCCCAATCGTACCCAAGTTCCCGAGCCGAGGCAACTTTGGTGATGACGGACACGTGGCCTTAAGCATGAGTCAGGGTTTCCTAAATCCCCCCCCCCCAAAAAAAATAAAATATTTAGGTGGCGACTCTGTATCTAACCAAGCAGTCCATGTTTAGCACTTCTTTACAAAAATCAGTTTTCCAAAACGATTTGCCAAATTTGGACTCTTTGGTGATTTATCAATCTCACATCGCACATTGTGAGATCAGATTAAGAACCGTGACATTTGAGTCCAAACTGTAGCATGAAGCCCAAGGGTGCGCCTACACGAGGCTAACTCACTCGCGTCCTAAAGCGGTGGACAACAATAATTCACTCCACATAAGCACGTAATCACGTAACACCTACGAATTTCATTCTCAGATAATGACTGTCCCGTGGTGTTGCCAGAGTTCCAATTAGAACAGTAGTGATCAAGTGCTTTTCTAATAAGACTCCTAGAATCCCATAGATTCAATCAACATCCTAGAAATTTAAATCCCATACCCATATAATCACATAAGCATGTTATCATATAAGCACACATCGTTCATACTAAAGTCTTTATCAAGTGAGACAAACCTATTGTGATACTAACCACTTCCCACGTACCCAAAATATTCAAACCCAGTACTCTCTGATACCAAGTTTTATTGCCCCAAAAAAAAAATTAATAATTCAACAACAAAAACTAATACAAAATGACATAAACAGAGTATTAGACTTTCATTAATCATAGTCCATTTACAAAAGGGCACAAGCCTTACACATTCATAAGCTCTACTCTGAATCTATAGAAGGTGGCACCAAACTAAATGATTAACGAAATGAATGCCCTACGGGATTACATCTTTCCAAGATAGTTCTTGGTTATATCAAAAGTGAGCCTAGCTCAACACAATTTAAAGTCCTTGGCTATACAAAAATAGATATAACAAAATAGAAGCTCTTGCTCCCAATCCCTCTAAGCTACTACCTTGGCAGAGGCATATCACCGACACCTGAAAATGGTGTTTCCCAAATAGGGTGAGCCAAAGCCCAGCAGAAACAATCTAGCACAATACATGAACTTTAACAAGGTTATAAACATGATGCACATGGCCAATGCTCAAAATAAAATCATTTACAACTCTTCTTCCAAAATCTGTATTATGCCAAGTATGATATCTCAATCCATTTTATAATAATTCGTTTCATGTCATTTCATATCTCCGCAATTCATGAGTTATATCCATTGTTATCCCAATAACCCAACGGGGATTACAACTCAGTGGTTTTCTTACCACACAACCATTACACACAAACACTTTAATTTGCCATTTTACAAATATTTCGTCCGCGGGATTCGGCACCCATGCATACATAATGTTTTCGGGACTTTCACATTGGATGCACAGGCCAACTTAAGTCAATGGAGTCCATTTTCTTTCTCCTCCCAAACATAGAGTACATCTCATTTCTCCTCTCAAACATCATACATATATAATGTATTTTGCACGGTCGTATTCAATGACAATCAATAAGAGATTAGTTTCAATTCACCTAATTCTTATGCAATTTCTACAACAATTATGGCTGTCCTCCACCGATATCCCAAAATGAATATTTCTAAACAGATGTAGAATCTTTAACACAGATAAATTTTTCAAATTTTCATAGGTAGGAGATGATGCACATCCAACTGCACCATTGACATAAACATGCATCTAATTTCATATTCCCATTTCCAATTTCATTATTTATGAAAAATAATTATTTGCACATTTTAGGGCAAAACCCTATTTCCTTCCAAATCTCATCCCAACCACTACATCATCTATTTTAACACAACACAAGTCTATATCCATTCCCATGATCATTTCCAAGACACCCTTTTTAAACCCCACTTTTGAATTTAAACCTCAAACCCTAGGTTTGTTAGAATCACATGAAAACCCAATGTTTCTCAGACATCTTCCTAATTTGGAATGATGACAGCAATTCAAAGGCAAGATGAAGTGCAAGATGAAATGATTTGGTTTTGTGAAGAGGAGATGCGTTGGCATGAGAATGAAATTTTATATTTACAAGAAAAAATTGATTATCTTGATTGGCAAGAATTTCAAACAATAGTTCCATTGCCATATTATTTGAGGTTAGAGATACAAAATCATTTTGATAAAGTGATTTGTCACGCCCCCAAAATTTGAACAATTAAATATTAAATTAGGACTAAACCCCAATCAATATTCCATCATCCAAATCCTAAAGGTGAAACAAAATCTAAATGTTCTAATCTCCATGAGGTTTAAGTAAATTTCCATGCTCAAATGATTACAAGGGATAAAAAAAAAAAAAACAAACAAACAAAATGCCAACCAAACCATCCATCATAATTTCATAGCTATCCAATACCTCCAACATTAAAGTAGCAACAAATCGTCAAAACAATTTAAATAATGTAAAGTTAGAAAATAACCCACAATGCCAAACTATCAAAATACTAAAGTCATAATAAATAAATAAATAAATAATATCAACCCTAAACTCTAGAAAACAAAAGAAGTTCGAAAGACATGTCCTACAACTGTAGTTATTTCTTGTGACTATTGTAGTCCCAACTAATCCTGCAAACGAAGCTCGGCTACGCTCAAACAGAACACACTCGAGATGCCAAGAGACAAAACGGGTCAGTATATAAGTATACTAGTATGAGTGCAAGATTTGACACCCATGTGTTAACTTGATGCAAACAAAAGCACATTTAATTCTTGTTACGGGACAAGACAAGTAGTTCCACCCGTACCGAGACGAAAAGGTAGTTTCCCGAGAAGTGTTCAGAATAATGTTTTATTTTAGTTTACGCGAAATCAATAAAAATGAACTTGTTTCGTGGGATAAAACAGCATCTAAAATCTGCATTGCTAAAATGAATAAAAATCGTTATAACCAAGATCATCGGATTACAAGTTCTAATCGATTTTTTTAGTAAAAAGTTAAAATAAAAAAGTTATCTAGAATTATGTATGCATGCCTCTGCCCAAATTTCGTAATTTATCAAGGTCATTTACTATTGTTCAAGGTGTTCAAATCAATACAATTTAAACTATACCAATAAGTTCATATTTAATTCTGTGTACCTTAACTCCACCACTTCGGCCTTTCACTTCTTGCCTACACATATATCCCATGTGCATCCCGTATATCTAACACTACTCCGAAGCCAAACTTGCATGAGGATATCATCCCGACTTTGACCCACACTCCCCGGACAGTTAGCATATACATACGCGCATTATTCAAAGCACTTGTCTACTTATGAGAACGAGGCAACAATATATATATACACAACCCCTTATCTACTCGTGAGAACAAACATAACAATGCCGAGCCTAAGCATTCAAATAAATCTCATAATCCTTACTTTTTTATACACTTTTTCTCACCAGCACTCAAATAAAATAACAATCCATGGAGTCATGGTGGAGTATTCAGAATTTATCTATGGGTTCCTAGTTTATTTTAATTTTGTATATCCAAGAGTGTGATTACATTCATAATATATATGTATATATATATAACCCTAAACCTTGCATACACAACTAATTAAAATAATTGAAATCAATCCATCATCTTCATGCAAATACAATATCAAACCAACATCAAATAAATAAATAAACAACGAAATAAACATAAATCAAGGAAAGTGAGTTTTGCACTGACAATTATTTTTTTGAAGATCAAGAAAATACTTAGAGAATTAATGAAGTCACCAAAATAAAACCATAACCCCTTTTTTTTTTCTCCATTCCTCTTTCTCCCCACCGTCTCTCTTTCTCTTGGATTTCTTAGTTTTCTTTTCTTGATCAGAGTCTCTCTCTCTCTCTCTCTCTCTCTCTCTCTATCTCTCTCTCTCTCTCGGCAGCCACACCAAAAAGCCCTCCCTTTTCTTTTTTTTTTTTCTTTTTTTATTTTTTACTAGATAACCTAATTTCCTATTATACTTAAATACAACATATATAAATATATAATATAAGATCAATATATACATAAAATACCTTATATATATATATTCAAATTAATTATATATATTTAAATATGACATTAAATTAATTAAATACCACATTAAAGTCTCATGTATCCACGCAATTAATAAAGTCAAAAATAAAATAAGGTAATAATAATAATAATAAATAATGACTTAAGAAAAATTAGGGTCACTACATGATTGGTTAACTTGGTGATCAAATTGACCATTTTGAGATCGAAATTTATCAATGGTGAGAAACATTGAAAATTCTTACATAAGCCAAAATTTGTGGCTTTTCAGTTGTTCTTCTTATGCCTTTAAAGGTTGTGAATGATGAAAAAGTTAATTCATCAATTGTTATGGGTGAAAAAACAAAAGGCCATGAGAATATGAATTCCATGGCAGGGGGGCAATTTCACAAAGAAGAAATATTTTCTGGATTTTCAAAAAAAATTTCTAACCCATTAATGTGTGAAACAAAGAAGTTTGATCTTAAGCCAAACATGGCTGAAAATGATGAACAACCATATGTTCATAAACTTTTTGATATTGTTCAAGATGTCAACATGAATGAGTTTTTAAGGCTATTGATGGCTTTTGTTGTTCAAAATCTTTTTTGGATATGTGGATCACACCAAAACTTGGCTTTAATAAAATGGTTAATGAACCAACATTGTTTGAAAAATATACATTCAGAAAAGTGTATATAAAGCAAGCTAGATAATGGCCATTCGAGTGTGGTCTCTATTTCTGACTTTGAATCTTCGAAGTTATGACTAATTAAGCAAAAGTGTGTTTTCACTGTTGAACAGTAATAGTTGAACGCATGTGTTTAGATTTTCAAGGGCATGAAGAAACCTTTTTGGTCCAAATTGCGTTAATCAAATATGAACACAAGACCAAAGGAAATTGCAGCAATTGTATTTGCACAAAGATGCTGTGTTTGTGGAAGGTGGTTGTAATTAGCCATTTGCACATCATATACTTGAAATGTTTCTAACATGCTCTGTCGAATGTAGCTCACTTGGATTGAGTTGTGATTTTGCCAATTATGTGGCATATGATTATTAATAATGTGGTGTTTGATCACTAGATTTCTTGGCCCTAAGCATATATTTTATAGATGTTTGTTTGTTGAAAGGGTTGCTCCCAATTAAATTTTTTATACAGCTCTTCAAGAATTCAAAACGTCTCATTCTTAAAGAGTTGAGGGGAGGGGCATTGTTTGCACCCATTTTTGTAAATTTCCTACTGACAAGTGGATCAATTGAATGATAACACATGGTAATAAAGTCAAAAGTAAAAGTCTTTCATTTGATCAAAGAGACACAAGGTAGGAAAGAATTGTTTAAGTGCATGAATTGTTAAAAGTAGTCATGGAGCGGTTATTAAATAATTGTTGGTTTAGTGGACTAATTTGTGTGAAAATTGGTTTATGAAGGAAAGGTTTTCTTTGTCGATTTAGTGTTCAAAATGATGAGGAGCATGTGGCAGTATGGAGCAAAGTTAGTTCGACAAGAAATATGAAGAATTGTTAAAGTTTGAAGGCTTTGAAGTGATGGAGTAGTTGCAGCAGTAGTTGGAGGTTAGTGGCGTGTAGTTTCCAAGGGAAATGGGATTATGAATCATGGAAAAAAGAGAAAGAAGAAATATAAAGGCCAGAAGTTTGCAGAGAGAAGAGAGATCAACAATCCAACAATAACTTAGTCTTTATTTTAGGAGTAGATTATCAAGTTAGGAGTAGTTTTGTTCTCTGTAATTTGTGACTTCTAGTTCTTGTAAACTTAGATTATTTGATTTGGAGTTATCTTTGCTTATTTGAATACTTTTTATTTTGATTGTTAATTGTTCCAAAGAAATCCTTGTACTTTCAAGGTATTTAGAACCTTTATACAGTCATCTGATTTTCTGTTTAAATTGTTCGTTTAAAATTATTGCTTGGTTACTGTCGATCTAAGCCCAGCATAATTTTTACTAACATGTGTTACACTAATTTTTTTTTAAGTGTTACATTGGAGTGTTACGTTTGAGTGTTACATTGGAATATTATAGTTTCAAATTATACATTTGGCCAAAGTTTACTAAGTAGTTTTTGCACTCTTTTTGAAATGTTTGAAAAATCCCACATCCTTTTAGAATATTTAAAAAAATCCCATCTTTTAAGTCATTTTTGAACTCCTTTTGAAATGTTTTCCAAATATATACAAATTCATCCCAAATTTAATTCTCATACATTATATACCTGACCTTTCTAGCACAAAAGAAAAAAAATAGAATGAAACATAATAGAAATGAGGGTATATCAGCATTTCTCAACATAAGATTTATAGGTAAATTTTCCTGTAAGCAATAGTCATGCTCATCAGAATAGTCTAAACCAACTTGGCACTAAATTTAGCCGACCAAATTAACAGTCAATCTAGACAATTTTAGAAAAGTAAAGCATTTGAAACTTCATAAGACAGGAAAAGTAAGCTAGTAAATAGAATGAAAATCATTCCAAAAACTCTTTACTAGTAAGAGCTTTCTACTATTTTGTGGAGTTAAGAGAAGTTAGGGAAGTTAGGCAACAAAGAAATGGTGGGAATTTACATTGCCTCATTTGTTGGCTTGAATGCCAATTTATAGAATACATCTTGTTGATACAAACAAACATCTAAAAGCAAAAAGTTTTCTAGTCTAACTATAAGCTTTCCCGAATCTTTTAAGCCTAGAAACAAAAAAAGTCTACAAACTAATAAATACAAAGACAAGAAAGTCTTTAGAAATATAAATGAAAAACTACAATTATTTGCCATCTTCTAACAAACTACCAATTATATACACTGTTTACCCTCTCGTGGTTCAAAGAGATAGACTGATATAGATAAGATTTGGTTGATCTTAGTTGTTGTGTAGCATCAACTGAAAGGATTTGTCTGACCACTTTTTGCCTAATAATGCAAGTTGCTCCACGTGTCCTGGATAAGGTTGGAGTTGATCATGAGACAACTGCCTGTGGTAGTGGGGTCCACTATCCTTTCATCCTGTTTACGAGATTGTGATATTCTTCATCAGTCTCTGATGGAAGGGAATCAGGATCCTGGCTGTATTGTTCATTTCGAAATTGTTCTACGTCATCCGCGGTCATGGCTAGTTCCAACGAAAGATCCAAATTATTCTCTTTTTGAGATTTAACAACATCTTAAGAGCCTCTTTAATTTGTGTAGGAGACCTTTGATATGTTATGGGAAAATGAGTTACAAATAGTTTCTACCATCTGTGACCATGAATGACAACTTTGTTAAGTCATGGATATTAGAAACAACTTGTCAAACAGTTATTAGATTGTCTATCCAATATTTTGTTAAATGAAGTTTTTGAATATTTTCCAATCTCTCCCTCCGGCGCTCTTCATCAAAATAGTCATCTTCAAATTCGAAATCTTCTGTTTCTTCAAGATACCAAATTTGATATTGAAAAATCTAGAAATCTCCTAGATGTTGATTTGTGATTATATATCAATTTTAAGCAGTAAACAACAATCCCAATCAAACGATCAAGACAAATCGACACAATGATTTTACATGAAAAAATCACAATTGGACACCTCCAATGGTGATAAAAAAACCACGGGCAACAGCCACAAAAACAATCCACTAAGAAGATATAAAGGAATTACACAGGTATACTCTCAATTACCTAGCGAATTCACGCCCGAATTGAACCAACCCCTATGTGTCTCTTCCAACTCCGTCTTCACCTCGAAATTGTCTTGACGATGGGCCACTCCAAAATCCACCAAAGCTTCAGGCTCGTATTCTTCAGAATCCACCGAAGAACAACTCTCTCTTTTGTATAGAATTAAACAAACAATCCTTTGATGTAAACTTCTAAAACCATGAGTTGAATACTCAATGAAACATCCAAGAAAACTAGCAAAATATCCCCAGATATAAACCCTAGAACCCAAGAAGAAGATCTGGAGAAGTAATCCTAGATTTGAAGGAACTTGCGAATTTATAGAATCTGAAATCGCGAGCTCCACTCGAACGTGGGAATGGACGCTCGAGCAGGGACACTATATGAAGTGTTCCAAACCAAGATGTACGCTCGAGCGGGGATTTCGACGCTCGAGCGTGAAAACACGGATCACAGTATTTTTGCAGACACGCATCATTCTGGAACTCAGCATTCTTCGCTCAAGCGGGGGAATGTCCGCTTAAGCGGACAGGCAACTTGGAATGTATTTTTGCATTTTGCTTCGAGGGCGCTGCCCCTCAACCCTGCCGTGGCGCTGCCCCGGACCCGGCAAGGGACGCTGCCCCTAGACGCCCCGCGAGCTGACCGGGTAACTTGATCCCCGTCATAATCAGTGGAGTGGCAATCTTGAAAGTATTAACATCACAAACTTCTCTGCAAGGCATAATTCGGGTTGGATTTGCATCTAAAAACTCATAGCCTCACTGAAATAAAAAGTGCAAAAATAAGTACAATTGAAAGGAGGAGTTTTGTCTACCGGGATTACCAAGAATAAAAACCTAACAATCTCCCCATTTGGTAATGCCGTGACAAAACACACCTAACAAATAAAATCCAAATCACCCCAACCCATTACAGCCAACAAACGCAAACTTCTTTCTGAAGGTCATGAGCTGCAAAACAACTATTAGTGTCACATTCTCCAAAACTAACTACTAGTCCCACAAGAGCATATGAAAAAGCAATAAACATATGGCTAGATTATCTTGAAGCATTTGAAGCATGAGATGGAAAACATGAATAGATGCGACTTGGAGATTTTAAGAACATGTAGCATGAAAATCTGAAAACTTTGACACATGCACCCGATACATGGCATGAATACATGAAATCCTAAGACACATGCACCGGACAACATTACTCCCCCTGCTTGTCACGAATTGACAAAGGAAGCTTAATCAACAAAAGCAAGATCAGAAACCACACAAGCAATGAGAAGATTATGTAAATAACAGGAGTATGCAAGAAGGAAACAATAAAGCAGCAAAGCATAACAACAGGCATAACAACAGGTAAACCAACTAATGCCAAACTCCCTTACAAAACCAATTAAAGTGTTCATGCTAACAAACTCTTGCAGTGATAAACCAAACTCCCTCTCACTCAAAGCAACCACAAACACTGAAAACAATGAACAAGAAGAAAACAACAAAAAATAATATGGTGGAGCAAGTAAGGAATTTCAGATATACCTTGAAACACACAAGATTATCCAAGAAGCACAATTACTTGAAAACACAATGTGCACGATCTGTAGAAGATTCCTCATGAAAGAAAGTAATGCATTATGTGAAAAGCATAGATCCCATGATAAAAGTGTGTGTGTGACTCTTGGAGTTCAACAAACACAAGACTCAAATCCTAGTAGCGATCTGATAACTGGACCTCCAGCAAGAGAATCTAAGCACAACAAAGGAAAGTCAAACCACTAGGAATCAAGGGGTATTTGGTGAGTACAAGCGGAGGCTCCCCTTCAATCAATGAATCCTTTATTTTTTCCTTTTTTTTTTACTTCTTTTTTTTTTGGGCACATTTTTCCTTTCTTTTGCACACTCATTGGCGGCTGACACGCTCAAGAGTATGGAAACCGAACCAGAGAAGCATGGATATAATAAGGATGGCCTGGTTGGTGACGTAGCCTTTTCCTCATGGCTGGACTACAAAGAATAGAGGGGAAAGCCGTGGAGATGCAAAAAGATGGAAGGTGGTTAAGAGACTCAACACCACCCATGATATGCTAGTATAGGTCAATTCCTCCAGAAAAGCAAAAGATACAATTCCAGAAGTCCATAGAAAAAAATAACACTAAGGCGGAAGACTTCAATATTTGCTAATCCAAGAGTGTGTACAGAATGGAACATACTAATCAAAGAACACACACTCCGAAATGAGTAATGACCACCGAAAGCACACACATATTAACTGTAATGGATATTCTTATCAATTCCAATATGCACCAAGGACCACTCAAAAATTTCAAGCTTGCAAAACCATACTAAGAAAATCTTTTTGGATTTTTTTTCCCTCAACAATAAAGCAAGACAAAAAATAAACAAGCACATATATTTTTCTAAACAAAGCAAGACAGAAAACAAACATGCACTCATTTAAACGACTCAAGAAAAAAACACTCAGAAACCCAAAAACTAAAAAGAATAAACAAATTAACACAAGTCAAGTTTTCTCACCCAAACCGCTTTAGTATGAAAAAAGTTGTGAGAATTGCAGTTCTTGGATGGTGTCTTGACGTTGCGGTTCCCTTTTCGTACAATGGGAACCCATCTAGACTTGGGGTCCAACTTCCTATTCCTAGGTCTAGACAAACAAAACCTTTGTTCACGTTTGGTCTCAACCAAATCAAAATAACGAGGTCGAATATGACCCTTAACCTCATTACCACCAATGAAGTGTCTCCTACCCCATGAGATGTTGGAATTTCTTCCATCTCTATGAGACACTCTCCCATTCAACTTATAACAATAAGGGCAAATATTACCATGCATACCACAATGATGAGAAATAAAAATAGAGTGTACCTTCTTTTCTTTGACCTTACCAACTTTAGGAAGATTGAGAAGTCTTTCCTCTCGTTGAACCTTGTGCTCCCCCTGCCCTTGAGTTCTTGTATCATGAGATGTGGATGCACTCTGTTTTTGCTCTTTCTTACCAACAAAGCCAATGCCACTCTTGTTAGAACAAATTTGTTGAGACCCAATGATATTGTCCAATGCCTTTGATCCTCTGTTCCAAAGACCAATGGTAGCCATAGAACACTTGAGTTCTTCCTCTTTCTTGATCATTAGTTCTTCCAAAGCAACTTGAGACATCTCGAGAGTTTCAATCTTGTCTTCATATGTTGCATAGATTTGTTGTAGCTCATTCCTCTCTGTCTCATAAGTCAAGAGTTTTGCACAAATAGCTTGTCGATCATTAGAAATCTTAAGGGCATCATTCCTAGCCACGGAAATCTCTTTCTTTAGTTTGACATTCTCATTTTCGATTGCTTTGAGTTTCATAGTGAGTTTGTCATTCAATTTGGATAAGTTAAGAGATTCCTTGTACAACTTTTCATAAGCTTGCTCAATCTCTTCATCATCACTCCTCGAGGATTCATCATCAGTGTCATTCTCAACCAGCCTCTTCGGATACTCTGTTCGTCCTTCAGTTTCGGAAGCCACCATGAAAGCAAGGAATTGTTTATGTCCCTTTTCACCTTGATCTTCATTGTCACTTTCATCTTTATCAGATTCTGATTCATCATCCCAAGTGATAGCGAGAGCTTTCTTCTTCCTCAAATGAGTGGGGCATTCTTGAGCAAAGTGACCAAATCCTTGGCATTCATAGCATTGGACTCGTTCAGGGCTCCCTTGTATCTTTCCTTTCTCCTTCTTGGCTATAGAATTATTTTGAGTTTATCTTTGCCTTTGGATTTTTGAGTATGAGTAGATTCCAAAAGTTTAGGATTCTTTTTAAGAAAAGATTTTTTAAATTGTTTTACAAAAGCATCTGTAATCTTGGAATCTATCTCACAATCCTCATCAGAATCCTCTCCAGCTCTATGAGCACTACTAAAAGCAACATCTTTTTGTTTCTTTTTGAAATTCCTATGTGCCTCATAAGTTTAGAGATTTCCAACCAAATGATCTAGCTTGAGGTTGTCAACATCTTGAGCCTCCTCAATAGCCGTAACTTTTGGTTGGAACCGATCGGGCAAGGACCTTAAAATTTTTCCTACAATCTTGGATTATGGTAGTTTTTCACCTAAATTGAAGCTAGAATTTACAATGTCACTCAACTTCGCATAAAATTCATCAAAGTTCTCACTATCTTTCATTGAAAGGTTTTCGAAACTATATGTGAGCCTTTGAAGTTTTGAGCATTTAATAGAAGGAGTGCCCTCATGAATAGCTTGTAAGATATCCCAAGCCTCTTTTGCGATTTCAAAATTGCAAATACGACTAAACTCTTATGGTGTGACAGCGCAAAAGAGAGAATTGATAGCTTTACTATTCCAGCTACTATTTTGGTAATCAATTGTGTCCCACTTATCAATTGGTTTGGGAAAAGTTACTCCATTAATGGTAATCGTTGGTTCGGTCCACCCATACATGACAGATTGCCAAACTTTTTCATCTATAGATTTTAAAAATGATCTCATTCGAGCTTTCCAAAAAGAATAATTGGATCCGTCCAGTAGGGGTGGTCGAACCATAGAATTTCCCTCACGAATTGAATCCATTATCACAAATCAAACAAGATCTCGCTCTAATAGCCTTTTTTTTTAAAAAAAAATAGAGCAACCTGCTCTGGTACCAATTGAAAAATCTAGAAATCCCCTAGATGTTGATTTGTGATTAAGTATCAATTTTAAATAGTAAACAACAATCCCAATCAAACGATCAAGATAAATCGACACAACGATTTTACGTGGAAAAACCACAATTGGACACCTCCAATTGTGATAAAAAAACCACGGGCAACAGCCACAAAAACAATCCACTAAGAAGATATAAAGGAATTACACAGTTATACTCTCAATTACCTAGCGAATCCACGCCCGAATTGAACCAACCCCTATGTGTCTCTTCCAACTCCGTTTTCACCTCGAAATTGTCTTGACGATGAGCCACTCCAAAATCCACCAAAGCTTCAGGCTCGTATTCTTCTAAATCCACCGAAGAACAACTCTCTCTTTTGTATAGAATTAAACAAACAATCCTTCGATGTAAACTTCTAAAACCATGAGTTGAATACTCAATGAAACATCCAAGAAAACTGGCAAAATATCCCCAGATATAAACCCTAGAACCCAAGAAGAAGATTTGGAGAAGTAATCCTAGATTTGGAGCAACTTGCAAATTTATAGAATCTGAAATCGCGAGCTCCACTCGAGCGTGGGAATGGACGCTCGAGTGGGGTCACTATATGACGTGTTCCAAACCAGGATGTATGCTCGAGCAGGGATTTCGATGCTCGAGCGTGAAAACACGGATCACAGTATTTTTGCAGACACGCATACTTCTGGAACTCAGCATTCTCCACTCGAGCGGGGGAATGTCCACTCGAGCGGACAGGTAACTTGGAATGCATTTTTGCATTTTGCTTCAAGGGCGCTACCCCTCGACCCCACCGTGGCACTGCCTCGGACCCGCCAAGGGGTGCTACCCCCTCAACCCCCCACGAACTAACCGGGCAGCTCGATCCCCGTCATAATCAGTGAAGTGGCAATCTTGAAAGTACTAACATCACAAATTTCTCTGCAAGGCATAATTCGAGTTGGATTCGTATCTAAAAACTCATAGCCTCACTGAAATAAAAAGTGCGAAAATAAGTACAACTGAAATGAGGAGTTTTGTCAATCGGGATTGCCAAGAATAAAAACCTAACAGATATGGTTAGAAAAAAATGTTCTCTTTCTCGCCAATCGATTGTGTTGGAGATCCAAAAAGTAAAATATTTACTCCATCGGAAGCCTTTTACTACCCTTGAAAGCATTACTTTTATGATCATTGGATACTTTATCTACTGAATTGGATCTAAAATTTGGAAAATAGCTTATTAGTTATTCCTCAATCTATGTCTTCAAAAAACCACATGTCATAATTTGCCATGATGGTTATTTTGGGAATTCCATCTTTAAAATTTAATTTATCATAAGATCGTTCTTGGATTTGTCTAATCTTATCACGATGATCCTCAACTTGATTTTTTATTAAAAAAAAAAAAATTCTTTTGGAAGCAAAGTTCTTGCATTTTCAAAAAGGCAAATTTTTTTTATTTGTTCAAAAACTGGATCAGAAAACTCATCTGATATGAGATCTGATAGCTGAAGAAAATTGTTTATTTTTACGAAATTAAAATCTTCATTCCAATTCATTTGTTTAACAATATTGAAACAAAGGTTTTGTAAATCTTTTAACTTAGCTATCTGCTCAAATAATTTGTTGGCCAGAACTCCCATGTGTTTTCGAAATTTCACTTTGTTGTCTATAATGTGAGTTTTCCAAACTCCATTGAGTTTTGTATAAATTTATCTGGATATACCAGGGTTGAAAAAATCTTTTATTTCAAATTCATCTAGTTTAGCTGTCTAAATATTAGTTAGAACTGTGTTAGTTCGCATTTAACAAAAAATATTTTGATAAACAGGAATAGCTAGTGCACTGTAAAAAACTTTTCTAGCTTTGGTCATACTATCATAGGATTTATAACTAGCACCTGGAAATCCGCAAACTTGCTTATTGCAATCATTCCATTCTGTGTAAATTTCAGGCTGTCTTCCTGCAAACACAACATAAACTTTTTCTTGTCTGAGGATTGCTTTTTTAGCAATTGTCACCCAATCTCCTTATGCAGGTTGTTTACCCTTGTTCATTTTTTCCCCTTGGTCTAGAGGTCTTTTGCAAAAATTAAAATTAATTGTTTAGTAATTTAATTTTTGTCTACTAAGAAAATTTGCAAGAAAATTGTTAGTACCTTTAAGATGTTCTACCTCAAAAGTATATTTTGAAATTTTATTATACCAAGCTAATCTTCTTCATTGCTCAATATGTTTTTATTGATCAAGAAATCTTACTGCCTTATTATCAGTGCATACAAAAAAGTTTTCTGGGCTAAATAAATATGGAAACTTTTTATTGCCAATTTTATTGCAAGTAATTCTTTTTCAAAAATAATATATTTCTATTCGTTTGGTTTAAATGTTCCAGAACTATATCCACAAATTAGTTCTTTTTGTAATTGTATGGGTATTGGATTTTTTCTTGGTCAAATCCCATTCTCTAATAAATGTATCTCTTTATCATGCCATAATTTACTTAGTATTTCTTTAAGAACACATCCCCAACATGATTCTAAGGCATTTGTTTTTAAAATTAATTTATCACTTGGTTTTGGAAGATAAACGTTTGGTAAAGTTTTAACATTTTCTTTAATTTGTTTAATTAAAGCAACATCCTTTGTTGTCCATTCAAAAAGAACATTTTTTCCCTTAATTTGGTTAACCAAGGAATATCTATTTTTGAAAGATTTTTGATAAAATTTTGTCCATAATTTAAAATCCCTAATAAACTTTGTAATTGTTTTATATTTTCAAGAGTATCAGGAAAATTTCATACTTGGATAAAATATGTTCCTACAATTTTAAACCTTATTGGTCTAATATTATTCCCAAAAATTCAATTGAT
The DNA here is from genome assembly GCF_055761805.1 of Camellia sinensis. Taxonomy (NCBI): domain Eukaryota; kingdom Viridiplantae; phylum Streptophyta; class Magnoliopsida; order Ericales; family Theaceae; genus Camellia; species Camellia sinensis. Next base: position 63,022,444 of record NC_138972.1, read on the forward strand.
TCTTTTTCTAGTTCATTTTTATTTTTGGTGACAAAATAATTCCATGTTTTTCAAAATTTTCAGCAAGTAATTTTAAATGTTTCTTATGCTTCTCCCGAGTTTTAGAGAAGATAAATGTATCATCAATATAAACTACACAACAATCCTTAAGATCTTTAAAGATTGTATCCATCCACTGTAGAATTACTTGTGGTGCTATATTTAAACCAAAAGGCATAACATTCCAGTGATAATGTCCTCTAGGTGTACTGAAAGTTGTCAATTTTTTAGACTCTTCAGTCAATTGAATTTGCCAAAATCCACTCTTACAATTGAATTTGCTAAAGATTTTTGATCCTTTGTGAAACACCTCAAATTTTAAGTATTCGGGAACATTACCAAAAGCCTGTTAATTAGGTCCATTTTTTTATTTTATTTTATTGATAATAAATATCTATTACTCTTGAGTAATAGAAACATAATAACACTTGTTCTCTCTAATAATGAAATAACAATAGTAATAGTACATGCCAAGCTTTCGCTACGGAGTTACAAACAAATAAATACAAACATCCATGTTCAATAAGATTACACATAAGAGACACATGAACTTAACTCTCTAACCCCAAAAATCTGAATTCTCTTCTTGAAAGAAAAATGAAACAACGAGGGGTGAGCACAGTTACCCAGTAGGAATCTCATAGTTCCACAACAATAACTAACACATAGATAGAAATGATCATGCATGCAGTGCGATATAATATAGTAAGGTGATGTTTTGTAAATTTCAAAATATCATACGTAGAGTACCTTTTTCTCAAAAGTTATTTGAACATTTAAGGAAAACCTTCAGCCCTCAAAATTATCTCTTATTATCAAAAAGCCATAAATCCTTTTTGAAAACAAACATGATTAAGGAACAACATCATTTCAAATTTATTAACCAATTCCAAAATATTCCTCATTGAATTTCCATCTTAACATTTCTCTTTTTATTTCCATTTTTCCTTTTTTTACAAATTTCATTAATTATAACACCATAACCTCAAGTTCAAGTTCCCTTAAAACTCAAAACATCCAACATACATGTTATTCCCATCAATCTATTCATATTTGCTGTAACTCCTCAATGTAAAAATCCAAATCTCTTTTATATTCAATAGTTGTTATTCTACACTCAACACCTACTTATCTAACAACTACATCACATCCACACTTGCATTATCAACTATAATTCAATATATCGCAACTACATCATATCCATGTGTGTTATCAATCATAATTCAATATATCACAAGGATAACAAACCCCTTTTAATTCAATTTCTTCAAATAATTTCTATATGCATTCCCTTTCCATGCCAAATTACACATCAATTGTAATTTCATAAGTTCATCTTAATTCACACAAATTATCATCAACTCAACACATTTCTCAACCCAATCCACCTTTTGCCGACTTGATAGAACGGGAAAACGGCCACCCAATCCATAACACCTTCCACCTTTTGCCGGCTATTATACGGCGGGAAGTGAACTCCCAAAAATCATTTTCTCAAAAGCCATTTTCTTCCCAAAACCACATTTTTCCAAAAACCAATTTTCAACTTTTGAAAACCATCGCTATAACGCCCTCAAAATAAATGCATAAATCAATCATTCATGATATCCATAGACATAGGAGAATAAAATATATTCATTCATCCGAGTGTTCTTTACAAAAGGTGGTTACATGTTATCAACAAAATAGTTGCCCTATAGGCTTACAACATTCCAAGTCAAACACTTGGTTACAACAAAAGAGTTCTAACTCTATATATAGAAAGCCCTTGGCTTGAATGTACATGTAACATCAAAACAAAATAACCAAAAGGGAGTCTTCAACTCCAAAACATCCCCAGCTAAGATCTTGGAGGCGGCATGTCACCTGTACCTGAAAATGGTGTCCCAAACAGGGTGAGCCAAACCCCAGTAGAAATATGCTAAATCGAAAATGAGAATTAACTAAACATTAGCATTTGATAAATGTTTAACACTTATAAGCCAACTTACATTCTTTCCATAACCAATCAACATTTACAAACCGCTTCCTTTCATTTATCCAAATCAATCCACTTACGTTATTCAATATTATCCACACAATTTAAAATGAGACTACAACTCATATATCAACACTTCAATAATCAACAACATTCAAAACTTCCATTTTCTTGCCATTTTATGGAACTACGTCTAAGGGAACCGGCACCCATATGTATCAAAGATTTCAGGACTTTCACCCTGGACACTCCGGCCAACTTAATTATCAATGGAGTCCATCCCCTATCTCCTCCCAAACAAATAGAGTACATCCCCTATCTCCTCCTAACAATATACATATACAATGTATTTAACACATAGTCATATACAATGACCCAACAATTCGCATATTCAATGCGTTAATTCCACCGTCACATTCAATGACAATCTAATTGATAAGTTTCAATTTCCCTAATCATCATGCATTGTCTACAACAATCGAGACTATCCTCCACCAATTGCCAAAAACAGTTATTTCTAAATAGATAAATAAATCTATCAAACAGATAGTTTATTACATTTTCTATCGGTGAGTGATTTATCGATCCAGCTACACCATTTAGTCTCATATTTTCCCAATTTCATAATTTCCAAGCCAATTTCATATTTTCCAAATATTATCATGATTTACACAAATAATTTATATAGCTCAAATTAAGGCATTATTCTCATTTTCTCAAAATTTGCAACCAAGGCCAAATTTTGTTCGTCTTACATAAATATTTCCATTATCAAGACCTCACATACACAAAGAAGCCTAATATTAGAAAATCCCTCTTTTACAATTTCAACTCAAAACCCTAACTTCACCAAACTTCCCAAGTCTCACCATTTATACAAAATGACGAAAATTTATGTTCAAACTCATAATAAAGAGTAGGTTATCCCTACCTCAAATGAAGAAGCTCAAAGGAGAAGGAACAAGAAAACCTAAGATGCTCCAAATCCAAGATTTTTCAGATCAAAATATAGCCCACGCGATACTACAGCTTTTATACAAAGGGACTAGGGTAGAAAACCACTAGAACAAGGTTTATTTGTAGAGAGAGAGATAGAGAGTTTAGAGAGAGAGACCAATGGATTTAGGGTTTGAAGGGAAATGGGGAAGAAAAAGTGATGTACAATCACGTTGCTACGAACTGATATATACAGGGCTCGCTCGAGCAAAGGATTGGTCGCTCGAGCGGAAGAAGCGTCGCTCGAGTGAACAATATGAAGCTTCAGGTCTGCAACCCAGACGCACGCTTGAGCGCAAGATTCCTCGCTCTAGCGAAGAAACACAAAACATAGGGCTCGCTCGCTCGAGCATAAGAAGCGTCGCTCAAGCGAAGAATACCAACCTTCAGGTGCAAAAAAGACGTAGACGCACGCTTAAGCGCAAGATTACTTGCTCGAGCGAAGAGACACAAGACACAAGGCTTGCTCGAGTGCAAGAAAGCTCGCTCGAGCGGAAGCTGTGTCTGAAAAAAGAAACTTGAAGACCCACAATACTCGCTCGAGCACACAAACCCTCGCTCGAGCAAAGAAGCAAACACCCAAGGCTCGCTTGAGCGCAAAAAGCCTCGCTCGAGCGAAGAAATCAAATCCTGGGCAGCAACCATTTGTTCTAACTCACAACCAACCTGTTCCAAATTCACCCAACACATCCCAAAACTAAAATACAACGAATCAAATGGTGAAAACGAGATACAGACAACAACATACAACCACGGAACTCGAGTCCGTAATATAATAAATAACAGGGGAAAACAGGGATCGCTATAACCTCCCCCTCAAAGAATTTCGTCCGCAATACCCACCATCTTGACCCATTACCGGTCATTCCATCTCTTCCCAAGAGAACAATAAACAATATAACTCAACATGCATTATCAACATGCATCCTTTTGAAATTCGACTAACTTTAACACATATAACTCATTCATTCCAAAACATATTCAATGTTCATAATCATATTTGAATTTCTAAAACATATTCAACATACACAATGTTCCATAATCTCAAACATATACAATGTTCTTAGAGTTCATCAACAAAACAAAACTTCAACATAAACTCAAACATTAACAAATAGGTCTGGATATTTCTCTCGGACCTCCAATTCACATTCCCAAATGGCTTCCTTAACTCCGTGATGTTTCCACAAGACCTTTACCAAGGGAATCATCCTGCCTCGCAGGACTTGGTTCCGCCTATCCAAGACTCACACCGGTCTCTCCTCATAGGAGGCATCCTTATCAACCTCTAGGTCGGTCTAATCCAATACATGTGATGGATCCGGCTCAAATTTCTGAAGCATACTAAAATGAAACACGTCATGCACTCCGGACAGTTGCGGCGGCAATGCTAAATGGTAGGCAACCTCCCCAATCCTCTCAAGGATCTCGAAAGGACCAATAAACTGAGGGGACAACTTCCCACTCTTCCCAAACCTCATCAAACCCCGCCTAGGTGATATTTTTAGAAAGACATGATCACCCACCTCAAATGCCAAAGGCCTCCTCCTACGGTCGGCGTAACTCTTTTGGCGACTCTGGGCTGTAACTAATCTCTTACGGATAAGTGCCACTTTCTCCGTCGTCTCCCGAACCAACTCCGGGCCCAATAATGGTGCATCACCCACCTCGGCCCAACACACTGGAGATCTACACAGTCGGCCATACAAGGCCTCAAACGGTGCCATGTCAATACTCGATTAGAAACTATTGTTGTAGGCAAACTCCACTAAGGGTAAGTGTCTCTCCCACGACCCCTTAAAGTCAAGGACATAGCCTCGAAGCATATCCTCCAGGATCTAAATAGTACGCTCGGACTGCCCGTTAGTCTGAGAATGGTAAGCCGTGCTAAAAGTCAATCTAGTGCCCAAGGCACTCTGCAAACTTTGCCACAACCTAGCAGTAAAATGCGGATCTCTATCTGAGACAATCGACACTGGGACCCCGTGCAACCTTACTATGGCCCGAATATACAGGTCGACAAGATGATCTACCGAATCTCTCACGCGCATAGGAATAATGTGCGCCGACTTTGTCAAGCGGTCAACTACCACCTATATGGCGTCACTACCCCCGTTGAGTCCTCGGAAGACCAACGACAAAATCCATTATGACGTGCTCCTATTTCCACTCGGCTATAGGCAAGGGTTGTAACAAGCCTGCTGGCCTCTGAAACTCGGCCTTTACTTGCTGACAAGTAAGGCACTTTGACACAAACAACGCCACATCCTTCTTCATACCCCTCCATCAAAATTAGTGACTCAAATCACGATCCATCTTTGTGCCCCCCGGATGCACCGCAAGGCGTGGATCATGAAACTCTCGGAGTACTTCCTCTCGACAAGACTCTGGCACAAACAAGCGGTCTCGGTGCCACACACTCAGGTCGGGATACACAGTCAAACCCTTTTCTACCTTCCCACTGGAGATCTTATCTCAGAGTTCTTCTACCTCAAGGTCATCCTTCTGCACCTCTAACACCTGGTTCACAAGTGTAGGTTGTGCAACTACAGAAAACAAGGCCGCAAACTCAACAGACTCACCCAGATGCAAGTCAAACTCACCAAGAGCACCCAACATCTCCCACTCTCGGATAGCAATACAAGCTACATCAATAATAGACTTCCTACTTAGGGCATCGGCCACAACATTGGCCTTCGCCGGATGATAATGCGACTCGAAATCATAATCTTCTATGAACTCCACCCACCGTCTCTACCTCAAATTCAAGTCTTTCTGTGTAAACAGATTCTTCAGACTCTTATGATCCGAGAACACCTCGAATCTCACCATACAGATAGTGCCTCCAAATCTTCAAGGCAAAAATCACAACTGCTAACTCTAGGTCATGAGTAGGGTAGTTCCTCTCGTGTGCTTTTAACTGCTGCGAACCATAGGCTACTACTTTCCCCTCTTACATTAATACATAACCCAAACCCTCTCGTGAGGCATCATAATACACTACATAACCCAAACCCCTCTCTCAGATAATCAAAACTGGAGATGTGGTAAGTCTAATTTTAAGCTCTTGGAACGACTTTTCACAAGTCTCACTCCACACAAATTTTACCCATTTTCGCGTCAATCTAGTCAAAGGCGAAGCTAGCCTGGAGAAATCATTCACAAACCGACGGTAATACCCGGTCAATCCCAGAAAACTACGGATCTCAAAAACACTCTTTGGCTGTACCCAGTCTTGCACTGCCTCTATCTTGGACGAATCTACAGTCACCCCTTCTTCGGATACCACGTGGCCTAGGAATTTAACCTCACTTAGCCAGAACTCACACTTCCCAAACTTAGCATACAGCTTATGGGCCCTAAGCAACTCAAGCACTACCCTCAAGTGTTCCTCATGCACCCCCTCAGAAGGTGAATAGATCAAAATATCATCCACAAAGACGACCACAAAGCGATCTAAGAACTCCCAGAAAATCAGGTTCATCAAGTCCATAAACACAGCCGGTGCATTAGTGAGCCCAAAAGGCATCACCAGAAACTCATAATGGCCATACCGCGTACAAAATGCCATCTTCGGGATATCCTCCTCCCTGACCCTCAACTGATGGTAACCCGTTCTCAAGACTGTCTTAGAGAAACAACGGGATCCTTTCAATTGATCAAGCAGATCATCTATACGAGGCATATGGTATTTATTCTTAACCGTAGCCCGGTTCAGTTTTCGGTAATTGATGCAAAGTCTCAAAGCCCCATTTTTCTTTTTGGCAAAGAGGGTCGGTGCTCCCCACGACGAAGTACTAGGGCGGATAAAGCTCTTATGAAGCAACTCCTGGAGTTAAATTGTCAACTCATTCAACTCAGCTGGAGCAAAACGGTACGGTGCCATGGAAATCGGTGCCGTGCCATGCACTAAGTCAATAGAGAATTTGATCTCTCGATAAGGTGGTAAACTAACAAGATCCTCGGGAAAGACGTCCGAGTACTCATAAACCACCCTGGGGAACTCAGTTCGGGTCTCATCACACTCACTACTCATACAGCTAGCGAGAAGGCAACTAAGCTCACTCCGCCCTCGCGGATTATACACCAGTGGTAAAACCCTACTAACCCGATCTCCCAAGAAATGAAAACAATCTTCGCTGAAGGTACATACAGTAACCCTCTGACAGTAGCAATCTATAACAGCTGAGTATGACGATAACCAGTCCATACCCAAAATCGCATCAAACCCAGACATATCCATCAACACCAAAGAAAAGGGAAGTCGATGATCAATGACCTCTATATCATAAGCCCGACACCCTTGTTTCAAAATCAGCTCACCCCCAACAGGTGACACAACACAAATAGGAGATGCTAACTGTGCCAACTTCGATCCCAAAACAGATGCAAATGTAGAATATATAAACGAATGGGATGCACCCATATCAATTAACGCATTGGCAACCAAATTGAAAACAAGAAGGTACCTCTCACAACAGATGGAGTCGGTACAAGATCGGGCGCGGTAACAACATACACGTGCCCTGTAGGTCTCTGGTCTACCTGCTCAACCCTTGGAGCATATGACTGCTGTACAGACTGAATCGAAGAGGCTCCCTGATTGGCCCTGGAGGCCTGAACTGACTGCGCTGGTTGATAACTCTGTGTCTGTCTCGAACCAGACCCACCAGATGTGCCACCCAACTGCGGGCAAAACCTCTTTAGGTGCCCCGCCTACCCATACTGATAACAAGTGAGTGGCTGGCCCTGGCCTGACTCTAGCCTTGAGAACGAGCCAAAGATGAAGCTGCTTGCTGCCCTCCTCCCCTCTGTAGGCAAGCTGGAGACTTGTGGCCTAACTGACCACATTTGTAACAAGTGATGTCTCGCTGACCGCCTCTCCCAGAACCCGAACCTGGTACTGGAAAGGTAGCTTTCGAATGCACTCCCTGGGACTACTGAGGGTTATAACCTCTTTGCCTCTTACCGTTCCCATGGCCATTCTGACTCCTCTTGGAGCCCCTCATCTTCTCCTCCTCTGCATGCATAATGGTCTTAAGATGGGCAGCAGCCTCCACAAGGCGCCCATAATTCCTAATCATGGACCTGGCAACTCGAAACATGAACCCAGTCCTTAACTTCTTCTCAAACTCCAAACATCTATGCTCTTCGGTCGCCACCAACTCCGGTGCAAACCTAAACAAGATAGTAAAAGTGGCCTCGAATTCCGCCACTGGTGTACTAAACTGCTTAAGCTGAGAAAACTGATCTCTCAACTTTTCCCTCACTGTAGCTGGTAGGTAGTTGTCTTGGAAAGCTTCAACAAAGGCCTCCCAAGTCCCTCCAATGTGCCCTCGTACATACTTCCACCACTAACCCGCGTCTCCCTTCAGTTGGAAGGACGCCAAGGTCACCCGCAAACCTCTGTCTTCGATGCTAAGCATCTCAAACATCTTCGTCATCTGTTCAAGCCATTCATCAGCTTTCAGTGGCTCCTTACGGTCACCCAAAAACTCATCCGGATTTGGTCGGAAGAACTCCCTCTTCAGAAAAGACGACCCTGCCTTAGCTACTTGGGCCTGGACTTGATTCTCAACTCGGCGAATGTCCATAGACTTCCTCAATGCTCTGGCCATTTCACGGGCCAAGGCACCCATGGCCTGCTAACCTACTGGCTCGGCTATGTTGGCCTGACCAACTTCCTCCTCCTGCGCCGAAATCTCATCCGGTATAGGCATTTCCTGCTTCCTAGGCCTACCACGCCTATCTTCACGACCTCGTCCTGACATCCTAATAAAGGTAACAAAAAGATTAGCACATTCACAAATGTGCCGAAGCTATCTCACTCACATCCTAATACAATGGACAGCTGTAATTCACACCACATAAGCACATTATCACATAAGCACTTACGAATTTTATTTCCGGATAATGACCGTCCCATGGCATTGCTAGAGTTCCAATTAGAAACAGCAGTGATCAAGTGCCTTTCCAACAGGACTCTCAGAAACCCATGGACCCGATCAGCATCCTAGAAACTATCTCATAACCATATAATCATATAAGCACATAACATCATACATAAGTCTCTAACAAGCGAGGAAAACCCATTGTGGTACGAACCACTTCCCACGTACTCAAAGTATTCAAACCCGGTACGCTTTGATACCAAGTTGTAACGCCCTCAAAATAAATGCATAAATCAATCATTCATGATATCCATGGACATAGGAGAATAAAATATATTCATTCATTAGAGTGTTCTTTACAAAAGGTGGTTACATGTTATCAACAAAATAGTTGCCCTACTGGCTTACAACATTCCAAGTCAAATACTTGGTTACAACAAAAGAGTTCTAACTCTATACATAGAACGCCCTTGGCTTGAATGTACATGTAACATCAAAACAACATAACCAAAAGCGAGTCTTCAACTCCAAAACCTCCCAAGCTAAGATCTTGGAGGCGGCATGTCACCTGTACCAGAAAATGGTGTTCCAAATAGGGTGGGCCAAAGCCCAGTAGATATATGCTAAACAAAAAATAAGAATTAACTAAAACATTAGCATTTGATAAATGTTTAACACTTATAAGCCAACTTGCATTCTTTCCGTAACCAATCAACATTTACAAACCGTTTCCTTTCATTTATCCAAATCAATCCACTTACATTATTCAATATTATCCACACAATTTAAAATGAGACTACAACTCATATATCAACACTTTAGTAATCAACAACATTCAACACTTCCATTTTCTTTCCATTTTATAGAACTACATCCGAGGGAACCGGCACCCAAATATATCAAAGATTTCGGGACTTTTAACCTGAACACTCCGGCCAACTTAATTATCGATGGAGTCCATCCCCTATCTCCTCCCAAAAAAATGGAGTACATCCCCTATCTCCTCCTACACAATATACATATACAATGTATTTAACACATAGTCATATACAATAACCCAACAATTTACATATTCAATGCGTTAATTCTACCGTCACATTCAATGACATAATCCAATTGATTAGTTTCAATTTCCCTAATCATCATGCATTGTCTACAATAATCGAGACTATCCTCCACCGATAGCCCAAAACAGTTATTTCTAAATAGATAAATAAATCTATCAAACAGATAGTTTGTTACATTTTCCATCGGTGAGTGATTTATCGATCCAACTACACCATTCAATCTCATATTTTCTCAATTCCATAATTTCCGAGCCAATTTCATATTTTCCCAATATTATCATGATTTACACAAATAATTTATATAGCTCAAATTAGGGCATTATTCTTTCTTTCTCAAAAATTACAACCAAGGCCAAATTTCGTTCATCTTACATAAATATTTCCATTATCAAGACTTCACATACACAAAGAAGCCCAATATTAGAAAATCCCTCTTTTACAATTTCTACTCAAAACCCTAAATTCACCAAACTTCCCAAGTCTCACCATTTATACAAAATGGCTAAAATTTATGTTCAAACTCATAATATAGAGTAGGTTATCCTACCTCAAATGAAGAAGCTCAAAGGAGAAGGAAGAAGAAAACCTAAGATGCACCAAATCCAAGATTTTTCAGATCAAAAGATAGCCCACGTGATACTCAAGCTTTTATACAAAGGGACTAGGGTAGAAAAACACTAGAACAAGGTGTATTTGTAGAGAGAGAGAGAGAGAGAGAGAGAGAGAGAGAGTTTAGAGAGAGAGACCAATGGATTTAGGGTTTGAAGGGAAATGGGGATGAAAAAGTGATACAGAATCACGCAGCTACGAACTGATATATACAGGGCTCACTCGAGCGAAGGATTGGTCGCTCGAGCGACCAGACACAAAAGAACCTCGCTCGAGCGCAAGAACCGTCGCTCGAGCGAACAATGCGAAGCTTCAGGTCCGTAACCCAGACAGACACTTGAGCGCAAGAGTCCTCAATCGAGCAAAGAAACACAAAACATAGGGCTCACTCACTCGAGCGCAAAAAGCGTTGCTCGAGCGAAGAATACCAACCTTTAGGTACAAAAGAGACGCAGACGCATGATTGAGCGCAAGATCGCTGGCTCGAGCAAAGAGACACAAGACACAAGACACAAGGCTTGCTCGTGCATAAGAAAGCTCGCTCGAGCGGAAATTGTGTTTGAAAAAAGAAACTTGAAGACCCATAATACTCGCTTGAGCGCACAAACCCTCGCTCGAGCGAAAATGCAAACACCCAAGGCTCGCTCGAGCTCAAAAAACCTCGCTCGAGCGAAAAAGTCAAATCCTGGGCAGCAACCATTTGTTCTAACTCACAACCAACCTGTTCCAAATTCACCCAACACATCCCAAAACTCAAATACAAAGAATCAAAGGATGGAAATGAGATACAAACAACAACATACAACCACGAAACTCGAGTCGGTAATATAGTAAATAACAGGGGAAAACCGGGATCACTATAATCCCCCACATTTGCCAGCTATTATACGGCAGGACATGGGCACCCAAAACATTTTCAAAAACCATCTGTTTTTTCACTTTTGTTGGCTATTATACGTCAGGACTGTGTGGACACCCAAAAATCATTTTTCCCACATTCGTCCAACGATAAGCCTAGACTGGGCATTTGGGCACCTTTAATTCAAAACCACTTCCACATTTGCCAGCTATTATACGGCGGGACGTGGTCCCCCAAAACCTTTTTTTACTCCCCGCGCAGATAGCAACACACAGCACCCAATACAACTCAACCCAACTGAACTCAACACAACATGACCAAACACAACTCAACATGATTCAACACAATTCAACATAGTTCAACACAATTCAACATAATTCAACACAATTCATTTCAACATAATTCCACACATTTCAATTCAACACCACTAAATGCAATTCAACATAATTCAAGGTGAACTCTTAAATCTCCATTTCATCGTTTCATCCCAAGGCTCATGTCATCCACACCATCACTAATTCTTACCCTCCCCAAATTTGGTTTCATATCATAACATGATTTATATGGTCCACAACAAGAGTTCAATCGCAGATTTTACATAATTTCCAAACACTTCCAAAATTCAATTAAACTTGTATATGTGCAATTCAATACCTCAATTTTATGATTCTACTTCCATCTTAGGCAAAACCATCAGTCATCTACATGTACCAAGCTAGGGTTTTAAAAGAAATTAAAGCCTTTCATCCAAATACTTTTTATTCCAACTCTTCTATTAATTATACACCCAATTTCATAAGCCCATAATCATAATCCAAAAATTAAACCCTAACATTTCAAACCCTAAACCACCAATCTCATGATTTATCAAAATATGCTTAAAATATAAATTTTGTACTTATATAAGAAAATACTACAAATCTATTTGTAAATGAGAGTATTGAAAGAGAACTAAAACCCCTACCTCAAGGATTAAGGAAGAAAGCAAAGCTTCAAGAAGAATCCTTCGCAAACCTAAAATCCAATTGGTTGAAAAGCAAGATCTTCAAGCCTTCTTCACTTTTTGGTAAGAGAACTTGGCCAAAACTTTGGGGAATGGAAGGTATTTGGGTAAAAAATCTAGGGTTCTTCGGACCTTGGATGAGAGGAAGGAAGAGACAAAAGGAAGGTGCAAAGAATGATCTAGAAAATCACTTTTTAAGCTACTGATTTCACGCAGTCTGCTTGAGCACCACTTTCTGCGCTTGAGCGTACTTGCTTCCGGCACAGATACCAAAACTTCAAACAGGCATAACTCTCTCACCTGGACTTCATTTTAGGTTGTTCTTGTGTCCAAATCGAAGCCCTGGAAACAAGATTTCCAATGGTTCTAGCCTCACACCCAAAGCTAAAGTGTGGAAAAATAACAAGGCAAAAGAATGACGGCTGTTCGTAGGAAAATTATTTGAATTAAAGTTTTTGGTTCAATCTTACTTTACCATCATCTTACCATTTCGACCAATGTCCCAAAATAAAATAATGAGGTTCCAAATACAATAATAAAAATGTCAAAGGCAATCCCGCTAGTCCCAGAAATTCAGACTCAACCAGGTGATTCGCTTGAGCATCCAATCTTGTATTCGAGCGAGCAGACCAACAAAGCTGATCGCTCATCACTCCTATGCTTGAGCGGAAATTCACAACTCTCAAAATCTCAGACATATTGCAAAAGTACTGGGAATTTCTGCTCGAGTGTCAACTCTTACGCTCGTGCGAAGGGAAAAATTTCCGAGTGTTACTCTTTGGTTAAGTTAATCAAAATATCTTTTCTTGGAATAAAATATCCATCAAATTCTAAATTTTCATTTAGCCGTTTATAGTTGACTTCCATTCGGGCTTTTCATCTTTTAATTTTAGCATGTTTTTTACCATAAAAGCTAGACTAGAATGTGGGTTTCTAGTTTCTTCAATTAACTTTTTGCCTAAAAGTTCCTGAAGTTGAATATCAAATTCATCTATATCTTGTCTAGTATAGATCATTGGTCTTACTCTAATGATAACATTAGGATCTTTCAATTTCAAATTGCAATAATGCAGACTATGTTGCCATAATTTTAATGGATTTTCATTAAAATTTTCTTCTAGAATTTTATAAATCAATTGTGATTCATCAATAGTTTTGATGATGGAGTTAAATCACCACGTGGAATGGGCGCAAACTCTTTATCACAAATATATTTATGTTGTTCTAACAATTGAATATGAACTAAGACATTATTTGTGCTTAATGAAATGACTTTTTCCTATATTTGCATTGGAAGGTATTTATATTTTATGCTTTTTTTGAAAAATCCTTTTTGCGTAGGAAATGCATTGCAACCAATTTTCCAATTTTCTTTTAAAATTTTGTCACAACATTTTTTACCATATTTTGAGTTGGAAATTTGATTTTTTATTTTTTTTTCGCCTTTGCTTCTAGACACTGATTTGCTATCAGTCTTAGAACATAATTAATGCAAAAACCAAGATTATCATATTCTTCCTTTCCTACGTTTTTTAGAAAGTCAGGATATGATTTAATACATAACTCATCCCATAGATTAGGGAGTTTATGAAAAATTGATTTAACCAAGGTTGATTTGCTGGTGGATCAATAAGATAATAACATTTTTTAAAAGTTTGAACATAGTCTTCAAAAAGACAAATGTTACATAATTCTAATTTAGTCAAAATATAATTTGCATCTGCTTGCAAATTAGTATCTCTTGCAAAACCACATATATTTTTTTTTTATGATTTTTGCAAACTTAGCTAATATTATATCAAGTGTGAGAAAATTTGCCAACAAAGCTGTTTTCTGATTTTTTTTTTTTTCAATTTCGAATTTTTTTCCACTATCTTAACCATTGCAACATATCTTCCTGGAGAGTTGTTGCAATATAATCAAGGAATTTTTCCTTTGACGAACTATTTTTAGAATTGGTAATAATGATAGACAATGATTGTGCCCAATTATCAATTGCTTGTGGTCGGTCCTTAAATGGGACATGAGACAAGTCTAAATAAGTACCATTTTGAGCTATTGGATACTTATGATTATTATATTTTCTAGATATTATTGGCTCAGGTGTAGGATTGGAGGTACTTTCAGTGTTAGTATCATTTTTAACTTCATTTGTTTGAATAAAGTCAAATTTTCTCTCTCCCCATGTGTCAAACCATTCGAGATCAATCGGCTCTTCTACATTTCTTTTTCCCTTATTTTTTTCTGTGAAACATCTTGATCTATTGTTTCTTTAGATGAGGATGATTGACTATCATCATCATTAGTTAATAGATTAATATCAAACTATGTAAGTATTCCTATCTATATACTAAGTTTAATATATATAAGTCTATTTAGTGTGTTTAATGATTTAAAAAAGTGTTTAAAACCAGAAAAATATTAAAGTTTAGTCTTTAATTATGTATCCCTTATATTTTATATCTTCATAATCATTTTTTTATTATTTATAGTTGTTGTAAAACCTATATGGTTAGTGATGTCAAAGCCCATATAGTGGCTATTGGCCATAATTAGGCATTTTTAAGTCTTTAAGATCATAAAGAGAGATTTTAGGGACCAGATAAATACAGTAGAAGGGTCTTAGGTACCAACAACAATCTATAATGGCAATTAACCCTAAAGATATAATATGCTTTGAAAATACAAAACGTAGTGTTAATAGTAAATATGACCATGGTTTGCATATCACTAAAGAGTCTGCAAATATAAATAGTGTGTGTTCTAGTTTAAATAATATTACCAATATTATGTGCTCTTGGTTTTCTAAATTAGATAAAAATCAAAAAATAAATCAAAATTATCTAGAATCTAAAGTTGAGTCTATAGAATCTAAAATAGACAATTTAGGTTCTACAATAAATATTGACTTAAACAAAGACGCAAAAACCCAAATAAACAATTTGGTAACTCAATTAGAAACTATATCCTTCATAAACAATGATGGAACGAATAGTCCAGGAGACAACTCAATTTCTAGGCTATTTTATGATACAAAAGATATTCCGGTACTTCAAACTAATACCTATAATAGGACTAAATATAAAAATATTGTTGAAATATTGGATTATTGGAGAAAATTATATAAAGACCAAGATTTAGGTATTGATGAAAGAAATAGGCTACTAGATCAAATAAGAGAAACTTATCCAGAATATGATGATGATAGTCAATCATCCTCATCTGAAGAAACAATAGATCAAGATGTTTCACCATAAATAAATAAGGGAAAAAGAAAGGCAGAAGAGCCGATTGATCCCTAAAAAAACCTAAGTGATTCGTGATTAGATCAAGATTTAATTCTACCAATTCCCAAATGATTAAAACAAACAATCTAAATCATCTAACATATAAAAAAGTAATTTAGATTGTCGCTTCAGACAATTTTTACGTGAAAAAACCACAATTGGAGCACCCCCAATTGTGATTAAAAACCCACAGGCGAAACGCCACAAATCAATCCACTATGAAAGTAAAAAAGAATACAAATTTACCAAAACAAATTATCCAAATGCAATCAATTTGTCTTCAACAATCTGTATCTCTTTAGTACCGCCTTTGTCTCGGAATTGATCAGCTTGATGTTGAATCCACAACATCCATGTCGAACCAACGACTGCGCATAGCTTCGAACTCCTTCAAATTCTCCATGCCTAAATCTTCGGATTCCACCGAAGAAAAAGAACACTCTTGAAGATGAACAATCAAACTCTTTGATGTGTAACACCCCCAAAATAATATAATGAACTTGTAGACACCTAATTTTTGGTCGTCTTCAAGACTTGGACATCATCACTTGTGCATTTGATGATTATGGTTGCATGTGTTCATTTTGAGTGCCCGATGTCCTCGGCGGAACGCCTCGTCTTTGAGCCTTTAAACCTTATCCTTTCTGTGTCTTGTTTTGGATCAAAACTTGGTGCTTGGAACTTGTGGTGACTTGTCGGCCACCACCATAGGCTGTCGACCATGGCTTGTGCTTGTCGGCCATTGGTGTGGCTAGTCGGCCACCAGTGGTGGCCGGTTGGCTACTAATGGTGGCCGATGGCCACCAGTCTCTTTTTCTAGATATTTGTTAATATTTGTTAACAGATGTGTTAGCTATTAGAACAATTAGTTGCATCTCCCTACACGTGTATGGTAGGATGTTTCTAGGCTAAAGGCATGTTTTTCTATATATAGGGGGTTCCTCCCTCATTTTGGAGGGTTAGAAAATTTAGAGCAAAAAATCTCTCTCCCTCTCTAGATTTCTCTCTCTCTTACAATTTTGTGCCTAAGTGCTTGTTTTCTCTACACATTTGCATACTGATCCTAAATCAAATCCTCTTACCTTTGAACTGAGGTTACTTGGGGTCTTCTGGGAGTTCTTGAAGGTGGTTATAACTTGGTTTTGTGCCTAGAATTGCCCTTTGCTTCAAGAGGTAGTTTACTTGCCTTGTTTACTTTATTTTGCAAGCTTGTTTTACCATCTTTTCTTACTATTTTGGGGCTGATTTTGAACTGAGAAAAGCTCTATTTTTGTGGCCTAAAAGTGCAAGTTTGAGCCCTTTTTTAGTTAGGGAGTGGTTCACCCTTCTTGCTTATTAGTTTGTAAAGCTTTTGTGCCTTTATTCATCACTTTCAAATCAAATTTTTTGGGTCTTTTAACCACTAAATTTCAGAGGTTTTTCAGTGGAAAAAAACTTATTTTGAGATCCAAATTTGTAGGGGCTAGACTTCCCTCCTTGTGTTTTGTTTGCATGCCTAGTTAGCTTCACATGTTAGCATGTTTTTCTAGTTTAACTTAGCTCAAGTCCAACATGTTTTAGCCTCTGAAATAACCTGTTTTAGCTCTTTTTTTGGCTGGTTAGTTTGTTTGAGTCTTGATTTGCATAGTTGTGGTGTAATCCCCTTTTACTAGCTTAGTGTTTTAAGGCTTCAACCATCATTGGTTTGAGTTGATTACATGTTTTAGTGTTTTTTCTCAGTTCATTTTAGCACTTATAATCTCTGCAATCTCCCTTATTTCTTCACTTTCTAGTTTTGCTTTGAAAGTGGTTTCAAACCACTTCTTTGCCTAAGTGTGAAATAGAGGTGCTACACCTAATGGTTTAATCCCTTTCATGCCCAAAGCAACTTGTGGTTTGAGCACTCTTTCCATTAGAGGACACTCAGCATTGGACTTAATGGATTAAAGGATGATTTGGTTATTAAAATGAGTATATAAAATTGGCAAGTAAAAGAGACAAGGTTAAGCATTCTTTGTGTTGCATTGCATAGGTTCAAATTGGACGTTAATTTGAACACAAGGAAAGTGGGACATTTCATACTCAAAAGTGATGAAATGTGCCACTTTCCTTGGTCTCCATTGCCCTTGATCATACATGATAGGGTGATGGTTTCTTTGGTCTCATTTTGCATTTATTGAACTTGCACAATTGGTTTTACAAGCCATCATGCAATGAAATTGCTTGATTGATGGTTTGTGAACCAAAGCATGTCCCTCCTTTGATTTCCCCATGAAAAGAAGAGGCAAAGTGTGCAAACAAGCCTTGAGAAATACATTGTTTTGCTCTCTGTTGCAACAAGGAAGTTCAAACCAACAGTGGTCGACAACCATCACCAGTAGCCGACTGACCCCCTGTCGACCACCAATGAAATTTGCACAGTGCATTGGTAAGGTGAAATAGAGGTGTTTTGGAAGTGGACATCTTTGTTGTTGTTCATATGCGCAAATAGAGGCTTTCAGCGGCAAGGCAGTGGCTTTTAGGGTGAAGAATCGAGCATGCATGCATCCCTCGCTTCCCAGGATTAGCTAATTAGTTTAATTAGCATTAGATTAGGTACGTGTTATAATTAATTAGTTGTAGCTAATTAAGAGTTGCAATTAATTAGTTAGTTTAACTAGTTATTCAATTTCGATTTGTAATAATTAGTTAACTAGAATTGTTAATTAGTTTCGAGTTTTGAAATAATTAGTTAGCTTAATTAGCGTAGCTAGTTGGTTAGCTTATCCATTCGAACCCTCCTTCACGAGGGCGTAATGTTGTAATAAGTGTGCATGTGTGCATGTGTGTATGTCTTCCAACCCCACGTCTTTCTCCCTTTTATTTAATTGCATGATTGCATCCATTCATTTGTATTGCATGCATCGAGGTTTCGCGCATCATTCAAACTGCATTGTCATTTCAATACTTCTTTGACTACGTATTTAATCGTATGTTGTTCAAATCGATTCATATGCCATATTAGTAGCCAAGCCTATTAAAATCATATATTACATGTGTTGCATTAGGCATCTTACATAGTTAGGGATCATGCATCTTTCTAACTAGCTTCTATTTTGGCTTGGAGTACTAGGTGAGTTTTTACGCTTTAGCATACTTGCATAAGTGTGAATGCTGCCATGATTAGCATGCTTGCTATGAGGCTATGTGCTTACTTGCTAAACTGCTTGAATGCCTGTGGATGAAGGCTTGTTGTTTTAATTGGAATGATTCAACAAATGTGCATTTTAAGCCCTCTTTGTTGAGTGGCAAATCATGTTTTAAGCCCACTATGTTTGGTGGCAAATCCGCAACCTTTAAGCCCACTTGAGGTGGAAAATTCAAACCATTTTCGCGAACAAACATGAGTTGAGTTGTTCCAAATTGAGCAAACTAGTCTATACTTGCTTGTACGCATCTTATAGTAAAACTAGTTTAATAACCGGAATAAGAACACATAATGTTTATAAAAAATCATATCATGATTAGTAGAGGCCGATCTTTGATCAGGCAAGCGGGGGTGCTCAATTCATGACCTTCCCCTCTCGTACCTAAGTTCCCAAGCTGAGGCAACTTTGGTGATGACAGACACGCGGCCTTTGGCACGAGTCGGGGTTTCCTATATTTTCTCAAAAATAAAATATTTAGGTGGCGACTCTGTATCTGGAAAAGCAGTCCAATTTTGGCATTTTGATTCAAAATCAATTTTCCAAAATGATTTGCCAGATTTGGACTCTTTGGTGATTATCAGTTTCACATTGCACTTGTGAGATTAGATTCAAAACCACGGGAGTCCGAACTGTGAGGCCTTTCTTTCAAACCTTCCGAAAGGGGGTGTGAAAAAGGCAAGCCACAGTTTCTAGCAACTCTACTGGGGACTTTAGAGAATTTGACTCGAACTCATGATATGACATTTTATCTACACTTATGTGTTTCTTTGCATTTGCATTTGCATTGGTGGGCCTAAGTCACAGTGTTAGCCATCTGCTATTCCTGAACAGTTTGCTAAAGGCTCGCTCGAAAAAGCTTGCCAAAAGGCTGACCGGTTACAGGCTCTGCCATGATGGGAACACAACCCTTGGATCTGTACCGTTTGATCCTCATTTCACTTCTCGGTGTTAGGTGTGAAAGGTATATTAGGTAGTCTCGCTGAGATACCCTTTGTGACCAATTGGCCTAGTTGCTTATAGTAAAACCATAGAGACTGTTCCAAACTAGGACAAGTTGCTCACCCGAATTCAGGATTGTGTGAAACACTTTGTTTGAATAGCTAACCCTAGTTCCTGATGAAACTAGGACAGGGTAACCCTACCCATTATAGAGGTGTTTTGGCTCTCACTTGGTTGATATGTGCTTTTAGAATGAAACTCTACAGGAATATATGTATCAGTTGCAAGTATGGGTATCAGTTTTTGGGAGGCAAAATTCAGTATTGAGCATGGTTCTACAACTTTTATTACATCGGTGTGCTGATTAGAATCTGAGTAGAGGGGCTATGTGGTTTATGATTTTTGTTTTCTTTTTGCTTTATTTCTTTTTTTGCAAGGTAGTTTTTCACCATTGCTTCAGACGATTCTGTTACCCCCCAAGTACTCTGGACCCAAGTGAGAAGGATTTGCAGATCTAGGGATCTAGTCAGGAGACAACCATTGTTTGTTTCACTCCCACCGGTTACCAGACGGAGGAGGATCAGGCAGAATTCACCGATTCAGCAGTCACCTTTTGCTTCGCCTACGCCTAGTCAGGCCTAGTCTCCTACTCCAAAAAGAGAGTATTCGCCAGTTTTGATAGCTCAACATCCTCCAGTTAGCATGGAAGATATGCTTCGTTAGCTCCAACAGACCATTGAGACTATGCAGCTAGATGCTGCTGTAGACACCCCATTTTTGACCGTCCTTAAGACTTGGACATCATCATTTGAATACTCAATGATCATCCTTGTTTGTGTTTGTTTTGGACGTCCAAAGTTCTTGGCAGAGTGCCTTGCCTTTGAGCCTTTGAAACCTGTCGGTTTTATGCTTGGTTGTGGACCAAGAGCTTGTTGTTTCAATTATGGGGGTGAGGGTGGCCTGTCGGCCAGCCCTACAACCCATCGGCCAGGAATTGTTCCTGTCGGTCATTAGTGGTGGCCGGTCGGCTACATTGATAGCCGATCGACCACTAATGATGGCCGACGACCATTTTTCTCCTTTTTCAGATATTTGTTTCCCAGTTGTGCCAGCTGTTGCTCACTGAAGCTCATCTCCATACACGTGTATGGAGGGATGAATACAAGCTCTAAGCTTGATTTTCTATATATAGGGGGGTCTCTTCCCCATTTTTGAGGGTTAGACAATTTTGAGCAAATTTCTTCCTCTCTCTCTAGAATTCTCTCTCTCTCTCTCTCTCCTCTTGTTTTGTGTCTTATAGTTAGAATTCTTTACACATTTGCACATCAAGTCTTAACCAAATTAAACCACCTTGGAGCTGAGGTCCCTTGGAGCCTAATTTGAGCTGTTGAAAGGTTGTTTGAGCCTAAAAGATGACCTATTTTGTGATGTGCTTCAAGAGGTAAAAGCTTTGCCTTGTAGGCTTTATTTTAATCACTTGCTTTGCCATCTTTTTACACTGTTTTTGAGCTGGTTTTCAACTATAAAAATCTCTATTTTTTAGTCCTAAAAATGGTAGTTTGATCCTATTTTGAGTTAGGGGGTTGTCTCCCCTTTTTGCTCTTTGGCTTGTGACACCTTTTGTGCCATTTCTTACCATCTTTAAATCAAATTTTTTGGCCCTTTTAAACACTGAAGTCTAGAGTTATTTCAGTGGTAAAAATCAACTTTTGAAGGTTGAAATATGAGGGGTTAGCCTCCCCTCCTTGTGTCTTCCTTTCATGCCTAAGTTGCTTCACATGTTAGCTTGATTTTCTAGCTTAACTTAGCGTAATTCAAGCATGTTTTAGGCTCTATTTTGGCATGTTTTAGCTCTGTTTTGGGTTGGTTGGAGCATTGGTTGCTTGCTTTTTGTACTTGTAGTGCAATTGTGCTTACTAGTCTAGCATGGTTAAGGATTTAGCCTTTTATTCAAACTTGTGTTAGCTTAACTTCAGCATGTTTTTGCTACTATTTTGGCCTACTTTAACTCTGTTTTGGGCTGGTTAAGTCCTTCGAGGCTTGTATTGCATGGCTATAGTGTAATGGTCTTCACTAGCTCATTGTTTTAAGGTTTTAAACATGATTTGCATGAGTTGCTTGCATGTTGTAGCATCATTTTGCATGAAATTTTAGTGTATATAGCTCTGTCACATGCTCATTTTTTTTCACTCTTTCATTGCTTTTGAGAGTTTTGTTTTGAGTCTTGTTTGCAAGCTAACATGTGAGCATGTTTTTCTAGCATTTTGTGCCTTAATCTCATAATGTTTTAGCCATTGTTCTGACTAGTCTTAGCTCTGTTTTCAGTTGGTTTGGCCCTTTGAGGCCTGTATGGCATGGTTGTGGTGCAATCTCTTTCACTAGCTTAATGAGTTAAGCTTTTTAGAATGTATTGCATGAGTTGCTTGCATGTTTTAGTGTCTTTTTGCACTCCATTTCAGCACTGAAATCTCTTCCATCTCCCTCTATTCTTAAATCCTTCATTTGTTTTGAAAGTAGCTTTGAACCTCTTGTTGGCTTGAGTGTGGAATTGAGGCCCTCGTGCCTAATGGTTTTAATCCTCTCTTGAGGGTTTCTACTAACCAACAACATGAGGCCTCTTTCATGTTTAAGGAACTTGTGGTTCAAACCCTCTTTCCAGTAAAGGACAATCACCTTGGACTTAATCGATTAAAGGACTAATCGATAATATAAAATGTGTAAACAAAATGAACAAAGTATAAAAGGAAAGATAAGCATCTTTGTGTTGTATTGCATGTGTTTAGATCGGACGTTAATCCAAACACAAGAAAAATGGGACATTTCATACTCAAAGTGATGATATGTGCCACTTTTCTTAGTCACCGTCACCCTTGATCATGCATGATAGGGAGGTGGTTGTTTTGGTCTTAATTGTGCATTCATTGACCTTGTACAAGCTTGGTTCTCTAGCCATCATGCATTGAAAATGCTTGGTTGGTGGCTTGAGAGCCAAGAGCTACACTCCTTTGAGCTTAAGAAATGATAAGGATGATAGCAGTACATATATTTCTTGAAAATACATTGTTTTTCCTCTGTTTGCTCTCTGTTGTAGCAAAAGAAGAAGTCCAGAAAAGTGGGTGGCCGACTGGTCACTTGAGCTAGCTGACCGACCAATTTAGGTGGTCGACAGCCATTTTTTGTAGCCGACTGGCCACCAGTGAATTTTTGCACAAATGTGTTCCTGTGTTGAAGCAGAGGCATTCTAGGAGTTGGTACAATTTTCAGTGATCAAACGGGTGTAAACAGAAACATCCGATGGCAAGGCAAGGGCATTTTCGAGTGGAGTAGCCGAGCATTCAGGCATCCCTCATCCCTTGAGACCATTTAATTTCTTTATTAGTTAGTTGTAGCTAATTCATACAAGTGTTGTAATTAATTAGTTTAATTCATTTTGTAATATTTTAGCTAGCTTAGAATAGTTAGTTAATTTATTTCAATTGTGTTGTAATAATTAGCTAGAATAGTTAATTAGTTTTGGTTTGTAACAGTTAGCTTAATTAGCGTAGCTAGTTAGCTTAATCATTCGGAGCGTCCTTCGTGAGGGCATAATGTTGTAATAAGTGTGCGTGCGTGTGTGCATGTCTTCTAACCCCACGTCTTTCTCCTTTTTATTCATCAGGTTTCGATGGTTAGATTAGGGACTTTTTCGATCAGCATAACTTATGCTTGCATGTTAGTATCATTCATTTGTATTGCATGCACCGAAGCTTGGTGCATCATTCAAACTGCATTGTCAATTCAATATACTTATTTGAATATGTGTTCTAAAGCATGTTATCAAATTGTATCATATGCCATATTAGTAGCTGAGCCTATTAATTGCATATTGCATGTGTTGTATTAGGCATTTTGTATAGTTAGGATCATGCATCATTCCTAACTAGTTTTTCTTTTGGCTTGGAGTACACAATATGCTTTTACGCTTTAGCATACTTGCATGAGTGTGAGTGCTGCCATGTTTCACATGCTTGCCGTGAGGCTATTTGCTTAAATGCTAAACTGCATGAATGCCTGTGGATGAAGGCTTTATTACTTGAATTGGAACAATTCGATAAATGTGAGTTTTAAGCCCACTTTGCGAAGTGGCAAAATCATGTTTTAAGCCCACTTGAGGTGGAAAATCCACATTTCTAAGCCCACTTGAGGGTGGCAACTTCAAACCATTTTCGAAAACAAAAATGAGTTGTTTTGTTCCAATTCTTGCTATTTTAGTCTATACTTGCTTGCGTGCACGTCACAAAGTAAAGTTAGCTAATAACCAGATAAGAACACATGAGGTTTATAAAACAACATATCATGGTTAGTAGAGGCCGATCCTTTGATCGGGTGAGCGGGGGTGCTCATTTCATGACCTTCCCCCCTCGTACCCAAGTTCCCGAGCTGAGGCAACTTTGCTGATGAAGGACACGTGGCCTTTGGCACGAGTCAGGGTTTCCTAAATTCCCTCAAAATAAAATATTTAGGTGGCGACTTTGTAATTTGGCAAAGCAGTCTAGTTTTGTCATTATTTGATTTAAAATCGAGTTTCCAAAATGATTTGTCGGATTGGACTCTTTGGTGTTTATCAGTCTCACATTGCACTTTGTGAGATTAGATTTAGAACCGTGACAGGAGTCTGAACTGTAGGACCAATTCGAGCTTCTCCGAAAGGAGGGCGTGAAGAAAGTCAAGTCTACAATTTTTGGCGACTCTACTGGGAAATTAAAAACTTGACTCGAACTCATGATATGTTGTTTTATTTACACTTACGTGTTTCTTTGCATTTACATTTGCATTGGTGCGCTTAAGTCACAGTGTTTGCCATCTGCTATTCCTGAGCGGTTTGCCGGAGGCTTGCTTGGAAAAGCGTACCATAAGGCTCTGCCACGATGGGAACACAAACCTTGGATCTGGACTATCGTTGTACCATTTGATCCTCCTTTCACTTCTCGGTGTTAGGAGCGAGAGGTATATTAGGTTGTCTTGCTGAGGCACTCTTTTTGACCAATCGACCTAGTTGTATATCGAAAGCCTTAAAGACTATTCCAAACTAGGATAGGTTGCTCACCCGAATGTAGGTTTGTTTGAAACCAACCCCTAGTTCCTGACGAAATTAGGACAGGGAAACCCTACCCCACCATAGGGGTGTTTTGGCTCTCACTTGCTTGATACATGCTTTTAGAGTGAAACTCTGCAGGAATGTATGTATCAGTTACAAGTCTGGGTATCAGTTTGAGGGTATCAATTTTCAGGCAGAAATTTGGGATAGAAATCAGTGTTTGAGTATAGATTGTCTAGCTTATGATTACGACTGCGTGTTGTTTTTGTTTAAGCCGAGATACTGTGCGTTTGCTGATTGTTGTTTCTTTTTTTGCTTTATTTTCTTTTTGCATGGTAGTATTTCACAATTGCTTCCGACGAGGCAGTTAACCCCCAAGCACTCTGGACCAAAGTAAGGCGGCTTTATTGATCTGGGGATCTTGTGAGAGGACAACCAGTGTTTGCTTCGCTACCCCCGGTTACATGACAGAGGAGAGTTCAGCATAATTCACCGGTTCGTCAGCCACCTGTGCTCCGCGAAGTCCATTTTTCTGCTTCCACCTCAGAAAGAGAATACACACCGGATCTAATAGATCAACACCTTGTAGACAATATGTGTCATGACCCGAACCCGCCCCCATGGGTTAAGGGCATAACCAACCAGTAATCAAGGGATTACCTACGGCCTCAAACCAAGCCAGACATAACTCATCAGAGTAAAGGGGCCAAACGGAACCAAAATTCAAATGAATTGTCCATAGAGTTGTGCTTACATGGCACCTCATCACAAACCATACATACACATATTAATAACTCACATCAGAAAATAAAGTTCTGTACCGACTGGATCATTCCAGTCTAGGTCAGCCAATCCAAACTATGTACAAACATAAATTAAAGTCCTCTCCAACATAACAAAATAACACAAGGTAGCATAGGGCGAAGGCATGTCTCGTGCGTGAGACGCAAAGGCTAACTCTTCAAAATCTTGGTTGTTTCACACAAGCTTCACTGAGGCTGGGTTTGGACCTCTCTGGGCTCACCTACAAACACATGAATGAGCGTGAGCGAAACCCAGTGAATAATATCAAATAAAGAAGATACATTGGAACAATATACATCAAACGGCCTTAGGCCTAATTCATATTTCTATCTAATACATATATATACTCATATGTAGGTCAAATAACTGCGGTTCCAAACACATCGGACGGCCTCGGACCCAATCTATTCATGTCAAACTGGCCTTTGGCCCACTTATCTTTCATTCATGTCAAACTGGCCTTTGGCCCACTTGTCTTTCATTCATGTCAAACTGGCCTTTGGCCCATTCATACCTTCATGTCAAACTGGCCTTTGGCCCATTCATTCTATCATTCAGATCATACTGGCCTCTGGCCCATTCATTCTTTCTTGTCAAGCTGGCCTTTGGCCCACTCGTTCTATCATTCAGATCATACTGGCCTCTGGCCCATTCATTCTTTCCTATCAAGCTGGCCTTTGGCCCACTCGTTCTATCATTCAGATCATACTGGCCTCTGGCCCATTCATTCATGCATGTCAAATTGGCCTCTGGCCCATTCATTTGGCATAGCAAACATTTTTCCACCATTCAGATAAACAGACTTATAAGGCTTACATAGGAGTAAACAATTGGACAAATATCATACTTCAGATATCTTTAATAAGATATTACTCACAGTGATCGGTTGGGTGGTTTGCCTTGGAGCTTGACCCTACACATTACATGAACACAACAGGTCACAAACAATTCAATCTGTTCTTAATTCACATATCCCTCTTTAGGCTTCATTCTTATTCTTTTAATTCATTCATAATGCCCAATGCATGCCTAAGAGTGCTTGGAAGCGAAAGAGAACGAAAAGCGAAACACAGAATGCATTTTCAAAATTTCAGAAACAGGGGTCCCCTCTCGAGCAGACCCAAGTGGTCTTCAAAAGTACTGGTTATGTCATTTTCACACTCGAGCGCGAACTCGGATGCTCGAGCGAAAGGTCAACCTACACAGCTCCCCGCTCGAGCGTGAACTTCCCCGCTCGAGCGGACACTATGTCTGCAAAAAGTTCTGGGAGCCCGTATTTTACCCTTGAGCGGTGGTTCTCCCGCTCGAGCGGACTTCAAGAATTCTAGGTTTTCCAGAACTTGTTCTTGAGTTCAATTTCAACATTCAAAGGCTCCAAAGCTCGAATTAAGGTACCAAAATGGAGAAACACAATATATAGCATGAGTACACAAACAGTATGGAGCCAATTGCTCAAAATCATTGTCCAATCTTCAAAATTAATCAACATTTCTTTTGTATATTTCAAACTCATATCTTCAAACCTCATACAAGCTCCATATCTTTAATATTCAAACATGCATGCTAATTTTGACTTCATTTCTATTTGAAATGATGCAAATGGTGTTCATTCTCATGGAACTCAACATAAACATGCTTGCATGTATGATTCAACTCACAATCTTTCATAATTCACATACCACATGCTAGATTATGTAGTTTCATAGGAATTCTCTACATGCATGCACATATGGACTTCAAATTCATCAAAACCAACTCATTTCATGTTCTAGATCACTATTTAATCTTCAATTCATAAAATCACAACTCAAATTCATGAGTTAAGGGTTGATTACTCACCTAGGAGCTTTAATCTACCAAACTTATGCTTAATCCTTGAGTTGGTCTTCAATTTATTCTAGCTCAAGGCCAAAACTTCAATTGTCTCCCTCTCTCTCTCTCTCTCTCTTGCTGACCCTCACTTCCTTTCTTTGGATCAATTTTCAATTTTGAGCTCAAAAAGATGAATATTAGCATAATAGTCCTCCTTTTATAGTCTCTCACTAATCACATTGATTAGAGTTAAATAAAAAAACTTAATTAATCGTTCTGAATCTAATTATTTGATCCGAATCAATTTTCAATTAAATTTCACCGTAGGCTCTAAAAATTACGCCAATCATAATGGTGCAGTCAATTTCGAATTTTGTAGCCGATAAGGCCTTTAATTTAAATTCCAAAGCAGATAATCAAACAGATATTCCTACGATGAACAGATATAAATTCAAAACCACATATTTTCACATAAATGGTGCACAAAATCATATCGAACACATAATCACATTCATAATAAGGACCAATTAACGTAATACGGAACAAGGTTATCACAATATGGAGGATATGATACGTCAACTTCAACAAACCATCAAGGCCATGCAGCTAGACGCTGCTTGCCAAGAGGAAGTTACCGCTCGCCAAACAGAGATTGTAGCCCAGCAGGTGTCATGGTTCGAACCCGCCCCTATAGGTTAAGGACATAACCGGCTAGTAATCCTGAGATTACCTACGACCTCAAACCTTAACAGGCATAACTCATTAGAGTAAAGGGGCCAAACAGAAGCAAAAATTTAAAACTTTGTCCATAGAGTCGTGCTTATATGCACTCAAAACAAACCATGCACATATACATTAATAACCCACAACAAGTACAGTATCACAAAATCCTTTACAGACAGGATCATCCAAACTGAGTCAAATCATATCAAAACTATATACAGATGTACACAAAGTCCTTGCCAACAAGACAAAATATAAATACATAACAAAATGGCAAGGATGGGTCTCCTACGTGAGACATAAGGCTGACTCTCCAAAACTAATGTTGTTCCTGGCAGACTTCACTGGGGCTGGGTTTGGACTTCCCTTGACTCACCTACAAACACATGAATGAGCGTGAGCGATAGCCCAGTGAATAATATCGAATACAAAAGTTACATAAGCAATATGAAGAACAACATGCTCCAAACGGCCTTGGGCCCAATGCATATTTCTACTTAACATATGTACACTTATACAAAATTCAGATCAAATGACTGTAGTTCCAAACATATTGGCCTTTGGCCCAATCAGATTTCCATTCATGTCAAAACGGCCTTCAACCCATTCATTTATGTCAGAACGGCCTTCAGCCCATTCATTTTTGTCAAAACGGCCTTTGGCCCATTTATTTATGTCAAAACGGCCTTCGGCCAATACATTCATGTCAAAATGACCTTAGGTCCATTCATTGATGTCAAAACGGCCTTCGGCCCACTCATTCATGTCAAAACGACCTTCGGTCCATTCATTTCTATCAAAACGACCTTTGGTCCATTCATTTCTATCATGTCAAACTTTTGTCCACAATCCCAATTAGCAACTCATAAAGCTTATAAGGGAAATAAACAATTGGACATTGACAAGCTTTCAAATATTGATATTACTCACAGTGATCGGCTTGTGGATTTGCCCTGGAGCTTGACCCTACACATTTCATGAACACAAAAGGGGTCACTAACAGTTCAATCCGTTCTTTGATTCACATATTCCTCTTTAGGCTTTATTCTTATCTCATTAACACATTTACAATGCTTAATATATGCCTAAGAGTGCTTACAAGTGAAAGTGAACGGAAAACGAAACACAGAACGAGCCTACAAAATTTCAGAAAACAGGGTCCCCGCTCGAGCGTCAACTTCCCCGCTCGAGCGGACCCTTAAGGCCTGTAAAAGTAATGGTTGCATGAAAAATACACTCGAGCGTGGAATAGAGTGCTCGAACGGAAGGCCTGTCTACAAAAACTCCCCGCTCGACCGTGAGATATCTCGCTCGAGTGGACATCCAACTTTGCAAAAAGTGCTGGGAGCACGATTTTCCCGCTCGAGCGTCTCTTCCCCCGCTCAAGCAGACATAAAAAATCTGGGTTTTCTAGATTGAGTTCTTGAGCTCCAATTCGAATTTCAACCAACAAAACATGCATGTTATGGCTCAAATCTCAAATATAGTTATGCTAACATGCCATAAACACCAAAACACATTACAATGGAGCCCAATTCACAATTAATTCACATGCATGCCCCAATCTCCCATCAACTCATTCTAATACAAATAAAATCATACATTCAAAGCTCATATCTTAATTATTCAAACATGCATGCTAATCTTGATTTCATTTCCATCCCAAACAATGCAAATGGTGTTCATTCTCATGGAATACAACAAAAGCATGCTTGCATGTAAGATTTAACACTTTATTTCCATGTTCAACTCAATACATGCTAGATTATGCATTTCCACCACAATTATATACATGCATGCCTTCATTGACCTTCAATTGAACACAAGCAACTCAATTCCCTTACATTCAAACTAATTCATGCTCTTGACCATCTATTAAACTTGAATTCACCAGATGATGACTATAAATGCATGAATCACTCACCAAGGAGCTTTAATCTTCCCAATTTAGCAATACTTGAGCTTAATCTCCAAAAGGTCCAAGTCTTGAACCACAAATGCAATATTATCTCCTCTCTCTCTCTAACAGCCGGCTCTCTCTCCCTTTCTCAAGTTTTGATCAGCCAAAATGAGGTCATAGGAGAGAATGGGATGTGTAGTGCTCAAATACAACAACCACACTAGCCACAATTGAAAATATTAACAATTTGAGCACAATGCCATTAAATAAATCAATTTAATCTGACCCGAATCAATTTTCAATTAAATTTCACCGTAGGCTCTAAAAATTATGCTAATCACAATGGCGTAATCAATTTCGGGTTCCGTGGCCGATAAGGCCCTCAATTTAATTTCCAAAGCAGATTATTCAAACAGGTATTCATACGGTGAACAGATAGAATTCTAAAATCACATATATTCACATAATGGTGCACAAAGTCATATCAAAACATATAACCACATACGTATTAGGGACCAATTAACATAATACAGAATAGGGGTATCACAGTCTTCCCCCCTTTAGGAGGTTTGGTCCTCCAAACTTAAGTTACCTTCGTCGGGAAAAAAATATGGATAGCGTAGTCGCTTTTCCTCCTCTTTTTCCCACGTGGCATTTGTATCATAGTGTTCCTTCCATTCAACTTTCACCATCGGGATGGTCTTGTTTCTCAACTGTTTCACTTGCCAATCAACAACTCTTTCCGGCCATTCGGCATATTCCATATTGTCATCAATAGCTACCCGGTGATAATCAATCACACGGAACGGGTCTCGGAGGTAACCCCTCAACATCGACACGTGAAACACATTATGAATTTGTTCAAATCCCAGTGGCAAAGCAACTCTATAAGCAACTGGACCAAGTCTCTCCAGAATCTGAAACGGCCTAATGTAAGGGGTGACAACTTGCCCTTTTTCCCAAATCTGAGTTAGCCTTTCGTCGGAGAAACACGGATGAACACATGGTCACCAACCTCATACTCAAGAGGTCTTCTCCGAATGTCTGCATAATTCTTTTGTCGGTCTTGAGCTGTTTTGAGCCTTTGTCGAATAGTTTTGATTTTCTCAGAGGTGTCTTGCACAATTTCTGGCCCAAGCAAAACTCTATCCCCGACCTCTATCCAACAAATAGGTGATCTACACCTTCTACCATACAAAGCCTCGTATGGTGCCATACCGATGCTGGAGTGGAAGCTGTTATTATAAGCAAACTCTACAAGTGGCAAATAATCTTCCGAACTCCCCTGAAAATCCAAAGCACACATGCGAAGCAAATCTTCCAAAGTTTGTATCGTTCGTTCTGATTGCTCGTCTGCCTGTGGGTGAAATGCAGTACTGAATCTTAATTTTGCTCCCATAGCTTCCTGCAAACTCTTCCACAATCTAGACACAAATTTCGGATCTCTATCTGATACAATGGACACTGGAACTCCATGTAAATGGTCAATCTCATCAACATAAATGGTAGCCAATCTGTAAGCAGTAAATGTAGTTTTGACAGGCAAAAAATGTGCAAATTTAGTCAGTCTATCAACCACAACCCAAACAGAATCCATACCTCGAGAAGTTCGAGGTAGGCCAACAACGAAATCCATAGTCTCATGTTCCCACTTCCATTTAGGAATAGGGAGAGGTTTAAGTAGACCGCCTGGTTTTTGATGTTCAGCCTTAACTTGCTGACACTGAAGGCACTTGGACACATATTCTGCAATCTCTTTCTTCATTTTAGGCCACCAATAGGTCTGTTTCAAATCCCGATACATTTTATTGTTGCCCGGATGCATAGCAAATACGGATCTGTGGGCTTCATCCAAGACCCTCTTCTTTAGTTCCGGGATGTCAGGGACACATATTCGGTTCCGAAATTTCAACATTTCATTTCCAATGCTAAATTCTGCTTTTGGACTTGTCTCAAACTCATCAATCACCTTTCTGGGGAACTCATCCTCTTTCTGTTTCTGCTTGATTTCATTAACAATTATCGGCTCAGCTGTAATAGCGGCTATCAATCTGCCCTGTTCACCTACTACTACTTCAATTTCAAACTTCTCAAAGTCTTGCAAAATCTCCATTTGTTCAATAAGCAAACAAGCCATATTCCTTGTTGATTTTCTGCTCAAAGCATCAGCCACTGTATTAGCTTTCTCGGGGTGATACTGAATCTCTAGATCGTAGTCTTTTATAAGTTCTAGCCATCTTCTCTGACGCATATTCAACTCTTTCTGCATGAAGAAGTATTTCAGGCTCTTATGATCCGTGTAGACTTCACACTTTGCCCCATACAAATAATGCCGCCAGATTTTTAAAGCAAAAACAATTGCGGCCAATTCTAGGTCATGTGTTGGATAATTCTTCTCATGTGGCCTCAACTGTCGAGTGGCGTAAGCAATAACCTTTCCGTTCTACATTAACACACAATCCAAACCCTTATAAGATGCATCACTGAAAATTACGAAATTTTCCGTACCTGAGGGTAATGTCAAAATTGGTGCAGTAGTCAATCTCGTCTTCAATTCATGAAAGGCTGGTTCTCTTTCTTTTTTCCACTCAAATGGTTGCCCTTTACATGTCAATTAGGTAAGAGGCACAGCTAATTTCGAAAAGTCCTTCACAAACCTCCTGCAGTACCCAGCTAAGCCCATGAAACTGCGAACTTCTGTCACATTAGTCGGTGTAGGCCAATTCACAATTGCCTCTATTTTCTGCGGGTCCACTGAAATTCCTTCCTTGTTGATCACATGCCCTAAGAAAACAACCTCATCCCACCAAAACTCACATTTCTTTAATTTAGCAAATAGTTTTCTTTCCCAAAGTATTTGTAAAACAGTCCTTAAATGATGTTCATGTTCAAGTTTATCTTTAGAGTATATCAAAATATCATCGATGAAGACTACAACAAACTCATCAAGGTAGGTTTTAAAAATTCAATTCATTAAGTCCATAAATGCTGCCGGAGCATTAGTCACTCCAAATGGCATAATAAGAAACTCAAAATGACCATACCTCGTTCTGAATGCGGTTTTCTCAACATCATCTACCTTAACTTTCAGCTGATGATACCCAGATCTCAAATCAATCTTAGAAAACACTTGTGATCCCTGCAACCGGTCAAATAAGTCATCAATACGGGGTAAGTGATATTTGTTCTTTATCATTACCTTGTTCAATTCCCGATAATCAATGCACAGGCGTACCATCCTTCTTTTTCACAAATAACACTGGTGCACCCCAAGGCGAAGTGCTAGGCCGGATAAATCCCTTGTCAAGCAGGTCTTTCAACTGTTCTTTCAATTCTTTCATCTCGGCGGTAGCCATTCTGTAAGGAGTTTTAGAAATGGGTTAGGTGCCTGGCACTATTTCAATGGTAAACTCTATCTCCCTGTCTACCAATTCCCCTGGTAATCCATTTGGAAACACATCCGAAAATTCTCTAACAGTAGAGATATCATTCAATTCAACATTCACGGTTTGTTCAGTCAGCACATAACACAAATAACCCTGGCACCCTGTCTTGATTAGTTTACATGCTTTCATAGCGGATATCAAATACGGTGGAGGCACTACCCCATTACCCACAAACACAATCTCCTTATGTTCTGGTGGTTTAAACATGACCCGATTTGTTACACAATCAATGGTGGCACAATACTTGGTTAACCAATCCATGCCCAAAATTACATCAAAATGTCTAAAGTTCAGGGGCAACAAATCTACATATAGGTTAGCATCTTCGACATGCATGTCACAAAACCGATATATATATTCACATAACACAGGTTCCCCCGATGGAGCAGACACACATAACAAATATGGCAATAACTCTAGGGGTCTATTCAGTCTAGATGCAAATGTATATGTCACAAATGAGTGTGTTGATCCAAAATCAATTAATACAAAGGCATCCTGATTACATATTGAAATAGTACCTGAGACAACAGCATTGGCATTCCGTGTATCGCCCGGAACAAGCGCAAAAACTCTCCCCTGTCTCACGGTATCCCCAGTAGTAGCGGGTCTCAAAGTATTTGCCGGCTTTGGGACTGATGCAGTTGAACTAGCTGCTAGTTTCCCACTGTTCTGATTACATTCTCGGGCTATGTGCCCTTGCTTCCCACATTTGAAACAGACTCCACGGTGCCTTTTGCTACAAATGTTGCACATGGGAGCTGTGTCTCGGGAAGAACTTGAAGTAGTTGAGGAGCCCGTGTTTTGCTTTTTCAGAAATTTCTTCTTCGAAAAGAAGCCTTGCCTTTTATTGCCTTTCCATTCTGTTGTTGGCTTAGCTTGTCTAGCTATGTTAACCTCTAATATGATGGCCCTGTCTAGCACCCCAATGTAGGTCTCCAGCTTTAGGACATTCACCCTCTCTAGGATGTCACTGCGGAATCCACCTTCAAAATGTCTTGCCTTCTTATAGTCTGTGTCAATTACATGCGGGGCAAACCTGGCCAATTCGGTGAACTTGGTCTCATACTCAGCCACTGTCATGCTATTTTGCTTGAGTTCCATGAATTCCACTACCTTCCTATCCCGGACGCATTGTGGAAAGTACTTGTCATAGAATATTTCTAGAAACTTTACCCAGTCAACATCCTTATGATTTTCTCGCATCAACATCCACCATCTTCTTGCTTTGTCTTCTAGTATAAAAGTGGCTAGAAGCACTTTTTGAGTCTCTGAACAGGGGAACACTTCAAATAATTTCTCAATGCCGAGGACCCACGCTTCGGCTTTCAACGGATCTAATCCCCCGTGGAACTGCGGTGGTTTCATTTTCTTGAATTCCTTGGTGAGAGCTATTATCCGGTCATCATTTTGATTGTCTGGCACGGGTGGTGCTGGAGGTGGAGGTGGCGGGTCTGGTTGCTGCCACTGTTGTTGCCACTCCTGTTGCTGTCTCAAAGGCTCTGCCATTTCCTGAATCAGTCTTTCCATTCTGTCCAGTCTGGCTATAGAAGATTCCTCTATCTCATCACCCCTAGTTCTCACTATCTAATTAAACTTGCATTACATTTCATACAAAAGGTACACAAGTATGCATACACTAAGAAACACATATTTCTAGATAATTTGCAATGCAAGTAG
Source organism: Camellia sinensis (assembly GCF_055761805.1). Lineage (NCBI taxonomy): Eukaryota > Viridiplantae > Streptophyta > Magnoliopsida > Ericales > Theaceae > Camellia > Camellia sinensis. The sequence continues at coordinate 63,057,721 of NC_138972.1, forward strand.
TTCACAACTTGCACATATAATTGTTCATATCAAAACATTTGAGCATATAATTAATGCTTCCTAATTCATATTTATCACATGAATGCATCCTAGATCTCATCTAGACGCTTATCGCTCTTTTGGACAAGTGTGTGAGTTATTAACTCGTTGTAGACGTCCCCGAACGCCCCTGGAGGACGAGTCCCGTTCTGTTCATTTTGCGGGTCTACTACAGTTCAGGACTCTCAATTTGTCACGGTTCTAAATCTGAACCAAAGGGTCCAAATCCGGCAAATCGTTTTGAGAAAACAAATTTTGAAAAAGAAGTGCCAAACATGAACTACTTTGCCAGATACAGAGTCGCCACCTAGATATTATGTTTTTGGGAAATTTAGGAAACCCTGACTCGGTGCCAAAGGCCACGTGTCCGTCATCACCAAAGTTGCCTCGGCTCGGGAGCTTGGGTACGATCAGGGAAGGTCAGCTATGAGCACCCCCTCTCGCCCGATCCTATGATCGGCCTCTACTAACCGTGATATCCGTTTTTGAAAACGTTATGTGTTCTTATTCCGGTTATTGGCCTAGAATTACTATGTTATGCTCACAGCAAACAAGTATAGACCAAATCACCTAAATTGGAACAAAACATTTCATGCTTGTTTTGAAAATGGTTTGCTATTCGCAAGTAGGCTGAAATGCAGGTTTTGCCACCCTCAAGTGGGCTTAAAACTCACAGTTTTAATACATTATTCCAATTTAGGTAATTCAACCTCCACCCACAGGCATTCAAGCAGTTATATCACATAAGCAAGTAGCCTCATGGTAAGCATGCTGTCATGGCAACACTCACACGCATGCAAGGATGCTAAAACATAAATGCTCACCGAGTACTCCAAGCCAAAACATAAACTAGTTAGTAATCATATGCATGATCTTAGTTCATGTTAAGATGGCTAATGCAACACATGGAAGATGTAGCTACTATAGGCTCGGTTGATCTATGGATGACATATGATGATGATACAACTAACACGTATTCAACTTGGAATTGAAATACAATGCAGTTAGTATGATGCGCCGAGCCCGGTGCATGCAAGACAAATGTATGGATGCACGCATGCATAACATAAGGTATGCTAAATCAAATATGACCTAATACTAACCATCAAAAGCAGATAAGTAAAAGGGAGAAAGAAGTGGGGGTGGGAAGACATGCACACACGCACCCACACTTATTACAAATTCGCCCTCACTCGGAGGGACCAAAAGAATAATACAAACTGAATAAGTAATTAACTACTCTAAGCTAATTAAATATTACAAACCCTTAATTAATTAAACAAATTAACTAAGCTACTAAAGCAGTAAAACAGCCTCGGGAAGATGGATGAATGCATGCTCGGATTGGCTTCGCTCGGAAATCCATTGCCATAACACATGTTGCCTATGTTTTCACTGTTTAGCACCTCTGAAGACTACACAAGTCCCAAGGTATGCTCTCTGCACATTGTAGAGTGCCACCGGCCAAGGTAAATGATCACCGGCTCAGGGGATGTGGTCATCGGCCAAATCTTATGCTCTCGGCCAAACATGTTTTGCCGGTCGGCACCAAACAATGCCAGCTGGCCAATTCTTCCTGCTAAAACCTGCAGCTGACAGCAGTAGAGGGCAAAACAAGGCATGGCAATGTATTTCAAGCAAGTGTGTGCACCAACACATCCCTTATCATGTTTGTGACTCAAAGGGATATGTTCCTTGATTCTCGGACCACCAATCGCGCATTTCAATGCGTGGTGGCCCAAAGAGTCAAAATGTGCAATTTCAATATGGAATGAAATGCACAAAACAAACAATGGGCCCCAACCTCCATCATTATCAATTCAAGAGGCAAGGGATGCATGCTTAATGTTATGCAACCTAGGCATGGAAGCTAAGCATGCAATATGAGCATGTGAACAAGCAATGTAAACATGCAAGCATGCAAGTTATGCAAACTAACAAGCATGCAAGATGGATGAGCATGGAATGACATGTGGGAATGGTCTTAAACCAAAATGGGCAGCTCTCAAAGAGGCCCAAATCAGTGGCCAAATGTCATGGAAATGAGGGCCAAAACACATACAAATGGGCATGCACACAAGGTCCAACACTTAGGCACCAAAGAGCAACTTCGAAGCGCACTTAAAAGAGGATAAACATGGATACATGGCATGCATAGAAAGCTCTGAAATCATGTTATAGAAGGTGCAAAACCAAGTAAACATTTTAAGCTAAGCATGCAACAATGGTCTAAAACTCAAGGCAAGCCAAGGGGGATTACATGGTAGCTATACAAAGCAAAGCATGGATGACCCGAATGACCCAAAACAGACCTCAAGCACACTAAAACATGCATAAAAGCTTCACAAATCTAAGCCAAAGCAAGTAAGCATAGTGGTCTAAATGCTAGATACATGTTAAGGCAATTTCATGGCATTACAAAACAAGTATGCAAAGCAAGCATGGTGTGTCTAAACCAACATACAAAAATGCTATATTATGACATAATAAGCTTGAAAATCAGTCAAGGTAGGGTCAATACATACTCAAACTATATGCTCCCTTAAGAGGCTAAAAATGGCCCTTTTCAAGGACAACATGGAAAGGGGGTGGCCCTCTCCTTCTTGGGACCTCAAGGCACCATCCTCACCTCTGAAATCCCTCAAGATTTCAGTGGTGAGGAGGCCCAGACACAATGATCCTGGAGCTCAACCAAAATGGCACAAAATGGAGCCTTTCAAGGCTTAAGAGGGGTCAAACAACCCCAAAGCTTGAAACACCCTTAAGAAACTAGTTAGAGAAAGTAAAAACACAACTTTTATATGTTATACACTAAGTTCAAATACAAACGGAAGATAGGCTAAAAAGCTTTACAAAAATGCGGTAAAAAGGGACAAAGAATGCCGACCGGCAATATATATTGCCGATGGCATATAATCACTGGCCGGTGGCCTCGAGCCATGGCCGGTGATGTGTGGGGATGCCTCACAAGGCATTCCCTGCCCCTCCAAGGCAAAACACAAGTGTTTGGTGCAAAACCAGACACAAAACAGTCGAGTCGAGAGATCCTGAGGCAAGGCGCGCAACCAAGACCTCCGGGAACTCAAGACGAACACAATCATGGATGATCATCGAGTTTTCAAACGATGACGTCCAAGTCTTGAGGACGGTCAAAAATGGGGTGTCTACAGTTGCCCCTTTTTGACAGAACTCGAAAGTCATAAAAATAATGGGAGTGAGTGTCAAAGCCCAGAGACGACCCATTTCTGACAAGGCCGAAGACTCAGACAAAAGCATACAGGCTACAAATAATGGTATGCGCCCGAGGGCAGGGGCAAAATGCAAGACAATGCACAAAGCCGAGCATAACTTATGATCATGCAAGAAACATAGGGATGTATCCCGGTGTTTCGGAAAGGTATAAGCATTGGAACGTATTCCAAATGCTCTTAACCAAAGAGGGAGAAACATAGGGACATATCCCGGTGTTTCGAAATGGGAGAGAAACGTAGGGACGTATCCCGGTGTTTCGAAAGGAAGGAGAAACATAGGGACGTATCCCGGTGTTTCCGAATAGGAAGGAGAAACATAAGGACGTATCCCAGTGTTTCGGAAACGGAGAAGAAACATAGGGACGTATCCCGGCGTTTCGGAAGGAAGGAGAAACATAGAGACGTATCCCGGTTTCGAAAGGAAGGAAAAACATAGGGACGTATCCCGATGTTTCAGAAATGGGAGAGAAACGTAGGGACGTATCCCGGTGTTTCGGAAGGAAGGAGAAACATAGGGACGTATCCCGGTGTTTCGAAAGGAAGAAGAAGCATAGGGACGTATCCCAATGTTTCAGAAATGGAGAAGAAACGTAGGGACGTATCCTGACGTTTCGGAAGGAAGAAGAAACATAGGGACGTATCCCGGTGCTTCGAAAGGAAGGAAAAACATAGGGACGTATCTCGATGTTTCAGAAATGGAGAAGAAACGTAGGGACGTATCCCGGCGTTTCGAAAGGAAGGAGAAACATAGGGACGTATCCCGGTGTTTCGAAAGGAAGGAGAAACATAGGGACGTATCCTGGTGTTTCCGAATAGGAAGGAGAAACATAGGGACGTATCCCGATGTTTCGGAGTGGTTCAAGCACTGGAACGTATTCCAAATGCTCTTAACCAAAGAAAGAGAAATATTGGGACATATCCCGGTGTTTCGAAAAGGTATAAGCATTGGAACATATTTCAAATGATCGTAACCAAAGAAGGAGAAACATTAGCACATATCCCACTATTTCAGATTGAGTGAGAAACATAGGGATGTATCCTGGTGTTTCAGGATGGTGTGAGCATTGGAACGTATTCCGAACGCTTTTAACCGAAGATGGAGAAACATAGGGACGTATCCCGGTGTTTCAGAAGGAAAGAGAAACATAGGGACGTATCCTGGAGTTTCAAAAGGAATGAGAAACATAGGGACGTATCCTGGAGTTTCGGAAAGAAAAAGAAACGTAGGGACGTATCCCAGTGTTCCAGAGTGGTTCAAGCACCAGAATGTATTCCAAATGCTCTTAACCAAGGAGGGAGAAACGTAGGGACGTATCCCGGTGTTTCGAATTGAGTGAGCATTGGAACGTATTCCAAATGCTTTTAACTAAAGTGGGAGAAACATAGGGACGTATCCCAGTGTTTCAGAATGAGAAAAGAAAACATAGGGACGTATCCCGATGTTTCGGAAAAGTAGGAGGAACATAGGGACGTATCCCGGTGTTTCGGAAAAAGAGAGAAATGTAGGGACGTATCCCGGTGTTCCGCAAGCAATGAGAAACATAGGGACGTATCCCGGTGTTTCGGAAGGAAGGAGAAAAATAGGGGCGTATCCCAGTGTTTCGAAAAATGAGAAGAAAATAGAGACGTATCCCGGTATTTCGAAAAGGAATGAGAAACATAGGGACGTATCCCAGTGTTTCAGAAGGAAGGAGAAACATAGGGACGTATCCCGGTATTTCAAAAAGGGGAAGAAACATAGGGACGTATCCCGGTGTTTCGGAAAAGAAGAAGAAACTTAGGGACGTATCCTGGTATTTCGGAATGGTGTGAAACGTAGGGACGTATCCCAGGGTTTCGAAAAGAAGGAGAAGAAACATAGAGACGTATCCTAGTGTTTCGAAAAGAGAGAAACGTAGGGACGTATCCCGGTGTTTCAAGAACAGAGAAAAACGTAGGGACGTATCCCGGTGTTTCGGAACTAAAGAGTGTGCATAACAATGCGATTGAACTATACATAACAATGCAAGTAGAATGTGCATGACTACGCAAGTGAAGAGGTGCATGACAATGCAAATATAATGTGCATAACAATGCTGGTGTAACGGTGCATAACAATGCTAGATAGATGTGCATAACAATGCGACGAATGTGCAACTTCAAAAGCGTGTTTGAAACAAAATGCCGAATAAGGAAATACAAGCCTTAACGAGACCAAATCCAAACGCGACCTCTGATTTGCCTCTCGGAGGGGGGGGGGGGGTTGTAACACACTCCGCTTGAAAAGGGTACACCCTATTTATATTGGTGAGAGATAACATCTGCTGCTGCTTTAATTGCCATTCTGACTTGAAGCAGGCTTAAGCTTGGAGTAGAGGCACACTCATTCTTCGGAGCACTGACAAGGCCTGAAGAGGTACATCCGGAGTACAATCACGAAATTTGCTGAGGGTGAAACACACTCAGATGCTTCGGTTTTTCCTCTTTTCATTTGCTTTGTAGTCTGGAACCCATATAGCTTCAAATAGGTCCTTGTTTTACTGTTCTCACATGACCTGGGTTGAACCTTGCGGTTTATGAAAGAAAGAATCTTGTTTTGCATAAATGTGAGGAATGGCACAGCACTCTGAGCACAAAACGATTTTTGAAAATGAGAAAAGGGTTCTCAACCGGGTATTGAGCCTACAACTGAACACAGCATACTATGACTCAACAAAAGGTACATGACCTACACACATCGAGTAACACTCGAAGAAGACTCAAAACAAAAGTTGAGGTAAACAAAACAAAAGAACCAACACACAGACGTATTACAAAGACAAGAGACCTCTCAGTTCGCGAGGAGCCAGTTTCTCCGGGTAGTGTTTCCCACCCTTTTCTCATTTGTGATTCTCACATCACTCTGGCACTCAATCTCTGTTTTTCGGAAAAAAAAAAAAAACCATTTTCTCACTTTTTCTCTCAGCGCACATCTCTCTATTCTTCAATCTCTCAATTTTTTATCCCTCCCCTGGGTGATTGGTGGATAAATAAGAAGTTGCGGGGTCTTGCCCCTAGCATTCCGCTAGATTCTTCTTCTTGTTCACAACAGTGGGTTTCTTCCACAGAGAGGCTGCGCTACAATTGGGTATGTAGCAAGTCTGCAGCTGACATCAGTTGACGATGCTCTGCTGGGGAGTTTGGATGTGATCAGATCTGCCTAGATGAGGGAATGGGATATCTTGTCCCATTCTGGTTCGTGCTTCGCACTTGGCTTGATACCTCGTTGCTTGGAAGATATGAGAGTTTTGTGCCCTTTTGCGGTTAGCTTCAGTGGTGCCTTTTTCTGGCAGGTACGGTGCCTTTCTTGGCAAGCATGTTAACAATGGGGAAAAAAAAGAACACTTGACTCAACTGTGTCCCTAGTTCATCGTTTTGGCCATTTTTTATTTTGGTTTTAAAACAATTTTGACCAACATGAAAGTTAGATTAACATGCTTGTTCGATTTTTGATTTGAAAATAATGTGAGTCAGGCTATGAGCACTGAACATTTTCCTTTTTTGGGCCCAAGAAATGGTCCAGTTTTTTGGAAAAATGGAATAATTTTCGAGAGAATAGTCAACCTCAGTAAAAATTCTCAAAAACTATTTTTGCAAACGGCCAATGCTCAACAAGCACGGAACCTACTCTTGAGATGCACAACCTCAGATCCGAAGGAAAATTGCCCCTCACTTGAAGAGAGTTGCACGGCAACGGAAAGTTGCCCCTTGTTTGAATGGCACCACGGCACACTGTATGGCAACGGAAAGTTGCCCCTTGTTTGGATAGCGTCGCAGCGCATTACAATCAGTCCTCAGAGTGACGATGACAACCGAGCTCTTGGATACAGAGAAGGGAAAGATGATCAAAACCATTACATGGACACAGTTGATTTTGAAGTGTTTTACAGCTAGACTTCGGAATGAAGTTGCCTACGTATCCCAAAGATGGGAATCAAGCCTTACGTATTTCGGGGTTAAGGTACACTCGGGTATTTAACCTCTCCTTTTGCGCTCTAACGTTTGCCAAGGCCACCCTTCCGGGTTTTCAACCTTGCGAGCTCTGTTTTTCTTTTCTTTTCAATTCTTTTCATTTTTTTTTCATCTTTTCTTTTCTATTCTTTTTTTTTTTCATTTTCTTCATTTTTCTTCTTTTCTCTTTTTTTTTGTATATTTTCTTTGCATTTTTTCTTTCATTTGCTCTAACTTTTGCCTGGGTCGCCCTTCCAGCTTTTCGGCCCAGCTAGCCTCTCAAGGGTAAAAGTGTAGCTTTGTCCATGTCAAATGGTTTTGAGATCCCGAAGTCATCTGAATCTAGGAGAATGGCTGTTGTTCGCTGACGATGCAGGAGTCCATCCAATAGGGGGTTGAATTTGCCCCTAGTGTTGCGGATATGAACTCAGTTGTTCTTCAGCAGAAACTGTCTTTTTTCCTCCCTTCTGGGATTTGGCATTCTTGCCAACCTCCTTTGATTTGTGGAATGATCCATCTTCGGCTCCTCGAGCACATTTGAAATTCTTTGCCCTTAGTTCCAGGGGGTGCTTCTGATCTAGCTTTGCAAGCTTCTTTTGATGACATTTGATCTTCTAGATCTGACTTTCTTGCCTCTTGCCTGAGGGTTGCTTTGAATATGGCCACACAGGCCTCACATTGTAGTTAACCATTGAACATTCTGAATTTAAGTCCAAGGTTTGAAAATGTGGGGTCGAGTCTCGAGGCTGAAAGCGATCCTGGGCTGTACAATCTCAAGGGCAATTCCACACAAGTCTTTGCAGGACCGCGCAAAACATTTTTTTTGAAATCTTTTAAGAAAGCGACAAATCGCTCGCGCTGAAGACAGTGTAGGACCAATCTGGATCAAGCCAGGATCCTTTCCAGTACTCACACTAACAAGCATGATCTCAATCATTAAGGGCTCAGCACGCTTCTCTTTCTCTCAGTTGATCAAGTTTTGCAAAACCTGAGGAATTCCTTCCTCTTCGTTTTTACTACAGTGTTCAAATGGTTTTAAGAAAACTTAGGTCGATGCAATGAATTCAAGGCACAGAAAAGACACAGCTTCTAGTCAAATACTGCCATCTCATTTAGAATTTCTGGCAGAACTGGCACACGGCAGAAGCAAACACAGGAGTGTGAAAATCGCTGCTATTCCATTCAGATCTGTTGGCGTAACTGGCTCCAAGGCAGAAACAGACTCAAAAGAAAACAAAAGGACAAACACAAAACAAGCAAGTGATGTCTGAGGTAACACCCCCGAAATCACCCGACTCTAACAAAGCATGACTGACTCGATACAACAAGACAGACCCGACTGACTCAATATGAAAAGACTGACTCTATACAACGGGACATACTCTAAACGACATAGCAAAACTGACTCAATACCCGAGTCAGAAAGTACAAAAACCAGCATTCACAAATGCTCAAAACAGTGCGTGCCATATGCCACATCCGGAGTAAACTGAGCGCCGCTCGCAGGTGGTTCATCCCCCGATCACAAAGTCATATTATCCCCCACAAGTTCACTGATCAAGTGCCGATAGACTTTGCAGAGCTTGGTGCGACGATGACCTCATTGTCAATCAGATTTTGTATCTCGTAGCGGAGACGGACACAACTGTCGGTGTCATGACCGGTTTGTTGATGAAAAGCACAGTACTTAGTCGGGTCACGCTTTGGAGGGAGAGGATCGGGTAGAGGCCATTGTTCCAACAGTTTCAGATGTCCTTTCCTGAGTAGGACCCCTAGGGCTTTAGACAAAGGCATATAGAGTGGGGTGAAAACCCTCTTGCCTCGGGGTAGATAGTCTAAAGTTCAGGGGTTTGAAGTGGATGTACCAACAAAGGGGGTGGCTACTCTTGGTGTGGCGATAGTGACCATGCCCACTTCAGAAGATCTTGTAGCTGCATCACCACTGGTGGTCACACTTGAATTGCGGGAAAACGCCCTCCTAGGCTGCCCCTTCTCTTGGTCAATAAGGCCCTGCTTCATAGCGTCCTCGATCTGCACTCCCATCTCATGCAAATCTAAAAAGGTAGGGAAGGGGAGCACGATCATTTTCTGCATTAGTTTGGGCTGGAGGTTGCGCACAACCATCCGTATTTGATCCTTATCCGTTGGCCTAATGGTCATCATTGAGGCCTTGGCCCTCCAGCGGGCCACGAATTCTGAGAAGCTCTCATTTGGCTCTTGGCGGGTGACTTCAAGATCACGAGTTGTGACCTCAATCTGTGCGTTGTAGGAGTATTGATCACTGAAGGCCTCAGCCATCTCTTCCCAATTCTGTTTCACGGAGTTCTCCAATTTTGCATACCAGATTGCGGCTATCCCAGACAGGGTCCAGCCAAACAATGATAGCTTTTGTAATCTGGTGAGGCCCATCGGCCTTAGTATATTCGAAAACAGCCACAAATGTACCATGGGATCCCCAGATCCATCAAAGCGGTCGATGTGCGGCATGTTAAAACTGTCTGACAGCGTCACAGCCGAGTCTGTATACCCATCTTCAATGTCAGGAATGGAGTGGGCCCCCTGAGACTTCTTGAACAATTTCTCAAGCTTGCTCACTTTTAATGCTGTGGGGTCTGTCTCGACATCAAAGGGGAGGTCTGGTAGGTTGGTGGGTGTTTTAGATAGCTGGGGTAGAACTGGGGGCAGAGCTGGCCTTGTCGGAATGTCCATATCTTCCTGGACATTAGCTGTCTCCCCGAGTGTTGGAACTCTTGGTTGGGGAGGAGCCTGGTGTGAAGTAGATACTTCAGTTTGCTGCTCTAACCTGGCGATTGTCTCTGCCTGTTGGGCTATGACCACAGCCTGTTGCTTGGCGAATTCTGCTTGACGGACAGTGTCTTGCTGCATGGCTTTCATACTATCTTGGAGTTGGCGCACCATCTTATCCATTCCCGCCATACTGCCTTGATCTAACTGATCTATCAGTATATTTGCCTCTGTCGTAAAAGCAGATATCTCAACCCAACCGCACACAGGTGAGATGGATAATGACTGCTGATCCGAAGACTGTTGAACTGATGATCTGTGCCTGACTGGCCTTTTTACCCTGCCTCTGGCAAAGGAACACTAATTGTCCTTGAACTGAATCTCTGACCTGACAAAGTCTATCAGCACAAGTCTGATGAACCTCGGGGGATATCGGAGCCTTCTGAAGCTATGGTTCCAGGACTACCTAGCAAAAGGGAAAACAGAGAGCATCTCAGCCTGATTTCACCCTGAACAGATATGAGCATAGTTGAATGAGTGTGCTCTCTACTGAATTCTGCCAAAAATTCTGCCTGTGAACTGATACCCTCAGGTAAAACTGATTCCCAGATACTGATGCCCGCAGGCCTGATACCTAAACTTGCAAACTGTTACATGTATTCCTGTAGGGACACACCCTAAAAGCACATAGCAAGCAAGTGAGAGCCAAAACACCCCTATGTTGGGGTAGGGTTTCCCTGTCCTATTTTGTCAGGAGCTAGGGTTTCACTACGCACACAGCTGTTTCAAACAACCTAATATCTGGTAAGCAACCTGTCCTAGTTTGGAATGGTCACTATGGATTCTAAATATGCACTAGGTCGAATGGTCAAAAAAGGTGCCTCGGTAAAATCGGGGTTTGTGTTCCCATACTGTCAGAGCCCACAACCGGTCAGCCTCATGGCATGCTTTGACAAAGTCAAGCCTTCGGCAAACCGTTCAGGAATGGCAGATGGCAAACACGGTGTCCTAGGCGCACCAATGCACATGTAATGCAAAGAGACACATAAATGAAATCAAAACAGGATATCACGAGTTCGAGTCAAGCTCTCTAACTCCCCAGCAGAGTCGCCAGAAACTGTAGACGTCCCCGAATGCCCCGGGAGGACGAGTCCCGTTCTGTTCATTTTGCGGGTCTACTACAGTTCAGGACTCTCAATTTGTCACGGTTCTAAATCTGAACCAAAGAGTCCAAATCCGGCAAATCGTTTTGAGAAAACAGATTTTGAAAAAGAAGTGTCAAACATGGACTGCTTTGCCAGATACAGAGTCGCCACCTAGATATTTTGTTTTCGGGAAATTTAGGAAACCCTGACTCGGTGCCAAAGGCCACATGTCCGTCATCACCAAAGTTGCCTCGGCTCGGGAGCTTGGGTACGATCGGGGAAGGTCAGCTATGAGCACCCCCTCTCGCCCGATCCTATGATCAGCCTCTACTAACCGTGATATTCGTTTTTGAAAACGTTATGTGTTCTTATTCCGGTCATTAGCCTAGAATTACTATGTTATGCGCACAACAAATAAGTATAGACCAAATCACCTAAATTGGAACAAAACATTTCATGCTTGTTTTGAAAATGGTTTGCTATTCACAAGTAGGCTGAAATGCAGGTTTTGCCACCCTCAAGTGGGCTTAAAACTCACAGTTTTAATACATTATTCCAACTTAGGTAATTCAACCTCCACCCACAGGCATTCAAGCAGTTATATCACATAAGCAAGTAGTCTTATGGTAAGCATGCTGTCATGGCAACACTCACACGCATGCAAGGATGCTAAAACATAAATGCTCGCCGAGTACTCCAAGCCAAAACAGAAACTAGTTAGTAATCATATGCATGATCTTAGTTCATGTTAAGATGGCTAATGCAACACATGGAAGATGCAGCTACAATAGGCTCGGTTGATCTATGGATGACATATGATGATGCTACAACTAACACGTATTCAACTTGGAATTGAAATACAATGCAGTTAGTATGATGCGCCGAGCCCGGTGCATGCAAGACAAATGTATGGATGCACGAATGCATAGCATAAGGTATGCTAAATCAAATATGACCTAATACTAACCATCAAAAGCAGATAAGTAAAAGGGAGAAAGAAGTGGGGGTGGGAAGACATGCACACACGCACCCACACTTATTACAAATTCGCCCTCGCTCGGAGGGACCAAAAGAATAATACAAACTGAATAAGTAATTAACTACTCTAAGCTAATTAAATATTACAAACCCTTAATTAATTAAACAAATTAACTAAGCTACTAAAGCAGTAAAACAGCCTCGGGAAGAGGAATGAATGCATGCTCGGATTGGCTTCGCTCGGAAATCCATTGCCATAACACATGTTGCCTCTGTTTTCACTGTTTAGCACCTCTGAAGACTACACAAGTCCCAAGGTATGCTCTCTGCACACTGTGGAGTGCCACCGACCAAGGTAAATGATCACCGGCTAAGGGGATGTGGTCATCGGCCAAATCTTATGCTCTCGGCCAAACATGTTTTGCCGGTCGGCACCAAACAATGTCGGCCGGCCAATTCTTCCTGCTAAAACCTGCAGCTGACAGCAGCAGAGGGCAAAACAAGGCATGGCAATGTATTTCAAGCAAGTGTGTGCACCAACACATCCCTTATCATGTTTGTGACTCAAAGGGATATGTTCCTTCATTCTCGGACCACCAATCGCGCATTTCAATGCGTGGTGGCCCAAAGAGTCAAAGTGTGCAATTTCAATATGGAATGAAATGCACAAAACAAACAATGGGCCCCAACCTCCATCATAATCAATTCAAGAGGCAAGGGATGCAGGCTTAATGTTATGCAACCTAGGCATGGAAGCTAAGCATGCAATATGAGCATGTGAACAAGCAATGTAAACATGCAAGCATGCAAGTTATACAAACTAACAAGCATGCAAGATGGATGAGCATGCAATGACATGTGGGAATGGTCTTAAACCAAAATGGGAAGCTCTCAAATAGGCCCAAATCAGTGGCCAAATGTCATGGAAATGAGGGCCAAAACACATACAAATGGGCATGCACACAAGGTCCAACACTTAGGCACCAAAGAGCAACTTCGAAGCGCACTTAAAAGAGGATAAACATGGATACATGGCATGTATAGAAAGCTCTGAAATCATGTTATAGAAGGTGCAAAACCAAGTAAACATTTTAAGCTAAGCATGCAACAATGGTCTAAAACTCAAGGCAAGCCAAGGGGGATTACATGGTAGCTATACAAAGCAAAGCATGGATGACCCGAATGACCCAAAACAGACCTCAAGCACGCTAAAACATGCATAAAAGCTTCACAAATCTAAGCCAAAACAAGTAAGCATAGTGGTCTAAATGCTAGATACATGTTAAGGCAATTTCATGGCATTACAAGACAAGTATGCAAAGCAAGCATGGTGTGTCTAAACCAACATACAACAATGCTATATTATGACATAATAAGCTTGAAAATCAATCAAGGCATGGTCAATACATACTCAAACTATATGCTACCTTAAGAGGCTAAAAATGGCCCTTTTCAAGGACAACAAGGAGAGGGGGTGGCTCTCTCCTTCTTGGGACCTCAAGGCACCATCCTCACCTCTGAAATCCCTCAAGATTTCAGTGGTGAGGAGGTCCAAACACAATGATCCCGGAGCTCAACCAAAATGGCACAAAATGGAGCCTTTCAAGGCTTAAGAGGGGTCAAACAACCCCAAAGCTTGAAACACCCTTAAGCAACTAGTTACAGAAAGTAAAAACACAACTTTTATATGTTATACACTAAGCTCAGATACCAAAGTCTTACCCTTGTAGACCCTCTTCACAAATGGTCGACCAGCAGTCTCCTTAGGTCCAAACCAGCTTCAAAACTTCTAAAACAATCCTCTAGAACCTCAGTTCCAAGAGAAAGGTGTAGTAGTAGGTGTTTGTGTACAAAACTAAGGCTTAAACACACACAATACAAGAAGGAGAGATATAGATATAGGATAGATATAAAACCCTAAACCTAGAACCAGAGCTTCTCTAACAATGTTTTCTAACCCTAATGCCAAGAGAGGAAGCCTCTTCTTATAGGCAACTCCCTCTTGTAAGGCTTCCAAAACAAGCCATCCAAGAGGGAAATCCCTCCATACACGTGTATGGGGGGGAACAGAGTGGGTGCCAGCTATCACAACTGGCACAAAATATCTACTAAAAGTAGACGAACAGTGATCGGCCATCCAAAATTGTCAATTTGACAAAATAAATGGCCGATCGGCAACAAAGAATGCTGACCGGCAATATATATTGCCGATGGCATAAAATCACTGGCCGGTGGCCTCGAGCCATGGCCGGTGATGTGTGGGGATGCCTCACAAGGCATTCCCTGCCCCTCTAAGGCAAAACACAAGTGTTAGGTGCAAAACTAGACAAAAAATAGTCGAGTCGAGAGATCCTGAGGCAAGGCGCGCAGCCGAGACCTCCGAGAACTCAAGGCGAATACAATCATGGATGATCATCGAGTGTTCAAACGATGACGTCCAAGTCTTGAGGACGGTAAAAAATGGGGTGTCTACACTCGTGCTCTGATACCACTCTGTCATGGCCCGAACCCGCTCCTATGGGTTAAGGACATAACCGGCCAGTAATCCTAAGATTACCTACGGCCTCAAACCTTAACAAACATAACTCATCAGAGTAAAGGGCCAAACAGAAGCAAAAATTTAAAACTTTGTCCATAGAGCCGTGCTTATATGCACTCAAAACAAACCATGCACATATACGTTAATAACCCACAACAAGTACAGTATCACAAAATCCTTTACAGACAAGATCATCCAAACTGAGTCAACCCATATCAAAACTATATACAGATGTACACAAAGTCCTTGCCAACAAGACAAAATATAAATACATAACAAAATGGCAAGGATGGGTCTCCTACGTGAGACATAAGGCTGACTGTCCAAAACTCATGTGGTTCCTGGTAGACTTCACTGGGGTTGGGTTTGGACTTCCCTTGGCTCACCTACAAACACATGAATGAGCGTGAGCGATAGCCCAGTGAATAATATCAAATACATAAGTTACATAAGCAATATGAAGAACAACATGCTCCGTACAGCCTTGGGCCCAATGCATATTTCTGCTTAACATATGTACACTTATACAAAGTTCAGATCAAATGACTGTAGTTCCAAACATACTGGCCTTTGGCCCAATCAGATTTCCATTCATGTCAAAACGGCTATGTCTGAACGGCCTTCGGCCCATTCATTTTTGTCAAAACGGCCTTTGACCCATTCATTTACGTCAAAATGGCCTTTGGCCCATACATTCGTGTCAAAACGACCTTAGGTCCATTCATTGATGTCAAAACGGGCTTCGGCCCATTCATTCATGTCCAAACGGCCTTCGGTCCATTCACTTCTTTTAAAAAGACCTTTGGTCCATTCATTTCTATCATGTCAAACTTTTGTCCACAATCCCAATTAGTAACTCATAAAGCTTATAAGGGAAATAAACAATTGGACATTGACAAGCTTTCAAATATCGATGTTACTCATAGTGATCGGCTTGTGGATTTGCCCTGGAGCTTGACCCTACACATTTCATGAACACAAAAGGGGTCACTAACAGTTCAATCCGTTCTTTGATTCACATATTCCTCTTTAGGCTTTATTCTTATCTCATTAACTCATTTACAATGCTTAACATATGCCTAAGAGTGCTTACAAGTGAAAGAGAACGGAAAACGAAACACAGAACGAGCCTACAAAATTTCAGAAAACAGGGTCCGCGCTCGAGCGTCAACTTCCCCGCTCGAGCAGACCCTTAAGGCCTGCAAAAGTACTGGTTGCATGAAAAATACGCTTGAGCGTGGAATAGAGAGCTCGAGCAAAAGGCCTGTCTACAAAAACTCCCCGCTCGACCGTGAGATATCCCGCTCGAGCGGACATCCAACTCTGCAAAAAGTGCTGGGAGCACGATTTTCCCGCTCGAGCAGACATAAAAAATCTGGGTTTTCCAGATTGAGTTCTTGAGCTCCAATTCGAATTTCAACCAACAAAACATGCATGTTATGGCTCAAATCTCAAATATAGTTATGGTAACATGCCATAAACACCAAAACACATTACAATGGTGCCCAATTCACAATTAATTCACATGCATGCCCCAATCTCCCATCAACTCATTCTAATACAAATAAAATCATACATTCAAAGCTCATATCTTAATTATTCAAACATGCATGCTAATCTTGATTTCATTTCCATCCCAAACAATGCAAATTGTGTTCATTCTCGTGGAATACAACAAAAGCATGCTTGCATGTAAGATTTAACACTTTATTTCCATGTTCAACTCAATACATGCTAGATTATGCATTTCCACCACAATTATATACATGCATGCCTTCATTGACCTTCAATTGAACACAAGCAACTCAATTCCCTTACATTCAAACTAATTCATGCTCTTGACCATCTATTAAACTTGAATTCACCATATGATGACTATAAATGCATGAATCACTCACCAAGGAGCTTTAATCTTCCCAATTTAGCAATACTTGAGCTTAATCTCCAAAAGGTCCAAGTCTTGAACCACAAATGCAATATTCTCTCCTCTCTCTCTCTAACTGCCGGCTCTCTCTCCCTTTCTCAAGTTTTGATCCGCCAAAATAAGGTCATAGGAGAGAATGGGATGTGTAGTGCTCAAATATGACAACAACCCACTAGCCACAATTGAAAATATTAACAATTTGAGCACAATGACATTAAATAAATCAATTTAATCTGACCCGAATCAATTTTCAATTAAATTTCACCGTTGGCTCTAAAAATTACGCTAATCACAATGGCGTAATCAATTTCGGGTTCCGTGGCCGATAAGGCCCTCAATTTAATTTCCAAAGCAGATTATTCAAACAGGTATTCCTACGGTGAACAAATAGAATTCCAAAATCACATATATTCACATAATGGCACACAAAGTCATATCAAAACATATAATCACATACGTCTTAGGGACCAATTAACATAATATAGAACAGGGGTATCACAGTAGGCTAAATTGATTGCTAGGCTTCAACATCAACAACAACCACAACAAGCAACGACCTCTGCTTCACACCCACCCCCAGCCAAGATTCCAATACCCGGGGTAACTAATAATGTCCGGGAGAATGCGGCAACCAGAGCCGACTTTACCCCAGACTTCCAATGCACCGGTCTACCCAACAGAGGCCCCCTTTGAGTTCGAGGTCGACCCTACTGCTATGAAAGTGAGCAAGCTTGAGAAGCTTTTTAAGAGGGCTCAGGGTGTCAACTTGATCCCGGACATAGAGGACGGCTACACAGATTCGGCGGTGACATTGCCGGATAGATTTAAAATGCCTCACATAGACCGCTTCGACGACTCGGGTGATCCTATGGTCCACTTGTGGCTGTTCTCAAATATTCCACGGCCAATGGGTCTGTCCAGAGTGCAGAAGTTATCCCTCTTTGGTCAGACCATGTCAGGTATCGCGGCCATCTGGTTCGCTAAACTTGAGGACTCTGTAAAAAGAAATTGGAAGGAAATGTCTGAGGCCTTCGTACTACAGTACTCCTACAACACACAAATCGAGGTCACAACTCGTGATCTCGAAGCAACTCGCCAAGAGCAGAATGCAGGATTTTCTGACTTTGTAACCCGATAGAAGGCCAAGGTCTCCATGATGACAACCCGATTAGCTGAAAAGAACCAGATCCGGATGGTGGTCTGTAACTTGTAACCGACGCTGTTGTAGAAAATGATAATCCAACCTCTGTTAACATTTGCCGACCTCCACGAGATAGGGGTGCAGATAGAGGATGCGATGAAACAGGGTCTGATTGACCATGAGAAAGAGCAGCCCAAAAGGGCTTTCACATGTGGTTGCAATGCGGCTACAAGTAGTAATGCGGCTGCAAGGACCTCTGATGTTGGTATGGTCACCACCACACCGAAAACAACCACCCCCTTTGTCGGCACATCTGAAACCACCTCACAACCTGCAAAACACCAACCCCAAGGCCAGAGGGTTTTCACCCCACTCTATATGTCTCTGTCAGCGGCTTTGAGAGTCTTGATTAGAAAAGGGAATCTGAAGCCCTTAGAGCCGTACCCATTACCTAATCCTCTCCCTCCTGTACACAACCCGGCCAAGTACTGCGCCTTCCACCAGTAGCATGGTCATGACACCGACCTATGCTTTAGATTATGTCATGAGATTCAGGATCTCATTGACAATAAAGTGATAGTGCCTCCCCAAAAGCCAAACGTCACTACAAATCCTCTCTCACCTAGGAAAATATACCTTATCCAAACACTGGCCGTCCCATACGACCCCAGCATATACATCACTCCCTCCCACCTACCCAAGCCGACGCTTTTCTTTTCGAAAAAGCACAGATCTGTGCATGATGAACGTGTCCATATCCCAATCCAAGCCAGTGGTGGTGACTGTGGAAGACACAGTAAGGGTGGCCTTAGTGGAGAATGGAAATATCGGTTCAAAACTTGAGGGATCTATGGACTTCGCAGAAGAGGAATACAACCCCTGCCGCTATATTATGCTAGCTGATCAGGCCAAGTCAGAGGTGGAATTGCTGAGGGAAATGGAGGTCAACGTAGTTCAAGAGGATGGACTGAACCAGGGATTGGATGACTTAGCAGACCTTGAGGGGGACATCGCTAATCTACAATTCTTCAATGAGCAAGATCTGAGGGATGTGCACATCAACTAGTTTGACTTGAATGGATCAACGAATAATTCGGGGTGGCTTAAAGATGAGTCGAATGTTGATGAGGGGTCTCAACCAAAACTGGAACAATCAGAAGTAGGAGCTGCTATGGGGACCAGAATGGTCGATGATAAGGGGAAGTTGCCGAAGAGCACCAGTACTAAGAATTTTGATCAGGAACTGAGTAATATTTGTACAATCGATACAGAACAGGAGGCCGCACTGAAGCGGTTCGAACATGAAAGAACTGAGAGTGATCAGAAGGTTAGAAAAGCCAAAGGCCCTGAGGGGAATGACTGTGTTGTGGACATGGGAATAATTATAGCGAAACCAGACATGTGCTTGTCGGTTGCCAGAGGAACATGGTGGGAAGACGATTATTTGCGTCTTGCCCATACTGATGAAGATTGGGGACAGAGTCTGCTAGATGATACTTGGTATTCTGAAGAAGTAGACCACATGACTCGGAGCAGGCAGTACTTCAAGCCCCTACACCTGGACCAACCGGAAGCCTCTGGGAAGGATAAGGAGGTAGAGAAACAAAAAGAGAAACTGCTAGAAGAAGAAGTTATACTGAAGCAGTTGAAGAAGATTCAGGCAGATATATCCATTTGGGGTTGCTCATGGCTTCACGGGTTCACAGACAAGTCGTCTTGTCTGCAATGGATAGGGCCAAGCTCTCCATCGACACAACCCTTGAGCAACTAGTGGGACTAGTCTTCCCGGGAAGGGCCTCGCTGACTTTGATGTTTACAGACAAAGAATTGCCGCTTGATGGCTCTGACCATAAAAAACCATTATACATCTCTGTTGAATGCAAAGAGAAGTGGATGCCAGTCGTCTTGGTTGATACCGGGTTTGCAAGCTTATGATAATAGAAGCCGGGAAGTGATGGGGACAGTCCAAATTAGAATGCAAGTGGGCCCGGCGCATAGGGCATTGAGTTTCACGTCCTAGATGCCTGGCCACCTTTAACTTACTCATTGGACAGCCGTGGCTGCACCAAGTGAAGGTTGTCCCTTCTGTTCTGCATCAGATGTTGAAATACCCCTATGGGAAGGGGGTAGCTATTGTTTTTGAGAATTCTTCCATACATCCTCCTTCGGAAGTCACTACGCCAGTACTGGAAATTATACACGGTGATGAAGATATTTCCCTATCTAGGTTCACCATAGTTGAGGCCTGGGTGGTGCAAGAAATTTTGGTTGTTGGTGAGGGTCTGTACATCAGTGCTCAATCAATATACCTTATGAATGAGTTACATCATGTACCTGAAATGGGATTGGGAAGGAGCGGCCGGCAGGGTGTTGTTACATTGGCCGAAGTGCCACACAACCCTCATACCTTTGGTTTAGGTTACATGCCTACCAAAGAGGATTGGGTAAGAAAGGAAAAGGAAATGGCAAGAAGAGCCAAGGCAAGACAAAGTGGAAAGCACTATGAGCTAGTGCACAGACCAATTCAAGGAACCCTGAATGGCTGCTTTGTTCGGGAGGGGGAAGATTTCCCATTTTGCGGCTTTCCTGAGCCATGGTTGAACTCTGAGAAACGGCGTTTGCCCGGCTTTGAGATTTTCTTTAACCTACTGCTGCAAGAGGATGAAGACACATAAGAACAAACCGACTTAACTTTTGGGACTGAACAGAATGCAGAGGATGCATCCAACAACATTGATCTTGAGATAGGAGCAGCACTGGCTGGTCTCCTTTCAGATCCTCAGATCGAACCAGAGAGCTTGGGGGATGACTTCACCATTTCCATGATTAGGGCAGACCTGGGTGTGGACCCTTGGCATTCTGGATGCATCTATCGCACCCTCTCTCGCTTGTCAGCTAGAGGAGGCTTTTTGTCCGGCGATTCTGAATCAGGTAGTGAGTCGGAATTTGATTCCACAGAGTCTGTGGAGTTGAAATCAGATTCCAGTTCTTCTGAGTCAGAGTCCAGTATTCCTGGGGTTAGTAACCCGGATGCCGTTATTTTGTCCAGGTCGTCATTTGCCTTTTCTTTT
This sequence comes from Camellia sinensis, assembly GCF_055761805.1. Taxonomy (NCBI): domain Eukaryota; kingdom Viridiplantae; phylum Streptophyta; class Magnoliopsida; order Ericales; family Theaceae; genus Camellia; species Camellia sinensis. The sequence goes on from NC_138972.1 coordinate 63,078,523, forward strand.
GAGTTGGTTGTAACTGAGGAATTGGACGAGCTGGAAGCTTTGAATGAGAATGGTACCACTGCTGTTTCTGAGTACTTTTTTGTGTCACTCGTATATTGCATTGATCATGGAAATGAGAATGCCACTGCAGATTCTAAGTACTTCTCTGTGCCTCTTATTTATTGCATTGATCATGACTTTCAAAATTTTGATGAAAACGACGAGGAAGGAATTCCTTTGGTTTTAAAACATTTGATTTACTGAGAGGATGAGAGGTTTGTAAAACCCCTGGTTGATGAAATCATTTCAATTAACGTGGGTACTGAGAAGGATCCGCATTTGGTCCAGATTGGGTCCACATTGTCTTCAGAGGCACGCAAGTGCTTAGTCGCTTTATTAAAAGATTTCAAAGATGTTTTCGCGTGGTCCTACGAAGACATGCCTGGAATCAATCCTGAGATTGTACAACACCGGATCTCTCTTGACCTTGAGACCTGACCCGTTAAGTAGAAGCTTCGGAGAATACGCTCGGATTGGGCTTTAAAGATTAAGGAAGAGGTCACCAAGCAGATAGACGCAGGGTTTTTGCTAGTATCTGAGTATCCAACTTAGTTGGCCAACATTGTTCCAGTGCCAAAGAAAGATGGCAGAATTTGGGTATGTGTGGATTTCAGAGATCTCAACAAAGTTAGTCCGAAGGACGACTTTCCTCTACCGCATATCGACAAATTGGTCGACTTCACTGTAGGGCATGTGTTGCTCTCCTTTATGGATGGATTTTCAGGGTATAACCAGATCTTGATGGCACCCGAGGATAGAGAGAAGACTGCCTTTACCACGCCGTGGGGAACCTACTACTATAGGGAGATGTCGTTTGGGCTTAAGAATGCTTGGGCTACTTATCAATGGGCTGCAACTACAATTCTACATGACATGATACGCAAAGAGGTTGAGGTGTATGTGGACGACATGATTGTCTAGTCCAAGGAAAGAAAAGGCCACTACACCATCTTAGAGAAATTATTTCAACTGATCAGGGAGTACAGATTGAGGCTGAATCCACAAAAAATGTGCTTTTGGTGTCCCAGCAAGGAAAATGTTGGAGTTCTTGATTACACAGAGGGGCATTGAGGTTGGTCCTTCGAAAATCAAGGCCATCTCAGAAATGCCACCACCAAGGACTAAAAAGGAGATGCGAGGCTTTTTGGGTAGAGTGCAATTCATAAGACGGTTTATTGCAAAATTAACCTTGACTTGTGAACCACTTTTTGGTCTCCTGAAGAAAGGAAATAAAGTCCAATGGGACAACCGATACCAATTTGCTTTCGACCAGATCAAGCAATATCTACAGAACCCACCCGTGTTGTCACCGCCAGAGTCGGGGAAGCTGTTGATTTTGTATTTTTCTGTAACAGACACAATGATAGGTTACATGCATGCGTAGGAATCTGAAGATAGAGTAGAGAAAACCATCTATTACCTGAGCAAGAAGATGCTGCACTATGAGGCCCGTTATACTCCTTTGGAGAAGGCGTGCTCAACCTTGGTATGGGCTACCAAGAAGTTGAGGCACTACTTGTTAGCCCACTTTGCAATTATAGTTTCGAGATTAGATCCTATCAAATATCTTTTCGAGAAACCAGCACTTACGGGTAGGCTAGCCCGTTGGTTGCTTCTTCTCTCCGAATTTGACATGAGTTATGTGACGCGCAAGTCTGTCAAGGGGAGAGTAGTAGCAGAGTTCCTAGCAGATCACCTAGTGGAACGAGACAAGGAGGTAGAATACCTACTCCCAAATGAAGCCATTCTACAGATTGAGGAAGAAACATAGACAATGTACTTTGACAGAGCGTCTAATCAGTACAGGTATGGGATAAGAGTGTTGTTGATAGCACCCTACAATTCCCACATACCCCTAGCCTTCAAACTCCGGTTCAAAGTTTTGAACAATGAAGCAGAATACGAGGCGTGTATCGCCAGATTGAAAGCCACGCTATAACTAGAGGCAAAAAGGTTGGACGTTATCGGGGACTCGAATCTTGTTATGTCTCAAGCAAACGGTGACTGGAAAGTCAAAGAGGAAAGGATGAAAATTTATCAACAGACTTTGGACGTTCTGATTCCTCGGTTTGAGAAGTTGACCTTCACCCATCTGTTAAGAGAGAACAATAGGTTCGCCGATTCTTTAGCAACTCTATCATCAATGATAGACATCCCATTGGGAGTCCGGATGCGTCTGATCATAATTGAACAGAGATACACGCCGGCCTACAGGTTGGTCACCGCGATAGATGAGATTCAAGATCAAAACCCCTGGTATTATGATGTCTAGAACTTCTTAGAAAAGAAGGCTTATCCACTAGGGGAAAATGCCAAAGATAAAAAGGCAATACAACGAATGGCTGCTCAGTTTATCATCTGCGGGGGTAAGTTGTACAAATGAGGTCATCTGGGAATGCACGAGCTGTGTGTTGATGAAGAAGAGTCGAAGCACCTAATGGAGGCCATCCATGGAGGGAAGTGCAAATCGTGCACGAGCGGAGTATTGCTGGCCTGGAAGATTCTCAGGCAGGGTTACTACTGGTCAACCATGAAGGAGGATTGTATCGATTTTGTTCGACAATGCCACAAATGCCAAATCCATGCAAATCACATGAATATTCCACCATCGATGCTGTACAACATGACTTCTCCGTGGCCTTTTTCAGTCTGGGAAATTGATGTCATTGTGGCAGTTATGCCAAAAGGCTCGAATGGGCATGAGTATATCCTGGTAGCGATAGACTACTTTAAAAAGCAAGTCGAGGCCTAATCCTACATAGTGCTGAAAGCGTCACATGTAGCCAAGTTTATCAGGAATAACATCATTTGATGTTATGGGGTCCCGAACGAGATTATTTTAGATAATGGTTCCCACTTCAAGAAAGAAGTGATAGACTTGTTGGAGAAATACAACGTGGCTTTTCATAAGTCATCTACATATCGGCCACAAACCAACAGAGTTGTTAAGGCCGCCAACAAGAACATCAAGTGCATTCTACAGAAGATGGTGGAAACCTACAAGGACTGGCTAGATAAGTTGTCGTTTGCTCTTTGGGGTTATAGAACGTCAATTCGGACATCTACTGGGGCGACTCTGTATTCTCTGGTTTATGGGATGGAAGCTGTTCTTCTGATTGAAGTTGAGGTTCCGTCGCTGCGGGTTATAGCTGAGTGCCAGATAGCATAAGCGGATTGGCAACAGAGCAGGTTTGAGGAACTAATGTTGTTCGACGAGAGAAGGCTAAAAGCACTATACCACGTCCAAGGTTATCAACGTAGGATTTCCAGGGCTTTCAATAAGAAAGCTAAGTCTCGGAATCTTAATGAAAGGGATTTGGTACTCAAAGACAACTGAGCTCTCATCCACGACCCTAGGGGCAAGTTCAGACCCAATTGGACTGGCCCTTACATCATCAAGTTTATCTGGTCGGGTGGAGCTGTCATTCTTATGGACCTAGATGGCCTGGAATTCTCCTAACCAATCAACACGGACAAGTTGAAGAAATACAATCCTTGAGAGGCTTGCTAGGCCGAAAACCCGGAAGGGCGACCTAGGCAAAAGTTAGAGCACAAAAAATTGAAAAAAAGAAAAACTGAGCTCGCAAGGTTGAAAACCCAGAAAGGACGGCCTTGGAAAAAGTTAGAGCACAAAAGGAGAGTGTTAATACCTGAGTGAACCCGAACCGAACTACGTAAGGCTTGATTCCCATCTTCGGGATACGTAGGCAACTTCATTCTGAAGTCCAGCCATAAACACTTCCAAATCAACTATGTCCATGTGTTTGATTAAGGTATCTTTGTCCTTTCTACATCTAAGAGTTCGGTTGAGATCTTCACTATGAGAGCTGGTTACAGTACAGTGTAGTGCTATTCAGACAAGGGGCAACTTTTCATTTGCTAGATTCAGGGTTGTACTTCTTGAGGATAGATTTCGGATGTGTCAAGTTGTGATCCATATCGAAAATGGTTTTGAAAAGTTTTAACAAAAGTTTATTTTGTTCAAATTAATCTTTTTACAACTTAGACCATTTTTGGACCAAAAGAAAAATTTTCAGTGCCCATAACCTTCAATTTCATTGATTTCAATATAGAGTTCTCTACCTCTTGATACAAATCAAAGTTTCTTTTTGCTACATTCAAAAGGAAAACTTGAAAGTACAGATCAAAGCAATAAACTTGGGGCATCGATAAGTCAGGTATTCCTGCGTCCCCTTCCAAAGCTTGTGATAGCCTCAGATGCTAAAGTAGGCCCGGTTTGTGCTTCATCTTCAAGCCAAGCTATGCATTCGCCAGAAAGGACGCAATTGAAATTGGGAGCAGGAGCCAGAAGTTCTCTTGTCCTCCATGTAGTGGAATATCGAGCTAGTTGTGAACCTCTGATTGGAAACGAAGTCGGGTACTCTACCCCCTCTTCTGGGCAAGTCTGGTCATGTCCGAATTGACGCCTGAACCAAAATGGAAAATAGAAGGCACAGTGTGTCAAGCCAATCAACTGAATGCTGAGTTGTTGGGCCATGCTATAGCTCATCTCAGGCATATCAAACCAGGGGCAACGCCAAGCAATGTCAACAGCAGACCTGTTGCACATCCAGTGGCACCACCACCCCTCATTCGGGAAGTTGACAAGGCGATGGCGAAAGAAGTAGTCGCGTGCTAAGTATGCGGGGCAAGAGTCCACTACCTTCAACCTGTCCATGAGCCATATCTGGGAAAGGATGGAAAATAAGAGAGATTAAAGAATAGAGAGATGTATGTGGAGAGAAAAAGTGGGAAAGGGTTTTGAGAGAAAAACAGAGCCTGAGTGCTAAGTGATGTGAGAAACACATGTAAGATAGGGTGGGAAACATTACCTGCAAAAGTAGTGGACTTCCCCCGAATTTGGTTGTCTCTCGCCAGTGGAAGGCATCCAAGCCTATTAAAGTCTCGGCTAGTGCTAAGCCAATGTAGCTTTTACCCTCTTTCAAGCCTTGAGCTACTTCGATCCAGCGAATACTAGACCCTCCGAAGCCAGGGGCAAGTAGAAAATGAGCCAACATACACAAGCAGAGGGCATATTGCTGAAAACTTTGCCAGAGACAGTCACCGCAGTCGCCGGTATCAGAAAATTGATGGATGAGGCTGGGAATATCCAACTCTCCGTTGCGAACCAAAGATCGGGCATCGTGTAAAGTGAGCCTACACATTCTTCCTAGAGCTTGGATATGACTAAAACGAGACTGGGGCAAGATTTCCTTGTCATGTCGAGATTCCATTAGAACTCAGAATTCTTCGATTGTGGGGCATATCTCTTGTCCCCTGAAGCTGAAAACATGTGTAACCGGGTTCCAACACTCAGCGGGAATAGTGCATTTATCCTAAAACCCTGAAAATTTAGCTTTTCCGAGCCATCTAAAGTCGCAATCCAATCGGAGAGTTTTTCGTTGAAGAATGGCTCCATTTGTAGCAAAAATAGCTGAAATGAAGGAACTACGAAGCTGGAGCTTTTGTAAAAGATAAGGTGTTGAGTGGAAGACAGGTGGCAACAATTTGGAGGTCCCCTGCACTAGTGGCCGACTGGCCAGTGTTGGTGGCCGACCGACCACATTTTGTAGCTGACTGGCTACTACTAATGGCAGATAGCCATTTTTGGTGGCCGGCAGCCTCTGTTTATGGCCGATGACCTCCTATTTTTCCCTCTGGTCCATCCATGTGTTGAAAGTGCTAAGAACCAGTGTCTTGTTCTGCTCTAGGTACATTTTGTCATCTCTCTTTTTAAGAATTTTGTCGAGTTGCTTATCGAATTGTTGATTTGCTTATCGAGTTGTTGTTTTACTTATCGAGTTGTTGCATTAGTTGTTCATTGATTTGTGTTACTTTGTTTGTTATGTGCTGGTCGGTTCACTACTTGATAAGAAATTGCCAATATAATGTACAACATCAAATTTCTATCAAATCCCGTTTTTGTGTAAAATGGTGCAATGCGGTACTCAGAATATAAAATGCAACACTTTTTTCTTTAAAAAACTGTTTTCATTCCAATCATGGTTTCTTTTACAAAGAGTACGAGTTTTTAAAGAAAATAAACTATCTAAGTCTATACAAAGTGCTAACACTACTAATAAAAGAAACTAAGCAAAAAATACAGAAAATCAGTGCCAACTATCGCAAGCTCTGGAAGCCCTCTTCATCCTTTTCCTCGGCGGAGTGGACGCTACGGCACTGTCTCCATCGGTGCCACTGTCCAAATCTGAGCTGGAGCCTGAACCAGAGCTGCCTCCGCTCCCCTCCTCGGAGCCCTCCTCGGCATTGCCACTACCCTCAGAACCCGAGCCGGTGCTGTCGTCTTCACCCTCAGATGACTTAGACTGGGGACTCGCTGGCTCCTTGTCCTTATCTGTCTCATCATCATCCGGGACAGGCCCTGATGGGTCGCTGTCATCATGAGTACGTCTAGCTCTGCCTCGGCTATGCACCGGAGCCCCTCGTCTCTCTCTTCCTACTGTCGGAGAAGGCACTGATGGTCCTGCTGTAACTCCTGCTGGAGCGCCCAGTGTGGTTGGGATCTAAAAAGAACAGTTTGTCGAAAACATTAATTGTGGTATATATCAGATGCAAAGATGGAATGCAACATGCAATGAATGAATGCAGTGTATCATATCAGTACAGTATGAAGCAGATTGTAGTTGAAATGCTAATGTGTCAGCAGAAGGTTTGACAGCATGAAATGTAAGCTGAAGAAACTTACCGAAATGTCGTAGATCCTGAGCAGGTTCATGCTTGTCTGCACCATCCCCATTAGAGAAGCTGCTAGCTCAAGAGCGTGCCCGGTGTACTCTATGGATGCCTGTAAATGTATTGAGTTGATTAGCTGTCTATAGAGTATAACTAAAATGAATTGAATGTGCAAAATGTAAAGTATGGTAGTGTAGATACCCCATTTTTGACCGCCCTTAAGACTTGGGTGCCATTGATTGTTTACTTGGTGATGAAAGTTGTGCAGTGCAAAGATTCGATTTCTTCAGCAAGAGGTGCTTCAAATCCTAACCTCACACCCCTTTGTGGGCCAAAACTATTTTGAATAAAATGATTTTTAGATCTTAAAACCCTCTCTTTCAAATATTTTTGAAAAAAAAAGTCCCTACAATGTTCTGAGGCTCACATTTCGTTAAATATTGCATTTTTCGATAAACCAAGCAAAGACAAAGTGGAAATGATTGAAAGAGAGGTGAAATCTTTGAAAAATATTTCAAAACATCTTATTTAGAGGTTTGGATTTGAAGAAAATTGGAGTGGAGAGAAGAAAACTAGTTGAGGAGAAGTTTGGCATGAATCTGGGTAGGATCAAAACTGACCAGTCTTCACTAGAAGAGGCATATCTTTCTGCACACTTGGAATTTAGATGTGAGTCTGCCACCAGTGGAAATAAGACTTATAGGGCTTTAATTTAGGCTCAAGAATGACATGCAAAAGAGTCCAGATGAAGGAGATATGCCCATTTGAAGTTGGGCCCAAAAAGCAAATTTTTTTGGCCAACCAGTGATGGAGGTTGCTGGCCATGGATGGGCTTTTCTGGCCATGTGCCGGCCATGAATGGCTTTTTCTGGCCACCTTCCATCCAAGAGTGATCCTTGCGGGCTAGGAATGGACATGTGCCGGCCATTGATGCAAAAAGTCAGATTTCTGCAGATAATTGTGTTCCAACTGTTCCAGTTGTTCATTTTGGGATATTTTCGACCTGAAGCCTCATTCTTCTATATATAGAGAGCCTTCTCTATTGTTTTAAAGCTTAGATCATTTGAGGAAGAAAAATTTTGAGAGCCTCTCTCTCTACAATTCTCTCTCTCTCTTGAACCTTTGTGCATGAGTGCATGCGAGTGTAGATACACTTCTCCTTTGCCTATACATCCTTGACAAAAGTTGGTTATCTTTGAGCTGAGGTTCTAGAAGGTCTTTCTTGGAGCTCTTGAAAGTGATTTTGCTTGGTTTTGTTGCCTAAAATTGTGTTGTGCATCAAGAGATATAACTCTCTCCCTTTGTGCTTGTTTTGCACACTTGCTTTACCATCCTTTTTCCATTGTTTTGTACTGTTGTGAGGCTGGTTTTAACCTCTGAAAATCTCTATTTTTATGGTCTAAAATGGTGGTTTGAGGTTTGATTGGAGTTAGGGGTGGTCCACCCTTCTTGTAGTTTGCTTGCTAAGTTGTTGTGCCATCTTTCAAAGTTCTTTAAATCAAAATTTTTGCCCTTTCTCACCACTGAAAATCAGAGTTATTTCAGTGGCAAAAACTTTATTTTGAGGTCCAAAATGGGAGGGGGTAGCCTCCCTTCCTTGTGTCTTGTTTGCATGAGTAGGTAGCTTAACATGTGACCATATTTTTCTAGCTTTTTGTGACTTAATCTCAGCATGTTTTTGCTATTATTTTGGCATGTTTAAGCTTTGTTTTGAGTTGGTTTGGTCACTTGAGGCTTGCTTTGTATGCTTGTCTTGCAATTGTGGTTAATAGTCTAGTTTGTGCTTTGTGTTGGCCTTTTATTCTAGCTATTTTTAGCTTACTTCAAACATGTTTTAGGACTCCTTTTAAGCTATTTTAGGATTGTTTTGAAGTGTTTGTACCTTTTGAGCTTCGTATTGCATGCCTATAGTGTAGTGCTCTTCACTAGTTTGGTGTTTTTGACTTTTGAACATATTGTGCATGAGTTGCTTGCATGTTGTAGTATCATTTTGCATATCATTTCAGCATTGAATTATCTGCAACCTCCCTCATTTCTTCACCTTTTCATTTTCTTTGAGGTTTGGTTAACCTTAAGGTTGTGTTTAAGCTTTAGATAGAGTTTGTGCTCAATGGTTTTAATCCTCTTTTGAGAGTTTCTACTAACCAAAGGCATGATCTCTCTCATGTCTTAAATCATCCTTTGGTTGACCCCTCTCTCATTATAGGACAAGAATGATTTGGTAATGTAAAATGAGTAAATAAAACATGACAAGTAAAAGATGAACAAGATAAGCATGTTGTGTTTGCATTGCATGTGTTCAATCGGACGTCATATTAAACACAAGGTAGATTGGAGCATTTCATACTCAAAGTGATGAAATAAGCCAATCTCCTTTGTCTCCATTGCCTTTGATCATTCATGACAAGGTAGTGGTCTAGAGTCTTGTTTTTGTGTATTTATTAAAAGTGTACAACTTGGATCTTTGGCCATCATGCATTGAAAATGCTTGATTGGTGGTTTTGGATCCAAGAGTGCCACTCTTTTGATGTTTTGAGATGATAAGGAGGGGCACAGTACAAACATATCCTTGGAAAACCCTCAATTTTTCTATGTTTGTGCTGTGTTGCAGTGTGGTTACACAGAGCACCAGTGGCCGCCAGTGGCCCACTGATGGCTGGCAGTGCTTCATCCTTGGCCGGCAAGCCACACTTTTGGCTGACAGATGGCCTTTAACAACCATTCATGGCCAGCAGATGGCCGGCAGGCCACTGGTGCATTCCTCAACATTGGTTTGGTAAGGTGGAGCTGAGAGTTCTTGGAGAAAGCTTAATCCTGCAAATAGAGCCTCTCAAGAGCAAAACCGAAGGGATTTTCGGGCAAGAACCAAGTGCATCCATCTTCCATTTCCCAAGGCAGAGTAGTGACAGTGTAGTTTAGTGCTTTGCATGTTTAGTTAGCATGAATTTGTAATTTAATTAGCTAGTTGTTAATTAGTTAAGTGTTGTAATAATTAAGTAGCTTAGCTTAGCTATTTCGTTATTTTGGTTTGTAGTAATTAGTAGTTTGATTAGCTTAGCTTAGCATAGCTTAACTCCTATTCATTTGGACCCTCATTCGCGAGGGCATAATGCTGTAATAAGTGTGCGTGCGTGTGTGCATGTCTTCCAACCCCACGTCTTTCTCCCATTTATTTATCTTCTTTCGATGGATAGATTAGGGACATGTTTTGATTAGCATAACTTATGCTTGCATGTTTGCATCATTCATTTGTCTTGCATGCACCGAGGCTCGGTGCATCATTCAAACTGCATAGTCGTTTCAACAGTTCTTTGAATACGTGTTTAAAAGCATGTTGTTATCAAGTTGCTTCATATGCCATATTAGTAGCCGAGCCTATTAATTGCATTATTGCATGTGTTGCATTAGGCATCTTGTATAGTTAGGATCATGCATTGTTTTCTAACTAGTTTTTGTTTTGGCTTGGAATACTCGGTAAGTTTTACGCTTTAGCATATTTCATGAGTGTGATTGCCATATTGCCATGTTTTGCATGTTTGCCACGAGGCTATATGCTTACTTGCTAAACTGCATGAGTGCCTGTGGATGAAGGCTTTGTTGCTTGAATTGGAACAATTCAACGAATGTATGTTTTAAGCCCACATTGTGAAGTGGCAAATCATGTTTTAAGCCCATCATGTTTGATGGCAAATCCGCATTTTAGCCCACTTGAGGGTGGCAAATTCAAACCATTTTCGAAAACAAACATGAGTTGAATTCATTCCAAGTCTTCTGACTTAGTCAATACTTGCTTGTGTGCGTCACATAGTTAAGCTAGATTAATAACCGAATAAGAACACGTGAGGTTTATGAAATAACATATCATGATAGTAGAGGCCGATCTTTGATCGGGTTAGCGGAGGTGCTCATTCCAGGGCCTTCTGCTCTCGTACCCAAGTTCTCGAGCCGAGGCAACTTTGGTGATGACAGACACGTGGCCTTTGGCACGAGTCAGGGTTTCCTAAATTTTCTCAAAATAAAATATTTAGGTGGCGACTCTGTAATCTAGCAAAGTAGTCCAGTTTTGGCATTATTTGATTCAAAATATGATTTTTCAAAATGATTTGCCAGATTGGACTCTTTGGTGTTTATCAGTTTCACATTGCACTTTGTGAAATTAGATTCAGAACCGTGATAGGAGTCCAAACTGTAGGACCAATTCAAGCCTCTCCGAAAAGGGGCCGCGCAAAAAAGTCAAGCTACAGGTACATACCGGGGTCGGGCCTCGAACTCTGACATGCTTGTGATCGGCTGGTGTAGGCTCAATGGGAATCTAGTAAGCCTCCCCTGTGGGTCGCCAGCAAGTCAGTGTAGTAGGCAGCTCTGGCCATCCTGCCCTCTGCTTCGTCCGAGAACGTCTCATGCCATGGGTCCCGGACGCCCTGGCCCCTCTACTTCTCTCCCCGCAGCCAGAGCCATCTCTCTCTCACCTCTGCAAGCGCCAGTCAATGGCGACATAAGGTATGTCTGGATGAAGGCTGTGTAATCGCCATTGACTCAGAAAAAGTCGGCGTCCCAGCCTCTAGTCAAATCGATCATATCCTGAAAAGTGTATCTCTCTGTCGCTCTCATATATGTCAGAGGTGGCATGGGAACTACCGGCTCAAGTAAGCCGATGGTCTGGCGCAAAAATCGCTCCCCTAAGAACCATGCCTGACAAACCAAGCCCTCAAGCAGAAGTCGAAAGCGAGAAGCCTCTCGGGCGCCAACAAACTAGTCTCTGACTCCTCAGGCATCGTCGCCCAAGGTTGCCAACTAATCTATAAATAGAGAGTGTGCAGATTGTTAGCTATCATCAGATATTGCGATATGAGTCAAAATGAAAGGAAAACAGAAATAACAAGTGAATCTTGAGTTACTTCGTTCGTGGCCATGGTATCGAATATAGGCAGAAGAAGGAGGACTCCTGGGATCTCCGCTGGCACCTTACGTCGTATCGATGTGAGTATGGCACGACAAGTGGTATCTCCACCTCTGGCTCTGGGGCAAGTCTTAGAAAGTAGGCGCACACCCATAGCTACAAAAAGTAAAAGGGAAACAACGAATGTACAACAAATAAGTACAAGTAGTGCGGAAAGCAGAACATGTGCGCCATGTCTAGAAAATACAATGTGCAGTAGTGTGTACATTATACAGTGTATGCAGTGTGCAAAAAGTGTAAAGCAGAAAGCACGACAGAGTATGTAAAATAGAAAGTAGATTGTGTGTGTACAGTTTACAGCATATGCAGTGTACAGTAAGTGCAAAGCAGAAAACACGACATGAAATGTACAACAAAAAGGTGAGACATACCTCCCAGGCCCTCTAACAGCCTCCAATCAGATGCCCGCTCCGGCGGGAGGTGGAGCTCACATATCCGTATAGTGTGGCCAAGCTTACTCCGCCCCAGTCGTAGAATCCGACACGGGATAGGTCCACCAAAGCACTCAAAAGGTATAGCCTGACGTGTTCGCCCGGTCGGCGAACAGGGTAGTGCCGAAAAGGAACATCAGGAAACCTCGGGCGTAGTGCTCGATCTCCTCTCGAGTTGCTGGTGCCGTCCCTCTGTAATGGTCTGTGAACCAGGAGTATTAGACCATCCCTGATCGAGAGATGGGTGGGCGAGTCCCTAGCGAATATATGCAGGTAGCCTCCCACTCGCCCATGTCTATGTCGTAAGGAATCGGATGACCCCCTACCTCTATGCTGGTGAGCATAGAGAAGTCAAAGGGAGTCATCGACATCTCTCTGTGGTAGAGAAGTGAAAGAAATCGGTGGTATCCCACCACCTCTCTACCAAAGCACCCAGTAGAGATCTGCTCGCTATAAGGCGTGAGAGCCCCATGCAGAATGCACCAAAGCCGGCCTCGTCAATGATGTGGCGAACAGCGTCCAAGAGCTCCATGTACCACTCCCTCTTGGAGGTGGTCCCATATCATCGAATATCGTGTGAATCCCCCATGTGTTTGGGACAAGCAGATGCAAGTCAGTGCAAGAAATACAGTGCACAAATGTGTTTGGGATGAACATATGAAAGACAGTGTGAGCTATACAAGAAATGCAACCTACATTGTGGAAAATGAAGAAAAAGTGTATACCTCGGAGGCGCCATGAGATAGATGTGACTCCGGCTCATGCAGCAAGAGGTCCTCCGGTGTGGCCCATGCAAATCCCCTAAACTGACGGATGCTATCAGGAGGCAGCATGTGTATCTCGGGATGATACGTCGCCGGGTTGAAAGGTCGAATGCAAAGCGACAATGGCTCGAACTCTGGATGATCCATCTCTATCTCCAGAGGAGCTCCGTCGTGTGGGATGTCATCTGCTATCTCAAGGAAAGATGAGAAAATGGTCAGAAATGGGAAAAATGGGCAGAGAATGCCAAAATCCAACAAAAGTCAACTCTGAGAGAGGAAAAATAGAAGAAAAGATCAAAGCTTGAAAAAGGGCACCGAACTCAAGGGTAACTCGAGGGAAACAAACCTCAAGTGGTGGAAGTGAAGAAAGAAACATTGAAAGCAACTTTCAATCGGTTCAAAGTGTTGTAAACTATAAGGGTTTAGCGAAAGAAATGTTCATAGGGCGTTGGAAAACGCGTGTGGTGCTCAGGTCAAAGGAGCAAAATGGTCTAGAGTGAGAGGAGAAGTATTTTCGGCAATGGAGAAGTGAGGAAATGAGGGTTGAAACCCTACACTTAAAGACCCGTAGTGAAATGCTGAAACTGCCTCAAAACTGTCATCGATGGCCGACCGGCCACCATTTGTGGGCGATGACTTTCTTTTGTGGCCGATGGGTGGCCGATGGCTTCCCAGAGTGACCGAAAAACCTCCAATGCTCTCTTTGGATGTTTTTCTATTGTTTTGTGCCCTAATCCCTCAAGAAAATGCAAGGAAAGTACTCTTTTAAGCTCAAGTGGCCTCTGCAAAAGCTTCGTACTGTGTTTTCAGTGTGTGGTACTCAACGCAAATGAGGTGTATCCTTTTAAGTTGTTACAACTCCTCTGAGAAGTAAGTTGGAGGTTGCGATCGAGTCATTTTTACCGTGCACCGCTTTTGTCATTGCACAGAGCAAGAGCCTCATTGTTATTTCATGGAACATGCCTTTCACATGAGGTCTTGCGTCGTCTTTTATTCGCATAGAGCATCCATTTTGTGTTTTCGCATAGAGCATGCATCTTGTAGTTTAGCATGGAGTGTGCTTCTACTTGGGCATTAAACACGCGTTTTGAACCTTAAATGGTTGAATGCCTTACATTGTATATGCTTTTCATCTCGCATAGAAAATGCTCGCATGCCTTGCATTGTATATGCTTTTCATCTTGCATAGAAAATGCTTGTATTCATTGCATTGTATATGCTCTTCATCTTGCATAGAAAATGCTTGTATTCATTGCATTGTATATGCTCTTCATCTCGCATAGAAAATGCTTGTATTCATTGCATTGTATATGCTCTCACATTCGCATGAAAGTGTTTGAGTCTATTATATAAAGCATGAGTTTGGTAGTGTGGCATAAAATATGCATTTTGATGTTGCATGGAGCATGCCACAATTTTCACACTTGCATTGAATATGCAATCCTCACACTGGCATAAAATATGCACCTTTCATAATTGCATGGAGCATGCATGTTCACATTTGCATTGAATAAGCACTCCTCACACTTGCATTGAATATGCACTTCTCGTCTTGCATAGAACATGCATTTGATTTCTCGTACGAATCATGCATTTGTTAACCCCGCATGCAACATGCATTCATTAATCTTGCATAGAATATGCATTTGTCAATTGAGCATTGAGCATGCATTTGCACGGTTGCACAGAGTACGCACTCTCTATATTCGCATAGAACATGCATTTGGTATTTAGCATAGACCATGCTGTTAATCTTGCATAGAATAGGCATTCTTATTGTATTCTACCTGTTAAGTTCCTTTCTTATGCAGGCACGATATTGTATTTACGGTTCATTCAAAGTTGGTGCAACTAGACGATATTGTATGTACGGTTCATTCAGAGGAATTCTAGGTCCTGCCCCCCCCTTTGAACTCCTTATTTTGGTTAGAAGTACTCGGGTAAGCCCGATGCTTACACCACTCCTTGTTTTGGTTAGAAGTACTCAGGTACGCCCCGATGCATACACCATTCCTTGCTTTGGTTAGAAACATTGGGGCATATTCCTAATATTTATACCACCCCTTCGGTTAGAAGCGTTTGGAACGTGTTCCGATGCTTATACCACCTTGTTTTGGTTAGAAACATTGGGGCGTGTTCCCGATATTTATACCACCCCTTTCGGTTAAAAGTGTTTAGAACGTGTTCCGATGCTTATACCGCCTTGTTTTGGTTAGAAACATTGGGGCGTGTTCCCGATGTTTATACCACCCCTTCGGTTAGAAGCATTTGGAACGTGGTACGATGCTTATACCACCTTGTTTAGGTTAGAAACATTGGGGCATGTTCCCGATGTTTATACCACCCCTTCGGTTAGAAGCGTTTAGAACGTGTTTCGATGCTTATACCACCCTGCTTTGGTTAGAAACATTGGGGCGTGTTCCCAATGTTTATACCACCCCTTCGGTTAGAAGCATTTGGAACATGTTCCGATGCTTATACCACCATGTTTTGGTTAGAAACATTGGGGCATGTTCCCGATGTTTATACCACCCCTTCGGTTAGAAGCATTTGGAACGTGTTCCGATGCTTATACCACCTTGTTTTGGTTAGAAACATTGGGACGTGCCCCGATGTTTATACCACCCTCCGGTATTCACACCACCCCTTTTCTCCTCTCGCGTGCAACACGTTTGGATGCTTTGTTTAGAGATACATGGGCGCACTCTGGCATTCTTGTTATTCTCTGTCTCCCTACATGCAGCGCGTTGGAATCTTGTTTGGTACCTCGAGGGCGCCCGACGTTTATGTTATTCTTTGTCTTTCTTGCGTGATGCGTAGTTAAGCCTGCATAATTTTCTTACATCCTTTCTGGATGAAATACAATTTGGCTTGTGTCTTTCGCGTGTGGCCTGTTTACTTACCATTGTTCATGTATGAGTTTACTGTAACATTTGCATCTAGATGTTCCTTTATATTCTCATTGCATGATCATAAGTTATGTTGTTGCATCGTGCATATCATTTGCATCTTGCTCCAGAACTACGCTGATTATATTCCTTGCAAAGGGATACGTAGGCAGCCTGTGGGCGCAACCTTTCTTTGTTTTGCTTGTTTGTTTGTCCAAGTCTTCAGCCTTGTCAAAAATAGGTCATCTCTGGGCTTTGACATTCACTCTCGTCATTTCATGACTTCCGAGCTCTATTAAAGAGGGGCAACTGTAGACACCCCATTTTTGACCGTCCTTAAGACATGGGCGTCATCGTTTGGATACTCGATGACCATCCTTGTTTGTGTTCATTTTGGACGCCCAAAGTTCTTGGCGTAGTGCCTTGCCTTTGAGCCTTTGAAACCTGTTTGTTTTGTGCTTGGTTGTGGACCAAGAGCTTCTTATTTCAATTTTGGGGGAGAGGGTGGCCTGTTGGCCAGCCCTATGACCCATCAGCTAGGAATTGTTCCTGTCTGCCATCAGTGATGGCCGGTCGGCTACACTGATGGCCGGTCGGCCACTAATGATAGCCGATGGCCATTTTTCTCCTTTTCAGATATTTGTTTGCCAACTGTTGCTCACTGAAGCTCATCTCCATACATGTGTATGAAGGGATGAATTCAAGATTTAAGCTTGATTTTCTATATATAGGGGGGTCTCTCCCCCCATTTTGAAGGGTTAGACAATTTTGAGCAAATTTCTCCTTCTCTCTCTAGAATTCTCTCTCTCTCTCCTCATGTTTTCTGTCTTATAGTTAGAATTCTCTACACATTTGCACATCAAGTCTTAACCAAATTGGACCACCTTGGAGCTGAGGTCCCTTGGAGCCTAATTTGAGCTATTGAAAGGTTGTTTGAGCCTAAAAGAGGACCTGTATTGTGCTGTGCTTCAAGAGGTAAAAGCCTTGCCTTGTAGGCTTTATTTAATCACTTGCTTTGCCATCTTTTTACATTGTTTTTGAGCTGGTTTTCAACTGTAAAAATCTCTGTTTTTCAATCCTAAAAATGGTAGTTTGAGCCTATTTTAAGTTAGAGGGTTGTCTCCCCTTTTTGCTCGTTGGCTTGTGAAGCCTTTTGTGCCATTTCTTACCTTCTTTAAATCAAACTTTTTGTCCCTTTTAAACACTGAAATCCAGAGTTATTTCAGTGGTAAAAATCAACTTTTGAAGTCCAAAATAGGAGGGGTTAGCCTGCCGTCCTTGTGTCTTGCTTCCATGCCTAGGTTGCTTCACATGTTAGCTTGATTTTCTAGCTTGACTTAGCTTAATTCAAGCATGTTTTAGGATCTATTTTGGCATGTTTCAGCACTATTTTGGGTTGGTTAGAGCATTTGTTGCTTGCTTTTTGTACTTGTAGTGCAATTGTGCTTACTAGTCTAGCATGCTTAAGGATTTGGTCTATTGTTCTAGCTTGTGTTAGCTTAACTTCAGCATGTTTTTGCTACTATTTTGGCCTACTTTAACTCTGTTTTGGGCTAGTTAAGTCCTTCGAGGCTTGTATTGCATGGTTATAGTGTAATAGTATTCACTAGCTCATTGTTTTCAGGGTTTTAACATGATTTGCATGAGTTGCTTGCATGTTATAGCATCATTTTGCATGCAATTTTAGTGTATATAGCTCTGTCACATGCTCATTTTTTTTCACTCTTCCATTGCTTTTGAGAGTTGTGTTTTGAGTCTTGTTTGCAAGCTAACATGTGAGCATGTTTTTCTAGCATTTTATGCCTTAATCTCAGCATGTTTTAGCCATTGTTTTGACTGGTCTTCACTCTCTTTTGAGTTGGTTTGGCCATTTGAGGCTTGTATTGCATGGTTGTGGTGCAATCTCTTTCACTAGCTTAATGAGTTAGGCTATTTAGCATGTATTGCATGAGTTGCTTGCATGTTTTAGTGTCTTTTTGCACTCCATTTCAGCACTGAAATCTCTGCCATCTCTCTTTATTCTTAACTCTTTCATTTGGCTTGAGTGTGGAATTGAGGCCCTTATGCCTAATGGTTTTAATCCTCTCTTAAAGGTTTCTACTAACCAACAGCATGAGGCCTCTTTCATGCTTAAGGCACTTGTGGTTCAACCCCTCTTTCCATTAGAGGAGAATCACGTTGGACTTAATCGATTAAAGGACTAATCGGTAATGTAAAATGTGTAAACAAAATGAACAAAGTAAAAGAGGCAAGATAAGCATCTTTGTGTTGCATTGCATGTGTTTGGATCGGACGTTAATCCAAACACAAGAAAAATGGGACGTTTCATACTCAAAGTGATGAAACGTGCCACTTTTCTTAGTCACCGTCACCCTTGATCATGCATGATAGGGAGGTGGTTGTTTTGGTCTTAATTGTGCATTCATTGACCTTGTACAAGCTTGGTTCTCTAGCCATCATGCATTGAAAATGCTTGGTTGGTGGCTTGAGAGCCAAGAGCTACACTCCATTGAGCTTGAGAGATGAAAAGGAGGATAGCAGTACATATATTTCTTGAAAATGCATTGCTTTGCCTCTGTTTTCTCTCTGTTGCAGCAAAAGAAGTCCAGAAAAGTGGGTGGCCGACCGGCCACTTGAGCTAGCCGACCGGCCAGTTTAGGTGGCCAACAACCACTTTTTGTAGCCGACCGGCCACCAATGAATTTTTTCACAAATGTGTTCCTATGTAATAGCTGAGGCATTCTGGAGTTGGTACAATTTCTAGTGATCAAATGGGTGCAAACAGAGACATTTGATGGCAAGGCAATGGCATTTTCGGGTGGAGCAATCGAGCATGCATGCATCCCTCGTCCGACGAGGCCGTTTAATTGCTTTATTAGTTAGTTGTAGCTAATTTATACAAGTGTTGTAATTAATTAGTTTAATTTGTTTTGTAATATTTTAGCTAGCTTAGAATAGTTAGTTAATTTATTTCAATTGTGTTGTAATAATTAGCTAGAATAGTTAATTAGTTTTGGTTTGTAATAGTTTGCTTAACTAGCGTAGCTAGTTAGCTTAATCATTCGGAGCCTCCTTCACGAGGGCATAATGTTGTAATAAGTGACCGTGCGTGTGTGCATGTCTTCTAAATCCACGTCTTTCTCATTTTTATTTATCCGATTTCGATGGTTAGATTAAGGACTTTTTCGATTAGCATAACTTATGCTTGCATGTTTGTATCATTCATTTGTATTGCATGCACCGAGGCTCGGCGCATCATTCAAACTGCATTGTCAATTCAATATACTTATTTGAATACATGTTCTAAAGTGTGTTATCAAATTCTATCATATGCCATATTAGTAGCCGAGCCTATTAATTGCATATTGCATGTGTTGCATTAGGCATTTGTATAGTTAGGATCATGCATTGTTTCTAACTAGTTTTTGTTTTGGCTTGGAGTACTCGGTAAGCATTTACGCTTTAGCATACTTGCATGAGTGTGAGTGCTAACATGTTTCTCATGCTTGCCATGAGGCTATTTGCTTAAATGCTAAACTATATGAATGCCTGTGGATGAAGACTTTATTACTTGAAATGGAACAATTTGATAAATGTGAGTTTTAAGCCCACTTTGCGAAGTGGCAAAATCATGTTTTAAGCCCACTTGAGGTGGCAAATCCGCATTTCTAAGCCCATTTGAGGGTGGCAACTTCAAGCCATTTTTGGAAACAAACATGAGTTGTTTTGTTCTAATTCTTGTGATTTTAGTCTATACTCGCTTGCGCACGCGTCATGTAGTAAAGTTAGCTAATAACTGGATGAGAACACATGAGATTTATAAAACAACATATCATGGTTAGTAGAGGCCGATCCTTTGATCGGACAAGCGGGGGTGCTCATTTCATGACCTTCCCCCCTCGTACCCAAGTTCCTGAGCCGAGGCAACTTTGGTGATGACGGACACGTGACCTTTGGCACGAGTCAGGGTTTCCTAAATTCTCCCAAAATAAAATTTTAGGTGGCGACTCTGTAATCTGGCAAAGCAGTCCAGTTTTGGCATTATTTGATTTAAAATCGATTTTCCAAAATGATTTGCCGAATTGGACTCTTTGGTGTTTATCAGTCTCACATTGCACTTTATGAGATTAGATTTAGAACCATGACAGGAGTTTGAACAGCACGACTAATTCGAGCTTCTTTGAAAGGGGGGCGCGAAGAAAGTTGAGTTTATAGCTGCTCGCCAAACTGAGACCACAACCTGCCAGGCCAAGGTCGTAGCCCGCCAAGCAGAAGTGATAGGTATGCTTCAGCAACAGCAACCACAACCGGCAGTAGCCTCTGCATCCCATGCACCCCCAGCGGGAATTCCAGCACCCAGAGTCACAATCAATGTTCAAGAAAATATGGGCATCCCGGTAGATCCGATCCCACCTCCGACCTCCAAGGCACCAGTTTACCAAATGAAGGTGCCGTTTGAATTCGAGGTTGACCCCACTGCATTGAAGGTCAACAAGCTAGAAAAGTTCTCCAAAAGAGCGCAAGGCGTGAATTTAATCCCTAATATTGAGGATGGATACACTGACTCGGCAGTGACACTGCTGGACAGATTCAAGATGCCGCACATAGACAGGTTTGATAGCTCTGGGGATCCAATGATCCATCTACGGTTATTCTCTGACATCCTACGACCAATGGGTCTCACCAGTCTACAGAAGTTATTGTTTTTTGGCTGAACCCTATCAGGTACAGTGGCCATTTGGTATGCCAAGCTTGAAGACTCTGTGAAGAGAAATTGGGAGGAAATGTCCGAGACCTTCATCGTGCAGTATTCCTACAATACCCAGATCGAGGTCACAACTCGTTATCTCGAAGCGACCCGCCAGGAGCCGAAGGAGGGTTTCTCGAATTTTGTGACTCGGTGGAGGGTTAAGGCCTCTATGATGACTATTCGGTCGTCTAAAAATGACCAAATCAGAATGGTGGTCCGTAACTTGCAAGGGAGATTATTACAGAAGATGATAGTCTTGCATTTGTTTACATTTGCTGAGCTCCATGAAATAGGGTTTCAAATTGAGGATGCGATGAAGTAGGGGTTAATAGACCATGAGAAGGAACAGCCCATGAGGCCCTTTACACGCGGCACCAATGCAACCACGACTGGTGGCACCTCTGCACGGCCTTCGGATGTGAGCATGGTCACCGCTACACCCAAAACTGCCAACCCGTTCGCCAACACCTCTAATACAACCTCACAAATTTCGAGCCATCAAGACCGAAACCAAAGGGTGTTCACCTCGCTCTACATGACTTTTTCCAAAGCCTTAGGAGTCCTAATAAAAAAGGGGCATCTTAAGCCGTTAGAATAACGCCCACTACCCGATCCCCTCCCTCCGAAACACAACCTGGCCAAATACTGTGCTTTTCACAAACAACATGGTCATGATACTGATCAGTGCTTCAGACTGCGTTATGAGATTCAAGATCTCATTGACAATAAAGTGATAACACCTCCCGAAAAACCCAACGTCGCTACAAATCCTCTCCCACTACATAACCAAGTCCCTCCACCCTGCATATAAACCTCATCCATACACTGGCCGTCCCTTATGACCCCAGTATATACATCACCCCTTTCCACCTACCTAAGTTGGCATTGTTCATCCCCAAGAGCACAGACTTGTGCATGATGAGCGTGTCTTCACTCCAACCTGAACCCTTGGTGGTGACAGTGGAAGATGAAGGGAGGTCAGGCTTAGTGGAGAATATCAATCCGTTGTTGGAGGGCATTGAGGACTTATTTAAAGGGACAAACGAGCTGAGCCGCTATGTTGTGCCACTCAATCAAGCTAAGCCAGAAGTGGTGTTGGCGACTGGGAGTGTAGTTCAAGAAGATGAACGAACTTAAGGATTAGATGATCTAGCCAACCTAGAGGAGGATATAGATAATTTGGAGTTCTTTGATGAGCAAGATCAAGAGGACGTGCATATTGATTGGTTTGATCTGAATGGGTCGACAGACAATTCTGGGTGGCTAAGTGATAAACCCGATATAGATGAGGGAACTAGATCAGAGCTGGAGGAATAGAAAGCGGGGACCGTTGTAATGGCCGAAACAGCTAATCAAAAGGGTAAACTACCGGAAAACACCGGTTAAGAACAATTGGCTCAGGAACTGGGCATTGTTAGCACTATACATATAGAACAAGAAGCTGCACTGGAGCAGTTTGGGCAATAAATGAGTAAAAGTGATCGAAAAGCTGGAATAGCTCAACACCTCACGGCGAATGTTTCTACTGAGAGAATGTTTCTACCTCGGTTGCCAGAGGTATGTGGTGGGAAAATGATGATCAGCATCTTGCCCACACCGATGAGGATTGGGGTGAAACCCTTCCTGACAATACCTGGTATGTGAAAGAAGTCGACCACATGACAAGAAGTGGCTGATATTTCAAACTGCCACATCTGGACCAACCCGAGGCATCCGGGAAGGATAAAGAAGTCGAGAGATAGAAGAAAAGCAGTTAGAGGAAGAAAATGTGCTGAAACAGTTGAAGAAGATTCAAGCTAACATATCTATCTAGGGGCTGCTTATGGCTTCGCGAGTGCACAGATAGGCTATACTGACAGCGATGGATAAGGAGAGGTTGTCCATCGACACCACCCCGAAAGAATTGGTGGGATTGGTCTTCCCGGGAGGCACTGAGCTGACTTTGACCTTTACAGACAAGGAGTTACCACCAGAAGGCTCTACATACAATAGGCCTCTATATATCCGTACAGATGCCGAGAAAAAGTGGGTGCCAGTCGTATTAGTCGACACCGGGTCAGTAATCAACGTTTGTCTGTGCTGTACGACTCATGCTATTGGCCTAAAATCGACTGATTTTGCGCCTACAGCCCAGGTTATCTGGGCTTATGACAATACGAGCAGAGAGGTGATGGGAACAATGCAGATTAGAGTGCAGGTGGGACCCGCTCAACAGGATATTGAATTTCACGTCCTAGATGTTCCAGCCACTTTCAACCTACTACTTGGGTGACCCTGTCTACACCAAGTAAGAGTTGTCTCTTTCACCCTCCACTAAATGCTAAAGTACCCCCATAGGAAAGGCGTAGCCATAGTCTTCAGGAATTCATCTATACATCCTCCGCCAGAGGTCATTACACCTGTGCTGGAGATTATGCATAGTGAAGAGGATGTCTTCCTTTCAGGGTTTACCTTGGTTGAGGCCCAGGTAGTACAGAATATCCTGGCTATTGATGAGAGCTTGTATGTCAGCGCCCAATTTGTGTACTTCATGAACAAACTCCAACACATACCAGGATTAGGATTAGGAAGAAGCGTCCGGAAAGGCGTCACTGCACTGGCCGACATACCACATAACCCTCATGCCTTTGGTCTTGGCTATACGCCTACCAAAGAGGACTGGGTGAAGAAAGGGATATAAATGGCTGGAAGAGCCAGAGCTAAGCAGACTAGAAAGCGCTACGAGCTTGTACACCGACCAATTCGGGAAACCCTGAATAGCTATTTTTTTCGAGAGGGTGAAGACTTCCCATTCTATGGTTTCCCCGAACCTTGGTTCAATTCTGAGAAGCAGTGGATTCCCAACCTTGAGATTTTCTTTGACTTGCAATTGCAAGAGAGTGAAATAGAGGAATAGACTGGGCAAAGAGCACAGAAAGTGATTCCGACAGCAATGAGTTTGATATAGGAATAGCACTGGCATGTCTCCTTTCGGATCCTCGGATCAACTCAGAGAGCTTGGGGGATGACCTAACCGTTTCCATGATCGGGGACCAACCGGGTGCGAACCCTTATATCGGTATCTTGGATGCATCTGACGCACCATTCCTCACTTGGCAGTTGGAGGAAGGCTACTTGTCTAGCAATTCTGAGTCAGGTAGTGAACCAAAATCTGATTCCACAGAGTCTGTGGAGTCGGAATCAGATTCCGTTCTTCTGAGTCTGAGTCTGGTATTCCTGGGGTTGATAACCCGGATGTCGAGGTTTTGTCCATGTCGTCTTTTTTCTTTTCCTTTGAGTCGGTTGTAACCAAGGAACCAAATGAGCTAGATCTTTTAAATGAGAATGCCACTGCAGAGTCTAAGTACTTCTCTGTGTCTCTTATTTATTGCATTGATCATGATTTTCAAAATTTTGATGAAAACGACAAGGAAGGAATTCCTCTGGTTTTTAAACATTTGATTGATTAAGAGGAGGAGAGGTTTGTAAAACTCCTTGTTGATAAAATCATTCCAATTAATGTGGGTACTGAGAAAGATCCGCGTTTGGTCCAGATCGAGTCCACGTTGTCTTCGGAGGAGCGTGAGCGCTTAGTCGCTTTATTAAAAGATTTCAAAGATGTTTTCAAGTGGTCCTACGAAGACATGTCTAGAATCAATCATGAGATTGTATAGCATCGGATCCCTCTTGACCTTGAGACCTGACCCATCAAACAGAAGCTATGGAGGATACGCTCGGATTGGGCTTTGAAGATTAAGGAAGATGTCACCAAGCAAATAAATGCAGGATTCTTTCTAGTATCTGAGTATCCAACTTTGTTGGCCAACATTGTTCCAGTGCCAAAGAAAGACTGCAAAATTCGGGTATATGTGGATTTCAGGAATCTGAACAGAGTTAGTCTGAAGGACGACTTTCCTCTACTGCACATCGATGAATTGGTGGACTTCACCGCAGGCCATGCGTTGCTCTCCGTCATGGATGGATTTTTCGGGTATAACCAGATTCTGATGGCACCCGAGGATAGAGAAAAAATTGCCTTCACTACGCCGTGGGGAACTTACTGCTACAGGGTGATGCTATTTGGGTTGAAGAATGCTTGGGCCACCTATCAACGGGCAGTAACCACAATTCTGCATGATATGATCCACAAAGAGGTCGAGGTGTATGTGGACGACATGATTGTCAAGTCCGAGGAAAGAGAGGGCCACTACACCGCCTTGAAGAAATTCTTTCAACGAATCAGAGAATACCGGTTGAGGTTGAATTCGCAGAAATGCACTTTCGGTGTAACAGTAGGGAAAATGCTGGGTTTCTTGATCACATAGAGGGGCATCTTGGTAGATCCTTCTAAAATCAAGGCCATCTTAGAAATGCCACCACCAATGACTGAAAGGAAGGTGGGAGGCTTTCTGGGTAAAGTGCAATTCATAAGACGGTTTATTTCTAAATTAACCTTCACTTGTGAACCACTATTTGGTCTCCTAAAAAAAGGAAAGAAATTTCGATGGGATGACCGATGTCAGTTCGCTTTTGAGCAGATCAAGCAATACCTTCAGAATCCACCTGTGTTGTCCCCGCTAGACCCGGGAAAGCCGTTGATTCTATATCTGTCAGTAACGGACACAACGATGGGATGCATGCTTGCTTAGGAATCTGAGGATATATAGTGGAGAAAGCCATCTATTACCTGAGTAAGAAGATGTTGGATTATGAGACCCATTACACTCTACTCGAGAAAGCTTACTTAGCCTTGGTATGGGCTACCAAGAAGTTGAGGCACTACTTGTTACCTCACTCCGTAATTCTGGTTTCGAGATTAGATCCCATCAAATATCTCTTCGAGAAACCAGTGCTTACGGGTAGGCTAGCCCGTTGGTTGCTTCTCCTCTCCGAATTTGATTTGAAGTATGTTACTCGCAAGCGTGTTAAGGGGAGAGTGGTAGCAGAGTTCCTGACACATCACCCAGTAGAAGGGGATGAAGCAGTAGAATACCTGTTTTCGGATGAAGCTATTCTGCAAGTTGAGGAAGAGATTTGCACAATGTACTTTGATGGAGTGTCTAACCAGTACGGTTATGGGATAGGGTTGTTGTTGATAGCACCCGACAATTCCTATATACCTTTAACCTTTAAACTCCGGTTCAAAGTATCCAACAACGAAGCAGAATATGAAGCGTGTATCGCTAGTTTGGAAGCCACCCTGGAACTAGGGGCAAAAAGGTTGGACATTAGTGGGGACTCAAACTTGGTTGTGTCTCAAGCAAAAGGAGACTGGAAGGAAAATATGAAGATCTACCACCAGACCCTGGATGTTCTGATTCCTAAGTTTGAGAAACTGACCTTCTTACATCTACTAAGAGAGAACAACAGGTTCGCTGGCACCTTATCAACTCTATCTTCTATGATAGACATTTTGTTTGGAGTACGGATGTGTCCGATCATTATTGAGTAGAGATATACGCTGACCTACGAGTCTATCGCCACAATAGATGAAGTGCAAAATCAAAACCCTTGGTTTTATGATATCTGGAATTTCTTGGAAAATGCGGTTTATCCACCAGGGGCAAATGCCAAATATAAGAGGGCAATACGGTGGATGGCCATTCAATTTATCATCTGTGGAGGTAAACTGTACAAGAGGGTTTATCTAGGAATGCACAAGCTGTGTGTTGACGTAGAAGAGTCAAAGCACCTAATGGAGGCCATCCATGGGGGAGAGTGTGGAGCGTACATGAACGGAGTAATGTTAGCCTGAAAGATTCTCAAGCAAGTTTACTACTAGTCTACCATGGAGGAGGATTGTATTGGTTTTGTCTGGCGATGCCATAAATGCCAAATTCATGCCAATCGAATGAATATCCCACCGTCGAAGCTGTATAACATGACTTCACCATGGCCCTTCTCAATCTGGGGAATCGACGTCATTGGGGCAGTTACACCAAAAGGGTCAAATGGGCATGAATACATTTTGGCGACAATTGATTACTTCATGAAGTGGGTGGAAGCTCAGTCTTATGCAGTGTTGAAAGCAACGCATGTGGCTAAGTTCATCCGAAATAACATCATTTGCCGTAATGGAGTTCCAAATGAGATCATTTCAGATAATGGCTCCCATTTCAAGAAAGAAGTGATCTACTTGTTAGAGAAATACAATGTGGCTTTTCATAAATCATCCACATACCAGCCACAAACCAACGGAGTTGTTGAGGCCGCCAACAAGAACATCAAGCACATTTTGCAGAAAATGGTTGAGACCTATAGGGACTGGCTAGACAAGTTGCCATTTGCACTCTGGGGCTATAGAACTTCAATTCGGACGTCTACTAGAGCTACTCCATACTCTCTTGTTTATGGGATGAAAGTCGTTCTGCCGATTGAAATAGAAGTTCTGTCGCTGCGAGTTATGGTCGAGTGTTAGATAGCAAAGGCGGATTGGCAACAGAGCAGGTTCAAAGAACTGATGCTATTCGATGAGAGAAGGCTGAAAGCACTATACCATGTTCAAGGTTATCAACGTAGGATTGCCAAGGCTTTTAACAAGAAGGTTAAGTTTCGGAATCTCAAAGAAGGGGATTTGGTGCTGAAGGACAACCAAGCTCCCATCCATGACCCTAGGGGCAAGTTCAGACCTAATTGGACTGGTCCTTACATCATCAAAACTATTTGTTCGGGTGGAGCTATTATTCTTCTGGACTTGGATGGCCTAGAATTTTCCCAACCAATCAACATGGACAAGTTGAAGAAATATTACCCTTGAGAGACTTGCTAGGCTGAAAACCCAGAAGGGTGACCTAGGCAAAAGTTAGAGCACAAAAAAATTGGAAATAAAGAAAAACTAAGCTTGCAAGGTTGAAAACCCTAAACGGAGGCCTTGGCAAAAGTTAGAGCTCAAAAGGAGAGCGTTAATACTCGAGTGAACCCGAACCGAACTACGTAAGGCCTGATTCTCATTTTCAGGATATGTAGGCAACTTCAATCTGAAGTTCGGCCGTAAACACTTCCAACTCAACTGTCCTGTCCATGTGTTGATCAGGTCATCTTTGTCTATTCTCTATCTGAATGTTCGATTGTGATTGCCCCTGAGAACTGGCTACAAAAATGAGTAATGCTACTCCGAAAAAGGGCAATTTTCCATCTTCGGATTCAGAGTTGTACATCTCAAGGATAGATTCCGCTCATGTCAAGTTGTGATCCTTATCGAAGGTTTTGAAAAGTTTTGATAAAAGCTGATTTTGTTCAAATTAATCATTTTACAACTTAGACCATTTTTGGACCAAAAGGAAAATTTTTGTGCTCACAACTTCAATTTCATTGATTTCAATACAAAGTTCTCCAACTCTCGACACAGATCAAAGTTGCTTTTATTACATGCATAAAACTTGGAAAGTAAGATCAAAGCAAATAAACATGGGGCATAGATGAGTCAGGTGTTCATGTGTCCTCTCGCTGTGCTTGTAGAGGCTTTTGATACTAAAGTAGGCCTAGATTGTGTCTCATCTTCAAGCCAAGTCAGGCACTCGCCAGAAAGAGAGCAATTGAAATTAAGGGTAGGAGCCAGAAGTTCGCTTGTCCTCCAAGCAGTGAGGTACCTGGCTAAATGTGTGCCTCGGACGGGAAATGAAGCCGGGTATTCTACCCCCTCCTTTGGGCAAATCTGATCATCTCCAAATTGACACCCGAATCAGAACAAAAACTAGAATACACAGTGTGTCAAGCCAATCAATTGAATGCCAGGTTGCCAAGCCAAGTTGTAGCTCATCTCGGGCAAATCAGACCAGGGGCAACAATAACCAATGTCAGCAGCAGACTTGCTACACATCCAATAGCACCACCACCCTTCGTTTTGGAAATCAACCAGCTGTTGGCAAAAAAAGTATGCTCAAGTTGAATATGCAGGGCAAGAGTCCATTACCTTAAGCTTGTCCATAAGCCATATCTGGGGAGGGATGAAAGAAAAGAGAGATTAAAGAATAGAGAGGAGTATGTTGAGAGAAAAGTTAGAAAAAGGGCTTTGCGAGAAAAATAGAGTATGAGTGCCGAGAGATGTGAGAAACACATATTAGAAAGGGGAGGAAACATTACCTGCAGAAGTAGTGGACTCCCCGCAAATTTGTTTGTCTCTCGCCGATGGAAGGCGTCCAAACCCATCAAAGTCTCAGCCAATACAACTCTTGCCCTCTGTCAGGCCTTGGGCCACTTCAACTAGTTGAATGCTAGACCCTCTGAAACTGGGGGCAAGAATGAAATGAGCTAACATGCACAAACAAAGGTCGAGCATATCTCTTGTCCCCCAAAGTCAAAGACGTGCGTAATTGGGTTCCAACATCTAGCTGCGACATGTAGGAACGGAAAACAAAGCGGAGAACGACTCAGTGGGAATAGTGCATCTATACCGAAACCTCAGAAATTCAGCTTTTTCGAGCCATATAAAGTTGCAATCCAATTCGAGAGTTTTTCGACAAAGAATGGCTCCATTTTGTGAAGGATTTGCAGCTGAAATGAAGAAAATATGAGGTCCAAACCTTTTGTAGAAGATAAGGCAGTGAGTGGAAGCCAGGTGTCAACATTCTGGAGGTTCCTCGCATTGATGGCCGACCGGCCACTGGTGATGGCCGACAGGCCACTTTGGTAGCCTACCGGCCACCACTGGTGGCTGACATCCTCTATTCATGGCCGACCATAATGCTAAAGACATGTGTTTTGTTTTTGTTCTTTATGTCTTATAAGGTCTTGTTTTGAACCCTTTTAACTTTAGCAAGTTTGTCAAGTTACATTTGAGTTTTTTTATTTTGTTTATCGAGTTGTTTTGTTCATCAAGTTGTTTATCGAGTCGTTTTGTTGTAGATCGAATTGTTCTATTGATTATCGAGTTGTTATTTTGATTATCGAGTTGTATTACTTTGACTATTCAGTTGTTGGTCGGTTCATTACCTAATTCAGACTGTTGTGACAATACAAGTATTTGGTTTTTAATATCAAATTCACTCTCATTTTCATGCAATGTATTGCTCATGATACAAAATACAACACTTTTTAAAAAATACACTGATTTTCATTTCGATCATAGTTGTTTTTACAAAAGTACAGTACAAGTGTTTTTTTAAAAAATAAAACTTGTCTGAAGCTGTACAATGTGTTAACGCTACTAACAAAAAGAAGCTAAGCAAAAACTACAGAAAATCAGCGCTGGTTGCCTCAGGCTCGAGAAGCCCTCTTTGCCCTCTTCCTCGGAGGAGAGGACTCAGCGGTACTATCTCCATCGGCGCCATTGTCTGAACCAAAATCAGAGCCTTAACCAGAGCTGTCTCCACTCTCTACCTCGGAACCGTCCTCAGCATCAGTATTCCTACTCTGAGAACCCATGCCAGCGTCATCATCTCCACTCTCAGATGGCTCAGCATGCTGACTCGCTGCCTTATCGGCCTCGCTACTCTCAGCCTCATCATCGTTCATAATGGGCTCTGAAGGGCCACTCTTATCTCGGGTGCCCCTGGCTCTGCCTCGGTTATGTGCCAGAGCTTGTCTCTCTCTTCTCTCTACCACCGGAGGAGGCACCACTGGTGCTGGTACTATAGCTGTTGCCGGTGCTGTCGGTATAGGTGGAACCTAAAATGGCAGTTGTCATATGTTAGCCATAGCATGCATATCAGATGCAAGTATGGTGTGCAGAATGAGTATATATAGAAGTCACGTACAGTGTATGAATGCAGCATGGAAGTACAGTGTTTCAGATGCAGTGTATCAGTGTAGTATGGGAAAGTTTCAGTTGAAATGTCAATTTCAGTGTGTCAGTGGAAATTTGATGATTGGTGAGAAGACTAAGCAACAGAACCCTTAATGCGGCTGGAAAAAACCTCCAAAGCAGTGAGTCAGGTATCGGTGGAGGTCTTAAGATCAGTAAGCCGGGCATCAAAGATATCCATTTGGTCCTTCAAGCGATCAAAATGGGAAACCATGGCCTGCTCAAACTGATGCAACTAGCCTCTAATAGAACGAGCTGGAGTAAGCTTCTCCTCCTTACTAACAGCCTCACCTGCAGCAGCAGCATCATACTCGGCCTCCTCGGCCAAAGGACCATCTCCTGCACCTACACCAGAACTACCAACTCCTAAAGGAACCCCTTTGACATGAGATTGATTCTGAGAGACAATCTTTTTGGTGAATGGACGAGTAGGAAAAGCAAATTCATCCTCGTCAAAAGAATGAACCTCAAATTTGGTGAGAAGACGGTTAATAAGGTAACCGTAAGGAAGACCTAAGTTGTTGCGCTCAAAAGCGGCTACCATTTTTTGAATAATGAGTATGGCAAGATTGATAGAATGGTGTTGATCAATGCAAAATAGTACAAAGGCTTGTTCTTGATTGATTTCGGAGCTGTGAGTTGTAACTTTGATGTTGGCACAGACAATGAGATTTAGCAAATGAAACTGGGGAAGAAGCTCATGTTGTTTTATCAAGGTGCCCTTGAACCAAGAACGAGGTGTGCCACACAATGTAGTGGCCACCTCGTCAAAGTCACAGGTGGGTCGGACAGGTAATGGATAGTGGCACAGAAAGACCTCGCCTATGTCTAAAAGATCATGGATAAGATCGGGGGTAATGGTAATGGACATAGACCTAACCCAGGTCTTGAAGGAAGAACCGATATCATCAATGCCATCAGTGTTACAATAAAACTCCCGAACCCAATCAAGGTTTTGACGACCCGAGAAAGAAAGAACCAAGTCACCCCCTAACGGATTAAACAATGGGCAAATGGGAATGGACTCAAAGGTGTTGGGCTGTACATTACGCTCTAAATCCTAGAGGTGTAAGACTCTCTAAACGATTTGGCTTTTCCTACCGAGGGAAACCGGTCGGTGTTATAAGAGGAGCAACTGGCAGTGGACTTCCGACGTTTGATGAAGGACATGGCTAAACCAAAGACAACCCAATTACAACCACAACCCCCCAAACCCAACAATAACCAAACCATTAGTCACGAAAAAACAAACAAGATTAGTAACCAAAAAACATTAGTGACTAAAAAAAAATGACAAATATCCAATAGATTATAATCTATTAGTGGCAAAACTGAGCAGAAACATAACCAATGAGTAACATTAGATTAGAACAAATGTAGATGAAAAACCAACAGGCCCAAACCAATGATAGACCTAAGGCCACAGCAAGCAGATGCCAAAACACAACAGAGTATGAACTAGTAAAAAATAACTACAGAGCAGACTTGACCCATATAGGAACCAAAAATCTACAAAAACAGACACCAAAAAAAAAAGAAACTAATACGCGACCAAGCAAATGTGAAAAGAAAAAACACAGACGAGAGAAAGCATATTTGAAGCATGTGAAACAAAGCACTGAGATGAGCACACCAATCCAAAACTCAAAGAGGGGTGAAAATAGAGTCGCCGAAAGAACCCTAGGACAGAGAAAGATGAAGTTTGGGGAAAAATGAAGTGAACAGTCGAGGGCTAGGTTTTTATAGCAAACCAGTCTGCTCAAGCGAGGGTTTAAATGCTTGAGTGAGAGCCTGTACACGTGTGGCTACGCTCAAGCCAAGAATCATGCGCTTGAGCGCCAAAAACATCCTCTCAGAAGTTTTTCAGATCTACAAAAGTGCTGGAAGAGTGACATTTCTGCTCGAGTGGGGTAAAAAAAATAGCAAGGCAAAATGCACCCTTCCGAGTAGATTAAAAACACCCACACTGTCGAGTGAAACCTGAAACAAGAGTGGTGAGCACAATAGCAAGAATGCGACACTAGGATGAAATAATCCACAAACCATGAAACCCGTGAACTCACAATTTTGACAATATGAAGCACTGTATCACGAGCAAATCAGGTAAACATCAATCAATGAGCGTAATCTACATGGGAATGCAAAACTCAAGAACAAACATGAGAGCTCACATACTGAATATGTGTGTGTGCAATCCTTGAGAGGCCATAGAGCTAGAGTTAATGCTCGTAGTGATCAGATGGCTAGACCTCTAGTAAGAGTAACTAAACATCACTAAGAAAAGTCACGAGAAACCATGGGGTACTTGTTGAGTAAAGGGGGAGGCTCCCCCTCAATCAATGAGACCTTTTTTTCATTTTTAATTTTGATTTTCTATGCTTGTGGGCACTCATTGGTGGCACGCATGCTCAAGAGTATGGAAACCAAACCAGAGAAGCATGGAATCAATAAGGATGGCCTAGTTGGTGCCTCTGAGGTAGCCTTTTCCTAATGCCCGGACATCAATGAACTGAGGAAGGAACTGTGAAAATAAAAAATGATGGTAGATTGTTAAGAGACCCAACATCACACATGATATGCCAGTATCAGTTAATTCCTCTGAAAATGGATGAGAGACACTGTTAGAGGTCGATAGAGAACTTTGATCACTTGTGTGGAAACCCCTGCATTAGTTTATCTCAAGGATGTGTGCAAAATGAGATCATGAAGTCAATGACTATGAGCATTTAGAATGAGCTATGAACAAAGTCGAATGAAATCGTGCAAGCAACATGAGAGGTGTTCATATGAGTCTAAATGCAGAGATGACAAGAATCAATGAAAATGAGATTATAGCATCCAAGTACATATAAAACCAATCACTCTCACCCACTCAAGTAACAGTTAACACCCTAGTGACTGAGCCCTACACCCAAGGTCTTTCAAAGGAACTCATATGTAAGAAGATCAAGGGGTTTTGTAAAATATCAGCTTTTTGATGATCAATGGGTACTGTAGACACCCCATTTTCGACCATCCTCAAGACTTGGACGTCATCGTTTGAACACTCGATGATCATCCACGCTCATGTTCGTTTTAAGTTCCCGAAGGTCTCGGCTGCGCGCCTTGCCTTAGGATCTCTCAACTTGTCTGTTTTGTGCTTGGTCGTGGACCAAGGACTTGTGGTTTTGTTTTTGAGGGAAGAGGATCGCTTGTTGGCCATCCCTACAACCCATCAGCCAAGGCATGACATCATCGGTCTTGTTTTATTGCCATCGGCCAGAAGTGTTGGCTGATTGGCACTCTTTTTGGTCGATTGGCACTCTTTTTGGTCGATCGACCATATTTCTTAGTCGAGGCCTTTCCACCTGCTTCTGCAAATATTTTTGTGCCAGCTGTGCCAGCTGGTGATCGCAATTCTCATCCTCCATACACGTGTATGGAGGGATTTGATTCAAGACTCAAGCTTGTTCAATAAGCTTGAGAATTGAAATTCTATAAGAAGGGAGGCCCTCCTCCTTTTCCAGAGGTTCTGAGAATTTGAAACCGGTGTAGGCCCTCCTCCTAATCAGGGGCTGGATGACCATGCTGAACTGGAGGAGGATATCGCAAGTCTACAATTCTTCAATGAACAGGATCCGAGGGATGTGACTGTCAACTGGTTTCATCTGGAAGGGTCAGTAGAAGCAACCGAGTGGCTCAACGATGAGCCGGATGTTATTGAGCAGCCTCAACCAGAACAAGGTCTGTTAGGGATGGGGACAACAACAGTGGTCGGAAGGGCCGGGAATTAGGTTGCACCATCGGAGAGCACCGATGCAAAGAATTTTGCTCAGAATATGGGCAGTTTGGGTATGGAAGATACTGAGCAGCAGGTTGCACTGAAGCAGTTTGAATGGGAAAGGATCGAAGATTCTGAGAGAGCCAGAAAGGCCAAAGCCCCTGCGGGGATAGAATGTGCTGCGTGCACAAGAACGGAATGTGCTGTGAGCACAGGAACGGAAGGTGCTGCGGGCACAGGAATAGTTGTGACGGAGCCTGATAGGTGTCTATTGGCTGCCCACAACATGTGGTGGGAAGATGATGTCCTATTTCTTGCCCACACCGATGAAGATTGGGGGAGCAACCAACCGGAAGATACCTGGTATGTTGACGAAGTACACCACATGACTAGCAGCGGGCAGTATTTCAAGCCCCCGCACTTAGATCAACCAGAGGCGTCCGAAAAGGACAAGGAGGCGAATAGGCAGAAAGAAAAGCTGCTCGAAGATGAGGCTCTACTGAAATAGCTTAAGAAGATACAAGCAGACATCTCCATCTGGGGACTGCTTATGGCCTCAAGAGTTCATAGACAGGCTGTCCTTTCGGCAATGGACAAAGCCAAACTTTCAATAGATACCACGCCTGAGCAGCTGGTAGGACTGGTCTTTCCGGGAGGAGCTTCCTCGACGTTGACCTTCACTGACAAGGAGCTGCCGCCTGAGGGCGCAAACCATAACAAACCTCTCTACATCTCTGTCAAGTGTAGAGAAAAATGGATACTAGTCGTTCTTGTCAACACAGGATCCGCTATTAATGTGTGCCCGTCAAGGACGTCATATGCAATCGGGTTGAAGCCCGCGGACTTTATGCCAACTGCCCAGGTGATAAGGCCCTACGACAATACCAGTAAAGAAGTGATGGGGACCGTGAAAGTTCGGCTCAAGTTGGTCCAGGACAACACGATATTGACTTTCATGTCTTGGACGTTCCCGCAACCTTCAATCTACTCCTAGAGCGGCCATGGCTGCACCAGGTGAAGGCGGTCTCTCCCACCCTGCATCAAATGTTGAAGTACCCCCACAGGAAAAGGGTGGCTATTGTTTTCAAGAATTCTTCAATCCATCCGCCACCAGAGGTGTCTACACCGGCTTTGGAAATCGAGCATGGCACGGAGGATATGTTCCTGTCAGGATTTACCCTAGCCGAGGCTCGGGTTGTACAGAACATTTTGGCTATTGATGAGGGGTTATATGTCAGAGCACAGTCAGTGTACTTGATGAACAAGCTCCAGTACATCCCTGGGATAAGACTAGGAAGAAGTGGCCGGAAGGGCATTATACCATCGGCCGAAGTGCCGCACAATCCGCATACCTTTGGTTTAGGTTATCTGCCTACCAAAGACGATTGGGTGAGGAAAGGCAAAGAGATGGCCGGAAGAGCCAGAGCCAAGCAGGCCGGGAGGCATTTTGAGTTGATGCACCGGCCCAACCAGGGCACCTAGAACAGACGCTTCGTCCGAGTGGGAGAAGACTTTCCATTTTGCGGCTTCCCAGAGCCATGGGTAATGCAAAGAAGAGGCGCCTACCGGGTTTCGAGATCTTCTTTGACTTGCAATTGTCCGGGGATGATGTTACCGAAGAGCAGACAGACCCCCCAGCTGGGGCTGTGGAGTGTAAGGAAGAAAATTTCGAGAGCACAGAGATTGAAATAGGGGTAGCACTGGCTTGTCTACTTTCAGATCCTCTAATCGTACATGAGTGCTTAGGGGATAACTCAATGTCCATGATCGGGAATGAAACGGCTGCGAGCCTATCTTTATCGTCTGGCACTATGAGGAGAGATTCTTATCGAGCAGCACCGGGTCAGGTAGTGAGCCAGAATCTAATTTCACCGAGTCTGTGGAGTCGGAATCAAGTTCCAGCTCGTCTGAGTCTGAGTCCGGTATTCCTGGGGGTGACAACCCGGATGCCACAGTCCTGTCTAGGTCGTCTTTTTCTTTTTCCTTTGAGTCTGTTGTAATAGAGGAATCAGGCGACTTGGAAGTGATTAATGAGAATGAAATGGTTGTGGCCTTCGAGCATTTTTTTGTGCCCTTGATTTATTGCATTAATTCAGACTTTCAAAATTTCGATGAAAATGACGAGGAAGAAATTCCTCCGATTTTGAAATATTTGCTTGATCAAGAGCAGGAGAGGTTTGTAAACCGCTGGTTGATGAAATCACCACAATTAATGTGAGTACTGAGAAAGACCCGCGATTGGTCCAGATTGGGTCCACGTTGTCTTCGGAGGAGGGCGAGAGCTTAGTCGCTTTATTAAAAGATTTCAAAGACGTTTTCACGTGGTCCTACGAAGACAAGCCTGGAATCGATCCTGAGATTGTACAGCACCGGATCCCTCTTGACCCTGAGGTCCGACCTATTAAGCAGAAGCTCAGAAGGATCCGCCCGGACTAGGCTCTCAAGATCAAAGAAGCGGTCACCAAGCAAATTGACGCAGGGTTCCTGCTAGTATCTGAATACCCAACTTGGTTGGCCAATATAGTTCCGGTGCCGAAGAAGGACGGCAGAATTCGGGTATGTGTGGACTTTAGGGATTTGAATAAAGCTAGTCCGAAGGACGACTTTCCTCTACCGCATATCGACGAGTTAGTGGACTTCACTGCGGGGCATGCATTGCTCTCATTCATGGATGGGTTTCCTGGCTACAATCAGATTTTGATGGCACCCGAAGACCAGAAGAAGACTGCCTTCACCACCCCGTGGGGGACCTATTGTTATAGGGTGATGCCATTTACGCTGAAGAATGCTGGTGCTACATATCAACTGGCTGCGACCACAATATTGCATGATATGATCCATAAAGAGGTCGAGGTGCACGTGGACAACATGATTGTCAAGTCCAAAGAAAGAGAGGGCCACCACACCACCTTGCAAAAGTTCTTCCAACGGATCAGAGAGTATCGGTTGCAGTTGAATCCTCATAAATGTACATTTGGTGTTACAGCAGAAAAAATGATGAGGTTCTTGATCACACAAAGGGGCATCGAGGTCGACCCTTCCAAAATCAATGCCATCTTAGAAATGCCACCACCAAGGACTGAAAAGGAGGTGCGAGGCTTTCTGGGTAAAGTGCAATTCATAAGGCGGTTTATTACAAAATTAACCTTGACTTGCGAACCACTCTTTGGTCTCCTGAAAAAAGGAAAGAAGTTCCAATGGGACGGCTGATGCCAAGCTGCTTTCAAACAAATCAAGCAATATTTACAGAACCCACCTGTGTTGTCACCGCCTGAGCCGGGAAAATCGTTGATTCTGTATCTTTCAGTGACTGAAACTACAATGGGCTGCATGCTTGCACAGGAGTTTGAGGACAAAGTGGAGAGAGTTATCTACTACCTGAGCAAGAAAATGTTGGGTTACGAGACCCGCTACACTCCATTGGAAAAGGCTTGTCTGGCCTTGGTATGGGCTACCAGGAAGCTGCGGCACTACCTGTTAGCTCACTCTGTAATACTGGTTTCAAGATTAGATCCCAGTAAATATCTCTTCGAGAAACCGACACTTACGGGTAGGCTAGCCCGTTGGTTCCTTCTGCTTTTCGAATTTGATTTGAAGTATGTGACGCGCAAGTTAGTGAAGGGAGAGCGGCAGCGGAGTTCCTAGCCGATCGCCTAGTTGAAGGGGATGAAGCAATTGAGTATTTGTTCCTAGACGAGGCCATTCTGCATGTTGAAGAAGAAACCTGGATGATGTACTTTGACGGAACGTCAAACCAATACGGGTATGGGATAGGGGTGTTGCTGATAGCACCCGACAATTCCCGCATACCTTTAGCATTAAAACTCCAGTTCAAAGTCTCAAACAATGAAGCAGAGTATGAGACATGTATTGCTGGTTTAGAAGCCGCCCTAGAACTAGGGGCAAAACGGTTGGACGTCATCGGGGACTCAAACCTTGTTGTATCTCAAGCTAAAGGAGATTGGAAAGTTAAAGAAGAAAAGATGAGAATATACTACTAGGCCTTGGACGTGCCAATTCCTTGGTTTGAGAAATTGAACTTCGTTCATCTGTTAAGAAAGAACAACAAGTTCGCAAATTCATTAGCAACTCTATCTTCTATGATAGACATTCCTTTCGGAGTCCGGATGCGTCCGATCATCATCGAACAGAAATTTGTGCCGACCTATGAACTGATTGCTTCCATAAATGAGGTACAAGATGAGAATGCCTGGTATTATGATGTCTGGAACTTCTTGGAAAAAGAGGCGTATCCACCAGGGGCAAATGCCAAAGATAAAAGGGCAATTCGAAGAATGGATGCTCAGTTCATCGTCTGCAGGGGAAAACTGCACAAGAGAGGTCATCTCAGGATGCATAAGCTGTGTGTTGATGCTTAAAAGTCCAAGGGCCTGATGGAGGCCATCCATGGAGGAGAGTGCAGAGCGCACATGAACGGGGTGATGTTAGCCTGAAAGATCCTTAGACAGGGTTATTACTGGTCCACCATGGAAGAGGATTGTATTGGCTTTGTCTGGTGATGCCACAAATGTCAGATCCATGCAAACCGCATAAACATTGCCGCCGTCGAAGCTGTACAACATGACTTCGCCATGGCCATTTTCAATCTGGGGGATTGATGTAATCGGGGCTGTCACTTCGAAGGGGTCCAATGGGCATGAGTTCATTCTGGTCGCGATAGAGTACTTCACGAAGTGGGTTGAGGCCTAATCTTATGCGATGTTGAAGGCATCGCACGTTGCCAAGTTCATCAGGAACAACATCATCTGTCGCTATGGGGTCCCAAACGAGATTATTTCAGATAATGGTTCCCACTTCAAGAAAGAGGTAATTGACTTGTTGGAGAAGTATAATGTGGCTTTTCATAAGTTATCCACATATCGGCCGCAGACCAACGGAGCAGCTGAGGCCGCCAACAAGAACGTCAAGCACATTCTGCAGAAGATGGTGGAAACCTTCCGGGACTGGCCAGATAAGCTGCCATTTGCTCTGTGGGGCTATCGAACTTCAATTCGAACTTCTACTGGGGTGACTCCGTATTCTTTGGTTTATGGATTGGAGGCTGTTCTGCCTATTAAAGTTGAGGTTCCGTCATTGCGATTACTGGCTGAGTGTCAGATAGCCGAGGCAGATTGGCAGCAATGCAGATTCGAAGAACTCATGTTTTTTTATGAAAGAAGGCTGAAAGCACTGTACCACGTCCAAGGTTATCAACGGAGAATTGCCAGGGCTTTCAACAAGAAGGTTAAGTCTAGGAATTTGAAAGAAGGAGATTTAGTGCTCAAGGACAATCGAGCTCCCATCCACGACCCTAGGGGCAAGTTTAGACCCAATTGGACGGGCCCTAACATCATTAAGTCTATCTGGTTGGGTGGAGCTATCGTCCTGATGGACCTAGATGGCCTAGAGTTCTCCCAACCAATCAACATGGACAAGTTGAAGAAATACTTTCCCTGAGTGGCTCGCTAGGCCGAAAACTCAAAAGGGCGACCTAGGCAAAAGTTAGAGCATGAAAATTTTGAAATAATAAAAATTGAGCTCGCAAGGTTGAAAACACAGAAAGGATAGCCTTGGCAAAAGTTAGAGTGCAAAAGGTGAGGGTTAATACACGAGTGAACCTGAGCCGAACTACGCAAGGCCTGATTCCCATCTTTGGGATACGTAGGCAACTTCATCCTGAAGTCCAGCCATAAACACTTCCCCGATCAACTTTGTCCATGTGATCATGTTTGGTCATCTTTGTCTATTCTGCATTCAAGAGCTCGGTTGTGATCTCCAATACAATGCTATTTAGACTAAGGGCAACTTTCCAGTTGACGAGATCCAGGGTTGTACATCTCAGTGATAGATCTCAGGCGTGTCCAGTTCTGATCCACATCGAAAATGGTTTTGAAAAGTTTTAATAAAAGTTGATTTTGCTCAAATTAATCTTTTTACAACTTAGACCATTTTTGGACCAAACAGAAAACCTTCAGTACCCACAACCTTTAATTACATTGATTTCAGTACAGAGTTCTCCTGCTTTTGAATAGAAATTGAAGTTGCTTTTTATTACATTCATAAGGAAAACTTGAAAGCACTGATTAAAGCAAATAAATTCGGGGCATAGTCAGGTGTTCCTCTGTCCCCTTCCAGAGCTTATGGAAGCCTCTGATGCCAAAGTGGGCCCGATCTGCACCTCCTCATCAAGCAAAGCTATGCACTCATCAGAGAGGGTGCAACTGAAAGTGGGAGCGGGGGCCAGAAGCTCTCTCATCCTCCATGTCGTGGCATACCGAGCTAGCTGTGTGCCTCGGGCCGGAAGTGCAACAGAGTACTCTATCCCTTCTTCCGGGCAAGTCTGATCATGTCCGAACTCGCGTCGGAAACGGAACGAGAAATAAAAGACACCGTGTGTCAGGCCGATCAACTGAATCCCGGGCTGGCGGGTCATGCTGTAACTCATTGCTGGTAAATTAAGCCAGGGGCAGCACTAGACAATGTCGAGAGCAGACAAACTGCGCATCCATTCGCACCACCATCCCTCATTCGGGGCATCGACTAGACGTCATCGAAAGAAATAGCTGCGAGCTGAATATACTGGGCATGGATCAACAATCTTCAATTTATTCATCAACCATATTTGGGGAGGGATTAAAAATGAGAGATTAAAGAATAAAGAGGTGTACGTAGAGAGAAAAGTGAGAAAAGGGTTTTTGAGAGAAAAACTGAGCCTGAGGGCCGAGTGATGTGAGAAATATATGTGAGACAGGGTGGTAAACATTACTTGCAGCAGTAGTGGACTCCCCGTAAATTTAGTCATCTCCCTATGATGAAAAGCATCCAAGCCCATCAATGTCTTAGCTAGTGTCATGGCAATGCAGCTCTTGCCCTCTTTCAAGCCCTCGGCAACTTCAATCAAACGAGTGCTAAACCCACCAGAGCCAGGGGCAAGCAAGAAATGAGACAGCATGCACAAGCAAAGCGTATGTCGCCAATAGCCCTGCCAACGATGATCGTCGCGGTCACCGACCTCAGAAAATCGACGAATCAAGCTCGAAATGTCCAGCTCTCCGTCGCGAATCAATGACCGAACGTCATGCAAAATAAGGCCGCACATCCGTCCTAAGGCTTGGATGTAGCAGAAGCGGAATTGAGGCAAGATTTCTTCATCACACTCAGATTCCATTAAAGGTTGGAAGTCCTCAAAAGTGGGACATATCTCTTGTCCGTCAAGGCTAAAGACGTGTGTCACTGGATTCTAGAACCTTGCAGCGACATGGAGGAACAGAAAACACAGCGGGGTGCGACTCAACGTGAATAGTGCATTTATGCCAAAGCCCCAGAAATTCACTTTTTTCGAGCCATCCAAGTTGGCAATCCAATTGGTGAGGTTTTGGACAAGAAATGCTTCCGTTTGGTGCAAAAACAGAGCTGAAATGGAGAAAACTACGAAGCTGGGGCTTTTGTAGAAGATAAGGTGTTGAGTGGAAGACAGTTGTTAGCATTCTGGAGATTCTTGCCATTTTTGGCCGATCGGCCAAATATAGTGCTGATCGACCATCTTTTTTTGGCCGATCGGCTAGTAATGATGGTCGATGGCCATTTTTTGTGGCCGATGGCCTCTCACCTTGGCCGATGGCCTTTCCTTTTGCTCTCTAAGCTATCTATGTGTTGGAGATGTTGAGAACTTGTGATTGGTTCCACTTCAAATGCCTTTTGGTGATGATTTTGCGAAGTCGCGCCTGTGTTGCTTTGATTTGTTTATCGAGTTGTTGTACATTTGTTTATCGAGTTGTATGTACATTTGGTTAGCTTGTCAAGTTCTTTGTTTTGCTTATCGAGTTGTTTTGTTGTTAGTTGGTTCACTACCTGATTAATGCGATTCGAGTGTTTAGTTTTCAAAACAAAGTTCAATCTCATTTACATTGTTATGTAAAGTGATGCGATGCGATGCGATGCTTAGAATGTACAAATGTAACACTTTTTCAACAAAAAGAGCTGTTTCATTCCATCATATCATCTTTTGCAAAAAGTACATAGTTTTGAAGAAAATAAAACCTGTCTGAGGCAGTACAATGTGCAAAACTACCAGTGAAAAGAAAAATAAAGCAAGAGAAAAGCAGCAAAATGTCTGGATCGACGCCAGTCACCTCAAGTATGGGAGTCCGTCCTCGTCCTCTTCCTGGATGAAGGTCCAGGATCATCGCTGCCAGCTCCGTCGTCTAAGCCCGAGCCCGAGCTACCTCCAGCCTCATCCTCAGACGACTCTTCCTCAACATCAGACTCGTCGTCATCTGGGACAGGGGTCTGTGAGCTGCTCCAAAAGCGAGTACGCCCGGCTCTACTGTGGTGGCGTACTGAGATCCCTTACCCTGCTATCCCCGCTCCTCGTGCAGGTACAGATGGTCCTGCTGGAGCACCCCCTACGGCCGGTATCTGGAATGGGACTTGAAAAGAACAATTGGCAAACGCATCAGTTATGCTACGCAAAGTCGAATATGAATACCGAATACAGTGTATGAGTACAATGTATGGATGCCGTAAGCGGTGCATGAGTACAGTGTATGAATGCCGTGAGCAGTGTATGAGTACAGTGTATGAATGCTGTGAGCAGTATATGTGAATGCAGTGTACCAAGTGCCATATTGATAAATGTGATGTATCAGATCAGTATGAAACGGATTAGCCAAAGTTTTGAGACTGAGTTTGAAAGAACTCACCAGGATATTGTAGATACTTAGCAGGTCGAGGCTCCTCTGCAGCATCCCCATCACCGAGGCTGTCTTCTTCAGGGCTTGCCCAGTGTACTCAATCGAAGCCTGCAAAAGTGTTGAAGTCATTAGTATTTTGCGGAATATCAAATGAAATGAAATGACTGTACAAGAATACAAAGTATAGTACATACCAGGGTCGAGCCGCGAACTCCGACGATCTCATGATCAGCCGGAGGAGGAGCGATGGGTATCTGATAAGTCTCCCTACGTTGTCCTCAGCATGTCATGGTGGTGGGCGGCTCTGGCCACTCCGCTCCGCGTCCCCTCCGGGACCCTTGCCTATCACAGGCCTGAGCCGCCCTCGGCACTCCTACTCATCCCACAGGAGCTGGAAGCCTCTCCCTCTCGGCTCGACGAGCACTAGCCAGAGGTCGCATGAGATAAGTCTTGATGAAGACGGTGTAGTCGCCCTTATCTTGGAAATAGTCAGCGTGCCAGAGAATGGTGAAGTCGGTCATCTCCTCCGGGGTGTACCTCTCTGTATGCCTCATATGGTGAGAGGCGGCCTCGGAACTATCTACTCCGGTAGGCTGAAGGTCTGACACAGAAAGGGCTCACCCAAATACCAAGTCCGACAGACCGGACCCTCCAGCAGAACTCTGAACCGGGAATCTCTCGAACACCCGCGTACTGCTCTCTCACCGCCTCCGGTAACGCGGCCCAGGGCTGCCAAGTGATTTGCAAATGACAGGATATACAGTTTGTTATCTATTAAATTGTAATGTTTGAAATACCTCTACGGCGGTAATGGTGTCAAAGTATCTGCGGAAGAATAAAAAAGACTCTCGCGGCCTTCGCTCGCACCTCACATCGAATCGGTGAGAAAATGGGACAGCAAGGGGCATCTCCACCTCCAGCTCTGGTGTAAGCCTCAAAAAGTAGGCGTACACCCACATCTACAGAATGTAAAAGGGCAACAATTAGTATGCTTATCGGCAAGGCAGTATGCAGATAAAACAGAAATCAGAGAACGATGTGCAGTGTATTGTACAGTGTGTGCAGTGTACAGCCAGTGTAAAGCAGATTGCGTATATGCAGTGTGTCTAGTGTACAGATAATGTAAAACAGAACTGTAAGACATAAAGGGAAAATGTACCTTGCAAGCTCGCCAGTAGCCTCCTAGAAGATGTCCACTGCGGTGGGATTAAGAGCTCATGTATCCGTAGAGTGTGGCCAAGCCTGCGCCACCCCAGTCGTAGCGACGGATCCTGGTCACGTTCACTAATGCGCTCAGCAGATATAGGGTAACAGTGTTCGCCCAGTCGGCGAATAAAGTGGTCCCCAGCATGAACATGATGAAGCCTCGAGCGTACTGTTCCACCTCCTCACGGGTCGTAAGTGCCTGCACTCTGAAGTGGTCCTCGAACCACGAATACCTCACGAATCCCGGCCGGGTAAAAGGTGGGCGAGCGCCAAGCAAAAAAATTTGGGCAGCATCCCACTCGCCCATATCTGTATTGAAGGGGATCGGATCAGCCCCTACTCTGATGCCGGTGAGCATGGTGAAAGTCGAAGGGAGTCATCGTCATCGTCATCTCCCCTGCAGTAGAAAAGTGGAAGGCATCGGTGGTGTCCCACCACCTCTCCACCAGCGCACCAAGAAGGGGCCTGCTCACACTAAGGCGGGAGAGTCCCATGTAGAAAATGCCGAAGTCGGCCTGATCGACGATGTGGCGAACCGCGTCGGGTAGCTCCATGTACCAACCTCGGGCGATGGTGTTCCCATACTACCGGAGGGCAAGGGAATCTCCCTGTGTTCAAAGACAAACAAATGCGAAGCAGTATTAGATATACAATGTTTGAATGCGTTCAGCGTTAATAAAAATGCAGTGTGTGTGCATGTGTTCGAGTTTAAACAAATATTGTGTGTGGGTGTGTTCACGGTGAACTAAGCATGTGATGTATCAGTGTGCTTGGGTTATTCAGTTAAAGAACAGAATTGGCTATTCGAGATATCTGATCTACATTGTAGAAAATAAAAGAGGGGAAGAGTGTACCTCAGCAGCGCCGTAGGAAAGGTGCGACTCTGACTCGCGTAGTAGGAGCTCCAATGGCACACCTCGCGCATAGCTCCTTAGCTGGCGGATGCTATCAGGAGGCAGTATGTGTATCGCTGGCCGGTATGTCGCCGGGTCGAACGGTCGAACACTCAGCGACAAGAGCTCGACCTCTGGGTCTCTATCCATCTCTGGG
The DNA here is from genome assembly GCF_055761805.1 of Camellia sinensis. NCBI lineage: Eukaryota > Viridiplantae > Streptophyta > Magnoliopsida > Ericales > Theaceae > Camellia > Camellia sinensis. The sequence goes on from NC_138972.1 coordinate 63,123,478, forward strand.
GGAGTCCCACCCCATGAAATGTCGGCTGCCATCTCAAAAAGAGTGCAAAAATGGCCGAGGGTGTGGAAAATGGGCAAGAATGACAAAAGTCAACCCCGAGGGTTGAAAAATGAGAGAAAAGGTCAGAGTGTGGGAAAACGCATGAAGATCGAGGTAAACTCAGGGGAAACAAACCCCAAGTGATGGAAATCAAGAATGTGGCACCGGAAACGTGTTTTGTTCGGTTCAAAGTGTATAGAACAACAAGGGCTTCGCGAATCAAAAGTTGCGGGGGGCTCGAAAAAGGGAGAAAAGCTCGGATCTAAGGGTGAAAAATGACCTAGAGAGAGAGAGCAATGATTTTCGACTAAGGTAAAGTGAGGAAATTGGGTTTGAGGCCCTATATTTAAAGACCCGAGGCAAAATGTCAAAACTGCCCCGAAATTGCCATTTTTGGCCGATCGGCCAAATTGTTCGCCAATCGGCTAAATTGTTGGCCGATGATCTCCTTTTGTGGCCGATGGATGGCCAATGGCCTCCCCTTGTGGTCGATGAACCTCCAATATGCTTGTTTGGGTCAGTTTTGTTGATTGGTACCCTCATCTCTCAAGACAGTGCAAGAAAGTATACTTTTGAAGCTTAGCCGGCCTTCGTGTTGACCTCGAACCGTGTCTTCTGTGTGTGGCACTCGATATAGACGAGGTGTATCCTTTTTCGTATCCTTTTGTATATCACAAGGCTCAAGAATCGCTTTGAATATATTGCATTACAATGTTTTGTCATGTTTGTAATAAACGCGCTTGTTATACGTCTTTTCGCTCTTGCATTGAGCATGCCTCATCTAGCTTTGAAGTTGCATCTCAACATCATGAATAACTTGCCTTCACCTTGCTTACGTTGAATATGTGCCTCTCTTTGTTGTTGCATTGTTATGCGTCACAATTAGGTTGCATTGTCATGCACCCCTTTTCGCATTGTTATGCGTCACACTTAGGTCGCATTGTCATGCACCCCTGTCGCATTGTTATGCGTCACACTTAGGTTGCATTGTCATGCACCCCTGTCGCATTGTTATGCGTCACACTTAGGTTGCATTGTCATGCACCCCTTTTCGCATTATTATGTGTCACACTTAGGTTGCATTGTCATGCACCCATTTTCGCATTGTTATGCGTCACACTTAGGTCACATTGTCATACACCCCTTTTCGCATTGTTATGCGTCACACTTAGGTGGCATTGTCATGCACCCCTGTCGCATTGTTATGCGTCACACTTAGGTTGCATTTCCATGCACCCCTTTTCGCATTATTATGCGTCACAGTTAGGTTGCATTGTCATGCACCCCTTTTCGCATTGTTGTGCGTCATACTTAGCTTGCATTGTCATGCACCCTTTTCGTATTGTTGTGCGTCACACTTAGGTTGCATTGTCATGCACCCCTTTTCGCATTGTTATGCGTCGCACTTAGGTTGCATTGTCATGCACCCCTTCGCATTTTTATGCGCACACTTAGGTTGCGTTGTCATACACCCCTTCGCATTGTTATGCGCACACTTAGGTTGTATTGTCATGCACCCCTTCCACCCGCATTGTCATGCACTCTTCACATGCGTTGTCGTGCACGCACCCCCTCGCATTGTTTTGCGCACACTTAGGTTACATTCTCATGCACCCCTCCACTTGCGTTGTCACGCACTTTTCACTTGCATTGCTATGCATGTTTCTAACGATATTGTACCTGTTGAGTTTCTTTCTTATGCAGGCATGATATTGTATGTACAGTTCATTTGAAGCTGGCATGACCAAACGAACCGGACGGTATTGTATGTACTCCACGTGAGACATAGTGAGAATTGCATAATTTTCTTACATCCTTTCTGTTGGAATGTGTAGGACTGTTCTTTCTTATTCGTTTACATAAATTGTTGCACGTAATGCTTCATTACAGCTCTCTTTGCATGATCATAAGTTATGCCCGGCATTGTGCATGTCATTTGCATCTTGCCCCGGCCTGTGGGCACATCTCTTTGTTATCTTGTATGCTGGTCTAAGTCTTTGGCCTTGTCAAAAATGGGTCATCTCTGGGCTTTGACATTCACTCCCGTCATCTTATGACTTTTGAGTTCTGTCAAAGAAGGGCAACTATAGGCACCCCATTTTTGACCGTCCTCAAGACTTGGACGTCATCGTTTGAACAGTTGATGATCATCCATGCTCGCGTTCATTTTGAGTTCCCGAAGGTCACGACTGCGCGCCTTGCCTTAGGATCTCTCAACTTGTCTGTTTTGTGCTTGGTCGTGGGCCAAGGACTTGTGGTTTTGCTTCTGGGGGAAGAGGGTCGCTTGTTGGCCATCCCTACAACCCATCGTTCAAGGCATGATGCCATCAGCCTTGTTTTATTGCCATCGTCCATAAGTGTTGGCCGATCGGCACTCTTTTTGGTTGATCGACCATATTTCTTGGCCGAGGCCTTTCCACTTACTTCTGTAGATATTTTTGTGCCAGCTGTGCTAGTTGGTGAGCATAATTCTCATCCTCCATACGCGTGTATAGAGGGATTTGATTCAAGACTCAAGCTTGTTCAACAAGCTTGAGAATTGAAATTGTACAAGAAGGGAGGCCCCCCTCCCTTTCCCGAGGTTCTGAGAATTTGATATACAAGTTCTATATATCTCTCTATATTTTACCTCTCTCTTAATTGCCCTTGTTTGTGCCCAAAAGTGTGAACTCGTCATACTATTGCACGCAAACACCTACTAGAACACCATCCTTTTGTTGCTAAGGTACTGAGGAGTTGGTTTTAGTGTTTTTGGGTTGGTTTAAGCTCAGAAAAGCTGCTGGAGTTGTGTTCTTGAAGGTGTTCTTCAAGGGTGAGATTCTACCTTTTAATCCCTTATTTTGGCTTAAGCTTTTAGACCTATTTGCATGCTGATTTAAGCTTAAATTTCTACTGTAAAAAGTTCTGACTTTTCATGCTTGTGATGTTTGTTTAAGGTCACTTTTGTGTTGGGGGTAGTCTACCCCCTTTTAGGCCTTGTTTGGCCTTGTTTTGAACTATCCCTTTAAGCTATTGTGACCACCTTTTTCTGACCTTCTCACCACTGAAATCCAAAGGATTTTCAGTGGTGGAAAGGTGGTTTTGGAGTCTTAAATTGGAGAGGGACACCCTTCTCTCCTTGTGTCTCATATGCTTGTATTGATGGCTCATAAAAGTAACATGTTTCTTAAGCTTGTTTTGGCTCCATCTTAGCATGTATTAGACCTTATTTCAGCTTGTTATATCTCTGTCTAAGGTTGGTTTGATAGCCTCTTGCATGCATCATCCACTTGTAGTGCAATCCTCTTTATTGCCATAACATGCATCTTGTGTTTAGACCATTATTCTTGAATGTTTTGGCTCAACTCAAAGAAGCTTTTAGCCTTGTTTTACCATGCTTAAGCTCTAACTTGTGTTGTCTTGGTTATGCATGCCATGCTTTGAATAGCCATAGTGCATTCTAGCTTGTTAGCTTTGTGTATCAAGTCCACTAGCATGCGTTGCTTAGACTATTCTCATGATTTGGCATCATTTAAAATGATATTTCAGTGAATGTTTTATGGTCATACACTTGCCTTTGTCATTCTTTCAATGCCTTGAAGAGTTAGTGTTTTATGCCTTAAAATCGGGTCATTGTGCGTGTCTTATTGCTTAAGCTTTTGGGATGCCATCTGAGTGGGTTTTGGGGCTTATTTTGACATGCCATAACTCTGATTTTTATTGGTTAAGTCATGCCATGTTTGGTTGTAATAAGTGTAGTGTAATACCCCTTTGTAGCCTTGCATGCTTCATGCTTTTGGTATTTTGTTCAAGCTCGTATTGGCTAGGTTCAAGCATGCTTTTGGCCTTGCATTGACTTGCCTTGGGACTGTTTTGATTTCCCTTGGCCCTTTGGGGCTTGCTTTGTATGGCCGTGGTGCAAATCCCTTTGCTAACCTTAAGCTTTGAGCCTCATGCATGTTATGCTTGTGTTATGTGTGTCATTTGGCATCACTCTTGACATCATTTCAGAGCTTATAGTGCTTGTCACACATCCACACTTTTCACTCTTTAAGTGCTCTTGAGAGTTGGTGTCTTCATGCCTTGTTTGTGAACCAAAGTATATGCATGTTTGTATGTGCTTTTGTGCTTCATTTCCATAGCTTTTTGGCCACTGATTTGGGCATGGTTGAGGTCTGCCCATTTTGGTCTAAGTTCACTTTGCATGTTGTTACATGTTTATGAGGTTTCGCATGTTGTTGCATTACTTGGTATATAGCATGTTGTTGCATGCTTGTTCCATTGTATTGATTGATTGCATGCTAGTTGCATTGCATGACATTGTTACATACTTGTTGCATTGCATGTTTGCATGTTTAGGTTGCATTGCATTTTGCATGCTTATGTTGCATTGCATAGCAACTCCATGTGGCATGCATTGCATTATGTTTGGTTTGAGTGTTAAGCCAAACACGAGGAATGAGGGACGTTTCATACTTGAAGTGATAAAACGTGCCTCAATCCTCGGTCGCCAACCCTCTTGATCCAACATGATAGAGTTTAAGGCAATTATGTGTTCTTGTGCATTTCATTCACATTGAATTGTGCGACTCGACCTCTTTGGCCATCATGCATCGAAATGCGTGATTGATGGCTCGAGAGTCGAGCACTACACTCCTTTGAGGCTCAAACATGATAAGGCGTGTAGTTGCACAACATTTTCTTGCAAATGTATTGCCATGCCTCTGTTTGTACTCTGCTGCAGCAAAAGGAGCAGTCAGCAGGAAGAGATGGCCAATCGACTATCTGGTGTGCCGATCGGCTAACAATTTTTGGCCGATAGCCTCATAAGTGGTCGATGACCCTTTTCCTTTGGCCGATGGCCACACCATTTGGCCGATGGCCTCTCAGAGTGTCCATAAGGTGGTTCAGAAGCATCAAAGATATTTTCACAGTTTTCAGAAGTCAAAAACAGTGCAAACTGAGGCAACATGAGGCATGGCAACGGATTTCCGAGTGACGCGACCGAGCATGCATCATTCATCATTTCGAGGCAGTGCTGTGATAGCCTACTTCAGTTTCTTACTTATCTGGTTTTGTAAATTAATTAATTTGTTTAATTAGTTAAGAGTTTTGTAATAATTGATTAGCTAGGATAGTTAATTAATTAGTTGATTTGTATTATTTATTCGGACCCTCCGTTGAGAGGGCGAATTTTGTAATAAGTGTGCGTGAGTGTGTGGATGTCTTTCAACCCCACATCTTTCTCCTTTTTACTTAACTGCTTAAGATGGTTAGTTCTAGGTCATGTTTCAATTAGCATACTTATGCTTGCATTTTTGCATTCATTCATTTGTCTTGCATGCACCGGGCTCGGCGCATCATACAAATTGCATTGTATTTCAATACCAATTTGAATACCTGTATCGATTGTTGCATCTCATATGCCATCTTAGAATAGCCGAGCCTACTTTAGTTGCATTTTTGCATGTGTTGCAGTAGCCATCTTAGCATAAACTAGGATCATGCATGATTTCTAACTAGCTTTTGTTTTGGCTTGGAGTACTAGGTATGCTTTTATGCTTTAGCATCCTTGCATAAGTGTGAGTGTTGCCATGATAGCATACTTTCCATGAGGCTAACTGCTTAAATGATATAACTGCCTGAATGCCGGTGGGTGAAGGTTGGATTACTTGAATTGGAATAATTCATTGAAATGCGAGTTTTAAGCCCACTTGGGGTGGCAAAATCATGTTTTCTATGCCCACTTGAGGGTGGCAAATCCACGTCTTAGCCTACTTGCGAGTAGTACCTTCAAACCATTTTCAAACAAACAAACATGAGATGTTTGGTTCCAATTTAGGCGATCTAGTCTATACTTGTGTGTTGTACGCATCACATAGTAATTCTAGGCTAAAAACCGGAATAAGAACACATGTGTTTTCAAAAACAAAATATCATGTTAGTAAAGGCCAATCTTTAGATCGGGTGAGTGGGGGTACTCATTGCATGACCTTCCCCTCTCGTACCCAAGTTCCCGAGCCGAGGCAACTTTGGTGATGACAGACACGTGGCCTTAGGCACGAGTCAGGGTTTCCTAAATTTTCCAAAACAAAACATTTAGGTGGCGACTCTGTATTTGGCAAAGCAGTCCATGTTTGGCACTTCTTTATAAAAATTAGTTTTCCAAAAAGATTTTTCGGATTTGGACTCTTTGGTGATTTATCAGTCTTGCATTGCACTTTGCGAGATTAGATTCAGAACCGTGACATTGACTCCGAACTGTAGAAGCCTAAAGAATGAAAACAGATTTTCGCACCATTCGCGCGCAGAGCCGGGACGTTCGGGGCGCGTCTACAGGTACATGTTCAAGAACAACAAGGCCCTCTTCCACTAACTCTCGAATGAAATGATGATGAATGTCAATGTGTTTGGTGCGAGAGTGCTGGATAGGATTTTTAGAAATGTTAATGGCACTAGTGTTATCACAAAAAAGAGAGAGTATTCTGGTCTATACCATAGTCATGAAGCATTTGCTTCATCCACAACATTTGTGCACAACAACTCCTTGCTGCAATGTACTTAGCCTCAGTAGTCGAAAGAGATATGGCACTTTTCTTTTTGCTATGCCAGGCAACCAAATTATTCCCAAGGTAAAAACACCCTCCAAATGTGCTCTTATAATCATCAGCACACCCTGCCTAGTCGACATCAGAAAAACCAGTGATTTCAGCGGTAATGTTGGTCGTGAACCAAATCCCATACCCCAATGTCCCATTTACGTACTTAATGATGCATTTAACTACAAGTAGATGAGATCTTTAGGACAGGCTTGGTAACAAGCAAAAAAATCTACACTAAATGCAATGTTAGGACAACTGGCTGTGAGGTACAAGAGACTCCCTATCATACTCCTATAAAGGGTAGAATCAGTATCAGTACAAGACGAATCTTTGGAAAGGTGAAGGCTAGTGCTCATGGGAGTGCGAGCATGTTTGGCTGACTCTAGACCGAACTTGGGAACAAGGTTTTTGGCATACTTAGCCTGAGAAACAAACATACCCGAAGGAGACTGTTTAATTTGAAGACCCAAGAAATAAGACAATTCCCCCATCATGTTCATTTCAAATTCATGTGTGTTGCAATCCAAGAAATATTTTACAAGAAAATCAGCAGTGGATCCAAACACAATATCATCAACATAAATCTGAGCAACAAGTATATGAGACTTAGTATGTTTCACAAATAAGGTCTTGTCCACACTACCCCTTTGGAAATCATTATCAAGAAGGAAGGTAGTAAGTCTATCATACCAAGCTCGAGGAGCTTGTTTCAACCCATACAGTGCCATGTCTAACTTGTAGACATGATGTGGACATTTTGGGTCCTCAAACCCTTTTGGTTGCTCAACATAAGCCTCTTCTTTCAAGTACCCATTCAGAAGGGCACTTTTCACATCCATTTGAAACAGTTTGAACCCTAGAAGGCATGCAACACTAAGTAAAATACAAATAGATTAGAGACATGCAGCAAGGGAAAATGTTTCATCATAGTCAACACCCTCTACTTTTGTATAGCCTTGAGCAACTAACCTAGCTTTATTTTTTACTGCAGTACCATTCTCATCAAATTTATTTTTAAAGATCCACTTGGTACCTATCACATTCATGTCTCTAGGTCTGGGGACAAGAGTCCAAACTTTTTTACGTTCAAATTGACCTAATTCATTATGCATAGCATTCACCCAACTATCATCTAGTAAGGCCTCTTTTATATTTTTAGGTTCAATTAACGAAACATAGCACATGTGAGTTACCTCTTCCCGAACTTTTTTTCGAGTTTTCATTCGGTCTGAAACATTGCCAATTACCTGCTGAACCAGATGGTTCAGTTTTACCCTTGCTGAAGGTTTTAAACCTGAACTAGTTGTGACAGGAGCATCAGAGGTGCTGTCTCTTTAAGCACTCCTTGGACTCGGACTTACCATTGAAGTTGGTACTGACTCACTTTCGTGAGCTTAACCTTCTGCTTCTACTTGACTCTATGGTTCAGTATCCAAGATTGGAGACTCACCATTTTCTTCCTCATGTATTGCTAGAGTAGGAGAACCTGTGTCATCTATAACCACATTGATTGATTCCATTAGAGATAAAGTACACAGGTTATAGGCATGAAAAGCTCTACTAGTGGTTGAATACCCTAGAAAAATACCTTCATCGTTTCGGGAGTCAAATTTTCCCTAGGGCTCTCTATCTTTGAAAATGTAACATTTACTTTCAAACGTTTTGAAGTATTTTCCATTAGGTTTCAATCCCTTCCACAATTCATATGGAGTTTGTAAAGTGTTGGGCCTTAAATACACACGATTCACAACATAAACAGTGAAATTTAAGGCTTCAGCCCAAAACTTTGAAGGAACTTTCTTGCTAAGAAGCATGACCCTAGTCATCTCTTGCGCAACTCTGTTTTTCCTCTCAACAACTCCTTTTTGCTGTGGAGTAATAGGAGTAGAAAACTCATGCTTAATACCATGCATATCACAAAAATTCGAAAATGAACTATTTTCAAACTCACGACCATGATCAGTTTGGATTCATATGATACGCCCAATAGAAACACCCTGTTCATTTTGGATTTTAAGGGCTAATGTCTAGAAAGCATCAAACGTATCAGATTTTTCTCTTAAAAAATTAACCCATGAAAAACAAGTGTAATCATCCATAGTTTAAAAAATGTATCTTTTACCTCCAATGCTTTTAGTGCGAGTGGGTCCCATAAGATCCATATGAACCAGTTCAAAAGGATGTGTGGCTGTGAAGTTGTTCACCTTTTTATGATGGGCATGAGTTTGCTTCCCAAGTTGACATAGCCCACACACATGGTTCACATTCTTACTCATTTTCGGTACTCCTCTCACAAGCTCTTTGTTGGCGTTCTTAGTTAAGTCTTTGAAATTCATGTGACCTAATCTTTGATGCCACATATCAATATTACTTATGATGGGTGAGTGACAAGTGAGATCATTAGTGGTAACAATCCCATAGTAGTTATTAGATGTGCAAACCCCATGCATGACAGTATTTCTCTTATCTAAAATTTCACATTTATTTTTTAAAAATAATACTTCATGGTGGGAATCATACATTTGACAGATGCTCAAAAGATTTGCTTTAAGGCCATCAACAAGTAATGCATTTACGAGCTTGGGAAAACTGACTACACTTATAGAGCCCTTACCAATGACTTTAGAAATGCCACCATCTCCAAAAGTAACAATTTCTCCTTCATATTTTTCAAGAGAAGTGAAGTAGGATTTGTCACCAGACATGTGATGAGAGCACCCACTATCAAGATACCACATGTGTGAGTCACGTGCTTTCAGAGCATTGTAAACAACAAAACAAGTCAAGTCACCCTTTCTCACCCATATCTTTTTAGTCTTAACAAAATCAGGACTGGCAGTCTTGGTAAATGTCTTAGCATTGTAAACATCCTCATGAATCTTGGTGTTCTGCCTAGACATGTAAGGCTGTCTCCTAACCCGAAAGGTATTAGAATTTCTACCCTTTTGAGACACCTTACCAAACAACTCAAAACAATAAGGACGAATGTAGTCATACCTACCACAATGATGGCAAACAAGAACATGTTTTACCTCCTTTTTGTTGATCTTACCCCCGTTTGATTGATGAAGCAAGGATCACCCTGCTGAACCTTCAAGTTTCTCTTTGTTTGAGTTTTGATGTTATGTGATGTGGAGGCCTGTTCTTTTTGAGCTGTTATATTACCAAAGCCTAGCCCACTTTTGTCACAACTCATCTGTTGAGACGCAAGGATGTCTTCCAATGTCTTTGACCCTTTGTTCCACATATCAATCGTGGCTCTTGCATCTTGGAGTTCTTCATCTTTCTGACCAACTATATCTTCCAATGCAGCTTGTGATATCTCAAGGATTTCAATCTTCTCTTCATATGTGGCATATATTTTCAGAAGTCCGTTCCTTTCGATCTCACAAGATAAAAGTTTTCCAGATTGGTCTTGCCTATCATTAGAGATCTTGATGACATCCTACTTTGCTGTTGTAATCTTTTCTTTTAGCTTGACATTCTCGTTTTCACATGCTTTAAGCTTGAAAGCAAATTTGTCACTGATCTTGGACAAGTTTAAAGATTCATTATAAAGCTTTCAATAAGCTTATTGTAGATCATCACCAATGATCTCATCATTATCTTCCGAGGTTTCATCATCTTCATCTTCATCTTCTTTTTGCTCCTATTTCTCCTTGACCTGATCCAGTCGACCAACCAAGGCATTAAAGTTGGTGGATAGTGGTGATGATGACTCTCCTCTTTCACGGAATTGACTCAGAATGTCCCATGCATCTTTGGTCTTTGTGCAATGAGCAATCCGTTTTGTTCTTCTTCAGAAATTGTTTCATGGATGACAGTCATAACTCTTTGCTTGATTGGATTGTCAGCACTTTCAACATATTCTTCAATGGCTTGCCCGCCTTCAGGGTCATGAGCTCTAAGAAACATCCTTATTCGAATCTTCCAAAATAAGTAGATACTTCCATCAAAGGTAGGAGCATGGTGCAGATTCTAGCCACGAGCAAACTCTACTAGCTTTGGAGGAGGTTGAGAGACAGTAGACCACAATGCCATGTAAGTACTATCTCTGTCTTCACCAGATTCGGCTTCTTCGGGTTCTTGCTCTGACCCACTTTCATCATCCTAAGCCACTATATAGACTTTCTTCAGGTTCTTTTTCGATGGACATTCAAGAGCAATATGACCAAACCCTTGACATTCGTAACACTTGACACCTTGCCCATTCACAGTCTTCTTTTCAGTTTTTGGAGCAACTTTTGATGGAAAAGTTTTGGGCTTTTCATTACCCTTATCTTTTGAACTAGGGTCTTTGAAATTAGGCTTCTTTTTCTTTAAATTTTTTTTGAACTGTTTGGTAAACATAGCCATCATTTCATATTCCAAATCAAACTCAATCTCAGGATTCTTTGCAATCTCATGAGCACTAGAAAAAGCCACACTATCTTTTGTTTTTTCTTAGAAATATGGTGGGCTTCATAAGTCTACAAGTTTCCAACCAACAGATCAAACTTGAGGGTATCAACACCCTGAGCCTCCTCAATAGCTGTAACTTTTGATTGTACCCTCTTGGGTAAAGACATCAAAAATTTTCCAACAACCTAAGCTTCAGGGATTTTTTCATCGAGTGTGAAACATGAATTCATGATGTCACTAAATTTAGCATAAAAATCATCAAACATCTTATCATCACGCATAAAAAGAGTTTCAAAAGAGGAGGTGAGACGTTGAAGTTTTGACCTTTTAACAGAAGTAGTAGTCTCGTGAATAGTTTCAAGAATGTCCCAAGCCTCTTTTGCTACCTCACACGTACAAATACGACGAAACTCTTCAAGTGTGACGGAACAAAAGAGGGAATTGAGAGCTTTACTATTCTAACTTGAGTTTCGATAGTCGAATGCATCCCATTTGTCAAGAGATTTGGGGATATCAACACCATAAATGGTGACAACTGGTTCACTCCATCCTAAGATCACATAGTGCCAAACTTTCACATCAATAGATTTTAAAAATGCTGTCATACGAGCTTTCCAATAAGAATAGTTTGGACCATCAAGTAACGGAGGTCTATGGATCGAGTTACCTTCGCGAATTGAATCCATATCACCGATCACACAAAATCATACTCCTATAGTTTTGAAAAAAAATAACAAAGAGTGACCTACTTTGATACTAATTGAAAAACCTAAGTGATTCATGATTAGATCAATATTTAATTGTAACAATTCCTAAACAATCTAAATCATCTAGAACATACGAAAGTGATATAGATCGTCGCTTCAAAAATAATAAATCGACACAAACGATTTTTACGTGGAAAAATCACAATTAGAGCACCTCCAATTGTGATTAAAAAACCACGAGCGAAACGCCACAAATCAATCTACTATGAAATTAAGAAAGAATACAAATTTACCAAAAACAAATTATCCAAACGTGTAACAACCCTAGCCTATGATTAATGTTAATCCATGATTTAATATGCCTAACAAGCTCTTAATACCAGATTTTGAATTGATTGCATATGTGTTGCATAAATTGTGATTCTATCTGTTTTTCGTAGACACATCTGTTTGAATTTCTGTTTTATTCTGTAAATCGAAGGCCTTATCAGCATCCGATCACGAAATTGGCTTGACATATGTGCTATTTGGAATTTTTAGAACATTATGGTGGGCTCAATTGGAATTCGATTCGGAACGATTAAATTGGATTAATTTAATACCCATTTGATTAGTTTTAATAAACCAACATTAATGAAGCCTATATAAGGCTCCATATAAGCCTCCACTAAACTCCTTTTCTTCAATTTTAAAACATACTTGAGCTACTACACACACAAACGTGTGAGAGAAAGAGGGACCAAGAGAGAGAGAGAGAGAGTTGAGATCAACAATAATTGTTAGAATTAGCTTGGAATCTTAGTGTGTTCATCATCTAGATCTTACTTGAGAGGTTGAGGTATGAATTCAACACTTAGATTATATAATTATGATGTTTAGACATGAGTTCATGAAGATTATGTTGAGTTAAGCAAGACTTGAGCTAAATACGTTAGTAGAAGGACCATACCATGCATGCATGTACATTCCTTTACAAATTGAGCATGATTTCCAAGAATTCCCTCATGCATGTCTTGAATTCACCTTGATTGTGGGAAATTATCAAGTTTTATGTTGTTTTATAGCATTTGATCATGTTTTGAGAAGCCCAAGATCAAGAAAATGCACGCATGTCTTGTTCATGGGTCATTCACGGATTGTAAGTTGAATTTTGCACAATTAGCAAGCTATTGGGCCATGATTTCTTGCAATGATCTTTAATTTATGATGTTTTAAGAGTTTCCATGTATTTCCTCAACTTTTGGTGCAGAAAAATCAAGTTTTGAAGCTTTAAGTTGAGTTTTGAGCTTTGAAGACAAATCTGGAAATTCCAGAATTTTGCCTTTACGCTCGACCATAGGAACTCACGCTCGAGCGACCAATCTGAGCGTGTGCACTTCCGCTCGAGCGACTAGAGTCACGCTCGAGCGTGAAATGCGATCCCTCAGAAGTTCTTATGTTTTGCAGTACGCTCGAGCGACAAAAGTCATGCTCGAGCGAAGGCCTGAGTCTCACGCTTGAGCAGGGATCGAGCGTCCGTCGAGCGTGAAAAACATGCAACCATCACTTTTGCCAAAGTTTACAGACCGCTCGAGCGAAGAAAGTTATGCTCGAGCAGACCTTCACATTTTGCATGTCCGCTCGAGCAAGGAAAGCCACGCTCGAGCGTAGACCCTGTTTTCAGCAAGTTTTGAAAATATTTTCAGCTACATTTTTGCATCATCATTCCATCATAAGCATTCCTAGGCCATGATTAAGACACTTTAATGAGGGTAAAGGTTAAAAAAAAACACTCTTAGGACAAGAAACGTGTTATGTGCAATTTGAGCGTGTGTTTCAATGTATGTCTTTGTCATGCTATATAGGTCACGCGCTACAAGTTAAGTGAATTACCTACTCTACTCGCTTACTTGGAGCCATCTGTTAACTGTGAGTAATAACTCTGTAAAGTTATGTTTAATTACAAGTATTTTCTTATTGATATGATACGATCTGTTTTCTGAAATGCTATTTTATGAATTATGAATGAATGCCCATTTTTCTGAAATGTATTTGTGGCACCCTTAGTTCACGTGGCCCTCGCCCAAGGGTCACGATACCGTGGCCAATATGCGCGTGGCCCTCGTCCAAGGGTAACAATACTGTGGCTTATATTCACGTGGCCTTTGCCCTAGGGTAACAATACCGAGGCCTATATTCACGTGGCCCTCGCCTGGGGGTAACAATACCAGGGCTACTTGCGCGCAAGATATGGACCTTTATGGTCGTCGGCACCGACTATACATGTGGGTCTTAGGACCAAGTTGATATGATAGCAAACGGGTGTACCACGTATGATCTTATGCAAAATCTGAATATGAATATGAGCATGTGTCTGAATCCAATTCTGATTTGAAATTTGAATATGCACAAGACTCTGTTTTCAATAAGAATATGTTGTTGATATAAACTTTGATTTCTAACTCTATGATGGACATCATTCGTTGAAACCCCTTTACCTTGTTATTATTCACTGGGCTTCCACTCACTATTTATTTGTATGTATGTAGGTGAGCAAGTGCGTGACCAGGCCTAAGTTGCTGCCTGGCAAATTTTGGTGTCAGCCAGCCATCATGCCTCCCGTGGAGGTTCCCTTTTAAGATCTGCTCAAGTTTATTTTGTACCTTCTAAATGCTTATGTCTAGTCTGAACACGTTTGAAAGTTTTGTATAAGTAGCTTGGGTGATGTAAGACTAATGTATTCTGACACCACATTTGTATATGTATATATATATATATAAGTTTGTTTGAAAATTTCCTGTCCCATGTATGTATGCTCAGCTTATAGCGATCCCGGGTTTACCCTTGTTGTACAGTGATCCGGACATGTGTCCGTGGATGTTGGTAGTTGTTTATTATCTAGTTTGCATCCCCTTTACTTTGTATATTGAGTTATAAGATGTGTTGGGCAGGTTTGTTACAGGTTGGTTGTGTTTGGGAGCCTAGTGTTGCTGCCCAGATTTTTGGTCCTTCGCTCGAGCGAGGAGTTTGTCGCTCGAGCGAGAGTTGTGTTGCGTCTGGTTCTGGACCTGAGAGTTGCCTTTCTTGTCTCGAGCGAGCTTCCTTCGCTCGAGCGGTCTGGGTTTTTCTTCGCTCGATCGAGAACTTCTTGGCTCGAGCGAGAGTTTTTTGTGTCTGGTCGCTCGAGCGACCAAGTCTTCGCTCGAGCGAGAGTGTTTTATATCAGCGGACAGTAGCGTTTTAAACATCACTTTTTCACTTCCTTTCTTTGCGCAAAACCTAAATCCGACACTCTCTCTCTCTAAACTTTCATTCTCACTAAGATTTGATCTACCTAGAGTGTGAATCTAGCCTAGGGCCTTTGTTAAAAAGATAGAGGGCGTTGAGAGCTTCGATTTAATCTGAAAAAGTTTGGATTTGGAGCAAGTTGATCTTCGAGTCTTCATCTCCTTTGTGGCTTAAACTTCGAGGTAGGGATATCCTACTCCTCTCTATGGGTTTTGTCTTTAAATTTTGGCATTTTGAGATGTTGGGGTTGGTTTGGTAATTTTGTGAAAGTTTGGGGCTTTTGTGCAATTTTACAAAAGTTGGGGTTTTATTCATAATAAACCTAGATGCATGTTTGGCATAGAGAAATGGAATAAATGTTGAATCATTGATGAAAATGGGACCTAAGGGTTGAAATGGTAATTATGGAAAATGGCCTAATTACATTGTTTGATTAATTGGGATAATTAATGGTGAGAAATGAGGAAATGAAATGTTGATTGAATATCCATTTGTGCATTTATTTTCTGTTTAGAAATAACTGCTTTGGGCTATCGGTGGAGGATAGTCGTGATTGTTGTAGACAATGCATGATGATTAGGCAAACTGAAACTAATCAATGAAATGTGTCATGGAACTTGATGGTTGATAGAATACATTAATTGTATGTATTGGGTGATTGTATATAGAACCAATGTGTTTATATACGTTATGTGTAGAGGAGGAGATAGGGGATGTACTCCGCGGTTTAGGGGAAGATAGGGGATGTACCTCTAAACCGGATAGTGTTGGGAGAAGATAGGGGATGAACTCCGTAGACACAGCTCCTATGCTTGTCTAGAGAAGTAAAGATAGAGCTTATATGCTTATCTGTGAATGTGGGATATTGTTATTATACATATCTGTTGAGAATGTGGATATAGCTTATATGCTTATCTGAATGTGGGATATAGTTTTTATACATATCTGTGGAAATGATGAAAGAGCTAGCATGCTTATCTGTTGAAAAAGGGAAAATGAAAGGTAACTTAGACTCATAAGTTGTATGACATAAACGTGTAATTTATGTGAATGTATCAGTGTTGACCATCTATCAATTGCTAATATTTTAGTCATTGTTCATGGATGGTTTAGTGTATTTCTACTGGGTTGTGGCTCACCCTATATGGGAATATCATTTTCAGGTGCAGGAAGCATGCCACCTCCAAGGACATAGCTGGGTGGCTAGAGGCGGACATACTTTTGTCGCTTAACTTTTGATGTATTACATGTAACTTCAAGCCTAGGGCTTAATGTGTAAACGAGTTAGTACTCTTTTGTTGTAACCAAGTGTTAACTTGGAAAGCTGTAAGCCTGTAAGGCATTTTGTTTTGATGTTAACATGTAATGCTTTTGTAATGGAACTCTAATGAATAAAAGAATGTGGTTAGTTTATATGTAAATGCATGTCTTATCTGATGGGTTTATTGTTATTATTTTGAGGGCGTTACAACTTGGTATCAGAGCGTACCGAGTTCGAATACTTTGGGTACGTGGGAAGTGATTAGTATCACAATGGGTTTGTCTCGCTTGATAAAGACTTAGATGTAGTATCATATGCTATGTGCTTAATTGATAACATGCTTATGTGACTATGTGGGTATGGGATTTAATTTCTAGGATGTTGATTGGATCCTTGAGTTTCTGGGAGTCTTGTTGGAAAAGCACTTGATCAATGCTGTTTCTAACCGGAACTCTAGTAACGTCTCGGGACTATCATTATCCGGAAATGAAAATTCGTAAGTGCTTATGTGTTTATGTGCTTATGTGGTGTGAATTACAGTTGTCCATGCATTGGGACGTGAGTGTTTAGTTTCGGCACATTTATGAATGTGCTAATGTTCTGTGTTACCTTTATTAGGATGTCAGGACGAGGAAGAGGTGCTAGGCGTGGTAGACCTGCGAGGCAGGAAGCACCGTTACCGGGTGAGATTCCGGCAATACAGGAGGGGGTTGGTCAGGCCAATGTGGTCGAGCCAGTGGGTCAGCAGGCTATGGGTGCCTTGGCCAGAGAGATAGCAGGAGCTTTGGGTATTCTTAGAGCTGGGAATCAGGCCGCTGAGGCAGGGCCTTCTTTCTTGAAAAGGGAGTTCTTCCGGTCTAATCCGGATGAGTTTGTCGGGGATCCGAAGGAGCCACTGAAGGCTGATGAGTGGCTAGAGTAAATGAGTAAGACGTTCGAGATGCTTGGCATCGAGGACGGAACACTGAAAGTGACCTTGGCATCTTTCCAACTGAAGGGAGATGCGGGTCAATGGTGGAAGTACGAGAAGGCTCGTGTTGGTGGTACTTGGGAGGCGTTTATAAATGCTTTTCATGAGAGGTTTTTGTCTGCAGTAGCTAGGGAGAAGCTGAGGGATCAGTTTAGCCGGCTTAATCAGCAGGGCTTGTCAGTGGCCGAGTTTGAGGCTACTTTTACCAGTCTGTCCAGGTTTGCACCGGAACTGGTGGCGTCTGAGGAACGCCGTTGCTATGAGTTTGAGCGGAAGTTGAGGCGGGGCCTCAAGTTGAGAGTTGGTGGGTCGTACATCCGAGAGTATAGACACCTAGTGGACGCTGCAGCTCATATGGAGCTCATGATGCAGGAGGAGGATGAGGGGCAGAGAGGCTCCAGGAGGAGCCAGGGTGGTCAGGGTGATGGCAAGAGGCAGAGGGGTTTTAACCCTCAGCAGTCGCAGGGTGGTGTTGCTAGATCGACCTTCCCAGTCCCGAGTGCAGGCTCTGGGAAAGGTGGTCAGGGGGATTTCACCTGTTACAAGTGTGGCCAGCTGGGTCACAAGGTTTCTGTTTGCCCACAGAAGGGTGGGGGTCAGAGAGCTGCTTCTTCTACAGCTAGATCACAAAGTCAGAGTTTGGGCAGGGGGCAGCCCTTATCTTGTTATCAGTGTGGACAGCCTGGGCACCTAAAGAGGTTTTGCCCGCAGTTGAGTGCCACTTCGGGAGCGTCTGGTTCTAGGCAGACGCAGGGTTTTCAGCCAGCTCAGTCTGTGCAGGCCTCGAGGGCCAATCCGGGAGCTTCGTCATCCCAGTCTGTGCAGCAGTCTTTTGCTCCGAGAGGTGAGCAGGTAGACCAGGGGCCTACGGGGCGCGTGTATGCTGTTACCGCGCAGGATTTAGTACCGGCTCCATCAGTAGTGAGAGGTACTTTTCTGTTTTGCAACTCGGTTGCTAGTGTGTTGATAGACACGGGTGCATCTCATTCTTTTGTATCTGCTGCATTTGCATCGGTTTTGGAATTGGAGTTAGCACAGTTAGCATCTCTTATTTGTGTGGTATCGCCTTTGGGTGGTGAGTTGATCCTGAAACAGGGTGTTAGGGGATGTGATATAGAGGTCGCCGATTATAGGCTTCCTTTTCCGTTTGTTGTCATGCCCATGAAGGGTTTTGATGTTATTTTGGGTATGGACTGGTTATCGTCATACCGGGCTGTTATCGATTGCTACCGCCAGAGGGTCACGTTATGTACCTTGAGCGGGGAGTGGTTCCATTTCTTGGGAGACCGGGTTGGTAGTGTTTTGCCACCGGGGTATGATTCGCGAGGGCGAAGTGAACTTAGTAGTCTACTTGCTAGTTTTGAGAGTGGTGAGAGTGGTGAGACCCAGCATGTATTGCCGAGGGTGGTTAGTGAGTATTCGGATGTCTTTCCCGAAGATCTTGTTAGTTTGCCACCTCACCGAGAGATAGAGTTCTCTATTGATTTAGTGCCCGGCACGGCGCCGATTTCTATGGCACCTTACCGTTTTGCTCCAGCAGAGTTGGTTGAGTTGAAAGTTCAGCTCCAGGAATTGCTAGATAAGGGCTTTGTTCGCCCTAGTGTTTCGCCGTGGGGAGCACCGGCCCTCTTTGTTAAAAAGAAAGATGGCGCCTTAAGATTGTGTATTGACTACCGGAAGTTGAATCGAGCTACGGTTAAGAATAAGTATCCTATGCCCCGTATAGATGATTTGTTTGACCAGTTGAAGGGTTCCCGTTGTTTCTCTAAGATAGATTTGAGATCGGGTTACCACCAGTTGAGGGTCAGAGAAGAGGATATTCCGAAGACGGCATTCCGTACGCGGTATGGCCATTACGAGTTTCTGGTGATGCCATTTGGGCTTACCAATGCACCGGCAGTCTTTATGGACTTGATGAACCGGGTTTTCCGGGAGTTCTTAGACCGATTTGTGGTCGTCTTTGTGGACGATATTCTTATCTATTCGCCTTCAGAGGAGGAGCACGAGGAACACTTGAGAGTAGTGCTTGAGTTGCTTAGAGCCCATAGGCTGTATGCCAAGTTTGGGAAGTGTGAGTTCTAGCTGAGGGAAGTTAAATTCTTAGGCCACGTGGTATCCGGGGAAGGGGTGTCTGTTGATACATCCAAGGTTGAGGCAGTGCAAGATTGGGCACAGCCTAAGAGTGTGTTTGAGATCCGCAATTTTCTGGGATTAGCTGGGTATTACCGTCGGTTTGTGAAAGATTTCTCCAGGTTAGCGTCACCGTTGACTAGGCTGACTCGGAAGGGGGTCAAGTTTGTGTGGAGTGAGACTTGTGAAAAGTCATTCCAAGAGCTGAAAGTTAGATTGACCACCGCTCCGGTGTTGATTATTCCGGAGAGAGGGTTGGGTTATGCGGTTTATTGTGATGCCTCACGAGAGGGTTTGGGTTGTGTGTTGATGCAAGAAGGGAAAGTGGTAGCTTATGGCTCACGTCAGTTGAAAATACACGAGAAGAATTACCCTACACATGACCTAGAGTTAGCGGCTGTGATCTTTGCCTTGAAAATCTGGAGGCACTACCTTTATGGTGAGAAGTTCGAGGTGTTCTCGGACCACAAGAGTTTGAAGTATCTGTTTACCCAGAGAGACTTGAATTTGAGGCAGAGGAGATGGATGGAGTTCATCGAGGATTATGATTTTGAGTTGCACTATCATCCGGGAAAGGCCAATGTTGTGGCCGATGCCCTTAGTAGGAAAACCATTGGTGATGTAGCTTGTATAGCCATCCCGGAATGGGAGATGTTGGGAGCACTTGGCGAGTTTGATTTGCTACTGGGCGAATCTGTTGAGGCTGCGGCCTTGTTTTCTGTTGTTGCGCAGCCTACACTTGTGATTAGAGTGTTAGAGGCACAGAGAGGTGACCTTGAGGTAGAATCCCTCGGAGAGAAGATCTCCAGTGGGAAAGTTGAGAAGGGCTTGACGGTGTATCCCGACCTGAGTGTGAGATATCGAGACCGTTTGTTTGTACCGGAGTCTTGCTGAGAGGAAGTACTCCGAGAGTTTCATCATTCGCGCCTTGCGGTGCATCCGGTAGGTACTAAGATGTATCAGGATTTGGGTCGCCAGTTTTGGTGGCGGGGTATGAAGAGAGATGTGGCTGTTTTCGTATCGAAGTGTCTTACTTGCCAGCAAGTGAAGGCCGAGCATCAGAGGCCAGCGGGTTTGTTGCAACCCTTGCCTATTGCCGAGTGGAAGTGGGAGCATGTAACTATGGACTTCGTTGTAGGTCTTCCGAGGACTCAACGAGGTAGTGATTCTATTTGGGTGGTTGTAGACCGGTTGACTAAGTCGGCGCACTTTATTCCTATGCGCGTGAGAGATTCGGTAGATCATCTTGCCGATTTGTATATTCGGGACGTAGTGAGATTGCACGGGATCCCAGTGACGATCGTCTCAGATAGAGATCCTCGTTTTACTACTAGGTTGTGGCAGAGTTTGCAGAGTGCCTTGGGCACTAAGTTGACCTTTAGTACGGCTTATCACCCTCAGACTGACGGGCAGTCCGAGCGTACTATTCAGATCCTTGAGGATATGCTTCGGGGTTGTGTCCTTGACTTCGGTGGGACGTGGGAGAGGCACTTGCCCTTGGTAGAGTTTGCCTACAACAGCAGTTTTCAGTCTAGCATCGGTATGGCACCGTTTGAGACCTTGTATGGCCGACCGTGTAGGTCTCCAGTTTGTTGGGCCGAGGTGGGTGATGCACCTTTGTTGGGTCCGGAGTTGGTTAGGGAGACAACGGAGAAAGTTGAGCTTATCCGTAGGAGGCTTGTTACAGCCCAGAGTCGACAAAAGAGTTATGCCGACCGTAGGAGGAGACCTTTGGCGTTTGAGGTAGGTGATCATGTCTTTCTGAAGATATCACCTAAGCGTGGTTTGATGAGATTTGGGAAGAGTGGGAAGCTATCCCCTCGGTTTATTAGTCCTTTTGAGATCCTTGAGAGGATTGGTGAGGTTGCTTATCGATTAGCCTTACCACCGCTGTTGTCCGGAGTGCATGACGTGTTTCATGTGAGTATGCTTCGGAAGTATGAGCCAGATCCATCACACGTGTTGGATTGGACTGATTTAGAGGTAGATGAGGATGCCTCGTATGAGGAGAGACCGGTTCGGGTCTTGGATAGGCGGGATCAGGTCCTGCGTGGCAAGACCATTCATTTGGTGAAAGTCTTGTGGAAACATCACGGAGTGGAGGAAGCCACTTGGGAACGTGAGTTGGAAGTCCGAGAGAAATATCCGGACTTGTTTGTTGATATGTAATCTTGTATTTAAATTTTACATTTTGTTGATCTTAAGAGCTTTTATATATGTCTTAAGTTGTGAAACATTGAAAATGTTTTGGTTATTGGAAGTATGTTTTGGAACTTGCCTCATATGGAAGTTGATTGTGACATTATATATGTTGATTATATTGTTGAAATTGGAAAGATAGTGCATAATGTTGATACATGTTGAAAATACATATGTTGTTTACATATTGTGATATGTCTCTTGTTAAAGGGATGGGATGACCGGTAATGGGTCGAATTGTTGAATGTTCAAGTGTAACATTGTTTAAAATGGAGGAAAACTTGTTTTGAAAACTTGTGCCTAATTTCGGGGGCGAAATTCTTTAAGGGGGGGAGGTTATAGCGATCCCGGGTTTACCCTTGTTGTACAGTGATCCGGACATGTGTCCGTGGATGTTGGTAGTTGTTTATTATCTAGTTTGCATCCCCTTTACTTTGTATATTGAGTTATAAGATGTGTTGGGCAGGTTTGTTACAGGTTGGTTGTGTTTGGGAGCCTAGTGTTGCTGCCCAGATTTTTGGTCCTTCGCTCGAGCGAGGAGTTTGTCGCTCGAGCGAGAGTTGTGTTGCGTCTGGTTCTGGACCTGAGAGTTGCCTTTCTTGGCTCGAGCGAGCTTCCTTCGCTCGAGCGGTCTGGGTTTTTCTTCGCTCGATCGAGAACTTCTTGGCTCGAGCGAGAGTTTTTTGTGTCTGGTCGCTCGAGCGACCAAGTCTTCGCTCGAGCGAGAGTGTTTTATATCAGCGGACAGTAGCGTTTTAAACATCACTTTTTCACTTCCTTTCTTTGAGCAAAACCTAAATCCGACACTCTCTCTCTCTAAACTTTCATTCTCACTAAGATTTGATCTACCTAGAGTGTGAATCTAGCCTAGAGCCTTTGTTAAAAAGATAGAGGGCGTTGAGAGCTTCGATTTAATCTGAAAAAGTTTGGATTTGGAGCAAGTTGATCTTCGAGTCTTCATCTCCTTTGTGGCTTAAACTTCGAGGTAGGGATATCCTACTCCTCTCTATGGGTTTTGTCTTTAAATTTTGGCATTTTGAGATGTTGGGGTTGGTTTGGTAATTTTGTGAAAGTTTGGGGCTTTTGTGCAATTTTACAAAAGTTGGGGTTTTATTCATAATAAACCTAGATGCATGTTTGGCATAGAGAAATGGAATAAATGTTGAATCATTGATGAAAATGGGACCTAAGGGTTGAAATGGTAATTATGGAAAATGGCCTAATTACATTGTTTGATTAATTGGGATAATTAATGGTGTGAAATGAGGAAATGAAATGTTGATTGAATATCCATTTGTGCATTTATTTTCTGTTTAGAAATAACTGCTTTGGGCTATCGGTGGAGGATAGTCGTGATTGTTGTAGACAATGCATGATGATTAGGCAAACTGAAACTAATCAATGAAATGTGTCATGGAACTTGATGGTTGATAGAATACATTAATTGTATGTATTGGGTGATTGTATATAGAACCAATGTGTTTATATACGTTATGTGTAGAGGAGGAGATAGGGGATGTACTCCGCGGTTTAGGGGAAGATAGGGGATGTACCTCTAAACCGGATAGTGTTGGGAGAAGATAGGGGATGAACTCCGTAGACACAGCTCCTATGCTTGTCTAGAGAAGTAAAGATAGAGCTTATATGCTTATCTGTGAATGTGGGATATTGTTATTATACATATCTGTTGAGAATGTGGATATAGCTTATATGCTTATCTGAATGTGGGATATAGTTTTTATACATATCTGTGGAAATGATGAAAGAGCTAGCATGCTTATCTGTTGAAAAAGGGAAAATGAAAGGTAACTTAGACTCATAAGTTGTATGACATAAACGTGTAATTTATGTGAATGTATCAGTGTTGACCATCTATCAATTGCTAATATTTTAGTCATTGTTCATGGATGGTTTAGTGTATTTCTACTGGGCTGTGGCTCACCCTATATGGGAATATCATTTTCAGGTGCAGGAAGCATGCCACCTCCAAGGACATAGCTGGGTGGCTAGAGGCGGACATACTTTTGTCGCTTAACTTTTGATGTATTACATGTAACTTCAAGCCTAGGGCTTAATGTGTAAACGAGTTAGTACTCTTTTGTTGTAACCAAGTGTTAACTTGGAAAGCTGTAAGCCTGTAAGGCATTTTGTTTTGATGTTAACATGTAATACTTATGTAATGGAACTCTAATGAATAAAAGAATGTGGTTAGTTTATATGTAAATGCATGTCTTATCTGATGGGTTTATTGTTATTATTTTGAGGGCGTTACACAGCTCTATGGACTATGTATGTTTAGTATCTTTGCTTCCGCAACCCCGGTTTATATATATTATTCCATTTAGAGGGCTTGGTAATCCAATGATTACTGGTCGGTTACGATGCTAAACCTATATAGGCGGGTTTGGGTCGTGACAAAATGCAATCAATTTGTCTTCAACAATCTGTATCTCTTTCATACCCCCGTCGTTTCGGAATGGATCAGCTTGATGTCGAATCCACAACATCCATGTTGAAGCAATGATTGCGCATAGCATTGAATTCCTTCGAATCCTTCACGCTTAAATCTCCGAATTCCATCGAAGAAAAAGAACACTTATGAAGATGAACAATCAAATTCTTTGTTGTATGCTCTTCAAACCATGAGTTGAATACTCGATCAAACATAAAAAACCTAGCACAATAGCCCCAGAAGAAAACCCTAAAACCCTCAAAGAAGATCTGCAAGTCGTGCCCTAGTGTTGGGGCAATCTGCAATTTTATAGCTATTGAAATCGCGATGTCCACTCGAGGGTAGGAATGGACGCTCGAGCGGAGAAGATAAACGCGTGTTCCAAACCAGGATTCACGCTCGAGCGTAAAATCACACCACACAGTATTTTTGCAGACGAGCCAAAGTACTAGAAAGATGGAAGCCCTTTTCAAGCGCAACTTTCCCCGCTCAAGTGGGAAGACCAAAAACAAAAGAAAAGATACAACTCGATTAACCCAAGCTTATTCACGGAATTGGCAATAAATAGGGTCCAAACAACGAATTGTTTAACATATAGGGAGAGGGAGAAAATTTTGACTTTATTCAAACAAATGAAGTTAAAAATGATACTAACACTGAAAGTACCTTCAATCCTACAACTAAGCCAATAATATCTAGAAAAGATAATAATCTTAAGTATCCAATAGCTCAAAACGGTACTTACTTAGACTTGTCTCAAGTCCCATTTAAGGACCAACCACAAGTAATTGATGATTGGGCACAATCATTGTCCATCATTATTACCAATAATAAAAATAGTTTATCAAAGGAAAAATACCTTGATTATATTGCAGCAACGCTCTAGAGAGATGTGTTGCAATGGTTAAGACTGTGGGAAAAATTTGAAATTGGAAAAAGAGAATCAGAAAACAACTTTGTTGGCAAATTTTCTCACACTTCATACAATATTACCTGAGTTTGCAAAAATCATAAAAGAAAATTTATGTGGTTTTACAGGAGATACTAATTTACAAGCGCAATTACAAATTATATTTTGACTAAATTAGAATTATGTAACATTTGTCTTTTTGAAGACTATGTTCAAACTTTTAAAAAATATTATTATCTTATTGATCTACTAACAAAACAACCCTAGTTAGATCAATTTTTTCATAAACTCCCTAATCCATGGAATGAGTTATGTATTAAAACATATCCTAAATTTCTCAAAAAAAATGGGAAAGGAAGAATATGATAATTTTGATTTTCGCATTAATTATGTTCTAAGACTGATAGCAAATCGGTGTCTAGAAGCAAAGGCGAAAAACAAATAAAAAATCAAACTTCCAACTCAAAATATGGTCAAAAATGTTGTGATAGAATTTTAAAAGAAAATTGGAAAATTGGCTGCAATATATTTCCTATGAGGAAAGGATTTTCCAAGAAATGCAGAAAATATAAATGGAAACCTTAGAAAAAGAACAAAACTTTTTCAAAAAAGAAAAAATATGTTCGAAAAAAGAAACCAAGAAGTATTTCAAAAAAGAAAACTTGTAGATGTTACATTTATAACGAAGAAAGTCATTATGCACCCGAATGCCCAAAAAGGGAAAAAAGTGCAAAGAAAATGATCACAGTTCTTCAGGAACAAGACTTCGAAATAATATATGGAAAAGAAATTTCTGATGAAGAAGAAATCTTGTATGAAATTCCTAGCAATGAAGAAACTTCAGATGCATAACTAATCTTCATGATGACTAATATAGATAGTCAAGAAATATCTTAAGAAGCAGATGGTCAAGATATATCTCAAGAAGAATTACAATCAATTCGACTTAGAGATATAATTGAAGAAGAAAAAACTTTTATCAAAGATGAATTAGAAAAATTCGAGAAAATGCAATAAGTTTCTGTGCTAGAAATTTACAAACTTTCAAAATTCAACTTCTTTTCAACGAGGGTGTTTGAACGATACAGTGGCAACACTCAAGCAAAATGGTTAGAAGAAGGAAATATTGACATTCCTTTTTTTGATAAGAAAAAGGTTATAAGATGGAAAAAGAAATATCCTGAGATTCAATATATTTATATCGGATTAATACAAGTAACCATAATAACTTTATTTCGACAAGGGATAGATATTCCTATTTTGTCGGTAATTTTTGATAAAAGATTTTTCCGACCAAATGAAAGGAATCATTGGAGAAATTCAATCTAATTTGGCTAATGGAGTAGTTTGGTTTAATGTTCGACCAAATTTCTTTTTTTCCATAAATGATCCTAATCTTGAGGACACAATCAAAATAAGAATTATAACACAAGGATTAGGAATGAAATCGAATTCCCATGATTTGGCTATTCGTTCGAAACAATTCACGAATTGACCAAATTTCCTAAAACAAAAATAAGATCAAACGATAATATAATCGTTGAAATCTTTGAGCCAAGACCATTTGACACGACAATCCAACCGCGTCTAATGAACTGGAGTGATCTAGAAGTCTCTCGACAATGGTTAATCCATGACCTAGTGGAACAAGGACAATCTTCCAAACAAAAAAATCCTGCACAGATGCAAATACAAGCATCAGGAAAAAAATTATATATTCAAAATAGAGTGCCAAAAATTAAAAGATCAACTTCTATATTTGAAAAAGATTTTTCTAACAAATTTTCAAAGTTAAGCATTAGTGAATCAAATAATAATTCTAATCAAGAATCTATTGCTTCAAAAAAATTTCAGATTCCTATTTTTCCAGGAACAAGAATAACATTTGAACATATTAAGTCTGCACATTTTCAAACAAAAAATAATGATATTATTTTTTCTCCTAGCCAAGGAAACATTTAATTTTGCACGTTATAAACCCTATAGACTTAGTATTCTCATAGACACAAGAGCTACAATAAGCTCATGTAAATGAAATGCCATATCAAAAGAAAATGGACATTAATGAAACATCCTATTTTCGTTACTAGAATTGATGGAAATCATACTTCCATACAATTGAAGGCTAAAAATATAGCTATTTGGTTAAATGATAGCAAGTTCATTATACCAAAAATTTTATGTTTTCGTTATATGCATGGAGATTTCCTTCTTGGAAATAATTTTATATATAAATACCTTCCAATGCAAATACAGGAAAAAGCCATTTCATTAAGCATAAACAATGTCGTAATTCATATTCTATTGTTAGAACAACATAAATACATTTGTGATAAAGAGTTTGCGCTTCCGCATGGTGATTTAACTCTAATCATCAAAACTATTGATAAATCACGTTAGATTTATAAAATTCTAGAAGAAAATTTTAGTGAAAATCCATTAAAATTATGGCAACGTAGTTTGTGTTATTGTAATTTGAAATTGAAAGATCATAATGTTGTCATTAGAGTAAGACCAGTGATCTATACTAGACAAGATATAGATGAATTTGATATTCAACTTCAAGAACTTTTAGACAAAAAGTTAATTGAAGAAACTAGAAACCCTCATTCTAGTCCAGTTTTTATAGTAAGAAACCATGCTGAAATTAAAAGAGGAAAAGCCCGAATGGTAGTCAACTATAAATGGCTAAATGAAAATTTAGAATTTGATAGATATTTTATTCCAAGAAAAGATGTTTTGATTAACTTAACCAAAGGATCAAAAATCTTTAGCAAATTCGATTGTAAGAGTGGATTTTGGAAAATTCAATTGACTGAAGTGTCAAAAAAATTGACAACTTTCAGTACATCTAAAGGAATTACCACTAGAATGTTGTGCCTTTTGGTTTAAATATAGCACCACGGTATTTCAACGGTGGATAGATACAATCTTTAAAGATATTAAGGGTTGTTGTGTAATTTATATTGATGATATACTTATCTTCTCTAAAATTCGGGAACAGCATAAGAAACATTTAAAATTACTTTGTGAAAAATTCCAAAAATATGAAATTATTTTGTCACCAAAAAAGATTGAACTAGAAAAAGAATTAATTGAATATTTGGGAATAATATTAGACTAGAAAGGTTTTAAATTACAGGAACATATTTTGTCCAAAGTATGATATTTTCCTGATACTCTTGAAAATATAACACAATTACAGAGTTTATTAGGGATTTTAAATTATGGACGAAATTTTATCAAAAATCTTTCAAAATATAAATTCCTTGCTTAACCAAATTAAGGAAAATGTTCTTTTTGAAAGGACAGCATTGGATGTTGCTTTAATTAAATAAATTAAAGAAAATGTTAAAACTTTACCAAATGTTTATCTTCCAAAACCAGGTGATAAATTAATTTTAGAAACAGATGCCTCAGAATCATGTTGGGGATGTGTTCTTAAAGCAATACCAAGTAAATTATGGCATGATAAAATGATACCTTTATCAGATAATGGGATTAGACCAAGAAAAAAACCAATATCTATAAAATTACAAAAAGAAGAACTAATTTGTGGATATAATTCTGGAACATTTAAACCAAATGAACAGAAATATATTATTTTTGAAAAAGCAACAACTTTGCTTTCAAAAGAAAATTTTCTTTTAATAAAAAATCAAGCTGAGGATCATCCTGATAAGATTAGACAAATCTTAGAATCATCCTATGATAAATTAAATTTTAAAGATGGAATTCCCAAAATAACTATCACGGCAAATCCTAACATGTGGCTTTTTGAAGACATAGATTAGGGAATAACTAATCAAGTTATTTTCCAAATTTTAAATCCAATTCAGTGGATAGAGTATCCAATGATCATAAAAGCAATGCTCTCATAGGTAGTAAAAAGGCTTCCGATGAAGTAAATATTTTACCTTTTGGATCTCCAGCACAATTAGTTGGTGAGAAAGAGAACATTTTTTTCTAACCATATCAAATTTGGTATCTTAACGAAACAAAAGATTTCGAATTTGAAGATGACTATTTGGATGAAGAGCATCGGAGGAAGAGATTGGAAAATATTCAAAAACTTCTTTTAACAAAATATTGGATAAACAGTCTAATAATTGTTTCACAAGCTGCTTTTAATATCCATGGCTCAACAAAGTTGTCATTCATGGTCACAGATAGTAGAATACTATTTGTAACTCATTTTTCCATAACATATCAAAGGTCTCCTATAACGCCCTCAAAAAAATACATAATACCCATCATTTAGACATGCAGTAATATAAGAAAATCAACGCCTTTCCATTCATCAGAGTAGTTCTTACAACAGTATTACATGTTAACAATAAAAGCAAATGCCATACGGGCTTATAGCTTTCCAAGTCAACACTTGGTTACACAAAAGAAGAGTACTAACTCTATACAAAATAAGCCCTTGGCTTGATATACATGTAATACAAACAAAATAATCAAAAAGAGCCTTCAACTCCCACAACCATCCAAGCTATGTTCTTGGAGGTGGCATGCTACTTGTACCTAAAAATAATGTCCCATATAGGGTGAGCCAACGCCCAGTAGGGATATGCTAAACACAATATGAGCAGTAACTAAGACATTAGCAATTGATAAATGTTTAACTCCCACAAATCAATTCATAAACCATTTCCATTGCATGACCACTATGTCTATGTTTCATTTCATTTTCCATTTCTTATCCAATTTCCAAATTCATACTCGTGGCTCAGAACCTGGCCACACACTCTATACGAAATAATAATTCATATTAAACGTTTCCCATTTCGCAATAGATAAGCATACAAGCTATATCAAAACCTCAACAGATAAGCATATGAGCTATATCAACACTTCCATAGATAAGCATATGAGCTATATCAACACTTCAACGGATAAGCATATGAGTTGTATCACCAGAATTCATCCCCTATCTTCTCCCAAACATTAACCAGTTTAGAGGTCCATCCCCTATCTTCCCCTAAACCATGGAGTACATCCCTTATCTCCTCCCACACAACACAATGCATATAAACAATTATTATATACGTCATCAAACAATACATAAAGTTAATGTATTCTCTCAACTGTCATATACGATGACACCTTCCATTGATTAGTTTTAGTTTGCCTAATCATCATGCATTGTCTACAACAATCACGACTACCCTCCACCGGTAGCCCAAGGCAATTATTTCTAAACAGATAATAAATGCGTTAACAGATAATTTATCCATATTTCCAAAAGTGAGCAATTAATAAATCCAACTTCACTAATCCATCTCATACTAAGCCAATTTCATTATATTCAACTCAATTCCATATTTTCTCAACACCTGTCATTAATTACACTAGTGACCCAAAAATACCCAAACATGGCATTTTCCCCTTGATTTCCAATATTGACTCTAAGAGTCCATATATTACCAACATCAATATACTCATTTTGAAACCCAAATCCGTAATTAAGGTCCAAAATAAACAAACCCTCTTTTCAAAATTAAAAATTTGAAACCCTAGTTTTCAAACCCCAAAACCATTTATACAAAAACTCAATATCTAGGTCAAAATCCATAAAAGTGAGTAGGAATCCCTACCTCAAATTCGGGGCCCAAGGGAAGGAGATGAAGAAAACCAAAATGCTCCAAACTCCAAGATCCACGGATCAAAACGAAGCCCTCGACGATCAACACAATTTTTACAAAGGCCAAAGGAAAGGGAAGCACTCTAACTAGATCAAATCCTAGAGAGAAGGGAATTTCTAGAAAGAGAGGCTCTCAAAATTGGTTTTGGGAAAGTAAGAGAGAGAGAGTGAATGTAAAAGTGATTCAAAAATGCCTAACTGCCTTCTGATATACGACATTTCCGCTCGAGCGGAGAACAGGACGCTCGAGCGTAAAGCACAAAAATCTGGAAACGCTTGAGTGCAATAAGGCCAGCTCGAGCGCCAAGACACAAAAATAAAGTACATCCGCTCGAGCGCGAAAACCAGTTCGCTCGAGCATAGATTTCCCCCTCCCAAAACTTACACCAAAAATGTATTACCCGCTCGAGCCCCAACAAGCCCGCTCGAGCGCGACCCGCTTGAGCACAGGAAATCTGCTCGAGCGTAGAAATCACACCTGCGGAAGTTTTACAGAGCACCAAAAAATACTGGGAGTGTGCAATCTCCGCTCAAGCTCTAGACGACCCGCTCGAGCGGAACGACCAAAAACCTGGCAACAAGATTTTAGACCAAGGCTCAACCCAACTGCTCGAAACATGCCCAACACATCTTAAAACTCAAACAAATGGAATCAAAGGATGACAATAAGATAGATACAACTACCAACTCCGTGGAACCAAAGTCCAGAATACAACAGATATCGAAAGGAAAAATCGGGATCGCTATATCTCCTACACAAATTAATGAGGCTCTTAACAATGTTATTAAATCTCAAAAAGAGAAATAATTTGGATCTTCCATTGGAATTAGACGTGATCGCGGATGATGTAGAACAATTTCGAAGTAAGCAATACAGCCAGGATCCTGATTCCCCTCTATCAGAGACTGATGAAGAATATCACAATCTCGTAAACAGGATGGAAGCATAGTGGACCCCACTATCACATGCAGTTGTCTCATGATCGACTCCAACCTTATCTAGGACATGTAGAGCAATCTTCATTATTACGCAGAAAGTGGTCAGACAAATCCTTTCAGCCGATGCTACACGACAAGTAAGATCAACCAAATCTTACCTATATCAGTCTATCTCTTTGAACCACGAGAGTGTAGACAGTGTATATAATTGGTAGTTTGTCAGAAGATGGCAAATAATTGTAATTTTTCATTTATGTTTTGTCAGAAGATGACAAATAATTGTAGTTTTTTTATTTATATTTCTAAAGAATTTCTTGTTTTTGTATTTATTAGTTTGTAGACTTTTTTTTTTTTTTGTTTCTAGACTTAGAAGATTGGAGAAAGCCTACGGTTAGACTAGAAAACTTTTTGCTTTTAGCTTTTTGTTTGTATTTACAAGATGTATTCTATAAATTAGCATCCAATCCAACAAATGAGGCAATGTAAATTCTCACTCTCTCTTTGTTGCCTAACTTCTCTAACTTTTCCTAACCCTATAAAATAGTAGAAAGCTGATTTCCTTTTTGCTAGCTTTTCAACTGCACAACTCCATTTCATGCATACTACTATAGGAAAATAAAACTCCAGTCTGTTGTTACTATCACCTTCTTCATTACCATAAATTTTTGGAAATCTCATCATATGCAGCTTCAAATAGGGGCGTCATAAGTATTATGTATGCCAATTTCAATTGACATAAATTTAAAATTAAGTGTCAAATTTGAGTTAATTGAAAGTGTAGGGACCAAAATGACATAAGGGACAAAATGTAAGGATTACTAGTGTAATTTACCCCCAAAATTAACAAAAATTTAAACAAAACAACCAAATTAAAACTAGAGTTAAAGTGTAGGAAACAAATTGTTTAAATTAAAACTATAGGAATTAAAATCAAATTTGAGTCAAATTGAGTAAAAAGTGTAACTAAGCCTTTAAACAATGACAAAAAAATAAAATTAAATAAAAAAAATGTGCGTTACAAAGGTTTTCATGGAAAGACTTAAATTTTTGGATAAATTACACTGATTTTTTTGAAGTTTGAAAAAAATACAGTAAGTCTCTCAATTTTGACATAATTACATTGAATTCTCTTAAGATTTTAATTCACATAATACTTAACCCAATATTTGTTGGGTCGGTGGACCCTGATAAGTACTGTTCACTCAATCCTACTATTCACTCAAACACTGGGTCCAATGGGGGGTTTGGGTACTTTCGTAATTCCCATGTGCTTCCGTGTAACTCTAATTCTATACTTATAAATAGATGAGGGGCACCTCTTTTAGGTGAAGAGAGAGTTGTATTTTTTCTGATCATACTGAAAACTGCAACAACCGTAGACATAGCCCTATTCTGGGGTGAACCACGTAAATCCTTTTGTTCTTGTGTGTGTGTGATTTATTTGATTCGTTAATTTCTTTCTTGTTTGTTATTTCATGTCTCACTGATCTTGGTTAGGAAGGGTCAATTCCTAAGAAATGGTATCAGAGCATTGGTTCGAGTGGAAGCGATGGCTACAGATGAAAATGTTAGAATCGATAAATTCAATGGCACAGATTTCAGCTTTTGGAAGATGCAGATTGAAGGCTATCTGTATCAGAAAAAACTGTATGAGCCCCTTTCAGCGACAAAACTAGAAAAGATGAAGGATGATGAGTGGACTCTTCTTGATCGCCAAGCGCTAGGTGTTATTCGGCTAACGTTGTGTCGTAACATTGCGTTTAACATAGCAAAGGAGAAGACTACAGCGGGTCTCATGGTGGCACTCTCAAACATGTATGAAAAACCCTCTGCCTCAAATAAAATTTATTTGATGCGTAGATTGTTTAATCTGAGGATGACAGAAGGTGCTTCGGTGGCTGAGCATCTGAACGAATTCAATATTGTGGTAACACAATTGAGTTCTATATTTATCGAATTTGATGATGAGGTTAGGGCTTTGATTCTTCTATCTAGTTTGCTATAAAGTTGGAATGGTACAGTAATGGCAGTAAGTATTTCTTTAGGAAAAGAAAAGTTGAATTACAATGATATTCAAGATTTAATTCTAAGTGAAGAAATTCAGAGGATGGAATTAGGGGAAACATCAGGTTCTGCCCTGAATACAGAAGCCAGCGGAAGATCAGCAGGAAAAAACTCGAACCGTAACAGATCAAAATCAAAACACAGAAGCAAGTCAAGAACTAGAGACGGACGGAGTTACTGGATATAGCGACCCCGGTCTTTTCCCATTTGATTATTGTATCCGGACTTGGGTTCCGTTTATTCTGTCATTGTATATTTGTTTTTGTCGTCCTTTATTTTCTCATTTGGAGTTATAGGATGTGTTGGGAAGGTTTGTTTCAGGTTGGTTGGGTTTGTAAACCAAGTGTTGCTGTCCAGTTGTTGGGTTGGTCGCTCGAGCCAGGATTTGGTCGCTCGAGCGAGGTTTGTTTTTGTGTCCTCTGGCTCGATCCAAATTTGCTTCGCTCGAGCGAGCGACTGCGTCTGGTATAGACCTGAGGGCAGTGCTTATTCGCTCGAGCGAGATTTTCTTCGCTCGAGCGAGCGAGGAGTATGTTTTCGAGTTCCTTGCTCGAGCGAGCGTTCTGTCGCTCGAGCGTGCTCCAGGGTTGCAGACCTGAAGCATTGCATTCTTGGCTCGAGCGAGATTTTCTTCGCTCGAGCGAGGTTTTCGTGTGTCTGGTCGCTCGAGCGACCAAGTCTTCGCTCGAGCGAGCCTGTCCAGTTTAAATAGGCAGCAGCGGGATTTTAATCAGTTTTTTATTCTCTTTTTGATTCCAAAACCCTAGGTCCGACTTTTCTCTCCCTCTACTCACCTTCTCTCTTAGGTTTGATCTATTTAGAGTGTGTTTCTACCCCAGATCCTTTATTAAAAAGATAGAGTGAGTCGAGGGCTTCCATTTAATCTGAACATTTGGTGATTTGGAGCACATTGGAATTTGGGTATTCATCTCTATCTTCTCCATTCGGGTTATTTTCTTCGAGGTAGGGATTTCCTACTCCATTATATAAGTTTTGTTCTAAGTTTTGGTATATTGATATGTTGGGGTTACTTTGATAATTTTGGGAAAAACCCTAGTTGTATCAATTAATTAATTTGTATAATTAATTCAAGGGAATTGGGGAATTTGGTTAAATTCATGAAATTGGGGAATTCATTGATTAAATGGCGTAGTTGGATAATTTAAATCACTCGCCTATTGAATTGTTGATATATTTATTTTCAGTTTAGAAATAACTGTTTTGGGCTATCGGTGGAGGATAGCCGTGCTTGTTGTAGACACTGCATGTGGATTAGGGATAACTGAAACTAATCATTGATTAAGTCATCAATTTTGACTGCTGAATTAATACAGACATTATGTGTGTTGATTGTGTGTTGTATATGTTATGTGTTTGCATACATTGTTTTGTGTGGGAGGAGATAGGGGATGTACTCCACGGTTTAGGGGAAGATAGGGGATGGACCTCTAAACCGGATTTTGTTTGGGAGGAGATAGGGGATGGACTCCATTAGCATCACTTTTATGTGTGCTTATTTATATTGAAGTGTTTTTATTGATACAGCACTAAAATGTGTATCAAACTGGAAGTATGAAGTGTTTTGATTTGAGCCTGAGTCTCATCTGTTGTTGACACTGGAAGAATGTGAATATGATATATATAGTTCACTGTTGTAAGTTTGGCCAGGTTCTGAGCCATATTGATAATGTTGAAAAGTAAAACGTGTCTTAGACATTAGTGTCATGAAACTATATAATGATGTAATTGATTATCTTGGTTAGCCATCTATTGAATGCTATTGCTTTATTCAATGCTTATATTTGGTTTAGTATATTTCTACTGGGCTGTGGCTCACCCTATATGGGAACATCATTTTCAGGTTCAGGTGATAAGCTACCTCCAAGAACTTAGCTTGGAAGGACTTGGATTTTGAAGACTATTTTCAGTTATTTGTTTTTCATTGTTAGTACATGTAAACACACAAGCCTAGGGCTTTATTTGTAATTGAGTTAGAACTCATATTTTTGTGTCCAAGTGTTGGCTTGGAAAGATGTAAGCCTGTAGGGCATTTAAGTTGATGTTACATGTAATGTTTTTATTTGGTAATACTCTGATGAATGAATTAATAAAGTGTTTTCTTTAAATAATGCATGTCAATGATATATATATATATATATAATGGGTTAATTTTGAGGGCGTGACACTGGAACTGTGGAAAGAAGGGACGTCTAAAGGGAGATTGCCCGACATTGAATAAGAACAAAGGTAATCAAAATCAGAAATTTGCTAATGCTGCAACGAAGGAGATTTATGATGCTTTGATCTTGAGTATTGACAGCCCTCTTGAATCTTGGATTTTAGATTCTAGGGCATCATTCCATTCTACTTCACAGAGGGAAATCATGGACAATTACGTTGGTGGTGATTTTGGGAAGGTTTATCTGGCTGATGACGAACCTTTGAAGATTGTGGGTAAAGGGGATGTAACAATGAAGTTCCCAAACGGATCTGTTTAGAAGATACATAATGTCAGACGTGTGCTTGGTTTGAAAAGAAACTTGATTTCTATAGGACAACTTGATGACGAAGGTCATGTTGTAACCTTCATGGACGGTTTGTGGAAAATCACCAAAGGAGCCATGGTTATTGTTCGTGGTAAAAAAGAAGGCGCCCTTTACATGACCATGAACAATAGGGATGCAGTAGCAGTTGCTGGTGAGAATGAAGACTGAAATCTGTGGCACCATAGGCTTGGGCATATGAGTCAAAAAGGGATGAAGGTACTTGCATCTAAGGAGAAACTATCAGATTTGAAATCGGTGGACATTGACTTTTGTGAGGATTGTATCTTCAGCTAACAAAAGAGGGCCAGTTTTTAAAGGATGGCAGGATACTGAAGTCAGAAAAATTGGAGTTGGTTCATATAGATGTTTGGGGACCTGCACCAGTTTCATCTCTAGGAGGATCATCATACTATGTTACCTTTATCGACGACTAAACGAGAAATGTATGGATTTATTTTCTGAAAATATATCTGAAGTTTATACTACTTTTAAGAAGTGGAAAGCCTTGGCGGAGACTGAACAAGTCTGAAAATTAAGTGCTTGAGATTAGATAATGAAGGGGAATATGAGGACAATGAGTTCAAGAAATATTATGTAGAAAATGGAATTAGAAAAGAGAAGACATGAATAAAACTCTGAACAGAATGGCATTGCAGAACGCATGAATAAAACTCTAAATGAACATGCTAGAAGTATGAGGATACATGCTGGATTACCAAAGATGTTTTGGGCAGATGCAATTAACACTGCAGCATATCTGATTAACCATGGTCCATTTGTTCCATTGGATGGAGAGCTACCAAAAGAAGCTTAGAGTGGTAAAGAGGTAAATCTTTCTTTTTTGAAGGTATTTGGTTGTGTTTCATATGTGCATATAGATTCTGCTGATAGAAGTAAACTTGATCCGAACTTTGTTAAATGTACTTTTATTAGGTATGGCATTGATCAATTTGGTTATCGGTTTTGAGATGATAAAAATCAAAAAATAATCAAAAGTAGAGATGTCATATTTGATGAAAAAGTAATGCATAAGGATAGGGATAAGTCTACATATGAATTTGAATCTGTTACTTGTCATAAGCATGTTGATTTAGAGGAGATTAGTGAGAATGATTTGAATAGTAGGATTCAGAATAATTCTAAAAATCTTATTCCACAAACAGAGCCACATACTCCTACTCCTAAGTTGAGACAGTCAGACTGAGAGTCTCAACCTACACAGCGTTGGTCTCTATCTTTACATTATTTGTTGTTGCCTGATGGGGGTGAACCCGAAAGTTATTATGAGGCTTTGCAGGTTGATGATTCAATTAACTGGGAGTCAGCTATGCAGGATGAAATGGATTAACTCATGGCAAACCAGACACGGGAGTTGACTGAATTACCAGTGGGTAAGAAAGCTTTGCACAACAAGTGGGTTTACAGGGTCAAACAGGAACATGATAGGAGTAAACGCTACTAGGCTTGATTGGTTACAAAGGGATTTTAGTAAAAAGAAGGGACTGACTACACTGAAATTTTCTCTCCAGTTGTGAAGTTGACCACTAATAGATTGGTGCTGGGAATTGTGGCTGCTGCATCTTGAGCAGATGGATATGAAGACGGCTTTTCTCCATGGTGATTTGGAGGAGGAAATTTACATGAAGTAACCACAAGGTTTCCTGGCACGTGGCAAAGAGGAGTTTGTATGCCAACTTCGAAAAAGCTTGTATGGTTTGAAACAGGCCCCAAGGTAGGTACAAGAAGCTTGATAGGTTTATGTGTAGCTACGGTTTTACAAGATGTCAAGCAGATCATTGTTGTTATTTCAAGGGATTTGACAAAAGTTATATTACTTTGCTCTTATATGTTGATGATATGCTTACCGCGGGATCTAGCATTGAAAAGATAAAAAAATTGAAGAAACTTTTGTCTAACTAATTTGAGATGAGAGTTCATGGAGTTGCAAACAAAATCCTTGGTATGAGGATTCACAGGGACAAGGAAAATGGTACTTAATGTTGTCACAGGCTGAGTATGTCAAAAAAGTTCTCAAGAGGTTTAACGTGGCTGGTGCAAAACAAGGGAGCACTTCACTGGTAAGCCACTTCAGACTTACCAAAGAGCAGTCTCTGAAGACCGAAGAAGAGCAGGCTTACATGGAACGTGTTCCATATGCTTTAACTCTTAGTAACATAATGTATGCTATGGTTTATACTAGACCAGACATTGCACATGCAGTGGGAGTGGTTAGTAGGTACATGAGTAATCCAGGCAAGTAGCATTGGGAGGCAGTGAAGTGGATCCTTAGATACTTGAGTGGTACTACAAACATGGCACTTTGTTTTAGACAAACCGGCACCGGGTTACATGGTTATGTTGATGCAGACTTGGCTGGTGATATGAATAACAAAAAGAGTACTACTGGTTATATTTGCAAATTGGGTGGTACAACAGTGAGTTGGATTTCATAGTTACAGAAGATTGTGGCCCTTTCTACAACAGAGGTTGAGTATGTTGCTATTACTGAAGCTAGGAAGGAGATGACTTGGTTACAGAATTTCCTAGCAGAGTTGGGTAAGACGTAAGAGAGGAGTATTTTGCATTGTGACAGTCAAAGTGCTACTCATCTTGCAAAGAATCCAACTTTTCATTCTAGGACAAACACATTCAGCTACGATACCATTTCATTCGTTCACTTGTAGATGATAAAGTCTTGTCTCTTGAGAAGATACAAGGCAGTAAGACTCCAGCAGACATGTTGACTAAGACAGTCACCATTGACAAACTGAAGTTGTGTGCAACTTCAGTTGGCCTTCAAGATTGATGAAAGATAATCGAGTTGTTGCGGCGTTCCTCTATCTGATGAAAATGATGAAGAGCTTGTGTTATCAGGTTCCAAGTGGGAGATTGTTGGGTCAGTGGACCCTAATAAGTACTATTCACTCAACCCTACTATTCACTTAAACACTGGGTCCAATGGGGGGTTTGGGTACTTTCGTAATTCCCATGTGCTTCCTTGTAACCCTAATTCTATACTTATAAATAGATGAGTTGGCACATCTTTTAGGTGAAGAACGAGTTGTATTTTTTCTGATCATAGTGAAAACCGCAACAACCATGGACGTAACCCTATTCTGTGGTGAACCACGTAAATCCTTGTGTTATTGTGTGTGTGATTTGTTTGATTCATTAATTTCTTTCTTGTTTATTATTTCGTGTCTCGCCGATCTTGGTTAGAAATGGTCAATTCCTAACAATATTCATCAATAATTTGTTAGGTGAATAAATGAAACAAAATAATATTATCATCTCTTTTATATGAAAAAATATCATATTTAATGTTGTTTATATTTGTGTTTTCATAACATTTGTATTAGTTCGGTCCATTTAACCATATAAAAAAACATGTCAGTATAATTATATCAAAATTGTAAAATTTATTGTATTTTTTTCTAAATTTTACAAGAGATTAGTGCAAATTATGGTAAATTTTTATATGTAAATCTGGTTATGGTATAAATTTTCGTTACAGAAGGAATTTTAGGGTAGTGATAGTGGTGCACTTGGAAATGTAGTTGGAGTTTTGGGAGTTAAGCCAATGCAGCCAAAACATAAAGAAATAAAAGTTCTAATTTTTTAAATATATTTATTTATTTATTTTAAAATTTTAGTTAAGAAATTTATATATTTATTATTAAAATATGACTAATATCTTTACATCTAAAAAATTATTCAAGATTACATTAAGCAAACCCATGATTTATGTTTTTAGCTTGGAACTTAGTTTAGAGAAGTGATCTGTTAATTTATAAAAATATCTATTAATTAATAATTTAAATTTTTTATTTAAAAATTTACAATTTTTTTTAAATGGTTTTTTCAATAGGATTAAGACAAGTGTACTTGAATTTATAACCATTTGATAAATTACGATTTAAATCTAAAAGTTTAATTTAGATTTTTCATTAAATATTTTGAAATTACATATGAATAAAATTACATTTAGATTTTCATTTTAAATGTAAAATTAGATGTAATTAAGATATGGTTAATTTCATTTTCTTTTCACATTTTATTAATATATTTTTAAAATTTAAAATTAAATAGAACTTGATGGGCATGGCTTAGGAGGGCCCAACCCACGGTTGTCTTGGGTTACCCAAACAGTCACTTGGCTGAAGACCAGCAAAGCAGGGCCAACACCATGCCCAATAGAGAACTCACAATGGTCAAGCCCAGGCACCAGCTAGACATGTGTCAAGTAGGGAGTTAGCCATGTGGCAGACAAAGATTTTGGGGAGTTATTGAGCCCACGCGCCAAACATTAAATAAGACTATCAAAACATTAAATGCAACATGACCTCTCGCTCTAAGATGTGGGAAAATCACCATGGTCGATGGCAAGTAAATTGTACGCTTTCGGCCAATGGGACAGCATGAATGGACAAGGAAATGATTAACAAGCGATATAAGGAAGCTTCTGAGGAACATTTTGGTAAGAAAAAACTCTCTCTCTCTCTCTGTCTCTCTCTCTCTCGCTACACTGTTATTCGATATCATCTTCCTTGATCGTCAGAGGGTCCATAGGAAGGAACCACCCCCATTTCGAAACCTTCCTACTGGATTTGTTGCAGGTGCGACTAGGAAGACGAAGGATAGTCGACCCATGAAGCGCCTAGACCAGTCCGAACCATCTTGCCCCAACCAAACTGCATTATTGGCTGGCACCCACCGTGGGGCCTCTCTGGTTGATAGTTGTGTTCATTGCTGCCAGAGGCATTTCCCCCATCACCCACTTCTTACGTCGGGGTGAATAGTTATGATGAGATCCATGGCTTCACAACGCAATACCGGCAACCCTCAAGCTTAGTCCTCCAACCCAAATAACCCACCTCTATATTTCACAGAACTCATTAATAGTATCAACCATCTAGCCGAGAAAAACTAGGCCCTGATCAATGCTTTGCACTAGCATGATCTCCCTGTTCCTCTCCTTCCGCCACCACAAGACATTTCTCCAAACTAGGAACAAACCCCAAACCACCACCACCCATACCAACCGCATGTTTCCCAAGGCCCTCTTGCCCCACCCTTCACCCCACAAGCTTAGTCGTCAAACTTGGAGGACTTGCACCCCCCTCCTCAAGGTTTATAACTTCATCAAGACGAGCCTCAGCCCTTCCATAACCATCATCCACCACACTACGCTCCTGTCCATAAAGGCAAAGTTAGCAGTGTTCAACCACCGCTTTATTCTACAGGAGACGATGTTCCCATTTGGGACGCGAAACTGCGAGCCATGAAGCTCTAATTTCAGAGAGTCCAACAAAACATGCAGAACAAACCTTCTACCGCCACCAACTCCAACTTTGCCGCTTCTATCAGCGATAAACCTCTACCCCCTAAGTTCAAAATGCTGTCGATTAACACCTTCAACGGTACAACTGATCCGGTCGAGCACCTGGAAGCATACAGGACACTCATGATCCTTCATGCCTTCTTTGACGAGATCATGTGTCGTGCCTTCCCTGTGACACTCAAAGGGTCGGCGTGACTTTGGTTTAGTCAACTCCAAGCAGACTCTATCATTACTTTCCACCAGCTAAGCGACTCCTTCTTGATCCATTTCATTGGCACTCAGCGTCAACAATATCCGACTATGCAGTTACTGAATATTCGACAAACGGAAAGAGAGTCATTACGTAGCTTCTTCATTCGCTTCAATT
Organism: Camellia sinensis; assembly: GCF_055761805.1. Lineage (NCBI taxonomy): Eukaryota > Viridiplantae > Streptophyta > Magnoliopsida > Ericales > Theaceae > Camellia > Camellia sinensis. The sequence goes on from NC_138972.1 coordinate 63,165,299, forward strand.
CGAAAGCTCTACAGGTCGAGGAGAATAATGACAAGGGAATTTTAACAACCTTCATGGTCGGTCTATGCCCGTCAAATTTCCTCTTTTCTATCTCCAAAAATCCTCTAGCGACCATGGCCATCTTCCTTGCCAAAGCCTAGAAATACGTAAATGCTGAAGACTCTTTCGTAGTTCGCCAGGATTCTACACTCAAACCCCCACAATCGAAAGACAAGAAAAAAGAGCCTGAACCCAGACACTCCCAATACACTCACCGACCCTCCCAATATACTCACCGACCTACCCAATACTTCGGCCAACCCTCAAGCATCGATCGTTCGGCTCGTTCCCACCCATCTGGTCGTTTTGAGCAGTATACCCCTCTTAACTTACCCATGGAGCAAGTCCTAAACCAAATCCAACAAGATTACAATTTAAAATGGCTCTAACCTTCAGAGTCTCTCTCCATCTAACGGGATCAATCCAAATATTGTCACTTTTACCGCGACCATGACCATAACACCGAGGAATGCATCAATCTTAAGGATCAGGTTGAAGACCTGATCCATCAGGGACATTTGGCTCGATTCACCATGACATGACCACACCAAAGAGCCAAGGTTGATCCCTTGAGATAGAACAACGGACGCACTCCACCAAGGCAAGCCGATCAGTTGATATGAAATAGTGATAGAGCTCAACAACAACCCCGACCTCCAAGAGGACCCGCTCCCCCAATGGGAGAAGTCAGGGTCATTGCAAGAGGACTCAAGTGTGGAGGATTATCTCAGTTGGCACAACGAGTTGAGCTCTGCAAGATCAGGCAGAGGTCACACAAAGAAGTGATAACGGTCGACCGACCTCTGAAACAACCCAAATAGTGGTCACAATTGATCACTTTCACCGATGCAGATTATGCGGAAGTCCGGTATCCTCATAACGACCCTCTAGTTATTTTCTCTACAAAGTCAGACATGTGCTCATCGGCAACTCATCGGACATTATCTTTCTCAATGCTTTCAAGTTGCTCAAAATCGACGAACAAAAGTTATCACCTCTACAAACCCCCTTAGTCCGTTTCACACGAGATCGGGTAACCTCCATAAGGTCCATCGATCTCCCAATCACTATTGGTGAGTTCCCAAGGCAAACCATGAAGATCCTCACTTTCTTGGTCGTTAACTGCCCTTTGCTTACAACGTTATACTTGGACGTACAGCTCTCAATGTTTTCCAAGCTGTGACATCCACTTACCATCTGGCAATAAAATTTCTAATCGATAATTAAGTCAGCACCATAAGGGGTGAGTAGACCGTAGCCAAAGAATGTTACGTCGCTTCGTTAAAAGAGGTGAAGATGAAGAAGGCCATGATCATTGAAGGCCTTGATGTTAGGGACAAGGAGCAACTAATCCGAAGGGAACTAGTGGAAGAGTTAGTGGAAGTAACCATTAATCTTGCCGACCAAAGAAGACGGCTAAGATCGGCAGCCAACTGTGCCCTCAAGCTAGGGCTGACCTTACAGCTCTCCTAACTGAGCACAACGATGTCTTTGCTTGGACTTATGCGGATATACCAGGCATCGACCCTTCTTTTATTACTCATCACCTATGTATCGAGCCCCAATTCTGACCATTCTGTCAAAAGTAGCACATTTTCTACCCAGAGCGCAATAATCTCTTCGCTGCAGAGGTAAAAAAATAGTTGAAGACCAAATTCATAAAAAAAAACGTGGACTATCCCAAGTGGTTATCCAACGTGATCTTGGTATGCAAAAGTAATGGCAAGTGGAGACTCTACGTCGACTATTCCAACCTCAACTGAGCTTGCCCCAAAGATAGCTATCCATTACCCAGGTGTAGACACCCCATTTTTGACCGTCCTCAAGACTTGGACGTCACCGTTTGAACACTCGGTGATCATCAATGTTTGTGTTCGTTTGGAGTTCCCAGAGGTCTCGGCTACGTGCCTTGCCTCCGGATCTCTGAACTCGACTGTTTAGTGTCTGGTTTTGCACCAAACACTTGTGTTTTGCCTTGGAGGGGCAGGGAATACCTTGTGAGGCATCCCTACACATCACCAGCCATGGCCAGAGGCCACCGGCTGGTTTTTGTTGCCATCGGCAATGTATATTGCCGGTCGGCATTCTTTGTTGCCAGTCGGCAGACCATTTTTTCAAGATGGCAATTTTGAGCAGCCGACTACTGTTCATCTACTTTTGCAGATATTTTAATACAGCTGTATGGCATTTTGTTCCCCTCCATACACGTGTATGAAGGGATGGCCTTCTTGTTAACTTACCTTGTAAGCTTTACAAGATTGGCTCCTCTATAAGAGGAGCCCTCCCCTCTTGGCTTTAGGGTTAGACATTTTAGAGAGAAAAAATATTGTTAGAAGCTCTGGTTCTAGGGTTAGAACTTATATACATTCTATCTCTATATCTCTCTCTCTTGAGTGTTCTAGGTGTATTTGTTCATAGTATTGCACACAAACACCTACTGTTACACCTTCCCTTGGCTATTGAGGTTCTAAGGGATTGTTTTCAGAGTTTTGGAGCTGGTTTGGAGCTTAAGAAGCTACTGGAGCTTCATTTGTGAATGAAGTCTACAAGGGTAAGAAACTAGTCCCTTTATTCCCCATTCTTGCATACTATTTTTGCCTATTTTAGAACTATTTTTGAGCATTGTGTATAACATAAAAAGTTCTATTTTTGGGCCCTCTAAATAGTTTGTTTAGAGTTTTTTGTGGTTTGGAGGTGTTTGACCCCTCTTAGGCCTTGAGAGGCCCCATTTTGTGCTATTTTGAGTGAGCTCCGGGACCTTGGTGTTTGGGCCTCCTCACCACTGAAATCTTGAGGGATTTCAGAGGTGAGGATGGTGCCTTGAGGTCCTAGGGAGGAGAGGGCCACCCCCTCTCCTTGTTGTCCTTGAAATGGACCATTTTTGGCCTCTTAAGGGAGCACCTAGCTAAGCTTCATGTTGACCATGCCTTAGTTGTTTTTTGTGCTTATTATGTCATGACATGCCTCTATTTTTTGTTGGTTTTGGTACACCATGCATGCTTAGCATACCTACCTTGTAATGCCATGTGTAAGCCTTAACATGCCTTAGGTTGTAAACCATTGTTCAAGCATGTTTTAGGTCTAGCTTTGTGAAGCTTTTGTGCTTATTTTGCCATGTTTGAGGTCTGTCCTTAGTCATTTTGGTCGGCCATGACATGTTTAGTATAGCCCCTTTGCATTTTGGCTTGTTGGCCTTAAGCATGTGAGGGTATAGCATGTGTTACTTGCTTTATTTCATTGGTTTAGCACCATTTGTAGCATCATTTCAGTTCCTTTAGCAGGCTTGTATGCTTGCCTTGGATGCCTCCTTGACGCCTTATGAGCTTGTGTTGTATGCTCCTTGAAAGTGCATTTGTGCATGCTTTTGAATTCAAGCCATTTAGATGCCATCTAAGTGGTCCTTTGAGCTTTGTTTTATGTGCTAAAACTCTGTTTTTAGTCATTAAATTCATGCCATGTTTGGTCTTGTTAAGTGTGGTCAAATACTTCATTAGCTTACCTTGAATGCTTGAGCCATTTGTTGCATGTTTAGCCTATCTTGTTTGCTTGGTTTGGCACCATATTCTTGCATGATTTTCAGAGCTTAATACATGCCCCATGTCCATGATTATTCCCCTTTAAGTGTGCTTAAAAAGTGCCCTTTGATGCTTAAGTGTTTAGGCCTTAACGTGTGCATGTGTGTATGTGTGTTTGGTCCCATCTTCTTAAGCTTTGGCCACTGTTTTGGACCTAGCATAGGGCTGTCCAAATTAGTGTAAGACCATCCTCTCATGTTATTGCATGCATGCCTTGCATACCATCACATATTCGCTCCATTTCACCTTGTGTTGCATGCCATGTGTAATTGTATTTTGTTGTAGTGCTTGAGTTGCATGATATGCTATTGTATGCTTAGGTTGTAATACATGTGGCATGTATTCTCTCCTTTAGCCACTTAACATGTTGTTGCATGTTTTTGCATTGCCATGTCGCATCCTTAGCTCACATGCCTAGGATTGTATTCTATTTGCATGCATGCTTGGCCTCTTGAAATGCTTGTGATAGAGGTTGAGTCCTATTGGTTTGTTCATATGCATTGCATTCCATATCAAAAATGCACACTTGATTCTTTGGGCCATCACGCATTGAAATGCGCGATTGATGATCCAAGAACCAAGGATCATGGCCCTTTGAGTCATAAACATGATAAGGGGTGTGATTGGTGCATACATTGCTTGAATAGCATTGCCATGCTCTGCCTTGCCCTCTGTTGCTGTCAATTGCAGATTCAACAGGAACTTTCTGCCGACCGGCAGTGTTTAGTGCCGACCGGCAATCCTTCCTGGGCCGATAGCTTCATCAACAGCCGATGATTACACACCACAGCCGGTGATGACTCTACTCAGCTGGCGGTGTCTCCCAATGTCCAGGGAAGCAATTCTGAGACTTTGGCAGCCTTCCAAGAGGCAGTGCAGAGAAAACAGAGGCAGCCTATGCATGGCAGTGCACTTCCGAGCAAGACCCGAGCACGCGTGCATCGAACCTTCTTCCCGAGGCCCTTTTTTATTACTTTTCTTATGCTTAGTTAATTTATTAATTAATTAGGTGATTTGTAATAGTTAATTAGCTAGGATAGTTAATTCATTATTCGAACTGTATTATTCTTTCGGTCCCTCCGAGCGAGGGTAAATTTGTAATAAGTGTGGGTGAGTGTGTGCATGTCTCCCAACCGCCACTTTTTTCTTCTCTTTTATTTACCTGCTTATGAAGGTAGATTAGGGCATGTTTAAATTAGCATACATTATGCTATGCATGCGTGCATCCATACATTTGTCTCGCATGCACCAGGCTCGGTACATTATGTTAACTGCATTTGTACTTCAATTCCAAATTGAATACGTGCATCAATTGATTGCATTTCACATGCCATGTTTAGGTTAGCCGAGCCTACTCCAATTGCATCCTGTATGTGTTGCATTAGTCAATTTGACATGAACTAGGACCATGCATGTTGGCTAACTAGTTTATTGTTTTGGCATGGAGTACGATGTAAGTATTTTTATGCTTTAGCATATCGCATGCGTGTGAATGCTATCATAACAGCATGCTTACCATGTGGCTAGATGCTTATGTGATAAACTGTTTGAATGCCTGTGGGTGAAGGTTGGATTGTCTGAGTTGGAAAAACTCGTTGAAATCCATATTTTAGCCTACTTGCGAGTAGCAAATTCCAAAACATTTCCCAAAACAAATGGATATGCAATGCTTATTCCCAAATTAGGCAATCTAGTCTATACTTGTTTGCTGTGCCCATAACGTAGTAATTCTAGGCTAATAACCGGAATAAGAACACATAACGTTTTCAAAAACGGATGTCATGGTTAGTAGAGGCCGATCTTCGGATCGGGCGAGAGGGGGTGCTCATAGCTGACCTTCCCCGATCGTACCCAAGTTCCCGAGCCGAGGCAACTTTGGTGATGACGGACACGTGGCCTCTAGCACTGAGTCAGGGTTTCCTAAATTCCCCCAAAATAAAATATTTAGGTGGCGACTCTGTATCTGGCAAAGCAGTTCATGTTTGGCGCTTCTTTTCAAAAATCTGTTTCTCAAAATGATTTGCCGAATTTGGACTCTTTGGTTCAGATTAAGAACCGTGACACAAATCGAGTCCGAGCTGTAGCAGTGAGGCCCATGGGCGTGCGTCTACAGTTTCTGGCGACTTTGTTGGGAATTTTAGAGAGCTTGACTCAAACTCGTGATATCCTATTTTGATTCCATTTATGTGTCTCTTTGCATTGCATGTGCATTGGTGCGCCTAGGACACAGTGTTTGCCATCTGCCATCCCTGAACGGTTTGCTAGAGGCTTGACTTGTCAAGGCATGACCATAAGGCTGACCGGTTATGGGCTCTGACAGTATGGGAACACAAACCCCGATTTTACCGGGGCACCCTTTTCGACCATTCGACCTAGTGCATATCGAAATCCATAGTGACCATTCTAAGCTAGGACAGGTTGCTTATCCGATGTTAGGTTGTTTGAAAACTGCTGCGTGCATAGTAGAACCCTAGCTCCTGACAAAATAGGACAGGGAAACCCTACCCCAGCATAGGGGTGTTTTGGCTCTCTTTACCTGCTATGTGCTTTTAGAATGTATCTCTACAGGAACGTACACATCAGTTTGCAAGATTGAGTATTAGACCTGAGGGGATCAGTATCAGCTATGAGAATCAGTTATCTGCGGGTATCAGGTTCAGTTTTGGGAACAGTGATTCTGGGGAACAGTGATCGGCAATAGAGTGCAGTTGTTCGGCTACACCTATGGTTGATCTGTTTGGGCTGAAATACTGTTTGTTTTTCCTTTTAGTTCAGAGTATCCAGAGAATTGGTACAGAATAGCTAGTGTTCCCCTTTGATTGAGGCAGGACTTATGACGACACAGAATTCAGAAGAGATTGTGGTTATGACAGCTACGCTAGATCAAGGGATCACCCCGCGAGATGAAACCAATGTTGATGTATCGCATCCGCCTAGGTCACCTGTCACACACCCAGTCTGGGCCCCCCAGTTGTATCAGGCTCGTGAGCCCACCACCTTTGAATTGATGGGGATGATAGGTGATCTCCAGAGATCCGTGGCCGATCTGGCCTATGGAATTTCGGCTTCACCACCAGCGGCACCATATGCCGGGAATTTCATGCCACAGGAGCCCCCGTGTAACAAGCCCGCGGGGGACCTCGCTACAGCTCGGACTCGACTTTCGTTAGTCACGGTTCTAAGTCTGAACCAAAGAGTCCAAATCCGGCAAATCGTTTTAAGAAAAACAGATTTTTTTGAAAGAAGTGCCAAACATGGACTGCTTTGCCAGATACAGAGTCGCCACCTAAATATTTTATTTTGGGAAATTTAGGAAACCCTGACTCGGTGCCAAAAGGCCACGTGTCCGTCATCACCAAAGTTGCCTCGGCTCGGGAACTTGGGTACGATTAGGGAAGGCCACTTCGTGAGCACCCCCGCTCGCCCGGTCATAGACCGGCCTCTACTAACCATGATATCTAGTTTTGAAAACTTTGTGGGTTCTTATACCGGTTATTAGCCTAGGTTACTATGTGATGCACACAGCATATAAGTATAGACTGGGTCGTCCGAATTGGAACAAAACATTTCATGCTTGTTTATTTGAAAATGGTTTGATGATGCTACTCGCAAGTAGGCTAAGACGTGGATTTGCCACCCTCGGGTGGGCTTAGAAAAATGTGATTTTGCCACTATCTAGTGGGCTTAAAACTCACAGTCAATGATTTGTTCCAATTTAAACAACCCGACCTTCACCCACAGGCATTCAGGCAGTTATATCACATAAGCACATAGCCTCATGGTAAGCATGCTATTCATGGTAATCACTCACACGCATGCAAGGATGCTAAAGCATAAAGCTCACCGAGTACTCCAAGCCAAAATAGAAACTTCATTAGAAATCATGCATGATCCTAACTATACAGAAATGCCTAATGCAACACATGCAAAATGCGATTATAACAGGCTCGGCTATTCTAAGATGGCATATGAAATGTTACAACTATCATGTATTCAACTTTGAAATTGAAGGTACAATGCAGTTAGTATGATGCGCCGAGCCCGGTGCATGCAAAACAGATGAATGAATGCAAACATGCTATCATACTGTATGCTAATTGAAACATGCCCTAATCTAACCATCATAAGCGGATAAATAAAAGGGAGAAAGACGTGGGGTTGGAAGACATACAACACACACACGCACACTTATTACAGTTGTGCCCTCGCGCAGAGGGTCCGAATAAATATACAGTCCAAATATTACAGTCCCCAAATAAAAGAATATTACAGTCCAAAATATTACAGAATTCTAATTAATTAATGAATTAACTAAGAAAGCAAGTAAAACTGGCGTGCAAGCCAGGGACTGTCTTGCTTCTAGTAGATGATGCATGTCCGGACTGCCTTGCGCGGAAATCCACCGGAATGCCCTAATTAGCCTCTGTTTACATCTGTTCTTGAAATGCGTGCCAAGCCCCAAAAGGTTGCTGATTCTTCGTTTTGCTGTAACAGAGAGCAGGAAAGGGGCATAGCAATGTATTTGCACAAATATATGCATGTCTCGATCCTCGTGCCACCAATCACGCATACCGAGGCATCATGGCCGAGGAGTCGAAATGCACAACTCAATATAGGATGAATGCACATGAAACTACAGCTAAAACCTAACTCCATCATGGACAATCCGGAGTGTCGGTGACTGGGGAATTGAGACACATTCCGTCACTCGGAGTACGAAATGTACCTCGTTTCCCGTGCCCAGGCTAACTCCTATTCCGGACACGATGCAATATGCATGGTATGCATGAAATGCAACTAAAATATAATCCTAACATACACAATGCTATGAAAATGAGATGTCTCGAAATGCGTGCACACGGGCATGCAAACCGAGAAAATGACAGAATGCAATCTAAGATACAACCTAGTACACATAATGCTATAAAAAAGATATGCCTCGAAACGCGTGCACACGGGCACGCAAACCGAGGCAATGGTAAATGCAATGAAAATGAGGTGCCTCGAAAGGCGTGTACACGGGCACGCAAACCGAGGCGATAACATACGCAATGAAAATGAGATGCCTCGAAACACGTGCACACGGGCACGCAAACCAAGGCAATGACATACACAATGAAAATGAGGTGTCTCGAAATGCGTGCACACGGGCACGCAAACCGAGGCAATGACAGAATGCTACAAAATGACATGGAAACATGATATGGGCTTATACTAACATGAGTGAGCCTCAGCCACACTCACATAGGATGCCGGCGGATAAAAATGGGATGCCTCGAAATGCGTGCACACGGGCATGCAAACCGAGGCGATGACAAAATATGATGAAATGACATGGAAATGACAAATGGGCTTACACCAACATGAGAGAGCCTCAGCCACACTCACATAGGATGCCGGCGGATGAAAATGGGATGCCTCGAAATGCGTGCACACGGGCACGCAAACCGAGGCAATGACAGAATGCGATGAAATGACATGGAAATGACAAGTGGGCTTACACCAACATGAGAGAGCCTCAGCCACACTCACATAGGATGCCGATGGATAAAAATGAGGTGCCTCGAAATGCGTGTACACGGGCACGCAAACCGAGGCAAAGGTAAAATGCTATGAAATGACATGAAAATGACAAATGGGCTTACACCAACATGAGTGAGCCTCAGCCACACTCACATAGGATGCCGGCGGATAAAAATGCGATGCCTCGAAATGCGTGCACACGGGTACGCAAACCGAGGCAATGACAGAATATGATGAAATGACATGGAAATGACAAATGGGCTTACACCAACATGAGAGAGCCTCAGCCACACTCACATAGGATGCCGGCGGATGAAAATGGGATGCCTCGAAATGCGTGCACACGGGCACGCAAACCGAGGCAATGACAGAATGCGATGAAATGACATGGAAATGACAAGTGGGCTTACACCAACTTGAGAGAGCCTCAGCCACACTCACATAAGATGCCGATGGATAAAAATGAGGTGCCTCGAAATGCGTGTACACGGGCACGCAAACCGAGGCAAAGGTAAAATGCTATGAAATGACATGGAAATGACAAATGGGCTTACACCAACATGAGTGAGCCTCAGCCACACTCACATAGGATGCCGTCAGGTAAAAATGGAGTGCCTCGAAATGCGTGCACACGAGCACGCAAACCGAGGCGATGCCAGAATGCGATGAAATGACATAGAAACAACATGCAATCATTCTAATGGAATTTCAGCATTAAAATATGGGGGAAAACAGTCCCGAAATGAGGCGAAATGACATGAAATGCAAGGAATTGTCCCGAAATGTGAATTTAGGCACCCGAAATGACCTATAGCTATGCCAAACATGTACAATATGGGCATGCAATGCAAAGACAGAAGCTAGAAAGTCCCAAAAAATGCACTTTCACAGTTATAAGCATGGCCAAACAGCAAGCATAGGTATGGTAAAAATAACATGCAAGAATAGGGTCCAAAAGAGGGGTAATGAAGCAAGTGATATAAGCAAAACCCAAACTAAAAAATTTCCTTCTACAACATTGAATAGGGACCAAAAATATAAATATTTACAGTATATGGCAGCCTCAAAATCAGTATACAAACATGATAGAAATGTGATGCAAAATAAGGCTCAAAAGTGGCTATAACATGAGGTATGCAAAATAATCACCAAACAGCCAAAGACCCTTAATAAAACATGTAGAATGGACCAAAATAAGCACTTTTCTAGAACTGTAAAATGGCCAAAAACAAAAGCATGGTAGGCTAACTAAACATGCAAGAATGGGGAATAAAATAGGGATATAACATGAAGTGACCTATGGAAGCCCCAAATGGTGTTGAACCCTTCTTCAATGTTGAAGAGGGGCTCAAAATAAGCCTCATATCAGTTTACAACATGCTCGAAAATAAATTGCTCATGGGCCAAAAATAGCATGCAAAATCATGACATACAAGAGGGTCAATGAAGCAAGTGTATTATGGAGGGCTCAAACAGGGTTGAGCCCTTAATGAAAAGTGAAGATGAGCTCAAAATAGGGCCCTTTTCAGTTGGGGCCGGAGCTTGAAACAAAAAGCAAATGGGGCTTAGAAATAGATCAAGAAAAAGGGTCAAAAGGGTAAAAGTGTTACTTACCCTTGAAGACTCAAGCTTTTGTTGCTTCTTGGATGGATTTGCAGCTGCTTTGACCTTTGGGAAACCTTCCTTGCTGCTGGAAATGAGATGGTGGTGGTAGAGCTTGGTGGTGTAGAAGGAATGATGGTTAGGGGCTTAGGGTTTTTTGAAGAATTGAGAAGGATGGAGATGGAGTTGGCTATGGAAGCTTCAAGGAGAGTTTTTCTAACCCCAACAAAGGAGGCCACCAGCTGGTTATAAGGGTTCAAAAGGGGGTGTAAAGGTGGGGGAAAAGGAGAGCAAAATTCCCCCACAAAATATCCCCCGGATAAATATCTTGTCTGGGGGATATTGCCCCACAGCTGTAAAGTGCACAGTGCGAGGAACACGGCCGGCCTCTCACTTTTGTTGGAGGTGGCCGGCCGGCCACACCCCCTAGCCGGCCGGCTAGGGGTCAAAAGGTTCAATGAGATTTTCTGGCCGGCCAGCTACTGGGGAGGTACTCCCATGTGTGTACAACACAACCATGTGGTTAAAATTCCAAGAAAGTGGGTCCAAGGGGTTCAACATTAGCTCGGAAAGAGGGGTTCAAAAGGGTCAAGTAACCTTAATGGCCGGCCACCAACTTTTAGGGGCCTCCCAGGTGTGTAGATCACAGATATGTGGTTCAAAGTTCAAGAAGAAAGGTCCAAGGGGTTCAACATTAGCCCGGAAGAAAGGGGTCAAAAGGGTCAGGTAACCTTAATGGCCGGCCACCAACTTTTAGGGGCCTCCCAGGTGTGTAGATCACAGATATGTGGTTGAAAGTTGGCAACACTAACCCTAGGGTGTTCAACATTAGCCCGGAAGTTGGAAAAACGGGCGCCGGGAGGCTCCGGAGGAGAGATAACTGGCTGCTGCAACAATTGCTGGCCTCCCACCCTTCAATGACCTTCCTTGTGATAAAACAGAGGTACCTGCCAAAAATGAACGAAAACCGTTGCAAAACAAATGTTCGGGAGCCAAAGCACGCAGTTCGGGATCCCGAAAAATGGGCTGTTAAACACCGAAAGTGGCGTTCGGCCACGAAGTGGGTTTCTCAGACCCCAGTGTCCCTCAAAAGGGATTAAATAAGATGTATGCCAAAAATCAGAGCAAACGGAGATGGTTAGGCGGTCCCGAACCGAGGCACACGGCCTGACGGCTCCGAAAACCGGGAACCGGGCTCCGAAATGGGCAAAATGGCCTACGGCCACCAAATGTAGCCCATGGCCACTGAGAGATGGTCTACGGGACCTCTCCCTCCCCTCAGGAAAAGAAACAGAGAAAACCGAGTCTGGTTCGCAAACCGAGGCAAGGCACCGAAGAAGGTCCGGAAGTCCGGAGGCGGGGCTCGCAGCCGTGACTCTGAAACTTCTGAATGAGCACATTATGCAATATCACCAAGTGCTCAACTGGTGACGTCTGAGTCTCAAGGTCGGTCAAAAATGGGGTGTCTACACCCCGCTACTAGGGCGGATTGTGACAGAGCTCAGCCAGCCAGAGGTGGCTTCCAGCTACAGCCACGACATGTCAACAATAACCGGGCTTCACTCTTAAGTAGCAATCCAAACCCTTGACCAGGCTCAGGCCAGAGGCAAGAACAAAATGAAGGCAGATGCTGATCCTATTGAACAACTACTGCGGGCAGTCGAGGCTTTGAAAGCCGGGGGGATGAATAAGCAATAGATATCCGCAGTTGTGGCAAAAACTGTGGAGGATGTTTTCCCCACTCCACCTGAGGGTAGTTCAAGTCAATCAGAAAATCGGGATAGGCCCCGTCATGCCAGAACAGTTCCTCTTATTCCCAGCCCTACACCCGGGAAAGATCAGAAAGCCAAGGTGGCGCCTGCCGACCCTTTCGCTTGTGCGTCTAGTAAGAACGCTCAAACTTCAAAATACCTGCCTCGAGGGCGCAGGGTCTTTCATGCTCTCTACATGCCTCTATCTAAGGCACTTGAGATCCTTGCCGAGAGGGGGCACCTTAAACCCTTGGAGCCTCAGCCTCTCCCGAGGAATCTCCCTGCCACGCATGATGCTGCCCAGTACTGCGCGTACCACCAGCAGACAGGCCATGCAACCGACAATTGTTTCCGCCTCCGTCATGAGGTGTAAGATTTGATTGACAACGAGGTTATCCTCCCGCCCACCTCAGCCAAGTCCGTTACCACCCAGTTATTGGATTTTGAGGACGCAGATACTGCAAGTATGTAATCAGAAAGTGAACCACCTGCGGGCAGCATTCAGTATATTTTGGATGTGGCGTCTGGCACGCATTTTTGAGCATCTGCGAACGCTAGCTTTGTAAATTCTGGCTCGGGTATCGAGTCAGCCTTTTGTTTTGAGTTTGTCTCTTTGTCTTGAGTCAGTCTTTTTGCTTAAGGGTCTGCCTTGTTGTAGCGAGTCAGTCCCCTTTGTATAGAATACCAGGTGATTCCGGGCTTGTTGCCTCGAACACCGTTTTGTCTTGTAATTACCCGTTTTTGTTTTGAGTCTGTTTCTGCCAAGGGGCCAGTTATGCCAACAAATCTGAATGAAACAACTGTGGCTATCTCATTTTCATGCTTGCTTTCAGTGTAAGTTAGTTGTGCCAGAGGATTTGATTGGGCTGACAGTACATCTCGCCTGCTCTCTTGCGCGCCAAACTTATTGCATTAACCTAAGTTTTTTCAAAAACCTCTTTTGAGCACTGAGGTGATAAAAACGAAGAGGAAGGAATTCCTCTAGTTTTGCAAAATTTTGATCATTTTGAGAGAGAGAGAGGCGTGCTAAGCCTTTTAATGAATGAAATCATGCTTGTCGGCGTGAGTACTGAGAAGGATCCTGGCTTGATCCAGATTGGTTCCACACTATCTTCGACGCGAGCGATTTGTCGCTTTCTTAAAAACTTTCAAAAACAAATGTTTTACACGGCCCTGTGATGACCTGTGTGGAACCGCTCTTGAGATTGTGCAGCCTAGGATCGCTCTCAGCCTCAAGATTCAACCCGTCCGTTTCGAACCTTGAACTCGTTCAGAAAGTTCAAACGGTCAAACAACATGCAAGGTCTGTATGGCCAGATCAGAAACAGCCCTCGAACAAGAGGCACCAAAGCCGAATCAAAAAGATTAGATCTCACCAGAAGAAGCTTGCGGAGCAGCCATGATGGATTCTCCTACAAACCATTGCAACAGCCGTTCTCCTAGATATAGAGAGGCTTCAACTTCAAAAACCATTTGGCATGGACTTGTTACACTTTTACCCTTTGAGAGGCTCGCTGGGCCGAAAACCCGAAAGGGCGACCCAGGCAAAAGTTAGAGCAAGAGAAAAATACAAAAAAGCAAAAAAATACAAAAAAGAAAAAAAGAAAGAAAAAAATAAAATGCAAAAAAAAAAAAAGAAGAGAAAAAGAAATCAAAAAAAAAGAAAGAAAAGCTCGCAAGGTCGAAAACCCGCATCGGGCACCTTGGCAAAAGTTAGAGCCTGAAAAGTGAAGGTTAAAATACCCGAGTGTACCTTAACCGGAACTACGTAAGGCTTGATTCCCATGTTTGGGATACGTAGGCAACTTCATCTTGAAGTCCAGCCCCCAACGCTTTCATAGCGTCTCGATCCATACGATGGTTTCGACTTCATCCCAAAGTCCAGTCGCCAACACCTTCCAAGGTGACTGTGTCCATATATTTGTTATGACCGTCTTCGTCATCTCTGTGTCCAAGAATTCGACCACCACCAATGAAGACTGTTCGCGGACTGCTGCGGCATCATCCAAACAAGGGGCAACTTTCCGTTGCCACGAGTCATCGCGTGTCGCCATTCAAACTAGGGGCAACTTTATGTTGCCATCCCACCCCTTTCAAGCCAGGGGCAATTTTCCATTGCCTCCGATCCGAGGTTGCGCATCTCAAAGAGTAAGTTTCATGCTCGTTGAGCATTGACTGTTTGCAAAATAGTTTTTGAAAATTTTTACTGAGGTTGACTATTTTCTCGAAAACTGTTCCATTTTCCAAAACTGGACCATTTTCTTGGACCCCAAAAGGAAAATTTTCAGTGCTTATAGCCTGACTTGCATGGTTTTCAAATCAAAAATCGAACAAGTACGTTAATCCGACTCTCATCCTGATCAAAACTGTTTTAGTAGAAAACCAAAACAAAGAATGGTCAAAATGATGAACTAGAGGCACAATTGAGTCAGGCGTTTTGTCTTTCCCCCGTCGTCAACATACTTGCCAGGAGGGCACTCTACCCACTAGAAGAAATAGCTGTGTGCTAACGGCATTGGGCATGAACCCGCAACTTCCTATTCATTCATTAATCACCTTGGAGAGGGATGAAAAATGAGAGAGTAAAGAATAGAGAGGTGTAAGTTTCGTTACCTGCATAGACCGCGTGCTCCACTTACATGTTTGTGCTTTCACAACATTGTTATGCTTCCCACTTGCTTTGCGTTGTCACGCATTTTCAAATACATTAATATGCATATTGTTAATCACATTGTACCTGTTAAGTTTGTTTTCTTTGCAGGCACGATATTGTATGTACGGTTCATTTAAGGCTGGTGCAACCAGACGAACCGCACAGGTATTTACACGGTCTAGGAGACCTTAAATCCTTGGAAGGTGCAAGACCTTTAGTGCATTGATGTGCACAGTTTGTTGGCATTGTCATGCATATCTTAAGCCACACGTTGTTGCGCATTTCAAGTTCACTTGCATTGTTATGCATTTCTTGTGCAATCTACACGGTCTAGGAGACCTTAAATCCTTGGAAGGTGCAAGACCTTTAGTGCATTGATGTGCACAGTTCGTTGGCATTGACATGCATATCTTAAGCCGCACGTTGTTGCGCATTTCAAGTTCACTTGTATTGTTATGCATTTCTTGTGCAATCTACACGGTCTAGGAGACCTTAAATCCTTGGAAGGTGCAAGACCTTTAGTGCATTGATGTGCACAGTTCGTTGGCATTGTCATGCATATCTTAAACCGCACGTTGTTGCGCATTTCAAGTTCACTTGCATTGTTATGCATTTCTTGTGCAATCTACACGGTCTAGCAGACCCTAAATCCTCTGAAGGTGTAAGTCCTTCGGTGTTTGTCGTGCCCGAACGACTTTTGATAAGTTGCATTATACATGCATTTCAAACGACTCGCGTCGTCGCATATTCAAGTTCACGTGCATCTCAAAAGCCGCGTGTTGTCGTGCATTCCATACAACATGCATTTCATGCTTTTGCATTTCAAAAAACACAAACAAAATATATATATATATATATATATATGTAATTGCATTGTCATGCACCATCGTAAATAGTTGCATTGTCATGCATCATTGCATATTTGTAGATATTGCATTGTAAATTGCATGCATTCACTGCATCACTTCCGCCTATGGCTTGCGCCTTTCCATGTTGAGCTTGGTCTAGTATGTGCCCGTACTTTTCACGTCAAAACATAATTCAGTAGACCGTTCTATGTTAGACACGGCTTGTATGTGTACACGCCTTTCCTAGGCAAGATTTGGTTTGGCCCGCAGGCCATATCCATTGTATCGCATTTCCATTCCATTGCATATAGTGTATATTGCATTGTAGCTTTATGGTTCACGCCTTTCCATGTTGAGCTTGGTCTGGTATGTGCCCATACTTTTCACGTCAAAACATAGTTCAGTAGACCGTTCTATGTTAGACACGGCTTGTATGTGTACATGCCTTTCCTAGGCAAGATTTGGTTTGGCCCGCAGGCCATATCCATTATATTACATTTCCATTCCATTGCATATAGTGTATATTGCATTGTAGCTATATGGCTCGCGCCTTTCCATGTTCAGCTTGGTCTGGTATGTGCCCATACTTCTCGTGTTGAAGCATAGTTCAGTGGACCGTTCTATGTTAGACGCGGCTTGTATGTGTACATGCCCTTCCTAGGCAAAGATTTGGTTTGGCCTGCTTGCCTTATCCATCGTATCTTTTCCATCCCAGTGCACATTGCATTGTAATTTGCATGCATTCATTGCATCACCTTCCATTTATGGCTTGCGCCTTTCCATGTTGAGCTTGGTCTGGTATGCGCCCATACTTCTCATGTCGGAGCATAGTTCAGTAGACCGTTCTATGTTAAACATGGCTTGTATGCGTACATGCCTTGCCTAGGAAAGATTTGGTTTGGCCCGCGTGCCATATCCATTGCCATTTCCCCAGCATTTTCATTATATATATTACATTGTAGTGTAATTTTTGCATCCGGCATTAGGGTCGTAGTCCTTTCCTCAGCGGGTCGTTTCCCTACTTATGTCATTCCCCCCCAATACTTGTTCTTGTGTCCGTCTACATTACTCATAGTTCAGTAGACCGTTCTATGGTAGACGGACTTGTTACCTCCATCAATCTATTTGACATAGGTGTGGTTTCGAACCGCTCATGATTGGATCATGATTCAGTTGCTTTGCATATAGTTTGCATTGTTTCAATTACATTGCATCTTTATTTGCATTGTCTATACATTGTTTTGTATATATTGTATATCATTTTGCATCCATTTTTGCGTTGTCATGCATGTTGCTAATAACATTGTACCTGTTGAGTTGTTTTCTTTACAGGCACGATATTGTATGTACGGTTCATTTGAGGCTGGTGCAACCAGGCGAGCCGCACAGGTATTGTATCCTCCGAGTGAGACGTATTGAGAATTGCATAATTCTCTTACATCCTTTCTGCATTTCAGTGTAGTTTGGTGTATGCTAGCTTAAAACTGTCGCATGTATGCTTCGTTACAGCTTTCTTTGCATGATCATAAATTATGTCCGGCTCTGTGCACTGTCTTGCATTTTGCCCCCGCCTTCGGGCGCATATCTTGTTTATCTTGCATGTCTAAGTCTTCGGCCTTGTCAAAAATGGGTCGTCTCTGGGCTTTGACATTCACTCGCGTCATTGTTATGACTTTCGAGTTCTGTCAAAGAGGGGCAACTGTAGACACCCCATTTTTGACCGTCCTCAAGACTTGGACGTCACCGTTTGAACACCTGGTGATCATCAATGTTTGTGTTCGTTTGGAGTTCCCGGAGGTCTCGGCTACGCGCCTTGCCTCAGGATCTCCGAACTCGACTGTTTAGTGTCTGGTTTTGCACCAAACACTTGTGTTTTGCCTTGGAGGGGCAGGGAATACCTTGTGAGGCATCCCCACACATCACCGGCCATGGCCAGAGGCCACCAGCTGGTGTTTTGTTGCCATCGGCAATGTATATTGCCGGTCGGCATTCTTTGTTACTGGTCGGTAGACCATTTTGTCAAGATGGCAATTTTGAGCAGCCGACTACTGTTCATCTGCTTTTGCAGATATTTTAATACAGCTATATGGCATTTTGTTCCCCTCCATACACGTGTATGGAGGGATGGCCTTCTTGTTAGCTTACGTTGTAAGCTTTACAAGATTGGCTCCTCTATAAGAGGAGCCCTCCCCTCTTGGCTTTAGGGTTAGACATTTTAGAGAGAAAAAATATTGTTAGAAGCTCTGGTTCTAGGGTTAGAACTTATATACATTCTATCTCTATATCTCTCTCACTTGAGTGTTCTAGGTGTATTTGTTCATAGTATTGCACACAAACACCTACTATTACACCTTCCCTTGGCTATTGAGGTTCTAAGGGATTGTTTTCAGAGTTTTCGAGCTGGTTTGGAGCTTAAGAAGCTGCTGGAGCCTCATTTGTGAAAGAAGTCTACAAGGGTAAGAAACTAGTCCCTTTATTCCCCATTCTTGCATACTATTTTTGCCTATTTTAGAACTATTTTTTACCATAGTGTATAATATAAAAAAGTTCTGTTTTTGGGCCCTCTAAATAGTTTTTTTAGAGTTTTTTGTGGTTTGGAGGTGTTTGACCCCTCTTAGGCCTTGAGAGGCCCCATTTTGTGCTATTTTGAGTGAGCTCCGGGACCTTGGTGTTTGGGCCTCCTCACCACTGAAATCTTGTGGGATTTCAGAGGTGAGGATGGTGCCTTGAGGTCCTAGGGAGGAGAGGGCCACCCCCTCTCCTTATTGTCCTTGAAATGGACCATTTTTGGCCTCTTAAGGGAGCACTTAGCTCAGCTTCATGTTGACCATGCCTTAGTTGTTTTTTGTGCTTATTATGTCATGACATGCCTCTATTTTTTGTTAGTTTTGGTACACCATGCATGCTTAGCATACCTACCTTGTAATGCCATGTGTAGGCCTTAACATGCCTTAGGTTGTAAACCATTGTTCAAGCATGTTTTAGGTCTAGCTTTGTGAAGCTTTTGTGCTTATTTTGCCATGTTTGAGGTTTGTCCTTAGTCATTTTGGTTGGCCATGACATGTTTAGTATAGCCCCTTTGCATTTTGGCTTGTTGGCCTTAAGCATGTGAGGGTATAGCATTTGTTACTTGCTTTATTTCAGTGGTTTAGCACCATTTGTAGCATCATTTCAGTCCCTTTAGCATGCTTGTATGCTTGCCTTGGATGCCTCCTTGACGCCTTATGAGCTTGTGTTGTATGCTCCTTGAAAGTGCATTTGTGCATGCTTTTGAATTCAAGCAATTTAGATGCCATCTAAGTGGTCCTTTGAGCTTTGTTTTATGTGCTAAAACTCTGTTTTTGGTCATTAAATTCATGCCATGTTTGGTCTTGTTATGTGTGGTCAAATACTTCATTAGCTTGCCTTGAATGCTTGGGCCATTTGTTGCATGTTTAGCCTATCTTGTTTGCTTGGTTTGGCACCATATTCTTGCATGATTTTCAGAGCTTAATACATGCCCCATGTCCATGATTATTCCCCTTTAAGTGTGCTTAAAAGGTGCCCTTTGATGCTTAAGTGTTTAGGCCTTAACGTGTGCATGTGTGTATGTGTGTTTGGTCCCATCTTCTTAAGCTTTGGCCACTGTTTTGGACCTAGCATAGGGCTGTCCAAATTAGTGTAAGACCATCCTCTCATGTTATTGCATGCATGCCTTGCATACCATCACATATTCGCTCCATTTCACCTTGTGTTGCATGCCATGTGTAATTGTATTTTGTTGTAGTGCTTGAGTTGCATGATATGCTATTGTATGCTTAGGTTGTAATATATTTGGCATGTATTCTCTCCTTTAGCCACTTAACATGTTGTTGCATGTTTTTGCATTGCCATGTCGCATCCTTAGCTCACATGCCTAGGATTGTATTCCATTTGCATGCATGCTTGGCCTCTTGAAATGCTTGTGATTGAGGTTGAGTCCCATTGGTTTGTTCCTATGCATTGCATTCCATATCAAAAATGCACACTTGATTCTTTGGGCCATCACGCATTGAAATGCGCAATTGATGGTCCAAGAACCAAGGATCATGGCCCTTTGAGTCATAAACATGATAAAGGGTGTGATTGGTGCATACATTGCTTGAATAGCATTGCCATGCTCTGCCTTGCCCCCTGTTACTGTCAATTGCAGATTCAGCAGGAACTTTCTGCTGACCGGCAGTGTTTAGTGCCGACCGGCAATCCTTCCTGGGCCGATAGCTTCATCAACAGCCGATGATTACACACCACAGCCGGTGATGACTCTACTCAGCCGGTGGTGTCTCCCAATGTCCAGGGAAGCAATTCTGAGACTTTGGCAGCCTTCTAAGAGGCAGTGCAGAGAAAACAGAGGCAGCCTATGCATGGCAGTGCACTTCTGAACAAGACCCGAGCACGCGTGCATCGAACCTTCTTCCCGAGGCCCTTTTTTATTACTTTTCTTATGCTTAGTTAATTTATTAATTAATTAGGTGATTTGTTATAATTAATTAGCTAGGATAGTTGATTCATTATTCAAACTGTATTATTCTTTCGGTCCCTCCGAGCAAGGGTAAATTTGTAATAAGTGTGGGTGAGTGTGTGCATGTCTCCCAACCCCCACTTCTTTCTTCCTTTTTATTTACCTGCTTATGAAGGTAGATTAGGGCATGTTTAAATTAGCATACCTTATGCTATGCATGCGTGCATCCATACATTTGTCTCGCATGCACCAGGCTCGGTACATCATGCTAACTGCGTTTGTACTTCAATTCCAAATTGAATACGTGCATCAATTGATTGCATTTCACATGCCATGTTTGGGTTAGCCGAGCCTGCTCCAATTGCATCCTGTATGTGTTGCATTAGTCAATTTGACATGAACTAGGACCATGCATGTTGGCTAACTAGTTTATTGTTTTGGCATGGAGTACGATGTAAGTATTTTTATGCTTTAGCATATCGCATGCGTGTGAATGCTATCATAACAGCATGCTTACCATGTGGCTAGATGCTTATGTGATAAACTGTTTGAATGCTTGTGGGTGAAGGTTGGATTGTCTGAGTTGGAAAAACTCGTTGAAATCCGTATTTTAGCCTACTTGCGAGTAGCAAATTCCAAAACATTTCCCAAAACAAACGGATATGCAATGCTTATTCCCAAATTAGGCAATCTAGTCTATACTTGTTTGCTGTGCGCATAACGTAGTAATTCTAGGCTAATAACCGGAATAAGAACACATAACGTTTTTAAAAACGGATATCATGGTTAGTAGAGGCCGATCTTCGGATCGGGCGAGAGGGGGTGCTCATAGCTGACCTTCCCCGATCGTACCCAAGTTCCCGAGCCAAGGCAACTTTGGTGATGACGGACACGTGGCCTCTGGCACCGAGTCAGGGTTTCCTAAATTTCCCCAAAATAAAATATTTAGGTGGCGACTCTGTATCTGGCAAAGCAGTCCATGTTTGGCACTTCTTTTCAAAAATCTGTTTCTCAAAACGATTTGCCGGATTTGGACTCTTTGGTTCAGATTAAGAACCGTGACACAAATCGAGTCCGAGCTGTAGCAGTGAGGCCCACGGGCGCGCATCTACACCAGGATAGATCTATTGGTCGATACAATAGCAAGGCACCAGATGCTTAATTTCATGAATACTTTTCTAGGTTATAACCAAATCTTAATGCATGCAACAGATCAAAAGCACACATCTTTCACTACTGACAGTGGGACTTATCATTATCGTGTGATACTGTTCGGTCTAAAGAATGTGGGGGGCACTTACCAACGACTGCTTAATGCCATTTTCAAGAACCAAATAGGTAGGAATATGGATGTCTACATTGATGACATGTTCGTCAAAAGCAAACTCACCTCAGATCACTTAACAGACCTGCGGGAGACCTCCAGGTCTTGCGCAAATACAAAATGAAGCTAAATCTAGAGAAATGTGACTTCAGTGTTAGGTCTGGAAAATTCTTGGGTTTCATGGTCAGCCATAGGGGAATTGAGGTCAATCTTGAAAAGATTAAGGCCTTAATAGAAATGCAGTCTCCTGGAATGGTAAAGAAGGTTCAGCGGCTCACTGGTAGAATAGCCGCCCTCAATCGCTTCATTTCAAGGGTAACCAACAAATATCTCTCATTCTTTAAGGTGCTTAAGAAGGCTTTTGCTTGGAAAGCCAAGTGCGAGGGAGCATTCCAACAACTGAAACTGTGCATGGCCAACCCTCCTCACCGCTCTCAAGCAATTCTAGGGGAAACCCTCTTCATCTACTTTGCTATTTCCAATACTGTAGTCAGTGTCGCCCTGATCAGAGAGGAAG
Source organism: Camellia sinensis (assembly GCF_055761805.1). Classification (NCBI taxonomy): domain Eukaryota; kingdom Viridiplantae; phylum Streptophyta; class Magnoliopsida; order Ericales; family Theaceae; genus Camellia; species Camellia sinensis. Next base: position 63,187,611 of record NC_138972.1, read on the forward strand.
ACTTAGTTCAACACCTGGTTTACTACATTAGTCAAGTGCTTCGGGGAGGTGAACAAAACTATCCCTTGTTGGAGAAAATGGCTCTAGCTCTGGTCATCGCCTTCAAATGCCTCCGACCATATTTTCAAGCCCATTCCATCGTGGTCCTCACCGACCAACCTTTGAAAGCCGTTATGCAACAACCAGAGTCATCAGCCAGGCTCATGCAGTGGTCTGTTGAATTGAGCCAGTATGAAATCTTTTACTAACCTCAAATAGCTATCATAGGCCAAGCGATTACAGACCTTATCCTAGAGTTCACCAATCTCACCCCAAACGTAACTCTTTCACTGGCACACATCATTCCTGAGGAGGTTAACCCCCACTCCTAGACTCTTAGAGTTGATGGCTCATCCAAAAAAGAAGGCAGTGGAGCGGGCTTAATCCTCACCACCCTAGAGGGTGAGGAGTTCAAGTGTGTCCTCCGATTCCAGTTTGACGCAAGTAAGAATGAGGCTAAGTATGAGGTCCTAATAGTAGGTCTCCAACTAGCCAAAGACATTGGGGTAAACCGCCTCTAAGTGTTCAGTGATTCCCAATTGGTTGTCGGGCAGATAATTGCGAAATTTGAAAGAAGGAAAAAATGAGATCATACAGAGACATCACTCTTCCCCCCACCCACCACTTCAACAGTTTCCACGTCAAGCATATCTGTAGACACCCCATTTTTGACCGACCTTAAGACTCAGACGTCACCAGTTGAGCACTCGGTGATTTTGCATATCGTGCTCGTTCAGAAGTTGCAGAGTCCTGGCTGCGAGCCCTGCCTCCGGACTTTCGAATCCTCTTCTGTGCCTTGCCTCGGTTTGCGAACCAGACTTGGTTTTCTCTGTTTCTTTTCCTGAGGGGAGGAAGAGGTCCTGTAGACCATCTCTTAGTGGCCGTGGGCTACATTTTGTGGCCGCGGGCCATTTTGCCCATTTCGGAGTCCGGTTCCCGGTTTTCGGAGCCGTCAGGCCGTGTGCCTCGGTTCGGGACCGCTTAACCATCTCCTATTGCTCCGGTTTTTGGCATACTTCTTATTTGCTCCCTTTTGAGGGACACTGAGGTCTGAGAGACCCACTTCGTGGTCGAACACCACTCCCGGTGCCTAACAGCCAGTTTTCGGGGCCTCGGGCTGCGCGTTTTGGCCCCCGAACCTTCATTTTGCATCGGTTTGGGCTCATTTTTTGTGGAGACCTTATTTTCACTGTTAGAAAGCTTGTAGGAGGGTGGGAGGCCAACAATTTTTCTGAAAAGCCAACTTCTTTTTGGTCAAAAGTGGTTCAGCATGAATCCGGGAAGGAGAAAAATCTGCGCGGCTTCACCGAAACGGGCGTAACTCTTTGCACAAGAGGAATTAAGATATGAGGCCACCACCATTGGAAAGCTTACTTCCAGGGATTCATTTTTCACTCAAGAATATCCCAAGTCCAAGTCCGGGGGGGAGAGATGTGGTTGGTTGAAGTCCGCTTGGACCGAATCTGCGCGGCTTCATGGGAAAGGGCATAACTTTTTCTACAGGAGGAATTTTAATGAACGGTTTGCGCCATTGGAAAGCTAACTTCTGGCGCTTCATCCTAGGGGGTGGCCGGCCACTTGTTCTGGCCGGCCGGCCACTTTTTTCCTTTGACCTAGCCGGCCGGCTAGGGGAAGTGGCCGGCCGGCCACCTGCAGCCAAAATGTCAGGCCGGCCTGCTTCTTCAGGTTGAGTACATTCCAGCTGTGCCTTGGTTTTCCCCCAAAAATATCTACATCCGGGGGACCCTTTTGGAGGGAATAAAGGCCTCATTTTCCCTCCACTTTGGCTAGACTCTTCTCTCCATCTCTTATCCATATAGAGAGCCTCCCAACTCTAGAGAAAGGGTTACAAGAGTTGCTTGGAGGAGATAGATACATATCACCCCATTTCCTTCAAGTTTTGGGCTCCATTTCTTCATCATCTTCAAGCTCTACCATCACCACTCCATTCCAGCAGCAAAGGAGGGGATTCCAGCAGCTTAGAGTCACCAAATCTGGTCCAAGAAGCAACAAAAGTGTTGGTCTTCAAAGGTAAGTCCAATTGCCCTCTTTTCTAGCTCATTTTGGCACCATCTTTAAGCCATACATGCTTGCTGAGTTGAGCTCCGACCAAAACTGGAAGTGGCCTTCTTTTAAGCTCATTTTCTTGTTTCATTAAGGGCTCAACCCTGTTTGAGGCCCCCATATTGCACTTGCTTCAATATCCCCTTGTATGTCAATTTTCTTGCATGCTTTGGCAACCCATTATGCTTCCATTTTTGGGCATTTTACAGTTCTGTAAATAGGCTTATTTTGAGCCCCTCTTCAACATTGAAGAAGGGCTCATCACTTTTTGGGACCTCCATATGTCACTTCATGTTATATCTCTCTTTTGGTCCCCATTTTTGCATGCTTTGGCAGCCTATCATGCTTCTGTTTTTGGTTTTTTTATAGGCCTAGAAATAGTCTTATTTTGACCTTCTTAACATGTTTCAGTAAGGGTCTTTGGCTGTTTGGTGAATGCTTTGCATACTTTGTGTTATAGCCTCTTTTGAGCCTCATTTTGCATTGCATTTCTAGCATGTTTTTATACTGTTTTGGAGTTTTTATAGTTCTGTAAATATTCTTATTTTTGGTCCCTCTTCAATGTTGTAGAAGGGAATTTTTCAGTTTGGGCTGTGCACATACCACTTGCCTCTTTGGCCACCTTTTGGCCCTTTTTCTTGCATAAAAGCTTAGCCATGTCTATGTTTGTTTTTGGGTTTTTTACAGTTCTGTAAATATGCTTATTTTTGGTACCTCTTCAATGTTGTAGAAGGGAATTTTTCAGTTTGGGTTTTACATATACCACTTGCTTCATAACCTCATGTTTAGGGCCATTTTTGCATGCCATTGTTGCCCTATCTTTGCTTGCTGTTTGGCCATGCTTTGTACTAGTAAAATGCTAATTTTGGGGCTGCCTTGCTTCTGTCTATTCATTGCATATCCATATTGTGCATGTCTGGTATAGCTGTAGGCCATTTCGGGTCCCAAAATTCATGCTTCGGGACTATTCCATGCATCGGGTGTGTTTTCGCCTCACTTCGGGGCTGTTTTCCCCCACATTTCATTGCTGAAAATCCATTAGCATGCTTGCATATCATTTTCCATGCCATTGCATTGCGTATTCCATTGCCTCAGTTTGCGTGCCCGCGTGCACGCATTTCGAGGCACTTCATTTTCATCCATCGGCCTCTTATGTGAGTGTGGCTGAGGTTCTCTCATGTTAGTATAAGTCCATGTTGCATTCTATATGCCATTTTAGCTATATTGCTTTGCGTATGCCATTGCCTCGGTTTGCGTGCTCGTGTGCACGCATTTCGAGGCACTTCATTTTCATCCATCGGCCTCTTATGTGAGTGTGGCTGAGGCTCTCTCATGTTAGTGTAAGCCCATATCATATTTTCATGTCATTTGCATTGCGTATGTCATTTTCTCGGTTTGCGTGCCCGTGTGCACGCATTTCGAGGCATCTCATTTTCACAGCATAGTGCATACTAGGTTGTAGCTTAGACCGCATTCATGTATTTCCTCTGTTTGCGTGCCCATGTGCACGCACTTCGAGGCATCTCATTTTCATAGCATTGTGCATACTAGGTTGTATCTTAGATCGCATTCATGCATTTCCTCGGTTTGCGTGCCCGTGTGCACGCATTTCGAGGCATCTCATTTTCATAGCATTGTGCATGCTAGGCTGTATCTTAGTTGCATTCATGCATGTCATGCATATTGCATTGTGTTCGGAATAGGAGTTAGCCCGAGCGCGGGAAACGAGGTGCGTTTCGTACTCCGAGTGACGGAACGCGTCTCAATTCCCCAGTCACCGACACTCCGGATCATCCATGATGGAGTTAGGTTTTGTTGTGTTTTCATGTGCATTCATTCTACATTGAATTACGCAATTCGGCTCCTCGGCCATCATGCATCGATATGCGTGATTGGTGGCACGAGGATCGAGGTATGCATATATCTGTGAAAATACATTGCTATGCCCCTTTCCTGCTCTCTGTTGCAGCAAAATGAAGAATCAGCAAACTTCCGGAGTTTGGCACGCTTTCCAAGAATAACTGCTAAACAGAGGCTAATTGGGGCATCCCGGTGGATTTCCGCGTAAGGCAGCCCAGACATGCATCATTTACCAGGAGTAAGGCAGTCCCTGGCTTGCACGTTAGTTTTACAGTTTTCTTAGTTAATTTGTAAATTAATTAGGAGTTTGTATATTATCTGGACTGTAATATTTGGACTGTAATATTCTTTTATTTGGGACTGTATATTTATTCGGACCCTCTGCGCGAGGGCACAACTGTAATAAGTGTGCGTGAGTGTGATGAATGTCTTCCAACCCCACGTCTTTCTTCCCTTTTATTTACCAGCTTATGATGGTTAGATTAGGGCATATTTCAATTAGCATATAGTATGATAGCATGTTTGCATCCATTCATCTGTTTTGCATGCACCGGGCTCGGCGCACCATACTAACTGCATTGTACTTTCAATTCCAAATTGAATACATGTTAGTTGTAGCATTTCATATGCCATGTTTAGAATAGCCGAGCCTGCTATAGTTTGCATTTTTGCATGTGTTGCATTAGGCATTTCTGTGTATTTAGGATCATGCATGATTTCTAATAAACTTCTTGTTTTGGCTTGGAGTACTCAGTGAGTTTTATGCTTTAGCATCCTTGCATGCGTGTGAGTGACTGCCATAAATAGCATGCTTACCATGAGGCTATATGCTTATGTGATATATCTGCCTGAATGCCTGTGGGTGAAGGTTGGGTTATTTGGATTGGAACAATTCATTCACTGTGTGTTTTAAGCCCACTAGATACTGGCAAAACCATATTTTCTAAGCCCACCTGCGGGTGGCAAAATCTGCATTTTAAGCCTACTTGCGAGTAGCAAACCATCTTTCAAAAACAAACATGAAATGTTTTGTTCCAATTCAGGCGACCCAGTTTATACTTGTATGCTGTGCGCATCACATAGTAACCTAGGCTAATAAACCGGAATAAGAACGCACAATGTTTTCAAAAATAGATATCATGGTTAGTAGAGGCCGATCTTTGATCGGGCGAGCGGGGGTGCTCACGAAGTGACCTTCCCCAATCGTACCCAAGTTCCCGAGCCGAGGCAACTTTGGTGATGACGGACACGTGGCCTTTGGCACCGAGTCAGGGTTTCCTAAATTTCCCATTAAAAAAATATTTAGGTGGCGACTCTGTATCTGGCAAAGCAGTCCATGTTTGGCACTTCTTTCAAAAATCAGTTTTCTCAAAACGATTTGCCGGATTTGCACTCTTTGGTTCAGACTTAGAACCGTGACAAATTTGAAAGTCCTGAGCTGTAGTGACCCCAAAATGAACAGAACGGGAGCTCGTTCCTCCCGGGGCGTTCGGGGACGTCTACAATATCCCACGATCACAGAACTCCCAAGAGAACTCCCAAGCAGATGAAATGGCCCAGTTACCCTCAACAGACCAGGCAGACCTCAGTCACGGAGTTAGAATTGAATACTTGATGCACCTAACAATTCCACAAGATCAACAAAAGGTCCACTTACTCCAAAACGAGCATATTCCATGGGCACAACACATTATCCCATTCTTAGAGTAGGAAGCATTGCCAAAAAATAAGAACGAGGTCGACAAGATCAGAGCTCGATCGTCTGATTATGTTATCATTGAAAGCATCCTGTACGAGCAGGGATTCTGGAAAGGCTTGGCCCAGTTGCCTATAGAGTTGCTTTGCCACCGGGATTTGAACAAATCCATAACGTGTTTCATGTGTCGATGTTGAGGGGTTGCCTCCGAGACCCGTTTCATGTGATTGATTATCACTAGGTACTATTGATGAAAATATGGAATATGCCGAATGGCCAAAACGAATTGTTGATCGGCAAGTGAAACAATTGAGAAACAAGTCCATCCCAATGGTGAAAGTGGAATGGAAAGAACATTACGGGACGGATGCTACATGGAAAAAAGATGAGGAAATACGACTACGCTATCCACATTTGTTTCTCGACAAAGGTAAAATAAGTTTGGAGGACCAAACTTCCTAAAGGGGAGAAGGCTGTGATATCCCCATTCCGTAATATGTTAATCGGTCCTTAATATGAGCATGATTATGTGTTTAATATGATTTTGTATGCCATAATGTGAAAATATGTGGTTTTGAATTTCTATCTGTTCACCGTAGGAATATCTGTTTGATCATTTGCTTTGGAAATTAAATTGAAGGCCTTATCGGCCACAGAACCCGAAATTGATTACGCCATTGTGATTGGCATGATTTTTAGAACCTACGGTGAAATTTAATTGGAAATTGATTCGGATCAAATTAATTAGATTAAATTAATGAATTAAGTGCCCAATTGTTTTATATTAATAAATTGGAATTAGTGGGACTTATGTAAGGAAAGGCACTACACCCAATTCACTTACTTGAGCTCAAAAATCAGAATTTGTGTCTTAGAAAAGAGAGAGAGCCAACCTTGAGAGGGAAAGGAGGCATCTTGGTGTATTTTGGCTTATAATTTGTGAATTGGGAAGGCTAGGTGCAAGACTTGGCCACAATTATGAGAATCAAGGCTCCTAGGTGAGTAACCAACCATTGACTCGTGGATTTTTGTTGGTAAATTGTGAATTCCAGTTTGATTAATGGTGAAGAAAATGAGTTAGTTTGATCATAAGGAAATTGGGTTGATTTTGTTGTATTTGAAGTCATGGAATGCATGCATGTGCATAATAACCATAAATTTGCATAATTGAGCATGAAAAATATGATCCATGTAAAATTGTGGCTAGAATCCATGCTTGTGATCACCATTTGTACAATTTGAGTTGAAATGGAAGTTATATCTCACATGCATGTACCATTCATAAGAGGTGTGAGCTTGAATGTATGAAATTGTTATGTTGGAGGTGAATTTGATGTAGATTGGGACATACATGTGATTAAATGATGAGATTGAGCTTCATTGGGTTGTAATTTGGGGTTTATACCATGTTAGTGCAAGTGTATTTTAAGTTTGAGCTATTGCATGCAAGAAATGTTGGTTGGAATGTCGAATTGAAGCTCAAGAACATGTTTTGGATTTTCCAGAATTTTAATTCCTGCTCGAGCGGGAAAACCCCCGCTCGAGCGTGAAATTCGTGTTCCCAGTATTTTCTGCAGGCATGGTGCCTGCTCGAGTGGGGAAGTTAACGCTCGAGTGAGGAGCCATGTAGAGAGGCCTTCCGCTCGAGTGCCAGAGTTCGCGATCGAGCGTAAATTTGACATATCCAGTACTTTTCCAGGCCTCAAGGGTCCGCTCGAGCAGGGAAGTCCACGCTCGAGCGGGGACCCTATTTTCTGAAATTTTGAAAAGACATTCTGTGTTTCATTTTCTATTCTCTTTCACTTCCAAGTACTCTTATTCATGCATTGAGCATTGCAATTAAGTTAAAGAGATAAGAATGAAGCCTAAAGAGGAAAATGTGAATTTGGAACGGATTGAATTGTTTGTGACCCTTTTGTGTTCATGGAATGTGTAGGGTCGAGCTCCAGAGCAAACCAACCAACCAATCACTGTGAGTAATATCTTATAAGATATTTGAAATATGTTATTGTCCAATTGTTTACTTCTATGTAAGTTTTGTAAGTTCATTAATTTGAATAGTGGACAACGATTGACATGAATGATTGGGCCGAAGGCCGATTGACATGAATGATTGGGCCAAAGGCCGATTGACATGAATAATTAGGCCGAAGGCCGATTGACATAAATGATTGGGCCGAAAGCCGATTGACATAAATGATTGGGCCAAAGGCCGAATGACATGAATGATTGGGCCAAAGGCCGATTGACATAAATGATTAGGCCGAAGGCCGATTGACATAAACGATTATGCCAAAGGCTGATTGACATAAATGATTAGGCCGAAGGCCGATTGACATAAATGATTAGGCCGAAGGCCGATTGACATGAATGATTGGGCCAAAGGCCGATTCACATAAATGGTTGGGCCGAAGGCCGATTGACATGAATGATTGGGCCAAAGGCCGATTGACATAAATGATTGGGCCAAAGGCCGATTGACATAAATGATTGGGCCGAAGGCTGATTGATACAAGTGATTGGGCCAACGGCCGTCTGATGTAACTGTTTCAAAGATTGCTTATTTATTTTCCTTATTTGATATTATTCACTGGGCTTTCGCTCACGCTCATTCATGTACATGTAGGTGAGCCAAGGGACGTCCAGAACCAACCTTGGTGAAATTGTGAGAAACAGTCAAAGTTTTGAGGAGTCAGCCCAAACGTCTCACACACGAGACTGTCTTCGCCTTTGTCCTTTGTTCATAGTTTTGTTATGTTGGCGAAAGCATTGGACTACTTTTGTATATAAGTCTTGGGTTCGACTGACTTAAACTTGTATGATTCTGTATGTACAGTGTTTTGTGTTAGTACATATTTTGATGTGAGTTATTAACATATAAATGTTTGGAATGCTATGGTGTGCATATAAGCACTGCTCTATGGACAAAATTTTAAATTTGCTTCCGTTTGGTCCCTTAACTCTGATGAGTTTTGTTTTATTTGGTTTGAGGTCGTAGGTAATCTCGTGATTACTGGCCAGTTATGGCCTTAACCCATAGGGGCGGGTTCGGGTCGTGACAGAGTGGTATCAGAGCACGAGTTAATAACTCACACACTTGTCCAAAAGAGCAATAAACGTTTAGAAAAGATCTAGGATGCATTCATGTGATAAGTATGAATTTGAAAGCATCAAGAATATGCTTAACTATTAAATGTGAACTACTATGTGTTATAAGTTTGTGAACTACTTGCATTTCAAATTATTTGATTATGTATGCTCTTTAGTATATGCATACCAGTGTATCTTTTGTATAAAGTATAATGCAAGTTTAATCAGATGGTGAGAACAAGTGGTGATGCGATAGAGGAATCTTCTACTGCCAGACTGGATAGAATGGAAAGACTGATTCAGGAAATGGCAGAGACATTAAGGCAACAATAGGAATGGCAACAACAGTGGTAGCAGCCACATCCTCCACCTCCGTCTCTGAATCCTCCTATGCCAGATAATCAGAATGATGACCGAATCATAGCTCTCACCAAAGAGTTCAAGAAAATGAAACCACCACAGTTCCATGGTGGATTAGATCCTTTGAAAGCTGAAGCTTGGGTCCTCGGCATCGAAAAACTGTTTGAAGTGTTCCCGTGTTCGGAGACACAGAAAGTGCTTCTAGCTATCTTTACGCTAGAAGACAAAGCAAGAAGATGGTGGATGTTAATGCGTGAGAATTACAAAGATGCCGATTGGGCAAAATTCCTGGAAATTTTCTATGACAAGTACTTCCCGCAGTGTGTCCGAGATAGGAAGGTGGCATAATTCATGGAACTGAGGCAAGACAGTATGACTGTAGCCGAGTATGAGGCCAAATTCACTGAATTGGCCAGGTTTGCGCCACACGTGATTAATACAGACTATAAGAAGGCGAGACATTTTGAAGGCGGGCTTTGAAGCTAGAAACCTACATTGGGGTACTAGACAAGGCCATAATATCATAAGCTAATATAGCTAGACAAACTAAACCGACAACTGACTGGAAGGGTAGTAAAAGGCAGGGCTTCTTTTCAAAGAAGAAGGTTTCAAAGAAGCAAAATACGGGCTCCTCGAATACTTCTAATTCTTCCCGAGATATAACCCCGTTGTGTACTACTTGTGGTAACAGGCATCGTGGGGTTTGTTACCTTGTGTCAGGAACTTGTTTTAATTGTGGTAAACAGGGGCATATGGCCAGAGATTGCAAACAGAACAGTGGAAAATTTGCTGCTAGTTCGACAACATCAGTCCCAAAACCAGGAAATACTACGAGATCTACTCCTGCCGGAGATACCGTGAGACAAGGGAGAGTTTTTGTGCTTGTTTTGGGCGATACTTGGAATGCCAACGCAGTTGTCTCAAGTACCATTTCTATATGTAATCAGGACGCCTTTGTATTAATTGACTCTGGATCAACACACTCATTTGTAACATGTGCATTTGCATCTAGATTGAACAGACCTTTAGAATTACTGCCATATCTGCTATGTGTGTCTGCTCCATCTGGGGAATCTGTATTGTGTGAATCCATTTACCGGTTTTGTGATATGCCTGTTGAGGATGTTATCCTATATGTAGTTTTGTTACCCTTGAACTTTAGGCATTTTGATGTAATTTTGGGCACGGATTGGTTGACCAAATATTGTGCCACCATTGATTGTGTAACAAAACGGGTTGTGTTTAGACCACCATAGCAAGAAGAAATTGTGTTTGTGGGTAATGGGGTAGTGCCTCCACCTTATTTGATATCTGTAATGAAAGCATGTAAATTGATCCGGAAAGGGTGTCAGGGTTATTTGTGCTATGTGTTGTCTGAACAATCTGTAAATGCTGAATTAAATGATATCCCTATTGTTAGAGAATTTCCAGATGTGTTTCCAAATGAACTAGCAGGGGAATTGGTGGACAGGGAGATAGAATTCACTATTGAAATTGTATCAGGCACCCAGCCTATTTCTAAAACTCCCTACAGAATGGCTACAGCTGAAATTAAAGAATTGAAAGAACAGTTACAAGACCTGTTTGACAAAGGATTTATCAAACCTAGCACTTCACCATGGGGTGCACCGGTGTTGTTTATGAAAAAGAAAGATGGAACCCTACGTTTGTGTATCGACTATCGGGAATTGAACAAGGTAACAATAAAGAATAAATATCCATTACCCCGTATTGATGACCTGTTTGACCAGTTGTAGGGATCACAAGTGTTTTCCAAGATTGATTTGAGATCCGGGTATCATCAGTTGAAGGTAAAGGCGGAAGATGTTGAGAAAACTGCATTCAGAATGAGGTATGGACATTTTGAGTTTCTTGTTATGCCATTTGGAGTGACTAATGCTCCGGCAGGATTTATGGACCTAATGAACCGAATTTTTAAAACCTACCTCGATGAATTTGTTCTGAATTTTATTGATGACATTTTGATATACTCTAAGGACAGACTTGAACATGAACAGCATTTCAGAACTGTCCTGCAAATACTTGCATGTGCATAATAACCATGAATTTGCATAATTGAGCATGAAAAATATGATCCACGTAAAATTGTGGCTAGAATCCATGCTTGTGACCACCATTTGTAGAATTTGAGTTGAAATGGAAGTTATATCTCACATGCATGTACCATTCATAAGAGGTATGAGCTTGAATGTATGAAATTGTTATGTTGGAGGTGAATTTGGTGTAGATTGGGACATGCATGTGATTAAATGATGAGATTGAGCTTCATTGGGTTATAATTTGGGGTTTACACCATGTTAGTGCAAGTGTATTTGAAGTTTGAGCTATTGCATGCAAGAAATGTTGGTTAGAATGTCGAATTGAAGCTCAAGAACATGTTCTGGATTTTCCAGAATTTCGATTCCCGCTCGAGCGGGGAAATCGCTGCTCGAGCGTGAAATTCGTGTTCCCAGTATTTTCTACAAACATGGTGCCCGCTCGAGCGGGGAAGTTAACGCTCGAGCGGGGAAGTTAACGCTCGAGCGGGGAGCCATGTAGAGAGGCCTTCCGCTCGAGCGCCAGAGTTCACGATCGAGCGTAAAGTTGACATATCCAGTACTTTTGCAGGCCTCAAGGGTCCGCTCGAGCGGGGAAGTCCACGCTCGAGCGGGGACCCTGTTTTCTGAAATTTTGAAAAGACATTCTGTGTTTTATTTTCCGTTCTCTTTCACTTCCAAGTACTCTTAGGCATGCATTGAGCATTGTAATTAAGTTAAAGAGATAAGAATGAAGCCTAAAGAGGAAAATGTGAATTTGGAACGGATTGAATTGTTTGTGACCCTTTTGTGTTCATGGAATGTGTAGGGTCGAGCTCTAGAGCAAACTAACCAACCGATCACTGTGAGTAATATCTTACAAGATATTTGAATGATTGGGCCAAAGGCCGATTGACATAAATGATTGGGCCGAAGGCCTATTGACATAAATGATTGGGCCAAAGGCCGATTGACATGAATGATTGGGCCAAATACCGATTGACATAAATGATTGGGCCGAAGGCCGATTGACATGAATGATTGGGCCAAAGGCCGATTGACATAAGTGATTGGGCCAAAGGCCGATTGACATGAATGATTGTGCCAAAGGCCGATTGACATAAATGATTGGGCCAAAGGCCAATTGACATAAATGAGTGGGCCGAAGGCCGATTGATACAAGTGATGGGCCAAAGGCCGTCTGCTGTAACTGTTTCAAAGATTGCTTATGTATTTTCCTTATTCGATATTATTCACTGGGCTTTCGCTCACGCTCATTCATGTACATGTAGGTGAGCCAAGGGACGTCCAGAACCAGCCTCGGTGAAATTGTAAGAAACAGTCAAAGTTTTGAAGAGTCAGCCCAAACATTTCACGCACGAAACTGTCTTCGCCTTTGTCCTTTGTTCATAGTTTTGTTATGTTGGCGAAAGCATTGGACTACTTTTGTATATAAGTCTTGGGTTCGACTGACTTAAACTTGTATGATTCTGTATGTACAGTGTTTTGTGTTAGTACATATTTTGATGTGAGTTATTAACATAGAAATGTTTGGAATTTTATGGTGTGCATATAAGCACAGCTCTATGGACAAAGTTTTAAATTTGCTTCCGTTTGGCCCCTTTACTCTGATGAGTTTTGTTTTATTTGGTTTGAGACCGTAGGTAATCTCGTGATTATTGGCCGGTTATGGCCTTAACCCATAGGGGCGGGTTCGGGTTGTGACAGATTCCCACGGCTATACCTCAGGTGCCTAAATGTTGATCAAGCTACCTATGTGATGAGAGAAATACATGAAGGAGTTTGTGGAAACCATTCAGGAGGACGGTCTTTGGCCTATAAAATTCTCCGTACGGGCTACTTCTGGCCCATGGTCAACCAAGACGCCAATGATTTTGTGCTCAAATGTGACAAATGCCAACGCTTTACCAACATATCTCATGCCCCTCCAACAGAACTGGTCACACTTAGCATTTCCTGTCCCTTTACCAAATAGAAAATCGACCTATAGGTCCCTTGCCTACTGGAAAAGGCCAAGCCAAGTTCGCTGTGGTTGCCATTGACTACTTCACTAAGTGGGTGGAAGCAAAGCCTCTTGCTAATATCACCGAACGAAATACTACCAAGTTCATATGCCAGTCAATTGTGTGCTGATTCGGGATCCCTCAAGCCATGGTGTATGATAATGGTAAACAGTTCGACAATGCCAAATTTAGGGAATTATGTAAGGAGCTCAGCATCAGGACATGTTTTTCCCTCTTCAGGCCATCCCCAAGCTAATGGGCAAGTCGAAGTCACCAACCGGCCTCTGTTGAAGATTATCAAGACCAAGTTGGAGGCCCCTAGGGGACTTTGGGCAAAGGAATTACCGAACGTACTCTAGGCATATCGGACGACAACAACAACCCCCACCAAGGAGACTCCTTTTCGTTTAACATACAGCGTTGAGGTGGTCATCCCCGTGGAGATCGGTCTGTCAGCCCCCCGAGTAATACATTCAAACTTAGAACTAAGCGAAGAACTACAATGGGCTAAATTGGACCTAATTGAAGAACTACAAGAGTCAGCCGCTGTCAGATTGGCCTCATATCAGTAGAGGATGAAGAAACATTATAACAGTAGAGTCAAACCTAGAGAATTCTCTACAGGCAATCTAGTTTTGCGGGAGGCAACTCTGGCCACCAAAAACCCGGTCGAAGGCAAGCTAGCAACTAAGTAAGAGGTGCCTTACATTGTCAAATCTAGGCGATGTTCAGGCACTTACCACTTACAGGATATAGAAGGCAGGGATCTCCCCCAGCAATGGAATGACAAGCATTTAAAGTGGTATTTTCAATAAAATTAAGTCTTTTTCTCTCATGACGTTTATTTTGCTATGCTGTTTAACTCAGACCGCTTGTTCAATTTTTTTTCTTTTCAATACAATGTATAAGCTCACCATGGCAAGACTTCGTATTAATGAAAAGGACATTCAACCTCTGTTATCAGTGTTGCACATTTCGTGAGTGTTAACTTGAGTTCAATAAAGCCTTAGCTAGACTAAGCATGAAGACCTCAGCCAGACTGAGTTCAATAAAGTCTTAGCCAGACTGAGCACGAAGACCTTAGCCAGACTAAGTTCAATACAGCCTCAGCCAGACTGAATTCGACAAGTCTTAGCCGGACTGAGTCTGGACCAGCACGGCCGATCAAGAACATTTTGCAGATATACGTTCGGCATAGGCTAGCTGGCTGACCGGGACACCTGATCGTTGCCCAGGATGCCTGATCATCCTTAAATCCAACAGCATAACGACAAGCAGGGTCTGCACCCTTAGTTTAAGTCCTTTTTGCGAGTTTTAAATCTCTCTTCATAACCAAAATTTTCCCCAGTTACAACATTATTCCATTAATTGAAAGTTGCCCGCTCGATGGTCGGCCCAACCTACTTTCTATTTACGATTACGTTTTTCAAGTTCAAATTCAATGTTGGTAGTGCCATTTCCTTTTATATGAGTTCAAGTGCTCAGTAGTGCTGGTCGACCAACTTCACCAATTCAACCTCTACTTTTTGGACAAGTCCAGTTTTTATGCAGTTGTGTGATTGATGGCCACCATGGCCAACCTTCTTAAAAAGCACCATAAACTTTCACTTTTCAGTTTTACTTGGAGTTTTGTTTTATTTTACTTTCAAGTTTGAACCCTTACCTTCACTCGTACATTTTACATGTTACATTTTTCAAACTCCATTTCATCTTTCATTTCAAGTAATTCATATTTCAAACCTCATTTTTTAATGGACACACATAGTGAAACAAATTGTTATAACTCAACAATTTCCAAGACCAATTTTTGTATTATACACAAGTTTATTACAAAATGTACAAGTCTTTACAAAGAAAATTCAAATAACACTCCAATTACATTTGATAAGCTGCCGTTGAGTTCACCCCTCCCCCTCTACCCAGTATTCCTCTACCTCGTTGGGTAGGAGGTTTTCTTCTTCAGCCCCCTCATCCAGCAGGGTGCTGGCAATGTCTTCATTCCATGGCTTCACCGCGGTAAAGTCAATGTCTGGGAAGGTCGCATGCGCTCTTTACTTAAACCTCACTCAGCCACTATCCCAATACTGGCTCAGCAAGTTCTTGTAATATTCGGACTATTGGAAGTTTTGGATTTTCTGAGCTTTCGTCTGCCCCTCCACCTGATCGGCCACACTCGAACTTGATGGACCAGCCTTAGATCCTCCCTCTTTGGCCAAGCTTGTGGCTACAGCAGCATTTATCGCTATTTGGAATTCAGTAGACTGCTTGAATTGTTCCACTACTGCGACATAGAGGTCAGGGTAAGCCACTCTTTCAGATGCTATCGCCCTAGCCAACTCTACAGCCTTGCTCCTCTAATCTTCAAGAGCCTTCGTCTTTACGTTGAACGCCCTCTCCAACTCAGTGACTCGCGCGTTAGCCTCTTCCTTATCCTTTAGAGACGACTCCCGCAGCTCTTCATTGTTGGTCAAAACCTCTTCCAGCCTTTCGTTAGCCATGGTGCAAGCCTGCTGGCGTTGTAACAAGCCCGCGGGGGACCTCGCTACAGCTCGGACTCGATTTGTAGTCACGGTTCTAAGTCTGAACCAAAGAGTCCAAATCCGGCAAATCGTTTTGAGAAAACAGATTTTTGAAAGAAGTGCCAAACATGGACTGCTTTGCCAGATACAGAGTCGCCACCTAAATATTTTATTTTGGGAAATTTAGGAAACCCTGACTCGTTGCCAAAGGCCACGTGTCCGTCATCACCAAAGTTGCCTCAGCTCGGGAACTTGGGTACGATTGGGGAAGGTCACTTCGTGAGCACCCCCGTTCGCCCGGTCATAGACCGGCCTCTACTAACCATGATATCTATTTTTGAAAACATTGTATGTTCTTATTCCGGTTATTAGCCTAGGTTACTATGTGATGCGCACAGCATACAAGTATAGACTGGATCGCCTGAATTGGAACAAAACATTTCATGTTCGCTCTTTGAAAATGGTTTGCTACCCGCAGGTAGGCTTAAAACATTTGATGATTTATTCCAATCCAAGTAACCCAACCTTCACCCACAGGCATTCAGGCAGTCATATCATATAAGCAATTAGCCTCATAGTAAGCATGCTATTCATGGCACTCACTCACACGCATGCAAGGATGCTAAAGCATAAAGCTTACCGAGTACTCCAAGCCAAAATAGAAACTCATTAGAAATCATGCATGAATCCTAAGTATACAGAAATGCCTAATGCAACACATGCAAAATGCAACTATAGCAGGCTCGGCTATTCTAAACATGGCATGTGGAATGCTACAGCTAACATGTATTCAATTTGGAATTGAAAATACAATGCAGTTAGTATGATGCGCCGAGCCCGGTGCATGCAATACAGATGAATGAATGCAAACATGCTATCATACTGTATGTCAATTGAAATATGCCCTAATCTAACCATCATAAGCGGATAAATAAAAGGGAAGAAAGACGTGGGGTTGGAAGACATACATCACACTCACGCACACTTATTACAGTATTGCCCTCGCGCAGAGGGTCCAAATAAATATACAGTCCCGAATAAAAGAATATTACAGTCCAAATATTACAGTCCGAATAATATACAAATTCCTAATTAATTAATGAATTAACTAAGAAAATAAATAAAACTGGCATGCAAGCCAGGGACTGCCTTGCTGCTGATGGATGATGCATGTCCGGGTTGTCTTTGCGCGGAAATCCATGACGATGCCCCAATTAGCCTCTGTTTGCGCCTATTCTTGAAATGCGTGCCAAGCCTCGGAAGACCGCTGATTCTTCATTTTGCTGCAACAGAGAGCAGGAAAGGGGCATAGCAATGTATTTTCACAAATATATGCATGCCTCGATCCTCGTGCCACCAATCACGCATATCGATGCATGATGGCAGAGGAGTCGAAATGTGCAACTTAATATAGAATGAATGCACGTGTAAACACAACAAGAACCTAACTCCATCATGGATAATCCGGAGTGTCGGTGACTGGGAATTGAGACACGTTCCGTCACTCGGAGTACGAAATGCACCTCGTTTCCCGTGTCCGGGCTAACTCCTATCCCGGACACGATGCGATATGCATGATATGCATGAATGCAACTAAGATACAGCCTAGTATGCACAATGCTATGAAAATGAGATGTCTCGAAATGCGTGCACACGGGCACGCAAACCGAGGAAATGACAAAATGCGATCTAAATGACATGGAAATGTGATATGGGCTTACACTAACATGAGAGAGCCTCAGTCACACTCACATAAGAGGCTGATAGATAAAAATGAAGTGCCTCGAAATGCGTGCACACGGGCACGCAAACCGAGGCAATGGCATACGCAATGCAATAAGGCCAAAATGGCATATAGAATGCAACATGGACTTACACTAACATGAGAGAGCCTCAGCCACACTCACATAAGAAGTCGGTAGATGAAAATGAAGTGCCTCGAAGTGCGTGCACACGGGCACGCAAACCGAGGCAATGGCATGGAAAAGGCATATAGAATGCAACATGGACTTATACTAACATGAGAGAGCCTCAGCCATACTCACATAAGAGGCCGGTAGATGAAAATGAAGTGCCTCGAAGTGCGTGCACACGGGCACGCAAATCGAGGCAATGGCATATGCAATGCAATGGCATGGAAAAGGCATATAGAATGCAACATGGACTTATACTAACATGAGAGAGCCTCAGCCACACTCACATAAGAGGCCGATGGATGAAAATGAAGTGCCTCGAAATGCGTGCACATAGGCACGCAAACCGAGGCAATGGCATACTGTAGACACCCCATTTTTGACCGACCTTAAGACCCAGACGTCACCAGTTGAGCACTCGGTGATTTTTCATATCGTGCTCGTTCAGAAGTTGCAGAGTCCTGGCTGCGAGCCCTGCCTCCGGACTTCCGAACCCTCTTTTGTGCTTTACCTTGGTTTGCGAACCAGGCTCGGTTTTCTTTGATTCTTTTCCTGAGGGGAGGGAGAGGTCCCGTAGACCATCTCTCAGTGGCCGTGGGCTACATTTTGTGGCCGCAGGCCATTTTGCCCATTTTGGAGTCCGGTTTCCGATTTTTCGGGACTGTTGGCCGTGTGCCTCGGTTCGGGACCGCCTAACCATCTCCGTTTGCTCTAAATTTTGGCACACATCTTATTTTCTCCCTTTCAAGGGACACTGGGGTCTGAGAAACCCACTTCGTGGCCGAACGCCACTTTCGGTGCTTAGCAGCTCATTTTCGGGATCCCAAACTGCGTGTTTTGGCCCCCGAGCATTCATTTCGCATCGATTTTTGTTCATTTTTGGCAGGTGCCTCTGTTTTATCACCGGGAAGGTCACTGGAGAGTGGGAGGCCAGCAATTATCTTGGCAACCAGTTATATTCCATTTTCGCCCTCTGACGCCCGTTTTTCGCACTTCCGGGCCAATGTTGAACACCTTGGAGCCATTTTCTTCAAACCCAAACCACATATTTGTGATGTACACACATGGGAGGACCCTAAAAGTTCATGGCCGGCCACTAATTCCATTTGACCCTTTTGAACCCCTCCTTCCGGGCCAATGTTGAACAACCTGGGCCATTTTTCTTGAACTTTGAACCACATATTTGTGATGTACACACATGGGAGGACCCTAAAAGTTGGTGGCCGACCATTAATTCCATTTGACCCTTTTGAACCCCTCTTGAAAATGGCTTGTTCTCTCTCCTGTTTCAGAGTTTCCAAATTCGAACCACAGGGTTGTGAAGAGGAGACCTGGGAGGCCACCTTTTTGTGGTGGCCGGCCACTAATTGAACTTGACCCTTTTGACCCCTAGCTGGCCGGCTAGGGGGGGTGGCCGGCCGGCCACCTGCAGCAAAAGCAAGGGGCCGGCCATGATCCTCTCAATGCACACTTTACAGCTGTGCAGCTGTTTCCCCCAGAAAAGATCCCAATCCGGGGGATATTTTGTGGGGGAAAGCTTGCCTCCTTTTCCCCCACCTTTACACCCTCCTTTTGGTCCTTATAACCAGCTGCCATTGTTTGTTATGAGGGTTAGAAAATTTGTTCTTCAAGCCTCAAGATCCATATCTCCCTCCATCCTTCTCATTTCCCTAAAAAACCTTAAGTCCTACACCTTGTTTTCTTCATCACCACCAAGCTCTACCATCACCACTTCATTTCCAGCAACAAGGAGGGCTTCTCAAAGGCTAAAGGAGCTGCAAATTGGTCCAAGAAGCAACAAAAGCTTTAGTCTTCAAGGGTGAGTGACATTTCTCCTCTTTTGACCCTTTTTCTTGATCCATTTATAAGCCCTATATGCTTTTTGTTTCAAGCTCCGGCCCTAACAGAAAGTGGCCCTCTTTTGAGCTCATTTTCACTTTTCATTAAGGACTCAACCCTGTTTGATTCCTCCATGATGCACTTGCTTCAATATCCCTCTTTTGGTCCCCATTCTTGCATGCTTTGACAGCCCACTATGCTTCCATTTTTGGACGATTTACAGGCCTAGAGATGGCCTTATTTTGACCTTCTTAACATGTTTCATTAAGGTTCTTTGGCTGTTTGTGGAATATTTTGCATACCTCATGTTATAGCCTCTTTTGGGCCTTATTTTGCATTGCATTTCTAGCATGGTTGTATACTGTTTTTGGGTTTTTACAGTTCTGAAAACATGCTTATTTTTGGTCCCTCTTCAATGTTGTAGAAGGGAATTTTTCAGTTTGGGCATTACATATACCACTTGCCTCTTTGGCCACCTTTTGGCCCTTTTTCTTGCATAAGAACTTAGCCTTGTCTATGATTGTTTTTAGGGTTTTTACAGTTCTGAAAATATGCTTATTTTTGGCCCCTCTTCAATATTTTTCAAGGGCCCGAACCTGTTTGGGGACAGCAGCTGTGAGTTGCTTCTTTATCTCCCTTTTAATCCCCATTTTTGCATACTTGTTTTGGCCTGTTTTTGTCCACAGTTTGGCCATGATTTAAACTGGAAAAGTGCTCATTTTGGGACTGCCTTGCTTCTGTATTTACATTCCATGTACCAATTTTGCATATTTGGTACAGCTATAGGCCATTTCGGGTGCCAAAATTCATGTTTCGGGACCATTCCGTGCATCGGGTGTGTTTTCGCCACATTTCGAGGCTGTTTTCCCAAACATTTCAGTGCTTAAATTCTATTACCATGTTTGCATATCATCTCCCATGCCATAGTTCGCATTTCTGCATTGCCTCGGTATGCGTGCCCGTGTGCACGCATTTCGAGGCGCTTCATTTTCATCCATCGGCCTCTTATGTGAGTGTGGCTGAGGCTCTCTCATGTTAGTATAAGTCCATGTTGCATTCTATATGCCATTTTTGCTATATTGCATTGCGTATGCCATCGCCTCGGTTTGCGTGCCCGTGTGCACGCATTTCGAGGCACTTCATTTTCATCCACCGGCCTCTTATGTTAGTGTGGCTGAGGCTCCCTCATGTTAGTATAAGTCCATGTTGCATTCTATATGCCATTTCCATGCTATTGCATTGTATATGCTATTGCCTCGGTTTGCGTGCCCGTGTGCACGCATTTCGAGGCACTTCATTTTCACTCATCGGCCTCTTATGTGAGTATGGCTGAGGCTCTCTCATGTTAGTATAAGCCCATATCACATTTTCATGTCATTCACATTGCGTATGTCATTTTCTCGGTTTACGTACCCGTGTGCACGCATTTCGAGGCATCTCATTTTCATAGCATTGAGCACACTAGGCTGTATCTTAGTTGCATTTCATGCATATCATGCATATTGCATCGTGTTCGGGATAGGAGTTAGCCCGGGCACGGGAAACGAGGTGCGTTTCTCTCAATTCCAAGTCACCGACACTCCGGATTACCCATGATGGAGTTAGGTTTTGTTATGTTTATACGTGCATTCATTCTATATTGAGTTGCACATTTCGGTTCCTCGGCCATCATGCATCGATATGCGTGATTGGTGGCACGAGGATCGAGGCATGCATATATCTGTGAAAATACATTGCTATGCCCCTTTCCTGCTCTCTGTTGCAGCAAATCAAGAATCAGCGGTCTTCCGAGGCTTGGCGCGCATTTCAAAAGAAAAGGTGTAAACAGAGGCTAATCGGGGCATCCTGTGGATTTTCGCGCAAGGCAGCCCAGACATGCATCATTCATCAGAAGCAAGGCAGTCCCTGGCTTGCATGCCAGTTTTACAGCTTTCTTACTTAATTTGTAAATTAATTAGGAATTTGTACATTATTTGGACTGTATTATTTGGACTGTAATATTCTTTTATTCGGGACTGTATATTTATTCGGACCCTCTGCGCGAGGGCACAACTGTAATAAGTGTGCGTGTGTGTGTTGTATGTCTTCCAACCCCACGTCTTTCTCCCTTTTATTTACCAGCTTATGATGGTTAGATTAAGGCATATTTCAATTAGCATAAAGTATGACAGCATGTTTGCATCATTCATTTGTTTTGCATGCACCGGGCTCGGCGCATCATACTAACTGCATTTGTATTTCAATTCCAAATTGAATACATGTTAGCTGTAGCATTCCATATGCCATGTTTAGAATAGCCGAGCCTGCTATAGTTTGCATTTTTGCATGTGTTGCATTAGGCATTTCTGTATACTTAGGATTCATGCATGATTTCTAATGAGTTCTGGTTCTGGCTTGGAGTACTCGGTAAGTTTTATGCTTTAGCATCCTTGCATGCGTGTGAGTGACTGCCATGAATAGCACGCTTACCATGAGGCTAATTGCTAATGTGATATAACTGCCTGAATGCCTGTGGGTGAAGGTTGGGTTATTTGAATTGGAATGAATCATCAACTGTGAGTTTTAAGCCCACTAGATAGTGGCAAAACCATCCTTTCTAAGCCCACCTGCGGGTGGCAAAATCTGCATTTTAAGCCTACTTGCGAGTAGCAAACCATCTTTCAAATAAACAAGCATGAAATGTTTTGTTCCAATTCGGGCGACCCAGTCTATACTTATATGCTGTGTGCATCACATAGTAACCTAGGCTAATAACCGGAATAAGAACACACAAAGTTTTCAAAAATAGATATCATGGTTAGTAGAGGCCGATCTTTGATCGGGCGAGCGGGGGTGCTCACGAAGTGACATTCCCCAATCGTACCCAAGTTCCCGAACCGAGGCAACTTTGGTGATGACGGACACGTGACCTTTGGCACCGAGTCAGGGTTTCCTAAATTTCCCATTAAAAAAAACATTTAGGTGGCGACTCTGTATCTGGCAAAGCAGTCCATGTTTGGCACTTCTTTCAAAAATCTGTTTTCTCAAAACGATTTGCCGGATTTGGACTCTTTGGTTCAGACTTAGAACCGTGACAATTTGGAGAGTCCTGAGCTGTAGTGACCCCCAAAATGAACGGAACGGGAGCTCGTTCCTCCCGGGGCGTTCGGGGACGTCTACACATACGCAATGCAATATGGCTAAACTGGCATGCAAACATGCTAATGGAATTTAAGCACTGAAATGTGGGGGAAAACAGCCCCGAAACGAGGCGAAAGCACACCCGATGCGCGGAATAGTCCCGAAATACGAATTTTGGCACCCGAAATGGCCTATAGCTATACCAAACATGCAAAATTGGTACATGAAATGTAAAGACAGAAGCAAGGAAGCCCCAAAGTTAGCATTTTACTAGCACAAATCATGGCCAAACAACAAACCAAGATAGGGCAAAACTAGCATGCAAGAAATGGCCCTAAACATGGGATTAAGAAGCAACTCATAGCTGATGTCCTCAAACAGGTTAGGGCCCTTCAACAAAGTTGAAGAGAGGCCCAAAATATGATGTTTTTCAGAACTGTAAAAACCCCAAAAACAAACACAGGTATGGCTGCACTCCCATGCAAGAAAAAGGGCCAAAAGGTGGCCAAAGAGGCAAGTGGTATATGCAAAGTCCAAACTGAAAAATTCCCTTCTACAACATTGAAGAGGGACCAAAAATATGACTATTTGAAGAACTGTAAAAACTCCAAAACAGTATACAAACATGCTAGAAATGCAATGCAAAATGAGGCTCAAAAGTGGCTATAACACAATGTATACAAAATATTCCACAAACGGCCAAAGACCCTTAATGAAACATGAAGAATGGGCCAAAATAAGACTATTTACAGAACTGTAAAATGGCCAAAAACAAAAGCATGATAGGCTAACAAAACATGCAAGAATGGGGACCAAAAGAGAGATATAACATGAAGTGGCATATGGAGGTCCCAAACCATGAAAGGCCCTAAATGAAACATGAATAATGGGCCAAAATAAGACTATTTTCAGAACTGTAAAATGGCCAAAAACAAAAGCATGATAGGCTGCCAAAGCATGCAAAAATGCGACCAAAAAGGGAGTATAAAGGTAAGTACAACATGGAAGTCCCAAATAGTGTTGAGCCCTTCTTCAATGTTGAATAGGGGCTCAAAATAAGCCTATTATCAGTTTACAACATGCTCCAAAACAAATCACACACAAGCTAAAAATATCATGCAAGAAAATGACATTTTAGAGAGATAATGAAGCAAGTGCAAGATGGAGGGCTCAAACAGGGTTGAGCCCTTAATGAGACATGAAAATGAGCTCAAAAGAAGGCCACTTTCAGTTATGGCCGGAGCTCAAAGCAAAAATCATAGAGGGATTACAAAAGATACAAGAAAAGGGCCCAAAAGGGTGAAGTTGAAGACCAAAGCTTTTGTTGCTTCTTGGACCAAATTTGTTACCTCTTAGCTGCTGGAATTCTTCCCTTGCTACCGAAATGGAGTGGTGGTGGTAGAGCTTGGTGGTGATGAAGAAAACAAGGTGTAGGACTTAGGGATTTTTAGGAAAATGAGAAAGATAACCCCTAAATGTAATATTGCCTGCTGGTTATAAGGACCAAAAAGGGGGTGTAAAGGTGGGGGAAAAGGAGGCCAACTTTCCCCCACAAAATATCCCCCGGATATTGATATTTTCTGGGGGATAAAGCCATACAGCTGTAAAGTGAACAGTGTGAGGATCATGGCCGGCCAAGTATTTTGGTTGCAGGTGGCCGGCCGGCCACATCCCCTAGCCGGCCGGTTAGGGGCCAAAAGGGTCAAGTTAGTTTAGTGGCCGGCCACCACATGATGGTATCCTCCCATGTGTCCTCAACACAACCCTGTGGTTAAAAGTCCAAGAAAGTGGCTCAAGGGTGTTCAACATTAGCTCGGAAAGAGGGGTTCAAAAGGGTCAGGTGGAATTACTGGCCGGCCACCAACTTTTAGGATCCTCCCAAGTGTGTACATCACAGATATGTG
Organism: Camellia sinensis; assembly: GCF_055761805.1. Taxonomy (NCBI): domain Eukaryota; kingdom Viridiplantae; phylum Streptophyta; class Magnoliopsida; order Ericales; family Theaceae; genus Camellia; species Camellia sinensis. The sequence continues at coordinate 63,212,075 of NC_138972.1, forward strand.
GTTCAAAGTTCAAGAAAGTGGCCCCAAGGTGTTCAACATTAGCCCGGAAGGAGGGGTTCAAAAGGGTCAGGTGGAATTACTGGCCGGCCACCAACTTTTAGGATCCTCCCAAGTGTGTACATCACAAATATGTGGTTGAAAGTTCAAGAATGTGGCCCCAAGGTGTTCAACATTGGCTTGGAAGCGAGAAAAATGGACGTCGGAGGGCGTCAGAGGATGTATAACTGGTTGCTGCAACAATTACTGGCCTCCCACACTTCCGTGACCTCCTCGGTGATAAAACAGAGGTACCTGCCAAAAATGAACGAAAACCGTTGCAAAACGAATGTTCGAGGGCCAAAACGCGCAGTTCGAGGTCCCGAAAATGGGCTGTTAAGCACCGAAAGTGGCATTCGGCCACGAAGTGGGTTTCTCAGAACCCAGTGTCCCTCAAAAGGGAGTGGAAAGGAAGTATGCCAAAAATCAGAACAAACGGAGATGGTTAGGCGGTCCCGAACCGAGGCACACGGCCAACGATTCCGAAAAACCGGAAACCGGACTCCGAAATGTTCAAAATGGCCTACGACCACGAAATGTAGCCTACGGACATTGAGAGATGGTCTACGGGACCTCTCCCTTCCCTCAGGAAAAGAAACCGAGAAAACCGAGTCTGGTTCGCAAACCGAGGCAAGGCACAGAAGAGGGTTCGGAAGTCCGGAGGCAGGGCTCACGGCCGCGACTCTGAAACTTCTGAACGAGCACATTATGCAGTATCACCAAGCGCTCAATTAGTGACGTCTGAGTCTTAAGGTCGGTCAAAAATGGGTTCTCTACAGTTGCCCCTCTTTGACAGAACTCGAAAGTCACAAGTGACGGAAGTGAATGTCAAAGCCCAGAGACGACCCATTTTTGACAAGGCCGAAGACTTAGACAAACGTACAAAGTAAACAGAGATGTGCCCGCAGGCAGGCCCGCAGGCAGGGGGGGCAAAATGCAAAGCGATATGCAAGAAGCCCAACATAACTCAATGATCATGCAAATGCAGCAAGCTGTAATGAAGCAAGTATTCGCAAATAGATGCAACAGTTTTAAGCAAGAATGCAAAGCAACAACTACATTTCATGCAGTTAAGAATGCGGAGGATTATTCAATCCCCGCCACGTCTCACTCGGAGAAGATACGATACCTGCGCGATTCGTCTGGTCGCACCAGCCTCAATTGAACCGTACATACAATATCGTGCCTGTGAAAGAGAGAAATTGCAACAAGTACAATATGCTACCAACATATATCCAATGTGATTCTGGAAGTTTGACACACGCAGTGCCGGTGAGTGAATGCATCGCCATGCAAGAGTGGAACATGCGTGACAACGTATGCTCAAACATAGAGGTATGCCAATATCAAAAATGTGCATAACAATGTAAGTGTGTTCATGAGAATGCAAGTTATGTGCATGATAGTGCAAAACGAGCATAAATTAGGGTGCCCGTTTGTCATGAAGTAACGAGCACGGAAATGCGTGTTTCGGCGAAGGCAACTCGATCACGGCCTCCGATCCGCTTCCCGGAAAGGCCACAACTCATTCAAAAAGGATACACTTTGATTTTGATGAATGATGATGAGACACATGTCAGATCCTGAAGCTGAAGTTCCGGCGGAGCAATTTCGCGACCGGAAGTGTACTTTTCTTGAACTTTTTCAGGTCCCGGGAACTCCAATCTTCCTCAAAATTTGCAGGGAGCTAGATGAGCCCGTGTGGGACACCACCGGTCGTTTATTTTCCCAAGGGGAGGCCACCGGCCACTTTTTCAAAAAGGAATTGGCTGGCCGGCCGGTTTTCCAAAAAGGAAATGGCTGGCCGGCTAGAAAAGGTGGCCGGCCGGCCATATGCCCAAATCCGAGGGCATTTTGGTCTTTTCACCTCCTTTTTCATGCTCCTTCATCCCAAGACTTGGAGCCTATATAATGCAGCTGAGATCTCCTCCTCTCTTGCCTCCTACAACACTTTCTTCTCCAGATCTGAGTTCCATACGCGTTTTTCAACGCCCCACGCAAGTTGTTTTCGCAAAAATATTCAGTTTTAAACACTTTGAAGCGATTAAATTTCGGTTTCGGAGCTTCTTTTCTCATTTTCGCCACTTGAGGTAAGTTTGTCTCAATATTTGGAAGATTTTCTCGGGAGTTGACTTTTGTTGACTTTTTATTTCCCGAGAGTTGACTTCTGTTGACTTTTTCCAATTTTGGCTCATTTTCGCTCATTTTTGCTCCTTTTGCAGATTCTTTGAAAATGGCGGGTAATTCTCCCCATGGTGGAGGCTTTCCGGGTGCCGGGGACGATTTTGATACTATGACTTTGCCTCCGAGGGTCCGGCCTTTTATTCCCGGGAGGTACAATCCGCCAGCACATGTCCTTCCGCGTGCCGTTTTCCGTCATTTCACTAATTTTGATAAGCGAGCACCTGGGGATCTGCTTCTCCGAGAGCCAGAGCACCACCTCTCCCACGAGGCCCGAGAGGTATTTACTTCATTTTCTGTATTTTTCGTACATTTCAGCACCTTTGCCATGCTTGAACACGCAGTTTAGCTTATGACATAGTACTTTGCTTGCATCCTGAACACGTAGTCTAAACATTCGAATTTCTGAACACTTGGCTCATTAATTAATTGCGAACGCACAGTACACATTAGTTAAGAGGTGAACACACGGCTCAAACACTGATTTGTCGAACACACAGCCCGAATTCGAAAGTGAACACACAACCCACACTTTAAATTTTCTGAACACACAGCCCAGATTAGAATAGTGAACACGCAGCCCACACTGATTGGAAGTTGAACACGCAGCCCAAACTTTAAATTTTCTGAACACGCAGCCCAGATTAGAATAGTGAACACGCAGCCCACACTGATTAAAAGTTGAACACGCAGCCCAAACTTTAAATTTTCTGAACACCCAGCCCAAATTAGAATAGTGAACACGCAGCCCACACTGATTAGAAGTTGAACACGCAGCCCAAACTTTAATTTTCTGAACACGCAGCCCAGATTAGAATAGTGAACACGCAGCCCACACTAATTGAAAGTTGAACACGCAGCCCAAACTTTAAATTTTCTGAACACGCAGCCCAGATTAGAATAGTGAACACGTAGCCCACACTGATTGGAAGTTGAACACGCAGCCCAAACTTTAATTTTCTGAACACGCAGCCCAGATTAGAATAGTGAACACGCAGCCCACACTGATTGAAAGTTGAACACGCAGCCCAAATTAGAATAGTGAACACGCAGCCCACACTGATTGAAAGTTGAACACGCAGCCCAAACTTTAATTTTCTGAACACGCAGCCCAGATTAGAATAGTGAACACGCAGCCCACACTGATTGAAAGTTGAACACGCAGCCCAAATTAGAATAGTGAACACGCAGCCCACACTGATTGAAAGTTGAACACGCAGCCCAAACTTTAATTTTCTGAACACGCAGCCCAGATTAGAATAGTGAACACGCAGCCCACACTGATTGAAAGTTGAACACGCAGCCCAAACTTTAATTTTCTGAACACGCAGCCCAGATTAGAATAGTGAACACGCAGCCCAAACTTTAATTTTCTGAACACGCAGCCCAGATTAGAATAGTGAACACGCAGCCCACACTTTAATTTTCTGAACACGCAGCCCAGATTCGAATAGTGAACACGCAGCCCAAACTTTAATTTTCTGAACACGCAGCCCAGATTAGAATTTGCATGTAGCTTATTTCACTTCATCGGTACACAACCCATTTCATTTCATCGGCACGCAACCTATTTCACTTCATTGGCAGACAACCCATTTCATTTCATTGGCACGCAGCCTAAACTCTCCATTATTAACACATGTATTCATTCTGAATGCAGGTTGGTTCTCGCAGTGTACGGGGGTATGGTTCCACCGCCGCGCGGGATTGGTACGCTGAGCTCCCGGAGGGTGTCCGAGACTTAGTAGACTTGGCAGGGTTCGGGGCCTTCTGCGTTGGGTTGTCACGTTGCTCTGCCAGGAGGACTCTGATGGCGGCATTGGTAGAGAGATGGTGGGACACCACCAACTCCTTTCATTTCTCTGCTACCGGGGACATGACTATGACCCCTCTAGACTTCGCTGTGTTGACCGGCCTGGACATAGGGGGTTGGCCCATCCCCTATGATGAGGATATGGGCGAGTGGGAGGCCGCTTAGATGTATCTATTGGGGGCTCGCCCGCCTGTTGACAGGGTTTCTGGGAGAGTCCGATACACTTGGTTCTCTTCCCACTTCCGACGGGCGGAGATGGTGCCCGAGACTCCTGAGGAGACGGAGCAGTACGCCCGTGGTTTCCTTATGTTCCTCTTCGGGACTACTCTGTTCGCCGATAGAGGGAACACGGTCGGGCTATACCTGTTGAGCGCTCTGGTTGACCTATCACAGGTCAGTCGATATGACTGGGGTGGCGCCGGCCTGGCTACCCTTTACTTTTATATGAGCGCGACCTCCCGCGGGCGGGGAGATTTACTTGGCGGCTACTGGAGAGCCTGGGAGGTACTTTTCTGTCCCCTTGATTTACATTTCTGCTCTTCATTACTTGTACATTGCACACACAGCGCACTTTTACAGTCTGTATTTTGCTCTCAGCATTTCGTACTTACATTCTGCACTGCTTTTCTCAGCTATGGGTCTATGTATACTTCCCAGCATTAGCCCCAGAGTTGGAGGTGGCAGGGCCCCCCATGACCCCATATTCACTAGTGTTCGAGGGCCCGCACCGGCCGAGACCCCGAGAGACTCTCATTTACCTGCGACAGTACTTTGACACTGTGCGACATTCGGAGGTACTTCAGAACTTTCAGTTCCTTTCATTTTCATCTTTGATTTTCTCTGTATATTCCCGATTTCTGATTGGTTTATGCATTTATCGTCCGCAGATCTCATGGCAGCCCTGGGCATCTCTGGTGATGGTCTCTGACTTCAGTATACCGGAGGGTCGGACACCTCCCAGTATAGGGTCCTGCTCGAAGGGCCGGTTGGCAGGGCATGGTTTCTGGGGGAACGCTTTCTGCGTCAGGTATGGGGGTATCTTTCTCAGGATCCTCCCGCAGTACCCCCAGTCAGTATGCGGACTGCTGACAGGCTCTCTTTCTCGGAGGTAGTCGGCGCCATGCTGGGTAGTGATGCTTTACTATATCTTGAGGAGGGGGACTACGCCACTTACCGTCACATATATTTGATGCCTCCATTGACGGGAGCCCGTACCCCGATGACGAGGCCTGCTGGTATGTCATCCTCGGGCCAGGCCTGGGCTCGGGCTGCAGACGCCCCTTCTACTAGTAGGGCTGGTACATCTAGAGGTGGGGGTAGACCGGTTCCTCCGATTCCGTCGACTTATCCTCATCCTGGATGGCCATATATGCCAACTGAGTTGATGGCGTGGCAGTATGGGGCTATCTCTCCGACCCCGATCCCGCTAGAGCCTCCGATGCCCAGTGATCGATACGCCATTGATCCTGACTCACCGCTGGTATGTTCCACTGTTTTTCATTCATCATTCAAACGTTTAGACATTCTTTTGTTCACTGATGATTATGAGCTCATATTTGCAGCCACCGCGAGGGTACATGGAGGAGGTGGTTGGACTGGTGGCCACACTCGAGGGCATGGTCCTGCGTAGGGAGGCACAGTTGTCTGTCGCGGGCATTCAGGTACCTTTCAGTTTTCTGGCATTTATCATACTTCTGATGACATGCTGATTTCTACTGCATCGATAGACTACTTGTGTAGAGCACATCTGACACACACCCCACTTGTACACTGTATTTACATGCACCCACTTCACGTAGCCTTTGCTTGTATCTGCATCTGATGTATATATTTGGACTGATGTATTTGAATTGAACTCTTTGTTTTCAGATGTCTTCATGGTCCGGTCAGCCGCAGGCCAGGCCACCTGGGCCTCCTTGGGGAGCTGGGCCATCTGGGCCTTTTCAGGGAGTTGGGTCATCCGGGCCTTTTCAGGGGGCTGGGCCATCCCGGCCTTTCCGAGGAGCCGGGCCATCTAGGCCTTTTCGAGGAGCTCGAGGAGGGCCTGTCCGCAGACGCAGGGCTCACGTTGTAGAGGCGGAGCCTAATGAGGAGGAGGAGGAGGAGGAGGAGGAGGATGATGAGGAGGAGGAGGAGGCTACCGACCGTCAGTCAGAGACATCTGCTGAGGAGGGGGGCTCCGGTCTTGGTTCGGGGAATAGAGGCGAGGCTGAGGGGGATCCTGAGGATGACAGCTCCGACCCAGATGATGATGATGGTGCAGAGGTTGTCCCGCAGAAGAGGATGAGGAGTGCTTCTCATTCCCGCTCCCGAGGACATTGATGCTGCTGTTTCCTGCTTTATTTTTCTTTTTGCTAGTAGTTTGTAGCACTTTGCACATTGTTAGGCAACTTTATTTTTTGTAAAACTTGTACCTTTGTTTGTTGTAAAGCATGATGGAATGAAACAGCTTTTGAAAAGGTGTTTGTATTTTTAACTTTTAGCATCGTATCGCATCATTTTGTTTTGCACAAAAATGAAATTGAATGGTAATGTGCATTGTGTAATCACCAAGTCAGGTAGTGAACCGACGCAACAAACTAAGCAACTCAACTTACTAAGATATAACAGAACCTTTAGCAAGTTTACAACTCGATAAACAAAATGCAATAACGTTGACAACGCAAGTAAACAAGACTTAAACAAAGATTGCTTAAACAGAGCGCAATGACTCAAAAACACGAAACACGTCCGCTCGACAAACAACTCGATAAGCAAAACAACAACTCGATAATCAAAACAACAACTCGATAAACAAAACTCAGCAACAACAGAGCGTACTTCGGACGATCTGGGCACCGGAACGCATCCGAAACAGAGGGAAATGAAGGCCTTTGACTCTCCCGTTGCATGGAAATGCTTGAAACTTTCCCTCGAAGGGTAAAACAGGGCCAAGGGGATACACTGCAGCATTGCCGGCCATCTTTGGGAGCCGGCCGACCAATTTTATGGAGAGTGGGAGCCGGCCGGCCAGTTTTTGAAAAAGAGAATGGCCGGCCAGCCAGAAAAGGTGGCCGGCCGGCCACTTATTCCTGCAGCCACCTGGTTTTTGACACGTGTCCCCGTGAATAGTGTTTTTCCCTCTATAAAAGCCTCAACTTCGGGAACATTCATTTCATCTTAGTTTTACACAAAGATGGAGGCGTTTCTCGCGGAAAATCTCACATCTTGGATCTCTTCTCTAGATGGCTCGGAAAAGCTGAACTTCTGGGGTTTCGGCTTGAATGCACTATTCACGCTGAGCCGTACTTCGCTACAGCTCCCTTTTCTCCATGCCGCGGCAAGGTTCTGGAACCCAGTGACGCACGTTTTTAGCTTCGGCGGCCAAGAGGTATGTCCCACTTTTGAAGATTTTCAGGTTTTGATGGAGTCTGAATGCTCTGAAGTGATCTTGCCCCAGCTCCGTTTTGGCCATGCCCAGGCTTTAGGGCGGATGTGTGGGCTCACGGCACATGATGCTCGATCTCTGATCTGTAGTGGGGAACTGGACATCCTCGGCTTGATCCATCGTTTTTCCGACGCTGGTGACCGCAGCAACCATTATTGGCAGGGTTTCTGGCAACACGCCCTCTGCTTGTTTTTGTTGTCTCACTTTCTGCTTTCCTCGGGCTTCGGCGGGGCTAGCATTCGCCTGATTGAAGTCGCCCAAGGCTTGAGAGAAGGAAAGAGCTGTATTGCATGACCTTGGCCGAGACACTGATGGGCTTAGATTCTGTCTATCGCCGGGAGGCGACTAGGTTTGCTGGGAGTCCACTGCTGCTGCAGGTAATGTTTCCCACCCAACCTTACATATATATTTGCTCACATCACTCGACCCTCAGGCTCGGTTTTTCTCACAAAACCCTTGTCTTACTTTTCTCTCATCGTACATCTCTCTGTTCTTTATTCTCTCATTTTCCATCCCTCCCCTAGGTATGGTTAATGGATAAGTTGCAGGTTGTGGACTCTTGCCCGGCCTATTCAGCTCGAGGCTACTTCTTTCGGCAGCGCCTAGTCAATGCTCTTGACGAAAGGTGGTGGTTTGACTGGATGTGCAATTTGTCCGCAGACGGCATTGCTCGGCGTTGTCCTTGGCTCAACCTCCCGGCAATGAGCTATAGTATGTCCCGGCTGATTGGGATCCAATTGATTGGTCTAACCCACTGCGTATTCTATTTTCCGTTCTGGTTCCTGCGTCAGTTCGGTCATGATCAGACCTGCCCACCGGAGGGGATTGAGTACCCAGCCGCTTTCCCGATCCGGGGTGCACAGCTTGCCCGATATGCTACAGCATGGAGGACTAGAGAGCTCCTGGCCCCTGCTTCCACTTTCAGTTGCACTTTGTCCGATGAGTGCTTGGATTGGCTTAATGAGGAGGCACAGGTTGGGCCTAGCTTGGCATCAGATGCTTCGTCCAGCTCTGGGAGGGGACGCAGAGATACTTGATTCAACTATGCCCCAAATTTATTGCTTATTTAGCATTTTCAAGTTTTCTTTATGAATGTACTAAAAAGCAACCTCGATTATATATAAGAGCAGGAGAACTTAGTTTTGAAATCAATGAAATTGAAAGTTGTGGTACTGAAAATTTTCCGCTTTGGTCCAAAAATGGTCTTAGTTGTAAAAAGATTAATTTGAACAAAGTCGACTTTTATCAAAACTTTTCAAAACTATTTTCGATGTGGATCAAAACTGGACACGCCGAAGATCTGTCACTGAGATGCACAACCCCAGATCCCTGCAACTGGAAAGTTGCCCCTAGTCTGAAGAACAATGCGGCACTTCCTGGCAACGGAAAGTTGCCCCTAGTCTGAGTAACTTTGCACCGTCGCGGCAATGGAAAGTTGCCCCTAGTCTGAACAGCACTGTACCGGAGATCGCGATAAATGCTGATGGACAAAGATGACTGAGATGATCAGAATGGACAGAGTTGATCGGGGAAGAGTTTATGGCTGAACTTCAAGGTGAAGTTGCCTACGTATCCCAAAGATGGGAATCAAGCCTTACGTAGTTCAGGCCAAGGTTCACTCGAGTATTTTCACTCTCCTTTTGCGCTCTAACTTTTGCCAAGGCCGCCCTTTGCGGGTTTTCAACCTTGCGAGCTCAGTTTTTATATTTTCTAATTTTTTGTGCTCTGACTTTTGCCTAGGTCGCCCTTTCGGGTTTTCGGCCTAGCGAGCCTCTCAAGGGTAATATTTCTTCAACTTGTCCATATTGATTGGTTGTGAGAACTCCAAGCCATCTAGATCCATCAGAACCACAGCTCCACCTGACCAGATAGCTTTGATGATGTAAGGACCAGTCCAATTGGGTTTGAACTTGCCCCTTGGGTCATGGATGGGAGCTCGGTTGTCTTTGAGCACCAAATCTCCTTCTTTCAGATTCCTGGACTTAACCTTCTTGTTGAAAGCCCGGGCAATTCTGCGTTGATAGCCTTGGATGTGGTACAGTGCTTTCAGTCTTCTTTCATCAAAGAGCATGAGTTCTTCGAATCTGCTTTGCTGCCAATCTGCTTCGGCTATCTGGCATTCAGCCAATACTCGTAACGACGGAACCTCAATCTCGATGGGTAGAACAGCCTCCATTCCATAGACCAATGAATATGGAGTTGCTCCAGTAGAAGTTCTGATTGAAGTCCTGTAGCCCCACAGAGCAAATGGCAGCTTGTCTGGCCAATCCCGATAGGTTCCCACCATCTTCTGCAGTATATGTTTGATATTTTTGTTGGCGGCCTCAACTGCTCCGTTGGTCTGCGGCTGGTATGTAGATGACTTATGGAAAGCCACATTGTATTTTTCCAACAAGTCTACCACTTCTTTCTTGAAGTGGGAACCATTATCTGAAATTATCTCGTTTGGCACCCCGTAGCGACAGATGATGTTGTTTCTGATGAACTTTGCGACGTGCGACGCCTTCAACACCGCGTATGATTGGGCCTCGACCCACTTTGTGAAATAATCTATCGCTACTAGGATAAACTCATGCCCGTTTGACCCCTTCGGGGTAACAGCTCCGATCACATCAATTCCCCAAACCGAAAAAGGCCATGGTGAAGTCATGTTGTACAGCTTTGACGGCGGGATGTTCATGCGGTTTGCATGAATTTGACACTTGTGGCATCGCCGAACAAAACTAATACAATCCTCCTCCATGGTTGACCAGTAGTAGCCCTGTCTGAGGATCTTTCTGGCCAGCATTACTCCATTCATGTGTGCACCGCACTCCCCTCCATGGATGGCTTCCATCAGGCGTTTCGACTCTTCAGCTTCTACACAAAGCTTATGCATTCCCAGATGACCCCTTTTGTACAGCTTACCCCTGCAGATAATGAACTGAGCAGCCATTCTTCTGATGGCCCTCTTATCCTTGGCATTTGCCCCTAGTGGATATGTCTCCTTTTCCAAGAAGTTCCAGATGTCGTAATACCAGGGGTTGCCATCTTGAGCCTCATCTATGGCGGAAATCGACTCGTATGCTGGCGTAAACTTTTGATCAATAATGACTGGACGCATCCGGACTCCGGACGGGATGTCTATCATAGAAGATAGAGTTGCTAGTGAATCTGCGAACCTGTTGTTCTCCCTTACGAGGTGGGTGAAATTTAGCTTCTCAAACCGTGGAATTAACAAATCCAAGGTTTGGTGGTAAATTATCATTCTTTCCTCATTGACTTTCCAATCTCCTTTTGCTTGAGACACAACAAGGTTCGAGTCCCCAATGACGTCCAACCGTCTTGCCCCTAGTTCTAGGGCTGCTTCCAGGCCAGCAATACATGCCTCATACTCTGCCTCATTGTTCGAGACTTTGAACTGGAGCTTGAATGCTAAAGGGATACGGGAATCGTCAGGCGCTATCAGCAACACCCCTATCCCATACCCATACTGGTTTGACGCTCCGTCAAAGTACATCGTCCAAGTTTCATCTTCGACGTGTAGAATGGCTTCATCTGGGAATAGGTACTCAACCGCTTCATCCCCCTCAACCGGGTGGTCAGCAAGGAACTCTGCTACCGCTTTTCCTTTTACTGACTTGCGCGTTACATACTTCAAATCAAATTCGGAGAGCAACAGCAGCCAACGAGCTAGCTTACCCGTAAGTGCTGGTTTCTCGAAAAGATATTTGATGGGATCCAATCGTGAAACCAACATTACAGAGTGAGCTAACAGGTAGTGTCGCAGCTTCCTGGTTGCCCATACCAAGGCCAAACAAGCCTTCTCTAGCGGTGTATAGCGGGTCTCGTAATCCAGCATCTTTTTGCTCAGATAGTAGATGGCTCTTTCCACTTTGTCTTCTGACTCCTGCGCGAGCATGCAGCCCATGGTAGTCTCAGTTACCGAAAGGTACAATATCAACGGTCTCCCCGGCTCTGGTGGTGACAACACGGGTGGGTTCTGTAGATACTCTTTGATTTGCTCAAAAGCTGCTTGACATCGGCCGTCCCATTGGAATTTCTTTCCTTTCTTCAGGAGACCAAAAAGTGGTTCACAAGTCAAGGTTAATTTAGAAATAAACCGTCTTATGAATTGCACTTTACCCAGAAAGCCTCGCACCTCCTTTTCAGTCCTTGGTGGTGGCATTTCTAAGATGGCCTTGATTTTGGAAGGGTCGACCTCGATGCCCCTTTGTGTAATCAGAAACCCTAGCATCTTCCCTGCTGTAACACCAAACGTGCACTTCTGGGGATTCAATCGCAGCCGAAACTCTCTGATCCTTTGAAAGAATTTTTGTAAGGCGGTGTAGTGGCCCTCTCTTTCTTTGGACTTGACAATCATGTCGTCCACATACACCTCGACCTCTTTATGGATCATATCATGCAATATTGTAGTTGCTGCCCGTTGATACGTAGCTCCAGCATTTTTAAACCCGAATGGCATCACTCTATAACAATATGTACCCCACGGGGTAGTGAACGCAGTCTTCTCCCGGTCTTCGGGTGCCATTACTATCTGATTATAGCCTGAGAAACCATCCATAAACGAAAGCAAGGCGTGTCCTGCCGTGAAATCCACCAATTCATCAATGTGTGGCAAGGGAAAGTCGTCATTCGGACTGGCCCTGTTCAAATCTCTGAAGTCTACACAGACCCGAATTCTGCCATCCTTCTTTTGGCACCGGAACAATGTTGGCCAACCAAGTTGGGTATTCGGACACCAGCAGGAACCCTGCGTCAATTTGCTTGGTGACCTCTTCCTTAATTTTGAGAGCCCAGTCCGGGCGGATCCTTCTGAGTTTCTGTTTGACAGGGCGGGCCTCGGGATCAAGAGGGATCCGGTGCTGTACAATCTCAGGATCGATTCCAGGCATGTCTTCGTAGGACCACGCGAAAACATCTTTGAAATCTTTTAATAAAGCGACTAAGCACTCGCGCTCCTCCGAAGACAACGTGGACCCGATCTGGACCAGCCGCGGGTCCTTCTCAGTACCAACATTCACAGTAGTGATTTCATCCATTAAAGGTTTAACAAATCTTTCCTGCTCTTGATCAATTAGCCGTTGTAAAACTGGGGGAATTTCTCCCTCGTTGTTTTCATCAAAATTTTGAAAATCCTGATTTAAGCAATAAATCAGAGGCACAGAAAAATACTCAGAAACCACATCCACATCATTCTCATTAAATATTTCCAAGCCGTCAGATTCCTCTGTTACAACAGACTCAAAATAAAATGAAAATGACGACCTAGACAGGACGGTGGCATCCGGGTTATCACCCCCAGGAATACCGGACTCAGACTCAGTCGAGCTGGAATCTGATTCCGACGCACAAGATTCGGTGGAATCAGATTCCGACTCACTACCTGACCCGGAAGTGCTAGATAAAAAGCCTTCTTCATATTGCCAGATGAGAGAAGGTGCGATAGATGCATCCAAGATCGGCGCTGGAAAGCCCGCAGCTATTTCATCTCCAATCATAGAAACCGAAGAGTTATCCCCCAAGCACTCTTGGCCGATTGGAGGATCTGATAGTAGACACGCCAGTGCTACCCCCATTTCAAGCTCTGTGCTCTCAAGATCCACTGTTCTACACTGCTCAACCTCAGTTGGTGGGTCTGTCTGCGCTTCGGCAACGTCATCCCCAGATAATTGTATGTCGAAGAAGATTTCAAAACCAGGCACGCGCTTCCTTTCCGCGTTCATCCATGGCTCTGGGAAGCCGCAGAATGGAAAATCTTCCCCCTCCCGGACGAAGCGTCCGTTTAGGGTACCCCAAATGGGCCTATGCATTAACTCAAATGGCTTCCCAGCCTTCTTTGCCCTGGCTCTTCCGGCCATTTCTTTTCCTTTCCTCACCCAGTCCTCTTTGGTGGGCAGATAACCCAATCCAAAGGTGTGAGGGTTGTGTGGCACTTCGGCCAACACTGAGACGCCCTTCCGGCCGCTTCTCCCTAATCCCATCCCGGGGGTATGTTTTTGCTTGTTCATGAGGTAGATAGATTGAGCACTAACGTACATACCCTCATTCACAGCCATGACATTCTGCACCACTTGACCCTCGGCCAAAGTGAACCCCGACAAAAACACATCCTCCGTGCCGTGCTCGATCTCCAAGACAGGTGTGGACACTTCCGGCGGTGGATGGATTGATGAATTCCCAAAAACGATCGCTACCCCTTTCCCGTGAGGGTACTTTAGCATCTGATGTTGAGTGAAAGAGACTGCTTTGACCTGGTGCAACCACGATCGCTCCAAAAGTAGGTTAAAGGTTACGGGAACGTCCAAGATATGAAACTCAATGCTGTGTTGTCCTGGACCAACCTTGGTTTGAATTTTAACAGTCCCCATCACTTCTCTGCTGGTATTGTCGTATGCTCTGATCACTTGGGTAGTTGGGACGAAGTCCACGGGCTTCAGCCCGATTGCATATGTCGTTCTGGTCGGGCAGACATTGATCGCAGACCCGGTATCAACAAGTACCACCGGTATCCACTTATCTCTACATTCCACAGAAATATAGAGAGGTTTGTTATGATTTGTGCCCTCAGGCGGTAGCTCCTTGTCCGAAAAGGTTAATGCCGGGGAACCTCCTCCCGGAAAAACCAGCCCAACCAGCTGTTCAGGCGTGGTGTCTATGGAGAGTTTGGACTTGTCCATAGCAGACAGGACAGCTTCCCTATGTACTCGTGATGCCATTAGCAGTCCCCAGATGGAGATGTCTGCTTGTATCTTTTTTAACTGTTTCAGCACAGCTTCATCTTCAATCTGCTTCTCCTTCTGTTTCTGCGCTTCTCTATCCTTCCCGGATGCCTCGGGTTGGTCCAGGTGTGGGGGTTTGAAGTACCGCCCACTTCTCGTCATGTGGTCAACCTCATCGAGGTACCAAGTGTCATCCGGTTGATTATTCCCCCAGTCTTCATCCGTGTGGGCAAGACATAAGTCATCGTCTTCCCACCACATTCCGTCGGCAGCCAACAGACACCTGTCTGGCTCCGATTTAGTTGCACTCGCAGTACTTCCTGTCCATATGCTCGCAGCATTCTCTATCTTCGTGCACACAGCACTTTCAGTCCCCTCAGGGCCTTTAGCTTTCCTAATTCTCTCAGCCTCCTCAAACTTTTCTTGTTCCAGCTGCATCAGTACAGCTATTTGTTCAACAATTCCCGTATCCATAATGCCCATGTCCCGAGCGGAATTCTTAGCACCGGCGCTCTCCGGCGATACAACTTGACTTTCGGCCATTCCGGCCACAGCTGATACCTCTGCCCCTGCCGGGCTCTGTTCTGGTTGGGCTTCCCCCACTTCATCTGGTTGATCCTCGAGCCATCCAGTGGCCTCCGTTGATCCCTCATAATCGTACCAGTTGATTGACGCATCCCTCGGTTCCTGGTCATCGAAAAATTGCAAGTTGGCAAAGCCCTCATCTACAGCTGTCAGATCATCTGCCCTTAACCCTGATCCATCCCCCCGGATCATGCATAGCTCTCCTGTCTCTGGAAATTCTATACCTAGCCCAATTCGGCTCGCTGGTAGGATGTACTCGCTTGGATCATAGGCTACCCCAGCAAAATTCTGTCCAGTCCCAGATTCAACAATCTCATTCTCTCCCAAAATCTGCCCTGCCCTATCTTCGACGGTCACCACCGTCGGTTCTGGTTGGGTTTTGGAGATGTCCACCATGCACAAGAAGTCAGTGCAATCGGGGAGGAACACCTCCGGCTTGGGTAGGTGGGATAGGGTACTATAGATACTGGGATCGTAAGATGCGACCCCAGTTTGGATAAAATTAATTCTGTTGGGAGGGGGAGGTTGGTTATGTGGTGGGAGAGGGTTGGTTGTGACATTGGGTTTATCAGGAGGCGCGATCACCTGTTTGTCAATAAGATCCTGGATCTCATGACGCAATCTGTAACACCGGTCGGTGTCGTGACTGTGTTGTTGGTGATACGCGCAGTACTTTGCTGGGTCATGAGAGGGAGGGAGTGGATTCGGTAGTGGCTTTGGCTCCAGAGGTTTCAAATGCTTTTTCCTGATCAATACCCCTAGAGCTTTGGATAGGGGCATATATAATGGGGTGAAGGTTCTTTGGCCTCGCGATTGGAATCTGTTGGTTTGTGTGTTGCTTCCGGACGCGCCGGAGAAGGGTGTGGCAGCCATGGGCCTTGGAGGGGGAGGGGGAGTGGTGGTGACCATACTGACTTCCGAGGCTCTTGTATTTGCAGCGCCACTCGGGCCCGCATTGTTGTTGCGGTTGAAAGTCCTCCTCGGTTGTTCCCTGTCGTGGTCAAACAAACCTTGCTTCATTGCATCTTCGATTTGCACCCCCATCTCATGTAAATCTGCGAAAGTAGGAAAGGGGACTACAATCATTCTCTGCATCAACTTTGGGTGGAGATTGCGCACAATCATCCGGATTTGATCTTTGTCAGTGGGCCTTAAAGTCATCATTGACGCCTTTGCCCTCTATCGGATTACAAAGTCCGAGAAAGTTTCCTTGGGCTCTTGCCTTGTCGTTTCGAGATCACGAGTTGTGATCTCGATCTGAGTGTTGTACGAATATTGCGCGACAAAGGCCTCAGCCATTTCATCCCAATTCCTTTTCACTTCATCTTGTAACTTTGCGTACCAGTGGGCGGCCACACCCGACAGGGTTCGGCCGAATAGTGAAAGCTTCTGTGGTCGTGTTAGGCCCATTGGCCGCAAGATGTCTGCAAACAGTCGGAGATGGACCATGGGGTCGCCGGACCCGTCAAAGCGGTCAATTTGTGGCATTTTGAACCTATCGGGGAGTGTTACGGCCTCCTCGGTATATCCGTCTTCGATATCCGGCATAGCCTTGACCCCTTGGGATTTCCTGAAGAGCTTCTCCAGTTTGCTCAATTTCAGAGCTGTATGATCAACCTCGAACTCGAAGGGAGAGTCGGGGCGATTGGGTGCATGGACCTTGGACAGTTGTGGTGGAAGCGGGAGCGGAGCTGGCCCCGTTGGAAGATTCGTGTCCTCTTGTAAGTTTTGGACATTCGGCAGGGTATTCTGGGCATTTGGTGGGGTGTTCTGAACAGTAGGTGCATGCTCAGGTAATGGAGCCCCTGCCGGAGGAGGAATTTGGTGTGAAGCAGATGCAGTATTCTGCTGTTGCAATCGGGTAATTAGCTCAGCCTGCTGGGTCATAATCTCGGCCTGCTGCTTGGCGAGTTCATCTCGGGGAACGACATCCTGCTGCATGGCCCGCATGGTTTCTTGCATTTGGTGCACCATCTCCTCAACTCCTGTTGGCGTTGCCATACTGTTTTGATCTATCTGAACTACTGGCAGATCTGTCTCAATGGGGATCTCAATCCGACTGTCCACTGATGGGGGAAACCACTGTTCTGGTGATCTCTGTTCAGATACACTGCGCTTTTTCTGCTTTCTTCTGGTAACAGGGGGTAGAGAATGGAACACTGGCTGTCCGTCGATTAGATCCTCAGATCGATTGAGTCGACGACCTCGTGTCCAAAGTGCTTGGGGAATGCCTGCTGGGTTGGAAGCAATTGTGCTAGAACTGACCTAGCAAAAGATAAATAAAGCGAAAAGGAAATAAATAAATAGATAAACGGACAGCATAACAGCTTAAAATAAAATGCATGACACACAGCCGGGCATAATCAACACACAGTCAATAAGCTGAATACACACTGTCCTCAAACACTGATTATTATCCCTGTATCACTGTCCCCTAAAACAGAATCTGATATCCGCAGATAACTAATTCTCAAATACTGGCTAATGCCGCAGGCCTGATACCCATAATACTGAACTGATGCCCGCAGGCCTGATACTGACAATACTGAACTGATGCCCGCAGGCCTGATACTGAAAATACTGAACTGATGCCCGCAGGCCTGATACCCAAACTCATATACTGATACATGCATTCCTGTAGAGACGCACTCAAAAGCACATAACATATAAGTGAGGGCCAAAACACCCCTATGTTGGGGTAGGGTTTCCCTGTCCTATTTTGTCAGGAACTAGGATTTCACTACGCACACAGCGGTTTCAAACAACCTATAAACGGGTAAGCAACCTGTCCTAGTTTGGAATGGTCACTATGGATCCGAATATGCACTAGGTCGAATGGTCAAAAGGGTGCCCCGGTAAAACCGGGGTTTGTGTTCCCACACTCGCAGAGCCCACAACCGGTCAGCCTTATGGTCATGCCTTGACAAGATCGTTTAACATACAGCGTTGAGGTGGTCATCCCCGTGGAGATCGGTCTGTCAGCCCCCCGAGTAATACATTCAAACTTAGAACTAAGCGAAGAACTACAATGGGCTAAATTGGACCTAATTGAAGAACTACAAGAGTCAGCCGCTGTCAGATTGGCCTCATATCAGTAGAGGATGAAGAAACATTATAACAGTAGAGTCAAACCTAGAGAATTCTCTACAGGCAATCTAGTTTTGCGGGAGGCAACTCTGGCCACCAAAAACCCGGTCGAAGGCAAGCTAGCAACTAAGTAAGAGGTGCCTTACATTGTCAAATCTAGGCGATGTTCAGGCACTTACCACTTACAGGATATAGAAGGCAGGGATCTCCCCCAACAATGGAATGACAAGCATTTAAAGTGGTATTTTCAATAAAATTAAGTCTTTTTCTCTCATGACGTTTATTTTGCTATGCTGTTTAACTCAGACCGCTTGTTCAATTTTTTTTCTTTTCAATACAATGTATAAGCTCACCATGGCAAGACTTCGTATTAATGAAAAGGACATTCAACCTCTGTTATCAGTGTTGCACATTTCGTGAGTGTTAACTTGAGTTCAATAAAGCCTTAGCTAGACTAAACATGAAGACCTCAGCCAGACTGAGTTCAATAAAGTCTTAGCCAGACTGAGCACGAAGACCTTAGCCAGACTAAGTTCAATACAGCCTCAGCCAGACTGAATTCGACAAGTCTTAGCCGGACTGAGTCTGGACCAGCACGGCCAATCAAGAACATTTTGCAGATATACGTCCGGCATAGGCTAGCTGGCTGACCGGGACACCTGATCATTGCCCAGGATGCCTGATCATCCTTAAATCCAACAGCATAACGACAAGCAGGGTCTGCACCCTTAGTTTAAGTCCTTTTTGCGAGTTTTAAATCTCTCTTCATAACCAAAATTTTCCCCAGTTACAACATTATTCCATTAATTGAAAGTTGCCCGCTCGATGGTCGGCCCAACCTACTTTCTATTTACGATTACGTTTTTCAAGTTCAAATTCAATGTTGGTAGTGCCATTTCCTTTTATATGAGTTCAAGTGCTCAGTAGTGCTGGTCGACCAACTTCACCAATTCAACCTCTACTTTTTGGACAAGTCCAGTTTTTATGCAGTTGTGTGATTGATGGCCACCATGGCCAACCTTCTTAAAAAGCACCATAAACTTTCACTTTTCAGTTTTACTTGGAGTTTTGTTTTATTTTACTTTCAAGTTTGAACCCTTACCTTCACCCGTACATTTTACATGTTACATTTTTCAAACTCCATTTCATCTTTCATTTCAAGTAATTCATATTTCAAACCTCATTTTTTAATGGACACACATAGTGAAACAAATTGTTATAACTCAACAATTTCCAAGACCAATTTTTGTATTATACACAAGTTTATTACAAAATGTACAAGTCTTTACAAAGAAAATTCAAATAACACTCCAATTACATTTGATAAGCTGTCGTTGAGTTCACCCCTCCCCCTCTACCCAGTATTCCTCTACCTCGTTGGGTAGGAGGTTTTCTTCTTCAGCCCCCTCATCCAGCAGGGTGCTGGCAATGTCTTCATTCCATGGCTTCACCGCGGTAAAGTCAATGTCTGGGAAGGTCGCATGCGCTCTTTACTTAAACCTCACTCAGCCACTATCCCAATACTGGCTCAGCAAGTTCTTGTAATATTCGGACTATTGGAAGTTTTGGATTTTCTGAGCTTTCGTCTGCCCCTCCACCTGATCGGCCACACTCGAACTTGATGGACCAGCCTTAGATCCTCCCTCTTTGGCCAAGCTTGTGGCTACAGCAGCATTTATCGCTATTTGGAATTCAGTAGACTGCTTGAATTGTTCCACTACTGCGACATAGAGGTCAGGGTAAGCCACTCTTTCAGATGCTATCGCCCTAGCCAACTCTACAGCCTTGCTCCTCTAATCTTCAAGAGCCTTCGTCTTTACATTGAACGCCCTCTCCAACTCAGTGACTCGCGCGTTAGCCTCTTCCTTATCCTTTAGAGACGACTCACGCAGCTCTTCATTGTTGGTCAAAACCTCTTCCAGCCTTTCGTTAGCCATGGTGCAAGCCTGCTGGCGTTGTAACAAGCCCGCGGGGGACCTCGCTACAGCTCGGACTCGATTTGTAGTCACGGTTCTAAGTCTGAACCAAAGAGTCCAAATTCGGCAAATCGTTTTGAGAAAACAGATTTTTGAAAGAAGTGCCAAACATGGACTGCTTTGCCAGATACAGAGTCGCCACCTAAATATTTTATTTTGGGAAATTTAGGAAACCCTGACTCGTTGCCAAAGGCCACGTGTCCGTCATCACCAAAGTTGCCTCAGCTCGGGAACTTGGGTACGATTGGGGAAGGTCACTTCGTGAGCACCCCCGTTCGCCCGGTCATAGACCGGCCTCTACTAACCATGATATCTATTTTTGAAAACATTGTATGTTCTTATTCCGGTTATTAGCCTAGGTTACTATGTGATGCGCACAGCATACAAGTATAGACTGGATCGCCTGAATTGGAACAAAACATTTCATGTTCGCTCTTTGAAAATGGTTTGCTACCCGCAGGTAGGCTTAAAACATTTGATGATTTATTCCAATCCAAGTAACCCAACCTTCACCCACAGGCATTCAGGCAGTCATATCATATAAGCAATTAGCCTCATAGTAAGCATGCTATTCATGGCACTCACTCACACGCATGCAAGGATGCTAAAGCATAAAGCTTACCGAGTACTCCAAGCCAAAATAGAAACTCATTAGAAATCATGCATGAATCCTAAGTATACAGAAATGCCTAATGCAACACATGCAAAATGCAACTATAGCAGGCTCGGCTATTCTAAACATGGCATGTGGAATGCTACAGCTAACATGTATTCAATTTGGAATTGAAAATACAATGCAGTTAGTATGATGCGCCGAGCCCGGTGCATGCAATACAGATGAATGAATGCAAACATGCTATCATACTGTATGTTAATTGAAATATGCCCTAATCTAACCATCATAAGCGGATAAATAAAAGGGAAGAAAGACGTGGGGTTGGAAGACATACATCACACTCACGCACACTTATTACAGTATTGCCCTCGCGCAGAGGGTCCAAATAAATATACAGTCCTGAATAAAAGAATATTACAGTCCAAATATTACAGTCCGAATAATATACAAATTCCTAATTAATTAATGAATTAACTAAGAAAATAAATAAAACTGGCATGCAAGCCAGGGACTACCTTGCTGCTGATGGATGATGCATGTCCGGGTTGTCTTTGCGCGGAAATCCATGACGATGCCCTAATTAGCCTCTGTTTGCGTCTATTATTGAAATGCGTGCCAAGCCTCGGAAGACCGCTGATTCTTCATTTTGCTGCAACAGAGAGCAGGAAAGGGGCATAGCAATGTATTTTCACAAATATATGCATGCCTCGATCCTCGTGCCACCAATCACGCATATCGATGCATGATGGCAGAGGAGTCGAAATGTGCAACTTAATATAGAATGAATGCACGTGTAAACACAACAAGAACCTAACTCCATCATGGATAATCCGGAGTGTCGGTGACTGGGAATTGAGACACATTCCGTCACTCGGAGTACGAAACGCACCTCGTTTCCCGTGTCCGGGCTAACTCCTATCCCGGACACGATGCGATATGCATGATATGCATGAATGCAACTAAGATACAGCCTAGTATGCACAATGCTATGAAAATGAGATGTCTCGAAATGCGTGCACACGGGCACGCAAACTGAGGAAATGACAGAATGCGATCTAAATGACATGGAAATGTGATATGGGCTTACACTAACATGAGAGAGCCTCAGCCACACTCACATAAGAGGCCGATAGATAAAGATGAAGTGCCTCGAAATACGTGCACACGGGCACGCAAACCGAGGCAATGGCATACGCAATGCAATAGGGTTAAAATGGCATATAGAATGCAACATGGACTTACACTAACATGAGAGAGCCTCAGCCACACTCACATAAGAAGCCGGTAGATGAAAATGAAGTGCCTCGAAGTGCGTGCACACGGGCACGCAAACCGAGGCAATGGCATATGCAATGCAATGGCATGGAAAAGGCATATAGAATGCAACATGGACTTATACTAACATGAGAGAGCCTCAGCCACACTCACATAAGAGGCCGGTAGATGAAAATGAAGTGCCTCGAAGTGCGTGCACACGGGCACGCAAACCGAGGCAATGGCATACGCAATGCAATGGCATGGAAAAGGCTTATAGAATGCAACATGGACTTATACTAACATGAGAGAGCCTCAGCCACACTCACATAAGAGGCCGATGGATGAAAATGAAGTGCCTCGAAATGCGTGCACACGGGCACGCAAACCGAGGCAATGGCATACGCAATGCAATATGGCTAAAATGGCATGCAAACATGCTAATGGAATTTCAGCACTGAAATGTGGGGGAAAACAGCCCCGAAACGAGGCGAAAGCACACCCGATGCGCGGAATAGTCCCGAAACACGAATTTTGGCACCCGAAATGGCCTATAGCTATACCAAACATGCAAAATTGGTACATGAAATGTAAAGACAGAAGCAAGGCAGCCCCAAAGTTAGCATTTTACTAGCACAAATCATGGCCAAACAGCAAACCAAGATAGGGCAAAACTAGCATGCAAGAAATGGCCCTAAACATGGGATTAAGAAGCAACTCATAGCTGATGTCCTCAAACAGGTTAGGGCCCTTCAACAAAGTTGAAGAGGGGCCCAAAATATGATGTTTTTCAGAACTGTAAAAACCCCAAAAACAAACACAGGTATGGCTGCACTCCCATGCAAGAAAAAGGGCCAAAAGGTGGCCAAAGAGGCAAGTGGTATATGCAAAGTCCAAACTGAAAAATTCCCTTCTACAAAATTGAAGAGGGACCAAAAATATGACTATTTGAAGAACTGTAAAAACTCCAAAAAAGTATACAAACATGCTAGAAATGCAATGCAAAATGAGGCTCAAAAGTGGCTATAACACAAAGTATACAAAATATTCCACAAACGGCCAAAGACCCTTAATGAAACATGAATAATGGGCCAAAATAAGACTATTTCCAGAACTGTAAAATGGCCAAAAACAAAAGCATGATAGGCTAACAAAACATGCAAGAATGGGGACCAAAAGAGAGATATAACATGAAGTGGCATATGGAGGTCCCAAACCATGAAAGGCCCTAAATGAAACATGAATAATGGGCCAAAATAAGACTATTTTCAGAACTGTAAAATGGCCAAAAACAAAAGCATGATAGGCTGCCAAAGCATGCAAAAATGGGACCAAAAAGGGAGTATAAAGGTAAGTACAACATGGAAGTCTCAAATAGTGTTGAGCCCTTCTTCAATGTTGAAGAGGGGCTCAAAATAAGCCTATTATCAGTTTACAACATGCTCCAAAACAAATCACACACAAGCTAAAAATATCATGCAAGAAAATGACATTTTAGAGAGATAATGAAGCAAGTGCAAGATGGAGGGCTCAAACAGGGTTGAGCCCTTAATGAGACATGAAAATGAGCTCAAAATAAGGCCACTTTCAGTTATGTCCGGAGCTCAAAGCAAAAATCATAGAGGGATTACAAAAGATACAAGAAAAGGGCCCAAAAGGGTGAAGTGCAACTCACCCTTGAAGACCAAAGCTTTTGTTGCTTCTTGGACCAAATTTGTTACCTCTTAGCTGCTGGAATTCTTCCCCTTGCTGCTGAAATGGAGTGGTGGTGGTAGAGCTTGGTGGTGATGAAGAAAACAAGGTGTAGGACTTAGGGATTTTTAGGAAAATGAGAAAGATGGAGGGAGATATGTGTATTGAGGCTTGAAGACAATTTTTTCTAACCCCTAAATGTAATATTGCCTGTTGGTTATAAGGACCAAAAAGGGGGTGTAAAGGTGGGGGAAAAAGAGGCCAACTTTCCCCCACAAAATATCCCCCGGATATTGATATTTTCTGGGGGATAAAGCCATACAGCTGTAAAGTGAACAGTGTGAGGATCATGGCCGGCCAAGTATTTTGGTTGCAGGTGGCCGGCCGGCCACATCCCCTAGCCAGCCGGCTAGGGGCCAAAAGGGTCAAGTTAGTTTAGTGGCCGGCCACCACATGATGGTATCCTCCCATGTGTCCTCAACACAACCCTGTGGTTAAAAGTCCAAGAAAGTGGCTCAAGGGTGTTCAACATTAGCTCGGAAAGAGGGGTTCAAAAGGGTCAGGTGGAATTACTGGCCGGCCACCAACTTTTAGGATCCTCCCAAGTGTGTACATCACAGATATGTGGTTCAAAGTTCAAGAAAGTGGCCCCAAGG
Organism: Camellia sinensis; assembly: GCF_055761805.1. Taxonomy (NCBI): domain Eukaryota; kingdom Viridiplantae; phylum Streptophyta; class Magnoliopsida; order Ericales; family Theaceae; genus Camellia; species Camellia sinensis. The sequence goes on from NC_138972.1 coordinate 63,236,120, forward strand.
TGTTCAACATTAGCCCGGAAGGAGGGGTTCAAAAGGGTCAGGTGGAATTACTGGCCGGCCACCAACTTTTAGGATCCTCCCAAGTGTGTACATCACAAATATGTGGTTGAAAGTTCAAGAATGTGGCCCCAAGGTGTTCAACATTGGCTTGGTAGCGAGAAAAACGGGCGTCGGAGGCACACGGCCAAAAAGCAGAACAAACAGAGATGGTTAGGCGGTCCTGAACCGAGGCACACGGCCAACGATTCCGAAAAATCGGAAACCGGACTCCGAAATGGGCAAAATGGCCTACGACCACAAAATGTAGCCTACGGACATTGAGAGATGGTCTACGGGACCTCTCCCTTCCCTCAGGAAAACAAACTGAGAAAACCGAGTCTGGTTCGCAAACCGAGGCAAGGCACAGAAGAGGGTTCGGAAGTCCGGAGGCAGGGCTCACGGCCGCAACTCTGAAACTTCTGAACGAGCACATTATGCAGTATCACCAAGCGCTCAATCAGTGACGTCTGAGTCTTAAGGTCGGTCAAAAATGGGGTGTCTACAGGCGTCCAACACTTTTTTTCGCTCACTCACCATTTCGGACTCCAGCGACCTCGCCCTTCGAAGAGTGCCCTCCAATTCGCGCTTCACCTAGCCTAGCTGAGCCTTGACACCCGCCAGTTCAGCCACAGCCTCACACTGATCTATCTTCGCCTGATTAGCTATGTGGTCCTACACTAAGGTTAACACTTCTATCCCTTTTAAACGTTGCTCATACACAAGCCCTTTGGTGCAAGCACTTCGTGTTGTCTTTCGCCACTTAACAATCTTCATTCTGGCCACTTCCAGCTCAGAGCACGCTTTCTCTAAATGGACCTTCAATGGCTTAGTCTTTATTTTTGCCACTACTCATTTGCCCAGTAGAGTGGCCGCCAAGGTCAACAACTTCATTTGGGTTAAGCAAAATGGCCTCATAAGGTTGGCCTCCCCAAATTGAGAAACATCTCTGACGACTGCACCATCTATGGTACCTAATTGACATTCAACAATGGCTCTGGCGTCACGCAAGATTCTGGCTCGCTCACTCACTTCAAGTAGTGAGCGACCAACCACTGCACTTAGATGGCTAGTAGCAATACTCACTAATTATGATGATTGGTTTTGTTACACGTCTCTTCTTTTTCATTTCCTTTGGGATTGTCGTGCCTGAATGCTTTTTCTCTAACTCTCATCCTTGTTTATTTTTGGGTCATCTTTTCTTTTGTTTCGGTGGGTGCGTGGTCGAGTCCGGAGTGCCCGGGGACCAAACTAGAAAATTTTGGGCTGCTGGGCTAGGGCCACACATGCGGGGAGTGAGACAGCACGTGCGGAGTGAGGTACGGGAAGGGAGCACCGCACATGCAGGGGTGAAGGCCGCATGTGCTGGAGAGACACTCCGCACATGCGGGGAAGGGCGTCACACGTGCGGCCAACTGGGCAGTCTGAACCTCTATTTTTATTCCTCTTTTTGGCCGAATTGTATCTCGTTTTGGGGCTTCTTTCTCTCACTCTAAACCCTATTTTTCTCCTCCTTCTCTCTAGAAAACCTCCTCAAAACACTAAAACTCTTTGATTTTTGCAACCCTTGGGTCTAGATCATCATCATCTCTTATTAATCTTGAAGATCAAGAGCTAGAGCTTCACTTGGTGTGGTGGAAGTCAAAGGTCTCTCATCCTTTGCCTCTAGGGTTTCTTCTCTCCGTCTTCTCCAAAACCTTGAGGTAGGGATTTCTTGAGTTATATATACATGTTTTGATATAATTATGTTGATTTAAAATGTTTTCTTGAAATCTTATGTTGATGTTTATTTGGAGACCTAAAATGTAGAGAGTTTTAAGAGGGGGTTTTAAATCCCAACCGTTTTGTTAATCCTAGGGTTATTTCCCTTTTATTAAACTCAAGAAAAATGGTTTTGGTAGGGTTTCACCAAGGAAATGGAAATGTTTGGTTTATGATGAAAAACACTAGAAATTTGGGGGATTTTGGAAAGTATGGAAATGTCTAGAGTGTTCTTATTCTTCTTGTGATAAAAGAATGGATATGTGTAGGCTTCATGATGTGGTTTGACAAAATGGCAATCAAATTGATATATCGAAATGAAGAAATTGTTTTAGAAACTATTGTTAAATATATGATGATATATGGCTGTGAAATAACAAATTGTTGTGCACTATGGATTTGTGATAATTATAAACATTTGAGATTAATGTTTGAAAACACTACATGTAGTCTTGAAGAGACTAAATTGTTAAGACTTGCAAAGTGTGAAATTGTAACTATGTGTTGATGACATATGGTTATCTTGTGGAAGAACATTGAAAAGAGGTAATGGGAATGTGATTATTGACATTATTGTGGAGACATTTGAAAATGGAGAAATGTTATGAGGTATGGAAAAATCATTACATTGCATACTCACTGAATTATTTATTTTGCATTGTGAATTTAGATTGAAGACATTTACTTCATGAAAGAAAAAGGAATTGTAATAAGAACTGTGGAAATGTGTTATGGGGTAAATATGTTGGTAAGTCTGGATAGGGGGTGTAGATGAGTTTGATAAGTTGGCCTGAGTGTCCAGGGTGAAAGACCGAAAACACGCACGGAGGAGGTATCACTTCCCTTCTGGTTAGCAACCAGTAAAGTGGGGTTATTGGTAGTGCTTGTTGAGCCTACTTGCAGACACCAACCTAGGGATTATTTGAGTCGTATTTACCGCCCTTATTGATTAAAATTGGAAGTTTTCAGAAATTGTTAAGATTGCAAACTTTTATTTAAACATGATGATCATCAAGAAGAACATGGCATGAAATTTTCTTTATAATGGCATCGCATGGCATTGACATTCGCATTTTATACTGAGAGTTGGCATAACTGTATATACTTTATAAGAAATTCTCTACTGGGCTTTATGCTCACCCCTATGAGATTTGGTGCAAGTAAAGATGTGGTGATCTCGTCGAGTTGATAGCGTGGATATGTTTTGTGAAGAGTAGATTGCTCTTTTATTTTGTTGTAAATTTTTTGGAAGCCAAGGGCTAAACATGTATAGCTCCGAGAGACCATTTTGTGTAACCGGGCTAGTGCCTTGGAAGATATAAGCCCTTAAGGGAATTTTACTTACATTGGACTAGATGCTTCACATGCTATAGATTCATGCATTTTCTTACCAATGAATGTATATTGGCATGTGAGATTACTTTTGTATAAACATTTGAAATTATGTAACAGAATATGGTGATTACGGCCTTCTGGTTTCTCTTGTGTATTGGGGTTATCATTTAGTGATTGTGGGTTGATGTATTATATTTATGTTGGATTATTTCAAGGCGTTACACTAATTCGAAGGCAGAACTCTCCCCAATTCTACTTGTCCCTAGTGGGGCTAGGCGCTCCTTCTCCACCCTTTGCTCTGCATCTTTTGTTTCTTTTGTTGGAGGTAGGCCAATCATTTGCTCCTATGTTTTCCGCTCCTCTGCCTAATCCAAGTCCACCAACTCTAGAATGGAGAGGTCAGCCTCACCTCCCTCAATGACCATTCCTGGCCTTGTCTGCACTATCTCCACCTCTTATGTTAGCTCAGCTCTTGGCTCAGGCACGCTCTCTTTGGCCTTCTTTACCTTTCTTCCCTCCACCCTGCCCCTAGCAGTGCTCATCTTCTTCTTTTTTGCTTACTCTATATCAGCTCTGCTTCTCTCCTTGATCGGATCAACTGGTGCCTTCAATAGCACAACAGTTTCTAGGTCATACTCCCCCAAGGCTTTGGGGCGTTGGCGAACAACCATGTGCATATATGGCTTGGAAGCTAGGCCCAGCTCCTGCTCCTTCAGTTTTTTTCCCGTAACAAGCGCTCGACGGTCGTCAGTCTCTTGGGCCTTCCTCTTTGCCTCAACCTCCTCTGGGGTAGGGTCCCCCATGCATGTTTAGGGCCCAAATTGGCAGCAAAGAGGGCAGAGGGCTTAACCAGATCATCCCACTTAAGCCCCTATTTCTCTTGCCATTGTTTCACCTCCTTCACTTCCCTCTCCTCTACTACAGTTAACTTCAGCTCTATTGACCTGGTGGCGATCTTCCAGATTGTCCTCGCCCCTCCCTCACCATTCTCTGAAACGAAAAACCACTTCGTCCTCCACCCTTTCAATGACGAGGGGAGTCTAGCCACCAATCCTCTGCCTAGCGCCACTTGCAGCGATACCCAGGTCTTCTGTTGGCCTGATGCATTGTAACACGAGAAGAACTCATCGACCATCATTTGTCGTCCTCCGATTGCCTATGGCCAAGAGATCACGCTGGCGAATAGTATTTTTCCACGCATTCAACACCAACTGGCCCGGCACCACCTCCAGCCGATTTAACGTGTCCACAATCAGTTAAAGGAGGGGCAACCTCAACCCTCCAAACAAAGCCTCTTCGTAGAGGGTGAAATCTATGGGTCTGGAATCTGACACCATTTCCCTTGCTATCAGAGCCCTCAACTCCACGTTCTCGGGGGTTTGATACGGTCTTCGAATTTTCTCTAGATCCTCAGCTGTCAACGTCAGCTTGTTAGCCATCGTATGCCAATGATCATGTGCCACTTGGCTAATCGGTTGCGCGACAGAGATCATTGTTGACGGTATCAAACGAGGATGCCTTCCGGTTCCTTTCTCCACCTTGTATTTCTCAACATAGGCAACCCCATCGTCATCCCCCAGTGCGTCAGTCCTCAGGGCGGGAGTTTTCTCTCAGGCCATCTCTCTCACATTTCTGGAGATTACTTCAGTCGCAGGAGCCAAGAAGTCAAAAATGTGAAAGATAGGAGAATCCCACAAAATGAAAGAGGTAAAGGCTAGAATGGGTCGATTTTTTGCAATAAGATATGTGAAACGCACAAATGCAAAGGCCCAAGGTTTGCCTACTTTCCACGGGTTGTAGTCACAATTCATATTTTCCAGTTTGCAACTTTGCTAAGGATGGACGTAAAAGAGGAAAGCCAAAAGGGTTTATGCTTGAAACCATTCAACTCCGCGCACTATAGCGACTTTTCACCTTCAAAATAATTCAAAATCTCCATCAACGGTCTAGCTTGCTCCATGTGGACAGCTGGGATTAATTCCCCCACCCACTATCTCACTTTTTCCACTCCCACATCACATCCACATCACGTTCTCACATGCATTCCTGCTCTTGAGCCCCGCGCCCTGCTGAAACATTTAACCCTTCGCCCCTCCACTTTTTGGGTTGTCTGGTTTATTGCTCGGCCACCCTCGGCCAGTCGGTGTTGTCACTCGATCAGATAGCTCGCCAGTCGGACACCCTCGATTGGTCATCTTGATAGTCGAACACCTCACCAGTCAGACCCCCTCGGTCGGCCATCTTGACGGTCGGCCACTTCACTGGTCGGATGCCTTTGCTCAGCCATCTTGCTGGTTGGCTACCTTCGGTGTTCACATCTCCTTATACGCCGGGTAAGTCGTCTCCAGCCTCTTATCTCCTCGTGCACTAACTCGTTTGGTTGGTCCCCTCTTCTGCGACCTGGGAGATTACTTTCACCTTTATTATTCCCTTCATTGGACTAAAGTTATGCTCAGGAATGGGGGAATACTGATGGGCATGGACCAGGACAGCCCAACCCACGGTTGTCTTGGGTTACCAAAATAGTCACTTGGCTGATGCCCAACAGAACAGGCCGAACACCAAGCCCAGTAGAGAACTCTTGGTAGTCAAGTCCCAGCACCAGCTAGACATGTGTAAGGTAAAGAGTTAGCCACGTGGCAGATAAAGATTTTGGAGAGTTATTAAGGCGACGAGCCAAACATTAAATAAGACTGTCAAAGCATTAAATGCAATAAGATCTCTTACTCTAAGACGTGGGAAAACCACCATGGCCGATAGCAAGTAGATTGTAAGCTTTCGGCCAATGAGACAACATGAATGGACAACGAAATGATTAATAAGTGATATAAGGAAGCTTCAGAGGAACGTTTTGGTAAGAAGAAACTCTCTCTCTCTCTCTCTCCCTCCCTCTAGACTATTATTCAATATTATCTGACTTGATCGCCAGATGGTCCATAAGAAGGAACCACCCCCATTTCGGAACCTTCCTACTGGACGTGTTATAGGTACAACTAGGAAGACGAAAGGCAATCGACCCATGGAGTACCTGGACCAGTCCGACCTATCCTATCCTAACCAAACTGCATTATCATAACTAATTTTGAAGACACGTTAGATATAACTAATTAGATTAATGTTTTATTCTATGTATTTATATGGTTAAATTTAAAAATTTTAAGACACGTGTATTTTTTTAGTTGTACCAAAAATAAATAAATAAATAAGTAATATTTTGAAGTAAATATTTTAAAATTGTGGCTATTTTCAGGTAAATTTTGTAACGCCCTAAAAAAAAAATACATATAAACCCAGCGTTCATGACATCCATAAACACAAAAGAATAAAGCATATTTCCATTCATCAGAGTATTAAGTACAAAAGTATTACATGTTGACAACAAAAGTAAATGCCCTACAGGCTCACAACTTTTCACGTCAACACTTGGTTACAAAAAGAAAGTACTAACTCAAAACACATTAAGCCCTTGGCTTGAATTTACATGTAACACCAAAAAGGTAACAACAAAAAAAGATCTTTCAGCCTCTAAGCCTCCCAAGCTACGTCCTTGGAGGTGGCATATCACCTGAACCTGAAAATGATGTCCCATATAGGGTGAGCCAAAGCCCAGCAGAGATATACTAAACCAAATATGAGTAGTAACTAAAACATTAGCATTTGATAAATGTTTAACTCATATAGACAAACGTACATTTCTTTCACAACCGATCTATTTCCGTTTCATTATCCAAACCAATTCATAGATATGGTTCTCTATTCATCCAGACAGTTTATAATGAGGCTACAACTCATGTTAACAATACTTGTATCACGATCAATTAATATGAGACTACAACTCACATTAATAATACTTCAACACTTCAATTTCAAATGAGACTACAACTCATATTAACAATTCAATACTTCAATTCATCTACGTTATGCAAACGCCATTGGGATTTCGGGACTTTCGCCCTAGACACTCCAGCCAACTTAGTTATCAATAGAGTCCATCCCCTATCTCCTCCCAAACGGGTTTGATAGTACGTTCCTTATCTCCTCTCAAACCATGGAGTACATCCCCTATCTCCTCCCAAACAAGATACAAATGCAATGTATTTAAAAGCTCTATCATGTACAATGATCAATCTAGGCACATATTCAACATGACAATTCAACCGTCATATTCAATGACATAACATATTTGATTAGTTTCAGTTTTCCCTAATCAACATACAGTGTCTACAACAATCAAGACTATCCTCTACCGATAGCCCAAAGCAGTTATTTCTAAACAGATAATAAAGTTATCAAACAGATAAAATCTCAATGCTTTCATAGGTGAGTGATTTATTTATCCAACTACACCATTCAATTCCATAATTTCCCAATTTCATGATTTCCAACCCAATTTCATTTTCCCTAAATTAATTATTCAAATTAATTATTCAACGTAATTAGGGCATTTTTCCCCTTTTTATAACTTTAAACAAACCCAAACTTTCCCAAAATTACCATACTTCACCATTTATACAAAATGACTAAAATCTATGTCAAAACTCATAAGAAGGAATAGGATATCCCTACCTCAAATGAAGAGACTCAATGGATAAGATGAAGAAAACTCAGGATGCTCCAAACCCAATGATTTTCGAATCAAAACGTAGCCCACACCAAGCTCCACACTTTTACAAAAGGACTAGAGTAGACACACCCAAGAACCAAGTGTATTTCTAGAGAGAAGGTGTATGTAGAGGGAGAGAGAGTCGGATCTAGGGTTTTGAAGAAGAAGACAGTGAAAAAGTGTATAAAAACACGCTGCTGCGAATTGATATACTCAAGGCTCGCTCGAGCGAAGGATTGGTCGCTCGAGCGACCAGACACAGACGGACCTCGCTCGAGCGCAGAAAGCCTCGTTCGAGCCAACAACACGAACCTTCAGGTCTGCAACCCAGCAACACACTAGAGCGCAGGAGTCCTCGCTCGAGCGAGGAAACCCAAAACATACAGCTCGCTTGCTCGAGTGAAGGAAAGCTCGCTCGAGCCAAGAAACACAACCTTCAGGTCCAAACTCAAACGCAGACGCATGCTCGAGCGAAGGAACCCTGGCTCGAGCAAATGAACTAAAACACAGAGCTCGCTCGATCGAGGTTTTTGTTTCAAAACACACCCAACCTGTTACAAACCTGCCCAACACATCCTAAAACTTAAATACAGAGCATTAAAGGACGGAAATGCAACATATACAACCACAAACATTCACGAAACCTAGTCCGGAACACAATAACCAATGGAGGGAAAACCGGGATCGATATAACCTCCCCCCCTTAAAGAATTTTGTCCCCGAAATTAGTTATAAGTTTCGAAATTGTGATTTTTCAATTCTTAACAATATTACAATTCAATATTCAACATCCTGACCTATTACCGGTCATCCCATCTCTTTTCAAGAGGCAATTTACGATACATTTTCTCAACATGAATTTCCTTGAATTTCAACAAGTCCCAATCAACATATTTCACAATCCCATAACATATTCAATGTTAATGATATATTTGCATTTCTATAACACATTCAACATATACAATGTTAAATTAAACTTCCATTTCTGAGATGTATTGAACAGTTACCATACTTCCATAAACCAAAACATATACAATGCTCTTAGAGTTTATCAACAAAACAAAGTTTCCAATACATGGTTAAACATTAACAAACAAGTCTGGATATTTCTCACGGACATCCAACTCACGTTCCCAAGTGGCTTCCTCAACCCCATGATGTTTCCATAAAACTTTTACCAAGGGTATTGTCTTGCCTCGCAACACTTGTTCCCGTCTATCCAAGACCCGCATTGGCCTCTCCTCATACGAGGCGTCCTCATCAACCTCTAAGTTGGTCCAGTCCAATACATGTGACAGATCCGGCTCGTATTTCCGAAGCATACCAACATGAAACACGTCATGCACTCTGAACAACTGCAGCGGCAAGGCTAAACGATTGGCAACCTCACCAATCCTCTCAAGGATCTCAAAAGGGCCGCTAAACCGAGGGGACAACTTCCCACTCTTCCCAAACCTCATCAAACGCCGCCTAGGTGATATTTTCAGAAAGACGTGATCACCCACCTCAAATGCCAAAGGTCTCTTCCGACGGTTGGCATAACGCTTTTGGTGACTCTGGGCTGTAACTAGCCTCTTACGGATAAGTTTAACTTTCTCCGTCGTCTCCTGAACTAACTCCGGGCCCAACAAAGGTGCATCACCCACCTCGGCCCAACACACTAGAGACCTACACGGTCGGCCATACAAGGCCTCAAATGGTGCCATACCAATACTCGATTGGAAATTGTTATTGTAGGCAAACTCCACTAAGGGCAAGTGCCTCTCCCATGACCCACTAAAGTCAAGGACACAGCCTCGAAGCATATCCTCAAGGATCTGAATAGTGCGCTCGGACTGCCCGTCAGTCTAAGGGTGATAAGCCATGCTAAAGGTCAATCTAGTGCCCAAGGCACTCTGCAAACTCTGCCACAACCTAGCAGTAAAACGCGGATCTCTATCTGAGACCATCGACACTGGGACCCCGTGCAACCTTACTATGTCCCGAATATACAAGTCGACAAGATGATCTACCGAATCTCTCACGGGCATAGGAATAAAGTGCGTTGACTTAGTCAACCAGTCTATGACCACCCAAATAGCATAACTATCCCGCTGAGTCCTTGGAAGACCTACAACGAAGTCCATCATGACATGCTCCCATTTCCACTCGGCAATAGGCAAGGGTTGTAACAAACCCGCTGGCCTCTGATGTTCGGCCTTCACTTGTTGACAAGTAAGGCACATAGACACAAAAACTGCCACATCTTTCTTCATACCCTGCCACCAAAACTGGCGACCCAAATCACGATACATCTTAGTGCCTCCCGGATGCACAACAAAGCGTAAATGGTGAAAACTTCGGAATACTTCCTCTCGGCAAGACTGCGGCACAAACAAACGATCTCGGTACCTCACACTCAGGTTAGGATACACAGTCACACCCTTCTCAACTTTTCTACTGGAGATTTTCTCCCGAAGGGATTCTACCTCAAGGTCACTTCTCTGTGCTTCTAATACTCGATTCACAAGTGTAGGCTGCGCAACTATAGAAAATAAGGCCGCAGACTCAACAGATTCTCCCAGAAGCAAATCAAACTCGCCAAGTGCACCCAACATTTCCCACTCCCGGATGGCTATACAAGCTATATCACTAATGGATTTCCTACTAAGGGCATCGGCCACAACATTGGCCTTCCCCGGATGGTAATGCAACTCAAAGTCGTAATCCTCTATAAACTCCATCCACCTTCTCTGCCTCAAGTTCAAGTCTTTCGATGTAAACAGATATTTCAGGCTCTTATGATCCGAGAACACCTCAAATCTCTCACCATACAGGTAGTGCCTCCAAATCTTCAAGGCAAAAATTACAACTGCTAACTCTAGGTCATGTGTAAGGTAGTTCTTCTCGTGTGTTTTTAACTGCCGCAAGCCATAGGCTACCACTTTCCCTTGTTGCATTAACACACAACCCAAACCCTCTCGTAAGGCATCACAATACACTGCACAACCCAAACCCCTCTCCGAAATAATCAAAACTGGAGCGGTGGTAAGTCTAACTTTAAGTTCTTGGAACGACTTTTCACAAGTCTCACTCTGTACAAACTTGACCCCTTTTCGAGTTAATCTAGTCAACGGTGAAGCTAGCTTGGAGAAATCCTTCACAAACTGACGGTAATAACCGGCCAATCCCAGAAAACTGCGGATCTCAAAAACACTCTTAGGCTGTGCTCAATCTTGCACTACCTCTATCTTGGATGAATCTACAGTCACCCCTTCCTCGGATACCACGTGACCTAATAATTTTACCTCTCTTAGCCAGAACTAACACTTTCCAAACTTAACATACAACTTATGGGCCCTAAGCAAGTCAAGCACCACTCTCAAGTGTTCCTCGTGCTCCTCCTCAGAACGTGAATAAATCAGAATGTCATCCACGAAAACAACCACAAAACGATCTAAGAACTCCCGGAAGATCTGGTTCATCAAGTCCATAAACACAGCCGGTGCATTGGTGAGCCCAAAAAGCATCACCAGAAACTCATAGTGGCCATACCGCATATGGAATGCCATCTTCAGGATATCTTCCCCCCCTGACCCTCAACTGATGGTAGCCCGATCTCAAATCTATCTTAGAGAAACAATGGGACCCTTTCAACTGGTCAAACAGATCATCTATACAGGGCATATGGTACTTGTTCTTAACCGTAGCCCGATTCCATTTCCGATAATCGATACAAATTCTCAAAGCCCCATCTTTCTTTTTACCAAAGAGGGCCGGTGCTTCCCACGGCGAAGTACTAGGGCGGATAAAGCCTTTATCTAGCAACTCCTGGAGTTGAATCTTCAACTCACTCAACTCGGCTAGGAAAAAACGATACGGTGCCATGGAAATCGGTGCTATGCCAGGCACTCAGTCAATAGAGAACTCAATCTCTCGATGAGGTGGTAAAATAATAAGATCCTCGGGAAAGACGTCTGAGTACTCACAAACCACTCTCGGCAACTCAACCTGGATCTCGTCACACTCACTACTCATACAGCTAGCGAGAAGACAACTAAGCTCACTCCACCCTCGCGGATCATACACTGGTGGTAAGCTCACTCCACCCTCTGGCGGTAGCAATCAATAACAGCCCGGTATGACGATAACCAGTCCATACCCAAAATCACGTCAAAACCCGACATGGCCATAACTACAAAACAAAATGGAAGTCGGCGGTCGGTGACCTCAATATCATAACCTCTACACCCTTGCTTCAAAATAAATTCACCCCCAACAGGTGATATAACACAAATAGGAGATGCTAACTGCGCTAACTCCAACCTTAAAACAGATGCAAATGCAGCAGATATAAAGGAATGGGATGCACCGAGTTGCAAAACAAAAAGGTACCTCTGACAATAGATGGAGCCGGTACAAGATCATGCGCAGTAACAGCATACACACGCCTTGAAGGTCTCTGATCTACCTGCTCACCTCTCGGAGCATAGGACTGCTGCACAGACTAAGCCGAAGAGGCTCCCTGATTGGCCTTCAAGGCCTGAACTGACTGAGCTAGCTGATGGCTCTGAGTCTTCCTCGAACTAGATGCACCAGATGTGCCACTCAACTGCAGGCAAAACCTCTTCAAGTGCCCCGCCTGACCACACTGGTAACAAGAAAGTGGCTGGCCTCTGCCCTGACTCTGGCTCTGAGGACGAGCCGAAAATGAAGCTGCTCTCTGTCCTCCTCCCCTCTGCGGGCAAGCTGGAGACTTGTGGCCCAGCTGACCACATTTGTAACAAGTAAAGTCTCCCTGACTACCTCTCCCATAGCCTGTACTCGGCACTAGAAAGGTAGATCTCGCAAATGCACCCTGGGACTGCTGAGGGTTAGAACCCCTCTGCATTTTACCATCTCCCTGGCCTTCCTGACTCCTCTTGGAGCCCCTCATCCTCTCCTCCTTCGCCTCCATAATGGTCTCAAGATGGGACGCAGCCTGCAAAAGGCGCCCATATTCCCTAGTCATGGATCTGGCCCCTCGAAACTGGAGTCCGATCCTCAATTTCTTCTCAAACTCAAGACAGCAGCGTTCCTCAGATGCCACCAACTCAGGTGCGAACCTCGATAAACTGGTAAATACGGCCTCAAACTTGGCCACTAGTGTATTCAGCTGCTTGAGCCGACAAAACTGATCCCTCAACTTCTCCCTAACAGTGGAAGGCAAAAACTTCTCCTGGAAGGCATCGACGAAAGCCTCCTAAGTCCCACCAATACGTCCCCGAACAAACTTTCAGCATTGACCCACATCTCCTTTCAGCTGGAAAGACGCCAAGGTCACCCTCAAGCCTCTGTCTTCAATGCCAAGCATCTCAAACGCCTTCGTTATCTGCTCAAGCCACTCATCAGCCTTCAGTGGCTCTTTAGGGTCCCCCAGAAACTCATCCAGATTAGACCGGAAAAACTCATTCTTCAAAAAAGAAGGCCCTACCTCGGCAACATGGGCCTGGACTTGATTCTCAACTCTGAGAATGTCCATGGATTCCCTCAATGCTCCCGTCATCTGGCGGGCTAAGGCGTCCATGGCCTGCTGACCTACTGGCTCGGCCACATTGGCCTGACCAACACCCTCATGCTGCCCCAGAAGCACGCTCGAGCGCAGGAGTCCTCGCTTGAGCGAAGAAACCCAAAACATACAGCTTGCTCGCTTGAGCGAAGGAAAGCTTGCTCGAGCCAAGAAACACAACCTTCAGGTCCAAACTCAGACGCAGACGCATGCTCGAGCGAAGGAACTAAAACACAGAGCTCGCTCGAGCGAAAACACCAAAAACTGGGCAGCAACCATTTGTTTCAAAACACACCCAACCTGTTACAAACTGCCCAACACATCCTAAAACTCAAATACAAAGCATTAAAGAACGGAAATGTAACATATACAACCACAGACATTCACGGAACCGAGTCCGGAACATAATAACCAATGGAGGAAAAATCGGGATCACTATAAATTTTTTATTAATATTAATCAAAGTAACACATTGTGTAAATTACAGGTACCAAATTGACATATCGTTTGAGTTTTCGTCCACCAAACCTAACAGTTGTTATTTATTGGACTAATATGACACAATTCGTTAAATTAATGGGCAAAATCGAGCAAATTAAAATAACATAGACCAAATTGACACATCGTATAAATTACAGAGACCATTTGCATAATTTGCCTAATAATTAATTTCACTTTACTAAACTTCTTGTCAACCCAATTCATTATTCTAAAATTGAACTGTCTTAGGTTCTCTCTTTATTCTTCAGATTTTGAATCATTCTATTTTTCTTCATTTGTTCATTAACTTCACAGGAAAATTAAAATCTCTAAAATTTGAATTGATTATTGCGTTTTAAATTGTGGATTGGATTGTTTATTTGATTAAATTTCCTATACAAAGTATTTAATTATAAAAGGAAAAAAAATAAAGGAAAAAAGGTAGAAGGATTAATTCAATATAAAACTGAAGCTGTTTACCCAATTTTGTAATTAAACATGCTAGAATAATACGGTAATGCTACATGCATCAATTAATGTACACACTAGTGTACTAACTAGTGTTATACAATTATTACTGACCCTACCTATTATACAAATTACAAATACTTATAACCTTTAAAATTATATCACATCATCTGTTAGTATACTAGTTAGTATATTAATTAGTACATATAGAATTATTCTAGAACAATATTACTCAAGTAATACGGTGGTGCAACTAGTTTAATTTTTTGAGCATTTGCGCACAAGTCCTAATTTATGAACTTATGCTGCATTAAGTCCTAATCAAGATTTTTTGGACCTTTAAGTCCCATTAAATTTTGAATAGTCAGAATTATTCTTCAAACAATGATTATTCATCATTTATAATTATCTATAAAGGAACATGATGATTTGACATTTATTTTAATTTTCAAAACCTGAAAATATCAACTTTCAAATTGAAAAAATTAAAAACAATTATGTGCACAAAAAAAAAAAAAACTAAATTTTTTTCAAACAATTAAAAAAACTGATTTTTTTTTGTGCAAAACTGAAAATTTTGTGTCCATAAAGGAGCATGATGATGGAACATTGATGTGCAAAACTAGCAACAAAAAAAAACTTTAAAAATGAAAAAACTTCACTATGCTTAGTTAACATTTTTCAAAAACACTTTTCAGAAAATTCTACTTTCTTATTTTTCGTGTTTTTCTGTTTTTACTAAATTTTTTTAATATTTTGAGCAATTTTTTTAATTTTTAGACATACCTAACATAAATATACCTAAAAAGTAAAAAAAAAAAATTGAAAAAAACCTTTTAAAAATTCACTAAATACCAAAAATACAAAAAAAAAATACAAGAATTTAGTACATTTTTTGTATTTTTACGTATTTATTAATTTTTAAAAATATTTTTTCACAAATTTTTTACTTTTTAGATTCCCGGGTTTACCCTTGTTGTACAGTGATCCGGACATGTGTCCGTGGATGTTGGTAGTTGTTTATTATCTTGTTTGCATCCTTTTTACTTTGTATTTTGAGTTATAGGATGTGTTGGGCAGGTTTGTTACAGGTTGGTTGTGTTTGGGAGCCTAGTGCTGCTGCCCAGATTTTTTGGACCTTCGCTCGAGCGAGGAGTTGGTCGCTCGAGCGATAGTTGAGTTCGTGTCTGGTGGATCGAGCCAGAGTGGCTTCGCTCGAGCGAGCGATTGCGTCTGGTTCTGGACCTGAGAGTTGCATTTCTTGGCTCGAGCGAGTTTTCTTCGCTCGAGCGGTCTGGTTTGTTCTTCGCTCGAGCGAGAAGTCTGTCGCTCGAGCGTGCTTCTGGTTGCAGACCTGAGGGTTTGAGTTGTTGGCTCGAGCGAGCATTCTTTCGCTCGAGCGCACTTCTGAGTTTTCGGCTCGAGCGAGAACTTCTTGGCTCGAGCGAGAGTTTTCTGTGTCTGGTCGCTCGAGCGATAGAGTCTTCGCTCGAGTGAGCGTGTTTTATATCAGCGGACAGTAGCGTTTTTGAACATCAGTTTTTCACTTTATTTTTCTTTCAAACCCTAGATCCGAGACTCTCTCTCTCTAAACTTACACGCTCTCTAAGATTTGATCTCCCTAGAGTGTGAATCTAGCCTAGGGCCTTTGTTAAAAAGATAGAGGGCGTTGAGAGCTTCGACTTAATCTGAAAATGTTTGGATTTGGAGCACGTTGATCTTCGAGTCTTCATCTCCTTTTTGGCTCAAACTTCGAGGTAGGGATATCCTACTCCTCTCTATGGATTTTGTCTTTAAATTTTAGTATTTTGAGATGTTGGGGTTGGTTTGGTAATTTGGTGAAAGTTTGGGGCTTTTGTGTTATTTTACAAAAGTTGGGGTTTTATTCATAATAAACCTAGATGCATGTTTGGCATAGAGAAATGGAATAAATGTTGAATCATTGGTGAAAATGGAACCTAAGGGTTGAAATGTCAATTATGGATAATGACCTAATTACATTGTTTGATTAATTGGGATAATTAATTGTGAGAAATGAGGAAATGAAATGTTGATTGAATATCCATTGTGCATTTATTTTCTGTCTAGAAATAATTGCTTTGGGCTATCGGTGGAGGATAGTCGTGATTGTTGTAGACAATGCATGATGATTAGGCAAATGGAAACTAATCAATGGAATGTGTCATGAAAATTGACGGTTGTTAGAATACATTAACTGTATGTATTGAGTGATTGTATATAGAACCAATGTGTTTGTATACGTTATGTGTAGAGGAGGAGATGGGGGATGTACTCCGCGGTTTAGGGGAAGATAGGGGATGTACCTCTAAACCGGATAGTGTTGGGAGAAGATAGGGGATGAACTCCGTAGATACAGCTCATATGCTTGTCTAGAGAAGTGAAGGTAGAGCTCATATGCTTATCTTTGTGAAGTATGGGTACAGCTTATATGCTTATCTGTGAATGTGGGATATTGTCGTTATACATATCTGTTGAGAATGTGGATACAGCTTATATGCTTATCTGTGAATGTGGGATATAGTTTTTATGCATATCTGTTGAAATAATGATAGAGCTAATATGCTTATCTGTTGAAAAAGGGAAAATGAAAAGTAACTTGGACTCATAAGTCGTATGACATAAAATGTGATTTATGTGGATGTATCAGTGTTGGCCATCTATCAATTGCTAATCTTTTCGTCATTGTTCATGGTTGGTTTAGTGTATTTCTACTGGGCTGTGGCTTACCCTATATGGGAATATCATTTTCAGGTGCAGGTAGCATGCCACCTCCAAGGACATAGCTTGGGAGGCTAGAGGCGGACATACTTTTGTCGTTTTGTTTTTGATGTATTACATGTAAATTCAAGCCAAGGGCTTAATGTGTAAATGAGTTAGTACTCTTTTTGTTGTAACCAAGTGTTAACTTGGAAAGCTGTAAGCCCGTAGGGCATTTGCTTTTGTTGTTAACATGTAATACTTATGTAATGAAACTCTGATGAATAGAAGAATGTGGTTATTTCATATGTCAATGAATGTCTTATTTGATAGGTTTAATGTTATTATTTTGAGGGCGTTACAAGATACATCTAAGTAAGGTGCATCTAAAAAAGTAAAAATAATGTTTAAAATTTTAAAAATATTCACTAAAAATAATATTAAAAAAAACACGAAAACCAAAAAACTCAGTTTTCAAAAAACTTAATTCAAAAAACTCAAACCAAACATACTGAAATAATGTTATCAGTTTTAAAACTAGAAAAAACTAATAATATTCTTGGTTTTATTGGATAGTTGAATCAAACCAATAAGTAAAATGGCAAAAATGTTTAATCTTATGTTCTGTTTTTTTTTCATCAGGTAGTGAAACAATTATCTGGAACATTACTATAAAAATTGATAATATTCTTAGTTTTAAAATTTTGGAAAAACTGATAATATTCTCAGTTTTACTAAATAGGACTTATTGGTTCAAAAAAATGTAGATAGAACCTGAACTACCATAACGTTTATAAATAGAACTTTTAGGTAATTAATCTTTTATTTTTTTAATAACTTTAAATTTTTGTTCAATAACTTTTTTTTTTGGTCGTGTAAACAATTAGAATATAAAGCAAACACAAAAACAACTTAGGGGTATTCTATTTACACCCAAAAAAAATTATTAAGTACTTTCAATTTTTAAGTACGCTCTATTTAATTATTTAAAATTTTATTTTACTCTTATTACATCTTATTCATTGTGTTTGGTTTGAGTTTTTTGAAAATCGAGTTTTTTGATTTTCGTATTTTTTTGTTTTTAGTGAATATTTTTAAAATTTTAAACATATTTTTTTACTTTTTTAGATGCACCTTACTTAGATGTATCTAAAAAGTAAAAAATTTGTGAAAAAATATTTTTAAAAATTAATTAATACATAAAAATATAAAAAATGTACTGAATTCTCGTATTTTTTTTATATATATTTTTGGTATTTAGTGAATTTTTAAAAGGTTTTTTTCAATTTTTTTTTACCTTTTTAGGTATATTTATGTTAGGTATGTCTAAAAATTAAAAAAATTGCTCAAAATATTAAAAAAATTCTGTAAAAACAAAAAAACACTACGACAAAAAACACATTTGGCGACCCAAAAATTTGTCGCCAAAAGTACAAATTCCGTCGCCAAAAGAATCGGCGACAAATATACAACTTGTCACCAAAGGCCTGTCACTAAAAGTATTGGCAACGAAATCAGAAATTGTCACCGTAGGTAAACATTTAGCGACAAGCAAAATTGGTCGCCAAAAATCATATATTTTGTCGCTATTAAATTACAATTTGTTGCTAAAAGGTTAAAATTTTGATAGGCTATGTAGTTTCAGCGACAAATAAATACGTCGCCAAAAGTACTATTTTACGACAAAATTAATTTGGTCGCTAAAAATCACATTTTTAGCGACGAGTAAGTTTTGGTTGCTAAAAGTTCTTGGAATAACCACTAACTTTTAGCGACAAAAACAATATGTTGTCGCCAAATATATTAACAGCGACCAAAATACCACCCGTCACTAAAAATTCAGTACACAAATTTTGATTTTAATAATTTTCCTGTTCAAAATAATCCAAAACACCTGTTTTCCTGTGCACAATATATACCAAATGTAATGTAAATAATAATACACCTGTGCAAGACATTCATACTAATTCAAAATTAATAGCTATGAAAAATCCCAATAAACATAATTACAATTCTCTGACAATCTAAAACATGCATACCAAAGTACTTACAAACTACTAACATCAAACCCATAAATACATTACCAAATCCTATGTCAAAATATTTTCAAAATTACAACCAAATATTTTGATGTTAAACATCTAACCAACAAGTCATTTACTAAAATCCTATGTCAAAATATTTGCAAAAACACAAAACCAAATATTTTGATGCTAAACATTTGATCCATAAATCATTTACCAAAATCCTATGTCAAAATATTTTCAAAAACGCAAAATCAAATCTGCTGATGCAGCCCAAACTATTTTCCACCATTGCCAATCTGTCATATGAAAAAAGAAAAAATAATATTAGATTGACAAAAAAAAAAAAAAAAAAAAACCTCGATATGAACTTCACAATTTTGATTTTAATTTTGTAACGGGAAGTTCAATTGGGTGTTGTTTGCTCATACAACTCTATTTAGGCTTGAACAAGCTACCCGTGCCAAGTTTAGGTGGTTTCAGTGGTCATTTTGCAATTTTGGGCCCCGAACGGGCCTTTTAAGTCTTGTGTTTTACATTTTTTCTTCTAATTTTCTAACCGGAAATCCAATCGAGGTCCCTCTTGTTCCTACAAGTCTATTTAGGTTTGAACAAGCTGTCTGTGCCAAGTTTTGGTGGTTTCGATTGTCATTTCGCAATTTCGGCTCCTGAGCGAGCCTTTTAAGTCTTGTGTATTACAATTTTCCTTCTAATTTTCTAACCGAAGATCCAATAGAGGTCCCGTTTGCTCCTACAAGTCTATTTAGGCTTGAAAAGGCTGTCTGTGCCAAGTTTGGGTGGTTTCGGTAGTCATTTTGAAATTTTGGCCCCCGAACGGGCCTTTTAAGTCTTGTGTTTTACATTTTTTCTTCTAATTTTCTAACCGGAAATCCAATCGAGGTCCCGTTTGTTCCTACAAGTCTATTTAGGTTTGAACAAGCTATCTGTGCTAAGTTTTGGTGGTTTCGGTTGTCATTTCGCAATTTCGGCTCCTGAGCGAGCCTTTTAAGTCTTGTGTATTACAATTTTCCTTCTAATTTTCTAACCGAAGATCCAATAAAGGTCCCGTTTGTTCCTACAAGTCTATTTAGGCTTGAAAAGGCTGTCTGTGCCAAGTTTGGGTGGTTTCGGTAGTCATTTTGAAATTTTGGCCGTCGAACGGGCCTTTTAAGTCTTGTGTTTTACATTTTTTCTTCTAATTTTTTAACCGAAAATCCAATCGAGGTCTCATTTGTTCCTACAAGTTTATTTAGGCTTGAACAAGCTGCCCGTGCCAAGTTTCGGTGGTTTCGGTGGTCATTTCGCAATTTCAGCCCCCGAACAGGCCTTTTAAGTCTTGTGTTTTACAATTTTCCTTCTAATTTTCTAACCGGAGATCCAATTGAGGTCCTGTTTACACCTACAAGTCTACTTAGGCTTGAACAAGTTGTCCGTGCCACGTTTCGGTGGTTTCGGTAGTCATTTCGAAATTTCAGCCCCCGAACGAGCCTTTTAAGTCTTGTGTTTTACATTTTTCCTTCTAATTTTTTAACCGGAAATCCAATCGAGGTCCCGTTTGTTCCTACAAGTCTATTTAGGCTTGAAAAATCCGTCCATGCCAAGTTTTGATGGTTTCGGTGGTCATTTTGCAATTTTGGCCCCCAAACGGGCCTTTTAAGTCTTGTGTTTTACAATTTTCCTTCTAATTTTCTAACCGGAGATCCAATCGAGGTCTCGTTTGATCCTACAAGCCTATTTAGGCTTGAACAAGCTGTCCATGCCAAGTTTCGGTGGTTTCAGTGGTCATTTCAAAATTTCGGCCCCCAAACGGGCCTTTTAAGTCTTGTATTTTACAATTTTCCTTCTAATTTTCTAACCGGAGATCCAAGCGAGGTCCCGTTTGTTCCTACAAGTCTATTTAGGCTTGAACAAGCTGTTTGTGCCAAGTTTCGGTGGTTTCGGTGGTCATTTCACAATTTCGGCCCCTAAACGGGCCTTTTAAGTTTTGTGTTTTACAATTTTCCTTCTAATTTTCTAACCGGAGATCCAATAGAGGTCCCGTTTTTTTCTACAAGTCTATTTAGGCTTAAACAAGCTGTCCGTGCCAAGTTTCGGTGGTTCCGGTGGTCATTTCGCAATTTCGGCCCCCTAACGGGCCTTTTAAGTCTTGTGTTTTACAATTTTCCTTCTAATTTTCTAACCGTTGATCCAATCGAGGTCCCGTTTGTTCAACACAACCAAGCATATTAAATGAAATGCTTGTAGTGATTTGAAAAGTAAATTATGAAAAATATACTTACAAAAGTGTTTGTCAATAAGATTCCTCTGATGAAGTTTGTTACCACCATTGTTAGCTATGAGACATGCTATGCTCTTCACTCGAGTCTGACCCCTGACTTGTCTAAATGACGTATCTAGTCCCATTTTTTTGACAACTAGACTTATTAAATTTAATAAGGTTATATAGTTTCAAGATCATCGGTGTTTATTAAATTTAATATGGTTATATAGTTTCAAGATCATAGGTGTAGAAACTAAAATGACTAACTTGATAAATAAATTAAAAATGCCCTAAAATATAGTCAAAGCTTACTTGATGTAGTAATTGCCACCAACGAATGATTGCAGCTTCTTTATCTCTTTGCATTAGCCAATAACCTATAACATTTGAATTGTAAATCAAAGTTTAAATTAAAATCGCACTATACATGAAATCAATGGAGAGTGGACATGAAATGAATGTTATATGATGAAATTATTAAAAGGGTCACCGATACACAAAATATCTATCAAGATTTTGCCACATAATTTCAGACTACACAGCAAAAAAATAAATTTGGTTGTATTCTAAGAAAATCTTATGTGGAAACTAATTTTCTAATTTGGTGATTGATGGAACTTACTTATCATTTGCTTTTCCAAGTCAATAAACAACCATATGAAGGTCTTCTTCTTTTATTTATTTATTTATTTATTTTTTATCAGCAAAAAAAAGCGGAACCTTTATAGATGGAAAATCATACAAGATATGAGATTACATCAAATAAAGGGAAGGAGTTTGGTGAGGAACCAAACCCGAAAGGAAAAAAAAAAAGCAGAAGAATAGAACACAGACAAAGAGAACCAAAAACAGAACAGAAAACTGAACAGAACAAGCACAGCAGACACAGCAGAGAGGAAGGCAAACTTTGCATACATGGACCTTACACAACAGATTCATCCATAAACTTCCAGCAGCCCACAAATTTCCAGCTCAAATCAGTTTAACAACTCAGCAAAACAAGATTTCCAACAAACATAACAGAGCACAGCACAGCAAAGCAAATTTCAGCACAGCAAATTTCAGCACTCCACCTTATATCAGTACAGAGCAGTTCTGCTTTCCACATTAAGAAAAAATATATTAAAAAAAAAAAAGGGTGTGATTGAAGCAAGAATGTCAAGATGGGTGATTCCTATTAGATCAACAGCCATGTGGGATATAATCTAACTGTTTTCCCCTCCCATTCACCTTTCAAATGTTCTTTGTCAATAAGTTTGGCTAGTTCTCCTAGGTGGTTCCATCTTTTGAGCACCAAATTGAGGCACATCATCACCTTATTTGAATTCTTGAATAAAGAATATATTATTGACGTGCGATGGTAGGGGGAGAGGGGAAGAGAACGATGGAGAAGAGAGAATATGATAGAAAAAAAAAAGAGAGGAAGAAGATGGGCAGAGAAGAGAGAAGAGGGAAATTAGGTAAAGTCATTTTTTGGTGTAAAATGATTGTTTTATGAGAGGGCAATTACAAATTCAACATTTATGTTAGGTCTGTTGGTGAACTAACTATGTCAGTGAAGCTCAATATAATTTCATGAAACTAGTGGGACTTGTTCTAATAAACCCAAACCTTATGAGAGAGCAGTGTAATTTACCCATTAAGTAACTTAGCAAAGTATGCTGGCCCATTATCCAGTAATTAGAACTGTATAGGATGAGTCAATATTGTGTTTTATTCCAAGTTTTAATGGTTTGTTGCAATTTTATCTTTTCAAGTAGTTCAAGCTGAGAGAGTGAGGTCGTTGTTGATTTCATGATTATAAGGATCAGTATTAAAGTGATTGGAAGGTTATTCCGGGTAAAAGAGTGAGTGAGATCATTGTTGAATATGGGATTGGTCTTGTGATTAAATGCATCTATTTTCTTTATCCTTACTTATGGCTCCACAAGACAAGCTGCAACACTTAGTTATGACTCTTTAAGTAATTCATTCTGCTAACCATAGGTGCTGCGACGATTCAAGTATACTTAAAAATGTCAATGGATTAGTTACCGTATAGGTCAAGTGGGTGGGTTATTAGTCTATGAGGAATTTTCATCTTATACCTAAGAGAATGTACAAATGTAGGGAAGTACATTACATTATAGGTAAACTTGACCAAACTAGCTGTTGCTAGCCTTAAACTTAGAATGCTAATTCTCTCAGGCTGTGCTTGGCTATTGGATTTGTGTAGGGGTTTGTGGAGGGAAAAATAAACTTGACCAAACTAGTTGTTCCTGTGTGTACTTCTCTATGATGAGTATGTATATGTATTTTAATTATTTGTTTAATGAAAGTTGAAGTTTTTATAATTATTGTAATACAATTGCACAGTTGAAAGCCAATGCCAGAGTGGTCAAATCGCAGTGTATATAATGCATATGTATGTGTATGCTTATGCACCAGCTGGGGAAAATAACAAAAAAAAAAAAAACTCCACTTCATTCAGCTATAAAGGCCACTAAATTACAACATGATCAGAAACTTAACGTGCTTAACTATATCAGCAATCTTTTGTAGAGCTTGATGATGAGACTTCGCATCAGCTTATAGAATCAAATGAGCAAAAATGACATATCAGAAAAGCATAAAAGCATGAAGATCATTAAAAAATATCATTTGGTGGGAAAAATATCACACAAACAAGAGAGAATAAAATGTAGCATAAATGAAAGGAAGTCCAACTTATTTGCTATCATGCTGGTCAATCCCCAGTGCCAACCTAACTTTGTTCAAAGCAGCAGAAAAATATAGAAGACCCTAAACCTCAATATTAAAAATTTATTTGGTCTATTCTACTTAAAACAAACCAACTTATACAAATGCCCTATGAATACAAATGTAAAGCAACAAATAACTGATCCACCATGAGGAGAAGACCTTCACAGGTAAGGCATAAAGATCAGATCAGATAACACTAATGGTCAATCACAAATTGAATTTTTTTTTTTTTTTTTTAAGTAAGAACACTAATGGATATAGGGTGCACTCAAAGGTAGAATTGCGGAACTAAATGAGTGAACTCAAAGGTACAATTGTGGACAATTTAAGAACAAGAAGAAAAAAAGAAGATATAGGGTGCAATTTTAGCAAAATTAAAAATAGCAAAGAAAATAAAGTAAGTCTTCATGGCCAGAAGGTATCTAAAAAAGATAATTTTTAATATCTTAAATCTATTATTTATAAAGAATGGTACATTAAGGAGGATGGATGAAATGGAAGAGTGCTTCAAAGGGTCGCGAGATCATAAGCTACCTATAACATTGAAGGGTTAAGTTTAATTTGACTGTTATGATGTCTGCTAGACTGCTATAATGCATGTTATAGAACATTGGGCTGTTAAGAAACAATATATTAAAAAAAAAGAGTGTGATTGAAGCAAGAATGTTAAGATGGGTGATTCCTGTTATAAAGAAAGCCAGAATAAGAGGTGAATTCATTCAGAATGGCCATCTACGATGAAGAACAAAGTGCTTGTGAGGAGGAGTAATTTGGTTCACAATGAAGATGCTAAAAAAAATATAAGAAGGCTAAGGAGGATGGTAAAAGAAATATAAGAAGGCTAAGACCATCAGTCAGGCACGTATAGATCAACACAACAATTCAAACCATAAGCCCAAAACACCATTATTCTTGCCGCAGCTACCAGGTTTAAGGAATATGACACCAGCTCCTACACTCAGCAGGCCTCTGCACTACCTTCACAGACAGATCAGCCCAGCTACACTGGTGCCAGAGTAAAGGCTTCAGACCATACTGCTACAAGCCAATCTGCTACTCACCACTCTGCTACAATCCAACAGCAGGCTAACTCTGAGATGCCTGTGATATTAGCTTGCCTATATCCTGACAAGTCTTGTTCTCCGCTTCCATCCAACACTAGCACCAAACTACTTCCCATAGGAACCATAGAACCAAAAACATCAGCCATAACAGAGTAATTTGAACCACAAACAAAGTAATTTGACAGCAGATTCAACCACCCATCACTAGCATCAAACTTCTACCCATAGGAACCAAAAATAAAGTAATTCGACAGCAGATTCAACCACTATACAGCAAAGTCCAACTTTAGTCCAGCAAATCTGCCTAGCCTATTAGTTTTAAACCCAGCAAAATAAGTTACCAACAAAACAATCAGAGTAAACAAACAGGCAAGCTGATATTGTAATAAAGTATAGATTAATTCAAGCTAATGTTCCATTCGATAAATCTTTATTAGCAATTCTAATCAAAACAGGAGGCTTACGTTTGTGATGATCTTGTATTTATTCAGTTTTCATTAATCTAATTTTAAAAGTTTATTCCATAACTTTGTGTATATAACTCTGCAGTGCTCATTCTAATATATTGCAGTCAAAAGAGGCAACTTCAAGTAGTCTTCCTCTGATGATATATATGTACCTACCCCTCCTGCATTCCTAGGAATCAAAATTTGTATCTACTTTGTTTGACTGTTGTTCATTATTTAAATATTTTGATTTATTTAATCTTTGTCAGATTAATTAGCAGCCAATGGCCAAAAGCACACATTTGCATATTAATTAATAATAAAGCCAAAGAGCCCAAACCCATTTGCCACCTTACTAATGTTAGCCCATTGTATCTGTACATATGAACAGATGAACTGGAATAAAATAAAATAAAAAGACTGGCTCTTAATGGCCCTGAAAGGTTAATCTTTCCTAAACTATAGAGTTCTCCATAGCCCCTTTGTGTTTCTCCACCTTCGCAATAAAAATCAGATTGGCTCTTTATGGCCTTGAAAGGTTAATCTATATTTAACTATAAGAGTTCTCCATAGCCCCTTTGTGTTTCTCCACCACCCCCACCCTCACCCTCACCCTCTTTCACTAAACTGTTTCTTGAAACAAAGACATGAATCTTTTAAGGACCAGTACTCCTGCTTCAAATGCAACTATGCTTTTATCCCATGGTTAGTCTTCTTCTCCTATGGGTGCTGCTGTTGATTTCTCCAAAATTTATGTAACAAATAAATCTGGGTTAAAATTCTAAGACCGGTCCCCCAACTTCTCATGGGCCCGGAGGGATGGATCAGGATGTTGACTTATCTGCAAAAGTAGTACAATGGTTACAAGTAAGAGCTCTCTCTCTCTCTCTCAGTAAATTTTTGGCTTGTTTGTTATGTGTATATTAGTATATATATATTATTAGGGAGTGATCAAAAAAGCCGAGAATCCAGTACAAAAATTCAAATTCTAGTTCACATCCACAACCCAGAAAATATAAAAACAGAAAACAATGAAAATGACTCTAATTAGTCACATAGTCAAAGAAATTGCTCATACAAATTCTAGTCCACTGCAACTTTTTGTCTCTTTCAAACCAACACACAAACACATGGTGGGTGTGAAAAAACCACTTACAAAATGCACACCAAGAAACAATTACTCAAGATCACTTATAATTACTATGATGTCTCTGAAATCTTCAAAATATTCACAAAAGTCAAAGCTTAATGCCTAGCACAAAACATTGGTTCAACAAATGATCAAACTACCAAACTCAAACCAGATTTCACAAGAATCAAAATCTATAAGGTGAGACAGTGCCGAATGAAAATCTATAAGGTGGGACAGTGCCGAATGTGTTGTGTTCTGCAATGCCGAATGAAATTGATGATAAAGAAGAAAGAGAGGAAGATGAGACAGTGTGAGAGAGTGAGAGGGAGAAGGAGAAGGAGAAGGAGAGGGAAAGAGAGACGAAGAAGAGGGAGAGAAGACATACCTTTTGCCTTCTGTTGTGCCGCTTCAGGTTGTGGAATGAGAAGACGAAGAAGATTCATCTTAGGTCACTCTTGTTTATTCGGTCATTTAAAAAAAAAAAAAAAAACAAATTCAAAACGACGTCGTTTTGACAAGAAATTTATTGGCGACGAAAATTATTATGTTGCCATAAATATCATTCACCTTTCAGCGACTATTTTATTGCCGTCGCCAAAACGTCCAAATTGGCGACAAACATTTTTGTCGCCAAATGTTAATTTTGTCGCCAAAACTTTTTTAGCGCTCCCGCCCAAAAAATTAATTTCGCGCCAACCATTTTTGGCGACGAATTTAGATATTTGTTGCTAATGGTGTAGTTTTTGGCAACGAACACGTATATTGTCGCCAAAAACATACAATTGGCAACTAAATTCAATTTGGTTGCTAAAAAACGTCGCCAAAAATGCTTTTTGTTGTAGTGAAATACAAAAATAAGAAAGTAGAATTTTTTGAAAAGTGGTAACCAAGCATAGTGATTATTTTTCCTAAATTACCCTCAAGATAAACCCAAATAATAAATAATAAACAAATTAAAAAAACTAAATTATTTCAAATCTTTTCAATACAAAAAATAATTCTCAAATACAAAAAAAAAAAAAAAAAAAAACAACAACAACAACAACAACAACCAAACTTATAAGCACATAAGCGTTATAAATAGAGAAAAAAAATCAAATTTTTACATAAGCATTATAAAACTTTTCAATATAGAAAAAAAAAATTACTTAATAAATTATTCGCAAGAATACTCGTGGAAAAGCAAAAACCAAACTTAAAAGCACATAAACATTAGGCACTAACAAGAAAGAGTAGTTCTCAAATAATGCATTATTTAAATGGCATAATAAGAATAACTCCAATAATATGTTATTGTTAATTTAACTGCTGGGTCCTTCAAGTTTTGTCAAAAAAAAATGATATAGAAAATAATTGATGGTGCTCTATAAAAATTGTGAAACCCCTTTATACGAATATTTACCTCCTTTTTGATGGGTTACTTCAAAAAACTATTTTAATTATTACTCTCATCTATTTTTTTGATTTTGTTCAACCTTTCTTCTAGAGTTTAGGGTTTCAAAATAATAAAAAACAATGATATTGATGATGATGGTGAGTTTTAGTAGGGTGCATTGGAGTTTTGGAGGAAGAAGAAGAAGAAGAAGAAAAAAGAAAAAGAAATAACTTTGATCTCTTGAGGAAGAAGATACAAATATTTGAATAGGAATGACTGATTAGGATGTATCAATGAGAGAAAAAAAAAAAAACTTATTTTAGGATTTAATATGTGTTGTCCTTATTAATAAATTTATGAATTTAAATTAGACGTTCTAAGACATATTTTAGATTCAAATAGAATCCCCCAACAACTTACCGTGGAAAATGGGCAAGAAAATTAGAGTAACGAGCCATGGGCATTGGACCAAACCACTAATCTTAACTCAGATTGAGTCACTGTTTTTGTGCACATTCGTATACGTGTTTTATAGCGATCCCGGGTTTACCCTTGTTGTACAGTGATCCGGACATGTGTCCGTGGATGTTGGTAGTTGTTTATTATCTTGTTTACATCCTTTCTTACTTTGTATTTGAGTTATAGGATGTGTTGGGCGGGTTGGTTTCAGGTTGGTTGAGTTTAGAAACCAAAACTAGTTGCCCAGATTTTTGGCCTGTCCGCTCGAGCGGAGGTGTTGGCGCTCGAGCGGGGGATACATCCATCCAGTATCTTGTTGTGCAGTGTTGTGAGCTCGAGCGTAGGGTTGGGAGCTCGAGCGGAGGCCTGGTTCTACAAAAAGTGCTGGGCGAGTGCATTCTGCGCTCGAGCGGGAGGTTGGCCGCTCGAGCGGAAGTCTGTGAGTGTACGCTCGAGCGGGGTGTTTTACGCTCGAGTGGAGACCTGGGTTAAAGTCCCGAATTTGTGACTCTTCAAATCACTTTTTCACTTTATCTTCTCTCTCTTACTTTTCCAAAATCACCATTGTTGAGCCTCTCACTCTAGACTCTACCTTCTCTCTAGGTTTTGATCTAGTAGGAGTGATTTACTCACCTTTGGCCTTTACAAAAAAGTTGTTGATCGTCGAGGGCTTCATTTTAATCTGAAAATCTCGGGTTTTGGAGCACGTTGGGTTTTGTCGTTTTCTCCTTTGGGACTCCGAATTTGAGGTAGGGATAACCTACTCCTCTCTATGGGTTTTGTCTTTAAATTTTGGTATTTTGAGATGTTGGGCTTGGTTGGGTAATTTTGTGAAAGTTTGGGGCTTTTGTGTAATTTTACAAAAGTTGGGGTTTTATTCATATTAAACCTAGATGCATGTTTAGCATAAAAAAAAATGGAATGATTGCTGAATCATTGAAGAAAATGGGACCTAAGGGTTGAAATGGTAATTATGGAAAATGGCCTAATTACATTGTTTAATTAATTGGGATAATTAATTGGTGAGAAATGAGGAAATGAAATGTTGATTGAATATCCATTTGCGCATTTATTTTCTGTTTTAGAAATAACTGCTTGGGGCTATCGGTGGAGGATAGTCGAGATTGTTGTAGACAATGTATGTTGATTAGGCAAACTGAAACTAATCAATGGAATGTGTTATGGAACTTGACAGTTGCTAGAATACATTAATTGTTTGTATTGTGTGATTGTATATAGAACCAATGTGTTTATATACGTTATGTGTAGAGGAGGAGATAGGGGATGTACTCCGCGGTTTAGGGGAAGATAGGGGATGGACCTCTAAACCGGATAGGTATTTGGAGGAGATAGGGGATGTACTCCGTAGACAGAGCTCATATGCTTGTCTAGAGAAGTGAAGATAGAGCTCATATGCTTATCTTTGTGAAGTGAAGTGTGGATACAGCTTGTATGCTTATCTGTGGATATTGTTGATATACATATCTGTTGTAGAGTGTGGATACAGCTTGTATGCTTATCTGTGGATATTGTTGATATACATATCTGTTGAGAATGTGGATATAGCTTTTATGCTTATCTGAATGTGAGATATAGTTTTTATACATATCTGTGGAAATGATGATAGAGCTAGCATGCTTATCTGTTGAAAAAGGGAAAATGAAAAGTAATTGGGACTTGTAAGTCGTTGACATAAATATGTAATTTATGTGATTGAATCAGTGTTGACCAACTATCAATTGCTAATGTTTTAGTCATTGTCCATGGTTGGTTTAGTGTATTTCTACTGGGCTGTGGCTCACCCTATATGGGAATATCATTTTCAGGTGCAGGAAGCATGCCACCTCCAAGGACATAGCTGGGAGGCTAGTGGCGGACATAGTTTTGTCGTTTTACTGTTGATGTATTACATGTAATTTCAAGCCAAGGGCTTAATGTGTAAACGAGTTAGAACTCTTTGTTGTAACCAAGTGTTAACTTGGAAAGCTGTAAGCCCGTAGGGCATTTTGTTATGAGGTTAACATGTAATACTTATGTAATGGAACTCTAATGAATGAAAGAATGTGGTTGGTTTAAATGTAAATGCATGTCTTACCTGATGGGTTTATTGTTATTATTTTGAGGGCGTTACATGTTTGATAAGTTTGTTTTATTTGAATTTGTGGAAATTATAAAAATAAAATATATTTATATATATATGTATTATTTATATAGAGATTCCCTAAACTATTGAGAAATATTACTTTGATCCCTAAATAAATAAATAAATGCAAATGTAACTCTTAAGTTATTGAGAAATATCACATTATCCTTTAAACTATGAAATCGTACAAATGGACTTTCTAAACTCTTGGTGTCACTGCTGAAAAATTGACTTTTAGCGGTGTTTTAAAAACGCTGCTATAGGTACTGAAAACATCGCTAATTCTTTTTGTGACATTTAGTACCAAACGCCCACGACGAGGCCATCGCTATAGCTTTATGGCGTTTGAAAACGTTGTTATATTAGTATAGGGCGTTTTTACAAACGCTGCCAAATGTCCTATCCTAATTGTATTATGACGTCACTATGACATTTAGCAACGTTTTGGAAACGCCGTTAAAGACATTTATACATTTTAAAAATCTAACTGTTGGGGTAGGGATATAGCGACGTTTAAAAACGCCGCCATAGCCATTATTTTTATTTTTTTTATTTTTAAAGTTGTGCTAATTTTATATGGTTGAAAAAAATACCTGTCATAAACAATTATTGAGAACTAATAATTGATGTTTATTAAAATAATAAATAAACTAAGTTTGAAAACAAAATTAAAAATAAAAAACAATGCAATAAGATGTGATACATGTACAATTACATAATATATCTAAACACAATATATTAGAAATCTGTGAGGATTTATTTAAAAAGTCAGGCTTGAGAACTCGTGCAAAAAGCAGAGAAGACATCTATACTCCTAATGACACAATACCGATAGTAGCAAAAGCTTGGCCCAGTTCATAAACAAAAATTTCTTTCTGAACGAGGCAAACTTTGCCAATCTGTCCTCCTGCAAAAAGTCACAGCCATGACCAAATTAGGAAGGTTAATATCAGTACAATAGATTGACACATTAGATTAGAATGGAAAACATTAGATTAAATTAACTTAATGCATACAAGTGCATACCCCAAATCAACAATGATGATGCTGACATTATCTTGTGAATGTCGGTCCTGTAATATAGATAAATTTGCAGGTATGATCAAGCATTGTGCAAGAAAAATAAACATCCATGCATCAAATCAATGAAAGGTGATCTTTATAGAGGATCCACAGAAACTTGATATGTTTTAAGAACATATAATTGAATCAAAAATAGTTTTCAAACAAGATGATCTTTAAGTAGTTTAATGTCCCTAATTATTGTGCCCAAAAATATTAGAGAATAAACATAATTATCCTATTAAAAATCTCTTCAAAACCAAGTGTCATAGAAGGAAGTCAAACAAAGTTGAAGAATAAAAAAAAGAATACCTCTGTTTCAATAGTCCTCTTTGCAAGCATAAGTGTTAAGAAGACTGGAACCATTGCAGCACACAAATGCTTAAGAGTGTGCCCACTGACAATATGATATGTCCATTTATAAATTGGTTTATCTGCAGCTTCTTCTACCTTAGCTAAAAGATAAAATCTTGCATGTTATGCAATTAAATGTTACTCAGAATGGCATAAAAAACTAACAGATTTAGTAAACAGAAGAGCCCACATGATGAAATATACAAACCTGCAGCCCAAAGCCAATATGTGGAATGTGTGTACATTGGAGGCAACAAGATAGCCATTATCGGAATTACAATGCAAGGAACAAACTGAAGCAGTGCAAATGGGCGGAGGTCATCAAAAAACCTGCAGGTTAATGCACAAGTCAACATACAATAAATGTTTACTTGGAATTGTAGGGTCATGCTCATGCAAATATCTTGGCAAAATTAACTTTAGATGTGAATCATTTGGGAGAAGTTCAAACACCAAAACATTTGTATTTATTGACGACTCAAAAGGCATTACAACAAAATGTTATATAATCCAAAGGCACTGTCGCATTCTAGCATTTTCTCCCATACACAAGTATGAACTTCATCACCTAAAATAGAAAAACAAAATCCTTTATAATTGAGGAAAGGTACACATGCCTACCTCCAATACAATATGCTTATAACACCTGCCAAGAGTAGGGGAAGAATGGACACCGTTCCCTTTTGCTCATCGATTCTTTCAATTATAAAGATTGCCATGATTGACATGAATGCAATAGTCATCTATATAACTATTGATCAAATGTCATAACAGAAAAATATTGAGGACATTTTAAATAGAAGCTCAGGCAAGATAAAGCTCACCGGCAAACGATCCCACACAAGAGTAGCGTCATTTGGCTTGAGATGATAATAAGAGGATCCAATACCAACAGCAGCCACATCAATGAAAAAAGACGTCCAACCCCACACCTCACCTTGCAACCTAAAC
This sequence comes from Camellia sinensis, assembly GCF_055761805.1. Lineage (NCBI taxonomy): Eukaryota > Viridiplantae > Streptophyta > Magnoliopsida > Ericales > Theaceae > Camellia > Camellia sinensis. Next base: position 63,269,060 of record NC_138972.1, read on the forward strand.
ATATATTTAGAAGTTATTGTAATCAGTAAGTATAATTTATAAAGGATCTTCTCACTCCAGTAGTCCCGTGTAATAAGGATCATGTAGAACATAATACCTCAGTCTAAAATAGTTCCCACCTTCAGAGTATGGACTGCCACCACCACCAGCCCCACTCTGTGGCAAGTAAGGGGCCATCAATGATCTGCCCTGTTGCAGGTGGCCTCTATGAATAACACATAGCCCTGCTATTGCACTGAATTTAGCCCAATTAGTAGCCCTGCCCAGCCAATCTAGATGAGTTTGCACAAACAAGGAGCCATCAACTTGTGCAGGAAGGTCTTAAATACATGTTTCAAGATAAAGGCCTTGTAGCTGTGAGGAGGCATATGTAACGCCCTCAAAATAATAACATCAAACCCATCAAATAAGACATGCATTGATATGTAAAAGTTCCACATTCTTCCATATATCAGAATTCCATTACATAAGTATTACATGTTAACAACAAAAGCGAATGCCCTATGGGCTTACAGCTTTCCAAGTTAACACTTGGTTACAACAAAAGAGTACTAACTCATTACACATTAAGCCCTTGGCTTGAATTTACATGTAATACATCAAAAAGTAAAACGACAAAAGTATGTCCGCCTCTAGCCTCCCAAGCTATGTCCTTGGAGGTGGCATGCTACCTGTACCTGAAAATGATATTCCCAAATAGGGTGAGCCACAGCCCAGCAGAAATACACTAAACCAACCATGAACAATGACTAAAAGATTAGCAATTGATAGATGGCCAACACTGATACATTCACATAAATCACATATTTATGTCATACGACTTATGAGTCCAAGTTACGTTTCATTTTCCCTTTTTCAACAGATAAGCATGTTAGCACTATTCACGTTCTCAACAGATATGTATAAAAACAATATCCACATTCACAGATAAGCATATAAGCTATACCCACATTCTCAACAGATATGTATAACAACAATATCCACATTTCCCAAAGATAAGCATATGAGCTCTATCTTCACTTCTCAAGACAAGCATATGAGCTGTATCTACGGAGTTCATCCCCTATCTTCTCCCAACACTATCCGGTTTAGAGGTACATCCCCCATCTTCCCCTAAACCGCGGAGTACATCCCCCATCTCCTCCTCTACACATAACGTATACAACCGTTAAATTCCATATAATTAATGTATTCTATCAACCGTCAAATTCCATGACACATTCCATTGATTAGTTTTCGTTTGCCTAATCATCATGCATTGTCTACAACAATCACGACTATCCTCCGCCGATAGCCCAAAGCAGTTATTTCTAAACAGAAAATAAATGCACAATGGATATTCAATCAACATTTCATTCCGGTGAGTGATAAATAATTCAACTACACCCTTTACCCCTTTGCATTCCCAATCTCAACAATCTCATTTCATTTCCTCATTTCTCACAATTAATTATCTCAATTAATCAAACAATGTAATTAGGTCATTTCCATAATTAACATTTCAACCCTTAGGTCCCATTTTCATCAATGACTCAACATTTATTCCATTTCTCTATACCAAACATGCATCTAGGTTTATTATGAATAAAACCCCAACTTTTGTAAAATAACACAAAAGCCCCAAACTTTCACCAAATTACCAAACCAACCCTAACATCTCAAAATACTAAAATTTAAAGACAAAATCCATAGAGAGGAGTAGGATATCCTTACCTCGAAGTTTGAGCCAAAAGGAGATGAAGACTCGAAGATCAACGTGCTCCAAATCCAAACTTTTTCAGATTAAAACAAAGCTCTCAACGCCCTCTATCTTTTTAACAAAGGCCCTAGGCTAGATTCACACTCTAGGGAGATCAATTCTTAGAGAAAGTGTAAGTTTAGAGAGAGAGGGTCTCGGATCTAGGGTTTGATCAAAAGGAAAGTGAAAAAGTGATGTTCAAAAACGCTACTGTCTGCTGATATAAAACACGCTCGCTCGAGCGAAGCCTTTGTCGCTCGAGCGACCAGACACAGAAAACTCTCGCTCGAGCCAAGAAGTTCTCGCTCGAGCCAAAAACTCAGAAGTGCGCTCGAGCGAAGAATGCTCGCTCGAGCCAACAACTCAAACCCTCAGGTCTGCAACCAGCACGCTCGAGCGACAGACTTCTCGCTCGAGCAAAGAACAACCAGACCGCTCGAGCGAAGAAAGCTCGCTTGAGCCAAGAAATACAACTCTCAGGTCCAGAACCAGACGCAATCGCTCGCTCGAGCGAAGCCACTCTGGCTCGATCCACCAGACATGAACTCAACTATCGCTCGAGCGACCAACTCCTCGCTCGAGCGACGGTCCAAAAATCTGGGCAGCTGCACTAGGCTCCCAAACACAACCAACCTGTAACAAACCTGCCCAATACATCCTATAACTCAATATACAAAGTAAAGAGGATGGAAACAAGATAATAAACAACTACTAACATCCACGGACACATGTCCGGATCACTGTACAACAAGGGTAAACCCGGGATTGCTATAGCATACTATGCCTCTACCCTAAGAGAGCAGCCAGATTGTTGAGGTTGCTTTCAGATGTCTATCCACTTTTGCTTCTCTTCATCTATAGATTAATTCATCAACAAAGATTAAATCTTATTTCCTTCTCAAATGTGATGAACTTGGTCTTTTGTGATCTTCAAGGCAGTCAATTGCAGGTAGATCCTCATATAACATTTAGTTCCAAAAAAAATTATAAAGGGGTTAGCTGCAAATTTTAAAACAAATAAGATAAACGACACCAAACAATAACCACCAAACAATAAATGATTCTGCACATCCAAACACAACCTTAAATTTTTACTGGGCTGCTGCTGGTGAACTGATAGCCCTTTGAAGAAGCTTACCTATTTAGCCTTCCAGTGTGGCGTTTGAGATCCATGTAGGTTCCCCTAGAATGGATGCTACAAGTAGAGATGAGAGAATGAACTCACTCAATAGTCAATCCGAAATAAAATGTCTTAACTCAATGAGGAATATAGATTTAATCTCTCAAATTTCCAAATCATCTGATCTAGCACTGGCCAGCTACTAACTGTAAGCTTATCAGATTTCAAGTAAACTCACAAACTAGATAAAAGATTTTTAAAAAATGTATAATAAACTAAAATAGAAGCAACGAAAAGGAAAAGTAGGCGTTTACAACACAAACAAGCTATTTAAAGCAGAGCAGGTTAGGAACAAAAGCTTGAATGTATTCCATGTTGCAAGAATATTCATGTAATCTTTTTTAGGGATCCTCTAAGGAAAACATCTGTCCATATCTTCTTTCTCTCCCCCCCTCCCCCCCCCCCAAACAATGAAAACAGCAGTGCATCAAACTTCAAACAATAGTACAAGGTAATGAAGCAAACAAATCCTCACTCATAAGAAATAAGGCACTCCAGTTCTGGGGCCTCTCATCTGGTTCTTTTCCTCTATTTCAGTGAAGAACTTCACCTCTCTCTCCTAACAGACAAAGGGGTAAAACACAACACCCATAGAAAATTCAATTAATCAAATCTATATAAATGAGCCAAAAAGCCACAACCACGTTAAAAGAGTGAAAAGTTTAGTGGCAGTACCATATTCCCATTGAAGCTCAATATTGAAGCTACATTACCACAGCGATAACAATAATTTGGAGCAGACCATACCTGATAAGCCAAAAAGCACATGGTAAAATTAATTAAAATATCAGCAAATCTGAAGTGATGTTATATACACTAGTCATGTTACATAGACTCAAGTCCCCCTATCAAGTGTGGATATTATACATCTAAACTCCCAAATTTATAGACATGTTTCTCTTATTTCTCAAGGTAGAATACTAACGTTATGTAAGACAGTGTAAAAGCAACAAAAAATGAAAAAATAAAAAACAATTTCTTGGTATTCGTGTTTTATTTCCTATGGTGGAATGGTGACTTTTCTTCAAGATGTCACTTCACTTGCTCTAAAGCAATCATGTCACAAAGAAACATAATAAGGGAGGTCTATCAATTAATTAAACAATAAATATGCATAACTAAACATGCTTGTTGGGCCCAGTTTTGACTGGACATGTCGGACACAGACCCCATATCCTTACTCCAGCATATGTTTAGAAGTGTCCATGTAACATAATACACTGAGTTAAAGATTCCAAAAACAAATTGATTGAACAATCAAAATTAAAAGAGCCGTTTTCCTTCAATATTTGTTGATTATGTAGTAATAGTAGTATATTGAACTCAATTTTGCTAACTTTGAAACATAACAGAATTTCATGACTAGAAAAATTATAAAGATTCCATATAGTAAAAAATATATGGTGAGTCATTGTAGAAGGAGAAATAGAGGGAAAAAATATAACAGAAAACAAAAAACATATAGTAAAAATAGAGGGAAAAAGATTGATTTAAAAAAAAATCACCTCCAATTTAAAATCGAAATTCTGAGTTAAAGATTCCATATAGTAAAAAAAATATGGTGAGTCATTGTAGAAGGAGAAATAGAGGGAAAAAATATAGTAAAAAAAAAAAACGGCTAGCATGAACATATATCATGACTGGCTAGTCATATCTCACTGCAAAGGTTAAAGGACAATAAACTAATTATTCTTACCAACACTATATATAGAGAGGGTGTATCCAATGGCAAAGAGATAGTATAACAGTACTTAAGTGTGCATTGCATACTAGCAAAACAAATCATAGCTACTAAGAAAAAAAATGTCCAGTATGAGCATGTTCACAATATGTAAACAGTGTACAAAATACAAAGAGTGGACCAAGGAAAAATTATTTAGATTTTGGAGGGGCCAAAGTAAAATTAGATAGATTTTGATTGTTTAGAGGACTCCTCAGATGAAAGTGGAAACAAACCCGACACAAAGGAACATTTGGAAGCACTTAAGAGTGCTTGACGTTCAGCAATAACATAATCTTTGTTTTTGTCCAAAAAAAAAATTCAATTTTATAGGTGACCTGAAAAATAAATTGAAGTGCAGGTTAATGTTTTTTGTTTCAAAATCCCTAGCCTTTCTCTTTGCCTTACCTTCGCAGTCTGTTGCTAAATGACCCAATCTTGTTGTCCAGGGGTAAATACGACCTGACAAGTAAATTGTGAAAACAAACTCAGAAAATCAAACCAAACATGGCATTTATTTCTCATTTCCATACCTAACCATTTTCCTAACTTAAACAATCGTGCAAATTTGAACCAAAAATGTTAGTGAAGAGTCTTCAGAAAAAATGAATTATTTTATCGTAATACACTAACCTCCCTGAGTATTGCAAAATCGACTTCATGGGTAGCCAAAGCCAACATGATTAAATCAGCATCCTGTTATGTGGCAACATGTTAAAATTCCAATAAGAACATTGCAATAACACTAAAGAACAGCAAAATAGAAAGAAATTTATAATAGATTCACAGATAGGATAGAGAAGACGTACCAAACCATACAAGCAATGGCGTGTGTTGGGATCATAACCAGGAAGGTTTCTTTGAAGACGAATATTCGGCATAATTTTATGTTCCCCTTCACCAGGAACATTGGCATCAGAAAGAATAACCTTCAAAAGAATAGAATGATGAGCAAAAAATAGATCACTCATCCTTCATCATGACACACTAAAGTGCAATGACATCAATTATTCGCAAGAGAAACCAAATATGATTAGTGAAAACTATTATTCCTAAACACCAAATACCCAATACCCAACCTTAAGTACTCAGTAATTGTAATAACATGATACCTCTTATTCCTAAACACCGATACCACTCTCGGCATCTCTGTTTCCATTTTTTCAATACAAAAACAATTTGAGAGTCATGAATATGAATTAATCACTTGATATATATATCCAATGCAACAAGTGGAGTATGAATCCAGCCAGCAACCTTAAAAAACAATTTAGTTTTCTTTATCCATGCTATCTCTAATTTCTAGTATTAAAAAATTATAAATTTTAAAAATAAATTAAAAAAAATAGGAGGAATAAACATGATGGCACTAGGGCATTTAACATTAAATAAACCAAGGCTAACTCATTTGTTGCTTAGAGTCAACATAAGAGTAAAAGAGCAGATAACTAACATAGGTGCACATACATGTTGCTAGTTTAAGAGAATGAAACAAGAAATCAGTACTTTGATTTTGTTAGATGCTCAAATCCATCCAGTTGATTGAGAAGCTCCAGCATCGTCCCCTGCACTTCACTGTCACCATTACCAGATCCAGATTCCATTCAAGCAGATCCAATGCTGTCGATTTCATCCACAAAGATGATTGATGGAGCATGCTTCTTGTGCAACAAAAACAAAAATAAATCACACATAAAACATGTAAGAGGAACTATATAACACTTCTGTAGACTAAAAAGATTTATTAACCTGATATATAAGATATTATAATTTTTTTGCAATAACAATGTTATCAATGAAGTCGGACAAACCTGGCCATAACAAAAAGTTATCTAGCCATTCGAGAGCCCTCACCAATATGCTTCTGAACCAACTCAGAACCAGAAACCCTTATAAAGGTACAATTAGTATGAGATCTAGAGAGAGAGAGAGAGAGAGAGACGGTGGAGCACACTACCTTGCCGGTGCAGATGACGGTTATAGCGATCCCGGGTTTACCCTTGTTGTATAGTGATCCGGACATGTGTCCGTGGATGTTGGTGGTTGTTTATTATCTTGTTTACATCCTTTCTTACGTTGTATTTGAGTTATAGGATGTGTTGAGCGGGTTTGTTACAGGTTGGTTGAGTTTAGAAACCAAAACTAGTTGCCCAGATTTTTTGGCCTGTACGCTCGAGCGGAGGTGTTGGCGCTCGAGCGTAGATTACATCCATCCAGTATCTTGTTGTGCAGTGTTGTGAGCTCGAGCGTAGGGTTGGGAGCTCGAGCGTAGGTCTGTTTCTGCAAAAGTGCTGAGCGAGTGCATTCTGCGCTCGAGCGGGAGGTTGGCCGCTCGAGCGTAAGTCTGTGAGTGGCCGCTCGAGCGGGGTGTTTTACGCTCGAGCGTAGACCTGGGTTAAAGACCCGAAGTTGTGACTTTCCAAATGACTTTTTGCTTTCTCTTCTCTCTCTTACTTTTCCAAAATCACCATTGTTGAGCCTCTCACTCTAGATATTACCTTCTCTCTAGGTTTTGATCTAGTAGGAGTGATTTACTCACCTTTGGCCTTCACAAAAGTTGTGTTGATCGTCGAGAGCTTCCTTTTGATCTGAAAATTTTGAGGTTTGGAGCATTTTGGTTTTGGTCTTCATCTCCTTTGGGGCTCCGAATTTGAGGTAGGGATAACCTACTCCTCTCTATGGGTTTTGTCTTTAAATTTTGGTATTTTGAGATGTTGGGCTTGGTTTGGTAATCTTGTAAAGGTTTGGGGCTTTTGTGTAATTTTACAAAGGTTGGGGTTTTATTCATAATAAACCTAGATGCATGTTTGGCATAGAAAAATGGAATGATTGTTGAATCATTGATGAAAATGGGACCTAAGGGTTGAAATGGTAATTATGGAAAATGGCCTAATTACATTGTTTAATTAATTGGGATAATTAATTGATGAGAAATGAGGAAATGAAATGTTGATTGAATATCCATTTGTGCATTTATTTTCTGTTTTAGAAATAACTGCTTTGGGCTATCGGTGGAGGATAGTCGTGATTGTTGTAGACAATGTATGTTGATTAGGCAAATTGAAACTAATCAATGGAATGTGTTATGAAACTTGACAGTTGCTAGAATACATTAATTGTTTGTATTGTGTGATTGTATATAGAACCAATGTGTTTATATACGTTATGTGTAGAGGAGGAGATAGGGGATGTACTCCGCGGTTTAGGGGAAGATAGGGGATGGACCTCTAAACCGGATAGGTATTTGGAGGAGATAGGGGATGTACTCCGTAGACAGAGCTCATATGCTTGTCTAGAGAAGTGAAGATAGAGCTCATATGCTTATCTTTGTGAAGTATGAAGTGTGGATACAGCTTGTATGCTTATCTGTGGATATTGTTGATATACATATCTGTTGTGAAGTGTGGATACAGCTTGTATGCTTATCTGTGGATATTGTTGTTATACATATCTGTTGAGAATGTGGATATAGCTTTTATGCTTATCTGAATGTGAGATATAGTTTTTATACATATCTGTGGAAATGATGATAGAGCTAGCATGCTTATCTGTTGAAAAAGGGAAAATGAAAAGTAATTGGGACTTGTCAGTCGTTGACATAAATATATAATTTATGTGATTGTAACAGTGTTGACCAACTATCAATTGCTAATGTTTTAGTCATTGTCCATGGTTGGTTCAGTGTATTTCTACTGGGCTGTGGCTCACCCTATATGGGAATATCATTTTCAGGTACCGGAAGCATGCCACCTCCAAGGACATAGCTGGGAGGCTAGTGGCGGGCATAGTTTTGTCGTTTTACTTTTGATGTATTACATGTAATTTCAAGCCAAGGGCTTAATGTGTAAACGAGTTAGAACTGATTGTTGTAACCAAGTGTTAACTTGGAAAGCTGTAAGCCCGTAGGGCATTTTGTTATGAGATTAACATGTAATACTTATGTAATTGAACTCGAATGAATGAAAGAATGTGGTGAGTTTATAAGTCTTATTCGATGGGTTTATTGTTATTATTTTGAGGGCGTTACAACTTGGTATCAGAGCGTACCGGGTTCGAATACTTTGGGTACGTGGGAAGTGATTAGTATCACAATGGGTTTGTCTCGCTTGATAGAGACTTAGATGTAGTATCATAGGCTATGTGCTTAAGTAATAACATGCTTATGTGACTATGTGGGTATGGGATTTAATTTCTGGGATGTTGATTGGATCCTTGAGTTTCTGGGAGTCTTGTTGGAAAGGCACTTGATCAATGCTGTTTCTAACCGGAACTCTAGTAACGCCTCGGGACTATCATTATCCGGAAATGAAGTTCGTAAGTGCTTATGTGTTTATGTGCTTATGTGGAGTGAATTACAGTTGTCCATGCATTAGGACGTGAGTGATTAGTTTCGGCACACCTATGAATGTGCTAACGTTCTGTGTTGCCTTTATTAGGATGTCAGGACGAGGAAGAGGTGCTAGGCGTGGTAGACCTGCGAGGCAGGAAGTACCATTACAGGGTGAGATTCCAGCAGTGCATGAGGGAGTTGGGCAGGCCAATGTGGCCGAGCCAGTAGGTCAGCAGGCTATGGGTGCCTTGGCCAGAGAGATAGCAGGAGCTTTGGGTATTCTTAGAGCTGGGAATCAGGCAGCTGAGGCAGGGCCTTCCTTCTTGAAGAGGGAGTTCTTCCGGTGTAATCCGGACGAGTTCATCGGGGATCCTAAAGAGCCGCTTAAGGCAGATGAATGGCTCGAACAGACAACGAAGACGTTTGAGATGCTTGGCATCGAGGACGGAGCACTGAAAGTGACCTTGGCATCCTTCCAACTGAAGGGAGATGCGGGTCAATGGTGGAAATACGAGAAAGCTCGTGTTGGTGGTACTTGGGAGGCGTTTATGAATGCTTTTCAGGAGAGGTTTTTATCAGCAGCAGCTAGGGAGAAGCTGAGGGATCAGTTTAGCCGGCTTAATCAGCAGGGCTTGTCAGTGGCCGAGTTTGAGGCTACTTTTACCAGTCTGTCTAGGTTTGCACCTGAACTGGTGGCGTCTGAGGAACGCCGTTGCTATGAGTTTGAGCGGAAGTTGAGGCGGGGCCTCAAGTTGAGAATTGGTGGGTCTTATATTCGAGAGTATAGACACCTAGTGGACGCTGCAGCTCATATGGAGCTTATGATGCAGGAGGAGGATGAGGGTCAGAGAGGCTCCAAGAGGAGCCAGGATAGTCAGAGTGATGGCAGGAGACAGAAGGGTTATAACCCTCAGCAGTCTCAGGGTGCAGTCTCTAGATCGACCTTTCCAGTGCCGAGTGTAGGCTCGGGGAGAGGCAGTCAGGGAGAATTCACTTGTTACAAGTGTGGCCAGCTGGGTCACAAGGTTTCAGTTTGCCCGCAGAAGGGTGGGGGTCAGAAAGCTGCTTCTTCTTCAGCTAGACCGCCGAGTCAGAGTTTGGGCAGGGGGCAGCTCTTGATTTGTTATCAGTGTGGACAACCTGGGCACATGAAGAGGTTTTGCCCACAGTTGAGTGCCACTTCGGGAGCGTCTGGTTCTAGGCAGACGCAGGGTTTTCAGCCAGCTCAGTCTGTGCAGGCCTCGAGGGCCAATCCGGGAGCTTCGTCATCCCAGTCTGTGCAGCAGTCTTTTGCTCCGAGAGGTGAGCAGGTAGACCAGGGGCCTACGGGGCGCGTGTATGCTGTTACCGCGCAGGACTTAGTACCGGCTCCATCAGTAGTGAGAGGTACTTTTCTGTTTTGCAACTCAGTTGCTAATGTGTTGATAGACACGGGTGCATCTCATTCTTTTGTATCTGCTGCATTTGCATCTGTTTTGGAATTGGAGTTAGCACAGTTAGCATCTCCTATTTGTGTGGTATCACCTTTGGGTGGTGAGTTGATTCTGAAACAGGGTGTTAGAGGATGTGATATAGAGGTCGCCGACTATAGGCTTCCTTTTCCGTTTGTTGTCATGCCCATGAAGGGTTTTGATGTTATTTTGGGTATGGACTGGTTATCGTCATACCGGGCTGTTATTGATTGCTACCGCCAGAGGGTTACATTGTGTACCTTGAGCGGGGAGTGGTTCCATTTCTTGGGAGACCGGGTTGGTAGTGTTTTGCCACCGGGGTATGATTCGCGAGGGCGAAGTGAACTTAGTAGTCTATTTGCCAGTTTTGAGAGTGGTGAGAGTGGTGAGACCCAGGTTGTATTACCGAGGGTGGTTTGTGAGTATTCGGATGTCTTTCCCGAAGATCTTGTTAGTTTGCCACCTCACCGAGAGATAGAGTTCTCTATTGATTTAGTGCCTGGTACGACGCCGATTTCTATAGCACCTTACCGTTTTGCTCCAGCAGAGTTGGTTGAGTTGAAAGTTCAGCTCCAGGAATTGCTCGATAAGGGCTTTGTTCGCCCTAGTGTTTCACCGTGGGGAGCACCGGCCCTCTTTGTTAAAAAGAAAGATGGTGCCTTGAGATTGTGTATAGACTACCGGAAGTTGAATCGGGCTACGGTTAAGAATAAGTATCCTATGCCCCGTATAGATGATTTGTTTGACCAGTTGAAGGGTTCCCGTTGTTTCTCTAAGATAGACTTGAGATCGGGTTACCACCAGTTGAGGGTCAGGGATGAGGATATTCCGAAAACGGCATTCCGTACGCGGTATGGCCATTATGAGTTTCTGGTAATGCCATTTGGGCTTACCAATGCACCGGCAGTCTTTATGGACTTGATGAACCGGATTTTCCGGGAGTTCTTAGACCGATTTGTGGTTGTTTTCGTGGACGACATCCTTATCTATTCGTCTTCTGAGGAGGAGCACGAGGCACACTTGAGAGTGGTGCTTGAGTTACTTAGAGCCCATAGGCTGTATGCCAAGTTTGGGAAGTGTGAGTTTTGGCTGGGGGAAGTCAAGTTCTTAGGCCATGTGGTATCCGGGGAAGGGGTGTCTGTTGATACATCCAAGGTTGAGGCAGTGCAAGATTGGGCACAGCCTAAGAGTGTGTTTGAGATCCGCAGTTTTCTGGGATTAGCCGGGTATTACCGTCGGTTTGTGAAAGATTTCTCCAGGTTAGCGTCACCGTTGACTAGACTGACTCGGAAGGGAGTCAAGTTTGTGTGGAGTGAGACTTGTGAAAAGTCGTTCCAAGAGCTGAAAGTTAGATTGACCACCGCTCCGGTATTGATTATTCCGGAGAGAGGGTTGGGTTATGCGGTTTATTGTGATGCCTCACGAGAGGGTTTGGGTTGTGTGTTGATGCAAGAGGGGAAAGTGGTAGCTTATGGCTCACGTCAGTTGAAAATACACGAGAAGAATTACCCCACACACGACCTAGAGTTAGCAGCTGTGATCTTTGCCTTGAAAATCTGGAGGCACTACCTTTATGGTGAGAGGTTCGAGGTATTCTCGGATCATAAGAGTTTGAAGTATCTGTTTACACAGAGAGACTTGAATCTGAGGCAGAGGAGATGGATGGAGTTCATCGAAGACTATGATTTTGAGTTACATTATCATCCGGGAAAGGCCAATGTTGTGGCCGATGCCCTTAGTAGAAAGACCATTAGTGATGTTGCTAGTATAGCCATCCGGGAATGGGAGATGTTGGGAACACTTGGCGAGTTTGATTTGCTACTGGGCGAATCTGTTGAGACTGCGGCCTTGTTTTCTGTTGTTGCGCAGCCTACACTCGTGATTAGAGTGTTAGAGGCACAGAGAGGTGACCTTGAGGTAGAATCCCTCCGAGAGAAGATCTCCAGTGGGAAAGTTGAGAAGGGTTTGACGGTGTATCCCGACCTGAGTGTGAGATACCGAGACCGTTTGTTTGTACCGGAGGCTTGCCGAGAGGAAGTACTCCGAGAGTTTCACCATTCGCGCCTTGCGGTGCATCCGGGAGGTACTAAGATGTATCAGGATTTGGGTCGCCAGTTTTGGTGGCGGGGTATGAAGAAAGATGTGGCTGTTTTCGTATCGAAATGCCTTACTTGCCAGCAAGTGAAGGCCGAGCATCAGAGGCCAGCGGGTTTGTTGCAACCCTTGCCTATTGCCGAGTGGAAGTGGGAGCATGTCACTATGGACTTCGTTGTAGGTCTTCCGAGGACTCAGCGGGGTAGTGATGCTATTTGGGTGGTTGTAGACCGGTTGACTAAGTCGGCGCACTTTATTCCTATGCGCGTGAGAGATTCGGTAGATCATCTTGCCGATTTGTATATTCGGGACGTAGTGAGATTGCACGGGGTCCCAGTGACGATCGTCTCAGATAGAGATCCTCGTTTTACTGCTAGGTTGTGGCAGAGTTTGCAGAGTGCCTTGGGCACTAAGTTGACCTTTAGTACGGCTTATCATCCTCAGACTGACGGGCAGTCCGAGCGTACTATTCAGATCCTCGAGGATATGCTTCGGGGTTGTGTCCTGGACTTCAGTGGGACGTGGGAGAGGCACTTGCCATTGGTAGAGTTTGCCTACAACAATAGTTTTCAGTCTAGCATCGGTATGGCACCGTTTGAGGCCTTGTATGGCCGACCGTGTAGGTCTCCAGTTTGTTGGGCCGAGGTGGGTGATGCACCTTTGTTGGGTCCGGAGTTGGTTAGGGAGACGACGGAGAAAGTTGAGCTTATCCGTAGGAGGCTTGTTACAGCCCAGAGTCGACAAAAGAGTTATGCCGACCGTAGGAGGAGGCCTTTGGCGTTTGAGGTAGGTGATCATGTCTTTCTGAAGATATCACCTAGGCGAGGTCTGATGAGGTTTGGGAAGAGTGGGAAGTTGTCCCCTCGGTTTATTGGTCCTTTTGAGATCCTTGAGAGGATAGGTGAGGTTGCTTATCGGTTAGCCTTACCGCCGCAGTTGTCCGGAGTGCATGACGTGTTTCATGTGAGTATGCTTCGGAAGTATGAGCCAGATCCATCACATGTGTTGGATTGGACTGATTTAGAGGTAGATGAGGATGCCTCGTATGAGGAGAGACCGGTTCGGGTCTTGGATAGGCGGGATCAGGTCCTGCGTGGCAAGACCATTCCTTTGGTGAAAGTCTTGTGGAAACATCACGGAGTGGAGGAAGCCACTTGGGAACGTGAGTTGGAAGTCCGAGAGAAATATCCGGACTTGTTTGTTAATGTGTGATCTTGTATTTAAATTTTACATTATGTTGAACTTAAGAGCTTTTATATATGTCTTAAGTTGTGAAACATTGAGAATGTTTTGACTATTGGTAGTATGTTTTGGAACTTGCCTCATATGGAAGTTGAATGTAACACTATATATGTTGAATATATTGTTGACATTGGAAAGATAGTGCATAATGTTGATGCATGTTGAAAGTACATATGTTGTTTACATATTGTGATATGTCTCTTGTTAAAGGGATGGGATGACCGGTAATGGGTCGAATTGTTGAATGTTAAAATGTACCATTGTTTAAAATGGAGGAAAACTCGTTGTGAAAACTTGTGCTTAATTTCGGGGACGAAATTCTTTAAGGGGGGGAGGTTATAGCGATCCCGGGTTTACCCTTGTTGTATAGTGATCCGGACATGTGTCCGTGGATGTTGGTGGTTGTTTATTATCTTGTTTACATCCTTTCTTACGTTGTATTTGAGTTATAGGATGTGTTGAGCGGGTTTGTTACAGGTTGGTTGAGTTTAGAAACCAAAACTAGTTGCCCAGATTTTTTGGCCTGTACGCTCGAGCGGAGGTGTTGGCGCTCGAGCGTAGATTACATCCATCCAGTATCTTGTTGTGCAGTGTTGTGAGCTCGAGCGTAGGGTTGGGAGCTCGAGCGTAGGTCTGTTTCTGCAAAAGTGCTGAGCGAGTGCATTCTGCGCTCGAGCGGGAGGTTGGCCGCTCGAGCGTAAGTCTGTGAGTGGCCGCTCGAGCGGGGTGTTTTACGCTCGAGCGTAGACCTGGGTTAAAGACCCGAAGTTGTGACTTTCCAAATGACTTTTTGCTTTCTCTTCTCTCTCTTACTTTTCCAAAATCACCATTGTTGAGCCTCTCACTCTAGATATTACCTTCTCTCTAGGTTTTGATCTAGTAGGAGTGATTTACTCACCTTTGGCCTTCACAAAAGTTGTGTTGATCGTCGAGAGCTTCCTTTTGATCTGAAAATTTTGAGGTTTGGAGCATTTTGGTTTTGGTCTTCATCTCCTTTGGGGCTCCGAATTTGAGGTAGGGATAACCTACTCCTCTCTATGGGTTTTGTCTTTAAATTTTGGTATTTTGAGATGTTGGGCTTGGTTTGGTAATCTTGTAAAGGTTTGGGGCTTTTGTGTAATTTTACAAAGGTTGGGGTTTTATTCATAATAAACCTAGATGCATGTTTGGCATAGAAAAATGGAATGATTGTTGAATCATTGATGAAAATGGGACCTAAGGGTTGAAATGGTAATTATGGAAAATGGCCTAATTACATTGTTTAATTAATTGGGATAATTAATTGATGAGAAATGAGGAAATGAAATGTTGATTGAATATCCATTTGTGCATTTATTTTCTGTTTTAGAAATAACTGCTTTGGGCTATCGGTGGAGGATAGTCGTGATTGTTGTAGACAATGTATGTTGATTAGGCAAATTGAAACTAATCAATGGAATGTGTTATGAAACTTGACAGTTGCTAGAATACATTAATTGTTTGTATTGTGTGATTGTATATAGAACCAATGTGTTTATATACGTTATGTGTAGAGGAGGAGATAGGGGATGTACTCCGCGGTTTAGGGGAAGATAGGGGATGGACCTCTAAACCGGATAGGTATTTGGAGGAGATAGGGGATGTACTCCGTAGACAGAGCTCATATGCTTGTCTAGAGAAGTGAAGATAGAGCTCATATGCTTATCTTTGTGAAGTATGAAGTGTGGATACAGCTTGTATGCTTATCTGTGGATATTGTTGATATACATATCTGTTGTGAAGTGTGGATACAGCTTGTATGCTTATCTGTGGATATTGTTGTTATACATATCTGTTGAGAATGTGGATATAGCTTTTATGCTTATCTGAATGTGAGATATAGTTTTTATACATATCTGTGGAAATGATGATAGAGCTAGCATGCTTATCTGTTGAAAAAGGGAAAATGAAAAGTAATTGGGACTTGTCAGTCGTTGACATAAATATATAATTTATGTGATTGTAACAGTGTTGACCAACTATCAATTGCTAATGTTTTAGTCATTGTCCATGGTTGGTTCAGTGTATTTCTACTGGGCTGTGGCTCACCCTATATGGGAATATCATTTTCAGGTACCGGAAGCATGCCACCTCCAAGGACATAGCTGGGAGGCTAGTGGCGGGCATAGTTTTGTCGTTTTACTTTTGATGTATTACATGTAATTTCAAGCCAAGGGCTTAATGTGTAAACGAGTTAGAACTGATTGTTGTAACCAAGTGTTAACTTGGAAAGCTGTAAGCCCGTAGGGCATTTTGTTATGAGATTAACATGTAATACTTATGTAATTGAACTCGAATGAATGAAAGAATGTGGTGAGTTTATAAGTCTTATTCGATGGGTTTATTGTTATTATTTTGAGGGCGTTACAACGGTGGCGACGGAGCTTCGAAATCGCTCTGAATCCTCGAAATCGCTCGAAACAGCCGATTAATATCGATCTGAATCTTCGAAATCGCTTCGAAATCGCTCTGAACAACCAATGGAGCTTGTGTTCTTTGAAGCTCTCTTCAAGAACAGCCGATTGATCTTTCGAGAGACGAAGCTTCTTCCTAGAGTTATCTCCTCCGTCTTCTTCGTCGCTGAGAGAGGGAGAGAGAGAGAGAGAGAGAGAGATGTCTGCGTACAAGGTAAGAGAGATGCGGGCGTATAAGAGAGTGTGCTCAGATTAAAAAATAAGGGCTTCAAAAAAAGAGGCGCGTGTATCTACTGCCTTTTGAGGCGCTTTTAAACGCCTTTAATTAGAAAACGGTGCCGTTTTGGTTAAAAAAATATGCGGCGGTTAAAAAA
Source organism: Camellia sinensis (assembly GCF_055761805.1). Lineage (NCBI taxonomy): Eukaryota > Viridiplantae > Streptophyta > Magnoliopsida > Ericales > Theaceae > Camellia > Camellia sinensis. The sequence goes on from NC_138972.1 coordinate 63,285,621, forward strand.
CGCCGTTAAAAATTAGAAAACGTGAGGTTTAATAAAACGCCGTTAAATCCTTGATTTCCTGTAGTGCGTGTTTCACTTTGACCCCTTCCATTAAGGGGTCCAATTTATACGTTTTTATAGTTAATTGGTCCATTTGTACGCTTTTATACTTTAGAAGACGAAGTATTACTTCTCAGTAGTGAGTCCATTTATACATTTTTATAGTGTAGGGGTGAAAATGATATTTCTCAATATTTTAAGGAGTCTTAAAAAAAAATTCAATTAATCCAAAAATAGTAAATTTTATCATATAAATTTTGGGATGAAACTGTGAAATTTCATCCAATTGATATTTTTGCAAAAAGATCAATAAGCTGAAAATTTTCTCTATGATTTTAGAAACATGGAAATTTTATACAAACTTAGGAAATTTGATAAATGAAAATGAGAAATTCTTACTGAAAAATTGTAAATTTCATCCTAATAACCAAGAAATTTCATCGCGAAAAGGAAAATTTGGAATGAAATTGTGAAACTTTATTCAAATTTCTGAATTTTAGAAAGCAAAAAAAATTTAATTAAATTTTATAAGTTTCACTTCTATGAAATTAAGAAAATTTTCATATTAGAATTTCTTAGTTTGCGATAGTCAATTGAAAATTAAAAGAAATAAAATATCTCACACAATTTTCATAATTTTGACAAGTTTCACAATTTTGAATTGGAAGTCCCTCAATTGACAAACTTTTCAATTTCCAGAAAATATTTTCTAATTATTCATGAGCATTAATTGATTCTATTTCACCGAATTCTTTCACCGACTATGTGGCTGCTTAGTAATATAGTGGGCCTATTATTTTCTCTTCACCATAAAAATAAGAGAGACAAAGAAAGATTAGTAGCAGAAGTCTATTATGGATAGGGTAAATTCCACTGAATTTTCCTTGAGGTTTCTAGCTAATAGACTAGTATCTCTACGGTTCTAAAAATTACATGCCCCTGCTAATATTTTTGTCGCATTACAATTTTCTTTATTTGTTAATCAACTGTTAGGTTAACTAATACACAGGGATGATGTCAGCTATTAAGAATTTTAAAATTCCAATTTTAACTCTAGTAACATATTCCATCTCTTGTGTTCCCTCTGATCTGTCGCTCTACTATTTTGTAACAAACTAACAACCAATTGCAAAAAAAAAAAAAAAAAAAAAAAAAAAAAAAGTAGAAACCCATCACCAAAATTGCTGAAAAACACACAATACAACTACACATTTATAAAATTATAGAATTCAAAGAAAACGGAGACAAAGCTAAAGAAGCTTACGATAAATGTGGGTATTATAGCTTGGCCTCTAATGCAGACTGGTTAATGCTTACTCATTGTGGCAAAATTTCCACAGTAGCTATCACACTCACAGCTGGCCTAGCATAGCAATAAGCTATCCTTTAGTAATCTGGTGGGTACGGATTTGAGTCGCAGAAACAGTCTCTCTGCTTGCGGGAGTAGAGTTGCGTATATAAACCCTTTCCCAAATCTCGCTTAAGGGGGAGTTTCGTGCACTGGGTACGCCATTTTTTGTTCGTTGTTGATTGGGTAACTGGCTTGCAGTGCCAGCCCAAGTGCACAGCCATTAACGCCATTGCTTTCGGCCCCAAATAGGGGAAGTGCTCATTTTGTGTAATGCCCATATAATAATTATATATTTGTTGGGTCTTATTAATGACTGTCCTAAAATAGTTGGTTAAGAAAATTTAAAATGGTAGGGCATTTTATTTGACACACTTTTACAAATAATGCATAACCATTTCAAACTTCTTAATAAGTGTCTTTAGGGAAACCGTTTACAAAATTCATATTTTTAATGCTTCTTTTGTAAATCCCAAGTTTTTTTTATTTGTGACAAGCTTTAATTATCCTTTTATTTTTTTATATAATTTTAAAAAATTAAAATCACTAGATGGTAGTTTGAAAAAAATATTGTCCTCATTTTGAAAGTTATGATGATTTTTATAAAATTGACGGTTTAGATTTATTTTCCAAATTAAAATTTTTAAAAGAATTCACACAAATATGAGGAAAGGAAAATACACCAATTGACATACTAAATTATATTTTAAAATATCTACATTCTTTTTCAAATGCATGTATTGCTTACAAAATATTATTAACAATACGTGTAACAATTGCTTCTATAGAAAAAAAGTATTTCTAAAATTTATAATGTCCTACCTATGGTTAATTATATCACAAGAAATATTAAGTGTATTTGCAATTTATCCTTGAAAATGATATGTTTAGAAACCTGATTACAAAAGCTTAATTAGTAATTTTGCATTAAAAAAAACTAACAAAAATTAATTTTTGATGAAACTAAAATAATAAAAATTAATATTTAAATATAAAATGTCTCATTTTTAAAATTTTGCATGCAGCCTCCTAAAGGGTTGGGCCACCCCATATGGCTTGATATGTTCTTCTCTGATGGAGCATGATGAAGCTATTCTCATTAACACTGAAGAAGTTTCAAACACATATCAAGTATCCCTCTCAAAGACTATTAAATTCGAGAGCATACCATTCTTTTGGGAAAGTGATACAGATTCCTATCAATTAGTGGTCCAAAATGGTTAAGTATGAACAATCAGTCATGGTCAGTAGAATAGTCTAAATCAAATTGGCACTAAAATCAAACAACTTAATTCACAGCTGATCTGGACTTTTTGAGAAAAGCAAGGCATTTGAAACTTCATAGGACAAGTAAGCTAATAAATGGAATGCAAATCATCCATACCACCCTTTCATTTATTTATTTATTTTATTTTTTATTGGAAATAGTTTAGTTTCTCAAGTGTACAACTCCATTTCATGTATAGTACTACTAGAGGACAATGACATGTTTAGAGTTTGTCATCACTCCCAACTTCGTTATTACCATAGATTTTCGGATATCTCATCATGTGCAGCTTCAATTAGGGGCTTGCTCAGGATTATGTATAAGAGAGATAAAAGGAGCATCACTTGATTCTGTTGATTTAAAAGACCAACAATTTTAAAATACCAATTTTAACCCTAGCAATATATTCCCTCTCTTGGGCTCTCTTCTCTCTAATCTCTCTCTCCACTGCCTTTACCAAAGTAACAACAGGCATACAAGTGGAAGAAAAAGCATTCTTCCCAAAGCTGATCACACAACAAGCCAAAGCCAGTCAATTTTATACAAAGCATAGAAGACTAAAAAGCCCAATTTAACAAATAAAACCATAAAACCAATCCATTAACACTGACCGAAGATCATGAGTGTTTGAAGGGCAACCCATTGATCAATCCATCACCAGAATTGTTGAAAAACACACAATATAACAAGAAAATTATAGAATTCAAATGAAAAGGAAACAAAGCTAAAGAAGCTTACAATAAAATTGGTCTTATAGCTTGGCCTTTGGTTCAGACTGGTTAACAGTGGTGGCATTGAAGAGAGAGAGAGAGAGAGAGAGAGAGAGAGAGAGAGAGCGAGAGAGTGATGAGAGGAAGTGGATTACGAATTTTGCTACCTGCCCTGTTCTACCCGACCCAATAAGGAAGTGGAGCAGGAACCAATTTTGCTACCCCTCCCGTTTTTCCAACTATCTGATTATTAAATATATCTACATGTATATAATATATAATTTATTTTTTATTATAATAAAATTACAATATTAAAATATTATACTTAATATTAATTTTTATCTATTTATCTTTTATCTTAAATTTTTTTTCCTTATATCTTATATCTTATAATTCTTATTAAGTATAAATTGTTATCCATAATATACTATATTATTCATAATTTTTATTATATTTTTATTCTTTAACTTATAAAATTAATCCAGTTCTTGTCCCGCACCCACCCCTACCCCTCCCAATTTGTCCCTTTCTTAATATGATACGGGACGGAAGTGAATTGCTACAAAAGCCTATTTTGTCAATTGGGTTAAAAGTCAGTTTTTTTTTTAACTTTTTGGTTTTTTTAGATCACATCATCTTTCTATTTTTTTACACATTTTTTTACAAAAAGCCAAAAAAAAAAAAAAAAGACTTTTCATCTACTTCTCAAAATAACCCATCCCAAGCCCAACTTGTAAAGCAAAGGACTTAGAGTAAGGAATGAAGGTGAGTGTAATATAGTAATTTCATTTATTTCATTAATTTATTAAGAAGGATTACTATTAGCACTTGCCTAAATACTTTGGACCTCCCATTTCTTTGAGCCCCCACCCTAAATCCTAAATTTCAATAAAATTTCTTTAAACACCTCACTTAATACCAAATTTATCACTACTCATAATATTATCACACCCAAGGCACACCCACATAATTTTGTACACCCTTTCTCATTCTTCTTTTGATGATCGTCCATGTCCTGTTGAATAGAATGCCGATAGTCATTGCATAAGTAAACACCATTGCCTCAATGAAGAGCATTGCATCGACGGTCCATCATTGACATTCCTATCAACTCTCAACAAAAGGAAGAATCGACCCAACAATGTCCAAAGAATACCATCTAAAACTCATTAAAAATTCTTATCCACTATTGCAGAAAACTCATCATAAATTTTGTCTCAGATAACTACTGACTTCCCATCTTATCAACAACATTGCCTTTCTTCTTCCTACCACATTTTTGTTTTTTGGTTTATTTCAGCATAAAAGGGAGTTTTCGAGGGAAAAACCCTCATAAAAAACACAATCTGGTGTTGAAGATATAAAAATCGAACCGTTCGACACACCACTGCCAAAAATAAAGGTTATGTTCGGTTTAACAGTACTGACTATCTGCATTACTATTCGGAACCCATATACTGAACTAAATGTTTGTGTTCAGTACTGTGTTACCTAACATAATCTTAACAGTTGGCAAACCAGTACCGAACAACTCGAACAAAACAATAACGGTTGAAAATGACTGAGAATGTTAATGCAAGACATATAAACTTAAAAATGGAATGCTAGCTTATCATCGACCTCCATTGCTCTACAAGGTGAAATAACTGATGAAGAGTAATACGTTGGACTTGAAAAGAGCTTTCTAGTTCAAGGTTTCTAGTTTATGAAGGTTTATGATGGTGATGAAGAGGGTACGTTCAAGGTTTAAGACAGTGATTAAGAGCACAGGTTCAGGGTTAGAAAGGTGGAATTGAAAGATAAACTAACAATGGCAATTGATCGAAATACCTGTGAGGGTGTTTATCACGCGAGAATGTCGATTATCCAGAAGTTAGAAAAATGGTAAACTTCTAGTACAAAAATCTGTATATTATTCCAAACCTATTATCACTAATTTATATACAAATAATTGACCTTTGGGAATAGGTATAACATCAACAGTCACCAAGGTTCAAACAGAGTTGTGACTATTGATGTTTGAATTCAAACCATTAACTAACTAACAGATAGTTTCATCATTCTTGCAAGAAGGTTCTTCAAACTTCAAGAGAGAAATGATTGACTGAAGTGAGTCACACCAAATTATGTTGTGGTCACTCTTTATTCCATCATCTCCCACTTGAACAAACCATAATAAGATGATAAACCTGAGTTGAGCATTTTGAACCTCGGTACCAAAATTTGCCTCATGCCAACTTTCATCTATGAAATTACCTCATAGATCGACGTCTGATCGTGACTTGGCCATACGTTCGCACGTTTTTGCCACCAATCTGACCGCACCCGTACGAATGTGTTCTCCCACTGATAGCACATTCCAGATGACTTCAATTCACTATATAACAAGTGAACGACATCAATTTTCAGTGATGGATTTATAGTCAATACCCAATCACCATTGATGACTTCAGCCATACACATTTTCATGTGTCGACCTGCACTGAAATTATTGTTAAGTTCTTCCTTTAAGTCCCATTTTTGAAGGTTTTTCTTAACACACCTTATCAATGACTTTTTGCTGATCAAGTAGACAAATATCAACTAGTTTGCACGTTGCATATTATGGACTTTATATCTCATGCTAACTACGATATCCGTATCTTGTCAGTTCCTCTATCTTGTTACCTGACCAAACACATGTTTCCATGCAAGATAGAGTCGCAAAACATCAGTTATCTAGGCGTCCCCAGAGTCATCCGACTATGCTCTTATATAAGTAGCTAAATCACCTAGCTAGGTATTTTTCAATCCCATATTAGCTATATGTTCTCTGAATTTTTCCAGAGACAACCATTTGGTCATAGGGTCAGCCACCATCTCTTCTGAAGATATATAGTTGACTTTAATTTCACCTCTCTCCACTATGTCTTGAATATAGTGGTAACTAACATCAATATGTTTTCCCTTAGAGCTATTTGCTCCACTTTTTATTAATGAAATGGCTGACTGATTGTCACAAAACATATTGACCGGTCTGACAGGTATACCTAATTGTAAACTGTCAACAAATCGTTTTATCCAGACTGCATTACTAACGGCTGTGCTGCAAGCTATGTATTCAACTTCCATAGTATACTTTGCAACACAACTCTGTTTCTTACTTAACCAAGAAACTGCTGTTGCACCAAATAAGAAAACATGACCACTAGTAGATTTTCTATCATCTACATCTCCTGCAAAATCCGCGTCAGTGTATCCTTTTATGTCTAGATCACACAAACCAAAACATAAGTTCAAGTTTTTAGTGCCTTTTAATTTCAACATGACCACTCTGTTTCTTAAATGGATTAGATTGAAACCGACTTGCCAATCCGACTGCATGACAGATGTCAGGTCTAGTGCTTGTCATGGCATACATTAGGCTGCCTACTACCTGAGCATACGGAACATTTCTCATTTCCTCAATGTCCGACTTAGTTTGAGGACTCATACTTTTACTAAGACTTTGTCCCTTGCAAACTGGCGTACTTAAAGAATTACAGTTATCCATATTAAATCTTTTGAGCACCTTGTCTAGATATTTCTCTCGATCTAGATATAATAATTTTGAATTTCTATCTCTTGAAATTCTAATTCCTAGAACATAGGTTGTAAGACTCATGTCTTTCATTTCAAATCTAGATGCCAAGAAATTTTTGGTTTTTATAATCATATCTGGACAATTTCCTGCTAACAATATGTCATCCACATATAAAGACAATATTGCTAACTTGTCATCATTTTTCCAGATATAAACACAGTGATCTAATGGACTTACAACATAGCCCATTTCTAAAATGGCTTGGTGGAATTTCAAGTACCATTGTCTTGAAGATTGTTTAAGTCCATATAGAGATTTCTTCAACTTGTACACTTTATCATCGTTACCTTGGTTATGGAAACCATCAGGTTGCATCATATAAATTTCCTCTTTTAATTCTCCATTGAGAAAAGCTATTTTAACATCTAATTGATGCAATTCCAAATCCATCCTAGCGACTACCGCCATTAGAATTCTTATTGAGGCAAATTTTGCAACAGGAGAATATGTATCTACGAAGTCTATTCCAGGTTGTTTAGTGAAACCCTTGGCTACTAACATGGCCTTGTATTTCTCCAAAGTTCCATCTACTTTCAATTTCTTTCTAAGAACCCATTTGCAACCAATGGCTTTTCTACCATTTGCGAGATCGGTTAATTCCCAAACATCATTTTTCTTGATCGAGTCAAGTTCTTCATTCATTGCCTCAAGCCATTATGTAGCATCACTGCTACTCATTGCTTCATTATAACTAGTAGGATCATCTACTAAGTTATTAAGTTCTTCAACTTGAAAAATGTAATGATCTTTCAAAACCGTAGATGGACGTCTTGCTCTAGTAGGATCATCTACTAAGTTATTAAGTTCTTCAACTTGAAAAACATAATGATCTTTCAAAACCGTAGATGGACGTCTTGCTCTCTTACTCCCACTTATCTCAGAATTCGAAGCAAGTAAAACAACGTTAGGTAATTTGCGTTTGCTCCCACTATTAGATGGTTCAGGGAGAATCAGTGGACTGTGTGACAAAATAGGAAAAGAAGAATCCTGAGATACGTGAGAGAGCAATTCAATTTGTTCAATAGGAGTAACAAGATCAGTGGATTCAAGAAAAATAGCATCGCGACTTTCTATCAATCCACGTTTGGGATGGAAAAAACGATAACCACTCCCATTTTTGACATAGCCAATAAACTTGCATTCCCAAGTTTTCCTTCCCAATTTATCCCTTAAAGGTTTGGGAATAAGTACATGTGTCTTACATCCCCAAACTTTGAGATTTTGAACATTAGGTTTAGTTTCATGCCAGCATTCATAAGGAGTTAGAGGTTTGGCTTTTGTTTCGACTCTATTTAAGATGTATGCAGCGATGGACAAGGCTTCCCCCAAAAAATGAATAGGAAGATCAGCATGAGCCATCATAGACCTTGTCATTTCCATGAGAATACGATTTCGTCTTTCTGCGACCCCATTTTGTTGTGGTGTATATGGCATTGTAAACAAATGTTTTATGCCATTCTCCTTACAGAAAGAATCCATAGCTTCATATTCGCCACCTCGATCATTATTCAAGTGTTTAATGGATCGATCAAGTTGCTTTTCTACCTCTAATTTATATTCCTTAAACTTTTCAATTGCTTCTGATTTGTGTTTAAGAAGGTAGATATGTCCATATCTTGAATAATCATCAGTGAAAGTAATAAAGTATTCCATGCCTTGATGAGTTTTAGTTCTTAAAGGCCCACAAATGTCCGAATGAATTATTTCAAGTAAGTCCGATGATTTCCAATATTTAAAAAATGGATTTCTAGTCATTTTACCTTTAATACATGGTTCACATATATCAAAATCATCAGAACATACTTTAGGCAATAAGCCACTTTTAAACATTCGAGACATTTTATTTTTATTATTGTGACCTAACCTTAAATGCCATAAATAAGAACTATTATTAGTAGAAACATGCAAATAATCAGAAATACATACTTTATTATCAATAGGAAGAGAGTACATGTCATGTACTCTTACACCTTTCACTAATACACTTCCTTTCTTAATTAATATTGTGTGAAACCTTAAAGTAATCTCAAAACCTTTTTGTGATAACACCGAAACTGCAATTAAATTTCGCCGAATGTTGGGTACATAAAGCACATCATGAAGCATAATAGAAGTTCCATCAATAGAGAATTGACAATTGCCGATGCCCAAAACATCACTATAGGAGTTGTTGCCCATGTAGATTCTGTGATCACCAACCTTCTTTTCAGTAAACGCCACGAACATGTCTTTATTTTGCACAATATGCCTAGTTGCAGCAGAATCAATCCACCATGAATTTGATGAAGGTTCAAGCACCATTGCTTCAGAAATTGTCATGGCAACAGGATTATGCTCCTTTGTATGCTTCTTCTGAGGGCAATTGGCTTTGATATGACCTTTTTGACTGCACTTGTAACATGGGCCAATTTGATGCCCAATTTGATGCTTGTGATGTTGTTGTTTTTGCCATTCTTGTGGTTTCTTCCATCCTTTCTGAAATCCCTTCTTCCTTTTTTTCTTGAAAAAAGTCATCTTTTTCATGTTGAATGGCGTGTGGGTATTATTCTGTGGTTGTGGTAAAGATTGTGCCATCAACAAATTAGAAGACAATCCTTCTTTACGCCTGCGCTTCATTCTTTCTTCTTCCAAAACTAAGAGTACAGGCAATGTTACCACTGAAATCTCTCATCCACTATGAGTTAGAGATGTGATAACATGATCCCAAGACAATGGAATACTATTAAGTATGGTTGTTACTTGCATCTTGTCTGAAAAAGAGTGATCAGTGTTGGATAATTCTTTAGCAATTAATTCCATTTGATTAACATGATCACCAACACTATCATTATCACTCATACGAGTGTTATTGTATTTGTCCAAGAGCAATTGAATTTGAGTATCCGATCGAACTCCATACTTACTTTCTAGTGCTTCCATTAGTTGTCTGGCAGTTTCATGTTCTTCAAAGAGCAGAATTATGTTATCTTTCATATTATGTAACATAGTTGCCTTTGCCATTACATCATCTTCTATCCATTTATTTTGGAACCAATTTGAATCATCATCTGGTTTAGAAGTGGATAAAGTATGCAATGTTTTCTCATGTGTAAGAAGATAAGATATGTGGCGTTTCCATGCTCAGAAATTATTTCCATTAAGCATCTCTATTCTCGAAGAATCCATTGTATTTTTAATAGCCATATTAAAAACAAAATGTGTTACTATGAAAATTCAAATGTGAATATTACAATACTAAACTAAAAATAAAAATAAGCAAAATTAAAAACAACAACAATGAGGAAAAGCCTTGTAGTTGTTGAATCAGCCTCTGTGATGAAAATAATGTGAAGGAATAGAACGGTACAATTGCCTTGGGTATGAATGATGAAAACCAGAAGGCCTAGTAAACCCAATACTTTGCCTATGAGTATTGTAATAATAGTTATGACCCCAAGGAACACAATGCTGCCTTTTAAATAATGTTACTTTGGATGTTTTCCTTGGTAACACCCTTGAATAGCCTTCTCCTCGAATTTTGTTTTCAGAAAATTTAGAACAAGTACCCACAGAAAAATTCTTAGCAAAATTCTGAAAATTTTGGCTTTTGAATGACTTAAAACGACGTTGAAATGAACGAGAACGAGTCGAAAAACCCCTTGAACCAATCTGCCGGTTCAATGTTGTGGTTGAACCGGCTTGAACTGGCTTCAACTGCCGGTCAACGTGCGGAGCAGGGCACGGGTTAGCATGCAGGTCGGGCGAGGCTGACGGACGCGGGCCCGGGAGCGGTGCACGGGGCGCTGGGGTGACGTGCGAAGCTTGACGCGCGTTGGTAAAGACACCCCATTTTTGACCGACCTTAAGACTCAGACGTCATCGATTGAGCGCTCGGTGATTGCGCATGTTGTGCTTGTTTCGAGGTTTTGGAGTTCTTGGCTGAGAGCCTCACCTCCGGACCTCGGGACCCTTTGTACTTTAACTCGATCCGCGGACTGAGTTTTGTTTTCTCTTCCCGGAGGGAAGGAAAGGTCTTGTAGACCATCTCTCAGTGGTCGTAGACTACTTTTCGTGATCGTAGGCCACTGTTCCCATTTGGAGACTAGTTTTCGGTTTTCGGAGCCGTCGGCCGTACGCCTCGGCTCGGAATCGCTTAACATTCTCCGTTTGGCATGGTTTTTTGGAACACACCTTGTTTCCTATGTCTAGAGGGACATTGTGGCCCGGGAGACCACTTTTGTGGTCGCACGCCATTTTTTGTGCTCAACGGCCAGTTTTCGAGGCCCCCGGCCGCGCACTTTGCCTCCCGAACACTCGTTTTGCATCCGTGTTGGTTCATTTTTGGCATGAATCTTGTTTTCCTTGTTTGGAAGGTGGTACAAGGGTGGGAGACCATCTTTCCCCTTGGAAACCACTTTTCTCCCCGCCAGCCAGTTTTCTGGTCGGGAAACTGGTTTTCTTGGTCTTTGGGTCACATTTTATGGTTTCCCACCCCACCATTGGTTTGCTTTCAGTGTGGAGACCACCAATACCCTTGGCAAACCATTTTTTATCTGGGAGACCACTTGCCCTGGTCGGCCGACCACCTTTTCTGGTCGGCTGGTTTCCTCTTATTTTGTCAGATTGTGTGGATGCCAGTTGTACCAGCTGGAAGGCACAGACTGTATCCTCCATACACGTGTATGGAGGATTTGCATCCAAGATTTTTAGCTTCTTATGGAAGCTTTAGCTTCAAACCTCTATAAGAGAGGCCCTCCCTCTCCTTTGCACAGTTTCTGAAATTTGCTAAGGAAAATATATATATATATCTCTATATCTCTACATCTTGGGTTCAAAAAATGTGTTGTTCTTGATGTATCGCACCACACCTCATAGCCATACACCTCCATCATTGATCTGAGGTTCTTGGAGGACATTTTTGGAGGTTGAAGAGTTGGTTTTTGGTCCAAAAACTTGCTGGTTTTGCTGTGCTTCAAGGGTAACCTCCTTTCTCCTTTTTCAAGCTTTGTTTTGGTTATTATCTTAGCCATACTTGCATGCATATTTAGGCTTTGTTGTCAGATGAAAAAAGCTTCATATTTAAGTATTTTTCATGTTTGTTTAAGGCTCTTTTGGTGTTGAGGGTCATCTATCCTCTTGCATGCTCTATTTAGCCTTGTTTTGTGTCATGCCATGAGACCTTTGTGTTGATCTTTGCTTGGCCTTTTAGCCACTAAAATCCAGTGGATTTTTAGTGGTTGGCATGTAGTTTTGAGGCCCTAAATCAGAGAGGGGTGACCCTCTCTCTTTTGGTCTTGTTTGCTTACATTTTTGGCCTATCAAAGGAGCATATGTTTTCATAATTTCGAGGCTCAGTTCAGGCACTTTTTGGGGACTTTTAGGGCCTGCCTAGACTCTGTCTATGGCTGGTTTGGTCACCTTGGTTTTGCATCTTGCATGTGTAGAGTAATCCCTTTTGTGGCTTATCAAAGTAGCACCTCATTCTTGCTTGTATTGGTCATATTTCAGTTGGTTTTTAGTCATCATTTGGCATGCCATGACTCTGTTTTTGGCTGGTTTGGTAGCCTCTCACATGCTTCATATGCTTGTAGTGTAAATCATGTTTACTAGCTTAGAATGCATGATGTTTTGGCCCTCTATTCTAGCATATTTTGGCCATGCTCCAACCTGGTTTTGTTCATGTTTTGGGCTGCCTTAGCTATGTTTTGAGGCCTCTTGGTCAAAAGATGCTTGCCATGCATGCTTGTAGTGTAATAGCCTTGACTAGCTTCGAGTTTTGGAGTCCCTTACATGCTCAACTTGAGGTATTTTCATTTTTTGGCATCATTGACATGATATTTCAGAGCCTATGGGGCTGTCATACTTCCATGTTTTCCACTCTTTAGGTGCCCTTGAGAGTTGTGCTTTTATACCCTATTTTGTGAACCATTGCATGAGTTTCATTTTTGTGTCTTTCAAGCCATCATCCCCACTCATTTTGCTACCATTTTGGACTTGCATAGGGTCTGTTTGGAGTTGGTTTGGCCATTTGAGCATTGCCTTACATGCCTATAATGTAATGCACTTCACTAGTTTCGGTGCTTGAGCCATTCAACATGCATTGCGTGAGTTGTTTACATCGTTTGGAGACATTTTGTATGCAATTTCAGAGTTGGAACATGTGTCCTTGCACTCTATATTTCATCCTTTTCAATGCATTTGGAAAGTTGTGTTTTATGCCTTAGGCTGGGGGCCATTGCATTGGGCATTTTTGCATGTGTTTTGGAGCCTTGCTTTCATCATCTTTGGCCACTAATTTGGGTGTGGCTGAGGCCCATCCATTTTGGTTTAAGTCCATTTTTGCATCGAGTATGCCATTGTAGTTCATAGCATTGAGTATGCCACGTTGTCGCATGATTGATCATTGCATTGTGCATGCCTTGTTCATCTCATTGTGTATATTAGTTTCATGTGCATTGAGTATGCTAGTGTCATGAGCATTGTTCATGCCATGTAGCTTATAGCATTGTGTATGCTAGTTGCATGTTTGCATGTTATCCCTTGCATGTTTGCATCACTTAGTTGTATTGCATTAGGATTGCATGCTAGAGTTGCATTTGTGCATGCCTTGTTTGTTGCATTGTGTTTGGGATAGGAGTTAGCCCGAACACAAGAAACGAGGGACGTCTCGTACTCAAAGTGACGAAACGTGCCTCGATTCCCGATCGCCGACACTCTTGACTACCCATGATGGAGTTGTTGGCTTTAGGTGCTTGTATGTGCATTCATTTCACATTGAGTCGTACAATTCGGCTCCTCGGCCATCATGCATCGAAATGCGTGATTGGTGGCCCGAGAGTCAAGGACTACACTCCCTTGAGCTTATGCAATGATGTGAAGAGTGGTCGTGCACATGTGTGTTGCAAATACTTTGCCGCGCATCTCTCTTTCCCTTTGTTGCAGAAAACCAAAAACCAGGAGAGGAAACTGGTCGACCGACCAGATTTACTAGCAGGCAGACAACTTTTTTTGGTTTCCACCACAAAAGGTGGTCGGTAGTTGGCAGCCTTCCCATAGATTCCCAGGGTGGAGTTTCATCTCTCTGGAGCATTGTGCAAGTTTCTTAGATCAATTGCAAACAAAGGCGAGTTGGGGCGTCGCGAGGGATTTCCGAACAAGGCAATTCAAGCATGCATGCATCCTTTGTCATTCAAAACAGAGCTGAGGTAGCCTATTTCATTTGGTTTACATGCTTATTTAAATTGCTTACTTAGTTAATTTGTTGATTAATTAGAGTTATGTAATAATTAGTGTTAGCTTGTTATTCATTTCGTGTGTAATAACTAGTTTAATTAGATTAGCTTAGGTTAGCTAGTTGGTTTTGTATTATTTATTCGGACCCTCCGTCGAGAGGGCGAATTTTGTAATAAGTGTGCATGAGTGTGCTGCATGTCTTTCAACCCCACGTCTTTCTCCCTTTTATTTACCAGCTTACGATGGTTAGTTTTAGGGCATGTTTCAATTAGCATCCTTATGCTTAGCATGTTTGCATTCATTCATCTGTCTTGCATGCACCGGGCTCGGTGCATCATACTGACTGCATTGTATTTCAATTCTGAGTTGAATACATGTCGTTTGTAGCATCTCATATGCCATCTTAGAATAGTCGAGCCTATTTTAGTTGCATTTTGCATGTGTTGCATTAGCCATCTTAACATGAACTAGGATCATGCATTGATTACTAACTAGTTTCTGTTTTGGTTTGGAGTACTCGGTGAGTGTTTATGCTTTAGCATCCTTGGATGTGTGTGAGTGACTGCCATGATAGCATGCTTGCCATGAGGCTAACTGCTTATGTGATATACCTGCTTGAATGCCTGTGGGTGAAGATTGGATTATTTAAATTAGAACAATTCATCAATTGCAAGTTTTAAGCCCACTTGAGAGTGGCAGATCACCATGTTTTCTAAGCCCACCTGAGGGTGGCAAATCCACGTCTTAGCCTACTTACGAGTAGCACCTTCAAACCATTTTCAAACAAGCAAACATGCGATGTTTTGTTCCAATTTAGGTGATCTAGTCTATACTTGTATGTTGTGCGCATCACATAGTAATTCTAGGCTAATAAACCGGAATAAGAGCACATATGTTTTCAAAAACAAGATATCATGTTTAGTAGTGGCTGATCTTTGATCGGGCGAGCGAGGGCGCTCATTGCATGACCTTCCCCAATCGTACCCAAGTTCCCGAGCCGAGGCAACTTTGGTGATGACGGACACGTAGCCTTAGGCACGAGTCAGGATTTCCTAAATTCCCCTCCCCCCAAAATAAAATATTTAGGTGGCGACTCTGTATCTGGCAAAGCAGTCCATGTTTGGCACTTCTTTCTAAAAATCAATTTTTTAAAACAATTTACCAGACTTGAACTCTTTGGTGATTTATCAATCTCGTATTGCACTTTGCGAGATCAGATTAAAAACCGTGACATTGAGTCCGAACTGTAGTAAGCCCAATGGACAAAACAGGATTTTCTTGGGACGTCCGGGGACGTCTACAGTTTCTGGCCACTCTGCTGGAGAGTTAGAGAACTTGACTCGAACTCATGATATCTTGTTTTGACTACACTTATGTGTTTCTTTGCATTGCATGTGCATTGGTGTGCCTAGGACACCGTGTTTGCCATCTGTTATTCCTGAACGGTTTGCCGGAGGCTCACTTTGAGAAGCGTGCCATAAGGCTGATCGATTACGGGCTCTGCCACGTTGGGAACACAAACCCCGATTTTTACCGGGGCACCCTTTTGGACCATTAGACCTAGTGCATATGCGGAATCCATAGTGACTATTCCAAACTAGGACAGGTTGTTTACCCGATTATAGGTTGTTTGAAGCCATTGTGTGCATAGTGAAACCCTAGCTCTTGACAACATAGGACAGAGAAACCCTACCCCAACATAGGGGAATTTTGGCTCTCACTTGCTTGCTATGTGCTTTAAGAGAGTGTCTCTACAGGAATGCATGTATTAGTTTGTAAGTCTAGGTATCAAGCCTGCGGGCATCAGTATCAGTATTTGGGAATCAGTTTTACCTGCGGGTATCAGATTCAGATTTGGGGCAGTGATTTGGAAACAACGATCAGTGTTTGAGAACAGTATATTCAGCTTACAAATACCAACTGTGTGTTGTGTTTATTTAAGCCGTTATGCTATCCGTTTTTCTGGTTGTTTATTTCTTTATTATGCTTTATTTATCTTTTTGCTAGGTAGTTTAGCACAATTGCTTCCGACCAAGCAGATATTCCCCAAGCACTCTGGACTAGAGGTCGCAGACTCCGTCGATCTGAGGATCTGATAGACAGACAACCAGTGTTCTACTCATTACCCCCGGTTGCTAGACGAAGGTCAGTGAGGTACCGCGGTTCCCTGATCAGTGGTCTTTAAGCAGTCAGGTTGAGATTGCTGAGTCTACTGCAGAGGCAGATATACCGGCAGTTCAGTTAGATCAGGGCAGTACAGCAAGAATGGAGGAAATGATGCGTCAACTCCAAGAAATTATCAAAACTATGCAGCAGGTCGCTGTTCGTCAAGCAGAATTTGCCAAACAACAGGCTGAGGTCATGGCTCAATAGGCAGAGTTAATTGCCAAGTTACAACAGCAAACCAGAGCATCTGCTTCACACCAAGCTCCTTCCCCACCAAGAGTCCCAATACCCGAGGAGACGGCGAATGTCCAGAATGTCCAGGAGGATACAGACTTCCCAACGGGGCCACCTCTGCCCCCGATTCTACCTCAACTATCCAAGGCACCCACGCCTATCAATCTGCTGGATTCTCCCTTCAAGTTCGAGGTGGACCCCACGGCATTAAAAGTGAGCAAGCTTGAAAAGCTGTTCAAGAAATCTCAAGGTGTGAAGTCCATTCCAGACATTGAGAACGGGTATACCGATGCGGCCGTAACTTTGTCGGACCGATTTAAGATGTCACATATTGACCGCTTTGACGGATCTGGGGACCCCATGGTGCATTTGTGACTGTTTTCATACATACTAAGGCCGATGGGTCTCACCAGATTACAGAAGCTTTCTTTGTTCGCTCGGACCCTGTCGGGTGTAGCGGCCATTTGGTATGCAAAATTGGAAGATTCCGTCAAGAGGAACTGGGAGGAGATGGCCGAGGCCTTCGTAGCTTAATACTTCTACAACACACAGATCGAGATCACAAATCGTGATCTTGAGACGATTAGATAGGAACCGAAGGAGAGCTTTTCTGACTTCGTAACTCGCTGGAGGGCCAAGACCTCGATGATGACCGTTAGGCCAACTGACAAAGATCAAATACGAATGGTTGTGCGCAACCTCCAGCCTAAGCTCATGCAAAAGATGATCGTCCTCCCTCTCCCCACTTTTGGAGATCTACATGAGATTGGAGTGTAGATCGAGGACACTCTAAAACAGGGTATGATTGGCAATGACAGAGAGCAACCCAGGAGAACCTTCAACCGCAACACCAATACAGGCACGATCAGTGCTGCAACTGCCAGAGCCTCAGAAGTAAGCATGGTCACCACCACCCCCGCAAGAACCCTTACAGCTACACCATTCACCGGTGCATCCGGAAGCAACTCACAAACAACCAAGTACCAACCTCGAGGCTAAAAAACCTTCAACCCATTATACATGCCCCTGTCCAAAGCTCTGGGGGTTTTAATCAGGAAAAGGCACTTGAAGCCCCTAGAGCCACAGCCATTGCCAGAAACACTTCCCTTCTCTCATATCCCAACCAAATATTGCGCCTTTCACCAGCAACATGGTCACGACACTGACCATTGCTTTAGATTGCGTCACGAGATTCAGGATCTCGTCGACAATAGGGTGATCATGCCTCCGGAGAAGCCGAACATCACAACCAACCCTCTCCTACCACACAACCAGGCCCCACCTCCCAAACGCATCAACTCAATCCAAACTGGGGTCGTGTCATATGACCCTAGCATATATATCACCCCGTCTCACCTACCTAAGCCGGAGGTGTTCATTCTTGACAGCATTGACTTGTGCATGTTGGACATCTCCCGAGCCCAACCTGAACTAATGGTGGTGATCATCGAAGATGGAACAGGGATGATTTCGAAGGAAAATGGGGCTGATGATTTAGGATCTAAGCAAATTGGGAGCTGTGTTGAGGAGGTATATGATTCGAGTGGCTACATTGCGTGAGCAGGCCAGGCTAGGCTGAACCTGGAATTGCCAATGAGGGCAGAAATTTGTGTAATACGGGGGAAGGGACTTGATCAGAGGATAGATGACTTAGCAGCTCTACAAGGGGACATAGCTAACCTTCTGTTTTTCAACGAACAAGATTCGGGAGACATGATAGTCAATTGGTTTGATTTTGAGGAGTCAACAGAGGTTACAGGGTGGCTTGACAACCAACCAAATATTGTTGAAGAATCTTAGCTAGAAAAGGGCCTGTTAGGAGCAAGGACATCAATTGTGGCCGGAAGGGTCGGGGATCAGAATGCATCGCCAGAAAGCGCCGGTGCCAAGAATTTCGCTCGGGATTTGGGTATTTTGAGTACAGGAGATGTTAAATAGCAAGCTACATTGAAGCAGTTTGAACGGGAAGGGGTCGAAGACTCTGAGAGAGCCGGAAAGGCCAAAGCCCCTGTGGGGACTGAACATGCTGCGTGCACAAGAATAGAGCGCGCTGCGAACACATGGATGGAAGGTGCTGTGCGTACAAGGACAGTTGTAACAGAGCCGGACAGGTGTCTGTCGGCTACCGAGGGCATGTGGTGGGAAGACGATGACCTATGTCTTGCCCACACCGATGAGGACTGGGGGAATAACCAGCCGGATGATACCTGGTATATTGGTGAAGTTGACCGTATGACTAGGAGTGAGCGGTATTTCAAGCCCCCGCACCTAGATCAACCAGAGGGGTCCGGAAAGGACAAGGAGGTGGAGAAGCAGAAAGAGAAGCTACTTGAAGAAGAGGCTGTGCTGAAATAGTTGAAAAAGATACAAGCAGACATCTCCATCTGGGACTGCTCATGGCTTCACGTGTTCATAGACAAGCTGTCTTATCGGCAATGGACAAGGCCAAACTCTCAATAGACACCACGCCTGAACAGCTAGTGGGATTGGTTTTTCCGGGAGGGGCTTCCCCGATGTTGACCTTTTTCGACAAAGAACTGCCGCCCGAGGGCACAAATCATAACAAACCGCTCTACATCTCTGTGGAATATAGAAGCAAATGGATACCGGTGGTTCTTGTTGACACAGGATCCGCTATTAATGTGTGCTCGTCAAGGACGGCATATGCAATCGGGTTAAAGCCCGCGGACTTTGTGCCAACAACCCAGGTGATAAGAGCATTTGATAACACAAGCAGAGATGTGATGGGGACTGTGAAAATTCAGACTCAGGTTGGTCCAGGACAACACGAGATTGACTTTCATATCTTGGACGTTCCCGCAACCTTTAACCTACTTTTAGGGCGGTCGTGGCTGCACCAGGTAAAGGCAGTCTCTTCCACCTTACATCAGATGTTGAAATACCCCCACGGGAAGGGATGGCTATTGTATTTAGGAATTCGTCAATCCATCCGCCGCCAGAAGTGTCTACACCGGTTTTGGAAATCGAGCACGACACGGAGGATGTGTTCCTATCCAAATTTACCCTAGCCGAGGCCCAGGTCGTATAGAACATCTTAGCTGTTGATGAGGGGTTATAGATTAGCGCACAGTCAATGTACCTCATGAATAAGCTTCAACACATCCCCGGGATGAGATTAGGGAAGAGTGGCCGGAAGGGCATTGCAGTATCGGCCGAAGTGCCGCACAATCCACATACCTTTGGTTTGGGTTATCTGCCCACCAAAGAGGACTGGGTAAGAAAAGGCAAGGAGATGGCTGGGAGAGCCAGCAGGCAGGGAAGCCTTATGAATTAATGCACCGACCCATCCAGGGTGCCCTAAACGGACACTTTGTCCGGGAGGAGGAGGATTTTCCATTCTGCGACTTCCCGGAGCCATGGTTGAATGCAAAGAAGCGTCGCTTGCCAGGGTTTGAGATCTTCTTTGACCTGTAGTTATCCGGGAATGATGTTGCCGAGGAGCAAATAGACCCATCAACTGAGGTTGAGCAGAATGAGAAAGTAGATTCTAAGAACACTGAAATTAAAATAGGGGTAGCGCTGGCTTGTCTTCTTTCAGATCCTCCGATCGTACAGAAGTGCTTGGGGGATAACTTCTCGGTGTCCATGATTGGGAGTGAAATGGCTACGAGCCCACCTTCAAGCATTTTGGATGCATCCATCGCACCCTCTCTCATCTGACAGTACGAGGAGGGGTTTTTATCAAGCAGCACCGGATCAGGTAGTGAGTCGGAATCTGATTCCACTGAGTCTGTGGAGTCGGTATCAGGTTCCAGCTCGTCTGAGTCTGAGTCCGGTATTCCTGGGGTTGACAACCCGGATGCCACAGTCCTGTCTAGGTCGTCTTTTTCTTTCTCTTTTGAGTCTGTTGTAACAGAGGAATCAGACGATTTGGAAGTGATTAATGAGAATGGAATGGTTGTGGCTTCTGGGTACTTTTCTGTGCCTTTGATTTATTATATTAATCAGGACTTTCAAAATTTTGATGAAAATGACGAGGAAGAAATTCCTCCTGTTTTACAACGTTTACTTGATCAAGAGCATGAGAGATTTGTTAAACCCTTGGTTGATGAAATCACTACAGTTAATATTGGTACTGAGAAGGACCTGCGGCTGGTCTAGATCGGGTCTACGTTGTCTTTGGAGGAACGCGAGCGCTTAGTTGCTTTATTAAAAGATTTCAAAGATGTTTTCACATGGTCCTACGAAGACATGCCTGGGATCAATCCTGAGAGTGTAGAGCACCAGATCCCTCTTGACCCCGAGGCCCGACCCGTTAAACAGAAACTCAAAAGGATCCGCCTGGACTGGGCTCTCAAGATTAAAGATGAGGTCACCATGCAAATTAATGCAGGGTTCCTGCTGGTATCTGAGTACCCAACTTGGTTGGCCAACATCGTTCCGGTGCCAAAAAAGGATGACAGGATTCGGGTATGCGTAGATTTCAGGGATTTGAACAGAGCCAGTCTGAAGGATGACTTTCCTTTACCGCATATCAATGAGTTAGTGGACTTCACAGCGGGGCATGCTTTGCTTTCATTCATGGATGGCTTTTTGGGCTACAACCAGATTGTGATGGCACCCGAAGACCGGGAGAAAACTGCTTTCACCACTCCGTGAGGGACTTATTGCTATAGAGTAGTGCCATTTGGGTTGAAGAATGCTGGAGCTACATATCAAAGGGCCGCAACCACGATATTGCATGACATGATCCATAAAGGGGTTGAGGTGTACATGGACGACATGATTGTCAAGTCCAAGGAAAGAGAGGGCCACTACACCGCCTTGCAAAAGTTCTTCCAAAGAATCAGAGAATTCCAGGCTGAATCCTCAAAAGTGTACGTTTGGTGTTACAGTACGGAAAATGCTGGGGTTCTTGATTACACAGAGAGGTATCGAAGTCGACCCTTCCAAAATCAAGGCCATCTTAGAAATGCCACCACCGAGGACTGAAAAGGAGGTGAGAGGCTTTCTAGGTAAAGTGCAATTCATAAGACGGTTTATTTAAAAACTAACCTTGACTTGTGAACCACTTTTTGGTCTCCTAAAGAAAGGAAAGAAGTTCCAATGGGACGGCCGATGCCAAGCTGCTTTTGAACAGATCAAACAATACTTACAGAACCCACCAGTGTTGTCACCGCCTGAGCCGGGGAAACCGTTGATTTTGTACCTTTCAGTAACTGAAACTACAATGGGCTGCAGTAGACACCACATTTTTTACCGTCCTCAAGGCTTGGACGTCATCGTTTGAACACGCGCTAATTATCCATGCTTGTGTTTGTTTTGAGTTTCGAAAAGTCTTGGCTGCGCGCCATGCCTTAGAATCTCTTAACTTCTCTGTTTTGTGCTTGGTTGCACCAAGAGCTTGTGGATATGTTCCTGAGGAAAGGGGGGAGCCTGTCGACCCAGTCTCTTGCCCACCGGCCACCTTGATTTTCAATCGGCCAAATGTGATGGCCGGCCGGCCAATTTGACTGCCGGTCGACCACTTTTATGGCCGGCCGGCCAATTTGACTGCCGGTCGACCACTTTTATGGCCGGCCGGCCAAGTGTGGTTTTCAACAGATATCTCTGTAGAGAGCTGGCAGCTGTCATTCCAGGCCATACCCTAGCCCATGCCTGGACGTGGGACTTCTGAGGAGCTACAGATTGATATATTTCTATATCAATCAAGCTTTCTTACAAGAGGAGAAAGGGAGATGCAACTTAAAGAAAAAAAAATTTATCTCTCTCAAAAATTCTCAACTCTCTCCCTATCTCTCTCTTCCAAACCCTTCAAACCCTAAGGTTCTTGCCCCCTTTACACTACCACTCATAGCCTACAACCTCCATACTCCATTCCAGCAACTTGAGGCTATTTTTCAGAGCTTAGGAACACCATTTCTCGGACCAAAAGCTGCTAGAAGTTTGGACTACAAGGGTGAGCCTCATTTCTCTCTCTTTTTGCTCTATTTTGCATGCAATCTTAGCCTTTGTTGCTTACATTTTTGGGCTCCGACCTGAACTATAAATAGTCATATTTTAAGCTCCTTTTCATGTTTGATCAAGGACCTCTTGCTGTTTGAGGTCTCCTCCTCCCCCTTTGTGTTTAAACTCTCTTTTAGGCCTATTTTTGCATGATATTTTAGGCTTATTTGTGAGCTATTTTGGACTTATTCATAAACTGTGAATTGTCTTGTTTTCAGCCCCTCTTCAACTTTGTTCAAGGGCTCTCCTCTGTTTGAGGTTAGCTGCTACCACTTGCCTCTTTATCCCTCTTTTAGGCTTTTTTTTCTCGCATGCTGATTTAGCCTCATTTTTGATCATTTTTGAGACTTGATGTAAACTGTAAAGTGCTTCAATTTGAGCCCCTCTTCGACTTTGTTGAAGGGCTCTTCACTATTTGGGGCCAGCTGCTGTCCCTTGTCTCTATTCTCCCTTTTAGGGCCATTTTTGCATGATAGATTAGCCCTATTTATGTTCATTTTTGAGACTTGTTATAAACTGGAAAAAGGCTTGTTTTGACATCATCTTCATGTTTTATTAAGGGAATTATTTTATTTAAGGCCACATGCTTCCTTGTATGCTTGATTGTCCCTTGTTTTGAGCCTTACACCTAAGTCCCAATTGCATGCTTTGTTTGGCCTTCTAGCCACTAAAATCCAGCGGATTTTTAATGGCTTGAACACTGTTTTGATAGCCAAGATTAGAGGGGGGTGACCCCCTCTTTCTCCTTCTCTTGTTTGGTGACCTTTTTGGCCTTCCAAAGAGACCCTACCTTGCATGCTTTGAAGTCACTTTCCAGGGTCAATTTGGTGAGTTTTAGGACTACCGTATTTGATTTTCATAGTTTTTTATGCCATGCTAAATGTCTACCTTGCATGTGCTTAATAACTCCTTGCATGGCCCTCCAAAGTAACTCATTATTTTTGCATACCATGGTTGCATATCAGTGGTTATTTGGACCTATTTTCACATGATTTATTCACTAATTTTTGCTAGTTTGGTGAGATTACATTTGCTTCATATACTTTCCATGTAAATCATGATTACTAGTCAAGATTGCATGCTATTTTGTCCACCACGCTAGCATCTTTTGGCCATGTTTTGAACTGGAAATGTTCATGTTTTGGGACTGCCTTGGCTCTGTCTTCATGCTTCATGATCAAATAATGCATGCTTTGTATAGCTATAAGTCATTCCATGTGCCTAATTTCGAATTTCGGGTTTCATCTCATGCATCGGGTGCCATTTTCCATGTTTTGGGGCTGTTTAGCATCATATTTCAGTACTGGAATTTGTGAGTTTGCATGCCATCTTGCATTCCTTGTCATGTCTTGTTAGAATTACATGTTATGCCTTAGGTTCGGTCCTCGGTTTGCGTGCATGCGTGCACGCATTTCGAGAGTCTCATTTTCACCTAATGGCTACTGATGTGAGTGTGGCTGAGGTCCATTCATGTTAGTGTAAGTCCACCCTGCATTGTGTATGCCATGTTTCAATGCGTTGTGCATGTTATGTTGTTAGCATTGTGTGTGCCATATAGTTGCATCGCATGTTTGTATGTTTGCTTGCATGCTTAAGTCGCATGTGCGTCGTTGTGCATTGCCTCGCCTCTTGATCAACCATGATTGAGGTTGGGCCCCTTGTATGTTTTGTGTGCAATGCATTTGACATTGAAATGCATACTTGACTCTTCGGCCATCGTGCATCGAAATGCGCAATTGGTGGCCCGAGGGTCAAGGGCCATGCTCCCTTGAGTCCATTACATGATAGGGGGTGTGACCATGCATACATTTGCCTGAAAATTCCATGCCATACACTGCTTGCCCTCTGCTGTTGTCAATTGCAGGTTTTACAGGAAGCTTTGGCCGGTCAGCTAAATATAGTGCCGACCGGCCAGTAATCTGTGGCCGACAGGTTAAAATCCGGCAGTAATCTGTGGCCGACAGGTTAAAATGCGGCCGGTGATCATCCTATTAGGCCGGTGGTGTTTCTACTTGGTTGGTGGTATTCCCCAACATCCAGAGAGCATGCCCTTGGACTTTGGCAGTCCTCTGAAGGGCAAGGCAGTGTAAACAGAGGCAACTCTGGCATGGTACGGATTTTCGGGCAAGACGAGTCAAGCATGCATCATCCATGCATTTCGAGGCGGGGGCTGTGGCCACTTTCATTCTGCGTTTAATTTGTTAATTAATTAGAAATTTTGTAATAATTAATTTAGTGTTATTTATTCGGACTGTAATATTTATTTGGACCCTCCGAGCGAGGGCAATTGTGTAATAAGTGTGCGTGAGTGTGTGTATGTCTTCCAACCCTACGTCTTTCTTCCCTTTTATTTACCCGCTTATGATGGTTGACTAGGGCATATTTAAATTAGCATATCTTATGCTATGCATGCGTGCATTCATACATTTGTCTTGCATATGCCAGGCTCGGCACATCATGCTAACTGCATTGTGTTTCAATTCCAAATTGAATACGTGTTAGTTGTAGCATTTCACATGCCATGTTTAGAATAGCCGAGCCCATTCCTAGTTGCATTTCGTATGTGTTGCATTAGCCATCTTAAACTAGGATCATGCATATGATTACTAACTAGTTTCTGTTTTGGCGTGGAGTACTCGGTAAGCATTTATGCTTTAGCATACCACATGCGTGTGAGTGTTGCCATAACAGCATGATTACCATGAGGCTAGCTGCTTACGTGATATAACTGCTTGAATGCCTGTGGATGGAGGTTGAATTACCTAAATTGGAATAATGCGTTAAAACTGTGAGTTTTAAGCCCACTAGATAATGGCAAAACCATCTTTTCTAAAAGCCCACTCGAGGGTGGCAAAACCTGCATTTTAGCCTACTTGCGAGTAGCAAACCATCATCAAAACGAACATGCAATGTTTTGTTCCAATTTAGGCGATTTGGTCTATACTTGTTTGCTGCGCTCATAACATAGTAATTCTAGGCTAATAAATGGAATAAGAACACATAACGTTTTCAAAACTGGATATCATGGTTAGTAAAGGCCAATCTTCGGATCGAGCGAGAGGGGGTGCTCATAGCTGACCTTCCCCAATCGTACCCAAGCTCCCGAGCCGAGGCAACTTTGGTAATGACGAACACGTGGCCTTTGGCACCGAGTCAGGGTTTCCTAAATTCCCCCATAAAAAATATTTAGGTGGCGACTCTGTATCTGGCAAAGCAGTCCATGTTTGGCACTTCTTTTCTAAAAATCTTTTTTTTCTCAAAAGGATTTGCCGGATTTGGACTCTTTGGTTCAAATTAAGAACCGTGACAATTTGAGAGTCCTGAACTGTAGTGACCCACAAAACGAACAGAACCGGGGGGGGGGGGGGGACTCATCCTCCCAGGGCGTTTGGGGGACGTCTACAGTTTCTGGCGACTCTGCTGGGGATTTAGAGAGCTTGACTCGAACTCATGATATCCTATTTTGATTTCATTTATGTGTCTCTTTGCATTGCATGTGCATTGGTGCGCCTAGGACACCGTGTTTGCCATCTGCCATTCCTGAACGGTTTGCCAGAGGCTTGACTTTGTCAAAGCATGCCATAAGGCTGACCGGTTGTGGGCTCTGACAGTATGGGAACACAAACCCCGATTTTACCGAGGCACCCTTTTCGACCATTCGACCTAGTGCATATCGAAATCCATAGTGACTATTCCAAACTAGGACAGGTTGCTTACCCGATGTTAGGTTGTTTGAAAACTGCTGCGTGCATAATGAAACCCTAGCTCCTGACAAAAATAGGACAGGGAAACCCTACCCCAACTTAGGGGTGTTTTTGGCTCTCTTTTACTTGCTACGTGTTTTTAGAGAGTATCTATACAGGGAACACACATATTAGTTCGCAAGTCTGAGTGTTAGGCCTGCGGGCATCAGTGTTTTTAGGAATCAGTCATCTACGGGTATCAGATTCATACTTTGGGGCAACGATTTGGAAATAGTGATCAGTGATTAAGGAACAGTACATTCAGCTTGTTGGCAATTTGTTGTGATACCCAGCTGTGTGTTGTGTTTATTTTACGTTGTTACGCTGTCCAATTGTCTGTTTATTTATATATGCTTTATTTATCTTTTTACTAGCTAGTCAAGCACAACTGATTCTGACCCAGTGGATATTCCCCAAGCACTCTGGATTAGAGGTCGTCGACTCCATCGATCTAAGGATCTGGTAGACGGACAACCAGTGTACTACTCTCTACCTCCGGTTACTAGATGGAGGACAGCTAGGCAGAGGGCATCAGTTCAACAGTCAGTACAGAGGGCTTTGTCTACCCAACCTGTGTACAGTAGGAATCAGGATTCTGCTTCTCCCATAGAAAGGGAACATATACCGATAATTCAGTCAGAGCAGAACAGTATGGCCAATTTAGAGGAGATAGTGCGCCAGCTCCAAGAGAGTATGAAAATGATACAGCAGGATGCTGTCCGACAGGCAGAGTTCGCCAAGCAGCAGACCACGGTTATGAATGAACAAGCAGAGTTAACCGTAAGGTTACAACAGCAAACCGGAGCATCTGCTTCGCATCAAGTTCCTCCCCCGCCAGGAATTCCAACCCCCGGGGAAACAGCTAATGTTCAGAATGATGCGGACATTTCTACGGGACCACCTCTACCCCTGATCCTACCCCAAATCCAACCCCAGTTATCCAAAACACCCACCAACCTACCGGACTCTCCCTTTGAGTTCGAGACAGATCCCACAGCATTAAAGTTGAGCAAGCTCGAAAAGCTATTCAAGAGATCCCAGGGAGTCAAGACCATCCCTGACATCGAAGATGGATATACCGACGCAGCTGTGACGCTGCCTGACAGATTCAAAATGCCGCACATTGATCGATTTGATGGGTCTGGGGACCCCATGGTGCACCTGAGATTGTTTTCAGACATCTTAAGGCCAATGGGCCTCAGCAGACTTCAGAAGCTGTCTCTGTTCGGCCGAACCCTGTCGGGTGGGGCGGCCATATGGTATGCCAAATTAGAAGATGATGTCTAGAGAAACTGGGACGAGATGGCCGAGGCCTTCATTACGCAATACTCATACAATACACAAATCGAGATTACAACCAGTGATCTCGAGACAACAAGGCAAGAGCCTAAAGAAAGTTTCTCAGAATTCGTGACTAGATGGAGGGCCAAGGCTTCGATGATGACCCTAAGGCCTACAGACAAAGACCAGATTCGGATGATTGTGCGCAATCTTCAGCCGAAGTTGATGCAAAAGATGATTGTACTCCACTTCTCTACCTTTTCTGATCTACATGAAATGGGGTGCAGATTGAGGATGCCTTAAAGCAAGGCTTAATTGATAATGACCGGGAACAACCCCAAAGAACTTTCAACCGTAACACTAATGCAGGCCCGAGCGGAACTACAACTACAAGAGCCTCCGAAGTGAGCATGGTCACCACCAACCCCGCTCCAAGAACCATGGCAGCTGCGCCATTCTCCGGCACGTCCGGAAACCATACCCAAACAGCCAAATACCCACCCAAAAACACAAGAACCTTCGCTCCACTGTATATGCCCTTATCCAAAGCTCTGGGGGTTTTAATCAGAAAAGGGCATTTGAAGCCCCTAGAACTGCAGCCCTTACCAGAAAGACTTCCCCCTACCCACAACCCAGCCAAATATTGCGCATTTCACCAACAGCACGGTCATGACACCGATCTGTGCTTCCGACTACGTCATGAGATTCAAGATCTCATCGATAACGGGGTGATTCTGCCTCCCGAGAAACCCAATGTTACAACAAACCCTCTCCCCACGCATAACCAAGCTCTACCGGCTAAAAGGATCAACTTCATCCAAACTGGGGTCGTGCCTTACGATCCTAGCATCTATATCACTCCTTCCCACCTGCCTAAGCCTGAGGTATTCCTTCCCGACTGCACCGACTTGTGCATGATGGACATCTCCATGACCCGACCTAAGCCAACGGTGGTGACTATCGAGAATAGGAGAGAGGAGATCCCAAAGGAGAAGAAGGTTGTTGAGTCAGATTCTACAGAATCTGGGAGTCGTGTTAAGAAGACATATAGTCCGGGTGACTACATTTCATCAATAGGCCAAGATGGGCCAGATGTGGAATTGCCAACAGGGGGAGAATTGTGTGTGATCCAAAGGGATAGTCTAGGACAGGGAACAGATGATTTAAGGGCTGTGAAAGAAGACCTTGCCAATATCCAGTTTTACAGTAACCAAGATCCAGAGGGCGCAGCAGTCAACTGGTTTGATTATGAGGAATCAGCAGAGGCTACTGGGTGGTTGGATGATCAACCGGATGTGGTGGAAGAATTCCAACTAGGACAGGGTCCGGCAGGGGCACAAATGTCTGTGACAGTCGAGGGAGTCGGAAATCAGAATGCGTCGCCGGGGAGCGCCGGTGTTAAGAATTTCGCTCGAGATTGGAGTATTCTGAATACAGGAATTATTGAGCAGCCAGCTGTGTTGATACGGTCGGAACAGAAAAGATTTGAAGATCCCGCGGGAATCAGAAAGGCAAAGGCCCATGTGGGGACTGAAACTGCTGTGTGCCCAGGAATAGAGAATGCTGCAAGCATGGGGATGGAAGGTACCGCGAGTACGAGAACGGTCATACTAGAGCCGGACAGGTGTCTGTCGGCTGCTGATGGAATGTGGTGGGAAGACGATGATCTATGTCTTGCCCACACAGAAGAAGATTGGGGGAGCAACCAACCCGATGACACCTGGTACCTTGGTGAAGTCGACCACATGACGAGAAGCGGACGGTATTTCAAGCCCCCGCACGTAGACCAGCCGGAGGCATCTGGGAAAGATAAGGAAGCTGAGAGACAGAAAGAGAAGCAAGTCGAAGAAGAGGCCGTACTAAAGCGGTTAAAAAAAATACAAGCAGACATCTCCATCTAGGGACTGCTTATGGCATCACGAGTGCACAGACAGGCTGTCCTATCAGCCATGGACAAGGCAAAGCTTTCGATAGAAACTACGCCAAAACAGCTAGTAGGCTTAGTTTTTCCCAGAGGAGCTACCCCGATGTTGACCTTTTCTGACAAAGAACTGCCACCTAAGGGTGTGAACCACAACAAGCCACTCTACATCTCCGTGGAGTGCAGAAACAAATGGATACCCGTGGTGCTTGTCGACACAGGGTCTGCCATCAATGTATGTCCAGCAAGGACTGCCTATGCAATTGGCTTGAAGACCACGGACTTTGTGCCAACAGCCCAGGTGATTCGAGCATACCATAACACAAGTAGAGAGGTCATGGGAACGGTGAAAATTCAGACTAAAGTTGGGCCAGGACAGCATGAGATAGATTTCCATGTCTTAGAAGTGCCGGTAACTTTCAACTTGCTTTTGGGGAGGCCGTGGCTGCATCGAGTGAAGGTCGTCTCGTCCACTCTGCATCAGATGGTGAAATACCCCTATGAAAAGGGAGTAGCCATTATTTTCGAAAATTCATCGATCCACCCACCTCCAGAGGTATCTACACCAGTCTTAGAAATTGAGCACGGCATGGAGGACGTGTTTATATCAAGTTTCACCCTTGCTGAGGCTCGGGTTGTACAAAACATCATGGCTGCTAACGAGGGGATATATGTCAGTGCTCAAGCGGTATACTTCATGAACAAACTCCAACACATCCCCGGGATGGGGTTAGGAAGGAGCGGCCGGAAAGGCGTCGCAGCATTGGCCGAAGTGCCACATAACCCTCATACCTTTGGCCTAGGTTATCTGCCCACCAAGGAGGATTGGGTAAGGAAAGGAAAGGAAATGGCTGGAAGAGCCAGAGCGAAACAAATGGGGAAGCTTTTTGAGTTGATGCACCGGCCTATCCAAGGTACCCTAAACGGACGCTTCGTCCGGGAGGGGGAAGATTTTCAATTCTGTGGTTTTCCGGAGCCATGGCTGAACGCGGAGAGGAAGCGCGTACCGGGATTCGAGATTTTCTTTGACCTACAATTACCTAGGGACGATGTTGCCGAAGAGCAGACAGACCCGACAGTCGAGGCTGAGCATAGTGTTGAAATGGAGTCTGAGGACACCGAATTTGAAATAGGGGTAGCACTGGCATGTCTACTTTCAGATCCTCCGATCGAACGGAAGTGCTTGGGGGATAACTTCTCGGTGTCCATGATCGGGAATGAAACGGCTGCAGGCCTACCATCAACTATTTTGGATGCATCCATCGCACCCTCTCTCATTTGGCAATACGAAGAGGGATTTTTATCAAGCAACACCGGGTCAGGTAGTGAGCCGGAATCTGATTCCACCGAGTCTTGTGAGTCCGAATCAGGTTCCAGCTCAACTAAGTCTGAGTCCGGTATTCTTGGTGGTGATAACCCGGATGCCACAGTCATGTCCAGGTCGTTTTTTTCTTTCTCCTTTGAGTCTGTTGTAACAGAAGAATCAGACGGTTTGGAAGTACTTAATGAGAATAATGTGGATGTGGTTTTCGAGTACTTTTCTGTGCCTTTGATATATTGCTTAAATCAGGACTTTCAAAATTTTGACGAAAACGACGAGGAAGAAATTCCTCCGGTTTTGCAACGATTAATTGATCAAGAGCAGGAAAGATTTGTTAAACGTTTAGTTGATGAAATCACTACTGTGAATATTAGTACTGAGAAGGACCTGCGGCTGGTCCAGATCGAGTCCACGTTGTCTTCGGAGGAACGCGAGCGCTTAGTCGCTTTATTAAAAGATTTCAAAGATGTTTTTGCGTGGTCCTACGAAGGAATCGATCCTGAGATTGTACAACACCGGATCCCTCTTGACCCTGAGGGCTGACCTGTCAAACAGAAACTCAGAAGGATTCATCTGGACTGGGCCATCAAGATTAAGGTAGAGGTCACCAAATAAATCGATAGAGGCTTCCTGCTGGTATCCAAATACCCGACTTGGTTGGCCAACATTGTTCCAGTGCCGAAAAAAGATGGCAGGATCTGAGTATGCGTGGACTTCAGGGATTTGAAGAGAGCTAGTCCAAAGGACGACTTCCCCTTGCCACATATTGATGAGTTGGTGGATTTCACAGCGAGGCATGCTTTGCTTTCATTTATGGATGGCTTCTCAGGCTACAATCAGATAGTGGTGGCACCAGAAGACCGGGAGAAGACTGCTTTCACCACCCCGTGGGGGACATACTGCTACAGAGTGATGCCGTTTGGGTTAAAGAATGCTGGAGCTACATATCAACGGGCCGCAACCACGATATTCCATGACATGATCCACAAAGAGGTGGAGGTGTACGTGGACGACATGATTGTCAAGTCCAAAGAAAGAGAAGGCCACTACACTGCCTTGCAAAAGTTCTTCCAAAGGATCAGAGAATTCCGGCTGTGGCTGAATCCTCAGAAGTGTACGTTTGGTGTTACGGCGGGAAAAATGCTAGGGTTTTTGATTACACAAAGGGGCATCGAAGTCGACCCTTCCAAAATCAAGGCCATCCTAGAAATGCCACCACCAATGACTGAAAAGGAGGTGCGAGGCTTTTTGGGTAAAGTGCAATTCATAAGACGGTTTATCTCAAAATTAACCTTGACTTGTGAACCACTTTTTGGTCTTCTGAAGAAAGGAAAAAAATTCCAATGGGACGGCCGATGCCAAACTGCTTTTGAACAGATCAAGGAATACTTATAGAACCCGCCTGTGTTGTCACCACCAAAGTTGGGGAGACCGTTGATATTGTATCTTTCGGTAACCGAGACCACAATGGGCTGTATGCTCGTGCAAGAATCAAAGGACAAAGTGGAAAGAGCCATCTACTATCTGAGCAAGAAGATACTAGAGTATGAGACTCGCTACACACCGTTGGAGAAGGCTTGCTTAGCTTTGGTATGGGCTACCAGGAAGCTACGACACTACCTATTAGCTCACTCCGTAATGTTGGTTTCACGACTCGATCCCATCAAATTTCTTTTCGAGAAACCGGCACTTACGGGTAGGCTAGCTCGTTGGTTGCTGTTGCTTTTTGAATTCGATCTGAAATATGTGACGCGCAAGTCAGTCAAAGGAAGAGCAGTAGCAGAATTCTTAGCCAACCATCCAGTTGAAAGGGGCGAAGCAGTTGAGTACTTATTCCCAGACGAGGCCATTTGGCACATCGAAGATGAAACTTGGACGATGTATTTTGACGGAGCATCAAACCAGTACGGGTATGGGATAGGAGTGTTGTTGATAGCGCCCGACAACTCCCATATTCCTCTAGCCTTCAAACTCCGGTTCAAAGTCTCGAACAATGAAGCAGAATAGAGGCATGCATTGCCGGTCTAGAAGCAGCCCTGGAACTAGGGGCAAGACGGTTGGACGTCATTGGAGACTCGAACCTTGTTGTGTCTCAAGCAAAAGGAGACTGGAAAGTCAAAGAAGAAAAGATGATGTATCGCCGGACCTTGGACTTGTTAATTCCTCGATTTGATAAGCTAAATTTTGCTCATCTACTACGACAGAACAACAGGTTCGCAGATTCTTTAGCAACTCTATCTTCCATGATAGACATCCCGTCCGGAGTCCGGATGCGTCCCGTCATCATTGACCAGAAATTTTCACCAGCATACGAGTCAATTGCTGCTATAGTTGAGGTTCAAGACGAAAACCCCGGGTACTACGACATTTGGAATTTCTTGGGGAAGGAAGCATACCCACCAAGGGCAAATGCCAAGGATAAAAGGGCAATCAGAAGAATGGTCGTTCAGTTCATCATCTGCGGAGGTAAATTGTATAAGAGAGGTCATCTAGGAATGCATAAGCTGTGTGTAGAAGTTGAGGAATCAAAGCGCCTGATGGAGGCCATTGTAGACGTCCCCGAATGCCCCGGGAGGGTGAGTCCCGTTCTGTTCATTTGGGGTTACTACAGCTTGGACTCTCAAATTGTCACGGTTCTTAATCTTGAACCAAAGAGTCCAAATCCGGCAAATCGTTTTGAGAAACAGATTTTTTGAAAAGAAGTGCCAAACATGGACTGCTTTGCCAGATACAGAGTCGCCACCTAAATATTTTTTATGGGGGAATTTAGGAAACCCTGACTCGGTGCCGAAGGCCACATGTCCGTCATCACCGGAGTTGTCTCGGCTCGGGAGCTAGGGTACGATTGGGGAAGGTCAGCTATGAGCACCCCATCTCGCCCGATCCGAAGATCGGCCTCTACTAACCGTGATATCCGTTTTTGCAAACGTTATTTGTTCTTATTCCAATTATTAGCCTAGCATTACTGTGTTATGCGCGCAGCAAACAAGTATAGACTAGATTGCCTAATTTGGGAAAAAGCATTGCATATCCGTTTGTCTTAAAAAGTACTTTGGAATTTGCTACTCGCAAGTAGGCTAAAATACGGATTTCAACGAGTTTTTCCAACTCAAACAATCCAACCTTCACCCATAAGCATTCAAACAGTTTATCACATAAGCATCTAGCCACATGGTAATCATACTGTTATGATAGCATTCACACGCATGCGATATGCTAAAGCATAAATACTTACATCGTACTCCGTGCTAAAACAAGAACATGTTAGCAATCACTGCATGATCCAAGTCCATGTTAAGTGCCTAATGCATCGCATACAAAATGTTACTAGAATAGGCTCGGCTAATCTAAGGATGGCATGTGAAATGCAGTCAGTTAACGCATGTATTCGATTCAGAATTTGAAGTACAAATGCAGTTAGCATGATGTACCGAGCCTGGTGCATGCAAGACAAATGTATGGATGCATGCATGCATAGCATAAAGTATGCTAATTTAAACATGCCCTAATCTACCATCATAAGCAGGTAAATATAAGGGAAGAAAGAAGTAGGGGTTGGAAGACATTCACGCACTCACCCACACTTATTACAGATTCGTCCTCGCTCGAAGGGACCAAAAGAATAATACAGATAATTAACCTACAAGCTAATTAATTATAACAAATTACCTAATTAGCTAACAAACTAACTAAGCTAGGAAAAACAGTAAATCACCTCGGGAAGAGAGCTCAAAGCAATACGTGCTCGGATCTTGCTCGGAAGTGCACCGCCATGCATAGGCTGCCTCTGTTTTCCTTTCTTTACTCCTCTGGAGGCTGCCAAAACCTCAGGATTGCTTCTCTGGATACTGGGGAATGCCATCGGCTGGGTAGAATGCCCACCGGCAGTGGCATGTGATCACCGGCCATTGGTGAAGCTATCGGCAGAGGGAGGATTGCCGGTCGACACTTAGCACTGCCGATCGGCAGAAAGCTCCTGCAGAATCTGCAATTGGCAGCAACAGAGGGCAAGGCAGAGCATGGCAATACAATTCAAGGCATATATGCACCAATCATGTCCCTTATCATGTTAATGACTCAAAGGAACATGCCCCTTGGTTCTCGGACCATCAATCGCGCATTTCCATGCGTGATGGTCCAAAGGACCAAGTGTGCACGTTTTGATGTCAAATGCAATGCAAACCAACAAACCAATGGGACTCGACCTCCATCGTGACTTGGTCAAGAGGTAGAGCATGCATGCCAATGCAATGCAATCCTAATCATGCGAGCTAGCATGCAACATAGCAATGCAATGCGAGTGATGTACACTAGGCACACCAACTATGCAAACAAGCAAACAAGCATACAAGGCATGAGATAATGCCACCAACAAGTATGCAAGGCATAATGTGAATGTTTAAGCATGTAAACAAACATGTGACTTCATTCAATCATGCAAGTTCAATTATTCAACAACTCACCAATATGCTACAACATACAAGGAGTACATGCAACAAACAAAGAGATGGACTTAAACATGATTTGGGCAGCTCTAATAAAGCCCAAAACAGTGGCCAAAGTGACCAAAATAAAGGACTAAACACATACACACATGCACATGTTAAAGGGGCCAACACTTAGGCACCAATGGGACAACTCTCAAACACATTTGAAAGAGGGTAATCATGGACATATGGCATGCAAGGTGAGCATTGAAAATCATGTTAAGATGGTGCCAAACCAAGAAAACAAAATAGACTAAGCATGCAGTAAATGGCACAAGTACTTGAAGCAAGTCAAAGGGGCTTGAACCATGACCAAGTCAACCAAGCCTTACAAGGCTAAGAGTACTTAAAATGGGTTCAAGGCAGACCTAAACCATGCAAAGGGGCCCCCTAGATGACATCTAAGTGGCTCAAATTCAAAGGCATGTACAATGGCCAAAACATGGAACATGCTACACAAGCTTTCAAAGCATTAAAGAGGTGTCCAAGGCAAGCATACAAGTATGTCAAAGGGACTGAAATTACATGACAAATGGTCCCAACCCACTAAATTAAGGCAAGGATGCATGCTATACATTCACGCACTTAAGGCCAACAAGCCAAAAATGCAAAGGGGCTATACAATGCATGCCATGGCCGACCCAAACAACTATGGACAGACCTCTAGCATGGTAAAATAAGCATAGAAGCTTCACAAAACTAGACCTAAAACAAGCTTGAACAAAGGTTTACAACCTAAGGCATGTTAAGGTCTAAACATGGCATTACAAGGTAGGTATACTAAGCATGCATGGTGTACCAAAACCAACAATAAACAGAGGCATATTATGATATAATAGGCACAAAAAATAGCCAAGGCATGGTCAACATGAAGCTTAGCTAGATGCTTCCTCAAGAGGCCAAAAATGGTCCATTTCAAGGACAATAAGGAGAGGGGGTGGCCCTCTCCTTCTTGGGACCTCAAGGCACCATCCTCACCTCTGAAATCCCTCAAGATTTCAGTGGTGAGGAGGCCCAAACACCAAGGTCTCGGAGCTCACACAAAATGGGGCCTCTCAAGGCCTAAGAGGGGTCAAACACCTCCAAACCACAAAACACTCTAAACAAACTATTTAGAGGGCCTAAAAATAGAACTTTTTATATTATACACCAAGCTCAAAAACAATTTTTAGATAGGTAAAAATACAATGCAAAAATGGGAAATAAAGGGACTAGTTTCTTACCCTTGAAGACCCCTTCAACAATGATGGACCAGCAGCCTCTTTTAGGTTGAAACCAGCTCCAAAACCTCAAAAACAACCTCTTAGAACCTCAGTAGCTAAGGGAAGGTGAAACACTATGTGTTTGTGTGCAATAGTAAGACACAAACACACTTAAACACACACAAAGGTAAAAAGAGAGAGGTATAGAGATAGAATGTGTATCAATCCTAACCCTAGAACTCAAAACCCTAATATGGCTGTCTAAAATCTCTAAAGTGTCTAACCCTAAGCAAGGGAGAGAAGGGCTCCTCTTATAGAGCTTTTTTGTCTTGTAAAGCTTACAAGACAAGCTTCTAAAGAGGGAGATCCCTCCATACACGTGTATGCAGGGGAGCCAAATGCAAGACAGCTGTATTAAAATATCTGCAAAAGCAGATGAACAGTAGTCGGCTGCCCAAAAATGCCATTTTGACAAAAGGGAGTGCCGACCGGCAACAAAGAATGCCGACCGGCAATATAGATTGCCGATGGCAGCAAAACACCAGCCGGTGGCCTCTGGCCATGGCCGGTGATGTATTGGGATGCCTCACAAGGCATTCCCTGCCCCTCCAAGGCAAAACACAAGTGTTTGGTGCAAAACCAAACACTAAACAGTCAAGTTCGGAGATCCTGAGGCAAGGCGTGTAGCCGAGACCTCCGGGAACTCCAAACGACCACAAACAAGGGTAATCACCAAGTGTTCCAATGGTGACGTCGAAGTCTTGAGGACGGTCAAAAATGGGGTGTCTACAGTTGCCACTCTTTGACAGAACTCGAAAGTCATAACAATGACGGGAGTGAATGTCAAAGCCCAGAGACGACCCATTTTTGACAAGGCCGAAGACTCAGACAAACATGCAAGACAAACAAGGTATGCGCCCGAAGGCAGGGGCAAAATGCAAGACAATGCACGAAGCCGAGCATAACTTATGATCATGCAAAGAAAGCTGTAATGAAGCATACATGCGACAATTTTAAGCTAGCATACACCGAACTACCCTACAATGCAGAAAGGATGTAAGAGAATTATGCAATTCTCAATACGTCTCACTCGGAGGATACGATACCTGTGCGGCTCGTCTGGTTGCACCAGCCTCAAATGAACCGTACATACAATATCGTGCCTGAAAAGAAAGCAAACTTAATAGGTACAATATTGTTAGCAACATGCATGACAATGCAAAAATGGATGCAAAATGATATGCAATATATACAAAACAATGTATAAACAATGCAAATAAAGATGCAATGGAATTGAAACAATGCAAACTATATGCAAAGCAATTGAATTATGATCCGATCATGAGCAGTTCGAAGCCACGCCTATGTCAAATAGATTGATGGAGGTAGCAAGTCTGTCTACCATAGAACGGTCAACTGAACTATGAGTAATGTAGACAGACACAAGAACAAGTATTGGGGGGGAATGACAAAGGTGGGGAAACGACCAGCTGGGGAAAGGACAACGATCCTAATGCTGGATACAACAAGTATACTACAATGTAATATATATACAGATAATGCTGGGGAAATGGCAATGGATATGGCACACGGGCCAAACCAAATCTTGCCTAGGAAAGGCATGTACGCATACAAGCCACGTCTAACATAGAACGGTCTACTGAACTATGCTTTGACACGAGAAGTATGGGCACATACCAGACCAAGATCAACATGGAAAGGCGCAAGCCGTAGGCGGAAGTGATGCAATGAATGCATGCAAGCTACAATGCAATGCGGATATGGCACGCAGGCCAAACCAAATCTTGCCTAGGAAAGGCATGTAAGCCGCGTCTAACATAGAACGGTCCACTGAACTATGCTTCGACACGAGAAGTATGGGCACATACCAAACCAAGCTCAACATGGAAAGGCGCAAGCCACAGACGGAGGGGTGATGCAATGAATGCATGCAAACTACAATGCAATAGATATGGTGCGCGGGCCAAACCAAATCTTGCCTAGGAAAGGCATATACACATACAAGCCGCATCTAACATAGAACGGTCCACTGAACTATGCTTTGACACAAGAAGTATGGGCACATACCAGACCAAGCTCAATCATGGAAAGGCGCAAGCCATAGACGAAGGACGATGCAATGGATGCATGTAAACTACAATACAATATCTACAAATATGCAATGGAAATGGATACAATGGATAAGGCCTGTGGGCCAAACCAAATCTTGCCTAGGAAGGGCATGTACACGTATAAGCCGCGTCTATCATAGAACGGTCCACTGAACTATGTTTCGACGTGAAAAGCATGGGCACATACCAGACCAAGCTCAATCATGGAAAGGCGCAAGCCATAGATGGAAGTGATGCAGCGAATGCATGTAAACTACAATGCAATAGATATGGCAAGCGGGCCAAACCAAATCTTGCCTAGGAAGGGCATGAACACGTACAAGCCGCGTCTAACATAGAACGGTCCACTGAACTATGCTTCGACGTGAAAAGTATGGGCACATACCAGACCAAGCTCAATCATGGAAAGGCGCAAGCCATAGATGGAAGGTGATGCAGTGAATGCATGCGACCTATAATGCAATATCTACAAATATGCAATGGAATGGATATTTACAAACATGCATGACAATGCAGTATGCACTATGTTCTACTGATGCACGACAATGCAACTATTTACGATGATGCATGACAATGCATGTTTTTTGTTTTTTTTTGTGTTTTTGAAATGCAAATGATGTATAAAATGCATGTTGCATGGAATGCGCGACAACACGCGGCTTTTGAGATGCACGTGAACTTGAATATGCGACGACGCAAGTCGCTTGAAATACATATATAATGCAACTTATCAAAAGTCGTTCGGGCACAACAAACACCGAAGGACTTGCACCTTCAGAGGATTTAGGATCTCCTAGACCGTACAATACCTGTGCGGCTCGTCTGGTTGCACCAGCCTTAAATGAACCGTACATACAATATCGTGCCTGCAAAGAAAACAAACTTAACAGGTGCAATGTGATTAACAATATGCACATTAATATATTTGAAAATGCGTGACAACGCAAAGCAAATGGAAAGCATAACAATGCTGTGAAAGTACAGACATGTAAACGGAGCACGCGGTCTACGCGGGCAACGAAATTGATCATAGGCATGCGGCCTACGCAAGCCATGAAATTGAACATAAGCATGCGGTCTACGCAGGTAAAACATACGGTCTACGCAAGTAATAAATTGAACAAATATGCGGTCTACGCAAGCAAAACATGCGGTCTACGCAGGTAACGGAATTAACATGCATGTGGTCTACGCAAGTAATGAAATTGAACAAACATGCGGTCTACACAAGCAAAACATGCGGTCTACGCAAGTAATGAAATTGAACAATTATGCGGTCTACGCAAGCAAAACATGCGGTCTACGCAAGTAATGAAGTTGAACAATTATGCGGTCTACGCAAACAAAACATGCGGTCTACGCAAGTAATGAAATTGAACAATTATGCGGTCTACGCAAGCAAAACATGCGGTCTACGCAAGTAATGAAATTGAACAATTATGCGGTCTACGCAAGCAAAACATGCGGTCTACGCAAGTAATGAAGTTGAACAATTATGCGGTCTACGCAAGTAATGAAGTTGAACAATTATGCGGTCTACGCAAGCAAAACATGCGGTCTACGCAAGTAATAAAATTGAACAATTATGCGGTCTACACAAGTAATGAAATTGAACAATTATGCGGTCTACGCAAGCAAAACATGTGGTCTACGCAAGTAATGAAGTTGAACAATTATGCGGTCTACGCAAGCAAAACATGCGGTCTACGCAAGTAATGAAATTGAACAATTATGCAAAATGCAATGAGATGCGCAAAATAGCGCGATGCGTTAAACAACGCGAGTGCTCAAGACAGTGCAATACGTGAGATAGCGCGATGGAATGCAATGCACAAAACAGTGCGATACGCTAAACAGTGCGATTGATTTTGAAATGCACAAAAACAGTGCGATTGATTTGAAATGCATAAGACAGTGCGATTGATTTTGAAATGCACAAAACAGTGCGATTGATTTGAAATGCACAAGACAGTGCGATTGATTTTGAAATGCACAAAACAGTGCGATTGATATGCGATGCACGTGGGGCAACTTTTGAATTTCGTAAAAGCCAAAAGGATACGAAAAGGATACACCTTGCACGAATTCGAGCGCCACGCACAGAAGACACAACCCGAGGTCAAAACGGAGGCCGGTCGAGCATCGGAAGTGCACTGTTTTGCACTGTTTTGAGCACTAAAGGCCCTGGACCCCACAAATAACTCAAACAAGGGTGTAGGAGGCTCCAAAATCACTGTAGGAGGTCACCGGATGACCACCGGCCATAAGAATACATCACCGGCCGTCCACCGGCCATCATTTAATTCCGTCGGCACAATATTTTGCCGACCGGTAAAGAGTGTGGCCGACCGACAAAGAATTGTTGTATCGGGGCAATTCTGTCATTTCGGCACGGGTCTTTTAAAATAGGGTTTCTAACCCTATTTTCTTACTTCTCCTTGGTCGAAAAACGCCTCTCTCTCTCTCTGTAGAGCATTCTCCTCCTTTGATTCTCCCATTTTCTTGCGTTCTAGCTCTCATTTCGTCATTCGATTCGCGATCTCCTTCGCGTTTCGGACATTTTCAAACGAACGAAACATCATTTCGGTGTTTCTTTCTTGATTTTCGCCACTCGGGGCTTGTTTCCCTCAAGTTTTTCTTGATATCCGTACCTTTTCCACACTCCAGCTTTTCCGGCCTTTTCCGACCCTCTCGGGGTTTGACTTTTCGGTTGACTTTCCACATTCTTGCCCGGATTTTCGCCTTCCGGCCATTTTCTCACCATTTTTGACATGGCCGACGATATTCCACAGGGCGGGACTCCCCCGGATCAGATGGATCCCGGGGTTGAGCTTCTCCCGCTGAGCGTCCGCCCGTTCGACCCGGCGACCTACCGGCCGGCGATTCATGTGCTACCTCCTGACGAACTTCGCCAGTTTCGGAGCTTCGAGAGGCACATGCCACCCGAGCTATTACTGCATGAGCCTACCTCCCACCTGTCCTTCGGCGCTTCCGAGGTAACTCTCTTTTCTCTACTTTACTTTCTACAATGTAGGATACAAAACTGTCATAGCTGGTTGTGCTCTTTAACTGCTTTAGCTCAGATACCCTGTATACTGTAGTTGATTGTAAACATACGTGCAACTGATATCTGCTTGAGACTGATACATGCACACACACTGCACTAGCCCTGAATCACCCGAACGCACGGCGCTCACTGTATTTCACTGCACACACACTGGTACCCAGTATTTGCTTGAGTCTGAAAATATACGCACATGCTATACTGTACTGAACCACCCGAACACGCTGACGCATCACATGTTGTAGTTCACTGTAAGCACACCGGCACCCGGTATTTGTTTAAATCTGTAAATATGCACACATGCTATACTGTACTGAACCACCCGAACATGCTGACGCATCACACGTTGTAGTTCACTGTAAGCACACCGGCGCCCGGTATTTGTTTGAGTCTGTTAAATATGCACACATGCTATACTGTACTGAACCACCCGAACACGCTGACACATCACACGTTGTAGTTCACTGTAAGCACACCGGCGCCCAGTATTTGTTTGAGTCTGTTAAACTTGCACACATGCTGCATACCTATATGCTTCTTAGAACTGCATTTTGAATGTTGCCTTGCAATTGTTGTTTTTTTTTGTTTACAGGGGGATTCCCATACCATCCGTGGGTATGGAAATACCGGTGCTCGGGACTGGTATACCGAGCTTCCCGATGCGGTTCGCCACATCGTGGACCAGGCGGGCTTCGGCGCTTTCTGCAGGGGACTATCCAGACTCACGACCAGCAGGCCCTTGCTCGCCGCTCTAGTGGAGAGGTGGTGGGACACCACCGACTCGTTCCATTTATCTGCGACGGGAGACATGACGATGACTCCCTATGATTTCTCGATGCTCACAGGCATCGGGGTAGGGGGTGATCCGATCCCCTTTGATACTGACATGGACGAGTGGACTGCCGCTCAGATCCATCTGCTTGGTGAGGTGCCACCTCTCGCCCGTCCAGGCTTTGTTCGTTACTCCTGGTTCGAGGTGCAGTTCAGGGTCCAGCCCGCGTTGGTGGAGGAAGCGCAGATGACTCAGGAGGCCGTAGAGAGGTATGCGCGCGGCTTTCTCATGTTCCTGCTGGGGACGACCATTTTCGCTGACCGGGCGAACACCGT
This sequence comes from Camellia sinensis, assembly GCF_055761805.1. Lineage (NCBI taxonomy): Eukaryota > Viridiplantae > Streptophyta > Magnoliopsida > Ericales > Theaceae > Camellia > Camellia sinensis. Next base: position 63,328,444 of record NC_138972.1, read on the forward strand.
GCCCCTCTGCCTGCTTAGTGCTTTGGTGGACGTCAGGCAGATCTTGCACTATGATTGGGGTGGCGCCGCTCTGGCCACACTCTACGGGTATATGAGCTCGGCTTCCCGTGGCAGCGGACAGTTGTTCAAAGGCTACTGGCGTGCTTGGGAGGTACGTTTCTTTCCCGCTTTTCATTTCCGCTTTTCTATCTTCTGTACTTTGTATTGTATTATGTATTGCACATACTATAGTCTGTTTTTCACTATCTGTATACTGCACACACGGCACACACATACACTCTGCTTTACACTGACTGTACACTGCTCACATTGTACACAATATACTGTCTGCACAACACACTGTACAACATGTGGCCCTATTATTCCCGTTTTATCTTGCATTCCGCTCTTATCTGATAATCATATTGATGTTTTCTCTGCAGTTGTGGGTTTACGCCTACTTTCCCAGGCTTGCACCCGTACCAGACACGGTGACCCCCCTCGTCGTCCCGTTCTCGCGACGCTTCGACAGGAGATGCGTGCGGAGGCCACGAGAGACATTTAGCTTCTTTCGCCGCTACTTCGACACTATCACCCCTGCCGAGGTATGTTTTATTTCAGAATTTATCTAAGCTTTGCTTTTCACTGCATACTTCAATAACGATAGATAACAAACTGTATGTCACTTTCAGATCACTTGGCAGCCTTGGGCTCCGTTGCCGGCGACGATTCGGGACCGATTTTCCGGTGCTGATGAGACCTCGCGTTTCCGGATCTTACTGGAGGGCCCAGTCTGTCGGGCTTGGTACTTGGGTGAGCGTTTCCTACGCCAGACCCTAGGGTTACCAGAGCAGATAGTCCCGGTTCACCCTCTTGAGGACATGAGGGAGACCGAGAGACTCAATACCGAGCAGATGGCCGATTATACTATCGGCTGGGAGGCGACCCGCTTCAGAGGCGTTGGCGACTACAGAGAGTACGTGCAGACGTACATTATGCGGTCTCTGAGCCGCGGCTATCGAGCCGAGGGAGCCAGGCCCGTGGCGCCAGCAGTTAGGGCAGGAGCGGGAGCTGGAGCTGGAGCATCGAGGAGGGCTCGGGTCCGTGGCAGGGGCAGAGTTCAAGGAGGACGGGGGACCGGTTGGCCTGCTCTGCCCACTTTACTGACATACAGAGGGCAGGATGGGGCGACCTACCAGATCCCCTTTGCTCCTCCCCCAGCTAGTCATGGGTTAGCCGGCATCCCCGACTTGCCTCCGGTATGTATTAGTCCATTTTGCATCTTGCATTGGCATTTCATTTCAGTTTGTTTGATATTCCACGGAATACTGATACATCTTGTACTTTTACAGGCATCTTCCGAGTACACCCGGCAGTCCGTGGAGCTGAATGCCTCCATGATGGGGATGCTACAGCGGACCTTTGACCTCCTGGCCCTCTACAGCATTCCGGTATGTTCTTCTGATCACGGCCTCAAATCACTCACGAGCTGATTCACGTAATCTGATGTACGACACAACACCTGACACACTGATCTCACAGCGTCTGATACACTGCATACACTGCATTCTGTACTGTACTCTGCACTGATAAACTGTCCACGGCATTCATACATTGTACTCATACATCGCATTCTGCACTAATAAACTGCTCACGGCATTCGCACACTGTACTCATACGCTGCATTCTGCACTGATAGATTGTCTACAGTATTCACACACTGTACTCATACTCTGCATTCTGCACTGTTAAACTGTCCACAGCATACTGATGCATTTGCCTTTTATTTACTTTTTCAACCTCCCTTCCAGATTCCCGTGGTAGGAGGTGCTCCAGCTGGACCTTCCATCCCCGCCCGAAGGAGAGATGAGGAGGGCAGAGTATTCCCCCGCACCAAGGCGGGGCGCACTCATGTCGGGAGTAGTTCGCGGGCTCCCGTCCCTGACGATGACGATGATGATGATGACGAGTCGGAGGCGGAGGCAGAGTCGGAGGCGGAGTCATCGGAGGAGGAGACCGGAGGCGGCACTAGCTCGAGCTCTGACGACGATGCTGATGATGCTCTTGGACCTTCGTCCAGGAAGAGGACTAGGACAGACCGATAGCCCTCGGAGTCGCTTGACATGGATACAGATTTTTGTTGTTTTTCTTCTTTTTTGTACTTTTCCCTTTTGTTGGTAGTCAGGATACTTTGTACTGCCGCGGGCAAATTTTTGTTTCCAAAACTTGTGTACTTGAAAAGATGATGAAATGAAACAGGCTTTTTATCTGAAAAAGTGTTTACATCCGTATATCTTTACATTCCATACTTTGCATTGCATCACACCATATTACACCTCAATGTAAATGAAATATGATTAGTTGTCTGAAAATTGAACACTTGCACTGTAATAATCAGATAACTAAACAGCCAACGGCAAAATAGCCCAAGCAGCCCACTGCCTGATTCTGGACACACAGCCCTTACTCTGCTGGGGATTAATCTGCATATAGCCCATAGCACAGCATTCGGTTCATTCTGCACATAGCAAATCCTGAGTGAATGGCCCAATCTGACAAGACGGAGCTCAAAGATGGAACCGGTTGGAGTTGAAGCACGCTCAAATATAGAGAATGGCACAGCATTCTGAGTATAAACAATTTTTAAAATTAAAGAAGGGTTTTTCAAACCGGGGTATCGAGCCTACAACTGAACACAGCGGGGAGGACTCAAACAAAAGGGTACACGACCTAAACATAACGAGACACGCTCGGAAAAGACCTAAAACAAAGGTTGAGGCAAACAAAACAAAAGACACGACATACAGACGCATTAACGAAGACGGGGGACCTCTGATCACGAGGAGCCAGTTTCTCTGGGTATTGTTTCCCACCCTTTTCTCATTTGTGATTCTCACATCACTCTAGCACTCAAGCTCGGTTTTTCCTCTCAAAACCCTTTTTCTTGCTTTTCTCTCAACTTACACCTCTCTATTCTTTACTCTCTCATTTTTCGTCCCTCCCCAAGGTGATTAATGAATGAATAGGAAGGTGTGGGTTCATGCTCAACACCGTTAGCTCACGGCTATTTCTTCTGGTGGGTAGAGTGCCCTTCTGGCAAGTATGTTGACGACGGGGGGGAGACAGAACGCCTGGCTCAACTGTGCCCTTAGTTCATCACTTTGACCATTTTTTTGTTTTTGCTTTCTACTAAAACAGTTTTGATCAAAATGAGAGTCAGATTAACGTACTTGTTCGACTCTTGATTTGAAAACCATGCAAGTCAGGCTGTAAGCACTGAAAATTTTCCTTTTTGGGTCCAAGACAATGGTCCAATTTTGGAAAATGGAATAGTTTTCGAGAAAATAGTCAACCTTAGTAAAAATTTTCAAAAACTATTTTACAAACAGTCAATGCTCAACGAGCATGGAACTTACTCTTTGAGATGCGCCACCTCGGATCGGAGGCAATGGAAAATTACCCCTGGCTTGAAAGGGGTGGATGGCAATGTAGACGTCCCCGAACGCCCCAGGAGGGTGAGTACCGTTCTGTTCATTTTGGGTCACTACAGCTCGGACTCGATTTGTGTCACGGTTCTTAATCTTGAACCAAAGAGTCCAAATCTGGCAAATCGTTTTGAGAAACAGATTTTTGAAAAGAAGTGCCAAACATGGACTGCTTTGCCAGATACAGAGTCGCCACCTAAATATTTTTTATGGGAGAATTTAGGAAACCCTGACTCGGTGCCGAAGGCCACATGTCCATCATCACCGGAGTTGTCTCGGCTCGGGAGCTAGGGTACGATTGGGGAAGGTCAGCTATGAGCACCCCCTCTCGCCCGATCCGAAGATCGGCCTCTACTAACCATGATATCCGTTTTTGAAAACGTTATGTGTTCTTATTCCGGTTATTTAGCCTAGAATTACTATATTATGCGCACAGCAAACAAGTATAGACTAGATTGCCTAATTTGGAAATAAGCATTGCATATCCGTTTGTCTTAAAAAAAAGTACTTTGGAATTTGCTACTCGCAAGTAGGCTTAAATACGGATTTCAACGAGTTTTTCCAACTCAAACAATCCAACCTTCACCCACAGGCATTCGAACAATTTATAACACATAAGCATCTAGCCACATGGTAAGCATGCTATCATGTTAACATTCACACGCATGCGAGATGCTAAAGCATAAATACTTACATCGTACTCCGTGCCAAAACAATAAACTAGTTAGCAAACATGCGTGATCCTAGTTCATGTCAAGTTGACTAATGCAACACAAGCAAAATGTGATTAGGATGGGCTCGGCTAATCTACGATGACATGTGAAATGCTACAACTAACATGTATTCAATTTGGAAATTGAAATACAGATGCAGTTAGAATGATGGGCCGAGCCCGGTGCATGTAAGAAAAATGAATGAATGCACGCATGCATTGCATGAGGTATGCTAATTTAAATGTGCCCTAATCTACCATCATAAGCAGGTAAATAAAAGGGAAGGAAGAAATGGGGGTTGGAAAACATTCACACACTCACCCACACTTATTACAGATTCGCCCTCGCCCGGAGGGACCAAATAAATAATACAAATTAATTAACTACGCAAGCTAATTAAATATTACAAATTGTCTAATCAGTTAACAAACTAATTTAAACTAGGAAAAGCAGTAAACCGCCTCGGGAGGAGAGTCAGATGCAGCGCATGCTCGGGTCCTGCTCGGAAGTACATGGCCAGGCATAGTCTGCCTCTATTTACCCTGCTCTGCCTCTCTGAAGACTGCCAAAGTCTCAAGGATGCCTCTCTGGATACTTGGAATCACCATCGGCTGAGTAGAATTACCACCGGCAGTGAATTGTGGTCACCGGCACAAAATGAATCCATCGGCTGGTGATTTACTGCCGGTCGGCAATGTATACTGCCGGTCGGCAAAGAATGCCTGCAGAACCTGCAACTCACAGCAGCAGAGGACAGAACTTGCATGGCAATACAATTCAAGCAATGTATGCACCAATCATGTCCCCTATCATGTTTGTGACTCAAAAGGGCATGTGTCTTGATTCTCGGACCACCAATCACGCATTTTCATGCATGATGGCCCAAAGAATCAAGTGTGCAACTTTCATGTCAAATGAAATGCAAACCAAACAAACGAACCAAGGCCCAATTCCTATCACCAAGTCAAGGAACAAGGCATGCATGCAAGATGCAATGCAACCTAGGCATGCAAGCTAAGGATGCAACATGGCATGGCAAGACACTTATGCAAGCATACAAGCAAACATGAGGCAATGCAAACTGATGAAAAGGTGGACTTATACATGATTTAGGCAACTCTAAATAGGCCTAAAACAGTGGCCAAAGTGACCAAAATAAAGGACCAAATACACATGCACACATGCACATGATTAAGGGCCAACACTTAAGCATAAAAAGGGGACTCTCAAGCACACTTGAAAGAGGCATAATGTGGACCAATGGCATGCAAGATAAACATTGAAAATCATGTTGAGATGGTGCCAAACCAAGCAAACAAAATAGACTAAGCATGCAATAAATGGCCCAAGTACTTGAAGCAAGTCAAAGGAGCTTGAACCATGACCAAGTCAACCAAGCCTCACAAGGCTAAGAGGACTTAAAATAGGTTCAAGGCAGACCTATACCATGCAAAGGGGACTCTTAGATGGCATCTAAGTGACTCAAATTCAAAGGCATATACAATGGCCAAAACATGGAGCATATAACACAAGCTCATAAGGCATCAAGGAGACATCCAAGGCAAACATATAGGCATGCAAAGGGGACTGAAATGACATGGTGGATAGTTCCAAACCACTAAATCAATGCAAGAATGTCATGCTATACATTCATACACTTAAGGCCAACAAGCCGGAATGCAAAGGGGCTATACTAAGCATGCCAAATCCGACCCAAACAACCTAGGACAGACCTTAAACATGGCAAAATATGCACAAAAGCTTCACAAAGCTAAGCCTAAAACATGCTAGAACAAGGGTTTACAACCTAAGGCATATTAAGGCCTAAACATGGCATTACAAGGTAGGTATCCTAAGCATGCATGGTGTACCAAAACCAACACACAACAAGGTTATATCATGGTATAATAAGCATGGAAAATAGCCAAGACATGATCAATACACACTCTAACATGATGCTCCCTCAAGAGGCCAAAAAGGGGCCCTTTCAAGGACAACAAGGAGAGGGGGTGGCCCTCCCCTTTTGGAGACTTCAAGACACCATCTTCGCCACTGAAGTCCATCAAGATTTCAGTGGTGAAGAGGCCCAAACACCAAAGTCTCGAAACTTGCACAAAAATAGCACAAAAAGGAGCCTTACAAGGCTTAGAAGGGGTCAAACAAACCCAAACCACAAAACACTCTTAATAAACAATCAAGAGGGCCTAAAAACAGAACTTTTTTATGTTATACACTAAGCACAAAAACAGCTCTAAGATGGGTAAAAATACAATGCAAAAATGGAGAATAAATGGACTAGTTTCTTACCCTTGTTGACTTTCTTCACAAATGGTGGACCAGCTGGTTCTTCAAGCTCAAAACCACCCAAGAACACCAAGAACAACCTCTTCGAACCTCAGTAGCTAAGTGAAGGTGAAACACTATGTGTTTGTGTGCAATAGTAAGACACAAACACACTTAAACACACACAAGAGAGAGATATAGAGATAGGATATGTATGAAACCCTAACCCTAGAACTCAAACCCTAAAATGGCTGTCTAAAAATGTCTAAAGTCTCTAACCCTTGCAACAAGAGAGAAGACCTCTCTTTATAGAGCTTATTGTCTTGTAAAGCTTACAAGACAAGCTTCTAAAGAGGGAGATCCCTCCATACACGTGTATAGAAGGGAGCCAAATGCAAGACAGCTGTAATAAAATATCTGCAAAAGCAGATGAACAGTAGTCGGCTACCCAAAAATGCCATTTTGGCAAAAGGGAGTGCCGACCAGCAATAAATAGTGCCGACCGGCAATATACATTGCCGATGGCAGTAAAAACCAGCCGGTGGCCTCTGGCCATGGCCGGTGGTGTGTGGGGATGCCTCACAAGGCATTCCCTGCCCCTCCAAGGCAAAACACAAGTGTTTGGTGCAAAACCAAACACTAAACAGTCAAGTTCGGAGATCCTGAGGCAAGGCGCGTAGCCGAGACCTCCGGGAACTCCAAACGAACACAAACAAGGGTAATCACCAAGTGTTCCAATGGTAACGTCCAAGTCTTGAGGACGGTCAAAAATGGGGTGTCTACAGGCAACGGAAAGTTGCCCCTGGTTTGAATGGCGGCTCACGATGACTCGTGGCAACGGAAAGTTGCCCCTTGTTTGGATGGTGCCGCAGCAGTCCTGTAGACACCCCATTTTTGACCGACCTTAAGACTCAGACGTCACCAATTGAGTGCTTGGTGATGTTGCATATCGCGCTCGTTCAGAAGTCTCAAAGTCGCAGCCATGAGCCCTGCCTTCGGATTTTCGAACCCTCTTCTGTGCCTTGCCTCGGTTTGCGAACCAGGCTCGGTTTTCTCTGTTTCTTTTCCTGAGGGGAGGGAGAGGTCCTGTAGACCATCTCTTAGTGGCCGTGGGCTACATTTTGTGGCTACAGGCCATTTTGCCCATTTCGGAGCCCGGTTCCCGGTTTTCGGAGCCGTCAGGCCGTGTGCCTCGGTTCGGGACCGCCTAACCGTCTCCGTTTGCTCCAGTTTTTGGCGTGCATCATATTTACTCCCTTTTGAGGGACACTGGGGTCAGAGAAACCCACTTCGTGGCCGAACGCCACTTTCGGTGCTTGGCAGCCCATTTTCGGGACCCCGAACTGCGTGTTTTGGCCCCCGAGCATTCGTTTTGCATCGGTTTTCGTTCATTTTTGGCAGGTGCCTCTGTTTCATCACCAAGAAGGTCACTGGAGGGTGGGAGGCCAGCAATTATCTTGGCAACCAGTTATATTCCATTTTCGCCCTCCGACACCCGTTTTTCGCACTTCCGAGCCAATGTTGAACACCTTGGGGCCACTTTCTTCAACCCCAAACCACATATTTGTGATGTACACACATGGGAGGACCCTAAAAGTTGGTGGCCGGCCAGAAACTCCAATTGAACCTTTTGAACCCCTCCTAAAAATGGCTTGTTCTCTCTTCTGTTTTAGAATTTCCAAATTCGAACCACAGGGTTGTGATGAGGGGACCTGGGAGGCCACCTTTTTGTGGTGGCCGGCCACTAAAGCAACTTGGCCTTTTTGACCCTTTGCCGGCTGGCTAGGGGAGGTGGCCGGCCGGCCACCTACAAGTTCAAAAACCAGCCGGCCATGTTCCTCACAAAAGGCACTTTACAGCTGTATAGCTTTTTCCCCAGAAAATATCTTGATCCGGGGGATATTTTTTGGGGGAAAACTTGTCTCCTTTTTCCCCCACCTTTGCCCCTCCTTTTCTTCCTCTTTTTTGTCCATATAACCAGCTGCCAACATTTGTTTTAGGGGTTAGAAAAAATCATCTTCAAGCTTGGTATACAAAATCCTCCTCCATCTCTCTCATTTCCTTGAAAACCTCCAAGTCCAACACCACCATTTCTTCTACACCACCAATCCCCACCCTTCCATCCTCCATTCCAGAAGTTTGAAGGTGTTCTCCAAGGCCTAAGGGTGCTGCAAACTCAAGCCAAGAAGCATCCAAGACTTGTCTTCAAAGGTAAGTCCTATTTCCCCTCTTTTGAGCTTAATTTTGCAACATTTCTTAGCCATACATGCTTATTGCTTTGAGCTCCGGCCCTAATTGAAAGTAGCCTTCTTTTGATCTCTTTTTCACTTTTTCTTAAGGGCTCAACCCTGTTTGAGCCCCCCATCTTGCACTTGCTTCAATATCTTCCTTGAATGCCATTTTCTTGCATGCTTTGGAAGCCCATTATGATTCCATTTTTGGGCGTTTTACAGAACTAATAATAGGCTTATTTTGAGCCCCTCTTCAACATTGAAGAAGGGCTCAACACTGTTTGGGACCTCCATGCTATACTTGCCTTTATATCCCTCTTTGGTCCCCTTTTTTGCATGTTTTGGTAGCCTATTATGCTTCAGTTTTTGGCCTTTTTACAGTACTAAAAATAGTCTTATTTTGGCCCATTCTTCATGTTTAATTGAGGGTCTTTGGCCGTTTGTGGAATATTTTGTAGACTTTGTGTTATAGCCACCTTCGAGCCTCATTTTGCATTGCATTTCTAGCATGTTTGTATACTGTTTTGGGGTTTTTACAGTTCTGTAAATATACATATTTTTTGTCCCTCTTCAATGTTGTAGAAGGGAATTTTTCAGTTTGGGCTTTGCATATATCACTTGCCCCTTTGGCCACCTTTTGGCCCTTTTTCTTGCATAAGAGCTTAGCCATATCTATGTTTGATTTTAGAGTTTTTACAGTTCTGTAAAGTGGCTTATTTTTGGCCCCTCTTCAATGTTGTTGAAGGGCCCTAACCTATTTGGAGTTAGCAGCTGTGAGTTGCTTCATAATCTCATGTTTAGGGCCATTTTTGCATGCCATTGTTGCCCTATCTTTGCTTGCTGTTTGGCCATGATTTGTACTGTAAAAATGCTTATTTTGAGGCTGCCTTGATTCTGTATTTTCATCTCGTGTACCAATTATGCATGCTTTGTATAGCTGTAAGCCATTTCACGTACTTAATCTTGCATTTCGGGAGAAATTCCATGCATCGGGTGTGTTTTCGCCTCATTTCGGGGCTGTTTTCCCCACATTTCAGTGCTGAAATTCCATTAGCATGTTTGCATATCATTTTCCATGCTATTGCATTACGTATGCCATTGCCTTGGTTTGCGTGCCCGTGTGCACGCATTTCAAGGCACTTCATTTTCATCCATCGGCCTCTTATGTGAGTGTGGCTGAGGCTCTCTCATGTTAGTGTAAGTCCATGTTGCATTCTATATGCCATTTTCCATGCCATTGCATTGCATACGCCATTGCCTCGGTTTGCGTGCCTGTGTGCACGCATTTCGAGGCACTTCATTTTCATCCATTGACCTCTTATGTGAGTGTGGCTGACGCTCTCTCATGTTAGTGTAAGTCCATGTTGCATTCTATATGCCATTTTCCATGCCATTGCATTGCATACGCCATTGCCTCGGTTTGCGTGCCCGTGTGCACGCATTTCGAGGTACTTCTTTTTTATCCATTGGCCTCTTATGTGAGTGTGGCTGAGGCTCTCTCATGTTAGTATAAGTCCATGTTGCATTCTATATGCCATTTTAGCCATATTGCATTGCGTATGCCATTGCCTCGGTTTGCGTGCCCGTGTGCACGCATTTCGAGGCGCTTCATTTTCATCCCATGGCTTCCTATGTGAGTGTGGCTGAGGCTCTCTCATGTTGGTATAAGCCCATTATTGCATTGCATATGTCATTGCCTCGGTTTGCGTGCCCGTGTGCACGCATTTCGAGGCACTTCATTTTTATCCATTGGCCTCTTATGTGAGTGTGGCTGAGGCTCTCTCATGTTAGTGTAAGTCCATGTTGCATTCTATATGCCATTTCCATGCCATTGCATTGCATACGCCATTGCCTCGGTTTGCGTGCCCGTGTGCACGCATTTCGAGGCACTTCATTTTCATCCATCGGCCTCTTATGTGAGTGTGGCTGAGGCTCTCTCATGTTAGTGTAAGCCCATATCATATTTCCATGTCATTTGCATTGCGTATGTCGTTTTCTCGGTTTGCATGCCCGTGTGCACACACTTCGAAGCATCTCATTTTCATAGCATTGTGCATACTAGGTTGTATCTTAGATCGCATTTATGCATTTCCTCAGTTTGCGTGCCCGTGTGCACGCATTTCGAGACATCTCATTTTCATAGCATTGTGCATGCTAGGCTGTATCTTAGTTGCATTTCATGCATGTCGTGCATATTGCATCGTGTTCGGTATAGGAGTTAGCCCGGGCACGAGAAACGAGGTGCATTTCGTACTCCGAGTGACGGAATGTATCTCAATTCCCCAGTCACCGACACTCCGGATCATCCATGATGGAGTTAGGTCTCGTTGTGTTTTCATGTGCATTCATCCCATATTAAATTGTGCAATTCGACTCCTCGGCCATCATCCCTCGATATGCGTGATTCGTGGCACGAGGATCGAGGCATGCATATATCTGTGAAAATACATTGCTATGCCCCTTTCCTGCTCTCTGTTGCGGCAAATGAAGAATCAGTAAACTTCCAGAGTTTGGCACGCTTTCCAAGAAAAATCACAAAACAGAGGCTAATTGGGGCATCCCAGTGGATTTCCGCGCAAGGCAGCCCAGACATGCATCATTCATCAGGAGCAAGGCAATCCCTAGCTTGCATGCCAGTTTTATTTATTTTCTTAGTTGATTTGTTAATTAATTAGGAATTTGTATATTATTCGGACTGTAGTATTTGGACTGTAATATTCTTTTATTCGGGACTGTATTATTTATTCGGACCCTCTGCGCGAGGGCACAACTGTAATAAGTGTGCGTGTGTGTGTTGTATGTCTTCCAACCCCACGTCTTTCTCCCTTTTATTTACCTACTTATGATGGTTAGATTAGGGCATGTTTAAATTAGCATACAGTATGACAGCATGTTTGCATCATTCATCTGTATTGCATGCACCGGGCTCGGCGCATCATACTAACTGCATTGTACTTTCAATTCCAAATTGAATACATGATAGTTGTAGCATTTCATATGCCATCTTAGAATAGCCGAGCCTGCTATAGTTGCATTTTGCATGTGTTGCATTAGGCATTTCTGTATACTTAGGATCATGCATGATTTCTAATGTAAATTCTGTTTTGGCTTGGAGTACCCGGTGAGTTTTATGCTTTAGCATCCTTGCATGCGTGTGAGTGACTGCTATGATAGCATGCTTACCATGAGGCTATTTGCTTATGTGATATAACTGCCTGAATACCTGTGGGTGAAGGTTGGGTTATTTGGATTGGAATAAATCATCAACTATTTGTTTTAAACCCACTAGATAGTGGCAAAACCATCTTTTCTAAGCCCACCCGAGGGTGGCAAAATCTGCATTTTAAGCCTACTTGCGAGTAGCAAACCATCTTTCAAACAAACAAACATGAAATGTTTTGTTCTACTTCAGGCGACTCAGTCTATACTTGTATGCTGTGCGCATCACATAGTAACCTAGGCTAATAACCGGAATAAGAACACACAAAGTTTTCAAAAATAGATATCATGGTTAGTAGAGGCCGATCTTTGATCGGGCGAGCGGGCGTGCTCATGAAGTGACCTTCCCCAATCGTACCCAAGTTCCCGAGCCGAGGCAACTTTGGTGATGACGGACACGTGGCCTTTGGCACCGAGTCAGGGTTTCCTAAATTTCCCATTAAAAAAACATTTAGGTGGCGACTCTGTATCTGGCAAAGCAGTCCATGTTTGGCACTTCTTTTCTAAAAATCTGTTTTTCTCAAAACGATTTGCCGGATTTGGACTCTTTGGTTCAGACTTAGAACCGTGACAAATTTGAGAGTCCTGAGCTGTAGTGACCCCAATATGAACGAAACGGGAGCTCGTTCCTCCCGGGGCGTTCGGGGACGTCTACAAGTCCGCAAACAGTCTTCATTGGTAGTGGTCGAACTCTTGGACACAGAGATGACAAAAACAGTTATAACAAATATATGGACACAGTCACCTTGGAAGGCGTTGGCGACTGGACTTTGGGATGAAATCAAAACCATTGTATGGACCGAGACGCTATGAAAGCGTTGGGGGCTGGACTTCATGATGAAGTTGCCTACGTATCCCAAACATGGGAATCAAGCCTTACGTAGTTCCGGTCAAGGTACACTCGGGTATTTTAACCTTCACTTTTCAGGCTCTAACTTTTGCCAAGGTGCTCGATGCGGGTTTTCGACCTTACGAGCTTCTTTTCATTTCTCTTTTTTTTCAATTTTTATATCTTTTCATTTTTTTTCATTCTTTTTTTTTTCTTTTGCATTTTTTTTTTTTTGTTCTTTTCTTTTGTATTTTTTGCTTTTTTATATTTTTCTCTTGCTCTAACTTTTGCCTGGGTCGCCCTTTCGGGTTTTCGGCCCAGCGAGCCTCTCAAAGGGTAAAAGTGTAACAAGTCCATGCCAAATGGTTTTTTGAAGTTGAAGCCTCTCTGTGTCTAGGAGAACGGCTATTGCAATGATTTGCAGAAGAATCCATCATGGTTGCTCCACGAGCTTCTTCTGGTGAGATCTAATCTTTTTTATTCGGCTTTGGTGCCTCTTGTTCGAGGGCTGCTTCTGATCTGGCCACACAGACCTTGCATGACATTTGACCGTTTGATCTTTCTGAACGGGTTCGGGGTTCGAAATGGACGGGTTGGATCTTGAGACTGAGAGTGATCCTAAGCTGCATAATCTCAAGAGCGATTCCACACAGGTCCTCACAGGGCCGTGCAAACATTTGTTTTTGAAAGTTTTTAAGAAAGCGACAAATCGCTCGCGCCGAAGATGGTGTGGAACAGGTCTAGATCAAGCCAGGGTCCTTCCCAGTACTCACGCTGACAAGCATGATTTCATTCATTAAAAGGCTTAGCATGCTTCTCCTTTCTCTCAAAATGATCAAAATTTGCAAAACCCGAGGAATTCCTTCCTCTTCGTTTTTATCACCGCAGTGTTCAAAAGGGTTTTTTGAAAAACTTAGGTTAATGCAATGAGTTCGGCGCGCAGGAGAGCAGGCGAGATGTACTGTCAGCCCATTCAAATCCTCTGGCACAACTAACTTACACTGAAGGCAAGCATGAAAATGAGATAACCACAGCTGTTTCATTCAGATTTGTTGGTGTAACTGGCCCCTCGGTAGAAGCAGACTCAAAAAACAAAAATAGGTAATTACAAGACAAAACGGTGTTCGAGGCAACAACCCCGAAATCACCCGGTATTCTATACAAAGGGGACTGACTCGATACAACAAAACAGACCCTTAAGCAAAAAGACTGACTCAAGACAAAGAGACAGACTCAAAACAAAAGACTGACTCGATTCCCAAGCCAGAATTTACAAAGCTTAGCGTTCACAGATGCTCAAAAATGCGTGCCAGATGCCACATCCGAAATATACCAAATGCCGCCCGTAGGTGGTTCACTTTCTGATTACATACTTGCAGTATTTGTGTCCTCAAAATCCAATAATTGGGTGGTAACGGACTTGGCTGAGGTGGGCAGGAGGATAACCTCGTTGTCAATCAAATCTTGCACCTCATGACGGAGGCGGTAACAATTGTCGGTAGCATGGCCTGTCTGCTGGTGGTACGCGCAGTACTGAGCAGCATCATGCGTAGCAGGGAGATTCTTCGGGAGAGGCCGAGGCTCCAAGGGTTTAAGGTGTCCCCTCTCGGCAAGGATCTGAAGTGCCTTAGACAGAGGCATGTAGAGAGCATGAAAGGTCCTGCGCCCTCGGGGCAAGTACTTTGGAGTCTGAGCGCTCTTACTAGCCGCACAAGCGAAAGGGTCGGCAGGCGCCACCTTAGCTTTCTGATCTTTCCCGGGTGCAGGGCTGGGGATAGGAGGAACTGTTCTGGCATGACAGGGCCTATCCCGATTTTCCGACTGACTTGAACTCCCCTCAGGTGGAGTGGGGAAAGCATCCTCCACAGTTTTTGCCACAACTGCGGATATCTGTTGCTTGTTCATCCCCCCGGCTTTCAAAGCCTCGACTGCCCACAGCAGTTGTTCAATGGGATCGGCATCTGCCTTCATTTTGTCTTTTCCTCTGGCCTCAGCCTGATCGAGGGTTTGAGTTGATGTTGATATGTCATTACCATAGCTGGAGGCCATCTCCGGTTGGCTAAGTTCGATCGCAATTCGCCCCAACAGCGGGGGCTCCTGGGGTACAAAACTCCCGGCATATGGTGCAGTTGGAGGTGAAGCTGACATTCCGTAGGCAAGATCTCCCACAGACCTCTGGAGATCACCTATCATCCCCATTAGTTCAAATGTAGTAGGCTCGCGAGCCTGGTATAGTTGGGGGGCCCAAACCGGGTGCGCAACAAGCGACCTAGGTGGACGTGACACATCAATGTTGGCCTCACTTTGCAGAGCGATCCCTTGATCTAATGCAGCTGTCATAACCATGATCTCTTCTGAATTCTGCGTCATCATAAGTCCTGCCTCAGCAAAGGGGGAGCACTAGCTATTCTGTACCAGCTGTCTGAACCTTGAAAGAGACAACAAACAGCATTTCAGCCCAAACAGGTCAAACACAGGTGTAACAGAACAACTGTACCCTACTGCTGATCACTATTCCCCAGAAATCACTTTTCCCAAAACTGAACCCGATACCCGCGGATAACTGATTCTCATAACTGACACTGATGCTCTCAGGTCCGATACTCAAACTCGCAAACTGATATGTACGTTCCTGTAGAGATACATTCTAAAAGCACATAGCAGATAAGTGAGAACCAAAACACCCCTATGTTGGGGTAGGGTTTCCCTGTCCTATTTTGTCAGGAGCTAGGGTTTCACTATACACGCAGCAGTCTTCAAACAACCTAACATCGGGTAAGCAGCCTGTCCTAACTTGGAATGGTCACTATGGATCCGAATATGCACTAGGTCGAATGGTCGAAAAGGGTGCCCCGGTGAAAACCGGGGTTTGTGTTCCCATACTGTCAGAGCCCATAACCGGTCAGCCTTATGGTCATGCCTTGACAAGACAAGCCTTCGGCAAATCGTTCAGGAATGGCAGATGGCAAACACGGTGTTCCTAGGCGCACCTATGCACATGCAATGCAAAGAGACACATAAATGAGATCAAAACAGGATATCATGAGTTCGAGTCAAGCTCTCTAACTCCCCAGTGGAGTCGCCAGAAACTGTAGACGTCCCCAAACGCCCCAGGAGGGTGAGTCCCGTTCTGTTTATTTGGGGTTACTACAGCTCGGACTCTCAAATTGTCACGGTTCTTAATCTTGAACCAAAGAGTCCAAATCCGGCAAATCGTTTTGAGAAACAGATTTTTTGAAAAGAAATGCCAAACATGGACTGCTTTGCCAGATACAGAGTCGCCACCTAAATATTTTTTATGGGGGAATTTAGGAAACCCTGACTCGGTGCCGAAGGCCACATGTCCGTCATCACCGGAGTTGTCTCGGCTCAGGAGCTAGGGTACGATTGGGGAAGGTCAGCAATGAGCACACCCTCTCACCCGATCCGAAGATCGGCCTCTACTAACCGTGATATCCGTTTTTGAAAACGTTATGTGTTCTTATTCCAATTATTAGCCTAGCATTACTGTGTTATGCGCGCAGCAAACAAGTATAGACTAGATTGCCTAATTTGGGAAAAAGCATTGCATATCCGTTTGTCTTCAAAAGTACTTTGGAATTTGCTACTCGCAAGTAGGCTAAAATACGGATTTCAACGAGTTTTTCCAACTCAAACAATCCAACCTTCACCCACAGGCATTCAAACAGTTTATCACATAAGCATCTAGCCACATTGTAATCATACTGTTATGATAGCATTCACACGCATGCGATATGCTAAAGCATAAATACTTACATCGTACTCCGTGCCAAAACAAGAACATGTTAGCAATCACTGCATGATCCAAGTCCATGTTAAGTGCCTAATGCATCGCATACAAAATGTTACTAGAATAGGCTCGGCTAATCTAAGGATGGCATGTGAAATGCAGTCAGTTAACGCATGTATTTGATTCGGAATTTGAAGTACAAATGCAGTTAGCATGATGTACCGAGCCTGGTGCATGTAAGACAAAATTATGGATGCACGCATGCATAGCATAAAGTATGCTAATTTAAACATGCCCTAATCTACCATCATAAGCAGGTAAATAAAAGGGAAGAAAGAAGTAGGGATTGGAAGACATTCACGGACTCACCCACACTTATTACAGATTCGTCCTCGCTCGGAGGGACCAAACGAATAATACAGATAATTAACCTACAAGCTAATTAATTATTACAAATTACCTAATTAGCTAACAAACTAACTAAGCTAGGAAAAACAGTAAACCGCCTCGGGAAGAGAGCTCAAAGCAATACGTGCTCAGATCTTGCTCGAAAGTGCACCGCCATCCATAGGCTGCCTCTGTTTTCCTTTCTTTACTCCTCTGGAGGCTGCCAAAACCTCAGGATTGCTTCTCTGGATACTGGGGAATGCCATCGGCTGGGTAGAATGCCCACCGGCAGTGGCATGTGATCATCGGCCATTGGTGAAGCTATCGGCAGAGGGAGGATTGCCGGTCGGCACTTAGCACTGCCGATCGGCAGAAAGCTCCTGCAGAATCTGCAATTGGCAGCAACAGAGGGCAAGGCAGAGCATGGCAATACAATTCAAGGCATATATGCACCAATCATGTCCCTTATCATGTTAATGACTCAAAGGAACATGCCCCTTTGTTCTCGGACCATCAATCGTGCATTTCCATGCGTGATGGCCCAAAGGACCAAGTGTGCACGTTTTGATGTCAAATGCAATGCAAACCAACAAACCAATGGGACTCGACCTCCATCATGACTTGGTCAAGAGGTAGAGCATGCATGCCAATGCAATGCAATCCTAATCATGCGAGCTAGCATGCAACATAGCAATGCAATGCGAGTGATGTACACTAGGCACACCAACTATGCAAACAAGCAAACAAGCATACAAGGCATGAGATAATGCCACCAACAAGTATGCAAGGCATAATGTGGATGTTTAAGCATGTAAACAAACATGTGACTTCATTCAATCATGCAAGTTCAATTATTCAACAACTCACCAATATGCTACAACATACAAGGAGTACATGCAACAAACAAAGAGATGGACTTAAACATGATTTGGGCAGCTCTAATAAAGCCCAAAACAGTGGCCAAAGTGACCAAAATAAAGGACTAAACACATACACACATGCACATGTTAAAGGGGCCAACACTAAGGCACAAATGGGACAACTCTCAAACACATTTGAAAGAGGGTAATCATGGACATATGGCATGCAAGGTGAGCATTGAAAATCATGTTAAGCTGGTGCCAAACCAAGCAAACAAAATAGACTAAGCATGCAATAAATGGCCCAAGTACTTGAAGCAAGTCAAAGGGGCTTGAACCATGACCAAGTCAACCAAGCCTCACAAGGCTAAGAGGACTTAAAATGGGTTCAAGGCAGACCTAAACCATGCAAAGGGGCCCCCTAGATGACATCTAAGTGGCTCAAATTCAAAGGCATGTACAATGGCCAAAACATGGAACATGCTACACAAGCTTTCAAAGCATTAAAGAGGTGTCCAAGGCAAGCATACAAGCATGTCAAAGGGACTGAAATTACATGAGAAATGGTCCCAACCCACTAAATTAAGGCAAGGATGCATGCTATACATTCACGCACTTAAGGCCAACAAGCCAAAAATGAAAAGGGGCTATACAATGCATGCCATGGCCGACCCAAACAACTATGGACAGACCTCTAGCATGGTAAAATAAGCATAGAAGCTTCACAAAACTAGACCTAAAACAAGCTTGAACAAAGGTTTACAACCTAAGGCATGTTAAGGCCAAAACATGGCATTACAAGGTAGGTATGCTAAGCATGCATGGTGTACCAAAACCAACAATAAACAGAGGCATATTATGATATAATAGGCACAAAAAACAGCCAAGGCATGGTCAACATGAAGCTTAGCTAGATGCTCCCTCAAGAGGCCAAAAATGGTCCATTTCAAGGACAATAAGGAGAGGGGGTGGCCCTCTCCTTCTTGGGACCTCAAGGCACCATCCTCACCTCTGAAATCCCTCAAGATTTCAGTGGTGAGGAGGCCTAAACACCAAGGTCTCAGAGCTCACACAAAATAGCACAAAATGGGGCCTCTCAAGGCCTAAGAGGGGTCAAACACCTCCAAACTACAAAACACTCTAAACAAACTATTTAGAGGGCCTAAAAACAGAACTTTTTTATATTATACACCGAGCTCAAAAAAATTTTTAAGATAGGTAAAAATACAATGCAAAAATAGGGAATAAAGGGACTAGTTTCTTACCCTTGAAGACCCCTTCAACAATGGTGGACCAGCAGCCTCTTTTAGGTTCAAACCAGCTCCAAAACCTCAAAAACAACCTCTTAGAACCTCAGTAGCTAAGGGAAGGTGAAACACTATGTGTTTGTGTGCAATAGTAAGACACAAACACACTTAAACACACACAAAGGTAAAAAGAGAGAGGTATAGAGATAGAATGTGTATCAATCCTAACCCTAGAACTCAAAACCCTAATATGGCTGTCTAAAATCTCTAAAGTGTCTAACCCTAAGCAAGGGAGAGAAGGGCTCCTCTTATAGAGCTTTTTTGTCTTGTAAAGCTTACAAGACAAGCTTCTAAAGAGGGAGATCCCTCCATACACGTGTATGCAGGGGAGCCAAATGCAAGACAGTTGGATTAAAATATCTGCAAAAGCAGATGAACAGTAGTCGGCTGCCCAAAAATGCCATTTTGGCAAAAGGGAGTGCCGACCGGCAACAAAGAATGCCGACCGGCAATATAGATTGCCGATGGCAACAAAACACCAGCCGATGGCCTCTGGCCATGGCCGGTGATGTGTGGGGATGCCTCGCAAGGCATTCCCTGCCCCTCCAAGGCAAAACACAAGTGTTTGGTGCAAAACCAAACACTAAACAGTCAAGTTCGGAGATCTTGAGGCAAGGCGCGTAGCCGAGACTTCCGGGAACTCCAAACGAACACAAACAAGGGTAATCACCAAGTGTTCCAATTTTGACGTCGAAGTCTTGAGGACGGTCAAAAATGGGGTGTCTACAACCATCTACGGAGAAGAATGTGGGGCACATATGAATGGGGTAATGCTAGCGCGGAAGATCCCCAGACAGGGTTACTACTGGTCCACCATGGAGGAGGATTGTATCGGCTTTGTTCGGCGATGCCACAAATGCCTGATCCATGCAAATCGTATGATCATTCCACCGTCGAAGCTGTACAATATGACTTCGCCATGGCCATTTTCAGTTTGGGGAATCGATGTGAACGGGGCTGTTACTCCAAAGGGGTCGAATGGGCATAAGTTCATTCTGGTCGTGATAGATTACTTTACGAAGTGGGCCGAGGCCCAATCTTATGTGGTGTTGAAGGCTTCACATGTTACGAAATTCATTAGAAACAACATCATCTGCCGCTATGGGGTCCCAAACGAGATTATTTCAGACAATGGTTTCCATTTCAAGAAGGAGGTGATTGATTTGTTAAAGAAATACAATGTGGCTTTTCATAAGTCGTCCACATACCGGCCGCAGACCAACGGAGCAGTTGAGGCCGCCAACAAGAACATCAAGCATATACAGCAGAAAATGGTGGAAACCTACTGGGATTGGCCAGATAAGCTGTCGTTTGCTCTGTGGGGCTACCGGACTTCAATTAGAACTTCTACTGGGGCGACTCCATATTCATTGGTTTATGGGATGGAGGCCGTTCTACCTATCGAAATTGAGGTTCCGTCTTTGCGAGTATTGGCTGAGTGTCAAATAGCCGAAGCAGATTGGCAGCAGAGCAGGTTCGAGGAACTCGTGCTCTTTGATGAGAGAAGACTGAAACCACTGTACCATGTTCAAGGTTATCAGCGCAGAATTTCCCGGGCTTTCAACAAGAAAGTTAAGTCCAGGAATCTAAAGGAAGGAGATTTGGTGCTCAAGGACAACCGATCTCCCATCCACGACCCAAGGGGTAACTTCAGACCTAATTAGACTGGTCCCTACATCATCAAGTCAATCTGGTCAGGTGGAGCTGTCGTTTTGATGGACCTAGATGGCCTAGAGTTCTCCCAACCGATCAACATGGACAAGTTGAAGAAATATTATCCCTGAGAGGCTCGCTAGGACGAAAACCCGAAAGGGCGACCTAAGCAAAAGTTAAAGCATTGAAAAAATTAGAAAATATAAAAAACTGAGCTCGCAAGGTTGAAAGCCCGCAAAGGGCGGCCTTGGCAAAAATTAGAGCGTAAAAGGAGAGTGAAAATACTTGAGTGAACCTAAGCCTGAACTACGTAAGGCTTGATTCCCATCTTTGGGATACGTAGGCAGCTTCATCCTAAAGTTCAGCCATAAACTTTTCCCCGATCAACTTTGTCCATTTGATCATCTCGGTCATCTTTGTCTATTCAGCATTCAAGAGTTCGATCATGATCTCTGGTACAATGTTTTTTTTTCTTTCAGACTAGGGGCAACTTTCCGTTGCCATGCAGTGCTGCGGTACTATTCATACTAGGGGCAACTTTCCAGTTGCTAGGATCTGGGGTTTGTCCGTCTCAATGACAGATCTCAGGCATGTCCAGTTCTGATCCATATCGAAAATAGTTTTGAAAAGTTTTGATAAAAGTTGACTTTGTTCAAATTAATCTTTTTACAACTAAGACCATCTCTAGACCAAAACGAGAAATTTTCAGTACCACAACCTTTAAGTTCATTGATTTCAAGTACAGAGTCCTCCTGCTCTTGCATACAAATTGAAGTTGCTTTTTATTACATTCATAAGGAAAACTTGAAAGTACTAATAAAGCAATAAATTCGGGGCATAGTCAAGTCAAATGTTCCTGCGCCCCCTCCCAGAGCTGGTCCAAGCCCCTGGTGCCAAGCTGGGCCCGATCTATTCCTCCTCATTAAGCCAATCTATGCACTCATCAGACAAAGTACAACTGAAAGTAGGAACGGGGGCCAGGAGTTCTCTTGTCCTCCACGCTGTGGCCTGCCGAACAAGCTGCGCACCTCGAAACAGAAAGGCAGCTGGATATTCTATCCCCTCTACGGGGCAAATCTGGTCATGGCCGAACTGGCGTCGAAACCGAAATGGGAAATAGAACACACAGTGAGTAAAGCCAATCAACTGAATCCCAGTCTGCCAGGACATGCTGTAGCCCATTGCCGGTAGATTGAGCCAAGGGCACCGCCAAGCAATGATGTCGGCAGATAAATTGCACATCCAGTCGAACCACCAACCCTCATCAAGGGCGTCAACCAGACGTTGCCTGAAGAAGTAGCCGCGAGCTGAATATGCTGGGCAAGAGTCCACAACCCGCAACTTGTCCATCAACCACACCTGGGAAGGGATGAAAAATAAGAGAATAAAGAATAGAGAGAAGTACAATGAGAGAAAAGTGAGAAAAGGGATTTTTTTTGTGAGAAAAACTGAGCTTGAGGGTCGAGTGATGTCAGCAATACATATGTAAGATTGGGTGGGAAACATTACCTGCAGCAGTAGTGGACTCCCCGCAAATCTGGTCGTCTCTCGATGATAAAAGGCGTCTAAGCCCATCAACGTCTATGCCAGAGTCATGGCAATGCAGCTCTTGCCCTCCTTCAAGCCTAGGGCAACCTCGATCAATTGGACGCTAGATCCCCCAGAGCCTGAAGAAAACTGAAAATGAGATAGTATGCACAAACAGAGGGCATGTCGCCGAAAGCCTTGCCAATGATGGTCGCCGCGGTCACCGGTATCCGAAAACCGATGAATCAAACTCAGAATATCTAGCATTCCATCACAAATCAGAGATCGAACGTCATACGTAGTGAGTCCACACATTCGCCTTAAGGTCTGAACATGACCAAGGTTAAGCTGGGGTAAGATCTCCTCGTCACGCTCGGATTCCATTAAAGCTTGAAATTCTTCGAAGGTAGGGCATACCTCTTGCCCGCTAAAGCTAAAGACATGAGTCACCGGGTTCCAAAACCTCGCTGCGGCATGAAGAAACGGAAAGTGCAGCGGAGTGCGACTCAAAGTGAATAGTGCATTTATGCTGAAACCCCAAAAATTCAGCTTTTCCAAGCCATCCAAGTTCTTAATCCATGACGAGAGATTCTGGGCAAGAAATCCCTCCATTTCGAGCAAATCAGTGTTGAATTGAGTAGAACTACGAAGCTGGGGCCTTTTGTAGGGGATAAGATTGAGTGGAGGACAGGTGTCAACATTCTGATGATTCTTTCATTCATGGCCGGTCGGCCAAATATAGTGCCGACCGACCATCACTTTTGGCCGATAGATCAAAGATTCTGGCCGATGGCCGTTTCTTGAGGCCGGTGGCTTTCTCCCGCGGCCGGCGGTCTTCCTCTTTACTCCCTAAGCTGTTTATATGTTGGAACATGCTGAGAATTTGGAGAATGCCACCACTTCCAAGGCCCTCCGATGATGGATTTTGTGGCATCACGCCCATTTGATTATCGAGTTGTTGTAAATTTGCTTATCGAGTTGTATTTCACTCTTTTCAAGTCTTTGTTGCTTGTCGAGTTGTACTCGCACTTGGCTAGCTTATCGAGTTTCCTTGCTTTGCTTACCGAGTTGTAAGTCAGTTCACTACCTGATTATTACGATGTGAGTGCTCAACTTTCAAACCAAGTCCAATTTCATTCACATTGTTATGTGATACCATGCGATGCGATGCATAGGAAGCACAAATGTAACATCATTTTGAACAAAATGGTTGTTTCATTTCCCTCATGTGTTTTGCAAAATACACATTTTCGAAAAGGTAAAACCTGCCTAAGGCAGTGCAATGTGTTTAAACTACTAGTAAAAAGGAAAGTAAAGCAAAAGGAAGAGTGGGGCAGCAAAGTATCGGAATTGATACTGGTAACCTCCCCTTGTGGTCAATGCACCTCCCACGCCCTTGTTCGGGTCAACTATGTGGTTTGGCACCTTTATTACTCGAGACAATGCAAGGAAGTACACTTTCGGAACATTAGTAGGCCTTCGAGTTGACCTCAAGCTGTGTCTTCTATGAGCGATGCTCGGTACGCGCAAGGAACGTCCCTTCCCGTATCCTTTTCGTATCTTGTGAATTCCACAAATCGCTTCAATTATACCATGTTATAGTGCTTGGCATTTCAACATCATGAATAACTGGTCCTTACCATATTTCAAGTTTCTATACACATTGCTTGCGTAGACCGCATGCTTTACTTACATGTGTTCAATTTCAAGTTTCTATACACATTGCATGCGTTGTCGCGTTATGCTTTACTTACATGTGTTCAAGTTCCTTCTATACACATTGCATGCGTTGTCACGTTATGCTTTACTTACATGTGTTCAAGTTCCTTTTATACACATTGCATGCGTTGTTGCGTTATGCTTTACTTACATGTGTTCAAGCTCCTTTTTATACACATTGCTTGCGTAGACCGCATGCTTTACTTACATGTGTTCAATTTCAAGTTCCTTTCTCTAACACATTGCTTGCGTAGACCGCATGCTTTACTTACATGTGTTCAATTTCAAGTTTCTATACACATTGCTTGCGTAGACCGCATGCTTTGCTTACATGTGTTCAAATCTCTTCATACACATTGTGCACGTTGTCACGTGTTCTTTACTTACATGTGTTTGTGCCTTCACAGCATTGTTATGCGTCCCACTCAACTTGCGTTGTCACGCACTCTCGATTACATGTTATGCATATTGCTAACGATATCTGTACCTGTTAAGTTTTCTTTCTCTTTCAGGCACGATATTGTATGTACGGTTCATTTGAGGCTGGTGCAACCAGACGAACCGCATAGGTATTGTATTCTCCAAGTGAGACGTATCGAGAATTGCATAATTCTCTTACATCCTTTCTGCATTGTAGTATAGTTTGGTGTATGCTACCTTAAAACTGTCGCATGTTATGCTTCGTTACAGGTTTCTTTACATGATCATAAGTTATGTTCGGCTCCTTACATTGTCAGTTGCATTTTGCCCTTGCCTTGGGGCACATATCTTTGCTTGTCTTGCATGTTTGTCTAAGTCTTCGGTCTTGTCAAAAATGAGTCGTCTCTGGGCTTTGACATTCACTCCCGTCATTGTTATGACTTTCAAGTTCTGTCAAAGAGGGGCAACTGTAGACACCTCATTTTTTACCGTCCTCAAGGCTTGGACGTCATCATTTGAACACGCGATGATTATCCATGCTTGTGTTTGTTTCGAGTTTCGAAAAGTCTTGGCTGCGCGCCATGCCTTAGAATCTCTTAACTTCTCTGTTTTGTGCTTGGTTGCACCAAGAGCTTGTGGATATGTTCCTGAGGAAAGGGGGGAGCCTGTCGACCCAGTCTCCTGCCCACCGGCCACCTTGATTTTCAATCGGCCAAATGTGATGGCCGGCTGGCCAATTTGACTGCCGGTCGACCACTTTTATGGCCGGCCGGCCAAGTGTGGTTTTCAACAGATATCTCTGTAGATAGCTGGCAGTTGTCATTCCAGGCCATACCCCAACCCATGCCTGGACGTGGGACTTCTGAGGAGCTGTAGATTGATATATTTCTATATCAATCAAGCTCTCTTACAAGAGGAGAAAGGGAGATACAACTTAAAGAAAAAAAAAATTCTCTCTCTCAAAAATTCTCAACTCTCTCCCTATCTCTCTCTTCCAAACCCTTCAAACCCTAAGGTTCTTGCCCCCTTTACACTACCACTCATAGCCTACAACCTCCATACTCCATTCCAGCAACTTGAGACTGTTTTTCAGAGCTTAGAAACACCATTTCTCAGACCAAAAGCAGCTGGAAGTTTGGACTACAAGGGTGAGCCTCATTTCTCTCTCTTTTTGCTCTATTTTGCATGCAATCTTAGCCTTTGTTGCTTACATTTTTGGGCTCCGACCTGAACTATAAATAGTCATATTTTAAGCTTCTTTTCATGTTTGATCAAGGACCTCTTGCTGTTTGAGGTCTCCTCCTCCCCCTTTGTGTTTAAACTCACTTTTAGGCCTATTTTTGCATGATATTTTAGGCTTATTTGTGAGCTGTTTTGGACTTGGTCATAAACTGTGAATTATCTTGTTTTAAGCCCCTCTTCAACTTTGTTGAAGGGCTCTCCTCTGTTTGAGGTCAGCTGCTACCACTTGACTCTTTATCCCTCTTTTAGGCTTTTTTTCTTGCATGCTGATTTAGCCTCATTTTTGTTCATTTTCGAGACTTCATGTAAATTGTAAAGTGCTTCACTTTGAGCCCCTCTTCGACTTTGTTGAAGGGCTCTTCACTGTTTGGGGCCAGCTGCTGTCCCTTGTCTCTATTATCTCTTTTAGGGCCATTTTTGCATGATAGATTTGCCCTATTTATGTTCATTTTTGAGACTTGTTATAAACTAGAAAAAGGCTTATTTTGACATCATCTTCATGTTTTATTAAAGGCATCATTTTATTTGAGGCCACATGCTTCCTTGTATGCTTGATTGTCCCTTGTTTTGAGCCTTACACCTAAGCCCCAATTGCATGCTTTGTTTGGCCTTCTAGCCACTGAAATCCAGCAGATTTTCAGTGGCTAGAACACTGTTTTGAGAGCCAAGATTAGAAGGGGGTGACCCCCTCTCTCCTTCTCTTGTTTGGTGACCTTTTTGGCCTTCCAAAGAGACCCTACCTTGTATGCTTCGAAGTCACTTTCCACGGTCAATTTGGTGAGTTTTAGGACTACCGTATTTGATTTTCATAGTTGTTTATGCCATGCTAAATGTCTACCTTGCATGTGCTTAATAACTCCTTGCATGGCCCTCCAAAGTAACTTATTATTTTGGCATACCATGGTTGCATATCAGTGGTTATTTGGACCTATTTTTACATGATTTATTCACTGATTTTTGCTGGTTTGGTGAGATTACATTTGCTTCATATACTTTCCATGTAAACCATGATTGCTAGTCAAGATTGCATGCTATTTTGTCCACCACACTAGCATCTTTGGCCATGTTTTGAACTGAAAATGTTCATGTTTTGGGACTGCCTTGGCTCTGTCTTCATGCTTCACGATCAAATAATGCATGCTTTGTATAGCTATAAGTCATTCCATGTGCCTAATTTCGAATTTCGGGTTTCATCTCATGCATCAGGTGCCATTTTCCATGTTTTGGGGCTGTTTAGCATCATATTTCAATGCTGGAATTTGTGAGTTTGCATGCCATCTTGCATTCCTTGTCATGTCTTGTTAGAATTACATATTATGCCTTAGGTTCGATCCTCGGTTTGCGTGTATGCGTACACGCATTTCAAGAGTCTCATTTTCACCTAATGGCTACTGATATGAGTGTGGCTGAGGTCCATTCATGTTAGTGTAAGTCCACCCTGTATTGTGTATGCCATGTTTCAATGCGTTGTACATG
This sequence comes from Camellia sinensis, assembly GCF_055761805.1. Lineage (NCBI taxonomy): Eukaryota > Viridiplantae > Streptophyta > Magnoliopsida > Ericales > Theaceae > Camellia > Camellia sinensis. Next base: position 63,355,525 of record NC_138972.1, read on the forward strand.
TTATGTTGTTAGCATTGTGTGTGCCATATAGTTGCATCGCATGTTTGTATGTTTGCTTGCATGCTTAAGTCGCATGTGCATCGTTGTGCATTGCCTCGCCTCTTGATCAACCATGATTGAGGTTGGGCCCCTTGTATGTTTTGTGTGTAATGCATTTGACATTGAAATGCATACTTGACTCTTCAGCCATCGTGCATCGAAATAAGCAATTGGTGGCCCGAGGGTCAAGGGCTATGCTCCTTTGAGTCCATTGCATGATAGGGGGTGTGGCCATGCATACATTTGCCTAAAAATTCCATGCCATACACTGCTTGCCCCCTGCTGCTGTCAATTGCAGGTTCTGCAGGAAGCTTTGGCCGGTCGGCTAAATATAGTGCCGACCGGCCAGTAATCTGTGGCCGACAGGTTAAAATGTGGCCGGTGATCATCCTATTAGGCCGGTGATGTTTCTACATGGTCGGTGGTATTCCCCAACATCCAAAGAGCATGCCTTTGGACTTTGGCAGTCCTCAGAGGGCCAAGGCAGTGTAAACAGAGGCAACAGTGGCATGGTACAGATTTTCGGGCAACACGAGTCAAACATGCATCATCCACGCATTTCGAGGCGGGCCTGTGGCCACTTTCATTCTGCGTTTAATTTGTTAATTAATTAGAAATTCTATAATAATTAATTTAGTGTTATTTTTTCGGACTGCAATATTTATTTAGACCCTCCGAGCGAGGGCAATTGTGTAATAAGTGTGTGTGAGTGTGTGTATGTCTTCCAACCCTATGTCTTTCTTCCCTTTATTTACCCGCTTATGATGGTTGACTAGGGCATATTTAAATTAGCATACCTTATGCTATGCATGCGTGCATTCATACATTTGTCTTGCATACACCAGGCTCGGCACATCATGCTAACTGCATTGTGTTTCAATTTCAAATTGAATACGTGTTAGTTGTAGCATTTCGCATGCCATGTTTAGAATAGCCGAGCCCATTCCTAGTTGCATTTCGCATGTGTTGCATTAGCCATCTTAAACTAGGATCATGCATATGATTACTAACTAGTTTCTGTTTTGGCTTGGAGTACTCGGTAAGCATTTATGCTTTAGTATACCGCATGTGTGTGAGTGTTACCATAACAGCATGATTACCATGAGGCTAGCTGCTTATGTGATATAACTGCTTGAATGCCTGTGGATGGAGGTTGAATTACCTAAATTGGAATAATGCGTTAAACTGTGAGTTTTAAGCCCACTAGATAATGGCAAAACCATCTTTTCTAAAAGCCCACTCGAGGGTGGCAAAACTTGCATTTTAGCCTACTTACGAGTAGCAAACCATCTTCAAAACGAACATGCAATGTTTTGTTCCAATTTAGGCGATTTGGTATATACTTGTTTGCTGCGCGCATAACATAGTAATTCTAGTCTAATAAATGGAATAAGAACACATAACGTTTTCAAAACTGGATATCATGGTTAGTAAAGGCCGATCTTCGGAATCGGACGAGAGGGGGTGCTCATAGCTGACCTTCCCCAATCGTACCCAAGCTCCCGAGCCGAGGCAACTTTGGTGGTGACGGACATGTGGCCTTTGGCACCGAGTCAGGGTTTCCTAAATTCCCCCATAAAAAATATTTAGGTGGCGACTCTGTATCTGGCAAAGCAGTCCATGTTTGGCACTTCTTTTCTAAAAAATTTTTTTTCTCAAAAGGATTTGCCGGATTTGGACTCTTTGGTTCAGATTAAGAATCGTGACAATTTGAGAGTCCTGAACTGTAGTGACCCACAAAACGAACAGAACCGGGGGGGGGGACTCATCCTCCCGGGGCGTTCGGGGACGTCTACAGCTGCATGCTTGCACAGGAGTCCAAGGACAAGGTAGAGAGAGCTATCTACTACCTAAGCAAGAAGATGCTGGATTAGGAAACCGGTTACACTCCGCTGGAAAAGGCTTGCTTAGCCTTGGTGTGGGCTGCCAGGAAGCTGCGACACTACCTGTTAGCTCACTCTGTAATGTTGGTTTCAAGATTAGATCCCATTAAATATCTCTTCGAGAAACCAGCACTTACGGGTAGGTTAGCTCATTGGTTGCTTCTGCTTTCCGAATTCGATTTGAAGTACGTGACTCACATGTCAGTAAAGGGGAGAGCGGTAGCGGAGTTCCTAGCCGATCACCCAGTTGAGGGGGAGGAAGCAGTTGAGTACTTATTTCTAGATGAGGCCATCTTGCATATCAAAGATGTGTTTTGGACGATGTACTTTGACGAAGCGTCAAACCAGTATGGGTATGGGATAGGGGTGTTGCTGATAGCACCCGACAATTCCCGTATCCCTCTAGCATTTAAACTCCGATTCAAAGTCTCAAACAATGAAGTAGAGTATGAAGCATGCATTGCTGGTTTAGAAGCCGCCCTAGAACTAGGGGCAAAATGGTTGGACGTCATCCGGGACTCGAACCTTGTTGTATCTCAAGCTAAAGGAGATTGGAAAGTCAAAGAAAAAAAGATGAGAATTTACCACCAGACCTTGGACATGCTGATTCCTCGGTTTGAGAAACTGAACTTCGCTCATCTATTAAGAGAAAACAACAGGTTCACAGATTCATTAGCAACTCTATCTTCTATGATAGACATCCCTTTTGGAGTCCGAATGCGTCCGATCATCTTTCACCAGAAATTTGCACCGGCCTACAAGTCGATTGCTACCATAGAAGAGGTTCAAGATGAGAACCCCTGGTATTACGATGTCTGGAACTTCTTAGAGAAAGAAGCGTATCCACCAGAGGCAAATGCCAAAGACAAGAGGGCAATCCGAAGAATGGCTGCTCAATTCATCATCTGCGGAGGAAAACTGTATAAGAAAGGTCATCTGGGAATGCAAAAGCTGTGTGTTGAGGCTGAAGAGTCGAAGCGCCTAATGGAGGCCATCCATGGAGAAGAGTGCGGAGCGCACATGAACGGGGTGATGCTAGCCCGAAAGATCCTCAGACAGGATTACTACTGGTCCACCATGGAGGAGGATTGTATCGGCTTTGTTTGGCGATGCCACAAGTGTCAGATCCATGCAAACCGCATGAATATCCCACCGTCAAAGCTGTATAATATGACTTCGCCATGGCCATTTTCAATTTGGGGAATCGATGTGATTGGGGCTGTCACTCCGAAGGGGTCCAATGGACATGAGTTCATTATGGTTGCGATAGACTATTTCACAAAGTGGGTTGAGGCCCAATCTTATGCAGTGTTGAAGGCGTCGCATGTTGTAAAGTTTATCAGGAACAACATCATCTGTCGCTATGTGGTCCCGAACGAGATTATCTCAGATAATGGTTCCCACTTCAAGAAGGAAGTGATTGACTTGTTGGAGAAATACAATGTGGCTTTCCACAAGTCATCTACATATCGGCCGCAGACCAACGGAGCGGTTGGGGCCGCCAACAAGAACATCAAGCGTATTTTACAGAAGATGGTGGAAACCCACCGGGACTGGCCAAATAAGCTGTCATTTGCTCTGTGGGGCTACCAGACTTCAATTAGAACTTCTACTGGAGCGACCTGTATTCATTGGTTCATGGGTTGGAGGTCGTTCTACCTATCGAAATTGAGGTTCCGTCATTACGAGTACTGGCTGAGTGTCAGATAGCTGAGGCAGATTGGCAGCAGAATAGATTTGAGGAACTCATGCTCTTTGATGAGAGAAGGCTGAAAGCACTGTACCATGTTCAAGGTTATCAACGAAGAATCGCCAGGGCTTTCAACAAGAAGGTTAAGTCCAGAAATTTGAAGGAAGGAGATTTGGTGCTCAAAGACAGCCGAGCCCCTATCCATGACCGTAGGGGCAAGTTCAGACCCAATTGGACTGGTCCCTACATCATTAAGTCTATTTGGTCAGTGGAGCTGTCGTTCTAATAGACCAAGATGGACTAGAGTTCTCACAGCCGATTAACATGGACAAATTGAAGAAATATTATCCCTGAGAGGCTCGCTAGGCCGAAAACCCGAAAGGGCGACCTAGGCAAAAGTTAGAGCACAGAAAATTTGAAATCATAAGAACTGAGCTCACAAGGTTAAAAACCCGCAAAGGGCGACCTTGGCAAAAGTTAGGGTGCAAAAGGTAAAGGTTAATACACGAGTGAACCTAAGCCGAACTACGTAAGGCTTGATTACCATCTTTGGGATATGTAGGCAACTTCATTCTGAAGTCCAGCCATAAACACTTCCCCGATCAAGTTTGTCCATGTGATCATGTTTGGTCATGTTTGTCTATTCCGCATTCAAGAGCTTCGGTTGTGATCTCCGGTACAACGCTATTCAGACTAGGGGCAACTTTCCAGTTACTGGGATCCGGGGTTGTATATCTCAGTGACAGATCTCAGGCGTGTCCAGTTCTGATCCATATCAAAAATGATTTTGAAAAATTTTAATAAAAGTTGATTTTGCTCAAATTAGTCTTTTATAACTTAGACTATTTTTGGACCAAACGGGAAATTTTCAGTACCCACAACTTTTAATTTTATTGATTTCAACACAGAGTTCTCTTACTCTTGAATACAAATTGAAGTTACTTTTCATTACATTCATAAAGAAAACTTGAAAGTTCTGATTAAAAGCGAATAAATTCGGGGCATAGTCAGGTGTTCCTGCGTCCCTTCCCAGAGCTGTTTGAAGCCTCTGATGCCAAACTGTGCCCAACCTGTGCCTCTTCATTGAGCCAATCTATGCACTCATCAGAAAGGGTGTAACTGAAAGTGGGAGCGGGGGCCAGAAGCTCTCTCATCCTCCATGCCGTGGCATACCGAGCTAGCTGTGCGCCTCGGACCGAAAATGCAGCTGGGTACGCTATCCCCTCTACCGGGCAAATTTGATCATGGCCGAATTGGCGCTGGAACCGGAAAGGAAAGTAGAACACGCAGTGTGTCAGGCCAATCAACTGAATCCCAGTCTGCCGGGACATGCTGTAGCTCCTTGCCGGTAGATTGAGCTAAGGACAACGCCAAGCAATGCGGTCTGCGAACAAATTGCACATCCAGTCGAACCACCATCCCTCATCAAGGGCATCGACTAGACGTCGTCGGAAGAAGTAGCTGCGAGCTGAGTATGCTGGGCAAGAGTCCACAACTTGCAACTTGTCCATCAACCACACCTAGGGAGGGATAGAAAATGAGAGATTAAAGAATAGAGAGATGTACGATGAGAGAAAAGTGAGAAAAGGGTTTTGAGAGAAAAATTGAGCCTGAGGGCCAAGTGATGTGAGCAATATATATATATGAGAAAGGGTGGGAACATTACCTGCAGCAGTAGTGGAGTCCCCGCAAATCTGGTCGTTTCCCGGCGATGGAAAGCATCCAAGCCCATCAATGTCTCGGCCAATGTCATGGCAATGCAGCTCTTGCCCTCTTTCAAGCCTTGGGCAACTTTGATCAGACGAATGCTAGACCTGCTGAAGCCTGGGGCAAGCAAAAAGTGAGATAGCATGCACAAACAAAGGGCATGACGCCGAAAACCTTGCCAGCGGTGATCACCACGGTCACCAGCATCAGAAAAGCGATGAATCAAACTCGAAATATCCAACATTCCGTCACAAATCTGTGACCGAGCGTCATACATAGTGAGCCCACACATTCGCCCTAAGGCATGGGCATGGCCAAAGGGATGCTGGGGTAAGATTTCTTCGTTGTGTTCGGATTCCATTAAAGCTTGGAAGTCTTCAAAGGTATGACACATCTCTTGCCCGCCAAAACTAAAGACATGTGTTACCGGGTTCCAAAACCTTGCCGCAGCATGGAGAAATGGAAAGTGCAGCGAAGTGCAACTCAGCGTGAATAGTGCATTTATGCCGAAGCCTCGGAAGTTTAACTTTTTCGAGCCATCTAAGGTAGTAATCCAAGTTGTGAGATTTTGGATGAGAAATGCCACCATTTTGGATGTAAAACTGAGATGGAATGAGAGAACCACAAAGCTGGAACTTTTATGGAGGATAAGGCACTGTTTGGAGGACAAGTGTCAAAAATTTGGAGGTCACCATGCCAACTAGTCGGTCGACCACTTTTTCTGGTCGGCCAGCCAGTTTTTTTGGTCGGGCGACCACATAACTGGTTTACTGGGCAAAAAACTGGTCGGCCAGCCACTCTTGGTGGTTGGCCATGGACAAAAACTGGTTTTTGGTCTTTTCCTAGTCTCTAGAAGAGTGCTCCTATCCTTTCCATGTGTTGGGAGTGTTGAAGGTCCGAGTTCACCTTTGTTTCGGGTGCGTTCCGTCGCCCCGTTTGTCTGAAATGTATTTGCTTATCGAGTTGTTAAGTTTTAATGAGTTGTCGAGTTTTGTTCATCAAATTGTTGCTCTTTGTTTATCAACATTGTCGAAGTTTGCTTATCGAGTTGTAAACTTGCTGAGGTTTTGTTGTTTCTTAGTAAGTTAGGCTGTTTAGTTTGTTGTGTTGGCTTGTTACCTGACTTGGCAGTGTACAATGTTCAATTTCCATTCAATCTTATTTTTGTGCAAAATGATGCGATGCGATGCTAAGTATGCAAAATACAACACTTTTTGAACAAAAAGAGTTGTTTCATTCCATCATAGCTTCTTTTGTTATAACATTTTACAACAGGGTACAAGTTTTAAAGAAAATAAAACTGCCTAAAGCTGATGTGCTACAACTACTAGTAAAAAAAAAGAAAATAAAGCAAGAACATCTGCATCAGTGCTGTCAGGCTCAAGATCGGGAGGCTCTCTTCATCCTCTTCGGCTGAGCAGCCTCCGCACCACCTCCACCAGCACCATCATCTGAATCGGAGCTGTCGTCCTCGGAACCCTCCCCAGCATCACCTTCACTCTCGGAACTGGAGCCAGAGTCTTCCTCTTTGCCTGCAGATGTCTCCGACTGAGGATGCGCAGACTCCTCCTCCTCGCTAGACTCCTCATCATCTCTGATAGGTGCTCTACGCCTGCCTCGGCTACGAGTCGAGTCCCCTTTCCCAGCTCCTCGAGAAGGCCTGGATGGCCTAGCCTGTAGCGGTGGCATCTTAAAGAAAAAAAAATAAACAAAAACAACAACAAAAGAGGGCAATACATCAGCCAAAGTATGTATATCAGATGCAAATGCGGGAATGCTGCATAGGGTGCGTACTTGCAGATATAGTATGTGAATGCAGTGTGTCAGATGTGCTCTACACATGCAGTCAACCAATGTAATGAAATGTTCACTTGCAGTCTGTCAACAGAAGTGTAATGACTACAAGGAAATCGAAAGTACCGAGACACCGGCGATGAACAGCTGCGTCTTTCTCCGCAGGCCCATGCTCTCGAGTTAGGCCACCACTCCGAGTAACCCCTCAGTGTACCCTCTAGGAGGCTACAGGTGTAAGTGCAAGTCATCAGTGAATGAATGAATGTCTAAACAGCTGAGTGATAAATCAAAACTGTAAGGCATACCGATGGCGAGTCAGGGTCACTAACGTATCGATGATTAGGCAGTGGAGGCTCCAATAGAATCGGATAGGATGTCCCATACCGCCAGCCTGTTAGCTCGGTTGGAAGATTCGGCCACCCAACATACTGATAAGTCGGGGGGATCTCTCTAGCCCCACTCCTCGATGTACCGACCCTGGTAGTCGAAGGGGTATCTGCAGCCCGAACTCGACTCGATGATGGCATGCCAGCAACCCTCCTCGTAGGAGTATAGACACCTGTCAGTGGAGGCATCAAGTATGTATGACGGTAGGTCGCGTAATCTCCCTCCTCCAGCAATAGAACTGCATCAGTACCCAACATAAGCTCCTCGACCTCCCGGGGAGTGAGTCCCTCAGTGGATCGCATGTCATCTGGAGGTGCTGAAGGGATACCCTGATCAGGGTTGCCCATCGTCTGACGCATGAAGCGATCTCCCAGAACCCAGGCCCTGCCACCTGGCCCCTCAAATAAAGTCCTGTATTGAGAAGAGGCCAACGCCCCAGGGAATCGGTACCGGGCATCTCTTGACAAGGGAGCCCAAGGCTGCCAAGAAATCTGCGGATAATAAGTGCATAAACTGATTAGATGTCATAAGTATGCAAGATGAACCAAATCTGAAAACATGACGAACTGAGAGTTTCGAATTACCTCCGTCGACCGTACAATATCGAAGAACTAGCAGAGATAAGGAAAAGTCTCCCGAGTCCTGCACCGACACTGGCCTTTAAATCTGCGAGAGTAGGGGATCTTAAGAGGTGCCTTCACCTCGAGCTTAGGGGCCAGCATTAGGAAGTATGCATAAACCCATAGCTGTGAAAGACAAGACAGCGACTGTCAAAACACAGAATATATTGAAAATACTAAATGCTGTGTGCAGTGTACAATATACAGAATGCTGAGTGCAGAATGTCAGTATACAGAATGCTGAGTACAGAATGTCAATATACAGAATGCTGGGTGCAGTGTACAATATACAGAATGCTGAGTATAGAATGTCAATATACAGAACGATAGGTGCAGTGTACGACATGCAGAATGTACAGAAAATACAGAATACTGAGTGCAGAATGTAGGATACAGAATGAAATGTGTGCCGTGTACCGATAACGAAAAGAGGAAATGTAAATCAAGAGGGCAGAGTGTACCTCCCAGGCTCTCCAGTAGCCGCCTACTATGTTCCCTCGCCCGCAGGAGGTCGCGCCCATATAACAGGAAAGGGTAGCAAGGCCGGCGCCACCTCAAGTGGTGAAAATGGAGAAAGAAGCTCCGAAATCAAATTTTAATCGGTTCAAAGTGAAGAAAATCAAAAGTTTTTGCGAAACAACATCGCATGGGGTGTTGGAAAACGCGTATAAAGCACAGATCTGAGGGAAAAAATGGTCTAGGGAGCAAGAGGAGCTGATTTTGGCCTTAGAGGTGTGAGCAAAAGTGATTTGGACAAGTCAACTTAAAGATCCGAACCTAAAAGGACAAAACTACCCCAATTTTTGTAAACTGGTCAGCCGACCAGTTTTTCTGGCTGGCCGACCACCTTGTGAGGAAAAACTGGTCGTTGGCTATTCTAGGTGGTCGGCCATCCCCCCTGGTTGGTCTCTAAGGTCCCTTGGTTCTCCCTGTGTATTTTGGTGATGATTGGAGTCCTCGGCTCTCGAGAAAGTACAAGAAAAGTGCACTTTTCGGCGCGAGATGTCTCCGTGGTAACTTCAATTCAAGTCTTCGACGTGTGGCTCGTCGTTACTCGCCAAGAGCAAGATGTATCCCTTTTGAGTACATTGCGACCCCTCCGAGAGGTGAATCGGAGGTCCTGTTTGAGTTGCTCTCTTTAAGGTTCGTACTCCTTTACTCAGCCTTTTGTTTCAAGCATGCTTTTGAAGTTACATTGTTATGCACACCACTTGCATTGTTGTGCACGTTCCACTGGTATTTTCATGCACCCATACTTTACTTACGTCGTCACGCATGTTTCGCTTGTATTGCTATGCACTTTTCCATCGGCGTTATACGTATCCGCGTTCAATTTAGCGTTGAACATATGTTGCTAACTATGTTGTACCTGTTAAGTTTCTCTCTTTTGCAGGCACGATATTGTATGTATAGTTCATTCAAGGCTGGTGCGACCAGACGATATTGTATGTGCGGTTCATTTGGAGCTGGTGCGACCAGACGAACCAGATGGTATTGTATTCTCCGTGTGAGACGTAACGAGAATTGTACAATTCTCTTACATCCTTTTTGCATGTGATGTAGTTTGGTCTGTATTCATTTGCTTAAATTGTTGCATTTATTGTGCATATTTGCTTCATTACAGCTGTCTTTGCATGATCATAAGTTGTGTTCGGCCTCGTGCATGTCTTTTGCATCTTGCCCCTGCCTGCGGGCGCATCTCTTTATTATCTTGCCTATTTGTCTAAGTCTTCGGCCTTGTCAAAAATGAGTCGTCTCTGGGCTTTGACATTTACTACCGTCACTTATGACTTTCGGGTTCTGTCAAAGAGGGACAACTGTAGACACCCCATTTTTGACCGACCATAAGACTCAGACGTCATCGATTGAGTGCTCGGTGATTGCGCATGTTGTGCTCGTTTCAAGATTTTGGAGTTCTTGGCTGAGAGCCTCGCCTCCGGACCTCGGGACCCTTTGTACTTTAACTCGATCCGCAGACCAAGTTTTGTTTTCTCTTCCCGGAGGGAGGGAGAGGTCTTGCAGACCATCTCTCAGTGGTCATAAACTACTTTTCGTGGGCGTAGGCCACTGTTTCCGTTTGGAGACTAGTTTTTGATTTTCGGAGACGTTGACCGTGCGCCTCGGCTCGGCACTGCTTAACATTCTCCGTTTGGCACGATTTTTGGAACACACCTTGTTTCCTATGTCTAGAGGGACACTGTGGCCCGGGAGACCACTTTTGTGGTCGCACGCCAATTTTTGTGCTCAACAGCCAGTTTTTGAGGCCCCCGGCCGCGCACTTTGCCTCCCGAACTCTCGTTTTGAATCCGTGTTGGTTCATTTTTGGCATGAACCTTGTTTTCCTTGTTTGGAAGGTGATACAAGGGTGGGAGACCAGCTTTCTCCTTCGAAACCACTTTTCTCCCCGCCAGCCGATTTTCTGATCGGGAAATTGGTTTTCTTGGTCTTTGGGTCACATTTTCTGGTTTCCCACCCCACCATTGGTTTGCTTTCAGTGTGGAGACCACCAATACTCTTGGCCGACAACTTTTTATCTGGGAGACCACTTGCCCTGGTCGGCCAACCAGGGAAAGTGGTCGGCCGATCACCTTTTCTGGTCGGCTGGTTTCCTCCTGTTTTGTTAGATTGTGTGGATGCCAGTTGTGCCAGCTGGAAGGCACAGACTGTATCCTCCATACATGTATGGAGGATTTGCATCCATGATTTTTAGCTTCTTGAGGAAGCTTTAGCTTCAAACCTCTATAAGAGAGGCCCTCCCTCTCTTTTGCACAGGTTCTGAAATTTGCTAAGGCAAAAACATATATATATATATATATATATATATTTCTACATCTTGGGTTCAAAAAGTATGTTGTTCTTGACCTATTGCACCACACCTCATAGCCATACACCTCCACCATTGATTTGAGGTTCTTAGAGGATATTTTTGGAGGTTGAAGAGTTGGTTTTTGGTCCAAAAACTTGCTAGTTTTGATGTGCTTCAAGGGTAACCTCCTTTCTCCCTTTTCAAGCTTTGTTTTGGTTATTATCTTAGCCATACTTGCATGCATATTTAGGCTTTGTTGTTAGCTGAAAAAATCTTCATATTTAAGTGTTTTTCATGTTTGTTTAAGGCTCTTTTGGTGTTGAGGGTCATCTACCCTCTTGCATGCTCTATTTAGCCTTGTTTTGTGCCATGCCATGTGACCTTTGTGTTGATCTTTGCTTGGCCTTTTAGCCACTGAAATCCAGCGAATTTTCAGTGGTTGGCATGTGGTTATGAGGCCCTAAATCAGAGAGGGGTGACCCTCTCTCTTTTGGTCTTGTTTGCTTGCATTTTTGGCCTATCAAAGGAGCATATGTTTTCATAATTTTGAGGCTTGGTTCAGACACTTTTTGGTGACTTTTAGGGCCTTCCTAGACTCTGTCTATGGCTGGTTTGGTCACCTTGGTTTTGAATCTTACATGTGTAGAGTAATCCCTTTTGTGGCTTATCAAAGTAGCACCTCATTCTTGCATGTATTGGTCATATTTCAGTGGGTTTTTAGTCGTCATTTGGCATGCCATGACTCTGTTTTTGGCAAGTTTGGTAGCCTCTCACATGCTTCATATGCTTGTAGTGTAAATCATGTTTACTAGCTTAGAATGCATGATTTTTTGGCCCTCTATTCTAGCATATCTTGGCCATGCTCCAACCTAGTTCGTTCATGTTTTGGGCTGCCTTGGCTCTGTTTTGAGGCCTCTTGGTCAAAAGATGCTTTCCATGCATGCTTGTAGTATAATAGCCTTAACTAGCTTCGAGTTTTGGAGTCCCTTACATGCTCAACTTGAGGTATTTTCATGTTTTGGCATCATTGAGCATGATATTTCAGAGCCTATGGGGTTGTCATACTTCCATGTTTTCCACTCTTTAAGTGCCCTTGAGAGTTGTGCTTTTATACCCTATTTTGTGAGCCATTGCATGAGCTTCATTTTTGTGCCTTTCAAGCCATCATCCCCACTCATTTTGCTACTGTTTTGGGCTTGCACAGGGTCTGTTTAGAGTTGGTTTGACCATTTGAGCATTGCCTTGCATGCCTATAGTGTAATGCACTTAACTAGTTTCGGTGCTTGAGCCATTCAACATGCATTGCGTGAGTTGTTTACATCATTTGGAGACATTTTGTATGCCATTTAAAAGTTGGAACATGTGTCCTTGCACTCTATATTTCATTCTTTTCAATGCGATTGGAAAGTTGTGTTTTATGCCTTAGGCTTGGGGCCATTGCATTGGGCATGTTTGCATGAGTTTTGGAGCCTTGTTTTTATCATCTTTGGCCACTGATTTGGGTGTGGCTGAGGCCCATCCATTTTGGTTTAAGTCCATTTTGCATCGAGTATGCCATTGTAGTTTATAGCATTGAGTATGCCACGTTGTCGCATGATTGATCATTGCATTGTGCATGCCTTGTTCATCTCATTGTGTATATTAGTTCCATGTGCATTGTGTATACTAGTGTCATGAGCATTGTGCATGCCATGTAGCTTATAGCATTGTGTATGCTAGTTGCATGTTTGCATGTTATCCCTTGCATGTTTGCATCACTTAGTTGCATTGCATTAGGATTGCATGCTAGAGTTGCATTTGTGCATGCCTTGTTTGTTGCATTGCGTTCGGGATAGGAGTTAGCCCGAACACAGGAAACGAGGGATGTCTCGTACTCAAAGTGACGAAACGTGCCTCGATTCCCAGTCGCCGACATTCTTGACTACCCATGATGGAGTTGTGGGCTTTAGGTGATTGTATGTGTATTCATTTCACATTGAGTCATGCAATTCGGCTCCTCTGCCATCATGCATCGAAATGCGTGATTGGTGGCCCGAGGGTCGAGGACTACACTCCCTTGAGCTTATGCAATGATGGGGAGAGTGGTCGTGCACACATGTGTTGCAAATACTTTGCCATGCATCTCTCTTTCTCTTTGTTGCAGAAAACCAGAAACCAGGAGAGGAAACTGGTCGGCCGACCAGATTTACTTTCAGGCCGACCACTTTTTTTGGTTTCCACAACAAAAGGTTGTCGGTAGTTGGTCTCCCATGCCTATAAGCTGGTCGGCAGCCTTCCCATAGATTCCCAGGGTGGAGTTTCATCTCTCTGGAGCGTTGTGCAAGTTTCTGAGATCAATTGCAAACAAAGGCGAGTTGGGGCATCGCGAGGGATTTCCGAACAAGGCAATTCAAGCATGCATGCGTCCTTTGTCATTCAAAGCAGAGCTGAGGCAGCCTATTTCATTTGGTTTACATGCTTATTTAAATTGCTTACTTAGTTAATTTGTTGATTAATTAGAGTTATGTAATAATTAGCTGTAGCTTGTTATTCATTTCGTGTGTAATAACTAGTTTAATTAGATTAGTTTAGGTTAGCTAGTTGGTTTTGTATTATTTATTCGGACCCTCCGCCGAGAGGGCGAATTTTGTAATAAGTGTGCGTGTGTGTGCTACATGTCTTTCAACCCCACTTCTTTCTCCCTTTTATTTACCAACTTACGATGGTTAGTTTTAGGGCATGTTTCAATTAGCATCGTTATGCTTCTTATGTTTGCATTCATTCATTTGTCTTGCATGCACCGGGCTCGGCGCATCATACTGACTGCATTGTATTTTAATTCCGAGTTGAATACATGTTGTTTGTAGCATCTCATATGCCATCTTAGAATAGCCGAGCCTATCTTAGTTGCATTTTGCATGTGTTGCATTAGCCATCTTAACATGAACTAGGATCATGCATTGATTACTAACTAGTTTCTGTTTTGGCTTGGAGTACTCGGTGAGTGTTTATACTTTAGCATCCTTGCATGTGTGTGAGTGACTGCCATGATAGCATGCTTGCCATGAGGCTAACTGCTTATGTAATATACCTGCCTGAATGCTTGTGGGTGAAGGTTGGATTATTTAAATTGGAACAATTCATCAATTGCGAGTTTTAAGCCCACTTGAGAGTGGCAAATCCACGTCTTAGCCTACTTACGAGTAGAACCTTCAAACCATTTTCAAACAAACAAACAGGAGATGTTTTGTTCTAATTTAGGCGATCTAGTCTATACTTGTATGCTGTGCGCATCACATAGTAATTCTAGGCTAATAAACCGGAATAAGAGCACATATGTTTTCAAAAACAAGATATCATGTTTAGTAGTGGCCGATCTTTGAACGGGCAAGCGGGGGTGCTCATTGCATGACGTTCCCCAATCGTACCCAAGTTCCCGAGCCGAGGCAACTTTGGTGATGACGGACACGTGGCCTTAGGCACGAGTCAGGGTTTCCTAAATCCCCCCTCCCAAAAATAAAATATTTAGGTGGCGACTCTGTATCTAGCAAAGCAGTCCATGTTTGGCACTTCTTTCTAAAAATCAATTTTTCAAAACGATTGCCGGACTTGGACTCTTTGGTGATTTATCAATCTCGTATTGCACTTTGCGAGATCAGATTAAGAACCGTGACATTGAGTCCGAGCTGTAGTAAGCCCAATGGACAAAACGGGATTTTCTTGGGACATCCGGAGACATCTACAGCTCGGCTGCAGCGTTGGGCTGCTTGGCTGGCCTACGCACTGGGCTGGCTCTGCACACTAGGCTGGCTGGGTCGCGGACCTGGGCTGGTCTGTGCGCTTGGTTGGCTGTGCCTAGCAATGGGCTGCGCCTGGACTAATGGGCTGAACAAAATTCTTTTTGATTTTTAGGCCCAAAGGAATTGATTTCCTTGCAGTGGTTCTTATTTTTGGGCCCCTTTTATTTGGTTTTGTTTTTGGCCCAAAATTTTGAATTTCCAAGTCTGCAACGGTATCAGTGCACAGATTGTCTTCTCCGGTGACGGGAGTCGGCGACCAAACACTGTAATTTGAATTTTATGGATCAAATTTTTGCTGTTTTTCACAACGAATTTCACTGTTGTGATCAAAATTCTGTGAAGAACAAGATGGTGCCAATTTGGAGACCTAATTTGAACCGAAAAATATTTTATAAAAAATTTTCCAACGGTGTAATTTGGCTTCGCTTTCGGCAAGGATCGGAACAATATCGCCACCAACAGTAATCTTCTTCGAATAGTATTCTGGAAATACGACACATTGATGATGATTAAATAAACAAACGGAATTTACCAATGCCGAAGATTGTTAATCAATAATTTTCTGAATTTTCGACAAAAAGAGTTCGGAAACTTGTCTTTCTTCCGGACTAAAATTCGACATATGCGATAATGTATATCCCTATTTTGATACCACTGAAAGATAAACTAACAATGGCAATTGATCGAAATACCCATGAGGGTGTTTATCACGCGAGAATGTCGATTATCCGAAAGTTAGAAAAATGGTAAACTTCTAGTACAAAAATTTGTATATTATTCCAAACCTGTTATCACTTATTTATATACAAATAAGTGACCTTTGGGAATAGGTATAACATCAACAGTCACCAACGTTCAAACAGAGTTGTGACTATTGATGTTTGAATTCAAACCATTAACTAACTAACAGATAGTTTCATCATTCTTGCGGGAAGGTTCTTCAAACTTCAAGAGAGAAATGGTTGAGTGAAGTGAGTCACCAAATTATGGTGTGGTCACTCTTTATTCCATCAGGAATAAGTATAGGTGGAGGTAGAGGCAGAGGTGGAGGTGAGGGTAGAAGTGGGAGTGGGTATACAATATTATATAGTATTAGTTCTTATTTAGTACGTGTGTGTTCCATTAAATCATATCTTTTAATGTAATTTTACTTCAAAATATAATTGTAATAAAAGAAAAATTAGAAAATAGAAGGTCAAAAGAATTTAGGCAGGTGCTAATAGCAACACTCTTATTAAGATGACTGTTGCTCCTTTGTCTCTCCCAATTTCTCTCCTTTGGCAGCTTCTAAAAAGAAAATAACACTCCTTATATCTATTTTTTAATTAAAGAATTTAGTCAAAATATCTTCATAATAAAACTTCATACATTAAGCACAAACATAAGTTTTTTTATTTCAAAAGTCCAACATGTAGCACCTGTATCCTTCAAAGCGTATGGGAAAGTGTATTCGAATCCTTTATTTTTATTTTGAAAATCTTTGGTGTTGTTATGGGTTGGTTTTGGAGGAGTATAATTCGATTTAAACTTGTTGGGTTTGGTTGTTTGCACTTATTCTTGTCAAAAGTTCCTTGGAGACTTAGAAATTTTATTCTACGATCGACACCAGCCTTCCTAAGAGTCGACCCTTACCTGTTGGTGAAGTTTCTGGAAGAGTTGTTGGAAAATAAGGTAGACACTAGACTGGGGAGGGTCGACCCTCTTATGTCTATGTGTTAGTTGCTAGAAAATAGGGTAGACACTAGACTAGGAAGGGTCGAACCTCCTATGTTTGTGTGTTGGTTGCTGGAAAATAGGGTCAACCCCCTCCTGTCTAAGGGTCGACCCCCCATACTTGTGCAGATTGTCTTTTCTACCTAAAAGGTCGACCCCCATGCCTGAAGGGTCAACCCCTACGTGTTTTTTTCAGATTTTTGAGGTCCGAATGGGCCCTATCTAAGGGGGTTTTTGGGCCTATTATTTTATTTGACCTTAGGGCTATTTCTTACTACTATAAATAGGCCCAAACCATTTTTTCTCTCACGATTTTCCTCACTTTTTCCTCTTAAACCATGATTTCTCTCCTCTCTAAAACTCAAACATTTCACTTAAATCTCTAGATCTACTCACCTAGAGTGACTTTTCCACCTTGCTTCTTTGAGATTAAGTGTACAGCTTGTCAAGGGCTTTGTTTTGATCAGGGAAAAACGTGGTTTCGTCACCACGGACTTTTGAGCTTCCCCTCTTCTCTCTCATCTAAGCTTAAGGTAGGGATATTCTACTCTTTAATATGGGTTTTAACCTAGATATTTGTCATTTTGCATAAATGGTGGGATTTGGAAAGATTTGGGAGAAGTTAGGGTTTGGGTCTAAATTTTGAAAGAGAGGTTTCCAATATTTGGCTTCATGTATGTAGATGAGAGCTTGATTATAGTATTATTAGAAGATAAATGGTGCGATTGGGTCTTGGGGATGATATTGGGAAAATGGGAAGGTTTTTCCCAAATTTGTGTTAAATGACTATTTTGAATAAATAATGAAATTGACATCGGAAATATGAAATTGGAAGGGTGTATGATTGAATGGTGTAGTTGGATTTGTTAAATCACTCACCTATGGAAATTTGATAAATTATCTGTTTGATAGATTGTATATCTATTTAGAAATATCTGTTTTAGGCCATCGGTGGAGGATAGCTATTATTGTTGTAGAAATTGCATGTGGATTAGGTGAATTGAAACTAATCAATTGAGTTATATCATTGAATATGACGGTTTGATTAAACCATTGAATATGTGATTTGATAGTCATTGTATATGACAACGTGTTTAAATATATTGTATATGTATCATTATTTGAGAGGAGATAGGGGATGTACTCCATTGTTTGGGAGGAGATAGGAGATGGACTCCATTGATAATTAAGTTGGCCGGAGTGTTCAGGGTGAAAGTCCCGAAATCTTACATATTTATGGGTGCCAGTTCCCTCAGACGTGGTTCCGTAAAATGGCAAGAAACAGAAGTGTTGGATTGATGAACGTAATGAATTGTGAACCATTGAGTTGTAGTCTCGTATTGGTTGCTTTGATAATAATGAATCTGATTAATTGATTTACCCGAAATGGAATAATGGAAATGAATTGAGATATTGGCTATCTATATTGAATGACCTTGAAAAGAATATGTGTTGGTTAAGAATGTGGTACATTTATCTAATGCTCATATTTTAGTTAATTCTCATATATTGTTTAGCATACTTCTACTAAGCTTTGGCTCATCCTACTTGGGAAACCATTTTCAGGTACAGGTGACATGCTGCCTCCAAGGTCATAGTTGCGGAGGTTTAGGGGCTAAAAGCTCCATTTTGCATATTTTGTTTTGTGTTTGATGTAAATTCAAGCCGAGGGTTTTATATGTAAAAGATTTAGGACTCTTTTTTTGTTGTAACCAAGTTATCTCTTGGAAAGCTGTAAGCCCTTAGAACATTTATTTTGTTGATATCTTTTGTAAAGAAGAGTCTGATGAATAAAATATATAACTTTCTATTATGTTTACGAATCTTATGAATGGTTGATTATATCATATTTTGAGGGTGTTACAACTTGGTATTAGAGCGTACCGGGTTTGAAAACTTTGGGTACGTGGGAAGTGGTTAGTACCATAATGGGTTTGTCTCGCTTGTTAGAGACTTATGTATGATGTTATGTGCTTATATGATAACATGTTTATGTGACTATATGGGTATGGGATTTAGTTTCTAGGATGTTAATCGGTCTATGGGTTTCTGGGAGTCTCGTTAGAAAGGCACTTGATCATTGCCGTTTCTAACTGGAACTCTAGCGACGCCATGGGGACGGTCATTACCCGGAAATGAAATTCGTAAGTGTTTATGTGGTTTTGTGCTTAAGTGAAGTGAATTATTGTTGTCCGTCGTATTAGGACGTGAGTGAATTAGCTTCGGCACATTTGTAAATGCACTAATCTCTTTATTACCTTTATTAGGATGTCAGGACGAGCTCATGGTGGTAGGCATGGTAGGCCTAGGAGGCATGAGATGCCTATACTGGATGAGATTCCGGCACAGGAGGAAGGAGTGGGTCAGGCCAACGTGGCCGAGCTTGTAGGTCAACAGGTCGTGGGTGCCTTAGTCCGTGAAATGGCCGGAGCATTGAGGGAATCCATGGACATTCTCAAGGCTGAGAATCAAGTCCAGGCCCACGTAGTTGAGGCACTACCTGTTAGCTCACACTATCTACCTTCTACATTGCGTTATCTGTGTTCATCTGATATATACTCATTGTTATCCTTCCACCTTCTGTAGCTATGGGTGTACACCTATTTTCCAAGGCTCGCCCCAGATCCAGAGGTAGAGATACCACCTATGGTGTCGTACTCGCACAGGTATGGCAGGAGATGCCAGTGGAGGCCCCGATAGTCATTCTCATTTTTCCGTCGATTCTTCGACACCGTGACCGCAGCAGAGGTAACCCAAACCTTACAGTCATTTCAGCTCTACTTCATATTGCATCTCTAATGGCAGCTAACAGTCTGTATATTCACTATTTGCAGATCACCTGGCAACCGTGGGCAGTGATGCCTGACAGGGTCAGAGATCAGTTTGTAGGCGCTCAGGAGGCTTCTCGATTCCAGATCTTGCTCAAGGGCCCATCTGTCGAACATGGTTCTTAGGGGAGCGATTCCTACAACAGAACCTCGGCTTGCCCGAGCCGATGGTTCCAATGCCGCCTCCTACATATATGAGGATCACAGAGAGATACACCACACAGGAGATGATTGATTTCACCAGAGGTTAGGACGCCGACTTCTTCAGGCTTGAGGGCGATTACACTGCCTTCATCCAGACCTACCTCATGCTGCCCCTGACTGGCGCCCGCGGAGGTGAGAGAGCTAGAGCTCCAGCTGCAGGAGGGAGAGCGGGATGATCTAGAGCATCCCGGGCTCATGACAGTAGAGGTTCTCAGACGAGGCAGAGGGTAGGATAGCCAGAGCTGCCTACTACACTGACTTGCTAGCGACCCATAGGGGAGGCTTACTAGATTCCCATCGAGCCTGCACTAGCTGGTCACGAGCTTGTCAGAGTTTAAGGCCCTACCCTGGTACGTACTATACTTTACATTTTGCACATTCAATTCATTTTAGTTATGCTTGTAGACTGCTAATCATCTTAACACATTCACAGGCATCCATAGAGTACACTAGGCAGGCTTTCGAGCTGGCGGCTTCTCTGATGGGGATGGTTCAGATGAGCATGAACCTACTCAGTCTCTACAGGATTCCGATAAGTTTCCTTCAGTTTGCACTTCATGTCATGAAATTTTCTGTTAATACATTAGCATTTCAACTGCAATCTACCCCATACTAATCTGAATACATTGCATTAACAACATTACATTGATACACTACTCCCACATACTGCATTCACCACTATACTCATCTTTGCATACCATAACTGATGCATTTGACAAACTGCCCTTTTCAGGTCCCTCTTCAGATGCTAGCCCCACTAGACGCCCCAGCGGGAGCCGCAGCAGGACCTTCAGTGCCTCTCCCGACAGTAGGGAGAGAGAAACGAGGGACTTCGACGCACAGCCAAGGAAGAGCTAGACGTACTCATGGCGACGGCGGTCCACTAGAGCCTATCCCAAATGATGATGAGACAGATAAGGACAAGGATCCAACGAGCCCGCAATCAGAGTCATCTGAGGGTGGAGGCGACGGCACCAGCTCGAGTTCTGAGGGCGGTGGCGATACTGACGATGGCTCAGACGAGAGGAGCGGAGATGCTGAGGAGGGCTCTGACTCAAATTCAGACAGTGGCGCCAATGGTGATAGCTCTGAGTCCGTCCTGCCGAGGAAGAGGACGAAGAGGACCTCTCATTCCTGGGGTGGCTGGCGCCGATTCGGATGTTTTTCTTAGTTTTCTTTTTTTCTAGTAGTGTTAGCACATTGTACAGTCTTAGGCAGTTTTATTTTCTTAAAAACTTGTACTCTTTTGTAAAAAGAAAGCATGATCGAAATGAAAATAGCTTTTGATAAAAAAAAAAGTGTTATATTTGGCATTCTGAGCAATCTGAGCATCGTACCATTTTTCACGAAAACAGGATTGATGGAAATTGAATATTGTATTGGCAATTGTGTAATCAGGTAATAAACCAACTAACACAAAACAAACAGAGTAAAACAACTCAATGAACAAAACAACAACTCGAAAATTAAAACAAATACAACTCGATAAGCAAATCAACAACTCGATAAGCAATTCGACAAAATTCTTAAAAAGAGATGGAAGAAATGCACCAAGAGTGGAACAAAACACAGGTTCTCAGCACTTTCAACACATGGATGGACCAGAGGGCAAAATAGGAGGCCACCGGCCATAAACAGATGCTGTCGGCCATCAAAAGTAGTTGTTGGTCACTAGTACTGATCGGTCGGCTACAAAAGTGGCCGGTCAGCCACCTGTGCAGGGAACCTTCAGATTGTTGCCACCTGTCTTCCACTCATCACCTTATCTTCTACAAAAACTCCAGCTTCATGGTTTCTTCAATTTAGCTCTATTTTTTCCATAAATGGAGCCATTCTTTGCCGAAAAACTCTCGACTTGGATTGCAACTCTAGATGGCTTGGAAAAGTTGAATTTTCGAGGTTTCAGGATAAATGAACTATTCCCGCTAAGTCGTACTCCACTGTGCTTTCCGTTCCTCCACGCTGCGGCTAGATGTTGGAACCCGGTTACGCATGTTTTTAGATATGCCCCACAATCGAAGAATTCCAAGCTTTGATAGAATCCCGACGTGACGAGGAAATCTTTCCCCAATCTCATTTTGGCCACATCCAAGCTTTAGGACAGATGTGTAGGCTCACTTTACACAATGCCCGATCTTTGGTTCACAAGGGGGAGTTGGATATTCCCAGTCTCATTCATCGATTTTCTGACGCCGGTGACCGTGGTGATCATCTTTGGCAAGGTTTTCGGCAACATGCCCTTTGCTTGTGTATGTTAGCTCATTTCCTACTTGCCCCTGGTTTCGGAGGGTCTAGCATTCGCTTGATCGAAGTTGCCCAAGGCTTGAAAGAGGGCAAGAACTGCATTGTCTTGACACTAGCTGAGACTTTGATGGGTTTGGATGTTTTCCATCACCAGGAGACGGCCAGGTTTGCAGGGACTCCACTACTCTTGCAGGTAATGTCCCCCACCCTTCTCATATGTATTTCTTACATCACTCGGCACTCAGGCTCTGTTTTTCTCTCAAAACCCTTTTCTCACTTTTTTTCTCCACGTACACCTCTCTATTCTTTAATCTCTCTTATTTTTCATCCCTCCCCAGGTATGACTTATGGATAAGTTGAAAGTAGTGGACTCTTGCCCTACATATTCAGCACACGGCTATTTCTTTCGCCAACGGGTAGTTAATTTCCCGAATGAGGGATGGTGGTGCCAATGGATGTGCCACAGATCCGCTATTCACATTACTTGGCATTGCCCCTAGTTTGATCTGCCTGAGATGAACTACAGCATGTCTCGACAGCCTGGCATTCAGTTGGTTGGTTTGACGCACTGTGTCTTCTATTTTTCATTCCAGTTCAAGCGTCAGTTTGGACATGACCAGACTTGCCCGGAAGAGGGGATAGAGTACCCGGCTTCATTTCCAATCTGAGGCTCACAGCTAGCTCGATACTCTACTTCATGGAGGACAAGAGAACTTCTGGATCCTGCGCCTTATTTCAGTTGCACCCTTTCTGGTGAATGCATAGCTTGGCTTGAAAATGAGGCACAAACTAGGCCTACTTTGACAGCTGAAGCTTCCACAAGCTCTAGGAGGGGACGTAGGAACACCTGACTCAACTATGCCCCAAGTTTATTGCTTTAATCTATACTTTCAAGTTTTCCTTTTGAATGTAATAAAAAAGCAACTTCAATTTGTATCAAGAGTCGGAGAACTCTGTATTGAAATCAATGAAATTGAAGGTTGCGGGTACTGAAAATCTTCCTTTTGGTCCAAAAATGTTCTAAGTTGTAAAAGATTAATTTGAACAAAATCAACTTTTATTAAAACTTTTCAAAACCATTTTCAATAAGGATCACAATTGGACACACCCGAAATCTATCTTTGAGATGTACAACTCCAAACCCAAAAATTGGAAAGTTACCCCTTGTCTGAATAACACTGCACTGTACTAGAGATCACAACCGAACTCTTGAATGTAGAAAAGACAAAGATAACCACAACAATCACATGGACATAGTTGAGTTGGAAGTGTTTATGGTTGGATTTCAGAATGAAGTTGCCTACGTTTTCCAAAGATGGCAATCAAGCCTTACGTAGTTCGGTTCAGGTTCACTCGGGTATTAACACTCTCCTTTTGCACTCTAACTTTTGCCAAGGCCTCCCTTTCTTGGTTTTCAACCTTGCGAGCTCAGTTTTTCTTTTTTTCTAATTTTTTGTGCTCTAACATTTACCTAGGTCTCCCTTTTGGGTTTTCGGCCTAGCGAGCCTCTCAAGGGTAATATTTCTTCAACTTGTCCATGTTGATTGGTTGGGAGAATTCAAGGCCATCTAAGTCCATAAGGATGATAGCTCCACCCGACCAAATTGCTTTGATGATGTAAGGACCAGTCCAATTAGGTCTGAACTTGCCCCTAGGGTCGTGGATGGGAGCTTGGTTGTCTTTGAGCACCAAATCCCCTACTTTCAGATTCCTGGACTTAACTTTCTTGTTGAAAGCCCTGGCGATTCTGCGCTGATAACCTTGGACGTGATACAGTGCTTTCAGCCTCCTCTCGTCAAACAGTATTAATTCCTCGAACCTGCTCTACTGCCAATCCGCTTCTGCTATCTAGCACTCAGCCATAACCCGCAGCGACGGAACCTCAACTTCGATCAGCAGAACAGCTTCCATCCCACAAACCAAAGAATACGGAGTTGCCCCAGTAGAAGTTTGAATTGACATTCTGTAGCCCCAAAGAAGAAATGGTAGCTTATCTGGGCAATCCTTGTAGGTTTCTACCATCTTCTATAGAATGTGCTTGATGTTCTTGCTGGCAACCTCAACAGCTCCGTTAGTTTGCGGCCAATATGTGGATGACTTATGAAAAGCCACGTTGTATTTCTCCAACAAGTTAATCACTTCTTTCTTAAAGTGGGAACCATTGTCCGAAATGATCTCATTCGGGACCCCTTAACGACAAATGATATTATTCCTAATGAACTTGGCTACATGTGATGCTTTCAGCACTGCGTAGGATTGGGCCTCGACCCACTTTGTAAAATAGTCTATTGCCACCAGGATATACTCATGCCCGTTTGACCCATTCGGAGTAACTGCCCCAATAACATCAATTCCCCAGACTAAAAAAGGCCATGGTGAAGTCATGTTGTACAGCTTTGACGGTGGGATGTTCATGCGATTTGCATGGATCTGGCATTTGTGGCATCGCCGAACAAAACCAATACAATTCTCTTCCATGGTTGTCCAGTAGTAACTGTAACAACCCCCACTCTACCCTAGTCATGCTTGCATATATTACATGATCTTGTCTTGATATGTTGCATCTTTGCAAACCTTGATTCATCTTGCTTAAGTGTTTCTCGCATGTTTTGTACCTTGCTTGGTGTGAGTTTAGCCGAGGTCATCTTTAGTCTAGAACTTCCTTGGAACCACTTTGTTTGACCTCCACCTTCGCCCTGACATATTGGCCGAGATGTCATTATCTAGGACGAGGTGTTCATCACCAAGGCCACGATGTATATTATCTAGGCCGGGATGTTACCTTTGCACCTAAGTGATCTTGTCCTGGAGTGGTGTGACCTAGACCAAGGTGTGGCACATCTAGGCCAAGGTGTGGCACAGCTTAGTCAAGTGTTGTCCTTCCTAGCCGAGATCATTGTTCCCCTACTTGCCGATGTCTTGTTCTTAACCGAGATGATTACCCGCCAGAGTGCCCATGCCATCTTGCTTGTTGAACACACTTTGTCATAGTCTTGTCTTTTCACTCAGCCACCTTTTTGAGGAGAACCAACCCGGTAGTGCCACGTGTCCCAGCTGAATGTTAAGTCAACCAACAGACCTAGAAATGTATCATTTTCTATATGTCTTTGTTTGTGAGGAGAGAGAAGCTCTAGAAGAAGAAGAAGAAGTTTAGAGTGAGAGAGTGGGCTTTCGAGCTTGATTCCTAGAGATCAAACCGTTAGATTCGCGTATTGAGGTTAGATTCTTAATTTACTTTTGTTGTTCCTTATGTTTATCTAGCTGCATTGCACGATCGAACCTGTTCTGCATGTTATGCATTGGTTTAAAGTTGGTTTTAGAAAGAGAAGATAGTGTTCATGTGTTTTTGAAGAAAAAGTCTTGTTTGATCCGAAAGTTTTCCTTAAGATTCATGTTTTGTGTTTGTTCTCGCAAGATCCTTGAATATGGGTACCTAGGTCCATGTTTTTTTGAATTCATAGCATGAAATCTCAGATTTTGTAATAGCAAATTATGATCTTGCATTCATCTTCCTCATGTTCATGTTCTTCATGTTCGACATGTTCTTCAAGAGAGGGAAACCCAAATTTTCCCGACCTCATTTCCTTGAATGTGGCCATCAAGGCAACACCTCGGCAAGGAGGTGTGGAACCTCGGCCTAGACCTGGTAGTCACCCAGCATGTTTTTTCGAGATAAGAAACAGTGTTTTGTTTTGACTTAGCTTGGTTTCGAAGGATGCCGAGATCATCTGTATGCATGTGAACTTGTTTGAAAATGCATTCAACAGACTTTGCCATGTGTTTGTAGGACTTGGACTTGCCTTGACCCCGACGTCTGAAGAGCTATGTGAGTGGTATTTTTAATAAAGTTATGTTATCAAGTTTTGATAAAGTTTTGCCTTACTTGTTTTGGAAAAGTATTTGTTAAGCATGAATGACTATCCCTATTTTGTGTATCAAGTATTAGCTTTGGTTTTGACAATCTTGTAACACAACCTTTGTTAATGTCACCCCTTGGAACTTGAAAGCCTTGAAAGACTTAAATTATTGAGACTTGAAAGATTGTTAGATAAACTTGATTTGCCCTTGGATTTTGTACAAGATGTGATGTGCCTTGATTTGATAAAGATTTCGGATATCATTCATGCAAACCCCTTTATTATTTATACCATTCACTGAGTATCCAAGCTCACCCCTCTCTATATATATGTAGGTGATGAGCAGGACGGCGGTGACGCCTAGATGTACTTGCTACTTGTTTTGGATTATGCACTTTTGCCACATCTTGAAGATTATGTTTCTTAGTTGTATTTTATTGTATTTTGTATTTGATAGCTGAGAAGCCTTTTGGTCAAGATGTATTTTTGTACTTCATTTTGTTGTATTAAAGCTATGTACGAATGTATGCCATTCCATTTAACTTATACACAACTCTTATGGACTAATTAAATTTGTATATATTGCTTCCGCACATGTTAGCCCCATATGTAATACTCTGATTGTATGTGAATTTAGAAAGTTGGCCTTCGGTAAATCTCGAATTACTGGCCATCATGGCACCATTCTACTAGGGGTGGAATGGGGTCGTGACAGTAACCCTGTCTGAGAATTTTCTAAGCTACCATCACTCCGCTCATGTGCGATCCGCACTCTCCTCCATGGATGGCCTCCATCAGGCACTTTGACTCTTCAGCATCGACACACAGTTTATGCATTCCCAAATAGCCCCGTTTGTACAATTTACCCCCATAGATGATAAACTGAGAAGCCATTCGTCATATTGCCCTTTTGTCTTTGGCATTTGCCCCTAGTGGATAAGCCTCCTTTTCTAAGAAGTTCCAAATATCATGATACCAGGGATTCTGATCTTGTACTTCATCTATTGTGGCGATTAGCTCATAAGCCGGCACATACCTCTGTTCAATAATGATTGGACGCATCCGAACTCCCAAAGGGATGTCTATCATGGAAGATAGAGTTGATAAAGCGTCAGCGAACCTATTGCTCTCTCTTAACAGATGCATGAAGGTTAGCTTCTCAAACCGAGGAATCAGAATGTCCAGGGTTTGGTGATAGATTTTCATCTTTTCTTCCTTAACCTTCCAATCTCCTTTCGATTGAGATACAACCAGACTCGAGTCCCCAATGACGCCCAACCGTTTAGCCCCTAGTTCTAGGGTGGCTTCCAAGCCAGCGATACATGCCTCGTATTATGCTTCGTTGTTCGATACTTTGAACCGGAGTTTGAAGGCTAAGGGTATGTAGGAATTGTCGGGCGCTATCAGTAATACCTCTATCCCATACCCGTACTGATTAGATGCTCCGTCAAAGTACATGGTCCAAATCTCCTCTTCGACCTGCAGAATGGCCTCATTTGGGAACAAATACTCTACTACTTCGTCTCCCTCCACTTGGTGATCGGCTAGGAATTCCGCTACCGCTCTCCCCTTCACAGACTTGCGAGTCATATACTTCAAATCAAATTCAGAGAGAAGAAGCAACCAACAGGCTAGCCTACCAGTAAGTGCTAGTTTCTCAAAGAGATATTTGATTGGATCCAATCTCGAAACCAAAATTACGAAGTGAGCTAACAGGTAATGCCTCAACTTCCTGGTAGCCCATACCAAGGCCAAACAAGCCTTCTCCAGCGGAGTGTAACGGGTCTCATATTCCAACATCTTCTTGCTCAGGTAATAGATGGCTTTCTCCACTCTATCTTCAGATTTCTGTGCAAGCATGTAGCCCATTGTCGTGTCAGTTACTGATAGATACAAAATCAACAGTTTCCCCAGTTCTGGCAGTGACAACACGGGTGGGTTCTGTAGATACTGCTTGATCTGCTCAAAAGCAACCTGGCATCGGTCATCCCAATGGAATTTCTTTCATTTCTTCAGGAGACCAAATAGTGGTTCACAAGTCAAGGTTAATTTTGTAATAAATCGTCTTATGAATTGCACTTTACCCAGAATGCCTCGCACCTCCTTTTCAGTCCTTGGTGGTGGCATTTCTGGGATGGCCTTGATTTTGGCAAGATCAACTTCAATGCCCCTTTGTGTAATCAAGAATCCCAGCATTTTCCCTGCTGTGACACCAAAAGCACATTTCTAAGGATTCAGTGGCAGCCGATATTCTCTGATCCGTTGAAAAATTTTCTTCAAGGCGGTGTAGTGGCCCTCTCTTTCCTTGGACTTGACAATCATGTCGTCCACATACACCTCCACCTCTTTGTGGCTCATATCATGCAAGATCGTGGTTGTAGCCCGTTGATAAGTAGCCCCAGCATTTTTCAGACCGAACGGCATCACCCTATAGTAGTAGGTTCCCCACGGCATGGTGAAGGCAGTCTTCTCCCTATCCTTGAGTGCCATCAAGATCTGGTTGTACCCAGAAAACCCATCCATAATGGAGAGCAACGCATGGCCTGCGGTGAAGTCCACCAACTCATTGATGTGCGGTAGAGGAAAGTAGGGATGGCAATGGATAACTTACCCTGTGGGTATCCATGGAGACCCAACCCAAAAACATGGGTTTTCCCCTTTTTTTCTTATCCATTGGGTAGGATAAGTGATATTCTTTAAATATCCACAGGGGATGGGTTGGGGATGGGTACCTACTAATTTCCCCATATGTTTTTTTTTTTTTTTTTTTTTTTTTTTTTTTTTTTTTTAAGGATTCACAACCAAAACTAAATATACATTCAAACTTTTTTATTTTATTTATTTATTTATTTATTTTTTCAGGTTCACAACCAACTTTTTTTTTTTTTTTAGATCCACAACCAAAGCTAAATATACATCCAACCTTTTTTTTTATTATTATTTTTTTTATTTTTAAGGTTCACAACCATTTTTTTTTTTAATTTTTAAGATTCACAACCAAAGCTAAATATACATTCAATATTTTTTCTTTTGATTTTTTTTTAATTTTTAAGATTCACAACAAAAGCTAAATATCATTCAATCTTTTTCTTTCGTTTTTTTTTTTAATTTTTAAGATTCGCAACAAAAGCTAAATATACATTCAATCTTTTTTCTTTTTAGAGGTTTTGCCTATTTCACTATTTTAGTAAACTATTTTAGTTTTTGCATTTAAGAAGATGGGTTGGATTTTTTGTTAGATTGATGTATTAAAAAATGTGTTTGAAATAATGTAGAGATAATAAATGACCAAAATGTCCCTATGTGTATTATCGTTGTTGTTGTGAGTTTCTCAAAAATTAAAAAGGCAAAAGCGTCATTTTACCCTTTGTCCGTTACAGCTGTGTGTATCATGTGGGAAGACAGCAACAATACTTTTTGAATTTTTTTCTTGAAGAGGCTAAAGTGATCTATAAATTTCATTTCCAAACACTGCCATAATTAAATGCATAAATCACTTTTATCTTCATCATTTTGTAATTATTTTTTACTTTTGATTTTTTTGATATTCTCCACAAAAAAAAAAAGAAGGAATAAGTGAGGTCTTAAAATTGTTTCAGTCAATTTTTTTTTTCTTTTATCAATAATTTAGTTTTTAAATAAAAA
Organism: Camellia sinensis; assembly: GCF_055761805.1. Taxonomy (NCBI): domain Eukaryota; kingdom Viridiplantae; phylum Streptophyta; class Magnoliopsida; order Ericales; family Theaceae; genus Camellia; species Camellia sinensis. The sequence goes on from NC_138972.1 coordinate 63,384,721, forward strand.
ATAAAAAATTAGAAAGAGAGAACATGAGTGGAACGAGGCCGGCAGAGGTGGAAGAATAGGAGAGAGAGAGAGAGAGACTACATTAGTAGGCGTCATGCGTATTTTGACCTTTTTTGATATTTGAATTTTAAAAAAAAATAAACACATTAATAAATTATTTAGCTTTTGTTATCAACCTTAAAACAAAATTAAAAAAATAAAAAAATAAGTTGTTAACATTAAATATATTAAAAAAAAGAAAAAAGATTGAAGGCATATTTAGCTAAAACCTTAAAAAAAAGAAAAAAATAAGAAAGAAAAAAAGAAAAGTTATTAACATTAAATATATTAAAAAAGAAAGAAAAAATATTGAAGGTATATTTAGCTTTTGTTGTGAAAAAAAAAAAAAAAAAGTGATTGTTAACATTAAATATAAAAAATAAAAATAAAATAAAAATGGGGATTAAAGTGGGTTGGGGAAAATCCAAACCCATTAAGAAATGGGGAGAGTGGTACCCATGGGGAATGGAGAAGGGGAAATGGGAAAAAAAATTTGTAGGGGAATGGAGATGGGAGATTAATATCCACCCCATTAACCCCATTGTCATCCTTAGAGGAAAGTCATCCTTCGGACTAGCTTTGTTCATATCTCTGAAATCCACACATACCCGAATTCTGCCATCTTTCTTCGACACCGGAACAATATTGGCTAACTGTGGGAGCCAGAAAAATATAGGTACTAGTTTATTGGGCTTAACCCAAACAAAGCCTATAATAGGTCTAGCCCAAACAAATATCACACCCCCATCTATATAAAGGGGGGGCATCCCAAGTGAAAGGGATGTCTCATCTCTCTCTATAAAAGCACACACCCCTTCAAATATATACACTGACTATTTCTTGATGAAAGGACTAACTTCATCATCGGAGTACTCCCGGCCGGCAACCCCGATTGGGTGGCACCGACTATGTTCCTCATTGCAGATCTACAAGGGTGGAGCTCTTCTCTTCGTTGGATCTCCACAACATCCATGTGAGAGGATATTTCATGGTCTCACACCAACCAAGTAGGATACTCAGATACTAGCAAGAACCCTGCATCTATCTACTTGGTGACCTCTTCCTTGATCTTCAAAGCCCAATCTGGACGTATTCTCCAAAGCTTCTTCTTGACGGGTTGGGCCTCAGGGTCAAGAGGAATCCGGTGCTGTACAATCTCAGGATCGATTCCAGGCATGTCTTCGTAGGACCACGTGAAAACATCTTTGAAATCTTTTAGTAAAGCGACTAAGCGCTCACGTTCCTCCGAAGACAACATAGACTCGATCTAGACCAGACGCGGATCCTTCTCAGTACCAACATTAATTGAAGTGATTTCATCAACCAGGGGTTTTACAAACCTTTCCTCCTCTCGATCAATCAAATGTTTCAAAGCCAGAGGAATTTCTTCCTCGTCGTTTTTATCAAAGTTTTGAAAGTCCTGATTAATGCGGTAAACAGGTGGCACAGAAAAGTACTCAGAAACAGCAGTAGTACCATTCTCATTCACAACTTCCAGTTTGTCCAATTCCTCAGTTACAGCTGACTCAAAAGAAAAGGAAAAAGATGACCTGGACAAAACAAGGGCATCCGGGTTATCAACCCCAGGAATACCGGACTCTGACTCAGAAGAACTAGAATCTGATTCTGACTCCACAGACTTTGTGGAATCAGATTCCGATTCACTACCTGATTCAGAATTGCCGGACAAAACGCCCTCCTCGAACTGCCAAACGAGGGAGGGTACGATAGATGCCTCTAGAATGCTGGAAGAAAGGCCCACAATCGATTGATCTCCAATCATGGAAACAGAGAAGTCATCCCCCAAGCTCTCTGGTGTGACTCTGAGGATCCGAAAAGGGACATACCAGCGCTGCTCCTATCTCGAGTTCTGTGCCATCAGACTCATCCTCTATACACTGTTCAACCACAGCTGGTAGGTCAGTCTACTCTTCTGCAACTTCATCCCCTTGCAACTGTAGGTCGAAAAAGATCTCAAAGCCGGGCAAATGCCGCTTTTCAGAATTTAGCCATGGCTCAGGAAAGCCACAAAATTGGAAATCTTCCCCCTCCCGGAAAAAGCGACCGTTCAAGGTTCCTTGAATAGGTTTATGCACCAATTCATAGTGCTTCCCAGTTTGTTTAGCCTTAGCACTTCTTGCCATTTCCTTTCTCTTTCTTACCTAATCCTCTTTGGTAGGCGTGTAACCTAAACCAAAGGTATAAGGATTGTGTGGCACTTCGGCCAATGCAGCCACGCCCTTCTGGCCGCACCTTTCCAATCCCATTCCGGGTACATGTTGCAGCTTATTCATGAGGTACACGAGTTGCACACTAACATATAATCCCTCATCAATAGCCAAAATATGTTTCACTACCTGGGCCTCGGCCAAGGTGAACCCAGACAAAAAGACGTCCTCCTCGCCGTGTACAATTTCCAAAACAGGTGTAGTAACCTCCGGTGGTGGATGTATGGAAGAGTTCCCAAAAACAATAGCTACCCCCTTTCCATAGGGGTATTTCAGCATCTGATGCAGAGTGGAAAAGACAGCACTCACTTGGTGCAGCCACGGCCGTCCAACGAGTAAATTGAAGGTGGCTGGGACATCCAGGACATGGAATTCAATATCCTGTTGTGCCAGGCCAACCTGAGTTCTAATCCAAACTGTCCCCATCACTTCCCAACTTGTATTGTCATAAGTCCAAATCACCTGGGCCGTTGGTGCGAAATCTGCCGACTTCAAACCAATAGCATAGGCCATGCGCGACGGACACACATTAATTACAGATCCGGTATCAACCAAGACAGCTGGTATCCACTTTTCTTTACATTCCACAGAGATGTATAGTGGCTTGTTGTGTTCAGAGCCCCCAAGCAGCAATTCTTTATCTGTGAAAGTCAAAGTCGGTGAGGCGCCTCCCGGGAACACCAGTCTCACTAACTGCTCGGGGGTTGTGTCAATAGAGACCTTAGCCTTATCCATTGCTGATAAGACGGCTTGTCTATGCACCCGTGAAGCCATGAGCAAACCCCAGATAGAGATGTCCGCCTGAATCTTTTTCAGCTACTTCAGTACAGCTTTCTCTTCCAACAGTTTATCTTTCTATTTCTCAGCTTCCTTCTCTTTCCCTGATGCTTCTAGTTGGTCCAAGTGTAGGGGCTTAAAGTACCGCCCACTCCGAGTCATGTGATCAACTTCCTCGGCATACCATGTATCATCTGGTAGATTCTGTCCTCAATCCTCATCCATGTGGGCGAGATGCAAATCCTCATCTTCCCACCATATTCTTTCGGCAACTGACAAACACACATCCGGTTCCGCTGTAATCATTCATGTGTTCAGAACACAATCAGTCCCCATAGGGCCTTTCGCTTTTCTAACCTTCTAGTCAATCTCAGTTCTTTCCTACTCGAACTGCTTCAGTGCGGGCTCCTATTCTATATCAGTTGTACAAAAGCTACCTAATTCTTGAGCAAAATTCTCAGTACCGGTGCTCTCTGGCAATTTCCCCTTATTGTTGATCGTTTCAGCCGTTGCAACAATCCTCGTTTCTAATTGTTCCTGCTTTAGTTGAGACCCCTCGTCAACATCCGGCTCATCACTAAGCCACCCTGTATTATCCGTTGTTCCATTCATATCAAGCCAGCCGATCTGTACATTTCCCAGATCCTGTTCATCAAAGAACTACAAGTTACTGATGTCCTCCTCAAGCTCAGCTAAGTCATCCAGGCTCTGGCTTGGCCCGTTCTCCCGAACTACGTTAACCTCCATCCTTGTTAGCAATTCCACCCCTGGTTTGGCCTAGCTAGTCGGCACAATGTAACAAGGGTTGTACTCTTCTTCAGTTAAGCTCACGGAGCCCTCACGCATGCCTTCTTCTACCACAGCCACCACCACAGGTTCGGGTTGGGATATGGACGCGCTTGTCATGCACAAGTCTATGTTTTCTGGGATGAACAACGTCGGCTTAGGCAGGTAGGAGGGAGTGATGTATATGTTGGGGTCGTATGGGATGGCCATTGTTTGGATAAGGTTTACTTGCCTGGGTGGAGGACGGGGTTGGTTATGTGGTGGGAGGGGATTTGTGGTGACGCTAGGCTTCTCAGGAGGCACTATCACTTTGTTGTGAATAAGGTCCTGAATCTCATGACGGAGTCTAAAGCATAGGTCGGTATCATGACCATGCTACTGGTGGAGGGCACAATACTTGGACGGGTTGTGTGTAGGAGGGAGGGGATTAGGCAATGGGCGCGGCTCTAGGGGCTTTAGATGCCCCTTTGTGATCAGGACCCAAGGCTTTGGATAGAGACATGTAGAGTGGGGTGAAAACCCTCTGGCCCCGAGGTGGGTACTTTGTAGGTTGTAGGGTAGTTCCGGATGTAGCAGTAAAGGGGGTGGTTGTTTTCGGTGTGGTGGTGACCATACCAACAGCAGAGGTTCTTGTAGCTACATTGCTACTCGTAGCCGCATTTGAACTGTGTGTAAAAACCCTCTTGGGCTGCACTTTCTTCTAGTGGATCAGACCCTGTTTCATCGCATCCTCTATCTACACCCCTATCTCATGAAGGTCAGCAAATGTAGGAAGGGGTAAGACAATCATCTTCTGCAGCAACTTCGATTGTAGATTATGAATGACCATTCTTATATGGTCCTTCTCAACTAGCCTGGTGGTCATCATGGAGGCCTTGGCCCTCCACCGAGTGACAAAGTCAGAAAAGCCCTCCTTCGGCTCTTGTCAAGTAGCCTCGAGATCATGAGTTGTGACCTCGATTTGAGTGTTATAAGAATATTGGGGAGACAAAGGCCTCGGCCATCTCTTCCCAGCTCCTTTTCACAGAATCTTCCAATTTAACATACCGGATAGCCGCAATACCCGACAGGGTCCAGCCAAAGAGGGATAGCTTCTGCCGTCTAGTCAGGCCCATCGGCCGCAGAATATCTGAAAATAGCTGCAAGTGGACCATGGGATCGCCCAAACTGTCGAAGCGGTCTATGTGTGGCATTTTAAATCTATCTGACAATGTCACCGTCGAATCTATATAGCCATCCTCTATGTCCAGGATCGAGTTGACACTCTGAGCCCTCTTAAAAAGTTTCTCAAGCTTGCTCACTTTCAGAGCGATAGTTCGACCTCGAACTCAAAGGGGGCCTCCGTTGGGTAGGCCGGTGCTTTGGAAGTCTGGGGTGGAATCGGATCCACTGGGACGTCCGCATTTTCCTAGACATTAGCTATGGGAGCAGGAGCTCTGGGTACTGGAATATCAATAGGAGGTGGGTGGGATGCAGAAGCTATTGCCTGCTGCAGTTGTTGTTGATGTTGCTGTTGAAGCCTAGCAATGAGTTCAACCTGCTGGGCTGCAACCTCTGTTTGGCGAGCAGCGTCTCACTGCATGGCCTCAATGGTCAGTTGAAGTTGGTGCATCATATCCTCCATACTCTCTACAGGGTGCTGATCTGTCAGAACCAGTGTATACTCTCTTTCTGAGGTGGAAGCAAAAAATTGGGCCCAACTGCGTACAGGTGACGTAGATAGTGACCGCTGAATTGGCGACTGTTGAACTAGTGATCTATGCCTGACTGTCCTCCGTCTCGTAACCGGGGGTAGCGATGCAAACACTGGTTGTCCTCCAATAAGATCCTCAGATCAGTAAATCCTCCTGACTCTGGTCCAGAGGGCTCGGGAGGAAACTGCCTTGTCGGAAGCAATTGTGAAATACTACCTTGAAAAAAAGAAAATAAAGCAAAAAAAGGAAACAACAATCAGCAAACGCACAACACCTCAACTTAGACAAAGACAACACACAATTGAAATCATAAGCTAGACAATCTGTACTCAAACACTAATTCCTGCCCCCAAATTTTTGCCTCATAACAAATACCCTCAAATTGATACCCAGACTTGCAAATGATACATACATTCCTACAAAGTCACACTCTAAAAGCACATATCAAGCAAGTAGGAGCCAAAACACCCCTATGGTGGGGTACGGTTTCCTTGTCCTAATTTCGTCAGGAGCTAGGGATTCACTACGCAAACATGCGGTTTCAAACAATCCTGCATTCGGGTGAGAAACCTGTCCTAGTTTGGAACAGTCTCTAAGGCTTCCGATATGCAACTAGATCAATTGGTCAACAAGGGTGCCTCAGCAAGACCACCTACTATACCACTCGCTCCTAACATCAAGAAGTGAAAGGAGGATCAAACGGTATAGTGGTGGTCCAGATCCAAGGTTTGTGTTCCCATCGTGGCAGAGCCCGCAACCGGTCAGCCTTATGGCTGGCTTTTCCAAGCAAGCCTCCAGCAAACCGCTCAAGAATAGCAAATGGCAAACACTCTAACTTAGGGGCACCGATGCGAATGTAAATGCAAATGCAAAGAAACACATAAGTGTAAATAAAGCAACATATCATGAGTTCGAGTCAAGTTCTCTAAATTCCCAGCAGAGTTGCCAGAAACTATAGACTCGACTTCCTTCGTGCCCCTTTTCAGAGAGCTCAAATTGGTTCTACAATTCGAACTCCTGTCGCGGTTCTAAATCTAATTTCATAAAGTGCAATGTGAAACTGATAAACACCAAAGATTCCAATCCGGCAAATCATTTTGGAAAATCAGATTTTTAATCAAATAATGCCAAAACTGGACTGCTTTGCCAGATTATAGAGTCGCCACCTAAATATTTTATTTTGGAAAAATTTAGGAAACCCTGACTCATGCCAAAGGCCACGTGTCCGTCATCACCAAAGTTGCCCCGGCTCAAGAACTTGGGTACGATAGGGGAAGGTCATGGAATGAGCACCCCCGCTCGCCCGATCAACGGATCGGCCTCTGCTAAGCATGATATGTTGTTTTATAAACACGTGTGTTCTTATTTTGGTTATTAGGTAATTTTACTATGTGACGCACACAAGCAAGTATTGACTAAGATTGTAAGAATTGGAACAAATTCAACTCATGTTTGTTTTCGAAACTGGTTTGAATTTGCCACCCTCAAGTGGGCTAAAACGCAAATTTGCCATCAAACATGATGGGCTTAAAACATGATTTGCTACTTCACAAAGTGGGCTTAAAACACACATTTATCGAATTGTCCCAATTCAAACAACAAAGCCTTCATCCACATGCATTAATACAGTTAATCATTTAAGCAAATAGCCTCATGGAAAGCATGCGAAACATAGCAACACTCGCACTCATGCAAGTATGCTAAAGTGTAAAACTTATAGTGTACTCCAAGCCAAAACAAAAGCTAGTTAAAAATATGCATGATCCTAACTATGTAAAGATGCCTAATGCAACACATGCAATAATGCAATTAATAGGCTCGGCTACTAAGATGGCATATGAATGCAACAATTTGATAACATGTTTTGAAACATGTATTCAAAGAAGTGTATTGAATTGACTATGCAGTTTGTATGATGTGCCGAGCCTCGGTGCATGCAAGACAAATGAATGAATGCAAACATGCAAGCATAAGGTATGCTAATTAAAGATGACCCTAATCTAACCATCAAAAGCGGGTAAATAAAAGAGAGAAAGACGTGGGGTTGGAAGACATGCACACACGCATGCACACATATTACAACATTGCGCCCTCTCGAAGGAAGGTCTGAATGAATAAGCTAAGCTAATCTAAGCTAAGCTAATTATTACAGAACAACTAATTAACTATTCTAGCTAATTAATTCTTACAACACAATTGCATAACTAGCTATGCTAAGCTAATTAAGATATTACAAAATGAATTGTATAATTAGCTACGCTAACTAACTAGTAAAGCAATTTAAACGGCCTCGAGGGACGAAGGATGCATGCATGCTCAATTGCTTCCTCCCGAAAATGCTCTTGCCTTGCCATCAGATGCCTCTGTTTGCACTCATTTGATTTTTGAAAACCGTACCAACTTCCTGATTGCCTTTGCTCCAACATAGGAACACACTTGCACAAAACTTCACTGGTGGCTGGTCGGCCACAAAAAGTGGCTGTCGGCCACCTTAACTGGCCGATCGGCTACAGCAAGTGGCTGGTCGGCCACCCTCATTTTCCGGACTTCTACTTTCGCTGCAACGAGAGCAACAGGGGCAAAACAAAGCATTTTGAAGGAATGTGTGTACTGCTACACTCCTTATCATTTCTCAAGCTCAAAGGAGTATAGCTCTTGGCTCTCAAGCCATCAACCAAGCATTTTCAATGCATGATGGCTAGAAAACCAAGCTTGTACAAAGCTTAATGAATGCACAAATGGGACTCGAAAGACCACCACCCTATCACGCATGATCAAGGGTGTCGATGACCAAGAAAAGTGGCACATTTCATCACTTTGAGTATGAAACGTCCTATTTTCCTTGTGTTTGAATTAACGTCCGATCCAAACACATGTAATGCAACACAAATATGCTTATCTTGCTCATGTTTTACTTGTCATGTTTTGTTTACAAATTTTAAATTACCGATTAGTCCTTTAACCAATTAAGTCCAATGTGAGAGTTCTCTAATTGGAAAGAGGGCCTAAGCTACAAGCACCTTGAGCATGAAAGAGACCTCATGCTGTTGGTTAGTAGAAACCCTCAAGAGAGGATTAAAACCATTAGGCATGAGAGCCTCAATTTCACACTCAAGCCAACAAGGGGCTCAAGGCCACTTTCAAAACAAATTAAAAAGTGAAGAATAGAGGGAGGTTGCAGACATTTCAGTGCTGATATGGCATTCAAAAGGCACTAAATCATGCAAGCAACACATGCAAGACATGCTTAAGAGCCTAAAGCATCAAACTAGTGAAGATCACAACACTATAAGCATGCAACACAAAGCTCAATTGACCAAACCAGCTCTGGACAGAGTTAAAACATTCCAAAATAGTGGCTAAAACATGCTGAGATTGAGGCATAAAAGGCTAGAAAACACATGCTCACATGTTAGCTCGCAAACAAGACTCAAGAACAACTCTTAAAAGTAATGAAAGAGTGACATAAATGAGCATGTGATAGAGCTATATACACTGAGATTAGATGTAAAAGACACTTCAACATGCAATGATCTCATGCAAATCAAGTTTTAGAGGCATAAAACACTAAGCTAGTGAAGGCCCTTTGCACTACAACTATACAAAACAAGGCCCACATGGCCAAGACAACCAAAAAAAGAGTTAAAGCATGTAAAAACATAGCCTAAAACATGCTTGAACAAAGCTAACTCAAGCTACAAAATCAAGCTAATATGTGAAGCTAACTAGGCATGCAAGAGAGACACAAGGAGGAGAGGCTAACCCCTCCATTTTTGGACTTCAAAACATACTTTTTACCACTGAAATAACTCTGAATTTCAGTGGTTTAAAGGCCCAAAAAGTTAATTTAAAGGTGGAAAGAAATGGCACAAAAGGCTTCACAAGCCAAAGAGCAAAAAGATGAGACAACCCCCTAACTCACCAAGACTTAAACCACCATTTTGAAACCTTAAAAACAGAGTTTTTTATGGTTGAAAAACCAAGTCAAAACAATGTAAAAAGATAGCCAAGGAAGCAACTAAAACAAAGCTTAAACGGGGTAAGCCTTATACCCTTGAAGCACAGCAATAAACATAAACAATTCTGAGCTAAAACCAGCCTTAAGAGCTCAAACCAAGCCTCAAAGAACCTCAGCTCCAAGCTAAAGATATTTGGTCAAGGGTCTTAGTGCAAAAGTGTAGAGAATTCTCACTTTCAAGCATAAAACAAGAAGGGAGAGAGAGAGAGAGAGAGAGAGAGAGAGAAATTTGCTCCAATTTGTCTAACCTCTCAAAATGGAGGAGAGACCCCCCCTTATGTAGAAAATCAAGCCAAAGGCTTGTCTTCATCCCTTCATACACATGTATGGACATGAGCATTAGTGAACAACAGCTGGCACAACTGGCAAATAAATATCTGAAAAAAGGAAAAAATGGTCGTCGGCCATCATCAGTGGCCGACCGGCCATCAATGTAGCCAACTGGCCATCAACATAGCCGACCGGCCACCACTGGTGGCCGACAGGCACAAGTCATGGCCGACAGACTAGGGGAATGGTCGGCAGGTCACCCTCTCCTCCAGAAGTGAAGCAACAAGCTCTTGGCCCACTACCAAGCACAAAACAAACAAGATTAGAGGCTACAAGGCAAGGCGCTCAACCGAGACCTTCAGGAACTCAAAACAAACACGAACGAACACAATCATCGGGTGTTCAAACGATGACGTCCAAGCCTTGAGGACGGTCAAAAACGGGGTGTCTATACCCATACCCTTACCCATGTCATATTCGGAGAACACAGGTATCGTGAGGAAATAGAAGAGTCCGTGTAACCCAGCCAAAAAGAGAGTTCTGTAGTAGAAAGACAATGTTGGTGTTGATAAAAGTGAAGACGGCAGTTGATTGGATTTTTTTGTCCCTATTCTTGTATTGATAAACAAATCTGGTAGTTGTGTTTTTTTAAAAAAATTAACTCGCTTAGTTGATTTTCAGCCTTCCTTTTTAAACTAGGGTCATTGGTAAAATAAAAGACTAAGGTTGTGTTTGGATCAAAAATTTGACAAAAGATTTGTGGAGAGAAAGTAAAAAGATAGGGGAAAATAAATGAATATAAGCTAAATTTTATACTTGCCCTTTTCTTTTTCTTCCCCTCCACAAATCTCCTTCAAATCCTTAATCCAAACAAAACCTTAAGTGGAGGTCACTTTAAGGGTCCATGTTTTTCTTAAAAAATATAAATCTTTATTTTATTTTATTTTTTAAATAGGGGGTGCCACGGCCTCCTCCCGTCTCTACACAATTCTGCTGCCAAGCTTACATCTATACTGAAGAATGATGCAGTTTCACTTTGAGCATAGAGATCAAAGATCATCATAGCTCTAGAACTCTGAAATAACACAATATAAAAAAATCCAAAAGATAATAAACCAGGATCAAAATAGGCTTAAATACAAATAAGAGTATTGTGGTGGGCGTGTGGTTTTAGATGGGTAATAAGTATCATCTAGATTGAATTCCCATAACAAAAAATAAGGTTCAAGATGAAATCAAAATGAACTCTCTTTTTGCTAAATTGTAGTTAGATGTAGAAAAGTAATATAGTGAGGAATTTTTTAAGGAAGAAATGTAACACTTCAATATAGTTTACATAGTTCTAACATATGTATAATCTATTCCATCTATGTTCACTTATATGTGTTTGGTATGAATTCTTACCTAACTCAGAGGAAGCCATCCTTATATAAATGTCTTGCACATTTGCATTTAACTGTTTCGTATCAATTAACTCATCAAACCAAAGCAAGCAACCACTTCCACCTCTTCTTATGTCTAAATTTGCGTAAGCCATACAAGAGCAGTTTTTCAAGTATACCATCTCGCGTTCCCCGAGCGTCATGTTCCTATCAAACCAGGAGTTCCGTGTGTCCGGCACATCATATCCCAAATACTTGAAAAATCCATCTCCATTATGGCAATTCAACGGTGTCCTCTGAACACACCCATTAGACCAATCTTCATTTCCCCATTCCGTTTGGTTCTGGGGCACAAATTTGCTCAAACAACCACAGGCCGATGAGTTTCCAACATTACAATTACCGTTTGGACCACACTGTTTATAGTTATCACAATTATCGGCCGGTGTACTCAAGTAACGGACACATTCCTGTGTTAGATCAATCCACGTCCAGTGCCCGACAACACCATTATGACTTAGAGCATACCTTAAAACAACTGAGCTGAGGAGTTCATAATGATAATACACCTCCTCCTTAGTGTAAACCACTTCATATTTGTACATTGTATTAGGCTTATGGTTTGGTCTCCCGGTGAATCCGATACCATTCCATGGTCCAATTCAGAACAGTTGAACAGAACCCCTCCTCAGAATATTTTGTGGGTATCCTTGAGGATCACACCAGAATATAAACTCACCTTGTGTTGGATCATCGCTGCTCTTCCAGGAGGAGAGGTGGCGCTGTAGGCCCGTTACAAAGTTTTTTCCAAGCTTCATGTCTGGTAAAAAAGTATCACACGGATAATCAAAACTTTGCCATAAAAAAAGCCCAGACTTATTCATTGGCATCTTGCACAACAAAATTCTCAAACTCCATCAGTCATGCAATAGGGTCCTGTGTAGATCCTGTCATATTGGAAGACCAAATGACACTGCCAGTGCCATTGACAAGGGCAAGAATTCCAGGGTTGATTATAGTTAAGACGCTTGAGAAATCGAGGAGTGGGATTTCTCTATTGGCAAGCCATACAACGATCCTAACAGAAATATTCTTGTACCATATTCCTAAGTGTTAGGTCCCTTAGTCTTGTCAATTCTGCGAACAAACATAGTTTATCGAGTTGTACTTGTTCCTGGTATTTTTCCTTGCTCGCTCAGGCAAAGGAATCTTGGCTCGAGCGAAGAAACTTGGCTCCCAGTAGTTCCACTGTATGCAAAAATACTGGGAAGCATAATTGTGCGCTCGAGCGAAGGAAGCCTAGCACGAGTGAAGGCACTTAAGGAATACACGCGTATCAGTTTCATCACTCGAGTGAGAGATCCTTCGCTCGAGCAACCATCGCGGCTCTATTTGCTATAAAGCTGCGTTTCAGTCAGAATTTAAGGTACGACTTCCAGATATTGTTTTTAGGGTTTTAGGGTTTTCTTCTAGAGGTGATACGCCAGTTTTCCTTTGATTTCTTTGTGAGTTTATCTATGGATCAGGAGAGTTAAAATCAAAGGGTTGTCAGTTGGCTTTTATTAATACAAGAGTGTTGTTCTTTGGTGGATTCCAGAGATTCAAGCGTGGAGTGTTTGAATGAGTTCGAAGCTATGCGTGGTCATTGATTCGACATGGATATTGTGGATTCAACATCAATCTGATCAATTTCGAGACGAAGGCGGCGATGAAAGGGATACAAATTGTTTAAGACAAATTGACAGAGTTTGGGTAATTTGTTTGGTACATTTGTATTCTTTCTTTCTGTCATAGTGGATTGATTAGTGGCGTTTCGCCCGTGGTTTCTAATCACAATTGGAGGTGCTCCAATTGTGGTTTTTCTAGGTAAAAATCAGTTGTGTCGATTTATTATTTTTTGAAGCAGCAATCTAAATCACTTTCATATGTGCTAGATGATTTAGATTGTTAATTTTAATTGTTTAGGAATTGTTGAAATTAATTCTGCTCCGAATCACGAATCACTTAGGTTTTTCACTAAGTATTGATTCCGAGAAGTGCCAGGCCTGAAAAAACCAATCTCAAAGCTTCCACCAGAAGACACTATGGTGTTGTTGCCTGTAATAGAGTGAGTTTTAGTTATGGTGTCTACTGTATTGGAGACTATTAAGATGGAAAATAAAGAGGAAAAAAAATAAAGGTATTTTAAGGCTTTTCATTGACAATCTCATCTTTAATTCATGAACTACCTTTGTTATAATCCCATTTGTTAGGTTTTTGTTCTTGGCAATCTCGTTTGACAAAACTCCTTTCAGTTGTAATTTTGTTCAACTTTTATTTTAGTGAGACTATAAGTTTTTAGATGCGAATCCAACCCAAATTATGCCTATGCAAAATATGTTTCAGAAGTTAATTCTTTCATGTTTGTCACTTTGAAGTTGTTTATCTGCTCGAGCGGCCATTCCTGCGCTTGAGCGGAGATCACGACCTTTCAGAAACTTTACTCGCCTACAAAAGTACTGGGAGTTGTTTTTTTCCGCTCGAGTGGCCATTCCAGCGCTCGAGCGGAGATCATGGATCTATTTTCTATAAATATGTGTTTTAGTCCAATTTTAGGGTACGGCTTCCCAATCTTCTTCTTGGGTATTAAGGTTTTCATCTATAGCTTCTTTGCTTGTTTCTTTTGATATCTGTGAGAGGTTAATCATGAATTGGGTGAATTATATCAAAAGGTTGTTTAGTTTGGTTTATTAAAAAAAAAAAAAGAGTTGTTCTTCGGTTGATTCCGTGGAATTTGGGCCTGAAGCTTTGGTGGATTCTGGAGTGGCTCATCGTCGTGGATTCGACATCGATGTTGTAGATTCAACGTTGGGCAAGACAATTCCGAGGTGAAGACCGTGGTGGAAGAGGCATTTAGTGGTCGGTTCAATTCGGGCGTGTATTCGCTAGGTAATTGAGAATACACTTGTGTAATTCCTTTTGTCTTCTTAGTGGATTGTTTTGTGGCTTTGGCCGTGGTTTTTTATCACAATTGGAGGCGCTGAAATTATGGTTTTTCTACGTTAAAATCATTGTGTCGATTTATCTTGATTGTTTGATTGGGATTGTTATTTACTGCTTAAAATTGATACATAATCACAAATCAATATCTAGGGAATTTCTAGATTTTTCACCATTGATTATAAACAATAGTCATGCTCATCAGAATAGTCTAAACCAACTTGGCACTAAATTCAACCGACGAAATTAGCAGTCAATTTGGACAATTTTAGCCGATCTAGACAATTTTAGAAAAATAGAGCATTTGAAACTTCATAAGACAGGAAAAGTAAGCTAGTTAATAGAATGAAAATCATTCCAACAACTCTTTCATAGTCTAGTTTCTTATCCTTTTACTTTTCTTTTAACGGAATAGTCTAGCTTCTCAACTGAACAACTCCATTTCATGCATACTCCTATAGGAAATTAAAAGTCCAGTCTATTATGTATGCCAATTTCAATTGACATAAAATTTAAAATTAAGGGTCAAAATTGAGTTAATTGAAAATATAGGAACCAAAATGACTTAAGGGATAAAATGTAGGGATTACTGGTGTAATTTATCCCAAAAATTAACAAAAATTTAGACAAAATAGCCAAATTAAAATTAGACTTAAAAGTGTAGGAAACAAATTGTTTAAATTAAAACTATAGGAATTTGTTTGCACCCATTTTCATAAATTTTCTATCGAGAGGTGGATCAATTGAATGATGACACATGGCAATAAAGTCAAAAGTAAAAATCTTTCATTTGATCAAAGAGACACATGGCAGGAAAGACTGGTTTAAATGCATGAATTGTTAAAAGTTGTTCTACACTTTTAGGAGAGATCAGTGTAAATTGTTCTACATTTTTTATATGTAAATCTGGTTATGGTATAAATTTTAGTTGCAGAAGGAATTTTAGGGCGGTGATAATGGTGGACTTGGAAAGATAGTTGGAGTTTTGGGAGTTAAGCCAATGCAACCAAAACATAAAAGAAATAAAAGTTCTAATTTTTAATATATATATATATATATATTATTTATTGGTATTTTAAAATTTTAGTTAAGAAATTTATATATTTATTATTAAAATATGAATAATATCTTTACGCCTAAAAAACTTATTCAAGATCATATTGAGCTAACCCATGATTTATGTTTTTAGCTTAGAACTTAGTTTACAGAAGTGATCTGTTAATTTATAAAAATATTTGTTAATTATTGATTTAAATTTTTTATTTAAAAATTTACAAAAAAAATTTAAATGTTTTTTTCAATAGGTTTAAGACAAATGTACTTGAATTTATAACCATTTGATAAATTACGATTTATATCTAAAAGTTTAATTTAGATTTTTCATTAAATATTTTAAAATTACATATGATTAAGATTACATTTAGATTTTCATTTTAAATGTAAAATTAGATGTAATTTAGATATGGTTAAATTCATTTTCTTTTAACATTTTGTTAATAGATTTTAAAATTTTAAAATTATATATAACTAATTTTGAAGACACGTTAGATATAACTAGTTATATTAATGTTTTATTCTATGTGTTATATATGGTTAGATTTTAAAATTTTAGAACACATGTATTTTTTTAGTTGTACCAAAAATAAATAAATAATTTATATTTGAAGTAACTATTTTAAAATTATGGCTATTTTCAAGTAAATTTTTTATTAATAGTAATCAAAATTCTGAAATAAATATTTAATTATGACATGTCTTTGTTATATAATACATAGAATAAAACATTAATGGCAGCATTAAGAATAAAAAAATAAAAAAAAAAACATTTTAATGTAACTCAGTTAAAAACAAGGAGGAGGATGCTGTTTTCTTGCAGCGGAGCCTACCATAGGTTCCGTTTCAATGATTTGAATCGTTCATTTTATTGATTATTTTGTGTATTTCATCAAAAAAAAATTAAGCCAATCTAATAATCATAATCTATTCAATTTATTGTATTTGTCACTAAAAAGATGGATGACAATTGTATTTTTAAAAATAAATCATCTATTTTTATTTTTATTTTTATTTTTATTTTTATTTTTTGTGACGAACACGATAAATTAAATAAATTACGATTATTAGATTAGATTACTCTTTTTTTATATATATAGATAAAATATGCAAGGTGTCAAATAAAATAAATTTAAATAATTAAAATGAGACCGTGATAAACTACACAGATTCACACATTGCCTTCCAATTCAAATTATAGAGGGTAGGAAACCTGCCTCGTAAAAATACCTGTAATTTACTTGATCTTCTCATTGATAGAGCACAGAATATTTGCATAACGTGGCTAGTAGGAACATAGATACGTGCTTGAGAAAATTTCTATGGCAATAATTTCGGTAGGAATGTGAACCCTTTTGCGTGATTAGTGGGTTTTTTTTGACTTTACGAAACTTCATTGAAAGGTTTATGTCAAGAAAAAAAAATTCCACATGACAAATGTTTGAACACGCTGTTATGATAATGAGGATAAGGATTGAAGTGTCATATATATATATATATATATATTAGCATATCACCCGTGTTATGCACGAGTTGTGTTTCACCACTTTGTTTTTTTTTTTTTAAATATCTTTTATATATATATATATGAAAAATGACTCAGACCCCCAGCTGGGGGTGCTGGGGGTCGGCTCTTATTGGGCAAAAAAATTTGTTTTTTTTATTTTTTTTTATTTTTCGGCCAACCCCAGTGCGACACGTCACTAGGGGTTGTCAGTGGGGGTCACCCCACTGGGGGTCTGTAGCATGGCCGTATATATATATACTAGTCCATCACCTGTGTTATGCACAGGATAATTATAGATATTTATATTTGTTTTAGATTTTTTTTAATATATAAATTATGTTTTTTAAGATTTTTTATAAAAATAATTTAACAATCTTATCACTAACCATAGTGTATGAGAGAAGTTAAAAAGGGTACTGCAGTAACTATATACATATTGTATCTATAATTATTTGTATGATGGGGATTTTAAATGCTGATTAGGAGATTTTGACCAAATCAATAAATGCAGGCATGTGGAAAGATAGGTGGATTGAAAAAAGTTAATAAATGCTGATCAGGAGATTTTGACAAAATTAATAAATGCTGATTTTTTTTTTAATAAAAAATTTAAAAAATTCAGATTGGAATATTGAAGCTCCCACAGGCCTTGGGGGTTAAAAACCCCCTTTTACTTAATATATAATACTAGCGGTAACCTGTGCTATGCACGGAAATCGGAAATGTATAAATTAAATAATTTATTATATTCATTTTTTGTATTATAAAATATAAATTTTTTATAAATTTAAAATATAATAGGGAGTTATAACTAGAAAATATTTTGAATATGATAACTATCTAATACCTAAGTTCATTCATTCATTTTTTCCATCAATTTGTCATTTGAAACATTGATTATAAAATTATCTTAGTTCAAATAGGTCATTTAGCAGCATGAACTATATTTATATCGAACATTATTCTAGCTTTAAAAACAAATAATGTAAAAGTGGATACCATTACAAATAATATAAAAATGCAAAAATGAATACTACTACAAATAATGTAAAAATATTTAAAGGCCCCTTTAAAGAAAACAATAAAAAAAAAATGCTCCCACTGCATATACATATAGGTATATAAAGAGAATAAAATTCATCAAAACCCTAAAATCCTACAATTGCCTAACCAATTATAACGTTGTCGATGGTTGAATGTAACTCGAATCTTAAACGTAGAGTTTGAACAAAACTTTATACCCAATATGCAAACACTAAAAAAACTCGATGGTATGTTAAAATATATAGTTAAAGTGTGAAGCATTTGAAAAATAAGATAGAAATAAATTTGAAGATAATTATTAGATTAGAGATTAAAATAAATTTAAAAAAAGAATCATACGAAAAATATAATAAAAATAAAGTTGGAGATAATGATAGGATTGGGGATACAAAAAAAAAAAATTAAAAACGAAGAAATAAGAAATAAAGAAAAATGAAAATATTGGAGAAAAATAAGATAAATAAGAAATCAATAAAAAGAGATAAGGAGTCTTCGATAATAAAAAGATTTTAAAAGTTAAAAATTTAAAATAAAAACAATAGTAAGAAAAAAAAAATATTTCTTATTGGAGAAAAATAAGGATGAAAAATTAAAAACATAACTTTGAGAGAGCAACATGTAGGAAATAGAATCTCAACTCTGCTTAAGAATTGAGTATATAGACTTTAAAAATTTTAGAGAACACACTATATTTGCTTATATATATAGTATAGATATATACATAGGTAAAAAGATAGATATCAAATCTAATTTGAAAAGTAAAGATAAAAGTAAAATAAACATCCTACAAAAAAAAAGAAGAGAGAAATGTGGGAATTTGGTTGTTGATAATCAAAATTTTAAAAAGATAAAATATTTATGAGAGATTACGTATGAGTAAAAGATAATTTAATTTTGTTTGTTATATCAAAATAAAGGCATATATATTTTATTGAATAATAGCAAAATAAATTTACTTTTTTAATAAAGTTGTAATAGAATAAAATATATTTAATTTTTAAATTGCATGCTTGATGATAATTTTTTCAAAAAAAAAAAAAAAAAAACCATTGATAGAAAATTTTAAAATTGATGGTAGTCAATTGTTATCATTATAGCCTACAAAAAGAACTTTGGATAAAATCATGGATAGCCAATAAAAAATCAACACTTAGCATTAAATTTTGCAAAAATTAAAAAAAAAACAAAGAAAAATTCAAAACAAAGTATTGGAATTCCTCTAATCATATAATTAGACATTTTAGTTAATTTTAAAATTTAAATGTTAAATCCAGTAAGATTATGCCCGTGGGTTAATTCAAAATTTAGATAATACACTAATAGATTTGAACCATTTTTTTTAATATTATTAAAAAAAATTCAAAAATCTAAATTAGGTATGTTTAGATAGAATTTAAGCATTTTAAAATTTTAAAATTAGCAGTCAACCAAGGTTGTAGAGGAGAAATTGGTAAGGAATCAGAGCTTTGTTTCCAAAGTACATACTGAGGTGTCAGAATTGAAGGAACAACATTCCTCTGTCTCCCAATTTCAAGCTCAACTATTGGAAAAGAAAACTCAACTTGAAGAGGAGCTATCAGCAGTCAACCAAGCCTTAGATCGAACTACCACCAAATTGCAGATTACCAATCAAGGACTGGCTGATCGAAAGTAGAAAATGGCTACAGCCATCCAGTTGTTCCCATCACTTCAGAATAGTGCATCTATTGTAAAAGAACAACTGAGACATTGTACTGACTTCTGGGCCAATTTATGGCTACATGTACTCAACTCTTTATGAAATAAAAATTCTTATTTATTATTTGAGTGTTCTCATGTTCTTTTATTTAGCACTTATTCTATTTCTTGTGTTTCCTATATGGTTAGATAATAAGGCTTCAAATATCTGCCATTAATTTTCTTGGGATGTACATATCCATTCAAATTTTTTAAGTGATATGCTCCCATAGGCAAGACTCTATGAACTTGATACGGTCCTTCCCAATTAGGTGGCCATTTGCCAAACTTGTGGCTTTTAATCCCTATTGGGAGTATTGTCTTCCATACCAAATTATCTTCATCAAAACCAATGTACTTGGCTTTCTTATTATAGTTTTTGGCTGCTTTTTCTTTTGGAAAAGAATGCTATTTAATGCCAGAATTCTAGCTTCATCTATACTTTCTAATTCCAAGCACATCCTCTGATGGTATTGCTCAAGATCTAACTGGTCTTGGCATCTTACCCTCAAGGACTTAACATTAATTTCCACAGGTGGCACTGCATCATGTCTATATATTAAGGCATAAGGAGTGATTCATGTGCTTGACCTTGGAGAAGTTCTATAAGCCCACAATACATCCAACAATAAGTTATGTCAATCCCTAGGATTGTCTTCCACAACTTTCTGTATTCCTTTTTTCAAAGACTTATTGGATGATTCAGCTTGACCATTGGCTTGTGCATAATAGGGAGTGGAATTAACAAGGCTAATTCCAAACTCTGTCACAAAAGACTTTACCATTTTCCCATCAAATACAGTCTCATTATCAACAGTTATAGTCTGTGGGATACCAAATCTATGGATTAAGTCCTTAATGAATCCAATGACTTCAGTCTGGTCTATAGCCTTGTATAGCTTAGTTTCGACCCACTTAGTGAAGTAATCAATGGCCACTAAGATGAAACAATGATGCTTCGAAGAGGGTGGGTGTATTTTCCCCATCATATCCATGGCACATCCTCTAAATGGCCAAGGCTTCACAACTGCATGCAGGTCAGTTATGGGCACGTGCCTTATTGTGCCATGCTTTTGACATACCTGGCAACCTCTTGCATATTCTATGCAGTCTTTAAGGATAGTTGGCCCATAGTAGGAATGCCTTCGAAGCAGCCATCTCATCTTCACACCAGGCTGATGAGCACTACAGATGCCTTCATGGACCTCAGCCATAGTTGTCAATGCTTCCTTTAGGCCTAAACATTCCAACAATAACCCATCTCCCCCCCTCTTGTAGAGAGCATTACCATACATCATGTATTGCATAGACTGCAATTTAATTTTTCTGCTGGCTTTCGAAGATGTGCCGGCCAGACACTGCATTATTGGATGCCTCTAATCTTGTTCTTGTAAGTCATTACGATTGACTTCCAGGACCACATTCCTTTTATTCAATGGTGGAATTACTTTCTGATATGTTGTTTGGCGTATATCCCTTCGAGTATTATCATTTTTCTTGAAATTCAAAGCTTTCTGAGCCACATCATTAGCTTTATTATTCAAGAATCTTGGGACATGAGTTACATTTGCTATCTGAAATTGAGAAAGCAAATGTAATGCAACAACATAGTATGGCAACATGCTTATACTTTGACATCTGAAAATCCCTTTCACCTGGTTAACTACCAATTGAGAATCCCTAAATATGTCAACTGCATGAGCTTGTAATCCAATAAGCATTTCCAATCCCATTATTAAGGCTTCATATTCAGCTTGATTATTGGAACAAGTAATTTCATCCACTCTGAAACCATGTATGGCTTCTACTCCTTGTGGTGAGTTAATTACTATACCAATTCCAGTTAAACCATTGGTTTTTGATCCATCGAACCACATTTTCCATGGTTCAACACTAGCCATACCAAGTTCCATTATCTCTTGGTTTTCTGTTTGAGATGGATGGTCTGCCAAAAATTAGCTAAAACTTGTCCTTTTACTACCTTTTGGGGGACATATTCTAGATGAAATTCTGATAAAGCTAGTATCCATTTGCCAATTCTTCCCCTCAACATAGGTCTACATAACATATATTTAACCAAATCTGTAGTTGCAATTACCAAGACAGTTGTAGGCAAAAGATAGTATCTTAATTTTATTGCAGGAAAATACAATGCAAGGCACAACTTTTTTACAGCTGAGTATTTACATTCACAAGAATTTAGAAACCTACTAAGGTAATAAACAGCTTGCTCCTTACCTTCTTCATTGTCTTGGGCTAAGAAAACTCGCAATGAATCCTCTGTTGCAGCTCTGTACAACTTCAAGGGCTTATCACCCTTTGGTGGCATCAGCACTAGAGAGTTGGCCAAGTAGGCTTTGATTCCTTCGAAAGAGTTTGATGCTCTACTGTCCACACAAACTGCTCTTCATCTTTTAGCCTTAACAAGGAAGAAAATACTTTAGTTTTCCCTACAGTATTAGAAATGAATCTTCGAAGAAAATTAACTTGTCCAAGGAACTTTTGTAATTCTTTCCTCCTTGATGGAGGTCTGGCTTCAATGATGGCTTTGGCTTTATTCAAATCAATCTATATTTCTTTCTTGTGTACTACATAGCCCAAGAAGTTTCCAGATGATACGCCAAAAGCACACTTAAGAGGATTGAGTTTCAACTTAAACTTTCTCATTCTTTCAAAAGCTGCTTCTAAGTGAAACAAATGCTCCTCCATGGATTGGGATTTCACTACAATGTCATCAATATAACGCTCTAAATACCCTCCAATGAGGTCATGAAAGATAGTGTTCATAGCCCTCTGATATATAGCCCCGGCATTCTTCAGGCCAAATGGCATTTTAACCCATTCAAAGGTGCCAATATTCCCAGGACATCTGAATGCTATCTTGTGGACATCCTCCTCTACAATGCAGATTTGGTTATAACCAGAGTGCCCATCCATCATTGATAAAATTTGATGCCTTGCTGAACTATCTACCAACAAATCTACTATAGGCATAGGATACTCATCTTTTGGAGTTGCTAGATTTAAGTTTCTGAAATCGATGCATACCCTTATTTTACCATTCTTCTTAACTACAGGCACAATATTGGATAGCCATTCAACGTACTTGGTTGTCCTAATAAAGCCTGCCTTGAGGAGTCTAAGAATTTCCTCATTAACTTTCTGAATCACTTTTGGACTCATTCTTCTTGGTTTCTGCTTGTATGGCTTGAAATTAGGCCTCATAGGGAGCCTATGTTTTACTAATGACCTATCCAATCCTGGTAGTTCATTATAAGGCCATGCAAAACAATCTTTATATTTCTTCAAAACAACCAACAACTGGTCCCTATCAAGAGCATTCAACCAAGCACTTATATAGGTGGGCTTTTGTATAGAACCTTCCCCTAAATTTACTTCTTCCAAGGGGTCTTGAATCTAAGAACTTACTAATGCTCCTTCTTTGATTCCTTCTGACTTCGAAGCAATCTCCTTGATTTGTTTTGCTCCCAACTTCTTTGATTCAACATCTTTACCTTCCTCCTCATAGACGAAGTCTGTCCACAAGGCTTCTTCTTCCTGTATCTCCTGGACTTTTGTTTCAATGTCCAAAGCACAATATTTATCTAAGGCCAAAAATCTGATCTGTTGCTGTTCCTTCTTACAACCAATCATCATGGCTTCTTTCTCTTGCTCTTGCATTTTCTGGACTATTGATTTTATATTCAATACTGAGAACTTAATTAGAGCCAAAGACTTGGCTTCTTGGGTTTCATCTCCTTGCCTACAACCAGGCATCATTGTCATCCTTAACGACAAACTCTTCATCAGCACTTTCCTAGACCAAGTCCTTTAGATGTGCAAATTCCTCATCAGCCGTCACTTCGGCTGATTCATCAGGTTTTCTCAGTATACTGAGTGGTGTCACTCCTTCAGTATATAATTTGGCCTCTGCGAAATCTGCACAAGCTATGAAGGGTTGAGGATCTGTATTGATCTCCTCCGTCTCTCCATTGCACAAGGCCATCATGATTTTCTGATGTAAAGAGGAAGGCATACGTTTATTGGTGTGAATCCAATCTCTTCCATGTAAAGCATTATACTTAGCATTGTTGTCGATAACGAAGAATGCTGTCATGCAGTCCCTGGTTCCCACACTCAAGTTGATGGGCAAAATACCTTGGGCCATCTGTTTGTCTCCAGTAAAACCAGCAATGGCTATACTCGTTGGGATTAGTCTGGGGTTCTTCTTTCCTAGTTTCTTCAATGAAGATTTTGGAAGCAGGTTTACTACTGCCCCATTCTCCACCAGCACCCGATTCATCTGTATTCCATCGAAAAAGGCCTTGATATACAAGGGTTTGACATGTTGTGTCATGGACGTCGTGGGATACTCAAAAGGGTATGAGAGATTAATATTTACCTCTTCCTCACTCTCGTCTTCAGTTTCCATTGGTGTGGCTACTTCGGATTCGTCTTGCACCATACTTACTTGTGAGTCTTCACTGGAGACTGGAATTGGTTCAATCTCCTGACCTTGGTTTTCATCTTCAACTTGAAACTCATGTGGTAATATAAGCACCATATTCACTGACACTGGAGGGAACGAGCCAAATTGGACGACTGGCTGTACCTGCTTTCCCTCTTGGTCAACTTGATCAATTACTTCAGAAGCATCCTCCATGCTGCGTTCTGGCACTTCTATATTAGTAACTTCCTTCGAATGGTTTGTTTCTGTTGGTTTTTCGACCAAAAATGTCTGTTCAGCCATGAAGGCTTCAAACATTTCTTCCTCAACCATCCCCTTCATTTGGCCTGGGACGACTTCATCTTCTATCTCACTTTCACTTTCCATCAAAGCTTTTTCCAATCCTACCAAGCTAGATCTTTCCTTGGCATTTAGTTCGGAATGAACTTTGGCCAACTGCTCCCTGCTACTCATTTTGTCTGGAAGAGTCGATTTTAGATTGTGGTCTAACTTTGAATCTTCTTCTCCTTCTGCCTGGCTCTTTAGCTGAACCAATGAAGAACTTTCTTCACCTTCTTTTAGATCCTTCTGGTACTGAGTGTACCTTCGTTGGATCTTCCTTCTTTAGGACCTAGAAATCACTGGGACCATATTTGGTTCTTTTGTTTTCGGGTGCTTAATCAATACCCAATTGTTTGGAGCCACCAAAGGAGGTTTGACCATCCTACCTTGGTTTCCAACAACATTTCTTTGGGTAGACATCTCCCTAGGTTTGTTCTACATGACAAACCAGTCTGGAACTCCAGGTACCCACGAACCTACTGACCCAGCTGTTAAACTATTTCTTTCTTCTTTCGAAGCCATCTTCGAAGCTGGATGTGAAAGCCACTGCTTGGCCCTGACTCCCTATTTTGGGCCTAACTCAGGCCTTTGATGAAGGTGGCCACTTTTCGTCCTGCGTGAGGCTGGACTAGGAGGCCAATCTCTGGCTTTGATCCCATAAACTGAACCCTTCTCCGGTCTCCTTTCAGGATGACTGCTCTCCATTCTATAATAATTAGGTGGTCTGGACTCATATAAAGGCCTCTTGCTTTTAGAATGCATTCTAGCGGCTGTTGGCTCAGCCATTAATGGTTGCTGCCTAATACTAGTTGGATATGGACTTTTGTTATAAGCATTGGTTGGTTTAGGACACCTCTGCACATCCTTGTAATATTGTCTCCCATCAATTGGAAGACCTTTCAACCACTTGTAGCTCAGCCTGCATCTGGGACACATTCTTTGCATAACAGCTGTTTCTAAAGAATCGTCATCCAGTGCTTCTTTATCAGAGTCTTCCTCCTGGTCTAAAAAACCTTGTCCAATAGCTAGAAGATTTCTAGTGTCTTTCTTGACAGATGTCTGGCTAGCAACATGCATCTACACATTGATCTCTTCCAATTCTTTCAAGGACAAGTTCTAGAAGTCTAGCATAATAACATTGGCTGCCACCTCTCCAATTTCTGAGAATGGATTAGTATCAATCCCCATGGCCTTTTCTGCTTTAGTTGGGAATTTTAAACTCCCCTTTCGAATCTGCTCTTGGATCCTGTCTCGAAAAACAATGCAGTTTTTAGTTGAGTGAGACTAAGAATTATGCCATTTACAATACACTTTTCCTTTAAGTTCCTCTGGAGACAGAATTTTGACTCCTTTTGGTAACTTCAGGAAATTTGCAGCAAGCAAACGATCAAAAATGTCATATGCCTTTGTTAAGTCGAAAGAGTATTTCCTATGAAGGTCTTTCTTTTTAAACTTCTGATCAATTGTTGTATCTTTATGAATTAATGCCTCACAGATCACAGGTTCTTTCCCTACAATCTCTGCTGCATCAATCTCATAATTAGGATCTCTATAATACGTCTAGTACGATGCATTACTTCGATCTTGTTCTTCTTCTAGTAATGCTTCATACCTAGACACCTTATAGGTTAATTCCACTAGGTCTCTAAACTCAGTTGAGTCAAACTTCTTTCGAAGCCTAAGCTCTAGACCATTTTGAGCCAATCTCACAAATTCAGGCTCTGGTAAGATGATCCTGCATTTATTTCGTGCTCTTTTAAATCTGGCAATAAACTGAGGAGCCTTCTCATCAGGCCTTTAACTCAATCTTGCCAAGTCTGCCATAGAAACCTCTGGCTCTATTTGGAAAAATTAGGCATGAAATGCCTCTTCCATTTGTTTCCAAGTTTGGATAGAACCAGGTGTATGGTTAATATACCATGCAAATGCTTCTCCAGTTAGAGAATTTGGGAATAATCTTAACTTCATATAGTCATTATTGGTAAATTCACCGTACTGAGCCGCGAACCTAGCAATATGCTCAACCGTTGACTGGTTTCCATTTCCATAAAAAAGGGCAAAATCTGGTATCCTGAAACCTCTTGGGTATTCATGTACCTTATCTACCCATTCTGGGTACGGTTTCCTGTACACAGGAGTCTGAACCCCCCGAGCCATTGGTCCACACATCTCTCTAACAATGTCAACAATTTGGTCCCTGGGGACCGTATTTTGTGCGTGTTGAACCACTACTGGAGGAACAAACACAAGATTTAGTGGGCAACCTTGTGTCTGGGGTCTTCTTGGTCCATAGGGTGGTATGTTTGGGACTGGTTGTCCCTATGGTGCTGGCTGCTATTGAGGGTATGGATGACTTCTTTGAACCTGTCCTGCAAAAGGACCTGCGAAAGGTGCTAGAACAGGTGTTGTGTCTCTTCTAGTTGTAGGAAAACCTTCCAACCCCCCGAGTATAAATTCGAATAAAGGGTTAGTGAACCCCCTAATGCCAGGTATGGCTTCGAACATGGGATTTCGAACCATCCTTATACCATTTTCTTGTACTGGGCCTGATCCACCAATTTGCATGGCTTCACTGTTAAGTAATGAGGCATTTTGACTTGCTATAGGCCTCGAAATAGGTTCATACCAAGACTAAGGTGATGGTCTTTCATAGTTTTGATTACTAGTTTGACCATTAGAATGTCCATTAATTTGTATAGGCTGTTTATCTCTAGCCAATCTTTGCTGAGGGACATTTGAAATTTCCTCCATGTGTCTTGTGTTTGTTGGTTGGTGGGTTTTCATTCGATCCAAAAACGATGTTGCCCACTTTTCCATTGTGTTCATTAACTGTTGTCCCATGGCATCTACTAGGCCACCCCATGGATTCATTGGCTGAGTAGATGGAACAGTGGATGGTCCAATTCCTTGGCCTCGTCCAATATTATGAACATGTGGTACTTGTTCCGAAGTGCTAGTCTGTTCGACCATAGGTTCTGATAAAATGGGTGCTTCCACAAGATGTGTTATCACATTATCCTCTAGATTAGTCATTTCTACCTCTCTTTCCACGCCTTCTTCCAAGCGTTCATTTTCTCCTTGTCTCTTACGTCTAGCCATTTCAATTAGTCCCACCGGGCATGTCAAAAATATATGTTGGCTTTTTTGGCTTTCGAATGTTATTTTTGTAATTGTGAGCGTGCCAGCAAAGATCAATCAGTCCTTACAGAACGTTAATTGCCAACCAATTATCAGACGATTGTGTTTTAGTTCTTTCAGCCTCAATGAAGAGGACTTTTACTAGTGGCTTTGTTTAGGAGAATTAAGCAAACAATGATTAAATGAAGAACAGTTGTAGTATTTCATTAAGCAAAATGAAAAACTTACAAAGATCCGAATCAGCCTCGTGGAGGTTTATAGCAACAAGCTACTTGAAAACTACTCCTATGAACGAAATGCAGTGCAGGAATTTGAAGTACAGAAATGTAAATAACAAGAAATGTAAAAACTGGAAAAGAAATAAAGTAGCATAAAACTGGTTTTATGGATTTGAGTCTGGGGCTTTTCCTAGGGCCTTCTCTGCTATTTATACTTCTCAAGGGTAACCATCGAACTGCACTTCTAACCGTCGAACCGCTCCTCCATGATCGTTGATCATGTTACCTCATAGTTAGCTCCATTATGCCAATACCTGCAGTTAGACTTCCCTCCTGATTTTGAATTTAAATGTGGGTAACCATTGAAGCCACATCACTTTGCATCTCTTTGCTGATCCAGTACTACGCAGATCTTATGAAAACCAATACTAATTGTCACGCGTACGATCACGATTGAAGGTTTGAATTGTCATCCCGTATTACCCTCAACCTACCACGTGTTGAACTATGATTGGCTTTATACAAAATATGTAGCCAACATCCATATAATAAAACAGAACAGTTTTTGAAAATGTATAAAATATATCAGAGATACGATTCATTTCAACGGCTGAGATGATTTGTTTTTAACCATTGAGGGCTGAGATGCTTTGTGATATTTTCAACTTCTCGCCCAAAACAATCCCCTCTCCTTCGTGCCCCACCCATCCCAAACATCTCTCTCTCTTTCTCTCTCTCTCTCTCTCTCCAACTTCTCAAGTCTCAAACTCTCTGCCCTCAGAGATCTCTCTCTTCCCTCAGAGATCTCTCTCTTCCTCTCCCTCCTCTCCACTGTCACGCCGCCTCTGATCTCCACTGTCGTTTCACTTCCACTATCGCGTTGTCTCCACCGTCGCGTCGCCCCTGATCTCTACCGACAGCAACTCTTCATATCTTCTCCCTCCAAGATATTAGATCTCAACCCACTACGACACCTCCGTCCTCTGTCGTCGAGAGCACCATGTCTTCCCAAAGCAAACGCAGAGAAACTATAAATCTCCAAAAAAAATTTCTTCCATTTAATTTATTATTATTATTTTTGAATTGTTAGGTTTTGATTGTTGTGAAATAGGATGGTGAGTGACTATAAGGTGGAAATGATCAATGATGGTATGCAAGAGTTCTATGTGGATTTTCATGGACCCAAGGACAGTAAATCATCTATACCCATCTCTGATTTTTATTTTTTATTTTTTATTTTATATTTTTTGAATAAGGGAGAATAATTTTTTTTTTAATTTATAAATTTTACATTTCGTTTGAATGGCTGCCTATTTTTTTTCTTCCATTTAATTTATTATTATTATTTTAATTGTTGCGTTTTGATCGTTGTGAAATAAGATGATGAGTGACTATAAGGTGGAGAAGTTCTATGTGGATTTTCATGGACCCAAAGACAGTAAATCATCTATACCTATCTCTGATTTTATTTTTTATTTTATTTCTAATTTTATATTTTTTGAATAAGGGAGAATGGTTCTTTTTTTATTTTTAATTTTACATTTCGTTTGAATGGCTGACATTTTTTTATTTTTTATTTTTTATTTTTTGAATAGAGGAGATCGGTTTTTTTTTCTAATTTATTTTTAATTTTTCATTTCATTTGAATGGCTAAGATGATTCCTAATCAATATCTAACGGTTGAAGTATGTGCAGTGATTTTAGGATTGGATCTGTGTTCTTCTTGCAGATTAATTTTTAATTGTTGTTGCTGTCGTGATGATCTGGGTCTTGTGAGTGCATACTGTTGTTGTTGTTGATTTTAGGATTGGATCTGTGTTCTTGCTGATTAATTTTTAATTGTTGTTGGTGTTGTGATGATCTGGGTGTTGTGAGTGCATATTGTTGTTGTTAATGATGAATGATGATGATGTAGAATGATGACGATGTAGACAAGATACATGTATAAGACTTGATCTGTGCAAAGTAAATTTTTGTAGCTAAAATTTGTACATATAAAAGGCTCTGATCTGTCCAAATTGATGATCATGATGAAGAGGTCGAAGAGTGTGGCAAAGAAGCTGAAGAAGTACTTGGAAGAGGCACATACAAATCTGTTTTATTTTTAATTTTTTGATTTTTTTTTTATGATGATGATGAATAGATAGGATTTGGTGATTTTGTTGTTGTTGATGAACAAATAGGATTAGGTACATGTTTGGGTATGATTTGGATTGGCGTTTGTGTTTCCAAACTGGTGAGCAACTTTGTGTTTGTGTTACGACGGTAAAAATGAAAAGAGATATGAAGTTGCTAAAAAATTAATAGAACAACTTTATTGAAATATTTAGGTGGATTGAAAGAGCATTTTTTTTTTTTTTTTTTTTGACTCATTTTGTAGTATGGTATACAAACTGATCCTTGGGTGTGAAATAATAATTGATCCTCATAAAATGGTTTTCAAATGGTTTTTAAGATATTCTTAAGTGATTTTTCAAATGGTTTTCAATGTTTCATTGTGTTGGATTTGTGTTATTTTATTTTTATTATTATTTTTTTTTTTTTGTTGATTAGGTTGTGTTTCTAAGATTTCGGTTTCAGTTTGTGTTTGTGTTTCTAAGATTTCTATTTGGGTTTGTGTGATTAGGTATGCATTCAATGGAACCATAGAAAACATTGGAAACAAAGCTTAAGAGACACAAAGCATTGGAACAGAGCATTGAAAATCATTCTGTTTCTTTTCAATCAATGCAAAAGAGACATATTAATTTGGGTTTGTGTTTCTAAAATTTGGGTTTGTATTTGTTTTTCTAAACCTTAAACTGATGTGTTTGTGTTGGATTTGCGTTTCTAAACCTTAAACTGATATGTATTTGGGTTTCTCTTTCTTTTTTTGTGTTCTGTTTCTTTTTCATTTTTTATTTATGCAGCTTTCAATTTATATGGGTTGGTGTTAAGTTCTGTTGTGTGTTTGGGTTGGTGTTTCTAAACCATAAACTAATATGTATTTGTTTTTCTTTTTTGTGTTGTCAGGCGAGGATCTTGACATTGGTTTGTGGGGGCTGTTGACATTGGTTTGAGTCTTAACATTTTCTTTTTTATTTTTTTTTTCTTCAACCCGCATATCTTTCATGGGTCATTATTTTTGTTTTATTTTATTTTATTTCTATAACCCAATTTAAATTTTCACTCGTAATTCATGGACTATTTCTTCATCTCTATTGAAGACATGGTGAAGAAATTGAAAAGAAACAAAGGAAAGAGATAGTGCTCAGTTTTCTTAATTGTGCTGTGCATTCAAATGCTTGGCCACTATCATATCTTTATTTATTTTATGTGCTATTCAAATTGTGTTGATATATATATATATATTTTTTTTCAATAGGAATGCAAAAAACTATGTGAAAGACAGCAGAGGACTGATGGCTACTTCTTTCTACCGACAAATTGCTTCGATTGTTAATGGTATTTATTTATTATTTATTATTTAGTAAAATACGTAAAAGATCTCAGATTGTTTAGATTGAAAACATGCAAATAGTTTAGATTGAAAATAAATCAGAAATTTAATATTTAAATTTATGAAATTAAAAACTCAATAGTTTATTTTGTTACAAGTATTAAATTCTAAGTTTTTTTTTTGGGGGGGGGTAATTTTTCCTAAATTTTAATGATACCTAAAATTATTCAAACAAGATTGGCTTATGTGTGGTGGCAGCGTACGATGTTTCTAATATATTCATATTCCCCATGATTAATTAAATGCTGAGGATGTATTAAATTAATTAATTAATTGACATTATACGTAGAAATTATAACTACAAATCCCAACATTATTTACACCGAACATTATTTACATCGTGCCTTTAGGTACGAGCATACACTAGTCTATATAATAAAACAGGATTGTTTTTGAATTTGTCCTACACACATTTGTCCTACTAGGACATTTGGATGGCTTAGATCTATTCAAATTATAAAATAACGGCTGAGATATATTTTTCAAAAAATATCCTCCGTGTATATTTTCTATTTTCCCGCTTTTCTCTCTTACTTTTTCCTTTTCTCACCCATCCTTCCATGATCCCATGATCCCACCTTCCTCTCTCTTTTCTTTTTCTTTTTTTGTTTTCTCCCATTTTTATTTTCTCTCTATTTGTTTATTTTTTTGTTTTCTCCTTTTTGTTCACTTGTTTTTATTCATATTATATGAAAATATCTACGATCCCTGAATCAGGAGCTAGATTTTACTGTGTGCAGTGGAGATTAAATTAATGAATTTTATAGTCCACAAATTAAATAAATTTGAACAATTAATTATTATTGTTAAGGCACGGGCATACGCTAGTACATGTATATTATACAGTTAATTGTTTATGAATTCATTTTATAGAAAATCGACTAATAATCAATATTGAAATATAATCTTGATAAGTTATCGTTAAGATAGTAAAATAAAATAAAATAAAAAATTAGTCATGGAGCAATGTGGCAACCTAATGGTATGACACTTTCCTTCTTTTTAATGTTGTGAAAAAATAAACGGAATTTCATTTTGCCCCCCAAACTATCACGCGTTTTTCAGTTTGACTCACATTCTTCAATTTATTTCAATTTAGTACCTGAACTTTTAACAAATTGATCAATTTAATCCCTGCCGTCACATTCTGTTTACAATTGGGTGGAATATGATGACGTGGCACCAAAGTTCATTTAGAGTCATTTTACCCCCAAACTATACCTCAAAAATCAATTTGTCCTCCAAATATAAAAAAAAAAAAATTTAAATATTTAATAAATATTTTTTTATCTCAATAATGAAAAAATTAAATTTTAAATAATATATACTTTGCAAAAAAATAATAAAAAAATATAAAAGTCCTCATTTAGAATTATCTTAAGACTATGAAGCATGGATATTTCGACAAATATGTCGTACCCATACCGATTACTGAATTTTGAAAAAAATTTCCCACTCAATTTTGAAATTACTATTAGTCGATCAGTTCTATTGAAATTAATTTGGGTAATAAACTAGTTACAATTGCGTGCGCACATACACATAAAGTAATCAAGAAATTTTCGACTCAATAAGTTTCTCTAGGATCAACTCGAGATAATTTGAGACCTACAAGTATGGGTATGAGTATTGGTATTGGTATGATATGAGTATATCAGCATAGTAAAATCTTACAAAAGTAGGGTACGAGTACGGGTATGGTTTAATAGGTTTGTAAAACAATATTTATTTTTAATTTGAAATAATACAAAAAATGATTAAATGGTTTAATTTGTTAAATCCAACATACAATTGACATTTAATGCCAAAAGCATAGGTATAAAATCAATTATTCTTAACATTTTATCTTATTAATTATTTTAACCTTTTTATCTTTGTTGATTATTTTAGCTAAACTTTAACATCTCAAAAGGGTGAATTAAGGCAGAAGAATCACTTTAACAAAAGGACCTTTCTACATCCCCCTAATTTTTGGCCCCCTAATCCCCTTAATTTTCAAACCAAGGCAAAAAAAAAAAAAAAAAAATTTGCCCAAAACGACGTCGTTTTGAGCATTAGGGGGATTAGGGGGGGCTTTTTTAGGGAGACAAATCATTTTCCTTAACAAAATAATCATTAGTCCTAACTCGTGCCATTAGAGTAAGATGGGGTTTGGTAATTTATAATTAAGGTGTCGTTTCAAGGTTTTAAAAAGCGGTCGCAACCATTACATAATGTCATTACGTAATGGTTATGGTGATTACCACCACTCGTTAAGGCCAATATAGCGGTGTGACAAAAATTCACATGTGTAATGGCTGTTTCGGTCTTACGTAATGGTGGTAGCGGTACCGTAACGATCCGTTAGACACTGTTGCACCCTTTTATAATATTTTGAATAGCTTCTTCCCCCCTCCCCCCCCCTCCCGCCCCCCAAAAAAAAAATCTTACAAAAAAAGAACAAATACTCAAGTGATCCAAGTCCAAAGAAAAAAATCTTACATGAATTTTTTTTCTTTATAATTTTTTTTATTTATGAAAAAAAATTTATTTTATAATCTTTTTATTTAATAATTGTGAATATTTGTTATTCAGTTAGTTCAGGTATTGGTAAAAAATAATTTGTAGACATTTAAAATCAATTATTCTTAAAATCATTAACCATTGCAATAAAATGTAAAAAGCTCCTTTATAGTGATTTGAAAATATGAAATATATTGAATCATACTTAAAAATTAACAAAAATTGATCAAGATTTATTTTAAACCCCAATAAATGTGATTATGAAAAAAAAATGTGCATATCGATAAGTTTTCTTCAAATTGTGCACACAAAAAAATCACGATTCCGGTTACCGCGACCGTTATAGTATGGTCTTTACACCCCGCAACCGCTACCGCATCATTGTAACCGCTTTTTAAAACCTTGTGTGATTTGGTAATCATTAGCATTGATATTAAAGTGCGGCTAGGTAATATTTATAATTTATAAAAAAATATTAAACATGTTTTTATTTGTTTGAATAAAAACAAAAATTGAAAATATGTTTTGTATAAAAGTATTTTAAAGTTTCATTTTGGAAAAAAAAAAATGAAAATGAGTGGTTGATGAAAGTGTTAGAGGTGCTAGCGAGAGATGGTTGCCGGATATGTGAAGTGATGGTTGAAAGTAGTTGTCAATTGCCAAAATGGTCAAAAATGGTGATAAGTCAGTCGCCTAAGGTGGTATCCAAAGGTGATTACCACTTGTAGAAGTTGGTTGGGGTCGACAAGAGGTAAGCTAACAGATGAAGTCATCGATAATGGGTGGCGATGAACAACGGATGGTCATTAGAAAGCGTGAGAAAACAGAGGAAAAAAAGAAAATTAATAACAATAGTAAACGGAAAAAGAATATATTAAACAGGTGTAGACTAATTTTTTTGTGTTTTATGAAATTTGAAAACAAAATTAGAAATCAAATGAATTTTTTTTAATAGTTTCTAATAATTCAATTAATATAAAAGCCTTTGAATTTTCTCTTTTTGAATTAAACTGATAGAAAAATAGATTGCTTGATTGATTCTATACAATATAATAATTGTGCAGAAACTAAACAAGTCCTCAATGGATTCCATTACCAATCTACTGCTCTCATCTTTTCTCTGTTCCATCTTAGTAGTCTCCACCACTGCAGTGAACAGAATATCCACAACTCAATCCATTAAAGATGGTGACACAATAGTCTCCATTGGAGGGAGCTTCGCGCTCGGGTTTTTCAGCCCTGGAAGTTCCAAAAAGCGATACATTGGTATATGGTACAACAAGATATCTAATGATTCCAGGACTGTTGTATGGGTTGCCAACAGAGAAACTCCGGTCACCGATTCGTCGGGCGTGTTAATGGTTACCCAACAAGGCGTTCTCGTCCTCCTCAATAGTACGGAAAGTATTATTTTGTCTTCCAATTTGACAAAACCGGGAAAAACCCCAGTTGCAGAGCTCCTAGATTCAGGGAATTTTGTTCTGAGAAATGCTGATGATGATAACCCGCAGAATTATTTATGGCAGAGTTTTGACCATCCAACTGACACGTTTTTACCTGGTATGAAGTTTGGAATCAACTACAAAACTGGGCTTGATATGATCCTGCGGTCGTGGCAGAGCAGTGATGATCCCGCTCAAGGAGATTATACATACAGTATGGATTCTCATGGATTTCCACAGTATTTTATCCGGAAGGACACTGTGAAGGTGTTTCGATCAGGGCCGTGGAATGGTGTCCGGTTCAGTGGAATGCCTACTATATCTTCAAACCCCATTTACAATTTCACTTTTGTGATGAATCAGAATGAGACTTATTTCAATTACAATCTTCTCGATAGCTCTGTTGTCTCAAGAATGGTGCTTAATCAGGATGGTGTTCAAAGGCGCATGACGTGGAAAGAAGGATCATCCACCAGTTGGATTGAACACTTGACTACAGAGATGACAAATTGCGATACTTTCGCATTTTGCGGTCCTTATGGTCTCTGTACTGTTAGTAACTCCCCAGATTGCGGTTGTTTGCAACTATTTGAACCGAAATTTCCTAAAGATTGGGGTACAGATTGGTCAAATGGGTGTGTTCGAAGAACACCCTTGAATTGCAGTGGTGTTAATGGAGATAAGTTTTGGAAGTACTCCGGTGTTAAAGTGCCAGATACAGAAAATTCATGGTTCAGTGTGAGCATGACCCTTAAGGAATGTGAGACCATGTGTTTGAAGAATTGCTCGTGTATGGCTTATGCGAATTTGGATGTAAGTGGAGAGGGAAGTGGGTGTTTGCTTTGGTTTGATGAACTTGTTGACATCAGAGTCATTAAAAATGGCCAAGATCTTTATGTAAGAATGGATGCCTCTGAATTTGGTAAGAATTTCTTACCCCTTAAGAGCTTTGATGCCATAAAATTTTTAGCCCTCTTCATATTTAGTCTTCCAAACATACTAGGTCTCATTGAATCTGGATATGCATGATCAAATTCAATATCTTGCTCATTCTTGATCACATATCATACTATGTAACCTGTGCTTTTCTTAGTTTTCTATACTCATCTAACACTACACATAATGCAAATAATCACTGCTGATGGTAATATATGCATATTAATTTCCGCAAAGAATCTTGATATATGAATTCTCATGTCTGAATTTGGTTTCAAATTAACAAAAAGAGAGAGTCACAATTAGTTTGCATCTTCTTTATTGATCATAAATTTCATTTGAGTAGATAAATTGGGATGAATTCACCATAAATCCCTTATAACCGACCTGGAATTTCTTAGTTTCCCCAAATTTTAATGATTTTAACTAAATTGTTTCGGTATTAGGTCAAGCTGGCCACAATTGGAACAAGGCAAAGACGATCATAGTCATCTTAGTAGTCTCAACAGCAACACTTATACTTGGCCTGGCCATTTCATTGTACATTTGGAAGGAGTGGCAGAAGAGAGAAGGTAATAACAATTAGTCAATAATGCTTCAATATCTCACCTCTGTAGTTGTTCTAGCACGTACGTATACTTTTTTTGAACAAATTGTTTCATTTAAATGTTCTCGACACCCCCTTTCTGCAGGAAAAACAATAGGTCATCCTGAACAAGGTTACTACAAAGAATCCAAGAGTGAAGATATAGAATTACCATTATTTCACATGGTTACAATCACTAAAGCTACGGATAACTTTGCAATCGACAATAAGCTTGGAGAGGGCGGATTTGGACCCGTTTACAAGGTAACAATACAGATACACTAACAAGAGTTTTCAGTGTCCGAACTCGTTTAAACAAACAAAAATGCCATATAATTTTTCAGGGTATGTTGGAAGGGGGACAAGAAATAGCTGTGAAGTTGCTATCAAAGGATTCCAAACAAGGAGTCGATGAGTTCAAGAATGAAGTTATCTGCATTGCCAAGCTTCAACATCGAAATCTTGTAAAGCTTCTAGGGTATTGCATTCAAGGAGAAGAAAGGATGTTAATATATGAGTTCATGCCCAACAATAACTTGGACTCCTTTATTTTCGGTATGGCTTTCTTATACATACTTGAGAAGTTAACTACTAGCTAGAAGCTTGGTTTAACTTGGGTGAAAAATTGAACAGATCAATCACAGAAGATGCTACTAGATTGGCCTAAGCGCTTTCACATCATCAATGGAATTGCTCGGGGGCTTCTTTATCTTCATCAAGATTCCAGACTAAGAATTATCCATAGAGATTTGAAAGGAAGCAATATTCTACTAGATCATGAGATGAACCCAAAAATATCAGACTTTGGCTTAGCCAGGATCTTTGAAGCAAACGAGACACAAGCAAATACGAGAAGAGTGGTTGGAACATAGTAAGAATCTTCAAACCAATTCAAATTTTTTCTCTCTCAACTATATAAATTGATTTATTTATTCATTTTTTTCCTGTAGTGGCTACATGTCTCCCGAATATGCAATTGAAGGACTCTTCTCAGTAAAATCCGATGTATTTAGCTTTGGCGTTTTGGTGTTAGAAATAGTGAGTGGGAACAGAAACAGGGGATTCTATCACCAAGACCACCACCTTAACCTTCTTGGGCATGTACGCATAGAGTTGAATAATATAATCTTACAAAAGAAAGTTACAGAATGATGTAGCAATGATATCTCTAAAGCTAATTTAGAGCCATTTCAAAGGCTCAATTTAGCAACATCATTCTGTATAAAAATTAAAACAATCGCTTAAAAGTGTTTCTAACTGTTCAGGCATGGAGATTATACAAGGAAGACAGAACCAGAGAATTGATTGATGAACCAATACAAGACTCATGCAATCTACCTGAAGTGTTGCGTTCGATTCATGTTGGTTTATTGTGTGTGCAACAACGGCCAGAGGATAGACCTAACATGGCAAGTGTGGTTTTGATGTTGGGCGGAGAGGGTGCACTGACTCACCCCAAACAACCTGGTTTTTTCACTGAAAGGAATCTGCTCGAAGCAGAGTCAACAGGAAGCAACTTTGAACAATGTTCAGCCAACACGGTCAGCACAACAGTGATAGAGGCACGATAGAAGACAATTCCTACTGATATTTTAATTGTTATGGTCAAAAACTTTTGAGTCTGTTTAGCTAACGAACACAATGTGAAAGGAATGTTTGTTTTTGGAAGTTTTTCATATAGCATATATATTTTAAGGTTTTTGTCTTCTATATATATAGGTGTTACAATCATTGTAAAGATATCAGAGTTAATACATATAATATGTTGTGTTCTTCCATAAAACTTACAGGATATCTATAGCCTTTGAATGGTGTTTCACATATGTATCTAAATATAAAAAATGTGAAATCATATCTCTTAATCCCTACAAATATTGCATATGACATTGTAATGTGTATGGACTAAGCAAACTAAGAAATAAAAATGCTAAAATGAAGTTCCATTTCACATGTACAAGTAGGCAAACAAGAACTAGTTATGAAACAAAGAGTAATGCTATGCAAAGATAAAAATTATATAGAATGATGTGAAAAAATTGTCTACAGAAAAGAGTGCACATGTTGTCAATATGTATATTTTGATACTTTGTGTGCGTGTAAACTTGTAACCCGAAACAATGATTAAGGTTTTACCTTAATCATTGTATAATTTCTATCGACCACTTAACAGAGTAACAGTGATTTCATTGCCCGTAGTTGTTGCTTCCTTGCTTGGCAAATAACCAGGCTCAACAACATTTCTTGTGGTGAAGAAACCAGGCTGTTTGGCCCAAGGCAATGCAACTTCACTATCCAACATCATAACCACAGATGACATGCTTGGCCTATCCGCTAGACATTCTTGCACACATAAAAGACCCACATGGATTGATTGCAACATTTCAGTTTGGTAGCATGATTCCCATAAAGCCTCATCAATCAATTCCAATGGCTTTTCTTCTTTATAGAGATTCCATGCTTGACAATCCACTACAATATTAGCAATATAAGGGAGGTATCAGAACCTCTCTCCCAAATCCGACTATTCCTTTGTCTCAAAATACTCAGTTACGAGAGTTTTGAAATGACGGGACAAAAAACTTTGAAGATAGAAGATCCTCAAACCTTATTGGAACACATGCATATAATATAAGAATACTTCAAATTTGGTACACTTACATGGCCAAGTAGGTTGAGGCAGTGCCCTGAATGATAGAAACCTTTGTTTTTCTTCCCACTCACAATCTCCAGCACCAAAACACCAAAGCTGAAGACATCTGATTTTACTGAAAATAACCCATCTATTGCATACTCTGGAGATATGTACCCATTGCAACAACGCACAAGATGAAAAACTAGATTTTAAAGCAACAATATAAGTGAATTACACAAAACATACTATAGAGATTCTTACTATGTTCTAATCACTCTATTTGTATTTGCTTTTGTCTCATTTCCTCCAAAACTTCTAGCTATTCCAAAATTTGATATTTTTGGGTCCATGTCAATATCTAGCAAAATATTGCTAGCTTTGAGATCTCTATGCATAATTCTTAGCCTAGAATCTTGATGAAGAAAAAAAAGCCCCCGTGCAATCCCATTGATAATGTGGAAGCGCTTCAACCAATCCAGTAATGTGCTTTGGCTTTGATCTATCCAAATTTTTTGTCTGATTTAGTCCACACTCCTACTAATCCGATGGATGAATTTAACAAGATTCCTCAATGGAAAAATCCCAAATTTTGGAAGACCAAGTTCATGCAAATGCACATGTAATAAAAACCACATATAATTTCGTTCCCATTATCAAATAAAGTAAAAGGTTTATATGAAACTAAAAACAAACAAAAAAAAAAGTATAGGAAAAAAGAAAGAAAGAACAACCACTAGTTGTGGTCTCAAAGTGGAATAGTTACGGTATATATAGTATTATAGTTTTGAAGAGAGCAAAGCAAATATAAAATAGTCCAGGCTTTTGTCGGGCATGTATTCATATATTAACATCGTTTATTCTCCTTGAATGCAACATCCTAGAAGTTTCACGAGATTTTGGTGCTGAAGTTTGGCAGTACAAATAACTTCATTCTTGAACTCATCCAGTCCTTGGCTAGAATTCTTTGAGAGCCATGTCACAGCTATTTCTTGTCCTCCTTCCAGTATACCCTGGGAATTACCATTATAATTGATAGAATGATCTTCTGCTAGAATTAGCTTAAAAGCAAAAAAAATTATTTATTTATTTATTTTGGTTGCCATTCTTATTAACTATAGCTTTACTTACTGTTTTTATGTTGCTTTGGCTGCCATTGTTCCAACAAGTGCAATTATGACCAGTGATTTATGTTACAACTACTTAAAGACAAAATTATAAAAGATGCATCAAACCAAATGTCTTCTTTGAAAAGATGGATCAAATGTCTTCTTTGAAGTTCCATGTAGAGAAA
This sequence comes from Camellia sinensis, assembly GCF_055761805.1. Lineage (NCBI taxonomy): Eukaryota > Viridiplantae > Streptophyta > Magnoliopsida > Ericales > Theaceae > Camellia > Camellia sinensis. The sequence goes on from NC_138972.1 coordinate 63,425,247, forward strand.
AGATGCATCAAGCCAAATGTCTTCTTTGAAAGCTAAAATAAAAATACAAAATTCTCAAAAACAGGCATATTTGTAAAAATTTTAGCTTCGGAATAATGGGGTTTTTATTGAAAGATCTTACGGAACAGTAAGTTTAGGAACACAATTTTTTTTCTTCTAAAAGTGGGGGCCCAAACACCAAGATGAATGCAGTGCTTCAGTTTGTAGAACTACATTCTATGCACTTTTTTGTGGAAAAATTTATGTAGCATTACTATTTATGAAAAAGTAGTGATAAAAAAAGTTGAATGGTTTTATGACTTCTGGATAGGCTCCATGAGATTGGGCATTAATCACATTCCTATAGACTACATAAGAGTGTCTTTACATTGTTACCTTGTAAATAGCTCCAAATCCACCCTCTCCAAGCTTATTGTTGATTGAAAAATTATTTGTGGAATCAGCTATTACAGTTAAGTCGAACAATGGTAACTCTAGATCTTCCTTTTGGGTTTTGTCAGTGTAACCTTGTTCAGACTTGTGCATTAGAATTCCTACAAAGCGGGGACAAAATGGATATCAATATGACAAGTAGTTCCAAAAATGTAACATGCCAATACATAGTTTAACAAAGAATGACACGTATGGATATATACCTTCTCTGTTCAGCTGTGAATTATTCCTTTTCCATTTCCTGAGATACACGATTAGGCTTATACCCAGCAGAAAGAGTCCAATTAACAATGCCAAGGTCACTGCCACTATCTCTCTTTTCTTGCTATGGACTGTTGAATCCTCCTTCCGTTTAACAGAAATGGTGAATTGATTAGTTAGATAATACAATCATGAAAGCACAAACTTAAAAGGATTGCTTTAGATTTCAAACCCTTGATCACCCTCCTATGTATTGAAACTGTTATGGCAAAAGGGATGAATAAAGCTAAACAAAACAAACACAACCATGCGAGAATTTACAAGCTTACACGGCAAAACCAGAATTGTGACTTGGGGCAGAACTAGAAGAAAGTATTTCCACCAATCAGCGCGACTCAAGATAATTTGAGGTCTAAGGGGACAATTTTAAATGAGGTCTTTACAATTTTCAATATTGTTTTCTTTATTTTTTATTTAAAATTTATTCTCTCTTTTTAAGATGGAAAAATAACTAATAATCAAAACTTATATTCAAATTTCATTATATATTATTTTCACTTGATAATATAGCTAATTCACTTAATCTTTCTTGTGACAGAAAATTTTGGGTAGAATTTTATCATTTTTAATGTTAAAATTGCTATTAGCAAATTTTTCTATAATTTTATATAAGATAGACATAAAGTTATAAAAATAGTATTAGTAAAATATCTCAACAATATAAGTTCAGCTGTTTGATGATGATACGGTTTTGACAATTTATTTTGAGACTTAAAGTTGACCAAAAAGCTTTGGTACATGGACTGGGATATGAGTGTCAAGCGCGGGTGTGTATCCAAGCGTCAGACCTTCATAAATTTAAATCTTAGGATCTTAGGGTACGTATCCAAAATTGGATACGGATACGGGGACACGTCATATGCACATATATATTGCATATTATATAATATTTTAGATAAGATATTTTACATTATGTAGATATATATTAGAAATTAAATAGGATTAAAAAAAATATGAAATTTCTATATCAAATTCATGTGAGAGCCTAAAAATATTACTTTACTAACAAATATGAGTTTCTTGTTCTTCATGTATTGTCACAAATTAAAGGATGTAAGTGTCTAAATTGGGTACATATCCCACACCCTTACCCATGTCATATCCGGTGGACACGAGTACTGTGAGGGAAATAGAAGAGTCCGTGTAACACAGCCAAAAAGAGAGTTATGTAGTAGAAAGAAAGTGTAGGTGTTGATAAAAGTGAAGATGGCTTATTGGACTTTTTTATCGCTATTCTTGTATTGATAAATAAATCTGGTAGTCGAGTTTTTTTAAAACCAATGCAATTTTTTATTTTTATTTTTTTTAAAGTTAACTAGCTTAGTTGATTTTTAGCCTTCCTTTTTAAACCATGGTCTTCGGTAAAATAAAAGACAAAGGTTGTGTTTGGATCAAGAATTTGACAAAAGATTTGTAGAGAGAAAGTAAAAAGATAGGGAAAAATAAATGAAATATAAACTAAATTTTTTACTTTCCCTTTTCTTTTTCTTCATCTCCATAAATCTCCTTCAAATCCTTGATCCAAACACAACCTTAAGTGGAGGTCACTTTAAGGGACTAAGTTTTTTTGAAAAAATATAAATATTGAAAAATCTAAAAGTCCCCGAGATATTGATTTGTGATTATGTATCAATTGTAAACAAAAAATAACAATTACAATCAAACAATCAAAGACAAATCGACACAATAATTTAATGTGGAAAAACCACAATTGGAGTGCCTCCAATTGTGATTTTAAAAAAAAAAACATGGGCCAAAGCCACAAGTGTACTCTCAATTACCTAGCGATTCTACGCCCAAATTAAAGCGACCCCAATGTGCCTTTTCCACCACCGTCTTCACCTCGAAATTGTCTTGCACAACGTTGAATCCACAACGATGATGTTGAATCCACGACGATGAGCCACTCCGAAATCCACCAAAGCTTTAGGCTCAAGTTCTACGGAATCCACCAAAGAACAACTCTTTCTTTTGTGTATAAACGAAAACAAACAACCCCTTGATAATGTTAATATGAAATTCATGGATCCATTGATCACTCTTAAATCATCAAGGAAACACTCAGAAAGCACCCTCCAATATAAAACACTGTGTATCTTGTTTCTCTCTGAAAATCTGGACAGCTCAAACCCTAGAAACAACGAACAACGCACTTTATAGAAAACAGAATCACGCAGACCGCTCGAGCGTACATTTCACCGCTCGACATTATGACTAAAGGCGGTGCGAACCATATAAACTAATCACTCGAGCGCAACTTTCACCGCTTGAGCAGTAAAACTTTCCTCCCAAAAGATCAGGCACTCTGCAAAAATACTGGACGATCTGTTTCTTCGCTCAAGTGCACAAATGACCGCTTAAGCGATCAAATAACTTTGACCGTATTTTTGCTTTTTGCTCGGAGGGCGCTGCCCCTTAACCCAGCTGTGGCGCTGCCCCGGACCCACCATGGGGCACTACCCAACATAGTTAGTGAAGTGGCAAACATGAAAGAATCAAGATCACAAACTCCTCCGCAAGGCACAATTCGGGTTGGATTTGCATCTAAAAACTCATAGCTTCACTGAAATAAAAGATCGAATAAAATTACAACTGAAAGGAGTTTTGTCAAACGGGATTGCCAATAACAAAAACTTAACAATCTCACCCTTTGGCAATTCCGTGACAAAACACACGTAACAAATAAAATCCTCATCACCCCAACCCATTATAGCCAACAAAAACGAACTTCTTTCTCTAGGTCATGATCTGCAAAACAGCTATTAGTGCTACAAGATTATCTCGATGCATGAGATGGAAGTATGAATGGATGAAAATCCTAAGAAACATGCAAAAACTGTCAAAAAAAATTTCCTCAAAATTCTTTCCCATTTTGTCATGAATTGTCAAAGGAAGCTCAATCAACTAAAGCAAGAGCATAAACCACACAAGCAGGGACAAAATGATGTAAAAATTAATAGCATACGAGAAGTAAGCAATAAATAAGTAGTGGATAGCAACATACAAACCAACTAATGTCAATCTTCCTCACCAAACCAATCAATGTACGTTTATGCGAAAAAACCCTTACAATGATTAACCAAACTCCCCCTCACTAAAAGTAACCACAAGCACTGAAAACAATGAACAAAAAAAATAAATAATATGGTGGAGCAAGCAAGGAATTTCAGAATAGTACCTTAAAACACACAATAATATCCAAGAAACACAATTACTTAAAAACACCATGTGCACAGCCTCTAGAAGATTCCTTATGAAAGAATGTGATGCAACATGTGAAAAGCATAGATCCCATGATAAAAGTGTGTGTATGTGGCTCTTAGAGTTCGACAAACACTTGATTCAAATCCTAGTAGTGATCTGATGACTGGACATCTGGCAAGAGAATCTAAACCCAACTTAGGAAAGTCAAACTACTAGGAATCAAGGGGTATTTGTTGAGTAAATACGGAGGCTCCCCCTTAATCAATGAATCATAAATTTTTTTTTTTTTAATTTTTAATTTTCGTTCTTTCTTTTGAGCACTCATTGGCGGCTGTCACGCTCAAGAGTATAGAAACCTAACTAGAGAAGCATGGACACAATAAGGATAGCCTAGTTGGTGACTCTAAGGTAGCCTTTTCCTCATGCCTTGACTGCATAGAACTAAGGGGAAAGCCATGGAGATGCAAAAATATGGAAGGAGGTTAAGAGACTCAACATCACCCATGATGTGCTAATTCCTCTAGAAATGCAAAAAAACACAATGCTAGAAGCCTATAGAGAAAATTGATCACTAAGGCAGAAGAGTCCGATATTTGCTAATCCAAGAGTGTGTACAGAATTAGACATACTAATCAAAGTACACACACTCGGAAATGAGTAATGACCACAAAAAGCACACATATATTAACATTTAATGGATATTCTCATCAATTCCAATATGCACCAAGAACCTCTCAAAAATTTCAAACTTGCAAAACCATACTAAGAAAATCTTTTTGGATTTTTTTTTTAATTATATATATATAAAAACAAGGCAAGACAAAAAACGAACAAGCACACACTAAACGACCCAAAAAGAAAAAACACATAGCAACCCAAAAAAAAGAGAGAAAAAACAAAAACGAATAAACAAATTAACACAAGTCAAGTTTTCTCACCCAAACCACTTTAGTATGAACAGAGTTGTGAGAATTGCGGTTCTTGGGTAGTGTCTTGACGTTGTGGTTCCCCTTCCCTTCAATGGGAACCTGTCTTGACTTGGTTTCCAACTTCATATTCCTAGGTCTCGCCAAACAACCTCTATTCATGTTCGGTCTCAAACAAATCAAAATAGTGAGGTCCAATATGACCGTTAACTTTATTACGACCAATGAAGTATCTCTTACCCCACGAGATGTTGGAATTTCTTCCATTTCCATGAGACACCCTCACATGCAACTCATAACAATGAGGGCGAATATAACCATACATACCACAATGATGACAAATAAAAACAGGGTGTACCTTCTTTTCTTTGGCCTTACCAACTCTAGGAAGATTGATAAATCCATCTTCGTGTTCAATTTTGTGTTACCCATTTCCTTGAGTTCTTGTATCATGAGATGTAGATACACTCTATTTTTGCTCTTTGTCACCACAAAAGCCAATGCCAATCTTGTCACAACACATTTGTTGAGACCCAATGATGTTGTCCAAAGTCTTTGATCCTTTGTTCCAAAGTCCAATGGTAACCATAGCACACTTGAGCTCTTCTTTTTTCTTGATGACTAGCTCTTCCAAGGCAACTTGAGACATCTCGAGAGTTTCAATCTTTTCTTCATATGTTGCATAGATTTGTTGTAGCTCATTCCTCTCTGTCTCAGAAGTCAAAAAGTTTGCACAAAGAGCTTGTCAATCACTAGAAATCTTGATGAAATCATTCCTAGCCTTGGAAATCTCCTTCTTTAATTAGACATTCTCACTTTCATAGGCTTTGAGTTTGATAGTGAGTTTGTCATTCAATTTAGATAAGTTAAGATATTTCTCATACAACTTTTCATAAGCTTGCTGATGCTCTTCCTCATCACTCCCCTAGGATTCATCATCAGTGATATTCTCAACCGGCCTCTTCAGATACTCCATTTGTCCTTCAATTCCGGAAACAGCCATGAAAGCAAGAAATTGTTCACTCCCCTCTTTGCCTTAAGTCTCGTTGTCACTTTCATCGTTATCAGACTCTGATTCATCATCCCAAGTAATAGCGAAAGCTTTCTTCTTCCTTAATCAACTAGGGCATTCTTGAGAAAAGTGGCCAAATCCTTGGCACTCATAGCATTGGACTCTTTCAAAGTTCCTTTGTATCTTTCCTTTCTTCTTCTTGGTTGTAGACTCAATTTTGAGTTTATTCTTTGCCTTTGGATTTATGAGTTGATTCCAAAAGATTCGGCTTCTTTTTCATAAAAGACTTTTTAAATTGTTTTACAAAAGCATTCGTAATCTTGGAATCAATCTCACAATCTTCATCAGAATCCTTTCCATCTCTATGAACACTACTAAAAGTAATATCAGCTTTTTTGTTTCTTTTTGAAATTCATATATACCTCATAAGTTTGGAGATTTCCAACCAAATGATCCAGCTGAGGTTGTCAACATCTTCAGCCTCCTCAATAGCCGTAACTTTTGGTTGGAAACGATCGGGCAAGGACCTCAAAATTTTTCCCACAATCTTGGATTCAAGTATTTTTTTCACCTAAATTGAAGCTGGAATTTACAATGTCACTCAACTTCGCATAAAATTCATCAAATGTCTCATTATTTTTCATTGAAAGGTTTTCGAAACTATACGTGAGCCTTTGAAATTTTGAGCGTTTAACAAAAGGAGTGCCCTCATGAATAGTTTGTAAGACATCCCAAGCCTCTTTTGTGACTTCACAATTGTAAATATAACTAAACTCGTCTGGTGTGACTGCGCAAAAGAGAGAATTGATAGCTTTACTATTCCAGCTACTATTTTGATAATCAGTTGTGTCTCACTTATCAATTGGTTTGGGGAAAGCTACCTCATCAATGGTAATCGTCGGTTCGGTCCACCCACACATGACGAATTTCCAAACTTTTCCATCAATAGATTTTAAAAATGCTCTCATCCCAGCTTTCCAAAATGAATAATTAGATCTGTCAAGTAGAGGTGATCGAACCATAGAAGTCCCCTTACGAATTGAATCCATTATCACAAATCAAACAACAAGATATCGCTCCAATAGTTTTGAAAAAATAAAAATAGAGCAACCTACTTTGATACCAATTGAAAAGTCTAAAAATTCCCGAGATATTGATTTGTGATTATGTATCAATTGTAAACAGTAAATAACAATCTCAATCAAACAATCAATGACAAATCGGCCCAACGATTTAACGTAGAAAAACCACAATTGAAGCACCTCCAATTGTGATAAAATAAAATAAATAAAAAAACCATGGGCCAAAGCCACAAAACAATCCACTAAGAAGACAAAAATGAATTACGCAAGTGTACTCTCAATTACCTAGCGAATCTACGCCCAAATTGAACCAACCCAATGTGCCTCTTCCACCACCGTCTTCACCACGGAATTGTCTTGCTTAACGTTGAATCCACCACGATGATGTTGAATCCACCATGATGAGCCACTCCGGAATTCACCAAAGTTTCAGGCTCAAGTTCCACGGAATCCACCAAAGAACAACTCCATCGTTTGTGTATAAACAAAAACAAACAAACCCTTCATGATGTTGATATGAAATTCACGGATCCATTGATCACTCTTAAATCATCAAGGAAACACTCTAAAAGCACCCTCCAATATAAAACACTTTGTATCTTGTTTCTCTTTGAAAATATGGATGACTTAAAACGTAGAAACAACAAACAACGCACTTTATAGAAAATAGAATCGTGCAAACCGCTCAACCACACATTTCACCTCTTGAGCGGTGTGACTAAAGGTGGTGCGAAACATATAGGCTAACTGCTTGACTGCAACTTTCACCGCTTGAGTGGTAAAACTTTCTTCCCAGAAGTTCAGGTGCTCTGCAAAAATACTGGATGATCTGTTTCTTCGCTCGAGTGCACAAATGACCACTCAAGCGGTCAAATAACTTTGACTATATTCTTGCTTTTTGCTTCAGGGGCGCTACCCCTCGATCCCACCATGGGGCGCTGCCCGACATAGTTAGTGAAGTGGCAGACATGAAGGAATCAAGATCACAAACTCCTCTACAAGGCACAATTCAGGTTGAATTCGCATCTAAAAACTCATAGCCTCACTGAAATAAAAGATCGAATAAAATTACAACTGAAAAGAATTTTGTCAAATGGGATTGCCAATTACAAAAACTTAACAAATATATTATTTTATTTTTTAAATAGGGGATGCCATGCCCCTCTCATGTCCCTACACAATTATGCTGCCAAGCCTACATCCATGGCGAAGAATGATGCAGTTTCACTTTGAGTATAGAGATCGAATATCATCATAACTCTAGAACTCTAAAATAACACAATATAAAAAAAATCCAAACGATAATAAATCAAGGTCAAAATTGGCTCAAATACAAATACAAATACAAATATAACCTACTGTGGTGGGCATGTGGGTTTAGATGGGTAATATGTATTAGCCAGATTGAATTCCTTCAGCAAAAATCAACATTCAAGATGAAACCAAAATGAACTCTCCTTTTGCTAAACTGTAGTTAAATGTAGAAAAGTAATATAGTGAGGAATTTTTAAAGGACGAAATGTAAAGGTTCAGTATAGTTAACTACATGGTTCTTACAGAGGTATAATCGAATCAATCTATGTTCACTAATCTATATGTTTTGTGTTTGGTATGAATTCTTATCTAACTCAAAGGAAGCCATTCTTATGTAAATGTCTTGCACATTTGCATTTAACTCTTTCATATCAATCAACTCATCAAACCAAAGTAAGCAGCCACTTCCACCTCTTCTTATGTCCAAATTTACGTAAGCTATACAAGAGCAGTTTTTCAAGCATACCATCTCACATTCCCAGAGTGTCTTGTTCCTATCAAACCAGGAGTTCCGTATGTGTGGCACTTTATACCCCGAATACTTGAGAAATCCATCTCCATTATGGCAATCCAATGGTGTCCTCCAAACACACCCTTTAGACCAATCTCCATTTCCCCATTCCGTTTGGTTCTGGGGCACAAATTTACTCAAATAACCACAGCCAGTGAGTTTCCAAAGTTACAATTACCGTTCGGACCGCACAGTTTATACTTATCATAGTTATCGGTTAGTCTAGTCAAGTAAAGGACCCATTCCTGTGTTCGATTAATCCATGTCCAGCGCTCGACAACACCGTTATGACTTAGAACATACCTTGAAACAACTGAGCTAATGAGTTCATAATGATAATATACATCCTCTTTAGTGTAAACCACTTCATATCTGTAGATTGTATTAGGTTTAAGGTTTGGTCTCTCGCTAAATCTAATACCATTCCATGGTCTAGTTTGGAATAGTTCCACAAAACCCTTAGCATATTTTGTGGGTATCCTTGAGGATCACACTAGAATGTAAACTCATCTTGAGATGGATCATCGCTGCTCTTCCAGGAGGAAAGGTGGCGCTGTAGACCCGTTACAAAGTTCTTTCCAAGCTTCATGCCCAGTAAAAGAGTATCACATGGATAATCAAAGCTTTGCGACAGAAAATGTCCAAACTTATCGTTGGCATCTTGCGCAACAAGATTTCCAAACTTCATCAGTTGTGTAATAGGGTCTCGTGTAGATCCTATCCGTTAGAAATTGGGCGCCCATGTGGCATGACCCTTTGAACCTTTTGAACCTTTTGAACCTTATCCAAGTAAGTTTTGAATTCAAATTCAAAACTTACTTGGATAACCACTCAGGATATCCATATCTATCATATCAACTGATATGGATAGATGAGATATTATCCTATATATCTGATATGATATGGGATATGGGTGATTAAGAGAAAAACAACGTATGTCGTATGTTTTTCTCATATATTGACTCTCTCCCAAAATACAACGATCAAGAGCCATTTTGCACTATGACTTGTGTGGGTGATATTCATTCTGTAATATCACTCCATTGCTGGGTTGATTGATCAGATTCTGGAAGCACGTGATTTACCCACGAGATCCTTTAATTCAGACTCTGCAGAAAAAGGTATGACCATAATTTTTCATCCGCTACGTTTATACTTTGTTTTACATTGGTATCAGAGCATGAATGGGTATTTTCGTATTTTCTCAAATCATGTGTATATTATATATATATATATATATATGTACACATTATATACATGAATGTTTATAAAGGAGGAAAATTTCAACTCCCATTAGATTGGGAGTGTGGTACACCTCATTTTTATGTTCATTAAATGTGATTTTTGATGCCATAAATGTTTTTGTTGTGAAAAATGGAGTTCGGGAGTACCGAAATTGGACCAGAAAACACCCTGGAAAGCGGCGGGTGTGCCTCACGCTCCAAATGACGCCGTCAGCGGCGGACACGCGCTGCCACGCACCTCCGCGTGCTCTCACGCGCTGCCACGAGCGCGCTATTCTGCACTTTCACGCGCGCATCGTCCGCGCTGTCCACGCGCGCGCCCTTCGCGCCACACACGCGCGCACCGAGCCGTGCCGTTTTTCCTCCGCCGGCTTGGCTGGCTTGGCTACTGATGCATAAGGCACTGTTTGTTTTGTTTTTAAATTCTGAATCGCGTTAAATGGTCATAATTAATTCGTTATAGCTTTGTTTTAAACGTGGTTGGTACCGTTAGACTCAGAATTAAATTTTTTATCTTCTGTAAAATTTTAAAAAATTTATAAAAATAAAAAATATTTTTCCTGAAATAATAATTCATTATTTCTAGTTTAAAATGCATCTGGTGTTGCATGATTAAGTTTCTGGGGCTAAATTTTTTATTGTAGACTACTGTTGTAGTTTTCTATTTACTGGTATAGTTATAGCATTTTACCAGATTCTGAAATATTTATTTCTAATTTTTTGGTTATTAGTTATTTAAAATTTCAAAAAATACCAGAAAATTTCAGAAAATTTCAGAAGTAATATACATTCTGTTATGGCATAATTTGAATATTAAATATAGCATATTGTTATTTTTTTCCTAGAGTTTCTAATATGTTGTAATTAGAATAGCATGATTATTTGTTATTTGTTTAAATTCCATTATTAATTGTGACATAGCATGAGTTGGTTGTGAATCTACATTATGATGCTATTGTATGGAATTAGAATTTTTTATCATGCTTTTAGACATGCCATAGTCAGTGGGAGGTTATTCGGCTTAGAGAAATCTTTGTAGATTAACTCCCGAAAACCAATATTTTGCGCATAAATTAAATTAAATTTTGGATAATTGTCACCTGTGGCGCAAGAGATGATTACGAGCATAACGGATTTTCGATCTTGCGGCTTGTGTAATATTGTCACTATTTAATTTAGATTTTTGTGGCAAAATTATATTATACTAATCGAATTAATCCCAATGCGAACTTCTCTCTAAATGGACTTAGATTATGGAAGTTAATTGGTTGACCTAGACTTAGTAAAGATGTTCAAATGTGGACAATGTAATCCGATTCTTTAGATGAGCAAAAGTCTTGGAGACTTTACGTCAGACCTTAATTGAGTCAAAGTAAGGAAACATGACTCAAAGTCGCCGTGGTTTTGTTGCCTTGTTTGGCACAATAAAAATTAATGTGTGCGCTATGGTTAGCGGCATGCTACGTAGTTTTGGTTGGCGAGTTTTGGAGTTATGAAATTAGTAAGCCCTCAATAGATTTGTATATGATCTTGACTATTGAGCTGTGCGGATTGACTTTGTAATTTGACTTGTAAATAATGTTACATCATTGGATGAAGTAACATTCAAGAGTCACGTCATCCAAGAAATGCGAGCTTAAATAAATTAGTCATTAAGTGTAAGAAGAGTAGCCACTATGAGCAGTGTTTTGCTCTCTACCCAATTATTGGAAGTGGATGGAGCAAAAATTTCATGCACTATAATAGTGTGCGTTGAAATATCACGTGAAGTTAAAAGATTAGCGCTTAGAAGCTGCAAAATCTATTAATACTAAGTGAAAAGATTAGCGCTTAGAAGCTACAAATCTATTAACACTAAGTGAAAAGATTAGCGCTTAGTGGCTGCAAAATCTATTAGCATTACTGACTTGTCTTAGTCTGGACACTTACTGTTTCCACACTTGACTGTGAGACATGAGGAGGGGCTTCTTTGTATGATTCCTTAGCTAGGCTAACGTTTTTTAATAACGTTTACCACTAAGCACAAACGTTGCAGCATAGTAATGAAAAGGTCAAGGCTGACAAGGTTGTTATGACTCTAAGAATTTGATGCATTGCTTGAAAGAGCATTGTGTTGAATTAGACTCTTTAGCCTAATTCGCACTTAAGTTACTTCAGGAGCTGTCATAGTTGATAGCTTATTCTCTCATTCTTGTGGATAGTAGAATTAATTGCATGTAACTATGAAGCGAGAAATAGATATGGCAGGAGGAGTATCGTCATCTTTCAACTAGATGCAGTAAAGTGTATGGAGAATAAAATTGACCTGAAGGTGCAGGGGATTAACACTTACTAGTTAAATTTGCGACTTAGGCGCACTTGATATCTCCATGACATCCTTTTATGATCTAGTGAATATGAATTAGTCGTGAGTCATTACCTAGTTAGGCCTAAACCTTTAAAACTTGTCTTCGAGAACTCACACATTAAGATGATTGGAATTAGTTTATGACATTGGTCATGAACCAATGGCTTATTATACTTAATCACATTAATGAGATGATGACACGATAGTTTGAGTAGGCCTTCTCGGGCCCATTCGCTTCTGACATCCTGCTCTCATGTGAATGTGTAACTTTGTTCGCAATGGGTGCGCACAAGTAAGTAGGAAAACCATAGAAGGTCATTTGTTTTGGCGCATTTAGTCCACTATGATATTTGTGACTAGATACGTGTAAGGATATGATAGCTAAGCCTCAATCTCGACACATTTATAGATTACGATACGCATCTGAGTCAAGACTATTTGATCTCCCATAAGTCAAAAGTTTTGAGATGATTTTTGACATTGCACATATGAGGTTAAGATCAATTAGATAACAACTTTCGTGCTTTTAGTTTTGACCAAGGTGGCGAGTATCTATTTGAGTTATTTTAGAAAACTCTGTGAAGAGAAATGGATGCTTAGAAAATTGATTATTCCTAATACTCAACAACACAATGGTGTAGTAGAGATAAGGAATTAAGTATTGTTAATGTTAGGTGGATGATGGCGCAAAATGTTTCCGAATTGGGAATTGCACTTTAGTTTGTTGCCTATATCCCTAACTAAGTGCCCTTCATATCAGATTTTACACTCCATTTAAGTAATGGGTTAGCAGAGAGCCATTTGTGGGTGAACTGTAACCATCAAAACAACTTATCCTTATTTTACTTCTCATAAGGTTGCGAGGTTAAGACCTAGGGTTCTATAGCGCATTATTGTATGCTGTCTTGTATACACATAGGGTTATGTGGCGCATTATTGTATACTGTCATGTAAACCCTCCAGGTCATGTGCATATAGGTAAGCAGCTTTGTGGTAGTGTAACTAAGTCACATAAAGTTTTCTTAGTAAAGGTGACGTGAATAGAGTTTTTGGGACTCTATAAGATAGAGAATTTTGAGCATAGCGCTTTATGTAGCCTAGTTGAGAATGGAAAGAAATTTCCATATCCTAGGGACAGTGGGAGCAATGTGCCTACTAATGGATTAATCCGTTAGAGAAGAATACTCTACATTCTTAGTTGCGTGGTAGCAATTGTGAAATTTTTCCACGTCATCACTAGGTGATTGAGAGGGAAACATTCATGATTGCTCCGCAAGATGATAAAGAGCCTAGGATAATGCCAAAGGCTCTAGTCCCTTGTTTTTAGAAAGTGGATTAATGTTGCGCAGTTTAAGACAAAGTCTTTGAGGATTAACAATTTCTATAATTTGGTTGACTTTCCATTATGACGCGAAACTGTTCTGAGGTTATGCGCAATTTGGATAGTCATTGTTGAGGCATAAGGCTGCTAGATACTGAAAAGTCGCACCATTGAGAAAAGTGTAGACCATGAGAAGACTTCCTCCTGGGACATGAGGTTATTTCGACTTAGGCTATGATTGACATAAGTTCGGAACATTGATTTGTGGACATTGTGACCCAACTTTCTCATTAGAGAATTGGATAAGTAGATCCGTAGGGATTTACCTTCTGCTTTTATGGTGAAAAGTTACGAGCGCAAAAAGGTTGCTAGTTCCAATAAATCTTTTACAACCTAAAACAGCTATCCAAATAGTGGTTCTTAGATTTCATCAAGCCATGATAGGCCAACGATGATCGATGAAGACCACTGAGGCATGATCAATGGTCCAAAAGAAGTTTTTCCTTACTTAGTCATTATGAGCCAGGAATTTATAAGGTTGTCGCCGCCTAGGGTGGGCAGTCCTCTATTTTAGATATGATCGACATGGGTGATGTAATTTATATGCTCAGATGTACGATCCTTGGGGATTGTTTTGGGAAAATTCTCGGTTTGTCTTCGATGACTTACATAAGGAATATCCTAGAATGATTCTAGATGCAAAATTGCAAACCCATTGACTTACCTATTGGTAAAAGCCAGAGCCTTAGCCATTGAGTGTATCCTCGGATTGTCTTTGGGAGAAATAGATGACCTATATTCCTTAATCTTTTCTTTGTTATGGGACCTAAAGTACGCTTTGTGGGCGTATTCGGCATGATAAGTGTTATCTTTGGTAAATGGTCAACTAAGTTGTTTAGACATTGACCTTGCTCATTAGACTATGGATAGAATGCTTTACTAGTAGTATATTAATTTGCTCCATGTAAGATTCAATGTGCTAATTGGGCGCATCTGTGCTAGTTGGGCGCATTAAGAATGAACGCAAATTGGTCACCAAAATATCTTTAGAGAGATTATTACGCAAGAGGTAGTGATCTTGAACCACTTCATGTGAGGCGCAAATGGTGGATTCTGTTGTATATGCTTATCGCAAGAGGTGCTGATAAGGCTTATGCTTGGAATCTAGAATTGCGTCGACTGTGGTTGTGTTTTTTAAAATCGATCACTTATTTGTTGTGAGATGATGGGATGTTGAACTATTATGGTTTGTGTCATAATGATTAGCAGATGATGATGTCAGCAGGCAAGATTGGCTCACTCACACGAGCAATCGCCCTTGGCGCTTGGGAGCGAGCAAGGATGAGACTAGTGGTTTATTTTTATTTGGAGCCAAGAGAGGCTTAAATAATCCACTATGCATGTCGCCTTGGTTACAACCAAGATGAGGTCGTGTTAAGGACCAAACATAGATGTTAGTACCCACTTTCCATGTTGTGCCTGTTATGATTAGCTAGATGCGAGATCTCATTTAGCGCCGGGAAGGTGAGCAAATAGAGAATTCGGGTTAGGCGCTAGAAAGCGACTAGACTAATATTTGTACGGTGTATCGAGTATGACGTCACTCTTTATGGAAGAGTTACTCCACCGTAACATGTATTCATATTATATGTGCTTGGCGACTGAGTAATGAGGTGAGAGAATGGATCCCTGTTTCCTCACCGTGTGAGTCTTACATGTCATTATTGATATGACTTTCATTTATGTACCCTTTTGTGACTTTTGACTATGTCATAAGGTAAGGGGTTGATGTTCTGCTACTTTGGTATGTTGCCTGCGGTCACGTATGATTCGGCCTTAAGGGACATCATTGGGAAAGCGGTCAATCCTAAACTAAATGGCATGAGGGCAAAGGGAAGATCATCTAGTATTACACCACTGTTGTATATTCACTGCCGGCAATTCACATCGCTCTGTATGAGAGGCGGATTGAGTGTGAATATATTGCAAGAATTAAGAGGGTCAAACATGCTCTTTTTGAGGGATTAGAGATGTTTTTTGGACCGGTGTAATTAGATGGGTCTGCGGTATATGAGACACTATTTCTGTTCTTTTTGGGTTAATGTCTCTATGCTGGCTCATTTTGAGTTTCTAGTATAGAGCTCCCACATGCAGGTGTTCTCAGTAGTCGCACGGTGCAGTGGCTAGTATGAGATTGTTCATTTTTTGGGGAGATTGAGATAGAGATGTGGCAGTGTCATGCCAACTCATGTCCGAGTGGGAGATGTTAGAAATTGAGCGCCCATGTGGCATAACCCTTTGAACCTTTTGAACCTTATCCATGTAAGTTTGAATTTGAATTCAAAACTTACTTGCATAACCACTCAGGATATCCATATCTATCATATCAACTGATATGGATAGATGAGATATTATCCTATATATCTGATATGATATGAGATATGGGTGATTAAGATAAAAACAACGTATGTCGTATGTTTTTCTCATATACTGACTCTCTCCCAAAATACAACGATCAAGAGCCATTTTGCATTGTGACTTGTGTGGGTGATATTCATTCTGTAATATCACTCCATTGCTGGGTTGATTGATCAGATTCAGGAAGCACGTGATTTACTCACGAGATCCTTTAATTCAGACTCTGCAGAAAAAGGTATAACCATAATTTTTCATCCGCTGCATTTATACTTTGTTTCACACTATCATATTGGGAGACCAAACGACGTTGCTAGTACCATTGACAAGGGCAAGAATTCCAGGGTTGATTATAGTTAAGATGCTAGACGAATCTGACTAGTGGGATTTCTCTATTAGCAACCATACAACAGTTCTAATAGAAATATTCTTGTACCATATTCCTAAGTATTAAACCCGGGATCTCAAAGTTTCCACCATAAGACACTATGGTGTTGCTGCCTGTAATGGAGTGAGTTTTAGTTATGGTGTCTACTGTATTGGAGACTATTAAAATGGAAAATAAAGAGGAAAAAAATAAATGTATTTTAAGGCTTTCTGTTGACAGTCTCATCTTCAATTCATGGACTACCTTTGTTTTTCCATTATTTATTCAATTTATAAGAAATGTGATAAATAAATAAATAAATAAATAAGAAACAGAAAAAAGGAAGATTCAAGACCTCTTGCAGTAAGTCTTCATTTCCTTATCGTTGTGATATTATTTAGAAAAGCATACTTTTCTAAATTCTAAATGTACCTTTCAATTGGAACTGCCAGATATTGGGAATCTTGGATAACAAAATTCATAGACCATACAATTTTTTGTGTCTCCTTTTGCACCTATTTTCGTAAATTTCCTATCAACAAGTGGATCAATTGAATGATGACACGTGGCAATAAAGTCAAAAGTAAAAGTCTTTCATTTGATCAAAGAGACACAAGGCAAGAAAGAATTATTTAAGTACATGAATTGTTAAAAGTAGTCATGAAGTAGTTATTAAATAATTGTTGGCTTAGTGGACTGATTTGTGTGAAAATTGGTTTATGAATGAAAGGTTTTCTCTGTCGATTCAGTGTTCAAAATGATGAGGAGCATGTGGCAGTATGGAGCAAAGTTAGTTCGACAGGAAATATGATGAATTGTTAAAGTTTGAAGGCTTGGAAGTGATGGAGTAGTTGCAGCAGCAGTTGGAGGTTGGTGGCCTGTAGTTTCCAAGGGAAATGGGATCATGGATCAAGGAAAGAGGAGAAAGAAGAACTATAAAGGCCAGAAGTTTGTAGAGAGAAGGGAGATCAACAATCCAACAATAACTTAGTCTTTATTTTAGAAGTAGATTATCAAGTTAGGAGTAGTTTTGTTCTCTGTAATTTGTGACTTGTAGTTCTTGTAAACTTGAATAATTTCATTTGGTGTTATCTTTGTTTATTTGAATACTCGTTCTTTTGATTGTTAATTGTTCCAAAGAAGTCCTTGTACTTTCAAGGCATTTAGAACCTTTGTACAATCGTCTGATTTTCTGTTTAAATTGTTCGTTTAAAATTATTGCTTGGTTGCTATCGATCTAAGCCCAGCATAATTTTTACTAACAATTTTTGGCATGCCACATCTTCCTAATTTGGAATGATGACAAGAATTCGAAGGCAAGATGAAGTACAAGATGAAATGATTTGGTTTTGTGAAGAGGAGATACATTGGCGTGAGAATGAAATTTTATACTTACAAAAAAAATTGATTATCTTGATTGACAAGAATTTCAAGCAATAGCGTCATTTCCATATTATTTGAGGTTAGAGATACGAAATCATTTTGATAAAGTGATTGGTCAACTTGGTGATCAAATTGACCATTTTGAGATTGAAATTCATCAATGGAGAGAAACATTGAAAATTCTTACAGAAGCCAAAATTTGTGGCTTTTCAGTTGTTCTTTTTATGCCTTTAAAGGTTGTGAATGATGAAAAAGCTAATTCATCAGTTGTTATGGGTGAAAAAACAAAAGGCCATGAGAATAAGAATTCCATGGCAAGGGGGCAATTTCACAAAGAAGAAATATTTTCTAGATTTTCAAAAAAATGTTGCTAACCCATTAATGTGTGAAACAAAGAAGTGTGATCTTAAACCAAATATGGCTGAAAATGATGAACAACCATATGTTCATGAATTTAAAATTTTTGACATAGTTCAAGATGTCAACATGTATGAGTTTTTAAGGCCATTGATGGCTTTTGTTGCTCAAAATCTTTTTCGGATATGTGGATCACACCAAAACTTGATTTTAATAAAATGGTTAATGAACCAACATTGTTTGGAAAATATAAATTCATAAAATGTATATAAATCAAGCTAGATAATGGCCATTCGATTGTGGCCTCTATTTCTGACTTTGAATCTTCGAAGTTATGACTAATTAAGCAAAAGTGTGTTTTCACTGTTAAACACTAACAGTTGCAAGCATGTGATCAGATTTTCAAGTGCATGAAGAAACATTTTTTATCTAAATTGTGTTAATCAAATATGAACACAAGACTAAAGGAAATTGCAGTAGTTGTATTTGCACAAAGATATTGCGTTTGTGGAAGGTGGTTCTAATTAGCCATTTGTACATCATATACTTAAAATGCTTCTAATATGCTCTGTCAACTGTAGCTCACTTGGATTGAGTTGTGATTTTGCCAATTATGTGGCATATGATTATTAATGTGGTGTTTGATCACCAGATTTCTTGGCCCTAAGCATATATTTTATAGATGTTTGTTTGTTGGAAAGGTTGCTGCCAATTTAATTTTTTTATACAACTCTTTAAGAATTCAAGACTTCTCATCCTTAAAGAGTTTGAGAGGGGCATTGCTTGCATCCATTTTTGTAAATTTCCTATCAATAGGCGGATCAATTGAATGATGACACATGGCAATAAAGTCAAAATCAAAAGTCTTTCATTTGATCAAAGACACACAAGGCAAGAAAGAATTGTTTAAGTACATGAATTGTTAAAAGTAGTCATGGAGCAGTTATTAAATAATTGTTAGCTTGGTGAACTGATTTGTGTGAAAATTGATTTATGAAGGAAAGGTTTTCTCTGTCGATTTAGTGTTCAAAATAATGAGGAGCATGTGGCAGTATGGAGCAAAGTTAGTTCGACAAGAAATATGAAGAATTGTTAAAGTTTAAAGGCTTGGAAGTGATGGAGCAGTTGCAGCAGCAGTTGGAGATTAGTGGCCTACAGTTTCTAAGGGAAATGGGACAGTTGCAACAGCAGTTGGAGGTTAGTGGCCTGCAGTTTTTAAGGGAAATGGGACAATTGCAACAGCAGTTGGAGGTTAGTGGCCTGCAGTTTCCAAGGGAAATAGGACCATAGATCAAGAAAAGAGGAGAAAGAAGAACTATAAAGGCCAGAAGTTTGTAGAGAGAAGGGAGATCAACAATCCAACAATAACTTAGTCTTTATTTTATAAGTAGATTATCAAGTTAGGAGTAGTTTTGTTCTCTGTAATTTGTGACTTATAGTTCTTGTAAACTTGGATAAGTTCATTTGGAGTTATCTTTGTTTATTTGAATACTCTTTCTTTTGATTGTTAATTGTTCCAAAAAAGTCTTTATACTTTCAAGGCATTTAGAAGCTTTATACAATCGTCTGATTTTCTGTTTAAATTGTTTGTTTAAAATTATTGCTTGGTTGTTGTCAATCTAAGCCCAACATAATTTTTACTAACAATCTCCTTGTTTGCTTGTCCATTGTTGATTGCGTAAATGGCTTGTATCTTTTTTGATAGAGCATGAAGAAGTTGTTCTCACTAAAACTGAAGAAGTTTCAAACACGTATTTTGTCATCTCAGTCAATGTCAACTTGAGAATTTGTCATTTTTGTCTTCTATTGATCATTTTATTTACTTATTTCCATTTAATCTATAGGATAAGCATACAGATAACAAACACTGATACCACTATCAGCACAGCATACCCCTATTTTTCTCTCTATTAGACACTAAAGCAGGTAAAGATTCTTTCAATTAGTGGTCCAAAGGGTTGGAATACCATTAAGGGAATCCCACTAAATAAGAACAATTAGTCATGCTCATCAGAATAGTCTAAACCAACTTGGCACTAAATTTAGAGGATCAAATTCACAGTCGATTTGGAATTTTGAGAAAAGTAAGGCATTTGAAACTTCATAAGAAAGGAAAAGTAAGCTAGTAAATAGAATGAAAATCATTCCAACTACTCTGTCATAGTCTAGTTTCTTCTTCTTTTACTTTTCTTTTGACAGGAATAGTTTCGCTTCCCAAGTGAACAACTCCATTTCATGCATACTACTAGAGTAAAATAAAAGCCCAGTCTGTTATCACTGTCACCTTCTTCATTACCGTGGATTTTGGACATCTCATCATATGTAGCTTCAATTAAGGGCTTCCTAAGGATTATGTATGAGATAAAAGGAACATTAATTTATTCTATTTCACAGAATTTTTTCACCTTCTATGTGGCTGCTTAGTAATATAGTGGGCCTATTATTTTTCCTTCACCATTAAATAAGAGAGACAAAGAAAGATTGGTATTAGAAGTCTACTATGGATAAGGTAAATTCCACTGAATTTCCCTTAAGGTTTCTAACTACATTAGCACCTCTGCATTTTGGAAATTACATCCCCCTCCCTATGTTTTTTAGTAGCATTACAATTTTTCTCTATCTGTTAATCAATTGTTAGGTCAACTAATACATAGGGATGATGTTGGTTGTTAAGATACCAATTTTAACTCTAGTAACATATTCCATCTCTTGTGTTCCCTCTGATCTCTCAGTCCACCACCTTGTAACAAACTAACAACAGGCATAAAAGCAAAACAAAAAAGATGCTTCTGTTAAGAGAGAACAAAACTTAGAGAATGATTAGACAATCATCCCCTTTTATATAGATTATAAATAACTGTAACAGCGCCCGCGTGGGAGGCCTCGTGCTACAGTTCGGACTCGACTTGTGTCACGGTTCTTAATCTGAACCAAAGAGTCCAAATCTGGCAAATTGTTTTGAGAAACAGATTTTTTGAGAAAGTAGTGCCAAACATGGACTGCTTTGCCAGATACAGAGTCGCCACCTAAATATTTTTTATGGGAGAATTTAGGAAACCCTGACTCGGTGCCGAAGGCCACACGTCCGTCATCACCGGAGTTGTCTCGGCTCGGGAGCTTGGGTACGATCGGGGAAGGTCAGCTATGAGCACCCCCTTTCGCCCGGTCCGAAGACCGGCCTCTACTAACCGTGATATCCGTTTTTGAAAACTTTATGTGTTCTTAAACCAATTGTTAGCCTAGAATTACTATGTTATGCGCACAGCAAACAAGTATAGACTAGATTGTCTAATTTGGAAATAAACATTGCATATCCGTTCGGTTTGAAAATGCTTTGGAATTTGCTACTCGCAAGTAGGCTAAAATACGGATTTCAACGAGTTTTTCCAACTCAAACAACCCAACCTTCACCCACAGGCATTCAAAACAGTTTAACACATAAGCATCTAGCCACATGTTAAGCATGCTGTCATAGCAACATTCACACTCATGCGATATGCTAAAGCGGAAATACTTACATAGTACTCCATGCCAAAACAAAGAACTTGTTAGCAAACATGCATGATCCAAGTCCATGTGAAGTGCCTAATGCATCGCATACAAAATGTCGCTAGAATAGGCTCGGCTATCTTAAACATGTCATGTGAAAATGCACAATTATCACATATTCAATTTGGAATTGAAGTACTGATGCAGTTAGCGTGATGTACCGAGCCTAATGCATGTAATACAAAATGCATGAATGCACGCATGCATAGCATGAGGTATGCTAATTTAAACGTGCCCTAATCTACCATCATAAGCAGGTAAATAAAAGGGAAGAAAGAAGTGAGGTTGGAAGACATACACACCACCCACGCACACTTATTACAGATTTGCCCTCGCTCGGAGGGACCGAATAAATATTACAAATTAATTAACTACGCAAGCTAATTAAATATTACAAATTAATTAATTAACAAATTAACTAATTTAGGAAAACAGTAAAACGTCTCGAGAAGCGCGCCGCCATGCGCAAGCTGCCTCTGTTTTCCTCCCTTTCCTCCTCTGGAGGTTGTCAAAACCTCAGGACTACATCCTTGGACAGAGGGGATCATCACCGGCTGATTGAAATTTCCACCGGCAGTGTAGTATGGCCATCAGCACAAAATAGGGTCTGTCGGCAGAGAAAATTGTGCCGGTCGGCACATTACACTGCCGGTCGGCAGAGTATTCCTGCAGAACCTGCAACTCACAGCAACAGAGGACAAAACAAGGCATGGCAGCACAATTCAAAGCATGTATGCACCAACCATGTCTCTTATCATTGTAATGACTCAAAGGGACATGTGCCTCGGTTCTCGGACCACCAATCACGCATTTCTATGCATGATGGCCCAAAGAACCAAGCATGCAACTTTGGTTTCAAATGCAATGCAAACCAATCAAACAACTTAGGCCCAATCCCTATCACCAATTCAAGGAACAAGGCATGCATGCAAAATGCAATGCAACCTAGGCATACAAGCTAGGAATGCAACATGACATGGCAAGGAACTTATGCAATCATGCAAGCATACATATGGCAATGCAAATGGATGGCAAGATGGACTTATACATGAATTAAGCAACTCTAAAAAAGGCCTAAAACAGTAGCCATAAGTGCTAAAGAGTGAGGGCTAAATGGCATACACACACACATGCACATAAGGGCCAACACTTAAGCACAAAATGAGCAATATTCAAGCACACTTGAAAGGGACAAACATGGACAATTAGCATGCATTATAAGTATTGAAATCATGCTAATACATGGTGCCAAACCAAGCAATAAATCAAACCAAGCATGCACCCAAATGGCCTAAGTGTTCGAAGCAAATCAATGAGGCATTGAACTACACTTAACATGACCAAACATGGCATGCGAAGAAAGACCAAAATTAGAGGTTTAGCATGTTAAAACAAAACTAAAGGACTACTTAGATGGCATCTAAGTGGCCCAAAAACAAAGACATACACCATGGCCAAAACATGGAGCATTGCAACACATGCTTTCAAAGCATTAAAGAGGCATGCAAGGCAATCAAACAAGCATGGAAATGGGACTGAAATGGCATATAGGATGATCCCAAATCACCAAAACAATGCAAAGATGGCATGCTACACATGCACATACTCAAGGCCAACAAGCCCAAATACAAATGAGCTATATAATGCATGCAAAGATCAACCCAAACGACTATGGACAGAGCTAAAACATGGCAAAATAAGCACATAAACTTCACAAATACAAGCCTAAAACATGCTCCAACAAAGGCTAACAACCTAGAACATGTTAAGGCACAAATAAGGCATTACATGGCAACTATGCTAAGCATGCATGAAGTTCCAAAACCATCTTGAAATCATGTTATATTATAGATATATAAGCATGAAAAACAAACCAAACATGCTCAACACACACTCAAGCATAGGCTTCCTTAAGAGGCCAAAATGTGTCCTTTTCAAGGACAACAAGGAGAGGGGGTGGCCCTCTCCTTCTTGGGACTTCAAAGCATCATCTTCACCACTGAAATCCCTCAAGATTTCAGTGGTGAAGAGACCTCAACACCAAAATCCCGGAGCTAACACAAAATGGCTCAAAATGAGGCCTTTTGAGGCCTAAGGGTGGTCAACAACCCTCAAACAACAAAACACTCTTGATAAACAATAAAGAGGGCCTAAAAACAGAACTTTTTTATGTTATACAATAAGCACAAAAACAGCTCTAAGATAGGTATAAAATTAATGCAAGAATGGGGAAAAAAAAGGACTAGAATCTCACCCTTGAAGACCCCTTTACAAATGGTGCTCCAATGGCCTCCTTGAGCTTGAATCCAACACCAAAATCTCAAAACACACTCTTTAGAACCTCAGCTCCAAGAGGAAGGTGAAACACTAGGTGTTTGTGTGCAATAGTGAGACACAAAACACCTAGTGTACAAATAAGAGGGAAAGAGAGATAGAGAGTGTATATCTAACCCTAACCCTAGAAAAACCAGAGCTTGGTCTGTATTTTCCTCCCTCAAAAATGTCTAAAAGCCCTCTTTTTGCCTTAGAGAGAGCTTCTCTCTATATGTCTCTTGTAAAGCTTACAAGACAAGCTTTGCAAGAGGGAGATCCCTCCATACACGTGTATGGAGGGGAGCAAAAGCTATACAGCTGTCTAAAAATATCTGCAAAAGAAGATGAACAGCAATCGGCCGGCAAAAAATGCCATCTTGGCCAAACAAAGTGCCGACCGGCACAAAATAGTGCGGACCGGCAACAAAGAGTGCCGGCCGGCAAACTATATTGTCGGTGGCAGCAAAAACCAGCCGGTGGCATCTAGCCACTGCCGGTGATGGGTGGGGATGGTCTACAAGCCCCCACCTTGCCTCTCAAAGGCAAGATGCAAGTGTTTGGTGCAAAACCAGACACTAAACGGTCGAGTTCGGGGATCCTGAGGCAAGGCGCGCGAGCCGAGACCTCCGGGAACTCCAAACAAACACAAACGTGGATAATCACCGAGTGTTCAAACAGTGACGTCCAAGTCTTGAGGACGGTCAAAAATGGGGTGTCTACAGTTGCCCCTCTTTGACAGAACTCGAAAGTCATAACAATGACGGGAGTGAATGTCAAAGCCCAGAGACGACCCATTTTTGACAAGGCCGAAGACTTAGACAAACATACAAGACAAATAAGATATGCGCCCGGAGGCAGGGGCAAAATGCAAGACAATGCACGGAGCCGAGCATAACTTATGATCATGCAAAGAAAGCTGTAATGAAGCAAACATGCGACAGTTTTAAGCTAGCATACCAAACTACACTACAATGCAGAAAGGATATAAGAGAATTATGGAATTCTCAATACGTCTCACTCAGAGGATACAATACCTGTGCGGCTCGTCTGGTTGCACCAGCTTCAAATGAACCGTACATACAATATCGTGCCTGAAAATAAAACAAACTTAACAGGTACAATATTGTTAGCAAAATGCATGACAATGCAAAAATAATGGCGTACTCGAAATGCGTGACAGCGCAAAGCAAGTGGGGGGCATAACAATGCTGTGGAAATACAAACATGTAAGTGGAGCATGCGGTCTACGCAGGCAACAAAATTGATCATAAGCATGCGATCTACGCAGGTGATGATATTTAGCAAATATGCGGTCTACGCAGTTGAAACATGCGGTCTACGCAAGTGATGGAGTTAAGCACGCGGTCTACGCAATCAAAACATGCGGTCTACGCAAGTATTGAAATTAAACATGCGGTCTACGCAATCAAAACATGCGGTCTACGCAGGTAATGGAGTTAAGCATGCGGTCTACGCAATCAAAACATGCGGTCTACGCAATCAAAACATGCGGTCTACGCAAGTAATGAAATCGATAAATCATGCGATCTACGCAAGCAAAACATGCGGTCTACGCAGGTAATGAAATCAATAAATCATGCGGTCTACGCAGGTAATGAAATCAATAAATCATGCGGTCTACGCAAGTAATGAAATTTAACATGCGATCTACGCAATCAAAACATGCGGTCTACGCAAGTAATGAAACTAACAAACATGCGGTCTACGCAATCAAAACATACGGTCTACGCAGGTAATGGAATTAAACATGCGGTCTACGCAATCAAAACATGCGGTCTACGCAGGTAATGAAATCGATAAATCATGCGGTCTACGCCATCAAGACATGCGGTCTACGCAAGTAATGAAATTTAACATGCGATCTACGCAATCAAAACATGCGGTCTACGCAAGTAATGAAACTAACAAACATGCGGTCTACGCAATCAAAACATACGGTCTACGCAGGTAATGGAATTAAACATGCGGTCTACGCAATCAAAACATGCGGTCTACGCAGGTAATGAAATCGATAAATCATGCGGTCTACGCCATCAAGACATGCGGTCTACGCAAGTAATGAAATTTAACATGCGATCTACGCAATCAAAACATGCGGTCTACGCAAGTAATGAAACTAACAAACATGCGGTCTACGCAATCAAAACATACGGTCTACGCAGGTAATGGAATTAAACATGCGGTCTACGCAATCAAAACATGCGGTCTACGCAGGTAATGAAATCGATAAATCATGCGGTCTGCGCCATCAAGACATGCGGTCTACGCAAGTAATGAAATTTAACATGCGATCTACGCAATCAAAACATGCGGTCTACGCAAGTAATGGAATTAAACATGCGGTCTACGCAGTCAAAACATGCGGTCTACGCAAGTAATGGAATTAAACATGCGGTCTACGCAATCAAAACATGCGGTCTACGCAGGTAATGAAATTTAAACATGCGGTCTACGCAATCAAAACATGCGGTCTACGCAGGTAATGGAATTAAGCATGCGGTCTACGCAATCAAAGAAATTATCATGCGGTCTACGCAAAGAGAGAAATAACATGCGGTCTACGCAAGTAAAGAATTAACATGCGGTCTACGCAAAATGCAATGAGATGCGCAAAACAGCGCGACAGAATGCAATGCACAAAACAGTGCGACAATTTGAAATGCACAAAACAGTGCGATGCGCAGAACAGCGCGAACAATTTTGAAATGCACAAAACAGTGCGATGCGCAGAACAGCGCGAACAATTTTGAAATGCACAAAACAGTACGATGCGCAGAACAGCGCGAGGTTTGAAATGCACAAAACAGTGCGATGACCAGTGTGATACGCACGCCACACGGAATGTAAATGGGCTTAAATGCACAACAACGCACGTATTCCGAAATGCATGACAATGCATGGAATGGAAATGCAATGATGATGCATGAGAAATGTGCACGACAATGCAAAGGGGTGCGTGTTGCAACGCATGTAACACGTGCATAACAATACAAATGTGTGGCGCGCGACAGCGCGATGTAATGCACCGAAGTAGTGTGATGAACTCGTGTAACACACATGGGGCAACCTTTGAATTCAAAAAGGATACAAAAAGGATACACCTTGCACGAATTCGAGTGCCACGCACTGGAGGCACGGCCCGCGGTCAAAACGGAGGCTGGTTGAATGTCGGAGATGCACTTTCTTGCACTTTCTTGAGCTATGAAGACCACAAACTTCTCAAATGGCCTAAACAAGGCTGTGGGAACCCCACCGGCCGAAAGATGAGGCCACCGGCCGGCCATCGGCACAAAAACAATTCCATCGGCACAAAAAAGTGCCGGCCGGCACAAAACATTGCCGACCGGCAAACAG
The DNA here is from genome assembly GCF_055761805.1 of Camellia sinensis. NCBI lineage: Eukaryota > Viridiplantae > Streptophyta > Magnoliopsida > Ericales > Theaceae > Camellia > Camellia sinensis. Next base: position 63,452,660 of record NC_138972.1, read on the forward strand.
TTGCTGGTACGGGGCAGTTTTGTCTTTTCACCTTGGGTGTTATAAAATAGGGCTTCATGCCCTATTTTCTCATTCTTCTCACGCCGAAAACCCTTGTTCTCTCTCTCTAGAGTGCTTCTCTCTCATTTTTCGCCCGTTTCTTCGCGTTCTACGCTCGTTTCATCGTCAGATTCGCGATCCTCTTCGCGTTTCGGACATTTTCCACCGATCACATTCTCGTTTCGGTGCCTCATTCGGCGTTCTCGCCTTTTCGGGGTTTGTTCCCCTCACTTTCCTCTTCATTTCCGTGCCTCTTCACATTCCGGCCTTCCCGGCCATTTCCGACCCTCTCGGGAGTTGACTTTTCAGTTGACTCTTCGCATTCCGGCTCGGTTTTCCCTTTTCCGGCCATTTTCACACCACTCTCTACATGGCGGACGACATTCCACGTGGCAGGACTCCCCCGGACCACGAGATGGATCCCGGGGTCGAGCTCTTACCACTGAGCGAGCGCCCGTTCGACCCGGCGACCTACCGGCCGGCGATCCATGTTCTGCCCCCAGACGGCCTGCGTCAGTTCCGGAGCTTTGAGAGGTACGCGGCGCCTGAGCTACTACTACGCGAGCCTACCTCCCACCTTTCATTCGGCACTCCCGAGGTAACTCTTCATCTTCTGCTTTACTTTCTGCAATGTAGGATACAAAACTGCCATAGTTAGCTGTATTCTTTAACTGCTGAAATCTGATATGCCGTAGACCGTAGTTAACTGTAAACATACATACAACTGATATCTGCTTGAGACTGACACATGCACACACACTGCACTAGTCCTGAATCACCCAAACACACAGCACACACTGTATTCTACTGCACACACACTGGTACCCAGTATTTGTCTGAATCTGTTAGATTTGCACACATGCTACATCTGTTCTGAAACACTCAAACACGTTGACACAGCACACGTATTTCACTGTAAGCACACCGGCACCCGGTATTTGCCTGAATCTGACAAACTTGCATACATGCCATATCTGTCCATTCAAAACTGCATTTTGAATGTTGTCTTGCAATTGTCATTTTCTGTTTGCAGGAGGGTTCCCATACCATTCGCGGGTATGGGAATACTGGTGCACGGGAGTGGTATGATGAGCTCCCTGATGCGGTCCAGCGCATCGTGGACCGAGCGGGCTTCGGCACCTTCTGCCGAGGGCTCTCTAGGCTCTCCACATGCAGACCTCTTCTCGCCGCTTTGGCGGAGAGGTGGTGGGACACCACCGATTCTTTCCATTTTTCTGCTGCGGGGGATATGACGATGACCCCTTATGACTTCTCGATGCTCACAGGCATCGGGGTAGGGGGGATCCGATCCCTTTCGACACCGATATGGATGAGTGGACCGCCGCTCAGGTCCATCTACTGGGGGAGGCGCCACCGCTAGCTCGTCCAGGCTTCGTCCGATACTCCTGGTTCGAGGCACAGTTCAGGGTCCAGCCCGCATTAGGGGAGGAGGTGCAGATGACCGAGGAGGACGTGGAGAGGTATGCCCGCGGCTTCCTCATGTTCCTGTTCGGGACTACTATCTTCGCCGACCGGGCGAACACCGTGCCTCTCTGCCTTCTCAGCGCACTGGTGGACGTCCGAGACATTCTGCACTATGACTGGGGCGGCGCTGCTCTGGCCACCCTGTACGGCTATATGAGCTCGGCTTCGCGCGGCAGCGGCCAGCTACTTGGAGGTTACTGGCGGGCTTGGGAGGTACATTTCTTCTCCGCTTTTTTCATTTCCGTCTCGTACTTTCTGTACTTTGTACACTGCACACACTGCGGTCTGCTTTACACTCACTGTATACTGTACACACGGCACACACATACATTCTGTTTTACACTGACTGTACACTGCTCACACTGTACACTGCACACAATACACGGCTCAACACACGGCTCTGCCATTTCTGCTTTATTCTGTATATCCTGCTTTATCTGATGGTCATACTGACATCTGTTTTGCAGTTGTGGGTTTACGCCTACTTCCCTAGGCTTGCACCCGTACCAGTCGCGGAGCCTCCTCCGGCTGTTCCCTTCTCGAGTCGCTTCGACGGGAGATGCACCCGGCGACCACGAGAGACGTTCGGCTTCTTCCGCCGATATTTCGACACCATCACTCCGGCCGAGGTATGCTTTATTTTCAGTTCGTTTAGCTTCGCTTTCCCACTGCATGTTTCAATAACAGTAGATAACAAACTGTCTGTTACTTTCAGATCACATGGCGGCCATGGGCTTCGCTGCCGTCGACGATGCGGGGTCGGTTCCCTGGTGCTGAGGAGACCTCGCGTTTCCGGATTTTGCTTGAGGGCCCGGTCTGTCGGGCTTGGTACCTGGGGGAGCGTTTTCTACGCCAGACCCGCGGGTTACCTGAGCAGATAGTCCCGGTTCACCCTCCTGCAGAGATGAGGGAGACCGAGGGGCTGACCCCTGAGCAGCTGGATGATTACTCCATCGGCTGGGAGGAGGCCGGCTTCCGAGGCACCGGCGACTATCAGGAGTACGTGCGGACGTACCTGATGCGTCCCTTGAGCGGTCGTCGAGCAGAGGGGGCCAGACCTGTAGCATCGGCGGCTGGGGCCGGAGCAGGAGCAGGGGCTGGATCTTCGAGGAGGGCCCGAGTCCGTGGCAGGGGCGGAGCGCGGGGAGGACGAGGAGCTGGCTGGCCTGCCCTGCCCGCTGTACTGACTTTCCAGGGGCAGGATGGGTCGACCTATCAGATCCCCTTCGCCCCTCCACCGGCTGGTCACGAGTTCATTGACATCCCCGACCTACCTCCGGTATATACTACTGCACTTTTGTATAGTTATTTCATTTCAGTTTACTTGATATTCCACAGAATACTAATGCATCTGATACCTTTGCAGGCTTCTTCTGAGTACACCCGTCAGTCGTTGGCGATGAATGCCTCGATGATGGGGATGCTCCAGCGGACATTTGACCTTCTAGCCGTCTACAGCATACCGGTATGTCCTTCTGACACTGGCCTCAAACCATTCATACACTGCTTCGCATAATCTGATGCACGGCACAACACCTGATACACTGATCTCACAGTATCTGAACACTGCATACACTGCATTCTGCACCGTACCCTGTACTGATAAACTGCTCACGGCATTCATACACTGTACTCACATTCTGCATTCTGCACTGTTAAACTGCTCACGGCATTCATACATTGTACTCACACACTGCATTCTGCATTGCTAAACTGCTCACAGTGTACTGATGCATTTCCCTTTTTGTGAACTTTTCAGCCTCCTTTCCAGATTCCCATGGCAGGAGGTGCTCCAGCTAGACCTTCTGTCCCTGCTCGGGGGAGAGATGAGGAGGGCAGGATATTTCCCCGTACCAGGGGAGGGCGTACTCACGTCGGGAGTAGCTCGCGAGCTCCAGTCCCGGACGATGACGACGACGAGGAGTCAAAGGCGGAGGCAGGGTCATCGGAGGAGGAGACCGGAGGCGATTCTAGCTCGGGCTCTGACGACGACGCTGATGATGCTCCTGGACCCTCGTCCAGGAAGAGGACCAGGACGGACTGACAGCCCTTGGAGTCGCTGGACATAGATGTAGATTTTTGTTATCTTTTCTTCTTTCTTGTACTTTTCTTTTTGTTTGGTAGATAGATTACCTTGTACTGCCGCAGGCAGATTTTTGTTTCCAAAACTTGTACGTTTGAAAAGACAATGAAATGAAACGGACTTTTTATCTGAAAAAGTGTTTACATTGACACATTTCATGCATTGCATCGCATCTCATCATGTTACACCTCAATGTAAACGAAATTGATTGGTTGTCTGAAAATTGAACACTTGCACTGTAATAATCAGATAACTAAACAGCCAACAGCAAAATAACCCAAGCAACCCACTGCCTGATTTTTGGACACACAGCCCTTACTCTGTTGGGGATTAATCTGCACACAGCCCATAACACAGCGTTCGATTCATTCTACACACGGCAAATTCTGAACAAACGGCCCAATCTGACAAGACGGACCTCAAAGATGGAACCGGTTGGAGTCGAAATGCGTTCAAATGTAGAGAATGGCACAGCACTCTAAGCATAAGCGATTTTTGAAATCGGATGAGGGTTTTTCAAACCGGGATATCGAGCCTACAACTGAACACAGCGGGGAGGACTCAAACAAAGAGGTACACGACCTAAACACAACGAGGCACGCTCGAGAGAGACTCAAAACAAAAGACGAGACCGTCAAATGAAAGAGACACGACACACAGACGCGTAAACGAAGATGGGAGACCTCGGACCACGAGGAGCCAGTTCAATCTGGGTATTGTTTCCCACCCTTTCTGATTTGTGATCCTCACATCACTCGACTCTCAAGCTCGGATTTTCTCTCAAAACCCTTTTCCTCACTTTTCTCTCAACTCACACCTCTCTATTCTTCAATCTCTCATTTTTCATCCCTCCCCGGGGTGATTGATGGATGAATAGGAAGTTGCGGGTTCACGCCTGATGCCGTTAGCTCACAGCTATTTCTTCCGGCGGGCAGAGTGCTCTTCTGGCAAGTACGTCGATGACGGGGCAAACAGAGCGCCTGACTCAACTGTGCCCCTAGTTCATCATTTTAACCATTCTTTGTTTTTACTTTCTACTAAAACAGTTTTGATCAAAACGAGAGTCGGATTAACGTACTTGTTCGATTTTTGATTTGAAAAGCGTGCAAGTCAGGCTGCAAGCACTGAAAATTTTCCTTTTGGGTCCAAGACAATGGTCCAGTTTTGGAAAATGAAATAGTTTTCGAGAAAATAGTCAACCTCAGTAAAAATTTTCAAAAACTATTTTTCAAACAGTCAATGCTCAACGAGCATGGAGCTTACCCTTTGAGATGCGCAACCTCGGATCGGAGGCAATGGAAAATTGCCCCTGGTTTAAAGGGGGTGGGAGGCAACGGAAAGTTGCCCCTAGTTTGAATGGCGTCTCACGACGGCTTGTGGCAATGGAAAGTTGCCCCTTGTTTGGGATGGTGCCGCAGCAATCCGCAGACAGTCTTCATTGGCGGTGGTCGAGTTCTTGGACACAGCGATGACGAAGACGGTCACGACACATATATGGACACAATCACCTTGAAGGGTGTTGGCCACTGGACTTTGGAACGAAATTGAAACCATTGCATGGACTGAGACGCTTATGAAAGCGTTGGGGGCTGGACTTCATGATGAAGTTGCCAACGTATCCCAAACATGGGAATCAAGCCTTACGTAGTTCCGGTTAAGGTCTCGGGTATTTTAACCTTCACTTTGTTTGGCTCTTATTTTTGCCAAGGCGCCCAATGCGGGTTTTCGACCTTGCGAGCTTCTTTTCATTTTCTATTTCTTCTGTTTTGTTCCTTTTTCTTTTTTCTGCTTTTCTTTTTTCTTTTCTTTTTTGTATTTTTCTCTTTTTTGTATTTTTCTCTTGCTCTAACTTTTGCCTGGGTCGCCCTTCCAGGTTTTCGGCCCAGCGAGCCTCTCAAAGGGTAAAAGTGTAGCAAGTCCATGCCAAATGGTTTTTTTTGAAATTGAGGCCTCTCTGTATCTAGGAGAACGGCTGTTACACTGATTTACGGAGAATCCATCCCGGTTGCTCTACGAGCTTCTTCCGACGAGATCTACTCCTTCTGATTCGGCTTTGGTGCCTCCTGCTCGAGGGCTGTTTCGAAACTGGCCACACGGGCCTCCATGGCGTTTGTCCGTTGAACTTTCTGAACATTCTGAACGGGTTCAAACTCGGAAAACAAATAGGTTGAATCTTGAGGCTGAGAGCGATCCTAGGCTGCGCAATCTCAAGAGCGATTCCACACAGGTCTTCGCAGGGCCGCGTAAAACATTTGCTTTTGAAAGTTTTTAAGAAGGCGACGAATCGCTCGCGCCGAAGATAGTGTGGAACCAATCTGGATCAGGCCAGGGTCCTTCCCAGTACTCACGCCGACAAGCATGATTTCATTCATAAAAAGGCTTAGCACGCCTCTCTTTCTCTCAAAATGATCAAAATTTTGCAAAACCCGAGGAATTCCTTCCTCTTCGTTTTCATCACCGCAGTGTTCAAAAAGGTTGTTTTTTGAAAAACTTAGGTTAATGCAATGAATTTGGCACACAGGAGAGCAGGCGAGATGTACTGTCAGCCCACTCAAATTCTCTGGTCCTTATGCTGAAAGCAAGCATGAAGGTTGAGATAGCAACAGCTGTTTCAATCGGCTCTGTTGGTGCAACTGGCCCCTCGGCAGAAACAGACTCAAGACAAAAACAAATAATAATTACAAAATAAAATGGTGTTCGGGACAACAACCCCAGAATCACCTGGTATTATATACAACGGGGACTGACTCGATACAACAAGACAGACCCTTAAGCAAAAGACTGACTCAAGACAAAGAGACAGACTCAAAACCAAAGACTGACTCGACATCTAAGCCAAGATTTACAAAACTCGGTTTCACCGATGCTCAAAAATGCGTGCCAGACGCTTCAAAAACACACCAAATGTTGCCCGCAGGCGATTCACTTTACATACTCGCAGTATCTGAGCCCTCGGAATCCAACAACTGAGTGGTGACGGGCTTGCCTGAGGTGGGTGGTAGGATAACCTTGTTATCAATCAAATCCTGCACTTCATGACGAAGGCGGGAACATCCATCGGTACTGTGACCGGACTGTTGATGGTACGCGCAGTACAAGGTAGCATCATGAGTGGGAGGGAGATTCTTCGGGAGTGGCCGGGGCTCCAAAGGCTTAAGATGCCCATTCTTCACCAATATTAACAATGCCCTAGACAAAGGCATGTGGAGGTCGTGAAAGACCCTGCGCCCTCGAGGCAGGTACTTTGCAGTTTGAGGATTCTTGCCAGATGCGCTGGCGAAAGGATCAGCTGGCGCTGCTTTGGCTTTTTGAACCTTCCCCGGTGTAGGGGTGGGAGCTACTGGAATTGTCTGGGCATGACGGGGCCCATCCCGGTTTTCTGTCTGGCTTGAACTGCCCTCGATTGGAGCGGGGAAAGCATCATCTACAGCTTTGGTCACTATTGCAGATGTTTGTTGCTTGTTCATCCCTCTGGCCTTCAAAGCCTCGACTGCCCACAGCAGTTGCTCAATGGGGTCGGCATCTATCTTTGCCTTGTCCTTTCCCCTGGCCTCAGCCTGATCGAGGGTCTGGGTTGGTGTTGGCGTGTCGTGGCTATAGCCGGAAGCCACCTCTGGCTGGCTGAGCTCTATCACAATCCGCCCCAGTAGCGGGGGCTCCTGTGGTACAAAATTCCCGGCATACGGTGCCGCTGGCGGTGAAGCCGACATTCCATAGGCGAGGTCTGCCACAGACCTTTGGAGATCGCCTATCATCCCCATCAATTCAAAGGTGGTGGGCTCACGAGCCTGGTATAACTGGGGAGTCCAGACCGGGTGCACAACGGGCATCCTGGACGGGTATGACATACTGATGCTGGCCTCATTCTGCGGAGTGGTTCCCTGCTCCGATACAGCCGTCATAACCACAATCTCTTCTGAACTTTGTGTCGTCATAAATCCTGCCTCAGCAAGGGGGAGACACTGACTATTCTGTATCAACTCTGCAACTCTCTGAACTGAAAGAAAAACAGACAGCATTTCAGCCCAAACTGATCAATCACGGGTGTAGCCAAACAACTGTACCCTACTGCTGATCACTGTTCCCAGAAGTCACTGTTCCCGAAAGCTGAACCAATACCCGCGGATAACTGATTCTCACAACTGATACTGATACTGGTGTCCCCAGGTTTGATACCCGAACTTGCAAACTGACATGTGCGTTCCTGTAGAGCAATACTCTAAAAGCACATAGCAAGTAAAAGAGAGCTCAAATCACCCCTATGTTGGGGTAGGGTTTCCCTGTCCTATTTTGTCAGGAGCTAGGGTTTCACTACGCACACGGCGGTTTCAAACAACTTAGCATCGGGTAAGCAACCTGTCCTAGCTTGGAATGGTCACTATGGTTCTGAATATGCACTAAGTCGAATGGTCAAAAGGGGTGCCCCGGTAAAACCGAGGTTTGTGTTCCCATACTGTCAGAGCCCATAGCCGGTCAGCCTTATGGACATGCCTTGACAAGACAAGCCTCCGGCAAACCGTTCAGGAATGGCAGATGGCAAACACTGTGTTCCTAGGCGCACCAATGCACATGCAATGCAAAGAAACACATAAATGAAGTCAAAACAGGATATCACGAGTTCGAGTCAAACTCTCTAAAAATTCCCCAGCAGAGTCGCCAGAAACTGTAACAGCGCCCGCGTGGGAGGCCTCGTGCTACAGTTCGGACTCGACTTGTGTCACGGTTCTTAATCTGAACCAAAGAGTCCAAATCTGGCAAATTGTTTTGAGAAACAGATTTTTTGAGAAAGTAGTGCCAAACATGGACTGCTTTGCCAGGTACAGAGTCGCCACCTAAATATTTTTTATGGGAGAATTTAGGAAACCCTGACTCGGTGCCGAAGGCCACACGTCCGTCATCACCGGAGTTGTCTCGGCTCGGGAGCTTGGGTACGATCGGGGAAGGTCAGCTATGAGCACCCCCTTTCGCCCGGTCCGAAGACCGGCCTCTACTAACCGTGATATCCGTTTTTGAAAACTTTATGTGTTCTTAAACCAATTGTTAGCCTAGAATTACTATGTTATGCGCACAGCAAACAAGTATAGACTAGATTGTCTAATTTGGAAATAAACATTGCATATCCGTTCGGTTTGAAAATGCTTTGGAATTTGCTACTCGCAAGTAGGCTAAAATACGGATTTCAACGAGTTTTTCCAACTCAAACAACCCAACCTTCACCCACAGGCATTCAAAACAGTTTAACACATAAGCATCTAGCCACATGTTAAGCATGCTGTCATGGCAACATTCACACTCATGCGATATGCTAAAGCGGAAATACTTACATAGTACTCCATGCCAAAACAAAGAACTTGTTAGCAAACATGCATGATCCAAGTCCATGTGAAGTGCCTAATGCATCGCATACAAAATGTCGCTAGAATAGGCTCGGCTATCTTAAACATGTCATGTGAAAATGCACAATTATCACATATTCAATTTGGAATTGAAGTACTGATGCAGTTAGCGTGATGTACCGAGCCTAATGCATGTAATACAAAATGCATGAATGCACGCATGCATAGCATGAGGTATGCTAATTTAAACGTGCCCTAATCTACCATCATAAGCAGGTAAATAAAAGGGAAGAAAGAAGTGAGGTTGGAAGACATACACACCACCCACGCACACTTATTACAGATTTGCCCTCGCTCGGAGGGACCGAATAAATATTACAAATTAATTAACTACGCAAGCTAATTAAATATTACAAATTAATTAATTAACAAATTAACTAATTTAGGAAAACAGTAAAACGTCTCGAGAAGCGCGCCGCCATGCGCAAGCTGCCTCTGTTTTCCTCCCTTTCCTCCTCTGGAGGTTGTCAAAACCTCAGGACTACATCCTTGGACAGAGGGGATCATCACCGGCTGATTGAAATTTCCACCGGCAGTGTAGTATGGCCATCGGCACAAAATAGGGTCTGTCGGCAGAGAAAATTGTGCCGGTCGGCACATTACACTGCCGGTCGGCAGAGTATTCCTGCAGAACCTGCAACTCACAGCAACAGAGGACAAAACAAGGCATGGCAGCACAATTCAAAGCATGTATGCACCAACCATGTCTCTTATCATTGTAATGACTCAAAGGGACATGTGCCTCGGTTCTCGGACCACCAATCACGCATTTCTATGCATGATGGCCCAAAGAACCAAGCATGCAACTTTGGTTTCAAATGCAATGCAAACCAATCAAACAACTTAGGCCCAATCCCTATCACCAATTCAAGGAACAAGGCATGCATGCAAAATGCAATGCAACCTAGGCATACAAGCTAGGAATGCAACATGACATGGCAAGGAACTTATGCAATCATGCAAGCATACATATGGCAATGCAAATGGATGGCAAGATGGACTTATACATGAATTAAGCAACTCTAAAAAAGGCCTAAAACAGTAGCCATAAGTGCTAAAGAGTGAGGGCTAAATGGCATACACACACACATGCACATAAGGGCCAACACTTAAGCACAAAATGAGCAATATTCAAGCACACTTGAAAGGGACAAACATGGACAATTAGCATGCATTATAAGTATTGAAATCATGCTAATACATGGTGCCAAACCAAGCAATAAATCAAACCAAGCATGCACCCAAATGGCCTAAGTGTTCGAAGCAAATCAATGAGGCATTGAACTACACTTAACATGACCAAACATGGCATGCGAAGAAAGACCAAAATTAGAGGTTTAGCATGTTAAAACAAAACTAAAGGACTACTTAGATGGCATCTAAGTGGCCCAAAAACAAAGACATACACCATGGCCAAAACATGGAGCATTGCAACACATGCTTTCAAAGCATTAAAGAGGCATGCAAGGCAATCAAACAAGCATGGAAATGGGACTGAAATGGCATATAGGATGATCCCAAATCACCAAAACAATGCAAAGATGGCATGCTACACATGCACATACTCAAGGCCAACAAGCCCAAATACAAATGAGCTATATAATGCATGCAAAGATCAACCCAAACGACTATGGACAGAGCTAAAACATGGCAAAATAAGCACATAAACTTCACAAATACAAGCCTAAAACATGCTCCAACAAAGGCTAACAACCTAGAACATGTTAAGGCACAAATAAGGCATTACATGGCAACTATGCTAAGCATGCATGAAGTTCCAAAACCATCTTGAAATCATGTTATATTATAGATATATAAGCATGAAAAACAAACCAAACATGCTCAACACACACTCAAGCATAGGCTTCCTTAAGAGGCCAAAATGTGTCCTTTTCAAGGACAACAAGGAGAGGGGGTGGCCCTCTCCTTCTTGGGACTTCAAAGCATCATCTTCACCACTGAAATCCCTCAAGATTTCAGTGGTGAAGAGACCTCAACACCAAAATCCCGGAGCTAACACAAAATGGCTCAAAATGAGGCCTTTTGAGGCCTAAGGGTGGTCAACAACCCTCAAACAACAAAACACTCTTGATAAACAATAAAGAGGGCCTAAAAACAGAACTTTTTTATGTTATACAATAAGCACAAAAACAGCTCTAAGATAGGTATAAAATTAATGCAAGAATGGGGAAAAAAAAGGACTAGAATCTCACCCTTGAAGACCCCTTTACAAATGGTGCTCCAATGGCCTCCTTGAGCTTGAATCCAACACCAAAATCTCAAAACACACTCTTTAGAACCTCAGCTCCAAGAGGAAGGTGAAACACTAGGTGTTTGTGTGCAATAGTGAGACACAAAACACCTAGTGTACAAATAAGAGGGAAAGAGAGATAGAGAGTGTATATCTAACCCTAACCCTAGAAAAACCAGAGCTTGGTCTGTATTTTCCTCCCTCAAAAATGTCTAAAAGCCCTCTTTTTGCCTTAGAGAGAGCTTCTCTCTATATGTCTCTTGTAAAGCTTACAAGACAAGCTTTGCAAGAGGGAGATCCCTCCATACACGTGTATGGAGGGGAGCAAAAGCTATACAGCTGTCTAAAAATATCTGCAAAAGCAGATGAACAGCAATCGGCCGGCAAAAAATGCCATCTTGGCCAAACAAAGTGCCGACCGGCACAAAATAGTGCGGACCGGCAACAAAGAGTGCCGGCCGGCAAACTATATTGCCGGTGGCAGCAAAAACCAGCCGGTGGCATCTAGCCACTGCCGGTGATGGGTGGGGATGGTCTACAAGCCCCCACCTTGCCTCTCAAAGGCAAGATGCAAGTGTTTGGTGCAAAACCAGACACTAAACGGTCGAGTTCGGGGATCCTGAGGCAAGGCGCGCGAGCCGAGACCTCCGGGAACTCCAAACAAACACAAACGTGGATAATCACCGAGTGTTCAAACGGTGACGTCCAAGTCTTGAGGACGGTCAAAAATGGGGTGTCTACAATAACTTACAATGAAAGCATTGGAGGCACAAATATGAAAATAATAGAATAAGGAAATAACAGCTATGGAAGCCTCGGAGGCACAAATATGGAAATAATAGATTAAGAAAATAACAACTAATAAACCAATCAATACCCAATGACCCAAAATATTATTCTAACAATACACAATCACCCAAGATATTATTCTAACACTCCCCTTCAAACTGGTGTGAAGATATCTGTCATGCCCAGCTTGCCAAGTACATCATGGAATGGTTTGCTTCCAATTCCCTTGATGAGAATAGCTGCCAATTGTTCACCTAACTTCACAAAAGGAGTACATATAGTGTCACTGGTGAGTTTCTTCTTAATGAAGTGGCGATCAATCTCCACATGTTTTGTTCTGTCATACTGAACCGAATTGTGAGCTATATTAATAGCAGCCTTATTGTCACAGTATAGTAGCATGGAATCAGTGTGACTAATCCCCAGATCACTTAGCAATAACTTGATCCACAAAAGTTCACATACACCTTGTGCCATGGCTCTAAACTAGGCCTCTGCACTAAACCGGGCGACTATATTTTGTTTCTTACTCCTCCAAGTAACTAAATTACCTTCAACAAATGTACAATAACCATATATAGCCCTTCTATCAGTTACTGATCCTACCTAATCAGCATCTGTATAAGCTTCCACTCGATGATGATCATGTTTGGAGAAATAGAGACCCTTTCCTAGAGAGGATTTTAGGTATATAAGGATGCACATTACTACAGCCAAGTGTGTCTCATGAGGAGCATGCATGAACTGACTAACCACACATACTACCACAGCAATATCAAGACAAGAATGGGATAAGTAAATGAGCTTGCCCACTAGTGTGAGGACCGGTCATGTTTGTTGTCTATTCCTCCTTGTTTTAACCTTGATTTACTATTGTTATAGCGTCGGATCTTAGTGTAAAGCTTTGAGTCAACCGTTGGATCACATCGTTGGGAAAAACTCCTTCTTAAGGTCTTAGTATCTTGTTTTGTTCAAATTTCGAGAACTTCATTTATTCCAAAGGGCGCGAGGTCGAGTTAGGAATGCCGGGAGTGGAGTTGGGAAAATTCTGGGCTGGAGGACCAAGGCCGCACGTGCAGGAAAGGGCCGCACGTGCGGGGAAGTGGGTCATTCATAGCCTTGCACACTGTTTTATATGCAGATGCGGAGCTGAATGCGGATTGGAGGGCCGCACGTGCGGGGATCAGTGCCGCACCTGCGGGAAGAAGGCTCCTCACGTGCGGGGGCACGTGCCGCACGTGCGGACAAGCCTAAGTCCGAATCTCTGTTTTTGTTATCTCATTTGGCCAGGTTTGTGTCACATTCGGGGCCTTTCTCTCTCACTCTAAACATCATTTTACTTTTCATTCTCTCTAAAAACCCTCACCAAACACCCAAAAACCTTGATCTCTTACAATCCATGATCCATCTTCTTTCACAAATCTTGGAGAGCAACACAAGAACCTTACTTTGTACGATGGAGATCAACTTTCTACAACTTTGATTTCTAGGGTTTCATCTCTTATCTTCATCAAACCTTGAGGTTGGGACTTCCTTGAGTTATATATACATGTTTTGCAAGATTGATGTTGATTTTAAAGTTATATTGAAGTTATTTTGAAAGTTTGGTTTTTGGCTCAAGAATGTAGAGATTTTTCAAAAGAGGGTTTAAAAATTAATGTTTCAAAGTTAATCCTTGAGGGTTTCACTTTCATTAATTTAAGGAAGATGATTTTGGTATGTTTTCACTAAGGAAATGGGAAGATGTTTGGTTTTAATGAGAAACCCTAGAAATTTGTGGTTTTGGAAAATATGGAAAAGCCTGTGGATTTCTTTATTTTCTTGTGATAAAAGAATGAATGAGTATAGATTTCATAATATGTTTTGCAAAATGGCAATCTTCTTGATATATGAGAATTGAGAATTTATTTTAACATTATTGTTAAATGCATGAACATGTATAGTTGTAAAGTGGCAAATTGTCGTGTACCATGGATTGTGAGAATTGTAAATCTTGGAGATTAATGTTTGAAAACATTACATATAGTCTTAAAGAGACTAAATTGTTAAGAATTGTGCATGAAGAGAAAATGTTGCTATATGTGATAGCTTTGGGTATGTATATGGTTATTTTGTGAAATAACATTGGAGGGAGGAAAAATGGAGAAAGGTTATAAGGCATTGATTATTGCACCACATTTCATTCAATTATTATTATTATGCATCTTAAATTGAGTTTGGAAACATTTATATTGAGAAAAGAATATTTGAATGAGATCTATCGAAATGTCATGGGGTAAATACATTGGTAAGTCTGGATAGGAGGTGTAGATGAAATTGATAAGTTGGCCTGAGTGTCCGGGGTGAAAGGCCAAAAACAAGCGCGGAGGAGGTACCACTTCCCTTCCAGTTAGCAACTGGTAAAGTGGGGTTTTGGTAGTACTAGTTGAGCTTACTTGCAAACACCAACCTAGGGATTACCTGAGTCGTATTCACCGCCCCCATTGATTTAAAATTTGAAGCTTCGAAATTGTTGAGATTGTAAACTTTTTTTGAGACATGGTGATTTTCAAGGAGGGCATGAAATGAAATTTTCTTTACAATGGTACTGCATGGCATTTGCATTTACTTTTAACATTGGAGGTTAGCATAACTGTATATACTTTGTAAGGTTTTCTCTACTGGGTTTTATGCTCACCCCTATGGGATTTGGTGCAGGAAAGGACGTGGTGCTTCCACCGAGCTGAGGGCGTGGATATGTTGTGAAGAGTAAAAAAAAAACACTCTGTTTTGTTATGATTTAATTGCTAGGCAAGGGCTATTCATGTACCGGTCCAAGAGGCCACTTTTGTGTAACAGGACTTAAGCCTTGGAAACTGTAAACCCATGAGGGCATTTTATTACTTTTGGAACATGATGCTCTACATGCTATAAATTCGTGTATTTCTAAATCATTGAATGTATAATTCGCATGTGAAACTTTTGTATAAATCTTGTTGATTGATGGTGTAATGGTTTGAGTATTGTTATTATTGTTTAATGGACGTGGGTTGACATATTGGTTTATATTGGATTATTTCGAGGCGTTACAACTAGTCTCTAATAACTCTCCCTATCAACAATAGCTCCTCCACTATCATCACTAAGTTTCTTGTTTGGCTCCAATGGTGTATCACAAGCTTTACTCCCAAGCATCCCAGCTTCTTTCAACAGTTCAAGAACATATTTCCTCTGACAGATGAAAATTTCATCCTTGGACCGGTCAACCTCAATACCTAGAAAATACTTCAGATTTCCCAAATCTTTTATTTCAAACTCGCTTGCCAGATATTTCTTCAACCGGGGTATTTCCTTAGTATCATCTCTTGTAAGCACTACGTCATCCACATAAACAATAAGAGCTGTAGTCTTACCATGCGAGGAATGCTTCACAAACAAAGTGTGATCAGCCTGACTCTGTTTGAATCTATATTGGAGCATAGCCTGAGTGAATCTCTCAAACCAAGCCCTTGGAGGCCGTTTGAGACCATATAATGACTTCGGAAGCTTGCATACTTTACCCTTTGTCTGATGGTCCTCAAAGCCGGAGGAATGTTCATATACACCTCTTCTTCTAGATCACCATGTAAGAAAGCATTTTTTACATCAAACTGATGAAGTGGCCAATCTAGATTAGCTGCAAAAGAGAGAAGAATTCTGACTGAATTCATCTTAGCCACTGGTGCAAAGGTCTCTTGATAGTCTACTCTATAAGTCTGAGTAAATCCCTTTGCCACTAGTCGAGCTTTGTAATGCTCAATTAAACCATCCGTTTTATGCTTTATAGTATACACCCATTTGCATCCCAGAGGTCTTTTGTCCTTAGGTAACTCAGTTAATTCCCAAGTGTCATTCTTACGAAGTGCTTTCATTTCTTCTATCATGGCATGTTTCCACTCAGGGGTAGCAAGAGTATCTTGAAAATGATTAGGTATACTAATAGAAGAAACTTTGGACACAAAGGCTCTCTAAGAAGGAGATAAGTTAGAATATGACACAAAGTTAGACATCGGATGTTTAGTACAAGACCTCACACCCTTTCGTTGGGCAATAGAAATATCAAGATCAGTATACTTAGGAGGAATAAGGGTTTTAGAGTTACCTGGACTCTCATCAAAAGAAGAAGATGGCAGTGGATGATCAGAAGTGGTATCTTGTATCCAAATAACTTTATGTTTGTCTTTGTGCCTGACATAGTGTAGCTCGACTTTCTTTGCGCCCCCCTTTTTTGAAGAGGCTTGAATTGGTCCTACAATTTAGACTCCTGTCACGGTTCTAAATCTAATCTCACAAAGTGGAATGTGAGACTGATAAACATCAAAGAGTCCAATCGGCAAATTATTTTTGGAAAATAAAATTTTAAATCAAATAATGCCAAACTGGACTGCTTTGCTAGATTACAGAGTCGCCACCTAAATATTTTATTTTGAAAAAATTTAGGAAACCCTGACTCGTGCCACAGGCCACGTGTCCGTCATCACCAAAGTTGCCTCGACTCGGGAACTTGGGTACGAGGGGGGAAGGTCATGAAATGAGCACTCCCGCTTGCTCGATCAAAGGATCGGCCTCTACTAACCATGATATGTTGTTTTATAAACCTCATGTCTTCTTATTCTGATTATTAGCTAACTTTACTGTGTGATGCACACACAAGCAAGTATAGACTAAATTGCGAGAATTGGAATAAAACAACTCATGTTTGTTTTTGAAAAATGGTTTGAAATTGCCACCATCAAGTGGGATACAACGTGGATTTGCCATCAAACATGATGGGCTTAAAACATGATTTGTCACTTCGCAAAGTGGGCTTAAAACTCTCATTTGTCGAGTTATTCCAATTCAAGCAATCAAGCCTTCATCCATAGGCATTCATGCAGTTTAGCATTTAAGCAAATAGCCTGATTGCAAGCATGCGAAACATGGCAACACTCACACTCACACTCATGCAAGTATGCTAAAGCGTAAAACTTACCAAGTACTCCAAGCCAAAACAAAAACTAGTTAGAAACAATGCATGATCCTAACTATATAAAATGCCTAATGCAACACATGCAATATGCTATTAAGATAGGCTCGGCTACCTAACATGTTTGTTTACAACAATTTGATAGCATTCTTTTAAACATGTATTCATCGAAGTAATTGAAACGACAATGCAGTTTGAATGACGCGCCGAGCCTCAGTGCATGCAAGACAAATGAATGATTCAAACATGCGAGCATAAGGTATGCTAATTGAAACATGATCCCTAATCTAACCATCGAAAGCGGATAAGTAAAAGGGAGAAAGACATGGGGTTGGAAGACATGCACACACGCACGCACACTTATTACAATATTACGCCCTCGCGAAGGAGGGTCCGAATGAATAAGCTAACTAGCTACACTAATTAAGCTAATTATTACAACAACGAAACTAATTAACTATTCTAGCTAATTATTACAACACAATTGAATAACTAGCTATGCTAAGCTAATTAAAGTATTACAAAACGAATTAAGCTAAAATAATTACACATTTGTATAAATGAATTAGCTAACTTATGCTAAGCTAACAAAAGCAATTAAATGGCCTCAGGGCAAGGGACATATGCATGCTCGGTTGCTCCACCCAAAAATGTCCTTGCCTTGCCATCGGATGCCTCTGTTTGCACTCATTTGATCTCTGAAAATTGTACCAACTTCCAGATTGCCTCTGCTCCAACACAGGAACACATTGTGCAAAATTCACTGGTGGCCGGTCGGCTAGCTCAAGTGGCCGGTCAGCTACAAAAAGTGGCCGATCGGCCACCAACTTTTCTGGACTTCTTCTTTTGCTGCAATAGAGAGCAAACAGAGGCAAAGCAATGCATTTTCAAGAAATATATGTACTACTACCCTCCTTATCATCTCTCAAGCTCAAAGGAGTGTAGCTCTTGGCTCTCAAGCCATCAACCAAGCATTTTCAATGCATGATGGCTAGAGAACCAAGCTTGTACAAGGTCAATGAATGCACAATTAAGACCAAAACATCCACCCCCCTATCATACATGATCAAGGGTGACGGTGACTAAGAAAAGTGGCATGTTTCATCACTTTGAGTATGAAACGTCCCATTTTTCTTGTGTTTGGATTAACGTTCGATCCAAACACATGCAATGCAACACAACATGCTTAACTTGCTCAAGTTTTACTTGTCATGTTTTATTTACACATTTTACATTACCGATTAGTCTTTAAACCGGTTAAGTCCAAAGTGAGAGTCCTCTAATTGGAAAGAGGGCTTAAGCCACAAGTACCTTGAGCATGAAAGAGGCCTCATTCTGTTGGTAATGAACTCCCGAAGGAATTAAACCATTAGGCATGAGAGCCTCAATTCCACAACCAAGCTAACAAGAGGCTCAAAGCTACTTTCAAAACAAAGTAAAGAGTGAAGAATAGAGGGAGGTTGCAGATATTTTAGTGCTGAAATGGCATGCAAAAGGACACTAAAACATGAAAACCACACATTTAAGTCATGCTAAGAGTCTAAAACATTAAACTAGTGAAAGAGATTGCACCACAACCACACAATATAAGCCTCAAAGGACCAAACCAACTCAAAATAGAGCTAAAACATGCTAAAATAGTGGCTAAAACATGTTGAGATTTAGGCATAAAAGGCTAGAAAAACATACTCACATGTTAGCTTGCAAACAAGACTCAAAACACAACTCTCAAAAGCAAAGAAAGAGTGAAATAAATGAGCATGTAACAGAGCTATATACACTAAAATTACATATAAAATGATGCTATAACATGCAAGCCACTCAAACACTTCATGCTTAAAGCCTCAAAACAATAAGCTAGTGAAGACCATTACACTATAGCCTAGCAAAACAAGCCTAAAAGGACTTAACCGACCCAAAACAGAATTAAAGTAGGCCCAAATAGTAGCTAAAACATGCTGAAGTTAAGCTAACACAAGCTAGAATAATATGCTAAACCATTGGGCATGCTAGACTAGTAAGCACAATTACACTACAAGTACAAAAAGCAAGCAACAAATACTCCAACCAATCCAAAACAGAGTTGAAACATGCAAAAACAGAGCCTAAAACATGCTTGAACTAAGCTAACACAAGCTACAAAATCAAGCTACCATGTAATGCAAACTAGGCATGCAAGTGAGACACAAGGAGGGGAGGCCACCCCCTCTATTTTTGGACTTCAAAACATGTTTTTTACCACTGAAATAACTCTGAATTTCAGTGGTTTAAATGCCCAAAAAGTTTGACTTTAACATGTTAAAAGATGGTGCAAAGGCCCATACAAATAAGCAATAAGAAGGGTAGACAACCCCTTAGCACAAAATGGCTTTAAACCAACATGTTAAGGTCCAAAAATCAGAACTTTTTGTAGTTGAAAACTAGGCCCAAAACAATACAAAAAGATGGCCAAGCAGGTGATAAAAACAAAGCTTACAAGGAAAGTCCTTTACCTCTTAAAGCACACCACAAAACAGGCCCTCTTTTAGGCTCAAACAACCTTTCAATAGCTCAAATTAGGCTCCAAGGGACCTCAGCTCCAAGGTGGTCCAGTTTGGTTAAGGGCTAGTGTGCAAATGTGTAAAGAATTCTAACTATAAGGCACAAAACAAGAAGGGAGAGGGAGAATTCTAGAGAGAGAGGGAGAAATTTGCTCAAAATTGTCTAACCCTTGAAAATGGAGGAGAAACCCCCCTATATATAGAAAATCAAGCTTAGAGCTTGTATTCATCCCTCCATACACGTGTATGGAGATGAGCTTCAGTGAACAACAGCTGGCACAGCTAGCAAACAAATATCTGAAAAAGGAGAACAATGGTCGTCGGCCATCAATGTAGCCGACCGGCCACCACTGATGGCCGACGGGAACAATCCCTGGCTGATGGGTTGTAGGGCTGGCCGACAGGCCACCCTCTTCCCCAGAATTGAAACAATAAGCCCTTGGTCCATAACCAAGCACAAAATAGACAAGTTTTAAAAGCTCAAAGGCAAGGCACTCCGCCAAGAACTTTAGGCGTTCAAAACGAACACAAATATGGATGATCATCCAGTATTCAAACGATGATGTCCAAGTGTTAAGGACGGTCAAAAATGGGGTGTCTACACATAGACTTTCCCTTCCTTCAATTCATTAGATTATGTATTTCCACCACTAGTAGCAATGAGGAATATAGAATACAAACTTAGAACTAGGGAAAACCTGGAGAGGAGATTTTTTGTGCAATACTTGAGTTGGGAGACGGTTGATAAGGTAGGCAGCAATGAGAACTACGTCTCCCCAATAAGACCTAGGCACATGCATAGAAAAAGACATGCATCGAGCTGTATCAAGAAGATGATGGTTCTTGCATTATGTAACCCCATTTTGTTGAGAGGTATTGGTGCAAGAAGTATGATGAATAATGCCATGGGTGGAAAAATAACATGCTAGACTAGAATCAATATACTCACCCCCATTATTAGAATGCAATATTTTGACAACCGCTCCAAATTGAGTACATATCATTTTATGAAATACACCCAAATAGTACAAGAAAAATCATCGATAAAAGTAACAAACCAGCTATGACCTTTTAAAGATACAACATGAGATGGACCCCAAACATCAGAGTGAATTAAGGAAAAAGGTACTAAACTTTTATTAAAGCTTGGAGCAAAAGAAGCTCTTTGTTATTTTCCAAGTTGACAAGACTCACAATGAAACTCAGAGACATTATTGTTTGTAAAAACAAAAGGAAATAAATGCTCGAGTACAATAAACGATAGGTGCCCAAAACGTTGATGCCACAGCCACAAGTCTGCCTTCGTGGTTGGAAACTTGATGGAATGACATACTGGCTAGTCCATCTGATTCAGGATATAGAGACCATGTTCTGCTCTACTACTACCAATCATCTTCTTCATGATAATTAGGTCTTGAAATAGACATGATCAAGAAAGAAAGTCACACTACAGTTCAGGTTATGAGTAAGACGACTCAATGATAAAAGATTGACAAAGAAATCAGGAACATGTAAAACAAAAGATAAAGGTAGAGAAGGAGTGGCATGGATTAAACCTTTCCTAGAAACGAAAGAAACAGTACCATCAGCAATCCTAGCTTTGTCCTAACCTGAAGAAGGCTTATATTCTGAGAATTGATCAGAAGACCCAGACATATGATCTGAGGCACTATAATCAATAATTCAAGGTAAAGACTTACGAGATAGAAAAACACTTGTAGACGTGGCTAAGTTACCTGAGTGGACAAAAGATGAGAAGGATGTACTAGATGTAGTAGTAGAAGAGTGGCGGTCTAATAGGTGGTGCAAAACATCTTCTAACTCAGAAAAAGACAAACCAGATACATCACTAGGAGGAACAACTGAAAGGGCGTCAGGAGTATCCACTACACTAGTATGATGTGCACATTGGTTAAACCCGCATCCTCGAGATCGTCCGAAGCGACCCCCCCGACTACCAGATTGGTCACCATGACTACTAGAAGGAATCCCATGAAGCTTCTAACGACTCTCACAGGTATGTCTCGATCGATGGTAATAATCACAGAATAATGTATCCTTCTCTAAAAGACTCGGTGCAATATGAGATAGGCTAGTACCATCCCTAGGAGGAGCAGAAAGTAAGGCTAAATGCTCTGTAGAAGTAGGTGGCAGCATGGCAGAACGACGACTCTCCTCATTCTGTACATAAGCAAAGGCCTCCTAAAGAAAGGGAAGAGCATCCATACCAAGGACACGACTTCAAACAGGATCAAACTCTAAGTTGAGACCTTCCAGAAATTTGAAGACCTTTTCCTGTTCAATAAACTTCCGATAACCCACCGAAGCAGTTGCAAATAGGCTTATAATCTTGTAGATGATCAAGACGTTTCCAGCCATTATTCAAAAAAGTAAAATTCTGAAGGACAATCATCCCCCCCTGTACTGAGTGCTCAATAGAACGGCACAACTCAAAAGTCTGTGAGAAATTTCCCTTCCAGGAATAGGTAGTAGCCACAGCATCCTAAATATCCTGAGCAGTTTCCATACACAAATAACCTTCCCCAATATCGAGTACTATAGAATGAATAAGCCAACCCATAATTAAAGAATTGGTAATCTCTCATTGATCATAACCAGGATCAGTGATGCTTGGGGCCTTGATCCTCTCATCAACATAGCCCATCTTCCCTATATGCTTCAAGAAAAGTGTCAGACACTGTGATCAATCAAGATAGTTCTAACCATTAAATAAAGAGGTGGTGATTTTAAGGCTAGGATTTAGGTTTTCAGATGTAATAGTCATAATGGGACTCTCCCCTATACATGGCTAAGAAGTAGTGGTGGGTTCACTAGTAAGATCAGCATTTATATTCTACAAATTGAATAACAACTTGCACTAATCACAATAACTGGAAGAGGGACTTAAAAACAATGGGACCAAGCAATATCAATCATAGACCATGATAGGAGAATACCAATCAGTCAAAACTGGGTAATGGGGTCATATAAGGACCCTAAAGAACAAACAAAACTAGGAGAAAGAAACCTCCAATCAAAACAGTGACTAAACTTATCTCAGAGAAGAGAAAAATTTGCTTGAAGTGGAGAACCAAAGTGCGGTGGGGCCAAACAATTCATATAGTCGACCAAGTGAAGATGTTGACCCAAGAGAAGAAGGAATCTAGTCAGAAAAGTGTCACGAAGGAGTCCACAGAATGATTGATGATGTGCGACCCTCAGATGGTCATCAGCGAGAGGCAAAAGGGACGGAGAGGCTGTCGAAAGTGCCAAACAAGCAGAAAGAGGTTGTCAACTGGCATTAGGTGACCTCTGACTGTGGTCAGTGATGAGGACTAACTGTTGGCAGCCACAGAGAGGTGAGAGGAGTGCTGAAATGGGGTAGGTGATGGTCGGCTGGGAATAGGTTGTGTACGGAATTTGAGATGACAGCCCTAAGGCTCTAATACCATGTTAAGAGAGAACAAAACTTAGAGAATGATTAGACAATCATCCCCTTTTATATAGATAATAGGTAGCTTACAATGGAAGCCTTGGAGGCACAAATATGGAAATAATAGAACAAGGAAATAACAGCTAATAAACTAATCATACCCAATCACCCAAAATATTATTCTAACAATACACAATTACCCAAGATATTATTCTAACAACTTCTCCTCAAAACACAACAATCTGAAGCCAACCAGTTTTATATAAAACCATAAAACCAATCCATTAACACTAACTGAAGATTATGGGTGCCATGAATACTTGAAGGGAAACCCACTAATCTACAGATCACCAATTGCACAAAACAACAGAAACCCATCACCAAAATTGTTGTAAAACACACAATAAAACAATAAAATTATAGAATTCAAATAAAAATGAGACAAAGCTTGAGAAGCTTACAATAAATGTGGGTATCATAGCTTAGCCTCTGGTTTAGACTAGTTAATGCTTACTCATTATGGGAGAATTTCCACAATAGATATTACACTGACAGTCGATGGCCGCAGAGTATGAGTCTAGAAGCTGGATAATTCTTGAAAATCAGTATAATTACTCAAAATAAGTTTTTCAACTTTTCTTAATCTCCTCATCCTTTACTAAGTCCTTCGAATCCTTTCTTAGAGCATCTCCAACGGCGCATTAATTTTTTCACCAAATTTGAGTAAAAGTTTCATTTAATATCAAGTGCTCCAACTGAGGATTTTGGAGCTACATCAGACCACCGGTCAACCGGGAGGACGACCAGGCGGATGTCTGGCTGGTCGACTGGCCAGTGTAAATTTATTCTTTTTTTTTCCCCCCTTGAGGTGGTCTACCGGGCAATCAACCAACCAATATATTTTTTTTACTTTTTTTTGCCTTGAGGTGGTCATTCGAGAGGACATCTGGAGGGACATCCGGCAATGGTAATGAATAGTGATTTAATGAAAAAAAAAGTTGGTCCTCAATTTGATGAAAGAAAAGTGAAATTCTCAATTTAATACCGATTTGATAAAACCGTTGGAGCTGAAAAAGGACACCTTTTTCATCAAATTCCAATTTGATGATGAGTTTAATATACGGTTGTAGATGGTCTTATAATACGCTTAACATGATTAAAATTTCTCATTTTAGTAAGTTTGTAAACATTCTTTTCTCCATCTTTACTGTCTAATCTAATATAAAGATCATCTCAAGACCCCTTGCAGTAAGTCTTCCTTTCGTATCATTGGGTCATTGGATCATTATTTGAAATAAGTCTGCCTTTCCCCCTCATTGGGTCATTATTTGGAAAAGCATACATTTCTAAATTCTAAATGCACCTTGAATCGCCAGATATTGGGAATTTTGGATTACAAAATTCATGGACCATATAAATTTTTGTTTCCTCTTGTTTGCTTGTTCATTGTTGATTGGGTAAATGTCATGCAGTGCCAGCCCAAGTGCAAGGCCATTAACGCCATTGCCTTGGGCACACAAATTGGGGAAGGCCTCATTTTGAGTAATGCCCATATAACAATTATAAATTTGTTGAGTCTTGTTAATGAATGTCCCGAAATAATTGGTTAATAAAATTTAAAATGTTAGGGCATTTTATTCACACATTTTTATAATTAATGTATAACACTTTCAAACTTCTTAACAAGTGTTTTTAGGAAATCGTTTACAAAATTCATATTTTCAATGCTTCTTTTGTAAATCCCAAGTTTTTTATTTTTGGCCAGCTTTAATTATCCTTTTATTTTTTATTTAATTTAAAAAAATTAAAATTAGATGCTGGCAGTTTGAAAAAATATTGTCTTCATTTTGTACGTTTTGATGATTTTTATAAAATTGATAGTTTTTCCAAATTAAAAATTTTAAAAGAATTCATACAAATATTAGGAAAGGAAAATACACCAATTGACATACTAAATTATATTTAAAAAATCTAGATTATTTTTCAAATCACTACAAGAATTTACACATTTGCCGACCACTTTTGCCAACCAAAAAAATTTTGGTCGCAAAAAAATAACATTTGCCGACCAAATTAAAATTTCGTAGCTAAAAAATTTTTCTCTTACCGACCAAATTTTTTTTGTTGCAAATAAGTAATTTTTGGCGACCAAATTACAATTTTTGTCGCCAAAAATTTGGGCGTGAGAATAAAATCTGGGCGGGAGCTGAATGATCTTTCAGCGACCAATATAATTTAGTCGCTGATACCAAAACGACGTCGTTTTGGTATCTAAATTCCCATCAGCCGACCAAAAAAATTGGTAGGGGATAATTTACTAATTCAAACACATAAATCCTAAATACGCGCCTCTTTCACACACCTCAGTCGAATTCGATCAAAGCTCAGTTGCGCCAATCGACCTTGCCATCCGTCTGCGCCGCCGTCCGTCTTCGCCATTTCTGATTCATCTAGGTATTTTTTTTCAACTTATATCCGTCAAGGTGACGATCGATGTGGAACAGAACTGTATTAGTGTTTACAACAATGGGGATGGTGTTCCCATGGAGATTCATCAGGAGGAAGGGGTTTATGTGCCCGAGATGATCTTCGGGCACCTCCTGACGAGTAGTAATTACGATGATTTGATTAAGAAGACGACCGGTGGGAGGAACGGGTACGGAGCAAAGCTTATGAATATATTTCGACGGAGTTTGTGATCAAGACTACGGATGGGAAGAGGCAGAAGAAGTACAAGCAGGTATATACAGATTTGTGATTTTTTTTTTTTTTTGTAATTTTAATGGCCATTCTTGGTTATGAAATCTTGGGTTGGGTGTATTGATTTAGGGTTTTGAGTGTTTTTGTGTAATGGATATATATGATGTTTTAGATTTTTTAATGTGGCCCTTGATTGCTTGTTGAATTTGAGAAAGGTTATTTACAGATCTAGGGTTTTGGTAACTTCAGGATTTATGGTTTTATTTTCGAATTATAATTCTTAAATCTTTGTCTGAGACTGATGATTATTGATTAGGGTTACTTCAGATTTTTCTTTGTTGGATCTTGGGGTTTTCCTGATTGAGGGTTGCTTTGCAATTATTGATGTTTGGATGTTTATCTATACAATGCAGGCATATCTTTACTTTAGGGTCAATGAAGATATTGAGTTCTATTTTATCTTATTTTATTTTTTAAAAATTCTGGTTATTGATTATCCTATCCGATCCAATTCAATAGAAATAAACTAGGGGCTTTGACTACACAGCACTTGGATTTTTGATTTTGAAGTTTTTCATGTGGAATTTAGGTTTCTGTTAGGGTTCTGCTATTGGTATGTTGTTCTAATGTGTCTGAAACTGAGGTTTTTTGTTTACATCATAACCATATAATAGGAGTAATTACATAACCTTCATTTGTGTTGAATTCTGTTGGGTTCCTTTGAGAGATGCGTCAATTGCTTTGTTTGGTCCAGTGACAAAGCATAGCATGGTCAGCACATCATCAAATATTGAACTTATTACTTGCTATCTGGTTTCCAACTTTGTAAAGGCTGTAAAAGCCTTCTAAGACAATTGGGGTTTCTTCCAAATTTAAGTCATACCATGCATGTTTCGCTTGCCTGCTAATATGTAAATTCTGATTTGAATCTTTTTTATAAAAAAAAGTTGGTAGCATATTCTGTTGTTTGTACATATAGTTTTCCTTACAAAGCCTTATTATGATTCATGTGCTTTGCCAACTGGCAAGTTCCTTCCACTCCTATGAAGGTTTTCTCCAACAATATGGGAAAGAAATCTGAGCCCGTCATAACAAAATGCAAGGAGAGCGAAAACTGGACAAAAGTTACATTTAAGCCTGACTTAGCAAAATTCAATATGACTCATCTTGAAGATGATGTTGTTGCCCTGATGAAAAAGCGGGTGATTGACTTGGCAGGATGCCTTGGAAAGACTGTGAAGGTTGAGCTTAATGGGCAACGTATTCCAGTAAAATCTTTTCTTGACTATGTTAATCTCTACCTTCAATCTGCCTCCAAAGCCAGACCAGATGCCCTCCCAAGGTTTTCATTTCAATATTTATTGATTCATTTTACTTCTCATAATTTTAATCAAAATACTAATCAAATTCAACAATTTCATCAGGATTGCTAAAAAGGTTAATGATAGGTGGGAGATAGTAGTCCTTCCAAACTTAGGTTAGGTATATAATTCTATTTGATCCATTTTTGGTCGCCAAATTAATAAACATTTAAACTTTTTAGGAGGAGCCTCATCATAAAATCTTCACTAATATACATATTCATCTTTGAATTGGGCATCATTGGCTGATCTTATCTGGAATTTGTCCAGGGGAGTAGTGATCAGTCGCCCAATTGGCAGCATAAAGCTCTTGTAAAATTTCATTCTATTGGTGATCAAACACACAATGGAATTGTCTATAAACAGGATGGACTAAGCAATGGGATTGCACAATCTATGCAACCTGAAATCATTCACATTTCACACTAAGATAGAATCAAAACAATCTGGTATTCAGGGCAATGAAAAGGTAATGGTACCTTTTGTTCTGTTTTGTTCTGACAATTATATATCATAGTTTGAGTGAGATATAGTTAATGAATATGTATCACCTATTTTGTGTCTTAGATTGGATCCTGATGTTACAATTTCCAAATTGATTTTTGGCTAGCTTGCTAATGAATATTGAATATTCTAACAATTATATATCATAGTTTGAGTGAGATATAGTTAATGAATATTCTAATGTTTATTTTATGAAATACCTATTTGCTATGTATACAGTTCCATTTCTGATTATACTACTTCTGTGTAAGCCAAAATTCCTTTCCTTAGATTGTAATGACAATGTTTAAATAATGAATAAGAAAATAAATCGTTATGTAGGAGTGAGATTTTTTTGAATTATTACCAACAAATACTTTGGAAATAATATGTAGTTGCCTTTTCATAAAGAAAATTCTATGAGGAAACATGAAGACTGGTTAATACTTGGTAATGGGACATGTCCTATATAGAATTTTGGTCATGGAACATTCTGTGAGGGGACATTGATGAGAATGTTCATTATTATTGTTTATATTTATAGTGCTGGTTAGAATTTGATTTGAATTTTTCTGAATTTGAGTGGTCATATGTTGTAGTAGTGACTAACGTTCCAGCATGATTGAAATGTGTTAAACAAAGATGTTGGTGGCCCACCTGAGAAGTTCTGGGGTTTACTTACTCTCCTTACTTGGTGGCCCATCTCAAAAATTAGATTCCATTAAACTTTGAGTCAGAGAGCTAGTCTTAGCTTTTTGCTAAAAGAAAATTTCTCTGAAGAGATTTTTCTCTTTAATGTGTTTTCAAAATTCCTCCCCTGGGAGTATTATACAGATCCTTATTCACTTCTTTTCTTGAAAAAGCACTCTCCGATTGGCCAACTGACCTGTTGGTTAGCTAATTTAGCCTGTCTGCATGTTCAATTTTCAATTGCTTTCAATTTGTCTCTTGTAATCATTATCACTATTTCTACATTTAAATGCAATCCATATGAAAGAGACGGGAAAAGAGATCTTTGAAATTTCTACAACCATCATTGCATATTCCCCTTAAGTTGCATCAAATTGATTTTGTTTGTGGATACTTCACATTTCTGTGGCAAAAAACAAAGCTTCTACTCCCTGTGCAATCCCTGTCAAGCACTTCAGCCAATATCTGAAATCCAAATATTTTCCAATAACTGATTTTGGAACCTGATCATTTTGTTTTCTTTTGAGCCAAACTTGTCTCTTCACCCTGTGCTTAATTGAGTGGATGGAGACAGTGGCAAGATGTGCCGCATTGCACTATATAGTTTACCAACTTAATACAATGCACAGGAATCTTATAAGTAGCTCACTAGATGTAATGTTAATTCACTTGCCCCTCTCAGCTGCTGCATTCTAATTTGATGTGTTGATACTGTTTTGTAGAGCGTGATGAGTTACGTAAAGACATTGAACAGTTGTGTATGCAGCAAGCTGGTCCTGGTTACCTTGATGTGGCTACTCGAATGCATTTTCAGAGGTATATTATTTATCTCAAGTCCATCAGATGAAATTGTTATCATTAATATTTTTTTTGGTAGGTATGCGTTGGCATTATCTTTTCAAATTGGAAATAAGAATGCATTGTGAATTTATCCCCCCCCATTAGGACAGCTGGCTTGGAGCAGGAGATTGAGAGCTTGAAAAAGAAGTTAACTGCTTGCACTAGAGAGAAGTTAAATCTCCAAGAGGAGCTTTCGGAAGCTTACCGTATCAAAGTGAGGCTCCTTACCTTTTTTCACTTTGTTATTTTTTATTTTTATAAGCACTTGCATAGTCCTACTGCCAACAATCTTACATGTTTCCTATTTTGTCTCAGGGCCAGTTGGCTAATTTACATGCTGCAGACGTATCAAAGGTATCGCTCTCTCTCTCTCTACATCCAGCACATGTGTTCACATTGGAGGTGTTGGCAAGAAGTTAACTTATGAATTATTCACTAATGGAATGGTAGCTATCCTACTAGTCTTAGGTTTTTGGGCAAAGAATGCCTACTGGTTTATTCTTTTAGATTGCATACTGATTGAAATGATGAAACACTATGCCAATGACGTTTCCCACTTTCTGGAGGGTTTCTTTGTTCCATTATTTTTGTAAGATAAGATGGTCTTGTTTTTGCATGAAAACTAATGATTGGCTTGTAGAGTCTAAATTGACAGTGGTATGGTTCATTGTTTTCAGTAGGGACAGAGCAAGGCATCCAATAGGGATATTTTTCAAGGTAGGTTGGCCATCATAATATTGATCCTTGTAATCTGATTCCATTTATTTATTTTTTCCTTTTCAGAATATGAAAGCGGAGAAGCAGCTTAAATTTTTCCAAGGTTGTGTTGCTTCTGCATTTGCTGAACGAGATCATTCAATAATGGAGGTTACTACTTTTTCCCCTCTTAAAGTTTCTATGTTCTGCTTGGTGCACAGGAGAAGGTTGCGGTTTAATGCCAAAAAAAAAAATTTACATATTTAGCAAAGAAAGCACATTTATTTGATGGTATACACCTGGTAAACTTAAAACAACAGAAGAACACAACTGACAATCCATCAACTAACAATAGTAGCTGAAATGTTGAAGGTGATTGCTCACATCTGTGGGTTTTAGTCTCAACTCAAAGGAGTTGGGGATAGAAGGAAATAAATAATATCTAACATCTGGTGAGTGATTGTGTTCATCAATAGAGGTTAGTTTTAATTCACCCAGTTGGGAATACCATGCGTGTAACTAAAAGCAGAAGGTGGCCAATTATAAATTGGTCTTTTTATGTGGGTTTCTATAATTTTTAAAAGGGACCACTTAGGCCACATTAAGTAACATTCATATAATTATATGGGCTTATAAGAAGTGGGTAGCATTTCTAAATTTAGATAGTAATCGTCTACGAAGCATGGACACGACCTCATTAAGTAACATTAAGTAACATTCAGTAACATTAAGTAGGCCACATTAAGTAACATTCATAGTAATCGTCTACGAAGCCATCGACCTCGACCTCCATCCAGTCGACTTTGACCACCGTAAGCCTCTCTCTCTCTCTATCTTGCCTTCCCTCTCGCTCGCATCTCTCGCTGATTAATATGTATAATATATATATATATATGTATGTATTTATTTAATATTAATAAAAAAAGTCATCTTATATAGAAACACATTTATTTAAAAATATTATAATTAAATAAAATAATTAACTTGTATTAAAATAAAAATATATATATAATTTCTTTTTTTGCTGTGTCCTTAGCCGTGTCCGTGTCCCTATTTTTTTAAAATTGCCATGTCCTGTGTTTGTGTCCGTGTTTGAAGGTTATCCTTGATATTTCTAGCGCAAAAGGCAATAATTAACTTCAACTTTCAGATAGACAACTTGTTGGACTTCGTTTGAACTAAGTCGTTGTCTGAATCCTTAAGATCTTTTCTTATAAGGCGAATATATTACTCGGATTGTTGTGTGCTTCTCATGGAATTTAATGATTGTTATTTGTTGCTGCAAATTAAGCCGTAGGAATAGGCCTGCTTTGATTCATTCATGAATTTTGAGTGATCTGGGTGCCATTTTGAACTCTGTCTTGTCCATATATCTAAGTGCTAATTGTTGAATATGTTTATATGTGGAATGTTAGTGTTGAAGAGATGAATGATTTTGATTGCACATTTCTTTTCGGTACATGTTGCTGATAAATCGGCCTCACATTGTTTTTGTCACCCAGTAAGATGACATTGTAGTTGTTTGATCTTCAACTTGATCCTTAAGAGTGTTTGCTTAAACATTTTGTATTTGATTTTCAATCCTCGATATTTGTACTCATTTATCTGCTATATTGCTTCAGCAGCCTGATAGCAGCATGCTCTTAGAGCTCACCTTTCTCTATCCTATAAATTGCCACTTTATACTGAGTTTGACATCTGTAAACTGATAAAGACCCTAGTAATTGATTGACCTTGTCTAATGAGTATAATGGAAGAATTATTGGTGCATGTTGAGATTTTGGTGTTTTTAGCATTGAGTTAGGTCAACCAAGCCTATTTATTTTGGAATCTGAAATGTTAATTGCATACATAATATTGATTCTATTTTGTAGCATTCACGGTTGTCTAGTTGATTTATTGTTTTCACAGTTTATATACTACTGACTTGTAGCCTTGGTCTGATTGTGTGGCTTAATTTTTTTCATTAACTCATCTGACATTACTAGGTGGGGACAATGATTTTAACGAAGCAGTATCGCTGCATGCACTCAACAAGCTGTACATGCACGAAAGGGCATCTAACTGAGGATGCGATCTTTCTAATTTTTCAGCACTTGAACTGGAATCCTAAGTTGATAGCAGCCTTTTCTTGTGCATGCAAATGGTTTGATGATGTTGCTAAAAGAGTACTCTGGAAGGAGTTTTGCAAGGCTAGAGCTCCGAAGATGATGCTTGATCTGCAATCTAGTGGGAGTCACAGTGTTGATGGGAACTGGAGGGCGCTTGGGAAGCTGCTTATTTACTGTTCTGGATGTACCAAGGGTGGCTTGTTCAATAATATTCATATTCGTGGCCATTTTGTTTATAGGACCCGTTTCTCTAGGACATCAGGGAAAAGCTTTCTTTTGCCGCAATGCAGAACAAATGTGTTGTATGTGTCTGATCCTTGTGAACATCTTGACCAAGGGGAAGAGGGAGATGTGGGATTTTTCCGTGGAGTTTTCAAGTCATTTGCAAAGGTTCGGAAGATGCTGATCAGCAGGGGGGCCAAGTTTCATCCAACAGAAGTGTGCCCCTATTGTAAGGCAAAGCTGTGGAGCATGCTGCAAGCAAAAATGGTACCGCAGAGTGCTAGCTGCAGGTTAGGTTCTTACGAAGATGCAATCGAGTATTGCGTGTGCCTTAATGGGCATGTGCTTGGTATCTGCACCCTCTTGCCATTGTCTGATTCAGAGGCATCTGAGTTGGAGTGATACTTTGAACTGAACCCAGGTATATCTAATCTAAGCACACAGATTTTTCTTTCCTTTCTGGTTTTTCTTTTTTAAAATCAATAGGGTTCCTTTTTGTATTTGTTATGGAACTCTACCATATATATTTATTTAGTGTAATTTTCTACTTTTTCCTGAATGAACACTGCAAGACACTCTACTACAATCTGTTAACTCTTAAAAGACCTGGCCTTTTAGTGTAGACATTAGGATTTTTATGAGATACAAACGAAGATTCTTTTGCTCGGTCACCTTTTTAACACAGCACCAAAAAATAGTACACACTCGGGGGGTGGTAAATAAGCTGAACTGAGTTGAGTATTGACCATGTTTGAGCTCTGGTTGAGAATGTAACATTGCAATAAGGGGTTTATCTTGAAAGTGCTTGATTACAATCAACTAACTATTTCACATGTGATTTATCAAAATATCATTGGCTTAAAGACTGGATTAACACCAGATTTGGGATGTAAAACCTTGCAGTCTTTTTTACTGGTGTTTTTTATGTAGAGATCACTGTAGATGTGTTGTTGTTCTTTTTTATGTTGACGTGTACGACAAAGAGAGATCACTGTAGGTTTACTATAATTGTTTTTTTTTCTAATAACACTTTCTTTGTCCATGTGATTTGCATGCAAGCACTTACCTTGATCAGTAGGAGAAGCTCATTAAGTACAATGATTTTGTCAACAAAGAGCTTATATTGTTTTCTAGAATGCTATTCTGTTGTTTCATGTTGTATATTGCTATTTTTTTGGTGAGGAAGGTTAAGTTGATTATGTTCTCTCTATGTGTCTGTCTGTCTTTGTACTTGACACGATTGTAAAGAAATAAAGTTGTGTTGTAATGTTTATGATTGATGGGGAAATATTCCGATCTTTTGCATTCCATGGCAACTGAGAGTGTGTAATGTTGTACTTTTGTCCCAAATTCCCAATAGCTTTTGCTAATCAAAGCCCCAAAACTAGTAAGGGCACTCGTGCCCCAGTAAGTTATACTTTTGCCGACTAAATAAAGTAGTAGGTGTATCACCAAGCACATTTGGCGACTAAATAATTAATCGTTAAAATTATTAATTTTGGCAACCAAATGATTTGGTCGCGAATAGGTCTATTGCCGACTAAAGTTTTAGTTGCGCAAAAAATTTTGGTCGCGGAATGTGAAAATTGGCGACCAAACAATTTGGTCGCGGAATGTGACAATTGGTGACCAAAATTTTTGGTCGTGGAATGTCACAATTGGCGACCAAAATTTTTTGGTCGCGGAATGTCACAATTGGCGACCAAAATTTTTTGGTCGTGGAATGTCACAATTGGCGACCAAACTTTTTGGTCGTTGAATGTAATAATTGGCGACCAAACTTTTTGGTCGCGAAATGTGTCAATTGGCGACTAAGATATTTGGTCGGGAAAATATCACTTTTTGCGACCAAAGTGTTTTAGCGACTAAATGAATTAGTCGCGGTAATGATATATTTAGCGACCAAAAATTTAGTCGGCAAATCCGACTATTCGCGACCAACCAAAATTTTGGTCGCGAATTACTTTTGCCGACCCTCGATTGGCGACCAAAGTAGCGACCAAAAAAATTGGTCGCGAATAACTTTTGCCGACCAAAAATGGGCTTTTAGCGACCAATTTTTTGGTCGGCAAAAGTGTTAATTCTTGTAGTGAATACAAGTATTGCTTACAAAAATATTACTGACAATACCCATAACAATTGCTTCTGTAGAAAAAAGTATTTCAAAATTAAAATTTATAAAGTCCTACCTATGGTTAACTATATCACAAGAAAGATCAAGTGTATTTGCAATTTATCCTTGAAAATGATATGTTATAGAAACTTGATTACAAAAGCTTAATTAGTAATTTTGCATCACAAAAAGTAACAAAAATTAATTTTGATGAAACTAAAATAATAAAAATTAATATTTAAATACAAAAGATCTCATTTTAAAATTTTGCCTCTGGCCTCCTAAAGGGTTGAGCCACCCCAAATGGCTTGATATCTTCTTCTCTGATGGAGCATGATGAAGTTGTTCTCATCAACACCGAAGAAGTTTCAAACAGTCATCCCTCTCAAAGACAATCAAATTCGAAAGCAGACCATTCTTTTGGGAAAGTTATACAGATTCCTATCAATTAGTCGTCCAAAATGGTTGAGTATGAACAATCAGTCATGCTCATCGGAATAGTCAAACCAAATTGGCACCAAAATCAAACGACTAAATTCACAATTGACCTGGAGTTTTTTAGAAAAGTAAGGCATTTGAAACTCCATAAGGGGACAAGTAAGCTAATAAATAGAATGCAAATCATCTGTACCACCCTTTCATAGTCTAAGTTGTTCTTCTTCTTTTTTTATTTTTTATTGGACATAGTCTTGTTTCTCAAGTGTACAACTCCATTTCATGTATACGACTAGAGGACAATAACATGTTTAGGGTTTGTTATTACTGCCAACTTTATTTCCATAGATTTTCAGATATCTCATCATGTGCAACTTCAATTAGGGGCTTGCAAAGGAAAATCTATGAAAGAGATAAAAGGAGCATCACTTGATTCTACTGATTTTTTTTTATTTTTTATTCTTTTTTGAAGAAAAAAAATAATTTTGAAAGAGGCCTGCTATAAGTACTTCACCAAGAGTATTTCACCGAATTTCTTCACCTTCTATGTGGCTACCCATTCGCCATAAACTAAGAGACAGAGAGTGACCTCCCCTAAGATTTCTAGCAAATACAATAGTATGTTCTACAAATTATATCTCCTCCCTATAGTTTCCAATCGCATTACAACTTTCTCCCTCCGTTAGTCAATTGTTATGTCAACTAATAGGTAGGGCTGATGCCATCAATTAAAATTTTCAAAATTCCAATTTTAACCCTAGTACTATAATCCCTCTCTTGTGTTATCTCTAATCTCTCTTTGTCCACTGCCTGTACCAAAGTAACAACAGGCATACAAACGGAAGAAAAAGAATGCTTCTCCCCAAAGCTAATCACACAACAATCCAAAGCCAGTCAATTTTATACAAAGCATAGAAGACAACAAAAATCCCAATTTGCAAAATAAAGCCATAAAACCAATCCATTAACACTGACTGAAGACGAGTCACCAGCCATGAGTGCTTAAAGGGAAACCCATTGATCAACCCATGACCAATTGCACAAAACAACAAAAACCCATCACCAGAATTGTTGTAAAAAATAAAATATAACAAGAAAATTATATAACTCAAATGAATAGGAGACAACGCTGAAGAAGCTTACACTGGCCCCGTTTGGTGTAGCTGTTAAAACAGCTTATAGATTATAACTTAACAGATTATAGATTATGACTTTAATCAGAAGTTGTTAATCTGTTTGGTGTAACTGTTGGATTATAGATTTAAGTTGCTGAGTAGTGTTTGTTAAATAAGCTGTGAAATAGCTTTTTCAATTAATTTTTATTTTTTATTTGTCTACATTTCTCATAAAAAATAATAATAATAATAATCTATAGTCTATTTGGGTCTTTTTCTATTTTTAAAAAAATAAAAAATAAAAAAATTTAAGAGTATAACCATAAATTAACATGTCTACAGCAGAAGCTGATAATCAGAAGCAAGGGGTGAGCAGCTTCTCAGAATCAACTTTTTTGAGTTAAAATAAGCTGTTAGAATCAGAAGCTGTTTGAAATAAGTTTAACCAAACAGTCCAAAATAACTTTTTCAAAGCTAAAAGCCATAAGTTGGCTCTGAAAAGCTGAAACAAACACCCCCACTAAAATGGGCTTTATAGCTTGGCCACAGTAGAGACCAAACTCACAGTCTGTGGCCGCAAAACACAAGTCTTGAAGCTGCGTAATTCTTAGAATCAGTACAATTACAGAGAAGAACGTGAAACTTTACATAGAGTCGCCATTATAGCAGAAGATTCAAATTTTCTTTTCAATTTTCATTAATTTTCCGGGCATCCAAACAGAGGGTAAGAATGGAATAAACAAAAGGGCATTTCAATCAAACACTACTCCCTGTAACAAATATAACAACTATTCTATGAAAGTTTAATCTCAGAGGTGAGACATTACATTACCCATAAGAAACACTTCCAGCATATAATTTTCCACGAGAATCGGCATCAATTGAACTGTAATAATGGATCTTCATGATAATATAATATAAATGCCGAACACCAACACGAAAGGTATCCGGATCCTCGGCCGCCCTTGTCGGCGGCCGTTCCCAGCAGCCCCCCAAAACGACGTCGTTTTGGGGGTTTTTTTCGTTTTTTTTTTTTTTTCTTTCTTCTTCCTTCTTCGCAGAACCAGAGGGGAGGGGAGGGGAGGGGAAGAAGAGAGAGAGGAAGGGGAGGGGAGGGAGTCCGGATTCGCCGAAGACTCGCCGTCGCAGGTCGTCGAGCTCGCCAGCCGTCCGATCGTCACCCGACCGCCGTCGCCTCCGCCTCCGGCCCGCCTTCGCCTCCTCCTCCTCCTCCCCCGGTGATTATGGCCCCCTCCAGTCCGGCCCACCGGCGGCTCCCTCTTCTTCTCCTTTCCTCTCTCTCTTCTTCCCCTCCCCTCCCCTCCCCCTCTCTCTCTTCTTCTCCTCCCCTCCCCTCCCCTCTGGTTCTGTTCGAACGAGGAAGAAGAAAGAAAAAAAAATCAAAAAAATCAAAAAAAACCCCCAAAACGATGTCGTTTTGGGGGGCTGCTGGGACGGCCGCCGAGAAGGGCGACTGAGAATCCGGACTCACACGAAAGGAAGTGAAGATGGGTTTCGAATTCCGATGGAGCAGCAGTGTCGGGTTGGGAAGAGAGCGAGAGAGGGGGGGAGGGGAGTGTGATGGGGGAGTGTGAGGGATGAAGACGAGGATAATATAGTAATTTGATTTATTTTTGTTAAGTATTTGAGGGCCGTGTTGCTGGATAAACAAAAAAATTTTAGCCATTTGATGCCATTTGATTTGGTGATTTTACTTTACTTTAACAAAAAATTAGTTAGAGCTCATTTGTACAGGGTTTGTTCTTTGATAGATTACTATACAAATTAGATTACTCCAGTATCATATTACTGAACTAAAATAAATTCGTTGAGTCACTTGTCACTTTATGTGCGTTGTAGATTGTCTTTATTGTTGTCACATTCAGTGGCGGAGCCAGAAATTTTATATGAGGAGGCACCTATTAATTACAAGCTCAAAATTTTTCTTTCCTAATCAATAACTATAAAATGATCATAATATTTTGAGTTAATATTAATAATAAAAACTTGAATATTCATTACAAAAATATCACTAACTTTCATATCCCGACGAGTTTTCATTCATTACAAAAATATCACTAAACTTTCACAATGAATCCCGACGAGTTTTCATCTTTTGAAAGTTTTCCATAATAGTATCATTATCAACGCCATAAAAAATGTCAATTTCTATGTAAACAACAAAGCTATCATTCATCCATTCATCACCCATTCGGTTCCGCAACTGATTCTTCACAATATTCATAACTGAAAATACCCTCTCAACAATAGCAGTTGCAACAGGCAAGATCAATGCTAAAGTCATGAGCAAATAAACCAATAGATATACTTTATCTCTTCCAGTCTCCGTCATTTTCTTAGCAAGATCGGCAATTCTATTCAACCATGAGAACTCAATACTAGAGAGTATGTCGACAATATATGTATCAAGTTGATCATTATGCACCATGAGCTCTGTTGTAGAAAATTCATTTGGATAAAATTCAGCAAGATAAATTAAACTTTTATTGTCAAAATGTGACGACCCCGCCACCTATAATATTTTACATTTAAATAATCAAGGTGATTTGGATTTTAATTAATTATTATTTTGAGTTAATTGGGGAATTGATGAATAATGTTGGTGTTGATTCGTATATAATTTTATAAAAGAGCTACTTTGGAATGAGAAATTAAAAGCTTAAGTAGCTCAAGAATGTGAAATTGACAAATTGAATTATTTTAATTTAGAGTATCGGACCATATAGGAGTTCAATTAAATATCCGATTCAGTTTAGTAAAATTGAGATTTTATTAATTGGGTCCGAATTGGAGTTGATTAATTTATTAAGATTGGAATTAAGATTATTATGAATTAAATTTATTTATAATGTGTTCAATTGAATATGTAATTTATTGACGAAGATTTTGAAGTTTAATCTGAAATTGAAGGCCTTAATGATTTAAGAAACCAAAATTGAGGATGGAAATAAGTTTAATTTAATATTTAGAGCCTTTTGGGAGTTTGATTAAAAATTTGATTCAAAATGATAAATTTAAATATAATTAATTGGATTCTAATAGAAGTCAAATTAGACAAATTAAATTATGTGGGATTTGTAATTAGGTATGATTACTTTAATTATGTGTTAATCAAGATTTATTAAGATAAAGTGTTGCTCAATTAATTAAACTCTCATTGCAATAGTTCTTTTAGCCTTGTTGTTCCTAGGAGGACTTATGTATATGTCATAATAAGTGGACTTATTATTTAATAGGTCTTATGATAATTAATAGTATTTTTCATAAAACACTATTAAAAAATGTCACTAGTTGTTAATTTTCAGCGATATTTTGAAAATTTTGTTACAAAAAAAGTCACTAATTTTCAACTTTTAACAACAGTTTGAAAATTTCGTCACAAAAAAAGTCACTAATTGTAAATTTCAGACACAATTTATAAAAATCGTGAAAAAAAAAAAGTCGCGAATTGTCAATTTTTAGCGACATATGCAAAAAATCGTCATAAAAAATTACTTTTAGTGACGATTTTATTAAGACTTATTTTCAATAAAATTTAAAAAAATTAAATCCAACTGTTAGGACCTATCTGTAATTTACCTTAGTTCGTAATCCCATCTCTCTTTACAGTAGTGCCACTCTAACTCTACCATTTCAAAGCTCTGCCTCACCATTGTCATCCATTCATGGTCTTTCTCTGCAAACCGTTTGATGCACTTCTATTTCTGAACCTTGCAATCAAGCGGTTATCAGACGATCGGCCAACTACCAACCTTCCATCTGGGACTATGACTATATCCAGTCCCTGAATAGTAAATTTGTGGTATATATCTATACTATTATATAATTAAGCAAATACTAGATTCAAGAAGTCTTAAAATGCTCCCCATAGATTTCTTTGGATATTTTATTTTTCAAAAGAAAAGAAGATTAGTAACCATTTTACCCCTAAATTAGTTTACCCTAGCTTCGATGGCCTTTTCCCACTCCGACCACCTCTTCCATGTCACCACTGCATACTCGGTCCAACCACCTTTTCCACATTTCCTACCGCCGTCACTACCTCCATGTTGCCGCCACCTCCTCTCTCTTCTTTTTCTTCTTCTCCGTCGACCAAGCCCTCCTCATCCACCACAGAATCCTAAACCAGCCCCCTCAATCTTTCTTTTTTTTTTTTTTTGATAACTCAATATCCGATCATTTGGACTGATTAATTCGGGAAATCAATCCCACCATCCACTTGCGAGAATCCCGATTAAAGCTAGGGCTTTGCCCTGTATGGACAGGGCCCCAAGAGATTGTTTGCACCTATCACGTTTTGGACTTGAGACCCTAGAGGAAGTACATCCCTAGGTCCTAAGCCTTGACCACTAGTCCAACCCCCTCCACTACCGTGCCTTCCCTCCTTGTTTTCGTCACTCATCGCCACTACCTCGTCTTCTACTTCCTTATTCTTTTTCTTATTCCTCAACCACAAAGGCTAACCTAGACTTCCTTTCTTCTCATGACCCCCTTCTTGGACGACGGGACAATGAAGGTGTCGGGAGGTGACGGCAATAAAGGTGGCTGGGAAGGGTAGGGGTAGGGTTGAAATTATAAGGGGCAATGAAGGTGTCGGGAGGTGACGGCAATAAAGGTGGCTAGGAAGGGTAGGGGTAGGGTTGAAATTATTTGGGGTGTTGAAAGAAAAATAAATAAAATTTGAATTTGAAGATGTGGTGTCTTGAGCAATTGAGTGTCCAGTTTAATTTTTAGGGTGCATTTAGAGAGAGGTGGTGTGGCTGTTATGCCTCCCGTACAGCAACCACTGTTGTGCGGATATTAAGGCCCATTTAGGGGCTCATTTCAAACAATGAACGATTCAGATCATCAAAACAAGCCCTGAAATGTGCCCAAAAGACAGCACAACAGTGGCTGATGTGTCTCTCACACAGTAGTCACACCATGTCCGCATTTTGAGCCACCTCTAGATTTGTTGTATATGTCACATTTTTTAATTTTCAAAAATGCCCATAAGCAATTACATGTTTTAAACAAAAATCACTTAGCTGTTGATCTTTTCAAATTTATAAAATGTTTCATTTTTCATGTTTTGAATTCAGTCATACACTTCACAATCTTATTTTAACAAAAGAAAACAATCATATGCACGCGCATCATGTGTACCACCAATCCCGGTATATATATCGTTCAAGTTATTATATCACCTGTATTCGATATTAAATAAATAAATAAAAACCCTCTCATATTTGCATGTTGTTTTGAAACATAATTACTTTTCTTTAGATTACTTGGAAAGTAGTTGCTTCTAAATTCTAACAATTTTAAATTTATTTTTCAAAGCCAAGTTATTCCATCAAGCTGTGTTTTGTTTTCAAATAAACATGACTTCAAATTTGAACTTCAACACTACAAATTGTGTTTTGAAAATAAGATTTCATCATACACCCAAGTTTGAAAACTAAGTTTAGAACTATTTGGGATTTGAAAATTTTGATTTAAAACCCCTTCATTTGGTAAAAAAATTATTGTGTAAATTACACTTTTAACCCCTATAATGTGAACTAAATTTCACTTTGATCCCTATACTTTAAGTTCAATTTCAATTTGATCATTCCATTCAAATTTTTATTAATCTTTTCTACATTTACACCGATTGACAAGTGTTCCAAAATCATTAATTTTAACTTTCAACTTGAATGAAATGACAAAAATAAAACTAAATTTGAAGTGTAGAGACCAAACTATTCAATTTGAAATAATATAGGGAAAAAGTAAAGTTTGGATCAAATTGTAGGAGTTAAAAGCATAATTTACACAAAATTATTTTATTGTGGTTCATTAATGGATGTAAATCACTGGTAATTGCTAATGTGGGGGCATATTTTGTGAATAACAGCACGTGGCCGAGGTGACGCCGACATGTCAGCCAGAGTGTCACGTGGGTTAGTCATGATAACGAGGTGATCTTGGCTAGGCCAAGGTTATCTACGGAGATATCAGAACCCGAGATGAACAGATAAGGGACAAGAGTCCTAGAATAAAGAGGACCTCAGTCTGGATAAAGATAAAGCTCTTGGAGTCAAGAGCTTTATCTCTATCTAGCTAGGAGTCCAAGATGAGCATTGAACACAAGTCCATTGAAGCTAGGCTTCTACAGGGATTAGGTTAGTGTTGGCTATAAAAGTAAGGCACCCTCATGGGTCTAAAGTATGTTTTTATGCTCTGTCTAGTGAGTTAAGCACTATTGACTATCTTTAAGAGATAATTACTGACTTGATCGTCGGAGTGCCATTGGGTGGACGAACCACCGCCAGACTCTTATCTTTCTGTGACAGGTTGTTCGGGTTTAATCTATTCTGCCGGTGCTCTCCTGCTAAGTATTCCCTGTTTGGTTGTGTGGTCAAAAATCAACACCCACAATTTGGCACCGTCTGTGAGAACGTGAGGAGAATAGATGGCCAACGACGGGCAGAAAGAAAAGATTGGGGGCCACATCCCTAGTGGAAGTGGCAAAAACGCTAATCCTAACGTTGATGAGGACAACTGTAATGAAGAACCTCGGGATCAGAATCCCGGGGAAAAGGACGTTGGCCGAGAGGGAGACGTACCGAAGAAAGCATGTCAAGGCGGGTATTACAACGAAAGTGACCTCCAGGTATGAAAAGATAGATAACTGAGGAAGGATGGCGAGATGAAGGGAATAGCAAACAAGTTGGCAAACCTACAATTGATTGTCAACTTCATGATGCAGAACAACGTC
Source organism: Camellia sinensis (assembly GCF_055761805.1). NCBI lineage: Eukaryota > Viridiplantae > Streptophyta > Magnoliopsida > Ericales > Theaceae > Camellia > Camellia sinensis. Next base: position 63,495,189 of record NC_138972.1, read on the forward strand.
ATGCAGCCACCGTTTCTATTGGAGGACACGCCGATTCCAGCAGCCAAGAACAATGCCCAAAAAGGAGGACAGAAAGCAATCCCTGCAATCCCTCAGCATGAAAGGGCAAAGGAGCATTTGCATCGGCCTTCACGGGAGGTTGGGCGAGAAGAATCGATGAAAAAAGAGTCTTAGAAAACACCTCGTGCCAAGGAAACTTATGTCAAGGAACATCGGCATGTTCAAGGGAAGGAGCTTTGTTTTGACACGATGAATGAAGGGAGGTCCAAGAGGATTCATAACGACACCGGGAGCAGCGCACCAAAATAGCTGAAATCCGTTGACAGCCGAGCTCCTGGATGGACTAAGGAGGATTTGAGGGACTACCTCCAGAGAAAGCGACAAGATGCCGAGATCACATCTCCGATCAAGTCGAGAATGCCATTCTCAATAGAATTGGATAAGTTTGAGGCCCCGAAAAGGTTCCACATGCTGAGATTCCAGATATACAACAGTAAGTCTAATCCTAACTTTCACGTCGGCTTATATTTGAACTCAATGACACTGTATACCGGGAACGAACCGTTGCTCTGCAAGGTATTCCCCTCATCCTTTGGGGAAATCGCATCAGATTGGTTTCACAAGTTGCCACAAGGAACAGTGAAAAGCTGGGAAGGCCTGGCCGAGATGTTTGTGGCCAGATTTGTTACAAACAAACTACAATTGTTAAGGGTAGACCCCTTGATGGCTCTGAGAATTGACGAGGATGAAAGCCTCAGGGCCTACGCCAAAAGGTATTATGAGGTGTTTAACTGAATACCAGGGTGCAACCAAGAGTTGGCGATCGTATCTTTTAAGAACGACCTGAATGGTGACTGCATGCTTCGAAAGTCACTGGCAAAGACACTGCCAAAAGGTATGGAGGAACTCATGGCCAGAATCGAGAAATATGCAAAAGTAGAAGAAGACACGCTAGGAACAAAGGCGTCAAAGCAAGAGAAAAGGAACGGCTCGCTGAAGTGAGGCCGAGGTAATACCAATTTTAATAGACAAGAAACAGGACTGAAGGCTGCACAGGCAGTCACCATAGTGTCACGGATCCCGGTTTACAAAGTCTTGGAAAGGATCAGGAACCAGTCATACTATAGAGCACCAGAGAAGATTCCTGGCAAATTTATGGGAAGAAGCCTTGGGAAGCACTATGCCTACCACAATAAGCATTGACACCTAACTCAGGGGTGCAGAGCCCTGAAGACACATTTGGAAGATCTGGTTAGACGGGGCCACTTGAAGGATCTGGTAAAAGAGGTCAGAACGAGGGAAGAACAGGCACGACTACCCTAGGCATCGGCAGCACCACCTCTACCAGCACCGCAACCGCAAACAGACGGACCTCGAGTGATCAATGTGATTCACTCGAAGGTCAATGAAAATGAGGTACGTGGGGAGACTTAGAGAGTAAAGCACTTACAGCGTGTGTATCAGGTCCAACAAAAGAGGCCTAGGGCAGACGAGTACCAGGGACCAATGGTGTCCTTTACTGAAGCCGACCTAGACATGGTGCAGTATCCACACAACGATGCTCTGGTAATATCCCTCAAGATTGGAGAATGCCAGGTAAGGCGCATTCTGATTGACCAAGGCAGCTCTTACCGAGATAATCTGGAGCAGTCCAACAGTCCAATGGTCGGGTTCGATGGAACGCCGACATGGCCCTTGAGAGCGATAAGTTTGAAGGTGCAGGCAAGCACTAAGAAGGTAAGTACATAGTTCACAATAATTGGCACCCCCTCCCCTTACAATGTTATCTTGGAGAGGCCATGGTTGCACGCAATGAGGGTTGTTCCCTCAACACTGCACCAGCTGTTGCGGTTCCCAACAGAGCATGGAATTGAGGAGGCTAGAGGGGATCAGATGCAAGCAAAGAATTGCTCCATGGCAGCAATGAAATCCACCTGCAATGTGCGAGAGGCAGAGACAGTCGAAATTAAGGACGAGAACATAAAGGTCCTGGATGACGTCGGAAAAGAGCCAACCGACAAAAGTGAGGAAGCCTTAAGGAGGATCCTAGTCCAACAAGGAGTTGAAGAGCGCTTCTTCCTTCTCGGTTCAGGTTTGGCCGAGGAGGAGAAGGAGGAGTTAGAGTCATTCTTGCAAGCAAACACAGAGATGTTTGCCTGGACGCCATACGAGAAGCCTGGCATTGATCCCGAGATCACTTGCCACAGACTACATATAGACAGGTCGGCCAAACCTGTCATTCAGCGAGCAAGGAGCCGACGTTGGTCCATGTGAAGGCAGTCGAAGAAGAAGTGGACAAATTGTTGGAGGCCAGAGCCATTCGTGAGGTAAATTACCCCACCTGGTTGTCAAACACAGTTGTTGTGAAAAAGAATAATGGAAAATGGAGGGTCTGCGTGGACTTCACTAGCCTAAATAAGACTTGTCCCAAAGACAGTTTTCCACTCCCCAAGATCGATCAATTAGTGGATGCCACTTTAGGGCATAGAAGGATGAGCTTCCTAGATGCTTACAAGAGGTACCATCAGATAGCAATGTACCCTCCTGATAAGGAGAAGATTGCATTTATCACCCCAAAAGGGCTGTATTGCTATAGAGTGATGCATTTTGGGTTGAAAAATGCAAGAGCAACCTACCAGAGGTTAGTGACCAAGATGTTCAGACATCTGATTGGCAAAATATTGGAAATATACATTGATGACATGGTGGTGAAGACCAAAGAACCTGAGGATCATCTGGCTGACTTGAAGGCAGTTTTCGACATCTTTCAAACATATCGGCTCTGACTCAATGCTTCGAAATGTGCATTTGGCGTTGGGTCTGGTAAGTTCTTGGGATACTTGGTTACCAGAAGGGGCATTGAGACAAGCCCAGATCAAATCAAGGCTATCCTGGACTTGAAAAGCCCAACGTCGGCAAAACAAGTGCAAATGTTAACAAGAAGAGTCGTAGCCCTCAATAGGTTTATAAGCAAAAGTTCAGATAAATGTAAACCATCAGTTTATTAAAGAAGGCCACAGATTTTTTGTGGACAGAGGAGTGCGAAGTCGCCTTGGCCGACTTGAAGAAATACCTGACAACAGCTCCAGTTCTGTCAAATCCAGTGCCTGGAGAAGAGCTACTCTTATACTTGGCGGTTTCGGAGCATGCAATGAGTGTAGTGGTGATCAAAGAAGAGAAGGGAGAACCAAAGGCAGTATACTATGTGAGTAAAACCCTAGCAGGCGCAGAGACCAAGTACTTGCCCCTGGAGAAATTGACACTGGCCTTGATGATGGCTTCTAAGAAATTGAATCATTACTTCCAAGCCCACAAGATTGTGGTATTAACTGAGCATCCCTTGAAGTCCCTACTACAACGAGAAGATCTAACAAGCAGGGTAGTCAAATGGGTAGTAGTATTGGTCCAACATGACCTGGAATTTAGGCCTAGAACAGCAATCAAAGGCCAGGTTCTGGCTAACTTCGTGGCCGAGTTCACGCCTAGTGCCATCCCACGTTGGGCTCTATTGAGCCGCAACTTAGTATGTCCAAGGGAACAAGAAGAGGCCCAACTGGGAATGAAAAACCCCACAGCAGAGCAGAAAAAATAAGAGAAACTCAAGCCCTGCGATATTTACATCAGCGACTCCTTCCGCCTGTTTGTTGATGGGAGTTCAAACCATCAAGAAGCAGGGGCAGGAGTGGTGTTGGTATCTCCAGATGGGCGAATGTTAGAGCAGTCTATTCGTTTGGGGATCAAAGCCTCAAACAATGAAGTAGAATATGAAGCACTGATCGCAGGATTGAAGTTAGCAGCAGCAATGGAAGCCGATGAAGTGGTAGTCTTCTGTGACTCCCAACTTATTGTGAACCAGGCAACAGGCGAGTATGCAGCCCGAGATAAAAGAATGATAGCCTATGTCAAAGAGTTTGTTAGACTATTAGCCTTGTTTCAGGACTGTCGGCTATAGCAAGTTAGCCAAGATGACAACAGCCATGCCGATGCTTTGGCTAACCTGGCTAGTGCAATGAAATCAGGGGAGGCAAGGACAATAATGGTTGATTATTTGTCAGGCCCAAGTGTGGAACCACTGATCACAGAGTACGAAACAATGTGTGTGGAGATGGACCCAAGTTGGATGGATGCAATAGCAATGTTCCTTAAAGATAGAAAGCTGTCAGATGATCGCAAAGAAGCGCACAAGACCAGACTGAAGTCAGCTAGGTTTAGCCTAACAGCAGAAGGACATCTCTACAAAAGGTCTTTTACTGGTCTCCTTTTGAGATGTGTGCATCCCTCCCAAGTTGAAGACTTCTTGTATGAAATACATGAAGGAGTATGTAAAAACCATGCTGGGGGCAGATCACTTACTCATAGGGCCATTACTCAAGGGTACTAGTGGCCCTACATGCAGAAGGATGCTGAAACCTATGTCAAAAAGTGTGAGAAGTGTCAAAGTTTCGCACCTTTGATATATCAACCAGCAGCAGATTTGAACCCAGTGTCCAGCCCTTGGCCATTTGCCCAATGGGGCATGGATCTTGTTGGACAACTACCCCAAGCAACTGGACAAAATAAGTTCCTATTGGTAGCAACTGATTACTTCACAAAGTAAGTAGAAGCTGAACCCCTTGCAAAGATTCCAGATATTGATGTGAAGAACTTCATATGGAAGAACATCATCGCCAGGTTTGGGATCCCAAGGGCAATAATAGCAAACAATGGTATACAGTTTGACAGTAACCTAATCAAAAGCTTCTGTGTAAAGTATAAAATCAAGAATTATTACTCTACTCCAAGTTTCCCTCAGAGTAATGGTCAAGCAGAAGCATCCAATAAGGTGATCCTAGATGGGATCAAAACGAGGCTGGAAACAGCAAAGGGAAAATGGATGGAAGAGTTGCCCAATGTACTCTGGCATATCGGACTATGCCAAGGAGATCAACTGGGAAGTCCCCATTTGCCATGGCTTATGGCACTAAAGCAGTCATCTCACTAGAAGTCGGCATCCCAGGGATCAGAACCCAAGGGGTAGAGAATGGAACTAATGAGGCATTCCTGGCCCGAGATTTGGAACTACTGGAAGAAAGAAGGGAGAGAGCAGCAATTCGGCTGGGGGCATACTAGCAACAACTTGTTAGGGCTTACAACAAGAAGGTTAACCTGAGAGAGTTCAATGTTGGGAACCTTATGCTGAGGAAAGTGGTCGACAACAAGAAGGATCTTAGGGAGGGCAAGCTAGGCCCAAATTGGGAGGGACCTTCTAGAATTATCTCGGTTGCCAGCAATGGGGCATATCGGCTTGAAGACAGTGATGGCAAAGAGTTGCCAAGACCTTGGAACACTTGCAACTTAAAGTTTTTCTATCATTAAATTTTTGTTTTTGTCATTAGCCGAAGTAATAATAAAATTTTAGCTTGATTTTTATTTTAAAATTTGTATAATAGGACTAACCGGTCCTTTGGCGATGTTTCCGATTGAAACATGACGAATAACTTAGACTTATTATATAACAGAGTTGAATTATACTTGCATATAATAGAGTTAAACTAAGTTGGCGATGTTTCTAAGTGAAACATGACGAATAACTTAGACTTATTATATGCAGAGTTGAATTATACATGCATACAATAGAATTAAACTAAGTTGGCGATGTTTCTAAGTGAAACATGACGAATAACTTAGACTCATTATATGGCAGAGCTAAAATTATACTTGCATATAATGGAGTTGAACTAAGTTGAATTGAAACTAGACTTTCCATGTCGACAGAATTAAACTTAGAATGGAACTAAGTGCGTTTCAGTTAGATTAACAGAAGAACCAAGGTTGAGAACATTGGCTAGTCTTTGCTTGAATCTGACTTCAGCGAAAGACTATACGTGCTTAATATAAACATAAGTGAAACTTAGGTTCACATCGGGGGGCAAGGAGCTGGAGAATGATGAATAAGCTTAGAAATTTGAAGTGCTTGGGACTGTTGAAATTTGAAGTGCTTGGGACGTGTCGAAATTTTATAGATAAAATTTACAAGTCAAAATGGGCCTAACACTTGTTGAAATTTCAGGAAAATTTACAAGTTGAAGTTAGCCGAGGTTATATTGGAAAAAGTATCCGAGATACATCTTACCTAAGGTAACCAACCAGGTTGCCCAAACTTAGAAAGGGTAAAGTCTTAAAAGAGGATAACATATGGAGATATAAAAGAAATATTGAATAAAACACTTGCAAAAATATTTTTGATATTTTTTAGTGTTAGCCGAGGTGTGCCAATGGTTGGCCAAGGCAAACAGTCAAGGTTTGTATCCGAGGTATCATACCCAAGAGTTATTATACAGTTAAAGGTATACTTTTAAAAAATGCAAAAATATTCTAAATATAGAAGCGTGAAAGGCATGAAAGAAAGCAGTAAAACATACATGACATAAACATTCAAAACTTAGAAAAAAATAGGAGACTTGCATTCAAAAAAAGGCACTTTGACCTAGCAAAAGGCAACTTGTTCAAATTACAAAAAGGGCACATCGGCCAAATCTCAAGCTAAAGCATTGTTTGGACAAAATAGAAGTACAAAAAGAGAAAAGATTCTAAGTGGAACGCTCTGCTTCAGCAATGGGTTGGATATCGACCTCGGCAAACAACTAGGAAAGTTTCTCGGTAGTCCTCTTAGCCTCGATCTAGGCATCGATCTCGTGAAGAGTTTGGTCGAGGCTCTTCTTGGTTGTTTGTACCTCGGCCTCTGACATAGCTCTTTTGGGAGAGGCACTCTTGGAGACCTCGTCCTCGTCGTCCTGAGCCAAGTTCAGGACTTGCTCATTCAGAGTTGGGGACTTGGCCCCAGCAGAACCCTCAACACGAGCTCTGACCTCGGCTTCTTCTTCTTCCCCCCAGCCTCACCCTCAGATTGGCTTGGAGCGGGGGGGAATGGCACGACAAGTCGGCTCTCATCTCAGAAGGATGAGTCCTCGGGGACAGCCAGCTCTTTCAGAGTAGCCATCCAACCAAGGGTGTAACCCTTGTTGCATGCCTATCTGACTTGCTTTTTGTATTCCTCACGGATGTCGACTACCCCCTCAGCATAGGCCTTCTCGTCCGCCTCTTTGATTTCAGCTGCCTTTATAGACAGTGCCATTTGGAGCTCGGTTTGGACCTGGGCCTCTTTCTCCTTGGCTTCTTCTGCCTCGGCCTTAACGACCTCGACAACATTTTTCACGGCCTTGGCTCGGTCCTTGGCATTTTTCAAGGCCAACTTAGTAGCCTTGGCCTGATCCAGGAGACCTCGGATGCGAGCCTCGGCCTTGGTGAGTAATGAAAGGAGTTTGGCAGCCTCCTTTGTTTTTTGGGTAAGTTCTTTTTTGAATTCATCGGTCTTGACTGCAAGGGAGTGACCCTGTTGGATAGCCTGCAAGAGCACAAAGGAAATTAGTTAAGTATGAAAACCAAAGTTAAAGCTAGATAAAAAGTTACAAGTATTGGGACTTACCAAGACACAATGATGCATCATCATTGCATAATTTCAATACTCCGAAAGCTCAGCCATTCGATTGATGTCGGCTGGAAGTAGAACGACGATGGAAATGGCGGCACCGACCTCCAAACTGTCCAGAGCACTATCCCCCGCTAGAAGAGGTCGGTATCCGACTGTGACAGATGGATTTCAGGGAGCGTTAGCACAGAAACCAGAAGGATCAGAGGAGCCGTTGGACCTCGACTTTTTGGATTGTGGTGGGCCAGATGCCTCAGCCTCGACCTCGGTTGGCCTCTTGTCAGCCGAATGAGTACTCTTTTCAGCCTCGGCCAACTTGGAGATTGGTACAGTCTCCTCAGAGTCCATCTGAGTAACTGTTGCCTTGGCTTTGGCTTTCTTTACCCTCTTTGGCTTAGCCTTGGGTTGGGATTGTGATGGGGAGGATTAAACTGTTATAACACCAGGCAGGTCAGCCAAGAGGTCTTCAATGACAGCTTTGCTATGTCCTATCTCATCGCAGTGGCAGCAACAGTGACTTTGGTACCGAAACGGATTGCTGGAAGTGCGGTAGGTGGGTTTGCAGGATCGTAAGCCAACGACTCAATATTTTGGTGTTTACAGCTACGAGTTCTACCTGCAAAAGCGAAGAGTGGAGCTCGACGCCCGCGTTGGCGCTAGGCTGGAGGAATCAGTTGGGAAGCAAATGTTGATGGCTACTCCGCTGGATCAGAAGTTGAGGCTTGGTCAAGCCTTGGTAATGAAGTAGCAGGGGGAGTTGTTGCTGAAGGTAGAGACTTGCTTTTTTGAGGAACGTCGGACAGCAGGCTCCGATATGTCGAGATGTAGTTAAGGAGGATGGGAGCCTTGCGAAGTTCGATTGGCAAGCCAAGAAGGCGAACCAAGTCTTTGCTCAGCATGTAGTATCGGCAGAAGTCTTTTTCTGGCTGGGGAAGAGCTACAAAAAGAGGTCATACATTAGAAAGAAATTAACAAAAGGATAACTAAGTAAATAGAAGAAGGAACTCTAAGGAGGAAAACTAAGTCCTTATCCTTGTCATCCCTAAAAGCTTCACGGCGTAAAGGGAAGAGGTGGAGTTCATCATCAAGCGCGAACTCCCAATTGCCCAAGACAATCAGGTAGTCGTCTGTCGCGCCTTTATTTGAGTCTGGAATGTCGGCTATCAGCTTGTATTGAGTGGATCTTGGCTTGAGGTAATATGTATAGCCAGCCTTGGTTTTAAGGCCACACATCGTATAGCAGTACTAAATATCAAACAAGGTAATCCTAGCGTTCTGCCAACATTCTAACTCGGCAATTCTGTTTATAATCCTAAAAGAGTTTACTGCTAACTGCATGGGGTTCAGTTTGTAGTAGTGGAGGACCTCCCTAAAAAGGATGTTGATGGGGAATCTGACTCCTCCTTCAATGATGGAGACTACGGGAAAGGGCATGTAATCCTTCCCAGTCATAATGGAGTCATCCTTTCCAGCTAACCGGATTTGAACGTCGGTTGGGATGGAGAACTCTCGCCTGAAGTATTCTAGTTTGGTCGGGGTGTCTACTCTCCACCTAAACATTCCTATGATGTTGGCTTTAGGGTGTATTGGTGCACAGTTTCAGGAGAGAAAATTTGGTATGGGTTTGGGAATCTCGGTTAAACCCTAGACCGGCACTGGGGCAAGGGTTTTTCAAGATCTAAGGGGAATACGTTTCAATTTTCCTAGAGACAGTGATTTCTATCAAAACACAAGGCCTAAATCTATACGGAAACAAGAAATCAAGGGAAAGATCTGAAAATAAGGAAGAAAAACAGAAAAGAGCAATGATTTAGACTCAAGAAAACAAACAAAAAAATCAAGAACACTAAGTAAGTGTATGCAGGTGTACAAAAGCCAAGAACAGTGGCAAAGTTGTTAAAACTTCAAATTTATGAGCACTACGAATCACAAACAAAAGTGAATAAGACAGAAGGGTGTGTTGAACAGCAAACAGTAAGGATTCAAGAACATAAAACAAATTTGCAATGGCAGCAAACAGCGTGTAAACAGGCAATAGATTTTGAAATAAATCAGAGACTGAAAATGGAGGAAATTGTGACTTACTAAGTGAAATGAGCGCCGATATGGGTGTCGCCGGAGTCAGACGACATGAATGGTCGCAAATAGATGATGAGAGGGTCATCGTCGGAGGTAATCAGAACGGATGCAGAGCTTTGAAAGGACAGTAATGGCGGTTCGAGAATGGAAGTTTTGAGAGAGAGAATCTGTGAATCGAGGGAGATTTTATTTTTTGCAAAGGTGAAGAAACGGAGAGAAAGGGAAGAGTTTTGTTGAAATTATGAGAAAGGCAACAAATCATAATAATGTGCCTTGGACGACGTGTCAGTCGGGTGGCGTGCGCAGAAGCGGCGCGACCTGATGGCGCGTGTCAGGTACGAATCAATGAGAGAAGGACGCGTGGCGGAAACAGTTGAGAAAACCGTGCGTGACAGCTCATGCGCAGATAAAACTCTTGGTGTTCTTGATTTAATGAAGCAAAAATCTCAGCTAGAGAAGCAATCTCGATTAAGGAACTCGAAGAACTTGGTTCTTGATTCTTGGTCATTGATAAAGTAGACTGTAGAGTCTTGGTCATATACAGCCCACGAGTGATTATCTCGGCCGTAAAGAATAGAGTGAGTCTTAGCCGAGATGTTATGTGGACAAACGGTATAGGTTCCATCACCTCAGGTTGCCAATGTAATAAAACCTATGGGCAGTTGTGGGGGCATATTTTGTGAATAACAGCACGTGGCCAAGATGACGCCGACGTGTCAGCCAAAGTGCCACGTGGCTTAGTCATGATGCCGAGGTGATCTCGGCTAGGCTGAGATTATCTGCAGAGATATCAGAACCCGAGATGAACGGATAAGGGACAATAGTCCTAAAATGGGGGAGGACCTCAGTCTGGATAAAGATAAAGCTCTTGGAGAGTTTATCTCTATCTAGCTGAGAGTTCAAGATGAACATTGAACACAAGTCCATTTAAGCTAGGCTTCTACAGGGATTAGGTTAGTGATGGCTATAAAAGTAAGGCACCCTCATGGGTCTAAGGTATGTTTTTATGCTTTGTTTAGTGAGTTAAGCACTATTGGCTATCTTTGAGAGATAATTACTAACTTGATCGTCGGAGTGTCCCCTGGTGGACAAACCACCGCCAGACTCTTATCTTTCTATGACAGGTTGTTCGGGCTTAATCTATTCTACCGGTACTCTCCTGCTAAGTATTCCATGCTTAGTTGTGTGGTCAAAAATCAACACCCACAACTAACAACAAATTGTTTTTGTAGGGAGATCAATATGCAAAAAGGGCTATGAAGACAATGCTTGAGAAAGTAATAGATGTGGATCCATTGGATGCACTTGAGATGATTGACGACTCGCAAAGGCTTGGAGTGTTTTATCACTTCAAGGATGAGATAGAGAAAGCACTTGAGAAAATATACAATATGAATGATAAGTGTAACAATGAGGATTTGCATGCTACAGCTCTCAAATTTAGGGTTTTGAGACAACATTGGTATAATGTCCCTCAAGGTACTTTAATGATTTACTCACTTTGTCAATTTCAAAAATTTTAAGAGGAAACCCAAAAAAGTCATTTTAAAACAAAATAGGGTAAATTACACTATCCACTCTTGAAGATTATAAAAAATACAATAAGTTTCACAAGTTTGACATAATTACACCGACTTTTGTTTTATTAATATTACCTAAACTAATGCATATAGTGCGTAGAGTACAATATACATTTCAGTATAAAAATATGACAATAATATCTTTTATCCATACGATTAATGAAGTACTGGTAAAAAATGGTATATAAATTAAGATCTTAAGAGAGTTCACATAATTATGATAGACTTGTAGGGCCTAATGTATTTTCTTCAAACTTCAAGGGAAGTTAGTTTAGTTTACCCCAAAAAAAATGAGAAATTGAATATATATATATATATATATATAAGAGCTAAAAACAATGGGGCATTTATGTTTTGACATTTTTTATCTTTATACTAATTGGCAACCAACTTGGATTGCGGAGGTTTTTAACAAATTTATGGACAATACAAGAAATTTCAAGGCTTGCCTTTATGAGGACTCTTATATTTGTATGAAACTTCATACCTTTCAATTGATGGTGAAAATTCATTGGATGAGGCAAGAGATTTCACAACTAAAAATCTCAAAAAACACCTCAAGAACAAAAAAGACATTGATCAAAATCTTGCCATGCTAGTTAGCTTTGCCTTGGAGCTTCCTTTACATAGGAGAATAGTAAGGCTAAAGACAAGGTGGTTCATTCATGTGTATGAGAGAAGATATGGATTATGTTATGGTATATATGATTAATACCAAACTTTAGAACCTGAGTAAACAATCACGCACACAACGAATCTAGAACGGAGAAGTAAAAGAACTAGAAAAAAACAAACTCACAAAGCCACACAAGAGATTTACGTGGTTCACTCAAATCACGAGCTACGTTCACGGAATCACTGTGGATTTACCAAGATCAATATGAAAAGAGTTACAATAGTCTCACATTCAATCTCACAAACTCTCTCTACAATGATCTATCTCTCACTCTCACTATTGTGTATCTCTCTCTAAGATCACAAATATAACGATTCTAGTTTAAATCCGACCCGTTTATTGTCTGGATTCGGGATATCTTGTTTTGTATCACTGTTCATGTCTTTATTCATCTCGTACTTCCTTGAGTTTGGCTATTGGAGTGTCTTTGTCACGTTTGGAATAGGTTAGGAGTTCATTTTCAAAGGAGTCTTTGCTCAGAATTTTCCTTGCTTGCTCGCTCAAGCAGTCTTTTGCAGTCTACAAAACTACTGGGAATTTGAAATCTGTGCTCGAGCAACGCTTCTTGCGCTTGAGCTAAATTTTGCAAGTCTGAACTATTGTGACGGGTGCATTGTGCGCTCGAGCCACCATTCTTGCGCTCGAGCAATGTCTTTGTTGTATCTAGTCACTCAAGCGATCTGCGCGTATATCAATCCGAAGGGAGTCACTTTTGAGTCATTTTCTCATCTCTCTCTCTTTCTCTAAAACCCACCAAAACCTAGATTTACTTATTCTCTCTCTAGAAACCATCTCTAAACCTCAAATACACATGGATCCGTTGATTTCTACGCCATTGTCCCTTTGATAAAAAAGTAGAGTTCACCTAGAATTTCATTTTGATCGAAGCAAAACAGATTTTCGGCTTCTTCAAAGTTTCTTCACTCTTCCCCTTGTCTTCTAGCTTTGAGGTAGGGATTCTCTACACTTTAGTATGATTTTTAACTTAATTATTTTCTATCCAAACAAGATTTTGGTTTGGGAGATTTTGGGCAAATTACAAACACCCCCCTCGAGATTTGGTGAAAATACAAATTTCCCCCTGAGATTTGAGAAATTACATCCCGCCCCCTGAAGTTTATATTTCCATAACAAATTGTCTTCTGGAGTTTTTATTTTCATACAAATTCCCCCCTAATTTGTTATGCAAATTTGACCTTCAGGGGGTAATTTGTAATTTCTCAAACCGTAAGGGGGAATTTGTATTTTCACCAAACTTCGAGGGGGTGTTTGTAATTTGCCCGGGGATTTTTAGATAAAAATTTAGAGTTTTAGTTTGAAATCAAAAGACGGATTTTCAAATGATTTTCTTGGAAATGATTATGAAATTGTAAATATGGTTGTGTGGTGATAAAATGGGGTATTTCATCCTTAAAATTGATTTTCAAAGGAAGAGGGAGTTTGCCTTAAAATATGAATATTTTATTTTGTAAAGAGAAAATGAAAATGAGGATGGATTTTGTAAAATTGGAATGATATAGATGAGGATGGTGAAATTAGATATGTATTATCACTCACAATCCAAGATTTTAGAAAATATATCTTTAATGAATTCTTTTTGTCTATTTAGGCCTAGTTTGGGAAGACTAAATAAGTGCACTTTTTGACTTTTTATGAAATATGGGTTGGGTTTGGGTTGGGTTTGAAGTGATGTATTAGAGAGGTGATGTGACTTAAGATGATGTGACTTAAATAGGATAGTGACTTTTTGACTTTTTGTCTTTTTTCAATCTTCCCAAACTAGGCCTTAAAGATATCTATTTTGAACTATCGGTAAAGACCAACTATGACCACAGAAAATAATTTGTAATTTAAGTAAATTTCAAAAATGTATTTGTAATTTACCCTTAATTTTTTTATGTCAAATCACCTTTACCGATTTGACCCAAACTAAATTTTTTGCTAATAAGTTGTTAGGCTAATAATGAGCAATCCTGTCATGCCATCAGATCCGATGACTTGAAGCCATGAATGAAAACAATACCCTAAATTGACAGGTGACATTTAAATTATAAAATAAGAGATTATTATAATTATTATTATATACTTTAAGCGATGTAACTTGTATAAAAGTTGTTTCATTTCTAACTATCAGTTTAGACGAATAGCTACGAATGGTCTGGTGACTCACACCCACCATGTACCCTTACATACGCCTCCGATCCAAGAGAGGACTTCATAAAGATAATAGATTAATAAAAAAATACAATTGTCTTGTGACTTAAAACACAAGCCTCACAAATAAATAAAATTTGCAAGTACATAACATCGAGAAATGAAAGTCCAGGACTGCCTATATCGGCTCCAAGTCCAAGGTAGAAAATTACAACGGAAACCTCACTGAGGCGAGTCTCAATTCCATGTCCTCCTCAACCCATTACAACACAATAAAACTAAAATACTTACACGACAAGAGTTCTCCAAAGCATATTATAACAAAAGATATATATAAAAAAAATATTATGCAGAAGCGATTTCTTGAAATTTTTAACATAATCAACGCAGTCATCTTGTTCATGTCCTGAAAAGGAAGGGGTGAGCTAACAAGCGCAGTAGATAATTGACTTGGAAAGAACACAAGGTATGGGCAGAGCTTTGACAAGGATATGTAATATAAGAAAAATTCATTATAAAGAGGGGTAAGAATTGAAGTATTGAAATCTTATTATTCTAGTGGGTGAGCAGCAGTCATCTTATTGTGGTGAAAACCCCATTACTGTAGTTGAGGACAAGGAGAAAGTAGTGGTGCCAGTCCATGAGAGAATAAAACCACTTCTTGAGGAATTCAAGGAGTTTCTGCTGAATCAAATGTCACCAATAAGTGACATCAGCATCATATTGATTTTGAGAATGGAGCAAGCTTGCCAAACATGTCACACTACGGATGAGTCCGAAAGAGAGATTCTGAGGGGGAAAGTTGAAGAGTCGTTTCAAAAAGGACTAATTCATGAAAGCTCGAGTCCATGTGTTGTTCTTGCCCTGTGTTACTCGAAAATGCTAATCTCCTAGCGACTTACGTATTGTATGCATGTTTCAAAACATGGTATACTTCTGTTCTAAAACAGTAAATTTAGTGATCCAAAGCAATCTCAAAAGTTTTTTCAATATATTTCCTTAAATGTTATCTTAGGAGGAAAAAAAATCAAATATAATGAATTAAAATCTAAGGTGAGTTATGTTTTGACAAGACAAAAACATCAAAAATAAAAAATAAAAAAAAGTAATAATACGTTTTATTAGATGTCTAATAGTCGCAAGAAAGTTACTCTAAAAATATCTCAAATTCTTAAATGTAATATATACAAGTTTACCCATATTGTACCACACTTTAGAGCATGTGGCATATCACGTTCCCATTCCTTTTCCTGTTCCCATTCCAGGTAACATAGTTCCTGCCTTATTGACTCCAAAGAAAGACAAAGGCAGTCTAACCATCGACAAGATCATTGTCAAGTACATACTCCCTATTCCTTGCCTCGATGCCATGTTGGACATACTGGAAGAATCGAAGTGGTTCTCAAAGATTGACCTACATCGTGGATACCATCAGATTCATATCCAACCTGAAGATGAATTAAAAAAAATAGCATTCAAGACTAAGGATGACCTATTCAAGTGGCTGGTCATGCCATTCAGCCTTTCCAATGCTCGAGACACTTTCATACAAGTCATACATTGGGAATTAAGGCCCTTCGCTAGAAAATTTGTAGTAGTTTTATTCTTACGACATTTTAATCTACAGTAAATTGGTAGGGATCATGTAGAACACTTGACCAGCGATTTTGACAATCCTACAAGAAACGAACTGTATTTCAACCCCCAGAAGTGCAGTTTCTTGACAAAGAGTTTGGCCTTGTTTGGTTTATATTTGAGAAACATGTTTTGAGATAATAAGTACGAAAATTTGTTTTGTTTGACTTTTTTTCAAAAGATGTTTTGAAAAATTATTTTGAGAGAGAGTTTTGGAAAAAGTGATTGATTTGATGTGTATGAGAGAGAGATTTGTTTGGAAAATTTGTAAACCAAACAGGTTTTGGAAAAAAAATTTGGGAAAATTTGTTTAGTTTGATTACTTTTGAAAACTTATTTGTAGAGAATTTTTCCCAAAATTTTTTGAGAAACACAAGCCAAACAAGGCCTTTGTGTTTCTTGGGATATGTGATCAGTTCAAAGGGAATTGATGTAGATAAAAAGAAGGTTCGAGATGTCCGAGAATAGCCGACACCTAAGACATTTAGTGATGTTCAGAACTACCATAGTTTGACTATATTTTAAAGACATTTCATTCGGAATTTCAGCAATATTATCGCAGCAATAAAAAGATAAGTTTGTGTGTGGTGAAGATGCAGAGAAGAGCTTCGCTTTGATTAAAGAAAAGTTGTGCACAATGCCAGTATTGATTCTGACGAGCTTCAAAAAGATTTTAGAGGTTTAGTGTGATGCTGGCAGTGTGGATATAGGGGCTGTTCTATCCCAAGAGCAGAAATCAATTGCTATTTTCAGCGAGAAGTGTAATCCAACAAAAAGCAGAGTACTACAACAGACCATCAGGCCTCAAGGTGCAACTGCATTAAGTAGCCAGGCTAACCTGTTGGTAACATTGGCACATGAGATTGAGGGTTTTGAGTTCTTGAAAGACCTCTACCAAGATGTTAAGGATTAAACTGCTGGTGAAAATTCTGGACAAATTGTTGTACGAGGAAGAAGGAAAATACATGATGCAGTTTATTTGTAGCAACAAACCCCATGATTGGAGTATTAAATATACCTCTATGGTAAAATTCATGAGCTCTCTTGCGTCGCCGAGAAACTTTTTCTGCTTCATTCCCAAATAGCATTGCTGGTACATCAATCACAATAAGCCTTCTATTAGCAAGCAAGTCACACAGGAAAATTAAGGGAAAGAAAAAATAAAGAAAAAAAGGGCAGAAAGGTTGTTACCACCATGTAAGAGGTTTCATTAATCTCCTCAATGGTGCTGAGTTCCATTCTAGGCAAAGCTCTAGGCTTTGTCAATATATCATTCAAAATTGGATCACCTATTCAATTTCCTAGGGACAAAAAAAATCAAATTACATTTGTTAGTATAACTGAACATATGGAATACTTCTACAAATGCAAATATACATACTAAGATTGCAATTCTTTGGCCTCTAGTATGTCTTGTTCAATTGATAGTTTGGGTGAATTTGTTCAATTGATTTTGATATCTCAGTTGATGGACTCAAGGAAAGGTTTTTCTTTTTTTCCCCCTTTAAAAGGTAATAGATCACGAAATATCACTCTGATAAATGCTCTGCCTGCCACGAATGAATTATAATAATAATTTTACCATATACGCCTGTTACTTGCAAATTTGTAGCAACAATAACTGGCTTCAATTCTATAGCAGTCCACACTCATTTTAGAAGAATCCACCCCAACTTGTCAAGATTGGGTTCTCTAAGCTGAAATACAGCAATTACAATTCAATTAGTAATATGAAGAAAGCTAAAGAAGATTACTTCTTAAATCTTTGCTGGAGAATGACAACATAGATACTTACTAAGGGTTGGTTACTTGTCAAAAAAAAACAATAATTAAATAAATCCATATAATCCTTCTTCCTTTTTTACTTTTTTACTTTGGCCCAACATTCAAAACAATAGCAGCAATAGCTAACATCAAGTAACATTTGAATTAATCCAGTGGCTTCTGATATGAGAAAATCTGTTATGCAATAACTATAAGGAAATAAACATTTACCAATTTGAGATAACATGGAAGTGAGTTTAACCAAATCTCAAAGAGGTAAAAAGTAGAATTCCTTTGTTGTTGTGCAGAAATTCTCTAGCTCAAATTCTTCAATTTTGGTAAAGTATAACACTTGACCGTCATGGCATTCATGCTTGTCAATTGCAGGTAGCTTAAATTCAGGTTTTTTTTTTATAATAAAAAAAAATGGCAGCTCTTGAGATGAAGTAACTCCTACTGATCTTTAAATTGTGCATAAATTTCACTTTTTCCTTAGCAAAGATGGTAGCATTGTATCTTTATTTCCTGGATAACATAGAAATATGTTGGGAAACAATATTGTAATAAACAGCCTGGCATTATGAAAAAAGACTAGCTTTTCATCGATTTTATACATTAATTTCCCATCTCTTGGGTATGAAGGGCATACTCTCGAGACAATTCCAACTTTAATAGTCCATTTGATGGTGCAATCAGAGATTTCATGAAGAAATACATAAGGAGTTCCCATTGCAGATGTTTTGAGTAACAAACCTGCAAATTACAAAGATAATAAACCCAAAAAAGGGTAAGGGATTCTGGGGAGGGGGAGATCACAATTGGATGAGTATATATTCATCAGCAGCTAAAATACTATTTATTCAAAATATAACATAAAACTAATAACCATGTATCATAAATTTGGAGTGTAAGCACACTACCACAGCAGCAACAACTTCAGATGTAGGTAAGATACAATCATCAAGCTATTACATGTCTTGGCAAAGGCCACTCACTCTCTAAGACTGGTCTAAGCATGCCTCATTCCCAAGGGAGGGAGCTCAGAGAGCATCCGGACGACTCTGAACTTTTGCCTCCAATCCAAAAAATCCTCTAGTGGTCTCAAGTGGGGTGCCAAGGCCACACTCCCAGCCTAAGCAGTGCATCCCATGTTGTCTTTAAGGTTGAGGCCTCACTCGGTGGGGTTATCAGCGGGCCAAGCAACCAAGTAGGATGGACCTGAGTACCTTGCAGGTCTTGTGAGGCCGAGTGAAGTGGTAGAGCTCAGCTTGCTGATTGGCCAATTGTCATCAACTGGAAGTGACACATGGTATGCATGCATGGCTTGTAGGAGAAGCCACTGGAGGGTGATGTGGCAATGCCATGTAGTGGGGTTGGGCCCAGGTACATACACTACACTTGTGTGCCAACATCATTTAATAGTTACGTACAAACAATACTCTTGCTTCTTATTATTTTGCTATCAAGTGAAGTCAATTTAATGAGCATCTTGATTACAGCTGGAGATTTGAACTTATACAAAACAACATCATACAAAAGTTTTGAGTAAACAACCTCCTCATGCCTTTGCCCTTCATTCTCTTTGCTCAACCCCAATTCCTCCAAGATTAATCATGATTATCACAACATTTGGACGTTGTCATGTATATAATTACTTAGCAATGTAATAGCTCCCCAGCTACCAATTGAACCCCAAAATTTCAAAACCCCCACACATACTAAACCTTTTAAAATTTCCTATATTATTTACCATTTCACGCAGAAAAGAATGGATTCTTCAGCATAAAAGTAAAATCTTTATGAACTAAATTGATCAAATATTGTGTACAAATAAACGATTAACTTGTAATTGATCACAAAAATAAATTAATTCAGAGGCAATATATCTCTCATCATTCAAAATAGACGCTTGCTTGAACTTCTCAAGTTGAACAGCTACATCCTCTAAATATCCAAATCCTTGTGAATTGCGTTCTCTACTTCTCCAACTCAATCATTTATCCCGTACTTCTCCCTCTCAAACTTCTCATATATCTCTCTGAACCTGTCAATTACCCTCTCCTTACTCGACCCCAAATACTCTAAATTCCTTATCCTCCTACTCATCCTCCACACTGGCCATTCACTGCCAAGAAATTCCTCCTAATGGACAAATTATCCATCATCAGTCTCAAAGAAAGAACCACTATTGGGCCACCGTTACAAAAAAGCAGCAAACATAATCGCGATCAAAGCGTCTTTGATGCCACAGTGGTTCCAATAAAGGCGGCAAGGCAGGCAAGTAAGGGTTAGGAGCTCACTGCCGAAGATGGTCGTTTCTAAGAAAGAACCACCAGTTGGGCCACTGTAGCCAGTGGCTTCTAGTAAGGAAAGAAAAACAAAAAAGGCTGCAAAAATGGGGAAGGATGAAGGTTCTCGCCGTCACAAAGGATCTAATCAAGGCATCGCGGTGAGTAAGGGCGAAGAGCTCACTACCTTAGTACTTGAAATAAATGGAAACTGTTAAATGACTAAAAAGCAAAAAGGTCATTACAAGTGAGGCCAGAGAGAAAAACTGTGCTAGTGCCCTTTTTGGTTATAGTAGATAGATAAGATGAACATGAAAACAATAAGCAGGGCTTTTGCCAACATACATAACAAAAGGAAGGAGGCCATTTACATCCAAAGATGATATGGAGGCCTTGCAAACAAATACAAAACTAGCCTACACCAGCTGTACAGTACGCTACAGGTTCAGCAATAACATGAAAAAGTTTGTCCTATTACAAGAATCAGTATAGCCACAGCTGACCCAAAATGCAGTATACACAGCACCAACAGCATTGATAATGATGCACGGCATCATCTTTTAAAAATAGCACAGCTGCCCTACACCAGTGCAACATTTGGGAGTCATCAACACCTTCTGGGCAAGCAACTTCAGGCCACAACGAAAACAACAGAACCAAGACATATAATAATTTCCAAATCAATTATGACAAAGGTTAAGAGCCTGCAACTGAACAATTTCATTCTTCTGAATTAACAAATCTTAACATCTATATATTGCAGCAATAGGATTTTATCACAAATCTACGTTAAGAAGATTTCAAGTTCATACTTTTTTTCTGTTCTTTTGACCATGAGAAATACACATACATATTAGTTTTAAAATGATAGGATAATCAAATAGATATGAAAAAAGACGTATATTCCATCCACGAAAAGGAAAACACAAAAAGTTATATTCCAATTTCTTGTTCTCTTTTTATTTTATGAAGCAGGGGATCATAAATTAGGCTTAAACTACGATTATAGCACACCATGTAGCTTGAAACCATGTAGAACAACAAAGGATTAACACAAACAACACTGACCGAATTAAAGCCTGCTCCCAGTGAGATTTTTCTTGAGAAGTTAACTGCAGGAAGCAATCTTCTTGGTGTTGAAGCACACAACAAGCAACAATCAGACCATAGAGAGTCTAATTAGACAAAAGAGCTACATTCTGAAATGGGTGGTGCAGCCTCTCCATCACCTGACACTTTGGACTGATTTTAAGAGAGCCCATTAAGCTCTTCCTTAGATAAACCACCAATCTCACTGAGCTCATCATCGGTTTTTTTATCATTAAAACCGTCTAGGAATGGAATAACCCAGTCACCATTCGTTGTCCCCCCTTCAATCTCATTGCATACTACATTATTATTCTCATCCCTGGTTCCTTTTCGAGTTCTCAATGCAATAGTATTCCGATGTCCCAGCAAAATAAGGTCCAACATTTTCCTCCGAACATCAGAAATTCGGTTTGGCTCCATCAAACACCCTTTACCATATGCCTCTCTTAAAAAAACTGTTTGGGCATTCCCTTTGGTAGATATATAGAAAATGCCCGGGTGCTTCAAAATAAGCTCTCGCAAGTTAACTTCTATACCCAAATCCTTTCGAAAGTGCACCAACCGTTCAACTTCAACTTTTTTCTCCACAGTCAACCACAAAAACTCATGAAGAATCCCAACAGCTCGCTTCTCAAACCGCTCAATCCCTCCGCAAGTACGAACCTTAACCCCCTCTTTTCTCTCATAAGGCTTCACATAAGGAAGTCTTTGCCAATTCCTCAATTTCTCTCTAAACCCTGCCTCGATCTTAAACCCAGTCAGGAAATTAATAGGAAACGCATACTTTGTTTCGAATTCACTCAACCACTTCTCTCTAAACTCTTTTTCTCTCCACTTTTCGACCTCCCCAACAAAACCCAATTCTCTATCTCTATCAACCAAACCCACAATCTCCAAATCAACCAACCTAAACTCATTTGTATACTTTCCAATTATCGATTCTCGAAAATCTTGGGGCAATCCCAATTCTCTCCTAATCAATCTCAAAGCATGAATGTGAAGTGTACCATTTACGGACATCATCAAAAGCCTTTTAATTCGGCCAACATTCTCCGATTCCGAAACCCTAATAAAACCCTCTTCTTCTTGAATCAAATCACTCATTTTCTTCCTAATTTTACAACAAACGTTTCGCTTAATGGGATGAGTGAATACCTCGAAAACGTGGGGGTATTTTCGGAGGAAAGTTCCAACGGGGATGTTGAGTCCGACGATGTTTTTCCAGCGAGACATGAATTGAACGGAGACGAAAGGGCCGCGCTTTCGCGCGGAGATGAGGCGGTGAAGGGTGAGGACGAGGGTGAGTTTGTGGAGGTGGGCTGTGAGTTTGTCGAGCTTGAGGTCTCTGGTTCGGCTCTCTAGGCGGGTCTGTGCTGTGTCAGATGGTTTTTTCTTCCATCTTCGTTGTGTTGTGGAGTTGAAGGGGCCGAATGGGAATGGTGTTGATGATGGCGAACTGCGAGAAGAGGGTTTGATTTCGAGGATTGTGTGCATGAAGCTTTGTAATGTTCTCATGAATGATGGCGCCCAGTTCTTCAGTGCTGGTTTAGAGAGAGAAAGTCGTAGAGAGATACTGCTGCCAGTGAACAGCCCACTAGTTTAGAGGTTGTTTTGGGTAGTTTGGTGCGTAATTTTTTGGAAAATTTACTCATAAGTCCTAGTTTTTGAAACGTTGAACTATTTAGTCTTAAAAGTTTTTTTATGTTCCATTTAGTCTCATTTTTACATCATCATGATGTGAATGATGTAAATGATCTGATGTTTTATTCTATAATTTCAAAATTTATTGAAATCTGATGAACATTAGATGTTTTTCATCCTATATTTTCAAACATTATTGAAATTTGATGAACATTAGATGTTTGAAATCCAATGTTTGTAACATGACTCTGATGTTATTAACATTGTATCTGATGTTATTAACATTGTAATGGGACCTTTCAGTCTATAAAAAAACTTTTAGGACTAAACAGTGCATAAGTTATTAATTTGGGATTTATTGGTGCATCCCCCTAATTTTTTTTAATTTTTTATAAAAAGGTGTGTAATAAAATATTTTTATAAAATTAAAATGATTATTTTATTTGTAGTGATTTTTTAACTTTTGGATAGTCCATTTTAAAGGGTAGAATAGTAATTTTACCTTCTAGCTTTTTTCACAAACTTCTTTCAAATAATATGGATTTTTTAAGTTTTTTTAGTAACTTTTTAACTTTTGTAAGTTATGCCAAATTAATGAGTTTTAGTTTCACTTTTCTGAAAATTGGGTTTTTTTTATTTTTCGTATTTTTTTATTTTTAGTGAATATTTTTAAAATTTTAAGCAATTTTATAATATTTGTGAAAAAATATTTAAAAAAAATTAATAAATATACAAAAATATGAAAAATGTATTGAATTTTCGTATTTTTTTATATTTAGGCCCCGTTTGGTAACATCACTTTTTAGCCTAAAAACCAAAAAGTCATTAAAAAAAACCAAAAAGTCAGATTTCCTTTTATCTTTACTTTTTGCACATCTTTTTGTGAAAAATCAAAAAGTCATCCCAAACATACTATTTTTTTTATGGCCTCGTTTGGGAATATGCTATTTTAATAACTTTTTGATTTTTTGACAAAAATATGAGGTAAAAAAATAGTATGTTTGAATATTTTTTTTATTTTTTATGAAAAGATATGCAAAAATAGAGAGAAAAGAGAATTTTTGACTTTTTTGTATAAGTTATAAACTTTTTAGTTTTTTTACTAACTTTTTGACTTTTAGACTAAAACAACTACTTGTCAAATGAGGCCTACATCATATTTTAGCCAAAAAACTAAAAAGTTACTAAAGCTATGTTTGGTTTTGGCTTTTTGGCTAAAAAAAGCACAAAAGACAAAATTGGGTACATAAGCCAATAAGACAAAATGTCATATCCAAATCATAATCATTATATTTTTTCTCTCATAAAAGTCAAAAAAAACAAAAATAAAAACCAAACGAGACTAAAATAGCCAAAACACCAAAAAGTCGGGCTATTTTAGCTCTTCCCAAAGAAACACTAAAAAAACATGTTCCAAACGAGGCCACTGTGTATTTTTTTAAAAAAAAATTCACAAATATTATATTTTTTAAATATATTTATGTTAGGTGTATCTACACATTAAAAAAAAAATTGCTTAAAATATTAAAAAAATTCATTAAAACATTAAAATACGGAAAATAAAAATATAGAATTTTTTGAAAATTGTTTTCTAAAAACCAAAATCAGAACCAAACAAGCTGAATATGTCTTGATGAAATGGATGTCCATATCCGATTATATTGAATTCTTTTTGATATATTATATTCGATATCTTTGAAAATGTGAATAGTTCGAATCGCCAAAATGAAGCCCAAATAAAACTTCATTGATTGTGCAACAGAGGCTGTTACGCACTCCACAACCCTTCATTTGCACTCAATTACAAAATTACTTGCACCTCAAATATTTTTGTAATTTTTTTCCCACTATTTTGAAATTCTCCCAAAAAACGTATCTTTTTAATTTTTAAGTTAGTTTTTTGAATTTTTAACTATTTTATGAGATGGAAAAAAAAAAAAAAAAGAAGTTATGTTTTGGATGATTTGTGAATTTTTTTTTTTGTAGTTAAATAGATGGTTGTGAAAGAAAAAAAATAATTGATTAATGTGTGGGATGTGTCATTTTGTCTTATTAACTATTTTAGTATTTTTTATTCTTATTGACTCTTTTAATCAAAAATGTTGTTCCCAAATAGTGCCTAAATTATACATGCATTGCTTAAACCCTAAGCTCTAAATCTCTTAAAATTTCTAATCCCATAACAAATAATTTTTTTCACTTATTAACCGTTAATTCAATTAACGACTTTAATGATGTCAATAATATATTTCAATTAATAGTTATGATAATTTCATTGTTATACAAGAGGGACATGAAATTTCATATTTTCTATTAACAAACTCTAACAATAGAAGATTTGTAAGTTTCTGAACCGTATGAGATAATCTATATTTTAAGTATATTTTTATCCTTTTAATTATAAGTACTCTTATTTGCCCCCACTACTTTTCTTAAAATCCCCTACTTCTTTAAACCCCACCACCTGAATTACTTCATTCCCTCTCTGTTTTTTGGACTCCTACCATGGCTTTGTTTGGTAAGGTTTATTTCCAACTTATTTCAACTTTTAGCTTAATTTAAGCTATTTTGATGTGTTTGGTTCAGCTTAACAATATAGTTTATAGCTTTTTGTAAGTCAAAAATCAACTTATTCTTTGAGTGGGGGAGGAGAAGCTTAATTTATAAGTCAAAAATTTGCTTATGTTCATAGCTATAAGCTATAAGCTGTTAGGCTATAAGTTATAATCACTTTCCCACAGCTCTACCAAACGGGACCCATAAACCTCAAAATACCTCTTCTTTGAACCCCCCACTTTTTCTACAACCTTTTTTCCAATAAACACCCTCCCCTACCACCTTCACCACCAGTTCTATTAGCATCTCCCAACTCTTCCTAGCCACCACAACCCTTTTCAACCACTCTTTAGCCCTTTTTCGAATCTCTATTGCTATCTAGTAGTAACCCTTTCACACTCCAACAACCTTTTCCAAACATTTTTTCCCTGTATTTAAGTTTGTTAAGATAATCAAGGTCTAACAAACTTCATGTGTTCGACCATGTTTAGCTAAACATACTTAGTTTGTTCAGTTCTAACCAACTGAACAGAGCAAACTTAGTGAAATTAATCACGTTCAACCTTAGTCATTTGAAAACCTAAAAATATTCGGCTACCAAAGGCCAAACAATCTTAATTTATTCGACAAATCAAAGTCGAACAAAGTTTTGACTCCATTTTTTCTTTCAAATCACATGAAACACGTCAAAATGATAATCAAATACACCCAATCATATATTATTTTTGTAAGTACCACCATGATGGTCCTATGTCTTAGAGGACTTCAATAACCATTACTCTTCTGTTTTGTGATCCTCTGATATAGAGCAAGGTGTTGTGTGAAACTACATGATACACTATTGTGTAAACCACCTTTCGAATCCATATAAGCCACCTCTTGAGTCAATACATATGTACTGTCATAGATCCATTGACTATATGATCTATCGTCACTATTAATGTGACTCTTTAATCTGTCATTACTATTATTGTGACCTTATGATCTGTCGCCATTATCGATGTAACCCTCTGATTTGTGTTGTCCGTGGGTATAGGTATATGTTCTACATGATAATAATTATATATGATTTCTGAAATACAATTTTGCTATATGAAATGAAATTGAGCAACTTATATGTTTTGACTGAAATGTTTATCATCCGATCAGTTTGAGCCTAAATGCTTATCTATGGTGCTTTTATGATCCTTATACTCTTGATATTATACCTCTCACTATATAACATGCTTATATGTTGTTTATCCGTTTTTTTGAATGTAATGACTAAGGAAGGAGATGTATAGCTTTTTTTCAGGAATGGAGTTATGGAGTAAAAATGCATTGCACTTTTATAATATTTATAATTATATTTTATGTAAAGTTTTTTTAATTGGCAATCTCATTTGACAAAACTCCTTTCAATTGTAATTTTATTCGTTATTTTGTTTTAGTGGGACTATAAGTGTTTAGATGTGAATCCAACCCGAATTATACTTTTGTTTGCCACTTCACTAACTATATTTGACCACCCAAGCAGTCATTTGTGCGCTCAAGTTGTGAATGGCATCATCCATTATTTTTGCAAAGTAGACTAAACTTCTGAGAGAATCTTTTTTTTGCTTGAGAGATGGTGTCTTGGCTCGAGCGATAGGCACGCGTTTTAGTAAGTTCACTCGAGCGATGAAGTAGTCACTTGAGCTGTCTTCGCGACTCTGATTTCTATAAAGTGCATCGTTCGCTGTTTTTAGGGTTTAGGCCATCCAAATTATGGGAGAGCAAAGCTACCAAGGTTTTCTATATTTGTTTTCTTTTAATCACAAAAAAGAGAAGCGTTCTTCGGTGGATTTCAAGAACTTGGGCTTGAAGCATTGGTGGATTCTGAAGTGGCTTATCGTCATGGATTCGACATAAGTGTTGTGGATTCAACGTTGAAAAGACAATTTCGAGATAAAGACGGTGATGGAAGAGGCACATCGGGGTTGGTTCAATTTGGGCATAAATTCACTAGGTAATTAAGGGTACGATGCTCTCATTCACTTGAGTAGACCCTTCGTTCAACTCTCCTTCAACGAGAATTGTAAAAAAAAAAAAAAGGAAAAGAGATCTAAAAGATCTTTTTCCTAAAAATCCTGTTTGGTCTAGTGTAATTCATTTTTATCTTCTTAATGGATTATTTTGTGGCTTTGGCTTGTGATTTTTTATTACAATCGGAGTCACTCCAATTTTGATTTTTTCCACATTAAATTGTTTTGTCAAATTATCTTTGATTGTTTAATTGAGATTGTTATTTATTATTTAAAATTGATACTTAATCACAAATCAATATCGCAAGAATTTTAGATTTTTCATTTTATACAAGTTTAATTCTTTATTTTGTAAACATCAGCCTAATGGCCTATTTGCATAAAAAAATAATATAAGTTCTGACGTATATTTTGGTATTTATTTAATTAATTATTTTCGTTTGCGCTTGTTAATTTGATTTGTTCTATAATCGGCCTTGTGTAACCATGATTAGTAACCGGTCGCAATGCTTATGTCTTGGGTATGGGGAACAGGTTGTGACAAAGACATTAAAGATTGTTCGAGTAAATGAAATAGAGGTGCTTTCGAGAAAGATTAAAACACTGTAGAATTGACGATACCATTGACGACTGACTTTGTGTGCTCGTGGTATTGTTGTTTCATTTTAAGGTGGCAATTTGGTGGAGGTAATATTAGAGGAGATTGAAGAAGTCAATGAGGGTGGAATGGGGGTCAAAAAAGTTTAAAATGAGATACTAGAGGTGGGATGGTGAGATGAGGCAAGAGAAACAAGTTTCACCGAAATAGAAACGAAAGCCCTCTCTCCTCCAGTGTGTCTAGACCGATTGAATATTTATTGTTTATGGTCCGGAGTTATGTACGTCTATTTTGGCATCTGGGTTAAAAGTTAATTTTTTATTTTTATTTTTTTTTAGTTATATGAACTCTATACTTTTTGCATGTTTTTTCAAAAAAATAAAAATAAAAAAGGTAAAAAAGTTAACCTACTTCCCTAAACACAAGTGATTTTTAAGCTCGTTTATTTCTAGAGTTAGGTTGGATAAGATTGTTAGTATGAAAATTGTTACTGACGATTTTATTAGTGTAGGAATTATTAGTGAGGGACTAAAAAAAATTGTGTTTGTTTGATTGATAACCACCAGACTAGTAAAAATTTATGTTTGTTTTGTCATTCTATGATGGAATTAGAGTGCTGCTATTAGTACCTCATCAATTATTTTGGACTCCCTATTTTTTAACTATTTTTTGTATTACAATGATAACCTCAAATGAAATTATTAAAAGAACATCAATAATTTTTGGATACCCCATCTCACAATTAAGCACACACATCCACTACATCATGAGTTAGGATTTATAAGAGCACCCACCTCCATCACCACCCACCCATTTTCCCCAAATCTCACCTTCAAAATCTACCCACCCTTAAAACCTCGAAAACCCTTTGGCAGCAATATTCTGACGATAACGGTAGCAACCATTTGATTACCTACACTTTTCCGATAATGACAATGAGTGAAATTTTTTCCGGCAATCACAACTCCATGAGAAGATAGGAGTATAACAATAAAAGCTCATAGGAGATTCATAGCTTTGATAGTGTTCTTAGCTCAAACGAGATTAGCCTTGTAAGGGTAAGTTTCTTAGAAAAAAAAATGACAAAAGCAATAAAAATTGTTTGTCATTTTTTTGGAACTGAACTCCCGAACATATGACTGAAATTCGAGAACACAAATCCGAACATTGTTCATTTGTTCAAGAATAGGTAATTGAACATTTCTTATTTGTTAGGGAACAGATAACTAAATCTCATAGAGATCACAAAACCCACAAAAGTGGAATTTTGAATCAATAACAAAAAAACCCTATGTTTATTTTCTCAAGTCATGAACAAGTATGTGGAGATGAAGTAATAATCACTTTCGTGGATTTTGTTAGGATTTTGGAGAGAGACTTTTTTAGATGTAGGGGTGTGCATTCAATTGAATGGGTGGAATGTTTTCACAAGGATAATTTTAATATTATTTGAGGGGAGAAAAGAAATTTTAAGAATTTTAGAATTTATAAATGGAGGTACAAAGAAATGAGGGGTTCAAAATAATTAATGGAGTGCTAATAGCGGCACTCTGGGATTAACTATATGAAATTTCATAAGTACCCTAGTGTTTTTGATATATTTTAATATTAAAAATTGTATGTTATAAATATATGGGCTCATTTGAGAATTTGACTATTTTAGTTGACTTTTGACTTTTAGTCTAGCTAAAAAAAGTTATGTTTGAGATGATTTTAGTATTTTTTTAGTTGATTTGATGGTTGTGAGAAAAAAAAATAAAATGATTATGATTTGATGTGATATTTTATTTTATTAGATATTCTTTTTTCTTTTCTTTTTTTGTGTGTGTGTGTGTGACTATTTTAGCCAAAAACTTGCATATCAAACAAGGCATGTATATATATTGGCAATATATCATTTTTGTGATATATTTTCTTAAGAGATTTATTTATAAATTTCTCTACACCTACTATAATTTAAATCATGGCCAATTTAAAAATTCATCATTTTATTTGAAAAAAATAAATAAATTCGTAGTAATTTACAAGGGTTAAGTTAAATTTTAGGGCTAATTTGGCAAAATCTAAATAAGATAAAATGCCAAAAAGTTATTAAAAAAAGCCAAAAAGTTCTTACTTTTACATGGTTTGGGCAGGAAAATTTTGTCTAACTCTTCAAAGGGCAAAAAGACATTTTTGCCCTTACTTTTGGGTGGTGCCTCTGAGACGATATATAATATACACCATCTCTCACCCCCAAAGTTTCCCTTTCTTTCTCCAAGCTGCACTCATCGTTGCACGCACCGACAATCCCTCAGTCGCACAGATAGGACAGTTCGTCACCTTCACACCGCCGACTGCCGAAGATCCGTCACACCCTCCCCCTTGCAGCATCGCCAAAGCCATGCCAAAGTCAGAGCTCGACGCGATCGCGTCACAACAGTACCCGACGGGAAGGACCATCCGTCATCCAAATCTGCACCACCGCTGACCAGATCTACACCACTTCGGCCCGTATCCCCCAAACTAGAAGGTAACATCTCTTCCAATTCAATAATTGCTCCATGTTTGAGTTTTTGTTAAGTAATCCACAATACACGTCGGTGGTGTTAACCGTCTTTACCTTTCTCTCTCCTCTTTTTTTTTCTTTCCCTGTATGTGCTGTACATAAGAATTGTACAGTATCATCATACCGAAACATAGAGCACAAGCTATTTTGGTTCTGTTGTTAACATGCCTAGCCTTTTTTTATTTTTTCTTTCTTCAGTGAAAAATCAATGCCTGATTTGCATCTTCACTATACTAGTTTGGGGTCAGACATGGGAGGCTACAATCAATTTTTGCATATTGCATCTACTTTCTTGCCGTTATCGTAGACTTATAAAGTTGCCAAGTTGTGGAATGTTTGAAAGTCCCAATAATATTGGCCATTCCCCTTAAATGAACTAGGAGCACAAAAAAAGATCATTGGTATTTTGAGATACAAAAACTTTGAGTGTAAAAGGATAAATTATTATTATGAAAATAAATTGAAAATAAACCAATCAATAAATTGTTACGTAAATTACAGTAACCTCTCTTGAGTTTTGAAAAAAATCTAGTAAATATTTTAATAACATAAAATAAATAGTAAGAATATGTCAATATAAATAATAAAAACATACGAACTTTATAAAATAGATAACAGTACGTATTTTTTATTCATATAACTAATGATGTAGTAGTGAAAATAGACAGTCTTGCAAATTAACATTTAAAAAAATATCTCATTCAATGTAGTTAGGGTGAATTTGGGGTTGTATGCTGTAATTGAAATCTAGGTTTGTAAGATGCATTCCAAGTGCTTCTAAAAATGTTTGATTGAATGTAGTTGTTCAAATTTGGTTAACAAGTTCCTCACCCTCTCTTGTTTATTTTCTTTATATACAACTGTGGATTTTTTTTACTGTAACATTTTAGATTTTTTGGGTGATCGATTTGAAAATTTTTGCTCTCAATTGGGGCTTCGGTTATTCAATTTTTGTGGCTAGAATGGTGTTGTTTGATACAAATTACTTTTGACTCATGCCCCAAATTTATACACCATCCTGACCTTAATTCGGCACACAAATAGTCAAACACCAAATTTATCCAAGAGAACCAAAAAATCATACATCACAATGTGGATAAGGAAAGATACTTTTGACCAATAAATAGGCAAAACAATTACTACATATACACATTTTGCATGTGTGTATATGCCTATAAAGATTGGTAAAATGAGAAGCAATTTCAACTCTATTTGAAAACCATCCTGTTTACTAGATTATAATGCGTTGACAAAAAAATAACTAAGCAGTCCATTCTCATTTTCACTACACCCGCTTTTTCGCATGTTCCTTAACTGATCATCATACAACAGAAAAACAACATGAACATGACATGCCTTACAACAGTTCTATGGAATTTTTCCTTTTACCTGACATGGAAACAAACCTATGATCTCACATTAGACTCTAGTTCCTTTGTCATATGCTGCTCCATGTCCATGTTATCCCACTTTACTATTTTCATCTATGGTTGTTCCAAAAACAGACCATGGCTTCGTTTGTGTCGTTTGCTACTTTTGAACGGACAGCACCCTTCTGTGCCTTGTGGCTTTGGCCCATGTGTTGTGAAGATTTCAAGATCAGAAATTTGGGTCGTGCCTACTACCAATGCCCTTGTGTAGTGGTAAGTATTCAACAGTTGTGCATTTATATGTTTTCGAACTACACTAATACATGTGTCTATTCAACTATGTCATTCTTGGATTGGCTGGTGTGACGAATATGGCCAAACATCCATGCATGACACTCACAACTCAATGTTGGACCTGGTATTCCAGTTGAAGGCTGACATCCTTAATCTGCAGCACGCTTTGCGTCTTCTTTAATTTGTGAAGTTCATCTTGTCTGTTGTTGTTGTAATGTTGTTGTTGCGTACTTGATGTGTTTCGGTTGTTAGCTTCTATGTACAACCCACCTGGTTATTTGTTTTTCCTTTTCATACACTGTCTCCAATGCGTTTTTGAAATGGTTAAGCAATAAGCTATTTTTAGTTATTTGTTATATTCTTGTCCACTATGTTGCCATGTTATGAATGCCCATTTTACGTTTCACATCATATTTTTGCACGTATACCCCAATTATTGTTGCACTGTAGTAGCTAAATGGAGCACCCCCAAATACAGTCCACGCCTTCCAAAAATTTGCATAAGCGGGGTAATAAATAGACTCAGTCACAGTCCGTAAATGTGCACAAAGCAGCTTAGGACTCCGACATAGTGCAAATTTTCTTAGAACTTGTTATCAAATAGTTGGAATCTGGTTTCAAGGGCAGCTTCCATACATGACAATTCACGGATACAGGGTTGTCTGCAAGGCCTTCCAGGAGCGTACAAATAAGGTACATAATGTGAAGCAACTGCAAAACAAGTACACGCTGCTAAAAAAGGATTGGTAGTTATGGTCACGCCTTATGGACACGAGGCATGGGCCAACCAGCATAAACAAAGCGATTGGTTTGATACAAGCATCCGACAAATGGTGGGCAAAATATGAGAAGGTAACAATTCCATGTTTTATTACTTACGTAAGAGGTGATACTCATGCATATATTCTTCAACTCTTTTTTTTTCCTCTGGTTTTGGCTTCAATGGTTACACTTTTTTTTATGAATGTGCTCTTACACATTGTTAATTCAACACAATAAATTTGTTTTTATACATATACAATGAATATAAGTGCATAACATGGAGGTTATCAGTAAGTGAGAGCAACCAAAATGAGCATGTACATTATTGTCATTGCTAAGACGAATAAAATTTTTGAGTACCAATAAGATGCTGCTGCCTTGTTTTGGATTTGTAGGGAAAAGAAAAAAGGTTAGGAATTAAGATTTCTCTTCATAGAAATTATGTACAATTATTTGTGTTAGACATCAAATATTTGAGGTGTAGGATTTACAAGTGAAATGAATTTGAACTATTAATGTTGATTATCCTTGTGATATATGATACTATAAGATGAGGTATACGGTGTAGGCGTAAATTTGGAATTCACAACCAACCAATATCTGTACGACACATACTATTTCAACTTATATATATAAATAGATCAATCAATCTGTGCACACCATTGATACATACAAAAATAGGTACAAACAAAATACTCGAAACATGGTTCAGCTTAAAGCACACTATTAATTTTCTTCATATTGTTTGTATTCTGATTCTTTGTATCATTGCTCTATATAGATTTGGTTAACTTGTGCATTTACAAGTTTTCAAAAATTTTATATCATGTACACAGTTAGATATAAATAAAAATTCGTAACACGAAAAGCACATGTTAATTGGCCCTATGGAAATTGTAGAGGTTTGCGATTGCTTAGGTTAGTGTAATTGGCCCTAAAATATATTACAAACTTTATTTGAAACTTATATTACAAAATAAGGATCATTTTATAAAGAGTCTAAAAAAATGATTGAAACTGTTAATCAAAATGTCAAAAATAATTAGAATTATGAGTCCCTAATACTATTTCCTTGAAGCAATGTTTTATTTCATCATGTCCTACAGTCTATGTCTGATTTCATATTGTTGTTTATGGTTACTGTGTTTGTTGTCTTCCTTGTTTGTTTTTAATTTTTTTTTTTTTTCCAGATTGACAAGAATGCTATAAAGTTCAAAACGAAACCGTTGGAGCACATGGAGCTTATGCGAAGGGTGTACGAAGGTGCTATGGAAACCGAAAAATATACATGGACACCCGGCGCAGCTTTCGAACCGGTCGCAACGGAGGACAATCCTTTGCTTGTGGATAAAGAAGATTGTGAAAACAGTAACGGCTTACCCCCTTTCCAGCCTGCCCAGTAGATTGAACACACTGTCTGCCATGCTTTTGCGCCAGAGAAGCAAACGTCGATGACCGTACGCGCAACGTCGTCGGCAATTCACATTGATGACACACCTATGAGTGGCAGAAGCAAATGCAAAGTCTGTCGCACAACACACGAACAGCGAAAAAAAGACCAGAGTGAGGGAGCTTCGAAGTTGGCGAGTAGCATGGAAAACCTTGCATTTTCAGTTAAATTACAACAACGAGAAGTCCGAGTGCATCATGATTACGGAAATTCGACGCAGGAGCTCGTTGGCAAGTGTCTCACGAGGTTGTACTCCTTACAAGGACTAGATCCGCAAGACCTGCTAATTGTCTTTTTTATGGCGCTAATGGACAACCCAGCAAATCAAGCCATACTATTGCAGATTCCGATGGACGAGGCGGTCATTAGTTGGCTGCGAATGAAGAAGTCCCAAAATATCGGTAGCCCATCTACGCCAACGCACGGCTCCGGAATGGGTGGCTGGTTCTGAGGACTTGTTTTACCTTATTGGGTTACTGTTTCATTGAACAAAAACCTATCTTTCATTTCTTTTCTATGTTGTTATTACTTTTTTGTTTTTTTAATTTTTTGTTTCCTTTCCGAAATACTGTGACGTTGACTGACATGAAGGTTTTCATTTTTATGCATTGTCACTTTTTTAATGATGTTGATTTTATGCTATAGTGGACGTAGATTCCAATTTTCATTTGCAAGCTTGAGCAACGATGTTGAACAGTTTCGCCAGTTTAGTTGCATTGTTTCAAATTTGCATTATGGGAATGTGGACATTTTTTACAACTTGTTCAATCAATAGTTGCTATTGTTCGTATCCACTAGCTTTTTCACAGAATATGCATTATGTCAATGTGGACTTTTCAAACTGAGTGTTTGTTTTGTAGATGTGGTTCAATTTGTTTTGTTGATACCCACTTGTCAAAATTTTCACATTTTGGTGAAAAAATGCACAAACAAATTATTTTGTAAAAATTTGCACAATAAGGTTTTCCCAAACAAAATGGTGGCCGAAATAATGACACAAACAAAATGGTGGCCAAAATAACGATTAGGTGATGTTTGGCTTATGAGTGGCAATTTTAAGACCCATTCCTTTAAATTTTTTTTATTGCTCATGTTTACTTGTTTGGTCCTTTTAATTGTGTCATTGGTAGTGACTACTTTCAAATTTGTTATAATTGTTATATATTTTTTTGGGTGAACAAAAAAAATGAATCATTTACATGTAGCCCCCTTCTTGTTCCATCTCTTCCATTTTACAGTGTACAACCCACGTAGCTAGTATGCCCCCATCCCCTTTGTCCTATCTCTTCTTTCCCTTTTCTTTCTTTTATGTTCTTGTTTTTTCACAGTGTGTTTCTCATTTTCTATCCGTCTGCCTTCAAACCTTTTCTTTTCCTCCATAGTTGCTTAATGTTTGAGCTTAGAGTGGGAGTATTTAGAGTGAGATTTTCAAAAAATCTTGTAAATCAAACTTGGAGAGGTCGTCGTACTCTTCACAATAGTAGTTTCATATTGCTGATCAGACGATTTGCCTTTCGTATTGGAAAAATCATTTTTTGCCTTTCATTTTTTTTTCATATGATGGACGATGCCGATCCTAGTAACATCATGTAAAATTCAGGATTACAGGACGCTATCGATGAAATTACGAGGGAAATGATGGTCAAAACTAATCACAACTTGATAGAGGCGTGGAACAGTACAACAAGATATTTTTATGACCATTATCACAAAGTCCCTCAAAATACATCAATACCTTCGGGATGTTTATGGATATATGAGTTGTTTAACGGCCACCAGGGTCGGTTTGAAGATGCCGTGAGTATGTCCAAACGAGTCTTCTTGTTGTTATGCGATGCTCTTCATGGTTTTGGGTTGACAATGCCGCAGCAGAAGCATGGGGTCCCGCTAGAGAAGGTAGCCATTTTCATTTGTGCGTTGCGAGGAATGTCTTGGAGAAATTTGCAAGAACGGTTCTAACACTCAAAGAAGACATTGTTATGTAATTTCCACAAGGTTCTACAAGCTATGATACCGTTCACATTGGCTCATAGTAGGAGTCTTACACCGGAGCAAGTCCAACAAGAGGGCGATCCACATTTACGGTCGCAACGACGGTACTGACCATTCAATGTGACACCTTGCATAAATTTTAGTGAATAAAGTTCCGAACTAAATCCTAAGCTTTTAATTTACATTTTGTAAAATACTTGCGTTGCATAGGACTGCATCGGTGCACTGGACGACACACACCTGATGGCCGGTGTCTTGCAAGAGTACGCCACTTCATAATATGGCCAGAAAGGCATGCCAACGCAAAATATTATTGTCGTTTGTGACTTCAATTTGTGTTTCACGTTTGTGTCCGCCGATTGGGACAAGAGCATGCACGACAGCAAGGTGTTGTACTATGTGACAACTGAGCCTAAACATCGATTCCCCCACCCCGCGCCTGGTAAAAAATATTAAACATTTGTCAGAATTTTTATTTAACAAAATTAGCTGACAAATTATGAAATCATATTTGCTCTCATACAAAAAAATGATAAAATTACTCTTTCTAGTTGCTGATTGGAAAGTAATTATGATATTATGACAAAGTAGTAATTGAATATTCATTCATAAAAATAAATAAATAAATAATCTTATTAACATATTTTTAAAGTATATGTTACATATTTTTTTAAATTGTATATTTTATTCATGTATATTATTCCATACAATGAATAACATTTGAAAACTGCTTAATACACATAAAACTCATAAGTGAATAAAGTACTTTTGTTATACAATTTGAGTCTAGTGATGAAAGTGCAATATAACTTTTTATTTTGAAATAATTGGTTTGGTTAGTGGCCATATATATTGCTTGCATGCACCGAAGATAAGTGACTATAGACACTCCATTTTTGACCGCCCTTAAGACGTGGACGCCATTGATTTGATCACCCAATGATGAATTCACACGCTTGTCCAAAATGCTCAAATTCCTCAGTAGGAAACCTCGGTTTTGAGCCTCAGAAACCTACAAACCTTGTGCCTTGTTTTTGGACCAAAACAATAGTTCTTCAAGCTTGGCCATCTAGGGACCTGCAGACCCACTAGTGGCCTTCCGGCCACAAATGGTGTATGACCGTCCCCTTTTAGTGGCCGACCGGCCACTTGTGTAAAAACACAGATGCCAGTTGTGCCAAGTGTCTCCATAGATGCATGCACTGTACCAGCTGTGTCAGTATGGATATTTTCGAGATAGTCTCATATATTTCTATATATAGATGACTCCCTCTCATAATTTAGGGTTAGAAAAATTTGTGGAGCAAAGTCTTGGAAAATATTTCTCTCTCTCTTACAACTTACAACATTCTACCTAGACTCTCTAAACCAAACTTTGAGGGTCCTTTGCTGAGGTTATTGAGCTTGTATTTTAGCTCTTGAGGGTGTGGAATTAGTGGTTTATAATTCAAAAGGGTTACTCCTCTTCAAGAGGTGTAATTCCTATCTTCTTTCCTCTATTTGTTCACTATCTTTTCTTACTATTTTGAGGCCATTTTTTACTTGTATTTGTGGGCTAAAACTTGTGGTTTAAGGCCATTAAAGGTAAAGGGGTTGACCACTCTTCTTTGAACCTTGCTTCCTAGGCCTTTACCCTTGTATTTCCCATCTTTTCATAAATTCTTTTTGAGCTTTTTACTGTTGTTTTTCAGAATTTTTCAGAGGCTAAAATGTGGTTTTGAAGTCCAAAAAATAGAGGGGTTAGCCTCCCCTCCTTTGGCTTGTTTACTAGCTTAATTGCTCTATTATTTTAGCTTGCTTTTGTAAATGTTTTTACCTTAATTTTAGTGCTCTTTTAGCCTATTTTAGGACTGTTTTAAGTTGTTCATGTCATTTATGCTTTATATTGCATGCTTGTAGTGTAACGGTCCTCATAGGTTTGGTGTTTTAGGCATTAGACACCAACCTATTTGAGTTGATAGCATTTATTTCAAACTTTCCATACTTGTGTTCATCTCTAATCATCTCTGTACTTCTCTCATTTCTTGGCTTCTTCTTTGCTTTGAGAGTTGTTTCAAACTGATTGTTTGTTTAAGCTTGAGATAGAGATTGTTGTGATTAATGGTTTAATCTCTTCGGATGTTCATTATCAATGGCATGACATGTCTCTCATGCCCAAAACAACCCTTTGTTTGACACTTCTTTCCATTAGTGGACTTAGTATTCATTATTGGACTAAAAGGCGTAATGAATGGAAAGGTAATTAAAAAGAGGTATTAACATTGGATTAAAATGGAGCAAAGTAAAAAAAAAAAAAATAGTTTTGGTTTAATCGGATGTTAATTGAACCCATTGAGTCTTAAGTTGTTTCATACTTGTTAGTAATGAAAATGGTTCAAGAGTCGATGTCATCCATTTTCCTTGATCAATATCATGTTAGGGAGGAGGTTCGTGGGTATTTCATTGTGCATTTATTGAAATTGTATCCCTTGGTTCATAAGTCATCATGCAATGAATTTACACCGATTGATGGCTTGCGAATCGAACCTATCCCTCCTTTGATCTGTCTAATGATAAGGAGAAGTAGGGTGGACAGACATGCCCTGAAAATGCTTTGTTTGTGCTTTGTTTGCTATCTGTTGCAGCAAGGCAGTACCACAAACTAGTAGCCGGCCGGACACTTATACTGTACGGCAGTCCACTACGGTCGACCACCTTTTTCAGCCAGGCAGTACCATTTGTCCTACAGAATAGAGCAGAGGTTGAGGCAAAACAGTGCAATTTTCTGACCAAAAAATAGAACCTTTTTGGCAACAAAATAGAGGCATTTTCAGGAAAGCAAACCATGTACATGCATAAGCCATTCCCTCATTTCTCGGGCCCGTTAACTTGTGAACTTGTTATATTTAAATACTTAGTTAGAATAGCTAATTAACTTGGTGTTGTAATTAATTGAATTAATTAATTAATTAATTTTGTGTTGTAATTATTTAATTAGCTAAGACGGGTAGTTAAATTCGGTGTTATAATAATTAGTTAGCTAGCTTAGCTAGGACATTCATTCAGACCCTCTTGCACGAGTGCAAATATGTAATAATGTATATGTTTTCCAACTCCTATTTCTTTCTCCTTTTTATTTATCCACTTATGATGGATAGTTTAGAGCATCACATTTTCGTTTTGCATTTCTCATGAATTACATCCATTGTCTTGAATGCATTTGGCTCGGCACATCATTCTAACAAAGCATTATTATTTATTGCTTCTTTAAAAACATGCTCAGACTGCATGCTATCAAATTGATTCACATGTCATGATAGTAGCCAAGTCAATTTAAATTGCATATTGCATATGTTGCATTTGTTAGGAGCATGCATGTTTTCTAATTCTTTTATTTTGATTAGCTTGCCTCGGAATACTAAGTGAGCATTTCTTTGCTTTAGCATATCGCATGCGTGTGATTGTTGCTATGTCAAGCATAATTACCATGAGGCTAAGTGCTTAAGTGATATACCTGTTTGAATGCCTGTGGATGAAGGTTAAATTGCTTATATTGGGCTAATTTGATTAATGTGCATACGAGCCCACTTTTTCAAGTGATACGTATTCAAACCATTTTTCAAAACAAACATGAAATCAAACTGTTCCAAATTTTATAAATTAGTCTATACTTGTGTGCAACACATAGTAAAGTTAGCCTAATAATCGGAACAAGAGCCGATCTTTGATCGGGCGAGTGGGGTGCTCAATTCATGACCTTCCACTCTAATGTCTACATTCTCGAGCCGAGACACTTTGGTGATGACGAACACGTGGCCTTTGGCACGAGTCATGGGTTTCCTAAATTTTTCAAAAACATTTAAATAGCGACTCTGAAATCGGGCAAAGCAATCCATTTTTAGCATTTTGATTCAAAATCAATTTTTCAAAAGAATTGCCGAATTTGGACTCATTTGTGTTTATCTATTTCACATTGCACTTGTAGAATTAGATTCAGAACCACGGGAGTCCAAACTGTAGGGCTATTGTATCCGAAAGGAGCACGAAAAGTAAGCTACAGTTTTTGGCGACTCTGTTGGGGAAATTAGAGAACTTGACTCGAATTTCATGATGTGAAATTTTATCTTCACTTATATGTTCTCTGCATTGCATTTGCATTGGTGCACTTAAGTCACTGTATTTGCCATCTGCTATTCTTGGACGGTTTGCCGGAGGCTTGCACAAAAGCTTGCCAAAAGGCTGATCGGTCGTGGGCTCTACCATGTTAGGAACACAACCCTTGGATCTGGACTACCGCTGTACCGTTTGATCCTTCTTTCACTTCTCGGTGTTAGGTGTGAGAGGTATATTAGGTAGTCTTGTTGAGATATCCATATTTTGACCATTTGGCTTGATGGCATATACAAAATCCATAGAAACTGTTCCAAACTAGGACATGATGCTCACCCGAATGCAGGATTGCGTGAAACCGCTTGATTGAACTTGTAAACCC
This sequence comes from Camellia sinensis, assembly GCF_055761805.1. Lineage (NCBI taxonomy): Eukaryota > Viridiplantae > Streptophyta > Magnoliopsida > Ericales > Theaceae > Camellia > Camellia sinensis. Next base: position 63,535,607 of record NC_138972.1, read on the forward strand.
CAGTTCATGAGGTACCCTTTTTTTGACCATTTGACAAGCAAGTTATTTTTCTTTTTTCTTACAGGTTTATTGGTTTCTGTTTTTTTTAAAAAAATATTCTTATCAATAATTTCACAAACTTGCTGCCTCAATTGTGCTATCGTTCAATTCAATAACAACAGCTACCTATCCAAAGTGGGGTAAGAAAAAAAATAAGAAAACACAACACTGCAGGTCAGTGTTCCACTACATTTCTGATTGTGCAATTATATGGCACAATGAGAGCCACGAAAACCCATGAGCCTCTAAACAACATGCACGCAAACCACTTTTCCTGCTGTTGTGTCAGCAAGGAAGGGTAAAAGAGTAATTTTGGTAGTTCCTATGATATTTTATTGGGTGATTCTACTTACACCACTCTTTTACTTCTTTACACCTTCCATCTCATTACACCACTAAAATAAACATTAGATTCTCATTACACCTAATATATTACCAAAACAAACCCTAAGGTAAAAAAAATCTTCAAAACCTATCTCTTTACATCTACACTTTTGGAGGGAAAATAAGGAAAAGAGAACGATGCAAAGAGAATGACACAGGGAAGAAGACTAGACAACACCGGCGTGGAGGGGTTCAGACGGCGTGGACATGTTCAGACGGCATGGACAATTGAACTCATTCTTCTCGTTCGCCAAAGGTAAGTGAAAAAACATTTCTTTCTCTCTCTATATTGATAGGCATAGATATGTATATCTATATATATATATATATATCTATATCATCTATGTCATCATTTTTTACGAATAGATAAAGAATAGCACATTCCAAACATAGCTTTGGTGGTTTTGATCTTGGAATTTAATTGGATTTATGATTTTTGGTGCTAGTTTTGAATGTTGAAGTTCAGATTTTGGTCCTTTGTTTTATCTAATTTTTGGTCCTCTGTTTTGCCCATTGTCTCTATTTTTTAATTTTTATTTTTTTGAGAGTGATAGTTAAGTGGAAAGGGTTAGAGTTCTGCGGGTAAAGAGTTGCCATAAAAGGTTGTCAGTTGTGGAAAAAATTGAATTTGTGGGTTAGAGTTTTGTGGGTTCTCGGTTTTCATAAATATATTGGCTGGGGTATAAAATAAAGAGTATGTTAGAAGCAATTTTTGGTTTTCAATTGTCAATCTTTAAAGATGGTGGTAATTATTGATCTTTAAGATGTGCAAAACTATGTTGCTTTCTTGGATATTTGATATATGGGGCAGGTTTTACATTATTCTTCAATTGAGTTCACTAGAAAACTAATCAACTGAGTTCACCCTGAAAGCAACACATTTCCAAACTTAGCTGCTACTTAAATTTTTTTCCTCTTGTTTTACTTCAAGATCATTAGTCCGAACATATTTTTCCCCCTCCAAAACTTTGCAAATTAAATTCTTACAATTTGCTTAGTAGAAGTAACTTATGGTACTGCTATACTATTAGATATACTGTCAGTTGACATATCAGCCAGTAGGCCAATTCAGTATGTGGCACATCAAGGTATCACCATGGTCTACCATATGCATGTAAGACAACACATTTTATACCAATACATGCATCAAATTATATGTCTCAATGGTCATTCAAAACTTATGTAGCTCAAGTAACATCCAAAGCAAGGTATCCCAAGAAGATTAGATTTTGAGCTTTAAGATACAATAAAGTAGGCATTTAAAAATTAAAAATAAATAGGAAAAACTGGAAACTTGAAATAGAACAATGTAGGCACATTAAAATTATCAATTGCATTCTTAGATTACATAGTACAAATCAATAAAGATAAAAGAAAAAAGAAAACAATAGTTAATTATAAATTGTCTCAAGGTAAAGCTATAAGCATGAAATGAGGAACATATTTCCAACCATATCATGAACACATTCAACACAGGGAAAGCATAAACATAATGAACATAAAATTTGAACATTTATCATAACTAACATTCAATAAAGGCAACCTACTTGTAAATTTTTGTCAGTTGTAAATTTGAACATCTATCATAACAAATATTCAATAACAAACAGTGCCCTAAATTGTGAAGGAAGAAACATGAATGAAACACCCCTTGACTCATTTGAATGACCTCTTCCTTATTCCCTAGAACAGTAACTTTTATGCTGATGCAATTTTCTAGGACAAAAAAGTTTGAAATGGTGCCAAGTTTCCCATTTACTTATCATTTTAATAATTTTTTTTTTTCTAAAACATCATGTGTTAATAAATCATGTATTTTGCTCTTCTATAATTAGAATTTTTCCCTTTTTCTATACATTTGCACATTCAAAACTTTTTTTTTTAAATTGAATGTTATCTATGAAATTATGGTTTCTTTGCTGATATTGTTTACATCAGTCATTTAATATATTCGAGTTTTTATTGATATTGGGTTTAATTTTTTTTTTACACAGAAATGGTTAATGGTGTCTCACGTAAGAGACCAATGACATCCAACAGAAGTTATGCTAAGCAAACAGAACTTGAAGCATTGGAAGTGAATGTCCCTGTGAAGGAGGATGACCATGTGGATGTGAATAATGATTATGTTGACGACGATGTTGGTGTGGAGGATGACGATGTCGATAATGATATTAGTGTAGAAGCTGACCTCATGGAGGACGATGTTGGTGTGGATGATGACAACACAGAACCAGTTCCGGGTGCTCCAGAGGATCCTTCATTGCTAATTAGCTTCTGTAAACATGTTGCTGCTGCTGTTTGGAAGAAAAAGGTATTTTTTGAATTTCTCAACAATAAACTAATCATATGTACTATATGCTTCAAATTATTTATATATTTTCTATAAAATGCAGGAACGGGGACCTCTTAAATGTTTGAATCGTTCTCAAAAGCTTGCAAAGTGGCCATGGATGTCATCAACACTCGAAAATGGTAGGTGGAGACATTTGGTTGAGCAGTCTGGTCTTAGTGTCCTTGTTGATCACACATATCGGCATGGCAATAGAGTGGCAATATCTGTCTTCATCGAAAGGCGGCACCCAGAGACAAATACATTTCACATGCCAGATTGTGAGATAACTGTCATGTTGGATGATATGCGGACCATATTTGGCATTCCAGTCACTGGCAGGGCTTTGTTATGTCCAAAATTAACAAGATACGAGGCTGCTGAACTAGTGAGTGCTACTTTGGAAGTGCTAGTGAATGATGCATTTTCAGAATTAGTTCAATCTCGTGGGCAATCCATGAAGCTAGAGTGGTTGAGAACCAGATTTCATGAAGTTAAAGATACACATGATGCAATTTTCATACAATATGTAGCCAAAGCTTACTTGCTATATTTATTAGGTTGTACCCACTTCGCTGACAAGAGTGGGACTCGAGTACCCCTTATTTACCTGCACATGTTGACTAACATTGATGCTGTTAGCTCATATACATGAGGTGCTGCAGTTTTGGCATTTTTGTATAGACAATTAAGACTTGCTAGTAGGGCTGGTGTTAAGCAGATTGTTGGTTACTTGAAGCTATTGGAAGCATGGATTTATGAGCATTTTCGTTTAGGAAGGCCTCATCCAAATTTGTCCTATTCTGATGAACAACCTCGTGTTTGTCGTTGGAGTCCATGGAGAGATGGGGTTTTACAGAAAACCACTTGCAGACATTACGAGAGCAACCTGACATGTTACGTACTAATGAGGTTAGCCATTTTATAAAAATGTCATATTGTAAAAAAAAAAAAAATTATAACTAATATTATGCATTGCCTATTTGTAGATCAAATGGGATCAATACCGTTTATGTATGACACACCATCTACTACATCAGGTTGCATATTATACTGGATGTTTGAAATACTTTGATATTGTTAAACCCTATCACCCCAATAGGGTTTTGCGACATGTTGGTAGGGTCCAAATCATCCCACTAGCACCATTATCTCATATTTGAGCTATACGAAGCAGTAAACCAGGACAATACATAATCATGTATCAATACCATGATACGATATGGGCGCAATGGGAGAATCATGTGTTGTTCATTAACGCTCGTAGTGTGACTGTACAGCAGAGCCCATCAGAATGTGTATTTTGCACCGAGTTGTTCAAAATCCTACGCATCACTCTCAGTTTGATCCACGTATACAACATCCCGAGAATGATGTAACTATGGATCCTAAGTGGGTAAGCGAATTGTGAATTAACTTATTTCACTTTTAAGTGGTTCACCATAAATCAAACACTAAGTATGATTTTTATCAATTTCTTTTCAGTGTAATGATGTTGCTTTCAGTGTTGGTGCTGCAGTCCATAGCCTCGGTCATGATCAGTGTGTCTTGCACCCTGACATGCTGTATGAAACCATTGGTAGGATGCTACAAGTTCTTGATGGACCGAGTTTGGGATCTATATCGATACATACAGAGCATCAAGTCTACTATTATAAACGTCATAGGATGGACAGTACATAAGGATTGGGATCTAGTTCTTTTTTTATGTCATAGTTATGTGTTGACCGTACATGAGAGTTGGGATCTAGTTTTTGTTTGATGCCATAGTTTTGGTGAATGTCTAGCCTGTATAGAGTTTGGGATATACTTTTGTATTGACCGGACATGAGAGTTAGGATCTAGTTTTTTTTTTTTTTTCTGATGGCATAGTTTTTGTAAATGCCTAGCCCGTACAGAGTTTGGGAAATACTTTTTCCCAATGGCATAATTTTTGTGAATGTCGTGGATCTTTGGTAAACTATATGTTTGGTAAGACAAGTAATGAAGTGTCATACTTTTGTATGAATTTTAAACAATTTTACATCTATTTTGTATTCAATATTTGTATGATGATTTTAATGAACAATTATTTTGGTGAACATATGGATTTGTTATTGTTTGTAATGCATTGTAATGATATTAAAGTGTTTTGGAGTGATATGGTACTATTTTCTGGAAGTAACATTGTTTTTTTCAGTGCTATGGGCCAATTCAGTGGCACACTGCTAAACAATTTCCATTATTCCGGTGTTCTGTTGCCAGAAAAAATAGATCTTTTCAGCATTTTGTTGCTATACATTTACAGAGCCACTTTCTCGTAAATAATTTTTTTTTTTTTTGTGTTGGGCCTCTTCGGTAATACAATGCTAAACAATTTGAATAACTCTAGTTCCATGTTACTGGATAAAAAAAATTCCCTAACATTATGTTGCCGTTCAATTGAATAATTTCAGTTTGCTTCACAACAAAGCCAATAGAGTCCATATTGAAGTGTCTATTCGGTCACACAATGCGAAATAATTAACAAAACTTCGATGTTATAACTCCGGAATACATTAGTTTGTCCAGTGTTTTGTTACTATACATTTACAGAGCAACTTCCTTTCAAATAATGTGGTAATAATTTGTGCTGGGCTGACTCGGTAATAAAATGATAATGAATTTCAATTACTTCAGTATCATGTTATCAGTTAAACTATTTTTTCCCAATTATATGTTACCGTACAATTGGATAATTTCAATTTCCTTAACAACAAAGTCAGTGGAGCCCACTGTGAAGTATCTGTTCGATCACATGATACTAGACAATTTACATTTTCCCGGTGTTATGTTGCTGGAAAACATAGGTTTGTCTAGCATTTTGTTGCTATACGTTTACAGAGCTACTTTGTTCCAAACGATAATTTGGGCCTATTTGGTAATACAATGTTCACAAATTTGAATTAATTCAGTTCGATAAAAAGCTCCATAAATCTAACATGCATCTATAAAATCATACATAAAAAGAATCCATAAAATTTTCATAAAAAAATTAAGTGTATGAATATCCATACAAGTATCCATAAAATCTATCATTGTTTGCATCCATCAATCAAACATGTTATCACAATTCATCTATATCGATTATTTCGATAGTTACTACATCAAGGCTAATAAGAGTGCGGAATTGATGAATACAAATAGTATATGCTTTCTCTCATCCACTAGCACACGGGTGATGAAAACGAATCCAATTATTTGCTATCGGAGGTACTGTATGACCAAGTTGCAGATAAACCTATAACAAAGAAATCAATAAGTATAATTACAAAATACGATATTATAATGATCTAAGTAGGCTCGGTAGTTACCTGCACGAAATGGTTTCCATTTACAGACCCTATGCAGATATCTTTTCGATTAGGTGTTGCAATTAGCACTGATCTAAGTAGTAGAAACGTCAAGCATTGTTGCATGGATATATGATAAAGAACAACTTGGTAGTATGATGCTATCAAATGGCCCATGTTAGGCATAGTCATCTAATGATTAAATCCGAGGCCAGGTTCGAAGTAGGATAAGTGTAGCGATCCCGATTTCGATCCTTCTTTCATGTTTTGCCATTTCGACTGGGCCAATCAGGGATTGAGCTGCCCGGTCAGCTCGCAGGGGTCTAGGGGGCAGCGCCCCTTGGCGGGTCCCAGGACAGCGCCCTGGTGGGGTCGATAGGCAGCGCCCCCGAAGCAAAAATGCAAAATGTATTCGAAGTTGCTTGTCCGCTCGAGCGGCCGTTTATGTGCTTGAGCGAAGAGTGTTTGATTTCAGAAGTTTGACCTGTCTGCAAGAGTATTGGATTAGTGTATTCGACGCTCGAGCGGACCATATTATATCAGTTTGTGAATCTGATATTTCAGATCACTTTTTCAGTCCTCTCCCTCTCTCTAAAACTCTCCAGAATTCCAAATCGGGAGCTTCTCTCTCTAGAAGTCATCTTCTCTCTTTGATTTCTCCAAATCCATTGGGATTTAGACCTAAGTTTTTCACCAAAGTTGGTTATCATCTCGAGGGCTTTGTTGTGTACAGTGAAGATCGAGTTTCGACACTGTTGATTTTGGGAGTTTCATCTCATTTCTTCTTCAAAACTTGAGGTTGGGATTTTCTTAGAGTTATATATATATATATATATTTCTGCAAGATCTATATGATTTTCGAAATCATCTTTCAATAGCTTTGAAAATTGATTGTTGATTCAAAAAGTTGAGCGATTTTGAAAGTGGGTTTGTCTCTTATTCTTATAAAATGATCTTATGGGTTTTGATCTTCGTTGATTGAAGAAAATATGATTTTGGAAAGTTTTCTCTCAAAGGATTTGAATTGTATAGTTTTGGTGAGAAACCTAGAATTTGGAGATTTTTTTAAAAGAGACTGAAAATCCATGAATGTTATTGTTGTATTTATTTTGTGTGTCAAAACAAATGGATGTTTGGAAAATTTCTATTTATATTTATATAAATGATGAATTTTAAGAAATACGAGAATTGTTGTTCATTTTGAAAATTATTGTTCAAAACGTTGAAATAGTCTTGAAATGACTAATTGTTGAGGATACTTGAGAAGAGGGAATTGTGTTATTCTTTGGATAATGAATTGGAATAACAGTATTTATATTCATCTTGTGTTATTGGCATAACAATTCATTTGATTACATTAAACTTTGAAAGTTGATTTAAAAACTTGCATTGAGAAAAGAATGTTGAGAAACAAGGTTTCATGAAATGGTTTTGGGGTAAATACATTAGTAAGTCTTGATAGATGGTGTAGATGATATTGAATAAGTTGGCCTAAGAGTCCGGGGTGAAAGACCGAAAACCTACGTGGATAGGTGTCGAGCCTTTCAGTTAATACCGGTAAAAATGACAATTTGGTAGTACTTGTATAGTCTACTTGCCGACACCGACCTAGGGATTACCAGAGTCGTATTTACCGCCTTGAAATAAATTGTTAAGTTTTGAACAATTGAAATTGCATGACATCATTGAACATAATGGTTTACAAAAGATAAAAATGTGATTTATCTTCAAAAAGGGGCATGGCATGTGCATTTCATCTCTTGAGACTTGTATAAAATGTATATACTTTGTTAAGGATTTCCTACTGGGCTTTATGCTCACCCTACGAGATTTTTGTGCAGGAAAAGATGTGGTGATGCCGCCTAACTAAAGGCGAGGAAATGTGTGTTGAGAGTACGAGACTCTCATTTTGCTGTGACTCTATGTGTAAGCTAAGGGCTGTATGTGTATGGGTTTGAATAACCGTTTTGTGTAACCAGGCTCAAGCCTTGGAAACTTGTAAACCCTTGGGGGTATTTATTTGTTTATTTACTTATTGTTGGATTAATGTGTTGTTGCATGAAGAACTATTGGATCATGTAATGTAAGTTTGGAGATTTATATTCGGTTTTTCTTGAAAGAGTCATGATTGTTGTATTATCGTTTGGGCTAGAAATTTGGGGCGTTACAATAAGATAGAGTTAAGGTCATCAACCCTTTCTAGTGAACCAAATAGTTGCACGCAGTGCACTACATTCAAATGTAACTCAGTTAACGAGTTTTGCCGAATTTGTTGCCAATCATCTCCACTTAAACTAATCAATCCAGCTATTGCTCTGAAATCACAATTGTCATCTGCTTGTACATCTTTTATGTGATGGATATGTGGTCTTAACTTCTCCGGAAATTGTTCCAAGTAAGAGATACTGTATGGGAAAGAAATAAACCTTCTCGTATAATCCTGTTGATCAAGTCTGCGCTCCTTTGTACGACGTTGTTTTACTCCCTGAAAACACAAAGGTGAGCTAGTCGGCGGGTGTGTGCCGGATACCTCTCCGATGCCTAAGTCAGCAAAATAGACAAATAGACAAAAGCTCTGTGTATTCGAGAATCAAAGTTGTGTTACCTCTCCATAGGTGATGTTATGAGCTTTTATAGGTTCCGCGTGGCACAATCCAAGTAGGACTCTTACTCCTCCATGTAGAGTCCTCCTAGGAATCACATTCCTAAAAGATAATGCTTATCCTTCAACACCCCCCTCACTGCTTAAACCAAGTGAGATGGTTTTACCACGGTTGGATGTCAATACGACCGAGCTAACATGACCATGCTAAAGCCGCAAACTAGACCGACCTCCAGCTAGTTTGGTTCTTCCTTTCACTGCGTGTACCTCGGTTTGACATACTCCAACTGTGGTGTTTACTTACTACCATGCTAACCATAGTAAATCCCCGACCAAGCTAACGATAGCTAGGTCCACCGCAAGAAGCCCAAATACCTTAGTTCTGAATACCATGACCGAGATAACTACCTTTACTCCGTCTGGTGACTTTAATCACACTTGGGCCGTGGTAACACTTGCCAATCCCTTTTCATACTTGAACCGAACTAACTATGGCGCGCTAAGACCGTGCTAACCAAAGCGAGGTCCACCATGAGAAGCCATCATACCTTGGCTCCAAATACTACGACCAAGCTAACTATGGCGTGCTACGACCGCGGTGACCGTCATTACACTTGGACCGAGCTAACACTTGCGATCCACTTGCTAAGCTCTTTTTACCGCGGCTGAGACCTTTACCTCGACTGACCCCTTTACCTCGGCTGATATCTTTACCTCGGCTAACATTGCGGTCAACCAAGTCACTTCGGCTCTTCTCTCCGTTTGACTACCTTGCTTGGTAGCTCGGCCATAGCGTTGACCGCTACTAGGAAGTAGCTAAGTCCCGTAGCTAGGTCCCGTGGCTAGGTCTTATAGCTAGGCCGTGTAGCTAGGTCCAATAACTTGGTCCCGTAGCTAGGTCTCGTAACTAGGTCCTAAAAACATCTTTGACCGCCACTCCAACCTAGCTCGGCCCAATTTGGCTACACAAATTACCCTCTCAGATACGATTTGTTAACTGCATCATACAGACCTACATCACAAATATACACCAATGGATATATGAAATAATTAAAATGAGGCTGAACAACTATTAAAATATATTTTATACATATTTTTTGCCTTCTTCCGTTGCACTTGCTTATGAGCTGGTGCAGTTTAGATGGTAACACCTTGTGAATAACTATCTTTCCCATATAGTACAAACTCAAACGCAGATGGGTCACGTTTAGTAGATGTATCGATTTTGAATTGACCACGGCTGCAACCTCGGCCCCTACCTCGCGTATCAGTCTTGAGTTCAGGTTTCACCAAAAATGTACTATCTGGACTAATTAACTCCCTCAACTTTTTCAGAAAGATCACTTGTTACGTCTCGTCAATCGTTTGGAATTTCTCAATAAAAAAATCAGTCTCTGTTTTGCAATCTAACTCCACAAAAGCACTTTTTGAAACTGGAAGTATATCTAACTTCCTCAAATGAGGATTACACAAGAGAGGGGAATCGATCGACCTTGTTGAAAATACTCAATTATTTCATGTGCATATGGCAATCCATGTGTACGTCACAAAATGCAACCACATGCAACAATATATATTCCCACACTATTCAATCTCTTTGACTCTACCAATATTTTGTCCAAACTACAAATTGAAATAAAATCACGTAACTCAGTGAACTCAGTAGGTGTGTAGTTGTGTTGGACTACAATCAAACTCTGTTGAAATGAGGCTTTAATGTCTACATGCTGTAACTCTAACAAATTGTGTATTTTGGTCCAAGATGTCTCAAAACTGCCTTGACTTGATCCAAGTTGCCTCTTCAATTTAGCATGAGAGCTCTCCGCCCTACAAGTATGTATATTTTGACATTTAATATAAAATTCAAAAAATTATAGCAATTCATAAATGTAATGAGCAAAATTCACCTATTTGTAGTAGTATTTTTGAAATGCATAGTACTGTCTGTCCAAGTTACAACAAAATTTTCTTTGTATGGCTCTAACCAATTGGTAGTAACATACTTAATAGCTTCAGGATACATACTAAATTTGATCTTGAAATTGGAAAATTGTTCATTGAATTATGTTTCTGTTCTAACCAATACCAAAGCATTCCAACTATGCATGAACTTATCCCATTTATTTTTTGTCTCAAAAACCTTCTTGCACTTCATCAGAACATTCTTGCTAATATGCCGTCTATATAAAAGATTAGTGGCCATAGGTAGAACTTTTAAGATGGCTTTCATCAAAGCCAACTCTATATGTGTAATAATGACTTTTGGAAAAGCAATATTCTCCATAATAGTACGTAATACGCCTAAAGCCCATGTATAGTTGTCCTTCTGTTCATGACCATGATAAGCAAAAGCAATTGAAAATGTCAAGTTGCCATCTATATAAAAGATTAGTGGCCATAGGTAGAACTTTTGAGATGGCTTTCATCAAAGCCAACTCTCTATCCGTAATAATGACTTTTGGAAAAGCAATATTCTCCATAATAGTACGCAATACGCCTAAAGCCCATGTATAGTTATCCTCCCGTTCATGACCAAGATAAGCAAAAGCAACTGAAAATGTCAAGTCCGTTGATGTTACCCCAATAATCTCTAAGAGAGGGAGTCGATACATATTAGTTTTGTATGTGCAATCCATAATCAAGATATGTGGAAATACACGTAACAACTCCAAACTAACCGGGTGTGCCCAAAACAAGTTAGTCACCGTCTCTCTATCATCACATCGATGCCACTCAATATAATTTTGAATCGGCAATTGCCCTAATAGTTATTGCATCTGTGATCTTCCCACCCTCGATATTACTCGATGTCGATGGCGTGCGTTGTAGATTGTCTTCATTGTTGTCGCATTATAGGCATCCCATTCGTTTCAATGTAACCAATATCTCTTTTAGTTGCACCATACTCTTTGACATGTTAACTAATAAGGATGTTTCCTCCTTAGATAATCTGCCAGCAAATGAGTGCCCTTCAAGATGTTCAGTAGACGGATGATTGTGCACTCCGCATAAGACATGCAACATCCACTAATCATTTGTAGGCAATTTTTCCCCCTTAATAGAAATGGACATCCACATTTTTTAGAACTTGTCAACCTCAATTGTTCCCCCTTGATCTTCTTGTTGTCTCTATAGTAACCACTTATTTCACAAGCAAGGGTAAGTTTTGGTTTTCTGCCATTACCTCCCGTATCTGATGTCTTTGTAACAATGACAAATCCAGTATTCTTCCCAACATCAAAAGCCCATTTAATTAATGCTTGACAACTACTAAAAATCTAAACATAATAAATACATTTATACGTCAAATTATTAATAAAACTCAATACAAATTAAAAATAAGAAAAAATCATATTCATAAAGAAACTTAACAAATCTCGTATGTAATGAATTCATGATTGAAGTCCACTAATAATGCAGTACTTGCGTTGTTGCAATGAGTATAAGTATAATGCTTCCAAGCAAAAAAATATAAAAATATATAATAAAAAAAATTGAAAATACATGGTAATGAGTGGCCGAACAAATTTAAAAAATCTAGCCTTATATTACCGTAAATGTATCTTTTATTCGGCAGTTGGCTACTAGACTTATATTTTTTGTTCGACATTATGATGTCGGACTATGTTATTTTGTTCGATTTCGAAGCACGGAACAAAACTCGAAGACTAACCTAGAAAATCGAAACAAAAACCTACCAAACAAACAAGAAAACTCACCACCTCACTTTTTTGATGGTTCTTCACCGTCATTTCTTCATCCATTACTTTCTTTGATGATCAAAACACTGTGATTCTCACTTTTTAAAAAGAGATGTGTAAGAAAAAAGAAAAGTTGAGAAAGGAAAAAGGAAAAAGAGGAGTAGGGATTGAAGACCAAGGGGTGTAAGGAGATAATAAAATATATTACTTTTAGTGTTCTATCCTTAAAAGTAATTTCACACATAGATAAAATTGGAAGAAAAAAAAAATCGGGTGATTCTACTTACACCACTATTTAACCTCTTTACACCCTCCATCTCATTACACCACTGAAAAAAATATAATTCTCATTACACCCCCAATATATTACCAAAACTAACTCTAGATTAACTATTTCATCTCTTTACACCACTAATTTTGGTAACACGGTGCAATTTACATTATTCCGGTGTTATGCTGCCCAAAAAAATAGATCTCTCCAGCATTTTGTTGCTATACATTTACAAAGACACTTTCTTCCAAACAATGATTTTTTAATTTGTGGTGGGCCTGTTCGGTAATACAACATTAATTAATTTGAATTACTCCAGTGCCATATTACCGGACAATAATTTTTTTTCCTAGTATTATGTTGTCGTCCAATTAGATGATAACAAGAAATTACTTTGGACCACTCGTGAAATGCATGTTCAGTGATACATTGTTATACAAATGGGATTACTCTAGTGTCATGTTGCCAAACTACAATAGAGTTGTCTAGGCCCTCGTCGCTGTACATTGAAAGATTTACTTTTTTCTTGAAGCATCTATAAAAAAATTCATAAATCAAACACGCATCCATAAAATCATACATAAAAAGTATTCATAAAATTATTCATAAAAACATCAAGTGTATGAATATCCATAAAGTATCTATAAAATATGTCATTGTTTGCATCCATCAATCAAATATGTTATCACAATTCGTCTTGCTAATTTGTAGGTATTTTTTTCTCCCTTAATAGAAATAGACATCCACATTTTTTAGAACTTGTCAACCTCAATCGTTCCCCCTTGATCTTCATGTTGTCCCTATTGCAACCACTTCTTTTACAAGTGTAAGTGTTGGTTTTCTGCCATTATCTTCCGCATCTGATGTCTTTATAGCAATGACAAATCCAGTCTTTTTCCCAAAATCAGAAGCTCGTTTAATTAAAGCTTCACGATTACTAAAAAACTAAAAATAATAAATACATTTATACGTCAAATTATTAATAAAACTCAATACAAATTAAAAATAAGAAAAAATCGTATTTATAAAAAAACTTAACAAACCTCGTCTGTAATGAATTCATGACTAGAGTCCACTAATAATGCAGTACTTACGTTATTGTAATGAGTATAAGTATAACCCTTCCAGGTAGAAAAATAAAAAAATATAAAAAAATGAAACTGAAAATACATGGTAATGAGAAGTCAAACAAATTAAAAAAAATCGGTTTGGGGTTACCGGAAATGTATCTTTTATTTGGTAGTTGGTTACCAGACTTATATTTTTTGTTCGACAATGTGATACCGGACTATTTTATTTTGTTCGATTTCGAATCACTTAATGAAAGTAGAACACCAGTCCAGAAAAACGAAATGAAAGCCTACCAAATAAATAAAAAAACTCATCATTTCACTTTTTTTGATAGTTTTTTACCACCGTTTCTTCATCCATTGCTTTCTTTACTGATCAAAATACTATGATTCTCACTTTTTAAAAAGAGATGTGTAAAAGAAAAAAAAAATTAAAAAAGGAAAAAGAGGAGTAGGGATTGAAGACCAAGAGGTGTAAGGAGATAACAAAATATATTTAATTTTAGTGTTTTGACCTTAAAGAAAATTTAATACATGGATAAAATTAGGAAGAAAAAAACAAAAAAAAGGGTCATTCTATTTACACACCACTTTCCCTCTCAAGGCAAACCATTAATTAATTTATTTTTTACTACAATTTTAACCTTAAGTGAAATGACTATAAAGGACAAGTTATGATACACCCTATTTGTGTATTTACCATAAAGGACAAGAATCAATATAATATAAATTATCAATTTCAAACTTGTTTCTTACGTATCTTCTTTGTCAAGAATCCAAAAATCCTAAAACTAAAATGAAAAACCCTTCAACAAATAATAAAAAATATAGTATTATTGAAGATTTTGATTGGATTCAATGAAGGATGCATCTGACAATTCTCATTCGGAACAATGGACCAATGCAAATATTATTTTTTTTGTTGTTTTCGTCGTCATTTTCGTTTATGAGTGGTAAATCGTTGTTCGGTTAACCAGAGGTGAATGATATATCATTGTTCGACAAGCTACAATCGAACAACTTATATCTGTTCAACAGACTACAATCGAATAACTTACATCTGTTCAACAAACTACAATCGAACAAGTGCAATTTGTTCGGATTACTACGATTGGACTTTTTCATTTAATTCAACTCTGTATTGCCGAACAATTATAATTTTTTTTTAATTTTTTTTTTCAGAACTGTGCATCCGTGGAATGCAGTAATGTTGGATTTGGGGGTCTTGTTGACTACACGAGTCAATTTATTACCAACTGTGTTGAGCAACACCACCGACGACGTCTTGATGAGTGTTTTCAGCAATGGTGTTCACCGGTGTAAATAGAGAATGGAGGAGGAGATGAGTATCGTGGGTGTGGGGTGTGTGGCTGTGTGGAGGCAAAGATGGAACTTTGTGTGTATATTGTTGTGGGTAGGTGGGTGTGTGAGTGAGGGTATACATAAAAATTTGTGGTGTGTGATGAGAAAAATATTTATTTTTGCAATTTATTTTTGGCGTGTCTTTAGAAGTGGTTTGCCTTGAGAGAGAAAGTGGTGTGTAAATAGAGCCTTCTAAAAAAAAAACTCATATAGAGGGTGTAAAGAGATAAAGTAATGGTGTAAGTAGAATTGTCCAAAAAATCTCATATAGAAGGTGTAAAGAGGTAAAGTAGCGGTGAAAATAAAATCACTCTATTTGATTACACATTTTTTCGTAAAAAGTTAAAATTTTTTTCATAACCCACATTTTTTCTCTACTTTTTTACTAAAAAGTAAAAAATTATACTTATCTACAACATCTCAAATCACCTCTTAATTTTTTTTTTGTGTAATTTTGTTATTATTTTCTCCTAAACCCTAAACCCAATATATGAAATTTCAAAAGCTTCCCCTTCAGAAATTATTTTCCCCACTTCCTAATTAGCAATTTGAACAGAAAGAAACCCTTCTCTCTCTCCCTCTCTGAGAAAATGTATTCGTTTCCTCAACCTGGTTCAGTCACCATCTGTGAAATCAACAGAGACTTCAGTATGAAACCCTCTCTCTCTCTCTCTCTCTCTCTCTCTCTCTCTCTTATATAGACACACACACACACACAGCGCTCAAATTTTTGTGAAAAAGTGTTTAAACTAGATGTATCATGTATGACAAATGTATATAAAATGCAGTTACGGCCGAGAACCTCTCAGACGATCGAGCTAAGGAAACTTACGCCAAAGTTCTCGTAAGTCTCCTCAATCACATGCATTTCTGTGTCTGTGTGTCTATAATTTGTATTGGTCATATATATAATTGAATGTGGTGGATAATTGTAGGGAATTGTATTCAGTGCGGTTTCTTTTCGGACCGATCATCTATTACCATCACCGAATCCGGAACAGGGTTCGGAACAACTAGGAAGAATTGATGAGAGTGTTCAGAGGAACAGCTGGTCAGCAGCACTACAGGGGATTTTTATCAATTCCCTCAAACTCCTTTTTCATCCGAATGATGTAATTTTTTGTTTTTTCTGTTTAATTGCTTTTGCTATTGTTTGGGTTGTTACTCAAAATTTTACTCATATTTGAGTAATGGACTACTCCAATGGACATATTCAGATTTAACCATAAATTTGAGCAAAAGCTTAATTAATAGCAAAGTGGTAAATTTGAGAGCCACTAAATAGACTTGAAATTTTTTAGGAAACATTTTAGTCTCCGTTGATTTGGGTAAAAATCTGTGTAAAACTCAATTTGGTACAAATTTGGATAAAGGATTGGAGGTTGTTTTTAATGACTTTTACCCAAAATTAAGTTTGATTTAGGTTGGAGTGGAGATGCCCTTAGCATTTATTGAAATGAGGGAGAGACATTGCAGTGTCGTTACGTTGGCAGTACAAGATTTAGGCCTAATAGACTATAAGAAGGCGTGGAAGCATTCAAATGATCATAAGATTCTGAAATGCGTGGTTTTTTTTATTGTTTATCTATGTTTACTTAGATATTAATGGTGACTCAATGCAGATAGTTAATGTGTTTTAACAACATACACTTCAGAATTGGTTGATTGACTGTGTCTCTTGCATTAATCATAGACAAGCTTAACTTAAGCGTGAATTGCACTTAAAATGTGCACTTTTATGTCCTGCATTGGCTATTGAACAGCTTAAGTAACCCTGATTATTGATGATCTAAACTAGTTGAAAAGCTTGCAGATTATTTATCCTTGTGTAGTTTCTAGTAAAGGTTTACAGGAAAGCATTGAAAATTTTCAAATATTCTCATCGATTAAGAATCACATTTAGATGGTACACGTAGTTTGGGTATGGGGATCAAACCTATACTCTCTCTTCAATTACCAAACTGACGAAGGACGAGTCGGGGCTTACTCTCCTACTAGTAGTGAACCAAAATTAATATATGAGAACAGAAAAGCTGCTGATGTTAATTGATTTTTATGACTAAAAAGTTGGTATTTGTATGAGTAATAAAGGGGTAAGAATGTAAGCATGAAAAGATGGAATTTTTGGCGCTGTTCAAGGGCTGTTATGGGTGCTGTGAACAGTGCATAACTTGGGTTGTTATATATTCTTTTGTAAGCTGAGGTGCTAGGGTTAAGAAACTATGATGTATGGGGGTTGAATGGGAGTTAATACATATCTGGGTTTGTAGTTTAGAGGCTTGAAGTTTAGAAAAATTAAAATAAGAAGAAGAAAGAAGAAGACAAGGTCTAGGCATCACACCCAAATCCCTCAAGTATCACACTTGGGGTTAGAATTGCATCACATAATTCATAGAGGAGCTTTAAAAACTTCACAAAAGTCTCCACACCATGTTCTCCATTGAATTAACCGCATTATATTGCACTATAAAGGCTTCCTTCACCAATTAGTACTAGGACTCTGAAAAAGGAAACTAGGGGCTTGTTTGGTTTGTATCTCAAGATATAATTTTTGAGAAAAATTTTAAAAATTTTGTTTGGTTCAAATTCTTTGAAAAAAAAAATTCCAAAATCACTTTTTCTTTCCTACACATCAATCAATCAGTCACTTTTTATCTCTCATCTCTCTTTCTCAATCACTTTTTCTCTCACACACATTTATTCAACTAAAACAAAATATCAAATCATTCCAAACTCCCAAACACCAAAACTATTTTCAAAATATACAATCAAACAAACCAAAAATTTTTCTAAACTCTCTATCCAAATTTTTTTTTGGAAATTTATCTCAAAACATAAACCAAATACACCCTAGACTTTTGTCTTCAAAAAAAAATATTTTCAAGACCAATTAAGATCTATAAATAAAACCCAATTACATGACTCATATGACGACCCATGGGTGACCCCTCGATCCCTTTCACAAAATTATACAAATTACCAAGTCCCCTTGGTATATAAAACTTAATAAATCATATAGAAATTAACTAGATTAGTACCTATTGAGCAGTCTTTTTTCAATAAAAAATAAACAATTGAACAAAACAGTAATTCAGTAGAACAATATATTGTTCAGGTATCGTACCACGAGGACCTTGGGTTGAGTTGTATCAATTTAATTGGTAATTTCTAATTTAATTTGAAGAAGAGAGGATGATTGATTTTTACCGATGAGAATTTAGATTAAACCAAACTAATTGCGCAAATAAAGAGAGTTATCCGAATATGGAGAGAGACTTAGGATTCCAAATCCACTACTAATCTCATATCATGTAATTAAAATATCCAATTCTAGTAAATCAATGGTCCGGATAATAATGATGTATGGTGGCTACAAGCTTTGATAACATTGCCAATAGGATGAGCATATCCAAAACATAGGCACGAATCGTCCACACCAAACTAGGATTGTGGCACGACTCGTCTCCCCTAAACATAACTCGTCTCAGGGTTTGTATATACAAGAAAGTAAAACAGTTGTATGATCATGCATTCTCAATCACAGAAATTGAATACATAAATCGAATGAAAAGATTATTTGAATAAAATATCTAAATATGATCATACAATGATTATCTAATTTCAAAAAAAAAAAAAACTATAATCAAAATACAAAATTACGGGATACTTGATTAGAGTTTCATCTCAATCTTGAGAAGGAAGCTTAGCCACTCATGGAGAGGTTGAACACTTCGAAAGTTGAAGAGAACGCCATGGATTGATGATTTTTCTTCTTCTCTAGCTTCTAGCCGTATTCTCTAGGGTTTCAGATGCCAAAACAAGTGCCCAAAACCTCTTTTTATCACCTCTAGTCAATTCTGAGTCTAAAACGTGTGCACGCAAAAACGTGACAAATCTCATGCGGATCAACTCAAAGGCCCAACTTGATTATGGAAAATCCGCTCGTGTGGATTGTGAATTTCGCTCGAGTGGATTCACTCAGTCACGGATTTTCACTCCTTTTGCCTCCTTTTGCGATCTTCTCTTTTCCGGAGTGATATAACTTGAAGAGGAAGAAAAACACTTTATTGTATCAAATATCATAAGCTAAAAGACTAAAAACATAAGCTAGGGAGCCTCGAAGTGTAACATTTCGGCTTAGATCACCTACCATAAATGATAATATTATTCTATTAACCCTAAAAGGTTTATTGTGCATGTTTCCAATGAGTTTGGCTTGAAAATAATGAATTCTCTCCTTTTGCCTCCTTTTGCGATCTTTTCTTTTCCGGAGTGATATTAACTTGAAGAGGAAGAAAAATATTTTATTGTATCAAATATCATAAGCTAAAAGACTAAAAACATAAGCTAGGGAGACTCGAAGTGTAACATTTCGGCTTAGATCACCTACCATAAATGATCATATTATTCTATTAACCCTAAAAGGTTTATTGTGCATGTTTCCAATGAGTTTGGCTTGAAAATAATGAATTCTAGTGCTTCCTTAATTTTGGTGTTATTTGCTCTTCTTGTGGACTGCTTTACAATGTGTAAGCAAGCTTGTAACTTAGACATGACTACAACGCTCATCATGAACTGTCTTGATAATGTTCCTGAAATGTATAAGTTTTAAGAACAGGAGTTGCATAAATATAGGAAAAAAAATAGATGGTTGGATCATTTGAATAAGAGCAAGTCTAGAGGACGTGGTTACTTGCCTGACAAGGAAAACAGGAAAAAGAAAAAAAAAAAAGTGGTCCGAGGCCTTACCCTTTTCTTTTTCTTTTTCTTTTTCTTGGGTTATAAATTTTGTAGGTAAAATTGTTGCCAGAGGTTGATCTTCATGCAGTGAGTTGGCATCGACATAAGCATATTTTAGCATTCATTTCTGGGCCAAATCATGTTACAATTCGTGATTATGAGGATTCAGGTCAGTAATTTTCTTTCACTGATATGAGGGTATACTTGCTTCTTTCTTCGCCATTTGCATTGTCAAAGAGCATTTCATTCATCATCCTTTAGATGTCTGTTCAATATAATTTTTGATTCTAGTGAATTGAACCTTTATATTTTTAACAGAACGGAAGGAACCATGCATTTTGACCCATGAATCCCAAAGAGATGTTAAGCTTCTTGAGTGGAGGCCAAATGGTGGGAGGACACTTTCTGTAGCATGCAAGCAAGTATCACAACATTTCTGCATTCTTATTGTACAATTAGCTCAATGTTTTGTGTATTATGATTTTAAGAAGATTTACCAACAACTATGTTATTTCTTATTGGGTATCTTTTCAATAACTGAATTGAGCAGGGGTAGAATTTGTATATGGACTGCTTCTTATCCTGGCAATGCGGCATCTGTGAGATCTGGAGTTACCTCTGGCACTATTGCTAGGGGTGCTGGAACTCGATGGACTCTAGTGGATTTTCTTCGAAGTCACGATGATGAACAAATTAGTGCACTTTCTTGGAGTCCAGATGGAAGATATCCTAACTAGTTTCCATTTGGCATTCATTTCTATAACTTTACTATGCTTTATCATATTATCTAGTACTAGGAACATGACTTACTAAATTTGAGATATAATTATCACTTTCCTCACAGCTTTTGCATGCCATTAGTCCTTTTTCATCGATTAAGTTTCATTAGTCCTGTAATGAAACTTTGGATTCCCTTGATGTTTTTGTTGTCTTTGCCATGCACTGGGCCTTTGTGGTTGTTCCTCTGTGTGTAGGGTGCTGAAAGATACATCATGTAATTTCCTTCCCTGTTGATTGACATTTGGATAGTTTTTATTTTTATTTTTATTTTCTTTATTTATTTTTATTTTTAGCAAAAGAAAATACATAGATATACTTTATAATTGACAATATACAACAATGAGGATTTATTCTCACTTCTAAATGAACCATATTTTTCTATGCTTTCATTTTCTGTATTCTATTAATGGTTGAATCTGTGATTTTCTTGACCTCTTTTTACATATTTGGCATCTGGCTCGTATGAGAGCTCGTCATTCACGATCTGGGATGTTGCTCAAGGTATATATAAAATCATTTCCCACTTCAATTTTTTTAGCATCAGAATCAGTGTTTGCTTTGGTCTTACAGAAGCTCACAGATTATGCTGAGTAGCATGCTGGGTGATTTTAGAAGCATCAGAAATAGTTGATTTCTTCATTATATTACTTTTTTTTTTTCCCTTTTCACTTTTGGGTAGAAAACTTTCTCTTTGTTATTTGTTTTTTTTTTTTTTTTAACTTTTTATAAATTCTTTGATAAAAATTGTGTTGTTTACTATGTGTATCAGATGGAACATCTTGAGATGATGCCCATTAACCACTCTCTTTGGATTTGGTTTACATTATTTGACTGATTTTTCTTTTGATTGGGCATTGGATAATGTTGCCCACCCTGAACCTGAGTCATCTGTAACATGAGTTTGTATTTGTCCTTCAATGATTAGCATGCCTGCATACTACAACTCCATAGAAGATCTATTTCTGTAACTTATCCTTCATATAACTATGAGACACATCGGAGTGATTCAATTTTAAAATCATTCAGTGATATAGGACACAAGTTTCAAGTATATATATTCATAAACTATTTGTTTTGCAAAAACCAACCAAAAAACAAAATAGAATAAAAGGAAAAAGTGTGTTTCTGTTTCTCCCTGTTAGATAATACATTAATGATGTAGAAAAAGTGTGGAGATACTCTCCTACTAAGCAGTGAACGATGAGCTCAAAAATAAAATATGATGCAGCAGTGGAGGGCTGAAATTGCTAGTTGACGTGGCTAAAAAGGTGGTAAATATGTATAGGCTCTTATGGTTTGATGGATAATGAAAGGGTATGGGTTTGAGCATGAAAAGATGAGGTCTTGGGTATTATTCAGGAATTTTGTGGGCACTGTGAACCTCTGAAACTTGGGATGTTGTGTTCTTTAAGGTACTAGGGTTGAGTAGTTGTGGATGTTAAGTTATTGGGGTTATGAAATAGGATTTCTAGGATTGGGAAAGGCTTGAAACAGATCTAGTTCTAGAATTTTTACTGGCCAAAAAATACATAGAAAATTAAGAAGGAAGGAGACAGTTTAAGCAGCACACCTAGAGTTAGAATTGCATCATACAATCCCAAAAAGGCGTCAAAAGTTTTGGAAAATCTCTAAAACATATTCTCTATCAATAAGTTGGATGAATTTATATAGACTAGAACTCCTGATTCTAAAAGAACTTGGACTTCCTATTTTGGAAACTAAAACTTTTGACTTGGAAATCTATCTAAAACTATGTACGACCCGTGAATAAAAACTCAATTACATAACTTGACCCACATGATGACCCATGGGTGACCTTGTACAACCCATTCCAGAAATTCTACAAATCACCAAAATACCCCACACCTATAAAATACTGTAATGCATATAAAAAAAACCACTAATTAATAGATTTAAAATAAAAATAAAGACAAAATTGTATTACTTGAATAAAAAGGGACAATTACAGAAAAATGGTATCAATACAAAATACCATTTTTTTTGCAATTGTCCCAATAAAAAACACCCAAGGGTGCACCAAGTAGGTGTTTGGCATGCACTAAAAAAGTGCACTTGTTTTGCATACATACACTTATTTGAGTCACATCAATCAACATCTCCTCTTTACTTTTTTACCTACTTTCTCTACTTTTCTACACATTTTTTTTTATTATAAAAAGTCAAAAAGTGTACTTATTTAGAACATCCCAAACCAATGCTCAACAAAAAAATTGAGTGCAAAAATGAAATCTAAAGGAGAGAGGATTCACAGAATAATCCTTGATTCCAAAAATAAAATGTATGTATGTAAAGGACCCATCTTGAGCTTCTAGATCCCAAGAATTGTCTCCTAAAAAATGCATCTATTTCCCTCTCTCCAAGCTTCACATTATACAGAGCGGGGCCACCATCCAAGTTTTCTTTTTGGACTCCCAACTGCATCCACTACCCCAACATTCCATCACCTCCTTGATCGAGCTTGGCACCCTAAAGGTGGAAAAGGTGAATCCCGAAGCTCATTTGCCACAGACAGTGTATGAGAAGATAATCCCCTATCTCTTCCGCTATACAGTACATTCAGCAACAGCAGCACCTATTGGTCATTTTATATCCCCGCTTTATCAGATTGTCCACCGTTGAGATATAATTCAAGGCTGCTAAAAGCCACCTTTGAAGGAGCTCCTGTCTTCCAAATTGATGGCAAATGTTCTCTAGATCCTCCAGAAATCAATGAGAAGTAAGGTATTACAGAGAAGAACTCATATCTATTCTTCCACTTCTAACTGTCCTGTCTGGCTGGAGTGATAGTCATGCCATTAAGTAAGCCAAGAAACTCCTCCACGCCTTCTGCTTCCCAATCTTGAAGAGGTATGCTAAAAATAGGCTGTCTCAAACCATTTTAGACCTATATAAGCTCAAATAATCCACAACCAACACATTTATATTCTAATTTAATACCTAACCTATAAAATAAGTCTTCAATAAAGCAGAATTTGATTACACATAATTCCAATTGGTCCCAAGCAAATTCTGCTTGAAGCCAACACATTTCCAAAATTTGCTGCATCTTTAATTTTGCTTTTTCTTGATCTTGTTATGGTCCATATCAATTAAAGCCCCTAGGGTATGAACATGGTGAGGTGCATCATCTATTATGCACATTAGCATTCCAATTTTTAAATGCAAATCACTTAGTCAAATTGTAAAATAAATTGATGTATATTATTGATTGATTTGTGTATTATTGATTGATTTTTGTGTATTATGTATATTACAAGGATTCCTATTATATAGGAGAGGATTTGGGAGTAGGTGAGGAGTAGGTGTAGGTGGTAGTGGAGGTGGTAGGTGGAGTGGGTGGTAGTGGAGGTGGTAGGTGGAGTGAGTGGTAGTGGTAATTTACATTTACACAATTTACATTAACAGCCCCCCTCAAACTCAAGGAGGATAGGCACTAGCCAACTTGAGTTTGGAGAGAGTCACAAAACAGAAAAGTAAACTGATAAATAAAATAAAACAGGATAGGAGACACGGTATGGTCGTGTCAGACCGTTGTAGGAGACACTTTATGAGGTCGTGTCAGACCGTTGTAGCAGACCGTTTACGGGGTCGTGTCGGACCGTTGTAGCAGACACTGTGTGGTCGTGTCAGACCGATGTAGAAGACAGTTTATGGGGTCATGTCGGACCGATGTAGAAGACAGTTTACGGGGTCATGTCGGACCGTTGTAGCAGACAGTTTATGGGGTCATGTTGGACCGGTGTAGAAGACAGTTTACGGGGTCATGTCGGACCGTTGTAGCAGGACAGTTTACGAGGTCATGTAGGACCGGTGTAGCAAACAGTTTACGGGGTCATGTCGGACCGTTGTAGCAGACACTGTGTGGTCGTGTCAGACCGTTGTAGAAGACAGTTTATGAGGTCATGCCGGACCGGTTGAGAAGACAGTTTACGGGGTCATGTCGGACCGTTGTAGCAGGTTGTGGTGGTGCACCAAGGGGGCAACTTAGGGAGTTCGCCATGGGCGACTTATACATGATACTGTGTATAACCCCCCCTCAAACTCAAATAGGTGTGAAGATAGAAACCTATTTGAGGTTGAAACAAAGGGATTGATAAAGCTGACCGTTGTAGAAGACACTGGATGAGTGTGTATATAGGCTGCCCAAAAGATATACATGGATATATATATCGAGCCCTCAAAAGTCGCGTCCTCAAAAGGTGTGCCCAATCTTTCAAAAGGCGTGCCATCAAAAGGCGTGCCCATTCCATAAAAAGTGTGCCGGACATGATGGCGAGGCACGTGAGTGCCTTGGCTGGCGCGCCCGTTTGTCGTCTGGCGTCAAGTGGCGCGCGATACGCGTGGCTGCCTCGACTATTTAACCAAGACGGAGGCTGAGGCTGAGGCAGAAGCTGAGACAGAAAAACTGAGAGAAACCTCTGAAAAATTCTTCCTTTGCTGAGAGAGAAACTCTGTAATACGCTGTAACACTCTGTTGCCCAGAAAATGGCTTCGTCTTCCCGTGGTCTGCTCACTCTCTTTCCCGACCTCAACGAGTCAACAAGAGAGATAACTGGTGCGGTGGCCAGTGAACCTCAACCAAACACCTCGGGTTTTGCTCCGTTGAACTTTCCGATGCGGTCTGTGGAGTAAAGAATGGCAGTGCAGTCGGATGTGGAAGCCAATCAGTATACTTTGAAGTCATGTGTGGAAACTATGACTGCGGTTACAAATTTGTCGAACCGGCTGCAGAGTAGGACAAATGAGGTGCAGCAGTTAAACGCCCAACTGGCTCTGCTCCAACGCATGTATAAGGATGCGCGAGCAGAGATAAGTGTGCTAAAGGCGGAAAACAAGGAGCTGAAGCGGAAGGCCACCGTGATGTTCCGATTTGGAGGGCCGCCATATGCTGCAGTGGAGGAGCAGGGAGTAGTGATCATGCCCAGTGGAGTGGGTGACACGGAGGCAACACCGGCAAGGGCCGCCCAGGACGGAGGCAAGAAGAAGAGACCGGCGGCAGAGTAGAGAAGGGATGTCGGGGTGTGGCCGTCTGCAGAAAAGAAAACAAAGCCGTTGTGGTGTTGGTTGTTTGTTTGTTTGTTTGTTTTTTTTTTTTTTTTTTGTGGTGTAAAATGGTGATCGGGGTGAGCCCCGACATGAATAAAATGAGTTTGGTGTGCAGTTTTGTCTCTTTGTGTTGTTTTTTTTTTTTTTTTTTTTTGAATGAAAAAAAATAAATAAAGAAAATAAATAAATAAATAAAATAAAATAAAAGAAAGAAAGTGTAGCAACGTGGGGAGTTGGAGGCAAGATATGATAATAAACATATATATATTAAAAGAAAAGAAAGTTGAGTGGGACTGGAGTTGGTGGAAGATATGATGATGTTTGTTGTTGTTATAAAAGAAAAGGAAAAAGGAAGATAAAAGAAAAGAAATAAAATTGTGAAAAGTGGGATCAGCAGAGATAAGTGGGTATCTGGGTTGTGTGTTGAGTGTGTGCCCATGTGCATAGGTCTGCCGAGAGGGAGAGATAAAGAGCCCCTGTGATGTTATTTTATTTTATTTTTTTTTATTTTTTTCGTTTTGTTTTTATTTTATTTATTTATTTTTTTTTTTGTAATGGGCACGTGATGGTGACGGCAACCCAAAAAAGAAAAAAAAAACAAATTTTGGATCAAAACCCAAATCAAAGTCATGAAGAAACAGTGAGAAGAGGGACTTTGTTCCAAGCTAGAGAGAGAGTGTGTGGGGTACATGATGATTTGGGTCCATGAACAGAGAGTTTGAGATCATTTTGTGGCTCTGGAGAAGTGGTGGGGAGAGAGAGAGAGACAAAATGATTGAGGGACCGTCGGTGAGTTGCCGTAGAGAACGGAGGGACGACAGTGACAGCGGTGGTGGAGATGAGGGAACGTTGGAGGCAGAGAGGAGAGAAGGCAGGGACGGCGCATGGCAGGTACGAGGCTGTGGATGGTGGTGTTGTCGGAGGAGCTGAGGAGTTCGTTGCCGGAGGAGCTGAGTACGATAGAGGTGTCAATACCTTCTCTCCCGAAGGTCGATTGTTTTAGGTTGAATATGCCATCGAGGCCATTAAGCTGGGTTCGACAGCAATTGGGTTGAAGACTAAGGAAGGAGTTGTGCTTGCTGTTGAGAAGCGTATCACTTCACCGCTCCTGTAGCCCAGCAGTGTGGAGAAAATTGTGGAAATCGATGAGCATATTGGATGCGCAATGAGTGGGTTAACTGCTGATGCTCGTACTCTTGTTGAACATGCACGGGTTGAAACTCAAAATCATAGGTTCTCGTATGGTGAACCCATGACTGTTGAGTCTACTACGCAAGCTCTGTGTGATTTGGCCCTGCGATTTGGTGAAGGGGAGAGTAGATGTGAAATTTGTGGCAGCGGAGTGAAGGTATGTGTAGAGGTCCGGCGGGCGGCCAAGGCGAGACTGCCGCCCGCCGGTGAAGCAGAATGACTAGGTTGTTAACCTTGCTCTGATACCATGTAAAATAAATTGATGTATATTATTGATTGATTTGTGTATTATTGATTGATTTTTGTGTATTATGTATATTACAAGGATTCCTATTATATAGGAGAGGATTTGGGAGTAGGTGAGGAGTAGGTGTAGGTGGTAGTGGAGGTGGTAGGTGGAGTGGGTGGTAGTGGAGGTGGTAGGTGGAGTGAGTGGTAGTGGTAATTTACATTTACACAATTTACATTAACAGCCCCCCGAGGTGAGGTGGTAAATTCAAAGCATATTGCATAATTTAACTTCTCATCGATAAAGTTCTTATTAATATCAATATGCTTAGCCTGATCATACTGGATTGGAAGGATATATATATATATATATATATTTGGGTGAATAGGATATTCATGTTGTGTGTGCACGTTTTTCATGTCCTAAAGTGACCAAGACTTTAGAGCTTAAGGTTGAATCAACGTTTGTTGTGGCACGTAAGGAAGAACTTGTTGAATCAGTAACCGTGTAAAATGTTGATCTAGTCATTGATTCTATTGCTGATGAGAATTCAATTGAGTCTATTGTATCCTCCATTCCAGAGTCTGTCCTATCTTCATCTCATTACGAGCCTGATGAAATTGTCATATCCTCTGCTTTTTTGGAGTCTATTGCTCCTATCTCCTTGCTTGATGTTGAGAGTTACTCTGACATTATTTCTAATCAATCATCTCATAAGTCTGTTAATCTCGTCTCTTTGCTTGATTTTAATAGTTTCCTTGAGGATATTTATTATCATTTTAAGCATAAGGGCTTTGCTAGTACCCCTTTGCACCATAGTTGTTCTCCAAGTATTTCACGTTGACATTTAATGGACAAGTTTGTTCTATTCTGGATTATGGATCAAGTGCATGTTTTACTAATTTACCATTGAATTTAAATATTTGTTCAATGTTACATGTACAGGATATGTTACTCAATTGAGGCACTTTGAAGCCTCTTGTTTTTTTTGATGGTTTCTCTACTGGAGTTGCTACATTTTCACCACCAACACCTGTTCTAGCTGCTTTGTCTTGGTCATTTTGTGTTTATTTGATTATTGATGCTATAGAGTCGAGACATCATTTTCTTACATTGGGCTTCTCAATATAGTCTTGTTCAGGAAGTATTCACCATTCAGATGCTATCATGGTTGAGGAAATGTTTCGCCAATGTGAGCTTCATCTGTTGGAGTGCTTTTATTATTACAACTCCCTGAGGGATATGTTTTTTCGCCGATGAGAAATGATAGGGAATGACAAGGCTGTGGATGAAGCCAATTGAATTAGAATTTTAGTTTATTTAGGTTTTTATAATTATTTAGGAGTTTTTTGATTTCATTTCATTAGGATTTTAGTTCCATTTTTATGTTTCTTTAATTTTTCTTTATTTTCTTATTGGATAATGCTTTTAGGCCCATATATATAGGTGGATGTGTATTGAACTATTA
Organism: Camellia sinensis; assembly: GCF_055761805.1. Lineage (NCBI taxonomy): Eukaryota > Viridiplantae > Streptophyta > Magnoliopsida > Ericales > Theaceae > Camellia > Camellia sinensis. The sequence goes on from NC_138972.1 coordinate 63,564,154, forward strand.
CATTTTTGATATTGGCAATTTGGCATATTATTGAATTTGAGAATTTCAATATACCTCTTTCTCGTCTATAGATTTGTTTCTTTTCTTTTTCGTCTTCTCGTTTCTTCTTCACCTTCTTTCTCCTATTGGTGCTGTATCAAGGTGTCATCCTCCCTTTCCTACACCACGAGTCATCTTCTTTAATTAATCAAGGTCATTAGCTTAATTAACTATGTTATGATTAATTAATCACAGTTACCTAGCTAATCTTGATTAGGCTTAATTAATCATTGTTTCTTTTATTAATCGCAATTGGTTTTTCACATAGTTGACAACACAATAGTCATTAATCCAAATTGATTAAGCACCTTGGTTTGCCATTCAAACATCATTAAGCCATAGTAACTAGACTCTATTCAACTGCCCCTAAAACTAAATGTCTCTACACAAGCACACAAGTGGTGTGGTCTCTTCTTACATTTTCATACAGGAGACTTATCTCAACATGAGGGATAGTGCAGAAGCTCAAGTTATACAATTACAAAACATTTTCATGTTATTTTCATCTATTTGTATGAGGCATTTCCATACAATATCAATACATCAGACTTAAGTAAAACATATTCATACGAAAAAATTCATTACTTCAAGATAGCATCATATCACCTTAGCAAGTAAGAAATAAGGCTTTCTTGTTTAAGTGCACTCAATGCAAGCATAATATAGAGTGCAAAGCAGTATCTGGGTTATCACAGTTAGAGTCTCCAGTTGTTTTAGGGTTGCTTTGTTTTGGGGCATGGGTTAAATTGAATCTGAGAATATTTTCATATTTGCTGATCTGGTTTTTATCTCTTTAAGAATCAAGTTACTCTTGAACTACATGCATTATGATAATTCTATTTTCATTTTTGCAGATACTCAGTTCTTTTTTTTAATTGGTATATCTGAATTCATATAATTACAGGTCGAGGCACACCCATTCGACGGGGATTAGGAGGCATATCAATGCTAAAGTGGTCTCCCACTGGAGATTATTTTTTCGCAGCGAAGTTGTACTGTCATTTACTCGCCTGATTCAGATTTTGTATGCTTGCTGTTAATCTTAATCAATCTAAATCTGAGGTGATGATCTTGTTCTGTTACAGTGATGGGACATTTTATCTTTGGGAGACAAACACATGGACATCAGAACCTTGGTCCTCAACCAGTGGCTTTGTCACGGTTAGTAAAATGATAATTCTGTTTGTGCAATTGACCTGTACTTACGTGATTATCAGATCATATGAGATATCTATAGTTAGCAATCATATATTTCTTTATCTGAGTTTCTTGGTGATATTATTCACTTAGATTGACAAATTTAGGTGTTTGTAGCTTTCACAGATTGATTAATGTTTCTTTGTGATATATTTATTATTATGACTGCATGGATTTAGAGATACGCTGTGGAGAGAAATTTTTGTAGATCAACATGGTGTGTTGTATTCCAAGAGATCAGCAGTCTCTTTTTGTGCAGTTTTCAGAGTCTCTTTTTCTACTATGTGTGTGCATGTGTGTATATATATATATATTTTATGGGGGTGAGGGTTGAGATGTACTAGCTACGCATGTTATGCTAAGTATGTTTTGCCCCCTCCCTTCCCCCTTTTTCTTTTATGTTGCAGTTGACCAGTTTCAAGCTCGGAGAAAGGATTGTTGTAGTTTAGATGACAGATGTAGAACTTGTAGCCACAACTCTTGAAGATTGGTTATATTTTCTAGCAGGTGCATTCATTTTCATTGCCTTGTGTCTAACCAATGATAGTGCACTACAAGCAAGGTTGTTAAAATAAAGTGTAAAATTATCAATAATAATATATGTTTTAAATAATTTTAATAAATAATAAATTTGATATAATGCATATTTATGCTAAGATAAATTGTTAGTGTTTACTAATAATGTATAATTGATAAAATGGTCACAATTATTCCATTTAGATGAAAACCAAGTTTTCAATTCTTCCTCCAAATCATTTTGTTCAAACAAAAAATTGAATTCACTGACTTTGATTTTAGGGTGAAACAAATTTTTTAAATTTCTCTCAAAATATTTTAATTCAAATAATTTTGAAGAAATCTTTTTCTATAAATAAAGAGAAGCTGTCACATTCTCTTCAAGTTCCCAAAATGAAATTTGTTATAAGAGAAGACACTTGAAGGTGAATTTTTTTGTCAAAATTTGATCTACACACACATACATATATAGAAAAAATAAATAATAAGAAAAAAATTGGTAGAAAGAATCAGAATCGTAGCTGGACCGGGATCATATTATGATTATACATGATTTTGTGATTAAGATCATAGTTATTCTAAGATTCTACAAGATTTTAGATCCTAGTGCAATCAGGATTGTTCGGCCAAATTGAGATGGTAGAATCGTAAAATCCTGTGATCTGGATTCGGATTCTTATAACCATGACTAGAAGTGGTATATGAAAAAAAAAATGCACATTATCTACCCCAAGTAGTGGGGATTAAAGATTTTTGAGTTATTGAGTTTGGGTGATGCATAAATTCTAGAGAAGTTTTAAGACATCTAAAAATGTGTTATGTATTCTATTGGCCGAATACAGTTATTGGAATTGACGATATGTGAGGTTTTATGATTCATTGTGGGAAGTTGAGGGGTCGTCTTCTAGTTCTTGGAGAAGTTAGTTCTGTGAATTTCTAGGAGGAATGTAGTGGAATTGATATTGTGGAAACTGAAACTTAAGTTGAGTGTTGCAGCCTTCTGAAGTTACTTTGACGTATGATTTGGTATCTCTGGCCCTTTGGTTTTGATATAGGTCAAGAATTTTAGAAGTAACAAAGGCTGATTCAAATTTGGTTTGTTAATTGGCGAAACAATCCAGACAGAGAACTAGAAGAAAACATTATTTGATAGTTGGTTTTTAGGCCTTTTGAATTCTGATGCTTTCTGCAGCCATGCAGGGAAGTTGAACAATATTTATTTCTATTTGTCAACATTGAATATCTTATTTAGCTATAGGATAGAAGGTAGAATCATTTTGTTATCCAGCTAAAAAGATCTGATGGAGCTTCTATACTTTTGAAGTTAAATATATTTATTTTGATAAGAATAGATGGATATATATCATGAGAATTTGATATGACATTCTCTATGGGTTGCTAGTTATTTTAATGAAGTTGTCTCAAATGTCATTTATTGCCTACTTGGTGTTACAGTTTCATGTGTAATATTTTGGTGGCACCATTTCTTAAATAATGGTTTGTATGCTAGTGACGTTCAACAAAATTTTCTGGTTTACTCACTCAACTTTTGAATAGTGTAAATAACTTGTCAAATGAGTTTCAAGGTTGAATTGCTTTTCACTAGTACCGTGTTAATTCCTTCCAATTATAACAGAAGCAACTACTTTCGGTTTAGAAAACAGATTCATTCGTGATGCTCATGGAATGCAATTTCCAGATTTTTTTTTTAAAATTACCTATGCTAATTTCTTCATATCAATATATGCAAGACTTGATGCAGCAAGTAATTACATCTCTTGGCCAATACAAGAAGTAAATGAATAATAAGAATCCTTGAGCATACATTATCATGGATACATTGTAATCAAAAGCATACAATGTTCAATTTATAATCAGAGATAGTATATCTCATTTGAAATAAGTCAGCTCATCTTCTCTTCATAACAAAATGGGCAAACATGAAAATCCCCACGTGGTGAATCAAACCACATAAAGTGGTAGAGAAAGTCTCCTCATCTCATCGTAAGTAAAACCGGCGTGTTTCAAGACTCTCAATTCAATGGGAGAACTCCATGATTCTTCTTCAATTACTTGAAATTAGGGTTTTCCTTCAATCGGAATGAGCATAACAAGCTCAGTCATGGAGTTTAAGCCGATTTTCTACCAAATTGCACTTGGTAATCAAGCTATCGACATATTAAAAAGAAAGAAACAAGTTGCAAATAAGAATTCTTACTTCAATTGGCTAACACATGCAAGTTTCTCTTGATCCTTCTCTTTCTTTTCTTGAATGTTCCTTCACTCTCTTATCTTTTTCTCTCCACACACTATCTACAGGACAAGGACTTCAAGTTCCTCTCTTCCTTTGTTTTTAATAAGCCATTATAGATCTATAGACATGTATGTATAAATAGAGCACATGTCAATGCACAAAATTGTAGAGAAAGCGAGGATGAGGCGTCTCTTCCCCCCTCTTTTTGCCAAATGGGCCATATACTCACTAATCAACACCATTAACCACTAACTACTCATGGTTAAGTTAATTAATCTCACTTTTGTTAATCATGTTGTTCTTAATCGAGGTTGCCTTTATTAATCGTATAACATTAATTATTAACCGTGGTCATTATTCATACAAAGCTCAAGACATAACAAGCATTAATATAGGTCAATTAAGTATTTTGATTAAGAAATTGAAGATCATGAAGTCATTTAAACACTATAATTACAATGTCTCAATGAAGCATGTGAACAATTCTATTTCAATTCTATTCTCACATCAAAGACACAACTCTTTAAGAGTAGTTCATAGGTAAAGACACTAAGAGAATCTCCAGTAGTGTAGTATTAGGTGTAGCAATGCTAAAATAGCATTGTAGCGAACAAGCAACTCCAACAGTGTAGTATATATTGTGCTAAAATAGCAGTGTCATTTCCCATGCCAAATTTGGCACATGATACACTACTATTTTATACTACACTTGACTAGTTGACTTTTTTCAAAAAAATTACATCTAGGGCTTTATTAATGCAGTTTAATATAGCACTGATTACAACTATGTCATGTGAAGATAAATTAAATGTAATTCCTAACATGATGAGAGAGCGAGAGTCAGAAAAAGGGAGAGTCAGAAGGTATAGTGATCGTGTGCTTGATCTGAAGATTGAGCAGAAGGTTATTATTGTTCAGGTGGATGAGAGATCACATGGAGAGGTAGTGGAAATCATAGAAAGCAATAGGCATCGCAGTTTCACATTGAAACTTGATTTGGGAGGGGTTTTTTGGGCATCACAGGTTCTCAAAGATGCTGGAAACATGAGTACCATGAGGCAGTTCTTCAGAAAGTATACGAATAGTTCGGCTGTGTTCTGTCTTCAGTGTTATTCAAATAGGAGAGGTGAGTTTGTGGAGCTATCCAAGTGGGTTGCAGGGATTAGGACATCAAATATTATCATCCCAACAGGAGTCAATCGAAAGGGGTGGAAGGATGTGGCTTCGTTGCTGGAAACAATCCTATTTGGAGCAAGGCAGAACAACTGCACTAGAGATGTAGATGGCAAGAAGGTAGGCAATGAGATAAGAAAGGAGGCCAAAGCAAAGGATCCTTGCAATGATGTTCAATTGAATAGGGCCAACAAGAGGGATGACACAAAGGAAAAGAGTCAGCAAGTGAAAACAGGGGCAAATAGAGGATGGTCGTATGCGGAGGTTCTCAAGCTTCCATCAGTGAGTTTGTTAAGAGATGGTCCTTCGCTAGTACTTCATCAGGCGGTGGTGTGTGAGAGGGCAGATTTCTTTATTGGGTGGGAGCAAATTGAGAAGGAATTATGTAAGTCTTACAAGATATCTATTAAGTTGCGTCCATTTCAGTTGAATCGAGCTCTGTTCTTCACCAAGACCGAGGATATGGCTGCTTTCTATGGGGGTAAGGGGTGGCAGTTTTTTGGAATGGGTATTGCGGTATTGTTGGAAAGGTGGTCAGAAGAGAAGCATAGGAGATCGAATGTGATTGCTTTGTACGGTGGCTGGATTGCTATTTGTGACTTGCCATTTAATCTATGGAATATCAGTATCTTTGAGCAAATTGGGAGGAAATGTGGAGGGCTTCTAGAAGTGGATAACAGAACAAAGAATTTTGAAAATCTGTTTGAGGTGAGGTTGAAGGTGAGAGGATCGGATTCTGGGTTTCTACCTTCAACCATGGAGATCTCGACGGATCATGGAGCCATCACAGTGCGAGTAAAAGGGATTTCGAAGTCTTTCAGTCGAAAGGAGGGTCATCGACACTGGGATTTTCGGCAAGAGTTTCCATCGGAGATTGGCGTCGGAGGTGGAGGAGATAAAGAGTCTGGGGGGACAGCTGCGACACGTGGCTGTCTGGTTCCTAAGGAAGTTGGGGTTAACGAAGGGGCTCTGATATTCGTCAGTGAGAATGTCAACGAAGAGGGAAGGTCAAGCGGTGGGCATGAGTGTAATGAACATGGGCCTCGTGTTTTGGGCTCCAGGGCTCGAGAGGCTAATTTAGGTGAAGATGGGCTGTTGGATGTGCTTGGGCCCAGATCAGGTTTGGGTCTTTCTTTTACACCAATTGCAGACCAGGTCCGTGACGAGGAGATTTTTGATTTGGGCCTTTTGAGCTCTAGTCATTTGGGCCAAGGAGGGGATCTTGTGGAGGATAGTCCACTGGGTAAAAAACAACCAAGTTGTATGTTGAATCATGATGGGTCGAATCCAGTCCAAATGGGCATTTCTGTTACTGGTTCGGATCTAGGGCTTTGTCGGGTAAAAGAGACAATGGGTATTTTCGATCGGGTGAATGATTGTATACAGACAACGACCCAGGTGGACGATAGGGATGAAGGCAACGACAGTCGGCGACAGGAGGATGTGGAGATTGGGGCTGATCTGGTTCCGACTAAGCTGGTTGGATTAAACCCGAACGAAATTCAACTGGGTTTGGCCGATGTGGTCGATCGTTCCACAGGTCAGTTTCTTCGGGTTGAGCGACACACTGATGTTAATGATTTGGTTGAAGATGAGGATGTAGCGATCGAATTTTTACCTGATGTTGACAGAATGGTTCACGAAGTGGAAGGGGACATCTGTGATCCTCAAGGGGTGCTTCAAGCATTGGAAGAATATGGATCTTTAGATAGTTCTAATGAATCTCTTGGTCCGAATGAGGAAAATGAGGATTATTCGGAGGAGGAGAGGGCTAATGATGTTGAATTGAATCTCACTGGGTTATATCATGAAGAGGAGGTACCAGGTTCTTCTTGTATTAAACACACTGGGGGATTTTATGGTGAGGAAGTCTTCAAGTCTTGTGAACAGGTTGGTGGCTCTATTGACAGGGACAACATGAATTCTTCACTTCATCCTCATATTCAGAGTTCTCATTCTGTGTCAGTTAGAGGGGTGGGGCAGGAGGGGGAGTCAGTATTGGGTCCTTGTTTCTTACAAGTTTCCAGAAAGGTTTCTAACAAGAATGATAATTTGCCTTTGTTACATGCGAATAGGACCTCTACCAGTGGCAGTTTGAACCCACAGCTGAATAATATGGACACTAATAGGACTGATCTTTCGAGGGAGAAGTCTCTTAATCATAGGTTTCAAAGGAACACTGTTAATGGCAACGATGGTTCTGAGTCTGAAAGGTGGTTGAGGGAAATGAGTAAGTATGTGTCTTTTCCTTTGGAGGAGGATGATGTCCCTCATTTTACACAGTTACTTGAGACTCTTGGGTTGGCATTGGTCAGGAATACTGGGAAGAAGTCTCGGGCTAAAAGGGTGGGGATTCCATCTGGGGGGGATAGAAATCATAGGGGTTCTGGATTAAGGAAAGGGTTGAGGGAATTAAGAAATCTTACAAGTGGTATCAATTATGAGGGGCGGGGAAAAAAGGTAAGGGGTGATGATAGTTCCCGATGAAGATCTTTAGTTGGAATGTTCGAGGACTACGGTCTCGTAGGAAAAGGGCCGTAGTTAAAGAGGTTTTGAAAATTCAACAACCAGGTATAGTTATATTTCAAGAGACAAAGTGTGAGGGGTGTGATAGGTTAGGAGATGGGTTGTACTGCCTTCTAGGGGAAGATCAGGGGGAATGTTGATTATGTGGGATGAGAGAGTTGTAGTGGAGTGTGAGGTTGTTGTTGGGGTATTTTCTTTGTCTATTAGGTTCAGGAATAGGGATAATAAGGAATGGTGGTTGACAGGGGTGTATGGTCCTAATAGATCTGGGGATCGTCAGGAGTGGTGGGATGAGTTAGTGGGATTATTCGGGATTTGTTCTCCTTATTAGTGTGTGGGTGGGGATTTTAACGTGGTTAGGCAAATTTTCGAAAAATTAAATGGGGTTTCCACAAATAGGAGTATGTGGGACTTTGATTCTTTTATCAGGGAGTGTGAGTTGATAGATACTCCTCTGAGTAATGCGCGTTTCACATGGTCTAATCTGCAGGAAAATAGGGTGTGCTGTAGGTTGGATAGGTTTCTTCATACTTTGGGGTGGGAGGAGTTGTTTCCGGATGTAAGGCAAGAGGTGGGGCCCAGAGTGGTGTCAGATCATTGTCCTGTGATTCTAGAGAGTTGTCCTTTTAAATGGGGTCCAACCCCATTTAGGTTCGAGAATATATGGTTGGAAAATCGTGCGTTCAAGGCATTCTTTAAGGAATGGTGGGAAAATGCTCGTGTCCATGGGTGGGAGGGTTTTAAGTTTATGCGCAGGTTGAGAGGAGTCAAGGAGAATCTTAAAATCTGGAAACGTGAAGTTTTTGGGGATACGGGTGAGTTGAAAGCAGAGCTAGTTCAGGAGATTGGGGAGTTAGATGGGAAGGAGGCCGACGAGGGATTATCTCAATCGTTAAGGTATAGGAGGTCAATGCTAAGAATGAAGTTGGAAGAGATCATTTTTAGGGAGCAAATTTTTTGGGGTCAAAGAGCTAAGTTGAAATGGGCTAGAGAGGGTGATACCAACTCTAGATTTTATCATAGAGTTGCGTCAGGGAAGAGGAAGAAGAGTTTTATTAAGAATTTGGAAGTGGCTTCAGGTGAAGTAGTGTGTAAGGAGGAGCTTATTGTCAAGGAAATTTTTAATTTTTATTCAAATCTATATTCCGATGGGGGTGTGGACCGTCCAGGGATTGAAGGCATTAATTGGGTCCCAGTGGATTTAGCGTCTGCTAGTTGGCTGGAAAGACCCTTCGACAAAGAAGAGGTGAGACAGGCTGTATTTGAGTGTGACAGAGACAAGGCTCCTGGCCCAGATGGTTTTTCAATGGCAGTATTTCAGGATTGTTGGGATATTGTAAAAAGGGATCTTATGAAGGTTTTTTCTGAGTTTTTTGAGAGTGGGCAAGTTAATTTGTGCACCAATGCCTCTTTCATTTGTCTAATTCCTAAGGAGAAGTCAATCAAGATTGGGGATTTTAGACCCATTAGTTTGGTCACATCTCTTTATAAGATTTTAGCTAAAGTGCTTGCTAGAAGGCTCAGAGCTGTCCTGGGGGGCACTATTTCTTCGGCACAAGGTGCATTCGTGCAGGGTCGGCAGATTTTGGATGTAATTTTAGTGGCCAATGAGGTTGTGGAGGAGTATAGGGGATTATGTAAGAAGGGTATTGTATTTAAGGTAGATTTTGGGAAGGCATATGACCATGTTGATTGGGGTTTTGTGGATTTTGTTTTGGAAAGGAAGGGGTTTGGTGTTAGGTGGAGGAAATGGATTTGAGGGTGCTTGTCGTCATGCAGTATGGCAATTATTGTGAATGGCAAGGCGGGAGAGTTTTTCCAAGCATCCAGGGGCCTAAGACAGGGTGATCCTTTATCACCATTTTTGTTTATTTTAGTTGCTGATGTGTTGGGTAGGATTATTAAGTTAGCTAAGGATAAGGGTGTCATTGAAGGGTTTGTGGTGGGAAGGGATAGGATAGGTGTGACTCACTCACAATTTGCGGATGATACTATTTTCTTCTCATCAGAGGAGGAAAGTAAGGTGGGGAGTCTACTGAAGATTTTAAGAATTTTTGAGATAATGTCTGGCCTCAAGGTCAATCTTAGCAAAAGCAGTGTTGTGGGCATTAATTTGGCTGATAGTCAGGTGCATAGGGTGGTAGCCCTGTTGGGATGTTCAATTGATTCCTTCCCCTTCAAATATCTAGGGCTTCCGCTGGGAGGAGATCCTAGATTGGTGTCTTTTTGGGAACCTGTTCTTGTCAAAATTAGGAAAAGATTGTAGGGATGAAAGCGAGCTTTGTTGTCTAAGGGAGGGAGGTTTACGTTAGTACAATCCGTATTAGGCTCGGTTCCTATTTATTTCTTGTCCCTTTTCAAAGTTCCGGTTAGCATTGCAAGAAAAATTGAGAAATTGATGAGGGATTTTTTCTGGTAAGGGTGTGAGGAGGGTAAAGGAGTTCATTTGGTTAGGTGGGAGACTGTTTCTCTTTCTAGGGCAAAAGGTGGCTTGGCTATAGGGAACATTGTTGCCAGGAATATTGTTTTATTGGGCAAATGGTTGTGGAGATTTCCTTTTGAAAGTGAGTTGTTATGGTGTTCAGTTATTAAAAGCAAGTATGAAATTCAATCTAATGGTAGAGATTCTAATGTGGTTAATAGAGGCAATTGTCGTTCTCCGTGAAAATCCATTTCTCGTTTGTATCCTCTTGTGTCTAATTATTTTTCATTCAAAGTGGGGAACGGGGAGAATGTTTGGTTAGGGGATACTTCGTTTGCTAGATCTTTTCCCCTTCTTTACAGGTTGGTTCGTTCGCCAAATGTGTCTATAGCGTCGGTGGCTTGCTCGTCTATGGCACCCATATCTTGGAATTTTGATCTCATTAGAAACTTGAATGATAGGGAGGCGGGGGAATTGGCTTCTTTGTGGGTTGTGCTTGAGGGGGTTTCTCTTTCTTCGACTCCCGATAGTAGGGTGTGGAACCTTGTCTCTTCTGGGGTCTTTTCATGCAAATCCTTTTTTGATAAGATTATTGATAATCCCTCGGTTCCCTTGTTCCCTTTTCATAAGAAACTTTGGAAAGCGAGTGTCCCTCATAAAGTGAAGTTTTTCATGTGGTCTTTGGCTCAAAAGGGCGTTACAACTAATGATGTTCTTCAGAGGAGAAGGCCTAATCACTCTCTTTGCCCCTAATGGTGTGTGATGTGCAAGAGTAATCTGGAGGTAGCGGATCATCTTTTTCTTCATTGCCCGGTGGCTGCAGCATTATGGCAGCGCCTTTTTAGGTTATGTGATGTGCAGTGGGTTGCTCCAAGGGAGTGTATGCATATGCTTCTTATTCGGTTTGACGGGTTTGGGAGTACTAAGAAAGCCAAATCAATGTGATTAGGCATTGTTTTTGCTATTTTTTGGGTTATATGGTTGGAGAGAAATGTTCGAATTTTTGAGGACAAAGTAGCAAGTGTAGAGGCTTTGTGGGATAGGGCTGAATATTTGGCTTCTTTTTGGGCTTTTGTATCTCCTCCTTTTAAAAGAGTCCCTTTGTTTTTGATTTCTAGGGATTGGGCTGCTGTTTGCCATTCTTAGAGTTTGGAGTTTTGTGATTGGTTTTGCTTTTTCTTCTTCTTTTTTCTCTCCTTGTAAGAGGACTTCTTGTCCTCTCTCTTTTCCGTTTTAATAAAATTTTGTTGTTTCTCAAAAAAAAAAAAAAAAAAAAAAGAAGATAAATTAAATGTAAATATAAAAATTACATCCATATACAAGGCCATCTATTTATTTTGTAACTTTCGACTTAGTATAATGAATTAAAGCTTTATTAAAAAATGGTGGTTGATAGGTAGATGAATAAAAAAAAGTGTAATCCTTGGTGCCTCGAATCCATCTTGTCTCGAATTTCTGTTCATCGGTCGTCCAGCAAAAAGGCTAACAACCGTGGTTGTCACCTTGTCAACTGCGGCTGTCAACCTTTTCGCCGGACGACCAGTGAACAGAAATTCGAGGCATTCGAGCCAAGGTCAAATTTGAGGTATGTAGCATTGCTCTAAAAAAAATAGCACATGAAATACTACACTGTTGGAGCACCTGTACTATTTGGGCACAGTGAATACTACATACTACTGGAGCAACTTATAGTAAATTTTTATGAAGTGCACTTTTGTTGTGCTCAAAAATAGCCCAAATTCCACTAGATATGCTCTGGCATAGCACACGAGTATGGCATATGGCATTATCACATGGGGAAAATGATGAACATGCACTTGTGGCATGCAAAGTAAGAAACAAGATCATGAAGTTATTCAAACACACTTTAATTACATACATGGTCTCAGTGAAGCATGTGAACAATTCTACTTCAATTCTACTTTCTCATGTCAAAGACAACTCTCTGAGAGTAATTCATAGGCATAGTCAAGACACTAACATAGCATGTTTAAGTCACCTAGCACACAAGTATGGTATATGGCATTATCACATAGGGAAAATGATGAATATGCACACGTGGCATGTAAAGTAATACCTAAGGTATTGCATAGCATTTCGCTGTTCATGATAAAGAGATGATTACTTTAGTGTGTAATCCACATGTTCTGACATTTGACGTTTACAATCCAAGAATTTATCTTGGTTGTATTAGTTGTATATCCACATTTCTTTAGCAATATCACAAGTCCTTTGTATGGTTGTTTTTGCTTTTATGCTTCTGAAATACTTTTATTTCCTTTTTCTCTGTTTGGATTTGATAAACCTAGTTATTGCATACATACTGTTGATGGAGTCTTTTCTTAGTTTTAATTAGTGACTAATTGATAATATCATTTGTTATTAGGGAGCGACATGGGATCCCGATGGAGGAATGATACTTGTTGCTTTCTCTGAATCTTTAACATTAGGTTCTGTTCACTTTGCATCAAAGCCTCCGTCACTAGGTATGTGAGCGTCTTCCCTCTTTTCCTTAGTAGCTCTTATTCCTATTGAATGTTTTCAACATTATGCTTGTTTTCCGAGTTGAGGTTGTAATGGATATGTTGGTATGAGGAAATTGTAGTGTGGGCTTGTGTGCGCATTGCTGGCATCTCTATGTGTCTGCTCTGACTACCTCACAATCTCTATTCTCTTGAATAACTTATTTATTTAACAAAGAGATCTATGGTCTTGGATTCTCTCTCTCTCTCTCTCTCCCTATGCATGTGTGTATTGTTGTTTTTTCTTTGTGGTGGGGTTGGTTAAAGGCTTTACAAATCCTGGGTTTGTGGAATAGTGTATTGGTAAGTGTTTTTGGGTATCATGGTGTTGGGAGTTAGTATATGGTGTGGGTGATAGTAATGGTGTGGTGGGATACAGAATGTTTTCAGGGATTCAAGTACTTTGTTGTTGTATAGTTAAGATCTACTTAGCTTTTTTTTTTTTTTCCTTTTTGTTTTTGCTTATGTTCTTCTAAACTTAAAAAGACTCGTGAGGCCGAGGGGTTGGTTGTGTGGATGTGAGCAGCAGTAGTAGGGGAGTTTGCACTCTCTAAATCTCTCTTAGTGCATTTCATTTCCTTGTACCTTTAATTTCACGTCTTTAATGAAATTTTTAGTTTGCTGATATAAGGGGAAAGAAAAGAAAGTTGGAGAAGATATAAGGCTTGACAGTTTTAGTTATCTCATCTTCAATTTTGTTTACGCTATTCTGAAGAAAAAACTAGATGCCATCATGTTTTACAAATATGAACTGTAAGTTACACTTTGCCTCCAACTAGAGTAAGATGTCAATCATTATGATATTTCATATTTTATTATTAGTATCGTAAAACAGAATATTAAGGCCTTTTTGAAGTATTATTTTAGTTCATTTAGGTCATGTTTGGACATCTGGATGGGATTTTGGTCCAAGTAGGAGATATATTGTCAAACTGGATTGGAAGCGTATCCTCCATAGATAAATATTTTCTGTTGAGTATTTGATGTGGTATTGATTAATAGCCAACAATAGTGTTATATAACATTTTTTTTTCTTTTCTTAATTATCAAAATCCAATAAAATTTGAACTCTTCAAAATTAATCGAACTTAAAAATATTAGAACCAAATGAGAGTGGGGATAATATGGATGTTGATAAAAAATTCAGGATAAAAAAAGAAAGAAAGACTTTCATATGCAATAAAAATATGTATTATTATTATCTTTATCTTATTCTTGTGTGTGTGTGTGTTTTTTTATTTTTTTTTAAAGGAAGAAAATTCTTGAAAAAGAGCCAAATTAAAGTGGTACAAAAACAGATTTATGTTTTTTGAGTGTTTTCTTCCAAGAAATAATACGTAACTGTAAATTAGTTTGTGTTAGATTTTTGTTTCATATGTCAACCATCAATTCCTTATTCTAGAAAATTATGTGTAATCATTTAATCAAATCAACTAATGAAAATTCCCTAAAAAATATTACAAAAAATAAATAAATAACAATGGTGATGATCCCTCATAGGTTATATGAGTACCCTCTCCATAAGGTTGAGAGATCTGGAAAGCCACTAATTATGTTATGATGTTAGTAGATGTTTAATAGATTTTGGGACTTTTTATTCATGTTCATACTATTACAGTATATGGAATGTGAAAAAAAACTATTTCTTACTGTGTTTTCTCATAAAAAAAAAAATGAAATGGAAATTTATTTGTACTGTAAAATTTGAAGAAATTATTATTTTGAATATATATTATTTATGTGTTGTCATGTTCATGTTGTGTCATGTCTTGTTTTTTTAAATTGTTGCGTCAGTGTGTCCATACCATGCTGTATATCAATGTTGTACCATGTCTGTATTTGTATTTGTGCTTAGTTTAGTTGGTATGACATATTTAAGGACAAAAGGTGCTTTTGGAAAAAAAAAAAAGGGAAAAAAGAAGTTATAGTCTTTAGTTGGTTCTCTGTTTCTGTATCATTGTCTATTCATTTTGTTCAGGAAAACTGTATATGTACTCTATTGTTCGTAACTATAGGGAGCTTCTTTCCAAACACCACTTTCTCTCAGTTCACACATTTTTTTTGGTTATGATACCAATGTTCGAACAAAACTACATTGTTTACAAATTAACTTCCGAACAAAAACGTATCATTCGGCTATATCTTTGGTTTAGAAGTTGATTTCCGAATCCGAACTACAGATTTTTGTTTGGAAGTTGATTGCCGAACCATGTAGTTTTGTTTGGAAGTTGATATTTGAATTAAAAATGGGGTGTGAACTGAGAGTGGTGTGTGGAAATAGAAGTTTCCATAATTCTAGGGCACTGAATTAGGCTTTAAGAATTGATTCAATTCTTTGCATGTGATGATTTTGCCAGATGCACACCTTTTGCCGGTTGATTTGTCAGAGATACAATCCTTGACTCACAGGTAGAATAACTTTGTATTTAAATCCTATACCTTCTTAATATTTTCCATGTTTTAAGGTTTACGAATTGACTCTTAAAATAGCCCTGTTTAATGAGTAGTTCTTATGGTGTTTTCAAACTAACATAGAACAGACAGAGTACTATACATGGTTATATAGTAAACTCAACTACTCAAGCATACTTATTGGATGCGGAGTCCAACTAAGCATGTCGAACACATGTCCTTATTCAAATGTCAAGTGTCCGACACGGGGACTTAACAAATTTAGAAGAGTCGATGTAACTTAGAAACGCACATGTTAAAAGAAGAGTTTGAAAAAGAAAAAGATAAGAGGTTTTTTCTCATTACATTTTCTTGTTATTTATGCAGTCGAGGCATTGAGAAGATAGCTTGGGATGCTTCGGGTGACAGATTGGCTTTATCATATGAAGATGGGGATGAGCTGTACAGGGGTCTCATTGCCATTTGTGATGTCAAAAGGACTCCGCTGATTTCTGCATCATTAATGTGAGTTATTGTCTTGTTACATGTTTATCAATTATCATTTGGTGTTTTAACCAGCCGCAGTATCTTTTTATTTCTTATTGTTTCTATTAGGCTGATATATTGGCAGGGTAATATACAACTTTTAGTAGCATTAAAAGGTTGTTCATTGTCCTGGCATCATCCATAAATTTGGCAATAGTCCCCGCCGTGTCTGTTATCATTATTATGGGTAGTGCTAATGACCTTCAAATGGGTGGTCATTAGTCTCAATATATGTGTAAGAAGTGTATAGAAAGTGTTTTGGACTTACTTTTGATTCACATAACACTTGACTCTCTTTTCACCAGTTGTTCGTTATTCGTATAGATGGAAAAATGTTGCCATTTATTTTACATTGAAATATATATTTTAATTTGTTTTTCCTTGTGTCTACAGACCATTGACATTAATTCCGCTCACTTTAGCCTTACTAAAGGGAGATTGGTGTAATTATGGCAAACTTGTGGGGTTTATTGTATTTTCTCTAAACCTCAGGGTGGTCTGTGTATTTTACCCTTATTGTTATTATAAATAGTGACTGTTAACAATTTGTGTGTGAATGTTTCTAAATCTGTTGATTGTACTTGAATGGTACCTTTAGCATGTTTCTAATCTTTTTTTTTTTTTTTTTTCCGGTCGTATTAATCCAGTGGGTTCATTAGAGGGCCTGGAGACAATCCGAGGCCACTTGCTTTTTCATTTCATGACAAGTTCAAACTGGGACCGTTGCTTACTGTGGTAAGTCCATTACACTATTCTTTTGTGCTCATACTCTTCTCATGTTCTTGGTAAGATCATTGTGGTAATTTATGGTTCCACTTCAAACTATATTCTCAGTGAGACAAACATGCACATTTTCAGCAAATGATTTTGATCAACGTGTATGACATAGATGTGGAGAAGGTCATGTGTATAGATTATAACCAAACCAAACCAAGCCTTGTGTCCGAATTAACAGGGGTCGGCTGCATGAATCTTTTTCTGCCATTGTATTCTAGTGAGAGCAGTGCAAAATACACTAATATCCTAGCAAATTACATTTTGGAATGTACGTTCTGGTATATGGTACACTTTTATTTTAAAACGATAAATTTAGTGATTTGAAGGAATCCCAAACGTTTTTTCTATTTTATTTCCTTTAATGTTTCCTTAGGAGGAAACAATAAAATATAATGAACTAAAATTTAGGAGTGAAGTTTTGCCATGACAAAACATAAAAAAAATGGCAAATAATCGTGGTGGCACAAGCACGGACACGACACCGACACTAATATCAGATTTAAAAATATTATCTATTTTTATTTTATGTTTTAGAATTAATATTTAGTTGGGAATATTTAATTTAGTATAGAATAGTATAGATTTATTTAGTTTCTTTTCTTAATTTGATTTGATACAATTTGACTCGTCTATTAGCGTTGATTTTTATTTCCTGTTTTATTAGTTTCTTGTTCTCCAAGAAGTAGGTTTATTATAAATAAGGTTTTAAATCTTACGGCTATGGACTTGAAGTTGATATTTGATTAATAAAAATTGAGAATTTGCTCAATATTGTTCGTTCTTAGAGAGAGTATCTCTAGTTTGATCTTGTTGTTTGCTCGTCTTTTCGATATGCTTCCTGCATGAGACATGCCGACACGTTTTTTAAAAAAATGCAGGGCACGACACAACACGCTTGGGACATGTTTAATTTTTGTAATTTTAGAAATATATTATGTCATATATATGAATAATTTATTCAAAGATAATAAAAAAATGTAATATACCTTTTTATATTAAAAAGCTATATATTTCATAAATTAAACATCAAGGTGTTTTTTACATAGCAATTACATTCTAAACAAAAACAATAATATAAAATTGTATTGCACATGATGTTCTTTTAATATATTTAGGATACATAAGTTGTGTTATAAAGAATGGAGAACATTGTTATAATGGAGGGATTCATCATATAGGATATATTTGGAGGACTCAAGAAGTGTCACCGAAGTGTTGCTAATGTGTCTGATGTTATGAATTTGATTTTAATCCAGACACGTTGAAGAAGTATTGGGCATGCTTTTAGGAGTGAGTGTCCAAAGAGTGCCATGTCGGACACAGGTGTGACATGACACATTTCCTCCGTAGAAGTGTCCGTACTTCTTAGGTCATAATGTTCATAGAAATGTTTTGCTACATGGTTAATTTGGGAGGAAAAAAAAATTACATTTTATTGGATGCCGAATAGTTAAATGAAAATTACTCTAAAATTTCTTAAATTTTCTTGTAGTGTAAACTATACAAATCTACCTTATTGTTTCACATTTTAAAGCAAGTTGTTTACCACATTCCTGATCCCGTTCCACATACCGGAATGATCCACATTCTAGGTAACATAGAGCAACGGTTATATGCTTAGTTAAATTTAATAAATTCATACACTTTTTTAGTACACCCCATGATAGTTTAGGTGTTTGTTGTGCATACATTGTAGAAGTTTTTATGAATGGTCCACACAATCAAAATTTTTGTTTTCTGTTTACATGTGCCACAGCAGAAGTCGTCTTGTCACTGGATTAATTATGCAGCATTAGTGATACATTTTAACCTCATGTCATCTTTAACCTCATGTCATCTATTGTGCAGTGTTGGAGCAGTGGATTTTGCTGCACCTATCCACTTATATTTCGTTCACATGTTCTTCCCTAGTCAAGGCATTTGTTCTATTTTGGATTTTGTTTCCCTCTTGTAAAATGCTGATTCTGTAGTACATGAATTCCATCTACTCTTCATGAAATTTCAATTGAAAAAGGTGTTTTTAATTTTTTAATGTACAGTTTTTTTCTTGCTTTTAAAAGTGAAAAATTCACCATACCAATAGAAGATTGTTGATTTTGATTCGGAATTAAATTCTTTATTATAAGAGATCAACAAAATTGACATGTTTTGATACTCCCGGGCTCTCATTCCAACCCTCATTTGGTTGGAAGTGTTCTTGATAAGGCCAAAGAATATATCCTCTGGTGATTTATAATTCCAGACTGGTAAAATTAGATCGGACATTGTGTAGTCTTTTGGTAGGTAAAGCATGATTTGAAACATAGCCAGTTATTCTATACATCAAAGGTTGAGATTACGTTGATACTTACTCCCTTTCTATTGCTCTCTTTTTTGATATTCTTATAGGTTGGTTGACTGTTTTGCTTTCACACCGGGGCTTTTTGTTTTTTGCGGGAGAGAAAATGTTGTTAAATTTTTACCCATTTGAAGCTTAGGACAACCCTCTAATTGCAATTTGTGCACATCAAATGCATCTGTGTATATATATTTATACAGATTTCTTCAAAAATTAAGTTTTAACATTTGCATTTAAAAAAATGATATTGTATTGCTGGAATGCTTGCAGATGTTTTAAGATTTTAGAAATAGCAGTGGCCTAGTTATACGAACTTGGCTGTTGAACTAGGCGAAGTCGCGAATTCTTGTATCACTATTCACTGACATGGTTGGTTCCATTGTATTTTGTTTTTGTTGTATTTATTATTGGATCAGAATAGCTGGAGACCTTGATGACATATTTATGCTTCTCCAAATTGGTGGAATCTGTTTGGACATCTAGAGGGTAGAATAAAGATTCAAGAGGGTTCGGAAGGACCTGTAACCTGTTGATCATTTTTATGCATTAGAACTTTCGATTTCAAACCGTTTTTCGTTTTCATTTTTCTGGAAACGGAAAATGAAAACTTATTTGATATATTGTTTTTGTTTTAAAAAAAGTGAAATTGATTTCAAATTTTAAAATTTTTGGAAATGTTAAAGGAGAAGAAGATATTCTCACTTTCTTTCTCCTCCCTCTTTCACCACCTCCGGTCACTGTCTACTGCTAGTTACCCTCCAGCAAGCTCCAGTCTCTGATGAAGTTATAATGTCACTATTTTGTTCATCTGTCGTTAGTGAGGTTGACAAAAATTAAAAGTGAGGGACTAAAGTGAAATTTTAGTAAAAGTGTAAGGATCAATGTGAGATTTTGATTAAAAGCGTAGTAGTGCCAGTGAGAAAAAAAATTGTCATGTTTAGTACATTGTCAAGTTTTGTTATCGTTATTAACCGTAGATGAGCGAAAAAGCGGCATTGTAACTTTACTTAAAATGTAGGTTTGACTGGCACAATTAGCCGTCAAAAAGAAAAATGGTAGTTGGCTAAAAACAACTTTGACATTATTGGAACGATATTATCAAAAATTAACAAAATTAACAAAATGATATTATAGTAAATTGAAAAATGATTTGACTTCTCAACTTTCATTTTAACCATTAGAGGCCTTTTTAATCAAAAGTGAAGTCTTTTACTAACATAATTGCAAATCGAAAAACCAATGTCAGGTTTGCAGTTAAATATCTTTAATTTAATTTTATCATAAAGTGGCCAAAGTTCGAAGGTTGGGTTTGGTTTAAAAAATTGATAAGGAATTTGTAGAGAATGAATTAGGAAGGAGAAAAAAAATAAAATAGAAGTTGAATTTTTGTCATTTTCTTTTCTCCTCTCAAATTCCTTCTTGAATTCTAAATCCAAATACAATCTTAAGACCTCCTCTGGCAACTATATGCTTTAGTCAAAAAGTCACTATGAGTTGTCACATCACTTTCTACTTTTCTACACATCTTTTCATAAAAAAGTCAAAAAATTACTAAAATAACTTATTTTTAAATGAGACCTAAATGTTTTTGTTCAATTACTTTCAAATAGCCGCAAGCCTGATAGAACCCTAGACAAAGTTGGTGTTTTTGGTTCTCATGATTCTAGTATCTAAAACAAATTAGAATAAGAAAGTGACTCCTGATTATTATTTCAGTAGGAATCATATTTACAAATTAAGTAAGAATTTGATTCCCCACTTTCAAATGGGAATCTCATATTTGGGAGAATGTTAACCATTTAAGAAATAAAAAATGATAATGAAACTCATAATATTTAAAACTTCATCTTTTTCTCGTAGAAGATTCCTAGCACAACCAAATGCATGGATAATATTGATACATACTTTATTACTAATAGATTCTTATTCGTTTTCAAAATTCTTGTCATCCAAACATAACCTCATATTAAGATTAACAATTATAAATAAACAAACCTAGAATCTATATTTTAGGAGTCCAAGTACAACATGTAATTAGTCACCATATTTAAAAGGATTGGCAAGTATACATTAGCTAGTACTAGAGTTAAGTTTAGTAGTATGGTTAATTTGAATGGTAATCATTATATGTGTAACACTCCAAATTTCTAACCCAAATGATAATACAACAATTATGGCTCTTTTAAAGAAAACCGAATATAAATTTTCAAACTTACATTACATTATACAATAGTTCTTCATGCAACAATACATTAATCTAACAACAAGTAAATAAACAAATAAATATCCCCAAGGGGTTTACAAATTTTCAAGGCTTGAGCCTAGTTACACAAAACGGTAATTCAAATCCACACACATATAGCCCTTGGCTTACGCACAGAGTCACAGAAAAATGAAAGTCTCGTACTCTCAACACACATTCTCTTGCCTCTAGTTAGGCGGCATCATCACATCTTTTTCTGTACAAAAATTCCGTAGGGTGAGCATAAAGCCCAGTAGGAAATCCTTAACAAAGTATATACATTTTATATAAGTCTTAAGAGATGGAATGCACATGACATGCTATGCCCTTTTGAAAGAAAATCACATCTTCATCTTTGAAAACCATCATGCTCAATGATGTTATGCAATTTCAATTCTTCAAAACTTAACAATTCATTTCAAGAGCGGTAAATACGATTCTGGTAATCCCTAGGTTGGTGTCTGCAAGTAGACTAGACAAGTACTATCAATTTGTCATTTTTACCAGCATTGACTGGAAGGCTCGACACCTATAATCTGTCATTTTTACTAGTATTAACTAGAAGGCTCGACACCTATTCAATTTCATTTATACTACCTGTCAAGACTTACCACTGTATTTACTCCAAAACCAATTCATGGAAACTTGTTTCTCAACATTCTTTTCTCAATGCAAGTTTTCAAATCAACTTTCAAAATTTAATGTAATCAAATGAATTGATATGCCAATAACACAAGATGAATATAAATATTTTTATTCCAATTCATCATCCAAAGAATAACACAATTCCTTCTTCTCAAGTATCCTCAACAATTAGTCATTTCAAGACTATTTTAACGTTTTGAACAATAATTTCCAAAATGAACAACAATTCTCATATTCCCTGAAATTCATCATTTATATAAATAGAAATAAGAAAATTTTCAAACATCCATTTTTTTTGACACACAAAATAAATATAACAATATCATTCATGGATTTTCAGTCTTTTTAAAAAAAATTCCCAAATTCTAGGTTTTCTCACCAAAACAATACAACTCAAATCTTTTGAAAGAAAACTTTCCAAAATCATTTTTTCTTCAATCAACGAAAATCAAAACCCATAAGATCGTTTTAAAAGAACAAGAGACAAACTCATTTTCAAAATCGCTCAATTTCTTGAATTAACAATCATTTTTCAAAGCTATCGAATGATGATTTCGAAAATCATCTAGATCTTGCAAAAATATATATAACTCTAAGAAAATCCCTACCTCAAGTTTTGAAGAAGAAATGAGATGAAACCCTCAAAATCAACGGTGTTGAAACTCGATCTTCACCGCAAACAACAAAACCCTCGAGAAGTTAACCAACTTTGATGAAGAACCTATGACAGAACTCTAATGGATCTTGAGAAATCAAAGTTTTGATCCAATTTGGCATAGGGAAATGTAGAGAGAAGGGAGAGGAAATGTTTTTAGAGAGAGAGAGATATACAAAAGTGATCTGAAATATCAGATTCATGAATTGATATAACAGGGTCCGCTCGAGCGTGGAAAGCCTCACTCGAGCGTCGAATACACCTTTCCAATACTTTTGCAGACAGGTCAAACTTCTAAAACCAAACATTCTCCGCTTGAGTGCATAAACGGCCGCTCGAGTGGACAAGTAACTTGGTTGTCCCCCTAGACTCCCGCGAGCTGACCGGACAGCTCGATCCCCAACCTACCCACTCGAAGTGGCAAAACATGAAAGAATGGTTGAAACCAAGATCGCTACAATATGGTAATTTGTAAATAAGCCAAATCTAATGATAAGTGGAGTCATAATTTTCATTTTTGTGTGATGAGAGATAAGTAGGGTTATATTGTGTAAAAAGTTAAAGTTTTAGTAGTAAGTTAGACCACCCAACAACTTAATTTAAAGGGGAATTAATAGACCAAAAGTAATTAAGGGATGGAGGGGCAACATTAAATTGTAATTCCCCCATCTTTATGCACAGTTTGAGCCATTCCCCCCACAACAAAAAAGTCACATCTTTTTCTGATTTTTTTGGTCTTTACTGATTTTTTTTGAAAATTATGTCAAATTTTTTTTTTTTCCGGTCCGTCTTATTGAGACGAATCTAAAACGTATATATTTTTTTGAAAACTCTGAGAAAAAAAAAATCACTAAAGACTACAATAAACAAAAAAAAGATTGCTTATTTTGGCTTATTTTTATCTTTTCTGGATTTTTTTGGATGTTTTTTTAAAAATTATAATTTTCTGGTACGTCTTATCGAGCTGAGTTTAGAAATCTAAAGCACTTTCAAAAATTTAAAAAAAAGTTCACCAAAAACAAAAATAAACCGAGAGTTAAAAAAAAGCACTTCTCAAAACACCTAGGCTTTTACACTATTCAAATCTGAATGATTTTTTGGATATGCTATACAATTTTTTTTTTTAACTATAAAAAATGAATAAATTACATTGACATCTCTTGAAATTTGAAAAAAAAATAATATAATAAGCACTGCAATTTTGATATAATTACAGTGACCTCTCTTTAATAAGGTTAAAGAGATCATTTTTCCATTCATATGACTAATGAACTTTCGATGAAAATATAATCAAGTGTTATATGAATTAAAACCTTAAGGAAACCTAATGTAATTATGCAAAACTTATGAGGCTTATTGTATGTTCTCCAAACTTCAGGGGAGGTCAGTGTAATTTACCATTAAAAAATAGATAAATTAAAAATATACCACCTCAGAAATATATTTCAATTATCAATTCTATAAGTTTATTGTTGCATAGAAGAGTAGTTAGAAAATTTATTTTTTTCTGTTTATTCTAATAAATAATTTTTTTTTGACAAGTATTTGTAATTTTTTATAACTATATGGGGCAATCTGTATTTGAAGCAAGCCTCAAAGGGTGTATTTATAATTTACCCCTTTTTGTGGAGAAATTACACCCAAAAAAAAAAAAAACCTTAATGTTTGACCCTTGTAATAAAATAAATATTGAGTTTTTAATTTTGTCAATTTAAACCTTAATATTTTGATTTGTTTTTAATCTAAACCATTTATTTATTTTTGTTAGGTAAAACCGATGAAAATATCGTTATTTTAGTCATTAAACTTAATAAAAATGAATATTTTAGACATTTTATGTACATAAAAAATTATTTATCCTCCTAATTGAGGTCCTCCAATTCCGTTCACAATGTTGTTGCTAAGACCTATGTGAAGGCACACCCACACTTCTCTCTTTGTCAAACTTTATTTTTTTCATATATGTCATTGGGGGTAGAATTGGGAGTTCAATTAGGGAGATGTAGTGGAACTGTATTTACACATACATTGAACTTAATAATTACAATATTATTTTTTGTAAATTTTACTTGATAAAAATAGACTAATGGTTTAAATTAAAAGCAGATCAAAGATTATAATTTAAATTGAAAAAATTAAAATTTCAAAATTTATTTTGTTATAAGGATTAAATCATGAAATTTGCTTTGTAACTTTTTTTTTTACCATAAAAAATAGGGTAATTTCATATCAGTGGAGGTTGGGAATTTTTTTTAAGATTAGTGAAAAATGTTATAAATATTGAAAAATATAATCATATGCTTTTTTATGAAGTTATAATTAATTTTTGTAGAGATCTCTGATAAATTTCCGTAAAAAAATTGTTTTTTTCTTTGGTTTTTTTTTTTTTTTTTTTGGGGGGGGGGGGGGGGGGGTGGTTTGGTAATATGACTATATGCCTTGTTTGGGATATACTAGAATAACACATATTTTTTAATCTTATTTGAATCATATCACCCATCTATCATATTTCACATTTTTTTAAAGTCAAAACAATATATTTATTAAAGGTCGAATTGCACTAATGGTCCATGTAGTTTGTGGTTTGAGTCACTTTGATCCCTCATCTTTCAATTGTAATACATTTGATCTTGAATTTCGAATCTTGTTTCAAATAAGGATAATTGAACACATTGTTGCTCCATTTCAAGAACAAAGTCATCAATTTGATAAAATATAAAATAACTTGATAAAAATAAATGTCAAAAAATTATTTTTCAATTTATATAAATTATTTCTACTCACCAAAATAAAATTATATAAAAATGATAAATCTTTTATATTTTAATTTTTTTTTATCAAAAATTAATTTTTAGTATGTGTTTGGATAATTATCATATAATGGGTGATTATTTTTGTTGATATTTTTAGATGGTTATCTTGTAATATATGGTTGTATTTGTTATTAACAGATATTTTTTTATAGTTATAATATAATGGATGATTATTAGGCTTTTAATGTATAATCAATATGTTTAATATATGAAATGCTTTTAGTTTTGAATTATTTGATTTAATGGATTGGTTGATATCAAAATTGTTACCATGTTTAACTTTTGAAAAAATAAAAACTAATTTAACGCAAATAAATATCAAAAAAAATTATTTATATCCTCTCAATTGTGATTCAAATCCTTTTGACTGATTTTATCAGCGGCCTGCAATCGTTATCAACAGACGATCCATCACTTGAGTGGACATTTTGTAACATATAATGGCGAATCCGGATCCTCGGTCGCCTTTGCCTGTGGGCCTTTCTTGTAGCGCCCCAAAACGACAACTTTTCAAGAAAAAAAAAAACAGAGCAAAACTCAGAAAGGGAAGGGGGAAGATGAAAGAAAGCAGCGGAGAGGAGCACGGATGAAGCGGATGAAGAAGGACATGAGGCCGGGTTTGCTGGTTTTCTTTTTCCTCTTCTTCTTTCTTATTCTTCTTCTTCTTCCTGGTTTGCCTGCCATCTTCTTCCCTCTTTCTCTCTGTTTCTGAGTTTGTTTTTTTTTTCCATGAAAAGTTGCCCCAAAACGACCCAGAAAAAAGGGAAAAAAAAAAAATCCTCCTGTGATAGCCATCTTCTTCCCTCTTTCTCTCTGTTTCTGAGTTTGTTTATTTGTTTGTTTGTTTTTTCCATGAAAAGTTGCCCCAAAACGACCCAGAAAAAAAGGAAAAAAAAAAATCCCTCCTGTGATAGCCATCTTCTTCCCTCTCTCTCTGTTTTTTTTTTTTTTCATGAAAAGTTGCCCCAAAACGATCCAAAAAAAAAGGAAAAAAATTTTTTTCCTCTTGTGATAGCCATCTTCTTCCCTCTCTCTCTGTTTCTGAGTTTTTTTTTTTTTTCCATGAAAAGTTGCCCCAAAACGACCCAAAAAAAACAGAAAAAATTTCAATCAAAATTTTTTCTCCTGTATTCGACGCCATTAATAGGTTCTTCCCTCCGTTCTTCTTTTTTCCATTTTTTTTTTTGAAAAGTTGCCCCAAAACGACGTCGTTTTGGGGCGCTACAGGAAAAGGCCACAGGCAAAGGCGCCTGAGGATCCGGATTCATATAATGGCGGCCACTGGAATGGTCTACTACTCAAGTGAAACTAAGAAAATTCCTTATTTGGATATGATATTCTAAATTTTTATATAATCTCTTCATAATCCATTTTAAGTACAACCATTTTCTTTTACTAAAAATATTTTGAGATTGATTCATATTTTTTATGACAATTTTCTAAGTGATTTTTGTTATAAAAAAAGTCCTCATATCATTGCATTGCATTGTTCTGTCACGTGCGGTCGGTGTGGTAATCAGAGTCGTTCAAGAATGGAGGTTGATGATCGATGGAGCTTCATGGTGTCCTATAGATCAAGAAGGCTGATGGGGTTAGGCTGCATTCGGAGAAGTTCATCTAGACATGGGAGATAGGTAAAGCTAGGTGAGTGGTTGTAAGTCCTTCATCTATGTCTTGTACTCTTGATTCATTATAGTAGATTTTTATTGAGCATTGTGATCGTGATTTTTTTTCTTCTATTTTTTTCCCGTTTAGAGATTTTTTTTAATTGGGTTTTTCATATTAACTATTGTGTCATCGTTATTATTAATTGTAGTTGATTAATCTTTATCACTGCAAGTTAAAATTGAAAGGTAGGTTTTAATTTAAATAATGTGCTTACATGGTAATTTCAGGTAAATTATTGTTTGTGCTTACATGGTCCACAAAAATAAGAATAATGTGAGTAAATTATAAAACACCGTTAGTTAGACATATTATTAAGTTGTATTATGGATTTATATGATAATTTCTGCTAGTCTTGGCTCCTTGGCTCCCAAAAGCCACTAGGATTAGGATGTCCAATGTTAGTTCAAACCAATACAAGAGAGCCATCAGCTCTGGGCTAGTTTGGATATATTTGCACAACACAAACAAGACTCAGAATTTTGCCCAACTTGCAAAGAACATTGAATTCATATACCCCCAAAAAAAAAAAATTCCAACCATGAAGAAAGTACAATTCAAAAGGGAGGAAAGATCACAACAAGTAGGGGTGTAAAATTGGGCCCTGGCCCACCAATAGCCTGTTCACAGCCCGGAATGGCCTGCCCAGGCCCGAGCTTAGTCTGTGACTCTGAGCCTGAGTTGTGTTTTGAGGCCTGACCCACCGGCCCATTCCAAGGCTCGTCCAAGACCCGATACCCTCAAGGCCCAATGTCATTTTTCAAACTATTTTGATAGAAAAAATTAGTTAGGCCCTGCCCGGCCCAAACCCAAACCCATGCCTAATTGTGGGCTGGGTTGGGCCGAATTTGCATCCCTAATCATAAAAAATGTAACACAATACAAAAGTTCTATTGAAGACAAACTTCAAGGAGGGATGTTTGCTTCTGTGGCCCATTTACAGTAAAAATTAAGGAAGATACTATCATGGATGTCCAAGGTTGCTTAGAGCATCTCCAATGCTATTAAGCATTTTACTTATTTAAAAGTTACTATTATATATATATATATATATATATTATTTTGCCAATTCATTTTTTTTATGTTTCACTTCAACCTTAACTTTTTATTTTAACTATTCATTCAAATGTTACTCAATTTTTGAAATGCTACATTAACAACAAATATGGAGGAAAATGATCACAAGGGTCAAATAGATGTTGCCTAGTCTTTGAAGACTAGCTACATTTAGCTAATGAATGTGAGTTAAAATCAAAATACCTAATGATCGTATACTTAGTCAATTGGATTTGAAAAAATTAAGTTATATTAGGTATTTTAACTAATAGGCATTATATGCTTAGTTGGTTGGAAATGCTCTAGATGGAACCAAGGCTTTGAATTCATTCATTTTCTAGTTTCTTTTGTATGCTTTCCATGAAATAGGAATCCTTTATGCAATGCCTTAAATTGAGGCTCTAGTTATTGGTTTTCTGGTTTTAGGCACTGAAATGATGTTTTCGAAAAAAACATAGTACTTAATTGAAATGAAGGATTGAGTTGATAAGAGTATTTAATCCCTTGTCTACAGAAGGGGAATAGGATTTACTAATGACAAGACAAGATATTTATTCTCTTTGCCTGGAGCACCAAGCCCATCTCCATACTGATACATGCACTGAGACATACTAGCAAGGTTCATTGCAATCCCAAAAAAATCCTTAGTGAAGAGAGAATTTGCAGCTCCATCTTCATTCATCTTTTTCCATGTCTCACCAATCAAGTATTTTCATGTGTTCACGGGCATCGTTTTCAGAGGCCCCAGTTTCATGCATATAGCATTGGATTGATTTAGGGACATCGCCTCTTTGTAACTCGTCCTGAATCAAACAGAATGAATAACATATGGTCAAACACAGTTTAATTCTTAAACCAAGAAATTGTCTTCAATATTGTTTGAATATTGAAAATAATTGAATAGGAAAGGAAAATTGTTGAACAATGCTTTAAAGAGAATTGTTATTCTTAATCCTTCTTCCCTCCCTCCCCATTTTTTCCCAGGATCCAAACATACAGCCCTAACGAACCTCTTTATGAAGATACAATGGGTGTGTAACTCACTTACCGATGATGTTCCTAAGTCATCTGAAAGTCGGAAAATAATTGATGACCAGCGAATTATATTTGGGTAACTTTCTAATAAGCATTCCGAGGCCTCCTTTGTTACTGATTTAGAATCAAAAAAATAAGCATGCACTGGTATAACAGGAGCTGATATTGAAATCCATGCATTTTTCATGTATTCTTCAAAGGTTGGTGTATATCCGTTGTAGTACCACTTTGCCTCCAATAAATAAGATTTACAAATATCTGCCCACTAAAGCATTTAGAATGGTCAATTAATCGAAAAAACTACAGAAAATTAACGACATTTAAATTTACTTTGAATATGATCTAAAAAAGAAAAAGAAAAAAGAAAAGAGTTTTTTTTTTTTTTTAAAAAAAAAAGAAAAAAAAAAAGACAAAAGGGTGAGTGTGAGCCAATAGACACTATGGTGGGTGTTGTGAAGTCCGCCTACCCTCCCTTGTGTCTATTTTTTTTTTTTTTGTAATGTATTTATTTATTGGATAAATTACAAATACACTTCCTGAGGTTTGCTTAAAATAAGAATTGCTCTCTGTGATTTGGAAAATTACAAATACCTCCATGTCAGAATTTTTTATTTAATAGAATTAATTAAAAAAGTGAAATTTTAACTGTTTACCTATACAATAATAAAATTATTTGAATTATTAATTAAAATAAAATTTTAATATTATTAAAAACTATTAATTAACTTGATGATTTATTAATAAAATTTGATGATTTATTAACAAAATGACTTATTTGTTATGAAATTAGAAATTTTAAGAGGTATAATGTAATTTCTAGAATTACAAAGGATAATTTGCAATTTGAGTAAATTTCAAAGGGTGTGTTTATAATTTATCCTTTTTCATTTGTAGCAAAGTTGGGGGGGAAAAAAAAATAGTTCATAAAGAAAATGATACCACTTTCTTTAGGTGTGAAATGATGTGCAATCCTTGTTCCTTAAGTGCATCATAAGCCATTTCATTAGTAGAGTTGAATAAAGTGAGGAAGCATATCTTCATATAGTCTGGAAGTTGTTCCATTGCACTGATATCCCACCTAAAAGTTAAAAAGAAAAAAGAAGTATTTTCATGTTAAAGATATATAGCTAAGAAGCATGCAAATTAATGCAGATGGTATTGACACAACCATTTTCCCATCAACCAACCTCTCAACGGCATTGGTAAATAGTTCAAGTTCCTCCAATGAACCATACACATCATAGACATCATCTATTATTGTTATCAGTGTGAAGACCTTCGTGTTCATTCTCCTGAAGTATCCAAATTGAGGCTCAAAATTCACTTCCAGATGCCATAAAAAATTCTCCATCAACCTATCTCTAGCAAAGCTCAACTTTTTTCCCAAACATGTACTCCTCCACCACCTATATTCATAACAAGGAAAAGAATATTACATAAGGTATATGAAATACTACATGCATATATATATATATATATGGTGACTTATATGGCTGCACCCTTACTACATAATGAAAATTGGGAACATTTCTGACCTTGACATTTGTTTTACTTCTTGCTGGTGAATTGCTTGCACCATGTTAAAATCTAATTTTGCAAGCTCAAGCAATATAGGATTCATATCTTGTCTTTTCTCATACACATCAATGAACCATCTTGCCTCTAGCCTTTGCACCCTCCAATGTAGGGGAAGCTCCAAGGAATGTCTAACTAGCATGGCGAGATTTTGATCAATATCCTTCTTCTTGAGGTTTTCTTTGAGATTTCTAGTTGTGAAATCCCTGGCCTCATGTAATAAACTTTCACCATCAATTGAAAGATATGAGGCTTCATACAAATATAGTAGTCCCTTTGTAATCTCACAAAGACAAGACCTCAAATTCCCCGTCTCGTTCGTAAAATTTTTAAAAACGTCTGCAATTCAATCTAACTATTAATTAGTATATACTAGGGACTATGAGCTCAAATACAAAACATATATATATATATATATATATATCGAGAAAAATAGTGTGTGATTCATATTCAATTCACAATTAGAATAAATTTGGATCACACTATTTTTCTTGATATATATATATATATATATATTTTTGTATTTGAGTTTTCGATCTCTGCTGGACACAAAGATATACAATTCATAGCATCAATGTCCAATCGTTTAAAGTTTTTTTGCTTCTCATTTATTTACTTTATTTATTATTATTATTTTCTTTTTTCATTTTCTTTTTTGGGGGGTGGTGTGTGTGTGTTTCCTCTTTAAATTTTGAGTTAATTACACTTAGCACCTCTACATTTTCACTATCCTCTCATTTTGGCTTTCACTTTTAATTGTGACAATTAACCTCATATACCGTAAGTCAAGTTGCAATGTCATCCCTTTGCCTATCTACCATTAATAAGGCTAATGGAATTTGTCATGTGCTAACGTGACATTTTTTTCTTTTTTGGTCTCATTAAAACTCTTATACTTTCATCAAAATCTCACTTTGATCCCTTAACTTTTAGTTTTCATCAACCTTAATAATGGTAGATGCGCGGATGGGTTGACACTGCAACTTAACTTAAAGTATAAAGAATTGACTGTCATAATTGAAAGTGAATGAATTAAAGTGAGATTAGGGCGAAAGTAAAGAGTTGCTAAGTGTAATTAACCCTTAAATTTTTGACATATATGGAGTGAGGAAATCATTGAAGTACCTTGAGGGACATTGTACCCATGTTGTCTCAAAAGCCTAAATTTGAGAGCTGTAGCATGCAAATCCTCATTGTTGCACACATCATTCATGTTGTATATGCTGTCAAGTACTCTCTCTAAGTGATAGAACACTCCAAGCCTTTGCAAGTCATCAATCATCTCAAGTGCATCCAATGGATCCTCATCCACTACTTTCTCAAGCATTATCTTCACATGTTCCTTCAACTTTGCAGCCCTTTTTTCATATACATCTCCGTACAAAAATAATTTTTTTGTTAGCAATTGCCATCGATTTGCATCCACTAATCAAGCAGAGTATATATAACAATAGTAACTATATATACCACATATTTACTGTTAAGTGACTGCAGATAGTCATAGTCCCAAATGGGAGGTCGGTAGTTCGCGGATCGTCTGTTGACCTTTGATTGCAAGGTCCATCAGCATCAACAATGCATCGAATGGCACGCAGGGATCGGCCATGAATGGGTGCTAATTGTGAGGCAGGACTTGGATGTCGTAGAGTGGCAGTACTATGAAGAGAGATGGGAAATACAAGGCTAAGAGCCATTGCACTGAATTTCTAACAAGCTTGAGCTAGCTTTGATTGTTTGGCTAACTGTGATGACAACCCACACATAAATAACAGGCATGCCCATATCAATTTTGAAAATAATAATAATAATAATAAAAGGAGAAATTACAATTTGTACTTCGGTAATTTACACTCTCACCCCCTAGATATTTCAATTGTCCTAGACTACTACTAAATTTTGAGTAACTTGGGTCCAATTATATAACACCGTTTTGAAAATTGATGGAGGAACTAAAGTGAACTTTTAGTCAAATTGGAGGGATACTGACTATGGTAGAGAGACTAAGTGGTTGTTTGGGATGATCTATGTAGGTGCATTTTTTGACTTTTTAGCTAAAAAAATAAAGAAAAAATGTATGTTTGGAATAATTTTTTGACTTTTTTCGAAAAAACACTTAATGAAATATTGTAGCAAATATCAAAATTACCGGGTTGCCCTTCCTTACACATGCAGCAGCACTGAGCTGGCTTTCCGTGCATTTCAAAAAAAATTTTTTTATGGGAATTTGTGGCTTTCATTGTCACATCTCTAAAAATAATACAATAATTCAACAGTAAAGACTAATACAAAAATGACATAAACAGAGTATTTGGCTTTCATTAATCAGAGTTTATTTACAAAAGGACACATGCATTACACATTCATAAGCTCTACCTTGAATCTATAGCATGTGACACCAAACTAAATGATTAACGAAATAAATGCTCTATGGGCTTACATTTTTCTAAGATAGTTTTTGGTTACAACAAAAGTGAGCCTAGCTCAACATAATACAGAGCCTTTGGCTATACAAAAACAAATATAACAAAACAGAAGCTCTTGCTCCCAATCCCTTCAAGCTACTGTCTTGGCAGAGGCATATCACCGACACCTGAAAATGATTTTTTCCCAAATAGGGTGAGGCAAAACCCAACAGAAACAATCTAGCACAATATATGAATTTTAACAAGGTTATAAACATGATACACCTGGCCAATGTTCAAAATAAAAATCATTTACAACTCTTCTACCCAAATCCATATCATATCAATTCGTTTAGTGTCATTTCATATCTCCTCAATTCGTGAGTCATATCCATTGTTACCTAGACAACCCAACTGAGATTAAAACTCAGTGGTTTTCGTACCACACAACCGTTATACATAAACACTTCAAATTGCCATTTTACAGAAATTTCATCCGCGAGAATCAGCACCCATGTATGCACAATGTTTTCGGGACTTTCACCCTAGACGCACAGGCCAACTTAGTTCAATGGAGTCCATCCACTTTCTCCTCTCAAACATCAAATGTATACAATGTATTAAACACATTCATATTCAATGACAATCAATAAGAGATTAGTTTCAATTTACCTAATCATCATACAATTTCTACAATAATCGCAGCTATCTTCCACCGATAGCCCAAAACAAATGTTTCTAAACAGATAAACAATCTTCTTAACAGATAAATTATTCAAATTTTCATAGGTGGGAGATGATACACATCCAACTTTACCATTTATATAAACATTCATCAAATTTCATATTCCCATTTCCAATTTCATTATTTATACAAAATAATTACTTGAACATTTTAGGACAAAACTCCGTCTCCTTCCAAATCTCATCCCAATCACCAAATCATCTATTTTAACACAACACAAGTTCATTCTTAGTCCCATGATCATTTCCAAGACATCCTTTTTAAAACCCCTCTTTTGAATTTAAACCCAAACCCTAGGTTTGTTAAAATTACCTCAAAACCTAATGTTTCTCACACACCAAGGAATAACCAAGTTAAAACTCATAGAGAGTATAGAAAGTCCTTACCTCAAGCTTAGAAGACCAAAGGGAGAGATGGAGAAATTTCAAAGACACTGAAATCAACTTCTACTCGGATCAAAACGGAGTTCTTAAGATGTTCTACCTTTTTAACAAAGGCACACGAGTAGAGAGATCACTAGATCTAAGTGAAAATGTAAAGAGAATGATAGATTTAGAGAAAGTCCCCATTTAGGGTTTTTGAGAGAAAAAGTGATGAAAAAGTAGGCTGCTGAGAACTGATAGACGTACAGTCCGCTCTAGTGCAAGAGTTAATACTCGAGCTCTAGACATAATAAGTTGTTCCGCTCGAGCACAAAAAATGTCCGCTCGAGCATAGGATAAACACACCCAGTAGTTTTGCAGAGGACAAACCATCACTCGAGTGCAAGAATGACTGCTCGAGCGTAAAAAGAACTGCTCGAGCGTAGAATACTCTCTCACAGTAGTTTTGTAGACCTGCAAAAGTACTGAGAGTTTGCAAAGCCCACTCGAGCGTAAGAAGAACAAAAACCTGGGCAACAAAAGTTTGAAAACAAAGCAACCAACCTGTTCCAACATGCTCCAGCCAACACAATCACCAAACTCAAGCAAAAATAAAGGGGAAAAGACATGAACAACACTTGGAAACCGTAAAACCCAAGCTCCAGGATATCAAATGGATCAGATCAAAGTCGGAATAGCTATAACCTCCATCCTTAAAGAATTTCATCCCCGAAATTTCAAATTGAGTTTCAAAAACCAAGTCTTAACCAATTACCACAATGATTACAAATTAACTCCAACATCATGACCCATTCACCGGTCATTCAATCCTAACATATGATGAACAAATTCTCTATACTGAATATACATTTCACATTTCCAAAACATATTCAATGTTTATAATAAATTCGCATTTCCAAAAACAATATACACAATGTTTAGATTAAGCCTGTGTTACATATTCAATATATACAATGTTCTCATACATTCAAAGCATATACAATATTTTCATATTCTATTCACATAACAAATTTCCATTACATGTTCAAACATCAACAAATAAGTTCGGATATTTCTCACAGACTTCCAACTCGCGTTCCCAAATTATTTCTTCAACCCCGTGATGTTTCCACAATACTTTCACCAAGGGAATCGTCTTGCCTCGCAAGACTTGTTCCCAGGTATCTAAGACTCTCACTGGTCTCTCCTTATAAGAGACATCCTCATCTACCTCTAAGTCGGTCCAATCTAACATGTGCGATGGATCCGGATCATACTTCCGAAGCATGTTAATATGAGACACATCATGAATTCTGAAAAGCTATGGCGGTAATGCCAAACGATAAGCTACCTCTCCAATCCTCTCAAAGATCTCAAAAGGCCCAATGAATTGAGGGGACAACTTCCCACTCTTTCCAAACCTCATTAAACCCATTCTAGGCTATATCTTTAAAAAGACATGATCTCCCACCTCAAAGGACAAAGGTTTCTTCCTACGGTCAACATAACTCTTTTGGTGACTCTGGGTTGTAGCCAACCTCTTACGGATAAGTGCAACTTTCTCCGTTGTTTCTTGGACCAATTCTGCACCCAACATAGGTGCATCACCACCTCGACCCAACACACAGGAGATCTACACGGTCGGCCATACAAGGCCTCAAACGGTGCCATACCAATACTCAACTGGAAGCTATTGTTATATGCAAACTGCACTAAGGGCAAGTGCCTCTCCCACGAATCCTTGAAGTCAAGGACACAACCCTGAAGCATATCCTCAAGGATCTAAATAGTACGCTCGAACTACCCATCAATCTGAGGATAATACGCGGTGCTAAAAGTCAATTTAGTGCCCATGGTACTCTGTAGGCTCTGCCACAACTGGGCCGCAAAACGTAGATCTCTATCTGATGCAATTGTCACTGGGACCCTGTGCAATCTCACTATGTCCCTAATGTATAAGTCGGCAAAAAAGTCTACCGAGTCACTTACGCGCAGAGGTATAAAGTCCACTAACTTAGTCAACCAGTCAACTACCACCCAAATAAAATCACTACCTCGTTGAGTCCTCGGAAAGACTACAACAAAATCCATCGTGACATGTTCTCGGTTCCACTCGGCTATAGGCAAGGGTTGCAACGAACTCGCTGGCCTCTGATGTTCGGCCTTCATTTGTTGACAAGTAAGGTATTTTGAAACAAACACGGCCACATCCTTCTGCATACTTCTCCACCAAAACTGGCGACTAAGATCGTGATATATCTTTGTGTCTCCCAGATGCATTGCAAGACGTGAATGGTGAAACTTTTGGAGTATTTCCTTTTAGTAAGACTCCGGTACGAACAAACGATCACGGTACCTTACACTGAGGTCGAGATACACATTCAAGCCTTTTTCTACCTTCTCACTGGAGATCTTCTCCAGGAGGGATTTTGCCTTAAGGTCACCTTTCTGTGCTTCTATCACTCCGTTCACAAATATAGGTTGCACAACTACCGAAAACAAAACGATAGACTCAACAGACTCACCAAGATGCAAGTCAAACTCCCCAATAGCACTCAACATCTCCCATTTTCGGATGGCAATATAAGTTACACTGCTAATTGATTTCCTACTCAAGGCATCGGCTACAACATTTGCCTTTCCTGGGTGATAATGTAACTCAAAGTCATAATCCTCTATAAATTCCATCCACCTCCTCTGTCTCAGATTTAAGTCTTTCTGTGTAAACAGATACTTCAGACTCTTGTGATCAGAAAACACTTCAAACTTCTCATCATACAAATAATGCCTCCAAATCTTTAAGGCAAAAATCACCGCCACTAACTCTAGGTCATGAGTAGGGTAATTCATCTCATCTGTTTTCAATTGGCGCGAGTCATAGGCTACTACCTTCCCTTCTTGCATCAAAACACTACCCAAGCCTTCCGGTGAGGCATCGTAATATACCAAATAGCCCAAACCCCTCTCCAGAATAATCAATACTGGAGCAGTGGTAAGTCTAACCTTGAGCTCTTGGAACGACTTCTCACAAGTCTCATTCCACACAAATTTAACTCCCTTCCTTGTCAATCTAGTCAATGGTGAGGCTAGCCTAGAGAAATCCTTCATGAACCGACGGTAATACCCGGCCAACCCTAAGAAACTACATATCTCAAAAGCATTCTTGGGTTGTTCCCAATCTTGCACTGTCTCTGTCTTGGATGAATCTACAATCACCCCTTCTCCAGATACCACATGGCCTAAGAACTTAACCTTTTTCAGCCAGAATTCACACTTCTCAAACTTAGCATACAGTTTGTGGGCTCTAAGTAACTCAAGTACAACCCGCAAGTGTTCTTCGTGCTCCTCCTCAAAGGGTGAATAAATCAAGATGTCGTCCACAAAAACGACCACAAAACGATCTAGAAATTCATAGAAGATCCAGTTCATCAAGTCCATAAATACAGCTGGTGCATTGGTTGGTCCAAAGGGCATCACTAGGAACTCATAATAGCCATACCGCGTACGGAATGCCATCTTCGGGATGTCCTCCTCCCTCACTCTCAACTGGTAGTAACCCGATCTTAGGTCTATCTTAGAGAAGCAACAAAACCCTTTCAACTGATCAAACAAATCGTCTATACGAGGCATTGGGTACTTGTTCTTAACAGTTACCTGGTTCAACTTCCAGTAATCTATACAAAGTCACAAAGCACCATATTTCTTCTTGGCAACAAGAGCCGGTGCTCCCCAAGGTGAAGTACTAGGGCGAATAAAACCCTTATCTAGCAATTCCTGGAGTTGAATCTTTAACTCACTCAAGTCGGCTAGTACAAATCTATACGGTGCCATAGAAATTAGTGTTGTGCCAGGAACTAAATCAATAGAGAACTCGATCTCACAGTGAGATGGTAAACTAGTAAGATCCTTCGAAAAAATGTTCGGGTATTCATAAATTACCCTTGGCAACTCAACTCGAATTTCATCACACTCAGTACTCGAGAAGTTGGCTAGAAGGCAACTAAGCTCACTCTGCCCATGCGGATCAAACACCGATGCTAAGACTCTACCAACCTGGTCCCCCAAGAAATAAAAACAGTCACCGCTCCAGGTACATACAGTAACCCTCTGATGGTAACAGTCTATAACAGCTTGATAGAATGACAACCAATCCATACCCAATATAACATCAAAGCTAGACATATCAATCAATACAAATACAAATAGAAGTCGGCGACCGGCAACCTCTATGTCACAACCCCGACACCCTTACTTCAAAATAATCTCACCACCAAAGTGACTCTATACAAATAGGGGATGCTAACCGAGCCAACTCTAAACCCAAAACTGATGTAAATGTAGATGAAATAAATGAATGCAATGCACCCGTATCAATCAACACATTAGTAGTTGAATTACAGAACAAGAAGGTACCTCTTACTACCGAAGGCGCTGGTACTAGATCTGGCGCGGTAACAGCATACACACGCCCAGTAGGCCTCTAATCTACCTGCTTACCTCTCGGAGCATAAGCTTACTACACTGATTGAGCCAAAGAGGCTCTTTGGTTGGCCCTCGAGGCCTGTGATGACTGTGCTAGCTGGTGGCTCTGTGTCTGTTTCGAACCAGACGCACCAGGTGTGCCACCTAACTGTCGACAAAATCTCTTCAGGTGCCCCGCCTGCCCACATTGATAACAAGTGAGTGGTTGGCCTCTTCCCTGACTCTAGCTCTGAGAGCAAGCCAAAGACGATGCAGACCGTTGCTCTCCTCCTTTTTGCGAGCAAGCTGGAGACTTGTGGCCCAACTGACCACATTTGAAACAAGTAATGTCTCCCTGACCACCTCTCCTAGAACCCGAACTCAGCACTGGAAAAGTGGACCTCGACTGAGCTCTATGGGACGGCTGTGAGTTAGAACCCCTCTATCTCTTACTATCTCCATGCACATCCTGACTCCTCTTGGAGCCTCTTATCCTCTCCTCCTCCATCTGCATCACGGTCTCCAAATGAGCCGCTGCCTCTACAAGGTGTCCATAACCCCTAATCATCAACCCGGCCACCTTGAACATTAGCTTGGTCCTTAATCTCTTCTCAAACTCCAAATAATGACGCTCCTTAGTCGCCACTAACTTTAGTGCAAACCTAGAGAGGCTAGTGAATACGGCCTCAAACTCGACCATTGGTGTGCTCAACTATTTGAGCTAAGAGAACTGATCCCTCAATTTCTCCCTAACAGTGGGAGGCAAGAACTTGTCCTGGAAGGCGTCAACGAAAGCCTCCCAAGTCGCTCCAATACACCCGCGCACATACTTTCACCATTGACCTACATCTCCCTTCAGCTGGAAGAATGTCAAGGTCACTCTCAAACCTCTATTGTCGATACCAAGCATCACAAATGTCTTCACCATCTGTTCAAGCCACTCATTCGCTTGCAGTGGCTCCTTGGGATCACCCAAAAACTCATCTGGGTTCGACCGGAAGCTACTTAGGCCTGGACTTGATTCTCAACCCTGAGAATGTCCATGGATTTCCTTAATGCTCCGGTCATTTCACGGGCTAAGGCGTCCATGGCTTGTTAACCCACCGGTTCAGCCACATTAGCCAGACCAACACCCTCCTCTTGTGCCGGAATACCATCCGGTATCGGCATCTCTTGCCATCTAGGCCTACCACGCCTACCACCACGTCCACGTCCACGTCCTAACATCTTAATAAAGGTAACAAAAGATATTAGCATATTTACAAATGTGCCGAAACTAACTCACCTAATACGATAGACAACAGTAATTCACTCCACTTAAGCAAATAGTCACATAAACACATATGAATTTCATTCCCAGATAATGACCGTCTCGTGGCGTTCCTAGAGTTCCAATTAGAAACAACAGTGATCAAGTGCTCTTCTAATAGGACTTTTAAAAACTCGCAGACTCAATCAACATCCTAGAAATTCAATCTCATACCCATATAATCACATAAACATGTTATCATATAAGTACATATCGTTCGTACTTAAGTCTCTAACAAGCGAGACAAACCCATTGGGGTACTAACCACTTTCCATGTACCCAAAGTATTCAAACCTGGTACACTCTGATACCAAGTTGTCACACCCCCAAAAATAATACAATGATTCAACAGTAAAGACTAATACAAAAATGACATAAACAGAGTATTTGGCTTTCATTAATCAGAGTTCATTTACAAAAAGGCACATGCATTACACATTCATAAGCTCTACCATGAATCTATAGCATGTGACACCAAACTAAATGATCAACGAAATAAATGCCCTACGGGCTTACATCTTTCCAAGATAGTTCTTGGTTACAACAAAAGTGAGCCTAGCTCAACACAATACAAAGCCCTTGGCTATACAAAAACAGATCTAACAAAATAGAAGTTCTTGCTCCCAATCCCTCCAAGCTATTACCTTGGCGAAGGCATATCACCGGCACCTGAAAATGATTTTTTCCAAATAGGGCGAGCCAAAGCCCAGCAAAAACAGTCTAGCATAATATATGAACTTTAATAAGGTTATAAACATGATGCACCTGGACAATGTTCAAAATAAGAATCATTTACAACTTTTCTTCCCAAACCCATATCATATCAATTTGTTTCGTGTCATTTCAAATCTCCTCAATTCATGAGTCATATCCATTGTTATCCAGACAACCTAACTGAGATTAAAACTCAGTGGTTTTCTTACCACACAACCGTTACACATAAACACTTCAAATTGCTAGTGGGAATCGACACCCATGTATATATAATGTTTTCAGGACTTTCATCCTGGACGCACAGGCCAACTTAGTTCAATGGAGTCCATCATCTTTCTCCTCCAAACATCATACACATACAATGTATTAAACACAGTCATATTCAATGACAATCAATAAGAGATTAGTTTCAATTCATCTAATCCTCATGCAATTTCTACAACAATCACAATTGTCCTCCACCGATAACCAAAAACAGATATTTCTAAACAGATATACAATTTTCTCAACATATAAATTATTCAAATTTCCATAGGTGAGAGATGATACACATCCAACTTCACCATTTATATAAACATTCATCTAATTTCATATTCCCATTTCCAATTTCATTAGTTATGCAAAATAATTACTTGAACATTTTAGGACAAAACCCCATCTCCTTCCAAATCTCATCTCAACAACCAAATCATCTATTTTAACACAACACAAGAATCGTCATGAGAAAGTACAGGAGAACTGTATTGACCTTGTCGGTCGTATTGCTGACCGTGGTGCTGAGTTTGTACCAGCAAGAGAGTGGATGAGGATCTGTTTTGAACTCCTGGAGATGCTTAAAGCACACAAGAAGGGTATCCATAGAGCTACAGTGAATACATTCGGGTACATTGCCAAAGCCATTGAGCCACAAGACGTTCTGGCAACATTATTGAACAACCTCAAGGTGCAGGAGCGTCAAAATCGTGTTTGCACTACTGTGGCAATTGCAATTGTCGCAGAAACATGTTCTCCTTTTACAGTTTTACCAGCCTTGATGAATGAATGTCGTGTGCCAGAGCTTAATGTTCAGAATGGTGTTCTGAAGTCCCTCTCGTTTCTATTCGAGTACATTGGTGAAATGGGAAAGGATTACATTTATGCAGTGACTCCATTGCTAGAGGATGCTCTCATGGACAGAGATTTGGTTCATAGGCAGACTGCTGCTTCTGCTGTGAAGCACATGGCTTTAGGAGTTGCTGGGTTGGGATGTGAGGATGCTTTGGTTCACTTACTGAACTATATTTGGCCAAACATCTTTGAAACATCCCCACATGTTATAAATGCTGTTATGGAAGCCATTGAAGGAATGAGGGTGGCACTGGGTGCGGCTGTGGTGCTTAACTACTGTCTTCAGGGACTTTTCCACCCAGCAAGGAAGGTTAGGGAAGTGTATTGGAAGATCTATAACTCGCTGTATATTGGTGCTCAAGATGCACTTGTGGCTGCTTATCCTGTGTTGGAGGATGAGGAACATAACGTATTTAGTAGGCCTGAGTTGACCATGTTCATCTGAGTAGGAGATTTTGTGATGTTGGTTGAGCTACTGAAGGTTCCGCAGAATGAATAC
Organism: Camellia sinensis; assembly: GCF_055761805.1. Lineage (NCBI taxonomy): Eukaryota > Viridiplantae > Streptophyta > Magnoliopsida > Ericales > Theaceae > Camellia > Camellia sinensis. The sequence continues at coordinate 63,606,140 of NC_138972.1, forward strand.
CTGAAAGGATCTTGACCCAGCTCTTTGTGGTTGCTGCTGCATTTTCAAATCCAAACGCTTTTAGTGTAGTTTGATATTCTCTAATATTTCTTGATATATTTGCTGCTTATGTAAAAACTCTTATGAAATTTAAACTGCTTTCTAGTAATATTTCTATTTTAATATTATATTTCTGTTGTGATGTTTTCGTTTTGCTTTATTGAATTTTTTCTGTGGATTTCTCTTCTAGACTAAGCATGAAGAACAGGTGATGACCTGTAGGAGGCTTTTCAGGGAGTGAGCTTCAAGCAATGGTATATGATGTAGGATAAGCTTTTAGTCTTCTTATCCCTAAGTTAATTGGTTTGAATTTAATCAATGTTCGTAAGTCAGCCCTTTTAGTTCAGTGTTGAACAATCATCCAGGTCTCCTTTTGTAGGTCCATGAAATTTTTGCACAAATGTTTATATTTTAGCTTGATCTCATTGTTCTGATTCAGAAAACTAGAGGCTGTTGGACGAGTTATTTGTGTGATCATTTCGTGTCGTGTGATGATTTAGGTTAGAAGATGAAAAAATTGGTCTTTATAGCAGACAGATAGATTGGTGCTTTGCCTTACTATTTTGTCCCTTTTGGTTCCTAGTTATAGTTATAAAACCTTCAGCTGGAGACTAAGTTGCCTTGCATTGTAGATTTTATTCTAGAGGTGGGGTTTTTAAATTGTGTAGCTTGGTTTACAAAATTATACTATTATTGAATGCAAATGAGTCAATGTGCATTAGTTAAAGTTGAAATGCTGATGATATTAAAATGCTATTATGGTTCAAACTGAATCATGTAATTTGATGTTGGATGATTGCTCAAGGACTAGTTAAAGTCTTTGATTCACTCAATCATTAGTATATTGCTTTGCTTGATAACAAATGAAAAAACTGTATGACTGTTTTATTAGTTTTGCATGTAACCATTTTATTAAATGCCTATGTTATTGTTATTCAGTGTTTGGTGAGTCGGTAGCTTTGGAATTTGAAAGAGTAGAGATATTTGGTGTTTCACACAAGGGTAACTTGTGATGACCAGGAAACTGATAAATCTTTGAAATTTTTTTTTTTCCCTCCTAGATTTTTAGGGATTTTCTATTTACTGTTTTTGTGCCTGTGTATGTGTGTTATGGATTGGTTAGTGGGTAAGTTGAGAGGTTTTTTTTTCCCTTGCACATTTTTTTTTTTGACAGTTGCAATTTCAGACATCAAAGTTTCATCACTGCAAGTTACATATGTGAGCTACAATTTTGCTGGCATTCACTCAACTGGCGGCATTCACTCTGCTGGGTCATTCATTCATGGGTGTCTCTGCAATGGGGTTTGCTCATTCATTGCCCTGGTTTTTTGTTTTTGTTTTTTCGCCCTGGCATAGTTATTCTTGTAATTAAAACAACTATATGTCGTTTATTATTGGGGGCTTTGGGACAATAAATTCTGATTAAGCCTTTATTATTAGCGCCAATGAATAAATAATGTTTTTAGAGAAAATATCTTATAAATACTTTTTTAATATTCATTAGAAAACTAATTCAATGAAAATTTCATACTTATTTTTCCATTGAGAGAGTTTCTCAATGAATATTGAAAAAGCAGAACTACTTGTATATTTTTATTTTGCAAGACCTTTTAGTTTATGTTGAAACCATTTTAAAGGGTTTGAACAGACACAATCTGCGTAAGATTACAACCCATGTTTGTAGATACAACAAATGAATTCAAAATTTAAAAACCAGAAAATCTTAGAACTGTTTCGGACCAAATGGCTATCAATCATTTTGTTTGTTTTATTGATTCTTTTCTTTTGTTTAATTCTTTATATTGATTGTCTAATTCTGTGTGACAAATCACACAGTAATGGAGTTTAGGATCTTTAGTTGTGTATGGGTCGTTGGTTGTAAGTTCACGCCCAGTCGGGTCATCACATCGGAATCAAGTCGAGTTTCGCTCAGTCACTTGCTCAGGTATATTTATGCATACATGTTAGATTGTATTTGAAAAAGGATTTTGGAAAGGTCTATTTTAAACAAAAGGTTTTTGGAGAAAGTTTCAAATCAATGTATTTAATCCTCATTGGTTTTGGTCAAGCAATTGAGTCCCCCAATGTGCAGCAATGGATCGCTTGCACGGATCAATTGTGATTCAAATCCTTTTGACTGATTTTATCAGTGGCCTGCAATCGGTAGGCAATCAACAGACGATCCATCACTTGAGTGGACATTTTGTAACATATAATGGCAGCCACTGGAAAGGTCTACTACTCAAGTGAAACTAAGAAAATTCCTTATTTGGATATGATATTCTAAATTTTTATATAAACTCTTCATAATTCATTTTTAGTACAACCATTTTCTTTTACTAAAAATATTTTGAGATTGATTCATATTTTGTATGACAATTTTCTAAGTGATTTTTGTTATAAAAAAAGTCCTCATTATCATTGCATTGCATTGTTCTGTCATGTGCCGTTGGTGTGGTAATCAGAGTCATTCAGGAACGGAGGTTGATGATCGATGGAGCTTCATGGTGTCCTATAGATCAAGAAGGCTGATGGGGTTAAGCTGCATTCGTAGAAGTTTCGTCAAGACATGGGAGATCGGTAAAGCTAGGTGAGTGGTTGTAAGTCCTTCATGTATGTCTTGTACTCTTGATTCATTATAGTAGATTTTTATTGAGCATTGGCATCGTGATTTTTTTTTCTTCTATTTTTTCTCCCGTTTACAGATTTTTTTTAATTGGGTTTTTCATATTAACTATTGTGTCATTGTTATTATTAATTGTAGTTGATTAATCTTTATCACTACAAGTTAAAATTGATAGTTAGGTTTAAATTTAAATAATGTGCTTACATGGTAATTTCGGATAAATTATTGTTTGTGCTTACATGGTCCACAAAAATAAGAATAATGTGAGTAAATTATAAAGCACCGTTAGTTAGACATATTATTCAGTTGCATTATGGATTTATATGATAATTTCTGCTAGTCTTGGCTCCTTGGCTCCCAAAAGCCACTAGGATTAGGATGTCCAATGTTAGTTCAAACCAATACAAGAGAGCCATCAGCTCTGGGCTAGCTTGGATATATTTGCACAATACAAACAAGACTGAGGATTTTACCCAACTTGCAAAGAACATTGAATTCATATACCCAAAAATAAAAATAAAAATTCCAACCATGAAGAAAGTACAATTCAAAAGGGAGGAAAGATCACAAGTAGGAGTGTAAAATTGGCCCGTGGCCCGCCAATAGCCTGTCCGCAGCTCGGAATGGCCTGGCCTGGCCAGGCCCGTGTTTAGTCTATGACTCTGAGCTTGGGTCTTGTGTTTTGGGGCCTGACCCACCAGCCCGTTTCAAGGCTCGTCCGAGACCCGGTATGCTCAACGCCCAATGTCATTTTCAAACCGTTTCAAGGCTCGTCCGAGACCTGGTACGCTCAACGCTCAATGTCATTTTCAAACTATTTTGATAAAAAAATTAGTTAGGCCCTGCCCAGCCCAAACCAAAACCCAAGCCCAATTGTGGACCGGGTTGGGCCGAATTTGCATCCCTAATCATAAAAAATGTAACACAATACAGCAGTTCTATTGAAGATAAACTTCAAGGAGGGATATTTGCTTCTGTGGCCCAGTTATAGTAAAAATTAAGGAAGATGCTATCATGGATATCCAAGGTTACTTAGAGCATCTCCAATGTTATTAAGCATTTTACTTATTTAAAAGTTACTATTATATATATATATATATATATATATTATTTTGCCAATTCATTTTTCTTATGTTTCACTTCAACCTTACTTTTTATTTTAACTATTCATTCAAATATTACTCAATTTATGAAATGCTACATTAACAACAAATATGGAGGAAAATGATCACAAGGGTTAAATAGATTTTGCCTAGTCTTAGCTACGTTTAGCTAGTGAATGTGAGTTAAAATCGAAATGCCTAATGATCATATACCTAGTCAATTGGATTTGAAAAAAATTAAGTTATATTAGGTATTTTAACTAATAGACATTATATGTTTAGTAGGTTGGAAATGCTCTAGATCAAACTAGAGCTTTGAATTCATTCATTTTCTAGTTTCTTTTTTATGCTTTCCATGAAATAGGAATCCTTCATGCAATGCCTTAAATTGAGGGAGTCATTGGCTTGTGAGTTAAAAAAATTAAGTTATATTAGTTACTTTAACTAATACATTATATGCCTAGTAGGTTGGAAATACTTTAGATGGAACTAGAGCTTTGAATTCATTCATTTTCTAGTTTGTTTTTTATGCTTTCCATGAAATAGGAATCCTTTATGCGATGCCCTAAATTGAGGCTCTAGTTATTGGTTTTTGACACCGGAATGATTTTTTCCAAAGAACATAGTACTTAATTGAAATGAAGGATTGAATTGATAACGCTTTGATTAGTTGATAATATTAGTATTAGTTTATACTTTTTTGACATATTCCTGGGAAAAGTTTCAGTAATGCCTAATTCATGCCAAGTATATCTTGTGAGAATTCTGAATTCATAGGTTGTAGAGAGATATTTATGTCACCACAAACAGAGACTAAAACAAGTGTTGGATAGGCAAACTTCCTGACTATCTCTGCACCCATTCCTCACTTCTAGTCATTACATTTTGAAAAGACATAAATATTTTTTTATAAAAGTAATCATTTATTATTATTTTTTTTGGTTACATTGGAAATAAAAAGTAATCATTTATTCAAAAGAGTATTTTATCCCTTGTCGAGATAAGGGGAACAGGATTGACTACTAATGACAAGGCACGATATTTAGTCTCATTGCCTGGAGCACCATACCCATCTCCATACTGATACATGCACTGAGCCATCCTAGCAAGGTTCATTGCATTCCCAATAAAAGTCTTAGTGAAGAGACAATTTGCAGCTCCATCTTCATTCATCTTTTTCCATGTCTCACCAATCAAGTATTTCATGTGTTCACGGGCATCGTTTTCAGGGGCACCAGTTTCATGCATGTAGCATTGGATTGATTTAGGAACGTCGCCTCTTCGTAACTCGTCCTGTATCAAAGAGAATGATTAACATGTGGTCAAACCCGGTTTAATTCTTAAACCAAGAAATTGTCTTCAACATTGTTTGAATATTGAAAATAATTGAATAGGAAAGGAAAATTATTGAATAGCATAGGAAAATTGTTGAACAATGCTTTAAAGAGAATTGATATTCTTCATCCTTCTTCCCTCCCTTTCCATTTTTTCCCGGGATCCAAACATACAGCACTAACGAACCTCTTTATGAAGATGCAATGGGTGTGTAACTCACTTACCGATGATGTTCCTAAGTCATCTGAAAGTCGGAAAATAATTGATGACCAGCGAATTATATTTGGGTAACTTTCTAATAAGCATTCCGAGGCCTCCTTTGTTACTGATTTAGAATCAAAAAAATAAGCATGCACTAGCATAAGAGGAGCTGATATCGAAATCCACGCATTGTTCATGTATTCTTCAAAGGTTGGTGTTTATCTGTTGTAGTACCACTTTGCCTCCAATAAATAAGATTTACAAATATCTGCCCACTAAAGCATTTAGAATGGTCAATTAATCGAAGAAACTACAAAAAATTAAGGGCATTTAAATTTACTTTGAATATGATCTAAAAAAGAAAAGAGTTTAAAAAAAATAAAAAATAAATAAAAAAAAAAGACAAAAGGGTGAGTGTGTGAGCCAATAGACACAATGGAGGGTGTTGTGAAGTCCACCTACTTGTGTCTATTTTTTTTTTTTTTTTGTAATTTATTTATTTATTTTTTATTGGATAAATTACAAATACACTCCCTGAGGTTTGTTTAAAATATGAATTACTCCCTGTGATATGGAAAATTACAAATATCTTCTTGTCAGAATTTTTTATTTAATAGAATTAATTGAAAAAGTGAAAATTTTAACTGTTTACCTATATAATAATAAAATTATCTGAATTATTAATTAAAATAAAATTTTAATATTATTAAAAACTGTTAATTAACTTGATGATTTATTAATAAAATTTGATGAATTATTAATAAAATGACTTATTTGTTATGAAATTAGAAATTTTAGGGGCCATAATGTAATTTCTAAAACTGCAAGAAGTAATTTATAATTTAAGTAAATTTCAAGGGGTTTGTTTATAATTTATCCTTTTTTATTTGCAGCGAAGTTGGAGGAAAAAAAATAGTTCATAAAGAAAATGATACCACTTTCTTTAGGTGTGAAATGATGTGCAATCCTTGTTACTTAAGTGCATCATAAGCCATTTCATTAGTAGAGTTGAATAAAACGAGGAAGCATATCTTCATATAGTCTGGAAGTTGTTCCATTGCACTGATATCCCACCTAAAAGTTAAAAAGAAAAAAGTAGTTTCATGTTAAAGATATATAGCTAAGAAGCATGCAAATTAATGCAGATGATATTGACACAACCATTTTCCCATCAACCAACCTCTCAACGGCATTGGTAAATAGTTCAAGTTCCTCCAATCAACCATACACATCATAGACATCATCTATTATTGTCATCAGTGTGCAGACCTTCGTGGACATTCTCCTACACTGTGTTTGGTTGGATGATTTGAGGAGGGATTTGGAAAGGGAAAGGGAAAAGTTAGGTGAAATGTGAATAAAATATACGTACATTTCACCTAGTTTCACACACCTTTTTCCTTTTCCTTTCCAAATCCCTCTCCAAATCCTCCAACCAAACGCAGCACTAAAGTATCCAAATTGAGGCTCAAAATTCATTCCCAGAGGCCATAAAAACCTCTCCATCAACCTATCTCTAGCAAAGCTCAACTTTTTTCCCAAACATGTACTCCTCCACCACCTATATTCATAACAAGGAAAAGAACATTACATAAGGTATATGAAATACAACATACATACATATATATATGGTGACTTATATGGCTGCACCCTTACTACATAACGAAAATTGGGAACATTTCTGACCTTGACATTTGTTTTACTTCTTGCTGGTGAATTGCTTGCACCATGTTGAAATCTAATTGCGCAAGCTCAAGCAATATAGAATTCATATCTCGTCTTCTCTCATACACATCAATGAACCATCTTGCCTCTAGCCTTCGCACCCTCCAATGTAGGGGAAGCTCCAAGGAATGTCTAACTAGCATGGCGAGATTTTGATCAATATCCTTCTTCTTGAGGTTTTCTTTGAGGTTTCTAGTTGTGAAATCCCTGGCCTCATCTAACAAACTTTCACCATCAATTGAAAGATATGAGGCTTCATACAAATATAGTAGTCCCTTTGTATCCTCACAAAGACAAGACCTCAAATTCCCCGTCTCGTCCGTAAATTTTTTAAAAACGTCTGCAATTCAAGCAAATTATTAATTAGTATGAGCTCAAATACAATATATATATATATATATATATATTGAGAAAAATAGTGCGTGATTCATGTTCAATTCACAATTAGAATAAATTTGGATCACACTATTTTTCTTGATATATATATATATATATATATATTTGTATTTGAGTTCTCAATCTCTACTGGACACATAAAGATATACAGTTCATAACATCAATGTCCAATCGTTTTAAGTTTTTTTGCTTCTCATTTATTTATTATTATTATTTTCTTTTTAGGGGGGGTGGTGTGTTTGTGTTTTCTCTTAAAATTTTGAGTTAATTACACTTAGCACCCCTACATTTTCACTATCCTCTCATTTTGGCTTTCACTTTTAATTGTGACAATTAACCTCATATACTGTAAGTTAATTTGCAATGTCATCCCTTTGCCTATCTACCATTAATAAGGCTAACAGAATTTGTCATGTGCTCTAAACGTGACATTTTTTTTTTTTTTTTGGTCACATTAAAACTCTTATACTTTCATCAAAATCTCGTTTTGGTCTTCATACTTTCTCTAAAATCTCACTTTGATCCCTTCACCTTTAGTTTTCATCAATCTTAATAACGGTAGATGGGCGGAAGGGTTGACACTGCAACTCGACTTAAAGTGTAAAGAATTGACTGTTATAATTGAAAGTGAATGAATTAAAGTGAGATTAGGGTGAAAGTGAAGAGTTGCTAAGTGTAATTAACCCTTAAATTTTTGACATATATGGAGTGAGGAAATCATTGAAGTACCTTGAGGGACATTGTACCCATGTTGTCTCAAAAGCCTAAATTTGAGAGCTGTAGCATGCAAATCCTCATTGTTGTACTTGTCATTCATGTTGTATATTCTCTCAAGTACTCTCTCTATCTCATCCTTGAAGTGATAGAACACTCCAAGCCTTTGCAAGTCATCAATCATCTCAAGTGCATCCAATGGATCCTCATCCACTACTTTCTCAAGCATTATCTTCACATCTTCCTTCAACTTTGCAGCCCTTTTTTCATATACATCTCCCTACAAAAATAATTTTTTGTTAGCAATTACCATTGATTTGCATCCACTAACCAAGCAAAGTATATATAACAACAGTAACTACATATACCACATATTTACTGTTAAGTGACTGCACATAGTCATGGTCCCAAATGGGAGGTTGGTGGTTGGCGGATCGTCTGATGACCTTTTGACTGCAAGGTCCATCAGCAACAACAATGCATCGAATGGCACGCAGGGATCGGCCATGAATGGGTGCTAATTGTGAGGCAGAGCTTGGATATAGTAGAGTGGCAGTACTATAAGGAGAGATAGGAAATACAAGGCTAAGAGCCATTGCACTGAATTTCTAACAAACTTAAGCTTGCTTTGATAGTTTGGCTAACTGTGATGACAACCCACACTTAAATAACATGCGTGCCCATACCAATTTTGAAAAAAAAATAATAATAATAATAATAAAAGGAGAAATTACAATTTGTACTTCGGTAATTTACACTCAATCTCACCCCCTAGATATTTCAATTGTCCTAGACAACTACTAAAGTCAGTTGGGCCAATTATTATTATTATTATTTTCTTTTTTTTCATTTTCTTTTTTGGGCGGTGGTGTGTGTTCCTCTTTAAATTTTGAGTTAATTACACTTGGCACCCCTACATTTTCACTATCCTCTCATTTTGGCTTTCATTTTTAATTGTGACAATTAACCTCATACATTGTAAGTCAAGGTGCAATGTCATCCCATTGCCTATCTACCATTAATAAAGCCAATGGAATTTGTCATGTGCTTTAAATGTGACATTTTTTTTTTTTTGGTCTCATTAAAACTCTTATACTTTCATCAAATTCTTATTTTGGTCCTTATACTTTTTCTAAAATCTCACTTTGATCTCTTCACTTTTAGTTTTCATCAACCTTAAAAACGGTAAATAGGCGAAAGGATTGACACTGCAACTTAACTTAAAGTGTAAGGAATTGACTGTTATAATTGAAAGTGAATGAATTAAAGTGAGATTAGGGTGAAAGTGAAGAGTTGCTTAGTGTAATTAACCCTTAATTTTTTGACATATATGGAGTGAGGAAATCATTGAAGTACCTTGAGGGACATTGTACCCATGTTGTCTCAAAAGCCTAAATTTGAGAGCTGTAGCATGCAAATCCTCATTGTTGCACACATCATTCATGTTGTATATTCTCTCAAGTACTCTATCTCATCCTTGAAGTGGTAGAACACTCCAAGCCTTTGCAAGCCATCAATCATCTCAAGTGCATCCAATGGATCCTCATCCACTACTTTCTCAAGCATTATCTTCACATCTTCCTTCAACTTTGCAGCCCTTTTTTCATATACATCTCCCTACAAAAATAATTTTTTTGTTAGCAATTGCCATTGATTTGCATCCACTAGTCAAGCAGAGTATATATAACACTACTAACTATATATACCACATATTTACTGTTAAGTGACTGCAGATAGTCATAGTCCCAAATGGGAGGTTGGTAGTTGGCGGATCGTCTGATGACCTTTTGATTGCAAGGTCCATCAGCATCAACAATGCGTCGAATGGTACGCAGGGATCGGCCATGAATGGGTGCTAATTGTGAGGCAGGACTTGGATGTAGTAGAGTGGCAGTACTATAAAGAGACATAGGAAATACAAGGCTAAGAGCCATTGCACTGAATTTCTAACAAACTTGAGCTAGCTTTGATTGTTTGGTTAACTGTGACGACAACCCACACTTAAATAACACGCATACCCATATCAATTTTGAAAATAATAATAATAATAATAAAAGGAAAAATTACAATTTACACTCAACCTCACCACCTAGATATTTCAATGTGCTAGACAACTACTAAATTTTGAGTAAGTTGGGCCCAATTATATAACACGGTTTTGAAAATTGATGGACGAACTAAAGTGAACTTTTAGTCAAATTAGAGGGATACTGACTATAGTAAAGAGACTTAGTTATTTGGAATGATCTATATAAGTATACCTTTTAACTTTTTAGCTAAAAAAATAGAGAAAAAATGTATGTTTGGGATAACTTTTTGACTTTTTTCGAAAAAAATATGTAATAAAATATAATAGCACATATCAAAATTACCGGGTTACCCTTCCTTACACAAGTAGCAGCACTGAACTGGCTTTCCGTGCATTTAATTTTTTTATTTATTTATGGGAATTTGTGGCTTACATTGTCACACCCCAAAAAATAATACAATAATTCAACAGTAAAGACTAATACAAAAATGACATAAACAGAGTATTTGATTTTCATTCATCAGAGTTTATTTACAAAAGGGCACATGCATTACACATTCATAAGCTTTACCCTGAATCTATAACATATGGCACCAAACTAAATAATCAACGAAATAAATGTCTTACGGGCTTACATCTTTCTAAGATAGTTCTTGTTTACAACAAAAGTGAGCCTAGCTCAACGCAATACAAAGCCCTTGGCTATACAAAAATAGATATAACAAAACAGAAGCTCTTGCTCCCAATCCCTTCAAGCTACTGCCTTGGCAGAGGCATATCACCAGCACCTAAAAATGATTTTTCCCAAATAGGGTGAGCCAAAACCCAACAGAAACAATCTAGCACAATATATGAACTTCAACAAGGTTATAAACATGATGCACCTGGCCAATGTTCAAAATAAGAATCATTTACAACTCCTCTTCCCAAATCCATGTCATATCAATTTGTTTCGTGTCATTTCATATCTCCTCAATTCATGAGTCATATGCATTGTTACCCAGATAACCCAATTGAGATTAAAACTCAGTGATTTTCTTACCACACAACCATTACACACAAACACTTTAAATTGCCATTTTATAGAAATTTCGTCCGTGAGAATCGACACCCATGTATATACAATGTTTTCGGGACTTTCACCCTGGACACACAGGCCAACTTAGTTCAATAAAGTCTCCTGCCAAACATCATATATATATAATGTATTAAACACAGTCATATTCAATGACAATCAATAAGAGATTAGTTTCAATTTACCTAATCCTCATGCAATTTCTACAACAATCATAGTTATCCTCCATCGATAGCCCAAAACAAATATTTCTAAATAGATATACAATCTTCTCAATAGATAAATTATTCAAATTTCCATAGGTGGGAGATGATACACATCTAACTTTACCATTTATATAAACATTCATCAAATTTCATATTCTCATTTCCAATTTCATTATTTATGCAAAATAATTACTTGAACGTTTTAGGGCAAAACCCTATCTCCTTCCAAATCTCATCCCAACCACCAAATCATCTATTTTAACACAACACGAGTTCATTCTCAGTCCTATGATCATTTCCAAGACATTCTTTTTAAAACCCCTCTTTTGAATTTAAACCCAAACCCTAGGTTTGTTAAAATTACCTCAAAACCTAATGTTTCTCACACACTAAGGAATGACCAAGTTAAAATTCATAGAGAGTATAAAGAGTCCCTACCTCAAGCTTACAAGACCAAAGGGAGAGATGGAGAAATTTCAAAGACATCGAAATCAACTTCTACTTGGATCAAAACGGAGCTCTTGAGATGTTTTACCTTTTTAACAAAGGCATACGAGTAGAGAGATCATTAGATCTAGATGAAAATGTAGAGAGAATGAGAGTTTTAGAGAGAGAGTCCCCATTTAGGGTTTTTGAGAGAAAAGAGATGAAAAAGTGATGAAAAAGTAGGCTGTTGAGAATTGATATATACACAGTCCGTTCGAGCACAAGAGTTGACGCTCGAATGCCAGACACAATATGTTGTTCTGCTCAAGCGCAAGAAATGTCCGCTCAAGCACAGAATAAACACATGCAGTAGTTTTGCAGAGGACAAACCATCGCTCAAGTGCAAGAATGGCCGCTCGAGCTGAGCCTACTCGAGCGCAGAAACAACCGCTCGAGCGTAGAATACTCTTTCCCAGTAGTTTTGCAGACCTGCAAAAGTACTGAGGGTTTGCAAAGCCCACTCAAGCGTAAGAAGTGCTGCTTGAGCGGAAGAGCAAAAATCTGGGCAACAAAAGTTTGAAATCAAAGCAACCAACTTGTTTCAAACATGCTCCAACCAACACAATCACCAAACTCAAGCAAGAATAAAGGGGAAAAGGCATGAACAACACTTGAAAACCATAAAACCCAAGCTTCAGGATATCAAATGGATCGGGTCTAAGTCGGAATCGCTATAACCTCTCATCCTTAAAGAATTTTGTCCCTGAAATTTCAAATTGAGTTTTAAAAACCAAGTCTTAACCAATTACCACAATGATTACAAATCAACTCCAAGACCAAGACCTATCCACCGGTCATTCAATCCCAATACATGATGAACAAATTCTCTATACTGAATATATATTTCACATTTCCAAAATATATTCAATGTTTATAATAAATTCGCATTTTCAAAACTTAAACAATATACACAATGTTTAGATTAAGCCTGTGTAACATATTCAACATATACAATGTTCTCATACATTCAAAACATATATAATATTTTCATATTCTATTCACATAACAAATTTCCATTACATGTTCAAACATCAATAAATAAGTTCGAATATTTCTCATGGACTTCCAACTGGCGTTCCCAAGTTGCTTCTTCAACCTCGTGATGTTTCCACAATGCTTTCACCAAGGGAATCATCTTGCTTCGCAAGACTTGTTCCCAGGTATCCAAGAATCTCACTGGTCTCTCCTCATAAGAGGTATCCTCATCTACCTCTAAGTCGGTCCAATCTAACACGTGCGATGGATCCGACTCATACTTCCGAAGCATGCTAATATGAAATACATCATGAATCCCGGAAAGTTGTGGCGGTAATGCCAAACGATAAGCTACCTCTCCAATCCTATCAAGGATCTCAAAAGGCCCAATGAATCGAGGGACAACTTCTCACTCTTTCCAAACCTCATCAAACCCCTCCTATGTGATATATTTAAAAAGACATGATCTCCCACCTCAAAGGACAAAGGTTTTCTCCTACGGTCAGCATAACTCTTCTGGCGACTCTGGGTTATAGCTAACCTCTTATGAATAAGTACAACTTTCTCCATCGTTTCCTGGACCAATTCTAGACCCAACATAAGTGCATCACCACCTCGACCCAATACACAGGAGATTTATATGGTTGGCCATACAAGGTCTCAAACGGTGCCATACCAATACTCAACTGGAAACTATTGTTATAGGCAAACTGCACTAAGGGCAAGTGCCTCTCCCACGAACCCTTGAAGTCAAGGACACAACCCCGAAGCATATCCTCAAGGATCTAAATAGTACGCTTGGACTGCCCATCAGTCTTAGGATGATACGCGGTGCTAAAAGTCAATTTAGTGCCCAAGGCACTCTGTAGGCTTTGCCACAACCGGGCCGTAAAACGCGGCTCTTTATCCGATGAAATCGTCATTGGGACCCTGTGCAATCTCACTATGTCCCCAATGTACAGGTCGGCAAAAAAGTCTACCGAGTCACTTACGCGCATAGGTATAAAGTCCACCGACTTAGTCAACTAGTCAACTACCACCCAAAGAGCATCACTACCCCATTGAGTCCTCGGAAGGCCCACAACAAAATCCATCGTGATATGCTCCCGCTTCCATTCAGCTATAGGCAAGGGTTGCAACAAACCCGCTGGCCTTTGATGTTCGACCTTCATTTGTAAGGTATTTTGACACAAAAACGACCACATCCTTCTTCATACCTCTCCACCAAAACTGGCGACTAAGATCGTAAAACATCTTTGTGTCTCCCGGATGTATCGCAAGGCGTGAATGGTAAAACTCTTGGAGTATTTTCCCTCAGCAAGACTCCGGTACGAACAAACGGTCATGATACCTCACACTCAGGTCGAGATACACATACACATTCAAGCCTCTTTTTACCTTTTCACTGGAGATCTTCCCCTAAAGGGATTCTGCCTCAAGGTCACCCTTTTGTGCTTCTATCACTCGGTTCAGAAATGTAGGTTGCACAGTTACCAAAAACAAAGCGGCAGACTCAACAGACTCACCAAGATGCAAGTCAAACTCCCTGATAGCACCCGACATCTCCCATTCTCGGATGGCAATACAAGTTACACTGCTAATTGATTTCCTACTCAAGGCATCAGCTACGACATTTGCCTTTCTTGGGTGATAATGTAACTCAAAGTCATAATCCTCTATAAATTCGATCCACCTCATCTGCCTCAGATTCAAGTATTTCTGTGTAAACAGATACATCAGACTTTTGTGATTAGAAAATACTTCAAACTTCTCATCATACAAATAATGCCTCCAAATCTTTAAAGCAAAAATCACTGCCGCTAACTCTAGGTCATGAGTAGAGTAATTCCTCTCATGTGTTTTTAACTGACGCGAGTCATAGGCTACTACTTTCCCTTCTTGCATCAAAACACAACCCAAGCCTTCCCATAAGGCATCGCAATATACCAAATAGCCCAAACCCGTCTCCAGAATAATCAATACTGGAGCAGTGGTAAGTCTAACCTTGAGCTCTTGGAACGACTTCTCACAAGTCTCATTCCACACAAATTTAACTCCATTCCTTGTCAATCTAGCCAATGGTGAGGCCAGCCTAGAGAAATCCTTCACGAACCGACGATAATACCCGGCCAACCCTAAGAAACTACAGATCTCAAAAACATTCTTAGGTTGTTCCCAATCTTGCACTGTCTCTATCTTGAATGAATCTATAATCACCCCTTCCCCAGATACCATATGGCCTAAGAACTTAACCTCTTTCATCGTGAATTCACACTTTCCAAACTTAGCATATAGTTTGTGGGCTCTAAGTAACTTAAGTACAACCTGCAAGTGTTCATCGTGCTCCTCCTCAAATGGTGAATAAATCAAGATGTCATCCACAAAAATGACCACAAAACGATCGAGAAATTCAAAAAAGATCCGGTTCATCAAGTCCATAAATACAGCTGGTGCATTGGTTAGTCCAAAGGGCATCACTAGGAACTCATAATGGCCATACCTCATACGAAATGCCGTCTTCGGGATGTCCTCCTCTCTCACTCTCAACTGGTGGTAACCCGATCTTAGGTTTATCTTAGAGAAGCAACAAGACCCCTTCAACTTATCAAAAAAATCGTCTATACGAGACATTGGGTACTTGTTCTTAACAGTTAACCGGTTCAACTTCCAGTAATCTATACAAAGTCGCAAAGCACCATCTTTCTTCTTGGCAAAAAGAGCCGGTGCTCCCTAAGATGAAGTACTAAGGCGAATAAAACCCTTATCTAGCAATTCCTGGAGTTGAATCTTCAACTCACTCAACTCGGCTGGTGCAAATCTATACGATGCCATAGAAATTGGTGTCGTGTTAGGCACTAAATCAATAGAGAACTCGATCTCACGATGAAGTGGTAAACTACTAAGATCCTCCAGAAAAATGTTCGGGTATTCACAAACTACCCTTGGCAACTCAACTCGGACTTCATCACACTCAGTACTCGAGAAGTTGGCTAGAAGGCAACCAAGCTCACTCCGTCCATGCGGATCAAACACCGGTGCTAAGACTCTACCAACCCAGTCCCCCAAGAAATAAAAACAGTTACCGCTCAAGGTACATACAGTAACCCTCTGACGGTAACAGTCTATAACAGCTCGATAGGATGACAACTAGTCCATACCCAATATAACATCAAAGCTAGACATATCAATCAATACAAATGCAAACGGAAGTGGGCGACCGACAACCTCTATGTCACAGCCCTGACACCTCTACTTCAAAATAATCTCACCACCAAAGTGACTTTACACAGATAGAGGATGCTAACTAAGCCAACTCTAACCCCAAAATCGATGCAAATATAGACGAAATAAATGAATGGGATACACTCATATCAATCAACACATCAGCAACTGAATTATAGAACAAAAAGGTACCTCTTACTACCGAAGGCGCTGGTACTAGATCTGGCACGGTAATAGCATATACACGCCCAGTAGGCCTCTAATCTACCTGCTTACCTCTCAGAGCATAAGCCTACTACACTGATTGAGCCAAAGAGGCTCCCTGGTTAGCCCTTGAGGCCTGTGATGACTGTGCTGGCTGGTGGCTCTGTGTCTGCTTCGAACCAAACGCACCAGGTATGCCACCTAACTGTCGACAAAATCTCTTCAGGTGCCTCGCCTGCCCACATTAATAACAAGTGAGCAGCTGGACTCTCCCCTGACTCTAGCTTTGAGAGCAAGCCAAAGACGGTGCAGACCGTTGCTCTCCTCCTCTCTGTGGGCAAGCCGGAGACTTGTGGCCCAACTGACCACATTTGAAACAAGTAATGTCCTCCTAACCACCCCTCCCAGAACCCGAACTCGGCAGTGGAAAAATGGACCTCGACTGAGCTCCCTGGGACGGCTGTGAGTTAGAACGCCTCTACCTCTTACTATCCCTCTGCACATCCTGACTTCTCCTGAAACCCTTCATCCTCTCCTCTTCTATCTGCATTACGGTCTCCAAATAAGCCGCTGCCTCTGCAAAGTGTCCATAATCCCTAATCATCGACCCGGCCACTTTGAACATTAGCCCGGTCCTTAATCTCTTCTCAAACTCCAGACAATGGCGCTCATCTGTCGCCACTAACTCTGGTGCAAACCTAGAGAGGCTAGTGAATACGGCCTCAAACTCGACCACCGGTGTGCTCAACTGTTTGAGCTGAGAGAACTGATCCCTCAATTTCTCCCCAACAGTGGGAGGCAAGAACTTGTCCTGGAAAGTGTCAACGAAAGCCTCCAAGTCACTCCAATACGCCCACGCACATACTTCCACCATTAACCTACATCTCCCTTCAACTGAAAGGATGCCAAGGTCACTCTCAAACCCCCATCGCCGATACCGAGCATCTCAAATATCTTCACCATCTATTCTAGTCACTCATCCGTTTTCAGTGGCTCCTTGGGATCACCCAAAAACTCATCTGGATTCAACCGGAAGCTACTTAGGCCTGGACTTGATTCTCAACCCTGAGAATGTCCATGGATTCCCTCAATGCTCCGACCATTTCGCGGGCTAAGACGCCCATGGCTTGTTGACCCACCGGTTCAGCCACATTGGCCTGACCAACACCCTCCTCCTGTGTTAGAATATCATCCGGTATCGGCATCTCCTGCAGTCTAGGCCTACCATGCCTACCACCACGTTCACGTCCTGACATCCTAATAAAGGTAACAAAAGAGATTAGCACATTTACAAATGTACCGATGCTAACTCACTCGGGTCTTAATACGATGGACAACAGTAATTCACTCCACTTAGGCAAATAGTCACGTAAACACATACAAATTTCATTCCCAGATAATGACCGTCCTGCGGCGTTGCTAGAGTTCCAGTTAGAAACAACAGGGATCAAGTGCTCTTCTAATAGGACTTCTAAAAACCCGTAGACTCAATCAACATCCTAGAAATTCAATCTCATACCCATATAATCACATAAACATGTTATTATATAAGTACATATTGTTCGTACTTAAGTCTCTAGTAAGCGAGACAAACCTATTGTAGTACTAACCACTTCCCATGTATCCAAAGTATTCAAACTTAGTACGCTCTAATACCAAGTTGTCACACCCTCAAAAATAATACAATGATTCAACCGTAAAGACTAATACAAAAATGACATAAGCAGAGTATTTGGCTTTCATTAATCAGAGTTCATTTACAAAAAGGCACATGCATTACACATTCATAAGCTCTACCTTGAATGTATAACATGTAAAACCAAACTAAATGATCAACGAAATAAATGCCCTACGGGCTTACATCTTTCCAAGATAGTTCTTGGTTACAACAAAAGTGAGCTTAACTCAACACAATACAAAGCCCTTGGCTATATAAAAACAGATATAACAAAACAGAAGTTCTTGCTGCCAATCCCTCCAAGCTACTGCCTTGGCGAAGGCATATCACCGGCACCTGAAAATGATTTTTCCCAAATAGAGCGAGCCAAAGCCTAGCAGAAACAATCTAGCATAATATATGAACTTTAACAAGGTTATAAACATGATGCACCTGGCCAGTCTTCAAAATAAGAATCATTTACAACTCTTCTTCCCAAATCCATATCGTATCAATTCGTTTCGTGTCATTTCAAATCTCCTCAATTCGTAAGTCATATCCATTGTTACCCAGATAACCCAACTGAGATTAAAACTCAGTGGTTTTCTTACCACACAACCGTTACACATAAACGCTTCAAATTGCTAGCGAGAATCGACGCCTATGTATACATAATGTTTTCAGGACTTTCACCCTGGACGCACAGGCCAACTTAGTTTAATGAAATCCATCCCTTGTCTCTTCCCAAACATTTTACATATACAATGTATTAAACATAGTCATATTCAATGACAATCGATAAGAGATTAGTTTCAATTCACCTAATCCTCATGTAGTTTCTACAACAATCACAGTTATCCTCCATCGATAGCTCAAAATAGATATTTCTAAACAGATATACAATCTTCTCAATAGATAAATTATTCAAATTTCCATAGATAGGAGACAATACACATCCAACTTCACCATTTAGATAAACATTCATCTAATTTCATATTCTCATTTCCAATTTCATTATTTATGCAAAATAATTACTTGAACATGTTAGGGCAAAATCCCATCTCCTTCCAAATCTCACCTCAACCACCAAATCATCTGTTTTAACACAAGTTCATTCTCAATCCCATGATCATTTCCAAGACATCCTTTTTAAAACTCCTCTTTTGAATTTAAACCCAAACCCGAGGTTTGTTAAAATTACCTTAAAACCTAATGTTTCTCACACACCAAGGAATAACCAAGTTAAAACTCATAGAGAGTATAGAGAGTCTCTACCTCAAGCTTAGAAGACCAAATGGAGAGATGGATAAACTTCAAAGACACCGAAATCAACTTCTACTCGGATCAAAACAGAGCTCTTGAGACGCTCTACCTTTTTAACAATGGCAAATGGGTAGAAAGATCACTAAATCTAGGTAAAAATGTAGAGAAAATGAGAGTTTTAGAGAGAGAGAGAGTCCCCATCTAGGGTTTTTTAGAGAAAATAGATGAAAAAATAGGCTACTACGAACTAATATACGCACAGTCCGCTGGAGCACAAGAGTTGACGCTCAAGCACCATACACAATAAGTTGTTCCGCTTGAGCGCAAGAAATGTCCGCTCGAGCGTAGAATACACATACCCAAAATTTTTGCAGAGGACAAACCATCGCTCGAGTGTAAAAATGGTCGATTAAGCTGAGCCTGCTCGAGCGCAAAAAGAACGGCTCGAGCGTAGAATGCACTCTCCCAGTAGTTTTGCAGACCTGCAAAAATACTAAGAGTTTGCAAAACTCGCTCGAGCGCAAGAAGTGCCGCTCGAGCATAAGTGCAAAAATCTGGGCAACAAATGTTTGAAAACTAAGCAACAAGCCTGTTCTAAACATGCTCCAACCAACACAATCACAAACTCGAGCAAGAATAAAGGAGAAAAGACATGAACAACACTTGAAAACCATAAAACCCGAGCTCGATGATATCAAATGGATCGGGTCAAAGTCGAAATCGCTATATACATTGTGCCACGTCATTGCATTTGTGGCTTACACTCAATCTCACCCCCTAGATATTTCAATTGTCCTAGACAACTACTAAATTTCGATTCAATTGGGCCCACTTATATAACACCGTTTTGAAAATTGATGGAGAAACTAAAGTGAACTTTTAGTCAAATTATAAGGATACTGACTATAGTAGAGAGACCATGTGGTTATTTGAGATGATCTATATAAGTGCACTTTTTGACTTTTTAGCTTAAAAAGTAGAGAAAAAAAATGTATGTTTGGGATAACTTTTTGACTTTTTACGAAAAAATATGTAATAAAATATTGTAGCAAATATCAAAATTACCGGGTTGCCCTTCTTGACACATGTAGCAACACTGAGCTGGCTTTCCATGCATTTTAAAAAAAAAAACAATTATGGGAATTTGTGGCTTACACTCCATCTCACCCCCTAGATATTTCAATTGTCCTAGACAACTACTAAATTTCAAGTCAGTTGGGCCCAATTATATAACACCGTTTTGAAAATTAATGGAGGAACTAAAGTGAACTTTTAGTCAAATTATAGGGATACTGACTATAGTATAGAGACTAAATAGTTGTTTAGGATAATCTATATAAGTTTACTTTTTGACTTTTTGCTAAAAAAGTAAAGAAAAAAATGTATGTTTGGAATAACTTTTTGACTTTTTACAAAAAAATATGTAATAAAATATTGTAGCAAATATCAAAATTACCAAGTTGCCCTTCTTGCCACATGCAGCAGTACTGAGCTGGCTTTCCATACATTTCAATTTTTTTTTAATGGGAATTTGTGGCTTACATTGTGCCACGTCATTGCATTTAGGGAAAATGCAATACGCAACACTGAGTTGCATTGTTTTCTTTTCTTTTTTTTTGACTCCACAGACTTCCCGCCCAAATAAGGTAAACAGTATGAACTTTTTTTTTCTTTTTAACTTTTGTAAGTGATGTCAAACCAATCTTAAAGTGAGATTTTAATAAAAATATGAAAGTGACAATTAGAATTAATACTATCATGTTGTTGTTCTTCGCATGTTGTCGAAATGACCTTGTACAAATAAGCTCAATTACAACTTGACTTGAAATCAAAAAAGTTGACTAAGACAATTAAAAAGTTTTGTAAATAAAGTAGAATACACTCTGTTTGGTTTTTATTTTCAGAATTTCCTTTTCAGGAAATTCTACTTTTTAGTTTTTTGTATTTTTTTGTTTTTATTGAATTTTTTTAATATTTCAAGCAAATTTTTTTAAAATTTTTAGACACACCTAACATAAATACACTTAAAAGTATAATATTTGTGAAAAAAAAATTATTAAATACTAAAAATTCAAAATAAAATATAAAAATTCAGTACATTTTTTTTTAATATTTTTCTATATTTATTATTTTTTTAAAAATATTTTTTTATAAATATTTTATTATTTAGATACATCTAAGTAAGATATATCTAAAAAAATAATTTTTTTTTTAAAATTTTAAAAATATTCACTAAAAATAAAATAAAAAACTAAAAATAAAATATCTACTTTTTAAAAAATTAAATTTAAGAAATTGTAACTAAACATCCTTATTGGATGTAAAATCTAAGGGATACCACAGTGATATTTGGGATTCTTATTTATGGGTCCATGCTGGAAGTGTTTAAGAAATTGAATAGAGCTGAAAAGCTCAAACTTATTGCTCACTCTCACTTTCCCGCGAAACTCACGTTTTCTTTTTCCTTCTCTCGTGTCATTCTCTCTCCTCTGTCCTCTGTCCTCTGTCCTCTGTCCTCTCTCTTTCTTGTCTCACGCTCTCTCCTCTCACCCTTCTCACTTTCCCTCGAAACTCGCGTTTTCTTTTTCTTTCTCCGCTGTCATTCTCTCTCCTCCATCTTGTCTCCTCTCTCGTCCCTGTCTCACGCTCTCTCCTCTCACCCCTTTCATTTTCATTTGAAGATTTTAAGGGTTGGTTTGGTTTGTATTTTTGAAAAAATTTTAAGAAATTTTCTCTATAAATGAGTTTTTAAAAGTAATTAAATAAAATAAATTTTTTTTAAAAAAATTCTCAAAACTTGTAAATCAAATAAGTTTTTCAAATAAATCTCTCTTTTACACACATCAAATCAATCACTTTTTTCAAAACTTTCTTTCAAAATAATTTTCCAAAATATCTTTTAAAAAAAACCAAACCAAACAACTTTTCGTACTTTTTATTTCTAAAACACATCTCTCAAACACAAACCAAACCTATCCCAAATAATTTATCAGATTTCTCACTAAATATTTTGTCCTCTTTTAAGAATCCAGTACAAAGTCACGTTTTGTGACCTCACAAAACGCCAAAGTTACGTTTTTGGTCATTTGGGAATGAGAGTTTCTATTTGGACACACTCATGATATTTTATACATATTTTTTTTAATAAATAATTAATTCAAAAGTAGTTTTTTTTGAAAATAAGTAATTAGTTCAGAAGTAATTTTTTGAAAATAAACAATTGATTCGGAAGTAGACTTCTGAATTTTTATTATTTTTTCGACATTTAACTTCCGAATGTGTTTATTTGATGTTCATAATAGTAAATTCACTTGAAAAAAAAATTATAATAAAAATAATTTTTATGAAGTGTGTGCAAAGAGGGGAAGGGGATACGTAAATAGAAGCTCCCTTTGGGAAGTGGCCATAAAGCAGGTTAGAAAATTACCTAATTATCCTTCATGTTTACATCTTAAGGGCTAGGGCAAAATATAAATTTTCTAAGTTGGGTGGAGGTATTTTAGTCATTTTAGTGTGATGTAACAATATAAATAAATATTAACCTAAAAAATAAAAAAATAGCTTTTTATCAATTCCCAAATTACTTTTCTAAAAAGTCAAAAAAACTTGATAAAAAGTTAAAAATCAACTTTTTATCATCTTTCTAAAACACCCCTTATATGAATGTGAGATCTACATCAATGTTTTTAAAATCGGACCGGTGAGCGAACCGGTAAAGGGACCGGGTGGACGGGTCACCGGTTCAACTGTCGGGTCAAAGCGGTCGAACCGTGACGTCATAATTAATATTATATAATTAAAAAATATAACTATAAATTATAAATAAATAAAAAAATAAAAAAATATATAAATAATCAAATAAAAATAAAAATTGTTGCATAGTATTTATTAATAATATTTAATAAAGTCATAATTGATAAAAAAAAATACTTATTTTAAAGAAATTAAGGCTCCGTTTGGTAAGCAATTTAAATTATAGTTTCACCCATTGATTTGAGTGTTTTGTTTGTTTTGAGCTTTCAAATCATAATTCTACAACCATTTCTTAAAACTCAATTCAAAACGTAATCATTACTTTTCAAAACTCATAACCAAACACATAATTCAAAACTCTTTTTAAAACTCAATTCAAATCAATATTTTAATTTTTTAAATATTTTTAATATTTAAATATTTTTAAAATATTTTAATTTTGTTAAGATTTTAAATATTTTAATATTTAAATATGTTACGATTTTTTTCATTTTTTAATTTTTTTAATTTTTTAAAATATTTTAATTTCAAAATATTACGATTTTAATTTTTTAAATTTTAAAATATTTTATAAAAATAAATTCAAACTCTATTTTATAAAAATATTTTTAAATATTTTAATTTTTTTGTTATGTATTTTGTTACGATTTGAGTGTAGAGTTGTGAAAGTAATATGGAGTTTCGAGTTATGTGTTTGGTTATGAGTTTTAAAAATAATTTCTTAATTGAGTTTTATTTTATGTGTTTGGTTACGATTTGAGTGTAGAGTTATTTTTAAATTTAAAATATTAACATTTTAAATTATTTAAATTTTTTGAATATTTATTTTAATTTTTTACTTATTAAATTTTTTAGATTATTTAAATTATTTAAATATTTATGATTTAAATTTTTTGAATATTTATTTTGAAAAAAAATTATTTCCTTTGTAGCATTTTCAATTAAAAAATTGATTAATGTTATTTTCTGATAATAATAAATTTTTTTAATTGAATTTTAAAAAGAGTTTGGTTATGAGTATTGATTAGAATTTTCAATAGTGTGAAAGTAGTGTGTTTTGTTATGAGTTATAACAATTTGAATTAAGTTTCGAAAACTTTTTCCAAAACTCATAATCAAACAAATTTCTTACTTCGCATGTCAAATCAAACTTTCAAAACTCAATTTCACACTCAATTCAAAACTCAATTTCACACTCAATTCAAAACTCAATTCAACACTCTATTTAAAAATCATAACCAAACAAATTTTCTACACTAAAATCATAATTTCATAACTCACAAACTCAAAATACAACTCCTACTCTCAAATCATATTTACAAAACTCTACCAAACGCAACCTAAATTTTTTAAACATTCCCTCCAAACAAATTGATTGAATGTTAGATTTAATTTTGGAGAAAAATGAAACACATAACTATTAATGTCCAATTATCTTAATTTTTTGCATAAATATTCTACTCAATGAGTTCTAAAAAATGAATGATTCACATCACTAAAATCGATCAAAAATTGACCTACTAAATTCAAACACTCTCTCAAATTAAGATAACAATTTGAAAGAAGTTAAACCCTAATGGCATTCTCTATTACATTTGAAAAATCTAGAAATCCTCTAGATGTTGATTTGTGATTATGTACCAATTTTAAGCAGAATATAACAATCCCAATCAAACAATCAAACAATCAAGCAATCAAGACAGAGACACAACGATTTTAACGTGGAAAAAACCACAATTGGACACCTCCAACTGTGATCAAAAAACCACGGGCAACAGCCACAAGACAATCCACTAAGAAGAATTAAAGGAATTACACAGGTATACTCTCAATTACCTAGCGAAACCACAACGCCTAATTGAACCAACCTTTATGTGCCTCTTCCAACCCCATCTTCACCACGGAATTGTCTTTCTGATGAGCCACTCTGGATTCCACCACAGCTTCAGGCTCGAATTCTTCAGAATACACAACTGAAGAACAACACTCTCTTTTGTAGAACAAAACACAACCTTTGATGTACTCTCTTTAGAACATGAGTTGAATACTCAATAAAACATCAAAGAAAACTCCCAAAGTATCCCCAGATATAAACCCTAGAAACCAAAAAGAAGATCTGGAGCAGTTTTCCTAAAATCTGACCCAACACGCGAATTTATAGAATCTGTCCCGCGATCTCCGCTCGAGCTCAACACAGCCCGCTCGAGCGGACTGACCAAAAACTGCGTGCGAACAAACTGAGATGCGCTCGAGCGTAGGAGCATCCGCTCGAGCGTAAAATCACACATTCCAGTATTTTTACAGGCGACTGCAGAGATGCTGAGAACTTCCAATTCACGCTCGAGCGTCCCTTTCCCCGCTCGAGCGGACAGGCCAAAATTGGAAAACTGGAAAAAAATAACAGGCTCGGACAGGCAACTTTGAATGCATTTTTGCATTTTGCTTCGGGGGCGCTGCCCCTCAACCCCGCCGTGGCGCTACCCCGGACCCGCCAAGGGGCGCTGCCCCCTGGACCCCCGCGAGCTGACCGGGCAGCTCGATCCCCGTCATAATCAGCGAAGTGGCAATCTTGAAAGCTTTATCATCACAAACTTCTCTGAAATGCTTGATTCGGGTTGGATTCGCATCTAACAACTCATAACCTCACTGAAATAAAAATGCGAATAAAATTACAACTCAAAGGAGTTTTGTCAAACGGGTTTGCCAAGAAATAAAACCTAACAACATTAAATGTTATTGCTTAAATATTGTCTGTGGGACTTAAAAAAACATTTTTTTATGTTATTCATTGAAAAACGTTATGGTAGATAAGTGAAATTAATAATTTTGAAATAAAAAAATGTAAAATAAATAAATAAATAAAACATTATTTTTTCAACCAGACATAAAAAAAATGACCTAAAAAGTAAAAATAAAAATAAAAATAAATATTGACTCAAAAGAAAGGATATTTTCTCCATATTGCAAAAATAAATAAATAAATAGATAATAATTCTTTGTAATCACACATTCATTATTTTTTCTAAATTCTATATTAGGTTGTTGGTTTCATTTAATACAATCTTAACTAGTATCCTAAGGATGAGTGGTTATTGAGTGCTCCTAGAGTATAGTCACGTGGTGTTCTAAGGTATTGTGATTAGTGGAGAAAATATGTTTAATGATTTTGTGTCAGTTGATTGAGAAATATGAGGAGGCATAGTATATGATGATTCGTGAGAGAATATAGACATGTGACAGCTCTAAAAATATTCTATAATTTTTTTCTAAAGACACTTATTAACAAAATCTAATAACAAATGCTATTGACTGCCCCAAGGGTAGGTGTGTACAATAAACTATTGTTAAAGTACAATAAATGATAGGTCAGACTGTCTCTAGTGTAGATCTAGGACAGTCCGATTTAGTTTGGGCCCACTTTTGAGCCCCTTTTCGATAATTAGAATCGTTCATATTTTAGAATTTGTTGAGTACATTATTCTTGTAAAAAATCACGTCAATCGGATAATGGATACTATGTATTCGGATCACTTTTGTTTGGAAAAAAAATAGACAGTCAGAAAATTAACTGTTCATAAAAAAAATGATTCGAATACATAGTATCCATTATCTGATAGACATGATTTTTTATAGAAATAATGTACTCAACAAATTCTAAAATGTGAACAGTTCGAATTATCGAAAAAGGATCCAAAAGTGGGCTCAATAGGCCGGACTGGATGCAAGCCCCAGCCTAAATGATAATAGATAATATTCTTTAAGAACCCACTAATAAAGTTGAGAAATTCTATTTCAATACCTATTTATCTTTGTGGACATCATTTCTTAGTGTACACACTTATTAATTTGATTATATGTTATTGTTCTCAATCCGCATACCAAATGTTTCAATTATACCCCTAACTCATATCTTTGTACACACATCACCTAAACCCTCATTTTACATTTATGTTCAAAATTCCAGACCTATTCACACCCATTTTCCGGTTCCACCCATATTGAAGCCACAATGAAGAGCCTCTATTGACAACTCCATTGAAGGCCTACAATATCTCTTATTTTCCATAAATCCTCTTTTTTTCTTGGAAGATGGTTGATTTTGCACATCGGCACTGATTTTTTGAATATAAAAATATTATTCGGCTTTTGGCTTCCGAACAAATTTTCGGAATTTGATTTCCAAATTTAATTGTTTCATTCGAAACTTGAGTTCCGAATATTATTATAAAAAAAAAATGATTCTGTAGTAGCAAATTTTACAATTGCGATTTGTTTACACAAATCTATCTTTAATACTGATCAGTCGACTTGTAGAGGATGCGGTGTGGCTTTTGGGTTTACAAAGAAAAAGCATAATTATTATAACTGCAGTCTTTTGTTTTGCAAGAAGGCTGCAAATGTAGGCTATGGCACCTAACAAAAGTAAGCGTTTTGGAGTCTGTCCATGCTTCAACCACTTAAAAATGAGTCCATGCTTGAGTAGACTTCCAAAGTTTGCAAGCCGTTGTCGGTTGCACAATATAGTGGTTCGTTTGGCGTAATTATTAAAACAGATTATAAATTATAATTTAACAGATTATAAATTATGACTTTAATCAAAAGTTATTAATCTGTTTGGTATAGTTGTTGGATTATAGATTTAAGTTGTTGAGTAGTGTTTTTTAAATAAGCTATGAAATAATTTTTTCAATTAATTTTTATTTTTGTTATTCACTACTTGTCTACATTTCTCATAAAAAATAATAATAATAATTTATAGTCCATTTGGGTCTTTTTTTTTATTTTTTTAAAAAAATAAAAATAAAGAAAATCTAAGAGTATAACCGTAAATTAACATGTCCACAGCAGAAGATGATAATCAGAAACAAGGGAAAAGCAGTTTCTCATAATCAGTTTTTTTGAGTTAAAATAAGTTGTTAGAATTAAAAGTTATTTAAAATAAGTTTAACCAAACAATCCAAAATAACTATAGCGACCCCGGCCTTCTCCCATTTGATTATTGTATCCGGACTTAGGTTCCGTAGATTCTGTTATTTTATAATGGTTGTTGTTGTCCCTTATTTTTCTTATTTGGAATTATAGGATGTGTTGGGCTGGTTTGTTTCAGGTTGGTTGGGTTTAGAAATCAAGTGTTGCTGTCCAGTATTTTGGATCTTCGCTCGAGCGAGGAGTTTGTCGCTCGAGCGAGCTGTTGTTTTTGGTTCTTCGCTCGAGCCGGGATTTGGTAGCTCGAACGAGAGTTTGTGTCTGGTTTGGACCTGTAGCTTTGCATTCTTGGCTCGAGCGAGCTTTTCTTCGCTCGAGCGAGTTAGTTCGTTCTTCGCTCGAGCAATAGTTCCTTCGCTCGAGCGTGTGTCTAGTTACAGACCTGAGGGTTTGAGTTCTTCGCTCGATCGAGCTTTCTTTCGCTCGAGCGAGCTTTTGGCTTGTTGGCTCGAGCAAGGCTTCCTTGGCTCGAGCGTAGTTTCTCTGTGTCTGATCGCTCGAGCGACCAAGTCTTCGCTCGAGCGAGCCTGTCCAGTTTATATACGCAACAGCGGGTTTTGATCAGTCTTTTTCATATTCTTTTTGATTCCAAACCCTAGGTCCGACTTCTCTCTCTCCCTTTTCACCTTCTCTCTTAGATTTGATCCACTTAGGGTGTGTTTCTACCCTAGATCCTTCATTAAAAAGATAGAGTGAGTTGAGGGCTTTCATTTAATCTGAACATTTGGCGATTTGGAGCACATTGGTATTTGGGCACTCATCTCTGTCTTCACCATTTGAGTTGTTGTCTTCGAGGTAGGGATTTCCTACTCCATTTTATAGGTTTTGTTCTAAGCTTTGGTATTTTGATATGTTGGGGATACTTTGGTAAATTTTGGGAAAAACCCTAGTTGTATTATTAAATTAATTTGTATAATTAATTCATGGAATTCATTGATTAAATGGCGTAGTTGGATAATTTGAATTATTTGTCTATTGAATTGTTGACATAGTTATTTTCAGTTTAGAAATAACTGTTTTGGGCTATCGGTGGTGGATAGTCGTGATTGTTGTAGACATTGCATGTGGATTAGGAATAATTGAAACTAATCACATTGGTTAAGTCATTAATTTTGACTATTGCATTGATACAGAAAATACATGTATTGATTGAGCATTGCATTTGCATACATTGTTTTGTGTGGGAGGAGATAGGGAATGTACTCCACGGTTTAGGGGAAGATAGGGGATGGACCTCTAAACCGGATTTTGTTTGGGAGGAGATAGGGGATGGACTCCATTAGCATCACTTTTATGTGTGCTTATTTATATAGAAGTGTTTTATTGATACAGCACTAAAATGTGTATCAATCTGGAAGTATGAAGTGTTTGATTTGAGCTTGAGTCTCATTTGTTGTTGATATTGGAAGGATGTGAATATGATATATGTGATTCACTGTTGTAAGTTTGGCCAGGTTCTGAGCCATGTTGATAAAATTGGAAAGTAAAACGTATCTTTGGCAATAGTGTCATGAGACTGTAAAATGAAGTAATTGATTATTTTGGTTGACCATCTGTTGAATGTTATTGCTTTATTCATTGCTTATATGTGGTTTAGTATATTTCTACTGGGCTGTGGCTCACCCTTTATGGGAACATCATTTTCAAGTTCAGGCGATAAACTACCTCCAAGGACTTAGCTTGGGAGGGTTTGGCAACTGGTTTGAAGAAGACTACCTTTAGTTAATAGTTGTTATTTAGTTGTATATGTAAACATTCAAGCCTAGGGCTTTTCTTGTATTGAGATTAGAACTCATATTTTTTAATCCAAGTGTTGGCTTGGAAAGATGTAAGCCTGTAGGGCATTTTATTCGATGTTACATGTGATGCTTTATTTAGTAATACTCTGATGAATGAATTAATAAATTGTCTTCTTTAAATAATGCATGTCAATGATATATTGTGGGTTAATTTTGAGGGCGTTACAACTTGGTATCAGAGCGTACCGGGTTTGAATACTTTGGGTACATGGGACGTGATTAGTATCACATTGGGTTCGTCTCGTTTGATAGAGACTTAGTGTAATGTTATATGCTTATGTGTTAACATGTTTATGTGATTATGTGGGTATGGAATGTAGTTTCTAGGATGTTGATTGGACCCTTGAGTTTCTAGTAGTCTTGTTGGAAAGGCACTTGATCACTGCTGCTTCCAACCGGAACTATAGTAACGCATTGGGACTATCATTATCCGGGAATGAAATTCGTAGGTGCTTATGTGATTATGTGCTTACGTGGAATGAATTATTGTTGTCCATTGCATTAGGACGCGAGTGTTTAGCTTCGGCACATTTATTAATGTGCTAATGTCTTTGTTTCCTTTATTAGGATGTCAGGACGAGGACGAGGACGAGGACGCGGTAGGCATGGTAGGCCGGGTAGACAGGAGGTGCCTGTGCCAGAGGAGATTCCGGCAGTTCAAGAGGGAATTGGCCAGGCCAATGTGGCCGAGCCAGTAGGCCAGCAGGCTATGGGCGCTCTAGCCCGAGAGATAGCAGGGGCATTCAGGGAGTCAGTAGGCATTCTCAGAGCTGAGAATCAAGCTCAGGCTGGTATTGCGGATGCAGGACCTTCCTTTCTGAAGAGGGAGTTCTTCCGGTCTAACCCGGATGAATTTGTGGGTGATCCTAAAGAGCCGCTTAAGGCAGATGAATGGCTCGAACAGACAACGAAGACGTTTGAGATGCTTCGCATCGAAGACGAGGGGTTGAAAGTGACCTTAGCATCTTTCCAGTTGAAAGGGGATGCAGGTCAGTGGTGGAAGTTTACTAAAGGGCGTATAGGAGGTACATGGGAGGCTTTTGTGAATGCTTTCCAGGAGAAGTTCTTATCTCCAGCAGTCAGGGAGAAGCTGCGAGACCAGTTTTGTCAGCTTAAGCAGGCGAGTTCTTCAGTGGCCGAATTTGAGGCTGCATTCACTAGTTTTTCCAGGTTTGCACCTGAGTTGGTGGCGTCTGAGGAACGCCGTTGTATTGAGTTTGAGAAGAAGTTGAGGCGTGGCCTCAAGCTGAGAGTTGGGGGAACTATGATTCGGGATTATGGGCATATGGTTGATGCTGCAGCCCACATGGAAATCATGATGCAGGAGGAGGAGGAAGGGCAGAAGGGCTCCAAGAGGAGTCAGGATGGTCAGAATGATGGTAGGAGACAGAAGGGTTTCATTTTTTTTTAATCAAAAGATGTGCACTGATTTTTTTCTCTTTTCAAAAAGATGTATCTAGAAAAAAAAAATTTGATTTAATATTAAGGGTATATTTTGATGTCTATTATGGTCATTTTATTTCAAGATATATTTATTATTAAAATTATATTACATTAAATATGTAGATAGAAATAAATAGATGTGTAAAAATAATATTACTCAATAAAGTTTTTGAACTAACATTCAAAGTGATAAAATTTAAAGGGTGGCTCAAGGGTATGTGTGCACAACAAACTATTGTTAAAGTACAATAAATGATAATAGATAATATTCTTTAAGAGCCCACTAAAGTTTTTGAACTGACATTCAAAGTGATAAAATTTAAAAGGTTTTGCTGTTAACATTTTATCAATTATTTTAAATTTTTTATTTGTTTAGAGTCTCATTTATAAATTTTAGAACTTTTAAAAAAAAAATTATCCTTTTAAATAATACCAAAATTATCCTTATTAACATTCCACCAATTCAAATGCACACCCCCACACCCTCTATACCCCAAAAAAAATTTTTTTCAAAACCCTAACAAAACCCACAACGGTGAAACCTCCCAAAAAAGTAGAAAGCACTTGTGGTGATTAAGAAATTTTTCTCTACTTCATTATGAGGTTTGTCAATTTATTTGATTTTTTTTCCAATTACCTTATTTCACACACACAACACAATTCACTTTCATATTTCTTTGGTTGGTTTTCTGTCATTCATCTATGGTCTCATTATATTTGTATGCTCTCAGTGTGAGCAAAACTGGACAGGATTTCACTCACTGGTCGAACCCCCAGTTAATCGGTGGTCCGACTTCTTTTGTTTGTCTGCTCCTGCTGCTTCTTCGATTATCTGTTCCCGAACAAATAAGAAATATTCGGTTACCTATTCTCGAACAAATAAACAATATTCGGGCATGTGTTTCCGAATTTCGGTCATATATTTAGGAGTTCAATCCCGAAAAAATAAAGAACAGTTTTTTATTATTTTTGCTATTTTTTTCAAGAAATTTGCCCTTACAAGACCAATCTTCTCTAAGCTAAAAGCACCATTAAAGCTATGAACCTCTTTTGAACTTTTATTGTTATATTCCTCTCGTCTCATGCAGTTGTGATTGCCGAAAAAAATTTCACTCATTGTCATTAATGGAGAAGTGTATGTAATCAAATGTTTGTCACCGTGACCAATGGAATATTACCGTCAAATGATTTTCAAGGTTTTGAGGGTGGGTAGGTTTTGAAAGTGAGATTTGGGGAAGATGGATGGGTGGCGATGGAGATGGATGCTCTCATAAACCCAAACTCATGATTTAGTAGGTGTGTAGCTTAATTGTGAGATAATGTATCCCAAAATTATTGATGTCCTTTTTTTAAAAAAAAAGTCTAAAAAATAGAGAGTTTAAAATAATTAATGGGGTGCTAATAACAACACTCAATTTAAAATAAATCAATAATATTGTAAATTACAAAAATAACTTTACTTAACTTTTCATTTAATCCATTTAAAAAAATAAAATAAAACTCCATCTATTGTTACTAAATTTTTTTACACATCAAATCACGTTGAAAGAGAATATGTTTATTAATTTTGAACCGAAAAGAATAAGTCTTTTTTTTTTTAAGAAAAAAAAAATTATTAGCAATTATGTTAAACTTATTTTTCATATCAAAAGTAATTTTTAACTTGAATATTTATTTTCTTAATACTTTGCTTTAAAAAAAAAATAATTAACCATTGAGTTTATTGAAGTCAAATAAAAAATGAAATACAAAGTAAAAGAGACCAAAAAAAAATTTAAAGGATCACTTCATATTTTCAATAGAAATAACTAATTTTTTTGGGAAATTTATTAAAAAATCTTTTATCAAGTGTTTGTATCCCAATTAGTCCATAAGATATTCTTGTATTTTAATAAGTCCTATTATTTGAACATTTGATCTACCAAATCATGATTCTCATATTTAAAGTATTTTATGGATATTTCTACCCCTACAAATATTTTTTGAACGATTAGCAATTTGGTGATGTGAACTTTCATATTTTACAATGTGAATATTTACATTGACATGTTAATATTCATATTGACGGCGTGAACAATCACATTACGGAATATTCACATTGTAAATGTGAATATTATTAAGGGTATTTTGGTAACTATGTCATTCATAAAACTTATTAGAATAAGAAAATAATATAGGCTAAATGGAATATAAGTAGGTGAAAAGAGATTTATGAAAAAAGTGTCCCAATTTTTTATTTTACAAAAGATAAAGGTTAAAACAGTCTTTAAAAAATGTATAGGATCTGTTTGGTAACTATTTCGTTTTTAGTTTTCAGTTTATATTTACAAATTTTTAAAAATTGCCATAAAAACTTGTTTGATAATTTGGTTGGTTTATAAATGGTTGTTTCAATTTATAAATTTGAGGAAAAAGCGTAAACTCATTTTCAAATAATTTTTTTTTCAATTATTTTTTTCAAATATTTTTTTTTTCAATTAATCTTTTTTTCAAATAATTTTTTTTAATTAATTTTTTTAATTTTTTTTCCCAATTAAATTTTTTTTCAATTATTTTTTTAATTAATTTTTTTCATTTTTTTTCAAATACAGTTTTTTGAATTAATTTTTTTTCAATTGTAATATGTGTGATCCTATTGTCAAAAATAATAAAAATAAATATAAATATCTTAGGCCTGAACAAACATATTTTTTAGTTTATGTTTTTAAGATTTTTAAAATATTTTGTTCAAATCAAACGCGTTTATAATTTATGTTTTTCTAAAAATAAACAAAAATTAATTTATAAAATATTTGTAAACATAAACTAAAAACGTAAACATTAGTTAACGCTACCATAGTAAGCATTCATGATTAACAATAAAATTGTAGAAATAAATAATGAATTGTTTTTTTTTTGCCTAAACATCTGTGTGCATTTATTATGAATTTTTTTTTTTTTCGTACATCTAACTATATTTATTACATCTGGACGAAAGTTTTCAGGGCACTTATTAGTAGAACCATTAAATAAAAATGTCACAGCAGAACAATTTTATATGGTGTAAACAAAGATTATTTTGGTTTGTACCCCAAAATAAA
The DNA here is from genome assembly GCF_055761805.1 of Camellia sinensis. NCBI lineage: Eukaryota > Viridiplantae > Streptophyta > Magnoliopsida > Ericales > Theaceae > Camellia > Camellia sinensis. The sequence continues at coordinate 63,640,457 of NC_138972.1, forward strand.
AAACATGTGCCTTACTATTTTTGAATTGGACAAATTTCTCATTTAATCTAATAAAATCATTGATTCGAGAAAAAAATAAGATAAGGCCTACATTATCACAGTAGAATAATTTAATACCATATAAATAAGTTTTCTAGTTAGTCTCGTTAAGGAAACTTAAATACCTACAAGTTCTATTGACTTTTTGAATACACCAATAACTCCTACAATACCTATGTTGTCCTCGTTAAATTCTCATCCATCAGGTTCATTCATATTATGTTCTAGTTTTTTTTTCTTCTTTTTCCGCCCACCATCACTATCACTGCTACCGACCACCATCGTCCATTAGCCACACCATTGTCACTGTCCATTGTCGTCGTTCATTGGTTACAACCACTAATCTACAATTCACCATCTTCGATCCACCACAAACGTTCACTAACCACTTTCACCATTACCGATCTACACTCTACTATCACCGATCTACAATCTACGTCCCCAATCTCTACTCTACCATCGCTGATCCACCGATCTAGTTCTAGATCTACACCGATGTAGTTGTTTTAACAGTGAAATCGACTTCAAATGACTTGAAACAACTGTATTTTTTCAGATCTCGCGCCTCATCTTTCCTCTATGTCTCTCTCTTTGTCCATTTATTTCTCAAAATAGATCTGCTGCAAATTTATTTAACTGTGATAAATTTATCAATCCATCTTGTTTTGTATGTATGTATAGAATGGAGGTGTCTTGCGAGTAAGTGAGTGTAAGCATGAATGAGTAGATAAGTCAGATTTGGCGTCTATAATTTTTCTACAAATCACTCAGTGATAAATTTATCACTAAATGTATCTTTGATTTTTTATTAATCTTGTATTGATCCATGACAGTAAAAACTGATATGAACGTTTTTTTTTGAAGATTTTGGGTTCGTTTGGTTTGAATTTCGGAAAAATTTTTGAGAAATTTTCTCTACAAATAAGTTTTTAAAAGTAATGAAACCAAACAAATTTTCCCAAAAAAATTTCTCAAAACTTGTAAACCAAACAAGTTTTTCAAACAAATCTATCTCTCACACACATCAAATCAATCACTTTTTCCAAAACTCTCTCTCAAAATAATTTTTCAAAACATCTTTTGAAAAAAACCAAACCAAACAACTTTTCGTACTTTTTATCTCTAAAACACATCTCTCAAACACAAACCAAACATTTTCCTCATCCTCATCCTCTCTCTCTCTCTCTCTCTCTCTCTCTCTCTGTGTGTGTGTTGTTGCTACCAGATCTAAGTAGGTGGTGACAGTAGTGATGTGGGGGAGATGAACATTATTTTTGTTAGAAAATGGTTGGAAAAATGTCGTCAAAAGTCGTCGGAGATTGGAGGTAGTTATCTATAGTTAGAGAAGCAGCTGGACTTGGCTGCCAGCAATTATCGCTGGAGGTCGGAGGTTGTCGCCAGTGACTAGAAGTAATTGCTGGCAACAGTGGGTGATGACAGTAATGGCTGATCTGTCGAATAAGAAAATGTGAGGGCATTTTTGAAATATTAATAATTGAAAGAGAAAAAAAAATTATAGATAAATAAATCCTATCAATAAAACCATCTCGTAAGTAAAAACAAATTTAAGGGTCATAGTGTTATCTAAATAGACAAAGTTACACGTATTCAAATAAAATCACTGATCAAAGACCAAATTATTTAAGGACTACAATGTCACGGGGAACAATTTAGTACGCCGTAAATAAAGTTTCTTTTCATTTTTACCAGAAAAAATTATGGGCCTTACTATTTTCCAAATGAACAAAACTTTCACGTGTCTTAGTGGTTGTTTGGCATTATCTATGAAAGATAAAAAGTCAAAAAATTATTAAAAAATTCAAAACTTTATCACTATTTACAAAAAAAAAAAATTATAAAAACAATAAATTTATACAGGAAAAAAGTACAAGCCAACTGTGACTATTGTAGTGATGGTACACTGTGAAGTGATGGTACAAATTTACACAGGCTGTGCACAAAAAAGTTACACACGACAGTACTGTTCGGCTCGTGGGGGCCCATTACGGGTCCCATTTTGATAATCTGAACTATGCAATGTGTAGAACTCATTGAGTACTATATGCCTAGAAAAAATCATGTTGATCGGATATCGATAGCTATATGATCAAATTAGTTTTATGGACGGCGAACAAATTAACAGTTGACAAAAAACTAATCCAATGAGATAGCTATCGATATCCAATCAACTTGGTGTTTTATAAGCATATAGTACTCGACGAGTTCTACACATTGAACGGTTCGGATTATCAAAAAGGGACCCGTGGTGGGGCCCTATGGGCCAAACAGTACCGTCCAGTCCACCACACAACTTCAAAGCAACGTAGTTAATTAACTTCCTAAACAATCATTGTCAGTACACGCCTAGGGGCATTAGGGATAATCCGGCAATTTTGCTATTTTATACAATATTTTAATACATATTTTTTTGTAAAAAGTCAAAAAGTTATCTCAAACAATCATCTTTTTTTCCTCTACTTTTTTATACAAAAAAGTCAAAAAATATACTTATATAGTTCATCCCAAACAACCCCCAATGGGTTGGGTTTCACTTACATTCATATCTCCCGGTTTCTTGGCCTTGTCAAAAACATTTTGCATAAGTACAAAATATAGTGAAGAAGTAGAATCTGATAACTTAAATAATAATATCTTTACAAATAATAATAAAACAAAATAATACCTTAATTAGGCTATTAAAAGAAATTAACAAAAAACTTAAAACTAATCAATTAGAAATAATAAACGAAATTAGACATTTTGTACAAGATTCAGAAAAAAAAAAAAAAAAAAAAAAAAAAAAAAAAAAGTGGCCACTTTTGAAGAAAAACAAAAAGAATTAGATCTATATCTCTATCCATATAAAGGGTATACCCGGAGGAACCCTTTGAATTAGTTTCACCTGCAAAACAAAGAGATAATGGAGTTAAGTAACTATAGCTTAAAATAATTGAAAAAGAAAATAATAATGAAATAAAATACAAAATAATATTACAAATAGCTAAACAATTAGATATGGTAGATGAAGAAATAAATAATGAGATAATAGAATTAGAAAAAGATATCTATAACCAATTAGGATTAATCAGCTTGGGAGAAATAGAACACATTCCCCTTGAAGACTTAAAACAAATAATGAAAAAAGACAACGCAGAAAAAGAAAAAGAAAATAATATCCTGGAAAACTTTGAAGATGTAGAAAAAAATACTACTTTAGAAGAAGAGACTAATAACGTTAATGATATTGATATGGCAGTAATAAAACAAGAAAGAAGTAGCTTATCTACCCCATCTAATCCAAATCATCTAGATTTTAGAAATTTTACCAGACAACAACTGAAAAATGATACTAGAAATTATGACTATAAAAGAATAACAGGACACTAGAATTATCTAAATAGAGGATCTTTTGCTAGGAGAACATCCAATTATGCAAATTTCACCCCTAGGAAGAAAGTATTTTTAAGGGAGGTACCATTGAAACCAATAAGTAATACAATGTATTTATTACACATTGATTGTTCTACAAATACAAGTGAGGTAAGAAAGCAATGGAAAAGATGCATGCACCATGTCTTAAATGTCCATGGCAATAGCTGGAGAGTTTTCTAAATTATATTGAACATAGCTTTAGGGGTATAGTAGTAAGCTGGTATGACAACGTAAGAGAAAGTGAAAAAGAAAAATTAATAGCAGAATCTATCCCGGAAGGTATCTTAAGCCTATTTGTAAAATATATTGAAGAAGAATTCGTAGGAAAAGAGTGGGATGAGGATAAAAGAAAAGAGAATGGGTTAGAAAATTTAGTAACATAGAAATATGGAATATGGAATATATAGAAAATTATATATGCGAATACTCCTATTACTATCATCAAATAGGTAGAAATAAAATTCATTTAACTATGTTTTTTCATAAATTATCATATCCTATAAATGTTAATATAGAAAAAAAATTTATGAAAAATGGTTAAAAGAATTAGGAGATGCCACAATCATAGAATTAAATATATAAGAGAATGGGTAGAGCAAGAATGTATGAAAATAAAACAAAGAAGAAAAATAAAAAAATAATATTTACATTGCTGACAAACATCTAATTTATGGAAGGGTGAGCCTTCAAGAAGAAAAACATATAAAAAGAAAAAGAAAACATTTTATAAAAGAAAAGTTTTAATAAACAAAGAGGAGAAAAATATAAAAGAAAATATTATAAAAAAGCGCTATAATTCCAACAAAAGAAGAAGATTTTTTAGAAAAAATAATTATTGTCCAGAAATAAATGTTGAGCATGTAGAGAAATAGGCCACTTTGCTAATCAATGCAAAAATAAGAATAATAATAAAATAATAAAAGCCTTAAGAAGTTTGGATTATGTAGAATTAGAGGAAGAAGAAGCCTTAGAATTGGCTTTAGAAAATAATAAAGAAATAATTGAATTAATTGAAGAAGAAATAGAAATAGAAGACGAAGATTATAGCGATATCGAGGAAGAGCCAAATTTTATGATGACAAAAAAATAATAATAAGTATAGAAAATTTAAGAGGAGAATAATTTCTCATAGAAAATTCTCAAGAAAAAAAAATAGAAAAAGATTGGATATTACCAATAATTCAAAAAGACAAAATATATCAAAAATCAATATTCAAATTAAAAAAGTAAATATATATGTGAAAGAATAGAAGGAGATATTGAAATTAAGAATTGTGAATATGATGTAAAAGAAATAAATTTAATAAATTATGAAAATATATTAAAAAATAATAAAGATAATATAAATATATGCATATATGGAGTGTACAATTACAAATTACATCGTTGTTTAATAAAGGACAAGATAAAAATATATATATATATATATATATATATGTATTTTTGCATGATATTAGACAAAGAAATTTTAGAAGGTCTATAATCAGTGGAATAAAAAGTAATTTATGCGGGAGACCATTATGTTTTAATTGGAAACCAATATATTATATTAGTTTAAAAGATAGATTCCTAAATAGATTTCTAACTTTAAAAATAAAAACTGTATGAGCGGATAAGTTAGATAATACCATAGATCCTAAAATGCAACATTAAATTATAGAAGCAGATAAATTTGAATCTACCAATGGAATACTAATAGATAGAATTACACATAAAAAAATAAATCATAATGAGATCAAGTTAGATAATCGATAGATAGCAAGTTTCAATAACCCTAAAAATATTATAAAAAGAAAAAATATAATTAAAATCGATAATAACAAAAATATTAAAATAAAAACTCCTAGCACAATAGAAAATAATGATGAAGTGGATAATGTAAGCGTATCATCAGGAAGACACTCTATATATAATTCTAATATACAATCTGGAAGGAGTTCAGTTTGTAAAACCATAATAGGATATAGAACTATGAATGTGCCAATACATGAAGATGAGAAGAATCTTATGGTTTGGACAAAAGACAATGAAGAAGAGGCACAAAAGGAATACGACACATTATAAAATGTCATTATCATATACTAATGTTAATAATGTATGTATATATATATATATATATAAGAATACACATAATAGGATTTAATACTTACGAACTATGTACTTACTTAGATGAGAAGAATCTTATGGTTTGGACAAAAGACAATGAAGAAGAGGCACAAAAGGAATACGACACATTATAAAATGTCATTATCATATACTAATGTTAATAATGTATGTATATATATATATATATATATAAGAATACACATAATAGGATTTAATACTTACGAACTATGTACTTACTTAGACAGTGGATGCTAGGTGTGTTTTGGGAAAAGAAAACTCTTTCCCGAATATATGTGGAAAAAGCAAAATCCACCGTTAATAGTTCGAATAGCTAATATTAGTACGACGATACATAATGACGCTATAGAAAATTTAGTTATAGAGAAATTAATTCAGTCACTTTTATCATTCCTAAACTTTGGGCAACCGATCAACCATCACAAGATGTAATTATAGGCAATAATTTTCAAAGATTATACTGCCTTTGTACTCGAATATTACATTCTATTATATTTACAAATAACAATAAACGATTGAAGTCTTAAAACTAAAAGTGGCTATTACACATCACGACATTGACTTCGTCCGCAGCAAGCGTAGTGAGGAGGTAATCTCTCCAACTAGGCACGAAACTGTACTAAGCATTAAACAAATTAGTATTCATGAAGAAATTCAAAAAGAGCAACACGAAAGATGTAAAACTTTATATAGTAACCACCCCCTAAAATTTTGGCACAAAGATAAAAGTATAACTAAATTAGACCTAATTGACCGTAATGAAATAATTATAGTAAAACAAATGGTATATACTTATAATGATATAGAAGAATTTAGAAAGGAAATAGAAGATCTCACAAGGTCTAATTAGATATAGTAATAGTTTGCATAGTAGCCCAGCCATTAGGATTAGAAATCATGTTGAGATTAAAAGAGGAAAAACTAGAATGGTAATAAATTACAAAAAATTAAATGATAATACTAAAAGAGATGGTTATTTTATTCTAAATAAACAAGTCCTTCTTAATATAATACAAGGTGCCTCCTAGTTCTCCAAAATGGACTGTAAAAGTAGATACTGACAAATAAAAATGGATAAAGACTAAGTATCCCATTAACAGCCTTTAGTGCACTACAAGGACATTATGAATGGCTTGTAATGCCATTTGGGTTAAAAAATGCACCTTAAATATTTCAAAGAAGAATAGATAACATCTTTAAAAAATTAAATAATATTTGTCTTGTATATATAGATGATATTTTAATTTTTTTCTAGATCCATAGAACAACATAAATTACATATCAAAATAATAACAGAAAAATGTGAGAATACAGAACAGTATTAGGTGAAAAGAAATGCATGTATGCACAAAAAGAAATAAAATTTTTAGGACTTGAAATCAATGCAGGATCAATAAAAATGCAAAGTCATGTTCTTGAAAAAATTAAATTTCCTAATAAAATCACAGATAGAAAATAATTAGAAAGATTTTTAAGATGTTTAACTTATGTCTCAAATTTCGTAAAAGATTTAGCCAAAATAAGAAAACATTTACAAAAGAAACTAAAAAATGATGAGAGTTGGACTTGGAACTCAACCGACTCCACTTTAGTAAAATTCTTAAAAAGATTTAACTATCCTAACTCTTCCTAATGAAAAAGATGAGATAGTACTAAAAACCAATACAAATAACAATCACCGGAGCGCAGTGTTAAAAATAAAAGAAAATAATCAACTATGTAGGTATTGTGGTGGGATCTCACCATGGAAAGTGAATTATTAGCCATAATAAAAGATATAGAAAAGTTTTTAATATTTTTGGCGCCAGAACCATTTTTAATAATAACTAATTGCAAAGACCTACTAGGTTTCGTAAATAAGAATTTATCTAACATGCAGGCGCAAGGGAGGCTTTTATAATGACAACTCTGGTTAAAACAATTTACCTTTAATATAGAACATATTAATGGTAATAAAAATAGTTTAGCAGATACTCTAACTCGAGAATTTATAGATAACATCCACATCCACAAGACCTACACCGTCAGAGAAGGAAATACTCCTAGCAGAGACTTAAGAAGTGTTGGACTTGGTGACACAAAATAATGCTGAAATTATTAGAAAAATGCAGGCAGCAGGGAAGAGTCGTTCTATGAACGAGCTCATTAGGACAAACCATTTAGTAGCCAAAACTTTTTTAAGATTAGAAGCATTATATTTGCTTCTTCAACTCCCTTATGACATCCATGATAAAATAAGAAAATGTACTTTTATTAAGTTATTTCGGAGATGGTATAAAGAATGTGTCACCTATTTGAGAACTCAGTGGTGCTACTTCAACAGACGAACAACCTTGTACAGTTATAGAATGTTAAAGGTTTTATTTGATCCAGACAAGGTCATCAGCCCAAAAAATCATTTGGTTCAAATGTGGAAATTAGGAATAATCAATACATTCGACGGTTCACCTAACCCATAGAGTACTATGTTCTCTAAACTCACCAAATTCCAACAATTCATGTTCAGGAGAATTTATGAAATCTATAAACAATGTCCAAGCATGACACTCCTCACATTTACAACTGCCAAATAGAAGTAAAAAATGAATGTCTAAATGTAGCTCGTTATCCGATAAAAGTCAAAGACAAGAAATTTAGCATCATGGAATTGCATGAAGTGGACCAAAAGCAAGTTGCAACACTAATTGTCCACTTGTCCATATCAAAAGCGAATGTTGACAAACAAATGGCATCATAGATGCCTAAGGCTCGCCAGAAGCCTAGTACCCAGAGCTTCTAATCAGCACTAGGTTTCAACCATGAGCGCAAAGGATTGCAGCCAACATCCCATTGGTGCCAAACCAATTTTGCCCTATCAAGCAGTAAGCTTTCTGTTTGGGCGATTGGGAAGTATGAAGCCAATTCGTCAGGAATGGTGTTGAGGAAACATGGCTCTAGCTCCTCTTGGGCAGTGGTGCTTCTAGGAATAACGTAGCTATCAAATTTGTGAGTTTGTATAGCGATCCCAGTTTTACCCTGACCTTTATTGTGCTCCGGACTCGGATTCTGTGATTGTATATTGTTGTCTATGTCTTGTTTCATCCCTTTAACTTTTTGAATTTGAGTTTTGGGACTTGTTGGGCGAGTTTGGAACAAGTTGGTTGTCTTTTTGTACAAATGGTTGTTATCCAAAATTTGGCTTCTTCGTTCAAGCGAGGATTTCTACGCTTGAGCGAGCCCTGTGAAAATGTTTATTCGCTCGAGCGAGGCTTCTTGCGCTCGAGCGTGCGTCTGCGTCTCTATAAGACCTGAAGGTTGGTGTTCTTCGCTCGAGCGAGCTTTCCTTCGCTTGAGCGTGCTTCTGCATTGCAGACCTGAAGTTTTGTATTGTTCGCTCGAGCGACGCTTCCTGCGCTCGAGCGAGGTGACATTTTTGTGTCTGGTTGCTCGAGCGAGAACTCCTTCGCTCGAGCGAACCTGCGTATATCAGATTGCAGCAGTGATGTTTTACATCACTTTTTGATTTCATTTCTTCCCCAAAACCCTAATCCGGCTGCCTCTCTCTCTAAAACTTATCTTCTCTCTAAGATTTCATCTAGATCCATTGTGTTCTTGACCCTAGTGTCTTTGAGAATAAGGTAGAGGGCTTCAAGAGCTTCGTTTTGATCCAAGAAGTAATTGATTTCGTCATCTTTGAAGTTCCACCTTGTTGCTTGGGTTTCTACACTTAAGGTAGGAAATTTCTACACTCTAATATGATTTTTAGCTTAGTTATTTGCTATTATATATAGATGATGAGATATGGTTGTGGTTTGGACAAATCTAGGATTTGGGTGTGAGATAAAAAGAGGAGTTTTAAATGAGTATGAGGCTTTGATAGATGATCCTGTTATGCCAAAATAGTTGATTTTGGTGTTTGGGTTGATATTTGAAAAAATGGAGATTTTGTCCTAATTTGATCAAACTATTATTTTGTATAAATAATTAGGAATTTACATTGAAAATGTGAAATTGGAAGGATTGTGATTGTAAATGGTGATATTGGATATGTATTATCTCACCTATGTAAACTTTGAATAAAATATTTATTTGAGATTGAACATCTCTTTAGAAATAATTGAATTGAGCTATCGGTGGAGGATAGCCATGATTGTTGTAGAAATTGTATGAGGATTAGGCGATTTAATACTAATTCATTGTTGGTGTCATTGAATATGACCATGTTATAAATACATTGTATATGTATGTTTACTGGGAGGAGAAAGGGGATGTACTCCATATATGATTATGTTTATAAATACATTGCATATGTATATTTGTTTGGGAGGAGAAAGGGGATGGACTCCATTTAAATCAAGTTGGCCAGAGTGTTTTAGGTGAAAGACCCAAAATTTTATATATAAATGGGTGCCGATTCCTTTGGACGAAATATCTGTAAAATGGCAAAGTTTGAAGTGTTTACTTGTGTTTTGTATAGTTGGAAAACCATTGAGTTGTAATCTCATTTTGGTTGTGAAAAGACAATGAATTTAACTCATGAATTGAGTAGCATATGTGAATTGGGATCGAATTGAAAGGAAATGGAAATAAAGTTAGGTCTTAGTAGCATAAGAACATGCAGGCCTTGTGAATGTTTTAGTATCGGTATTGTTTATGTACGTGGTATTTATACATTTGCTAAACTTCATATATTGTGCTAGATTATCTCTACTGGGCTATTGGCTCACCCTATACGGGAATATCATTTTCAGGTGCAGGTGAGATATTTCCTCCAAGGCAATAGCATGAATGGACTTTCAGGAAGCAAGAGCTTCTTAATTATGCATTATGTGTATATGTTTGTTATTTGTAAAGCCAATGGCTTAAGATGTAATGAGCGAGACTCAATTTGTGTAACCAAGCATGACCTGGAAAGATGTAAGCCTACATGGCATTTAACTGTTTATTAAGCATGTGAACTCTGATGTATAAAAGTATGATATTTCTCATATTTATTCCGTATATAAGTTATCTTTATTGTATTATTTTGGGGGCGTTACAGTTTGAATGGTTTCCCTGATCTCAAGAGGAAAACGGAGCACTAGAGAAGGTTCTGGGAATTTTGATTGTTTGGCTTTCGAGTAGGATTGAGCTTTCTTGGAAGCTATGGCTAAGGTTTTCGTAGAAGCTAAAGGGATGAAAGAGAAGCAATGTAGAGCAAAGAAGCAAAAGTGAAGTTTCAATTTAAATTCCTAAGCTTATATTGCCTGGGTCACTTCTATTTTTTGGGCCATATTAAAGTTAGGCTTGTAGGTTTGGGCTTGCAAAGTTGTCCATATCAATAAATATTCATTCAAGGTAGAACCCAGTTTTACCTTAAATGGGAGGGGGCATTGTTGGCACCATAAATTTGAAATCTTCTATCGACAGGGGCATGGAAATGTGCAAAAAAGATCCAAGAGTTAAGAGCATAAAGTTAGTGGCTCAAGAAAGAAGACTGAAGGTGTGACATATGGCAGTTTCAGAAAGAATGAGAGCTTAAGTTAGTTATAGCAGTTGCAGATTATGGACAGATATGGAAGGCCAGCAAATTGACACATGGCAACATGGTATGGCTAGTGAAACCATGAAAAAGCTGAAAATTTGAGAGAGAGAGAGAGAGAGAGAGAGAGAGAGAATTCACAACTCATGTGAAATTTAATAGTAGTGTAACTTATTTAGGAGTAATTCTTGTACTTATGAGTAGTAGTATTTGTAACCCAGTTTAGCCCTATCGATTATAATCGTATTTTAAAATTATAATTTAATTCTTATAATTAAGTGACAAGTTTAAGTGTTATCAATTAAATTTTTATTTATTTGTGTTTTTTTCTTCACATTACACTAAAAGAAATTCTTAAATTTGTTAAGATATAAAATATTAACCACATTACTTGATTAAATTATTTGTGAAAATTAATTTTTTATGTCAAAACCTATTTAACCTAAACTAAATTTTTACTAACAAGTGGTTAGGCTAATAATGAGCAGTCCTATCATGCCATCAGATCCGATGACTTTGAAGCCATGAATGAAAACAATACCCTAAGGTCATGTTTGTTTGGGTGGACATGAGCTTGGGATTTGACTAATAGTCCAATAAAATTATTAATCCGATATTTGGTTAAACAATTGAAGTACGGACTAATTATTTTAAACTTGACTATTAGTTAAGATAGGATACATAATCCAACGGATTCATAATCCTAAGACTATTAGTCATGGGAATGCTAATTCATTCCGCCCAAACAAACATGACCTAAATTGACAGGTAACATTTAAATTATAAAATAAGAGATTATTATAATTATTACTATATACTTTAAGCGATGTGACTTGTATAAAAGTTGTTTCATTTCTAACTATCAATTTACACGAATTGCTATGAATGGTCTTGTGACTCACACCCACCATGTACAAGGATCCATACACCCTGGATCCAAGAGAGGACTTCATAAAGATAAGAGATACCTACGTGTAAGTCTTAATAAATAAATTTATTATTTAATAAATTTTATAAAAAAAAATTTGTCATAAAAAAATCACTAATTATAAATTTTAAAGATAATTTATAAAAATCATAATAAAAAAATCATTAATTATCAATTTTTAACGACATATATAAAAAATTGTCAAAATAAATTATCTTTAACAATAATTTTATCAAAATTTATTTTTAATAAGATTTAATAGAAATTAAGTCTAACTATTAAGACCTATTCGTAATTTAAAGATAACAGATTAATAAAAAATACAATTGTCTTGTGTCTTAAAACACAAGCCCCCCCATAAATAAATAAAATTTCTAAGGCCTCGTTTGGCAAGAGACTATTTTAACTAATTAGCCAAAAAGTTACTAAATTAACCAAAAAGCCAACAACCCATACCAAAAAGTCAAAGATTCTCTTTTCTCTCTACTTTTTGCACATCTTTTCGTAATTAGCCAAAAAGTCATCCCAAACATACAAGTTTTTTTTACCTATCTTTTTAACCAAATAGCTAAAAAGTTAATAAATTAGCCTGTTCTCAAACGAGGCCTAAGTACATAACATCGAGAAATGAAAATCCAGGACTGCCCATATCGGCTCCAAGTCCCATAGTAGAAAACTAACTGTGGCGAGTCTCAATTCCATGTCCGCTTCTATCCATTACAACAGGTAATTTGGAAAGTTAGTAAAAAATCAATTTTTGCTTTTTTACCAACTTCTTTTTAAAAAGTCATCAAAAAAGTCAATTTTTTAACTAAAAAAAGCTACTAAGAAAAGTTAAAAAGTCAAAAAGTCAATTTTTTACCAACTTTTCAAAACACTCCATTGAACAAGAGTTCTCTGAAACATACACAAGAGTTCTCCGAAACATATTACAACAAAAGATATATATAAAAAATATATATTATGCAGAAGCGACTTCTTGAAATTTCTGATGTAATCAACGTGGTCATCTTTGTTCATTTCCTGAAAAAGAAAGGGTGAGCTAACAAGTGCAGTAGATAATCGACTTCAAAAGAACACAAGGTATGGGTAGAGCTTTGACAAGGATATGTAATATAAGAAAAATTCATTATAAAGAGGGGTAAGAATTGAAGAATTGAAATTTTATTGTTCTAGTTGGTGAGCAGCAGTCATCTTATTGTGGTGAAAACCCCAATACTGTAGTTGAGGACAAGGAGAGTAGTGGTGCCAGTCCATGGTGTAGATAAAAAGAAGGTTTGAGATATCCAAGAATAGCCAACACTTGAGACATTTAGTGATGTTCAGAACTACCATAGTTTGACTATATTTTAAAGACATTTCATTCGGAATTTCAGCACCATTAACCCGGCAATAAAAAGGTAAGTTTGTCTGGGGTGAAGATGCAGAGAAGAGCTTCGCTTTGATTAAAGAAAAGTTGTGCACAGTGCCAGTATTGATTCTGACGAGCTTCAAAAAGATTTTAGAGGTGTAGTGTGATGCTGGTAGTGTGGATATAGGGGCTGTTCTATCCCAAGAGCAGAAATCAATGGCTATTTTCAGCGAGAAGTGTAGTCCAACAAAAAGTAGAGTACTACAACAGACCATCAGGCCTCAAGGTGCAACTGCATTAAGTCACCAAGCTAACCTGTTGGTAACATTGGCACATGAGATTGAGGGCTTTGAGTTCTTGAAAGACCTCTACCAAGATGTTAAGGATTAAACTGCTGGTGAAAATTCTGGACAAATTGTTGTAGAAGGAAGAAGGAAAATACATGCATGATGCAGTTTATTTGTAGCAACAAACCCCATGATTGGAGTATTAAATATACCTCTATGGTAAAATTCATGAGCTCTCTTGCGTCAGCAAGAAACTTTTTTTGCTTCATTCCCAAATAACATTGCTGGTACATCAATCACAATAAAGCCTTCTATTAGCAAGCGAGTCACACAGGAAAAGTAAGGGAAAGAAAAAATAAAGAAAAAAAGGGCAGAAAGGTTGTTACCACCGTGTAAGAGATTTCATTAATCTCCTCAATGGTGCTGAGTTCCATTCTAGGCAAAGCTCTAGGCTTTGTCAGTATATCATTCAAAATTGGATCACCAATTCCATTTCCTAGGGATAAAAAAACAATTTCAAATTACATTTGTTAGTATAACTGAACATATGGAATACTTCTACAAATGCAAATATACCTACTAAGATTGCAATTCTTTGGCCTCTAGTATGTCTTGTTCAATTGATATTGATATCTCAGTTGATGGACTTGTGGAAAGATTTTTCTTTTTTTTTTCCCTTTAAAAGGTAATAGATCACGAAATGTCACACTGAAAAATGCTCTGCCTGCCATGAATGAATTATAATAATAATTTTACCACATACGCCTGTTACTTGCAAATTTGTAGCGACAATAACTGGCTTCAATTCTAGTGATTCTGATATCAGTCCGCACTCATTATAGACGAATCCACCCCGACTTGTCAAGATTGGGTTCTCTAAACTGAAATACAGCAATTACAATTCAATTAGTAGTATGAAGAAAGCTAAAGAAGGCTACTTGTTAAATCTTTGCTGGAGAATGACGACATAGATACTAAGAGTTGGTTATGGTTATGTCACCAGAAAACAATAATTAAATAAAGCCATATAATCCTTTTTCCTTTTTTCCTTTTTAACTTTGGCCCAACATTCAAGACACTAGCAGCAATAGCTAACATCAAGTGACATTTGAATTAATCCAGTGGCTTCTGATATGAGAAAATCTGTTATGCAATAACTATACGGAAATAACATTTACCAATTTGAGATAACAGGGAAGTGAGGTTAACCAAATCTCAAAGAGGTAAAAAGTTGAATTCATTTGTTGTTGAGCAGAAATTCTCTAGCTCAAATTCTTCAATTTTGGTAAAAACACTTGACCGTCATGGCATTCATGCTCGTCAATTGCAGGTAGCTTAAATTCAGGTTTTTTTTTTTTTTTATAATAAAAAAAAATGGCAGCTCTTGAGATGCAGTAAGTCCTACTGATCTTTAAATTGTGCATAAATTTCACATTTTCCTTACCAAAGATGGTAGCATTGTATCTTTATTTCCTGGGTAACATAAAAGTTTGTTGGGCATCAAGATTGTGTTAAACACTCCGGCATTATGAAAAAAGACTAGCTTTTCATCGATCAAAATGAGCTGTTTATACATTAATTTCCCATCTCTTGAGTATGAAGGGCCTACTCTCCAGACAATTCTAACTTTAATAATCCATTTAATGGTGCAATCAGAGATTTCATGAAGAAATACATAAGGAGTTCCCATTGCAGATGTTACGAGTAACAAACCTGCAACAAAGATAATAAACCCAAAAAAGGGTAAGGGATTCTGGGGAGGGGGGATCATGATTGGATGAGTATACATTCATCAGCAGCTAAAATACTATTTATTCAAATATAACATAAAACTAATAACCATGCATCATAAATTTGGAGTGTAAGCATACTACCACAGCAGCGACGACTTCAGATGTACGTAAGATACAATCATCAAGCTATCACATGTCTTGGCAAAGGCCACTCACTCTCTAAGATTGGTCCGAGCATGCCTCATTCCCAAGGGGGGAGCTCAGCGAGCATCCAGACGACTCTGAACTTTTGCCTCCAATCCAAAAATCCTCTATTGGTCTCCAGGGGGGTGCCAAGGGCACACTCCCAACCTAAGCAGTGCATCCCATGTTGTCTTTGAGGTTGAGGCCTCACTCGGTGGGGTTATCAGCGGGCCAAGCAACCAAGCAGGATGGACCTGAGCACCTTGCAGGTCTGGTGAGGCCGAGTGCAGTAGTAGCACTCAGCTTGCTGATTGGCTCAATTGTCATCAACTGGAGGTGACACATGGTATGCATGGCTTGTAGGAGAAGCCACCGGAGGGTGATGTGGCAATGCCACGTAGCGGGGTTGGGCCCAGGTACCTACACTACACCCGTGTGCCAACATCATTTAATAGTTATGTACAAACAATACTCTTGCTTCTTATTATTTTGCTATCAAGTGAAGTCAATTTAATGAGCATCTTGATTACAGCTGGAGATTTGAACTTATACAGAACAACATCATATAAAAGTTTTGAATAAACAACCTCCTCGTCCCTTTGCCCTTCATTCTCCTTGCTCAACCCCAATTCCTCCAAGATTAGTCATGATTATCACAACATTTGGACATTGTCAAATATACAATTACTTAGCAATGAAATAGCTCCCCAGCCACCTATTGAACCCCAAAATTTCAAAACCCCCACACATACTAAACCTTTTAAAATTTCCTATATTATTTACCATTTCACCCAGAAAATAATGGATTCTTCAACATAAAAGTAAAAACTTTATGAACTAAATTGATTAAATATTGTGTACAAATAAATGATTAACTTGCAATTGATCACAAAAATAAATTAATTCAGAAGCAATGCATCTCTCGTCCTTCAAACTAGACACGTTGCTTGCTTGAACTTCTCAAGTTGAACAACTACATCCTCTCTGAATATCCAAATCCTTGTGAATTGCATTCTCTACTTCTCCAACTAATCATTTATCCCAATCATTTATCCCGTACTTCTCCCTATCAAACCTGTCATATATCTCTCTGAACCTGTCAATTACCCTCTCCTTACTTGAACCCAAATGCTCTAAATCCCTTATCCTCCTACTCATCCTCCACATTGGCCATTCACTGCCAAGAAATTCCTCCTAATGGACAAATTATCCATCATCAGTCTCTAAGAAAGAGCCACTATTGGGCCACCATTACGAAAAAGCAGCAAACACAATGGCGGCAAGGCTTGTTTGATGCCACAGTGGTTCCAATAAAGGCGGCAAGGCGGACAAAGAAGGGTTAGGAACTCACTGCCGAAGATGGTCGTTTCTAAGAAAGCACCACCAGTCGAGCCATTGTAGCCGGTGGCTTCTAGTAAGGAAAGAAAAACAAAAAAAAAGGCTGCAAATATGAGGAAGGATGAAAGTTCTCGCTGTCACAAAGGATCTGATCTAGGCATTGTGGTGAGTAAGGGCGAAGAGCTTGCTACCTTAGTACGGGGAAATAAATGGAAACTGTTAAATGACTAAAAGCAAAAAGGTCAATACAAGTGAGGCCGGAGAGAAAAACTGTGCTAGTGCCCTTCTTGTTATAGTAGATAGATAAGATGAACATGAAAACAATAAGCAGGGCATTGCCAACATACATAACAAAAGTAAGGAGGCCATTTACATCCAAAGATGATATGGAGGCCCTCAAACAAATAAGAAACTAGCCTACACCAGCTATACAGCACACTACAGGTTCAGCAATAACATGAAAAAGTTTGTCCTATTACAAGAATCAGTAAAGCCACAGCTGACCCAAAATGCAGCATACACAGCACCAGCAACATTGATAATGATGCTCGGCATCATCTTTAAAAAATAGCACAGCTGCCCTACACCAGTGCAACATTTGGGAGTCATCAGCACCTTCTGGGCAAGCAACTTCAGGCCACAACGAAAACAACAGAACCAAGCCATATAATAATAACATGGAACTTTCCAAATCAAATATGACAAAGGTTAAGAGTCTGCAACTGAACAATTTCATTATTCTGAATTAACAAATCTTAACATCTATATATTGCAGCAATAGGATTTTATCACAAATCTACGTTAAGAAGATTTCAAGTTCATACTTTTTTTCTGTTCTTTTGACCATGAGAAATACACATACATATTAGTTTTAAAATGATAGGATAATCAAATAGATATGAAAAAAGACGTATATTCCATCCACGAAAAGGAAAACACAAAAAGTTATATTCCAATTTCGTGTTCTCTTTTTATTTTATGAAGCAGGGGATCGTAAATTAGGCTTAAACTACGATTATAGCACACCATGTAGCTTGAAACCATGTAGAACAACAAAGGATTAACACAAACAACACTGACCGAATTAAAGCCTGCTCCCAGTGAGATTTTTCTTGAGAAGTTAACTGCAGGAAGCAATCTTCTTGGTGTTGAAGCACACAACAAGCAACAATCAGACCATAGAGAGTCTAATTAGACAAAAGAGCTACATTCTGAAATGGGTGGTGCAGCCTCTCCATCACCTGACACTTTGGACTGATTTTAAGAGAGCCCATTAAGCTCTTCCTTAGATAAACCACCAATCTCACTGAGCTCATCATCGGTTTTTTTATCATTAAAACCGTCTAGGAATGGAATAACCCAGTCACCATTCGTTGTCCCCCCTTCAATCTCATTGCATACTACATTATTATTCTCATCCCTGGTTCCTTTTCGAGTTCTCAATGCAATAGTATTCCGATGTCCCAGCAAAATAAGGTCCAACATTTTCCTCCGAACAACAGAAATTCGGTTTGGCTCCATCAAACACCCTTTACCATATGCCTCTCTTAAAAAAACTGTTTGGGCATTCCCTTTGGTAGATATATAGAAAATGCCCGGGTGCTTCAAAATAAGCTCTCGCAAGTTAACTTCTATACCCAAATCCTTTCGAAAGTGCACCAACCGTTCAACTTCAACTTTTTTCTCCACAGTCAACCACAAAAACTCATGAAGAATCCCAACAGCTCGCTTCTCAAACCGCTCAATCCCTCCGCAAGTACGAACCTTAACCCCCTCTTTTCTCTCATAAGGCTTCACATAAGGAAGTCTTTGCCAATTCCTCAATTTCTCTCTAAACCCTGCCTCGATCTTAAACCCAGTCGGGAAATTAATAGGAAACGCATACTTTGTTTCGAATTCACTCAACCACTTCTCTCTAAACTCTTTTTCTCTCCACTTTTCGACCTCCCCAACAAAACCCAATTCTCTATCTCTATCAACCAAACCCACAATCTCCAAATCAACCAACCTAAACTCATTTGTATACTTTCCAATTATCGATTCTCGAAAATCTTGGGGCAATCCCAATTCTCTCCTAATCAATCTCAAAGCATGAATGTGAAGTGTACCATTTACAGACATCATCAAAAGCCTTTTAATTCGGCCAACATTCTCCGATTCCGAAACCCTAATAAAACCCTCTTCTTCTTGAATCAAATCACTCATTTTCTTCCTAATTTTACAACAAACGTTTCGCTTAATGGGATGAGTGAATACCTCGAAAACGTGGGGGTATTTTCGGAGGAAAGTTCCAACGGGGATGTTGAGTCCGACGATGTTTTTCCAGCGAGACATGAATTGAACGGAGACGAAAGGGCCGCGCTTTCGCGCGGAGATGAGGCGGTGAAGGGTGAGGACGAGGGTGAGTTTGTGGAGGTGGGTTGTGAGTTTGTCGAGCTTGAGGTCTCTGGTTCGGCTCTCTAGGCGGGTCTGTGCTGTGTCAGATGGTTTTTTCTTCCATCTTCGTTGTGTTGTGGAGTTGAAGGGGCCGAATGGGAATGGTGTTGATGATGGCGAACTGTGAGAAGAGGGTTTGATTTCGAGGATTGTGTGCATGAAGCTTTGTAATGTTCTCATGAATGATGGCGCCCAGTTCTTCAGTGCTGTTTTAGAGAGAGAAAGTCGTAGAGAGATACTGCTGCCAGTGAACAGCCCACTTAGAGCATCTCCAGCAATCCTCACTAAATTAACTACCCAAAATTTCACTTTATTAATTTAGCTGATCCTTTTTTCAATACACATTCCAGCAATACTCTTTACTTTAACTATCCCCTTTAAAATATTATTTCTTTCAACTTTACTCATATATATATATATATATATTAATATATAAATTTGTAAATAGTTTGATCATCATTAATACATAGGAAAAAAGTAATAAAAAAATACATAGCACATGAACAGTTGCTAGCTTCAGGTAGCTAGCAACTGTTGCTTGGATCAAATTGTAGAAGGATTTGATGAGGCTGCTGGAGGTCTCTTTTTCGGCTTTGGCTTGCTACTTTAGTTGAAAATAAGATATAGCAAGCCTCTTGGAGATGCTCTTAGAGGTTGTTTTGGGTAGTTTGGTGCGTAATTTTTTTAAATTTTTTATAAAAAGGGGTGTAATAAAATATTTTTATAAAATTAAAATGATTATTTTATTTTTAGTGATTTTTTAACTTTTGGATAGTCCATTTTAAAGGGTAGAATAGTAATTTTACCTTCTAGCTTTTTTCACAAACTTCTTTCAAATTGGATTTTTTAGCTTTTAGTAACTTTTTGAATTTTTAACTTTTGTAAGTTATGCCAAATTAATGAGTTTTAGTTTCACTTTTCTGAAAATTGAGTTTTTTTTATTTTTCGTATTTTTTTATTTTTATTTTTAAAATTTTAAGCAATTTTATAATATTTGTGAAAAAATATTTTAAAAAATTAATAAATATACAAAAATATGAAAAATGTATTGAATTTTCGTATTTTTTATATTTAGGCTTCGTTTGGTAACATCACTTTTTAGCCTAAAAATCAAAAAGTCATTAAAAAAAACCAAAAAGTCAGATTTCCTTTTATCTCTACTTTTTGCACATCTTTTCGTGAAAAATCAAAAAGTCATCCCAAACATACTATTTTTTTTTATGGCCTCGTTTGGGAATATGTTATTTTAATAACTTTTTGATTTTTTGACAAAAATATGAGGTAAAAAAAATAGTATGTTTGAATATTTTTTGATTTTTTATGAAAAGATATGCAAAAATAGAGAGAAAAGAGAATTTTTGACTTTTTTGTATAAGTTATAGGCTTTTTAGTTTTTTTACTAACTTTTTTATTTTTAGGCTAAAACAACTACTTGTCAAATGAGGCCTACATCATATTTTAGCCAAAAAACTAAAAAGTTACTAAAGCTATGTTTGGTTTGGCTTTTTGGCTAAAAAAACGCAAAAGACAAAATTGGGTACATAAGCCAATAAGATAAAATGTCATATCCAAATCATAATCATTATACTTTTTCTCTCATAAAAGTCAAAAAAAACAAAAATAAAAACCAAACGAGGCTAAAATAGCCAAAACACCAAAAAGTCGGGCTATTTTAGCTCTTCCCAAAGAAAGACTAAAAAAACATGTTCCAAACGAGGCCACTGTGTATTTTTTTTTAAAAAAATTCACAAATATTATACTTTTTAAATATATTTATGTTAGGTGTATCTACATATTAAAAAAAATTGCTTAAAATATTAAAAAAATTCATTAAAACATTAAAATACGAAAAATAAAAAATATAGAATTTTTTGAAAATTGTTTTCTAAAAACCAAAATCAGAACCAAACAAGCTGAATATGTCTTGATGAAATGGATGTCCATATCCGATTATATTGAATTCTTTTTGATATATTATATTCGATATCTTTGAAAATGTGACTAGTTCGAATCGCCAGAATGAAGCCCAAATAAAACTTCATTGATTGTGCAACAGAGGCTGTTACGCACTCCACAACCCTTCATTTGCGCTCAATTACAAAATTACTTGCACCTCAAATATTTTTGTAATTTTTTTTCCCACTATTTTGAAATTCTCCCAAAAAAAGTATCTTTTTAATTTTTAAGTTAGTTTTTTGAATTTTTAACTATTTTATGAGATGGAAAAAAAAAAAAAAAAAGAAGTTATGTTTTGGATGATTTGTGATTTTTTTTTGTAGTTAAATAGATGGTTGTGAAAGAAAAAAAATAATTGATTAATGTGTGGGATGTGTCATTTTGTCTTATTAACTATTTTAGTATTTTTTATTCTTATTGACTCTTTTAATCAAAAATGTTGTTCCCAAATAGTGCCTAAATTATACATGCATTGCTTAAACCCTAAGCTCTAAATCTCTTAAAATTTCTAATCCCATAACAAATAATTTTTTTCACTTATTAACCATGAAAAAATCTAGAAATCCCCTAGATGTTGATTTGTGATTATGTATCAATTTTAAGCAGAATATAACAATCCCAATCAAACAATCAAGACAAAGAAACACAACGATTTTACGGGAAAAAAATCACAATTGGACACCTCCAACTGTGATAAAAAAACCACGGGCAACGACCACAAAACAATCCACTAAGAAGATTAAAAGGAATTACACAGGTATACTCTCAATTACCTAGTGAATCCATGCCTAATTGAACCAACCTCTATGTGCCTCTTCCAACCCGTCTTCACCTCGGAATTGTCTTTACGATGAGCCACCCTGGAATCCACCAAAGCTTCAGGCTCGAATTCTTCAGAATCCACCGAAGAACAATTCTCTCTTTTGTAGAACAAAACACAACCTTTGATGTACTCTATTTAAACCATGAGTTGAATACTCAATAAAAACATCAAAGAAAACTCACAAAATATCCCCAGATATAAACCCTAGAACCCAAAAAGAAGATCTGGAGGAGTAATCCTAAAATCTGACCCAACACGCGAATTTATAGAATCTGTCCCGCGATCTCCGCTCGAGCGCCCAACAGCCCGCTCGAACGTCTTCAGCAAAATATGCGCGTGATATAACAGAGGTCCGCTCGAGCGCCAGAAAGCCCGCTCGAGCGCGAAATCACACATCTCAGTACTTTTGCAGGCGACCAAAACTGCTGGAACCAGGGATTCTCCGCTCGAGCGGGGGAATGTCCGCTCGAGCGGACAGGCAACTTGGAATGCATTTTTGCATTTTGCTTCGGGGGCACTGCCCCTCGACCCCGCCGTGGCGCTGCCCCGGACCCGCCAAGGGGCGCTGCCCCCTGGACCCCCGCTAGCTGACCGGGCAGTTCGATCCCCGTCATAATCAGCGAAGTGGCAATCTTGAAAGCTTTATCATCACAAACTTCTCTGAAAGGCTTGATTCGGGTTGGATTCGCATTTAACAACTCATAGCCTCACTGAAATAAAAATGCGAATAAAATTACAACTCAAAGGAGTTTTGTCAAACGGGATTGCCAAGAAATAAAACCTAACAAACCGTTAATTCAATTAACAACTTTAATGATGTCAACAATATATTTCAATTAATAGTTATGATAATTTCATTGTTATACAAGAGGGACATGAAATTTCATATTTTCTATTAACAAACTCTAACAATAGAAGATTTGTAAGTTTCTGAACCGTATGAGATAATCTATATTTTAAGTATATTTTTATCCTTTTAATTATAAGTACTTTTATTTGCCCCCACTACTTTTCTTAAAATCCCCTACTTCTTTAAACCCCACCACCTGAATTGCTTCATTCCCTCTCTGTTTTTTGGACTCCTACCATGACTTTGTTTGGTAAGGCTTATTTCCAGCTTATTTCAACTTTTAGCTTAATTTAAGCTATTTTGATGTGTTTGGTTCAGCTTAACAATACAGTTTATAGCTTTTTGTAAGTCAAAAATCAACTTATTCTTTGAGTGGGGGAGGAGAAGCTTAATTTATAAGTCAAAAATTAGCTTATGTTCATAGCTATAAGCTATAAGCTGTTAGGCTATAAGTTATAATCACTTTCCCACAGCTCTACCAAACGGGACCCATAAACCTCAAAATACCTCTTCTTTGAACCCCCCACTTTTGCTACAACCTTTTTTCCAATAAACACCCTTCCCTACCACCTTCACCACCAGTTCTATTAGCCATCTCTCAACTCTTCCTAGCCACCACAACTCTTTTCAACCACTCTTTAGCCCTCTATCTAGTAGTAACCCTTTCACACTCCAACAACCTTTTCCAAACATTTTTTCCCTGTATTTAAGTTTGTTAAGATAATCAAGGTCTAACAAACTTCATGTGTTCGACCATGTTTAGCTAAACATACTTAGTTTGTTCAGTTCTAACCAACTGAACAGAGCAAAATTAGTGAAATTAATCACGTTCAACCTTAGTCATTTGAAAACCTAAAAATATTCGGCTACCAAAGGCCAAACAATCTTAATTTATTCGACAAATCATAGTCGAACAAAGTTTTGACTCCATTTTTTCTTTCAAATCACATGAAACACGTCAAAATGATAATCAAATACACCCAATCATATATTATTTTTGTAAGTACCACCATGATGGTCCTATGTCTTAGAGGACTTCAATAACCATTACTCTTCTGTTTTGTGATCCTCTGATATAGAGTGTTGGAAATGGTTAATTTTTCCTCAAGTTTGGTCTATTTTTTAGGTGGGCCCCGAGTGTCGATTTACTCGGGTCAAAGTGGTAACGCGTTCTATGCCGCGTTGTGATTCACGTGGTATATTTGGTTGCTCAAAACCATTACCGAGTGAATGGGAAATTGAAGCCAAAGTGTGCTCCATGGAAATGGAGTTTTGGTGGAAATTCTTAAGGTTGTAAATTGGCTTGTCCCACATTGATTTGGTGGGAGGTTTTGAAAGGGTTTATAAGGCTTAGGGTGAGATACTTGGGGTGTGCCCCAAGGGGTACCCAAGTGTTTTAGAGGGAGAGGTTATGGACAAAATGGGCTAGACCCATTGGACCTAAAAATCACCACACGCGCGCGCGCGCCGCCGCCGCCGTCCGTCCGGTTGGGCTTCTAATCTTTTTGGGCCAAAAACATTTGAATTTAATTTTATTTTTTATTAAAATAAAATCCATAAATTCAAATTAAATTGATTTGGATTTTTTGTTCATCCAAACAGGGCCCTTCCCGGTTTCAAACAGAAATAAACTGTTTTGGAATTAATGCACACCCAAACAGGGCCCTTCCCGTTTTACTATCTGTTTGAATTCAAAACCCAACAGGTATGATACCTGTTCAATTCAAAACCAAGAGCTACATACCTGTTTAATTCAAATCCAAGAGCCACCTTCACATCTATAAATAGGACCATCCTCATTTGATATTTTGCATTCAGAAATTTCGTATTTCACTTCTGTTTTCTATTCTTCATCTTGCTGCATTTTATTTCCGAAAGAAAGAGTGTAAACACTTAGTGTGTTCGTAAGGCAAACAGTTAGTAGTGCTGCTATTGTCTGTGGTAGATCATTTCATCCTGGGAGATAGACGTCCGAATTCTGAAAGCACCGTGGAGAGGACGAATCTGTCTTAAGGACACAGTGTTAAACACTGGACTTGATCAGAAAAATAATTCGAAGAAATTAAATCAAGTAAGTTATTTAATTACTTTCAGTGTTGTTTTTATTTGTTTATTTATTCAGATTTTAATTTTGTTTTTGTAACAAAATAAAATCTGTTTTGTTTTTTATTTATTTATTTTTATTTCGAGTTTGATTTTTGTAATCAAACATATTCTCTCCTTTACTCTATTTCTTTTATTCTTGTTGTTGTTTTGTACACAACAGAATTAAATCCTTTTAAATACAGTGAAGATTGTCCGACAATCTTAAGACAGATTCCTTTTTGGGTATCTTCATTGTATTTAATTTTCTGTGTTTTCAAATTAATATTCTGGTTGGAAAAACAAATAGTGATTTATGCTATTTGACAGATAGTAGTAATATACTGTCTCTTTTCTTTGACAACTACTAGTAGTACGATACTGGTGTCATTAACAATTCAGAATATTATTTGGTATTACAGAAAATTCTTGTGATATTTTATTTTTCTAGTTTTAGTAACAAGGAAAATAAAATTATTTTGTTGTTATAATTATTTTCTAGTTTTAGTAACTAGAAAATTAATTTGTGTTTTAATATTTTCTGATTTTTGTAATCAGAGATTATGGCTACTACAACTGAAACTGCATCTGGCAGTGGTACTCCTATTGTTACACCTACATCGGTCCCTATCCAGAACCATGTTCATGTACCAATCAATTATGGAGAAAAATCGGAAAAATTTAACGGTACCGAGTTTAAGAGATGGCAGCAGAAGATGCTGTTCTATCTTACAACTCTTAATTTGGCCCGGTTTCTCCATGAAGAGGCTCCAGCACTTAAAGAGGGTGAAAGTGATCGGCAAGTTGTTGCCGCTGTAGATGCTTGGAAACATTCAGATTTCCTGTGCAGAAACTACATCCTAAATGGCCTTGACAATATGCTGTATAATGTATACAGTCCTCTGAAAACAGCAAAAGAATTGTGGGATTCTTTGGAGAAGAAATACAAGACAGAAGATGCCGGCACGAAGAAATTTGTCGTCGGTAAATTTCTGGACTTTGTTATGGTAGACTCCCAAACGGTAATATCTCAAGTTCAAAGTTTTCAAATAATTTTGCATGATATTCATTCAGAAGGTATGTCTCTTAGCGAGTCATTCCAAGTCGCTGCTTTAGTGGAAAAGTTACCACCGGCTTGGAAAGATTTCAAAAATTATTTAAAACATAAACGCAAAGAGATGACTATGGATGAATTGATTGTAAGATTAAGAATTGAAGAAGATAACCGAAAGGCTGAAAAGAGGAATGGGAAAAATCCCATTGAGTCCAAGGCTAATGTGGTTGAACAAGTTCAAAAACCACATAACAAAAAGAGGAAGTTTACTGGAGATGGTCCTAAACAAGGCGATAGTAGCAAGAAGTTCAAAGGAAAATGCTATAACTGTGGCAAAACTGGACATCGAGCTTCTGACTGCCGCCGCCCTAAGAAGAATCATGGAAGTACAAGTAAGAAGACCACCAATCAGGCCAATGTAACAGAATTGGATTACATCTCTGACGGAGTGAATGACATCAACCTCTCTGCTGTGGTGTCTGAGGCTAACTTGGTTGGAAATCCCAAAGAGTGGTGGGTTGACACTGGAGCAACTCGTCACATATGTGCGGACAAGAAGATGTTCACTACCTACAATGAGGCAGCAAATGGTGAACAACTTTTCATGGGAAATTCTTCTACTTCTACTGTGGCTGGACAAGGGAAAGTAATCTTGAAGATGACATCAGGGAAAGAACTGACCCTCAACAACGTATTGCATGTACCTGACATCCGGAAGAATTTAGTTTCTGGGTCTTTGTTAAGTAAAAATGGTTTTAGGCTTGTATTTGAGTCTGATAAATTTGTATTAACAAAGAGTTGTATGTATGTTGGTAAGGGATACATGAGTGATAGTCTCTTTAAGTTAAATGTAATGACAGTTGTACCGAAAGTTGCTATGAATAAGAATAACACATCTTTTGTTTATATTCTTGAGTACAATTTATGGCATGGTAGATTAGGACATGTGAATTTTGATGCTTTGCGTAGATTAATTGGTTTAGATTATATACCAAAGTTTGAAATTAATCCTAATCATAAATGTGAAATTTGTGTAGAAGCGAAACTAACTAAGGCTCCATTTAAATCGGTTGAAAGAAAAACCGAACCTCTAGAATTAATTCATACTGATGTATGTGATTTAAAATTTATTCAAACTAGAGGTGGCAAAAAGTATTTCATAACATTTATCGATGATTGCACAAGATATTGTTATGTTTATTTACTTAGAAGTAAAGATGAAGCCTTAGAAATGTTTAAACTCTACAAAACAGAAGTTGAAAATCAACTTGGTAAAACCATTAAAATGGTTAGAAGTGATAGGGGTGGTGAATATGATGCACCATTAAATGAATTTTGTGCACAACATGGCATTATTCACCAAACTACAGCCCCTTATTCTCCACAGCAAAATGGCATTGCTGAAAGGAAGAATAGAACCCTAAAAGAAATGATGAATGCCATGTTACTAAGTTCAGGTTTACCACAGAACTTGTGGGGGGAAGCAATATTGTCTGCTAATTATGTTCTTAATAGAATACCCCACAAGAAAACCAAAAGCATTCCTTATGAATTGTGGAAAGGTCGACCACCTTCCTACAAATACTTAAAAGTGTGGGGGTGTTTGGCAAAAGTTGAAGTACCTGTTCCTAAAAAGACTAAGATAGGACCAAAAACAGTAGATTGTGTGTTTATTGGTTATGCTCAGAATAGTAGTGCATATCGGTTTCTAACTTATAAATCAGATATACCTGATATAAATGTGAACACTATTATAGAGTCAAGGAATGCTGTGTTTTTTGAACATGTCTTTCCTTTCAAGAAAGGACAGGAATTAAGTTCACAGAAAAGAACTTATGATTGTACACAAAGTCAAGAGACTAATGACAATCAAACACAAGAGACTAGTAATAGTCTCGACCAACAGGATTTAACTAATGATGAACCTAGACGAGGTAAGAGAGCGAGAACATCAAAATCCTTTGGTCCAGATTTTCTGACATACTTGTTAGAAAATGAACCTCAAAACTTTAAGGCAGCAATGATAGGTCCTGAAGCACCTTTGTGGAAAGAGGCTGTTAATAATGAAATTGAATCCATTATGCAAAATCATACTTGGGAATTGGTGGATCTTCCACCAGGTTCTAAACCTCTTGGATATAAATGGATATTCAAGAGAAAAATGAAAGCAGATGGTTCAATTGACAAGTATAAAGCAAGACTTGTTGTTAAAGGTTACAGACAAAAGGAAGGTCTGGACTATTTTGACACATATTCCCCTGTGACAAGAATAACATCCATTCGCATGCTTATTTCTATAGCAGCGTTGTTTAATTTAGAAATACATCAAATGGATGTTAAGACAGCTTTCTTAAACGGTGATCTAAATGAAGAGATCTATATGGAACAACCCGAAGGGTTTGTAGTATCAGGGCAAGAAAAGAAAGTTTGTCGACTTGTAAAATCCCTTTATGGATTAAAACAAGCACCTAAGCAATGGCATGAAAAATTTGATCATGCAATGCTTACTAATGGGTTTAAGATAAACGAATGTGACAAATGCGTCTATGTTAAAAACACTGACCAAGGATATGTCATAGTTTGTCTTTATGTGGATGACATGCTTATCATCGGAAGCAGTCAAAACATGATCAAATCAACTAAGCAGATGCTTAACAAAAGATTTGATATGAAAGATATGGGGGTCGCAGATGTTATCTTAGGAATGAAAATTACTAAAACATCTGACGGATATGCATTATCTCAATCTCATTATATTGAGAAAATTCTTGATAAATTTATCAAGGATGATTTGAATTTAGCTAGAACACCTGTAGACATCAGTCTTTATTTATCAAAAAATAAAGGTGATGCAGTGTCTCAGTTAAAATACTCCCAAATCATTGGAAGCCTAATGTACCTAATGAATTGTACTCGTCCTGATATAGCTTATGCTATAAGTAAATTGAGTAGGTACACTAGTAACCCTGGAGAAGACCATTGGAAAGCGATCATTCGGGTTCTTAGATATCTAAGATTTACTCGTGATCATGGTTTGAACTTTACGCGATATCCAGCAGTACTCGAAGGTTATTGTGATGCCAATTGGATATCGGATACTAAAGATTCAAAATCCACTAGTGGATATGTCTTTACTCTAGGAGGCGCTGCTGTTTCTTGGAAGTCCACGAAACAAACTTGCATCGCACGATCCACAATGGAATCCGAGTTCATTGCTTTAGACAAAGCAGGTGAAGAAGCAGAATGGCTTCGTCACTTCTTAGAAGACATTCCAATGTGGCCAAAACCTGTGCCAGCTATTTGCATTCATTGTGATAGTCAATCTGCAATAGGCAGGGCACAGAATCACATGTATAACGGTAAGTCACGACATATACGTCGTCGACATAATACCGTAAGGCAATTGTTGTCAAATGGAATAATCTCAATAGATTATATAAAATCTAAAGAGAATATTGCGGATCCGTTAACCAAAGGTTTGACAAAAGAGCTAGTGTATAGTTCATCGAAGGGGATGGGATTAAAGCCTATTACATAAGAGTCGTCATAATGGTAACCCTACTTATATGACTGGAGATCCCAAGAACTAAGTTCAAAGGGACAACTAAGTTATGTATGGCTCGCCAGAAATCACCAAGGGATTAAAATTCCTACCCATTCCTATGGTGAGAGTGATATCTGCGACATATGTTGTCTGCAGGAGTATAAGGATAAGCTTTGCTTTTTAATGATTACTTATATCTTGATTAAGACATAAAATCAAGATGAGTATAAGAAGATACTCACAATAAGAATCACCTATATGAGTGTTGAACTGGGGCCGGTTCTATGAGAATGAAAAGGCTAAATTCTCTAGAAACACTTATGAAAACCAGGTGCGTTCAAGGCCAAAATGAACACAACAGTGAGAACCACGATGTGTTAGAAGATATTTTGTGTGAAATCTGTTGTCTTGGCTTACACAAACGGCTGAACAATTCAAGGCATCGTGTCCATTGGTTAGCCAGTAAGTCCGATAGGTTATCACTAGGGAAGGTTCAAAGCCGAAAACTACCTATCCTGATGCAAGATATTTTCGACTTATACTCTTTCGTTAAGTCTGCATATTGTTGCATTTCCGTTGTCATCAAATTCCATTCATGTGGGGGATTGTTGGAAATGGTTAATTTTTCCTCAAGTTTGGTCTATTTTTTAGGTGGGCCCCGAGTGTCGATTTACTCGGGTCAAAGTGGTAACGCGTTCTATGCCGCGTTGTGATTCACGTGGTATATTTGGTTGCTCAAAACCATTACCGAGTGAATGGGAAATTGAAGCCAAAGTGTGCTCCATGGAAATGGAGTTTTGGTGGAAATTCCTTAAGGTTGTAAATTGGCTTGTCCCACATTGATTTGGTGGGAGGTTTTGAAAGGATTTATAAGGCTTAGGGTGAGATACTTGGGGTGTGCCCCAAGGGGTACCCAAGTGTTTTAGAGGGAGAGGTTATGGGCAAAATGGGCTAGACCCATTGGACCTAAAAATCACCACACGCGCGCGCGCGCCGCCGCCGCCGTCCGTCCGGTCGGGCGGGCTGGGCTGGGCTTGGGCGCGGGTGCGTGGTGTGTGGTTGGGTTGGGCTTCTAATCTTTTTGGGCCAAAAACATTTGAATTTAATTTTATTTTTTATTAAAATAAAATCCATAAATTCAAATTAAATTGATTTGGATTTTTTGTTCATCCAAACAGGGCCCTTCCCGGTTTCAAACAAAAATAAACTGTTTTGGAATTAATGCACACCCAAACAGGGCCCTTCCCGTTTTACTATCTGTTTGAATTGATTCAAATCTGTTTGAATTCAAAACCCAACAGGTATGATACCTGTTCAATTCAAAACCAAGAGCTACATACCTGTTTAATTCAAATCCAAGAGCCACCTTCACATCTATAAATAGGACCATCCTCATTTGATATTTTGCATTCAGAAATTTCGTATTTCACTTCTGTTTTCTATTCTTCATCTTGCTGCATTTTATTTCCGAAAGAAAGAGTGTAAACACTTAGTGTGTTCGTAAGGCAAACAGTTAGTAGTGCTGCTATTGTTTGTGGTAGATCATTTCATCCTGGGAGATAGACGTCCGAATTCTGAAAGCACCGTGGAGAGGACGAATCTGTCTTAAGGACACAGTGTTAAACACTGGACTTGATCAGAAAAATAATTCGAAGAAATTAAATCAAGTAAGTTATTTAATTACTTTCAGTGTTGTTTTTATTTGTTTATTTATTCAGATTTTAATTTTGTTTTTGTAACAAAATAAAATCTGTTTTGTTTTTTATTTATTTATTTTTATTTCGAGTTTGATTTTTGTAATCAAACATATTCTCTCCTTTACTCTATTTCTTTTATTCTTGTTGTTGTTTTGTACACAACAGAATTAAATCCTTTTAAATACAGTGAAGATTGTCCGACATAGAGCAAGGTGTTGTGTGAAACTACATGATACACTATTGTGTAAACCACCTTTCGAATCCATATAAGCCACCTCTTGAGTCAATACATATGTACTGTCATAGATCCATTGACTATATGATCTATCGTCACTATTAATGTGACTCTTTAATCTGTCATTACTATTATTGTGACCTTATGATCTGTCGCCATTATCGATGTAACCCTCTAATTTGTGTTGTACGTGGGTATAGGTATATGTTCTACATGATAATAATTATATATGATTTCTGAAATACAATTTTGCTATATGAAATGAAATTGAGCAACTTATATGTTTTGACTGAAATGTTTATCATCCGATCAGTTTGAGCCTAAATGCTTATCTATGGTGCTTTTATGATCCTTATACTCTTGATATTATACCTCTCACTATATAACATGCTTATATGTTGTTTATCCGTTTTTTTGAATGTAATGACTAAGGAAGGAGATGTATAGCTTTTTTTCAGGAATGGAGTTATGGAGTAAAAATGCATTGCACTTTTATAATATTTATAATTATATTTTATGTAAAGTTTTTTTAATTGGCAATCTCATTTGACAAAACTCCTTTCAATTGTAATTTTATTCGTTATTTTGTTTTAGTGGGACTATAAGTGTTTAGATGTGAATCCAACCCGAATTATACTTTTGTTTGCCACTTCACTAACTATATTTGACCACTCAAGCAGTCATTTGTGCGCTCAAGTTGTGAATGGCATCATCTATTATTTTTGCAAAGTAGACTAAACTTCTGAGAGAATCTTTTTTTTGCTTGAGAGATGGAGTCTTGGCTCGAGCGATAGGCACGCGTTTTAGTGAGTTCACTCGAGCGATGAAGTAGTCACTTGAGCTGTCTTCGCGACTCTGATTTCTATAAAGTGCATCGTTCGCTGTTTTTAGGGTTTAGGCCATCCAAATTATGGGAGAGCAAAGCTACCAAGGTTTTCTATATTTGTTTTCTTTTAATCACAAAAAAGAGAAGCGTTCTTTGGTGGATTTCAAGAACTTGGGCTTGAAGCATTGGTGGATTCCGGAGTGGCTTATCGTCATGGATTCAACATAGGTGTTGTGGATTCAACGTTGAAAAGACAATTTCGAGATAAAGACGATGATGGAAGAGGCACTATAGCGACCCCGGTTTTTTCCCATTTGATTATTGTATCCGGACTGTTCCGTAGATTCTGTCATTGTATAATTGTTGTTGTTGTTGTTCCTTATTTTCTCTTTTGGAATTATAGGATGTGTTGGGCAGGTTTGTTCAGGTTGGTTGGGTTTAGAAACCAAGTGTTGCTGTCCAGAATTTTGGTTATTCGCTCGAGCGAGGAGTTTGTCGCTCGAGCGAGATGTTGTTTTGGTTCTTCGCTCGAGCCGGGGTTTGGTAGCTCGAGCGAGAGTTTGCGTCTGGGTTGGACCTGTAGCTTTGCATTCTTGGCTCGAGCGAGCTTTTCTTCGCTCGAGCGAGTTAGTTTGTTCTTCGCTCGAGCAATAGTTCCTTCGCTCGAGCGTGAGTCTGGTTTCAGACCTGAGGGTTTGAGTTCTTCGCTCGATCGAGCTTTCTTTCGCTCGAGCGAGCTTTTGGGTTGTTGGCTCGAGCAAGGCTTCCTTGGCTCGAGCGTAGATTCTCTGTGTCTGGTCGCTCGAGCGACCAAGTCTTCGCTCGAGCGAGCCTGTCCAGTTTAAATACACAGCAGCGGGATTTGATCAGTCTTTTTCATATTCTTTTGATTCCAAACCCTAGGTTCGACCTCTCTCTCTCCCTACTCACCTTCTCTCTTAGGTTTGATCTGTTTAGAGAGTGTTTCAACCCTAGTTGCTTTATTAAAAAGATAGAGGGAGTCAAGAGCTTTCATTTAATCTGAACATTTGGCAATTTGGAGCATTTTGGTCTTTGGGCACTCATCTCTGTCTTCACCATTTGGGTTGTTTTCTCTGAGGTAGGGATTTCCTACTCCAATTTATAGGTTACGTTCTAAGTTTTGGTATTTCAATATGTTGGGAATACTTTGGTAAATTTTGGGAAAAACCCTAGTTGAATTATTGAATTGATTTGTATAAGTAATTCATGGAATTGGGAAAAGATGATTAAATTCATGGAATTGGGGAATTCATTGATTAAATGGCATAATTGGATAATTTGTATCATTTGTCTATTGAATTGTGGACATAGTTATTTTCATTTTAGAAATAACTGTTTTGGGCTATCGGTGGAGGATAGTCGTGATTGTTGTAGACATTGCATGTGGATTAGGATTAACTGAAACTAATCACATTGGTTAAGTCATAAATTTTGACTATTGCATTGATAGAGAATATGTGTATTGATTGAGCATTGCATTTGCATACATTGTTTTGTGTGTGGGAGGAGATAGGGGATGTACTCCACGGTTTAGGGGAAGATAGGGGATGGACCTCTAAACCGGATTTTGTTTGGGAGGAGATAGGGGATGGACTCCATTAGCATCACTTTTATGTGTGCTTATTTATATAGAAGTGTTTTATTGATACAGCACTAAAATGTGTATCAATCTCGAAGTATGAAGTGTTTTGATTTATTTGAGCTTGAGTCTCATTTGTTTGTTGATATTGGAAGGATGTGAATACGATATATGTAATTCACTGTTGTAAGTTTGGCCAGGTTCTGAGCCATGTTGATAAAACTGGGAAGTAAAACGTATCTTAGACAATAGTGTCATGAGACTGTAAAATGAAGTAATTGATTATCCTGGTTAACCATCTGTTGAATGCTATTGCTTTATTCGTTACTTATATGTGGTTTAGTATATTTCTACTGGGCTGTGGCTCACCCTTTATGGGAACATCATTTTCAGGTTCAGGGGATAAGCTACCTCCAAGGACTTAGCTTGGAAGGACTTGGATTCTGAAGACTATTTTTCTGTTGTTTGCTTTTATTTGTTAGTACATGTAAAAACTCAAGCCTAGGGCTTTTCTTGTATTGAGTTAGAACTCGTATTTTTGTATCCAAGTGTTGGCTTGGAAAGATGTAAGCCTGTAGGGCATCTTATTCGATTATTTAGTAATACTCTGATGAATGAATTAATAAAATGTCTTCTCAAAATAATGCATGTCGATGTTATATAATGGGTTATTTTTGAGGGCGTTACAGGCACATCGGGGTTGGTTCAATTCGGGCATAAATTCGCTAGGTAATTGAGGGTACAATGCTCTCATTCACTTAAGTAGACCCTTCGTTCAACTCTCCTTCAACGAGAATTGTAAAAAAAAAAAAGGAAAAGAGATCTAAAAGATCTTTTTCCTAAAAATCCTGTTTGGTCTAGTGTAATTCATTTTTATCTTCTTAATGGATTGTTTTGTGACTTTGGCTTGTGATTTTTTATTACAATTGGAGTCACTCCAATTCTGATTTTTTCCACATTAAATTGTTTTGTCAATTTATCTTTGATTGTTTAATTGAGATTGTTATTTATTATTTAAAATTGATACTTAATCACAAATCAATATCGCAAGAATTTTAGATTTTTCATTTTATACAAGTTTAATTCTTTATTTTGTAAACATCAGCCTAATGGTCTATTTGCATAAATAAATAATATAAGTTCTGACGTATATTTTGGTATTTATTTAATTAGTTATTTTCGTTTGCGCTTGTTAATTTGATTTGTTCTATAATCGGCCTTGTGTAACCATGATTAGTAACCGGTCGCAATGCTTATGTCTTGGGTATGGGGAACAGGTCGTGACAAAGACATTAAAGATTGTTCGAGTAAATGAAATAGAGGTGCTTTCGAGAAAGATTAAAACATTGTAGAATTGACGATACCATTGACGACTGACTTTGTGTGCTCGTGCTATTGTTGTTGTTTCATTTTAAGGTAGCAATTTGGTGGATGTAATATTAGAGGAGATTGAAGAAGTCAATGAGAGTGGAATGGGGGTCAAAAAAGTTTAAAATGAGATACTAGAGGTGGGATGGTGAGATGAGGCAAGAGAAACAAGTTTCATCGAAATAGAAACGAAAGCCCTCTCTCCTCCAGTGTGTCTAGACCGATTGAATATTTATTGTTTATGGTCCGGAGTTATGTACGTCTATTTTGGCATCTGGGTTAAAAGTTAATTTTTTATTTTTATTTTTTTTTAGTTATATGAACTCTCTACTTTTTGCATGTTTTTTCAAAAAAAAAAAAAAATCAAAAAAGATAAAAAAGTTAACCTACTTCCCTAAACACAAGTGATTTTTAAGCTCGTTTATTTCTAGAGTTAGGTTGGATAAGATTGTTAGTATGAAAATTATTAGTGACGATTTTATTAGTGTAGGAATTATTAGTGAGGGACTAAGAAAAATTATGTTTGTTTGATTGATAACCACCAGACTAGTAAAAATTTATGTTTGTTTTGTCATTCTATGATGGAATTAGAGTGCTGCTATTAGTACCTCATCAATTATTTTGGACTCCCTATTTTTTAACTATTTTTTGTATTACAATAATAACCTCAAATGAAATTATTAAAAGAACATCAATAATTTTTGGATACCCCATCTCACAATTAAGCACACACATCCACTACATCATGAGTTAGGATTTATAAGAGCACCCACCTCCATCACCGCCCACCCATTTTCCCCAAATCTCACCTTCAAAATCTACCCACCCTTAAAACCTCGAAAACCCTTTGGCAGCAATATTCTGACGATAACGGTAGCAACCATTTGATTACCTACACTTTTCTGATAATGACAATGAGTGAAATTTTTTCTGGCAATCACAACTCCATGAGAAGATAGGAGAATAACAATAAAAGCTCATAGGAGATTCATAGCTTTGATAGTGTTCTTAGCTCAAACGAGATTAGCCTTGTAAGGGTAAGTTTCTTAGAAAAAAAAATGACAAAAGCAATAAAAATTGTTTGTCATTTTTTTGGAACTGAACTCCCAAACATATGACTGAAATTCGAGAACACAAATCCGAACATTGTTCATTTGTTCAAGAATAGGTAATTGAACATTTCTTATTTGTTAGGAAACAGATAACCGAATCTCATAGAGATCACAAAACCCACAAAAGTGGAATTTTGAATCAATAACAAAAAAACCCTACGTTTATTTTCTCAGGTCATGAACAAGTATGTGGAGATAAAGTAATAATCACTTTCGTGGATTTTGTTAGGATTTTGGAGAGAGACTTTTTTAGATGTAGGGGTGTGCATTCAATTGAATGGGTGAAATGTTTTCACAAGGATAATTTTAATATTATTTGAGGGGAGAAAAGAAATTTTAAGAATTTTAGAATTTATAAATGGAGGTACAAAGAAATGAGGGGTTCAAAACAATTAATGGAGTGCTAATAGCAGCACTCTGGGATTAACTATATGAAATTTCATAAGTACCCTAGTGTTTTTGATATATTTTAATATTAAAAATTGTATGTCATAAATATATGGGCTCGTTTGAGAATTTGACTATTTTAGTTGACTTTTGACTTTTAGTCTAGCTAAAAAAAGTTATGTTTGAGATGATTTTAGTATTTTTTTAGTTGATTTGATGGTTGTGAGAAAAAAAAATAAAATGATTATGATTTGATGTGATGTTTTATTTTATTAGATATTCTTTTTTCTTTTCTTTTTGTGTGTGTGTGTGAGACTATTTTAGCCAAAAACTTGCATATCAAACAAGGCATGTATATATATTGGCAATATATCATTTTTGTGATATATTTTCTTAAGAGATTTATTTATAAATTTCTCTGCACCTACTATAATTTAAATCATGGCCAATTTAAAAATTCATCATTTTATTTGAAAAAAAAAATTAAATTCGTAGTAATTTACAAGGGTTAAGTTAAATTTTAGGGCTAATTTGGCAAAATCTAAATAAGATAAAATGCCAAAAAGTTATTAAAAAAAGCCAAAAAGTTCTTACTTTTACATGGTTTGGGCAGGAAAATTTTGTCTGACTCTTCAGAGGGCAAAAAGACATTTTTGCCCTTACTTTTGGGTGGTACCTCTGAGACGATATATAATATACACCATCTCTCACCCCAAAGTTTCCCTTTCTTTCTCCAAGCTGCACTCATCGTTGAACACACCGACAATCCCTCAGTCGCACAGATAGGACAGTTCGTCACCTTCACACCGCCGACTGCCGAAGATCCGTCACACCCTCCCCCTTGCAGCATCGCCAAAGCCATGCCAAAGTCAGAGCTCGACGCGATCGCGTCACAACAGTACCCGACGGGAAGGACCATCCGTCATCCAAATCTGCACCACCGCTGACCAGATCTACACCACTTCGGCCCGTATCCCCCAAACTAGAAGGTAACATCTCTTCTAATTCAATAATTGCTCCATGTTTGAGTTTTTGTTAAGTAATCCACAATACACGTCGGTGGTATTAACCGTCTTTACCTTTCTCTCTCCTCTTCTTTTTTTCTTTCCCTGTATGTGCTGTACATAAGAATTGTACAGTATCATCATACCGAAACATAGAGCACAAGCTATTTTGGTTCTGTTGTTGACATGCCTAGCCTTTTTTTATTTTTTCTTTCTTCAGTGAAAAATCAATGCCTAATTTGCATCTTCACTATACTAGTTTGGGGTCAGACATGGGAGGCTATAATCAATTTTTGCATATTGCATCTACTTTCTTGCCGTTATCATAGACTTATGAAGTTGCCAAGTTGTGGAATGTTTGAAAGTCCCAATAATATTGGCCATTCCCCTTAAATGAACTAGGAACACAAAAAAAGATCATTGGTATTTTGAGATAAAAAAACTTTGAGTGTAAAAGGATAAATTATTATTATGAAAATAAATTGAAAATAAACCAATCAATAAATTGTTACATAAATTACAGTAACCTCTCTTGAGTTTTGAAAAAAAATCTAGTAAATATTTTAATAACATAAAATAAATAGTAAGAATATGTCAATATAAATAATAAAAACATACGAACTTTATAAAATAGATAACAGTACGTATTTTTTATTCATATAACTAATGATGTAGTAGTGAAAATAGACAGTCTTGCAAATTAACATTTAAAAAAATATCTCATTCAATGTAGTTAGGGTGAATTTTGGGTTGTATGCTGTAATTGAAATCTAGGTTTGTAAGATGCATTCCAAGTGCTTCTAAAAATGTTTGATTGAATGTAGTTGTTCAAATTTGGTTAACAAGTTCCTCACCCTCTCTTGTTTATTTTCTTTATATACAACTGTGGATTTTTTTTTACTGTAACATTTTAGATTTTTTGGGTGATCGATTTGAAATTTTTTGCTCTCAATTGGGGCTTCGGTTATTCAATTTTTGTGGCTAGAATGGTGTTGTTTGATACAAATTACTTTTGACTCATGCCCCAAATTTATACACCATCCTGACCTTAATTCGGCACACAAATAGTCAATCACCAAATTTATCCAAGAGAACCAAAAAATCATACATCACAATGTGGATAAGGAAAGATACTTTTGACCAATAAATAGGCAAAACAATTACTACATATACACATTTTGCATGTGTGTATATGCCTATAAAGATTGGTAAAATGAGAAGCAATTTCAACTCTATTTGAAAACCATCCTGTTTACTATATTATAATGCGTTGACAAAAAAATAACTAAGCAGTCCATTCTCATTTTCACTACACCCGCTTTTTCGCATGTTCCTTAACTGATCATCATACAACAAAAAAACAACATGAACATGACATGCCTTACAACAGTTCTATGGAATTTTTCCTTTTACCTGACATGGAAACAAACCTATGATCTCACATTAGACTCTAGTTCCTTTGTCATATGCTGCTCCATGTCCATGTTATCCCACTTTACTATTTTCATCTATGGTTGTTCCAAAAACAGACCATGGCTTCGTTTGTGTCGTTTGCTACTTTTGAACGGACAGCACCCTTCTGTGCCTTGTGGCTTTGGCCCATGTGTTGTGAAGATTTCAAGATCAGAAATTTGGGTCGTGCCTACTACCAATGCCCTTGTGTAGTGGTAAGTATTCAACAGTTGTGCATTTACATGTTTTCGAACTACACTAATACATGTGTCTATTCAACTATGTCATTCTTGGATTGGCTGGTGTGACGAATATGGCCAAACATCCATGCATGACACTCACAACTCAATGTTGGACCTGGTATTCCAGTTGAAGGCTGACATCCTTAACCTGCAGCACGCTTTGCGTCTTCTTTAATTTGTGAAGTTCATCTTGTCTGTTGTTGTTGTAATGTTGTTGTTGCGTACTTGATGTGCTTCGGTTGTTAGCTTCTATGTACAACCCACCTGGTTATTTGTTTTTCCTTTTCATACACTGTCTCCAATGCGTTTTTGAAATGGTTAAGCAATAAGCTATTTTTAGTTATTTGTTATATTCTTGTCCACTATGTTGCCATGTTATGAATG
The DNA here is from genome assembly GCF_055761805.1 of Camellia sinensis. Taxonomy (NCBI): domain Eukaryota; kingdom Viridiplantae; phylum Streptophyta; class Magnoliopsida; order Ericales; family Theaceae; genus Camellia; species Camellia sinensis. Next base: position 63,680,424 of record NC_138972.1, read on the forward strand.
CCCATTTTACGTTTCACATCATGTTTTTGCACGTATACCCCAATTATTGCTGCACTGTAGTAGCTAAATGGAGCACTCCCAAATACAGTCCACGCCTTCCAAAAATTTGCATAAGCGGGGTAGTAAATAGACTCAGTCACAGTCTGTAAATGTGCACAAAGCAGCTTAGGACTCCGACATAGTGCAAATTTTCTTAGAACTTGTTATCAAATAGTTGGAATCTGGTTTCAAGGGCAGCTTCCATACATCACAATTCACGGATACAGGGTTGTCTGCAAGGCCTTCCAGGAGCGTACAAATAAGGTACATGATGTGAAGCAGCTGCAAAACAAGTACACGCTGCTAAAAAAGGATTGGTAGTTATGATCACGCCTTATGGACACGAGGCATGGGCCAACCAGCATAAACAAAGCGATTGGTTTGATACAAGCATCCAACGAATGGTGAGCAAAATATGAGAAGGTAACAATTCCATGTTTTATTACTTACGTAAAAGGTGATACTCATGCATATATTCTTCAACTCCTTTTTTTTCCTCTGGCTTTGGCTTCAATGGTTACACTTTTTTTTATGAATGTGCTCTTACACATTGTTAATTCAACACAATAAATTTGTTTTCATACATATACAATGAATATAAGTGCATAACATGGAGGTTATCAGTAAGTGAGAGCAGCCAAAATGAGCATGTACATTATTGTCATTGCTAAGACGAATAAAATTTTTGAGTACCAATAAGATGTTGCTGCCTTGTTTTGGATTTGTAGGGAAAAGAAAAAAGGTTAGGAATTAAGATTTCTCTTCGTAGAAATTATGTACAATTATTTGTGTTAGACATCAAATATTTGAGGTGTAGGATTTACAAGTGAAATGAATTTGAACTATTAATGTTGATTATCCTTGTGATATATGATGCTATAAGATGAGGTATACGGTGTAGGCGTAAATCTGGAATTCACAACCAACCAATATCTGTACGACACATACTATTTCAACTTATATATATAAATAGATCAATCAATCTGTGCACACCATTGATACATACAAAAATACGTACAAACAAAATACTTGAAACATGGTTCAGCTTGAAGCACACTATCAATTTTCTTCATATTGTTTGTATTCCGATTCTTTGTATCATTGCTCTATATAGATTTGGTTAACTTGTGCATTTACAAGTTTACAAAAATTTTATATCATGTACACAGTTAGATATAAATAAAAATTCGTAACACGAAAAGCACATGTTAATTGGCCCTATGGAAATTGTAAAGGTTTGTGATTGCTTAGGTTAGTGTAATTGGCCCTAAAATATATTACAAACTTTATTTGAAACTTATATTACAAAATAAGGATCATTTTATAAAGAGTCTAAAAAAATGATTGAAACTGTTAATCAAAATGTCAAAAATAATTAGAATTATAAGTCCCTAATACTATTTCCTTGAAGCAATGTTTTATTTCATCATGTCCTACAGTCTATGTCTAATTTCATATTGTTGTTTATGGTTACTGTGTTTTTTGTCTTCCTTGTTTGTTTTTAATTTTTTTTTTCCAGATTGACAAGAATGCTATAAAGTTCAAAACGAAACCGTTGGAGCACATGGAGCTTATGCGAAGGGTGTACGAAGGTGCTACGGCAACCGAAAAATATACATGGACACCCGGCGTAGCTTTCGAACAGGTCGCAACGGAGGACAATCCTTTGCTTGTGGATAAAGAAGATTATGAAAACAGTAACGGCTTACCCCCTTTCCAGCCTGCCCAGCAGATTGAACACACTGTCTACCACGCTTTTGCGCCAGAGAAGCAAACGTCGATGACCGTACGCGCAACGTCATCGGCAATTCACATTGATGACACACCTATGAGTGGCAGAAGCAAATGCAAAGTCTGTCGCACAACACATGAACAACGAAAAAAAGACCAGAGTGGGGGAGCTTCGAAGTTGGCGAGTAGCATGGAAAACCTTGCGTTTTCAGTTAAATTACAACAACGAGAAGTCCGAGTGCATCATGATTATGGAAATTCGACGCAGGAGCTCATTGGCAAGTGTCTCACAAGGTTGTACTCCTTACAAGGACTAGATCCGCAAGACCTGCTAATTGTCTTTTTTATGGCACTAATGGACAACCCAGCAAATCAAGCCATACTATTGCAGATTCCGATGGACGAGGCGGTCATTAGTTGGCTGCGAATGAAGAAGTCCCAAAATATCAGTAGCCCATCCACGCCAACGCACGGCTCCGGAATGGGTGGCTGGTTCTGAGGACTTGTTTTACCTTATTGGGTTACTGTTTCATTGAACAAAAACCTATCTTTCATTTCTTTTCTATGTTGTTATTACTTTTTTGTTTTTTTAATTTTTTGTTTCCTTTCCGAAATACTGTGACGTTGACTGACATGAAGGTTTTTATTTTTATGCATTGTCACTTTTTTAATGATGTTGATTTTATGCTATAGTGGACGTAGATTCCAATTTTCATTTGCAAGCTTGAGCAATGATGTTGAACAGTTCATTTTCGCCAGTTTAGTTGCATTGTTTCAAATTTGCATTATGTGAATGTGGACATTTTTTTACAACTTGTTCAATCAATAGTTGCTATTGTTCGTACCCACTAGCTTTTTCACAGAATATGCATTATGTCAATGTGGACTTTTCAAACTGAGTGTTTGTTTTGTAGATGTGGTTCAATTTGTTTTGTTGATACCCACTTGTCAAATTTTTCACATTTTGGTGAAAAAATGCACAAACAAATTATTTTGTAAAAATTTGCACAATAAGGTTTTCCCAAACAAAATGGTGGCCGAAATAATGACACAAACAAAATGGTGGCCAAAATAATGATTAGGTGATGTTTGGCTTATAAGTGGCAATTTTAAGACCCATTCCTTTAAAGTTTTTTTATTGCTCATGTTTACTTGTTTGGTCCTTTTAATTGTGTCATTGGTAGTGACTTATATATTTTTTGGGGTGAACAAAAAAAATGAATCATTTACATGTAGGCCCCTTCTTGTTCCATCTCTTCCATTTTACAGTGTACAACCCACGTAGCTAGTATGCCCCCCTCCCCTTTGTCCTATCTCTTCTTTCCCTTTTCTTTCTTTTATGTTCTTGTTTTTTCACAGTGTGTTTCTCATTTTCTATCCGTCTGCCTTCAAACCTTTTCTTTTCCTCCATAGTTGCTGAAGGTTTGAGCTTAGAGTGAGAGTATTTAGAGTGAGATTTTCAAAAAATCTTGTAAATCAAACTTGGAGAGGTCGTCGTACTCTTCACAATAGTAGTTTCATATTGCTGATCAGACGATTTGCCTTTCGTATTGGAAAAATCATTTTTTGCCTTTCATTTTTTTTTCATATGGTGGACGATGCCGATCCTAGTAACATCATGCAAAATTCAGGATTACAGGACGCTATCGTTGAAATTACGAGGGAAATGGTGGTCAAAACTAATCACAACTTGATAGAGGCGTGGAACAGTACAGCAAGATATTTTTATGACCATTATCACAAAGTCCCTCAAAATACATCAATACTTTCGGGATGTTTATGGATATATGAGTTGTTTAACGGCCACCAGGGTCGGTTTGAAGATGCCGTGAGTATGTCTAAACGAGTCTTCTTGTTGTTATGCAACGCTCTTCATGGTTTTGGGTTGACAATGCCGCAGCAGAAGCCTGGGGTCCCGCTAGAGAAGGTAGCCATTTTCATTTGTGTGTTGCAAGGAATGTCTTGGAGAATTTTGCAAGAACGGTTCTAACACTCAAAGAAGACATTGTTACGTAATTTCCACAAGGTTCTACAAGCTATGATACCGTTCACATTGGCTCATAGTAGGAGTCTTACACCGGAGCAAGTCCAACAAGAGGGCGATCCACATTTACGGTCGCAACGACGGTACTGACCATTCAATGTGACACCTTGCATAAATTTTAGTGAATAAAGTTCCGAACTAAATCCTAAGTTTTTAATTTACATTTTGTAAAATACTTGCGTTGCATAGGACTGCATCAGTGCACTAGACGACACACACCTGATGGCCCGTGTCTTGCAAGAGTACGCCACTTCATAATATGGCTAGAAAGGCATGCCAACGCAAAATATTATTGTCGTTTGTGACTTCAATTTGTGTTTCACGTTTGTGTCCGCCGATTGGGACAAGAGCATGCACGACAGCAAGGTGTTGTTATATGTGACAACTGAGCCTAAACATCAATTCCCCCACCCCGCGCCTGGTAAAAAATATTAAACATTTGTCAGAATTTTTATTTAACAAAATTAGCCGACAAATTATGAAATCATATTTGCTCTCATACAAAAAAATGATAAAATTACTCTTTCTAGTTACTGATTGGAAAGTAATTATGATATTATGACAAAGTAGTAATTGAATATTCATTCATAAAAATAAATAAATAAATAATCTTATTAACATATTTTTAAAGTATATGTTACATATTTTTTTAAATTGTATATTTTATTCATGTATATTATTCCATACAATGAATAACATTTGAAAACTGCTTAATACACATAAAACTCATAAGTGAATAAAGTACTTTTGTTATACAATTTGAGTCTAGTGATGAAAGTGCGATATAACTTTTTATTTTGAAATAATTGGTTTGGTTAGTGGCCATATATATTGCTTGCATGCACCGAAGATAAGTGACTATAGACACCCCATTTTTGACCCGCCCTTAAGACGTAGACGCCATTGATTTGATCACCTAATGATGAATTCACACGCTTGTCCAAAATGCTCAAATTCCTCAGTAGGAAACCTCGGTTTTGAGCCTCAGAAACCTACAAACCTTGTGCCTTGTTTTTGGACCAAAACAATAGTTTTTCAAGCTTAGCCATCTAGGGACCTGCAGACCCACTAGTGGCCTTTCGGCCACAAATGGTGTACGACCGTCCCCTTTTAGTGGCCGACCGGCCACTTGTGTAAAAACACAGATGCCAGTTGTGCCAAGTGTCTTCATAGATGCATGCATTGTACCAGCTGTGTCAGTATGGATATTTTCGAGATAGTCTCATATAATTATATATATAGATGACTCCCTCTCATAATTTAGGGTTAGAAAAATTTGTGGAGCAAAGTCTTGGAAAATATTTCTCTCTCTCTTACAACTTACAACATTCTACCTAGACTCTCTAAACCAAACTTTGAGGGTCCTTTGCTGAGGTTATTGAGCTTGTATTTTAGCTCTTGAGGGTGTGGAATTAGTGGTTTATAATTCAAAAGGGTTACTCCTCTTCAAGAGGTATAATTCCTATCTTCTTTCCTTTATTTGTTCACTATCTTTTCTTACTATTTTGGGGCCATTTTTTACTTGTATTTGTGGGCTAAAACTTGTGGTTTAAGGCCATTAAAGGTAGAGGGGTTGACCACTCTTCTTTGAACCTTGCTTCCTAGGCCTTTACCCTTGTATTTCCCATCTTTTCATAAATTCTTTTTGAGCTTTTTACTGTTGTTTTTCAGAATTTTTCAGAGGCTAAAATGTGGTTTTGAAGTCCAAAAAATAGAGGGGTTAGCCTCCCCTCCTTTGGCTTGTTTACTAGCTTAATTACTCTATTATTTTAGCTTGCTTTTGTAAATGTTTTTACCTTAATTCCAGTGCTCTTTTAGCCTATTTTAGGACTGTTTTAAGTTGTTCATGTCATTTATGCTTTATATTGCATGCTTGTAGTGTAACGGTCCTCATAGGTTTGGTGTTTTAGGCATTAGACACCAACCTATTTGAGTTGATAGCATTTATTTCAAACTTTCCATACTTGTGTTCATCTCTAATCATCTCTGTACTTCTCTCATTTCTTGGCTTCTTCTTTGCTTTGAGAGTTGTTTCAAATTGATTGTTTGTTTAAGCTTGAGATAGAGATTGTTGTGATTAATGGTTTAATCTCTTCGGATGTTCATTATCAATGGCATGACATTTCTCTCATGCCCAAAACAACCCTTTGTTTGACACTTCTTTCCATTAGTGGACTTAGTATTCATTATTGGACTAAAAGGCTTAATGAATGGAAAGGTAATTAAAAGAGGTATTAACATTGGATTAAAATGGAGCAAAGTAAAAAAAAAAAATAGTTTTGGTTTAATCGGATGTTAATTGAACCCATTGAGTCTTAAGTCGTTTCATACTTGTTAGTAATGAAAATGGTTCAAGAGTCGATGTCATCCATTTCCCTTGATCAATATCATGTTAGGGAGGAGGTTCGTGGGTATTTCATTGTATCCCTTGGTTCATAAGTCATCACGCAATGAATTTACACCGATTGATGGCTTGCGAATCGAGCCTATCCCTCCTTTGATCTGTCTAATGATAAGGAGAAGTAGGGTGGACAGACATGCCCTGAAAATGCTTTGTTTGTGCTTTGTTTGCTATCTATTGCAGCAAGGCAGTACCACAAACTAGTAGTTGGCCGGACACTTATACTGTATGGCAGTCCATTACGGTTGACCACCTTTTTCAGCCAGGCAGTACCATTTGTCCTACAGAACAGAGCAGAGGTTGGGGCAAAACAGTGCAATTTTCTGACCACAAAATAGAACCTTTTTGGCAACAAAATAGAGGCATTTTCAGGAAAGCAAACCATGTACATGCATAAGCCATTCCCTCATTTCTCGGGCCCGTTAACTTGTGGACTTGTTATATTTAAATACTTAGTTAGAATAGCTAATTAACTTGGTGTTGTAATTAATTGAATTAATTAATTAATTAATTGAATTAATTAATTTTGTGTTGTAATTATTTAATTAGCTAAGACGGGTAGTTAAATTCGGTGTTGTAATAATTAGTTAGCTAGCTTAGATAGGACATTCATTCAGACCCTCTTGCACGAGTGCAAATATGTAATAATGTATATGCTTTCCAACCCCCATTTCTTTCTCCTTTTTATTTATCCATTTATGATGGATAGTTTAGAGCATCACATTTTCGTTTTGCATTTCTCATGAATTACATCCATTGTCTTGAATGCATTTGGCTCGGCACATCATTGTAACAAAGCATTATTATTTATTGCTTCTTTAAAAACATGCTCAGACTACATGTTATCAAATTGATTCACATGTCATGATAGTAGCCAAGTCAATTTAAATTGCATATTGCATATGTTGCATTTGTTAAGAGCATGCATGTTTTCTAATTCTTTTATTTTGATTAGCTTGCCTCGGAATACTAAGTGAGCATTTCTTTGCTTTAGCATATCGCATGCGTGTGATTGTTGCTATGCCAAGCATAATTACCATGAGGCTAAGTGCTTAAGTGATATACCTGTTTGAATGCCTCTGGATGAAGGCTAAATTGCTTATATTGGGCTAATTTGATTAATGTGCATACGAGCCCACTTTTTCAAGTGATACGTATTCAAACCATTTTTCAAAACAAACATGAAATCAAAGTGTTCCAAATTTTATAAATTAGTCTATACTGTGTGCAACACATAGTAAAGTTAGCCTAATAATCGGAACAAGAGCGGATCTTTGATCGGGCGAGTGGGGTGCTCAATTCATGACCTTCCACTCTAATGTCTACATTCTCGAGCCGAGACACTTTGGTGACGACGAACACGTGGCCTTTGGCACGAGTCATGGGTTTCCTAAATTTTTCAAAAACATTTAAATGGCGACTCTGAAATCGGGCAAAGCAGTCCATTTTTAGCATTTTGATTCAAAATCGATTTTTCAAAAGAATTGCCGAATTTGGACTCATTTGTGTTTATTTATTTCACATTGCACTTGTAGAATTAGATTCAAAATCACGGGAGTCCAAACTGTAGGGCTATTGTATCCGAAAGGAGCACGAAAAGTAAGCTACAGTTTTTGGTGACTCTGTTGGGGAAATTAGAGAACTTGACTCGAATTTCATGATGTGAAATTTTATCTTCACTTATATGTTCTTTGCATTGCATTTGCATTGGTGCACTTAAGTCACTGTATTTGGTATCTGCTATTCTTGGACGGTTTGCCGAAGGCTTGCACAAAAGCTTGCCAAAAGGCTGATCGGTCGTGGGCTCTGCTATGTTAGGAATACAACCCTTGGATCTGGACTACCGCTGTACCGTTTGATCCTTCTTTCACTTCTCGGTGTTAGGTGTGAGAGGTATATTAGGTAGTCTTGTTGAGATATCCATATTTTGACCATTTGGCTTGATTGCATATACACAATCCATAGAAACTGTTCCAAACTAGGACATAACGCTCACCCGAATGCAAGACTGCGGGAAACTGCTTGATTGAACTAGTAAACCCCAGTTCATGAGGTACCCTTTTTCTGACCATTTGACAAGCAAGTTATTTTTCTTTTTTCTTACAGGTTTATTGCTTTCTGTTTTTTTTTTTTAAATATTCTTATCAATAATTTCACAAACTTGCTGCCTCAATTGTGCTATCGTTCAATTCAATAACAACAGCTACCTATCCAAAGTGGGGTAAGAAAAAAAATAAGAAAACACAACACTGCAGGTCAGTGTTCCACTACATTTCTGATTGTGCAATTATATGGCACAATGAGAGCCACGAAAACCCATGAGCCTCTAAACAACATGCACGCAAACCACTTTTCCTGCTGTTGTGTCAGCAAGGAAGGGTAAAAGAGTAATTTTGGTAGTTCCTATGATATTTTATTGGGTGATTCTACTTACACCACTCTTTTACTTCTTTACACCTTCCATCTCATTACACTACTAAAATAAACATTAGATTCTCATCACACCTAATATATTACCAAAACAAACCCTAAGGTAAAAAAAATCTTCAAAACCTATCTCTTTACACCTATACTTTTGGAGGGAAAAGAAGGAAAAGAGAACGACGCAAAGAGAATGACACAGGGAAGAAGACTAGACAACACCGGCGTGGAGGGGTTCAAACGGCGTGGACATGTTCGGACGGCATGGGCAATTGAACTCATTCTTCTCGTTCGCCAAAGGTAAGTGAAAAAACATTTCTTTCTCTCTCTATATTGATAGGCATAGATATGTATATCTATATATATATATATATATATCTATATCATCTATGTCATCATTTTTTACAAATAGATAAAGAATAGCACATTCCCAACATAGCTTTGGTGGTTTTGATCTTGGAATTTAATTGGATTTGTGATTTTTGGTGCTAGTTTTGAATGTTGAAGTTCAGATTTTGGTCCTTTGTTTTATCTAATTTTTGGTCCTCTGTTTTGCCCATTGTCTCTGTTTTTTAATTTTTATTTTTTTGAGAGTGATAGTTAAGTGGAAAGGGTTAGAGTTCTGTGGGTAAAGAGTTGCCATAGAAGGTTGTCAGTTGTGGAAAAAATTGAATTTGTGGGTTAGAGTTTTGTGGGTTCTTGGTTTTCATAAATATATTGGTTGGGGTATAAAATAGAGAGTATGTCAGAAGCAATTTTTGGTTTTCAATTGTCAATCTTTAAAGATGGTGGTAATTATTGATCTTTAAGATATGCAAAGCTATGTTGCTTTCTTGGATATTTGATATATGGGGCAGGTTTTACATTATTCTTCAATTGAGTTCACTAGAAAACTAATCAACTGAGTTCACCCTGAAAGCAACACATTTCCAAACTTAGCTGCTACTTAAATTTTTTTTCCTCTTGTTTTACTTCAAGATCATTAGTCCGAACATATTTTTCCCCCTCCAAAACTTTGCAAATTAAATTCTTACAATTTGCTTAGTAGAAGTAACTTATGGTACTGCTATACTATTAGATATACTGTTAGTTGACATATCAGCCAGTAGGCCAATTCAGTATGTGGCACATCAAGGTATCACCATGGTCTACCATATGCATGTAAGACAACACATTTTATACCAGTACATGCATCAGGTTATATGTCTCAATGGTCATTCAAAACTTATGTAGCTCAAGTAACATCCAAAGCAAGGTATCCCAAGAAGATTAGATTTTGAGCTTCAAGATACAATAAAGTAGGCATTTAAAAATTAAAAATAAACAGGAAAAACTGGAAACTTGAAATAGAACAATGTAGGCACATTAAAATTATCAATTGCATTCTTGGATTACATAGTACAAATCAATAAAGATAAAAGAAAAAAGAAAACAATAGTTAATTATAAATTGTCTCAAGGTAAAGCTATAAGCATGAAATGAGGAACATATTTCCAACCATATCATGAACACATTCAACACAGGGAAAGCATAAACATAATGAACATAAAATTTGAACATTTATCATAACTAACATTCAATAAAGGCAACCTACTTGTAAATTTTTGTCAGTTGTAAATTTGAACATCTATCATAACAAATATTCAATAACAAACAGTGCCCTAAATTGTGAAGGAAGAAACATGAATGAAACACCCCTTGACTCATTTGAATGACCTCTTCCTTATTCCCTAGAACAGTAACTTTTATGCTGATGCAATTTTCTAGGACAAAAAAGTTTGGAATGGTGCCAAGTTTCCCATTTACTTATCATTTTAATAATTTTTTTTTTCTAAAACATCATGTATTAATAAATCATGTATTTTGCTCTTCTATAATTAGAATTTTTCCCTTTTTCTATACATTTGCACATTCAAAACTTTTTTTTTAAAATTGAATGTTATCTATGAAATTATGGTTTCTTTGCTGATATTGTTTACATCAGTCATTTAATATATTCGAGTTTTTATTGATATTGGGTTTAATGATTTTTTTTACACAGAAATGGTTAATGGTGTCTCACGTAAGAGACCAACGGCATCCAACAGAAGTTGTGCTATGCAAACAGAACCTGAAGCATTGGAAGTAAATGTCCCTGTGAAGGAGGATGACCATGTGGATGTGAATAATGATTATGTTGATGACGATGTTGGTGTGGAGAATGACGATGTCGATAATGATATTAGTGTAGAAGCTGACCTCATGGAGGACGATGTTGGTGTGGATGATGACAACACAGAACCAGTTCCGGGTGCTCCAGAGGATCCTTCATTGCTAATTAGCTTCTGTAAACATGTTGCTGCTGCTGTTTGGAAGAAAAAGGTATTTTTTGAATTTCTCAACAATAAACTAATCATATGTACTATATGCTTCAAATTATTTATATATTTTCTATAAAATGCAGGAACGGGGACCTCTTAAATGTTTGAATCGTTCTCAAAAGCTTGCAAAGTGGCCATGGATGTCATCAACACTCGAAAATGGTAGGTGGAGACATTTGGTTGAGCAGTCTGGTCTTAGTGTCCTTGTTGATCACACATATCGGCATGGCAATAGAGTGGCAATATCTGTCTTCATCGAGAGGCGGCACCCAGAGACAAATACATTTCACATGCCAGATTGTGAGATAACTGTCATGTTGGATGATATGCGGACCATATTTAGCATTCCAGTCACTGGCAGGGCTTTGTTATGTCCAAAGTTAACAAGATACGAGGCTGCTGAACTAGTGAGTGCTACTTTGGAAGTGCTAGTGAATGATGCGTTTTCAGAATTAGTTCAATCTCGTGGGCAATCCATGAAGCTAGAGTGGTTGAGAACCAGATTTCATGATGTTAAAGATACAGATGATGCAATTTTCATACAATACGCAGCCAAAGCTTACTTGCTATATTTATTAGGTTGTACCCACTTCGCTGACAAGAGTGGGACTCGAGTACCCCTTACTTACCTGCACATGTTGACTGACATTGATGCTGTTAGCTCATATACATGAGGTGTTGCAGTTTTGGCATTTTTGTATAGATAATTAAGACTTGCTAGTAGGGCTGGTGTTAAGCAGATTGTTGGTTACTTGAAGCTATTGGAAGCATGGATTTATGAGCATTTTCATTTAGGAAGGCCTCATCCAAATTTGTCCTATTCTGATGAACAACCTCGTGTTTGTCGTTGGAGTCCATGGAGAGATGGGGTTTTACAGAAAACCACTTGCAGACATTACGAGAGCAACTTGACATGTTACGTACTAATGAGGTTAGCCATTTTATAAAAATGTCATATTGTAAAAAAAAATAAAAAATTATAACTAATATTACGCATTGCCTATTTGTAGATCAAATGGGATCAATACCGTTTATGTATGACACACCATCTACTACATCAGGTTGCATATTATACTAGATGTTTGAAATACTTTGATATTGTTAAACCCTATCACCCCAATAGGGTTTTGCGACAGTTTGGTAGGGTCCAAATCATCCCACTAGCACCATTATCTCATATTCGAGCTATACGAAGCAGTAAACCAGGACAATACATAATCATGTATCAATACCATGATACGATATGGGCGCAATAGGAGAATCATGTGTTGTTCATTAACGCTCGTAGTGTGACTATACAGCAGAGCCCATCAGAATGTGTACGAGGATACCATCAATGGTATGCTTGTGTTTTGCACCGGGTTGTTCAAAATCCTACGCATCACTCTCAGTTTGATCCACGTATACAACGTCCCGAGAATGATGTAACTATGGATCCTAAGTGGGTAAGCGAATTGTGAATTAACTTATTTCACTTTTAAGTGGTTCACCATAAATCAAACACTAAGTATGATTTTTATCAATTTCTTTTCAGTGTAATGATGTTGCTTTCAGTGTTGGTGCTGCAGTCCATAGCCTCGGTCATGATCAGTGTGTCTTGCACCCTGACATACTGTATGAAACCATTGGTAGGATGCTACAAGTTCTTGATGGACCGAGTTTGGGATCTATATTGACACATACAGAGCATCAAGTCTACTACTATAAACGTCATAGGATGGACAGTACATAAGGATTGGGATCTAGTTCTTTTTTTATGTTATAGTTATGTGTTGACCATACATGAGAGTTGGGATCTAGTTTTTGTTTGATGCCATAGTTTTGGTGAATGTCCAGCCTGTATAGAGTTTGGGATATACTTTTGTATTGACCGGACATGAGAGTTAGGATCTAGTTTTTTTTTTTTTTTTTTTTTTGATGGCATAGTTTTTGTGAATGCCTAGCCCGTACAGAGTTTGGGAAATACTTTTTCCCAATGGCATAATTTTTGTGAATGTCGTGGATCTTTGGTAAACTATATGTTTGGTAAGACAAGTAATGAAGTGTCATACTTTTGTATGAATTTTAAACAATTTCACATCTATTTTGTATTCAATATTTGTATGATGATTTTAATGAACAATTATTTTGGTGAACATATGGATTTGTTATTGTTTGTAATGCATTGTAATGATATTAAAGTGTTTTGGAGTGATATGGTACTATTTTCTGGAAGTAACATTGTTTTTTTCAGTGCTATGGGCCAATTTAGTGGCACACTGCTAAACAATTTCCATTATTCCGGTGTTCTGTTGCCCGAAAAAATAGATCTTTTCAGCATTTTGTTGCTATACATTTACAAAGCCACTTTCTCGTAAATATTTTTTTTTTATTTGTGTTGGGCCTCTTCGGTAATACAATGCTAAACAATTTGAATAACTCTAGTTCCATGTTACTGGATAAAAAAAATTTCCCCAACATTATGTTGCCGTTCAATTGGATAATTTCAGTTTGCTTCACAACAAAGCCAATAGAGTCCATATTGAAGTGTCTATTCGGTCACACAATGCGAAATAATTAACATAACTTCGATGTTATAACTCCGGAATACATTAGTTTGTCCAGTGTTTTGTTACTATACATTTACAGAGCAACTTCCTTTCAAATAATGTGGTAATAATTTGTGCTGGGCCGACTCGGTAATAAAATGATAATGAATTTCAATTACTTCAGTATCATGTTATCAGATAAACTATTTTTTCCCAATTATATGTTACCGTACATTTGGATAATTTCAATTTCCTTAACAACAAAGTCAGTGGAGCCCACTGTGAAGTATCTGTTCGATCACATGATACTAGACAATTTACATTTTCCCGGTGTTATGTTGCTGGAAAACATAGGTTTGTCTAGCATTTTGTTGCTATACGTTTACAGAGCTACTTTGTTCCAAACGATAATTTAGACCTGTTTGGTAATACAATGTTAACAAATTTGAATTAATTCAGTTCGATAAAAAGCTCCATAAATCTAACATGCATCTATAAAATCATACATAAAAAGAATCCATAAAATTTTCATAAAAAAATTAAGTGTATGAATATCCATACAAGTATCCATAAAATCTATCATTGTTTGCATCCATCAATCAAACATGTTATCACAATTCATCTATATCGATTATTTCGATAGTTACTACATCAAGGCTAATAAGAGTGCGGAATTGATGAATACAAATAGTATATGCTTTCTCTCATCCACTAGCACACGGGTGATGAAAACGAATCCAATTATTTGCTATCGGAGGTACTGTATGACCAAGTTGCAGATAAACCTATAACAAAGAAATCAATAAGTATAATTACAAAATACGATATTATAATGATCTAAGTAGGCTCGGTAGTTACCTGTACAAAATGGTTTCCATTTACAGACCCTATGCAGATATCTTTTCGATTAGGTGTTGCAATTAGCACTAATCTAAGTAGTAGAAACGTCAAGCATTGTTGCATGGATAAATGATAAAGAACAACTTGGTAGTATGATGCTATCAAATGGCCCATGTTAGGCGTAGTCATCTAATGATTAAATCTGAGGCCAGGTTCGAAGTAGGATAAGTGTAGTGATCTCAATTTCGATCCTTCTTTCATGTTTTGCCACTTCGACTGGGCCAATCAGGGATTGAGCTGCCCAGTCAGCTCGCAGGGGTCTAGGGGGCAGCGCCCCTTGGCGGGTCCCAGGACAGCGCCCTGGTGGGGTCGATAGGCAGCGCCCCCGAAGCAAAAATGCAAAATGTATTCGAAGTTGCTTGTCCGCTCGAGCGGCCGTTTATGTGCTTAGCGAAGAATGTTTGATTTCAGAAGTTTGACCTATCTGCAAGAGTATTGGGTTAGTGTATTCGACGCTCGAGCGGACCATATTATATTAGTTTGTGAATATGATATTTCAGATCACTTTTTCAGTCCTCTCTCTCTCTAAAACTCTCCAGAATTCCAAATCGGGAACTTCTCTCTCTAGAAGTCATCTTCTCTCTTTGATTTCTCCAAATCCATTGGGATTTAGACCTAAGTTTTTCACCAAAGTTGGTTATCATCTCGAGGGCTTCGTTGTGTACAGTGAAGATCGAGTTTCGACACCATTGATTTTGGGGGTTTCATCTCATTTCTTCTTCAAAACTTGAGGTAGGGATTTTCTTAGAGTTATATATATATATATATATATTTCTGCAAGATCTATATGATTTTCGAAATCATCTTTCAATAGCTTTGAAAATTGATTGTTGATTCAAAAAGTTAAGCGATTTTGAAAGTGGGTTTGTCTCTTATTCTTATAAAATGATCTTATGGGTTTTGATCTTCGTTGATTGAAGAAAATATGATTTTGGAAAGTTTTCTCTCAAAGGATTTGAGTTGTATAGTTTTGGTGAGAAAACCTAGAATTTGGAGATTTTTTTAAAAGAGACTGAAAATCCATGAATGTTATTGTTGTATTTATTTTGTGTGTCAAAACAAATGGATGTTTGGAAATTTTCTATTTATATTTATATAAATGATGAATTTCAAGAAATACGAGAATTGTTGTTCATTTTGGAAATTATTGTTCAAAACGTTGAAATAGTCTTGAAATGACTAATTGTTGATGATACTTGAGAAGAGGGAATTGTGTTATTCTTTGGATAATGAATTGGAATAACAGTATTTATATTCATCTTGTGTTATTGGCATAACAATTCATTTGATTACATTAAACTTTGAAAGTTGATTTAAAAACTTGCATTGAGAAAAGAATGTTGAGAAACAAGGTTCCATGAAATGGTTTTGGGGTAAATACATTAGTAAGTCTTGATAGATGGTGTAGATGATATTGAATAAGTTGGCCTAAGAGTCTGGGGTGAAAGACCGAAAACCTACGCGGATAGGTGTCGAGCCTTTCAGTTAATACCGGTAAAAATGACAATTTGGTAGTACTTGTATAGTCTACTTACCGACACCGACCTAGGGATTACCAGAGTCGTATTTACCGCCCTTGAAATAAATTGTTAAGTTTTGAACAATTGAAATTGCATGACATCATTGAACATAATGGTTTTCAAAAGATAAAAATGTGATTTATCTTCAAAAAGGGGCATGGCATGTGCATTTCATCTCTTGAGACTTGTATAAAATGTATATACTTTGTTAAAGATTTCCTACTAGGCTTTATGCTCACCCTACGGGATTTTTGTGCGGGAAAAGATGTGGTGATGCCGCCTAACTAAAGGCGAGGAAATGTGTGTTGAGAGTACGAGACTCTCATTTTGCTGTGACTCTATGTGTAAGCTAAGGGTTGTATGTGTATGGGTTTGAATAACCGTTTTGTGTAACCAGGCTCAAGCCTTGGAAACTTGTAATCCCTTGGGGGTATTTATTTGTTTATTTACTTATTGTTGGATTAATGTGTTGTTGCATGAAGAACTATTGGATCATGTAATGTAAGTTTGGAGATTTATATTTGATTTTTCTTGAAAGAGTCATGATTGTTGTATTATCGTTTGGGCTAGAAATTTAGGGCGTTACAATAAGATAGAGTTAAGGTCATCAACCCTTTCTAGTGAACCAAATAGTTGCATGTAGTGCACTACATTCAAATGTAACTCAGTCAACGAGTTTTGCCAAATTTGTTGCCAATCATCTCCACTTAAACTAATCAATCCAGCTATTGCTCTGAAATCACAATTGTCATCTGCTTGTACATCTTTTATGTGATGGATATGTGGTCTCAACTTCTCCGAAAATTGTTCCAAGTAAGAGATACTGTATGGGAAAGAAATAAACCTTCTCGTATAATCCTGTTGATCAAGTCTGCGCTCCTTCGTACGACGTCGCTTTACTCCCTGAAAACACAAACGTGAGCTAGTCGGCGGGTGTGTGCCGGATACCTCTCCGATGCCTAAGTCAGCAAAATAGACAAATAGACAAAAGCTCTGTGTATTCGAGAATCAAAGTTGTGTTACCTCTCCATAGGTGATGTTATGAGCTTTTATAGGTTTCGCGTGGTACAATCCAAGTAGGACTCTTACTCCTCCATGTAGAGTCCTCCTAGGAATCACATTCCTAAAAGATAATGCTTATCCTTCAACACCCCCCTCACTGCTTGAACCAAGTGAGATGGTTTTACCACGGTTGGATGT
This sequence comes from Camellia sinensis, assembly GCF_055761805.1. Taxonomy (NCBI): domain Eukaryota; kingdom Viridiplantae; phylum Streptophyta; class Magnoliopsida; order Ericales; family Theaceae; genus Camellia; species Camellia sinensis. The sequence goes on from NC_138972.1 coordinate 63,697,568, forward strand.
CAATACGACTGAGCTAACATGACCATGCTAAAGCCGCAAACTAGACCGAGCTCCAGCTAGCTTGGTTCTTCCTTTCACTGCGTGTACCTCTGTTTGACATACTCCAACTGTGGTGTTTACTTACTACCGTGCTAACCGTGGTAAATCCCCGACCAAGCTAACGATAGCTAGGTCCACCGCAAGAAGCCCAAATACCTTAGTTCTGAATACCATGACCGAGATAACTACCTTTACTCCATCTGGTGACTTTAATCACACTTGGGCCGTGGTAACACTTGCCAATCCCTTTTCATACTTGGACCAAACTAACTATGGCGCGCTAAGACCGTGCTAACCAAAGCGAGGTCCACCATGAGAAGCCATCATACCTTGGCTCCAAATACTATGACCAAGCTAACTATGGCGTGCTACGACCGCGGTGACCGTCATTACACTTGGACCGAGCTAACACTTGCGATCCACTTGCTAAGCTTTTTTTACCGCGGCTGACACCTTTACCTCGGCTGACCCCTTTACCCCGGCTGATATCTTTACCTCGGCTAACATTGTGGTCAACCAAGTTACTTCGGCTCTTCTCTCCGTTTGACTACCTTGCTTGGTAGCTCGGCCATAGCGTTGACCGCTACTAGGAAGTAGCTAAGTCCCGTAGCTAGGTCCCATGGCTAGGTCTCATAGCTAGGCTGTGTAGCTAGGTCCAATAACTTGGTCCCGTAGCTAGGTCTTGTAGCTCAGTCTCGTAGCTAGGTCCTGTAGCTAGGTCCAACAGCTTGGTTCTGTAGCTAGGTCCCATAGCTAGGTCCCGTAACTAGGTCCTAAAAACATCTTTGACCGCCACTCCAACCTAGCTCGGCCCAATTTGGCTACACAAATTACCCTCTTAATTGTCCCTTAATTCCATCTACGTAGCATGATTTGGGATTACCTGTTAACAGCCGAGCTAAAAGCTTTAGCCCTTCAACCGAGCAATAACTTTGGGGCGAAACCAACTCCCTGACTTAGTCAAAACCGAACAAAGAATGCCGCACCATAAGCTTCAACCGGGCTACGAATCCCTCATTTCACTTAGCCGAGCGAGGACTCCATGTATTTCATCTTTTTTTTTTTTTTTTAGCACAGTCCAACGATCCGTGGTTAATATTTTTTCTTTTCACTTTGCAGACTGACTAGGTTGGCCAGGCACACCTTTGCACGCTCAACCGTGATACTGAAGAGGCCCAACGAAAGACAACCGAACTTCAGACCAAAATTGTCCGCCTTACTGAGCTAGTCAAATAAGCGGAAGCAAATAAGCAAAAGGCCCTGGTCGAACGGAAAGACAAGTACCTATATCTTGTAATGTGAGGCTGCCAAAGACCTCTTCTTCAAGTGTGGGTGGAAAACAGCTGTGGCGCAACTCGGTCATAGCCAAGAGACCGAGGTCTTCTTAAACCCTCCTCCATATTTTATACCGAGCTCCATGGTGGATTATGCAAATGTCATTCAGCAAAAATTTCTTCAAGCTGAGGAGGAAGATGATGCATCCTAAGAGCCTGATAACAACGCCCAGCTCGGTCACCAGTCTATCTCTCCAACTCCAGTGGTCTCCATCCCACCTTTGCCTGTTGTGTCTGATATGGTGCCTTCGACCGAGCTCAACCAAAGTGTGCTTGCCATAACCGAGCTACCTTTAGGTGAAGCCAGGGTTGAATTGGACGTCGATTTAGATGACCTCTTTGCATGACCATGTACTTTTTCTTTAGATGCTAACTTTGGAAGCTTTTGTAACCGGGCTATGGCCCTTCCTTTTTGTAATGCACTTTTGGAATGAAATCTTCAATTTGGAATGAAATCTTCAATTTTCTCATCTTTCTGTTCGGTTTATACCTGCATCCATTATTCAACTATAACTTGTATGAAGTATAACAATTTCTTTCCGAGATACCAATCGCGATCTCAACCTTGCAATCTACTTATACCTGCCAACCACTCTTTAGCCTAGATCCTTATTTCGGCTGAAGAGTACCAAAAGTTGGTTATTCCAGCCAACCACTCTTCAGCCTAGATCCTTATCTCGGCTTAGGAGAGCTAAATGTTGGTTATTCCGGCCAACATAGAGCTAAGTGTTTGGTTATTCCTGCCAAACTTCTTGATTGCCCCCCAAGTCGGGCAAAGACTTGTTGGTCAAACCTGCCAACTTCCTGCAGCCTAGATATCCTTATCTCGGCTTAGGAGAGCTAAATGTTGGTTATTCCGGCCAACATAGAGCTAAGCGTTTGGTTATTCCTACCAAACTTCTTAGTTGCCCCCTAAGTCGGGCAAAGACTTGTTGGTCAAACCTGCCAACTTCCTACAGCCTAGATATCCTTATCTCGGCTTAGGAGAGCTAAATGTTGGTTATTCCGGCCAACATAGAGCTAAGCGTTTGGTTATTCTTGCCAAACTTCTTGGTTGCCCCCTAAGTCGGGCAAAGACTTGTTGGTCAAACCTGCCAACTTCCTGCAGCCTAGATATCCTTATCTCGGCTTAGGAGAGCTAAATGTTGGTTATTCCGGCCAACATAAAGCTAAGCGTTTGGTTATTCCTGCCAAACTTCTTGGTTGCCCCCTAAGTCGGGCAAAGACTTGGTCAAACCTGCCAACTTCCTGCAGCCTAGATATCCTTATCTCGGCTTAGGAGAGGTAAGTGTTGGTTTTTCCAGCCAACTCTGCTTTTAATGCCCCTAGCTCGCTAAAACAACTTTTACAAAAGAAAACAATCTATGCTGAAAAGAAAACTACTTGTTTTATTGAGGAAAAGAAAAATTACAAGTACTCTATAGGAAAGCTAAAAATAAAATAACTTGAGATTGGCAGTGTTCCACGGCCTAGGGATAACCTTGCTATCTCCATCTTCCAAGTGGTATGCCTATTTTCCTACTAATCAACCACTTCGTATGGTCTTTCCCATTTGGGCCCTAGTCTTGCCATCTCCGGGTGCCAAAGTGTTTCCCATTACTTTGCGCAGCACCCAATCTCCAATCTTAAATTGCTTTTTATTCAGCTGCCTTGCCAACATCTGTGAACAGCCCCTTGCTCTCGAGTTCTTCCACTAACTATACATATCCTTTGGCAGCGTGGCTTCCATTTGCTGTGACGAAGCATTGTTTGGACATAATTTGGTCTCCAAAGACCTCTTAAATTACCCCGACTTCGTTGGGGAACCGCAATACTTGATGGTAGGTTGAAGCTACCGATCGAATGGCGTGCAACCATGTCCTTCACAATATTATATTGTAAGAGGAAGAGACTTTCAATAGCCAGAATTCCACTTGTTTTGTCATGGTTCCTGCCTTAACTGGGAGGATTATCTTGCCCACTGGCCACTCTGGTATTGAGTTGAATCTGATCAGGGGAGATGCTGCAGGTGCCAAGGCTTTGTCCTCTAGTTTCAATTGTTTGAAGGTTTCGTAATACATTATCTCACATGAGCTTCCTTGGTCGATCAAAATCCGTTTGATGTCGAAATTCTTGACGCGTAGAGTGATGACCAGTGCATCATTGTGAGGGCAGTATATCCTTGCTAAGTCTTTGTCCGAAAAAGATATGACATTTGTGGGTTCTGTTCTCCCCTTTTCTATGGTAGGTTGTGCACTTAGTACCTCCCTTAAGTGCTTAGCCTTTTTGATCATCCCCCTGAGCTCACATACTCGCTCAAGTTCGAATACTCCATGTATTACGTTTATCACGCCTTGAGGTGGGGCGTCGATTGGCATTCCGTTCGGGTGGTTATCATTCTAGGGGCTGGCTGCGCCCCTCCTTCAATGTATTTGTCCAGGTGATCAGCCGCCACCAACTCCTCTAAATGTTGTCTCAATGGTGTACAATTTTCAGTGCGGTGCCCTTTTTCTTTATGGAAGGTGCACCGTGATCTTTCGTCGTAGTACTTTTGAGCCTCTCCTAGCTTGGCAGGCCATTTGACGAAAGGTTCATCGCGTATCTCGCTTAGAATCCGGTAGATTGGCTTTTTGAATACCGTGGTAATGGCAGTGCGGACTCTCAACCATCTTTTATCCTGGTCTTCTCCGTTGTCCCGCCTGCCTCGTCCGTTTTTGTTTACACATTCTACCGCGTTAACCTTTGTCGCAGTCTTTTTATCTGGTACTGCGGTCGTGTTAGACTTTGCTTTAGCACGGGCGCCATCTTCTTCTACTCGAATGTGTTGGTGCACTCTCTCCATTAAGGCCTCCATCGAGAGAGGCGGTGTCATAGTGATTGAGTCCCTTAGTCTATTCCCGACTGGAAGGCCTCTTTTGTACTGTGCGATAGCGAGATTGGTGGGGCAGTCCCCAATCTGGTTGAAGGTCTCCCAGTAGCGGCTATTGTAGGATTTTAATGACTCTTTTTCGCCCATATCGATGGAGAGCAGTTGATCAATTTCCACCGGGGTTTTGGGGTTCGTTCTGAACCTAGTCACGAATGCCTCCGCCAATTGCGCCCAGGAGGCTATGTTGCCTTCTGGAAGTTTTTCGAACCAAGTCAAGCCTAGGTCACCAAGGCTTGATGGGAAGAGGATGCACATTAAAGCTTCGTTCCGTCGGTATACTGCCATAACCTGACGAAAGTGACTTAGGTGCATGTAAGGGTCTATCTTCCCTTCGTATGTAGTAAATTTAGGCTGGATGAAGCCTGAGGGTAATGGTACGTTCTCAATTGCCGGAACAAACGACGAGCTATGGAGTCTTGCCAATGCTTTATCTGTTGGTTTGTAGGCAAGGTGCAGTATTGGCATCCCAACCTCGACGCTTCCGTGCATCCGAGGAGCCAATCGCTGAAGGGCTGAAACTCTGTGTGGGTCGCGTGTCCTAGCATCCTCCTTCTGTCACACTTTTTCTTCAAGCACAGTCCGTAATTCGGACGATCTAGGTAACTCCGTTTGCCTGGATGATGTATGGTGTGTGTGTGAGGGCCGATAGGTACTTCCCTTTGTGTAAGACCTTAATGATCTCGTTCTCTCAGACCTGGAGTAACAAGTTCTAGAAGTCCTTGATTGAGTGTCGCCTGTCCTGAGGCTTCTACTCTCTGCTTGCGATGGCGTGATATGCCTACCACGATCTTCAGAGTGGCGAGCGGTGCATTGCCTTTGCGCCCCTCTCTCGTCGCCACCTCTTTTTCCCTTGATCTGGCGCTTCATGGCCTCCATGTCCGCCGTCATCTTCCTTATCAGTTCATCTTGCTCTTTTACACGATCCTCCAGAGCTTGAGGGTCGATTCTTCGCCTTTGCCTTTCAGGACTTTGTGAGCGAGAGCGACGGGAGCTATTGTTCTGCCTCCCTCTTGTATCCCTCCGGGGATTCTGTCGCTGGGGCTCTAAGTTCACCATAGGAGGGATAGCGGGCAACCCTTCACGCCTCCCACCCCCCTCTGGGGTTTGTCCGTCAATGGCGGACTGCGGTAAATCTTCGTTGTGCGCCATTCAATTAGCGAGGGAAACTTGATCAAGAGGTTTTGTTCTTTGTCTGGTATTCCTATAGACGGCGCAAATTGTACGGGAAAGAAATAAACCTTCTCGTATAATCCTGTTGATCAAGTCTACGCTCCTTCGTACGACGTCGCTTTACTCCCTGAAAATACAAACGTGAGCTAGCCAGCGGGTGTGTGCCGGATACCTCTCCGATGCCTAAGTCAGCAAAATAGACAAATAGACAAAAGCTCTGTGTATTCGAGAATCAAAGTTGTGTTACCTCTCCATAGGTGATGTTATGAGCTTTTATAGGTTCCGCGTGGCACAATCCAAGTAGGACTCTTACTCCTCCATGTAGAGTCCTCCTAGGAATCACATTCCTAAAAGATAATGCTTATCCTTCAACAGCACCCTCACTGCTTAAACCAAGTGAGATGGTTTTACCACGGTTGGATGTCAATACGACCGAGCTAACATGACCATGCTAAAGCCGCAAACTAGACCGAGCTCCAGCTAGCTTGGTTCTTCCTTTCACTGCGTGTACCTCTGTTTGACATACTCCAACTGTGGTGTTTACTTACTACCGTGCTAACCGTAGTAAATCCCCGACCAAGCTAACGATAGCTAGGTCCACCGCAAGAAGCCCAAATACCTTAGTTCTGAATACTATGACCGAGATAACTACCTTTACTCCGTCTGGTGACTTTAATCACACTTGGGCCGTGGTAACACTTGCCAATCCCTTTTCATACTTGGACCGAACTAACTATGGCGCGCTAAGACCGTGCTAACCAAAGCGAGGTCCACCATGAGAAGCCATCATACCTTGGCTCCAAATACTACGACCAAGCTAACTATGGCGTGCTACGACCGCGGTGACCGTTATTACACTTGGACCGAGCTAACACTTGCGATCCACTTGCTAAGCTCTTTTTACCGCGGCTGACACCTTTACCTCGGCTGACCCCTTTACCTCGGCTGATATCTTTACCTCGGCTAACATTGCGGTCAACCAAGTTACTTTGGCTCTTCTCTCCGTTTGACTACCTTGCTTAGTAGCTCAGCCATAGCGTTGACCGCTACTAGGAAGTAGCTAAGTCCCGCAGCTAGGTCCCGTGGCTAGGTCTCATAGCTAGGCCGCGTAGCTAGGTCCAATAACTTGGTCCCGTAGCTAGGTCCCGTAACTAGGTCCTAAAAACATCTTTGACCGCCACTCCAACCTAGCTCGGCCCAATTTGGCTACACAAATTAGCCTCTCAGATACGATTTGTTAACTGTATCATACAGACCTACATCACAAATATACACCAATGGATATATGAAATAATTAAAATGAGGCTGAACAACTATTAAAATATATTTTGTACATATTTTTTGCCTTCTTCCGTTGCACTTGCTTACGAACTGGTGCAGTTTAGATGGTAACACCTTGTGAATAACTATCTTTCCCATATAGTACAAACTCAAACGCAGATGGGTCACGTTTAGTAGATGTATCGATTTTGAATTGACCACGGCCGCAACCTCAGCCCCTACCTCGCGTATCAGTCTTGAGTTTAGGTTTCACCAAAAATGTACTAACTGGACTAATTAACTCCCTCAACTTTTTCAGAAAGATCACATGTTGCGTCTCATCAATCGTTTGGAATTTCTCAATAAAAAAATCAATCTCTGTTTTGCAATCTAACTCCACAAAAGCACTTTTTGAAACTGGAAGTATATCTAACTTCCTCCAATGAGGATTGCACAAGAGAGGGGAATCGATCGACCTTGTTGAAAATACTCAGTTATTTCATGTGCATATGGCAATCCATGTGTACGTCACAAAATGCAACCACATGCAACAATATATATTCCCACACTATTCAATCTCTTTGACTCTACCAATATTTTGTCCAAACTACAAATTGAAATAAAATCACGTAACTCAGTGAACTCAGTAGGTGTGTAGTTGTGTTGGACTACAATCAAACTCTTTTGAAATGAGGCTTTAATGTCTGCATGCTGTAACTCTAACAAATTGTGTATTTTGGTTCAAGATGTCTCAAAACTGCCTTTACTTGATCCAAGTTGCCTCTTCAATTTAGCATGAGAGCTCTCCGCCCTACAAGTATGTATATTTTGGCATTTAATATAAAATTCAAAAAATTATAGCAATTCATAAATGTAATGAGCAAAATTCACCTATTTGTAGTAGTATTTTTGAAATGCATAGTACTGTCTGTCCAAGTTGCAACAAAATTTTCCTTGTATGGCTCTAACCAATCGGTAGTAACATACTTAATAGCTTCAGGATACATACTAAATTTGATCTTGAAATTGGAAAATTGTTCATTGAATTATGTTTCTGTTCTAACCAATACCAAAGCATTCTAACTATGCATGAACTTATCCCATTTATTTTTCGTCTCAAAAACCTTCTTGCACTTTATCAGAACATTCTTGCTAATATGCCGTCTATATAAAAGATTAGTGGCCATAGGTAGAACTTTTAAGATGGCTTTCATCAAAGCCAACTCTATATGCGTAATAATGACTTTTGGAAAAGCAATATTCTCCATAATAGTACGTAATACGCCTAAAGCCCATGTATAGTTGTCCTTCTGTTCATGACCATGATAAGCAAAAGCAATTGAAAATGTCAAGTTGCCATCTATATAAAAGATTAGTGGCCATAGGTAGAACTTTTGAGATGGCTTTCATCAAAGCCAACTCTCTATTCGTAATAATGACTTTTGGAAAAGCAATATTCTCCATAATAGTACGCAATACGCCTAAAGCCTATGTATAGTTATCCTCCCGTTCATGACCAAGATAAGCAAAAGCAACTGAAAATGTCAAGTCCGTTGATGTTACCCCAATAATCTCTAAGAGAGGGAGTCGATACATATTAGTTTTGTATGTGCAATCCATAATCAAGATATGTAGAAATACACGTAACAACTCCAAACTAACCGGGTGTGCCCAAAACAAGTTAGTCACCGTCTCTCTATCATCACATCGATGCCACTCAACATAATTTTGAATCGGCAATTGCCCTAATAGTTGTTGCATCTGTGATCTTCCCACCCTCAATATTACTCGATGTCGATGGCGTGCGTTGTAGATTGTCTTCATTGTTGTCGCATTATAGGCATCCATTCGTTTCAATGTAACCAATATCTCTTTTAGTTGCACCATACTCTTTGACATGTTAACTAATAAGGATGTTTCCTCCTTAGATAATCTGCCAGCAAATGAGTGCCCTTCAAGATGTTCAGCAGACGGATGATTGTGCACTCCGCATAAGACATGCAACATCCACTAATCATTTGTAGGCAATTTTTCCCCCTTAATAAAAATGGACATCCACATTTTTTAGAACCTGTCAACCTCAATCGTTCCCCCTTGATCTTCTTGTTGTCTCTATAGTAACCACTTATTTCACAAGCAAGGGTAAGTTTTGGTTTTCTGCCATTACCTCCTGTATCTGATGTCTTTGTAACAATGACAAATCCAGTATTCTTCCCAACATCAAAAGCCCATTTAATTAATGCTTGACGACTACTAAAAATCTAAACATAATAAATACATTTATACGTCAAATTATTAATAAAACTCAATACAAATTAAAAATAAGAAAAAATCGTATTCATAAAGAAACTTAACAAATCTCGTATGTAATGAATTCATGATTGGAGTCCACTAATAATGCAGTACTTGCGTTGTTGCAATGAGTATAAATATAATGCTTCCAAGCAAAAAAATATAAAAATATATAATAAAAAAAAACTGAAAATACATGGTAATGAGTGACCGAACAAATTTAAAAAATCTAGCCTTATATTACCGTAAATGTATCTTTTATTCGGTAGTTGGCTACTAGACTTATATTTTTTGTTCGACATTATGATGCCGGACTATGTTATTTTGTTCGATTTCGAAGCACGGAACAAAACTCGAAGACTAGCCTAGAAAATCGAAACAAAAACCTACCAAACAAACAAGAAAACTCACCACTTCACTTTTTTGATGGTTCTTCACCGTCATTTCTTCATCCATTACTTTCTTTGATGATTAAAACACTGCGATTCTCACTTTTTAAAAAGAGATGTGTAAGAAAAAAGAAAAGTTGAGAAAGGAAAAAGGAAAAAGGAAAAGAGGAGTAGGGATTGAAGACCAAAGGGTGTAAGGAGATAATAAAATATATTACTTTTAGTGTTCTATCCTTAAAAGTAATTTCACACATAGATAAAATTGGAAGAAAAAAAAAATCAGGTGATTCTACTTACACCACTATTTAACCTCTTTACACCCTCCATCTCATTACACCACTGAAAAAAATATAATTCTCATTACACCCCCAATATAGTACCAAAACTAACTCTAAATTAACTATTTCATCTCTTTACACCACTAATTTTGGTAACACGGTGCAATTTACATTATTCCGATGTTATGTTGCCCAAAAAAATAGATCTCTCCAGCATTTTGTTGCTATACATTTACAAAGATACTTTCTTCCAAACAATGATTTTTTAATTTGTGGTGGGCCTGTTCGGTAATACAACATTAATTAATTTAAATTACTCCAGTGCCATATTACCGGACAATAATTTTTTTTCCTAGTATTATGTTGTCGTCCAATTAGATGATAACAAGAAATTACTTTGGACCACTTGTGAAATGCATGTTCAGTGATACATTGTTATACAAATGAGATTACTCTAGTGTCATGTTGCCAAACTACAATAGAGTTGTCTAGGCCCTCGTCGCTGTACAATAAAAGATTTACTTTTTCCTTGAAGCATCTATAAAAAAATTCATAAATCATACACGCATCCATAAAATCATACATAAAAAGTATTCATAAAATTATTCATAAAAACATCAAGTGTATGAATATCCATAAAGTATCTATAAAATATGTCATTGTTTGCATCCATCAATCAAACATGTTATCACAATTCGTCTTGCTAATTTGTAGGTATTTTTTTCTCCCTTAATAGAAATAGACATCCATATTTTTTAGAACTTGTCAACCTCAATCGTTCCCCCTTGATCTTCATGTTGTCCCTATTGTAACCACTTCTTTTACAAGTAAGTGTAAGTGTTGGTTTTCTGCCATTATCTTCCGCATCTGATATCTTTATAGCAATGACAAATCCAGTCTTCTTCCCAAAATCAGAAGCTTGTTTAATTAAAGCTTCACGATTACTAAAAAACTAAAAGTAATAAATACATTTATACGTCAAATTATTAATAAAACTCAATACCAATTAAAAATAAGAAAAAATCATATTTATAAAAAAACTTAACAAACCTCGTCTGTAATGAATTCATGACTAGAGTCCACTAATAATGCAGTACTTACGTTATTGTAATGAGTATAAGTATAATCCTTCCAGGTAGAAAAATAAAAAAATATAAAAAAATGAAACTGAAAATACATGGTAATGAGAAGTCAAACAAATTAAAAAAAATCGGTTTGGGGTTACCGAAAATGTATCTTTTATTTGGTAGTTGGTTACCAGACTTATATTTTTTGTTCGACAATGTGATACCGGACTATTTTATTTTGTTCAATTTCGAACCACTTAATGAAAGTAGAACACCAGTCCAGAAAAACGAAACGAAAGCCTACCAAATAAATAAAAAAAACTCATCATTCACTTTTTTTGATAGTTTTTCACCACCGTTTCTTCATCCATTGCTTTCTTTACTGATCAAAATACTATGATTCTCACTTTTTAAAAAGAGATGTGTAAAAGAAAAAAAAATTAAAAAAGGAAAAAGAGGAGTAGGGATTGAAGACCAAGAGGTGTAAGGAGATAACAAAATATATTTAATTTTAGTGTTTTGACCTTAAAGAAAATTTAATACATGGATAAAATTAGGAAGAAAAAAACAAAAAAAGGGTCATTCTATTTACACACCACTCTCCCTCTCAAGGCAAACCATTAATTAATTTATTTTTTACTATAATTTTAACCTTAAGTGAAATGACTATAAAGGACAAGTTATGATACACCTCATTTGTGTATTTACCATAAAGGACAATAATCAATATAATATAAATCATCAATTTCAAACTTGTTCCTTACGTATCTTCTCTGTCAAGAATCCAAAAACCCTAAAACTAAAATAAAAAATCCTTCAACAAATAATAAAAAATATAGTATTATTGAAGATTTTGATTGGATTCAATGAAGGATGCGTCTGACAATTCTCATTCGAAACAATGGACCAATGCAAATATTATTTTTTTTGTTGTTTTCGTTTTCGTTTTCGTTTTCGTTTATGAGTGGTAAATCGTTGTTCGGTTAACCAGAGGTGAATGATATATCATTGTTCGACAAGCTACAATCGAACAACTTATATCTGTTCAACAGATTACAATCGAATAACTTACATCTGTTCAACAAACTACAATCAAACAAGTGCAATTTGTTTGGATTACTATGGTTGAACTTTTTCATTTAATTCAACTCTGTATTGCCGAACAATTATAATTTTTTTTTAATTTTTTTTTTCAGAACTGTGCATCTGTGGAATGCAGTAATGTTGGATTTGGGGGTCTTGTTGACTACACGAGTCAATTTATTACCAACTGTGTTGAGCAACACCACCGACGACGTCTTGATGAGTGTTTTCAGCAATGGTGTTCACCGGTGTAAATAGAGAATGGAGGAGGAGATGAGTATCGTGGGTGTAGGGTGTGTGGCTGTGTGGGGGCAAAGATGGAACTTTGTGTGTATATTGTTGTGGGTAGGTGGGTGTGTGAGTGAGGGTATACATAAAAATTTGTGGTGTGTGATGAGAAAAATATTTATTTTTACAATTTATTTTTGGCGTGTCTTTAGAAGTGGTTTGCCTTGAGAGGGAAAGTGGTGTGTAAATAGAGCCTTCTAAAAAAAAAAACTCATATAGAGGGTGTAAAGAGATAAAGTAATAGTGTAAGTAGAATTGTCCAAAAAATCTCATATAGAAGGTGTAAAGAGGTAAAGTAGCGGTGAAAATAAAATCACTCTATTTGATTACACATTTTTTGGTAAATTTTTTTTTTTTCGTAACCCACATTTTTTCTCTACTTTTTTTCACTAAAAAGTCAAAAATATACTTATCTACAACATCTCAAATCACCTCTTAATTTTTTTTTTTTTTTTTTGTGTAATTTTGTTATTATTTTCTCCTAAACCCTAAACCCAATATATGAAATTTCAAAAGCTTCCCCTTCAGAAATTATTTTCCCCACTTCCTAATTAGCAATTTGAACAGAAAGAAACCCTACTCTCTCTCCCTCTCTGAGAAAATGTATTCGTTTCCTCAACCTGGTTCAGTCACCATCTGTGAAATCAACAGAGACTTCAGTATGAAACCCTCTCTCTCTCTCTCTCTTATATAGACACACACACACAGCGCTCAAATTTTTGTGAAAAAGTGTTTAAACTAGATGTATCATGTATGACAAATGTATATAAAATGCAGTTACGGCCGAGAACCTCTCAGACGATCGAGCTAAGGAAACTTACGCCAAAGTTCTCGTAAGTCTCCTCAATCACATGCATTTCTGTGTCTGTGTGTCTATAATTTGTATTGGTCATATATATAATTGAATGTGGTGGATAATTGTAGGGAATTGTATTCAGTGCGGTTTCTTTTCGGACCGATCATCTATTACCATCACCGAATCCGGAACAGGGTTCGGAACAACTAGGAAGAATTGATGAGAGTGTTCAGAGGAACAGCTGGTCAGCAGCACTACAGGGGATTTTTAGCAATTCCCTCAAACGCCTTTTTCATCCGAATGATGTAAGTTTTTGTTTTTTCTGTTTAATTGCTTTTGCTATTGTTTGGGTTGTTACTCAAAATTTTACTCATATTTGAGTAATGGACTACTCCAATGGACAAATTCAGATTTAACCATAAATTTGAGCAAAAGCTTAATTAATAGCAAAGTGGTAAATTTGAGAGCCACTAAATAGACTTGAAATTTTTTAGGAAACATTTGAGTCTCCGTTGATTTGGGTAAAAATCTGTGTAAAACTCAATTTGGTACAAATTTGGATAAAGGATTGGAGGTTGTTTTTAATGACTTTTACCCAAAATTAAGTTTGATTTAGGTTGGAGTGGAGATGCCCTTAGCATTTATTGAAATGAGGGAGAGACATTGCAGTGTCGTTACGTTGGCAGTACAAGATTTAGGCCTAATAGACTATAAGAAGGCGTGGAAGCATTCAAATGATCATAAGATTCTGAAATGCGTGGTTTTTTTTTATTGTTTATCTATGTTTACTAAGATATTAATGGTGACTCAATGCAGATAGTTAATGTGTTTTAACAACATACACTTCAGAATTGGTTGATTGACTGTGTCTCTTGCGTTAATCATAGACAAGCTTAACTTAAGCGTGAATTGCACTTAAAATGTGCACTTTTATGTCCTGCATTGGCTATTGAACAGCTTAAGTAACCCTGATTATTGATGATCTAAACTAGTTGAAAAGCTTGCAGATTATTTATCCTTGTGTAGTTTCTAGTAAAGGTTTACAGGAAAGCATTGAAAATTTTCAAATATTCTCATCGATTAAGAATCACATTTAGATAGTACACGTAGTTTGGGTATGGGGATCAAACCTATACTCTCTCTTCAATTACCAAACTGACAAAGGACGAGTCGGGGCTTACTCTCCTACTCAAGGTTCTGAAAAGCGGTTGCGGTTGCCGTAACGGTGGCGGTGACGCGGTTGCGGTTGCGGGGTGTAAAGGCCGTAGTGTAACGGTTGCGGTAACCGGAACCGTGAATTTTTTTATTTTTTGCACAATTTGAAAAAAACTTACCGATACGCATATTTTTTTTCCATGATCATATTTATTGGCTTAAAAATAAATATTGATCAATTTTTATAAATTTTTAAGTATGATGCAATATGTTTCATATTTTTAAATCACTATAAACTGAGTTTTTTACATTTTATTTTAATAATTAATGACTTTATATTATACAAAAAATCAATCACTAACTATTATACATAAGATAAACAATGACAAAAGTAAGAGAATAAATAAGAGGCTAAATATATATATATATATATACATATTTTAACCAAGCTAAATAGATAATGACCACACTTGTTATTATTATTATTATTATTATTATTATTATTATTATTATTATTATTATTATTATTTTCAAATAATATATAGATAGACACACACAAATAAAATGGTTTAGTAATAGCAGCTGAATAGAATAGCATAGGTCTTACAGTTTCAACAAATTAATAACATGTTTTTCATCTTCCCTCTTCTCTCTCTCTATCTCTTGCTCTTCCATTTTCTCTCTTTATCTTCTCTCTTCTCTCTTCTCTCTTCTCTCTATCCCTCTTCCCCCATTTTTAGCTTTTTTTTTTTGTGTGTTTTTTCAGAAGAAACAGTTTGGAACCGTTACGTAACGGTGCGTAACAGGCCGTTACGGCTGTTACAGCACCGCTACGGCAGCCGCTACGGCCGACACACCTGTGAATCTCAATCACACTGCAAAAGCGGCCGTAACGGGTGGCGGTAACCGCCAAAACCGTTACGTAACGGTTGCGGCCGCTTTTTAAAACCTTGCTCCTACTAGTAGTGAACCAAAATTAATATATGAGAACAGAAAAGCTGCTGATGTTAATTGATTTTTATGACTAAAAAGTTGGTATTTGTATGAGTAATAAAGGGGTAAGAATGTAAGCATGAAAAGATGGAATTTTTGGCGCTGTTCAAGGGCTGTTATGGGTGCTGTGAACAGTGCATAACTTGGGTTGTTATATATTCTTTTGTAAGCTGAGGTGCTAGGGTTAAGAAACTATGATGTATGGGGGTTGAATGGGAGTTAATACATATCTGGGTTTGTAGTTTAGAGGCTTGAAGTTTAGAAAAATTAAAACAAGAAGAAGAAAGAAGAAGACAAGGTCTAGGCATCACACCCAAATCCCTCAAGTATCACACTTGGGGTTAGAATTGCATCACATAATTCATAGAGGAGCTTTAAAAACTTCACAAAAGTCTCCACACCATGTTCTCCATTGAATTAAACGCATTATATTGCACTATAAAGGCTTCCTTCACCAATTAGTACTAGGACTCTGAAAAAGGAAACTAGGGGCTTGTTTGGTTTGTATCTCAAGATATAATTTTTGAGAAAAATTTTAAAAATTTTGTTTGGTTCAAATTCTTTGAAAAAAAAAATTCCAAAATCACTTTTTCTCTCCTACACATCAATCAATCAATCACTTTTTATCTCTCCTCTCTCTTTCTCAATCATTTTTTCTCTCACACATTTACTCAACTAAAACAAAATATCAAATCATTCCAAACTCCCAAACACCAAAACTATTTTCAAAATATACAATCAAACAAACCAAAAATTTTTCTAAACTCTCTATCCAAATTTTTTTTTGAAAATTTATCTCAAAACATAAACCAAACACACCCTAGACTTTTGTCTTCTAAAAAAAATATTTTCAAGACCAATTAAGATCTATAAATAAAACCCAATTACATGACTCATATGACGACCCATGGGTGACCCCTCGATCCCTTTCACAAAATTATACAAATTACCAAGCCCCCTTGGTATATAAAACTTAATAAATCATATAGAAATTAACTAGATTAGTACCTATTGAGCAGTCTTTTTTCAATAAAAAATAAACAATTGAACAAAACAGTAATTCAGTAGAACAATATATTGTTCAGGTATCGTACCACGAGGACCTTGGGTTGAGTTGTATCAATTTAATTGGTAATTTCTAATTTAATTTGAAGAAGAGAGGATGATTGATTTTTACCGATGAGAATTTAGATTAAACCAAACTAATTGCGCAAATAAAGAGAGTTATCCGAATATGGAGAGAGACTTAGGATTCCAAATCCACTACTAATCTCATATCATGTAATTAAAATATCCAATTCTAGTAAATCAATGGTCCGGATAATAATGATGTATCGTGGCTACAAGCTTTGATAACATTGCCAATAGGATGAGCATATCCAAAACATAGGCACGAATCGTCCACACCAAACTAGGATTGTGGCACGACTCGTCTCCCCTAAACATAACTCGTCTCAGGGTTTGTATATACAAGAAAGTAAAACAGTTGTATGATCATGCATTCTCAATCACAGAAATTGAATACATAAATCGAATGAAAAGATTATTTGAATAACGTATCTAAAAATGATCATACAATGATTATCTAATTTCAAAAAAAAAAAAAAAAACTATAATCAAAATACAAAATTACGGGATACTTGATTAGAGTTTCATCTCAATCTTGAGAAGGAAGCTTAGCCACTCATGGAGAGGTTGAACACTTCGAAAGTTGAAGAGAACGCCATGGATTGATGATTTTTCTTCTTCTCTAGCTTCTAGCCGTATTCTCTAGGGTTTCAGATGCCAAAACAAGTGCCTAAAACCTCTTTTTATCACCTCTAGTCAATTCTGAGTCTAAAATGTGTGCACGCAAAAACGTGACAAATCTCATGCGGATCAACTCAAAGGCCCAACTTGATTCTGGAAAATCCGCTCGTGTGGATTGTGAATTTCGCTCGAGTGGATTCACTCAGTCACGGATTTTCACTCCTTTTGCCTCCTTTTGCGATCTTTTCTTTTCCGGAGTGATATTAACTTGAAGAGGAAGAAAAACACTTTATTGTATCAAATATCATAAGCTAAAAGACTAAAAACATAAGCTAGGGAGCCTCGAAGTGTAACATTTCGGCTTAGATCACCTACCATAAATGATCATATTATTCTATTAACCCTAAAAGGTTTATTGTGCATGTTTCCAATGAGTTTGGCTTGAAAATAATGAATTCTCTCCTTTTGCCTCCTTTTGCGATCTTTTCTTTTCCGGAGTGATATTAACTTGAAGAGGAAGAAAAACATTTTATTGTATCAAATATCATAAGCTAAAAGACTAAAAACATAAGCTAGGGAGACTCGAAGTGTAACATTTCGGCTTAGATCACCTACCATAAATGATCATATTATTCTATTAACCCTAAAAGGTTTATTGTGCATGTTTCCAATGAGTTTGGCTTGAAAATAATGAATTCTAGTGCTTCCTTAATTTTGGTGTTATTTGCTCTTCTTGTGGACTGCTTTACAATGTGTAAGCAAGCTTGTAACTTAGACATGACTACAACGCTCATCATGAACTGTCTTGATAATGTTCCTGAAATGTATAAGTTTTAAGAACAGGAGTTGCATAAATATAGGAAAAAAAATAGATGGTTGGATCATTTGAATAAGAGCAAGTCTAGAGGACGTGGTTACTTGCCTGACAAGGAAAACCGGAAAAAGAAAAAAAAAAAAGTGGTCCGAGGCCTTACCCTTTTCTTTTTCTTTTTTTTGGGTTATAAATTTTGCAGGTAAAATTGTTGCCAGAGGTTGATCTTCATGGAGTGAGTTGGCATCGACATAAGCATATTTTAGCATTCATTTCTGGGCCAAATCATGTTACAATTCGTGATTATGAGGATTCAGGTCAGTAATTTTCTTTCACTGATATGAGGGTATACTTGCTTCTTTCTTCGCCATTTGCATTGTCAAAGAGCATTTCATTCATCATCCTTTAGATGTCTGTTCAATATAATTTTTGATTCTAGTGAATTGAACCTTTATATTTTTAACAGAACGGAAGGAACCATGCATTTTGACCCATGAATCCCAAAGAGATGTTAAGCTTCTTGAGTGGAGGCCAAATGGTGGGAGGACACTTTCTGTAGCATGCAAGCAAGTATCACAACATTTCTGCATTCTTATTGTACAATTAGCTCAATGTTTTGTGTATTATGATTTTAAGAAGATTTACCAACAACTATGTTATTTCTTATTGGGTATCTTTTCAATAACTGAATTGAGCAGGGGTAGAATTTGTATATGGACTGCTTCTTATCCTGGCAATGCGGCATCTGTGAGATCTGGAGTTACCTCTGGCACTATTGCTAGGGGTGCTGGAACTCGATGGACTCTAGTGGATTTTCTTTGAAGTCACGATGATGAACAAATTAGTGCACTTTCTTGGAGTCCAGATGGAAGATATCCTAACTAGTTTCCATTTGGCATTCATTTCTATAACTTTACTATGCTTTATCATATTATCTAGTACTAGGAACATGACTTACTAAATTTGAGATATAATTATCACTTTCCTCACAGCTTTTGCATGCCATTAGTCCTTTTTCATCGATTAAGTTTCATTAGTCCTGTAATGAAACTTTGGATTCCCTTGATGTTTTTGTTGTCTTTGCCATGCACTGGGCCTTTGTGGTTGTTCCTCTGTGTGTAGGGTGCTGAAAGATACATCATGTTATTTGCTTCCCTGTTGATTGACATTTGGATAGTTTTTATTTTTATTTTTATTTTCTTTATTTATTTTTATTTTTAGCAAAAGAAAATACATAGATATACTTTATAATTGACAATATACAACAATGAGGATTTATTCTCACTTCTAAATGAACCATATTTTTCTATGCTTTCATTTTCTGTATTCTATTAATGGTTGAATCTGTGATTTTCTTGACCTCTTTTTACATATTTGGCATCTGGCTCGTATGAGAGCTCGTCATTCACGTTCTGGGATGTTGCTCAAGGTATATATAAAATCATTTCCCACTTCAATTTTTTTAGCATCAGAATCAGTGTTTGCTTTGGTCTTACAGAAGCTCACAGATTATGCTGAGTAGCATGCTGGGTGATTTTAGAAGCATCAGAAATAGTTGATTTCTTCATTATATTACTTTTTTTTTTTCCCTTTTCACTTTTGGGTAGAAAACTTTCTCTTTGTTATTTGTTTTTTTTTTTTTTAACTTTTTATAAATTCTTTGATAAAAATTGTGTTGTTTACTATGTGTATCAGATGGAACATCTTGAGATGATGCCCATTAACCACTCTCTTTGGATTTGGTTCACATTATTTGACTGATTTTTCTTTTGATTGGGCATTGGATAATGTTGCCCACCCTGAACCTGAGTCATCTGTAACATGAGTTTGTATTTGTCCTTCAATGATTAGCATGCCTGCATACTACAACTCCATAGAAGATCTATTTCTGTAACTTATCCTTCATATACCTATGAGACACATCGGAGTGATTCAATTTTAAAATCATTCAGTGATATAGGACACAAGTTTCAAGTATATATATTCATAAACTATTTGTTTTGCAAAAACCAACCAAAAAACAAAATAGAATAAAAGGAAAAAGTGTGTTTCTGTTTCTCCCTGTTAGATAATACATTAATGATGTAGAAAAAGTGTGGAGATACTCTCCTACTAAGCAGTGAACGATGAGCTCAAAAATAAAATATGATGCAGCCGTGGAGGGCTGAAATTGCTAGTTGACGTGGCTAAAAAGGTGGTAAATATGTATAGGCTCTTATGGTTTGATGGATAATGAAAGGGTACGGGTTTGAGCATGAAAAGATGAGGTCTTGGGTATTATTCAGGAATTTTGTGGGCACTGTGAACCTTTGAAACTTGGGATGTTGTGTTCTTTAAGGTACTAGGGTTGAGTAGTTGTGGATGTTAAGTTATTGGGGTTATGAAATAGAATTTCTAGGATTGGGAAAGGCTTGAAACAGATCTAGTTCTAGAATTTTTACTGGCCAAAAAATACATAGAAAATTAAGAAGGAAGGAGACAGTTTAAGCAGCACACCTAGAGTTAGAATTGCATCATACAATCCCAAAAAGGCGTCAAAAGTTTTGGAAAATCTCTAAAACATATTCTCTATCAATAAGTTGGATGAATTTATATAGACTAGAACTCCTGATTCTAAAAGAACTTGGACTTCCTATTTTGGAAACTAAAACTTTTGACTTGGAAATCTATCTAAAACCATGCACGACCCATGAATAAAAACTCAATTACATAACTTGACCCACATGATGACCCATGGGTGACCTTGTACAACCCATTCCAGAAATTCTACAAATCACCAAAATACCCCACACCTATAAAATACTGTAATACATATAAAAAAAACCACTAATTAATATATTTAAAATAAAAATAAAGACAAAATTGTATTACTTGAATAAAAAGGGACAATTGCAGAAAAATGGTATCAATACAAAATACCATTTTTTTTGCAATTGTCCCAATAAAAAACACCCATGGGTGCACCAAGTAGGTGTTTGGCATGCACTAAAAAAGTGCACTTGTTTTGCATACATACACTTATTTGAGTCACATCAATCAACATCTCCTCTCTACTTTTTTACCTACTTTCTCTACTTTTCTACACATTTTTTTTTTATTATAAAAAGTCAAAAAGTGTACTTATTTAGAACATCCCAAACCAATGCTCAACAAAAAAATTGAGTTCAGAAATGAAATCTAAAGGAGAGAGGATTCACAGAATAATGCTTGATTCCAAAAATAAAATGTATGTATGTAAAAGACCCATCTTGTGCTTCTAGATCCCAAGAATTGTCTCCTAAAAAATGCATCTATTTCCCTCTCTCCAAGCTTCACATTATACAGAGCGGGGCCACCATCCAAGTTTTCTTTTTGGACTTCCAACTGCATCCACTACCCCAACATTCCATCACCTCCTTGATCGAGCTTGGCACCCTAAAGGTGGAAAAGGTGAATCCCGAAGCTCATTTGCCACAGGACAGTGTATGAGAAGATAATCCCCTATCTCTTCCGCTATACAGTACATTCAGCAACAGCAGCACCTATTGGTCATTTTATATCCCCGCTTTATCAGATTGTCCACCGTTGAGATATAATTCAAGGCTGCTAAAAGCCACCTTTGAAGGAGCTCCTGTCTTCCAAATTGATGGCAAATGTTCTCTAGATCCTCCAGAAATCAATGAGAAGTAAGGTATTACAGAGAAGAACTCATATCTATTCTTCCACTTCTAACTGTCCTGTCTGGGTGGAGTGATAGTCATGCCATTAAGTAAGCCAAGAAACTCCTCCACGCCTTCTGCTTCCCAATCTTGAAGAGGTATGCTAAAAATAGGCTGTCTCAAACCATTTTAGACCTATATAAGCTCAAATAATCCACAACCAACACATTTATATTCTAATTTAATACCTAACCTGTAAAAAATAAATTGATGTATATTATTGATAGATATATTAGTACAAATGTGAGAGGCTCCTTATATAGGAGATATAGGTGTAGTAGGTGAAGTGGAGGTGGTAGTGGTGTAGGTGAAGTGGAGGTGGTAGTGGTGTAGTGGGTTAGGTTTAGTGGAGTAGGTGAGGTGGTAGTGGTGGTAGGTGATGGTAAATTCTAACAGCCCCCCGCAAACTCAAGGAGGATAGAAACTAACCAACTTGAGTTTGAAGAGAGGAACAAAACAAGAAAATACATAAAAAAAGGATAGGAGACACTGTATGGTCGTGTCAGACCGTTGGTGAAGACACTGTATGGTGGTGTCATAACGTTGTAGAGGACACTGTATGGTGGTGTCATAACGTTGTAGATGACAGTTTATGGGGTCATGTCGGACCGTTGTAGAAGACAGTTTATGGGGTCATGTCGGACCGTTGTAGCAGACAATGTTGTGACAGTTGTTGTGACAGTTTACGGAGTCTTGCTGGACCCTTGTAGAAACTAACCGGAATCAATGTCGGGACAGTTTACAGAGTCTTGTCGGACCCATGAAGGAGCTAACCGGAATCAATGTCGGGACAGTTTACAGAGTCTTGTCGGACCCATAAAGGAGCTAACCGGAATTAATGTCGGGACAGTTTACAGAGTCTTGTCGGACCCATAAAGGAGCTAACCGGAATCAATGTCGAGACAGTTTACAGAGTCTTGTCGGACCCATGAAGGAGCTAACCGGAATCAATGTCGGGACAGTTTACAGAGTCTTGTCGGACCCTTAAATAAAATCGCACCCTCAAAAGGTGCGCCCAATTTTTCAAAAGGCGTGCCATCAAAAGGCGTGCCCAATTTATCAAAAGGTGTGCCGGACATGATGGCGAGGCACGTGAGTGTCTTGGTTGGCGTGCCCGTTTGTCGTTTGGCGTCAAGTGGCGCGTGATACGCGTGGCTGCCCCGTCGTCATGGTCTTTATAAGCGGAGGCTAAGGCTGAGGCAGAGGCGGAGACAAAAAAACTTGCGAGAGATATTCTGAGAGAGATTTCTGAGAGAGATATTCTGTAATACTCTGTTGTCTGAGAGAGATTTCTGAGAGAGATACTCTGTAACACTCTGTGGCCCAGAAAATGGCTTCATCTTCCCGGAGTCTGCTCACTCTCTTTCCCGACCTCAACGAGTCAACAAGAGAGAGAACTGGTGCGGTGGCACTGGAACCTCAACCAAGCGCCCCGGAGTTTGCTCCGTTGAACTTTCCGATGCGGTCGGTGGAGCAAAGAATGGCAGTGCAGTCGGATGTGGAGGCCAATCAGTATACTTTGAAGTTATGTGTGGAAAGCATGACGGCGGTCACAAACTTGTCGCACCGGCTGCAGAGCAGGACAAATGAGGTGCAACAGTTAAACTCCCATCTGGCTCTGCTCCAACGCATGTATAAGGATGCGCGAGCAGAGATGAGTGTGCTAAAGGCAGAAAACAAGGAGCTGAAGCGGAAGGCCACTGTGATGTTCCGATTTGGAGGTCCGCCGTATGCTGCAGTGGAGGAGCAGGGAGTAGTGATCGTGCCCAGTGGAGTGGGAAGCACAGAGGTAGCACCGTCAAGGACCGCCCAGGACGGAGGCAAGAAGAAGAGACCTGCAGTAGAGTAGAGAAGGAAAAAGAAAAATCCCACTGTGGGAGTGGTTTTTTTTTTTTTTTTTGTAAGTGTGATTGGGGTTGATCCCTCAGATGAATAAAAGAAGGGAAGGTTTGGTGTGCAAATCTTTATCACACGGCGTTGTGAAAAACAGCAATGGTGTTGGTTTTTTTTTTTTTTTTTTTTTTAATAAATAAATAAAAAAAAATAAAAATAAAAATAAAATAAAATAAAGAAATGGAGGCAACGTGGGTGAGAGAAAAAGTAAAGAGAGAGAAAATTTGTTCTCCGAATTGAGAGAGAGAATGGCTGTAAAGTGTTTGGTGACAGCTATCTTCTTTAGGTTCTGCTCATGGTATACTTTCTTTAATGCCTCGTGATAAGCATCTTTACAAATGTGCTCATGCTCTCAACAGTGTTGCTGCAATTCCTAGACGTGCAACTGTTGTAAATTGCTGCAGCCAAAAATCTTGAATATGGTTGTAATAGGGCTTCCATGAGGAATTTTGGTCCTGTAAATAGGGGAGCCAAGGAGGAAGACTGGGATAGAGATTAATATTGTCGCAGAGGAGATCTCGAAGAAAGTCCTGATTCATCCTCCCTGACCGCAAAATCACGTCAAAATAGAAGAGTTGATTCGCGGCCGTAGGTAAAACTCCGATCGGCGGAGAAGCATGAAACTGAGGTTGCTGGAACGGAAACCTAGAGGCGGCGGTGCCGAATCCGGTAAATCCGCAGCCGTGAGAGAGACTGAGAACGAGCGGAGGCGACGAATCGACCATCCGCGCCGGAGAGAAGCCTTCGCGACTCGAAGACTCGACGGTACTGCTCTCACTCGGACTCCGATTACAATTCACTTTCTTGATTTCATTGATCTTCACATTATTATTCTCTTCCGGTTGAGGAAAAATTAGTTTTGGCCTTAGCACCGCGAAACTCTCTGGCGGCGGTGTCGTAGGCTTTGGCCGCCTCCTCCGCCGTATCGAAGGTCCCCAACCAGACGCGGCTCTTGCGCGCGGGATCTCTGATCTCGGCAGCGTAGCGGCCCCACGGCCTCTTCCGTACGCCTCTAAAATGCGCCTCTTTGCCGATCGCGGCGGCGGTGGCGGTGGCCTTCACAGCTCCGCCGTCCAATTTCTCCTTGGGCGCCATACACAGTTCGTCACCTATACATACACAGTTGGAAATATGTGTGATTGATTGTGTGTGAAAGAGAGAGGGAGACGGGAGGTGTGGTGTAGCTGAAACCGGCGGAGCGGACACCACAGGAGGTGTGGCCGGAGATTGACAAGAGTTCAGTTCAGTTATGGAATTTGTGGCAGCGGAGTGAAGGTATGTGTAGAGGTCCGGCGGGCGGCCAAGGCGAGGCTGCCGCCCGCCGGTGAAGCAGAATTATTAGTTTCTCAACCTCGCTCTGATACCATGTAAAAAATAAATTGATGTATATTATTGATAGATATATTAGTACAAATGTGAGAGGCTCCTTATATAGGAGATATAGGTGTAGTAGGTGAAGTGGAGGTGGTAGTGGTGTAGGTGAAGTGGAGGTGGTAGTGGTGTAGTGGGTTAGGTTTAGTGGAGTAGGTGAGGTGGTAGTGGTGGTAGGTGATGGTAAATTCTAACAGTATAAAATAAGTCTTCAATAAAGCAGAATTTGATTACACATAATTCCAATTGGTCCCAAGCAAATTCTGCTTGAAGCCAACACATTTCCAAAATTTGCTGCATCTTTAATTTTGCTTTTTCTTGATCTTGTTATGGTCCATATCAATTAAAGCCCCTAGGGTATGAACATGGTGAGGTGCATCATCTATTATGCACATTAGCATTCCAATTTTTAAATGCAAATCACTTAGTCAAATTTTCCCAAATTCAAAGCATATTGCTTGCGCTAACCATATTGTAAGAGCAAACCAAACATACCACACAAAGAAAGATCAAGCAAATAGCTTTTTGTTGTAATTTGTAGAACATAAGATTACGGATAAAGAAGAAGAGTAAAAGACATTGAATGCTATTATGGTTCTCTCCCTTGTAACTATTATTTATACTTAAATGAAGCATACTACAAAAATACCCCTTGTATTAAAAATAAAAACATTCCAGCACTCCCCTTCAAGCTAGTGCAAAAAAATCAGGCGTGCCCAACTCTGTAAGGATATTACGAAACACTCCACTCGATACTCCCTTTGTTAAGATGTTAGCAAGTTGATCTTCATTCTTTACATAATTTAACTTCTCATCGATAAAGTTCTTATTAATATCAATATGCTTAGCCTGATCATACTGAATTGGAAGGATATATATATATATATATATTTGGGTGAATAGGATATTCATGTTGTGTGTGCACGTTTTTCATGTCCTAAAGTGACCAAGACTTTAGAGCTTAAGGTTGAATCAACGTTTGTTGTGGCACGTAAGGAAGAACTTGTTGAATCAGTAACCGTGTAAAATGTTGATCTAGTCATTGATTCTATTGCTGATGAGAATTCAATTGAGTCTATTGTATCCTCCATTCCAGAGTCTATCCTATCTTCATCTCATTACGAGCCTGATGAAATTGTCATATCCTCTGCTTTTTTGGAGTCTATTGCTCCTATCTCCTTGCTTGATGTTGAGAGTTACTCTGACATTATTTCTAATCAATCATCTCATAAGTCTGTTAATCTCGTCTCTTTGCTTGATTTTAATAGTTACCTTGAGGATATTTATTATCATTTTAAGCATAAGGGCTTTGCTAGTACCCCTTTGCACCATAGTTGTTCTCCAAGTATTTCACGTTGACATTTAATGGACAAGTTTGTTCTATTCTGGATTATGGATCAAGTGCATGTTTTACTAATTTACCATTGAATTTAAATATTTGTTCAATGTTACATGTACAGGATATGTTACTCAATTGAGGCACTTTGAAGCCTCTTGTTTTTTTTGATGGTTTCTCTACTGGAGTTGCTACATTTTCACCACCAACACCTGTTCTAGCTGCTTTGTCTTGGTCATTTTGTGTTTATTTGATTATTGATGCTATAGAGTCAAGACATCATTTTCTTACATTGGGCTTCTCAATATAGTCTTGTTCAGGAAGTATTCACCATTCAGATGCTATCATGGTTGAGGAAATGTTTCGCCAATGTGAGCTTCATCTGTTGGAGTGCTTTTATTATTACAACTCCCTGAGGGATATGTTTTTTCGCCGATGAGAAATGATAGGGAATGACAAGGCTGTGGATGAAGCCAATTGAATTAGAATTTTAGTTTATTTAGGTTTTTGTAATTATTTAGGAGTTTTTTGATTTCATTTCATTAGGATTTTAGTTCCATTTTTATGTTTCTTTAATTTTTCTTTATTTTCTTATTGGATAATGCTTTTAGGCCCATATATATAGGTGGATGTGTATTGAACTATTACATTTTTGATATTGGCAATTTGGCATATTATTGAATTTGAGAATTTCAATATACCTCTTTCTCGTCTATAGATTTGTTTCTTTTCTTTTTCGTCTTCTCGTTTCTTCTTCACCTTCTTTCTCCTATTGGTGCTGTATCAAGGTGTCATCCTCCCTTTCCTACACCACGAGTCATCTTCTTTAATTAATCAAGGTCATTAACTTAATTAACTATGTTATGATTAATTAATCACAGTTACCTAGCTAATCTTGATTAGGCTTAATTAATCATTGTTTCTTTTATTAATCGGAATTGGTTTTTCACATAGTTGACAACACAATAGTCATTAATCCAAATTGATTAAGCACCTTGGTTTGCCATTCAAACATCATTAAGCCATAGTAACTAGACTCTATTCAACTGCCCCTAAAACTAAATGTCTCTACACAAGCACACAAGTGGTGTGGTCTCTTCTTACATTTTCATACAGGAGACTTATCTCAACATGAGGGATAGTGCAGAAGCTCAAGTTATACAATTACAAAACATTTTCATGTTATTTTCATCTATTTGTATGAGGCATTTCCATACAATATCAATACAACATATACTCTTAGCAAAATATCAATACATCAGATGTTAGAATTTACCTTCACCTACACCACTACCACCTCACCTACTACCACTACCACCTCACCTACTCCACTAAACCTAACCCACTACACCACTACCACCTCCACTTCACCTACACCACTACCACCTCCACTTCACCTACTACACCTATATCTCCTATATAAGGAGCCTCTCACATTTGTACTAAATATATCAATCAATCTTGTATCAAAACATCAATCAATAATACTACAAT
The DNA here is from genome assembly GCF_055761805.1 of Camellia sinensis. Classification (NCBI taxonomy): domain Eukaryota; kingdom Viridiplantae; phylum Streptophyta; class Magnoliopsida; order Ericales; family Theaceae; genus Camellia; species Camellia sinensis. Next base: position 63,724,972 of record NC_138972.1, read on the forward strand.
TTTAACATGGTATCAGAGCAAGGTTAAGATCTTAGTATTTCCCGCTTCACCGGCGGGCGGCAACCTCGCCTTGGCCGCCCGCCGGACCTCAACGTAGTCCCCTAGAATTTTAAACACATACCAGAAAATATTCTTCCTTTGTCATTGTTCCTCCCTCTGTTCTTATGCCGTCTTCTGTATTTGACAATATGAGGTATGAACACCCCAGTTCCATTTCCAGTCCTCATAGATGAGAGCCTTGTCTTCTTTAACTATCTTGTGAAGCTCAGTGCTAGAAGATATACAGGCTCTTTCATCAGGTTGTTACAACCATTTTCTTTATTATGATGATCAGAAACCTGCTCATCATTGTCACTGTCTTGAGATCCAGACGAGGGTGTAAGACACGAAGATTGGAACACTCTGCTTCCTCTGGATCGACTCCGACGAATTTTAGAAGACGATGAAGACGAGGACTCAGCAGCATTGGGTTTGCTACTGCTCGATCCCATCTCAACCCAACACCAACGGCTTCAAAGACCCACCAATCTTCACATGACCAACCAGAGAAGAGGAACTTTTGTGATGTTTTTGTCTGTTGGACTTGTTATTGCCGCACTCCCATGCCTTTTTCTCTCTCCCACTTTACTTTTTCCACCACCCACACCACACAACCCCTTTCTTTTCTTTTCTTTATTTTCCACTCACAAAACATTATCATCACCTTTTGCACCTCACCCGTTGCTCCACTTTTTTTTCTTTTATTTTATTTTATTTATTTCTTTATTTATTTATTTTATTAAAAAAAAAAAAAAAAAAAAAACAAAAAAAAAAACAAACAAAGAGGAAGAAGACGAACTGCAAACTCATTTTATTCATATCGGGCCTCACCCCGATCACCATTTTACACCAAAAAAAAAAAAAAAAAAAAAAAAAAAAAAACCACACCCACAGTGGGATTTTTCCTTTCCCTTCTCTATTCTACTGCAGGTCTCTTCTTCTTGCCTCCGTCCTGAGCGGCCCTTGACGGTGTTGCCTCCGTGCTTCCTCGACCACCAAACAAGTTGCCTCCTCCCTGCTCCTCCACTGCAGCATATGGCGGCCCTCCAAATCGGAACATCACGGTGGCCTTCCGCTTCAGCTCCTTGTTCTCTGCCTTTAGCACGCTTATCTCTGCTCGCGCATCCTTATACATGCGTTGGAGCAGAGCCAGCTGGGAGTTTAAATGCTGTACCTCATTTGTCCTACTCTGCAGCCGGTTCGACAAATTTGTGACCGCCGTCATGGTTTCCACGCATGACTTCAGAGTATACTGATTAGCCTCAATATCAGTTTGCATCGCCATTTTTTGCTCCACCGACCGCATCGGAAAGTTCAATGGAGCAAAACCAGAGGTGTTTGGTTGCGGTTCACTGGCCACCGCACCAGTTATTTCTCTTGTGGGCTCGTTCAGTTCTGGAAAGAGCGTGAGCAGGTTCTGGGTAACTGGACGGGAAGAAGAGGCCATGTTTTTTGAGTTGCTAAGTGTTTCAGAGAAGGGTTGGTTTCCGGGTGTTTCAAGATTTGCAGAGACAAGCTCTCCGAGCGTTCAGAGGTTTCAGACTCGTATGCACAGCCTTCGCCTCAACCTTGTTTTAAATAGCCAGGGCCAGCCACGCGCATCGCGCGCCTCTTGCCGCCCGACAAACTGGCACGCCTTTTCATGGCACATCTTTTGATGAATTGGGCACGCCTTTTGATGGCACGCCTTTTTATGGATTGGGCACGCCTTTTGATGGCACGCCTTTTGACAAAATTGGGCACACCTTTTGAGGGTGCCACTTTTACAAGGGTCCGACAAGACTCTATAAACTGTCCCGACATTGATTCCGGTTAGCTCCTTCAAGGGTCCGACAAGACTCTGTAAACTGTCCCGACATTGATTCCGGTTAGCTCCTTTATGGGTCCGACAAGACTCTGTAAACTGTCCCGACATAGATTCCGGTTAGTTTCTACAAGGGTCCGACAAGACTCTGTAAACTGTCCCGACATTGATTCCGGTTAGTTTCTACAACGGTCCGACATGACCCCATAAACTGTCTTCTACAACGGTCCGACATGACCCCATAAACTGTCTTCTACATCGGTCTGACACCGCCATCCAGTGTCCTCTACAACGTTATGACACCACCATACAGTGTCTTCACCAACGGTCTGACACGACCATACAGTGTCTCCTATCCTTTTTTTATGTATTTTCTTGTTTTGTTCCTCTCTTCAAACTCAAGTTGGTTAGTTTCTATCCTCCTTGAGTTTGCGGGGGGCTGTTAGAATTTGCCTTCACCTACACCACTACCACCTCACCTACTACCACTACCACCTCACCTACTCCACTAAACCTAACCCACTACACCACTACCACCTCCACTTCACCTACACCACTACCACCTCCACTTCACCTACTACACCTATATCTCCTATATAAGGAGCCTCTCACATTTGTACTAAATATATCAATCAATCTTGTATCAAAACATCAATCAATAATACTACAATTTTAACATCAGACTTAAGTAAAACATATTCATACGAAAAAATTCATTACTTCAAGATAGCATCATATCACCTTAGCAAGTAAGAAATAAGGCTTTCTTGTTTAAGTGCACTCAATGCAAGCATAATATAGAGTGCAAAGCAGTATCTGGGTTATCACAGTTAGAGTCTCCAGTTGTTTTAGGGTTGCTTTGTTTTGGGGCATGGGTTAAATTGAATCTGAGAATATTTTCATATTTGCTGATCTGGTTTTTATCTCTTTAAGAATCAAGTTACTCTTGAACTACATGCATTATGATAATTCTATTTTCATTTTTGCAGATACTCAGTTCTTTTTTTTAATTGGTATATCTGAATTCATATAATTACAGGTCGAGGCACACCCATTCGACGGGGATTAGGAGGCATATCAATGCTAAAGTGGTCTCCCACTGGAGATTATTTTTTCGCAGCGAAGTTGTACTGTCATTTACTCGCCTGATTCAGATTTTGTATGCTTGCTGTTAATCTTAATCAATCTAAATCTGAGGTGATGATCTTGTTCTGTTACAGTGATGGGACATTTTATCTTTGGGAGACAAACACATGGACATCAGAACCTTGGTCCTCAACCAGTGGCTTTGCCACGGTTAGTAAAATGATAATTCTGTTTGTGCAATTGACCTGTACTTACGTGATTATCAGATCATATGAGATATCTATAGTTAGCAATCATATATTTCTTTATCTGAGTTTCTTGGTGATATTATTCACTTAGATTGACAAATTTAGGTGTTTGTAGCTTTCACAGATTGATTAATGTTTCTTTGTGATATGTTTATTATTATGACTGCATGGATTTAGAGATACGCTGTGGAGAGAAATTTTTGTAGATCAACATGGTGTGTTGTATTCCAAGAGATCAGCAGTCTCTTTTTGTGCAGTGTTCACAGTCTCTTTTTCTACTATGTGTGTGCATGTGTGTATATATATATATATTTTACGGGGGTGAGGGTTGAGACGTACTAGCTACGCATGTTATGCTAAGTATGTTTTGCCCCCTCCCTTCCCCCTTTTTCTTTTATGTTGCAGTTGACCAGTTTCAAGCTCGGAGAAAGGATTGTTGTAGTTTAGATGACAGATGTAGAACTTGTAGCCACAACTCTTGAAGATTGGTTATATTTTCTAGCAGGTGCATTCATTTTCATTGCCTTGTGTCTAACCAATGATAGTGCACTACAAGCAAGGTTGTTAAAATAGGGATCTTACGTAGGATCATTGGGAGGGTCTTGTGGATTGGATTGTAGATTGTAAGATTCTACTTGCTGTATAAAATAAAGTGTAAAATTATCAATAATAATATATGTTTTAAATAATTTTAATAAATAATAAATTTGATATAATGCATATTTATGCTAAGATAAATTGTTAGTGTTTACTAATAATGTATAATTGATAAAATGGTCACAATTATTCCATTTAGATGAAAACCAAGTTTTCAATTCTTCCTCCAAACCATTTTGTTCAAACAAAAAATTGAATTCACTGACTTTGATTTTAGGGCGAAACAAATTTTTTAAATTTCTCTCAAAATATTTTAATTCAAATAATTTTGAAGAAATCTTTTTCTATAAATAAAGAGAAGCTGTCACATTCTCTTCAAGTTCCCAAAATGAAATTTGTTATAAGGGGTTGTTTGGGGTGCCCTAAATAAGCGTACTTTTTGTCTTTTTAGACTAAAAAATTGAGGAAGAAAATATGGATGTTTAAGTTAACTTTTCGACTTTTTATGAAAAAATGTGTAATAAAAAATTGTAAAAATTGATTTGTAGGGAAAAATTAGAATTGAGAGTTGTGCAGCCGTAATTGTTGACTTTTGGTAAATAGTGTTAACTTGTTAACTTTTTGAGTAACTTTTTGATTTTTTGACTTTTTTTGTAATATGCCAAACTTGGCCTAAGAGAAGACACTTGAAGGTGAATTTTTTTGTCAAAATTTGATCTACACACACATACATATATAGAAAAAATAAATAATAAGAAAAAAATTGGTAGAAAGAATCAGAATCGTAGCTGGACCGGGATCATATTATGATTATACATGATTTTGTGATTAAGATCATAGTTATTCTAAGATTCTACAAGATTTTAGATCCTAGTGCAATCAGGATTGTTCGGCCAAATTGAGATGGTAGAATCGTAAAATCCTGTGATCTGGATTCGGATTCTTATAACCATGACTAGAAGTGGTATATGAAAAAAAACATGCACATTATCTACCCCAAGTAGTGGGGATTAAAGATTTTTGAGTTATGGAGTTTGGGTGATGCATAAATTCTAGAGAAGTTTTAAGACATCTAAAAATGTGTTATGTATTCTATTGGCTGAATACAGTTATTGGAATTGACGATATGTGAGGTTTTATGATTCATTGTGGGAAGTTGAGGGGTCGTCTTCTAGTTCTTGGAGAAGTTAGTTCTGTGAATTTCTAGGAGGAATGTAGTGGAATTGATATTGTGGAAACTGAAACTTAAGTTGAGTGTTGCAGCCTTCTGAAGTTACTTTGACGTATGATTTGGTATCTCTGGCCCTTTGGTTTTGATATAGGTCAAGAATTTTAGAAGTAACAAAGGCTGATTCAAATTTGGTTTGTTAATTGGCGAAAACAATCCAGACAGAGAACTAGAAGAAAACATTATTTGATAGTTGGTTTTTAGGCCTTTTGAATTCTGATGCTTTCTGCAGCCATGCAGGGAAGTTGAACAATATTTATTTCTATTTGTCAACATTGAATATCTTATTTAGCTATAGGATAGAAGGTAGAATCATTTTGTTATCCAGCTAAAAAGATCTGATGGAGCTTCTATACTTTTGAAGTTAAATATATTTATTTTGATAAGAATAGATGGATATATATCATGAGAATTTGATATGACATTCTCTATGGGTTGCTAGTTATTTTAATGAAGTTGTCTCAAATGTCATTTATTGCCTACTTGGTGTTACAGTTTCATGAGTAATATTTTGGTGGCACCATTTCTTAAATAATGGTTTGTATGCTAGTGACGTTCAACAAAATTATCTGGTTTACTCACTCAACTTTTGAATAGTGTAAATAACTTGTCAAATGAGTTTCAAGGTTGAATTGCTTTTCACTAGTACCGTGTTAATTCCTTCCAATTATAACAGAAGCAACTACTTTCGGTTTAGAAAACAGATTCATTCGTGATGCTCATGGAATGCAATTTCCAGATTTTTTTTTTTTGTTTTTTTTTAAAAATTACCTATGCTAATTTCTTCATATCAATATATGCAAGACTTGATGCAGCAAGTAATTACATCTCTTGGCCAATACAAGAAGTAAATGAATAATAAGAATCCTTGAGCATACATTATCATGGATACATTGTAATCAAAAGCATACAATGTTCAATTTATAATCAGAGATAGTATATCTCATTTGAAATAAGTCAGCTCATCTTCTCTTCATAACAAAATGGGCAAACATGAAAATCCCCACGTGGTGAATCAAACCACATAAAGTGGTAGAGAATGTCTCCTCATCTCATCGTAAGTAAAACCGGCGTGTTTCAAGACTCTCAATTCAATGGGAGAACTCCATGATTCTTCTTCAATTACTTGAAATTAGGGTTTTCCTTCAATCGGAATGAGCATAACAAGCTCAGTCATGGAGTTTAAGCCGATTTTCTACCAAATTGCACTTGGTAATCAAGCTATCGACATATTAAAAAGAAAGAAACAAGTTGCAAATAAGAATTCTTACTTCAATTGGCTAACACGTGCAAGTTTCTCTTGATCCTTCTCTTTCTTTTCTTGAATGTTCCTTCACTCTCTTATCTTTTTCTCTCCACACACTATCTACAGGACAAGGACTTCAAGTTCCTCTCTTCCTTTGTTTTTAATAAGCCATTATAGATCTATAGACATGTATGTATAAATAGAGCACATGTCAATGCACAAAATTGTAGAGAAAGCGAGGATGAGGCGTCTCTTCCCCCCCCTTTTTGCCAAATGGGCCATATACTCACTAATGAACACCATTAACCACTAACTACTCATGGTTAAGTTAATTAATCTCACTTTTGTTAATCATGTTGTTCTTAATCGAGGTTGCCTTTATTAATCGTATAACATTAATTATTAACCGTGGTCATTATTCATACAAAGCTCAAGACATAACAAGCATTAATATAGGTCAATTAAGTATTTTGATTAAGAAATTGAAGATCATGAAGTCATTTAAACACTGTAATTACAATGTCTCAATGAAGCATGTGAACAATTCTATTTCAATTCCATTCTCACATCAAAGACACAACTCGTTAAGAGTAGTTCATAGGTAAAGACACTAAGAGAATCTCCAGTAGTGTAGTATTAGGTGTAGCAATGCTAAAATAGCATTGTAGCGAACAAGCAACTCCAACAGTGTAGTATATATTGTGCTAAAATAGCAGTGTCATTTCCCATGCCAAATTTGGCACATGATACACTGCTATTTTATACTACACTTGACTAGTTGACTTTTTTCAAAAAAATTACATCTAGGGCTTTATTAATGCAGTTTAATATAGCACCGATTACAACTATGTCATGTGAAGATAAATTAAATGTAATTCCTAACATGATGAGAGAGCGAGAGTCAGAAAAAGGGAGAGTCAGAAGGTATAGTGATCGTGTGCTTGATCTGAAGATTGAGCAGAAGGTTATTATTGTTCAGGTGGATGAGAGATCACATGGGGAGGTAGTGGAAATCATAGAAAGGAATAGGCATCGCAGTTTCACATTGAAACTTGATCTGGGAGGGGTTTTTTGGGCATCACAGGTTCTCAAAGATGCTGGAAACATGAGTACCATGAGGCTGTTCTTCAGAAAGTATACGAATAGTTCGGCTGTGTTCTGTCTTCAGTGTTATTCAAATAGGAGAGGTGAGTTTGTGGAGCTATCCAAGTGGGTTGCAGGGATTAGGACATCAAATATTATCATCCCAACAGGAGTCAATCGAAAGGGGTGGAAGGATGTGGCTTCGTTGCTGGAAACAATCCTATTTGGAGCAAGGCAGAACAACTGCACTAGAGATGTAGATGGCAAGAAGGTAGGCAATGAGATAAGAAAGGAGGCCAAAGCAAAGGATCCTTGCAATGATGTTCGATTGAATGGGGCTGACAAGGGGGATGACACAGGGGAAAAGAGTCAGCAAGTGAAAACAGGGGCAAATAGAGGATGGTCGTATGCGGAGGTTCTCAAGCTTCCATCAGTGAGTTTGTTAAGAGATGATCCTTCGCTAGTACTTCATCAGGCGGTGGTGTGTGAGAGGGCAGATTTCTTTATTGGGTGGGAGCAAATTGAGAAGGAATTATGTAAGTCTTACAAGATATCTATTAAGTTGCGTCCATTTCAGTTGAATCGAGCTCTGTTCTTCACCAAGACCGAGGATATGGCTGCTTTCTATGGGGGTAAGGGGTGGCAGTTTTTTGGAATGGGTATTGCGGTATTGTTGGAAAGGTGGTCAGAAGAGAAGCATAGGAGATCGAATGTGATTGCTTCGTATGGTGGCTGGATTGCTATTTGTGACTTGCCATTTAATCTACGGAATATCAGTATCTTTGAGCAAATTGGGAGGAAATGTGGAGGGCTTCTAGAAGTGGATAACAGAACAAAGAATTTTGAAAATCTGTTTGAGGTGAGGTTGAAGGTGAGAGGATCAGATTCTGGGTTTCTACCTTCAACCATGGAGATCTCGACGGATCATGGAGCCATCACGGTGCGAGTAAAAGGGATTTCGAAGTCTTTCAGTCGAAAGGAGGGTCATCGGCACTGGGATTTCCGGCAAGAGGTTCCATCGGAGATTGGCGTCGGAGGTGGAGGAGATGAAGAGTCTGGGGGGACAGCTGCGACACTTGGCTGTCTGGTTCCTAAGGAAGTTGGGGTTAACGAAGGGGCTCTGATATTCGTCAGTGAGAATGTCAACGAAAAGGGAAGGTCAAGCGGTGGGCATGAGTGTAATGAACATGGGCCTCGTGTTTTGGGCTCCAGGGCTCGAGAGGCTAATTTAGGTGAAGATGGGCTGTTGGATGTGCTTGGGCCCAGATCAGGTTTGGGTCTTTCTTTTACACCAATTGCAGACCAGGTCCGTGACGAGGAGATTTTTGATTTGGGCCTTTTGAGCTATAGTCATTTGGGCCAAGGAGGGGATCTTGTGGAGGATAGTCCACTGGGTAAAAAACAACCAAGTTGTATGTTGAATCATGATGGGTCGAATCCAGTCCAAATGAGCATTTCTGTTACTAGTTCGGATCTAGGGCTTTGTCGGGTAAAAGAGACGATGGGTATTTTCGATCGGGTGAATGATTGTATACAGACAACGACCCAGGTGGACGATAGGGATGAAGGCAACGACAGTCGGCGACAGGAGGATGTGGAGATTGGGGCTGATCTGGTTCCGACTAAGCTGGTTGGATTAAACCCGAACGAAATTCAACTGGGTTTGGCCGATGTGGTCGATCGTTCCACAGGTCAGTTTTTTCGGGTTGAGCGACACACTGATGTTAATGATTTGGTTGAAGATGAGGATGTAGCGATCGAATTTTTACCTGATGTTGACAGAATGGTTCACGAAGTGGAAGGGGACATCTGTGATCCTCAAGGGGTGCTTCAAGCATTGGAAGAATATGGATCTTTAGATAGTTCTGATGAATCTCTTGGTCCGAATGAGGAAAATGAGGATTATTCGGAGGAGGAGAGGGCTAATGATGTTGAATTGAATCTCACTGGGTTATATCATGAAGAGGAGGTACCAGGTTCTTCTTGTATTAAACACACTGGGGGATTTGAGGGTGAGGAAGTCTTCAAGTCTTGTGAATAGGTTGGTGGCTCCATTGACAGGGACAACATGAATTCTTCACTTCATCCTTATATTCAGAGTTCTCATTCTGTGTCAGTTAGAGGGGTGGGGCAGGAGGGGGAGTCAGTATTGGGTCCTTGTTTCTTACAAGTTTCCGGAAAGGTTTCTAACAAGAATGATAATTTGCCTTTGTTACATGCGAATAGGACCTCTACCAGTGGCAGTTTGAACCCACAGCTGAATAATATGGACACTAATAGGACTGATCTTTCGAGGGAGAAGTCTCTTAATCATAGGTTTCAAAGGAATACTGTTAATGGCAACGATGGTTCTGAGTCTGAAAGGTGGTTGAGGGAAATGAGTAAGTATGTGTCTTTTCCTTTGGAGGAGGATGATGTCCCTCATTTTACACAGTTACTTGAGACTCTTGGGTTGACATTGGTCAGGAATACTGGGAAGAAGTCTCGGGCTAAAAGGGTGGGGATTCCATCTGGGGGGGATAGAAATCATAGGGGTTCTGGATTAAGGAAAGGGTTGAGGGAATTAAGAAATCTTACAAGTGGTATCAATTATGAGGGGCGGGGAAAAGAGGTAAGGGGTGATGATAGTTCCCGATGAAGATCTTTAGTTGGAATGTTCGAGGACTACGGTCTCGTAGGAAAAGGGCCGTAGTTAAAGAGGTTTTGAAAATTCAACAACCAGAGATAGTTATATTTCAAGAGACAAAGTGTGAGGGGTGTGATAGGTTAGGAGATGGGCTGTACTACCTTCTAGGGGAAGATCAGGGGGAATGTTGATTATGTGGGATGAGAGAGTTGTAGTGGAGTGTGAGGTTGTTGTTGGGGTATTTTCTTTGTCTATTAGGTTCAGGAATAGGGATAATAAGGAATGGTGGTTGACAGGGGTGTATAGTCCTAATAGATCTGGGGATCGTCAGGAGTGGTGGGATGAGTTAGTGGGATTATTCGGGCTTTGTTCTCTTTATTAGTGTGTGGGTGGGGATTTTAACATGGTTAGGCAAATTTCCGAAAAATTAAATGGGGTTTCCACAAATAGGAGTATGCGGGACTTTGATTCTTTTATCAGGGAGTGTGAGTTGATAGATCCTCTTCTGAGTAATGCGCATTTCACATGGTCTAATCTGCAGGAAAATAGGGTGTGCTGTAGGTTGGATAGGTTTCTTCATACTTTGGGGTGGGAGGAGTTGTTTCCGGATGTAAGGCAAGAGGTAGGGCCCAGAGTGGTGTCAGATCATTGTCCTGTGATTCTAGAGAGTTGTCCTTTTAAATGGGGTCCAACCCCATTCAGGTTCGAGAATATGTGGTTGGAAAATCGTGCGTTCAAGGCATTCTTTAAGGAATGGTGGGAAAATGCTCGTGTCCATGGGTGGGAGGGTTTTAAGTTTATGCGCAGGTTGAGAGGAGTCAAGGAGAATCTTAAAATCTGGAAACGTGAAGTTTTTGGGGATACGGGTGAGTTGAAAGCAGAGCTAGTTCGGGAGATTGGGGAGTTAGATGGGAAGGAGGCCGAGGAGGGATTATGTCAATCGTTAAGGTATAGGAGGTCAATGCTAAGAATGAAGTTGGAAGAGATCATTTTTAGGGAGCAAATTTTTTGGGGTCAAAGAGCTAAGTTGAAATGGGCTAGAGAGGGTGATACCAACTCTAGATTTTATCATAGAGTTGCGTCAGGGAAGAGGAAGAAGAGTTTTATTAAGAATTTGGAAGTGGCTTCAGGTGAAGTAGTGTGTAAGGAGGAGCTTATTGTCAAGGAAATTTTTAATTTTTATTCAAATCTATATTCCGATGGGGGTGTGGACCGTCCAAGGATTGAAGGCATTAATTGGGTCCCAGTGGATTTAGCGTCTGCTAGTTGGCTGGAAAGACCCTTCGACGAAGAAGAGGTGAGACAAGCTGTATTTGAGTGTGACAGAGACAAGGCTCCTGGCCCAGATGGTTTTTCAATGGCAGTATTTCAGGATTGTTGGGATATTGTAAAAAGGGATCTTATGAAGGTTTTTTCTGAGTTTTTTGAGAGTGGGCAAGTTAATTTGTGCACCAATGCCTCTTTCATTTGTCTAATTCCTAAGAAGGAGAAGTCAATCAAGATTAGGGATTTTAGACCCATTAGCTTGGTCACATCTCTTTATAAGATTTTAGCTTAAGTGCTTGCTAGAAGGCTCAGAGCTGTCCTGGGGGGCACTATTTCTTCGGCACAAGGTGCATTCGTGCAGGGTCGGCAGATTTTGGATGTAATTTTAGTGGCCAATGAGGTTGTGGAGGAGTATAGGGGATTACGTAAGAAGGGTATTGTATTTAAGGTAGATTTTGAGAAGGCATATGACCATGTTGATTGGGGTTTTGTGGATTTTGTTTTGGAAAGGAAGGGGTTTGGTGTTAGGTGGAGGAAATGGATTTGGGGGTGCTTGTCGTCATGCAGTATGGCAATTATTGTGAATGGCAAGGCGAGAGAGTTTTTCCAACCATCCAGGGGCCTAAGACAGGGTGATCCTTTATCACCATTTTTGTTTATTTTAGTTGCTGATGTGTTGGGTAGGATTATTGAGTTAGCTAAGGATAAGGGTGTCATTGAAGGGTTTGTGGTGGGAAGGGATAGGATAGGTGTGACTCACTCACAATTTGCGGATGATACTATTTTCTTCTCATCAGAGGAGGAAAGTAAGGTGGGGAGTCTACTGAAGATTTTAAGAATTTTTGAGATAGTGTCTGGCCTCAAGGTCAATCTTAGCAAAAGCAGTGTTGTGGGCATTAATTTGGCTGATAGTCAGGTGCATAGGATGGCGGCCTTGTTGGGATGTTCAATTGATTCCTTCCCCCTCAAATATCTAGGGCTTCCGCTGGGAGGAGATCCTAGATTGGTGTCTTTTTGGGAACCTGTTCTTGTCAAAATTAGGAAAAGATTGGAGGGATGAAAGCGAGCTTTGTTGTCTAAGGGAGGGGGTATACGTTAGTACAATCCGTATTAGGCTCGGTTCCTATTTATTTCTTGTCCCTTTTCAAAGTTCCGGTTAGCATTGCAAGAAAAATTGAGAAATTGATGAGGGATTTTTTCTGGGAAGGGTGTGAGGAGGGTAAAGGAGTTCATTTGGTTAGGTGGGAGACTGTTACTCTTTCTAGGGCAAAAGGTGGCTTGGCTATAGGGAACATTGTTGCCAGGAATATTATTTTATTGGGCAAATGGTTGTGGAGATTTCCTTTTGAAAATGAGTTGTTATGGTGTTCAGTTATTAAAAGCAAGTATGGAATTCAATCCAATGGTAGAGATTCTAATGTGGTTAATAGAGGCAATTGTCGTTCTCCGTGAAAATCCATTTCTCGTTTGTATCCTCTTGTGTCTAATTATTTTTCATTCAAAGTGGGGAACGGGGAGAATGTTCAGTTTTGGGAGGATGTTTGGTTAGGGGATACTTCGTTTGCTAGATCTTTTTCCCTTCTTTACAGGTTGGTTCGTTCTCCAAATGTGTTTATAGCGTCGGTGGCTTGCTCGTCTATGGCACTCATATCTTGGAATTTTGATCTCATTAGAAACTTGAATGATAGGGAGGCGGGGGAATTGGCTTCTTTGTGGGTTGTGATTGAGGGGGTTTCTCTTTCTTCGACTCCCGATAGTAGGGTGTGGAACCTTGTCTCTTCTGGGGTCTTTTCATGCAAATCCTTTTTTGATAAGATTATTGATAATCCCTCGGTTCTCTTGTTCCCTTTTCATAAGAAACTTTGGAAAGCGAGTGTCCCTCATAAAGTGAAGTTTTTCATGTGGTCTTTGGCTCAAAAGGACGTTACAACTAATGATGTTCTTCAAAGGAGAAGGCCTAATCACTCTCTTTGCCCCCAATGGTGTGTGATGTGCAAGAGTAATTTGGAGGTAGCGGATCATCTTTTTCTTCATTGCCCGGTGGCTGTAGCATTATGGCAGCGCCTTTTCAGGTTATGTGATGTGCAGTGGGTTGCTCCAAGGGAGTGTATGCATATGCTTCTTATTCGGTTTGACGGGTTTGGGAGTACTAAGAAAGCCAAATCAATGTGGTTAGGCATTGTTTTTGCTATTTTTTGGGTTATATGGTTGGAGAGAAATGTTCGAATTTTTTAGGACAAGGTAGCAAGTGTAGAGGCTTTGTGGGATAGGGCTGAATATTTGGCTTCTTTTTGGGCTTTTGTATCTCTTCCTTTTAAAGGAGTCCCTTTGTTTTTGATTTCTAGGGATTGGGCTGCTGTTTGCCATTCTTAGAGTTTGGAGTTTTGTGATTGGTTTTGCTTTTTCTTCTTCTTTTTTCTCTCCTTGTAAGAGGACTTCTTGTCCTCTCTCTTTTCCGTTTTAATAAAATTTTGTTGTTTCTCAAAAAAAAAAAAGAAAAAAAAAAGAAGAAGATAAATTAAATGTAAATATAAAAATTACATCCATATACAAGCCCATCTGTTTATTTTGTAACTTTCGACTTAGTATAATGAATTAAAGCTTTATTAAAAAATGGTGGTTGATAGGTAGATGAATAAAAAAAAGTGTAATCCTTGGTGCCTCGAATCCATCTTGCCTCGAATTTCTGTTCATCGGTCGTCCAGCAAAAAGGCTGACAACCGTGGTTGTCACCTTGTCAACTGCGGCTGTCAACCTTTTCGCCGGACGACCAGTGAACAGAAATTCGAGCCATTCGAGCCAAGGTCAAATTTGAGGTATGTAGCATTGCTCTAAAAAAAATAGCACATGAAATACTACACTGTTGGAGCACCTGTACTATTTGGGCACAGTGAATACTACATACTACTGGAGCAACTTATAGTAAATTTTTATGAAGTGCACTTTTGTTGTGCTCAAAAATAGCCCAAATTCCACTAGATATGCTCTGGCATAGCACACGAGTATGGCATATGGCATTATCACATGGGGAAAATGATGAACATGCACTTGTGGCATGCAAAGTAAGAAACAAGATCATGAAGTTATTCAAACATACTTTAATTACATACATGGTCTCAGTGAAGCATGTGAACAATTCACTTCAATTCTACTTTCTCATGTCAAAGACAACTCTCTGAGAGTAATTCATAGGCATAGTCAAGACACTAACATAGCATGTTTAAGTCACCTAGCACACAAGTATGGTATATGGCATTATCACATAGGGAAAATGATGAATATGCACACGTGGCATGTAAAGTAATACCTAAGGTATTGCATAGCGTTTCGCTGTTCATGATAAAGAGATGATTACTTTAGTGTGTAATCCACATGTTCTGACATTTGACGTTTACAATCCAAGAATTTATCTTGGTTGTATTAGTTGTATATCCACATTTCTTTAGCAATATCACAAGTCCTTTGTTAAAATTTATCGTCACCTACCACACACTTACCATCACCTACCACACACTCACCTACTACACTCACCTACTCCTCACCTACCACCACCTACTCCACTACACCTACATCTATATAAGGAACCATTTGTAATAGACAGAATCATTAGATATCAATCAATAATACATCAATTTTAACATGGTATCAGAGCAAGGTTGAGAAGCTAATAATTCTGCTTCACCGGCGGGCGGCAGCCTCGCCTTGGCCGCCCGCCGGACCTCTACCCATACCTTCACTCCGCTGCTCTCTCTCTCGGCAACTCTCTTTTCTGGGCAAAACCCAGCTTGTTTTTTTCTCCAACAAACTGTCCCTCATTTCACTCCTCGCGTCCGTCTTCTTTCTCGATTTCTAGAGAGAGAAGATCGATAGATATATCGCCATAATATATTCTACTTGAAGAAGAAGAGCTCAATCCCAGGCCCATCAATGGTGTTTCCCTTCATCGGCAACGCGATATCGCTCGTTCGAAACCCGACGAGGTTCTGGGAGCTCCAATCCGCCATGGCAGACTCTACCGGTTTCTCCGCAAATTACATCATTGGCTCCCTCAATGCAGCTGGAGTGCTTAGCCAACTACGTTGCAGTGCTATCCCTTCTAGAATACAACATGCTTTGTTATGCCCCCTCACTTATTGCTGCTTCAGCAATTTTCTTGGCCAACTACATACTCCTTCCTTCGAAGAGACCTTGGAATTCCACCTTGCGACATTACACACTTTACCAACCCTCTGATTTATGTGAATGCGTTAAGGCACTGCATAGCCTCTGCTGTAATAGCGTCAGTTCTAGTTTACCTGCAATCAGAGAGAAATACAGTCAACACAAGTACAAATTTGTTGCGAAGAAATACTGCCCGCCTTCAGTACCTGCAGAGTATTTCCAGAACCTAAGCAGCTAGAATAAACAAGATGGTATTTGCTGGTCTTCCCGTGGGCCCCATGCACATGCACCTCGAGAGCCCTGTGCTTCTTTTTTATTAAACAACTTAGTTGGAGCCCCTTTCACACCCATGTTTCCCACTACCCCATACCCACCATATTTTTTTAATATTTCCACCTTTTCATTTTTTGTTTTTCTTTTTTTTTTTTATTCATCACCCACTTGGGCATGTCTCATCCGGGTGCTTCTTTTGCTTATCCCAATTTTTTTATTCCCTTTGTTCCCACCATCTCTCTTCAAACCCACTATCTTTTTTTTTAATCAACCTCACTTTCTTTAAACCCCACTTTCACTCACACTCACATGCGCTTGTCCCATTCTCCTCTCATCTTTTCAACTTTTCTTTCAATTTTTTTTTTCCAACGTATTTGATCTGCCCAAGACGTGGCCCAACACTTTATTTTATATATTATTATTATTCTTATTATTTCAACCAAAAAAAAAAAAAAAAAAACAAACAAACCAACAAACAGAGGCAGAATTGCCCACCAAACCTTCCCTTATTTTATTCATGTCGGGACTCACCCCGATTACCATTTTACATAAAAAAAAAAAAAAAAAAAAAACCAAACAACCAAATCCCAAACAACCACATACACAGGCGGGATTTTTCTTCTCTACTCTGCCACCTGTCTTTTCTTCTTGCCTCCGTCCTGGACGGCCCTTGACGGTGTTGCCTCCGTGCTTCCTAGACCACCAAGCAAGTTTCCTCCTCCCTGCTCCTCCACTACAGCATATGGTGGCCCTCCAAATCGGAACATCACGGTGGCCTTCCGCTTCAGCTCCTTATTTTCTGCCTTCAGCACACTTATCTCTGCTCGCGCATCCTTATACATGCGTTGGAGCAGAGCCAGCTGGGAGTTTAACTGTTGCACCTCATTTGTCCTGCTCTGCAGCCGGTTCGACAAGTTTGTGACCGCCGTCATGGTTTCCACACATGACTTCAAAGTATACTGATTAGCCTCCACATCCGACTGCACTGCCATTCTTTGCTCCACAGACCGCATCGGAAAGTTCAACGGAGCAAACTCCGGGGCGCTTGGTTGAGGTTCCAGTGCCACCGCACCAGTTCTCTCTCTTGTTGACTCGTTGAGGTCGGGAAAGAGGGTGAGCAGTCCACGGGCAGACGAGGACGAGGCCATTTTCTGGGAAACAGCGTGTTACAGACTATCTCTCTCAGCAAAACGCACTATCTCTCTCAGCAAAACGAAGAGTTTTTTTCAGAAGTTTTTTCCCAGGTTTTTTTGTCTTCGCTTCTGCCTCAAGCACAGCCTCCGCATTGGTTTATATCGACACTGACGACGCGGCCGACACGCCACTCTGTCGTTCACGTGCCTCGCCGCGTCTCCGGCTCACCTTTTGATGGCTCGACGCTTTCTGTCGGGCACGCCTTTTGATGAAGTGGGCGCGCCTTTTGAGGGCGCGACTTTTGAGGGCTCACTATATATATCCATATATATATATATATTTGGGCAGCCTATATACACCATCCTACAGTGTATTTTTTAAGGGTCCGACAAGACTCTATAAACTGTCCCGACACTGATTCCGGTTAGCTCCTTCAGGGGTCCGACAAGACTCTGTAAATTGTCCCGACATTGATTCCGGTTAGCTCCTTCAAGGGTCCGACAAGACTCAGTAAACTGTCCCGACATTGATTCCGGTTCGCTCCTTCAAAGGGTCCGACAAGACTCTGTAAACTGTCCCGACATTGATTCCGGTTAGTTTCTACAAGGGTCCAGCAAGACTCCGTAAACTGTCACAACAACTGTCACAACAGTGTCTGTTACAACGGTCCGACATGACCCCGTAAACTGTCTTCTACAACGGTCCGACATGACCCCATAAACTGTCTTCTACATCGGTCTGACACCGCCATCCAGTGTCCTCTACACCGTTATGACACCACCATACAGTGTCCTCTACATGGTTATGACACCCCCATACAGTGTCCTCTACAACGTTATGACACCACCATCCAGTGTCTTCACCAATGGTCTGACACGACCATACAGTGTCTCTTATCCTCTTTTATTTTTATGTATTTTCTTGTTTTGTTACTCTCTCCAAACTCAAGTTGGTTAGTTCCTATCCCCCTTGAGTTTGCGGGGGGCTGTTAAAATTTACCGTCACCTACCACACACTTACCATCACCTACCACACACTCACCTACTACACTCACCTACTCCTCACCTACCACCACCTACTCCACTACACCTACATCTATATAAGGAACCATTTGTAATAGACAGAATCATTAGATATCAATCAATAATACATCAATTTTAACATCCTTTATATGGTTGTTTTTGCTTTTATGCTTCTGAAATACTTTTATTTCCTTTTTCTCTGTTTGGATTTGATAAACCTAGTTATTGCATACATACTGTTGATGGAGTCTTTTCTTAGTTTTAATTAGTGACTAATTGATAATATCATTTGTTATTAGGGAGCGACATGGGATCCCGATGGAGGAATGATATTTGTTGCTTTCTCTGAATCTTTAACATTAGGTTTGTTCATTTTGCATCAAAGCCTCCGTCACTAGGTATGTGAGCGTCTTCCCTCTTTTCCTTAGTAGCTCTTATTCCTATTGAATGTTTTCAACATTATGCTTGTTTTCCGAGTTGAGGTTGTAATGGATATGTTGGTATGAGGAAATTGTAGTGTGGGCTTGTGTGCGCATTGCTGGCATCTCTATGTGTCTGGTCTGACTACCTCACAATCTCTATTCTCTTGAATAACTTATTTATTTAACAAAGAGATCTATGGTCTTGGATTCTCTCTCTCTCTCTCTCTCTCTCTCTCTCTCTCTCTCCCTATGCATGTGTGTATTGTTGTTTTTTCTTTGTGGTGGGGTTGGTTAAAGGCTTTACAAATCCTGGGTTTGTGGAATAGTGTATTGGTAAGTGTTTTTGGGTATCATGGTGTTGGGAGTTAGTATATGGTGTGGGAGATAGTAATGGTGTGGTGGGATACAGAATGTTTTGAGGGATTCAAGTACTTTGTTGTTGTATAGTTAAGATCTACTTAGCTATTTTTTTTTTTCCTTTTTGTTTTTGCTTATGTTCTTCTAAACTTAAAAAGACTCGTGAGGCCGAGGGGTTGGTTGTGTGGATGTGAGCAGCAGTAGTAGGGGAGTTTGCACTCTCTAAATCTCTCTTAGTACATTTCATTTCCTTGTACCTTTAATTTCACGTCTTTAATGAAATTTTTAGTTTGCTGATATAAGGGGAAAGAAAAGAAAGTTGGAGAAGATATAAGGCTTGACAGTTTTAGTTATCTCATCTTCAATTTTGTTTACGCTACTCTGAAGAAAAAACTAGATGCCATCATGTTTTACAAATATGAACTGTAAGTTACACTTTGCCTCCAACTAGAGTAAGATGTCAATCATTATGATATTTCATATTTTATTATTAGTATCGTAAAACAGAATATTAAGGCCTTTTTGAAGTATTATTTTAGTTCATTTAGGTCATGTTTGGACATCTGGATGGGATTTTGGTCCAAGTAGGAGATATATGGTCAAACTGGATTGGAAGCGTATCCTCTATAGATAAATATTTTCTGTTGAGTATTTGATGTGGTATTGATTAATAGCCAACAATAGTGTTATATAACCTTTTTTTTTCTTTTCTTAATTATCAAAATCCAATAAAATTTGAACTCTTCAAAATTAATCGAACTTAAAAATATTAGAACCAAATGAGAGTGGGGATAATATGGATGTTGATAAAAAAATTCAGGATAAAAAAAGAAAGAAAGACTTTCATATGCAATAAAAATATGTATTATGTTAAAATTAATATATATAGAAAGAGAGAAAACAAATTATGTATATATATTGATGTATTATTGATTGATATTTGATTGATGTGTAAATTACAGATGGTGAGGTACTCATTATATAGGAGAGGATTGGGGAGTAGGTGAGTGTGTGTGGTAGGTGAGTTGAGTGGAGGTGGTAGGTGATGATATATTTTAACAGCCCCCCGCAAACTCAAGGAGGATAGAAACTAACCAACTTGAGTTTGGAGAGAGGAGCAAAACAAGAAAATACATAAAAATAAAAAAAGGATAGGAGACACTGTATGGTCGTGTCAGACCATTGGTGAAGACACTGAATGGTGGTGTCATAACGTTGTAGAGGACACTGTATGGTGGTGTCATAACGTTGTAGAGGACACTGTATGGGGGTGTCAAACCGATGTAGAAGACAGTTTATGGGGTCATGTCGGACCGTTGTAGAAGACAGTTTATGGGGTCATGTCGGACCGTTGTAGCAGACACTGTTGTGACAGTTGTTGTGACAGTTTACGGAGTCTTGCTGGACCCTTGTAGAAACTAACCGGAATCAATGTCGGGACAGTTTACAGAGTCTTGTCGGACCCTTTAAAAAATCGCATCCTCAAAAGGGGCGCTCAATTTTTTAAAAAGGCGTGCCATCAAAAGGCGTGCCCAATTGATCAAAAAGTGCGCCGGACATGATGGCGAGGCACGTGAGTGTCTTGGTTGGCGTGCCTGTTTGTCGTTTGGCGTCAAGAGGCGCGCGATGCGCGTGGCTGGCCCTGGCTATTTAAAACAAGGTTGAGGCGAAGGCTGTGCATACTAGTCTGAAACCTCAGAACGCTCGGAGAGCTTGTCTCTGCAAATCTTGAAACACCCGGAAACCAACCCTTCTCTGAAACACTTAGCAACTCAAAAACATGGCCTCTTCTTCCCGTCCAGTTACCCAGAACCTGCTCACGCTCTTTCCAGAACTGAACGAGCCCACAAGAGAAATAACTGGTGCGGTGGCCAGTGAACCGCAACCAAACACCTCTGGTTTTGCTCCATTGAACTTTCCGATGCGGTCGGTGGAGCAAAAAATGGCGATGCAAACTGATATTGAGGCTAATCAGTATACTCTGAAGTCATGCGTGGAAACCATGACGGCGGTCACAAATTTGTCGAACCGGCTGCAGAGTAGGACAAATGAGGTGCAGCATTTAAACTCCCAGCTGGCTCTGCTCCAACGCATGTATAAGGATGCGCGAGCAGAGATAAGCGTGCTAAGGACAGAAAACAAGGAGCTGAAGCGGAAGGCCACCGTGATGTTCCGATTTGGAGGACCACCATATGCGGCAGTGGAGGAGCAGGGAGTAGTGAACGTGCTCGGTGGACTAGGAAGCACTGAGGCAACACCGTCAAGGGCCGCCCAGGACGGAGGCAAAAAGAAGAGACCGGCGGAATAGGCGAAGAAGTGAGGTCGGTTGGTGGCCGCTGCAGAAAAGAAAAGAAATCTGTTGTTGTTGTTGGTGTTTTTTTTTTTTTTTTTTTTGTTTTTTTTGTGTGTGTGGTTTGGTGTAGAAATGTGATCGGAGTTGATCCCTGTCATGAATGAAATGAAATGTGTGGTTTTGTTTTTTGTTTTTGTTTTTTTTTTTTGTTTTGTTTTTTTTTTTTTGGTTAAAAAATAAAATAATGGTTTGAAAAACCAGTGATGATGTGTGAATCTGTGAGTTGATATTGCGTATTGGGGTGGTGGAAACAAGAATATTGTGGAGAAAAAGAGTGTTGTGGAAAAGTGAGGCCACTCATATTATTAAAATAGAAAATATATTAAGAAATTAAAAAAGTGATATTATTTGGCGGAATAAATATATATATGAAAGTGGCTGTCATGAAGAAAGTGGCGGGCATTAAAAAAGTGGTATTATATATGAAAGTGGCTGTCATTAAAAAAGTGGATGTCATTAAAAAAAGTGAAGTGGGTGTTCAAACTGCCAAAAGGAAGAGAGAGAGAGATAGTGGGCTGCATGTTTGATCACGACATAGTCATCCTGCTCATCGTACTCGATCTCAAGCTCATCGAGGAAGAGATGTGCTGGCTTCCTAACCACCATAGCAGAGAAGAGTTGTCCGCCGAGCCACGCACCACCGCCGGGGCTGACAGATTGCTCAAGGATTGCAACCTGAACTGATGGATTCTTGCTGAGCTCGTAAGCGCAGGAAAGGCCAGCAGACCCAGCGCCGACGATGACAACATCGGTGTCGGCGTAGGTGATCATATCCAGCATATACCTCCGGGTCATTTCCCGAGAAACGATCGATTCCTTGATTGGCTCAAACTTGAACGAGTTGAGATCGTATGAGGCGGACATGGAGATCGAGAGGTTCTGTGTGCCTGATTTGATAGGTTGGAGGAGGCGAGATGGGGAAGAAATCGGGACGCCATGGAAGGAGGTGGAGAGTGAGCTGGGTGTTCAGTTTTGTAAAAGGTCTGTTTGGCTCTTGGGACACTTTACTGATGGACCATTGGGACACTTTGCCATCCATAGATAAAGGTCTTTATGTTTGCTGTAATTAATGCGGCGAGAACAAGTGACCAAAACTTTCTCTTTATTTCTAAACCCAGAAGTGTTCTTTTAGGCCTCTCTTCAGCACTCTCATCCTTCTTTACAGTTACAGCAACCTCTGCTTCACTATGTTTCCTCTTCTTTCCCATTGTTCCTAGAGATCTGAACCACAGAAGAAAGAGAACGCAGAGAGTGAGAGAGAGAGAGAGAGAGTTGTTGGCGGGGATGTGTTGCAGAGTTGTTGGCGAGACTGAGACGACGACGGAGGATGGAAATTCACCAGCTGAAGATTCTCGCAGCAGATATGGCGGTGCCGTTGCCGGAGAACGGTAGAAAACGTCAGAAATTGGATGTTGACGGCCACGGTTGCTCACATGTGGCGATGAAGTGCAAAGATCGATTGCACGAGATAGTGAGAGACGAGCTCGAAAGCCACGAAGAAGATTCGTGGAAGGAAATGATGGAGCGAAGCTTCTCTTCTTGCAGAGTTACGGCTGTGGAGAGTGGAAGGTATGTGTAGAAAATTCTAGGGGACTAGGTTGAGGTCCGGCGGGCGGCCAAGGCGAAGTTGCCGCCCGCCGGTCAAGAAAAATATTAGGTTCTTAAACCTGCTCTGATACCATGTTAAAATTAATATATATAGAAAGAGAGAAAACAAATTATGTATATATATTGATGTATTATTGATTGATATTTGATTGATGTGTAAATTACAGATGGTGAGGTACTCATTATATAGGAGAGGATTGGGGAGTAGGTGAGTGTGTGTGGTAGGTGAGTTGAGTGGAGGTGGTAGGTGATGATATATTTTAACATATTATTATTATCTTTATCTTATTCTTGTGTGTGTGTGTGTGTTTTTTTATTTTTTTTTAAAGGAAGAAAATTTTTGAAAAAGAGCCAAATTAAAGTGGTACAAAAACAGATTTATGTTTTTTGAGTGTTTTCTTCCAAGAAATAATACATAACTGTAAATTAGTTTGTGTTAGATTTTTGTTTCATATGTCAACCATCAATTCCTTATTCTAGAAAATTATGTGTAATCATTTAATCAAATCAACTAATGAAAATTCCCTAAAAAATATTACAAAAAAAAAATAAATAACAATGGTGATGATCCCTCATAGGTTATACGAGTACCCTCTCCATAAGGTTGAGAGATCTGGAAAGCCACTAATTATGTTATGATGTTAGTAGATGTTTAATAGATTTTGGGACTTTTTATTCATGTTCATACTATTACAGTATATGGAATGTGAAAAAAAACTATTTCTTACTGTGTTTTCTCATAAAAAAAAAAATGAAATGGAAATATTTGTACTGTAAAATTTGAAGAAATTATTATTTTGAATATATATTATTTATGTGTTGTCATGTTCATGTTGTGTCATGTCTTGTTTTTTTAAATTGTTGCGTCAGTGTGTCCATACCATGCTGTATATCAATGTTGTACCATGTCTGTATTTGTATTTGTGCTTAGTTTAGTTGGTATGACATATTTAAGGACAAAAGGTGCTTTTGGAAAAAAAAAAGGGAAAAAAGAAGTTATAGTCTTTAGTTGGTTCTCTGTTTCTGTATCATTGTCTATTCATTTTGTTCAGGAAAACTGTATATGTACTCTATTGTTCGTAACTATAGGGAGCTTCTTTCCAAACACCACTTTCTCTCAATTCACACATTTTTTTGGGTTATGTTACCAATGTTCGAACAAAACTACATTGTTTACAAATTAACTTCCGAACAAAAACGTATCATTCGGCTATATCTTTGGTTTAGAAGTTGATTTCCGAATCCGAACTACAGATTTTTGTTTGGAAGTTGATTGCCGAACCATGTAGTTTTGTTTGGAAGTTGATATTTGAATTAAAAATGGGGTGTGAACTGAGAGTGGTGTGTGGAAATAGAAGTTTCCATAATTCTAGGGCACTGAATTAGGCTTTAAGAATTGATTCAATTCTTTGCATGTGATGATTTTGCCAGATGCACACCTTTTACCGGTTGATTTGTCAGAGATACAATCCTTGACTCACAGGTAGAATAACTTTGTATTTAAATCCTATACCTTCTTAATATTTTCCATGTTTTAAGGTTTACGAATTGACTCTTAAAATAGCCCTGTTTAATGAGTAGTTCTTATGGTGTTTTCAAACTAGCATAGAACAGACAGAGTACTATACATGGTTACTATGTTACATGGACTCGGGTACGGGTGTCGGGTGCGGGTATGTATCTAGAGGTCGGACTCATCAAATCATAAATTTAAGGATACGCGGACTCGGCAAAAAATGGTATTATATTTAACTTATAGTGTCAAAATGACATTTATAGCAATTATACAACAATATGTACATATAATAATAGTGTTATATACAATTATATAAGAAGTATCCGTTGAAAAGTATCCGACACATATCCCATACCCTTGTCCGAGTGTCGGGTGTCCGACACAGGTACTTGATTTATTTTGAAGAGTCCATGCAACATAGCATGGTTATATAGTAAACTCAACTAATCAAGCATACTTATTGGATGCGGAGTCCAACTAAGCATGTCGAACACATGTCCTTATTCAAATGTCAAGTGTCCGACACGGGGACTTAACAAATTTAGAAGAGTCGATGTAACTTAGAAACGCACATGTTAAAAGAAGAGTTTGAAAAAGAAAAAGATAAGAGGTTTTTTCTCATTACATTTTCTTGTTATTTATGCAGTCGAGGCATTGAGAAGATAGCTTGGGATGCTTCGGGTGACAGATTGGCTTTATCATATAAAGATGGGGATGAGCTGTACAGGGGTCTCATTGCCATTTGTGATGTCAAAAGGACTCCGCTGATTTCTGCATCATTAATGTGAGTTATTGTCTTGTTACATGTTTATCAATTATCATTTGGTGTTTTAACCAGCCGCAGTATCTTTTTATTTCTTATTGTTTCTATTAGGCTGATATATTGGCAGGGTAATATACAACTTTTAGTAGCATTAAAAGGTTGTTCATTGTCCTGGCATCATCCATAAATTTGGCAATAGTCCCCGCCGTGTCTGTTATCATTATTATGGGTAGTGCTAATGACCTTCAAATGGGTGGTCATTAGTCTCAATATATGTGTAAGAAGTGTATAGAAAGTGTTTTGGACTTACTTTTGATTCACATAACACTTGACTCTCTTTTCACCAGTTGTTCGTTATTCGTATAGATGGAAAAATGTTGCCATTTATTTTACATTGAAATATATATTTTAATTTGTTTTTCCTTGTGTCTACAGACCATTGACATTAATTCTGCTCACTTTAGCCTTACTAAAGGGAGATTGGTGTAATTATGGCAAACTTGTGGGGTTTATTGTATTTTTTCTAAACCTCAGGGTGGTCTGTGTATTTTACCCTTATTGTTATTATAAATAGTGACTGTTAACAATTTGTGTGTGAATGTTTCTAAATCTGTTGATTGTACTTGAATGGTACCTTTAGCATGTTTCTAATCTTTTTTTTTTTTTTTTTTTTTTTTCCCGGTCGTATTAATCCAGTGGGTTCATTAGAGGGCCTGGAGACAATCCGAGGCCACTTGCTTTTTCATTTCATAACAAGTTCAAACAGGGACCGTTGCTTACTGTGGTAAGTCCATTACACTATTCTTTTGTGCTCATACTCTTCTCATGTTCTTGGTAAGATCATTGTGGTATTTTATGGTTCCACTTCAAACTATATTCTCAGTGAGACAAACATGCACATTTTCAGCAAATGATTTTGATCAACGTGTATGACATAGATGTGGAGAAGGTCATGTGTATAGATTATAACCAAACCAAACCAAGCCTTGTGTCCGAATTAACAGGGGTCGGCTACATGAATTTTTTTCTGCCATTGTATTCTAGTGAGAGCAGTGCAAAATACACTAATATCCTAGCAAATTACATTTTGGAATGTACGTTCTGGTATATGGTACACTTTTATTTTAAAACGATAAATTTAGTGATTTGAAGGAATCCCAAACGTTTTTTCTATTTTATTTCCTTTAATGCTTCCTTAGGAGGAAACAATAAAATATAATGAACTAAAATTTAGGAGGAGTGAAGTTTTGCCATGACAAAACATAAAAAAAATGGCAAATAATCGTAGTGGCACAGACACGGACACGACACCGACACTAATATCAGATTTAAAAATATTATGTATTTTTATTTTATATTTTAGAATTAATATTTAGTTGGGAATATTTAATTTAGTATAGAATAGTATAGATTTATTTAGTTTCTTTTCTTAATTTGATTTGATACAATTTGACTTGTCTATTAGCGTTGATTTTTATTTCCTGTTTTATTAGTTTCTTGTTCTCCAAGAAGTAGGTTTATTATAAATAAGGTTTTAAATCTTACGGCTATGGACTTGAAGTTGATATTTGATTAATAAAAATTGAGAATTTGCTCAATATTGTTCGTTCTTAGAGAGAGTATCTCTAGTTTGATCTTGTTGTTTGCTCGTCTTTTCGATATGCTTCCTGCATGAGGCATGCCGACACGTTTTTTAAAAAAATGCAGGGCACGACACGCTTGGGACATGTTTAATTTTTGTAATTTTAGAAATATATTATGTCATATATATGAATAATTTATTCAAAGATAATAAAAAAATGTAACATACCTTTTTATATTAAAAAGCTATATATTTCATAAATTAAACATCAAGGTGTTATTTACATAGCAATTACATCCTAAACAAAAACAATAATATAAAATTGTATTGCACATGATGTTCTTTTAATATATTTAGGATACATAAGTTGTGTTATAAAGAATGGAGAACATTGTTATAATGGAGGGATTCATCATATAGGATATATTTGGAGGATTCAAGAAGTGTCACCGAAGTGTTGCTAATGTGTCTGATGTTATGAATTTGATTTTAATCCAGACACATTGAAGAAGTATTGGGCATGCTTTTAGGAGTGAGTGTCCAAAGAGTGCCATGTCGGACACAGGTGTGACATGACACATTTCCTCCGTAAAAGTGTCCGTACTTCTTAGGTCATAATGTTCATAGAAATGTTTTGCTACATGGTTAATTTGGGAGGAAAAAAAAATTACATTTTATTGGATGCCGAATAGTTAAATGAAAATTACTCTAAAATTTCTTAAATTTTCTTATAGTGTAAACTATACAAATCTACCTTATTGTTTCACATTTTAAAGCAAGTTGTTTACCACATTCCTGATCCCGTTCCACATACCGGAATGATCCACATTCTAGGTAACATAGAGCAACGGTTATATGCTTAGTTAAATTTAATAAATTCATACACTTTTTTAGTACACCCCATGATAGTTTAGGTGTTCGTTGTGCATACATTGTAGAAGTTTTTATGAATGGTCCACACAATCAAAATTTTTGTTTTCTGTTTACATGTGCCACAGCAGAAGTCGTCTTGTCACTGGATTAATTATGCAGCATTAGTGATACATTTTAACCTCATGTCATCTATTGTGCAGTGTTGGAGCAGTGGATTTTGCTGCACCTATCCACTTATATTTCGTTCACATGTTCTTCCCTAGTCAAGGCATTTGTTCTATTTTGGATTTTGTTTCCCTCTCTTGTAAAATGCTGATTCTGTAGTACACGAATTCCATCTACTCTTCATGAAATTTCAATTGAAAAAGGTGTTTTTAATTTTTTAATGTACAGTTTTTTCTTGCTTTTAAAAGTGAAAAATTCACCATACCAATGGAAGAATGTTGATTTTGATTCGGAATTAAATTCTTTATTATAAGAGATCAACAAAATTGACATGTTTCGATACTCCCGGGCTCTCATTCCGACCCTCATTTGGTTGGAAGTGTTCTTGATAAGGCCAAAGAATATATCCTCTGGTGATTTATAATTCCAGACTGGTAAAATTAGATCGGACATTGTGAAGTCTTTTGGTAGGTAAAGCATGATTTGAAACATAGCCAGTTATTCTATACATAAAAGGTTGAGATTACCTTGATACTTACTCCCTTTCTATTGCTCTCTTTTTTGACATTCTTGTAGGTTAGTTGACTGTTTTGCTTTCACACCGAGGCTTTTTGTTTTTTGCGGGAGAGAAAATGTTGTTAAATTTTACCCATTTGAAGCTTAGGACAACCCTCTAATCGCAATTTGTGCACATCAAATGCATCTGTGTATATATATTTATACAGATTTCTTCAAAAATTAAGTTTTAACATTTGTATTTAAAAAAATGATATTGTATCGCTGGAATGCTTGCAGATGTGTTAGGATTTTAGAAATAGCCGTGGCCTAGTTATACGAACTTGGCTGTTGAACTAGGAGAAGGCGTGAATTCCTGTATCACTGACATGGATGGCTCCATTGTATTTTGTTTTTTTTGTGTTTATTATTGGATCAGAATAGCTGGAGACCTTCTTGATGACATATTTATGCTTCTCCAAAATGGTGGAATCTGTTTGGACATCTAGAGGGTAGAATAAAGATTCAAGAGGGTACGGAAGGACCTCTTGTTCAATTTTATGCCTTAGAACTTTCGATTTCAAACCGTTGTCTTTTGTTTTCATTTTCATTTTTCTGGAAACCGAAAATGAAAACTTATTTGATATATTGTTTTTGTTTTTGAAAAAGTGAAATTGATTTCAAATTTAAAATTTTTTGGAAATGTTAAAAGGAGAAGAAGATATTCTCACTTTCTTTCTCTTCTCCCTCTTCCACCACCTCCGGTCACTGTCTACTGCTAGTTACCCTCCAGCAAGCTCCAGCCTCTGATGAAGTTATAATGTCACTATTTTGTTCATCTACCGTTAGTGAGGTTGACAAAAATTTGAAGAAAAGGGATTAAAATGAAATTTTTGTGAAAGTATAAAGATCAAAGTGAGATTTTGATGAAAAGTGTAGTGGTGCTAGTGAGACGGAAAAAAAAAAGGTCATTTTAGTACATTGCCAAGTTTTGTTAGCCTTATTAACGATCAATGAACTGAAAAATGGCATAGTAACTCTACTTAAATTGTAGGTTTGACTGGCACAATTAGCCGTCAAAAAGAAAAGTGGTAGTTGGCTAAAAACGACTTTGACATTATTGGAACGACATTATCAAAAATTAACAAAATGATATTATAGTAAATTGAAAAATGATTTGACCATTAGAGGCATTTTTTTGTCAAAAGTGAAGTTTTTTACAATCATAAGTGCAAATCGATAAACCAATGTGAGGTTTGCAGTTAAATATCTTTAATTTAATTTTATCATAAAGTGGCCAAAGTTCTAATGTTGGGTTTGGTTTAAAAAATTGGTAAGGAATTTGTAGAGAACGAATTAGGAAGGAGGAAAAAAATAAAATAGAAGTTAAATTTTTGTCACATTTTCTTTTCTCCTCTCAAATTCCTTCTTAAATTCTAAATCTAAATACAATCTTATCTTAAGAGCTCGTTTGACAATCATATGTTTTAGTCAAAAAGTTAAAAAGTCACTATAAGTTGTCACACTACTCTCTATTTTTTCACACCACTCTCTATTTTTCTACACATCTTTTCGTAAAAAATTAAAAAATTACTAAAATAACTTATTTCTAAACAAGGCCTAAATGTTTTTGTCCAATTACTTTCAAATAGCCACAAGCCTGATAGAACCCTAGACAAAGTTAATGATTTTGGTTCTCATGATTCTAGCATCTAAAACAAATTAGAATAAGAAAGTGATCCTTGATTATTTATTTCAATAGGAATCATATTCACAAATTAAGTAAGAATTTGATTCCCCACTTTCATATGGGAATCTCATATTTGGGAGAATGTTAACCATTTAAGAATAAAAAATGATAATGAAACTCATAATATTTAAAACTTCATCTTTTTTTCATGGAAGATTCCTAGCAAAACCAAATGCATGGATAATATTGATACATACTTTATTACTAATAATGAGATTCTTATTATAGTTTTCAAAATTCTTGTCATTCAAACATAACCTCATATTTAACAATTATAAATAAACAAACCTAGAATCTATATTTTAGGAGTCCAAGTACAATATGTAATTAGTTACCATATTTAAATAATTGGGGAGTATACATTAGCTAGTACTAGAGTTAAGTTTAGTAGTATGGTTAATTTGAATGGTAATCATTATATGGTAATTTGTAAATAAGCCAAATCTAATGATAAGTGGAGTCATAATTTTTATTTTTGTGTGATGAGAGATAAGTAGGGTCATATTGTGTAAAAAGTTAGATAAGTTTTAGTAGTAAGTTAGACCACCAAACAACTTAATTTATAGGGGAATTAATAGACCAAAAGTAATTAAGGGATGGAGGTGCAACATTAAATTGTAATTCCCCCATCTTTATACTCAGTTTGAGCCATTCCCCCCTCCCCCACCCAAAAAATCACATCTTTTTCTGATTTTTTTGTCTTTATTGATTTTTTTTTTTTTTGAAAATTATGTCATTTTTTTTTAATTTTTCCGGTCCGTCTTGTCGAGACGAATTTAAAAAGTATATATTTTTTGAAAACTTTCAGAAAAAAAAAATCACTAAAGACTAAAATAAACAAAAAAGATTGTTTATTTTGGCTTATTTTTATCTTTTCTGGATTTTTTTGGATATTGTTTTAAAAATTATAATTTTCTGGCTCATCTTGTTCAGCTGAGTTTAGAAATCTAAAGCTCTTTCAAAATTTTTAAATAAAGTTCACCAAAAACAAAAATAAACCAAGAGTCAAAAAAAGAACTTCTCAAAAAGCCTTTACACTATTCAAATCTGAATGATTTTTAGGATATGCTATACAATTTTTTTTTTAACTATAAAAAATGAATAAATTACATTGACCTCTATTGAAATTTGAAAAAAAATAAAATAATAAGCACCACAATTTTGATATAATTACATTGACATCTCTTTAATAAGGTTAAAGAGATCAAAACTAATGTAAACGATATAAAAAGCACAATGATACACAAAGTAAATTACCTTTCAATGTAAAATAGATAATAATATCATTTTTTCATTCATATGACTAATGAATTTTAGATGAAAATAGAATCAAGTGTTATATGAATTAAGACCTTAAGGAAACCTAATGTAATTATGCAAAACTTATGAGGCTTATTGTATGTTCTCCAAACTTCAGGGGAGGTCAACGTAATTTACCATTAAAAAATAGATAAATTAAAAATATACCAGAAATATATTTCAATTATCAATTTTATAAGTTTATTGTTCCATAGAAGAGTAGTTATAATTTTTTTTTCTTCTGTTTATTTCGTTAAATAATTTTTTTTGACAAGTATTTGTAATTTTTATAACTATATGGGGCAATCTGTATTTGAAGCAAGCCTCATGGCGTGCATTTATAATTTACCCCTTTTTGTGGAGAAAATACACCCAAAAAAAAAACTTAATGTTTGACCCTTGTAATAAAATAAATATTGAGTTTTTAATTTTGTCAATTTAAACCTTAATATTTTGATTTGTTTTAAATTTAAACCATTTGTTTATTTTTATTAGGTAAAACCGATGAAAATATTGATATTTTAGTCATTAAACTCAATAAAAATGAGTATTTTAGACATTTTATGTACATAAAAAATGATTTATCCTCCTAATTGAGGTCATCTAATTCCATTCACAGTGTCGTGGCTAAGACCTATGTGAAGACATACACACACTTCTCTCCTTATCAAACTTTATTTTTTTTCATATACGTCGTTGGGGGTGGAATTGGGAGCTCAATTAAGGAGATATGTAGTGGAACTATATTTACACATATATTGAATTTAATCATTAAAATATTATTTTTTTGTAAATTTTACTTGATGAAAATAGACTAATGGTTTAAATTAAAATAGATCAAAGATTATAATTTAAATTGATAAAATTAAAATTTCAGAATTTATTTTGTTATAAGTATTAAATCTTGAAATTTGCTTTCTAACTTGTTTTTACCATAAAAAAATTGGTAATTTCATATCAGTGGAGGTTGGGAATTTTATTTTATTTTTTTTAGATTAGTGAAAAATGTTATAAATATTAAAAAATATAATCATATGCTTTTTTATGAAGTTATAATTAACTTTTGTAGAGATCTCTGATAAATTTCCGTAAAAAAATTGTATTTTGGGGGGGGTGTAATATGACTATATGCCTTGTTTGGGATGTACTAGAATAACATTTTTTTTTATGTTATTTGAATCATATCACCCATCTACCATATTCACATATTTTTTTAAGTCAAAATAATATATTTATTAAAGGGCGAATTACATTAACGGTTCCTGTAGTTTGTGGTTTGAGTTACTTTGGTCCTTGACCTTTATTTGATCTTAAATTTCGAATCTTGTTCCAAATAAGAATAATTGAAGATAGGAAAAATTATCCATAAATCCTATATGGAGGTAAGTTAAAGCATTTAGTCCTAAGAGTTTTGTTGTAGACCATTTAGTCCCATTTTTTTGGCAAGTTTTTTGAGTGTGACTTGATCCCATATAAGTTTACATTAATACCCTTGGCAAGTTTGGTTTCCTAAATGTTTATTTTGTTTTGGGGTGGATAAGGAAATGTCAACGTATTCGGGGGGATTTTGAGTGATTTACATTGATCTAATTAGTTTCTAAGAGAAGATTTGTGGTGGGCATTCAGTTTGGTGTGGGTGATTTCTTCCGGTGGTAACTGTTGTTCGTAATAGTGATCATTTCATCGGGCCATTTTACTGGTTTTTCCGGTTCTATATTACGTACAGTGCTTCTATGATTTGTGGTGTATAATTGCTGGGTTCGTACTGGTGTGGGTTTCGCCATTGTAACAGGTGACTGGTTATTATTTGTTTGGTGTATTTTCACGTTTGTATGTTTGTGTGTTCTCAATGGTGTTGATTTGTGGGTGGCCATGTTTGGGTTGTTATGTTTTTACTGGTTCATTTTTTGTTCTTGTTTGCTGAATTAATGTTTGATGTATGGGTGGGTTGTGTTAGATTAACATCACAAATGCCATGTGGTATGGAAGCTAATGGTTTGTATTTCTATGGATTGTGTTGCCATTGTAATGAGTTCGGAAATGTCGGTGTCACATTTTTTGTTTTTTGTTTGCTGAATTTATGTATGGGGTGTGTTGTGTTAGATTAACATCACAAATGCCATATGGAATGAAAGTTAATGGTTTGTATTTTATGGATTGCCATTGTAATGTGTTAGAATTTACCTACACCTACCACCACCTACTACCACACCTACTACACCTACCACCAATTTACCCTCACCTACTCCTCACCTACTACCCAAACCCTCTCCTATATAATGAGCTACTCTGCTTTGTAATATAATATATCAACACAATATCAATATATCAATCAATAATACATAAATAATTACATGCCCCCCGCAAACTCAAGGAGGATAGAAACTAACCAACTTGAGTTTGGAGAGAGGAACAAAACAAGAAAATACATAAAAATAAAAAAAAAGATAGGAGACACTGTATGGTCGTGTCAGACCGTCGTAGAAGACAGTTTATGGGGTCATGTCGGACCGTTGTAGAAGACAGTTTATGGGGTCATGTCGGACCGTTGTAGAAGACAGTTTATGGGGTCATGTCGGACCGTTGTAGAAGACAGTTTACGGAGTCTTGTCGGACCCTTGTAGAAACTAACCGGAATCTATGTCGGGACAGTTTACAGAGTCTTGTCGGACCCATGTAGAAACTAACCGGAATCGATGTCGGGACAGTTTACAGAGTCTTGTCGGACCCATAAAGGAGCTAACCGGAATCAATGTCGGGACAGTTTACAGAGTCTTGTCGGACCCATAAAAAGTCGCACCCTCAAAAGGTGTGCCCAATTTTATTTTTTTTTAAAAGGCGTGCCATCAAAAGGCGTGCCCAATTCATCAAAAGGTGTGCCGGACATGATGGCGAGGCACGTGGGCGCCTTGGCGTGCGTGCCCGTTTGTCGGCTGTCGGCAAGTGGCGCGCGATGCGCGGATCGGCCCTGGCTATTTAACCAAGAGTGAGGCAGAGGCTATGCAAACCAGTTTGAAACCTCTGAATTTTGGCAGTCTGAAACACTCTGTAAACCCTGCTCTGAAACACTTAGCAACCCAAAATATGGCCTCTTCTTCCCGTCCAGCTACCCAGAACCTGCTCACGCTCTTTCCAGAACTGAACAAGCCCACAGGAGAAATAACTGGTGCGGTGGCCAGTGAACCTCAACCAAACACCTCTGGTTTTGCTCCATTGAACTTTCCGATGCGGTCGGTGGAGCAAAAAATGGCGGTGCAAACTGATATTGAGGCTAATCAGTATACTCTGAAGTCATGCGCGGAAACCATGACGGCGGTCACAAATTTGTCGAACCGGCTGCAAAGTAGGACAAATGAGGTGCAGCATTTAAACGCCCAGCTGGCTCTGCTCCAACGCATGTATAAGGATGCGCGAGCAGAGATAAGCGTGCTAAGGGCAGAAAACAAGGAGCTGAAGCGGAAGGCCACCGTGATGTTTCGATTTGGAGGTCCACCATATGCTGCAGTGGAGGAGTATGGGGGAGTGAACGTGCTCGGTGGACAAGGAAACACGGAGATCGGACTGGCACGGGACACCCAAGATAAAAGTAAGAAGAAGAGACCTGCAGTAGAATAGAGAAGGGAAAAGAAAAAATCCCACTGTGGGTGTGGTTGTTTTGTTTGTGGTTTTTTTGTTTTTTTGTTTTTTTGTTTTTTGTTTTTTTTTTTTTGTGTAAAATGGTGATCGGGGTGAGGCCCGATATGAATAAAATGAGTTTGCAGTTCGTCTTCTTCCTCTTTGTTTGTTTGTTTGGTTTTTTTTTTTTTTTTTTTTTTAATAAAATAAATAAATAAATAAAAAAAATAAAAGAAAAGAAAGAATGTGGAGCAACGGGTGAGGTGCAAAAGGTGATGATAATGTTTTGTGAGTGGAGAATAAAGAAAAGAAAAGAAAGGGGTTGTGTGGTGTGGGTTATGATGACAAAATGTTATAATAAACATATATGTGCGTTGGGTGTGCCTGAGAGAGAGATTAAAGTGCATTGGGTAGCTGTTCTTTTCTGTGGGTGATGGGTGTATGTGTTTATGAGGATTGATTTCACCAATCAAAAAGAAATGAGAGAGAGACCCTCTGAGAGAGAGAGAGCTCGAAGGAAGGCTTCTGAAACCAAACAAGGCCGTAATCCTCCTCCAAGCTGATACATCCATCGCCGTCCTTATCAACATCGCTGAGCATCAACTTCAGTTCCTCCTCGGTCGGTGGCTCTAATCATTTTGTTCAGTCAACATGGCCTTGGCAGTCTCTGCAATTGGATTTGAGGGTTATGAAAAGAGGCTTGAAATTTCCTTTTTTTGAGCCCAGCATATTTGCTGATCCTGAAGGAAGGGGCCTTCGTTCTCTTTCCAAATCTCAATTGGATGAAATACTTGAACCTGCTGAGTGCACTATTGTTTCTTCACTTTCAAATGACCTTGTCGACTCTTATGTTCTGTCTGAGTCGAGCCTCTTTGTTTATCCTTACAAGTTCATTATCAAAACATGTGGGACGACAAAGTTGCTTCTTTCAATCCCGCCTATCCTGAAGTTGGCTGGTACTCTTTCCCTCACTGTACGATCAGTGATATATACCCGAGGGAGCTTCAATTTTCCTGCAGCTCAGTCATTTCCTCATCGTAGCTTCTCAGAAGAAGTTGTAGTTCTTGATAGCTATTTTGGGAAGCTTGGTTCAGGTGGTGATGCTTATGTTATGGGCAGCTTTGACAAACAGCAGAAATGGCACGTCTACTCAGCTTCTGCTGAATCGGTGTACTGCTGTGAACCTGTTTACACGGTGGAAATGTGTATGACTGGTTTGGACAAGGAGTTGGCTTCTGTCTTCTACAAAAATCAATCCGGCTCTGCTGCTGTCATGACCTATTCCTCTGGTATAAGAAAGATGACTCGGAGGAGGAGGAACCGGAGCTGAACGATAACGGGTCGGATCGTGAGACCGACCGGTTCTTCTTTGACCTGAAGAGTCTTCACAAATTAGGAGAGAGAGAGAGAGAGTGTTGCAAAGACAAGCACAGGGGACGAACACAGGGGGTTATGTGTAGAGGTCCGGCGGGCGGCCAAGGCGAGGCTGCCGCCCGCCGGTGAAGCAGAATGAATAGGTTCTTAACCTTGCTCTGATACCATGTAATTATTTATGTATTATTGATTGATATATTGATATTGTGTTGATATATTATATTACAAAGCAGAGTAGCTCATTATATAGGAGAGGGTTTGGGTAGTAGGTGAGGAGTAGGTGAGGGTAAATTGGTGGTAGGTGTAGTAGGTGTGGTAGTAGGTGGTGGTAGGTGTAGGTAAATTCTAACATAATGGGTTTGGAAATGTCGGTGTAACAGGTATAGATGGTGGAATATTGTTGGTGTGTACTTACGGGCAGGACAATATTGTTGTTTGGTTGCATCACGTGGTGTCGTTTGCACGGATTGTTGATGATATTTGTGGGAATTTGATGGGTTGGTACATGGGGCTGTGTGTTTGTTGTTCGATGTTCCCGGGTATAAGAAGTTTAAGGTTGTTAGTGATGATGACATTTAGAACATGTTATGCCTTGGTAAATCGTTCGGACTAAATCACATTGAGGTACTCATTCAGACATGGAGTGTTGGAGTCAGTGGCAATCGTGGGGTGGTTGATTGTATGGAGGATGGTGGAAATGACCAAGATGGTATTCGGAATATTGGTGGGGACGATCAGAGGGATTTGTTACCAACGTATTGTCCTAATAGGGGTAAGATGTTTTTGTCTGCTCAATGGGCGTATGGCATTACCCACGTAGGACAATGTTTTGATGGCGGACCAAATGAGTCCCGTGAAGTTCTATGCAAGTATGCCGTGGAGCGTGGATTCCAATTCAAGTACATTAAAAATGATTCCGTTCGCATTACAGTCGTGTGCAAGTTCGTAGAGGCCACAGGGTGTAAATGGTCAGTTCATGCGAGGATGTTACCATCAAGCGGTGTGTTATGCGTTAAGAGGTTCAATAGTGTGCACACTTGTGGCGTTACTGTACGCACTTACAGGAACCCGCGTACAGGGTCTGATTTGGTGTCTAATGTTGTTGCGGATCGAGTGTGTGATCAACCTTTGACACGCCCTACGGATGTGGTGTTCGATTTGAGAAACGAGTATGGATTGGAGATTAGTTACCAGGTGACATGGTTGGGTGTAGAGAAAGCGAGGGGTTAAGTGTATGGGGATCACGCTATGTCGTTCGACCAACTCAGGTGGTACAGCGATTATGTTATGGAAAAAAACCCAAACAGTTACATTAACCTTGACTTCGAACAGAATACCGGGCTGTTTGTTAGGTATTTCATTTCATTCCGTGCGTATATAGATGGATTCAAGCATTGTCGACCTTTGTTGTTTTTCGATGGAACGTTTTTGAAAGGCAGGCTCAAAGGTAATAAGCTTGCCGCTATTGCGAAAGACGGTAATCAAGGTAATTTCATGGTATCGACATGTTTCAAAAATAAAATTGCTAAAATAAATTTACCCACACCATTTTTTTCTTTAATCAGGTTGGCATGGAATTGACACCATTATTGGTATTGGAAAACATATTCACATGGTCATTCACTGTTTTTTAAAATTTGTAATATATGACATGACATTACACATACTAGAACCGTTAACTGTTATATGACATTAGACATTTGCACAACTTTTTATTGATATGTAACTTCCCTGTCAACAACATTTGAACGTGGGGGTTTCATGTGTTTCATGCTTTGGATGTAGGATTATTCCCTGTGGCGTTTGCGGTGGTAATTATGAAAATGCAGCCAATTGGGAATGGTTTCTTTGGAATTTGAAACAAGTTATTGGTGGAGACCGTACTCTGACGTTCATATCTGACCGTCACGCTGGCTTATTGCAGTCTATGTTAAACATATTCCCGTCGACACATCACGCAAATTGTTTGTTGCATCTCCAAATGAATTTACGAGACCATATGAAATATGTTAATGCGACCCACAAAATTGGGTTGATGCGCAAATTGAGGGAAGGTGCCTACGCGCCCACTGTTGATTGTTTCACTGAGAAAATGGATGTTTTGAAGAAGTGTAGCCCGGTTGTGATTGAAGGTTTTATGAAAGACTTAGACCCTAAACATTGGGCGAACGCGTATTTCAGGTGATATACATTTCCGTTTAATGGGTTACAATAGTGCACCGTTGCTTTTTTGGATTTATGTTTTCGTGCTTGGCATGTTTACCCATCGGTTCCAGTTATTTTCCAGGAGGCAGCGGTACGGTGAAATATGTTCAAACGCTGCCGAGTCCTTCAATAATTGGGTCAGTGAGGTGTGCCATTTTCTTATTACTCGCCTAGTATATATGATACGGGTTTAAATAATGGAGCAAATGGCAGGCTGTAGAGTTAAAAGCACGACATGGGCCGGCATATTATGCCCGAAAATGGAGAAGAAGTTGGTGGCGGCATATAACGATAACAAGCCGTGGTGTGTTAGTCAGGCTAATGATGATGTGTACGAGGTTCACTCCCACCCGTCGGTGTTGGTTGATATGGCTACACGGAAGTGTTCTTGTTTTCAGTGGTAGATAAATGGGTTCCTGTGTGTCACGACCCAAACCCGCCCCTGTAGGTTTAGCACCATAACCAGCCAGTAATCCGTGGATTACCAAAGGCCTCTGAACAGATTAGCAAATAATAAGTGGCTGCGGAAGCAATAATACAAAATAGACAAGGTCCAATGAGCTGTGATAACGTACATGGGACAGAACATTTCAAAACTTATTTATATATACATAAACATGCCAGTCAAAGGACACCACTATTTACAAAGTATTTACAGAAGTACACATCTCAAGATCTGACTTTATAGGACAGTCACAGAGAGTAGCATGAATACAAAAAC
Organism: Camellia sinensis; assembly: GCF_055761805.1. NCBI lineage: Eukaryota > Viridiplantae > Streptophyta > Magnoliopsida > Ericales > Theaceae > Camellia > Camellia sinensis. Next base: position 63,763,883 of record NC_138972.1, read on the forward strand.
AGCCATATAACGAGACTTCGATCGGAACCTCCTCGGGAGGCACAACGGTTGGCTGACAAAAACAGGACAGAAGGCTGTCAACTCTGGCCCTGATCACCCGCTGGCTCACCTACATACATAATATAAACTGTGAGCGGAAGCCCAGTGAATAATAACAGAGTAAAGGAGTTTTATGAATGATGTCCAGCACAAGTTAGGATCCAGTATTTAAATCAGAACATATTCAGACTTCAAAACATAAATAGATTTAGATACACACTCATGTTCATATTCAGATTTTGCATAAGATCATACGTGATACACCCATTAGCTATTAGATCAATTTGGTCCAGAGACCCACATGCATAGTTGGTACCAACGACCATAAAGGTCCATATCTTGCGTGCAAGTAGCCATGGTGTTGTCACCCCCAGGCAAGGGCCACATGCAGATTGGCCGCGGTATTGTTACCCCCGGGCGAGGGCCACGTGCAGATTGGCCGCGGTATTGTTAACCCCGGGCGAGGGCCACATGAACTAAGGGTGCCATAAATACTTTTCAGAAAATAGGACATTCATTCATAACTCGTAAGATAGCATTTTAGAAAATAGATCATACTATACCAGTCAAAAAATACTTAAGTTAAATATAACTTTACAGAGTTATTACTCACAGTGGGCCTTGAGACAAACAGACGGAGCAGGTTAGTCAGACAGGACGTGGCACGTGACCTACACAACACATAACAGATGCACACTTGAAACACACGTTCTAATTGTACAAAACTTATTTCATTGGCTTTTAGTGTGTTTCTAATCTCTCATCCTCATTATGGGGTGTTAGACAAGGCCTAGGAATGCCTAGGATGGAATGAGGATGCAAGAATGCATTGAAAACCATTTCTCAAATGTTGCTGAAGATAAGGTCTACGCTTGAGCGTGGCTTTTCCCGCTCGAGCGGACACATAGATAAAGAAGCTCCGCTCGAGCGTGGACTTCCCCACTCGAGCATACTACAAACTCATGAAAAAGCGTTAGATGCATGAAAATCACACTCGACGGGCGCTCGACCCCCGCTCGAGCATGTGACACAGACCCTCGCTCGAGCGTGGCTTCCCCCGCTCGAGCGGACTGCAAAACACACAAACTTTTGGGTATACGCATTTCAAGCTCGAGCATGACTCTCGCCGCTCGAGCGGAAGTGCATGTACTCAGGCTTCACGCTCGAGCTTGAAAGTCCCCGCTCGAGCGTGGGTCAAATTTCTGGAAAATCCAGATTGACCTCCAAGCATGAAACTCAACTTTTAAGCCTTCAAAACTCATTTTTCTGGGCCAAAACTTTGAAAAACCCTTGGTAACACATAAAACAACATGTTTAAAGCTTCAATTCAAGAAATTATGGCCCAAGAATAACCTAATTATGCACAAACTCAACTTACTCTTATAAAAGATCCAAAACATGACATGCACGAACATTTTTGAGCTAAAGCTCTCCAAAACATAACCAAACTTTGCCAATTTGATGGAAAGCAAGATGAATGACCAAAATGTAGGTGAAGTTAGCACATGCATGGAAGAAACCTTTGAAATCATGCTCAATTTGCAAGAAAATGTACATGCATGCATGGTATGGCCCATTTCTAGTACAATTCCCATATGAATTCACTTAGTTCACTAATGATCTTGTTGAATCTAACTCAATTACTCAAAGGAGAGTTTAGTTTCTTACCTAGAGGCTCCAATCTACAAAATTAAGGTTAAGGCTCTACAAATCTTCTTCAATTGTTAACAATCCTTAGCACCTCCTTGAATTTGAGCTAAATCTCTAAATCTTGGACCAATTCTTTTACTCTCACGTTTTTGGGTCTAAGAGGACTCAAGAGTGTATGTAAAATGAAGAAGGGAGTGAGTGGGGGGGTGTTATTGTGCTCAAAAGGGTCACTAAGGCTCTAATTAGGCCATTAAATAAAATGTACTTAGCAAGGTTGATTAGTGGCATTAATTTAATCAAATTTAATCGTTCCGAATCGAATTTTAATTAAACCTACCATAAAATTCTATAAATCCTAACTAGCACATATATTAAGTCAATTTCGAAATTGGGCGCCGATAAGGCTTTCAATTTGCAATTCAAAACTAAAACATGAACATATATTTCTACGCCTAACAGATATAAACACAAAAATCATGCAATACTCATGCAAATTAGTTCCAAATCCTTCCTAAATTGTTGTTAGGCTTAACTAATCATGGATTAGCATTAATCGGAGGTCGGGGTTATTACACCGTGTTCCCACGCAGTCGTGGCATTCCGTAATAGCAGGAGGAACATTTATGATTCCATAGATCATGCATTCCACATTGAAACGTACCGGTCTTCATACAGTGGAACAATATATCTTATCCCAATAGTGGACAAGCAGACTGGTACCCCAGCTGAATATGTGATAGCTCTGCCGACAGTGAAGCGTCCTCCGGGTAGGCCCAAACGAAAGAGGATTCCATCAAAAGACAAGATAGTTCAACGTATCCGTTGTAGTTGTTGTGGAAAATTAGGTAACCACAATAGGAAGACATGCAAAGAGCTGATGTAGGAAGATCGGTATGCTGTGTGATTAAATATTTTCCACAACGGGACCTTTTTTTGGACAGTCGCATTTTGTTTGTTTTTAAGTTTTGTTAAGTGTTTTAAATTTGCATACCATTTTACTGTTTCACAATTTTAATAAATGTGCTACTCCAATCTGATGCCTAACATGGTGTTGTTTAACATTGACGCTGGGTTTTTGTACCGTCAAGTGGTGTGTTACATTTTCTTTTATGTTCTATATGTCCACATCGTACAAAACATTAACCCAAAACCCACTACTTCAAGTGATATGTTTTACAGACATTCCAATCACAATGAATAACTAAACAATTCTAGGGTTATTACGTGAAGTTAAAAACATGTACGGTTCCAAGCCAATAGGGACGACATAATGTGGGATAACCATGTTGTCTCTATGTCAACAATGCTATTTACATGCAGCATTAACAAGTACTTACAGCTCAATCCATGGTCTTTTATTTACATTAAATATACTCATAGGTCAATACTCAACCAACACGCTGCCTTCACAATGTTTTACCATTTAGTGTCCAATTTCATGCTGCCTACAAATCACCGAAACATACCAACATTATTCACATGGCAATTCAATGGGTAAACATTCCACCAAAAAATGGAATGAGTAATCCGTCATTCTCAGTTGGGGGGGTGTAACATACAATCAATTTGACCCAAATGTTCAATATTCAACCAATCGAATACCATAAAACGGTTGTAACGACCCATATTGCAGAAACTATAATGTTTAAATCATTAACAAAACTAATATCCCTGGTCAAAAACCATTAATCCAACGTAGAATGCAAATCAAGTATCATACGATAATTAACCAAAAACATATGCGAACATCACATTACACATTCGCACATGGAACAATATTTTTAAACTCCCTACTTCAAAACAAATCCGCCATTTTAAGAGGGGTTGTTCCTACTGGTACTGTGTTTGATGAACACATCTTGTAGACTCCTCACACAAAGTCCTTTTTTCGGGTCAGTCAAAAACATTTCCACCATCGAAGCGCGTATACCAGTCCAAGTAAGACCATCCATCATGTTGTCGACATCTGCCCCGCGAACGTACTGCCTAATAATGAAGCATACAAAAATCCTACAATCTGACCTGCATTCATAGATGTTTTAAATGAACTGACGTCGTACAAATTCATAGTAGCGCATACAACGAAAAAGAGACAGCACTTACGACTCCGGATCTTGTTGCGGGCAATCCATAACAGATGCAAGTGTGCCACTTAAATCGTTCGATAGAACATCATTAGCAGCAACTCTTGGCTTCACAAATTTCTCATGATGGTCTGCTATCCATTGTTTCTGTTTATCGGACAAATTTTTAATTCACTTATTCATCACGCATTTATATACAAACTCAACAGTGCAAAAATACCATGACAAAATCCAAACCAAAAAATTCGTCCACTTACCACTTTTAGTGCCTCATTATAATGCTTATCTCGCACTCCACGTCTGGGCCTCATTGAGTTGTAATGTTTCCAATCCCCACTATCTGAATCATGTACCATAACAGTCCAATGTTTGGCATAGAATATAGAGTAAACAGTGTACCTGCAGTTTCTCACAGCCTTTGTGTGTACGTTCAAGTACTTTGTCCGCAATAACGCACTCGGGTTACGCATCATATCCTGCACAAACGTTCAACATCAACTCACCCCCTTCAGTTTAACCTACATATCAATTGTCATGGTGTGCTAAAAGAACAATGTCGTGGCGTGGAGTCACGGACCGAACACGCACTACTGTACACATATGTTGCTCTTCTATGTCCTATGCCCCCCCATAGCGTCCTATGCATCTCCGTCAACATAGCAGTGTATGCATTGATTACATGTACCACATGTGTAACCATCAACATTTCTTTGTAACAATTCAAAAAAATTTTGACTAGTTTTAGACATAGTGCATTGCGTGAAACCATGTCAACACACAAATATGATGTCAACCAATGTCCACGTGTCTACAATGGTACCAAATGAATTAAGTATTTAACTAACAAAGGTAGAGATGAGCGTACATTCCCATTGACCAAGTTCTGTTACACCAAGTCTTTAATGTCAATAAAGTGGATTTGTATCCAGTTGTGGGGATGTATTTTCTAAATACCAAACACGTGGCAAGGTGACGCCGACGTGTCAGCCGAGGTGCCACGTGTCCATGTTGTGACGCCGAGGTTCTCTCGGCAAGGCCGAGGTTATCTCCGAAGATATCAGAATCCGAGATAAATGGATAAAAGATAAGGGACAAGAGTCCTAGAGTAAGGAGGGGACTTAGCCAAAATAAGGATAAAGCTCTTAGGGAGTTTATCTTTATCTCTTGAGGAGTCCAAAGTAAGTACTGAATTGGAGTCCATAGAAGTCAAGCTTCTAGTAAGACTAGGATTGAGTAAAACTATAAAAGAGAGGCACCCCCGTGGGTCTAAGGTACGCAGTTTTATGCTTTGAGTAGTGAGTTTAGCACTTGAATATCTTTGAGAGATATACTGACTTGATCGTCGGAGTGCCCCCGGGTGGAAGAGCCACCACCGGAGCCTTTTCTTTCTATTGCAGGTTAGTTGAAGCCATCTATTCTGTCGGTGCTCTCCAGCTGATTACTAGGCGGGCAGTGTGGTCAGAAAATTACCAACACAATTTGGCGCCGTCTGTGGGAGTCTTAGAAGAATAGATGGCCAGTAACGGACAGAGGGAAAACATTGGGGGCGACACTCCTGCTGGGAGTGGCAGACCAATTGACCTTGACGTTGAAGGAGACAACCACAATACAAAAACTCATGACCAGCGCCACGGAGAGAAAGACGTCGGCCAGGAGGGCGACGCTTCGAAGAGGACAGACCAAAGCAAGTATTATAACGAAGATAACCTTCAGGTATGGAGGGATAGGTGCCTGCGGAGGGATGAGGAAGTAAAAGACTTGGCAAACAAGTTGGCAGACCTACAGTCAGTGGTCAACTTCATGATGCAAAACAATGTCATGCAGCCACCATACCCGCTGCAGGATACGCCGATGCCAGCAACTAACACCCAGAAGGGAGGAAGAAGAACAATCCCCGAAGTCCCTCAGCACACCAGAAGCGGAAGGCACTCTCACCGACCTTCCAGGGAAGGCGGACGAGAGGAGCCGAGACGAGAGGAGTCTCGAAGAACGTATCACACGAAGGATCCAAAACCCAAAGAACATCGGCATGTTCAAGGGCAGATGTTTTGCTTTGACACAACACATGGAGAGAGATCAAAACGAGCCCACCATGAGGCCGAAAGTAGTGTGCCAAAGAGATTGAAATCCAGAGATAGCCGAGCTCCAGGAATGAGTAAAGAAGACTTGAGAGATTACCTCAAGAGGAAGCAACAGAATGCTGAAGCCAAGGTAACTTCCCCGGCTAAGTTGAGGACACCATTCTCGGTGGAACTGGACAAATTTCAAGCACCAAAGCGATTTAGTATGCCGAGGTTCCAAATATATGATGGTAAGTCAGATCCCAACTTCCACGTCGGGCTATACCTGAATTCAATGGCATTATATAGTGGGAACGAGCCGTTGCTCTGCAAAGTGTTCCCCTCGTCCTTTGGGGAAATTGCATCAGATTGGTTCCATAAACTACCGAAGGGAAGCGTAAAGACTTGGGAAGGCCTGGCCGAGATGTTTGTGGCCAGGTTTGTGACAAATAAACTACAACCCTTGAGGGTCGACGCATTGATGGCTTTAAAGATCGCCAAGGATGAAGGCCTTAGGGCCTACGCAAAAAGGTACTACAAGGTGTTCAATCAAATACCTGATTGCAACCAAGAGGTGGCGGTCGTATCTTTCAAGAACGGCTTGAAAGATGACTGCCCACTACGGAAATCTTTGGCAAAGACATTGCCAAAAAGCATGGAAGAACTCATGGCGAGAATAGAGAAGTACGCCAGAGCCGAGGAGGATACGTCGGGAAATAAAAAAACAAAGCAGGAGAAAGGAAACGGCTCGCCGAAGCGAAGCCGAGGCAACAATGGACCAACCAAACAAGAAACGAAATTGAGGGCTAAATAGGCAGTAACGACTATATTCCGAGTCCCGATCCACAAAGTCTTGGATCAAATACGAAACCAACCATATTTTAGAGGACCGACAAGAACACCAGGGAAATTCATGGGAAGAAACGTCGGTAGGCGTTGTGCTTACCATAATGAAGAAGGGCGTCCAACTCAGGGCTGTAGAGCCCTAAAAGCACACTTAGAAGACTTGATAAGGCAAGGATATCTGAGAGACCTTGTTGATGAGGCCAGGACTAGAGAAGAACAGGCAAGATTGCCTCAAGCACCAGCAGCTCCGCCTCCCCCAGCACAGCAACCACCCGCAGGAGGACCACGGGTGGTTAACGTAATTCACTCAAAGGTGAACGAAAACGACATACGAGGGGAGACCCAGAAAGTAAAACACCTGCAACACGTGAACCAGGTTGGACATAAACGACCTCGGCCTGAAGAATACCAGGGACCGACGATAGCATTTACTGAAGCCGACCTAGAGATGGTCCAACATCCACATAATGATGCCTTGGTAGTATCCCTCCAGGTTGGGGAGTGCCAAGTAAAACGCATCCTGATTGATCAAGGCAGCTCTTGTGACATCATGTATGTTAGATGTTATAAGGAGCTGGGCCTTCATCCTGACGACTTGGAACAATTCAATAACCCGATGGTTGGCTTCAATGGAACGCTGACATGGCCACTGGGCGCAACAAGCTTGGAAGTACAAGCTGGCACTAAGAAGATCAGGACAGAATTCATGGTGATTGACACACCTTCACCATATAACATCATCTTGGAAAGACCATGGTTGCATGCAATGGGGGCAGTTCCCTCAACATTGCATCAACTACTGCGGTTCTCAACAGAGCATGGGATTGAAGAAGTCAGAGGAGATCAACTGCAGGCAAAAAGTTGCTCCATGGCAGCAATGAAGTCTACTTGCAGCGTTCGAGAACCAAAAGAGGCAGAAATTGAAGATGAGGACGTGGAAGTACTAGAAGACGTCGGCAAAGAACCAGCCAAGAAGTGCGAAGAAGTGCTAAAGAAAATCCTCGTCCAGGATGGAGACGAAGAACGCTTCTTTCTTCTCGGCTCGGGCTTAGCCGAAGAAGAGGAAAAAGAGTTGGAGACTTTTTTAAGAGCCAACATTGAGGTGTTCGCCTGGACACCTTACGAAATGCCTGGCATTAACCCCAAGGTCACTTGCCATAGACTGAATGTCGACAGGTCGGCAAAACCTGTGATTCAACGAGCTAGAAGACCGACGTTGATGCACGTCGAAGCAGTAGAAGAAGAAGTGGACAGACTCCTGGAGGCCAGGGCCATCCGAGAAGTTCATTACCCGACATGGCTATCCAACACAGTAGTGGTAAAGAAGAAGAACGGCAAATGGCGGGTCTGCGTAGATTTTACAAGCCTGAACAAAGCTTGTCCCAAAGACTGCTTTCCTCTACCCAAGATTGACCAGTTGGTAGACGCCACATCTGAACATGGAAGGATGAGCTTCCTGGACACTTACAGAGGATACCACCAGATAGCCATGTACCTTCCAGACGAAGAGAAGACAGCGTTTATCACCCCAAAAGGACTGTATTGTTACAAGGTAATGCCTTTTGGGTTGAAAAACGCAGGAGCAACTTACCAAAGGTTGGTAACCAAGATGTTCAAAAATCTGATTGGCCAAATGGTGGAAGTTTACATTGACGACATGGTCGTGAAGACCAAGGATCCAAAGGGCCATCTTGCCGATCTAAAAAAGGTCTTCGATATACTCAAAACATACCGGCTCCGACTTAACGCATCAAAGTGCGCGTTTGGAGTTGGATCGGGTAAGTTTCTGGGGTACCTGGTAACAAAAAAGGGCATTGAGGCCAGCCCAGATCAAATCAAGGCCATCCTAGAGTTGAAAAGCCCGACGTCGGTAAAGTAGGTTCAAATGCTTACTGGAAGGGCCGCAGCCCTAAACAGGTTCATCAGCAGAAGCTCAGACAAATGTAAACCCTTCTTCAACCTGGTGAAGAAGGCCACGGACTTCCTATGGACTGAGGAATGTGAGGCCGCTCTGGCCGACCTAAAAAAGTACTTGACCACGGCTCCAGTCCTCTCAACACCTGAACCTGGGGAAGAACTGTTTTTGTATTTGGCAATTTCAGAACACGCAGTAAGTGCAGTGCTAATCCGAGAGGAAAAGGGGGAGCAAAAGGCTGTTTACTATGTAAGCAAAACCTTGGCCGATGCAGAAACAAGGTACCTACCACTAGAGAAATTAATGCAGGCCTTAGTAATGGCTTCAAAGAAGCTGAACCATTACTTTCAAGCGCACAAGATTATAGTACTAACTGAGCACCCATTGAAATCCTTGTTACAACAAGGAGACTTAACAGGAAGAATAGCAAAATGGGCAGTGGCCTTGGGCCAGTACGACCTAGAGTTCAGGCCTAGAATAACAATTAAAGGCCAAGTTTTGGCCGACTTCGTGGCCGAATTCACGCCAGAATCCATCAAACATCAGGCTCCGTTGAGACAAGACGAACAATGTCCAAGCAAACAAAGAGAAGCCCAGCCAAAGACAAAACAACAAGGAAAAGAGAAACTAAGGCCCTGCAGCATTTACATCGGTGACTCCTTTCGCCTGTTTGTCGATGAGAGTTCAAACCGGCAAGGAGCGGGGGCAGGAGTAGTGTTAATATCTCCTGATGGGGAGATATTGGAACAGTCTATTCGATTGGGGTTCAAGGCCTCAAACAATGAGGCAGAATACGAAGCACTGATTGCAGGACTGAAGCTAGCAGTGGCAGTAGAAGCAGATGAGGTAATAATTTTTTGTGATTCACAACTTATAGTAAATCAAACAACAGGAGAATTTGCAACCCGAGATGAGAGGATGTCGGCATACGCAAAAGAAGTCATCAGGCTGGCAGCCTTGTTTCGCAACTGTCGACTTCTTCAGGTCAGCCGAGATGATAACAACCACGCCGACGCGTTGGCCAACTTGGCAAGCTCAATACAAACTGGAAAAACAAGAACAATAATGATTGACTATCTGTCAAGCCAGAGCATAGAACAGCCGATCACAGAGCAAGAAGCAATGTGTGTGGACTTGGGTCCAAGCTGGATGGATGCAATTGTTGCATTCCTGAAAGAGGGAAAGCTGCCAGAAGACCACAAGAAGGCACATAAGATCAGATTGAAGTCGGCTAGATTCAATCTGACAGCGGATGGACATCTTTACAGAAGGTCCTTCACAGGACCCCTTTTGAGGTGCGTACACCCATTGCAGGTTGAAGATTTTCTATATGAAATTCATGAAGGGATTTGTGGAAGCCACGCTGGGGGCAGATCGCTAGCTCACAAGGCCATTACCCAGGGGTATTGGTGGCCCTACATGCAAAAAGATGCCGAAGCATATGTGAAGAAGTGTGAACAATGCCAGAGGTTTGCACCTTTGATACACCAGCCAGCTGCTGACCTGAACCCTGTATCCAGTCCTTGACCATTTGCCCAATGGGGCATGGATCTCGTTGGGCAATTGCCCCAAGCAACTGGACAAAGAAAGTACTTGCTGGTAGCAACAGACTACTTCACGAAGTGGATAGAAGCAGAACCTCTTGCCAAAATCCGAGATGTGGACGTCAAGAACTTCATATGGAGAAACATCATCACCAGATTTGGCATTCTAAGAGCAATAGTTGCCGATAACGGAACGCAGTTTGACAGCAAACTCATCAAGAACTTCTGTGCAAAATTCAAGATAAAAAATTACTTTTCAACACCAAGTTTTCCCCAAAGCAATGGGCAAGCAGAAGCATCCAACAAAGTAATTTTGGATGGTATAAAGAAGAGGCTGTAGGCAGCAAAAGGAAAGTGGGTAGACCAGTTGCCCAATGTACTCTGGGCATATCGGACTACGCCGAGAAGATCAACAGGGGAAACCCCCTTTGCCATGGCTTACGGCACAGAAGCAGTTATCCCACTGGAGATCGACATCCCAGGGATCAGAACCGATGGAGTAGAGAATGGCACAAATGATATATTTCTAGCCCGAGATCTGGATCTCTTAGAAGAAAGAAGGGAGAAAGCTGCAATTCAGTTCGCAGCATACCAGCAGTAACTTGCTAGAGCTTACAATAAAAAGGTTAATCCAAGGGATTTTCAGGTCGGCGACCTAGTCCTGAGAAAAGTGGTTGGCAACAAGAAGGACCCCAGAGAAGGCAAGCTTGGACCAAACTGGGAAGGACCCTACAGAATCACTTCGGTATTGGGCAATGGAGCATACCGACTTGAAGACAATGAGGGCAAAGTATTACCAAGACCTTGGAACACTTATAATTAAAAAAATTTCTATCATTAGATGTTCCTTGTTATTATTCATCAATAAAATTTTAGCAGAGTTCTCCAAAGACTTGTAAATTGTCAAAAGATGCATAATAATTGTTTCTGAATAATGAGAACCTAAGTGGAACTCAGGTTCACATTAGGGGCAGAGAGAAGAAAGTAATGCTTAACGCTTGTTGAAATTTGTAGCAATTTACAAGTTGAAGTTAAGCCGAGATAATTGTTTATCTTCACTTGTTGAAATTTATAGCAATTTACAAGTTGAAGTTAAACTAAAGTAATGCTTAACGCTTGTTGAAATTTGTAGCAATTTACAAGTTGAAGTTAAGCCGAGATAATTGTTTATCTTCACTTGTTGAAATTTGTAGCAATTTACAAGTTGAAGTTAAACTAAAGTAATGCTTAACGCTTGTTGAAATTTGTAGCAATTTACAAGTTGAAGTTAAGCTGAGATAATTGTTTATCTTCACTTGTTAAAATTTGTAGCAATTTATAAGTTGAAGTTAAACTAAAGTAATGCTTAACACTTGTTGAAATTTGTAGCAATTTACAAGTTGAAGTTAAACTAAAGTAATGCTTAACACTTGTTGAAATTTATAGCAATTTACAAGTTGAAGTTAAGCCGAGATAATTGTTTATCTTCACTTGTTGAAATTTGTAGCAATTTACAAGTTGAAGTTAAACTAAAGTAATGCTTAACGCTTGTTGAAATTTGTAGCAATTTACAAGTTGAAGTTAAGCCGAGATAATTGTTTATCTTCACTTGTTGAAATTTGTAGCAATTTACAAGTTCAAGTTAAACTAAAGTAATGCTTAACACTTGTTGAAATTTGTAGCAATTTGCAAGTTGAAGTTAAGCCGAGATAATTATTTATCTTCACTTGTTAAAATTTGTAGCAATTTACAAGTTGAAGTTAAACTAAAGTAATGCTTAACACTTGTTGAAATTTGTAGCAATTTACAAGTTGAAGTTAAGTCGAGATACTTGTTTATCTTCACTTGTTGAAATTTGTAGCAATTTACAAGTTGAAGTTAAGCTGAGATAATTGTTTATCTTCACTTGTTGAAATTTGTAGCAATTTACAAGTTGAAGTTAAACCGAAGTAATGCTTAACGCTTGTTGAAATTTGTAGCAATTTACAAGTTGAAGTTAAGCCAATATATTGCTTAGCACTTGTTATAACTTGAGAAAATTTTTTAACCATTATATGTTTATCCTTGTTGAAACTTATAAGCAATTTACAGGACAAATACTTGCCGAGATATATTATCGGGTGGCATAACCGAGGTGTGTTACCCCAAGAAGATTGCACAAAGAAGAAAGAGTACATACGATATATGCAGAATATTCTAAGTATAGAATCATACGAAGACAAAGAAGAAAAGACAGGAGTACAAGCATTCAATAAAAGAGAAAAGTTGTATTAACATTCCAAGTAAAAAGGGGGGCACGTCGGCCATACACAGAACATACATCCTTCCCTAAGATAACAAAGCAAGAAAATACAACGAAAACTTAGAGCTAAGGCTCCTCTCCTCCAGATTGTTGGATTTGAAGATCAGATACCACCTCGGCCTCCTTCTCTGCCGCTATCTCGGCGTCAATCTCTTAGAGAGTTTCTTCAACAGTTTTGACCTCAGAAGGGATGTCGGCTGGGGTGATGTCGGGAACAGCTTCTTGGACAACCTCATCACCTTCCTCATCCTAAGTCAAGTCTAGAACTTGATCATTCTGAGGAGGGGACTTGGCCCCATCAGCATCTTTTGATTTTCTAATCAAAGCCTCGTCCTCTTCCTTCTCGGCCTCATCGTCAGCATCAGATTCGCCGACATCTTCACTTGGAATTAAGGCTGGAGGAAATGGCAAGGGAATGGCGTCGACCTTTCGCAATGGCGAATCATCAGGAACATTTAGTTTTTTCAGAAGAGACATCCAACCAAGGGTGAAACCCTTGTTGCATGCCTGCTTCACTTGAAGTTCATAGGCCTCTGTAACGTCGGCCATGCCTTGATTATAGGCCTTTTCATCGGCTTCTTTGATTTCAGCTTCTTTGGTGGCCAGGGCCTCCTAAAGCTCTTTCTCAGCTTGAGCCATTTTTTCCTCGGCCTCTCTCCTTTGAGACTCAGCCACCTTTCTGATAGCCTCAGCCGCCTCAGCCTTCTCTTCGGCATTATTTTGAGCTTTAACTGCAGCTTCAGCTTGATCCTCCAGCTTCTTCATTTTTGATTCAAGGCCTTTATTGATCTTTTGAATAGAAGAGAACTCCTTTTTCATGTCGGCCAGCTTTTGCCGATTCTCAAAAGACTGCATCGAGAAAGAATGGGCGTGCTGGATGGCCTGAAAGAAAACAAAGGTATTAAAGAATATTCAAAGTATGAAATAAAGAGAAAGAAAAATTTACCAAGAAGAATACGTTTACCTGAATAGAGTGCTGTAACATTAAGGCATAATTTTCATACTCGTTGTACTTGGCGTTCCGCTCCAAGTCGCCTGGGAGAAGTAAAGCAGTACTGAGTGCAACGCCGACATTGATATCGTCGGCACTGTCACTTTCCATTACAGGCTTATCTTCTAGGGTGATCTCGGGGGCCCAGGGGACAGCTGGTTTCTTTGATCCCGAAGTCGTTTCAAATGACCTCGGCCTTTTTGACTTAGAGGATTCGGAAGGAAGTACTTCGGCAGACTTCTTCGAAGGGACAGAGGCAGTTTTCTGAGTTGAAGCCAGATGTGGGGTTGGCAAAGTGTCCTCAGTCTCAACCTGAGTCACTTTCGCCTTCGGTTAAGCTTTCTTAATTCTTTTTGGTTTTTCTGGAGGTTGGGTTTGTGTTGGTTGTTCATCAATAGATGATGGAATGTTGGCTAGAAGGTCTTTAGCAACTGGCTTTGCACGACCCATCTCAGTTGCAAGAACAAGACGTCGGCGACGCTTTCTTTGGGATGGTGGAATGAGGTATGGAGCCGAGGTCGATGGCTGTTCTGCTGGATCAGAGGTTGATCCTTGGTCTGTTCGCGATGATAAAGCAACTGGAAAAGTTGTAGCAGAAGGTGGAGATAAGCTTTTCTTCTTCATTTTTCTGGGGACGTCGGGGAGAGCTGATTTGTATGTCGGGATGAAGTTGAGAAGCAGGGGTGCCTTTCGCTTCTCAATTGGCAAATCCAGAAGTCTCTTCAAGTCTTTGCTGGAGACAAAGGATTGGCGAAAATTTTTTGGTGGCTGATGAACAGCTGCAAAAAGAACAGACGTCAGAAACAGACAGAATATTTAAGACTTTGAAAGAAAACAGGCAAAGCAAAATGCTGGGCTCTTACCCTTGCCCTCTAAAACTGATCGGGGAAGAGGGTAGAGATAGATGTCCTCGTCTGGAGCAAACTCCCAATTTCCCGAGGTAATAAGATAGTCATCTCCAGCCCCCTTGTTGGAGTCTGGGAGGTCGGCTATGATTTTGAAATCTGTAGACCTCGGCTTAAGATAATAAATGTAGCCTTTTTCTTTCAAGTTAAAGGCACACATGGTATAGCAATATTGGATGTCGGCAAGGGTGATCCTAGCGTTTTCCTGATTAGCCAGGGCTATGATACCAAAGATCACTCGATAGGAATTAATTGCTAGTTGCATGGGGTTCAACTTAGAATAATGAAGGATCTCGTGAAAGAGAATGTTGAGTGGGAGCCGGAGTCCGCACTCAGTAAAAGCTACAATGGGAAAGGGCATGGCATTTTCTGTAGGCATGATAGAGTCATCATCACCAGCCAGTCTCAGATGGACATCGGCAGGGATAGAGAACTCCTACCTAAAGTACTCAAGTTTGGTCGGGGTATCTACCCTATGTCTCCACATATCCATGATATCGGCTTGAATTAGAAGGGTTGAAATTCAGAAAGATGTTTCTTATTGATAGAACCTCGGCAAATACCTAGGTTTGGGTTGGTTCAGAAATTTGTAAGGAATGTTTTAGTTTTGTCCTGAATCATGGGTTCTATAAACAAATCCCAAACCTAAAGCTATGAAGATGAAGATCGAAGGCACAGATTTGGAAAAGATACAAAAAAATAGAAAACAAATACGAAGTTTCAGAGTCAAGAACAGAGATAGACTATCAAGAATATGAAGAATACAAAGGGATGAAGGCCAGGAAACAGTAGCAAGATGTGCAAGAAACACTAAGAATAGTACAAGTATTCAGGGCATAAGCAAAAAGCAAAATCAACGCATTCAGATGTATGATCTACAAATTGATTACTTAAGCAAAGCAGTAGTAAACAAGAAATTCCAGGAAAGATCAAGAACTGGAATAGAAAGAAACAGATGCTTACCAGAAAAAGGGAGGCCGGAAAGGAATTTGCCAACGTCCTACGACGGTTGCAAGAGCAAATGACCGGTGGAAATCTCACCGGAAGGGGTGAACGGAGAAGGATGCAGAGCTTTGGAAGCTTGAGCAATGGCGGATTTGAAAGAAAGAGTTTAGAGAGAGAAAAAGCATGAGAAATCGGATGCAAAAGTGAAGAGACGGAAAAAAGGGAAAAAGTTTTTGATTAAACAGAAACGGCGGCAAAAGCAATCAATACGCCTAGAAAAACGAAGGCGTCAGACGGCGCACGTGAAGAAAGAGGTGGCTAATAGGCGTGTCACGTGTACGGACCAGTAAGAAGGAAACGCGTGGCTAAAACAGTTGGGTTGAAGTGCATGACAGCTCATGCGCGTGAGAAGTCCTTAAAAATCCTGATTTTTTAGGGAAAGCATGTCAGCCTGAAATGAATGATCTCGGCTGTCAAATTTTAAGCCGATTTACTAGAAGAAAATACAGATATAGGTTCCATCACCTCAGAATGCCGAGGTAATAGAACCTAGGGGGCAGTTGTGAGGATGTATTTTCTAAATACCAAACACGTGGTAAGGTGACGCCGACGTATCAACCGAGGTGCCACGTGTCCATATTGTGATGCCGAGGTTATCTCGGCAAGGTCGAGGTTATCTTCGAAGATATCGGAATCCGAGATAAATGGATAAAAGATAAGGGACAAGAGTCCTAGAGTAAGGAGGGGACTTAGCCAAGATAAAGATAAAGCTCTTAGGAAGTTTATCTTTATCTCTTGAGGAGTCGAAAGTAAGTACTGAATTGGAGTCCATAGAAGTCAAGCTTCTAGTAGGACTAGGATTGAGTAAAACTATAAAAGAGAGGCACCCCCGTGGGTCTAAGGTACGCAGTTTTATGCTTTGAGTAGTGAGTTTAGCACTTGAATATCTTTGAGAGATATACTGACTTGATCGTCGGAGTGCCCCCGGGTGGAAGAGCCACCGCCGGAGCCGTTTCTTTCTGTTGCAGGTTAGTTGAAGCCATCTATTCTGCCGGTGCTCTCCAGCTGATTACTAGGCGGGCAGTGTGGTCAGAAAATTACCCACACAGTATCCCATTGTCACCTCTGTCCCATACTATTAACCTGCGAATCATAATCCAAATTACATTAAAAAAATCATATTACATCATACTCAACTTCATAATGGAAACATTAATCAACTTACTCCACTTATAACTTACCCGTCTCCATCTAAGCTATACATTTTCTCCACTAGTTTGATGTCTTCGTCCTTCCACATTGCCTAAACAACGTGTTTCCTACTCATACTAAAACCGTTCCAGGTTTTACGATCCACCTCAACGTCCTCCACAACGTATATCACACCGGGCTCTATCGACTTAGAATTCCTGACTTTGTCGCTCAGTTTGCCCCAGCCAACTATGCGGGGGTACTCGTAGTCAGACAGCCTGTATTCGCGTCTTGGCTTGCTTTTCACGCGTCTTACCATTGACATAATTTTTGGCCCAGATTTTGGCTCGCTATCATTTTCATGACAACCACATTCTACGCAACCAACATCAACACCAACTCCAGCAGAAAAAACTGGATCTGACTGGACATTTTACCTTTCCTTGGAACCATCAACACCTGCAACACTCAAACACACATATCCATCGGCACAACCAACACTCACATCTTCAGCCTAATCAATATCTCTATCTAGTCCCAGTGTTGTAATGGGCACATTTTCGGTGTGTCTTGCAGTGTATGATAATTTCTGAATGACTTCGTCACTCATCAACGTGCCCAATCCATGCACTTCCCCCCTCTGGATGGTAGCAGGTGACGGATTCTCGCATACATCATTTGCCATGGACTGCGTCACCACGTGCACCTCACACTCATCAAGGCTGTCTTCTAAATTGGTTACTTTCTTCTCCAACTGATGGACCAGTTTATTGAGTCATGCAATCTCAGCATCCTTCCCAACAATTACACTGTCAAATCCTATGAGCATATTAGCAGCCTGCGCCCCAAGAATTTTCTCCATCGCTTCTACACGATCTTCTAATTCACGTACCCGTGCAGACTTCGTTCTAATTTCCCCCTCCAATTCACCAATTCTCATTTTCAGTTGTTCTAACTCATCTTGTATCCCCGCTGGTTCGGTACGAATGACATCACCATTTGGTGTGCATGACAGTTCAAGAAGATCTGGGGAAAATACCGGACATAACCCCCCAGATGCTGACATCTGCCCGGCCACTTTTCCCTTACTCTCTGACGTCTCATCGTTATCAGTCTCAAACTCAGTTAATCCTTCAGGCTTGACTTGACCACCATTTGCAGAACAAGGCTTCCAACAATTGAAGCTAGGCTCCATAACGGACACATCATCCATATCAACATCAGTCCCTCGTCCATCCTCCACGGTATCCGGATCCACACAAAGAACAATCGTACCGGACTCGATTGGCTTGCTGTCAATCACCTCAAATTTTAAAGAATGACACTTTTTAATCGTCTCGACAAGTTTATTGCAGTTCACCTGCATAAAACAGTAAACCTCACACATAAAAAACCAGATGTAAAACCCAAACAATGTTTTCTGTTTTTTTTTTTCCATCGCATACCTGAATACAATCTTCAGCCTACAAGTTTAACACTTTCAACTTCACAACAAGTGTGCCAAGGTTCCATCGACAAAATCTGGGGGTCACATTAGGCCTTTCTGGGGTTAAAATGCTTGAATGTTCACATATAAGAAACTGCAATACACGGTAAAACACAACCCATCAAGTAAAGTTATTAAAAACATACCACAATCGTATGTGCACCACGATGAAAACTAGTATACAAAATGCGATACATACCAGCAATGCGACAACACAACCAGTTACCCGCTCTGACCTGTTGTGCATCTCAGTGAGTGAACTAACCAGCGTGTTTCGGATTGTCGCAATCCAGTCATACTGTCTTAATGTTTCCAGCTTATCAATCACACGGACAAAAGCCCACCCTATATGTGTCACACCCCAAACCCGCCCCTAAAAGTTCGGGCATGACCCATACAGAAACGGACACTTAACCTGATATACATATCATATGGGGCCTGAATGGAAGCATTTAATATAATAAAATAACATAGAAAAGCATCCATTGAGCTAAACCTAACATGCCAGGATCACATTCGTGACAGTCATTTATTTTTAGACATACCCATACACATACATGACCTCATAAACAAACATTGGTATAGAAAGGGGTCATATACATACATTTTAACCTTAGGTAAATAATTAAAGTGCAAGCCAAAATCTTAACAAAACTTGACATAAATGCATAGACTTGGTCTGGGAGCCTGGGCATACTGAGGTTGACAACTGAAGGGTGAGCTTCAGGGGTTAAGACGGACTCCCAAAGTGATTACCTACAGAACAGACATAATATAAAGTGAGCGAAGCTCAGTGAATAATAGCACATGAACGATTCAATGCTCAACTTGAATTATAATACATATCAATGCATACATAAATAATGAGGCATAAGGTTAATTGATTCTGTATTAATTCTTGAACGGCCTAAGGCCCAGTCTTGAAACATATTTACTTGAAACATAATATCTTGGAACATAATAGCTTTAAGCCCTTGAACAAAGTGGCGATAGCCCTTGAACATATTAGCATTAAACTTTTAAACATGTTGGCATATAGCCCTTGTACATATGGCATGAAGCCCTTGAACATATGGCATGAAGCCCTTGATCATATGGCATAAAGCCCTTGAACATATGTGTATGAATTCAAAAGGTGTCGCACACGGACTCTATAGGTGACTCACATCATAGCACTTAGTTCCGTGTAGCACTTTGTTTCATATTATAATAACTTATCCGGGATGGCCATAGGCCTCATAACTTGCACATATGTATGGACTCAAGAGGTGGCTCGTACGGATTATAGAGGTGACTCGCATCGTAGCACTTAGTTCCGTACAGCACTTTGTTCCATACCGAAAATACAGAATGGCCTCTGGCCTCATAGATCATATAGAATGGCCATAGGCCCAGATTGGCTATAAGCCTCATTTATATATGTATGGACTCAAGAGATGGCTCACATGGATTCTAGAGGTGACTCACAATGTAGCACTTAGTTCCAAGTAGCACTTTGTTCCATACCAGTAATTAACAGGTTTTACAAACCAACCATACATATCATGTCATATCATAAACGGAAACAAATTCATACATATGCATTATGCTTAATTCATAAACAAAAATCAGAATTCAAACTTAATTATACCTGGCACTTTAATAGTGCTAACAAGTCAATATAAAGCATTCTTGTTCCTCGGTACTAAGAACTTGTAATATCCTTGAACTTATAACATACGTGAACTTGTAACAGACTTAAACTTGTAACAGACTTAAACTTGTATATACTTGAACTTGTAACATGCGTATACTTGTAACATACTTGAAAACACGGTATTATTACCCCCGGGTAAGGGTAGTGTGCTACGGATGTCATGAATACTTGACATATATGGCCAACTGTTCTTTACTTCCCAAACGTAACATATTAGAACATAGAACATTTCTTATTATATCATGTCATTACAGTACACTTAGCAAAGACAGAACATGTTACATCATAATGTGGGCTACATGACAAGGTCATCGATATTGAATTCTGTCTTTGGGTTGAGCCATCCGTAAATCAATCCGTTGTTTATCATAATGCTTAGCAGGTATTAACGTATAAAACAATACGTGGTCTTAGCTAATTATTCGTTAAGAAATAGCGTAATTCACTTGATCTATTAATAGCATATAGAAGCATATACCTTTGTTTGCTCGTTCATATATGTTACCATATTTGGCTTGTACTTAGCAGAGTACTACTGGTAGCCGTTACATCATTCACATGAGTTAACATAATTAACAGAAGTTTAACAGGACGTTCCTGATAATTGCTAATGAGAGATAAGCACATTTACAAATTGAATGATTTCAGAGATACGTGAATACCATGATTCCATAGTGCTTATACGTTCCCTTGGTTCGTCATGAATCACTATAGATATCTTGCACATAATGTTAGTATTCTTTGTTAATCAACATACTTGCAAGAAATAGAATGTTAACAATAAGAATCATTAACGATCATTGAATGTACGACTACCGTACTACTACTCACAGTGTTCAGATGCTTGGTCCGCCCCTGTAGCTGACCCTACGCAATTCATAATACACATAGAAATCGGGTCACATATAATTATTCCGTTCTTAACTTGTTTAATTCTCTTTATACCAATTACACATCAATTTGCAATTCAACATAATTCAAACTAAATCCTTGAATCCCATTTCAACATTCCACAACTGAGTTCATGTCATCCATATCCTTAATAAATTATTTCCCCAATTTTTCCTTTACATTAAAGCATGAATTACAACGTTCATAACAAAGTTCATTCGCAAATTTTAAACATAATTTTCAAACATTTCCAAATTCCAATTAAACTTGTACATATCTAATTCAATATCTCAATTTCATTATTCTACTTTCAATTTGGGCCAAATCATTGGTTATCATCATTAATTAACCTAGGGTTTCAAGAAAATATTGAAATTTTAAGAAAAATACAAACTTATTAACCCATTACTTTTTATTCCAATTTTCCCAATGATTATACATCTAGGAGTCACAATCCATCATTTTAACCCACCAATTTAACTTCCAACATCTCCAACTCTAAACCCTTAATTCTCAAGTTGGACATAATATGCTCAAAACTATAGATTTTGTTTGTATATACACAAAATTCCATAATTCCATCCATGAATGCAAATATTAAAAGGGAATAAGGACCCCTACCTCAAGAATCAAGCAAAGGAGCAAAGATTGAGAAGAATCCTCCAAAAAATTCGAATTTCAATCGGTTAGAAATGTTGACCCTTTCTTGTTCTCCATCCTTGATGCAAGATCCATGGTGGATTTGTTGATAAAAGTGGAGGAAATCAAGGTTTTGGGAGCTAGGGTTTCGGACATGGAAGAGGGGAGAAGAAGAGAGGAAAAGAAAATGTAAGAAATGGGCCAAAAATCTCGTTTTTGAGCTGCTGTCCCGCACAGCCCGCAC
The DNA here is from genome assembly GCF_055761805.1 of Camellia sinensis. Taxonomy (NCBI): domain Eukaryota; kingdom Viridiplantae; phylum Streptophyta; class Magnoliopsida; order Ericales; family Theaceae; genus Camellia; species Camellia sinensis. Next base: position 63,785,290 of record NC_138972.1, read on the forward strand.
GTGCGGCGCTATTCCCCGCACGTGCGGCTCTGCTTCCAGCACAGATGTAAAAACTTCAAATGGGTATAACTCTCTCATCGGGACTCCGTTCCAGGTCATTCTTGTGTCCAAATTGAAGCCCCAGAAATAAGCTTTCCAATGGTTCTAACCTCACATTCAAATTCAAAGTGTAGAAAAAGAAAAGGGCAAATGAGTGACGGTTGATTGTAGAATAACTATCCGAATTATACTCTTTGGTCCAATCTTACTTTACCATCATACCACCACCTCAATCCATACCCCAAAATAAGATAAAAACATTCTCAATTCCAATAGATATAGTTGAATTAAAACACATTAACCCCTAATTAAATAAGGATGACTTTTGGGGTCATTACAATATGCTCTCTACTAGTTGCAAAAAATAGCTTCGCACAAATGTAAAGACAAAGTAGTTTCGCCATGTCTTCTTCGTCACGCTCCGTCAATTCATAGATTGCTTCTACTAGTCCATCCTTAATCACTTTCGAAGATAACCGACCAACGTTCGGGCAGCGTCGTTGCATGAAATCTGAAGGCCCTTTCGCACATTATTAACCGAATGTAATTGTTTTGCAAAGGTAACTTCGCACCACCAATGTAAAACTTCTCATCCTTCGGGTTGTACGTTTGTATAATTCGGCACACTGTGGCATCACACTTTTTAAACGACTTTGAATCTAGTTTGTGAACACAAATAGCGTCAATCATCACCCAAAATGGGGTTTTCTATAATTGCCGAATATGCCCATCACCAAACTGTAACTCACGCACAGTGTTAATCACCCCCGATATGTTGGACCGGTACATTAGCTTCGACGAGTTAACTTCAGCCTTATAACGACTACTAGTACTCACTTTTTGTTTCTTGAATGCCAGTCGTGATTGCCTCTTTGGGGCCAATCTGGTTGACATTTGACCAGACTGCTACGACCATGGTATTCTAGCGATGCTTTTTCCATTTCTCTTCCCAGCACTACCTGAAATGGGAGTCACACAAACAAGTCAGTTTTAAATTCAAACCAACTCAACTATAAACGAAACATCATAACTATCATTACAACAACCAATTTAATTAAAAACACCCATTCTACTCTACCACACATCCAACTCTTACCTATGTGCCAATCGTATAATGAATGGTAATAACATCATGTACATCAACAACACCATATGCAAACCACCATACATAACATTATTACAACAAGACAACATATAAACTACACCCAACATCCTACGCCATCCAATACTAACAACCGTTACAACGATCGCTGTTTGTTTCGGGCATGCTAACAAATGAAAATCACATCACGAAGCATATTTTCAGTACGTGTTGTGCGATGTATACGTATGTTCAAATTATTTACATTCCCACAACCTACATTTCTTTGCCCCTATCAACACCGTATACCTGCACGTCAACACCGAAATCACCACGCTTAATCATCCAAACTGTTACATAATTATCCCAACCACTATCCCCCACAAAACCCACATATCGCTACCATTACAGTAACATAAATTATCCAAGCACCCCCTCTTGCGACCAATTACATACGCATGACATCTTCAAACAACAAAACATCATAGCAAAAAAACATCCAGCCCACCAACTATGCCATGCCACCAACCACTCCAACACATTTGCAACCTACACATTAAAATTGAACATACCTCACATACCACATTTTACATTACACCCACACCTTTCAAACACCATTCACGCGGGCTAACAACGCAACACAAATCTCAATACAACATTCTGTTAATAACGTATCACACACATCAAACTACTCTAAATCATCAACCGGAAACAATAAAAACATTCTCAGTGGTTCACACATACAAATGAACAACGATTCACATTGAAACATGTACCAATCATGCAGTTCACAAAACCCACCCATATCATTAAAGCAGGCTAACAAAGCGACACAAATTTCATACTACAATATTGTTAATAAGATATCACAAACACCAAACTACTACTAGACATCAACTGGAAACAACGTACCTGCCGCCATTTGTAACAAACACAATCATCGTCGTTGACGAATGGAGGGTTTCCTGACCGGCGTACGACAACACAACAGCTACACGACCTCTCTAACCCCCCGACGTAAACGTATTACCAGAACAGGGGATCAGTATTTTCTAGGGTTTACAATGCCACAAAAAATGGTGCTTCACAATACCAATCCACAATGAATCCTCATTACAACTTACCAATGAACCAAAATCTTGCCAACATCACGCCATTAACATCGGATATTCCAGTCCTTTCCATCTACGACTCTTCAATTCAAATGGGTTTGGATGGAAAGCAACAAAAATTACAATAGCGTTTTTGGGCATATAAGTAAATTCAACATTGCAAAAACCCATACCTACCCTTACTATAAGCTGCCACACGCGAGGTAACACACATAATTTGGTCATTTACATTAGACTGGGACCTATTAGTTTATAAGATATAAAATAGGACCAACTAGATCACAAGATGATGATTTGGAATTTATTAGTGCATTGCCCTTGAAGATAATGTTGCTCCATTTCAAAAGCAAAGTCATCAATTTGATAAAATATAAAATAGCTTGACAAAAATAAATGCCAAAAAACTATTTTTCAATATTTATAAATTATTTCTACTTACCAAAATAAAATTATATAAAAATAATAAATCTTTTATATTTTATTTTTTATCAAAAATTAATTTTTAGTATGAGTTTGGATGATGATCATGTAATGGGGGATTATTTTTGTTGATATTTTTGGATGGTTATCATATAATATATGGTTGTATTTGTTATTAACATATATTTTTTTATGGTTATAATGTAATGGATGGTTATTAGGCTTTTAATGTATAATCAATATGTTTAATATATGAAATGTTTTTAGTTTTGAATTATTTGATTTAATTGATTTGTTGACATCAAAGTTGTTGCTATATTTAACTTTTGAAAAAATAAAAACTAATTTAATGAAAATAAATATCAAAAAAAATTATTTATATATAAAAAAATGTGTTTTTTATTATTTTTTTTCACCAATTTACTTTTTAGTTTTTTTAAAAAAAAAAATTCTGAAAATAGATTCTAAAAATCAAACCAAACAGAACTTTATAAAAAAAATATTCCAACATTATTCATTAAAAGAATACCATTATATTTCAAACAACATATAAGTTAACAAACACAAAATAAGTTATATGATGACTTTACCTTTTAAATAGAATAACAATATTTTCAATTATTCTTATATAGAACAAGATTCAAGATCAAATATATCATAATTAAAATATCTAAAATCAAAATAATACAAATCCTAAACTAAACAAACTAAATAGACTGTTAATATAATTCGTTATTTATTAGATCATCCTAAACCATTCCTTCCAAAAGTCCGCTCCTCTCCTCCACTGGGCTTACATATAAATACGTACGACAGTTATTTACCTTCGCCTTATCCAAAAAAATCAAGCGCCCCGTTGGGAGAGAGAGATGGCTCTCCTTTTCATCCACACCCCTTCTCTCTCCTCTCTCTCTTCTCCTTCTCCTTCACCAACATCATCATTCCCACCTGCATCAAATTTTCCCATCACTGCAAACCCATGTAAGAAATTCAACGCTATTCTTCTCTATCTCTGCATATTTTCTTACCATCTCTACTCTATGCTTTGCCTTTTCATTCAGGCATTTTTTCAAACACCTGACCTCCAATCTTTGTATTTGTTCCTAATTCTCTGATTTCATTTCAGTCTTCAGGTTACGCAAGGAACCCATTGATTCTCGCCCAAAACTCTGTAATGTCCGCAAAGAAAGAGTTGTTTCGGTGATTGTTAAGGCATCTTCTGATGTTGATGGTGTTGCTGAGCCTCCATCTCCGTCAGAAGGCGAGGAACAGGCTGCTGCTATGCCGGTTGAAAATCTGCCATTGGAATCGAAGCTGCAATTGGATCTTGAAAAGAAGATGAAGTTTAAATTGGCTAAGAAGATTCGGCTTCGAAGGAAGAAGCTCGTGTGGAAGCGCCGCATGAGGAAGAGGGGCCGATGGCCGCCTTCGAAGCTGAAGAAGAGCAAAAATGTTTGAGACCCTTTACAGGTTTAGTGCTGCTGACCCTATTTTGTTATGTCAATTCAATTTGCTTGTGTAATCTCTGAGTATCTTTCATTTCTATGTAATCAAATCTTTGTAGACATATCAATATTTTTTTATGTTTTTTTGGATATGGTTTCAATTGAATCATGGATGATATAGTTTCACATTTTGTTTGTCCCTCGTGATAGATATATGGTATGCCTTATCTATACTGTCTATACTATTATGTAATGTGTGCAACTTAGTTTGGTGTGAAGAGGTAAGTGAAATTGTGTAATGTATTTTTCAATTCCAACATTGTTTAAGAACAAGGCACATTTTCACAGCTTAATCAACCGCTGTTTAGAATTATTGTGAGGTAAAAAATGAAACTTTACCACAGACCTAATCACTTCATGCCTAAGAGCGTCTTCAATAGGCGAAGAATATAGAGCATTTTAGGCATTTTGCCAAAAATGGAGTCTCCAACAGGGTATGCAACACGGTAGACATTTTGCCTCATTCTCTTTTGGTTAACTACATGTGGAGAGACTTGGATTAGGCAAACCAATCCTAAGATTCCAGGAGTAGAGAGCATTGTTGAAGTATACACTGGGCAAAGTGTCTAAGCAGAATACATAATGCACTTTTTTATGTGTACTTTTGCTAGGCAAAATGCCTTGCTCTAAAATCCGACTTGGCTTCCAATTTTTTTCTCACCCCACTGTTGTGTTCTTCCATGTCCCAAACTACGTCAATCTACTCTTCCCTCACGACTTTTACTTTTCCAGCTACTATTGTTGGCAACAACAGGCCTAGCCTATGATTCTCCTAAAAGTTTAGTCCCAAGGGGGAGGTCATAGATTCAACTATTCCCAAGGGGAAGTTGAATTAAGGAGGCAAGCACTTTTGCAAAGGTGAGGAAGCTAATTCCCATAGGTGTTAATCTAACAACTAACTTTCGCCGATCAAAACAAAAAAAAAAAACAACAGCAGCGCTTCCAGGAACGTTTTTGTTCTTTTTCCTACAGATTTCTTGGCAATCATAGGCATGAAGTTATTACTTTTGTTTATTATGTTTCATGCTCTATGCCCTCTCATTGTTTGATGAAATATCCAAACAAGTTGTTGGTTGTTGGGCTTAGTTGTGTTGAATCTTTCAAGTTTGAAGAGTTTAAACAAGAAATCTGATGCATTCATGTGAAGAACTCAGTTCGCTTCAAATACCCAAATTGACTTGACGGACTTTAATTTCTTCAGTAAGTTTCCACATATGTTTGGCCATTTTTTCAAGATTTAAAGATTAGAAAGTTGTATGTCAATTGGGTTTATGTTCATATACTGATTGGGGGACCAAGGTTGGGACTTAATTGTTTTGGAAATATAAGAAATTTGCAACTTTGGTTTTTTTCTTGTTAGGAAAAATAGATTTAACAAATTGAAAAATTTGATAGAAGGAAGTTTTCAATTAAGAACAGAAACACCTACTTCAATTAATGGCATTTTCTTTTATGTTCCTCTATTTTGTCAAGAGCTTGATTGGAACATTGTTTATTGTTATTATGTTTAATTATAAATTTATGAATGTATACATCGTCATCTATGATAAGTAACAGAGAACATATACCTCTGTTTCAATCGCCAATTGAGTTGCTTTCCCTGCTTTGGAATTTACCGGCAATGTATGGATGCATAGATATAGGATTTTCTTTATCTATAACAATTGGGGTAATTAGCACCCACACATATATACTTCTACAATTTAAGCTTGTGCTGCCATGTTGTTAATGCACTTAATAATGGTAGCTCGAATATATGAAGGATAAAGTTCTTTTGGCCTAATACTATTTGCATCATATGGAAATTCATTTACTAACAAATTGTGATAAAATTTATCTGTTGTTAGTTGCACACCGACAATCTCATATTTGTTTAATTAGTTGTTAGTCTTTTCAATTGAAAGCCTCATATGTCATTAATTTTAATTTTTTGCAATAAAAGATCTCATCAAATATACTCATTTTTAAAGATAGAATTTAAAATATGGAATCCTAAAGAGACCATAGTCAATGCTGGTTCCTCCTCACCTTAATAGGTTAGGAGTCTTCTTTTTTCAGGGAGTAATGTGAGTAGGGTTGTTCACAGGTTGAATTGGTTCAGATTTGTCAGTCAACCATCACCCAAACTGACCACCTTGGATTGGAGAGTTTGTCAACCAATTTCGACCCAACAATGGTTTGAAATCAACCACTTCGGGTGTAGAAAAATCGGTGTAGGGTTCGGTCGATACTGCAACAAAAACCTATTATCTTTCTCAATACAACAAACACCCACTGGGGGTGGGAGATCAGAGGGGAAGAAGGGGGGGTTACCGGGGAGAGGGTATCAGAGATGAAGGGGTTCGGGTAACAGGCCAAAACAACAAAGGCCACTGCCTTGGGCCCTTTAATTTTAATAAAATTTGGGGGTCCCAAAATAATTTTAGTCCATATAATATTAATAGCTCAAAACTGAAGGCCTAGTTCAACTCATTCTTTTAAGTTCACAGTCCAGACAAAAGCCCCAAACAAAACTTTAGAGGATTAAACCCATCAAAAGAACTCAATCATCCAATCACAGAACTTTCAAATCTGTTCAAGCCAAGTGTGGGTTGGGATTTACAAAAATAAAAAATGATCACAGTGTTATTACTAAAATTCTAAAAGGGAAATAAATAAACGAAACAAAAACAAAAGCAAATAAGGGTGATAGCCTATAAATAAATATACAAAATATAGGCTTTTTAATAACATATTAAAAAAAGAGAAATGAGTCAGTACTCTAAAATAGGAGCACTAATGCCAGCTCTAATGAGTTGGCAGTGCAACCAAAAAAAAAAAAAAAAAAGCAAAAGCTAAATTATCACATCAGTGATGGGGTCCACATAGTGCCACATCATTAGTGGTGTATTAGTGGTGTTGAATTAGTGGTCTGAAGCATTTTTCTTAAAAAAACTAGTTCAGGTAGTATTTTGTGTAAGGGTATATTAAAAATAAATTATTTATACCTTGTTCATGGAAAATGTTTTCTTGTGAATGAACAAGAAGTTATATTTGGTGAAAAATATTTTCAATTTATGAAGTGTAGAAAATGTTTTATGTACCTTTATACATACTAGTGGTTGGGTATGTGCGTTGCACGTAACACGTGATTTTCATCAATTGTTAGTATTGTAATTATGTGTACTGTTAAATTGGTATGTGATATGTATACAAAGTATGGAGACTTGTATAGATAAATTGATCTGTATCCAAAATACAACTAAATAATAAATGAATACATATTCGGCTTAAGAATTTAAATAATAAATGAGAAATTTTATAAACATAAATATGTTGTGATGTCCCAAGTTCTTTTTAAAACAAATTAAGTATTTCAATCTAGAATTTCCACTTCTTTTGATCCTCTTTGCTACTTTGGAATCTTATGAGTCTCGTGTTGTTGTTTGTTCTTTCTTTCTTTGGAGTTACTCGAGTACATACTAGTGTGTTCTGGGGTGTTGTTTTTTCATTTGTGAGTGTTAGAGTGAGTCTGGGATTAATGGGAGTGCATTAAGGTAGCTAATGTCTCTGTTCTGAGTTGGGACTGCTCGAGCGGTACTTTTGTCGCTTAAGTAGTAACATCGATCTTCCATTATCTCATTTTGCAGTCTGAACTTCTGGGAGTGTGTATTCTTCGCTCGAGTGAAGGTTTCATCACTCGAGCAATCTTTTGCAAGAAGAAGAGAGATTCTAGGAGTTGGCATTTTTTGCTCGAGTATAGGATTGTTTGCTCAAGCAGTCTTAGAATTTGAATTGATCGCTCGAGTGCAGGATTGTTCGCTCGAGCGATCTTAGAATTTGAATTGATCGCTCGAGTACAGGATTGTTTGCTCGAGCGGTCTGGCTGCAGTCTGATCCGAAAAATGCGTCCAATCATTTAAAAGCTGAGCCTTACACACTTCTCTTTCATTCACTTCTCTCTCTCTCTCTCTCTCTCTCTCAACACTTTACTTTCTCTCTTTTCTCTCATCTCTCTCTAGAAAACCCTTCACCCACCTCATTTATTTCCTTGATCTCTCTATATACTTTGAGATTTTGACCTAAGTGTCTTTATTAATAGTGGAGAGCTCATCAAGGGTTATATTTTGTGCGGTGGAGATTGGATTTTAACACTGTCAATTTTGAGGGTTTTCTCTCTCTTTTTCTCCAAATCTTGAGGTAGGGAGTTTCTTTGAGTTATATATATGTTTTTGACATGTCTAGCTTTTTTGTTATGATTTTCAATGGAGGGTTTGAGGTTTGGAGCGATGGGTTTTGGAGAGTGTTTCAAAGATGATTTTTATGTATCTTGGTTCAAATTAAGTTGTTTTATAAATTTATGAACCTCTTACAAGTATATGGAAGGGTAATGTCTTGAAAATGGAGAAAAAAAACTCTCTTTTGATTAAACCCTAGCTTTTTGGGAAGAATTGGGGGAAAATGGATTTTTGTAAAGCAATAATGAAATTGTCGAAATTTCTATAAGAAAATGATGAGATTATCATATGTGGTTATGTTGTTTGAGATATCCATAAAATGGATGGATGTTGTTATTTTAAATTTTTGGATAACCTGAATATATATATGCTTGGATTATGAAATGAAAATGAATTTTGATTGTGAATATGAGATGGTATCATATATTGCATGGATATGGATTTTGTTGTAATTTGGGCAAATATTGAGAATTGTATAATGTTACGGTGAAACTTTATAATTACAATTAATTTCATTCATTTTGCACAAGTTTTGAATTGTTTATTCTAGTAATGCTTAGGCAATTGATCTATTATTTTGAGAAAAATAATTAGAAACCTTGAATGTTTTGGGATAAATATGTTTGGTACGTTTGGATAAGGGGTGTAGATGGTAATCTTTAAGTTGGTTTGAATATCTAGAGTGAAATATCGAAAACACGCGCGGAGGAGGTACCACGTGCCTTCCGGTTAGGAGCTGGTAAAGTGGGAGATTGGTAGTATTTATTATGCCTATTTGCAATATACCAACTTAGGAATTACTTGAGTCGTATTTACCACTCCGTATTTAAAACTTTAGAATTTATCAAAATAATAAATTGTCTTAAAATATCATTGCATATGATTTTCAATGAATAAAACTTGTGATTTTTGGAGCATGCCATGGCATTACATTCAATGTAAATAAGATTGCTTAAACATATATACTTTGTGAAGATACCTTTACTGAGTTTTGTGCTCACCCCTAGTAGATTTGTGTAGGAAAGGATATGGTAATCCCGCCTAGCTGAGGGTGTGGAAAGTCTTTTGGGAGCAAGATGTTCTTTTCTTTTATGATTATTTTTGACAAGCCAATGGCTTAAATTGTATGGGTTAGTTATTCACTTTTGTATAACCAGACTTGAGCTTCGGAACTTGTAGCCCTTGAGGCATTTCTTTGTTATTTATTTCTTGTTATTGTAGGGTCGCAAATGCTATGAATTCAACTTAGGAGAGTTTGAATGTGTAATGCATATGTATCTTTTTTGTAAATCTCTTACATGAATGAAATATGAATTTAGAGATTTGATTAACCAAATTGGAATTGCTCAATGGATGAGATCACTGGTTATTTTATGTCAATTATTTGGGGGGTGTTACAATATTAATTTATAATTAGATTGTTAAGATCATAATCTTATCTTAAACAATAAACAATAAACATGTCCTTTAAATATATAGTATTATATAAATCTTTTTCTATTAACTTCCCATTTCAATTTTTCATAATACGTACCTATAATACAATTGAAAGTATGAAATTAATTTGACAATTACACAATTTTATTTAATAGTTTATTTCATAATACAAATTCATTAAACCCACTATTACATATCATTTGTATACTATTGGTGTAAGAATGCATTAATATCAATATGTAATATATTTTTATACATCAAAAGTTGTTGAGTCTTATTTTCCGTGCCACGAATATCTTGCATGATGAAAAATATAATATTAGTCATTAGTATATTTTTATTTATATAGAAAATTTGAAATAAATTTTTTTTTTTTAAAATGGAATGATATTATAACTTAATATTTTGATCGATATAGGAATTTCATAATTATTTTCATAATATTTATAGATCCATACTTTTAAGTGTTTGTAGAGTCACTTTCATGAAACTGTTAAATTACATAATTTATATGTCATGACAAAAACTGATCAAAATTTTTCATTTGATGTACTTACTTTCTGTATCATTAAGTTGCTACAATAATGTTTGGGTATCATTTGATTTTTTCCTTGTAATTTGACTAAAATGTGTACATGAGATAATTGTTTTTCTTTTTTGAATTTCACAACAGATATGATAATTCCTGCTTCAGCTTGTCTAATTTTAGTTGGTAAACATGTTACAATAGATTTTTTGTAGTTTTTATTTCACCATCTTCTTATTTTTCTTCTTGCTAACCATTATAACTCATTATAATAAAAATATTTTGATAAGTAAGAGTTTGAGGTGATATCATACTGTTCTGAATTTCAAAATTTATTTTCTCCCAAGAATGTGATTTTTTCTATGAGGAAATAAAAAAAATACAATTATGTTAGGGATTTTTATTGATAAGTCCAATTTAGAAGTGTTTTAACCCAAGAAGTCCATGAAGTAATTTTTTAACCCATTAGTCCCATATATGTATAGTTTTATTCCATAAAGTCTATTTTCTTGATTTACACTATTTTCTTGGACACTTATGCCCTTATATTTAATTTTGATACCCTTATAAATATTTTTTTGAACGATTAGCAATTTAATGATGTGAACATTCATATTTTAAAATTCACATTGGTAGGAATGTAAAATTGGCCCGTGGGCGGCCCGAAACCAGCCCGGGAGCCGGGGCGGGCCCGGCCCGTTGACAATGTGAATATTCACATTGACATATTAACATTTACATTAATAGGAGTGTAAAATTGGCCCGCATCCCGTGGCGGCGCGAAACCCGCTCGCGGTCCACGGGCAGCCCGGGACGGGCCCGGTCCGGCCCATTCACATTGATAAGAGTATAAAATTGGCCCGCAGCCCATGGGCGGCCAAAAGCCCGCCCGTGGCACGGGGAGGGCCCGGCCTGTTCCGTTGACAATGTGAATATTCACATTGACATGTTAACATTCACATTGATAGGAGTGTAAAATTAGCCCGCGCCTCGTGGCTGCCCGAAACCCGCCCACGGCCCGTGGGCGACCCAAGGCGGGCTCGACCCGGCCGGTTGACAATGTGAATATTCACATTAATATGTTAACATTCACATTGATAAGAGTATAAAATTGGTCTGCAGCCCAGGGCGGGCTCGACCCGGCCCGGCCCGGCCCGTTGACAATGTGAATATTCACATTGACATGTTAACATTCACATTAATAGGAGTGTAAAATTGGCTCCCGTCCCATGGCGGCGCGAAACCCGCCCGCGGCCCATGGGCGACCCGGGGCGGGCCCGGTCCGACCCGTTGACAATGTGAATATTCATATTGACATGTTAACATTCACATTGATAAGAGTATAAAATTGGCCTGCAGCCCATGGGCGGCCAAAAGCCCGGCCCGGCCCGTTAACAATGTGAATATTCACATTGACATGTTAACATTCACATTGATAAGAGTGTAAAATTGGCCCGCAGCCCGTGGGCGGCCCGAAGCCCGAGGCAGGCTTGGCCCGACCCGTGACAATGTGAATATTCACACTGACATGTTAACATTCACATTGATAGGAGTGTAAAATTATCCCGCGCCCCGTGACTACCCGAAACCCGCCCACGGCCCGTGGGCGGCCCGGGGCGGGCCCGGCCCAACCTGTTGACATTGTGAATATTCACATTGACATGTTAACATTCACATTGATAAGAGTGTAAAATTGGCCCGTGACCCGTGGGCAGCCCGAAGTCCGACCACGGGCCAGGGCGGGCCCGGCCCATTGGCAATGTGAATATTCACATTGACATGTTAACATTCACATTGATAGGAGTGTAAAATTGGCCCGCAGCCCGTGGGTGGCCCGAAGCCAGACCGCAGCCCGAGGCGGGCTTGGCCCGACCCGTGACAATGTGAATATTCACATTGACATGTTAACATTAGCATTGATAGAAGTGTAAAATTTGTCTGCTGCCCGAAGCTCGCTCGCGGCCCGCGATAGGCCCGAACCCAAACCCGGGCCACCCCGGGCCGCCCATGGGACGCGAGTCATTTTACACTCTTATCAATGTGAATGTTAACATGTCAATGTGAATATTCACATTGTCAACGAGCCGGGCCGGGCCCGCCTCGGGCCGTCCACGGGCCGTGGGCGGGTTTCGAGCAGCCACGGGGCACGGGTTAATGTTACACTCTTATCAATGTGAATGTTAACATGTCAATGTGAATATTCACGTTGTCAACGGGCCGGGCTTCGGGCTGCCCATGGGTCACAGGCCAATTTTACACTGTTATCAATGTTAATGTTAATATGTCAATGTGAATATTCACATTGTCAACGGGCTAGGCCGGGCCCGCCCTGGGCAGCGGGCGAGCTTCGGGCCGCCCACGGGCCACGGGCCACGGGTCAATTTTACACTCCTATCAATGTGAATGTTAATATGTCAATGTGAATATTCACATTGTCAACGGGCTGGGCCGGGCTCGCCCTGGGCCGCCCACGGGCTTCGGGCCACCCATGGAGCGCGAGTCAATTTTACACTCTTATCAATGTGAATGTTAACATGTCAATGTGAATATTCACATTGTCAACAGGCCGGGTCGGGCTCGTCCCGGGCCGCCTACGGGCCGTGGGCTAGTTTCGGGCAGCCACGGGGCACGGGTTAATTTTATACTCTTATCAATGTGAATGTTAACATGTCAATGTGAATGTTAACATGTCAATGTGAATATTCACATTATCAACAGGTCGGACCGGGCCCGCCCAAGGCAACCCACGAGCTGCGGGCGGGTTTCGGGCCGGCCATAGGCCGCGGGCTAATTTTACACTCCTATCAATGTGAATGTTAACATGTCAATGTGAATATTCACATTGTCAACGGGCCGGGCCCGGCCCGGGCTTCGGGCTGCCCACGTGTCACGGGCTAATTTTACACTCTTATCAATGTTAATGTTAATATGTCAATGTGAATATTCACATTATGAAGGGACCGGCCCAGGCCCGCCCCGGGCGGCGGGCTGGCTTCGGGCCGCCCACGGGCTGCGGGTCAATTTTACACTCCTATCAATGTGAATGTTAACTTGTCAATGTGAATATTCACATTATCAACGAGCCGGGCCGGGCCTATTTTTTTGGCCTGTGGGTCGGCCCGGCCCGACTCGAATTTTTCTGGGCACCCACGAGGATCGACATGGGCCGGGCCCCTACACATTGACGATATGAACATTCACATTGACGGTGTGAACATTCACATTAGGGGTATTTTGGTAATTATGTCACCCATAGGACTTATTGAAATATAAGAAAATAATGTGAACTAAATGGAACATAAGTAGATGAAAAAGGTATTTTGGTCTTCTTATCTCAAATTGGACCTAATGGAATAGTCAAAAAGAATATGGGTTGGATGGAATAAAAGCTCTTAGAAAATGGATATATCAAAAAAGCTCCCATTATGTTATGATGGAGATATTTTGCAAAATTTTGATTTGTTATTGAAATTGTTTGCTATGGACACTTGTTTATATGACATGTATGTGTATATGTATTGAACATAAGTTGATAGGAGAATAATATACAATTCCGTAATTTCTTCCTAGCAAAATATAACTATATTATTAAAACGATGCATGTTAGAAAATTAAAGTATCTAATGGTAATATAGCATTACAGATTGACAGTGTATGAATACAGTAACATATATAAATTTACATTTATATTTTTTTATATTTATATATGCAAACATTGACATATATAAGATATCACAAAAGTAATATGCGAAATCTTTTGCAATAATATAATATGGAAAATAATGAGAAGTTAATTATTCATAACTAAATAGTTGATCATAATGTAGATGTTTAGTATTATATTTTTGTATGTATGCACCATTTTTTAATTAGATTATTAAATTCATATAAAAATTGAAAGGAATTTATGAATAATTTGTGTAAAATTAGAGATTAGTGAAGAAAAAATTTTAAAAGGAGAAGTTTATATAGTGTTTGGTTTGGTGTATTTTTTCAAACCAATGTTTTGAATATTTTGGTTTTCATATTTTTTTTTTCTTTGACTCTATTTTTTTTAATAATCCTTTTTTTTTAAAAAAAATTCACTTAATTTAATACCTTTTTAATTTTACTTTTGTGTATTATTTTTAGAAAAAAAATTTTAATATTAAATAGTAATAATAATAACAAAAAATATATAATAATAATAATAAATTGGTACATGCTTGAATTTATAAATTTTTTAGCAATATTTTACTTTTTAATTCTATTTAGATTATTAGATATTAGATTTTCATGTAAAAGTATTATTTAAATATAAAATATGAAAAATAAAAACTGAAAACATATTTAAAAAATAAAACCAATGAAAGTAGTTCTTCTTTAGAATTTTGACATCATACTTTAGTTATTAAAGTACAATATAAAATATTACAGTTCATAAAATATAATTTAAACAAAAAGAAAGTGTATGAAAATAACCTGTGAATTTTTTAGATGAAGCATAAATCTCTGTTTTAAAAGCGCATAATTTGCCTCTGTCTAGATTCGAACGAATACGTACAACTTTAAGATTCAACCAAAATTATTCACAGTGATTTGATCCATGATGGACATTTGTAAATATTACGTATATCAGTATAGAAGCAGACACAGAAAATAAGAAAAAATAATTGTATTTTGCTTTTCAATAATCATTAATGTAAAAAATAGGGAGATGATTTTTCTTCTGAATAAACTATAATAGTTGAACTTAATTCCCATAAAATCTTATTGAGAATATAATAAATCGTCGTTAAAAATAATTTTTTGTGACATTTTTTGCATATGTCGCTAAAAAAAATAGTCACAAAAAATTGACAACTAGTGACTTTTTTTGTCATGATTTTTATAAATTGTCACTAAAACTTACAATTAGTGACGTTTTTCTGTGACGAATTTTTCAAACTGTCACTGAAAGTTAAAAATTAATAACATTTTTTTTTTGTGACGATTTTTTAAAACTGTGGCTAAAACTTATAATTAGTGACATTTTGTGATAAAATTTTTAAATTGTCGCTGAAAATTAACAATTAGTGATTTTTTTAAATAGTGTTTGATGAAAAATGTCATTAATTCTTACAGGACTTATTGGATAATAAATCCACCTAATAGAACCTACATGTAAGTCCCTATTTTTTTTTTAATAAGAAGGGAGACAATTTGTTTATATTTATATAGGACTATTAGAAACAGATATATCGTTTTTGAGTGTTCAACTCCAAAAATAAAGAGATAGTTCCTTTATACAACTCCAAAAATAAAGAGATAGTTGGTTTATGTAGGACTCTATATGACTTTTAGAAAATATAATAGATTTAAGAAGATAAAATTGAGATTTAAAAAAAGTAGAAAATATGATGGACTTTTCACACTTTTATAATAGTAGTAGATAATATGTCTTTTAGTATTAATTTTATGTACTATAATTAGTAGAATAAGTTAATGGATACCAATCAAATCATTTTATTTTTATTTTTTTGAGTTATTATGATGATTTTTCCCTTTCTTAATCTAACCAATGTAACTATATCTTAATTTATAACTTTAATTATTATATGTACAAGTAAATTTATTGAGAACTAATTAAAAAAAAAAAAGAGTAAATTTTGTGTAGGTGTTAGCAAATAACTTTTTTTAAAAATTTAAATATGTAATAAGGCTCATCTTAAATGTTTGCCTAGGGCCTAATAAAACTCAAGGTTGGCCCTGTCAAGTAAGAAGATCAAATAGGGAAAGGGGATGAATCAGAGAAGAAACAATTGTTTGGTTGCCGCCATGACAATCTCATCTATAGCACCATTATCACGATCACGATTTCAACCAACATGATTGTCACGATCCAAACCCACCCTTATAGGTTTAACATCTTAACCGACTAGTAATCCTAAGATTACCGAAGGCTTTTGAAATAGATTAGCAAATAATGGGTTGGCGAAAGCACATATCAAAATACAATGTCCATAAAGCTGTGCAGACTTATATGAGACAGAAAATTTACATTTATAGTTACATGTATATTCACGTCATTCTTACGTCATCCATAACAGATAAAACAAAAGGAACTTAGCCTTATTACTGATAAACAAAAACTTGTCCAAAAGACGTAAGAAAAAAAATAAAAAAATAAAAACTTAAGACTGTTCACTTGACATAACACTTGAACACAAAAGACTTTCGGAACCTCCTCAGGAGGCACACAGGTTGGCTGACAAAACAGAATCCAGACTAGAAGTTTCAAGCCTGATCACGAGCGTGGTCACCTATATACATAATATAAATAATGAGCTGGAGCCCAGCGAATAACAATACAGTAAATGTTTTATGAATGATGTCCATAACAGATTCAGAAATCAGAATTCAAAGTAGAAACAAATTCATATACTTATTCAGATTTGTAGACAGTCATACATGGTACATCTATTAACGCTAACAGATTAGATTGGTCATAAAAGACCCATATACAGAGCAGATGGTCATTAAGACCCATATACATATCAAACATATGGTTATGCACAATTGTAACAGATAACCATATAGGTTTTATAGATAATTCCATGATTGGAACCCATAGAGATCCCTGGTACCAGGTAACAGATAACAGATAATAGATTCACATGATGCTAAGGATACCACGATACATTTCAAAAATTGGACAATCATTCATCTATACAGAAAATAGCATTTTAGTAAACAAAGCTTATCATTTCCATAAGAAAATACTTATAATTAAACATATATTTACAAGGTCGTTACTCACAGATGGTTCCAGAAACAGAACAAACGAATCAAACAGATCAGACGGACAATGGCATTTAACCTACATAAGCACTTGACAGATACATACTGAAACACACACTCTAAAAACACTTAACTTATAATATTCTTTCTTAGTGTGTTTTTAATTCATATCCTCATTATTATGGTTTAAACCATGGCTTAGGAATGCCTAGGATGTAATAAGGATGCAAAAATGCTCTTTTGAAACACTTTGCAAAATTTCATAAAACAGGACAGTTCACTCGAGTGAAGCTTTGGTCGCTTGAGCGGACCGCTTGGTCTGCAAAAATACTAGATGCTCTCATTTTATGTTGGAGCCAACTTTTGGTCGCTAGAGCCAAGGTTCAAAACAAGGGGTGATTGCTTGAGCGATCTTTCGGTCGCTCAAGCCAACCGTCAAACTCTGCAAAAGTATTGAGAGCATGCAAAGTACACTCAAACAAACCCTGCGAATTATGAATTTCCAGATTGCTGTTCCAAATATCAAACTCAATTTCTTTACATCAAAACACATTCTTTTGGGCCAAAACTTTAGGAACCACTTGAAAACTTCCATAACATCATGAATTGAAGATGCATGTATTGTTTTGAGCCCAAACTCTTTAAATCATGAAAAATTAGGATGAAATGGTATGACACATGATGAATTTTCAAAACAAAGCTAGGATTATTACATGCATGCAAGAATTCTTTGGAAAGCAACCCCAAATGCCATGAAATATACATGCATGTATGTATTGACTTTTAATTTTTCAATCTTAGCTTAATTCTGGTATTTAACCGCCTAACTCTCTTGAATTCATATACTTAATGTCTTTAAATACAAAGTTTAAGAGTATAATTCTTACCTAAGGTTGAATTCAAGTGTAATTCTAACTCAAAGCTCCAAATTGTCTTCAAATTCCACAAATTCTTCATTTTCTCTTCTTTGATCTCAAATTCTCTTCTATTTTCTCTCTCTCTCTCTCTCTCTCTCTCTACGTTTTTGTAAGCTCAAGGATGACTTGTGAAGTGTATAAGGAAGGTTCTTGGATCAATTAGCCTTGTATAGGCTTAATTAGTGGTATTTAATTAATCTTGATTAGCCTTAGCTTAATTTTCATTAATTTATTCTAATTATTTAATTCCGAATCGAAATCTAATTAAACTTGCCATAGGGTTCTAAAAATTCCAAGCAACACATAAACATAGTCAATTTTGTGTTCAGATGCCGATAAAGCCTTCAAATTACAGAACAAAGCAGAATTCTGAACAGATATTCCTACAACTAACAGATAGGAATTCAAACAACATGCATATCACATAATTTCATCTTAATTACTTATTAGGCATTCTTAATCATAAATTATTAGCTAATTATAGATCGAGGTTGTCACAATGATCACAATGACAATATGATTGTCATAATCAAGATCACCATCTCATAGCCATGAGCTAACACCATCATTGCGATCGCAACCTACCATCTTCACCAGTATCTCAACCCCAACAACAACAAACCCTCTCATGGCCTTAGCCAATGTAAAAGTGAGACATAGTCATGAGAGGAGAAAGGAGATTAGGACAAGGGAGCTTAAAAGAATGAGAAGACTGAGATAGTTTTAGAGTAATTGAGAAGTGACTAAAGAGATTGAGAGTGATAAGAGTGAGTGAGTGTGTGTGTGTGTGTGTGTGTGTGTGTGTGAGAGAGAGAGAGAGAGAGAGAGAGAAACTCTTATCAACCTAAGAAACACAAATGCTTGTAGTAATGTAGACACGACACTTGTTGGACACTTCCCAACATTTAGACACACATGAAATACATTACAAGTTTGAATAAAAATAACTTAGAATCCAATGATGAAATAAAAATAATTAAACCTATTATCCTCATTTAGACTTTTAACTTTATTATTTTTTACTTAAATATTCATATATGTGACATAATGTAACTATCTATCATTATATATGACATATAATAAAATAAAAAATTATATATTTTGCACGTGTCCTCCACATGTCGTGTTCTACATATTTTGGAAATTTTGTGTTGGCGTGTTCGTGTCATGTCACGTGTCCGTATCCATATTTATGCTTTTTAGCTATCAATTATCTAGTTCTCTAAATAGGAAGAAAAGTAATAAAGTAGCTCTCTAATCAATAGAAAAATGCTATACTTTGAAATGAGATATAGTTGTTCAATTGATAAGGATAAACTCACAAATTTATATTCATAATCTAATAACTGAACAGCCACTCGTTATTTTGGTATACTAGCACTAGATATCGACCATGTAACTGATCAAAACTGTCCACAGTCTATCCTTTGAGTCAATCAGATTGGGTGGCCAAAATATTTTATAAACAACCATAAAAATGAGTTATTATGAGAGATAGACATTAAAGAAACAAAGGAAGAAAAAGTTGGGGAGATAGGGGTTTGTTTTAATGAGTTTCACACAATAGTTTGCCTCTCTAAAATAGTCAATGAGGTTATTCTTTCATACTATTGCATGTGCATCACGTGTGCTTACTAGCTGGTCTTTGAAATTGGATCATAAAGAGTGCATGAGAAATATATGGCGTGCTAATGTATTGATGAAGATGACAAGGTGATGTAGAACTAGAAGAGAAAAAGAAGAATAACAAAAAGAAGAAGAAATGGCACAACCACTCTAGGGCTTCTCAAACAAATATATTCTCAATTTATTATTATTTATTCAAAAGTGGAATTTATTTATTTATTTTTTGATCAGCAAAAGAACTGGAACTTTATTGATGAATTAAGAGGTTATTACATCAATAAAGGAAGGGGGAGGATGAGTGTAAAAAGCATCATAGTGAACCAAATCGATCCCAACGAAGTTGGCATTGATTAGACCACTCAATCATATGTTAGCACCATATCAAAATTAGTAAGAAACCAACCACAAACAGAACTGCAACAGCAATTTACAACCCAAAACCAACCCAAAACAGGTCAGCAATAGCAAATATAATCTAACCATAGCTAAGATAAAATTACAACCCAAAGCTAACAAACAACAACACAGCAGCACATCAGCAGAGTAACTCAACAGCAGCAACAACCCAAACAGATCAGCAACAACAACAACAAGACCCAACAACATCCAAACAGAGCATCAATAATAGATCAACACCAGTACACACGTCCCACATAGATCAGTAGTAATCCCAGCAGAGCAGTATTACCAAAGCATCGCCCATTATACATATATCAACCCAAACAGAGCCTCCTTTAGACCTTAGATAATATGCCTCACCCATTTTATGTTTGAAACAATCTCTTGAATGGAGAAGCAGCACCCCACATTAATAGACTTCAACCACATGGCCATTCAAATTTTAATAAGCTCACATAATATATCAATATCAAGTTGAGTATTATTAAATAAACAATCATTGATATACATCCACAGTGACCAAATGACAGAAATAAAAATAACCCTCCACACTCTCTTTTCATTTTTCCTGAGTTTCCATCCCAACCACCATTGCATCAAGCCTTCAATAGATCCAGGTAACACCCAATGAATTCCTTACCAGGCCATGATGTTTTGACCAGACATGCCACACAAATGAACAGAATAAAAAAATATGATTAGAGGTTTCCTCCTTAACTTTGCACAGCACACACTGCCAAGTCCCATTACCTCTCAAAACTCCAATTTTGCTGAGGAATGCAGATGTTTTCAACCTACCTTTCCAAGCGAGCTAAGTAATGAATTTAGCCTTAAGAGGAGCAAAGTTATTCCAGACCAAATCTGGATAGCTGAGGGTAGACCCATCACTTTGTTTGCACCAGTTATACACAAATCCAACTGTGAAAATCCCTAACTGGTCATCTTTCCACTTGATTGAATCCCTTTGACTAGCCACAAGGCATGGTCCTACTCCCAGCAGATTTTGCAACCTTAGCACCTCTTCTTCTTCCCATCCAAATAGAGGCCTTCTTAAGTTAAAGAACCAATTATTGTTATTATCTCTGCAACCAATTTGCATCTTCAAGTTGATCTCCTTATTTAAACTCAATTGATACAACCTTGGAAACTGAGATTTACGGCTTGTTGTTCGCAGCCAAGCATCTTGCCAGAATTTTACCCTATTCTCATCACCAATTCTAAGCTCTATATTTTCTAGAAAAAAATTATGCAGCCGAGGATTTAAATAAGACACAGCAAGGACTTGTCTCCAAATAGTAGAAACAGAAACCAGAGCATTCACTGGAGGAAACCAATGGCCCCCTGATACTCCATACTTGGCACAAATCACAATTTCCATAGAGCCTCATCTTCAAAGGCATATCTCCACCACCACTTAAGAAGTAGACATTCATTCGTCAATCTAATATCTCTAAGACCAAGACCTCCTTGTTTAAAAAACATCTGTACTACTTTCCATTTTACCAAATGGATTTTCCTTTTAGACTCATCCCCTTCCCACAAAAACCTTGCTTGAATCCTATCAAGTTCCTTAATAACGCACTCTGGTATCTTGAACAAGGTCATATAATAAACAGGTAAGGAAGATAACACAACTTTAATGAGAGTGACCCTACTAGCATAGGATAACAACCGTCTCTTCCACCTAGCTAATTTCTTTTTATACCTGTCTACCACTGGTTGTCATGTTTGCTTCCGACTTGTGTTGGCTCTAAGTGGCAACCCAAGGTACTTTAAACATAACTTATGACTCCTCCAGTTAAGTATGTCTGCAAATTCCTCAACCAACCCATTATCAACTTCTACCCCACATATCATGCTTTTATGAAAATTAATCTTCAACCCCGCGACTATCTCAAAACATCTTAAGATTCGTTTAATAGCCACAATCGCTGCCCTTTCAGCCTCACAAAATATAATAATGTCATCCGCGAACTGAAGATGGGATATGATGACCTCACTGTTACCCACTGCCACTCCTTTTATAATCCTCAAATCCTTAGCTCTTGACAACAATATGTTCAAGCCTTCAGCAACAACATTGAACAAGAACGGGGAGAGAGGATCACCCTGTCTTAACCCTTTCTGCAGACAAAATTCAGTTGTCAGTGAGCCATTTACTAATATGGAAATTCTAACGGATTCTATACACTCCTTCATCCATCGAATCCATCTAGATCTAAAACCAAAACTATCTAACATCTACAACAAACAATTCCAATTAACAGTGTCGTATACCTTTTGAAAATCTAGTTTGAGAATAATACCCTTTTTCTTAGATGTTTTCCACCAATCCACCACCTCATTAGCTATAAGCACACCATCTAGAATGCTTCTTCCCCCTACGAAACCTAATTGGGCCTTATCAATCATAGTAGGCAGGACTTGTTTCATTCTATTAGCCAAAACTTTGGATAGCACCTTATATGGGGAATTTATCAAAGTAATAGGTCTGTAATCAAGAAGAGAGGTTGGATTCTCCTTTTTGGGAATAAGAGCAACAAAAGAGAAATTTACCCCATACCCCAATTTACAATTGCTATAGAACTCCTTCATAAATTTCATAATGTCATATTTCAAGAACTTCCACCATTTTTGAAAGAACGTCATATTAAACCCATCCGGGCCTGGGGCTTTGTTTCCATCACACTCTTTTACAGCAGCCCATACTTCTTCTTTTGAGAATTCTCTCTCCAGAATAGCATCTACTTGACTAACAACAATTTTCTTAAAATCACCTCCAATACTTGGCCTAAACCACCAATGTTCAGTAAATAAATTTTGGAAGTGATGGCAAGCTGCATGTTTGACCTCAGTAGGTTCATCCACTTCAACCCCATTAACCAAAACAAAAGTAATGAGGTTTCTGTTGTGCTTCTTAATGGCCATAATGTGAAAAAATCTAGTGTTTCTATCTCTTTTCAAAGCCCAATCCAACCTTAATTTTTGCATCCGCATCCACATCCACTCTTTTCTTTTGCTAAGCTTCCATATCAAACCCTTAACTTCCTTTCTTCGACCCTCTTCCTCCTCAGTCAACTTCTTCACTTCAAATTGTAAATCCATAGAATGTAACTCATGTTCAGCTTCTTTCAATTCTAATTCTACATCACCAAACACTTCCACATTCCATTTTTTAAGAGCTACTTTTAGAGTTCTTAGCTTTTCCATAATTATATAACAAGCCCAACCATTTACATTGGATGAGTCCCAAACTTTTTTTGCATCACCAAGGAACTTAGGATGTAAAACCCAAGCATTTATGAACTTGAAAAGCTTCAGGCCCCAATTCCTATCATCTTCCATCAACAAAATGGGCTATGATCCAAAAAAAGTCTTGGTAACCCCCAAACCTTGTATCTATACCATTCCAGTCACTCTAGGTTAACCAAAAACCTATCAATCCTGCTCCAACTTTGATAATTACCCCAAGTATATTGCCTGCCTAACATTGGAATATCTATCAATTCAAGATTGCTAATAAAGTGGCCAAACTTGTCATGATCCGCTCCCCTTACCCAAGGGTTAAGCATCGTGATAGCCAGTAACTGAAGTTACCTTCGGCCAATTCTTGAACAAATTAATAAACGCGAGTAGAAATAATATTCAAGTGAGGGTACCAAAATAATCATTGGAGCTTCTATTTTTATTACAAAATTTATTGACCAAAAAGGCTGATATTTATATATAAAAATATCATAAAAGTACTGTGTGTGTCTATTCCGGAGCCTTACGTCTAAGACTTTCCAAAAGCTATTTCTGAATTGCACTGTTTCCTGAAAATTAGTAAACAACTATAAGCACATGGCAGAGTGAGAAATATTATGCCAAGAGTATAAGGGACACAAAATAACCATGGATAGTTATGTAACTAAAATATTTAAGATAACTTAGTCTAAACAAATAATCATTTTAGTAGCAAAACTGAGATTATGTAAATAAATAACCATAACCACGGTACCAAACAGAACATCATAGATGCATGGACTCAAGAAGTGGCTCATACAAACTCTAGAGGTGGCTCCCACATAGTGTAGCACTTAGCTCCGTACAGTACTTTGCTCCACATTAGAAATCAGAGGGTCAATGGATTCATAATAATACAAAGGTATAGATTTAAGAGGTGGCTCGTACGGATTATAGAGGTAACTCTCACAATAGTGTAGTACTTATCTCCACATAGCACTTTGCTCCGCACAGAACAGAGGCCAATAAATCCATGACAATAAAGGGCCACAAAGTGGTCAAACAGAGGCTAATGGTTCTTTAAGTCCGCCAAGGCGTAAGACTCTCCCATGGTGGTACTTACAAAACGTAATTGTTTATAAGGTCATTGTCAAATATTTTTAAAATATAAACAAATATATCCATGGGTTTCATTTTAACAAATAGAGTTCAGAAATTAATCTACGTAATTGAAATATTTATAAAACATAACTTGTATTAATATAACTAATAAAATACCACTTGTATAAAATAGATTATGGTAAGTCCAAACATACGTAAAATATATTATGGTAACTCAAGG
Organism: Camellia sinensis; assembly: GCF_055761805.1. Taxonomy (NCBI): domain Eukaryota; kingdom Viridiplantae; phylum Streptophyta; class Magnoliopsida; order Ericales; family Theaceae; genus Camellia; species Camellia sinensis. The sequence goes on from NC_138972.1 coordinate 63,809,895, forward strand.
TATAATATAGCTCACCTTAAAAGTGATACCTTACTCTTTTTTTCCACTACCAAAGACCTTTTTGACTTCCATTATTTTCTTTCCCTTCTCTTTCTTTCTTTTTTTTTTTTCCTTTCTTTCCTTTCTTTCTTTTTTTTTTTTTCCTTTCTTTCCTTTCTTTCTTTCCCTTTCTTCTTTCCACCCAGGTGAATCACCTCCTCTCTATAAATAGGGAGGTAAGCACGTCCGCTGGCCAACACATGGCAGCGCGTATCTTCCCCTGATTCGATAATAAATTATATAGATTTATACTTATCTTTAATAAATATTTAAGATAATTACACTTTGGCCCAGTTTTCTAATATAACTATATAAATAAATTAATCCCTAATTAAATTACACTCTATCATATACCAACAAAAAAATTAATTATTTATTTTACTACAACACCCATTATTATTATTATTGTTTTCAATATTATTATTTATTTACTCTTACTTTTATATTTATTTATTTACTATCTTTAACTTTAATTTGGCCCAACTAGCATTATAATTCCATATTTCTGTTAATTTAGCCCTAAATAATAATCCATAATTAATCCCATATTGATAATCCAATGCCAAATTAGATTCTGTATTTATTATTATTTATTTAATAATACATTATCGCATACAACCATAATACTAGTATAAAATTTAAGGGACAACTTAAATTTTTGGGTTGTTACAATCTTTCTTCCTTTTAAAAATTTCGTCCTCGAAATTTGTCATAGGTGTAAGCTATCCGCTGTGCACTCTGAAAAATACATATCAGATGATTAAAAAAAAATATTACCTCAAAATTTTTTTACCAAAAACAACTCACTATTTATTTGTCAAAAATTATTTTGGACCAAAATGAAAAACAATCGGTGACTTTAAAAACTTTTCATTAGTTTTATAATAAAATAAAATAACATAAGAACACAATTAAACAAGCGACTGGAAATGAAATGACATAATCATATGCAAGAGTTTAAGGAATTTGAGATGAACTCTCATTTCTTTTATCCGTGAACTTTCCATTGACGAAAAATAGTTTTAAAATTAGTATCTTTATAATTTGAACCAACTTTTAAAAAGTCGAAATAATATTTTTTTTTTAATATTGAACTGAAAATTAAATGTATTTAGTTATATTATAATTTTGGTGGGTGCTTGAGCCCCCCACATCCTTTGTTTCTTTTCTTTCTTTTGCTACAACAAATATAAATTACATCTATTATCCTTCACAAGTTATGCACAAAATATATATATATATATATATATATATAAATCATATAAAATTATAATAATTAAATCGACTAACAAAATACAATATTTAGGTACTAATTGCCCGCTATCCTATTTCTTAAATCTGCGTGTGTCTGTAGACACCCCATTTTTGACTGTCCACAAGACTTGGACGTCACCATTGGAACACTTGGTGATTACCCTTGTTTGTGTTCGTCTTGAGTTCCCGGAGGTCTCGGTTGCGCGCCTTGCCTCAGGATCTCTCGACTCGACCGTGTTGTGTCTGGTTTTGCACCAAACACTTGTGTTTTGCCTTGGAGGGGCAGGGAATGCCTTGTGAGGCATCCCCACACATCACCGGCCATGGCTCAAGGCCACCGGCCAGTGATTTTATGCCATCGGCAATGTATATTGCCGGTCGGCACTCTTTGTTGCCGGTCGGCCATTTATTTTGCCAAAATGGCAATTTTGAATGGCCAATCACTGTTCATCTACTTTTAGTAGATATTTTGTGCCAGCTGTGATAGCTGGCACCCACTCTACTTCCCTCCATACACGTGTATGGAGGGATTTCCCTCTTGGATGGCTTGTTTTAGAAGCCTTACAAGAGGGAGTTGCTTATAAGAAGAGGGCTCCTCTCTTGGCATTAGGGTTACAAAAATTTCAGAGGGAGTTCTAGATTAGGGTTAGGGTTGATACATATTTCCTATCTCTATATCTCTCTCTTGTGTGTGTCTAGTGTGTGTTTGTCCATACTATTGCACACAAACACATAGTGTTACACCTTCTCTTGGTTGTTGAGGGACCAAAGGGTTGTTCTTGGTGTTCTTGACTGGATTTGAGCTCAAGGAGGCAACAAGATCATCATTTGTGAAGGAGGACTTCAAGGGTACGAAACTAGCCCTTTTTACCCCATTTTTGCACACCACTTTTACCTATCTTGCAACTGTTTTTTGGATTTGCATATAATACATAAAAGTTCTGTTTTTAAGGCCTCTAAATAGTTTGTTAAGAGTGTTTTAAGCTTTGGGGTTGTTTGACCCCTCTTAAGCCTTGTTTGGCCCTTGTTTTGTGCTATTTTGTGTGAGTTCCGGGACTTTGGTGTTTGGGACTCCTCACCACTGAAATCTTGAGAGATTTCAGTGGTAAGGATGGTGCCTTGAGGTCCCAAGAAGGAGAGGGTCACCCCCTCTCCTTGTTGTCCTTGAAAAGGACCATTTTTGCCTCTTGAGGGAGCACCTAGCTTAGGCTCTTGTTGACCATGCCTTAGCTGTTATTTATGCTTATTTTGCCATGAAATAACATTGTTTTAAGTTGGTTTTGGTACACCATGCTTGCTTAGCATACATGCCTTGTAATGCCATTTTGTTGCCTTAACATGCCTTATGTTGTAAACCATTGTTCTAGCATGTTTTAGGCTTGGCTTTGTGAAGCTTTCATGTTTATTTTGCCATGATTAAGGTATGTCCTTAGTTGTTTGGTTGACTTTGGCATGCATTGTATAGTCCCTTTGCATTTTTGGCTTGTTGGCCTTCAGGGTGTGAGTGTATAGCATGCATTACTTACTTTGATTTAGTGGGTTGGGACCATTTTCCATGTCATTTCAGTCCACTTAGTATGCTTGTATGCTTCCATTTCATGGTCCCTTTGATGTGTCAAAGGCTTGTGTTGCATGCTCCATGTTTTGGTCATTGTGCATGCTTTTGAATTCAAGTCATTTAGATGCCATCTAAGTAATCTTTTGGGCTTTGTTTTATGTGCTAAAACTCTGTTTTGGGTCATTGAATTCATGCCATGTTTGGTCTTGTTAAGTGTGGTTCAATACCCCTTTAGCTTGCTTTGAATCTTGGACTTTGCTTGCATACCTTGATTGCATTGTTTGGGTTGGTTTGGCACCATGTTCTTACATGATTTTCAAAGCTTAATTTACATGCTAATTGTCCATGTTGTGCCTCTTTCAAGTGTGCTTGAGAGTTGCCCTTTTATGCTTAAGTATTAGCCCTTTAACATGTGCATGTGTGTGCATGTGTTGGCCTCCATGTTTGAGCACTTTGGCCACTGATTTAGGCTTGTTTGAGAATTGCCTAATCATGTTTAAGTCCATCTCTTTGCTTGTTTGCATGCTCACCTCGCATGGTTGCTTGCATACTTGCATGTACATATTGCATTGCCATGTTGCATCCTTAGCTCGCATGCCTAGGTTGCATTGCATTGTGCATGCATTGCCTCACCTCTTGAAGTGAGCCATGATAGAGGTAGAAGCCCCTTGGTTTGACTATATGCATTGCATTACATTTGAAATAAAAAATGCACAGCTTGGTCTCTTGGGCTATCACGTATTGAAATGCGCGCTTGATGGTCCGAGAACCGAGGATCATGTCCTTTTGAGTCATAAACATGATAAGGGATATAGTTGGTGCATACATTGCTTGAATTGCATTGTCATGCATAGCTCTGTCCTCTGCTGCTGTCAAACAGATTCTGCAGGAACTTTTTGCCGATCGACTGCACAGAGTGCCGACCGGCAATCAATCTATGGCCGATGGATTCATTTTTGGCCAATCGACACCAAATCACAGCCGATGATGATTCTCCTCAACTAGTGGTGTCTCCCAATGTCCAGGGAAGCAATTCTGAGACTTTGGCAGTTTTCAGAGAGGCAAAGCAGGGAAAACAGAGGCAGCCTACGCATGGCAGTGGACTTCCGAGCAAGACCCGAGCACACGTGCATTGAGCCCTCTTCCCGAGGCCCTTGTTCTTGCTTTCTTAAATTAATTAATCTGTTTAATTAATTTAGTTGGTCTGTAATAATTAATTAGCTAGGATAGTTAATTCATTATTCAAATTGTATTATTCTTTTGGTCCCTCCGAGCGAGGGCGAATTTGTAATAAGTGTGGGTGAGTGTGTGCATGTCTTCCAACCCCCACTTCTTTCTCCCTTTTACTTACCTGCTTTGATGGTTAGTAATAGGTCATGTTTAATTTAGCAAACCTTATGCTATGCATGCGTGCATCATTCATCAGTATTGCATGCACCGGGCTCGGCGCATCATGCTAACAGCATTAGTATTTCAAATCTAACTTGAATACATGCTACCTGTGCATTTTCACATGTCATTCATAGACTAGCCGAGCCTGCTCTAATGACATTCCGTATGCGTTGCATTAGGCATTTAAACATGGACTTGGATCATGCATTGATTGCTAACGAGTTCTTTGTTTTGGCACGGAGTATGATGTAAGTATTTATGCTTTAGCATCTCGCATGAGTGTGAATGTTAACATGACAGTATGCTTGCCATGCGGCTATATGTTTACATGATATTACTGCTTGAATGCCTGTGCGTGAAGGTTGGATTGTTTGAGTTGGAACAACTCATTGAAATCCATGTTTTTTAGCTTACTTACGAGTAGCAAATTTCAAATTGTTTTCCAAACAAACGGATATGCAATGTTTCATTCCAACCTAGGCGATTTGGTCTATACTTGTTTGCTGTGCACATGACATAGTAATTCTAGGCTAATAACCGGAATAAGAACACATAACGTTTTCAAAAACGGATATCACGGTTAGTAGAGACCGATCTTCGGATCGGGCGAGAGGGGGTGCTCATAGCTGACCTTCCCCAATCGTACCCAAGCTCCCGGGCCGAGGCAACTTTGGTGATGACGGACACGTGTCCTTTGGCACCGAGTTAGGGTTTCCTAAATTCCCCCATACAAAATATTTAGGTGGCGACTCTGTATCTGGCAAAGCAGTCCATGTTTGGCACTTCTTTTTCAAAATCTGTTTTCTCAAAACGATTTGCCGGATTTGGACTCTTTGGTTCAGATTAAGGACCGACACAAAATCGAGTCCGAACTGTAGCACGAAGGCCTCACGCGGGCGCGTCTACAGTGTCCTATGCTCCAATGATGATTTTTTATTATTATTTATAAATCATTGCGCTGATACCACTTGTCACGACCCGCTCCCCATACCCAAGGGTTAAGCATCGTGATGGCCAGTAACTGAGGTTACCTCCAGCCAATTCTTAAACAAATAAATAAACACGAGCGGAAATAATATTTAAGTGAGGGTACCAAAATAATTATCGGAGCTTCTATTTTTATTACAACATTTATTGACCAAAAAGGCCGATATTTACATATAAAAAATATCACAAAAGTGTTGTGTGTGTCTATTCCGCAGCCTCGCATCTAAGACTTTCCAAAAGCTATTTCTGAATTGCACTGTTTTTTGAAAATTGGTAAACAGCTATAAGCACATGGCAGAGTAAGAAATATTATACCAAGAGTATAAGGGACACAAAATAACCATGGATAGTTATGTAACTGAAATATTTAAAATAACTTAGTCTGAACAAATAATCATTTAAGTAGCAAAACTGAGATTATGTAAATATATAACCATAACCATGATATCGAACAGAGTAGAACAGAAGTCACAGAAGTGACAGTCAGAACAAAGATACGGATTCAATAGGTGGCTCTCACAATAGTATAACACTTATCCCCACACAACATTTTGCTCTATACAGAACAGAGGTCAATAGATCCATGACAATAGAGGACCACAAGGACCACAAAGTGACCAAACAGAAGCCAATGGTTATTTAAGTCCCCCAAGGCGTGGGACTCTCGTGGTGGTACTTACAAAACATAATTGTTTATAAGATTATAGTCAAATATTCTTTAAAATATAAACAAACATATCCATGAGTTTCATTTTAAACAAATAGAGTTCAAAAATTGATCCACATAACTGAAATATTTATAAAACATAACTCATATTAATATAACTAATAAAATATAACTTGTATAAAATAAATATGATAAGTCAAAAGATACGTAAAATATATTATGGTAACTCAAGGTATAATATAACTCACCTTAAAAGTAATACCTTACTCTTTCTTTCCACTACCAAACATCCTTTCGACTTCCATTATTTTCTTTCCCTCTTAGCTTCCATTATTTTTTTCCTTCATTTTCTTCCTTTCTTTCCTTTCTCATTCCTCTCTTCCTTCCTTTCTTTTCTTCTTTCCCTTTCTTTCCCTTTCTTTCTTTTTCCAGGTGAATCACCTCCTCCTTATATAAGGAGGTAAGAGCATTGACAAGCCAACACATGGCCAACGAATCCTCTCACAGATTTGATTCATTAATTATATAGATTTATACTTATCTTTAATAAATATTTAAGATAATTACACTTTGGTTCAATTTTCTAATATAACTATATAAATAAATTAATCTCTAATTAAATTACACTCTATCGTATACCAACAAAAAATTAATTATTTATTTTACTACCACATCCATTATTATTATTATTGTTATCAATATTATTATTTATTTACTCTTACTGTAGACACCCCATTTTTGACAGCCCATAAGACTTGGGCGTTACTGATGGTTTACTTGGTGATAAAAGGTGTGCAGGGCAAAGATTCAATTTCTTCGGCAATGAAAGGGTCAAATCCCAACTTCACACCCCATTTTGGACCAAAGCTATTTTGAATGGTTTTTAGACCTTAAAACCCTCTCTTTCAAAACATTTTTGAAATAAAGTTTCTACGATGTTCCGAGGCTCACATTTTGTCAAAAAATGTGCTTTTCGATAAACCGAGCAAGGACAAAGTGGAAATGAATGAAAGAGAGACGAAATTTTTGAAAAATCTTTCAAAACACCTTGCTTAGGGGTTTGAAGTTGAAGAAAAGAGGAGAAGAGCGGAGAAGCCAAGTTGGAGAAGAAGATAGGCAAGAATTGCTAAGAGAGGGACGAGCAGTCCTCGCTAAATCAAGCTTATTTGTCTATACACTTTGATTTAAGGTATGAGGCCACCACCATTGGAAAGAAGACTTCCGGGGCTTCATTTTTCATTCAATAATCTCTTAAATCCGAGACCGGAGGGCGGAGATATGATTGGTTGAAGTTGGGTATCATCCCGGTTGGACCGAAACTGAGCAGCCTTCACTAAAACAAGCGTAACTTTTTGTACAATTGGAATTTTGATTCAAGGCTGGTTCCATTGGAAAGCTTACTTCCGGGGCTTCAATGTTGACACAAGAATGACCTGAAAAGGAGTTCATATGAAGAAGTTATTCCCGTTTGAAGTTGGACCTGCAGAGTAGATTTTTCCTGCCGACCGGCCAAAACAAATGGCCGACCGACCAAATAGATGGCCGACCGGCCAGAAAAGATGGCTGACCGACCAAGTTTGCTAGCCGATGGCCTTCTGGAGTATTCTACAGATTGAATGGATGCCAGCTGTGCCAACTAGAATGCACAGACTCTGCTCCCCATGCACGTGCGTGGCTGTTTTGCACCCTTTGCACCCCTTTTGACCCTCTTTTTTGCACCCTTTGCTCAAAGCTTCTTGAGGAAGCTTTGACCCCTTGTCTTGGCTTCCTTAAGAAGCTTGCACCTTTGCATTAGCTTCTCTTAGAAGCTTGGTCCCTTTAACCCTTTTGTATAGCTTCTTTGAGAAGCTTTATGCCATTTCCTTGCTCTATAAAAGAAACCCATCCTCCTCCATTGTTTTGGTTCAGCAAAATTAGACCTAATACGTACATATAACATACATATCACCCTCTCTCTCTATATCTCCCTCTCTCTCTACATTTGGGTGTGCTAGAGTGTTCAAAGACCCTTGTTCTTGGCCTATTTGCACTACACCCTATAGCACCACACCACCACTCCATTCCAGCAGCTTGGAGGGCCTTCTCAGAGGCTAGGAGGCAGCTTTTCTTGGTCCAAGAGGTAGCAAAGGATTGGTCTTCAAGGGTGAGTTGATTTCTCCCTCTTTCTAGCTCATTTTTGCAAGTTTTCTTAGCCCCTTTTGCTTGCTGTTTTGAGCTCCGACCATAACTGGAAATATCATTTTTTTGAGCTCATTTTTCTGTTTCATTAAGGGTCTTACCCTGTTTGGGACCCCCATCTTGCACTTGCTTCATTACCCCTTTGTATGCCATAATCTTGCATAGTATTTTTGGCCTATGTGTGATCTGTTTTGGAGCATGATGTAAACTGTAGATAGGCTTATTTTGAGCCCTTATTCAACATTGAAGAAGGGCTCATCACTTTTTGGGACCTCCATGTGCCACTTGTCATTATATCCCTCTTTGGTCCCCATTTTTGCATGATTTATTAGCCTATTGTGTCTCTGTTTTTGGACTTTGGTCCGAACTGAAAATGGCCCTATTTTGACCCCCTCTTCATGTTTCATTAAGGGTACATGGTTGTTTGAGATACCCTTTGTATACTTTATGTTGTAGCTCTTTTTTGGCCTTAATCTTGCATAGTATTTTGAGCATACTTGTATACTGTTTTGGGCTTGGCCATCAGCTGTAAAAGGTCATATTTTGGGCCCCTCTTCAATATTGTTGAAGGGCCCTAATCTGTTTGGGGTCAGCAGCTGTAAGTTGCTTCTTTATCTCACATTTAGGGCCATTTTTGCATGCTAGTTTTGCCCTATGTGTGTTTGCTGTTTGGCTTTGTTTAAAACTGAAAAAATGCTTATTTTGGGGCTTCCTAGAATCTGTCTTCACATGTCATAATTGAATAATGCATGTTTTATATAGCTATAGGCCAATGCATGGGCCTAGTTTTGCATTTTAGTTTCATTTCATGCATCGGGTGCTATTTTCCCGTGATTCGGGGCTATTTTATACCACATTTCAGTGCTGAAATTACATTCTTGTATGCCATATTTCATGCTTCGCCATGCCTTGTTAGAGTTTCATACTATGCCTTAGCTTTGGTCCTCGGTTTGCGTACATGCGTGCACGCATTTCGAGAGTCTCATTTTCATCTAATGGCCACCGATTTTGGCATGCTTGCGAGCTATCCATGTTAGTTTTAGTCCATCATCGCATGTTGTTGCATGCCATGTTTACTTACATGTTTAGGTTGCGCGCCTAGTATACATTGCTCATTTGCATGTTCATGTTGCATACTTAGCCTCCATGCCTAGGTTGCATTTCATTGAGCATGCATCCCTTGCCTCTTGATCAATCATGATAGGGGTTGGGGCCCTTTGATGTGTTTTGTGCTTGCATTTCATTTGATATCAAAGTTGCAAAACTTGGCCTCTTAGGCCATCATACGTAATTGATGGCCCGAGGGTCGAGGGTCATGCTCCCTTGAGTCCCTTGCATGATAGGGAGTGTGCCCGCGCATACATGTGCTTGAAATTCTATGCCATGCACTGTCTGTCCTTGTTGCTGTCAAAAACCAGCTTCTGCAGGAAGTTTCTGCCGACCGGCACTGAAGAATGCCGACCGGCAAAGGATATGAGGCCGATGGACTTAAAAGCAGTCGATGGAAATTTCCCATGGCCGGTGGTCATTTCACTTAGCCGGTGGTGTTATGCAGTTCTCATTGAAGATACCCTGAGACTTTGGCAATTTTCAGAGAAGCAGGGCAGCATTAACAGAGGCAGCAGTGGCATGGTATGGGTTTCCGGGCTTTCGGGGGAAGATAAATCCGAGCATGCATCATTCACGCATCCCGAGGCGGGGGCTGCGGCCATCCTCTCTTTGCATTTAATTTGTTAATTAGATTAGAAATTTTGTAATAATTAATTTAGTATTATTTATTCAGACTGTAATATTTATTTGGACCCTCCGAGTGAAGGCAATTATGTAATAAGTGTGGGTGAGTGTGTGAATGTCTTCCAATCCCCACTTCTTTCTTCCCTTTTATTTACGTGCTTATGATGGTAGATTAGGGCATGTTTAAATTAGCATACCTTATGATATGCATGCGTGCATCCATACATTTGTTTTGCATGCACCGGGCTCGGTACATCATTCTAACTGTATTTGTATTTCAATCCCAAATTGAATACGTGCATTAATTGGTTGCATTTCACATGTCATGTTTAGGTTAGCCGAGCCTACTCTAATTGCATCTTGCATGTGCTGCATTAGTCAACTTGACATGAACTAGGATCACGCATGTTTGCTAACTAGTTTATTGTTTTGGCACGGAGTACGATGTAAGTATTTATGCTTTAGCATCTCGCATGCGTGTGAATGTTAACCTGATAGCATGCTTACCATGTGGCTAGATTCTTATGTGTTATAAATTGTTTGAATGCCTGTGGGTGAAGGTTGGATTGTTTGAGTTGGAAAAACTCGTTGAAATCCGTATTTTAGCCTACTTGCGAGTAGCAAATTCCAAAGTACTTTTTTTTTAAGACAAACAGATATGCAATGCTTATTTCCAAATTAGGCAATCTAGTCTATACTTGTTTGCTGCGCGCATAACATAGTAACGCTAGGCTAATAATTGGTTTAAGAACACATAACGTTTTCAAAAACGGATATCATGCTTAGTAGAGGCCGATCTTCGGATCGGGCGAGAGGGGGTGCTCATAGCTGACCTTCCCCAATCGTACCCTAGCTCCCGAGCCGAGGCAACTCTGGTGATGACGAACATGTGGCCTTCGGCACCGAGTCAGGGTTTCCTAAATTCCCCATAAAAAATATTTAGGTGGCGACTCTGTATCTGGCAAAGCAGTCCATGTTTGGCACTTCTTTTCAAAAATCTGTTTCTCAAAACGATTTGCCGGATTTGGACTCTTTGGTTCAGATTAAGAACCGTGACAATTTGAGAGTCCGAGCTGTAGTGACCCCACAAATGAACAGAACGGGACTCACCCTCCCGGGGCGTTCGGGGACGTCTACACTTACTTTTATATTTATTTATTTATTATCTTTAACTTTAATTTGGCTCAACTAGCATTATAATTCCATATTTCTGTTAATTTGGCCATAAATAATAATCCCTAATTAATCGCATATTTGATAATTCAATACCAAATTAGATTCTGTATTTATTATTATTTATTTAATAATATATTATCACATATAATCATAATGCTAGTATAAAATTTAAGGGATAATTTAAATTTCCTGATTGTTACAAAACTCACCCATTTCTCTGTCCCTTCTTAAACACCCTTTTTCTTTCACTAATATTTTTTACTTTATTGAAATCTCCCCCTAAGCACCAAGGATTAGGAAATATCGACTTCAAATTGGATAAAATACCCCATAACCTTCTCTTACTCAAATCTTCATTAGGAGCATATATGTTACCAATAACACAATTAATAGAAGAATACATAATACCTGTCAAAAGAATGAAATTTCTGGAACAGCAGCACTCATGTAGTGAGAAAATCATAGGTTTCCAGATACACAAAATCCCACCTGCACTTCCCTCCACGCCCATTTCCATGTACTCCACCGAATCAAAAGGCCACAAAGACCTAACAACACTTTCATCAATATTTGATCTTTTTGTTTCTTGCAACAAAGCCATATCCACATTTTTCAACCTCATAAATTCCTTTACCCTACGCCTTCGATCAGCCCTTCCCAAGCCTCTCACGTTCCAAGATAGAATCTTCATAAAGATACAGGTACACACTAGAACCTCCTACCAAGTGCTATAGTTAAGCATCTGGCACCACCTCTTTTGCCTTCATTCTCTCAATATCTTCAATTTCCATCTGAATAACTCGCTCCACAACTTCAGCTTCTTTCCCATTCATTGCCAGTCCCAGAGTCTTATCCAACTGCATTGTGGCATCGGCTTCCTGTCTGATTCTCTTTTGTTTCCGTAAAATGTTACTAATAGATAAAGATGATAAGGATGCTATTGCTGCAGATCGAACAAGAGCACCTCATTGAAAACCATTTCCGAATGATATTCCTTTGTGCCATTTTCTTTTCCAGATTTTGCCCAACACTCTATTTTCATTGAGCTGGGCTTCTTCTCTACTCTCCTAAACATAATCACCAAATTGATGCACTTCCCCTTCTTCTTCACTTGGGCTTGACTCGTCATCTATACTATCACTTGCCTCAGCTTCTTCATTTAGGTTAACCTCCTCAACAACAGTGGCCTTTGCATTTTTAGGCCCCAGATGATTCCCATCAAAATGGGCTTTATCCAAAACCACTTCTAAAAATATAATGAGCCTGTTTAAATCCCCTGCAATTAAACTTCTAATGAGCCCATTGGGCCCATTAGATGTCTCTAGCACCACACATCCTCATCTTCCACCCCTGTCAACCTCTCTTACTAATGGTGCCTGCAAGCAGACATTGGGTACTGGATCAACTAAATCATGATTGCAAATTCCCAACTCAATACATGTTTCATTAACCATCGATATAGAGTCTGAAGTACACGTGTGCTTGTGACCTGTCCCCACCACCACATCATTAGACTTCTTGCTATTTGCCATGTAATGTCTTCTCTCCACATCAGCTACAATATTTCCCACGTCATTACATTCATTCCTGCGTCCATGGTAAGTTGCAGAACAATGGTCACTACCGACCATGGACATAGGTGACAGCTCTCCAACTTCGCCTACACGAACAAAGTGGGTTCTACCATCTTTTTCCAGAGTAACCAATTTATCAATACGGTCCAGTTGAGATGTACAGATTCTGATTTTCCCGCATTTCAAAGACTCCATACTTGATATATTATGATCAAGCTCTACAACTTCACTACAAGCATTACCAATTTTCTTGAAGTTATTAGCATTCCAGAGATTTGAAGGCACACCAAAGCAACTTAACCAAACTAACCTTTCATTATCCAACCTGACATCTTTGTTCCACTCAGTGATGGAATCACACCACTCCAATACCCGGTCTCCTAAACTGTTCAGTGATTGCTTCATATCCTTTTTGGATTTAAAAGTGATAAATGCATTTCTCTCTCTGCCTTCTCTGAGTTGTATGTCCTTCAATCCTCTATTACGACATTCAGTCTTAAAACCATCGAAGTTACAGTGAGGTTTAAATTTGATTACTGCACTCTGTATTAACCAGCCAATGGCATATTCATCCGCTTTAGTTCTGATATGATTACCACTTTCAGACCTCCCTCATTTCAGAAACTCCGCATAAGAACTTCTCCCTCCAATACCAGTGCCAATTAGTCTCGAGACCCTATCTGGTTTATGTGCTCCTAGTCTTGGATGGCTCTGATCATTTTCTTTTTCGAAATCAGCCTTTTTCACCTTCAAAGATTTATCACCACACCACGATCTATTGGCTTTCTGAATTGCAATCCCCGCTACAACAGGACAGTCATATTGTACAAAACCAAATATGGTTTTCGTTGCTTTTCACCGTTTCTCTGGTATGTACACATCTTTAACAACTCCAAAGTTTGAAAACATGGTTAACAAACCTTTAGGATTCATCGAGTCCAGGATCTCATCAACAAAGATTGTGTGGAGGTGAGCTGCCCCTCCATGTCTACCTTTTCGTCGACGGAATACCAGATTCCATCCACCTTGCTACTGCTCCATTCTTACTCTTGGTAGCCCTTCAAAAGTGGAATTTATGTTCCATAATATTAAAGCAAAATGAGGAAATAAATAAATTCAAAAATAAAATCTCCTAAAAATTCTAAACAAAGTATCTTATAAATTGTAGGGTTTCACTTGAAGCCTCGTACGCCTATAATAAGTCTTCATTCCTTTCCTTTCAAATGCTCTCGAAGGCATTCTGATACTAAAGTTAGAGAAGAACTAGAGAGATAATGAGAGCGTAGATGTAGGATTTGGAGGGAGAGAATCTAACCTCAATGCTGTGTATCCATAATCCGTGGGGGTTAGCCTTTTTATAGCCCTTTATGTTATTTATTTATGTATTTTTATGCAGGAATGGTTTTGTTTGTTGTTTCTTCCTTTATATCCCTAGGCTAGGTTGGATTACTTCTAACCTCTATTCCATCAATCTCAAACTAAGATCCTTATCTTGGTGGAACCACCATTGGACATGACCCTTACTCATATCCTAAATTGGACAAGTTGCCTTTGCCTAATGGTGGTCTCCATCTCAATTTGTTGGGCTCTGGTTAGATTTTTTCTCATCGAGAGAGTATTATGGTTTCATAGCTATATTCCGCTTGTGCCACAATGGTGCTTTTGGATTCTATGCCCAAGAGCTAAATTCCTCCCCTTTATAACCTCATGTCACTTGTGCAAGTGAATCTTGTGCTTTCCTTGATGGATTCGCCAGCAGACAGAGACTTTAAACAGTATGTACTCACATTTCACATACATCAATCAGATACAAACTTTAAACAAATGTTAAAACAATAACCAAAATATATTTGTGAAAAACAAATTACTCTGAGTTGATTTCATTATTTGTTTTGCAAAGGGGACTTAGATGGTGTTTGATAAAATTAAAAATTAAAAATGAAGTATTAAAATTTGCATGTTAAATTTTTTAAGTTGAAAGCCGTTTGATAAAAATTTAAGTGTTAAATTAAAAATAAGTTGTTTGATACGTATAAGATTAAAAATAAAATTTACTATTTTTAAATTATATATTTTAATTTTTATATTGTGGTGGTGGTGGTGATAATGGTATGATGGTGATGTTGATGGAGATGGTCATAGTGTTGGTGGTGGTGGTGGTGTTGGTAGTGATAGCGGTAGCGGTAGCGGTGACATAGTGGTGATGGTGGTGGTGGTGTCAGCGGTAGTAGTACCATTGATGGTGGTGGTGATGTTAGTGGTGGCAATACCGTTGATGGTGGTAGTGATGGTGGTGGTGGTGGTGTTAGCGGTAGCAATAGCATTGATGGTGATGGTGATGGTGATAGTGATAGTGATGATAGTGGTAGTGGTAATAATAACGATAGCATTGATGATAATGATGATAGTGATGGTGGAGGTGGTGGTGGTAGCGATAGCCATGGTAGTGGTAGCATATGATAGTGTTTATGGCAATAATGACAACAGTGATGAAAGTGGTAGTAGTAGTGGTAGTAGTGACATGATGATAGTGGTTGTGGTGATGAATTTATAATAATGTACATTGATATTTATAAATTCAGTCAGAATTATGTAAGTTTCATAGAATTTAAAATTTTCTTAAATTTTAGGGTAAATTACAATGACATCCGTTGAGATTAGCTTTTAATACAGATTCCTCCCTCACATTTTGAAAATTACACTGACCCGTGTCAGTGTTTGTCTTTTAACCTAGGTAACAGAAAAGATGTAATGCCATAATATCCTCAATTAAAAATATGAATATAGTATACTACCATCCTCATCCCAGACACCCACCCACCCACCCACCCACCCATAATCTGTCCAACTTGTTCACTCTAACACAATCTCTTCATTTCCACCTTACCCAATATACAACAATCTCTTCCATTACCTTTTTCTTTCCATGATTCACCTCTATGTTGGGATCTGGGATCCCGCCCAAGAACTTATAGAAATCATAACAAGTAGAAAAACACACCCACACTCAAGGAGACACAATATTTAACGTGGTTCGGCCTCAATGCCTACGTCCACGGGAGAGTAGCCGGTTATCACTATAACAATGGAGATATTACAGAAAGATTACAATAGAGGAGGAGCTCACACTCTCCTCACTCACCCACTCACCCGTCTCCCTCGCTCACACCGAGGGAGACGGTCTCTCCGCCTCACATATCTCACTCTCTGTGGCTTGCTCTGCTCTCACTCTCTCTCAATTAAACTCTCCCCTCAGCCTCCATTTATACACTAACAGAATAGGAGATGAAGAGGGGCTGGCCAGCACATGGCCAACTTGTGCCAACTCTCTTGTGTGTTGGCTTCACATGGCCAAAGGTTGGCTAACATGGCAGCTCATGTGTGTGTTGGCTTTGCACATTGCCCACTCCTTCTTCACATGGAGAATCACCCCTCACATGGGGTGATGATATCCCACACTCTAACCACTATCAGCAGAGTGGGTTTCAAAATCGAAATTGAACCCAAGCTCGACACAAATCAATCTTACATTATAAATGAGAGAGAGAGGTGTTCACAAATCTGGTGATTGCATAAACGTTTTACCTAAATAAAAACTTCAGTGAATCACTCCATAATCGAAGCCACTCGTGTTCATGAAGTGTCAATTTAGATAAAGAAAAAACAAATAGAGGAAGTGAGAAAAAACCAAATTGTGGAGCTAAAGATCTCAGGCGTTATTTACCCAAAATAATAACTAAAAAAGTCCTAGGCATCGGTGGTAGTCAGTGAAAGAAAAAGAAAGAGATAACAGAGATGTATTTATGTGTGCAATTTGGGAAGGGGGAGAGAAATATGGAGATGGGTAGTCAAATGTTGGTCGTCGAAACAAGGGAGAAAACAGAGGTTGCAGTGGTTGACACCTAATTGAAATCAAAGGATGACAAGTGCATGTGCTTGTGTAAAACAATAAATAGGTTTGTCATCTTTTTTTTCATAAATCCAATTACAAATTCAATTTCGCAAACCTGTCACATCTCACTTGCAACATTGGCGTCTCAATCAATAAACCCATTGAATTGAATGGTAATTCATATCAAAAGTTATGTTCAGTAACTCCATCTCTTCTTCTTTACAGTTCATTTCAGCAATTCATCAAACACTTGAAGTATGAGATTCTTCTCCTACTACTGCCTCTTCTACTCTTCCATGACATCCCTACTCCATCCCACCCCACGCCACCACCTACACTCCTCCGCCACTACCAAATCAAGCATGAACCACCACTAAATTAACTACTACCACATTTAAAAGACCCCTCCCCCCCCGAAAAAAAAAAATAAAAAATAAAAAAACCCAGAGAAAGAAAGAGACCACCAACACCTTCAATGTTGCATACTCAACCTCCTCACTACCATAAAAAACCACACTATACAGAGGCTTTTGAGATTTATTGTCATTGGATTTTCTAGTTCCAGCAACTCTTCTACTATGGAGCAATACCCCACTGCTACAACATCACGACGAACAACAATAGAAGAAGCGATTTGCGTATCGAGATCCTCTTCTATTTCTTCCTTTCGTTTTCTGTCTTTGGCTTTGAATTAGGTTTACAAATGGGTCAGGAGTGGGTTATTTGATTGGGTTTGGGTTGAATTAGAAGGTTAAAACTAGCATTTTAGTGCTGATGTCTAATGGAGCTTGACAGAATAGACGAAATTGTAATACGATTTGAAACCTCAAGGAGGGTAGTGTAATTTCCCCAACCCTAGGAGAGAATTTGTATTAAAATTAAACTTTAGGGAATGCCAATATAATCTATCCTAAATTTTATATTACATTTTAAGATGTATTCATATTTTTAAATGATATCAATTGTGCTTATCAAATAATTTAATTAATTATCACTTAATATATTTGATTTTAAATACTGAATTAGATTATCAAATACTCTTTAAAGTATGTCAATATCTCAAAATCCTAAAATGAAGAATAATTATCCTTTATTTATTTTTGAAAGAAGTGTTCATTCTTTGCTCGTCCACTGTTGATGGATCAGGCATTGAAAGTGGCATTGGGATGCTAGTCTATTGCTATTGGAGATTGAGGTTTGGTTTGGCATCTTAAAAACAATTAAAAAGTTAAAAGTCATTATCTTATTTAAATCATATTATTCTATTTAAGTTATATCATCTCTCTATCATATCATTTCAAATCCAACTCATATTTTATAAAAAGTCAAAAAATATACTTATTTAGGATATCCCAAACAACCCGAGTTTGGGTTCTCTCTCGATTTTATAAATGCTTCTTTATGGTTTATGTGCCTTTCCCTTACAATTCAGTCTATTAAAAATAAAATGGATTAAAATGTTAATGATATAAAATATTATATTTAAATCATAATTATTTAAATAAATTACATTGACACTCTGATATTTGAGTTTAATATAAATTCCTCCTCTATTTTTCAAAAATTACATTGCAACCCCTGCCAATGTTTGTCATTTACCTGGGTTAACTGAAAATATAAAATGGAAAATGTTCCGTAGCTCGAAAGTCTTCGGCTCGACTAGCTTGAAAGTACGTTTTCTCTCTCCTCTCTATCTCTTTGGCTTTCCTCTCTTCTCTTCTACTGTATTCTCGAATGAAAAAAATGATTGAAACACTCATCACTCTCACATCTCTTTCTGCTCATCCACTTCTCTCTTTACTCATCCCTCTCATTCCAAATATCACTCTCACCTCTCTCTCTCTCTACTTTTTTCTCTCATTCCACAGATCTCTCTCATCCCTCTTGTCTCTGGTAAACCTTCTCATCGCTTTTTGGTCGCGGTAGGAGGACGAACGAACAAAGACGGACGACAACGGAGCAAGACGAACAACGGCCTACGACAGCAGTAACGGACGAAGGCTTAAAAAATGTTTGATGTTTGATGTTTTCAAACAAAGTGTTTTCATTTTTAAAAAAAAAAAAAAATTGGAATCAGTTCACTGATTTGTGCATAAAAAATGATCCATATATGTAACTTGTGAAGAAAAAAAGAACAATTCTTGAACCCCTTCAATAGGTACCAGGCACAATTCTTTAACCCCTTTGTTTTGAAAATTTAAACACTTAACTGTTTGGTGTTTGTTCACTATAGCATAAATGTGTTTGGTAATAGCTACCTCTCTCTCTGTTCTACCACACGGTGCTCCTCTCTCTCTCTCTCTCTGTTCTATTTTTCTTTTTTTCTTCTTTTTTTTCCAATTGAAATGTCTGGGTGTGTTGCACAGCAGCAACAAGTTAAGTACAAAACTAAATTCGGGCCTCTTGACCCATGGCATTTTCGAGTTACGTAGCGGCACCGATATAAAATTACTTTAATACCCTGACATTTACAAAGAAATCTACCTAATTATCCTCATCTAATAACATAATCTACCTAATTATCCTCATCTAATGACAGGCCTACCTTTTTGCCAACTCTCTACTCATTTCTCAGATCATCCACCATAGATTGATTGTCCACCAGACAGACCCATCAAATCGAAACCCACCACCATGCATATCTCTACCATAACCACTGAGCCCGTTACCACCAAATCAATACGCAAATCCCCACCACGTCCCCCCATCCATAAACAGATGACGAAGCTCCGCCAGCCCTTCATTGTCGTCATCACCAATGAAATCAATCTTGCCGTCAAGCACCACTAGGTCGTGGTCGATGAAATCAGACTCTACTCCATGTTCTCAATCCTCTTCTCTAGGTTTCGATCCTTTTTTCTTATTATCTCCTTGTTCATTGTGAATATGTTTTGGCGTAAATTGTGGGTCTTGGAAGAATTTTGATGTTGAATGGTGGGGTTGGTGATTGGAGTTGTTATTTTATTGAGAGAGAAAATCGTTGGACTTTGAAATAGGATTGCAGGGTAATAGAGTAGAGGATGCAGACCAACTGTTCGACACAATTCGTGCTAGAAAAACCCACTGAAGTAGTTGCAATAGTGGGTGGGTGTAGAGGGTTACAAGGAATGGTTAGCAACTACGGTTGCTGCTGTCGAGGTTTGGGATTCAAGTTGTTAATCAGTCCACTCCTTGGGCAAACTCATCTTCTTCCAAAAGCGTCTACTCGTTTGTCTTGTAACACTTTTAGCATAAAACTCAAAAAATTATTAAAAAATCAAAAAATTTATAATTTATATCAAAAAGTTAAATATTTTTTTTTTTACTTTTACACATCTTTTCATAAAAAATTAAAAAATCATTCTAAAATATTAATTTTTTTATCACATATTTTAATCAAAAAATTAAAAAATTACTAAAATAGTTTATTCCACACGACGCCTTCAATTGCTCAATAAAGTGTAATATTGGTGCATTATATGTTATTGGTCGTATGTAGTAAAGGAAATGCCCAGTTCATGATTATAGTTGTGTATTATGTGTTTATTTCATAATTATGGGTTATTGCGTTTTGGTGTATGCTGTGTGATTGAAATTTTGGTATTTAATTGTTTGTTGTTACTTGTGGATGCGTGTGTATTGGCTGGGCTGGGTGTTTATTTCACCACGAATGCTTGAAATTCTAAACGGATTATCAAATATTTTGCCTTCGTTTGGGAAGTGGGTTGGCTTTTTGATTTTTTGGCTTTTTTAACTATATGAGTCTGGGCTCAAGAGCTTAGTTTGGGAAGGGCTTTTGGCTTTTTGACTTTTTTGATTTTTTTGTGAGAGAATAATGTAATGATTATGGGGTTGGATGAGATGTTTTGTCTGTTGTGGCTCATGAGCCTATTCTGTCTTTTATGGCTATAATACACACTCATATGAGTATTGTGTAGAATATTTATTTTTATTTTTTTGGAGTCCCTGTCATTTCACCTGTTGATTTTGGGATTTTGCTCTAGTTGCTTTGCATTGGGTTATTTCACTGAAAATCTTCTGCACATTGGCCCTGTTTGGTAGAGCTGTGGAAAAGTACTTATAGCTTATGCCTAAACAGCTTATAGCTTATAACTATGAACATAAGCTGATTTCTGACTTATAAATTAAACATCTCCTACCCCACTCAAAGAATAAGCTGATTTCAGACTTCCAAAAAACTATAAGCTATAAGCTATAAGTTAAACTAAACACATCAAAATAGCTTAAATTAAGCTGAAAGCTGAAATAAACAGCTTTTAAGCTGCACCAAACAAGCACATTACATGCTTGATTAATTGATTCAAAGGATTAATTTTCTCAAAACGCAAGCTTCTTTGATTTTGTGAGCTGGTGAAGTGGGTAATGATGCATGGTGGTGATGTGATAAGTGGTAGGAAGGAGTAGGGAGTGATGACTAGTTGTTTGTATGAACAGAAAGGAAATACAGTGAGAGAGGAAACAAGGAAATGGTAAAATAGTATTTAAAAAAAATATTAACAATTGATATCATCAAAAATTATTAGTTGACTTTATGGTCAACTAACAGAGGGGGCAACTTGTAATGTGACTTCAAATCTCATGGAGGGAGGCATAATTTCCATAACGTAATGGGGGAATTTGTAGCAAGTATAAACCTTAAGGGGTGCCCCTGTAATTTATCCTAATTATTTAATTTTTTTTCTCTTACAAAACTATAAAAAAATTAAAAATTCATTCCAAACAAAAAAAATTTAACCAGACTAAAATAGTTAAAAAATCAAATTAAAAAAATTCTTTCCAAACAAAATATGAGCCTATGCTACTGCACATGGTCCATTACGCCTATCAATGGTGGCATATGGTCCATTACGCCTATCTATTTTTGTTTGGTGACAATGGCCTAACTTGAGATACTATGGCTTAAGGGTGCAACTTGGGTGGGCTCAAACCCGAATAACCCATGCTCAGCTCAAGTTTTTTTTAGATCTGGGTAATAATATCTTTTAATCTGGACGGGCTTGGGCAGATTTTTAATACTCGAATTGTAATTTGGGCCGGGCCTGGGCAAAGTCAGTAGCTAACCCAAGCAATCCAAACCCGAATTACATTTAATATATTATATAAATTATATAATATATGTATAAATTAAATAGCTAGCCCTTAATTTTTTATTTTTTTGGGTGGTCTTTGGCCCTTAGATTGGTATCTTTTATTTGGACCATTACATTAAAACTAAAAACAAAACCCTACCTTATCTATTCTTTCTTCCCTCTCTCTCAGACTCTCATTTCATTTCTTCATGTGAGTTGAAGAACGGTGGACGATGCCAATGCCGGCGCCGCCACAAATAACGACGACACCACGAACAACGACACCGCCACCCTATCGATAAGCTTCGACGCCACACAAAACTGGTTGATCCCTTTCTGTGTTTGTATTTGTGCTTCAATTTGTCTATTTTTGGTCACTCGTTGTTCGATTACTACTCAAAATCGATGATATTGATTTTAGAGGACTTTGGACTAATTCCATTTGGATCTGGTCGAAGAGCATTGTGAAATCAATCTGGGAGTTGCAACAGTAGAGCTTGTACTTGCCAATCTTCTTTACTCATTTGATTGGAAATTACCTGCTGAGATAAAAATTGAAAATATTGATACTAATATCAATCCTGGTTTTACAATGCATTAGAGAAATGCCCTTTGCCTAATGCCTAAGAACTACTCTGTTTGTTGTATGGAATAATGAAGCATTGTTTATTGCTTTGTGAAATTTACTTTTATATGTAACAGTGTTTGTGGCTGGGATGATGTTTAAGTTTGTTGTATGGACTAATAAACTTATGTACATTATGAAACACTGTTTGTTGTACGGAAAAATTCAGAAGATGTTTGTTGCCTTGTGAAATTCGGGCAATTTGGGCTAATCCAAGTTCAAATTATGAAGTTTGGTCCGGACTTGAGCAGCTATGCTCAGGTTGATGGTCTGGCTTGAGCGGGCTTGGGCACTGCCAAACACAATTCGGGCTGGGCTTAAACAAACCTCCAACCTGACTGACCCTGCTCGAGTTACACCCCGGCTATGGCTTGTCAATAAGTCCAATTTATAGCCAAAGGTAACCATCAGCGCTACTCGATTCTACAACTTACAAAAAAAAATCACAAAAAATGACATGTAAACCCAACTTATGTAGGAAATTTATTAAAATTTTAAGAAGAAAGTAATCTGCTTTGTATGGCTTGTCAAGAGATGATGTTTTGAGTTTAGAAAATGGCGGTCCAAGGACTAACATCATCATTATCACTTTTCAATTTACTTTTATAATTGTTTGTTATTTGCTTTCATCATGAGATAGTCAATAAAATGAGATATTTATATGGATAAAATTACACCAAGTTGGGTTGAAATTGTTTTTTTAGGCTTCGTTTGGCAAATTAACATTTTAGTCAAAAAGTCAAAAAATTATTAAAAAAGTCAAAAATCTATAACCTATACAAAAAAGTCAAATATTCTCTTTTTCTCTCTATTTTTTACATATCTTTTCGTAAAAAATCAAAAAGTCACCCAAACATACTAATTTTTTTACCTCATATTTTAACCAAAAAGTTAATAAAACAACCTGTTCCCAAACGAGGCCTTAATTATTATCACTTTTTGACAAAATTTTTTTATCAAATATATATTTTTTGGAAAAAATGTTACAAGAATAAAACATTACCAAATGGCTCAAATATCAGGGATAATAGTCTCTTATGAATAAATATATCAACAAAGAAAACATTTATAGAACAATGGGCAAAATCCGCTTTAGCCCCATGTGGTTTAGGCTAGTTGCTCTTTACCCCCTTATTATTTAAAAATAGCCACTTACCTCTGTTGCGGTTTCGGACTTTTTTGACAAAATTGACTCTGTTAACAGTTTGTGTTGAAAAGTCAAAATTGCCCTTCCTTAAATATATAGGTTTTTCTTGCACAGTTCGCACTGCCCATACGAATTGACTGATGATTTGAGGAAGATCTTTGCCTCTGTTATCAGATTTTTGAATTGGTTGCGATGATTATGATGAAAATGGAGTGATATGTATCTCTGATTGTATATCCCGACCATGAATAGTCGCAGATTGAGCCCCTATTGATGGCGGTTGAGACTTGTTGAGTACTTCAATACAAATATGATTTGATTAAGTGGCTATCGATATTCGATTAACGTGATTTTTTGCAAGAGTGAATTACTTGACGAGTTCTACACATTTAACGGTTCAGATCATCAATGCGGATTCTATCGTGGGCCCACAAAGGCCCAATTGCACCCTGTAGTCTAATTTGGATTGGAGAGAAGCCTTTTCCATAACACATTGTCTCATTTTATAGAAATATACAAGGGCATTTATGTCTTTTTATATAGTTACTTTTGGAAGGAAACATTCATTTCTTATGCAAACTTGCTTCAAAGGCGCGTTCACCTCAAATCTTGTAAAGTCGGACAGGAAAGTTAGTAGTAGCAGTTTAGTCTAAAATCACAAGAGGGATAAATGACTATTTCTAAATGATAAGGTCATAAAGTACAACTTGCCTAAATCACATTAAGGCAGATTTTGGCCTGGACCAATTTTATAATTATACTTGTGTTTGTAATAATATTATTATCATAGGTTTAAATGACTATTAAGTGCAATGGTAATATCACGTGATTTGATATAATTGAAAAATAATATCAATCTATTGAGATTGTATAGAATTCACATAATTAAATAGGGTAATTTTTCATTGTAGTATTTTACATTAAATTTTATTTTGGTATCTTAACAGTTAATTCTTGTAGTTTTGCAAACAAGTTGAAATGTAACCCTTTTTTTGGTTTAGTGTTAAATCCCTTAAAGAAATTGTCATTCAACCTACACAATATCTACTTCTAGGAAGAAAACAAATGCAAAATTTTTTTCTTCTTCTATTTATTCAATATATTTTCTTTCCCTATTATATTGTTTAACAACAATGTTAGAGGGCCACAATTTTTGTGGCTATAATGGCTCAAAACTACCAAAACGACGTCATTTTTGGTGCAAAACATGCCAAAACGACGTCGTTTTGACAGTTTTGAGCCATTGTGGTTCTCAAACATTTTCCATTGTTTAAATCCTCCACCGTGATGGTAAGCTTAGAAAATACAGTAAACTAAGAAAATATTATGAAGAATTACAAAATAAAAAGAAAATGGAATAAATTGTATTTTTGTCCTAAAAAGGCCGAGAAATACATGGCAATTTTTGTTAATAAATATAACCACATTAAAACTTGGTCGAAAGTAAAAATGATTAACTGCTACAATTAAAAACTAAAAATCAAAATAAAATTCACCATAAAATAAAATGATTTAAAATGTAATTTACCCAAGAGGTTCGTATCCTCAACAATTGGAATAATTATTTAGAAGTCTCGAAATATTATAGAGTATTGTTCTACTTCAATTATGTTGTGAAAAAAAAAAAAAACAATCGAAGAAAAAAATAAAAGTGTGGTGCTATTTCTTGAAAGCCATTTGGCAACTTTCATAAAAACTTGATTTTGGCTAAAAAGTTAAAATTCATTTGAGAACAATATATTTTAGTTAGAAATATCACATAATACCACAAGTCGATAGTGGAACTACGCGCACAATATCACATGATGTTTTGAAATATCTAATATTTTCCACTAACAAAAATGCATAAATTCATCCTTATTTATTCATAACTTACCCCAAATATATTTGTGTGGAGTAGATTAAATTGATGAACTATGAGGTTATGAGTAAAATGAATTTTAACTATTGATTATTTTTTTGAGTAAATTATGAGTTTATAAGACTATCAACAACAGCCTAAGTAAATTTTGAATCAAATTATAACTAAAAAAATACTTTTATATTTTAATTAGCCTTTTTTTATAGGGAAAATTGGTCTAAGGTCCCTCTCCCACTTTTCGTAATGGAAGAGATCCACAAAATTTTTTTTTGATGTCTAAGGTCCCTAAACATATATCAGAGAAATTTGACTGGGTTTGATCCTCTTCCTCAAAACCTCATTGCCTGATTCTTCTCTCTCTAGCAGAACCTTCCAATCACTTTCTCTTCCTTTTTTTTTTTTTGTTTTTTCTCTGTACTTTCTAGATCTCTCAACCTGATTTCATGGATCTATAAACCCACCCACCTGCATTGTTGTCTTTCGTCTAGGGCTTACGAGCCACATGCTTCGTTCGCAATTCTCGCTCTTTCGAAGCCATGCAATTGCTTGCTTTGAGCAAAGGAGTTGATTATCAACTCTGCCGCTGCTGCCAACAGGAGGTACACCGGAACCCTAGAAACATTCGCTGAGACTCCGGTGAGGCATTCGAGCTTGGCGGTCTTTGTTTATGATGATGGTGTGTTTGAATTTTGTTGTGAAGAAGAGAGAAGATGCGAACTCTAATAGCAGCAGAGGAAACTGACACAAACTCGACTTGAAAACAGATTTTGTCCAATGAATTCTTTAAAACATATGTTTGTTTTGAGAGAAGTGGGTGACTTAACAGGATCATACATTTGTTTAATCAAGTTTGTACTCTAAGGAAGCTTGTACTGTCAATATGTAAGTCTGGATTTTCACATTGTGAAGTCATGGTGAATTGGTTGCAATTTGGTCTTCGGCTAACATCAATGAAAGGATAAAATTAACCAAATCTGATTGTTCCCAGGTAAAGTATGTAGGAAAGTCCAAAGGCACAATGTTTCTGGAACTTGCTAACATTTGTCAGTATAATGCTTTCAAGTTGAATTTAGCACCTTTTTTTTTTATTACTTGCACCTTTTTTTATTACTTTCAAGTTCAAAATTTCTCTGAATCCAGATAAATGTGCTAACAGTGTTGAATATAATATTTCCTACAAACCAGATTAATTGTGTGCTGACAGTGTTGAATTTCTCTGGATTTGACAATTTTCTCTGGATTTGGCAATTTTCTCTGGGTTAGAGTGAGATTTTCTCTGAGTTTGAGTGAATTTCTCTGGGTTTGGGGGGGATTTTCTCTGGATTTGAGTTCTAGAATTTTCCTTCACTGCAACAAGGGCTTTGCTCTCAACTTCTAAAGGATTAGTTTTAAAGGATTTCCATGGTACTGGTCTAGTTATGTTGTTGGTCAGTGATTCAAGAAAAGAGTCCTCCCAGGAATTTCTCTGGGTTGATCCAGAGAATTTCTCTGGTTTCAACCCAGAGAAAATTCAGTTCAACACCAACCTCAACACCACGCGCAAGCATGGCAGCAAGCTTCTGATCAATTCTCTCTCTCTCTGCAGTGTCGGATTTGAAAAATATATACATATGCATGGACCAGCTTGAGCAAGGATTGGTATCTCTACCAGTTTCTTCTCCTGATGAAGTTCCATCTTTAATGGAGGAAGGTTTTTCAGCTCTTCCACCTGAAGTCTTCGATGTTGGAAATCTAGGGAGTGAGATACCTGGTCTGGATTCGGCTGTTCACAGTAAATGAAGTTCCATCTTCAATGGGAATTCTTCTGATAATAGAAAGTATGTATATAATATTGTATTGTTGCCTTTCTTCTTCACCTTTGAGAAGCAAGGAAGTGAGTTGAGGTAGGGGAATTCTTATGTTCAAAAAAAAAAAAAGGGCAGAGAAATTTACAGTGGGAAGTTTAGGAAAGTTCAGAGTCCAGAGAAATTCTTCCCAGAATTTCTCTGGACCAATTTTCTCTGACTTGAATTTTCTCTGGATCAATTTTCTCTGGACCAATTTTCTTTGGATTGATGTTGAGGGACCTTAGACATCATGAAAATATTTGATGTCCTTTCTACTATAAAATCATAATATCAGGGACCTTAAAAAAAATACCCATTTTTTTATATACACACTCCATCAAATTCTCTATTTTAAAATTTTATTTTATTAAAGAATTCATTTTATTTATTTTTTTGTATTTAAATAATTTTTAAATATCTTTACAATGAATAGTACTTGAGAAATTTTTTTTTAAAAAAAGTGAGATCAAATCTATCAAAAAAAAAAAAAAAAAATCCTAATGAATAGTATTGTAATAAAATTAACCAAAAACTATTTTGAAAAAAATTTGTTGAGAGTGGTGGAATAATAATTTTATGATTTAGGAGTTATATGAGATTAAATGCAATGATAATCTCACGTGATTTGATATAATTGAAAAATAATATCAATTTATTGAGATTGTATAGAATTCACATAATTAAATAGGGTAACTTTTCATTTTGGTATTTTACATTAAATTTTATTTTGGTATCTTATTTTTAATAATGACAGTTAATTCTTGTACTTTTGCAAATAAGTTGAAATGTAACCCTTTTTTTGGTTTAGTGTTAAATTACTTACGCTGTGTTTGGTGGGAGGATTTGAAGAGGGATTTGGAAAGGGAAAGAGAAAAATTAGGTGAAATGTGAATAAAAAATAGCTATATTTCACCTAGTTTCACACACCTTTTCATTTTCCTTTTCCCTTTCCAAATCCCTCCCCTAAATCCCCCAACCAAACACAGCATTAAAGAAATTGTCATTCAACCTACACAATATCTACTTCTAGGAAAAAAAACAAATGCAAATTTTTTTTCTTCTTCTATTTATTCAATATATTTTCTTTCTCTATTATATTGTTTAAATCCTCCACCATGACCAAAGAACGGATTGTCTATGATGGTAAGCTTAGAAAATACAGTAAACTAAGAAAATATTATGAAGAAATACAAAATAAAAAGAAAATGGAATAAATTGTATTTTGTCCTAAAAAGGCCGAGAAATACATGGCAATTTTTGTTAATAAATATAACCACATTATAACTTGGTCGAAAGTAAAAATGATTAACTGCTATAATTAAAAATTAAAAATCAAAATAAAATTCACCATAAAATAAAATGATTTAAAGTGTAATTCACCCAAGCGGTTCATATCCTTAATAATTGGAATAATTATTTAGAAGTCTCGAAATATTATAGAGCATTGTTCTACTTTAAATCAATTATGTTGTGAAAAATTTTATGTGCAAAAAAAAAAAAAAAAATCGAAAAAAAGAGAAAGTGTAGTGCTATTTCTTGAAAGCCATTTGGCAACTTTTAAAAAAACTTGATTTTGGCTAAAAAGTTAAAAAAATAAGGGTAAATTAAGAACACACCTCCTGAAATTTGTTTAAAATATGAATTGCCTCATGTGGTTTTGAAAATTACATCCCACCCCTCTAAATTTTTAGTTGTACAACAAATAATCCCTTTATTTAATAAATTATAAAGTTAATTAATAGTTTTAATGATATCATAAATATATTCCAATTAACAATTCAAGTAATTTTATTGTTATATAAAAGAATAGTTAGAAATTTTATTTTTCTATTAATTCTGTTAAATAAAAAATTCTGATAAAAGGATAATTGTAATTTTCATAATCATAGGGGCAATCTGTAATTTAAGCTAATTTCGGAAACTATATTTGTAATTTATTTAAAAAATTATTAAGTTAGTTTATAAGAATTTTCATATCAGCCTAAGTAAATTTTGAATAAAATTATAACACAAAAAATATTTTTATATTTTAACTAGCATTTTTTTATATACACATTCCATAAAATTCTCTATTTAAAAATTTTATTTTATTAAAATATTCAATTTTATTTTTATTTTTTTGTATTTAAATAATTTTTAAATATCTTACAATGAATAGTACTTAAGAATTTAAAAAAAAAGTGAGATCAAATCTGTATATAAAAAAAAATCCTAATGAATAGTATTGTAATAAAATTAACCAAAAACTATTTTAAAAATAATTTTTTGATAAAATAATAATTTTATAATTTTGAAGTTATATGAGATTTGTAGTTTTCTTCACCAAACCAATGACATCATGACGCATAGTATTATTGTGTAAGTAACATTAAAGAAATGAACAGAGGCTTTTCACTGTTTTGAGTGATGTTAATAATTCCAAATAATTTATTAAATTTTTATCAAATCTCTTATATAAGTGTAGAACTTACATAAATTTGTGAAATTTACGTAGGTCCCAACCTACGTGAAGGATTTGGTAAATTATTTAAAATTTATAACATTTTCTCGCTGTTTTTGGGAATTTTTTTTTCTCTCTCTACCTCTCTCTCTCATCTCTCTATCCCGACAACACACGCGCACACACAGAATCCAAAATACATAGCTTTCAAAACTCTCTCTCTGTCTCAAATCTCTTCGTTGCTATTTATGTTACTCTCTCGGAGACCTTCTTCGTTCTTCTTCAATCGATTTGCGTTTCTCTGATCTCGAATATGGTAAAATCTCCGATCTTTTTCTTCACTAGTATCACTTTTTTCCACATTTTATGTTTGTTTATGCTTTCATTTCATGCAAGAAAGAAAATCTCTCGCTTTTTGTTGAATTTTATCTACCATGTTTTCTCACCTCTGTACTGTTCTTGCCTTGTTTTGATTTTTGTTTAGATTTACTCTTCATTTTCTCACTCTGTAACTGGGTTTGGGGTTTCTAGGGTTTTAACTAATTTTGGGGGTTTTTTTAGCTCGTTAAAATTTAATCTTTTTTACTAATTTTGCTTCTGTTTCTCAGTTTAATCTCTACTTGCATGTTCCAGGAAGCAGTTTATACCGATTCCCTTCTCAAATTCGTGTGATCTGTGACAGCTTTTGGTAATTTCAAGCATTTTTTTTCTAGGTAATATTTCGTTGTGTTGTATGTTTATGTTTTTCATTTTCATTTTCATTCTGTGAAAATCATTGCTGTTTTTGTTGTTAAAATCATTTATTTTGTTGACTAGTTGCAGCTGTTGTAAGGAGTACAAGTGGTGGAAGAATCTGGTTTTGTGTTAGTGGAACTGTTGTTTTAAGTGGATTGAAAGTGTGTTTGATAAATTATGGAACAAGGTTTGGGTTCAGAGTCTATTCCTGCATCTGTGTCTTCTGACAAGTCTAGGGTTTTGAATGTAAGGCCTTTGCGATGTCTTGTTCCGATATTCCCATCGCCGCCAGGCATGTCCTCGGTTTCAACCCCCCAAGCTTCCCCCTTTGTGTGTGTCCCTCCTACTGGTCCTTTCCCACCTGGGGTTGCTCCATTTTACCCTTTTCTCATCCCAACCGAGTCTCAGCCCAATCAAGCTGGGCCATTTAGCAATGCGATTCCATCGCCTGTCCCCATAACTTCATTTAGAACACCAGTCTCACATGCTGCGGGAGCGAACTCGACCCAGTATTCTGGGGCTGCAAATGGAGACACAGGGCCATCTAGAAGGAGTTCTAGAAATCGCACAACTGGTGTTCCGACACAATCAGATGGTGCTGATGAAGATGGTTATAGTGACCAATATCTGAGTGGCTTCAGTATGCATGTTACTGATGCAGAAGAGACCAGCAAGAGGGGCAGGAAGAAGGGGAGTTCCCAAAAAAGAACAAAGAGCAGCGTAGGGGTCAACATGGCCACTCTTGATGCTGACATTGATGCAGTAGTCAGCAATTTCCTTATGGGATTCGATTCGTTTAGACGAGATGACGGTGATACTGAGATGGTTAGATATGTTCTCATGATATTTAATTTGCTCCGGAGAAGGATTACTCAAATTGAAGATGCAAAGGATGCAACTCCGGGGATTACAAGACGCCCAGACTTAAGGGCTGGTACAATTTTGATGAATAAAGGGGTTCGAGCAAACCTCAAGAAGAGGGTTGGAGCTGTACCGGGGGTTGAAGTTGGGGATATTTTCTTTTTCAGGATGGAAATGTGTGTGGTGGGTTTGCATGCACCATCCATGGCTGGGATTGATTACATGAGTCTGAAGATTACTCAAGACGAAGAGCCTGTGGCAGTTAGCATCGTTTCCTCTGGCGGATATGAGGATAATGTTGAGGATGGGGATGTCTTAGTTTACAGTGGCCAAGGTGGGGTTCAAAGGAAAGATAAACACACAATGGACCAGAAACTTGTAAGGGGTAATCTTGCTTTGGAGAAGAGCTTGCATCGGGGAAATGAGGTAAGAGTTATTCGGGGTATGAAGGATGATGCAAATCCAACTGGGAAGGTATATCTCTATGACGGCCTTTATAAAATCCAGGAGTCATGGGTGGAGAAAGGGAAGGCAGGTTGCAATGTTTTCAAGTATAAATTGGTTAGAGTTCCTGGCCAGCCTCCAGCTTTTACGATGTGGAAATCAATTCAGCTATGGAAAGATGGTATTACTTCAAGGGTTGGGGTTATCCTGCCAGACCTCACTTCAGGGGCTGAAAATTTACCAGTTTCTCTTGTAAATGATATAGATGATGAAAAGGGGCCTGCTTATTTCACATATATTCCCAGTCTCAAGTATCCAAAACCAATTATTTCACCACAACCTTCTTTGAATTGCAGTTGCCGGGGTGGGTGTCAACCCGGTGACCTCAACTGCCTGTGCATTCAGAAAAATGGAGGGGCTCTCCCATATACTGCATTGGGGGTGCTTCTAAGTTATAAATCCTTGATATACGAGTGTGGTTCTTCCTGCTTATGCCCTCCCAACTGCCGCAACAGAATATCCCAGGCAGGTTTGAAAGTCCGTCTTGAGGTGTTCAGAACAAAGGATAAAGGTTGGGGTCTAAGGTCTTGGGATCCTATCCGTGCTGGAGGCTTTATCTGTGAGTATGCAGGAGAAGTCATTGATAAATCCACAGAAGGGGGGTTTGGGAGTGAAACTGATGATAACTATATTTTTGATGCAACTCGCACCTATGAACCACTAGAGGTTATGCCTGGCAATTCTGATGAGCCTCTAAAAATGCCATTTCCTCTTGTTATAAGTGCAAAAAATGGTGGGAATGTGGCTCGATTTATGAACCACAGTTGTACTCCAAATGTCTATTGGCAGCCTGTTTTGCGAGAAGAATCTTATCTCCATATTGCATTTTTTGCAATCAATCACATTCCTCCTATGAAAGAGTTGACATATGATTATGGGATCGTTCAGTCTGGCAAAGCAGAGCCGAGGAGGAAAAAATGCCTGTGTGGATCTTCAAAATGCAGAGGTCATTTTTATTAATGGGTTTTTATCGTGGAGTAAGGTTTGACATCTCCTACTTGCATATCTTGATATTTCTTTTATTTATGTACTTATCTTGTTCTTCGTGTTTAATGATTCAAATGCTTATATGTTTAACTACACTTTGTGTCATATAATTGTTATAAACTATGTTACATGGACTTTTTGAAATAAATCAAACACCTGTGTCGGCTGCTTGAGAATTGGACAACAGTGTGGGATATGTGTTTGATACTTTACATTGGACACTTCTGATATATTTGTATTTAAAACTATTATTGTATGTAGATATTGTTGTATAATTGCTGTAAGTGTTTTCTTGACACTTTATGTTGCATATGAGGCTATTTTATCTCACATAATAGATTAAAATTGTAAAAATATAACATTTTTTGCGGAGGTCGTGTACCCTTAAATTTAAGGTTTGATGGGTTTAACCTTTGGATACACACACATGCGAGTCCATGTAACATAGGTTATAAATGAGACAAGGCAAGTGTTCACAAATTTCTTTCTTGAACATGTTTAGCTAAGAAGCATGAACACTTCTAAGAAGGTAACATGTCATGTCCGATGCAACATTCATCGAACATTTCCCAACACTTAGATACACATGAAACACATTATAAGTTTGAATAAAATAACTTGGAATTCCATAATTAAACAAAAACGATGCAAACTTATATCTATTTTCCTCCTGTAGATGTTAAAAATTATTCAGTGTGTTTGGTTTCAATTTTTTGAATTCAGATTTCTAGAAATTGAGTTTTTTGTTTTTGGTATTTATTTGTTTTTAGTGAATATTTTTAAAAATTTCAGTTATTTTTTTTATTTTTTTAGATGCATCTTACTTAGATGTATCTAAATAGTAAAATATTTGTGAAAAATTAATAAATACACAAAAATACGAAAAATGTATTGAATTTTCATATTTTCATATTTTTTTTTTTGTATTTTTGGTGTTTAGTGATTTTTTTAAAGATTTTTTTCACAAATATTATACTTTTTAAGTGTATTTATGTTAGGTGTGTCTAAAAATTAAAAAAAAATGCTTACAATATTAAAAAAATTTAGCGAAAACAAAAAAATACAGGAAACGAAAAAGTAGAATTTTTTAAAAAGTGAATTTTGGAAATGGAAACCAAATAGAGTGATTATGATTGACTTGAATATTCATATATATGACATAATAAATTTATAAAATTGTATATTTTGCACGTGTCCCTCATGCATCGTGTTTTACATTTTTGAAAATTTCCTTGTCAGTGTGTTTGTGTTGTCTCTGGGGCATGTCCCGTCTCCATGTCTATGCTTCTTAACTGCTCGATGATAGAGCTAAAATGGAAAGTCCTGTTTTTTATTTGTTTTTATTCACAAGATCTTATGTGATGAACTCATATAAGTCTTGCTTCTGTCATGGTTGAATTTGAAGTATTACTTGTGATTTTTTAACCATAAGAATTTATAACATGATAAAAGCGAGGATACTTACACCAAAGAAACTTGTTTGTGATGTGCTGAATGCATATAAAACCTTGTTAACACTTACGAAACTAATTTTTTTGTTTTGTTTTGTTTTTTTTTTTCTTTTTCTTTCAATCTAAAAAAATTGCTTCATTTGTGATTTCATTTTAATGATGAACTCCGTAGGGGTCTGGGTGAATTTGTATTCATGAAACATTCAATTTTGAGTACCTTTTTTGTGTTATTCTATCATGCTCAAGGTCTTAAAGGCATGCTAAGCCTGAGTATTGAGGCATGTCTTACCTAAATGCTCTGAAGCTCGTGTTTATCAACTAGCAAAGAGGCAGGGCAGGGGCTCATGTCATGTGGCCTGTGAAATGGTTTTTGCATGTTAAGAAAAAGACACTTTTTCCATGGCTTTTGCACGAGTGGAACTTACATGTGCGATCGGCTATTATAATTAACTTTGATGGATAATTCAAAAGCCATGGCTAACACCAACCCTTGCAAAAGTATTAGAAGGCAAAAAGATATCTCGTTTAATCAATAAGGAACAACAATGTATTCCAAAGTTTTTAATACCATACTGGTCAGTATACCGTTTTTGTCATTGGTACGGTTTGCACGAGTACCGGTGTATTATGGAGTATTGTTCCAGATTTTTGCTATAAATTTTTATATTTGTTTTTATATATAAATTATATAATACTTGATAATATATTTACGTATTTATTATTTATATTTTCTCCTAGAAACACAACTAATTAGAGTTAGATATCTTATTCTCTCTATATATGGTCTTTAATATAAGAGAGAGATTTTAAAAATCATAAGCAATAAATATGGGAAGATTTCGGTTTATAGAGATGGTAGACAACTGTTCTTTTGTTTTTTTGCTTGCTTTTTTATTTGACAGTGTTGTCAAGTCACCAAGGCATTGGTGATTAGACAGACAGACAATGTTACAGTCTTGTCTGTGTGACTGGCCAAAAATTCTGATCCCGGCTGAAATTTCACAGTAAGGACGAAATTTCCAAAACCGGCCTGAAAATAAACCAAAACGGAATTATACACGCACCGTACCATTTCCTGATCTGTACAGTCTGTATTGGGCATACTGGACCGTAGGGTACGGAAATAACAACTACGATTTATTCTGAGTTTAGTGGACTTGTAGGGAGAACCTTTCATTTGATTGTTTGGATTAGGATGAGAAAACTGCCCTTCCCATTGCATTCATGTGTTTGTATCTTTGATTTTTGCCATGGAATTGTATGTTTTATTTTACTTTTTTAATATTTAGCTTTGCTTTTGATTGTTGTTTTTGTTTAAACTTATTGCCTGTTGTCTTTCATGGACTTCTTGTTACCAACCAAGTACCTGCATCAACATTGACATGGCAAGGTTAAGGGTATGGAACATGTGTACAACATGCATATCAAACCCATACCAAAGCATGTATCCAAATCTGTGTAACATACATCGCAAGTAATTTGTATGTCTCAAGAATTTTTGTGGAATATTATTTTGTTCCCTTTTAAACTTTTTTATTCATTTCTTTTGGGGGCTGGGGTGGTAGGAAGTCAAGGTGGTACCTGCGTATGGTCATAAACATAATGCTGTGGGCATCCTGGTGGTTATTTACAAAAGTTTCATGATTGGCAGTTAGACTCAGTCATTTCTAGAACAGCTAACCTTGGTACTTACCGAGTCATTACTAATTGCACCTGGGTACAACATTTCTCTTGTTTTTTTTTTTTATAAATATATTAATGTTTTTGCTATATATATATATATATATATATTTGTGAAAAGAATAAAGATTAGAAACTGTAACGTTTGTGGGATTATGTTTGTAACCAAGATTTTCGTCATCCTTCCTCTTCTTCATTCTAGTTGTGCACACTGTATGCTTGTCTTTTTTGTTTCTATCATAAATCTCTATAAAACACTTAAGATCTTGATTGGATATCATATACCATGAGCTAATTATGACCGCAAACATGATACCCAATATGCCTAGATTTTTAGAACTCAATAATTAGAAGTTTAGGTTATTGTGTTGATCCTTTTGCTTACCCTTAAAAAAAAATGCTATGATGTATATAATGTATGTGATAATTTAGCTATAGTGCAACAAGTATTCTAAGCAATGTTTTGAAACTCTGGTCGTTGTGCAAACTAGAAAAATGATTGGGCCAAGGTTCATTAGTTCAACCGTCGGGTCAACCGGAATCAAACCATGATATCATAATTAGCTTATAAATAAATTTAAAATTATATATAAATAAAAAATAGAGGTATTAAAATTACCAAAAAAATAAGTAAAAACCTAAGTTTTTAATATGTATATATAAATCTGTTTATGTATATGTATATATATATATAAGTTTTAGTATTTATATGTTTGAATTTAATTATGTAAAATATATATTTGCACTTATTCCTTGCAAAAAATGATATAGATATTCAGGAAACCTTATATAAAAAATTTGCAATATTCATTTGCAAATCATTGAATGGATAAATGATGGGCACGCTTGACTTCCATGAAAGGAGTCCCATGTTTGATACTCCTGACTAGTTCTTATTCCTTTTGCTTTGGCTAAAAGTAGCTGTCAGCGGATCAGCCGGTTCCATGTAACTGACACCACTTTGAACGGCTATAGCGGTCCAGCGGTCCACCCGCGGTTAAGCGGTTTAATCACGGGTTTCTTAGTAAATGGGTTTGGAGGGTTGACCTAACCGGAACTTAAACCGGTTGACGATTCAACTAGTTGAATTGGCTGATCTGGTCCTATTTTCAAATCATTGATTCTAACCACTCACCTTGTATTTGCTGTTTCCATTCAATGGTTTGAATTGGAAAGTGGTTATGGAGATTTCCCATTGAGAGTAATTCATTATGACATTCTATTATTAAGGGGTTATTTGGGATAAACTATATAAGTGTACTTTTTTACTTTTTGGATAAAAAAGTAGAGGAAAAAAAAGATGATTATTTAGGGTAACTTTTTGACTTTTTACGAAAAAATATGTATTAAAATATTGTGGGTGTTTGGGAAGTGGGTTTTTTTGTAGGTTTTTTTAGTTGTAGGATATTATTGGAGAATTTTTTTTTTTTTTGTGTTTGGGAAGATAGTTGGGTTTTTTTGTGGTTGGACGTGATGTTTGTGAGAGAAAAAGTGAAATGATTATGGGGTTTGATGTGATATTTTGTTTGCATTTGTTTTTTTTGGTTTTGTAACCAATTTGTCTTTTAGTGGAAAAAAATAAAAAAAAAATCTTTCCCAAACACCGCCAT
Source organism: Camellia sinensis (assembly GCF_055761805.1). NCBI lineage: Eukaryota > Viridiplantae > Streptophyta > Magnoliopsida > Ericales > Theaceae > Camellia > Camellia sinensis. The sequence continues at coordinate 63,847,142 of NC_138972.1, forward strand.
TGTATAAAATAGCAAAATTATCGTGTTACCTCTATGCCCTATGCTACTGACAGTGACAGTTGAATAGTGCAATACAGATTGCTTTGAAATGAGATGGTGCTTTCAAAAGATATATATATATATATATATATATAGGATGAGGCTTCCCTCTAGTCCTTCATCGGACTGGAGGGTACTGTTGGGTTCGTGGGAGCCCATCACGGGTCCTGTTTCGATAATCTAAACTGTTCAATGTATAGAACTCGTTGAGTATTATATGATTATAAAAAATCACGTTGATCGGATATTGATAGCTATGTGATCAAATCAGTTTTGTATGAAAAAAATGAACGGTGAAAAATAAATGGCTGACAAAAATCTGATTTGATCACATAGCTATCAATATCCGATCAACGTGATTTTTTACAGGTATATAATACTCGATGAGCCTAAAATGCAATGATTGTAAGGTGATTCCTGGAGAGAGTCTGGTCTCTCAACATAGGATTTTGGTACTAGATTTATGTTTTAGAGGGCAATACCAAGCTAGGAAGGATGGTGGGCGTCGTAGGACGAGATGGTGGGACCTAAAAGGGAATAAACTAGAAATATTTAAGAATCGAATGGATAAGGAAGGTACTTGGGATTTAGAAGGTGATGCTAACACTATGTGAAATTCGATGACCAATTGTATGAGGAGAATCTCAAGAGAAGTGCTTAGAGAGTCGAAAGGAATGGGACCCAGCTCTAGGGAAACTTGGCGGTGGAGGGAAGAGGTTCAAGTAGTAGTTAAGGCAAAAAAAGAGTGCTTTAAAAAGTGGCAGAAGGATAGAACTGAGGAAAACCTTAAGAGCTATAGATTGGCTAATAAGGAGGTCAAGAAAGTAGTGAGAGAGACTAAGTAGTTGAAAGCTTATGATGACCTGTACACTAGACTAGATAATAAGGAGGGAGAGAAGAGGGTATACAAATTGGCTAAGATACGAGAGAGGAAAACAAGAGATTTTAATCAAGTAAAGTACATCAAGAGTGAGGATTCTAAGGTATTGGTGAAGGATGATGAGATTAAGGAAAGATGGAAGAATTATTTTGAGAAACTGTTAAATGAGGAATATGGAAGTACGACAATAGGGAAAAAAATAGCCAGTAATACGATAAACCAAGACTATAGGTTCTATCGCAGGATTAGGAACTTTGAAGTGGAGATTGCACTTAAGAAGATAAAAGGCTTTAGGACCCGATGATATCTCTATTGAAGCTTGGAAGTGTTTGGGTAAAAAGGGAGTTGCTTGGTTGACTAGGTTGTTTAGCAAAATTTTGTTGACTAGGAACATGCCAGATGAGTGGAAGAAGAGTATTTTAGTGCCAATCTATAAGAATAATGGTGATGTCCAGAATTGTAACAACTATAGAGGAATCAAGCTAATGTGTCATATAATGAAAGTGTGGGAGAGGGTGATGGAACGCCGATTGCGAGACATAACAGAGGTGTTAGAGAATCAATTTGGGTTTATGCCTGGTAGGTCAACAATGGAAGCGATCTATTTTTTGAGGAGAGTAATAGAAAAGTATAAAGAAAAGATATGGTGTTTATCGACCTTGAGAAAGCATATGACAGAGTGCCCCGAGATATAATATGGTGGGTGCTAGAGAAGAAAGGGGTGACAAAAGGCTACATTGACGTGATTAGGGACATGTATGAAGGCGTGGTGACCACTATTAGATCGCCAGCTGGAGAGACAAATGAATTTCCTATCACGGTAGGGTTACACCAAGGATCTACCTTAAGTCTTTATCTTTTTGCTTTAGTTATGGACAAATTGACGATAAATATTCAGGATGACGTGCCATGGTGTATGCTTTTTGCAGACGATATTGTGTTAGTGGATGAGACTAGAGAAGAGTTAACACAAAGTTGGAGATTTGGAGAAAAACTCTTGAATCTAAAGGATTCCGGATAAGCAGAACTAAGACAGATTACATAGACTGTAAATTTAGTAACAGTAACAATAAAAGCAGAAGAGAAGTGAAGATTGAGAACCAAGAACTGTCTAAGAGTGAACATTTTCGTTATTTAGGGTCGATTATCACAACAGCGGGAGAGATTGATGCAGCTGTGGCCCATAGGATTAAGGCGGGATGGTCTAAGTAGAGAAGTGCGCCTGGGGTATTGTGCGATAAACGAATACGCACTAGACTAAAAGGTAAGTTTTATAGGACGGCTATTAGACCAGCTATGTTGTATGGGACGGAGTGTTGGGCAACCAAGAAACAACATGTAGATAAGATGAGTGTGGCTGAGATGAGGATGCTAAGGTGGATGTGTGGTAAGACTAGACAAGACAGGATTAGAAATGAGTGTATTCGGGAATGGGTAGGAGTAGCACCGATAAAAGATAAGTTGAGAGAGAATCGTTTGAGATGGTTTGGTTATATTCAACGGAGACCAACAGAAGCAGTAGTGAAGAGATGCGATGCTGTAACGGTAGATGGAAGTGTTAGGGGACGGGGTAGGCTTAGATTAACGTTGACTAGCGTTATAAATGGAGATATGAATCTACTTAATTTGACTAATGAAATGGCCTTTGATAGGGCCGCGTGGAGAAGAAGGATTCATGTAGCCGACCCCATTTGATGGGACTTAAGGCTTGGTTTGGTTTGGTTATATAATACTCGATGAGTTTTACACATTTGACGGTTTGGATTATCGAAACGGGACCTGTGGTGGGCCCCTACTAGCCCAACAATACCCTCCAGTTCAATGAATATATATATCTAATTTTTTCATAAGATATATGAAAAGTACCCCACGGGCACACATGTGAGCTTGTACTACTGGAGGGAACAATTTTGGCTTGTACTTTTTTTTTGGGTACTTTTTTTGATAAATAGTGATAACTTTTTGGTTTTTTTAGTAATTTTTTGACTTTTTTGTGTTTTATAGACTATGCCAAACAAGCACTAAGAGTAAGAACGGGGTGGAAGCTCATCGGAGAGACCCATGTGGTTAGTAGGGGTAATAGTTGAGTTCCATGGAAATCTGTTTCTTGTATTCTCACGAGTGCCTAGATTTCTTTTTCTTTGAAAGGGGGTACTAGTAGTGTTCACTTTGTGAGGATGTTTGGGTTGCGGATTCTTTCTTTGATGTGGCATTTATGAATTTATACCAGGTGGTTCGGTCTTATTTTGCTTCCTTGGCTTCTTGTTCGGCACCGATTTCTTGGGATTTTAATTTCATTAGGAATCTTAATGATCGGGAGAATCTTTAATTGGCATCCTTGTCTTTTCTTGAGGGCTTTCCTTTATCTCCAAATGTGTGCGATGAGAGGGTTTGGTTCATTCATCCTTCTGGTATCTTTTCATGCAAGTCCTTTTTTTGATAAACTTATTGATGAGCCTAATGTCCTTTCTTTTCCATTTTATAAAAGAATTTAGGAAGCGTTTGCGCCTCTTGAAGTGAGGATATTTATTTGTTTTTTGGGTCATGGAAGCATTGTGGCTAATGATACCTTTCAAAGGAGGCCTAATCACCATCTTTGCCTTCAATGGTGCATCATGTGTAGGAGGGATTGGAAATCTTTGAACCAATTGTTCTTACATCGTCCCATGGCATTGAAGATTTGGCACCACCTATTTCTGTTGGTTGATGCTCATTGGTTGGTTCCAGGGGCTTGTTCTCATATGCTTCTAATTGATTTTCTGGAATCGGAGGCAAGAAGAGAGCAAAAGTGTCGTGGAAGTGTGTTGGTTTTGCAATCTTTTGGGTCATTTGGTTGGAAAGGCGACCTTTGAGGATAAGTTTGACGGCAAGGATTCGCTGTGGGAAAAATTGTGTCACTTGGCATTGTTTTGGGCATCCTTTTCCACTCCGTTTAAAGGGGTTCATTTCTTTCTTATTTCTAATATTGGAGGGCGGTTTGTGATGTATAAGGGTTTTCTTTTTCTTGGTGAATTGTTTGCTTTCCTTGTAGAGGACTACTTGTCCTCTTTTTGTATCATTTTAATTTATTATTACATTTACTTTCTTTTAGCTGATCAATATGTGTGTGTGTGTGTGTGTGTGTGTCCAAGAATCTTTAGATTTGTGAGAGAACCCTGAGATCCTAGATTTTGCTGCTTGTATTTTATCATCTGTAACTAGCTAAAAACTCATTTCATTTCTTTGCAGCAGAGACAAGTTTGTATGATAATCTTACCAATATTTTGGCATAATTTGTTAAAAACTCATTTCATTATTAATTTGGTACGACTATAAATTCATTTGTCCGTGAAAGACAAATTTTATTTCATTGTCTTGATATTGCTTCATAACAAATGATCAGATTATTTTTTATAGTATTTCAACTCGTTAAAATTACTTTATAAGCATGCTGAATAACCTTTTTCTTTCTTCAGTTGATCTGTTGTTTATGGTAAGAGCGAGCTTTGGGGTGAAATGCATGCTTTTGTACTTAAATACATTGCCTCAAGCCGGGTGGTGTCACAGGTATGGTAGAAAACTAGATCCCCATTTTGACTGTAGTATGTTATCTTGGTGAACTTTTTCTTTTCTTTTCTTTTCTCGCTCTCGCTCTCGCTCTCACTCTCGCTCTTGTTTTTTTTTTTTTGGTTGGCTAGCTTGTACTCATGCAAATTGTAAGTTGGAACTTTATGAGGTAGAACTCCTGTTAGTCCATCTAGCTTTCTTCATATCTCTGCTGATCTTTCTAATATTTTGAGTGAGCTGCTTAATTTATTTGGTGATAATTTATTTACTGTGGCTAAAAGGTAAGTACTGTTTGATAGTTTGTTCACAGCATACCATTAACAGAAACCAAAAGCCAAAGGGGGTTTTATTGATTTTTGTATGGTTCAAATTCACGTTTGTTGAAAACCTTCCTTCTTGACCAATATATGTAACTAGCAGTAGCCCATCCAATGCATGAGATTTATGAACATGTTTTCAAAAAATGTTTTTTGTCACCAGATTCTTTTTTACAGTTTTATATCATCTATGTGGCTGATTGTGATGTTATTTTTAAATTATGTTATTTGTGATGTACCCAATCTAACCTGTTCCAGACACTTATTAATGGGTGCTAATTGAGCGCCTTTTTTTTATGTTTATTTATATCATTTGTTTTTATTTTCTATATAGTGATGGAGTTTAAACATTTAATCACTACACTAGCACAATTTTTGTTTCTATTTTCTTGTGGAGGAGACGTACCGTTGGAATTAGTGAGAGTTTAGGAGTGCACTTTTTTGTTTTTGTTTTTGTTTTTGTTGCCTTATTGGAGACGTACCAGGTGGAATTGGCTAGGGGTCTTACAAAAGAAATCTTGCTGAGATAAAGGTTGTATTATTGGAATTGATTGTTTTTGACTAGAGACTCTACAACATGATGTGTGTACAAAATATGCTTTTAACAAATTTTATTTTATTTATTTTTACATATTGTGGGGTAGTTCGCAACTTGAATTCATTGTGGTGTTTTTGTCATTTGGTTTGCAACATGAATTCATTGCGATATTTTTCCATATATGCCCAAAATGTTGTGTTACACCAGTTCGTTTTCATGTTCACACTGAGTTGCTGGCTCTATATAGTAATATGTAAATGGGGACAGTATTTAATATGGAACTTTATTGAGAGATTTGAGTAAGAAATGATGATGGATAGGGGTTTGAAAACTTCATAAAAGAGAAAGGAAAAAGAAAAAAAAAAAAAAATTAGGAGTCTGTTGGGAGAGAGACGCCCCACATCACTATTTAAAGTGTTGTGAATTTTTAGAAAATTACTCCATGAATGGAAAAGAATAGTAAGAACTATTTTTGTACACCACCCAATGTGTGTGGTTTAGTGCAACAAACACAAAGGATCTTTTATGTTGTGTTTGGTTGAGGGATTTAAGGAGGGATTTGGAAAGAGAAATAGAAAAGGTAAGTGAAATGTGAAAAAAAACATGCCTACATTTCATATAGTTTCACACACTTTTTCCCTTTTCCTTTTCAAATCCCTCCACAAATCCCTCAACCAAACACAGCATTAGGGTGTTGTCCGTTAAATCTTTTTAAAATGGTTGTCCAGTTTTATCTATTTGATCAAACTGCTGGGAGTGTTTGCTCATTTGTCTCTATTTGAAAATTTTAAAATATGCTTCTGGTGTCTTTTGATACTGGGAATTTACTTTCTTCTCAAGGGAAATGCAGATCATTTTAAGGTCATTGCACTTGTGAAATTAGTTGTCTGGCTAATTTCTATTTCACTTTTGTGACACTGTGGAGTGTGTGTTAGTCAGGGTAGCACAATTGGGCGTTCGATACTTCTCCATAAATTCGAACCCCAAATCTTCTTTTGAGCTACACTGAGTTTGTTTTGCCAAGGCAAAAATTGTTAGAATGAATTTTGCCTCTATACTTCACATTTGGTACTGCTGTCATTTTTCCTTGTTGAATATATTAGGTCATGTTTGGGAAGGGCTAAAACCGGTTTTAGGGTCCACTCCAAAGTGGTTTTAGACCTCGTAGTGGTGAACTTAATGTAAAGGGGTTGATCGGTTGTAAGATGGTTTTTTTATTAAATGCTCTGATTGTTTGGGGCAAAAATGTTTTTTATTTTTTTGTGATTGGTGTAATGAAAATAAAAGTCCATGGAAAATCTATTGTGATTAAAGAAAAACAAATTTATTTTTGAATAAAAAATATTTTTTTACTTTTAAAAGGCGTGTGAAACGTTGGCTGAATTTCTCCTATAGATTTTAGATTTGTAGAAGTGTGTGAAACTGTACGCTAAATCCTTCGAACCAATTAAGGTACATGTATTGTTAACTAGTTGGTTTGCTGGATGGATGTGTTATGAAAATCAATCAGTTGATTATAGGAAAATAATTTTAAAAAAAGATTATCAAAATTTGAAATTTAAATTCAAAATATAACTGTATTTGTTTAAGGGCAATTTGGAAATTGAAATAAGTGTGATCGGTTCACACCGAGAGTGTTTTATGTATTCGCTTATAAATAGCATATTCTTAAGTTGGATCTTGTATGGTTGAGTGTGACAAATTAGAAGTTAGTACTCATCATATCGCATCATTGTAAGTTTAATTGAGAGTTTTTTTTAAAAATTTCAAACATTTTTTTACAATATATATAATGTTTAAAAAAAATTGTTTGATAGTTTAGTTTTTATTTTGTTTTTAAGGGGAATTACGCATGAGTGGAGATCAAAAAAGTATTTACAAAAAAGTGATAAATTTATAATTATAATTATAAACTTTGTACTTTTTTAAAAATATTTTTTTTTTCTGATTTTCACTAACATGTAATTCCCTTTATGAATGTATATGTCATTTTCGTTTTCTTTATGATCTGTTCAGAGTATAGATTTGTATAGAAATTTAGAAAATTTGTATAGAAATTTAGAAAATAAAAAGAAAAAAGTAAAAAATATGAAAAAAATATAAATTAATTTTTTCTTCATTTCTTTTTCTCTTTCAAAATCTCTATTCAAATTTATGATTTAAATATAGTGTTAATAAATCTCAAATTCTTTTTTTAAACACGTGATAACAGTTAGGGGTGTTTGGCATGTGTTAAAATAGTATATGTTATTTTGGTATATTATCTTATTTGGATTACAATTAGGGGTGTACGTGTTGTGTTTCGGACCGTTTGAGAGTAAACTTATAAACCAAATGGTGGATTGATAAGTTGGTGTTTGAGTGATTTTGAGCGGATTGGTGAATTGTACAATATTTTAATTAATTATCAAGCATTTGCATAATATATAATATTAATTTGTATAATATTTTTTATATATACAACACAAATTAATTTTACATAATATTTTTCACATATATAATTAATATGTAATAAATTTCATATATTAAATCTTTCTCACATTCATTTTTATTTTGATATTTCATTATAGGTTAGAAAATATATATATGTATTAACTATAGTGGAACAGAACGGTTTTGAAAATGGATTATAAATTTTAAAATTTAAACAGCAATTAGCGGATAGAGCAGTACAAATTGATACGGATCGTGCGATTTTAGTAAATTGGGTGATATTTTGCACAGCCCTAGTCACAATTATTTTATTTGAATTACATCATTTTTTTTACAATATTACTTCAAACTCAATCCATATTGCGTTTTTTTTGTAAAAATAAAAAAATATACTTATTTAGATAATTCTAAATGTCTCTTAATATGTTAATAATTTTATTACAACACAGGTCAATTTCTATCCAAGATTAATAAATTCCAAATTCAAAAATTGCTATAATCTTGCATTCTCGATTTTGATCTTGCGCCAAATGCAAATAGTGGTTACATAATTGACTTTAATGTACGATCAATTAGGGAACTTGGGGAGAGTTGAATATGAATATTCATTAATTAATCAAAATAAATAATTTTTGCTCTGAGTGAAAAATATATATTTTTATATTTTTTGATAATTACAACAAAAAATAAAAGTTAACAAAAAATATTTTCTATAATTAACAAAAAAGATATTATTTTTTTGGATTTAAGTTCTACCAATGGCATTACATTGTTAGGTCATGTTTGTTTGGGAAATTAAGGGGTGAGATTGGAGTAGTAATGAGATGGGTTCCATTATAACTTGTTTGGTGGCTTTCTTGTGAAGAGGGATTGCTACTCCAAGCGGCTTGCTAATCTCCCTCGGTAAGGGGGTTAGCTTAGGTGAATTTTGAGTAAGATTAGAAAAAATAGTGAGAGGATTGAGTCTATTTTATATAAAAATTTTATTTTATTTATATATATATTTTTTGACCAAGTGCATTTGTTTGTTTTAATATTTGCTTTAGTTTTTTTAATATAAAAATAATTTATTTATTTATTTTATATAAAAATAATTTAACAATTCCATCACTAATTATCTCCCACATTATCATCAAAACAAACACACTTTTATTTAATCCCTTCTTAACAATCTCTTCACTAACAATGCTCTCACTAACAAATTCATTCAACCTAATCTGCCAAACAAATATGGCCTCCATCATCAATTCTATCACCACATGACCATACCACCGGCACAATCACCCCAACAACACCTCCTTTGTTCCACCACCACTATCACTACCATGACCATATTCATTAATACAATTATTAGTACCTCAATTTCAAGAATATATCAAATCAAAGGAAATTAATTTTTTTTGAAATTATTGTTCATAAAAGATATTTGTCGTTAAAATAAATAGAATATTAATTATAACATCATTCAAAATAACATTAAAATAACATTAATGGGTTGTTTGGGATGTCCTAAATAAGTACACTTTTTATCTTTTTGGACTAAAAAATTGAGGTTGAAAATATCGATATTTGGATTAACTTTTTGACTTTTTATGAAAAAATGTGTAATAAAAAATTGTAAAAATTGATTTGTAGGGAAAAATTTGAATTGGGAGTTGTGCAGCCGTAATTGTTGACTTTTAGTGAATAATGTTAACTTTTTAACTTTTTGAGTAACTTTTTGACTATTTAACTTTTTTCCAAGTTCTCAAACTTGGCCTAACTATATTGACGTATTATTTAATACAAATATGACTGAGATTTGGATGCACTTCATTATCAAAATGTCATATTCTTTATAAAAGAAATAAAAATAAATAAATGGTAAATTACGTTGATACGCCCTCAATGGCTTTGAAATCACACTGACATCCCCTCTACTTTCTGAAATCACACTGCGCTCTTAAATTTTTTTGGAAAATGTTTGAGGGCCACAATTTTTGTGTTGTGGCTCAAATGGCTCAAAATTACCAAAACGACGTCGTTTTGGTAATTTTGAAGTTGTTTTGTACTCAAAACGATGTCGTTTTAATAATTTTGAGTCATTTGAATCACAAAAATTGTGACCCTCAATCATTGCTCAATTTTTTTATAACATTTACACCCAACCGTTAATCTGCTGTTTATGGACTAGATGGAAAAACATGACAGCAGCAAAAAATAATGTTGAAATGCCAATAATGCACTTTTGTTTCTCTTTCCTTACTTCTAACTATTATTTATTTATTTATTTATTTTTGCTTTCATCTTATGTCTGACCCCACCAGCTTTCGCTTTTTCTTCTTACTCCACCGTCATGTTATATACTACCTCCGTCCCAAAATAATGGTCCTTTTTGGAGAATTTAATTTTTTTTGATAGTACAATTATTACATTTGAAAAAAGTTGATTTTCCAAAATTATCCTTTTGATAGTACATTTTTTGGGAATATCAATGCATAATTGTACTTTTTATGTTGTTTATTAATTTAAAAGAAGGGTAAAATAGGAAATTTATATTATTTTTGTACTTGATTTTTGAAGAGGGACTAATATTTTGGGACAATGAAAAATAGAATAAAGGACTAATATTTTGGGACGGAGGAAGTATATATATATATATTATTAAAAATAATATTTTTTCTTTACTTGTATGGTACATTTTAAAAACTTACTTTTATCTAAAAAAATTACATCATCATGGCTTTTTTATTTACGTATAAGGTTCTATATAAACTTAATTTCAATTATAATAACTAATTTTATATGAATTCTATTTGAAAAATATATATATATATAATTATAATTTAGTTACTATGATATTCAAAAAAAATTATCTCAATATATAAATAAATAAGATAGAATATACTGTGCATCGAACGGATTAAATTAATTTTTTTATATTTGATCTTTTGTCTATCTTACTGATGTCTTAATATTAATTTATATTTAATTTTTTATTTAACTTGAAATTGTTTATTAAAAAACATTTATATTTAATTTAAATTGTATATACCTATATATAATATGTATGAATAATTTAAAAACAAAACTAATACTCTACATAATTAATTTATGTATTTTCTTATTAATCCAATCACAACATACTTATATTTAATCTTTTAAATAAATTTATTTGAGAAATATTTATTTTTCATATATATAATTATAATTTAATTATTATGATATTCAAAAAAATTTATCTAGATATAAAAATAAATAAATAAATAAATAAGATCGATTATACTTAATTATGTGTATCGCATAGATCAAATTAATTTTTTTTATATTTATTTTTAGTCTATCTGATTGATGTCATAATATTAATTTATATTTAATTTTTATTTAACATGAAATTATTTATTACAAAACATTTATATTTAATTTAAATTTTATATACCTATATACAATATGTATGAATAATTCAAAAAGAATATTAAAGTAAAAATTAATAATCTACATAATTAATTTATGTATTTTCTTCTTAATCCAATTACAACATATTTATATTTAATCTTTTAAATAAATTTTGGTACTCCTATTTCTACATATTTTTATTATCCAAATAAATATATATAAAAAAAAATTAGAATCACTTTTAGTTTCATATTACTAATTCTCTTTCTAATTTAACTATTATTTTTAATATCAAAATGACTATTTATTTTACTATCTTATAACTTAATATATATCATATGATAATTACACTTGTATAGTACAATAGAACTAAAATTATCAAAATCAAAAAATAATTTAACTAAATTTATTATATATAAGTATACTTTTATAGAATGATAAGGTTAAGATTATTAAAATAAATAATTTAAATTATTTTAGAGAAAATTGGTGAAAAATCTACTTTAACAATTGTCCAAGGCATTAGGTTCAAGGGATGTTTTTTGTTGATGAGAGGTCAACGGTTTATAAAATAGTTTGGTGAGAAATCTTAGAAAACATTTTGTATCCAATTTTAACCCTAGACTTTTTTTATTACTTGTTTGACTTTTCGTTGACTATCTATTCAAATTTTTTTTATCTGTTTAAAATTTTTTTGTCTATCTATTCAAATTTATATATATTTGTTCAAATTTTTGTCTATTTATTGAATTTTTTTAACCCATCTATTGAATTTTTATAATTTATTTTTTTTCTATCTGATCAAATTCATACTATTTTCAAACTTTCTTTCTCCACTTCTCTTTTCTCTCTCAATCTAGTGAATTTTGTTGAATCTATCAGTTAAAATTTTAATCTATCTGTTAAATTTACTAAGCTTATTTTAATCTATCTGTTCAAATTTTGATCATATCTATTCAATTTTTCCATTTTATTTGTTTAAATTTTGATCATATATTTTTATATGTTCATTTTTTTTAAACCTGTCTGTTCAATTTTTGTATCAAACACAATATTATCTGTTCTATTTTAGATCAAACACAACATTTTCTATCTAAAACACAATGGATAGACAAACACACACACAATCAGAGAGATAACCAACAACAACAACAATAAAAACAACAACCACAATCATCAACAACAATCAACAAAACACACACACACACACACACACACACACACAACATTGATATGTCCATGTAGCTTCAAATCAGAGACTTCTTCACTAACCTTACCGAGTGTGATATGTCAATTTCTTACTGGAAGACACCTCGAGGAGAGCTTGAGCTACACATTTCAAACAGCACCATATTCAACCTGGGCTTGCTTTTTTGAAGGCGAGTTCAGTGTTGGCTCTGTGGTTCAAAACAGCACCATATTCAGAAACTCAAACCAACACATCAAACACACATGCATATGAATATATATATATATATATATGAAAAATGATCCGGACCCCCTTTTCCCCTCACACCTTGAACCCTTCTCTCTTTGATTGGCCAGTTTTTCTTTTCTTTTTCCTTTTTTTTACTTCTCCTCCAATCACTATCCGCCACGTGTGTGTAGGGTGATAGGGGGTGATTAGAAGGGGTCTTAATCACTTCCCTATATATATATATAGAGAGAGAGAGATAGAGAGAATAAAAAATTCAACATCTATTCAACATTGACCTAGAAAACATATGAGACTCCTCTGCCTCAACTTCCCCCCAACCAAACTCTCCTTAACCTCACGCACTGTAAACTCCTCTTCCAATGCATCACCAACTTCGTCTCCATGAATCTCATGGCCAACACTCTTCTCTCCGTCGGCGTATTTCAGACTATGATACACTAGCTTCATGAGATGCCCGACTTCACCCTATGCGCTGACGCTCTCTTTATCAACGTCAGTACTCTCACCACCGCGTGGTTGTCGACGATGAAATCGACAGCACAGTCGGGGTAAGCCTTTTCTATCTATATGGATGGGCAGTCACCTTGTCCGTGACTGACTTCTTCAGTAGTAGCGCACGGCGGAGGAAGAGATCATGTGCCAGAGAAGGCCTGAGCTCGCCGCTGTTTGTCGGCACGATCTTAGATCTCAGATCTGGAGACTCGGATCTGGATTTCGGTCTTTTCGGCGGCCTCCTCCTCAGTGCTATCATCTGTTGGTATTTTTTCAAAATAATACAAGAAAAATATATAAAATAATTAAATAAAAATGAAAAAATATATATATTTTTAATTTAAAGAATGAAATACAAAATAAAATACACAACTAAAAATACAGAAATAAATTAGATTATATTATTAATAGAGCAAATTATTAACATGAATAACTAAAGATTAGAACTCATCTTTGTAAACTAAATTTTTGAAAAAATAAGAACAAATGATAAGAAAAATAGCAAATCGAAGCCTGCATTAGATAGATTCCTTAAAATAGATTCACCGCCTTCCGATGGATGCTGGAGGTACGTCGGTGTCTGTCTCTCAAGATACGACTCTCGAAACCAATTAATGCAAAAGTACCTTTTGAATGGTTTTGGTGAACTTGACAATAGTTGCACTCTTTCTAACAAGAACCAAAGAAGGGACTAGCAAAAAAAGATAGGAAAAATTTTCTTTGACGGAAAAAAAACATCTCTAATTTTTTATCTCAAAATACCATCTCCATTTTCCATTAAAAACATCTCCAAAATTATCCTACCAAGTTAGAGGGGAAATGCCTCTATTTATACAGGTACAGGAATCCTTAGCCATAAAGGCTATACATCAATAGGACTAGCAAATGTCATTAACCAAGGCCATCAAAGTTACAAAGGTTGAAAACCTATGGCCACTAATATGGTCATCAACACTATCATTAAAAGACGAGAGTTACAAACCTTATATTTCTCATGTGTTTAATATGTACAAATAAATATGTATATAATGATGTTTGTGACACCCGAATTTTTTTTGAAATTTTAATTCAATACTGTGATTATATAAATAACTCATGAGTAGGAAATATATATATATATATATATAATAATAATAATGATTAATAAATAAATAGAATTCCTTATTATATAAAAAAAGTACATAGTGGAAGCTTGTGGATTAAAAAGTTAGAAATTAAAAGATCACATCGCTCAAAGGGTTAGATTGTGAGACACCGCACTTGGAGAATATTAAATATTTTAGTAAGCGATTAGTGATGTTTTGTAGTTTGGTGATGAGATTTTTAGATTTGAAACTAACTTATAATCATACGTAATTTTAGGGGATCATTGTGAATTTCTGAAGAAGGTAATAACCTTTAGAATTAAAAAAAATAAAATAAATAAAAATCCAAGTAAGATTTTTGGCCAGGTGAGCTTTTTGTGAGCCAAGGGTTAAAGTGACTCTTGGACAATTCTTGAAGCAAAAACTAAGGGTCAAGGACAGGTGGCGGGGGAAATTACCTACGTGTATGCTTCTGTTGCTTGGGCCTCACAAGTTGTGTATAAATAGGGAGGGTTGGTGCTGTAGTAGGGGGCATTCGAGCAAGAAACGCAAATATAAGGGATTCAGGTTGTAGAGGAGCCTCAGAAACGGGGAGTGAGTCAAGGTTAATTTAGGAGTAATTTAAAAGTGAGCTATATTATACCTTAAGTTATTATAATATATTTTACGTATGTTTTGAGTTATCATAATTTATTTTATGCAAATTGTGTTTTATAAATTATATTACTATTTAATTACGTTGATTATTTTCTGAACTCTATTTGCTTAAATTGAAACCCATAGATATGTTTGTTTAAATTTTAGAAATTATTTGACGATGAGTTAATAAACAATTATTTTCTGTAAGTACCACCACGGGAGTCCCACGCCTTGGGGGACTTAAATAAACCATTGGCTTCTGTTTGGCCACTTTGTGGTCCTCTGTTGTCATGGATCCATTGGCCCCTATTTTGTTTGTTACTCCAGTGACCTTTGTTCTGTTCTGTAATGTGGTTGTGGTTATTTGCATAATTTTTGTTTGTCAGTTTCTACCACTTAAATAATTTGTTTATTTAAATTAAGTTATGTTAATGTTTTAGCTTAAATAACTATCCATGGTTATTTTTGTGCCCCTATACTCATAGTATAATATTTCTCACTCTGCCATGTGCTTATAGCTATTACCCCTTTCAGGTGACAAGATTTAACAAGATCAAGATAGGAAATAAATCGATATGTTTTTTTATTTTTTATTTTTTTTACTATAGCGATTCTGGTTTATACCCGTCTTTGGTGGTATTCAAGACTCCGGTTGTATGGGTTAGAAAGGTTATTCATATCTTGTTTTCCCCTCTATTTTGGTTATCGGGTTGTAATGGTATATTTGGAACAGGTTGGTTGCTTCATTTTCAAAACCTGTGTTGCTTAGATTTTGGTCTCCCCGCTCGAGCGGGCATTCTCACGCTCGAGTGGGCTTCAAAAATTTTGCTCCTTCGCTCGAGCGTCCATTCCCACGCTCGAGCAGGATTCTACAACTCTCAGCTTTTTCTTGCAGGTCTGTAGATACTGAGTGAGTCCATTCGACGCTCGAGCGTCCAGTTTCACACTCGAGCGGGAGTCTGTGTCTGATGCTCGAGCGGGGTTTCTCACGCTCGAACGGACTGTGTGTATTTCAGTCCGAGAATATGACATTTTGAATCATTTTTTCTTATCTCTCTCTCTCTCTCTAAAACTCACCAAAAAGTTTGTTCTTAAGCCCCTCTTTCTAGAATTCATCTTCTCTCTTAAATGTCATCTAGATCCATTGATCTTTTCACTCTTGTGCCTTTAACAAAAAGGTAGAGCTTGTCAAGATCTACATTTTAATCCAAAAAAAAGTGGGTTTCGGCACTCTTGGAGTTTGTCTCTTGTGTGGTTCATCTTCTTCCTTTGAGGTAGGGATTTTTCTACACTTTTATATGATATTTAGCTTAGTTATTTGTTTTTTGTGTAACAATGGTGTGATTTGGGGTATATAATACAAAGAGGGGTTTTGGGTGTAGATGAAATTGATGTTTGTGGGATTTGAAAATGATGATGTGTTATGTCTAATTTGATAATTTTGGCGCTTGGTTTATATTTGGGAAAGAGGGGGAAATTTCCCTAATTGGGTCTAACTATTATTTTGTACAAAAATTGGAATTGGTATTGGAAATGTGAAATTGGGTGAGTATTGATATTAATGGTGGAATTGGTTATGTATTAACTTGATCTTTTGAAAGTTTTGAATAAATTATCTGTTGAGATTGAATATCTGTTTAGAGATAATTGTATTAGACTATCGGTGGAGGATAACTTTGGATTGTTGTAGGAATCGCATGTGGATTAGGCGAATTGAAACAACCCTTTGATGGTTATCATTGAATATGATTATGATTGTATACATTGTCTATGTAAGTTTGTTTGGAAGTGGAAAGGGGATGTGCTTCATGTTTGATTATTATTTTAATACATTGCATATGTATGGATATTTATTTGGGATGAGAAAGGGGTTGGACTCCACTATAATTAAGTTGGCCGGAGTGTCCTGGGTGAAAGTCCAGAAATTATACATGGGTGTCTAGCTCGCAGACGAAATATCCGTAAAATGACAATTGTAGTGCTTGTATAGCCTACGTTTACATGGGTTCTGTTTGACGGTTGCCCGCGGACGAAATATCTGTGAAATGGAAATTTGAAGTGTTTCATGCATATGTGTTGTATGATTTCATATTCATTGAGTTATGAATCCCAGTTTGATTGTTGAAGAATAATGATGTTGAACCATGAATGAGGACATATAAGTGAATGGAATAAGAATTGAAAGTGAATGGACTAAGGTCTTGTAATGACCCCAAAACATGTGTCATATTTATCAGTAATTAATTATGTGTTTATGCGAATTAATTGAAGAATATCTGTTTGAATTAGAAGAATATCTGTTGAGATGAGAACTTTGGGACTGAAATTGATGACCGTAATGGGTTCAGAAAACGAAATTGAGCACGCCTATGTGATACCGGGAATTTTTAGAGCCATTTGGGAAAATAAATTGAGGACTGAATTTCGTCTGAATCGCTAAGTCATGTTTGGCTCAAGATTATGGCACAATTCTAGTTTTTGTGTGATATATCTATACATAGATAAGGATGTTGACTCTTTGACTCAAAAAGAAGAAAAGAAAAATCTAGAAAGAGAGAGAGAGGAGAATTCGTGAGAAAGGGGAAGAAGGAAAAAAAGGGGAATCAAGCTACAACTTCTCCAATTAAGTGATTAAGGTAAGGATTCCTCTCTAACTTCTTGAAATAAGGTTGAATCATCAATGATCTCGTGTTAAATAAGAGGATTGGAAGGAGAAATATGTTTAATTTGAGCATGTATGGCATGAATAGATGATTTATGTTTATATTTGGCATTCTTGAGGAAGAACCTCCATGGATATGAAGAAATAAAGCTTTTACATGAATAGTTATGATTCTTCACCTCAATTCATGGTTTGATCTTGTATATGATGCATTTGGGTTTGTTTAGAAGCTATAATGTGTAATTCAAGTTGTGTTTCAAGTATTTTGGGTCTTGGATTTCATAAATGTGGAAAGTGATTTTGTAAAGAGGAGATTCAAGCTTGGAAGAAGAACCTGAATTTCGGATTTTTGCATGGTCCGCTCGAGCGGAGGGATTCCCGCTCGAGCGTGAAAAACAGCCTCCCAGCAGTTTGGGACTTTTTACAGTACGCTCGAGCGGCCAAAGTGGCGCTCGAGCGGGAAGGCCTTTTTCAGGAAAATTTTGGGGAAGTTGCAGACTTGATTTTAACATGTTAATTGCATCATTTATCATCTTATAAACATGAAATGAAGTAAAGGAAAGAATGAAGTGCATGAATTACAGGATTTAATGAGAATGTGTATTGAGAAATGTGTAATATGTTGATATTTGCAGGTCAAGATTTGAAGACCGTGCAACCGGTTTTGGAAACCCACTGTGAGTAACATTTCTGTAAAGATATGTTAGTATGATCTATGTTTAAAAGTGCTACGTTATGCTATGGTTTTGAAATGATAAATGCTTTCTGTGAACGAATGTCCAGTTTGTGAATCTAGTATGGCATCCATACATAGTCCTAAGTGGACCAGTTTACGAGATCTCGGTATGTGTTTAATCGGTGTCTGGGACCGGTTACTCTAGTCGTTGGACGACAAATGTTGTGTTCTATGGAGTATGCCATTATGTATGTTCTGATATGAGATGATTATGTTTATGAATGATTTATTTTATGGATATATGAAATGTCGGACTTCGTTCACTAACCTCTTTACTGTTATGTTACTTGCTGAGCTTTAGCTCATTGTTTGTATATATGCATTTATAGGTGAGCATTCTGGAAGTCAAGCCTAGGCGGAGTCCGAGCCGAGCCGCCGTTTTGAAGCCTACCAAGTGTTTTGTGTGCTCCGAGCCGGGGCTAGGCCTGGAAGGCCGTTTTGTGAGCTTAGTTTTGGTTGTGCATATGGCGTGAGCCTATGTTTTGTACATGAATTTTGATTATATGTAATGTAATGTAGTCGGTAAATTAACATTTTTGGCATGTAATGTATGTTCATATAAATGCACAGCTCTTTGGACTATTAGTGGTTATTGTTTTCGCTTCCGCGAGCCCCTTTTTATTTATGTTTTGTATAGCAAGGCCTGTGGTAATCTAGGATTACTGGCCGGTCTCGTTGCCAAACTCCTAGGGGCGAGTTTGGGGCGTGACAGGTCTTAAGTTGAAATTTGATGAACATATGTATAATTGCAAAAGGTTTTGACACAAACATTGTTTATGCACTTGTATTTATATTTTTGCTAAGTTTCATATATTGTGTTAGATGATCTCTACTGGGCTGTGGCTCACCTTATTTGGGAATAACATTTTCAGGTAATGATGACATGCCTCCTCCAAGACAATAGCATTGGATGGACCTTTGAGAAGCAAGAGCTTCATCTTTTGTTTATTTTGTATAGCCTTGGGCTAAATTTGTACTAGGCGAAGCTCATTTTGTTGTAACCAAGCCAAGGCTTGGAAAGGTGTAAGCCAATAGGGCATTTATTTTTTATCAAACTCTCTTGTACCTTTGACTTCTTAAAATGAAAGGACTATTCACTCTGATTTATGCTATCATTTATATATGTTTGTGGACGTAATTATATTATATTTTTGGGGGCGTTACATTTACTATCTATATTTTTGATCGGACTTTTGTAATAAAATAAAGTCCAAATGACTATTTTTCCTTTTAATAAACTTTTGGTACTCATTTATTTTATTTTAATTTATTTAATTTATTCGCTTGTGCTACTACTACAAAAATTTGAAAATTATTTTATTTTTATTATCTTGTTGCGACGCTGAACCTTTGGGTACCGAGTTTGGGTCGTGATAAAAGTGGTATTAGAGTAATGGTTTTTGGGTTTTAAAAATTAAAAAAAAAACACTTCAATTTGTCTAACACGATTAAACCGTTTTATAACTATTTCTAGGCTAAGTTTTCCTGTATTATAGGAAATGGCAAACCTAATGGAGTTATTCTGGTTTGAGCCCCCATGAGCTCATCTTATCCCAAACCTACTAGAGGGCTGGGGAGATTCAGAGAGTCTTGTTAGGCAAGCCCACACAACATTTGACTGGCTCATAGGGAGACTGGTATAGTTACAGGATGATGATTTCTTGTTTTGGAGACTTAGCCGAGGTAGCACATGTGAAAGGTACATTGGGCCGACCCACGTTGTTGGTTTTGCTTCGGACCTAGGACAGTTGCACTTTTTGGTCGCACCTTTGCCCCTGGGCTTTGTAGAGAGGAGAGGGCACGCATACCCTAGTAGGCACATAAGCACTACGACACCTCCTCCACAGCACATTATCCATACCCTAGCTATGGATTTCACTGACAGTGCATCATACTTGGAGATACCGATACGGGTTACCGGAAGAGAGTTTTGGGGTTATGATCACGGTGTTCCTGTCTACATAGTCTGGGTGGTATGGCGTTGCTTTGGAATAGAGCATAATGGGTCGAAGTTTGAGTTCCTCATGCAGGGTGAGTTTGCGGGGTTATTTTATGGCCCAGTTTTCGTGGTGGCCTAATGGTCCATTTTAGACGTCCGACGAGGAGATTTTTGTGACCTGACCATGATTAGTCTAATCTATATGTTTTTGTATTAGTAGGATTAGATACTAACTCTTAACTGTTATTTAAGTATGTTGTACTAACATCTTTTCTTTTGCATAAGTAAAACAAGTGTCGTGTAAATGATATATGTGCTGTTATAATATCTTTGTAAATCATAGATATGATATTGCGATGATTAAATCCATAAAATTTGGTTCAATTTTTTTTTTCCAACTAACCGTTTTCACCTTGTAATAATGACTAATGATGGAAATGGAACTAGATCGTCGGTCAGCGGTGCTGACCTAATGGAGCAAATTATGAAAAGAGCAGTTACTAGTTTTCTGCGAGCCCTAAAACCAATATAAATAATGGAATGCCTGAACGGCGAGAAGAGCCAATTCCAATAAAACAATTCTAGGACTTGAAACCCAGCACATTCACCTACAGTATAAACCTACTGGTAGCAGAAGCTTGGGTCAGAGACATGGAGAAGATTTTTCGCACGCTACCTTGCACAGAAAGATAGAAGGTAACCTTCGCCACATTCACCTTCAAAGACAATGCATAGGAATGGTGGTTTCTTACCCTGGAGAAAGAAGATATCGTGACTTGGGCAAGATTCTTGGAAGTATTTTATGAAAAATACTTTTCAAATTTGCTGCAGGAACAAAATGCATCGGAATTCATACATCTAAAGCAGGGAACCATGACAGTGGCCGAATACGAGAGCAAGTTCACGCAGCTAGCTCGATTTGTGACATATGTCATCCCAATCGAAGCTTGAAAAGCAAGGAAATTCGAAGCAAGATTGAATGCTGAAATCAAGGACAAGCTTAAGGTATTGAAACTACCAACCTATGCAGATGTGGTAAATCAAGCATACATTGCGGAAAAAGGGATTAAAGCCTCGCGCTTTGGGAAACCAAGCTAAAGAAAACGATTTTGGAAAAGAGATAATAGAAGATCCGGTGTTACGCCTCCCAAGAGGGTAAATACGGGCACAACCAGTTCAAGTAATCAAGGTCCTACTAACCTCAAAGGTGGCACTAATCCTAATTGTCCTACTTGTGGAAGGGCTCATTGGGGACGATATCATCGAGACTCAAAGCATGCTTTAGATGCGGTCAAGTTGGCCACTTACTGAGAGATTGTCCAAAGCTTACCAATGCTACAGCCGGCCCCTCTAAACCAATCAAAAAACCCGCGGTACCTGGATGAGTGAGGAAGGACCAAAAACGCCAAGGAAGGGCTTTTGCCTTGGTACTCGGAAACCCAGAACTTACCGAGAATGTTGTGTCAGGTACACTTTCTATCTGTAGTCATTTAGCTCATGTTCTCTTTGACTCTAGTTCTACTCATTCTTCTGTTGCACCACACTTTGCTTCCAAGTTAATATCAACACCTGAACCCTTAGGATATGTATTATCTGTGTCTTTTCTTTCTAGTAATTCTGCTCTTAGTGTTGATGTGTACAAATCTTGTACTGTATCCTTAAAAGGTGAAACCTTACACATAGACTTGATTTCCCTCTGCATTAGTACCTTTGATGTGATCTTAGGAATGGATTGGTCAGCTACCAACCATGCCTCTATCGATTGTGAAGCTAAAAAAGTCTCCCTTCGGTCACCAAACCAACTCGAGCTTGTCTTTGATGGAACTGGAGTCTTTACCCCTCCATGTGTCATATCCTTCATGACAGCCCAACGGCTTCTAAGAAAGGGTTGTTGTAGTTGTATCTGTTATGTGATAGGTAGTCAATAAGAAGCCCCCATACTAGATGCAATCCTTGTGGTTCGCGATTTCCCAGATGTATTTCCTGAAGACCTACCTGGCACCTCGGTTGACCGAGAAATCAAATTCACCATTGAAACCTAACCTGGTACACAACCAATCTCAAAAGCCCCTTACTGCATTTCCATGACAGAATTAAAAGAGTTGAAGATTCAATTCTAGGAACTACTAGATCTGGACACTCTATTCTTGACTGCCCTTCAGACTTGGGCGCTTGATTCCGAACACCCGATGATGAAAGTTACACTGTGCAATCTTTTGAATTCTCAGCGAAGAAATTTGGATTCAAGCTTTAATTCCAAACCTTGCATCCCATTTTGGACCAAAACTATTTTGACCAAAATTATTTTAGACCTTAAAACCCTCTCTTTCAAAATATATTTTTTTGAAAATGTTTCTACGATGTTCCGTGGCTCGCATTTCGTTAAATATTGCACTTTTCGGTAAACCGAGTAAGGACAAAGTGAAAATAAATGAAAGAGATGTGAACTCTTTGAAAA
The DNA here is from genome assembly GCF_055761805.1 of Camellia sinensis. Classification (NCBI taxonomy): domain Eukaryota; kingdom Viridiplantae; phylum Streptophyta; class Magnoliopsida; order Ericales; family Theaceae; genus Camellia; species Camellia sinensis. Next base: position 63,869,719 of record NC_138972.1, read on the forward strand.
ATCTTTCAAAACATCTTATTGATAGGTTTGGAATTGAATAAAATTGGAGGAGAGGGAAGAAACCTAGTTGGGGAAGAAGTTGGGCATAAACCATTAAGAGAGAACCGGACAACCTTCACTAAATCAGGTCTATCCTTTTGTACACTTGGACTTTAGTTTTGAGGCCACCACCATTAAAAATTAGACTTTTGGGGCTTCACTTTGGACTCAAGAATCATCTAAGACCAAGTTTCGATGGTGGAGATATGGCTGTGCGAAGTTAGGCATCAATCTGTTAGGAACAAAATTGAGCAGTCTTCACTAAGATAGACATATCTCTTAGCACACTTAGCATTTAGCATTGAGGCCACTTTCATTGGAAATTAGACTTCTGGGGCTTGAATTTAAGCTCGAGAATGACCTACAAAGGAGTCTAGATGAAGGAGATATGCCCTTTTGAAGTTGGGCTTGAGTGTAGTCAATGAGGGCCCGTTGGGTCTATGTATAACCGGCCGTGCTTCATCGATGCTCGGCCGGGCCTGAATGAAAACTTTTCCCGAGAATCCCCTTTAGGCCCGGCCACGTGTTTTGATGGCCAGTCGTGTGTTTGGAGGGCCGACCGGGTCTTGGTGGTGCCAGACAGACAGCTGGTGGGAATTGAACAAATATCTTTGTTTGAAGATATTTTTGATATTTTGGGCTCAAATTCTATAAGTAGAGCTCCTGCATTTAGAATTCAAGGTTGGCAAAATTTTCCAAAGGCTTTGAAGAGCTAAAAAGACCCGCCTTCATCTTTCTTCCTCCTTGGACTCTCAAACCTCTTTTTAGCTATACATACATAATACATACATCATTGGAGCTTGTTCTTGGAGCTTTTTGCTGAGATTTCAACCTAAGTTTCATAAACTTGAGGGTGTTGGAATCAAGTTTGTTAACTAAGAGCCTATCTCTCTTTGTAAGATGTATAACTTTGCATCTTCTTCCTTACTTCTCTCTCACTCTTTTCCTCTTTTTTCCTTGATTTATACACTGTTCTTGGACTCTCACTCTTTTCCTCTCTTTTCCTTGATTTATACACTGTTCTTGGACTGTTTTGTATCCATTCAAAGTGTTTAAAGTTGGGTTTAATAAGCTACCAAAAGAGTGGAGAGGGTTTATACTCTTTCTAGCTCTTTACCTATAGCTTAAGCCTTTCTTTTACACCCTTTTCCTTAGATCCTTACACTGATTTTCAGAGGTAAAAGGAGGCCAAAAATCATGTTTTGAGGTTTAAAAAATGGAGGGGTTAGCCACCCCTCCTTTGTTATGCTTACTAGTTTTGTACCTCCTTGTTCTTCCCTATCTTTTGGTGCTCTTTTAATATGATTTTAGCCACTGTTTTGAGGCTATTTTTGAACTGTTTTTGGGATATTTTCAGAGGCTAAAATATGTTTTAGAAGTCCCAAAAATGGAGGGGTTAGCCACCCCTCTTTAGCTTTGTTTACTAGCTTTGTGCCTCCTTACTTTTGGCTTTGTTTTGTGCTCTTTTAAACATGTTTTAGCTATTGTTTTTTGCATGTTAGAAGCTGTTTAGGGGCTGTTTTAATTTATTTAATTAGTTCATGCTTCGATTAGTTTGTTTGTTTGTTATTCCATTAGTTTGAATACATGGCTTATGTTGTATTGTTCTAAGCTTTACTTTGCTTTATTTCCATGTTAAGAGTCTCACTCTAACTAATCAATCAACCATTCATATCTTTCATTCTTGAGAATGATTTCAACCGATTGAGGTCATTCAATACATGTAAGAGAGATTCACACCTAATGGCTTAATCTTTCCAGAGATTCACTGTCAACGGTGTAATCTCACTCTCATGTTTAAAGGGGCCTCTCGCTTGACGTTATTTATTGTTTAGAGGACCTTAACATCACCATGGACATATGGACTAATGAATGGATATGACTAAAGCAAATTGGCTTAAAATTTGGCTCAATACACTTAAAGAAAATGGCTCAAATAGCTTGAACTTGGTCGGACGTTATGCCAAGTTTTTTGTGTCAAGTGTCATCATGCATCAATCCATGGTGTTGTGATGTCCTTAAAGCGTCTCAACTCCCTTTTTGAGTTCATTTCATGAGAAAAAGGGAAGGGTGGTCTTTTGTATTTCATTCATTGATTTTGTCCAAAATTATGTTCTAGAACATCAAGCAATCAATTGCTCATTGATGTCTTTAGAAGTGATTCCATCATTCTCTTGAGATCTCTCTATGATAGAGAAGCGGGGAAGGGAAAACAGAGCTTGAAAAATGCTCTATCTACCCTGTTTCACCTCAGAGCATAGAAACAGAGTTTGCACCAAATCAATGCACGGCCGGCCCTTTGTAGGCCCGGTCGGGCTTCAATGATGCACGGTCGGCTCTTGGTGTTTGGTCAGCAGTGCAGTTTTGTAGAAATAGAGGCAGTGGCTGAGCAGACAGAGTGGTTTTCAAGCGACGCGCATGCTACCTCCATTCATCTCCTTTGGTGCTTGTATCGAATGCATTTAAATTATTTCATTAGCATAATGAATTGTGTTGTAACACTTTAATTAGTCTAATTAGTTGTTGCTAATTATTTGGAGTTGTAATATTTAATTAGCTTAGGTAGCTAGTTAATTCAAGTGGTGTAATGATTAGTTGATTATTTTAGCTAGTTATTCATTTAATTTGTAATAATTAGTATAATTCTTAAATTAGATTAGCTTAATTAGCTTAGCTTAGTTAATTAGTTTTCGCTTTACTCATTCAGACCCTCCTTTGTGAGGGCATAATGTTGTAATAAGTGTGCATGCGTGTGTGTATGTCTTCCAACCTCATGTCTTTCTTCCTTTTATTTAATCGCTTTTGATGGTTAGATTAGGGACATGTTTTGATTAGCATATCGCATGCTTGCATCATTCATTAATGTTGCATGCACCGAGGCTTGGTGCATCATTCAAACTACATTGCCATTTCAATATCTATTTGAATACGTGTTTAATCGCATGTTATCAAATTACTTCGTATGCCATATCAGTAGCTGAGCCTATTAATTGCATTATTGCATGCGTTACATTAGGCATCTTAAGATAGTTAGGATCATGCATTTTTCTAACTAGTTTTTGTTTTGGCTTGGAGTACTCGGTAAGTCTTTATGCTTTAGCATACTTGCATGAGTGTGATTGCCATGTTACCGTATTTTGCATGCTTGCCATGAGGCTATGTGCTTATTTGCTAAACTGCATGAATGCCTGTGGATGGAGGCTTTGTTGTTTGGATTGGAACGATTCAATGAATGTGTGTTTTAAGCCCACTATGTTGTGGCAAATCATGTTTTAAAGCCCACTTGAGGTGGCAAATCCGCATCTTTTAAGCTCACTTGAGAGTGGCAAATTCAAACCATTTTTGCAAAACAAACATGACTTGAAATGTTCCAATCCTTGCGATTTAGTCTATACTTGCTTGCGTGCGTCACATAGTAATATTAGCTAATAATCGGAATAAGAACACGTAACGTTTATAAAAGAACATATCATGATTAGTAGAGGCCGATCTTTGATCGGGCGAGCGGGGGTGCTCATTTCAGGACCTTCCCCTCTCGTACCCAAGTTCCCGAGCTGAGGCAACTTTGGTGATAATGGACACGTGGCCTTTGGCACGAGTCATGGGTTTTCTAAATTTTTCCAAAATAAAATATTTAGGTGGCGGCTCTGTATCTGGCAAAGCAGTCCAATTTTGGCATTATTTGATTTTAAATTGATTTTCCAAAAAGGTTTGCCAGATTTGGACTCTTTGGTGTTTATCAGTTTCACATTGCACTTTGTGAGATTAGATTCAGAACCACGGGAGTCCGAACTGAGGCCATCTTTTCAAACCTTCCGAAAGGTGGGAGCACGGAAAAAGGCGAGCCTTCACTAGACAAAGGGTTTTACATAAATAATTATTCCAACTCAACTTAGGGCAAGATTTCATAATTCCCAAACCAAATTCATAATTTACATACATAGTTATTCCAACTCAACTTAGGGCAAAATTTCCCCCTTTTCAAAATATCAACCTATAGGTCTAAATCTCACCATTTCAACAATAAAGAACCTCATACATAAACCCCCAAGGTTATTTTGTAAATCAACATGAAAACCCCCTTTTTGTATAGAGCCCAAACCTTAACTTTTACCAAAACCTTCCCAAATCCCACCATTTATACAAAATGACAAATATTTAGGTTAAAGCTCATATTATAGAGTAGAACATCCCTACCTCAAATGGAGAAGCTCAAAGAGGAAGAAGGAGAAACTTGAAGATGCCCCAAACTTGAACTTTTCGGATCAAAAGGAAGCCCACGCGATACTCTATCTTTTTAACAAAGGAAGCAGGGTAAAAGGGCTCTAGATCATGGAGTATTTGTAGAGAAAGTGTGTGCTTTAGAGAGAGAGGCTGCTGGATTAGGGTTTTGGGATGAAAAGAAATCAAAAAGTGATATAAAATCACGTAGCTCCGAATTAATATATGCGAGGCTCGCTCGAGCGAAGGAGTTGTCGCTCGAGTGACCAGACACAACAATGACCTCGCTCGAGCACAAGAAGCGTCGCTCGAGCGTAGAATGCAAAGCTTCAGGTCTGCCATGGACGCAGACGCACGCTCGAGCGCAAGAAGTCTCGCTTGAGTGAAGAAACAATTTCACAAGGCTCGCTCGAGCGCAAGAAGCCTCGCTCGAGCGACGCACTTTCACTTTCCCAGAAAAGCTACTTTTGGGAGAAAAACCTTCATTTCTCGCTCTAGCGCAAGAAAGCTCGCTCGAGCGAAGAAGCAAATACACAAGGCTCGCTCGAGCGCAAAAAGCCTTGCTCGAGCGGAGAGGCCAAAATCTGGGCAACAACCATTTGTACCAAAAGACAACCAACATGTTCCAAACTCGCTCAACAAGTCCCAAAACTCAAATTCAAAGAATTAAAGGGAGGAAACAAGATATAAACAACAACATACAATCACGAAATCCGAGTCTGGAACACAATAAAGGTCGGGGTAAAACCGGGATCGCTATAACCTCCCCCCCTTAAAGAATTTCGTCCCCGAAATTTTAGTGCAAGTTTCTAAACCAAGATTGCCCAATTTTCAAAATAATTACAATTCAACTTTTATCATCATGACCCACCCACCGGTCATTCCATCTCTTCTCAAGAGAACAATTTCACAATATATATAACTCAACACATATTATCAATATGCGTATTTTGAAATTTAGCTAATTTCAACACATACATCTCAAATTTTTCTCAAACATATTCAATGTTTTATAACAAGTTTACATTTCCAACAACTTAAACAATATACACATTGGTCTCATAACTCCAAAACATATACAATGTCTCCATAGTTCATAAGCAAGATCAAAGCATCAACATATACTCAAACATCAACAAACAAATCCGGAAATTTCTCACGGACTTCCAATTCACGCTCCCAAGTTGCTTCCTCACCCCCGTGATGTTTCCACAGTACTTTAACCAAGGGAATTGTCTTGCCTCGCAAGACTTGATCCCGCCTATCCAAGACTCTCACCGGTCTCTCTTCATACGAGGCATCCTCATCTACCTCTAAGTCGGTCCAATCCAACACATGTGATGGATCCGGCTCATATTTCCGAAGCATACTAATATGAAACACGTCATGCACTCTGAAAAGTTGTGGCAGCAACGCCAAACGATAGACAACATCCCCAATCCGCTCAAGGATCTCAAAAGGGCCAATAAACCAAGGGGACAACTTCCCACTCTTTCCAAACCTCATCAAACCCTGTCTAGGTGTATTTTCAAAAAAGACACGATCACCCACCTCAAAGGACAAAGGTCTCCTTCTACGGTCGGCATAACTCTTTTGGCGACTCTGGACTGCAACTAACCTCTTACGGATAAGTGCCACTTTCTCCATTGTTTCCCGAACCAACTCTGGACCTAACAAAGGTGCATTACCCACCTCGGCCCAATACATCAGAGATCTACACAGTCGGCCATACAAGGCCTCAAACGGTGCCATGCCAATACTCAATTGTAAACTGTTGTTGTAGGCAAACTCCACTAAGGGTAAGTGTCTCTTCCACGACCCTTTAACGTCAAGGACACAGCCTTGAAGCATATCCTCAAGAATCTGAATGGTACACTCGGACTGCCCGTCAGTCTAAGGATGGTAAGTCATGCTAAAAGTCAATCTAGTGCCCAAGGCACTCTGCAAACTCTGCCACAACCGAGCAGTGAAACACGGATCTCTATCTGAGACAATCGTCATTGGGACCCCATGCAACCTCACTATGTCCTGAATATACAAGTCAGCAAGGTAATCTACCGAATCTCTCACGCGCATAAGAATAAAATGCGCTGACTTGGTCAACCGGTCAACTACCACCCAAATGGCATCACTACCTCATTGAGTCCTCGGAAGACCCACAACAAAATCCATCGTGACATTCTCCCACTTCCACTCAGCTATGGGCAAGGATTGCAACAAACCCGCTAGCCTTTGATGTTTGGCCTTCACTTGCTGACAAGTGAGACACCTCGATACAAACATTGTCACATCCTTCTTCATACCCCTCCACCAAAACTGGCGACTCAGATCATGATACATCTTTGTGCCTCCCGGATGCACTGCAAGGCGTGAATGGTGAAACTCTTGGAGTACTTCCTCTTGGCAAGACTCCGGTAAAAACAAGCGGTCACGGTACCTCATACTCAGGTCGGGATACACAAACAAACCCTTCTCTACCTTTCCCTTGGAGATCTTCTCCCGGAGGGATTCTACCTCAAAGTCATCCTTCTGTGCCTCTAACACTCGGTTCACAAGTGTTGGTTGTGCAACTATAGAGAACAGGGCTACAGACTCAACAGACTCGCCCAGATGCAAGTCAAATTCACCAAGGGCACCTAACATCTCCCATTCCCGGATAGCTATACAAGCTACACCACTGATGGACTTGCTACTTAGGGCATCAGCCACAACATTGGCCTTTCCCGGATGATAATGTAACTCAAAGTCATAATCTTCTATGAACTCTATCCACATTCTCTGCCTCAGATTTAAGTCCTTCTGTGTAAACAAATACTTCAAACTCTTATGATCAGAAAATACCTCAAATCTCTCACCATACAAATAGTGCCTCCAAATCTTCAAGGCAAAAATTACAGCTGCTAACTCTAAATCATGAGTAGGGTAGTTTCTCTCCTATGTTTTCAACTGCCGTGAGCCATAGGTTACTAATTTTCCCTCTTGCATCAATATATAACCCAAACCCTCTCGTGAGGCATCACAATACACTAAATAGCCCAAACCCCTCTCCAAAATAATCAAGACTGGAGCAGTGGTAAGTCTAACTTTAAGCTCTTGGAACGAATTTTCACAAGTCTCACTCCATACAAATTTGACCCCTTTCTGCGTCAATCTAGTCAAAGGCGAAGCTAGTCTGGAGAAATCTTTCGCAAATCGACGATAATATCCGGCCAATCCCAGAAAACTACAGATCTCAAAGGCATTCTTAGGCTGTGCCCAATCTTGCAATGCCTCTATTTTGGATGAATCTACAGTCACCCTTTCCCCAGAAACCACATGGCCTAAAAACTTAACTTCTCTTAGACAGAACTCGCATTTCCCGAACTTGACATATAACTTAAGGGCTCTAAGCAACTCAAGCACCACTCACAAGTGTTCCTCGTGCTCCTCCTCAGAGGGTGAGTAAATCAAAATGTCATCCACAAAGATGACTACAAAATGGTCTAAGAACTCTCGGAAGATTCGATTCATCAAGTCCATAAACACAGCTGGGGCATTGGTTAGCCCAAAAGGCATCACCAGAAACTCATAATGACCATACTGCGTACGGAATGCCGTCTTCGGAATATCCTCCTCGCTGACTCTCAACTAATGGTAGCCCGATCTCAAATCTATCTTAGAGAAACAACGGGATCCTTTCAACTGATCAAACATATCATCTATACAAGGCATAGGGTACTTGTTCTTAACCATAACCCGGTTCAATTTTTGATAATTAATTCAAAGTCTCAAGGCCCCATCTTTCTTTTTAGCAAAAAGGGTCGGTGCTCCCTAAGGTGAAGTAGTAGGGTGTATAAAACCCTTATCTAGTAATTCCTGGAGCTGAATCTTTAACTCACTCAACTCAGCTGGAGCAAAACGATACGGTGCCATGGAAATCAGTGCCGTGCCAGGCACTAAATCAATAGAGAACTCGATCTCTCGGTGGGATGGTAAACTAATAAGATCCTCGAGAAAGACATTCGTTCGAGTACTCACAAACCACTCTTGGCAACACAATCTGGACTTCATCACACTCACTACTCATAAAGCTAGTGAGAAGGCAACTACGCTCGCTCCGCCCGCGCAGATCATACACCGGTGATAAAACTCTACCAACCCGATCTCCCAAGAAATGAAAATAGTCACCGCTCAAGGTACATACAGTAACCCTCTGACGGTAGCAATCTATAACAGCCCAGTATGACGATAACCAGTCCATACCCAAAATGACATCAAAACCAGACATATCCATCAATACAAAAGAAAAGGGAAGCCGACAATCGACGACCTCTATATCACAGCCCTGACACCCTTGTTTCAAAATCATCTCACCCCTAACAGGTGATACAACACATAAAAGAGATGCTAACTGTGCCAACTCCAACCCCAAAACTGATGCAAATACAGAAGATATAAAGGAATGGGATGCACCCGTGTCAATTAACACATTGGAAACCGAGTTGCAAAACAAAAAGGTATCTCTTACAACAGACGGAACTGGTATAAGATCTGGCACTGTAATAGTATACATGCACCTTGAAGGTCACTGATCTACCTACTCACCTTTCGGAGCATAAGATTGCTACACTGACTGAGCCGAAGAGGCTCCTTGATTGGCTCTCGAGGCTTGTACCGACTGAGCTGGTTGGTGACTCTGTGTCTGCCTCGAACCAGATGCACCAGGTGTGCCACCCAACTGCGGGCAAAACCTCTTCAAGTGCCCCGCTTGCCCACATTGATAACAAGTGAGCTGCTGGCCTTTACCCTGACTCTGGCCCTAAGAACGGGCTGAAGATGAAGCTGCTCGCTGCCCTCCTCCCCTCTATGGGCAAGCTGGAGACTTGTGACCCAACTAACCACATTTGAAATAGGTAACGTCTCCCTGACCGCCTCTCCCAGAACCCGAACTCGGCACTGGAAAGGTAGATCTCGAATGCCCTCCCTGGGACTGCTGAGGGTTAGAACCCCTCTACCTTTTACTGTTCCCCTGACCATCCTGACTCCTCCTGGAGCCCCTCATCCTCTCCTTCTCTGCATGCATGATAGTCTCAAGATGGGTTGCAGCCTCCACAAGGCACACATACTCCTTAATCATGGACCTGGCCACTCGAAACATGAGTTCGGTCCTTAATTTCTTCTCGAACTCCAAATACCGACACTCCTCGGTCTCCACTAACTCTGGTGCAAACTTCGATAAGCTAGTGAAAGTGGCTTCAAACTCAACCACTGGTGTATTCAGCTGCTTGAGCTGACAAAACTGGTCCATCAACTTCTCCCTAACTGTGGGACGTAAAAACTTCTCCAGGAAGGCGTCAACAAAAGCCTCCCAAGTCCCTTTAATACGCCCTCGTGCAAACTTCCACCACTGACTCGCATCTCCCTTCAACTGGAAGGACGCCAAGGTCACCTTCAAACCTCCGTCTTCGATGCCAAGCATCTCAAACGTCTTCGTCATCTGTTCCAACCACTCGTTAGCCTTCAATGGCTCCTTAAGATCTCCCAAAAACTCGTTCGGATTTTACCGAAAGAACTTCTTCTTCAGAAAAGACGGCCCAGCTTCAGCTACATGGGCCTGGACTTGATTCTCAGTCCTGAGAATGTCCATAGATTCCCTCAATGATCTTGCCATTTCACGGGCTAAGGCGCCCATGGCCTGTTGACCTACTGGCTCGGCCGCATTAGCCTGACCCACTCATTCCTCCTGCACCGGAATCTCATCCGGTATAGGCATCTCATGCCTCCTAGGCCTACCACTCCTACTACCAGGACCTCGTCTTGACATCCTAATAAAGATAACAAAAGGATTAGCACATTTACAAATGTGCCGAAGCTATCTCACTCGCGTCCAAATACGATGGACAATTGTAATTCACTCCATATAAGCACATAATCACATAAACATATACGAATTTCATTTTCGGATAATGACCGTCCCGTGGCGTTGCTAGAGTTTCGGTTAGAAACGATAGTGATCAAGTGCCTTTCCAACAGGACTTCCAGAAACCCATAGACCCGATCAACATCCTAGAAACTAAATCCCATACCCATATAGTCACATAAAAACATACTTAAGTCTCTAACAAGCAAGACAGACCCACTGTGGTACTAACCATTTCCCACGTACCCAAAGTATTCAAACCCGGTATGCTCTAATACCAAGTTGTAATGCTCTCAAAATATTATATAAATCAACCATTCATAAGATCTAGTGACATAATAGAAATGTTATATTTTCATTCATCAGAGTTAATATTACAAAAGATATCACATACATTACACTTTCATAAATCTTCATCTTGAAACTATAACATGTAACTCTAGTTTAGAACAACAAAATAAATGCCCTAAGGGCTTACATCTTTCCAAGTTATCACTTGGTTACAACAAAAGAGAGTCAGAACCTCTTTACAATTAAAGCCCTCAGCTTAAAAGAAAACATATAAACACAAAATGAAATCACGAAAGTAGAGCCCAAGGTCATTCAATATAGATAGCCAATATCTCAATTCATTTCCATTCTTCCGTTTCAGGTAAATCAATTAATCAAATGCATCATTATCAAGACAACCAATATGAGACAACAACTCAATGATTCACTATTTAATACATTCATCAATTCAACACTTCTATTTCTTGCCATTTTATGGAACCACATCCGAGGGATTCGACACTCACAAATATATAAGATTTCGGGACTTTCACCCTGGACATTCCTGCCAATTTAATTATCAATGAAGTCCATCCCCTATCTCCTCCCAAACAATGGAGTACATCCCTTATCTCCTTCCAAAAAATGATACATATACAATGTATTTACACACTTTATCATATACAATGACTAATCAAAGCACATATTCAATGGTTTAATCAAACCGTCATATTCAATGACATAATCCAATCGATTAGTTTCAATCACACTAATTCTCATGCAATTTCTACAACAATCATAGCTATCCTCCACCGATAGCCCAAAACAGATATATCTAAACAGATAAATAAATCTACCAATGGATAATTTATCAAATTCCATAGGTGTGTGATTTATCAAACCAAACTACACCATTCAATCATATATTTCCCCCAATTTCATAATTCCCAAACCAAATTCATAATTTACATAAATAGTTATTCCAACTCAACTTAGGGCAAAATTTCCCCATTTTCAAAATATCAACCCATAGGTCTAAATCTCACAATTTCAATAATAAAGAACCTCATACATAAACCCCCAAGGTTATTTTGTAAATCAACATGAAAACCCTCTTTTTGTATAGAGCCCAAACCTTAACTTTTACCAAAACCTTCCCAAATCCCACCATTTATACAAAAAGACAAATATTTAGGTTAAAGCTCATATTATAGAGTGGAACATCCCTACCTCAAATGGAGAAGCTCAAAGAGGAAGAAGGAGAAACTTGAAGATGCCCCAAACTTAAATTTTTTCGAATCAAAAGGAAGCCCACGCGATACTCTATCTTTTTAACAAAGGAAGTAGGGTAAAAGGGCTCTAGATCATGGAGTATTTGTAGAGAGAGAGTGTGCTTTAGAGAGAGAAACTGCTGGATTAGGGTTTTGGGATGAAAAGAAATCAAAAAGTGATATAAAATCACGCTGTTGTGAACTGATATATGCGAGGCTCGCTCGAGCGAAGGAGTTGTCACTTGAGTGACTAGACACAACAATGACCTCGCTCGAGCGCAAGAAGCGTCGCTCGAGCGTAGAATGCAAAGCTTCAGGTCTGCCATGGACGCAAACGCACGCTCGAGCGCAAGAAGTCTCACTCGAGCGAAAAAACAATTTCACAAGGCTCGCTCGAGCGCAAGAAGCCTCGCTCGAGCGACGCATTTTCACCTTCCCAGAAAAGCTGCGTCTAGGAGAAAAAACCTGAAGACCCTCATTTTTCGCTCGAGCGCAAGAAAGCTCGCTTGAGCGAAGAAGCAAATAAACAAGGCTCGCTCGAGTGCAAAAAGCCTCGCTCGAGCGAAGAGGCCAAAATCTGGGCAACAACCATTTGTACCAAAAGATAACCAACCTATTCCAAGCTCGCCCAACAAGTCCAAAAACTCAAATTCAAAGAACTAAAGGGAGGAAACGAGACATAAACAACAACATACAATCACGGAACCCGAGTCCGGAACACAATAAAGGTCGCGGTAAAATCGGGATCGCTATAATATTTGTTTATGTGAACAAATGTCCTATGTTTGAAATCTATTATGGCATCCATAGATAGTCCTAAGTCATGGGGGATAGCATGTTAATGTGGGTCCATGACATATATGTGATTACAAGATCTCGTTAGCCACTTCATTGTGGTGATATGTGTTTAATCGGTATTTAGAACCGATTACTCTAGTCGGAAGACGATATGTGATGTGTTTTATAGGATGCACCATTATTATGTTCAGATATGAGAATGATTATGTTATGATTTGTTTTATGATTACGAAATGTTCGAAATTCGTTCACTAACCGCTTTACCTTAATGTTATTCACTTGGCTTTAGCTTATTGTGTGTATATATATGTATAGGTGAGCGTTCTGGAGATCAGGCTTGAAGACTTTTGTTTGGATTTGTGTTCTGTTGTCAACCAACCATTGTGCCTCACGTGGAGGTTCCTGAAATGTCACGTGTTATAAGCTCCGATTGTTTCTGTATAAGACTTTGTTTGTTTTTGTTGGATGGGTATAATGTGAGAATGATTTTTTGGATATGTATATAAAGTTTTAAATACTCTGTTTCATATAAGTCAGCACAACTTATTGGACGATTATATTTATGTTTTTCGTTTCTGCTAGCCCCTTATTTTGTGATTCTATTTCAGAGGTTGTAGGTAATCTTAGGGTTACTGGCCTGTTACAGCGCTAAACCTATAGGGGCGGGTTTAGGTCGTGACATGTAATGCTTAGAGGTTTTGTTCTTGGCCATCAGTGTAGAATAGTATTGATTGTTGAATAGAACACACGTGTGATGTCATATAGAATAACTGTATAGTTGGGAATGTATGTGAAATTGTGATGAGTTGATGATGTTGATGCGCCTTGAATCAAAGGTATTACACTACCTTCCAACTAGCACTTGTTAAATTAGAGGCGCTTTGAATCAGAGGTACCATTACCTTCCAGCTAGCGCCTGGTAAATTGGCATTGTTGTGAAAAGGTGTACCATGTGCCTTCAGTGTCCATGGTTGATAAAACATGGGAGTACGTGTTATTACTATGTTAATTATCTTTGGATCTATATATATATATATATATATATTATGATGGGTGTTTCATTTGCCCTTGTGATTTAGGCCATAGAAAATGATTGATATATTGGAAGTGTAGTTTGGGATTGTGTTATGAACTGTGCTGTTTTTGTTTTTGTTTTTGTTTTGTTTTGTTTTTTTCCTAAAAATCTTTTGAAATGGAAATGATTAATTGTATAGATAAATTAAAATGAGGTTTTTCTTTAAGTGATGAAAAAAGAATTTTTTTTTTTTTTTTGGAAAGGATATACTTAGATATGTATACTTTGATTATAAAAGCCACATTACTTATATAGTATGAGGTGGAGTATTCATGATCCTATCTAACTATTTGTCATAATTGTTTGGGGTCATTAAGATTCCTACTGGACTATATGTTTATCCCATGTTGTTAATAATTTTTCAAGTACAAAGTTGAAGAGTAGTTCAAGATCAGAGAATCTCCTTTATTTGTTGGCCAAGGGGCCTTGTTCTTGTAGGTAGAATGTCATTGATGTAAAGCGGGTTAAACCTTTTTCTTTGTGTTGTAATGTCAGCCTGGGGGCTACTTTATTTAATTGTATTTCATTTGCATGCATGAATAAGAGGGAATCCTTATTACTCATTAATGTGAATGATTATTGTTTTTACATATATCTTTATGGAAATTAATTAATAATAGCGGATGCGGTAATGATTCACTCTGACGGCATTCAAGGGCCATTCAACGTTATTCGGGTAATAAAAGTTGGGGCGCGACACTGGTAGTTAGAGACGGCGGCCAGAGATGGTCACTGGAGGTCGGAGGTGGTCGCTAAAAATCATCACTGAAGGTCGAAGGTTGTCGCCATTGACCGGAGGTAATTGCTCTCAGTGATAAGTGATAACAGTAATGTTGTGGTTAAGTATTGAATTAGATAATGTGAGGGTATTTTTAGAATATTCATAATTGAAAAAAATAATAAAATTTGTAAATAAATAAGTCCGATTAATAGGACCAACCCGTAAGTGTGCCTTTAAGAATCATATGACTGTTCATTTTCAGCCATAGGAGGCAAATTAGCGGGCTACAAATATAAGTCCATCTTGGGCTACGTAGGGGTGTGGCCCACGTTAAACTTTGTGAGTTATGATATTTTCGGCGAAAAATAATATTATTTTTTTATAATTTAAGTAAAATGTAATTTTAATCTTTATAATTTTAATTTTGTAATTTTTTTAAATTTTATTATAATGTGATTTGTCCGTCACTTACCTTTAAAATTTTAAACGGATAAAAATCATGCATAAAACAAAAGAAACTAACGTGCAATTTAAAATAAATTATAGGAACCACCAGTATAATGAATAAATTATACTAGTGATCTCTATAGTTTCTTTTAACTTCTACTTTAGTCCCTCTAATTTTGAAATTGATCTTTTTTTCGCTTAAAATGTTAACCAAACATGACAAATAAAAATATAAAATTTAAATTATTCAAATTAAAATTATGACCACTAAAGTCAAATTTATCCAATTTTTGGTCTTGTGAGACAAAAAATTGGGCTATTTAAGCCACTTAAGGTTGAATCTTTTTAGGCCTTTATGGCAAAAGGAACCGAAGCAATTATTGGCGGATCTTATGATCCAACTTAATAATTAATATGCGGTGTTTGATAAATTTGAAAATTAAAAAATAAATATTAAAAATTGAATGTTAAATTTGATATGCTGAAAAGTTATTTGATAAAATTTTAAGTTTTGAATTGAAAATAAATTATTTGATATGTGTAAGATCAAATTTGAAATTTATAATTTTTAAATTATATTTTTAAATTTTTATATTATGATGGTGGTAGTGGGGGTGTTCATGGTTCGGTTGCAGCCGGGGAACCTCCAATCCGCCATCCGTCCGCCGGATTGGTAGATGCGAATTGAGCGGATTGGTGGATGGATGCGAATTGAGCAGATTGGCAGATGGATGCAAATTGGTTTGGCGGTTTAAACTTTTACAAATTTTGAATATAATACAACTTGTTAACATTTTTTTTGTGTGGATAACAATCCAACTGAATATAATCAAAAGATTATCAAGTAAATTGTCAAATACCAATAATAAATACATATAATAAAATCATGTATTATCAAAATTGCTTTATTACTTTTTTTTTATTCAAAAACTATTTAATTTGATTTTTTTTAAATGACAAAATTAAGTCTTCTATTTTCCACACAAAATACCAAATATCAACACTTGCCATTTGATAAAAAGATTTCTAAATTGAAAACATAACAGAACATTTAAACTCTTTTTCAATTGAAAATACAAACAGAATATCTAAACAAATTGAAAGTACAAAGTCTTACAAATTACTAGGTGTGCTCGCAGTTTGGCAGTTCGGTTGTGGTCAAAGGAATCTCAAATCCGCCATCCGTCTAAAATTAGGCAGATTAAAAAAAATCAATTTGTAACCATCCGCTCATCATCACGCATCCGTCCAAAATGCAGTGGATCGGTTCGGTTCGGTTCGGTTCGGTCAGTTTAGGAGGATCAAAATATCCATTGCTCACCCCAGCGGCTGTAGTGGTGGCGATGGCATGATGGTAGTGGTGGTGCTAGTAGTGGTAGTGGCGGCGGTGATGGCTGTAGTTAGGGGTGTGCGAGGTGTGGTTTAGGCGGTTTGAGAGTAAAATTACAAACTGAATGGCAGGTTAGCGGATTAGCGGATTGACAAATTGCAGTTTGGGCGGTTTCTGGCGGATTGAAAAATATTCTAACTAATTATCATACATTTGCATAACATATAACACTAATTTGTATAATATTTTTTAGATATATAACAAAAAGTAATTTTACATAATATGTTTTATATATATAACCACTTATGTATAATAAATTTCATATCTTAAATCTTTTTCACACTCATTTTTACATTAATATTTTATCGGAAGATAAAAAATATATATGTATTAACTATAGCGGAGAAGAGCGGAGCAGTTCGGCTGGCGGATTATAAATTTTAAAGTTTAAACCGCAGTTAGTGGTTAGAGCGGTGTGGATTAATATGGATCGGTACAGTTTTAGTGGATTCGGCGGTATTTTGCACAGCTCTAGCTGTAATAGTGGTGGTGGCGGCATGATAGTAGTAGTGGTAGTGGCGGTAGCGATGATGGTGGTAGCTAAATGATAGTGGTGCTTATGGCGACAATGATAATGGTGATGAGATGATGGTAGTAATGGTGGCGGCGGCGGCATGATGGTAGTGGTAGTGATGGTGAGTTTTATAATAGTGTATATTGATGGTTATGTTTAGTATTTATAAATTCAATCGGAATTAAATAAATTTCAAATGACTTTAATTTTTTTAAGTTTTAACCTATATTTTAAGAGGCATTTAAATTTTAAGTGATGTCAATTATGGTTATCAAACAAGCTTAGTTGATTATCACTTAATATATTCAATTTTAAGTGGTAAATCAGGTTATTAAACACAGTATGCTCTTAATTCTTAATGATAAATTTATCACTATAAAAATATCTTAAAAATACAATTCAATTACTTTTACAACTAAATGCATTAAGAAATAATCAATTAAATCTGTTTGATAACTATAATTGATATCGCTTAAAAATTTGAGTTATTCTTAAAATGTAAGTTAAAACTTAAGAAAATTTTAAATCAAATGAAACTTACTTAATTCTAATTGATTGTTAAATACTAAATATAAGTATCGATATACATCATTATAAATTCGCCACAACCACCACCACAACCACCATCGCTGCTACCACCACCACCACCACCACCACCATCAACATCACTACCATTATTACAATATAAAAATTGAAATATAATAAATTTTAAATTTGAACTTATACATATCAAACAATTTATTTTTAATTGAACACTTAAAATTTTATCAAATAACTTTTCATTTAAAAAATTTGACATTTAGTTTTCAATACTTAATTTTTAATTTCAGTTCTTAGTTTTATCAAACACCTGTTTAATAAAATTGAAAACTAAAAATTAAGTACGAAAAACTGTATGCTAAATTTTTTAATTTAAAAACCTGTTTGGTATGTATTGAAATTTAATTACTGACTCAATTAAGCTGTTTGGTCTATACAAGCAGCTAAAATTTGAAAAATAATTAAAATTTTTAATTTTGTCTTTAAAATTTTTACATTAAAATACTTAATTATATTCTTTTGTCACACTAATATAATCGGTAACAAAAATTTTGTAATCACAATTATAACATTATATTTCAAACATACACAGGCTAATACATATAAAAAGATAAAATCATATGAAAACAATGAGTGCTTTTTATTTTTATTTTTAATTTAAAGTATTTTTTGAATTTTTTTCAAAAATAAATTCAGGAAACTCAATTAAACAGTAGATTTTTTTTTCTGAAAGACTTACTAAAGAAAAATCAGATGAAAAATCAAGATAAAGACTTAAAAAAAAAAATTCACAAACATATATATGTATATATACAAACATACGCAACTTAATACATATATAACCAAAAAAAAACTCATACACAGTGTATCCATATATATACATGCAAGTTAAATCCAAATAGAAAAGTATTTTTTTCCAGACTTATCTTTGCATGCTTCAATAGTTGAAATTGAATTCCTTGGCAGGGCAACCAAAACCGTGAGAGAAGAGCAGCAGAAGTGGGTAGGCTTTGAGAAATAATTTTTTTAGACCTAAATCACTTAGCTCGTTAAGTGATAATTGAAGAGTAGGTTTTTATTTTTATTTTTTAAGTGAGACTTAGTTTTTTAAGTGATACCATATATTCAATCAAACTAACTTAATTAAGAAACCATTTAATATTTTCAATTTTAATAGCTGGATCGGGTTATCAAACACCCCATCGTGCTCTTAATTTTTAATAATAAATTTATCACTATAAAAATATTTTTAAAAATAGAATTCAATTACTTATACTTTTACATCATATTTCAATATAAAGTAAAACAAATAAATTAAAAATAAATCAAAATTTACAAACAAAAATCAAAATGTTCAAATTATTTATCACTTTAATGAATTTCTCAATATCATTACTAGTATCAAATCCTTATTTCACAAACACAAAATATATATATATATCCAAAAGTTCTAAAATTTTCTCAGTATCAAAACGATAGTTAAATATTTATAACAAAAATTCATTAAAAACTTAAAAGAATAAATGAATTCGGTCCATAAGATCGGCCGATAATTATCCTAATCAACAGTGCTACAATGGGTTTTAATTTCAAGGCGAATTGAAGCAATTTTTAAGCGTCATTGGGCTGTCCAGTTTTTGGACAATTGGAGCTAAATTTGTATGGCTGCCAGTTTAGTCTGTTAAGTAGACCCAATAAATATCGAACCGCCCACGTGCCCAGAATAGAACCTTGGGTTAATTTCATTTTATTCCTAAACTACATCACTTTTTCTATTCATTTTTAAACTATTAATTTCATCTACTTTGTATTTAAATTTTTTTTATTTCAGTTCTTGTAGTCGAATTGAAGATGATTATATAAATCAGTAAATGTTAAAACGTAATTTAATGTTGGAAAAAGTGGTTTCAAAATTTGAACAATTCATCCATATTTATAACAAATTAATGTTTGAGAGAACAAGGCTAGAAGAAAAAAAATATATTTTTAGGACTAATTTTTTTGTCACAAAAAATGTCATTATTATATTTTTTACAACAAAATTGAAAAAAATGAACACTACTGGTTTTTAAAAATGAAATTAATCCCATCAAATAGGAAATGATCATTTAAACAAAGGGAAATGTTTGGGACCCTCTTTGGGGAAGAGCCCACACCCCCAAAATGATCCTAACCCTTCATATATATGTGGGGTCTACATCATGAGTGGTCTAGATTCGTGGAGACCTTGTAGGGTCTCAATCATTATTCTTAAACAAAAGTCCAGTAATAATTCTCTTTCTTTCTTTTCTTACTAATTTTGAAGTAGATCTCACAATATATGAACACTTTTTATCTTTTTTTTTTTTTTTTTTTTTTTTTTTTTTTTTTTTTTTTTTGCTTTTTAAAGTCTGTGTGAATAAATAAAATGAAAACAGACAGTTTCTATAAACCAACCCACACGTCGGGTCGAGAAGACCCATTCCCACCACCATATTCTACAAGTCTTACATTTTTGAAGTTCTTTTACTATTAATTTCAAATCCAATGTGCTCCACATTGAAACATCAAAGAACGTACCTTTCACTTTGTTTCTTTGTGGATGGGATAGTTTTCTACTTTTCCCAATAACTTTCATGTTCTACTAGATTGTTGCCATTTTTCTTCTTCCCTTGTTTGTTTGTTTGTTTTTGGTTTTTTTTTTTTTGGGTCAAGTTTTTTCCAGCTTAATTTTCCTATTTTTTAAATTAAAAAATATGTAGGTACACAAATTTGTTAGCATTTTTATAATTTGAAACCGAACAGATAGACTCATATAACTATCTATTCAAATTTTTAGTATAAAAGTAATTTAAAAGTACAAAAATAGATATATCTGTCTCCATTTACAATATGAGAGTCATAATTAAAAAAGAAAATTTGAATTATAGCCAAACATCACATGAGGTATATAACTAAATAGTTCTTGGATCATAACCAAAATAATGACATAACCAACATGACAATGCGTCACAACTAACAACACAATATGTAAGAATAGATGTATAGGGAAAGAAAGAGAGAAACAATTATGTATATATTGATTTTATTGATATTGATTGTTATATTGTATGTACATTATATAGGAGATGTGGGTGGAGAGTGGAGTAGGTGTAGGTGTAGTGGAGTAGGTGGAGTAGGTGGAGTAGGTGTAGGTGTAGTGGAGTAGGTGGAGTAGGTGGAGTATGTGGGTTTACATTAACAGCCCCCCTCAAACTCAAGAAGGATAAGAACTAACCAACTTGAGGTTGAAGAGAGTAACAAAACAGGAAAGGAAACTGACAAATAAAATAAAATAGGATAGGAGACACTGTATGGTTGTGTCAAATCGTTGTTGAAGACACGGTATGGTCGTGTCGGACCGTTGTAGCAGGACAGTTTACGAGGTCATGCCGAACCGATGTAGCAGACACTGTGTGGTCGTGTCAGACCATTGTTGTAGAAGCGAACCGGAATAAATGTCGGGACAGTTTACGGGGTCATGTCGGACCGTTGTAGAAGCTGACCGGAATCAATGTCGGGACAGTTTATGGGGTCATGTCGGACCGTTGTAGAAGCTTGTGGTGGTGCACCAAGGGGGCGACTTAGGGAGTGTGCCATGGGGTGGCTTGGGTGGTTCCCATGGTGTGTAACCATGCTCACCATGATACATGATATATGTATAACCCCCCCTCAAACTCAAATAGGGGTGAAGATAGAAACCTATTTGAGGTTGAAACAAAGGGAGTAAGAAAGCTGACCGTTGTAGAAGACACTGTATGAGTGTGTAGATAGACTGCCCAAAAGATATACATGTAGATAGATATATCAAGCCCTCAAAAGTCGCGCCCTCTTTCAAAAGGAGTGCCATCAAAAGACGTGCTCAATCCATAAAAATATGTGCCATCAAAAGGCGTGCCATCAAAAGGCACGCCCAGGTTGTCGTCGAGCGCCGAGCGGCGCATGATGCGCGTGTCTACCTTGGCTATTTAACCAAGACGGAGGCTGAGGCTGAGGCTGAGGCTGAGGCAGAGGCTGAGACAAAAACCTGCGAAAAACCTCTGAGAAAAAAAAAAAAAAACTCTTCGTTTTGCTGAGAGAGATACTCTGTAACACCCTGGTGCCCAGAAAATGGCCTCTTCTTCCCGTGGTCTGCTCACTCTCTTTCCCGGCCTCAACGAGTCAACAAGAGAGATAACTGGTGCGGTGGCTCGTGAACCTCAACCAAACACCTCTGGTTTTGCTCCGTTGAACTTTCTGATGCGGTCGGTGGAGCAAAAAATGGCAGTGCAAACGGATATTGAGGCCAATCAGTATACATTGAAGTCATGTGTGGAGACCATGACGGAGGTCACAAACTTGTCGCACCGGTTTCAGAGTAGGACAAATGAGATGCAGCAGTTAAACGCCCAGCTGGCTCTGCTCCAGCGCATGTATAAGGATGCGTGAGCAGAGATAAGTGTGCTAAAGGCGGAAAACAAGGAGTTGAAGCGGAAGGCCACCGTGATGTTCCGATTTGGAGGTCCGCCATATGCTGCGGGGAGGAGCAAGAGGTAGTGAACGGGCTCGGCGGCGTGGGAAACACAGAGGCAACACCGGCAAGGGCCGCCCAGGACGGAGGCAAGAAGAGAAGACCGGCGGAAGAGGCGAAGAAGTGAGGTCGGTGGATGGCCGTCTGCAGAAAAGAAAACAAATCTTTCGTTTGTGGGTGTGGGATTTGTTTTGTTGTTGTTGTTGTTGTTGTTGTTTTTTTTTTTTTTTTTTTTGTGTGTGTAAAAGTGTGATCGGGATTGAGCCCGGCATGAAGAAATGACAAGTTTGTAGAATGAAAAACGAGTTGGTGAATGTTTTTTTTTTTGTTTTTTTTGGTGTGAAGAATAATAAGAATAATAAAAATAATAATAATAGAAATGGATTAAGGGGGAAAGCATGTGCGCTGGTGGGTGGAATAAATGAAGGCAAATGATGAATATGATTAAAGTGGGTCTGGTGGAGAGAAAAAGGGACCAGAGAGAGAGGTAGTGGGTTGATTAAAAAAAAATGGCTCTGGGTCTGTGTCGTGCTGTCTGTATTGGGGTGTGAATGTATGGTGTGTATTAGAGAGAGAAGAGCGAGAGCTAGTGCATGTGTGTCGGTCTGTGAGGTGCCGAAAGAGAGAGAGGAAGAGGGTGTGATGCATGGGTCTGTGAGGTGCCGAAAGAGAGAGAGACGGCAACAAATTCTTGTGAAGTGAAAGCTTTATTGAACACAGAAAAAACTGGGATACATGGTCAAGATATGTTCCTTGCACTGCGCATCACCTGAAAGACATTGATAGATCTTTGGCGGGGCTTCTCAGTGAGTGTGAGAAGACGATGATGAAGAATGAGAGTGTGAGTGGGAGTGCGAAGGAGCATAGATCTTGTTGTAGGCGGTTTCGCCGACGAGGTAGATGCCGAAGGCGACGAGAGCGATGCCGAGGCCAGGAGTGGCGTGGTGGAGCTGGTTCGTCAGCATCGGGTGCTTCCTCCACTCGTCCCTCATCCTGAAGAACTCCCCTGTTGGTCCCAATGGCTTCCCCATCTCTCTCTCTCTCTCTCTCTCTCTCTCTCTCAATGTGTGTGTGCTGGAAGGCTTGTATGAGTATGATGTATGTTCTTGCTTGTTGGATCGGAGAGAGAGAGAGAGAGAGAGAATAGAATGGCTCTGGGTCTATGGCAGTGGTATGAAGCACTGTGTGTATGGCCGTGTCTGAGTGTGTGCTCAGCTTCTCCTCTCAAAATGCAACCCCAGAGAGAGAGATAAGAGAGAGAGTGTGGGTGTGGGTGTGGCTGTGCGTGTGGGTGTGTGCCGTGTGGTATGTTTATCAGTGTGTGCAGATGGAGTTCAATGGGATCTCTGGGTGTTGGATTAGTGTAAGGTTCGGCCTGAGAAGAACATGAAGCAGCCAAGGTGAGTGAGGCTATCGGTGATGATGGCCCGGTTGTGGAGTTGCAGTGGTGGTGGCTTGACAGTGGAGTAGTTGGTGGTGTTGCTGGTGGTAAAGTGTTGTTGAAGAATCTGCCATTGAAGAAGAAATTAGGAAAATTTGGGTTTGTCCGGCGGGCGGCCAAGGCGAGATTGCCGCCCGTCGGTGGAACGAAAATACTAGGTTCTTAACCTAGCTCTGATACCATGTAAGAATAGATGTATAGGGAAAGAAAGAGAGAAACAATTATGTATATATTGATTTTATTGATATTGATTGTTATATTGTATGTACATTATATAGGAGATGTGGGTGGAGAGTGGAGTAGGTGTAGGTGTAGTGGAGTAGGTGGAATAGGTGTAGTGGAGTAGGTGGAATATGTGGGTTTACATTAATACAATAGATCATAACTAAAGTCATAAAAATCGTTACCAAATGTGCATATATATATTTGTCTCTAAATTTTAATTTAAAAGTATATTTGCTCATGTTTTTTGAATTTGAAAATGCACCAAGTAACCAAGAAATAGTTCATTTGAATTAGAATGAATGTACTTTCACGGGTCGCCCCCATTCTGTATGTGAGTTGTTTTTTTTTTTAATTTCTCGTATCGTTTTTGTTTTTTTTTTTTTTTGCTTTTTTTGTAAATTAGCATCTGGAGGTTCTTCGATGGGCATAAAGAAAATGTCTTGGTAGCAAACATCAAACTAATAAAACGAGGGTTGGCTCTGCAACTGATCTATAACGACATTTGATGCATCTATTGTGCTGGGAAGTTTTGACTCTCTTTTTAATATTTAGCTCAGATTCCGATACTTATAATTTTTATTGAAGTTTTTTTTAATGTTATATATTGCACTTAGTAAAATAAAATAAAATTTAAAAGTCTCAACCTTTTATTTATTTAATTTTTTTTTTATAAGTTTTAGAAAATAAAATAAACTAAAATTTATAAGTCCTATTTAGTATTAATATTACTTAGTAAAAAAATTCAAAAAAGACAAAAATAATCTTTTAAACATTTATATATTTTTTTATTTCTTAACTAAATATAAAATTTAATAAGATAATTCGTCTAAACAAACATGCAGTTAACATCACACAAGAACTAACTTTAGTCAATTTTACCCGGTTTCGGGGAATGGGGGATAGCCCTTATTAGTCAATTTTAACATTATTGAAAACTTGAAGTTGATATCACCCAAGAATTTTTAGTCAATTTTACCCAATTTCCCGGAAAGAGGGATAGCCCTTATTAGTCAATTTTAACATGAGCAATGCTAGGTGGCCCGGAAAGGAGGTTGGTTCGAATGGCTTAAATTTCACCTTGCTGGTCATCTGGCATGAACCGGCCAGTCCTCTGGCGATGAGGCTGGCAGCCACGGTCGAAAAAAGTGACAATCGCGGTAGATAAACTTTTACCCGTTCGTTCGGACGGACAACCGGCCAACACTCATTCGAGCCATTCAAGCCGCTCTTTTTCGGGTTACCAAGCATTTTTGTTTTAACATCACCTAAGAACTAATTCAATCAATTTTACCCAATTTCCCGGAATGGGGGATAACCCTTATTAGGCAATTTTAACACTAGTGGAGACTTGAAGTTAACATCACCTAAGAGTTACACTCAAGACCGTCGGTCAATTTTATTTGAAAAAAATCATACTTTCTATCTTTTAAATATTATTGGTTATTAAACTTTAGATTTTTAAAATTGGTTTTAATTTATTAAAATTTTGTCAAGATAATTCAATTAGTAGCTGTAGTCCAATCTGCTGATGTAAAATGACTAGTTGTTTAATTTTATTATTTTTTTTCATTTTGACTATTTAAATATAATAGTATTCTTATTTTGATCTTTAAAATATCACATTTTTTTCACTTTGCTCCTGTTGGCTAAAATGTTGGCTTATTTTTCCTACGAAGGAAAATATCATAAATGCGAGCGTGCCAGCAAGGATTGAAAAATCCTTACAGATTAAATTCAAGCCAATTATCAAGCGATTGTATTGACGGTTCTTTTGCCTCAACGAAGAGGACTTCAAGATTGCCAAGTGTAAAGAAAAGAAAAATTAAAAGAAGAATGGGGAACGGAGAAAGATGATTGAGTGAACAATCAAAGTAATAATTACTTACCTCTACTCCTATGCTTCGAAAAGAAAGTGCATAAAATGCTTCGAAATGGAAATGCTGAAAATAAATGCTTCGAAATATAAATCTATGTTAAACTACTCCTAAGATAAGGAAAATAACAAGAAATATTGAAATCAAGTGTCTTTGATTATGAATTCTGGATCTTTTACAATGTAGCCATTAATGGCTATTTATAGAAGAAAAAATACAGCAATAACTACTTAGTAACTACCCATTTCTTCCATCTTCATTCTTGTCTTGCCATGTGTCATTCCACTCATCCACTTTGTCCTCCCACTCATCCACTTTGTCCTTCATATTCTCCATTATCTCTATAACTTCTTTTAACTTCCAAATGAATAAGAGGATGCCACGTGTCCTGCAATTATATAAATAATAAATAATAATAAAAATTGCAGATTTATGGTGTTAACATTACCCCCCGCGGCCCTTAAAAATGATGTTTATTTGAATTTTTGAAGGGCCGAACCAAGCACATGACTAACCTAAGCAGCAAAGTGCTTCGAATGATGTAACAACACCAATAAAGTGCTTCGAATGAGTATGAAATTATGACAAGATGACTCGAATTATTACTAGTAACAAGCTTCGAAAGTGATATAAAGAACCAAAATCATTCTTCGAAGGTCGATGGAACCGACCAAAGACGAATTACATCCTCAAAAATACTTCGACAAAGCTTCGAAGGTTCATAACCTCCATTATTATTTCTTCGAAGCTGTTGTTGATACAAGATAGAGTGCTTCGAAGCTTACAAAATTATGGCAAAACGGCTTTCGAAGCAACTTATGGCAAAACGGCTTTCGAAGCTGTTTTTGGCCAACATTGTGGTTATTCAAAACTTATATGTTCTGGTTCACACAGAATTAATGAAAATATTAATTTTGTGCTTCGAACCAATTATTAATTCTTCGAAGACACCAAAACTGTTGTTCTTCGAGCCAACTTATGATGCCAAAAACAGGCATTATTCGACAACTAATTAATTGTCATTTTACATATATTTGAAGAGATGTACACATTTCGAAAGTTTTCAAAGTTTTATACAGTTTCGAAGGTGAAGAAATCAACCTTCGAAACAACTCTTGATGTTTCGAATGTATCTTCAAAGCTTTATACAGCTTCGAATGTGAAGTAATCAACCTTCGAAACAACTCTTGATGCTTCGAATGTATCTTCGATGCTTTGATTGTGTACATACAAACAACTGGCCATCAATTTGAAAAGATAAGCCATTCTCAACCATTTATTTAAATGCAAAGGCTTTTTCTAGCCAAGTTCATGCATTTTAAATGGTCATCCCTTGTTCTTAGTGCTTCGAACTCATAAGAACAATTTGTTAATTTTATTAACCACATCATCATAATTATATTTTGATGTGAACCACAAATCCAAAAAGGATTTTGAACACCAAAAGTCATGGTATAGTGTGACCATGAAAATTTATACTTTTTGACATTTTGAAAAATGTCAAAAATTTTGAATTCATGAACAGTGGCTTGTTCATTGTTCTTGACCATGTTTGTTTTAAAAACATGACTTTTGCCGAATAGGTTTTCATAATTATTTGGCAAAATGGGTTGTTTTTCCATGTTGGCCATTAATGGCTTATGAAAATCACCCATAGATATATTATTTTCATGACTTGACTCTCTAAAATTTGGTTTTTGGACCCCCCGAGTCATACATGGAACATCATTCTTAGCCAAATTTGGTTCAAGAACATGCTCTTTCGTTGTGTTAATTTCATAATTTGGCTCTTTAAAAACGGATTCTTGAACCCCCCGAGCCATTGATGAAATCAACTCTTTGCTTTTGCTATTTTTAACCATGGAAAAATTCTGAAAAAATTCACCAATTCCGGCCATTAAGGCCTCAGTTAAAGACTTGGTAGTGAGAGTTGATAACTCATCATTCCATTGGCGAATTTCCATATCAAGTTGATGAATTTCTCCAATTAAATGGTTTCTTTGTTCTTCCACCAAATAATATTGTAAGGGATGAAAATTTATTTCATCAAGAAAATGAATCTCTTCTTGAAGATCCAAAATTTCTTGTTTACGCCAATAAATTTCATCTAGACTATTTGAAATGGACAAATCCAATTCATTTTCCATTTATTACACTTGACGTCCCACTGGGCGTGCCAAAAAATGTTGGCTAAAATGTTGGCTTATTTTTCCTACGAAGGAAAATATCATAAATGCGAGCGTGCCAGCAAGGATTGAAAAATCCTTACAGATTAAATTCAAGCCAATTATCAAGCGATTGTGTTGACGGTTCTTTTGCCTCAACGAAGAGGACTTCAAGATTGCCAAGTGTAAAGAAAAGAAAAATTAAAAGAAGAATGGGGAACGGAGAAAGATGATTGAGTGAACAATCAAAGTAATAATTACTTACCTCTACTCCTATGCTTCGAAAAGAAAGTGCATAAAATGCTTCGAAATGGAAATGCTGAAAATAAATGCTTCGAAATATAAATCTATGTTAAACTACTCCTAAGATAAGGAAAATAACAAGAAATATTGAAATCAAGTGTCTTTGATTATGAATTCTGGATCTTTTACAATGTAGCCATTAATGGCTATTTATAGAAGAAAAAATACAGCAATAACTACTTAGTAACTACCCATTTCTTCCATCTTCATTCTTGTCTTGCCATGTGTCATTCCACTCATCCACTTTGTCCTCCCACTCATCCACTTTGTCCTTCATATTCTCCATTATCTCTATAACTTCTTTTAACTTCCAAATAAATAAGAGGATGCCACGTGTCCTGCAATTATATAAATAATAAATAATAATAAAAATTGCAGATTTATGGTGTTAACAGCTCCATTGTTTCAGAGCCACATGAAAATTTCTGTTAAAGAATTTGACAATAGCTTCTAATAAGACCACATAGACAAAAATTCAACAATTTAAGATTTTTTTAATAGAAGTAAAAATTGAGTAATCTTTTTTAGTGTAAAGTATAATTTAGTCAAATTTTATTATTGTTGATTGGGTTAATTATACTTTTAACTCATATAGTTTGATCTAAATTTCATTTTAATTCTTATAATTTTAGTTTGAACAATTTGTTCCTTACACAGTCTAGTTTTAATTTGGTCTTTCGATCTAAATTAGAGGTTAAAATTAATAATTTTGAGACACTACTTGTCAAGTTTCTAAGGTATAAACATAGATAAAATTAATAAAAATTTAAACAGAATGACTACAATAAAATTAAATTTAAAATATAAAAACCAAATTAAAATTATAAAATTTAAAATAAAATTTGAATTAAATTACGAAAATAAAATATATGATTACCGAAGACTTGACATGAATATTACCTAAGACTTGCCCAAGACTTTTTAAAGTCAGGAAGACGACGTCAAAAAGGTGCCAAGACTTGACACCTACACGGTATCACTAAAGATTTGCAAGTCTTGAGTCCTTGTCGTGAATGAACCTCCTGCTGAGTTAGGAGCTTATTGGTAGCTGATATGTTAGGCCTTTCTAGAGAAAAGTTGTCGCATCTGTTTGTCCTTTCTTTCCGATGTTAAAAAAACATAATTAAAAAAAAAAAAGAAGCCTTGTAAAACCATCTGTAATAATTTATCAAATATTTTATCAAATTTAAATTTAGAGAGACTTATTTATAAGTCATTTTTCAGACACTTATATTAGGCTAAGTTCTGTATAATTTCTTATAGAGTCTCAAGTCTTATTTAGATAAGAATATATTCCACATGATCTTACATAAACGTAACGTGATGTGACATTTAGGGGTTGTTTGGGATGACCTAAATAAGTGCGCTTTTTGTCTTTTTACGAAAAGAAGTGCAGAAAAGTAGAGAGGTGATGTGATGAAAAAAAAGATAAAAAGATAAAAAGATAGATTATTTTGTATATGCCAAACTTGGCCTTACATAAACGTAACGTAACGTGACACCTACATAAACGTAATATAACGTGACACCTATATAAACGTAACGTGACACATATACATAACGTGACACTTACATAAACGTAACGTAACGTGTCACGTTACGTTTCGCAAACTTAATAAGTTTTTATTTTTCTAAATTGAATGTGAAAATGTTGTTGGTTTATATTGGTGTCACGTTACGTTTCATATAAATATGATCTATGGTAACATTCAATTTCCTATGTAGGAAATTGAATGTTACCATAGATCATAGATGTCACGTTACGTTTATGTAGGTGTCACGTTACGTTACATTAATGTAAATATGATCTATGGTAACATTCAAATGTTACCATAGATCATAGGTGTCACGTTACGTTTATGTAGGTGTCACGTTACGTACATGTGTCACGTTACGTTACGTTTATATAGATATGATCTATGGTAACATTCAATTTCCTATATATGATTTTACTATTATTTATGATATTAACAACTAATATTGAGGGTAAATGTGCCAACAAACTTCCCACAGGACTTATGGGAACATAAGTTTTTTAGTAGGATCATATGTAGCATAAGTCTCCCTAATAGGACTTATAAATAATTTTTCCTTAAATTTAATAATAAAAAAAAAACTCACTTTTTGCTACTCCGATTCAGTACCAAATCTTTCATTACATTCATAATTTCTCAAATATTTTATCAAATTAAGAATGATATTTAGGTGGTGTTTGGGAAGTAATTTTTTTTTTTTTTTGTGCTAGTTTTTTGCTAAAAGATAAAATAGGTTAAAAAAATCAAAAAAAAAAAACAAATCAAGACAAAATGTCACATCAAACTCATAATCAATTCACTTTTTCTC
Source organism: Camellia sinensis (assembly GCF_055761805.1). Lineage (NCBI taxonomy): Eukaryota > Viridiplantae > Streptophyta > Magnoliopsida > Ericales > Theaceae > Camellia > Camellia sinensis. The sequence continues at coordinate 63,899,783 of NC_138972.1, forward strand.
TCACAAACATTATATTCAATTTTAAAAAATTCAACTATCTTCCCAAACAAAAAAATTTTAACCTTCAAAAATAATCAGGGGCACTTTGGAAAGAGGCAAAAAAAGCCAGCTTTTTGGATTTATAACTTTTTTAGCCAAAAAAGTCAGTTTTTTTACCCAAAAGAAGCCAGCTTTTTGTCAAAAAGTCACATTTTTACCAACTTCCCAAAACACCACTCAAAAACTAAAAAAACATACTAAAATAACAACTTCCCAAACACCCACTTATAATCGTTGGATTTTCACAACCGGATATCTCCCAGATATCTCCCGGATAACCACCTCAAGGAAAAAATTTGTGAAAAAATTATACTGGCTAATTGATCGACTGGATTTCCGAATCACGTTTTCAATCCACAATGACATTGTCAGCACCAATGGGCCAATACGGTTCTTCGGCCCAAAGGACAATGGCGGCACGAGTGTCAACAAGTTCAATTCGAGATTGGCCTGAATTATTTAGTCGGCGTGACATGATTATGCCGACACGCGGCCCATCATTAATCAACACTGGGCCAAATAATCAGCCAAGCGGCCCAGTTGACATAGGCCCATCAGTAAGTGAGGCCGGATCCAATAACTCCGAATCATCAAGACTCACTGCGGATGAGGTGTCCAAATTAATAGGAGAAGCTGTAAAGGCCGCAGTGGAAGGATCCACATCAGCCCAGAAAGCAAATATACAACGGAGGCCAATGTAAAACAATTTGTAATCAATAATTGTATTAACATGAATTTTCAACTTGCAATTATTTTATTAGTAACAATATTTTAATCTGCAGTTCAAATGAGCCCTTACAACTGATTTTGTGCGATTTTCCCACACAAAATAACAAATAATTGCGTTTTTTACAATATTATTATACGCGCCGCTCAGCTGACCAAAACTATCTCGGAATTCGGATACAACATTCTTTCCGATGTTGATAAATGTTTTAACGCCTTGACGGCTAACGACTGGATATTCATTCGATTGCGGCGGCATTATAACAGGGTTACACCGCAATACAACAAAACGATCTATTTTCGTGCCCCTGACCATACAACCAGTTCATGGGTCACCACTGGACCATTGGAAAACATCTTCAAACTTAGGCGTATATGCGGGATTAGAAAAACGGTCCAAAACAACGACAAATTCACATTGGCCATTGTCAAGTATACCAGATGGATCAAGCTCCACAGTCTGAGTAGGGGCGTCACGCATGTCGCTTTCAAGCCCAGGCGTATCAATAGAAACTTCAGAGAGACCACCAGTTTGGCGTAAAACTACACCCTAGATGTAGAGTCTAAACATCTTCAATTTTCGCCCAAGTCGTTCATCCCTTTCAGTACCAACCTCCGGCAAATCGAAATGGAAAAAATGAGGCTCATCATACAGGCGAAAATCATCAATCCTCCAGATGAAATCATAAAACAATTTGGGTGTGAATCATTTTTTTTTGTAATAACTATATTTTCGCTTAAAATAACTTCGCCCGAAAACACCGGATCTACTGGATGTTGTCCAACGGCGACTAAAATTTAATTTTGTTCTGGGGGTATATGGACGCCGTTGCGAAAATCGGAACGTAGTCACCATAATCGATGGTGAAACTCCGGCTATTAAATGCATCACATCGATTTTATTTTATAAGCGTAATATGTTGACCGTGACATGGGTCAACGTTAACAGTTGTTAATTTGTAAAATAGGCGAAATACTAGACGTTAAAAACCACATACGTGTATAACGTATGGCACTAAATTATTTTACGCCACATAATAACATATTGCAAACGATGCATCAACCTAATAATTCATGGGCCAGTGTTTTGGGCCCACCGTTTGAATTCAAAATTCCCGCTTGCGCTTGCCTTTTTAGATGTTTTAATCTTGGCCGCAGATCTGGGAGTGGAGCGGAGCCCCAAGTCGACAACGCGCCACAAAATGCGGAAGGGAGCACCAATCGGGGGACGACACGTGGCGCGGGGGGGGGGGGAGTGTCCCAGGTAATATTAAGGGACGCTCTTGGGAACCTATATAACTCACTTCCTCACTCTCTTCCGCCAGTAAAGTTTTTAGAGAGTGACTTGCGTCATCCGAGAGAGTAAGTGACGGCTTTCATTTTGCAATATTTCACATCATCGTCGATGTTTGTTTGTAGTAATTTGTACAACGCTGTCCATGGGCATCCTTTCTTATCTGCGGCAGCATACGCGTTTCCAAAATATGTGATGTCTACTGGGCATGTAACTGGAAACGTAAAGCGGGCCTGTAATTGATCATCCGCTCGTAACCGTGTGTCTCGTACTTCAACTTCGACGCGACGAGTCGAATTAAATGGACACTGTGGCCTGTAGCTTAGTTTGCATTTGTCAATTATCATAGACTTGAATGTGAGCTTCTGGGATGATGAACAAATTATCCAGCTTTGGGATTATTAGTACAGTTAATTATTGTCTTGCACTGACCATTGTACTCGACGAACTTTCATATTATGTAAAAGATTAGCGATGGGAAAATATTTATGTACATTTTTATGATTAAATAATATTGGCATTTTTATGAATTTATTGTGTCTTAATAAATTCCATTTCTGAGCAGGTTTAATGTTTAATGGGCCCAATAACAGTTTGACAAATTAACAGGCCCATCTTCAAACTATGAACGAAGTGGACACTAAAGGCCCATTAGACATAGGCCCATCAGTAAGCGAGGCCCAATACAATTAATAACTTGATTATCCAGCACAGCCTAAACAATAAAAGGCAAGCGTTGATAAAATAATTTTATTAAATCGTAGAAAAAAACATAATTATTTACACATGTTTTTTTATTAACGCCGAAAGTCTAGAACCAGAACGCTAAGGGACTTCGTCGTCAGCTACAGTTACGTAGCAGACATCAGCGGTAGGATGTGTGTCTGCACATCGCTCCATCGTCTGCATGGATGGAGCCGTCGCCTGGGTTTCTAATTCAGAAACTGCTTTCAGACCGGCGAATATACCATCTTGTTGCTGCTGTAAGGCGTTGATGAGCCGGATTAAATTTTCGGCGTTGTTTTCGCCGATGACCAACAAAGACCAGTGCACCAGTAATAGATCCGGCTCGTATTTTAAAATTAACCGCCGAAATTGGCCTAGATCTCCGCAATCCATTTGCAAAATAATTCAAACTCCCCTAATTATTTTGGCTTATATAATTTCCCGCTTGCGCTTGCCTTTTTAGATTTTTAATCCTAGCCGCAGATCTGGGAACGGCGCTTGCCTTTTTAGATTTTTAATCTTGGCCGCAGATCTAGGAGCGGAGCGGAGCCCCTAGCCGACAATGCGCCACAAAATGCGGAAGGGAGCACCAATCGGAGGACGACATGTGGCGCGGGGGGGGGGGGAGCGTCCCAGGTAATATTAAGGGACGCTCCTGGGAACCTATATAACTCACTCCCTAACTCTCTTCCGTCAGTAAAGTTTTCAGAGAGTGACTTGCGTCATCCGAGAGAGTAAGTGACGTCATTGAGAGTGAGTTATGGCATCAATGCGACGTCGTTTTAGAGTTCAAAACAAGAACATCTTCCTCACATATGCCCAATGTTCTATACCTAAAGAGAGATTGTTAGAGAAAATTAGAGAGCTGTTCACAAACAGGCCACCAAATTATGTCAGGCTTGCACATGAATTACATGAGGACGGTCAACCACATCTCCATGCTCTTGTCCAATTTCCATACCGCTTTCAGACGCAGGATGAACGGTTCTTCGACGTTACTCACGATCGAACTAGTCTCCATTTCTATCCGAATGTACAAGGAGCCAACAATCATCAGAATGTGTTGGACTACATCTCCAAACACGGAGATTACACGGAATGGGGTGAAGTCTGTTAGAGGGGCCGCTGCGCTAACCAGAACAACAAAGAAAATATATATCACGACGCACTTGCCGCCGGCACCAAGGACGAAGCACTGGCACTGGTACGAAATGGCGATCCAAAATGTTTCTGGCTAAATTATGACAAGTTGTCATCCAATTATGACCGAATTTCATTTAATCCACCGTTGCCGTATGTTCATCCATTTACAGACACAGTATGGATCGTTCCAACAGCCATACAACAATGGGTTGCAGACAACATAAGAGACGAAGCCCAAAGACCGCACAGGCCCAAGAGCATTATAATTGAAGGCCCATCTAGAATTGGGAAAACATGTTGGGCCCGGTCTTTTGGGCCCCATAATTATTATTCTGGCCACATCGATTTGAGGGACCACAAGGACAACGCTTTCTACAACATAATCGATGATGTGGCCCCACAATTTTTGAAACATTGGCGAGAGTTTATTGGAGCGCAACGGGATTTTTTTTCAAATTGTAAATATGCCCGCCCGAAGAAAATAAAGGGCGCGATTCCAAGTATTATATTATGCAACCCCGGAGTCGATTCTAGTTACAAAGAGTTTTTGGGAAAACATGAACACGCTGGCCTCATTTTTTCCATTTCGATTTGCCGGAGGTTGGTTCTGAGAGGGATGAATGACTTGGGCGAAAATCATCAATGCTCCAGATGGAATCACAAAACGATTTGGACGTGAATCGTTTTTTTTTTGTAATAACTATATTTTCACTTAAAATAACATCGTCCGGAAACACCAGATCTACTAGATGTTGTTCAACGGCGACTAAAATTTAATTTTGTTCTGGGGGTATATGGATGTCGTTGCGAAAATCGGAACGTAGTCGCCATAATCGATGGTGAAACTCCGGCTATTAAATGAATCACATCGATTTTATTTTATAGGCGTAATATGTTGACCATGACATAGGTCAACGTTAACAGTTGTTAATTTGTAAAATAGGCGAAATACTAGACGTTAAAAACCACATACGTGTATAACGTATGGCACGAAATTATTTTACACCACATAATAACATATTGCAAATGATGCATCAACCTAACAATTCGTGGGCCAGTGTTTTGGGCCCACCGATTGAATTCAAAATTCTCGCTTGTGCTTGCCTTTTTAGATGTTTTAATCCAGGCTGCAGATCTGGGAGCGGAGCGGAGCCCCTAACCGACAACGCGCCACAAAATGCGGAAGGGAGCACCAATCAGGGGACGACACGTGGCGCGGGGGGGGGGGGGAGCGTCCTAGGTAATATTAAGGGACGCTCCTGGGAACCTATATAACTCACTCCCTCACTCTCTTCCGCCAGTAAAGTTTTTAGAGAGTAACTTGCGTCATCCGAGAGAGTAAGTGACGTCATTGAGAGCGAGTTATGGCCTCAATGCGACGTCATTTTAAATTAATTATTCTCCCCACTCTATCAAGTGGGATATATAAGAATATGCATTAGCCATTCATACCCCATATGAGAATTGTGTATCTGACAATTCTAACAGACTGCTGCGCTATCATAATGTCTGAAGAAATACAACAAGCCAATCTTACAGATAACCTTCACGAGAATGAAGAGGGCGATTTGGAAACCGAGATCATAGATGCCACATCAAACTTACTGGTATCAAATATACCAATAAAAAATCCAAAGATAAGCGATGCGATGTGGCAGAAGCTCACATTCAAGTCTATGATAATTGAGAAATGCAAACTAAACTACAGGCCACAGTGTCCATTTAATTCGACTGGTCGCGTCGAAGTCGAAGTACGAGACACACGGTTACGAGCGGATGATCAATTACAGGCCCGCTTTACGTTTCTAGTTACATGCCCAGTAGACATCACATATTTTGGAAACGCGTATGCAGCCGCAGATAAGAAAGGATGCCCATGGACAGTGTCGTACAAATTGCTACAAACAAACATCAACGATGATGTGAAATATTGCAAAATGAAAGCCACATTGGCTTTCCAAACATCATCGTTCCCAGATGAAATTGCTTATCAACCGCCATTAATAACTGTTTTGTCCAAAGTATTCAACAACAGCCACGTGGATATTTGGCACGTGGAGCGGAAAGTGGCGAAGGCAAGACTAACACGCTGTAATTCTGAATCACGTTTTTGATCCACAATGACATTGTCAGCACCAATGGGCCAATACGGTTTTTCGGCCCAAAGGATAATGGCGGCACGAGTTTCAACAAGTTGAATTCGAGATGGGCCTGAATTATTCAATCAGCGGGAAATTATATAAGCCAAAATAATTGGGGGAGTTTGAATTATTTTGCAAATGGATCGTGGAGATCTAGGTCAATTTCGGCGGTTGATTTTAAAATACGAGCCGGATCTATTACTGGTGCACTGGTCTTTGTTGGTCATCGGCGAAAACAACGTCAAAAATTTAATCCAGCTCATCAACGCCTTATAGCGGCAACAAGATGGTCTATTCGCCGGTCTGAAAGCAGTTTTTGAATTAGAAACCCAGGCGACGGCTCCATCCATGCAGACGATGGAGCGATGTGCAGACACACATCTTGCCGCTGATGTCTGTTACGTAACTGTAGATGACGACGAAGTCCCTTTGCGTTCTGGTTCTAGACTTTCGGCGTTAATAAAAAAACATGTGTAAATAATTATGTTTTTTTCTACGATTTAATAAAATTATTTTATCAACGCTTGCCTTTTATTGTTTGGGCTGTGCTGGATAATCAAGTTATTAATTGTATTGGGCATCGCTTACTGATGGGCCTATGTCTAATGGGCCTTTAGTGTCCACTTCGTTCATAGTTTGAAGATGGGCCTGCTAATTTGTCAAACTGTTATTGGGCCCATTAAACATTAAACCTGCTCAGAAATGGAATTTATTAAGACACAATAAATTCATAAAAATGCCAATATTATTTAATCATAAAAATGTACATAAATATTTTCCCATCGCCAATCTTTTACATAATATGAAAGTTTGTCGAGTACAATGGTCAGTGCGAGACAATAATTAACTGTACTAATAATCCCAAAGCTGGATAATTTGTTCGTCATCTTTTTCTCACTTTTTCTCACTGTAACACTCACTTGTGATGGGTGTTATAGTGGGAAAAAGTGGTGTCACAGTGGAAAAAAAGTACACTATAGCCTTTTTAGAACCATTCTTTTTTGAGCTTTTCCTTGTGGTGGAACATACCATATGCCACATCAGTTGGATTTTTGTTGTGTGTTACAGTGGAAAAAAATGAGCGTCAGTGGGAAAGGGTACAACCATCCAACAAAAATTATCAGACATACAAAATAAGATTTCACGGTTATATTATCAATACCAATAGGACTTATCAGAGCAATAGAAAAAATATGGAACTGATTGGAGTAACTATTTCTGATATGGGATTTTCTACTAATTTTCCCTTAAAAAAGAACTTCTTCAATTTGTCTGACAATGTCAATTTTTAATTTTCTATGCACACAACTATATGGAAAATTATTTGGTGCTTAGGCAAGTCTATGTTGTGCTTCTACTTGATTGCTATTGGTCAAAATAGTAAGACTTAATCCTTTTTGTTTAGTATTTGAGAGACAACATGACAAGTATCATGTGATGAATGGTGTGAAGTTAGTGGTAGACGTAAGAATTATTAGTAGGGTGGTTGCGTTTAAAATCCACAATAAATTTTTTATTTTTTCATTCAAAGAGAAATCATTGTACATAAATATATTGAACATAAAATATTATTTTGCCCTCCAAACTTTCACATGTTTTTCAATTTGACTCCCAAATTTTGATTAATATCAATTTTACATTTAAACTTTTGAAATTTTAATCAATTTGGCCCTTGCTACAATTGGACGGAATATGCTGACATGGGGGACAAATTGATTTTTAAGGTTTAGTTTGGGAGGGCAAATTGATTTTTAAGGTATAGTGTGGGGGGTAAAATGAAATTTCAAATGAACTTTGGTGTCACGTTAGCACATTTAGTCTAATTGTAGACGGAATGTGACGGCATGAGCCAAATTGATCAAAATTTCAAAAGTTTAGGTGTAAAATTGATATTAATCGAAATCTGGGTGTCAAATTAAAAAATGCGTGAAATTTAAGGGGCAAAATGATATTTCCTCTATATTGAAATATACACTTTCATAATATAAAAATTGAAGTATTATTTAATCTAAAATAGGGAAAGCTCAACCCTCCTAGATAGAGGTTTTAGGCAAAATCTCAACGATAATTCTTTTTGACAGTTAAATATTATTATTTATTATAACTTTTTAATGTAAAATACATTTATCTACCATATTGGACACTTTTTTTTAAAGCTTTGTTGTTGAGGACAATATTGAAATTTTTTAAGTTTAACTATTTAAGGTATTTGAACAAGGAAGAAATTTATCATACTCTATTATTAGAGTTTTTTTTTTTTGGCTCCTTGTAAGTCATTCCATGATATTGTTCCACACTAATAATCACTTATCACCCCTTATGCAGTTGGATAAAACATCAGTATAAAAATTAGAGATCCTACTATATAAATAAATCACTATAAAATAAAAACATAAAAATACCATACGCTTCCATAAACTTAGGAGTGTAAATTTTAATTATATTAAAAATTTATTAATATAAATAATAAACTTTAATATTTATCAGTTTTTGAAAATTTATTTACTTGTTGGGGCCACCTCTCTTAGGAGTGATGAGATTGTTGGGGAGCCCATCCTTTCTCAATCTACCAACTAAGCCAGCAATACACCATATGTTAATGAAGTTTTGAGGATGTTTAGAGGGAACACAGCACGATTTGTAAGCCATGCATTGATTTGAAGTTTGGTTTTAGAAAGAGAAAGTGATATTCATGTGTTCTTGAATAAAGCCTTGTTTGATCCGAAAGCTTCCATCAAGATTCATGTTTTTGTGTTTGTTTTCATAAGATCTTCCAGTATGGGTACCCAGGTCCATGTTTTTGAACTCATCTTATGAAATCCCAGATTTTGTAATAACAAGTTATGATTGAGCACTCATGTTTTCATGTTCTTCAGCAGAGGGAAACCTAGATTTTCCCGACTTCATTTCCTTGAATGTGGCTATCGGGACCACACCTCGGCAAGGAGGTGTGGGACCTCGGCCAAGACCTGGTTGGTGCCCATTATGTTTTCCCGAGATGAGAAATAGTGTTTTGTTTTGGTCCGACTTAGTTTTGAAGGAATGCCGAGATCATTTGCATTCATGTAAAGCTTGTTTGAGAGTGCATTCAATAGACTTTGCCATGTGTTTGTAGGACTTGGACTCTTGCTTTGACCCTGACGTTTGAAAAACCAAGTGAGTGGTATTTTTAATAAAGCTAAGTTATGACATTTGATAAAGCTTTGCCTTGTTTGTTTTGGAAAAGTATTTGTTAAGCATGGATGACTATCCCTATTTTGTGTATCAAGTATTAGCTTTGGTTTTGATAACATTCTTCACATGTCCGTACGTGCTAAGGGACTATAAGCATCTGTAGCACAAGTCTGTACGTGCTAAGGGACTATAAGCATTTGTAGCACAAGTCCGTACGTGCTAAGGGACTATAAGCATTTGTAGCACAAGTCCGTACCTGTTAAGGGACTATAAGCATTTGTAGCAACTTTGATTATGTCATCCCTTATATTATTAATGCTAGTAAGCATCCCTTGAGACTTGAAAGATTTGTTAGATGAACTTGATTTGTCCTTTGATTTCGTACAATATATGATGTGTTTTGGTTTGATAAAGATCTCGGATATCATGCATACAAACCCCTTTATTAATTATATCATTCACTGAGTATCCAAGCTCACCTTCTCTATATATATGTAGGTGACGAGCAGGACGGCGGAGACACCTAGATGTTATTTGAGCTTGTTTTGGATTCATGTTTTGCAACATCTTGAAGATTATGCTTCTTGGCTCTGTATTTCATTCTTTTGTATATGTCGGCTTGAGAAGCTTTTTGATCAAGATGTAAAATGTACCTTACTTTATTTGTATTCAAGTTGTAATATTATGATTAAGATATATGCCATTTCATTTGATCTATGCACAGCTCTTATGGACTACTTAGATTTAAACGTATTGTTTCCATACATGTAGGCCCCATATGTATACTCTGATTGTGTATGAATCTTTGTAAGTTGGCCTTTGGTAATCTCGAATTACTGGCCATCATGGCACCATTCTACTAGGGCGGAATGTGGTCGTGACAGATTGGTATCAGAGCACGAGTTCTTTATAATACGTTATTCACACACTTTGAGTCCTAAAGAGCATAGGATTTCCCTTAGAAGGATGTTAGGATTGCATCATACTGCTTGCTACTTGACAAGATGTGCATCATCTCGGCATGATCATTTGTTACTTGCATACATGTCTATCTGTTCATTTTGTTTTAAAGTTACATTTTGCATACTCCTAGCATCATGAGAAGGGGTAGACCTCCATGTGGCCGAGATCATCCTGAGGACAGATTGGACAGATTGGAAAGGTTGGTCGAAGGTTTGGTCCGTGAGTTGCGACAACCTAGGCCACAGGACACTAGTACTACTTCCACCCAGGCCGAGCAGACAAACGGCCGAGATGTAGTTCCGCCTCCACCTCCTCCAGTGCCACAAGTGCCTCAACAACAAGCTTTGTATGGGGACGACACCATAGCCTTGATCTGAGAGTTCAAAAAGATGAAACCGTCGAGGTTCCAAGGGAGTATAGAGCCGATGAAGGCCGAGGCATGGGTTTTGGAGATGGAGAAGTTATTCGAGATTTTTCCCAGTACCGACGCCCAGAAGGTGTCATTAGCAGCATTCACGTTGGACGACGACGCACGAAGATGGTAGATGATGGTCCGAGAAAGCAACCCAGGTTTGACTTGGGCTAGATTTTTGGAGTTGTTCTACAACAAGCATTTTCCCTTCAGTGTCCGAGACCGTAAGACCATAGAGTTCTAGACTCTGACGCAAGGGAACAAGACAGTGGCGGAATACGACCGTGCTTTTACCGAGTTGGCGAGATATGCGCCTCACATGGTCGATGACGAATACAGAAAAGCTAAGAAGTTTGAAAGTGGGTTACGCGGATCGATACAGGATCGAGTTAACATGCTCAACATGCCGACTTACGCCGGAGTGTTAGACAAGGCCATCTTGGTAGAAGCTAACTTGAACCGATATCAGAGTTCCGAAGAGAGCCAGAAGAAGAGACAGAATTACGACAATTGCCGAGGGGCATTTGATGCTAGGAAGAAGACGAACATAGGCAGTTCAAGCAACTCAAGACAGGAAGGTGGCACTAGGCCGACATGTTCAAGTTGCGGGAAGCCACATTCTGGAGTTTGTCGTTGGGCGTCTGGAGCTTGTTTTGAATGTGGTAAGGTAGGTCATCGTGTGAAAGACTGTCCGAAGGCAAATGTTAATGATGGCAAGAAAAATGGGAGTACTTCGGGCACTGCACAGAACAGCAACGTCGGCAAGGCACAGATGAGGCAGGGCAGAGTTTTTGCATTGATACCAGGAGACACTCAGAATGCCGAGACAGTAGTGTCAGGTATACTCCCAATTTGCTCTCAAGATGCATACATACTGATTGATTCGGGTTCTACACATTCATTTGTATCTGCTAAGTTTGCCGAGAAGTTAAATAGAGAACAAGAACCCCTTGATTATGTGTTATATGTGTCTACTCCATCTGGGAGAACTATGATTGTTGCATCCATTTATAGGGCGTGTGTTGTTGTGATTGAGGGTGTAGAATTATTAGCTGACTTGATGTCGTTGAACATGACCCACTTTGATGTCATATTGGGAATGAACTGGTTGTTAGCGAATCATGCATCTATTAATTGTGTTTCGAAGAATGTCACACTGAAACCCCCAAATCAAGCCGAGGTTATTTTCCAGGGTAAAGGAGTAGTATCCCCACCTTACTTGATCTCATCCATGAAGGCCTATAAGCTAATCCAAAAAGAGTGTCAAGGATATTTGTGTAGTATACTAAGCAATTTGAATGGAAACGTAGAATTGGCCGACATCCCAATCGTTAATGAATTCTCTGACGTCTTTCCAAATGAATTGCCTGGCCACTTAGTTGATAGAGAAATAGAAGTTACTATTGACGTCATGTCGGGAACACCGCCTATCTCCAAAACACCCTATAGAATGGCCCCAGCCGAGCTTAAGGAATTGAAAATGCAACTACAAGAATTGTTAGATAAGGGTTTTATTAGGCCGAGCACTTCACTTTGGGGAGCACCAGTTCTATTTGTTAAGAAAAAGGATGGTACACTTCGTCTTTGTATCGATTACCAAGAACTTAACAAGGCAACCATTAAGAATAGGTACCCATTGCCGAGAATTGATGATTTGCTTGATCAGTTACAAGGAGCACGAGTCTTTTCTAAAATTGATCTTAGGTCGGGGTACCATCAGCTTATGGTTAAAGCCGAAGATGTTGAGAAGACTGCTTTTCGGACAAGGTATGGCCACTACGAATTTTTGGTTATGCCCTTCGGAGTAACTAATGCTCCTGCAGCATTTATGGATCTGATGAATAGAGTCTTCAAGCCGTACCTAGACGAGTTTGTGGTTGTTTTCATCGACGATATATTGATCTATTCCAAGAGTGAAGTTGAGCATGAGAAGCATTTGAGACTTGCCTTACAGATTCTGAGAGACAACAAGTTGTATGCCAAGTTTAGTAAGTGTGAGTTTTGGCTTTCCAGCATTTCATTTTTGGTGTGATCGATGAAGAAGGTATTTCGGTTGATCCAAGTAAGATTGAAGCCGTTGTGAATTGGCCGACACCGACCAACGTGTCTGAGGTTCGTAGTTTTCTAGGTTTGGCGGCTATTACAGAAAGTTTGTGAAGGACTTTTCAAGGATTGCAATACCTTTGACACAACTAACTTGGAAGGGAGTGGTGTACGAATGGACCGAGGATAGGGAATCAGCCTTTCAGGAGCTAAAGACGAGGTTAGTCACAGCACCAGTTCTTGTACTACTGATAGGTGATGAGGAATTTCAGATTTATAGTGATGCTTCGTATAAGGGTTTGGGATGTGTGTTAATGCAAGGGGGTAAAGTCATAGCATATGCATCTCGTCAATTGAAACCTCATGAAAAGAATTATCCTACCCATGATTTAGAACTAGCAGCCGTGGTATTTGCTTTGAAGATTCGGTGTCATTACTTGTATGGAGCTTCTTGCCAAGTTTTCACAGATCACAAGAGTTTGAAGTACTTATTCACCCAGAAGGAATTAAATATGAGGCAGAGAAGATGGCTCGAATTACTGAAGGATTACGACATGCAGATTCAGTATCATCCAGGTAAAACAAACTCAGTGGCCGACGCGTTGAGCAGGAAGTTAGTTGGGAACCTAGCATATTTGTCAATGATTTCAGTGGAACCAACTGTCATTGAGGAAGTGAAGACCGGGCAAATAGAAGACAGATTCTTCAGGAAGATGCTTGATGAGATTGTCACTAAGCCGAGGTCAGGATACATCGTCGAAAATCAGGTGCTCAAGTTTGAAGGAAGATTGTGCGTGGCCGACGTCCTAGAGTTGAAAAAGAAGATTTTGTAGGAAGCCCATGGTTCTAGGTTTGCCGTTCATCCAGGGAGCACCAAGATGTACCAGGACGTGAAGCAGACTTTTTGGTGGCCAAATATGAAAAGAGAAATAGCCGAGTTCGTATCCCAGTGTCTATACTGCCAACAAGTGAAAGCAGAGCATCAGAGGCCAGCAGGACTTCTTCAACCCTTGTCAATTCCCGAGTGGAAATGGGAACACATCTCCGTGGATTTTGTGATTGGTTTGCCGAGGACACAAAAGGGTATGGATTCAGTTTGGGTTATAGTTGATAAATTAACTAAGTCAGCACACTTCTTGCCGGTTAAGACTACATTTAATGCCGATCGACTCGCCTCATTGTATATGACCGAGATTGTGAGACTTCATGGAGTGCCGATGTCCATTCTGTAAGACCGAGATACAAAGTTTGTTTCTAAATTTTGGCAGAGTCTACAAAGAGCTTTGGGGACCAAGTTAAGGTTTAGCACAGTTTTTCATCCCCAGACCGAAGGGCAAACAGAAAGAACGATTCAGACACTTGAAGATATGCTCAGACTATGTATATTGAACTTCCAGGGAAGTTGGGAAGTGCATTTGCCATTAGTGGAATTTGCCTACAACAACAGTTATCAAGCCAGCATTGGCATGGCACCGTATGAAGCTTTGTATGGAAAGAAGTGCAGATCACCGATATGTTGGACCGAGGTAGGAGACAGAGCTTTGATTGGTCCCGAACTGGTTCAAGTGACAACTGAGAAGATTAAACTTATTCGACAAAGAATTAGAATTACTCAGAGCCGACAGAAGAGTTACGCCGACCAGAGGAGAAGAGAGTTAGAATTTGAAGTTGGGGATCATGTATTCCTGAAGATTTCGCCGATGAAAGGAGTTTCAAGATTTGGGAAGAAAGGTAAATTAGCACCTCATTTTATTGGACCGTTTGAAATTCTTGAGAAAGTCAACTCCATTGCTTACAGACTTGCTTTGCCGCCAGAACTAAGTCAGGTCCACAATGTGTTCCATATTTCGATGTTGAGAAAATATGTTCGGGATCCACTGCACGTGATTGATCATTTTGGGATTGTGGTTAGTGAAGATTTAGGCTACGAAGAGAGGCCGATACGGATTCTTGATAGGCAAGTGAAACGGTTGAGGAACAAATCGACATCGATGGTGAAAATCGAACGGAAGGAGCATTACGGCAAGAATGCTACATGGGAGATGGAAGAAGAGATGAAAGTTCGATATCCGGAATTGTTTTCGGGTCAAGGTAACTCAAGTTTGGGGACCAAACTTCTTTAAGAGGGGTAAGATGTAACAACCCTCACTTCATCTTAGTCTTGCTCTCATGCATTTATATGATTTTTGTCTTGTTAAGCTTGCATTTCAAATCTTGTCTTTGTTTTGCTTAAGTGTTACTGCATGCTTTGTTCCGTGCTTGGTGTGAGTTTAGCCGAGGTCATCCTAAGCCTGGGGTCGCACCTTTGAATCTCTCATACCTAGGACTATCTAGGAATCTTTTGGTTAACCTCCACTCGTACCTTGGCATATTGGCCGAGATGTCACTATCTAGGCCGAGGTGTTCATCACCAAGGCCGAGATGTTTATTATCTAGGCCGAGATGTTACCCTTGCAGCTAGTGATCTTGTTCCTAGATTGGTATGACCTAGACCGAGGTGTGGCACATCTAGGCCGAGGTGTGGCACAGCTAAGTCAAGTGTTGTCTTTCCTAGCCAAGATCATTGAGACCCTACTTGCCGAAGCTTTGTCCTTACCCGAGATCATTACCTGCCGGAGTGCCTATGCCATCTTACTTGTTGAACACACTTTGTCTTAGTCTTGTCTTTTCACTCAGTCACCTTTTTGAGAAGAGCCAACCAGCCGAAGCCACGTGTCCCAGTAGAGGGTGAAGTCAGTGAGCTGTTGAGAAACACATCATTTTGTATCATATCCTTTGCTTTTAGAGAGAGAGGCTTTAGGAAGAAGAATGAGGAGTTCTTAGAGAGGGAATAGATTTCCAAGCTTGATCTTCACACCTTGAGCCGTTAGATTCGTGTCTTGAGGTTAGAATCTTGATCTACTCTTGTTGTTCTTATTGTTCATCTAGTTGCATTGTATGATCGAGCACGATTTGTAAGCCATGCATTGATTTGAAGTTTGGTTTTAGAAAAAGAAAGTGATATTCATGTGTTCTTGAATAAAGCCTTGTTTGATCCGAAAGCTTGCATAAAGATTCATGTTTTTGTGTTTGTCTTCATAAGATCTTCTAGTATGGGTACCCAGGTCCATGTTTTTGAACTCATCTCATGAAATCCCAGATTTCGTAATAACAAGTTGTGATTGAGCATTCATGTTTTCATGTTCTTCATGTTCTTCATGTTCATGTTCTTCAGCAGAGGGAAACCCAGATTTTCCCGACTTCATTTCCTTAAATGTGGCCATCAGGACCACAACTCAGCAAGGAGGTGTGGGACCTCGGCCAAGACCTGGTTGGTGCCCATTATGTTTTCCCGAGATGAGAAACAGTGCTTTGTTTTGGTCCGACTTAGTTTTGAAGGAATGCCGAGATCATTTGCATTCATGTAAAGCTTGTTTGAGAGTGCATTCAATAGACTTTGCCATGTGTTTGTAGGACTTGGACTCTTGCTTTGACCCCAACGTTTGAAGAACCAAGTGAGTGGTATTTTTAATAAAGCTAAGTTATGACATTTGATAAAGCTTTACCTTGCTTGTTTTGGAAAAGTATTTGTTAAGCATGAATGACTATCCCTATTTTGTGTATTAAGTATTAGCTTTGGTTTTGATAACATTCTTGACAAGTCCGTACGTGCTAAGGGACTATAAGCATTTGTAGCACAAGTCCGTACGTGCTAGGGGACTCTAAACTTTTGTAACACCTTTGATTATGTCATCCCTTATATTATTAATGCTAGTAAGCATCCCTTGAGACTTGAAAGATTTGTTAGATGAACTTGATTTGTCCTTTGATTTCATACAAGATATGATGTGTTTTGGTTTGATAAAGATCTCGGATATCATGCATGCAAACCCCTTTATTAATTATATCATTCACTGAGTATCCAAGCTCACCCTCTCTATATATATGTAGGTGACGAGCAGGACGTCGGAGACGCCTAGATGTTATTTGAGCTTGTTTTGGATTAATGTTTTGCAACATCTTGAAGATTATTGTAACAACCCTCATACTGTTTACCGATTAATGACTGATTGATTACCGATAACCATCGATTACCGTTAAACTGAATTGATTATGACTGATAATTGAACTGATTAAAAATACTGAACTGACTGACTGAAAACTGGAACTGAATTGACTGAGTATGTACGTTTGAATTGCATTCTATCTGTCGATTGTTTATTTGATCTGTTCGTATTTTAGTGTTTAAACTGCTAATTGAAGGCCTTATCGGCGGCCGAATCCGGAATTGATTAATGTTTTATGATCGTCATAATTAATGTGATTTTATGGTATAATTATTTGAAAACTGATTAGGTATGATTAAATTAGATTAAATATTGATAAAATACAGAGTTGGCCTTAATTACAACCTTGCCCTTGAGTGGGCCACTACCTATACACTTTTGAGTACATTATACTTGAGCCAAAAACGTTTACCTCAGCCTTCTTCCTTGCCTTGCCGACTAGAGAGAGACTAGAGGAGAGAATTGAGTTCATTTTGTTGAATTGGCTTGAATTGCTTGGTGTATTGCTTGCTAATTGAAGGGTGGATTGCTAGATTGAACCCCTAGACTTGCATTCAAGGACCTTAGGTATGAATTTCACCTTCTCATTCTTGTGTTTGAACTAATTCTTGCATGGTCCATGTTAAATTGTAGAGCTAAGTCATGTTTTAGTTCATACATGTTGATATAGAGCATAATTCATGCTTGCATGTGTTCTTGGTTGAATTTGGAGTTGAGTTCATGGCAAAATGGTGCATGCATGTCCATAATTTTGTAATGGTCCATGTTTTCAACTTGTTCTTGGATCAATTGGCTCCTTAGAGCATCAAATTGGAGCTTCAAAATGGTTTGAATTCATGCATGTTTGCATGTTCATCTTGTGCTTGAAAAATGGTTTAAATTGAGTTTGAATTAAACACCTTTGGGCTTTGATTTCTTAAAATTGAGCTTTGAAACATGTTATTCTATGTGTTTATAAATGTTTTCCAGAAAATGGGCCCAAGAGGATCGGTTTTGATGCTTTTGAACTTGGTTTTTGGCTTGGAGGTGCAATCTGGAATTTCCAGATTTTGCATTTCCGCTCGAGCGGGGGAATTGCCGCTCGAGCGTGGAATCCGAGCATCCAGTATCTCTGCACTATTTTACAGTCCGCTCGAGCGGAGTCATGTCTCAAGCTCGAGCGGGCGTCGAGCGGAGATTTCACCCATCCAGTACTTTTACAGTACGCTCGAGCGGGAAAGTTTACGCTCGAGCGTGTACCTTTGTTGCATGTCCGCTCGAGCGGGGAAACATGCGCTCGAGCGGGACTCTGTTTTTCTGAAAACTCCGAGACTATTTTCTGATCACATCTTGGCATCCTCATCCCATTCTAGGCATTCTTAGACCTAGTTTAAGGCATCTTGTTGAGGATATAGATGTAGAGCACACCGAGGCATTAGGGATTAAATTATGATCTTTCCCAGCTGTGTAGCTTAGTGTGTGTTCAACCTGTGAACTGTGTAGGGTTGGCGACTGGGGAGACACGCTCTAGCATACTGTAGCCCAAACTCTGTGAGTAACAACTGTGTAAAGATATGTTCAAAATGATTATTTTCTGAACAATTGAACTGTACTGCTTTCTGAACTGTTACTGTTAATTGAATGAATGTATGTCCTCTATTCTGAACTGTATTGTGGCATCCTTAGCAACTACTGTTACTGACTGTTACTGTTACAGAGATCTCTGTCGGTTCCCTCGTGGAACCACTACTGTTTACTGATTGATGGCCATCAATACTGTTCGGTCTTTAAGACCTACTGTTTACTGCTATGCTAATGGATGTACCACATATGATTGAATAACTGTTCTAACTGAAATACTGATTTAATGGACTGTTTTCATTACTGTAAGGACATTTCATTCATAACCCCTTTACGCATTATGTTATTCACTGGGCGTTAGCTCACTGTTTATATATATATGTAGGTGCTCAGCCACCAGATCGGAGCTAGGAGCGTGGGTTAGACTCCAGTTTTGTCAAGCCAGCCTATGTGCCTCACTGCGAGGTTCCGAGCCTATCGTGTTAAGGCTTAGGGGTGTTTTACAATTCCCCCTTCTGTACCGTCTACTGTTCTGTATAGACTGAATGTTTACTGTACTGTTATCAAGGGATTAGGTCCCTGTACTGTGTGACTGCAAATTTTGTATAGACTGTACTGTTTGTATATGTGAATGCATGAAAAATCTTTTTGGCATACAGACTGACACAGCTCAATGGACATTATTCATTTACTGTATTGGCTTCCGCCAGGCCCTGTACTCTGTTTTACTATACTACTGTTCTGCAGGCCTTCGGTAATCTCGGATTACTGGCCGGTTACGGTGCTAAACCTATAGGGCCGGGTTTGGGTCGTGACAATTATGCTTCTTGGCTCTGTATTTCATTCTTTTGTATATGTCAGCTTGAGAAGCTTTTTGATCAAGATGTAAAATGTACCTTACTTTATTTGTATTCAAGTTGTAATATTATGATTAAGATGTATGCCATTTCATTTGATCTATGCACTGCTCTTGTGGACTACTTAGATTTAAACGTATTACTTCCGCACATGTAAGCCCCATATGTATACTCTGATTGTGTATGAATCTTTGTAAGTTGGCCTTTGGTAATCTCGGATTACTAGGGACGGAATGGGGTCGTGACATTACTATTCAAAATTCAGTGACTATAGCAATGACCATGCTCGAGGCCCAATTACAAAGTTCAAGCAGATCAACTAAATTCACTTCAACTTTTCCCATCCTCAATACAAGACAATAAATTAACAATAGATTTTTGTAAAGAACACAACAATAGTATATATTCCAAGCACTATAAATCTACCACAATCAGTTGTCTCAAAATTATTATTATTATTTTTAATTTCAATTCATATAGTCCAATTAGAAATAGTACATCCAAATTTGTCTATAGTATAGGGGGATAAAGATAGTGTTTTTAAGTGGGTGGGAAGGTGGTTGTAGACACTGTCACACAGACAAAGTGAGCACAAAGAGGAATACTAGAGAGAGAGCGCCCCCGCGCGCGCCGGGGGGGGGGGTTGGTGAACTATTACTGGCGGTGGTGAAGGGTAGAGAGCGAGAGTGGGGATATCAACAGCAATGTAGACAATGAATGCCATTTTTCCTAGTATGGGATGACGAGGTTCAAATTAATCCCAAATTCAAATACTAATTAGAAAGGCATGAGTTTGATTAATTAATTTACTTAGAATTTCCATCGAGGAAGTTCTGAAAAATTGCAAAAGAGACTTTTGGGGGTTGGATTGGGAGAGGAAAAAAATAGAGTGTTGCTATTAGCACACACTTAATTTCTTTAAACCCTCCAATTCTCACCCCTTTCTTTTTTATTTCAATTATACCCTAAAGTAAAATTACATTAAAAGACAACTTTTAATAGAACACCCACCCACCAAATGAAAACAATTAGAATGACACTCTACAATATTGTACACCCACCTCCATCCCCATTTATATATATTCCTTACCAATTTAAACCCTAATCGCATTCTTCTTCATCACCATCCTAAACCCATGTATTCATCTTCAATGAAAAATATTCAAAACCACCAAATCAATTAAGGTTTTGTTCGGTGGTTTCAAATGTGTTCGGTATTCCAAATCAGTTAACGTTGCAAACAATCTTATTACATATTCTGGGTTTCTACATTTGGGTCGTTTTCACCATTCATTGATACTTATAGAGCAATGAAGGAGGATGACAACAACATTGATAAGGTTGGTGTTGTATTGGTAAATTTATTTATCTTGCATTTACGATTCTAGGTCGTTTTTGGTTTGGTACTGGTTTGCTGACTATTAAGGTTCTGTTCAGTAATATAGTGCTAAACAGAAACATTTAGTTTAATAATACAGTGTTGAACATAAACATTTTGTTCAACTCTAGAATGTTGAATGGTTTCATTTTTGTAGGATTTTCCCCCTATTTTTATTTTTTTTGAGGGTTTTTCCTTCTAAAATCCCTTGTATCGAGGGTTTTACCCCGAAATAAACAAAAAAATAATATATAATGGGGAGTTGGAGGTTGCTTGAGAGAAGAAGAAAGAGACCGTCGAAGAGATTTCCAACTGAGATACCGTCGTTCATGGTGACAAGGAGAAAGAGACCATCGTTTATGAGAGAAGGAGAAGAGAGGGAAAATCGATTCGTCTCTCAATCGTTCATCGTTTATCGTTTACTAAGAGAAGAAGAAGATAGGGTGTGCAAAATTAGGTGAGTGTGCACTTGGGTGTGATAATATTATGAATATGGGTAAAATTGGTATTAATTGGAGTGTTCAAAGAAATCTTATTAAAATTTAGGATTTAAGATTGGGGTTCAAAGAAATTAGGTAGGTGCTAATAGCAGCCCTTAAAAAATAAAATGGAAAATTACAATGACCTCCCCCAATAAATGTACACAACATAGATAGCCCCAAGATATTGGAATAGTACAATTATACCAATCTCTGTATATGTTTTTATACACTTAAGTTGGATAATTATTTGATAGTCTTGGAACACCACTCACCATGTGTCGTTACTTATATGGTCTTCAAACCAATCACGTAATTGAAAATTTTACAAGTAAGATATAACAACTATTTTTGTTAAGTAGTTGAGAGACAATGAATTACTCACTTAGTATGGATTCCAGTTTCTTATTTGTCGAGAGTAGCACATAACTACATCATATGATATTTTTGGACCATTCAATAGTTTTCTTTTTGTAATCATGGTTCTAAATCGCAATATCAGAATACGTAATCAATCATGAAATATCAAGTTTAGGAGTATTAGTCGATATGTATCAAAATCGAGTATCATGATGGTGAAATTTTAAAAATCATTAACGGAATATAGATGGATGTAGCAATTCACCATAAAGGTTACTTTTTGATACATAACGGAAACGAGCCGATACTCCCACCTAATCTGATCTCACCACAAGATTGGGTTGTAGATGACTTGAATGCATCAAAAGTCGTTACGAACCCACCGTCACATAACATCTGATTTTTAGAACAATACTTGTTGTAGCTAGCATAATATTAATAAATAAGATGAAATGTTTTGAATTAAAATATCAAAATTATCCTTCTTATTTTCAAACTAATTCCTTATATGAAGCCATCAAAAACACCATTTTTTTATTTTTTTATTTTTGTAGTATGGGTTTACTAAATTTGAATATCTCAACTTCATAGATGAAGTTGGTGTATTGTGAAACTAATTTGTATCAACGTCAATGATCTAATGTTTATCTAATATGACAAGTTGGAAAAGAATATGCATGCAAAAAATTGAATTAATCAAACATAAATAATCACATGATCAAATCGCATATATTATAATAAATGGATAGTTTATTCTTAAAAAAAAAATATAAACTACATAAATAAAAATGATTTAATATTATGACAATCGATGTTGATCTACTTAATTTTTTACATGAATAATTTTTTTAGTTAGTTGTATAAAATAAAAAGTTTAGATCACCAAAATAAGTTCAATTTAATCCGATAATGAATCAAAAAATTGAGATCTTGAACCTTAATATATCCCAACTCTTTCTTTTACCACAAACAATAATGAGAAAAAAAATAATACAAAGGCCTTCTTTGGAAAGTTTGGTTTAGGCTAAAATAGTCAATAAAAATGAAATATATTTAAATAGTCAATAAAATAAAATATCACATCTAAACTATAATCATTTTATTTTTTCTTTTACAACTATCAAATCAACTACACACACACCCAAAAAAAAAAAAAAACTATCGTCACACATACAATTTTTAGTCAGATTAAAATAATTAAAAAAGCGAAAAAAAAAAACTAAAATAGTCTATTCCCAAGTGGAACCAAAGTCAGTGGGGCTCGCAATGGTAAAACTGAAAGTCAAAAAGTAGGATTGATCTCTCATTCCGGGGAGCTTCTATTTACACACACAATATACACTTTCTACACATCCCCCCTCACTACACTTATTACACACTCCCTTCATTAAGTGTGTGTATAAAGGGGGTTTAGTGTGTGTAAATAGAAGCTCCCCTCATTCCGTCGTAGCTTTCATTTCAACTACAACCTTATTGTTCTGTCGCAAAGGCCCTCCAAAATTCCACTCTTTTCTACGATTCTTGTCTCACATCTTCGAAATTGTTCCGACATTGAATTTGTCGCAGTTGAATTTAATTTTAATTTGAACAATTTAAATTTAATATTTTTATTTTTACTGCAATATTGAAACAAAAATAATGGTTCTAACTTAGATGTTCGTTATGATTAGAAATCAAGTTATAAAATTAGACTAATGCTATATGCACCAATTAGTGCACTAACTAGTGTACCAATTGATGAAATGACATAATTTAAGATGTTTTTAGTATTTGTAATTTGTATAATGAGTGGGGTCAATAATAATGTCATAACTAGTATTGATATACTAGTTAGTACACTAATTGGTGTATGTAGCACCACTCATAAAATTATGGTATATGCGGTTGAATGAGTTAATTTGTGATTTTTTATTATTTTTTTAAGATGGGAAGTTAATAGAAGTGAGAAATAAACCTAGGTTTGACTCTAATAATAAAATAAATATGAATTTTTAATTTTATTAATTTAAATTTAATTTTTTTTTATTTTCAGTCTAAACTATTTATCTATTTTCGTTAAATAAAACTGATAAAAAAAATGATATTTTAATTATTAAACTCAACGAAAAATGGTATTTTAAACATTTATATAGACCTTATATTGAGTTTAATGGCCAAAATACTATTTTTCATTAATTTTACTTAATGGAAATATGTGAATGGTTTATATTGAAAACAAATAAAAAAATTATGATTTAAATTGACAAAATTAAAAATTCAAGATGTATTTTTTTTTTTTTTATAAAGGTCAAATTCTAAAAAATTATAAGGCAAACTACCAATAGGTTTCAATAATTGAATTTAATTTCCATCAAGTCCCATTGAAAATAGAGAAAATTAGTCTAAGGTCCCTCTTCCATTTTTAATAATGAAAGAGATCCACAATATTATTTTTTGATGTCTAAAGTTACTCAACCCCCGACACTCATATATCATAAAGAAATTTGATCCGTCAAATCAAACTGTCTTTCCCTCTCTTCCTCTCTCTCTGCTCTTCTCTTTCCGATGAACTCTACCTCTGTAACGCCCTCAAAATAAACCCATATTAACCATAACATTAACATGCACTTATAAAAGAAAACGAACCATTTGAGTTACTCATCAGAGTATTCTTATTGAAAGACATCACATGTAACATCCTGCAACATCAAAATAAATGCCCTAAGGGCTTACATCTTTCCAAGCTAACACTTGGACACAAGAGGATGAGTACTAACTCATTTACAAATTAAGCCCTAGGCTTGAATGTTTACATGAAATCTCAAAAATAACAGAATAAAGCATATAACTAAAGACAAGTCTTCAAAATCCCAAATCCTTCCAAGCTAAGTCCTTGGAGGTAGCTTATCATCTGAACCTGAAAATGATGTTCCCATAAAGGGTGAGCCACAGCCCAGTAGAAAAATACTAAACCAAATATAAGCATTGAATAAAGCTATAGCATTCAATAGATGGTTAACCAAGATAATCAATTTTATCATTAAACAGTCTCATGACACTAATGTCTAAGACACATTTCACTTTCCATTATTATCAACATGGCTCAGAACCTGGCCAAACTTACAACAGTGAATTATATATCATATTCACATTACTTCCAATATCAACAAAACAAATGAGACTCATGCTCATATCAAAACACTTCATACTTCCCATTTGATACACATTTTAGTGCTGTATCAATAATCATGTAAAAACACTTCAATATAATAAGCACACATAAAAATGGTGCTAATGGAGTCCATCCCCTATCTCCTCCCAAACAAAAATCCGGTTTAGAGGTCCATCCCCTATCTTCCCCTAAACCGTGGAGTACATCCCCTATCTCCTCCCAAACAATATGCATATACAATGTATTAAACACTCGTCATATACAACACACAATCAATACATGTATTTTCTGTATTAATTCAACAGTATAAATCAATGACTTAACCAATGTGATTAGTTTCAGTTTTTCCTAATCCACATGCAATGTCTACAACAATCACGACTATCCTCCACCGATAGCCCAAAACAGTTATTTCTAAACAGGAAATAAATGTATCAACTAACATAATTCCAACATTTTCCATAGGTGAGTGATTAAACTAACCTACTACTCCATTTAATCAATAAATTCATTAATTCCATGAATTCAACTAAATTCCCCAATTTTTCCTAAATTAATTATATAAATTAATTTATTATAACAACTAGGGGTTTTTCCAAAATTACCAAAGTATCCCCAACATATCAAAATACCAAAACTTAGAACAAAACTTATAGAATGGAGTAGGAAATCCCTACCTTGAAGATCACAACTAAAATAGAGAAGATGGAGATGGTGACCCAAAATCCAAAGTGCTCCAAATCCTCTCTTTTTCAGATTAAAAGAAAGATCTCGCGAAGCTCTACCTTTCTTCCAAAGGAACTAGGGTAGAAGACCACAAGGAATAGATCAAATCTTGGAGAGAAGGTAAGAGTAGAGAGAGAAACTCTCAAGGGGCGGTTTTTTTTAAAAGTTAAGAGATGAAAAGTAGGTCAAAAAGTGATCAGAAAAGTGAAATCACGGACTGATGTAGTCGACTCTACGCTCGAGCGTAGAAAGCCCTGCTCGAGCGTAAGACACAGAATCATGCTCGAGCGTGAAGAAAGCCGCTCGAGCGTCGATTGCACCCTTCCAGAAGTTTTGCAGGCGCTGCACCCGCTCGAGCGTAAAACTCCCCGCTCGAGCGGAGGAGCAAAAACAAGGGATCACGCTCGAGCGTAAAAACTACCGCTCGAGCGGAAGAACTGCAGAGCAAAATACAGGGAGATGGAAAATCCCGCTCGAGCGTCAAAACTCCCGCTCGAGCGGAGAAGCAACAACGAAGGGCCCGCTCGAGCGTTAAAACCTCCGCTCGAGCGTGAAGGCCAAAATCTGGGCATCACATATTGGCATCAAAATTCAACCAATCTGTACCAGACCCGTCCAACACAACCTATACTTCAAATACAAAGAGATTAAAGGACAACAACAACCAATAAATAATGACAGAATCTACGGAGCCTAAGTCCGGATACAATAATCTAAAGAGAAAAGACCGGGGTCGCTATAACCTCCCCCCCTTAAAAGAATTTCGTCCCCGAAATTAAGCACAAGGTTTTAAAAAAACAAGTTTTTCTCAAATTCCAACAATATGTTATCTCAATAATAAACAACTTGACCCAACACCGGCCATTCCATCTCTTAACTAAGAGGCATGCCACAATATGCAAAACAACCATATATTTCATCCTGCATTAACACTATGCAATTTTCTTTCAATTTCAACAATTTTCAATATATTCAATATATACAATATTCCATTAAACTTCCATTTCGAGGCAAGTTCCAAAATATTTCCATTAACCAAAACATTCTAAATGTTTTACAGCTTAAGACATATATAAAAAGCTTTAAAGTTTGACAATATTACAAAATCTAACTACAAGATTACAAATCAATAAACATGTCCGGATATTTCTCGCGGACTTCCAACTCACGTTCCCATGTGGCTTCCTCCACCCCGTGATGTTTCCACAAAACTTTCACCAAAGGAATGGTCTTGCCTCGCAAGACTTGATCCCGTTTATCCAAGACCCGAACCGGTCTCTCCTCATACGAGACATCCTCATCAACTACTAAATCGGTCCAATCCAATACATGTGATGGATCCGGCTCATACTTCCGAAGCATACTCACATGAAACACGTCATGTACTCCGGACAACTGCGGCGACAAAGCTAAACGATAAGCAGTCTCGCCAATCCTCTCAAGGATCTCAAAAGGACCAATGAATCGAGGGGACAACTTCCCGCTCTTCCCAAACCTCATCAATCCCCGTCTTGGTGATATCTTCAAAAAGACATGATCACTCACCTCAAACACCAAAGGTCTCCTCCTACGGTCGGCATAAGATTTCTGACGACTCTGGGCTGTAACAAGCCTCTTACGGATAAGCTCAACCTTCTCCGTCGTTTCCCTCACTAACTCCGGACCTAACAGAGGTGCATCACCCACCTCGGCCCAACAAACAGGAGACCTACACGGTCGGCCGTATAAGGCCTCAAACGGTGCCATACCGATACTAGACTGGAAGCTGTTGTTGTAGGCAAACTCCACTAATGGCAAGTGCCTCTCCCACGACCCGCTAAAGTCAAGAACACAACCCCGAAGCATATCTTCAAGGATCTGAATAGTACGCTCAGACTGCCCATCAGTCTGAGGATGATAAGCTGTGCTAAAGGTCAACTTAGTACCTAAGGCGCTCTGCAAGCTCTGCCATAATCTGGCAGTAAAACGAGGGTCCCTATCGGAGACGATCGTCACTGGAACCCCGTGCAACCTCACTATGTCCCGAATATACAAGTCGGCAAGATGATCTACTGAATCTCTAACGCGCATAGGAATGAAGTGCGCCGACTTAGTCAACCGGTCTACAACCACCCAAATAGCATCACTGCCCCGCTGAGTCCTCGGAAGACCTACAACGAAGTCCATAGTGACATGCTCCCACTTCCACTCGGCAACAGGCAAGGGTTGCAACAAACCCGCTGGCCTCTGATGTTCGGCCTTCACTTGCTGACAAGTAAGGCACTTAGATACGAAAGCTGCCACATCTCTCTTCATACCCCGCCACCAAAACTGGCGACCCAAATCCCGATACATTTTAGTACCTCCCGGATGCACCGCAAGGCGTGAATGATGAAACTCTCGGAGTACCTCCTCTCGATGAGACTCCGGCACAAACAGACGGTCTCGGTATCTCACACTCAGGTCGGGATACACCGTCAAACCTTTTTCAACCTTCCCACCAGAAATCTTCTCACGGAGGGATTCTACCTCAAGGTCGCCCCTCTGAGCCTCTAACACTCGAGTCACAAGTGTAGGTTGCGCAACAACAGAAAACAAGGCCGCAGCCTCAACGGATTCGCCCAGAAGCAAATCAAACTCTCCAAGTGCACCTAACATCTCCCACTCTCGGATGGCTATACTAGCTATGTCACCAACAGGTTTCCTGCTAAGGGCGTCGGCCACCACATTGGCCTTTCCCGGATGATAATGCAATTCAAAGTCATAATCCTCAATAAATTCCATCCACCTCCTCTGCCTCAAGTTCAAGTCTTTCTGTGTGAACAGATATTTCAGACTCTTATGATCCGAGAATACCTCGAACCTCTCACCGTAAAGATAATGTCTCCAAATCTTCAAGGCAAATATCACAGCTGCTAATTCTAAATCATGCGTAGGGTAATTCTTCTCGTGAACTTTCAACTGACGTGAGCCATAGGCAACCACTTTCCCCTCTTGCATCAACACACAACCAAGACCCTCTCGTGAGGCGTCACAATAGACTGCATAACCCAACCCTCTCTCCGGAATAATCAAGACTGGAGCAGTGGTCAGTCTAACTTTCAACTCCTGGAACGATTTTTCACAAGTCTCACTCCAAGCAAATTTGACTCCCTTCCGAGTCAATCTAGTCAAAGGCGAAGCTAATCTGGAGAAATCTCTTACAAACCGGCGATAATACCCAGCTAATCCCAGAAAACTGCGGATCTCAAACACACTCTTAGGCTGTACCCAATCTTGCATTGCCTCTGTCTTGGATGTATCAACAGACACCCCTTCCCTAGAAACTACATGGCCTAAGAACTTCACCTCCTCTAGCCAGAACTCACACTTCCCAAACTTAGCATAAAGCTGATGGGCTCTAAGTAAATCAAGCACCACCCTCAAGTGTTCCTCGTGCTCTTCCTCTGAAGGTGAATAGATAAGGATGTCGTCCACGAAGACGACTACAAAACGATCTAGAAATTCCCGGAATATTCGGTTCATCAAATCCATAAATACTGCCGGTGCATTGGTGAGCCCAAATGGCATCACCAAAAACTCATAGTGGCCATACCGCGTACGGAATGCCGTCTTAGGAATATCCTCCTCCCTGACTCTCAACTGATGATAACCTGATCTCAAGTCTATCTTCGAGAAACAACGGGAACCTTTCAACTGATCGAACAGATCATCTATACGGGGCATAGGGTACTTATTCTTAACCGTAGCCCGATTCAATTTCCGGTAATCTATACAAAGTCTCAAAGCACCACCTTTCTTTTTAACAAAGAGGGCCGGTGCTCCCCAAGGCGAAACACTAGGACGTATAAAGCCTTTACCTAGCAACTCCTGGAGTTGGATCTTCAACTCAACTAACTCAGCTGGGGCAAAACGATAGGGTGCCATAGAAATCGGCGCCGTGCCGGGCACTAAGTCAATAGAGAATTCAATCTCTCGATGCGGTGGCAAACCAACAAGATCCTCGGGAAAAACGTCCGAGTACTCACACACCACCCTTGGTAACACAATCTGAGTCTCACCATCCTCACTACTCGAAAGGTCAGCAAGTAGACCACTAAGCTCACTCCGTCCTCGCGGAGCATACCCCGGTGGCAAAACACTACCAACACGGTCCCCCAGAAAATGAAAACACTCACCATTCACGGTACAACAAGTGACTCTCTGACGGTAGCAATCAATAACTGCCCGGTATGACGATAACCAGTCCATACCCAAAATAACATCGAAACCTCTCATAGGCATAACTACAAAGGAAAATGGGATTCTATGGTAATCAACCTCTATATCACAACCCCTAACACCGTGTTTCAAAATCAATTCACCCCCAAGAGGCGACACTACACAAATAGGAGATGCTAACGGTGCTAACTCCAACTCCAAAACAGATGCAAATGCAGCAGACACAAAGGAATGAGATGCACCCGTATCAATCAAAACATTAGCAACCGAGTTGCAAAACAAAAAAGTACCTCTCACAACAGATGGAGCCGGTACAAGATCCTGCGCGGTAACAGCATACACGCGCCCAGATGACCTCTGATCAACCTGCTCACCCCTAGGAGCATACGATTGTTGCACCGACTGAGACGATGAAGCCCCCTGATTGGCCCTCGAGGCCTGACCCGACTGAGCTGGCTGCTGACCCTGAATCTGCCTCAAACCAGATGCACCAGGTGTGCCACCCAACTGCGGACAATACCTCTTCATATGCCCTGGCTGACCACACTGATAACATGAGAGTGGCTGGCCTCTACCCTGACTCTGGCTCTGAGATCGAGCCGAAGATGATGCTGCTCTCTGCACTCCTCCCCTCTGAGGACAAACTGGAGACTTGTGGCCCAGCTGGCCACACTTGAAGCAGGTAATGCCTCCTTGACTGCCTTTCCCCGAACTAGCACTCGGCACAGGAAAAGTTGATCTAGAAAAGCTACTCTGAGACTGTTGGGGATTAAAACCCTTCTGTCTCCTACCATCACTCTGACCATCCTGACTCCTCTTGGAGCCCTTCTGTCCTTCCTCCTCCTCCTGCATCATGATTTCCATGTGGGCTGCAGCATCAACCAAACGCCCATAATCCCGAATCATAGTTCCCCCAACTCTCAGCTTGAGGCCACGCCTCAACTTCCTCTCAAACTCAATACAACGGCGTTCCTCAGACGCCACCAATTCAGGTGCAAACCTGGATAAACTAGTAAATGCAGCCTCAAACTCGGCCACTGAAGAACTCGACTGCTTAAGCTGGCAGAACTGGTCTCTCAGCTTCTCCCTAACTGCTGGAGATAAGAACTTCTCCTGGAAAGCATTCACAAAAGCCTCCCATGTACCTCCTATACGCCCCTTAGTGAACTTCCACCACTGACCCGCATCCCCCTTCAACTGGAATGATGCCAAGGTCACCTTCAACCCCTCGTCTTCGATGCCAAGCATCTCAAACGTCTTCGTTGTCTGTTCGAGCCATTCGTCTGCCTTAAGCGGCTCTTTAGGATCACCCACAAATTCATCCGGATTAGACCGGAAGAACTCCCTCTTCAGAAAGGAAGGTCCTGCATCCGCAACAACAACCTGGGCTTGATTCTCAGCCCTAAGAATGCCTACTGACTCCCTGAATGCCCCTGCTATCTCTCGGGCTAAAGCGCCCATAGCCTGCTGGCCTATTGGCTCGGCCACATTGGCCTGGCCAATTCCCTCATGAACTGCCGGAATCTCCTCTGGCACCGGTACCTCCTGCCTACCCGGCCTACCACGCCTACCGCGTCCTCGTCCTCGCCCTGACATCCTTATAAAGGAAACAAACAAAGACGTTAGCACATTAATAAATGTGCCGAAACTAAACACTCGCGTCCTAATGCATTGGACAAAAATAATTCATTCCACGTAAGCACATAATCACATAAGCACCTACGAATTTCATTCCTGGATAATAATAGTCCCGAAGCGTTACTATAGTTCCGGTTGGAAACAGCATTGATCAAGTGCCTTTCCAACAAGACTACTAGAAACTCAAGGGTCCAATTAACATCCTAGAAACTACGTTCCATACCCACATAATCACATAAACATGCTATCATATAAGCACATAACAGTACATCTAAGTCTCTATCAAGCGAGACGAACCCATTGTGATACTAATCACTTCCCACGTACCCAAAGTATTCGAACCCGGTACGCTCTGATACCAAGTTGTAACGCCCTCAAAATAAACCCATATTAACCATAACATTAACATGCACTTATAAAAGAAAACGAACCATTTGAGTTACTCATCAGAGTATTCTTATTGAAAGACATCACATGTAACATCCTGCAACATCAAAATAAATGCCCTAAGGGCTTACATCTTTCCAAGCTAACACTTGGACACAAGAGGATGAGTACTAACTCATTTACAAATTAAGCCCTAGGCTTGAATGTTTACATGAAATCTCAAAAATAACAGAATAAAGCATATAACTAAAGACAAGTCTTCAAAATCCCAAATCCTTCCAAGCTAAGTCCTTGGAGGTAGCTTATCATCTGAACCTGAAAATGATGTTCCCATAAAGGGTGAGCCACAGCCCAGTAGAAAAATACTAAACCAAATATAAGCATTGAATAAAGCTATAGCATTCAATAGATGGTTAACCAAGATAATCAATTTTATCATTAAACAGTCTCATGACACTAATGTCTAAGACACATTTCACTTTCCATTATTATCAACATGGCTCAGAACCTGGCCAAACTTACAACAGTGAATTATATATCATATTCACATTACTTCCAATATCAACAAAACAAATGAGACTCATGCTCATATCAAAACACTTCATACTTCCCATTTGATACACATTTTAGTGCTGTATCAATAATCATGTAAAAACACTTCAATATAATAAGCACACATAAAAATGGTGCTAATGGAGTCCATCCCCTATCTCCTCCCAAACAAAAATCCGGTTTAGAGGTCCATCCCCTATCTTCCCCTAAACCGTGGAGTACATCCCCTATCTCCTCCCAAACAATATGCATATACAATGTATTAAACACTCGTCATATACAACACACAATCAATACATGTATTTTCTGTATTAATTCAACAGTATAAATCAATGACTTAACCAATGTGATTAGTTTCAGTTTTTCCTAATCCACATGCAATGTCTACAACAATCACGACTATCCTCCACCGATAGCCCAAAACAGTTATTTCTAAACAGGAAATAAATGTATCAACTAACATAATTCCAACATTTTCCATAGGTGAGTGATTAAACTAACCTACTACTCCATTTAATCAATAAATTCATTAATTCCATGAATTCAACTAAATTCCCCAATTTTTCCTAAATTAATTATATAAATTAATTTATTATAACAACTAGGGGTTTTTCCAAAATTACCAAAGTATCCCCAACATATCAAAATACCAAAACTTAGAACAAAACTTATAGAATGGAGTAGGAAATCCCTACCTTGAAGATCACAACTAAAATAGAGAAGATGGAGATGGTGACCCAAAATCCAAAGTGCTCCAAATCCTCTCTTTTTCAGATTAAAAGAAAGATCTCGCGAAGCTCTACCTTTCTTCCAAAGGAACTAGGGTAGAAGACCACAAGGAATAGATCAAATCTTGGAGAGAAGGTAAGAGTAGAGAGAGAAACTCTCAAGGGGCGGTTTTTTTTAAAAGTTAAGAGATGAAAAGTAGGTCAAAAAGTGATCAGAAAAGTGAAATCACGGACTGATGTAGTCGACTCTACGCTCGAGCGTAGAAAGCCCCGCTCGAGCGTAAGACACAGAATCATGCTCGAGCGTGAAGAAAGCCGCTCGAGCGTCGATTGCACCCTTCCAGAAGTTTTGCAGGCGCTGCACCCGCTCGAGCGTAAAACTCCCCGCTCGAGCGGAGGAGCAAAAACAAGGGATCACGCTCGAGCGTAAAAACTACCGCTCGAGCGGAAGAACTGCAGAGCAAAATACAGGGAGATGGAAAATCCCGCTCGAGCGTCAAAACTCCCGCTCGAGCGGAGAAGCAACAACGAAGGGCCCGCTCGAGCGTTAAAACCTCCGCTCGAGCGTGAAGGCCAAAATCTGGGCATCACATATTGGCATCAAAATTCAACCAATCTGTACCAGACCCGTCCAACACAACCTATACTTCAAATACAAAGAGATTAAAGGACAACAACAACCAATAAATAATGACAGAATCTACGGAGCCTAAGTCCGGATACAATAATCTAAAGAGAAAAGACCGGGGTCGCTATAACCTCTATTGTCTGAGTTCATCGTTGTCGTCGTCGTCTTCTCCAACTCTCTCTCCTCCGTCAAGCGAAGCTTAAAGCATCCTTATCATCAATAAACACAACTATAAATTCATCAAGAAATTGTTTGAAAACCCTATTCATCAGGTCCATAAAAGCTACAGGTGCATTAGTTACCCCAAATAGTATTACCGAAAATTCATAGTGCCCATATCTAGTTCTGAATGCAATTTTCTCTATGTCTTCGGCCTTGACCTTTAGCTGGTGATACTCGAATCTAAGGTCTATCTTAGAAAACACTTGTGCTTCCTGAAGTTGGTCAAACAGATCATCTATTCAGGGCAGTGGGTATTTGTTCTTCACAATTGCTTTGTTCAATTCACGGTAGTCTATGCATAACCTCAAAGATCGATCCTTCTTCTTTACAAACAAAATTGGAGCACCCCAAGGTGAAGTATTCGGACGGATAAATTTCTTATCTAGCAAGTCTTGTAATGGAGTTTTCAATTCTTTCAATTTAGAGGTTGACATTCGATATGGAGTTTTTGAAATTGGTTGTGTTCCGGGTACGACATCTATATAAAATTCAATTTCTCTATCAATCAGGTCTCCAGGTAGTTCATTTGGAAACACTTCAGGAAACTCGATAACTACAGGGATGGTCTCAACATTAGCATTATCAGCATTCATAATCAAAACATAACATAGATAACCTCAACACCCTTTTCACAACAGTTTATTGGCTTTCACAACAGAGATCAGACACGGTGGAGGAACTACCCCATTCCCAGCAAACATAATACCGAAGGCCTCCGACCTAATTAGCAAATTATAAGGGGCTAGCAAAAGCAAATATAGAACATACATATTCCATTAAGCTGTGTAGACATATATGAGATAGAAATTTCAAAAACTTTATATATACATATACGTGACGTCATAAATACAATAGTCTTACGCCACATTCTGCACAAATATAGGCAAAAGGGAACTTAGCCCAATATACAAATAAACAGAAAACTTGTTCAAAATCTCAAAAGAAAACAAGTCTTATACGTTCACAAAACATGACTACATGACATTCGGAACCTCCTCGGGAGGCACAAAGGCTAGCTGATAAAACCAAAACTCTAGGTCATCAACTCTGAGCCTGGTCACGCGTCTGGTCACCTACATACATAAATAAGTAGAGTGAGCGGAAGCCTAGTGAATAATAACAAGGTAAAGGGGTTTAATGAACGTTGTCCATACAAGTACCGAAATCAATAGAATTTATAGACATGTTCAGAAATCGGAGTTCATAGCAGAAATAGATTCAAAATCATATTCATAATCAGAATTTTCAATTAATCATAGTTGGTGCATTCATTAGCACTAACAGAAGTAGTTGACCCATAAATGGACGGCCATAAAGGCATATAGTTGACTCAAGTGCATGGAGACATTACAGCTGGCTCGTGAAACGTACAGATGGCCCATAAATGTGACGTAACAGAAGGATCCATAACAGTTGGCTCATGAGACGTACTGTTTGCCCATAATTGGGACATAACAGAACAAATAACAAATGTCATCTGAAGCTAATGACGCCACGAATACATTTCAAAAACATTGGACAACCATTCATTTATACAAAAAATAATATTTCAGAAAACAGATCATCTTGTATCATTCAGAAAGTACTTATAATTGAACATAACTTTACAAAGTCATTACTCACAGATGGCGCCAATAGTAGATAGGCAGAACGGATAACCGGATAGCTTACGACGTGTGACCTACACAAACATAACAGATACACATATTGAAACACATGCTTGGATAGTACTTAACTTATTTCGTTTTGTTCTTAGTGTGTTTCTAAATCTTATCCTCATTACTATGTCTTAATTATGGCCTAGGAATGCCTAGAATGCAATAAGGATGCCAGAATGCACTTGAAACTACTTGGTCAAATTTGCTGAAAATAGGGTCTTCGCTCGAGTACAGTTTTCTTCGCTCAAGCGAAGGTTAAAAAATACGAGTGGTCGCTCGAGCGCAACTTCTGTCGCTCGAGCGGTCTGCAAAACTTGTAAACTTTTTGGAGCATGCATTTTACGCTCGAGCCAACTTTTGGTCGCTCGAGCGAGAGTGCAAAATCAAGAGGGGTCGCTCGAGCGCAGGATCTGTCGCTTGAGCTGTGAGGCAAAATTCTAGAATTTTCAGATTGCACTCCCAAGTTCAAAACTCGAATTCAAAGCTTTTAAACACATCCTTTGAGCTCAAAACTTGAGAAATATGTCTAAACTTGCAAAACATTGGGAATTTCAAGATCATTTCACAAGTGGTGTCAAAGCTCTGCTTGGTCCCGAGTTAATTCAAGTGCAGGTCGCCGATATGTTATAGTGGTAAAAAGTGGTGTCACAGTGGAAAAAAAGTACACTATAGCCTTTTTAGAACCATTCTTTTTTGAGCTTTTCCTTGTGGTGGAACATACCACATGCCACATCAGTTGGATTTTTGTTGTGTGTTACAGTGGAAAAAAATGAGCGTTAGTGGGAAAGGGTACAACCATCCAACAAAAATTATCAGACATACAAAATAAGATCTCACGGTTATATTATCAATACCAATAGGACTTATCAGAGCAATAGAAAAAATATGGAACTGATTGGAGTAACTTCTGATATGGGATTTTCTAATAATTTTCCCTTAAAAAAGAACTTCTTCAATTTGTCTGACAATGTCAATTTTTAATTTCCTATGCACACAACTATATGGAAAATTATTTGGTGCTTAGGCAAGTCTATGTTGTGCTTCTACTTGATTGCTATTGGTCAAAATAGTAAGACTCAATCCTTTTTGTTTAGTATTTGAGAGACAACATGACAAGTATCATGTGATGAATGGTGTGAAGTTAGTGGTAGACGTAAGAATTATTATTAGGGTGGTTGCGTTTAAAATCCACAATAAATTTTTTATTTTTTCATTCAAAGAGAAATCATTGTACATAAATATATTGAACATAAAATATTATTTTGCCCTCCAAACTTTCACATGTTTTTCAATTTGACTCCCAAATTTTGATTAATATCAATTTTACATTTAAACTTTTGAAATTTTAATCAATTTGGCCCTTGCTACAATTGGACGGAATATGCTGACATGGGGGACAAATTGATTTTTAAGGTTTAGTTTGGGAGGGCAAATTGATTTTTAAGGTATAGTGTGGGGGGTAAAATGAAATTTCAAATGAATTTTGGTGTCACGTCAGCACATTTAGTCTAATTGTAGACGGAATGTGACGGCAGGAGCCAAATTGATCAAAATTTCAAAAGTTTAGGTGTAAAATTGATATTAATCGAAATCTGGGTGTCAAATTAAAAAATGCGTGAAATTTAAGGGGGCAAAATGATATTTCCTCTATATTGAAATATACACTTTCATAACTATAAAAATTGAAGTATTATTTAATCTAAAATAGGGAAAGCTCAACCCTCCTAGATAGAGGTTTTAGGCAAAATCTCAACGATAATTCTTTTTGACGTTTAAATATTATTATTTATTATAACTTTTTAATGTAAAATACATTTATCTACCATATTGGACACTTTTTTTTAAAGCTTTGTTATTGAGGACTATATTGAAATTTTTTAAGTTTAACTATTTAAGGTATTTGAACAAGGAAGAAATTTATCATACTCTATTATTAGAGTTTTTTTTTTTTTTTTGGCTCCTTGTAAGTCATTCCATGATATTGTTCCACACTAATAATCACTTATCACCCCTTATGCAGTTGGATAAAACATCAGTATAAAAATTAGAGATCCTACTATATAAATAAATCACTATAAAATAAAAACATAAAAATACCATACGCTTCCATAAACTTAGGAGTGTAAATTTTAATTATATTAAAAATTTATTAATATAAATAATAAACTTTATTATTTATCAGTTTTTGAAAATTTATTTACTTGTTGGGGCCACCTCTCTTAGGAGTGATGAGATTGTTGGGGAGCCCATCCTTTCTCAATCTACCAACTAAGCCAGCAATACACCATATGTTAATGAAGTTTTGAGGATGTTTAGAGGGAACACAGCATCGTAGCCACCTCCTCAGTCCGCCAATGTCAGAAGTATTATTTTAAAATTATCAAATAATCACTCTTAATTATATAAGTCTCACCTCCTTTGTTTTGTCACATCATTACAGAAAAACATTATTACAGGTGAATTTACAAAACATTTCAATTACAATTTTTGCAAAATATTTTGCAAGATAAAAGCCAAAGATGAACAGTGTTCCATACCCCCTTTCCCACTTCCAAAGATTTAAATTTCATTCTCATAATTTTCTTTATTTACGTTTTCTTTTTCGGTTCCAATCT
Organism: Camellia sinensis; assembly: GCF_055761805.1. Lineage (NCBI taxonomy): Eukaryota > Viridiplantae > Streptophyta > Magnoliopsida > Ericales > Theaceae > Camellia > Camellia sinensis. The sequence goes on from NC_138972.1 coordinate 63,937,629, forward strand.
ATTCGTGTAGTAAAGATGAATATCTATTGATCTGTTCAATAAGTCTTCATTGGGGAAGAGGTTATTTGGTGGTTTTGAAGTAATGTTTCACACCATTCACTGTGTTACATTAATTCTGTAGCGAACAATAAAGCAGGGATCCCATTCTTTCAACAATAAAAGGTGAGTTGATAGACCGCATGAATTTGCATCAGGACCATTGTATAATTTTCCTTTTGGGGCTTTTTTCCTAGCGTAGTTATGGGTTAAAAGTTGATAACAACAGCTGTATAGGAGAGGACGGTCCACAACAAACAGTGTAAATAAGAACCCAAAGACATGTACAATTGACCCATTGATGGTCCATAGCAATTGTTTCTTAGGAGACGCTGGTTTTGGTCCACTATGAAAGATTAATTTCCATCCTAGTGCCGTCTTGTAAACTTCACCAAGTCTTTCGGTGTCACCGTTTCAACAAAAACTGAGATCTTTATAAATTATTATTATTATTATTTTTTTTTGTGTATGATCTTTTTACATTGAACTTGGTCCATTAGAGTTTGAATCTATATTAATGATGAGGTGATATTACCATTGTACTGAAGATATTGGTTTTGGTCCACTTGATATTTTGAATCTATTGATCCATTTAAGAGGTCTTTTGGGCCTCTCTCATCACTAACGTGTTTATGGGTTAAATGTCGGCAACAATAGTTAAGTAATGTTAGAGATTCTTAAAATATCATTTTTTTCATTTATCAATATGAAATAAGTTTTTAACGAGTTAAATGCTAGTCAAAGGTAGTGTTTGTTTGTTTGTTTTTTTTTTTTTCCTTTTATTTTTTGACTCGTTAGGATCTCCTCTAATCTAGATCTAAGGTGTGAAAGGGAAAAGAGATCATTCTCAACGCCTCACATAAGACTTGAACTCATAACCTCTATTATCAGAATTGGACAACATACCACAGTGGCACATAGTCATGGGTCATAAATATTAATTCCAATCCACTTGAATCGATTGCTTCGAAAGTTCATTTAATGGACCAGCGATTGGCTACAATTGACCCAATAGTGGTCCATAGCAAATTTTTTCGTAGTACTGTCTTGTAAACTTTTTTCTTAACACTGGTCTTGGTCCACCATGAAAGATTAATTTCCATCCAAGTGCCGTCTTGTAAACTTCACCAAGTCTTTCAGTGTCACTGTTTCAACAAAAACTAAGATCTTTATAAATTATTATTATTATTATTATTATTATTATTATTATTATTTGTGTCTGATCTTTTTACATTGGCCTTGGTCCATTAAAGCTTGAATCCATATTAATGATGAAGTGATATTACTGCTCTACTGAAGATATTGGTTCGGTTCACTTGATATTTTGAATCTATTGATCCGTTTAAGAGGTCTTTTGGGTTTCTCTCTTCACTAACGTGTTTATGGGTTAAATGTCAACAACAATAGCTGAGTAATGTTAGAAACTCTTAAAATATCATTTTTTTTAGTTATCAATATAAAACAAGTTTTTAACGAGTTGAATGCCAGTCAAAGGTAATTTTTTTAAAATTTTTTTTTCTATTTTTCGACTCGTTAAGATCTCCTCTAATCTAGATCTAAGGTGAAAGGGAAAACGAATCATTCTTGACGCCTCACATAGGGCTTCCTTTATTATGAGAGTTCGACAACATACCATAGTGGTACGGAGTCATGGGTCATAAATATTAAATCCAATCCACTAACTACAAGAATTAACACTTTTGCCGACCAAAAAATTGGTCGCTAAAAGTCCATTTTTGGTCGGCAAAAGTTATCCGTGACCAATTTTTTTGGTCGCTACTTTGGTCGCCAATTAAGGGTCCGCAAAAGTAATTCGCGACCAAAATTTTGGTTGGTCGGGAAAAGTTGGATTTGCCGACTAATTTTTTGGTCGCTAAATATATCATTACCGCGACTAATTCATTTAGTCGCTAAAACACTTTGGTTGCGAAAAGTGATATTTTCCCGACCAAATATGTTTGTCGCCAAAAGTAAAAAATCGGCGACCAACTGTTTTCGTCGCCAAAAGTTGAGAAATTGCCAACTAATAATTTAGTCGCCAAAAGATAAGGAATTGCCGACCAATGATTTTAGTCGCAAAAGTGTAGAATTTGGCGACCAATTATTTAGTCGCCAAAAGACATTAAATAATCAACGACTAATTAGTTAGTCGTCAAGTCTCGTTTTTTTTTTTTTTTTTTTTTTTTTTTAACAATCAATTTTTGTTTATAAACATTCAATCCAATATTGAACAAAATTCATTCAACCCAACCCAAATATAACATTAAAATTCATCATATTTTCCTGCTCAATCCCAAACTTTACAATCATTCCATTCAAAACATTGATTGAGACAAGTTTTAAACATCCATCCATTGAAAACCAATACGTAATTGAACAAAAATTAAAAGGAAAATCAATGAAGGAATCCAAAAAAAATCCTAAAACAGGAAGGAATATATATGGTTTTGAAGCATCAGTCTTGTGCTTGATCGTTCTTTTCACCATGCATGTTCTTTTCACCAAGCATCAGCCTTGTGCTTGATCAAGCAAAAAGACCTTTTCCCATACTCCCCATGTCCGTTGCAATTACCAGTTGCAAATGCTGTCCAATATCTTCCAATGCTCTGACCATTAATCCATACTTGACCTTTTCCCATACTCCCCATGTCCAAAGCCAGAGGCTCGTCTCCATCAGGTGCATTGAAATAAGCCTGCAGTGTTGGAAGACAGATTAAACTCGTAATGCCAATGAATCATTTCCCTGTACATACATAAAATGAGTCTTTCTGAAATTTATTTTAAATTTTATATTCTTTATATACCTTATGCCATGTTAATAGAAACAAATAAAATAGTTTAAAATAAACTAATTAGTATCAAAGGAACAATAAAATAGAAACAAATACAATCCCAAGTTTATAGTTTTTATTCTTCCCACTTCCAACATCTTATTAATCTTTCATGCAAGCATGGACGCACACATGGCATAGATAACTAATACAATTTTAATTTAGTTTATTATGCAATCATTTGATGAATAAAATATAATGAAAATGCATAATCGATCAATTAATTAAGACATGCATACGTACCCATGAAGCAAAGGTGTTGGCATCATGTTCCTCGTAGCCAAGTGATCCAGGCATCCTTTGGTCGCAAGTCAATGTCCTGAAAACAATAACACATAAATGGAACAATTTACAAGCTAGGGAATCCTTTTATTTGCATCAATAATACTCTTTCTTTTTGCTGATCAAAAAAAGAGAGAAGATATTGATAACATATGTTGGATTAAAGAATTAGTTATGATGAGTGAGGTTTTAGGACTATAAATAATCAGCTCTCATAAATTTTACAAATTACTGACATATGTTATCTTTGATGATCTATAATTTGTCAAATTCGAACTGTCAGTTAACTCTGTTACCCCGCATCAGCATAAATCTCAATCTTGAGCCCTTTGCTGTGGACATAATCTGCTAGAGTCTTCATACCAGATGGAAAAATTGTAGCATTTGGTATCAAGTTTCCCTGCATATATATATATATATATATATGTATAAGACAAATGCGGCCCAACATTGATATATGTATTATAGATGTATGTATTTCAATCTTCTTCTAGTATATATTAGTGCATCTATATATATGTATGTGTGTATGTGTGTGTGAGAGAGAGAGAGAAATTAATTTAATCAAACCATCAAAAACTTTTGATACGTATATATATTTGAGATGCTTGATCAGAGTGAATTGTTGAGCATACACTTATGCTTGCTAGAGGCCATAGTTTTAGTTCCAACACCATCTAAACTACCAAGTCCATTTGTTTTTAAAATTTTCTTATTTCTACTTTGTCACGACCCCATCCCGCCCCTAGTAGAATGGTGCCATGATGGTCAGTAATCCGAGATTACCAAAGGCCAACTTACAAAATTCACACACAATCAGAGTATACATATGGGGCTTACGTGCGCGGAAGTAATAAATTTAAATCTATTGGTCCATAAGAGCTATGCATAGATTAAATGAAATGGCATACATCTTGACATGGTCTTACAACTTGATTACAATAAATTAAATACACAATACATCTTGATCAAAAGGCTTCTCAAGCCGACATATACAAAAGGAATGAAATACAAGGCCAGGAAGCATAATCTTCAAGATGCTAATCAAAACAAGAATCCAAAAACATCTAGCAACAATCAACTAGGCGTCACCGTCTTCCTGCTCGTCACCTACATATATATATATAGAGAGGGTGAGCTTGGATACTCAGTGAATGATATTAGAAATAAAGGTTTGCATGAATGATACTCAAGATCTCTTTTCAAAACAATACATAGCATATCTTATACAAAATCAAGGGAGTCCTCTAGCACGTAAGGACTTGTGTTACAAAGGCTTAAAGTCCTCTAACACGTAAGGACTTGTGTTACAAAGGCTTAAAGTCCTCTAACACGTAAGGACTTTCCAAGAATGTCATCTAAAACAAAGCTAATACTTGATACTCAAAATAGGGATAATCATTCATGCTTAACAAATACTTTTCCAAAACAAGGCAAGGCAAAGCAAAGCTTTCATCAAAACATTTCAACATAGCTTTATTAAAAATACCACTCACAAAGTTCTTCGGGTGAAGGAATTACAAGCAAGGATCCAAGCCCTACAAGCACATAATAAACCCCATTGAATGCATTTCAATAAGACAAGGGGTGATGCTCAAAGATGGACATGAAATGCATCCTTAAAACAAGCTTTACATGATATGAAAGGATCTCGGCATTTCTTTCAAAACCAAGTCAAAACAAAGTAAAACATGCTGGGAGTTACAACACTGCCTTTTCATCTCGGAAAAATATGCCGGGTACTAACCAGGTCTAGGCCGAGGTGTGTTCCCGATGACCACATTCAAGGAAATGGAGTCTGGAAATTCTGGGTTTCTTTTTGAAGAATATGAAGAACATAAATGCTAAAATCATAACTTCCTTATTCAAAATCTGTGTTTTCATGAGATGAGTTTGAAAACATGGACCTGGGTACCCATACTTGAAGATTCCGTGGAAACAAACACAAAACATGGAACTTGATGTAAACTTTTAGATCAAATCAAGACTTCTCTTCAAGAACTCAAGAACACCATTTTCTCTTTCTAAAACCAAACTTTAAATAAATGCATGGCTCATGATTCATGCTAGATCATGCAATGCAGCTAAATGAACAAGAAGAACAATCAAAGCAGATCAAGATTCTAACCTTAGAACACGGATCTAACGACTCAAGATGTGAAGATCAAGCTTGGAACTCTAGTTCTCTATCTAAGAACTTCTCCTCCTCTCTTCCTGGAGCTTCTCTCTCTACAATGCAAGAGATATGACAAAATGATGTGTTTTCTCTACTGCCAGCAGACTTAACCCTCTGCTGGGACACGTGGCGACGACAGGTTGGCTCTCCTAAAAAAGGTGACTGAATGACAAGACAAAATGTATGACAAGGTGTGTAAAACAAGCAAGGTGGTATGGGCATTCTAGCAAGGAGAAGATCTCGGGTTAAAACATCGACTTCAGCAAAAGGGGTCCCAATGATCTCGGCCAGGATGGATAACGCATGGTCCAAATGTGCCACACCTTGGCCTAGATGTGCCACACCTCGGCCTAGGTTATACCGGCCCAGAACAAGACCACTAGGTGCAAGGGTCAAGATCTAGAATGCCTAGGTGGTAACATCTCGGCCTGAATGACATCTCGGCCAAGACGCCAGGGTGGAAGGGAGGTCGATCAAGGTGGTTCCAAGATAGTACCAAGCGTAAGAGGTTCGAAGGTGCGACCTAGGCTTAAGATGACCTCGGCTAAACTCACACTAAGCAAGGAACAAAGCATGCAAGCAATACTTGTACAGAACAAATCAAGGTTTGCAAATGCAACATAACAAGACAAGATCATGTAAATACATGCAAGCATGACTAGAGTAAAGTGAGGGTTGTTACATCCTACCGTCCTTAAAGAAGTTTGGTCCCCAAACTTAAGTTATCCAGCCCCAAAAATAACTCCGAGTGTCGGGTTTTCATTTCTTCTTCCATTTCCCATGTGGCATCTTTACCATAATGCTCTTTCCATTCAACCAGTACCATCGGTATCGACTTGTTCCTCAACTGTTTCACTTGCCTATCAAGAATCCGTATCGACTTCTCCTCATAATCTAAATCTTCGTTAACCCCAATCCCGAAATGGTCAATCACATGCAGGGGATCCCGAATATACTTCCTCAACATCGAAATATGGAACACATTGTGAACTTGACTTAGTTCTGGTGGTAAAGCAAGTCTGTAGGCAGCTGGGTTAACTCTCTCAAGAATTTCAAACAGCTCGATGTAACGTGGCGCTAACTTACCTTTCTTCCCAAACCTTGAAACTCCTTTCATCGGCGAAACCTTCAGGAATACATGATCCCCAACTTCAAATTCTAGTTCTCTTCTTCTCTGGTCGCATAACTCTTTTGTCGACTCTGAGCAGTTTTGATTCTTTGTCGAATGAGCTTAATCTTCTCGGTTGTAACTTGAACTAGCTCGGGACCAATCAAAGCTTTATCTCCTACTTCAGTCCAACACATCGGCGATCTGCACTTTTTTCCATACAAAGCTTCGTACGGCGCCATGCCAGTGCTAGCTTGATAACTGTTGTTGTAAGTGAATTCTACTAATGGTAGATGCACTTCTCAACTTCCCTTGAAATCTAATACACATAGCCTGAGCATATCTTCGAGTGTCTGAATTATTCTTTCTGTTTGCCCATCGTTCTGGGGGTGAAAGGCTGTGCTAAACTTCAACTCGGTTCCCAAGGCCCTTTATAAACTCTGCCAAAATCTAGAAACAAACTTCGAACCTCGATCTGACACAATAGACATCAGCATTCCATGAAGTCTAACAATCTCATTTATATAAAGTACAGCAAGTCGGTCAGCATTGAATGTAGTTTGAACAGGCAAGAAGTGTGCTGACTTAGTTAATCTGTCAATGATAACCCAAATCGAGTCCATTCCTTTCTGCGTCTTCTGCAAACTAACCACAAAATCCATGGAGATGTGTTCCCATTTCCACTTAGGAATTGACAAAGGTTGAAGAAGTCCCGCTGGTCTCTGATGTTCTGCTTTTACTTGCTGGCAATACAGATACTGAGATACAAACTCTGCTACCTCTCTCTTCATGTTTGGCCACCAAAAGGTCTGCTTCATGTCCTGGTACATCTTGGTGCTCCCTGGGTGAATGGCAAACTTGGAACCATGGGCTTCCTGCAAAATCTTCTTTTTTAATTCTGGGACGTCGGCTACGCACAATCTTCCTTCAAACTTGAGTACCTGATTCTCAATGGTATACCCTGTCCTCAGCTTAGTGACAATCTCATCGATCACCTTCCTAAAAAATATGTCTTCTATCTGCCTGGTCTTCACTTCCTCAATGATAGTCGGCTCCACCGAAATTATTGGCAAATATGCTAAATTCCCAACTAACTTGCTGCTCAACGCGTCGGCCACTGAGTTTGGTTTACCTGGATGATACTGAATCTGCATGTCGTAATCCTTCAGTAATTCAAGCCATCTTCTTTGCCTCATATTTAATTCCTTCTGGGTGAACAAATACTTCAAACTCTTGTGGTCTGTGAAAACTTGGCAAGAGGCTCTATACAAGTAATGACGCCAAATCTTCAAAGCAAACACTACGGCTGCTAGTTCTAAATCATGGGTAGGATAGTTCTTTTCATGAGGTTTCAATTGACGATATGCATATGCTATGACCTTACCCCCTTACATTAACACACAACCCAAACCCTTATGTGAGGCATCACTATAAATCTGAAATTCCTCATTGCCTGATGGTAATACAAGGACTGGTGTTGTAACTAACCTCGTCTTTAGCTCCTGGAAGGCTGATTCCCTGTCCTCGGTCCACTCATACGCCACTCCTTTCTGAGTTAGTTGTGTCAAAGGTATTGTAATCTTTGAAAAGTTCTTCACAAACTTCTTGTAATAACCTGCCAAGCCCAGAAAACTACGAACCTCGGACACATTGGTCAGTGTCGGGCAATTCACAACGACTTCAATCTTACTTGGATCAACAGAGATACCCTCATCATTAATCACATGCCCCAAAAATGAAATGCTAGAAAGCCAAAACTCACACTTGCTAAGCTTGGCATATAATTTTCTATCTCTCAGAATCTGTAGGGCAAGTCTCAGGTGCTTCTCATGCTCAACTTCACTCTTGGAATAGATCAATATATCATCGATGAAAACAACCACAAACTCGTCTAGGTACAGCTTAAAGACTCTGTTCATCAAATCCATGAATGCTGCAGGAGCATTGGTCACTCCGAAAGGCATTACCAAAAATTCGTAGTGGCCATACATTGTCTGAAAAGTAGTCTTCTCAACATCATCGACTTTAACCTTGAGCTGATGGTAGCCCGACCTGAGATCAATTTTAGAAAAGACTCGTGCTCCTTGTAATTGGTCAAGCAGATCATCGATCCTCGGCAACGGGTACTTATTCTTAATGGTCACTTTGTTCAGTTCTTGATAATCAATACAAAGGCGAAGGGTACCGTCCTTTTTCTTAACAAATAGAATTGGTGCTCCCCATGGTGAAGTGCTCAGCCTAACAAATCCCTTGTCCAACAATTCTTGTAACTGTAATTTCAACTCCTTAAGTTCGGCTGGGGCCATTCTATAGGGTTTTTTAGAAATAGGCTGGGTTCCCGACATGACGTCAACAGTAAATTCTATTTCTCTATCAACTAGGTGGCCAGGCAAATCATTTGGAAAGACGTCGGGGAATTCTCTAACAATTGGGATGTCGGCTAACTCAACATTTCCATTCAGATTGCTTAGTATACTACACAAATAACCCTGACACCCTTTTTTAATAAACTTATAGGCCTTCATGGATGAGATCAAGCAAGGTGGGGATACTACTCATTTTCCCTGAAACGTAACCTTAGCTAGGTTCGGGGGTTTCAATGTGACACTTTTGGAAACACAGTCGATGGATGCATGATTCCTTACTAACCAATCCATCCCCAATGTGACATCAAAGTGACTTATGTTTAACGGCATCAAATTAATTAATAACTCTACATTCTCAATCACAACAACACACGCCCTATAAATGGATGCAACAGTCATAGTTCTCCCAGATGGAGTAGATATAGATAACACATAACCAAGGGGTTCTAGTTCTCTATCTAACTTCTCGGCAAATTTAGTAGATACAAATGAATGCGTAGAACCCGAATCAATCAATATGTATGCATCTTTAGAACAAATTGGAAGGGTACCTGACATTACTGTCTCAGCACTCTAGGTGTCTCCTGGTACTAATGCAAAAACTTTGCCCTGCCTCGTCTGTGCCCTCCCGATGTTATTTCTCTGTGCAGAGTTCGAGGTACTCCCATTCTTCTTACCATCGTCAGTCCTTACCTTCGGACAGTCTTTCACACGATGACCCATTTCACCATATTCAAAACAGGCTCCTGATGCCCAATGGCAAACTCCGGAATGTGGCTTTCCACAACTTGCACACGTCGGCTTAGTATTACCTTCCTGGTTTGAGTTGCTGGGACTGCCCATATTCGCCTTCTTCTTGGCATTAAACAGTACTCGGCGATTCTCATAGTTTTGTCTCTTCCTCTGGCCCTCCGCTGAACTCTGGTATCGGTTCAAGTTAGCTTCTACCAGGATGGCCTTGTCTAACACTCCGGCATAAGTCGGCATGTTGAGCATGTTAACTCGATCCTGTATCAGTCCACATAGTCCACTTTCGAACTTCCTAGCTTTTCTATATTCATCATCGACCATGTGAGGCGCATATCTCGTTAACTCGGTAAAAGCACGGTCGTATTCTGCCACTGTCTTGTTGCCTTGTGTTAGAGTCTGGAACTCTGTGGTCTTACGGTCTCGGATACTAAGGGGAAAATGCTTGTTGTAAAACAGCTCCAAAAATCTGGCCCAAGTCAAACCCGGATTACTTTCTCGGACCATCATCCACCATCTTCGTGCGTCGTCATCTAACGTGAATGCTGCCAATGACACCTTCTGGGCGTCGGTACTGGGAAAAATCTCAAACAGCTTCTCCATTTCCAAAACCCATGCTTCGAATTTCATCGGCTCTATACCCCCTTGGAATCTCGGCAGTTTCATCTTTTTGAACTCTCTGATCAAAGCTATGGTGCCGTCCCCATATAAAGCTTGCTGTGGAGGCACTTGTGGCGTTGGAGGAGATGGAACTGCATGTTGGTCGTTTGTCTGCTCGGCCTAGGTAGAAGTAGTACTAGTGTCTTGAGGTCTAGGTTGTCTCAACTCACGAACCAAACCTTCAACCAATTTCTCCAACCTGTCCAATCTGTCCTCAGAATGATCTCGGCCAACTGGAGATCTACCCCTTCTTATGATGCTAAGAGTAGGCAAAATGTAACTTTAAAACAAATGAGTAAATAGACATGTTTGCAAGCAACAAATAGTCATGCCGAGATGATGCACATCTTGTCAAGTAGCAAGCAATATGATGCAACCCTAATATCATTCTAAGGGAAATCCTATGCTCTTTAGGACTAAAAGTGTGTGAATAACGTACTATAAGGAACTCGTGCTCTGATACCAATCTGTCACGACCCCATCTCGCCCCTAGTAGAATGGTGCCATGATGGCCAGTAATCCGAGATTACCAAAGGCCAACTTACAAAATTCACACACAATCAGAGTATACATATGGGGCTTATGTGCGCGAAAGCAATACATTTAAATCTAATTAGTCCATAAGAGCTGTGCATAGATTAAATGAAATGGCATACATCTTGACATGGTCTTACAACTTGATTACAATAAATTAAATACACAATAAATCTTGATCAAAAGGCTTCTCAAGCCGACATATACAAAAGGAATGAAATACAAGGCCAAGAAGCATAATCTTCAAGATGCTAATCAAAACAAGAATCCAAAAATATCTTGCAACAATCAACTAGGCGTCACCGTCTTCCTGCTCGTCACCTGTATATATATATAGAGAGAGGGTGAGCTTGGATACTCAGTGAATGATATTAGAAATAAAGGTTTGCATGAATGATATTCAAGATCTCTTTTCAAAACAATACATAGCATATCTTATACAAAATCAAGGGATGAACCAAGTCCATCTATCAAGTCTTTCAAAGTTTCATGGGATGCTTACTAGCATCAATATAATACAAGGGATGACATTGACAAAGGTGCTACAAAAGCTTAGAGTCCTCTAGCATGTAAGAACTTGTGTTACAAAGGCTTAAAGTCCTCTAACACGTAAGGACTTGTGTTACAAAGGCTTAAAGTCCTCTAACACGTAAGGACTTTCCAAGAATGTCATCTAAAACAAAGCTAGTACTTGATACTCAAAATAGGGATAATAATTCATGCTTAACAAATACTTTTCCAAAACAAGGCAAGGCAAAGCAAAGCTTTCATCAAAACATTTCAACATAGCTTTATTAAAAATACCACTCACATAGTTCTTCGGGTGAAGGAATTACAAGCAAGGATCCAAGGCCTACAAGCACATAATAAACCCCATTGAATGCATTTCAATAAGACAAGGGGTGATGCTCAAAGATGGACATGAAATGCATCCTTAAAACAAGCTTTACATGATATGAAAGGATCTCGGCATTTCTTTCAAAACCAAGTCAAAACAATGTAAAACATGCTGGGAGTTACAACACTGCCTTTTCATCTCGGAAAAACATGCCGGGTACTAACCAGGTCTAGGCTGAGGTCCCACACCTCTTGGCCGAGGTGTGTTCCCGACGACCATATTCAAGGAAATAGAGTCTGGAAATTCTGGGTTTCTTTTTGAAGAATATGAAGAACATAAATGCTAAAATCATAACTTCCTTATTCAAAATCTGTGTTTTCATGAGATGAGTTTGAAAACATGGACCTGGGTACCCATACTTGAAGATTCCGTGGAAACAAACACAAAACATGGAACTTGATGTAAACTTTTGGATCAAATCAAGACTTCTCTTCAAGAACTCAAGAACACCATTTTCTCTTTCTAAAACCAAACTTTAAATCAATACATGGCTCATGATTCATGCTAGATCATGCAATGCAGCTAAATGAACAAGAAGAACAATCAAAGCAGATCAAGATTTTAACCTTAGAACACGGATCTAACGACTCAAGATGTGAAGATCAAGCTTGGAACTCTAGTTCTCTCTCTAAGAACTTCTCCTCCTCTCTTCCTAGAGCTTCTCTCTCTACAATGCAAGAGATATGACAAAATGATGTGTTTTCTCTACTGCCAGCAGACTTAACCCTCTACTGGGACACGTGGTGACGACGGGTTGGCTCTCTCTCCTCAAAAAGGTGACTGAATGACAAGACAAAAGGTATGACAAAGTGTGTAAAACAAGCAAGGTGGTATGGGCATTCTGGCAAGGAGAAGATCTCGGGTTAAAACATCGACTTCAGCAAAAGGGGTCCCAATGATCTCAGCCAGGATGGATAACGCATGGTCCAAATGTGCCACACCTTGGCCTAGATGTGCCACACCTCGGCCTAGGTTATACCGGCCCAGAACAAGACCACTAAGTGCAAGGGTCAAGATCTAGAATGCCTAGGTGGTAACATCTCGGCCTGAATGACATCTTGGCCAAGACGCCAGGGTGGAAGGGAGGTCGATCAAGGTGGTTCCAAGATAGTACCAAGCGCAAGAGGTTCGAAGGTGCGGCCTAGGCTTAAGATGACCTCGACTAAACTCACACTAAGCAAGGAACAAAGCATGCAAGCAATACTTGTGCAGAACAAATCAAAGTTTGCAAATGCAACATAACAAGACAAGATCATGTAAATACATGCAAGCATGACTAGAGTAAAGTGAGGGTTGTTACATACTTACAATGAGACCCACCACCAACAGTGAGTATGGGGATGAAAAGTTAATTATTTCTCATATAAGTATTTTTAATTAATTATTAAATACTCAGGATGTTATATAAGTATTTGTTCTTGCTATTTAATCATACATATATAGATATATTTAATATAAATGTACAAATCATAATGGATGCAAAAGACTTTATATAGATTATTGATTTGTACCTTAGAGTCTCTGTTCAGTTCAGCCCAACAGTCGTCTGTTTAATTAAAATTCAAATGCACAAATTAACAAAAGACGTTAATACTTGTTGGATTATGTAAATTAATTTTACTTTCTTTCAAAATTCAGAAGAAAAAAAAAAACGCAAAAAAACTTGCCCAAATTAATGTACTCATATCCCAAGGCTGCTAGCCCAGTAGAAACCATTGCATCTGCTGTGAAAGAAGAAAAATCATAGAGTTTGATAACAATTCCTCAATATATAGAGGTATATATTGGAAGTCCAACAAAATGAAAAATAAAACTAAAAACAGTGAGACCGAATTGTTATCCCAGTTAGGCAACCCAAGAGGGGGGTGAATTGGGTTATTAAAAATTTCACAATATTAAATATAACACAATATTCAGAATTTGAATAAATAAAAACAAACAGAATAATAATTATCAATATAAAAGTAGAAGAGATAGAGAGAGAAAATCAAACACTGCAATTTATAGTGGTTCGGCACGCCAGGCCTACGTCCACTCCCCAAGGAACCTCCTTGAGAATTTCTTTACTATCAATTGAATAAATACACCACCAAGCTTGTGGATTTGGCACAGGGCTTACTCTTATCTATTGAGCCTCACTCAACAATAAATGCCTTACCCTTACAAAATCTCTCACAAAAATAAGGAATAAGAATAAGTGGTAATTGAACCCACTTTTACAATAATTCTCTCACAAAGAGTAGATATGAAAGTGTAAGAACAAAAGCTAGACTTAGATCTGAAAGTGAAAGAGCAGAATACTCAGAATTTTGGAGCTCACAGAAATATTTTCTCTTCAAGTTCTTGATTTTTTCTCCACATCCAACACTTCTATTTATACACAAAAATATACCTGTTGGACGCTCCTTGCTGACGTCATGGCTTACATAAGCACGCTCCTGACGTCATCGCTTACATAAGCACGCTCCTGATGTCATCGCTTACATAAGCAGGCTCTTGATGTCATTGCTTACATAAGCACACTCCTTAAATTTAAATAGTCAGCAAATGATAAGAATTAAAAAGATAAAAATAAGATTGATTTTTTCTTCTTGTTTTTTTCAAACATGGAGCCACCGTTTTTGTAGACAATTTAATACAAAGTTCACAACTTTCAAACAAACAAATAATTTTCTCCATCTAGTTTATAATATATATATATATATATACATATATCCATAACTCCATCTTGTTCTTCTTGTTTAATTATAATATGATATAATTAATGTAGTGTAAAAAATTTAATAGCGCACGTGATGTATTCTGCATATAATGTTATATAAGTTCTGATCAAAATTTTGCATACAGAAAAATCTCTATAAATAATATTTATGATGGATCTGAAAATATATGTCATCTTTAAAATATTGTATATGTTGTAAAGATTTTAAACTAAATGTATTTTACCACTCCATATTAATTTTGTCAAAATAAGACAACCCATAAATATCAAATTTGTCAAAATAATACAACCAATCAATTATTTTTGTTAAAATAATATAATTAATCAATTTGTCAAAAGATGAATAGTAATTAACCCTATTTTTCAAAAAGTGAATAGTAAAGTTTTTTGAAAATATTTAAAATAATCATTTTTGTCAAAATAATATAATTAATCGATTTGTCAAAAGATGAATAGTAATTAACCCTATTTTTCAAAAAGTGAATAGTAAAGTTTTTGAAAATATTTAAAATAATATTTAACATATATATTTTAAAAAGATAATATTATTTTATTTAAATAATATTTAACAAATATATATATATATATATTTTAAAAAGATAATAATTTGTGTCAAATAATATGTATATTAACTAATATATTTTAGACATCATCAAAATTAAATAATATGATTAACAATCTCCCCCTTTTTGATGATGGCAATATTTGTATGGATTTGACACAAAATAAATTTGACAAAATATTTGACAACCCTGCGACATATAATTTTCAAAATCATATTTTTTCTCCCCCTTTGACATCATCAAAATAAAGATGAAGATAAGAAACAAACACAGTGGATACAATAATCTGGGGGGCCAAAAATAAAATAAGGGCCCGGCTGTCTTGTCGGAATCATTGTGGGGATTTTGTAGCATCTCGAGCGCAGGAAGTATGGACAAACAAAAGATTTGAGCAGATATAGCATATATGCATCGAGGAATGGAGCAATGGAGTGTATAAAAAGTGACACAGATAAGAAGCAAAGATACGAAATCATCAAGTGTTTGAGAGAAAAATTTGTTTTAGCTCATTTTGTAATCATGTCATTCCTTACCTTGTCTATCAATGAGTCGGACCTGCATGAGGTGCCTGTAATGCAGGCAAATGAGAGAGTACCAGTGACGCAGGCACATGCTATGCCTGTAAATGAGGGTTCTAGTGGTATTGGCAATCGAAATGATTTCGATGCTATTAATCACACTATGGCTCTTAGTACACAGGCCATGACTGCAGTTTCCAATATGGCGCGACGATTACAAGCAAGAGTACAAGAAAATCAGCAATGGAGAGATGAGGTGTGCTTGTTAAAACAACAAGTAGTGAATATGTGTAAGGAGAAGAAAGAGCTAAAAAGAAAAAATGCACAGTTGGAGAATGTAGTGCAGTATTATGCAACGGTGATAATGCCAAGACTCACAGAAATCGAAAATAGAGAGAGGCATGTAACAGAGGCTCATGAAAAATTGTTGAGAGAAGTGAAAAAGAAAAAATCTGTGAAACCTTCTGAAAATTTACCTGTAATCGAGTAATATTTTCTTTTTCTGAAATAAAATTGTGAGCATTTCTTCCTTTATTTATTTATTATTATTATTATTTTTTAAAATTTTGACTTTACACAAAAAAATTGTTTGTTGGTGCAGATAAGGAGTATGGCAGATAAGAAAAAAAAATGTATATATATACTCCCCCTAAAATTATGCACAGAATATACACATGCCTTTTTTTTTTTATATATATATTTTTATAATGATTGTTAATCTCAAAATATGAGTCTCCCCCTGAGTTAATGCACTAGAAATTTCATAAAATTGAAGAAATAAATTACCAATCTATGACACCAAAGGCCCTTAAGATCTGGCCATAAACAACTACACCAAGTGCACTAGCAAAAAAGGAGAAAATAAAAATAAAAACAAATACTTCAATCAAGGTAGAAGCAACCAATATTAAATCCAAGAAAATTTGGAGCACATATAACAAGTAAAAAAATACAACACTGTGCAACAAAAATTTTAACATGTTGATCGGTGATAACCTTGATGAACGGAAGAAATTGAGACGATTGGGTAGATCGGTGACGAATTTTTGTAGATCGGCAATGGATCTTGATGGATCAGTCACGGATCTTGATGGATCGGTGATGGAACTTGATGAATCGGTGAAGATGGTGATGCAGATTTCGGGTGGAGAAGTGATGGAGTTTGGAAGATTAGTGAGGGATTTGGATGGATGGTGATAGTGATGAAAGTGATCGATGATTTTGTGTATGGTGGAGTTGGTTGTAGGCTATGGTGAGGGTGGAGATGGAGTCGGCTAAGGGTAGAAGAAGAAGGGGAGAGCGAGACAGCAAGAGAAGGAGAAAAAGAGAGAGTAAGGGAGAGAGTGGGTGAGAGATAGAGACGGAACGGAAGAGAGAGAGAGAGAAAAATTATATATATAAATATATGTATATTATTATTATGGTTATTATTTTTTATAATAATTATTATTATTACAATATTTATTTTATTTAATTATTAAAAAATTATTTTTAATATAAACATTATATTGGAGTATTCATCATACCAAGTTCTGTTCTAATATAACAAAATTGTTCTTCGTTTAGAGGCTTGGTAAATATGTCAGCTAATTGACAATTTGTAGGCACAAATTCGAGTTCAATGTCACCTTTGAGTACATGATCTCTCAGAAAATGATGCCTTATTTCAATGTGTTTAGTGCGTGAGTGCTGAATAGGATTTTTTGAAAGGTTAATGGCACTTGTGTTGTCACATTTTATAGGAATATGATCATAGTGAAGTCCAAAATCTTGAAGTTGTTGTTTCATCCAAAGCAATTGTGCACAACACCCAGCGGCGGCAATGTATTCTGCTTCAGCAGTTGACAAAGCCACTGAGTTTTGTTTTTTGCAAAACCAAGAGGTGAGTGAGTGTCCAAGAAAATGACAAGTGCCACTAGTGCTTTTTCGGTCAAGTCTACATCCCGCAAAGTCGGCATCTGAGTAACCAAAAAGTTCAAAGGTGGTTCCCTTAGGATACCATAATCCCAAATTTTGAGTGCCGACAAGATATCTGAAAATGCGTTTGACTGCGATGATGTGTGACTCTTTCGGTGCGGATTGAAAACGTGCACACATACAAACACTAAACATTATGTCGGGCCTACTTGCAGTAAGATAAAGTAAAGAACCAATCATACCTCGATATTTCTTCTCATCTACGGGTTTACCTTGCTCATCTTTGTCGATTTTTATCGATGTGCTCATTGGAGTTGCTGCAGGCTTTGATGATTCCATTTCAAACCTTTTGAGTAGATCTTTGATATATTTCGTTTGATTTAAATGGATTCCATCATTAGTTTGTTTAATTTGTAGACCAAGGAAGTAATTTAATTCCCCCATCATACTCATTTCAAACTCACCCTGCATGTCTTTAGCAAACTCTTTGCACAAATTTTCATTAGTAGCACCAAAAATGATATCATCAACATAAATTTGAACGATTAGCATATCTTCCTTTTTGATTTTTATAAAAAGTGTTGTATCAATTTTTCCTCTACAAAAACCTTTGTCAAGTAGAAAATTACTCAATCTTTCATACCATGCTCTAGGAGCTTGTGTCAAGCCATATAAGGCTTTTGAAAGTTTGAAAACATGATCTTGGTATTTATGATTTTCAAAACCAGGAGGTTGTTCAACATAGACTTCCTCCGAAATGTACCCATTTAAAAAAGCACTTTTAACATCCATTTGATATAATTTAAAATCTTTAAAACACGCAAAAGCAAGTAACATTCTAATAGCTTCAAGTCTAGCAACTGGTGCAAAAGTTTCATCAAAATCAATTCCCTCTTCTTGATTATAGCCTTGAGCTACTAATCTAGCTTTATTTCTAGTAACAACTCCAGATTCGTCCATTTTATTTCGAAAAACCCATTTTGTACCAATAACGGGATGATCCTTAGGTCGAGGGGTTAAAAACCAAACTTCATTTCTTTCAAATTGATTTAATTCTTCTTGCATTGCTAAAATTCAGTTTTCATCATTTTCAGCTTCTAAAAATGATTTTGGTTCAATTTGTGAAACAAATGCCAAGTTACCACAAATATTTCTAACAGAGGAACGAGTTTTTATACCTTCCGCCGCATCACCTATGATGAGGTCTTTGGGGTGGCCATGAGCATACTTCCATTCTTTTGGTAGATTTGAGTCATTTTCTGGAAGAGCATATATTTCTTGAAGATTCTCCATTGTCATTTCTTCGTCATGTTTGCGTAATGGATTTTCTTCATTTTCCTTTTTATAAATACTCTCCATGCTTGGTTGATTTTCTACAATATCATTACTTAAAAGATTCTTGGAAATAATATCGTTAGATTCATCAAAAACAACATGCACAGATTCTTCAACAAGTAGAGTTCTTTTATTAAATACTCTATAAGCTTTACTAGACATAGAATAACCAAGAAATATAGCTTCATCCGATTTAGCATCAAATTTTCCTAAATTATCTTTATTGTTATTTAATACAAAGCATTTACAACCAAAAGCACGCAAGTGACTAATATTAGGTTTTCTACCTTTCCAAAGTTCGTAAGGAGTTTTCTTAAGAATAGGTCTAATCATGGCACGGTTTATAACATAGCATGCAGTGTTTACAGCTTCCGCCCAAAAATATTTAGGCAAATTATTTTCACAAAGCATAGTACGAGCCATTTCTTCAAGAGTTCTATTTTTTCTTTCAACCACACCGTTTTGTTGAGGAGTCCTAGGGGCTGAGAAATTATGATCTATTCCTAAGTCATCACAAAACTTAATAAAATCATCATTTTCAAATTCTCTACCATGGTCACTTCTAATACTACAAATATTAAGATTTTTCTCATTTTGAATTCTTTTACAAAGTTTTGAGAAATTATAAAAAGCTTCATTTTTGTGTGTTAAAAATAATACCCATGTATATCTAGTGTAATCATCAACACAAACAAGGGCATAAGATTTTCCTCCTAAACTTAATGTTCTAGATGGTCCGAATAGATCAATATGCAAGAGTTGAAGCGGTCTAGTAGTTGAAACGATATTTTTGGATTTAAAAGAAATTCTAATTTGTTTTCCAAATTGACATGCATCACAAAGTTTATCTTTTTCAAAAACAATTTTTGATAAACCTATGACTAACTCATTTTTTGAAAGTTTGGAAATTAAATCAAAATGAGCATGTCCTAATCTTCTATGCCAAAGCCAACCATTATCATTTATAGCAGATAAACATTTAATGTTAAAATGAGAAGATAAATCATGTAAATCAAACACATATACATTCTCATGTCTATAACCTACAAATAAAGTTTTGTTTTCTAAGGTATTTTCAATAGTGCAATGAGTTTTCTCAAAAATAACTCTATAACCTTTATCACATAATTGACTAATACTAAGCAAGTTATGTTTTAAACCTTCAACAAATAAAACATTTTCAATAATAGGAGAGAGATTTTTACCAATACTTCCTACACCAATGATTTTACCCTTGCTATTGTCGCCAAAAGTCACATATCCGCCATCCTTTGGTTGGAGTGTGGCGAACATAGCTTTATTTCCAGTCATGTGCCTCGAACATGCACTGTCGAGATACCATCTATCGTTACTGGATTTTGTCTTGAAACATACCTACAAAAATTTGATTTATCTATTGGTACCCATTTTTTCTTGGGTCCATAAAAGTTAGAATTTGATATCCTTGAGATATCCTTAGGAACCCACATATTTTTTATTTTAGCAAAAGGATTTCTTTTAATAGGACATGAAGGTGAAATATGACCTTTTGTTCCACAAAAATGACATGTGAGATGAGAGTGATTAGAAGATGCATATACAAAACCATTTTTGGCAGTTTTTACTTTTGAAAAAGGTTTATATCCAATTCCGGCTCTACCAAAAGTACGGTTTTGATTTTTAAGAATTTTATCTAAAGTCTCTCTACCTTGAGTGAACTTTGAAAGAGTAGTTTTCAAGTCTTCAATATTTTCTTTTAAAATAATTTGCTCATTTTTTAAAGACTCGTTTTCTTTTTGCAATACAACTAAATGTTTTTCAGAAATTGAAGACTCTTTTTGAGTTAAAATCTCATTTTCCTTTTTCATTTTCATGGCTTCATTTTCTAAAACATTTATCTTGGAAGTCAATGATTCATTTTCTTTTGATAAACTTGAAATTACTTTCTTTTGACAATTATTTTTCAAACTAAGTTTCTTAAATTCTGCATGTAATTCATCAAAAGCTAATTGTAATTCATCAAATGTAAAGGATTCGTCATTTACCTCATTTTCATTTCCAAGTGCCATTAAACATAGGTTAGCAACCTCGTTTTTGCAAACTTCGGTTTCTGTGTCGCTTTCATCACTATCTTCTCCCCATGCTGCAATCATAGCTTTCTTTTTGTCCTTCTTGAATTTTTTCTTAAGTTCTGGACATTCTGATTTGTAGTGTCCAGGTTTGTTGCATTCATAGCAGGTTACTTCAGATTTTTTGTGATTTTCTCCTCTTTGAAAATCCCTGTTGTTGAAGTCTTTTCTGAAAAAATTTCGTACA
Organism: Camellia sinensis; assembly: GCF_055761805.1. Lineage (NCBI taxonomy): Eukaryota > Viridiplantae > Streptophyta > Magnoliopsida > Ericales > Theaceae > Camellia > Camellia sinensis. The sequence goes on from NC_138972.1 coordinate 63,958,617, forward strand.
CCTTGTTTCTTTCTCACAAACCTTTGGAACTTTCTAGTGATGAATGCCATTTCCTCATCCTCATCTGAATTATCTTCCTTATCCTCTTGATGTTTCGAGGTGGATTTGAAAGCTATTCCTTTCTTCTTGTTGTTGTCCTCCTCTTCCTTTCCTTCTTGCATTATGAGCTCATGAGTTAAGAGAGATCCCATTAACTCATCTAGACTTAGCTTTGATAAATCCTTGGCTTCGGTAATGGCAATGACTTTTGTCTCCCAACTTTTTGGCAATGACCTAAGCACTTTTCTTACAATTTCAGCATTAGTATATATTTTGCCAAGAGAAGTTAAACCATTAATAATATCAGTAAAACGAGTAAACATTTGAGGAATAGTTTCATCAGGCTTCATTTTAAAAAGTTCATAATTATGGACTAGCAAACTGACTCTAGATTCTTTAACTTGTTCGGTTCCCTCATGAGTCACTATAAGCTTGTCCCAAATTTCTTTAGCGGTTTTACATGTGGAAATTCTATTGAACTCGTTGGCATCTAAAGCACAGTACAACATGTTTGTGGCTTTGACATTAATTTGGGCCATTCTAGTATCTGATTCATCCCACTCATCTTCAGGTTTTGGTACCCTAAGTCCATCTATAGTTTTGGTAGGAATTTTTGGACCATTACAAATAATTTTCCAACATTCATAATCATTAGATTGAATATGTATGGTCATCCTAGTTTTCCAATAACTAAAATTTGTGCCGCTAAATAGAGGTGGCCTATTAGATGCTTGTCCCTCGGGTAAGGAATAATTAGGGGTTGCCATGATCTACTCTGAGACGGTTAAGTCACAAAAACTAGAGTCTAGGCTCTGATACCAATTGTTATCCCAGTTAGGCAACCCAAGAGGGGGGTGAATTGGGTTATTAAAAATTTCACAATATTAAATATAACACAATATTCAGAATTTGAATAAATAAAAACAAACAGAATAATAATTATCAATATAAAAGTAGAAGAGATAGAGAGAGAAAATCAAACACTGCGATTTATAGTGGTTCGGCACGCCAGGCCTACGTCCACTCCCCAAGGAACCTCCTTGAGAATTTCTTTACTATCAATTGAATAAATACACCACCAAGCTTGTGGATTTGGCACAGGGCTTACTCTTATCTATTGAGCCTCACTCAACAATAAATGCCTTACCCTTACAAAATCTCTCACAAAAATAAGGAATAAGAATAAGTGGTAATTGAACCCACTTTTACAATAATTCTCTCACAAAGAGTAGATATGAAAGTGTAAGAACAAAAGCTAGACTTAGATCTGAAAGTGAAAGAGCAGAATACTCAGAATTTTGGAGCTCACAGAAATATTTTCTCTTCAAGTTCTTGATTTTTTCTCCACATCCAACACTTCTATTTATACACAAAAATATACCTGTTGGACGCTCCTTGCTGACGTCATGGCTTACATAAGCACGCTCCTGACGTCATCGCTTACATAAGCACGCTCCTGATGTCATCGCTTACATAAGCAGGCTCTTGATGTCATTGCTTACATAAGCACACTCCTTAAATTTAAATAGTCAGCAAATGATAAGAATTAAAAAGATAAAAATAAGATTATTTTTTCTTCTTGTTTTTTTCAAACATGGAGCCACCGTTTTTGTAGACAATTTAATACAAAGTTCACAACTTTCAAACAAACAAATAATTTTCTCCATCTAGTTTATAATATATATATATATATATATATACATATATCCATAACTCCATCTTGTTCTTCTTGTTTAATTATAATATGATATAATTAATGTAGTGTAAAAAATTTAATAGCGCACGTGATGTATTCTGCATATAATGTTATATAAGTTCTGATCAAAATTTTGCATACAGAAAAATCTCTATAAATAATATTTATGATGGATCTGAAAATATATGTCATCTTTAAAATATTGTATATGTTGTAAAGATTTTAAACTAAATGTATTTTACCACTCCATATTAATTTTGTCAAAATAAGACAACCCATAAATATCAAATTTGTCAAAATAATACAACCAATCAATTATTTTTGTTAAAATAATATAATTAATCAATTTGTCAAAAGATGAATAGTAATTAACCCTATTTTTCAAAAAGTGAATAGTAAAGTTTTTTGAAAATATTTAAAATAATCATTTTTGTCAAAATAATATAATTAATCGATTTGTCAAAAGATGAATAGTAATTAACCCTATTTTTCAAAAAGTGAATAGTAAAGTTTTTGAAAATATTTAAAATAATATTTAACATATATATTTTAAAAAGATAATATTATTTTATTTAAATAATATTTAACAAATATATATATATATATATATATTTTAAAAAGATAATAATTTGTGTCAAATAATATGTATATTAACTAATATATTTTAGACATCATCAAAATTAAATAATATGATTAACACGAATTCATATATATGTATCATTGTATATATTTTACCAGTCTGGCGAATTAGTTGGTCGCTGAGCTTGCATGGGAAGTGGTTATAACTGTTCCATCTGCAGTGCGTACCATAATATTCATTATTGCCACACAAGTATGAATGAATGATTCTGAATATATAATCTTATGTTTAAATTTATATGCATATATAGACTTTTATATGCATATATAGACTTGAGTATATTGGACTTCATCTTTATGCTGCAATATACTTTGTTTGCTCTCTTAAATTCCCAGCCTAAGGTGTTTAAAAATTTATTTGAGGGGTCACAAATGACAATCCAAACAGGCTAATTAATGTGTACAAATTTTGTTTAGGAAGTGACAAATGGCACAACATATGTTATTTTTTTGAGAAAGAACCATTCAAGGTAGGTAGGATCATGATTTTCTGTAGTAGATGGCTTCCAATAGTTTTGCTGTGTAATCCAGCAATTTATGTTTAAAGTTTAAATAAAATTAAATCATTTTAGAGTGTAGTATTAAGGTCATTTTATTGAGAAATTCTTCCATGCAAGAAGACTAAGGACACATAACCACACCCATAGAACTAACTAACTAAAATATTCAGATTATACATATCAGATGGTGGGACCTATTATAAAAATATTATAGTTTCACTCAGATTATTTCATGTATATATGTTTTATGCAGTTGATTCCATGGTCCATTATAAGTTCATAGACTTTTAGTTCTTCCATGCAAGGAGGAGATGGTCGAGGCAATGCCTTCCTCCATTTTGATTGATTTTGAATGTGGAGTCTATCAATTTGTGTAGGGGGTGTATGGGAGACAAGAGAGGTGCTGATGATTAGTAATTGGTGTAACCTCACGTGATATCTTATTGACATTTAAGATTTTTTTTTTCATTTTCTTCTAATTTTAACTAATCGTTGCATTATATACTTGGTTGACGTGTTTTATTATGATAAAAAAGCACAATAATATTGTTGTAGAAAAATCATAGCTGAGAAATAGACTCAACTAAGGATAGAAAACATCAACAATCATTTGCAAAATTACTAATATTAAATACGACCGTGTCAATTCCAAAGGGGCGTCAAACTTGCAATATATAACCTTAAGATTCATCACATGACAAAACCTTTACTACTAGAAGTAATGGTTTACAAATTAAAACCAGTTGAATTGTTTCTCCAATTATATTATTCGATGAAGTCTTGTTTTAAATTCTGAAATTTTATCTTTGTGTGTCACATCTATTAGTATTTTTTTAAAAAAATTATTAATTTATATGGCATTAGCTTGTTATAAGTGGATAACCATGAAAGGTAATTCCACCTAGGAGGTGGGGGGTTGGGGTTGGCAAATAGCTGGGTATTGGTCGGTCCAAAAAAGTCTAGGTGAGTGTGTGTGACGTAATTAAGGACTTAGCATCCTCTCTAAGCTGAAAATTTATTTATTTTTGTTCCATATGGTAGAGTAACCTAAGAAACAATATTAAGATCGGTCGAGGCCATATTTAGGGTCATTTTTCCCTTCTCTAATCCCTTTTAATTGTATTTGCCAAATAAACCACCATATTTCTGTAAAAAAAAATTTGCTAAAATAACTAAGGGGGCAGATGAAAGTGTTTTCATTTTTGAATTGGTACAGATATCCATCATTTCAGCACATATCAATTTGAAAGGGTGGCATGTGACTAGATACACTTCTAAAATGAAATTATTTGGCAATGTACTTGAAAGTTGTCCATTTATGAACACATGCAGAGCATGCCCTGTTGACTGCACTATGAGAGTAGGCAGTTCACCAGCACGCAAGAATGATTCAGATGAACCGATATCAACATCATCGCATAGAGTCTGCAACCAATAGAATAGCACTTAAATTCAAGCAAAGAGACGGGTATAAAAAAAGCAGAACACAGGGTAGAAATTCTTTATGGAATGAAAGATCATTTGTTCTGTTAGAGGTAATAAAAAGTGATAAGGCACTATGCTGACAATAGAAAGCAAATTAAACACATCCATATCATCAAATCTTGAACTCCTATAACAACCAAATAGGTAATGAGTTAATGACTTCTATTAAAGGAAAGTGAGAAATCCTGGAAAAGCAACATACAGCTCTTGGACATGCAAGTAACCATCAGCCATGACTGAATCAAAGCATAAAACTCCTCTCCATTTGGATGTACATGTGTAGACGGCGCCCGTGGGCCTCATGCTACAGTTCGGACTCGATTTGTGTCACGGTTCTTAATCTGAACCAAAGAGTCCAAATCTGGCAAATCGTTTTGAGAAACAAATTTTTGAAAAAATAGTGCCAAACATGGACTGCTTTGCCAGATACAGAGTCGCCACCTAAATATTTTTTTATGGGGAAATTTAGGAAACCCTGACTCGGTGCCGAAGGCCACATGTCCGTCATCACCGGAGTTGTCTCGGCTCGGGAGCTTGGGTACGATCGGGGAAGGTCAGCTATGAGCACCCCCTTTCGCCCGGTCCGAAGACCGGCCTCTACTAACCGTGATATCCATTTTTGAAAACTTTATGTGTTCTTAAACCGGTTATTAGTCTAGAATTACTATGTTATGCGCGCAGCAAACAAGTATAGACCAAATCGCCCAAATTGGAACAAAACATTTCATGTTTGTTTTGAAAATGGTTTGCTACTCGCAAGTAGGCTAAAATGCAGATTTTGCCACCCTCAAGTGGGCTTTTAGAAAAGATGATTTTGCCACTATCTAGTGGGTTTAAAACTCACAGTTTTAATGCATTCTTCCAATTTAGGTAATTCAACCTCCATCCACAGGCATTCAAGCAGTTTATCTCATGTAAGCACTTAGCCGCATGGCAAGCATACTGTCATGGCAACACTCACACGCATGCTGGATGCTAAAGCAAAAATACTTACATCGTACTCCGTGCCAAAACAGTAAACTAGTTAGCAAACATGCATGTCCTAGTTCATGTTAAAAGTGGCTAATGCATCACATGCAAAATGCGATCTAGGCAGGCTCGGCTAGCCCTAAACATGGCATATGAAATGCGATCAACTATCACATAGTCAATTTTTGAATTGAAGTACGAATGCAGTTAGCGTGATGTACCGAGCCTAATGCATGCAGTACAAATGTATGGATGCACGCATGCATAGCATAAGGTATGCTAAAATAAATGTGCCCTAATCTACCATCATAAGCAGGTAAATAAAAGGGAGAAAGAAGTGGGGGTTGGAAGACATGCACACACACACCCACACTTATTACAAGTTTGCCCTCGCTCGGAGGGACCAAATAAATATTACAAATTAACTAACTACGCGAGCTAATTAAATATTACAAATTAATTAACAAATTAATTATTCTAAGAAAACAGTAAACCGCCTCGGGAAGCGCACCGCCATGCGTAGGCTGCCTCTGTTTTCTTTCCTGTGCTCCTCTGGAGGCTGCCAAAATTTCAGGACTGCTTCCTTGGATGCTGGGAGACACCACCGGCTGGGTGAAATTGCCACCGGCACTGAGATGTTGCCACCGGCACAAAATTGAAGCTGTCGGCAGAGAAAAGATTGCCGGCTGGCACCTTACACTGCCGGTCGGTAGAGTATTCCTGCAGAACCTGCAACCCACAGCAACAGAGGACAAGGCAAAGCATGGCAGCACATTTCAAGGCATATATGCACCAACCATGTCTCTTATCATTGTAATGACTCAAAGGGACATGTGCCTCGATTCTCGGACCACCAATCACGCATTTCCATGCATGATGGCCCAAAGAACCAAGTATGCAACTTTGATTTCAAATGCAATGCAAACCAAATAAACACACAAGGAGGCCTAACCTCTATCATACTCATCTCAAGAGGCAAGGTGATGCATGCAAGATGCAATGCAACTTAGGCATACGAGTTAAGGATGCAACATGCCGATACAAGCAAACATGCAAGATGAGCATGCAAATAAGCAAAGGATGGTCTTAAACATGAATTAGGCAGCTCTAGTTAGGCCCAAAACAGTGGCCATAGTATGAAAATGAAGTGCCTCGAAATACGTGCACACGGGCACGCAAACCGAGGCAATGGCATATGCAATGCAATGGCTAAAACGGCATATAGAATGCAACATGGACTTATACTAACATGAGAGAGCCTCAGCCACACTCACATAAGAGGCCGATGAATGAAAATGGAGTGCCTCGAAATGCGTGCACACGGGCACGCAAACCGAGGCAATGGCATACGCAATGCAATGGCATGGAAAATGACATGAAAATATGCTAATGGGATTTCAGCACTGAAATATGGGGGAAAACAGCCCCGGAATGAGGCGAAAACACACCCGATGCATGGAATAGTCCCGAAACATGGACTTTGGCACCCGAAATGGCCTATAGCTATATCAAACATGCACAACATGGATATGAAATGAATAGAAAGTAGCAAGGCAGCCCCAAAATTAGCATTTTACTAGTACAACTCATGGCCAAAAAGCAAACAAAGATAGGGCAACAATGGCATACAAAAACGGCCCTAAACATGAGATTATGAAGCAACTCACAGCTGCTGTCCCCAAAAATGTTAGGGCCCTTCAACAACATTTAAGAGAGGCCCAAAATATGCACATTTACAGTTCATGGCAGCCCCGAAATCAGTATACAAACATGCTAGAAATACAATGCAAAATGAGGCTCAAAAAGTGGCTATAACATGAGGTATGCAAAACATTCACCAAACAAGAAAATGCCCTTAATAAAACATGTTCAGGAGGTCAAAATAGAGCCACTTTTAGTTCGGAACAAAGTCCAAAAACAGCAACATCAGGGGCTGCCAAGACATACAAAAATGGGACCAAAAGGAGGATATAAAGGGGAGTACAACATGGAAGTCCCAAACAGTGTTGAGCCCTTCTTCAATGTTGAAGAAGGGCTCAAAATAAGCCTATATACAGTTTACTACATGCCCAAAAACAGATTAAACATAGGCCAAAAATAACATGCAAGATTAGGGCCTAAAGGAGAGATAAAGAAGGAAGTGCTAGCTACTATCCTCAAACAGCAAGAGGTCCTCAATCAAACATGAAGATGACCTCAAAATATGATGATTTGAAGTTTGGGTCGGAGCCCAAAGATGCAAGAAACTATGGCTTAGATATTAAGCAAGAAAAGGCTAGAAAAGGGAAGATGAGGACTCACCCTTGAAGACCAGCAAATCAGCGCCTCTTGGACCAAGTTTAGGTGCTCCTAAGCTTTGGAGAACAGCCTCAAGCTACTGGAATGGGCGTTGGATGCCTTGTGCTATGAGTTGATGAAGAAATGGCCCAAGAACAAGGGTATTTGATGGTTGAATGAGAGAGATATGGAGAGAGATGGAGGGTTGCATGTATGTATATCAGATATATGTCTATATATCTCTGGTTTTTTGTCCTCAAAATCCAACCTAAACAAAGGAGGAGGAGAGGTGCTTATATAAGCAATGCTAAGCTTCTAAGACAAGCTTCAAAGGGGCCAAGGGGTTCAAGGGGGGTGCAAGGCTTCTAGAGGAAGCTAAAACAGCTGGCCAAGCTAAGCTTGGCCAAAAGGTTCAAGCTTCTAGAAGGTTAAGGGGTTCAAAGGCTCACAAGGTGCAAAACAAACACACATGCACGTGGGGGATCGATTCTGTGCATTCCAGCTGGCACAGCTGGAATCCACTCAATCTGCAGAATGCTCCGGAAGGTCGTCGGCTAGCAAAAAAGGCCGGTCGGCTACTTTAACCTGCCGGTCGGCACAATAAATTGCCGGTCGGCACAATAAATTGCCGGCCGGCACAAACAGAGTGCCGATGGGTGGCCGGTGAGGTCAAAAAAGTGCCGGTGGATGTGTAAATTGAAGCCCCGGAAGTTAGCTTTCCAATGGCGCAAACCTTGCATTAAAATTCCTCCTGTGCAAAAAGTTATGCCCTTTTTTTGTGAAGCCGCGCAGATTCGATCCAACCGGGATGATGCCCGACTTCAACTGATCATATCTCCCCCACCCGGACTTGGCTCTAGGAGATTCTTGAGTGCAAAATGAAGCCCCGGAAGTAAGCTTTCCGACGGTGGTGGCCCCATAGCTAAACTCCAAGTGTACAGACAGATAAGCCCGATTCAGCGAGGGCTGCTCGACTAGCTTCTATCCGGATTCATGCCGAACTTCTCCCAAGCTAGTTTTCTCCTCTCCTTTCCTCTTTTCTTCAACTCCAAAACCCTAAACAAAGTGTTTTGAAAGATTTGCCTCTCTTCTAGCTGAAGAAACTGATTCTTTGCCCTGCACATCTCTCAACACCAAGCAAACCATCAGTAGTGCCCAAGTCTTAAGGGCGGTCAAAAATGGGGTGTCTACAGTTGCCCCTCTTTGACAGAACTCGAAAGTCATAACAATGACGGGAGTGAATGTCAAAGCCCAGAGACGACCAATTTTTGACAAGGCCGAAGACTTGGACAAACAAACAAAATACCGATAAATAAGTGGTTGTGCCCACAGGCTGCCTACGTATCCCTTTGCAAGGAATCAAACCAGCGTAGTTCAGGGGCATGATGCAAATGATATGCAGGAAGACTTTGATAATTGGACTTATACGCCACGCGAAGCCAGTTTTGAAAGTTGGACTTATACGCTACGCGAAGCCGGTTTTGAAAGTTGGACTTATACGCTACGCGAAGCCGGTTTTGAAAGTTGGACTTATACGCTACGCGAAGCCGATTTTGAAAGTTGCACTTATACGCTACGCGAAGCCGGTTTGTATTCAAAACAATGCAATGTACTAACAAGTACAAGTGAGGTGCGCAAGATAGCGCGATAGAATGCATGCAAAATGCAAGTAAGGTGCACAAAACAGTGCGATGCGCAAGAAAGCGCGAGTGATTTGAAATGCACAAGGCAGTGCGAGTGAGGTGCGCAAAATAGCGCGAATGATAAACTACACAAAACAGTGCGATTGAGGTGCGCAAAATAGCGCGAATGGATGCATGCAAAATGCAAGTAAGGTGCACAAAACAGTGCGATGCGCAAGAAAGCGCGAATGTAAACTGCACAAAACAGTGCAATGCGCAAAATAGTGCGAATGATAAACTGCACAAAATAGTGCGATTGAGGTGCACAAAATAGCGCGAATGTAAACTGCACAAAACAGTGCAATGCGCAAAATAGCGTGAACACATGCAATGCACAAACAAGTGCAATTGAGGTGCGCAAGATAGCGCGAACAAATGCAATGCACAAAATAGTGGGATGCGCAAAATAGCGCGAAGGAAATGTAATGCACAAAACAGTGCGATGCGCAAAATAGCGCGAAGAAAATACAATGCACTAACAAGTGCAAGTAAGGTGCGCAAGATAGCGCGAACAAATGCAATGCACAAAATAGTGCGATGCGCAAAATAGCGCGAAGGAAATGTGATGCACAAAACAGTGCGATGCGCAAAATAGCGCGAAGAAAATACAATGCACTAACAAGTGCAAGTAAGGTGCGCAAGATAGCGCGAACAAATGCAATGCAAAAAACAGTGCGATGCGCAAAATAGCGCGAAGGAAATGTAATGCACAAAACAGTGTGATGCGCAAAATAGCGCGAAGAAAATACAATGCACTAACAAGTGCAAGTAAGGTGCGCAAGATAGCGCGAACAAATGCAATGCACAAAATAGTGCGATGCGCAAAATAGTGCGATGCGCAAAATAGCGCGAAGGAAATGTAATGCACTAACAAGTGCGATGCGCAAAATAGCGCGAACAAAATGCAATGCACTAACAAGTGCAAGTAAGGTGCGCAAGATAGCGCGAACAAATGCAATGCACAAAATAGTGCGATGCGCAAAATAGCGCGAAGGAAATGTAATGCACAAAACAATGCGATGCGCAAAATAGCGCGAAGAAAATACAATGCACTAACAAGTGCAAGTAAGGTGCGCAAGATAGCGCGAACAAATGCAATGCACAAAATAGTGCGATGCGCAAAATAGCGCGAAGGAAATGTAATGCACTAACAAGTGCGATGCGCAAAATAGCGCGAACAAAATGTAATGCACTAACAAGTGCGATGCGCAAAATAGCACGAACAAAATACAATGCACTAACAAGTGCAAGTAAGGTGCGCATGATAGCGCGAGTGAATGCATATTCTATGCAAATGAGGTGCATTTTCTATGCAAGTATGGAAGAGTGCATTTTCTATGCAAGAAACAGGAGCATATTCTATGCAATATTGAAAGAAAATTCTATGCAGAATCGAAAGCAAGCATATTCTATGCATGAATCGTAAAGATGTGCGGCACGCATGTCGCAGAAGTGTATACGAAAGTGCACATTCTAAGTAGTAGAGGAGCATCAAACATGTACCCTGGTGCCTCTGATTTATCTCTTAGAGGACTTTGCAACACACTCAGCTCAAAGGGGCACACCCTGTTCATATTGGCGAGAGGTAACATCTGCTGCTACTGCTTTAATTGCCATTCTGACTTGAAACAGGCTTACACTTGGGGTCGAGATACACTCATACTCCAGAGAGATGGTGAGGCCTGAGAAGGTGCACCTGGAATGCAGTCTCGGATCTTGCCAAAGCTGGAACACCCTAAGATGCTCCGAATTTTCCTTTTTCTTTTGCTTTGCAGTCTGGAACCTACATAGCTTCGGATAGGTCCTTGTTCTACTGTTCACACTTATCGGGGGTGGACCCTGCAGTTTTATGAAAGAACAAATACTGTTTTGCACAAATGTGGAGAATGGCACAGCACTCTGAGCACAAGATGATTTTTGAAAATTGAGAAATGAGTTCTTAACCGGGTATTGAGCCGACGACTGGCCACAGCCAAAACGACTCGACAAGGGAAAAACAAAGGTAAACAACCTAAACACATTGAGTAACACGCTCGGAACGACTCAAAGCAAGAATCGAGACAAACAAAACAAAAGACACGACACACAGACGTGCACAGGGAGCCTGTTTCACCGGGTATTATTCCCACCCTTTCTTATTTGTGATTCTCACATCACTCGGCTCTCAAGCTCGGTTTTTCTCTCAAAACCCTTTTCTCGCTTTTTCTCTCAGCGCACATCTCTCTATTCTTTAATCTCTCGTTTTTCATCCCTCCCCTGGGTGGTTGATGGATAAGTTGGAAATTGTGGGCTCTTGCCCCTGGTATTCTACCAGCTTTTGATTCTTGTTCACAACAGTGAATTCCTCCCACAGAGGGGGTTGTGCTACAACTGGGTGTGTAGCAAATCTGCAGCTAACATCGGTTGATGATGCCCTGCTGGGGAGTTCGGACGTGATTAGATCTGTCCAAACAAAGGAGTGGAATATCTTGATCCGTTCCCGTCCATGCTTCGCACTTGGCTTGATACCTCGTTGCGTGGAGGATGTGAGAGCCTTCTACCCTTTTGCGGTCAGCTTCAGAGGTTCCCTTTTCTGGCAGGTGCCCTTTCTGGCAGATGTATTGACAACGGGGGAAAGACAGGAAGCCTGACTCAACTTTGCCCCTAGTTCATCATTTTGACCATTTTTTGTTTTGGTTTTCTACTAAAACAATTTTGACCAACATGAGAGTTAGATTAACACACTTGTTCGATTTTTGATTTGAAAATCATGCAAGTCAGGCTATGAGCACTGAAAATTTTCCTTTTTTGGGTCCAAGAAATGGTCCAGTTTTGGAAAAGATGGAATAATTTTCGAGAGATCAGCTTCAGTAAAAATTTTCAAAAACTATTCTTGCAAACGGCCAATGCTTAACAAGCATGGAACCCACTCTTGAGACGCACAACCTCAGATTTGGAGGAAAATTGCCCCCTTGCTCGAAGAGAGCTACATGGCAACGGAAAGTTGCCCCTTGTTTGCACGGCACCGCAGCGCATTGAATGGCAACGAAAAGTTGCCCCTTGTCTGAATGGCACCGTAGTGTATTGTAATCAGTCCTCATAGCGATGATCACAACCAAACTCCCGGATACAGAAAAAACAAAGATGACTAAAACCATCACATGGACACAGTTGAATTTGAAGTGTTTCAGGGCTGGACTTCAGAATGAAGTTGCCTACGTATCCCAAACATGGGAATCAAGCCTTACGTAGTTCGGGGTTAAGGTACACTCGGGTATTAACCTCTCCTTTTTAGGCTCTAACTTTTGCCAAGGCGCCCGTTGCGGGTTTTCGACCTTGCGAGCTTTGTTTTTCTTTTCTTTTCAATTCTTTTCCTTTCTTTTTGATTTTTTTGTTTTTTTTTTGCATTTTCTTCATTCCATTTTCTTTTGCATTTTTCTCCTTCTTTTTTTTTGTTCTTTCTTTTTTTTCTTGCTCTAACTTTTGCCTGGGTCGCCCTTCCGGGTTTTCGGCCCAGCGAGCCTCTCAAGGGTAAAAGTGTAGCTTTGTCCATGTCAAATGGTTCTGAGATCTCGAATCCGTCTGAATCCAGGAGAGTGACTATTGTTCGCGGACAATGCAGGAGTCCATCCCATGGGGGCTGGATTTGCCCCTAGTGTTGTAGATCGGAACTCAATTTTTCTTTAACAATACTTTCTCTTTCCTCCCTCTGGGATTTGGCGTTCTTGCCGGTCTTCATTGATTTGCAGGACGACCAATCTTCGGTTCTTCGAGCACATCTGGCATTTTTGCCCCTAGTTCCAGGGATACTTCTGATCTAGCTTTGCAAGCTTCTTTTGATGACATCTGATCTTCTTGGTCTGACTTCCCTGCCCCTAATTCATGGGCTGCTTCAAATCAGGCCACACAGGCTTCACATTGTGGTTGATCGTTGAACCTTCTGAATCCAAGTTCAAGGTTTGAAAATGAGGGGTCGAGTCTCGAGGCTGAGAGCGATCCTAGGCTGCACAATCTCAAGAGCGATTCCACACAGGTCATCGCAGGACCGCGCAAGACATTTTGTTTTTGAAAGTTTTTAAGAAAGCGACAGATCGCTCGTGCTGAAGACAGTATGGGACCAATCTGGATCAAGTGAGGATCCTTCTCAGTACTCACATTAACAAGCATGATCTCGATCATTAAGGGCTTAGCATGCCTCTCTTTCTCTCAATTGATTAAATTTTGCAAAACCCAAGGAATTCCTTCCTCTTTGTTTTTATCATAATGTTTCGAAAAAAAAGTTTTGGAAAACTTAGGTCATTACAATGACTTCAAAGGCACAGAAAAGGTAGGCGAAGAGCACTGTCATTCCATTCAATACTTCTGGCATAACTGGCACACGGCAGAAGCAAACACAAGAGTGTGAAAATCACTGTTGTTCATTCAAATCTGTTGGCACAACTGGCTCCCTGGCAGAAACAGACTCAAAAGGACAAACACAAAGCAAAATAGTGATATCCGAAGTAACACCCTCGAAATCACCCGACTTTAACAAAACAGGACTGACTCGATACAACAAGACGGACCCGACTGACTCAGTATGAAAAGACTGACTCAATACAAATTGAGAAGACTGACCCAATACCCAAGTCAGAAAACACAACAACTAGCATTCGTAAAATGCTCGAAACAGTGCGTGCCAAACGCCACATCCGGAGTAAATTGAGCGCCGCCCACAGGTGGTTCATCCCCTGATCAATCACATTATCCCCCACAAGTTCACTGATCCAATGACGATAGAATTTTCTGAGTTGGTGCGACGATGACCTCATTGTCAATCAGATCTTGTATTTCGTGGCGAAGACGGAAACACCTATCAGTGACATGGCCAACTTGCTGATGAAAGGCACAGTACTTGGCCGGATCATGGGAGGAAGGAAGTCTATCTGGCAGTGATCGCTGCTCCAGGGGTTTCAGATCCCCCTCTTTAATCAGGACCCTCAAGGCCGCTGATAGAGACATGTACAGTGGTGCGAACACCCTCTGGCCTCGAGGTGGGTGTTTTGAGGTTTGTGGAGTTTTGCTGGATGCACCAGCAAAGGGATTGGCAGGCGTTGACTGGGTTTGCTGATCGTTTCCGAGCACGGGATTAGGGCTGAAGGGAACATTCCTGGTACAAAGGCCCTTCTCCCGGCTTGCCCCTTGATTCAGAGTGCTTTCATTCTGAGTGGCGAAAGTGTCATCCACAGTTTTTGTGACAACCGCAAGGACTTGCTCTTTGTTCAGTCCCTCAGCTTTCAAAGCATCAATATCCCACTGAAGGTGTTCATGGGGACCAATGTCTGCTCTTACCTTGTTCTTACCAGTCGCTTCCACTTTGTCAAGAGATTGGCCTTCTTCCAATGCAACCCGTCCCAAAGTTGGGGAGCCCTTAGACATGAACTCCCTGGTACGTGATGTGGTTGATGATGGGGCCAAAAACCCCAAAGGCCAGATCTGCCACAGTTCTCTGAAGATCTTCGATCATCCTCATCAATTCAAATGTAGTAGGCTCGCGAGCCTGGTATAGCTGGGAGGCCCAGACCGGGTGCGCAACAGGCAACCTAGGCGAATGTGGTGCACCACCATCGATCTCGCCCTGCAAACTGATTCCTTGACCTAATGTGGCTGTCATAACCACAGTCTCTTCTGAATTCTGCGCCATCATAAGTCCTGCCTCAGCAAAGGGGGAACACTAGCTATTCTATATCACCTCTTCGACTCTCTGAACCTTCAAAGGAAAAACAGACAGCATTTCAGCCCAAACTGATCAAACACGGGCGTAGCCGACCAACTGTACTTTATTACTGATCACTGTTCCTCAGAATCACTGTTCCCGAAAGCTGAACCAATACCCGCGGATAACTGATTCTTACAACTGATACTGATACTGGTGTCCCCAGGTTTGATACTCAAACTTGCAAACTGACATGTGCGTCCCTGTAGAGCAACACTCTAAAAGCACATAGCAAGTAAAGAGAACAAAACACCCCTATGTTGGGGTAGGGTTTCCCTGTCCTATTTTGTCAGGAGCTAGGGTTTCACTACGCACACAGCAGTTTCAAACAACCTAACATCGGGTGAGCAACCTGTCCTAGTTTGGAATGGTCACTATGGATTCCGAATATGCACTAGGTCGAATGGTCAAAAGGGTACCCCGGTAAACCGGGGTTTGTGTTCCCATGCTGTCAGAGCCCATAGCCGGTCAGCCTTATGGACATGCCTTGACAAGACAAGCCTCCGGCAAACCGTTCAGGAATGGCAGATGGCAAACACTGTGTTCCTAGGCGCACCAATGCACATGCAATGCAAAGAAACACATAAATGAAGTCAAAATGGGATATCACGAGTTCGAGTCAAGCTCTCTAAATTCCCCAGCAGAGTCGCCAGAAACTGTAACAGCGCCCGCGGGCCTCATTGCTACAGTTCGGACTCGATTTGTGTCACGGTTCTTAATCTGAACCAAAGAGTCCAAATCTGGCAAATCGTTTTGAGAAACAGATTTTTGAAAAAATAGTGCCAAACATGGATTGCTTTGCCAGATACAGAGTCGCCACCTAAATATTTTTTTATGGGGAAATTTAGGAAACCCTGACTCGGTGCCGAAGGCCACATGTCCGTCATCACCGGAGTTGTCTCGGCTCGGGAGCTTGGGTACGATCGGGGAAGGTCAGCTATGAGCACCCCCTTTCGCCCGGTCCGAAGACCGGCCTCTACTAACCGTGATATCCATTTTTGAAAACTTTATGTGTTCTTAAACCGGTTATTAGTCTAGAATTACTATGTTATGCGCGCAGCAAACAAGTATAGACCAAATCGCCCAAATTGGAACAAAACATTTCATGTTTGTTTTGAAAATGGTTTGCTACTCGCAAGTAGGCTAAAATGCAGATTTTGCCACCCTCAAGTGGGCTTTTAGAAAAGATGATTTTGCCACTATCTAGTGGGTTTAAAACTCACAGTTTTAATGCATTCTTCCAATTTAGGTAATTCAACCTCCATCCACAGGCATTCAAGCAGTTTATCTCATGTAAGCACTTAGCCGCATGGCAAGCATACTGTCATGGCAACACTCACACGCATGCTGGATGCTAAAGCAAAAATACTTACATCGTACTCCGTGCCAAAACAGTAAACTAGTTAGCAAACATGCATGTCCTAGTTCATGTTAAAAGTGGCTAATGCATCACATGCAAAATGCGATCTAGGCAGGCTCGGCTAGCCCTAAACATGGCATATGAAATGCGATCAACTATCACATAGTCAATTTTTGAATTGAAGTACGAATGCAGTTAGCGTGATGTACCGAGCCTAATGCATGCAGTACAAATGTATGGATGCACGCATGCATAGCATAAGGTATGCTAAAATAAATGTGCCCTAATCTACCATCATAAGCAGGTAAATAAAAGGGAGAAAGAAGTGGGGGTTGGAAGACATGCACACACACACCCACACTTATTACAAGTTTGCCCTCGCTCGGAGGGACCAAATAAATATTACAAATTAACTAACTACGCGAGCTAATTAAATATTACAAATTAATTAACAAATTAATTATTCTAAGAAAACAGTAAACCGCCTCGGGAAGCGCACCGCCATGCGTAGGCTGCCTCTGTTTTCTTTCCTGTGCTCCTCTGGAGGCTGCCAAAATTTCAGGACTGCTTCCTTGGATGCTGGGAGACACCACCGGCTGGGTGAAATTGCCACCGGCACTGAGATGTTGCCACCGGCACAAAATTGAAGCTGTCGGCAGAGAAAAGATTGCCGGCCGGCACCTTACACTGCCGGTCGACAGAGTATTCCTGCAGAACCTGCAACCCACAGCAACAGAGGACAAGGCAAAGCATGGCAGCACATTTCAAGGCATATATGCACCAACCATGTCTCTTATCATTGTAATGACTCAAAGGGACATGTGCCTCGATTCTCGGACCACCAATCACGCATTTCCATGCATGATGGCCCAAAGAACCAAGTATGCAACTTTGATTTCAAATGCAATGCAAACCAAATAAACACACAAGGAGGCCTAACATCTATCATACTCATCTCAAGAGGCAAGGTGATGCATGCAAGATGCAATGCAACTTAGGCATACGAGTTAAGGATGCAACATGCCGATACAAGCAAACATGCAAGATGAGCATGCAAATAAGCAAAGGATGGTCTTAAACATGAATTAGGCAGCTCTAGTTAGGCCCAAAACAGTGGCCATAATATGAAAATGAAGTGCCTCGAAATGCGTGCACACGGGCACGCAAACCGAGGCAATGGCATATGCAATGCAATGGCTAAAACGGCATATAGAATGCAACATGGACTTATACTAACATGAGAGAGCCTCAGCCACACTCACATAAGAGGCCGATGAATGAAAATGGAGTGCCTCGAAATGCGTGCACACGGGCACGCAAACCGAGGCAATGGCATACGCAATGCAATGGCATGGAAAATGACATGCAAATATGCTAATGGGATTTCAGCACTGAAATATGGGGGAAAACAGCCCCGGAATGAGGCGAAAACACACCCGATGCATGGAATAGTCCCGAAACATGGACTTTGGCACCCGAAATGGCCTATAGCTATATCAAACATGCACAACATGGATATGAAATGAATAGAAAGTAGCAAGGCAGCCCCAAAATTAGCATTTTACTAGTACAACTCATGGCCAAAAAGCAAACAAAGATAGGGCAACAATGGCATACAAAAACGGCCCTAAACATGAGATTATGAAGCAACTCACAGCTGCTGTCCCCAAAAATGTTAGGGCCCTTCAACAACATTTAAGAGAGGCCCAAAATATGCACATTTACAGTTCATGGCAGCCCCGAAATCAGTATACAAACATGCTAGAAATACAATGCAAAATGAGGCTCAAAAAGTGGCTATAACATGAGGTATGCAAAACATTCACCAAACAAGAAAATGCCCTTAATAAAACATGTTCAGGAGGTCAAAATAGAGCCACTTTTAGTTCGGAACAAAGTCCAAAAACAGCAACATCAGGGGCTGCCAAGACATACAAAAATGGGACCAAAAGGAGGATATAAAGGGGAGTACAACATGGAAGTCCCAAACAGTGTTGAGCCCTTCTTCAATGTTGAAGAAGGGCTCAAAATAAGCCTATATACAGTTTACTACATGCCCAAAAACAGATTACACATAGGCCAAAAATAACATGCAAGATTAGGGCCTAAAGGAGAGATAAAGAAGGAAGTGCTAGCTACTATCCTCAAACAGCAAGAGGTCCTCAATCAAACATGAAGAGGACCTCAAAATATGATGATTTGAAGTTTGGGTCGGAGCCCAAAGATGCAAGAAACTATGGCTTAGATATTAAGCAAGAAAAGGCTAGAAAAGGGAAGATGAGGACTCACCCTTGAAGACCAGCAAATCAGCGCCTCTTGGACCAAGTTTAGGTGCTCCTAAGCTTTGGAGAACAGCCTCAAGCTACTGGAATGGGCGTTGGATGCCTTGTGCTATGAGTTGATGAAGAAATGGCCCAAGAACAAGGGTATTTGATGGTTGAATGAGAGAGATATGGAGAGAGATGGAGGGTTGCATGTATGTATATCAGATATATGTCTATATATCTCTGGTTTTTTGTCCTCAAAATCCAACCTAAACAAAGGAGGAGGAGAGGTGCTTATATAAGCAATGCTAAGCTTCTAAGACAAGCTTCAAAGGGGCCAAGGGGTTCAAGGGGGGTGCAAGGCTTCTAGAGGAAGCTAAAACAGCTGGCCAAGCTAAGCTTGGCCAAAAGGTTCAAGCTTCTAGAAGGTTAAGGGGTTCAAAGGCTCACAAGGTGCAAAACAAACACACATGCACGTGGGGGATCGATTCTGTGCATTCCAGCTGGCACAGCTGGAATCCACTCAATCTGCAGAATGCTCCGGAAGGTCGTCGGCTAGCAAAAAAGGCCGGTCGGCTACTTTAACCTGCCGGTCGGCACAATAAATTGCCGGTCGGCACAATAAATTGCCGGCCGGCACAAACAGAGTGCCGATGGGTGGCCGGTGAGGTCAAAAAAGTGCCGGTAGATGTGTAAATTGAAGCCCCGGAAGTTATCTTTCCAATGGCGCAAACCTTGCATTAAAATTCCTCCTGTGCAAAAAGTTATGCCCTTTTTTGTGAAGCCGCGCAGATTCGATCCAACCGGGATGATGCCCGACTTCAACTGATCATATCTCCCCCACCCGGACTTGGCTCTAGGAGATTCTTGAGTGCAAAATGAAGCCCCGGAAGTAAGCTTTCCGACGGTGGTGGCCCCATAGCTAAACTCCAAGTGTACAGACAGATAAGCCCGATTCAGCGAGGGCTGCTCGACTCGCTTCTATCCGGATTCATGCCGAACTTCTCCCAAGCTAGTTTTCTCCTCTCCTTTCCTCTTTTCTTCAACTCCAAAACCCTAAACAAAGTGTTTTGAAAGATTTGCCTCTCTTCTAGCTGAAGAAACTGATTCTTTGCCCTGCACATCTCTCAACACCAAGCAAACCATCAGTAGTGCCCAAGTCTTAAGGGCGGTCAAAAATGGGGTGTCTACAACATGGATCCCCTTTATTCCAATTATTCAGATGGTTTATAGGATCAACTAAATTGCTCTTGATCGCTATTAATGCAGAGACTGCAAAGAGAACAAATCATCAACTAATTCTTATCATAAACTAATTTACAAATAGAAGGTCCAAATATCTCCACAGCAAGCATGAAAATGGGAAGTAGATGGTATCAGTCTCATTCCTTGTTAAATGCACAAATAATGTGAGACACACACACTCATCAAAATATAATTAATTTTAAAACCTATTATCCCTAATATAACACACAAACATGTATACACAACATGTAATTACTTCAGTTATCAATATGTTTTAAAGGAAAAAATATAGAATGATTCTCAGTTCTATTTTGGCACTAGAAGTGAAAAATAATAAATTATATGCAATGACCTTATCGCATGTATTGAAATCAAAAGAAGTGGATGGAGAAGTCAAGGATTGTAATCTGCATCAGTGCATGCTTGCGAATTAACTTATGTAGTTGGTTCAAATCATGGGAAACAATAGTTATCTAGAAAATTCTTGTGTGACCGCAAAGTCCATAACCCGTTATCAGAGAGGGATACACACCATATCCCATTTAACCAAGTGAAAAGTTCCTCTAAAGTTTCTCTAACCTATTCACTACCGAGACAGGAATGGTCAAGAGAGGGACAAAATAAGAAGGAAAACTACATAAAGTACTCTAAATCAAAGTTAGCCTTCATCTCTTTGAAGAAATGAACCCAAATGGAATCAATCCACCATGTGTCTGGCACAACCCACTGAACCCTTCACTCTCAGCAATAGTCAATCAAGAAATGGACCAAATCCCTCTCCCCGTATTAAAATTCACTGCATTATATATATATATAGAGAGAGACCGAGGGCAAAGGCTAGAGAGGGAGAGAGTGAGAAATAGAGAGAAACAGACAGACAGACCGAGAGTGAGAGAGAACCTGTGAGGATGCGGCGGCGGCGGTAGCGGTGGCGGTGGCGCTAGTAGTGGCGTGCGACGCTGGTCAGCGATGAGGTGAGATTAGGTGAGGATCCCCCAGAAATGAGGAGTCTATTAGATAGAGGGCGAGGGCGAGGGCGAGGGCGATGGCGATGGTGAAGTGCGACGGATGTTCGCAATGGTGGTAAGGGACTTCAGTGAGCTAGAGAGAGTGGGCACCGATTGAGAGAGAGAACACAGAGAGAGGGAGACGGTGGATCAACATACTACACAGAGAGCGAGTTGGAGACAGAGAGGAGATCAGGGCATTTTTTTAATTTTTTTTTTCTGTTTTCTAGGTACAAAACGACGTCGTTTTTTGATTGCCGACCAAATTTTTTTTGTCACCAAAAAATTTCATTTCCTCCCTCCATATTTGAAATTTTCCTCCCAAACTTTTGGCGACCAAAACACGATATTAGTCGCAAAAAAGGTACCTTCGCCAACAAAATTTTTTAGTCGCCAAATCTCAATCAACGGCGACTAAAATATTAGTCGCTAAAAGTACAAATTTGGCGACTAATTTTTTTTGGTCACCAAAATGTAACCTTCCGCGACCAAATTTGTATTTGGTCGCCAAAAGCATACCAATTTCTGCGACTACCTCATTTTTGGTCACCAAAATGTGACATTCTGCGACCAACTCATATTTGGTTGCCAAAAATATTGATCATTCGCGACTAATTAATATTTGGTTGCCAAATGTCATTTTTTTGCGACCAAAATTTTTTTGGTCAGCAAAAGTGGTCGGCAAATGTGTAAATTCTTGTAGTGACTTGAATTGATTGCTTAAAAAGTTTCTATAATGGACCAATGATAGGCCACAATTGACCCATTAGTGGTCCATAGCAAATTTTTTCTTTTCTTTTTAGGTAATTAAGTCATAAAATATGCATGTTTATAAGGGATATACCCCAAGATGTTCTTACAATCCTAAACAAAATTCTACACCACCCCCTAAGATAGGGGGGAGATGTGCACATTAAATATCCTAAAACAAATATGAGCAATCCTTGCACATTCCACAAGGTCCCGTACAAATTAAAACGCATTTGCCTATGTACCAACATTCCCTAGTTGCACCGACTATCAAAGAGATAGATGGAAATTAGAGAGAGATACATGGGCAAATTTCAACTAAATAAACACAAAAGCAAAAAGGTACAAACCACATAGCAACACAACTAATAGATCGCAGAATCAAACCAGACACACCACATCCCAACCAACCAGTGAACCCGTAATTAAGACTGCTAATAAGTGTTTAAGATAAAATTATGAGTTAATTGTGCATCTTATGTGTTATTTGTGTTTCTATCTATCTATTGTAGGAATATATATTTGAATTTCTGTTTTGAAATGAAAATTGAAGGCCTTATCGGCATCTAAACGTGAAATTGACTAGGCCAACTTATTATTTAGAATTTTTAGAGCCTTATGGTAAGTTTAATTAGAAATTGATTCGGAATCAAATAATTTGAATAAAATAATTACAATTGATTTGTCTAAGCTAGAATTAATTAATCTCTACTAATCAAGCCTATATAAGGCGAATGAGAGTTCTAGATTTCTCCATATACACACACTCATTCATCTTCTTTTGATCAAAAACTTAGGAGAGAGTGGGAGAGAGAGAGAGAGAGACATAGAGAGAGAGAGAGAGATAGAGAGAGAGAGAGAGAGAGAGATTGAAGCCAAACATTAAAGGAAGAAGAGAATTAAGAATGAAATATGGGAGATTGAAGGGAATTGAGGAAGTTTAGCTCCAACACTTGCTAACTCAAGGCTTAAGGAAATTCAACTCTTTAATTATGAATTTGAATTACTTAGTGCAAGAATTCAAGATAATTAGAAGATTAAGCATGGGAATTAAATTAAGAATGTAGAATGAAAGATTAATTCATGCATGCATGCATAATTCATGAATTTTGAGTTTAATTTTCAATCAATTCATACATGCAAGAGAACATTTTTGTTAAATCTTGAGAGCTCACCATAGTTTTGCACATACAATCCCAAATTACTCATGTTTTGAAAGAAAATATCTCATATCATTGCATGCATGTTATATACATAAAGTTTCAAGCTTGGTTTTGAAGAGTTGGTTTGGTTTTGGGCTTTGATTTTGTGAATTGATCTTCATTTCATATTGTTACACAAGTTTCTAAATGTTTTCTTAAGTTTTGGCCCAAAAGAATGAGTTTTGATGCTTTAAAATGGAGTTTTGAACTCGGAATGCAAATTTGGAGATTCTAGATTTCGGCCTTGTAACTCGAGCGAATGCGAGCTCTCAAAAGTTTTGCAAGCATAAACAGTTGGCTTGAGCGACTAAAGCTTCGCTCAAATGAACTCACCTTTGCAAGGCTTATGGATTAAATGACCAAAAGTTGGCTCAAGACTGGATTCATGGCATCCAGTACTTTTGCAGACCAAGAGGTCCGCTCGAGTGACCAAAGCCTCGTTTGAGTGAACTGCCTTATTTTCTGAAATTTTGCCTAGTGTTTCAAAGTGTAGAATTCCATCATTATTTCATCCTAGGCATTCTTAAGCCATGATTTAGGCCATATTAATGAGGATGATAATTAGAAACACACTAAGAAAGAAATGTAATGAGTTAAGCATTTACAGAGCGTATGTTTCAATGTGTATCTGTCATTTGTTTGTGTAGGTCACGCGTTACTATCCGTCTGATCTGTTCAATTTGTCTTTGGAGCTATCTGTAAGTAACAACTCTGTAAAGATATGTTTGTATTTAAGTATTTTCTAATTATGTGATATACTCTACTTTTCTGAAATGATATTTTCTAAGAAAATGAATGGTTGTCTAGCTTTCTAAAAAGTAATTTTGGCGTTCTTAACATCTGTCATGTGATATCTATTATCTGTTGCCTGGTATGAGGGATTCACATGGGTTCCTTCATGAAACTATCTGTGAAGCCTATCTGATGCAATTGTGCACAATCATCTGTCTCATGTGAATGGGTCTTTATGACCATCTACTCTGCACGTGGGTCTTATATGACCACTTTGACCTGTTAGCTAATGGATGTACCACGTATGACTGTTACAAAATCTGAATATGTATATGAATCTGTTTCTGATCTGAACTCTGATTTCTGAATCTATTATGGACATCATTCATAAAAACCTTTACTTTGTTGTTATTCACTGGGCTCTAGCTCATTGTTTATATTATGTATGTAGGTGATCAGGCACGTGACCAGGCCTAGAGATGATTGTTTGGAAATCTGTTTGTGTTAGCCAACCAGTGCGCCTCCCAAAGAGGTTTCGAAATGTTCCAAGTGGTCAAGTTTTGTGAACATGATGCAAATTTATTCTCTTTGTTTTGTTGAACAAGCTTTTGTTTTATTTGTAAATTGGGCTAAGTCCCTTTTTGTCTCATCTGATCATGTGTTGATGTAAACGTGACGTCATGATTATGTATATAAAGTTTTAAATTTTTTGTTCCATATAAGTCTGCATAGCTCTATTGACATTGTATATTTGTTAATTATTTTTGCTAGCCCCTTATATTGTGAATTTGTCTCAGAGGCCTTCGTTAATCTTAGGATTACTGGTTGGTTATGATGCTAAACCTATAGGAGTGGGTTTGAGTCGTGACAATTCCCATACTAGAAGTGGTCTAAGAACTGCCATAGAAAGTGTCATATGAAGCAACAAGTTAACATAGTGGTAGGTAGACATATACCTCCCAGTCTCTATTGAAGAGAAAATAGGAACCCAATAAGCACCCGCTCTCTCATAGCCGTAACTGCTATAGCCATTGAACCAAACTATGTCGAAGGGAAAGATATGGCCCACAAAACTCTCCAGTTAAAGCACAATGAAGGATGCAAATAAACTAGTGAATACTCAAAAAGTCTTCCTAGAACATAGAAAACATAGCCAAATGAAAGACTGGTAATCCATACAAAAGATCCAATCGAAATTCGTTAACTCACTATACATCTACCAGTTCTAATCATGGCTAATTCCACACCGCCATTCCTCATGGCAGTGTCCTCTTCACTCCATATTGGAAGAGGTTAGAGAACCAGCTCTAGTAAGGATCACATGAACACGTGCAGGTTGTCAACCGAATAACAAAAATCCCAATAAAGTCGACATCAAATCTTGTGAGCTAAAACTAAATTTTGCAAGGGCAAATTACCTAAAAGTCATATTTAAAAGAGGATAAGTCTATTTAGTTCCATAACTTTTTGGATACTCTCAAAAGTCCATTGCGTATTTTCATTCATCATTCTTTTTTGTGCATTCGTTCTTCTCAGTTTCTTTCTCTTCCTTTCCAGTGATTGGAAATCACACTTAGTTCTTCTCTTTCTCTTTCTATTTTTAACATATAGTCACCGACGACCATCATTGATTGGGGTTCACCAGTAACCACCGACCATCGATTTCTTACTTCACCTTCACCGATGACAAATGAGACAAGTTTCCGACGAAGAAGATGATATCAGATTTGAGTAGATCTATATGAGATCCGACTAGACCAAACCAAAACTAGTTGCTGGAGTACAATCTTCTCTATATATTTGTTTCTCTCTTTCGATCTCTTAATTTTTCTACCTTACTCCACACTTCTATTTTCCTATTTTAATAGAAAAAAATTTCAAATTCTGAACAAATTGTTTTCAAGTTTTAGTTATAGGCCAAAACTATAAAATTTTACAGTTTTAGTTTTTTTGGTGCTGAAATGAATCATATTTTAAAACTGTAAATTTTTGCAGTTTCATAACAATCTTTAGAACTGTCAAAGTTTGCAGTTTCATAAAATGTTTTTCAATTTAATTAATAAGGATAAATGCTTAATAAAATCATGCTTTGAAATTGTAACATTTTACAGTTTCAAAGCTTGTTTTGCAGTTTGATCAATATTGGAGATTATTTGCTTGAACCCTACAAAAATTGAAAATAACATTTTTTTTCCCCCATTGTTGTTGTTTGTTGTTCTTAAGTTTTCTTCCTTTTTCAGTTTATCAATATTTAAGCTTATTTTGCTATATTTTTTCACTTTAATTTCTCAGTTTATTCTCCCTTTTTTTTTCCAGCAATATTCTAGACATTCCGGTGAGTCTCTGGCAATAATTTTGATGTCCAGCAAACATTCTAGACATTCCAACGACTTCCAGTGACATTTAGAACATTTCGATGATACTCCAGTGAATTCCTGGTGGTATTCCGACAACTCTCCGGTGATGTTGAACGTTTCGACGAGTCTCCGATGACCGTCTGATGGAAGTCCGGCAATAGTGGGATATAACAGCGTTTTTAAAAGTTTTTTTTTTTATAAAAAAAATAGGATTTTTGGGGTAACAATTAAAAATATATAAGACTAATTGGTGCAAGTATTTTGTTTTGAAACTAAATGAATTTTTGAATTTTGTGTATGAGACTTATCAGTAAGTTTCCTATTTTGCAAACAAATAGTGAGGCCAAAGATAGCCCACTGTAACCACCAACTAAATCCAAAAAACCAATGGGCCCATAAACCAAATAGCCTATGGTTTGCAACAAAAATAACTCAAAACAAGCACACTACATTCACCTGATCATGGTAATAGAGGAAAATAATTTTGAAATCCCTCCCATCCAAACAAACACGTGCTTGAACCTGCTACGCCTTTTTATTTGGAAAGTAAGTTAAAAGTTAACTTTTTTATTTTTTTAGTTATTTTTTATTTTTTTTTTATTTTTTGTATTTTCTTTATAATGATATGTAAAAAAATAAAGAGGTAATGTAACTTGAAAAAGTTAAAAAGTCAAAAAGCTAGCTTTCCAAAACAAGCTATACTGATCAGTAGGGCTATGTAAAATGAAGTCAAATTCGCTAAAACCGCACCGATCTGTATCAATCTGCACCGCTCTATCAGCTGATTGCAGTTTAAACTTTAAAATTTATAATCTGTCTTTGAAACTGCTCTGTCCCACTATAGTTAATATATATATATATATATTAATTTATAATGAAATATCAAAATAAAAATGAGTGTAAGTGTAACGACCCCGACCTACATATTATTTTTATATATTATTTTAGTGAGTATAATTGCATGACTATATGTTTAAGTTGTGTTTATCTGTTTGCTTGTGAATTATCTGTTAGAACACCTATTTTGAATCAGAAATTGAAAGCCTTAGGGAATTCAGAAACCAAAATTGACTAGCTTGATAGGCTAATTAGAATATTTAAAACTATATGGAAAGTTTGATAAAAATTTGATTCAAACTAAATTAATTAGAATTAATTAATAGAATTGAGCTAGATTAATTAACTTTAATCTTGATTAATTAGACTTCACTAATCTAGCTTATATAAATGTTGTAATTGAGGAAATGAGCTTATAATCCACTTTGTAGCTCAGAGAGAGAAAGAGAGAGAGGGGAGGAGGAGAACTTCAAGTTTTGAGAGGGAGAACTCAATATTTGTGTAGAAAGAAGGGAATTGAAGAGGATTGTGTTAGGATTCCTCAAATTAAAGCTTAAGGTATGTATTTGATCCTTAGTTCTTATAGAAAATTCGAATGAGAGCTAAAATCATGAAGTAATTTGAGTGAATTCCATGTAAATGCAAGGAAGATTATAGACTCAACTTGAATTGAGTGAGAGTGAGCTAATTATGGAGACACATGTACAATTTCATCATATTCCCTTATCTTGAGCATGAATTCTTTCATGTTTGTTGGTTTTCAGGTTAAATTGCATCTTTATCTTTGGTTTTAAGAAGCTTGAAGACTTGAGTTTATGAATTTTGAAGAAAAATGTTAGAACTTCATATGCATGGAAGTTTTGATTTCAATTTTTACAAGGTTTATGATGTTTTTGAGCTCATGGCTCTAAATTGGTTTTATGTTCAAGGTTATCTAAGTGTTTTCAAAGATTCTTACCAACCATGTAAGTTCAAGACTTAGGAACTTATGTTTGAAAGCTCAAAACTCTATTTTGAAAATCTAGAATTTTCCCAGTTCGCTCGAGCGATGGATCCGTCACTCGAGCGCACTTTGCATGCTTCTAGTATTTTTGCAGAGATTTGCACTTTGGTCAAGCGAACAAAAGTTGATTTGAGCCAAGATTTCGAGCATCCAAAAGTTTTACAGAGTTTTGCAGACCGCTCGAGCGACCAAAATTGCGGTCTAGCGAATTGCCTTGTTTTTAGCATTTTTGAAATACACTCCTATATGCATGTTTTCACCTCATAAAAAAATTCTTATAGACATCCTTAGATATTGTTTAGGCATTCTTAATAAGAAAACAAATTAGAAACACGTTAAAAGAGGATTGGATCAAATAGAACATGTGTTTCAATGTATGCTCTGTTATGTGTTTGTGTTGGTTATACGCTACGTTCTGACCAATCTGTCTGGGGAGCCATCTGTGAGTAACAACTCTGTAAAGTTATGTTTGTTTAAAAGTATTTTCTTAATTACAAGTTATGTTATATTTTTGAATTGATAGTTTATGAAAATGAGTGAATGACTGTCCTTTTATGAATGTATTCTTGCTATCCTTTAGCATCTGTTTTTATTTTAAGAGATCTTTGACGGTTCTAACCTTTGGAACTATCTGTTTAACCTTTATGGTTATCTATTCTGATTATGCATAATCATTTGTCTTATCTGTTCTGGTCTTGTATGACCATCTGTACTGTTTTGCTAATGAATGTACCACATATGTTTGTTACAAATATGTGTATGATTTTGATATGTTATGAAACTCTGATTCAGGAATTTATACTTCTGGACATCATTCATTAATTCTTTACGTTGTTGTTATTCACTGGGCTCTAGCTCACCTCTTATATATATATATATATATATATAGGAGATTGTGTGCAAGATCAAGCTTAGGGGTGTCTGTCTAGATTCTTTTTTGTGAAGCCAACCTTTGTGCCTTACGTCGAGGTTCTGAATATGTCAAGCTCCAAGGCTTCTTGTGTTTTGTAAAATTAACTCTTTTAATATGTGGATATGTTGTTTTGAGTTTCATTGAAAACGTTACTGTTTGTAAGGTCTAAACCCTATATCATTGCAATATTGTGTGTAAGATATTTTGATGTTACTTTTATATACATATATGGAAGTTTCTTTTCTTTCATATAAGTCTTCACAGCTTATTGGACGTTATATTTTAATACGTTTGCTTCCGCAAGCCCTTAAAACTGTACTTCTATCGAAATAGGCCTTCGGTAATCTAAAATTATTGGACGATCACCTCGATAATCTCTGGGGGCGGGGGTTGGGTTGTGATAGTGAGATAGATTTAAGATATGAAATTTAATACAAATTAGCAGTCATATATATGAAAAATATTGTGTAAAATTAGTCTGTATTATATATATGAAAAATATTATGAAAATTAGTATTATATATTATACAAAGGTTTGATAATTGGTTAGATTATTCTTCAATCTGTTACTCTGCTTAAAACCATTCAAATTGTAATTTTCTAACCCATCAATCTACTATTTAATTTATAATTTTAGTCTCAAATCGTCCAAATCGTGTCCCACAAACCCTTTTGATCAGGCAGACGGGAATTTGAATAAATAAATAAGGTGCTCTTTTGGGAATCCCAGCAAAAAGCTATGTTTTGCAGCCTCACAAAATGCCAAAGTTGCGTTTTTGGTCATTTGGTAAGTGTTCGAAAAGTAGGTTGTGAAATTACGTAACTACCCTCCATGTTTATATCTTGAGGATTAGTTCAAAATGTAAATTTCCTAAGTTGGATGGGGTATTTTGGTCATTTTATTGTGATGTGACATTATAAACAAATATTAACTCAAAAAGCAAAAAATTAGCTTTTTACCAACTTTCCAAATCATTTTCTAAAAAGTCAAAAATCAATTTTTTTACCAGCTTCCCAAAACACTCCAAGGTCATCAATTACCTTATTACCCTTGCCTCCAATAATACAATGGAGGTGTTTGTTTGGGCTTTTTTGAGCTAACTTATAGCTTCTAGCTTTCGAAAAGCTATTTTGAACTATTTGGTTACACTTATTTCAAACAGTTTCTGATTTTAATAACTTATTTTAACTCCAAAAAGCTAATTCTGATAAACTACTCACCCCTTACTTCTAAGAATGGCAACAAACCGGGGCGGGGCCAAGGATCACACTCCTCGTCCTCGATCCCCGATGGTAATAATTTCCCCGTCCCTAGCCCGGATCCCCGACGGGGAACCTATCACTGCCCTCACCCCTGCCCCCTAATTGGGATCGGGTTTCCCTAACCCCGAAAATTCCCTGGCAAAAAATAAAATAAAATTCAGCTCCAGATCTGATATAGATAACTTCCCTTGATAGATTGAAACTTCAAATATTAGCACATACAAAGGAACTTCTCAATGATATAAGAGAGGTATGGTTGTCCATAAATAGTTTTTATCTACAGCTGATTTAAAAAAAAAAAACAAGGTTTACATTTCAAAACAAAGTTGGTTGACAGCTTGTGTGTTTGTTGATAAATTTTTTTGATGCAATAAAGCTATTATCAAACAAGTGAAGTTTCTGCCCGAAAATAGAAACAAGTGAAGTTGTGTGCATACTAATTTCTCACCCTAATTTAACAGGCACAAATCTTCACACTTTCAACTACAAAATATTCAACAAAGTCCAAAATTCAAACCTTTTTGTGTTTGAAAAGCACACTTTAAAAAAAAATAAAAATAGGATTATATTACGATCTTTTCATAATCAGAGTATGTTTTTGCATTAGTTCATTGTAAAGCACCAAAAATAGATGTGGGAGCCGAATTTACTTTGATCAATAGAGAAGAATGGACCAGTATGGTCCATAATATAACCTTTATTCGGCATTGATCCCAATTAATTAAAGAGCCGAATAAAGTAGCCGGCATTCCAACCAATAGAACAAAGGCCGAGTAGAAGTACATGTAAAGGATCAGGGATGGGCCAGGCCCTAAGGCCCAAAGAAAATACTATAAATACAGGATCTTCAGTTAGAGGAAGGTATGTGAGAACCATTACGCTTAACTTAAAATACAAGTAATCCTAAGTGCATAGACTGACTTGTCCGTCGGAGTGCTAATTTCGGCACCCCCGACCAGAGTATTTATTTTTTTTTAGGTGACTAGCAGAGGATCACGAGCGTCCCTCAGGATCAGAAGAGTATTTCCAAACCACTTCTCCACAACAGGTTTAACAACAACAACAACACAACAGATTTAAAAAATAAAGAGAGAGAGAGAGAGTGAGTGAGTAGAAATGGTGAGAAAGAGAAAGAGAAAGAGAGAGATAGATCTGCAATCTTCGACCGTCGCAACAAGATCTTAAGATCTGAGATCGACTCTTATCGTGGACTAGTAGAGGCGGTGATGGAGCAACGGGTGAGAGAGAGAGGGGAAAGGAGCTGCGATCGACTCTCGTCGTTAAATAGCAAAGGCGGTGGGGCGACGTAATCTCTACTGGCATCCTCGTTGGTTGGGTTGTAGCACTCCATCTCTATAGTTTACTCATTGTCTGCTTCGATCGACATGGGTTTGAGGTTAGGATTTCGAATGAAAGAGAGAGTGTGTGTGACAAAGGTCTAAGAGAGAGAGAGAGAGAGAAGAGGGGTATATATATGAATGGATAAAGGGGGTATAAAAGTAATTTTATTTCGGGGGAAACGGGGCCGGAGATGGGCCAGGTCCGGTGCTGTGAAAGTTAATCCCGTCCCCGGCCCGAAACTAATCAGGGATGCATTTTCGAATACCGTCCCCAGCCTGTCGGGAGTATTTTTCGGGAAAAAATCATTCTAATCGGGGACGGGGGGTCGAGTCCCCATTGGCCGGGTTTAAATTGTCATCCCTACTTACTTCTGATTATCAGTTTATGCTGTGGACATGTTAATTTACAGTTATACTCTTAGATTTTTTTATTTTTTAGAAATAGAAAAAGATCTAAATGGACTATAGATTATTATTATTATTATTTATGAAAAATATAGACAAGTAGTGAATAACAAAAAATAAAAATTAATTAAAAAAACTACTTCATAA
Source organism: Camellia sinensis (assembly GCF_055761805.1). Classification (NCBI taxonomy): domain Eukaryota; kingdom Viridiplantae; phylum Streptophyta; class Magnoliopsida; order Ericales; family Theaceae; genus Camellia; species Camellia sinensis. Next base: position 63,990,463 of record NC_138972.1, read on the forward strand.
CTTTTTTAACAAATACTACTCAATAACTTAAATGTATAATCAAACAATTACACTAAATAAATTAACAATTTTTGATTAAAATTATAATTTATAATATACTTTAACAATTACACCAAACAAGCCAATCAAGCAAGTATAGATGAGCTAAACAAAGGACATGGTATTATAAAACCAAAACCGGCCCACCGTTTCCCAAAACCAGTCCAATATTTCAAACAACCAACCCAATTTTGGACCAATCATGATAACTTTAAATTTAGAACATTAATTTGAACTATAATAATGTGATAAAAAAAATTAAAATATAAATACACACGTCACATAACATCACATTGCAAGTGAAAGCCACCTTCTTAAGGAATTGTTTAAAATTATTTAAATAAATATATTTTTTAATTTTTTATAAAATATAAATTAAGTTCGAGTTGAATTTCAAATAATGTATTAAAAAAAGAGAAATTTACCAATAAATCCCATTTCATAAACTACTAAACCAATTAGTCCCAACTTTATTCTTTTGCTCGGATAAGTCCTATCAGTGGGAAAGTTTATTTCTTGTTGATCCTATTTTTCATATTTAATGTAACTGTGTGGACGATTTTACCCATTATTGTTTGTTTCCATATACTGTTGGGGCATCAATGTGATCCCTCACTTCACCATCACTTCACCATCTCCCACATTACAACTCTTCCCCCCTTCTGTTGCAAGCCCACCCGCGCTTCTCTCTCTCTGAGATTTCGTTCCCTCCAAACCCTTCCACACAACAAAAAAGAGTAAAATCGATCTCCTTCCGACTCACCATCAACACCGACAAAGCAACGATCACGAACGCGAAGTTCCACAACAGATCCAGAATCACGATCGGCTTCGAATATGCCCAATCGCTCTGCTTCTCTTCGATCTGCTCCGCCGTCGCCTCTCTTACCCTCAACTTCGGCTCGCGCATCATTCTCCGACTACCGCAGAGGCTCGGCGGGTAGCGCACGAACCGGCGGCTCAGGAAGATCTAATCAGTCAGCAATGGCATCGCATCGATTAGCTATTGTGTGTGTGTGTCTCTGCCCCTCGTAATGTATGTGTGTATCTGTGTGTGTATCTGTGTGTGTATGTGTGTATCTGTGTGTGTGTGTATATGTATCTGTGTGTGTATGTATCTGTGTGTGTGTGTGTATCTGTGTGTGTATCTGTGTGTGTGTATATGTATTTGTGTGTGTATATGTATCTGTGTGTGTATGTATCTGTGTGTGTGCGTGTGTATCTGTGTGTGTATCTGTGTGTGTGTGTATATGTATCTGTGTATGTATGTATCTGTGTGTGTGTGTATCTGTGTGTGTATCTGTGCGTATGTGTGTGTATATGTATCTGTATGTGTATGTATCTGTGTGTGTATCTGTAAGCAACGGTTAGATGAGGGTAATTACGTCCCTCACAATTAAATGGGACTAAACGGTTTACTAGAATAAAAATGGGACCAATTGGTTCATAAGTTTACATTTTGAGATTTATTGGTAAATCTCCCTTAAAAAAATAATATAATTTAAATAAAATAATAATTATTTAATTTTTTTCAAACATGTTAAACCAAATCTAAACCTTTCCCAAGCTCCAAATCATTTTTCAATTTTCGACCCTTGATCAGGTGGGAACTGCAGGACACCCAGCCACGAAGCTCTGCCATACACGCAAAAAACCAGCAGCTTTACAGCAAATATGCACTCAGCACATCTACCGACAAAGCTGCTATGCTAACTTGACAACATCGTGACCAAACCTCTACGCGCTTAGGCACGCGTATATCTATCACCATCGAGCAAATTTTTTCTTAGTGTTGTCTTGTAAACTTTTTTCTTAGACACTGTTCTTGAGAAAATTATTCAAGAATTTCGAAACGGGATGTGGTTATATTTCATATTAATTATTAATTATTTAGTTTTATATTATATTTTTATTTCAAACATAAATTGTGAATTTTTATTCTTTTTTACCGATCAAAATTCTATAAAGTATCACGTGTGTATAATCTAAAAATAATAAATAATCACCCTTGTTTTTGGTGCATGATGAAAGATTAAGGTCAAGTTTGGCAACTCTTAAAAAATTCAAAAAGTCATTATCGTATTTAAATTACATCATCTTATTTAAGTCACATCACCTCTCTAACACATCACTTCAAACCCAACCCAAACCCAACTCATATTTCATAAAAAGTCAAAAAGTCAAAAAGTACACTTATTTAGTCTTCCCAAACTTGGCCTAATTTCCATCCTAATGCGGTCTTGCAAACCTCACCAAGGGTGCATTTGGTTTGTATTTTAAAATAATTTTTTTAAAAAAATTTGTATAGAGGGAATTTAGAAATTTTTTGAGTAGTTTGTTTTGTTATATATTTTGAAAATAATTTTAAAATTTGAGAGTTTGAAATAATTTAATATTTTGTTATAATTAAGTAGATGTGTGTAAGAAAAAAAGTAATTAAGAAGGAGAGAGGAAAGAGAAAGTGATTGGTTGATGTATAGGAGATAAAAAATAATTTTTAAATTTTTTTAAAAAAATTTGAACCAAACAAAATTTTTAAAATTTTTCTAAGAAATTATATTTTAAAATACAAATCAAACAAGTCCCAAGACCTTCAGCGTTATATATATATACTAGTGGATGACCCGTGCCTACGGCACTCTAAGTTTTTTTTTTTTTTTTAAAAAAAAAAAAATTCACATTCAAGTTAATACATTTTGACCAATAAAAAATAAAAGTTAAGACAAACTATTGAATAGTTATGATCTATTCAATTCATTAATAATTCTTCATATTCAAGGTTAAACTCCATATAGACAATTAGACACATATAGACAATTACAGTCATTTTTAATTCCCTTGTCCTTTTACTTTGTAATTACAATATGAAATCAGGAGAGATTTACTTAATACATATAGTTCATAAATTAATTTGAAACCAAAACATAAATAATCATACATTCTATATGTATAGCCTCAAGTGTAGTCCCACTTTAAACTTGATTCAACATCTCTATATGCATTTTAGATCTGATTATTTCTTATTGCCAATAGCACACCACCATAAATGCTTGATGCTTGAAAAAGATCAAAAGATCCATTTGCAAATCCAATTGATCTTTCAAAGGGAATTACAATCTCACAAACAAATATCTTTCAAATGGAACCATTTGATCTATTCACGTTAAATAAACTCATTCTATCCATTACATTATACGCATACATATGTGTATGCATTTATAGTATTTAAAGAAGGAATGATAGTAAAAAGAAAAGACTTTTTATGTTAGATACGTATTGTCTCCCAGTTGTGCAATCCATGTCACCCACTTGTATATTTCATCACCTAATAACCTGTAATTCAAGTGATGAAAATGAACAATAGAAGGGGGAAAGGAAAAAAAAATCAAAGAAAATTTTAAAGAGTGGAGAGTAGTATTTTAAGAAGAGCCATTTGAGGAAGTAGTGCTTACATACCGGCAAAAAGGAAAGACGAAGTGGGTGCAGTGGCTATTGGGCATGTCAACATTGTTGATTCCTCTGTATCAAACTGATAAACATCAACCCAACTTCGATTTCGGTGGCTGAGTACATGAGAGAGAGAGAGAACTTAGCCATTCAAAAAGCACCAAAATGGTTGTTACTCCATAATTTTTCTGAAATCTTCTTGTTACTCCATAATGGCACATTAGGAACTACAAATTAAAAACTGAACTGATATTCGAACTGAACATCCTGTGTCATCGCCTAGATGTTAACAAAGAAAATTTTGGAAGAAGAAATGATAAAGTTCACAAATTACAATTTAACAATCAACTTAATGATAAAAACTTAAATTCCACAATTTAGGAAAGAGGTCAAAACTACCAGTTATGCCAAATCCACTTGGGAAAAAATAATAGTTCAAATATGATTCTGTGTTTATTCAAAATTCCAAAAAATGTAATTAGCATAATTACGCTTGTATCAAAAACGTGATCTAATCAAAACCCACAAATGAAACCAAATAAGTAGTAGAAAATGCTAGAAAAGTTATGATGAAATTCAGTCAATAGTGGCAAGTACTCCAAAACCAAATTTCAGTCATGACCATAACATCTCACACCTTCAATTCAACTTAAAAAAATAAAAAATTTATATTTTGAATTCCATACAAATTGAATTCAAAACCTAACCAGTATAAAAATTAAAAATTAAAAAGCAAATTGAGATTTAGTTGAGAGAGGGAGGAAGTGAATCAACAACTATTAACAACTCTATTGAAACTCTATTCAAAATCACGTAATAACAAAGGTTACATGCAAAAACAAAATTAAATGTCCCAAATGATCAATACTCAACAAAACAGCCCCATCCACAAAACTTTTTAGTTCAAACTTCCCAATTTCATTTGATTATTCAAGTAAAAATGATAAAATTTACAATGAAATCATGAAAATGTCCTATTTAACCCAAAAGACAGTATATATTCATTTTACTATTACCCAATACTATTAATTTAACTAAATTGAATCAATCTGACAAAGATATGAGCTATTGCACTATGTTTTTCTACGCATTTTGTTAGTTTCTTTTGATCAAGAATCAAACCATCTATTTCAAGCAATCAATCAAAACCACACACATATACAGATGCCAAACTAATAATATAAAATTTAAGCTAAAGATGCACTGTTTTATGTCAATATCAATAACCTACCAATCAATAATACCAAGAACAAATAGAGATTAGATTCCACAATGAACATAGTTGAATCATTACACTATGAAAAAAAAATAGAATTTGGAAATCAAATTGAAAGCAGGCTAACAAATAGAATGCTTCTCTGTTAAACCAACTAATAATGATGAAATTCTAAATAACCAATTAGAGGATTCTATGTAAATAAGAATACTTTTGTTAATGAGATTAATCAAAAATTGAACTGGATGATATTACAAATCTAAATAATTAAGTTATGAAATTCAAAACTAATTAATTGGAAAAAAAAATTCAAATATTAATCATTAACACAACTTCTATAAGTAAATAAAAACTTGAAATTAAGTCATGAATTTGAATTTGAATAAAAACTTGAAATTAATCATTAATCATGAATTTGAAATCTTAGTAAATAAAAATTCCAACTCAACTTCTATAAGTATAAAACAAATTAAGTCATGAATTTACCTTTTATATCTATAACTCATGTCTCAACTTGAAATTGCTTCCATTGGTAAAGTTTCAAATTCCATGAAAATTGAATAGATTTGTACCAATTAAAAAAACCAAAATTATATTTAGATATAACTAAGATAGGGGGTGGGAGTGAGTGGGAATCATTCCATTATGAATCTTCAGCCTAAAACAAAATCCAAACACACGTGGGCTCAACTGGTGGTGTATGATGAGATTACAAATGTACATTAACTATTGGGGGGGAAAAATAAAGGTGAGAAAGGTTCAAATGAAAACCTCTTTGTACAATAATGCAATAATAACATACTAAAAACCCTAAAATCCCGTACTAATATGCCAATAAAAGCACGAAATAACAACCTATTCACATGAAAAATATATCTAAAAATCTAAGTTTGGTGCTCACCATGAAAAAGTTATTGAACCCATTAAATATAAATCTTGAGAGAGAGAGAGAGAGAATCACCACAAATCAACTATGTAGAGCATGTGTTGGGCTTCAAAATCAAAGAATCATGGAAAATTATTGAAATCAACTTCCAAATTGCCCATAATAGCTATCGACATTGGTGGATAAAAGAAAATAATTAATTATCCAGAAAAATGAAAACCAATATAATGGCTCATAACTCTATATAAGCAAAGGAAACCAGACAAAAACCAATGGATTTTAAGTGAAAACAAAGCAATGCCACAACAAATTATAAAACAGAAACCTCAATGGATTTTAATTGCCTTGAAAAATTAGACTTTCATTTGGGTTTAAAGTTCTATGTATGGTGGCGAGGATCATCACTTATATTTGAACAAACTTGCATATGCTCAAATCATTAGAATGTTGTTATTGCAACCAAAAAATTGGAAGTTATACCTTACCTTTTGAAGAATTTATGGATAGGCACAGAAAGATATTTGAATTGTTTTCTAAGGGATGACCAACAAAAGGAAACGTTAAAATGCTTTAGTAAGAATGCAAATCAGATACTTACCACAATGTTCAGATGCGAAAGGTTCTTCCTCAAGCTCTCTAATGTGAACCTAATAAGCAAATTTAAAGAAATGATTCAGATATATAGGACCACAAACACAATGCTTCATATACAAATTACCATAAATGTAAATAAAGCAATTAATCTAGAAGTGATTTTCAACTTTGAAGCACTCTTACTGCAACTAAAACATTCTTAGATATATACCGAAAAATAACAAAAAATATACATTATCATTCAAAAGAATCACTATAAACAAAATATATCTTTTAGAAATGAAGGAGCACCAAATCCAAAATCTGGGAGAGCACTTCTCAAAATAATAATAATAATAAAAAAAAGTATAAGAACATTATCCCAAAACAAAACCGCTGCTCACATCTGTTGTGCACCACAATTCATCATCATTCTGCAAATCACCACTAAATAATGTTCTAGATAAAGCTTAAGTAAATACAAAAGTATTCAATAAATACCAAAAATAAAAAATAAGTTAACAGTCAGGTTAACCTTAATGTTCACATTAACCCATTTAATGTTAACAATCCTCAACCCATTTGACTACCATGAAATAAAAATGGGTATTAACATGAAACCAATTTCTTCCTTTAACCCCCATTTGATTTGACAGAGAGTGAGAGCTTTGTTGGTGATGGTGGGGATGATGGGATGACAAAAAACAGATTATCCAAATTTGTAGGGAAAAGATAAGTTTATTACTGATTCTATTCACAGATAAATTCAGCACTGACAATTGGAAAAGAAATTTTAAATCACAATAAGGAAAAGGAAAAGAAATTTGTACAAAACAATTAATTCGTCCAATTGACTTGTAAAATTAAATAATAATTAAATCATACTTGAAAAATTATTGAATACTCTTCGAATGCCATAAAAGTATATACAAATGGTACTTCTGATCAATGGGATTGCAAAAATAAAAAATGAATGAAAATGACTTTATCTCTATCAATGAAAATGGTACTTTTGACAATTTTTTTTATTGTACAAAAAGCTCAAGTTCAGGTTTGATCTGTTTTTGTATAATTTATTTTTTTAATTCTAACCCATAATTTATTTGTTTAAGGTTTCAATCTTGTTCTTTGAATTTTTTTATTTTTTTTAATGCATTCTCTTGGCTAAATATTGATTTCTCATATATTAGGGGAAATTAATAATGTCCACTCGTAAAAGGATGCAAATCATATTAATAAAGTTTGTTTATTTGTCAAAAAAAAAAAAGAAAAAAAAAAGATGCACATCATAAGATAGTTATGAATTTTTATGATGAAAATTACCAATGTGTGTGGTGTGTGGTGTGTTAAAGTCAATTTGTGTGTGTGTAAATTTCATTGAAACATTTTATCAAACACTTAATAAGCAAGGAAGATAGAATAGTTATCAAACATTTTTGTAACAACCAAATAATAGTAATGGCACAACAACCATTCAATAAAATAACTCAAAACAATAGTCCCACTAATTCCTACTAAATCAAAGTAAATGGGTTTCGTGGAACCCAACCAACTCTTCATATATATGTGTGTATATATATATACATAGATAATATATATGAATAAGAAAAATCAACAAAACCCATAAAAGTATACCCAAAATCCTACATGCATCTAGAAAATTAAAGAAAAACAATACTCACAGTTTGATTTTGGGAATCGTTCTTTCTCTATTCCACTAATGATCAATTGATGGTCTCTATGGCTTCAAAGAAAAAAAACAAAAAAAATCTGTAATCAATATATATACACACAAGAATCTATTAAGAAAGAGATGAAAGTATTACCTTTACTTTGCAGAACAGAGCATCAAACAAACCCAACAAACCCATAATTTATTTGTTTAAGGTTTCAATCTTGTTCTTTGAATATATATATTTTTAATGCATTCTCTTGGCTAAATATTGATTTATCATGTATTGATTTCTAATAAATTAGGGAAAATTAATAATGTCCACTCTTAAAAGGATGCACATCATATTAATAAAGTTTATTTATTTGTCAAAAAAAAAAAGATGCACATCATAAGACAGTTATCAATTTTTATGATGAAAATTACCAATGTGTGTGGTGTGTTAAAGTCAATTTGTGTGTGATGAGTTATTATTAAATTTGTAATGAAAACTCTCTCAACAACACTCACTCTGTGAGGTACCACAAATAGTCTGAGGCATCTCTGGTCACGTTTATTTGCTCCCATAGTCCATCCATTGCAACCGTGTCTGGATCATCGGTAGAGACAGTTTCTTCGATGTATGACTCCCAGAATGCTCCACTAATTACAGGTACCATCTTTATCTATGAACTTTGGGACCTTATCTGTAAAAAAATTTGATTGGATGTTAAAACCCATTTTTGGGAACTTTTTGAAAGAGATGTTCATTGAACAAAAGCTAAACCTTAATTTTGTCAAAATTAAATCAAACTTGACACACTGAACAAAAGTGAGTTCTGGGGAGGGCAAGATGCATGCAGTTTTACTCCTATTTTCTAATACTTTTTATATTTACAAAATTATGACATAATGAAAGCTTTCTATAAATGAAATTAAAAGGGTGATGCTACGCATACAAAAAAAAAAAAAAAAAATTCCTACAGAATGAATGATGTGTCTCATTTATATCAATTCATTGGAAATCAAAATGCTTGTCACTTTGGTTCATAATTGCAAGAATGTCATTGCCACATCATTCTTATCTTAAATCTCGCATGAAAATAATGTATGCATATCCAAATTATGATGTTAAATATATGACTTGAGAAGACATCAAATAGCACCAAAAAAACTTAATAGACTTCAAATAAATGTGAAAAAGACAAAAAAAAATTGAAACAATTAGAGGACACTATTATTTTTCTTTCCTTCTTCTTCTTCTTGATTTTTTTTTTTCAAAGAATTTTTTTTAAAGGGAAAACCCTATTTCCTTACCCTTGCGGTGTTGAAAACCGCATTCTTGCAATCGGGGAGAATGCTGACGGACCAAGGAGGGAGGTCATATCGCATATTTTGGAAGGTCACTGTTGCTGAAGATTTTGTGTCGTAGTTTGCAAGGAATGCAGCACAACCAGACTTTGAGTTAAATACATGAACCTGGAAAATGAAAAATAATGAGAAAAGGAGCTAATATTGATGATTGTCAAAAAGATGCACATGAAGAAAATTGTAGTAGATATGCATAGCTTTCTTGTAGCCTCAGAAGAGTTAATCAAACCTGGAGATTATTGCCTGGCCAAGTCACTGTAGGATATGTAGAAACTAAAGCCGGTTCACATAGCTTGATGGCTTGATGCAAATCTCTCAAATGTCCCCATTTTGGTTCCCTTTGTAATCCTTGCATATGATAAATTACCCATCATAAAAATGCCGAAAATATCATTATTTGCATCAGAAAAGCCCTACCATATAACATACATACAGGCAGAATATCATGGGCAGAGCTAGCAAATGGCAACTGGCAAGTGTGCAAATTTCTCAAATGCCCCAACTGAACTTTTAAAAAATTCTATTTTGACATATATTTGTGAAAAAAGTTTCCAATTTTACCCTTTCAGATTTTATTTTTACCCATGAATCTTATATTGTCCACTTTGCTTCAATGAAGTCCTTACAATTGCTTGTATGTTATTTTGCTAAGTAAGAACTTTTTCTTGAGATTATTTTTTTTTTTTATCCTTCCCTTATTTCTCTTTTACTTCTTTGTTTTTCTCTCTATTTCCTCTCTTGTTCCCCAAATATGAGATGCTCTTGCAAAGGTGAACCATTCTTTTCATCCCATCGATGTTCAATCTCTTTCACTCTCTTGCCTGTTTAGTTTAAAAATTATATCTGGGGATTGAACGATTGAATAATACTTCTATGTGATTGGTGTTTATGTGATATTGAATTGTGTATTGTTTTTTTATTATCACTTCAAATTGTTTACTTCTTTTGATTGTCAATTATGAAAAAGATCATTTATAGTCCACAAAACAAAAATCTTTATTCTGCTCCCAGGTAGAATAATTGTGCTAATGATCTCATGTGCTACATTGTACGGTCCCATTCCTTCCATGCAATGTGTGTTTGCACAAATAGACTACTTGTATGCATTGGCAACAATCTTAAATCTTAATTGCTTAAGTAAAGATTGTAATACAAACAAAAACCTCAGCATAATATAATCAAGTTATTTTCATGTGTATGCATACCATATTCGTCAATTGGGGCATCATAATCATAGCTAGTGGCAATGAAGAGACCAGCAGTCGTCCGTCCAAAATTTGTTCCTCCATGGTACTAATGAAAGAAAAAAAAATAAGAAATATAAAAAATATACTTTACTTGATATAAGATAAACATACAATTAAGAATTAACTCACCATATAATAATTAATAAAGGAACCATTATTCTGTATAAACCTTGCCACTGAAAATGCCAAGTCTTCAACAGGTCTCTGAGGAATTGGACCACCAAACTTTGTATACCTGAGGATAAAACAGAGGAATCCAAAGACTGAATTAAGAAATTCAGAAAAAATGTAACTGAGTTCCGTTGTTTGAATGATGAAACAATTTATAATTAAAACAACAAAGAAATAGGGGGAAAAAAAAAGTTTTTAAGTTATATGGGTGACATATGTGTGACTTACCAGCCAGTCCAAGCTTCAGTCCACATTTTTGGGTTATGGCTCTTTTTTCGGTCTGAAGGCTTCGCAGTAAAAACCATTGCAAGTGTCTATCTGTAAGATGATCAAGTGAGAGAGAGAATCGATAATTTGCCATTGTACAATTCAAGAAAATGAAAATTCAATGCAAAATATTTTTGGGTAGGTACAATCCAAAATATGACTATCAAGAAAAAAAACACATTCTCATCTTTTCATTATTTTTCTAAACCACAGATAGATAAAAATCCAAACCCATTACCCCCTTCCAAAAAAAAAAAAAAGGAAAAAAAAAAAGTTGATTACGTTGATTATCATCTGATGAGACATTAAAATTTGGGCCACTGATTATTCAAAAGATTCACTCAAGAAATGAACTGCCCCAGCTCCACTCAAAATAGTTAAGCAAAAATTAATGGCAGAATCATAATCATGATCATTCCCAAGAATATTTAACATTCAAAACTAATATCTCACATTTAATGTGAATCTCTGAATCTCCCATCTCTTAGTCATATAATGTCGTAACATTCAAAACAACTCTCACTTCGATCCAACAAACACCCCATATTGGAATCATATACATCCATAATCATATATAAAATCTATATATAAAATCTACATATATATACATATACATCCATAATCATCCATAATCATATATAAAATCACATAATCATACATAATACATACAAATGCATATATATACATACATTTGGTCCCATCTCTGAGTCATCTCTGAAAGAGAGACGATGACGATTAGGAAGAGAGAAGGGAGGAAGAGAGAAGATGAAGAGACTAATAGGGGTTTTGGGTTCGGTTGCCTGCAAGGGTTGATGGGAAGAGAGAGAGAGAGAAGGTGGGTCAGATTTCAAAATTTGAAATTAGAAACAAAGAGATGAGAGTGTGTGTCTGAGAGACGGGCTGTGGGTTGAAAATGATCTTGGATCAAATAGAGTGAGACATTGTGAGCCTTTGGATTGAGTTCAATCCAATGGTTCATATTTTGACAAACAGAAAAAAAAGAGTTGTTTTGTTATATAGATATAACCTCAGCCATTGGATAGATATTACAATTGATCTAAACCATTGGATCAAATGTATCTCACACACATTTTTGACATAAATTCAAAATCCTTCTTGCCTTATTATATAGATATATATTTTGTGTCTTTTTTTTTTTTTTTTTTTTTTGTTTTTTTTTTGTTTGTGTCTGATCTTTTTAAATTGGCATTGGTCCATTGTAGCAAATTTTTTCTTAGAAGATAGGGTCAGCCGTCTTGTAAACTTCACTGGATCTGGAGTCTTGTGTCTCTACTTGAACCCACTTTTTTTTCTTTTAATGGTTCACATTTTAAGACGATTATAGACCAAAGGTGTTCATAATTTTCAGTTTTAGTTAAAAAAATCAAAAAAATATTATAAATTATTATATTATTTTTTACATATTTTTACATAATTTTCAAACTATGTCTAGAAGACTTACAAAATTTTAGATTACAATATTATAGGGTGTTTTGAAAAGATGATTAAAAACTAAAATTTTCACTTTTTTAAAAAAAATGTGTAAAAAATGTGGGATGTGATGCGACTAACAATAGGTTAAAAACTACCTATTAACTTTTAACCATCTTGCTAAATTGAGCTTATATACTACCCTAAAAATATAAAGTCATGATACATCTCTCTAAAAAGAGAGCACTAAATTAGCTCTAATGATCTATAAATTCAAAAAAAAAAAAAAACAAAAAAAGCACACACAGCCATCACATCATGAGAGAGCCAACTCATTAGAGCTCTTCCTAGAACTTCATATTTAGGCCAAGTTTGAGAAGACTAAATAAGTGTACTTTTTGATTTTTTATGAAATATGAATTAGATTTGGATTGGATTTGAAGTGATGTGTTAGAGAGGTGATGTAATTTAAATAGGATAGTGACTTTTTAATTTTTTAAATTTTTTAAGAGTTGCCAAACTTGATCTTAGAGCTCTAAAGCATTTTTTAAAAAAATAATCGATTCATCATAAATAAAAAATAAAAAAATCGTGTCAGAATTTTGCTCTGCACTGCTCTCACGCCGCTGCCGACAATCTATCCGCCATACTCCAAAATTGAGGTTATTAGGTCTTTGATAACCACTAGTCATTCCGCCATTACAGAACTCTGCAACATTCAAAATCAAACCAAGGAGGTAAACAAACCTAGCACAAACCCACTTGGGTTTGTTTTTCCCAATCCAGAGTTCAAATTCAACCTCCAAACACGAACCCTTTCACAATAATTTCCAAACCTTGTTCTTGAAACTTTGTAAATAATAATTATATTAGGAATAATCACAAAGAAGAAGAAGAAGACGATTGTTGTTGTGTATATGTAATGAGTGTGTGTATCAATGAAGGAAACAGACTCAAACCTATACAAGACAATACAATGAATTTGAGTGTGCAGTGACGAGTTGTTGTGGGAATGAAAAAAAATAGATAAGGTACACTAATCTTCTAGTGTTGTTACATATATTGACAACTAACTACTAGTCAAATAGGGTCAATTTGCATGGCGGTGTGGCTGTTCATAAAGCGTCAAGATCCTCGGTGACGGAGGGGAGCCGGGAGGTAGGGAGGCAGCGTCTCCTCTCTTCTTCTTCTTCTTCTTCTCTCTCTCTCTCTCTCTCTCTCTGTTTTCTATATCTGCTCGTATATAGCAGCTGTGAGGGAGTCGGCTGGCGACAGAACGGCGGTGGCGGAAGGGCGTCGGGAGGCAGAGAGGCAGTGTCGTTTCTCTCTTTCTATATGTATAGGCAGTTGGGGGGAATTTTGAAATCTAGTAATTTTTTTTTTTTTTTTCAAAATACTCACCAAAACGTGAGGTTGCATATGAACCCTTGGAAGTTGAGTGGGACACATGTCGGTCATCCATGCATCACTGTAGGAGATCAATGTAGGATTTCAATCTAGAGGATCCTTAAGCCATCCGTGGAGCCAGTTGCATCATGGAAAATAAGACAGATAAGTTTCATGATTTTTTGTCAAAAAAATTATGTAAACCATGGAAATTTTAAGAATAAAAATAACTATTGCCTTTTACAGAACATTTAATATTGAGAAACTTTAATAGTTTTTTAATTAACGGGGATTTTTAGATGAGACTCGCAATTTAATATCTGATCCAAACAATTTATGTATTAAATAATATGATTATTCGTATTTTTCCTTCATTATGAGTCATAAGAAAAATACTATAAATCTTAAATTTTTTACTAAACAAATAACTAAAGATTTTATCCCTATTACAAATATTCGTTAATTCCAATCTACTTGAATTGATTGCTTCCAAAGTTTCTATAATGGACCTACAATAGGCTACAATTGACCCATTAGTAGTCAATAGCAATTTTTTTTCTTAGAAGATTGGGACACTTCTGTCTTGCAAACTCCACTGAAGTCTTTTTAGTGTCTCTGTTTGAGCAAACTTTTTTTTAATGGCTCACATTTTAAAACGATTATAGACGAAACTAAATCATATTTGTTTGACGAATTAAATTGAATAAAATTATTAGTGATTGAATAGTTAATGAAAAGATTGTTAATATGTAAATTGTTAGTGTAGAGATTAGATGAAAGTGTGTTTGTATTGATAATATAGTGTTGAAGATGGTTAATGATGAGAATGTTAAATTATTTTTATAAAAAATTTAGAACAAATAATTTCTATATTAAAAATATATTTAAAACAAATATAAATTTTTCTTTTTTAAAATAACATGTTGCAATTGTAAAAAAAAAAACAAAAAAAAATTATTCCGATCAGCTGGCCGGATGTCCGGATGAACCCATTCCACTAACTATTTTTCTAATCTCACATTTTTCTTGGCCAAGCTAATCTCCCCATTGAGGGAGATTATTAAGCCGCTCACGTTAGCAAGCTGACGACCCAAATCAACACCAAATGTACTGTGAGTGGGACTCACAGCCATTTTACTCCAGTCTGGCAGCCAAACAAACAGGAAAAGCTTATAAAATTTCAGATTACAATATTGTATTCTACCCTGAAAAAACAATCGATTCATCATAAATAAAAATAAAAAAATCATGTCAGAGTGGCTTTCTTTGCTCTGCACTGCCCTTGTGTGGTGTTGCTACTTGTGCAACATCCCTGGAGCCAGTTGCATCATGGAAAATGAGACAGATAGAGTTGCATTGGTGGCCTTCAAGG
Organism: Camellia sinensis; assembly: GCF_055761805.1. Classification (NCBI taxonomy): domain Eukaryota; kingdom Viridiplantae; phylum Streptophyta; class Magnoliopsida; order Ericales; family Theaceae; genus Camellia; species Camellia sinensis. The sequence continues at coordinate 64,005,520 of NC_138972.1, forward strand.
CTGCAATAGATCAAGACCCATTTGGTGCCCTCACTTCCTGGAATCATTCACTCCACCACTGCCAGTGGAACGGCATTTTGTGTAGTCGTCTGCATCCTGATAGAGTTATTGGGCTAACTCTAAAGTCCCAAGGCCTGGTTGGATCGCTCTCACCTCATGTAGGAAACCTCTCCTTCCTCAAAAGCATTGTTCTTCAAAACAATAGCTTCCACGGCCCAATCCCACATGAGATGGGTCGCTTGTTTCGGCTACAAACAATAGAATTCAGCACCAACTCCTTTGGTGGTGGAATACCCAACGACCTTTCTCGCTGCTCAAAACTTGAATGGCTGAACTTGATCTACAACAACCTAACCGGAAACATCCCAGCTGAGTTGGGCTATTTGTCAAGGCTTCGAACTTTAGCCTTGAGTAAAAACAAGCTTTCAGGTACCATCCCTCCTTCCATTGGAAACCTTTCATCTCTTTCCAATCTCTCTTTCGTGGATTGTAATTTGCATGGGGAGATTCCGGGAGTAATTGCTGAGCTTCCCGGCCTGAGATTTGTCCAGTTATCGGGGAATAGCCTATCTGGTAAGCTTCCATTTGGCCTTTATAATATCTCCACCATCAATATGCTCTCACTAGCCAATAACCAACTTGAAGGAGATATTCCTCCTCATATAGGCTCCACACTTGCTAATCTCAAGTTTCTTTCACTTTCCAGCAATTTGTTTACTGGAACAATTCCTACTTCACTGTCAAATGCTTCGGGGCTTGAATTGATAAGTTTATCTACTAATTATCTCAGTGGGACAATGCCGAGAGATCTTGGAAAACTTTTGGGTCTTCAAACAATAATAATTAGTGAAAATTGGTTGCAGGAGGACGTCACTTTTATTTCGTCTCTAACAAATTGCACCAGTTTAAAATTTATTGAAGCGAGTAGCAATCGTCTTAGAGGTTCATTGCCTGACTCCGTAGCTAATCTCTCCACACATCTTAGCTTCATAAATTTGCAGATTAATGAAATACATGGAAGCATTCCTTCGGGCATCGGGAACCTCCTCAACCTCACTGTCTTAGTTATGACAACGAATTATCTTACTGGCCCTATTCCTTCCTCCATTGGCACACTTCATAAGCTGCAAGTTCTGATGTTAAACCAGAACAAATTCACAGAACTTCCATCTTCGCTTGGTAATTTGACTTTGTTGAATACTCTCAATTTGGCAGAAAACAATATCCATGGAAGCATACCTCCGAGTTTGGGCAATTGCCATAGCTTGTTAGAATTAGACCTTTATAAAAATAATCTCAATGGTTCAATACCCCCTGAAATTATGAGTCTCTCTTCCATTTCAACATTCCTCATGTTAGATCACAATGCACTAACTGGTTCTCTTCCATTAGAAGTCGGGTCTTTGAAAAATCTTGCAAACATGGGTTTGTCCTATAATAGATTATCAGGACCCATACCAAACACTCTGAGCAATTGTTTGAGTTTGGAATGGCTTCAGTTGGAGGCCAATTCATTTGAAGGAGAGATACCTCAAAGTTTGAGCATGTTGAGGGGTTTAAGATGGTTGGATCTTTCGTGCAACAATTTGTCAGGACTGATCCCAAGTTATCTAGGTGAGCTTCAACTAGATATGTTGAATTTGTCTTTTAACAGGCTACATGGACAAGTTCCACTACAAGGAGTGTTTCAAAATGGGAGTACAATTTCAATTGTTGGAAATGATGAGCTATGTGGAGGTATTGCAGAATTAGACCTTCCTCCATGTCCATCCTCCAAATCAAGCAAGAATAAGCTATCTCACAGGATGAAAGTGATCCTATTGGTGGTTGTTCTTTTGATATTTTTATCTTTGTTTGTTAGCTTCTTTATATTTCTTCAACGACGTCATCATTCAAAAAAGAAGACCTCTAGCATGCCATTAATCAAACATCAAGTTTTGAGGGTTTCTTATACAGAGCTTCTCAAAGCCACCAATGGATTCTCAGAGGCTAATCTAATTGGTGTTGGGAGCTATGCTTCAGTTTACAAAGGGATTCTTGATCAAGGTGAGATGGTTGTGGCAGTGAAAGTGCTCAATCTTCAGACTAGAGGAGCTTCTAGGAGCTTCATGATAGAATGCAAAGCACTAAGAGCGATAAGGCATCGAAATCTATTGAAAATTTTGAGCGTTTGTTCTAGTGTGGATTTCCATGGTAATGAATTCAAAGCTCTGGTATATGAATTTATGGCAAATGGAAACTTGGGCAATTGGTTGCATCAAGTCGGAGTTGGAGACCATGGGCAACCAGAAGAACCCAGAAATCTTAAACTAATTCAGAGGCTAGACATTTCCACTGATATTGCCTCTGCACTTGAGTATCTTCATTGTGGTTGCGAGTCGACAATTATTCATGGTGATCTAAAGCCAAGCAATGTTCTTTTGGATGATGAGATGACGGCCCATATTGGAGATTTCGGGTTAGCAAAAATTATTTCTACTGTTTCAAGTGATATGGCACAAGGTCAAAGCAATTCAGTTGCGATAAGGGGAACCATAGGCTATGTTGCTCCAGGTACAAAATCTTTTGCAATTTCCTTGGAGTAGAAAAATTGAACTTGCAATAGGAAAAGTAATAATATATATATACACACACATACATCTATATACACCTTACATGGTATAGAATAATTTCAGCACAAACAGCCATACAAAAACCATGGCATTCTACAAAATAGTGGGCTCCTACATATTTTTAAGCATTGTTTTTATACAGATTTTGTGCCATTTTTTAATGCTCCATATGTGTGCTTCCACCTCCTCACTATTAAGAAACAAAGTACTAAGTTTATTTTCATTAATGTGGGCATGCTTAATCTCAATGTAAATATTGCTATTCAATTTCAAGTTTACTTTGTTTAATGTGGCCATGCTTGAACTTGGCTATGGAATACCTAAGTTAAACCTCTATGCCGCCTCCTCTATTTTTTTTTTCTTTTCTGTCTGTTTTTTTCCCCCCCCTTAAACTCTTCATTATGTAATTCTACTATGAAATGTTACTCCGATCAAAATAGTCTGTGGTATCTACTGGTAGATAGAATTTTGCAATCAAAGCATTTTCCAAGATCTTACTCAGTACTTGGAAACTTGTGTAGTTGATTCTGACAGAACTTTTCGTGCAAGACTAATTTTTGTTTGCTTCAATAAAACTTATATTGTTATTCATAGAGATGAAATTAAGGGGTGTTTTGGGAAGTTGGTAAAAAGCTGGCTTTTGGCTTTTTATCAAGTTTTTTTGGCTTTTTTGGAAGTGATTTGGGAAGTTGGTAAAAAGCTGACTTTTTTGATTTTTGATTTAATATTTTTTAAAAGTGTCACATCACTCCAAAATGACTAAAATATCCTTACTTTTTGATTTTTGAATTAATTAATTAAAATTTTCTAGAGGGTAGTTTGGTAAATTTGGGTGTTGTGTTTTTGGTCTTCCCAAATGGGATTTGGGGCGTTTTGGACAACCTGGCGTTTTTGGCAACACACACAAAAAGCTGTGTTTTTGGTGTGTTGCCAAAACGGCACTAAGGCCATCATACCACATTTTCTATTGGGATTACAACTGTGTCAACTAACTGGACTCACTTTTCACACTAACATTACAAATAATTTGCACACTAACATTAGAAACAATTTGCAGAGTATGGCATGGGTGACATGGCTTCCACACTAGGGGATGTATACAGCTTTGGAATTCTTTTACTGGAGATATTTACAGGTAAGAGACCAACCGACGCTATGTTTAAAGATCATCTAAATCTTCATAACTTCGTTAAGAATGCTCTGCCGGATCGGGTGATGGAGATTGTGGATCCTTACATTCCATTGGAGCATAACACAAGAAGTTGGATTAAAGACTGCATGGTTTCCATTATGACAATTGGGGTTGCATGTTCAATGGAATCACCAGTAAATCGAATGGAATTGGGAAGTGTTATTAGCGAATTGCGTAAGATAAAAAATACATACATGAATGAAGGGTTGAACCAAGACTAGGAAGTTGGAAGAGATTTTGCAACATAAAAGCCAAAGGTGTGTATCATACCCTCTTGCCCATGCATATGCATTACCAAAATGAATAATGTTATACACAAACGAATTTTTTACCTAATTTTCTTATCACTAGATAAAAAGACATTGAGTTTTGCGTATATTTATTAATATTATGGACCCCACTAAATTTGCGACTCATGGTAAGAAAATTTGATGAGAAATTTGTTTATGTATGTCATTACTCTACTAAAATGAATCTTTCCCTCTTCTGAAACATCTCAATTTCATGTTCTCATTTTTCTTTTCTTTTTGATTGGCTCTAATTTTATTTTCTTTCTTCTTCTTATTTATTTATTTTTAATGTGAACTAAAGCATGTTTATTGTTTTGTTGATCAAGGTTACTTCCAAGGACCCCCAATAATGGTTACCTATATGGCATATGATACTCCATCGGCCAATAGAGTTCAAGTGGTAGCTTTGTGTTTTATTGCCTCCTTGATGAGTTCATATTCATCATCCTCATCAGCTGCTTGAATAAATAACTGTCACTTTTCTTTTTTTTTTTTTTTTTTTTCTTTTCTTCCTTCCTTTGATTAGATTGTATTATATAAAAAATATGTTCATGTGAGATATTTCCAACTAAGATTGTGTGTAAGAATTATCATTTTGTTGTATCTTTCATTTGAAATTGCATGGCCATATAGCTCCCGCTCTTTAGTCATTATTAAATTGTTGCACAAAATTGGCATTTATGTTCCGTTTGTTTTTGCAAAAAAATGTTATTTATAGTAAGCGTTTTTCTATGTTTGATTACGACCTTAAAATTGATAGGTTAAAAGAGAGATCAAATTGATTTGTATGGATCTTTGTTTGTGTTTGTGTTTATATGATTTTTTTTTTAAGTTGGTCTCTGCCCTTTCACATCAATACAATAGGGGTTACGTTGTTTTTTTTTGGATGAGTGTGATCTCTAGAAAAAAAATCACATAAACCTTGCACTTTAGTTTTAAACAATTCAAATTAGTTTGTCATTTGCTCTTAGAATTTGAACCAAAAAAAGATCATGTGCAAGATTAGAGGGATCAAAGTGGAATTCAAAAGAAAGTATAGTAGACTACTGATGTATTAAATAAATTTCACTTTAGCCTCTTTAATTTTTGCATCTTGTTTTTTTCTGTTTAAAATTTTAACGGCACATAACGGAATGATTACATTATAACAAAATTGAAAATATATGAATCAAATTATTTAAATTACAATTGTAATGACTAAAATGACAATTCATTTAAATCAAAAGAACTAATAGTATAATGTAGACATCTCATTTTTGACCACCCTTAAGACTTGGGCGCCACCGATTTATCATTCAATAATGAAAGTTGTGCTATGCAAATGTTCGATTTCTTTAGCAAGAAGAACTCAAAATCCCAACTTTATACCCCATTTTGGACCAAAACTATTTTGACCAAAATTATTTTAGACCTCAAAACCCTCTTTTTCAAAATATTTTTGAAAATGTTTCTACGATGTTCCGAGGCTCGCATTTTGTTGAAAATTGCACTTGTTGGTAAACCGAGCAAGGACAAAGTGGAGATAAATGAAAGGGAGGCGAAATCTTTGAAAAAAATCTTTTAAAACTTCTTATTTAGAGGTTTGGAGTTGAAGAAAATAAGAGTGGAGGGAAGAAAACTAGTTGGGAAAGAAGTTGGGCTTGAAACCATTAAGAGAGAACCGGGCAGCCTCACTAAATCAGGCCTGTCATTTTGTATACTTGGACTTTAGTTATGAGGCTACCACCATTGGAAAGTGGACTTCTGGGGCATCATTTTACACTCAAGAATGACCTGCAAAGGATTCCGGATGAAGAAGATATGCCCATTTGAAGTCAGGCCCGAAAAACAGATTTTTGTGGTCGGCCACTGATGTGGCTTACCGGCCCCTTGCTGGCCATAGGTGAAGTTTTCCGGCCCCATGCCAGCCATGGATGAAGTTTGCCAGCCACTAGTGTCAAAAATCAATTTTTTTTCTTGCAGATATTTAGCTCCAACTGTTTGCACAAAGTTTCAGCTATCCATTTGATGATATTTTTGACCAAAGCTCACATTTTTCTATATATAGATGACTTATCTCTCATATTTCAAGGTTAGAAAAATTTTGGGAGTCTCTCTCTCTACATTTCTCTCTCTCTCTCTTGCAAGTTTGTGAAAAGTAGCCTACATACACTACACTTTTGCCTACACCTCCTTAATCAAAGTTGATCATCTTTGAGCTGAGGTTCTTTGAGGCCCTTTTGGAGCTCTACAAGTTGTTTTTGGCTTGAATTGTTGCTTGGAATCACTCTTCTTTTCAAGAGGTATAATATTAGCCTTTTAAGCTTACTTTGCTTACTTGTTTTTCCATCTTTTTCCGACTATTGTGGGCTGATTTTGAGCTATAAAAAACTTTGTTTTCATGGAATGAAATTGGTGTTCTTCGCCATTAAAGGTTAAGGGGTGGTTCATTCCTCTTTATTCCTTGTTTGTTAAGGCCTTTGCACATTTGTTTCCCATTTTGAAACCATCTTTTTTTGGGCTTTTACCACTGAATTTCAGAGTATTTTCAGTAAGAAAAATCATGTTTTGAGGTCCAAAATTGGAGGGGTTAACATCCCCTCCTTGTGTCTTGTTTGCTAGCCAAGTTAGTGCCATGTGTTAGCTTATTTTTCTAGCTTGTGTTAGCTTAATTCCACCATGTTTTTGCCTTTGTTTTTAGACTACTTTAGCTTTGTTTTGGGCTGTTTGGGTCTGTTTGGCCTTGTTTTGCATGGTTGTAGTGTAATAGTCCTCACAAGCTTGGTGTTTTAGGTCATTAGGCACCCCTTGTTTGAGTTGATTGCGTGCTTTGGTATTGTTTTGCACTTATTTCCAGCACTAATAATCTCTGCAACCTCCCTTCTTTCTTAGTTTTTGTTTTTCTTTGAGAATTGTTTCAAGCCTCTTGTTCTTTTAAGCATGAAATTGAGGTTGTCATGCTTAATTGTTTAATCCCCTTTAGGGGTTCATTATCAACGACATGACATCTCTTTCGTGTCTTAAGTTAACTCTTGGTTTGGTACTTCACTCCATTAGAGGACTTAAATTCACCATTTGGACTTAATGAATTAAAGGATGGTTGGTAAAGTTGAAATGAGTATCTAAAACTTGAAACTAAAAGTGAGAAAGATAATAATTTGGCTGTGTTCAATCGGACGTTAATTGAACGCATGGAAGCTTGAACCATTTCATACTTGTTAGTGATGAAATGATTCAAGTCTCCGAGGTCAACTTCTTCCCTTGATCATTCATGAAAGGGAGGGGGTTTGTGTTTTGTTTTGCATTCATTGAGCTTACACCTCTTGAGTCACAAGCCATCATGTAATGAAATTGCTTGAGTTGGTGGTTTGTGGCTTAAGTTCACAACTCCTTGGATTTGTTCATGAAAAAGAGGGGTGAATTGTGCAGACAATCCTCGGAAATACTCTTTCTTTACTCTGTTTGTCTTCTGTTGTAGCAAGATGAACCAGTGCATCAGTGGCCGGCAGGCCACTATCCATGGCCAGCAGGTGGCCGACAGAGCACCATTGACTGCCGGCAGATGGCCGGCAGTCTTTACCAGTGGTCGGCTGGCCACTGATGCAAACCTTAGCAGAATGTTGGTACAGTGGAGCAAAATGATTTTAGAAGTGTTCAACTGTGCAAACAGAGGCTTTCGAGAGCAAAACAAAGGTCTTTTCAGGCAGAAACCAAACATGCATGTGCACATCCTTCGTCTCTCGAGGCGGAGCAGCAAATTAGCTTAGTTTAATTATTTAGTTAAATTACTAGTTACACTTGGTTTGAAATTATTTAATTAGTTCGTTTGTTATTGTAATAATTAGTTAATTAGTTTAGCTAGTTATTTATTTTGATTTGTAATACTTAGCTTAATTAGTTTAGCCTAATTAGCTTAATTAGCCTAGCTTAATTAGCTTAGCTTAGTTATTCATTCGGATTCTCCTTCGTGAGAGCAAAACGTAATAATGTGTATGTCTTCCAACCCCACATCTTTCTTCCTTTTATTTAACTACTTTTGATGGTTAGATTAGGGACATGTTTCAATTAGCATACCTTATGCTTGCATCCATTCATTTTGTATTGCATGTACTGAGGCTCGGTGCATCATTCTAACTGCATTGTCATTTTAAATGCATTCTTTGAATACGTGTTTAACCGCATGTTATCAAATTGAATCATATGCCATATTAGTAGCCGAGCCTACTAATTGCATATCGCATGTGTTGCATTAGTCATTTTTGTATAGTTAGGAATCATGTTTTTTTCTAACTCATATCTTTTTGTTTTTAGTGCTTTAGCATACTTGCATGAGTGTGAGTATTTCCATGACTAGCATGCTTATCTAATAAACTGTTTGAATGCCTGTGGATGAAGGCTTGTTGTTTGAATTGGAACGATGCAACGAATGTATGTTTTAAGCCCACTTTATTGAGTGGCAAATCAGTTTTAAGCCCACTATGTTTGGTGGCAAATTCACAAACTTTTAAGCCCACTTGAGGTAGCAAATTCAAATCATTTTCACAAACAAACATGAGTTGAATTGTTCCAAATTGAGCAAACTAGTCTATACTTGATTGTGTGCATCATGTAGTAATGTTAGTTTAATAACCAGAACAAGAGCACATAATGTTTATAAAAAAATCATATCATGATTATAGTAGAGGTTAATCTTTGATCGGGCGAGTGGGGGTGCTCAATTCATGACCTTTCCCTCTCGTACCTAAGTTCTCGAGTCGAGGCAACTTTGGTGATAACGGACACGTGGCCTTTGTCACGAGTCATGGGTTTCCTAATTTCCCCAAAATAAAATATTTAGGTGGCGCCTCTGTATCTGGCAAAACAATCCAATTTTGGCATTTTGATCCCAAAATCAATTTTCCAAAAGATTTGCTGGATTTGGACTCTTGGGTGTTTATCAATTTCACATTGCACTTGTGAGATTAGATTCAGAACTGCAGGAGTCCGAACTGTAGGGCTCTTTTCAAACCTTCCGAAAGGGGGCACGAAAATGCCGAGCTACATATAATTTACTAAAAAATAAGTTCTTTCTATGTTTTATGGAAAAGAATTGCAACAAAGTTTTTTAGAATACTGGTCTGTTGGAGTAGTATCAGTAGTTTTTTTGCAAGAAGATTTTAGCTTTAATATTCAAATTTGTCCCACTAGTTATTTTCACTTTAGTCTCATAATGAGGTGTAAGGAGGGATCGAGATTGGGGGTTGGGTGCTCATGCTGTCACAATTTTTGAAGTTTGTTTTGATTATATTTTAATAATTTAAAATGTTCATATTATAGAATTTGTTGAATATATTATCTATATAAAAATGAAATTAATCAAATAAGTATCTATGATCAAGATTGTTAGGACCCTTGTTGTCAAAATCCTTGAAAAAACTAAGTTGTTAATTGAGTTGTAATTTTCCAGTTTTTGTCTTCCCGCCCAAGCGGGCAAAGTGACGCTCGAGCGGAGTTTACACTCTCACAGTATTTTGCGCATCTGCAAAAATACTGAGTGATGTGTTTTTACGCTTGAGCGTGGAATCTTCCGCTCAAGCTTGAACCCTGGTTTGGAACACGCGATATAGAGTCCCCGCTCGAGCGTCCATTCCCATGCTCAAGCGGACTGCGCGATCTCTGCTTCTATAAATTCACTTGTTGCTCCAACTCTAGGGTTACTTTTCCTAGATCTTCTTTAAGAGTCTTAGGGTTTTCTTTTGGGATATTTTTCTTGGTTTTCATTGATGTTTGATTGAGTTTTGACTCATGTTCTTATAAGCACACATCAAGGAGTTTGTTTGATAATTACTTTGAGAGTATTCTTCTTCGGTGGAATCCGAACATTCAAGCACAGAGTAATCAAAGGAGTTTGATCCTGTGTGTAGTCATTGATTCGACAATTGATGTTGTGGATTCAACATTGAGTTAATCAATACCGGGTGAAGGTTGCGATGAAAGACATACAGAAGATTTGAAGACAAATGGGAAGCGGTTTTGGTAATTTGTTTTGTATCTTTGTAATCTTTCTTTCTTCAGTAGTGGATTGATTCGTGGCGTTTTGCCCATGGTTTTTTATTACAATTGAAGGTGCTTCAATTGTGGTTTTTTCCATGTAAAAATCGTTTATGTTGATTTACTGTTTTCGAAACCAACAATCTAAATCACTTTCGTACGTGCTTGATGATATAGATTGTGAGTTTTAATTGCTTGGGAATTGGAATGATTAAGTCTTGATCTAATCACGAATCACTTAGGTTTTTCAATTGGTATCAGAGCAGGTCACTTTTTGTTTTTATCAAAACTATAGGAGTGTGATTTTGTGTGATTGGTGATATGGATTCAATTCGTGAAGGTAACTCGACCCATAGACCTCCGTTACTTAATGGTACAAACTATTCTTATTGGAAAGCTCGCATGAGAGCATTTTTAAAATCTATCGATGAGAAAGTTTGGCACCGTGTGATCTATGGGTGGAGTGAACCTATTGTCACCATTGATGGTGTTGATATTCCCAAACCCCTTGATAAATGGGACGCATTCGATTATCAAAGCTCGAGTTGGAACAGTAAGACTCTCAATTCCCCTTTTTGCTCCGTCACACTTGAAGAGTTTCATCGTATTTGTACGTGTGAGGTAGCAAAAGAGGCTTGGGACATTCTTGAAACGATTCATGAGGGTACAACTTCTGTTAAAAGGTCAAAACTTCAACGTCTCACCTCTGCCTTTGAAACCCTTTTTATACGTGATGATGAGATGTTTGATGATTTCTATGCTAAACTTAGTGACATCGTGAATTCCTGTTTCACACTCGGTGAAAAAATCCCTGAAACTAAGGTTGTTGGAAAAATTTTGAGGTCTTTACCCAAGAGGTTCTAATCAAAAGTGACAGCTATTGAGGAGGCTCAGAATGTTGATACCCTCAAGCTTGATTAGTTGGTTGGAAACTTGCAAACTTAAAAAGCCCACCAGATTTCTAAGAAAAAACAAAAAGATAGTGTGGCTTTCACTAGTGCTCATAAGACTGCAAAAACTCATGAGACTGAGTTTGATCTAGAGTCTGAGATGACGGCTATGTTTACTAAACAGTTCAAAAAAAATTTAAAGAAAAAGAACTTGAATTTTAGAGACCCTGTTTCAAAAGACAAGAGTAATGATAAACCCAAAAATTTTCCACCGAAACTTGCTCCAAAAACTGAAAAGAAGATTGTAAAAGGGCAATGGGTCAAGTGTTATGAATGTCAAGGTTTTGGACATATTGCTCTTGAATGTCCGTCGAAAAAGAATCAGAAGAAAGTCTACACTGTGACTTGGGATGATGAAAGTGGGTCAGAGCAAGAACCTGAAGAAACTGAATCCACTGAAGACGGGGATAGTGCTTTCATGGCATTCTGGTCCACTTTCACTCAAACTCCTCTGAAGTCAGTAGAATTTGCTTATGCTCAGAATCTGCACCGTGCTCCTACCTTTGATGAGAGTAATTACTTGTATTGGAAGATCAGAATGAGGGCGTTTCTGAGAGCTTTCGGCCCTGAAGGCTGGCAAGCCATTGAAGAAGAGGTTGAAAGTGCTGACAATCCGAGCAATCAGAGAGTTCTGATTATTATTTGTGAAGCAATTTCTGATGAAGAACAGCAACGGGTTGCTCATTGCACAAAGGCCAAAGATGCATGGGTTATTCTGAGCCAATTTCATGAGAGATGAGTGTCATCTTCACCACCATCTATCACCTTTCCTGCCTTAGTTGCTCGACTGGATGAGGTTAAGAAGAAAGAGGAGCAAATAAAAGATGATGAAACATCAGAAGACAATGATGAGATTGATGGTGATGATCTACAACAAGCTTACGAAAAACTTTATGATAAATCTCTGAATTTGTCCAAGATCAATGACAAACTTACTCTCAAGCTCAAAGCATGTGAAAGCGAGAATGTCAAGCTAAGAGGAGAACTTGTAACAACAAAGCAGAATGTGAATCAAGATCTCTAGTGACAGGCAAGATCTATGTGGGAAACTTCTATCTTGTGAGACTGAAAGGAATGAACTCTTGAAAGTATATTCCACATATGAAGAGAAGATTGATAGCCTTGAGATGTCACAAGCTACTTTGGAAGAGATGGTTTGTCATAAAGATGAAGAACTCAGAATTGCTACAGCCACAATTGCCATGTAGAGCAAAGGTTCCAAATCATTAGAAGACATCCTCGAGTCTCAACAAATGGGTTGTGACAAAAGTGGGCTAGCTAGGCTATGGTAATGCGACAGCTCACAAAGGACAGGCCTCTACATCTCATGACCTGAAGACTCAAGCAAAGGGAAAGCTGAAAGTGCACCAGGGTGATCACTCTCTTCATCTACCTAAGGGGGGTAAGATCAACAAAAGAGAGGTAAAACCTGTTTTTATTTGTCATCATTGTGGTAGGTATGGCCACATTCGTCCATATTGCTTTGAATTGTTTGGTAAGGTGTCTCAAAAGGGTAGAAATTCTAATACTTTTTGGGTTAGGAGACAACCTTACATGTCTAGGTGGAACACCAAAATACATGAGGGTGTTCACAACGCTAAGACATTTACCAAGACCACCAGTCCTGATTTTGTTAAGACCAAAAAGATATGGGTGAGAAAAGATGACTTGACTTGTTTAGTTGTTCACACTGCTCTAAAAGCACGTGACTCACACATGTGGTATCTTAATAGTGGGTGCTCTCGTCACATGTCAGGTGACAAATCCTACTTCACCTCCCTTGAAAAATATGAAGGTGAAATTGTTACCTTTGGAGATAGTGGCACTTCTAGAGTCATTGGTAGGGGCTCTATAAGTGTGGCTGGTCTTCCCAAGCTTGAAAATGCTTTACTTGTTGATGGCCTTAAAGCTAATCTTTTGAGCATCACTCAAATGTGTGATTCCCACCATGAAGTATTGTTTTCAAAAAATGAATGTGAAATTTTGGATAAAAAGGGAAATACTGTCATGCATGGGGTTCGCACATTTGATAACTGCTACGAGATTGTTACTACTAATGATCTCACTTGCCACTCTGCCATCATAAGTAACATTGATCTGTGGCATCAAAGATTAGGTCACATGAATTTCAAAGACCTAACTAAGATAGCCAACAAAGAGCTTGTGAGAGGCGTACCTAAACTGGGTAAGAATCTGAACCATGTGTATGGACCATGTCAACTTGGAAAGCAAACCCATGCCCCTCATAAAAAGGTGAACAAATTTACAACCAAACGTCCTCTTGAATTGGTTCACATGAATTTAATGGGACCTACTTGCACTGTAAAAGATACATATTTTTAACAGTTGATGATTTTACTTGTTTTTCGTGGGTAAATTTTTTAAGAGAAAAATATGACACGTTTGATGCTTTTCAGGCTTTAATCGTTAAAATCCAAAATGAAAAAGGTGTTTCTATTGGGTGTATCATAAGAATCTGAACTGATCACGGTCGAGAGTTTGAAAATAGTTCGTTTTCAGATTTTTGTGATATGCATGGAATTAAGCATGAATTTTCTGCACCTATTACTCCACAACAAAATGGAGTTGTTGAGAGGAAGAACAGGGTTGTTCAAGAAATGGCTAGGGTCATGCTCCTTAGTAAGAAAGTTCCTGCAAAGTTTTGGGCTGAAGCCCTAAATACTGCTGTTTATGTCATAAATCGTGTGTATTTAAGGCCCGACACTTTACAAACTCCATATGAATTGTGGAAAGGATTGAAACCTAATGTAAAATACTTCAAAACTTTTGGGAGTAAGTGTTACATTTTCAAAGATAGAGAGCCTTTGGGCAAGTTTGACTCCCAAAGTAATGAAGGTATATTTCTAGGGTATTCAACCACAAGTAGGGCTTTTCGAGTCTATAACCTGTGAACTTCATCTTTAATGGAATCGATCAATGTGGTTATAAATGACACAGGTTCTCCTACTTCAACGACAAATGAGGAAGAAGATGGTGAGCCTCAAACCCTGGTTACTGAACCACAAAGTCAAAGAGATGCTGAGGTCCAAGCACATTGTCTCAGGTACTCTTTGTATTTGCAATCAAGATGCTTATGTGCTAATTAACTCGTGTTTGACATATTCCTTCGTTTTCACTAAATTTGCACATAGACTGAATAGACCTATGGAATCACTACCTTATGTGTTATATGTATTTATTCCATCTGAGAATCTGTTTTGTGTACTTCTGTGTATTGTGCTTGTGAAATTATTGTTGGGAGTGCTACATTATATGTGGATTTATTGTCGCTTGACATAAAACACTTTGATGTAATTTTGGGAATGGACTGGTTGTCTAAATATTGTACTACCATTGATAGTGTGACAAAACAAGTTTTGTTTAGAACTTCGGGACAAGATGAATTTTTGTTTAAGGGTAATGGTGTAGTAACTCCACCTTATTTAATTTCGGCAATGAAAGCATGTAAACTGCTTAAGAAGGGATGTTGGGGTTATCTATGTAGTATTTTGACTGTTCAATCTATGGATACTATGTTACATGATATTCTAATAGTTAAAGAATTCCCAGATGTGTTTCCGAAAGAATTACCAAGGAAATTAGTTGATCGAGAAATTGAATTTACCATTGAAGTTATGCCGGGTACTCAACCTATCTTGAAGACCCTGTATCGAATGTCAATAGCTGAAATGAAAGAATTGAAAGGTCAGTTGCAAGACTTGCTTGACAAGGGATTTATCCGACCTAGTACTTCACCGTGGGGTGCACTAGTTCTATTTGTGAAGAAGAAAGACGGAACGCTTCGCTTGTGTATTGATTACTGGGAATTGAATAATTGAATAAGGTAAAAATCAAGAACAAATACCCTTTGGCTCGTATTGATGACTTATTTGATCAGTTATAGGGCTCACAGGTGTTTTTGGAGATTGACTTGAGATCTAGGTACCATCAACTGAAAGCTAAAGACATCAAGAAAATCGCATTCCGAACAAGGTACGGACACTATGAATTCCTAGTTATGCTGTTTGGAGTAATGAATGCACCTGCAGCCTTAATGGACCTTATGAATCGAATTTTCAAATATTACCTTGATGAATTTGTGGTTGTATTTATTGATGATATTCTAATTTACTCGAAAAGTAGAGAAGAACATGAACAACATTTGAGAATTATTCTTCGAACACTTAGAGAAAAGAAATTGTATGTAAAACTGAAGAAATGTGAATTCTAGTTGGATGAAGTTATGTTTCTAGGGCATGTAATTAACAAGAATGGGATTTTGGTGGATCCGCAGAAGATTGAGGTAATTGTGAATTAGCCTACACTGACAAATGTAACAGAAGTTTAGAGTTTCATGGGATTGGCCGAGTATTACAGAAAGTTTGTGAAAGACTTCTCAAAGATAGCCGTACCGTTTATCCAACTTACTCGAAAGGGTGAATCGTTTGAATGGACCAATGAAAGAGAATCCACTTTTCAAGAACTAAAAACATGGCTAACCACAGCACCGGTTTTGACCTTACCATCAGGTATTGAAGGTTTTATGATTTGTAGTGATACTTCGTATAAAGGTTTGGGTTGTGTTTTAATAAAAAACGGTAAGGTGATTGCCTATGCATCCCAATAATTGAACTGCATGAAAAAAACCTATCTGACACATGACTTGAAACTTGCTGCTATTGTGTTTGCTTTGAAAATTTGGCGGCACTATCTTTATGGAGTAACATGTGAAGTCTACACCGACCACAAAAATTTAAAATACTTCTTCACTCAAAAGGAGTTGAACATGTGACAAAGGAGATGGTTAGAACTAATTAAAGACTATGATATTCAGATTCAGTATCATCCAGGCAAAGCCAATACTGTAGCCTATGCTTTTAGTAGGAACTCAACAAGAAACTTAGCGTTTTTGTTTACTGAACAGAGAGAATTGTTGAAAGACTTGGAAGGGTTTGAGGTTGAAGTGATATTTCATGAACAAAACGGAACGATGGCTACAACTTCAGCTTAACTGACAATTATTGAAGAGATAAGGCAAAAGAAACTGGAGGACGAATTCCGTAAGAAAGTATTTAATAAAATAGAATCAAATCTAAGACTAGGATTTAGTGTTAAGAATCAAGTGTTAAAATTTCAAGGAAGACTTTTGTATCCCAATATTTCTAAACTAAAGAATAGAATCTTAGAAGAGGCTCACAAATCGAAGTTTGCAATGCAACCGGGCAACACTAAAATGTATCAAGATTTGAAGTAAAGTTATTGGTGGCCTAATATGAAAAAAAAAAAAATTGCAAAATATGTATCCAGATGTCTTCAATGTTAACAAGTTAAAACTGAACATTAGAGACCGGCAGGGTTACTTTAATCTATCCCCATTCTAGAATGGAAATGGGAGTACATTACCATGGATTTCATTGTTGGTTTACCTCGGACACTTAGATGTATGAACTCTATTTGGGTTATTATTAATAGGTTAACTAAATCTGTACATTTTCCACATGTCCAAACCATCTATGATGCTTATAGACATGCTATTATTTATATCGATGAAATTATTCGTTTGCATGGAGTTCCAGTATCTATTATTTCAAATAGGGATTGTAAGTTTGTGTCCAGACTCTGGAAGAGTCTTTAAAGAGAAATGGGAACATAATTGAGGTTTAGTACCACTTTTCATCTGCAAACCGATGGGAAATCAAAGAGGACTATACAGACTTTATTTGAATGTGTGCTCTGGATTTTCAGAGAAGTTAGGAAACCTATTTGTCGTTGGCGGAATCTGCATACAACAATAGTTTCTACTCTAGTATTAGCATGGCACCGTATGAAGACTTGTATGGCAAGAAATGTAGATCTCCAGTTTCTTGGGCAACAGTTGGAGATAGAGTTTTGCTTGGTCCTGAGATTATGCAAACAACTACCGAGAAGATTAAGATCATTCAGCAAAGGCTCAAAATAGCACAAAGTCGAAAAAAGAGTTATACGGATCAAAGAAAAAGGGCTCTTGAATATGATATCGGTGATCATGTGTTCATTAGAGTAATTCCGATAAAGGGTCAATTAAGATTTGGCAAGAAAGGCAAGTTATCACCTCAGTATATTGGGTCGTTTCAGATTTTAAAAAAGTTTGGTCTAGTTGCATATCAGATTGCTTTGTCACCCGGAATAGAGCAAATACATAATGTGTTTCATGTGTCAATGTTGAGAGGTTATCTTCGAGATCCATTTCACATAATTGATTATCACCGGATAGCTCTCAACGATAATATGGAATATGAAGAGAAACTGATCCAAATCATTAATCGACAAGTGAAACAATTGAGGAATAGAGAAATTTGGTTAAGGTAGAATGGAAAGAACATTACAGCAAAGAAGCCACATGGGAAAGAGAAGACAAAATGAGGCAAAGGTATCCGAAGTTGTTTTCAATACAAGGTGACGCAAGTTTGGAGGACCAAACTTCTTAAAGGGGGAAGACTGTGACAACCCTATCACGTAATATACTTTTATCTAGTTAATTCTGAAAGTTAATTATGTGTTTGATGTGTATTTGCTTGCATATATGTTCATTGGTAAATTATTTGTTGTGATTTCTGCTTTAAATATGAAATTGAAGCCCTTAATGACTTCAGAAACCAAAATTCATAAGTTTAATTAGAATGGCATACTTTTTAGAGCCTATTGAGAAGTTTAATTAAATTTTGATTCAGTTCAAAAAGATTAAGTTAACTAATTAAACTTAAACCTTGATTAGTTAATTAGCATCCTAAGCTAATCACACTTACACACACACACACACACACACACACACACATATATATATATATATATATATATATTAAGGAGATGAGAATTAATCATTTGGGAACTCAAAAATTTGTTAAAAGAGTTATAGAGAGAGAGAGAGAGAGAGAGAGAGAGAGAGAGAGAGGAAGAACTTGAAGATTTGGCTAGAAAATTGGAGATTTGAGAAAAAGAATTCAAAAATTTGCTAGTTCATGAATTTAAGCCACCAAGTATGTAAATTCAAGAAGATTATGAGTTTAGACACAAGAATTGAACTTAGGATGATGAAATTAAAGTTAAAACATACATGCATGCATATATATATATATATGTATGTGTGTGTGTGTGTGTGTGTGTGTGTGTGTGTGTGTGTGTGAAGAATCATCATTTTGGTCATGAGTTTTGTTACCCATGTTGAATTTAGGAGTTATATCATACATGCATCCATGAATTATGTTGAATTGAAGCTCAAATTCATGTTTTGAAAATTATGGAAAAGAATTTGAAACAAGTTCATACATGCTTGAAACTTTAAGCTTCAATTTTGGAAAATCTTTGTGTTTCAAGCTTAAGGTTTAGAATTGACTTCATGTTCATGTTTTTGAAGGTGTATTCATGATTTGGAACATGTCATGCAAGGTTTTACACTTTGAATTTGTGTTTTGAAGCTCAAAACTCTGTTTTGAAAATCCAGAATTCGGCCTCATCGCTCGAGCGATAAAGTCACCGCTCAAGCTCACGATGAGGGCTTCCAGTATTTTTGTAGAGCATTGCACATGGCTCAAGCGACCTCAGTTTATTTTACACCTTGGCTGGAGCAACCATTGAGCCTAGAAGTTGAGCATCCAGTACTTTTGCAAACCATGTGGTCTGCTTGAGCAACCAATGGTGCGCTCGAGCAAAATGTCTTGTCTCAGCATATTTTGAAAAGTCTTATTCTATTCATGCTTTCATTCTCATTCCTTTCCGAGCATCCTTTGGCATGAATTGAGCCTTCCAAATGAATTAATGAGTTAGAATTGGATTTAAAGAAATTGATTAAGTAAAAAATGATTCAAGTAAGCTTTAAGTTACAATGTGCCTATATGTTTATGTATTGTGTAGTTTGATCTATGGAGACGTGTTAACGGATTAATCGCTATGAGTAATATCTTAGTGAAGATATTTTCTTATATTCTATTTTCTGAATGTTCCAATGTGGTAAGTTTTTCTAAATTCATGATTTTGCAAGAATGAATGAGCTTCTATTTGTCTGATTAACGTGATATCTGTTAATGGAATCGATTAAGTACAAACGCATAAGATAGACCCAAGGTCATTTTGTGTATCTGATAAGATGGACCCAAGGTCGTTTTAATTAATTGATAAGTCTAAATTATTTGTTATGTGTTGACCAAATGATCATTATATAGCTGTAATGAATTGGACCCAAGGTCGTTCTGTCAAGTTATGATCTATTCCGCTCTGTACATTTGTAATACGTTGGACCCGAGGTTATTCCGTCATGTATTGGACTAAAGGTCATTCCGTTATGAATTGTATATGATATGGTGATATGGAAATGATTATGTTAATTAAAATAGAACTTATTCATGTAACCTTTTTACTCTGATGTTATTCATTGGGCTTTAGTTTATTCAGTTATATATATATATATATATATGTAGGTTAGTAGCGGGATGTCCAGTCCTAGTGAACCATGTTGAAGATTACCCAGGTTTATGAAGTCAGCCTTGAAGCGCCTCTTGGATGAGGCTTTTGTCTTTTTTACTTTTGTTGGTCATGTTTGATCACACCTTGTATTTATCCCTTTGAATTTTGAAAGATAATGACTTGTATTTGTGTTAGAATGATTTTTAGATATATGTAATATCTTTATATATATGATCATATGTGAGTTATTAATGTATAAGATGTTTTGGCTTATGCCATGTATGCACAACTCATTGGACAATTTTATTATTTAGCTTCAGCTTCTAGCCCATATGTTTAATTATGATTTAAATTTTGTCTGAGACCATAGGTAATCTTATGATTACTAGTCGGTTATGATCCAAATCTCTAGGGGGCTGGTTTGGGTCGTGACATGAAGGCTAATTTTTTTTTTTTTTTTATTATTATTATTATTGTAAATATCTTTTGTATAATTCTCGGGCTTTTACTTGTATTGGGTTTGACCCAATTTTGTTGTAACCAAGTACCATCTTGGAAATACGTAAGCCCTTAGGGCAAGAACATCTCTTTTCCTTCTTTGGTTATATATGTATATCCGTCACATGCTATAGATTCATAATTTAAGGTTAATGAATGTATTAATGCATGTGATATTATCTTTGTACTACATTAAAGGAATTAATGAAAGAGAGAATGTTTTGGAAAGATTGTTTTATGAATGAGTAAGTCTGATGAGCAACTATATATCTGTTAATGGATTAGGAGATTATCTATAATTATAAATCGGGGGTGTTACAAGAGCTTAATTAATTACAATCATTCAATATAGGAAACATTTCTGAAATCATATTCCATTTATTAACATCCCTTAAGTATTACAAAATCAAATCACATGCATTATTACTTTCATTTATTCTAAAACATGAATCTATTGCATATGATCGATAATAAGAAATTACATCTAAACTACTACAAGTTTATGCCTTAAAGATTACAAGTTCCAAGCCATAGCCAGGTTCAACAAGAGTTACAAAACCCAATACACGTAAGGCCTTGGCTTTACCAAATAAAGTAAACAAAAATGAGTTTCAAGTTCCAAGATCTTCCCGAGTCATCACCTTGTTGGAGGCTCATCGTCAACACCTAAAAATGTTTTTCCACGTAGGGTGAGCTAAAAGGCCAGTAGAAATAATCTTAATGACATATATGATGCTTAACAATATCATATGATGAATGCAAATGAAATAATATGATGAATGCAAATGAAATACCATGATGAAACATGAATTTTTATCTTTGAAATAATGCCATGTAAGAGTTCCAAAATCCACAATTCAAACATTTCTTTAAATTAGAAAACAGGGCAATAAATACAATGTTGTAAATCTCCAAGGCTAGTGTTTGCAAGTAGGCTATAAAAGCACTACCAAAAGCCACTTTACTGGTTCTTAATCGAAAGGAATTGACACCTAACCGCACGGGTTTTCGGACTTTCACCATGGGCCTATAACCAAATTAGCTAGCTACAACCACATCCCCTACACGGATTCACCATTTTATTTACCCTTCTTTCACAAACCGAATTTCCAAGAAAGTGCACAATTATAAAACCAATGATTCAATGATATGTTCCATGAAATGCATGAATTATAAATTTTCAATTTGCCTAGTCCATGTACAATTTCTACCACACAACAATGCTATCCTCAACCGATAGTTAAAAACAGTTATTTCTAATTCAACAATTAAAAGATAACCACAATAATACATAAACCAAAGCTTTCTAACTTTTCAATCCATCTAGGGTTTTGAGAAAAATTGGGATTTCTCCTCAAATAATTTTCTCAAGTTCTATAGGCACAATTCATTAATAAGAAAAATCATTATGAATATTTAACAAAATTTGAGAATCCTCCTTCATTTATGCATAAATATATATATAATCAAAACCCTAAATTTCCAAATACCTCCAACTATCAAAATAGCACATAACCAAGCTAAATATCATATACATCATTAAAAAAATCTCTACCTCAAAGCAAGAAGAGGAAAGAGATCATGCCCAAAAATCCGTATTGATGAAAACTTGAAATTTTCATATCAAAATGATGTCCTCCACGCACTCTGTCTTTTTATCTCAAGCACTAGGGGTAGGAAATGAGCGAAAGTGTATAAAAACCAAGGTTTCATAGCTTAGTGGTTCAAAAATGGCAGAAAGAGGTGTAAGGGAGAAGATAAGAATGAAAAAGTAACTTTTTCTCATACTTGGGTGATATTTATAGTCTAGGCCTTTGCAGGCGCGACAGACACAATCGCAGGCACGATCTCCAACATTGTGGGCGTGATCCCAAAGTCGTGGCCAACCCTCATGGGCCACGCAACTTTCCTAGGCAAGAGACCTAAAGGTGCGTTTTGTCGCAAGCGTGAACCCACCTCGCAGGCGTGACCATACAAATCGTGGCCTCGTCGATGTCCATCGCAGGCCACGCAATTTCTCTCAGTCTAAGCACCTGAAAGTGGTTTTGGTCACGATCTGATTGCAGCCCCTCGTGACCTTCATCATTGTGGGGATGACCCTATTGGTTGCAAGTGTGACCATGCTTCCAGGGCAGACTGTCCTGAATTCAAATCTCAAAACCAAGGTTTCCTACAACAAAAGGACTTCAAAGAAGCAAAAAATAAAAACAAAAAAAATAAAATCCCAAGCAAGTGCG
This sequence comes from Camellia sinensis, assembly GCF_055761805.1. NCBI lineage: Eukaryota > Viridiplantae > Streptophyta > Magnoliopsida > Ericales > Theaceae > Camellia > Camellia sinensis. The sequence continues at coordinate 64,027,747 of NC_138972.1, forward strand.
AACTCAATAGAAAAGAATAATAAGGGTCGGGTCGTAACCCACGTCGCTATAAAATTAGTATTAGAATTTGGTTTCTCAGTCTTGCCAATAAAATTGTATGAGTATTAAATATATTAAAGAAGATATACTGAAGAAATAGAATTAGATAACTTAAATAATAACAATTCGCTACGAGTAATAATAGAACAAAACAACAGCACATTCATTAAGTTATAATAAAAATTTAGCGAACAACTTAAAAACAATTAATTAGATAAACGAAATCTTCTATATAATGCTATATAAAGGCAAACATGTAGCCATTGTAAAAGATAACTAAGAAAATACTATAGATAATTACATTACTTTTATAAAGGAAATTCACCAAAATAAAAATTTAAGTATTTTTTTTTTGAAATAAGATTTTAACTAAATAAGGTCTTTTATTAATTTACAATGTAACGCCCCGAAAATAAACCAATATGATTCAACTACATCAACTAACATTCACTAAATGATGATAATAATCGTTCCATCTCTACATAGTTAATAAATGAGTTTATACAAAGGATTCACATGCGAATTATACATTCAATGGTAAGAAAGACACATGAATCTATAGCATGTGAAGTATATAGTCTCAAAATAAATAAAATGCCCTTAACGGCTTACATCTTCTAAAGCATTGAGCCCGGCTACACAAAAACGGTTTCACGAACCCATACACTTTAAGCCCTTGGCTAACAAATAAATTTTACAACAAAACTAGAGTCCTCTACTCTTCACAAAATGTATCCACATCCTCAATTCGGCGGGATCACCACATCTTTTCCTGCACCAAAACCCATAGGGGTGAGCATAAAGCCCAGTAGAGAGTTCTTAACAAAGTATATACATTTATGCAATGTTCCCAATATTGAATGCAAATGCCATGCAATGCCCAAAAAGAATTTCATTTACATGCCTTTTATTTTAAAGAAATTACCATGTTCAACAATAGCTTGAGATTTAAGCAATTTCAAAACTTACAATTTATTTCAATGGGGTGGTAAATACGACTCAGGTAATCCTTTGGTTGGTGTCTGCAAGTAGGCTCAACAAGCACTACCAATAACCCCACTTTACCGGTCGCTAATCGCAAGGGAAGTGGTACCTCCTCCGCGCGTGTTTTCGATCTTTCACCTCGGACACTCAGGCCAACTTATCAATTTCATCTGCATCCCCTAACCGGACTTACCAACGTATTTACCCGAAAGCAATTCCTTAATTCTCATTTCAAAATATTGTTTTCTCAATGTAGTCATTTTCCAAACTCAATTCAAAATGCATTATAATCAATTGTACGAATGTGTAATGCAATGATGATCAACATTTCATAACATCCATCCATTTTTTAGTATCCCAACAATAATACAAAGGCAACCACATATCCCATTTTCCTTCCTTTGACATAAATCAACACATACCACAAGTTCAACAAATATAACAACTATCAATGAAATGCGCATCTTTCCAATTCTCACATTTTCTATACACTATCCCATTAGTGGTTGTAATTTCCACTTCTCATTCCAAATGTAAGGTTCACAAGATGGCCATGCATCCATTTAGATTCATCAAGAATAACTACATTTAAACAATAATAAATAAAAATAATTATTCCACACTCCCCTCACCATTTCTCCTTCACCAACATTTGTTAAGAAGGTCCCCTTTCTTCATTTCATTTAACACACAAGAAAAACAATACTAACATTGGTAATAATAATAATATTTCATTGAATCCTCAACATGTTCCTCAACCCCAAATTTCTAGGGTTTTTCTCCAAAATCAACATTCTCTCTTCTTTTGAAAAGGTTTCTCCCCAAAACATCACCTCTCTCACTATGTGATTTAAAACCCTCAAGAAAATAGTTTAGAGAGAGAGATAGATTAAACCCACTTTAAAAAAAAAATTAAAAAAAAAACCTTAACATTTATGAGACAAAACCAAAATTTCAAGATCATTAAGGAAACTTTTAAAATCAACAAAATCTAGCATAAACATATATATAACTCAAAGAAATCTCCCTACCTCAAGCTTATTGATGAAGGATGAGATGAAAACCCTAAAAATTTGAAGGTGTTGAAATAAGATCTCCACCACTCCAAAGGTAGCCCTTGATTAGCTCTTCAAGCTTTGAGAAAAATCAGATTCAAAATCTTAATGGATTGAGAGGGATCAATTGATTGGTGTGCTAGGTGAGGGTTTTTAGAGAGAAGGGAGAGAATATGGTATTTTTAGAGAGAGATATAAGAAAAAAAATATGAGATATTCTCAGCCAAAAAGAGAAAAAAAAAAATAGAGTTCTCGGATCTGGGCCTTTCCCGCACGTGTGGAGCCCACTCCCGCACGTGCGGCTCTCACCCCCGCACATGCAGCACCTACCCGCACCTCCTTCCCACGCTTGCATTTATTCCAGTATGCACCCCAAGTCTCCCCTGTTTCCCGTACGTGCGGCCTGGCCTCCCGCACTTGCGACCCATGCCCCCCGCATGTGTGGCCAAGTTTTTCCCAACCCAAAATTTTCCAATTAGGTTCAGAACCCTCCGGATCCAATCTCGTACCTCCAGGAAAAAATGAAATGTCGGAAAAGAAACAAATACGAACGAAACTTTTAACAAGAGTTTTCAAAAATCCGAATCCACACAACAAAGGAAAAGTGAGGCGATTCATGAGCTCGGTCATCACATATAATATTTATGAGCTTATATTTTATTCTTATAATCTTTTCAGAAACTAAATAAGTTTAAATTAAACACTTTAGAGACTTAATAAATGTAGTCCAATTTGCTTATGAAAAATAATATGTACTAAATTTTTACCATTTTGACTCTTTAAATATTTGTATTTTCTCACTTTGATATTAAAAAGAAAAATTTACTCAGAAATCTTATATGGGGGAATGTTGATTCATATGAACCAATTAGTTCTTTTTGTTTTATAAAATTATATTTATTTGATTTGGTGCCATTTGAGTTTAAATTAATACCCTTTTGTGATTCTTTTTTTACAATTTCTGATTCGTTTTTGAGATGGGAACAGAAAGTTGAAGTGTGGAAGATTCTTTTTGGAGGGATTAGCGGCTAAAGTGTTGGTTGTCAGACGTGAACATCTACATTTCTTTTAGTGTGATTTTCTGATGTTTACATTAGATTGTTACATTAGAGTGGTACGTTTGTAAAAAGTGCCCTAAAGAGTTTTTGTATATTACATTGATTGAAATGTTATGTTTTGAAAAAACACACAAAGGAGTTTTTTTAGAATGTTACGTTGTTACATTTGAAAAAAGTAAACTAAGAAGTTTTTTAGTGTATTACATTAGAATATTACGTTTGGAAAAAGTACACTAAGAAGCTTTTATGTGTTACATTGATTGAAGTGTTACATCTGAAAAAAGTACACTAAGGAGTTTTTTTAGAATGTTACGTTGTTACATTTGAGAAAAGTACACTAAGGAGTTTTTTAGTGTATTACATTGGAATGTTATATTTTTTGAGTGTTATATTGGAGTGTTACGTTTGGAAAAAGTATATTAAAGATTTATTTATTTTTTTTAACTGTTACGTTTAGTAATTTCAATATTATGAGAAAACTCACATTTGTCCATTAACACATAGCACATGAGCGAATGAGACCTTTAGATCTATAAGAAAAAAAAGAAAGGACTAAACAATTAATCAAATTACTATTTAGAATTTATTGGTGTTTCACCCTATTTAAAATATCACATTTTTTCACTTTGACCTACAAAATAAAAATTGAGTAATATTTTTTGGTGTAAAGTATAATTTAGTCAAATTTTATAATTATTAAATAGTTGAAAGTTGAGATTACCGAAGATTTGTCCCATATTTTTCAAGTCGTGAAGACCACGTCAAGATAACTTAATACTCGCTTTAAGACTTAAAACAATATCACTGAAGACTTGTAAGTCATCTTCACAGAGTCAAGATAAAGACTTAAAACAGTAACACTGAATACTTGTAAGTCATCTTCTATAACTTGCTACTATCAAATCAAATATTTATTACATTATTCAAAGTGAATAATCACTTCTTATTTTATTTTATCTTTTAAATTTTTTTTCCAATGGGTAAGAAATAATTTGCACTAAAAATTATAAGTGCTCAAAAATTATGGCTAGAATTTTAACTCTCATAAAATTAGATTTACATTAATAAGAATTGGGTAACACCTTGATTTTTGTAAATAAAAATTTAAAATATATATTATTGTTGTAAAAATATCAATATTATGACAAACTAGACTAATAAATTGAAATTTAATTATGTAAAAAAGTTTAACAACATATATTCACATGTATGCAACAAATTTTGCAATAAAGTTATGACCTCAACAAGCGAAACAGTAATATCATGGGAAGGGGAGTTTGCGGTGAGCACAGCAAGATAACGCATAATTTTATTATCGTTAAGTTTCCAATCATAAATATTATGGAAAAGAGTATCTATGCGAGCTTTTATTAAAGCTAGTGACAAAATCAAAGACATGTAGGGTATATTTTTAAATATTGAAAGACTCATTTCACAAAAATTCTAATATGTGAAGCTTCCAAGTAAATTCAAATTTTTATGACTAAGGCCTCGTTTGGGAACAGGCCAATTTAGTAATTTTTTGGTTATTTAGTTAAAATATGAGCTAAAAAAAAGTAGTATGTTTAGGATGACTTTTTGGCTTTTTACAAAAAGATATGCAAAAAGTAGAGAGAAAATAGAATTTTTGACTTTTTGGCTAATTTAGTAACTTTTTGACTTTTTGGCTAAAAGGGAGGGTTCTCAAACGAGGCCTAAGTCATCCTTTTTTTTCCCCCCACATAATGGAATTTCATCTGCAAAACCGCGTCTAATTCGCATGGAGCTATACGGAAAAAAGACTTGTAAATAAGGTCACTAAAGACTCTGACTTTGCAAACACTTTGTTTAGTTTTCTAAAGGTAAATTATACAAATGATCACTGTAGTTTATAAGATGTGTTAATTTAGTCCTTATTATTTTGATTTGTTCGATTTTGTCCCTTAATTTAACAGATTGTACCATATTAGTCCAATAAATAAGGATTGTTAGGTTTGATGGACAGAAAGTCAAGCGATGTGTCAATTTGGTCCCTGTAGTTTACATGATGTGTTAATTTGGTCTCTGTCAAAATCGCGTAAACTAAAACAATAGGGACCAAATTGACATATTGTATAAATTACTTGGACCAAATTGAATAATGCTATGCTGAATACTAATTACATTTATTTAATTTATCATCTTATATATTATCTCTATATTAGTAACAAAATTGAGCGAGTGATGGAATCCGTTAAACTAATACAATGATAATATGTAAGATTGTACAATGACAATTTTCAATTTATATATTTTTATTATTGAATTATTATTAAGTTATAAAAAGGAGAGTGCATGTAGAAGAAGCATCATATCCAATTCCCTCTCTACCACCCCACCCAATACTGGTGTAAGAATGGGTTTCTTACTATCCATTATCAACTCACAATACGTATCTTGTATTCCCTAATTTTCTGCTTGTCTTCTTCTTCTTCTACACATCTTTGCCATAATGACGAGAGCACTGCTTTGCTCCAATTTAAGCGACTCTTTTCCTTCGATTCCACTGTTTCTGATAGTTGCGGTCCATCTAATAATTATATTGATAATTGGAAGGAGGGTATAGATTGTTGTGCATGGGATGGGGTCACATGTGATAGCACCACTTCTCATGTCGTTGGCCTCGACCTCTATTGTAACTGCCTATATGGTACCATCCATCCAAACAGCAGCCTCTTCAATCTTGTTCACCTTCAATACCTCGACCTTTCTTACAACAACTTCAATCACTCTCAAATTTTACCTTCATTTGGCCGGTTCACAAATTTGATCGATCTTAGCCTCGATTACTCCCATCTTTCTGGCCCAATACAATCACTTTCCAATAGCATTTTCCACTTACAGCATCTGTCGTTAGCCGGTAACAGAGAACTCACAGGTAAAATTCCAAGTTTTATTAATGGAACTCTCCGGCACCTTAGGTGGTTGGATCTCTCTGAAACAGGTCTCACCGGAGAGCTACCTAATTCCATCGGCCAACTTGAGTATTTGGAGGTGCTATACCTCCATGACTGTAATTTCTCTGGTACGATTCCGAGATCACCTAAGAATCTTTCTTGTTTAGATCTTTCACACAACAATTTTGAAGGCCCAGTTCCACCCTTTTCCATCTTCTCGCAACTTCGTTACATAGATTTCTCAAACAATCAACTAACAGGCCCCATTCCATCATCAATACCTTCTTCCTTGTTTGATCTTTTGAACCTTGACCATCTTGATCTTTCGTCAAATAATTTAAGCGGCACTGTTGAGCTGGACATGTTTGCAAAGCTTGAATATTTGAATTATTTGGATCTTTCAAACAGTGGTCTATCATTGACCACCACCAACTCCACTCCCTCCTCTTTCTGAGAGATTGAGACATTACAATTGTCGTCTTGCAACATAAGTAAAATTCCTGAATTTTTAAAAACCCCAATGGGAATTTTGGACATAGACCTTTCAAACAACCACCTAAATGAAGAACTCAATCCACTCTGCAATCTTCGTTTTCTTAGTTATCTCGATCTCTCCAATAACCAATTTGCCGGATTAATTCCTACCTGTTTGGCGAACATCAATGGATTAACTTTTTTAAATTTGCAAAGAAATAATTTCCGTGGTAGCATTCCTCAAACATTTGGATACGCAAGCATGTTAGAGGAACTTGACATTAGCCACAATGGATTGCAAGGGGTGCTTCCAAGATCATTGGCGAATTGCACGAACCTAGAAATTTTGAATCTGGGTCATAATTTGATAGAAGATACTTTTCCATTTTGGTTGGAGAACCTGCCCCAATTGAAGGTTATTGTCTTGCGAGATAATAAATTCCATGATCCCATGGAGCAACCAAGAAAGAGATTAGCCTTCACCAATTTACATATCATTGACATGTCTCACAATGACTTTACAGGTACTTTGCCATCAAAATACTTTGAGAGCATGCATTCAATGATGATAGATGATGAAGACAAATTCGTCTTAAATTATATGGGCCAACATGGTTATTATTATTCGGTAACCATAATGAATAGAGGATTGGAAATGGAACTCGTGAGGATCATCACCATCTTCAAAGCTGTTGATTTCTCGCACAACAAGTTTCATGGAAATATTCCAATATCCATTGGAAGACTTAAAGCCTTTTGTGTCCTAAATTTTTCAGGTAATGGCCTCACAGGTCTCATTCCAGTGTCCTTGGGGGATATAACTCAACTTGAGTCCTTGGATCTATCCCAAAACAAACTCTCTGGAGAGATTCCTTCGCAATTGACTAAATTGACATTCCTTGAAGTTCTTAATTTCTCACAAAACAATCTAACAGGACTTATACCACGAGGTGGGCAATTTGAAACATTTTTAAACACTTCATATGAAGGAAATCTAGGTTTGTGCGGGTTTCCATTGTCAAAGAATTGTGGGAATGTCCAAATACGAAAATCACCAACTTTACCATCCTTAATTAGCCACAATTTTAAGTTCAAATTTGATGGCTTTGGTTAGGAAGCTGTGTTGATGGGATATAGGTGTGGAGTACTGCTTGGTTTGTTGATTGGAAGTTACATTATTCGAAGGAAAGAAAAATGGCTCGTAAGGATTTTTGGTACAAAAATGTGTCAACATGGGAAGAGATCAAAGAAGGTTTGGAAGAAGATAGCTCATACAAAGTCAATTATAAATTGTTTGTAGTAAATATATTGTGTATTCTAATAAATTGGAGAAGTATTTGAAGACTGCAATGTAAGGAAAAGCTATAGTGCAATTCCGTCACTGTGTTTGCTTTTGCCAATGCAAGTCTTGGTTTGTAATCTCCAATGAACGACAACATGTGGAAGAAACATGTATAATTTTTCTGTTTCATAGAGATGCAACAATCTTATCCTATATAGTCTGACTCACTAATACAATATATTGTTATGTGTGTGTGTGTGTGTGTGTATAATGTATAAGAATATAAATAGAAGTTAGTTTCTAATGCAAACAAGAAAAATTGCAACTTTAACCTTTTTTAGCACAAGACTCAAACTTCGTACAAAACAACTTAAGTCTTGTATTACTTGACCATTAAATTGTCGTGGAACGCATTTGGAGTAAGGAGAAAATATATTATCAAAATGATCAAATTATGCCCTTATTGTGATCTTTGAAGTAGCACACTTCTTGATGATTTCTTTTGTTGATCAATAATTGATTTGTTGTTTTTGTTTTGCATCTCTCTTCACTAATAACCTTTTATGCTCCTTAGTTTCATCTGTAATTACTCATCAGCTACGCTTTCAATTTGACTTATGAAATGCATATCTAAGTTGTATTCATTTTCATTTTTCTTGTCTTTTTTCTTTTCCCTTTTCTAAATGTTAACATTTTGGAACTTAGAAAGTGTTAAGAAGGTAGTTAGTGTCATAAGTTAATAGTTACCTAATCTTATCTATTTGTTCTGTCCTAGTGCACATGTTATCTTCCTCTTTAACATTATCAGCCACTATGTAGTTTCGTTAAATTGTGATAGCCCTTTGGCTGGCCAAGTCACCGATTAACTTTTTTTTTAAGTAAATTATATTGTTGGTCTATCTAGTATGAGCAAAGTTTCGATTTGGTCTTCATAGTTTCAATTTGAACTTTATATTTTTAATTTTGTTACAGTATAATCCTTCTATCACATACCGTTGAAATTTTATATGCAAAACTACCACATGCAACACACATGAGATTTTTAGCAATTTCAACACAAGAAAAGAAATTGAATAAACTATACCAATGGTCTCTATTGTTTCTTTTGAATTCCACTTTACTCTCTTTAGTTGTGCACGAGTTGTTTTTCCATCCAAAAAATAAAAGGCGCATGACAAGCAGACAATATTGCAACAAAAAATGAAAGAATGGGATTCAAATGTTCAAATTAAGACTACGGGGATTACAGTGAAAATTAATTCGCTTAAACTATAGGGATTAATGGTGTAATTTACCTTCTTTCTTTGTCCTTCTAGTTGAATTTTTTGAAATTTTATCAACTGATTCTCTATATATTTAACTCATTCAATTGGACTCTACCCTCACATAACACACATTCTAACATACACTTTAACACATCCAGGAGAACACCAATTTACTCTCTAAATTAATAAGCACTTAACACACAAATTTAACATTTATAAGAGAACTCCTGTGGAACACAATAGCAGCAGACATGTTAGTTGTGTTTATGTCATATAGTCTATAGACCACAAATTTGACTCAGGCATCCCTTAATAGGTACCTAAGATTCAAACAAGTTAACTTATTCATTTTTCGACACAAACACAAATATGGCACACTCCAATAATATGAGTATTAAACTGGTTAAGCTAGTTAAACTTGTAACGCCCTCAAAATAATAACATTAAAACCCATCAACTTAGACATGCATTGGTATAAAAGATAAACATTCTTCTATTCATTCGTGTAGTTCCTTATAAAAGTATTACATGTTAACAACAAAAGCAAATGCCCTACGGGCTTACAGCTTTCCAAGTTAACACTTGGTTACAAAAAGAAGAGTGCTAACTCAATGCATATTAAGCCCTTGGCTTGAATTTACATGTAATACATCAAAAGAAAGTAAACAAAACAGTCTGTCTGCCTCTAGCCTCCCAAGCTATGTCCTTGGAGGTGGCATGCTACCTGTACCTGAAAATGATGTCCCATAAAGGGTGAGCCACAGCGCAGTAGAGATACACTAAACCAACCATGAACAATGACTAAAAGATTAGCAGTTGATAGATGGTCAACACAGATACATCCACTTATATCACATTCGATTTCATGACATTAAGTCCATGTTACATTTCATTTCCCATGTCCTTTCAAATTTTGATTTTTGAAAACAAGGCTCAACACCTAGCCAAATAACTTAATAAGGTTTAGACTCATCTTTAAAACACTTTCAAAATTCATGAGGGATACACATTTAATGCTGTATCAATAACACATACCATTTCCACACTTTGCAAAAGATACACATTTTGGTATTGTATCAACATAACATAGAATCACTTCTATACTTTACAATTGACAACGATATACATTTTAGTGCTATATCAAATCAATTCGAACACTTCCATAAGTCTCAAATAATACACATTGTAGTGCTGCATTAATGAAACAAAAACACTTCTAATTCGCAGCCTGATACACATTGTAGTGCTGTATCACTATCACACAAAATCCGGTTTAGAGGTCCATCCCCTATCTTTCCCTAAACCGTGGAGTACATCCCCCATCTCCTCCCACACAACACATGTATATAAACATAGATCATATACAATCAATCAATACATAGAATTTATGTATTATTCCACTTGCTATATTCAATAGCATACTAAATCGATTAGTTTTAGTTTGCCTAATCATCATGCAGTGTCTACAACAATCAAGACTATCCTCCACCGATAGCCCAAAGCAGTTATTTCTATACTGAAAATAAATGCACCAAATGGATATACAATCAACATTTTAACTAGGTAAGCGATGAACGAATCTAACTACACCCTTTAATCCCATACACCACCAATTCCAACATTTTCAATTTAATTCCTTTTTTCTTCAAATTAATTATACCAATTAATTCATCAATGTAATTAGAGCATTTCCCATAATTAACATCACAACCCTAAGGTTCCATTTTTACCAATTGACCAATATTGATCTCATTTCTCTATGCCAAACATGCATATACGTTTATATAAACAAAACCCCCACGTTTGTAAAATTACACAAAGGTCCAAACTTTCTCAAAATTACCCAACAACCCCCAATTCATCAAAATACTAAAATTCAAAGACAAAACTCATGAGAAGGAGTAGGATATCCCTACCTCGAAGTTAGAGCTCAAGCGGAGAAGTTGAAGAAAACCAAAGTGCTCCAAACTCAAAGATCCACGGATCAAAATGGAGCCCTCGACGATCCACGCACTTTTTACAAAGGCCGGAGGATAGTGAGACACTCTAACTAGATCAAACCCTAGAGAGAAGGGAGTTTCTAGAGAGAGGAGCTCTCAAAATGTCTTTTTAGAAAGTAAGAGAGAGAGAGAGAGAGAATGTAAAAAGTGATTCTAAAATGCCCAGCTGCCAACTGATATACGACATTCCCGCTCGAGCGGAGAACACAACGCTCGAGCGTCAAGAACAAAAAAAACTAGGTACGCTCGAGCACAAGAAGGTCCGCTCGAGCGCCAAGACACAAGAATAAAGTACATCCGCTCGAGCGCGAAAACCAGTCCGCTCGAGCATAGATTTCCCCCTCCCAGAACTTACACCAAAAAGTACTACCCGCTCAAGCGCCAGAGTACCCGCTCGAGCGTGAAGAAACCCGCTCGAGCATAAAAATCACACCTGCAGAAGTTTTGCAGGGACACGAAAAACTGGGAGTGTGCAATATCCGCTCGAGCGCAACAAGGCCCGCTTGAGCGGAACGACCAAAAACCTGGCAACAAGATTTTAGACCAAGGTTCAACCCACCTGTTCGAAACATGCCTAACACATCCTAAAACTCAAACAAATGGAATTAAAGGACGACAACAAGATGAATATAACTACCAACTCCACGGGACCGAGTCCAGAATACAACAGAACAGTAAAGGGACAACCGGGATCGCTATAACCTCCCCCCCTTAAAGAATTTCGTGCCCGAAATTAAATACAAGTTTTTCAAAAAAACAAGATTTTCTCAATTCCCAACATTATCACAATGCGAATTTTTAACAACCCGACCCGTTACCGGTTATCTCATCTCTTTTCAAGAGGCCGTTTACAACATTTTCCACAACATGCATTATAGTTATGCATTCCCTGAAATTCCACAAATTTCAATACTACATTCCACAATTCTATATCATATTCAGTATTCATGATATATTTCCATTTCTACAATATATTCAACATATGCAATGTTACATTAAACTTCCATTGTGAGGCAAGTTTCAAAATACTTCTATTAGATCAAAACATAAACCATGTTTTACAACCTAAGATATATCCAATACTCTTAAGGTTCAACAACACAAAAAAATATACAATACATGCTCAAACATCCATGAATAGATCCGAATATCTCTCTCGGGCCTCCAACTCACGTTCCCAAGTGGTTTCCTCCACTCCGTGATGTTTCCACAAGACTTTTACCAAGGGAATGGTCTTGCCTCGCAAGACTTGATCCCTCCTATCCAAGACCCGAACCGGTCTCTCTTCATACGAGGCATCCTCATCAACCTCTAAGTCGGTCCAATCCAATACATGCGATGGATCTGGCTCATACTTTCGAAGCATACTCACATGAAACACGTCATGCACTCCGGACAACTGCGGTGGTAAAGCTAAACGATAAACGACCTCCCTAATCCTCTCAAGGATCTCAAAGGGACCGATAAACTGAGGGGATAACTTCTCACTCTTCCCAAACCTCATCAATCCCTGCCTAGGTGATATCTTTAGAAAGACATGATCACCCACCTCAAATACCAAAGATCGCCTCCTATGGTCGGCATAAGATTTTTGACGACTCTGGGCTGTAACAAGCCTCCTACGGATAAGCTCAACTTTCTTCGTCGTCTCCCTAACCAACTCCAGACCCAACAAAGGTGCATCACCCACCTCGGCCCAACACACTGGAGACCTACGCGGTCGGCCATACAAGGGCTCAAATGGTGCCATACCGATGCTAGACTGAAAACTGTTGTTGTAGGCAAACTCCACCAAGGGCAAGTGCCTCTCTCACGTCCCACTAAAGTCAAGGACACAACCTCGAAGCATATCCTCAAGGATCTGAATAGTACGCTCGGACTGCCCGTCAGTCTGAGGATGATAAGCCGTACTAAAGGTCAACTTAGTGCCCATGGCACTCTGCAAACTCTGCCACAACCTAGCAGTAAAACGAGGATCTCTATCTAAGACGATCGACACTGGGACCCCGTGCAATCTCACTATGCCCCGAATATACAAGTCGGCGAGATGATCTACCGAATCTCTCACGCGCATAGGAATGAAGTGCGCCGACTTAGTCAACCGGTCTACAACCACCCAAATGGCATCGCTACCCCGCTGAGTCCTCGAAAGACCTACAACGAAGTCCATAGTGACATGCTCCCACTTCCACTTGGCAATAGGCAAGGGTTGCAACAAACCCGCTGGCCTCTGATGCTCGGCCTTCACTTGCTGGCAAGTAAGGCACTTCGATACGAAAACAGCCACATCTCTCTTTATACCCCGCCACCAAAACTGGCGACCCAAATCCCGATACATCTTAGTGCCTCCCGGATGCACCGCAAGACGTGAATGATGGAACTCTCGGAGTACTTCCTCTCGGCAAGACTTCGGCACAAACAAACGGTCTCGGTATCTCACACTCTGGTCGGGATACACCGTCAAACCCTTCTCAACTTTCCCACTGGAGATCTTCTCTCGGAAGGACTCTACCTCGAGGTCACCTCTCTGTGCCTCTAATACTCGGGTCACAAGTGTAGGCTGCGCAACAACAGAAAACAAGGCCGCAGCCTCAACAAATTCGCCCAGAAGCAAATCAAACTCGTCAAGTGCTCCCAACATCTCCCATTCCCGGATGGCTATACAAGCTACATCACTAATGGATTTCCTACTAAGGGCATCGGCCACAACATTGGCCTTCCCCGGGTGATAGTGCAGCTCAAAATCATAGTCCTCAATGGACTCCATCCATCTCCTCTGCCTCAAATTCCAGTCCCTCTGTGTAAACAGATACTTCAAACTCTTGTGGTCCAAGAACACCTCGAACCTCTCACCATAAAGGTAGTGCCTCCAAATCTTCAAGGCAAAGATCACTGCTGCTAGCTCTAGGTTATGTGTCGGGTAATTATTCTCGTGTATTTTCAACTGACGTGAGCCATAAGCTACTACTTTCCCCTCTTGCATCAACACACAACCCAAACCCTCTCGTGAGGCATCACAATAAATTGCATAACCCAACCCTCTCTCCGGAACAATCAAGATCGGAGCGGTGGTTAATCTAACTTTCAATTCTTGGAACGACTTTTCACAAGTCTCACTCCATACAAATTTGACTCCTTTCCGAGTCAGCCTAGTTAATGGCGAAGCTAACCTGGAGAAATCCTTCACAAACCGGCAGTAATACCCAGCTAATCCCAGAAAACTGCGGATCTCAAAAACGCTCTTAGGCTGTGCCCATTCTTGCACTGGCTCTACCTTGGATATATCAACAGACACCCCTTCCCCGGATACCACATGGCCTAAGAATTTGACCTCCCCTAGCCAGAACTCACACTTCCCAAACTTGGCATAAAGCCTATGGGCTCTAAGCAACTCAAGCACCACTCTCAAGTGTTCCTCGTGCTCCTCCTCTGAAGGCGAATAGATAAGAATGTCGTCCACGAAAACGACTACAAATCGATCCAAGAATTCCCAAAAGATCCGGTTCACCAAGTCCATAAAGACTGCCGGTGCATTGGTGAGCCTAAACAGCATCACCAGAAACTCATAGTGGCCATACCCCGTACGAAATGCCGTTTTCGAAATATCCTCCTCCCTGACCCTCAACTGGTGGTAACCCGATCTCAAGTCTATCTTAGAGAAACAACGGGAGCCCTTCAACTGGTCAAACAGATCATCTATACGGGGCATAAGGTACTTATTCTTGACCGTAGCCCGATTCAACTTCCGGTAGTCTATACACAATCTCAAGGCACCATCTTTCTTCTTAGCGAAGAGGGCCGGTGCTCCCCATGGCGAAACACTAGGGTGAACAAAACCCTTATCTAGCAATTCCTGGAGCTGAATCTTCAACTCACTCAACTCGGCTGGGGCAAAATGATAAGGTGCCATAGAAATCGGCGCTGTGCTGGGCACTAAATCAATAGAGAACTCTATCTCTCGGTGAGGTGGCAAACTAACGAGATCCTTGGGAAAAACATCCGAATACTCACAAACCACCCTCGGTAATACAATCTGGGTCTTGTCACACTCACCACTCATAAAGTTAGCAAGTAGACTACTAAGCTTATTCCACCATCGCGGATCATACATCGGTGGCAACACACTACCAACTCGATCCCCCAAGAAATGGAAACACTCCCCGCTCAAGGTACAAACTGTGACCCTCTGGCGGTAGCAATCAATAATAGCCCGATATGACGATAGCCAGTCCATACCCAAAATAACATCAAAACCCTTCATGGGCATGACAACAAAAGGAAAAGGAAGCCTATGGTTGGCGACCTCTATATCACTGTAGACAGCGCCCGCGTGGGCCTCGTGCTACAGTTCGGACTCAATTTGTGTCACGGTTCTAAATCTGAACCAAAGAGTCCAAATCTGGCAAATCGTTTGAGAAAACAGATTTTATTGAAAAAGTAGTGCCAAACATGGACTGCTTTGCCAGATACAGAGTCGCCACCTAAATATTTTAAAATGGGGGAATTTAGGAAACCCTGACTCGGTGCCGAAGGCCACATGTCCGTCATCACCGGAGTTGTCTCGGCTCGGGAGCTTGGGTACGATCGGGGAAGGTCAGCTATGAGCACCCCCTTTCGCCCGGTCCGAAGACCGGCCTCTACTAACCGTGATATCCAGTTTTGAAAACGTTTATGTATTCTTATTCCAATTATTAGCCTAAGATTACTATGTTATGCGCGCAGCAAACAAGTATAGACCGAATCGCCCAAATTGGAAATAAAACATTTTATGTTCGTTTTGAAAATGGTTTGCTACTCGTAAGTAGGCTAAAATGCAGGTTTTGCCACCCTCAAGTGGGCTTTTAGAAAAGATGATTTTGCCACTATCTAGTGGGCTTAAAACTCACAGTTTTAATGCATTATTCCAATTTAGGTAATTCAACCTCCATCCACAGGCATTCAAGCAGTTATATCACATAAGCAGCTAGCCTCATGGTAATCATACTGTCATGGCAACACTCACACGCATGCGATATGCTAAAGCATAAAAGCTTACCTAGTACTCCGAGCCAAAACAGAAACTAGTCAGTAATCATATGCATGATCCTAGTTCATGTTAAAAAATGGCTAATGCATCACATGCAAAAATGCAATCTAGGCAGGCTCGGCTAACCTAAGCATGGCATATGAAATGCGATCAACTATCACATAGTCAATTTTTGAATTGAAGTACGAATGCAGTTAGCGTGATGTACCGAGCCTAATGCATGTCAACAAATGCATGAATGCACGCATGCATAGCATAAGGTATGCTAAAATAAATGTGCCCTAATCTACCATCATAAGCAGGTAAATAAAAGGGAGAAAGAAGTGGGGGTTGGAAGACATGCACACACACACCCACACTTATTACAAGTTTGCCCTCGCTCGGAGGGACCAAATAAATATTACAAATTAATTAATTAACAAATTAACTAATTAATTAAAGCAGGAAAGCGTCTCGGGAAACGCGCCACCATGCGCAAGCTGCCTCTGTTTTCCTTCCTTTCCTCCTCTGGAGGTTGTAAAAACCTCAGGACTACATCCTTGGACAGAGGGTATCATCACCGGCTAGATGAAACTTCCACCGGCAGTGTAGTATAGCCATCGGCACAAAATAGGGTCTGTCGGCAGAGAAAAATGTGCCGGTCGGCACATTACACTGCCGGTCGGCAGAGTATTTCTGCAGAACCTGCAACTCACAGCAACAAAGGGCAAAACAAGGCATGACAGCATATTTCAAGGTATGTATGCATCAACCATGTCTCTTATCATTGTGATGACTCAAAGGGACATGTGTCTCGGTTCTCGGACCACCAATCACACATTTCTATGCATGATGGCCCAAAGAACCAAGTATGCAACTTTGGTTTCAAATGCAATGCAAACCAATCAAACAAATTAGGCCCTATTCCTATCACTAATTCAAGGAACAAGGCATGCATGCAAAATGCAATGCAACCTAGGCATACAAGCTAAGGATGCAACATGGCATGGCAAGGCACTTATGCAAGCATACAAGCATGCATATGGCAATGCAAATGGATGCAAAGATGGACTTAAACATGAATTAGGCGACTCTAAAATAGGCCTAAAACAGTAGCCAAAAGTGCTAAAGAGTGAGAGCTAAATGGCATGCACACACACATGCTCATAAGGACCAACACTTAAGCATGAATCAAACAACATTCAAGCACACTTGAAAGAAGGAAACATGGACAAATTAGCATGCAACATGAGCCTTAAAATCATGTTATAAAATGATGCCAAATCAAATTATAAATCAAGTCAAGCATGCAACAAAAAGTCCAAGTGTTCAAGGCAAGTCGATAAGGCATTGAACTACACTTATCATGACCAAACATGGCATGCATTAAACAACTAAAAACAGATTTTTAGCATGTTAAAACAAGGCCAAAGGACTCCTTAGATGGCATCTAAGTGGCCCAAATTCAAAGGCATGCAAAGGCACCAAAACATGGAACATTGCAAAACATGCTTTCAAAGCATTAAAGAGGCATGCGAGGCAATCAAACAAGCATGGAAATGGGACTGAAATGACATGTAGAATGATCCCAAATCACCAAAACAATGCAAAGATGGCATGCTACACATGCACATACTCAAGGCCAACAAGCCCAAATGCAAAGGAGCCATATAATGCATGCTAAAATCGACCCAAACGACTATGGACAGATCTAAAACATGGCAAAATAAGCATATAATCTTCACAAATACAAGCCTAAAACATGCTCCAACAAAGGCTAACAACCTAGATCATGTTAAGGCACAAACATGGCATTACAAGGCAACTATGCTAAACATGCATAAGGTTCCAAAACCAACTTTAAATCATGTTATATCATGGATATATAAGCATGAAAAACAAACCAAACATGCTCAACACATACTCAAGCATAGGCTTCCTTAGGAAGGCCAAAATATGCCCTTTTCAAGGACAACAAGGAGAGGGGGTGGCCCTCTCCTTCTAGGGACTTCAAAGGATCATCTTCACCACTGAAATCCCTCAAGATTTCAGTGGTGAAGAGACCTCAACACCAAAATCCCGGAGCTAGCACAAAATGGCTCAAAATGAGGCCTTTTGAGGCCTAAGGGTGGTCAACAACCCTCAAACAACAAAACACTCTTAATAAACAATAAAGAGGGCTTAAAAATAGAACTTTTTTATGTTATACAATAATCACAAAAACAGCTCTAAGACTAGTAGAAAATCAATGCAAAAATGGGGGAAAAAGGGACTAGTTTCTCACCCTTGTAGTCCTCTTCAACAATGGTGCTCCAATGGCCTCCTTTGGCTTGAATCCAACACCAAAGCTTCAAAACACACTCTTTAGAACCTCAGCTCCTAGAGGAAGGTGAAACACTAGGTGTTTGTGTGCAATAGTAAGGCACAAAACACCTAGTGAACAAAATGGAAGAGAAAGAGAGATAGATTGTGTATGTCTAACCCTAACCCTAGAAAACCAGAGCTCTCCTCTGTCTTTTTTTCTCTCAAAAATGTCTAAGGCCCCCCTCTCTTTGCCTTAGAGAGAGCTTCTCTCTATAAGCCTCTTGTAAAGCTTATTCAACAAGCTTTGCAAGAGGGGGATCCCTCCATACACGTGTATGGAGGGGAGAAAAAGTTATACAGCTGTCCAAAAATATCTGCAAAAGCAGATGAACAGCAATCGGCCGGCAAAAAATGCCATCTTGGCCAAACAAAGTGCCGACCGGCACAAAAAAGTGCTGACCGGCAACAAGTAGTGCCGACCGGCAAACTATTTTGCCGGTGGCAGCAAAAACCAGCCGGTGGCATCTAGCCACTGCCGGTGATGGGTGGGGATGGTCTACAAGCCCTACCCTGCCCTTCCAAGGCAAAACACAAGTGTTTGGTGCAAAACCGGAGACTAAACGGTCAAGTTCGGAGATCCTGAGGCGGGGCGCGCGAGCCGAGACCTCCGGGAACTCCAAACGAACACAATCATGGATGATCACCGAGTGTTCAAACGGTGACGTCCAAGTCTTGAGGACGGTCAAAAATGGGGTGTCTACAGTTGCCCCTCTTTGACAGAACTCGAAAGTCATAACAATGACGGGAGTGAATGTCAAAGCCCGGAGACGACCCATTTTTGACAAGGCCGAAGACTTAGACAAACATGCAAGACAAATAAGATATGCGCCCGAAGGCAGGGGCAAGATGCAAGACAATGCACGAAGCCAGGCATAACTTATGATCATGCAAAGAAAGCTGTAATGAAGCAAACATGCGACAGTTTTAAGCTAGCATACCAAACTACACTACAATGCAGAAAGGATGTAAGAGAATTATGGAATTCTCAATACGTCTCACTCGGAGGATACAATACCTGTGCGGCTCGTCTGGTTGCACCAGCTTCAAATGAACCGTACATACAATATCGTGCCTGAAAAGAAAACAAACTTAACAGGTACAATATTGTTAGCAAAATGCATGACAATGCAAATGTGGATGCAAAACGATATGCGATATATACAAAACAATGTATAAACAATGCAAATGCAGATGCAATGTAATTGAAACAATGCAAGCTACATGCAAAGCAATTGAATCGTGATCCAATCACGAGCGGTTCGAAACCACATCTATGTCAAATAGATTGATGGAGATAACAAGTCTGTCTACCACAGAACGGTCAACTGAACTATGAGTATTGTAGACAGACGCAAGAACAAGCATTGGGTGGAATTGACATAAGTGGGGAAACAACCCGCTGGAGAAAGGACTACGATCCTAATGCCGGATGCAAAAATTACACTACAATGTAATGGATGGATATGGCACGCAGGCCAAACCAAATCTTGCCTAGGAAAGGTATGCATACATACAAGCCATGTGTAACGCAGAAAAGGTGCCGCAACCCTCAACCAACATACCAGCGTGGAATTGGCGCGATACACAAGAACTGCGTTTTAACATGAAAAGTAAGGGCACATACCGGACCAAGCTCAACCTGGAAAGGCGCAAGCCATAGGCGGAAGGCGATGCAATGAATGCATGCAATCTACAATGCAATATTTACAAATATGCAATGGAATGGATATGGATACAATGGATATGGCACGCAAGCCAAACCAAATCTTGCCTAGGAAAGGCATGTACACGTACGAGCCATGTGTAACACAGAAAAGGTGCCGCAACCCTCAACCAACATATCAACGTGGAATCGGCGCGATACACATACAGAACTGTGTTTTAACATGAAATGTAAGGACACATACCAGACCAAGCTCAACCTGGAAAGGCGCAAGCCATAGGCGGAAGGCGATGCAATGAATGCATGCAAACTACAATGCAAATGCATGACAATGCACTATGATGCAATGACTATGATTGCAACTTTCCCTATCTTACCAACAGGGTGATATACTAGGTTGGTTCAGTATCCAGAACTGAGGCGTAGACATGCCGCCTCAACCTATGGGGCTTCCATACAGATTTCAAGCCGAGGGTAAACCTCTGGGTATTTAAACCAGACTTTAGTCTCGGAATTCCCGAACCTTTGCGTTCTAGGCATAAGCCGTTCGAACTCTAGTTTCCACCGTCCCAGTTGGTCTTCTAGGAACTCATCGCAAGCACAGACTGGTGGCTTTACCGGACCACCAAAAAGTCGTTCGGGCACGACGAACACCAAAGGAATTGCACCTTCAGAGGATTTAAGGTCTCCTAGACCGGAATGCAAAATGGTATGCATGACAATGCATTTTTTTTTTGTTTTTGAAATGCAAATGATGCATGAAATGCATGTTGCATGGAATGCGCGACAACACGCGGCTCTCGAAGTGTACGGCAATGCGAACACTAAAGGTCTTACACCTTCCAAGGATTTAAGGTCTCCTAGACCGTACGTGTTTAAGGTCTCGCCAGACCATGCGTGTTTAAGGTCTCGCCAGACCGTGGTGGTATTTACAAGACGCGTGACAATGCGCTAAAGGTTTCGCACCTCCAAAGGATTTAAGGTCTCCTAGACCGTGCGTGTTTAAGGTCTCGCCAGACCGTGCGTGTTTAAGGTCTCGCCAGACCGTGCGTGTTTAAGGTCTCGCCAGACCGTGCGTGTTTAAGGTCTCGCCAGACCATGCGTGTTTAAGGTCTCGCCAGACCATGCGTGTTTAAGGTCTCGCCAGACCGTGCGTGTTTAAGGTCTCGCCAGACCGTGCGCGTTTAAGGTCTCGCCAGACCGTGCGTTGCACGATGGTATGATGCGCAAGATAGCGCAATGCGTTAGGCAACGCGAGTGCACAGGACAGTGCGATGGAATGCATGCAAAATGCAATGAGATGCGCAAAACAGCGCGAACAATTTTGAAATGCACAAAACAGTGCAATGCGCAGAACAGCGCGAGGTTTGAAATGCACAAAACAGTGCAATGCGCAGAACAGCGCGAACAATGTAATGCACAAAACAGTGCGATGCGCAGAACAGCGCGAACAATGCAATGCACAAAACAGTGCGATGCGCAGAACAGCGCGAACAAAATGTGATGCACAAAACAGTGCGATGCGCAAAATAGCGCGAACAAAATGTAATGCACTAACAAGTGCGATGCGCAAAATAGCGCGAACAAAATGTAATGCACTAACAAGTGCAATGCGCAAAATAGCGCGAACAAAATGTAATGCACTAACAAGTGCAATGCGCAAAATAGCGCGAACAAAATGTAATGCACTAACAAGTGCAATGCGCAAAATAGCGCGAACAAAATGTAATGCACTAACAAGTGCAATGCGCAAAATAGCGCGAACAAAATGTAATGCACTAACAAGTGCAATGCCAAGTGTGACGTGCATGCCACACGGAGTGTAAATCGGCTCAAATGCGCAACAACGCATGTATTCCGGAATGCACGACAATGCATGGAATGGAAATGCAATGATGATACATGAGAAATGTGCACGACAATGCACAGGGGTGGCGCACGATAGTGCGATGTAATGCACCGAAGTAGTGTGATGAACTTGTGCAACACACATGGGGCAACTTTTGAATTTAAAAGGATACAAAAAGGATACACCTTGCATGAATTCGAGCGCCACGCACTGGAGACACGGCCTGCGGTCAAAACGGAGGCCGGTTGAGCGTCGGAGATGCACTTTCTTGCACTTTCTTTATCTATGAAGACCCAAAACAACTCAAATGGCCTAAACAAGGCTGTGGGAACCCCACCGGCCGAAAGGGGAGGCCACCGGCTGGCCATCGGCACAAAAATAATTCCATCGGCACAAAAAAGTGCCGGCCGACACAAAACATTGCCGACCGGCAAACAGTTGCTGAATCGGGGCAGTTTTGTCTTTTCACTTCGGGCATTATAAAATAGGGCTTGAAAACCCTATTCTTCACTTTTCCACCGCCGAAAATTCTTGCCCTCTCTCTCTAGAGTGCTTCTGTCTCATTTTTCGCCCGTTTCTTCGCGTTCTACGCCCGTTTCGTCGTCGGATTCGCGTTTCTCTTCGCGTTTCGGACATTTTCCACCGATCACATTCTCGTTTCGGCGCCTCGTTCGGCGTTCTCGCCTTCTCGGGGTTTGTTCCCCTCACTTTCCTCTTGATTTCCGTGCCTTTTCACATTCCGGCCTTCCCGGCCATTTTCGATCCTCTCGGGAGTTGACTTTTCAGTTGACTCTTCGTATTCCGACTCGGTTTTCCTTTTCCGGCCATTTTTACATTATTCTCTACATGGCGGACGACATTCCACGTGTCGGGACTCCCCCGGACCACGAGATGGACCCCGGGGTCGAGCTCTTACCACTGAGCGAGCGCCCGTTCGACCCGGCGACCTACCGGCCGGCGATCCACGTTCTGCCCCCAGACGGCCTGCGTCAGTTCCGGAGCTTTGAGAGGTACGCGGCGCCTGAGCTACTACTACGCGAGCCTACCTCCCACCTTTCATTCGGCACTCCCGAGGTAACTCTTCATCTTCTGCTTTACTTTCTGCAATGTAGGATACAAAACTGCCATAGTTAGCTGTATTCTTTAATTGCTGAAATCTGATATGCCGTAGACCATAGTTGACTGTAAACATACATACAACTGATATCTGCTTGAGACTGACACATGCACACACACTGCACTAGCCCTGAATTACTCAAACACACTGTACTTACTGTATTCTACTGCACACACACTGGTACCCAGTATTTGTCTGAATCTGTTCGATTTGCACACATGCCACATCTGTTCTGAAACGCCCAAACACGCTGACACAGCACACGTATTTTCTATAAGCACACCGGCATCCGGTATCTGCCTGAATCTGACAAACTTGCATACATGCCATATCTGTCTTTTCAAAATTGCATTTTGAATGTTGTCCTGTAATTGTTGTTTTCTGTTTGCAGGAGGGTTCCCATACCATCCGTGGGTATGGGAATACTGGCGCACGGGAGTGGTATGACGAGCTCCCTGATGCGGTCCGACGCATCGTGGACCGAGCGGGCTTCGGCACCTTCTGCCGAGGACTCTCCAGGCTCTCCACATGCAGACCTCTCCTTGCTGCTTTGGCGGAGAGGTGGTGGGACACCACCGATTCTTTCCATTTCTCTGCTACAGGGGATATGACGATGACCCCTCATGACTTCTCGATGCTCACAGGCATCGGGGTAGGGGGTGATCCGATCCCCTTCGACATAGCGATGGATGAGTGGACCGCCGCTCAGGTTCATTTACTGGGGGAGGCCCCTCCGCTAGCTCGCCCAGGCTTCGTCCGCTATTCCTGGTTCGAGGCACAGTTCAGGGTCCTGCCCGCATTGGGGGAGGAGACTCAGATGACCGAGGAGGACGTGGAGAGGTATGCCCGCGGCTTCCTCATGTTCCTGTTCGGGACTACTATCTTCGCCGACCGGGCGAACACCGTGCCTCTCTGCCTTCTCAGCGCACTGGTGGACGTCCGAGACATCTTGCACTACGACTGGGGCGGCGCTGCTCTGGCCACCCTGTACGGCTATATGAGCTCGGCTTCTCGCGGCAGCGGCCAGCTGCTCGGAGGTTACTGGCGGGCTTGGGAGGTACATTTCTTCTCCGCTTTTCATTTCTGTCTCGTACTTTCTGTACTCTGTACACTGCACACACTGTAGTCTGCCTTAGACTTGCTGTATACTGTACACACGGCACGCACATACATTCTGCTTTACACTGACTGTACACTGCTCACACTGTACACGGCTCAACACACGGCTCTGCCCTTTCTGCTTCATTCTGTATATCCTGCTTTATTGGTCATACTGACATCTGTTTTGCAGTTGTGGGTTTATGCCTACTTCCCTAGGCTTGCACCTGTGCCAGTTGCGGAGCCTCCTCCGGCTGTCCCGTTCTCGAGTCGCTTTGACGGGGGATGCACCCGGCGACCTCGGGAGACATTCGGCTTCTTCCGCCGATATTTCGACACCATCACCCCCACAGAGGTATGCTTTACTTTCAGTTCGTTTAGCTTCGCTTTCCCACTGCATATTTCAATAACAGTAGATAACAAACTGTCTGTTACTTTCAGATCACATGGCGGCCATGGGCTTCGCTGCCGTCGGCGATGCGGGGTCGGTTCCCTGGTGCTGAGGAGACCTCGCGTTTCCGGATTCTGCTAGAGGGCCCGGTCTGTCGGGCTTGGTACCTGGGGGAGCGTTTTCTACGCCAGACCCGCGGGTTACTTGAGCAGATAGTCCCGGCCCACCCTCCTGCAGAGATGAGGGAGACCGAGGGGCTGACCCCTGAGCAGCTGGATGATTACTCCATCGGCTGGGAGGAGGCCGGCTTCCGAGGCACCGGCGACTATCAGGAGTACGTACGGACGTACCTGATGCGACCTTTGAGCGGCCATCGAGCAGGGGGGGCCAGGCCTGTAGCATCGGCGGCTGGGGCCGGAGCAGGAGTAGGGGCCGGATCTTCGAGGAGGGCCCGGGTCCGTGGCAGGGGCGGAATGCGGGGTGGACGAGGAGCTGGGTGGCCTGCCCTGCCCGCTGTGCTGACTTTCCAGGGGCAGGGTGGGGCGACCTATCAGATCCCCTTCGCCCCTCCACCGGCTGGGCATGAGTTCACTGACATCCCCGACCTTCCGCCGGTATGTATCACTGCACTTCGTACAGTTATTTCATTTCAGTTTACTGATATTCCACAGAATACTAATGCATCTGATACCTTTGCAGGCTTCTTCTGAGTACACCCGTCAGTCGTTGGCGATGAATGCCTCGATGATGGGGATGCTCCAGCGGACATTTGACCTCCTAGCCGTCTACAGCATACCGGTATGTCCTTCTGACACTGGCCTCAAACCATTCATACACTGCTTCGCATAATCTGATTCACGGCACAACACCTGACACACTGATCTCACAGCATCTGATACACTGCATACACTGCATTCTGCACTGTACTCTCACACTGCATTCTGCACTGCTAAACTACTCACGGCATTCATACACTGTACTCACACACTGCATTCTGCATTGCTAAACTGTCTACAGTATACTGATGCATTTCACTTTTGTGTACTTTTTCAGCCTCCTTTCCAGATTTCTATGGCAGGAGGTGCTCCAGCTAGACCTTCTGTCCCTGCTCGGGGGAGAGATGAGGAGGGCAGGATATTTCCCCGCACTAGGGGAGGGCGGACTCACGTCGGGAGTAGCTCGCGAGCTCCAGTTCCGGACGACGACGACGACGAGGAGTCAGAGGCGGAGGCAGGGTCATCGGAGGAGGAGACCGGAGACGGTTCTAGCTCGGGCTCTGATGACGATGCTGATGATGCTCCTGGACCTTCGTCCAGGAAGAGGACCAGGACGGACTGACACCCCTTGGAGTCGCTGGACACAGATGCAGATTTTTGCTATCTTTTCCTCTTTGTCCTTTTCTTTTTGTTGGTAGATAGATTACCTTGTACTGCCGCAGGCAGATTTTTGTTTCCAAAACTTGTACATTTGAAAAGATAGTGAAATGAAACAGACTTTTTATCTGAAAAAGTGTTTACATTCACACATTTCATGCATTGCATCACATCTCATCATGTTACACCTCAATGTAAATGGAATTGATTGGTTGTCTGAAAATTGAACACTTGCACTGTAATAATCAGATAACTTAAACAGCCAACAACAAAATAACCCAAGCAACCCACTGCCTGATTCTTGACACACGGCCCTTACTCTGTTGGGGATTGATCTGCATACAGCCCAAAACACAGCATTCGGTTCATTCTGCACACGGCGAATTCTCAAACAAACAGCCCAGTCTTAACAGGACGGACCTCAAAGACGGAACCGGTTGGAGTCGAAACACGCTCGAATGTAGAGAATGGCACAGCATTCTGAGCATAAACGATTTTTGAAATCGAATGAGGGTTTTTCAAACCGGGATATCGAGCCTACCACTGAACACAGCGGGGAGGACTTAAATATAAAGGTACACGACCTAAACACAACGAGACACGCTTGGGAGAGACTCAAAACAAAAGACGAGACCGTCAAATGAAAGAGACACGACACACAGACGCGTAAACGAAGATGGGGGACCTCGGACCGCGAGGAGCCAGTTCAATCTGGGTATTGTTTCCCACCCTCTCTCATTTGTGATTCTCACATCACTCGGCTATCAAGCTCGGGTTTTTCTCTCAAAACCCTTTTCCTCACTTTTCTCTCAGCTCACACCTCTCTATTCTTCAATCTCTCATTTTTCATCCCTCCCCGGGGTGATTAATGGATGAATAGGAAGTTGCGGGTTCACGCTTGATGCCGTTAGCTCACAGCTATTTCTTTCGGTGGGTAGAGCGCCCTTCTGGCAAGTACGTCGATGACGGGGGAAAGACAGAACGCCTGACTCAACTGTGCCCCTAGTTCATCATTTTAACCATTCTTTGTTTTTGCTTTCTACTAAAACGGTTTTGATCAAAACGAGAGTCGGATTAACGTACTTGTTCGATTTTTGATTTGAAAAACATGCAAGTCAAGCTGCAAGCACTGAAAGTTTTCCTTTTTGGATCCAAGACAATGGTCCGATTTTGGAAAATGAAATAGTTTTCGAGAAAGTAATCAACCTCAGTAAAAATTTTCAAAAACTATTTTTCAAACAGTCAATGCTCAACGAGCATGGAACTTACCCTTCGAGATGTGCAACCTCGGATCGGAGGCAATGGAAAATTGCCCCTGGTTTGAAGGGGGTGGGAGGCAACGGAAAGTTGCCCCTAGTCTGAATGGCGTCTCACGACGGCTTGTGGCAACGGAAAGTTGCCCCTTGTTTGGGATGGTGCCGCAGCAATCCACAGACAGTCTTCATTGGCGGTGGTCGAGCTCTTAGACACAGCGATGACGAAGACGGTCATAACACATATATGGACACAGTCACCTTGAAGGGTGTTGGCCACTGGACTTTGGCACGAAATTGAAACCATTGCATGGACTGAGACGCTATGAAAGCGTTGGGGGCTGGACTTCATGATGAAGTTGCCTACGTATCCCAAACATGGGAATCAAGCCTTACGTAGTTCCGGTTAAGGTCCACTCGGGTATTTTAACCTTCACTTTGTTTGGCTCTTACTTTTGCCAAGGCGCCCAATGCGGGTTTTCGACCTTGCGAGCTTCTTTTCAAATTTTTTTTTCTAAATTTTTTTTCTATTCTTTTCATTTCTATTTCTTCTTTTCTTCTTTTTTTTTTGCTTTTTTTTTTTGCTTTTTTTGTATTTTTCTCTTGCTCTAACTTTTGCCTGGGTCGCCCTTCTGGGTTTTCGACCCAGCGAGCCTCTCAAAGGGTAAAAGTGTAGCAAGTCCATGCCAAATGGTTCCTGAACTGGAAGCCTCTCCGTGTCTAAGAGAACGGCTGTTGCACTGATTTGCGGAGAATCCATCAGAGTTACTCTACGAGCTTCTTCCGGCGAGATCTACTCCTTCTGATTCGGCCTTGATGCTTCTTGATCGAAGGCTACCTCAAAACTGGCCACACGGGCCTTTCATGGCGTTTGTCCGTTGAACTTTTCTGAACAGTCTGAATGGGGTTCAAAGTCGGAACGGGTTGAATCTTGAGGCTGAGAGCGATCCTAAGCTGCGCGATCTCAAGAACGATTCCACACAGGTCTTCACAAGGCCGCGTAAAATATTTGTTTTTGAAAGTTTTTAAGAAAACGACGAATCGCTCGTGCCGAAGATAGTGTGGAACCAATCTGGATCAGGCCAGGGTCCTTCTCAGTACTCACGCCGACAAGCATGATTTCATTCATAAAAAGGCTTAGCACGCCTCTCTTTCTCTCAAAATGATCAAAATTTTGCAAAACCCGAGGAATTCCTTCCTCTTCGTTTTCATCACCGCAGTGTTCAAAAAGTTTGTTTGTGAAAAACTTAGGTTAATGCAATGAGTTTGGCACACAGGAGAGCAGGCGAGATGTACTGTCAGCCCATTCAAATTCTCCGCCACTTATGCTGAAAGCAAGCATGAAGGTTGAGACAGCAACAGCTGTTTTGATCGGCTTTGTTGGTGCAACTGGCCCCTCAGCAGAAACAGACTCAAAACAAAGCAGATAATTACAAGACAAAACGGTGTTCGGGACAACAACCCCAGAATCACCTGGTATTATATACAACGGGGACCGACTCGATACAACAAGACAGACCCTTAAGCAAAAAAGACTGACTCAAGACAAAGAGACAGACTCAAAACAAAAGACCGACTCGATATCCAAGCCAGAATTTACAAAACTCGGTTTCACCGATGTTCAAAAATGCGTGCCAGGCGCTTCATCAAAAATGTACCAAATGTTGCCCGCAGGCGGTTTACTTTACATACTCGCAGTATCTGAGCCCTCGAAATCCAACAACTGAGTGGTGACGGGCTTGCCTGAGGTGGGTGGTAGGATAACCTTGTTATCAATCAAATCCTGCACTTCATGACGAAGGCGGGAACATCCATCGGTACTGTGACCGGACTGCTGATGGTACGCGCAGTACAAGGTAGCATCATGAGTGGCGGGGAGATTCTTCGGGAGTGGCCGGGACTCCAAAGGCTTAAGATGCCCATTCTTCGCCAATATCAACAATGCCCTAGACAAAGGCATGTGGAGGTCGTGAAAGACTCTGCGCCCTCGAGGCAGGTACTTTGCAGTTTGAGGATTCTTGCCAGACGCGCTGGCGAAAGGATCAGCTGGCGCTGCCTTGGCTTTTTGAACCTTTCCCGGTGCAGGGTTGGGAACAACAGGAACTGTTTGGGCATGACGGGGCCCATCCCGGTCTTCTGCCTGGCTTGAACTGCCTTTGGTTGGAGCGGGGAAAGCATCATCTATAGCTTTGGTCACTATTGCAGATGTTTGTTGCTTGTTCATCCCTCTGGCCTTCAGAGCCTCGACTGCCCACAGCAGTTGTTCAATAGGGTCGGCATCTTCCTTTGCCTTGTCCTTTCCTTTGGCCTCAGCCTGATCGAGGGTCGGGGTTAGTGCTGACATATCGTGGCTATAGCCGGAAGCCACCTCTGGCTGGCTGAGCTCTATCACAATCCGCCCCAGTAGCGGGGGCTCCTGTGGTACAAAATTCCCGGCATACGGTGCCGCTGGCGGTGAAGCCGACATCCCATAGGCGAGGTCTGCCACAGACCTTTGGAGATCGCCTATCATCCCCATCAATTCGAAGGTGGTGGGCTCACGAGCCTGGTATAACTGGGGAGCCCAAACCGGGTGCACAACGGGCGACCTGGGCGGATATGACATACTGATGCTGGCTTCATTCTGCGGAGTGGTTCCCTGCTCCGGTGCGGCTGTCATAACCACAATTTCTTCTGAACTTTGTGCCGCCATAAATCTTGCCTCCGCAAAGGGTGGACACTGGTTGTTCTGTATCAACTCTGCAACTCCCTGAACTGAAAGAAAAACAGACAGCACTTCAGCCCATACTGATCAAACACGGGTGTAGCCGAACAACTGTTCCCTACTGCTGATCACTGTTCCCAGATTTCTGTTCCCCAAAACACTGAATCTGATATCTGCGGATAACTGATTCCTACAACTGATACTGATACTTGGTATCTTCTGGTTTGATCCTCAAACTTGCAAACTGATACGTACTTCCCTGTAGAAATACATTCTAGAAGCACATAGCAAGTAAAGAGAAGAAAACACCCCTATGTTGGGGTAGGGTTTCCCTGTCCTATTTTGTCAGGAGCTAGGGTTTCACTATGCACACAGCAGTTTCAAACAACCTATAATCGGGTAAGCAACCTGTCCTAGCTTGGAATGGTCACTATGGATTCCGAATATGCACTAGGTCGAATGGTCAAAAAGGGTGCCCCGGTAAACCGGGGTTTGTGTTCCCATGCTGTCAGAGCCCATAGCCGGTCAGCCTTATGGACATGCCTTGACAAGACAAGCCTCCGGCAAACCGTTCAGGAATGGCAGATGGCAAACACTGTGTTCCTAGGCGCACCAATGCACATGCAATGCAAAGAAGCACATAACTGAGATCAAAACAGGATATCACGAGTTCGAGTCAAGCTCTCTAAAATCCCCAGCAGAGTCGCCAGAAACTGTAGACAGCGCCCGCGTGGGCCTCGTGCTACAGTTCGGACTCAATTTGTGTCACGGTTCTAAATCTGAACCAAAGAGTCCAAATCTGGCAAATCGTTTGAGAAAACAGATTTTATTGAAAAAGTAGTGCCAAACATGGACTGCTTTGCCAGATACAGAGTCGCCACCTAAATATTTTAAAATGGGGGAATTTAGGAAACCCTGACTCGGTGCCGAAGGCCACATGTCCGTCATCACCGGAGTTGTCTCGGCTCGGGAGCTTGGGTACGATCGGGGAAGGTCAGCTATGAGCACCCCCTTTCGCCCGGTCCGAAGACCGGCCTCTACTAACCGTGATATCCAGTTTTGAAAACGTTTATGTATTCTTATTCCAATTATTAGCCTAAGATTACTATGTTATGCGCGCAGCAAACAAGTATAGACCGAATCGCCCAAATTGGAAATAAAACATTTTATGTTCGTTTTGAAAATGGTTTGCTACTCGTAAGTAGGCTAAAATGCAGGTTTTGCCACCCTCAAGTGGGCTTTTAGAAAAGATGATTTTGCCACTATCTAGTGGGCTTAAAACTCACAGTTTTAATGCATTATTCCAATTTAGGTAATTCAACCTCCATCCACAGGCATTCAAGCAGTTATATCACATAAGCAGCTAGCCTCATGGTAATCATACTGTCATGGCAACACTCACACGCATGCGATATGCTAAAGCATAAAAGCTTACCTAGTACTCCGAGCCAAAACAGAAACTAGTCAGTAATCATATGCATGATCCTAGTTCATGTTAAAAAATGGCTAATGCATCACATGCAAAAATGCAATCTAGGCAGGCTCGGCTAACCTAAGCATGGCATATGAAATGCGATCAACTATCACATAGTCAATTTTTGAATTGAAGTACGAATGCAGTTAGCGTGATGTACCGAGCCTAATGCATGTCAACAAATGCATGAATGCACGCATGCATAGCATAAGGTATGCTAAAATAAATGTGCCCTAATCTACCATCATAAGCAGGTAAATAAAAGGGAGAAAGAAGTGGGGGTTGGAAGACATGCACACACACACCCACACTTATTACAAGTTTGCCCTCGCTCGGAGGGACCAAATAAATATTACAAATTAATTAATTAACAAATTAACTAATTAATTAAAGCAGGAAAGCGTCTCGGGAAACGCGCCACCATGCGCAAGCTGCCTCTGTTTTCCTTCCTTTCCTCCTCTGGAGGTTGTAAAAACCTCAGGACTACATCCTTGGACAGAGGGTATCATCACCGGCTAGATGAAACTTCCACCGGCAGTGTAGTATAGCCATCGGCACAAAATAGGGTCTGTCGGCAGAGAAAAATGTGCCGGTCGGCACATTACACTGCCGGTCGGCAGAGTATTTCTGCAGAACCTGCAACTCACAGCAACAAAGGGCAAAACAAGGCATGGCAGCATATTTCAAGGTATGTATGCATCAACCATGTCTCTTATCATTGTGATGACTCAAAGGGACATGTGTCTCGGTTCTCGGACCACCAATCACACATTTCTATGCATGATGGCCCAAAGAACCAAGTATGCAACTTTGGTTTCAAATGCAATGCAAACCAATCAAACAAATTAGGCCCTATTCCTATCACTAATTCAAGGAACAAGGCATGCATGCAAAATGCAATGCAACCTAGGCATACAAGCTAAGGATGCAACATGGCATGGCAAGGCACTTATGCAAGCATACAAGCATGCATATGGCAATGCAAATGGATGCAAAGATGGACTTAAACATGAATTAGGCGACTCTAAAATAGGCCTAAAACAGTAGCCAAAAGTGCTAAAGAGTGAGAGCTAAATGGCATGCACACACACATGCTCATAAGGACCAACACTTAAGCATGAATCAAACAACATTCAAGCACACTTGAAAGAAGGAAACATGGACAAATTAGCATGCAACATGAGCCTTAAAATCATGTTATAAAATGATGCCAAATCAAATTATAAATCAAGTCAAGCATGCAACAAAAAGTCCAAGTGTTCAAGGCAAGTCGATAAGGCATTGAACTACACTTATCATGACCAAACATGGCATGCATTAAACAACTAAAAACAGATTTTTAGCATGTTAAAACAAGGCCAAAGGACTCCTTAGATGGCATCTAAGTGGCCCAAATTCAAAGGCATGCAAAGGCACCAAAACATGGAACATTGCAAAACATGCTTTCAAAGCATTAAAGAGGCATGCGAGGCAATCAAACAAGCATGGAAATGGGATTGAAATGACATGTAGAATGATCCCAAATCACCAAAACAATGCAAAGATGGCATGCTACACATGCACATACTCAAGGCCAACAAGCCCAAATGCAAAGGAGCCATATAATGCATGCTAAAATCGACCCAAACGACTATGGACAGATCTAAAACATGGCAAAATAAGCATATAATCTTCACAAATACAAGCCTAAAACATGCTCCAACAAAGGCTAACAACCTAGATCATGTTAAGGCACAAACATGGCATTACAAGGCAACTATGCTAAACATGCATAAGGTTCCAAAACCAACTTTAAATCATGTTATATCATGGATATATAAGCATGAAAAACAAACCAAACATGCTCAACACACACTCAAGCATAGGCTTCCTTAGGAAGGCCAAAATATGCCCTTTTCAAGGACAACAAGGAGAGGGGGTGGCCCTCTCCTTCTAGGGACTTCAAAGGATCATCTTCACCACTGAAATCCCTCAAGATTTCAGTGGTGAAGAGACCTCAACACCAAAATCCCGGAGCTAGCACAAAATGGCTCAAAATGAGGCCTTTTGAGGCCTAAGGGTGGTCAACAACCCTCAAACAACAAAACACTCTTAATAAACAATAAAGAGGGCTTAAAAATAGAACTTTTTTATGTTATACAATAATCACAAAAACAGCTCTAAGACTAGTAGAAAATCAATGCAAAAATGGGGGAAAAAGGGACTAGTTTCTCACCCTTGTAGTCCTCTTCAACAATGGTGCTCCAATGGCCTCCTTTGGCTTGAATCCAACACCAAAGCTTCAAAACACACTCTTTAGAACCTCAGCTCCTAGAGGAAGGTGAAACACTAGGTGTTTGTGTGCAATAGTAAGGCACAAAACACCTAGTGAACAAAATGGAAGAGAAAGAGAGATAGATTGTGTATGTCTAACCCTAACCCTAGAAAACCAGAGCTCTCCTCTGTCTTTTTTTCTCTCAAAAATGTCTAAGGCCCCCCTCTCTTTGCCTTAGAGAGAGCTTCTCTCTATAAGCCTCTTGTAAAGCTTATTCAACAAGCTTTGCAAGAGGGGGATCCCTCCATACACGTGTATGGAGGGGAGAAAAAGTTATACAGCTGTCCAAAAATATCTGCAAAAGCAGATGAACAGCAATCGGCCGGCAAAAAATGCCATCTTGGCCAAACAAAGTGCCGACCGGCACAAAAAAGTGCTGACCGGCAACAAGTAGTGCCGACCGGCAAACTATTTTGCCGGTGGCAGCAAAAACCAGCCGGTGGCATCTAGCCACTGCCGGTGATGGGTGGGGATGGTCTACAAGCCCTACCCTGCCCTTCCAAGGCAAAACACAAGTGTTTGGTGCAAAACCGGAGACTAAACGGTCAAGTTCGGAGATCCTGAGGCGGGGCGCGCGAGCCGAGACCTCCGGGAACTCCAAACGAACACAATCATGGATGATCACCGAGTGTTCAAACGGTGACGTCCAAGTCTTGAGGACGGTCAAAAATGGGGTGTCTACAATCACAACCTCTAACACCTTGTTTCAAGATTAACTCACCACCAACAGACGTTACTACACATATAGGAGATGCTAACTGTGCCAACTCCAATTCCAAAACAGATGCAAATGCAGCAGATACAAAAGAATGAGATGCACCTGTATCAATTAATACACTAGCAACCGAGTTGCAAAACAGAAAGGTACCTCTCACTACTGATGGAGTAGGCACAAGATCCTGCGCGGTAACAGCATACACGCGCCCAGTAGGCCCCTGATCCAACTGCTCACCCCTCGGAGCATACGACTGCTGCACAGACTGGGACGATGAAGCCCCCTGATTGGCCCTCGAGGCCTACACAGACTGAGCTAGCTGAAAACCCTGCGTCTGCCTAGAACCAGACGCGCCCGAAGTGGCACTCAACTGTGGGCAAAACCTCTTCAGGTGCCCAGGCTGACCATACTGATAACAAGACAAGGGCTGACCCCTGCCCTGACTCTAGCTCTGCGGTCTAGCTGAAAATGAAGCAGCTCTCTGACCTCCTCCCCTCTGTGGGCAAACTGAAGCCTTGTGGCCCAACTGACCACACTTGTAACAGGTGAATTCTCCCTGATTAGCTCTCCCCGAGCCTGCACTCGGCACCGGAAAGGTCGATCTAGCAACACCCCCTTGAGACTGCTGTGGGTTAGCACTCCTCTGTCTCCTGCCATCACCCTGACCATCTTGGCTCCTCTTGGAGCCTCTCTGTCCCTCCTCTTCCTGCATCATGATCTCCATATGGGCTGCAGCATCAACCAAGCGCCCATAATCTCGGATCATCGAACCTCCAACCCTCATCTTGAGGCTGCGCCTCAACCTCTTCTCGAACTCAATACAGCGGCGTTCCTCGGACGCCACAAGTTCAGGTGCGAACCTGGACAAGCTGGTGAAAGCAGCCTCATACTCAGCTACTGAAGAACTCAACTGTAAAAGCTGACAAAACTGGTCTCTTAGCTTCTCCCTGACTGCAGAAGATAAATACTTCTCCTGAAAAGCCTCCACAAAAGCCTCCCATGTGCCAGCAATACGGCCCCTCATGTACTTCCACCACTGACCTGCACCCCCTTTAAGCTGGAAGGATGCCAAGGTCACTTTCAACGCTCCGTCCTCGATGCCAAGCATCTCGAACGTCTTACTCATTTTCACTAACCACTCGTCAGCCTTCAGTGGCTCTTTTAGATCCCCAATAAACTCGTCCGGGTGAGACCGGAAGAACTCATTTTTCAAGAAGGAAGGCCCTGCCTCAACAACCTGGGCCTGAACTGGATTCTCAGCTCAGAAAATACCCACAGACTCCCTCAAAGCATCGGCTATCCCTCGAGCTAAAGCGCCCATAGCCTCCTAACCCGCTGGCTCGGCCACATTGGCCTGGCCAACCCCCTCTTGCTGTGCCGGAATGTCATCCGGTAAAGGCATCTCCTGCCTACCACGTCTGCCACGTCTACCACGTCCTCGTCCTAACATCCTAATAAAGGTAACGAAGAACGTTAGCACATTCATAAATGTGCCAAAACCAAACACCCGCGTCCTAATACATGGACAACTGTAATTCACTCCACGTAAGCACATAAACACATAAGCACTTACGAATTTCATTTCCGGATAATGATAGTCCCGAGGCGTTACTAGAGTTTCGATTAGAAACAGCATTGATCAAGTGCTTTTCCAACAAGACTCACAAAAACCCAAGGATCCAATCAACATCCTAGAAACTAAATCTCATACCCAAGTAGTCACACAAACATGTTATCAAATAAACACATAATGTCACTGTAGACACCCCATTTTTGACCGTCCTCAAGACTTGGACGTCACCGTTTGAACACTCGGTGATTATCCATGTTTGTGTTCGTTTGGAGTTCCCGGAGGCCTCGGCTCACGCGCCTTACCTCAGGATCTCCGAACTCGACCGTTTAGTGTCTGGTTTTGCACCAAACACTTGTGTTTTGCCTTGGAAGGGCAGGGTAGGGCTTGTGGACCATCCCCACCCATCACCGGCAGTGGCTAGAGGCCACCGGCTGGTTTTTGCTGCCACCGGCAATGTATATTGCCGGCCGGCACTATTTGTTGCCGGTCAGCACTTTTTAGTGCCGGCCGGCACTCTCTTTGGCCAAGATGGCATTTTTGGCCGGCCGATTACTGTGCATCTACTTTAGCAGATATTTTAAGACAGCTGTCTTACTTTTGCTCCCCTCCATACACGTGTATGGAGGGATCTCCCTCTTATGAAGCTTGTCTTGTAAGCTTTACAAGACAAGAAGTGCCATATAGGGAGAGGAGAGCTCTTGGCTTGAAAGGGACATTTTTTTTGAGATATTTTGAGAGCTTAGACAGCCATTGTTAGGGTTTGAGATCTAGGGTTAGGGTTTGTTACACCTTATCTCTCTCTTTTTCCCTCTTGTGTGTGTTTTAGTGTGTTTAGTCCATACTATTGCACACAAACACATAGTGTTTCACCTTCCTTTGGCTGTTGAGGTTCTAAGGGACTGGTTTTGAAGTTTTGGTGTTGGATTCAAGCTAAGGAAGGCCATTGGAGCACCATAGTTGAAGAGGACTACAAGGGTAAGAAACCTACACCTTTATTCCCCATTTTTGCATTGATTTTCCACCTGTCTTAGAGCTGTTTTTGTGCTTATTGTATAACATAAAAAAGTTCTGTTTTTAGGCCCTCTTTATTGTTTATTAAGAGTGTTTTGTTGTTTGAGGGCGGTTGACCCCCCTTAGGCCTTGAAAGGCCTCATTTTGAGCCATTTTGTGCTAGCTCCGGGATTTTGGTGTTGGGGTCTCTTCACCACTGAAATCTTGAGGGATTTCAGTGGTGAAGGTGATGCCTTGAAGTCCCAAGAAGGAGAGGGCCACCCCCTCTCCTTGTTGTCCTTGAAAAGAGCATGTTTTGGCCTCTTGAGAGAGCCTATGCTTGAGTGTGTGTTGAGCATGTTTAGGCTATTTTTCATGCTTATATATCCATAATATAACATGATTTTAAGTTGGTTTTGGTACTCCATGCATGCTTAGCATAGTTGCCTTGTAATGCCTTGTTTATGCCTTAACATGTCTTAGGTTGTTAGCCTTTGTTGGAGCATGTTTTAGGCTTGGTCTTGTGAAGATTTAGTGCATGTTTTGCCATGTTCTAGGTCTGTCCTAGGTTGTTTGGGTCGAATTTGGCATGCATCATATAGCCCCTTTGTATTTGGGCTTGTTGGCCTTGAGTATGTGCATGTGTAGCATGACATCTTTGCATCGATTTGGTGATTTGGGGTCCCCCCACATGTTATTTCAGTCCCATTTCCATGCTTGTTTGATTGCCTTGCATGCCTCTTTAATGCTTTGGAAGCTTGTGTAGCAATGCTCCATGTTTTGACCATTATGCATGCCTTTGTTTTTTTGAGTCATTTGGATGCCATCTAAGTGGTCCTTAGGCCTTGTATTAATGTCCCAAAACTCTGTTTTTGGTCAATGAGTTCATACCATGTTTGGTCTTACTAAGTGTAGTTCAATGCCCCATTGGTTTGCTTTGAACACTTGGGCTATTTATTGCATATTTGGCTTGATGTATTGTTTGGTTTGGCACCATGTTTTAGCATGATTTCAATGCTTATGTTGCATGTTAATTAGTCCATGATTCTCCCTTTCAAATGTGTTTGAGGGTTGTCCAATTTGTGCTTAAGTGTTGGCCCCTCAATTAGGTGCATGTGTGCATGTATATTTGGTCCTTCATTATAGCATTATGGCTACTGTTTTAAGCCTATTTAGAGTTGCCTAATTCATGTTTAAGTCCATCTTCGCACCCATTTGCATCGCCATATGTATGCTTGTATGCTTGCATAGGTTAGTTGCCATGCCATGTTGCATCCTTAGCTTGTATGCTTAGGTTGCATTGCATTTTGCATGCATTCCTTGCCCCTTGATTTGGTGATAGGGATTAGGACTTTGGTTTGATTTGGTTTGCATTTCATTTGAAATCAAAGTTGCATACTCGGTTCTTTGGGCCATCATGCATGGAAATGCGTGATTGGTGGTCCGAGAATCGAGGCACATGCCCCTTTGAGTCATTATCATGATAAGGGACATGAGTGGTGCATACATGCCTTGAATTGTGCTGCCATGCTTTGCCTTGCCCTCTGTTGTTGTCATTTGCAGATTCTGCAGAAACACTCTGCCGACCGGCAGTGTATAGTGCCGACCGGCAATAATTTCTTTGCCGACAGCTTCGTTTTGTGCCGATGTCCACACACCACTGCCGGTGGTAATTCCACTCAGCCGGTGGCACTCCCCAGTGTCCAGGGATGCAGTCCTGAGGTTTCGACAGCCTCCAGAGGAGTGAAGGAAGGAAAACAGAGGCAGCCTATGCATGGCGGCGCGTTTCCCGAGGCAGTTTATCTGTTTTCTTAGCTTAATTTAATTTGTTAATTAAATTAATTAATTTGTAATATTAATTAGCTTGCGTAGTTAATTAATTTGTAATATTTATTTGGTCCCTCCGAGTGAGGGCAAATCTGTAATAAGCGTGCGTGAGTGGTGTGTATGTCTTCCAATCCCCACTTCTTTCTTCCCTTTTACTTACCTGCTTTGTTGGTTAGTATTAGGGCACGTTTAATTTAGCATACCTTATGCTATGCATGCGTGCATCCATGCATTTGTATTGCATGCATTAGGCTCGGTACATCACGCTAACTGCATTTGTATTTCAATCCAAAAATTGAATATGTGATAATTGATCGCATTTCATATGCCATGCTTAGGTTAGCCGAGCCTACTTCGATTGCACCCCGTATGCGTTGCATTAGGCAATTTAACATGAACTAGGACATGCATGTTTGCTAACTGGTTTATTGTTTTGGCACGGAGTACGATGTAAGTATTTTTGCTTTAGCATCTCGCATGAGTGTGAATGCTACCATGACAGCATGCTTAACATGTGGCTAGATGCTTATGTGTTATAAACTGCTTGAATGCCTGTGGGTGGAGGTTGGGTTGTTTGAGTTGGAAAAACCCATTGAAATCCGTGTTTTAAGCCTACTTGCGAGTAGCAAATTCTGAAGTACTTTTCAAAACAAACGGATACGCAATGCTTATTTCCAAATTAGGCAATCTAGTCTATACTTGTTTGCTGCGCGCATAACATAGTAACGCTAGGCTAATAACAGGAATAAGAACACGTAATGTTTTCTAAATCGGATATCATGGTTAGTAGAGGCCGGTCTTCGGACCGGGCGAAAGGGGGTGCTCATAGCTGACCTTCCCCGATTGTACCCAAGCTCCCGAGCCGAGACAACTCCGGTGATGACGGACATGTGGCCTTCGGCACCGAGTCAGGGTTTCCTAAATTTCCCCATTTTAAAAATATTTAGGTGGCGACTCTGTATCTGGAAAAGTAGTCCATGTTTGGCACTACTTTTCAAAAATCTGTTTCTCAAAACGATTTGTCAGATTTGGACTCTTTGGTTCAGATTAAGAACCGCGACAACAAAAATCGCGAGTCCGAACTGTAGTAGCAGCGAGGCTCCCCCTCCGCAGGCTTGTTACAGTCACACATAAGTCTCTAACAAGCGACACAAACCCATTGTGATACAGTTCACTTCCCACGTACCCAAAGTATTCGAACCTGGTACGCTCTGATACCAAGTTGTAACGCCCTAAAAATAATAACATTAAAACCCATCAACTTAGACATGCATTGGTATAAAAGATAAACATTCTTCTATTCATCCGAGTAGTTCCTTACAAAAGTATTACATGTTAACAACAAAAGCAAATGCCTTACGGGCTTACAGCTTTCCAAGTTAACACTTGGTTACAAAAAGAAGAGTGCTAACTCAATGCATATTAAGCCCTTGGCTTGAATTTACATGTAATACATCAAAAGAAAGTAAACAAAACAGTCTGTCTGCCTCTAGCCTCCCAAGCTATGTCCTTGGAGGTGGCATGCTACCTGTACCTGAAAATTATGTCCCATAAAGGGTGAGCCACAGCCCAGTAGAGATACACTAAACCAACCATGAACAATGACTAAAAGATTAGCAGTTGATAGATGGTCAACACAGATACATCCACTTATATCACATTCGATTTCATGACATTAAGTCCATGTTACATTTCATTTCCCATGTCCTTTCAAATTTTGATTTTTAAAAACAAGGCTCAACACCTAGCCAAATAACTTAATGAGGTTTAGACTCATCTTTAAAACACTTTCAAAATTCATAAGGGATACACATTTTAATGCTGTATCAATAACACATAAACCATTCCCACACTTTGCGAAAGATACACATTTCGGTACTGTATCAACATAACATAGAATCACTTCTATACTTTACAATTGACAACGATATACATTTTAGTGCTATATCAAATCAATTCGAACACTTCCATAAGTCTCAAATAATACACATTGTAGTGCTGTATTAATGAAACAAAAACACTTCTAATTTGCAGCCTGATTCACATTGTAGTGCTGTATCACTGTCACACAAAATCCGGTTTAGAGGTCCATCCCCTATCTTTCCCTAAACCGTGGAGTACATCCCCCATCTCCTCCCACACAACACATGTATATAAACATAGATCACATACAATCAATCAATACAT
Source organism: Camellia sinensis (assembly GCF_055761805.1). Taxonomy (NCBI): domain Eukaryota; kingdom Viridiplantae; phylum Streptophyta; class Magnoliopsida; order Ericales; family Theaceae; genus Camellia; species Camellia sinensis. The sequence goes on from NC_138972.1 coordinate 64,068,716, forward strand.
AGAATTTATGTATTATTCCACTTGCTATATTCAATAGCATACTCAATCGATTAGTTTTAGTTTGCCTAATCATCATGCAGTGTCTACAACAATCAAGACTATCCTCCACCGATAGCCCAAAGCAGTTATTTCTATACTGAAAATAAATACACCAAATGGATATATAATCAACATTTCAACTAGGTGAGCGATGAACGAATCTAACTACACCCTTTAATCCCATACGCCTCCAATTCAAACATTTTCAATTTAATTCCTCTTTTCTTCAAATTAATTATACCAATTAATTCATCAATGTAATTAGAGCATTTCCCATAATTAACATCACAACCCGAAGGTTCCATTTTTACCAATAGACCAATATTGATCTCATTTCTCTATGCCAAACATGCATATACGTTTATATAAACAAAACCCCCACATTTGTAAAATTACACAAAGGTCCAAACTTTCTCAAAATTACCCAACAACCCCCAATTCATCAAAATACTAAAATTTAAAGATAAAACTCATGAGAAGGAGTAGGATATCCCTACCTCGAAGTTAGAGCTCAAGTGGAGAAGTTGAAGAAAACCAAAGTGCTTCAAACTCAAAAATCCACGGATCAAAATGGAGCCCTCGACGACCCACACACTTTTTACAAAGGCCGGAGGATAGTGAGACACTCTAACTAGATCAAACCCTAGAGAGAAGGGAGTTTCTAGAGAGAGGAGCTCTCAAAATGTCTTTTTAGAAAGTAAGAGAGAGAGAGAAATGTAAAAAGTGATTCTAAAATGCCCAGCTGCCAACTGATATACGACATTCCCGCTCGAACGGAGAACACAACGCTCGAGCGTCAAGAACAAAAAAAACTAGGTACGCTCGAGCGCAAGAAGGTCCGCTCGAGCGCCAAGACACAAGAATAAAGTACATCCGCTCGAGCGCGAAAACCAGTCCGCTCGAGCGTAGATTTCCCCCTCCCAGAACTTGCACCAAAAAGTACTACCTGCTCGAGCGCCAGAGTACCTGCTCGAGCGCTACCGCTCGAGCGTGAAGAAACCCGCTCGAGCGTAAAAATCACACCTGCAGAAGTTTTGCAGGGACACGAAAAACTGGGAGTGTGCAATATCCGCTCGAGCGCAACAAGGCCCGCTCGAGCGGAACGACCAAAAACCTGGCAACAAGATTTTAGACCAAGGTTCAACCCACATGTTCAAAACATGCCCAACACATCCTAAAACTCAAACAAATGGAATTAAAGGACGACAACAAGATAGATACAACTACCAACTCCACGGAACCGAGTCCGGAATACAACAGAACAATAAAGGGACAACCGGGATCGCTATAAAACTTGTATAACACGAAATTGATATAGATAACTTGTCTAATAAATAATTATTTACATATTTTAATTTTATTTCTACTAAAAGGTACCATGACATTTTTGAATTACTTATGTAACTCCATCTAATTGATTAAAAAGTATTTGAAATAGAAATTTTAAGGCTAATATTTTTTTTTTCTTAATTGAAGATAATTTTTTTTCCTACTATTAGAATCTAATAAAAATATATAATAACAGGATGTAATTTTGTAAATTAAGCAAAAAAAAAAAATGAATTGAGAGCAAATATTTTTATGAATAATTTCATCCAATAATTGGTCTCTACACTGAGTCCTTTTAACTGATTAAGGCAAAAAAAAAAAAAAATTGGTATGACACATTAATATGACATGAACTGAACAAATACCAAAAATGACATGACTCAAAAATACGGAATAATAAACGGGTTAAGTTAGTGTTGAAATATTTCGGAGTCAAACCCAAAATGAAACAACATAAATACAACCTAACACGACATGACACCCACCACTAGTTCATATAAAGAACTTGTCATTTAGGAAAAATCTATGATGTGCCACCCAAAAAATTGTGCACGACGCGTACCCTCTCTAATTATAATGATGAGATGTGCACAAAATTACAACACAATTGTCATGACCCGAACTCGCCCCTATGGGTTAAGGGCATAACCCTACGGCCTCAAATCAAACCAGACATAACTCATCAGAGTAAAGGGGCCAAATGGAAGCAAATTTAAAACTTTGTCCATAGAGCTGTGCTTACATGGCACGTCATAGCAATCCATATACATACGTGTTAATAACTCACGTCAAAATATGTAATAAGACAAAGTTCTGTACATACAGGATCATTCAAGTCTAAGTCAACCAGTCAAAACTATATACAATCGTAATCCCAAGTTCTTGCCAATATGACAAAATATGATAAAATAGCAAAAGGGCGGAAACAAGTCTCGTGCGTGAGACGTATGTGCTGACTCTTCCAAAACCTTGACTGTTTCTCACAAACTTCATTGAGGCTGGGTTTGGGCCTCCCTTGGCTCACCTATAGACATATGAATGAGCGTGAGCGAAAGCCCAGTGAATAATATCAAATAAAGAAGTTACACGAACGACACTTAGAACAATATGCACCAAACGACCTTGGGCCCAATTCATATTTCTATCTAATATATATATGTACATAGGTCAAGTAACTGCGGTTCCAAACACATCGAACGACCTCGGGCCCAATCCATTCATGTCAAATGGCCTTCGGCCCATTCATTCTTTCATTCATGTTAGACTGGCCTTTGGCCCATCCATTCTTTCATTCATATCAAACTGGCCTCTGGCCCATTCATTCTTTCGTTCATGTCAAACTGGCCTCTGGCCCATTCATTCTTTCGTTCATCTCAAACTGGCCTTGGGCCTATTCATACTTTCATTCATGTCAAATTGGCCTTGGGCCCATTCATACTTTCATTCATGTCGAACTGGCCTTTGGCCCATTCATACTTTTATTCATGTCAAACTGGCCTCTGGCCCATTCATATTCTTATTCATGTCGAACTGGCCTCTGGCCCATTCATACTTTCATTCGAATTAACAAACTTATAAGAATTACATAGAAGTAAGTAATTGGACAAATAACATACTTCAGATATCTTTAATAAGATATTACTCACAGTGATCGGCTGGATAATTTGCCCTGGAGCTCGACCCAACACATTCCATGAACACAATGGGTCACAAACAATTCAATCCGTTCTTAATTCACATATTCCCCTTTAGGCTTCATTCTTATCATTTTAACTCATTTACAATGCTTAATGCATGCCTAAGAGTACTTAGAAGTGAAAGAGAACGAAAAATGAAACACAAAACATATTTACAAAATTTCAGAAACAGGGGTCCCCGCTCGAGCGTGGACTTTCCCGCTCGAGTAGACCCATTAGGTCTGCAAAAGTACTGGTTGCCTCGTTTTTACGCTCGAGCGTGAACTCGGACGCTCGAGCTGAAGGTCATTCTACATAGCTACCCGCTCGAGCGTGAACTTCTCTGCTCAAGTGGACATCATATCTGCAAAAAAGTTCTGGGAGCTCGCATTTCCCGCTCGAGCGGCGCCTTCCCCGCTCGAGCGGACATCCCAAATTCTGGAAAATCCAGAATTGTTCTTGTGCTCAAATTCAACATTCAAAGGCTTTAAAGCTCAAATTAAGGCACCAACAACATGCAAATACATCATATATCATGAGTACACAACCAATATGAGGCCAATTGCTCGAAATCATGGTTCAATTCTTCAAAATCAATCAACATTTTTGTATAATCATGGCTCATGCTTTCAAACCTCAAATGAGCTCCATATCTTCAATAATCAAACATGCATGCAATCTTTTAACTCCAATTCCATTTCAAATGGGTCAAGTGATGCTTAAACACATGAAATTCACCCAAATCATGCTTGTATGTATGATCCTACAACTCAATTTTTCATGATTAACAAACTACATGATAGATTATACAAGCCTTGCTTATTTATGATAATTCTATGCATGCATGTACATTCTAGCTTCATTTTCAACTAAATCTTTGCCATGAGTTGCCAAATCACTAGAATTCACAAAGTCACAAGTTCAACTCATGAATTAGGGGTTGATTACTCACCTAGGAGCTTCAAACACTCAAGTTCTTGGAGTTTAACTTTAAATTTCCAAGCCTTGAGCCAAAATTGCACAATTCTCCCCCTTTCTCTCTCTATAGCCGGTCTCTCTGTCTCTCACTAAAGTATAAACTCAGATTTTGGAACTCAAAACAAATGAGTGTGAGTGCAAGTTGGCCTACAAATAGGCTCTTTTAATCTAATCACTTAAGATTAAGTAATGGTGCTTTAATTAGCCATTCTGAATCTGATTATTTTGATTCGAATTAATTTTCAATTAAATTTCACCGTAGGCTCTAAATATCACACCAATCACAATGGCGTAGCCAATTTCGGTTTCTATGGCCGATAAGGCCTTCAATTTTCAGTTTAAAATAGTATGTTGAACAGATATTCCTACGGTGAACAGATAGAAATTCATAACCACATATATTTACATAAATGGCACACAAAATCATATCAGACACATAATCACATTTATAATAAAGGCCAATTAGCATGGTACGGAACAGGGTTGTCACAGTCTTCCCCCCTTTTAGGAAGTTTGGTCCTCCAAACTTAATTTACCTTCGTCGGGAAACAAATATGGGTAGCGTAGTCGCATTTCATCCTCTTTTTCCCATGTGGCATCCGTCCCATAGTGTTCTTTCCATTCCACTTTCACCATTGGGATGGACTTGCTTCTCAATTGTTTCACTTGCTGGTCAACGATTCGTTCCGGCCATTCGGCGTACTATATATTTTCATCAAGAGCTACCCGGTGATAATCAATCACATGAAACGGGTCTCGAAGATAACCCCTCAACAGTGACACATGAAACACATTATGGATTTGTTCGAATCCCGGTGGCAGGGCGGCTCGATAAGCAACTAGGCCAAGCCTTTCCATAATTTGAAACGGCCCAATGTAACGGGGCGACAACTTGCCCTTCTTTCCAAACATGTTTTCCAACAATAAAGGGTAGAGGTGTGAGGTCGCAATGGAGAAAGGCTAAGAGGTTTAAGTAGCTGTGATGGTTAGGGTTTATAGGAAAGGGTAGCTATGATGGTGAAGGCTTGGGTGAAAAGGGTAGGAGTTAAGACTGACCGAAGCAATAATGGGGGCAATGATGTGTAACAGTGGTAGGGATGGCGGGAAATGATGGAAAGGACTAGGGTAACGAGGATGGGTAGGAGAAGGCTTGGAGGTAACAAGGGAGGGCATGGCAGTGGTGGCTAGAAAGAAGTGCCAACCAAAGTTGAAATAGGAGAGCATGGAGAGGAAAGAACAGAAAGGAAGGATAGGTTGGTCAATTCAAGGGATAAATTTCATCATATTTTTTTCTTTCTTTCTTCCCACCCATATTGCAATTGAGATAAATTCCCCACTAAAATGTACTTTGCTTTCCCAAGTCCCACTAAAATATAAAGGTAAATTACCGACAAATCCTAGTAAGTAGACGTAATTCTTATTAAGTCCTATCAATTCGTCGTTGAAAGTTGATCCTATTAACATTGTCACTAAAAACTCATAATTAGTGACTTTTTTGTGACGATTTTTTAAATCTATTGCTAAAAACTGACAATTAATGACATTTTATGTGACGATTTTCTAAATCTATTTTCTAAAAACTGACAATTAGCGACTTTTTGTGATAAAATTTTCAAATCGTTATTAAAAACTAACAATTAGTGACACTTTTTTTAAAATAAAAACGCCGTTAATTATCACTTGACCTATACTGAACAATAAATCTACCTATTAAGACATGCATGTAAATCTCCCAAAATATAATTACCCCTTAAAATTATTCACGCAGAGAATGGAAACCATGCTTAAAATTTTCCAAAACTAGCTTCATAGATGAGATGCCTTTCTAAGCCTGCTAGCCATAGCATTATAGATTTGTGATAGAAACAAGCATAACATATGCACCAACTTGAACTAAAATAGATAAACAAATGCAAACGGAGGATGAAACTGCACAAGTGTGTTGCCCTTTTTATGGATTACTAAATAAGTGGGTTAAAACTGAATGAAAGAGTTAAAACACTTGACAATGCTCTTTTGATGCAACCATCAAAAGTTTTTGGTAGGAAGAGGCATAGAAAGAGCAGGCACTATAACATGATTAGAAGATTTCAAAAGATTTGCCACAATTGCTTAATGACATAATATGATGTATTAAAAGTAAACCTAAATCAAAGAAGAAGAAAAATTAAATGAGCACCATTCCTAGCCTCTACCTCATTGTACTTCTACAAGTAACCAATTTCCTACTCTAAGGTCGCAGCTACTATTTGAACAAACTAAATCGATCGCCACTTTCTACAAGATTCTCATCTGTGGAATCTGAGCCACTTCCAATTGTGTTATCTGAACTATCATCTGGAAGGAGTTGTATACTGTCAGCATGCTTAATAATCCAATCAGTGAACTTTGGAGAGGATGCCAACTCAACCACAGCATGTCGGGTTGATTCCTGGGTGAAATTCTCCCACTCTTTTTTTGATGACTTCTTTCTGTTGGGTGTCCTATGGAATGTTGAATAGTAATCTTGTTGATTTCTCGTCACCCTCCCAGTGGTTGGAGATATCATACCTGCAACAGCCAAAAACAAACTAATGAAGCATGAATTGAAGGTCAATACCAATGCTATATATAGTATAATTTTACATGAGTACCGTTGTACTTTATAGACATTTTGGAAAAGAGTGCCTCAACAAGATTAATCCTCCCAACCAAAAACCTACTTTGTTCATTTCATTTTTATTATGATTACAATATCATGGTCAAAACCAAACCATGAAGAATGAACAGTAGATCATAGGAGCTTTGAAACTGACACCATATCAGGCAACACAAGCCAATAAATGTCAAGAACACAATACATTCAAAAGAAACTGAGCATTTACCTTGCCAAGTCAAGCATGAAACCCACTTTTAATATACAAAAAAGAATACTGTTGTAAAGATAAAGATATAAAGAAGGTAGGAACAGTTTTATAGAAACACTTACTGTTAATTCCCAATTTGTGCAACTACTAATGCACAAATTTGGATAAATATATTAAAAACGTAGACTTTCTCCCCCATCAAAATATTTCTTGTTAGATATTGTCATGCCCTAACGTGTCTACATCCAATTTTGCTAAAAATTTCACATTATACATCTCATTTAATGCTCCATGCTCCATAAAAACCATCATACAGACTTCATTAGGATAGAGAAACATAATTTTGTGGTTATTCATGCAACATACATTGAAAGGGACTGTCGAATTGCATGCCTACATTTAACCATCATGTTGCAGTCCAAACAGGTGATGATGTATCCTCAACTCAATTATTTAAATCACTTATAATCTCAATTGAAAGTCAAGATAGAACAAAGTATAAACATTTCAAGATTAAAGCTTATAATCTTAAAATCAACACAACAATTACTTAATTAGAGCTAGCACTAACTGAAACTGCTGGCCTAATAAACACATCAGTAATAAATGGCATCAGCTTGAACAAAGTTTATAAGCAAGTCAACAGCAGGTTACCCACGTTGAACCTAAATGAAATTGGGAACGATGTGGGCTCACCACCGGACCGCTTCATTATCACCACTACTTATACCTCATCATTTAGGCATAGATAACCTTATGATCCCTATACAATTTACTCGAATACATCTTTCTAAGGTAAGGAACACCAAAAATTATCACAAGCAAATCTGACTATAGAATCCCAAACAAAGTTTCATAAGCAGGTCAGCACCAGGTACTGGCTTTGAACCTAAATGATGTTGGGATGGGTTTGGCCTCACCACCAGACCATTTCAATATCAGTATCACTTATACCTTATCTTTTAGGCATAGATAACCATATGATCCCCGTGGAGTTTACTCGAATACTCTCTCTTACCATACAAATTTAACAATCTCGGAAACCCAACTAAACACTCTCTTTCACCACTCTCTCACTCAACCAGACACTACTGCCACCACCATACATTCTATAATAAACAATAAACACAACTACCAGTCTTTTGCTTTCTCTCATCCAAAAAACCTCCACAACTTCTTACTTTCTTTGTACACATATTTCTAGTGACGGCAATAACCACATATAAGGGGAAACAAAGAAATTAAAGAGGGATAAAGAGAGACTGGGAAATCTCTTGAGAGAGGAAACTTGTTTCCCTGTATATACTCATTTTGGGAACAGACACAGAACTCTCATGAAATTTTAAGGAAAACCTCTAAAAAACATCTCCAAAACAATCCAAGAATTCAAGTACAATTTACAAATGAAAGGAAAAACTCCAACTTAATTTGAATAACCTTGCGAGAAACTCTTTCAAACAAATGTTTTAAAAACTCCCTTGAAATGCACTTCTCATAATTTTTACCATCTTTGTATACTCGCAAATACTATTTTTCAACAATAATATATGATTGTCCTAATAAGTTTCCACAGATATTGGGTAGTAGTAGTAGTAGTAGTAGTAGTAGTAGTAGTATTTTAATTGATCCTGAAAATATAAAAATAATTTGCATTGCTATTTCTAAGTTTCTAAATAAAATTTTCTTACAAATATCCTATTCAAACTTTACTATTTTTTTTATTCAACCTATTCAATCTTTACATCACCTAATTGTAGACGTCCCCGAACGTCCCGGGGGGAAACCCCGTTCTGTTCATTTCGGCTCACTACAGTTCAGGACTCAATGTCACGGTCCTGTATCTAATCTCGCTAAGTGCAATGCAAGACTGATGAATCATCAAAGAGTCCAAATCCGGCAAATCGTTTTGAAAAACTGATTTTTAGAAAGAAGTGCCAAACATGGACTGTTTTGCCAGATACAGAGTCGCCACCTAAATATTTTATTTTGGGGGAATTTAGGAAACCCTGACTCGTGCCTAAGGCCATGTGTCCGTCATTACCAAAGTTGCCTCGGCTCAGGAACTTGGGTACGATTGGGGAAGGTCAGCTATGAGCACCCCTGCTCGCCAGATCAAAGATCGGCCACTACTAAACATGATATCTTGTTTTTTAAAACACATGTGTTCTTATTCCGGTTAATTAGCTAGAATTGCTATGTGATGCGCACTGCAAAACAAGTATAGACTAGATCGCCTAATTTGGAACAAAGCATTGCATATCCGTTTGTTCGGAAAAATGGTTTGAGTTTTGCTACTCGCAAGTAGGCTAAAATACGAATTTCAATGAATTGTCCCAATTCAAGCAATCCAACCTTCACCCACAGGCATTCAGGCAGTTACATCACATACGCAAATAGCCTCATGGTAAGCATACTGTCATAGCAACACTCACACACATACAAGGATGCCAAAGCGTAAATGCTTACCTAGTACTCCAAGCCAAAACAGAAACTAGTTAGTAATCAATCCTAGTTCATGTTAAGGTGGCTAATGCAACACATGCAAAATGCAACTAAGATAGGCTCGGCTATTCTAAGGTGGCATGGGAGATGCTACAACTAACACGTATTCAACTTGGAATTGAAATACAATGCAGTTAGTATGATGCGCCGAGCCCGGTGCATGCAAGACATATGAATGATGCAAACATGCATAGCATAAGGATACTAATTGAAATATGCCCTAAATCTAACCATCGTAAGCAGTTAAATAAAAGGGAGAAAGAAATGGGGGTTGGAAGACATGCATCACACATACGCACACTTATTACAACATTGCCCTTTCTCGGAGGGTCCAAACGAATAATACAAATTAACTAACTAACAAGCTAATTAAATATTACAAAATCGTAATTGATTAACAAATTAATTAAACTACTAAAGCAATAAAGCTGCCTCGGGAAGAGGGTCAAATGCTTGCATGCTCGATTCGCCTCGCTCAGAAATCTGTCGCCATGCCACATGTTGCCTCTGTTTACACTGCTCTGCACCTCTGAAGACTGCACAAGTCCTAAGGCTGTTTCTGGACCACCTTCTGAGCACTGTGGAAGGTCACCGGCCAAGAGGAATAGTCACCGGCCATGGAAAAGTGGTCATCGACCAGTTGTATAGCTCTCGGCTAGAAATGAATAGCCGACCGGCACTGAATGTGGTCGGTCGGCCAACTCTTCCTGCAGAATCCTGTTTTGCAACAGCAGAGGGCAAATAGAGCATGGTAATACATTTTCAAAGCAATGTTTGCACAACCACCCTCCTTATCATGTTTAAGACTCAAAGGAGTATGGTTTTCGACCCTCGGACCATCAATCACGCATTTCAATGCATGATGGCCAAAGAAGCCAAGTGTGCAACTCAATATGGAATGAAATGCACAAAACACATAAAGGACCCCAACCTCTATCATGATTGATCAAGAGGCAAGAGATGCACACACAATGCAATGCAACCTAGGCAAGCAAACAAGCATGCAAATAACTCAAGTGTGCAACAAATCTAATGCAGCACGAAGCATGTTAATATGCAATATGCAATAGGCATACAACCTAAACATGTGGACATGTATAGCATGCAACAACATGCAAAATGAAACAAGCATGCAACAACATGGTGAGATGGACTTACACTAACATGGGTAGCTCTCAAGCATGCCAAAATCAGTGGCCATTAGTGTTGAAATGATGAAATCAAAGCAACAAGACATACACAAGCATGCACAATGCAAAGGCTCCAAGCCAAGGGCACAAGATACAACTCTCCAAGAGCATGGCAAGGATGAAACATGAGGCACAATGGCATACACTCAAGCTTTGAAATAGCATACAAAATGACTCCGAAATGATGCAACAACTCATGCAATGCATGTTGATAGGCTCAAGTACCGAAGCTAGTGAAGCACATTACACTAGAGGTATGCAAAGCAATGCTCAAATGATGAAACCAACCCCAAACAGACCAGATGCAGGCCAAAATCAGTGGCAAAATGTGTTGGGATGATGGCTCGGAATGCATTCAAATAAAGCTCATGCAGTGGTCGGTAAATGAGGCATACAAGCACAACTCTCAATAGCATTTAAAGCATGGAAAACATGGGAGTATGGCACAAGTATAAGCTCTGAAATATCATACCCAATGATGCCAAAACATGTAAATAGCTCAAGTTAAGCATGCAAGGGACCCCGAAACTTAAAGTTATGCAAGGCTAGTACACAACAAGTATGCATGGAAAGCATTTTTCGACCATGAGGCCATAAAACAGAGCTTAGGCAGCCTAAATCATGAACAAAATCAGTTTAAGGCATGGCCAAAAAGTGCTAGAATCATAGGCTAAAATGGCATGCAATACAAGCTTGTAAAGGGGGTTTACAGTAGAAGTATTTGAGGCAATCAAGAGGCCACCAAACCAAAAAAATTCAGAGGTATGACATGTCAAATAAAGCCCAAAAATCCACTGAAACATGGTCCATGCATGCAAGAATGATAGGCTCCTTTGATAGGCTATAAAGAGGGTTGTTCTACACATGCAAGATGGACACTTAAAATAGCAAAAAGGGCTATGTACAGAGCCTATGCAGGTCTTAAAACTCACTAAAAATAGCCTGAAATATGCTCAAGAAGTGTGAAAATAGGGGCTCCTTTGTAAGGCCAAAAATGCCAACAAACAAGACAACAAGAAGAGGGGATGACCCTCTCCTTCTTAGGACCTCAAAACACCATCCCCACCACTGAAATCCTCAGTGGTGAGAAGGCCAATACAAGGTGGTCCCGAAGCTTACAAAAAAGGCACAAATAAGAGGCCAAACAAGGCCTAAGAGGGGGTAAACAACCCCAAACACAAAAGTGACCTTAAACAAAGATCAAAAGCATGTAAAATCAGAACTTTTATCAGTTATTCACTAAGCTCAAAACATCATGCAAGATAGGCTAAAAGCTTGTGCAAAGCTGGGGAATAACAGAGGGAAAAGGAGTGTTACCCTTGTAGCCAAGAACTCCAGCAGCTCTGGACCCCAAAACTAGTCCCTTAGCCTCTGAAAATGGCCTCCAAGATGCTTAGACCGAAGGTGGAAGGGTTAGGCTAAGAGTTGTAGTGCAATGGGGCCAAGAACCTTACACTTTTGAGCTAAAATGGAGGAGATATAGAGAGAGATATATGTGTATGGAACCTTGGCCAAAAATCTGAACCTTTGCTAATGAGGGAGAGGCTCTCTCTTATAGAAGAACAAAGGTCCAAGCTTCTCTTAGAAGCTAAAGCAAAAAGGGTCAAGCTTCTTGAGGAAGCTAGAGCAAAGGGGTCAAGCTTCCTCAAGAAGCTAAGAAAGGTTCAAGCTTCTCTTAGAAGCTTGGAGCAAAGGGTCAAGCTTCTTGGTGAATCTAAAAAAGGGTCAAGCTTCTCGGAGAAGCTAAAAAGGGTCAAGCTTCTTGGAGAAGCTAAAAAGGGTCAAAAGGTTCAAGCTTCCTCAAGAAGCTAAAAAAAGGTTCAAAAGGTCAAGCTTCCCCAAGAAGCTAAAACGAGGGTTCAAAAGGTCCAAGCTTCCTTAAGAAGCTAAAACAAAGGTTCAAAAGGGTCAAGTCTCCCCAAGAAAAGGTCTCAGCCAGAAAAAGTGGCTGATTGATCAAAACAATAGCCGGCCGACCAAAAACAATGCCGACCGGCCAACACCTTTGGCTGGTAGCAAGAAAACAGGACCGGTGGCCTCAGGCCATGACCGGTGAGGTGTGCGATGGCCAACAAGCCATTCTCTGTCCTTAGAAGCAATCACACAAGTGTTTGGTCTACAACCAAGCACAAAATAAACAAGTCGAGAGGTCTCGAGGCAAGGCGCGTGGCCGAAACCTCCGAGAACTCAAGACGAACACGAACATGGATAATTATCGAGTGTTCAAACGATGACGTCCAAGTCTTGAGGACGGTCAAAAATGGGGTGTCTACACTAATGTTTCACATTTTCCATAACATTTATGGATGAAGTTGCAGTTTCCGTTTCCCACTTCCAAACCAATACAATCTAAGCATTGTTTCCCAATCTACGTCAATCATTTTTTGCCATTTTTCTCTATTGATGGCTACAAGTTCAAATAAATTAAATACATTCATATCTTTTTTTATGACTATATCCCATGTTAGTTTAAGTCCTCCCCTTCCCCCAACATTTTATTTATAGAAATCATATCACTCTTCATTGCCATTGCATCTACATTTCTTCGTTGTAAATGATCAAACTATCTTAACCTATTGTCTTTCAATCAGTGTTACTCCTACCATTTCAGGAATATATTTATTTCTAATTCTATCTTTCTTAGTCTTACCACACATCCATATAAGCATCTTCAACTCAACTACACTCATTTTATTGAAATGTATTTTAGTTGCCCAATATTTTGTCCCATAAAGCATCATTAGCCTTATAATTGTTCTATAAAATTCTTCTTTCAATTTTGTTAGAATTCGTCAATTACATAATATGTCACATGCACTCCAACACTTGAGCCAACCTGCTTTAATTCTATGAATCACATCATTTTCAACCTCACTATCCTTATTAATAATCAAACCTAGGTAATGAAAAAGTTCACTTTGTTATTTTTGATTTTCAATCTTCACTTCTCTATCATTTCTATTTCTATTGTTGCTAAGTCACACTCTGTATATTCAATTTTATTTTTACTAATGTTAAACCCTTTTAACTTGAGTGCTTCTCTCCATATTTGTAGTTTAGTGTTAATTTCTTCCTTAGTTTCATCTAGAAAAATATCATATGCGAACTATCATCCTAAATGTGTTTAGTTAATTCATCCATGACCATGGCAAATAGGTGAGGACTCAAAGTTGGCTTGTGATGCAATATAATAGTGACTGAGAATTTACTAGTTTCTCCTCCAAGTGATCTAATTGTGATCGATACCCCATTATACTTGTGTTTTATTGCATGCGTATACCTTTTGGTCACACCCTTTTTCACCAACACTCACCATATTATATCCTATGAAGCACGGATACTTCAAAAAAGGAGACGTATCCATATTGTATACGTATTGGATACCGATACTCTTTGGATACTCACAGATATGTATCAGATACTTATTAAAAGTATTGGATACTTTTTAATTATTTTTCATTAATTTTGGAGCATCGGATACTTAATTTTGAAGTATTGGATACTCCAAGCCACATATTTCTCCCAATACTTTATTTAGTTATTTGAAAAGAGCATAGGAAGAGTTAAAGTAATAAAATTTGTCAAATTGATGTATTCTAACTGTTTCATGCATGTCCTCTATAACTACATAGATAGTAAAGATTAACAAGAGAATATAATAATAGTAAAACTAATAAATTAACAAATAAATAAGCGAGTAAACTTGAATACAATATTTTTACTAGTGCCAAAGGAGAAAGCACAGAAACAAGTTGTGGATTGCTCTATTATTGTAATATAAACAGATTAAACTTGATATTAAAATGAAATATTTGCAAGACCTATCAAAAATTTAAAAAATAAACAAGCCACTGTCTAAAATTAATACCTAATTTTTAAAGATTAGTGTTTTGCATTATAAAATTACTATGTGATCTCTTAACATTCTTGGGCTTATGTGTAACTCCTACTAATAATTTTTTTTTTAAATATATTTTTTACAAACGTATTCTAGCCATACCCGTATCCTACATTTTAGGTTTTGTCGTATCGGCATATCTGTATCTCGATCCATATCCGTGCTTCCAAGATTATATCTCTTGTGATGATCGGCCTTCTTTTTCTCTTTGTTCTTTCTTTCCTTCGCTTCGCTGTCTTTTATTCTGGTTGAATTGAAGTGTCAGAAAAGGGTTTCCAAATTCTTTTTCTTTTGGTGTTGAATTTTTGTTTGTCCCAGAGGGTGCACGGGTGAGTTCGGGGTGCCGGGGTTGAAGTTGAAACTTTAGGCTGCTGGGCTAGGACTGCACGTGCGGGGCCCTAGGCCGCAGGTGCGGAATTGTACCACACGAGCGGTGGGAGGGGCCGCACGAGTGGCCAAGTTTGACACCCAAAAATTTCGATTCTGTCTAGAGCGCACGAGTGGAGAAAATGGGCCGCACGAGCGGCCAAACGGGCAGTCTGAGCTTTGTTTTTATATAATGTTTTGGTCCGAATTTATATCTTCTCTAACTCATTTTCCTCTCATCCAAAACCTAATTTCTCTCCTCCTTCTCTCTAGAAAACACCTCAATCACCCAAAACTCTTTGATTCCTATGATTCTTGGAGCAAGATCATCAACATTTTCTCTCAAATCTTGAAGATCCAAGGCTAGGGCTTCACTTGATGGGTAGAAATCAAAGCTCTCTCATCCATCTAAGCTAGGGTTTCTCTTCTCCATCTTCTCAAAGGCTTTGAGGTAGCGATTTTTTGAGTTATATATACTAGTTTTGCTATATGATGTTGATTAAAAAGTGTTTTTAAATTTTTGTGTAAATTTTAGGTTTTTGGATTCAAAATGTAGAGAGTTTTGGAATGTGGGTTTGTTTGTCTATCTTTTTACCTCTTCTTGAGGGTTTCCCTCTATTATACTTAAGAGCAAATGGTTTTGGTGGAGTTTTCTTGGGAAAATGATGAAGGTGTGTTTTTCATTCAAAACGCTAGAAATTGGGGATTTTTGAAATGAAGAAATGTCTTTGAAATTATTCACTTTTCTTGTGTTATGAGGATGTGTGGGAGTGAGTTTCATCAAATGTTTAGCAAAAATTAATGTACTTCATGTATGAGATATGAGATGTTAGCTTAACATTTTTGCCAACACTTAAAACTTGTAACGTTGTAAGATGGTAAGTCGTTGAGTACCATTGATAAATGTGAAAATGCTTAATCATAATATATTGGGAAATGAAATGAAGGATAACATGCTTGATGTATGGAAAGTTTGAACCTTGATGAAACATCGTTGAGGAATTGTTGTGGTGTGTCGAAGACACATGATTGTTTGAGAAATGGGTATCTTGTGAAAGAACATGATAAGGAGGAAATGAAAATGTGATGTTGAATATTGTTGTAGACATGTTTTTGAATATGAAAGAAATGCTATGAATTAGTAGTAATTGCATCATATTCTCAATTGTTTTATTTTCATTATTGTATATCTTGACATGAGTTGGAAAGGCAATTATTTTGAGAAAGATCATTGTAATGAGAACCAATGGAAATGTGTATGGGGTAAATACGTTGGCAAGTCCGGATAGAGGGTGTAGATGAATTTGATAAGTTGGCCTGAGTGTCCAGGGTGAAAGACCCGAAAGCCGCGCGGATAGGTGTCGAGCCTTCCGTTTAGCACTGGTAAAAATGACAGTTTGGTAGTGCTCGTAGAGACTACTTGCAGACACCAGCCTAGGAATTACCAGTGTCGTATTTACCACCCCTGTTGATTTAAATATTGGAAGTTTGGAATTGATGAGATTGCTAAATATCATTGAGAGCATGGAGAATTTAAATTGTGCATTGAATATCATTGAGAACATGATGATTTCGAAATAGTGCATCAAAATAAAGTTTTCCTTCATTGTTGGCACTTGCATGGCATTACATATGCATTTTTAACATTGATGGAATTGGCATAACTGTATATACTTTGTGAGGAATCTCTACTGGGCTTTATGCTCACCCCTATGGGATTTGGTGCAGGTAAAAAAGGTGGTGATCCCGTCGAGTTGATGGCGTGGATGTGATTGTGAGGAGTATTTTTCTCTTATATTTTTGTGTAAATTTTTGTAAAGCCAAGGGCTAATGTGTATGGGTCCGAGAGATTATTTTGTGTAACTGGGCGATTGCCTTGGAACTTGTAAGCCCTTGGGGGCCTTATTTGCTTTGATTTGATGATTTACATGCTATAGACTCATGTACTAGTTCATCAATGAATGTATGGCTACACGTGGGATTATTTTTTTGTAAAACAATTGATCTTATGTAAAGGGTTATGATTAATATCCTATTTTGGAAGTGAGCTGATGTAATAGTTATGTGGGTAGTTCATGTTGAATTATTTTGGGGCGTTACATCTCTAGGCACCCTATAACAAGTTCTTTTTTTTTTTTTTTTTTTTTGAAAATCTATAAAAACCATGTTTAGATCCTTCATCTTCTCTTTGTACTTCTCTATTAATCTTCTTAGTAAAAGTAGTGTTTCCATATTTGATCTACCAAACATAAATCCAAACAGATTCTCTAACACTATTGTTATAACTCTCAAGCAATGCTCAATCATTCTCACCAACAATTTTATTGTATTGAATTATCAACTTAATGTCTCTATAATTGTTGCAATTTTGGATATCTCATTTATTTCTACATATAGGTATTAAAATACTCTCTCTACTCGTCAGCCATTTTCCTAGTCATTAGAATCTTATGAAAGAATTTTGTTAATCAGGCAACTACTTACCTAGGCATTTCCAAGCCTCAATAGGGATACAATCTAGTCCTAATGCCTTGCCTTATTTATTTATTTATTTTTATTCTTTATTTTTTGATAAATCTAATGCCTTGCCTCATTTCATCTTTTTTTCATGCAAATTACACCTCAAACTCTCTTAGTTCAATGATAAAACTTCTATTCTCTAGTTCCATCAAGGCTATCATATTCCTCTCCTTCCAAGTTTTTAAAATGATTTTCACTTAACAATTTCTCAAAATATCGTTCACACTTTTTCTTAATCTCCTCATCCAACCTCCTTATTGGTCTACTTATGTCTTAAAATTATTCCCATTTTTATCCTTTTTTACTATGGCTTATATCTCACTATTCAACCACCAAGTATATTTAGATATAGGAGCTTTTCCCTTTGACTCTCTATGGCACTGCTTTCGATATTCTTTCAATGCATTATGCTATTGTATTCCACAGGTTATTAGTAACACCTTTCAAACCCTGCGTTACTTCTTTAAACACTTTATCCTCAATTTCTCACATTTTAGATTTCACATCTAGTTCATGAGTTTTTAATATATTTCCTGCTTTGATTTTGCTTTTTATTATTGTATATAATACTATATATTGAATATTGCTACCCTACTTTGTGCCATTAACTTCCTTCGAAAATAACCTTGAAAACCTTTACATATTTAGCGGTCTATTTTTCTTACAAGAAAATGATCTATCCAACTCTTATTTGACCCATTTTTAAAAGTTATGTGTTTAACCCTCCTTTTTTAAAAAGTTGTTGGTTACTACATGATCAAATGCTACTGCGAAATCTAAGATATTCTCTCCACCCTCATTTCGATCACCAAAACCATATCCACCATGTATCCTCTCGTGCACTTGCTTATATTTTCGGACAGGACCATTGAAATCTCCACCTATAATTATTCTCGCCTCTGCAAATATTTGTTGTATTAACTCATCTAGTTGATCCCAAAATTTCCTTTTAATATGTTTCTCCAATCCTATTTAGGGTGACACGCTAATTATACTCCCCAGTTACAATTTTAATTAATATTATTATGTAACTTGTTCTCATAACTATTACAACCTTATTTTTCAGATGCTTAGCTACACTATTTCTACATCTTTTTTTTTTTTTTGATAAATAAATTTTATTGAAGAAGAGCATCAAGAAGATGCTAAAGATACAAAAAGGTCCCCATAAAAAGGAGTGCTAGCCAATTACATCATCAAGGAAATCAAAAAAGGTATACAAATCAGGATCCACACGCCTTGACACCCAAGCACACAAGAGTTGCAAAAATCTATCTACTAACCAATATTTCCAGCATACAAAATGTTGTACTGAGTTTTTTCTATTTCGTTTACTTTCTCAGCTACTCACTTAGTTTCTTGTAAGCATGTCATACTTTTCCTCTAATCATTGAATCTACTAATTCCATATATAGTTTTATCTGTCAGTGTTCCCTTTTCCAAGTTGCTAATGTAAACCAACAATCCTGGGCTAATTTCTTTATAGGTGGTCATCCAAGAAAACATAAGGACCTTTTCCTATTTTTCATTGCACTAAGGCACCAATGTAATGATCTTTGCCTATTTTTCAAAACATGTTTCTTACAGAAAACATCCTAGCCCTTGCGTGTTCGTGTTCATGTTCATGTTCATAAGAGATCTAATGGGGAGTTTTACGTGGTAACTATGGAAGTGATCCATGATATCAAAGGAAAATAAGAAGGAAATAAAATTCTCTGTAGAAGCTTAAATCTTTTTAGAAAAAATGTTTCAAAAGATAAAACAAATATTAGGGAGAGAAAATGCATAGTTTAACAAAAGTCTATACCTTTAACAGGAGAGTTAGAACCAGAAGATCTCCTTAAGATGTTCCACAATGTTCCCGGTGAAGCAACCATCCCTGCTGAGAAATTCAGCACGATTTTGTCTTACATTTGCTCGCCCTCTACCCCGCCAAGGATTCCCATTTGCAAAATAAATTGAATTCCCAAAAGTAATGGTAGAACTACATACAAATAATTAGTTAAGATCTTGTTAAACCAAGCAAATGAAAGATTTTTTAAATCTGTTCTATCAATTGAGCAGATCTCTCTTCAAATAATATTCATATATTAAATCAAGCATACCACCCATTTTGACTAATCCAAAATGGATTTCAACATCCTAACCAAGGTTCTAAATCGTGGCATCGAGTAACGTAACAGTATTGATCGCGGAGTATCGGTATCGGTAGTATCGATCGGTACGTATCGGGAATCGGGTGTCGCGGTGGTGAAATTTTAAAAATCATTTTACAAGTTTTTCAGCTTTTTCTTTCCCGTACCGGTCCGAACCGATGAGTATCGGCCCGTCACGGCTTGTGTAACGGTTACAGGCCGATACGTACCGGGACTCGGCTGATACTCTTGCGATTTTCAATCTCAGCGGTATACCGGCCTGTATCCATCGCGACACCCCATTTTTCCGATACGAATCGGCCGATACGTATTTAGAACCATGATCCCAACATATAAACTCAAAAAGCTAATAAGATCTATTTCTTTTGGATTTAATAAGTTGAATAGAGTTAAGCATCAATTATATGAACATTTATTTGGTATAATAATTACCAGTCTGCCAGCATGATGCAATGGGCGAGTAGGGAAAAAATGGTGCAAGTAACTTAATCTGGACCACTCGACTTGAAGAAAGTGATAAGAAAGCAGATTGATAAACAAGAAGCCAATGCCCCCATTGCGAAAGGAGTATCAAGAGTACTCTAACAGAAAATAAGAATAAAAAATTCAGAAATAATACAATTCTGAGAGTAGGAAGAAATTCCAGGAATGCAAAGCAAATTGCACGCTGATTTCTATTTGGTCCAGAGATATGCAAGTGGAGCATTATCACACTATTTATTAACATGAACACAATAGCCACCTGGAAGATAAATGTGGCTACAATGACGCATATGGCCCATTTCACAAATTGAGCTATGCCAACATCCACACTTCCATCTTCTGCAATAACAAACTTCCGCACCATCCAATACCCTAGGGCAGCTCCTGCAACGACAATCCCAAGTAGTGCAAAAATAGAAATCTGACCAAACAAGGTAAATAGTTTAAACAAATAAAGGACATAGTTGAAAACTGAATTTGTAATAAAAAAAAGCTAATTCCATGGTCTTGTAGTTATGAAGCCATTTGGTCTTGATTATGAATCATGAAATTACTTCTGAGGCTTTGTGGTGGTCAAACTTGGGGTGATTGGTTATGAGGCTTTGTGGTGTTTTTGGTTATGAATCCTTGTGACTGAAATTTTGAGTGCATGCCATATGCACCATTTTTCCTTTTCGAAAACAACTTTAAAAAGTGCCAAAAAATGACAAAATTTTTAATAGATGTAAGTGGGCTAACTCAGAGATAATAAGGATAGTTAAAGGTGCTAGATGATGCTCTTTATACAAGATTAGACATAATCAATTTCTATATTATTGATTTTTATTAGATAAAAGAAGTGCACTAAATTGAGAGAAGCGATGAAGGTTTCAGCAAGGAGAGTCACTCTTTAGCTATGTTACATGGACTAGGGTACGAGTGTCAGGTGTAGATATGTATCTAGGGGTTGGACTTGACAAATCTCTAAATGAGGGATACGTGGGTACGTCTAAAAAGTACCCAAAAATTACAC
Organism: Camellia sinensis; assembly: GCF_055761805.1. Classification (NCBI taxonomy): domain Eukaryota; kingdom Viridiplantae; phylum Streptophyta; class Magnoliopsida; order Ericales; family Theaceae; genus Camellia; species Camellia sinensis. The sequence goes on from NC_138972.1 coordinate 64,089,711, forward strand.
CGGGTACATGGATACGGCCAAACATGAATGAGTTAAAAAAATATTATCTATTTTTTTTGATGAAGTTACAATAATTTATGGCTCAAAATGATTACATATTTTTATGATGATGCTACACATTTGTAGTTAAAAAATATTGAATAAAAAATATATATAACATTATTTAAATAAAAAAAAATGAATAATTGATTTTCCATGGATGTAAGTTAAATCCCAACTTAATTAGTATTAGGCCCAAACATGAGAAGCTCATGTAAAAGCCAGCAGCCCAATAACCTTCTAATTTTTATTATAAGGCCCATTTTATTAACAGACCAAAGTGTATCCTAAAAAAGCTCAAATGCACCAAACCCTTTAATATAACCCTAGCAACCATCAACGACGACGACGACGATGAGGTCGCAAGCCATGTTTCTCTCCTCCTCCTTTGTTGGTGCCGTGAAAAATAGAAAAGAAAACCGACCATATTCGTTTGTATTTAGCTATATTTCCCACCCATACTCGTGTCATGTTGTGTCGTGTCGTGTCAACATGGGTACCTCTCAAAATAAAAAAAAAAGTCTGTGTAACATAGCTCTTTAGTTGGGATGGTCTAAGATTGTCGTTGAAGAGGAAGATGATAGAGATGGAGATGGTGACTTCCTGATGCTCAGAGAGAGAAGGCAAAACTTGAATCACTAGGTCAGACTGAAGCATGAGAAGTTAGATTGGTTGTGTGAAGTTCTTAACCAACTGATGGGTAGCGAAGGTGAGAAGGATTTTGTGACAAGGTGTCGTATGGATGTTAGTTCCTTCATACTGAAGGGGAAGGTTCCTTTGCATTTTGGTTGGTAAAGGTAGGAAATGGTGGTCTTCTTGCCAAAGAATAAAGGGCATCCTCATTGAGGGATGTGGCTAAGAAATTGTTGAAACTCAAGATGCAGAAGGAACCAGCCAAGGTGAAAGAGGTTGATCCTTTATGTAGGTGCCTGAAATGGTGTATTGGCCACCAAATCAAAGCCCTTCCAGACTAAGGTTACAAGGGGAAAAGACAATAGTGAATTCTATTGATGCCAAGAAAACCGTACATTTCTTGGAAAGAGGTTTGATGGGGAGGGTAGTGGACTAGTATAGGGGCATCCCCTCTACAACGAATATGTTAATCACCCTTGGAAGGTCTCGACCAGAGTTAGGTTTGATGTTAAAGATCTTTTTTATCTATTTTGTTGCCATAAAAAAAGGAGGTGAAAAAGGGGTTTTGAATGAAAAAAGTTGAGTTCTTCAGACTGGTGGCAGTGTTATTAAAGGCGATAGGCGCATCAAGGCGCCAAGGTTTCCTGGGGCCTAGGCTCAAGGCGCAAGGCGAGGCATAGGCTTCACCAAAGTGAGGCGCACCTTGTACATAAAAAAATATATAATTTAAGTAAATAATTTAGGGTTAACATAAGCAAAATGAAATCTTAAACATTTAAAAATATATATATACCAACAAACACTACTATTTTAACATAAATAAATGAACAATATATCAAAATTTAACATAAAACACGAATAAAATGAGAGGGGAGAAGAAGAATAAGAAAGGGGGGATTGATCAGTCTAAAGAATGATTAGAAAGAAAAGGAGACTGAAGAATAAGCAAAAGAAGATGGAAGAAGAAGAAGAAGAAGGAGAAGAAGGCAACATCATCACAACCACGTGAAGAAGAAGATAACAACGTAAAGAAGATAGCAACGTAAACAAGAAGAGAAGAGAATGAGACAGAAACGTAAGAAGAGAAGAAGAAAAACAAGACAACAATGAGAAAAAGAAATTTTGGATTTACTGGACCGGATAATGAAGGCATGCAGTAGTAAATTGTTCTTTGGAGATTAGGAATTAGGGCTAATTTTTCTTTTATCATTGATTTAGGGTTGAATGCGTAATGTATTGGCATGTGTAATAAGAGTAGGGATCTTCTGTAACTGCACTATCTTAAATCAATGGTCAAATTTTAAACAAAACCAATTAAAGTAACAATACAAAAAACCCTCAAGAATTGGGCCTTACTATGCCTTGGACCAGTAATGCGCCTTATCGAAGTCACCTAGCCTAGAATACTACAAGGCACAAACCTTAGGCTTGGATGGGACTTGGGCCTAGGCGCACGCCTTATCAAAGTTGCCTAGCCTAGAACACTACAAGGCGCCTAGGTGCGCGCCTATAATAACACTAACTGGTGGTCTCTAGTGGGAGAGTGTTGTCATGGAAATGGTGGTCAAAAGGCCATTTGGGTTCACTTGCTAGGCTATCACTACACTTGTAGAATGAGGAGGTTTGTAACAAGCCCGCGTGGGACCTCGTGCTACAGTTCGGACTCTCGATTTGTGTCACGGTTCTTAATCTGAACCAAAGAGTCCAAATCTGGCAAATCGTTTTGAGAAACAGATTTTTGAAAAAGTAGTGCCAAACATGGACTGCTTTGCCAGATACAGAGTCGCCACCTAAATATTTTAAAATGGGAGAATTTAGTAAACCCTGACTCGGTGCCGAAGGCCACATGTCCGTCATCACCGGAGTTGTCTCGGCTCGGGAGCTTGGGTACGATCGGGGAAGGTCAGCTATGAGCACCCCCTTTCGCCCGGTCCGAAGACCGGCCTCTACTAACCGTGATATCCATTTTTGAAAACGTTATGTGTTCTTATACCAATTGTTAGCCTAGAATTACTATGTTATGCGCGCAGCAAACAAGTATAGACTAGATTGTCTAATTTGGAAATAAGCATTGCATATCTGTTTGTTTTGAAAAGCGTTTTGGAATTTGCTACTCGCAAGTAGGCTAAGATACGGATTTCAATGAGTTTTTCCAACTCAAACAATCCAACCTTCACCCGCAGGCATCCAAACAGTTTATAACACATAAGCATCTAGCCACATGTTAAGTATGCTATCATGGCAACATTCACACTCATGCGATATGCTAAAACGGAAATACTTACATCGTACTCCGTGCCAAAACAATAAACTCGTTAGCAAACATGCATGTCCTAGTTCATGTTAAATTGTCTAATGCAACGCATACAGGATGCAATCGAAGTAGGCTCGGCTAACCTAAGCATGGTATATGAAATGCGATCAATTGATGCACGTATTCATTTTGGAATTGAAATTCAAATGCAGTTAGCGTGATGTACCGAGCCTAATGTATGCAATACGAATGCATGAATGCACGCATGCATAGCATAAGGTATGCTAAATTAAACGTGCCCTAATTTACCATCATAAGCAGGTAAATAAAAGGGAAGAAAGAAGTGGGGATTGGAAGACATACACACACTCACCCACACTTATTACAGATTTGCCCTCGCTCGGAGGGACCAAATAAATATTACAAATTAATTAACTACGCGAGCTAATTAAATATTACAAATTGCCTAATCAACTAAGCAAAATAACTTAAGCTAAGAAGACAGGAAAATCGCCTCGGGAAACGCGCCGCCATGCATAGGCTGCCTCTGTTTTCCTTCCTTCACTCCTCTGGAGGCTGCCAAAACTTCAGGGCTGCTTCCTTGGATGCTGGGAGACATCACCGGCTGCATGGAATTGCCACCGACAGTGTGGTGTGGCCACCGGCACAAAATTAAGCTGTCGGCAGAGAAATGATTGCCGGCCGGCACTTTACACTGCCGGTCGGCAGAGTGTTCCTGCAGAATCTGCAAATGACAGCAACAGAGGGCAAGGCAAAGCATGGCAGCACAATTCAAGGCATGTATGCAACAATCATGTCCCTTATCATGGTAATGACTCAAAGGGGCATGTGTCTCGATTCTCGGACCACCAATCACGCATTTCCATGCATGATGGCCCAAGGAACCAAGTATGCAACTTTCATATCAAATGAAATGCAAACCAATCAAACAAATTAAGGCCCAATTCGTATCACCAAGTCAAGGAATAAGGCATGCATGCAAGATGCAATGCAACCTAGGCATACAAGCTAAGGGTGCAACATGGCATGGCAAGAGACTTATGCAAGCATACAAGCAAACATGAGGCAATGCCAATCAATATCAAGGTGGACTTAAGCATGGTTTAGGCAGCTCTAATATGGCCTAAAACAAGGGCCAAAGTGCTATAATGAGGGACCAAATACACATGCACACATACATATGTTGAAAGGCCAACACTTAGGCACAAATTGAACAACTCTCAAACACATTTGAAAGAAGGAATCATGGACTAATTAGCATCCATTATAAGCTCTGAAAATCATGTTATAAAATGATGCCAAATCATGTTGAACAAGATAAGCAAATGCATGCAAGCATGGTTCAAATACTTGAGACAAGTCATGAAGCTTTGAAGCACATTTAGCACAACAACCATGGCATGCATTAAACAAACTGAAAAAAAGAATTTTAGCATGTTAAAACACGGCTAAAGGACTACTTAGATGGCATCTAAGAGGCTCAATCTCAAAGGCATGCACAATGGTCAAACATGGAGCATGCAACACATGCTTCCAAAGCATTAAAGAGGCATGCAAGGCAATCAAACAAGCATGGAAATGGGACTGAAATAACATGTAGGGTGGCCCCAAATCACTAAATCGATGCAAAGATGTCATGCTACACATGCACATACTCAAGGCCAACAAGCCGGAATGCATAGGAGCTATACTAAGCATGCCAAGATCAACCCAAATACTTATGGACAGACCTAAAGCATGGCAAAATGAGCACAAAACCTTCACAAGGCTAAGCCTAAAACATGCTCTAACAAGGGCTAACAACCTAGAGCGCATTGAGGCAATATCATGGCATTACATGGTAGGTATGCTAAGCATGCATGGGGTACCAAAACCAATTTAAAATCATGTTATATTATGGATATATAAGCATGAAAAACAGCCTATACATGCTCAACACACACTCAAACATAGGCTCCCTTTAGAGGCCAAAACATGCCCTTTTCAAGGACAACAAGGAGAGGGGGTGACCCTCTCCTTTTAGAGACTTCAAGGCACCATCTTCCCCACTGAAATCCCTCAAGATTTCAATGGTGAAGAGGCCCGAACACCAAAGTCTCGAAACTTGCACAAAATAGCACAAAAAGAGGCCTTTCAAGGCCTAAGGGTGTTCAAACTTACCCAAACCACAAAACACTCTTAACAAACAACCAAGAGGGCTTAAAAACAGAACTTTTTTGTGTTATACAATAAGCACGAAAACAGCTCTAAGATAGGTAGAAAATCAATGCAAAAATGGGGAATAAAGGTGTTAGTTCCTTACCCTTGATGACCCCTTCAACAATGGTGCTCCAATGGCCTTCCTTGGCTTGAAGTCAGCTCCAAAACCTCAAAACAAACCCCTTAGAACCTCAGTTTCAAGAGGAAGGTGAAACACTAGGTGTTTGTGTGCAATAGTAAGACACAAAACACCTAGAGCATAAAAGAGAGGGAAAGAGAGATAGAGTGTATATCTAACCCTAACCCTAAAACCAGAGCTTAACAATGGCTGTCTAAGCTCTCAAAATATCTCAAGTCTCTAACCTCTTCAACCAAGAGAGAGCCCCTCTCTATATAGAAGCTTTTTGTCTTGTAAAGCTTACAAGACAAGCTTCATAAGAGGGAGATCCCTCCATACACGTGTATGGAGGGGAGCAAAAGCAAGACAATTGTCTTAAAATATCTGCAAAAGCAGATGCACAGTAGTCGGCCGGCCAAAAATGCCATCTTGGCCAAAAAGAGTGCCGACCGGCACTAAAAAGTGCTGACCGACAACAAAATGTGCCGGCCGGCAATATACATTGCCGGTGGCAGCAAAAACCAGCCGGTGGCCTCTAGCCACTGCCGGTGGTGGGTGGGGATGGTCCACAAGCCCTACCCTGCCCTTCCAAGGCAAAACACAAGTGTTTGGTGCAAAACCAGACACTAAACGGTCGAGTTCGGAGATCCCGAGGCAAAGCGCGTAGCCGAGACTTCCGGGAACTCCAAACGAGCACAAACATGGATGATCACCGAGTGTTCAAACGGTGACGTCCAAGTCTTGAGGACGGTCAAAAATGGGGTGTCTACAGTTGCCCCTCTTTGACAGAACTCGAAAGTCATAACAATGACGGGAGTGAATGTCAAAGCCCAGAGACGACCCATTTTTGACAAGGCCGAAGACTTAGACAAGCATGCAAGACAAACAAGGTATGCGCCCGAGGGCAAGGGCAAAATGCAAGACAATGCACGAAGCCGAGCATAACTTATGATCATGCAAAGAAAGCTGTAATGAAGCATACATGCGACAGTTTTAAGCTAGCATACACCAAACTACACTACAATGCAGAAAGGATGTAAGAGAATTATGCAATTCTCGATACGTCTCACTCGGAGGATACAATACCTGTGCGGTTCGTCTGGTTCTACCAGCTGCAAATGAACTGTACATACAATATCGTGCCTGCAAAGAAAACAAACTTAACAGGTGCAATATTGTTAGCAACATGCATGACAATGCAAGATGGATGCAAAACAATATGCAATATATACAAAACAATGTATAAAGAATGCAAATGAAGATGCAATGTAATTGAAACAATGCAAACTATATGCAAAGCAATTGAATCGTGATCCAATCACGAGTGGGTGGAATTGACACAAGTGGGGAAACGACCCGCTGGAGAAAGGACTACAATCCTAATGCTGGATGCAAAAATTACACTACAATGTAATCTATATGGATATGCTAGGATGATGGCAATGGATATGGCACGCGGGCCAAACCGAATCTTGCCTAGGAAAGGCATGTACATATACGAGCCATGTGTAACACAGAAAAGGTGCCGCAACCCTCAAACCAACATACCAGCGTGGAATCGGCGCGATACACATGCAGAACTGTGTTTTAACATGAACAGTAAGGGCACATACCAAACCAAGCTCAACCTGGAAAGGCGCAAGCCATAAATGGAAGTGATGCAATGAATGCATGCAATCTATAATGCGATGGATATGGCATGCGGGCCAAAACAAATCTTGCCTAGGAAAGGCATGTACGCATACAAGCCATGTGTAACACAGAAAAGGTGCCGCAACCCTCAACCAACATATCAGCGTGGAATCGGCGCGATACACATGCAGAACTGTGTTTTAACATGAAAAGTAAGGGCACATACCAGACCAAGCTCAACTTGGAAAGGCGCAAGCCATAGATGGAAGGTGATGCAATGAATGCATGCAATCTACAATGCAATAGATATGGCACGCGGGCCAAACCAAATTTTGCCTAGGAAAGGCATGTACGCATACGAGCCATGTGTAACACAGAAAAGGTGCCGCAACCCTCAAACCAGCATACCAGCGTGGAATCGGCGCGATACACATGCAGAACTGTGTTTTAACATGAACAGTAAGGGCACATACCAGACCAGGCTCAACCTGGAAAGGCGCAAGCCATAAATGGAAGTGATGCAATGAATGCATGCAATCTACAATGCAATATCTACAAATATGCAATGGAATGGATATTTACAAAAATGCATGACAATGCAGTATGATGCGACCTACTGGGGAAAATGCAATGGATGCATGCAAGCTACAATGGAAATGCATGACAATGCATGTTGTTTTGTTTTCTTCTTTGAGACGCAAATGATGCAAGTACGACACGCATGCCGTACGGAATGTAAGGTGATACAAATGATATGAAAGAAGATTTTGACAATTGGACTTACACGCTACGCGAAGCCGGTTCGTATTCAAACAATGCAATGTACTAACAAGTACAAGTGAGGTGCGCAAGATAGCGCGACAGGATGCATGCAAAATGCAAGTAAGGTGCACAAAACAGTGCGATGCGCTAAACAGCGCGATTGAAATACAATGCACAAAACAGTGCGATGCGCAAAACAGCGCGATTGGTTTGAAATGCACAAAACAGTGCGATGCGCAAAACAGCGCGATTGAAATGCAATGCACAAAACAATGCGATGCGCTAAACAGCGCGATTGAAATGCAATGCACAAAACAGTGCGATGCGCAAAACAGCGCGATTGGTTTGAAATGCACAAAACAGTGCGATGCGCAAAACAATGCGAGGTTTGAAATGCACAAAACAGTACGAGTGAATGCATGTTCCATGCAAACGAGGCGCATAGGCCGATGAAGATGACACAAAATGAAACACGCATGCCCCACAAGATGCAACATGGAACAAATGAGACACGTATGCCTCATAAGATGCAAAACGAAACGAATGAGACACGCATGCCCCATAAGGTGCAAAAAGATGCCCAGTGTGATACGTATGCCACACGGGATGTAGATGGACTCAAATGCGAAACAACGCATGTGGTTCGGGATGCATAAGAATGCTCGTAACAAAAATGCAATGACAATGCATGAGAAATGTGCATGACAATGTGAGGGGTGCGTGCTACAACGCGTGCAGTATGTTCACGACAATGCAACTATGAGGCGCGTGACAGCGCAATGTAATGCACCGAAATAGTGCGATGAACGCGTGCAACGCACATGGGGCAACTTTTGGATCCTGTAAAAGCCAAAAGGATACGAAAAGGATACAATCTTGCATGAGTTGGAGTGCTACGTACGGCAGACGCAGTCCGAAGTCAAAACGGAGGCCGGTTGAGCATCGGAAATGCACTTTCTTGCACTTTCTTGAGCTATGAAGACTAAAAACTCCTCATATGGCCTAAACAAGGCTGTGGGAACACCACCGGCCGGAAGGGGAGGCCACCGGCTGTCCACCGGCTGCAAAACAAGTCCATTGGCACAAAAAAGTGCCGGCCGGCACAAAACATTGCCGACGGCAAAAAGTTGCTGAATCGGGGCAGATTCAACTTTTCACCCTGGGCATTATAAAATAGGGTTTCCAAACCCTATTTTCTCATCCCTCTTCCGCCGAAAACCTTCACTTTCTCTCTCTAGAGCGTTTTTCCTTCCCTGTTTCTCCGTTTCTTCGCGTTCTACGCCCGTTTCGTCGCCGGATTCGCGATTTTCTTCGCGTTTCGGACATTTTCAACCGATCACATTTTTGTTTCGGTGCCTCGTTTGGCGTTCCCGCCTTTTCGGGGTTTGTTCCCCTCGTTTCCCTCTTCATTTCCGTGCCTTTTCACATTCCGGCCTTTCCGGCCATTTCCGACCCTCTCGGGAGTTGACTTTTCGGTTGACTCTTCGTATTCCGGCCCGGTTTTCCTTCCTCCGGCCATTTTCACATCATTCTTGACATGGCGGACGACATTCCACGCGGCGAGACTCCCCCGGACCACGAGATGGATCCCGGGGTCGAGCTCCTACCATTGAGCGAGCGCCCGTTCGACCCGGCGACCTACCGACCGGCGGTCCATGTTCTGTCCCCCGACGGCCTGCGTCAGTTCCGGAGCTTTGAGAGGCACGTGGCGCCCGAGCTATTTCTGCGCGAGCCTACCTCTCACCTTTCTTTCGGCGCTTCCGAGGTAACTTTCTTTCTTCTGTTTTACTTTCGGCAATGTAGGATACAAAAACTGTCATAGCTAGTTGTACTCTTTAACTGCTTTAGTCTGGCATGCTATACACCGTAGTTGACTGTAATCATACATACAACTGATATCTGCTTGAGACTGGCACATGCACACACACTGCACTAACCCTGAATCACTCAAACACACAGCGCACACTGCTTTTCACTGCAAACACACTGGTACCCAGCATTTGCTTAAATTTGTCAAACTACACACACATGCTATACTGTACTGAACCACCCGAACACGTTGACGCATCACACGCTGTAGTTCACTGTAAGCACACCGGCACCCGGTACTCATTTGAATCTGTTAAACCTGCACGCATGCTATATCTGCTCTGAACCACCCAAACATGCTGACATATCACACGTTGTAGTTCGCTGTAAGCACACCGGCACCCGGTATTTGTCTGAATCTGTTAAATTTGCACACATGCCATATCTGTTCTGCTTCTTAGAATTGCATTTTGAATGTTGTCTTGCAACTGTTATTTTCTGTTTGCAGGAGGATTCCCATACCATTCGCGGGTATGGGAATACTGGCGCTCGGGAGTGGTACGGCGAGCTCCCTGATACAGTCCGACGCATCGTGGATCGAGCGGGTTTCGGCGCCTTCTGCCGAGGACTCTCCAGGCTCTCCACATGCAGACCTCTCATCGCCGCTCTGGCGGAGAGGTGGTGGGACACCACGGATTCTTTTCACTTTTCTACTGCAGGGGACATGACAATGACCCCTTACGATTTCTCGATGCTCACAGGCATCGGGGTAGGGGGTGATCCGATCCCCTTTGACATCGACATGGATGAGTGGACCGCCGCTCAGGTCCATCTACTCGGGGAGGCGCCACCCCTAGCTCGTCCAGGTTTTGTGAGGTACTCCTGGTTCGAGGTCCAGTTTCGAGTCCAGCCCGTGTTGGAGGAGGAGGCGGAGATGACCCAGGAGGACATGGAGAGGTATGCTCGCGGCTTCCTCATGTTCCTGTTCGGGACGACCATCTTCGCCGACCGGGCGAACACCGTGCCTCTCTGTCTTCTCAGCGCACTGGTGGACGTCCGGGACATTTTGCACTATGACTGGGGTGGCGCCGCTCTGGCCACCCTTTATGGATACATGAGCTCGGCTTCCCGCGGCAGCGGCCAGCTGCTCGGAGGCTATTGGCGGGCTTGGGAGGTACATTTCTTCTCCGCTTTTCATTTCTGCCTTATATTTTCTGTACTCTGTACACTGCACACACTGTAGTCTACTCCATACTTGCTGTATACTGTACACACGGCACACACATACATTCTGCTTTACACTGACTGCACACTGCTCACACTGTACACTGTACACAATACACTGCACAACACACGGCTCTGCCTTTTCTGCTTTATTCTGTATTCTGCTTTATCTGATAAATGCACTGGTATTTATCTTGCAGTTGTGGGTTTACGCCTACTTTCCTAGGCTTGCCCCCGTGCCTGTCGCGAAGACCCCTCTGGTCGTCCCCTTCTCACGGCGATTTGACGGGAGATGCACTCGGAGGCCACGAGAGACATTCGGCTTTTTCCCCCGATATTTTGACACCATCACCCCTGCCGAGGTATGTTTTACTTGCAGTTCATTTTAAGCTTCGCTTTTCCACTACATATTTCAAAACAGTAGATAACAAACTGTCTGTTACTTTCAGATCACATGGCGGCCGTGGGCTCCTTTGCCAGCGGCGATGCCGGATCGGTTTGCCGGTGCGGAGGAGACCTCGCGTTTCCGGATCTTGCTAGAGGGCCCGGTCTGTCGGGCTTGGTACCTGGGGGAGCGTTTCCTACGCCAGACCCTAGGGTTACCTGAGCAGATAGTCCCGGCTCACCCTCCGGCGGATATGAGGGAGACCTAGAGGCTCACCATCAAGCAGATGGACGATTACAACGTTGGCTGGGAGGAGGCCGGCTTCAGAGGCATCGGCGACTATCGGGAGTATGTGCAGACATACCTGATGCGACCTCTGAGCGGCGGCCGTCGAGCAGAGGGATCCAGGCCGGTGGCGCCGGCGGCTGGAGTAGGAGCGAGAGTTGGAGCAGGGGCTGCGAGGAGGGCCCGGGTCCGTGGCAGGGGCGGAGTTCAGGGAGGACGGGGAGCTGGCTGGCCTGCCCTGCCCGCTGCATTAACTTTCCGAGGGCAGAGTGGGTCGACCTATCAGATCCCCTTCGCCCCTCCACCAGCTGGTCACGAGTTCATCGACGTCCCCGACTTACCACCGGTATGTATTACTGCATTTTGTACAGTCATTTCATTTCAGTTTACCTGATATTCCACAGAATATTGATGCATCTTATACTTTTGCAGGCTTCTTCTGAGTACACCCGTCAGTCGTTGGCGATGAATGCCTCGATGATGGGGATGCTTCAGCGGACTTTTGACCTCCTAGCCCTCTACAGCATCCCGGTATGTTCTTCTGACATTGGCCTCAAACCATTCATACACTGCTTCACATAATCTGATGCACGACACAACACCTGATACACTGATCTCACAGTATCTAATACACTGCATATACTGCATTCTGCACTGTACTCTACACTGATAAACTGCTCACGGCATTCTCACACTGTACTCATACACTGCATTCTGCACTGATAAACTGCTCACGGCATTCTCACACTGTACTCATACACTGCATTCTGCACTGATAAACTGTCCATAGTATACTGATGCATTTCCCTTTTGTGTACTTTTTTTCAGCCTCCTTTCCAGATCCCCATGGCAGGCGGCGCTCCGGCTGGACCTTCTGTCCCGGCTCGAGGGAGAGACGAGGAGGGCCGAGTATTCCCCCGCTCCAAGGCGAGGCGCGCTCATGTCGGGAGCAGCTCACGAGCTCCAGTCCCGGACGATGACAATGACGAGGAGTCAGAGGCGGAGGCAGAGGCGGAGTCAAAGTCATCAGAGGAGGAGACCGGAGGCGGCACTAGCTCGGGCTCCGACGACGATGCTGATGATGCTCCTGGACCCTCGTCCAAGAAGAGGACTAGGACAGACTGACAGCCCCCCCTCGGAGTGCTTGACATGGATGCAGATTTTTTGCTTATTTTTCTTCTTCTTGTACTTTTCTTCTTTTGTTGGTAGTTAGATTACCTGTACTGCCGCAGGAAGATTTTTGTTTTCCAAAACTTGTATATTTGAAATGGTAATGAAATGAACAAACTTTTTATCTGAAAAGTGTTTACATTTACATATCTCATGTATTGCATCGCATCTCGTCATGTTACACCTCAATGTAAATGGAATTGATTGGTTGTCTGAACATTGAATACTCGCACTGTAATAATCAGATAACTAAACAACCAATAGCAAAATAACCCAAGCAGCCCACTGCCTGATTCTGGACACACGGCCTTCAACCTGTTGGGGATTAATCTGCATACGGCCCATGACACGGCCTTCGATTCATTCTGCACACAGCAAATCCCGAACAAACAGCCCAATCTGACAAGACGGACTACGGAGGTGAAACCAGCTGGAGTTGAAACCCAATCGAATATAGAGAATGGCACAACATTCTGAGCATAAGCGATTTTTGAAATTAAATAAGGGTTTTTCAAACCGGGGTATCGAGCCTACAACTGAACACAGCGGGAGGACTCAAACGAAAGAGTACACGACCTAAACACAACGAGACACGCTTGGGAGAGACCTAAAACAAAGGTTGAGGTAAATAACAAGAGACACGACACACAGGCGGGTTAAACGACGATGGGGGGTCTCAGATCCTGAGGAGCCAGTTTCTCTGGGTACTGTTTCCCACCCTTTCTGATTTGTGATTCTCACATCACTCGGCCCTCGGGCTCGGTTTTTTCTCTCAAAACCCTTTTGCTCACTTTTCTCTCAACTTACACCTCTCTATTTTTTATTCTCTCATTTTTCGTCCCTCCCCAAGGTGGTTAATGAATGAATAGGAAGTTGCGGATTCATGCCCGATGCGGTTAGCTCGCAGCTATTTCTTCTGGTGGGTAGAATGCCCTCCTGGCGAGAACGTCGATGGCGGGGAAAAGACAGAACGCCTGACTCAACTGTGCCCCTAGTTCATCATTTTGACCATTTTTTGTTTTGGTTTTCTACTAAAACAGTTTTGATCAAGATGAGAGTCGGATTAACGTACTTGTTCGATTTTTGATTTGAAAACCATGCAAGTCAGGCTGTAAGCACTGAAAATTTTCCTTTTTGGGTCCAAGAAAATGGTCCAGTTTTGGAAAACGAAATAGTTTTCGAGAAAATAGTCAACCTTAGTAAAAATTTTCAAAAACTATTTTTGCAAACAGCCGATGCCCAACGAGCATGAAACTTACCCTTTGAGATGCGCAACCTCGGATCGGAGGCATTGGAAAATTTCCCCTAGTTTGAAGAACGCCGCATGGCAACGGAAAGTCGCCCCTAGTTTGAATGGCGGCTCACGGCGACTGGTGGCAACGGAAAGTTGCCCCTTGTTTGGATGGTGCCGCAGCAGTCCGCAGACAGTCTTCATTGGCAGTGGCTGAACTCCTGGACACAGAGATGACGAAGACGGTCATAACAGATATATGGACACAATCACCTTGGAAGGTGTTGGCGACCAGACTTTGGGATGAAATCAAAACCATTGCATGGACCGAGACGCTATGAAAGCGTTGGGGGCTGGACTTCATGATGAAGTTACCTACGTATCCCAAACATGAGAATCAAGCCTTACGTAGTTCCGGTTAAGGTACACTCGGGTATTTTAACCTTCACTTTTTTTAGGCTCTCACTTTTGCCAAGGCGCCCAATGCGGGTTTTCGACCTTGCGAGCTTCTTTTCACTTTCTTTTTTTTCTCTTTTTTTGTATTTTAATCTCTTTTTTTTGTATTCTTTTGCTTTTCTTCTTTTTTGCTATTTTTGTATTTTTTGTATTTTTCTCTTGCTCTAACTTTTGCCTGGGTCGCCCTTCCGGGTTTTCGGCCCAGCGAGCCTCTCAAAGGGTAAAAGTGTAGCAAGTCCATGCCAAATGGTTTATAAAGTTGAAGCCTCTCTGTATCTAGGAGATCGGCTGTTGCAATGATTTGCAGAAGAAATCGTCCCGGTAGATTCACGAGCTTCTTCTGGCGAGATCTACTCCTTCGATTTGACTTCGGTGCCTCTTGCTCGAGGGCTGCTTCAGAACTGGCCATACAGACCTTTCATGGCGTTTGTCCGTTGAACTTTCTGAACGGGTTCAAGGCTTGAAAAGGACGGGTCGAGTCTTGAGGTCGAGAGCGATCCTAGGCTGCACAGTCTCAAGAGCGGTTCCACACAAGTCTTCATAGGGCCGTGTAAAACATTTGTTTTTGAAAGTTTTTAAGAAAGCGACGAATCGCTCGCGCCGAAGATAGTGTGGAACCAATCTGGATCAAGCCAGGGTCCTTCCCAGTACTCACGCTGACAAACATGATTCCATTCATTAAAAGGCTTAGCATGCTTCTCTTCCTCTCAAAATGATCAAAGTTTTGCAAAAGCCGAGGAATTCTTTCCCCTTCGTTTTTATCACAATGTTTCAAAAAGTTTTGAAGAACTTAGGTCAATGAAATAATTCTCAAGGCACAGAAGAGCAGGTAGAATGCAGGGTCGTTCCATTCAAAACCCCTGGCACAACTAGCCCAAAACAAATAATAAGCACGGAAACATGATGGCCGCAGCTGTTTCATTCAGGTTTCTCGGATGTAACTGGCTCCACAGCAGAGACAGACTCAAAAAGAAAGCAAAAAGGTTAAATACAAGATGGTGTTCGAGGCAACAGCCCCGGAATCACTCGACATCCTATACAACAGGACTGTCTCGGTACCACAAGACAGACCTGACAACAAAAAGACTGACTCAAAGTAAAGAGACAGACTCAAAACGAAAGACTGACCTGATACCCGAGCCAAAGTTTACAAAAACTCAGTTTCACCGATGCTCAAAAACGCGTGCCAGACGCTATACCTAAAATAAACTGAATGTCGCCCGCGGGCGGTTCACTTTCTGATCACAAATTTGCAGTATCCTTGAAGTCCAACAGCTCGGTAGTGACAGAATCTGTCGAGGTAGGTGGGAGGATGACCTCATTGTCGATCAAATTTTGCACTTCATGACGAAGGCGGGAACAATTGTTAGTTGGATGGCCTGTCTGCTGATAGTACGCGCAGTACTGAGTAGCATCATGTGTGGCAGGGAGATTCTTTGGGAGTGGCCGAGGCTCCAAGGGTTTAAGATGCCCCTTCTTAGCCAATATCAGAAATGCCCTGGACAAAGGCATGTAGAGGGCGTGAAAGGCTCTGTGTCCCCGAGGCAGATACTTTGAAGTTTGAGGATTCCTGCCAGATGCGCTAGCGAAAGGGTCGGCTGGCACTGCCTTGGCTTTTTGACCTCTTCCCGGTACAGGGTTGGGAATGACAGGAATTGTCTGGGCATGACGGGGCCCATCCCGATTTTCTGCCTGGCTTGAACTGCCTTTGATTGGAGTGGGGAAAGCATCATCCACAGCTTTGGTCACGATCGCGGACGTTTGTTGCTTATTCATCCCTCTGACTTTCAGAGCCTCGACTGCCCACAGCAGCTGTTCAATAGGATCGGCATCTACCTTTGCCTTGTCCTTTCCTCTGGCGTCAACCTGATCAAGGGTCTGGGTTGCTGCTGGCATGTCGTGGCTGTAGCCGGAAGCCACCTCTGGCTGGCTGAGCTCTATCACAATCCGCCCCAGTAGCGGGGGCTCCTGTGGTATGAAATTCCCGGCATATGGCGCCGCTGGCGGTGAAGCCGACATTCCATAGGCCAGATCGGCCACGGACCTCTGGAGGTCACCTATCATCCCCATCAATTCAAAGGTGGTGGGCTCACGAGCCTGGTATAACTGGGGAGCCCAGACTGGGTGCACAACGGGCGTCCTGGGTGGGTGTGGCATATTGATGCTGGCCTCACTCTGCGGAGCGATCCCCTACTCCAATGCTGCCGTCATAACCACAATTTCTTCTGAATTTTGTGCCGTCATAAATCCTGCCTCAGCAAAGGGGGAACACTGGCTATTTTGTATCAACTCCCCGACTCTCTGAACTGAAAGGAAAAACAGACAGCATTTCAGCCCAAACTGATCAAACACGGGTGTAGCCGAACAACTGTATTCCACTACTGATCACTGTTCCCCAGAATCACTGTTCCCAAAACTGGACTGATACCCGCAGATATAACTGATTTCTTGGCAACACTGATACTGGTGCCCTCGGGCCTGATACTCAAACTTGGCAAACTGGCATGTACGTTCCTGTAGAGATACACTCCAAAGCACATAGCAAGTAGGAAGAGCCAAAACACCCCTATGTTGGGGTAGGGTTTCCCTGTCCTATTTTGTCAGGAGCTAGGGTTTCACTATACACGCAGCAGTTTTCAAACAACCTAACATCGGGTAAGCAGCCTGTCCTAACTTGGAATGGCCACTATGGATCCGAATATGCACTAGGTCGAATGGTCAAAAAGGGTGCCCCGGTAAAACCGGGGTTTGTATTCCCATACTGTCAGAGCCCATAGCCGGTCAGCCTTATGGTCATGCCTTGACAAGACAAGCCTCCGGCAAACCGTTCAGGAATGGCAGATGGCAAACACTGTGTTCCTAGGCGTACCAATGCACATGCAATGCAAAGAAACACATAAGCGAAATCAAAAATAGGATATCATGAGTTCGAGTCAAGCTCTCTAAATTTTTCCCAGCAGAGTCGCCAGAAACTGTAACAAGCCCGCGTGGGACCTCGTGCTACAGTTCGGACTCTCGATTTGTGTCACGGTTCTTAATCTGAACCAAAGAGTCCAAATCTGGCAAATCGTTTTGAGAAACAAATTTTTGAAAAAGTAGTGCCAAACATGGACTGCTTTGCCAGATACAGAGTCGCCACCTAAATATTTTAAAATGGGAGAATTTAGGAAACCATGACTCGGTGCCGAAGGCCACATGTCCATCATCACCGGAGTTGTCTCGGCTCGGGAGCTTGGGTACGATCGGGGAAGGTCAGCTATGAGCACCCCCTTTCGCCCGGTCCGAAGACCGGCCTCTACTAATCGTGATATCCATTTTTGAAAACGTTATGTGTTCTTATACCAATTGTTAGCCTAGAATTACTATGTTATGCGCGCAGCAAACAAGTATAGACTAGATTGTCTAATTTGGAAATAAGCATTGCATATCCGTTTGTTTTGAAAAGCGTTTTGGAATTTGCTACTCGCAAGTAGGCTAAGATACGGATTTCAATGAGTTTTTCCAACTCAAACAATCCAACCTTCACCCGCAGGCATCCAAACAGTTTATAACACATAAGCATCTAGCCACATGTTAAGTATGCTATCATGGCAACATTCACACTCATGCGATATGCTAAAACGGAAATACTTACATCGTACTCCGTGCCAAAACAATAAACTCGTTAGCAAACATGCATGTCCTAGTTCATGTTAAATTGTCTAATGCAACGCATACAGGATGCAATCGAAGTAGGCTCGGCTAACCTAAGCATGGTATATGAAATGCGATCAATTGATGCACGTATTCATTTTGGAATTGAAATTCAAATGCAGTTAGCGTGATGTACTGAGCCTAATGTATGCAATACGAATGCATGAATGCACGCATGCATAGCATAAGGTATGCTAAATTAAACGTGCCCTAATTTACCATCATAAGCAGGTAAATAAAAGGGAAGAAAGAAGTGGGGATTGGAAGACATACACACACTCACCCACACTTATTACAGATTTGCCCTCGCTCGGAGGGACCAAATAAATATTACAAATTAATTAACTACGGGAGCTAATTAAATATTACAAATTGCCTAATCAACTAAGCAAAATAACTTAAGCTAAGAAGACAGGAAAATCGCCTCGGGAAACGCGCCGCCATGCATAGGCTGCCTCTGTTTTCCTTCCTTCACTCCTCTGGAGGCTGCCAAAACTTCAGGGCTGCTTCCTTGGATGCTGGGAGACATCACCGGCTGCATGGAATTGCCACCGGCAGTGTGGTGTGGCCACCGGCACAAAATTAAGCTGTCGGCAGAGAAATGATTGCCGGCCGGCACTTTACACTGCCGGTCGGCAGAGTGTTCCTGCAGAATCTGCAAATGACAGCAACAGAGGGCAAGGCAAAGCATGGCAGCACAATTCAAGGCATGTATGCAACAATCATGTCCCTTATCATGGTAATGACTCAAAGGGGCATGTGCCTCGATTCTCGGACCACCAATCACGCATTTCCATGCATGATGGCCCAAGGAACCAAGTATGCAACTTTCATATCAAATGAAATGCAAACCAATCAAACAAATTAAGGCCCAATTCGTATCACCAAGTCAAGGAATAAGGCATGCATGCAAGATGCAATGCAACCTAGGCATACAAGCTAAGGGTGCAACATGGCATGGCAAGAGACTTATGCAAGCATACAAGCAAACATGAGGCAATGCCAATCAATATCAAGGTGGACTTAAGCATGGTTTAGGCAGCTCTAATATGGCCTAAAACAAGGGCCAAAGTGCTATAATGAGGGACCAAATACACATGCACACATACATATGTTGAAAGGCCAACACTTAGGCACAAATTGAACAACTCTCAAACACATTTGAAAGAAGGAATCATGGACTAATTAGCATCCATTATAAGCTCTGAAAATCATGTTATAAAATGATGCCAAATCATGTTGAACAAGATAAGCAAATGCATGCAAGCATGGTTCAAATACTTGAGACAAGTCATGAAGCTTTGAAGCACATTTAGCACAACAACCATGGCATGCATTAAACAAACTAAAAAACAGAATTTTAGCATGTTAAAACACGGCTAAAGGACTACTTAGATGGCATCTAAGAGGCTCAATCTCAAAGGCATGCACAATGGTCAAACATGGAGCGTGCAACACATGCTTCCAAAGCATTAAAGAGGCATGCAAGGCAATCAAACAAGCATGGAAATGGGACTGAAATAACATGTAGGGTGGCCCCAAATCACTAAATCGATGCAAAGATGTCATGCTACACATGCACATACTCAAGGCTAACAAGCCGGAATGCAAAGGAGCTATACTAAGCATGCCAAAATCAACCCAAATACTTATGGACAGACCTAAAGCATGGCAAAATGAGCACAAAACCTTCACAAGGCTAAGCCTAAAACATGCTCTAACAAGGGCTAACAACCTAGAGCGCATTGAGGCAATATCATGGCATTACATGGTAGGTATGCTAAGCATGCATGGGGTACCAAAACCAATTTAAAATCATGTTATATTATGGATATATAAGCATGAAAAATAGCCTATACATGCTCAACACACACTCAAACATAGGCTCCCTTTAGAGGCCAAAACATGCCCTTTTCAAGGACAACAAGGAGAGGGGGTGGCCCTCTCCTTTTAGAGACTTCAAGGCACCATCTTCCCTACTAAAATCCCTCAAGATTTCAATGGTGAAGAGGCCCAAACACCAAAGTCTCGAAACTTGCACAAAATAGCACAAAAAGAGGCCTTTCAAGGCCTAAGGGTGTTCAAACTTACCCAAACCACAAAACACTCTTAACAAACAACCAAGAGGGCTTAAAAACAGAACTTTTTTGTGTTATACAATAAGCACGAAAACAGCTCTAAGATAGGTAGAAAATCAATGCAAAAATGGGGAATAAAGGTGTTAGTTCCTTACCCTTGATGACCCCTTCAACAATGGTGCTCCAATGGCCTTCCTTGGCTTGAAGTCAGCTCCAAAACCTCAAAACAAACCCCTTAGAACCTCAGTTTCAAGAGGAAGGTGAAACACTAGGTGTTTGTGTGCAATAGTAAGACACAAAACACCTAGAGCATAAAAGAGAGGGAAAGAGAGATAGAGTGTATATCTAACCCTAACCCTAAAACTAGAGCTTAACAATGGCTGTCTAAGCTCTCAAAATATCTCAAGTCTCTAACCTCTTCAACCAAGAGAGAGCCCCTCTCTATATAGAAGCTTTTTGTCTTGTAAAGCTTACAAGACAAGCTTCATAAGAGGGAGATCCCTCCATATACGTGTATGAAGGGGAGCAAAAGCAAGACAGCTGTCTTAAAATATCTGCAAAAGCAGATGCACAGTAGTCAGCCGGCCAAAAATGCCATCTTGGCCAAAAAGAGTGCCGACCGGCACTAAAAAGTGCTGACCGGCAACAAAATGTGCCGGCCGGCACCGGCAATATACATTGCCGGTGGTAGCAAAAACCAGCCGGTGGCCTCTAGCCACTGCCGGTGGTGGGTGGGGATGGTCCACAAGCCCTACCCTGCCCTTCCAAGGCAAAACACAAGTGTTTGGTGCAAAACCAGACACTAAACGGTCGAGTTCGGAGATCCCGAGGCAAAGCGCGTAGCCGAGACTTCTGGGAACTCCAAACGAGCACAAACATGGATGATCACCGAGTCTTCAAACGGTGACGTCCAAGTCTTGAGGACGGTCAAAAATGGGGTGTCTACAAGGTTGTTAAGGTGTTTGTGGAAGTGTTCTAAGGGTTGACAAAGACACAAGCAAAAATGTCAATATCGTTGGGCTAGGCTTCTTATCGAAGATTACACAAGCCAGTTTCTAACGATTGTAGTAGTGAAGGTAAATCCTTGGCTTTTGAGATCCCTCTTTAGATGGAATTGGGGTCTTCAAGTGCATGATAGTCGAAGGTCTGCGTACTATACAATGATTGGAGGTGGTCGCTTTGACCAAACGAGGAGGATAATGGAGGGTCACACGTGGTCAATACATGGGTTTGCTTGGCAAAAAGGCGTGCATTATTAGTGCATAACAATTGTCATCTAGTTCAAATATGAATAGACAAAACGACAAGAAAGTGCTATAGGTAAGGGTGTTCACGGGTCGAGTCGGCCCAGGTTTGTCCATATCCCGTCACCTGAACTAATTGTAAGTCTAAGAAATTTCAGCCAATTACAAATTGCCACGTACTACAAAAGCCTATAAAATATGGCACAATTATTGGCAAATGAAATCTTGCCACGTGTCTTAATTGGTCTTAAATCAAGATTACGTGGTGGTCAAATTAAATATTGCCATGTGTTAAAATGATGCAGTAAGTCTTTGACTAGTCAAATTAAGTCATAGTGATGCAGCAAATAAGTTTTTGACTAATCAAATTAAGCCACTTGTCACATTGAGGTGGTCAAGCCAATAAAATTGTGGCACACCATTAAAGTGATATTTTGGTATTTATCTCTAAATAAATCTGAGATAATTATTGAAGCAGTTCAAGTCTATTAAGACTCCTCTATCCATTCATATAAATAGAGGTGATCTACAAATCTGATTGGGGAAAAAGCTATCAAGACCTCAAATCAAAGTTCTACAAATTCGCTGTCTTCTTCGTGTTACTTGGAGGAAATTTCGCCGCTCAATTCGGGAACAAGCTATTAAGCCCTCGAATCAACTTGTTGAAGAGAAGAATCAGAGGATTTTCTTTGATTAGAAATTTCATCAGAGATTGTACTCGTTTTATTTTAAATCAATAAATTTATATTTGTTACTCTATTTTTCTGTCTTTATTTTTGCAGACAAGAAATTTGTGTATACACCGACCATTTCGGATTCCAAAACTGACCGTCTAATTTTGACCAAATCTTCTTTCAAAATCAACCAATTTTCTTCCTCTTGTTTAAATGTCGGTTTCGGTCGGATTCAAGACCCCCATACTCTCTCTGCACATACGCAGATCTAAGAAAAACAAAAAGAGTTGAACAGTAGCACTGTTTGATCTAACCCAAATCAACCTCAGCCATTTGATGAATACATAAAAATCACAAATTAGAGAGGAAGAGCAGTGATGGAGATCTGAGTGTAGAGGATTTCAAATGGAAGGTTTAAAAATAATTCAAAGAACACCAAGTCAATATGCTCCAACACCTTAGTTTCTATAAGTACAACATTTGGGTTCTTCCTTTGATTGCATCGTTGAGAGAGAGAGAGAGATGAGATGCAAGTTAGAGAGAGATTGTGTATGTGTTAGATGTAGAAAGAGAATGAAAAAGAAAGAGAAACAATAAAACAATACTATTTAAGGGGAGAGAGAGAGAGGGAGAGAGAGAGAGATTTCAAATACTACAAATCATTTGAAAAGAAAGCAAGAATTAAATAATACCATTTAAGAAGAAAAGGAGAAAGATAGATTTTAAATATGAGTTGATTGAGAATAAAGAGAAACAGTAAAGTCATTTAAGAAGAAAGAGAATGAAATAGTATTTAAAAATTAAGAAGATAAGATGGATGTCAGATTGAGAAGTAAAAAGACAAAGTGTGTAATCTCAATTTCCAAGGACACAATGGCACGTGTAATGAATATCCTATATACATACACATAAATCGGACGGTTCAGGTCCAATCGTTGTTTTTTTTCCACATTCCGAGAGCCAACCGAAAATATAAAAAATCTACGCTTCCAACCCACTACCAACTGTGCAACTTCACGAAACCATCCATAGCATGTCGGGCCGGGTCAATTTGGTCGGGTGCATTGGGTAAGTCCCCTAGCTATAGGACAGGTGCATGGAGAGAAATGTGCCACATTGCCTAGGCAGAAGGTAGTGGGTCTTGGAAATCCCAACCATTTTGGCTCTTGAGTAACTGTTGGGTTAAGGCAAGAGTAGGTGTGTTCAGGGGTTGGATTGGTTTGGGTTTGCCATTGGCTCGTCACACGAACTGGTCCTTTCAGGTGGGAAGCACAAGCATCCGCCTTCGACCGAACACTAGGAAAAAAACTAGACCAAATGTGTCATTCGAATTGCAATCGTTTTCGGGCGGGTCTATTGGGTGGTTCATTTTTGTCTATTTTTTTCTTGCAATCAACCATAACCCTAAGAAAAAAATCAATTGTAAAGGCAAGAAAGACCGAAGAGGGAAAGGGGGTGAGATGAGACTGCGAAGATTGGATAGTGGAGACTAGAGGGAGATTGAAGAGTGAATACCGTCTCCATCTCCATCTTATCACTGGTTGCCACTACCTCCATCTTGCAGCAGCAATAGCATGGCCTACAGTTGTTTGGTATTCACGATGCAACAAGACAGAGAGAAGAGAAACCGTGAGAGATTGCATATTTTAAGAAGATTTTGAGAGACTAAAAGCGATGATCTTCATCTAGGAAGCATGGGTGCGGGTATGGATACGGGGTACGGGTACGGGTACGATAAGGGTATGCCGATACGTTAAATTCTTAAAAAAGTAGGATACAGATATGATTGGGGTACATCAATTTTATTTTATTTTTAATTTATAGATAAACATCCAACATACAAATCAAAGTTTCGATATCAAAACTAAAAGGAGAACAGCTTGTCTAAAAAGTTATATAATTTTTTCTTTTTTCTTTTTGATTGTCTAAAAAGGATGCAAAGAGAGCATAGCCATGACTCATGAATAAAGGGTGTTGGAAACAAATTACCTGATAATTTTCAAAGTTGAAAGAAGAATAATAAAGGCTGCAACAAATTTTGCAGCTGGAAAAAAAAAAAAAAAAAAACGCAACGTCATACCCAAAACATACCTAGCTCGTACCCAAGTCGTACCCACGACGTACCCAAACGTATCTGCTGCACCCACCATGTATTCAGCGTACCCAGTACACATTCAACCATACCGGTACGTGTACCCGCAGTCAGCAAGTACCCGATACTAGTACGACACCATTTTTGGAGTACCCGTGCTTCATAGATCTTCATTCATCAAATCATGGCTTTCGAAGGAGAGAATGAAAGACAAACACAGACACAGAAAAAAGTTGACTCTGAGTGATATGATAGGAGAGAGAGAAGACTCAGATATGACTATAGGTAAGGTAGTACATAGGTCTAGTCTTTTTTTAGATAAGTCTAGTCTTTAGAGATAAGACAATATGACAAGAAAAATCACTCGAGAGCCAATAGCAACATAACACATGTAGATGCAATATGCTAAGTAAATACATTAGTCGGTTCAGGTGGCGAATTTCTGGACAGTAGACCCGACATCCGACCGGCTGATTGAAAAAATTAAGAACTTCACCCACCACAAACCGTAACTAATTTCAAAACCATCTGATGATGCTCTAGTTGGGTCATTCGGGTTGAACGATTTGGATAATTTTTTGAACATTCTACATAAGAGGATAGACTTTGTACTAGGCTAGTTCCTGATGGGATGAGAAAAAGCCATTTGTTTTATTCAAGCTAGGAATAGAAAGAAAAATGGGTTACACACTATCCCAACAATCAAGCCCTACTCATGGTTGAAGACATAGAGTTGTATTTGTCAAAATGGTCCTTAGTGCCATCAAGCTTTGGTGTGTTTGCTTTGGACCTTGTGAAAAGAGTCGGGCCTTATTCTTCTAGATGATCACCCTTTGTTACATGGTCATTTTTCAGTTCTATGGGGCATCATTGGTGGTTGTGAAAAGGAGGTGGTCTTTGTTCTCAAAAAGGAAAGCTTTAATTGCTAAGAAATGTGTGCTTGAGAAGGAACAAAAGAGGGAGGTGCTTCAAGACTTGAGTAGAGCAATACAAGAGCTCTAAATAATACAAAGGGTGGGAGATGATTAAAGTTAATTGTTCAAAAGAGGGTTTGCAAGTCTCTTTTATGGACAACGAGCAGGTAAGTTCCATAGCATTGGGTGGAATTATGAAGTATAGGAACTTCGACAAACATGCTATACCCGTATCGGGTACTAGTACTTTGCATTGTTGTTCTGCATACATATCAGGTACACAAAACACATACCTAAATTTTTCTTCTTAATTTTTGTTGTTCCCTAGAGGTACCTAGTATATACTGAAGCCATACTGAAGCTGGAATAGTATTTTATTTTACACAAAGGTGAATTCAGTTTCATTGAATTTTTTTCATGTGTTGATTTTAAAATTAAGCTTTGGTTTGTCAGTTATTTAATATAATGACATTTAATTTTTTTTTATACCTTACTATTGGTAAATGTAAATTGTAGGTTGTATCTTAACCAACTAAACCATTTAACTAATTTTTGCACAACTCTAAATTAAAAATAAATCTTTTTTTACTAACGTACCTAGCTATACCCGTGTTTTACTTTTTTGAGATTTTACTGTATTGACGTACCCGCACACATGCTTCATGGGGTGGAAGACATAAGGTAAGATAACTCAAGGTATAGTATCAAGGCTGGAGTCTCAAGTCTCTATTCCTTCTGTCTTTTGTCCAGTGTAATGTGAGAGAACAAGGATGTTGTGGTAATTTTTTTATTGGACTTCAGTGATTATTATGGGGAATTATTTTTGTCCAAGAAGCACGGGTGGAGTGTGTTCAAGGGGCTAAATTAGTTCATGCGAACAAATGTAATACAACGCATGCAAATGTATTCCTCTTTAATTAGGAATGTTTTCCTGTTGTTTCTTTTCATGCAACACGTGTACTTGTATTTCTTTTTTTTTTTCTAATCTCAGGAAATTGTATTCTTCTTTAATTATTTTCCAATCTTTTACTGACAATAAGTATAATGACAGCCAAAAAAGTTGCTACGACAACATAAAAATTTAACGATCATGTGGAAGGACAGAAAGTGTTGCTTGTCAACAATTTATCATGGTACTAGAGCATGTAATAGATCATGTCTTTGAACCTCAACACCTACCCGACAATTATAATACTTGCACCTCTTTGGCCTGCTTTTGGAGGAGCGTTTGGCCACATATGAGGGGCTTGTTGAGGATATAATTTATAAACAGTGAAGTCACCACTTTCTTCAATAGTTTAAGCTTTTAGATGAGTTAACATTTACCAAATCATTTTGTTGAGTTTTAGTTAAAGGGTTGCACAATAGAAATTTGTCATACTTCAAAAGAGGGGTAGGGTTTAGAACATATATAATCTATATCATGTAGTATAATAAATAGACTAAGTGTTTGTTAAATAGCTTATTAGTTGTAGTATATAAATAGTTGATGTAATACTACTCATGCAACGATATGTAAGGAATTGTTAGAATATATGCTAGAATCATTCCATTCTTTTGTTTCCTTATTTACATTATATTGTCATTACTTAATTAGGGCCTTAAGGCTTCTTTTGTAATAGTTTTGGTTGATTTATATAAAAGGGAGTGATATCATGATCATACCCTAAGTTAGTTTTCTCTCAAACAGACATGGTATCAGAGCTATAGAATTTTTACCTCATCACCTATCCCTTCCATCATTATCCGATAGCCATCCAAGTCCAGCTAACTACTCACAGGTGCTGTCGGCTCTTCTTCAGTTCTTCTAGGGCAAGCTGACAGCCTTTCTAGGACTTTTGGACCTCTTGGAGACTGCCTAGGGCAAGCCGATAGCCACTCCAACTCGTTCAAACCTCCTGGAGACTAATTAGGGCAAGCCGTCTACCCCTCTATATGTTTCGACTCTCGTTCGGACCTCCTGGAGACTGATTAGGGTAAGCCTACTGCCCCTCTGTGTGTTTCGACTCTCTTGCTTAACTACCCAATGCCATATAAGACATTCTATGGTTTGAGCATCATTGTCTGGTATTTGTCTCTCACCCTAGTGGCAATCGTTGTTGATCTGGACTCTAAAATCTATTTTGATTGGTCCAGAGTCCCTTAGTTCTCTTTTATTTTATTTTTTATTTTTTGAGTCAATATATGGCCTGATTCCTTGGTGTGCCTCTCCCTCCATGATTTGTGTTTGTTTTGGGTGACTTGATCCTAATAATTTTTCCCCTTCCTCCAACAGTAACGATTATTGTAGGGTGTTGTTTTGATAGTAGTATTTTTTAAGATGGCTGAAATTACCAGTGAATCCACCACTAGTTCCTAGGCACCTATTGGGGTGAGTCCCATCATGACTACTACATCCGAAAACCACAACCCTAGCCTTAAAATCACCACCGCTCTATTTAATGGTCAGAATTATCTTACTTGGTCACAGAGTCTTGACACTTTTTTTAACAAGTCGGGAAAAGATAGGTTATGTTGATGGGAGAATCACAGCACCTAGCATCACTGACACTGGATATGATCAATGGGAGATTACTAACTCTTTGATTATGGGGTGGCTCATTCATTCCATGGTTCTTGAGATTGGTGAAGGTTATTTAGCTATGGAGACTGCCCAAGATGTTTGGGAAGCAGTAGCTGCTACATATTCCCGAAAAGGTAATTTTTCTCAGTCATTTGAATTGCGCTGGTCTATTGAGCGCTCAGTACAAGGGGAGCAGACGGTTCTTCAGTATTACACCTTTCTGACTAATGGTTGGAAATGCCTAGATTATCTCAACTATAAGCCTGTTTGCACAATTAACTCGGTTACCGAAAGTTTCTTACCCAAGAGAGAGTCTTTAAGTTTTTGGAAGGCCTCAATGTGGAGTTTGATCCAGTCCAAAGTCGTGTCCTTGGCATGGATGTTCTTCTATCTCTTCAAGAAGTCTTTACTTATGTCCAGAATAAAGAGAGTCATCGGTCTGCTATGTTACCATCGCCTTCCACAGACCGTTTAGTGTTACTTTCCACACCTTCTTGAAATGGAATTGGTTTGTCACTTCCTTCCTTTCATCTTTCCGGAAAGGATAATTTGTTCTGTGATTACTGCGGTCAGCCGAGGCATACCCCATGAGACTTGTCGAAAACTTCATAGTACTCCATCAGGGGGGTCATGGGGATGGCTCTGGTCATAGAGGTGATCGTTTTAGTCAGTTAAGAGGGCGTGGGTCTCACTCTCGTGCTCATCAGT
The DNA here is from genome assembly GCF_055761805.1 of Camellia sinensis. NCBI lineage: Eukaryota > Viridiplantae > Streptophyta > Magnoliopsida > Ericales > Theaceae > Camellia > Camellia sinensis. The sequence continues at coordinate 64,117,895 of NC_138972.1, forward strand.
CCAGTGCTGTAGAGACACATGATTTTGCTTCGATTATGCAAACTTCTGATTTGGTTTCTGGTATGTCATCTTTTGAGTTGATGCTTTGCGCAATCTACTCAATCGCCGGTCTCCTGTTCCTCCAGGTGCATCTTCTGCCTCTTCTTTGTTTGCCAGTTCAGGTAACTTAGCCACATCTTCTAGCGTTTTTCTATCCCATACGGCCTTGCCATGGATTATTAATTTGGGTGCCTCAAATCATATGTCTGGGTCTTCTGATCTCTTCTCAGACTATACACCAGCCTCTGGTTAGAATAAAGTTAGGATAACTGATGGTACTATTTCTTGTGTCTCTGGGAAAGGTTTAATCTATGCCACCCCTTCTCTACCTTTGTCTTCCATTTTACATGTTCCTAATTTTTCTGTTAACCTATTGTCGTTGAGTCGTCTTACACGTGATTTGAACTGTAGTGTAACTTTTTCCCTGATTCTTGTCTTTTCCAGGACCTTATCACGAAGAAAACGATTGGCAATGGTAGAATAGAAAATGGTCTCTATATCCTCAATTAGACTGACCAACTGGCTCATCATTCCATACAAACTCCAACCACCAAGGAAGATTTATGGTTATGGCATCGGCGTCTAGGACATCCATCTTTTTTATTACTTAGACATTTATTTCCTTCTGTTTTTATCAACAATAAAGTCTTGGAGTTTTATTGTGAGTCCTACCAACTGGGCAAACAACACCGAGCTTCTTTTGCTCCTAATAATAATAGAAGTTCGGTTCTTTTTTCCTTAATTCATTCGGATGTTTGGGGCCCATCTCGTGTGATGTCAATGAAGGGTCATAGATGGTCTTTTACGTTTATAGATGACTACTCTCGTGCTACTTGGGTGTACCTCATGAAAGACAAAAGTGAGGTTTTCTCTATGTTTCAAAACTTCTATAAGATGGTACGTACCCAATTTGGGGCGGTTGTAAATATATTGCGCTCTGATAATGGGGGTGAGTACATTGATTCTAGGTTGGTGAAATATTTTTCCACTCATGGTATTATCCATCAAACATCTTGCACTGACACCCCTCAACAGAATGGGGTTGTCGAGAGCAAGAATCGACATCTTCTTGATGTAGCTCGTTGTATGTGTTTTTCTATGGGTGTACCTCGGGCCTATTAGGCCGAAGCTGTTCTCACTGCTACATACCTCATTAACCGTCTTCCTACACAAGTCTTACAAAAAAGGGCCCCTCTCCACGTTCTCTTCGGTTTTAAGTCTATATTTTCCATTCCTCCAAAAACCTTTGGTTGTGTGTGTTTTATTCACAATCACTCTCCTTCTCGGGGTAAGTTGGATCCTCGTTCTCTCAAATGTGTGTTATTCGGTTACTCTCCTACCCAAAAGGGGTACAAGTGTTATCATCCTCTCTCTCGTAAATGATTTGCGTCCATGGATGCCACCTTCTTTGAGTCTCACTCCTATTTCTTGTCTAGCCCAGTGTCCCAGTCACCTCTTCAGGGGGAGTCTTGGAGTGAAAAGATTCCTATTGCTTCTATCATCCTTGGTCCAAAGATGGGATCTTCATCTGTCAGAGAAAATATGTCCTTGACCTGTTGAAGGAAACAATGATGCTTAAAAGTAAAGCCTGTGACACACCACTGGAACCTAATCAGAAACTTTGTGATGATAGTGGGGGAGCAGCCGTTGATAAGGGGAGTTATTAGAGACTAGTGGGTAAGCTCATTTACTTATCTCATTCTTGTCCTGATATTGCTAATGCTGTTAGTGTGGTTAGCCAGTTTATGCATGCTCCTCATGAAATACACTTGGCAGCAGTTATGAGAATTTGAGATACTTGAAATCTTCTCCTGGAAAAGGTCTTTATTTTTCCAAACATGATCATCTTAGTGTGGAAGCTTATATAGATGCTGATTAGGCAGGATCAGTAACTGATAAGAGATCCACTTCAGGGTATTGTACCTTTGTTGGCGGCAATTTGGTTACTTGGAGAAGTAAGAAACAAAATGTGGTTGCTAGATCTAGTGTAGAAGCTGAGTTTAGAGCTATGGCACAAGGTGTGTGTGAGCTTTTGTGGATCAAGTTGTTGCATGATCTGAGAATTGACCAAAAAGACTCCATACGGCTATATTGTGACAATGAGGTTGCCATCAACATAGCTCACAATCCAGTTCAACATGACAGGACAAAGCATGTTAAGATTGATTGTCACTTCATCAAAGAAAAGCTCACTAGTGGCACAATATGTACCCCCTTTGTGAAGTTTGATGAACAACTTACAAATATCCTCACCAAGGGAATTGGGAGTAAACCATTTTATGATATTCTTGACAAGCTGGGCATGAAAGATATCTTTGCACCAGCTTAAGGGGGAGTGTTAAAATATATGCTAGAATTATTCCGTTCTTTTTTTCCCTTATTTAGATTATATTGTCATTCCTTAATTAGGGCCTTAAGGCTTCCTTTGTAACAGTTTTGGTTGATCAATATAAAAGGGTGTGATATCATGATCATACCCTAAGTTAGTTTTCTCAAAACAAACATGGGTGCTGCATTTCCTTGTTCGAGAACAAACATGAGTCTCAACTTAGCCGTCTACAAATACATTGAACTTCATCCTTGCATCCTTGGCTCAACAACTATATGGGTGTGATAGTTGCCAAAATGTATACATTTAGGCCCCTTAAAGTATACTTGTTTGGTCCTGTAATCATTGTTACTTGATGATTTTAATATGTTTGTGTATGTGCAGGTCACTCAAGTTTATGAGTAGAAATTGGACTTAATTTCATATTTGAAATCTGAGACCAAGCTCAAACTTAGCTCTGAAGGCCTAGAAGAATCTAAATAAATTTAATCAAGCAATAAAAGCCCAACCCATGAGATTTGAAGAAAGAAAAGTTAAAATTCTTACAATCCCACTATAGAAGTCACTCGGCACAGCCTTCAGTATTTTGAATGTATCTGTCTAGTTCTATATCAGATTTAAGTGATTCAAGTGGCATTGGAAAGATAACTCAAAGGGCTACAATTTTGTGTGAAATAGGAATTTCAAATTCTGACTTTTAATAGGTCAAAACAGGCCAACAAAATGACCTAAAAAGCTGAGAATAATTACATCCGAATTTTCCTTTCATTTTTGGAAATTCTAACCTCTTCGGTATTACTTAGAAGGCTCCTAATGTCTATAAATATAAAACCCTATTCATTATTAGGGTTGTTTTTGATTTTAGAGAGAGAAGACGGAGGCTACGAAGACATGTGCGGCTAAGGAGCTCTCCTCTTAGGGTTTAGATGAAACTCTAGTCAAGTAACAATGTTTTGTATTTAGTTTGGGGTTTTTATTATTGATTCAACAATTGAATAAAAAGCGATGCAAGACAAATAGGGACAGCGCTGGAATTTCAAAACAGAAGTTACTTGATGGCCTAAACAGTGAGTAATTTATAATTTTAAGAGTAAATTGAAGGCTAATAGGTAGGGGAAGAGATCAGGGTTGATTTGAGGGTGATTGGATGGAGTTTAGAGGTTGAAAAATGCACTTTTAGAGGACTGTAAATAGTAATCCGAGAATAGCTCATTGAAACACAAAAGAAGAAGAAAGGAGAAGAAAAAGATAGGTCTAGGCATCACACCTAGATTCCATAAGCATCACACCTAGGGTTTGATTGTATCACACAATCCATAAAGAAACTTCAAAGCTCTTTAACTTTTTATACAATATCAACTCTATTGAATTATAAGCATTACATAACTTTATATAGGACTAAGAAACTTCCTAAACCAATTAGAATTAAAATAGGAAACTACCAAAATATCTTTGACTTCCAAAACTAATTTAAGACTAAATAAGAAACAAAAACAAAGACTAATTAAATAACTTGACTCACAAGACGACTCATGGGCGACCCCTATAGCCCATGTAGGCAAATATAAAATTACCAAAATACCCCTCGCCTAAAAATCCTAGAAACATAAAAATAATTATAAAATAAAACTATAATAATATTAGAAACATGATTATATATGGTTCCAATCGATTTCTCTTTGAAACCATTCCAATTTCCAAATAGTGTCGTTTCTTTAAATTTACTCTTCTTTGAGCTTCTTATATTCCGCATCATTCTCCCTTAGTTGGAAAAAACTCGACCACGAGTTTTGAAGTGTGACTGATAAGACTCTAATAATACTAAAAACATGTTGCACATCATTCTCACTTCTTAGAGACAAGTGGCAGCGTAATACTAAAGTCTATAAACGGTGTGGCAAAGATGCTTCTAAGGCTCAAGTTTTGATTTGGCATGTGTGGATGATGCTGGGCCCACTTGGGAACCAGAATAAATTAATTTGAGTCTTTCCTCAATATATATTTATGTTTTAGGGTCAAGGGTATTTTTGTAATTTGTACAATTTCTAGAACGGGTCTCAATAAAGGGTCGTGGGGTTGACCCATGGGTCTTGGTATTGGTTTAATATGTTTATAAGTCTTATTTGATATTAAATAGGTTTTAGAAGTCAGAGATTTTGTAGTAGTTTTAGTAGTTTCCTATTTTGGTCCTAGTTGGTTAAGGAAGTCTTCTAGTCCTATATAAAACAATCCATTTCTTCTAATAAAATAACAATTAGAATTTATATAATTTTCAGAGCTATGAGCCTCTTTAGGGTTTGTGTGATTCAATCCAACCCTAGGTGTGATGCCTAAGGGATTCTAGGAGTGATTCCTAGTTGTCTTCATCTTTTTCTCTTTTTCTATTGCCTCTGTTCACAGATTACCACTTCCAGTCCATAAACAGTCTTTCTTCGGTCACAAATTCTTGTTTCCTTACGCCCAAACCATTCGTAACCAAACCTTAACCACCCCTAGCTTTATTTCGCTAAACCTAACCCTAAGTTAGCTTAAACTTGCTTCAAACCTGCATGTGTTGCATTAGTTTTGGTATCAGAGCAAATTGATCCTGGCAACTAGAAGCGGTCGAAGTTTCAGGGGCAAACTCATAGACAAACAGCGAGATGATTTTCTACACATCATCATGGAAAGGGTTGATGCATTGGAAGCAAAACTATTTGAGAGTGAAGCCTCCAATCATCAGAAAAGTAATAGTGTTGCAAATGGTTCTGAATCTCCTTCAGCCAGTAGGGCAAAACCACATGGAAAGGATGTTGTGGAAGAAACTGAAATAAAAGATTCTGGTACTTCGTCAACAATCAAAGACAAATCGACGCAACGATTTAACATGGAAAATCACAATTAGAGCATCTTCAATTGTGAAAAAAAATCATGGGTCAAAGCCACAAAATAATCCACTAAGAAGACAAAAAGGAATTACACAAGTATACTCTCAATTACCTAGCGAATCCACACTCGAATTGAACCGACCCCAATGTGCCTCTTCCACTACCGTTTTCACCTCGGAATTGTCTTGTCTAATGTTGAATCTACAATGCTGATGTCAAATCCACGACGATGAACTACTCTAGAATCCACCAAAACTTCAGGCCTAAGTTTCCCATAATCCACTGAAGAACAATTCTCTCTTTTGTGGATAAAAGAAAATAATAAACCTCTTGATGATGTTGACATAAAGTTCATAGATCCATTGATCACTCTTAAATTATCAAGGAAACACTCATAAAAGCACCTTCCAATATAAAACACTTTATTTTTTCTTCCTCTTTGAAAATCTGGATGGTACAAAACCTAAAAATAGCGAACAATGCACTTTATAGAAAACAAGATTGCGTAGTTCACTCGAGCGCACATTTCACCACTCGAGTGGTGTAACTAAAGGCGGTGCGAAACATATAGGCTGACTGCTCGAGCGCAACTTTCACCGCTTGAGTGGTAAAACTTTCTTCCTAGAAGTTCAGACACTTTGCAAAAATACTGGATGATCCTTGTCTTCGCTCAAGCGAACAAATGACCGCTCTAACGATCAAACAACTTCGACTGCATTTTTACTTTTTGCTTCAGGAGCGTTACCCCTCGACCCCGCACATAGTTAGTGAAGTGGCAAACATGAAATGATTAATATCACAAACTCATTCGCAAGGCACAATTCGGGTTGGATTCACATCTAAACACTCATAGCTTCACCGAAATATAAGAGCGAATAAAATTATAACTGAAAGGAATTTTGTCAAATGAGATTCCCAATTACACAAAGCTAACAATATTTATTTGGAAAATAAAAATATGTAGAAGTAGAACTATGCAAAATTTATCTAAAAGATTAAATATAAATATGTTGTGATTAGATTAAGAAGAAAATACATAATAAATTAATTATGTAGAGTATTGAATAAAATATTTTGTAAATTAAATTTAAATGTTTTGTAATAAATAATTTCATGTTAAATAAAAAATTAAATATAAATTATTCTTAAGATATCAATGAGATAGACAAAAATAAAAAATATAAAAGAAAATTAATTTGATCAGTGTGATGCACATAATTAAGCACATTCTATCTTATTTATTTATTTATTTTTATATTGAAATCATGTTTTTTTCAAATATCATAATAATTAAATTAAAATACCAACTATATAAAAGAAATCTGACACTGACAAAACTAAATACATATTGAAAAATATATGGAAAATAAATATTTCACAAATTGAGTCCATATAAAATTGGTTATTATAATTGAAATTGAGTTTGTGTAGAACTTTATATGTAAATAGAAAATACTAATGTATTTTTTTTTTGAAAAAAAGTAAGTCTGTACAATGTGCCACATAAGAAAGGAAAAACACCACTTATATATATATACACTATCGTATAACCTGTGCTATGCACGGAGTTAAATAATGATCGATAAATTTATTTTTTAATTAATTAAAAATATTTTTACAATAAGCTATCTATTTTTCTAATTTTTTTTTTTTTTGGTGATTTGTTCAAAATTATATCAATTTTTTTCTGCTCCATTTCGTGTAGACGAATATATATAAAAAGTAAAAACTAAAAAAGTCTTATAAAAGAAACTTGAAAAATTCAAAATAAGCCAAACAAAATTTATTATTTTTTTTCTTATTTTTATCTTTTTTTTTTTTTTTTTTGCGAACTTTTTAAAATTTTCAAATTATATATGCTTAAAGTTTCACTTCGACTTCCCTTTTTAAATTGGATGCAGCTAAGGAATGATTAAAATTTTTGTTTTAAAATTCTATCTATAGTTTTTATTTATTTTATTTTATTTTATTTTTAAGTTAGACATGGCTAAATGTATTTTATTGGGATTTTTATTGATAAGTCCAATTTAGAAGTGTTTTAACCCAAGAAGTCCATGAAGGAATTTTTTAACCCATTTAGTCCTATGTATGTATAGTTTTATTCCATAAACTCCATTTTCTTGATTTACACTATTTTCTTGGACACTTATGCCCTTATATTCAATTTTGATACATTTATAAATATTTTTTGAACGATTAGCAATTTAATGATGTGAACATTCATATTTTAAAATTTACATTGGTAGGAATGTAAAATTGGCCCGTGGACGGCCCGAAACCCGCCTGCGAGCCGGGGTGGGCCCGGCCCGTTGACAATGTGAATATTCACATTGACATATTAACATTCACATTAATAGGAGTATAAAATTAGCCCGCGTCCCGTAGTGGCGCGAAACCCGCTCGCGGCCCATGGGTGGCCCGGGGCGGGCCCGGTTCGGCCCATTGACAATGTGAATATTCACATTGACATGTTAACATTCACATTGATAAGAGTATAAAATTGGCCTGCGGCCCATGGGCGGCCAAAAGCCCGCCCGCGGCCCGGGGAGGGCCCGGCCTGGCCCTTTGACAATGTGAATATTCACATTGACATGTTAACATTCACATTGATAGGAGTGTAAAATTAGCCCGCGCCTCGTGGCTGCCCGAAACTCGCCCACGGCCCGTGGGTGGCCCAGGGCGGGCCCGGCCCGGCCCGGCCTGTTGACAATGAGAATATTCACATTGACATGTTAACATTCACATTGATAAGAGTATAAAATTGGCCAGCAGCCCAGGGCGGGCCCGACCCGGCCTGGTCCGTTGACAATGTGAATATTCACATTAACATGTTAACATTCACATTAATAGGAGTACAAAATTGGCCCACGTCCCGTGGCAGCGCGAAACCCGCCCACGGCCCATGGGCGGCCCGGGGCGGGTCTGGTCCGGCCCGTTGAAAATGTGAATATTCACATTGACATGTTAACATTCACATTGATAAGAGTATAAAATTGGCCTGCAGCCCATAGGCGGCCAAAAGCCCGCCCGCGGCCCGGGGCGGGCTCGGCCCGGCCTGACTAGTTGACAATGTGAATATTCACATTGACATGTTAACATTCACATTGATAAGAGTGTAAAATTGGCCCGCAGCCCGTGGGCGGCCCGAAGCCGGACCGAAGCCCGAGGCGGGCTTGGCCCGACCCGTGACAACGTAAATATTCACATTGACATGTTAACATTCACATTGATAGGAGTGTAAAATTAGCCCGCGCCCGGGGCAGCACGAAACCCGCCCACGGCCCGTGGCGCGACCCGGGGCGGGCTCGGCCCAGCTTGTTGACAATGTGAATATTCATATTGACATGTTAACATTCACATTGATAAGAATGTAAAATTAGCCCGTAACCCGTGGGCAGCCCGAAGCCCGACCTCGGGCCGGGCAATGTGAATATTCACATTGACATGTTAACATTCACATTGATAGGAGTGTAAAATTGGCCCGCAACCCGTGGGCGGCCCGAAGCCAGATCGCAGCCCGAGGCGGGCTTGGCCCGACCTGTGACAATGTGAATATTCACATTGACATGTTAACATTAACATTGATAGGAGTGTAAAATTTGTCCGCTGCCCGAAGCTCGCCGCGGCCCGGGGGAGGCCCGGACCCAAACCCGGGCCGCCCCGGGCCGCCCATAGGACGCGAGTCAATTTTACACTCTTATCAATGTGAATGTTAACATGTCAATGTGAATATTCACATTGTCAACAGGCCGGGCCGGGCCCGCCTTGGGCCGCCCACGGGCCGTGGGCTGGTTTCGGGCAGCCACGGGGCACGGGTTAATGTTACATTCTTATCAATGTGAATGTTAACATATCAATGTGAATATTCACGTTGTCAACGGACAGGGACCGGCCCGGACCGGCCCGGCCCGGCCCGGGACCGGGCTTCGAGCTGCCCACGGGTCACGGGCCAATTTTACACTGTTATCAATGTTAATGTTAATGTGTCAATGTGAATATTCACATTGTCAACCGGCCAGGCCGGGCCCGCCCTAGGCAGCGGGCGGGCGTCGGGCCGCCCACGAGCCACGGGCCAATTTTACACTCCTATCAATGTGAATGTTAATATGTCAATGTGAATATTCAAATTTTCAACAGGCCGGGCCGGGGTCGCCCCGGGCCACCCACGGGCTTCGAGCCGCTCATGGGATGCGAGTCAATTTTACACTCTTATCAATGTGAATGTTAACATGTCAATGTGAATGTTCACATTGTCAACAGGCCGGGTCGGGCCCGCCCCTGGCCGCCCACGGGCCGTGGGCTGGTTTCGGGCAGCCACGGGGCGCGGGCTAATTTTATACTCTTATCAATGTGAATGTTAACATGTCAATGTGAATATTCACATTATCAACGGGTCGGGGTCGGGTCCGCCCAGGGCAGCCCAAGAGCCGCGGGCGGGTTTCGGGCCGGCCACAGGCCGCGGGCTAATTTTACACTTCTATCAATGTGAATGTTAATATGTCAATGTTAATATTCACATTATGAACGGGCCGGCCCGGGCCCGCGCCGGGCTGCGGGCCAATTTTACACTCCTATCAATGTGAATGTTAACTTGTCAATGTGAATATTCACATTATCAACACGCCAGGCCGGGCCTATTTTTTTGGCCTGTGGGCCAGCCCGGCCCGACTCGAATTTTTCCTGGCACCCACAAGGATCGACATGGGCCGGGCGCCTACACATTGACGATATGAACATTTACATTGACGATGTGAACAATTACATTAGGGGTATTTTGGTAATTATGTCACGCATAGGACTTATTGAAATATAAGAAAATAATGTGAACTAAATGGAACATAAGTAGATGAAAAGGGTATTTTGGTCTTCTTATCTCAAATTGGACGTAATGGAATAGTCAAAAAGAATATGGGTTGGATGGAATAAAACTCTTTGAAAATGGATTTATCAAAAAAACTCCCTATTTTATTTTTATGTCACATAAATATTTTAATTTAAAGAAATTTTGATTAACATTATAAAATAAATATATTCAAATTTTAGACTAAAATAATAAGTGGAATTACTTTTCAGTACAATTACATTTTATTTTATTTTTTTTAATCTTTTTAAATTTGAAGGTAGGTATGGATATGACTACACCTTTTTGTTTCGACTTTCTATATAGAAATTAAATTTGAAATTACAGATATAGAATATAGATATAGATAATATATGTCATAAATAGTTCATAAATTAATAAATTTAAAAAAAGTTTCCATATTAATCAAGGAATCAATTAAAACTTTAAAGTTGAACAACCAATGGTAATTTGTCCTTTGTATTTATATAATTTTTAATTTCAAAAAATTCTAAAAATAAAGTTTTTTCAGAAAGTATATAAAAATAAAGGTTGAACTTTAGAGATCAAAAGCCTAGCAATATTTTTACTTATATAATAGTATAGATAGATATATATTTACATGTTAACTGAACTCTGAAAATAAAGAAAATTCTAGAAAACATATATATACTATTTTTTTAAATGAAGATATTGTATATCTTTTCAAACTATTATATAAAAATGTTGCAACAAAAATTTCTTTTCAAAAATATGATAATAAAATTTTTCCAATATATATTTTTCAATATAACCCACACGGTAAAGCATCGCAATAACAGTTCACGAAAAAAAAAAAAAAAAAGATAAAAGCAAAGAAGAGAATGCATCAATACATAAACACACACATACACAAAAAGGTATATTTATAACCATTGTTGAATTTTGATATTTCCATTTTGTTAATTTCTCTTTTGTTAATATTTTTCTTTGTTTACTTTTTGTTTTCCTTTTGTGTAGTTGTATTTTTGAAAGGAGAAAATGAGAATTCCAAAATCTTATGATTTGTTTCTTTCTTTCTTTCTTTCTTTCTTTCTTTTTTTTTTTTTTTTCTATCTCTCTCTAAAGAACTTACCATATTGATTATTAGAGTATTTAATAAAATTGAAAGAAAATAATAATAAATTAGAAAGAACCAAGAATTTAGAGTTTTTGAATAACGTTTTTACTTATATTAAATAATTAGTAAAAACTCGTGCTATGCACTGGATGTGAAAAAAATTAATAAAATATGTTTATCTAAAATAATATAAATAGTTAGATTTTTGTATGTAAATTATGAAAACAAAAAAATATTGAAACTTACAATTTAAGTTTTACTATTTTATCACAATTTATGTATCAATTTTTAATTTGTCACAATTTCAATCATGTAACTTTCAACTCCTTTGCTAGAGTTGTAAATTTGGACGAGTTAAACCCAAGCAACTCGAGTCAAGCCTGTAAATTTTTACAGATTAAGCAACATAATTTTTAATTTAGTGAGAACCTAAGTAAAATTTAAAAATTTACATAAATTTGAAAAAAATATTTATATTAAAAAAATTTATTGTTTAAATCCTTGTACTTTAGAAGGATATAATTTTTTTTTTTGATAAAGTTTAAAACAAAAAATGACAAAAAATAAAAATATGGAATTTTAATAGTGATTAATAACTTGAATACGTATATTTAATAACATATTATATTTAGACCAATAATATTATAATATATTATTATGACACATATAAATATTGATCTGATTGTAATTAGGAAAAATTATTTGTAAGTCCTATTACGGAGACTGATGCTACATATGGTCCTACTAAAAAACTTATGTTTCCATAAGTCCTGTGGGAAGTTTGTTGACACATTTACCCTCAATATTAGTTGTTAATATCATAAATAATAGTAAAACCATATATAGGAAATTGAATGTTACCATAGATCATATCTATATAAACGTAACGTAACGTAACGTGACACCTACATAAACGTAACGTAACGTGACACCTACATAAACGTAACGTAACGTGACACCTACAGAAATGTAACGTGACACCTATAATCTATGATAACATTCAATTTCCTATCTAGGAAATTGAATGTTACCATAGATCATATTTATATAAAACGTAATATGACACCAACATAAGCCAACAACATTTTCACATTCAATTTAAAAAAATAAAAACTCAATAAGTTTACGAAACGTAACGTGACACGTTACGTTACGTTTATGTAGGTGTCACGTTACGTTACGTTTATATAAGTGTCACGTTATGTTACGTATATGTAGGTGTCGCGTTACGTTACGTTACGTTACGTTTATGTAAGTGTCACGTCACGTTACGTTTATGTAGGATCTTATGGAATACATTCCTATCTAAATAGGACTTGAGACTCTATAAGAAATTACACAGGACTTAACCTAACATAAGTGTCTGAAAAATGACTTATAAATAAGTCTCCTTTGTAATTATAATAACATAATTTTAAAGAAAATTTAAAATTTATTTGTAATTTAATAAAAAATACATAAATTAAAAAATTAGTAATGACTTTCGATTCATATCTGTTCCATAAAAAAATCCAACAAAACGGGCCACCCAGAGCGATGAGCTCTTCCGTAGCTCCTCCTCTCCTCGTTCTCTCTCTCTCTCTCTCTCTCTCTCTCTCTCTCTCAGTCTTGCTCTCTATCCTTTCATGCTCAAGCGATGGTACTACATTCAAAGGTACTTTTTACTTCACATCTATTTCTCTACTCAATCCCCATCTCTGTGTGTGTGTCTTTGTTTTTTTTTGTTTTTTTAATTAATTTGTAAAACTCTGAGATTTTAGGGTTATGTTATGCAGTTTTTGTTTAATTGATTTGGTGTAGAGGTTTAATCAATCGTGATCTTCAAGCTGTAGAATATAGGAGATTCATTTTTATTTTAATTTTTTTGGTATGCTAATAGTTCAATTTGTAATTTGTGAGTGCATTTGCAATATGGGTTCTATGTATAATTATTATTGATTTTTGAATGAAGATCCTTCTTGAATTCCTCTCAATAATTGTGCTTTGTTTTTCTCATACACACTTACTCTAGAGATAAGCGTCTTCTAACCAATGTAAGACTATAATTCCTGACTTGATGAATGATATCGTAGGCTATATAACTGCTTGGTTAGGGTCACACATTAGAGTCTTTAAGGAATTAGGCAAGTATCACAATTATCACCCATAACTAATTAGATAGCTAATTAATTAAATAAGCAGGTAATACATATATATATATATATAAATACAATACAGCTATAGGGGCCACATGGCAGGGATACAGAAAGGAGGAGGATCAAGGATGAAAGGGAGTCTATAGGATCTTTAAAGTGGAAGAAATAGCCATTCAGTAGAAGAGTGAGGGGAAGAAACTCAAGAAGAAAAGAAAGGAAAAGTAAAAGAGATTCATAAAAATGAAATGTCTAGAAACAATCCGTTTATTAGTAGATAAGTCAATGCTAGGATATATATTCTTAAGCCATCAACTTTTTCTCTATGGTAATGAGAATGCAGAAGTCTCTAATCTTCTTGTTTCTAGGGTTCTTTGTATTTACCTCGCATGAATTTTAAAGGAAAGGAATAGAGAAATGCATGTTAAATGTACCCAATGTTAAGCCCAAGAGCTTGGCCTAGTGGGTGCAGCTTGGGGGTGTGCTCCTTTCTAGGTCTTAGGTTCAACTTCCACTAAGTGCGATCAATTCCTTGGGGCTACGCCCATGGGATCTGCTAGAGACTTGCCTGATCCACGTGGAGGGGGTGCTTTGCGTGGGTGTCAGGATTAGTTAAGGTGTGCATAAGTTGGTGTGGAAGTTAGCCTGGACACCCAATCATCAAAAAATAAAAATGTACCCAATGTTCAATTATCTTAAACAAAATTTTGAAAATTTGGTTAATAGACAAAATTTAGATAAAGATGCTATTTTCTTTATGTCTGAAACCTTGGTATAGGTCTAAGTCACAATTCTATTTCATAGCATAAGTATTGTCAAGGCCTCTATGGTACAAAAACAAATTAGTTTGTGACGTTGAATTGGGCTTCCGATAGATAAGATAAAAAAAAAATTTCATGTGGCTATGTGGGCCACATGGTAGGTGTTAGGTTTTTATTCTTGGCAATCCCGGTTGACAAAAATCCTTTCAGTTGTACTTATTTTCGCACTTTTTATTTCAGTGAGGCTATGAGTTTTTAGATGCGAATCCAACCCAAATTATGCCTTATGACGGGAATCGAGCTGCCCGATCAGCTCGCAAGGGTCGAGGGGGCAGCGCCTCTTAGCGGGTCCGGGGCAGCGCCTCTGAGCGGGTCCAGGGCAGCGCCCAGGCGGGGTCGAGGGGCAGTGCCGCCGAAGCAAAATGCAAAATTGCATTCGAAGTTGCATGTCTGCCCTTGCTCGCTCGAGCAAAGGAGTTCTCGCTCGAGGCAAGGCTGCGTCTGTAAAAAACCTGAGAATGATGATTTTACGCTCAAGCGCAGGTTGTTTGGCTCGAGCGAAGCCATTATGGAAAACACGTGTTTTTGGTTCCTCGCTCGAGCGAGAGAGTCTTCGCTCAAGCGAGCTTCGCAGTCCCAGATTTCTATAAGTACATGTTTCTGTCAGATTTTAGGATTACTGCTCCAGATCTTCATTTTAGATATTAAGGTTTATATCTGGGGATATTTTGCTAGTGTTCTTTGATGTTTCATTGAGTATTCAACTCGTGGGTTAAGAAGAATACATCAAAGGTTCGTTTGTTCATTCTATACAAAAGAGAGAGTTGTTATTCGGTGGATTTTGAAGAATTCGAGCCTGAAGCTTTGGTGGATTCTGGAGTGGCTCATCGTCAAGACAATTCCGAGGTGAAGACGGGGTTGGAAGAGGCATATAGGGGTTGGTTCAATTTGGGCGTGGATTCGCTAGGTAATTGAGAGTATACCTGTGCAATTCCTTTATGTCTTTTTAGTGGATTGTTTTGTGGCTTTTACCTGTGGTTTTTTTTATCACAATTGGAGGTGTCCAATTGTGGTTTTTCCATGCAAAATCGTTGTGTCGATTTGTCTTGATTGTTTGATTGGGATTGTTGTTTTCTGCTTAAAATTGATACATAATCACAAATCAACATCTAGGGGATTTCTAGATTTTTCAGTAGGGATAGAGAAAGGAGGACCAAGGATGAAAAGTAGCGTGTAGCCAATCAGTAGAAGGAGAAGAGTGAGGAGAAGAAACACAAGAAGAAAAAAAAAGGAAAAGGAAAGAGAATTCATCAAAAAGAAATGTCTATAAACAAACCATTTATTAGTAGACAAGTCAATGCTAGGGTATATGCTAAGAAGCAAGGACATGGACACGAGACACAATGATTTCAAAAAAATGAGGACACAGAGATGGTGGGGACATGACAATAAAAATTAATTATATATATATATGTAGATTAATATTACATACACAAACAATTAAAATTAACAAAAACTAACACTAATTCAAAATAATAAAAGGATCACTTTTTTTTTTTTTTGTGTGATAAATAAAGTTTATTGCTCGTAGCATCAAGATGATACAAAAAATACAAAAAGAGCCTGAAAAGGGGAAAGACCGCATAACCAATCAAATCATTCAAGAAATCAAAAAAACGAACAAATCTAGATCCACCCTCCATGTAACCCAACTATACAAAACTACAAAAAACCTATTCTCTAACCACAAGACAGACCGAACCACCCCCCAAAAAATACGACGATTCCGTTCCAACCAAACCAACCACATTAAGCACAATAGGGCCATGGCCCAAGCCTTCTGCCGCCTCCCAATCCGACCCCCTCCCCAACTCCAGAGGACCGCCATCTCCTCCCTTTGTTGAACCCAAGTGATTCCAAAAGTAGAGAAGATAAGCACCCACAAACGATAAGTCACATGACAATGGATAAGCAAGTGATTCAGAGACTTTGCATTACCATAACATATACAACACCAATTCACTAGAATATAACGATGGTGAACCAAATTATTAATAGTTTGAATCTGATCAAAAGTTGTCGTTCACACAAAAAAGGCACCTTAGATGAACACCTGTAACCCAAACACAATGCCAAGAAAACTCCCCCTCCACACCACTAGACAAAGCTCGGTAGAACGACAAAATCGAGAAAACACCTTTTGCACCTGACCTCCCCACACCAAGATAGCCTCCCTCACCCTCCCAAGCCCGCACCCCACAATAAATCCACTAGCTGCCCAACCTCCCAATTTTGAACCTGCCGGCGCAATATAATATCCCAAACCACCGCACCTCCAACCCCATCTAGATAAGACGCCACCACAGCCTCTTGATCAATGGCAATATGAAAAATCAATGGAAAACGAGACTGTAAAGAAACCTCACCACACCATCGACATCTATTAATTATTTAAATTTAAGCAAAAAGTAACAATCATTCAACATCCAACATGCATAAAAAGAACTAAGAAAAGGGGATAAAAAAACTATTTGGGGTGTTCCTAGAAAAAAATGTAATTAAATAAAGGGACACACGAGTCCCCTCTGTCTCCCTGTCTCTAACACTGCTACAACACATATTTTGGAGTATTGGTGCTTCATAGGGTATATGTTTTTAAGCCAATTAGATTCATGTATTTGATTATTTATTTATTGGAATAAATGTTATGTTCATGCTTTATTATTTGAATTTTTCCATCTAAGAAGCAAGGACATAAGACATGGATACGACACAGATATGCCGAGACGACTATTTTTCAAAATTTCAGGACACGGCACATTGGGGGATACATGAAAAAATAATATTTTTATATATTTATGTCATATATATTACAATATTCATGAATTTAGAAAATACTAAATCAATATTGTGTTTTATTTATTTTTTATTGGATATGATTTATTTATAATAAACTATTTGTTTATTTCTTTTCTTGGATTGGTTAGCAATATAGTTTTTTCCACGTCATGCTTTGACATGATGGACTTGATTTTTAAACCTGCTTGATGTAGTCCAAGTAGAAAGCCATGCACAATGAATTGGGTCTGTGGCAATTTAGAATAAAACACCCACAAAGCCCATAAAAATGTACAACAGATCAACAAAAAGAGAGCCTACCCCATTAAGTGGAAAAAAAATAAAAAATGAATCTGAACCCAGGATTACCTCTGTCGAAGAAGACGAAGTTGAACCAGGTAAGTATGCTTTTTCTTATACTGTTATTGTCTTTTGTGTGACTTCTTCCTTCATCTCTTTCTTTGTGAATCACAGATCTAGAGTTCCTACAGGTAGCATGAACAAAATTAGTGATTTATTTTATTTTATTTTTGGCCATCATCGTGTCCGAGAAGTGTTTGGAGAGTGTCGGAGGTGTGCCCAGCAACTAAAAGAAGTGAACAAAAGTGGGACACAAGAGAGGGCATGTCTGTCATGTATTTGTCGTGTATTCGAACTTGTCTGTGTCCTAGATGTGTTGGACACTAATACGTTAGGCTAGATGGAATGCATGTGCTTCATTGGTTTTCGTACATAATGGATGTGATTCATGAGATGAATGTTTTAACCTCATGGTTATATTAAATGTGCTTTTTATGTAGGTAAAGGAGTTTCATTTACATGAGAACTCCCAAGTTTGTAACTTGGAAATTTCACAGTTGTTAATATAATTAGGGTCTGTATTAGGTCAGCAACAACATAATTAACTTTGATACGAGTGGTTGGGCTTGTCTAACTAGAATATGTCACTTTGAGAATATGTCACTTCAAAGGTTGAATTTGTGGTTCATTCGAGTAATGTGGTGTGGGAAATACTAATTTAAGGGATGTGTTACGTGATGTCTATCATGGAATTCCTAGAACACGTCATTTCCTTTCTATCTCAGTTTTTGCTACTTACTTCCAATGTTTCCTTTTTTTGTTGGTAATATATTTCTTTTTGATAATTAATTATCTATAAATGTTAATAATACAAGCATTGATTTGGAAAATCAAGTTATTGATGTCACTCCATCTCCGCTCACTAGTTATACATCATCTTCTCATGGCTCCAAAGATGCTTTATTGTGAACGAATTTGAGTTGTTGCTCAGTGAAGATTGGAACTTGGGAGTTATGCTAGTGCATATCAGGTTAAATTGGTCCCATCTGCAGTAATACCTGAGAGACTGCACAACAAAATTCAGATTTGTTTTTACCAGTAACTGAAATGTCCTTGAATTTTGACTCTTTTAACTCCCACCCTCTTTCTCTCCCTGATACTCTACGTTATATGGACTCGGGTACAAGTGTTGGGTGCGGGTATGTATCTAGGGGTTGGACTCAACAAACCTTTAAAAGAGGGATACGCGAGTACATCTAAAAAGTACCCAAATTAGACACGGGTCCGTGGATATGGCTAAACATGGATGTGTCAAAAAAATATTATGTATTTTCTGATGAAGTTACAATAATTTATGGTTCAGAATGATTACATATTTTTATGATGATGCTACACATTTGTACTTAAAAAATATTGAATAAAAATTATATATAACGTTAGTAAAAAAAAATGAATAATTTATTTTCCATGGATGTAAGTTAAATTCCAACTCCTTAATTAGTATTAGTCCCAAACATGAGAAGCTCATGTAAGACCATCTCCAACGCTGCATCTAATATTTCATCAAATTTAAATTTGATGAAAAACGAAAATTGTTTAACCTCCAACCCTTTCATCAAACTTGTATCAAATGAGTGATGAACCAAACCTTTCATCAAATGAACGGAGGTTTTCATTTTTCATCAAATTTAAATTGTTACCGTTGGGCTGTACATCCTCCCAGATGTCCACCCAAGAGCAACTTTGACAGCTTTTTTTGTTCATTGTCAGACGACCTTTAGGACATCTGCCCGGATGGCCTCCCGGACAACTGGGGAAGTGAAAAATCTGATGAAAATTCTAGTTTTAGTATTGGAGTGAACGGTATCAAATCAAAATTTTCATCAAATTTTTACTCAAATTTGATGAAATTTTTGATTCAACGTTGGAGATGCTCTAAAAGCCAGCTGTCCCAATAGCCGTATAATATTTATTATAAGCCCCATTTTATTAACTAACCAAAGTGTATCCTAAATAAGCCCAAATGCACCAAACCCTTTAATATAACCCTAGAAGCCATCAACAAAGTTGAATATAGAATACGGAGATGAAGAACGATAATAGTGACGATGAGGTCACGAGCCATGTTTCTCTCTCTCTCTCTCTCTCTCTCTCTCTCTCTCTCCCTCTCTCTCTCTCTCTCATCCTCCTCCTCCTTTGTTGCTGCCATGTGTAGACACCCCATTTTTGACCGACCTTAAGACTCAGACGTCACCGATTGAGTGCTCAGTGATGATGCATATTGTGCTCGTTTTGAGGTTTTAGAGTCTCGGCTGCGAGCCTTGCCTCCGGACTTCGGGGCTCTTTTGTGTTTTGTCTTAGTTTGCGAACCAGGTCCTGTTTTCTCTGTTTTCTCTTCCCGAAGGGAGGGAGAGGTCTCGTAGACCATCTCTCACTGGCCGTAGGCTATGTTTCGTGGTCGTAGGCCATTTTTTCCGTTTGGAGACCAGTTTTCGATTTTTGGAGCCGTCAACCGTGTGCCTCGGTTCGGGGCCGCTTAACTACCTCCGTTTGCTCCGATTTTTGGGACACACCTTGTTTCCTCTCTTTTGAGGGACACTGTGGCCTGAGAGGTCACCTTCGTGGTCGCGCGCCACCTCTGGTGCCTAACAACCTGTTTTCGGGGCCTTAGGCCGCGTGTTTTGGCCCCCGAACCCTCGTTTTGCATCGATTAGGGTTCATTTTTGGTATGGACCCTATTTTCTTTGTTTGGAAGGGGGCACTATAATGGGAGACCAGCAATTCTTTTGGAGACCATTTTCTCTCTCCTCCAGCTGGTTTTCTTGACAGAAAGTTGGTTTTCCTCATTTTTGGGCCATAATCTCTGGTCTCCCATACCACCATTGTGTTGTCTTCATCTGGGAGGCCACCAATATGGGTAGGCTGACCAGCTTTTCTTCTTGACCCTTTTGAACCTTGCTAGAAAGTTGGTTTTTCTCTCTCCTAGGCCACAATTTCTAGTCTCCCACCATACAGCTGTGTTGTACTCATCTGGGAGGCCACCTTTCTGGTATGGCCGACCAGCATTTCACATTAACCCTTTTGAACCCTGGTCGGCCGACCAGGGTAAGTGGTCGGCCGACCACTTGAACTGGTTGGCCTACCTTCTGCTTTTTGGCCTTCCTGAGTGCAACACAACTGTGCCAGCTGTGAAGCATTTGACCCATCCTCCGAGATTTTGACCCTCTTGTTTGTCTTCTTAAGGAAGCTTTGGTCCATTATGCTTAGCTTCAAGGAGAAGCTTGACCCTTTTGGTTAAGCTTCTTTTAGAAGCTTTGACCTTTTGTTGAAGCTTCTTAGAAAAGCCTTGCCCCTTTGTCTTCTAGAAGAGAGGGTCTCCTCTCCTTTTGAAAGGGTTGAAGAATTTGGTTAAGACACTTTGCATACAACTTTCCATATCTCTCCATCCCAAGCTCTAAACTCCATTATTCTTGGCCATTTGCACACCAACCCTTAGCACAACACCTCCACCACCCATCCAAGCATCTTGGAACTGATTTTCAGAGGTTGAAGGCTCACCATCTTGGGCCAGAAATTGCTGGAGGTCTTCTCTACAAGGATAAGTCTCTATCTCTCCCATTTTGACATTGTTTTGCTTCATTCTTCAGCCTTATTTGAAAGCATTTCTTGGTTTTGTCTTAAACTGTAAAGTGTCTTATTTTGAGCTCCTCTTGAAGTTTGATTAAGGACACTTTTCTGTTTGAGGTCATCTACCTCCTTGTATGCTCCATCCCTCTTTGTAGGCTTATTTTGCTTCCTATCTTAGCCTTACTTGCTAGCATTTTCGAGATTTGTCATAAACTAAAAAGAGTCTTATTTTGAGCCCCTCTTAAAGTTTGATTAAGGGAATTTTTTTGTTGGGGGTCATCTACCCCCTTGTATGCTTGTTTGCATCTTGTTTTGAGCCTTGCATCTAGGCCTTTGTTTCATGCTTTGGTTGGCCTTCTAGCCATTGAAATCCAGTGGATTTTCAGTGGCTAGCACACTGTTTTGAGAGCCAAAATCAGGGGGTTGACCCCCTCTCTCCTTGTCATGTTTGTTGGCCCTTTTGGCCTTCCAAAGGGGCTCCTACTTGCATGTTGTGAAGTCACATTTCAGGCCCTATTTGGTGAGTTTTAAGGTCTTCCTTGGCTCTGTACAGAGCCCACTTTGCCATATGAAGTGTCTATTTTGCATGTGTAAAACAATCCCATCCAAGGCCTTTCAAAGGGGCTTTCATTTGCATGCTTCCTAGACTAATTTCAGGTTCTTTTTGGTGGGTTTTAGGACCCTCATAACCCCTGTCCAGAGGCCATTTTGCCATTTTCTGTGTCCATCATACATGTGTTGAACAACCCTCTTATTGGCCTCTCAAAGGAGCACCCCATTCTAACATGCATTGACTGAGTTTCAGTGGTTATTTGGGCATATTTTAGCATGGCATACTTCTGTTTTTGGCTGGTTTGGTGAGCCCTCATGTGCTTCATATAGCTATAGTGTAAATCATGGTTCACTAGCTTTCTTTGCATGCTTTGTCGACCCTTGATTCTAGTACATTTTGGCCATGCCTTAAACTGATTTTGTGCATATTTTGGACGTACCTAGCTCTGTTTTTGGGTCTCATGGTCAAATGGTGTTTGTTTTGCATGCTTGTGGTTCAATACACTTGCTTAGCTCTTAGTTTCGGGATCCATTACATGCATATACTGAGGTGTGTTCATGTTTTGGACCCATTATACATCATATTTCAGAGCTTTTTTGAATGCCATATTGTCATGTTTTATACTCTTTAAATGCGTTTGAGAGTCGGGCTTGTATGCCTCATTTACCGACCATTGAATGAGCTCCATTTCGCTGCATTCCGAGCCATTATTTTAGGTCATTTCCCTACTGTTTCAGACCTGCTCCGGGTCTGTTTGGGGTTCATTTTTCCATTAGTGCATTGTTTCGGGTACCTCTAGAGTAACGCACTTCACTAGTTTCGGTACCCGGGCCCCATAGCTTGCATCGTGTGCCATGTTTGCATGTTTCGGGACCATTTTATACCATGTTTCAGAGCTGAAATGTGTGTGCTTGTATGCCATATTGCATCCTTTTCCATGCTTTGGTAGAATGGCATTTGATGCCTTAGGATCGATCCCTTGCATCGTGCATATTTGCATGTGTTTCGGTTGTCTCATTTCCATCATATGGCCACTAATGTGAGTGTGGCTGAGGTCTACTCATGTTGGTGTAAGTCCATCGTGCATCATGTATGCCATTTTAGTCCATAGCATTGCGTATGCTAGGTTGCATGTTAGAGCATTGTGTATGCCATGTTACATCACGTGCATCGTGTATGCCATTTTAGTCCATAGCATTGCGTATGCTAGGTTACATGTTAGTCGCATTGTGTATGCCATCTCATTTGCATTGTGTTTGGGGTAGGAGTTAGCCCGAGCATAGGAAACGAGGGACGTTTCGTATTCCAAGTGACGGAACGTGTCTCAAATCCCGGTCGCCGACACTCCGGATTAACCATGATGGAGTCTAGTCCTTGTTGTGTTTATATGTGCATTTATTTCACATCGAGTCGTGCAATTCGACTCCTCGGCCATCGTGCATCGAGATACGTGATTGTTGGCACGAGGACTGAGGTGTGCATACATATGTGAAAATACTTTGCCATGCCCCTTTCTTGCTCTCTGTTGCAGCAAATTAGAAATCAGCAACTTTCTAAAGCCTTGCACAGCATTCCGGGATTAATTGCAAACAGAGGCAAATCGGGGCATCGCAATGGATATCTGCGCAAGGCAACTTGAGCATGCATCTTTCATCATTCGGAACAGAGTTGAGGCGGTCCATGAATTTGCATGCTAGTTTATTTGCTTTCCTAGTTAATTTGTTAATTAATTAGGGTTTTGTAATATTTAATCATTCATTCGGACTGTAATTATTTATTCGGACTGTATTATTTATTCAGACCCTCCGAGCGAGGGCAATGTTGTAATAAGTGTGCGTGAGTGTGATGTATGTCTTCCAACCCCACTTCTTTCTCCCTTTTATTTATCAGCTTATGATGGTTAGATTAGGGCATGTTTCAATTAGCATACTTATGCTCGCATGTTTGCATCCATTCATCTGTCTTGCATGCACCGGGCTCGGCGCATCATACTAACTGCATCGTATTTCAATTCCAAGTTGAATACGTGTTAGCTGTTGCATCTCATATGCCATTCTTAGAATAACCGAGCCTATTATAGTTGCATTTTTTTGCATGTGTTGCATTAGGCATCTCAGCATAGTTAGGATCCATGCATGTTTTCTAATTAGCTCATTTCTTTGGCATGGAGTACTCGGTAAGTATTTATGCTTCAGCATCCTTGCATGTGTGTGAGTGACTGCCATGATAGCATGCTTACCATGAGGCTAATTGCTTATGTGATACGTCTGCCTGAGTGCCTGTGGGTGAAGGTTGGATTATCTGAATTGGAATAATGCGTTGACTGTGAGTTTTAAGCCCACTAGATAGTGGCAAAACCATATTTTCTAATCCCACCCGAGGGTGGCAAAACTTGCATTTTTAGCCTACTTGCGAGTAGCAAACCATTTTCGAAGCAAACGTGAGATGTTTTGTTCCAATTCAGGCGATCCGGTCTCTATTTGTATGTTGTGCGCATCACGTAGTAAATCTAGGCTAATAACTGGAATAAGAGCACATAATATTTTTAAAACTTGATAGCATGGTTAGTAGAGGCCGATCTTTGATCGGGCGAGCGGGGATGCTCACGAAGTGACCTTCCCCAATCGTACCCCAGTTCCCAAGCCGAGGCAACTTTGGTGATGACGGACACGTGGCCTTAGGCAAATGAGTCAGGGTTTCCTAAATTTTTCCATAAAAAATATTTAGGTGGCGACTCTGTATCTGGCGAAGCAGTCCATGTTTGACACTTCTTTCTAAAAATCAGTTTTTCAAAACGATTTGCCGGATTTGGACTCTTTGGTGATTTATCAATCTCACATCGCACATTGTGAGATCAGATTAAGAACCGTGACAATTTGAGTCCGAACTGTAGTGAGCCCAAAACGAACAGAGCAGGGGATTCCCTCCCGGGACATTCGGGGATGTCTACAGTTTCTGGCGACTTTGTTGGAGATTTAGAGAACTTGACTCGAACTCATGATATCTGGTTTTGACTACACTTGTATGTTTCTTTGCATTGCATTTGCATTTGCATTGGTGTGCCTAGGACACCGTGTTTGCCGTATGCTATTCCTGAATGGTTTGTCGGAGGCTCACTTCGAGAAGCGTGCCATAAGGCTGACCGGTTGCGGGCTCTGCCACGATGGGAACACAAATCCCGATTTTATCGGGGCACTCTTTTTGACTATTCGACCTAGTGCATATTCAGAATCCATAGTGACCATTCCAAACTAGGACATGTTGCTTACCCGATTATAAGTTGTTTGAAACCGCTGTGTGCATAGCGAAACCCTAGCTCTTGACAAGATAGGACAGGGAAACCCTACCCCAACATAGGGGTGTTTTGGCTCTCACTTGCTTGTTATGTGCTTTTTGAGTGCGTCTCTACAGGAATGCATGTATCAGTTTGCAAGTTTGGGACATCAGGCCTACGGGCACCAGTTCAGTATTTTGGGAATCAGTTATCTGCGGGTATCAGATTCAGTTTTTGAGAGGGCAGTAATTTCAGGATAATGATCAGTATTTGAGAACAGTATTTTCAGCTTATCGACTGTGTGTTGTGATGCTCAACTGTGTGTTTTGTATTTATTTAAAGTCGTTATGCTGTCCGTTTGTCTGGTCGTTTATTTCCTTATTATTGCTTTATTTATCTTTTTGCTAGGTAGTTTAGCACAATTGCTTCAAACCAAGCAGATATTCCCCAAGCACTCTGGACAAGAGGTCGCCGACTCAATCGATCTGAGGATCTGGTCGACGGACAACCAGTGTTCCACTCTCAACCCCCGGTTATCAGACGGAGGCTGAGAAAACGCAGTGTATCCGAGCAGAGATTGCCAGATCAGTGGACTTTGAACAGTCAGGTTGAGCTTCTTGAGGCTACTCTAGAGTTAGACCTACCGGTAGTTCAGATAGATCAGGGCAGTATGGCAGGAACGACAGGAGTAGAGGAAATGATGCGTCAGATACAGGAAACCATGAGAGCTATGCAACAGGACGCTATTCGTCGAGATGAATTTGCCAAACAACAGGCCGAGATCATGGCCCAGCAGGCAGAGTTAATTGCCAGGCTGCAATAACAAACCGGGACATCTGCTTCACACCAAGCTCCTCCACTACCAGGGGTTCAGACACCCGGGGAAACACCCAATGTCCAGTAAGGTACGGATATTCTGGTAGGGCCAGCTCCATTCCCAATTTTACCCCAGCTATCCAAAACACCTACCAATCTACCAGACTCTCCCTTCGAGTTCGAGGTTGACCCTACCGCGTTGAAATTGAGCAAGCTTGAGAAGTTGTTCAAGAAATACCAAAGGATGAAGTCTATCCCGGACATTGAGGACGGGTACACCGACGTGGCTGTGACGCTGCCAGATAGGTTCAAAATGCCACAAATCGACCGCTTTGACGGATCTGGGGATCCCATGGTGCATCTCCGGTTGTTCTCAGATGTACTATGGCCGATGGGCCTCACCAGACCGCAAAAGCTTTCATTATTCGGCCGGACCCTGTCGGGTGTGGCCGCTATCTGGTAAGCGAAATTAGAACACGATGTTAAGCGGAACTGGGATGAGATGGCCGAGGCTTTCATTGCACAGTACTCCTATAACACACAAATCGAGATTACAACCCGTGATCTTGAGACAACAAGGCAGGAGCCTAAGGAGAGCTTTTCAGAGTTCGTAGCCAAGTGGAGGGCGAAGGCCTTAATGATGACCCTAAGGCCTACCGATAAAGATCAAATCCGGATGATTGTGCACACTCTCCAGCCTAAGATGATGCAGAAAATGATTGTGCTCCCCTTCCTACCTTTTCAGATCTTCACGAGATGGGAGTACAGGTTGAGGATGCCTTGAAACAGGGCTTGATTGATAATGATAGAGAGCAACCCAGAAGAACCTTCAACCGCAACAATAATACAGGCACCAGCAATGCCGCAAATGCTAGAGCTTCAGAAGTAAGCATGGTCACCACCATTCCCCCTCCAAGACCCATGGCAGTTACACCTTTCTCCGGCGCGTCCGGAAGCAACACACAAACCACCAAATACCAACCTCGAGGCCAGAGGACCTACACCCCATTATATATGCCCCTGTCCAAGGCTCTGGGGGTATTAATCAAGAAAGGGCACCTAAAGCCCCTGGAGCCGAGGCCATTGTCAAATCCACTCCCTCCCTCTCATAACCCAGCAAAATACTACGCATATCACCAACAACATGGTCACGACACTGACCAATGTTTTAGAATGCGTCACAAGATTCAGGATCTCGTTGACAAGCAGGTGATTGTGCCTCCAGAAAAACCCAATGTCACCACAAACCCTCTTCCACCGCACAACCAAGCTCCACCCCCCAAACGTATCAACTTTATCCAGACTGGGGTCGTATCTTACGATCCTAGCATATATATCACCCTATCCCACCTACCTAAACCGGAGGTGCTCCTTCCTAACTGCACTGACTTGTGCATGTTGGACATCTCCAGAACCCAACCTGAACCAATGGTGGTGACTATCAAACATAGAATAGGGAAGATTTCAGGGCAGAATGGGATTGTTAAGTCAGAATCCGAGGAATCTGGGAGTTTTGCTGAGGAGGTATACAGTCCGAGTGCCTACATTCTATCAATGGGCCAGGTTGGGCCAAATGTGGAATTACCGGTAGGGGCAGAGCTTTGTGTAATACAGGGGGATGAATCTGGTCAGAGGATAGGTGACTTGGCAGCTGTGGAAGAGGACTTTGCTAACCTCTAATTTTTCAATGAACAAGATCCAGAGGGCATGATAGTCAACTGGTCAGATTTTGAGGAGTCAGCAGAGGTAACCGGGTGGCTTGATGACCTACCAGATGTTGTCGATGAAACTCAGTTGGAACAAGGCCCGGCAGGGGCGAGGACATCAGTTGTGGCCGAAAGGGCCGGAGACCAGAATGCATCGCCGGAGAGCGCCGGTGCTAAGAATTTCGCTTAGGATCTGGGCATTTTGAATACAGGAATTATAGAGTAGCCAGCTGTACTGACGCAGTTGGAGCAAAAAGGAATCAAGGAGTTTGAGAGAATCAGAAAAGCCAAGGCCCCTGTGGGGACTGAAAGTACTGTGTGCACAAGGATAGATAATGCTGCGAGCATGTGGACGGAAAGTACTGCGAGTATAATTGTACCGGAGCCGGAAAGGTCTTTGTTGGCTGTCGATGCAATGTGGTGGGAGGACGATGATCTATGTCTTACCCACACGGATGAGGATTGGGGGAGCAACTAGCCAAACGATACCTGGTACATTGGTGAAGTCGATCATATGACTAGAAGCGGGCGATATTTCAAGCCCCCACATCAAGACCAGCCAGAGGCGTCTGGAAAGGATAAGGAGGCCGAGAAATAGAAAGAGAAACAACTCGAAGAAGAGGCTGTACTGAAGCAGTTGAAAAAGATACAAGCAGACATCTCCATCTGGGGACTACTTATGGCATCGCGAGTGCATTGGCAAGCTGTGTTATCGGCCATGGACAAGGCCAAGCTCTCAATAGACACCACGCCTAAACATCTGGTGGGCTTAGTTTTTCCAGGAGGGCCTACCCTGATGTTGACTTTCTCCGACAAAGAATTGCCACCTGAGGGTGCGAACCATAACAAGCCACTCTACATCTCTGTGGAGTGTAGAAACAAATGGATACCCGTGGTGCTTGTCGACACAAGGTCCGCCATCAATGTGTGCCCGGCAAGAACTGCATATGCAATCGGTTTAAAGACCGCGGACTTTGTGCCGACAGCCCAGGTGATTCGGGCATATGATAACACGAGCAGAGAAGTAATGGGGACAGTAAAAACTCATACCAAGGTTGGGCCGAGACAGCATGAAGTAGACTTTCATGTCTTAGAAGTTCCCGCAACCTTCAATCTACTCTTGGGGCGGCCGTGGCTGCACCAGGTAAAGGCAATTTCGTCCACCTTACATCAGATGGTGAAATACCCCCATGGGAAGGGAGTAGCCATTGTTTTTGGGAATTCATCGATCCATCCACCGCCGGAGGTGTCTACAACAGTCCTGGAAATTGAGCACGGTATGGAGGATGTGTTCTTATCCGGTTTCACTTTGGCTAAGGCCCGAGTCGTGTAGAACATTTTGGCTGTTAATGAGGGGGTGTATGTCAGTGCTCAATCAGTATACCTCATGAACAAGCTTCAACACATCCCCGGAATGGGATTGGGAAAGAGCGGCCGGAAGAGCGTTACAGCGTTGGCCGACGTGCCACACAACCCACACACCTTTGGCTTGGGTTATCTGCCCACCAAAGAGGATTGGATAAGGAAAGGTAAGGAGATGGCTGGGAGAGCCAGAGCAAAAAAGGCAGGGAAGCCATATGAGATAATGCACCGATCCATCCAGGGTACCCTAAACGGACGCTTTGTCCAGGAGGGGGAGGACTTTCTATTTTGTGGCTTCCCGGAACCATGGTTGAACGCGGAGAGGAAACGTGTGCCAGGGTTTGAGATCTTCTTCGACCTATAGTTATCCGGGGATGACGTTGCCGAAGAACAAACAGATCCATTAGCTAAAGCTGAGCAGAGCAAGAAAGTGGAGTCTGAGGACGCTGAAAGTGAAATGGGGGTAGCGCTGGCATGTCTACTTTCAGATCCTCTGATCAAACAGAAGTGCTTGGGGAATAACTTCTCGGTATGCGTGATCGGGAATAAAACGGTTGCGGGCCTACCAGCAAACATTTTGGATGCATCTATCGCACCCTCTCTCATTTGGCAGTATGAAGAGGGATTTTTGTCAAGCAGCACCAGGTCAGGTAGTGAGCCGGAATCTGATTCCACCGAGTCTGTTGAGTCGGAATCGGGTTCTAGCTTGATTGAGTCTGAGTCTGGTATTCCAGGGAGTGATAACCTGGATACCATAGTCCTGTCCAGGTCATCTTTTTCTTTCTCTTTTGAGTATGTTGTAACCGAAGAATCGGACGATTTGGATGTGCTTAATGAGAATGATGTGGATGTGGTTTCCGAGTACTTTTCTATGCCCTTGATTTATTGCATTAACTCAGACTTTCAAAATTTTGATGAAAACGACGAGGAAGAAATTCCTCCGATTTTGCAACGCTTAATTGAACAAGAGCATGAAAGATTTGTTAAACGCTTAATGGATGAAATCACTACTGTGAATATTGGTACTGAGGAGGACCCGTGGCTGGTCCAGATCGGGTCCACGTTGTCTTTGAAGGAACACGAGCGCTTAGTCGCTTTATTAAAAGATTTCAAAGATGTTTTCGCGTGGTCCTACGAAGACATGCCTGGAATCGATCCTGAGATTGTACAACACCGGATCCCTCTTGACCCTGAGGCCCGACCTGTTAAACAAAAACTCAGAAGGATCCGCCCAGACTAGGCTCTCAAGATTAAGGAAGAGGTCACCAAGCAAATCGACGCAGGTTTCCTGCTGGTATCCGAATACCCGACTTGGTTGGCCAACATTGTTCCGGTGCCGAAGAAGGATGGCAGGATCCGAGTATGCGTGGATTTCAGGTATTTGAATAGAGCTAGTCTGAAGGACGACTTTTCCTTGCCGCATATTGATGAGTTAGTGGACTTCACAGTGGGGCATGCTTTGCTTTCGTTCATGGATGACTTCTCAGGCTACAATCAGATAGTGATGGCACCTGAAGACTAGGAGAAGACTGCATTCACCACCCCGTGGGGGACGTATTGCTACAGGGTAATGCCATTTGGGCTGAAGAACGCTAGAGCTACATATCAATGAGCCGCGACCACAATATTGCACGACATGATCCACAAAGCGGTTGAGGTGTATGTGGACGACATGATCGTCAAGTCCAAAGAAAGAGAAGGCCACTACACCGCCTTGCAAAAGTTCTTTCAAAGGATCAGAGAATATCAGTTGCGGCTGAATCCTCAGAAGTGTACGTTTGGTGTTACAGTAGGGAAAATACTGGGGTTTCTGATTACACAGAGAGGTATCGAAGTCGACCCTTCCAAAATCAAGGCCATCCTAGAAATGCCACCACCAAGGACTGAAAAGGAGGTGCGAGGCTTTCTAGGCAAAGTGCAATTCATAAGACGGTTTATCTCAAAATTAACCTTGACTTGTGAATCACTTTTTGACCTCCTGAAGAAAGGAAAGAAATTCCAATGGGACGACCGATGCCAAGCTGCTTTTGAACAGATCAAGGAATACTTACAGAACCCACCTGTGTTGTTACCGCCAGAGCCGGGGAGACCGTTGATTTTGTATCTTTCAGTAACTGAGACTACAATGGGCTGCATGCTCGCGCAAGAATCAGAGGACAAAGTGGAGAGAGCCATCTACTATCTGAGCAAGAAGATGCTAGAGTATGAGACTCGCTACACACCGTTGGAAAAGGCTTGCTTAGCTTTGGTATGGGCTACCAGGAAGCTGCGGCATTACCTGTTAGCTCACTCCGTAATGTTGGTTTCACGACTAGATCCTATCAAATATCTCTTCGAGAAATCGGCACTTATGGGGAGGCTAGCTCATTGGTTGCTGTTGCTTTCCAAATTTGATTTGAAATATGTGACGCGCAAGTCAGTCAAGGGAAGAGCAGTAGCAGAATTCTTAGCCGATCATCCAGTGAAAGGAGGTGAAGCAGTTGAGTACTTATTCCCAGATGAGGCCATTTTGCATATCAAAGACGAAACTTAGACGGAGCGTCAAACCAGTACGGGTATGGGATAGGGGTGTTACTGATAGCACCCGACAATTCCCGTATCCCTCTAGCATTCAAACTCCGATTCAAAGCCTCGAACAACGAAGCAGAATATGAGATGCATTGCTGGTCTAGAAGCAGCCCCGGAACTAGGGGCAAAACGGTTGGACGTTATCGAGGACTCGAACCTTGTTGTATCTCAAGCAAAAGGAGACTGGAAAGTCAAAGAAGGAAAGATGATAATGTATCACCAGACCTTGGACTTGTTAATTCATCGGTTTGAGAAGCTAAACTTCACTCATCTACTAAGAAAAAATAACAGGTTCGCAGATTCACTAGCAACTCTATCTTCCATGATAGACATCCCGTTTAGAGTCCGGATGCGTCCAGTCATTATTGACCAGAAATTTACGCCGGCTTACGAGTCGATTGCTGCTATAGATGAGGTTCAAGATGAGAACCCCTGGTATTACGATATTTGGAATTTCTTGGAGAAGGAAGCATATCCACCAGGGGTAAATGCCAAGGATAAAAGGGCAATCAAAAGAATGGCCGTTCAGTTCATCATCTGCAGAGGTAAATTGTATAAAAGAGGTCATCTGGGAATGCATAAACTGTGCGTTGAAGCTGAAGAATCGAGACGCCTGATGGAGGCCATCCATGGAGGGGAATGCGGTGCGCATATGAACGGGGTAATGCTGGTGCGAAAGATCCTCAGACAAGGTTATTATTGGTCCACCATGGAGGAGGATTGTATCGGCTTTGTTCGGCGATGCCACAAGTGTCAGATCCATGCCAACCGCCTGAACATTCCGCCGTCGAAGTTGTACAATATGACTTCGCCATGGCCATTTTCAGTTTGGGGAATCGATGTGATCGGTGCTGTTACTCCGAAGGGGTTGAATGGGCATGAGTTCATCCTAGTCGCGATAGATTATTTCACGAAGTGGGTTAAGGCCCAATCTTATGCCGTGTTGAAAGCGTCGCACGTTGCAAAGTTTATCAGAAACAACATCATCTGTCGTTATGGGGTCCCAAACGAGGTCATTTCAGATAATGGTTCCCACTTCAAGAAGGAAGTGATTGACGTGTTGGAGAAATACAACGTGGCTTTTCATAAGTCATCCACATACCGGGCGCAAACCAATGGAGTGGTTGAGGCCGCCAACAAGAATATCAAGCACATACGGCAGAAGATGGTGGAAACCTACCGGGATAGGCCAGATAAGCTGCCGTTTGCTCTGTGGAGTTACCGGACGTCAATTCAAACTTCTACTGGGGCGACTCCGTATTCATTAGTTTATGGGATGGAGGCCGTTCTACCTATCGAGATTGAGGTTCCGTCATTATGAGTGTTGGCTGAGTGTCAAATAGCCGAAGCAGATTGGCAGCAGAGCAGATTTGAAGAACTCATGCTCTTTGATGAGAGAAGACTGAAAGCACTGTACCATGTTCAAGGTTATCAGCGCAGAATTGCCCGGGCTTTCAACAAGAAGGTTAAGTCCAGGAATCTAAAAGAATGAGATTTGGTGCTCAAAGACAACCGAGCTCCCATCCACGACCCTAGGGGCAAGTTCAGACCTAATTGGACTGGTCCCTACATCATTAAGTCTATCTAGTCAGGTGGAGCTATGGTTTTGTTGGACCTAGATGGCCTAGAGTTCTCCCAACCGATCAACATGGACAAGTTGAAGAAATATTACCCCTGAGAGGCTCGCTAGGCCGAAAACCCGAAAGGGCAACCTAGGCAAGAGTTAGAGCATAGAAAATTGGAAAATATAAAAACTGAGCTCGCAAGGTTGAAAACCCGCAAAGGGTGGCCTTGGCAAAAGTTAGAGCGTAAAAGGAGAGTGAAAATACTCGAGTGAACCCGAGCCTGAACTACGTAAGGCTTGATTCCCATCTTTGGGATACGTAAGCAACTTTATCCTGAAGTTCAGCCATAAACTTTTCCCCGATAAACTTTGTCCATTTGATCATCTCGGCCATCTTTGCCTATTCAGCATTCAAGAGTTCGGTTAAGATTGTCGGTGCAGTGCTTTTCAGACTAGGAGCAACTTTCCATTGCTATGAAGTGCCGCGGTACTATTCAGACTAGGGGCAACTTTCCAGTTGCTAGGGCCAAGGTTGTGCATCTCAGTGACAGATTTCAGGCGTGTCCAGTTCTGATCCATATCGAAAATGGTTTTAAAAAGTTTTAATAAAAGTTGACTTTGTTCAAAATTAATCTTTTTACAACTTAGACCATTTTTGGACCAAAGCGGAAAATTTTCAGTACCCACAACCTTCAATTTCATTGATTTCAATACAGAGTTCTCCTGCTCTTGCATACAAATTGAAGTTGCTTTTTATTACATTCATAAAGAAAACTTGAAAGTACTAATAAAGCAATAAATCTGGGGCATATATAAGTCAGGTGTTCCTGCGCCCCCTCCCAGAGCTGGTCGAAGCCTCCGATGCCAAAGTGGGCCCTTCCTGTGCCTCTTCATTGAGCCAATCCAAGCACTCGTCAGACAAAGTGTAACTAAAAGTGGAAGCGGGGGCCAGGAGTTCTCTAGTCCTCCATGCTGTGGCATACCGGGCAAGCTGTGCGCCTCGGACTGGGAATGCAGCAGGGTACTCTATCCCCACTGGCGGGCAAGTCTAATCATGCCCGAACTGGCGTTGGAACCGAAACGGAAAATAGAAGACACAATGTGTCATGCCAATCAACTGAATCCTAGGTTGACGGGTCATGTTATAACTCATTGCCGACAGATTAAGCCAAGGGCAGTGCCAAGCGATGCGATTTGCAGACAAACTGCACATCCAGTTGTACCACCACCCCTCATCCAGGGCATCGACCAAGCGTTGTCGAAAAAAGTAGTCGCGAGCTGAGTATGTTGGGCAAGACTCCACAATCTGTAACTTGTCCATCAACCACACCTGGGGAGGGATGAAAAATGAGAGAATAAAGAATAGAGAGATGTACGATGAGAGAAAAGAAAGAAAAGGGTTTTGTGAGAAAAATCGAGCCTGAGGGCCGAGTGATGTGAGCTATACATATGTGAGATTGGGTGAGAAATATTACCTGCAATAGTAGTGGGCTCCCCGCAAGGCTAGCTGTCTCCCGACGATGAAAAGCGTCTAAGCCCATCAATGTCTCAGCCAATGTCATGGCGATGCAGCTCTTGCCCTCCTTCAAACTTTGGGCAACCTCGATCAACCGAACACTGAATCCACCGGAGCCCGGGGCAAGCAAGAAATGAGATAGCAAGTATAGGCAAAGCGCGTGTCGCCGATAGCCCTGCCAATGATGGTCGCCGCGGTCACCAGCATCAGAAAACTAGCAAACCAAGCTCGGGATGTCCAGCTCCCCATCGTGAACCAATGATCGAGCATCATGCAAAGTGAGGCCGCACATTCGTCCTAGGGCTTGGACGTGGCCAAATCGGAGTTGAGGCAAGATCTCCTCATTGCGCTCAGATTCGATCAAAGCTTGGAAATCTTCGAAAGTAGGATACATCTCTTGCCCGCTAAAGCTAAAGACGTGTGTTACCGGGTTCCAAAACCTTGCCGCGGCATGGAAGAAAGGAAGATGCAGCGGAGTACGACCCAGCGTAAATAGTGCATTCAATCCGAAGCCCCGAAAGTTCAACTTTTCCGAGCCATCAAGAGAAGCAATCCAAGCTATGAGATTTTGGATGAGGAACGCCTCCATTTTGATGCAAAACTGAGATGAAATGAATAAACCACGAAGCTAGGACTTTTAAAGAGGATAAGGCACTGTTCGGGGGACATGTGTCAACAATTTGGTGGTTGCCAAGCTAAGTGGTCAGCCGACCACCTTTTCTAGTAGGCCGACCACCCCTTTGGTTTCTAATGAAAAAATCTGGTTGGCCAGCTCCCTCTGATGGTCGTCCATGAAGAGAAGTGGGGCTTTGGTCTTGTCCTAGCCTCTAGAAGAAGGTTCCTAGCATTTCCATGCATCGGGAGTGTTGAAGGTGCGAGTTTTCCTCTGTTTCGGATGTGTTCCGTCACTCCGATCGTCCGAAATGCATTTTGTTTATCAAGTTGTTGTTGAGTCTTGCTTATCGAGTTGTTGTTTTGATTATCAAGTTGTTTTATTTATCGAGTTGTTTTGTTTATCGAGTCTTGTTTATCGAGTCATTGAATTTTGTGTATTGAGTTGCTACTCTTTGTTTAATCAACATTGTTGTGTTTTGCTTATCGAGTTGTAAACTTGCTAAGGCTTTGTTATTTCTTAGTAAGTTAAGTTGTTTAGTTTGTTGTGTTGGTTCACTACCTGACTTGGCAATTTTCAGTGCACAATTCCATTCAATCTCATTTTCGTACAAAATAATGCGATGCAATGCTAAGAACATAAAATGCAACACTTTTTCAAAAAGTTGTTTCATTCCATCATGCTTTCTTTGTTACAACATTTTACAACAAGGGTACAAGTTTTACAGAAAATAAAACTGCCTAATAATGTACAATGTGCTACAACTACTAGTAAAAAAGGAAATAAAGCAGGAACAGCTACATCAGTGCTATCAAGTATAGGAATAAGAGGCCCTCTTCGTCCTCTTCTGCGGAACAACCTCTGCACCATCATCATCATCAGAATCGGAGTCGCCGCCCTCGGAATCCTCCTCGGCATCATCTCCACTACTGGAACCGGAACCGGAACCAGAGTCATCCTCTCTGCCAACGGATGTCTCTGACTGGGGATGTACAGGCTCCTCATCCTCGCTGGACTCCTCCTCTACGACAGGTGCTCTGCGTCTACCTCGGTCGCGAGTCGAACCCCTTCTCCCAGCTCTCCGAGAAGGCCTAGATGGCCCAGCCTGTGGCCTAGTATGTAGCAGAGGCATCTGAAAAGAAAGAGCGCAATTTGAATACATCAGCTAAAGTATGTATATCAGATGTAGATGCAAGAAAACTACAAAGAGTGGGTGTATGCAGATACAGTACATGAATGTGGTGTATGTCAGATGTGCTCTACACATACAGTCAATCAATGCAGTGAAATGTTCAAATTTAGCATGTCATCAGAAGTATGATAAATGCAACAAAACTAAAGAGTACCGGGACACCGACAATGGACAACTGCGTCTCTCTCCGCAGGACCATGCCCTCGAGTGAGGCTACTAACCCGAGTAATCCCTTCGTATACTCCCTGGTAGGCTGCAGATATAAGCTCAAGTCATCAGTGAGTAAATGAATGCCTAAGTACCGGAGTGGTAAACGAAAAGTAGTGGAACATACCAGTGGTGAGTCAGGATCACTGACGTATCGATGATCGGGCATAGGGGGCTCTATCGGAATCGGGTATGAAGTCTCGTATCGCCATCCTATTAACTCAGTCGGGATATCGCCTGATGATACGTCGGGGGAATCGGGGGAACCAGTCCAATCCCACCTCTAGATGTACTGGCCCTGCTGGTAGAAGGGATATCTGCAGCCCAAGCTTGACTTGATGATGGCATGCCAGCAGACCTCCTCGTGGGAGTACTGACACCTGTCAATGGAGGCATCAAGTATGTATGACGGTACGTCGCATACTCCCCCTCCTCCAAATGCAGAAGTACATCAGTGCCCAGCATGGCCGACTCAACATCCTGGGGAGTGAGCCCCTCAGTGGACCGCATGTCGACCGGAGGTGCTGCGGGGACACTCTGCTCGGGGTAGCCCATAGTCTGACGCATGAAGTGGTCCCCCAGAAACTAGGCCCTACCAATGGGCCCCTCAAATAAGATCCTGTACCGAGAAGCGACCCACCCCCCAACAAACTGAAATCGGGTGTTTCCACCCAAGGGCGCCCAGGGCTGCCATGTGATCTGCGGATAACCAATGCATGAACTGATTAGAAATCATAAATGTGCAAGATGAATCAAAGATGAAAACATGGAGAATTGAGAGTTCTGAATTACCTCAGTCGTTCGCACTGTGTCAAAATACTGCCGCAGGTAGGTCAAAGTCTCCCGGGCCCTCGGCCGGTACTAGCCCTCGAATACAAGCGAGTAAGGGATCGTGAGAGGCACCGCCACCTCGAGCTCCGGGGCCAACGTCGGAAAGTACGCGAAAACCCATAGCTATGGAAAACAAGGCAATAGCCATCAGAATACAGAATGTTGAGTGCAGAATGTGAATGCAGAATGTACAGAGAATGCAAAATGCTGAGAGCGGAATTCAAAGTACAGAATGTAAAGTGTGCCGTATGTGTAGTGTACAGATAACAAAAAGCAGAAATGTAAATCAAGAGGGCAGAAAGTACCTCCCAGGCTCTCCAATAACCACTGACTATGTTCCCCCGTCCGCGGGAGGTCGCACTCATGTAGCAATAGAGGGTAGCCAAGCCGGCGCCACCCCGGTCATACCGACTGACCTGTGATAGGTCTACCAGAGCACTCAGCAGATAGAGTTCAACGGTGTTCCCCCTATCGGAGAACAGAGTGGTCCCGAGGAGGAACATCAAGAATCCTCGAATGTACTGCGCTATCTCCTCGGGAGTCTCA
Organism: Camellia sinensis; assembly: GCF_055761805.1. Lineage (NCBI taxonomy): Eukaryota > Viridiplantae > Streptophyta > Magnoliopsida > Ericales > Theaceae > Camellia > Camellia sinensis. The sequence continues at coordinate 64,155,475 of NC_138972.1, forward strand.
GGCTCGGTCCCCCTGAAATGTGTGGAAAACCAAGTGTACCGGACCCTGCCCGATGATCTATCAACCGGTGGGCGAGCTCCCAACAGATAAATCCAGGCAGCCTCCCACTCGCCCATGTCCTCGTCATAAGGGATCGACCAGGCTCCCACGTCAAGGCCTGTCAGCACAGCGAAGTCGAACGGGGTCATAGTCATGTCCCTGGTAGTGGAGAAATGAAAGGAGTTGGTGGTGTCCCACCATCTCTCTACAAGGGCACCCATCAACGTCCTTCTAGCAGGATAACGAGATATCCCCGTGCAGAAGGGTCCGAACCCTGCCTGGTCAACCCAATCATGAACGGCCTCCGGGAGCTCTATGTACCACTCCCTCGCAATGATGGAGCCATATCCTCGTGTAACACGGGAAGACACCTGCATTCATAATCAACACATGTATTCAGCTTCAGAATGAAATGAATAAGTTGCGTGCAAATGAAATGTATGAGCTGTGTGCAAACCAAATCAGATACAATGCTGTGAGCTGTGTGTTCAACATGAAGTATACGAACTGTGTGTTCAGAATGGAAGTGTATGAGCTACGTGCAAACACAAGTGTGTGCAATGTGTTCACCTCAAATTTGGGCTGCGTGTTCAAGGACACAAAGTTTAGGTTGCATGTTCAACTTTCAACAAGTGTGGGCTGTGTGTTCATCTCAAAGTTCGAGCTGTGTGTTCAACGTCAAGTGTGTGAGCTTTGTGTTCAGATTTCAAAATCAGTGGGCTGTGTGTTCATCTCAAAGCTCGAGCTGCGTGTTCAACGTCAAGTGTGTGAGCTGTGTGTTTAGATTTCAAAATCAATGGGCTGTGTGTTCAGCTCAAAGTTCGAGCTGTGTGTTCAACATCAAGTGTTTTGGGCTGCGTGTTCAGACTTCAGAAATAGTGGGCTGTGTGTTCATCTCAAAGTTCGAGCTGTGTGTTCAACATCAAGTGTGTGCTGTGTGTTTACAATCAACAATGGGCTGTGTGTTTAGAAATTCAAAGTTTGGGCTGTGTGTTCAACTCTCAACAAGTGTGTGCTGTGTGTTCACAATCAACAATGGGCTGTGTGTTCAGAAATTCACAGTTTGGGCTACGTGTTCAACTCTTAACAAGTGTGTGCTGCGTGTTCACAATCAACAATGGGCTGTGTGTTCATAAATTCAACAGTTTGGGTTGCGTGTTCAACTCTTAACGAGTGTGTGTTGTGTGTTCACAATCAATATGTGGGCTGCGTGTTCAGAAATTCAAGTGATTGAGCTGTGTGTTCAAGATGCAAACGGAATACTGTGTGATAGACAAAGTGTTCAGAGCAAGCTGTGTGTTAGAATGAGCAGATAAACATGGCGAAAGCATGAAATGCACAGAAAATGCATAATACATTGCGAAAAACGTAAAAGTGAAGTACATACCTCCCGTGCCTGATGAGAGAGGTGGGACTCCGGCTCCCGTAATAGCAGATCCACAGGTGCTCGATCGTCAAAATCGGTAAAATGGTTGAAGACGGCCTGGGGAAGGATATGCTCCCGAGGGTGATACCTCTCGGGATTGAATGGCCGAACCCTCGGAGGCAAAGACATGATATCTGGCTCACCCCCTGCACCTGGAGGACCTCCGCCATGAAGGAAATGACCCGCCATCTCAAGAAATCTGCAAAAATGAGCAAAATGAGCCAAAATTGGAAAAAGTCAACAAAAGTCAACTCTCGGGAAAGGAAAAAGTCAACAAAAGTCAACTCCCAATAAAATGTTCCAAATATTGAGACAAACTTACCTCAAGTGGTGAAAATGGAGAAAGAAGCACCGAAATCAAAATTTAGTCGGTTCAAAGTGAAGAAAACTGAAAGATTTCGCGAAATAACTTTGCGTGGGGCGTTGGAAAACGCGTATAGAGCGCAGATCTAAGAGGGAAAATGGTCTAGGAAGGGAGGAGAGTTGATTTCAGACTTGAAGTTGTGAGGAAAAGTGTTTTGGCCGAGTGTATTTAAAGATCCGAGTGCAAATGTACCAAACTGCCCTTGTTTTTGTCTAGGTGGTCGGCCGACCACCTTTTCTGGTAGGCCGACCACCCCCTGCACCAAACCTGGTCTGTGGTGTTCCCAAGGTGGTCTCCAATGTCTCTTTGAGCTCCCTGCAAAATTTGGTAGTGATCAGAGTCCCCGGCACCCGAGAAAGTACAAGAAAAGTGTACTTTTCGTCGCGAAATCCCTCCGCGAGAACTTCAACTCCAACTTTCGATGCGTGTTTCATCGTTACTCATCAAAAGCAAGTTGTATCCTTTTTTAGTACATTGTGACCCTTCCGGGAGGTAAACCGGAGGCCGCGATTGAGTCACCCTCGTCGAAACTTGCATTTCTTTGCCCGTTGTTTTGTGTCAAATGTGCATTCGAAGTTGTACTTATCCTGCATTGTTATGCACGTCACTTGCATTCTCATGCACACCACTTGCATTATTGTGCACGTTTCATTGGTATTGTCATGCCTTCATGCTTAACTTGTGTTGTCACGCATGTTTCTTCTTGCATTGCGATGCACTTTCTCATCGGCACCATGTTCGCTTGCGATCGATATAGCATTGAACATATGTTGCTAACTATGTTGTGATTGTTAAGTCTCTCTCTTTTGCAGGCACGATATTGTATGTACGGTTTGTTTGAAGCTGGTGCAACTAGACGAGCCGCACAAGTATTGTACCTTTTCCGTGTGAGACGTGGCGAGAATTGAATAATTCTCCGCATTCTTAAACTGCATGTAATGTAGTTGTTGCTTTGCATTCTTGCTTAAAACTGTTGCATCTATTATGAATACTTGCTTCATTACAGCTTGCTGCTTTGCATGATCATGAGTTACGTCCAGCTTGGTGCATATCATTCTGCATTTTGCCCCTGCCTGCGGGCACATCTTTGTTTATCTCGCCTGTTTATCTAAGTCTTCGGCCTTGTCAAAAATGGGTCGTCTCTAGGCTTTGACATTCACTCCCGTCACTTATGACTTCTGAGTTTCGTCAAAAAGGGACAACTGTAGATACCCCATTTTTGACCGACCTTAAGACTCAGACGTCACCGATTGAGCGCTCGGTGATGATGTATATTGTGCTCGTTCTGAGGTTTCAGAGTCTCGGCTGCTAGCCTTGCCTCCGGACTTCGGGGCTCTTTTGTGCTTTGCCTCGATTTGTGAACCAGGTCCTGTTTTCTCTGTTTTCTCTTCCCGAAGGGAGGGAGAGGTCTCGTAGACCATCTCTCAGTGGTCATAGGCCGTTTTTCCCGTTTGGAGACCAGTTTCTGATTTTCGGAGCCGTCAACCGTGTGCCTCGGTTCGGGACCGCTTAACTACCTCTGTTTGCTCCGGTTTTTGGCACACACCTTGTTTCCTCTCTTTTGAGGGACACTGTGGCCTGAGAGGTCACCTTCGTTGTCGCGCGCCACCTCCAGTACCCAACAGCCTGTTTTCGGGGCCCCGAGCAGCATGTTTTGGCCCCCGAACCCTCGTTTTGCATCGGTTACGGTTCTTTTTTGGTATGGACCCTATTTTCTTTTTTTGGAAGGTGGTACTATAGTGGGAGACCAGCAATTCTTTTGGAGACCATTTTCTCTCTCCTCCAACCGATTTTCTTGACAGAAAGCTGGTTTTCCTCATTTTTGGGCCATAATCTCTGGTCTCCCATACCACCATTGTGTTGTATTCATCTGGGAGGCCACCAATATGGGTAGGCCGACCAGCTTTTCCTCCTGACCCTTTTGAACCTTGCTAGAAAGCTGGTTTTTCTCTCTCCTGGGCCATAATTTCTGGTCTCCCACCATACAGCTGTGTTGTACTCATCTGGGAGGCCACCTTTCTGGTATGGCCGATCAGCATTTCATATTGACCCTTTTGAACCCTGGTCGGCCGACCAGGGTAAGTGGTCGACCGACCACTTGAACTAGTCGACCTACCTTCTACTTTTTGGCCTTCCTGAGTGCAACACAGCTGTGCCAGCTGTGTAGCATTTGACCCATCCTCCGAGATTTTGACCCTCTTGTTTGTCTTCTTAAAGAAGCTTTGGTCCATTTGCTTAGCTTCTAGGAGAAGCTTGACCCTTTTGGTTAAGCTTCTTTTAGAAGCTTTGACCCTTTGTTGAAGCTTCTTAGAGAAGCCTTGCCCCTTTGTCTTCTATAAGAGAGGGTCTTCTCTCCTTTTGCAAGGGTTGAAGAATTTGGTTAAGACACTTTGCATACAACTCTCCATATCTCTCCATCCCAAGCTCTAAACTCCATTATTCTTGGCCATTTGCACACCAACCTTTAGCACAACACCTCCACCATTCATCCAAGCATCTTGGAACTGATTTGCAGAGGTTGAAGGCTCACCATCTTGGGCCAGAAATTGCTGGAGGTCTTCTTTACAAGGGTAAGTCTCTATCTCTCCCATTTTGACATTGTTTTGCTTCATTCTTTAGCCTTATTTGCAAGCATTTCTGGGTTTCGTCTTAAACTAAAAAGTGTCTTATTTTGAGCTCCTCTTAAAGTTTGATTAAGGACACTTTTCTGTTTGAGGTCATCTACCTCTTGTATGCTACATCCCTCTTTTAGGCTTATTTTGCTTCCTATCTTAGCCTTACTTGCTAGAATTTTTGAGATTTGTCATCAACTGAAAAGAGTCTTATTTTGATCCCCTCTTAAAGTTTGATTAAGGGAATTTTTCTGTTGGGGGTCATCTACCCCCTTGTATGCTTGTTTGCATCTTATTTTGAGCCTTGCATCTAGGCCTTTGTTTCATTCTTTGTTTGGCCTTCTAGCCACTGAAATCCAATAGATTTTTAGTAGCTAGCACACTATTTTGAGAGCCAAAATCAGAGGGAGGGTGACCCCATCTCTCCTTGTCTTGTTTGTTGGCCCTTTTGGCCTTCCAAAGGGGCTCCTACTTGCATGTTGTGAAGTCACATTTCAGGCCCTATTTGGTGAGTTTTAAGGTCAGCCTTCGCTCTGTCTAGAGCCCACTTTTCCATATGAAGTGTCTATTTTGCATGTATAGAGCAATCCCATCCAAGGCCTTTCAAAGGGGCTTTCATTTGCATGCTTCCTAGACTAATTTTAGGGTCTTTTTGGTGGGTTTTAGGACCCTCATAACCCCTGTCCAGAGGCCATTTTGCCATTTTGTATGTCCATCATACATGTGTTGAACAACCCTCTTATTGGCCTTTCAAAGGAGCACCCCATTCTAACATGCATTGACTGAGTTTTAGTGGTTATTTGGGCATATTTTAGCATGGCATACTTCTGTTTTTGGCTGGTTTGGTGAGCCCTCATGTGCTTCATATAGCTATAGTGTAAATCATGGTTCACTAGCTTTCTTTGCATGCTTTGTCGACCCTTGATTCTAGCACATTCTGGCCATGCCTTAAACTGATTTGTGCATATTTTGGACTGACATAGCTCTGTTTTTGGGTCTCATGGTCGAATGGTGTTTATTTTGCATGCTTGTGGTTCAATACACTTGCTTAGCTTTGAGTTTCGGGGTCCATTACATGCATATACTGAGGTGTATTCATGTTTTGGACCCATTATACATCATATTTCAGAGCTTATTTGAATGCCATATTGTCATGTTTTATACTCTTTAAATGCGTTTGAGAGTCGGGCTTGTATGCCTCATTTACCAACCATTGAATAAGCTCCATTTCGCTGCATTCCGAGCCATCATTTTAGGCCATTTCCCCACCGTTTCAGACCTGCCCAGGGTCTGTTTGGGGTTGATTTTTCCATTAGTGCATTGTTTCGGGTACCTCTAGAGTAATGCACTTCACTAGTTTCAGTACCCAGGCCCCGTAGCTTGCATCGTGTGCCATGTTTGCATGTTTCAGGACCATTTTATACCATGTTTCAGAGCTGAAATTTGTGTGTTTGTATGCCATATTGCATCATTTTCCATGCTTTGGTAGAATGGCATTTGATGCCTTAGTATCGATCCCTTGCATCGTGCATGTTTGCATGTGTTTCGGTTGTCTCATTTCCACCATATGGCCGCTAATGTGAGTGTGGCTAAGGTCCACTCATGTTGGTGTAAGTCCATCGTGCATCGTGTATGCCATTTTAGTCCATAGCATTGCGTATGCTAGGTTGCATGTTGTGTATGCCATGTTACATCACGTGCATCGTGTATGCCATTTTAGTCCATAGCATTGCGTATGCTAGGTTATATGTTAGTCGCATTGTGTATGCCATCTCATTTGCATTGTGTTTGGGGTAGGAATTAGCCCGAGCACAGGAAATGAGGGACGTTTCGTATTCCAAGTGACGGAACGTGTCTCAAATCCCGGTCGCCGACACTCCGGATTAACCATGATGGAGTCTAGTCCTTGTTGTGTTTATATGTGCATTTATTTCACATCGAGTCGTGCAATTCGACTCCTCGGCCATCGTGCATCGAGATACGTGATTGTTGGCACGAGGACCGAGGTGTGCATACATATGTGAAAATACTTTGCCATGCCCCTTTCTTGCTCTCTGTTGCAGCAAATCAGAAATCAACAACTTTCTAAAGTCTTGCACTGCATTCCGGGATTAATTGCAAACAGAGGTGAATCGGGGCATCGCAATGGATTTCTCGCAAGGCAACTCGAGCATGCATCTTTTATTATTCGGAACAGAGCTGAGGCGGTCCATGAATTTGCATGCTAGTTTATTTGTTTTCCTAGTTAATTTGTTAATTAATTAGGGTTTTGTAATATTTAATCATTCATTCGGACTGTAATTATTTATTCAGACTGTATTATTTATTCAGACCCTCCGATCCAGGGCAATGTTGTAATAAGTGTGCGTGAGTGTGATGTATGTCTTCCAACCCCACTTCTTTCTCCCTTTTATTTACTAGCTTATGATGGTTTGATTAGGGCATGTTTCAATTAGCATACTTATGCTCGCATGTTTGCATCTATTCTTCTGTCTTGCATGCACCGGGCTTGGCGCATCATACTAACTGCATCGTATTTCAATTCCAAGTTGAATACGTGTTAGCTGTTGCATCTCATATGCCATTCTTAGAATAACCGAGCCTACTATAGTTGCATTTTTTTGCATGTGTTACATTAGGCATCTCAACATAGTTAGGATCCATGCATGTTTTCTAATTAGCTCCTTTCTTTGGCTTGGAGTACTCGTAAAGTATTTATGCTTCAGCATCCTTGCATGTGTGTGAGTGACAGGCATGATAGCATGCTTACCGTGAGGCTAATTGCTTATGTGATATATCTGCCTGAGTGCTTGTGGGTGAAGGTTGGATTATCTGAATTGGAATAATGCATTGACTGTGAGTTTTAAGCCCACTAGATTGTGGCAAAACCATGTTTTCTAAGCCCACTCGAGGGTGGCAAAACTTACATTTTTAGCCTACTTGCGAGTAGCAAACCATTTTCGAAACAAACATGAGATGTTTTGTTCCAATTTAGGCGATCCTGTCTATATTTGTATGTTGTGCGCATCACATAGTAAATCTAGGCTAATAACCGGAATAAGAGCACATAATATTTTCAAAACTTGATATCATGGTTAGTAGAGGCCGATCTTTGATCGGGCGAGCGGGGATGCTCATGAAGTGACCTTCCCCAATCGTACCCCAGTTCCCTAGCTGAGGCAACTTTGGTGATAACGGACACGTGGCCTTAGGCAAACGAGTTAGGGTTTCCTAAATTTTCCCATAAAAAATATTTAGGTGGCGACTCTGTATCTGGCGAAGCAGTCCATGTTTGACACTTCTTTCTAAAAATTAGTTTTTCAAAATGATTTGTCGGATTTGGACTCTTTGGTGATTTATCAATCTCACATCGCACATTGTGAGATCAGATTAAGAACCGTGACAATTTGAGTCCAAACTGTAGTGAGTCCAAACTGTAGTGAGCCCAAAACGAACAGAGTGGGGGATTCCCGCCCGGGACGTTTGGGAACATCTACACCATGAAAAATAGAAAAGAAAATCAACCATATCTGTTTGTATTTAGCCATATCCTGGCCGTATTCCGTAACCGTGTTGTGTCATGTTGACATGGGTACCTCTCAAAATACAAAGAGTTCGTGTAACATAGTTGATACTTCAACGCGATAGTTATGTTGATTGAAAATAGTATCTCGCATAAGAAGTGTTTTGTAGGAATGCTTCATGTGGTTTATGTCAATGTGAAACCGATGAATGGAAAACTGTCCACAAGGAGCTCTAGAGCTCTGTAATGTCACCTTATGAGGACAGTTATGTTAATGTGAAGTTTGTTGATAAAATTGCTGGTTATGTAACGATAATAGTTGATAACGGTCAGGGATTTATCTCCTGGTGCTTGGGTTTAATTTATCTCTATTTGTCTCCCTTCCTCTATCTTTTGATGTTTGTCTTTGGCTTTTGTGGTTTGTACAGAGTTTCAAAGATGGCATCTCTTTTGTCTTGCTTTTGGTTTTGTTTTATTGCTGTTGGCACCAGTGGTCAGCAGTTGGGTTCCCTTCTATTATAGCAGTTCAATGGTTGTTGGAGTTTTTCTTGTCACTATTATCCTTCTTTTTCAGGTATTTGGATTTGTTGTGCATCGTGTAGTAGTTTTTTTTTTAATAAAAAAAAAATCTTTTGCCTTTTATTTTGCTCTGTATTCTCATATGGTGCTACTTATTCTTTGTAAGGTCTCAATTTCTATCACATAACAAAAATCAAAGTTGCTGGCCTGTTTAGTTGTACAGAAATCTTGAAATGTTTTCAACATGAAACCTTTGCAACCTTTGACAAAAATCTGGTTGTAGAAAATACAGGCATTCACCGGTAATATTGGTGATATGATCCATAACCGAAAATCTTATAACCTATGTGGATTTTATAATTTCATGGTCTCTCCAAAGGAGAAGAAATGATAAGAAATAAAAATAGGGCTAGGGCTTAGATTTTTGTCCTTCTCCAACTTTAGAATTAAATGATAAAGAGGATGGAAAAGTCTTCTTGTCTCTGTATTGCATAATTTCGAGTGTCACTTCTTGAAGATACAATGAGTAATAGTTGTTTAACGTTGACCAATTAAGGTTCCTATAAAGAGTGATCTGATCTGGGTCCATGGTGCCAAAAAGCAAAGAGGAAGGTCAAGTGTGGCATAGGATGGGAACAGGGGCGGAGCTAGTGTAGGGCCAGGGAGAGGGGGGGCACGTGCCCCTGAAGTTTTGATAATTATATTAGTACCCCTATATATATAGATTATATCATATAGATCCTCTATAAAATTACAATAATATCCCTTCTTAAAATTGTAATATTATAAATTTTCCTTTTAATTACAAGGAATCTACTAAAATGAGTCTTTCTATTATACACCTCTTAAAGGGTGTACCATATACAAGTTATGACTTTATGGTATTGACATTATAAATTTTATAGCCAAATTATTTCATTCATGACTAAAATGACCACTACATAAATTATAACCAAGTAACACATCTTCAATCATAACAAAAAAGAAAAAAAATCACATAGGTCATAACTAACATCAGAATGAGTCATAACTAACGATTACTTGATGTATAACCAAAGACCTCTTTAGTCATAACCAAAATAACAACCACAAAAAGTTATAATTAAATAATATTCAATACTACAATGTGTCATAACATAACTAAAGACCACGAAGATCATAATTGCGGCATATGATAGGCACTTTTTTGCGGTATGTTTTATAGAATTTCTCTACTAAAATATATCATTTGTATCTCAATTTATCTTCTTCTTCTTTTTTTTTCCCCCCAATCCACCTAAAATAGTTACTCCTCACTATTTGCATAAAATTTAACCTCAAATCCTTTAATTTAAAATTCACATTTATCCAAATGGACTCTTAATATTTAAGTTTAATAATATGTTATTGTTGTTTATTATGAGAAATAAACAAAATCAACGTGTTCACTGAATTCCTGACTTCGCCACTGGATGGAAAAAAAAAGAAAAAAGAAAAAAGAGTGATATAGGATGGGGCAGTGACAAATTACATGATTGCTTCAGACTTAATTGAGAATATGGATTGGAATAGAGTGGATAGGAGAAAACAAATTCGTGTACCTAAAGCCAGTTAATTGGGGCTAAGTGATGTAGAACAATCGAAAAAGAAGAATAGTAATACGGAAGAAAGAGAATAAACCACACAGAAAACAAAACAAATCCTAAAATACTCAAATACTACTCAATTTTCAATACTCATTCAACGCTGAGTAATCGTCCTACATAAAGGCCTAGTTACCCTTCTTATGAGAGGAAAACTTAGCATTATGACTTGTGTTAGATTCATTATTCTTCAATTGAGTTTTTATTGCTGGTTGAATTGTTGGTGATGGGGAATATATTTGGTTCTTCTTCTTATTAGTTTGATTTGGTGTAATGAATTTCCGGATTTGATTTGGATATTGATTATTGAATATATTTGATTTTGTTTTGGAACTATTTCCTTTTTCTCTCCTCTCTTCATACTCTTCTCACTTCTCTTCTCTTCCTCTTTATCCTTCTTTATCGTTCTTCTAGTGCTACATCTGTTGGAGCATGGGTTTACTATCATTTTCTATGCAAGTGCTATAATTTTATAAAACATTTTTCTGCCTAGTTTCATATGTAGCTTCTGAATTTATGGATGAAATATCTCATTGGACTACTGCTGAAATTGGTTTAGGGGATGAAATTATTACCAACTGGGAGCAAAAATGTCTTCTACCATAAAAATAAATAAATAAATAAATAAAAGTCTTCTACCTCACTTTATATAGATCAGTGGTAAGTGTTTTTCTGCTTTAGTGTTGCAATGTTAGGATCTTTTTTTTGGTGTTTGATATCTTATGGAATTGACTTGTGTTTAATGTCAGCTTGGAGCTGGTTCCTTCCTGTTACGTCACTTTTCAATGCTGGTCAATTCAATTCTTTTCAGTTTTGGGCTGAGTGAAGAGATGCACAACCCTGTATGTCCTCCTACCATTATGTTTATATAATGAAGACTTGTTTACCCAAAGTAATTGGCTTCATTTGGTCTGTAATGTACTGTATTTCAATTTTTTAGTGATGTAGTATAATAAATAGACTTAAGAGTTTGTTAAATAGCTTCTTAGTTGTAGTATATAAACAGGTGATGTAATACCCATTATATTTAGTTTTAGAATAAAGAATATATATTGTGATTGGAGTAGAGCTTAGTCTCTCTCTCTAGCCCTTGGGGGTTTTACCCCTAATTGGGGCATTTGTCTTCTCTCTCTCCATTTGATCTTGATTTGGCATTTGGATTTCATTATTTGGTATCAGAGCATAAGATCTTGTACTTCATTGTTTCTAATTGTACATAGAGCTTGTCAATTAGAAAGGAGCAACATATTGACTCTGGATCTAAACCCTAATTCTTGGGTGTGAACCCTTGATCATCTCACTAAGTGTGATTGATTTGATTCAAAGCCATAGATTTGACATCGCAATCAAGAGTTGACCCTAGATTTGGTAGTCGCGACGTGCGTTTGGACCTTTTCTGCTGGTGATTCAACATCACAACAAGATCTCGAAGCCTTCGTTCGAGTTCAGATCTCAGTTCAATGCCCTTTATTTGTTTGAATATGTCTCGAAACCAGGGAATAAACATCTCTCTCTGAAGTCTAAGTTGAAATTATGATTTCACCAGATTGCTTCGTTGACTCCACTGGACGAAAGAGGGATTTTTTTTTTTTTGTTCAGTTATTCTGGGTCGTATCTGGTTCAAAGTTCCAACCTAGAATCTCTTTGAAGTCAAAGTTGAAGACCCATCACAATTTGAAGACCCATTGTAAACTTGAAGTTGCTATTGTTCATCGCGATTGCAACCTAGCTCTTTGATTTGAGTTTGTGTTTGCTGGAGTTCTTCAATCCTATTATTGAGTCAAGTTCGCAGACTTCGAATTCGATTGGTCTTGCGATTTCAGTTTGGCCTTGCAATCTAACTTGCAAGATGCAATTCGATCTGGGTTTGGTTCTTCGACTCCAGTTCGTCGCTGAATTAGGTATCACAACTCTTCGTAAACTAACTCCTTTGGACTTCTTGTACCACGTCGATTCTACATCTTGGGTTCGAAGCTGTGAGTCGACTTCGACAATCAATTGTAAGTTGCGATTCAACCCTCTACAACGAGTTGATGTCAGGAGTAGTGAACTCGTCTTCTTTTGAAGTTGCGACTGCAGATTACCAAAAAAATCAACTCGAAGATTTGATCTCATAGTTCGGAAGTGATTCAAAATCTAACCTAGTTCTGTTTTTTAAGTTGATCGACATGACTCAATTCAATTCTGGTATGTTTGACTCAGTTTTCTTCTCAATTGGAACTGTCCTGAATCAATTCGCGATGTGGCAGATTGGATCTTGATTATTTGCTGCTACATAGTGCTGTGAATAGATATTGAATTGAGTTGTCCTCAATTGTGAAATTGGGTCTGAAACTGTGATCTCTGTAATCGGCATATCTAAACTGTTTGTGGGTCATATTTGGTTGTTTGGTTATGGCTAATCAGAATCGAGGTCATCGAGATGGCCGTGGTAGAGCTTATGCTCCGACTTTGGGTGAAGAAACTGAGATGAAGTTCACAATTGGAAGGGACACTGACTAATCCAAATCAAAATTCATAATAAAAAAGATGAGTTGAAGCAAATGAGTAGACGACTTGTCACATCGCAAGCCACCATTGAAATTTTTGACAGGTTCAAAGAAATTATTTGAAGTTTATCGTCAGGACTCTTTCATACCTCTTTACGAAGTTGTTTTGAGTTGAGTAGGTTGCTTCTTGTGTGCTCAGTTCACATTTGTGCCAAGGAAGGAAAGAAAGAACTCGTGCAATGCCGAATTCCAGCTCGTGATCAACTACTCTCATTGTTTTGCCTAGTGGATACATGGTCTATCCTATCATTGTGTCAATCTTCTTAGCTTTGCTTTGGAAGATGTCATTTACCAACCATTGGTTTCATTCTGACAGAATAAGTACTCTTCTGCACGATTATGCAGGTTAGAGGTGAAGGGGTTTGGAAATGGGGGTCTATCTGAGTTTTTTAGCGAGAGGATATGGACACATTGGTAAGTCATTTTGCACACCAAAAATAAATCCTTACTAATACCTTAATTCAATAGAATAGTGATTTAGTTTGGGTATCGATCCACAAGAACTAAAAGGCTAAGTTGTTTAAATTTCAGATTAATTCTTAAATCAATTTGAAAGTAGAAAAGAATAATTTTGTACGAGCTTAATGAAATTAAACAAATAAGTATAATTAAACTAGTATCAATCAAATATAAGAGACTCAGGGTTTCGAATCCACCATAACCTTGTAATCAATGAACTGTAACAGTTTACAGATTTATTAGTCAACTCAACTATGATCCGTTAGTGACTACAAGTCCCAACAGTATCGTCTAGAGGATAATTGGCAGTTTAATGATTAACATAGACTATCTAGTACTAGCACGAATCGTCTCTCCTAGCGTAGACTATCTTAATTGAATAAAAGCAAATCAGTGAAAACTGTTGTGTAAGTATGCAATTAGATTCACAAAAATTAAGAACATATGCCAGATAGAAAGATTCAAAACAAAGTAATAATATAGAAAAGCCTTCTTGGTGCAGAGTATAAGAAGCTCAGAGAAGGCTAAATTCAGAGAAGTGATGATACTTGCACATTGGCATGATTTCATAGAGAAACTGATAGAAATCTTCTATAATTATGTTTCTAGTGTTATTGTTTATTATTATTTTTATGTTTTCTAGGATTTTTAGTATTATTAGAGTCTTATCAATCACACTTTCAACTTGCCTCTTAAGTCCAGCATGTTCAATCGGATTCATACGATATGCTGGTAGATTAGGCAATTGAGAACTTGGAACTAGGTCTATAGCATGTTGCACATCACGCATAGGTGGCAACTCCTTTGGTAGTTCCTCTGGTGCAACATCGGAATAATCAGCCAACAATTTCTGAACTTCTGGGTAAACAGTTTGGGGCGGTTGTAGTTGTTGGATTTTGAGTCTCTTTGACAACTATAGCATATATGAGTCCACTTTGTTTGCTTTCTTTCCCAAATTGATTCCTTCTAAGGATGTGTAATGACTTGCTTCGATTTTCTGCATGATTTTGAGACTTGTTTTGATTTGCGGCAGCCTTGTGAATCTTGGTTTGGCTCTCATCAACCGTTTGTGCTCTTCTCTCTTGATGCTTTGCCATAGCTTCTGTACTCAAGGGCTTCAAGATGATACCAGCACCATTAAATTTGAAAAAGTGGGCTTTCTTTCCCATCATGTTGTACAACTTGACGACCAAGAAGAATATGTGTAATAGTCATTGGAATAACATCACTCCAAATAGAATCACTATAACGTCCGTGAGTTAATGAAACTAAACAACGTTTCGTCATCGGAATAGAAGTGCTGTGTATCCAAGCTACCTTGTACGGCTGAGGATGTGGTCCTGTTGGTAGCTTCAGCCGTTGTACTATAGCTTCGGACACCACATTCATGCTGCTGCCTCCATTTATAATTAGCTTGCGAGCTTCTGTCCCACAATGAACCAATGTTTGAAAGATTGTTGTACGCCTCCAGTCTTCTGTTTCTTGTTTTCGCGCTGCAAGAATTCTCCTCACAACAGAGAGGAATAATATATCTTCTTCGTTCTCTTCCAAATCATCAGTATTAAGCTTTCCAATTTCATTTAAAAACTCATCAGCCTCTGGCGGTTCCTCTATTTCAGCATCAAGAAGTAAATTTCTTTTAGGGCATTGCCATGCCATGTGACCCTTTATACCACACTTAAAACAACCATCCTTGTTGTCCTTCTTCCGATCATCACTTAAGGAAACTCTATTCTTGAAATCTGTAGCAGTATTGCCTTTAAATCCTGATTGTGCAGGCATTGGTCTAACAGATCTTCCATGATCACTCAGTTTACGAAGGGCTGCCTCCCCAGCTTGATAAGTAAATTTCCTATTGAGGGATTGTTTCATATTCTTCTCAGTTTTAAATGCCAACTGAAACTCATCATCAACGGTAAAGACCCGATGAGTCACCATGGCGTTGCAAATTTCATCTCTTAAACCCGATTTGAATCGAGAAAAAGTTTGACGTGGATCTTCAACACCCCTACATCGAATCTTTAGCTCCTCAAATTTATTCATGTACTCGACCATTGTCAAGTTTCCTTGTCTGAGATTAGTAAGCTGATCAAAGAGTTCATCTTGATAGTCATATGGCAAGTACTTTTGTTTCATTTGCTGTTTCATCTCCTCCCAATCAATAATGGGTCCTGTAATCCGGAGTTCATGTTCCATCCCAAACCACCAAATTTGGGCTTGACCTATAAGCTTCATTACAGCAAAACGAATTTTCCGATCATCTGACATATCGAACCAGTCAAAGTACCTCTCCAATGCAGTAAGCCAATCCGAAAAAACTTGAGGGTCAATCTTACCATCAAAATCTGGAACGTCAACACGCACTTTCTTTGTTATATCTGTTGGATTTATTTTTCTAGTGTGGCCCAATAGCCTACATATTTTCTACATGTTTTAATTTATTTGGACTCCACAAATAGATAAAGCCAATATTTGAGATCAAGTTCAGTAAATAGAATTTTAATATAATCACTCTTCTAAGATAAGAAGGAAACCTTGATGGATTAGGAATTCTTCTGATAGAGTTTATCTGGCCCTCTTCTCTCCTCTATATAAGGATGGGTGACTCCCCTTCTTTTGATATTATTCCATCACTCTAAGTTTTATAGTCATCCTAATTAAGAGAGACAGAGAGAAGAAGGTGAACCAAAATTAAAGGTTCAACTCTAAGGGGTATTTTCTCAACTTCTCTAATTCAATGGCTGACAAAGGTATATTCGTTTTATTCTTGAGTTGTATTGAATTCAAGATCCTGTAAAGTTTAATTCCGCATTATTATTATGGTTACATGTATTATTACATCTTACATGTGGTATCAGAGCTTTAGTTTGTGAATCAATACACCTTCGAATAATAATATATTTATAAATATTGTTATTATATTATAATTATAATTATTCATAACAACATATTTTTTGTTCATAAGGTTTGAACTCTCGGCATGTGTTGGTTATCTTGAATATACGCTGTATGTTCAACCTTGTAAGCTGCATGCCATATTTATTAGGCAGTGTCTGAATGGTACATCTAATCTCTTTCATATTCATTATGCATCAAAGAAACTCTTTTTGTGTTGTTAAAAGTCAAAGGTTGTGTGAAAGAAGATTTCATTCCTGATTTCTAAATCGTAACTAAGTATGCACATCATGGACTCCCTCACTCACTTTGTTTTGTGATATGTTAGGTGCAAACTTTTATGTAATTCTATATGCTGTTCATATGCATGTTTTGATTTATTATCAATTTTAGTGATAATAATTTTTATAATCATCATAATATGTTATTGAATTGAGTGTATTGCTTGCCGTTATGATAAAGTGCATAGATTAAAAGCAATTTTAGAATTTTGCTGAATCGTTCGGACTATTAAATAAATATATTTATTTGATTGTATCACATTAGAGGATTATGTTTTTGCTTTGTTTAAATTATGCACACTTATTGTCTATTATTGTTAAATATTTATATATTTTCATGATTTAAAATTGATATCATGTATAATTTTATGACATTGAATATTAAATATTAAAGTGGTTAATTTATTTAGGCGTAATTCTTGTTAACCATTATATAAGATATTCATGATTGTCATATTTTATATATATATATATATATATATATTCATGTTCGTCCAGAGTTATTATTATTATTATATTGGTAATTGCAATCACATAAAAGAAATTTTAGAAATCATAGAATAGTGATTTCATTAAAATTGTGATTGAATTAATGATAATTAAATAACTCAAAATTAATGAATAGAGAATATTGTTGGTTAGTTTCGTATTCATAGGGTTTACTAATTTAGTAGCTGCCAAAGTGGCCTAGATTTGTAAAACTTATGAATATAGAACTACATAAAAGAATTGTTAAAAGGGTAACATTAAGGTTGATAATATTCTCAATTGCAGTTATAATTAGGAGATTGAAACTAGCCCAAAGGAGAGTCACTTTCAAATAATTATAAACTGGGTAGGATAATATAACTTATGTAATTTGACAGATTAGAATTGAATACCCAAAGGTAACATGACTAGCTGAAAAATTACATAAATTACTTTAGACCTACATAAGTGATTCTTGACGAGTGGACAATAGATATACCTAAGTTTTTCCCAAAGGAAAGACTTATGTGATATCAATAGTTCATCGTAATTCTCAAAGCTTTAATATGTATATTGTTTATGCCTTTTTCCATGTTACTTATGAGATCTTGTGTTAATACCTCTTAAGATCTGTCAAAAAGATAGCTTGCTATCTAAGGTGGTTGGACTTAGAAGGGAGGCTATATTGACTCCTCCGACCTTCCTGGGATCTTACTTGGTTATTGACCAAAGGACTCTTTAGTGACGTTACCCTAACGCTTAAAGTAAAATTTGGTTAAAGGCTGTTGAAGATCGACAAGCCACTTGCTGGCACTATTATGGCTGAATTAACAACAATGAAATATAATGGCCACCGAGGAGTTTAGGATCACATCCTCAATATGGCAACAAAGTTGCAAAACTTAAAAACTTTAGGGATGCATGTTGATGAAACCTTCCTCGTGCAGTTTATTCTTAACTCACTTCCATCACAGTTCGGTGCATTCAAAATTCACTATAACACCAATAAAGATAAGTGGAGTTTGAATGAACTAACTAATATGTGTGTTCAGGAGGAAGTGAGGTTGAGGGAGGAAGGACGTCAAACTGCATTGGCTGTAACTCATGGAGCTATAAAGAAAAAGAAGGGTAAGTTTGTAAAATCAAAGAAAAATCCACCAAAGAAAAAGAATGAACCTGGGGAAGAAAATCAGGCTAAGAATGGTTTCACTGTCAAGTGCTACTTTTGTGGCAAGAAGGGACATGTGAAGAAAGACTGCAGCAAGCGAAAGGCTTGGTTCGAAAAGAAAGGTAAGAAATTTTCTTTTGTTTGTTATGAATCAAATCTTGCTGAAGTACCTTCTAATACGTGGTGGATTGACTCTGGGGCCACGACCCACATTACAAATGACATGCAGGGATACCTCTCAACCAGGAAACCGAAGGAAAGTGAAAAATTTGTCTATATGGGGAACCGTCTCAAAGCTGAAGTCGTAGCTGTAGGAACCTATCGACTGATCTTAGAGACGGGTCATCAGATGGATCTAGAAGACACTTTTTATGTTCCTTCAATTTCTAGGAATTTAGTTTCGTTATCCAAATTGGATCGTGTTGGATATTCAGTTTTATTTAATTGTGGAAAACTCAATTTAATGTTTAATTCAAGAGTGATTGGTTATGGTAATTTATATGATGGTTTATATAAAATTACCTTAAATCATGAGTTTGCACAATCATTAGTAAACTCTGCATTCGAATATTGGTTTAAAACGTGATCTAATTAATGAAAAATCATCGATCTTGTGGCATAGACGGTTGGGGCATATCTCCAGAAATAGAATTGAAAAATTGGTGAAGAATGGGATTTTGGAAAACCTAGACTTCACTGATTTTCAGATATGTGTGGATTGCATTAAAGGAAAGCAAACCAAACACACCAAGGAAGGTGCCACAAGAAGTAATGAGCTTCTTGAGATAATTCATACAGATATTTGCGGGCCACTCAACATCCCATGTCTTAGTGGTGAAAAATATTTTATCACATTTATAGATGACTTCTCACGTTATGGATATGTGTATCTAATTCATGAAAAGTCTCAGGCTATTGGCATCCTTGAGGTGTACATAACTGAAGTCGAGAGACAATTAGATAGAAAGGTTAAAATAGTGAGATCAGATAGGGGTGGTGAATATTATGGTAAATATGATGAGTCAGGCCAAAATCCTGGCCCATTTGCCAAATTCTTAGAAAAGAAAGGCATTTGTGCTCAATATACAATGCCTGGTACGCCACAGCAGAATGGAGTTGCTGAAAGGCGTAATCGTACACTTAAAGATATGGTTAGGAGTATGTTAAGTTACTCAATTGTTCCTATTTCAATGTGGGGTGAAGCTTTAAAAACTGCAATGTATATCTTAAATAGGGTTCCTAGTAAGGCGGTCCCAACAACTCCTTTTGAGTTGTGGACTGGTAGGAAACCTAGTTTGAGACACTTACATATTTGGGGTTGTCTAGCAGAGGCAAGAATCTTCAACCCACAAGAGAAAAAGTTGGACTCAAGAACAATATCTGGATATTTCATTGGTTATCCAGACAAGTCTAAAAGGTACAAATATTATTGTCCTAATCACAGTACAAGGATAGTGGAGACTGATAATGCTAGATTCCTAGAGAATGGTGAAATCAGTGTGAGTGAGAAAACACGAGTGGTGAATTTCGAGGAAATTAGGGTAGATGTGCCAACATTTGACCCTTATCGAAAAGTTGTTGTTCCTCAGACTATTCCACAGGCTGAAGAAAACGAACAACATGATGAAAATCCTTCACCACCTCATGTTTCACCACTTCATGAAGATACCACCATTGAAAATATTGTAGAACCACCACAACCGGCAGTTCTGAGAAGATCTCAGAGGGAAAGAAAGCCTGCCATTCCAGATGATTACATGGTGTATCTACAGGAATCTGATTTTGATATTGGGATTAACAAAGATCCAGTCTCATTTTCACAAGCCATAAATAGTGATGATTCTTCTAAATGGGTCAATGCTATAAATGAAGAGTTAAAATCCATGGAACAAAATAGTGTTCGGGATCTCGTTGAATTGCCTAATAACTGCAAAAAGGTCGGGTGTAAATGGGTCTTCAAGACCAAGCGTGACGCAAAAGGCAATATCGAACGATTTAAAGCCAGACTTGTTGCCAAAGGTTTTACTCAAAAAGAAGGCATAGACTATACAGAGACCTTCTCTCCAGTATCTAAGAATGACTCGCTTAGAATCATCCTAGCATTGGTAGCTCATTATGACTTAGAGTTGCATCAAATGGATGTGAAAACTGCTTTTTTTGGGAATTTGGATGAAGAAATTTATATGGAGCAGCCCGAAGGATTTGCAAAGAAAGGTAAAGAACATTTAGCTTGCAAATTAAAAAAAAAATCCATATATGGCCTTAAACAAGCTTCTAGGCAATGGTATTTAAGGTTTAATGATATCATTACCTCTTTCGGATTTAAGGAAAATGCAGTTGATCAGTGCATATATCTGAAGGTTAGTGGGAGCAAGTTCATTATGTTGGTGCTATATGTGGATGGCATTTTGTTAGCTAGTAATGACCTTGGCTTATTGCATGAAACCAAGGAATATCTCTCCAAGAACTTTAAAATGGTCGATATGGGTGAGGCAAACTATGTTATTGGCATAGAGATCTTTAGGGATCGATCTCGAGGATTGCTAGGACTATCACAGAAAGGATATATTGATCGTGTTTTGGAGAGATTCAATATGCAGTTTTATTCAGCCGGTGATGCACCCATCATGAAGGGTGATAAATTAAGTGAAAAAACAGTGTCCAAGGAATGACTTGAAAAGAAAACAAATGAAGGACATTTCATATGCTTTGAGGCTACAAATCATGCTTTATAGTTGTGAAATTTTATCTCAGGACTTGGTGTTGTTGACTCAATTGCCAGGCCACTGAAGATATATTGTTACAATACCGCAACAGTTTTCTTCTCTAAGTATGGAAAGTACTCCAGTGGTTCTAAACACATGGAAGTAAAGTACTTAGTTGTTAGAGAAAGAGTCTAGAAACAACAAGTGTTAATTGAAAACTTAAGCACATCTCTTATGATTGTTGATCCATTCACAAAGGGATTGCCACCAAAGACATACAAAGAGCATGTTATCAGGATGGATCTTTTAAGCAACCCTTGATGTGTATGGTTAATCGTGAGTGCTTATTTTTATTTGACACTATTTGCGCAATAATAATTTTGTTTCTGTTTTTCTTGTTCTAAAAGTGTGTGTACACATTAAATTGAATATTGATAAACAGGGAATGTCTGAACAAGACAAATTACAGGGGCCTTTCAGGAAAATAATTATATATCCTGATAATGGACTGGGTTGGTGAAGGTTATCGATGGTGTAGTGCATAGAAGGAAATATGACATAAATGTTATATAACCGCTATGACTCACATTGGTGATCTGAAGTAATCACAGTATTATAGTTTCTAATATATCTGAACTTATTGGCTATTTTTAAAAAAATTCGTGATCACGTGTCAAAGTTTTTAGTGTGGAATCCAATGAGTCCAAATTTTTATAAGTTGCATATTTTTGGAAAAACTCATAATTGCATCATAATCGGCTTAATGGGCCAAGTGGGAGAATGTTGGATTTATTTTTCTAGTGTGGCCCAATAGCCTACATATTTTCTACATGTTTTAATTTATTTGGACTCCACAAATAGATAAAGCCAATATTTGAGATCAAGTTCAGTAAATAGAATTTTAATATAATCACTCTTCTAAGATAAGAAGGAAACCTTGATGGATTAGGAATTCTTCTGATAGAGTTTATCTGGCCCTCTTCTCTCCTCTATATAAGGATGGGTGACTCCCCTTCTTTTGATATTATTCCATCACTCTAAGTTTTATAGTCATCCTAATTAAGAGAGACAGAGAGAAGAATGTGAGCCAAAATTAAAGGTTCAACTCTAAGGGGTATTTTCTCAACTTCTCTAATTCAATGGCTAACAAAGGTATATTTGTTTTATTCATGAGTTGTATTGAATTCAAGATCCTGTAAAGTTTAATTTCACATTATTATTATGGTTACATGTATTATTACATCTTACAATATCTCCTGCGGTATCATATGGATCTTGCTTCTCATACCTTCCAAGCTGAACAACTTCATTGGCTATATTTAAAAGAGAAGGGTGTAGCCTCTCTAAGGGATGCAATACGTTAGGGTTAGCCATATCCTTGAGTGGGATTTTTATTTTTTATTTAAAAATTAAAACATAATCACAAATTAATATCTCGGAAATTTTTAGATTTTTCAAATATAAAAATAAAATTAAATAATTGGAATCACTTTTAATTTTATATTACTAATTATTTTTCTAGTTTAACTATTACTTTTAATATCAAAATGAGTAATTATTTTACTATATTATAATTTAATATATATCATATAAAAAGATAAGGCTATCTTATGATCAAAATAAATAAATAATTTAACTAAATTTATTATATGTAGGTATTTAAATAACACTTTTATAAAACGATAAGGCTAAGATTATTAAAATAAATAATTAAAATTAATATTTTTATTTTGTAACACATATCATAATATAAAATATCATTACATTAATTAAAGCTAACTCCATTGTGATTTTATGTCCGATATCATATTTCTATAAGCGATTCACATACACGTGTAGCGTCTAATTTGATATTGATTGATTAAAATAATGAAACTCAATATTTTTTTATATTTAGTTTTTAGAAGATAAATTGACAAATGATAAATAGTGTGGAGTATTATTTTAAAGAATAATGATTCATCGAAAATAATTGTGTGTATTTAAGGCACTTATTGATGTTTCTTGAATAATTTTTAAATAAAAATTTTGAATTTATAGTATTACTGATAATATACCTTTATGAGCTATGCTAGAAAATATATGCAAAAATAATTTGGTTGGAATAAAAAATTTGCAGTTATTATCACGTGTCACATAATTAATCAGAACCCCCTTGAGAACTGAAATTATTAAGGTTATAGAGATTTTGTGTTTGATTCCCTTTGAGAACACTATTTATGATTTGAATATATAATTTTTTATGCATCAATGTGAATAACTCTTACAATCTTACTGATATAAGCATAAATCCTATCTATGAATCAACCCACCTAAAGCACTTTTTCATATAATAAAATACTTAAATATCACATAAAAATATTATAATAGATCATAATCAAATATCACTTGCAGCATAATTAAAGACCTGTGGCACCCTACCTTTTATTACCCGAGCTCATTACCATTTCCTTTATAATAATACCATTTTTAAATCATTCCATTCATTCCAAAACATGAACAAAGAAATAATAATAATGTTCTCTCACGACAATCATGATGATATATAAATAAGACATAGTATAATGCCCTTAGGCTTACATTAAATAGCAATAAATAGAAACAAAAGGAATTTATCCTTATACAATACATGGCACTCGGCCAATAATAAAGAAGGGCCCCATGGCCAACAAAGTAAAAGACTTCAAGTCCCGAACAATCTTCCAACCTTGTACCTGAAAAGTTTATCAACACGTAGGATGAGCACTAAGCCTAGTAGAGATCCCAAAAATCCTAACCAATCACAACATATAGCTAGAGATGATCATGCATGCACCATGGTATACCATATAAGTAATGTGACAGTTAATACCCAAAAATATACTCATATAAATAAGTTTGTCCCTAAAAGTTCCTTTTGACTCAACACAGCATAAACAAAAAACGATTTCTTCCCTTTTAAACCCTCTTTTACTTCCAAAACACATTTCACTACCCCATTCCTCATTTGATAAAAACCTTCCATGTTAGCATAAAAGAATCTCACTTAACATCTGTTCTGAAAATACAACTCCTCATACAGTAATACATACTACCATACAGTCATAACCCAGCCCCACATCTCGATACACTATACGCATCTACAGATCAATACATCTACTATCTTTCCTGACCATGGGCCCACAAGTAAAGGATAACCACAACAGGAATACGTTCAACAAAATAACTGCAGTAGTACATACTACCAATTTCATCTCCACCGGCTGTGGACACCCCATTTTTTACCGCCCGCAAGGCTCGAGCGCTTTGTCTGATACATTCGATGATGAAAGTGGTATTGTGTGTGGTTCGAGGTCTCAACGAAAGAGCCTTGTTTAAGCTTCGAAATAACCCCAAACCTTCCATATTCCTATTGATTATACCCAAGAAATCCATTTTTACACTTTGTGCCACCCTGTGCTGAGGCTGAAGCAGAAAAACAAGGGAACACATTAAGGCTCGGGCGTGCCTCAGTGAGGGCCGGCTGAGCCTTAGTAGCGGCGAGAAACATTGTTTTGGGCGAGAGGCCGCCAGCTATCCATTTTTGAAGATATTTATAATATTTTTGGCTCAAATTCTATAAAAACAACCATATATCTCTATTTTGAGGGTTGAATAATTTCAAGAAAGCCTCTATACCACCTTGAGAGCTCATTCTTGTCCTGTTTCTTGTGCAAGCCACACTTTGAGCAAACCTACCATCTTGAACCTATATTCATACATCATATACACCTTCACACCTTAGTCTAGGAACCTTGGTTGCGCCTTGAACACCATAATTCAAGCTTGAGAGTGTATTGGAGTTTAGTTTGATCATAAAACAAAGAGCTACCTTTGTTAAGATGTATAAGCTTGCTATCTTCCCTCTTGCTTTCATTTCTTTCATTTGCTACCTAGTTCTTATTGTTTTGTGTTGTTTTGATCCTCTTCCAAGTGTTTGAGTTTGGGTTTGGAGAGATACCAAAAGGGTAGAGAGAATTTACACTCTTTCTACACCTTTACCTATAGCTCCAACCCTTACCTTTACACTATTTTTCTTTGTTCCCTAAACTGATTTTCAAAGTTAAAAAGGGGCTAAAAATCATGCTTTAAGGTTTCAAAAGTTGAGGGGTTAGCCACCCCTCCTTATTCTTGTTTACTAGTCTTGTTTTCTCTCTTTGTTAATTAACTTTTTAGGTTCTTTTCATGCATTTTTAGCTACTATTTTTCATCTGTTTAGGGATGTTCTAGGGCTGTCTTAAGTTGTTTAAATAGTTCATGCTTTGACTAGTTTGGTTGTTGTCTCATAAGTTTGCTTATATAGTTTGTTGTACATTGTTCTTAGCTTTTCTCTAACTCATTTCCATGTTTAAAAACCTCATTTTAATAATCAACTTGCCATTCATCTTTTCCATTTGAGAGTTGTTTCAATTGGTTGACGGTTATTCAAAACGTAAACTAGCGATTTATGCTTAATGGCTTAATCTCTACGGGGATTCATTGCCAATGGTGTAGTCTTTTTTTCATGTTGAGAATCACCTCCCGTTTGACATACTTCTCATTTAGTGGACGTAATCTCTAGTGGACGTAACAAATCATCTTGGACTTAATGGATTAAAGGATGGTAAAGACTAATGAATTTGGCTTAAAATGAATCAACCCGCATAAAGAAAATGAGTTATATTTCTTAGGGTTCGGCCGGACATTATGCCGAATCCATTGTGTCAAGGGTTGTCATACATCAATTCATGATGTTTTGATGACTTTTGAAGCGTCTCTACCTTCCTCTTTGAGCTCACTCTATTATAGGAGGGAGGGGTGGTTGTAGTTCATTTCATTTATTGATTTTTGTCCAAATTGTACATCGAAATCATCAAGCAATTAATTTGCTCATTGATGGTTTTGGAAACAATTCTAACCTTCTCTCGAGGTTTTCCCATGACAGAGAAGTGTGAGAGGGACAAACAGAGTTCAAAACACTCTGTCTACAGTGTTTTTACTTCAAAGCACAAAACAGAATTTTGCATGACATTGAGGCACGGCCGGCCTTCTTTAGGCCCGACCGGGCTTCATTGAGGGCCGGCCGGTCATCAATGTTTGGTCAACAGTGTATTTTGTAGAAAATAGAGGGCAGTGACTGAAGATGAAACAGAGCAAACCTGGGGTAGACAAAGTTGTTCTTGAACGTTGTGCATACAACCCTTATGCATCCTTGTTGTTACAATTAGTATTGTTAATTATTAGTGTTCTAATTAATTTATTAATTAGTATTGTTTACTTGTAATTGTTATAGTTAATTAACTTAGATAGTTAATTTCCTTCTCATGGTTATCCTTGTTGTAATAAAGCAGCTAGGTAGCTTAGCTTAGTTTATTTTATTCATTCGATTTTGTAATAATTAGTTTAATTCGGATTTTCGGACATTGATTCGCACCCTCTTGCAAGAGGGCAACTATGTAATAAGTTGTATGCCTTCCAATCCCACGTCTTTCTCCATTTTATTTACTTGCTTACGATGGTTAGAATAGGACATCATTTTTCAAATTAGCATTCTTATGCTTTGCATCCATTGTCTTGCATGTATCCAAGGCTCGGCTCATCATACTAACCCAATATCAATGTTCAAATTCATTTCTTGAAAATATGCTTTATCACATGTCTTAAATGAAATCATATGCCATGCTCATAGCCGAGCCTATAAAAATACATAATGTGTGCGCTGCATTAGCCATATTGCATTAGTTAGGAACATGTATATTTTTCTAATTACTTTGATTTGTTTTGGTTCGGAATACTAGGTGAGTAATTTTATATTTTAGCATCTTGCATCAAATGTTTGTGTACCATGTCAAAATATACTTTCATGAGGCTAATTGCTTAAATGATATAACTGTTTGAATGCCTGTGGATGAAGGCTAGTTGCTTGAACTGGGATGGTTTGATTAAATGTCCATTTTAGCCCACTTTTTCAAGTGGCAAATTTACAAAACAATTTCGAACAAAAACATGAAATCAAATGTTTCAATTCTTGCAAATATTAGTCTGTACCTTGTGTACGCATCACATAGTAAGTTAGTCTAATAATCTGAATAAGAATATATAATGTAAATAAAAATCACATCATGATTAGTAGAGGCTAATCTTTGATCAGGCGAGTGGAGTGCTCAATTCATGACCTTCCCCTCTCGTACCTAAGTTCCTGAGCCGAGACACTTTGGTGATGACGGACTAATGGCCTTTGGCACGAGTCTTGAGTTTCCTAAATTTCTTAAAAATATTTAAGTGGCGACTTTGAAATCTGGCAAAGTAGTTCATTTTTGGCATTTGATTCAAACATCAATTTTCCATAAAGAATTGCCGAATTTGGACTTTTTTTTGTGTTTTCGCTGTTTCACATTGCACTTGTGAAATTAGATTTAGAACCACAGGTAGAGTCTGAACTATAGGGCTTGTCGTTTTTCGAAAGAAGCACAAAAAGTCGAGCTACACCAGCCTACAGTACGGATGGCAGATCCTACAACACGTATAACACTTTATCGGCCTCACCCGGGCGGGGGTGCCCCTCAAGTCATACTTTTTCGGGCGCAAACTAGAAAGGATGAGAACCTTTGTCAATGCGCCATGCTTTACCAGCCTCACTCGGAGAGAAACGGACCTCCTTTTATACTTCACCAGGAGCAAACCGGTAGAGAAAGGAAACCTCTGTCAAGACGCCACACTTTACTGGCTTAACCGAAGAGAAACAGACCTCCCAAACAACATACAAATAAAAGCACAACAGGCCAACTACACAAACAAGTACACGAGTGTAATACATACACTTAATCCAATTACCACAACGACGGTCACTATTAGTTAATTACATTAACTCATTTCCTTTAAAATGTGCTCTGCGCACCACCATTTCACACGGGTTTTCCTTTATTTCAAAACATTCCCGAAAACACAAAACAGATTACCAAGCATCAAGGCCATAACTATCCAACAGCAGTCTCATCACATACACAACATTTATAAGCATTCCAGTTAACTTTTTAACAACATAGTCCATAACTCAACAACGAAATTGTCTATTCACAATGTCCACTTACAATTAACAGCATATCATCCTACAATAGTACATGTAGCATTTATCTAGCAACAATCAATTCCATCCTCCATCGATAGCCAAAGACAAAACTCTAGATGCCAATTACATAATCAAAGTAACAAATACACCCTTAGGTAATTTCATATCCCCGTTCATTCCAAACTCTCATGTTTTAATAAAAGGTAAACAGTCCCACTTTGTTTTGAAAACAAAACCTCACTACTCCAAATCCCCACATACACAACCATAGCTAACAACACTAGCATTGATTCAAACCCCAATTCTTTTTTCTTTTTCTTTTTTTTTCTATAGACAACCATAACATAATTCAATTTCTATTCAACTTTAAGCTTTTTCTTCAACATTTCAAAATTTACAAATGAATTACCAAACCCTTCCAATCCCATATCCTAAACATTGTTTTTACAATCCAGAATCAACTATGAACATAACCTACAAACCCACCAATTTAAACCCAAACCAACCCATATGCTCTTTAACAAAATCAACTATAAAACTATGGTTTTAAATGCCATAAGATATACCACAAGTCTATCTATAACGAGGTATTGAAAAGAAGCTCTAGAATCTGTAGCTCTTGAAGCGAAGAGGAGAAAAGCCAAAAATCCACTGGCGACGAAAACACGATCTGCTCAAATTAAAACAACACCCTCTGTCACGACCCAAACCCATCCCTATAGATTTAGCGTCGTAACCGGCCAGTAATCCTGGGATTACCAAAGGCCTCTGACCTGAATATCATATAATAAAAGGGACTGTGGAAACAAATATATAAAACATACATAGTCCATAGAGTTGTGCAGACATACATAGGACAAAAATTATAACTGATATACATTAGCCCATATGTGACGTCATGTACATCCATCCAACATTGTCATTATACACAAAAGAAAACAAAAGAACTGTTCATGAAACGGCAAAAGTCTTAAGCTTATGGCTTGGTTAACAAAACTCGACCACTAAACTTTTTCCGGAACCTCCTCCGGAGGCACATAGGTTGGCCGACAAAACAGACCTCCAGGCAATCATCACTGAGTCTGGTCACGTGCCTGGTCACCTACATACACAAAAAAAAAAAAAAAAAAAGTGAGCTGGAGCCCAGTGAATAATAACAAAGTAAAGTTTTTAATGAATGATGTCCATAACAGACTGAGATTTCAATTCTCTTATCAAAACAGAAACATAGGCATGTTCGTATCAGAAACAATCATAATCATATTCATATTCCAATCATGCGTGGTATGTCCATTAGCATTAACATATCTCTTTGGTCAAGCATATCAAGTTCCATAATGGAACCTCCAGTACCGGGTGTCTTATCACGTACGTAGGCCACGGTATTGTTTCCCTCGAGCGAGGGCTTATGCCATGGTATTATTTCCCCCGGGCAAGGGCCTTATAACCATAAGTCACAGTATTATGCCCCTAGGCAAGGGCCTCTGCTAAGGATACCACAAATACATCTCAAAGAATTGAATCATCATTCATTCATACAAAACATAGCGTTTCAGAAAACTAATCATTATATATTATCAGAAAATAATTACAGTCAAACATAACTTTACAGAGTTATTACTCACAGATAGCTTCGGTAGTAGAACAAAGGGATCAACCACTCACGACGCATGACCTACATGATCATAATAGATACACATATTGAAATACACGCTTGGATAGTAATTAACTTATTTCATTTCGTTCTTAGTGTGTTTCTAAGTCTTATCCTCATTACTATGTCTTAACTAGAGCTTAAGAATGCCTAGGATGCATTGAGGATGCCAAAACATGTTGTTCAACACTTATTCAAATTTGTTAAAAATAAGGTCCTTGCTCGAGCGCCACTTCTTTTCGGTCGAACGGAGGGTCAAAAATGTGAGTGGTCGCTCGAGTGTAACTTCCTTCGCTCAAGCAGTCTGCACACTCTATAGAAGTACTGGCTGTGCGAATTCTCCGCTCGAGCGCAACTCTTGTCGCTCGAGCGGTCTACAAAATGTGTAAACTTCTGGGAGCATGCATGTTACACTCAAGCCAACATTTTTTCGCTCGAGCAGAAGTGCGAAATACAGAGTGGTCGTTTGAGCATAGAATCTGTCGCTCAAGCGGAGAAGCAGAATTCTTGAATTTCCAAATTTGCTCCCAAGCTCACAACTTGAATTCAAAGCCTTAAAATGCAACCTTTGGGCCCCAAAACTTGAGAAAACATGTCTAAACTTGTAAAATATTAAGAATTCAAAATCATTTCGCAAAATCAAAGCCCAAAAGCATGCCAATTGTGTAAAATCAAACTTGTTATTTCATGAACATAACATGTATGAAGTATCTTGGCTTCAAAACTTTCAAAACTTGTTCAAATGAGGTGTTAAGTACAAAAACATGTTGAATTCTTAAAACAAAGGCAAGAGGAGCACATGCATGTGAGAATTCTTTGAAATCATACTCAAATTGTGGTGAAATGAACATGCATGTATGATATGATCTTCCTACTAAGCCATTAGCTCATTTCTTGCATAACTCAACTTAACCCTCTAGGCGTTGATGATTCCTTACCTCAATTTCTCAATTAAGCTCTAGATGGTGACTTCACTAAGATTTCCAAGCCAAATCTTGAATTCCAAGCTAATTCCTTTGTTTGATCTCAATTTCCTTAGTCCCTCTTCCTCTCTCACGTTTGATAGGATCAAAGATGATGATATGAGGGTGTAATCGTAGTTCTAGCACCAAATTAGCCTTATATAGACTCCACTAATTAAACTAATCAATGTATAATTAATTAATCTAATTATTTGATTTCGAATCAAATTTCAATTATACCTACCATAAATTTGTAAAAATTCCAAATAACACATAACCCTAGTCAATTTTATAATCGGATACCGATAAGGCTTTCAATTCACAAAATAGAATAGAAATGCAAACAGATATGTCCACAATAGACAGATACAAACTGAAATAATGCAATACACATGCAATTAAGTCAGAATTTCATCGTAATTACTTCTTAGGGATATTTAATCATGGATTAAAGGCTAATCATAGGTCGGGGTTGTTATACCCTCGACACTATCTACGTTTTGATCTATAGGACTAGAGGTAGAAAATGGGTATAACTAGATAAAACCCAAGTTTTTAGGTCGAAGAAACCCTAAAATGGCGAAAAGAGGAAAAGAGGAGAGAAAGAAAAGTAGAAAAAGTGACTTTTTCAGTGCACTACCAGCTTATATACGTACAGACCGCTTAAGCGCAAGAGACACCACTCAAGCAATCAGACACAAAAAGTAAGATCGCTTGAGTGAACAAAGTGACTACTCAAGCGAAGAATACAAACTCCTAGAAGTTTTGCAAACAAAAGACCACCACTCGAGCTTAAAATAGACCGCTCAAGCCAACACCGCTCAAGCGCAAGAAGGACTACTCGAGTGAAGAATGCTACCTCTCAATATCTCTGCAGGCCTGCAAAAGTACTGAGAGTTCTCAAGGACCGCTCGAATGCAAAGGCCAAAATCTGGGCAACAACAATTTTGAAAAACAAGCTACTAACCTGTTCCAAACACCACCAAGCCATTTCATTAACCAAACTCAATGAAGTAGAGGATGAATAAGACATGAACAATCATATAAGACAATGAAACCTGGATCCAGAACATCAAATGAGCTGAGTCTAAACCAAAATCGCTATATGATTTGTTGTCCTTGACAAGTTTGAACGTACCATTGCTAGTTTCTAGATTAATTTAGTTTGCATGGTTGGATTTGAAAATATTTTGGGAGTTACTTAAAGGATTAAATGTGATTTTTGATGATCCATATTTGATTCATTTTTGTATGATATCAAAAACAGGAATTATAACTTTCTTTTGTTTAAGTTATGATAATTAGCCATGTGGGTTTTGTGTTTCAATTGCATCGAATTATATATTATGATTATGACCATTGTTTGCTTTATATAAGGATATGCTTTCTTTTTCACCCACTATAGGTTTCCTATTCTAACCATTGAAATAGAGAACTATGTAACTTGAACGTTATTAATTAGTTGATTTTATACCAAACATGTCCTTTTATTCGCTAATACCGTACTAGAGTAATTAAATTGCTTTTTAGGATATCTATTTTGATTGAACATGTATAGAGTCATTCAATTATGATGTTTTGGAGGAGCCGAAGATTTCTTATAGTAAGACATGGGTCACAATTTTTTATATATAGGTCACAAAATTAATTTAATATTTAAGTGTCGTGGCTTCTTTTTTTTTTTCCAGAGAAAGCAAATTCAACATTTGATGACTTTCTTATCTTTTCGTTTATTAACTGGACTCAATTTGCCACCCTCAATAAAAAAAGAGTTATTTACTTATTCAAAAAGTTGTTTTGTTGTTATTTTAATATTTTTGTGGTAATTATAGTTAATATATCTATATTGAGCTTGTATATAGTTGCTACACAAAATTGAAATTAGTGGCAAGATGAATCCATAAGTTAATCACTCTTTATTAGCTTTAGCTTTTAGAGTACCAGTTGTTTGATTACATGGTGATAGTGCAAGTAGAATCTTTATGAATTTCAATTCCTAAATCCATAAGTTAATCATTTTCTATTAGCTTTAGCTTTTAGAGTACTAGTTGTTTGATTACATGGTGATAGAGTAAGTAGGATCTTTATCAATTTGAATTCCTTCCCTGGACCCTAGTTAGGTAAATCTCTTTTGTGAATTATGTTACATGGACTCCATTACACATGTCGAGTGTATGGATGTGTTTCTAGGGATCCAAATCACAAATTTAAAGGTACACGGACTCGGCATAAAAATGGTCATATTTTTATATTTTAAGTTGCATATGTGAGATAAAATGATGTTATATGTAGCATACATTGTCAAAAAGGTGTTTTACGCCTTTTATAGCTATTATACAACAATATATATACATAATGATAGTGTTAAATACAAATATTATTAAATATCTAATTGTCTAGTAGAAAGTATGAGACACATAACACACACCCTTGTCAAAGTGTCGGGTGTCTTACACGAGTGTTTGATTAGTTTTAAGAGTCTAGGAAACATAGATGTGCATGCCTCACTCGTGAGGAGTATGGTAAAGTTTAAGGGGCACACGGTGAAATCAATATATGAATCTTGTTAGTCTCTATGGCTTAAACTTTTAGGGTAACCGGTTTTTAATATTAGTTACTTTATTATCTCTTATCAAGATTGCACCTTGCACGGACTTCCTGAAGATATATAAGATGCTATTTCTAGACTTTCTAATTGAAATTCTTCCAAACCTATCCTTTTATTCGCTAATAAGATGTTATTTCATCCGCCTTTTCTACGAAGGTAAAAGTTTTCTCCATTTATATTTTGCAAAATATTATTTTCTTTTACTAGGCAATATCAATTTATAAAAGTGTGTTTACTGAATTGCAGATATGTTAACGATGGGAGACCATTCTGGTAATACATAGTTAGTTCTTCAACTGGCTGTTCAGATTCTTAATACTGTGAGGAGTTGTACAATTATTATACTACTGAAAAGGTTAGCTTTGAGGCACTAATTGGTTACAATTGTTTTGGGGTTATTGAATGCATTTTTTTCCCCTTGGTATGAAAAGTAAGGTAAATACTTCCAAAATGCTAACCAAACCTTGTCTGATATATTTATTGACACTTATAAGTTATAACTGCAAATCACATCACCATCTAACTTTTAAGTTAATTTTCATTTGTTTCTATCCAAAGGCATTCCATCTTTGTGATCCGGATGCGGAAAAAGTATTTAAGACCCTAAGGAATGTAGGTGTAAAATTGGCTGTTGTGTCAAACTTTAACACTCGATTGAGTCCTGTTTTGTGGGCTCTGAATTGTGATTACTAGTTTGATGTTGTGGCAGTGTCGACTGAAGTAAGTATTGATCTATTTATTTTTTCCTTTCATTCTTCCTATGGCATCGTTCAATTTCTCTTTTTCCCTACGAACAGGTTGACGCAGAGAAACCAAATCCCACCATATTTATAAAAGCTTGTGAGTCGTTAGGAATAAAGCCTGAGGATGTTGTTCATGTGGGAGATGGTCGTAGAAATGATATATGGGGTGCCAGAGATGCAGGTTGTGGTGCTTGGCTATGGGGAAGTGTCACACCCTGACTTTTATTACCCAAGTTCATTACCAAATCCTTTATATTATTACCATTTTAAGTCATTCCATCCATCCAAGAACATAAACAAAGAATAAATTATAGCATTCCCTCACGACAATGATGATGATATAAATAAGACATGGTATAATACCCTTAGGCTTACATTGAATAACAATAAATAGAAACAAAAGGGATTTACCCTTATACAATACGTGGCACTCGGTCAACAATAAAAAAGGCCTCATGGCCAACAAAGTAAAAGACTTCAAGTCCCGAACAATCTTCTAGCCTTGTACCTGAAAAGTTTGTCAACACGTGGGATGAGCATTAAGCCTAGTAGAGATCCAAAAGATCCTAACCAATCACAACATATAGCTAGAATTGAACATGCATACACCACGCTATAACATATAAGTAAGGTGACAGTTAATATTTAAAAGTATACTCGTATAAATATGTTTTTCCAAAAAGTTCCTCTTAATACAACACAATATAAAAATCATTTATTCTCTTCTAAATTCGCGTTTTGCTTCCAAAAACATTTCAAAACCCCATTCCTCTTTTAATAAAACCATGTACGCTAACATAAAAGAACCTCACTTAAACATTCGTTCTAAAAACACAACCCCACATGCAAGTCATAACCCAACCCCACATCTCAATACAATTTATGCATCTACGCACCAATACATCTATTATCTTCCCTGTGTAGCTTGCTTTTCGTTGCTCCTTGGAGGGGTTAATCTTCTCAAATATGATAGCCTTACAGTTCGGACTCTCGTGGTTCTGAATCTGGTTTCACAAATGTAATGTAAAACAGATAAACACAATTGAGTCCAACTTTAGCAAATCTTTAGAAACTCCATTTATCGTTTGGAGATGCCAAAAATAGATTGCATTGCCAAATTACAGAGTTGCCATCTAAATATTTTTGAGAAACTTAGAAAACCCGTGACTCGTACCAAAGGCCACTTGTCCGTCATCACCAAAGTATCTCGACTCGGGAACTTAGGTATGAGAGAGGAAGGTCATGAATTGAGCACCCTACTCACCCGATCAAAGATCGGGTTCTACTAATCATGATGTATTTTTTATATACAGTATATGCTCTTATTCCAATTATTAATGCTCTCATTACTACATGAGGCATGCAAGTATAGACTAATTCACAAAATTTGGAACACTTTGAGTTTATGTTAGTTTTGAAAAGGATTTTGAATATGTACCACTTAAAAAAGCAAGCTCGTATGTACATTTAATCAAATCATCCAAATTTAAGCAATTAGCCTTCATCCACAGGCATTCAAGAGATATATCAACTAAGCACTTAGCCTCATGGTAACATGCTTGATATGGCAACACGAACATATATGCAATATGCTAAAGCAAGAAATGCTCACCTAGTATTCAATTGAGGTAAGCCAAAATAGAAGAAAAATAGTTAGAAAAATGCATGATCCTAACAATGCGAATGACTAATGCAACACATACAACATGCAATTAATAAGCTCGGCTACTAGCGTGGCATGTGAGTCAATTTAAGGCATGCGATAAAGCACGTATTCAAGTAAGGAATGTGAAATTGACACTGATTAGTATGATAAGTCGAACCTTTATGTATGCAAAATGAATGGATGCGTGTCATGGAAAATGTTAAGGAAAATATGATGCTATACAACCATGGTAAGCGGAAAAATAAAAGGGAGAAAGAAATGGGGGTTGGAAGACATACACAAATTATTACATATTTGCCCTAGCGCAAGAGGGTCTGAACGTCCAAATGTCCAAATCAACTACTTATTACAAATCTGAATGAATAATAAATAAAGAACTATCTAATTCTTATTACAACAATAATATTACAACAAGAATATGTAAAGCATGCACAAGGATCCCACATGCGTCGATGAAGACGGCCCTCAGAAATTTCTCTGTCTGTCTCTTGGGAAACTGTTCTGTTTCACCCTCAACCACTGCTCTCTATTTTAACCAAAAGTGCTCTATTTAACATACATTGGAGCCCGGCCGGCCCACAATGAGACCTAGCTGGGCCCAAAAAATCCAATTGTGCCCTATTTTTTTGCAGAAAATTGTTTTTGTGCTCTGAGGTGAAAATAGTACAGACAGAGCAATTCTAAGCAATGTTTGACCTTTTTGCCCTTCTCTATCATGGAGATACTCAAGAGAAGAGCGGGTTCAGTTCCCAAACCATCAATGGTCGCAAGTTGATTGTGTGATGATTTCGGACACAATAGGACAAAAAGTTAATTAATGTAATGAACGACAAGCAACACCTCATTCCTATCATGAAGTTAATTCAAGAATGGAGGTAGACACCTCAAGAATCATCAAACATCACAAATTAGTATCTGATGACTCTAGAAGCGATGGATTCGGTATAACGTCCGACCAAATTCAACCAATTTTCTTAGTTTTTTTTTTATTTCGGTTAATTTTAAGCCAATTTTATTAGCTCTTTTTCATCTTACCTCTCCACTTTTAGTCCATTTTGTCCAAAGGTGATATTTACGTCCACTAAATGAAGAGAAGTGTCAAACAAGAAGTGGTCCTTAGCCTGAGAGAGATGTGATGACTTGGTAATGAACCTCTGAAGAGATTAAACCATTAAGTATGGAAAGTCTCTTTCTCATGCTTTGGACAACAATCAATTGTTTGAAACAACTCTTAAGCAAAGAAAACCAAGAAAGGAAGGAGGTTGCAGAGATGATTATGCAACGTTGATTATTACAAAAGTGAGACTATCGGCAAGAAAACTAGGTAAAGAAAACTATCAACTCAAATGAATTGGTGTCTAAGGCCTAAACAACCAAATCCACGAGGACTTACAATACTACAAACATGATGTTCAAAGCATAAACCATTTAAATAATTTAAATACCCCCTAAAATGCAAAAAATAGTACCCAAAATCATGTTTAAAAGAGCTCAAAAGATAGCTAAAAACAAGAGGATACAAAGCTAGTAAGCAAGCTTAAGGAGGGGTGGCCAACCCCTCTACTTTTAAGACTTCTAAATCATGTTTTCCAGCCTTTTAAAACTCTGAAAATCAGTATTTAAACCAAAGAAAAGAGTGGGAAAACAAACGGTATGAGCTATAGGATAAGGTTCAAGAAAGGATAAGTAGCCTCTCCATCTTTGATAGCTCTTTACCCCCAAGTTTCAACACTTGGAATGGATCTAAAACAACATGAAAACACAAGAAAAAGATAGATAAAGATTGAAATGCAAGCAAGGAAGAAGGTGGCAAGCTTAGACCTCTTGAAGAGAGAATGCTTTTGTTGTAAACCAAACTTGATCCTATGGCACTCTTAAGTTTGAATTATGGTATCAAAGTCTCAACCAAAGCTCTAAGTCCAAGCTTTAAGGGTGTATATGGTGTATGTATATAGTTCAAGGATGATAAGATAGCACAAAGGTGACTTGCAAGAGAAGAAGAAGCTCTCAAAGGTCTTTTTAACTCTTTGAATTTTTTCTAACCCTCAAAACAAATGACTGAGCTCATATTTATAGAATTTGAGGTAAATAGGTCATAAATATCTTCAAAAATATATAGCTAGCGGATTCCCGCCCAAAATAGTGTTTACCGCCCAAAACACACGGTCGGATCCTAATGGCCACGGCCGACCCCAAATAAGGCACGATCGGGCCCTAACATGGATCCCCTACCCCTCAATTTCAAGTTTCAATGCAAGTTGGCACAATGCTTAAAAATGGTTTTTTAAGGTAAGAACATTGTGGGTATGGAAGGTTGGGATTGTTTAGAGCTCAAATTCAAATTCCTTCATTGAGAATTCAAACAACTTACACAATATAACTTTCATCATCGAGTGCCCAGAATAAAGCGCCCAAGTCTTACACCTGGCCATAGGCCCAAGGGAAAAAGACAACCGCGACACAAAAACCGATAACACATATATCCAAAAATAAATAACCGAGAGTAATACATATTACCAATTCCATCTCCATCGATATACAGCACGGATGACAGATCCCACAATAAAGATAACACATAAAATTTTACCGGCCTCACCCAAAAAGGGGTGCCCTTTAAGTCATACTTTATCGGGTGCAAACCGGACGGGACGAAGAACCTATCACAAGGCACCACGCATTGTCGGATCAGCTACGACGGGAAACGGACCCTCTTTCACACTTTACTGGGCGCAAACCAAAAGGGACGAGAAAACCTCTGTCAAGGTGCCACACTTTGCTGGCTCAATATGGTGGGAAACGGACCCCCAAACAACATCACAATAAAAGCATAACACGCTAACTAACATAAATAATACACGGTTATAATACATACACCTAGTCCAATTATCACAACCACGACTATTAACAATTAAATACAATAGCCCACTTCTTTCAAAATATGCTCCATGCACCACTATTCAACAGCGGGTTTTTCCTACATTTTCAAAATGTTTCCAAAACACAATACAAATTACTAAACACCAAAACCATAACAATCCAGCAATAGTCTCATAACATTACCACGTCCACCAGCATTCCAATTCCTTTCTAACAACAAAATCCATAGCTCAATAATGAAATTGTCTATTCACAATGTCCATTTACAATCAACAACATATCATTCTACATTACATAACCCATCCTACAATAGTACTTACAGCATGTATCTAGCAACAATCAATACCATCCTCCATCAAAGGCCAATGACAAAACTCTAGATGCCAATTACGTAATCAAAACAATACATACACCTGTAGGTATTTCCATACCGCTGTTTGTTCCAGACTCTCATGTTTAATAAAAGAGGTAATTAATCACACTTTGTTTTGAAAACAAATCCTCACTACTCTAAATCCCAACATACTCAACACTTGCCAACACGTAATAACATTAATCCAAAACCCCAAGATTTGTAAACAACCACAACATAACCCAACTTCAATTCAACGTTAAGCTTTTCCTTTAACATTTTGAAATTTGCGAATGAAATACCAAACCCTTCCAGCCCCATATCCTAAGCATGCTTTAACAATCCATAATCAACTATAAACATAATCCATAAACCCACCAATTTAAACCCAAACCAACCCATATACATTTTAACAAAATCAACTATAAAACTATGTTTTAAAATGCCATAAAAAGTACAACAGGTCTACCTACAGCGAGGTATTGAAAAGAAGCTTTAGAATCCCTACCTCTTGAAGCGAAGAGGAGAAAAACTAAAAATCCACCGGCGACGAAAACACGATCTGCTCAGATTAAAACGACGCCCTCGCCATCTTCTATGTTTTGATCTATTGGACTAGGGGTAGAAAATGGGTGTAACTAGATGAAACCCAAGCTTTTAGGTTGAAGAAACCCAAAAATGATGAAGAGAGAGAGAGAGAGAGAGAGAGAGAGAAAGAACCAGAAAAGTGATATTTTTCATGCAAAGACGACTTTTATACATTGACCATCGCAGGCGCGGTAAGCTACCAACATTGGTCGTGGGCATAACCAACTAGACTGTGGGCGCGACCTCTCATACCGTGGCCCAGCTCGCGGCCCCTCGTAGGCATGCACTTTCCTCCTAGCCAACGGACCTGAAGCACACATTCGATCGCACCCGGTCGCGGCCCGGCCCCTCGCGGGTATGACCTTCACCCTCCCCCATCGCAGCCGCGAATCCTCCCAGCCACCGGACCTGAAGCACACATTCGATCGCACCCAGTCGCGGCCCCTCGCGGGCATAACCTCTGCCCTCCCCCATCACGGCCGCGAATACCCTGGTCGTAGGCGTGAACAGGCTTTCCCCGTAGAATTGGGCTACTGCTCCGTAGCTAATCCGAAGCCCAACCAAGGTCCAAACCACCCCGACAAAGCCAAAAACACCTGGGACAATTTCGTATCCCATCCAAGAGAAATAAAATAGATCAACCCCAGACTCGGGCCACTACATAAAGTGATGTACATTCCTTCATAGAGGTATTAATAAGTTCACTTACATTGCTTGCTAACAAATTGCGTGAGCTACATTCCTTTGTGCTATGCATCTATGTGTGTGTGTGTACAGTTAGCAACTATTTTCTGTTGACTTGTTATAGCTTTAGAATTCAATATGCTTTTGTTGTATTTATGTATTATTCAATAGCTAAAGACCCACTAACCCCTTGAGGGAGATCACTTCAAACTCTAAAGCTACATGATTATCTTATTTCTTTTTGGATTGGGAACTATCACTTGGATAAAATGGTAAACTTTTCTGTGGCTATGTTATGCATATATTTTTGTAGGTTGTATTGGGCTAGATAGAGCTGAATAATACAGATACAAAAACTTGATAAGGTACTATTTTATTTCATATTCTATTATGGAGCATAGTGTTGTACCAAAATAAGAGAGGATATCTCATTGAATGTAAGTGTTGTCAGTAACATGTCCTGTACATGTTCAACATAGATAAGCAAATTTATCCCAGGGTTGTTTGGGGTTCTTATGTGGTCTCACTAAAAGTGGGGTCAAGGGGTTACTTATAATAATAAAAAAGATAAGACAAATTTATCACAATCAAGTGTGGATTTAACCCATGGCTTTGTGCCAAAGTGTATGCTCTCCAACCCCTATAGTGGAGGTTGCGGGTTTTAGGGGGTGGATCCCCTTTCCCCTTAGATTAGGCTAGTGTAGGTTCTAACGAGTAGAAAAAGAAAGAACAAAAATGAAAAATGAAAAAAATGTGGATCTAAGCCATTATAAAAAAGAAATATTTGGAAAATAGTTGTGAGGATACAGCATGTATCATGTTTTATGATGGAGAATTATGGTGACTAAATTTTTCAATGTGGTGAACTTTTGTTTGAACTGGTGGTCTATGGTCTAAAAGAGTTGCTTATGTTTGACTAAGCTATTTGTTTACAAGGTGTACGTGGTGTATGTTGAGATTCACAAGGCTACTACTGAACATTCATTGTTTCTAAATTATGCTCAATTTTCAATGAGGTATTTTGGTTGCTTCATTTGGAATTGGTTCAAATTAAAATATGTATAGTTTTCAAGTTTACTCAACCAAGTCGCTAAATTGGGAATGGATATAGGCATGAATTATGATGCTAAAGGTTAGATACAATAATGATCTCATTGCATTTCCTGATGTAGGTTGCTCAAAGGATTGGAGTCTAGGTTTGAATAGGAGGACGATTATGCCTTTGCAACAACTTGATGAGTGTTTTCTTTCATTGTATATATAGAGAGGCTTCTCACCTCCTAACCAGTCATATATATTCTACTCTTCTATAACCAAACACACATTAATGTGTACTAATTGGGCGTTATTTTTTTTCTTATAATCTATATGAGAGAGATTAGAGATGAGGGAACACAGTTCTTTTAACTGTAGAATAAACAGCAATAAAAGAACATTTGAAGTTATTTTTTTTGTTTTTCGTGTGAAAATCGTTTTATTATTCTATGTCAAAATGCTATTCTCTCTTTCTCTCTCTCTCTCTCTCTCTCTCTCTCTCTCTCTTTCTCTATACCAATAGTCTATATACGTGTGCAATTCAAAAAAATAATAATATAAGAATAATGACAAATAAGAATGCACTCAAATTATGTATTGCTTAAGTGGTAAGAGTTTTCTTTACCGAACTTATGATCTTAGTTTCAAGTCTTGTTACTCTCTTAACATTAATTTTACACAAAAACCAACTATAGGAGGTATTTTAGGAAAACTTGAAATATGAGACATTTTGTGTCAACACCATCTTATTAAGGCTTCACATATATAAATAAATAAATAAATGAAAGTTTCTTTCTCGTAAAATAACTTTAATTAGATAGATAATTAATGCTCACATCAGTATCTCAAAGGCTTCCATCGCCCCTAAGGGCCTCAATAGCCCACAAATGAGGGGTGGTGTCCTACTTGCAACAACCTATCCCACTCAAACCAAACTTGGCAAACTTGTCGGCCATTGTTTAGGCTAAAATAACGGTCACAAATTCAAAACATCTACAATGAGGAATTCTAAATCTTGATGAACGCCATCTTGATGAGATGTTGGGCATCTCCATCAAACATGATTGTTTGAATTTCGGAATCTTTGGCTAAGAGGACTGCCTCTTGAAGCGCCAAACCTTCAACCATTTGAGTTGATACAGTTCTCTAGTCGCAACGATCAAGCTTTAACAAGCTTGCCAGCACAAACTCCTACCCCTTTCTTTTTTGACATCGCAACCATGCTGCATCAAAATTCACCTTCACCCATCCATCCTCTTGGGCTTTGCATCCACTATGTAGCTCAGCTTCACCCTTCACCCTTTTCCCCCAACTTTGTTTTTAGCCTCCACTTGAGCCTGCAAAAATTCATTGGCCCTAGCTATGGCATGTTGCATAACTTGTATGGGATTGTATTGTTTATTCTGAAATATACATTCATCTCTATCCCCTTCAAATTTGTGACGACCGGGTCTTTCTTTTCTTCCTTCTCTTCTCCTTTCTTTCTTTCTTCGCCCCGTCTTTCTTTTATTTTCCGTTGGGCTTGAAACGTTCAGAAATTGTTCTTAAAATAGAATCCTTGTTCTTGTGGTGTTCGGTGTTGGATCTCACTTGTTCTGGGAAGTGCGGGGTCAGGTGCGGAGTGCCCGGGAGTGAAGTAAAAAATTTTATGGGCTGCTAGGCCAGAGCTGCACATGCGGGGGCCCGGGGCCGCACGTGCGGGAGGACAAGCCGCACGTGCGGGAAGAGGGGAGTTAGGTGAGTTACATTCTGCTTAAAAGGCACGAGCAGGGAGAGGTGCGCGAGGACCACCTCACGTGCAGGGGTGAGGGCCGCACGTGCAAGAAGGGGGCTCCGCACGTACGGGATTGGGTGCCGCACGTGCGGCACTCTGGGCATCCGAAAACTTTGTTTTTTTAATCTCATTTTGGCCAAAAATATCTCACTTTCTGACCCTTGCCTCTCACTCTAAAAGCCATTTTTGCTCCTCCTTCTCTCTAGAAAACCTTCCCAAACATTAAAACTCTTTGATTTTTTTGCAATCCATTGGATTTAGATCATCATCACCTCTCACTAATCTTGAAGATCAAGAAACTAAAGTTTCACTTGGTGTGGTGGGAGTTAAGGGTCTCTCATCTTTTGATCCTAGGGTTTCTTCTCTCTATCTTCTCCAAGACATTAAGGTAGGGGATTTCTTGAGTTATATATATATTTTTGCTATATTGATGTTGGTTTAAAGATTTTCTTGAGTCATTGTGTAAATTTTGATTTGCTCCAAATGTAGAGAGAGTTTTGAAATGATGGGTTTGAATCTCAACCCTTTTGTTAATCCTTGAGGGTTTCCTCATTATTGAACTCAAGAAATGTGATTTTGGGGGTGGGTTTCACCATGAGATGGGAAATGAGGGTTTTGATGAAAGCCCTAGAAATTAAAACTTTTTTTGAAAATGTGGAAATGCCCCTGGAATCCTTTCCTTCCTTTTTATAAAAAGATTAATGAGTATAGATTTTCATAATGTGTTTTACAAAAATGGAAGGTTTTTGACATATTGAAATG
This sequence comes from Camellia sinensis, assembly GCF_055761805.1. Taxonomy (NCBI): domain Eukaryota; kingdom Viridiplantae; phylum Streptophyta; class Magnoliopsida; order Ericales; family Theaceae; genus Camellia; species Camellia sinensis. The sequence continues at coordinate 64,198,876 of NC_138972.1, forward strand.
GATGATTTGTTTTAAAAGCTTTTGTTAAATAAAAGATGATATATAGTTGTGTGAGAACACTTATAATGCACATGGATTATGAGAATTGTAGAGAAATTGGGGACTTGTGTTTGAAAACATCACATGTAGTCCTGAAGAAACTTAATTACTAAGATTTGTGAAATAAGAAATTGTAGCTATGTATTAATGGCTCATGGTTATCTCGTGAAAGAACAATGAAGAAAAGAAATGGAAATTTTGATTGTTGACATTATTATGGAGACATTGAAAATGGAGAAATGTTATGAGATACTATGTATTGTATCATGCTCTCAGTTGATTTATTGTCATTATTGCACATCTTGATATAAATTGGAAAACGTATACTTTGAGAAAGATCATGTTGTAATGAGAACTATGGAATTGTGTTATGGGGTAAATACGGTGGTAAGTCCGGATATGGGGTGTAGATGATTTGATAAGTTGGCCTTAGTGTCCATGGTGAAAGACCAAAAACCCGTGCGGATAGGTGTCGAGCCTTCCGGTTAATACCAGTAAAAATGACAACTTGGTAGTACTTGTAGAGTCTACTTGCAGACACCAGCCTAGGGATTATCAGTGTCGTATTTACCGCCCCTAATGATTTAAATATTGGAAGTTGACAAAATTGAGAAATATTATGAAGAAATAAGATGATTTTCAAATAATGCATTGAAATGAAATTTTCCTTCATTATTGGCATTTGCATGGCATTACTTATGCATTTTTAATGTTGAGGGAATTTGCATAACTGTATATACTTTGTGAGAATTCTCTACTGGGCTTTATGCTCACCCTTATGGGTTTTGGTGCAGGTAAAGATGTGGTGATCCCGCCGAACTGAGGGCGTGGATATTTTTGTGAAGAGTAAATAGCTCTCTTATTTTTGTTGAAATCTTTTGCAAAGCCAAGGGCTAAATGTGTATGGGTTCGAGAGACCATTTTGTGTAACCGAGCTATGGCCAAGGAAGATGTAAGCCCTTAGGGGCATTTTATTATTTTGAGATTAGGTGCTTCACATGCTATAGATTCATGTGTATTTCGATCATTGAATGTGTACCCGCATGTGAAACTTTTGTATAAACTCTCATATTAACTATGTAAGGTTTTGGAGTTTTATAGTCTTGATGTAGTGAATGTTAATTAATGTGGGTAGTTCATGTTGAATTGTTTAGGGCGTTACAAAATTCCCCAGGCAATGGATGCAAGGTAAGCCATCGCTCGTTGTACCTCTTGCACAGCTTTATACTCCACTAAAATTTGCTTTCACCAGTGATAAAAAGATCTGCAATTTATGTCCCAAATATCTCGCCAAAGTAGAGAGGCAAATCACACTACCCAAGAATATGGGCATTGGACTAGCAAATACATAATTGTTTTCAGTTACTCTGCCACAAGGCCCCTCTAACAGGAACAATATCCCATACACATTTCCAAAGAAAATGTTCAATTTTGCCCAAAAACTGTTTTAAAAAACATTTATGTTCATCCTGATCACTACATTCCCCTTCCCTATTTAAACTATTGCACTTCAGCGTGATTACTGCTTCGTACCTCAGATTTATAGTGTAGATTCTAGATAGGTATAGGCCAGACTAGCTTATCCTGAGTAGCCACCATAGGCAGTGGCATTCCTAGGATCAAATCAATGTCATTGGTTTAGAAAGCATCACATGTTACCTCCTTTCGCCATTCATTCCTGATCTTATTAATCAAGTGGCACAATGATGACCTTTGAAAATATTTAGCTTGGTGGACTATAGCAACCAAACTATTATTATCCTGGATCAACCACCTCTTTTTGCTTGGTAAGCATTGCCAAATTAAAAGCCACTAAATCCTAGATTTCGAATCCCCTTCCATATTTTTCGTCATCTTGCTCTATCTCAGCCAATGGATTCAACGTTCATCCCTTACTTGTCCCACCAATACACTGCTATAGAAGAAGTAAGAAACTTACACAAAAATATGGACAGTTTGAAGCAGCCCATAGGATACGTTGGTAAAGCAGAAGCCACGAATTTGACTATGACCTCCCTCCCGGTTGGAGAGAGAAAACATTGTTTCCAACCCACTAAATGTGCGATTGAAACCTCTCATTGATGTAATTGAAGAGCTCCACCTTAGATTTACCAAAGTCTATAGGAAATCCAAAATGCTTGTCCAATTTAGCCTTCCCAGGAATGTTCAGTACTTCTTGTACTTCCCTATGACTCTTCTGGGGTGTTCTTACTAAAAAACAAAGCTGACTTGTTATTATTTATCATCTGACCTAAAGATCTCCTTAATTTTGCAAGCATCACCCTCATTAGCTTTGTAGAAGAGTAACGTGTCATCCGTGAATAATAGGTGGCTTATGGTCCAAATATATACAAGTTGTATTTGATGATTTTTATCCCTATGATGGAGGATTCACTCCACAATGGCTTAAAAAAGTACGGGGAAACGTATCAATAGTGAATAGTTTGTCAATCATTTTTATCATAGTGACTACGGGACTAGGTAATAATTTGTTGGTTTCTAGGTTATATGTGATATTTACATGCTCTAATTGGAGTGAAACAAGTAGCAAACAAATTAATCAAATCCATTAGTGGGACAAAGTGACCCAAAACAACTTTTCAAGAAAGTTTGTCATAACGGACTCATTCAATTCAATGACTGAAGCTTGCAACAAATTATTAAAACCCAAAAGGATCTAGCCAACCCAAAGTTATCAATCTACATCATTATGAATGAGTTTAAAGACTTGCATTTAAACACTTTGAGTTCGATGCTTGTATGACACAAATATGACTTTAATTGGGTACAAACCAACTAGTTATTGAATATTGATACATTTATGACTTTATCACTATATATCACTATATGATATGCTAGATATACTTTATGTACTTTGTAATAAATAATAATATGTTCATAAATAGAATTTTAATTTAAAAGTTAAACAATATCAATATATTAAAAAATAAACGTTCTAATAGGTTTATCAAATTGGAAGAAAATGAAGATATTTCATATTTTATCCTGAGAAATATAACTATAAACTGAGAATTATGGTTTAGAGAAGGCACAAGACAATATTGTTCTCTAGCTTCGAAAATAATATCGAAGAAAGATACTTTAAGACACAGTTTATATTAAAAATGTTTAGAGAGTGTTATAATCACAATATTGAGCATTGTGATCATCATTATTGTCAAAACTCATCCTCATGTTCATTAATTATGGCTATCTCCATCCTCCTTGTACACTTCGCCACCACCATCATTGTTGTCATTAGTCTCTTCATTTTCTCCTCCTTCCTCACCTACTTCATGCTGCAAGAAATACAAATAAAAAAAGAAAAAGAAGTACAATTTTTTATAGACAAACTACTCATAGGAAAGATTTAGAAAAATGAAATGCAAAGAATCTCACTTCGTGTTGTTGCAGGTGCTGTTGCAATTGTTCTTGTTGTTGCTGCTACAACACAAGAATAGAAATAAAAATTCAGACAAGTTTGATTGATAAACTAATATGCAAAAATGTAAAGAAAAAAAGGGGAAAAAAACATAACACCAGAACTCGCAAGCACCATTTGAGGCAGCATGGTGCATAAGAGTTGCAACTATCATTTGGGGCAATATGGTGCATAAGAGCCACAACTTGCTATACTCTTATGATAGAAGATTGTCTATATACATGAAGTTGATTAATATGAATAGATGAAAAAGGGAAACAAAAAAGATACAAGTGGATTTGGGCATAATTATTTTTTAGAGAAAAATTATAAAGTTGTTAGTTCAAAAGAAAAACAAAAACAAAATTCAAAAGGATCAAACAAGAAACCCTACTCAAATTACAAACAAAAATTATAAAATCCGCCAAAAAACCACCAATCTACGATAGAATTATTGAGGTTTCTTGAATGTTTCTCAGTTTTTAGGATAAAAAATATAATAAAGGTAAAGTTTGGTTCCAGAAACGAGAGCTTCTAAATACACCTAGTCACGCGCACACAAGTGGTGGCTTTGCTAAAGGAATTAGTTTGGGGTGGGGGCGGGGGCGGGGGTGTATTTAGAAGCTCCCCTCTAACACATTGGAGATTAGCTACTTTACCATTAGAATTTTCAAGCGGCACATGAACTTCATACTTGATTCGACATCTTCTTTGGTGATAATTTCGGTTTTACATCAAGCCCTTTCAATAGATTATTTAGGATGAAATTTAAAAAGAACATAACTTATAAACAAGATAATGATATGCACTCTCTAATTTAAGTTTCTTATACTCGATTTTTCTTTTCCTCTCACAAGGGGTGTGTAAGAGATTTGTGTGTGAATGAATATAATTGTTCTCCAAAATTGTTGAAAGTTAGATATTTGTTAGACTAATATTGCTACCTTGGACTAACATTCTTGATTAGTAGAGGAAATTTATTTCTACATCTGCTATTTTATATTTTTCCTTTTTTGAAACCCTTGAATTTATTTAGATTTATATAATATATAAAAAAAATTATGTTAATCATCCACTTTCACTAAAACGTAGCAAGGTTTCAAGTGATCATTTTTAATATTAGATGGACTCTCTCTCTCTCTCTCTTTTTATTTTTTCTTTTTTAATTTTTTTCCTATAATATCCATGTCTACTAGATATGATAAGAATATGAGTGTCAGATATGTATGTGACACCCGTATCTAACTTAGATACTTGTATTCTCTAATTTTATATAATGTTTGAAGAGAAACAAGCTCATATTTCTTAGTAAAAAATATTTTTTGTCTTTTACATGGATAAGAGCTAGAAATTCTATAGTATTTTTTTTTTTTCTAAACATATATTTTAATGTTTACATTGTCAACTTGAACATTTACACTGTCAAATTTATTTAATGTGAGTGTTCACATTATCAAGTTGCTAAGGGTTCAAAAAATATTTGTAAGGGTAAAGCTGTTCATAAAATACCTTAAATATAAGAATTATGTTTTAGTAGATCAAATGTCCAAAATAATAGGACTTATTAGAATATAAGAATATCTTATTGACTAACTAAGATACAAATGTTTAAAAGATGGTTTTCTAATAAATTCCCCAATAATGTTCCTCATATTATCTAATAAAATTGTATAATATGAAATATATATACATTTTGACATGTCCACGTAACTTTTGGATATATATCCCAATATTCTAAGATTTAAGTTTAGAAAATCTTGTACTTGGATAGGCATTAACAACCAATACTCATACCTGAGGCCATGTAACATAGATACCTTTATGAGCAATGTTACATGTACTTAAATTTTTACTAACAATTTTACTAAAAACGTACATGTCACCACATTATTGGATGTTTAAGTATCATTATCTTTTTAACAATCAATCATATTTTTTTTCTTATATTTTTAATAAATTTTTTAATAATATTGTTAGTATATCAAAAATTATTCTACTTTTATTATAAAGAACCATACAAGTTTTATGCTTTGATAAGCTAGTAGATCTTAAAGTTTATACAGGATAGTGTATTATTTGGTAAGTACAAAGGAGAGAGTGAATTGTTGGGTACACTTCAGGTGTGCTATCATTATTAATCATGAATTTAAATAATAATTTTAAGAGTAATGCTCACAAGTAATATATTAAATAGCACAAGAGTTAATAGCCCTGTACAGTAAATCCAATTTTTCTCTTTCGTTTTTTAAATCTCCATCTAAATTATAGCGTTTCTGGTTTAGACCCAACCCATTTGATGTTTTGGATCCGGGTTTCATTGTCTTATATTGTTGTTCATGTCTTGTTTCCCCTTATCCCTCCTTGAGTTTGGCTTTTGGGATGTGTTGATTGCAATTGGAACAGGTTGGTAGATTGTTTTCCAAACTTTTGTTGTCTAGAATTTTGTTCCTTCGCTCGATCGTCACTTCTTATGCTCTAGTGGTCTTTGTGAACTCTCAGTACTTTTGTAGGTCTGCAAAACTACTGGAAAGTAGTATTCTACGCTACAACGATGCTTTTTGCGCTCGAGCAGCTAGTGTTGAGCTTGAGCGATGGTCTTCTGTCTGTAAAACTTCTAAGAACTAGTATTCTGCGCTCGAGTGGTCACATCTTTGTGTCTGAACGCTCGAGCGACACTTCTTACGTGCGAGCGGTCTACGCGTATATCAATCTGTAAAAATCACTTTTTACATCACTTTTTCATCTCTCTTTCTCTCTCTAAATATTTCAAAACCCTAAGTTGAGATTCCCTCTCTCTAAAACTCATCTTCTCTCTACAAATACACCTAGATCCGTTAAGTTCCTCACCCGTATGCCTTTGTTAAAAAGATAGAGATGGGCAAGGGCTTTGTTCTAATCAAAGCAAACTTAGTTTTCGGCATATTTGAGTTTCCTCCACTCCTTCTCTTATCTTCTAAAAACTTGAGGGAGGGATTCTTCGCATCTTCTATGAGTTTTAACTTAGTTATTTGCGATTTCTAAACAACATTGTGATTTTGGAGATTTTTTAACAAACCTAGGGTTTTGGGTAAAAATCAAACAAGGAGTTTTCAAATGGATTCTTGAAAACGACTATGATGTTGGTAAAAATGTTGAGTTAGGAAGAAATGGTTGATTTTGATACTTGGGGTTGATTTTGAAGAAAAATGAATTTTGCCCTAAATGCCTCAAATATTGATTTTGTATAAATAATAAAATTGATTTTGAAATTGTGAACTTGGATTGATATTGATGAGGATGGTGGAGTTTGATATGTATTATCACTCACCTCTTGAAATTTGGAAAGTTTATCTTTATTGAGAATTGTGTATTTGTTTAGAAATATCTATTTTAGGCTATCGGTGAAAGATAGCTATGATTGTTGTAGAAATTGCATAAAAATTAGGGGAATTGAAATTATTTTCTTATTCATTTGCATCGGTCATTATTTCATATTCATACATTGCACATGTATATTGTTTTGAAAAAAAAGGTGAATATGGGAAAGATTTGTGGTTGCATCAAATAAGTTGGCATGTGTATCCAGGGTAAAAGGCCCAAAAATCGCGTATATACATGCTTGCCAATCTTGCGGATGAAATTTCCGTGAAATGGCAATAGTAGTGCTTGTATAGCCTATGTTTACATGGGTCCTGGCTTATGGTTTCCCCCGGCCGAAATTTTCAAAAAAGGTTGTATTGTTTTGAAATTCCCAGAGTGTGATTCACTGTCCTATTTTCTATTGTAAAGGAAATGATTTATGAAGTATGATATTAATTTGGCATTACTTATGTTTTGGAAAAAGAGATGAAAAAATGTTTTGGCGCGAGCATTGCACATGCATTCACCTTATAGCTTTGTTAAGATTCATATACTGTGTTAGATTATTTTTACTAGGCTTTGACTCACCCTATGTGGAAAAAACATTTCAGGAATTGATGATATGCCTCCGCCAAGACAATAGCTTGGGAGGACTTGGAGCGAGAGCTTCTTTTGTGTGTTTACTATATTTGTTTTTTGTACAAGCCGAGGGCTTTAACTGTATTGGACTTAATTCCACTTTTGTTATAACCAAGAATTGACTTGGAAAGTTGTAAGCGTTTAGGGCATCTATTTATCTGTTTTACTTTCGTATTTTATCTCTTATTGTACATATGCTATAGATTCAGGGTTAGACTTATGAATTTATACCTGTATATGTCACCTTTGTACAAGTGATTAGGATAAATGAAAGATAATTATTTCATCATATGTTGTTATGAGATAAATATTGTGCATGATTTATGCCAATTATTTCAGGGCGGTACATAAATTTATGATCCAAACACAACTTAAAAGAAACTTTCATACTTTAGAAAGAACGAACTTTTGATCTTTTATAATTCAAAGGAAGAAAAATTTATATAAAACATACTTCAGATATATTAATTTGATCCTTTAATTGCAAATTTAGCAATATAGTAAACAAAATTTTAATTTTCAGAAAAATCATGGTTTGATAATTTTAAAATACTTGTTTCTCAATTGTCTGGAGCTTGTTTTCCTTTTTGGATACTTGGACGTTAAAGTACCACAACCTCTACCCTACCCTTCGTCTCTTTTGCCAACCCCTTCTCATACACCATTACCACCACTCCAATCCAACTAATCACTAACGACCCTTTTTCTACTCACTACTACCCTTGCCAATCCTCACCCTTACTCCTACCCCTACCTTTTGCTACTCTATCAAATCTCAACCCCCCTCCCAAATCAAACCCTAAAAAAAAAAAAAAAAAAAAAAAAAAGAGACACTTTGGTTCGTGGTTGGGGTAAAATTAGGTTACGATTTGGTTATTAAGGTTGTAATCTGGCCTTCTCTCTCCTAAGCTTTTGTTTGAGGGGTTTGAGATCATGTAGGGAGGTAAAACGGAGGAAGACAAAAGAGAGGTAGGGGACTAAGAGGCCGGTACAAGGGTTGAAGTGACTACATGAGGGTGTGAGAGATTATGGGTTGGCAGAGGAAGGTGTAAGATGGGTGTTAGGGTGTGGAGAGTTTGCAGAGAGTCAAAGAGGGTAGAAATAAGGTTGGTGGCACTAACAAGGTAGTGGTAGGGTTGGTTGGGGTTGGAAAGGTTATGGGTGAGGTTGTCAGCGCCAAGAGTGATGGTTGGCAATAGGTAAGGTTTACATGGAGCGAAAGAATGAGAGAAATGATGAGGGAAGATATTAGGATAACTTAGGCCTCGTTTGGGAATATGTTATTTTAGTAACTTTTTGGATTTTTGGCTAAAATATGAGGTAAAAAAAAACTAATATGTTTGGAATGACTTTTTGATTTTTTATAAAAAGATGTACAAAAAGTAGAGAGAAGAGAGAAGAATCTTTTTGGTATAGGTTATAGGTTTTTTTATTTTTTTTAGTAACTTTTTGACTTTTAAGCTAAAACACTCACTATGTATATACACATTAAGATACAAAATGAGTTCATGAACCACTAAAGTGAACATTACACAAGTAATTTCAGCTATAACTCGCAATGTGTAATTCAAATGTTACAGATGCATTGCAGTTACAAGAATGTCATGAGTTGCATGGCTATAAATCAATTATATATATAGGAATATTATGGTCATAATATTGGCATCCCAACCATACAACTATAAGCAAATATATATAACAATAAAGTTAAACTTCCACTTATCATTCCATGAATACAAAAATATTTTGTAGTAATTTCCTTGATTACAAATCAAGACATAAAAGAACTCACAGTTGACACAACAAAAAAAAACATAGAATGAATATGATTAATGCCATTAGAATGCCAAGTTATACCATCATGCGATAATGCAACATCATCATAAGCAAGTACAGTAATAAGACTATTATACTAGAAAAATCTGAAACTGTATTACTAAATTTTCTCCCAAAACAAACCTGTTTGGAGATATTTTATATCGTCGGAAACATCTTGACTAGACGAATCTCCTAAAATTCTCAAAATACGAAATCCAACACTTCGCTTTTTTAGAATTTAATTAATCAAATTAAATCGAAATGGTTAACAAACTTTCTAAATAAAAAATGAAATAAATCTGAAATAAAACTGAACTATAAAGTGAATAACTAAATTCACAAATATGTCCAAAAATTATTATGCCTTGTCCCACGCAAAGGTAATCCTGTTCAAATAAAAAATTAGTAGTCCATTTTACTAATTTCAATTTGTTTTGTTTGTTCGTATTATATATCCTCCTTTCGAGTTTAGGTAAACCTGTAGAGAAAGTTAACTACAAATTAAAATAAATAACAAACAAATCAAATAAATTAGTAAGAATCTTAAGAAATAAAATTCTTATTTTATTTTATCAATTCTTAATAACTTATGCATTAACAACCAAATAAACTCATGTAATAACAACTAATTAACATAAAATAAATTGCACGAATAATTTACTAGAAATAAAGAACTCAAAACAATCCAATAACCCTAGGTAATTAAATTAATTTTAATTCCAAAAGTCACTAGAATAAAATAAAAAACACAAATAAAGAACTAGCACAATGTATATCCTAGGTTCTCAGAAAACAGTAGCACACAATTTTTGTTTTTAATAATTAAACATTAATCTTCGAAAATTACATATGAATCTGTTTTAAGATTGTTAGTATCTTTTCATAAAAATACAAGAAAAATGTATAAAATGAATTAAATATTAATTACAAAATATATTTTTTTTATTAAAGAATGAAATACAGAATAAACTACACAACTAAAAATATAGAAATAAATTAGATTACATTACTAATAGAACAAATTATTAACATGGATAACTAAATATTAGAACTTATTAAGATAAACTAATTTCTAAAAAAATTAAGAACAAATGATAAGAAAAGAAGCAAACTGAAGCCTGTTGATACCACAGTTTTCTTAAAACAGATTCATCGCTTCCTGATGGATGCTGGAGGTATGCCAGCGTCTGTCTCCCAGAATACGACGGTCAAAACCAACTAATGCAGAAGTACCTTCTGAATAGTTTCGGTGAACATGACAATGGTTGCACTCTATAGCGATCCCGGGTTTTACCCCTTATTGTGCAGTGATCCGGACTTAGGTTCCATGGGGTTGATTATTGTATTTATGTCGTTTGCATCCTCTACTCTTTATTTATGAGTCTTGGGTTGTGTTGGGAAGGTTTGGAACAAGTTGGTCGAGCTTAGGAACCAAGTCTAGTTGTCCAGATTTTGGCTTGTTCGCTCGAGCGGGGGTTTTGGCGCTCGAGCGGGGAAATCACCCATCCAGTTTATCGCCTGCAGTGTTGGACGCTCGAGCGGGGGATTGGCCGCTCGAGCGGGAGTTTGTGAGTGACGCTCGAGCGGGGAGTTGGACGCTCGAGCGGGGGACCTGTCTTCCTAAGTTCTGGGAGTGTGCATCCGCCGCTCGAGCAGGGGATTGGCCGCTCGAGCGGGAGTCTGTGAGTGCCGCTCGAGCGGGGGTTTGGCCGCTCGAGCGGAGCGACTGGTATAAAGTTCCGAGATTCAGCTTTTTGGCTCACTTTTTCACACCCGTTTCTCTCTCTTACTTTTCCAAAAAGCCATTTGAGAGCTTCTCTCTCTAAAACCATAACTTCTCTCTAAGTATTGATCTAGCTAGGGTGTTTTCCTCACCTTTGGTCTTTACAAAAGTTGGGTTGATCGTTGAGGGCTTTACTTTGATCCGAAAATTTCGAGTTTTGGAGCACGTTGGGTTTCGTCATCTTCTTTCCTTGAGCTCCGAATTTGAGGTAGGGATATCCTACTCCTCCTTATGGATTTTGTCTTTAAATTTTAGCATTTTGATATATTGGGTGTTGTTGGGTAATTTTGAGAAAGTTTGGGGCCTTTGTGCAATTTTACAAAAGTTGGGGTTTTAATTATATAAACCTATATGCAAGTTAGGCATAGAGAAATGAGATTAATGTTGGAACAGTGATGGAAATGGAACCTTAGGGCTGTCTTGTGAATTATGGCTATTTGCCCTAAGTGGTTAAATTAATTAATGTATATAATTAATTAGAGAAAATAAGGAATTGAACTGAGAATGTTGAAATTGGGAATGTATGGTACTAAAGGGTGTAGTTGAGTCATTTATTGCTCACCTAGTTGAAATGTTGATATATTATCCATTTGTGCATTTATTTCCTGTTTAGAAATAATGGCTTTGGACTACCGGTGGAGGGTAGTGTTGATTGTTGTAGACAATGCATGATGATTAGGCAAACTAGAACTAATCAATTGGATGTGTCATAGAGTATGACAGTTGATAGAATACATTAACTTTATGTATTGATTGATTGGGTATATGATCAATGTGTTTATATGCATTATGTGTAGATGGTTGATAGAATACATTAACTTTATGTATTGATTGATTGCGTGTATGATTCTGTGTTTATATGCATTGCTTGTGTATGGGAGGAGATGGGGGATGTACTCCACGGTTTAGGGGAAGATGGGGGATGCACCTCTAAACCGGTTAATAGTTAAGGGAAGATGGGGGATGGACCCAGGGTTGCAGCTCATATGCTCTCCCATTGGAATGATGACACAGCTCATATGTTTATCTGTTGAAGTATTGATATAGCTCATATGCTTATCTGTGGTAATGTTGATATAGCTCATATGCTTATCTGTGGTAGTAGTGATATAGCTCATATGCTTGTCTATTGGGATGTTTGTTTAATTTGATATAGCACTAAAATGTATATCATCATCGTTTGTGAAGTATGGAAGTGGTTTATGTGTTTTTGATACAACACCAAAATGTGTATCCACCTTAAATTTTCGAAAGTGTTCTAGTGATGAATTATAATCACATCAAAGGTTTTGGCCAGAGTACTGAGCCTTGTTTTCAAACTCAATGTTGAATAAGAAATGGAAAGTGAATTGTAATTTAGACTTGATTGTCACGGAGTTGTAATAAGATGTAAATGGATGTGTAAGTGTTGACCATGTATCTGTTGCTAATCTTTTAGTCATTGTTCATAGTTGGTTTAGTGTATTTCTACTGGGCTGTGGCTCACCCTTTATGGGACATTATTTTCAGGTACAGGTAGCGTGCCACCTCCAAGGACATAGCTTGGGAGGATAGAGGCAGACAGATTTCACTTGTTGTTTAGCTTTGTTGATATATTACCTGTAAATTCAAGCCAAGGGCTTAAGATGTATTGAGTTAGTACTTTTCTTTTTGCAACCAAGTATGTACTTGGAAAGCTGTAAGCCCGTAGGACATTTATTTATGTTGTTTAGCATGTAATATTCTTGTAAGAACTACTCTAACGAATAGAAGTGTGGTTGATTTCTCTTATATCTTGCATGTCTAATTGATGGGTTTTATGTATTTTTTTGAGGGCGTTACACACTCTCTAACAAAAACCAAAGAAAGGGCTAGCAAAAGAAGATAAGAAAAATTTTCTTTGGTAGAAAAAAAACATCTCCAACTTTTTATCTCAAAACACCATTTCCATTTTTCATTAAAAATCTCTCCAAAAATTATCCTTCCAAGTTGGAAGAGAAATGCCTCTGTTTATACAAGTAGGGGAATCCCTAGCCATGAAGGTTATGCGTCAATAGGGCCATCAATGCCATTAACCAAGGCCATCAACTCTAGCCATTAGGGCTAAAGTTATAGAGGTTGAAAACATATGGCCACTAATATGGCCATCAATATGACCATCAACTCCATCATCAAAAGATAAGAGTTACAAAAATTTACATTTCTTATGTGCTTAATATATACAAATAAATATATATATAACGATATTTGAATAAACCAACTAGATGGGTCACAAAATGAATACTAATGTTGAGTCACAATCCGATCCAAACCCAATTCTTAAACACATGCACAAGCTAAGCCCAACACAATATAGTTTAGCCCAAGCTCAAGATTAAGTCCAAGGCCAAACCCAACACATGCACAAGCACAAGCCTAGGCCTAGTCCAAACCAAGATTAAGTCCAAATCTAAGCCCAACTTTATTGATACCCACTTTATGAGACAATTTCCATTCACAACTCAATGGTTTCGGCTCATGTATTGCAATCTTCTCACTTAAGAGAATACAAAACCACTCAGACCCACCTCAACTGGCGGATTGGGTCGCACTTTAATTTCAAATTAAAGTTGCCAAAAAACTATTATCTCCAACAGAACATGGATGTAGTAGAAGTGGTGGTTTGAGATGGAGCTGTGGGGTGATGGCTTAAGGTGGTATAGAAAGGTGAAACTATGGAGTGGTTCCATAGAGAGAGAGAAAGAGAGATTAGGCACAAAAAATAAAACAAGATAAAATAAATGAGAGAATAAGGGGCTTCAAAGTGTGTAGGGTGGTGAGGGTATTTTGGTAAATCTATCATGTTATTAAATGATGTTACTGACAAGGGAGGTCTGTGTGATTTCAGATAATAGAGGGGTGACAATGTGATTTTAGAGTTATTGAGGGGGTGTCAGTGTAATTTACTCAAAAATCAAACATAAATGATCCGAAACTTTGTGAGCCTATCATAAGAAACATGGAACAAAAACTCATGCGAAATTTTGACATTGACATAAAAAATAATGCAAAATTACGGATTAATCTTGTTGAGCAGACTTAAATACCTATAAAGTATAGATATTTTTTTAAATGTATAAAAAAAATGCTTATTTTGCCCTCATTACTTATTTTATGAAGGTCAAGAGGCTAAGATATGTCATATCTCTCTCCCTCCATGAGCCTCACTTGCACCACCACTTGTCATTTCCACTGCCACAAGCAAGGTCGGCTTTGGCCCAAAGTCGGCAAAGTTGCCGCTTTGGGCCCCAAAAATTGAGCAAAAAAAAAAAGGGAACCTAAAATTGTTTTAGCTATTATACAAGTCCACCAAAAAAAAAAAAAAGAAAAGAAGAGAAAAATCCCAACAAAATCTGGTGACAATTCAAAACTAATAGATAGTTGATGTGGTGAATTATTTAAAGCAAATGAATGATTGCTTTTATCGGCAAAAATAAAAAGGCTGATTGATATAGTGAATTGTTTTAATTAACGGATGGTTGTTTGTCAAATGTATAGATTGCATATAAAATACGATCAATTATATCAATTACAGTTGTTTTCAAGGAAAGAATCTTTTCAAATTTAAAGTTGATTAAATTTTACATTCAGTCAACTATGTCATTGTTAGCACCATATATCTGCAATTTTTATTATTTATATAATTGCAGGACACGTGGCATCCTCTTATTTATTTGGAAGTTAAAAGAAGTTATAGAGATGATGGAGAATATGAAGGATGAGTGGAAGGACAAAGTGGATGAGTGGAATGACACGTGGCAAGACAAGAATGAAGATGGAAGAAATGGGTAGTTACTAAGTAGTTATTGTTGTATTTTTTCCTCTATAAATAGCCATTAATGGCTACATTGTAAGGGATCCAGAACTTAAATCAAAGACACTTGATTTCAATATTTCTTGTCATTTTCCTTATCTTAGGAGTAGTTTAACGTAGATTTATATTTCGAAGCATTTATTTTCAGCATTTCTATTTTGATGCATTTTATGCACTTCCTTTTCGAAACATAGGAGTAGAGGTAAGTAATTATTACTTTGATTGTTCACTCAATCGTCCTTCTCAGTCCCTCATTCTTCTTTTAATTTTTCTTTTCTCTATACTTTGGCAATTTTGAAGTCCTCTTTGTTGAGGCAAAAGAATCGTCAACGCAATCGCTTGATAATTGGCTTGAATTTAATCTGTAAGGATTTTTCAATCCTTGCTGGCACGCTCGCATTTATGATATTTTCCTTCGTAGGAAAAATAAGCCAACAGTCATAAGAAATATGGAATGTATTAGCAAGTTCATCCATTGAAAATGATTTAGTTAATAAGTTGAATTATATAAGTTTGATTAACAATTTTTTAATTAAAAATACGAAAGGGTTGCGTGTACACAGTATGTTCACTTTTTAATTATTTTGATTTTTATTATAAACTTTGTTATATATTTAAATAAATTTTAATAGTTATATATATGAAAGTAATCTTTTCATAAGTATAGTCAAATATTTAAAAAACAAAAAAATACATAATCTTTTAATTATAACCTTTTCTTTTTAAATGTATAAAAAATCTCATATGAGTTCACTTTAGACTCCAAAAATATCAAAATTGGCCATGGTCACAAGCCACCGTTACTACCACCGTCATTGTTTACCAGCTACTGCCACTGTTCACTAATCACTTGAGTTTCAAATTTTAAGATTATTTTGCCAAGATGGTTGAAAATTAATTTTTTGATTCTTTAAACTTTTTTTTTAAAAACATGTAAAAAATGTGAAAAATAATATAATACAAAATAAATTAAAAATTGAGAAATTACTTTTAACCCACTTCCCACATTAATTAATTTATGTGAGCTAATTATTAACTCTAACCTCTAACTCTAAGTCCTACTAAAGGTTGAATTGGGCGGCTAAGCTGTGGGTTTTAGATCTGGTGTCCACAAAGGTCAAACACATACAAATGCCTTGAAAATTTATTAGTGGGCTAAACAGTTTATATCGTGGGCTACACACCGAAATAAATTGGGTTGATTATGCCAATACCCTTAATTATTAGTAAATATCATTTTATATTCTTTATTTATAAATTTGTATATTTTAAAGATTTGGAGTAGCTGTTGGGAATATGCGCAACAACTACTATTGGGTGCCTTTTTGGGTCCATTTTAGATAATCGAATCATTCACTTTTTAGAGTATAATGAGTAGAATATATTTATAAAAAATCAAATTAGTCAGATATCGATAACTTTTTTATCAAATAACATTTGCATTTAATTTTATATTTCAAATTACACTTACCATTCATTTTTGTAGATACAAATGTAATTTAATAAAAGAGATACCGATATCTGATCAACTTCATTTTTTGTAACTATGTTCTACTTGATATATTCTAAAAAGTAAACCATTCAGATTATCAAAATGAGCCCTAAAATGAACCCAAAAAGGAGCACAACAGTGCCACCCCAAATCAACATTTTGATATCTTCAACTATTAAATTGTATCATTTTCACTCTTTTCAGACTATCTCTAAAAGGAGTGTAGTTAGGGTTTTAACATGTGCAGTTCATAAATAAGAGAGTAAAGTGATATCCACTAATAATTGAAAGGGTCTTGTTGTAACTAATCCAAATAAATTATAGAAAGAAATATACACCCTACTCTTTATATTTTTATTTTATATTAGGGTAAATTATATTGACCTCCCTTAAGGTTTAAAAAAAATACAGTAAATCTCATAGTTTTGATATAATTATATTGAGCTCCCTTAAAATTTTAATTCATATAACACTAGGCTCTTTTCATCAATAATGTATTATTTATATAATAAAAATAATAGTGTTATTATCTTTTTTATATAAAAATGTACACTTCAGGCTGTTTATCTTTGTGTTATTGCATAATTTACATTAATTTTGATTCATTTAACTTTACCAAAAATAAGGTCGGTGTAATTTACCCTTTATATTATAATAAAACTCAACGAGATATAATTATAGTAACAAATATTTATAATACATAGCTAATATAAAGAAACTTGTAAAATATAAGACAAAAACCACAATAGATATATCGGAAAACAAGACTTACAGCCATGTAAGAAACTTTGAACTCTTTGTAGTAAGGTATATGAGTTTTGGCCAAACAAACTAGTTCTTTTGCCCACCCTATTAAAAAAGTCAGAAAGATGTTTTTGATATCATGAAAGTTTAAATAATAATATTATAATAATCATATTTTCTTCACATAATTTATTTATCGTTTTAAGTATCAATACTATATTAGTTTAATGGATTTCACAACTTATGTTTGTTATAAATTTAATGTTAATACATAAGATGGTAAATATGTTTATTATGATATTATTGAGTAATTATTCAGTACTTCTTACAACACCATATGACATTACTTACAAGATGCTCCAAATCAATTTTGTAGCAGAAATTTATAAGTGCAACATGTTATTTTACTTTTGTTAGGCAGTTAGAAGATAATGTATTTTGTAATTTTTTACTGGTCAAAAATAACATATAAATAATGCCATATAAGATTCTAAAAGTGCTCTTTAAATAGAATAATAGAAGCACCGCTCATGAGAAAAGAAAAGAAAAGAAAATTGATTAAATTAAGAAGGAAAAAAAAAACAAAAAGAGAAAAAATTGTGTTTTGTTTCATCCTTGTTTGGATAAATAAGTGGAACTCTCCCATCCTATTTGATTAAATTATATAAAAAAAGTAAAATAAAATTATATCATATTATGTTATCAAAACAATTTTTGAAGAAATAGCACCAAAAAAAAGTGGAAAGGACAAAAAGATTTTGCATATTAGTGGCATGTTTTTCATAATGACAAGGAAATGAAAGCAAAAAGAATATTTGCAGAAACATGAAACAATGACTTTACTAGACCAAAATGACTTCCCTTACGATATTATGACTTTAGTAGTCCAAAATGCCCTTTCTTCATTTTCTTCATTCTTTTCCTTTGTAACTCCAGTGGCCATCACTTGTCACCAGCTAGCTCTCTCTCTCTCTCTTTTTTTTTTTTTTTTTTTTCCAGTATCACAACTTCTACCCTACCTTCCGTCTCCTTTGCCAACCCCTTCTCATACATCACTACCATCCCTCCAATCTAACTAATCGTCGACGACCCTTTTTCTACTCATTCCTACCTCCCCAACCCTCACCCTTACTCATACACCTACCTTTTGCTACTCTATCAAATCTCAACCCTCCTTTCAAATCAAACCCTAAAAAGAGAGAGAGTTAGGGCAAGATTAGGTTGCGATTTGCTTGTTGAGGTTGTGATTTGGCCCCCTCTCTCTCTCCTAAGGTTTTGTTTGAGACGTTTGAGATCATGTAGGGAAGTAAGACGGACGAAGACAAAAGATGGGTAGAGACTAAGGGGTTGTTAAATAAGTGGACTTTTTGTCTTTTTGGACTAAAAAATTAAGAAAAAAAATATGGATGTTTGGGTTAATTTTTTAACTTTTTATGAAAAAATGTGTATTAAAAAATTGTATAAATTAGCGTGCAAAGAAAAATTAGGATTAGAAGTTGTGTAACCGTAATTTTTGACTTTTGATGAATAGTGATAACTTTTTAACTTTTTGAGTAATTTTTTGACTTTTTGACAACTTACCAAACTTGACTTAAGGGGCTGATACAAGGGTTGAAGTGACTACATGATGGTGTGTAAGAGATGATAGGTTAGCAGAGGAAGATGTAAGATGGGTGTTAAGGTGTGAAGAGTTTGCAAAGTGTCAAATAAGGTAGAAGTGAGGTTGGTGGCTCTAATAAGGTCGTGATAGGGTTGGTTGGGGCTGGAAAGGTTGTGGGTGAGGTTGGTTAGCGCCAAGAGTGATGGTTGACAACAGTTAGGGATTATATGGAGGGGAAAAAAATGAGAGAAATGATGGGCGAAGATATTAGGGTAATTTAATAATTTTATAAATTTCTTCACTATTTTGTAATTAATATATATATATATATATATATATATGTATATTTATTAGAAAACACTATGGTAAAGGGTGTGTATTATATACATATTATAATTAAAAAAGAAAATGACATAATTTTATATTTTTTGAATCATAATTATAAAAAAAAAAAAAAAATCATAACTCTAGCCTCATTTGGCAACAATACTTTTTAGTTTAAAAGTCAAAAAAGTAATTAAAAAAATTAAAAAATCAATAATTTATATTAAAAAGTCAATGATTCCCTTTTATTTTTATTTTTTACACATCTTTTTGTAAAAAATTAAAAAGTCATCCAAAATATACTAAATTTTTTCCCTAATATTTTATTTAAAAAATTAAAAAGTTACCAAAAAAATCTATTCCCGTTTGGGCCTAAATATAACTAAAAAACTCATGAATTATAACTAAAATAATATCATAATTAAATAATTAAAAAAATAATATAATTAAAAATATATATAGTATACACTTTTCATGGGTATGTGTATAAGAATTTTCCATTTTTATTTCTACTGTAATTAATCTGCCGATTCCTCTTTACTATGCTATGAATCAAATGAATTACTAAATTTTTTATTTTTAGTAATTCATTTAGAACCTTTACAACCAGGTAATTCATTTAGAACCTTTACTAATCCAACCAAATAAATAAGATGCGTTTCTTTTATTTTTTCCTTAGAAATCACACCATCCAAACAACCTAAATGCGTAATTAGCAAGAGACCAAAATCACACACCAAGAGAGAGAGAGAGAGATGAACAGTGTATGGATGTGACAAAAACGGTAATGGCAAACCCTAGAAGGAACTCATATTCAGTTTTTTCAGACAATCAGACCTCAGACACCAACAACAATCCATCTTCATCATCATCTCAGGTTCAAACCCTAACAACACTATCTTCATTGAAATTATTCTTGAAGAAGCCCCATGCTTTCCCATTCCTTCTCTCTTTGTTCCTCCTCCTCACTTGGGTCTCTCTCAGACTCCAACACTCTGCTCATTTCTCATCCCCTCCACATCTCACTCACCCTCGCCAATGGAGCAGAGACAGAGTCGATGACGACGATCACAAGGTCAATCTCCTCAGGTTCTCATCTGCATATCCTTCTCGCATCACCAAAGACAACCGTGGATGGTTGCTTGATCCCATCTCTGTTGCCCGCAATGCTGCCATTTCAGGTTTCTCTCTCTCTCTCTCTCAAAGTCCCCTTGATATATATATATATATATATATGTATATTGATGAGAGAGAAACAGAGCAGGAATGAGAATTCTATGAGCTGGAATCCTATTACTGTCAATAATATTCATGTGTCAATGTGTATTTGATTTGGTTTGAAATTGATAGAATTTTAAATTTTATGAGTTCATCTATTTATTTTATTTGGTATAACAAGTGAGAAAGGAAAGGAAATAATTCTGGTTTCTTATCTTGGTGAGATAAAAAGAGATGGGTAAGAAAGCAGAGCATGTGAAAGACCGATATGAGTGATTTTTGTATTTTAAATTTGAAGAATAATCTCAGTATTATGAAAATTTTGTAATCAATCGGTTTGTTTCTCACCAAAGCTCACAACTTTTGGTGAGAAATGAAGTACGAAAAATATGGGATTTTTTTCTTTCTGGGTCACAATTTCTCACCTAATTTATAAGCCAAACATGAGAAATAGTTTTATTTCTCTTCATTTCTTATCATCTTATCACCAAATCACCCAATTCAAAATGTACCTTTATTCTGAAATGAGTCATATTCCTCTAGGAATTGAGATTCCCACTAGTGTGGTTTCTCATTTTACCTTAGGAACCAAACCAAATTAGGCATTACATTCACATTCTTGGACGCATCCAAACTGTAAGATAAATTGATAGAGAGAGAGAACAAGTGAATAAATGAAATGTGTATTTCATAGATTGATTTACAAAGGGAGCCTAGCTCTCTTCTTATAGAGAGAGAGCCACCGAAAGCATAAAGCTAAAGCAAGCTAATGCTACACTAATTATGAAAGCTAAAGCTATACTAATTATTAAAGCTAAAGCTAAACATAATAATATACATAATATTATACTAACATAATATATTATATATTCTAACATCCCCCTCAAACTCAAGGAGGATAGGTAAAACCAACTTGAGTTTGGAAAGGAACAAAACATGAAGATAAACTAATACATAAAATAAAAGAGGATAGTAGACATTGTATGGTCGTGTCGGACTATTGGTGAAGACACTGTATGGTCATGTCAGACCGTTGTAGCAGGACAGTTTACGAAGTCATGCCGGACCGATGTAGAAGCTAACCGGAATCAATGTCGGGACAGTTTATGGGGTCATGCCGGACCGTTGTAGAGGCTGACCGGAATCAATGTCGGGACAGTTTATGGGGTCATGCCGGACCGTTGTAGAAGATTGTGGTGGTGCACCAAGGAGGCGACTTAGGGAGTGCGCCATGGGGTGGCTTGAGTGGTTCCCATGGTGTATAACCATGCTCACCAGCTTGAGTGGTTCGCATGGTGTGTAACCATGCTCACCATGATATATGTAGAACCCCCCCTCAAACTCAAATAGGTGTGAAGATAGAAACCTATTTGAGGTTGAAACAAAGAGATTGATAAAGGGGAGCAAAACAGCTCAACACAGAGTGAAGATGTGAAAAAAAAAAAAAAAAAAAAAATGGTAGAAAGGTTTTTTTGTTTTTTTTTGTTTTGTTTTGTTTTTTTTTTTTTTTTTTTTTTTTTTGTGGTGTAGAACTGTGAGCGGGGTGGATCTGTGATAGGAATAAAACAAGGGTGTGTTGGGAGAATGGAATAAAAAAAAAAGAAAAAAAGATAAGAGTGATTTTATGTATAAATAAAAGAAGTGTGGGTAGACAATATTAAAATAAAAAGAAAGGAAAAGAGGGGGTTTAAAGGGAGAGAGAAAATCTGTTTCTATGGGTGGAGGCATACACTTGTGGGTCCACGGTTTTGGTCAAAAACATCAGCCCATAGTTTGGGTTTTCTTTTTGCACACTACCAGCAATGGGTTTTGCATAGTGGTGTGATTGGAGATGGGGCCCGCCACTACACATGTTGGGCATCTAATATTGTTGTTAAAGCCATGTTTGAGGAGCTGCTTTTGGGTAGTGGGATATTTTTTTTTTTTTTTTTTTTTTTTTTTGTTCAGTCTGTGGCAGTCAATGGTGTCAATGGTCAAAACCCAAAATGTGTGTGCACGGTGTTGTGTGTAGGTAGTATCCATGCATGCTGGGTCTGTGTATGATCAGAGAGAGAGAGGTGGGAGAGAACAGCCTAGGAATTTAGAGAGAGAAGAGAGAGCTCTGTTTTGTTGTCCATCTTCATGTAGGAATTTAGAGAGAGAAGAGAGAGCTCTGTTTTGTTGTCCATCTTCATGTGTGTCTGGTCCGTGTGTTCCCCGTGTGGTGTGTGTGTATCTGTATATGTAGCCGAGAGAGAGAGTGGATGTTCTGTGTGTGGAGAGAGAGATCAGTGCCTGTGTGTGAGTGTTTCTTGAGTGTACCAGTGTGCATGGTGAGTGTATGGTGTGTGTGCGCGCCGTGTGAATGGTGTGTAGCTCTATGTGTGGTGTGTGTATTGAAAACTCCAGTGGGCAGCGAAGGCAATATTGCCGGCCGGAGTAGCTGGTGATAGAGTAGCCGGAGGTGGAGTGGCCGGTGGTGGAGCTGAAACCGGCGGAGCGGACACCACAGGAGGTGTGACCGGAGATTGACCTCCAACGCCGGCGACGACAATGCAGATAAAGCTACAGCATAGATGGACCTGCGATCCATATCCACGGCCTCACTGGTGTGAAGGTGTTGATTATTCCCTCAGAGAGATAAGAGTTCAGTTCAGTTATGGAATTTATGGCAGCGGAGTGAATGTATGTGTAGAGGTCCGGCGGGCGGCCAAGGCGAGGCTGCCGCCCGCCGATGAAACAAAATGACTAGGTTGTTAACCTAGCTCTGATACCATGTAAGATAAATTGATAGAGAGAGAGAACAAGTGAATAAATGAAATGTGTATTTCATAGATTGATTTACAAAGGGAGCCTAGCTCTCTTCTTATAGAGAGAGAGCCACCGAAAGCATAAAGCTAAAGCAAGCTAATGCTACACTAATTATGAAAGCTAAAGCTATACTAATTATTAAAGCTAAAGCTAAACATAATAATATACATAATATTATACTAACATAATATATTATATATTCTAACACAAACAATAGATTGTAAGAGAGTTGGAATGAGATGCTCATTCCGCCTCTCCATTCCTGCATCCGAACATGACCTATATGTATATTCAACATCGATGAGTTTGTTTTTTGTTGCAGGGGGAGCTGTGAATTGTGCTTCACTTCACCTTGGAGAAATTCGACCCGGTAGTTTGAGGGGAAACCACAGACACTACACCTGTAATGAGACGTTTGTTATTTGGGGGGCTAAAACAATATTTAGGGTATGCTTCCAGCTCCCTTCTCAAGTACAAATGTTGTTATGTATTGCTCTTCTTTTTCTTTTTCTTTTTCTTTTTCTTTTTCTTTTAAGTAATTATTTATTTATTTATTTATTTGGTCGTATGCAGTATAAGATAGAAGTTTAGTAGATTTCTTCTTGGAAAATGATCTGGTTTCTATTGCAACAAGAGAGGCCTGTTATTATAACCCTTTTGATTATCAGAATGAGTGAGAGAAAGGAACAAAAGGTTAAATCAACATCTTTCGCCAGATTCCATTCCTCCTAAGAACCAGATGGAGAGCAAAAATTAATTCTATATGATGTTTTTTGGATACTAACTTCCCTTTTGTTGTAAACATTGCTATCTATTTCTCTTGAATTTGCAGGCCCAACTAAGAGGCTAAAATACCCTATCCTATGTTATGGGTTTCAAATAGATATTGATAATGCCTGATATTCTTGTTTTGTGATGACTAAAAGCAAGAACATTCAAATAAATAATAAATAATAATAATAAAAAAAAAACATGGATACGAACATTTGAATGAAGATATCTTGCATCTTACGTCTTACATTGTCTGATATTATTTTCTACCAAGTCATCAGTCTTAGCGTACTAATTATTTGCAGCTGGAGAATCATGCTATCGATAGAGGTTATGCTGAGGTAACTATTGGAGCTGATGAGGTCGCTGTGGCAACCAGCCCTCATGGAACGGCACATGCTTTAATAAATGTGGATCCTCAGCAGAGTACATTCTTCATCGGGTGCCAAGACAGAATAATTGATTATAGTAACTCTAGTTCTGATTTTAATGTTTGGAAAGATCTTTAAGTGTTCCTTTAGGCCATTGTGCATTCTGTGTTCCATTATCTAATGAATTGAAATTTCACCTTTCATCTTGAAATGTCTGTTTAAAAAGTATTTCAAAGTACAAGTTTTCATATATGTAGATACTAGGTCAGTGAAACACATTCAGGCATGTATGTATATAAGGCACAGTTGCTGTTCTATGTCTTAGTTTATTATCATCCATTCTTTTGTTTAATTCTGCCTTAGTCATCATGCAGTCCTTCCTAGATTAAATTTTGTTGAATGAATGATCTCATTTATAGTTTATGGCCATTATGATTTATGCATCTTACTAAAAATGATGTGAAGGCACCACTTGGTATTTTCACATACGTCGAAGTATGCAATTGTATATCTGGGCATACATCATTGCAATGTGACTGTGTGCATGTGTGTATATGGACTATGCTGGGAAGGGTGCTTGCTGGTTTGTCATTGATCCAGGGGTTTAATTCAGAGAAAAAAAAAAAAAAAAAAAAAAAAAAAAACTGTTCTTGCTGGTAGAAACATTCTGCATTTTGTAGGGCTACTTTTGACATTTTTTGTTTGAAGAGACTACTTTAGATTTTTTTGCAGGTCCAATAAAACTGATTTGTCTCGTTTAGTTTTACTCTCTTTATTCTGGTAAGTAGATTTAGTCTACTTATGTGTTTATTTAGTGATTTGTTTAATTGTTTCACTGTATTTGAGGGTTGAAAAGCATAGTAAATAGAAGATTTGAATGAATATGTTGTGAAAATTGGAACAATTGTGAGAATTTCATTAAAATAGAAAAAAGAAAAGATATCCTATATTGTAGAATACAAGTAGTGAGCCCAAAACTAAATGTTGTAGAAAATTAGGCTTTTGAGTTTAGTTTTGTGGCTGAAAAGGTGGTCTGCGGAGTTTTATTGTCATTTATTTATCAAAAAAAAAAAAAAAAAGAAGCAAAAGGTGGTCTGCAGAGAGTTTTTATGAATTTGCTTGGAGTAATAAAGGGGAAAGGGGTTAAGCATGAAGGATGGGATTTTTGGCACTGCCAGCGGCTGTTCTGGGTGCTATGAACAGTAATGAAATGTAGGCTTTTGAATTTATTTTTGTGGCTGAAAAAGTTTTTATGAGTTTGTTTGGAGTAATAAAGGAGAAAGGGTATAAGCATGAAAGATGGGATTTTTGGCACTGCTAGGCCCTTTTCTGGGTGCAATGAACAGTACCCTAGAGGCTAGAACAGTAACTTTCCTGATCATAATAAGAGAGGGAGGAAGGCTTAAGGTGGAATCAAATTACTCTGAAACAGATCAAGTCAAATAACCAAAACTTGAAATGAAAATAATTGTAAGCAAGGTGACAAGGGTGAAAGTCATACATTTCAAAATATAGAAGACACCTTGTTGGAGCACCTAATGCAAATCAGCTTCTCAATTATGCAGGATTTTGTTCCAATTGTGATTCACGACATATATTGATTTAAGAATTTTATAAGTTATTGTTATTTGAGCTAGAAAAGTAACACATTGGGACAAATGGAAAGAAGAAAAAAAAAATCACAAAAACGGTTTGAAGTTTAGGATTGTAATGACTCTGATCTACAATCCTATGATCCTATTACAATCCTACCTCCGCTATGATTTTTAATGTGATCCAAGTCGATTTTAATTTCGGTAGTTCACAATTTTTAACAACTATGCTTATGAATGCAACATGACCAGTTCTTGCGGAAAAAAGTTTGGAAGAGAAAATCTCTTTCATGCTCTATAGATGATCATTCATGCCAACAATTTTCTAATTTGTTGATGAGTTTGAATTTCCCTTTATAGATGTAGTACATGGAAGAGGAGCGGCAAAAAAATGAAAAGACAATTTTTTTTTTTTTTTTCTTTCTTGCTGATTTGTATTGTGCGGACTGGTTTCCATAATAGAGAGTGATGGAGCTTCATAGATGAACCCTGGTGCACTAATAGGTCTAGGCCTGCACAAGGAACAAATGGCTAGGCTGCCCGACTGAGGGTTGGTCGAAAATCCCTCTGAAGGTCGAGTCAGTACTGCAATCTGGTAGAAAGAAGGTAGAGAAGAGTGTATAGAGTGAAGAGAGATCGATCCCTTGCAAAGGAGAGTGAAGTTACTTTTTATAGGGAATGCTTAACTTGCTCACCAAGCTCCTCTCTCCGCCACCTGACACTCAATCGTTATGCCAGGTCACTCCTTATTAGCGGAGAGCAGGGACTCTGTTAGGTGGTTCCGTTATTTGTAGGCACTACACACCTTTCATTCGCATAGCATTGGTTGTTGTGTTATAGCTTAACTCAACCTAACTCACTTTAGAGTGAGTGGGAGTCTTGGAGTCTAAGTCACGGACTTACCCACATCAGAGTAGGGATGGGAGTTAGGGTTAGGCCCATAGCTTTGCCCATTCAGAGCAGAGAAGGAGCCAAGACCGAACCCTTAGCTCGGCCCACATTGGAGTAAGGAAAGGAGCTTGGGCTTGGTCCATGGCCTTCCTCACTTTGGAGTGGGGAATAGGCCAAGGTTGAACCCTTAGCTCGATCCATCTTAGAGTGGGAAAAAGGGCCCACTTTGGAGTGGGGACCTTCCTTTAGCTAAGCTGGGTCTTACACTAATGGGTTTGACTAATTATGCTCCCTTCATTTGCCCCCTGGCTTACACTTAAATTTGTTGAGTGGAAGCCATAGACTGATGTAGCTTGGCCTAACTGTTTCTATGGAGCTCGACCCTTTTTACTCGCGCAAGACAACTTATTCGGGCCCACCATTTTTGTTCTCTTGCTCAGTTGTGCATGGTTGATTCAGGAGATTGGCTTGTAATTGTGATGTTTGTTGATTTAAATGATTGGTTTGTATGGACGAGCTAGATGGGCCCTAATATCAATTGAACATTTTATTTCTTCATTTCCTTGGTCCATTGTACATGATTTTCAACTTATCTAAACAAACATCTTGAGTGCTTGCTTGGGCCTACTACTTTTGACATTCTTGCCTTGATGTACTTCATTGAAATTGGAAAGGAAAGGACCAAGATAAAGCACTTAGAGAAATTTACCCTAATCTTGAGTGCTTGCTTGGGCCTACCAACTGTCAAGGACCAAGATAAAATACTTAGAGAAATTTATTGAGAAAGGAAAGGAAAGGAAAGGAAAGCAATCAAATCAGGAAGAGAACACTTACTACAGTCACCATTTGAAGGGATCCGTTGATCAGGGATTTAGAGTCCATATTAGTCTTAACCATGTCCAGGGGCAGAAGTAACGCCTTGGATAGATTGAAAGCCAACTCACGAGAAGTTGTCACACGGTCTGCTACAGTGATCAGCCGACCTTTAAGCTCCAAAGGTGGCAGCCACTCCTCAACCGAAATCTGCTCCTCAGAGCCCTCAACAACATCCTTTCCCTTATCCCTCTTCCTCTTGGATGCCCTTAGTGCTTCAATTTGAGTGGTGGCAGGTGGAATAGGAGGGGGAATCTCCCTAGCAATATGCACGGATTGCTCCGAAACTGAGTCTCTTTGTCTAACCGACCGAATAGTCAGAGCAGCCATTTTAGGAATGGGGTCCATACCATAAACAAGAGCTGCAAGGTCAAGATTTCAACAAGTCATAGCCTCTTGCTCCTCAGGAAAAGTGCCCTCACTTGTAGTTCCACCTGTTGACTGAACAACGGCGAAATTAGAAGCATTGGTGTTGTTGCAAGCTTGTTGCTTGACTAACCTCTCTAGGGACTCGCTAAAGTAGTCAAACACGCGAACCCTCTTCTCGTTAAGTGTGTTCTTATAAGGCAACTTTGTCGTAGTTCAATTGGGGTATGTGAAAGCAGTCTCAAGGTTGGCCGGACGCTCTTTGTTCGTTTGCCTCTTCGTCTAAGAATCACCTATCAAAGCGACACAACAAAAGTTAGAATCAACATAAAAAGTGTGGAAGTAAAACCTTAAGGACAAAAGCTAACCTGGACCATCCTCTTTATAAGACACCCATGTTGGTCGATCCTCTACGTCGGCCTGATACTTGAAGTTCCCTTCTACCGTAAAGAAATTTTTCGAATGCTTATCCGCATCAAGGAGGTCTAAGATCATTTGGGGTACATTGGACCGAGTTCTAAGGTAATAGGTGTCATCTGAGTGATGGGAGAAGCTGTAAGGGCAAGCAATCGATTAAGGGCTACGAAGTCACCTACAATCCTAAAAGTATTCATGAATATCTCCATCGGGTGGAGTTTGAAATAATAAAAGAACTTGAGCCACAAAGGGTCTAAGGGGAACCGAACTCTTTTTACAATGGCTTCCACGGGGAAAAGGCACAGTGTCGTCGGTCGGCGACCAAAGTGTGTTTAACCCCTTTAGCACTAGAGTAACGTCCTTTGAAATATGGTACTTCTCTCAAAAGAGGGCTAGTTTGGATGGTGTGTCTACTAGCCTCCTAAACTTACCCTTTTCCTAAGTCTAGGGCTCAAAACTGACAAAAGAGAGGGGAAGGGACAATATAAGCTATGACAAGTAACATCACAATTATTGTTCAAATAGTCTGCAAATAGCCGAAAAGGCAATAAGCTTAAAGACGAAGCAAATCTGATGGACTTATAGTGCCAAATTTGGCAGTGCAAAGCAGCACCTAAAACACCTCTCCCCCGACAGAAGAGGGTCCATAGAAGACAAGCCGTGATGGCGTCAAAATCAAACCTGCCATGAGTTCCAAGAGAAGCAATGAGAAAATTAGAAATCAGCGACAACCGAAGTCAAAATTCTAACTAAGACCTAGCAAAAAGGAAAACAATGGGAGCTCACTAAAATCTAAGGAAGTCACCACGGGACCACCAACAAGAAGCTCATAATTATAAGACAATGGCAAACAACAGAAGTCAAAAGGGATAAACATGGAGTCATGGATTTATAGACATTAAAAGCAACTTTATTCAAGCATAAATCAAAAGTTCACGGTGACATGGCAACTAAACACAACAAAGAGTAGCAAGGAATTAAGTAAAGAGTAAAACAAAATTGGTAGACTTACCATATCAAACTAGTACTATGAACAAATGAACGGCGAAAACCGGGGATGGGAATGACCTTAGTGGCAAGGAATGATGATGATGCTCAAACAGGGTGATGCCAAGATGCTAGTCGGAGGAGGAGTTCAAAATCAAAGAGAGCTCACACGATGGCGGCGATGAACCAAGCTTGTCGTGATGAAAAACCGACGACAACAGGGAACCAAGCTGACTGACAAAGATGTTGAAGCAAATAGGTCTTCAAGCTTGCTCCGATAAAAATGGAGTTTCTAGAGTGAGAAGCTAAAAACAAAACGACTAGAGACGGCAAATTTGAGACCTATGAACGTCAGGCAAAAAATACAGGGTGCACCGCTAAAAAATGAGGCTGACCAGAGAGAGAATGAACTGCTGGAATCAATGGTAGACGTTAGAAAAAATAGGACAATTGTTGTAATCGGCAAATAAAATCACCAACAACGAAGCTTTAGCGGAGGCATGGTGATAGATTCATCGTTGAAGCAATGGCGACGACTGCGTAGGTCGGATCAACGGAGAATGACGCACCAGTGGAAACTCACCGTCGAAAAAGGAGATTAAAGAAGAAAACTGGGTTCTCTCTATAATTATCAAATTGCTTGGTTCTATTTTTCCAAAAATACTTTTCAGAAAATTCTATTTTCTTATTTTCCGTGTTTTTTTGTTTTTACTGAATTTTTTAAATATTTTAAGCAATTTTTTTACTTTTTAGACACACCTAACATAAATACACCTAAAAAGTAAAAAAAATTGTAAAAAAAGTCTTTTAAAAATTCACTAAATACCAAAAATACAAAAAAAAAAAAGAATTCAGTACATTTTTTATATTTTTATGTATTTATTAATTTTTTAAAATATTTTTTCACAAATTTTTTATTTTTTAGATACATCTAAGTAAGGTGCATCTACAAAAGTAAAAAAAATGTTTAAAATTTTAAAAATATTCACTAAAAACAAAAAAACACGAAAATCAAAAAACTCAATTTTTAAAAAACTTAATCCAGAAAATTCAAACTAAACACACTGATTGTTATCCAACACATTTACAAGGACACAGACAGAGTGTTACACTCAGAAGAGGCAATCAGTGAGCACCACGTGTCCGAAAGTGGCAGAATGTGGTACCTAATGTCAGTATCGAGCAAGCTAATTAAGCTCAGTCTATTGACCATAATCGAGGTCCAACAGTCCATAACAACAAAGTGCACCCACCAAAGCACCAAATGGGCAAAGTAAATATATATATACAAGACAGAGCAACAGCAAACCCACGACCGACCAGAAAAGACAGAGCAACAAACAATATACTACAAATCCATTTCAATGAAGTACAACAAAGCAAGAATGTCCAAAGTGGTGGGCCCAAGCAAGCACTCAAGATGTTTGTTTAGATAAGTTGAAAGTTGTGCAATGGGCCGAGAAAATGAAGAAATAAAGTGTTCAATGGACATTGGGGCCGACCTAGCTTGCGCGAGTAAAAAAGGCCAAGCTCCAAAAAAACAATTGGGCCGAGCTACATTAATCTATGGCTTTCACTTAACAAATTTAAGTGCAAGCCAGGGGCAAATGAAGAGGGCACAATTAGTCAAACCTATAGCAATCTCGGTTGTCCCTTTACTGTTCTGTTGTATTCCGGACTCGGTTCCGTGAAGTTGGTAGTTGTATCTATCTTGTTGTCGTCCATTAATTCCGCTTGATTGAGTTTTAGGATGTATTGGGCAGAGTTGTTACAGGTTGGTTAGGCTTTGGTTTCAATTCTTTATTGCCCAGTTTTCTGGAGGTCCGCTCGAGCGGGTCTTCTTGCGCTCGAGCGGAGATTGCACGCTCCCAGTATTTTGGTGCTCTGCAGAACTTCTGCGAGCATGTTTTTCACGCTCGAGCGGTGGCGCTCGAGCGGGTAGTACTTTTTGGTGTAAGTTCTGGGAGGGGGAAATCTACGCTCGAGCGGACTGGTTTTCGCGCTCGAGCGGATGTGCTTTATTCTTGTGTCTTGGCGCTCGAGCGGGTCTTCTTGCACTCGAGCGTACCTAGTTTTTGTTCTTGACGCTCAAGCGTTGTGTTCTCCGCTCTAGCGGGAATGTCGTATATCAGTTGGCAACTAGGCGTTTTAAATTCACTTTTTACATTCTCTCTCTCTCTCTCTCTTACTTTCTAAAAAGCCATTTTGAGAGTTCCTCTCTCTAGAAACTCCCTTCTCTCTAGGGTTTGATCTAGTTAGAGTGTTTCCTTTTCCTTTGGCCTTTGTAAAAGTTGGATTGATCGTCGAGGGCTATCCATTGATCCGAGAATATTGAGTTTTGGAGCACGTTGAGTTTCTTCACCTTCTTTCCTTGAGCTCCGAATTTGAGGTAGGGATTCCTACTCACTCTTATGGGTTTTAACCTAGATTTTGAGCTTATTGTTTAAATGGTCGATTTTGGAACTTAGGGTTTCAAAATGTGTTAAAGAGGGTTTTTTAATTTTGGGCTCATAATATGTATTTTGGGTTTCAAAATGATGATATAGTTGTTGGTTGGTGATATTTGAACCTTTGAGTTGATATTGAGAGTTGGGGGAAAAAGCCCTAATCTGTTGTTTAAATTAATTGGTATGATTAATTTGGAAAAATTGTAGCTATATGGAATTGAGTTGGAAATAATGAAATTGGTGCATTACGTGGTTGAATAGTGGAGCTAGATTTATTAATCGCTCACTTTTAAAAACATTGATATTTTATCTGTTGGAGCTTTTATTATCTGTTTAGAAATAATTGCTTGGGCTACCGGTGGAGGGTAGTTTTGATTGTCGTAGACAATGCATGATGATTAGGCAAACTAAAACTAATCAATTGGATATGTCATAGAGTATGGCGGTTGATAGAATACATTAACGTTATGTATTGATTGATTGTATATATGACCTTTGTGTATATACGTTGTGTGTGTGGGAGGATATATGAGATGTACTCCACAGTTTAGGGGAAAATAGGGGATGGACCTCTAAACCGGATGTTGTTTGGGAGGAGATAGGGGATGGATTCCACTGACACAGCTCATATGCTTGTCAGATAATGTGTTGATATAGCTCATATGCTTATCTTTGGAAGTGTTGATACAGCTCATATGCTTATCATTGGAAGTGTTGATATAGTTAATATGCATATCTGTTGAATTGTGGATACAGCTTGTATGCTTATCTGTTAAGATGTTGATACAACTAGTATGCTTATCTACTGTAAAATGGAAAATGTTTAATATGAGTCATTGTCTCATATAAGTGGTTGGCCAGGTTCTGAGCCGCTGATGTAAATTGTGAAATTGATAGGAAATGGAAACTGAAATGAAATGGAAATGGGTTATGAATTGGTTTATGGAAATTGAACATTTATCAATTGCTAATGTCTTAGTCATTGCTCATACTGTGTTTAGCATATTTCTGCTGGGCTGTGGCTCACCCTTTATGGGACATTATTTTCAGGTACAGGTAGTATGCCACCTCCAAGGACATAGCTTGGATGATGATGAGAGTTGAAGACTCTTTTTGTTTATTTTGTTTGTATTACATGTATATCAAGCCAAGGGCTATTTTGTATAGAGTTAGTACTCTTTTGTGTAACCAGGTGTTAACTTGGAAAGCTGTAAGCTCTTAGGGCATTTGCTTTTATTGTTAACATGTAATACAGTTGTAAGAATTACTCTGATGAATAGAAATAGTTGGTTTCTTTTATATCAATGCATGTCTAAAGTGATGGGTTTTATGTATTATTTTGAGGGCGTTATAACTTGGTATCAGAGCGTACCGGGTTCGAATACTTTGGGTACGTGGGAAGTGATTAGGATCACAATGGGTTTGTCTCGCTTGATAGAGACTTAGGTGTAATGTCATATGCTATGTGCTTAATTGATAACATGCTTATGTGACTATGTGGGTATGGGATTTAGTTTCTAGGATGTTGATTGGATCCTTGGGTTTCTGTGAGTCTTGTTGGAAAATCACTTGATCAATGCTGTTTCTAACCGAAACTCTAGTAACGCCTCGGGACTATCGTTATCCGGAAATGAAATTCGTAAGTGCTTATGTGATTATGTGCTTACGTGGAGTGAATTACAGTTGTCCATGCATTAGGACGTGAGTGTTATAGTTTCGGCACATTTGTGAATGTGCTAATGGTCTTGGTTACCTTTATTAGGATGTTAGGACGAGGACGTGGTAGGCGTGGCAGGCGTGGTAAGCAGGAGATGCCTTTACTGGATGATATTCCGGTACAGCAGGAGGGGGTTGGCCAAGCCAATGTGGCCGAGCCAGCGGGTCAGCAAGCTATGAGTGCCTTGGCCCGAGAGATAGCAGGAGCTTTGGGTATCGTCAGAGCGGGGAATCAAGATCAGGCCCACGTAACTGAGGCAGGGCCTTCCTTCTTGAAGAGGGAATTCTTCCGGTCCAATCCGGACGAGTTTTTTGGGGATCCGAAGGAGCCGCTTAAGGCTGACGAGTGGTTGGAACAGATGGAGAAGACGTTCGAAATGCTTGGCATCGAGGACGGGGCTTTAAAGGTGACCTTGGCATCCTTCCAGCTGAAGGGAGATGCGGGTCAATGGTGGAAGTACGAGAAGGGCAGTGTTGGTGGTGCATGGGAGGCGTTTGTGAATGCTTTCCAGGAGAAGTTTTTATCTTCAGCTGCTAGGGAGAAGCTGAGAGAGCAGTTTTGCCAGCTTAGACAGCAGGGCTTGTCAGTGGCCGAGTTTGAGGCTACTTTTACTAGTCTATCCAGGTTTGCACCTGAACTGGTGGCGTCCGAGGAACGCCGTTGTTTTGAGTTTGAGCGGAAGTTAAGGCGTGGACTCAAGTTGAGGGTTGGAGGGTCCTTTATCCGAGAGTAAAGACGTTTGGTTGATGCTGCTGCTCATATGGAGATTATGATGCAGGAAGAGGATGAAGAGCAGAGAGGCTCCAAGAGGAGCCAAGATGGTCAGGGTGACGGCAGGAGACAGAGGGGTTCTAACCCTCAACAGTCTCAGGGTGGTTTGGCTAGATCGACCTTTCCAGTGCCGAGTGCGGGCTCTGGGAGAGGTAGTCAGGGAGGCCTGACTTGTTTTGCGTGTGGCCAGCTGGGTCGCAAGTCTTCGGTTTGCCCGCAGAAGGGAGGGGGTCAGTGAGCTGCTTCTTCTTTAGCTAGACCTCAGGGCCAGAGTCAGGGCAGGGGCCAGCCTTTGTCTTGCTATCAGTGTGGTCAGCCTGGGCACCTGAAGAGGTTTTGCCCACAGTTAAGTGCCACTTCAGGAGCGTCTGGTTCTAGGCAGACGCAGAGTTATCATCCAGCTTAGTCTGTGCAGGCCTCGAGGGCCAATCCGGGAGCTTCGTTATCCCAGTCAGTGTAGCAGTCTTTTGCTCCTAGAGGTGAGCAGGTGGATCAGGGGCCTACAGGGCGCGTGTATGCTGTTACCGCGCAGGATCTTGTACCTGCTCCGTCAGTTGTGAGAGGTACCTTCTTGTTTTACAACTCGGTTGCTAATGTATTGATTGATACGGGTGCATCTCATTCTTTTGTGTCTGCTGCATTTGCATCTGTTTTGGAATTGGAGTTGGCACAGTTAGCATCTCCTATCTGTGTAGTATCGCCTGTTGGTGGTGAGTTGATCTTGAAACAAGGTGTTAGAGGTTGTGATATAGAGGTCGCCGACCATAGGCTTCCTTTTCTTTTTGTTGTCATGCCCATGAAGGGTTTTGATGTTATTTGGGTATGGACTGGCTATCATCATACCGGGCTGTTATTGATTGCTACCGCCAGAGGGTCACAGTTTGTACCTTGAGCGGGGAGTGTTTCCATTTCTTGGGGGATCAGGTTAGTAGTGTGCTGCCACCGATGTATGATCCGCGAGGGCGGAGTGAGCTTAGTGGTCTACTTGCTAACTTTTTGAGTGGTGAGTGTGATGAGACTCGGATTGTATTGCCAAAGGTGGTTTGTGAGTATTCGGATGTTTTTCCCGAGGATCTCGTTAGTTTACCACCTCGCCGAGAGATAGAGTTCTCTATTGATTTAGTGCCCGGCACAGTGCCGATTTCTATGGCACCTTATCGTTTTGCCCCAGCCGAATTGAGTGAGTTGAAGATTCAGCTCCAGGAGTTGCTAGATAAGGGTTTTGTTCACCCTAGTGTTTCGCCGTGGGGAGCACCGGCCCTCTTTGCTAAAAAGAAATATGGTGCCTTGAGATTGTGTATAGACTACCGGAAGTTGAATCGGGCTACGGTCAAGAATAAGTACCCTATGCCCCATATAGATGATCTGTTTGACCAGTTGAAGGGTTCTCGTTGTTTCTCTAAGATAGACTTGAGATCGGGTTACCACCAGTTGAGGGTCAGGGAGGAGGATATTCCGAAGATGGCATTCCGTACGCAGTATGGCCACTATGAGTTTCTGGTGATGCCATTTGGGCTCACCAATGCACCGGCAGTATTTATGGACTTGATGAACCAGATCTTCCGCGAATTCTTGGATCGATTTGTAGTCGTTTTCGTGGACGACATTCTTATCTATTCGTCTTCTGAGGAGGAGCACGAGGAACACTTGAGAGTGGTGCTTGAGTTGCTTAGAGCCCATAGGCTGTATGCCAAGTTTGGGAAGTGTGAGTTCTGACTAGGAGAGGTCAAATTCTTAGGCCATGTGGTATCCGGGGAAGGGGTGTCTGTTGATACATCCAAGGTAGAGGCGGTGCAAGATTGGGCACAGCCTAAGAGTGTGTTTGAGATCCATAGTTTTCTGGGATTAGCTGGGTATTACCGTCGGTTTGTGAAAGATTTCTCCAGGTTAGCTTCGCCGTTGACTAGATTGACGCGAAAAGGGGTCAAGTTTGTGTGGAGTGAGACTTGCGAAAAGTCGTTCCAAGAGTTGAAGGTTAGATTGACCACCGCTCTAGTTTTGATTATTCCGGAGAGAGGGTTGGGTTATGCGATTTATTGTGATGCCTCACGAGAGGGTTTGGGTTGTGTGTTGATGCAAGAGGGGAAAGTGGTAGCTTATGGCTCACGTCAGTTGAAAATACATGAGAAGAATTACCCTACACACAACCTAGAGTTAGCAGCAGTGATCTTTGCCTTGAAGATTTGGAGGCACTACCTTTATGGTGAGAGGTTCGAGGTGTTCTCGGACCATAAGAGTTTGAAATATCTGTTCACACAGAGGGACTTGAATTTGAGGCAGAGGAGATGGATGGAGTTCATTGAGGACTATGATTTTGAGTTGCACTATCACCCGAGAAAGGCTAATGTTGTGGCCGATGCCCTTAGTAGGAAATCCATTAGTGATGTAGCTTGTATAGCCATCCGGGAATGGGAGACGTTGGGTACACTTGGCGAGTTTGATTAGCTTCTAGGCGAATCTGTTGAGGCTGCGGCCTTATTTTCTGTTGTTGCGCAGCCTACACTTGTGACTCGAGTGCTAGAGGCACAGAGAAATGACCTTGAGGTAGAGTCCTTCCGAGAGAAGATCTCCAGTGGGAAAGTTGAGAAGGGTTTGACGGCGTATCCCGACCAGAGTGTGAGATACCAAGACCGTTTATTTGTACCGGAGTCTTGCCGAGAGGAAGTACTTCGAGAGTTCTATCATTCACACCTTGCGGTGCATCCGGGAGGCACTAAGATGTATCGGGATTTGGGTCGCCAGTTTTGGTGGCGGGGTATGAAGAAAGATGTGGCTATTTTCGTGTCTAAGTGCCTTACTTGTCAACAAGTGAAGGCCGAGCATCAGAGGCCAGCGGGTTTGCTGCAACCCTTGCCTATTGCCGAGTGGAAGTGGAAGCATGTCACTATGGACTTCGTTGTAGGTCTTCTGAGGACTCAGCGGGATAGTGATGCCATTTGGGTGGTTATAGACCGGTTGACTAAGTCGGCGCACTTCATCCCTATGCGCGTGAGAGATTCGGTAGATCATCTCGCCAACTTGTATATTCGGGACATAGTGAGATTGCACGGGGTCCCAGTGACGATCATCTCAGATAGAGATCCTCGTTTTACTGCTAGGTTGTGGCAGAGTTTGCAGAGTGCCTTGGGCACTAAGTTGACCTTTAGTATGTTTTATCATCCTCAGACTGACGGGCAGTCCGAGCTTACTATTCAGATCCTTGAGGATATGCTTCGAGGTTGTGTCCTTGACTTTAATGGGACGTGGGAGAGGCACTTGCCCTTGGTGGAGTTTGCCTAGAACAACAGTTTTCAGTCTAGCATCGGTATGGCACCGTTTGAGGCCTTGTATGGCTGACCGTGTAGGTCTCCAGTGTGTTGGGCCGAGGTGGGTGATGCACCTTTGTTGGGTCCGGAGTTGGTTAGGGAGACGACGGAGAAAGTTGAGCTTATCCGTAGGAGGCTTGTTACAGCCCAGAGTCGCTAAAAGAGTTATGCCGACCGTAGGAGGAGGCCTTTGGCGTTTGAGGTAGGTGATCATGTTTTCTTGAAAATATCACCTAGGCGAGGTTTGATGAGGTTCGGGAAGAGTGGGAAGTTATCCCCTCGGTTTATTGGTCCCTTTGAGATCCTTGAGAGGGTTGGCGAGGTTGCTTATCGTTTAGCTTTACCGCTGCAGTTGTCCGGAGTGCATGACGTGTTTCATGTGAGTATGCTTCGGAAGTATGAGCCGGATCCGTCCCATGTGTTAGATTGGACCGACTTGGAGGTAGATGAGGATGCCTCGTATAAGGAGAGGCCGGTTCGGTTCTTGGATAGGCGAGATCAAGTCCTACGTGGCAAGACCAATCCTTTGGTGAAGGTTTTGTGGAAACATCACGGAGTGGAGGAAGCCACTTGGGAACGTGAGTTGGAATTCCACAAGAAATATCCGGACTTGTCTGTTGATGTGTAACCATGTATTGGTAATTTTGTAATATCGTTAAACTTTAAGAACATTATATGTGTTTTAAGTTGTAAAACATTGTGAATGTTTTGGTCAATGGAAATTCGTTATAACATTGCATATGTTCAATGTATTGTGGAAATGCAGGCATGATGTTATTGTTGCATGTATTATGGAATTGTGAAAAATGAGTTGAAATTGGTAAATTTCAAAGGAATACATGTTGATAATGCAGGTTGTTATGTGTAATGTGAAATGCCTCTTGAAAGAGAGGGGATTGACCGGTAATGGGTCGGATTGTTTAATATTATGTTGTAATATTGTTGAGAATGGAGAAAACCTGTTTTTGAAAAACTTGTGTTTAATTTCGGGGACGAAATTCTTTAAGGGGGGAGGTTATAGCGATCCCGGTTGTCCCTTTACTGTTCTGTTGTATTCCGGACTCGGTTCCGTGAAGTTGGTAGTTGTATTTATCTTGTTGTCATCCTTTAATTCCGCTTGATTGAGTTTTAGGATGTATTGGGCAGAGTTGTTACAGGTTGGTTAGGCTTTGGTTTCAATTCTTTGTTGCCCAGTTTTCTGGAGGTCCGCTCGAGCGGGTCTTCTTGCGCTCGAGCGGAGATTGCACGCTCCCAGTATTTTGGTGCTCTGCAGAACTTCTGCGAGCATGTTTTTCACGCTCGAGCGGGTTTCTTTACGCTCGAGCAGTGGCGCTCGAGCGGGTACTCTGGCGCTCGAGCGGGTAGTACTTTTTGGGGTAAGTTCTGGAAGGGGGAAATCTACGCTCGAGCGGACTGGTTTTCGTGCTTGAGCAGATGTGCTTTATTCTTGTGTCTTGGTGCTCGAGCGAGTCTTCTTGCGCTCGAGTGTACCTAGTTTTTGTTCTTGACGCTCGAGCGTTGTGTTCTCCGCTCAAGCGGGAATGTCGTATATCAGTTGGCAACTGGGCGTTTTAAATTCACTTTTTACATTCTCTCTCTCTCTCTTACTTTCTAAAAAGCCATTTTGAGAGTTCCTCTCTCTAGAAACTCCCTTCTCTCTAGGGTTTGATCTAGTTGGAGTGTTTCCTTTTCCTTTGGCCTTTGTAAAAGTTGGGTTGATCGTCAAGGTCTATCCATTAATCCGAGAATATTGAGTTTTGGAGCACGTTGAGTTTCTTCACCTTCTTTCCTTGAGCTCCGAATTTGAGGTAGGGATTCCTACTCACTCTTATGGGTTTTAACCTAGATTTTGAGCTTATTGTTTGAATGGTTGATTTTGGGACTTGGGGTTTCAAAATGTGTTAAAGAGGGTTTTGTAATTTTGGGCTCATAATATGTATTTTGGGTTTTAGAATAATGATATAGCTGTTGGTTGGTGATATTTGAACCTTTGAGTTGATATTGAGAGTTGGGGGAAAAAGCCCTAATCTGTTGTTTAAATTAATTGGTATAATTAATTTGGAAAAATTGTAGCTATATGAAATTGAGTTGGAAATAATGAAATTGGTGCATTATATGGTTGAATAGTGGAGCTAGATTTATTAATCGCTCACTTTTGAAAACATTGATATTTTATCTGTTGGAGCTTTTATTATCTGTTTAGAAATAATTGCTTGGGCTACCGGTGGAGGGTAGTTTTGATTGTCGTAGATAATACATGATGATTAGGCAAACTAAAACTAATCAATTGGATATGTCATAGAGTATGACGGTTGATAGAATACATTAACGTTATGTATTGATTGATTGTGTATATGACCTTTGTGTATAAATGTTGTGTGTATGGGAGAAGATAGGGGATGTACTCCACGGTTTAGGGGAAGATAGGGGATGGACCTCTAAACCGGATGTTGTTTGGGAGGAGATAGGGGATAAACTCCACTAACACAGCTCATATGCTTGTCAGATAATGTGTTGATCTAGCTCATATGCTTATCTTTGGAAGTGTTGATACAGCTCATATGCTTATCATTGGAAGAGTTGATATAGTTAATATGCATATCTGTTGAATTGTGGATACAGCTTGTATGCTTATCTGTTGAGATGTTGATACAACTAGTATGTTTATCTACTGTAAAATGGAAAATGTTTAATATGAGTCATTGTCTCATATAAGTGGTTGGCCAGGTTCTGAGCCGTTGATGTAAATTGTGAAATTGATAGGAAATGGAAACTGAAATGAAATGGAAATGGGTTATGAATTGGTTTATGGAAATTGAACATTTATCAATTGCTAATGTCTTAGTCATTGCTCATACTGTGTTTAGCATATTTCTGTTGGGCTATGGCTCACCCTTTATGGGACATTATTTTCAGGTACAGGTAGTATGCCACCTCCAAGGACATAGCTTGGATGATGATGAGAGTTGAAGACTCTTTTTGTTTATTTTGTTTGTATTACATGTATATCAAGCCAATGGCTATTTTGTATAGAGTTAGTAATCTTCTTTTGTGTAACCAGGTGTTGACTTGGAAAGCTGTAAGCTCTTAGGGCATTTGCTTTTGTTGTTAACATGTAATACAGTTGTAAGAATTACTCTGATTAATAGAAATAGTTGGTTTCTTTTATATCAATACATGTCTAAAGTGATGGCTTTTATGTATTATTTTGAGGGCGCTACAAAACCCATTTGTGTAAAAGACCTAGCTTGGCTAGAGGAAGGTCCCCACTCTAAAATAGGCCCCTTCCCCCACTCTAAAGGGATCGAGCTAAGTGTTCAGCCTTGGCCCATTTCCCACTCCGAAGTGGGGAGGCCATTGGCCAGGCCCAAGCTCCTTTCCTTACTCCAATGTGGGTCAAGCTAAGGGTTTGGCCTTGGCTCCTTCCCTGCTCTGAAGTGGGTAGGGCCATGGGCCTAGCCCTAGCACATATCGCCACTCCGATATGGGTAAGTCTGTGACTTAAGACTCCAAGACTCCTACTCACTCTGAAGGGAGTTAGGTGGAGTTAAGCTATAACAGAACAACCAGCGCTATGCGAATGAAAGGTGCGTGGTGCTAGCGAATAACGAAACTGCCTAAAACAGTTTATACTCTCCTCCAATGAGGAGCAACCTAACATAACAACTGAGTGCCATGTGACGAAGAGAGGAACTTGGTGAGCAAGTCAAGCATTCCTTATAAAAGGTAACCTCACTTTCGTTTGTAAGGGATCGATCTCTCTTTACTCTATACACTCTTCTCTACATTCTCTCCACCAAACTTTGGTACTGACTCAACCGTCAAAGGGGTTTGCGACCTACCCCCTGTTGGGTAACGTAACCATTTGTTCCTTGTATAGGCCTACACCCATCGGTGCACCAAGGTTCGTCTATGAAGCTCTATCACTCTCTATTGCTGAAACTAGTCCGCACATTTGGCTCCATCTATGGGAACCCTAGCTTCACCACGTGGACCCACATGCTTGGAGGGCTAATGTGGGGGTCTTGAATCCGTTCCACATTAGCCTGCTAAGAACTTTTGACCCACCTTATAAGTGTGTCATACCCACAAACCTTCAAGAGGCCTTTTCTAGTGAAGGAAAAACAAAACCACGTGTCCCCTACGGTACAAAGCGAACAATATCTTGATGTGTGCTACGGCAGTGGGGTGGTCCGCACATGTATGGAAGTGGATAAATAAAAACAGGGACTACTAGAATAACATTCGCGTAGTTAGTTACCAGCCAAGTATTACATGCTGACGGGGGAATTCTGAAAATGTCAATGCTTTTGAAGTCATGTTCAAAAGGAATTTTGTGAAAATTGGAGCTAAAAGTTGGGTGCTTGACTGACAATGCTTCTATGAAGGACCTAAGGCATATACGCATAAGGATTCTTGTCAAATTCCATTGCATTATAGATGAATGTCTTTAGAAGCAATTGCGATTGTACACTTAAGTTTGGTGGTGTTCGTGTGTCGAAAATAAATTTAAAAAAAAAACTTTTGTGCTAGCCCTGGCAATAATGAGATTGTATATCAACTATATTATGAGGTCTTTAGTTTGACCTGTAGTTGGACAACGATGAAAATATTTTGCTTCAATCGTATGGGTTATGGTTGTGATTGATGGAGGAATGCTTGTGGAGTGTTGAGCAGGAAGCAACAATATTGTTGGGAAAGTATTTGTGATTTTTCTGAAAATGTCGTCCCAATGGAAATTGTTTTAAGAGATCCAAGTAGACTTGTATAGAATGATGGCGGTGCCTGCTGTTTTGTTTGATTATCTACAAACATGATCTTTACCTAGCTACATCTCACGGCTATGTTTCAGCATTTCATTACAGTTAAATGCCACTGTTGAAAGTCTTCCATCGGTCAAAGCTTGAGATCT
This sequence comes from Camellia sinensis, assembly GCF_055761805.1. NCBI lineage: Eukaryota > Viridiplantae > Streptophyta > Magnoliopsida > Ericales > Theaceae > Camellia > Camellia sinensis. The sequence goes on from NC_138972.1 coordinate 64,241,335, forward strand.
TTTCTAATTTTCTATTAGGATATCCCTATGGTCTCTGCTTATTTCATAAAAATCAAAGTTGCTTTGGAAATAGTAGCAACCTTAATACATTATACATCCTTTTGTGTGCTCAATTTAGGATGTGAATTGCTTTTGTGGAGTTTTCTCCCTTTTGTTTACATAGATTAGGAAACTAGTACCAACATGTGAAATTTTTTATTTGCTTTTCCTTTTCACTCCATCCTTTGCACCACATTACATAGCTGAGGAGAGGTAGCATAACATAGCCCACAAATGTCTTTGCTTCAACTATAATGCACACAAACACACTTCATAGTCACTTTTATCTTCTAATGGATTATTGTATTTGGTAGAACGAGCATAGCTGCTTTCTTTTCTTTTGCTTAGCTATTCTAATTGTTAATGAAGATCGTTGCAACACTTGAGAAGACAAAGGCCAAATCCTTGGCTTCACAGCCCAAGATACTTCTTTTTAGGTCATAAACACCCGAAAGACTATCAGTTGTGTAATATTACACAGCAAAGTTGTGTGGTAAATATTTATTATCATGTAATATAGACTCAAGTCTGGGAAATGATTTAATTTGGGCTGTAGAAAGAATATAATTTGTCTTGATAATTTATTCCATTGTCCAAGTCCGTGATTTTAATTTTATTAATTATTTTTTTACAATTGGTGTTACATGATTTGCACCTATTATATGTTGGTTTTGAATTCTTTCCATTTGGAAACAACGTTGTTGTTGTGTTTTTTCTTCTTCAATCAGACTTCTTTCCATATGGTAGTTTTGATGCTTTTAGAGTCTAATTTAGTTAGGTGTTTGTTTATGAAATTTATGGAGTCATTTTCTTATTTGGAAATACTAACACAAAACCTATCTTATACATGGCCTTAAACAAATAATTAACATTTTATCTTAAAAATTAAAGTAAACCAAATCAAACCAAACCAAGCCTTAAGTTCCATCAAATGGGGTCGACTACATGAATCCTTTTTCTCCACGCGGCTCTATCAAAGGCAATTTCATTAGTCAAATTAAGTAGATTCATATATCTATTTATAACGCTAACCAACGTTAATCTAAGCCTATTTCGTCCCCTAACACTTCCATCTACCGTTACAGTATCGCATCTCTTCACTACTGCGTCTATTGGTCTCCATTAAATATGACCAAACCATCTCAATCGATTCTCTCTCAACTTATCTTCTATCGGTGCTATTCCTACCCATTCTCAAATACACTCATTCCTAATTCTGTCTTGTCTAGTCTTACCACACATCTATCTTAGCATCCTCATCTTAGCCATACTCATCTTATCTACATGTTGTTTCTTGGTTGCCCAACACTCCGTCCCATACAACATATTTGGTCTAATAGCCGTTCTATAAAACTCACCTTTTAGTCTAGTGGGTATTCGTTTATCGCACAATACCCCAAATGCACTTCTCCACTTACACCATCCCGCTTTAATCCTATGGACCACATCTGCATCAATCTCTTCCGTTGTTATGATAATCGACCCTAAATAACGAAAATGTTCACTCTTAGGCAATTCTTGGTTCCCAATCTTTACTTCTCCTTTGCTTTCATTGTTACTTATACTCCATATACTCTGTCTTAGTTCTGCTTATCTATAATCCTTTAAATTCAAGAACTTTTCTCCAAATCTCCAACTTTGTGTTAACTCCTTCTCTAGTCTCATCCACTAGCACAATATCGTCTGCAAAAAGCATACACCATGGCATGTCATCCTGAATATTTCTCGTCAACTCGTCCATAACTAAAGCAAAAAGGTAAGAACTTAAGGTAGATCCTTGGTATAATCCTACAGTGATAGAAAATTCATTTGTCTCTCCAGCTGGCAATCTAATAGTGGTCACCACCCCTTCATACATGTCCCTAATCATGTCAATGTAACCTTTTGTCACCCCTTTCTTCTTGAACACCCACCATATTATATCTCGGGGCATTCTGTCATATGCTTTCTTAAGGTCGATAAACACCATATGATCTTAAAAATTAAAGTAATAATTTTAAAATTTTAACGAAAAAGTAGTTGAAATTATGTGAATAAGTTGTTTTCACTTAACTTGCACCAATATTAGTTTCTAATTATGTTATCCGTAATATTTTATATAAAGTATTAACTAATACATATGTATGTCATTACATGGATCATAACATTTTAGATCAAAAAAATTAAATGAATTACAAAATTTACATTTAGCATAAAAGATATTATATATTTATATTAAGTTTACTCGAAGGATATAGCAACTAAAATTTCTAATTTACAATTAGATAATAAAATTCATTTAAAATCCAAAACAAATTAGAGAATGAAATAATTTTTATTTAGAGAGTAGCATTGATCTCTTTCCCCAAGTCATCCCAAATGTAGTATTCTCTAACTGCATCAATCTCTATCTCTAAATCATTATATTCTTGTTATCCTTTTTGTTGGAGTTTAGGAAAATTCCTATATAAGCAAAAGCAAGTTCCTTAGTTAAACACTTCGTAGCAACTTTTGATCTCCTTCAATTATGAGGTTCCATCGATTCTTGTTGGAAATTGGGCCGGGTATTAGACCCGAATTTGGGCGCCAATGTGGCATAACCCATGACCCATGACCAATTAATTATCCATTAAGTTTGAATTTGAATTTAAATTATTTGGATAACCCACAATTAATATCTATATCTACCATATCTTATCAAGAGATATGGATAAATGGATAGATAGATATTGATTGTTATATATTTGATTATATACATCTGATATGATGGGATCGATATAATATATGTTATGTGGTTTTTACCCATAATCTTTTATCTCAGACTCTCTCTCTAACTCTCTCCCATATGAGAATGATCTAGCCTCTGCACTATGACTTGTGTGGGTGATACTCATATTGTGGTATCACTCCACTGCTGGGTGTACGTTGTTCGCATTTTTAGAAGCACGTGATTTATCCACGAGATTCTTCGCTTCAGGTTCTATCACCTAAAGGTATGATATGATATTTTTATCCGTTGCGTTATACTTTGATATATCTTACATTGGTATCAGAGCTGTAATGGGTATTTTCATGCTTATTTTTATGCATTAAAATATATGTATAATTTTATATAAATATATATACACGTTATATGCATGAAAATTAACAAAGGAAGAAGATAAAGTGCAGGGTTTCTATACTACCAGTCTCATTAGGGGTGAGCATGGTTCGGATTGGACCGGATTGAAGTAAAACCAGGACCAATCCGTTATCTACGGATCCTGAAAAATTGGAACCAATCCAATCCGTTTAAATCGTGGAACCAATCCGAACCAATCCATTTAAATACGGATTGGATCGGTTTAGGACCACGGATTTACATAATTAAATAACAAAAAAATATATATAACACTTTAATTTCATAAAAATATAAATATAGTACCATATTAGTTTCACAATAGCAACATGTCTTTTCATAATAGCGACAAACTATTCTAGAATTTAAACAACCATAATAAAACTAGTTCCACCATAAGTATTTAGACCATTATAAATTAACACTAAAAACTAGCAAAAAAAAGTAATAAAAGAAGATACTATGTAAGTTTAGGTTTGGATTTAAATTTTATATGAAATCAAAGAAGTTACTATGCATGAGGGTGTATAATAAAAATATAGACTATTTGTATACGGTCCGGATCGGTTTCAATCCGGAACCGTGGGGTTCAATCCGGAACCAATCCGTGAATTACAGATTTTTAATTTTTCAATCCGGAACCGAACCACGGATTCAAAAAATCAATCCAAACATACTGGATTGGACTGGATTGGATCGGATTACGGATTTCACGGATTCCTTGCTCAGCCTTAAGTCTCATTAGATTGAGATTGCAATATACCTCATTTTTTATGTTCATTAAATGTCATTTTTGAGACCGTAAATATTTTTATTGTGAAAAATAGAGTCCGACAGTACCGAAATTGGACCAGAAAACATCCCGGAAGGCGGAGCGTGATCCTCACCCGCCAGATGATGCCGTCAGCGGCGGACACGCGCTGCCACGTGCGGGTCAGCCGGGCCGCTTCGAGCTGCGCCACGTGCGCTTCCACGCGCGAGCCGTGAGCTAAGCAGCTCTCCAAGCCGAGCCACGCCGTTTTCCGCTCCGGCTTGGTTGATTTGATGGCTGGATGTATGGTCCTGTTTTTTTTTTTTTTTTAATCTAGAATTGCGTTAAATGGTCATAAGTAATTCGTTATAGCTTTGCTTTAAGTGTGGTTGATACTCTTAGACTCAGAATTATATTTTCTATCTTTTGTAAAATTTTCAAACTTTTATGAAAATAAAAAATATTTTTCCTGAAATAATAATTCATTATTTCTGCTTTAAAATGCTTTTGGCATTGCATGATTAAGTTTCTGGAGTTGAATTTTTTACTTTAGACCACTGTAATGGTCTACTATTTACTGGTATATTTGTTTTTCAGTTTACCAGATTCTGAAATATTTATTTCTAATTTTATGTGTGTTTATTAGTTATTTAAAATTCAAAAAAAAATCAGAAAAATTTCAGAAAATTTCAGAATGATTTACTTTCTGTTATGGCATAATCTAAATATTAAATACAGTATATTGTTATTTTTTGTCTAGAGTTTCTAATATGTTGTAATTAGAATAGCATGATTAATTATTTTTTATTTAAATTCCATTATTAAATGTAACATAGCATGAGTTGATTGTAAATCTACTTTAAGATGTTATTGTATGGAATTAGAATATTTTATCATGCTTTTAGACATGCCATAGTCAGTGGGAGGTTGTTTGATTGAGAGAAATCTTTATAGATTTACTCCCAAAAACTAATATTTTGCGCATAAATTAAATTAAATTTTGGATAATTGTCACCTGTGGCGCAAGAGATTATTACGAGCATAGCGGATTTTCGATCTTGTGACTTGTGTAATATTGTCACTATTTAATTTAGATTTTTGCGGCAAAATTATATTATGCTAATCAAATTAATCCCAATGCGAATTTCTCTCTAAATCGACTTAACTTATGGAAGTTAATTTGGTTGACCTAGACTTAGTAGAGATGTTCAAATATGAAAAATGTAATCCTATTCTTTAGATGAGCAAAAGTCTTGGAGACTTTAGGTCAGACCTTAATTGAGCCAAAGTAAGGAAACATGACTCAAAGTCGCCGTGGGTTTGTTGCCTTGTTTTGGCACAATAAAAACTGATGTGTGCGCTATGGTTAGTGGCATGCTACATAGCTTTGATTGGCGAGTTTTGCAGTTATGAAATTAGTAAGCCCTCAATAGATCTGTATATGATCTTGACTATTGAGCTGCGCAGATTGACTTTGTAATTTGACTTATAATGATGTTGCATCATTGGATGAAGTAACATTCAAAAGTCACGTCATCCAAGAAAATACGAGCTTAAATAAGTTAGTCATTAAGTGTAAAACAAGTAGCCAGTATGAGCAGTGTTTTGCTCTCTACCCAACTATTGGGAGTGGATGGAGCAAAATTTCACGCACTATAATAGCGTGCATTGAAGTATCACTTGAAGTTAAAAGATTAGCTCTTAGTAGCAGCAAAATCTATTAACACTAAGTGAAAAGATTAGCTCCAAGTGGCTGTAAAATCTATTAGCATTGCCAACTTGTCTAAGTCTGGACACTTACTGTTTCCCCAGTTAAGTGTGAGACATGAAGAGGCGCTTCTTTGTATGGTTCCTTAGCTAGGCTAATGTTTTTTAATAACGTTTACCACTAAGCGCAAATGTTGCAGCATAGTAATGAAAAGGTCAAGGCCGACAAGGTTGTCGTGACTCTAAGAATTTGACGCATGGCTCGTGAGAGCACTGTGTTGAATTAGACTCTTTAGCCTAATTCGCGCTTAAGTTACTTTGGGAGCTGTCATAGATTGATAGCTTATTCTCTCATTCTTGTGGATAGTAGAATTAATTACAAGTAACTATGAAGCGAGAAACACAGATGGCAAGAGGAGTATCGTCATCTTTCAACTCGATCCAGTAAAGTGTATGGAGAATAAAATTGACTTGAAGGTGCAGGGGATTAGCACTCACTAGTTAAATTTGCGACTTAGGCGCACTTGATATCTCCATGACATCCTTTTATGATCCAGTGAATATGAATTAGTCATGAGTCATTACCTAGTTGGGCCTAAACCTTTAAAACTTGTCTTCGTGGACTCACACATTAGGATGATTGGAATTAGTTTATGATGTTGGTTATGAACCGCTGGCTTATTATACTTAATCACATTAATGAGATAATGACAGGATGGTTTGAGCAGGCCCTCTCAGGCCCACTCGCTTATGACATCCTGCTCTCATGTGAATGTATAACTTTGTTCGCAATGGTTGCGCACAAGTAAGTAGGAAAGCCGTAGAAGGTCATTTGTATTGGCGCATTTAGTCCACTGTGATGTTTGTGACTAGATATGTGTAAGGGTATGATAGCTAAACCTCAATCTCGACACATTTATAGATTACGATACGCATTTAAGTCAAGACTATTTGATCTCCCATAAGTCATAAGTTTTGAGATGATTTTGACATTGCACATATGAGATTGAGATCAATTAGATAGCAACTTTCGTGTTTTTAGTTTTGACCAATGTGGCGAGTATCTATTTGAGTTATTTTAAAAAACTCTGTAAAGAGAAATGGATGCTTAGAAAATTGATTATTCCTAATACTCAACAACACAATGGTGTAGTAGAGATAAGGAATTAAGTATTGTTAATGTTAGGTGGATGATGGCGCAAAATATTTCTCAATTGGGAATTGCACTTTAGTTTGTTGCCTATATCCCTAACTAAGGGCCCTCCATATCAGATTTTACACTCCATTTAAGTAATGGGTTAGCAAAAGAGCCATTTGTGGGCGATCTGTAACTGTAACAAGCCCGCGGGGGACCTTGCTACAGCTCGGACTCGATTTGTAGTCACGGTTCTAAGTCTGAACCAAAGAGTCCAAATCCGGCAAATCGTTTTGAGAAAACTGATTTTTTGAAAGAAGTGCCAAACATGGACTGCTTTGCTAGATACAGAGTCGCCACCTAAATATTTTGTTTTGGGAAATTTAGGAAACCCTGACTCGGTGCCAAAGGCCACGTGTCCGTCATCACCAAAGTTGCCTCGGCTCGGGAACTTGGGTACGATTGGGGAAGGTCACTTCGTGAGCACCCCCGCTCGCCCGATCAAAGATCGGCCTCTACTAACCATGATATCTATTTTTGAAAACATTGTGTGTTCTTATTCCGGTTATTAGCCTAGGTTACTATGTGATGCGCACAGCATACAAGTATAGACTGGGTCGTCTGAATTGGAACAAAACATTTCATGTTTGTTTATTTGAAAATGGTTTGCTACTCGCAAGTAGGCTTAAAATGCAGATTTTGCCACCCTCGGGTGGGCTTAGAAAAGATGGTTTTGCCACTATCTAGTGGGCTCAAAACAAACAGTTGATGATTTATTCCAATCCAGATAACCCAACCTTCACCCACAGGCATTCAGGCAGATATATCATATAAGCACATAGCCTCATGGTAAGCATGCTATTCATGGCAGTCACTCACACGCATGCAAGGATGCTAAAGCATAAAACTTACCGAGTACTCCAAGCCAAAATAGAAACTTTATTAGAAATCATGCATGATCCTAAGTATACAGAGATGCCTAATGCAACACATGTAAAAATGCAAACTATAGCAGGCTCGGCTATTCTAAACATGGCATATGGAATGCTACAACTAACATGTATTCAACTTGGAATTGAAAGTACAATGCAGTTAGTATGATGCGCCGAGCCCGGTGCATGCAAAACAGATGAATGAATGCAAACATGCTATCATACTGTATGCTAATTGAAATATGCCCTAATCTAACCATCATAAGCGGATAAATAAAAGGGAGAAAGACGTGGGGTTGGAAGACATACAACACACACACGCACACTTATTACAGTTATGCCCTCGCTCGGAGGGTCCGAATAAATATACAGTCCCGAATAAAAGAATAGTACAGTCCAAATAATATACAAATTTCTAATTAATTTACAAATTAACTAGGAAAATGAATAAACTGGCATGCAAGCCAGGGACTGCCTTACTTCTGTATTGTTTGGGCTGCCTTTGCGCGGAAATCCATGACGATGCCCCAATTAGCCTCTCTTTAGCAGTTATCCTTGGAAAGCGTACCAAACTCCGAAAAGTTGCTGATTCTTCGTTTTGCTGCAACAGAGAGCAGGAAAGGGGCATAGCAATGTATTTTCACAAATATATGCATGCCTCGATCCTCGTGCCACCAATCACGCATATCGAGGCATGATGGTCGAGGAGTCGAATTGCACAATTCAATATAGGATGAATGCACATGAAAAACACAACAAAACCTAACTCCATCATGGATGATCCGGAGTGTCAGTGACTGGGGAATTGAGACGCGTTCCGTCACTCGGAGTACGAAACGCACCTCGTTTCCCGCGCCCGGGCTAACTCCTATTCCGAACACAATGCAATATGCATGGCATGCATGAATGCAACTAAGATACAGCCTAGCATGCACAATGCTATGAAAATGAGATGCCTCGAAATGCGTGTACACGGGAACGTAAACTGAGAAAATGCATGAATGAGATCTAAGATACAACCTAGTATGCACAATGCTATGAAAATGAGATGCCTCGAAGTGCGTGCACACGGGCACGTAAACCGAGAAAATGCATGAATGCGATCTAAGATACAACCTAGTATGCACAATGCTATGAAAATAAGATGCCTCGAAGTGCGTGCACACGGGTACGTAAACCGAGGAAATGCATGAATGCGATCTAAGATACAACCTAGTATGCACTATGCTATGAAAATGAGATGCCTCGAAATGCGTGCACACGGGCACGCAAATCGAGAAAATGACATACGCAATGCAAATGACATGGAAATATGATATGGGCTTACACTAACATGAGAGAGCCTCAGCCACACTCACATAAGAGGCCGATGGATGAAAATGAAGTGCCTCAAAATGCGTGCACACGGGCACGCAAACCGAGGTAATGGAATATGCAATACAATATGGCTAAAATGGCATATAGAATGCAACATGGACTTACACTAACATGAGAGAGCCTCAGCCACACTCACATAAGAGACTGATGGATGAAAATGAAGTGCCTCGAAATGCGTGCACACGGGCACGCAAACCGAGGCAATGGTATACGCAATGCAATGGCATGGAAATGATATGCAAACATGCTAATGGAATTTAAGCACTGAAATGTGGGGGAAAACAGCCCCGAAACGAGGCGAAATGACACCCGATGCATGGAATCTCTCCCGAAATGCAAATTAGGCGCATAGAATGAACTACAGCTATACAAAGCATGCATAATTGGTACATGAGATGAAAATACAGAAGCAAGGCAGCCTCAAAATAAGCATTTTACTAGTACAAATCATGGCCAAACAGCCAGCAAAGATAGGGCAACAATGGCATGCAAAAATGGCCCTAAATATGAGGTTATGAAGCAACTCACAGCTGCTGACCCCAAACAGGTTAGGGCCCTTCAACAACATTGAAGAGGGACCAAAAATATGCATATTTACAGAACTGTAAAAACCCCAAAAACAAACATAGATATGGCTAAGCTCTTATGCAAGAAAATGGGCCAAAAAGTGGCCAAAGAGGCAAGTGGTATGTGCAAAGCCCAAACTGAAAAATTCCCTTCTACAACATTGAAGAGGGACAAAAAATATGCATATTTATAGAACTGTAAAAACCCCAAAACAGTATACAAACATGCTAGAAATGCAATGCAAAATGAGGCTCAAAAGTGGCTATAACACAAAGTCTACAAAATATTCCACAAAAGGCCAAAGACCCTTAATGAAACATGAATAATGGGCCAAAATAAGACTATTTTTAGTACTGTAAAAAGGCCAAAAACCGAAGCATAATAGGCTACCAAAACATGCAAAAAAAAGGGGACCAAAGAGGGATATAAAGGCAAGTATAGCATGGAGGTCCCAAACAGTGTTGAGCCCTTCTTCAATGTTGAAGAGGGGCTCAAAATAAGCCTATTTTTAGTTCTGTAAAATGCCCAAAAATGGAAGCATAATGGGCTGCCAAAGCATGCAAGAAAATGGCATTCAAGGAAGATATTGAAGCAAGTGCAAGATGGGGGGCTCAAACAGGGTTGAGCCCTTCAACAAACATGTAGAATAGCTCAAAATAGACCTAGTTTCAGTTAAGGTCGGAGTCCAAAACAATAAGCAACTTGGCTAAGAAATTGGCACAAAAATGAGCTACAAAAGGGGGAAAGTCTACTTACCCTTGAAGACCAACACTTTTGTTGCTTCTTGGACCAGATTTGATGACTCTAAGCTGCTGGAATCCCTTCCTTTGCTGCTGGAATGGAGTGGTGATGGTAGAGCTTGAAGATGATGAAGAAAATGGAGCCAAAACTTGAAGGAAATGGGGTGATATGTATGTATATCTTCAAAGCAACTCTTGTAACCCTTTCTCTTGAGTTGGGAGGCCAGCAATATAGGCAAGAGGGGGAGAGAAGAGTCTAGGCAAAAGTGGAGGGAAATGAGGCCTTTTTTTCCCTCCAAAAGGGTCCCCCGGATATAGATATTTTTGGGGGAAAACCAAGGCACAGCTGGAAAGCACACACAGTGAGGAAGCAGGCCGGCCAGTTTAAAAGGGAGAAAAAGGTCATCCACCAGGTAAGTGGCCGGCTGGCCAGAAAAAGTGGCCGGCCGGCTAGGTCAAAGGGAAAAAGTGGCCGGCCACCCCCTAGGATGAAGCCCCAGAAGTTAGCTTTCCAATGGCGCAAACCTTGCATTAAAATTCCTCCTGTAGAAAAAGTTATGCCCTTTTCCGTGAAGCCGTGCAGATTCGGTCCAACTAGACTTCAACCAACCACATCTCCCCCCCCCCCGGACTTGGACTTGGGAGATTCTTGAGTGCAAAATGAAGTCCCGGAAGTAATCTTTCCAATGGTGGTGGCCTCATATCTTAATTCCTCTTGTGCAAAGAGTTACGCCCGTTTCGGTGAAGCCGCGCAGATTTTTCTCCTTCCCGGATTCATGCTGAACCACTTTTGACCAAAAAGAAGTTGGCTTTTCGGCAAAATTGCTGGCCTCCCACCAAATTTTGGTGTCCTCCCATGTGTGTACATCACAAATATGTGGTTTGGCGTTGAAGGAAGTGGCCCCAAGGTGTTCAACATTGGCTCGGAAGTTAGAAAAAACGGGCGCTGGAGGGCGAAAATGGAATAACTGGTTGCTAAGATAATTGCTGGCCTCCCACCCTCCAGTGACCTTCCTGGTGATAAAACAGAGGTACCTGCCAAAAATGAACAAAAACCGATACAAAACGGATGCTCGGGGGCCAAAACACGCAGTTCGGGGTCCCGAAAATGGGCTGTTAAGCACCGAAAGTGGCATTCGGCCACGAAGTGGGTTTCTGAGACCCCAGTGTCCCTCAAAAGGGAGCAAACAAGATGTATGCCAAAAACCGGAGCAAACGGAGACGGTTAGGCGGTCCCGAACTGAGGCATACGGCCAACGGTCCCGAAAAACCGAAAACCGGGCTCCGAAATGGGCAAAATGGCCTACGACCATAAAACGTAGCCCACGGCCACTGAGAGATGGTCCACGGGACCTCTCCCTCCCCTCAGGAAAAGAAATAGAGAAAACCAAGCTTGGTTCGCAAACCGAGGCAAGGCACAGAAGAGGGTTCGGAAATTCGGAGGCAGGGCTGACGGCCAAGACTCTGAAACTTCTGAACGAGCACATTATGCAATATCACCAAGTGCTCAACTGGTGACGTCTGAGTCTCAAGGTCGGTCAAAAATGGGGTGTCTACAGTTGCCCCTTTTTGACAAAACTCGGAAGTCACAAGTGACGGGAGTGAATGTCAAAGCCCAGAGACGACCCATTTTTGACAAGGCCGAAGACTTAGACAAACATACAAGATAAACGGAGATGTGCCCGCAGGCATGCCCGCAGGCAAAGGGGGCAAAATGCAAAATGATATGCAAGAAGATTTTAGAGATTGGACTTATACGCTACGCGAAGCCGGTTATCACTCATGATCATGCAAAGAGAGCTGTAATGAAGCAATTATGCGAAATAAATGCAACATTTTAAGCGAGTGCTAGGCAAGCAAGTAAACTCGAGCCAAACTACACCTCGTGCAGAAAGGATGTAAGAAAATTATGGAATTCTCACTGCAAATACAGTGTGCATGTGTGATAGACACACAGAGCGAACATGTGATTAATACACAAAAAGGTGAACACAAAGTGTGATAGATGCACTAAGTGAACAAGTATGATTGATACACAAAGCGAGAGTGTGTGATTGATACACAAAAAGGTGAGCACAAAGTGTGATAGATGCACTAAGTGAGCAAAGCGAGTGTGTGTGATTGATACACAAAAAGGTGAGCACAAAGTGTGATAGATGCACTAAGTGAGCAAAGCGAGTGTGTGTGATTGATACACAAAAAGGTGAGCACAAAGTGTGATAGATGCACTAAGTGAGCAAAGCGAGTGTGTGTGATTGATACACAAAAAGGTGAGCATAAAGTGTGATAGATGCACTAAGTGAACAGAGCGAGTGTGTGTGATTGATACACAAAAAGGTGAGCACAAAGTGTGATAGATGCACTAAGTGAACAGAGTATGATTGATATACTGAAAATGAACACAAAGTGTGATAGATGCACTTAGTGAACAGAGTATGATTGATATACTGAAAATGAACACAAAGTGTGATAGATGCACTAAGTGAACAGAGTATGATTGATATACTGAAAATGAACACGAAGTGTGATAGATGCACTTAGTGAACAGAGTATGATTGATATACTGAAAATGAACACAAAGTGTGATAGATGCACTTAGTGAACAGAGTATGATTGATATACTGAAAATGAACACGAAGTGTGATAGATGCACTTAGTGAACAGAGTATGATTGATATACTGAAAATGAACACGAAGTGTGATAGATGCACTTAGTGAACAGAGTATGATTGATATACTAAACGAATGAAGTGTGATTGATACACTAAGGGTGAATAAGGTGTGATTGATACACTAAAGAAATGAAGTGAAGTGTGAAGTGTGATTGATACACTAAATGAATGATCTTAAACGGAACTTCTTTGAATGAACCGTACATACAATATCGTGTATGAATGAGAAAGAAACTTGATAGGTACAATGCAATACAATACATGATGCTTAAGAAAAGCAATAAATAGACAAAACAGCGTTTTTAGAAAGCACCTCATGAGGTGAGTGGCGGTGAACCGCTCTGCTCTGATAGGGATCTTCCCCTGTGCTCTTCGAACACTTACCTTCAACTTACAATACCAAGGCTCTGAAATACTGACAAGGGTTCTTCATGTAGAACACTTTGGACGTTGCCTTTGTTCCTGATCATATTCACAACTTTCCCTATTCTCCAACGGGGTGACAGACTAGGTTGGTTCAGTATCCAGAATTGAGGTGCATACACGCTATCTCAACCTATGGGGCTTCCATACAGATTTCAAGCCGAGGATAGACCCCTGGGTATTAAAACCAGACTTTAGTCTCGGAAATCCCGAACCTTTGCGTTCTAGGCATCAACCATTCGAACTCTAGTTTCCACCGTCGCAGTTGGTCTCCTAGGAACTCATTGTGGACACAGCCAAGATGCCTCTGGCGAGGAATGGTACTCAGGGAGAGCACTTTTGATCGCCATTTTGGCTTGAAGCAGCCTTGATTTTGAGCTTGAGGTAGAGGCACACTCATACTTCGGAGCTTTGGCAAGACTTGAAGAGGTACACACGGAATGTAGTCCTGGAACTTACTGAAGTTGAAACAAACTCAGATACCCGAAATTTTCCTCTTTTGCTTTTGCTTTGCAGTCCGGAACCATATATATAGCTTCAGATAGGTCCTGGTTCTACTATTCTGATGTGACCTGGGTTGAACCCTGCGGTTTTATGAAAGAACGAATCTTGTTTTGCACAGATGTGAAGAACGGCACGGCACTCGGAGCGCAAAACGATTTTATTTTTGAATTGATAAATGAGCTTTTGACCGGGTATCGAGCCTACAACTGAACACAGCAAGACGACTCAACAAGGAAATAAAAGGCACACAACCTAGACACATCGAGTAACACTCAAAACGACTCAAAACAAGAATCGAGATAAAACAAAAAGACACGACACTCAGACGTGCACAGGGAGCCTGTTTCACCGGGTAGTGTTTCCCACCCTTTCTCATTTGTGGTTCTCACATCACTCGGCCCTCAAGCTCTGTTTTTCTGAAAAAGCCCTCTTCTCACTTTTCCTCTCATCGTACGTCTCTCTATTCTTCATTCTCTCATTTTCCATCCCTCCCCTGGGTGGTTGATGGATGAACAGGAAGTTGCGGGCTCACACCCAACATAATCAGCTCGCAGCTATTTCCTTCGGTGACATCTGTCGATGCGCCGGATAAGGGAATGGAGCATCTCGATCCTTTCCAATTCGTGCTTCGCACTCGGCTTGATACCTCGCTGCTTGGAGGATGAGAGAGCTTTCTGCCCTTTGTTGTGCCCTTTTCTGGCGAATACGGTGCCTTTCTTGGCAAGTATATTGATAATGGGAAAGACAGGAAGCCTGACTCAACTGTGCCCTTAGTTCATCATTTTGACCATTTTTTGTTTTAGTTTTCTCCTAAAAAATTTTGACCAAAATGAGAGTTAGATTAACATGCTTGTTCAATTTTCTGATTTAAAATCATGCAAGTTAGGCTGTGAGCACTGAAAATTTTCCTCTTTTGGGTCCAAGAAATGGTCCAGTTTTGAAAATGAAATACTTTTCGAAAAGGTTAGTCAACCTCAGTAAAAATTTTCAAAAACTATTTTTGCAAACGACTACTGCTCAACGAGCACGGAACCTACTCTCGAGATGCACAACCTCGGATTCGAAGGAAGATTGCCCCTTGCTTGAGGGGAACTGCATGGCAACGGAAAGTTGCCCCTTGTTTGAACGGCACCGCAGCGCATTGAATGGCGACGGAAAGTTACCCCTTGTTTGAACGGCACCGCGGCGCATTTGAATGGCAACGGAAAGTTGCCCCTTGTTTGGATGGCACCGCAGCGCATCGAATGGCAACATAAAGTTGCCCCTTGTTTGGATGGCACCGCAGCGCATCGAATGGCAACGGAAAGTTGCCCCTTGTTTGAATGACAACGCGGTGCATTGAATGGCAACGGAAAATTGCCCCTTGTCTGGATGGCACCGTAGTGTATTGTAATCAGCCCTCAGAGCGATGATTGCAACCGAACTCCCGGATACAGAAAAGACAAAGATGACCAGAACCATCGCATGGACATAATCGAATTGTTTTACGGCTGGACTTCAGAATGAAGTTGCCTACGTATCCCAAAGATGGGAATCAAGCCTCACGTAGTTCGGGGTTAAGGTACACTCGGGTATTAACCTCTCCTTTTTAGGCTCTAACTTTTGCCAAGGCGCCCGTTGCGGGTTTTCGACCTTGCAAGCTTTGTTCTTCTTTTCTTTTCAATTCTTTTTTCTTTTTTGATTTTCTTTTTTTTGTTCTTTTCTTTGCATCTTTTTTTTTTTTTTTTTGGTTCTCTTTTTTTGATTTCTTTTGCATTTTTGTATTGCTTCTTTTTTTTGTATTTTTCTCTTGCTCTAACTTTTGCCTGGGTCTCCCTTCCGGGTTTTCGGCCCAGCGAGCCTCTCAAGGGTAAAAGTGTAGTAAGTCCATGCCAAATGGTTTTGAGATCCTGAAATTATCTGAATCCAGGAGAATGGCTGTTGTTCTAGCTTCGCAAGCTTCTTTTGATGACATCTGATCTTCTTGATCTGACTTTCTTGCCTCTTGTTCGAGGGCTGCTTTGAATCCGGCCACGCAGGCCTCACATCGTAGTTGATCGTTGAACCTTCTGAATTCAAGTTTCAAGGTTTGGAAGCGAAGGGGTTGAGTCTCGAGGCTGAGAGCGATCCTAGGCTGCACAATCTCAAGAGTGATTCCACACAGGTCTTCGTAGGACCGCGCAAAACATTTTGTTTTTGAAAGTTTTTAAGAAAGCGACAAATCACTCGTGCTGAAGATAGTGTGAAACCAGTCTGGATCAAGCCAGGGTCCTTCTCAGTACTCACGCTAACAAGCATGATTTCATTCATTAAGGGCTTAGCACGCCTCTCTTTCTCTCAATTTGATCAAAGTTTTGCAAATCCCGAGGAATTCCTTCCTCTTTGTTTTCACCGCAGTGTTCAAAAAAAGTTTTGGAAAACTTAGGTCGATGCAATGATTCTAGGGCACAAGAGAGCAGGTGGAATGCACTGCCGTTTCATTCAAACTTTCTGGCACAATTGGCACATGGCAGAAGCGAACACAGAAGTGCAAAAAATTACTGCTGTTTCATTCAAATCTTTTGGTGTTACTGGCTCCTTGGCAGAAACAGACTCAAAACAAAACGAAAAAGACAGACACAAAACGAAATGGTGATGCCCGTGGTAACACTCCCCGGAATCACCCGACTCCTATACAACGGGACTAACTCGATACAACAAGATAGACCCAAAACAAAAAGAGACTAACTCAAAGCAAAAAGACAGACTCAAAGTAAAACAACAAGACTGACCCAATACCCAAGTCAGAAACTGGCATTCGCAAATGCTCAAAACAGTGCCTGTCTTTCCCCCATCTGGAGTAAATCGAGTGCCACCCGCAGCCGGTTCAATCTCTGATCAGATCACATTATCCCCCCACAAATTCACTGATCAAGTGCCGATAGACTTTGCTGGACTGGCGCGGGGATGACCCTGTTGTCAAACAGATCTTGTACATCATGGCGCAGACGAAAGCAACTGTCGGTGTCATGACCGGTTTGTTGATGGTAGGCGCAGTATTTAGTCTGATCATGCTTTGCAGGGATAGGATAAGGTAAAGGCCGTTGTTCCAATGGCTTCAGATGTCCTTTTCGGATTAAGGCCTCTAGAGCTTTTGACAAAGGCATATAAAGTGGGGTGAAAACCCTCTTGACTCGGGGTGGATATTTGGTTCCTTGTGAGCTACTTCCGGACGCACCGGTGAATGGGGTAGCTGTTTTTGATACGGTGGTAGCCACCATGCCCACATCAGAAGATCTTGTAGCTGCATCACCACTGGTGGTCGCATTCGAACTGCGGGAAAATGCCCTCCTGGGCTGCTCCTTCTCCTGGTCAAAAAGGCCCTGCTTCATAGCGTCCTCGATCTGTACTCCCATCTCATGCAAATCTGAAAAGGTAGGGAAGGGGATCACGATCATTTTCTGCATTAGCTTGGGCTGGAGATTGCGCACAATCATCCGAATTTGATCTTTGTCAGTGGGCCTAAGGGTCATCATTGAAGCCTTGGCCCTCCAGCGGATTACAAAGTCCGAGAAAGTTTCCTTGGGCTCTTGCCTTGTCGTTTCAAGATCACGAGTTGTAATCTCGATCTGAGTGTTGTGCGAATATTGCGCGACAAAGGCCTCAGCCATTTCATCCTAATTCTTCTTCACTTCATCCTCTAACTTTGCGTACCAGTGGGCGGCCACACCCGACAGGGTTCGGCCGAATAATGAAAGCTTCTGTGGTCGCGGTAGGCCCATTGGCCGCAAGATGTCTGAGAACAGTCGGAGATGGACCATGGGGTCCCCGGACCCGTCAAAGCGGTCAATTTGAGGCATTTTGAACCTATCGGGCAATGTTACGGCCACGTCGGTGTACCCGTCCTCAATGTCCGGGATAGCCTTGACCCCCTGGGATTTCTTGAAGAGCTTCTCAAGCTTGCTCAATTTTAGAGCTGTATGATCAATCTCGAACTCGAAAGGAGAGTCCGGATGATTGGGTGTATGGATCTTGGATAGTTGTGGCGGAAGCGGGGGCGGAGCTGGCCCCGTTGGAAGATTCGTGTCCTCTTGTAAGTTTCGGAGATTTGGCACAGCGTTCTGGGTGGTTGGGGGAGTATTCTGAACTGTAGGTGTTCGCTCGGGTAATGGAGCCCCTGCCGGAGGAGGAATTTGGTGTGAAGCAGATGTCGCATTCTGCTGTTGCAGTCTGGTGATTAGTTCGGCTTGTTGGGCCATGATCGCGGCCTGCTGTTTAGAGAACTCCGCTTGACGGGCGGCATCATCATGCATCTGTCTCATGCTCTCCTGCATCTGGCGCATTAGGGCCTCCATCCCTGATGTGTTCTGCTGATCCATCTGTCTGACTGATATCTATTCCTGCAGTAGAAACTGAGACCTCAGCCTGACTGTTCACTGGTGGGGTGGATAAGGGCCACTGATCTGGTAATTGCTGAACCGGTGATTTGTGCCCGACTAGCCCTTTTTACTTTGCCTCTGGTAAAGGAACACTGATTGGCCTTGAACTGAATCCCTGACCTAGCAAAGTCTATCAGCACAAGTTCGATGAACCTCGGGGGATATCGGAGCCTTCTGAGGCTATGGTTCCCAGACTACCTAGCAAAAGAGAAAACAGACAGGATCTTAGCCTGATTCCATCTAAACAGATACGAGCATAGTTGAATGAGTGTGCCCTCTACTGAATTCTGTCCCAAAATTCTGCCCCAAATCTGAGTCTGATACCCACAGGTAAAGCTGACTCCCAAATACTGATAGTAATGCCCGCAGGCCTGATGCCCAAATTTGCAAACTGGTGCCCGCAGGCCTGGTGCCCAAACTCATACACTGATACATGCATTCCTGTAGAGACGCACTCTAAAGCACATAACAGATAAGTGAGAGCCAAAACACCCCTATGTTGGGGTAGGGTTTCCCTGTCCTATTTTGTCAGGAGCTAGGGTATCACTACGCACGCGGCGGTTTTAAACAACCTATAAACTGGTAAGCAACATGTCCTAGTTTGGAATGGTCACTATGGATCCGAATATGCACTAGGTCGAATGGTCAAAAAGGGTGCCCCGGTAAAATCGGGGTTTGTGTTCCCATACTGGTAGAGCCCACAACCGGTCAGCCTTATGGTCATGCCTTGACAAGACAAGCCTCCGGCAAACCGTTCAGGAATAGCAGATGGCAAACACGGTGTCCTAGGCGCACCAATGCAAATGCAATGCAAAGAAACACACAAGTGTAGTCAAAAACAGATATCAAGAGTTCGAGTCAAGTTCTCTAAATCCCCAGCGGAGTCGCCAGAAACTGTAACAAGCCCGCGGGGGACCTCGCTACAGCTCGGACTCGATTTGTAGTCACGGTTCTAAGTCTGAACCAAAGAGTCCAAATCCGGCAAATCGTTTTGAGAAAATTGATTTTTTGAAAGAAGTGCCAAACATGGACTGCTTTGCCAGATACAGAGTCGCCACCTAAATATTTTGTTTTGGGAAATTTAGGAAACCTTGACTCAGTGCCAAAGGCCACGTGTCCGTCATCACCAAAGTTGCCTCGGCTCGGGAACTTGGGTACGATTGGGGAAGGTCACTTCGTGAGCACCCCCGCTCGCCCGATCAAAGATCTGCTTCTACTAACCATGATATCTATTTTTGAAAACATTGTGTGTTCTTATTCCGGTTATTAGCCTAGGTTACTATGTGATGCGCACAGCATACAAGTATAGACTGGGTCGTCTGAATTGGAACAAAACATTTCATGTTTGTTTATTTGAAAATGGTTTGCTACTCGCAAGTAGGCTTAAAATGCAGATTTTGCCACCCTCGGGTGGGCTTAGAAAAGATGGTTTTGCCACTATCTAGTGGGCTCAAAACAAACAGTTGATGATTTATTCCAATCCAGATAACCCAACCTTCACCCACAGGCATTCAGGCAGATATATCATATAAGCACATAGCCTCATGGTAAGCATGCTATTCATGGCAGTCACTCACACGCATGCAAGGATGCTAAAGCATAAAACTTACCGAGTACTCCAAGCCAAAATAAAAACTTTATTAGAAATCATGCATGATCCTAAGTATACAGAGATGCCTAATGCAACACATGCAAAAATGCAAACTATAGCAGGCTCGGCTATTCTAAACATGGCATATGGAATGCTACAACTAACATGTATTCAACTTGGAATTGAAAGTACAATGCAGTTAGTATGATGCGCCGAGCCCGGTGCATGCAAAACAGATGAATGAATGCAAACATGCTATCATACTGTATGCTAATTGAAATATGCCCTAATCTAACCATCATAAGCGGATAAATAAAAGGGAGAAAGACGTGGGGTTGGAAGACATACAACACACACACGCACACTTATTACAGTTATGCCCTCGCTCGGAGGGTCCGAATAAATATACAGTCCCGAATAAAAGAATAGTACAGTCCAAATAATACAGTCCAAATAATATACAAATTTCTAATTAATTTACAAATTAACTAGGAAAATGAATAAACTGGCATGCAAGCCAGGGACTGCCTTGCTTCTGTATTGTTTGGGCTGCCTTTGCGCGGAAATCCATGACGATGCCCTAATTAGCCTCTGTTTAGCAGTTATCCTTGGAAAGCGTGCCAAACTCCGAAAAGTTGCTGATTCTTCGTTTTGCTGCAACAGAGAGCAAGAAAGGGGCATAGCAATGTATTTTCATAAATATATGCATGCCTCGATCCTCGTGCCACCAATCACGCATATCGAGACATGATGGTCGAGGAGTCGAATTGCACAATTCAATATACGATGAATGCACATGAAAAACACAACAAAACCTAACTCCATCATGGATGATCCGGAGTGTCGGTGACTGGGGAATTGAGACGCGTTCCGTCACTCGGAGTACGAAACGCACCTCGTTTCCCGCGCCCGGGCTAACTCCTATTCCGAACACAATGCAATATGCATGACATGCATGAATGCAACTAAGATACAGCCTAGCATGCACAATGCTATGAAAATGAGATGCCTCGAAATGCGTGCACACGGGCACGTAAACCGAGAAAATGCATGAATGCAACTAAGATACAGCCTAGCATGCACAATGCTATGAAAATGAGATGCCTCGAAATGCGTGCACACGGGCACGCAAATCGAGAAAATGACATACGCAATGCAAATGACATGGAAATATGATATGGGCTTACACTAACATGAGAGAGCCTCAGCCACACTCACATAAGAGGCCGATGGATGAAAATGAAGTGCCTCAAAATGCGTGCACACGGGCACGTAAACCGAGGTAATGGAATATGCAATGCAATATGGCTAAAATGGCATATAGAATGCAACATGGACTTACACTAACATGAGAGAGCCTCAGTCACACTCACATAAGAGGCCGATGGATGAAAATAAAGTGCCTCGAAATGCGTGCACACGGGCACGCAAACCGAGGCAATGGTATACGCAATGCAATGGCATGGAAATGATATGCAAACATGCTAATGGAATTTAAGCACTGAAATGTGGGGGAAAACAGCCCCGAAACGAGGCGAAATGACACCCGATGCATGGAATCTCTCCCGAAATGCAAATTAGGCGCATAGAATGAACTACAGCTATACAAAGCATGCATAATTGGTACATGAGATGAAAATACAGAAGCAAGGCAGCCTCGAAATAAGCATTTTACTAGTACAAATCATGGCCAAACAGCCAGCAAAGATAGGGCAACAATGGCATGCAAAAATGGCCCTAAATATGAGGTTATGAAGCAACTCACAGCTGCTGACCCCAAACAGGTTAGGGCCCTTCAACAACATTGAAGAGGGACCAAAAATATGCATATTTACAGAACTGTAAAAACCCCAAAAACAAACATAGATATGGCTAAGCTCTTATGCAAGAAAATGGGCCAAAAGGTGGCCAAAGAGGCAAGTGGTATGTGCAAAGCCCAAACTGAAAAATTCCCTTCTACAACATTGAAGAGGGACAAAAAATATGCATATTTACAGAACTGTAAAAACCCCAAAACAGTATACAAACATGCTAGAAATGCAATGCAAAATGAGGCTCAAAAGTGGCTATAACACAAAGTCTACAAAATATTCCACAAAAGGCCAAAGACCCTTAATGAAACATGAATAATGGGCCAAAATAAGACTATTTTTAGTACTGTAAAAAGGCCAAAAACCGAAGCATAATAGGCTACCAAAACATGCAAAAAAAGGGGACCAAAGAGGGATATAAAGGCAAGTATAGCATGGAGGTCCCAAACAGTGTTGAGCCCTTCTTCAATGTGGAAGAGGGGCTCAAAATAAGCCTATTTTTAGTTCTGTAAAATGCCCAAAAATGGAAGCATAATGGGCTGCCAAAGCATGCAAGAAAATGGCATTCAAGGAAGATATTGAAGCAAGTGCAAGATGGGGGGCTCAAACAGGGTTGAGCCCTTCAACAAACATGTAGAATAGCTCAAAATAGACCTAGTTTCAGTTAAGGTCGGAGCCCAAAAAAATAAGCAACTTGGCTAAGAAATTAGCACAAAAATGAGCTACAAAAGGGGGAAAGTCTACTTACCCTTGAAGACCAACACTTTTGTTGCTTCTTGGACCAGATTTGATGACTCTAAGCTGCTGGAATCCCTTCCTTTGCTGCTGGAATGGAGTGGTGATGGTAGAGCTTGAAGATGATGAAGAAAATGGAGCCAAAACTTGAAGGAAATGGGGTGATATGTATGTATATCTTCAAAGCAACTCTTGTAACCCTTTCTCTTGAGTTGGGAGGCCAGCAATATAGGCAAGAGGGGGAGAGAAGAGTCTAGGCAAAAGTGGAGGGAAATGAGGCCTTTTTTTTCCTCCAAAAGGGTCCCCCGGATATAGATATTTTTGGGGGAAAACCAAGGCACAGCTGGAAAGCACACACAGTGAGGAAGCAGGCCGGCCAGTTTAAAAGGGAGAAAAAGGTCATCCACCAGGTAAGTGGCCGGCCGGCCAGAAAAAGTGGCCGGCCGGCTAGGTCAAAGGGAAAAAGTGGTCGGCCACCCCCTAGGATGAAGCCCCAGAAGTTAGCTTTCCAATGGCGCAAACCTTGCATTAAAATTCCTCCTGTAGAAAAAGTTATGCCCTTTTCCGTGAAGCCGCGCAGATTCGGTCCAACTAGACTTCAACCAACCACATCTCCCCCCCCCCCGGACTTGGACTTGGGAGATTCTTGAGTGCAAAATAAAGTCCCGGAAGTAATCTTTCCAATGGTGGTGGCCTCATATCTTAATTCCTCTTGTGCAAAGAGTTACGCCCGTTTCGGTGAAGCCGCGCAGATTTTTCTCCTTCCCGGATTCATGCTGAACCACTTTTGACCAAAAAGAAGTTGGCTTTTCGGCAAAATTTCTGGCCTCCCACCAACTTTTGGTGTCCTCCCATGTGTGTACATCACAAATATGTGGTTTGGCGTTGAAGGAAGTGGCCCCAAGGTGTTCAACATTGGCTCGGAAGTTAGAAAAAACGGGCGCTGGAGGGCGAAAATGGAATATAACTGGTTGCTAAGATAATTGCTGGCCTCCCACCTTCCAGTGACCTTCCTGGTGATAAAACAGAGGTACCTGCCAAAAATGAACAAAAACCGATACAAAACGGATGCTCGGGGGCCAAAACACGCAGTTTGGGGTCCCGAAAATGGGCTGTTAAGCACCGAAAGTGGCATTCGGCCACGAAGTGGGTTTCTGAGACCCCAGTGTCCCTCAAAAGGGAGCAAACAAGATGTATGCCAAAAACCGGAGCAAACAGAGACGGTTAGGCGGTCCCGAACTGAGGCATATGGCCAACGGTCCCGAAAAACCGGAAACCGGGCTCCGAAATGGGCAAAATGGCCTACGACCATAAAACGTAGCCCACGGCCACTGAGAGATGGTCCACGGGACCTCTCCCTCCCCTCAGGAAAAGAAATAGAGAAAACCGAGCCTGGTTCGCAAACCGAGGCAAGGCACAGAAGAGGGTTCGGAAATCCGGAGGCAGGGCTGACGGCCAAGACTCTGAAACTTCTGAACGAGCACATTATGCAATATCACCAAGTGCTCAACTGGTGACGTCTGAGTCTCAAGGTCGGTCAAAAATGGGGTGTCTACAGTAACCATTAAGCAGCTTATCTTTATTTTACTTCTCATAAGGTTGCGAAGTTAAGACCTTGGAGTTATGTGACGCATTATTGTATGTTGTCATGTAAACCCTCTAGGTCATGTGTATATAGGTGATCAGCTTTGTGGTAGTGTAACTAAGTCACATAAAGTTTTCTTAGTAAAGGTGACGTGAATAGAGTTTTGGAACTCTATAAGATAGAGAATTCTAAGCATAGCGCTTTATGTAGCCTAGTTAAGAATGGAGAGAAATTTCCAATATCCTAGGGACAGTGGGAGCGATGTGCCTACTAGTGGATTACTTCATTAGAGAAGAACTCTACATTCTTTGTTGCGTGGTAGCGAATGTGAAAATTTTTCACGTCATCACTGAGTGATTGAGAGGGAAACATTCATGATTGCTCCGCAAGATGATAAAGAGCCTAGGATAATACCAAAGGCTCTAGTCCCCTATTTTTAGAAAAGTAGATCAATGTTGCGCAGTTTAAGACAAAGTCTTTGAGAATTAACCATTTCTATAATTTGGTTGACTTTCCGCTATAAAGCGAAACTGTTTTAAAGTTATACGCAATTTGGATAGTCATTTTTTGAGGCATAAAGCTCGCTAGATAACGGAAAGTCGCACCATTGAGGACAGTGTAGACCATGAGAAGACTTCCTCCTGGGGAGTGAGGTTATTTTGACTTAGGCTATGATTGACATAAGTTCGGGACATTGATTTGTGGACATTGTGACCCAGCTTCTCGTTGGAGAATTGGATAAGTAGATCTGTAGGGATTTACCTTCTGCTTTTATGGTGAAAAGTTAGGAGCGCAAAAAGGTTACTAGTTCTAATAAATCTTTTATAGCCTAAAACAGTTATCCAAATAGTGGTTCTTAGATTTCATCGAGCCATAACAGCCCAACGATGATCGATGAAGATCACTGAGGCATGATCAATGGTCCAAAAGAAGTTTTTCCTTACTTAGTCATTATGAGCCAAGAATTTATACGGTTGTCGCCACCTAGGGTTGACAGTCATTTGTTTTAGACATGATGGACATGGGGGATGTTATTTATATGCTCGGATGTAAGATCCTTAGAGATTGTTCTGGGAGAATTCTCAGTTTGTCTTTAATGACTTACATAAGGAATATCCTAGAATGATTCTAGATGCGAAATTGCAAACCCATTGACTTACCTATCGGTAAAAGCTAAAGCCTTAGCTATTGAGTGAATCCTCAGATTGTCTTTGGGAGAAACAAATGACCTACATTCCTTGATTGTTTTTTTGTGGAAGCTTGAAGTACGCTATGTGGGCATATTCGGCATAATGAGTGCTATCTCTTTAGATGGTCAACTGAGTAGTTTTAGACCTTGACCTTGCTCATTAGGCTGTGGATAGGATGCTTTACTGGTAGTGTATAAATTTGCCCTTTGTAAGATTCAATGCGCTAGTTGGGCGCATCTTGAATGAACGCAGATTGGTCGCCAAAATATCTTTAGAGAGGTTATTGCACAAGAGGTAGTGATCTTGAATCACTTCATGTGAGGCGCACATGGTGGATTCCGTTGTATATACTTATCGCAAGAGGTGCTGATAAGGCTTATGTTTGGAATCTAGAATTGCGTAAGCTGTGGTTGTGTTTTTTTTTAAATCAATCACTTATTTGTTGTGAGATAATGGGATGTTGACACTATTATGGTTTGTGTCATAATGATTAGCAGATAATGATGTCAGCAGACAAGATTAGCTCATTCACACGAGCAATCGCCCTTGGCGCTTGGGAGCGAGCAAGGATGAGACTAATGGTATATTTTTATTTGGAGCCAAGAGAGGCTTAAATTATCCACTATGTATGTCGCCTTGGTTATAACCAAGATGAGGTCGTGTTAAGGACCAAACATGGATGTTAGTACCCACTTTCCTTGTTATGCCTGTTATAATTAGCCAGATGCAAGATCTCATTTGGTGCCTGGAAGGCAAGCAAATAGAGAATTCGGGTTAGGCACTAAAAAGCGACTAGACTAATATCTGTATGGTGTATCAAGTATGACGTCATTTTTTTTTTTTTTTTGAAGAGTTACTCCACTGTAACATGTATTCATACTACATGTGCTTGGCGACCGAGTAATGAGGTGAGAGAATGGATCCCTGTTTCCTCACCATGTGAGTCTTACGTGTCATTATTGATATGACTTTCATTTATATACCCTTTTGTGACTTTTGACTATGTCATAAGGTAGGGGGTTGATGTTCTGCTACTTTGGTATGCTGCCTGCGGTCATGTATGATTCGGCCTTAAGGGACATCACTGGGAAAGCGGTCAATCCTAAACTAAATGGCATTAGCGCAAAAGGAAGATCATCTAGTATTACACCACTATTGTATATTCATTGCCGGCAACTCACCTCGCTCTGTATGAGAGGCGGATTGAGTGTGAATATATTGCAAGAATTGAGATGGTCAAACATGCTATTTTTGAGGAATTAGAGATGTTTTTTAGACCGGTGTAATTAGATGGGTCTAGGGTATATGAGACTCTATTTCTATATTTTTTTTTGGGTTGATGTCTCTATGCTGGCTCATTTTGGGTTTCTATTATAGAGCTCCCACATGCAAGTGTTTCTCAGCGGTCGCACGGTTCATTGTCTAGTATGTGATTGTTTAATATTTAAGGAGATTGAGATAGAGATGTGGCAGTGTCATGCCAGCTCATGTGCGAGTGGGA
Organism: Camellia sinensis; assembly: GCF_055761805.1. Taxonomy (NCBI): domain Eukaryota; kingdom Viridiplantae; phylum Streptophyta; class Magnoliopsida; order Ericales; family Theaceae; genus Camellia; species Camellia sinensis. Next base: position 64,268,089 of record NC_138972.1, read on the forward strand.
GATGTTGGAAATTGGGCCGAGTATTAGACCCGAATTTGGGCGCCCATGTGGCATAACCCATGATCAATTAATTATCCATTAAGTTTGAATTTGAATTATTTGGATAACCCACAATCAATATCTATATCTACCATATCTTATTAAGAGATATGGATAGATGGATAGATAGATATTGATTGTTATATATTTGATTATATACATCTGATATGATGGGATCGATATAATATACGTTATGTGGTTTTTACCCATAATCTTTTATCCCAGACTCTCTCTCTAACTCTCTCATATGAGAACGATCCAGCCTCTGCAATGTGACTTGTGTGGGTGATACTCATATTGTGGTATTACTCCACTGCTGGGTGTACGTTATTCGCATTTTTAGAAACACGTGATTTACCCACGAGATTCTTTACTTCAGGTTCTATCACCTAAAGGTATGATCTGATATTTTTATCCGCTACATTATGCTTTGATATATCTTACAATTCTTTTTTAAAACTCTCTTTGGATCTTGAACTTTCGTAGGAATTTGTATGGCGAAAAGTAAAAGAGAAGAATTTGCAAATGAAATAGAAGGTAAATAGTTCTTTAGGTAAGACTCTAGATAACCATGGAGAGATTATGGGATTCTTCCATTCTCTTTCTTCTTATATTTTTTTTTTTTTCATTTTTTGGTTGGGGTGGGCCGAGATTGAATTCACAAGGTCAACCCACATGATAATTGGGCATATAAATTTTTTACAATCCCACCTTGTAAGCCCAAATTTAATTCCGATTCAAGATTAAAAATTTAATTTAATTTTTAAATTTAATAATCTGACAATCAATTAGAATATTAAAGGTAAACCTCATTTTCATATTTTTCTAATTATCAACCAATCATATTATTTACACATCATTAAATCTATAAAATGAATTTAAAAAGTGTATTTGTATGTCATTTTTCTTATAATTTTCATGTTTGTGCTAGTTGCTTGTTGCATTTATGGTGCTTTTCATCCTAATGTAGTTTTTACTCTTGGTTTATTTATCATATCCTCTAATTTTCACGTTTAACGAAATGTTTTCTTGGTCTTCCTTTGATTGGCTTTGAAATATGAAACTTTAATATATTGTTTTATTTTTGTATCTTAGTGACATGCTTTTTATTACATTTGTTTTTAAAAAAACAAAAAACAAAAAATTTGCATTTGAAAAGTAAATACAATAACTCAAATTTATTTAAAAAGTATTGTCAACATACATTAAGAAACCTTAAGAAGCTAAATATTTATTACATTTACTTTTATACAAACTATATAATTTTTATCAACTTACTTAACATATATACTTCAAGTTTTTGTTTTATTTATCAGATTAGATTCGTTGAGATTATTGTTTATTGAATCAGTCAATGATATTAGATTAAAGTTGTAAGATAAATTATAATTATTTATTCATTGATTGAGTTTAAATCTTTAAATTTATTTTAAAATCCTTATTATATTTTGGCATAGTGTGGGAAATTGGTTTTGGTGGGTTAGGGGATAAAATAGTCACAAAAAATAAAATAGGTTATTTTAGCCACAAAAAATAAAATATCAAATCCAACTTATAATCATTACACTCCTCTCTCACAAAAAAATCAAAAAACTCAAAAAGTTAAAAAATCCTTCTCGAACTAAGCTTTTTAATCCCAAATTAAAATGATCAAAAAATTAAAAAGTGAACTCACTTTCTAAACGGGGGCTTTGTAAACATAAGATTTTCACCTCCAATCTTATAGAATTGGATTATGAAATCCAAGCCCGCAAGGAATTGCTAATATTCCTTTGAAATAGATTCATCGTCCAATAATATTATTTTAGAAAGCACCAGAAGTCTCAAAGGAACGTGATTGTGAAATCCAGAAGTCTCTCTCTCTCTCTCTCTCTCTCTCTCTCTCTCTCTCTCCATGCTTGACTGACACTAACGAATGAGAGTGACGGCTACACAAAACCCCATTATATACATGGACCCTCACGTTTGCTATATATGCAACTCCTGCTAAACAAATCCTGTACTTTGTCAGTTTTTCACACACCACCAAAAAAAAAAAAAAAAAAAAAAAAAAAAAAAAAAAAAAAACTACAAATAAATAATATTATTTTTTTAAAAAAAGACATTGTAACTAATATTCTTTTAAGATTGTGACTAGTCAATATTTTTCGACAAAGTACTTAGTGTATGTTAATTTTCGATCACACTGTCAATTAAGTATTTAGTTGAAGAGCACTAGAAGAATAGATTAAACCCGAACGACCTGTCACAAAAAGAAGAGATTCCGGCGATGGTTTGTCCACTCGGGGCACTCCGACGATCAAGTCAGTTATCTCTCAAAGATAGCAAAAATACTTAACTCACTATTCAGAGCATAAAAAGCATACCTTAGACCCATGCGGGTGCCTCTCTTTTATAGCCAACACTTACCTAATCCCAATAGAAGCCTAGCTTCAATGGGCTTAGGATTACTGCTAATATTGGATTCCCAGTAGGATTGGGATAAGCTCTCTAAGAGTCTTATCTTTATCCAAACTGAAGTCCTCTCCCATTCTAGGACTCTTGTCCCTTATCCGCTTATCCCGAATTCCGGTATTCTCGTAGATAACCTCGGCCTAGTCGAGATCATCTCGGTGTCATGACCAAGACATGTGACACCTCGGCTGACACTTCGGTGTCACCTCAGCCACGTGTTGTCATTCAAAAATTATGTCCTCACAACTGCCTCCTAGGTTCTATTACCTCGACATCCTGAGGTGATGAAACTTATATCATTCATTCCTTTAATCATGACTTCCGTTTAATATCAGCTTGTAAATTTTTCTTAAAATTTCAACAAGTGTTAAACATGATCTCGGTTTAACTTCAACTTGTAAATTTTTAAAATTTCAATAAGTGTTAAACATGTCATCGGTTTAACTTCAACTTATAAATTTTTCTTAAAATTTCAACAAGTGTTAAACATGACCTCGGTTTAACTTCAACTTGTAAATTTTTAAAATTTCAACAAGTGTTAAACATGTCATCGGTTTAACTTCAACTTATAAATTTTTCTTAAAATTCCAACAAGTGTTAAACATGACCTCGGTTTAATTTCAACTTGTAAATTTTTCTTAAAATTTCAACAAGTGTTAAACATGACATCAGTTTAGCTTCAATTTGTAAATTTTAAAATTTCAACAACTGTTAAACATGTCATCAGTTTAACTTCAACTTGTAAATTTTCCTTAAAATTTCAACAAGTGTTAAACATGACGTCGGTTTAACTTCAACTTGTAAATTTTTAAAATTTTAACAAGTGTTAAACATGTCCTCGATTTAACTTGAACTTGTAAATTTTTCTTAAAATTTCAACAAGTGTTAAACATGACATCGGTTTAACTTCAACTTGTAAATTTTTAAAATTTCAACAAGTGTTAAACATGTCCTCGATTTAACTTGAACTTGTAAATTTTTAAAATTTCAACAAGTGTTAAACCAACCTTAGCTTGTAAATTCCTACTCTCAAGCATCATTCTCCAGCCCTCTGCATGGCTTTCACCTACTCCTTTGTGGACCTTATATAAAAAGTCTTTAACTTAGGCTGAGTTTTTCTCTTCTCGGACTTAATCATCTAGGCCGAGATCTTGTCTTCTGGAATCTAGGATATGCTCACTTTAGGCTGAGCTCTTCTCTTCTCAAACCTAATCATCTAGGCCGAGATCGCGTCTTCTGAGATCCTCCATGCACGACCTCCCGCGAAGGCCGGTGAGAATGTCCCTTGGTCCCGCCATATTGAGAGACTGCAGGAACCGTTTTCTACCCTTATTTCTGGGCACCTTTCTTGGCCGCTGGAATCAACGTATCTTGCAGCGGGAACGATGGCTGCATAACGTTATTCTGTATCAGAAAATTGACGACCGTTTGCAGGTCCGCCAATCTGTCCGCCATTCCTTTCATCTCGTCGTCCCTCCGCAAGCATCTATCTTTCCATACCTGGAGGTCGTCCTCATTATAATACCTGCTTTGGTCAGATTTCTTCGATACGCCGCCCTCCTAGCCGACGTCTTTTCCTCCGTGATTCTTATCACAAGTCTCTTCGTTACAGTTGTCTTCTTCGACGTCAAGGTCAATATGTTTCCCACTCTCAGTCGTTACAAGTCTCAGTCTATTGGTAGACACCCATACTCTCAGTCGCTCCCAACCTTCTCTTTTTGTCCGTCGTTGGCCATCTATTCTCCTTTCTTTCCCACAGACGCCGCCAAATTGGTAGATATAACTGAGTTTACAATCTCAACATTCAAACTGTTCAATTTAGTTCAAACTCAAATTGACAAGTTGTTTTCTAAAGTAATATAACAAACAAGCCCCTCTGGGGAAAATTATTAGGTATTTTTCGGTGTATTACATATCCATACTCCATCACCAATCATTATTTATCATGTCCTTTCAAGTTCCTCAATTATTCAATACAAAATCATAATAACTCACATTTTTAACTAATTATAATATTATGGAACACCACGTATCTGTATTCCTAGAGTACCCAATAATCACATGTTGAGATCCTTTATATTAATGTAATAATGACCTTTGAGATAGTATATATTTTATGATGTATAAATATGGTAATTCTAACATTATTGTGTATGAAAGCACCCAAAAATAACCTCACAAAATATGAGGGTTTTTTTAATATTCTAAAAAAAAAAAATTAGAGAATTAACTCACTTTTCAAACTATTTAAAAAATTAACCTACTTTTTGAAATCGCATTTTGAAAAAGCGATTTTGAATTTGAAATTGAAATTACATTTTTAACATGTTAAAAACGTAATTTCAAAAAGTAAAGTCCATGTCATCATAAATTACATTTTCAACATGCGATTTCAAAGTGAAATTACATGTTGAAAATGCAATTTCAATTTAAAATTACATTTTTAAAATATGATTTTAAAAAACAAGTTAGTTTCTCAAATAATTTGAAAAGTGGGTCAATTATCTAAATCATTTTTTTTTAAGAATATTTATAAAAAAAAAAAACTCCACAAAATATAGGGAGCCAATGTAGGTCCACACCCTCCCCTCAATTTAAAAAAATTATTCTTTAGTCTAGGTTTTGAAAAAGACATCCAATTTATTCCATCTAAAATTTTATACATGCTTCCTAAATTTTATTTGTAACCCCCCTGTTAGAGACAAAGTGCACACCCCGATAGTGTGTTGTTATACAACGGTAATTTAAAAATAGAAAAATGTGTGACAGTTCACCACCAAAAGAGGTGTGTGCTTTATATATATTTGGGTAAATTAAAAATATATCTTTGGAGATTTCTTTAAAATACAAATTACTTTTTATGATTTGAAAAATTACGAATATTTCCTGTCATAACTTTTATTTAACAGAATTGACTGAAAAAATAAAATTCATAATTACTCTCATATATAATAATAAAATTGCCTAAATTATTAATTGAAATGTATTTCTAACATCATTAAAAACTGTTAATTGACTTGATAATTTATTAATAAAATGGGCGATTTGTTATAAAATTAAAAACCTCAAGGGATGAAATATAATTTCCAGAACTACAGAGGGCGATTCGTATTTTAATTAAATGTTAGGAGGTGTATTTATAATTTATCCTATATATTACTGGGGTTGTGTGTCCACCTAATATGAGTGTTAAATTTGTAAAATATAAATTTTGATTTGAACTTGAATATGAATTTAATGAGTTTCAGTTACATGTGGATTTTTGAGTAATTTAGGGATATTAAAAAATCCATTTGGCATTAAAGAAGAAAATGCCACGTGTTCTTTTATAGACAGTATAGATAGATAGATAATATAAATTTTTAACAATATTCTTACAATTTATCCCTTTAATTTTTATTTTGATATAAAATTTATATATATCATCTTTTATGTACATATAATACTAGCATAATACCCGTGCACAGAATTTTATAAAATAAAAGGTAAAAATAAAAATAAAAATAAATTAGGACATATGTTTTTTAATTTAATTAGTTCATTTTATCTTATTTAATCTAATTCATTTATGGTATAAATGTCTCAAAAGAATTATTGTGCATGCTAACTTAAGTTATTTGAAATATAAGAAATTAAAAATTATTTTTTATTATAAAAATTAAAATTAAAAATATTTAGACATGTTTTGTTTGATTGAAAATAAATTAAATTTAAAAATTAAGTAGTAAGTAATTCTTCACAATTAGCTACAATTATTTACAAAATAATTGGATATATTCCGTTATCAAATAGAAACTTGATATTAATTCATTTAACAATATTTGTATTCAAAATTTTTAATTTACATAAATAAAGGAATCATCCCCATGAGTTAAATAGTTGTGAATTTATCAATTCCGTACCTAGCAAATTTATAATAATTTTTATAAATAAAATAAGTTAATTTATAATAGAAGTCTCCAAACATATAAATTTATTTTCTATTGGGTTTTTAATATACTTTCTAACATGATTTGGATGTCTCATGTTTACAATTTTTCTTTATTTTTTGCAAAACTTATATAATTATGTGTCTTCATTTTTCTTAATTAGTAATAGCTAATACTATACACGTGATTTTATACTTTAAAAAAAGAAAAAAAAAAAAAAGAAGAAGAAGAATAAAAAATTTAGTTAGTCAAAATAGAAAATGTTTTTCATAAAACAAAACTTAATTATAACATGAATAGAAAAATGCTAATTTGAAGTGTATGTGTTTTTTTTTTTTTTTTTTCAAATTCTAAACTATTATAATTAAAAAAGTTTTAATCTACAACTTTCTAAAGTGACGATTCTCCCCATTTTTTAAAAATTTCTTAAGTCAATAATATAGTATCATGTTACTAGAACAAAAAGGCTATTATGTAAATCTTTTACAAATTTTTTTTTTAATTTTTAATATTATTCTGCACTATATACTAAAATGTCTTTTTGATCATTTCTTTTTATTTTTTACAAAAAAAATTTGAAAACTATAAAAGTTCTAAAATTTCTCATAATAGAATTTTACAATTTTCATTGGAAGTTAACTAAAATTTTCATTTATTGACTAAAAATAGGCATACAAAATACTTAAGGTATAAAAGATAATTTGTTTGGTACATTTTATTTTTTTTATTACTTTACGAATAATTATTTCATCGGGATTAAACTGAATTTTAAATCTATTTATTTTGTTGACTAAAAGTATACAAAATAGTTAAGATATATTTATTTTATTGATACAAAATAGTTAAGATATAAAAGATAGTTTCTTTTGGTACGATTCTTATTGGGATTATACGGGATTTTAAACATATTTATTTTATTGGAATGAATTTGGGAGAGGACTTTTGATACATTCCGTTTATTTATAAAATATTAGTTTTAAATAATAATAAAATAAAATATAAGGAAAATATCTATATATGATAATTTCTTGAGCTTAAATTCAAATACTTTCTAACCAAAAACACGGAAAAAGTGATAAATTACACTGACATTCTCTGAGGTTTGATCCAATTATATCTCACCTCCTGACGTTTTAGAAATTACATTTTCACCCCTGTGGTTAATAGTCTCATTTCATTAAACTCCTATTTATATAAAAGGCAACATCTCCTGGTAGAAAAATAGAAAAAAATTGCATTGAAAAAAAAAAAAAAAGTAAAGCAGGCGAAAGGAAAAAAAGAAAAAAAGAAAAAAAAAAAAAAAAAAAAAAAGAGGAAGTAAAGCAAAGTAAGAAAAGAGAGAGTGTATGAGTTCAATATTTTCATTCCATCTAAATAATTATAATAATAGGGGGTTAGTGTAATTTTCCAAATATCAAGAGATAATATGTATTAAACCTAAACCTAAACCTCAGATGGTGTAAGTATAATTTACCCTTCAAAAAATGACATGCATTCGATCTTTTGTCATAAACGTCCATTTATCCATTATTTATACAAATATGATCAATTGATAATTATAAAGAAAAAAACACAATAAATATAACTTTACCATCAATCGATTAATCATTTTTTTTTTTACTGAAAATATATAATCACTTTAAATATATAATTAACATATTATCTCATTCTATGCTTTAATTGTATGTTGTTGTTAGTATGACAGCAAAGTCTCGTAACTTATCATCACTATCATGATGATCAACATGATCTCCTTATGATATAGATCTATATTCACAAAGTATTACTATAATGCATGATAAATAAATAAAACCATTAAATCAAAGATAATTTTCATTCAAAGAGAAAATGTTCTTTCTTTTAAATTTAGAGAACTATCGAATAGAGTTTTTTTTTTTTTTAAAAAAAAAACCCGAAATAATGAGATAAGTCTTGACAATTATAACTATATATATTGTGGTAGTCATGGGATAGATCATTATAATTTTAAATTTAAATTAATGAATTAATTTTCATATTTAGTGTCCCTCAAATTTGAATTTTGAAATAGATTAGTATACTTTTCATTTGAAAGTCATAAATTAAGAGATATTAATATATTTTTTTTCTTGAAAGAGAACTAGCCAATAGAAGATTTTTTTAATTGTTTAAAATAAATAAAAAATTAAAATTTTAGTTTGAGATATTAAAATTCTCAGATGACTTGTGATTGAAAATTCCACTTTCCTTAATATATAGATATAGATATAGATATATTTTCCTTTACAACTGCTCAAATAAAATAAAACTTTTTGTTGCACAAACTTAAGAGTTTTAAATTATTAAAATTTTGTTACAAAAATGGATTGATTGTTTCCATTATCAGATTTTTTTTTTTCCCCCGATTCTTCTCCCAATGAACTCTACACCATTTCTCGAACAGAGCCGTAAAAATTTACTTCTTATTTGATTCGCATGGAAATTTAAGAGTGCAACTCCTTCGATAAATTACATTGACCTCTCACAAAGTTTAGCATAATTGTAAGCATCACTCCTTAATTTTCAAAATAACACTAACTTCTCTTATTTTTGAAATTATTGTATAGATTAATCTATTGTTTTTCTTCCTTTTTTTTTTTTAGATAGAAAAAGCAATTACAAAGAAAAGGGAATCTCAAAAGCCACCAACGCCATTAAAAAAGGAGAAACTTTCCTCCATCCAAACTCGTAGTGAATCAAAATCAAAGGCTAACCTATTTAAACAATGTGCCACATAATTGCCTTCTCTATAAACATGCTAGACCGATGATGAATGGAATTGCAAAAGGAGCGCCTGAGCAATGCCCATCAAATGACCATAGCAAGACAAATTATCCGCCTTTCCCTGGATTGCAGACACAACATCTAGAGAATCTCCTTCAAGTTGAATATCATCCAAACCCAAATCACACCCAAATTGAAGCGCTTTGACCGCACCCAAGGTTTCCACACAGGAATTCACTCAACCATAAAAGCAATAACCGTCCCATTATAGCCGCGAACAATAATCCCAATACTAGCAACCACTTGGTCCCTCTATACCGACCTATCAAAATTCAATTTAAAGACATCCTCTCTTAGCACAAGCCATTGTCGAAGCCGCACTCGATGCACTAGAATTTGGTTGCATTGTTGAGCTTGAGCATATTCTGTTACATACTTCTCAGCAAAAGACAAAACCTCATCCACAATCATCTGCTTGTTTTAAAAAATAACTAAGTTCCTATGATTCCATAAGCATCAACAAATAGTAATAAATAAACTCATCAACTCCATATCATACTTGGCCATAAGATTGCAAACCCACTCAAAGCAATTGGTAATAGGCATAGAGTTGATAACCATAGGGATCGAGCTTGACATCCAAACTTGCATGGAAAACCAACAGTTGTGAAAACATTGGCCCACTATTTCAACCTCATCTCCACACTAGGAAAGGCAATGGGCCGTGCTGGGGCCGGGGATTACACTCTCTATCCCCGATCCCTAAAGGTATAAAATTCTCCGTCCCCGGCCTCGATCCCCGACGAGGAACCCATCACCCCCCCTCCCTAGTCCCCGTTGCCGCCCCCTAACGAGTCCTGAAAAATCCCTGACCTTTTTTTTTTTTTTTGAATTTTTCATGTCCGATTTTATTTCTTTTTTTTTTAAGACAAATAAAAACAATATATATGAAAGCATAATCCAACAATGTCCAAACAACAACATCCAAACAACAACAACATGACAAACAAGATACAAAACAACACCCAACCCACACCACACCACAACAACAAAAAAAAAAAAAAAAAAAAAAAAAAAAAAAAAAAACACTACTTGTGAATTTTGCAAAGTAGCATGCACAGCAAACATTATTACCTAAACCCTACAATGAGTCAAAAAAATCCCTAGAGAAACACACACACACATATATAGGGGTACAATAGTAATTTTAGTTTGGGGCGAAAACAGGGACAGAGACTAGGCCGGGGACCGGGTCGAGGCCGGGGCGGGGGAACCTATCACTGTCCCTAGCTCGAAAATTGTCAGGGATTCATTTTTGAATACCATCCCCGGCCCATCGGAGGTATTTTTCAGGGAAAAACTGTTCTAATTAGGGTCGGAGGGCCGGGTACCCGTCAAGTCGGGTTCAAATTGACATCCCTACTCCACACCACGCACATAAATCTATATTCACAATATGGCGTTTCCACAAGTTTTCCCAAACCGGTAACAACCCAAGACACATTTTCTAGCCGAAGATCTTGATTTTATTCAAAGTATGAAGCTGCCAAAGAAGCCAAAACTGTTTTTGTGACATGCCATTATCAGATGATACACTATGGCCATCTGAGCGGCCCATTTCCACACACAAATGATACGCCGATTGCACCAAAAACTCTCCATTCCACGTTAAGTGCTAGACCAATTTATCCGAAGGTAATGTTCGACAAAGAGGAATGCGTTGAATAGCATCAACATCAAAACCCAGAAATTGTTGAGTAAGAAACTAATGGTTCCAGCCACCATTGTGGGAATCTATCAAGGCACCAACTGTCGCATTGTCCGGGAGAGTTGATGGTAGCAAAATTACCTTAAAAGAATGAGGCCGTAGAACCCATTTATTGTGCTTAACCAATATGCTCTCACTATTCCCAACTTGCCATCAGAACCTAGCATTAAACAAACACCAGGATCTCGCTATACTCCTCCAGGTGAAAGACGAGTTGCTTCCTATCGAAGCATCAAGAAACAAAGTTTGAGGGAAACGCCTGGCTTTTAACAACCTTGCTACCAACGACGGAGGCCGCTGCACTAATCGCCAAAACTGCTTGGCCAACATAGCTGTATTAAACTCTTTAAGGCATCTGAAACCCATACCCCCATGCAGTTTAGATTTGCACAAGTGCTTCCACTTAGTCTAGTGAATTTTACAGGCATCTCCTTTTTATCCCCAGCAATACTTGCACACCATTGAGTCAATTTCATTGCATAAGCCATCAGGTAATCGAAAGCAAGACATAATGTAAGTGGGAATTGCTTGAGCAACAGATTTAATAAGGACCTCTTGACTTGCAGCTGATATTGATTTCTCCTTCCATCCATTTAATCGATGCCACACTCACTCCTTAACAAACCCAAGAACGGCTTGTTTAGATTGACCCACATAATACGGTAAACCCAAGTACTTCCCATAGGTTGCCATAGAACCCACCCTGAGAATTGATGTCACCACTTGCTGAGTAACCAAGTTCGTATTTTTACTAAAGTAGACCATAGAAATTTGAAAATTAATTTTCTGCCCTAACGTTTGCTCATACGCTTGAAAGACATCTCGCAATACACCCGCCTCAGCTTTATTTGCGGCTGCAAATAAAAGACTATCATCGGTAAAGAATAGATACGATAAACGTGGACTACCACTACAAATTGAAATCCCAGACAATCGGTTGTCTACCATAGAGTGTGAGAGAAGAGCCGATATCCCTTCCGCAAAAATAGTGAACAAATACAGCGAAAGGGGATCCCTCTGCCAAAGACCTCTTGTCAGGTGAAACATTCTTGAAGGCTTCCTGTGTGGATGATTTTCTGACCACACTGCCCGCCTAGTAATTAGCTGGAAAAGCACTGGCAGAATAGATGGCTTCAGCTAACCCGTAACAGAAAGAAAAGGCTCTGGCGGTGGCTCTTCCACCCAGGGGCACTCCGACGATCAAGTCAGTATATCTCTCAAAGATAATCAAGTGCTAAACTCACAAGCTTAAGCATAAAAAGTATACCTTAGACCCATGAGGGTGCCTCTCTTTTATAGCCAACTCAATCCTAATACCACTAGAAGCCTGACTTCTATGGACTCCCATTCAATACTTACTTTGATTTTCACAAGAGATAAAGATAAACTCCCTAAGAGTTTTATCCTTATATTAGCAAAGTTCCCTTTTTACTTTAGGACTCTTTCTCCGTATCCATTTATCTTGGATTCCGATATCTTCGGAGATAACCTCGGCCTTGCCGAGATAACCTCGGCGTCACAACCATGACACGTGGCACCTCGGCTGACACGTCAGCGTCACCTTGCCACGTGTTGGTATTCAGAAAATACATCCCCACAACTGTCCCCTAGGTTCTATTACCTCGGCATTCTGAGGTGATGGAACCTATATCTGTATTTTCTTCCAGTAAATTGGCTTAAAATTTGACAACCGAGATCATTCATTTCAGGCCGACATGCTTTCCTTAAAAAAATTTTAAGGACCTCACGCGCATGAGCTGTCATGCACTTCAACCCAACCGTTTTAGCCACGCGTTTCCCTCTTACTAGTCCGTACACGTGACGCGCCTGTTAGCCGCCTCTTTCTTCATGTGCGCCGTCTGACGCCCTCGTTCTTCTAGGCGTATTGATTGCATTTGCCGCCGTTCTTGTTTAATCAAAAACTTTTTCCCTTTTTTCCGTCTCTTCACTTTTTCGAATCTCCTGCTATCTCTCTCTAGCTTTCGAAACCCTCTATCGCTAAAGCTTCCAAAGCTCTGCAACCTTCTCCGTTCACCCCTTCCGGCGAGATTTCCACCGGTCTTCTGCTCCTGCAACCGTCGTAGGATATCGGCAAATCCCTTTCCGGCTTCCCTTTTTCTGGTAAGCTATTATTCTTTTCATTTTCAATTCCCTGATGTTTCTTCCTTTTTTTGCTGTCGCCATTACTGTATTGTTTCAAGTTTTTTTTAATTCATAAATCGTACATCTGAATGCATTCATCCATGATTTTGCCTTTGCCCATATTTTGAACATATGCACTGTTTTCACCACTTCTTTGCACTTTTGCCATTGTTCTTGGCCATATACTCTTGTATTCTTCATGTTCTTGATAGCCCATCTCAATTGTTGTTTCTGAAACTTCGTTTTTGTTTTTTTTGCATCTTTTCCAGATTCTTGCTTTCAATCCGTGTTTCCATAGATTTAGGTCTGGGATTTGTCTGTAGAACCCATAACTTAGGAAAAAACTGAAACCTGCACCTACCTTATTGTTTGCCGAGGTCCCAATAACCTTTCAAAAACATCTTCTGAGACTCACCTTCTAAGATTAAGCCGATATTATGAGTATGTGGAAACATAGGGTAAACACCCCCTCCAAACTAGAATACTTTAGACAGGAGTTTGAGATCCCAGCCGACGTCCATTTGAGGTTGGCTGGGGATGATGACTCCATCATGCCCACTGCCGACTCCATGCCTTTCCCCGTAGTTGCCTTTATCGAGTGTGGACTTCGGCTTCCACTAAGCATTATGTTTCGTGAGGTTCTCCATTACTATAAGTTGAATCCTATGCAACTGGCCATCAATTCTTACCGAGTGATCAATGGTATTATAGCCCTAGCTAAACAGGAAAACTCTAGGATCACCCTTGCCGACATCCAATATTGCTATACCATGTGTAGCCTTAACTTGAAAGAAAAAGGCTACATTTATTACCTTAAGCCGAGGTCCACAAAATTCAAAATTGTAGCCGACCTCCCAGACTCCAACAAGGGAGCTGGTGACGATTATTTCATTACCTTGGGGAACTAGGAGTTCGCCCCAGATGAAGACCTCCATCTCTTCCTTCTCCCACGATCAGTCTTTATAAAGGGTAATGGTAAGAGCCCTGCATTCATACTTGTTTTACTTTTAAAGTCTTGTATACTTTATCTGTTTCCTAATGTCTGCTTTGTCTTTACTTTTGCAGTTCTTCCTCAGCCGCCAAAAAATTTTCGCCAATCTTTTGTTCCCAGCAAGGATTTAAAGAAATTACTGGACCTGCCAGTTCAGAAGCAAAAGGCACCCCTGCTTCTCAACTTCATCTCAACATACAAATCAGCTCTCCCCGACGTCCCCAGGAAAAAGAAGAAGAAGAGCTTATCTCCTCCCTCTGCTACAACTCTTCCAGTTGCATCAACATCACAAACAGACCAAGGATCAACCTCTGATCCAGCAGAACAGCCATCGACCTCGGCTCCATACCTCATTCCACCATCCCAAAGAAAGCGTCGCCGACGTCTTGTTCTTACAGTCGAGATAGGTCGCGTAAAGCCAGTTGCTAAAGACCTCCTAGCCAACATTCCATCATCCATTGACGAATAACCAACACAAACCCAACCTTCAGAAAAACCAAAAAGAATTAAGAAAGCTCAATCGAAGGCGAAAGTGACTCAGGTTGAGACTGAGGACACTTTGCCAGCCCCAAAACTGGCTCCAAGTCAGAAAACTGCCTCTGTCCCTTCGAAGAGGTCTGCCGAAGTACCTCTTTCCGAATCCTCTAAATCAAAAAGGCCGAGGTCATCTACAACGACTTCGGGGTCAAAGAAACCAGATGCCCCCTGGGCCCCCGAAATCACCCTCGAGGATAAGCCCGTAATGGCAAGTGACAGCGCCGACGATATCAATGTCGGCGCTGTCCTCAGTACCGCTCTACTTCTCCCAGGTGACCTGGAGCGGAACGCCCAGTATAGTGAGTATGAGAACCATGCCTTAATGTTACAGCACTCTGTTCAGGTAAACGTCTTCTTCTTGGTAAATTTTTCCTTTCTCTTTATTTTACACTTTGAATATTCTTTAATACCTCTGTTTTTTTTCAAGCCATCCAGCATGCCCACTCTTTCTCAATGCAGTCTTTTGAGAACAGGGAGAGGCTTTCCGAGATGAAGAGGGAGGTTTCCAGCCTCCAAAAGACCAACAAAGGCCTCCAGTCAAAAATGAAGAAGTTGGAAAACCAAGCTGAGGAAGCCGTCAAAGCTCAGACCGAAGCCGAAGAAAAGGCTGAGGCTGCTGAGGCCATTAGGAAGGTGGCCGAATCGCAAAGGAGAGAGGCCGAGAAAAAAATGGCCCAAGCTGAAAAAGAGCTTCAGGAGGCCCTGGCCACCAAAGAAGTTGAAATCAAAGACGCTGACGAAAGGGCGTACTCACAGGGTATAGTCGACGTTACTGACACCTATGAAAAACAAGTGAATGAGGCATGCAACAAGGGTTTCACCCTTGGTTGGATGTCCCTTCTTGAAAAGCTTAATGTTCCTGATGACTCTCCATTGCGGAAGGCCGACGCCATTCCCTTGCCATTTCCTCCAGGTGAAGATGTCGGCGAATTTGATGCTGATGATAAGGCCGAGGAGGAAGAGGATGAGGCTTTGATTAGAAAATCAAAAGATGCTGATGGGGCCAAGTCCCCTCTTCAGAGTAAGCAAGTCCTAGACTTGACTCAAAATGAAGAAGGCGATGAGGTTGTCCAAGAAGCTGTTCCTGACATCGCACCAGCCGACATCCCTTCTGAGGTCAAGACTGTTGAAGAAACTCTCCAAGAAATTGACGCCAAGATAGCGGCAGAGAAGGAGGCCGAGGTGGTATCTGATCTTCGAATTCAATAATCTGGAGGAGAAGAGCCTTAGTTTTATGTTCTTCTTTTGCTTACTTGTATTTTGTTGCTTCTTTATCTTTTGGAACAATGTATACTTTTTGTGTGGCCGATGTGCCCTTTGGTGAATGAATATAACTTTTCTTTTCTAAGTGGTTGCACTCCTGTCTTTTCTTTTTTGTCTTTGCATGATTCTATACTTAGAATATTCTGCACATGTACACTCTTCCTCCTTTGTGTAACCTTCTCGAAGTGACACACCTCGGTTATGCCTACCGATGATATACCTCGGCAAGTTTCTTGTCTTTGGTTTATCTTCAACTTGTAAATTGCTACAAATTTCAACAAGTGAAGATAAACAATTATCTCGGCTTAACTTTTACTTGTAAATTGCTACAAATTTCAACAAGTGAAGATAAACAATTATCTCGGCTTAACTTCTACTTGTAAATTGCTACAAATTTCAACAAGTGAAGATAAACAATTATCTCGGCTTAACTTTTACTTGTAAATTGCTACAAATTTCAACAAGCGTTAAGCATTACTTTGGTTTAACTTCAACTTGTAAATTGCTACAAATTTCAACAAGTGAAGATAAACAATTATCTCGGCTTAACTTCAACTTGTAAATTGCTACAAATTTTAACAAGTGAAGATAAACAATTATCTCGACTTAACTTCAGCTTGTAAATTGCTACAAATTTCAACAAGCGTTAAGCATTACTTCGGTTTAACTTCAACTTGTAAATTGCTACAAATTTCAACAAGTGAAGATAAACAATTATCTCGGCTTAACTTCAACTTGTAAATTGCTACAAATTTCAACAAGCATTAAGCATTACTGTCTTCTTTCTGCCCTTAATGTGAACTTGAGTTCCACTTGGGTTCTCATTATTTTAGAAACAATCATTATGCATCTTTTATCAATTTACAAGTCTTTGGAGAACTCTGCTAAAATTTTATTGATGATGTCGGTAAGAAATAACAAGGAACATTTAATGATAGAAAAATTTCAAATTACAAGTGTTTCAGGGTCTTGGCAATGCTTTGCCCTCATTGTCTTCAAGTCGGTATGCTCCATTGCCCAATACCGAAGTGATTCTGTAGGGCCCTTCCCAGTTTGCGCCAAGCTTGCCCTCTCTAGGATCTTTCTTGTTGCCAACAACTTTTCTTAGAACTAGGTCACCGACCTGAAAATCCCTTGGATTGACCTTCTTATTGTAAGCTCTAGCAAGCTGCAGCTGGTATGCTGCGAGCTGAATTGCAGCTTTCTCCCTTCTTTCTTCTAAGAGATCCAGATCTCGAGCTAGAAGTATGTCATTGGTCCTATTCTCTACTTCCTGAGTTCTGATCCCTGGGATGCCGATCTCCAGTGGAATGACTGCTTCTGTGCCGTAGGCCATGGCAAAGGGGGTTTCCCCTGTTGATCTTCTCGGCGTAGTTCGATATGCCCAGAGTACATTGGGTAACTCGTCTACCCATTTTCCTTTTGCTGCCTACAGTTTCTTCTTTATCCCGTCCAGAATTACTTTGTTGGATGCTTCTACTTACCCATTGCTTTGGGGAAAACTTGGTGTTGAAAAGTAATTCTTTATCTTGAATTTCGCATAGAAGTTCTTGATAAGTTTGCTGTCAAACTGCGTTCCATTGTTGGCAACTATTGCTCTTGGAATGCCAAATCTGGTGATGATGTTTCTCCATATGAAATTCTTGACGTCCACATCTCGGATTTTGGCAAGAGGTTCTACTTCTATCCACTTCGTGAAGTAATCTATTGCTACCAGTAAGTACTTCATTTGCCCAGTTGCTTGGGGCAACTGCCCAATGAGATCCATGCCCCATTGGGCAAATGGCCATGGACTGGATACAGGGTTCAGGTCAGCAACTGGCTGGTGTATCAAAGATGCGAACCTTTGGCATTGTTCACACTTCTTCATGTAAGCTTCTGCATCTTTTTGCATGTAGGGCCACCAATACCCCTGGGTAATGGCCCTGTGAGCTAGTGATCTGCCCCCAGCGTGGCTTTCACAAATCCCTTCATGAATTTCGTATAAAAAATCTTCAACCTGTAAAGGGTGTACGCACCTTAAAAGGGGTCCAGTGAAGGACCTTCTGTAGAGATGTCCGTCCACTGTCAGACTGAATCTTGCCGACTTCAATCTGACCTTGTGTGCCTCCTTATGGTCTTCTGGCAGCTTTCCCTCTTTCAGGAATGCAACAATTACATCCATCCAGCTTGGTCCCAAGTCCACACACATTGCTTCTTGCTCTGCGATCGGCTGGTCTATGCTCGGGCTTGACAGATAGTCAATCATTATTGTTCTTGTTTTTTCAGTTTGCATTGAGCTTGCCAAGTTGGCCAACGCGTCGGCGTGGTTGTTATCATCTCGGCTGACTTGAAGAAGTCGGCAGTGCGAAACAAGGCTGCCAGCCTAATGACTTCCTTTGCGTATGCCGACATTCTCTCATCTCGAGTTGCAAACTCTCCTGTTGTTTGATTTACTATAAGTTGTGAATCATAAAAAATTATTACCTCATCTGCTTCTGCTGCCACTGCTAGCTTTAGTCCTGCAATTAGTGCTTTGTATTCTGCCTCATTGTTTGAGGCCTTGAACCCCAATCGAATAGACTGTTCTAATATTTCCCCATCAGGAGATATTAACACTACTCCTGCCCACGCTCCTTGCCGGTTTGAACTCCCATCGACAAACAGGCGAAAGGAGTCGCCGATGTAAATGCTGCAGGGTCTGAGTTTTTCCTTTCCTTGTTCTTTTGCCTTTGGCTGGGCTTCTCTTTGTTTGCTTGGACATCGTTCATTTTGGCTCAACGGAGCCTGATGTTCGATGGATTCTGGCGTAAATTCGGCCACGAAGTCGGCCAAAACTTGGCCCTTAGTTGCTGTTCTTGGCCTGAACTCCAGGTCGTACTGGCCCAAGGCCACTGCCTATCTTGCTATTCTTCCAGTTAAGTCTCCTTGTTGTAACAAGGACTTCAGTGGGTGCTCTGTTAACACTATAATCTTGTGCGCTTGAAAGTAATGGTTTAGCTTCTTTGAGGCCATTACTAAGGCCAGCATTAGTTTCTCTAGTGGTAGGTACCTTGTTTCTGTAACAGCCAAGGTTTTGCTTCCATAATAAACAGCATTTTGCTCTCCTTTTTCCTCTTGGATTAGCACTGCACTTACTGCGTGTTCTGAAACTGCTAAATACAAAAACAGTTCTTCCCCAGGTTCAGGTGTTGAGAGGACTGGAGCCGTGGTTAGATATTTCTTTAGGTCGGCCAAGGCGGCCTCACATTCCTCAGTCCATAGGAAGTCCGTAGCCTTCTTCACCAGGTTGAAGAAAGGTTTACATTTGTCTGAGCTTCGGCTTATGAACCTATTTAGGGCTGCGGCCCTTCCAGTAAGCATCTGAACCTGTTTTACCGACGTCGGACTTTTCAGCTCTAGGATGGCCTTAATTTGATCTGGGCTGGCCTCAATGCCCTTTCTTGTTACCAGGTACCCCAAAAATTTACCTGATCCAACTTCAAATGCGCACTTTGATGCATTGAGTCAGAGCCAGTATGTTTTGACTATATCAAAGACCTTTTTTAGGTCGGCAAGATGGCCCTTAGGTTCCTTGGTCTTTACGACCATGTCATTGATGTAGACTTCTACTGTTTGGCCAATCAGGTTTTTGAACATCTTGGTTACCAACCTTTGGTAAGTTGCTCCTACGTTTTTTAACCCAAAAGGCATTACCTTGTAACAATACAGCCCTTTTGGGGTGATAAACACTGTCTTCTCCTCGTCTGTGGGGTACATGGCTATCTGGTGGTATCCTCTGTAAGCGTCCAGGAAGCTCATCCTTTCATGTCCAGATGTGGCGTCTACCAACTGGTCAATCTTGGGTAGAGGAAAGCTGTCTTTGGGACAAGCTTTGTTCAGGCTTGTAAAATCTACGCAGACCCTCCATTTACCGTTCTTCTTCTTTACCACTACTGTGTTGGATAGCCATGTCGGGTAATAAACTTCTCAGATGGCCCTGGCCTCCAGAAGTCTGTCCACTTCTTCCTCTACTGCTTCGACGTGCATCAACATCGGTCTTCTAGCTCATTGAATCACAGGTTTTGCCGACTTGTCGACATTCAATCTGTGGCAAGTGACCTCGGGGTCGATACCAGGCATTTCGTAAGGTGTCCAGGTGAACACCTCAATGTTGGCTCTTAGAAAAGTCTCCAACTCTTTTTTCTCTTCTTCGGCTAAGCCCAAGCGGAGAAGAAAGAAGCGTTCTTCATCCCCATCCTGGATGAGGATTTTCTTTAGCGCCTCTTCGCTCTTCTCGGCTGGTTCTTTGCCGACGTCTTCTAGGACTTCCACGTCCTCATCTTCAATTTCTGCCTTTTCTGGCTCTCGAATGTTGCAGGTGGATTTCATTGCTGCCATGGAGCAATTCTTTGCCTGCAGTTGATCTCTTCTGACTTCTTCAATCCCATGCTCTGTTGGGAACCGCAGTAGTTGATGCAATGTTGAGGGAACTGCCCCCCATTGCATGCAACCATGGCCTTCCCAAGATGATGTTGTATGGCGAAGGTGTGTTAATCACCATGAATTCTGTCCTGGTCTTCTTAGTGCCAGCTTGTACTTCCAAGCTTGTTGCGCCCAGTGGCCACATCGGTGTTCCATTGAAGCCGACCATCGGGCCATTAGATTGCTCCAAGTCATCTGGATGAAGGCCCAGCTCTTTGTAACATCTAACATACATGATGTCGCAAGAGGTGCCTTGATCAACCAGGATGCGTTTCACTTGGCACTCCCCAACCTGGAGGGATACTACCAAGGCATCATTATGTGGATGTTGGACCATCTCTAGGTCGGCTTCAGTGAAGGCTATCATCGGTCCCTAGCATTCTTCAGGCCGAGGTCTTTTATGTCTAACCTGGTTCATGTGTTGTAAATATTTTACCTTCTGGGTTTCCCCTCGTATGTCGTTTTCGTTTACCTTTCAGTGAATTACGTTAACCACCCGTGGTCCTCCTGCTGGTGGTTGCTGTGCTGGGGGAGGCGGAGCTGCTGGTGCTTGAGGCAATCTTGCCTGTTCTTCTCTAGTCCTGGCCTCATCAACAAGGTCCCTCAGATGTCCTTGCCTTACCAAGTCTTTTAAGTGTGCTTTTAGGGCTCTGCAACCCTGAGTTGGGTGCCCTTCTTCATTGTGGTAAGCACAACGCTTACCGACGTTTCTTCCCATGAATTTCCCTGGTGTTCTTGTCGGTCCTCTAAAATAGGGTTGGTTTCGTATTTGATCCAACACTTTGTGGATCGGGACTCGGAATATAGTCGTTACTGCCTGTTTAGCCTTTAATTCCGTTTCTTGTTTGGTCGGTCCGTTGTTACCTTGGCTTCACTTCGGCGAGCCGTTTCCTTTCTCCTGCTTTGTTTCTTTATTTCCCGACGCATCCTCCTTGGCTCTAGCGTACTTCTCGATGCTCGCCATGAGTTCTTCCATGTTTTTTGGCAGTGTCTTTGCCAAAGATTTTCATAGTGGGCAGTGATCTTTCAGGCCGTTCTTGAAGGACACGACCGCCACCTCTTGGTTGCAATCAGGTATTCGATTGAACACCTCGTAGTACCTTTTTGCGTAGGCCCTAAGGCCTTCATCCTTGGTGATTTTTAAAGCCATCAGTGCATCGACCCTCAAGGGCTGTAGTTTATTTGTCACAAACCTGGCCACGAACATCTCGGCCAGGCCTTCCCAAGTCTTTACGCTTCCCTTCGGTAGTTTATGGAACCAATCTGATACAATTTCCCCGAAGGATGAGGGGAATACTTTGCAGAGCAACGGTTCGTTCCCACTATATAATGCCATTGAATTCAGGTATAGTCCAACATGAAAGTTGGGATCTGACTTACCATCATATATTTGGAACCTCGGCATACTGAATCTCTTTGGTGTTTCAAATTTGTCCAGTTCCACCGAGAATGGTGTCTTCGGCTTAACCGGGGAAGTTACCTCGACTTCAGCATTCTGTTGTTTCCTCTTGAGGTAATCTCTCAAGTCTTCTTTACTCCTCCCTAGAGCTCGGCTATCTTTGGACTTCAATCTTTTCGACACACTACTTTCAGCCTCGTGGTGGGCTCGTTTTGATCTCTCTCTCCATGTGTTGTGTCAAAGCAGAGCGCCTGCCCTTGAACATGCCGATGTTCTTTGGGCTCTGGGTCCTTCGTGTGATACGTCCTTCGGGACTCCTCTCGTCCGACTTCCCTGGAAGGTCGGTGAGAGTGCCTTCCGCTCCTGGTGTGCTGAGGGACTTCGGGGATTGTTCTTCTTCCCCTCTTCTGGGTATTAGTTGCTAGAATCAACGTATCCTGCAGCGGGTATGGTGGCTGCATGACATTGTTTTGCATCATGAAGTTGACGACCGACTGTAGGTCTGCCAACTTATTTGCCAATTCTTTTACTTCATCATCCCTCCGTAGGCACCTATCCCTCCATACCTGAAGGTTATCTTCGTTATAGTACTTGCCTTGGTCTGTCCTCTTCGAAGTGCCGCCCTCCTGGCCGATGTCTTTCCTCTCCGTGGCCCTGGTCATGAGTTTCTGCATTATGGTTGTCTCCTTCAATGTCAAGGTCAATTGGTCTGCCACTCCCAGCAGGAGTGTCGCCCCCAATGTTTTCCTTCTGTCCGTTACTGGCCATCTATTCTTCTAAGTTTCCCACAGACAGCGCCAAATTGTGTGGGTGATTTTCTGACCACACTACCTGCCTAGTAATCAGCTGGAAAAGCACTGGCAGAATAGATGGCTTCAGCTAACCTGTAACAGAAAGAAAAGGCTCCGGCGGTGGCTCTTCCACCCAGGGGCACTCCGACGATCAAGTCAGTATATCTCTCAAAGATAATCAAGTGCTAAATTCACAAGCTTAAGCATAAAAAGCATACCTTAGACCCATGGGAGTGCCTCTCTTTTATAGCCAACTCAATCATAATCCCACTAGAAGCCTGACTTCTATAGACTCTCATTCAGTGCTTACTTTGGATTTCACAAGAGATAAAAATAAACTCCCTAAGAGCTTTATCCTTATCTTAGCAAAGTTCCCTTTTTACTCTAGGACTCTTGCCCCGTATCCATTTATCTCGGATTCTGATATCTTCGGAGATAACCTCGGCGTCACAACCATGACACGTGGCACCTCGACTGACACGTCGGCGTCACCTTGCCACGTGTTGGTATTCAGAAAATAGTGAACAAATACAGCGAAAGGGGAACCCTCTGCCAAAGACCTCTTGTCAGGTGAAACATTCTTGAAGGCTTCCCATTAATAAGAATTGAAAATGATATCGTCGACACACAATTCATGAGGACTTGCACAAATCGTTACGGAAAGCCTAACTTGTGCATCATTTGATGAAGGAATGGCCATTCCACTCTGTCATAAGCTTTGGATTAATCTATTGTTAGTTAGTTGTTTCTCATTTTAACAAATTATGTTGATGCTACATAATTTAAAGTACCAAGAATGCCCCTTAATTGTTTTATCTACTACTATTATAAAAATGTGAAGAGTCTGTCATATTTTTTTCTTTTTTTAAATCTTAATTTCACTCTCTCAAATCTACTTTATTTTCTAAAAGTCATAAAAAGTCCTATATAAATCAACTATCTTTTTTATTTTTGGAGTTGAACGCTAAAAATGATATATCTACTTTTAAGAGTCCTATATAAATATAAACGAACCGTATCCCTTCTTATCCTAAAAAAAAAAAAAAAATGGTCTCCTTATTTTTTACATTGATGATGATTAAAGAACAAAAAATAATTACTCTTTCTTATTTTCTGTATCTGTTTCTATACTGATATACATAATATTTACAATTGTCCATCATTAATCAAATCATTGCAAATAATTTTGATTGAATTTTAAAGTTGTATGCATTCGTTCAAATCTAAACAGAAGAAAACACATGCGCTTTTTAAAATAGAGATTTGTGTTGTATCTCAAAAGTTTATAGATTATTTTCATACACTTTTTTTTTTAATTTATAATTTATGAACTATCATATTTTATATGGTACTTTAATAACTAAGGTGTAATGTCAAAATTTTAAATAAAAACCACTTTTGCTAGTTTTATTTTTTAAATCTATTTTTTAATTTTTAGTTTTTCATATTTTCTTAGTTTTGACTATTAAAGATACTGAAATTTTTTTATATTTTATATTTAAATTATACTTTTATATGAAAATCTAATATCTAATAATTTAAATAGAATTAAAAAGTAAAATATTAGTAAAAATATTTATAAATTTATAAATTAATATTTTATATTGATTTTTATTTTTATTATTATTATTATTATTATTATTATTATTATTATTATTATTATTATTATTATTTTCCCAAAAAGAATACACAACAATTTATTTTTCTAAGTGTATTTAGATTAAATGAATTTAAATCTAAATCTAAAACTAAAATTAAAAAATAAAAAAATATTAAATTAAGTGAATAAAAAAAGAAAATAAAAGAGTTATTAAAAAAAACAGTATCAAAGGCACAAAAAAAAAGAACATAAAAACTAAAAAATTCAAAACAAAAGTTTGAAAAAACAAACCAAACCAAACACTATAAACTTCTCTTTTTTTGAAGAGAAAATTTTATTTTTACCTCTGTACTTTGCCTCAATTTTCAATTACACATCCAGACTTTGAATAATGTCAATTTTACCTCCAAAGTTTTTGAAATCGTATCAATTTTGCCACTGTCGTCACATTTGTAATGGAAAAAGGTTTAAAAAATTACATTTTGACCCCAAATTTTAAAAGAAAGATGCAAACACACCCTCTCCTACCCAAACTCACCATCTTTCCTCTTCCTCCAATTTTCCAACCCAACTTCTCTCAAACCCAAATTCACTCATTCACTGACTCACTCAATTCTACATCCTACTGTACACCACCGATCATTTCATGTAATTATATACATGCACTATAAATACAAATAGACATCGTTGAGGCTTGTGGATTACTTAAAAGTGAATAAATTATTGAGAAAACAAAGTAGCAATTAGGTTTTGAAGAGAGAGAAATTGACTTTTCCATGAACGTCAACCCCAAAAACATAGAATCAAAAAAATAGGATAGTGTAACTGCCTATTTTTAAATTTCAAAATTTTGAGAAGATTTGAAGAACCCACAAGAAAATACAATGAAATATGGAATGAAATGACCAAATTAACATATGATTGTCCATAATATAGGAATCATTTTAGAAAGAGAGACAGTTTGGCGCAAATCCAACAAACAAAACACTCACAATTTGTCTATATATATATACATGGCTCTGACGATTCTGTTAATATACTCATAAATTGTGACATTATGCATTCTATCACAAGCTAAAAAGTCGCAAAAGAAGAACGAGAAAGGATTGCTAGAGACAGTGGTCACCTTCTCTACTTCTCTGGTGATGTCCTTCGGGATGGCTTCACCACCAATATCGCCGCAGCCTTGAAGTCCAGCGCTGAAGGTCTTGGATAACATTTGAGTAGGGGAGAGAGCTTTGGAGACTTCTATAGCAGGCATACTCCAACAACGAGATAGAAACTCGAAATAGAGAGATTGGGCAATCTCTATTTCTGGGTTTTTTGGGTCGTTGTCTGTCACAACCCAAACTTGCCCCTATAGGTTTAGCGTCACGACCGACCAGTAATCTTAGATTACCTACGGCCTCCATACCAATAATCCATTTAATATAAAGTATGGGGCTTAGCAGAAGTATAATATAACATAACATTTATCCATTGAGCTGTACGTATATGAAAAGAGCTTTGTATTATAAGCAAAGATTTGCTCCAAAAGTACATTCATCGCATTTGTACAAACATCCATGTCTTATAGTAATACAAACCCCAATAATACGCAAATACAAAATCATTAAAAAAACGCTCGAGGCGGGGAGGGGGGTTAACTAGCATGGCTCCACCTGAGCCTGATTTACTTCACTTGGAAGCTCCTCAAAAGGCTAACTCGGGTAGACTCAAGCCTTTCTTAACTCTGATGTTCAGCTTGCCCACCTACATATATAAAAATAAATAGTGAGCCAGGGCCCAATAAGCAATAACAGAATAAAGAGGTTTTATGAATGAAGTTCGATAACATTGCCAAACCAGATATCAATAATCAATTCTCATTAATCAATAAATTTCATCATTGATATCTTTCAATATTAAATTAAGTGGCACATCCATGAAGCGATAATATTCCAATAACAATAGACCATAAAGGTCGAGCCAATGGACCACGAAGGGTCAAACCAATGTGTGATGACTAGTTCGAAAGCCGTCTCGTTTCTTTTTTAGTTATGTTGGGTAAGTTGTTGTTGAAAATTCTTTCTCTAAATATTTTCGGTTGCATTGTTTCATTTTCGAGTTTTCACTCATTTCGGAGGCTGCGGGGTTGGCTCTGTAGTGTCGGGACAGAAGTTGAGGATTTTTCGGGGCTGGAGGGCCAGGGCCGCATGTGTGGGAGGTCAGGCCGTACATGCAGGAAGCAAGGGATGACTGTGTGGTACACTGCATAAAAAACAGGTGCGGAAGTTGAGGTGCGGGAGAGACCGCACATGCGGAAGTGAGAGCCGCATGTGCGGGAGAGGGCGCTCCGCACGTGCGGGAGAGAGCGCCGCACATGCGGCCAGACACGTGAACTGTCTCGTTTTTCATGTATTTCAGCTATGTATTGCTCTTTTGCTCCTTTTCCTCTCATTTCAGATTATTTGTCTCTCTCTCTACAACGTTTATCTCTTTTCTCTCATTTCTCTCTACCCAAACCCTCAAAACTTTGTATTTTCTTTTGATCTCAAGAATCCATTGAGATTTTGGTACTAGTTCCTTATACCAAAATGATGAGCATGTCGAGGGCTTCGTCTTGATCGGTGGAGATAGAATTCCGACAAAGTTGATTTTTGAGCTTTTCTCCTCTTCTCTCCTTGAGGTAGGGATTTCTTTGATCTTTTTCAATACTTCGTCTATAGATAGACATGTGGTAAGTTTTCATTGCATAAAAACCATGTTGTTATGGATTTTTCAAAAATCATGATAGAGGATCTAAGATTTGGTAGTTGAGATTGAAATCTTGTGAACTTGGTTGTTGTTTGGGTTAATTGGGAGTTGGCTAACATGTTTATGTTGAGAAAGAGGTGAAACCCTAAATTTTCTTTTTATATAATGCCTAGTAGATAAAAATGGTTGAAATTGCGAAATAATCATGTTATGAATTAAGGAATTGATAAATGATTTTGGTGATTGATGTGAGATTAAATTGGGTCTTTTGATTTTAACACTTACCATGTGTTGGGTTGATTATATTTAAATATAATTAATTGATAATTTGATAATTGTTAAAAAGGGGCTTTAACCATGAGATTAAAACTATTGGGTGACACTTTTGTTAAGTAGAAATTGAGTGGGTTATGATTTAGTTACCCATGGATTGGGATCTTGGTTAATTAAAGGAAAAGAGTTTCATTCTTTATATATATATATATATATATATATATAATTGGTGTGTTGTGAATTGGAAATTTTAGAAATTAGCATTGGAGTGTGAAGGCAATTATAACTCCTTTGTAAATTGAGATAGAACCTTAGGTAAAAGTCGAGAACCTTGGAACATCATTATTATTGTTGGACTTAATGTCTCATATGAATTAGATGATTGTATTTCATACATTTAGTACATATTGCTTAGAGGTTTTGTCCTTGGTCATCGGTAGAGGATGACATTGTGAATGTTGAAATGGTTATGTGTCTGTAGTGTAGTACACTCGAGTTATCTATGATTGTTGCATAAAATGATGGTTGGAAAATGTGTAATGCGCTAAGAATAAGAGGTACCATTACCTTCCAGCTAGCGCCTAGAGAATTGGCTGCGCTGAGAATGAGAGGTACCATTACCTTCCAGCTAGCTCCTGGAGAATTGGCAAAGGTACCATTACCATCCAGCCAGTGTCTCGTAAATTCGTATTTCATTGTGAAATGATGTATCATTGGCTTACCATGCTTGGGGCAGGTAGAGCAGAATTTATTTGTTATTATTATTTCAATATATCTGAGTATGTTACGTGTTATGATGGTTATGGTTTTGGAAAGCCGAATTGCCTAAATTGTAGAAGTAGATAGTTGTTGGATACTTGTTGTTTTCCCTTTTGTACTAAAGATATACTTGCATGGGCATAAATGTGTAGGAAGTAGACATGAGTAAAAAAAGAGAAGAACATCGAATATTTATGAACATATTTTAAAAAGGCAAATCGAGTGTAAGTCTGGAAAGTGGGAAAAAATGTAACGGGTTTGATGAAAATGTTTCGTTTCAGAACTCTATTATTGTCATAAATTTTGGGGAAAAGTAACAAGAACGAAGAAAGGTGAATTGCTTACGTTTTTGAACGAAAATGAATGATTTTGAGAAAAGTCTTATATATGTATATTTGTGTATGAACTGTTACATTATTTATGTAGTATGAGACTAAGCATTCATGATCATAGCTATCTGTAAGTTGTTATTGTTTAGAGTCATGTTGAGATTCCTACTGGACATTATGTTCATCCCACGTTGCTAATCCTTTTTCAGTTGAACGTCGAGAAGTGTTTCAAGGTCATTGATCCTCTTTATTTGTTGGCCACGGGGCCTTTAATTTGTAGGCGGAATGCCATTAATATAAAAGGGTTAAACCCTTCCTCTTAGATTAAATGATGTAAGCCTACGGGCAATTTATTTAATTATAATCCATGTTGCATTTATTTTATGTATGGATGAGAGAATTATTATTATTTATTCCCTCTCGTGATAGAAAGATTTTCTGCAAGATAACTTTGAAATTGAATTAATTCAATGATTATGGTAATGGATTTCGAGTAATAAAAAGTGGGGCGTGACACAAGGGACCACGAAGGGTCAATCCAATGGACCACGAAGGGTCAAACCAAAGATCTGTGTGTTTCAATTAATCCAATAGCCATGGTACTGTTACCTCTAGGCATAGGCCTACAATCAATGGATGCCACAATACAGTTTCATAAGTGAACTTCATTCATCAATAGAAAGAAGTGTTTTAATCAATCAATCACTTATTGATTTCAAAAACAATAACAATTTCAAAATGGATATTACTTGAACATATCTTTATTAAGTTACTACTCACAGTGATTTGCGTTGCCATTAAGCCCCAAATGTCCACCTAGACAAAACACATAACCAAAGCACAATTGAAGCACCATTCCATTTTAATTCAATTCTCCTCATGTGTCTCTAATTCATTCTATGATTACATGAGTCCATTTGGTGCTTAAGAATGATAGGAATGACATGAGAATGCAATTATGCACTTAGAAGAGTTAGCCAACATTTGCTGAAAACAGGGTCCTTGCTCAAGCGCAACTTCCTTCGCTCGAGTGGGGGTTCAAAAATAAAGGTGGTCTCTCGAGAGCAACTTCGAGCGGTTTGTAAACTCTGCAAAAGTGCTAGTTGCTTGAATTTTACGCTCAATAGTCGCTCAAGCCAAAGACTAAATAAAAGTTGGGTTCGCTCGAGCGTACACTTTGTCACTCGAGCTACCGTGCAAATGTCTGCAAAAATGCTGGGAGCATGAATTTTACGCTCCAGCTAAACTTTCCTTGCTCGAGCGAACTGGTCGAATTCTGAAATTTCCAGAATCATGTTTGAAGTTCAAACTTAATATTCAAAAGTCTAAAACTTGTGTTTTTTGTTTAAAAAAACTTGGAAAAGCATTGTATAACATGAAAACACTTCCAATTTGAAACCATTTCTTCAAATTCATGCTCCAATTGTCCAAATTCAAGTTTATATTGTCAAGTTCAAACCATGCATGTTATGGATTGAGTCATCTTCTATCAAAACACCACAAAGTGATATGAAATGCATGAATCCAAGGATGATCTTCAAGTTCATGCCTCATCAGCTTCATGCATGTATGAATCTCGAGAAATCTTAACTCAAAATGAAATATGAAGCATGCATGTGCACAATTCAACTCAAATTCATCATATTCATGGTAATTCATGCTCAACCTACTCAAATTCAAACAAATGACCCTATAGCTCCATGAACTTAGTTTCTACATGACTCAATTCCAAGAATTTAGGATGAATCTCATACCTAATGTGTGAATTCATGTAACACTTTGTACTTTTGGGTCTAAAATTGATATGAGGTGTAATTGAATGTTGTTAAGGATTGATAGGTATATATATATTGTTACTGTCATGCCTTGTTATTAGATTGGGGTTTGTTGCTATGTTTTGTTATGGTTTTGAGAACGGATGCAATTTCGGGAATGAAATTCTCTAAGGGAGAGAGATTGTGATAGTCTGTCTAGGTGACCGCTCGGGCGTAAGAAGTGGGGCTCGAGCGTAGCATTGTTGCTCCCAGTATCTCGCGTGTTTGCAAGCAGGCTGCTCGAGTGTAAAAAGTGAGATTTCCCTTGACATTTTTATTAGTGTATTTGGAGTCTCCTTGTTTTATTTTGGGACATTGATCGAAGTGGAATCATGATGGAAAAGTAAGATTGGACCAAAAATTTTAATTCGAATAATCTTCCTACGAACAGCCATCACTCTTTTGCCTTTTCGTTTTCCCCACTTTGAATTTGGGTGTGAGGCTAGAACCATTGGAAAGCTTGTTTCCGGGGCTTTGATTTGGACACAAGAACGACCTAAAACAGAGTCTGGATGGGAGAGTTATACCCATTTGAAGTTTTAGTATCTGTGTTGGAAACAAGTACACTCGAGCGGGAAAACGACGCTCGAGCGAACTACGCGAATTCAGCAACTTAAAAAGTGATTTTCTAGATCATTCTCTCTTCCTTCCTCTCATTCTAAGTCCGAAAAACCCTAGCTTTTTGACCCAAATGCCTTCCATTTCTCAAAGATTTGGCCAAGATCTCTTATCAAAAAGTGAAGAATACATGAAGCTCAACATTTTCAATCGATTGGATTTTGGATTTTCGAAAGGATGCTCTTGATCTAGCTTCTTTGCTTAGTCCTTGAGGTAGGGGTTTCTAGTTCTTCTTCAATACTCTCATTTATAGATAGATTTGTGGTATTCTCTTTATATAAACGCAAAATTTATATTTTTGAGCATGTTGTGGTAAATCATGAGATTTGGAGGTTTAAGGTTTGAAATATTGGGGTTTAAATTGTTGGGTTATGATTATGAGCTTATGAAATTGGGTGTATAATTAATAAAAGAGTTGGAATAAAAAGTGTTTGGGTAAAAAGCTTAATTTCTCTTAAAACTCTAATTTGGATCATGAAAATAAATGCAGGTTTTGCTTAAATTGAAAGTGGTATTATGAAATTGGGGTGTTAAATTGTACATATATAAGTTTAATTGCATTTTGAAAGTGGTTAGAAATTTATGTAAAATTTGCGATTGAACTCTTATTGTTAATCTTTTAATTATGTTATTATATGAAACTAAATTTGGGTAAATGAATTGTTAATGGTAGGGATCTTTTTCTACACCTTCATATGGCTTTAAGTTAGTTTTTTTGTCATTGTGTAACAATGGTGGGATTTGGGAGTAGATTGAACAAACCTAGGGTTTGGGTGTGAGATGAAAAGAGGGGTTTTTGGTGAAAATGAAATAAATGGGTATGGGGTTTGAATATGAGGTTATGTTGTGTTACAATGGTTAATTTTGGTACTTGGGTTGATATTTAAAAAAAAAAAAAAAAAAGGAGTTTTGCCCTAATTGGATCAAATTGTTATTTTGTATAAATAATTAAAATTGTCATTGTAAATGTGAAATCAGAGGATTAGTAGTGATGATGGTGGAGCTTGATATGTATTATCACTTCTATTTGAGATTTTGGAAAAGCGTATCTTTAAAGGAATTTATTTATCGATTTAGATATATTTGTTTTGGGCTATCGGTGGAGGATAGTTATGATTGTTGTAGAAATTGCATGTTGACTAGGTAAACCAGCCCATTTATAAATCATGTATATCATGGAACATGCAATGGATTTTGAGGATTTAAACTGTATGTTTTGGAAAGAGATTTTGAAAATTCTTGTGTTATGTTTTAAGTGCACTTGTTTCATTTTGAAATCATATTTTGGATCACATGTATTGTGCTATTTGAAAAGAGTAAATAATATGATAAGTCTGAGAAATGGTTGTCATTGAATATGACTGTGTGTTTTAATACATTGTATATGTATGATTGTTTGGGAGGAGAAAGTGAATGTACTCCATGTGTGATTATGTGATTAAATAAATTGTATATGTATGTTTGTTTGGGAGGAGAAAATGGATGGACTCCACTGTTTGGGAGGAGAAAGGGGATGGACTCCATTATAACTAAGTTGGCCGGAGTGTCCTAGGTGAAAGTCCCAAAATTTATACATAGGTGCCGATCCCCTGGATGAAATATTCGTAAAATGGTAGTTTGAAGTGTTTATGTGTGTTTTGTATGATTGAAAAACCATTGAGTTGTAGTTTCAGTTTGGTTGTTGAAAGATAATGACATTGACTCATGAATTGAGAAGAATAAATGAACTGAAAATGAACTGAAGGAAAATGAATTAAGGATTGACATTGGCATCATGTGGGTAATTGGATTAGGGCTAGTGATGATGAACTCAATGGATTGCTTGTGACAAAAGGGAAAATTATGAACTTTGTTTTGTAAGTAATCGGGAAATTAAATTAAAAAAGGTTTGTGATTTGTGTGTTATGTTTGAACTCTAATCCTTTGGATTTTGATGTTGTGGAGTATGGTAATTGGACATGGAAATGAAATGTGTAATATTAGAATGGAAATGAAATATTGAATATTAAAATGGAAATGAAATGAGAAATAATTTGGAATCGGGTTAATAAATTTAAGATAATGTTCTTCCTTAAGTGTACTTATTTTCAAAGAGAATTTATGGCTTCCTAATGATGAGAGACTACATTTATGCAGGGAGTTTTCTTAAAGGTTCAAGTGAAATTTTAAGAAAAGATACTTTCGTATAATATTTTGAACTTACAAAATATCACCTTACTATATGGTATCACTCTGCATGCATGATCATTTCTATCTATGTGTTAGCTATTGTTGTAGAACTATGAGATTCCTACTGGGCATTATTGCTCACCCCTCGTTATTTTATTCTTTTTTAGGAAGAGAATTTCAGATTCATTAGTTGAAGAGTATGGATTCCATGTACCCTTTATGTATAATTTTATCATAGGTGTTAAAGGAATGAAAAATGTATCTTGTGGTTTGTAATTATTTATTTGTAATTTCACAACAGAAGCTTGGCATGTATTATTACATTGTTGTTTTCAATGAGAGAGAGAACATGTATTATTATGTTTCTATCACCCAAGGGTAATAGATATTAAAAAATAAATAAATGAATAAAATGGACTGAAATTACAGGCTTTGGTAATGTTTTTGATTAATTAAAATGTTGGGGCGTGACAATTCAAGTGTATTATGGCTCAAATCTTCAAATCTTCCACAATCCTCTACAATACTCCTTGGTCCCTCTCTAAATATTGAGTTCTCCTTCATTCTCTCTCAAAATCTCAGCTCAAAGTTGTATATTGCGAGTTTAAGAGATGAATTAGGTTTTTATAAGGTGTAATTAGCTTAGCCTAATTAAGCTTGCTTATGATTTATTAATCCTACTCACTTTTGATTGATATTAATTGTTTTATTCTAATTATTTTGGTCTGAATCAAATTTTGATGGAAGTTGCCATAAAATTCTAAATATTCTAATTAGTCTATCGGGCTAGTCAATTTTGGCTTCTGAAGCTGTTCGGGCTTTCAATTCCTGATTCTAAGTCATTAAGTGAACAAATATTCCATGTAATAATAGATAACTACCAAAATTGAGCATGTAATCACACAATTAAACTCACAATCATGCAATTGAGCTTATTGAAACAATATAATATAATAGTACGGAGGTCAAGGTCGTCATTGTCAGAGGTGGATGATAAAGGTCTGGAAAAGAATAGAAAAATGGTAGAGAGAGAAAATAGATGGCGGAGTGGTGGTGGTGGTGGTAGTGATGGGGTGGTTATGGAGGGGAGAGAGAGAGAGAGAGAGAGAGATGATGATGACGATGAGGTTGTTGTATTGAAGATGAAGATGACGATGAAGAGAATGAACGAATGACAAGGAATCAGAGCTACGTTAATGGTGTTGAAGGTCGTCGCATTTTCAGAGAGTTCCAAAGAGAGTTTGTGTATGTGATGTGAGTGAGTCTCTCTTTCTCTCTCTACTGGTTCACCTTCGTGGATGGGTTTGCATCTCTACAAGTTCAGTTTCACATTTTCAAAGAGTTCAAGAGAGAGAGTGTGAGTAGGGTAGGAGAGGTGGGTTTGCATCTTTCTTTTGAAATTTGAGGTCGAAATGTAATTTTTTTTTTTAAATTTTTTCGTTTCAAATGTGATGGTAGGGGAAAAATTGATACGATTTTAAAAATTTTAGGGGTAAAATTGAAATTATTCATAGTCTGAGGGTATAATTGAAAATCGGGCAAAGTGTAGAGGTAAAAATGAAATTTTCTCTTTTTAAAATCTTTCTTCACTAATATCTAATTTTACATAAATTATTTATAAATTCCTTTCAATTTTTATGTGAATTTAATAATTTAATTAAAAATTGGTACATACACACAAAAATGTAACACTAAACATTTACAATATGACCAATTATTTGATTATGAATAATTAACTTCTCATTGTTACTTGTATTATATTGTTAGAAAAAATTTCACATATTACTTTTGTGATATCTTATATATGTCAATGTCTACATATATAAATATATATATAATATAAATGTAAATTTATATATGTTACTATATTCATATATTGTCAATCTATAATGTTATATTACGATTGGAAACTTTACTTTTCTAACATTTATATAGTTATATTTGTTAGGGAAAAAATAGTGGAATTGTATATTGTTCTCCTATCAACTTATGTTCAATACATATATACATACATGTCATATAAACAAATGTTCACAACAAATACTTTCAATTACAAATCAAGTCTTTACAAAATACCTACACGATAATAATTGTGCTTTATATATATATATATATATATATTCACGACAATTGTATAGCAATTGTATACTAATGACTAATATTATATTTTTCATCATGCAAGATATTTGTGGCATAGGAAACGAGACTCAACAACTCTTGATATATAAAAATATGGCAGTGGCATTGGTCCAGTCTATTGGACTGGACCGTGCTGTTGGGCCTGTGGGGGCCTACCACGGGTCCCGTTTTGATAATCTGAACCGTTCAATGTGTAGAACTTGTCGAGTACTATATGCCTGCAAAAAATCACGTTAATCGGATATTGATAGCTATGTGAACAAAACAGTTTTTTATCAATCGTTAATTGTTTCACTGTCCATTTTTTTTATACAAAACTGATTTGATCACATAGCTATTGATATCCGATCAACGTGATTTTTTATAGGCAGGAAGTACTCAACCATTTCTACACATTGACGGTTCGGATTATCAAAATGGGTCCACAAAATAGGCCCCATGGGCTGAACTGGATGGGTCCAGTCTTGATCTCAACTTGAGACAAGCTGGACCCTAAAAATATAATACATATTTATTAATATTAATGCATTCTTATACCGATAGTATGCAAATAATATGCAATAGTAAGTTTAATAAATTTATATTATGAGATGAACTATTAAACAAAATTATGTAATTGTACACTTAATTTCATACTTTCAATTGTATTACAGGTACGAATTATGAAAATAAAGTGAGAAATTGATAAAAAAAATAAAAAATAAAAAAGATTTGTGTAACACTATATATTTAAAGGACCTGCTTATTGTTTAAAATAAAATTATGATATCAACAATCTAGTTATAAATTAATATTTATGTTTATAAAATTTCTTATTTATCATTTAAATTCTTCAACCGACTATGTATTCATTTCTTGCTTAGTTGTATTTTGAAAACAGATCGAATTACCTATACAAATCTCCATACTTTGTATACATATCACATACTAATTTAAGAGACACATATAATTATCACACTAACAATTGATAAATAAAAAAAAATCACCACGAGAAACACATATGCCGAACAACTTAGTATATTCAAAGATCCAACAAAATTTATGACTAAACGATATCACAACCACCCATTTGACCACTGGCCACACACTACCACAACCATAGTGTCACGACCCCATTCTGCCCCTAGTAGAATGGTGCCGTGATGGCCAGTAATCCGAAATTACCGAAGGCCAACTTTCGAAATTCACACACAATCAAAGTATTACATATGGGGCTAACAAGTGCGGAAGCAATAGTTCACAATACAAGTGGTCCATAAGAGCAGTGCGTAGATCAAATGAAATGGCATACATCTTTACATAGCTTTACAACTTGAATATAAGCATAATAAAATACATATTACATCTTGATAAAAGGCTTCTCAAGTCGACATGTTCAAAATACATAAGCTTCAAGATTGCCAACATCCTCACTGCCGACATAACATGCATACAAAACACACATCTCGGCGTAGCCGCCTTCTTGCTCGTTACCTACATATATACATAGGGAGGGTGAGCTTGGATACTTAGTGAATGGTATAAATAATAAAGGTTTAAATGAATGATTCTCGAGGTCCTTGTCAAAACAATACATATATCATAACTTGTTCAAAACATGGGATGAATCAAGTTCATCAATCAAATCTTGGCCTTTCAAATCTTCTTGGGATGTTTAATAACATCTACATAATACATGGGGTGATGACATTCCTGACAAAACAAACCCACCCGTTCATAGACCGTCGGTGGCAAAACAAGACAAAACAAGGGAGATATCTCAAACAATGGTGCAGTTGCATTATAGTCCCCTGGCACTAAGGACTTTCCAAGAATGTCATCAAAACAAGATAATACTTGATACATAAAATAGGGGTAATCATTCATGCTTAACAAATACTTTTCAAAACAAGCAAAGCGAAGCTTTAACAAAACGTTATAACATAGCTTTATTAGAAATACAACTCACATAGTTCTTGGGACGTCGGGATCAAGGCAAAGGTCCAAGTCCTACAAACACATGGTAAAGCCTATTGAATGCACTCTTAAAAACAAGCTTCACATGAATGCAAAACATCTAGGGAAAACATGCTGGAAAACATCTAGGGAAAACATGCTGGGAGTCAAAACATTGTTTTACATGTCAGGAAGACATGCTGGGTACCAACCAGGTCTTTGCCGAGGTCCTACACCTCCTGGCCGAGGAGTGGCTACCTAGGCTTCGGCGTGCGGCTGCATACCGAGGTGCGCACAAGACAAACTAAAGGTGTAAGTGATCATGCAAGGTAGGCCAAGGTGAGATACGATGCTTGGCCTAGGTGTGAGGTCTAGGTAAGAGTGATCTTGGCGACTATACTTAGGGAAGTGAGGTCTGGAGATCTGGGTTTCCACCCGTGAAGAACATGAACATGAAGACCATGGAGAATATGAATGCTAAAATCATAACTTCTTTATTACAAAAATCTGGAATTTCATACTATGAGTTCGAAAACATGGACCTGGGTACCCATACTTGAAGATCATGTGAAAACAAACACAAAAACATGGATCTTGGCATGAGCTTTCGGATCAAAACGTGACTTTTCTTGAAAAACACATGAATACTATTTTCTCTTTCTAAAACCGAACTTCAAAGCAATGCATGGCTTACAAATCATATTCAATCATGCAATGCAATAACATGAACATAAAGAACAACATGAGCAGATCAAGAATCTAACCTTAAAACACGGATCTAACGGTTCGATCTCTAGGGATCAAGCTTGGAAATCTACTCTCC
Source organism: Camellia sinensis (assembly GCF_055761805.1). Taxonomy (NCBI): domain Eukaryota; kingdom Viridiplantae; phylum Streptophyta; class Magnoliopsida; order Ericales; family Theaceae; genus Camellia; species Camellia sinensis. The sequence continues at coordinate 64,305,782 of NC_138972.1, forward strand.
CTCAAGAACTCCTCTTCCTCTCCGAGAGCTTCTCTCTCCTCTTCAAAAACAAGGATATAACAAATGATAGGTTTCTCCCTCTGCCGGCTGACTTAACACTCAGCTCGGACACGTGGCAACGGTTGGTTGGCTCTCCTTAAAAAGGTGATAGATTGACAAGACAAGACTATGACAAAGTGTATCTAACAAGCTACCCGGTAAGGCACTTCGACAAGTGATGACATCGGCTAAGGACAAAGCTTCGGCAACTAAGGTGACAATGACCTTGGCTAGGAAGGACAACACTTGACTAAGCTGTGCCACACCTCGGCCCAGATATGCCACACCTCGGTCTAGGTCATACCACTCCAGGACAAGATCACTTAGGTGTAAAGGTAACATCTCGACCTAGATAATACACATCTCGGCCTTGGTGATGAACACCTCGGCCTAGATAATGACATCTCGGCCAATATGTCAAGGCAAAGGTGGAGGTTAAACAAAGTGGTTCCAAGATAATTCTAGACTGAAGATGACCTCGGCTTGGAATGATTTAGGTTTAACATAACTTAGGCTCGAAACACCAAGGAAGGAACAAAGCATGTACACAACACTTAGGCAAATCACATAAACACAAAACAAGGCATGGACCTTACTTAGGCAAAACAAGTCATAAACATGTAAATGCAAGCTTAACGAGTCATAATCATACAAATGCTCATGAACATGACTAAGACATAAATGTGGGTTGTTACACATAGCCACCCCCCACCGTTGTCATTAATTATTTTTAAATTACACATATCTGATTCTTCTAAATTTTAAAAGATTAAGTAGTTGCACTCGTACAGCGCTATATTTATAAAATATAGGGTTCAGAGTATAAAATTTAATAATTCAAACAAAATATATTTAAAAAAGAAAGTTTCTCACGAGTATTGTCGACAAATTGACTCAAAATTACAATCTTTTGTAACTTGACATGAATTTAAGAAAACATGTTTGTTTCTATATTATTTTTCACTTTTACACCGATAAAAATTGATATTATACTTTATATTTTTTTTTCTTAAGTTTTTTTACTAATATATATTCTCTCCCTCTACAATGTTGGGTCATACCTGATCATCATCACCAGAGTCACCTCCCCAACATCAAGCATAACTAACTGATAAAAGAATCACTTGCAATACGGCAAATCATAAATTTTTTGTAATAGTTTCAACTGCATAGGTCAGACCATAAATAACTAATGAATAGAATTGCACCACAGCTATAGTTAGAAAATGACTAAATATTGTTTGCACCAATCCTATAAAGGCAATATATATACCTCATGCCCAATAAATGGTTTCCATCTGTATCTGTTCTAAAATGCTCTACCAATCTGGTGAAAACAAAAACATCAAGGTGTTGTGCAAATAGCCATTATTAAAATTTTATGTGGTTCAGTGAAGCTTATGTTCACGGATAATTCCACAAGTAATAGTTTTCATTATCAAATAAGAACAAGTATTCAAAGAATTATAATGGTGTATCGCTCAATCTCTCACCATGCAAGATGTATTTCAGTATGTGAATTATGGGAGAATAATCCAAATTTATAGTATCAAACAATAACGAATGTTCAAAGAGTTATAAAGGTGTATCTCTAAATTTTTCGCACATAACCTATATTTGTTATCATTATTTACTCAATTTGGAGTTAAATTAACATAAGGGGAATCTGTATATTAGTTTCAAAAGTGAGAGATGTTAGTGTTATTTTTTAAATTTAGGAAGGGTTTTTGCAATTATGATAAATTTTAAGAGAGATTAATGTAATTTATCCTATCTGTATTTTACTGGCATGTTGGATTTTTATTTTTGCATTCCTATATTTTTTTTAGAGTTTTGTATACTTGATTGTTAGGTGGCTGATTATTATAGTGATATATATGTTATTGGAATAGTTTTCAAACATTGATAATCTTTTTTCTAACAAAGTAAATTATGAACCAAATTGACTTGATACCTAATATTTTGTTTTAGGATAAATTACAAATACATTCCCTGAGATTTACTTAAAATACGAATTGCTTCCTGTGGTTTAAAAAATTACAAATACCTCCCTGTCAGAATTTTTTATTTAACAAAATTAATTGAAAAAGTGAAATTTCTAACTGTTCACCTATATAATAATAAAATTATCTGAATTATTAATTAAAATAAAATTTTAACATTATTAAAAACTGTTAATTAACTTGATGATTTATTAATAAAATGACCTATTTATTATGAAATTAAAAACCTTAGAGGGGATAATATAATTTCTAAAACTACAGAGACTAATTTATAATTTAAATAAACTACAAGAAATATGTTTATAATCTACCCTTTGTTTTAAAATAGCCCCTCTCTCCTAAAATCTTGACTCTGTCACTATTTGCAATCGCGCATTCAGCTTATATGTAGAGCTATTTTTTGCTTTTTCAGAAAAACAAAAATAAAGTTGAGAGTATTTTTCATATCTTGGAGGAGAGTGATTTTTGTACGTGGATATGGTTCATTTATATGATACTTTCAACCATTATGATTAATAAAAGGTAGTAGAATATGGGTCATATTGTTGGATGTTTGAAAAATATTAACGTTGGGTTTGGTTAGGAAATTTGGGAATGAATTTAAAAAAGAAAAGAGGAAATGTATGTAAAATTAAATAAAATATAAGTATATTTTATTCACATTTCACCTATCATTTCCTTTTTCCTTTTTAAATTCTTTCTTAAATCTTCTAACCAAGCACAATGTAAGGAACATATATCATGATTGATGGAAGGATAATGCCACTTTGAAGGAGGTCAACAAAATATGACAAATACTAAACACTTGCCACTTTAAAGGCAAATATATGTAAAATTTAAAGGTACTTACGTGTAGGTCCTAATAAATAGGCTTATTGTCTAATAGGTCAGATAGAAAAAATTTGTCATAAAAAAGTCACTAATTGTAAGTTTTAGCGATAATTTATAAAAATCATGACAAAAAAAGTCACTAATTGTCAATTTTTAACGACATATATAAAAAATTATCACAAAAAAATTATTTTTAGAGACAATTTTACCGAGACTTATTTTCAATAGGACTTGATGAGAATTAAGTCCAACTATTAGAACCTATTGATAATTTAGCTAAAATTTAACTACCTACCTGTACACCTATTTGCACCTCTTTACTTTCATATCAAACTCTTATTTTGACTTTTATATCTTCACTAAATTCTCATTTTGGTCATTCCAATTTTATTGTGTCGTGGTTCACATGTCAATTTCTATTAATCTCATTAACCTTCGTATAATTATTATTATTATTTTATTTTTTTTGTGATGCATATAACTAAGTCAAGTTAAGTAATAAATTATTTAAATTTAAGTAATAAATTATTTAAATTTAATTTAAAAATAGCACGTTTTGCTCTTCTACCACCGAACTGAGAAAGAAAAGTGGAATGAATGACTTGAAAAAGAGGTTGGTCTGGTCAAGAATTGAGTCATTTTCTTTTGGATTGTACTCCACCCATATTCTATTAGAGAGTTTAAAATATATTCTAACTTGATCTTAACTATTATTTACCCTAAACTAACGTGATTAATCTAATTGGCCATAACTTCCTCCCTTACTAGGAAGTTAGCCGCTCGAATCTCTTTCACCTAATTATAATTTATTACAGTTTATTATAATATCATATATGAATTAAATAAAAATTAAAAAAAAAAACTATAATTTAACCTAAATTTTCTATATCTTCTTCTATATCTATATTTATATCTATATCTACTCTTGCATCATCTCTGCTTTTGGAAATCAAATGTGTGCTTGCACGAAGGTGTGCGACTAGGCGAAAGAGAAGACAACCCCTTGTCAACTCATTCGGGCCATTCGATGTAGACACCCCATTTTTGACCAACCTTAAGATTCAGGCGTCATCGATTAAGTGCTCGGTGATAGTGCATGTTGAGCTCGTTTTGAGGTTCCAAAGTTTTGGCCGAGTGCCTTGCCTCCGGGCCTCTAAACTTTTTGTGTTCCAGCTCGGTTTGTGGACCAAACATTGTTTCTCTTCCCTGGAGGAAGGGAGTGGTCTTGTAGACCACCTCTTCGTGGTCGTAGACCACTTTTCTCGTTTGGAGACTAGTTTTCGATTTTCGGAGCCTTCGGCCTCGCGCCTTGTCTCGGGACCGCTTAACGTTCTCTGTTTGGCGTGATTTTTGAACCACATCTTGTTGCCTCTACCTAGAGGGACACTATGGTCCGGGAGACCGCTTTTGTGGTCGTAGACCACTTTTGGTGCTCGTTGACAAGTTTTCGAGGCTCCCGGCTGCGCGCCTTGCCTCCCGGATTTTCATCTTGCATCTTTTTTGGTTTGTTTTTTGTACAAACCTTGTTTTCCTTGCTTGGAGGGTGGAATAAGGGTGGGAGACCAGTTTCTCTCCCCGTAAACCACTTTTCTTCCCCGCCAGCCAGTTTTCTGGTCGGCCAACTGGTTTTTTTAATCGAGCAGTCCTCGCTAAATCAGGCCTATCTTTTTGAATACTTGGATTTTAGCTATGAGGCCACCACCGTTGGAAATCTTACTTCTGGGGCTTCATTTTTCACTCAAGAATCTCCTAAAGCCAAGTCCGGATGGGGGAGATATGATTGGTTGAAGTAGGGCATCAATCCGGTTGGATCGAAACTGCGCGGCTTCACCAAAATAGGCATAAATTTTTGCACAGTTGGAATTTTGATGCAAGGCTGGCGCCATTGGAAAGCTAACTTCTGGGGCTTCAATTTGGACACCTGGCCGACCATTTTTGGCCTTGGAAGCCACCTGCCGACCACTTGCTCTTCCTGTCGACCAGAAAAAGTAGCTGGCCGACCAGTAAAGTAGCTGGCCGACCACTTCAAATGGTCGGCCACTTTCCTTCATCTTTTTGAAGATATTTTCTTGCCAGTTGTGCCAGCTATTGGGCACAGAAACCATCCTCTATACACGTGTATGGAGGGATTGCTTGGAGCTCCAAACTTCCTCAACAAGCTTGAACTTTGTTTTTTCTATATAAAGGAGCTTCCTCCCTCATGCCTCAGGGTCAGATTTTTGTATTAAAGCTATACATATCATCTATATCTATACATCTCCATTCCCTTTCATATTTGTGTTCAAAAGTGCATATTCTTCATACTTTAACACACAAACACACAAACACACACTCAAACACCATCTCTTTGTTGCTAGGGTGCTTAGGAGCTGGTTTTAGAGTTTTTGGTTTGGTTTAAGCTTGAAAAACCTGCTGGAGTTATGGTTTTGAAGGTGGTCTTCAAGGGTGAGCCTTTAACTCCGTAAACCCCCATTCTTGCTTAAGCTTTTAGCCTTACTTGCATATTGTTTTAAGCTTAATTCTAAACTATAAAAAGTTCTGAATTTTGGTGCTTAAGATCTTTGTTTAAGGTCACTTTTGTGTTTGGAGTTGTTTACCCCCTCCTAGTCTTGTTTGGCCTTGCTTTTGTGCCTTCTTTTTAAGCCTTTAGGACTACCTTGTTTTGGCCTTCTCACCACTGAAACTCAGAGGAATTTCAGTGGTGGGAAGGGTGTTTTGAGGTCCCAAAAAGGAGAGGGTCATCCCCTCTCCTTGTGTCTTAAATACTTGTTTCTTTTGCCTCATGTGTGAGCATGTTTGCTAAGCTTATTTTGGCCATATCTTAGCTTGTATTTGGGCTTATTTTAGCATGGCATGCCACTGTTTTTACTTGGTTTTGTCACTCCATGCATGCCTAATACACTTGTAGTGTAAATCTCACAAACTAGTCTTGTATGTTTCATGAAGTAGCATGTCATTCTAGCTTGTTTTGTTTCCATTTCAGCATGTTTTTGGTGATGTTTTGCCATTTCATACCTCTGTTAGGGTTTGGTTTGGTCACCTCATGCATGCTCCATGCACTTGTAGTGCAATTTCATGAAATAGCCTAACATGCATCATACTTTAACATGTCATTCTAGCATACTTTAGGCTTAACTTCAAGAAGCTTTTGTCCATATTTTAGCATGCTCTAGCTCTGATTTGTGTTGTTTTGGCCATGCATGACTTGCTTCGTATAGCCATGGTTCAATCTAGCTTGTTAGCTTTGTGTATCAAGTCCACTAGCATGCATTGCTTGGCGTATTTGAATGATTTGGCATCATTTGTAATGTGATTTCAGTCCATGCTTCATGGTCATGCACTTGCATTTATCACTCATTCAATGTGTTGGAAGGTTTGTCCCTTTATGCCTTAACATGAATCATTGCGTATGCCTTCATGCCTAAGCTTGCGAGCTATCATTTCAATGTGTTTTTGGGGTTATTTTGCCATGATATAACTCTGATTTTTGTTGGTTAAGTCATTACATACTTAGTCTTAATAGGTGTAGTGTAATCCACCTTATTTGCCTTGCATTCACCATGCTTCATGCCCTTCATGCTAGCTTATTTTGGCTTTCTTCCATGCATGTTTTAGACTCATTTTGACATGTTCTAGGACTGTTTTGGGTTGCTTTAGCCATATGCTTCATGTTTTGCATAGTTATAGTACAAGTGCTCTTGCTAGCTTCAAGCTTTGGGCCTCATAACATGCTTCATTTGTATCATGTACTTGATTTGGCATCATTTTTCATGACATTTCAGAGCTTATCACATTTTCATGTTCCTATTTCATTTACTCTTTAAGTGCCTTTGAGTGTTGTGCATTGTTGCCTCTTTTATGGCTTAGCTTGTATACTTGCATGCCTAGGTCTTTGAGCCCCTATCTCAGCATGTTTAGGTCTTTGTTTTGACCTATTTAAGCTCTGTCCATGATTGGTTCATGCATTTGTGCCATGTATTGCATGCCCCTTTTGTGGTCCTCTTTGTTAGCTTTAATGCTTTAAGGACCATTGCATGCTTTGCTTGTGTTGTTTGAATGATTTGACATCATTTCTTACATTATTTCAGTGCACTTGGTGTTGTTACACTTCCATGTTTGTCACTCTTTGAGCACTCTTGAGAGTTATGCTCTTAGGCCTCTTTGATGGGCCATTGCATGTGCATGCTTGTATATGCCTCATGTGCCTTAATTTTATCAACATTGGCCACTGATTTGGGCATGACTGAGGTCTACCCCCTTTTGGTGTAAGTCCATTTAGCATGTTTATTTACATGTTGTTTGCATGCTTAGGTCACATTGCATTAAGTAGGCCATCTTACATTGTGCATTGTAGTTCATGGCATTGTGTATGCCATGTAGTTCATGGCATTGTGTATGCCAAGTTGTTTCTTCGCATTGAGTATGCAGGTTCCTAACATTACTAAGTTTCCCTTATTGTATTGCATTGTGCATGCACGCATTAGCATCGTTTGCATGTCATTAGCTTTGTTAAGTTGATCATATCACATTGCATTGTGTATGCCATGCAGTTGCATGTTTGCATGTTTAAGTTACATTGCATGTTTGCCATGTTACTTGTTGCATTGTTGTTTGGAATAGGTGTTAGTCCAAACACGGGAAACGAAAGACGTTTCATACTTAAAGTGATGAAACATGCCTTAATTCCCGGTCGCCGACACTCTTGATCATACATGATAGAGTTCTAGGTCTTATGTGTTTACTTGTGCATTCATTTTACATTGAATTATGCAACTTCGCCTCTGGGCCATCATGCATTGAAATGCGCGATTGGTGGCCCGAGGGTCGAGAACCACATTCCCTTGAGCTCATGACATGATAGGGAGGGTAGTTGTGCACACATATCTTACAAATACATTGCCATGCCCTTTCTTGCTCTCTGTTGCAGCAAACTGGAATTTAGCAGCAACAACTGGTCGACCAGCCAGAAAACTAGCTGGCCGACCACTTTTTCAAAAAAAGAAAAAAGTGGTTGGCAGGTGGTTGGAGAGACCAAAAGTGGTCGGCCACCCTCCCACAGGTTTCCCAAGGTGAAGTTAAAGCTATCTGGAGCTTGGTGCAAAGTTCTGAGGACAATTGAAAACATAGGCAAATCGGGACATCGCATTGGATTTCCAAACGAGGCGATCGGGCTTACATGCATTCCTCTCCCTCTGAGGCTCCTGATTTACTGCTTTATTTAGCTAATGTGTTTAGCTAGCTTATGCTTTGGTTTGTACCTTTAATAGTTAATGCGTTTAGCTATTTAAATTTGTTTTGTAATAATTAGTTAACTAGGATTAGTTAATTAATTTGTTGTGTAATAATTAGTTTAATTAGCTTAGATTAATTAGTTAGCTTCTTATTCGGTCTCTCTGTCGAGAGGGCCAATTGTTGTAATAAGCGTGCGTGTGTGTGATGCATGTCTTCCTAATCCCCATTTTTTTCTCCCTTTTACTTAACTGCTTACGATGGTTAGTTTTAGGGCATATTTCGTTTAGCATACCTTATGCTTGCATGCATGCATCATTCATCTGTATTGCATGCACTGGGCTCGGCGCATCATACTAACTGCATTGTATTTCAATACATTTACTTGAATATGTGTTCAACAACATGTTATCAAGTTACATTTCACATGACATCTTAGGATAGCCGAGCCTATCTTAGTTGCATATTTGCATGTGTTGCATTAGACATCTTAACATGAACTAGGATCATGTATGATTTCTAACTAGTTCTCTGTTTTGGCTCGGAGTACACTGTGAGTGTTTACGCTTTAGCATACTGCATGAGATGTGTATGTTGCCATGTTAGCATGCTTGCCATGAGGCTAACTGCTTATTTGATATAACTGCCTGAATGTCTATGGGTGAAGGTGGGATTACTTGAATTGGAACAATTCATCAAGTCCCCGTTTTAGCCTACTTGCGAGTAACAAACTTCAAACCATTTTCAAACAAACGGATATGCAATGTTTTATTCCAAATTAGGCAATCTAGTCTATACTTGTATGTTATGCGCATCACATAGAAAGTCTAGGTTAATTAACCAGAATAAGAGCACATGTGTTTTCAAAAACAAAATATCATGCTTAGTACAGGCCGATCTTTGATCGGGCGAGCGGGGGTGCTCATTGCATGACCTTCCCTCTTGTACCCAAGTTCCTGAGCCCATGCAACTTTGGTGATGACGGACACGTGGCCTTCGGCACGAGTCAGGGTTTCCTAAATTCTCTTAAAAATAAAATATTTAGGAGGCGACTCTGTATCTGGAAAAACAGACCATGTTTGGCACTTCTTTATAAAAATCTGTTTTCCAAAACGATTTGCCGGATTTGGACTATTTGGTGATTTATCGGTTTCATATCGCACATTGTGAGATTAGATTCAGAACCGTGACATTTGAGTCCGAACTGTAGTAGCTCAGAACAAAACGAAATTCGTGTCCCTCGCGAGCGCGGATATCGGAGAGTTCTCGGGAGCGCGTCTACAATTTCTGGCGACTCTGCTGTTGACTTAGAGAACTTGACTCGAACTCATGATATCTTGTTTTGATTACACTTATGTGTCTCTTTGCATTGCATTTGCATTGGTGCGCCTAGGACACCGTGTTTGCCGAATGTTATTCCTAAACGGTTTGCCAGAGGCTTGCTTTGAGAAGCATGCCATAAGGCTAACCGGTTGCGGGCTCTGCCACAACGGGAACACAAACCTTGGTTTTCACCGAGGCACCCTTTTTGACCATTCGACCTAGTACATATCGGAATCCATAGTGACTATTCCAAACTCGGACAGGTTGCTTACCCGATTATAGGTTGTTTGAAACCGCTACGTGCGTAGTGAAACCCTAGCTCCTAACAAAATAGGACAGGGAAACCCTACCCCAATATAGGGGTGTTTTAGCTCTTACTTACTTGATACGTGCTGTCAGGAGTGTGTCTCTACAGGTTGTATGTATCAGTTTGTAAGTCTGGGTATCAGGCCTGAGGGCATCAGAATTTGAGGAATCAGTTTTACCTGAGGGTATTAGTTTACAGGTAGAATTTTTGGGGCAGAATTCAGTAGAGAGCATAGTCATTCAGCTATGCTTATGTCTGTTTTGGTGAAATTGGGCTAAAATGCTGCCTGTTTTCTCTTTTGCTAGGTAGTCTTGGAACTATAGCTTCAGAAGGCTCCAATATCCCCCGAGTACACTGGACTTTTGCTGATAGACTTTGTTAGGTCAGAAATTCAATTCAGGGCAATCAGTGTTCCTTCGCCAAAGGCAGGGTAAAAAGGCCAATCAGGCACAAATCACCCGTTCAACAGTCCCCAGTTCAGCGGTCATTATCCACCTCACCTGTGCGCAGTTGTGCTGAGATATCTGCTTCCACCTCAGAAAAGGGATACACATTTGTTCAATTAGATCAGCAGTATTCAGTTAATATGGTGGACATGATACGTCAACTCCAAGAGACCATGCAGGCCATGCAGCGGGATGCAGCACGCTAGACCGAGGTCGTGGCCAAGCAAGCCGAACTCATCGCCAGGCTTCAACAGCAGCAGCTACAAACACAACAGGGAACAGGTTCTGCGTCTGTCACGACCCAAACCCGGCCCTATGGGTTTAGCACCGTAACCGGCCAGTAATCCGAGATTACCGAAGGCCTGCTTAACAGTAGTACAGTAAAACAGAGTTCAGGGCCCGGCGGAAGCCAATCCAGTAAATAAATAATGTCCATTGAGCTGTGACAGTCTGTATGCCAAAAAGATTTTTCATGCATTCATACATACAAACAGGACAATCTATACAAAATTTACAGTCACACAGTACGGGGACCTAATCCCTTGATAACAGTACAGTTAATAGCTGACAGTCTATACAATAATCAAACAGTGACCGGGGGTGGGGGGAAACAGAGCACCCCAAAGCCATAGCATGGCAACTCAGAACCTCGCATTGAGGCACAAAGGCTGGCTTGACAAAACTGGAGTCTAACCCACGCTCCTAGCTCCGATCTGGTGGCTGAGCACCTACATATATATATAAACAGTGAGCTAAAGCCCAGTGAATAACATAATGCGTAAAGAGGTTAAGAATGAATGTCCTTACAGTATGGAAACAGTTCATTTAAACAGTATTTCAGTTGTTCAGTCAGTACAGTCATATGTGGTACACCCAATAGCATAACAATACAGTAAACAGTAGGTCTTAAAAGACCGAACAGTAATGATGGCCATCAGTCAGTAACAGTAGTGGTTCCAACGAGGGAACCGACAGAGATCTCTGTAACAGTAACAGTAAACAGTAGGTGCTAAGGATGCCACAATACAGTTCAAAATAGAGGACATACATCCATTCTATTAACAGTAATCAGTTCAGAAAACAGTACAGTTCAGTTGTTCAGAAGATAATCGTTTGTGAACATATCTTTACACAATCGTTACTCACAGAGTTTGGGCTACAGTATGCTAGAGCGTGTCTCCCCAGTCGCCAACCCTACACAGTTCACAGATTGAACACACACTAAGCTACACAGTTGGAAAAAAAAATCATAACTTAAATCCTAACTTGCCTTGGTGTGTTCTACATCTATGTCCTCAAAAGACGTCTTAAACTAGGCCTAGGAATGCCTAGAATGGAATGAGGATGCAAAGATGTGATCAGAAAACAGTTTCAGAATTTTCAGAAAACAGAGTCCCGTTCGAGCGCAGGTTTACCCGCTCGAGCGGATATGCAACAAAGGTACACGCTCGAGCGTCAACTTTCCCGCTCGAGCGTACTGTAAAAGTACTGGATAGGTGAAATCTTCGCTCGACGCCCGCTCGAGCTTGTGACACGAGATTCCGCTCGAGCGCCCAATCCTCCGCTCGAGCGGACTGTAAAACAGTTGCAAGATGCTGGATGCTCGGATTCCTCGCTCGAGCGGCACTTACCCCGCTCGAGCGGAAGTACAAAATCTGGAAATTCCAGATTGCACCTCCAAGCCAAAAACCAAATTCAAAAGCATCAAAATCGATCCTCTTGGGCTAATTTCTGGAAAAACACTTGTAAACACATGGAATAACATGATTCAAAACTCAATTTGAGAAATCAAAGCCCAAGGGTGTTTAATTCAAACCCAATTTCAAACCAATTTCAAACCAATTTCATGAACATGAAGAACATGCAAACATGCATGAATTCAAATCAATTCAAAGCTTCAAATCATGCTCTAGTGAGCCAATTGATTCACAAACAAGATGAAAACATGGCCTACACTCAAGACATGAACATGCATGTGACAATTTGCCATGAATTCAACTCAAAACTCACCAATTCAAACATGCATGCATGAATTATGTTCCATTCCTACATGTATGAACTAAAACAAGACTTAACTCTACAATTGAAGCATGAATCATGCAAGAATTAGCTCAAACACAAGAATGAGAAGATGAAATCCTTACCTAAGTCTTGTATTCAAGGTTTAGGAGTCCAATATGACAATTTACACTTCAATTCCAAGCAATTCAAGCCAATTCAACAAAATGAACTTAATTTCTCTCCCTCTCCCTCTCTTGGTCGGCTAAGGCAAGGAGAAAGCTGAGCAAATGTGTTATATGGTCAAGTGTAAGGCTCAAATATGTTATATTGAGTGGGCCACTAAGGGTGGCAATTTGGTAATTACGGCAAACTTGCAATTAACTCAGTTTAATCTAATTGAATCAAACCTAATCAGTTTTCAGATAATTATACCATAAAATCACATTAATTATGAGGATCATAAAACATCAATCACTTCCAGATTCGGCCGCCGATAGGGCCTTCAATTAGCAGTTTAAACATAAAAACACGAACAGATCAAATAAACAATCAACAGATAAATGCAATTCAAACATACACACTTAGTCAATTCAGTTCCAGTTTTTAGTCAGTCAGTTCAGTACTTTAATCAGTTCAATTATCGGTCATAATCAGTTCAGTTCTCAGTCATAATCAGTTCAATTTAACGGTAATCAATGTTTATCGGTAAGCAGTGGTGAGGGTTATTACAGTCTCCCCTCCTTATAAAGAGTTTAGTCCTCTAAACTCGAGTTACCTTCATTCTGGAAGAAAACAGAGTTTAGTGGAAACAGTTCAGGATATCTTTTAGCCATGTCCTCTTCCCTTTCCCAAGTGGCATACACACCACCATGGTTCTGCCAGTCAACTTTCACTAGCGGGATCTCTTTGTTTCTCAGTTTCTTGATCCGTCTGTCTATAATCTGTATAGGCCGTTCCTTGTAAGTGTAGTCATCACTCAACACTACCCGAGTAGGCTCAATTACATGGAAGGGATCCCGGAGATAATCTCTTAACATCGAAATGTGGAAAACGTTATGCATATTCTCCATTTCAGGAGGAAGCGCAACTTGATACGCCACCGGATTAATTTTCTCAATGATCTCATACGGTCCGACGTATCTTGGCGCTAACTTGCCTTTGACTCCAAAACGAGTCTGGCCCTTCATTGGTGTCACTTTCACAAAAACGTGATCACCCACTTCATACTCTCTGTCCCGTCTTCTGACATCAGCATAACTCTTCTGTCTGCTCTGTGCAGTTTTCAACCTCTGTTGTATCAGTTTCACTTTCTCGGTTGTTTCATACACAATCTCGGGCCCAAGCAAAGGCCCATCTCCAACTTCTGCCCAGCAAATCGGAGATCTACATTTTCTGTCATACAATGCCTCGAAAGGCGCCATACCAATACTCGAATGGTAGCTGTTATTGTAGGCGAATTCAGCCAAAGGTAAATGGCTTGTCCAGTTTCCCTGAAAATCAAGGACACACATTCTCAGTAAATCCTCCAGAGTTTGGATGGTCCTTTCTGACTGTCCATCCATCTGAGGATGATAGGCACTACTCAGCCTCAATTCAGTACCCAATGCAGTCTGTAGACTTTGCCAAAACCTTGATGTAAACTTCTAATCCCTGTCAGAAACAATGGACACAGGCACTCCATGTAGTCTAACAATTTCATCAATATAGAGTGTAGCCAATCTGTCCGCATTATAGATTGTCTTGACAGGTAAGAAGTGAGCAGATTTGGTTAGTCTATCAATAATAACCCAAATTGAATCCATACCTTTTCTGGAGCGAGGTAACCCAACGATAAAATCTATCGTGATATGCTCCCATTTCCACTCCGGTATGGGTAGGGGTTGCAATAATCCGGCAGGTCGTTGATGTTCAGCTTTGACTTGTTGGCAATGAAGACATTTGGACACAAAGTCGGCAATTTCTTTCTTCATTCCCGGCCACCAGAAATTCTGTTTCAGATCTTGGTACATTTTCATATTCCCCGGGTGGATAGATAATTTTGAATTGTGGCCCTCTTGCAGAACTCTTCTTTTCAGTTCAGTGTCATTCGGTACACACAGTCTTTCTTGAAATTTCAGTACATTATTCTCAAATTTGAATCCCGGTCTCGGTTTAGATTCTCTTTCTTCGATGATCTTCTTCAAGAAGTCATCCAGTTGTTGTTTCTCTTTAATCTCTTCAATCAGCGCCGGTTGAGCAGAAATAGCAGCTAAGGTTCCACCTTGTCCTCGCAAAACAATTTCAATTTCAGACTTTTCGAGGTCACAAAGCAGCTCTTCCTGCCCAGTGAGCGAACAAGCTAAGTTGGCAATTGACTTTCGGCTCAATGCATCGGCAACAGTGTTGGCTTTTCCCGGATGGTACAGAATCTGTAGATCGTAGTCTTTAATTAGTTCTAGCCATCTGCGCTATCTCATATTTAGTTCCTTCTGTGTCAAGAAATATTTTCAGCTCTTGTGGTCGGTGTATACTTCACATGTCACCCCGTACAGATAGTGACGCTAGATTTTCAGTGTAAATACTACTGCGGCAAGTTCCAGGTCGTGGGTCGGGTAGTTCTTTTCGTGCGGTCTCAACTGTCGGGAAGCATAAGCAATAACTCTCCCATTCTGCATTAAAACACACCCCAAACCCTTATGAGAAGCATCGCTAAATACAGTATAACCATCCGTACCTGAAGGTAAGGTCAAAACCGGTGCAGTTACAAGTCGAGTTTTCAACTCTTGGAATGCTGATTCTCTTTGGTCAGTCCAGTCGAATGATGTCCCCTTCTGAGTTAACTGAGTCAATGGTAGGGCAATTTTGGAGAAATCTCTGACAAATCTTTTGTAATATCTAGCCAAACCCAAAAAGCTTCGGACTTCAATTACGTTGGTTGGTCTAGGCCAGTTCACTACAGCTTCGATTTTCTGCAGATCAACAGAAATTCCATCTTTGCTAACAACATGCCCCAAAAACATAACATGGTCAAGCCAAAATTCACATTTAGACAGTTTAGCATACAGTTTCTGTTCTCTTAGAGTCTGCAGGGCAAATCTCAGATGATGTTCATGGTGTTCCATACTTTTAGAGTAAATCAATATGTCATCAATAAACACTACAATGAAATCATCAAGGTATGGTTTAAAAATTATGTTCATGAGGTCCATAAAAGTACCAGGGGCATTCGTGACTCCGAATGGCATAACTAAAAATTCATAATGGCCATACCTCGTTCTAAAAGCAGTTTTATCAATGTCTTCCGGTTTAACCTTCAGTTGATGATACCCCGATCTGAGATCAATCTTGGAAAACACTTGTGCACCCTGTAACTGATCAAATAAATCATCAATACGTGGCAATGGGTATTTATTTTTCACAGTTACCTTGTTCAATTCATGATAATCAATGCACAGTCTCAGCGAGCCATCTTTCTTCTTTACAAACAAAACCGGTGCACCCCACAGTGACGTACTGGGCCTGATAAACTTCTTGTCTAACAGTTCTTGCAATTGCACTTTCAACTCCTTCAGTTCAGTTGGGGCCATTCTGTAAGGAGCTTTCGATATCGGTTGTGTACCCGGAATCACATCAACGGTAAATTCAATCTCTCTGTCGATCAAATCCCCTGGCAGATCATCTGGAAATACATCTGGGAATTCCCTGACTATAGGAATACAATTCACATCAGTTTTAACACTATCATCAGTAGACACAGTCAGCACAGAACACAGATATCCTTTACACCCCTTTCTAATTAATTTAACAGCTTTCACTGATGAAATTAAATACGGAGGAGGTACTACCCCACTCCCATTAAACACGAATTCAGGCAAACCAGGTGGACGGAAAACAACTTGCTTGGTCACACAATCAATAGTGGCATGATATTTTTGTAACCAATCCATCCCCAATATTACATCAAAATGATCAATGTTTAATGGTAGTAAATCAATAAACAGATGCATATCCCCAACAATGATTTCACATGCGGGGTACATATAAGCACATGTCATGGATCCTCCTACGGGTGATGATACGGCTAGCAGATAGTTCATGGGTTCTAAGGGTCTATTCAATTTCCGTGAGAAAGCATGCGATACATAAGAATGTGTAGACCCCGAATCAATCAATACATATGCATTTTGTGTACAAATAGAGAGGATACCTGACACAACGGTTTCAGTATTTTTCACGTCTCCCGGTACTAGGGCGAACACTCGGCCCTGCCTCATAGGCTCTTTCCCGGTAGCTTTGGGGTTAGGCTTTGGTGCTACAGTCGATGCTGCCACACTTGGTGCAGCTTTACTACTGGCTTGTGGAGCAGAGGGGCAGTCTTTAACCATGTGGCCCACTTTGCCACACCTGTAACAGGCTCCAGATATTTTGTAGCAGACCTCTTTGTGCTTCTTGCCACACTCAGAACAGGGTGGTATAAACCCACTCCCTTGGTTGGGGCTAGTTGTCGACCCCGTATTCTGTTTCTTGTTGACCGGGTTGTGCTTGCCTTTCTTGAACTTAAAACCCTGCCTCTTACCACGCCAGTCCGACGTTGGTGTTTCAGTTTTCAGTGCTTCAATGTTTGACTTGGCCATCAATGCCCGGTCGAGGACACCCACAAAAGTCGGTAGTTTCAAAACATTTATTCGGTCAAGTATTGCAACATTAAGGCCACCCTCAAATTTTCTGGCCTTCTTGTAGTCAGTGTCCACCATGTGTGGTGCATATCTGGCAAGTTCAGTAAATTTTGTTTCATATTCCGCAACGGACATCGTGCCCTGCTTCAGCTGTTCAAATTCAGTCACTTTCCTATCTCTGATACACTGTGGGAAGTACTTTTCAAAGAATGACTCCTTGAACTGAGCCCAAGTCATAACTGTATTTTCATTACGGATAAGCATCCACCACCTTCTAGCTTCTTCCTGCAGAGTAAAGGTGGCTAACAGTACCTTGTGTGCTTCAGAGCACGGGAACACCTCAAATAATTTTTCTGTTTCAAGCACCCAAGCTTCAGCCTTTAGCGGTTCCAGTCCTCCCTGAAAGGACGGTGGTTTCATTTTGTTGAACTTATGGGTGAGAGCAATAATATCCCCATCATTCACATTCGCATTAGGTTCCGGCTGTACCGGAGGAGGAGGAGGTGGGGGCTATTGGTTCTGTTGTTGTTCAAGTCTAGCAGTTATCAGTTCCATCATTCTTTCCATTCTTTCCATTCTTGCCTCGGTAGATGAGGATTCAGGTTCATTTGCATTGTCCATTTCACTATAAGCAATTATAACAGTTATAGCAATTGTAACATAAACAGTTGCATATTTAGACGGTTATCACATCAACATGTATTCAGTCATAACATAGTCACACACTCTTCAAGTTCATGAAATGCCCTAATCGCTTTTCTAGGACACCCTATAGCTCATTTGGACACGTGTGCGGTATAACTCGTGGTTAAGTATCGCTCTGATACCACTCTGTCACGACCCAAACCCGGCCCTATGGGTTTAGCACCGTAACCGGCCAATAATCTGAGATTACCGAAGGCCTGCTTAATAGTAGTACAGTAAAACAGAGTTCAAGGCCCGGCGGAAGCCAATCCAGTAAATAAATAATGTCCATTGAGCTGTGACAGTCTGTATGCCAAAAAGATTTTTCATGCATTCATACATACAAACAGTACAGTCTATACAAAATTTACAGTCACACAGTACGGGGACCTAATCCCTTGATAACAGTACAGTTAATAGCTGACAGTCTATACAGTAATCAAACAGTGACCGGGGGGGAAAAACAGAGCACCCCAAAGCCATAGCATGGCAACTCAGAACCTCGCATTGAGGCACAAAGGCTGGCTTGACAAAACTGGAGTCTAACCCACGCTCCTAGCTCCGATCTGGTGGCTGAGCACCTACATATATATATAAACAGTGAGCTAAAGCCCAGTGAATAACATAATGCGTAAAGAGGTTAAGAATGAATGTCCTTACAGTATGGAAACAGTTCATTTAAACAGTATTTCAGTTGTTCAGTCAGTACAGTCATATGTGGTACACCCATTAGCATAACAATACAGTAAACAGTAGGTCTTAAAAGACCGAACAGTAATGATGGCCATCAGTCAGTAACAGTAGTGGTTCCAACGAGGGAACCGACAGAGATCTCTGTAACAGTAACAGTAAACAGTAGGTGCTAAGGATGCCACAATACAGTTCAAAATAGAGGACATACATCCATTCTATTAATAGTAATCAGTTCAGAAAACAGTACAGTTCAGTTGTTCAGAAGATAATCGTTTGTGAACATATCTTTACACAATCGTTACTCACAGAGTTTGGGCTACAGTATGCTAGAGCGTGTCTCCCCAGTCGCCAACCCTACACAGTTCACAGATTGAACACACACTAAGCTACACAGTTGGAAAAAAAAATCATAACTTAAATCCTAACTTGCCTTGGTGTGTTCTACATCTATGTCCTCAAAAGACGTCTTAAACTAGGCCTAGGAATGCCTAGAATGGAATGAGGATACAAAGATGTGATCAGAAAACAGTTTCAGAATTTTCAGAAAACAGAGTCCCGCTCGAGCGCAGGTTTACCCGCTCGAGCGGATATGCAACAAAGGTACACGCTCGAGCGTCAACTTTCCCGCTCGAGCGTACTGTAAAAGTACTGGATGGGTGAAATCTCCGCTCGACGCCCGCTCGAGCTTGTGACACGAGATTCCGCTCGAGCGCCCAATCCTCCGCTCGAGCAGACTGTAAAACAGTTGCAAGATGCTGGATGCTCGGATTCCTCACTCGAGCGGCACTTACCCCGCTCGAGCGGAAGTACAAAATCTGGAAATTCCAGATTGCACCTCCAAGCCAAAAACCAAATTCAAAAGCATCAAAACCGATCCTCTTGGGCTAATTTTTGGAAAAACACTTGTAAACACATGGAATAACATGATTCAAAACTCAATTTGAGAAATCAAAGCCCAAGGGTGTTTAATTCAAACCCAATTTCAAACCAATTTCAAACCAATTTCATGAACATGAAGAACATGCAAACATGCATGAATTCAAATCAATTCAAAGCTTCAAATCATGCTCTAGTGAGCCAATTGATTCACAAACAAGATGAAAACATGGCCTACACTCAAGACATGAACATGCATGTGACAATTTGCCATGAATTCAACTCAAAACTCACCAATTCAAACATGCATGCATGAATTATGTTCCATTCCTACATGTATGAACTAAAACAAGACTTAACTTTACAATTGAAGCATGAATCATGCAAGAATTAGCTCAAACACAAGAATGAGAAGATGAAATCCTTACCTAAGTCTTGTATTCAAGGTTTAGGAGTCCAATATGACAATTTACACTTCAATTCCAAGCAATTCAAGCCAATTCAACAAAATGAACTTAATTTCTCTCCCTCTCCCTCTCTTGGTCGGCTAAGGCAAGGAGAAAGCTGAGCAAATGTGTTATATGGTCAAGTGTAAGGCTCAAATATGTTATATTGAGTGGGCCACTAAGGGTGGCAATTTGGTAATTACGGCAAACTTGCAATTAACTCAGTTTAATCTAATTGAATCAAACTTAATCAGTTTTCAGATAATTATACCATAAAATCACATTAATTATGAGGATCATAAAACATCAATCACTTCCGGATTCGGCCGCCGATAGGGCCTTCAATTAGCAGTTTAAACATAAAAACACGAACATATCAAATAAACAATCAACAGATAAATGCAATTCAAACATACACACTTAGTCAATTCAGTTCCAGTTTTTAGTCAGTCAGTTCAGTACTTTAATCAGTTCAATTATCGGTCATAATCAGTTCAGTTCTCAGTCATAATCAGTTCAATTTAACGGTAATCAATGTTTATCGGTAAGCAGTGGTGAGGGTTATTACAGCGTCCCACCCACCTCCAGTAGAAACTCCTACACCAAGGGTTCCTGCCCCTACCGCTAATGCCCAGGAGAATACAGATGTCCCAGTGGACCCCACTCCACCTCAGGCTTCCAAAGCACAGGCCTACCCAATTGAGGCCCCTTTCGAGTTCGAAGTGGATCTAACTGCGTTAAAAGTGAGCAAGCTTGAAAAGCTATTCAAAAAGTCTCAAGGCATGAAATCCATTCCGGACATAGAGGATGGATACACCGATTCGGTCGTGACTCTGCCGAACCAGTTCAAGATGCAACATACCGACCGCTTCGATGGCTCTAGAGACCCAATGGTGCACCTCCACCTGTTTTCTGATATCCTGAGGTCAATGGGCTTGACCACAGCCCAGAAGCTGTCACTATTCGGCCGAACCATGTCTGGGATAGCCGCAATCTGGTATGCGAAATTGGAGAACTCTGTGAAACAGAACTGGGAAGAGATGGTTAAGGCCTTCATTGCTCAATACTTCTATAACACACAAATCGAGGTCACAACTCGTGATCTTGAAGTCACTCGCCAAGAGCCAAATGAGGGTTTTTCAGAGTTTGTGACAAGATGGAGAGAAAAGGCCTCGATGGTGACTACAAGGCCTTCCGACAAAGACCAGATAAGAATGGTTGTGCGCAACCTCCAATCCAGACTGATGCAAAAAATGATAGTCTTACCCCTCCCTACCTTTGCTGACTTGCATGAGCTTGGGGTACAGATCGAGGACTGTGACAACCCTCACCACTGATTACTGCTAAACTGTGACGGAACATGATAAGTAACTGATTAGGATGAAATCCTAAACTGATTGATTGAGTGTATTAGTTTAAATGCAAATCTATCTGTTTGACTGTTAATTGATCTGTTCATGTTTTAAGATTTAAACTGCAAATTGAAGGCCTTATCGGCGGCCGAACCAGAAATTGATTAGTGTTTTATGCTAATTAGAATTAATGTGATTTTATGGTATGTTTAGTTGAAATTTGATTTGGTATGATTAAATTGGATTAAATAATGTTAAATTACATTAGTTTGAATAAACTACCATTTTGCCACTTAGTGGGCCACTTACTAAGGCACCTTGAGACTTATTCAAACACATTTCCTCAGCCATTTGAGACCCATAACCGAGTGAGAGTGAGAGACTTGAGAGAGAGTTGCTTCATCTAGAGAAACTCTTGGAGAATTGGAAGTTTTGAAGAGAGGATTGCATATTTGAGCTTCTACATCTTGAATTGAGACATAAGGTAGGAGAATCATCTTCTTGAATTTGTATTTAAGTTGTGTCTTGCATGATTCATGGAAATTTGGAGATTAATGTCAAGAATTGGTTTAAAATGTTGAATTGAGAACTAGATCATGCATGCATGTACATATTCTTGCATTTTGAGATTGTTCTTCATGAATTTCCACATGCATGTCCATATCTTGACTATAGTTCATGAATTCATCATGTTTTTGAAAGTTTTGACTCATTTGATTATGTATTGGAAGCTTTGAATTCAATTGAATACATGCACGTTATGTTTGAGCTTGTTCTTAAAGTTTATTTAAAAATGGTGTTCAATTGAACTACCTTTGGGCTTTGATTTTGCAAATTAATCTTTGAAACATGTCATATTATGAGTTTTAAAGTGTTTTCCAGAAAATTAGCCCAAAAGGATCGAATTTGATGCTTTAGAGATTGAGTTTTGTGCTTGGAGAGAAATCTGGAAATTCCAGAATTTGGATCCACGCTTGAGCGGGGAACTCCACGCTCGAGCATACACTCTAAGTTCATGCAGTCCGCTCGAGCGGGAAAAGTAACGCTCGAGCGTGAAATGCGTGTATCCAGTACTTTGCATGTGTTTACAGTCCGCTCGAGAGAGGGAATGTACGCTCGAGCGAGGACTTGTGTCTCACACTCGAGCGGGGGTCGAGCACCCGTCAAGCGTGAATTTCATGCATCCAGTACTTTTGCAGTCCGCTCAAGCGAGGAAAGTCACGCTCAAGCAGAGTTCCTTTGTCTGCATGTCCGCTCGAGCGTAGAAAGCCACGCTCGAGCGAGATCCCTGTTTTCTGAAAAATTATGAAAAGTGTTTTAAAGTGCATCTTTGCATCCTCGTTCCATCCTAGACATTCATAGGCCTAGTTTAAGGCATCTTAATGAGGATAATGGTATAGAACCACACCGAGTCAAGATAGGGACTAAGTCTTTGTTTCCCAAGTGTGTAACTTAGTGTGTGTTCGTTCTGTAACTGTGTAGGGTTGGCATCCGAGGACGCTCACTAGCCTATCTGTAACCCAGAACTCTGTGAGTAACAATGTTGTAAAGATATATTCAATTATGAATATTTTCTGAATGATCACTGTATTGCTTTCTGAAATGATATTTCTTACTGAATGAATACTTGTCCTATTTGCGAATTGTATTCGTGGCATCCATAGCAATTTACTGTTACTGTACTGTACTGCTACTGTCACAGAGATCTCTATCGGTTCCCATGTTTGGAACCACTACTGTTTATTGATATGATGGCCATCAATTGACTGTTCGGTCTGTTAAGACCTACTGTACTGTTTTGCCATGGGATGTACCACATATGACTGCTATGACTGAATGACTGATATGACTGTTTAATGACTGAAAGGACATTCATTCTTAACCTCTTTACACAACTGTTATTCACTGGGCTTTAGCTCACTGTTTATATATATATATGTAGGTGTCCAGGCACCGGATCAGAGCTAGGAGCGTTGGGTTTAACTCCCTTTTGTCAAGCCAACCACTGTGCCTCACTGTGAGGTTCCAAGTCCTTCAAGCTAGGGCTTTTGAGGTGTTTAGATTCATCATTTCTGTCTCTATTTTTGTATAGACTGACTGTACCTGTACTGTACAGTTCTAATAGGGATTAGGTCCCTGCCCTAGATGATTGTATATATATGTATATACTGCTTTTGTTCCGAATGTGAATGTGTTATAAAGTCTTTTTGCATACAGACTGTCACAGCTCATTGGACATCTTTTATTACTGTTTTGGCTTTCGCCAGCCCTTGTACTCTGTATTACTGCTATTACTGTTAAGCAGGCCTTCGGTAATCACGAATTACTGGCCGGTTACGGTGCTAAACCCATAGGGGCAGGTTTGGGTCGTGACAAAGACGCTATGAAGCAGGGTCTCATTGACCAAGAGAAGGAGCAGCCCAGGAGGGCGTTTTCCCACAGTTTGAATGCGACCACTAGTGGTGATGCAGCTGCAAGATCTTCTGAAGTGGGCATGGTCACCACCACCACATCAAAAATAGCTACCCCATTCACCGGTGCGTCCGGAAGTAGCTCACAAAAAATCAAATATCCACCTTGAGTCAAGAGGGTTTTTACCCCACTTTATATGCCTTTGTCAAAGGCTCTAGGGGTCTTACTCCAGAAAGGACATCTGAAACCGTTGGAACAACGGCCTCTACCTGATCCTATCTCTCCAAAGCATGACCAGACTAAGTACTGTGCCTACCATCAATAAACCGGTCATGACACTAACAGTTGCTTTCGTCTTCACCATGATGTACAAGATTTGTTTGACAACAAGGTCATCGCCGCACTAGTCCAGCAAAGTCTATCGTCACTAGATCAGTGAACCTGGGGGATAATGTGATATGATCGGGAAATGAACCACCTGCGGATGGTGCTCAGTTTACTCCGGATGTGGCATATGGCACGCACAGTTTTGAGCAATGTGCAAATACTTTTTATTGCACTTTCTGACTTGGGTATTGAGTCAGTTCTGTTGTATTGCTTTGAGTCAGTCTTTTTTGTGCTGAGTCAATTGAGTCCGTCTTGTTGTATCGAGTCAGTCTGGTTGTGTCGGAGTCGGATGATTTCGGAGGTGTTACCTCGGACATCACTTGCTTGTTTTGTGTTTGTCTTTTCTTTTTCTTTTGAGTCTGTTTCTGCCATGGAGCCAGTTATGCCAGAAGACTATGAATGAAACAGCAGTAATTTTCATGTTCTGTGTTTGTTTCTGCCTTGAGCCAGTTGTGCCAGAAAATTTGAATGAAATGGCAGTGCTTTTCACTTACTTTTCTGTGCCTTTTAAATCATTGCATTAACCTAAGTTTTTCAAAACTTTTGAACATTGTGATGAAAACAAAGAGGAAGGAATTCCTCGGGATTTGCAAAATTTGATCAATGGAGAGAAAGAGAGGCATGCTAAGCCCTTAATGAATGAGATCATGTTTGTTAATATGAGTATTGAGAAGGATCCTGGCTTGATCCAGACTGGTTCTACTCTGTCTTCAGCGCGAGCGATTGGTTGCTTTCTTAAAAGATTTCAAAAAATGTTTTGCATCGTCCTGCGAAGACCTGTGTGGAATCACTCTTGAGATTGTATAGCTTAGGATCGCTCTCAGCCTCGAGACTCAACCCCTTTACTTTCAAACCTTGAACTTGAATTCAAAATGTTCAACGGTCAGCCACAATGTGAGGCTTGTGTGGCCAGATTTGAAGCAGCCCTCAAGCTAGGGACAAAAAAGTCAGATCAAGAAGATCAGATGTCATCAAAGGAAGCTTGCGAAGCTAGATCAAAAGCACCCCTCGAACTACGGGCAAAAAATATCAGACGTGCTCGAAGAGCCAAAGATGGATCATTCTGCAAATCAATGAAGACTGGCAAGAATGCCAAATCCCAGAAGAGAGGAAAGAAGAAAGTTTTGTTGAAAGACAACCAAGTTCCTATCTACAACACTGGGGGCAATTCGACCCCCATTGGATGAACTTCTACATCATCAGCGAACAGCAGTCATTCTCCTGGATTCAGATGGCTTCAAGATCCTAAAACCATTTGACATGGACAAAGCTACACTTTTACCCTTGAGAGGCTCGTTGGGCCGAAAACTCGAAAGGGCGACCCAGGCAAAAGTTAGAACAAGAACAAAAAAAAAAAAAAAAGAGAAAAGAAATGAAGAAAATAAAAAGAAAAGGTGAAAAAGAAGAAGAAAAGAAATGAAAAGAAAAGAAAAACAGAGCTCGCAAGGTTGAAAACCCGAAAGGGCGGACTTCGCAAAAGTTAGAGCGCAAAAGGAGAGGTTAAATACCCGAGTGTACCTCACCCAGAACTACGTCAGGTTTGATTCCCATGTTTGGGATACGTAGGCAACTTTGTTCTGAAGTCCAGCCATAAACACTTCCAAATCGATTGTGTCCATGTAATGGTTCTGATCATCTTTGTCTTCTCTGTATCCGAGAGTTCAGTTGTGATCGTCACTATGAGAACTGGTTACAGTGTGCTACGGTGCTATTCAAACAAAAGGCAACTTTCCGTTGCCATACAGTGCGTTGTAGTGCCATTCAGACAAGGGGCAACTTTCCGTTGCCATGCAGTGCCATTTAGACAAGGGGCAATTTTCCATTGTTTTGGATCTGAGATTGTGCATCTCAAGAGTAAATTCTATGTTGGTCGAGCAGTGGCCATTTGCAAAAATAGTTTTTGAGAATTTTTACTGAGGTTGATTAATTCTCTCGAAAATTGTTCCATTTTTTCAAAACTAGACCATTTCTTGGACCCAAAAAAAGAAAAAATTTCAGTGCTCATAGCCTGACTTGCATGATTTCAAATCAGAAAATCGCACAAGTATGCTAATCTAACTTTTATATTGGTCAAAATTGTTTTAACAGAAAGCAAAAACAAAAAAATGGTCAAAATGATGATCTAGGGGCACAGTTGAGTCAAGTGTTCTGTCCTTTCCCCATTATCAACACACTTGCCAGGAAAGGCACCGTGCTTGCTAGAAAGAGCACTGCACTTTCCAGAAAAGGACATAGCTGAAGTTAATAACAGAGGGCCGAAAGCTCTCTCATCCTCCAAGCAGCGAGGTATCAAGCTAAGTGCGAAGCACGAACTGGAATGAATCAAGATATTCCACTCCCTTATCCGAAAAGGTTTGGTCACATCAGAACTAGCCAAGGGCATCGTCAACCAATGCCAGTTGTGGATCTACTGCACATCCTGTCGTAACCCCTCTGTGCGAAAGCTCACTGTTGTGAGAAAAAGAATGAGAATCTAGCAGAATGCTAGGGGCAAGAGCCCGCAACTTTCTGTTTATCCATCAACCACCTAGGGGAGGGATAAAAAAATGAGAGATTGAAGAATAGAGAGATGTGTGTTGAGAGAAAAAGTGAAAAAAGGGCTTTTTCAGAAAAATAGAGCCTAAGGGCCGAGTGATGCGAGAATCACAAATGAGAAAGGGTGGGAAACAATACCCGGAGAAACTGGCTCCTCGTGAACTGAGAGGTCTCTCGCCATTAGAATACGTCTGAGTGTCGTATCTTTTGTTTTGTTTGTCTCAGTTCTTGTTTCGAGTTGTTTCGAGTATTACTCGATGTGTTTAGGTGTACCTGTTGTTTTCTGTTGTTGAGTCGTTTTGGCTGTAGTCAGTGGAGGCTCAATACCCAGTTAAGACTCATTTCTCAATTTCAAAAAGGAATCGTTTTGTGCTCAGAGTGTTGTGCCGTTCTCCACATATGTGCAAAACAAGATTTGTTCTTTCATAAAACCGCAAGGTTTGACCCAGGTCATGTGAAAACAGTAAAACTAGGACTTACTTGAAGCTATATGGGTTCCAGACTGCAAAGCAAAAGAAAAGAGGAAAATGTCGGACATCTGAGTTTGTTTCAACTTCAGTAAGTTCTGAGATTGTATTCCGTATGCACCTCGTCAGGCCTTGTCAATGCTATAAAGTATGAGTGCGCCTCTACCTCAAGCGCAAGATCAAGCCTACTTCAAAGCCAAAATGGCAATCAGAAATACTCTCCCTGAGTATCATTCCCTGCCAGGGGCATTTTGGCTGTGTTTGCAATGAGTTCCTAGGAGACCAACTCCGATGGTAAAAACTAGAGTTCGAATGGCTGTTGCCTAGAACGCAAAGGTTCGGGATTTTTGAGACTAAAGTCTGGTTTAAATACCCAAGGGTGCATCCCCGGCTTGAAATATGTATGGAAGCCCCATAGGTTGAGACAGCGTGTGCGCGCCTCAATTCTGGATACTGAACCAACCTAGTCTGTCACCCCGTTAGAGAATAGGGAAAGTTGTGAATATAGTCGGGAAGAAAAGCGGCATCTGTGGCTTCTACATACAAAGGTTACCCCTTGTCAGCATATCAGAACCTTTATACTGCGGGTTGAAGGTAAGAGTTCGAAGAACACAATGGGAGATCCCCATCAGAGTAGAGCGGTTTATCGCCACTCACCCCGTGAGGTACTTTCTAAAATGCCGCTATGTTTGTTTATTGCATTCCTTTAGCATCATGCATTGTATTGCATTGTACCTATCAAGTTTCTTTCTCATTCATGCACGATATTGTATGTACGGTTCATTTAAAACTGGTGCAACCAGGCGATACTGGATGTGCGGTTCATTCAAAGAATTTCCGTTTAAGATCATTCACTTTAGTGTATCCATCACACTTCATTCACTTTAGTGTATCCCTCACACTTCATTTACTTTAGTGTATCCATCACACTTCATTTACTTTAGTATATCCATCACACTTCATTTTCTCTAGTGTATCCATCACATTTTATTTTCCTTAGTGTATCTATCATACTTTGTTCACTTAGTGCATCTATCACACTTTGTGTTCACCCTTAGTGTATCTATCATACTTTGTTCACTTAGTGCATCTATCACACTTTGTGTTCACCCTTAGTGTATCTATCATACTTTGTTCACTTAGTGCATCTATCACACTTTGTGTTTACCTTTAGTGTATCTATCATGCTTTGTTCACTTAGTGCATCTATCACACTTTGTGTTCATCTTTAGTGTATCTATCATACTTTGTTCACTTTGTGTATCTATCACACTATGCTCACTTTGTGTATCTATCACACGCTCACCTTGTGTATCTATCACACGCTCTTTTTGTGCATCTATCACACGCTCACTTAGTGTATCTATCACACTACGCTTACTTTGTATATCTATCACATGCTCGCTTTGTGTATCTATCACACATGCTCACGTAGTGCATCTATCACACATGCTCGCTAAGATTGCATAATTTTCTTACATCCTTTCTGTTAGAATGTGTGAGATTGTTATTTCTTATTCGCTTGCTTAAACTGTTGTATTTATTTTGCATAAATGCTTCATTACAGCTCTATTTGCATGATCATAAGTTATGTTTGGCATTGTGCATGTCATTTGCATTTTGCCCTTGCCTGCGGGCGCATCTCTTTATTATCTTGCCTGTTTGTCTAAGTCTTCGGCCTTGTCAAAAATGGGTCGTCTCTGAGCTTTGACATTCACTCCCGTCACTTCTTGGCTTCCGAGTTCTATCAAAGAAGGGCAACTATAAACACCCCATTTTTGACCGACCTTAAGATTCAGACGTCATCGATTAAGCCCTCGGTGATAGTGCATGTTGAGCTTGTTTCGAGGTTCCGGAGTTTTGGCCAAGTACCTTACCTCCAGGCCTCTAAACTCTTTGTGTTTCGGCTCGATTTGTGGACCAAACCTTGTTTCTCTTCTCTGGAGGGAGGGAGTGGTCTTGTAGACCACCTCTTTGTGGTCGTAGACCACTTTTCATGGTCATAGACCACTTTTCTCGTATGGAGACTAGTTTTCGATTTTCAGAGCCTTCGGTCGCGCGCCTTGTCTCAGGGCCGCTTAACGTTCTCCGTTTGGCATGGTTTTTGAACCACATCTTGTTACCTCTGCCTAGAGGGACACTGTGGTCCGGGAGACCGCTTTTGTGGTCATAGACCACTTTTGGTGCTCGTAGACTAGTTTTTGAGGCTCCCGGTTGCGCGCCTTGCCTCCCGGACTTTCGTCTTGCATCCTTTTTGGTTTGTTTTTGGTACAAACCTTGTTTTCCTTGCTTGGAGGGTGGAATAAGGGTAGGAGACCAGTTTCTCTCCCCGTAAACCACTTTTCTTCCCCGCCAGCCAGTTTTCTGGTCGGCTAGCTGGTTCTAAATCAGGCTTATCCTTTTGAATACTTGGATTTCAGCTATGAGGCCACCACCGTTGGAAATCTTACTTCCGGGGATTCATTTTTCACTCAAGAATCTCTTAAAGTCAAGTCCAGATGGGGGAGATATGGTTGGTTGAAGTAGGGCATCAATCCAGTTGGATCGAAACTGCGCGGCTTCACCAAAACAGGCATAACTTTTTTCATAGTTGGAATTTTGATGCAAGGATGGCGCCATTGGAAAGCTAACTTATGGGGATTCAATTTGGACACCTGGCCGACCACTTTTGGCCTTGGCAGCCACCAGCCGACCACTTGCTCTTCCTGCTGACCAGAAAAAGTAGATGGCCGACCAGTAAAGTAGCTGGCCGACCACTTCAACTGGTCGGCCACTTTCCTTCAGCTTTCTGAAGATATTTTCTTGCCAGTTGTGCCAGCTGTTGGGCACAGAAACCATCCTCCATACACGTGTATGAAGGGATTGCTTGGAGCTTCAAACTTCCTCAACAAGCTTGAACTTTGTTTTTTCTATATAAAGGAGCTTCCTCCCTCATGCCTCAGGGTTAGATTTTTGTATTAAAGCTATACATATCATCTATATCTATACATCTCCATTCCCCTTCATATTTGTGTTCAAAAGTGCATATTCTTCATACTTTAACACACAAACACACACTCAAACACCATCTCTTTGTTGCTGAGGTGCTTAGGAGCTGGTTTTAGAGTTTTTGGTTCGGTTTAAGCTTGAAAAACCTGCTGGAGTTGTGGTTTTTAACTCCTTAAACCCCCATTCTTGCTTAAGCTTTTAGCCTTACTTGCATATTATTTTAAGCTTAACTCTAAACTACAAAAAGTTTTGAATTTTGGTGCTTAAAATCTTTGTTTAAGGTCACTTTTGTGTTACGGGTTATTTACCCCCTCCTAGGTCTTGTTTGGCCTTGCTTTTGTGCCTTCTTTTTAAGCCTTTGGGACTACCTTGTTTTAGCCTTCTCACCACTGAAACTCAGAGGAATTTCAGTGGTGGGAAGGGTGTTTTGAGGTCCCAAAAAGGAGAGGGTCATCCCCTCTCCTTGTGTCTTAAATACTTGTTTCTTTTGCCTCATGTGTGAGCATGTTTGTTAAGCTTATTTTGGCCATATCTTAGCTTGTATTTGGGCTTATTTTAGCATGGCATGCCACTGTTTTTACTTGGTTTGGTCACTCCATGCATGCCTAATACACTTGTAGTGCAAATCTCACAAACTAGTCTTGTATGCTTCATGAAGTAGCATGTCATTCTAGCTTATTTTATTTCCATTTCAGCATGTTTTTGGTGATGTTTTTCCATGTCATACCTCTATTAGGGTTTGGTTTGGTCACCTCATGCATGCTCCATGCACTTGTAGTGCAATTCCATGAAATAGCCTAACATGCATCATGCTTTAACATGTCATTCTAGCATGCTTTAGGCTTAACTTCAAGAAGATTTTGTCCATGTTTTAGCATGCTCTAGCTCTAATTTGTGTTGTTTTGGCCATGCATGACTTGCTTTGTATAGCCATGGTTCAATCTAGCTTGTTAACTTTGTGTATCAAGTCCACTAGCATGCATTGCTTGGCCTATTTGAATGATTTGGCATCATTTGTAATGTGATTTTAGTCCATGTTTCATGGTCATGCACTTGCATTTATCACTCATTCAATGCGTTGGAGGGTTTGCCCCTTTATGCCTTAACATGAATCATTGCGTATGCCTTCATGCCTAAGCTTGCGAGCTATCATTTCAATGTGTTTTGGGGGTTTTTTTTCCATGATATTACTCTGATTTTTGTTGGTTAAGTCATTCCATGCTTGGTCTTAATAGGTGTAGTGTAATCCACCTTATTTGGCTTGCATTCACCATGCTTCATGCCCTTCATGCTAGCTTATTTTGGCTTTCTTCCATGCATGTTTTAAACTCATTTTGACATGTTCTAGGACTGTTTTGGGTTGCCTTAGCCATATGCTTCATGTTTTGCATAGTTATAGTGCAAGTGCTCTTGCTAGCTTCAAGCTTTGGGCCTCATAACATGCTTCATTTGTATCATGTACTTGATTTGGCATCATTTTTCATGACATTTCAGAGCTTATCACATTTCCATGTTCCCACTTCATTCACTCTTTAAGTGCCTTTGAGTGTTGTGCATTGTTGCCTCTTTTATGGTTTAGCTTGTATGCTTGCATGCCTTGGTCTTTGAGCCCCTATCTCAGCATGTTTAGGTCTTTGTTTTGACCAATTTAAGCTTTGTCCATAATTGGTTCATGCATTTGTGCCATGTATTGCATGCCCCTTTTGTGGTCCTCTTTGTTAGTTTTAATGCTTTAAGGACCATTGCATGCTTTGCTTGTGTTGTTTGAATGATTTGGCATCATTTCTTACATTATTTCAGTGCACTTGGTGTTGTTACACTTCCATGTTTGTCACTCTTTGAGCACTCTTGAGAGTTATGCTCTTAGGCCTCTTTGATGGGCCATTGCATGTGCATGCTTGTATATGCTTCATGTGCCTTAATTTTATCACCATTGGCCACTGATTTGGGCATGACTGAGGTCTACCCCCTTTTGGTTTAAGTCCATTTAGCATGTTTATTTACATGTTGTTTGCATGCTTAGGTCACATTGCATTAAGTATGCCATCTTACATTGTGCATTGTGTATGCCATGTAGTTCATAGCATTGTGTATGCTAAGTTGTTTCTTCGCATTGAGTATGCAGGTTCCTAACATCGCTAAGTTTCCCTTATTGTATTGCATTGTGCATGCACACATTAGCATCGTTTGCATGTCATTAGCTTTGTTAAGTTGATCATATCACATTGCATTGTGTATGTCATGTGGTTGTATGTTTGCTTGTTTAAGTTACATTGCATGTTTGCCATGTTACTTGTTGCATTGTTGTTTGGAATAGGTGTTAGTCCAAACACGGGAAACGAGGGACGTTTCATACTTAAAGTGATGAAACGTGCCTTAATTCCCAGTCGCCGACGCTCTTGATCATACATGATAGAGTTCTAGGCCTTATGTGTTTACTTGTGCATTCATTTTACATTGAATTGTGCAATTTCGCCTCTCGGCCATCATTCATTGAAATGCGTGATTGGTGGCCCGAGGGTCGAGAACCACATTCCCTTGAGCTCATGACATGATAGGGAGGATGGTTGTGCACACATATCTTGCAAATACATTGCCATGTCCTTTCTTGCTCTCTGTTGCAACAAACTGGAATTCAGCAGCAACAACTGGTCCGCCAGCCAAAAAAACTAGCTAGCCGACCACTTTTTCAGAAAAAGTGGTTGGCAGGTGGCTGGAGAGACCAAAAGTGGTCGGCCACCCTTCCACAGGTTTCCCAAGGTGAAGTTGAAGCTATCTGGAGCTTGGTGCAAAATTCTGAGGACAATTGAAAACATAAATCGGGACATCGCATTGAATTTCCAAACAAGGCGACTGGGCTTGCATGCTGTAGACACCCCATTTTTGACCGACCTTAAGACTCAGACGTCACCGATTGAGCGCTTGGTGATGTTGCATAATGTGCTTGTTCAGAAGCTTCAGAGTTGCGGCCGTGAGC
The DNA here is from genome assembly GCF_055761805.1 of Camellia sinensis. Taxonomy (NCBI): domain Eukaryota; kingdom Viridiplantae; phylum Streptophyta; class Magnoliopsida; order Ericales; family Theaceae; genus Camellia; species Camellia sinensis. Next base: position 64,338,433 of record NC_138972.1, read on the forward strand.
CCTGCCTCCGGACTTCTGAACCCTCTTCTGTGCCTTGTCTCGGTTTGCGAACCAGACTCGGTTTTCCTGGTTTCTTTTCCTGAGGGGAGGGAGAGGTCTAGTAGACCATCTCTCAATGTCCGTAGGCTACATTTGGTGGCCGTAGGCCATTTTGCCCTTTTCGGAGCCCGGTTTCCGGTTTTCCGGGACCGTCAGGCCGTGTGCCTCGGTTCGGGACCGCCTAACCATCTCCGTTTGCTCTGATTTTTGGCATACTTCCTATTTTCTCCCTTTTGAGGGACACTGGGGTCCCGGAAACCCACTTCGTGGTCGAATGCCACTTTCGGTGCTTAACAGCCCATTTTCGGGACCTCGAACTGCGTGTTTTGGCCCCGGAACATTCGTTTTGCAATGGTTTTCGTTCATTTTTGGCAGGTACCTCTGTTTTATCACAGGGAAGGTCACTGAAGGGTGGGAGGCCAGCAATTGTTGCAGCAACCAGTTATCTCTCCTCCGGAGCCTCCCGGCGCCCGTTTTCCCAACTTCCGGGCTAATGTTGAACACCTTGGAGTTAGTGTTGCCAACTTTCGACCACATATCTGTGATCTACACACTTGGGAGGACCCTAAAAGTTCATGGCCGGCCACTATTTTTGATCAATCGGCCACTTCTCCTAACCGAGACCTTTTCTTGAGGGAGCTTGACCCTTTTGGACCTTTTTTTTTAGCTTCTCCAAGAAGCTTGACCTCTTTTAGCTTCTCCAAGAAGCTTGACCCCTTTTTTTAGCTTCTCCAAGAAGCTTGACCTTTTTGTTTAGCTTCTCCAAGAAGCTTGAACCTTTTGACCCTTTTTTTAAAACTTTTCCAAGAAGCTTGACCCTTTTGAACCTTTTTGTTTAGCTTCTCCAAGAAGCTTGAACCTTTTGACCCTTTTGGCTAGCTTCTCCAAGAAGCTTGAACCTCTTGACCCTTTTTGCCTAGCTTCTCCAAAAAGCTTGGCCCTTTTGCTCCAAGCTTCTAAGAGAAGCTTGGCCCTTTTGGTCAAAGCTTCCAAGAGAAGCTTTGCCCCTTTGGTTTCTCTATATAAAGAGAACCTCTCCTCCCCTTTAGGGGGTTAGAAAATTGGTTCTTCAAGCCTCAAGAGACAAATCCTCCTCCATCTCTCTCATTTTCCTAAAAAGCTTCAAGTCCTACACCACCATTTACACTACAACACCAAGCTCTACCACCACCACTCCATTCCAAGAGCAAGGAGAGGAATTCCAGCAGCTAAGAGGCAACAAATTTGGCCCAAGAAGCAACAAAAGAATTGGTCTTCAAGGGTAAGTTGCAATTTCCCCTTTTTGGCCCTTTTCTTGGATCTTTTGCAAGTCATCCATGCTTTTTGCTTTGAGCTCCGGCCATAACTGAAAGTGGCCTTATTTTGAGCTCATTTTCATGTCTCATTAAGGGCTCAACCCTGTTTGAGCCCTCCATATGCCACTTGCTTCAATACCCTTCGTAAATACCGTTTTCTTGCATGTTTTGTTAGCCCACCATGCTTTTGTTTTTGGTCGATTTACAGGCCTAGAGATAGTCTTATTTTGACCTTCTTAACATGTTTCATTAAGGGTCTTTGGCCATTTGTGGAATATTTTGCATACCTCATGTTATAGCCTCTTTTGAGCCTTATTTTGCATTGCATTTCTAGCATGTTTTTATACTGTTTTGGCCATTTTACAGTTCTGGAAATATGCTTATTTTTGGTCCCTCTTCAATGTTGTAGAAGGGAATTTTTCAGTTTGAGCATTGTATATACCACTTGCCTCTTTGGCCACCTTTTGGTCCGTTTTCTTGCATAAAAGCTTAGCCTTATCTATGTTTGTTTTTGAGGATTTACAGTTCTGTAAATGTGCATATTTTTTGCCCCTCTTCAATATTGTAGAAGGGCCCGAACCTGTTCGAGGACAGTAGCTATGAGTTGCTTCTTAATCTCATGTTTATTCCCCATTTTTGCATGCTTGTTTTGCCCTGTTTTTGTCCACTGTTTGGCCATGCTATAAACTGGAAAAGTGCTTATCTTGGGGCTTCCTTGCTTCTGTCTTTTCATTCCATGTCCATATTGTGCATGTTTGGCATAGCTGTAGGCCATTTCGGGTGCCATAATCGCATTTCGGGACAATTCCATGCATTTCATGTCATTTCGCCTCATTTCGGAACTGTTTTCCCCCATATTTTACTGCTGAAAATCCATTACCATGTTTGCATATCATTTCCCATGCCATAATTTGCATTTTTGCATTGCCTCGGTTTGCGTGCCCGTGTGCACGCATTTCGAGGCACTTCATTTTCATCCATCGGCATCCTATGTGAGTGTGGCTGAGGCTCACTCATGTTGGTATAAGTCCATATCATGTTTCCATGTCATTGCATTGCGTATGCCATCACCTCGGTTTGCGTGCCCGTGTGCACGCATTTCGAGGCACTTCATTTTCTGCCATCGGCATCTCATGTGAGTGTGGCTGAGGCTCATTCATGTTGGTATAAGCCCATTTGTCATTTTCATGTCATTTCATCGCATTTTATCATCGCCTCGGTTTGCGTGCCCGTGTGCACGCATTTCGAGGCACCTCATTTTTATCCGCCGGCATCCTATGTGAGTGTGGCTGAGGCTCATTCATGTTGGTATAAGCCCATTTGTCATTTTCATGTCATTTCATCACATTTTATCATCGCCTCGGTTTGCGTGCCCGTGTGCACGCATTTCGAGGCACTTCATTTTCATCAATCGGCATCTTATATGAGTGTGGCTGAGGCTCACTCATGTTGGTATAAGTCCATATCACGTTTCCATGTCATTTCATAGCATTCTGTCATTGCCTCGGTTCGCGTGCCCGTGTGCACGCATTTCGAGGCATCTCATTTTCATCACATCATATCATCATCTCGGTTTGCGTGCCCGCGTGCACGCATTTCGAGACACATATCATCGCCTCGGTTTTCGTGCCCGCATGCACGTATTTCGAGACACATATCATCGCCTCGGTTTGCGTGCCCGTGTGCACGCATTTCGAGGCATCTCATTTTCATAGCATTGAGTATGTTAGGATTGTATCTTAGTTGCATTTCATGCATGTCATGCATATTGCATCATGTCCGGAATAGGAGTTAGCCCGGGCACGGGAAACGAGGTACATTTCGTACTCCGAGTGACGGAACGTGTCTCAATTCCCCAGTCACCGACACTCCGGATTATCCATGATGGAGTTAGGTTTTAGCTGTAGTTTCATGTGCATTCATCCTATATTGAGTTGTGCATTTCGACTCCTCGACCATCATGCCTCGGTATGCGTGATTGGTGGCACGAGGATCGAGACATGCATATATTTGTGCAAATACATTGCTATGCCCCTTTCCTGCTCTCTGTTGCAGCAAAACCAGGAATCAACAACCTTTTGGGGCTTGGCACGCATTTCAAGAACAGGTGTAAACAGAGGCTAATTGGGGCATTCCGGTGGATTTCCGCGCAAGACAATCCGGACATGCATCATCCACTAGAAGCAAGACAGTCCCTGGCTTGCACGCCAGTTTTATTTGCTTTTTAGTTAATTCTTTAATTAATTAGAATTCTGTAGTATTTGGACTGTATTATTTATTCGGACCCTCCGAGTGAGGGCACAACTGTAATAAGTGTGGGTGAGTGTGATGTATGTCTTCCAATCCCACGTCTTTCTCCCTTTTATTTATCCGCTTTTGATGGTTAGATTAGGGCATTTTTAAATTAGCATACAGTATGACAGCATGTTTTGCATTCATTCATCTGTATTGCATGCACCGGGCTCGGCGCATCATACTAACTGCATTGTACTTTCAATTCCAAATTGAATACATGATAGTTGTAGCATTTCATATGCCATCTTAGAATAGCCGAGCCCGCTATAGTTTGCATTCTGCATGTGTCACATTAGGCATTTCTGTATATTTAGGATCATGCATGATTTCTAATAAATTCCTATTTTGGCTTGGAGTACTCGGTAAGTTTTATGCTTTAGCATCCTTGCATGTGTGTGAGTGACTGCCATGAATAGCATGCTTACCATGAGGCTATGTGCTTATATGAAATATCTGCCTGAATGCCTGTGGGTGAAGGTTGGGTTACTTGAATTGGGACAATTCATCAAATGTTTGTTTTAAGCCCACTAGATAGTGGCAAAACCATCTTTTCCAAAAGCCCACCTGAGGGTGGCAAACCCGTGTCTTAGCCTACCTGCGGGTAGCACCATCAAACCATTTTCAAATAAACAAGCATGAAATGTTTTGTTCCAATTCGGACGACCCAGTCTATATTTATATACTGCGAGCATCACATAGTAACCTAGGCTAATAACCAGAATAAGAACATACAATGTTTTCAAAAATTGATATCATGGTTAGTAGAGGTCGGTCTATGATCGGGCGAGCGGGGTTGCTCACGAAGTGACCTTCTCCAATCGTACCCAAGTTCCCGAGCCGAGGCAACTTTGGTGATGACGGACACGTGGCCTTTTGGCACCGAGTCAGGGTTTCCTAAATTTCCCAAAATAAAATATTTAGGTGGCGACTCTGTATCTGGCAAAGCAGTCCATGTTTGGCACTTCTTTCAAAAATCTGTTTTCTCAAAACGATTTGCCGAATTTGGACTCTTTGGTTCAGACTTAGAACCGTGACTACGAAAAGTCGAGTCCGAGCTGTAGCGAGGTCCCCCCGCGGGCTTGTTACACATGCATTCCTCTCCCTCTGAGGCTCCTGATTTACTGCTTTATTTAGCTAATGTGTTTAGCTAGCTTATGCTTTGATTTGTACCTTTAATAGTTAATGCGTTTAGCTATTTAAATTTGTTTTGTAATAATTAGTTAACTAGGATTAGTTAATTAATTTGTTGTGTAATAATTAGTTTAATTAGCTTAGATTAGCTAGTTAGCATCTTATTCGGTCCCTCTGTCGAGAGGGCCAATTGTTGTAATAAGCGTATGTGTGTGTGATGCATGTCTTCCAAATCCCCATTTCTTTCTCCCTTTTACTTAACCGCTTACGATGGTTAGTCTTAGGGCATATTTCGTTTAGCATACCTTATGCTTGCATGCGTGCATCATTCATCTGTATTGCATGCACCGGGTTCGGCGCATCATACTAACTACATTGTATTTCAATACATTTACTTGAATATGTGTTCAACAGCATGTTATCAAGTTGCATTTCACATGACATCTTAGGATAGCCGAGCCTATCTTAGTTGCATATTTGCATGTGTTGCATTAGACATCTTAACATGAACTAGGATCATGCATGATTTCTAACTAGTTCTCTGTTTTGGCTTGGAGTACACTGTGAGTGTTTACGTTTTAGTATACTGCATGAGATATGTATGTTGCCATGTTAGCATGGTTTCCATGAGGCTAACTGCTTATTTGATATAACTGCTTGAATGTCTGTAGGTGAAGGTTGGATTACTTGAATTGGAACAATTCATTAAGTCCCCGTTTTAACCTACTTGCGAGTAGCAAACTTCAAACCATTTTCAAACAAACGGATATGCAATATTTTGTTCCAAATTAGGCGATCTAGTCTATACTTATATGTTGTGCGCGTCACATAGTAAGTCTAGGTTAATTAACCGGAAGAGCACATGTGTTTTCAAAAACAAAATATCATGCTTGGTACAGGCTGATCTTTGATCGGGCAAACGGGGGTGCTCATTGCATGACCTTCCCCTCTCGTACCCAAGTTCCCGAGCCGAGGCAACTTTGGTGATGACGGACACGTGGCCGTCGGCATGAGTCAGGATTTCCTAAATTCCTCCAAAAATATAATATTTAGGTGGCGACTCTGTATTTGGCAAAGCAGTCTATGTTTGGCACTTCTTTATAAAAATCTATTTTCCAAAACGATTTGCCGGATTTGGACTCTTTGGTGATTTATCGGTTTCACATCGCACATTGTGAGACTAGATTCAGAACCGTGACATTTGAGTCCGAACTGTAGTAGCTCAGAACAAAACGAAATTCGCGCCCCTCGCGAGTGCGGATAACGGAGAGTTCCCGGGAGCGCGTCTACATTCGAGCTTAGTGAAATTCGAGTTACATATCGGCACTGTTATTATATATGTGAAGGCTCATGAGGATGTTAACGTCTCATATTTATATTTTTCAAAATGTCCCTATAATTGGTTTTTTGTAAAAATTATATAAAAAAAAGGATATGACTCAAAACCAAAATCATGAATTTGATTATAAAAAAAAAATTAAAAAAAAAAAAAAAAGCCCTTACCACTTAACAACACATACTATATATATTTATCATTATTTTTATAATATTATTTTTTTTTTAGAATTAATAATAAAGGTTGCTAAAATCTTGGTAACTTGGAATCCAAGGTGGTATGGTTCCCTCCCCACAAAAAACCCATGATAGGGCACAAAACCCACACCTTCTTTTCAAAAGCCTTCTCCACTCCACGTGCATTGCTTTTTGCATTGTATTGCCATTCATCATTCAACACAAACACAACCATTCTCACAACCATTCTCTCTCTCTCTCTCTCTCTCTCTCTCTCTTTATTACCGTTGTTGTCTTTTTACTATTAGCCTTCTAAAAGTGATGGTATAGAAATACAAAATTTAAATAAAACCAAAAAAAAAAAAGTCTAACTTTCCTTATTAAGTAAAAAAAAATGTCATAAAATGAGATGAGAGAAGGGAGATGTTGTCCATTCATTTCAAATTAAAAAGTTTATTAAATTGATTTATAATTTTAAAAATATTATTACTACATCATTTCTGATATTAAAAAAAAAATTGTATGAAGTTTTTGTTGGTAAATTATTTCTCAACTTTTAAATATAATTCCATATGTATCATTCGACATTTATATTATTTTGATATTGATATATTTTGATATATGAATAGGAAGAAAAATTATGTCTGCATCCCAGTTATAAAAATAAATAAAATAAAATACATCCTCATTGATCAATTCTTAATACAGATCAATTTTCAATACATATCAATTTATTTTTTAATTTGATATAATTAGTTTGATTATTATGAATTTCCTTTTCACAGTTAATGATTTTCAAAAATTCACAATTATAACTCTTGATTCTTAAAATTTGTTTGGAAATTGATTTTTGTAATGAGTTTTAATTTTTATAATTAAAAAAAAAAAGAACGAGTTAACTTTTCAGACCTTTTTATTTAAAATCTCATCTTCTCAAATGAGACCATAATACTTATTATCCCTTGATATTCCTCAATGCCTCTAACAATATCGCTATTTAAAAAAGGGTAGCTAACAAGGGAATTGAGGAGCTTGTTGTGCCAAGTTGATGTGACACCCTATGATAACTTGTCCCGAATCTATTTTAATGATCACAATTATTCATATTGTAAGCAGGGATGAAAGCTACATAGAATGGATAAATTACAAACATATTTTGGAGATTTATTTAAATTACAAATTATTTTTTGTAATTTTAAAAATTACATTATACCTCTTAAGATTTTTAATTTCATAACAAATACGTCATTTTATTAATAAATTATCAAGTTAATTAATAATTTTTAATAATGTTAAAATTTTATTTCAATTAATAATTCATATAATTTTATTATTGTATAGTTAAATAGTTAGAAATTTCACTTTTTCAATTAATTCGGTTAAATAAAAAATTCTAACAGGGAGATACTTGTAATTTTTCAAACCACAGGGAGTAATTCTATTTTAAGTAAATCTCAAAGAATGTATTTATAATTTACCGTTTAAAAATTACATTTATCTATAATTAGAAAAAGTTTTTCATTTAATTCCCTTTTATTTTTCAATATGTCTAAATTTTTAGATCTCATCTTTCTTTTTTTCTTTCTTTTTAATAAATTCCTTACAATTTGTCACTATAAATATTAAATTTTATCAAAATATTCTCTTATAATTATTTCTATCTCTCTCATTTCTCTCTTGTTTTTTTCCACATCTATCTTCTTCATCTTTTTGTATGCATGTAATTATATTTTAAATTGTGATTATCATTATATTTAGTAACTAAAATTAGGGGTGAGCAACAGATATATCAATCCGTCTAAACCGAGTGAACCGAACCGAACCGAACCGAGCCACTGCATTTTGGATGGATGCGTGATGACTAACGGACGGTTTCGGATTGATTTTTTTCAATCCGCCTAGTTTTAGACGGATGGTGAATTTAAAGTTCCTTTAGCCGTAACCGAACCGCCAAACCGCGAGCACCCCTAATAATAATTTGAAAAACTTTGTATTTTCAATTTGTTTAGATATTCTATTCATGTTTTCAATTGAAAAATAGTTTAAATATTCTGTTGAAAAAAAAGTTTTCAACTTACATATATATTTTGAATTGAAAAAAATAAATGTATTATTTATCTATTTTTTTTAAATTTAACTCTAAAAATAATAAATAAATAAGATAATATATGCTGGTTGGTTTTTGTTTTAAAAAATAGATATAAATGTAACAATACAGAATCATACAATCTCTGCTACAACTCTGTTCATGGTTTTGATGGTTTGAATTTTTTTATATTTTAAGATCCACAAATTGTAATACTTTATGTAGATGAGACATGCTGTGATTGTAATATGTGAATGAGGTATGCAGTGATTATAATATTCTAAAGTTTCAAACTTTCTTTCTTTGAATGAGGCATGCAATGATTGTAATACTTTTTTAAATTATTAATTATAATACTTTCTTCTTTTTTTTCGAGGAAGTGCATAAGTTGAATTATGTTGAAAATTTATAAAATTTTAAACCGTCAAACCGATTCACATCCATTTACCAATCCACTCAATCCACATCTACCGGATTGGCGAATGGATGCAGATTGATTTTCTCCAATCCACCAATCTGACGAACGAATGGCAGATTGGAGGTTCCGTGGCCGCAACTGAGCCGCGCCAATCCCTATCTAAAATAGAAAATAAAAAATTATTGGATAATTAAAACATAACTACTACTTATAATTTTCACATCACGTTGATCTTTAGTTATTCTATTATCAAATGAAAATTGGATTTTGTTAGGTTTTATAATTGATATTGCTAAGAAGTTAATTTAATGGTGCTCCCCGTGAATCAAATTCCTAGCTCCACCATTGATTGTAAAGTTCGTTGAGTAGATCATCCATACAAAAAATCAAGTTAATTGGACATTTGTAATTTCATAACAAGAGGATATTCGTTTTTTTTGTTTTAAAAACAAACAATTAACAGAATTTTGATAGTAATTTTTTAACAATTAAGACATGATCATGGGACTAAAAATATTCAATTAACATCAATAAATCTTACAATATGAATTATTTCGATTATCAAAATATACTCAAAAAAGCTCTTAATAAATTAACTCACAACAAGGTTGCCGTGTCTTTCGGCATAACATCAATCGTCAGTCCTGCTTACAAGTGACCCATAGCAGTTGATAAGAAGTAATTAATGAATTTATTTAATGTTATACAAATAAAAAAATTATATAGAATTTTTATATAGAATAATATGATTTATTGTGGATCTTTTATTTCAAAATAAAATATTATTAAAAATGAATCTATTTATAATAATGACATTGCTACATCATTTTTATCAAATTTTATGTGTGAATAAAATTTTTCTTTCATTAAATTCATCTTGAAAACTTGTTAAATCTTAATTATTAATTAATTTTATGCATAAAAAATATAAAATATTAATTATAAAATATTATATATAAATTTAAAAGATATTAAAATAGTCAAATACTAAATGCATTTAATTACTGCACAAATTAAAAATAAACCGTTATCAAAATCATGGCCAATTAATACGATTATAAATACACCTCCTTTGGCAAGTGGCTTTTTTACTTAAAAAGTCAAAAAGTCACTAAAAAAATCAAAAAGCTAACAACCTATACCAAAAAGTCAAAGATTTCTTTTCTCTCTATTTTTTGCACATCTTTTCGTAAAAAACCAAAAAGTCATCCCAAACATACTAATTTTTTTAAGTTCATATTTTAGCTAAATAGTCAAAAAGTTACTAAATTAGCCTGTTCTCAGACGAGTAGCATTAGTCCTTAAAAAAAATACCACTCCGTCCTCTCAAAATATTTTTTATTCCATTTTTCATTATCTCAAAATATTAGTCGTTTTTCAAAAATTAAGAACAAAAATAACATAAATTTCCTATTTTTTCCTTCTTTTAAATTCATTAATAACATAAAAAGTACAATTATGACAATTGATATTTCCTAAAAAAATATACTATCAAAGGGTAGTTTTGGAAAATTAATTTTTTTTAAAGTGCAATAATTGTACTACCAAAAATAAGTTCAATTTTCCAAAATGAACTATTATTTTGAGACGAATGGAGTATATATAATTTTACGATAGTGCTACATACACCAATTAATGTACACACTAGTGTACCAATTAGTGTTATACCATTATTACTGACACCACCTATTATATAAATTACAAATACCCAAAATCTCTAAAATTATGACACATCATCTGTTAGTACATTAATTGGTATATATAACACATTCAAAATCTTATTGGTTTCACATGCATTTATTAATATGAATTTTAGGGGGAAAAAATTTATAGTGTATACCATATGTACATTTGATTACGATATTTGTGTCTTTAATTACGACTTATTGTGTTGTTACTTATGACACTTTATGATATTGGTTATGACATTATTTTTATTTTGATTCAAGAGTTGTTTGATTATACCTCGTATAATTTTTTGTTATAACTCAATTTTTTTTATTTTTTAGTTAGAACTCTCATAGTATTGAATTATTTCCTTTGTGATAATCAAACTCACAAATGACCTACACTGAATTTTATTATTTTGTGAGTAAGAATAAGAAAATAAGATTTTAAAAAAATAGAAAGGTAAATTATATCAATGATCCTCTACATTTTACTCATTGTGTCATTTTGATTCTTATATTTTTAATTGACTCAATTTTAACCCTTAATTTTAAATTTTATGTCAATTTAATCCAATTGATAATATGCTTAGTAGCTTTTATAAAAAATTATCACTAAATTAATTGCGGTTAACTCACTAAACTTAGTAAGTTTATAATTTTATTCCTAAAAATGTGACATATGACACTTATGTGCATATTTTTTATAAAAGATAAGGGTTGGTTTGAGATGTTCTAAAAAAATGTACTTATTGGCTTATATGTGGGTTGGGTTTGGGTTGGGTTGGGTTTGATGTGATGTGTTAGAGAGGTGATGTGATTTAAATAAGATGATGTGACTTAAATAGGATAGTGACTTTTTGAATTTTTGTATTATTTAATTTATGCCAAATCAATCCTAAGACTTGTAATTAATTAAACCAAATAGAGACAAAATTATATATTAATGATCAAAATTAATTAAAATTAGAAGAATCAAAATATAAGTACCTCACCAAGGATCCTCTAGAGTGAAATTTCCCTAAAGTTTCCTAGAGTGCTACATTGTGTGGTTGAGATTTACTGGCAAGTCATATCATTTCCCTAAAGTTTCCTAGAGTGCTACATTGTGTGGTTGAGATTTACTGGCAAGTCATATCAGAAAAATTGATGTGATTTGCCAGTAAATCTCAACCACACAATATAACACTGTAGGAAACTTTAGAAAAAAATCACTCTAAAGGATCCTTGCTCTAAGTACCTACCTCGTAATTTGTCCAAAATAAAATTATGTGCAAGTACAACATTGCTAGGTATTTAAAACCATACTATTTACTACAAGGGTAAGTAAACATTCCTTTTTCTCTTCTTTTATCTTTTTACAATGATCAATCACTGAGAAATTCTCTCTAGCGAGATAAAGAAAAAGTGAGAAAAATGTTGAAGAGACAAGAGACTGTGCTGTCATCGTCGTCTCGCCGTGAAACCGTGCCTGAAAAAAACCACCACCATGCAAAAACCATCGGTTGCTTGTCCGGCATTCTTCGACTCGTCTCCTCCAAGTACCAAAATCGTCACCGTAACCGAATCACTTTCGGTGATTCCTTCCCTTTCTCACACTTCAATTTGTAGTTTTTAAACAATTCAATTGTGAATCGAATGAGAGTGATTGACATTACGATTTTCTTTTTTCTTTTTTTGTCAATTTTGTTTTACAAGGTAGAAAGCATGGAAAGAGCAACGAGCAGGTGAATTCTCCGGCTCCGGTGAAAATCGAAGCTTCTTTGCCGGCGACGATGATGATGCGATGCGATTATAAGAAGACGAATGGGAGTGGAGGAGACAAAATGGTCGATTTTCGGCGGAGATTCTCGTGCGAAGTCCCTCGAAGCCCAACACTTCCACCGGAGATTCGGCGATCGAATTCCGTCAACTCGCCGGAAAACTTCCGAGCTAGTACTCCGCCGCCTCCGGCACTTGTGGCGAGGCTGATGGGGCTGGAGGAGATTCCGGCGGAGGCTGCGATCGCGGAGAAGAGAAAGAAGTTGTTGGGAGCGTTGGAGAAATGTGACGAAGATCTCCAGGCGATTAAGAAAATCATCGAGTCTCTGCGATCTACGGAGGAGCCGGAGCGCCTTCGATCTCAGCCGCCACCGCTCAGCGTAGAGGGCAATGCAGGCGGCGGAGGCGGCGGTGGTGGAGGAGATATAATGAGGAATGTGAAGTGGTGTTCGGAATTTAACGGCGGCGAAGAGCGGAGTCCGATCTCTGTGTTTGATGACTTCACTAAATCACCTTTGAACACCAGTTCCTTCTCAAAAAGACACATTATTAATGGTATGCAATCTTCTTCTTCTTATTTAATTTGTCTTTTTCTTCAATTTTTAAAATATTTTATTATTATTAAGTTTAACATAAATAACAACTTAGGATATCAAACAAAAACCTTCTTTTCTTTCTTTTTCTTTTTTGTTTGTTTTTCTTTTTCTTTTTTTCTTCCAAATACTTTCCTTTGGCACTTGCAAGTTCTAAAAATAAGCACTTTGTTTAGTTTGAAATCCTCTTGAACAAGGGTGGTCAAAGTTTTAATTATTTGGTTAGTTTAATGATCAAAAAGGGTGTCCTTATTAAGATGTGACCAATTTGATTCCCTCTTTCGGTTTCATGTTCCCAAAAAAAAAAAAAAAAATTTGTTTTTGTTTTTGTGTTTTGTCATTTTTCTAGGCTGGTTAAAGTTTTTCAAGCTTGAATAAACATGGGAACAAGCTAACCTAATTTTTTAATACTACACTCAAAATTTTTATATTTATATATCTGACATCATTTGATGGGACTTAAAGTTTGGTTTAATTTTACACTCAAAATTTTTATCCAGAAATATCAATGTATGATTCGAATTCATTTTGTACATAGATCTCCCAACCATGCTCCATCATTCATAGTAAATTTCTTGATAAATTTTCATAATAAGTAGAATTTTTTAATTTTCTCTTTATTAATTTCAATTTTTCATGAAGATGTTCTAGATATTATTTTACAATCATAGAAAGGAAATAAAATAATAAAAAACTGCATACACTGGAATTCAAGTCTCAAACCTAACTCCTTAATCTTAGATGCATGCTAAATAGACATTGCTCAATTGTGCCAACTCTCACATCAACATACCCTTTAAACTACAAGACTCATCAAACTACTCAACCTTTTTTTTTTTTTTTTAAACTAGTCAAGTTTGCTTGCAAGATCATTCAATATCACCTATTAGATAAAAAAATCAAGCTTGATTATATTAGTGAATTTTGTTCTATAAACTATTAGATATCTTGAGTTTGACTCATTAGAAGTTGTTGTTGGCCCAAGAAACACATGACCCAATCTTTATCATATTTTTAGATTCAATAATTTATGAACATGTATTATTATTGTTTGGTTTGAAACCCAACTTAACATACCCGTTATTTGGCTTCACTCAACTTCTTTATCTTTTATATGTTCTTTGGCATATGTTGTTAGTGTGTGTGTATATATATGTGTGTCCTTACATCATAAATATTTAAGTTGCTTTTTGCTTTTTGATTAGATTAGATAAATCAGATCAGACAATCTTTTTTTCTTTTTATGTTAGTCTATGTGTAAAAAAATGCATTAAATATATAAAATAATGTAAAATATATTAAAATATGTTAAATGTCTATTGAAAGGAATATAATATACAAGTCTATGTTTTAGATTCACTTACTAAACCCAGTAATATATTAAGATGATAATTGGTTTACAATTCGAGAATGTTTAATTATTAACCAACCATCTTCTTGACACATTACTGGATCTGGAAAGTTTGTCTAATTTTTAGGCATCTATAGCAATGCTCATATTGAAATTATAACTTTTAATTATTCCTAACAAACACCCAATAAACAGTCATTAACAAGACGAACGAATAACTTTTCATACTATTTTTTCAGATTTTCTTTTTTCAACTTTATAATTTCACGTTCTATAAAATTTTCTTGAGAATTATGTTTCATATAAATATCAAGATGTAGTTATGTTTTAGACATTATGTTTTTCTAAAAATCCATCTAGTGATACCTCCACTCCACTAAAGATCTTTTATTCTAAAAATTCTTTATCTGTATGTTTTAATTCAATCACTGTCATTTGATTATATCTTTTGTGAGTGAATTTAAACAAGGCGACAGGAGAATTTATTTTTATTTTATTTTTAAATCCCTGCAAGCAGTGGACTTGGAGTTCTATAATAAGTACATGTCCTTGAACTGGAGCCAATGTTTTCCACCATTGAGGTAGTCCAGTTGGCAACTATTATTAAAGTTACAAAAGAACATAATTATCAACAATAATCATAGCTATAGCATATTCAGCATGGACCCTCTTAATAAAATGATAAAAAAGTTTTTTTTCTTTTTCTTTTGGTCATTATTATTATTATTAAAGCATTAGAAATTTAAAAAGTAATAGCATATAGCAGTTATTAAATAATATATTTTCTCTCTAGTCCTTCAGTCAAAGATGACTGAAAAGTAGTAATAGAAACAAAGAAAAAGAAAATGCAAAAGAAAAAAGAAGGCACTCACATCGGCTTTAGGTGACAACAACTCCTCCACTTTATCAGGTTTAGGGTCCCCCACCCTATATAATTGTGTAAAAAAATGTTACAAATTCATAATTCATGTCTTACAATTTATTCATAATAACATGACAAGAGAGAGTTATGTCTAGTATGGCTGAATTTGTAATAAAGTTTAAAATTTAACACATAACATGTCATGTTATTGTGAGAAAATTTTGTGAGGCTTAGATTATGAGTTTTTTTCCAACCATGCATATACTTATAATTAGCTATATTCAATACTTTTTTATCTTAAAATTATATTTTGAAAATTACTCTAAAAATAAAATTTATAGACTAAATTTATTGTGAATATGGCTCACTCTGAACTGAATTTGAATCTATAAAACTATACTTCATTTTTAATTGCTTTTTAAGATACTTGTTATTAATGAAACAGATTTGACCTAAATATAAAGGCAAGTAGCTAGCTAATTAGGGCTTAATTCTTAGATAGGTCATGGGTTCAATTTCACTTAAGGGAGTTAAATTAAGGGAGTATAAGTATTTAGGTGCTTTGCCAAGGGTGGAGAGATTTTCTCTCATAGGTGCTAATCTAATAACTAACAACTAACATTTGCTGATTAAAAAAAAAAAAAAGAGTAGCTAGCTAATTAAGCTAGGCCATTAAACAAACAAGTGGATTTATTTTTATTTTTTTAAATCCTAATTCAAAAAATTATTTGATCAGTTTGAAATGCAAAACAACTATTGTTTACAAACTTCTTTTTTCCATCAAAAAATTATGTGCTTGAATTTATTGCTTGTTTATTTTTTCGAATCAATTTTATATCAATGTTAAATGTGACTATATCAATATATAAGCTCGCTCCCAAGCCAAGACATTGATGATATTATTGAACATTAATTAATGTGTTCATTGCAAATAAATAGGTGCAGGAAGACGAACGGTGCAGCAGCAGCAACAAAAGCCACAACCGATGAGAACAAACCCTAGATTCATCAGAAGAGATGTTGATGACTTTGGGATAATAAAGTGTGAGACCGAGGTGGCGTCGCCACCGTACTTATGGAGCAACAAAGTTACCATGAATATGATAGAGAGTGTGGATGAAGTTTGTAGGGACATTGCATGGGGGGAGAAGAGAGAGGTTGGGAGAATAGGGTTGGTTTTACAAGATTACATATGCAAAGATTTGATTGAAGAAATTGTCAAGGAATTAGGAGAATGTTGTAGTAGTAGTAGTTGCATGTTGTATCATTATTCACTACCCCTTGAAGCTTGTAAGAGAAGGCTACCTTTCTAATGTGTCCCTCTTTAAAAGATGGATATTTCTTTCTTGCCCATAATATGAACCCATTTACCCTTTGATTTATATATTCATTTGCTTCATTTCTTTTTTAAAAATTTCTATATAATTGGGTTTGGGTGGAATGTGGTTTTAGATATTTTTTCACTTTCTTTTTTTTTTAATTTATAAATATACTTCAAAATTTATTTTTAATTTTTAAAATTTTATGTGACGCAATTTGCTCAAAATTTATTTTTAATTTTTAAAATTTTATATGACACAATTTGCAATGCATGCAAGGAGATAATTTTAAAGTACAAGTGAATTGGGAATAACATATTTTAATATTCATTCATTCAGCATTTTCTTTTCTTTTCATTTTCTTTATTGTTCATATCTTTTACGTTTTGTATTTTCTTAGCAAATTCAAAATCTAACTGAAGCATTAATATACATAATACTAGCTAAAGTACACATTTCTAAAATCCACCAGGAGACAACCCTTTTTTTTCAACAATGATACATCTCCTTATTTTTGAGCTCTAAATCAGCTATATTGGAAAATCAAAAAATAAAATAAAAAAATAAAGCCAAAACATCATATCATGTGGAACCCACATACACATTAGAGCTCTTAGTTTAGAACTCTCAACCATTGCGCTTTTTTTTTTATGAGAAACCTTTTTACAACAAGATCACACCGAACGCATTTTTGTAAAGTAAATCTTAAATACATGCAATTTTTCATAGATCACATCATATATGAGTAATGTTAGGATATCAAAATTTCTACCAAATATTTTATTAAATGTCTCACATGAAATGAGTCCTACATAAGTGTGGAATTCATATTCATGTGAGACATTTAATAAAATATTTGATAAAAATTTTGAGACCTCTAGCATTTTCCATCATGAATATCAAGTAAGACAAAGTGGATAGTAATCCAACTCAAAATCTCCAAAATTATGATTGGTTCCAAATCTTATATATCATAAATCATGTGTTCAGTAAAATATGAAATAATATTTTTATTTGACTTTAATGTTTATTCAACAGGACATCCAAACTAAAAGGAAAAGGGCCAATTATAGAATGATACACATATAAAGACACCTACTCCTGAAACATGGGAAGCCCTACAAAAATGTCACAAAGCCTCATAACAAATCACACCACAAATATTCATTTAACAAAAAAAAAAAAACCACTTGCATAACCAAAAATAGAATATTCGTAATTTCACTTTTTTTTATAATACAGGCCCTTATAACTAACACCACAAAAATTCATAACCAACAAAGGTGAAGATTAATTGAAGACCATATAATTAATTTGAAGAAGAAAAAAAAATCAGATATTTACTTATTGAATGCCAATTATTGTAAAGCCAATGGTAATACAAAAAGTCCTCTTTTTTGGAAAAGAAAGAATAATAATTATTATTTAAAAAAAAAAAACATGCAAACAAATTGGAATAGGATTCCCACATTACCTTAAATTTTTATAATAATAAGAAATAAAACTATACAACAGAGTTGACAATACAACTATACTATACAATATACACAAAACAACCGATAAATCTCACTCAAATATCATGACCCATGATGACTGATCCTATTGCATCACACAAGTTAATAGCTGCCTAAAAATAGTTAAGAGCATTTTTCATTCTTTCATCATTCCCATTCCTACTTTTCCGGTGTCAAATTGGAACAATTCAATTATGACTACTTATTTATAACTTACTTTGGAAATTCTAATCAACTTTTATTTCGATTAAAGCTACTCCGCCGCTCATCGAAATCACCAAAAAAAAAATTGTCAATGTCAACAAACCTAAAGATTGTCACAAAAAATTGTGGTCATCAGGATATTATCTCTTCAACTCATCAGCTCCAAGAGTTTCAAGGCACTGAGGGAACTTCCTTGTCAAAATTTTAGCATCTCTGAAAAGGAACACAACAGCAGCTTAGCTTCAAAACCTGTGAAACATACTAGTTCTGTGTTTGATTTCAATTTTCTAAATTCAGTTTTTTAAAAACTAAATTTTTTATTTCTCGTATTTTTTTGTTTTTAATAAATATTTTTAAAATTTTAAACATTTTTTTTACTTTTTTACATGCACCTTACTTAGATGTATGTAAAAAGTAAATATTTGTGAAAAAATATTTTAAAAAATTAATAAATATACAAAAATACAAAAAAATATATTGAATTTTCGTATTTCTAGTATTTAGTGAATTTTTTAAAGATTTTTTTCACGAAAATTATGCATTTTAAGTATATTTATGTTAGGTGTGTCTAAAAATTTTTATAAAAAAATGGCTTAAAATATTTATAAAAAAATCAATAAAAACAAAAAAAAAATACGGGAAACAAAAATGTAGAATTTTCTGAAAAGTGTTTTCAAAAAACTAGAAACAAACATAGTGAATCTAAATGCTGAAATCTTAGGGCTTTGTTTGGAAAAGTTACCATTCAAAATGTTTGCAAGAAGGGAAATAGTAACCAAGTTTCTAAAAAGGTGAGCTTAACCCCCTCAATCATGCAAATGAAATTCAGTAGTCAACTTCAAGGATCACTGTTTGAATTGTGAAACGAGCCCCTATTCAACAGATCTACTTGTCAAGGAAGCATTGCTTACCACTTCTCTTCATAGCAGAAGAAGTTGAACAAACAAGTGATATTTGTCTAAAACAATTCCATGGATCAACCCAATACCTGAACATGTAACAAATACATCAAATAAATAACTTTAAAATGTTTCATTAGATTGCTTTTCCTCAAAAAAAAATATATATATATACATATAATAAGCATCTAACGGTACAGTATAAAATAGTTATACACATACACCATAAGCGGCTACAGAAGGAGAAAGATTCATATTTCTTCACTCATTGCCATGGAATCCGGAAAATCCAAAATCTTGATTCTGGGCAAAGAAGAGGAATGCCTATTCTCCATGAAAGGAAGAAGCTTTCCAGAATGTAAGCTGTTTATGATCCAGCTAGCAGGCTGCATTAAGTAATCAATAAAGACTAAGAATACATAAAATTGAAAATTGAAGGCACAGAAAAGACAGATTATTCGGCCGCTATCTTATTTATGGCCTAACAAGCAATAGACCATTTTTTTTCTCAACACTCTGGGAGTTTGATATTATCTTTAGTCAGCTAAGCTATTTAGAGAGAGAATGGTTATTGAAAGCACCAACCATCATTGGTATCTTGCCCTCTGAAGCACAATGCTTCAAGTGACGCGAAACCCTGCTCTCATCCTCGGCAACAATAACCCCTGCAGAAATCTTCTCAGCATTAAGATTCTGGACCAACAACTGAAGGGTTTTGAACACCTTGCCACCTCCATGCTGGCAGTCAACAAAGAACAAGGACTACGTGAGACTATAATCACAAACATATAGGCACAATCAGATGAACTAGCAGTCTAAAGCCTAGGCTGAGCGATCAAATGAAGTTAGTGTTAATGTGGGAGAAATTATTCAATGTTCAAGTCCAGGGGTGCTCCAAGTTATAGTAATTGGTAAAAACTGTAGGACCTGTTACTTTTGTGTTGGAGTTTTAGGAGACAATGTGCAAGGTGTCAATTAATAAATGACATGGAGCACTGAATAATTTCTTTTAATGTGGACACTGATATGGTTGCTAACCATCTGTTGTTAACTTGGAAGTCATTTCCAAGAAACAAAATACTTTGGAAGAATAAAATTGGTGAATATGCATTTTATGTAACATACGCACACAAAAAACACTTCAGGTCAACTTCATGAACCAGATTATTTCATCAAGGTTGAGTATTTCCGACTGGCTCTCGCTGAAAACTTCTGAAACATTTCTGCCAAGGGGCTTATGGAAGATGGTGGCAGGGTAGGCAATTTTCCATGAGCCTCAGGAACCACAAAGTGGTGGAAAGGGAATCTACCCTATTGATTTATCATTGTACTAAGGGATTCACAAAACATAAACAATCCCAAAAGCATTCCCAACTGGTACAAAAACTGAGCATCGTCTTCACCTTCATGATCAAATTTCTCTATCAGTCTGACCTCTGAACAAGCATGCGAGATTAAATCTCACATCTAGACAGAGTAATATCAATTGAAAGCCCAATTGTATATTACATTACACCAAATAATGTATGTATCCCATTTATTGCTTAATTTTGTTCTATCTGTAGTCTGTAGATTGGAAAAATACTACTGTTATGTGTCCCAATGTGGTACTTGTTTACAGCTTTGAGTGTTGTTGAGGACTCCTTGTCCCCTCATTGTACCTTTTTCTTCTCTAATAAAATTAATTTTTGTTGCTGATCAAAAATTAATGTAATTAGTGTAGTACTGAAATTTGAAATTGGAAACTATTCTGTACCACAGGATAACCACTTCCAAAGATCAATAAACCAGTGTAGTATTGCAATTTGAAATCATTACTCTACCACTATTAGTAGCACGTGAAACGATATCCACAGAAGCCTGCAAGAACTGCTGGAGAGATGATCACAAAATAGATACAAATCATAATAGTCGAGGAGAATATTAATGGGTCTTAAAGTGGCAAACTCTCTCCAAAATATCAATATTAAAAACAAGTACTCTACCTTCACAACTTTTGATAGTCTGGTGCAGAAACTGTGCTTCCCGTGAAGCAAGATACCTACTCCGTCAAATATATAATTGTGGTTATTGCAACATAGTGGCCTACCTATTCTGGTGCACTTTTCACCAACATGATTTGATATAATCATATATCTGCCAAATAAATTATTTTAGAAGCATAAGACTGTGTTTAAAATTTCTTTTACGGATTACTTGCATTAGTGCAGAAAATTCACAGATAAAAAATAAAATAAAAGAAAACCCTTTCATATATTAACAATTATGGTATCAGGCCAGGACAGAACATGCTATGCACAAATCATTTCATGGTAATACTGAGCTTCCAAAATATATTAAATTACTTAGAGGCCTATTTCATTTCATATATAGTAAATTATGAGGACCTTACGATGATATATATTGCAGTTTCAAAGCAATAGAAAACTGCATGTTATCACAATTATTCTTCCAACTGGTCTAACAAATTATATTTGTTTAGACAACATAATTAAAACTAGAAACAACATTGCTGCAGGAACAAGAAGAATGAGGGGAAGAACCTATTCACAAGTCATTAGCTTTTAGCGTAGGGTGCTTTTAGTAATTTTTCTAGATAGGGCTATTTGTTTTGTTGCAGGTCTTCTGTATCTTATAGCCTTCATTAGGATTACTTAAGTAATTGTAGGAGCTTAGAAAGTCAGATTTGCCAGAAAATTTCATTTAATTTGTTCAAAAACTATGTAAGCTGTTGGTTGCAATCCAACCTATAATTTGTTCAAAAACTACTTATTTTGCTGGAATTGAAATCATATATTGCTCTATATTAGTGGGACAATTTTTTGAAGATTAAACAACACCAACCTCCCCTAACAAATCGATAAATTATAGTGAGAATCTAAGTTTATTAATACAAACCAAGTTTACTAAGATTGTGGTATCATCTCAATTACTTGGATATATTTTCTCATAACTAAATAATTCCTTGTAAGATTTTGAATCAAAGTTAGTCAAACAATCCACCACCAGTACAGATAATGCACTCGAAATCAAAATTGATTGTTGGGTGAAAAAGCTGGAGATCAGATTCCAAAGAATAGAGTTCTAAAAAAAAAAAAAGATTCCAAAGAACATAGAAAAAGCTCATCTGTTTGGCTTTAGCTTGGGGTCTGTTGCTCTATTAGGGGTCATTGTATTCTTATTATCTCTGTCTACATTTTTATTTGAATTTTAGCAGGTCATGTTAATATGTTGGTACTGTTTCAGGGATTTGAAAAATATCTAAGAATATTTTACTTCAAATTGATGAGCTGGACCTTATTGAAAGCAGTTTTTAAACTACAGTATCAAAGGGTCAAGTTATTTGGGGAAAAAAAATGACTTCAAACCCACATGATGAGAGTTTTGAGTACAAAAAAGCAATTTAAACAGATTTATCTGAATTCTATCTTTATTCTACCCATTGCTTAGTTTTGAGCCTTGTAGCTCATGAATTTTTCAAGCCTTTCTCCCAAAATTGCAAAAATCTTAACCAAGACCAGACTTTGCAAGTTTGAGCTTGAGATCCAAAATATCCCCAGTTCACTACTACCTATAGCCATTGAATTCTTACACATACTAAATGAAAATATCATATCTGAGCAACCATTATCTGTACTTCTCATTTATTGTTTACTAATATCATGGATTAGCAAAAGCCGTGGAATGAAAATTACCTTTCCCCGTGTTCTATCTATCTTTCTTCTGAAATCACAAACACTTGAGTACAGGCCAATCAGAGTCAATATTTCAACTTAGACTACTTTGCAGTCAATAGAAGACAGTAGAATTAAAGAATTCCAGCAACAAGATGAAAGAAAGTTAAACACAAATCAGCAGGCTAAAAAGCACCAGTGATATGAATGGAAGTTAAATATATGCAAGACATACTTGTCACGCGGTAAGGCATAACCAGCTGCTACTGAATCAATAAGCCAATTAACATTAAGTATGTAGGAATTTACTGCGCAGCCATACAAGAACTTGGTCGTTTCTAGCTGGGAAAAGAGGAAAATATCAAATTCAAAATTAGGCATCCGCAACCCAAATAAAAACTAAGAATAATATAAGCAAACCAACTGTGCAAAGAAGGGAGAACACAACATAAATAGATGTAAAGCGGTTTGATAATGATAATGTAAAGCAGTATAACCAAAAATCATAGATTTAATATCCATAAACAGAAAAGAATTTATTACTTTCAAAGTCATTAAAGTTGAATCTCAACTTGAAGTTCAACATATTTCTTCCTCCTTTTTTTTTTTTTTTTTGTTGATAATCGAGAACCCATCCTAGGCAGGGACCTTTGGACCACCCCAAGAAGGTAAATTTGAGGTTTAGAGGCCACCCCCTAAGCCAGTGAACCGGGCAAACAGGAGGGAATTCGAACCCTCATCAATAATGTTGTTCAACATCTTCTATGATTCAGTTAAACATATTTGATTATTTTACCTGAGTCGTTGACAAATTCACTCAATTTTCACATTGACAAAAGTTACAATCACTGACAAAGTCAGTAAATTTACATAAGATAACCAAACATTTATAGTCATACAGCCGAATCATTGCTACAGATTTGTGATAATGTACATTACAGGTAATTGATTGATATAGGATGATTGTGAAGAAAACTCTACAAAATACAAAGTACAAACAGTGACCCCAAAAACAATGTAGGTCAGCAGCTAAGAGCCTTATTTAGGCTGTTTCTAGTTGGTTTTAGCAGCCAAATGGGGCAATAGAAGGGGCAGGGATCTGCTAGTAGTTAGGTGGAAAGAAAGTAGTGGGGAAGTTAAGGTGATGGGAACAATAACAAGAAAAGAGTTGGTTTGGTGTTTTTTTGCGTATTACACTTGATCAATGAGCGAAGAGTTGGAGTGCTCGTCAAAAAATTGCATGAAGAATTGGAGCATTTACGTACGATTTTAAGAGTACAATAAGGGCTAATCAGAACTGGCTATGAGGTTTAAGGGCTAGTATTTTAGGCATAAAGAAAGTAGTGGGGCAGTTTGGGTGATGTGATCAGTAACCAAGAATAGAGTTGGCTTGATGTTATTTCTGCATTACACTTGATCAATGAGTGAAGAGTTGGCATATGTAAATACGATTTAAGAGTGCAATAAGGGCTTCTCAGACCTGGCTATGAGCTTTAAAGGCTTTAAAATTGCAGAAGGTTGACAAGAGGAAAAAAAAGACAAGTACAGGCATCATACATAGAGAGAATTTTTTGATCAGCATCATACATGGAGTTAGAATTGCATTACACAGTTCCAAGAAAGCTTCGAAAGTTTCAATGAAACCTCTTAAACATGCTCTCCATTATATTAGAACCTTCGTATGGTTTACAAAGATTTCTATGAACCCTTAACTCTAAGAGCATGCCAAACTTTGTAGTCGGTTCCCTCTTTGATGTAACACTTCCTTGAGTTCATATAGGCGGCACCTTCCCCTCCCAGTTGGACAAAACTCAACCTCCAGTTTTAAAATGTTGAAATATAAAAATCCACAAGCTTTAAAAGTGCATCTATTGTTTGCTATGAAAATTCTCGAGTTGAGACTGCTTTTTCTGCTTCAATAGAAATTGAAAAGCAGAACAATGCAACCTTCTTAACTATGAAGTTGAATTTTCCAGATTGACAAAATCAATTGGAGTAGAAGACACATCTCTTCATTGAATTTGAAGTCTGTTTGAGATGCTCTCACTTGTAACAGAAATCTAGTTACTCACTTAACCTCTTCTTTTATTATAATATCTTCACATAATTCGACCTTGGCCCCTTGGCCTCCTCTCTAATATCAAGAACTGGTTGCGACTAACTTCTCGTGGCCACTTAGATTAGATCTATTGTGTGTGAGACCCTATGCAAGGGAGAGAATCTCATTAGGAAACTCTTCTAAGTTGTAGCTCTACGTGAGAGAACTTCAATAGCAAACTAGTAACCTTTAAAGGCATATCAAATTCAGAACCAACAGCAAAATCTCCAAAATTTCAGTTCAGCACAAGTGTCGTCTAATTGTTTGCTATCGACTTTAACTACTTCAAGGACAATACATAAGCTACTTGAGGTATTGTTGAATCTGTAATTGGAGCTTTCTTGACCTTGATAATCTGGTCCTTCAAACTTCGGTAAGATATTGATTCCTTTCCTTCACTTGTAACTCCAATTGTGCACCATTTTAATCTTCAACAAAAATCTCCAGCTGTAACACTTGTATTTAAATGAAATATTCATATATATGACATAAATAATCAAATTAAACCAAACTAAGCCTTATGTTCCAATCAAGTGAGATTGGATACATGAACCCTTTTTTGCCATTTTCCTTTGTCAAGGGCTATATGCTCATTTAAATTAAATAAATTCGTATAATTTTTTACTATCTCCTTCCATGTTAATTTAGGTCTTTTCTTCCCCCTAACATTTTCATTTATGGTGATCATAACACTTACATCTTCATTGTACATGACCAAACCATCTTACTTGTTCTCTCTCAATTTATCTTCATCGGTACTACTACTACCATTTCACGAAT
Organism: Camellia sinensis; assembly: GCF_055761805.1. Taxonomy (NCBI): domain Eukaryota; kingdom Viridiplantae; phylum Streptophyta; class Magnoliopsida; order Ericales; family Theaceae; genus Camellia; species Camellia sinensis. The sequence goes on from NC_138972.1 coordinate 64,363,931, forward strand.
ATATTTATTTTAATTTTGTACTTCCTGGTTTTACAGTTACCATGCATCCATCTAAGCATCTTCACCTTAAGCACATTCACTTTATGAAGGTATTGTTTCTTAGTTGCCTAACATTATGTTTTGTACAACATCATTGGCCTGATAAATGTGCTATTAAAAAATTTACTTTTATTAGTATACATCGATCACATAACAAGCAAAGATCAACTAAAAACACATCTGGTGTGCAGAACACATGAGAACAGTCCGGTAGCACTTTTGCTAGTTTAGAACCTTTTCTTTCTCGCACCCATCAAGAAAACAAAATAGAAAAAAAAAATGCATAGATTAAACCATTTATGTAACTTCATTTGTTCGCAACAACAAACCTTAATCAATCTAGCTTAAGAATGATACTTACATTACTCCATACAAGTAGAGTAAGTCAACATAAATAGATAAGGAAGCAGAGTAGTAACAGGAAAAGATGAGTATTTGTAGCTTTAACTTTTTAAGTAACAAACCTTTCTGAAACACAGAACTATGGGAAGCTTCTGTAGTTTTAATTTTGAGCTTCTCTTTCCCCTCAAATTTGGAGGAGATGGAATGTCAGCAAGAACTACACCACCATGTTTCCTAATTAGGCCCTCGGTTTCCTTTTCCTTTTGTCTAGGAAAACCTGTAAGCAAGAATTCTATATCTCGGAATATCAGTCTGTTAATGATCTGGGCAAGACAATTTGTTTGACTCTTTTTTACTTCTTGAAGTGTAGACTTAAACTTTGGGTTGGAATGTCTCAATCTTTTACCAGCTCTTGTAGTTGAGCCTGCAGATTTAAACAATAAACCATATTAGGTATAATATAAGTTTCAGAAATGTATTAAAATTTAGAGGTCCAATACAGCATCAGCATTTAAGGCTTACAATCTCTGTGTGAAGATTGCATCTTTCGGAGATCCTTCTTCTGTGGAAGCTGAATTTCAGTGTCTGAGAAACGGACTCGTTTTCTTGCTGGAACCTCAGCATCACAAGCAATTTTGCATTTAAGCTGCTCTTTTTTAAGGTTCTTGCTCTGTGGAAGCTTAGAATCACTCTTTTGTTTTGCAGAATGTTCTGGATTTTCTTCTCCACTGAAATGATTTACAAACTCTTTAGGAGCCTGAAAACGGCTACGCTTCCCCCGGCTTAAAATAAGAGGTGAGCACCTAGCTTTCTCCATGTGAACCTGCAACTCAGTCACATCTTTTGCAGTCTCATCATTGTTTCTCTTCTGATTCATCAAATCTGTGACTGGATTCTGCACAACTAAAGTTTCATAATTTCCTTCCATTTCTCTAGCGGTACTACATTTACGTATGAAATCCAAAGATGGTTGTCCTGTTGAACCCCTCTTACAGCCCATATTTTGCTTAGCAGAAAGCAATCCTGAACTGTATTCTGACGGGAATGAGCGATTACAATAAATATTATCCCTCTCCCCAAAGGCACTGCGGTGAGGCAATACCATGCTATAAGTTTTAAGTGAGGTCAACTGCTTGCGAACGGTGCACTTAGAACCTTCACCATTAATTATAGAGACAGCTTGCCTTTCCTCATGTACAAATTCTGGATTCAAACATGAGGTTCTCTGCAAATTCAAGTTAGAATATTCTGATGCAGGCCTGAGGCACTTTCCAGCATCAACTTCATCATTTGGATTCTCAGCAAGAGTAGAACAGGCATTTTCTGAAGAAATACTGCATGGAACAACAGAACAAAGAGGATCGACCAAGGATAAACTACAAGATCTCATGACATCCTGAGAAAACAATATACCCTCATCATCCCTGTTATGTAAATCTTTAGGTATGCTTGATTGAGAAGCCATGTGAGACCCTTTATCCTGGTCCTGCACAAATGAATTTTCATCTTGGGCAATATCAGCTGATTCCGATAGATAGCTTGTCTCGCCAACCAAAAATTTGGGAATGCTTTTAGCATTATCATGTTCCGCCAACGCATGAACATTTATTTCCTTCTGTGGAACAAAAGAAAATTAACTAACTTAAAGAAATTATTACATAACCAACGAGGATAGCAACCTGAAATTGATAATCACAAACATGTTGTCCAGTTGTAGTGCTCCACACCAAGTTTATGGAAGACATAAGGTAAGGATGGGGTTTATAAGTGAAAGGCGGTGTTCTGAATGTAAGACTAGAAGTTCAATATCATGGACATTTGGAAGTTACATAGAAAACTAGTAAAATTAAAACAATCTTATGGCAAGTTAATAACAGAGCATGCAAAAGGATGTTGTAAAGATTCAGAAACCTAAGACAACGAGAAAAAAGAAAGTTCACAAATTTTCAATGTAAACCTTTCAAGAATGGCTGAATACACTTCAAATTTCAGATGTTGTCATGAGGTAGAAAAGAATATTTCAAAAAATATAATAATAATAATGATGGAATAAAACTGGGGGAGGTTCAATATTTCAACAACAATACAGAGGTTTTGCCTCCTATACTGCAATTTGAGAAAAATAACAATAATAAAGAGCACCTTAACATGAGAAACTGAGACTTTTTTCTCTCTAAATTACACAATCAATGGTGTTATCAAGCTTTTTGTTACCATTGAAGTGAATAATATCCCTTTAAGAACAGCATGATACACAGACAGAAGCACGGAAGGAAATATTAACAGAGAGATTTATTGGAAAGCAACATCCACCTTCCACATCCAACCGCCCATCCAGCGGCTCTGAAATCTGTCAGAGCTTACAATTGTTAGGTTATCATCTCTTTCTGCAAGAAGAAAATAAAATGACAAGATAAGCATAGATCACCATGCATCAAACGGGGAGAAGGAAAGAGCCACATGGAAACAGAAATATCACCATTATTCACATTATTCCAAGCGTGAGGAGGACAGTTCAAATTTGTTTGAGGCTGAAATGAAGTCATGTTCTCCATGGCAAAGTCAACTCCCTGCAATCCAAGCAAGCTTCATTGGTGTCCCAAGGTTTACTTATCAAACTAAAAAGCAACAGAATCTTCTACTAATTAGATACAATCTACATTCATCAATGAGGGCTGCAGAGGCATACATGAGAATCTAATTGAGAGATTTGTCTAACAAATTCTTGAACTAGTATGCATTTGCTTGTAGGGCTAGAGGGAAGGGGATGATTGAGAAAACCTTGTATTTTAAACGAAAAACGACCTTAAAATTTCATTTACACTTAACACTTATCAAAGAAAAAAATCATTTACACTTGGTTCAGCTGATATACAGAGAAGACACCGAAATATTAAAGAAAATGAACTTCAATACCTCTTTTGCCTTTGTTGTTGCTGGAACATCAGAATTTGCCGTGAGTGACAAATGCACCATGGAGTCATTGTGAGCTGCCACAACAAAGGTCTCTAAACCAAAAGTTGGATCATCTATAAGATTCCTTTGCCTGTCAAAATCAAGAACTTCTATTGGTAAATCTTTTCCTTCATGTTTTGCCATGTCCAAAATATCTGTTGACTGTTGTTTTACAGATATATCATCACAATCAACTTTTGGAGTACCCTGGCCCTCATCACATCCATAATGATTTTCTGAACTGGGTGTATCTTTAACTTGAGATATGGTTGAAGCACAAGCACACAGATCATCAAGATTACTAACAGATAAGCCCACATCGTCAAATGCATCTGCCATATCGGATTCATCCAAGTCTGATAGAAAATCCATTTCATCAATATCCTCAGTGGGGCAGTGGAAGCCGTCTTCCAAACCCTCCAAGCGTGCTTGCTTCACTCGAAGGGCAATTTCAAGTACAGCTGCAGCTGCCAATGATTTTGTGGATGGTGAACTCTTTACCATGTCATGTATGATTAGTGCTTCAGATGCCGCAATCGAGAGTTCAACAGATTCATTGATATCAGAAACTTTGAGATATCCAGCATTTTCTTCATTATTTATCGTGACATCCTTGTCCTTTGCAGGAGATTGAGGACAAACATGGTCAGATGTTTCCTGCTGGGAAGTCAAAGGAGGCATATTTACCACATCAACATTATAACCCACTCTGAATTGATTCTCCATCTCTTCTTGACCTGCTGATGACACTTCAGTTTGATGCACTGATAGAACATTATTAGAGGATGTCCTCCCTGCTTGGGACGTATCCAAAAGTGAACTTGGTGTATGCTGTGAAATACCATCTGGTGATAGATGCAGATGAAAATGTACCACCTGCTGGAGATAAGCAACAGCATGAAATAGATGGAGGCCAGGTTCTGATTTGACAATAGAAACACCTAGTTCTCTAAGACACATACAGAAATGAACTAGTCACGAGAAAAGAAAAAAAGAAAAAATATTATGTTACATAAATTGTGCCTTCATTACCCCAAAACTTCGAGATCAGCAGCAGTGTATGGGAAAAAGATTGAAGGAGGCTGGGGAAACTGACACTCTGAAGGCTTCAAAAGTCAATCTTGTCATATCTTCTTGGAAATCTGGGGGCACTGCTATCTAAGCCACACGTAGGAATGGAAATTTGGCCCACTAATCGAGGTTCCCCACCCCACAAAAGGAATAATTTGGGAGGCATCCAATTGGAATCAGGAGGGTATGGAGAGAATAATGTGAATCTGATTCAGGTTTGGGGTATGGTTGGGAGTAGATGCCGCTCTCTGATTGCCCCATTTATATACTTGTGAAAAAATTAATCTACATTTTTTTATAAACATCAAAATTTTATTTAAAAAACAAGAAGAAGAAGATACAAGAGGAGGAGAATGAGAGGTCCACCAAAAAAAATGATAAAATTATACCCAAAATTACATCTCACACATAACTCTCCAATCTCTACAAATCAAAAGCAAAGGAATCTCCCTAAAAGAGAAAACAGTGACACCCAAAAGTAAAATAAGTAACAAATTCTCTTCTATAACTCTCCCAAATCATTTAACTTATCATCAAATATTCTTGTGATTCCTTCGGACTAAAAGGAGGAGACACTGACACCATTGTTTTCCTCTCGATCAACTGTAGGGAAGGTATGTAGATTGATAAAGATGCTTTATGAGTTAAAGCAATCTCATAGATCTTGGTTTGACAGGTTGCTCAATGCCATGTTCAGGTTCGAATATAGGTGAAGTCATGTAGGCCTATTTTACATAGACTCCAGTACAAGTATTGAGTATGGGTGCATGTCCAACCATCAGACCTTTGTAAAACTAGATCTTTGGATATTAGGATATGTATCCAAAAGGGTAAGAGTATGGGGACATGTCCTGACCACATATACATTGCATATTATATAATATTTTTAGATAAAATGATGTAAATTATTTTGTTACCTGAAATTAAATAGAATTTGAAAATATATATATATATATATATGTGAAATTTCTCTCTCCCATCAGTATGAGAGGCAATAAATATTTATTTACTAGCAAATTTGAGCTTCATCTTGTTCAAACATCGTACAAAAAATTAGAGGATCCAAGTGTCTAAATTGTGTCAGACACATTTTCTACACCCTCACCCTTGTCATATCATATCTGATGGACACCAGTATTGTAGGGAAAATAGAAGAGACTAAGTAACAATGATGCAGATCATACTGTTTTCATCATGCAAGATAGTGATAAGATGAGCTCTTATCTTATGTGTGGATGGTATAGTGATGGTAGAGAATGATGTGGACATCGTGTCCCCATCATGGATTTAAAAACCAGCCGAGTCATAGCATAACAGCCGATTCAAACAGGAATTTGGGAATGCTGAGTTGAATACACCCCGCTTTACCGAGGTGCAATCAAAATCACTACAGAGCAAGTCGAGTCAATACGCACCGACAAAAACTGGATTTCCAAAGAGGTGGAGCACCTTGCAGCTTTTCAAAACAGATTTCCATGTGGTGCTTTGGAGTTATCCTTGCAGCTTCAACTACATTTTAGTGCATGAGTGGCCTATTTAAAGAGGTGGAGCACCTCAAGTCCCTTTGATTGGCCGGCTTGGGACTGCGGTATTTTGCATAGAAACAAAGAAATGAAGAGGTTTTTAATTGACTTGTGATGACTCAGCCCTTTTCTACTTGATGTGGGAATGCTACCACATAAGAATGCAAAACAGAGCCCACATTTTCATTATTGAGCATGTTAAGTGCTGATCAATTCATCTATTGCATGCCACATGTCCAATTTTTGTGTTAACATTAATTTTCTTGATTCGTACAAGCAGCAAAAAAATTTAGATACCACAAGATTGATTAAAATAGGACAAACTAAGATTAAAATAATCTGAACAAGCATACAACACTCGATATTCCCAATACCGTTACACCGTCACTAATAACACTATTTAGAACTTTGATCACCAAACTCACAACGACGTGTGGACCTGTGGGAGGGAGAATGTCACATCCCGTCCCACATCAGTTAGGTAGGAAAAGTTTATGGACTATAAAATTGAGTTCACATCCCTTCCAAGTAACGACACATTTTAAAACCATGAGAGCCTAGCCCAAAGTGAAAAATATCCTTATGGTTCAAGATGGGCACGTTACAAATGCAGTTTAAGTAAGAACAAAATCTGTGTATACACACACAGGCACAAATATTTTTTTATCAAGAAGCAAAAAATTATACACCAACGTATCCTGCTTTCTAATAACTTACATTTTCAGAAGATTGAGCCAAACTAGCAGGTGAATTGTCTTCCCCAGATAAGAACAGGTGGCAGCTATTATATCTACCTTCATTCCTTGATGACAGATTCACATCTTTTCCAGTGCTGATGTTCTGTTGAAAAAATGACAATTCCAATTCATTGAAATGTGAAAAGTCCATTACTATATACTTTTCTCAAAAAGAAATAACAAAAAATAAAGAAAAAGTAAAGAAATCTTTTGATAATCTGCAGTGCCCATAGTAAAAACAGCAAATGCCATGCAACATTGCTACATTGGTATGAAATCATGATAATTCTCATGGTTACTAAATTACCATAAATAAATACATAAACAAAACTCCAAGGTACTTACTCGATCCCAAATGCATGACACTGCCAGTTGTGCAAATTCTTGCATTAAACAAAAGTCCAAAAAAATTACCAACTATCCCTCAATCTCTATAATAAAAGACAATATTGTGACAAGCTCAGGTCCTGAAAACACACTAGATAGGCATTGATTACTGAATAGAACTTGACTTGTACTCTAATGGGAGATTGAGAATTGTAAATCAATAGAACTGAAACTTGTATCACCAACTCATGCACCAAAAGATCATTAGAGAACATCCAACTGTATACTAAGATAGTAAAGTTGAATTTTGTAATAAGGCAATAAGGTTGAATATGGAGAGATAATAGAGACAAAAAAAAAGAAAAGAAAGAACACAAAGGTTTAAAATGGTTCGGCCAAGATTGACCTACATCCACACACAAAACCCTAGGGGACTACATCTTTTATTCACTCAACTCGATACTCTTGTTTACAATCAAATCCATTCGCTTAAGGAATTAAAATAAATCAAAGATACAAAATAATCATAACATGTACAAATCATGAGATCTTCATAAATTATGATATAATATTATTTCCAACAAGTTACACATAAACTTAGCCTGAAAACTACATATACTGAGGAGAAAACAGGACTTTCTGGTGCCAAACAAGACAAGTTATTTATCTTATCTACTTCTGAAATCATAATACGGATGATAGTAAAAAAAAAAATACAAACCGTGAATTGTTGCTCGGGAGTAGTTTGCTCATCGAATGGCTCAACATGGTGTTGTTGGAGCCAAGCAGGACACCAAGCTACCTCCTGTGACAATCAAACAATCGATTCAACTCCAAAATTATATATATTTATTGCTTGCTTTGAGTGAATATTTACAAGCTAGAACTCAGTATCTTCACCAAATCTAATCAATGTTGAATCCATAGATAGATAGATAGATAGATAGATAGATAGATAGAGGTGTTTGAATTGAATGCAAAAGAATTACCTCCGAGAACTGAGGAGGACGAAACCCTAATAACCTCCCCATGGAAGAATTACCTCCTCAGAGAGGACTCAGACGAGACCTTCGCGCCAAAACCACATTCGAGATTTGTCTTGTGTGTGCGGAGTGCTTGGCACCATACCAATTATTTTGCACTCTATTTTTTCAAATCCTTATTTATAAATTATAAAATCTTTAAAATTTCTTTTTTCTTCTTAAATAATACAAAAATTATTCTTATAAAAATATTTCATCCATTAAAATGCACACCCCAACACCCTCCACACCCCCAAAACCCTAACAAAATTCACAATGATGGAACCTCTCAAAATCAGTAGAAAAAAATTTGTGATGATGAAGAAGTTTCTTCGTTGTTTTATTACAGGATTTGCCAACCTGTTTGATTTCTTTTTATTACCTCTTTTCACACACACAACATAATCATCTTTCATACTTCTCTGATTGGTTTTCTATCATTCATCTATAGCCTTACTGTACTTGTATGGTCTCTATATGAGCAAAATTGGACAGGATTTCATCCCCGATCGACCCTCAGGAAAACCGGTCGATCGACTACCCAAGAGTGATCCAACCTCCTTTGTTTGCCTGCTTCTGCAGCTACTACTTAGGTTATTTGTTTCCGAACAAATAAGAAATATTCGATTATCTATTCACAAACAAATAAACAATGTTTGGAATTGTGTTCTTGAATTTTCATCATATGTTCAGTAGTTCAGTTCTGAAAAAATGACAAATAGTTTCTCTTTTTTTTACCATTTTTTTTTAAAGAAACTTACATTTATAAGGCTAATCTCCTCTGAGTTAAGAATACTATCAAAGCTATGAACCTCTTATGAGTTTTTATTGTTGTACTCCTCTCGTCTCATGAAGTTATGGTTGTCGAACAAACTTCTACTCATTGTCATTGTCGGAGAAGTGTATGTATTCAAATGGTTGCCACTGCTGCCACCAGAATATTGCCGCCAAAGAGTTTTCAAAGTTTTGAAGGTGGGATTTGAAAAAGATTGGATGGGTTGTGATGGATGTGGGTGGTCTCATAAATCCTAAATCATGATGTAGTGAGTGTGTGTACTTAATTGTGCGATGAAAATGTCTTAAAATTATTGATATCCTTATGAATAATTTCATTTGAAGTTATTATTATAATAATAAAAAAAACTAAAAAATAGGTAGTTCAAAATAATTGATTGAGTTATAATAGCGGCACCCGTGTATGCGCGCAAGGGCACGCTGGTTTCCTTTGCTTTATTTTATGTAGATACTTTTTTTGACTTGAAAAAAATTAAATTAAATTTAAATTAAAAAAAAAATTTAAAAATCAAAAATTATTTAAAAATAAATTAAAGTCCAATGATTCAAAAAAATTTATACAATTAAAAAAAGTCATTCTTATTCCTCAACAAAAAAATAAATAATAATAATTCTTAAAAGTAATTTTTCTTACCTCATAAAAAATCAATTTTAAAAAATCAATTTGCAAAGAAGGCCTTTAGAAAATGTTTGGAAAGTTAATTTTTTGACTAAAAACATCCAAAAATAAAAAATAAAAATAAAAAATCACTAAGTAGACGACAAGAGTAATACGGTTTGGGTCAGGCGGGTATAAGATTTGGGTCTGATTTTACCTTTGGGGCTAGGTTTGGAAAAGAGAACTTCTAAAATCTGATTTGTTCTGCTTAGTACAAATTAGGGTTTTTTTTAATCGAGTCGTTTGGTTTCACCGTTAGCCCACCACTCAACCAGACCACTTTGAATTGGAAACCAACCTAATTATTTAGTCATTCAATGCAATTTGTTAAATATTCGTTCAAAATGTAAATAAGTAAATTTGAATAAAGAGATCTATTAATTTTATAGATTTTGTTCAAATTCGATTCGATAAATTTATATGCGCTATAAAAATAAAATTAATTTACTCTAGTTCAATTAAATTAAAATTTATTTAAGATTAACTTGAAAAAGTAAATAGAGAAGAGGTTATAGAAGGTGATACAAATGGCAGGAAGGGAAATGACAAAGAATGGGGAAAGATCAGGGAGGCCACCTAGCCATATATTTTAAAGAGGTCTTTCAGTTCAAATATTCAAAATCAAACTTTCTTTATTTAAAAATTGGAGATTTGGTGATAGACTCTTCAGCACATGTTTGATTAGAAGAATTAAAGTATGGGATTAGGATTATTAATCCGTGGGCCCAACCATCCTATATTTGTTTTGACATTTGGGTTAGGACTATTAATCCAATGGATAATTAATCCAACAAATTTGTAGGATAATTAGTAATGGGGTAGGGGTGGGATAGTTAATACCATACTAATTTGATAGGATTATTAATACCTCACTATTAGTATTGTGAATCAAACATGGCCTCAGTGTCTAACTTGTCCTTCAAAATGATAAGAATTATATAGATCATTTCAAAAACTCCTAGTATTTTAAAACTTATTTCTTTTACTATAATATCCTTATATATATATGTGTGTGTGTGTGTGTGTGTGTGTCAACTTGTAATCACTCTCTTCTCTCATCTCAATCTCTCTTCTCTCTGTCTCGCACTTATCACTATTCTCTTCATCGGTGCCATCGTTGCTCTCCATCGGTACTACTACAACTTACCATGAAACTCTTTCTCCACCGTCTTCATCACCACCATTATTTGTTGCATCCACAACTTTAGATCTGAGATCATTCACAATTGTTATTACCGGAAAATGACAATTTGTGACAATTCGCAAACCTCAAATCTGATATTCTTCACTCTCTCTCTCCCTTTGATTTTGATGGTTCATGCTCTCTCTCTCTCTCTCTCTCTCTCTCTTCTTCTTTTTCTTTTTCTTCTCTTAATCCTCTTTTTTCGAACTCTGTCTCTCTATCTCTCTTTCTTCTTCTCATGATGCTCTGTTCTTTCAACAGTAAAATTTTACTCTGGTTCATAACACAACACTCTCCTATAAAGCTATTATAGCAGCTTGTTTTAGAGTAAAATTTCACTTTGAATCATAATAAACTTTACTCTAATTCATGATAAAATTTTACTCTGTAATTTAAAAAATAAAAAAAGAAGAAGAGAGAGTAAAAATTTACTCTGAATCAGAGTAAAATTTATTATGACTTAAAGTACAATTTTACTGTCACTAAGCAAATCAGTATGTTATTAACCAGAGTAAAATTTTACTGTTACGAAAATAGAGTACATATTAAATGAACGAACCAAAGTCAAATTTGATTTTTAGATCTATGAACAAACAAACAAAAAACTCTTAATTTTTCATTGCAATATTTTGATTTCTCATTTTTTCGTCAAATCTAAGTTTTTTGTTTTGTTTTGTTTTGTTTTTTTAATCTCTGATATGAAGTTATTGATCTCAAATACGAGTTCGTAGGTATCAAATCTGAGATGGTGGTGGTTTAATGGTAAAAATTGTGGTTGCGGGCCGACGGTGAAGATGAGCGACGCTGATAGATGATGAAGATGGTGGAGACGATGAACAATCATCGAGTTGGTAAAAAGAGAGAGAGAGTTGTAAAAGAAATAGAAGAAAGAGATGGTATAATAGTCAAATAAAATATTCAAATAACAAATTTTGTCTTTTATACATAATTTTATCATTATAAAAGGGTTTTAAAAGTACTAATTTTTTTTTTTCTATACTTTTAGCAAGAAAATGAAGTTAAGAGGGATTTATGGGGTAATTCTATTTACACATCCCACATCATCTCAGTATACACCACTTACTCAGTGCACACCAAACATAATTTTAATCTTATTATTTTTGCTCAGTGCACACCATTCATTTTCAAATATACCTAAAATATCCTCATCTTCTTCAACCACCCTACCAACCCTAACCTTAGCCACCGCCACTTGCTTTCGGCCGTCATCTTCTCTGGCGAATCTCTTTCTCACTCTTCTATCCATCACTCCTCCTACTTCATCATCACCAAACTCATTTCCAAACCTTTTTCCACCCTCTTCCTCCCTCCACCACCGACTCAACTACCTATCCGCTATTGCCGCTGCAACCTCTCGTTCCACTCATCTCTTTCTTCTTATTCTTCTTTTCTTTCTCTAGAAACTGCCAAACCCACTCTCACCACCGTAAACCTCCCTATACAGCGATCTTCTTCAACCAATCGGAGAGGAGCTTTTCGTCGAAGGTAGTTGCAGTGGTGAAGGTTCGATTCGAAGCTTGAAATCATAGATTGGAACTTCAAATCTAGTTTGCATGATCGGACTCCTACAAACCCTAGATCTAGATCTGAAAACAGTAGGACTTTCTCTCTCTCTTTCTTTCTCTATCTATTCTCTCTCTCTCTGCGATGGAGAAAAGTAGGCAATGGCTGATGTAGGGAACTTGGTTGTTTGCTGGTGGAGGAAAGGAGAAAGGTTTGTAGAGAAGAAAGTTGTCGCCGGCGAGGTAGAGAGGTTGTAGAGGTTACAATGGTGGCTAGGTTTCAGTGACGGTGCCCAGAAGTGAAAGTAGACGGTGGAGACTAGTGGCAGGTGGTGGTACCTAAAAGAGTCTAGGGTTAGAATTATGTCCAAAATGGTAATTTGATAAAGAGTTATAAGTGTAATAAAAAAATTATGGAAATGGTATGTACTGAGAAGTTTTGTAATGTGTAAATAGAATTACCCGAGTTTATGGCCAAATTTCCCTTAAAAATTCAAGGGCAATTAATACAAAATGTCCAAACTACCAATATATATATATATATATATATCAGATACTTGGTTTAATTCTCTCACACTCTTTTTTTTTTTCTCTCTCTCTCTCTCTCTCTCTCTTGTCGTTTCCATCTCAGCCGCCAAATCCGAAGAAGAATGGTACGATAAATCAACTGTTTACTTGTCGGAGTCATCGTAGGGGTGGAGGCAAAAGCCGAAGGGCAGCGATACAACTACGGCGCAACGGCGGTGATGTGTGCAAGTCTGACTAACTCACAACCTCCTTTCTTTTCTCTCTCTTACTCTTTTTTCTCTTTCAGTCTTCTCAGATGTAGATCACCGATTGTGGTGGTGGAGGAGGAGAGTTGTTGTCATCGCATTATTAGGCGGAGAAGTGCAACGCTGATCTGACGGAGGCGAAAAGATTGGTTTGCGAGCTCCATGCAAAGGCTACGGTAGCGATTGTTAGCAGACTCCAGCTATAGATATACACATACGTATATATATATATATATAGAGAGAGAGAGAGAGAGAGAGATGTGGAGGTGCGTTTACCGTAGCCACTGATTTGAGGTTCAATACCGATCTAGGGTTCTAGATTAGCACCGTCGTGGCACTCCAAGAGACGGCGGAAGTGTGTTTGGCTGAGTTGTGTGATTATACATATCTTTTTTTTAACATAGATCTGAGTTGAGTTTTCTTGCTGTTATTGTTGTTGTTGTTGTTGAACACATGTGTTCTTTGAAATTAACAGATAGAGAGATATTTGGATATATTCTCTGAAACTAATAGTTAGAGAGAGAGTGGGTTTCAATTTGTACAGATAAAATAGGTTTGAATTTATTTATTTATTTATTTATTTTTAGAGATTTGAGCTAGGCTTTGTGAATTTCAAACAGATAAGAAGGGGTTTTCAAATCTAAGTTTAATTTCAACAAATAATTTCAACAGATAAGAATTTTTGAACATATAAATTTCAATAGATAGATTTTATTTGGACATATATTTGAATAGATAAGGGAAATTTAAATTGAAAAGATAAAAAAAATTAAACAGAGCGGGTAAAAAAATTGAACTGATAGGAAAAAATTGAACAGATAAAAAATAATTTGAACAGACAAATATAAATTTGACCAGATAGTTTACAAAAAGTCAACAGATAAAAAAATCAATTAATAAATTAATAGATAAAATTGTAAACAAAATGTCATCCAAAACAAACAAAAAAACTTCTCACCAAATTCTTTCATAAAAGGTGAACCTCTCACTAACAAAAAAAAAATATTATTAAATCTAATGTCTTATACCTTTCTTAATTTGGATTTTTCAACAATTAACCCTTTTAAAAACTTTGAATAAATATTTTTACCAATAAAGTCAAATTTGGTTAAAATTTGAAACTTATATATATATATATATATATATATATATATATATATATTTTATTTTTCCCGGCCATGCCCATTTATAAAATAATAAGATTAATTTTATACTATTTAGTTACATAAAAAATAATATATATAACCAAAATTTTGCATTAAAAATCATAGAATGAATGAAGCAAGAAAAACAGTAATCTATTCACAAAACAACGTGAGATGAAAGATGTTAACAATGAGGGCTATTACATGTATTTACATTAAGAAATACTTGTAACCTTTTGGTAAGAAATGATTGAAAAAAAAAAGCCTCTTTTCGTACGTTTCGTTTATAAGTTAAATAAAAAGTAGAAAGAAAAAAAAAACAAATGGAGGAAAAGAAAGACTTTTTATCAGTATTGTTTCTCACAAAAAATGATAAGATTTGATAAGAAATTAGCTGATTGGTTGTGTAACATTTATAATACCAAGATCGCACATCACCCACATTCCTACATCACATATTTTGTTTTCTTACTCATCCAAACATGATAGTGAGAAAACACCATAATTTCTTCTTGTTTCTCACCTAAATACGTTACCACAATCATCTGTTTTCGTTTTTAACCTCCACAATCCAAACAGAGTGCTAAAACTTTGTTTAATTGGAAAAGAGACATCTCGGCTTGAAACACTAGTAATTATCTAATAAATCCACAGCATTAAAAGATTGCAAGAGCACTCTATACTTGAATGATCCAATGACTTTGTTCCCCCTCTTTCTTGATCCTAAACCTCTCCAAAATCTCATAATTTCCATGCCAAGTTAATACCTACAATAAAAATTAAAAACCCAATCATTAGCAAACACAATCAAACATATTCAGAAGTAATCGACATCAACGGAATGCATATTAGCCTACATAAATCATCATAATTATTAGTTATGCAATTTAGGCATTCATCGCAAACTATTGATTTCCCTTCTCCAATTTCTCTTTTGCTCATCGTTTGCTTCTTTTTTCATAAAAAATGTAAGGCTCAAAACAAAAATGGTTCTGTCTTGGCTGTTGCAAAATTTAAGTTCAGCTCCAATTTTAACCCAAAGAACAATCATAATAATAACAACAATAAAATAAGGTTTTATAGTTTCATGAGAGCTTTTGTGAATTTGCCATATGGGTATTTTTCCCTTACTCTACTATATCATCTCTTTTCAATCCATGGTTGTCTAATTTGCATATCCATACACCATTCAACTTAAACATGGCATCTATGTATAATCTAATTGTCCAATTCCAAATAGTTGGTATAAAATTTTCAGTTCCTTCTTCTAAAAACATACCTATTTTGGGAGCACCTCTTTGTGAGCTTTGTACGAGAGAATTACATTCCATACCAAAGCAATAACATTAGCAGCAAGGACCTGAAATGGTAAACCACGAATGAAGAGTTGGAAATTTTATACTGTAAGGTAAAAACAATAGAGGATAACGAAACAAATCATGTGTCTTAATCAATTGGGGTCAGCTACATAAATTTGTAGAACAAAATTCTTATAATTACAAAATATATGCCATCCAAACCTGAAATTGCTGTGGTACAAATCGGAAGTTGAGAAATTGAAAAGGTATCCACAATTGCCAATTTGCAAGGACAGCAGAGAACCACTCCTACAAAATGGGAGATCATCATTAACATGAAAAATTTTAACTTGGAAAGAAGACAAATTACTTCTAATAACATGTTTTCAAGAGTTAAATGTCAATTCACTCCGTTTGGATAGCAGGATAAGAGAAGAAAAAAAATGCCTATGATTTCTCACTATCATGTTTAGATGAGTAAGAAAGCAAAGTATAAGATATAGGGATATGGGTGGAATTTTTTTTTCTTTATATTTTAATGGGCAATCTCGGTATCATAAAAAATATACAACCAATCAGTTTGTTTTTCATCAAATCTCACTCACTTTTGGTGAGAAATGAAACCTATAAAATCATAAAGTTCTTTTTTATTTTTATTTTTATTGGTACCGGGGTGTCCGGATCAAAATCATAAAGTTCTCTTTCTCTTTATTTCTTATCATTTCTCACCAAATCACTAATCCAAATGGACTGTTAAAGATAAAAGGTAGAATAAGCATTTAGAATTACTTGTTGAAGCTTTGGCACCACTTGCGACGGCCTCCCCTCAAGAGTTACCAGCGTAGATAGGAAAAGTCCAATGAATAGAGGAGAAAAAAGAAACTGCATTAAGTTCAGGTCAAAATAACTTTATTAATGAAAGTATTATGTTAATGCCAAGTAGATTAACCAACGTTTAGTTGCATAGCAGGAAAGATTAAAAGCAGATAAGAAGTCACCTGGTCAAGTAGAAGCCGCAAGAAAGCACCTGATGCACCAGGCAATGTGACCAGTTTACTCAAAGACAAATACCTAAAAGCAAGTCAGGTTAGGTTAACTAGGGTACAAAAGACAATCCACGGATCCAAATATTATACAAACAAATGAGAATGCAAAGGGGCTGGTGAGTGGGGTGATGGTGACTGGTGAGTAACATTTTTCTATGTGACATTACTAGGTTTTCAATCAGTAGAGTTGGAGATCATGTTCATTGATCCAGAACACCCAATAATTGGACCATGTTAAGGTTGTCAAGTATGGAGGTCATGCCCATTGATCCATAATACCCAATAATTGGCCCATGTGAAGGTTTGACAACTCATAACCCAAAAAAAGAAGTAAAAATATTTACATCGAGCTAAACAAAGTAAGAAATTTTAAGGAAAAAAACGCAGAGCTGAAGAAAAAATATATTGGAATTGATGCAGTGCGAAATGCGAAATAATAACAATTCCAAAATCCGTTGATTCAAATAAGAATACCGAAAGTAAGATTATTCTCTAGACTCGTTGATTCACAAAGAATACCGAGAATAAAGGCTCAACAATGGTTGATTCTCACATAATACCCAAAGTTGGAACATAAGAGTATATCAACTCACAATGTTATTAGTCATCAAAAGCTTCCTTCGCCCTAAGGCTTACATCTTTATCTATAACAAACCTAATTCTTGTTGAACAAGAAACTAATAAAATTAGAAATAAAATCAAAACTAATAAAGTAGGAAAATTGTATCATATCAAATCAAGAAACCAAATAACTTAATAATTCTATGATATTCTATACTAAATTAAAAAATTCCTAATCAACTATAAATTTCAAAACAATAAAATAAAAATATTTATTTTTTAAATTCAGTCCACATCAGGAATGGTTAAAACACCCTTCTGGAGAATCACAGATTGAAAACAGCTTCTTCCAACTTTAGAGGGAAACATAGGATAAAGTAATAAGGAATCTGTAGCCATTACCAGAAATGCAATGTGGGACCCACCAAAACCAGCCCCAACAGAGTGAATAAAAACGTCCTCTTCAGGTCTAGTGATGGCACTTGATCAATCATAACCTGAGTCACATTTTTAAAGTAAGATTGTGCTCAAAGTTGTTAACACATCAAACTACAGTAGGTAAAAGTAAACTGCGAAGCACAGCAAACACAATCCAATTCAAATCCATTATCCAAAACAGTTTCCTCCTTACTACTGGCAAAGACTTGTCTGCAAATTGAAAGCAAGCTAAGTAATCAGATTTTAAAGATTCTATTTGTCCATGTGATGAAACAATAACATCAATATGACATAGCACATGTTGTACTTATACCTTAACAGTCGGAGTATGGTAGCATCATCTTGCAAGTACATATGTAATCTTTTTTTTTGTTTTGTTTTTGCTTATATGTTCCAATTAGGCCGTATAAATAATAAAACTATAAGTGGCATGGATTCTAACCAAATATGGTCCAATCAATGTAATAAATGAAAAATGTAAAAATACTATAATTTATTTGAAACCAAATACGGCCATACCAGCCAACAATTCATTGAGGTAAACAATAGAATAATAATCGGAAACAAATACAACGAGTGACTTGACTAATCCAGTTGTGTGTACTCAGAAAGGTTGTGAAAACCCAAAACTCATATTTCCTTGAAGGAAAAAGCTATAGAAAATACAGCCCGCCTACCAGATAGTGACAAGACACTTCAATGGCACTGGAGACAAGGGGGGTATCTAGGTGAGAGATGAAGCAGCCCATATATATATATATATAGAGAGAGAGAGAGAGAGAGGCAATGGAAAGCCTTATGCTGTGTTTGGTTGGAGGATTTGGGAGGGAATTTGGAAAAGAAAAGGGAAAAAGTGTATGAAACTAGATGAAATATAGGCATGTTTTATTCACATTTCACTTATCTTTTTCTTTGCCCTTTCCAAATTCCTTCCCAAATCCTCCAACCAAACACAGCGTTAGGGTCTCTGAGATAACATAGAGCTCCAGAATATGGGGCATTCCAAATCTGATGTAGGAGTAGTAGATCATTCTATTTATAGAGGCTTGGACTCATGCAGTAGCATCTATTTTGGACTTCTAGCTCATCATTTCAATGACGTAGATCAAATTTAGAAATACAGATACCAGACTCAATTACTCACAATGTCAGGGATAGTCCATGCCGGGGATAGTCTATACTGAAAGCAGTAGCTTCTTTTCTAATGCAGCCCTAGGGTTGCAATGATGCTTTTTCTACAAAAATTATGGAGAACTTTATGCTAGTAAAACATAGATCATTGCTCAATTAAGCATAAAAAGCTAAAAAAAACTGAATGGAACACGCTAAAATATGCTGAAATTATTCCCAAGAAAAACTTATATGTAGGTATTTAGTCAAAATACAGAATGGTTGAGATTTACCCAAACCTGTTGTGTATGACAAAAAATAGATTTAAAAAGAAAAAATGTTTTAAACCATATAAAGCAAACACCCTAAGCATCAAGGAAACCAAGGACCATGGATGTAGGAGGATTAGAGATGATTATAATGTGGAAGCAATATGAAATATACCAAAAGAGGACCAGCATCAAGCAAAGGACCACCACTGTAGGTCAAATGCAACCTCCCATGATGCTAAGAATGCCAAATAGTGTTCTGAGGAGAGCTCATAAGCTTCCCAACAGCCATGAGTGGAGCAAAGGCGTCTAGAAGGAGGAGAAGAACAAGAGACAGAAGCAGTAGAAGAGGAAGGGGAATGGTGAAAGAGGTAGAGAACAAGAAAAAAGAGAGAAGAAGGCATCCATTACAGGGTTCTTCCAATATCCAACAATTGGTTTGTCACCTATCTCTGTAGATGAACTGAAGAATGTGTAAATGCAAAGATCAAACAGAAATTGAAAAAGAACCTAATGTCACTATATATCCATCAAAATTCATGTGATATGTAAAGCTCTTGAAACTGAAAACATGAAGAGAGAGAATGCCAAATAGTATTCTGAAGAGAGATAATAAGCTTCCATGACGCTAAGAATGCCAAATAGTATTCTGAAGAGAGCTCATAACCTTCCCAACAGCCATGAGTGGAGCAAAGTCTCTAGAAGGAGAAGAACAAGAGACAGAAGAAGTAGAAGAGGAAGGGTAATGGTAAAAGAGGTAGAGAATAAGAAAAGAGAGAGAAAGCATCCATTACAGTGTTCTTCCAATATCCAACAATTGGTTTCTCACCAATGTCTGTAGATGAACTGAAGAATGTGTAAATGCAAAGATCAAACAGAAATTGAAAAAGAACCTAACATCACTATATATCCATCAAAATTCATGTGATGTGTAAACCTCTTGAAACTGAAAACATGAAGAGAGATATATAAGATTCTTGAAATAATATATTTGAAAAATGAACCATCAAGGCAGGGAAAAGGAAAGAAAAGACTTACACAGTTTAAGTTACAGGGAAAAGCCTACCTGACAGATTAGATCTCCAATGAAAGTCAGAAACGCAGATGTCACAGCCTTCGTCAACACAGGGTGCTTCTCAAGAAGAGTCAAATACCTAAAATAAAAAAATAAAAATTCAAGTTAGGAACAAAGTAGGACACGTTTTTCAACCCCATAAAGTTGCGAGAGGTACAAGTAACAACAATCTGAACTAAAGCCATAATTCCTTCTTGCATCATATTTATTATTTCTTTCGCAACAAAAAATAGAATTCATTGGAAAAAAGAGAAATAAAATGGCAGAGATTACCATTTGTAGGGGGGGGGGGGTTTGAGGTGAAAAGTGATTAAGAGAGTGATTAGAAAGGTAAAACTATGTCAATGGTAATGGTCCAACAGACTTGGGAAGGCTGGAGAAATGAGCAGCTAGGTGAGGGTGGAACAAGTGGTTCAAGAAGCAAAGAATGGCAGTGCACAAATGGGTAGCATCTCCTAAATCTTAAAAAATCCTCCTCTTGGACATTGGGAAATAGGTCTTATTTATAGGTTTTTCATTGGCACCAAAGGATACCAAGTGGCTAAATAAAGTGAGGACATGTGTCCCTAAGAATCACATGGAATATTTTGCCTTGGACTACCAGGCTAAAGGTGCCACGTGTCCCTCTGCATGTACTATTTACTATCTGTTTGGCACGGATGCCTCAACAAGCACACTTGGGGCAGGAGTGCTTGCCGTTGCAACTTGCCTTTTTAGCTTGAATCTCAGCAAGTGCACTTGCAGTGGTAACGTTTGCCGTTGCACTTGCCTTCTGAGTTTAGCTTAGCCAAGATAAGCATTCTCAGTACTTCATAACCAGCTATCAGCCATGTTTTGTATCCACCTCAACGAAGCCTCCATCCTTAGCCACCTAACCACAAAATCCCCAGTTTCCCAAGGCGAAAGCCACAACCAAGCCTGTTATCAACCATGTTGTGCCTTAATACCAAGCCTAAG
Source organism: Camellia sinensis (assembly GCF_055761805.1). Classification (NCBI taxonomy): domain Eukaryota; kingdom Viridiplantae; phylum Streptophyta; class Magnoliopsida; order Ericales; family Theaceae; genus Camellia; species Camellia sinensis. The sequence continues at coordinate 64,384,778 of NC_138972.1, forward strand.
GGGGCTTCATTGGTCCTGCATGTGCAACAAAGGCATGTTCATGGCTTGGGTAATGGAAAGGGAGTCCCCTTACGCTCAGGCTGCCCTACTCCTATCTTTGCGGGGTTGTCGCGTTACACTGGTATCTCTGGGCCTGCTATCAGCTCCAACCAGTAAGCTTTAGGGCCTGCTATCAACACCAAACTAGTGAGCTTCAGCTCCTGCTATCATCGCCGAGCTAATGATGACTTTAGGGGCCTGCTATCAGCGCCAAGCATTAGCCTCTACTTGTGGAGGAGAAGCTTCTCCCAAAGGCTGCTATCACCTTGGTGGGAGTGTTCCCGCTGCAAGTTAGTTGCGGCAGTTGTAGTTTGCTATAGCGGTTATTTCCTGTGGTAAGTTCAAATGGCGGCGCCAACAATACTAGAAATAGCAGTGCGGATAAAGTACCTCCGCAACTTGACTGTTGCAAATGTTGCTTCCGTAACTTGACTTATACAATTTTCTTCATGGAGCTTGTTCGGACTCTTGGTGGGTCGGACCTACTTCGACCCATTGTTGACCCACTTCCCTTGGGCTTTGGCCCAGGCTCCTTTAATCATTCATGGTCGCCTAAGAGTGGCAACCTCCGACTTAGGTCCATTCTTAATTTTGACCTTAATTTCTGACCCTTTACACCGTCAAATCAAAAAACAAATAATCCAAGGAAAAAATAAATAGTAAATAAAGCAGTGGAGGTATTCTTTTTTTTAATAACTGGATATCCAGCCCACTGGAGCTACTAATCCGGGGGACTAAACCCACCATCCACTAACAGTGGAGGTATTCTAAAGCAGAGCAGCTCCAAAAGGATGCATAGATTATCATTACCATCAAATCAATGAACAAAAAATGGAGAAAGAAAATAAAATAAAAATGGGCGCATTCTAAAACAAAGAACTTCCAAAGAATGCTAGTAAAAAATAATCAAAGGGCATATGTTCATGTAATCGGCTTGATTCATAATAAGAGAAAATATAAATGAAAAGCAACAAACAGAGAATTCATAGATTTTCCTTAGAATGACATGCTAGAAATTTATTAGCAATATCAGATATCAATTAGTTTAAATTAAGCAATAGAAACCAAATGAAGGATTGAAACTTGCAATGCAACAGTTTAAACCGACTATGAACCACAAAAGGGAGAAAAGCCAAGATGTGAGAAAAGCCATTCCTCCAACAGGCACATCCCAAATCCGATCCAAGAAACATTTTTAATCTTTCAATCACCATCATAAGTCACTAGTCTTCTTCCACCACCCAATCACAACTTCATTGAAAATCAATGAGTTAATCAAACTTGACAATGCCCACAATCTACATTTCTAGAGGATGTGCCAATCCCTTGGCTTCACCCTCCTTTTGTCAATTTTTACAGATCAAGGGTCTAGGGTTACATTGCTTACTTGCAACGCAAACTCTCTTTGTATCAAATGCGAGGTGGGACAAAATGACGATAGCATGTCAGAGGCATCCCTGGGTAGCTTATTTATGATGATGATGGCTTTCCACGGTTGATAGCAGACTTTAAAAAGACAGGATTTTGGTTGTTTGATTAAAATCCACAAAGACAGTAATGCGTGCGTCGCCATTGTGTGGGAGTGTTGGCAGGATTCATGTGGCCATGTGTTTCTTATTTTGCTTCTTAAAGTTGTTCCAACAAGCAACCATGTATTGTATCATTTGATAATTGGTACAAAATGCAAATAACAAGCATAGAACAAGTCTATGCAATTCTATGCAATTTATGAGTCTCTGTACCTGTTATACAGACCAAATAAGCATAGTTCAAGTGGTTTTTTTTCTCTTTTTCATCACCTCAGAGATTCGACTGTCATTTGTTTCATGAGTGATAGAACATGATTATATAATGTAAACACATAGTTTTTCACACGATGTGGAATTCACACCTGCATGTCTCAAAATGAAGACTTGCCGTGACAACACAAGGACTTGCAGTTTAGTTGCTAAATCAGTGCAAGTTCTTAAATTATGATGGAAAACGATCAAACATTCAAGCTGTTTTCAACCAGATTATCATGATTTTAGCAAAAGCAAAGTAGGTCCTCCATAGTATCAGAATGCAGAATGCCAAATCAACATGTTTCAAGGTTAAAAGGAAGCATAAGTAGCATGTGGTATGTTTCAAGGTAAAAAGGAAGCATATGTAGCATGTGGTAACTGAAAAATGCCATTGGATATAGTTGCGATCCTGACTAGTTGGGATAAGACTTTATTTTGCTTTTGAGAGAAAAATCACTTCAAAGTTTGCTCTCGATAGAAAGACAAGCATTCAAAAATGCCAACCAACCTGAATCATACTGGTTTTATTAACTTCCTTAAGAAATTCATTTTAAATATTTGGTCTCCAATCCATTTTTGACAACGTCAGCTAATGTTCCCTTCACTGTGGAGAACATTTTTTGCATTTTCTGACATTTAGTACATGGAAAACAAACTTATTTTGGCAAAAAATATTTTTTCGGAGCAAAATCTTATCAGTGCCACCACATTACCAACACCACCATCCTACCATCGCCGCCACCACTGCCACCGCCCCAGCCCCACCACCACTAATAACAACTAGCAGGTTAGTAGGTGGCAACCAAACATTAAAAAAAAAGAAAAATCTTCACAAAACCAAAAAAAAAAAAATGTTTTGGATAAGAAAATGCTTTGGCGGAGCAAAAGAGTAGATTTCTTTTCCTCATGTTAATTTTTTGGTGCCGTCATTTGCATCTTTACCTTCGTTGCTCATAATGCTGCCATGAATAGAAACATAAATTAATTTGACAAATCAAATAAATACAAATATAAACAATCTTTACCATGAAAGCAAGGACCAGTCACTCCGACCACCGCCGCTGCTACCACCATCACCTGAATTCCCGCCACCAGAACTCCCATACCCTCCCCTCCCACCAGACCCACCAGACCCACCATCCGAAACAGCTGAAACTCGAAAATGATCAATGCCCAATAGTCTATACCCAGTTTTTTCAAAACCCAAATCTTTAAACACACTCGGACGAGTATAATTCAAAGACAATGGCCGAGAATTGCACGAAGAACAGCTCTTGAAACCACCAATTTGAAATGGGTTCAGGGGGATTTTGGCCTGGTTAGCGAAACGAGAAATGGGTTTGAAAGGGAAGCCCGCGAATTTGAACAAGAGTGGAGTTCTACGCGAAATTGTTGCGGGATTTAGCACCATAGTTGATGTGGTTCGAGGGTTTATGGGGTTATGAAAGGGTAAGCCAAGGATTGGGAAGGGTGGAGTTCAGCTATACTACCCTTCAAAAGTGACATTTTATTACACCTCGACTATCATATTATTTTGTTTCTTTAATTTTAAAATGAATAAATTACACTCACATTATTTGAAGTTTTCAAAAGCTATAATTAGAGCCTTTTCCCATATTAAGCCTAATTTGTAACTTAATTTTTAAATTAGGTCTAGTTTAGACGGAATTTTCAAATTAGGCTAAAGCATTATTACAAAGCGCGCTTTCACTGTTTGGACACCAAGATGTGATGAATAGTGAAAGTGATATTTCAAATCATCCTTTTAATTAAGAAAGCGTGGTTGCAAATCACATTTTTGGTATGGAATTTTTTTCTGAATCACTGTGCATATAAATTTTTTTTTTTTGGTGAAGAAAACGCTATTTCGAATCGCGCTTTCACTGTTGATTAATGAAATCGTGGATTGAAACCACGCTTTTAAACCCCACATAAAATACCAAGCTTCCTCATTTGCAATCACGTTTTTTACACTTTGGAGCCTTTCGACTCTGCTCTCAGACTCCCTCTGCTCTCAGTGAAGCCAAGCTCTCGCTCTCGATCTTCCACTCTTTCGCTCTCGATCTCGCTCTGCTCAACTCTCACTATCGCTCTCGCTCTCGCTCTCACTCTCTGTCTCTGCTTTCTCTCTCTCTCTCTCTCTCCGTGGTATGCCATCTAGCTCTGTCTGTATAATTTGAATTTTATGTATTGATTTATTGTGTTTGTGAAAATGTGAATGTGTAGTTGAAAATGTGAATGTGTGTTTGTGAAAATGTGAATGTTAGGGTTTTATCAGTGTGGTTATGAAATTATGAAATCATAAAATGTTAGGGTTTTGAATTGTCAAATCAGAAATTATGCTTGTGGTTTCAGAAATTAGGGTTTGGAATTGTTTGAAATTAGAAATTAGGGTTTGGAATTGTTTGAAATCAAAAATTAGGGTTTGGAATTTTTTGAAATCATAAATCAGGGTTTGGAATTAGGGTTTGGAAGTTTGCTCCTGAATCAGAAATCAGAAATTATGTTTGTGAATAAACTAACCTATATTTGTTGAATTGAAATTATGAAATGTCTATATTTTGAAAATTAAAATCAGAAATTGAAATTTTGAAATTATGCTTGTGAATCAAAATGTCTATATTTTTTGAAATTAGGGTTTGGAATTTTGAATTGTGAATAAATCAACCTATATTTGTTGAATTGAAAATTTTATTTTTTGCTTGTTAAGAGGAATTAAAGGGAAATTAGGGTTTGAAATTAGTTTATTCAAAGGAAATTAGGGTTTAAAAGGAAATTAGGGTTTGAAATTAATTTTTTTTGAAATTAGTTTACAGTCTTACAAGTAATTTTTTTTAATTAAGAATAAAATTTAAAAAATTGAAAGGAAATTAGGGTTTGAAATTAGTTTATTCAAAGGAAATTAGGGTTTAAAAGGAAATTAGGGTTTGAAATTAATTTTTTTTGAAATTAGTTTACAGTCTTACAAGTAATTTTTTTTAATTAAGAATAAAATTTAAAAAATTGAAAGGAAATTAGGGTTTGAAATTAGTTTATTCAAAGGAAATTAGGGTTTAAAAGGAAATTAGGGTTTGAAATTAATTTTTTTTAAAATTAGTTTACAGTCTTAAAAGTAATTTTTATTAATTAAGAATAAAATTAAAAAAATTAGGGTTTGAAATTAGTTTATTCAAAGGAAATTAGGGTTTAAAAGGAAATTAGGGTTTGGAATTAGTTTTTTTTAAAATTAGTTTACAGTCTTAAAAGTAATTTTTTTTAATTAAGAATAAATTTAAAAAAATTGAAATTCATATAATTGAGAATTGAGAATTGAAACTCATACTATGAAATTCATGAATTGAGAATTAAGGCGGACTGACAATTCCAATTCGAGGTCTACATGCTTACATATATATGATCATTTTTGTTTCAGAAAATAAGACTATAAACTGTATGATTGAATTCAAAGGGGGTTAAAGTCAATTTCATCTTTCAAAAAAATGACAAATATAATATGAATTTCAATTAAAAATACTCAGTGTATGGAAAGATTACATTTTTTCATAAGTTAAATTTCATGAAACTAATTTCTACTAAATGAAATTATTAAAAAAGATATATTTAATTTTGACTCTATTTTATTCAAAAAAAAATATTTTTATTGACTTCAAAATAATAAATGAAAAGATCATGTTCTCTCAAAATATTTAATTTTGACTCTATTTTATTCAAATAAAAACATTTTGGTTTAGTTTCGTTCGGTTTATTTCACTGTATTTGGGGTCAGGCACCCATAATATGATTTAAAATTCTTAAGATTTATTTTCATTTGGGTTTCGCTAAAGGTTTCCACTTAGTTGTTAACTACCTAAATCCATACTTTAGGACATAGCTTATTGCAGGTGTCTGCATATAAGCACATAAGCACTTGTAAATTGTATGTAAGACCGGATTGCACTCTATCCCTCCAAGCTAACCAACCAAAAAAATTTAATTTTGGGAGGTGCCACATTCTTCCACAACCATTTCGAAAATCAAACCAAACAATTTATTTTTGTCAAATTTATTTCTATTTTTTCAAAAAAATCAAAAAATAATTTAAAAAATCAAACCAAACCGCTATATCATGTATTATTTTTAATATACATTCAATAAAATTAATAATTTTTATAAAAAATATTAACTTTGATATTAGAATAATTTGAAGACATTTCATCATAAAATACTAACATTTAATTTTATAATCTTGTCATAGAAATTTTCAAAAATTTAATGAGCTGAATTTGTAATACATATAATAGCATTATAGTAGAAATTAAAATTTCCTCACAAAAATTAAGAAATTTTGAAATAGTTTTTGAAATGGGTATTGAACGAAGTGACTTATCGCCACTTTCGTTTTGTGACTGTCCACCACCATTGAAAAGGAAAATCTGAACATTATGTTTTAATAATTTTTATTTTGATTTATATAATTAGAAGTCATTATTACACTAGTTATAATATATGCATGAAAAGAGTCTTAAAATATTCTAATTAATAGTCCATAGCAATTTCGTAGGTAAGAAGGACACAAAAAAAAATTGGCACTTTGATGGGTAAGCCTGTGTTTCATAAGACCAAATAATTGGTACGGATGGCCCGATAGAGTCTCATGGATAACTATCCAAAATTTACTATATAGATTTAACCACCAACTTAAATTTTCTCTCTAATTTTTGGCCATTATAAATTATCTCTGTAATTATTTTTTTGTTTTTGTATGTTTAAGAAAAAAAAAAGAGTAAATAAATTAAATTTTTTTCTTACTTTTTAGAGCGAGCCAAAATGAGTTTTTTGTTTTAATTTCATAACAAAGCCTTTATGACTTCTAAAAAGTGGACGAGGGTTACTAGTTCACATAGGAAATAACTGTCATTAAGGTCCCTAATGGCACAAGTTTGAGCAAATCAAATTAACTTATCTGTAATTGTCCATAAATCTGAAGAATTGGATCACCAGTTTTAAAAAATTAATAACAATGTTTGAAACCTCTATTTTATATTGTCCAAATCAATCAAGTTCTTTCAACTCAATGGAACAAATATTTAATTATCTACAAAACTTACACTATGATTTAAGATGTTTGTATGATTTGTCCAATTTTGTCCAGTCTCACTGAATAAGAAAAATACTTGATAGAACGAAGTGTTTTTTAAATGTGTGATATATCTGTCTACCTTATCAAAATACTAAAAAATAGATCAAGATTTATGAAAAGAAAACAAAATAAGTGTTTTTAAAATTGGTCCCGCTTATATGCGTATGATTAAATCATTGTCTAAATTAACGGTTGTGTAGAGTCATTATTATTATTTATTTATTTATTTACTTTCAGTGAATGCCTTTTGAAAATTGATCATATTGAGAGAGGGAGGCCCTTGCCGCAATGGTAAGGTTGTTTTATTATGCTGATAATAATATAAAATAAAATAAATCTATTATAATTCGAGTGCTATGGATTCAAATCATAAAAATAATGGCCTTGTTTGGTTTGTTTTTCATATAAAATTTTGGAAAAATTTCTCTACAAACAAATTTTCAAGAGTAATCAAACCAAACAAATTTTTCCAAATAAAATCTCAAAATTTTGTTTGGTTACCTACTTTCCAAAATAACTTTCTCTGTCATACACATCAAATCAATCACTTTTTGTAAAACTCTCTCCCCAAAATAAATTTCCACAACCATTTCTGAAAGAAGACAAACCAAATAAGACCGCATACTTTTTATCTCAAAAACACTCTAGAAACACAAACCAAACACACCTCTTTGAGTACTTAATAATACGCATGCATATATCTGATCTTCCTCTAAACTCTGACCCTTATTGGACACCGCCCCGGTACATGCGTGATGTTGTTACCCCACCCACCCAGTTACCACTTGCTTTTCTGGGGACTACTTCGACCGCGCCCATGAGTACACATGATGCAGTTCTCACTGACATCTCCTACGTTAACGATAAGGCCCATATTGAGCACCCCCCAGAGCGCGAGGGAGAGGCCGAGGTTATGGTCGTGGGGGACGTCGCGGCCGAGGTCGGGGTGCGGGCAGAGGCAGAGGTCGAGGTCTAGCTGCAGATCGTGATACAGTTGCACCAGATGAGGGAGTTTCACAGCTCACAACAGTATTCGATTTTCAGGCAGAGACAGGATCAGGGGCAGCAGATGCAGAAGAGCCCACACTCACAGGCTCCACAGGCAATCAGTGGAGGGCCACATGCAGGGGAGGGAGTGCCAGATATTCAGAGAGTCTACCGCAGGAGACCGAGGAGGGAGGTCCACGGTCAGGGTTGTGGGACTGGGAGCAGGTTAGGGCATTAGCGGTTGTGATATGGAGTGTATAGTTTTTTTTTTGTAGTAGTAATTGTTATAGTTTTTGTAAATCAAACTTGTAGAGCTGATGTAAATGTATCATACTTATTTATTCGAAATTATAATTTCACAATTTTTTATTCTTACTTATTTTGATGAATCACACAAATCTCTTTCACATCTCTACCTCTCTCTCATTCTCCATAGTCTCTGCATTATTTATAGTAATTTACGTTTTTTCCTCAAATTTACAAATTGAGACAACCATTTATAAACCAAAAAAATTATCGAACAAATTGAGACATCAATTTATAAAATTGAAGTTCAAATAAATTTTAAGAATTAAAATATAAATCCTAAACCCTAAAAAAAATAAAAATAAGGTAGCGTTTGGTAACGTTTACGTTTTTGGTTTATGTTTACAAAAAAATTAAAAACTGATTTTTTGTTTATTTTTAGAAAAACGTAAATTACAAATGCGTTTGGTTTGAACAAAATGTTTAAACAACCCATAAAAACATAAAATAAAAAATATGTTTGTTCAGGTCTAAAAATAATTGAAATATCTCCCTGCATTGATAAGTCGTGGATAAGCATTACAAATCCATTACAACATAAATGGTTTGGTCATTCATCCAAACAATTTCATTCATTATCATCATCATCTGACATCTCAATATCAGATTCATACATAACATCCATGCTCCAGGCGAAGTACTGGTGTGAATCATCCATTAACCCATCTTCGGCACGCTCATTTGCGGTCTTTATTAGTGAGGACCTTTGCAAACGTTGGGTCATACGATTAACTTCGTCGCGGATACGATGCAATGCCCTTTACAACAATTGTGGAGTGTCAGTTGGCATACGCATGTCTAATCGGCGATGAAATTTAATATTAACTTTACGACATAACTCAACGAGAACGTTTGCTCGAGTTATGTGAAATTCCCACTCAGCTCTCATGGTATTGACGGTGGCACGTGAGTAACGCAAATTTGGATTTAATGGGTATTGAAATTCATCTCTATCTGCAACCCAATAGCGACCCATTGTTGAATATAGATCAACCACCGTATATGTCATGATGATATCGCTCGAAATAGCTGTAAAACTTTTGTTGTGATATGATGCGATATTTATACCATATATACACATGGTAGCTGTATGTATGAAATTATTGTAAACAACTATGACAACTATGCATCAGAGTTGTCACGTCAACTTTGATGACCTGAATAACTATGCATCAACTTGATAGGAGTTGTCACTTCGACTTTTATGAATTGCATAATTTATTGTTATTTCAAAACAAAAGTAAAAAATTTGTGATAAAATATTTCAAAAAATTAATAAATACATAAAAATACAAAAAATTTACTGAATGCTTGTATTTTTTTTTAATATTTTTGGTATTTAGTGAATTTTTAGAAGATTTTTTTTACAATTTTTTTACTTTTTAAGTGTATTTATGTTACGTGTGTCTAAAAAGTTAAAAAATTGCTTAAAATATTAAAAAAATTCAAGAAAAAAAAACACGAAATTAAGAAAGTAGAATTTTCTAAAAAATCTTTTCTGAAAAATGAAAACAAGCAAGCTGATCAACCGACTAAACGTCTGAATTAGTTAAATTTCTCTGCCTAAATTTTTTTTTAAAAAATAAATGTGAAATTATAATTTAAAAATCCAAAACAAACACCAACCTGTAAAATTGGGTAAAGATGTATTTGACAAATATAACTGAACACAGCCTCAATTTTGACTACAATATTGCATTGAAATATACTTACAATTTCAAGTACTAAAATATTTTAATTGGTTATAATATTTTGTCTCAACCAATTTATGAGTATTTCCTGTTCGATCACATGCATGCCACTGGCTTGATATAGTGCATTCGGCTGCCAGGACTCCATTTTTGTCAAGTCATGAACGAATCAAAGGCCTGTAGCATCAGCTGTTGTGCCGCAGATGGTGTCAGCTTGGCTACTGTAAAAATGTAGCTTTACCTTCTTTCAAAGGGAATTTGAAAATTAAGAGGTTGTTTGGGATGATCTAAATAAGTGTATTTTTTGTCTTTTTACAATATTTTTCTACAATATATTTTTCTACCCATTGTTCAAACCACTTTTTCTACAATATTTTTTACTTTTATGTATTTATTAATTTGTTGAAATATTTTTTCACAAATTTTTTTACTTTTTAGGTGTGTTGAAATATTTATTAATTTATTGTTATTTTGTTCTGACACCCCCTCAAAATTTGTATGAATTGCATAATTCACATGGGCACAGTAGGTATGGTACGATAATAAATTGTAGCTCGGCGCAATGATACGTCCATCATTTCTCAGTGATGCTCGCCAGCGACTTCAATAGACGTAATAATTTGGATGCTTTGTTTTTTCCTCAGATGCTATGTGACTTTGTGCAGCGATGCAGTGATGCATCTGACTTTGTGCAGTGATACAGTGATGCATGTGACTTTGTACAGTGATGCAGTGATGCATGTCACTTTATGCAGTGATGCAGTAATGCATGTGACTTTCTAACTTTGCCATGCTTGTATATGTTGTAAATTTTTTCCTCACATTACGTGATGCATGTGACTTTGTGCAGCGCAACTTACATGCTTTGTTTTTTCCTCACATTTCAGAATTCATCTAAGTCACATTAATACGACTGTGAAAAGAAGCAGAAAATGCATAACAATGAAAATGGGATGACTGTGAAGTTCATTAAGTGAAAATTAAAACAAAGAAAATTAAAGCCGTTGTTTCATTTTATGATTTCATTTATAATTTTGTTAAAACACCCATGTGTACTGAAATCGTCAATTCCAAGTGACTACTTACTGTATTACAAAAGCAAGCATGAAAAAACAGTTTCATGTGGCGATGTGACAACTCACTGCATTTTGTTTTATTTGACAACTCACTGCTCGAATATGAAGGGATTGCATTGTGATCCTCTGGCCTACAATTATGGTTTTATCTGACAACCACATCCGTGACTACATGACAGGTACACAAAGTCACGGGTACTCAAAGTTGCATCAAATGAATAACATAAAATAATATCACGGGTATCACTTCTTCCATAGTGCCCCAGCATGCATTATCGTCACCAGATCATCTGTAGTTAACCCCCACTATGATGTCTATAAATAGGGATACCCCCAGTATGATGTTTGTTGAAGTCATAACAATAGTACTATATCTACAATTACTATTATTATTAATTTTTTTATTTTATGAACAATGTCTTCAAGAGGTGCATGAAGTTCACGCCGGCAAAGAAATCCGAAAGTGTGGCTGCTACCTCCATTTACCTATGACTACAAGAGCAAAAAGTACTCGAGTTCGAAGGATTATTATGCTGGTATCCGAGCAGAATGGGCGTTCAGGGTAATGGAGCAAGAAAGATTGTTTAATGATCTACGTAACTTTGGGGCACCGGTACCTCATCGTCGTTCATTGACCATGGCTAGACGAAATGTAAGTGACTATGAAAAAGCAGTTAGCAGAATTAAGAAGGAGAACAACAGAATGTTAATGCGGAGATGTCGACATTTCATGCTTCAACTAGCCACCGAAATGGCAGAAGTAAACAACAGAGATTTGACAGTGACTGAGCGAAATAATGTCTAAAACAATGAAAAATATCTCTCTGACTACTACATGTCAGATGAGGAATGAGAAACCAAACACCGTTATCTTTCATATATGTTTGTATGTATGTTGTGTCGTATCTTCGTTACTGGAGTGTAAGACACTGTTGTTGTTCATCTAACGTACGGATGTATTTCAAGTATTTGTTTTATGAACCTGAAGTTTATGAAATAACTACATTTAGAACTACACATTTATTAGTTCATGACTTGCTTTATTGAATTGCAATGAGTTAATGAATGTTCTGGATTAATAAATGGATTAATGTATGTTGAATTATGTGAATACTTAAAACACATAAAACAGAACAGGTAGGTCGGTGAAAAGCTTCCCTTAACTGGGGCTCGTGAAATAAGGATCCTCTACGTAAAGAATTTCAATCTCCATCAGGAAAGAAGAAAGAGTCACCTTCTAATTCCTGGAAGTCCAGTAAAATTGATGACTGTAGTAAGGAGTGGGGGGTTGACAGAAAGCTAAACTTCGGGGGCTGGACAAACAAGCTCAAAGCCAAGTGGTTGGTTCAGTTGGGGGACTAATAAAGTTCAGACAAATGAACTACCGCCTTCAATAACATATAAAACAAAACAGGTAGGTCGGTGAAAAGCTTCCCGTATCTAGGGCTCGTAAAATAGGGATCCTCTACGTAAAGAATTTCAATCTCCATCAGGAAAGAAGAAAGAGTCACCTTCCAATTCCTGGAAGTCCAGCAAAATTGATGACTCTGGTAAGGAGTGGGAGTTTGACAGAAAGCTAAACTTCGGGGGTGGCCAAGTACTCCTACCTAACCCACGTTTCACTCACAAGATCCACCATTATTTTAAAGTTGATTTCAAAAGTTGAGATTGTAAATGTTTCCCAAAATATTACAAATTGAATATTCAAAAGATGATTTTAAAATAATTCCAAATGACAACAAAAATTCAAATAGTCATACTTTTCAATGAAATACAAATAGTAGGTCGTAACAACGAATAATGCATAGCTAAGTGAAACACAACATTGCCTACATAAGCTTCATTTTCTCGATTTTTTGCTCGATTTTTTGAGTACAGTGACAACTCATCTGTTATTGATATATGTGGGATTCTCAATTCAGAAAGTCACATGGCAACAGTGAATTCACTGATTTACCTTACAGTGAGCATGCCCTTATTTTGTCCGTATATACAAATGGATTGTGAAGTCATGTGACTTGGTGCACAGGCTTTGATTTTCTCGATTTTTTGCTCGATTTTTTTATTACAGTGACAACTCATCTGTTATTGATATATGTGGGATTCTCAATTCAGAAAGTCACATGGCAACAGTGAATTCATTGATTTACCTTACGGTCAGCATGCCCTTATTTTGTCCGTATATGCAGATGGATTGTGAAGTCATGTGACTTGGTGCACAGGCTTTGGTTTTCTCAATTTTTTGCTCAATTTTTTTATTACAGTGACTACTTATCTGTTATTGATATATGTGGGATTCTCAATTCAGAAAGTCACATGGCAACAGTGAATTCACTGATTTACCTTACAGTCAGCATGCCCTTATTTTGTCCGTATATGCAGATGGATTGTGAAGTCATGTGACTTGGTGCACAGGCTTTGGTTTTCTCAATTTTTTGCTCGATTTTTTTATTACAGTGACAACTCATCTGTTATTGATATATGTGGGATTCTCAATTCAGAAAGTCACATGGCAACAGTGAATTCACTGATTTACCTTACATTGGGCATGCCCTTATTTTGTCGGTATATGCAGATGGATTGTCAAGTCACGTGACTTGGTACACAGTATTTGTTTTTCTCTATTTTTTCAGTCTAGTGATAACTCATACCTTGTTCATATATGTGGGATTGTCATGCAGAGGCATCTTTCTAAAGTCGTTCATAACCAACTATATAAACGACTAAAGGTGAAGACACAACCTTACAACTCATTTCGCCCTACGAAATTATCATTCATTTGCTTAAAAAAATTAGCATGGCTACACGATTCATGGGAGGGAGTGGGAATCGCAGAGGTGGTACGAACTTGCAAAGGGGTGACAGTTCATGACGAGGATGGGGAAGGGGCCGTGGCGATGCTGATGACGATTCATGGGAGGGAGTGGGAATACCTATTTTAGATTATGCTTGTGGTTATCGTGATAGGTTTGGGAAGCGACATTTTTGATGCCCAAGTATTATCCAGTTCAAGGAGGTTCATGTATGGAGCCATCTGACAATCAAACAGGATATGGTTTATCTGACGCTGCTCGTCTCAAGTGGCTCGCACTATTTATAGAGCGGGTACAGCTGGAAACCTTAAGTTGGGAAAATCAACTTAAGGTGCCAAAAGCACGTTTTGTTGAGATCCAAAAGGAAGATCCTGATAATGTTGATCGACTATGTAAAAGACTACAACGTGAGATTTCTCAAATGCGCCGTATGTTAGCCCGCGATATGCAGCTATACATATTTAAGAAGGATGCCCAGAAGAACAAAACAGAACCAAATGTTGCGGCTATCAAGGGTATCATGGAGGATCCTGAACTTGTCTCTGACGCTGAGCTTTCAAATTATTCAGACTCTGAGCCACTTGCCGATTTAAGCGCGAATTAGGTGTTAATATCTACACTTCGGCAATATTAGGTCATGCATTAATATGTAATGTCTGTGTTAGACTAAGTGTTTCCGTAATGAGTTTGTCAGATTGTCTGCCTAATATTTGTCTGTCTAACTGTTATGTTTATGTATTGTGTGTTCAGTTCAGGGTGTCCAGGATGTATGTAATTTGTGTTCAATTCATGGTGTCCAGAATGTATTTTTGTGGGTGACTTATGTCTCTACTACATATGTAACTGAAAACTATTATATTTGCAACTTCAGTTATGTTGTTTTCATGCCTGTATGAGTATTTAGTAAATTAGTGACTTCGTATATTATGTATTAAGTTTTATTACAAAAATGTTGACAAAATTTATTTTAGGAGTTCTCGCGGTGGCCTTCGTCTTCTTGGCCTACTCCGCGGTGCTCTTCGCGTCTCACCCTTCGTCATTGCTCGTCGAACTGCACAGTGTGTGGGTGTGCTTCGGACTGTAGAGCATGCATATCACCTTCTAACCCAAAACAAAGACGAAAGAAAAAATTTTAATTTTTTAATGAAAATGGGTACAAAACAGTTTTACTAAACTGGTTTTCTGAATTAAATTCTCACCTTCTAACCCAAAACAAAGACAAAAGAATAAATATATATATTTAAATAAAAACGGCTTTAGTAAAGCCAAAATAATTTTCTGAATAACACCATCTAACCCAAAACAAAGACAAAAGAAAAAAAAAAATTAACATGAGAACGGCTTCAGTAAAGCCAAAAAAAATTTATGAATTACATTATCACCAAAACAATGACAACAGAAAAAAAAATTAAATATAATTTAAATGAACAGTGAAAGCGTGGTTTCAATCCATACTTACTGTAGTGAACAGTGAAAGCATGAATTTTGTAAATGAACATGATTGGCTTAATAATATCTAAATGAGTATGATTTTAAAATTATATATATGAAAAATATTATGTAAAATTAATATATGAAAAGAGGCTTTTCCCATAAAAATTTAAATGATATATAAATTGGCTTAATTCCCAAATGCTTGGTAATTAGTTAAAAATATTATGTAAAATTAATATATAAAGAAGAGGCTTTTCCCATAAAAATTTAAATGATATATAAATTGGCTTAATTCCCAAATGCTTGGTAATTAGTTAAAAATATCATGTAAAATTAATATATAAAGAAGTGGCTTTTCCCATAAAAATTTAAATGATATATAAATTGGCTTAATGCTTGGTAATTAGTTAAAAAGATTATGTAAAATTAATATATAAAGAAGTGGCTTTTCCCATAAAAATTTAAATGATATATAAATTGGCTTAATTCCCAAATGCTTGGTGATTAGTTAAAAATATTATGTAAAATTAATATATAAAGAAGAGGCTTTTCCTATAAAAATTTAAATGATATATAAATTGGCTTAATTCCCAAATGCTTGGTAATTAGTTAAAAATATTATGTAAAATTATTATATAAAGAAGAGGCTTTTCTCATATGATGTAACACAAATTAATATATGAAAAGAAGAGGTTTTTCCCATATTATGTAAAATTTCTGAATTACACCTTCTAAACCAAAACAAAGACAAAAGAAAAAAAAAAAAAAATTAACATGAGAACGACTTTAGTAAAGCCAATTTTTTTTTTTATGAATTACATTATTACCAAAACAATGAGAACAGGAAAAAAACAAAATATTAAAAAAAAAAATGAATAGTGAAAGCGTGGTTTCAATCCACGCTTTTATTAATAAACATTGAAAGCACAATTCGGAATAGCGTTTTCTAAACAATGCAGTGAAAGCACGATTCGAAATAGCTTTTTCTTCTGAAAAAAAATAAATTATATGCACAGTGGAACCACGCTTTCTACAGAAAAAAATTTCATGCTAAAAGCGTGATTTGCAATCCCGTTTTCTTAATTAAAAGCGTGGTTTGCAATAGCACTTTCACTATTCATCACATTTTGAGCTCCAAACAGTGAAAGCGCGATTTGTAATAGCGTTTTAGCCTAGTTTGGGAAATCCGTCCAAACTAGGCCTAGTTTGGGAATTAAGCTACAAATTAGGCTTAATATGGGAAAAGCCCCCTATAATTAATTTTGTATGTTTGACAATGACTTGTTTTAAAGTATGATTAAAATAATTGAAATTAATATAATTTGTGAGTAAACAAAAGGAGGACTTACAAATATATATATATATATATAATTTGACCCTTATAATAAATTAAATATTGAATTTTTAATTTTATCAATTTAAATTTTAAATTTTGATTTCTTTTTAATTTAAACTATTTGTCTATTTTTGTTAATTAAAATTTTAAAAATTATATTTTAATCATTAAACTCAATGAAAAAGAATATTTTTGATATTTTATGTATACTTATATTGAGTTTAATGAGTAAAATATTATTTTAATATTAGTTTTATATAACAAAAATAGATGAATGATTTAGATTAAAAATAAATTAAAAATTAGAGTTTAAATTACTAAAATTAAAGTTTATTTTGTTATAAGATCAAATCTTGGAATTTTTTTTTTAATATATTTTTTTATTATTGTCCCAAACCCAAATTAGGCTTTTCGTAAATTGATGTGGTTAAAAAAAGTTAGGCTACTCTTAAATTTTCATTTGATCAAGTATAAATATGAACTTGAGGGTATTTGAAGAGATTTGTGGGCCCAGGCCTGACCCCTGAGGGTAGGTAAGAGAGGCTTGCGTCTTGGATCTCCAAATTTGAGCTAAAATAGGGGCTCTCAAATATAATTTTGTGTTTTAGATATTAAAAAAAAAAAGACCCAAATACTATAGGCTCAATTGAACATGGGGCCCAAAAAAAAAAAACATACTCCATAGATCTTAAAAGCTGCAGCCTGCTACGCCAAACTAAACTAAAAATAAATAAAATAAAATAAAATAAAAAATAAAAAAATTAATTTAGTTGAATAAACACAGACAAACCAAAAAGAAAGAAAACACATTGTCACATTCATCATCTTCCTCTCCTCCATATCCCAGCAGCAGCAAGAAAGAGATAAGAAATACAGTATCAATCCATGATTCCTCTCCTCCATATCCACCACCACCAGCAACAAGAGAAGAGAAGAGAAACACCATGAGTCCTCTCCTCCATATCCAAAACTAAGCATTAACAATTTCGGACAGCAAAACCATGAGTCCTCTCTCTCTCTCTCTCTATATATATATATATATATATCACATTTAAATGGAGGAAGTTGTTGCCATAGGTAGCGTTTGATAAAGTTTTCTAAATATGATTTGAGAATAGAGTTGTATTTTAAGTTTGTGAGTTTTGAAATTATGATTGAAATGTAGAAAATATGTTTGGTTATGAGTTTTGAATTGAATTTAAATTGTGTTGAATTGAGTTTTGAATGTTTGATGTGACACGTGAAATAATAAAATTTGTTTGGTTATGAGTTTTGAAAAGAATTTTTAAAACTTAATTCAAAAGGTTATAACTCATAACCAAACACATAACTCAAAACTCTATTGAAATTTCTGATCAACACTCATAACCAAACTCTTTTTAAAATTCAATTCAAAAAATTAATTATTAACAAAAAATAACATTCATAACCAAACTCTTTTTAAAATTCAAGTTAAAAAATTAATTATTAATAGAAAATAACATTAAAAAAATTTTAATTGAAAAAATAACTCAAAAAGTCATAACTCATAACCAAACACACAACTCAAAAACTCTATTGAAAATTTTATTCAAAACTCATAACCAAACTCTTTTTAACATTCAAATAAATAAATAAAAAATGTCATTTTGGTTTAAAAAAATAATTTTTATATTTAAAAATATCAAAACAAATATAATTTTTTTTTCTTTCCAAATAACAGGTGGCAATTGGCGATTGGCAATTGCAATATATATATATATATATATATATATATATATATATATTACACTGTTCCGGTCAACTGGCTGGACATCTGGAAGGATGACCAGTAGACCTAAAATTCAAAAATCTTGTGCCTTCAGAATGGAGAACACCAAAGAGAGAAAGTAGCCAAACGTGAAGGATAATTATATTTTGAAATGTGTGGTGGAATCACATTTTGAAAACTCTATCCAAACATGAAATGCAAATGAAGAGGTGAAATTACATTTCTAGAACACAACCAAACACAACCCTAATTTCCCCCCTAATTTCTTGCCCTATATAACTTGTTCTTTAAATTAGAAAATTACCTAATTTATGTGGTTTAGTGGAAGTCTATAATTTTTGTTGTGCTCTAATTTTGAAAATATATTATTTGAAGAGATCAGTGATTATGGATTTGTGTGGATTTTTTATTATATAGAGTAGTCATGCTTCCTAGGAAGTATATTTCTAGATATGAACAAAGGAAAAAGAAGCAAAAATTAGAAAATTTTATTTAATCTCAATCGGGAGCGCTTAATAAATTTTTTGATAGCAAGAAACAAATAGAAAATTCATGTTTGGTTGATGAAGATTTGGTGATTGAAGAACTTAATCAATGTAATGAGAATGATAACGAAGATTTGGGTGTTGAAGAGCCTATTGAATGTTTGAATGAGAATGAAAATGAAGAATTGGTGAATGAGGAACCCATTGAAAGTGAAGATTTTAATGTTGAAAAGAATCAAATAAGCGAAATATTTTTCAGTTATTCTTGATTGTACTCCGGATGTTAGTCATGAAGAACAAATGTCTCTTGTAATAAGATGTGTGGATGTTTCAACTAATCAAGTAAAGGTGGAAGAGTTCTTTTTAGAATTTTTAAAGGTGGATGATACATCCAGACTAGATCTTTTTAATGTATTTAAAGAGGTATTGTGCACACTTTAACATGATATTGGTGATATAAGAGGGCAATGATATTCTAATGGCTCTAACATGAAAGGGAAACACAAAGGTGTACAGAAAAGGCTACTTGAAATAAATCCTAGAGCATTCTACGCACCATGTGGTTGTCATAGTCTTAACCTTGCACTTTGTGATATGACTAACTTTTGTCCCAAAGCTATCTCTTTTTTTGGAGTGTTATAGTGTATATATTTATTGTTTTCATCTTCTACAAAGCGATGGAAAGTTTTCAAAGATCATGTGGAAGGTCTCACATTGAAGTCATTGTTACAAACAAGGTGGGAAAGTCGCGTTGAAAGTGTTAAAGCAATAAGATATCAAGCTCCACAAATAAGAGATACTTTAAATCATTTGGCAAATATTAGTGTACCCCACAATACAAAGAGTGAAACGGAGTCCTTAGCAACATATGAAATTGAGAACTTTGATTTTTTGCTTAGCATGATTATTTGGCACAATTTATTGTTTACAGTTAACTCAGTTAGCAAAATATTTCAAAGGGAAGACATGCATATTGATGTTGATATAATTCAGTTAAAATGACTCATTACCTTTCTTGAAAAGTATAGAGAAACTGGATTTTGGGATGCCATGATTGAGGCTACAGAAGTTGCTACTCTAATGGAAATTGATCTAGTATTTCGTAAAAGCGTGTCATTCGTAGAAAGAAGCAGTTTGATGAGAATGTTAGTGAAGAGGTGACACAGATTGTTGAAGAATCTTTTAGAGTTAATTACTTTATGTATGTAATTGATCAAGCTTTTTCGTCACTTAAGAGTAGGTTTGAACAATTTCAAGTATATGAGGAAAATTTTAGATTTTTGTTTGATTTGAAAAAGTTGAGTTTTACTAACAAGGAATGTTTGAAGACTTATTGTGTTAATCTTGAAGACTTTTTGAAACATGATGAACTTTTTGATATTGATGGGAGAGATCTATTTTTAGAGTTGAATGTCTTGAAAGAAGTTTTACAGAAGGAACCAAAAGCCAATTGAAGTACTAAATTATTTGAAAACAATGGATGGTTGTTTCCCAAAGCATGGATTGTGTATAGAATTTTGTTAACTATACCTGTTACAGTGGCCTCTGAAGAAAGAAGTTTTTCAAAGTTGAAGTTAATCAAATTTTACCTTCAGTCAACCATGTCACAATAAAAATTGAATGGGTTAGCTTTGTTATCTATTCAAAAGAATATTGTGGATAAATTCGATTATGCAAGCTTCGTTAGTGATTTTGCAGCTAAAAATGTGAGAAGAGTAATGTTTATGTGATAGCTGGTTCAATTATAAACTGGATATTGCTAAACTATAAAATAACAAGACCAATTTTTTTTTTTGAGTATTTGTAATGATTGTTTCCTATCTTAATATATAAACATAAATTTTTGTTTATAATTTTAATGATTATATATGCAAGTAATTTTTTTTTTGTGGCTACAAACAAATAAAAAAGTTGTCGTAAATTATCATTTTATCCATGAATTTTTTTTTTCAATGTAAGACGGGTCCCATTTCTGAAGTTTGCCTTGGGCCCTCTAAATCTCAGGGCTGGCTCTGTGTGGGCCTATCATGAATTTAATTTTGATGATTCAATTATTCATTTTATAAGACCTTCCATATATACCATCTAAGAAAAAAATTAAATTAATCTAATCATTATAACATTTTCATTTTATTACGTAATAATATGACAAGTCCCTTATTTTATATACCCTTTTGCTTTAATTTTTAATTACTAAGCATGAAAAACATCAATAAATTATATTGATCTTCCGTAAAATTTGAAAAAAAATACAATAAGTCTTATAAACTTCACTTAATTATATTGAATTTTCTTAAAATTATGTTTGAATTATAAATTTGAGTACGAATTTAGAATGGAAAAAAAAATTGTGGATTTTACTTTCTATCTATCAAGATCCATAATTTGAATCCAACATAAAGTTTCAATTAATAAAACATAGAGTTAATTACTTAAAAGTCCTATTTACAAATGTTATGGTAGCTTAGATCCTATCTAAATTTTTTTGAACCAATGAGTTCTATTTAGTAAAACTAAGAATATTATTAGTTTTTTCAATTTTTAAAATTAAGAATATTATCAATTTTGTATAGTAATATTTCAGATAATTATTTCATTAACTGAGAAAAAAAAATTAGAGTATGAGATTGAACGTTTTTGCCCTTCTACTTATTGGTTTAATTCAACTATTTGATAAAATCGAGAACATTATCAATTTTTTCCAGTTTTAAAACTGAGAACATTATCAAGTATTTCATTTTTTTCATTTTTCTTTTCAGTTTTGCACATGAATGTTCCATCATCATACTCCTTTATAGACACAAAATTTTCAGTTTTGCACAAAAAAATAATTCAATTTTTTCATTTTTTTTAGCACATAATTTTTTTTTTTAGTTTTTTTCAATTTGAAAGTTGATATTTTAAAGTTTCAAAAATCAAAATAAATATCAAGGGTGTGTTTGGTTTGATTTTGAGAGAGTGATTTTCAAAAAAAGTTTTGGGAAGAGAGTTTAGAAATTTTTTTGATTTGTTTGGTTGTATATTTTGAAAGTAATTTTGGAGTTTGAGAGTTTGGAATGATTTAATATTTTGTTGTAATTGAGTAGATGTGTGTGAGAAAAAAAGTGATTGAGAAGGAGAGAGGGGAGAGAAAAAGTGATTGATTGATGTGTAAGAAAGAGAAAATGATTTTGGAATTTTTTTGAGAAAAATCTCAAACCAAACAATTTTTTGGAAATTTTTTTCTAAAACTCATCTCTCAAAGCTAAACCAAACATACCCCAAATCATCATGTTCCTTTATAGATAATTATAAATTGAGAGGGTAATTTATATATAAATTGGGCCGAGTTGGGTAATGGGCTGCTGTGGGCGACAGTAAGAAGGGCGGAGTGAGAGAGTCTTGCAGTTAGCCCGGTCATAGAAAGCCTTATTGTTATCCCAGTCCAGGAGAGATTTGCGGATAGTCCGGTCACCACACTCAAAGTTAGCCTGGTCGTGGCATAATGCAGTTAGCTCGGTCAGACCTAGCCATTCGTTAGCACGGCCTAAGCACACTATGGATTAGTATGGTTTGTACAGAAGAAACCAAGGTACACGCAGTGAAAGGAGGAACCGAGCTAGGTAGAGCTCGGTCTATTTTGCGGCTTTAGCATGGCTATGTTGTCTCGGTTATATTGGGACCCGACCATGGTAAAACCATCTCACTTGGTTTAAGCAGTGAGGGGGGTGTTGAAGGATAAGCATTATCTTTCAGGAATGTGATTCCTATGGGGACTCTATAGGGAAGAGTAAGAGTCCTTCTAGGATTGTGCCACACGGAACCTATAAAAGCTCATAACATCACCTATGGAGAGGTAACACAACTTTGATTCTCGAATACACAGAGTTTTTTGTCTATTTGTCTATTTTGCTGACTTAGGCATCGGAGAGGTATCCGGTACACACCCGTCAGCTAGCTCACGTTTGTGTTTTCAGGGAGTAAAGCGACGTCATATGGAAGAGTGCAAACTTGATCAACAGGATTATACGAGAAGGTTTATTTCTTTCTCGCCAATTGGCGCCGTCTATGGGAAGATCAAACAAGGAACAAAACCTTTTGATCAAGTTTCCCTCGCTAATTGAATGGCGCACAACGAAGATTTGCCTCAGTCCGCCATCGACGGACAAACCCCAGAGGGGGGTGGGAGGCGCGAAGGATTACCCTCAATCCCTCCCATGGCGGACTTAGAGCCCCAGCGACAGAATCCCCGGAGGGATACGAGAGGGAGGTGGAACAACAGCCCCCGTCGCTCTCGCTCACAAAGTCCTAAAAGGCAAAGGCGAAGAATCGACCCTTAAGCTCTGGAGGATCGCGTAAAAGAGCAAGATGAACTAATAAGGAAGATGGCGGCGGACATGGAGGCCATGAAGTGCCAGATTAAGGGAAGAGGGGTGGCGACAGGAGAGGGGCGTAAAGGCAATACGCCTCCTCGCCACTTAGAAGATCATGGTAGGCATACCACGCAATCGCAAGCAGAGAGCAGAAGCCTCAGGACAAGCGACACTAAGTCAAGGACTTCCAGAACTCGTTACTCCAGGTCTGAGAGAACGAGATCATTGAGGTCTTACATTGAGGGAAGTACCTATCGGCTCTCATATACGCATCAGACATTATCCAGGCAAACAGAATTACCTAGATCGTCCGATTTACGGACGGTGCTTGAAGACAGGGCGCGACAAAAGGAGGATGCCAGGGCACACGACCCGCACAGAATTTCAGCCCTTCAGCGGTTGGCTCCTCGGACGCATGGAAGCGTCGAGGTTGGAATGCCAATACCGCACCTTGCCTACGAACCAACAGATAAAGCATTGGCAAGACTACATAGCTCGCCGTTTGTTCCGGCGATTGAGAACAAACCATTACCCCCAGGCTTCATCCAGCCTAAATTTACCACGTACGAAGGGAAGACAGACCCTTACATGCACCTAAGCCACTTTCGCCAGGTTATGGCAATGTACCGGCGGAACGAAGCTTTGATGTGCATCCTATTCCCATCCAGCCTTGGCGACCTAGGTTTAACCTGGTTCGAAAGGCTACTAGAAGGCAGCATAGCCTCCTGGGCGCAATTAGCGGAGGCGTTTGTGACAAGATTCAGAACGAATACCAAGACGCCAGTGGAGATTGATTAGCTACTCTCCATTGACATGGGCGACAAAGAAACATTGAGGTCCTATAACAGTCACTACTGGGAGACGTTCAACCAAATAGGGGACTGCCCCACCAATCTCGCCATTGCACAATACAAAAGAGGACTTCCAGTCGGAAATAGATTGAGGGATTCGATTACAATGACTCCACCTCTCACGATGGAAGCCTTGCTGGAGAGAGTGCACCAACATATTCGGGTGGAGGAGGATGGCGCCCGTGCCAAAGCAAAATCTGGGGCAACAGCAGCACCAGACAAGAAGACTGCAGCAAAAGTCAATACGGTAGAACGTCAAAACAAGAATGGACGAGGCAGGCGAGACAACGAAGAGGACCGAGATAAAAGATGGATGAGAGTTTGCACTGCCATTATCACAGTATTTAAGAAACCAATCTACCGGATTCTCAGTGAGATATGCGATGAACCTTTCGTCAAATGGCCAACTAAATTGGGAGAAGCTCAGAAGGACTACGACGAAAGATCTCGGTGCACCATCCATAAGGAAAAGGGGCACCGCACTGAAAATTACGCACTGTTGAGGCAGCATCTGGAGGAGTTGGTGGCGGCTGGTCATCTAGATCGGTACATAGAATGAGGGACGCAACCAGTCCCCCAAAACCACGACCACCCAAACGGAACAACGAACGACACCCCACCTCAAGGCGTGATAAACGTAATACATGGGGTATTCGAGCCTAAGCGAGTATGTGAGCTTAGGGGCATGATAAAGAAGGCTGAGCATTTAAGGGAGGTATTAAGTGCACAGCCCACCATTAAAAAGGGAAAAACAGAGGCCACGAATGTCATGTCTTTTTCAGACAAAGACTTGGAAAGGATATATTGCCCTCACAACGATGCACTGGTCGTCACTTTTCGCATCAAGGATTACGACGTCAAACGAATTTTGATTGACCAAGGAAGCTCATGTGAGATAATGTACTACGAAACTTTCAAACAATTGAAATTGAAGGACAAAGACTTGGCACCCGCCGTATCTCTCCTGATCGGGTTTAACTCAATGCCAGAGTGGCCAGTCGGCAAGATAATCCTCCCAGTCAGAGCAGGAAGCACGACTAAACAAGTGAAATTTTGGGTATTGAAAGTGCCCTCCACTTACAACATAATCTTGGGCAGGACATGGCTGCACACCATGAGAGCGGTAACGTCAACCTACCATTAAGTAATGCGGTTTCCCAATGAAGCTAGAGTAATTGTAGAGGTCTATGGAGATCAAATTATGTCCAAGCAATGCTTCGTCACAGTAAATGGTAGCCGAGCTGCCAAGGGATTTGTTCAAATGGTGGAAGAGCCCGAAAATAATGAATTATTTGTGGATGTTGGCAAAGCCGCTGAACAGATGGCAGTGGAAGACTTGGTACAGGTAAGAATAGATGAAAAGAACCCGAATAAATTCTTTTTGCTTGGCTCATCTATGTCCAGCACTGAGAGAATAGAGGTCATGGAATTCTTGACCTTTGACATCGAAGTGTTTGCCTGGACGCCGTATAACATGCCTGGCATTGACCCAAGCTTCATCTGTCACCAATTGAATGTCCACCCAACTTCCAGACCAATTATACAGCGCACTCGCAGATCGGCACTCCACCATGCCAAGATAGTGGCAGAAGAAGTAGAAAACCTACTAGCAGCAGGAGCTATCAGAGAGGTGCACTACCCTAGATGGATCTCCAATACAGTGGTAGTGCCTAAGAAGAATGGAAAATGGCGTGTCTGTGTGGACTACAAAACGGTCAACAAGGCGTGCCCAAAAGACAGCTTTCCTTTTCCACGAATAGGCCAACTAGTAGATCTGACGGCAGGACACAACCGTCTTAGCTTTCTCGATGTGTACAGAGGCTACCATCAGATCGCTATGTATGAACCAGACCAGGAGGTCACATCTTTTACAACGCCAAGAGGACTGTACTGCTACAAGGTCATGCCCTTTGGCCTAAAGAACGCAGGGGCAACATTCCAACAGATGGTCACCAAGATGTTTGAACCATTATTAGGCAGAACAATGGAAGCTTACATCGACGACATGGTGGTCAAGAGCAAGGACAAGAGTGACCATCTCAAGGACCTAGGTGAAATGTTTTAGATCCTGAAGAAACACAAGTTACGCCTTAATGCATCTAAGTGTGCGTTCGGCGTAGGATCTGGCAAATTCCTAGGCTTCCTGGTAACCAACCGAGGCATAGAGGCAGACCCTTCTCAGATCAAAGCAATCCAGGATCTAGAGAGGCCCAACTCAGTAAAAGAAGTACAACCTCTCACCGGTATGGCAGCCGCGCTAAACCGGTTCATCAGTCGGTTGTCAGACAAATGTCGACCATTTTTTCAAGCATTGAAGGCCAAGTTTCAGTGGGATGAAGAATGTGACCGCGCCCTGAAAAGTTTGAAAGAATACATGTCTTCTCCACCTCTGCTAGTAACCCTAATACCTGGAGAAGAACTATTTTTGTACTTGGCAGTCTCACAGCATGCAATTAGCGCTGTGTTGGTCCGAGCAGAACGAATCCAACTCCTACCCATCTTTTATGTTAGCAAGACATTGCTGGGCACAGAAACCAGGTACTTATCATTGGAAAAATTGGCCTTAGCCCTGATGATGGCATCAAGGAAGTTGTCACATTACTTTTACGCCCACACCATAATCGTCCTCACAGCTTTTCCATTAAAAGCTCTGTTTGAGAGGGCGAACTTTTCTGGGCGAATCTTGAAGTGGGCAGTAGAGTTGGGACAATTTGACATCAAGTTCTAACCCAGAACCGCGATAAAAGCCCAAGCCTTGGCAGACTTTGTTGCAGAATTCACCCCAGGAAGTCATCATATCTGCCCAGTCGACCTGACCAATACAACCGAACTAGGGGTAGAAGTTGATGCCGGAATAGCGCAACCCCTGGTGCAAGATACCCAGTTAGACCCTGAGGCAGACCAGAGTAAAGTAAGGAAAAAAGAAGCAAACCATGCTACACCAAGCAATGACTCACCAACAAATAAAGACTTGGTACAATCAGATAATGAGGAGCGGACAGCAAGCATGGACTTTGAAGAAAACGCCAGTAACACTTAGGACCCCAAGGCATTATCCGATCCCTCTACCTGCTGGAAGTTATTCGTTGGAGAGATGTGGAAGCTCTTTGTGGATGGAGCATCTAACAGGCACGGAGCAAGACTCGGCATAGTCCTCATCTCACCAGATGGCCTAGTGGTGGAACAAGCAGTCAACCTTGGCTTCCCAGCATCAAACAACGAGGCGGAATATAAAGCACTTTTAGCATTACTGAAATCAGCATACTACATGAAGGCCACCGAACTAATGGTTTACAGTGACTCACAGCTGGTAATAAATCAAATTTCAGGTGACTACGAGGCAAAGGACGACAGGATGGCTAAGTACCAAGAGTTAGTCAGAAAAGAGATCAAAAAATTTGAAGTAGTACGGATAGAGCAGATTGACAGGAAAGAAAACAGTAGAGCAGACGAACTAGCAGGCTTTGCTTCAATGACAGATACATCCGTCCCACATCTGTTACTAATTGACTACTTACCAAGACCAAGTATTGAAGAACCTGAAGAAGAAGAAATATGTTGCGCCGAACTAGGCCCTTCATGGATGGATCCCATCATAGCATTCTTAAAAGACGGCGTCCTACCAGAAGAGAAGAAAGAGGCCAACAAAATAAGAGCAAAGTCGCAGCGATTTTGGCTCTCCCCATCAATGGCCTTCTACAAGAAATCCTTCACAGGACCTTATCTAAAGTGTGTCCATCCTAGCAAAGTTGAAGCGTTCTTGTTCAAGATACACGAAGGCGTATGCGGAAGCCACTAAGGAGGAAGATCATTAGCTTACAGAGCCATTTCGCAAGGATATTGGTGGCCATACATGCAAGCAGATTCAGAGAAGTATGTAAAAAGGTGCGAGAAATGTCAGAAGTTCGTACACCAAATACATCAGCCAGCCAGAGAACTTTTACCATTAACTAACCCATGGCCCTTTGCAATGTGGGGCTTGGACATAGTCGGACCACTTCCAGCAGCACCCGACAACAGAAAGTTCTTTCTCGCAGTAACAGACTACTTCACAAAGTGGGTGGAAGCAGAAGCACTAGCATCAATAAAAGAGAAAGATGTGAAGAAGTTTGTCTGGCAGAATATCATCACACGGTTCGGCATATCCAAGGCGCTAATATCAGACAACGACACTCAGTTCGACGGCAAAATTTTTAGAGGCTTTCGTGAGGAGTACAGGATAGAATTCTACAACTCTACACCGGCATACCCCCAAGCAAATGGCCAAGCGGAAGCATCAAACAAGGTCATCTTGGATGGATTGAAGAAAAGGTTAGAGAAAGCAAAAGGTAAGTGGGCAGAAGAACTTCCTCATGTTTTATGGGCTTACCGTACCACGCCTCGACGATCAACCGGAGAAACACCCTTTTCCTTAGCCTATGGCATGGAAACAGTAATCCCACTGGAAGTTGGCCTCCCCACAATTAGAAGTGAGAATTTTGATCCAGACTTAAATGGAGAAGCCAGACTTAAATGGAGAAGCCATAGTATTAGAGCTCGACCTTGCGGAAGAAAGAAGAGAAAAAGCACTGGTTCACATTGCCTCGTACCAGCAAGAGTTATCTAGAAAATACAACAAAACAGTACATCCAAGGCAATTTAAGGTTGGAGATTGGGTACTACGCAAAGTAATGGGAAACACCCTGGTACTTGGAGACGGCAAGTTAGGGTCCAACTGGGAAGGACCTTACAAAGTGGTTAGATTAGCAGGAAAATGGGCATACCACTTGGAAGATGAGGACAGCAAAGCCATCCCCAGGCCATGGAACACTGCCAATCTCAAACTATTTTATTTTTAGCTTTTTCTCCTTAGTATTTATAATTTTCTTTTTTCTTTCTCAATAAAACAATTATTTTCTTTTCAGTATAGTTGTTTCCTTCTGTAAAAGATTGTTTTAGTGAGTTAGGAGCACTGTAAACATAGTTGGCCGGAATAACCAACTTTGCATTCTCTTCAGCTAAGATCAGGATCAGTGCTGAAGAAGTTGGTTGGAAAAACCAACACCCCTCCTAAGCCCAGGATAAGGATCCAGGCTGCAGGATGTTTGACTGGAAAAACCAAACACTTTACTCTAGGTTGGCTGGAGAAACTAACTTAGAGGTTGGCTGGAATAACCAACACCCCTCCTAAGCCCAGGATAAGGATCCAGGCTGCAGGACGTTTGGCTAGAAAAACCAAACACTTTACTCTAGGTTGGCTGGAAAAACCAACTTAGAGGTTGGCTGGAATAACCAACACCCCTCCTAAGCCCAGGATAAGGATCCAAGCTGCAGGAAGTTTGGTTGGAAAAACCAAACACTTAGTCCTCTTCAGCCAAGATAAGGATTCAGGCTGAAAAGTGGTTGGCTGGAAAAACCAACACTTAGTCCTCTTCAGCCGAGATAAGGATTCAGGCTGAAGAGTGGTTGGCTGGAAAAACCAACACTTTGTACTCTTCAACCCAGATAAGGATCTAGGCTGAAGAGTGGTTGGCTAGAAAAACCAACACTTATTGTTCTTCAGCCGAGATAATAATCTAGGCTGCAGAGGTTGGCAACTATGGCTTGATAGATTGGAAAGCTAAAAATTGGGATAAAGTATCTCGGCAAAGAGAAGGTTATATTTCAATCAGATTACAGTTAGAAAGCAAGTACCAGCATGGAAGTAAACCGAGATAACAGTTAGAACAAAAGAGGATTTCATTAAGTGCAAATTGAATACATGAGGTGGGAGCTCAGCCCGGTTACAACTTCTTATCCAAAAGCAAAAAGATGAAAATACAGAGATTAAGCAAAAAGGTCATCTATTTCCTCGTCAAGATCAACTCGGAGCCCGGTCTCATCTGGTAGCCTGGTCTCATCTGGTAGTTCGGTCGTCAGATCTTCAACCAGTGGCTCCAACTGAGCTAATTGAACAGCAGGTTCATTAACAACCGGGGTATTGTTTGGCTCGGTCTCTTCTTCGTCATCCTCAGCCTGAAGAAATTGCTGCTGAATGGCAGCAGCGTACTCTGTCATCGAACCCGGGATAAAATACGAAGGAGGGTTGAAGACCTCGGTCTCTGGCCCATGACTGAGCTGTGCCACGACCGCCCTCCATCCGCATTTAAAGAATAAGTCTTTGGCTGCCTTGCATTGCTTAATGTAAAGAGCCTCTCCTTCCTTGAAATAGAGGTTCTCCGCATCCTCCAGCTTCTTTTCAAGCTTGGTTATTTCGGCATCCTTTTTCCCTTCAAGCTTGGTCAGCTCGCGCAAATATTTGTCTTTTATCACGGCTGCAGCCTTTTGTTTGTCCGCCTCAGCCGAGCTAACAAGACTGGTCAGCCGACCATTCTCGGTTCGTAGCTCGGCCAGTTGTTTCTTGGCCTCTTCTAGCTCGACGATTTTTTCAGTTACTTCGGCCATAGCCTGCCTTGTTGTTTTCCGCAGCTCCAACACTTGTTTATGAGCGATATGGTTCTTTTGTATGGCCTACAAAAGGATGGAAAGAAACTTTTTTAAATACGACCAAGCAGAAAGTTGGTAAGAATTTGAAAGATAAGCAAGTGAGCTACTTACCAGCACCATGGATTTCGTGGACGAACGAAGGGCCTTTAGTTCGGTTAGGTGGTTGTGGTGCTCCATGTCAGGTGGAAGGCAAACACTTTTGGCCAGATTAAAGGCCATTAGGTGATTTTTTTCAACAACCACCGAGTCAGTATCCCGTGTAGCACAGTTCTGAAAAGTGATTTTTGGAGCCCACTTAGAAGAGTTAGCTCGGTCAGAGCGCTCTGGTTGTGGGCTTCGTAGAGGGCTTGGTGGAGGAATGGTATCCTCTTCATCAACAAGGCGTGGCTCGGTTGTGGAGGTCCGAGCACGCTTGTTTGGACGAGATGAAGAGGGTTGATGCGTCGGTAAGGCCACCACCGTCTCTTGGGGTAGGCTTGCTGGTGGTACCTCGACTTGGTTTGTTTCGGTCAAAAGGGCCCTCACAGCTCGCTTTTTGGCCATCTCTTGCTCAGCGGTTAAGGGGATCAATTTGATTTGGGACAAGTTTGGGTCCGGTTTAGGAGAGGCTTCCAATAAGAAATCAGTTACCTTGGTTTTCCGTTTGCCACTATATCGGTAGGTCGGTTGAAAGTCCAGTAGCTCGGTCCAACTTCGGTTTGGATATCGCAGGGCGGCGCGAAGTATATTCAAGTTGGGGTAGCTGTATTGGGACTTGAGGAAGTTCAAATCTGTATAAAGAAAGACAAACAATTAGTGCGGTTTAAGATGAGAAAACCGAAGTAAAGAAAGGCATAGTATGAAGCGGAGGTAACTCTACCGACTACACCCTTGTTCCAATTTATTCTATCACCAGGGATCTGGGCCTGCTGGTCCTCAAAATTTCCAGACACCCAGAGGAAGTCATCATCATTTACGTCTTTATCCGGGGTATCCTTCATTATTTTTTCTCGCCAGTGTCTTATTCTTAAATAATAAACCCATCCATCTTCGGCGGAGCCTATAGAATATTGATGGAGCAACTCGACTAAATCGAGATTAAGGCCAGCTCGGCGGTTTAGCTCGGCAATACCATTTATTATACGGTAAGAATTGGTGGAAAGTTGGGTTGGGCAAAGGTTGGTCTGCCTAAGGAATTCACAGAGGAGAGGCTGTACATGGAATCACTATGGACAGCAGGGTAAAGGGAACGAAGCCGTGTTTTCTCCATGGTATGATATCCAGGTCTGCTAGGGAGAGATGGACATCATTAGGGATGTTATAATCTTTTCGAAATTCGGCCATGGCACCTGGTGAGTTAACTAAGAACCTATACTTTCCCATTTATGGTTTAAGTTATGAATAAATTAAACTGGAATGTTAGCTCGGTCGAAGAATGATGTTGAGTAGCTCGGTTGAGCGCTCAAAGGAGTGCCTAGGCAACCTAAGTCTGCAAAGCGAAAAACAAAGGTGT
This sequence comes from Camellia sinensis, assembly GCF_055761805.1. Taxonomy (NCBI): domain Eukaryota; kingdom Viridiplantae; phylum Streptophyta; class Magnoliopsida; order Ericales; family Theaceae; genus Camellia; species Camellia sinensis. The sequence continues at coordinate 64,416,758 of NC_138972.1, forward strand.
TAAGCACAGATCGTTGGACCATGCTAAAACAAACAAAGGCAAGATAAATGAAGTCCTAGCTCGGCTATGTGAGATACTACGGGTCTTAGCTCAGTTTGAACAAGGTGTTTGTTATCCCGGTTGAGCATCTAGGGGCAGCGTTCTTAGTTCGGTCTTGACTAAGAGTGCTGGTTTAGCCCCAAGCTGTAGCTCAGTCGTGGTTAAGGCATTCAAGCACACTATTGCGCAGACTTAGTACGGTTCGATAGTTCGGTAAAAATGAATCAAACGATGGTTTGACTTGTTGAAACTACTAGTATAGCGCGAAGTGTTAGTTCGGTTGGTTAGTCTGGCCAAACTGACATCAACCACAAACAACTTCCTGGTTCGGTTAGATGGTGATTTTGGATCAAATACAATGTTCTGCAGATTATTTCGTAAATACAAATGGTTTTTACAAGGTTCTTTCCTAGCAAACACAAGGCAGAACATAACATAGGAAACATGAGTTTTGCAAAAACACAAACAATATGTTGTGGATTAAACAAGTGCGAAAACAAGAAAAATAGAACAGATCTGTGTAGCTTACCAGATGAAGAGGAAGGAACTGGAAGTTGGAAATGGCACTGGAGGGATTTACGAGCTTTGCAGTTGCAAGTTTGAGGAGCAATGGAAGATCAGAAGCAATGGAGAGAGAGAAGGTGAATAGGGCAAATGAAGTGAAAGATCCAAAAACAAAAGGGTTTTGTTTTGAGTAGAAAGAAGGACAAAAAGAGCGGGACTGTTCAAATTTTGCGAGATACGAAGACGGCGTGACAGCTGTATTGGGCCAATTAGAGTATGCCACGTGTCCTTGAAATAAGAAGCGATTCAGTTACTGCGATTGAAGAGACGTTTTGACCGGGCAGATAGAGCCCGGTGTGAATTTAGTTCGGATGTAAAGCTAAAGAATTTAGTTCGATTGGTAGGCTAAAGTTTTTTTTAGCTCGGCTGGTGATAGGTAATCTCTATCATGCTATACAGATGGAATTAAGGGGCAATTGAGAGGGTAATTTATATATAAATTGGGCCGAGCTGGGTAATGAGCCGCTGTGGGCCACAGTAAGAAGGGCGGAGTGAGAGAGTCTTGCAGTTAGCCCGGTCAAAGAAAGCCTTATTGTTATCCCGGTCTAGGAGAGATTTGCGGATAGCCCGGTCACCACACTCAGAGTTAGCCCGGTCGTGGCATAATGCAGTTCGCTCGGTCAAACCTAGCCATTCGTTAGCACGGCCTAAGCACACTATGGATTAGTATGGTTTGTACAGAAGAAACCAAGGTACACGCAGTGAAAGGAGGAACCGAGCTAGGTAGAGCTCGGTCTATTCTGCGGCTTTAGCATGGCCATGTTATCTCGGTTATATTGGGACCCGACCATGGTAAAACCATCTCACTTGGTTTAAGTAGTGAGGGGGGTGTTGAAGGATAAGCATTATCTTTCAGGAATGTGATTCCTATGGGGACTCTACAGGGAGGAGTAAGAGTCCTACTAGGATTGTGCCACACGGAACCTATAAAAGCTCATAACATCACCTATGGAGAGGTAACACAACTTTGATTCTCGAATACACAGAGCTTTTTGTCTATTTGTCTATTTTGCTAACTTAGGCATCGGCGAGGTATCCGGCACAAACTTGCCGGCTAACTCACGTTTGTGTTTTCAGGGAGTGAAGCGACGTCGTACGAAAGAGCGCAAACTTGATCAACAGAATTATACGAGAAGGTTTATTTCTTTCCCGTACATAAATGATGAACAATCATTGTTTGAATGACAATTTTGATTATTAAAAATTTAATGGGACTTAAAGGTCCAAAAAAACTTAGTTATGACTTAATAGAGTATAAGTTCATAAATTAGGATTTGTATGTAAATGCCTCTAAAATATATAGGCCATTTTTATTATAAATTCATTAATCGTATAAATAAAAAAATAATATTATCATATCTTTTAAATTTTTCATATTTTCATATTATTTGTATTAATTTTTATCTTTATAATTATATTAAATTAAAATTATATAAATTATTATATTTTTTCTAAACCTCCAAGTGTAATTTAGGCACGCATTTGAGCCCTCGTTAAAAAATAATCACAAAAAAATAAAATATGTTATATTTAAATTATAATTATTTTATTTTTAAACCAAACTTTTTAACCTCAGACTAGGTCTCATTTATCATGTGTCTGTTTTAGTCTAAAAGTCAAAAAATTAAAAAATATCAAAAAGTCTGTAACCTATACTAAAATGTCAAAAATTTTATTTTTTCTTTATTGTTTGCACATCATTTTGTAAAAAATTAAAAAATCATTCTAAACCTACTAAGGCTCTGTTTGTTTGTGTTTTCAAAATATGATTCTACATAGTGATTTCAGTATGGTGTTTGGAACGTGTTTTCAAAACACGTTTCCAAAACTCTGCAGAGTTCTCTGCACCAGCCGCGCTTTTTAGATTTTTTTTTTCAAAATTTTGCCTAACGGGACGTCCGGCCGGTTGACTGGAATAGTGATTTTTTTTTTTTTTTTTTTTTGCAATCGATTTATCTAATCTAAAAAAACGTTTTCTGAAATTTTTAAAATTTTTTTATGTGCTTTAAAATAATTTTAAATTGTATGTTTAGTTATGAGTTATAAATTTTTGTATCAAATATCAAATGTCACATCAACAATTCCCCACTCAAATCAAAACTCTTTTCAAAACTATTTTCAAAACTCTTTACCAAACAAATTTTATAAACTCAAATCATAATTCCAAACCCCATAAACTCAAAATACAACTCATACTCTCACATCATAATTATAAAACACAACCAAACGCAGATTAATTTTTTTATTTCATATTTTAATCAAAAAAATCAAAAATTACTAAAAATAGCATATTCCAAACGAGACGAAATTAATTAAAACGCTAAAAAACTAAAACGAAAACCCACGTCCCAAACAAGCCTGCACGTTTGAAATGGGAAAGAAGAAATAAGAAGCGTGATCCGAAACAAATGGTGATAGTTTGTTTGTTTTTGCTGAAAGAGAGAGAGAGAGCCTAAAATTCCTCATGACTCTCTCCTACCATTCTCCAGCACTCATCATCATCATCATCTTCCAGTCCAAATTCAATCTCAATATTACCACCACACCATTACTTCATTCATACTTCTCCACTCTCTCCTCACGTTTCTCTACTCCCAAAAGGTAACATTTTTTTTATACATCTATCCCTCTTTCTCTCTCTTCTTATGTGTTCATTCATTTGGTTGTTTCTGCATCTCATTACCATTTACAATCTCAGACTTCTAGATTTTTTTTTAAAAAAAATTTAATATGATCTTCATCTTGATGATTTGCATTCATGTATGACCTCTGGGGATAATTTGACTTAATTATTTGTGTTATGAATTGATCCAAATCACATGCCTAGCTTTCAAAGTTCAAACTATGCCAACTACTAATCTGATTTGATGCATAGAGAAGATGATTAACAAATTTTTGTATGTAATAGGAATCACAAGATCATTGATTTATTCCAAAAACCACAACAAGCTTCCTAAAACAAAATTATTAAATAAGGTCACTTTACATGGATTCCGGGCATCGGTTGTCAGGTGGGGGTGCGTATCAAGAGATTGGAACTACCAAAAATATAAGAATTCGTGAATTCAGCAAAAAAATAGTCATATTTTTTTATTTATAACCTATTATGTGAGATAAAATAGTAGTATTATATATAACATACAATGTCAAAAAGATATTTTATTTATTTTATATTAATTATACAACAACATATATATATATATATATATATAATGATGGTGTTAAATAGAAAATATATAAGAATTGTGTGATAAAAAATATCGGACATATACGCTGCACCCTTGTTTAAGTGTCGAGTGTCCGACACAGATGTTTGATTTATTTTGAAGAATCTATGTAACATAGATTTGAATTTCCCATTGTTTCACTCAATACTGATTCTAACACAATCAACATTCTCACACATGATTGTTTCCTCTCATCTTTTGCCATCTAAAGTTTTCTTTTTTTTTTGGGTGAAATTGTATACTTCTTTTACATGCCATATTTTTTAAATGTGCAGTTTACTCAAGATGATTAATTGTCTACAATCATTTCAGCTTGATTTAGCTTGATCAGAGTCTGAAAAGATGGCTACCAGAAAGTTGCGTGGAAGTGGATCGGAGAAGTCTCTGTCATCTGCAGAGCAGCACGCGAAGGTATTTAACCCCATTTTCTGTATTGAAGTCTTAGAACTTTTTCTTAAACTACAAAAAATATCACCGAGGAAGTATATGATTGACTGTAAATTTGGATGGACGATAAGAGAAGTCAAGTTGGTTTCTTTTTATCTGCAAGCATGAGGAGTAGCATTGATCGGATAAAATCAACTAAATCTTTTGTGTGTATAAAACTTAATTGGAGCAATTTGACCTCCTTGTTTCTTGGTTTATACTTTTATTCGGCCTTGATTGTCTTAGTCAGACAAAACAGGAAAGCTAAGAATCATCTCTACGCTTTTTATTTTTTATTTTATGTTTGCATTATTGTACATGTTAAGAATGTTAGCAACAATAACTAAATTGAAGAAGAAAATAAAAATACTAAAAAGAGAGCTTAGACTTGTGTTGATTCCAGTATGCGAAACATGTTTTCCTTGAAGAGAATGAAGCTTCCATGCACAAAGTTCTGCAACACTTTTCTCCCTAAGAAAAAGATTAGGGCATTTAGTGAAACATGTCTAACCCAGATTTAGAAAGAAAATTTGAACAATACACAAATCTGCGGATTATCATAGAGCACAACATATCAATAATGTAATATATGATCATAGCTCAGGCCTGTGATTGGACCAACATCTCTTGCTATAGAGGCAACGTTTTCCCTATTACACCGTGTGCTCATTGTTCAAAACAAGCTTTTCATTGATTTATATACTTTTCATATGTATGCTGGGAAGGAAAAATATTAGGTGAACTAATGAGTGCCCTTTTTGTTCAGGTTAATGAGATTAAAAAGTTCGTCAGTCCTATTGCCAATAAGTTTCCGGTGCTGTGTTCAGATGCATCAATATTAAGGTACCTCAGAGCAAAGAACTGGAACACGAAGAAGGCAAGCAAGATGCTGAAAGAAACTTTGAAATGGAGGCTGGAATACAAGCCAGATAAAATCCGTTGGGTACGAATTTTATGCATTTTGGTTCTTGTTTTACTGAATAGGTTCATATCTTATTATATAGTACAGACCAAAACACGGAGTAACAGAACATTAAAATAAATTATTGTTCCGAGGCACTGCAAACCATGTGAGGAAAATGAGCTGCAGATTTTAACACCGATTGTCCATTCCAACCGTAAGTTTTAATGCCTGTGAAGTAAGGAATATGACTGTAGATCTCTTTTCTCTTTTTCCTTGGCCGAATGGTGTCACCGTCACTTCTAGAGGTCTCTGAACATGATTCCACTCTACATTGCATGCTGGCTGCCCATCCAAAGAGGACATCTTACAACGACACTCATCTTGTTTGGTTGTTAAATTCAAAAACTATTTTTGACTCTTTTGTTTTTTCTGTCTTTTTGGTCTTAGTGAACTTTACTCCTATTTTATGTTAGGGAAAATTGATGTGATTTTCCACAAGTAAATCAATTAATGGGAATAAAAATTAATGCGGAAAAATTAAATTAAAGGCAACACAAGAATTTTTACGTGGTTCCCTCAATGTGAGGTACGTCCACGGGATCGAAATCCGATTCCACTATCAACCAAATAAGTTCCAAACGATTACAACGAGACACTAATAGTCTCACAAAATCACCCTTAGGTGAATTTCAAATAATCACAAATAAACAAAGAGGAAAGACCTCACCAAATAGATGAACCAAATCTTCTGAACCAAAGTTGTAGAAGATCCAAAATAACAACCCAAATCAATTCCACCAAAACAGCCGAAACGACGTGAAGAAAATTCCACACGCCAGCCACCGAATAATAGTGCTTTTGAAAGAACAAAACTTGAATCAATTTGTAGCACATGTACCAAGATTGAACAAACAAATAGCTGCTGCCTCACGTACTACGGAAAAAGGTGAAGAACCAAGAATATATATATTAGTTATATTATATATTGTTAACCAACTTGCTTCTATTCTCCCCCTACCGACTTAGGTGGAGAGATCAACCATACCCGCCAAAGTTCGACACTTCAAATGTTTGTCCCTCGACAAAATCTTTGTCAACATATCTGAAATATTATCATCGGTGTGAACCTTTTCGAGTTGCAACAATTTCGAATCTAACACATCACGAATCCAATGGTATCTCACATCAATGTGTTTCGATCTCGAATGAAAAGTAGAATTTTTACTCAAGTGAATAGCACTTTGACTATCACAATAAAGCACATACTTTTCTTGCTTCAAACCCAATTCTTGCAAAAATTTCTTCAACCATAACTCTTCTTTGCAAGCTTCTGTAATAGCAATAAATTCAGCTTCGGTAGTTGAGAGAGCAACACATTTTTGTAATTTAGATTGCCATGCCACAGCTCCCCCTGCAAAAGTCATCAAATACCCCGAAGTAGATTTCCTAGAATCAACATCACCGGCCATGTCAGAATCTGTGAACCCATCAAGCATCGGCTTACCATCCCCAAAACACAAACACACCTTCGAAGTCCCTCGAAGATATCTTAGAATCCATTTTACCGCTGCCCAATGTTCTTTACCCGGATTAGAGAGAAAACGACTCACCACACCAACAGCGTGAGCAATATCCGGCCTTGTACAAACCATGGCGTACATCAAAGAACCAACTGCTGAAGCATAAGGAACTTTCAACATCTCTTCTTTGTCTTTTTCACTTGTAGGACATTGATTCGAACTAAGTTTGAAGTGACTTGCAAGTGGACAACCAACCGGCTTTGCTTTATTCATGTTGAACCTCTCAATAACTTTCTCAATGTAGCTTTCTTGAGACAACCAAATCAGCCCCTCTTTGCGATCACGAACAATTTTCATACCAAGAATTTGCTTTGCCGGTCCCAAATCTTTCATTGCAAAAGACTTGCTCAACTCCAATTTCAACCTGTTTATCATGGTAGAATCTTGACCCACAATTAACATGTCATCAACATAAAGCAAAAGAATAATAAATTTACCATCCGAAAGATTTTTCACAAACACACAATGGTCCGAAGTGGTTTTAGAAAAACCATTATTCATCATGAAAGAGTCAAATTTTTTGTACCATTGCCGCGGGGCTTGCTTGAGACCATACAAACTTTTCTTCAATTTGCAAACAAATTTCTCTTTCCCTTTTTCCACAAAGCCTTCCGGTTGCTCCATGTAACCAAACACTCTCAAGTGCTCATAAGACACATCTTTATTGGTCCAAACTCTTTCTGGAACATCACCATTCAATGGATAGGAAGGAGACAAATTGATCACGTCAACCGCTGTCTTCAATGCCTCACCCCAAAAGGATCTTGGCAATTTAGCTTGTGAAAGCAAACACCTTGTTCTTTCCACAATGGTGCGGTTCATCCTTTCGGCAACTCCATTTTGTTGAGGAGTCTTCTTAACTGTCTTTTGATGCCGAATACCTTGGCTACGACAATACTCATCAAATGGCCCAATGTATTCACCACCATTGTCTGATCGGATGCACTTCAATTTCTGCCCTGTTTCTCTTTCAACCATGGCCTGAAAATGCTTAAATACTTCTAGAACTTGATCTTTAGTTTTTAGTAGAAAAGCCCAACCTTTCCTTGAATAATCATCAATGAAAGTAACAAAATAAAGTGCACCACTATGTGTTCTAACTTTTAAAGGACCACAAACATCAGAATGAATCAACTCCAAAACATTTTCTTTTCTAGAAACAACATTTTTATGAAAAGAAACTCTATGTTGTTTACCGGCCAAACAATGAACACAAGGTTTAAGATGTGTACCTTTCAAACCGGGTAGAAGCTCTTTCTTGAACAATACTTGCAGCCCCTTTTCACTCATATGGCCAAGCCGCTTGTGCCATAATTCAGTAGAAGTATCTTCTTCAAGTGCATTGACAACACCTTTACAAATTTTTCCTTGGATCGAATAAAGTGTATGAGTCTTCTTACACTTAGCCACCACCAAGGAACCCTTTGTGAGCTTCCATATTCCATCACCAAATTTGTTGTTGTAGCCTTCATCATCTAGCTTCCCGGTAGAGATCAAATTGAGGCGAATGTCGGGAACATGCCTCACATCTTTAAGCAACAACTTGCAGCCTAGATTTGTTTCCAAGCAAACATCACCCATGCCAATAATCTTGGACAAACCTTCATTACCCATTCGAACAAAACCATAATCTCCTTCGGTGTAGGTAGTAAAGAAATCAACTCGAGAAGTCACATGAAAAGAAGCACCGGAATCAATCACCCAATTGCTCTCTTGGCCCACAAAATTGATACAATCATCTTCACAAACGACCATGAGATCAGCATTGGTAGTAACTGCCGTTGTGTCTTCTTGCTTCTTGTCCACACTTTTGTCACGCCTTTTCTCCTTATTCTTGAGCTTTCGGCATTCCCGCTTCATGTGCCCTTTCTCATGACAATAATAGCACTCAATGTCTTTCTTTGAAAAAGAACCATCTTTCGATTTGTCACGGCTTTGATCACGACCATGAGGAGTCTTACTCCTCCCCCTTGTTTTGCTTCGACCTCTCACAACGAATGCTTCCGAATGAGAGGAACCTGCTGATTTTCTTCTAGTTTCTTCATTCAACAGGCTACTAGTGACTTGGCCCATTGTGACAACTCCATCAGGCGCCGAATTACTAACGGTCACAACCAAAGTCTCCCAACTTTCGGGCAAAGAACTTAGTAGCATCAAAGCCTGCAACTCATCATCAAAAACAATTTTCATAGAAGCAAGTTGGTTAACAATACTCTTTATTTCATTCAGATGTTCCGGAATAGGGCTGCCCTCTTTATATTTTAAATTAACCAACTTACGAAACAGAAAAGCTTTATTTGTGGCTGATTTCCTATCATAAAGGCCCTCTAATTTTTTCCATAAATCATGTGCTGAAGTTTCAGTAGCAACATGATGAAACACACTGTCATCAATCCATTGACGGATAACACCAACGGCTTTTCGATTAAGCCTATTCCATTCATCATCTTTCATACCCTCGGGTTTGCCAGAATCACCCTCAATGGGTCCATACAAATCTTTACAAAATAATAAGTCATCCATTTTAGTTTTCCAAGTTACCCAATTACTTCCATTGAAGCTAGACATGCGACCCACATTCCCCTCCATTGATTTACACAAATAAATAAATCCAAATAAACCGTAAGTTCTGATACCAGTTGTTAGGGAAAATCGATGTGATTCCCCACAAGTAAATCAATTAATGGGAATAAAAATTAATGCGGAAAAATTAAATCAAAGGCAACACAAGAATTTTTACGTGGTTCCCTCAATGTGAGGTACGTCCACGGGATCGAAATCCGATTCCACTATCAACCAAATAAGTTCCAAACGATTACAAACGAGACACTAATAGTCTCACAAAATCACCCTTAGGTGAATTTCAAATAATCACAAATAAACAAAGAGGAAAGACCTCACCAAATAGATGAACCAAATCTTCTGAACCAGAGTTGTAGAAGATCCAAAATAACAACCCAAATCAATTCCACCAAAACAGCCGAAACGACGTGAAGAAAATTCCACACGCCAGCCACCGAATAATAGTGCTTTTGAAAGAACAAAACTTGAATCAATTTGTAGCACATGTACCAAGATTGAACAAACAAATAGCTGCTGCCTCACGTACTACGGAAAAAGGTGAAGAACCAAGAATATATATATTAGTTATATTATATATTGTTAACCAACTTGCTTCTATTCTCCCCCTACCGACTTAGGTGGAGAGATCAACCATACCCGCCAAAGTTCGACACTTCAAATGTTTGTCCCTCAACAAAGTCTTTGTCAACATATCATTTTAGTCATTTTTTTTTTTGGGTGAACCTTTTAAAATTTCTCCACAAATATTTTTACTTTTTAGGTGCATCAAGATTAGGTGACTAGGAATTTGAAATTATTTTTGTTCTTCTTTTTCTAGTGAACTTTTTATTTGTTTTTAATTTCTTCACAAATATTTTAAGTTTATTTAAAAAGTACTAAGAAAAAAAGACTAAAATATGAAAAAGTTCACTGAAGATAAAAAAAAAACACATGAATTTTTTCCAGAAACAAATTTCAAAAACTAAACCAAACAATCATAATTGCTAGAAATAATGTGGTGTTTTGAAAGTTTGAAGCATGCCTAAAATTGAAGCTTAATTTTGACTGTCGTCTGTTAGTGTCAAACAATTTCTTTGGGCTAGTCCACATAGGGCAATGCCTTGGCTTTAATTGGGACCCCGCAAGTGGATGGTGGGATTAGTCCCACGGATTGGTTGGTCCAATGGGTCTAAATACCGATTTATCAAAAAAAAAAGTCTCAGATTTTACCCATGATTGGGTGAGGGTTGTTATTCAGTCTGCGATAATTTTGCAGTCCCAACATGATTGCTGATCATAAAATAAGTGGTGCATGCATTTTATATATGTTTAGGTCATATTATTTATTTTTTCCTGGTTTTAGGAAGATGTTGCCCATGAAGCCAAGATTGGGAGACTTTACAGAGCTAACTGCTTCGACAAGAGTGGAAGGACTGTTCTTGTTATGAGACCTGGCTTCCAGGTAGATATTATAGCATTGCAAGCATCTCAGATTGCATCACTAGTATCGTTCATTTTGCTATCATCTGTGTTTGTCTTTGACAAATTTTTTTTTTTTATGGTGTCAGAATGCGAGCTCAATAGATGGGCAAATCAAATACTTGGTATATTGCATGGAAAGAGCCATAATGGATTTAAAACCAGACCAGGAGCAGATGGTGTGGTTAATTGATTTTCAAGGGTGGAACATGTCAAGTATATCAGTGAAATTGACTCGGGAAACAGCTCATGTCTTGCAGGATTGTTACCCAGAGAGGCTGGGCATTGCAATCCTCTACAATCCCCCGAAAGTCTTTGAATCCTTTTGGTTGGTAGGTTATATTGTATTGCCACTTACATAATCTGCTCATCTTGATCTTTATTGTCAGATCATTTTAGGCTCTTAATGGTGAATTTTAGTGCCTGCTATCATGGTTGTTAGAATCGTGCAATTCATGATTCAATACGAGTTTTAAGGAAAAAGATTTGAATCTTGCTGTTGAATCGGAAATTGGTTGTTAGCATACCTCAAGGATTTTTATGAAGACCAAATCTTGAGCTAGTTTTAACTTTCAGATTTGTACCTAATACACCCCTCCCAAAACCCCATCCAATAAGGACTAAACTGGGCGTACATTTTAGTTAAGTGTTCTTCGATTCATGAAGAAACAAATAAGATAGTGAGAACTAATGAATGAGTTGCTTCTGAACAGAAGGCACCTTGCTAATTATTTATTTATTTATTTTAACTTCAACTGTCTTCCAAAATTCTGATGACATGTGTTTCTTTATGCAGATGGTGAAACCATTTCTTGAGCCAAAGACATACAAGAAAGTGAAGTTTGTCTTCTCTGACCCACAAAGCCAGAAGGTAATGGAAGAGCTATTTGACATGGACCAGCTGGAATCTATCTTTGGTGGTAAGAACTCTATCGGGTTTGACTATGAAACTTACGCGGAGCGTATGAAGGAGGAAGACAAGAAAATGAGCGATGACATTAGTTCCGGATGTTCCTCTCCTTCTCCATCAAACATATCCGAGTTTCAGCAATCAGACACGGCCTCAGATGGTGGTTCCGAAGCCTCTGATGAAGGTGACTCTTCCCCCACTGATGAAAAAAATACTTCAAACACGGAGGGTGTCGATGAGAAGATAGAAGGTCCTCCGCTTGGCTGCAAAGACGTGGCAAATGTTGATGAAGTAGTAGATGCCACAAAAGAGGGTGGTGAGAAATGAGGTTTGAATTTAGGTTCATAGTTAATGATTTTTGTTCTTTTAAGTTTTGAGGGCTACCAATTCTTTATTTTTTGGCACATAATATAGGGGGCCAAAATTAAGTAATAAGAATGCTTCTCGACCAATTTCTGTATTAACCAATGTAAATTTTCTGGTATACTCGTAATTTGAGAGATAGAACGTTTACTCATATGTAATTTTGTTTTTTAATGGACAAATAATTTACGATGGAAGCCTAAAAGGCTTATAATTAGGGCCTTTTGTTGTAAGTACCATTGAAGGTTAATAAAATAAATAGAGAGGGTTGCCAATATTAGCACTTCTTTAAATACTTTGAATCTCCCATTTTTTTGAGCCCCTACTATTACATCGTTTGGAGGGGTACGCGTGTGCGTTAAACAGTTCAGACTTTCGATCTCTTTGATCTAGTCTTATGAGTGCAATGTAAAACATAAATGAGAGTCAAAATCCATCAACTTTAATAAAAAATCCTTTTTATTGCAAAATTTTTGTCAGAAATAAATTGCGTCATTAGATTTCAGAGTTGTCACCTAATATTTTGAAAAATTAGGAAACTTGTGACTTGTATCAAGGCTATTGTTCATCGTAACCAAAGATGTATCGGTTTGGAACCTTAAATATGAAAGGGGAAGATTTTTAATTGAGCATCGCTACTCACCCAATTAAAAATCAGTCTCTACTAAACCATGACACTACAACATATAAGAGTTTTAGAGACCAAAGTGAAAATTTTGTTGCAAAAGACATTTGGGGACCCATTTTTATCGTCGTGAGGATAGTCGCTAAAAGTTGTCCTCAAAAGTAAAAAACAAGGCTTTTAACGACAAAATTTTGAAAATGTCATTAATAAATAGACTTTTAGGGACAAAATAATTTGGTCTCAAAATAGTTTATTTTTTTAGACAAAAAATTTGGTCCCAAAATGATAATAATTCATCACTAATGTCTAATTTTTGTTGCTAAAAATATAATGACTACACTTTTCGCAACAAAAATATTTAGTCCCTAAAAAATAATTTTGTCACTAAATTTTAGCCTCTAAAACCTTAATTTTTTGTAATGTGATATGAATTTTATTTAATTTATATAATCATATTCCGATTTATTTAATAAATCCTAAAATTTATTATGTGAAGCATACAAATATAGACTATGTCATTCATTTTGGAACAACTTGATTTCATATATTTTGAAAGAGTTTTGAAGATATACAACTCAATAAAAATTGAGCTAACAAACACGCAAATCGATATTATTCTAAATTGAACAACACAACCCCCATCCACTAACATTCATAGAGACATATCAAATAAGCAAATAACCACATGGTAAGATGCTAAACATAGTAAGAAAAACACACAAAGCGGGATGCTAGAACATAGAAACTTACATATTTACCGATGTTCTGCGAACAACTACAAAAAAAATTAGAAAAATATGTATGATGTTACATGTGATGACCGGTTTCATTGCGCGTTGTTTCTTTTTGTCCTCTTTGAGTCTGTGGTGTTCGAGAATTTTCTTTCAAATTCCGGTCCTTGTCTAAGTTCGGGTTAAGCGTCACTTGTTTCGGAGGGTGCACGGCTGAGTCCGAAGTGTCCGAGAACAAACCAGAAAAATTTTGGGCTGGAGGGCCAGGGCCACATGTGCGGGGCCCTGAACCGCACGTGCGGGATGGGGGCCGCACGTACGGGGGATGAGGCCGCACGTGCGGGGAAGGGTGAGTTGGGAGGGTTGCATACTGCATTATATGCAGGTGCAGAGTGAGGGGCGGAAGGAGATGGCCGCACGTACGGGAAGCAGGCTCCGCACGTGCGGGATGCTGGCAGTCCGAATCTCTTTTTTTTTTTTTCTTTTTTCTCTCTATTTGGCTGTGTATGTATCATTTTTGGGACATTTCTCTCTCACTCTAAACATCATTTTACTCTTCCTTCTCTCTAAAAACTCTCACCAAACTCTAAGAACCTTTGATTTCTTGTAATCCATTGAGTTTTGATCCATCTTCTTTCACAAATCTTGGTGAGCAAAGCAAGAACTCCACCTTGTACGGTAGAGATTGAATTTCTTCACCTTTGGATTCTAGGGTTTCATCAAATCTCTTTATCAAGTTTGAGGTAGGGACTTCTTGGAATAATATATACATGTTTTGCAATATTGATGTTGATTTAAAAGTTTTCTTGAAGTTATTATGTTGGTTTTGATTTTGTGGCCCAACATGTAGAGATTTTCAAAAGTGGGTTTTAAAAATCTCAAATCTTTCTAAGATAGCATCTTGAGGGTTGAAATTATCTTAAGCAAGATAATGGTGTATTCTTGAGGGTCCACTCAAGTGTTTAGAGTGTGTGTGTGTGTTGTTTGTAAAGAAGAAAACCTAGAAATTTTGGGGGTTTCCTTGAATAAAGGAAGATGAGGGTTTATGGGTGATATTATATATGTATATATATATAAATTCATAGTTGTGTGCCATGATAAGTAAAGAAAGTGGAGAGTTTCTTTGTTTTATTACAAATGCATATATATTGATGATGGGTTTCTCTACACATGAGAATTATTGAGATTGGGGATTGTTGTCCAAATTTTGCTATAACTTTGAAATGATGAAAATGATGGAAGTGCATGAATTGTGGACATGTTGTTATATTTATTGATAAATGGTAGCAAACTTTTGGCTATTTGTGGAATGGCATTGAAAGGAGAAAAAAGAAATTTTGATCATCATTGAATATTTGTTGAAATTATGTTGAAAGTGGAGAAATATGACGTAATATAGATAATTGTTGCATTGGCTTCTCTAAAAACCTTGCGTGTCATGAACATTGGATTGGGAATTGAAACTTTCATTAAAAATGAAATATTGTGAAACGAAATCATGGAAATGTTTATGGGGTAAATACGTTGGTAAGTCCGGATAGGAGGTGTAGATGGAATTAATAAGTTGGCTTGAGTGTCTGGGGTGAAAGACCGAAAACATGTGCGGAGGAGGTACCACTTCCCTTCCGGTTAGCAACCAGTAAAGTGGGGTTTTTGGTAGTGCTAGTTAAGCCTACTTGCAGACACCAACCTAGAGATTACCTGAGTCGTATTTACCGCCCCTATTGAATAAAATTGTAAGTTTCGGAATTGTTGAGATTTCAAACTGTTGTTGAACATGGTGATTTTTAAAAAGAGTGTGTAAATGAAATTCTCTTTAAATTGGCATTGCATTGCATGGCATTTGTATTTAATATTAGAAAAATCTTGCATAACTGTATATACTTTGTAAGGATTATCTACTGAGCTTTATGCTCACCCCTATGGGATTTTTGGTGCAGGAAAAGATGTGGTGATCCCGCCGAGTTAAGGGCGTGGACATTTTTTTGTGAAGAGTAAAATGACTCTATTCTGTTATGAATTATTTGCTAGCTAAGGGCTTTAAATGTATGGGTTCGTGAAATCATTTTTGTATAACCAGGCTCAAGCCTTGGAATATGTAAGCCCTTAAGGGCATTTTATTTATTTTGGGATTTGATGCTCTACATGCTATAGATTTATGTGTTTTCATACTGTTGAATGTATAATTCGCATGTAGAACTTTTGTACAAACTTTATTGATTAATGATGAAAAGGTTGGAGTTTTATCTTTGTTCCTTAATGAATGTTGGTTAATGTGCCTCACTTGTGTTGGTTTATTTCGGGGCGTTACATTATATACAAAATCATAATGCAATTTACTCATGAAATGCAACTAAAGATTTGGCTTCTAATATATGACATGCAAATCATCTCAAGACATGAGGTAGCACACAAAATCATATAATAATCAATTAAATCCACATATGCAAATTTAGTCGAATCTTAATGCGTAAAACATGGATGCAAAGCATGAATATGATGAAAAGGCAATATATGCTGCAAATTTACAAATAATGAAAGCAAGTAAAAGAATGGGATAGAAATAAGCAGGGGTGGAAAATTATTACAATACTTTGAATAATTACATATTCGAACAAGGGAAGAGGGAAGAAAAATATTACAGCAAAATAAAAACCTTACAACTCTCTTTAAATAAACGAAAAATAGAAACTTGAAGTGCCTCGGAGACCACCGAAAACTATTTTGCTCATCATCAAAAGACTGCACTGTTCCGACCCAGAAGAAGTTGCTTACCCAGCCGGCCAATTAGGCCTGGCAAAAACCTGTTTTGTTGCAATATTGAGAAAAAACAAACATAGAATATGTGGGTGGCTCAACTAACCACTTTCAGTTAGATTAGAACAAATTTATAATATGAAATCAAAGCAAGAAACTAAATACAAGAAAGAAAATACAAGAAAATGAAAGAACTTGAAAATTCACCTTCCAAGGAAAGGGTGAATTTCTTGATTTCCAGACTCTCTATTGATCAACCTTAAGTGTATGAAGTGTGTTCTGAATTCTCAATTCAAAAATTTAGAATTCATGTTAAAATGGTGCGTTTAGATTGTTTAACAGTATGTGAAGTGGAAAATGATGAACTCTCCGGCTTCTCACTTTCAACAACAATCACTCTTCCTTTGATCAAAGCTTTAGGATTTGATTACCATGAGTTTCTGGATGATTTTGCAATGAAGGATGAGATAGAGCAGTGTATAGCTACGAGAATAGAAGTTTTGGCCAATTTTCTAATTCAAGCAAGACTTCTCTTTTTTTCGATCTCTTTCTCTCTTTCAATTAATATTTTTAACCTCTCATCTCTAGTCGATTCCTTCCCCCTTTTCCTACATACATTATGATCTTCTTTACATAAGCAATGGTGGAAGGCTTAATGGAGAAGGTGGTGGGAGACAACAATGGAAAACAAGGATCATGAGGTGACGAGGATAAAGCACTTGACCTTTGCTTTAGCTACTCATTTTTTGAAGAGCAAGCTCTTTTAGCAATACAGGTTGAGTGTGTAAGCATTCAGTGCATGAATATATCAGAAAATAGGATAGTGAGATGTCCCACACGCACTAAACAAGAATTCTACCAAAACTACCTTGTTCCTGGACAAATTAGCCAGCTGGCCGGCCGGCCGGCCACTTAATTGGCTAGCCAGCCAAAAATTTGGCATGCTTCACTATTTTGCACAAAACAGAATTTTTCTACAGAATTATCCTCTTTTCCTCCTATTTCCACACTATTCTTTGCTCAATTTCCTGAGAAAACATTTCATTTTGAAGTTTAAAAATGAGCCTTGAAACATTACGAAACTACTTAGAACAAAATGTGGAAAGAAAGTTTCAAAAGAGAGTTTTGAACAGGTCTTAGACACTTGGCCAAAACAAGCTTAGGGTTGGGAGTAGAGCTCAAATTCCATATTTCTTATTGAGGATTTTGTGAGAAACACATTCTTATTTTCATCATCGGGTAATCAAAAGAAAACGCCCAAGTCTTAGGGCTGGTGAAAATGGGGTGTCTACACCCACCCTAAACCCTAAATTTTAGTAAGATTTCTTTGAAAACTTAACTTCTTACCAAATTTACCCCTAATTCATAATATTATCACACCTACCTAATTTTGCACATCCTCTTTCCTTCTCCTTTTGATGACTGTCCATCTCCTGTTGAAAAGAACATCGATGGTCATTACATCAATAAACACCATTGCCTCAATGAAGAACATTGCATTGACAGTCCATCATTGAAATTCTTGTCAACTCTCAACGAAAAGAAGAATCGACTCAACAGTGTCCAAAGAAAATCGTTGAAAATTCCTGTCTATCATTGCAGAACTCATCAGAAATTCCTCTCAGGTAAAACCCTCACGAAACACATAATCTGGTGTTGAAGATACAAAAATCGAACCGTTCGACACACCAATACCAACTATCTGCATAACTGTTCGGAACCTATATATTGAACTGAATGTTTGTGTTTAGTACTATGTTACCGAACATAATCTTAATAGTTGGCAAACCAGTACCGAACAATTCGAACAAAACAACAATTGAAAACGACCAAGAATGTTAATACAAATTGGATAAACTTACTAATGGAATGTCAGCCTCATCAGAATTGTTGTCATCATCCTCCATTGCTTTACAAGGTGAAATGATGAAGAGTAATATGTTGGACTTGAAAAGAGCCTTATAGTTCAATATTTATGGTACATGAGAGTTTTTGATAGTGATGAAGAGGATACATTCATGGTTTAAGATAGTTATAAAGAGTAATAGATTCAGAGTTTAGAGAGGTGGAATACGTATAACTTGAAGTGGAGGTAGGGGTGGGGGTACAATATTGTAGAGTATTAGTTCTTATTTGGTAGGTGGGTGTTCCATTAAATGATATCTTTTAATGTCATTTTATTTCAGGTCTAATTGTAATAAAAAAAAATTAAAAATTGGGGGGGGGGGGGGCTAAAGAATTCAGATAGATGCTAATCGCAGCACTTTAAATATATTTATTAATCTTTATAGCTCTGTGTTTTGGCATACTAAATGCCAAATAAGCCTTGAAACAAGGCAGTGAATCACATACAATCGCTTGGTACAATCTCAGTTTCAAACAATAGGATTGAAAATATTTTGCAAACAGGTACTTACTCAACGAGAAGGCTAAGAGGAGGCAGTGGTGGGAATGACTGGTAGGATGCGGGATCGTAGTGGTATGGAGGGGCTGGAAGGTGATGGAAGGGGCTTGGTGGTTGGTAGGTAGGGATAAAAATGAATGTATAGTTGAAATTAAAGCGAGTGTTTAAACGAAAAAATCAAAATATTTAGATAAGAAACAAAAAAGAAATATCCAAGTAGTAATAACAACACTCTTTTGATACAAGCTCACATTTATCAAGTGACATAATACAAATTTAAAATCACATCAAGTGACATAATACAAATTTAAAATTTTAGTGGCAGTTTAAGATTTTTTGAGAGCTCATGCTAAGTAGTAAATATGATTACAAGACCTTATCTTAGTAAGTCTTCAAAAATTTTGAACTTTCAAAAATAAGAATTTCTAAAGATTTATTGGTAGCTTTAGGTGACAGGCTAAGTTGCTTAATAATTGAGGCACTTCTATTATACTCAACAATCAATTCCACTTTGTTCCTTAACCTTTTAATTGTCCAATCAACCCCCTAGATTTCAAGTTGTAATTCTTATAAGGTCATTTCGAAAATTAACAAAAGGACTAAAGTGAAATTTTAATAAAAAATTAAGGAATAAAAATTAAAGTAGGATAAAAAAAGAGATTTTGATACAAAGTGCAGAGGTACTAAGTGTAATTAATACCTATCACATGATTGCTCTCCGTTAATTGTCAAAACGACCTTATATAAATGGGTCTAATTATAACTTGATTCAAAGTATGCAGGTTGACTAAGACAATTAAAAAGTCAATAGGCAAAAATGAGAAAAATACGAAGTAAGGGCATGAAAATTGAAATTTATCCAATTCAAAATCTTAAACTTACAATAAGTTTGCTTTCCTTTTAGCAAGTGTATTAAGTCAACACAAATAATTAACAACATTAAATATTTGTGACAAAATCACAACAAAATAAGAGAGGCCTTACCATTATTACATAAAAGTCTTGATTCTCTTACAAATGTTGGGTTCACAGTTGACACACACAATAATGTGGTTTCAAATCCCAAATTACCCTCCATTCACAAAACTATAGCGACCCCGGTCTTTTCCCATTTGATTATTGTATCCGGACTTGGGTTCCGTTTATTCTGTCATTGTATATTTGTTGTTGTCGTCCTTTATTTTCTCATTTGGAGTTATAGGATGTGTTGGACAGGTTTGTTTCAGGTTGGTTGGGTTCGTAAACCAAGTGTTGCTGTCCAGTTTTTGGGTTGGTCGCTCGAGCCAGGATTTGGTCGCTCGAGCGAGGTTTGTTTTTGTGTCCTCTGGCTCGATCCAGATTTTCTTCGCTCGAGCGAGCGACTGCGTCTGGTATAGACCTGAGGGCAGTGCTTATTCGCTCGAGCGAGATTTTCTTCGCTCGAGCGAGCGAGGTGTTTGTTTTCGAGTTCCTTGCTCGAGCGAGCATTCTGTCGCTCGAGCGTGCTCCAGGGTTGCAGACCTGAAGCATTGCATTCTTGGCTCGAGCGAGCTTTTCTTCGCTCGAGTGAGCTTTTCGTGTGTCTGGTCGCTCGAGCGACCAAGTCTTCGCTCGAGCAAGCCTGTCAGGTTTAAATAGGCAGCAGCGTGTTTCAGATCAGTTTTTCATGCACTTTCAGATTCCAAAACCCTAGTTACGAGTTCTCTCTCCCTCTACACACCTTCTCTCTTAGGATTGATCTACTTAGAGTGAGTTTCTACCTTAGATCCTTTATTAAAAATATAGAGTGAGTCGAAGGCTTCCATTTAATCTGAACATTTAGTGATTTGGAGCACATTGGAATTTGGGTATTTATCTCTGTCTTCTCCATTCGGGTTATTTTCTTCGAGGTAGGGATTTCCTACTCCATCTTATAAGTTTTGTTCTAAGTTTTAGTATTTTGATATGTTGGGGGTACTTTGGTAATTTTGGGAAAAACCCTAGTTATATTAATAAATTCATTGTATAATTAATTCATGGAATTGGGGAATTCATTGATTAAATGGCGTAGTTGGATAATTTAAATCACTCGCCCATTGAATTTTTGATATATTTATTTTCAGTTTAGAAATAACTGTTTTGGGCTATCGGTGGAGGATAGCTGTGCTTGTTGTAGACACTGCATGTGGATTAGGGATAACTGAAACTAATCATTGATTAAGTCATCAATTTTGACTGCTGAATTAATACAGACATTATGTGTATTGATTGTGTGTTGTATATGTTATGTGCTTGCATACATTGTTTTGTGTGGGAGGAGATAGGGGATGTACTCCACGGTTTAGGGGAAGATAGGGGATGGACCTCTAAACCGGATTTTGTTTGGGAGGAGATAGGGGATGGACTCCATTAGCATCACTTTTATGTGTGCTTATTTATATTGAAGTGTTTTTATTGATACAGCACTAAAATGTGTATCAAACTGGAAGTATGAAGTGTTTTGATTTGAGCCTGAGTCTCATCTGTTTGTTGACATTGGAAGAATGTGAATATGATATATATAGTTCACTGTTGTAAGTTTGGCCAGGTTCTGAGCCATATTGATAAAGTTGGAAAGTAAAACGTGTCTTAGACAATAGTGTCATGAGACTGTAAAATGATGTAATTGATTATCTTGGTTAACCATCTATTGAATGCTATTCCTTTAATCAATGCTTATATTTGGTTTAGTATATTTCTACTGGCTATGGCTCACCCTTTATGGGAACATCATTTTCAGGTCTAGGTGATAAGCTACCTCCAAGGACTTAGCTTGGAAGGATTTGGATTTTGAAGACTATCTTTAGTTATTTGTTTTTATTTGATAAACATTCAAGCCTAGGGCTTTATTTGTATTTGAGTTAGAACTCATATTTTTGTGTCCAAGTGTTGGCTTGGAAAGATGTAAGCCCATAGGGCATTTAATTTGATATTACATGTAATGTTTTTTTTTTGTAATACTCTGATGAATGAGATAATGAATTGGTTTCTTTTAATATTGCATGCCAATGATATATATATAATGGGTTTATTTTGAGGGCGTGACAAAAACCTTCCATCAAATTTGCATATGGAAACAAGTATTACTCGGGGTGCTTCACCAACACGCTTGGCATGTTGGGCACGAAAGTTGTCGACCAATAAAACTGTTGTGCTCAAAGACCCATATATGAGGCAAGTTGTAATACACTCACAAACAAAAATGCACAAGATACCGGAAACAAATTGTATTTCACCCAAACAAATACAAAATAAATACTACAAAATCTCACAAACAAATACAAAGGAGAGATAACATCTCCCAACTCACAATTTCTCTTAAATTCAACTATTTTCTATCTTGGCATACTAAATACAATAACTTACCTATCTATTTAGAGGTTTCTTCTGAGGGTGAGAGACGGAAGTGGTGACGCTAAAAATCACCAACTCACCGTCTCATGGAAAGCTTCACCATAGCTTCCATTGTTGACCATCAAAGGTAAACTCAAGATGATGTTTCCTTATAGTAGCTTCTGAAGATTCTAGGATCTTCCATCTTGAACCTTCAAGTCCTCTTCAGAGAAAAAAAATCATTCTTCTATTTTTCTTATTCTTTCTTAATGGAGAAGTTGAGACAATTCTTCACAATTCTCCACCTTGGCGAAAATTCTCCAATACATAAATTTGAACAAAAATCCACCTTAGCCAAAATAACATAAACAAATAAACAACTAACCATGCGTGTGTTTCAAAGCGAACACACTCTAATGTCCAAAATAAATTATGCTGCACCAAACAAAACAAACGAGCGCTCTTCAAACAAATCAAAATGAAACAGCAGACTCAAAAGCTTGAGGCATATCAAGCCAATCCAAACTGCAGAATAAAACGAACTAGTTCTTTTAATTTTTTGTAACAAATCCAAATTCCAAAGACAAAAGGCGCCAACAAAGTTGTCATCGGCAACTACAAATAAAACCGTGATGAACAAACCATTTGTACCAAATGTTGGTACAAATTTGCTCTCATAAAACTCAATTCAAAGTCAAGATAGCTGAACAAAGGAGTTTAACCAAAGTTGACATGCTGATGCAAACAAGCTTTAACCAAATTTTGAAATAATAAGCAAGCTTAAAAAACAAATCAAAATTTCAAAATTCATTAGCAGTCCTAATGAGTCAACTGAATCTCTAAATAGCATCCAAACTTAAGAGATTCAGGATTATTCAAAGCCTCCAAAGGCTTTACACCAAATGATCTATCTCCAATAAATACCAACGATCACAATACTTTAGCGAAAGCAAAATAAATGAAGCCATATGGAGTAGATGCATAAAATCGATAAGAATAAATAACGATCACAAGTCTCACATAGTGATACAGTTACCACTGTACAAATTCTAATAGTCGGCCCATTAAATTTGCCCTTTCAAATAATATCCAATTTTTTGTTAGATAGCCATGTCTAGTCTTAGAATTTCTCCACCTTTTTCAGGGGTGAAATTGAAAATTTTCAAGGACCAAAACAAAAAATGTAGAAATAACTGGGCTAAATTGTGATTTTTTAACAAATTCAGGGGCCAGAATTCAAATTTTAGAAATTATTGATGATGTGGTACCCTGTTGATGGCACAGTGATATCATCGTGATGTCACAATGATGTCACAGAATATTCCATAAAATATTCCACAGTGACGTGACAGAATATTCTTCTTCGGCTCGGCTTGGTTTGGCTCGGTTGGCTTAGCTCAGTCTGTCTTCTCGGCTTGGACGTAGACTTTTTCAAGCCAACTTTGACTAGCAATTGGGAGAGCTTCCGGTGTCCGTTTAAGGTGAATATTTGTTTCAAATTACTCTACTCGACGAGAGCTACGCAATGGTGTATTCAAAAGTTAGTTTTGGCAACTTCAAAATATGACAAAATTTAGAAACAGAGATGCAGAAGCTCTGTTTGTTATGATCATAGACCTAGATATGAGGCAAGTTACCGAAAAATAAATAATAATAATACACTCACAAACAAAGATGGACAAGATACCAGAAACAAATTGTATTTCACCTAAACAAATGCAAAATAAATACTACAAAATCTCACAAACAAATATGAAGGAGAGATAACCTCTCTTAACTCACAATCTCTCTTAAATTCAAATATTTTCTATCTTGGCATACCAAATACCATAAATTACCTATCTATTTTTAGGTTTCTTCTGAGGGTGAGAAACGGAAGCGATGACGCCAAAAATCACCGACTCGCCGTCTCATGGAAAGCTTCACTGTAGCTTCCATTGTTGACTTTTAAAGGTTGAACTCAAGATGATATTTCCTTATAGCAGCTTCTGGAGTTTCTAGGATCTTCCATCTTGAACCTTTAAGTCCTTTTTAGAGAAGAGAAATCATTCTTCTACTTTTCTTCTTCTTTCTTAATGGAGAAGTTGATACAATTCTTCACAATTCTCCACCTTGGCGAAAATTCTCCAATACATAAATTTGAACAAAACTCCACCTTAGAAAAATACCATAAAAAAATAAACAACCAACCATGCGTGTGTTTCAAAGCGAACACACTCTAATGCCCAAAACAAATTCAGCTGCACCAAACAAAACAAACGAGTGCTTTTCAAACATTTCAATATGAAACAGCAGACTCAAAAGCTTGAGACATTTCAAGTTAATCCAAACTACAGAACAAAAAGAATTAGTTGTTCTGATTTTCTGCAACAAATCCAAATTCAAAGACGAAAGACGCTATCAAAGTTGTCATCGACAACTACAAATAAAACCATGGTGAACAAACCGCTTGTACCAACTATTGAGGAGACTAATCAAAAGAGGTTTCAAATTCTCCTTTTAAACAACTCCAAAAAGCGGTAGAAATTTGCTCTCACAAAACTCAATTCAAATATAAGAGAGCCAAACAAAGTAGTTTAACCAAAGTTGACGTGCTGATGCAAAAAAGCTTTAACTAAATTTTGAAATATTAAGCTAGCTTCAAAAAGAAACCAAAATTTCAAAATTCATCAACAGTCCTAATGAGTTAATTGAATCTCTAAATAGCCTCCAAAATTAAGAGATTCAAGATTATTTAAAGCCTCCAAAGGCTTTGTACCAAATGATCTATCTCCAATAAACACCAACAATCACAATACTTCAGTGGAAGTAAAACAAACGAAGCCATAAGGAGTAGATCCATAAAATCAACAAGAATAAATAACTATCACAAGTCTCACAAAGTGATACAGTTACCACAATACAAATTCTATCAGTCGGCCATTCAAATTTGATCTTCTAATCTTAGAATTTCTCCACCCTCTTCTGGGGTCAAATTGAATTTTTTAAAATCTTCAAGGGCTAAACTGATATTCCAGAATTTTCAGGGGCAAAAACAAAAAATTCAGAAATAACTGGGCTAAATTACGATTATTCAACAAATTTAAGGGCTAGAACACAATTTTACCAACATTTAGGGGCCATAATGCAAATTTTAAAAATTACTGATGATGTAGTATGTAACGCCCTCAAAATAACAACATTAAACCCATCAGATAAGACATGCATTTACATATAAACTAACCACATTCTTTTATTCATTAGAGTTCCATTACATAAGTATTACATGTTAACATCAAAACAAAATGCCCTATGGGCTTACAGCTTTCCAAGTTAACACTTGGTTACAACAAAAGAGTACTAACTCGTTTACACATTAAGCCCTTGGCTTGAAGTTACATGTAATACATCAAAAGTAAAACGACAAAACATGTCCGCCTCTAGCCTCCCAAGCTATGTCCTTGGAGGTGGCATGCTTCCTGCACCTGAAAATGATATTCCCATATAGGGTGAGCCACAGCCCAGTAGAAATACACTAAACCAACCATGAACAATGACTAAAATATTAGCAATTGATAGATGGCCAACACTGATACAATCACATAAATCACATATTTGTGTCATACGACTTATGAGTCCAAGTTTCCTTTCATTTTCTCTTTTTCAACAGATAAGCATGCTAGCTCTATCATCATTTCCACAGATATGTATAAAAACTATATCCCACATTCAGATAAGCATATAAGCTATATCCACATTCTCAACAGACATGTATAACAACAATATCCACAGATAAGCATATAAGCTATATCCACATTCTACAACAGATATGTATATCAACACTATCCACAGATAAGCATATAAGCTATATCCACACTTCACAAAGATAAGCATATGAGCTCTATCTTCACTTTACTAGACAAGCATAAGAGTTGTATCTACGGAGTTCATCCCCTATCTTCTCCCAACACTATCCGATTTAGAGGTACATCCCCTATCTTCCCCTAAACCGCGGAGTACATTCCCTATCTCCTCCTCTACACATATCGTATATAAACACATTGGTTCTATATACAATCACCCAATACATACAATTAATGTATTCTATCAACCGTCAAGTTCCATGACACACTTCATTGATTAGTTTCAGTTTGCCTAATCATCATGCATTGTCTACAACAATCACGACTATCCTCCACCGATAGCCCAAAGCAGTTATTTCTAAACAGAAAATAAATGCACAATGGATATTCAATCAACATTACATTTCCTCATTCTTCTCAATTAATTATCCCAATTAATTAAACAATGTAATTAGGTCAATTCCCATATTTAATATTTCAACCCTTAGGTCCCATTTTCATCAATGATTTAACATTCGTTCAATTTCTCTATGCCAAACATGCATCCAGGTTTATTATGAATAAAACCCCAACTTTTGTAAAATTACACAAAAGCCCCAAACTTTCACAAAATTACCAAACCAAGCCCAACATCTCAAAATACCAAAATTTAAAGACAAAATCCATAGAGAGGAGTAAGATATCCCTACCTTGAAGTTTTAGCCCAAAAGGAGATGAAGACTCGAAGATCAACGTGCTTCAAATCCAAACTTTTTCAGATTAAATCGAAGCCCTCAACGCCCTCTATCTTTTTAACAACGGCCCTAGGCTAGATTCACACTCTAGGGAGATCAAATCTTAGAGAGAATATAAGTGTAGAGAGAGAATGTGTCGGATCAAGGGTTTGAAAGAAGAATGAAGTGAAAAAGTGATGTTTAAAATCGCTACTGTCCGCTGATATAAAACACGCTCGCTCGAGCGAAGTCTTGGTCGCTCGAGCGACCAGACACAGAAAACTCTCGCTCGAGCCAAGAAGTTCTCGATCGAGCGAAGAAAAACCCAGACCGCTCGAGCCAAGAAAAGCTCGCTCGAGCCAAGAAAGGCAACTCTCAGGTCCAGAACCAGACGCAACACTACTCTCGCTCGAGCGACAAACTCCTCGCTCGAGCGAAGGACCAAAAATCTGGGCAGCAACACTAGGCTCCCAAACACAACCAACCTGTAACAAACCTGCCCAACACATCCCATAACTCAAAATACAAAGTACAAAGGATGCAAACACGATAATAAACAACAACCAACATCCACGGACACATGTCCGGATCACTGTACAACAAGGGTAAACCCAGGATCGCTATATAGTACCTTGCTAATGTGGCACGGAATATTCGATAGAATATTTCGCAGTGATGTCGCAATGATGTCGCGATGATGTCACAAGATATTCCAAAGAATATTTCGCAGTGATGCCACAGCATATTTCACATGATACTCTATAGTGATGCCACAAAATATTTTACAAAATATTCTTCTTCGGCTCGACTCGGCTCGGCTCGGCTTTGCGGCTTGGCTCAGTCCGTCTTCTCGGCTCGGATGTTGACTTTCTAGGCTAACTTTGACCTGTGATTGGGAGAGCTTCCAGTGTCCGTTTGAGGTGAATTTGTTTTTCAAATCACTATACTTGGCGAGAGCTACACAATGGTGTATTCAAAAGTTGGTTTCGGCAACTTCGAAATATGGTAGAGTTATGAAACAGAGATGCAGAAGCTCTGTTTTGCACAATGATCCTCTGATACCAATTGTTGTGCCAGAGGGCCTTAGATATGAATACACGAGACAAACTAAAGATATTTATGTATGTTTTTTATGGCTCTTTTTGTTCTGCAGTTTGGATTGGCTTGATATGTCTCGAGCTTTTGAGTTTACTGTGTCATTTTGATTTGTTTGAAGATCGCTCATTTGTTTTGTTTTGAGCATTAGAGTGTGTTTGCTTTTGAAACACAAGTATGGTTGGTTGTTTATTGGTTTATGGTATCTCGCTACGGTGGAGTTTTGTTCAAACTTATGTATTGGAAAATTTTCGCCAAGGTAGAGAACTGTGAGGAATTGTCTCAACTTCTCCATTAAGAAAGAAGAAGAAAAATAGAAGAATGATTTCTATTCTTTGGAGAGGAGTTGAAGGTTCAAGATGGAAAATCCTAGAATCACCAGAAGTTGACGTAAGGAAACATTATCTTGAGTTCAACCTTTGAAGGTCAACAATGGAAGCTACAGCGAAGCTTCTCGTGAGATGGTGAGTTGGTGATTTTTGGCATGACCGCTTCCGTCACTCACCTTCAGAAGAAACCTATAAATAGATAGGTAAGTTATTGTATTTGGTATGTCAAGATAGAAAATATTTGAATTTGAGAGAGATTGTGAGTTAGGAGAGGGTTATCTCTCATTTGTATTTGTTTGTGAGATTTTGTATTTATTTTGTATTTGTTTGGGTGAAATACAATTTGTTTCCGGTATCTTGTGCATCTTTGTTTATGGTATTATTATTATTTGTTTTTTGGCAACTTCGCTCATATCTGGGTCTCTGAGCACAACAATTATTCAATGAGAACTATGCAATGGTGTATTTAGATATTGGTTTCGACAACTGCGAAATTCGGCAGAATTTTGAAACAGAGATGCGGAAGATCTAGTTTGCACAATGATACTTTGATACCAATTGCTGGTTGTTTATTTGTTTATGGTATTTTCTTAAGGTGGAGTTTTGTTCAAATTTATGTATTGGAGAATTTTCGCCAAAGTAGAGAATTGTGAGGAATTGTCTCAACTTCCCCATTAAGAAAAAAGAAGAAAAATAGAAGAATGATTTCTCTTCTTTGAAGAGGTGTAGACACCCCATTTTGACCGGCCCTAAGACTTGGGCGCTTTCTTTTGATTACCCGATGATGAAAACAAGAATATGTTATCTCACATAATTCTCAGTAAGAAAGATGGAATTTGAGCTTTGATCCCAATCTACACCTGTTTTAACTAAATTATTTTAGACCATATATTTTATTAGTTTATTAATATTGTACATAAGTTGGTATAAATTATACATTTTAAATATTTTACAATAAAATAAGTTAAAGTTGGTGTCACAAAACATATTATATACATATATATATATATATAATATTGTATATATAGTTACTTTCGGTGGTGCATTTGCCCCCACCATGCACTCTCATTTTATACATTATATTATATTATGATATTATAAAAAAACAATCCACTCCACCGTTTCATGTTTGTTTGTTTGCTATGATTGGTTTCTATAAAAGGGAAGAGGAGGGAAGGAGAATGGAGATTAGAGAATTGAGGGAAAGGATCAGACAGAGGGAATTGAGAGAAAAAAAAAAGATCAGAAAAAAATAGTTTTTTTTTAAGAGAGGGAAAAAGAAAATATTAGATATTTTATTTTTCAAAACAAAACCTTTTTTCCAATACGTCCAAACTAACCATTAAAGTTGAAATTTTGAATTTTGAATTGAGAATTGAGAACACATTCCACAACCTTGAGGGTGATCAAAAGAAAGTTTGTAAATCAGAAAATTCATTATTTCCTAGAAACGTAAGTTTTCGCAAACTTTCATTTAATTTTAAAAATGTGTTGAACTTGTTTAAATACTTCCTTTACTGCTTTTCATACCTGTTTTTTTTTAATCGCTGAGCATCTCCAATGCACTAGGCATATAATACTTGTTAGTTAAAATACCTAGTGTGATTCACTTTTTTCAATTCCAATGCACTAGGCATATGATTAGGCATTTTGCCTCAACTCATATTCACTAGCTACATGTAGCTAGCCTTCAATGCTAGGCAAAATGTATTCAATCATTAGGATCATTTCCCTCCATCTTTGTTGTTGACGTGGCATTCTATAAAATTAATAGTATTTGGATAAATAGCTAAAATAAAGAGCATGGTTGGAGTAAAAACATAAAACAGTCGATAGGCAAAATAAAATATATACTTTATAGTAATATTTAGATAGGTAAAATGCCTACTACCGTTGGAGATGCTCGGGAAGGCTGCACCACCCACACATCTGTTGTAATTTATTAGTTTTTTTTATCGCTTTAACGAGAAGGCTGCACCATCCACATATCTGTTGTAATTTACTAGTTTTTTTTATCGCTTTAACGGGAAGGCTGCACCACCTACATATCTGTTGTAATTTATTAGCTTTTTTTATTGCTTTAACGAGAAGGTTGCACCGCCCACATATTTGTTGTAATTTATTAGCTTTTTTATCTTTTTAACGAGAAGGCTGCACCGCCCACATATTTGCTGTAATTTACTATTGTATATAAACCATTGTAATTTATTACTTTAAATAAAATCTTGTAATTTACTACTTATACATAAATTGTTATAATTTTACCACTTTAAATGGTCGGTCAAGCCACCTAATTTGTTAAAGATGTGACCCCATCAGATGAATAGTGATCGGCGGTGAATGGTAACCTCCGACGGTGAATAGTAACCCCAACGATGAATAGTAACCCCGCCGATGAATAGTACCTCCGGTGATGAATAGTAATTGCGGATGAAAAATGCCCGGTAAGATGAATAACGATCAAGAAATGTGAATAGTAATTGTCGTGGTGAATAGTACTGTCGGCAGTTAATAGTGTCCCGGGATGAATAGTGCTCCAGCAAAAAAAGTTTTCCCGGATAGAACGGAGCAGTCTTTCTACGTCAAACAAAATATTTTTCGACGCACATGAAGTTTCTTTATTTTGTTTTGAGAGTTTGTGAGGATTTTTATATTTTGCTATAATGTTTGTTTTCTTCTTCCTTCTTTATTTGGATATGTAATAATTTAAGTGTTGTAATAATTTCCCTATTCCCGTTTCTTTCTATCCCATTTTTTTATTTGCTTTCCTTATTTGTACATAAACATCATATTTATTTTTCATCATAGTCATGCTTTGCATCCATGTTTCACGCATCTTGATTCGGCTAAGTTTGCATTTGTGGATTTAATCAATTCCTATGTGATTATGTGCGCTACCTCATGTTCTTGAGATGATTCACATGTCATATTTTAGAAGCCGAATCTTTAGTTGCATCTCATGAGTGAATTGCATTAGGATTTTGTATATAAGATCATGCATATTTTACTTTGTTTTGTAGCTTGTTCGTGGGATGTCAAACATGCAAGTTTTTATGCTTTAACATCCCGTTTGTGTGTGTTTTTCTTATTATGTTTAAGCATTCTACAATGTGGCTACTTGCTTACTTAATATAACTGTATGAATGCCAATGGATGGAGGTTGTGTCGCTTAATTTGGAATAATGTTGATTTTTCATGTTTGTAAACTCAATTTATTTAGGTTATACATTTTCAAAAATTTTTCAAAATACATGAAATCAAATTATTCCGAAATCAAATTATTCCAGAATAAATGACAAAGTCTATACTTGTATGCTTCACATAGTAATTTTTAGGATTTATTAATAATCGAAATATGAACATATAAAGTAAATAAAATTTATATCATGGTTTAGTAAAGGCCGATCTTTTGATCAAGTGAGCGGGGGTGCTCAATTAATGACCTTCTCCTTTCATACCTAAGGTTCCAAACCGAGACAACTTTGGTTATGACAAACAGTGGCCTTGGCACGAGTCATGGGTGTCCTAATTTCCCAAAAATATTAGGTAGCGACTCTGAGATTTGATGACGCAGTCCATTTATGGCAAAAGGTTTTGCAATAAAATGGATTTTCTAAAAGTTGCCAAATCTGGACTCTCATCTATGTTTCACATTGCACTAGTGAGACTAGATCAAAGAAACCGAGGATCCGAACTGTTTAACGCACACGGGTACCCCCCGGGCATGTTACAAGAGGACTTGAAGGTTCAAGATGGATCATCCTGGAATCTTCAGAAGTTGTTGTAAGGAAACATCATCTTGAGTTCAACCTTTGAAGGTCAACAATGGAAGCTACAGTCAAACTTCTCGTGGGACGGTGAGTCAGTGATTTTTGGCGTCACCACTTTCGTCTCTCACCCTTAGAAGAAACCTATAAATAGATAGGTAAGTTATTGTATTTGGTATGCCAAGATAAAAAATATTTAAATTTAAGAGAGATTGTGAGTTAAGAGAGGTTGTCTCTCCTTTGTATTTGTTTGTGAGATTTTAGATTGTTTGGGAGAAATATAATTTATTTTTGGTATCTTGTGCATCTTTGTTTGTGAGTGTATTATTATTATTTATTTTTCAGCAACTTGCCTCATATCTGGGTCTTTGAGCACAACAATTGGTATGATGTTGCACGAAACAAAACAAACGAGAGCTCTTCAAACAAATCAAAACGAAACAATAGACTTAAAAGCTCGAGACATATCAAGCTAATCCAAACAAACTGCAGAACAAAACAAACTAGCTCTTCTAATTTTCTACAACAAATCCAAATTCCAAACTAAAGGCGTCAACAAAGTTGTCATCAACAACTACAAATAAAATCATGGCGAACAAACTACTTGTACCAAATGTTGAGGAGACTAATCAAAAGAGGTTTTCTCCTTCTAAACAACTCCGAAAAACGGTGCAAATTAACTCTCACAAAACTCAATTCAAAGATAAGAGAGTCAAACAAAGGAGTTTAACCAAAGTTGACGTGCTGATGCAAACAAGCTTTAACCAAATTTTGAAATATTAAGCAAGCTTCAAAAATAAACCAAAATTTCAAAATTCATCAGCAGTCCTAATGAGTCAACTAAATCTCTAAATAGCCTCTAAAATTAAGAAATTCAAGATTATGCAAAGCCTCCAAAGGCTTTACACCAAACAATCTATCTCCAATAAATACCAACGATCACAATACTTCGGCAGAAGAAAAACAAATGAAGCCATATGGTGTAGACTTATAAAATCAACAAGAATAAATAACGATCACAAGTTTCACAAAGTGATACAGTTACCACTGAACAAATTCTATCAATCGGACCTTCAAATTTGCTCTTCCAAATAATATCCAATTTTTTGTTACATAGCCATGTCTAATCTTAGAATTCCTCCACCCTTTTCAGGGGTCAAATTTAAATTGTTCAAAATTTGGGGGGCTAAATTGAAAATTCTAAAATTTTCAAGGGCCAAAACTGTAAGGCCCCAATTTTTGTAATTTCTTTTAGACCCTTACTTTTGAATTAATTATATATAGACCCTCAGCTCCTTATTTAAATTCAATTTTAACCCTAGAATCGAGAACGCGTCACGATCAGAACCATGCGAACCCTAATCGATCTCGATAACTTAGAAATAGTTTCTAATACCCTAATAATAATAATTAATTAACCCCCTAATTGTAGAATAATTGCTCAAAGCCCTCGATTTCCAAATTCTCGTAAGGTTCATTCAGTTGATCGTCTTTTAATTAGAAAACAAAAAACCTAAACTGAATTATTTTCCTATCACTAATGAAATTAGTTTCACTTGAAATAGATATCCTAATTCATAAATTGAGCCCATACCCTCGTACGTTAATAATATCTTTCAATAGCCTTAAAATCATTTATATACATATATATATATATATATATAAGTACAATCCATTATAAAAATATTTTCTCCAAAATGTCTACACTACTTTAAAGATGAATTTGTACACAAAAAGAAAATAAAAAAAAATCCCTGAAAAATCCTAGTCAATTGAAGCACATGGCCATGGAGATTTTGTGTGGTACTTTTGAAACAAATTGCATGAAATCATAGAAATTTTTTTTGATTAATGGAAAAGTTTTTGACTAGTGGTACAAATTGGGACAGATTTGCTTAAATTATGGAAAAAATTTTGAATAGTGGAAAAGTTTTGATTAATGGTACAAATTGAGACAAATTGCTTAAATTGGGGAAAAGTTTTTACCTTTGGTAGAGTTGTAAATATTCAAATTTGACCAAGGGTATTTTAGACAATTCACTACAATTTTTTTTCTATAAATAGAACCACTCCCCTAGCATTTCTTTGCACTCAAACACATACACACATACACTAATTTCAGCAAAAGGGAGAGAATGAGGAGAGAAAATGTGAGCCTTAGAGGAGGAAGAAAAATAGAGCACAACAAAGTGGGGCTTAGGCCCTTATTTTTACTGTCTCTTTTGAGGTCCTCGGTTAATGCTACACTGTACATAACCATTGTAGGCATCCGAGGTAAGGTCTACAAAACAGCAAAAGATGGGGCATACCGAATAATCCAAGTTCAATTTTTGTGGTTGGGAAGATGAAATCTCTTTGGGGGATTTCTAGATTACTAACATATAATGTAACGCACTAACTTCCGGGCAGTTAATAAATTAAATCAACCTGAAATTTATAATTGCAGATAACTCATAATCTCAAATATACAAATCGTCTCCATAAATAATTAACACAAATGTCTCCAAAATATAAATTATACAAATCTCCGAAAATAATATATAGTTATGGGCCCAAAAATCTCCAACTCAAACAATCTCTTTAGAACTTCAAATCCGATTTCCACTAAATTTCTCCGCACATGAAAAATAAGTTAATTCGGGAAGTATACAATACAATAGGAATAACAAGGCTTGGACAGAGAATAAATCAATAGGGATCCAACAATTACACAACCGACTAGATTCGATAATCAAGCAATTTATCAAATTGCAAAAACAAGTCAACATGACATATGATAATTTATCTACAACTAAATACCCGGTCCTACTCAGTACATGACTAGTGACCGGTCTCACCCATCTCACCCAAGCATAACCGCTTATCCGGGCTATTGGTCCAAACTATTGGCAAGGTCCACTCGATCCATGTACGAAGCATTTCCATGTCATTTAGCCAAACAAATCAGCATTGACTACACAGAACAACTTCAAAAAACTTATCAAATGACTAGAGTACTCAAACGTGTCAACAGATAATGATTTCACAAGATTTATCAAATGATCACAATAATCAAGAGGATTACAAATTGGAAGTAATTAAAATAAACTCTTTGCAAAGAGATTTAAATGAATCATATTATATACCAGCCGAATTACCTCAAATCAATCTCCTTCGTCGCCAACACTCGAATCTCGATATTTCTCCATAGATCTCCAAATTCTAAGCCATAAGGTATGTAAGGTTTTACAAAGTCTACAACTCTCCTCCAATATGAAAATGCTTACTCTCACTCTAAACACTCTTAATCTAAACTCTAAATCTATATAACAAATGGAGAGAGAGAGAGAGAGAGAGAGAGAGAGAGAGAGAGAGAGATGAAGCAAAAACAAAAGGATGAAAGAAGAAGAAGAAGAATGATAGGAATAGTTGAGAGGTGAGCTCAATTTATAGGCAAGGATACTTGGGACAAAAGAAAATGAAGAATTAGGGTAAAAGAAAGGGAACTTTACTTGGTGGGAAAGAAAAAGAGGTTTACTTGGAGAGAAAAGAAGTTTAAAGAAATTAAAAGAAAATAAAAGATTACTTAGTAAGCAAGGAAATGATGAAAAAGTAATAAAATAAAATATTCTTGGTGCCCATATAAAAAAGAAAAGAAAAGAAAACAAAGCAGATGAATAATAATGAGGTGGAGATAAAAAGAGATAAAATAAATAGAGAAAATCAGTTAGATTCTTATCAAAAAATCTCACCACCAAACTACCACCAATATCTTTCACTAAAATATTAATACCTCAAAAATACGTGGTTTCACATAAAACCTTCTAATCCTTTGTTATTGAATGATTATCATGCTTCATTACTTACTTGTTATAATTACGATGGTGTATTAGAATAGGAAAAATAGACGGGGTGTGGGTACGTTTACTGGATATTCAAAGCTCAAGGCATTTCATGCTAGGTATTGAAGACTATTAGACCAATCAACGGCAAAGCTGAAGCATTTGCGGACGTATGGATACCCTAGGAGATTTAGAACCTAGTTTTGTAAACATGTTTTGAGATTGTAAGTGATAAATCCCTTGTTGTATTTAAGACATGATTTTGTAATTATTACATATATCGTTTGTAACCTATCCTTATACTCTGTCAACTCATGTAGACCTTGTGTTAATACGTTGTCAAGATCTATCAAAAAGATAGCTTTGCTATCTAAGGTGGTTGGACTTAGAAGGAAAGTTCTATTGACTCCTCCGACCTTCTTGGGATGTTACTTGGTTATTAACCAAAGGACTCATTAGTGACGTTTTCTTCTCTTGTAACATTAGATAAACCGTGTATTTATTTGTTAATATATTCCTTGTTATTCTCAATTTTTGGGGTGTCACATAAACAAAAAAATTTAGAAATAATTAAGGCGATATTGCGATTTTTCAACAAATTCAGGGCCAAAACACAATTTCACCAACATTCAGGGGCCATAATGCAAATTTTAGAAATTACTGATGACTTGGTACTTTGCTAACATGGAATATTTCACGGAATATTTTGCAGGATTGTCACAGTGATGTCACAGGATATTCCATAGTGATGTCACAGAATATTCCACATAATATTTTTCTTCGACATGGCTTGGCTCGGCCTGTCTTCTCGGCTCGAATGTTGACTTTTTAAGCTAACTTTGACCTATGATTGGGAAAGCTTTCGGTGTCCGTTTGAGGTGAATTTTTCTTTTCAAATTACTTTACTCGATGAGAGCTACGCAACGGTGCATTCAGAAGCTCGTTTCGACAACTTTGAAATCTGGTAGAGTTCTGAAATAGAGAAACAAAAGTTCTATTTTGCACAACGATGCTCTAATACCAATAGGGATATAATAATGGCTCGGCTCGACCCATCTGGGCTCGAGCTCCGGCCGGCCCAAGTAGGCCTCGCGAGCTCCTACCTTTTTAGTGGGTAAGCTCGAGCTGGCCCATGGGCCAAAAAGTGGGGCCTAGGCCCAAGCCCACTCATAATAAGGCCTAGGACTGAGGCTCTGGTCTAGGGCCTAGTCGGGTTTTTTTTTTTTTTTGAAAAATAAACCATAAATATATTATCTATGTAGATTATTTATTAGAAATAAAAAATAAAAGAAAAATTATACTAGTGTATTTTAGTTAAGATTAATGAGATGTTTTGTTTGGTTATGTTTCATGGTGGTATCTAAATTTAATTATGTATGACTTATGTTTTTTTAATTATGAACTTATAACTAAAAAAATATGTAATTATGTAATTTTTTTCTTTCGAAATGAATAATTTTATATATATGAAAATGAAACTTTCAATATTACAATATAAAATTAATTATATAACATTTATTGAATAAATAATTTTTATTTTAAAATGAAATAAAATATTATAAAAATTTATATTATTAAATAAAATAGGCGTAGATTATTGATGATGGCAGAGCAATTGCATCACTATAGGTCAAGTACATCCCAATAGGTTGGCATCTACTAGCGTATCAATCATTTGCATTATACTCCACCTCAATAGTCTAATACGAAAAAAAAAATGATATGAAATAGTAAAGGACAAATTGTCGATCAATCATCAGAGGAGACCAACATTTCAGTCGCGTTGCCCGAGGATATGTTATCCAAATCATTTTGAATCCGCTCATTTTCACTATAATTGTGTCTTCTTGTAAGTGCATGCATATGATCTCTGGATATTATCAGTGCCTCAACCATTTGGGGTGAAAGTCAGCTTCAGTAATCGTTCAGCACCCGTCCACCTGTACTAAAAGCTATTTCCAAAGCAACTGTAGAAATAGAAACGATTATCACAGGCCATCTGTGAAACCACAGGCCACATAGTTTTATTTTGTTTTCACCATTCCAAAATGTCAAAATCATCGAAATCATCCACTGACGGGCTTTCCAAATAACGTTGTAGTTCAAAACTACTTACACTTGTATGTTGAGATATTCTTCTACTTTTTATTGCTGAAAAAACACTTAATCTCCCGCCTCAAGATGAGACTGCTAGCGTAGTGTGTGTAGGTGTATTTATAAATGCAGCTACCTTGTATTCTTCAAATAATCTGTTGCATGTTTGCATAATGGGGACAAACTGTGTTTGATCAACGAAAAAACATTCTAAAAATTCTTATAAACCAATTTCTTTACACATAGGATCAATTATTATGGCTAAATCTAAAAGATGAGGCAAATGATCAAAATATTTATCAAATTTTGCTTTCATTGAAGTAATAATGGTTACATAATATTCATTACCCATATATTTTATGAAACTTTAATTATTTCTGCTAGCATATGTAAAACAAATGGTGAAGTAGGAATATATATATAAGAAAATAATATCGTTGAAGTATCAAAAACTTTTAAAAAATCCTTGTACAAGGCTACTTGGCGACAAGGAGTTCTGTGGGAGTCAGTGTAACACTTTGTACTTTTTGGTTTAAAATTGATATGAGGTGTAATTGAATGATGTTAAGGATTGACAGGTATATATATATATTGTTACTGTTATGCCTTGTTATTAGATTGGGGTTTGTTGCTGTATTTTGTTATGGTTTTGAGAACGGATGCAATTTCGGGGATGAAATTCCTTAAGAAGGGAAGATTGTAGCAATCTAGAATGTTTCCTTCTACTCAAGCGGGGGAGTTGACACTCAAGTGGACTTGTGAGGCTTCTAGTATTTTTGCAGTCTATCTGAAATTCTGAGAGTTGTGAATTCCCGCTCGAGCGTAGGAATGGTCGCTCGAGCGGCCGGCTTTGTTGGTCTGCGCGCTCGAGCGCGAGATTAGGCGCTCGAGCGGTCTGCCTGGTTGAGTTTGAATTTCTGTGGCTAGTGGGATTGTTTTGACCTTCTATTATTATGTTTGGAGCCTCTATATTTTATTTTGGGTCATTGATTGAAGTGGTAACATGATGGTAAAGTAAGATTGGACCAAAAACTTTAATTCGAATAATCTTCCTACGAACAGCCGTCACTCTTTTGCCCTTTTCTTTGTCCACACTTTGAATTTGGGTATGAGGCTAGAACCGTTGGAAAGCTTATTTTTGGGGCTTCTATTTGGACATAAGAACGACCGAAAACGGAGTCCGGATGGGAAATTTATACCTGTTCGAAGTTTCAGAATCAGTGTTGGAAGCAAGTACGCTCGAGCGGGAAAATGGACGCTCGAGCGGACTGCGCGAGTTCAGCAGCTTAAAAACGTGATTTTTAGATCATTTCTTACATTTTCTTTTCCCCTCTTCTTTCCTCTCATTCTAGGTCCAAAAACCTAGCCCTAAAAACCTTGATTTCCTTCACTTTTATCAACAAATCCACCATGGATCTTGCATCAAGGATGGAGAACAAGAGAAGATCAACATTTTCAATCGATTGAAGCTCGGATTTGTGACGGATTCTCATCAAAGCTTCACTCCTTTGCTTGATTCTTGAGGTAGGGGTTCTTGTTCTTCCTCAATACTTCCATAAATAGATAGATTTGTGGTATTTTGATTATATACATACAAAATCTACATTTTTGGGCATCTGGAGTATATTATGAGAATTGGGAGTTTAGGGTTTGAGATGTTGGGAGTTCAATTGATGGGTTAAAATGGTGGATTATGAACCCTAGGTGTATAATCAATGGGAAGGTTGGAATAAAAAGTAAAGGGTTAAGAAATTTGAATTTTTTCTTGAAATTCTAGATTTTCTAGAAACCCTAGGTTGATTCGTGATGATAATCAATGATTTGGCCCAAATTGAAAGTAGAATCATGAAATTGGTAGGTTGAATTATAAATGTACAAGTTTAATTGGAATTTGGTTATATTTGAAAATTATGTTTAAAATTTGCGAATGAACTTTGTTACGAGCATTGTAAATCATGTTATAATGAGAAAGGAAATTGGGGAAAATGATTTATTAATGATATATATGACATAAACTCGGTTATGGAATGTTGACATGGGATTTAAGAATTTACCTTGAATTATGTTGAATTATACCTAGTGGTGTTGAATTGAATCATGTTGAATAGTGTTGACTATGTTGAGTTGTGTTGGGTTGTATTGATTTTGGATTGATATAAATAAAGGAAGTTTTGCCCTAATTGGATCAAATTGTTATTTTGTATAAATAATTGAAATTGTCATTGTAATTATGAAATCGGAGGATTTTTAATGATGATGGTGGGGTTTGATATGTATTATCACTCCCATTTGAGACTTTGAAAAAAAAGAAGAAAAGGGAGCATATCTTTAAAGGAATTTATGTATCGGTTTAGATGTATTTGTTTTGGGCTATTGGTGAAGGACAACTGTGATTGGTGTAGAAATTGCATGTTGACTAGGCAAACCAGATTATTTTTAAATCATGCATATCATGGAGAATGCAATGGATTTTGAGGATTTAAACTATATGTTTTGGAAAGAGATTTTGGAAATTCTTGTGTTATGTTTTAAGTGCACTTGTTTCATTTTGAAAATCATATTTTGGATCACATGTATTGTGCTAGTTGAAAAGAGTAAATAATATGATAAGTCTAAGAAATGGTTGTCATTGAATATGACTGTGTTTTAATACATTATATATGTATGATTGTTTGGGAGGAGAAAGGAGATGTACTCCATGTGTGATTGTGTGATTAAATACATTGTATATGCATGTTTGTTTGGGAGAAGAAAGGGGATGGACTCCATTGTTTGGGAGGAGAAAGGGGATGGACTCCACTGTTTGGGAGGAGAAAGGGGATAGACTCCATTATAACTAAGTTGGCCGAAGTGTCCTGGGTGAAAGTCCCGAAATTTATACATGGGTGCCGATCCCGCGGACGAAATTTTCATGAAATGGCAGTTTGAAGTGTTTATGTATATTTTGTATGATTGGGAAAACCACTGAGTTGTAGTCTCAGTTTGGTTGTTGTGAAATAATGAAATTTACTCATGAATTGAGAAGAATAAATGAATTGAAAATGAACTGAAGGAAAATGGATTAAGGATTGAAATTGGCATTATGTGGGTAATTGGATTAAGGGCTAGTGATGATGAACTCAATGGATTGCTTGTGACAAAAGGAAAGACTATGAGCTTTGTTTTGTAAGTAATTGGGAAATTGAATTAAAAAGGATTTGTGATTCTTGTGTTATGTTTGAACTCTAATCCTTTGGATTTTGATGTTATGGAGTATGGTAATTAGAAATGGAAATGAAATGTGTAATGTTAGAATGGAAACGAAATGTGGAATATTAAAATGGAAACAAAATGAGGAATAATTTGGAATCGGGTTAATGAATTTAAGATGATGTTCTTCCTTAAGTGTACTTGTTTTCAAAGAAAATTTATGGCTTCTTAATGATAAGAGACTACATTTATGGCAAGGAGTTTTCTTAAAAGGTTCAAGTGAAATTTTAAAAAAAGATACTTTTTGGTATAATATTTTGAGCTTACAAAATGCCATCTTACTATATGATATCACTCTACATGCATGATCATTTCTATCTATGTGGTTGCTATTGTTGTAGACCTATGAGATTCCTACTGGGCATTAGTGCTCACCCCTCGTTGTTTTATTCTTTTTGAAGAAGAGAATTTCGGATTCATTAGTTGAAGAGTATGGATTCTATGTACCTTATGTGTATAATTTTAGCAAAGATGTTAAAGGAATGAAAAATGTATCATGTGGTTTGTAATTATTTATTTGTAGCTTCGTGGCAGAAGCTTGGCATGTATTATTACATTGTTGTTTTCAGAGAGAGAGATAACATGTATTGTTATGTTTCTATCACCCAAGGGTAATATATATATATATATATATATATATATATATATATATATATATATATATATATATATAATGGACCTAATTTAAAGGCTTGATAATGTTTTCGATTAATTAAAATGTTGGGGCGTGACAGTCAGTACTCCTCCTATTGATGTTGTTGCAAAAAAATAAATCTTTACTCTTCTTTGTTTACAAGCTATTTTTAACATATTATATGTTGAATTCCACCTACTATCTACTATCTACATCTAAAATTAATGTTTTAAATGACATATTTTCTCGTTGATAAATTTTTCTATATTCCAAAATTCGATTAGCAGAAGACATAATAGTAACAACTACATTTTTTTTTATTACAAATACAGAAGTCTCGTATACATGCATAGATTCTTTAACAATCAAATTTAAAATATGGGCACGACAACGAATATGAAATAAATCATCATCAACAAGTAATTATAAAGTTGATTTTAAATGGGTTAAAGTTTGATTATAATATGCTGCATTATCTAAACTAATCGTAAATATTTTATTTTGTAAAGCCCACTCATATAATACATTTCTTATTTCTACGCCAAATGAATGAACAGTGTATGGAAGTTCAACTAATTTAAATGAGATAATTCTTTTATTTAATTTCCAATCATTATCAATAAAATGTGCAGTGATACATTGATATTCAAAACCATTATTTGACCATAGATCAGATGTTAAACAAACTCTTCCATTCAAATTTTTAAAGATGTCAAATAATTCACTTTTAACATCCTCAAATTTCTTTAAAATCCTGTTTCTAGTAGTATTTCTTGAAAAACTTTGATATTGCGGTGCAAAACTTTCGTGAATCATTTCGGTAAAATCGGGACATTCACTAGTAGTAAAAGGTTATTCTTTTTTAATAATATAATCAACTACAGAATTTTATGCACTTATAGGATCATATGAAAATGTTTACAAATTGCCAGTTAATGAAGCCCCTAATTGCATTTAACTTTGATATCAAGTTGTTGACTTTGTAAATGTTTGTTAACATGCCTTTTTAGATTACTAGAATCCCCTGCATATGCAACACTAAGTAAATGTGCACAATATTTATATTTTGCTTTAAATGTAATTGTATCATCAGGATTATTTATAAATATTTTTTCAAAATGTCTCCAAACACTACTACTTCTGCCCCTAGATGATGATCCAACTATTGGAAGAAGGATATTAGAAGGAGAATCAACAGATTCATGTTGTGTAGTATATGTATCAGCATCGACATAAACATTAGGAATATTAGGATCTATAGTAATGTAAGTAAAACAATATATAAGAATTAACAATTAATTTAAATAATGTGTAAATATAATGAGTAAAAAAAATTAATATATGTACACAAATAATTAATGAAAAAAAATTGAGTAGCTAATAAATTTAATTAAACTAATTAATGTTACCGACGGGCCAATGCGATACAGAAATTAGCTTCTTCTGATTAAAGTTTCTTGTTGCACAATTACAATTGTCACTTAGGAATGACACTTCAAAATTAATTGAGAGTTAAGAGAGATTGAGAGTTTAAGAGAGATTGAGAGAGAGGGAGAGAATTATTTGTGAGATTTATTTTAGAAAACGGAGGATATTTATAGTAGTTTGAAAGAGTGAAGTAAATTTATAAAATATATATATATATATATATATATATATATATATATATATATATATATATTACTGTTGTATTAAACGATAATATGACCGTTTGAAAAAAAATTCATTCAATGAATGAAGTGTGAGTTGAGTGATTGTGATGCAAACATATAGCACAGGGTAGGCTAGTAGGGGGCGGTAGCAGGGCAGACTACAAGCAGGCAGCAAGTGTGATGATGAACCGTTTGAATTTTTTCTTTTTTTTTCATTCATATTCATTCAATTGCAATTTGCAAGCAAAGTGAAAGGGTGTCAGGGTGATGCAGGGGGGTAGGTTGGGCGGGGCAGAGAGAGGGTTCTAGAATTATTATATTCTTTTTTTTTTAATTCATTTATGGTAAGGAAATAACATTGACTGTTGTGTTATTTTGTTTTTATTTTTTTTAATTTTTGCAAGATCAATTTTTTACTTATTTATTTATATTTTTTAAATTATTTAACCGTTGTAAGTTCCTTTTTATTTTTATTTTTTGAAATTTGACCATTGGTAGAGAGAAGGCCAGGTGGGTTGGGCTGGGCCGCCCTTAGGGCCATAATTTTTTTGGGGTCGGGCCGGGCTTCAAATGGAAAGCCTAGGCCTTGGCCTAGGCCCAGGCCCAAGGTACTGGGCTGGGCTCGGGCCCGGGCCTAACTGGGCTGAAATAGGTTAGGCCTATGTCGGGCCATTTTTACACCCCTAAATACCAATTGTTGTGCCAGATATTGTAACGCCCTCAAAATTAGCCCATCATATATCATTGACATGCATTATTTAAAGAAGACAATTTATTAATTCATTCATCGGAGTATTACTAAATAAAGCATTACATGTAACATCAAATAAAATGCCCTACAGGCTTACATCTTTCCAAGCCAACACTTGGATTCAAAAATATAAGTTCTAATCTCAATACAAGAAAAGCCCTAGGCTTGAATGTTTACATGTACTAATAAATAACAACTATTAACTAAAGGTAGTCTTCTTCAATCCAGAAGCCAAACCCTCCCAAGCTAAGTCCTTGGAGGTAGTTTATCACCTGAACCTGAAAATGATGTTCCCATAAAGGGTGAGCCACAGCCCAGTAGAAATATACTAAACCACATATAAGCAATGAATAAAGCAATAGCATTCAACAGATGGTCAACCAAAATAATCAATTACTTCATTTTACAGTCTCATGACACTATTGCCAAAGATACGTTTTACTTTCCAATTTTATCAACATGGCTCAGAACCTGGCCAAACTTACAACAGTGAATTACATATATCATATTCACATTCTTCCAATATCAACAACAAATGAGACTCAAGCTCAAATCAAACACTTCATACTTCCAGATTGATACACATTTTAGTGCTGTATCAATAAAACACTTCTATATAAATAAGCATACACAAAAGTGATGCTAATGGAGTCCATCCCCTATCTCCTCCCAAACAAAATCCGGTTTAGAGGTCCATCCCCTATCTTCCCCTAAACCGTGGAGTACATCCCCTATCTCCTCCCACACACAAAACAATGTATGCAAATGCAATGCTCAATCAATACACATATTTTCTGTATCAATGCCATAGTCAAAATTAATGACTTAACCAATATGATTAGTTTCAGTTATTCCTAATCCACATGCAAAGTCTACAACAATCACGACTATCCTCCACCGATAGCCCAAAACAGTTATTTCTAAACTGAAAATAACTATATCAACAATTA
Source organism: Camellia sinensis (assembly GCF_055761805.1). NCBI lineage: Eukaryota > Viridiplantae > Streptophyta > Magnoliopsida > Ericales > Theaceae > Camellia > Camellia sinensis. The sequence goes on from NC_138972.1 coordinate 64,461,556, forward strand.
AATAGACAAATGATTCCAATTACCCAATTACGCTATTTAATCAATGAATTCCCCAATTCCATGAATTTAACCATCTTTTCCCAATTCCATGAATTACTTATACAAATTAATTCAATAACACAACTAGGGTTTTTCCCAAAATTTACCAAAGTATCCCCAACATATCAAATTACCAAAGCTTAGAACAAAACCTATAAAATGGAGTAGGAAATCCCTACCTCAAAGAAAACAACTCAAATGGTGAAGAAAGAGATGAGTGCCCAAATACCAAAGTGTTCCAAATCGCCAAATGCTCAGATTAAATGGAAGCCCTTGCCTCACTCTATCTTTTTAATGAAGGATCTAGGGTAGAAACACTCCCTAAGTGGATCAAATCTAAGAGAGAAGGTGAGTAAGGAGAGAGAGAGGTCGGACCTAGGGTTTGGAATCAAAAGAAATAAGAAAAGACTGATCAAAACCCGCTGCTGGGTATATAAACTGGACAGGCTCGCTCGAGCGAAGACTTTGTCGCTCGAGCTACCAGACACAGAGAAACTACGCTCGAGCCAAGGAAGCCTTGCTCGAGCCAACAACTCAAAAGCTCGCTCGAGCGAAAGAAAGCTCGATCGAGCGAAGAACTCAAACCCTCAGGTCTGCAACAAGACACACGCTCGAGCGAAGGAACTATTGCTCGAGCGAAGGACGAACTCACTCGCTCGAGCGAAGAAAATCTTGCTCGAGCCAAGAATGAACAGCTACAGGTCCAAATCAAACGCAACCATTCGCTCGAGCGAACAACTCCTCGCTCGAGCGAAGAACCAAAAACCTGGACAGCAACACTTGGTTTCTAAAGCCAACCAACCTGAAACAAACCTTCTCAACACATCCTATAATTCCAAAAGAGAAAATAAGGAACAACAACAACAATTATACAATGACAGAATCTACGGAACCTAAGTCCGGATACAATAATCAAGTGGGAAAAAAACCGGGGTCGCTATAACCTCCCCCCCTTCAAAGAATTTCGTCCCCGAAATTAAGCAGAAGTTTTTGAAAACAAATTTTTGTTTACAACGCATTAGTAAACATCTTGACCCAAAACTGGTCATTTCATCCCTTTATCAAGAGGCATCTCATATTAAATATATAACACAACATATATCTCAACCTGTATACAAATGCATTATTCCTTTCAATGTTAACAATCCCCATATCATATTTAATTACATGATATATATAACACACTCAGCAATGTAATCGACATATGCAATGCCATACTAAACTTCTATAATGAAGCAAGTTTCAAGATACACCCCTTTACCAAAACATAGTCAACGTTTTACAACTTAAGATATATGTAAAGCTCTTAAGTTCAACAATATTACAAAATCTAAATATAAGATTACAAATGAATAAACATGTCCGGGTATTTTTCGCGGACTTCCAATTCACGCTCCCAAGTGGCTTCCTCCACTCCATGATGTTTCCACAAAACTTTTACCAAAGGGATGGTCTTGCCTCGCAAAACTTGATCCCACCTATCCAATACCCGAACCGGTCTCTCCTCATACGAGACATCCTCATCAACCACTAAATCGGTCCAATCCAACACATGTGATGGATCCGGCTCATACTTCCGAAGCATACTCACATGAAACACATCATGTACTCCGGACAACTGCGGCGGCAAAGCTAAACGATAAGCAGCCTCGCCAATCCTCTCAAGGATCTCAAACGGACCAATGAACCGAGGGGACAACTTCCCACTCTTCCCAAACCTCATCAAACCCCGTCTATGTGATATCTTCAGAAAGACATGATCACCCACCGCAAACACCAAGGGTCTCCTCCTACGGTCGGCATAAGATTTCTGACGACTCTGTGCTGTAATAAGCCTCTTACGGATAAGCTCAACTTTCTCCGTCGTTTCCCTCACCAACTCCGGACCCAACAGAGGTGCATCACCCACCTCAGCCCAACAAACAGGAGATCTACATGGTCGGCCATACAAGGCCTCAAATGGTGCCATACCGATACTAGACTGGAAACTGTTGTTGTAGGCAAACTCTACCAATGGCAAGTGCCTCTCCCACGATCCACTAAAGTCTAGAACACAACCCCGAAGCATATCCTCAAGTATCTGAATAGTACGCTCGGACTGTCCGTCAGTCTGAGGATGATAAGCCGTGCTAAAGGTCAACTTAGTGCTTAAGGCACTCTGCAAACTCTGCCACAACCTGGCAGTAAAACGAGGATCTCTATCTGAGACGATCGTCACTGGGACCCCGTGCAATCTCACTATGTCTCGAATATACAAGTCGGCAAGATAATCCACCGTATCTCTCACACGCATAGGAATAAAGTGCGCCGATTTAGTCAACCGGTCTACAACCACCCAAATAGCATCACTACCCCGCTGAGTCCTCGGAAGACCTACAACGAAGTCCATAGTGACATGCTCCCACTTCCACTCGGCAATAGGCAAGGGTTGCAACAAACCCGCTGGCCTCTGATGCTCGGCCTTCACTTGCTGGCAAGTAAGGCACTTAGATACGAAAGCTGCCACATCTCTCTTCATACCCCGCCACCAGCACTGGCGACCCAAATCCCGATACATCTTAGTGCCTCCCGGATGCACCGCAAGGCGTGAATGGTGGAACTCTCGGAGTACTTCCTCTCGGCAAGACTCCGGCACAAACAGACGGTCTCGGTATCTCACACTGAGGTCGGGATACACCGTCAAACCTTTCTCAACCTTTCCACCGGAAATCTTCTCACGGAGAGATTCTACCTCAAGGTCACCTCTCTGAGCCTCTAACACTTGAGTCACAAGTGTAGGCTGAACAACAACAGAAAACAAGGCCGCAGCCTCAACGGATTCGCCCAGAAGTAAATCGAACTCCCCAAGTGCACCCAACATCTCCCATTCTCGGATGGCTATACTAGCTATGTCACCAACAGGTTTCCTGCTAAGGGCATCGGCCACCACATTGGCCTTTCCCGGATGATAATGCAATTCAAAGTCATAATCCTCTATAAACTCCATCCACCTCCTCTGTCTCAAGTTCAAGTCTTTCTGTGTAAACAAATATTTTAAACTCTTATGATCTGAGAACACCTCGAACCTCTCACCATAAAGATAATGCCTCCAAATCTTCAAGGCAAATATCACAGCTGCTAACTCTAGATCATGTGTAGGGTAATTCTGCTCGTGAATTTTCAACTGACGTGAGCCATAGGCAACTACTTTCCCCTCTTGCATTAACACACAACCCAGACCCTCTCGTGAGGCATCACAATAGACTGCAAAACCCAACCCTCTCTCTGGAATAATCAATACTGGAGCGGTGGTCAGTCTAACTTTCAACTCCTGGAATGACTTTTCACAAGTCTCACTCCATACAAATTTGACTCCCTTCCGAGTCAGTCTAGTCAACGGTGATGCTAACCTAGAGAAATCTTTCACAAACCGACGGTAATACCCAGCTAACCCCAGAAAACTGCAGATCTCAAACACACTCTTAGGTTGTGCCCAATCTTGCACTGCCTCAGTCTTGGATGTATCAACAGACACTCCTTCACCAGACACTACATGGCCTAAGAACTTGACCTCTTCCAGCCAGAACTCACACTTCCCAAACTTAGCATAAAGCTTATGGACTCTAAGTAACTCAAGCACCACTCTCAAGTGTTCCTTGTGCTTCTCCTCAGAAGGTGAATAGATAAGGATGTCGTCCACAAATACGACTACAAAACGATCTAAAAATTCCCGGAATATCCGGTTCATCAAATCCATAAAAACTGCCGGTGCATTGGTGAGCCCAAATGGCATCACCAGAAACTCATAGTGGCCATACCGCGTACGGAATGCCGTCTTCGGAATATCCTCCTCTCTGACCCTCAACTGGTGGTAACCTGATCTCAAGTCTATCTTAGAAAAACAACAGGAACCCTTCAACTGGTCAAACAGATCATCTATACGAGGCATAGGGTACTTATTCTTAACCGTAGCCCGATTCAATTTTCGATAATCTATACACAGTCTCAAAGCACCACCTTTCTTTTTAACAAAGAGGGCTGGTGCTCCCCACGGCGAAACACTAGGACGAATAAAACCCTTGTCTAGCAACTCCTGGGGCTGAATCTTCAACTCAACTAACTCGGCTGGGGCAAAACGATAAGGTGCCATAGAAATTGGCGCCGTGCCGGGCACCAGGTCAATAGAGAACTCAATCTCTCGATGCGGTGGCAACCCAACAAGATCCTCGGGAAAGACGTCCGGGTACTCACAAACCACCCTTGGCAACACAATCTGAGTCTCAACATCCTCACTAATCAAAAGATTAGCAAGTAGACCACTAAGCTCACTCCGTCCTCGTGGAACATACCCCGGTGGCAACACATCACCAACCCGGTCCCCCAGAAAATGAAAATACTCTCCGCTCACAGTACAACAAGTGACCCTCTGGCGGTAGCAATCAATAACTGCCCGGTATGACGATAACCAGTCCATACCTAAAATAACATCGAAACCCCTCATAGGCATAACTACAAAGGAAAATGGGATTCTATGATAATCAACCTCTATATCACAACCCCTAACGCCTTGTTTCAAAATCAATTCACCCCCAAGAGGTGACACTACACAAATAGGAGATGCTAACTGTGCTAACTCCAACTCCAAAACAGATGCAAATGCAGCAGACACAAAGGAATGAGATGCACCCGTATCAATCAAAACATTAGCAACCGAGTTGCAAAACAAAAAGGTACCTCTCACAACTGATGGTGCTGGCACAAGATCCTGCGCGGTAACAGCATACACACGCCCAGACGACCTCTAATCAACTTGTTCAACCCTAGGAGCATAAGACTGCTGCACCGACTGAGACGATGAAGCCCCCCCTGATTGGCCCTCGAGGCCTGACCCGACTGAGCTGGCTGCTGACCCTGAATCGGCCTCAAACCAGATGCACCAGATGTGCCACCCAACTGCGGGCAATACCTCTTCATATGCCCTGGCTGACCACACTGATAACACGAGAGTGGCTGACCTCTACCCTGACTCTGGCTCTGAGATCGAGCCGAAGAAGATGCTGCTCTCTAAACTCCTCCCCTCTGAGGACAAATTGGAGACTTGTGGCCCAGCTGGCCACACTTGAACCAGGTAATATCTCCCTGACTGCCTTTCCCCGAACTAGCACTCGGTACAGGAAAAGTCGATCTAGAAAAGCTACCCTGAGACTGCTGGGGATTAAAACCCTTCTGTCTCCTACCATCATTCTGACTATCCTGACTCCTCTTGGAACCCTTCTGCCCTTCCTCCTCCTCCTGCATCATGATTTCCATGTGGGCTGCAGCATCAACCATACGCCCATAATCCCGAATCATAGTTCCCCCAACTCTCAGCTTGAGGCCACGCCTCAACTTCTTCTCAAACTCAATACAACGGCGTTCCTCAGACGCCACCAACTCAGGTGCAAACCTGGACAAACTAGTGAATGCAGCCTCAAATTCGGCCACTGAAGAACTCGCCTGCTTAAGCTGACAAAACTGGTCTCGCAGCTTCTCCCTGACTGCTGAAGATAAGAACTTCTCCTGGAAAGCATTCACAAAAGCCTCCCACGTACCTCCTATACGCCCCTTAGTAAACTTCCACCACTGACCTGCATCCCCCTTCAACTGGAAAGATGCCAAGGTCACTCTCAACCCCTCGTCTTCGATGCCAAGCATCTCAAACGTCTTCGTTGTCTGTTCGAGCCATTCATCTGCCTTAAGCGGCTCTTTAGGATCACCCACAAATTCATCCGGATTAGACCGGAAGAACTCCCTCTTCAGAAAGGAAGGTCCTGCATCAGCAGCAACAACCTGAGCTTGATTCTCAGCTCTGAGAATGCCTACTGACTCCCTGAATGCCCCTGCTATCTCTCGGGCTAGAGCGCCCATAGCTTGCTGGCCTACTGGCTCAGCCACATTAGCCTGGCCAATTCCCTCTTGAACTGCCGGAATCTCTTCTGGCACAGGCACCTCCTGCCTACCCGGCCTACCACGCCTACCGCGACCTCGTCCTCGTCCTGACATCCTAATAAAGGAAACAAAGACATTAGCACATTAATAAATGTGCCGAAACTAAACACTCGCGTCCTAATGCAATGGACAACAATAATTCATTCCACGTAAGCACATAATCACAGAAGCACCTACGAATTTCATTCCCGGATAATGATAGTCCCAATGCGTTACTATAGTTCCGGTTGGAAACAGCAGTGATCAAGTGCCTTTCCAACAAGACTACTAGAAACTCAAGGGTCCAATCAACATCCTAGAAACTACATTCCATACCCACATAATCACATAAACATGTTATCACATAAGCATATAACATTACACTAAGTCTCTATCAAACGAGATGAACCCAATGTGATACTAATCACTTCCCACGTACCCAAAGTATTCAAACCCGGTACGCTCTGATACCAAGTTGTAACGCCCTCAAAATTAGCCCATCATATATCATTGACATGCATTATTTAAAGAAGACAATTTATTAATTCATTCATCAGAGTATTACTAAATAAAGCATTACATGTAACATCGAATAAAATGCCCTACATGCTTACATCTTTCCAAGCCAACACTTGGATTCAAAAATATAAGTTCTAATCTCAATACAAGAAAAGCCCTAGGCTTGAATGTTTACATGTACTAATAAATAACAACTATTAACTAAAGGTAGTCTTCTTCAATCCAGAAGCCAAACCCTCCCAAGCTAAGTCCTTGGAGGTAGTTTATCACCTGAACCTGAAAATGATGTTCCCATAAAGGGTGAGCCACAGCCCAGTAGAAATATACTAAACCACATATAAGCAATGAATAAAGCAATAGCATTCAACAGATGGTCAACCAAAATAATCAATTACTTCATTTTACAGTCTCATGACACTATTGCCAAAGATACGTTTTACTTTCCAATTTTATCAACATGGCTCAGAACCTGGCCAAACTTACAACAGTGAATCACATATATCATATTCACATTCTTCCAATATCAACAACAAATGAGACTCAAGCTCAAATCAAACACTTCATACTTCCAGATTGATACACATTTTAGTGCTGTATCAATAAAACACTTCTATATAAATAAGCATACACAAAAGTGATGCTAATGGAGTCCATCCCCTATCTCCTCCCAAACAAAATCCGGTTTAGAGGTCCATCCCCTATCTTCCCCTAAACCGTGGAGTACATCCCCTATCTCCTCCCACACACAAAACAATGTATGCAAATGCAATGCTCAATCAATACACATATTTTCTGTATCAATGCCATAGTCAAAATTAATGACTTAACCAATATGATTAGTTTCAGTTATTCCTAATCCACATGCAAAGTCTACAACAATCACGACTATCCTCCACCGATAGCCCAAAACAGTTATTTCTAAACTGAAAATAACTATATCAACAATTAAATAGACAAATGATTCCAATTACCCAATTACGCTATTTAATCAATGAATTCCCCAATTCCATGAATTTAACCATCTTTTCCCAATTCCATGAATTACTTATACAAATTAATTCAATAACACAACTAGGGTTTTTCCCAAAATTTACCAAAGTATCCCCAACATATCAAATTACCAAAGCTTAGAACAAAACCTATAAAATAGAGTAGGAAATCCCTACCTCAAAGAAAACAACTCAAATGGTGAAGAAAGAGATGAGTGCCCAAATACCAAAGTGTTCCAAATCGCCAAATGCTCAGATTAAATGGAAGCCCTTGCCTCACTCTATCTTTTTAATGAAGGATCTAGGGTAGAAACACTCCCTAAGTGGATCAAATCTAAGAGAGAAGGTGAGTAAGGAGAGAGAGAGGTCGGACCTAGGGTTTGGAATCAAAAGAAATAAGAAAAGACTGATCAAAACCCGCTGCTGGGTATATAAACTGGACAGGCTCGCTCGAGCGAAGACTTTGTCGCTCGAGCTACCAGACACAGAGAAACTACGCTCAAGCCAAGGAAGCCTTGCTCGAGCCAACAACTCAAAAGCTCGCTCGAGCGAAAGAAAGCTCGATCGAGCGAAGAACTCAAACCCTCAGGTCTGCAACAAGACACACGCTCGAGCGAAGGAACTATTGCTCGAGCGAAGGACGAACTCACTCGCTCGAGCGAAGAAAATCTCGCTCGAGCCAAGAATGAACAGCTACAGGTCCAAATCAAACGCAACCATTCGCTCGAGCGAACAACTCTTCGCTCGAGCGAAGAACCGAAAACCTGGACAGCAACACTTGGTTTCTAAAGCCAACCAACCTGAAACAAACCTTCTCAACACATCCTATAATTCCAAAAGAGAAAATAAGGAACAACAACAACAATTATACAATGACAGAATCTACGGAACCTAAGTCCGGATACAATAATCAAGTGGGAAAAAAACCGGGGTCGCTATAGATATGAATACACAAGAAAAACTCAAGAGATTTATGTGGTTTTTCTCGGCTCGTTTTGTTTTGCAATTTGAATTAGCTTGATATGTCTCGAGCTTTTGAGTCTACTGTTTGTTTTGATTTGTTTGAAGAGCACTCGTTTGTTTTGTTTGGTCTAGCAGAATTTGTTTTGGGCATTAAATTGTGTTTGTTTGAAGAGGCTTCAAATTCTCCTACTAAACAATTCCAAAAAAGGGTACAAATTTGCTTTTACAAAACTCAATTCAAAGACAAGAGAGCCAAACAAAAGAGTTTAACAAAAGTTGATGTGTTGATGCAAATAAGCCTTAACCAAATTTTGAAGCGCCAAAATGAATCTTTAGACCAAAAAAAAAAAAAAAAAATAGAGCCAAACTTTTGAAGTATTGAGCAAACTTCAAAAACAAACCAAAATTTCGAAATTCATCAACAGTCCTAATGAGTCAACTAAATCTCTAAATAGCCTCCAAAATTAAGAGATTCAAGATTGTTCAAAGCCTCTAGAGGCCTTACACCAAACAATCTATCTCCAATACATACGAACGATCACAATACTTTAGCGGAAGCAAAACTAACAAAGCAATATAGAGTAGACGCGTAAAATCAACAAGAATAAATAACGATCCGAAGTCTCACAAAGTGATATAGTTATGACTGTACAAATTCTATCAGTCGGCCCTTCAAATTTGCTCTTCTAAATAATATCTAATTTTTTGTTAGATAGCCATGTCTAATATTAGAATTCCTCCATCATTTTTAGGGGTCAAATTGAAATTTTTGAAATTTTCGAGGACTAAACTAAAAATTCCAAAATTTTTAGGGAGCGAAAACAAAAAATTCAAAAATAGCTGAGGCTAAATTGTGATTTTTCAACAAATTCAAAGGCCATAACACAATTTCACCAAGATTTACAGACCAAAATGAAAATTTCAAAAATTATTAATGACATGGTACGTTGCTAACGTGGCATAGAATGCTCTGAAGTGATGTCGCAGTGATGTCACAATGATGTCACAGGATATTCCACAGTGATGTCACATAATATGCCATAATGATATTAAAGAATATTCTTATTCGGCTCGGCTCGGCTCAGCTCGGCTTGGTTCGCCTTCTCAGCTTGGATGTTGACTTTTCAAGCCAACTTTCGCTATCCGTTTGAGGTAATTTTTTATATTTTTTTTCAAATTGCTCTGCTCGACGAGAGCTATGCAATGGTGTATTCAGAAGTTGGTTTTGGCAACTTCAGAATCTGGCAGAGTTCTAAAACAGAGATGGGAAAGCTTTGTTTTGCACAACGTTGCTCTGATACCATTTGTTGTATCTGATTTACGTGGTTTTTCTTAGTTCATTTTGATCTGCAGTTTGAATTGGCTTGATATGTCTCGAGCATTTGAGTCTTCTGTTTCGTTTTGGTTTGCTTGAAGAGCGCTCGTTTGTTTTGTTTAGTGCAACAGAATTTGTTTTAGGCATTAGGGTGTGTTCACTTTGAAACACACAGATGGTTGGTTGTTTATCTATTTATGGTATCTTGCTAAGGTGGAGTTTTGTTCAAATTTATATATTAAAGAGTTTTCGTTGTGACACCCAAAAATATATTTACTTAACCTTTGAAAAAAAAGAAGTAATTACAACATTTTTTGGGCAATGGTAGAATATAGGAAACTTGTGCATAGTTTTCAAGAAGCCTCGTGAGAGGCGTGGATGTCATGTGTTACCACATGGTTCGTTGCACAGTGCAACATAGTGCTGCATAGTAAAGGTCTTCTCATTTATAAATAGGTGAATGTAGACACTCCATTTTGACCGGCCCTAAGACTTGGGCACTTTCTTTTGATTACTCGATGATGAAAATAAGAATATGCTATCTCACAAAATTCTCAGTGAAAAGATGGAATGTAAACTTTAATCTCAACCTTACACCCGTTTCTGCCAAATTATTTTCAATCCATTCTCCATTTTTTTTTACTTTTTTTATGTAATATTATATTACATATATAGTATGTTACATTATTATATATAATATTTTATTTATTCGGTGCCGTGTTTACACCCACACACCATACTTTTGTATATATATATATTAAATATTTTATATATTATTATATTATATAAAGTTACTATTCCTCCTTTGAAATTTCCCAGCCTTCCACCGTTTGCTTTTCTATTTTTTTTTTTTTTGCTTTAGACTCGATTTGGTCAAATTATGTTACATATTTGGCTTGCTAAAATATATTTTATTAGTCCATGTATTTTGTTATTTTATAATTTCATATATTTATGTGTGTTTTTATATATATTTTTGGGTATTTGTACATATATTTATGCTAAAAAACAAAACAAAAGCTTCATGTGTTTTGGAGACCACCGAAAACTGTTCTGCTCGACGCAAGAAAATTGCGTTGTTCTGTCTGGGGAAACTTATTTTGCGGGAGCACTATTCATCCTGGGGCACTATTTACCGCCGATAGTACTATTCACCACGACAATTGCCATTCACCCTTCTTGGTCGTTATTCATCTTACCGAGCATCTTTTGTCCGCGGTTCCTATTCATCATCGGAGGTACCATTCATCGTCGTGGTTACTATTTACCTCTAAAGGTACTATTCACCACCAATCACTATTCATCCAGTGGGGTCACATCTTCAACAAATTAGGTAGTTCGACTGACCATTTAAGCAGTAAAATTATAAAAAATTATATAAATAGTAAATTACAGCATTTTATTTAAAGCAATAAATTACAATAGTAAATTACAACAGATATGTGGGTGGTGCAGCCTTCCCGTTAAAACAATAAAATAGTTATATAAAAAAAATAGTAAATTACAATAGATATGTGGGTGGTGCAACCTTCCCTTTGTAATAATTCCTGCTCCACTTCTTTCTATCCCATTCTTTAACTCATTTTTCTTATCTGTACATAGCATCATAATTTTTTTATTTATTATTATATTTTTGCTTTGCATCCATGTTTCATGCATATTGATTCAACAAAGTTTGCATTTATGGATTTAATCAATTTCTATGTGATTTTGTACGCTACCTCATGTTCTTGAGATGATTCACATATCATATCTTAGAAACCGAATCTTTAGAAACATTCTTGTGTATGTATTGCATTAGGATTTTGTATATAGGATCATGCATATTTTACTAACTTTGTTTTGTAGCTTTTTGCAGGACATCGGTAAATATGTAAGTTGTTATGCTTTAGCATCCCTCTTGTACATAATTTTCTTATTATGTTTAGCATCCTACCATATGGCTATGTACTTATGTAATATATCTCTATGAATACCGATGGATGGAGGTTGTGTTGCTTAATTTGGAATGATATTAATTTTCATGTTTATAAACTCAATTTCTTTGAGTTGTGCATCATCAGAACTCTTTCAAAAAAATACATGAACTCAAATTGTTCCAAGATGAATGACATAGTTTATACTTACATGCTTCACATAGTAAATGTAAATCAAAGTATAAAACATGCAGCGGAATAAAATGTTTAGATCATACCTTTTTTTGATCTAAAACCTCGTGGATAAATCACGTGCTTCCTGAATCTAGTCAATCAACCCAGTAGTGAAGTGATATTACAATATTGAATATCACCCACACAAACCACAGTGCAAATGGCTTTGATCGTTATTTTGGGAGAAAGTCAGTATCTTGAAAAAAAACAAACATACGTTGTTTTTCCACTTAATCACCCATATCCCATATATCAGATATATAATCTATTTATCTCATTTATCCATTTGTTAAATGAGATAATATCTGATATCTATATCATCTATCCATATCATGATATGATAGATATATATCCTGAGTGGCTATCCAAATAGGTTTGAATTCAAATTCAAAACCCATTTGGATGAGGTTCAAAAGGTTCTAAGGGTCATGCCACATGGGCGCCCAATTTCTAACAGTAAATTTTTAGGATTTATTAAATAAATCAGAATATGAACTTATAAAGCAAATAAAACTCATATCATGGTTTAGTAGAGGTTGATCTTTGATCAGGTGAGCGGGGGTGCTCATTATTGACCTTCCCCACTCATATCTAAGGTTTTCACCAAGCATCTTTGGTTACCACGAACAGTGGCCTTGGCACGAGTCATGGGTTTCCTAATTTCCCAAAATATTAGGTGGCAACTCTAAGATTTGGTGATGTAATCCATTTTTGGCAAAGGTTTTACAATAAAATGAATTTTTTAAAAGTTGTCAGATGTAGACTCTCGTCTACGTTTCATATTGCACTTGTGAGACGAAATCAAAGAGACCAAGGGTCTGAACTGTTTAACGCGCATGGGTACTTCTCGGGCATGTTACAGTGAGTTGAATAGTAATGAAATCACAAGAATAACAAACGAGGGGTATCTAAGAAAGTGAGTCGAAGTCAGAAATGAGAGTAAAGGATCATGTTTAAGGTGAGTTGTATTATATTTTGAACTACCATAAACTGTTTTATGTAAAATCTATTTTGCAAATAATATTAGTTTTTAAAGTTATTATTTGTTAAATGAATCCTATTTGCTTATAAAGGGAAACCTATGGATAAAATTGTTTATTAAATGTGTTTTTGAACAATTATTTTGTAAGTATTACCACGGGGTCACATGCCTTGGGAGACTTAAATAACCATTGGCCCTTTGAATTGTCACTTTAAGTGACCCTCTGTTGTTATGGATCCACTGACCCTCTGATTTCTGGTGTGGAGCAAAGTGTTGTACGGAGCTAATTGCTACACTATTGTGGGAGCCACCTCTAGAGTTCGTATGCACCACCTTTTGAATCCATACATCTACTCTGTTTTGTTCTCTGGCATGGAGCAGAGTGATGTGTGGAGCTAAGTGTTACACTATTGTGGGAGTCACCTCTAGAATTCGTATGAGCCACCTCCTGAGTCCATACATCTATTCTGTTCTGCTCTGTACCATGATTATGATTATTTTGTTTATATGATTTCTGTATTATATGTTTGTTATTCAAAATGATTTCTATCAAACAAATCTTTGTTTAGCCCAAGTAGTTATCCATGGTGACTTTTATACCCTTATGTTCTTAGTATAATATTTTTCACTCTGCCATGTGCTTATAGTTATTAACTACTTTTACGTGACGTGTCAGGACCAGTGCGTGGAGTAGGCACAAGGCACTTTGTAGCCATAGTTCAGCTCTGGCAATGTAAATAAATAGAAGCTCTAATGTATATATTTTTATTATAATTAAATTAAGATTTGGGTACCCTTTTATTTTACTCCGTTGCATTATTAATTTGTTATGACTTTAGTTATTGTCTTGTTGCGACACTGAACCTCCGGGTACTAGGTTGGGGTCGTGACATTCACCAAGGTGGAGAATTCTCCATTAAGAAAGAAGAAGAAAAATAAAAGAATGATTTCTTTTCTTTCAAGAGGACTTAAAGGTTCAAGATGGAAGATCCTAGAATCTCCAGAAGTTGTTGTAAGGAAACATCATCTTAAGTTCAATCTTTGAAGGTCAACAATGAAAGCTACAGTGAAGCTTCTTGTGAGACAATGAGTCGGTGATTTTTGGCATCACCACTTCCATCTCTCACCCTCAGAAGAAACCTATAAATAGATAGGTAAGTTATTGTATTTGGTATACCAAGATAGAAAATATTTGAATTTAAGAGAGATTGTGAGTTAGGAGAGGTTATCTCTCCGTTGTATTTATTTGTGAGATTTTGTATTTATTTTGTATTTGTTTGGGTGAAATACAATTTGTTTTCGATATCTTGTGCATCTTTGTTTGTGAGTGTATTATTAATAATTGTTTTTCGAAAACTTGCCTCATATTTGGGTGTATGAGCACAACAATTGCAAAATAGATAGATGATGTAGGCAACTTTGACCTCCTATCTATCTCGGCATACAAAATACAATAACTTACCTATCTATTTGTAGGTATCATCTAAAAGCATGCTCTTCATTTGAGCATTTGATTGACAATCCCAGTTTGATTCTTCGTTAAACTGTGAAATCCCATATTTTTTAGATATTAATATTTTAGTGAGTAGTAGTGGTGGTTTATTATAATAGTTTAGTGGTGAGATTTTTAGATGAGAACCTAATTTATTTCTTTGTATTTATTTAATCTCTTTTATATTTACCTCATTATTGTTCATCTATTTGAAAATTTTCTCTCATTTTTCATATTTTTCTATCCTTCTTTAGGTGAGGAAAAAAAAAAAAACAAAACAAAACAAAATTGTGGTTGCCCACCCTTCACCACCTAACCTTCCTTTCTTTTCTTAGATTACATATCATTCTATCTTTTCCTTACTTTACCTTTTCTTTTCTTTTCATTATTTTAATCCTTAATCCTTTCTTCATTTTTCTATAAGTGGAGCAAGTGAGGCTCACTTCTCCATATCATCTTCTTATTTTGTCGTTTCTTCATCCTTTTTGTATTCGACTCTCTCCCTCTCTTGCACAAATTATTTACTTCAAACCTTATGTTTAGTTTGGAAATGTTTAGAGTGAGTGTTAGTATTTTTATTTAAGATAATAATGTTATTTTTGGAGATCCATGGAGCAATATCAAATTATCAAAGTGATGGTGACGGATGAGACTATTTTGAGGTAAATTTGGGTAGTGTACAATATGCTTATTCTAAATCTCTTTGCAAAGAGTTTTCTATTTTAGTTATGCCCAACTTGTAATTCTCTTAATTGTTGTGATCATTGATAAATTCTATGAAATTATTTGTTGTTGATTCGTTGATTATTCTGGTCGTTTGGTAAAATTTTGTGAAGTTATTTTGTGTTAAAAATAGTGATTTGTCTGACTGAATGACGTGAAAATACCCCGTACATAGATCAAGTAGACCCTGCCAATGTGTTCTGTACTAATATTCCCGGATAAGTGGTTGTGCTTGGGTGAGGGGGGTGAGGTCGGTCACTAGTCATATACTGAGTAGGACTAGGTATTTGGTCCTGAAAAAATTATCATATGTCGGGTTGAATTGTTGTGCAATTTGGTAAATTGCTTGATTATCGTATCGTTGGTGTAATGTTATAAATTGTTGGATCCCTGTTAATTTATTCTGTATCTGAGCCTTGTATTCCTGTCGTATTGTATACTTCTTGAATTAATTTATTTTTCAGGTAAGGAGCTAATTTTAGTGGAGATTGGAATTGAAATTATAAAGGATTATTTCAGATAGAGATTTTGGGCTCCACCACCATTATTAATTTTGTAGACAATTGTATATATTATAATTTGGAGATTTTTATGTAATTATTATTTTGGGGGGAAAATTTGTGTATATTTGAGGTTGATTTAAGGTATTTAACGGCCCAGAAGGTGGGATGTTACACAAACTCAGCATCTATTTGTATTTCTTTAGGAAGTTTCGTTGCTTCCATTCTTGCTTCATTATTCCCTTGGGTTTGCATTTTGCCCATCATCAATTTTGATTGGACTAGTTGCATTTTCTTCAGATCTTCTTACTTCTTCAGCAACTTCAAAATTTGGTAGAATTCTGAAACAGAGATATGAAAATTTTGTTTTGCACAACGATGCTTTGATACCAATTGTTGTGCTCAAAGACCCAGATATGAGACAAGTTGCCAAAAAACAAATAATAATAATACACTCGCAAACAAAGATGCACAAAATACCGAAAACAAATTATATTTCACCCAAACAAATAGAAAATAAATACTACAAAATCTCACAAACAAATACAAAGAAGAAATAGCCTCTCCTAACTCACAATCTCTCTTAAATTCAAATATTTTCTGTCTTGGCATACCGAATACAAGAACTTACCTATCTATTTATAGGTTTCTTTTGAGGGTGAGAGGGGACAAGCAACATTTCAAGGGATTGTAGTTAGTATGCCAAGTTTTGTTTCATGAAGGAAATATTAAAAACATGGGAATTGAGTTGGTTACAGCTCACAACCATCATATTCGCATGAAAATCTATAAATAGATGATGTATGTTATTGTTTTAGATCATGAGATAGAAAAATAAATCTTAGAGATATTACTTGTATCTAACAATTCAAGAAATAAAATAGTTTGTTCTTCCATTCTCAAAGGGATCCCATTCACATATCTCATCAAGTGGAATTTAATTTTCCTTCAGTGGAAAATTATGGAGGTTTCTGGAATTTGTAGGAGGGCATAGATTTTTCCAAAAATTACAATTTTGCCCTACGTTTTGGGGAGTATTATCAGTGAGGCCCCCAGAAGTGCAACGAAGGTTGGTCCTAGCTAAACGGACCGTTCAGGATGCAACCGTGAGATTAGAATGGTGAAATTCTAAATGGTTTTTGAAGATTGCCAAAAGTGTGAATTTGTCATCTTCAATAATTGGAGAAAGGTTGTCGGACGTTGTGGAATGCTACGGATTCACTAAAGACGTTAGAATGGCAAGATTTTGACCGGATTGGACAACCAGACGAATCGAGAGATAGATCATTGGAGACGAAAGGAGATCAGGCTTGACCTAGTGGCGAACCAAGGGAGATCATTATTGGTCAAGGGCGATCAGGAGGATTGAACATGATTATCTCAAGATCAACAATGTCTAGGAAAGTTTTGTCAAAAATACATACTGTCTAAAGAGACTGGTTCTTAAGTGGGATCGATTGTGACCCCACCAGTCTTTCCTGGTAACTTTCTTGGTTGTTGAGTCCAAGCGATCAGGAGATCTGGTTCAATCAGAATAAACCTATAAATAGATAGGTAAGTTATTGTATTTGGTATGCCAAGATAAAAAATATTTGAATTTAAGAGAGATTGTTAGTTAGGAGAGGTTATCTCTCCTTTGTATTTGTTTGTGACATTTTGTATATATTTTGTATTTGTTTAGGTGAAATATAATTTGTTTTTGGTATCTTGTGCATCTATGTTTGTGAGTTTATTATTATTATTATTATTATTATTATTATTATTATTATTATTATTATTATTATTATTATTATTATTATTATTTATTTGGCAACATGCCTCATATTTGGGTCTATGAGCACAACAAATAGTATCAAAGCTATGCAATGGTGTATTCAGAAGTTGGTTTCAGCAATTTTGAAATCTGGCATAGTTTTGAAATAGAGATACATAAGCTCTGTTTTGCACAACGATGCTCTGATACCAATTCTTGTGCTCAAAGACCCAGATATGAGGCAAGTTACAGAACAACAAATAATAATAATACATTCACAAACAAAGATGCACAAGATCTCGAAAACAAATTGTATTTCACCCAAACAAATACAAAAAAAAAAAATGTTACAAAATCTCACAAACAAATACAAAGGAGAGATAACCTCTCCTAACTCACATCTTTCTTAAATTCAAATATTTTCTATCTCGGCATACCAAATACAATAACTTACCTATCTATTTATAGGTTTCTTCTAAGGGTGAAAGACAGAAGTGGCGACGTCAAAAATCACCGACTCGCCATCTCACAAGAAGCTTCACCGTAGCTTCCATTGTTGACTTTCAAAGGTTGAACTCAAGATGATGTTTCCTTATAGAAGCTTCTAGAGACTCTAGGATCCATCTTGAACCTTCAAGTCCACTTCAGAGAAGAAAAATCATTCTTCTATTTTTCTTCTTCTTTCTTAATCGAGAAGTTGAGACAATTCTTCACAATTCACCACCTTAGTGAAAATTCTCCAATACATAAATTTGAATAAAACTCCACCTTAATAAAATACGATAAACAAGTAAATAACCAATCATACGTGGGTTTCAAAGTTACACACTATAATGCCTAAAACAAATTCTACTGCACTAAACAAAGCAAATAAGCACTCTTCAAACAAATCAAAACGAAATAGCAGACTCAAAAGCTCGAGACGTATAAAGCCAATCCAAACTACAAAACAAAACGAACTAGTTCTTCTAATTTTTTGCAACAAATCCAAATTCCAAAGAGAAAAGGCGCCAACAAAGTTGTCATCGACAACTATAAATAAAACCATGGTGAACAAACTGCTTGTACCAAATGTTGACGAGACTAATCAAAAAAGGCTTCAAATTCTCCTTCTAAACAACTCCAGAAAGACGTACAAATTTTCTCTCACAAAACTCAATTCAAAGACAAGAGAGCCAAACAAAGGAATTGAACCAAAGTTGGCGTGCTAATGCAAACAAGCTTTAACCAAAATTCCAAAATTCATCAACAGTCCTAATGAGTCAACTAAATCTCTAACTAGCCTCCAAAATTAAGAGATTTAGGATTATTCAAAGCCTCCAAAGGCTATACACCAAACAATCTATCTCCAATAAAAACCAACGATCACAATACTTCAGGGAAAGCAAAACAAACGAAGCCATATGGAGTAGATGCATAAAATCAACAAGAATAAATAACGATCACAAGTCTCACAAAGTGATACAGTTACCATTGTACAAATTCAATCGGTTGGCCCTTTAAATTTGCTCTTCCAAATAATATCCAATTTTTTGTTAGATAGCCATGTCTAATCTTAGAATTCCTCCGCCCTTTTCAAGAGTCAAATTGAAAAGTTTCAAATTTTCAGGGGCTAAACTGGAAATTTCAGAATTTTTAGGAGCCGAAACCAGAAATTCAGAAATAATTGGGGCAAAATTACAATTTTTCAACAAATTTAGGGGCCAAAACACAATTTCACCAACATTTAGGGACCATAATGCAAATTTTAGAAATTACTGATGACGTGGTACGTTGCTAACATGGCACGAAATATTCCACAGAATATTCCACAGTGATGTCACAGAATATTCCACATTGATGTTGTAACATGCCCAAGGAGTACCCGTGCACGTTAAATAGTTCGAACTCTCGACTTCTTTGATCTAGTCTTATGAGTGCAATGTGAAACATAGATGAGAGTCTAGATTTGACAACTTTTATGGAAAATCCATTTTGATACACAATCTTTGCCAAATATAGACTACATTACCAGATCTTAGAGTCGCTACCTAGGATGCTTGGCTTGAAACCTTAGGTATGAGAAGGGAAGGTCATTAATTGAGCACCCCTGCTCACTCGATCAAAAATCGGCCTATACTAAACCATGATACAAGTTTTATTAACTTTATATGTTGATATTCTGGTTATTAAATAAATCCTGAAAGTTACTATGTGAACCATACAAATATAGACTATGCCAACCACTTTGGTACAACTTGATTTCATTTAGTTTGAAAAGGTTTTGAAAATGTACAACTCAAAGAAATTGAGTTTACAAACAAAAAAATCAACATCATTCCAAATTAAGCGATACAACCTCCATCCACCGACATTCATACAGTTATATCAAGTGAGCAAGTAGCCTCATGATAGAATGCTAAACATAGTAAGAAAAATACACACAAGCGGGATGCTAAAGTATAAAAATTTATATGTTTATCGATGGCCTGCGAATAGCTACAAAACAAAGTTAATGAAATATGCATGATCTTATAAACAGAATCCTAGTACAATTCACACATAAAATGCAACTAAAGATTTGGCTTCTAAAATATGACATGTGAATCATCTCAAGAACATGAAGTAGCGCACATAATCACATAGGAATTGGTTAAACCCACAAATACAAATTTAGCGATATCAAGATGCATAAAACATGGATGCAAAACATGAATTTGATAGAAAAAAACAAAATATGATGCTCATGCACAAATAAGGAAAGCAAGTAAAAAAATGAGATAAAAAGAAGTGGAGTGGGGAATTATTACAACACTTGAAAGAATAATTACAAACCAAATAAGAGAGAGAGAGAGAGAGAGAGAGAGAGAGAGAATATTACAACAAAATGAAAACCTCACAAAACTCTCAAATGAAAATAAAAACAATAGCTTCAAGCGCCTCGGAGAGCATTGGAAATTGGTATGCTCAACGTCGGAAGAGAGTACGTTCTATCCAAAAGAAGTTTGTCGGCCGGCCAACCAACTAGACCTAACAAAACCTGTCTTGTTGCAACATCGAGAAAAGAACAAATAATGAATATGTAGGTAGCCCAACTAACCACTTCGGGTTAGATTACAACAAAACTAATATGAAACTAAAGTAAACAAACAAGTATAAGATAGAAAGTGCAATAAAATGAAGGATTTGAAACCCAATCACTTTACAACAAAACAATATGAAACAAAAGTAAGAAAATGAATTTGAAATTATAGCGACCCCGGTCTTTTCCCATTTGATTATTGTATCCGGACTTAGGTTCCGTAGATTCTGTCATTGTATAATTGGTATTGTTGTCCTTTATTTTCTCTTTTGGAATTATAGGATGTGTTGGGCAGGTTTGTTTTAGGTTGGTTGGGTTTAGAAACCAAGTGTTGCTGTCCAGGTTTTTGGTGTTTCGCTCGAGCGAGGCGTTGGTCGCTCGAGCGAGATGTCGTTTTGGTTCTTCGCTCGAGCTGGGGTTTGGGTCGCTCGAGCGAGAGTTGGCGTCCTGTATGGACCTGTAGCTTTGCATTCTTGGCTCGAGCGAGCTTTTCTTCGCTCGAGTGAGTTAGTTCATCTTTCGCTCGAGCTATAGTTTCTTCGCTCGAGCGTGTGTCTGTTTACAGACCTGAGGGTTTGAGTTCTTCGCTCGATCGAGCTTTCTTTCGCTCGAGCGAGCTTTTGGGTTGTTGGCTCGAGCAAGGCTTCCTTGGCTCGAGCGTAGTTTCTCTGTGTCTGGTCGCTCGAGCGACCAAGTCTTCGCTCGAGCGAGCCTGTCCAGTATATATTTACAGCAGTGGGTTTTGATCAGTCCTTTTCATCTTCTTTTTGATTCCAAACCCTAGGTCCGACTTCTCTCTCTCCCTACTCACCTTCTCTCTTAGATTTGATCCATTTAGGGAGTGTTTCTACCCTAGATCCTTCATTAAAAAGATAGAGTGAGGCAAGGGCTTCCATTTAATCTGAGCATTTGGCGATTTGGAGCACTTTGGTATTTGGGCACTCATCTCTTTCTGCACCATTTGAGTTGTTTTCTTTGAGGTAGGGATTTCCTACTCCATTTTATAGGTTTTGTTCTAAGTTTTGGTATTTTAACATGTTGGGGATACTTTGGTAAATTTTGGGAAAAACCCTAGTTGTATTATTGAATTAATTTGTATAAGTAATTCAAGGAATTGGGAAAAGAGGGTTAAATTCATGGAATTGGGGAATTCATTGATTAAATGGCGTAACTGGGTAATTGGTATCATTTGTCTATTGAATTGTTGATATAGTTATTTTCAGTTTAGAAATAACTGTTTTGGGCTATCGGTGGAGGATAGTCGTGATTGTTGTAGACATTGCATGTGGATTAGGAATAACAGAAACTAATCATATTGGTTAAGTCATTAATTTTGACTATGGAATTGATTCAAAAAATACGTGTATTGATTGAGCATTGCATTTGCATACATTGTTTTGTGTGTGGGAGGAGATAGGGGATGTACTCCACGGTTTAGGGGAAGATAGGGGATGGACCTCTAAACCGGATTTTGTTTGGGAGGAGATAGGGGATGGACTCCATTAGCATCACTTTTATGTGTGCTTATTTATATAGAAGTGTTTTATTGATACAACACTAAAATGTGTATCAATCTGGAAGTATGAAGTGTTTGATATGAGCTTGAGTCTCATTTGTTGTTGATAATGGAAGGATGTGAATATGATATATGTGATTCACTGTGGTAAGTTTGGCCAGGTTCTGAGCCATATGGATAAAATTGGAAAGTAAAACGTATCTTTGGCAATAGTGTCATGAGATTGTAAAATGAAGTAATTGATTATTTTGGTTGACCATCTGTTGAATGCTAATGCTTTATTCATTGCTTATATGTGGTTTAGTATATCTCTACTGGGCTGTGGCTCACCCTTTATGGGAACATCATTTTCAGGTTCAGGCGATAAACTACCTCCAAGGACTTAGCTTGGGAGGGTTTGGCATCTGGATTGAAGAAGATTATCTTTAGTTAATAGTTGATATTTATTTGTACATGTAAACATTCAAGCCTAGGGCTTTTCTTGTATTGAGATTAGAACTCATATTTTTGAATCCAAGTGTTGGCTTGGAAAGATGTAAGCCTGTAGGGCATTTTATTCGATGTTACATGTAATGCTTTATTTAGTAATACTCTGATGAATGAATTAATTAATTGTCTTCTTTAAATAATGCATGTTTATGATATATATAATGGGTTGATTATGAGGGCGTTACAACTTGGTATCAGAGCGTACCGGGTTTGAATACTTTGGGTACGTGGGAAGTGATTAGTATCACATTGGGTTCGTCTCGTTTGATAGAGACTTAGTGTAATGTTATATGCTTATGTGATAACATGTTTATGTGATTATGTGAGTTTGGAATGTAGTTTCTAGGATGTTGATTGGACCCTTGAGTTTCTAGTAGTCTTGTTGGAAAGGCACTTGATCACTGCTGCTTCCAACCGGAACTATAGTAACGCATTGGGACTATCATTATCCGGGAATGAAATTCGTAGGTGCTTATGTGATTATGTGCTTACGTGGAATGAATTATTGTTGTCCATTGCATTAGGACGCGAGTGTTTAGCTTCGGTACATTTATTAATGTGCTAATGTCTTTGTTTCCCTTTATTAGGATGTCAGGACGAGGACGAGGACGAGGACGCAGTAGGCGTGGTAGGCCGGGCAGGCAGGAGGTGCCTGTGCCAGAGGAGATTCCGGCAGTTGAAGAGGGAATTGGCCAGGCCAATGTGGTCGAGCCAGTAGGCCAGCAGGCTATGGGCGCTCTAGCCCGAGAGATAGCAGGGGCATTCAGGGAGTCAGTAGGCATTCTCAGAGCTGAGAATCAAGCTCAGGCTGGTATTGCGGATGCAGGACCTTCCTTTCTGAAGAGGGAGTTCTTCCGATCTAACCCGGATGAATTTGTGGGTGATCCTAAAGAGCCGCTTAAGGCAGATGAATGGCTCGAACAGACAACGAAGACGTTTGAGATGCTTGGCATCGAAGACGAGGGGTTGAGAGTGACCTTGGCATCTTTCCAGTTGAAGGGGGATGCAGGTCAGTGGTGGAAGTTTACTAAGGGGCGTATAGGAGGTACATGGGAGGCTTTTGTGAATGCTTTCCAGGAGAAATTCTTATCTCCAGCAGTCAGGGAGAAGCTGCGAGACCAGTTTTGTCAGCTTAAGCAGGCGAGTTCTTCAGTGGCCGAATTCGAGGCTGCATTTACTAGTTTGTCCAGGTTTGCACCTGAGTTGGTGGCGTCTGAGGAACGCCGTTGTATTGAGTTTGAGAAGAAGTTGAGGCGTGGCCTCAAGCTGAGAGTTGGGGGAACTATGATTCGGGAGTATGGGCGTATGGTTGATGCTGCAGCCTACATGGAAATCATGATGCAGAAGGAGGAGGAAGGGCAGAAGGGCTCCAAGAGGAGTCAGGATGGTCAGAATGATGGTAGAAGACAGAAGGGTTTTAATCCGCAACAGTCTCAGGGTAGCTTTTCTAGATCGACTTTTCCTGTACCGAGTGCTAGTTCGGGGAAAGGCAGTCATGGAGATATTACCTATTTCAAGTGTGGCCAGCTGGGCCACAAGTCTCCAGTTTGTCCTCAGAGGGGAGGAGTTCAGAGAGCAGCATCTTCTTCGGCTCGATCTCAGAGCCAGAGTCAGGGTAGAGGTCAGCCACTCTCGTGTTATCAGTGTGGTCAGCCAGGGCATATGAAGAGGTATTGCCCACAGTTGGGTGGCACACCTGGTGCATCTGGTTTGAGGCCAATTCAGGGTCAGCAGCCAGCTCAGTCAGGTCAGGCCTCGAGGGCCAATCAGGGGGCTTCATCGTCTCAGTCGGTGCAGCAATCTTATGCTCCTAGGGTTGAGCAGGTTGATCAGAGGTCGTCTGGGCGCGTGTATGCTGTTACCACGCAGGATCTTGTGCCAGCACCATCAGTTGTGAGAGGTCCCTTCTTGTTTTGCAACTCGGTTGCTAATGTTTTGATTGATACGGGTGCATCTCATTCCTTTGTGTCTGCTGCATTTGCATCTGTTTTGGAGTTGGAGTTAGCACAGTTAGCATCTCCTATTTGTGTAGTGTCACCTCTTGGGGGTGAATTGATTTTGAAACAAGGTGTTAGGGGTTGTGATATAGAGGTTGATTATCATAGAATCCCATTTTCCTTTGTAGTTATGCCTATGAGGGGTTTCGATGTTATTTTGGGTATGGACTGGTTATCGTCATACCGGGCAGTTATTGATTGCTACCGCCAGAGGGTCACTTGTTGTACCGTGAGCGGAGAGTATTTTCATTTTCTGGGGGACCGGGTTGGTGATGTGTTGCCACCGGGGTATGTTCCGCGAGGAAGGAGTGAGCTTAGTGGTCTACTTGCTAACCTTTCGATTAGTGAGGATGTTGAGACTCAGATTGAGTTGCCAAGGGTGGTTTGTGAGTACTCGGATGTCTTTCCCGAGGATCTTGTTGGTTTGCCACCGCATCGAGAGATTGAGTTCTCTATTGACCTGGTGCCCGGCACGGCGCCGATTTCTATGGCACCTTATCGTTTTGCCCCAGCCGAGTTAGTTGAGTTGAAGATTCAGCTCCAGGAGTTGCTAGACAAGGGTTTTATACGTCCTAGTGTTTCGCCGTGGGGAGCACCAGCCCTCTTTGTTAAAAAGAAAGGTGGTGCTTTGAGACTTTGTATAGATTACCGGAAATTGAACCGGGCTACGGTTAAGAATAAGTACCCTATGCCCCGTATAGATGATCTGTTTGACCAGTTGAAGGGTTCCCGTTGTTTCTCTAAGATAGACTTGAGATCGGGTTACCACCAGTTGAGGGTCAGGGAAGAGGATATTCCGAAGACGGCATTCCGTACGCGGTATGGCCATTATGAGTTTTTGGTGATGCCATTCGGGCTCACCAACGCACCGGCAGTCTTTATGGACTTGATGAACCGGATCTTCCGGGAATTCTTGGATCGGTTTGTAGTCGTTTTTGTGGACGACATCCTTATCTATTTGCCTTCTGAGGAGGAGCATGAGTCACACTTGAGGGTGGTGCTTGAGTTACTTAGAGCTCATAGGCTGTATGCCAAGTTTGGGAAGTGTGAGTTCTGGCTGAGGGAAGTCAAATTCTTAGGCCATGTAGTATCCGGTGAAGGAGTGTCTGTTGATACCTCCAAGGTAGAGGCAGTGCAGGATTGGGCACAGCCTAAGAGTGTATTTGAGATCCGCAGTTTTCTGGGATTAGCTGGGTATTACCGTCGGTTTGTGAAAGATTTCTCCAGGTTAGCATCACCGTTGACTAGACTGACTCGGAAGGGAGTCAAATTTGTATGGAGTGAGACTTGTGAAAAGTCGTTTCAGGAATTGAAAGTTAGACTGACTACCGCTCCAGTATTGATTATTCCAGAGAGAGGGTTGGGTTATACGGTCTATTGTGACGCCTCACGAGAGGGTCTGGGTTGTGTGTTAATGCAAGAGGGGAAAGTAGTTGCCTATGGCTCACGTCAGTTGAAAATTCACGAGCAGAATTACCCTACACATGATCTAGAGTTAGCAGCTGTGATATTTGCCTTGAAGATTTGGAGGCATTATCTTTATGGTGAGAGGTTCGAGGTGTTCTCGGATCATAAGAGTTTGAAGTATTTGTTTACACAGAAAGACTTGAACTTGAGGCAGAGGAGGTGGATGGAGTTCATAGAGGATTATGACTTTGAGTTGCATTATCATCCGGGAAAGGCCAATGTGGTGGCCGATGCCCTTAGCAGGAAACGTGTTGGCGACATAGCTAGTATAGCCATTCGAGAATGGGAGATGTTGGGTGCACTTGGGGAGTTTGATTTATTTCTGGGCGAATCCGTTGAGGCTGCGGCCTTGTTTTCTGTTGTTGTTCAGCCTACGCTTGTGACTCAAGTGTTTGAGGCTCAGAGAGGTGACCTTGAGGTAGAATCTCTCCGTGAGAAGATTTCCGGTGGAAAGGTTGAGAAGGGTTTGACGGTGTTTTCCGACCTGAGTGTGAGATACCGAGACCGTCCGTTTGTGCCGGAGTCTTGCCGAGAGGAGGTACTCCGAGAGTTTCATCATTCACGCCTTGCGGTGCATCCGGGAGGCACTAAGATGTACCGGGATTTGGGTCGTCAGTTCTGGTGGCGGGGTATGAAGAGAGATGTGGCAGCTTTCGTATCTAAGTGCCTTACTTGTCAGCAAGTGAAGGCTGAACATCAGAGGCCAGCGGGTTTGTTGCAACCCTTGCCTATTGCCGAGTGGAAGTGGGAGCATGTCACTATGGACTTCGTTGTAGGTCTTCCGAGGACTCAGCGGGGTAGTGATGCTATATGGGTGGTTATAGACCGGTTGACTAAGTCGGCGCACTTTATTCCTATGCGCGTAAGAGATACGGTAGATCATCTTGCCGACTTGTATATTCGGGACATAGTGAGGTTACACGGGGTTCCAGTGACGATTGTCTCGGATAGAGATCCTCGTTTTACTGCCAGGTTGTGGCAGAGTTTGCAGGGTGCCTTAGGCACTAAGTTGACCTTTAGCACGGCTTATTATCCTCAGACTGACGGACAGTCCGAGCGTACTATTCAGATACTTGAGGATATGCTTCGGGGTTGTGTTCTAGACTTTAGTGGATCGTGGGAGAGGCACTTGCCGTTGGTAGAGTTTGCCTACAACAACAGTTTCCAGTCTAGTATCGGTATGGCACCGTTTGAGGCCTTATATGGCCGACCGTGTAGATCTCCTGTTTGTTGGGCTGAGGTGGGTGATGCACCTCTGTTGGGTCCGGAGTTGGTGAGGGAAACGACGGAGAAAGTTGAGCTTATCCGTAAGAGGCTTGTTACAGCACAGAGTCGTCAGAAATCGTATGCCGACCGTAGGAGGAGGCCTTTGGTGTTTAAGGTGGGTGATCATGTCTTTCTGAAGATATCACCTAGACGGGGTTTGATGAGGTTTGGGAAGAGTGGGAAGTTGTCCCCTCGGTTCATTGGTCCGTTTGAGATCCTTGAGAGGATTGGCGAGGCTGCTTATCGTTTAGCTCTGCCGCCGCAATTGTCCGGAGTACATGACGTGTTTCATGTGAGTATGCTTCGGAAGTATGAGCCGGATCCATCACATGTGTTGGATTGGACCGATTTAGAGGTTGATGAGGATGTCTCGTATGAGGAGAGACCGGTTCGGGTCTTGGATAGGCGGGATCAAGTTTTGCGAGGCAAGACCATCCCTTTGGTAAAAGTTTTGTGGAAACATCATGGAGTGGAGGAAGCCACTTGGGAACGTGAATTGGAAGTCCGTGAAAAATACCCGGACATGTTTATTACTTTGTAATCTTGGATTTAGATTTTGTAATATGGTTGAACTTAAGAGCTTTATATATGTCTTAAGTTGTGAAACATTGAGTATGTTTTGGTAAATGGGTGCATTTTGAAACTTGCTTCATTATAGAAGTTTAGTGTAACATTGCATATGTTGATTGCATTGTTAAATGTGTTGTATATATCGTGCAACTGAATATGATAAGGAATAATGCATAATATTGATACAAGTTGAAATATATGTTATTTTATATATGTTGTGAGATGCCTCTTGATAAAGAGATGAAGTGACCAGCATTGGGTCAAGCTGTCTATTATTGTTTTATAATATCATTGGGAATTGAGAAAAATCTGTTTTCAAAAACTTAAGCTTAATTTCGGGGACGAAATTCTTTGAAGGGGGGGAGGTTATAGCGACCCCGGTCTTTTCCCATTTGATTATTGTATCCGGACTTAGGTTCCGTAGATTCTGTCATTGTATAATTGGTGTTGTTGTCCTTTATTTTCTCTTTTGGAATTATAGGATGTGTTGGGCAGGTTTGTTTCAGGTTGGTTGGGTTTAGAAACCAAGTGTTGCTGTCCAGGTTTTTGGTGTTTCGCTCGAGCGAGGCGTTGGTCGCTCGAGCGAGATGTCGTTTTGGTTCTTCGCTCGAGCTGGGGTTTGGGTCGCTCGAGCGAGAGTTGGCGTCCTGTATGGACCTGTAGCTTTGCATTCTTGGCTCGAGCGAGCTTTTCTTCGCTCGAGCGAGTTAGTTCATCTTTCGCTCGAGCTATAGTTTCTTCGCTCGAGCGTGTGTCTGTTTACAGACCTGAGGGTTTGAGTTCTTCGCTCGATCGAGCTTTCTTTCGCTCGAGCGAGCTTTTGGGTTGTTGGCTCGAGCAAGGCTTCCTTGGCTCGAGCGTAGTTTCTCTGTGTCTGGTCGCTCGAGCGACCAAGTCTTCGCTCGAGCGAGCCTGTCCAGTATATATTTACAGCAGTGGGTTTTGATCAGTCCTTTTCATCTTCTTTTTGATTCCAAACCCTAGGTCCGACTTCTCTCTCTCCCTACTCACCTTCTCTCTTAGATTTGATCCATTTAGGGAGTGTTTCTACCCTAGATCCTTCATTAAAAAGATAGAGTGAGGCAAGGGCTTCCATTTAATCTGAGCATTTGGCGATTTGGAGCACTTTGGTATTTGGGCACTCATCTCTTTCTGCACCATTTGAGTTGTTTTCTTTGAGGTAGGGATTTCCTACTCCATTTTATAGGTTTTGTTCTAAGTTTTGGTATTTTAACATGTTGGGGATACTTTGGTAAATTTTGGAAAAAACCCTAGTTGTATTATTGAATTAATTTGTATAAGTAATTCAAGGAATTGGGAAAAGAGGGTTAAATTCATGGAATTGGGGAATTCATTGATTAAATGGCGTAACTGGGTAATTGGTATCATTTGTCTATTGAATTGTTGATATAGTTATTTTCAGTTTAGAAATAACTGTTTTGGGCTATCGGTGGAGGATAGTCGTGATTGTTGTAGACATTGCATGTGGATTAGGAATAACAGAAACTAATCATATTGGTTAAGTCATTAATTTTGACTATGGAATTGATACAAAAAATACGTGTATTGATTGAGCATTGCATTTGCATACATTGTTTTGTGTGTGGGAGGAGATAGGGGATGTACTCCACGGTTTAGGGGAAGATAGGGGATGGACCTCTAAACCGGATTTTGTTTGGGAGGAGATAGGGGATGGACTCCATTAGCATCACTTTTATGTGTGCTTATTTATATAGAAGTGTTTTATTGATACAACACTAAAATGTGTATCAATCTGGAAGTATGAAGTGTTTGATATGAGCTTGAGTCTCATTTGTTGTTGATAATGGAAGGATGTGAATATGATATATGTGATTCACTGTGGTAAGTTTGGCCAGGTTCTGAGCCATATGGATAAAATTGGAAAGTAAAACGTATCTTTGGCAATAGTGTCATGAGATTGTAAAATGAAGTAATTGATTATTTTGGTTGACCATCTGTTGAATGCTAATGCTTTATTCATTGCTTATATGTGGTTTAGTATATCTCTACTGGGCTGTGGCTCACCCTTTATGGGAACATCATTTTCAGGTTCAGGCGATAAACTACCTCCAAGGACTTAGCTTGGGAGGGTTTGGCATCTGGATTGAAGAAGATTATCTTTAGTTAATAGTTGATATTTATTTGTACATGTTAACATTCAAGCCTAGGGCTTTTCTTGTATTGAGATTAGAACTCATATTTTTGAATCCAAGTGTTGGCTTGGAAAGATGTAAGCCTGTAGGGCATTTTATTCGATGTTACATGTAATGCTTTATTTAGTAATACTCTGATGAATGAATTAATTAATTGTCTTCTTTAAATAATGCATGTTTATGATATATATAATGGGTTGATTATGAGGGCGTTACAGAAATAAAAATGAAAGAATTGAAAATTCACCTTCCAAAGAAATAGTGAATTTCTTGATTTTCAAACTTCCTCATGATCACCCTCAAGGTTGTGAATTATTATTTTAATCCTCAATTCAAGAGTTTGGAATTTGAGCTTAAAATGATGGTTTTGGACAAGTGTATGATCACTCTTGAATCTTCTTCAACTTAGCAAAACTACTCTCT
This sequence comes from Camellia sinensis, assembly GCF_055761805.1. Classification (NCBI taxonomy): domain Eukaryota; kingdom Viridiplantae; phylum Streptophyta; class Magnoliopsida; order Ericales; family Theaceae; genus Camellia; species Camellia sinensis. The sequence continues at coordinate 64,491,890 of NC_138972.1, forward strand.
CTTTAATCAAAGCTCTAGAAATTAACTATAATAACATGACTTGGATGACTTTTGCAATAGGAGATGAGATATGGTATATAGCTTGAGAAAATAGAAGTTCACAACTAATACTTAATTTTGGCTAACTCTTGAATTCAAAGCTTAAACTCTCTTCTTTTTTATCTTTAGCCTTCTTTACTCAATCTATCATCTCCCTCTCTCAACAATCTGATGTATTTATCTAGGCTATTCAAGTGGAGAAATGGTAGAAGACAAAAATGGAGCATTAATGAAGATAGTGGAGCAAATAGAGCACTAATGGAGCTAATGGAAGACAAAAATGGAGCATTAGCTTGAATGGATCAAGCACTAGGCAATGGAAGGTAAGTATATATGCATTTAATGCATGAATGGGTCAGAAAATGGGTTTGGGAAATGCCCCACCCAAACTATCACAAAATTGGACAAATCTATGTTGGGGCGGTCGATCGGTCGGACGACCGACCATAGAGCAATTCACCCGATTTTGCTTGCTCAGCCCAATTTCACTCTAGTTTGGTCCAATTTCGCTTCGGGTGTCCAATGGAGCTCAAATACTTGACCAAAATAGACTTAAGGTTGGAAACAAAGCTCAAATTCTATCTCTCTTACTGAGGAATCTATGAGAAACACATTCTGATTTTCATCATCGGGTAATAAAAAAAAACGCCCAAGTCTTAGGGCCAGTCAAAATAGGATGTCTGTAGATGTCACAAAATATTCCATAGAGTATTCTTCTTCGGCTTTTCTCTGCTTAGCTCGGCTGGCTCGGCTTGGTCTGTCTTTTCAGTTTAGATGTTGACTTTTCAGGCCAACTTTGACCCGCGATTAAGAGAGTTTTTGGTGTTCGTTTGAGGTGATTTTTTTTTTCAAGTTGCTTTACTTGACGAGCGCTACGCAATGGTGTATTCAGTAGCTTTGGCAACTTCAAAATATAGTAGAGTTCTAAAACAGAGATACGAAAGCTCTATTTTGCACAACAATGCTCTGATACCAGCTGTTTCCATCAAATTTCTCCACCTCAAACTTAGCACTAGACATTGAACTCCTCTTTCTTGGATTACTTGTTGAAGCTTTTTCTTCAGCCATTTTTTCTTTAAAAAAACTAAAACTACCAAAAGAGTTCACTTTGGAGATGACTAGGATTTTTTGGTATACCAAAACCCTTCAAACTTGGACAATCTTTCTTCCAATGCCCTTTTTCTCATGATAATAGGCACATTAATCTTTCATGGGATTAACTCTAACGCTTGCTAACTTCGAATAGGATCTACCCCTAATCGTCAGAGCGTTACTAAATGTGTTATTGAATCTCTCTGTCTTTCTTCTTATACTCATTGTTAATCAAACTACTAGACACATTTTTAAAACAAATTTCACCCTTACCATACAACAGAGTAGTGATAAGAGACCTCCCAACTATTATAGAATGGAGGGCAATCGTCCTAAAAGAAGGGCTGAAGTAGGCTCAAGTTATGAGATCAAAGCCAGAAATTGGCCCCCTAGACCAGCCTCACACAAGATGGAAAGTGGCCACCTTCATGGATGACCTGAATTAGGCCCAGAACAAGGAGTCAGGACTAAGCAGTGGCATTCACAGGTAGCTTCGAAACTGGCTTCAAAGGAAGAAAAAGACAACTCAACAACTGAGTTGGTGGGTTCATGGGTACCTGAAGTCCTAGATTGGTTTGTTATGTAGAACAAACCTAGGGAGATACCCGCCTAAAGAAATGCTGTTGGAGATCAGGGTAGGATGGTTAAACCTCCCCTGGTGGCCCCAAATAATTGGGTGTTACTAAAGCATCCAAAAATAAAGGAACCAAACATGGTCCAAGTAATTTCTAGATCACAAAGGAGGAAGATCCAGCGTAGGTACACTCAGTACCAGAAAGATCTGAAAGAAAGTGGAGAAAACTCTTCATTGGTCCAGACAAAGGGGCAGACAGAAGGAAAGAAAAATCCAAAGTCAAACCATAGTCCAAAATCAACTCTACAAGACAAAATGGGTTGCAGCAGAGAACAGTTGGCCAAAGTTCACTCTAAACTAAAAGCCAAAGAGAGGTCCAGTTTAGCTGGATTGGAAAATGCTTTGATGGAAAGTGATAGCGAGGCAGAGGGAGAAGTTGGTCTAGGCTAAAAGAAAGAAATGGTTAAGGAAGAAATGTTCGAAGCCTTCATGGTTGAACAGACATTTTTGGTTGAAAAGCCAGCAGAAACAGACCATTCGAAGGAGTTTGTTAGTAATGAAGTACCAGAATGCAGCATAGAAGATGCTTCTGAAGTAATTGAACAAGGTGGCCAAGAGGAGAAACAGGTACAACCAGCCATCCAATTTGGCTCGTTTCTTCCAGTATCAGTGAATATGGTACATATACTACCACAGGAATTCCAAGCTGGAGATGAGAACCAAGAGGATCAAGAAATTGACCCAATTCCAGTCTCTAGTGAAGACTCACAAGTAAGTATGGTGCAAGATGAATTCGAAATGGCCACCCCAATGGAAACTGAAGATGAAAGTGAAGAAGAGGTGAGTATTAACCTCTCATATCCTTTTGAGTATCCCACGACATCTATGACACAACATGCCAAGCCTTTGTATATCAAGGCCCTCTTCGATGGGATACAATTGAACCGAGTCTTGGTGGATAATAAGGCAGTAGTGACCCTACTTCCAAAATCTTCCTTGAGGAAACTAGGAAAAAGGAAACCGAGGTTAATCCCAACTACTACAACCATTGCTAGCTTCGCTGGAGACAAAGAAGTGGCTTAGGGAATTTTGCCCATCAACCTGAGTGTGGGAACCAGGGACTGCATGACGGCATTCTTCGTTATCGACAGCAATGCTAAGTACAATGCTTTACTTGGTAGAGATTGGATTCACACTAACAAGTGTGTGCCTTTCTCTCTGCATCAGAAGATAATGATGGCCTTAGGCAATGGAGAGACAGAGGAAATCAACGCAGATCCTCAACCCTTCATAGCTTGTGCAGACTTTGCAGATGCCAAATTGTATACTGAAGGAGTGACACCACTCAGTATACTGAGAAAACCTGATGGATCAGCCGAAGTGATAGCTGATAAGGAATTGGCACACCTGAAGCACTTAGTCCAGGAAAGTGCTGATGAAGAATTTGTTACAAAGGATGACAATGATGCCTGGTTATAGGCAGAAAGATAAAATTCAAGAAGCCAGATCTTTGGCTTTAATTAAGTTCTCAGTATTGGGCGTAAAATCAATAATCCAGAAGGTGTAAAGGCAAGAAAGAGAAGCCATGATGATTGGCTGTAAGCAGGAGCAGCAACAGGCCAGGGTTTTGGCCCTTGATAAATACTGTGCATTGGACATTAAAACAAAAGTCTAGGAGATACAGGAAGAAGAAGCCTTGTGGACAGACTTTGTTTATGAGGAAGAAGATATTGAATCAAAGAAATTGGAAACAAGACAAAGTAAGGAGATTGTTTCGAAGCTAGAAGAAATCAAAAAAGAAGTATCAGTGAGTCCTCAGATGCAGGATCCTTTGGAAGAAGTTAACTTAGGGGAGAATTCCACACAACAGCCCACCTATATAAGTGCTTGGTTGAATGCTCTTGACAGGGACCAGTTGTTGGTTGTTTTAAAGAAATATAAAGATTGTTTTGCATGGTCTTATAATGAACTACCAGGATTGGATAGGTCATTAGTAGAACATAGGCTCCCTATGTGGCCTAATTTCAAGCCATACAAGCAAAAACCAAGAAGAATGAGTCTAGAAGTGATTCAGAAAGTTAAAGAGGAAATTCTTAGACTCCTCAAGGCAGGCTTTATTAGGACAGCCAGGTATATTGAATGGCTATCCAATATTGTGCCTGTAGTTAAGAAGAATGGTAAAATGAGGGTATGCATCGATTTTAGAAACTTGAATCTAGCAACTCTAAAAGATGAGTATCCTATGCCTATAGTAAATTTGTTGGTAGAAAGTTCAACAGGGCATCAAATTTTATCAATGATGGATGGGCACTCTGGTTATAACCAAATCTGCATTACAGAGGAGGATGTCCACAAGACAGCATTCAGATGTCCTAGGAATATTGGCACCTTCGAATGGGGTAAAATGCCATTTAGCCTGAAGAATGCTGGGGCTACAAATCAGAGGGCTATGAACACTATCTTTCATGACCTCATTGGAGGGTATTTAGAGTGTTATATTGATGACATTGTAGTGAAATCCCAATCCATGGAGGAACATTTGTTTCACCTAGAAGTAACTTTCGAAAGAATGAGAAAGTTTAAGTTGAAACTCAATCCTCTTAAATGTGCTTTTGGCGTATCATCTGGAAACTTCTTAGGCTATGTAGTATACAAGAAAGGAATACATATTGACCAGAATAAAGCCAAAGCCATCATTGAAGCCAGACCTCCATCAAGTAAGAAAGAATTACAAAAGTTCTTTGGACAGGTTAATTTTCTTTGAATATTCATTTCTAATACTGCAGGGAAAACTAATGTATTTTCTTCCTTGCTAAGGCTAAAAGATAAAGAGGAGTTTGTGTGGACAACAGAGCATTAAACTGCTTTCGAAGAAATCAAAGCCTACTTGGCCAACCCTCCTGTGCTGATGCCACCAAAGGGTGATAAGCCCTTGAAATTGTACATAGCTGCAACAGAGGATTCATTGGGAGTTTTCTTAGCCCAAGACAATGAAGAAGGTAAGGAGCAAGCTGTTTATTACCTTAGTAGGTTTCTAAATTCTTGTGAATGTAAATACTCAGCTGTAGAAAAGTTGTGCCTTACATTGTATTTTGCTGTAATGAAATTAAGATACTATCTTTTGCCTACAACTGTCTTGGTAATTGTAACCACTGATTTGGTTAAATATATGTTATCTAGACCCATGTTGAGGGGAAGAATTGGCAAATGGATACTAGCTTTATTAGTATTTCATGTAGAATATGTCCCCCAAAAGGCAGTAAAATGACAAGTTTTAGCTAATTTTTTGGCAGACCATCTATGTCAAACAGAAAGCCAAGAGATAATGAAACTTGGTATGGCTAGTGTTGAACCATGGCAAATGTGGTTCGATGAATCAAAAGCCAATGGTCTAACTGGAATTGGTGTAGTAATTAAGTCACCACAAGGAGTAGAAACCACGCATGGTTTCAGAGTGGATGAAATTACTTGTTCCAATAATCAAGCTGAATATGAAGACTTAATAATGGGACTGGAAATACTTATTGGATTACGAGCTCATGTAGTTGACATATTTGGAGATTCTCAGTTAGTAGTTAACCAGGTGAAAGGGATTTTCAAATGTCAAAGTATAAACATGTTGCCATACTATGTTGTTACATTACATCTGCTTTCTCAATTTCAGATAGCAAATGTAACTCATGTCCCAAGATTCTTGAATAATAAGGCTAATGATGTAGCTCAGAAAGTTTCAAATTTCAAGAGAAGGGATAATACTCAAAGGGACATAAGCCAAACAACATATCAGAAAGTAATACCACCCTTAAATAAAAGAAATGTGGTCCTGGAAGTCAATCATAATGACTTACAAGAACAAGATTGGAGGCATCCAATAATGCAGTATCTAGCTGGCCCATCTTCGAAAGCCAGCAGAAAAATTAAATTACAGTCTATGCAATATATAATGTATGGTAATGCTCTCTAGAAAAGGGGGGGAGATGGGTTATTGTTGGAATATTTAGGCCCAAAGGAAGCATTGACAGCTATGGCTGAGGTTCATGAAGGCATCTGTGGTGCTCATCAGCCTGATATGAAGATGAGATGGCTGCTTTGAAGGCATTCCTACTATTGGCCAACTATCCTTAAAGACTGCATAGAATATGCAAGAGGTTGCCAGGCATGCCAAAAGCATGGCACAATAAGGCACGTGCCCATAATTGACCTGCATGCAGTTGTAAAGCCTTGGCTATTTAGAGAATAGGCCTTGGATATGATGGAGAAAATGCATCCACCCACTTCGAAGCATCATTGTTTCATTTTAGTGGCCACTGATTACTTCATTGAGTGGGTCGAAGCTAAGCCACACAAGGCTATAGACCAGACTAAAGTCATTGGATTCATTAAGGATTTAATCCATAGACTTGGTATGCCATAGACTATAACTGTTGATAATGGGACTGTATTTGATGAAAAAATGGTAAAGTCTTTTATGGTAGAGTTTGGAATTAGCCTTGTTAACTCCACCTCTTATTATGCACAAGCCAATGGTCAAGCTAAATCATCCAATAAGTCTTTGAAAAAAGAAATACATAAAGTTGTGGAAGACAATCCTAAGGATTGGCATAGCTTATTGTTGGATGTATTGTGGGCTTATAGGACTTCTCCAAGGTCAAGCATAGGAATCACTCATTGTGCCCTAGTATTTGGGCATGATGCAGTGCTACATGTGGAAATTAATGTTAAGTCCTTGAGGGTGAGATGCCAAGACCAGTTAGATCTTGAGCAATACCATCAGAGTATGTGCTTGAAATTAGAGAGTATAGATGAAGCTAGGATTCTGGCATTAAATAGCATTCTTTTCCAAAAGAAGAAAACAGTCAAAAACGATAATAAGAAAGTCAAGCACATTAGTTTTGACGAAGGTGATTTGGTATGGAAGACAATACTCCCAATAGGGATTAAAAGCCACACGTTTGGCAAATGGACACCTAACTAGGAAGGACCATATCAAGTTCATAGAGTCTTGCCTATGGAAGCATATCATTTGAAAATTTTAAATGGATATGTACATCCCAAGAAAATTAATGGCAGATATTTGAAGCCTTATTATCCAATCATATGGGAGACACAAGGAATAGAATAAGTGCTAAATAAAAGAACATGAGAACACTCAAATGATGGATAAGAATTTTTATTTCATAAAGAGTTGAGTACATGTAGCCATAGATTGGCCCAGAAGTCAATACAATGTCTTATTTGTTCTTTTACAATAGATGCTCTATTCTGAAGTGATGGGAATAACTGGATGGCTATAGCCATCTCCTGCTTTCGATCAGCCAGTCTGTGATTGGTAATCTGCAATTTAGTGGTAGTTCGATCTAAGGCTTGGTTGATTGCCGATAGCTCCTCTTCAAGTTGAGTTTTCTTCTCCAATAGTTGAGCTCGAAATGGGAAACAGAGGAATGTGTTCCTTCAATTCTGACACCTCAGTATGTACTTTGGAAACAAAGCTCTGATCCCTCACCAATTTCTCCTCTGCAACCTTGGCAGTATGACAAATGTTGATGTAAAAATCAATGGTAGCTGTTGCCTGAGACAAATAACTGGAGACAGCCATGCCGGATTTCTCAGCAATCTTGCAACATTGGAGAAAGCCATTTTTTATTATATGCCTCTGTAAGGCTTCGAAAGGAATCCTCGAAAAAGATGCCAGCAGCTCCAGACAACTGTCTAAGTCTATTGAAGGCAAGGAAGTCTGACCAATAGAAGAAGAGCTCTCAAAAATTTCTAGCAAAGAATCAACTAGAACTAAATCTCATTGCTAGTCATTGGAGAGGTGGAAGGTATGTCAAAAAGACTAGCTAGTCTAGCCTCAAAGATATCCACCTCATCCATTGACATGGAAGGTGTAGAAAGAGCCCTGGTAGAAGGAAGAAATGACTGCATAGGAATAGGAGAAGAAGGTGGAGTATCCTTAGCAGTCTCTATAGTTTTGGCTACCAGTTGGTCAAGAGAAGAAGGACTGGAGCTAGGCAAAGATAATGGATGATGGATTGGAGAGCTACTAGTACCTTCTCTATAGGAATCAACTATCATCAAAGGTGATGTAACAGCTGGAATTTCCTTAGGAGGGGGAGGAGAAGTAAAGCTCGAAAGAGAATCAAATTGAATAAAATCGAAAGACAAATGAGGGAGGTATGGAGTTAAGCCAAAAGAAAGAGGAGCGGGAATACTTGGCCTCAAGAAGGGTATGGAAAATATAGGACCAAGAAGTGGGAGAATTATTTGAATGGGCTCCACATCTTGAGTTTGTTCAACTTCGACTGAAACTGATGGAATCCTTATTAGAAGAATAAGCAAAGTAGTTGTTGTTGCAAAAGAAGAAATACAAAACAATGTCAAGCCTCAGTATTGAAAATTTGAGAAAGATAAATAGAAGTACGAAGGAGCTTACTGGTTTCAAAAGTAATGGCTATGATTGGGAAGCTGCGAAGAGTATAGTGTCCAGCAGCTTGCTGTTTTCTTGCAACCTCTTTCTGGAGTGCATCAGCGACGGTGGCTTCATCTCTGTGCATTTGTTGTTGCTTCATCTTCTCAGCCCTGTGGAATACAATAAGCTCTTTGGAATGCTCTGCTTGCACTGCTTTAGCAGATGTTTCATGGATGGGATCTCCAGTGAAATCAGCAAGAGAGACAGTCATATTCTTTCTTATTTTTAAGGGTATTTCTTGCTCTTGTCCTACTTCTTCTTCTTCTACTGCCTGAACCCCAGGTGCTTCCTTTTCAGGATCAAGTAAAAGCTTCCTTTTCTTTTGTTGCTGCTTGCTCCTGAGAAGATTTAAAGCTTGGACCTTTTGGGGAGAATCTCCCTATGAGGCACCCGCACCACCTTCACCAAAAGAAGAACTAGAGGTAAGGCTAAAAACATTATAAAGAAGAAGAAGAGAAAAGAAACAAGGGTACATACCTTTCTTCGAGGTAGCTCGAGTAACTCTAGGAGGAATTGAGGCAGCAGGAATAGGCTTTGTAATGACAGGTGCAAGAACTGTGGTATCAGGAATAGTGGAAGAAGTAACAATTCCAACCTCTTTCGATTTGGGTTGAGATATATCTAATACCGTTAATAGGTCTTGGGGAGGAATGGCCAAGTATACCTCCATATTGGTCACCCACCAGTTTTGGCACCTTTTCAATAGGTTACTTAGAGGAATGAAAGGGAGATATTCAAACTCAATCAAGTCCTAGATAAATTTAGAAGCTGCTTCTTCTAATCTAGATCTTCGAACCTTTAAGTCCCTGCTGGTAAGACTTAAATTGGTCTGACTGCAGAGAGGTATTGGGACCCCTTGTGAGAGGCCAAATTGCCTAGCAAATTGAGCAGGACAATAGGGCTCAGCAATGCACTTGTAAGCTCTGGGGTTCATAGTCCCAATGAATAACTCTCTAGGGATCAGAATGGAGGCCCATATGTTTTTGTGTTGGGGTGAAGAGCAGAACCTATCACTCAAAAAGTTTTTCAACCAAGATGGGCCAATGGTAGTAGGTTCGAAGGGACGGAAGTTATGGAAAGAAAAGGAAGCTGTGAGTTGGTGGAAGAAAGAGAAGTAAAAAGCAAAGGTAGTAGGATAGAGTGAAACGCTGGCTAGCCTCATGCCATGAGTAGTAGGATTTGGCTCCAAAGACTTAAGGCATTTGGATTGTAGTTCAGTAAAATATGCAAAAAGCCAAAGCTGAAGTATCCAAAATGGACCTCCTTGATTGGCATCTAAAGGTTTCTCACAAAAAAGAGAACATACTCTATATACGTGACCTAGAACGTATGGAGATAAGGCCATCTTTTTCTGTAAAACAAGAGCTTTGGCAAGAGGAACGAATTCAGGCATGAATCTTTGAGAAGAGGTGCAGAAAAGGAATTTGCAAAGCCGATATAATATGAAAGAAAAGAATTCCCTATCAGTCACGGGGCCCTCCCTTTTATTCTCAGCCTTGACAAAGTCATTATAGGATGAGTTAAGAGAGGGGAGGGGAAAAGGGGTTAGTAGGTCAGGATAATCTGGTCCAATGGGGGTTCTAGTGGGGGACAATCCTAATAGATGGCAGATAATCTGGTCAAAAAAGCGATTGGTAGGTCAGGATAATCTGGTCCAATGAGGGTTCCAGTATGGGACAATCCTAATAGATGGCAGATATCAAGAACAGTACGGACCATCATCCCACATCTGAATTGAAAGAAATTAAAGGCAGAATTCTAAAAGCAAAGGGCAGCAAGTATTAAGAAAGGGTACTCTGAGATAGTGAACCTGGATAATTGGAGGGCGTCGAAAAGGCAGAGCTCTTGAAGGTCCAGAATCCTATTAGGGACAACCCGATCATACCATTCTTGCCACTTTGGTCTCACTGTGGGCCAGCAGCGATGGGGGCGGTTCATCCTCCAATTTCCTCAGTCAAGACCACCTTCATAAAGGAGACAATGGTCTTCTAGACGTGGATATAAAGCTGGAAGCTTAGTAGGAATCTCTTTGAAGATGGGCCCAAGCACATACTCTTGCTGTTCATAACGACGAGGAATGAAGATGCGTCCGTCAATGGCGCTTTTCTCACCGGCCTTATACTTCTCACACTCTTTGGCAATAATCCTTTTCAAGGTCACAGATAGACTCGCACGCTCTACAACCGGTATTTTCGGAGAAGAAGAAGCCATTGATAAAATAGTTTTTTTAGAAGAAGAAGTCGGGAGAGAGTAGGAGGAAAAGGAAGGTCAGTAGAGATGAAGGGTTTATGTGATAGGCAAATAGGTGAATTCAAAGCACGAAATAAAAGGGTTTTATGACTTTTGTGTCTGAAAAATATACCTAGTCGTGTTGCACGGACAGAATTCACAAAGAAGTACTAAAATCACAGATGCGAAAAGTTTCGTTCTATATTGATAATCATGGAGAGAAACACATCTCAAATACTAATGTCAGCATCGAAATAGAATATTTGGCTTCGAAGCCAAATTTTGGCGCCAAAATGAGATGACGAGCAGCTTCGAATGTCGAAAGCTTACTTCGAAGCATATTCCATGCCTAAACGGTGCAAGAATGCTTAGGTATTTTGTTTACTTCAAAGGGATTAAAGACCTGTTTTAGGTTTCTTAATGAGAGTAGAGTCCTTCGAAGCAAAAATTTGAAATACCTCATGGTTGGAAATTGTTTGTTCCAAGTTTTGAAACCAATAGCTGGTTTGATAGTATACAGAAGAAATTAATCTTTCCAAATAAAACAGTGCAGTACTTAGCAGAGGTTTCCATATTTTGGAAAATATAGACTGTTTGTTCGAAAGAAAATTAATTGATTCGAAATCATTTGATTGTATTAACCATATGATTGGGGAATTGAATGTGATCGAATAAAGTTTCGAAGGGTAAGGTTGGTTAATTCGAAGCCATTGGGTGAAGAATTATGTTAGCCCTAGGGTCGGTATGAAAGGCAAAAATTATTTTCTCAAAAGAAAAGACTTCACACTTTAGAAGAGTTTGAGTCAAAGTGGAGTTAAAGCACATCAACCACGTAGTTCATAATTTGAGTGCTAAATCAGAATTTAACAAATGAAATTCGAAAAGCTCAGTTTTATTGATAAATGTTGTTGATACTAGAGTTCATTTGATTACATTCTCGATTTCGTAGAAATACGGAATGGACAGAGTTACAAGGTCATTAAATTTAGTCCAGCAAAATTCAATAAACGAAAATTCTTTTCCTACTCTATCTTCTATCTTGTCCAAGTTTGGCTTGTCTAATTGGTAAGCCCGTAATTGAGAAGTGAGTTGTTGGGCTTTCACTTCAAATTCTGTCTGTTTGAGGGCTTTGTCTATGGCGTCCATTTATTCCTCTCCATGCACTTCACTCATCGCAACATCCTCCCCATACTCGGAATCCGGGCTCTTGAAGGCCTCATAGTCATCAAGGAGGTTTTCTACCTCATACTGAACCTAGGTTCGAGCATAAATGGCTTTATTTAGAACTTCACTAGCAATGGAAGCATGGAAGTGCCAGTTGAGCAGAAGAGAAAGCTGGTCTAAAAAGGTACAGAGCTCCATTTGGGCCACAGGATTAAGGAGATGGCTTCGAGACATAATGTCACAAGCCCATAGAAAGTTTTGGTGGGGAATATCATTTCAAAGGACCTCGAAGGATAAATAAGAGAATGCAGCAAGCAATATCTGAGCCCTGAATTGCTGATAGGGAGTTGGAGGCACTGGGACCCTGTAAGAGGGAAAGGATTGGCCCTCAGAGAGAGTGAGCTTCAACTCATTAATCCAATCTGGGTTAGAAGGGAGAGGAGGAGCAGTCGGAGGTTCCCTGGGTGAGTCCAGAAATTCAGGCTTGGTCACACATTCTAGCCAATCAGAGGGGTAAAGTTTTGCCATTTTGGCTAAAAGCGCAGGGTTGATCCCTAGAGTTTTAACGGGATGTGGGACACTTCGAACCATCCGAGATGGCAAGGTAGAAGTATACCATGATGTAAGCAAATTGTCTTCAAGACTGCGTTTACGATTAATAGAAACATATGGATATACTACTGAACTGCGTTTGGAAGGAGGAATGTCAAGAGGGTCATCGAATTCAGGGAAACGATGATGAATGCATTCCCTTGTCTGAGGTTGAGCAGTAGTGGACCAAGTTCCCCAGCCATAAGCCGTAAAAGAAGAAGAAGCAGCAGCAACTTCGTCCCACGTGAATAGTTTCGTTCCAGAAGAAGAGCTTCCAATATCCATGATTGCAAATTTGTGTTCTAGAGAATTGTAAGTAGTAGGTTCTTGGTTCGAAGGACGGTGATTTGCGAAAACTTCCATAACTTGTATAAATGGAGGTGGATAAAGACGGCTAATCAATGCATGAAGGTTCTTTCGAAGACGAACAGTGTCATCAAATAACTCTTTGTATGCATGATCAATGTAAGAGAAGATTGACTTGGCCATAAAAGATGAATCAGTCTTTTCGAATACTGAGATAGTGAGAGTGTTCAAGGGTTAGAAGAGAATTTAATGCAAATGATGAAAGACAGTTGCATTTATGAGAAATGTAAAAGCTCATGCACGTTTTAAAACGTGAGTAAAATGCCTTAATCCACTAATATCACCAACTATTGGGTATATTAGTGTGGGGGGTAATGTTGGCTACATATTTTGTATAAGTCAATTACAGTTCGACACGTGGCAAGATGAGGGCAACACGGGAAGGCAATTCAAGTCTTCAATCATGATCACACACGTGGCAGTTATTATTGGTTTTTGTATATCTGCGTAGCACTGGATCAGTAGAGAGATGCAAGGTGACATGGCCTCAACGGTTACACATATATTTAAATTCAAAATTCGGGAGGGAAGCTTAACTGCATATGGCATAGTGGAGCTAACTGCAAGGAAGCATGATCAGAGGTCATGGAGGGATGGTTCGGCGGTTAGAAGTCCATTTCAACGGTTGCCATTAAGAAGTATAAATAGCAAAGAAGGTCCCAGAAAAAAGCCCCAGACTCAGATCCAAAAAACCAGTTTTATCAACTTTATTTCCTTTCCAGTTTTTACATTTCCTATTCTTTACATTTCTGTACTTTAAAATTCCTACACTGCACTTTGTTCATAGGAGTAGTTTTAAGTCAATTGTTGCTGTGAACCTCTACGAGGCTGAATTGGATCATTGTAAGTCTTTCATTTTTACTTAATGAAATGCTACAACTGTTCTTCATTTAATCATTGTTTGCTTAATTCTCCTAAACAAAGCCACCAGTAAAAATCCTCTTCATTGAGACTGAAAGAACTAAAACACAATCGTCTGGTAATTGGTTGGCAATTAACATTATATAAGGACTGATTGATCCTTACTGGCACGCTCATAATTACAAAAATAACCTTCGAAAGCCAAAAAGCCAACAATATTATTATTATTTCTTTATTTATTTATTTATTTTTCTATCACCATATTTTTAATCTTTTTTCCATTATTATTTCTACTCCGTATTGTGTCATTCATACCATACGGATTTGCACAACAAACCTTGTTTTATTCATATCATGGATCAACCCCGATCACCATTCTACACCACAAAAAAAAAATAGCAACAACAACAACCATCTACCATAACCCACAACCACCACAAACACCACCCTTACTTTTTCGCCTCTTCCGCTGCTCTCTTCCTCTTGCCTCCGTCTTGGGCGTCCCTTAATGGCCCTACTTCCATGCTTCCTAGTCCACCGAGTACGTTGCCTCCCCGCTGCTCTTCAAACGCAGAATATGGCGGACCTCCGAATCGGAACATGACAGTGGCCTTCCGTTTTAGCTCCTTGTTTTCCGCCTTTAATGCGCATATCTCTGCTCGCGTATCCTTATACATGCACTGGAGCATAGCGAGTTGGGCATTTAACTAGTGCACCTCACTAGTTCTATTCTGCAGCCGGTGCGACAACTTGGAGACCGCAGTCACTGTCTCCAAGCACGACTTCAGCGTAAAATGGTTGGCTTCAATGTCCGTTTGTGCTGCCATTATTTGCTCCACTGACGGTATCGAAAAGTTCAACGGAGCAAATGTAGCTGCACTCGGTCCAGGGGCGTTTGGTTGTGTTTCAAGGGCGACAAAAACCAGTTATCTCCATTGTGGACTCATTCAGGTCTGTAAAAAGGGTGAGCGGACCACGGGAATAAGAGGCTATGTTATGTTAGGGCTTGCAGAGTGTTTTAGAGAAGTAGAGTGTTTCAGGGAATGTCAGAAAGGGTTTGCAGCTATCAGAGAATGAAGAGATTTCAAAATGGTTTGTTTTGCACTACCTCTATCCAGCCTCAGGCTCGATTTAAATAGAGAACCAAGAGACGAAGACGACAAACGGGAGCGAGAGCCACGTGAATCGCGCGACATTCGATGCCACAGTGTCATGCGCGACTTTTGAGGGCGCGATATATATATATATATATATATATATGTATATTTTTGGACAGCCTATATACACTAACATACAGTGTATTCTCTAACGGTCCGCCACGACCACACAGTGTCTGCTACAAATGGTCTGACACGACCTCACAGTATCTTCTACAGCGGTCTGACACGACCACACAGTGTCTTCTATAACGGTCCGGCACGACCATACAGTGTCTTTTGCACCAGTACAACACGACCACACAGTGTCTTCTACAACGGTTCGACAAGACCATATAGTGTTTTTTACAACGGTTCGACACGATCATACAATGGTTCGACACAACCTCATAGTATCTTCTACACCGGTCCGACACGAGCCATACAGTGTCTTCTACACCGGTTTGCCACAACCATACAGTCTCTTCTACAACGGTCTGACACGACCACACAGTGTTTGCTATAACAGTCCAACACGACCATACATTGTCTTCTCCAACGGTTTGACACAACCATATAGTGTCTCCTATCCTATTTTTATTTATTTTCCCGTTTTGTTACTCTTTCCAAACTCAAGTTGGTTGGCACCTATCCTCCTTGAGTTTGATGGGGGCTGTTAGTATATATTAGTAAATTGTATATATATTAGCTGTCAAACCTTTAATAATGTACCTTTAATAATGTTGTTTGGTTTGTGCTTCTGCTTTCGGTTCTTTCGGTTTGTAAGGTTCCTTTTGTTCTCAACTGAACATTCAATATAACATCTATACATACATAATTTATTCTCTTTCTCTCTCTATACATTTATTCTAACAATGTTATTTACCTAAAGGGTTTGATTCTTGTTATCAATTAACATTTCATTAGGTAGTTGCTAGTTATTCTCATATTGATACCTCTTCTCAACTTCAACTTTGTCCTATGTTTTCAATAACCATTGCCATGTCTTGCAGACGATAGCATTTGTCTCATTTTGTTTGGCCGTCTTTGGTTGGAAAATGTAACCAACTCTTAGCATCTTCGAAACAAATTCTAAGACCCGATCTTCCATCTTTTCTAGTATAATGTGGCAAGGCAATATAGAGGTCTTCCGCCTTTTGAATATGGTTGTGCACAAAAGAAAAAGATCTTCGAAGGGAACTATTTTGCCTATATATGCAGACAAATTAAATTGACTATTATGACATACTTTTGAGAAGAATCAATCTAAAACTTCAAATGTAAACTAAGACATGTTGTCATATAATCGATTATGTTCATATATCAATAGAACCTATCAATAAATTAGAACAATTGATTCCATCAATTTTTTCAAGGAATGGTATGTAAACAGAATTTCTAGATATATAGCATCAACAAAACCATTAGGGGATCTGTATAATGTAGATCTAGTTTCAATCATAACAAAAAGGAGCTTTTTTTTTTTTTTTTGAACAACAAAAGGAGCTAATTGATGGTCATAAGTTGTGACTGGCAAAGATCTAGAAGATGATATATGATAAATACATAACCAATTACCCCAAAACATTAAACTATTAGCTAGGATACATATGCTTAACAATGTATTTTGAATTCAGACCTATACTTTTTAAGTACAATCTTTTCAGGCCACTATTAAAAAATGAACCAAACAATGCATCAATCATTTTTTCAAGGGGAAATTTACTTATCATGAAAAAAATATATATATTTATCGTTGAAATTGACAAGAAAATGCTATTCTGATTAATAGTAACATTTTACATTAATTAACAGTAACATGTTACTGACTATTGGAGTAAAACTTTACTATCTTCTTGAATAGGGCATCAGTAACAAAAAAACATAGTATGAATTAAAGGAAACTCTATGAGTTCATCCACTACAAGTTCACAAACAAATCAATAATAATTCAACATGATCTCTACAAACAACAATCAACAAAATGAACAAATCAATCAAAAAAACACTTGCAACAAATTCAACATACTTGAAGAAAGCTCCACAAACTCGGATAGTGGTGGAATGAATTTCTGAAACTCGATCAATACTCGCAAAAATGAATCCTATGGATGACCTCTTCGTGTAAAGAAAGCTAAATCATGAATCGCACCCCTTCACGTGAATCGTGATCTCTGTTTGGGAAGCAACAACTTTTCGCTTGAATCATGCACATAGATCTAATTCAAAATCTCTGATATATATACTAGGTGCAAGATTGTCTAGAAAAAAAGAAAAATAATATTAGTATGTCCTTCATGAAGGAAGCGCTTGTTGCTCAGGAGATTATTTAGTAAAATATTTTGGGCTATACTTTACAGAGTAACATGTTGGGCTTATGGAGTTTCGGCTAAATTTTCCAAAAGACTGATGGGTCATGCATATTGTGTCAAATATCCTATGGGCTCAAAAATGACCTACATAAATTATACCAACATAAAACTAGCCCAAACAAATATTCTCAAAGTCATGGCTTAATACCTGAAGCTCAAATTCAAAGTAGGTCTATCAAGCCCAATCAATAATTCATGTACTTTGTTTCAATCTAATTTAAAATAAATATAATGAAAGAGCCTACGAAATGAATTAAGTCAATTACTAGTACGATTAATATTAATCAGTGAGATATATGAACAATTAATACAAATTAATTACTTAATTAAGAGAGAAGAAAAAGTTTACATGGTCAATGTTAAAAACAATTTATTCGTTTATTTTGGATATAAAAACACTTTATTTAGGGTTAATTTTTCAAGGCTCAAAATTAGTTAAGGAGTTAAAAAATTATTAAAAAATCACTACAAAAAATGTCAATTGTTTATTTTTATTCACTCAACTGTTGCACTTTTTCTTTTTTCTTTTTTTTTTTTTTGTAAAAAGTCAAAAAATATTTATAAACATTTCAATTTTTTCACTTCATATTTTAGTCACAAAAAAAAAAAAAAAAAAAACTAAAAAAGTCACTTTCCAAATAAACACTTGGTCTGTGTTTCGATCACATTTTACCCATGTTTTTTCTTTCTCTTTTTAAATCTCTATCCGAATCAATGGCCCCGTTTGGTAGAGTTGTGAGAAAGTGATTATAACTTATAACCTAACAGCTTATAGCTTATAGCTGTGAACATAAACTGATTTTTAACTTATAAATTAAGCTTCTTCTCTTCCACTCAAAGAATAAGTTGATTTTTGATTTACAAAAAGCTATAAGCTATATTGTTAAGCTGAACCAAACACATCAAAATAATTTAAATTAAGTTAAAAGCTAAAATAAGCTCTACCAAATAAGCCCAATAATCCAAACACAACGTAAGGATTGGTTTGGCAACTTAGCAAAATAGCCTAAAAGTTAAAAAATCACTACAAAAATAAATTATTTCTCTTTATTTTTTTATATATCTTTTTATAAAAAAATAAAAAATAAAAAGTTACTAAAAAAAAACTCAATACCCAAACCATCCCTAAGGCTCTGGTCTCTTTTTTTTTTCTTCTTGACAAAGAGCAACAATTTTTTTTTTTTAATAGAGTTTAGACATGTTTGACTTTCGTGATAAGATTATGCTTTAAAAGGGCAGGCACTTAAATTTTAGAATCAGTCAAAAATAAAGGTGTCTAGAATATGATATCCATAACACATTGTTTATATCAATATTACTACAATAATACAATAAAAAATTAAGTTCAATTCACCTGATTACCAGGCAACAATTTATTTACTCAATCAGATTATTAACTAAATCTAGTATTGTACACAATACGAGAAGCCTCACCAAAAAATAAAAAATAAATGCACAAAAACATGGCGCATGGGTTCTAGATAGATACATCATGATGGACTTCAAAAAATTTCCAGCCAATTTCTGCATATTATCATAAATTTATTGCTAAAAAATAAATATATTTGAACATATATAATTAAATATGCAAAACAATATGAAATGCTAGAAATATTTATGACCCAAGAACTAAAATTCATGTCTCAATAATTTACCAAAATATTTCCATCCAATATGCACAAAATGTTAAGGGAATATTACCATGTAGTCCTATGTAGGGGATCTATTTCCCTTCTAATCCCAATTTATTTTTAATAGATCAATAGGTCCACAGTTTTTTAAGTTTTATACCCAGAGGTCCCGTTTTTTATTTTCGTATTTTTAAATGACTGTATTACCCTTTGTTTTGAGATCTATATATACATGAAAAATCAAATTTTTGCTCCGTTTAAAAAAAGGAAATCAAATCTTCGTCTCCGCAATCTCGATTTCTCTTCGTTGTGGCGATCTCATTGTGCTGTGTGGTCGATCTCATTGTGCTGTGAGGTGGATCTGGTTGTGCGATTTGAATCTCTGTGTACAGGCGATATCTGTGTACGTTGTCTCTCTCTCTCTCTCTCTCTCTCTCTGGTGATAGATATATGTATGTGTATGTATGTATCTGTCGATACATAGATATACATATATATGTATATATATATATATGTCTGTGTGTGTATGTGGTTTGTATTTGTCGATATATATGCATGTATATATAGATAAGCAAATTTGCGTGATATGTGGTTTGTGTTTGGCGAATTTTGTTTGTTTGATTTTGATTTTGTTGATTTTGTTTGTCGTATAGTGTAATGTGTTTTGAAGTTGTATTTTGGAATTGTGAATTCTGGTGTTTTTATACTGATATGTTGTAAGTGTATAATTTTGCAATTTGGAATTGTAAATTGTGCACTGTTGGTATTGATATGTTGTAACTGTATAATTTTGCAGTTTGGAATCTGTGAACAATTGTTTGTTGGTTTGTGATTTTGTAGTATGGAGCGGTGTTTCATGTTAATGTGCAAATACAGTAATTGTTGTGCTGCTATTAAGATTAGTGAGGGATGTAGTTATGATGAAGTTGTTGAGAAAATATGCGCGAAGTTCAAGGAGTTGAGTGTTAGTAACTTTTGTTTGTTTTTCTCTGTTCCTGGATATTCTAATTGTATTGTTGAATGTGATGATGATTTGGGGAATATGCTGTCAATGGTAGGTGGTAGTGGTTGTCATGTTGTTGATGTTATTGTGGGGGATAAGAGAGTTGTGGAGGTTGATGATGGTAATTCTTGTAGGATTGATTCTGTAACTGTGAGAGTTCTTTTGCGAATGATTGTGATGATGTTGGTGGTTTGTTGCGTAGTTTTTATCCAGAACCAGAGAGAGTTTTGTTGTCTGCTAGTTGGAAGGGGATTATACATAGTGTTGGTCAAGAATTTGAAGGTGGAGTGCCAGGGTTCCGCATTGCATTGGCTAAGTATGTAGTTGAGTGTGGTTTTGCAGTGAATTATTTGAAGAACGATGCAACAAGAGTAACCGCTGAATATATGATGAAGTCGTCTACGGGTTGTAAATGGTTTGTGCATGGAAGGGTGTTGATGGATTCTGGTGTTTTTTTTATAATGAAGTTGGATAATGTGCATACTTGTGGGGTTGTTGCTCGTAGATCTTGTAGCAAAATGGTTGGTTCTAGACTTGTGTCTGATATTGTGCAAAATGATATTAGTGATAATCCGTTGACTCGTCCTATTGAAGTTAAAAAAAAGTTGAAGAAGCATATGGTATAGATGTTTCTTATCGGGTTGCATGGTTAGGAGTTGATAAGGCAAGAGGTGGGTTGTTTGGTGATTTTGCAACTTCTTTTGACCAGCTTCAATGGTACCTTGAGACGGCTACGAGAACGAATCCGGGAAGTGTGTTTGAATTAGATGTGGATGAAAGTAGTGGGTGTTTTCGGAGGTTGTTTGTGGCATTTCATGGATGTTTGTATGGATTTCAATTTTGTCGTCCGTTGTTGTTTGTTGATGGTACATTTTTGAAGGGGCGTTACAAGGGGCATTTGCTTGCAGCAACATTAAAGGATGGTAATCAAGGTATGTATTTATTTGCAGTTAGTATTGGTTTAGTTTGTCAGTGTGTTATTGTATTGTGAGTCTGCTAATTTTTGCAGTTTCATGTGGTTTTGTTTGCAGGTTTGTTTCCTTTGGCTTTTGCGATTGTTGACGCTGATAATCAAGATAATTGGATGTGGTTCTTAAGTCAGTTGTTGAAGGCTGTTAGTTCAGGCCGGAGATAGACTTTTGTGTCGGACCGTCAACATGGATTGCTAGACGCTCTTTTAGTGGTTTTCCCCAATGCACATCATGCTTGTTGCTTGAATCATTTGAAGAGAAATTTGATTGACAAATTGGTGGGACTTCGTACTAACTATAAGCTGTGTTTGATGAAAATATTAGTTAAATGTGCTTATGCGCCAACGGTTGCTTCTTTCCAACATTATATGGAGAAATTGAGGCGTATTGCTGGGAATGGTAGAGTTGATAGTATGTTGGATGGTTTGCAAAATGATAAGTGGGCCAATGCATTTTTTTAGAGGGAAACGATATGGTGAGATGTCATCTAATGCTGCCGAGTCTTACAATAATTGGATTGGTGGGGCCCATGAGTTGCCTATTACTTGTATGGTTGATATGATTAGGGTTCAAATCATGACTCAATTGTCGGATAGAAGAGCTGAATCTAGAAGATGGACTACGAAATTGTGTCCAATTATGGAAAAGAAGTTGGTGGACTCTTTGGAGCTAGCTAAGTCTTGGGATGTGATTGTTGCTAGTGATACTGTGCTTGAGGTTCATTCTTCTATTTCTTTTTATGTTGATGTTGGTAAACAGACTTGTTCTTGCCATGAATGGCAATTGAATGGTTTTCTTTGTTGTCATGTTGTGCATGCTTTGCGTAGTAGTGGTAGAGATGTGTATGGTTTCATTGATCCTTTTTTTCATGTAGATTGTTTTAGAGAGTCATACAAGGAATCTATTTATCTAGTGCCTTCAAGTGAGAGATTTGACTTTGATGGTGCCAGTAGTTCGGTTATCAAACCTCCTATAACGAAGAAGCAGCCCGGGCGGAACAAGAAGAAGAGGATACCTTCTAGGGGTGAGAATGTGAAGCAAATCAAGTGTGGGAGGTGCTTGAAATATGGGAATCACAATAAGAAGAAGTGCAAGGCTGCTATTTGAGGCCACAATCTATTCTTTTGGATTTGTATTTGAACTTGAGGAATTATGATAATAAAAAATGTGATACTTGGTATTATGGAAGTAATGAATAAAGTTGGTTGAATTGTTTTTTGTTTGTTGATGTGTTCTTTACTTATTGAAGTTGTTTTGTAACAGTCTGGTTTTGTTTTTTATTTTTATGGAATGCAGAGAAGGTTGTTGAAAATTTCTTATTGAAACAGTATAATATGGAAATGCAGTTCATATTTCATAGCGAGAAAACTATATAATTTTGCAGTTTTAAGAATTATTAGAAACAACCTGATGAAACCGCATAATTTTGCAGTTTTAAAAATTATTAGAAACAAGCTGATGAAACTGCAAAATTTTACAGTTTGAAAAATTATTAGAAACAACTTTTATTGTATGAAAATATATGCAACCACAAACAAGTAGAATAACAATCAGAAGAAGAACCACAATAATAATAACAAGAAGAAGAGCAACAACAACATCAATCATTTTCACCATAACTATAATAACCAGAAAAAGATCATTCCCAAAAGTATATAAAGTACTTGTCACATGTTAAAAAAGAAAAATAAAAAAAAAAGTACAAAGATATGTTCCCTTGAATATTTGTATTGTCAAGAAGTTTGTTCATTGTTTCTATGGTTTGGTATGTTTTGTCAACATTTGGTAGTGCTCGAGTTTCCAGGATCGGTTCTTATCATTGAGGAATTGATTGATGATTTGTGCTCGAAATTTGACTCACTCAGTTGGACGAAGTTTTTTCTGCACAGGTTGCCAGTTGAGATATTGGTTGATAACATTGCAGATGGCGATTGCACAATCATTCCTGCAGTGTTTGAGATGAAGTTAATTAGTTAGGTGAAACTGCAAAATTTAGCATATTGGAAGATTAGTTTATGGATTTTGTATCTTACGAGTGTGGGGTTTGTTGTGGGCATTCCTCAATTGATGCAATTTCTATCTCGCACTCTTGAGATGATAACATGTTTCCCTGTTTGCTAAGTAATACTTTATTCCATCTCAGTTGATGTTGTTGCTACAAAATAGTTAGTGGGTGTTTTTGTTAGTTATAGTGATGAGTTGAGATGTTTGTAAAGGAATGGAACTAAGTATGAAATTTTATTTTAACTTACAATTTGCTTTGCAATTTCAAAGTGCTGTTTGTGGCAATCTTTTGCTGGTCTCAAAGAGTCATAGTGTCTCCATATTCCATCAGCATTGTCAAAGACCACAATTGTCCAATGGTTGTCATGGTTGATTGGGAAATGGATATATCTGTTTTTCATTGTTTCTGGAAAATGGTTATCCATCAGTTTTTCTCTCAGTGCTTGATCTTGGTTTTGTAGTGGAGTCTGTAAGTTATATATATGTTTGAAATATGTTATAAAACTATGTAGTAATACATGTTGAGAAAGTAGAAAATTTTGCAGTTGTAAGGTGTGTTAAGTTTTGCTTACATTGATGAGTGTTAAGAAAACGTAAGATCTTCCTGCATATGGATTGCTTGCAAAGACTAGATCGTTTTTCTCAAATTCTTCAATAGTTGGTTGGAGTGCCAATTGCTTTTCTAAGAAGGCATCAATGACCTGAAACAATTTATATATGAGAATGTGTTAGGTTTGTGGAATAGGTTATTGAATATGTACAGAAACTGTAAAATTGTGCAGTTGGAGACCTATATTCCCATATAAGGGTTCCCTGTTGATCAATCTGCATATATCTGAAAAGTATACGCAGTTTTCATCTTCGCTGCCAGACCAGACACAAGCACTTGATTGTGTGTTGTTGATGAGTTGAATTTGGTCTTGGTCTTTTTTGGATAGGCTATGCCAAACCTTGTTTGTTTTGCGGCATGAAATGGCGAGTGGCTTGTTTGGGATTAATTCTTCCTGGAAATCATCATCACTTTCCAATACTTGAAGTTTTGTCTTCTTTTGATTGGCATGCTCTTTTGGGTTTGTTTCAGCAGCAACTACTTTCTCTTGGCCAATATGTTCTTGCATCTTTTCTTTCTGCTGTTGTTTTGCTTCATGAGCACCCTCTTTTTTGTTGTCATTCTTTTTCTCTTTTTCTTTATCGGTACCCTGTGTTGGTTTGGGTACATCAGCAGCAGTTTGTGTCTTGTTTCTTTCATCTTCTTTGGGTTTGGTCATTGGTTGGTATTCAAAATCTGGGTCATGTGCTTGTTTTCTTGATTTTTGTTTGATTCTCTTGACCATGGATCTTTGTTGGGGACTGCAAGTTTTTTTGGTGGACATTTCCTTCAATTGATCTTCTTTTTTACGCAATTCAGCCATGAATTTTTGTTCCATTTCTTGCATTTGTGCTCTCATGGTTGATATGAGCTTGTCCTTGTCGTCCTCTTTGGTTGGTGTTTGTGGTTGGTGATGACCTATAAAAATGTTGGATTGTGTTTTGGTTAGTTTAATGAAATTTTGCAGTATGCTTTAGTATTAGACAATAGTTTACCTTGTACATGAAATATGTCAGATTTCTCTTGCCATTCTTCTTGTTGGTTTGTCAGTTCTTGTTCATTGACTTCTTCTTGTTGGTTTGTTTGTTGTTCTTCTTATTCTTGTTATTGGTCTTTTTCTTCATCAAGGTCTTCTTGTTGATCACCTTTTGTTTGTTGTCTTTCTTCTGCTTTGTCATTGTCTTATTGTTCATCAGGTTCTTCTTCTTTTTCTTGTTGTTGTTGTTCTTCTTCTTCTTCTTCTTCTTCTTCTTCTTCTTCTTCTTCTTCTTCTTCTTCAGTTTCTTCTTCAGTTTCAGTTTCTTCTTCTTCTTTAGTTTCTTCTTCATTAGTTTTTTCTTCATCAGTCACTTGATTTTTTTCATCATCACTCTTTTCTTCTTGTTCATCACTTTCTGGTTCTTCTTGTGGTTTTTGCTTTCTTTTCTTTTTTTTTTTTTGTTGTTCTTCTTGTTCTGATTGTGATTCTGATTCTGAATGATGTTCTTCTTCGAGAAAGTCATCCTCATCACTGTCTAGAAGTTTTCTTTTTTTTTGTTGCTTTTGTTTTCTTTTTTTGCTCATTGTCCTTTTTGTGGTCTTGTTTCTTTGCTGAAGAGTCTGTTGATGTGCTTTGATTGATATGCAATAACTGTATTTCTTGTTCAGTTGGGGTTAAAGCACTTTGGTTAACCTGCATTGGAACAATGTGGCATATATCAGTAATACTGTAAATTTGGTCAGTTTCATAAGATGAGTTGTACTGTGAGTAATGTGGGTTAAGTGTCGAAATATGTTTTTTGAAACTCAAAAATGTTACAGTTTCATAACATGAGTGATGTTAAAGAAGTGTGTGCTTTGAAACTGAAAATTTTCACAGTTTCATAATATGATTTGTACTACAATGAATATGAAAGGATTGTTGAATAGATTTGTGCTATGATAGTATAGAAGAGTTTGAATACCTTTTCAAAGTGAGCAAGGCTGATGTGTTTCCACTTTGAGTACATTTTGCCAAGGTTCCATTTCATAAACCTTGGGAAGCCTTCTTTGTTGGATAGTCGGAGGAGTTTACTGTGCTCACAGTACCAGTACTGTAAAAAAAAAAGGTTAAAATATGTTAGATAGTTAGAAATATGTGGATGTCTGATATTTTTGTGGGAAGTAGTTGAGTAATGTGTTTACCAAGAGTAACATGACGCATCCAGTGACATGCCTTGGGTTGTTGTTTGCATTTGCCATTGAATTCATCAGTGTGTCTTTTATTGCCTCAACCCAATTGTACTTCTTGATGTTGTTGAGATTGTCAACATAGTTGAGGAAACTCCAACTGAGTGTATGGCCTGTTGTGGGCATGAGAAGTTTCAAGCACAAGTAAAGGGTGATTACCCTTGCAAGATCTTGACGATCATTGGTTGATTTTCCTTTTTTTGTTTGTTGAAACATTTTGGTCAAAGACTTGCCATTCAATCTTTTGACTGATTTGCATCTTCGTTTGTAAAATGGAAGCTCAAAATCCTTTGGTCTTGCATAGGATTTGGTGGTGATGCTGTCTTCTCCACAGTCGATACCAAAAATGAGCTTGACATCACTGCTTCTGAGTTTCATTTCCTTTTTGCCAAGTACAAATGATCTTTTTCTTTTGTTGTAGAGTGTTGTCATTTCTGCTACAATGGAATTGTAGCATCTGCACCAAGAGGCCTTCAGTTGTGTTGAGGAGAGAGCATTTATAAGGGGCCAAAAAGGGATTTTTTGCAGCTCTGTCTGTTGGGCTTTTGTGAATTTGACCCCCTTCAATAGTTTGATTACCGTTCTGATATTGGAACGATAATTAAATTATTGGACTCTCTTTGCAGGGACTGCTACTTTTTTTTTTCTTTTGATGCCTTGGTTTTTGTTTTGGGAGTTGATTGGCTTTCTTGGAGCTTTCTTTTTTTGGTTAGAGGAGCTTCTTGGTTTTTTGTTGGCTTTTTTTTGTTTGTTTTTGTTGTGGTTAGAGATGTGGTTGGTGTTTGTTGGGTGGGTGGGGTCTGTGGTGTAGTTCTTGGGCTTTTTCTTGTAGGTTGTGTGGTTGTTTTATGGGTTTTTTGGTGGGGTCTGTTGGGTTTGGTTGTTTTTGGGTGTGATGGTTTGGTTTTTTGTGGATGGGGAGATGGTGGTGGCATTTTAGTGGATACAGGAGATGGACTTTCAAAAGGGGAGATGGTTAAATCCCTGATTGGATTTGTGAGCATATGGGTTTGTTTCTTCCAATATCTTCCAACAGCTATTTCTGAAAAAATGAAAGTGACAGCAGGGTATGAGTAATATAGTGACAAAACTGTATAATTTTGAAGTTTTATATGCAGTTTAATATGAAGTTATATGTATTTTGTTGGTAAAAATTACGAAACTGTATAATTTGACAGTTTGATTTGCACTTTATAATAAGTTAGCTATTTGTTTTGAGTAGTGGTTAAATTGTGTAATTTTGCAATTTCATTTGCAGTTTGAATAAATTTATATATGTTACTTGTATAGTGATGAAATGAAACACTATGATGTTGCAGTTTTTATAAGGAAACAGTATGAACAATAGGAACAGCCCATTGTATTTTGTAAAAAGCAACAATAACAACAAGAAGATTAAAAATTCAAAAATAAGAATAAGAGAAGCCAATATTGAACAACAAGAATAAGAATAAGGTGTTGAATGTGTAAAAACAGGGATTTATGTGTAAAAACAGTGTTTAGAATGTTGAAAAACAGGGGACTATATATAAAAGAGGGTTTATACATTTGGAAGTATGTAAAATGTGTATATACGAAATATGAAAGAATGATGTACAAATGTGAATGAAAAATAATGAATAGGTGAAGAGAGATGTTACTTTTTTTCCCCATTTTTGTGAATCAGAAGTCAAGAACTATGAAATCTCTTCAGAGTGGTGATGGTTCTTCGTGTTGTTGAGAGTCGCCGATTGGAGAATATGAACGGCTTGGTGTTGTGTTGAAGATGAACGGTTTGGTTTTGTGGTTAGGGTAGGGTTTCAGAGGGAATGGAGTCGAACGGAGGAGAGATGGAGGATTGAGAATGCGATTTTGAGCGGCGGAGATGTAACAGTGTACTGATCAGACTGAGATGATTGTGGGTGATGAAGATGAACGGTTACGTTTTCTGGTTAGGGTTAGGGTTTCAGAGGGGATGGAGTTGAACGGAAGAGAGATGGAGGACTGAGGAGTCGATTTCGAGCGGCGAAGACGTGACAGTGTACTGATCGGACTGAGATGATGGGGACGTGGGAGATGGTTGCGCGCGTGTAAATTGGATGATATATTGTGGGTATTTTCGTCTTATTGTTAATTTGAGGACTTAATGGAGTATTAAATTTGTTTTGGGTCTAAATGGGGTATGATATGTTGGGCTTGGACCTTTGGGTCAGACGCCCAAATGTTAATTTAAAAACAATGGCACCAATGGTTTGCAATATAATCAAAATTTTTAAAACTGTATGAAAAACTATTACAAACCAAGAATGTGCAAATTATACTGTGATGGAGACGATTAAATTATTTGGGAAAATTTCTGAACAAAAAAGAGCCCTAGAATATGCATTCAATTCCGTGCCAAATTACCAATTAAAAAAAAACAATGCTTGGTTGTCCAAATATGAGGTTGGCTCGAAATTCACCTTACTGGTTGTTCGGGCGAACGTTCGGCGGATCGTTCGGCCGGTCATCCAGCGAGAAAGATGACAGCCGTGGTCAACAAAGGTGACGACTGCGGTAGACAATCTTTCATCCAGTCGTCTGGGAGGACGACCGACCAACACTCATTTGAGCCATTCGAACCCCTCCAATTCGAACTACCACACTTTTTCCTTTAAAAATACATTATTCTAGGCCAGAGGAAAAAAATAAAAAATTGTTACTACAAAAAAGAAAAGAAAAGAATTGCATGTTGACCGACTACTATGAAGTTTAAGGTGTTTCGGATTGTGAATTCAGCGTTTGCAATTGTGAAAAAAAAAAGAAAAAAAGAAAGGGGCACAGAATGGCATTTTGTCAAATCCAAACAAGTTTTGGATTTTTAAAATATATAATTAAATAAATTTTTAAAAATTATTCTTCTTTCAAAATTAATTTTAAAAATCAAACCTATTTACACTTAAAAGCGTTCTTACTAAAACCGCTTTTTATAATTATTTATTATTTTATCCATGTGATATTATTACTTTGCCAAGTCCAAAACAGTTGGAAATGCGTTTGCTAAATTCATTTTAGTAAAAATATATTTAAAAAACACGTTTGCATATAATTTGAGAATTAAGTTTAAATAACTCTCAACTTTAAAAACAATAATAAGGGATAATTATTGAGAAAACTCCAAGGTTTCACTCTTATAACGAACTAATTTTTAATTTTTAATTTTATCAATTTAAATTCTAATCTTTTGATTTATTTTCAACTTAAAATATTTGCTTATTTTCGTTAAATAAAACTAACGAAAAAAAAGAGTATTTTGATTATTAAACTTAATGTAAATATACATAAAGTGTCTAAAATATCATTTTTTATTGAGTTTAATAACCAAAATACTTATTTTTCTATTGATTTTATTTAGCATAAATAAACAAATTATTTAGATGGAAAACAAATAAAAATTTTAAAATTTAAATTGACAAAATTAAAATTTCAAAATTCATTTTGTTACAAAACTCAAATCTTGAGATTTTTTTATAATTTCCTCCAATAATAATTTAGATAAAAACCAAGTTTCTCTCCGGTTTGAGATCGAATTAGAGCATGCTATTGGACTCGTGGAGCGCATTACGGGTCTTATTTCGATAATCCAAACCTTTCAATGCGTGAAATTGATTGAGTACTTTATTTCTGTAAAAAAATTACGTTAATCGGATATTGATATGATTTTTAAAATAAATTATTAACATAAATCTGATCTAATCAAACTGTTATCGATATCTGATCAATATAATTTTATACAAGCTTAAAATAATTGACGTGTTTTATACATTACACGGTTCAGATTATCAAACTAGAAACCATAATGGTCCCGGGAGCCTAAATAGCACAGTGTAATCTACTATGTTTAGATAACACGCCCACATGATCGTGCACACAGAGCAAATCTCGGACCCAATAAATTCTAAAAGTAAAACGTAGGCCTATTTTGATAAAAAGTTTACTTTTTTATTTTTTGTTTTTTGTCACTTCGTCTTTATTTTATTTTATTTTGTACGTTTTTTAAAAAAAATTAAAAAAATCAAAAAATTAATTTTTAATTATTTCAAAATAAGCCGTAAAATCTACATTACTAATGAATGCATGGCCAAGGACAAGAAAAATGCAAAAACGCTATGAATTCATCCAAATCAATCTATAATTTATTTCAAATATATTTGTGTGGTGAAAATTAAATTGATGATATATGAGGTCCATACGTGAAATGCATTTAAATCACTGATTCCTTTTTCTAATTAAATTCTAAATTCATAAGTCTGAATTTGTAATGTTATTAAGAAAAATATATATTACCAAAACAAAACTAAACCAAAAAAAATGTTAACTTGTGCCTTTTAAATTACATATTAAAATACAAAAAAAAATATTAAAAAAAATCTTAAAATTTTAT
Source organism: Camellia sinensis (assembly GCF_055761805.1). Classification (NCBI taxonomy): domain Eukaryota; kingdom Viridiplantae; phylum Streptophyta; class Magnoliopsida; order Ericales; family Theaceae; genus Camellia; species Camellia sinensis. Next base: position 64,521,591 of record NC_138972.1, read on the forward strand.
TATAAGAAGTCAAATTCTAACTTTTTAATTATTTTAATTTAAATATTAAGATTTTAAAATAATATTAATTTTAACTATGTTTGAATCCGTTAATCATAACTAACAAAAAGAACAATCTAAATAATTTAACTATGTTTTTCCCCTTTCCCTCCCACTATTATTGTCATCCATCACCATCATGGTCACCATTTCTCTTCCCTAATCCACTACCATCCATTTTTCACATCCACTGTTACTCATCCCCTTGCCCTTACTGTCAGCTCTCTAGTTCCTTCCTTAATCCATAATCATTGTCTAGTGTAACTGACAAAAATGATTAAATTATATAAATTGTCACTATTCCATTAGTTATAACTAAATGATCATTCAAATTGATATTATTTTAAAAGTTAAGAATATAACATCTTGCTTAAGAATAGACTATTTTAATAATTTTTAATTTTTTATGAAAAGATGTGTAAAAAAGTAGAGAGTAATATGATAATTTATAGTAATTTTTTGACTAAAATTAAAAGTTGCCAAACAAGACCTAAAACAAATAAAAAGTTGCAATTTGATTTAGGGTTGGTTTGGAATGTTCTAAAAAAGTGCACTTTTTGACTTATTGGCTTATGTGGGTTGGGTTTGGGTTGGGTTTGATATGATGTATTAGAGAGGTGATGTGATTTAAATAAGATGATGTGACTTAAATAGGATAGTGACTTTTTGACTTTTTGTATTATTTAGTAAATGCCAAACTTGGCCTTAATACTGATATCAAACCTTGTAATTTTTTTAAAAAAATATCATACACTATGTACAAATATATATATTTATATATAAAATAATAATAAAGAAAAAAAATATAAAATTAAAAATTAAAAAAAAAAAAACCCTGAATACAGGCAGGCTTGCTTGCCTGTCTTTTGCCAACTTTTGGGGTAAAGAGATTGAAAGATAAGAATAAAACCCACAATCCCAGAGGGAAAGTAATGATCACCCTCATATCCTCCTCACGCACATATTCCCCACTTGGGGACCAAACTAAACTTCTATTTTAATCTAAGAACATGGTCTTCACATTGGTTCCACAACCATTGTCTTCTTGGATAATTATGAAGAAAAATTATTTACAAACATCACTTTTTTATTAAAAAATGTAATTACAATGATATAATAATAATAATATTGTAATTATAAATCGTAAGAAGGGTTGTTTGAGTTGGAAATAAAACAAGGACAAATGATCACATCTTTTTATATTAAATTTTTTTTATTTGTATATTGTTACCCAATTATCTCATGCTAGCCTGTGATATTATTTGTTAGAAAATTTATAAAGAGGTAGTTGTGAATTGAAATAGACTCAATTTTGAATGAAATAGTGTAACCTTTCATGGTGTCTTTTTGTTTTAAATGAAGGGTCAAACCTCCATTTGAATGAAAGGGTGTAAACCTTTCATGGTGTCTCTTTATTTTAAAGGAAGGGGTATATCCTTTATTCATACCTTTTCTATTCAAATTGAATAGGTACCAACAAAGCCTATATAAAGGCAGCCCCATTCCAATTTTGATTGATTCTGAAAATTCATTTTTCTTGCCTTCATTTTGCTCTCTTGCGTCCTTTATTCTTCATATTATTTTAGGAAAAATTTCAAAGAGTTATAGAACACAAGGTTCTGGTTCGTCGAACAAATTTGCTTGAAATGCTACTACAAATTTGTGAAGACCATTGTATCTTGGGAGATAAACGCCACATAGTCGTAAGCACCGTAGCGGGGCGAATCTGTCTTAAGGACAGAGTGTCACACACTCGACTTGGTCTTTAAATTATTGATTCGATTCAACAAAATAAATTCTGTAAGTTTTATTTTATTTTGTTTGAATTATTTTAAGTTATTTTATTTACACAGAAGATTGTTCCAACAATCTTAAGACAGATTCAAATTATTCTGTTTACAGAATTTTTCGTTTGTTTCCTTTTTTTTCATTCTTCGTAAATAATTTCGGAAGAAAATTATTTTCTGTGGATTTACAAAATAATATTCTGGTTGGAAAAATAAATAGTGATTATATGCTATTTGACAGATAGTAGTAATATACTGTCTCTTTTCTTTGACAACAACTAGTAGTACGATACTGGTGTCATTAACAATTCAGAATATATTTTTGTGGAATTTTTCAGAAATTAATTTTGGGTTTTAGAAATTATTTTCTGAGTTTTCATTACTTAAAATTCTGTTTTAGTATTTTAATTATTGAAGTGCTATAGAAATTAATTTTCTGTGTAGAATTAATTTGGTTGAATAAAATTTTATTTTATTTCCAAATTAATTGAAAAATAAAAGTTATTTTCTTATTTCTTTTATTTTACAAAATTTAATTTCTTATGTGGAATTAATTTGGTTAAATAAAATTTTATTTTATTTCCAAATTAATTGAAAAATAAAAGTTATAGTTTTTATTTCTTTTATTTTACAGAATTTATTTTTCTGTGTGGAATTAATTTGTTTAAATAAAATTTTATTTTATTTCCAAATTAATTGGAAAATAAAAGTTACATTCTTGTTTCTTTTATTTTTACAAAATTTAATTCTGTGAATTTGATTTAATTTTCAGTGTAGTGAAAATTCTAATTTTAAATTTGTTTTATAAATTAGGATTGATGGCTACTGAAACAAATGCCCAAACAAGTACTACTGTGGTGGCTGCAATTGCACCAACCCCCTCTCCTGTGATGACAGTACCAATAAATCATGGAAAGAAGCCAGAGAAGTTCTCAGGAACTGACTTTAAAAGATGGTAACGGAAAATGTTGTTCTATGTTACAACTCTGAACCTGGCTCGTTTTCTCCGTGAAGATGCTCATATCCTGAAAGAGGATGAAACCGACCGGCAAGTGGTTGCTGCGGTTGATGCTTTGAAACATGCCAATTTCCTTTGCCGGAACTACGTCTTGAACGGACTTGACAACACATTATACAACGTCTGCAGTCCAATTAAGACAGAAAATGAACTTTGGGAATCGTTGGAGAAAAAGTACAAAATGGAAGATGCCGGCTCAAAAAAATTTGTGGTTGGCAGATTCTTGGATTTTGTAATGGTTGATTCAAAAATTATGATCAGCCAGGCTCAAGATTTCCAACTCATTCTGCATGACATTCACGCAGAAGACATGTCTCTCAGTGAATCCTTCCAAGTTGCAGCCTTAATTGAAAAATTACCAAAAGGCTGGAAGGAGTTCAAGAACTACCTCAAACACAAGTGCAAAGAAATTTCTATAGACGAATTAATTGTGCGTTTGAGAATTGAGGAGGACAACCGTAATTCTGAAAAGCGGGCTGGTAAGCATCCTATGGAGTCAAAGGCAAATGTGGTGGAACATGTTTCAAAAACCAAGAAACGAAAGTCTTTTGGAGAAAGTTCATCACAAGGCTTTAAAGGGGGGATAATAAAAAGTACAAGTTTAATGGCAAATGTTACATCTGTGACAAAGAGGGACATCGGGCCAAAGATTGCCATAGTAAAGGCAAAAGCAAAAGAAGAACAAGCAAGAAGCCTGCTCAAGTCCACATGACTGAAGTGGACAATATTTCCAATGGTATAGATGATATCAATCTTTCTGCAGTTGTTTCCGAGGCAAATCTTGTCGGAAATCTTAAAGAATTGTGGGTGGACACTGGTGCTACTCGCCATATTTGTGCTGACAAAAAGATGTTCACATCTTATTCTATAGTAGACAATGGTGAACAACTCTTTATGGGCAACTCCTCAACTTCCAAGGTTAAAGGACAAGGAAAGATTGTACTCAAGATGACATCTGGAAAGGAACTCACTCTCAACAATGTGCTGCATGTACCGGACATTCGCAAGAATTTAGTTTCCGGATCTTTGCTGAGTAAGAATGAGTTTAGGCTAGTTTTTGAAAGTGACAAGTTTGTACTTACCAAAAACAGGATGTATGTAGGAAAAGATTACATGTCTGATGGCCTTTTCAAGTTAAATGTAATGACCGTTGTACCCTCAGTTATTAATAATACTACATCTTCTTCTTACTTGCTTGAGTCTTCAAATTTATGGCATGGTAGATTAGAACATGTTAATTATGGATCTTTGCGTAGATTAATTAATATGGAATGTTTACCTGAATTTAACATTGATTCAAATCATAAATGTGAAGTTTGCGTTGAGGCAAAATTATCTAAAACTCCTTTTCATTCAATTGAAAGAAGTACGGAACCACTTGAATTAATTCATAGTGACATTTGTAATTTTAAATCAATTCAAATTAGAGGTGGGAAAAAGTATTTTATCACTTTTATAAAGTTTATTTAATTCGAACCAAAGATGAAGTTTTGGAAACTTACATTTAATATAAGAATGAAGTTGAAAATCAACTTGGTAAGAAAATCAAGAAACTTAGAAGTGATAGAGGTGGTGAATATGAATCACCTTTTGGTGAGTTTTGTAAAGAACATGGAATAATTCATCAAACCACCGCTCCTTACTCACCTCAGCAAAATGGCATTGCTGAAAGGAAAAATAGGACTTTAAAAGAAATGATGAATGCCATGTTAATAAGTTCTGGATTACCTCAGAACTTGTGGGGGGAAGCAATACTTTTTGCTAATTATATTTTAAATAAAGTACCCCGAAAGAAAATAAATCAAACACCTTATGAATTGTGACATGGAAGAGTACCATCCTACAAATACTTAAAAGTGTAGGGGTGTTTGGCTAAAGTGGCTATTCCTAGTCCTAAAAAGACTAAGATAGGTCCTAAGACCATTGATTGCATTTTCATTGGTTATGCCAAGAATAGTAGTGCTTATCAGTTTTTGATTCATAAATCAGAACATTCCGAAATGCATGTAAATACTATTATTGAGTCTCGGAATGCATCATTCTTTGAACATGTATTTCCAAAGAAGACTGGACAAGAGACTAGTACTAATAAAAGATCTTTTGATGTTATTACTAGTCAAGATCAAGAACATGATCAAGAACAAGAGTTAGATCAAAATGAGGAAGAGAAACTTAGGCGTAGTAAACGTGCTAGAACCTCAAAATCTTTTGGTCCAGATTTTCTAACATATTTGTTAGAAAATAAGCCTTTAACTTTTAAAGATGCCATGTCCAGTCCTGAAGCTCCGTTATGGAAAGAAGCTGTCAACAGTGAAGTTGAATCCATCTTGCAAAATCACACTTGGGAATTAGTGGACTTGTCACCAGGTTGTAAACCTCTTGGGTACAAGTGGATTTTCAATAGAAAATTGAAAGCGGATGGATCAATAGACAAATACAAGGCAAGACTTGTAGTCAAAGGTTTTAGACAAAAAGAATGTCTAGATTACTTTGACACATACTCACCGGTTACTAGAATAACATCCATTAGAATGCTAATTGCCATTGCATCTCTATACAATCTAGAAATTCATCAAATGGATGTTAAAACCGCTTTCTTAAATTGTGAGTTAAATGAAGAAATTTACATGGAACAACTAGAAGGGTTTTCTGTTTCAGGGAAAGAAAAGAAAGTGTGTAAATTGGTTAAATCATTATATGGTTTAAAACAAGCGCCAAAGCAATGGCATGAAAAATTTGACAAGGCAATGATGTCAAATGGATTTAAAATTAATGAGTGTGACAAATGTGTTTATATTAAAAACACAGATAAATGTTATGTCATTATATGTCTTTATGTAGATGATATGCTCATCATTGGTAGTAATAATGACATGATTAAAACTACCAAGAAAATGTTGAATAAACATTTTGACATGAAAGGCATGGGCATTGCTTATGTAATCCTTGGTATGAAAATTACCAAAACATCAGAAGGATATGCTTTGTCACAATCTCATTACATTGAGAAAATACTTGACAAATTCAGCAAAGATGATGATCATCTTGCTAGAACTCCTGTAGATGTTAATTTGTATCTTTTTAAAAATGTACAGGAAAGTATTTCTCAATTAAAGTATGCCCAAATTATTGGAAGTTTAATGTACTTGATGAACTGCACTCGCCCAGATATATCTTATGCAGTAAGTAAATTAAGTAGATATACGAGAAATCCGGGAGTAGAACACTGAAAAGCAATTATAAGGGTTCTTAGATATTTCCGATTTACTCGTAACATTGGGCTTAATTATACTAGATATCCAGCAGTACTTGAAGGATACTGTGATGCAAATTGGATATCGGATACAAGAGACTCAAAGTCCACTAGTGGGTATGCCTTTACTCTTAGTGGGGCGGCTGTATCTTGGAAATCTTCCAAACAGACTTGTATTGCTAGGTCTATTATGGAATCTGAATTCATAGCTTTAGACAAAGCAGGGGAAGAGGCAGAATGGCTTCACCACTTCCTTGAAGATATTCCAATATTGCCAAAACCGGTGCCTGCTATATGCATACATTGTGATAGTCAATCAGCAATTGGTAGAGCACAGAGTCATATGTATAACGGTAAGTCTCGACATATTCGTCGTCGACATAATACCGTAAGACAACTACTCTTTAATGGAATTATGTCCATAGAATATGTTAAGTCTAAAGACAACATAGCGAATCCACTAACCAAAGGGTTAGCAAGAGAGTTAGTTGAGAATTCATCGAGGGGAATGTGACTAAAGCCTATTAAATAAGAGTTACCACAATGGCAATCCAACCTAGTTGACTGGAGATCCCAAGTTCTAGGTTTAAAGGGACAACTGAGTTGTGAATGACTCAGAAGGATCACTGGGGAGTTTATCTCCTACCCATTTCTTTGATGAAATAGTGATGTCTGCAGCGGTTTAGGTTAAGTAATACTTTTAATGATTCTTATATCTAGGTAAACCTAGTGGAGTATGGCAGGATACTTTTCATAAGAATTACCTATATGAGTGTGAACTGGGCCGGTTCTATAAGATTTGTGAAGGGCTACAAGTCTTTAGAGCACTCATGAAAGACCAGGTTGTTCAGGGCCAAAATGAACACAATAGTGAGAACTAAACTGTGTCTGGAGATATACTGTGTGAGTTCTATTGTCTTGGTTTACACAAACGGTTGAACAGTTTAAGACATCATGTTCACTGGTTAGCTAGTAAATCCGATAGTATCTCACAAGGGAAGGTTCAAAGCCAAAAGCTACCTATTCTTTGCAGAATATTTCCAAATTTTTTGTACTCTCTGTATTTACATCATATTGTTGCATTTTCTGTCTGTCAATTTCATTTATGTGGGGGTTTGTTAGAAAATTTATAAAGAGGTAGTTGTGAATTGAAATAGACTCCATTTTGAATGAAAGGGTGTAACTTTTCATGGTGTCTTTTTGTTTTAAAGGAAGGGTCAAACCTCCATTTGAATGAAAGAGTGCAAACCTTTCATGGTGTCTCTTTATTTTAAAGGAAGGGGTATGTCCCTTCTTCATACCTTTTTTATTCAAATTGAATAGGTGCCAACAAAGCCTATGTAAAGGCAGCCCCATTCCAATTTTGATTGATTCCGAAAATTCATTTTCCTTGCCTTCATTTTGCTCTCTTGCGTCCTTTATTCTTCATATTATTTTAGGGAAAATTTCAGAGAGTTATAGAACACAAGGTTCTGGTTCGTCGAACAAATTTGTTTGAAGTGCTACTACAAATTTGTGAATATCATTGTATCCTGGAAGATAGACGCCACATAGCCGTAAGCACCGTAGCGGGGCGAATTTATCTTAAAGACATAGTGTCACACACTCGACTTGGTCTTTAAATTATTGATTCGGTTCAACAAAATAAATTCTGTAAGTTTTATTTTATTTTGTTTGAATTATTTTAAGTTATTTTATTTACACAAAAGATTGTTCCAACATTATTCACTTAGTGAAAAATTTCAATAGGTAAGATAACACTAGCTTATCATTGTTAGATAGTTGAGAGACAAGTGATAACTCATATTATAATTCTTTACTAGCATATGAACTCATGCAATACATGGACTAAATAAATAATTAAAATTAATTTTAAAATTAAAAAATAACATAAAATTTGTTTAAAAAGTATAGCAGAAATAATTTAGAATAAATTAACTTTTAACCATTAATTAGAATATATATATATATATATATATATTGCATTTGTAATGTCATTAATTGTATATTCTAAGTTCATAATAAGAAATACATTGGTAAAGATGAAAAAAAAAATAGAATAAATTAAAAAAAAAAATATCTTTGTGTTAAAATAAAAATAAATTTCGTTTCATAAATTTTTTAGTTTTAGAAGTTTGTCATAAAATTTAAACATACTTTTTAGAAATAAAACAATGTATATATTTTGAGAAAATCGTTAAAATCGATCAAAAGACCAACCAATTTACACAAAAATTAATTAATTAAAACTTTTAAATTTTATTTTATTTTAAAATTTAAACTGTCTTCAGCTGAAACATGCACAATACTACAATATTAAATGGGAGTATAGGTTTACTTCATATAAGTGAAACAACTCACTTTTTCTTTCTTTTTCTGATGTAGGATTGCGTAAAATGAAAATTAGCAATTGTTCGGGGGAAGTTTATTCGACTCAAACAATATCAGTCATTTAATTTTTAATTAGGTCAAACAAATCTAACTAATATATTTTGATAAAATCACTAAAATCGCGGTTATACCAATGAATCAATAAAACCGAAAACGGTTCAGCCTAATTGGCTAGATCAAAAGACTAACCAACTTATACAACTATTAATTAATTAAAAAATTTAAATGTTATTTTAATTTTAAAATTTAAACTGTTTTGAATTGAAACATGCATAATACTACAATATTAAATGTGAGTATGAGGTTCACTTTATATAAGTGAAATAACTCATTTTTTTTTTCTTTTCCTTATATGAGATTATAAAATAAAAATTAACAATTGTTTGGACGAAAAGTTTATTTCTAACTAAGTAATCTTAGTCGTTCGATCTTTATTCAAATCAATCTTTTGTTTATTTCCAATCAAACAAATCTAACCAATATATTTTGATAAAACCGCTAAAATCGCAGTTAAACCAACGAATCAATCAAACCAAAAATGATTAAGCCTAATCAGTTAAGTCAAAAGACTAACCAACTTATACAAAAATTAATTAATTAATTTTTTTAAAATTTAAACTATATTGAATTGAAAGATGCACAACACTACAATATAATGAGAGTATAAGATTCACTTTATATAAGTGAAACAAACCACTTTTTCTTTCTTTTCCCGATGTGGGATTATTACATAAATCATAAACTAATTAGAGTTTTACTTTTATATGATTAAATAGAAGCTAGCCAATAGAGATTTTCTTAATTGTTTAACATTAGGAAAATTAATATGAGATATTGAAACTCTCACAAGATCTCATTTTACTTATATAATATATAGATAGATTTGTCGAGCACTAAATAATATCACATAATGTCCTAAGATTAGGGTTGGTTTAGAAAGAATTTTTTAGTCTAACTTTTTGGCCTTTTGGCTAATTTTCAGTTTGGAAAGAATTTTTTGATTTTTTATGAGAGAAAAAAATGAAATAATTATGATTTGAATATAATATTTTATCTTAATGAATTATTTAGCCTATCTTATCTTTTTGTGCTTTTTTTAGTCCCAACCTAAACTCAACTCACTTGCCAAACAAGGATTTAATAATTTTACTATAGGTCTATTTAGTGTAACTTTTCTAGAGTTAAAAAGTGATAATCAAAAAACATAAAATAAAATCACTCCTCCTTCTAAATAATTAATTTATTTAAGTTATTCGCATTTCATAAATTATAAGTATAACTTATATCAAATGTTCTTATATAAATTACTATATGCAAAAATTGCATCAAATACTCTTATACAGTTTGTATGTGTGTGCGCGCGCATATATGTAGCTTAATAAACAGCAACAAACAAAGTTTAGGATTTGTGGGCATTAATAAAGCATGGATCTTGCTAAATAGATATAATAAAAAAAAATGAAAAAACAATACATTTTTCATTAATTTGAAAACATTTTCAATAATGTTACGCTCTCTCAATTTTTATACAGTATTATATGTATCATTTTATTTGTCAACATATCATATAATGGGTCCTCTATCACAAATATATATATATATATATATATATATATATTCAATACAGTGCTGTCAATTAAACCAACATATTAGATGATGAGATAAAATAATAAAAATATATGGTTACTTATCATTACTTAAATATTTTTCATTGAATTTATTGTCATTTTTTACATGATACTGAGGTCAAGGCAAAAAATATAATTATAATTAATTAGGAAGATCATTTTATCCTACCTAATTGGCTATTTATTTACTGTTCACCTATTTATTCACGCCATCTATTTATCTATGTGTCAACCTACCATTTATTAATAAGTCACCTATCTGTTCATTTAATTTATTTATCTATTTATATCACCTATCACCGTTACCGCCGCCGCCGCCACCATCTGCTATCGCTAGTGACTTTTTTGGCGATCGACCGACGGTAGGTCTGGTGGTGAGGGTACAATTGGAAAAAAAAATTAAAAAATTGTCCTTCTCACTCAATAATTTCATTAAACATGTCTTTATCACAAAAAAAAAAAGATTAAATTTTAGACTAACTAATGTATGGCCTCGTGTGTGTCGATTTTTCACATATTATTTTATTTTTATAATGAGTAATGTTACGACTATTAGTGCTAAGACTCATTATGCTAATATTATATTGATGAACAAAATGATAAACACCCATCTAAAAAAAATAAAATGATAAACATAATACTAGAATTATTATTTCATAATCTTTTTTTTTTTTAAAAATTTCTAGAACACAAATGAGTTTGAAAAGGATATGTTGTTTGGCAGTGATTCCCCCCCCCCCCCCCTCCCCTTAAAATAGCTAATAAAAAATAAGTTAAAATAGTCAATAAATGATTATTTAGAATGATCTAAATAAATGTATTTTTAAAATTTTAATAAAAAAATATGAAATAATACTATATGTACTAATTAATGTACTAACTAGTATACTAATAGATGATGTGACATAATTTTAAAGGTTTTCGGTATTTATAATTTGTATAATAAGTGGGGTTAATAATAATGGTATAATACTAATTGGTATACTAGTGTGTACATTAATTGGTACATATAGCACTATCAAAAAATGTACAAAAAAATAAAGAGGTGATATGATTCAAATAAGTACATTTATTTAGGAGATGCCAAATAAGGTTTAAGAAAAAATATCATATTTAAACCATAATTATTTATTTTTTTTTCTCACAAGTGAACCAACTTCTCAAATATAAATTTTTTAACCAATCTAAAATAACTAAAAAAAATTAGGGTAAATTAAAAATACACTCCTAAGATTTGATTAAAATATAAATCACCCCATGTAGTTCTGAAAATTACATTCCACATTCTAAGGTTTCTAATTTCATAATAAATCGTCCATTTTATTAATAAATTATCAAGTTAATTAATAATTTTTAAGATATTATAAATATATTTTAATTAATAATTTAAGTAATTTTATTATTGTATTAGAAAGTAATTATAAATTTTTTTTAGTTAATTCTGTTAAATAAAAAAAATTTAATGAGAGGATATTTCTAATTTTTTAAACTATAAGAAACAATCTATAATTTAAATAAATTTCAAGAAACGTATTTATAATTTACCAAAAAATTAAAAAAAAAGTTGCTAAATAATCAACTTTTCAAAGGAGCTCTTTGTCATACAATAATACTTTCAAATCACCTATTAACACTTTGTTAATGTAACCTCACCTATTAACACTTTGTTAATGTAACCATTATTTCAAATCTGACGGCCAAGATTGAGGTATGGATGTATGGGATCACCATAACAGTGTGATTAAGAATATCTCCTCTGAAATCAAAATAAAAATTAAAAAAATAAAATAAAATAAATAAAATAAAATAAATAAAAAGTAAGAGAGAGAGGAGAGAGAGAGAGAGAGAGCAACTTTTCCTTTTTCTTATTCAATTCTCTCTTCTTTCGGTACCGCCCAATCCTCCTTTTTTTCACAATCTCCATCTGTCAAATTCTGAATGTGAATACACAAACTCAACAAAGCACAACACAACACAACACAACACAACAGAGCATTCATGTAAGGATTTAGCTGTTGCTGATTCAAAAAGCAAACAAGAAAAAAAAGGAAGAAGGAAAAAGTGCAAAGCAGAGGATTCTATATTGCTTTTTTGGGCACTCCTCAACCCTGGTAAGTCATTTCTCTCCATTTCTTCTCCCTTTTTCCATCACTCACAAGATTTTCACTACAACCCATCAAGCAATTGCTCTTCAGGTGCTGAATTGATTGTCATCTGAATCTTTTGATTCTCTTTTGATTTGGTTTCTTTAAGAAAAAGTTTTGTTTTTGTTTTTTTGTTTTTTTGAGGTGGGTTTGTGCTCAGATTAGCTTCCAATCACTTTTCTATCTGTATTTGTCTTGGAACTGATTTGGGTTTGATCTAATTGAATTGGGTTGTGTCCCTAATTCGATTTCCCATATGGAACAGATTGGAAACGAGAAGGTTTTTGGAGTGAGAAAAGAAGATAGAGAAATGGGCGTTGAGATTATGGAGATTGGAGTTCAAATCAGGAAAGTTGTGATCTATTCGATCAGAACATTTTACAGATCGGTTTGTAATCATCCATTTCTTGTTGGTTTGGTGTTTGTTTTGATTTTCCTGCACAGATCATTTCCTTTTCTGTTTTCCCTTTTGGTTTCTGCTTCCCCTGTTCTTGTTTGCACTGCTATTTTGCTTGGAACTCTCTTGAGTTTTGGGCAAACGAATATACCTGAAATTGAGAAGGAAGAGAAGACAACAACTCATGAGATTGCGTCCCTGAAAACTGGGATTCAAAGAGATGACACTGTTGTTGAGAGAGATGAAAGTTTTGTGGTAGAGAAGTACACTGGGAAGAGAAGGGATGTAGTAGAGAAGCCGATTGAAGAAGCAAGTTCTGCAGCAGATATGGTCAGTGAAGTTGATAAAAGTGATGGTGATTTGGTTTATGGTGCACCACTGATTGAAGAGAATTCCCGGGAAATTCAATTAGAGAAGCCGGTGATTGAGGAAGCAGATAGAGAATTACACTACTCGGGATTGAAAACAAATGCTGAAACGATTAAAGAGATAGTTGCCGATAGGGAATTTTTTGAGAATCAGTATTCTCGGATTGAAAATGTGGAAGATGAAAATGTTGAATTGCAACGTGACCAATCACCAATAGAATCCATTGATTCTCGTATGGCAGATCGTGCAGACAGTTCTCCAAGTTCACTGTGGAAACGAGAGGAGGAGGAGGAGGAGGAGGAAGTGGATGATGAGGGTTCAGATTCTGGGTCTGATCGGGCTGAGAGTTCGTCTCCTGATGCTTCAATGACTGACATCATTCCAATGCTCGATGAGCTCCATCCCCTTTTAGATGAAGATGCTCCTCAACCTACTCATATGTCTCATGATGGCTCTGATGCCGGTTCAGAGCGGTCTCAGAGATCAAGCAATTGCACTAATGACTCCAACGAGGATAATGAAAACCAAGACCAGGAAGCTGGTGATGATGATGATAATGAGGATGATGATGATGAAGAGGAAGAAGAGACACATGGTGACAAAGATGATGCAGTGAAGTCTGTTATCACATGGACTGATGATGATCAAAAGAATCTCATGGATTTGGGGACTTCTGAGCTAGAAAGAAACCAACGGCTGGAGAGTCTTATTGCCAGAAGAAGGGTACGGAGGATGATGACTGAGAAGAACTTGATAGACTTGGAAAGTTCCGATCTTCCCTTCAATATTACCCCTGTTTCAACAACACGGCGCAACCCTTTTGATCTACCTTTTGATTCCAATGACAACATGGGATTACCGCCCATTCCTGGCTCTGCTCCTTCTATTATGTTACAAAGACGTAACCCTTTTGATCTTCCTTATGATTCGAGTGAAGAGAAACCCAATCTCATGGAAGATGGTTTTGAACAAGAGTTTATGCCATTTGCTCCTAAGGAGGTGTTCTTCCGTAGGCATGAAAGTTTTAACGTGGGACCATCGTTCTTTGGGCCTCCTAAGCAGGAGAAGCAAGATATCAAGTTTAAACCCTATTTTGTACCAGAACGGATGGCTTCAGAAGGGACTAGCTATTCCTCTTTTCAAAGGCAATCGAGCGAGCTTAGTGATTCGAAGGTGAGTTCTGTTCCTGAAACGGATTCAATCTGTTCAGTTGGGGACCAGGATGATAAGAAGCTCATTGAAGAAGAATTTTCTCAAGCAGCAGAGCTGATCTCAGATGTAGATGTAGAGCATCCTTCTGAGCTTGTTGGACATGGAAGTGAATCCTCTGAAGATGTAGATGTTGTCGGTTCAGCTGAGGACGAGGATGATACGAAGCTCATTGAAGAAGATTTATCTCAAGAAGCAGAGCAGATATCAGATACAGAGCACCCTGCTGAGCATGTTGGACATGGAAGCGAATCCTCTGAAAATGCCGATTCTGTGGAACTATGCCAATCTGAGAAGATAGGCACTGAGCATGATGAGCTTGAAATGGTGTCTAGCATTTCTGAAACAAGAGATGTAGCTACTCATGACGAACAGGGTGCAGGTGAAACTCATCTGAATACAGGATCTGATGAAGTTAATTACAGTAGTAGATCGAGCTTGTCATCATTGTCAGAAGTACACGAAAGGATCTTTGATGAGAAAGAAGGTGAAGTGTTGACAAGTTTGGAGCCTAAAAAAGAGAATGTTATTGAGGAGTCTGGCATATCAAATCAACGTTCGTTAGAAGAGTCAGACTTCAATATTACCATTGGGTTGGTTGATGACAGTCAACACAAGGAGCCTGTGTATGATTCAAGCCCACCGGCGGTTCAGAAGAACCTCTCTTCTTCGTCCATGTCCTCTGACCTGCCAGTAGAATCATCTGAAATGGGTTTTGCACCAGAGTTGGTTAAAAGAACTGAGTCTTTTTCAGATAGAAAATCTGATGTGGGTAATCAAAGCAAAGCATCAGATACTCCTAGTAATGAACAGATTTTAGCAGACTCATCAGAGGTACATCCAGTGGATAAAAATGAATTGGTAACAAGTGGGATTTCTGAGAAAGCTGAGCACATTGCTTTGAATCGTGGGTTCTCAGGAGATGACCAAAAATTAGATGGTGCAAATGCATCAATAGTGCCTGAAGCTGTTGCTGAGCATGTTTCAATTGACTTAAAACCATCTTCAGGCGCTGAAGCAGTGGAGGACCGTCTGATCTATCAGGATGGAAGTTATCAGCATGAACAGAACCAAGTTTCCTCGTTGAGCTTTGGTACAAATATCGATGTTGCGGTCCACCAAGATTTAGGTCAGGATTTGGCTTCTAGTTCTGAACATACATCTTCTGAAGATTTAAGTGTGACGGCTCCAAAGGAGAAACAGCCTTCAGTGGTTTATGAGCAAGTTACTGGGATTCACCCTGTTGCATCTTCTTCTGAAAATGAATCAATAGAAGAACATACAATCAATGAAGAAGGAGCTCTTCGGATTAAACAAGATCAAGTCTACTCATCAAGTTCTGATGCAAATTTCCATGTTGGGATTGACCAAGAAGCAAATGAGGAGCAGTTGTCCACACATTCAGAAAGTGTTTGTGAAGAAAAACCCATGTATGAGTTGGAGGAACAGCCGCCGTTGTCAGACAAAGCTATGGTTGAATTATCTTCTGAAAATCATGAAGAATTGCGAGTAAGTCATTAAATTATTGAGCATGATTTATTTTCTTAATATTAGCATTTTATATCCATCTCCTTCTCTCCTTTTGTGTTTTATTTTTCATTTCTGTTGCACTGGTTATCTTTATCACTGTTCTTGCAAATTGCCTGTTGTGATACAAAATACAAATAAGGTAACTTACTTCGAAGCACTCCGTAGCCTATAAGATTTTCTTGCGTCTCCATTGAGAAAGTCACTTGGAATACCCTGGGGCATTGCCAGTATAAACCATGGAACTTTTGTGAACGGAAATGAAAGGACATTAAATGCCTATATATGTGGATTTTATGTAATGTTTTAGACGAGACTTTGATGAATATTGATAACTGATTATTGAGAGTTGTTCTAGGATTGCGTTCCCCAGTCTCTTCTTCTTCTTCTATTCTTCTTGCTCTTACTGCTACATCATGTTGGCTCTTTTCCTACCCAGAACTAAAGTAATGATTTCATATTAAACTGGTTCAGTGATCAAACAATTTATTATAAATGCTTTTGCTTCATATATTTTCCAAATCAGTGGTTATTAGACTTGCCAAACATGACAATGCTCCAATTTGATTAAATAATGAATGTCTGTGCTTAATATATTTTCCAAACCATGGTGGTGGTTATTAGACTTGCCAAACATGAGAATGCTCAATCAATAAGTATTGACCTTGTATGTCCTATAATGCTCAAAAGGGGTTTTTTGGGGCAGCCCAACAAAGGTTTTTTTGTTGCAGTCTGAGTTGGGCAAAGAGGGGGTGCTTGGTTCTGACTCTGAGGAGGTGAAGTGGAGAGAGGACGGGGTTCCTTCTTATTCTGAAAAAGGGGAAGGGCCTTGTTTCTCGGCTAAATTGGGCGACTTTTTTGGTCTGAATAGATTGACAAAGGTAGAGGTGGGGAACCAAGCGATGTGAAGTGCTGTGATGCCAATTTGGGAGATGGGAGGGAAGCTGCTGAGGATGGAGATATGGCTTTGAAGATTTTAGGAGCTACTTTTAAGGCAAAGGGGGTTTGGGATGGGTTGGTGGAACGGGCTCAGTGGCGGTTGGCAGGTTGGAAGTGGCAGTACTTATCCAAAGGGGGGAAGGTGACATTGATTAAGAGCACATTAGCGAGCATTCCTACTTATTTCGTGTCAGTCCTTTGTGGTACCGGTGTGGTACCAGCCAAAGAACCTCCAGTGGTCAAGCCAGTTCACACTCTCTAGCCAAAACTAAGTAAGAACGTACAAGACATAATATACAAACATATCTCTCTAAGGGCCACTGAGCCATATATATATGTAGGGTTGCCAACTTGCCACGTGCTCTTCAGACGTCCCAGATTCCCTTTGATTCTTGTGCTTACATGTCATGATGACGACATTTTGTTATGACCATCTGCACGATCATGCCAGCTAGACCAGCTCACGGGTCATCCTTTAATCACCGGCTCAGCTCAGCCCCAAGGGTTGGATCTTAGCTGGGCTGAGGCAAACAATCTCGGCTCTTCCCTTCTTTGCTCGGGCCACTCCAATAACCTGATCCACCAATATATTTGTGATGTATTAGTTTGTGCAAAGCAATGAAGAAATGAAGAACTCTTTCAGCACTTTTTTATTTATTTGTTTGTGTGGTACATCATCCCTTAGGGAGAGATTACCTAAGAACCAGTGTGTGAGTGCCTAGGCTTTACCTCTTCTCCTCTCATTCTCCTAAAGATTTCTCTGCATTTGCTGACCTGCTCACTGGTTACTAAACTCAGTATTCAGCCTCTATAAGCCATATAATAATCCCCAAAGCCTTTGTCTGGCATCCCTGATCAGTAATAATCAATTACTTATCAGTATTAAAGCTGTCCAGCGATTGATTTGGGGCTAAATTAAGAAGATCAAGAAACATAGCAACTTATAATATGCATGTAAGCTTCCCATTCAGAAGACCTAAATTTATGCATAATTTGCAGTTATGTTTTGTGATTTTCTTTAACCCATTTCAAGGTGTAGCCCTCCGTCAATTAGCAACCAAATTACTTACTTTAAGGGGGAAAAACTAGCAAAGTTACCATTCTCATAGTACTGTTCAGTCTCCAAACAGCCCATATTTCAGACTAAAATTCTACCAGATCAATACTAAATTATTTGCCATCATTTCCCGTATTACTGGGCCTTCTACTTAAAACCTTAATTTAGTGGCAGTTTGGTACTTCCAGCATAATATTTCCAAAAATCTGGCAACCTGCACTTTTGAATAACCAAATAAGTTGTAGTCCCTTCTAATTCATAAACATTACCTGACTACCTTTCTTGTGCCTTCAGGAGCCGTAAACCATCCAGTTTCCTTTTACCAAACCCACATTTGTTTGGTATCAAAGCTTGTAAGAGAGTGTTTCCAAGAACTAGTCATTCAGGACTGCCATCTCGATGGTCATGTCTCCAGGATAAATTTGATGAAAGTATAAGAAAGTGTCAGACTTGATGCCCCGCCCAAGTCAGGTACAAGGCTTGGGGAACCCTACCTTGGTTTTGGACACGGACATGATGATATGGAAATTTTCAAAAAATGTAAGATACGGCACTTGGGGAATACGTGCAGATATATAATTTTATATATTTATTATATAACATATATAAGGGTAAGTATATTTATATTTTATCAGTGAAAGTCAGTTATTAGTTGTTAGATTAGCATCTTGGTGGAGTTGAACCCCGCAGCCTCACCCTTGCAAGCACCTAATTGTTGCACCCATGCCACAAGGTCATTGGCTTAGGGTAAATAATTATTATGTATCATATATATCAATATTCAAGTCAAAGCTAATAATTTTAAAAGGCGAAAAGAGGAGAATAGGTATAAATTTATATTATTTTTGTTTTATCATTGAATTGTAAGTTATTTTATTCAAACTTGTACAATGTTTATGTGTGTTGAAGTATTGGAAAGTGTCCGACAAGTGTCCTGTTGTGTTAGTGTCGTGTCCAACATGTTATCTTCTTAGAATTGATCATGCTTCTCAGGCTTTGTTGTTCATCATTATCCTGTACATTTTGGTAAGGGATGTGGGCTCAGGGATACCTGGTGGTGTTGGACTGGAGCGATCGGGGCTCACAATGGTGGCATTCTCATATTGGCTGGACCAAAAAGCATGTCAGAGAGAGTTGACGTCACAATGTGACACATTTCTCAACCAATGATGAAATCGTTGCTGATAACATGCTGGGCTAGGTGTGCAGCACCTCTGATATGGACCTGTAGCTTGGCGGCTCCACTGGCATTGTGATTGGGTCAGGCCTGTGAATCCATTTTTCCTATACATCCCTTGGAGCACCATTTAAGGGCGAATGTAAACTTCAATGTTCTAATACTAATAATCTATTAATTATTGGGACCTATGGATTAGAACTCACATCCTTGGTTCCTCTAGGGCCCCATCCATGCTAGGCAACAAGCCACCTTCAAGCTTGAAGAATAAAGTCAATAAACTAATGTCACATCAGGTGATTTTGAAAATAGGCTTTGACAGTCCTAAATTTCTGCACATTATTGAGATAAAGACAGACTTGAATGTTTGTGCTTATGCGAGTACCCCACTCCTGAACCCAGGTGGTGTCGATGCTTATTGCACACTGATTGTAAATACCGAGGAGTGTCTTGTATGTATTTGTATTTTAAGAAAATGCATGCTTCTTTCATTTTTTATTTATACATGTGCTTGTGTTATACACAACATATTGGTTCTATATATGTGACTTGTTTCTTCGATTAATCTTTCATGGTATGATTATCAAGACTGCAAATTGTTATTGTATGTGTGGTCACATTGGCATGTTTGATGCATTCATTTGAAGCATATTTTAAAGTTTGACATATTGAATAAACAATATTAACGATCACTACTCTGTTAATCAATCAGGAACAACCAATTATTCATGTGGAGTCTATTGTGGATTCAGAAGTCCAGCCCGAAAACAAAGTTTCTTCAAATATCTACTCATCTACAGTCTCTGGTACCGGATCACCAAGAAGTTTATCAGATTTGAAAGATGATTACCTTGCTGGAGTTGGGAATCAAGACCACATTCCAGTTCAACCCTTCAATTTTCCTGAGGAAGTGATTGGTTCTCAGGTTCGTGAACAAGATATGATGGAAGAGGCTGATGAGATCAAGGAGATAGATGAAGGGTTACTAATGGAATTGGATGCAGTTGGCGATTTTAGCGTCCAAGAGTTGGGATCAAACTTGAATGAGATTGAAAATAACCGAATTCTTGGAGAAGAGATGAATTCAGAGATGCTTCTTGTTGAAGCACAATCACTTGAAGATATTGATTCCATTTTTAAGAAAACTGAACCGGTGGCAATAAAAACTGAAGTTGAGATTGAGATACCACACACGGGTCAAATTAAAGAAGAGATCAATTCTGGGATGGCAGAATTTGAAGCACAATCACTTGAAGATAGTGACAAAGAAATTAAAAAGGATGTTGTTGAAGAAACTAAAGCTGAGTGTTCTGAACATGGGATGTCCAATGAAGATTCGAGTCTCGCAGAGACCAAGATGGAGTTACCAGTTGTTGAAGCAAGATCAATTGAAGATATTAATTTGGTTTTTAAACAGCTTCACGACAATGAGAGATCCAACAGTCCCAGTTCGGTTGATGACAGGCGCGATGTTGAATCCAAAGATCCAGCAGAAACCTATTCAGACTTGCATGTCGAAAGCCAAAGCGAGCCTAGTTCAGTATATGACAGGCTTGATGTTGTAGAATCCAAAGATCCAGAAGAAACTAGTTCAAACTTGGTTGCTGATGTGGATCTAAAGCCGGCCTCAGAAGGTAATGTAGACAAGCCAATGAAGTCAGATTTTAAAGATGGTTCGGAAGAAAGTGAATCAAATGAAGTGGGTTCTACCAGGGAGATTGAATCAAGCATCAAAGAGCCAACTGTAGACAAGCCTGTGATGTCAGCTTTTAAAGATGGTTCGCAAGAAAGTGAGTCAAATGGAGTGGGTTCCTCCAAGGAGATTGAATCAAGCATCAAAGAGCCCGGTGTAGACAATCTGATGAAGTCAGATTTAAAAGATGGTTTGGAAGAAAGTGAGTCAAATGAAGTGGGTTCCTCCAAGGAAACTGAATCAAGCATCAAAGAGCCCAGTGTAGACAAGCTCGTGAAGTCAGATTTTAAAGATGGTTCGGAAGAAAGTGAATCAAATGAAGTGGGTTCTGCCAAAGAGATTGAATCAAGCATCAAAGAGCCCAGTGTACCAGAAACTAGCACAAACGCCTCCACTGAACAACCAGACCATGGAGTTCAAAAGTTTGATGATTTAAATTTGAGCATGTCTGGTGACAAAGGTAAGAAGAAAAAGTCTCATAAGTCCAGCTCCAGCTCCAGCTCTAGATCGAGCTCTAGTGATTCTGAGTAGAGAGTGAAAATGCAGGTAAAAGAAAAAGGCAAAAAAAAAAAAAAAAGGAAAGGAATTTGGTGTTTGAGTTTTCCTCTTTAATGGGAGTTTTGGTCTTCTAGTTTGGTTACTTTTTTGTGTTTTGGATAAGAGAAATCGGGTTTTGTTCATTTCCTTTCAGGTAACATCTTTAACTGATTTATTCCTTCAAGAATGAGTTTTGGTTTGATTTCTTGAAGTGTGAAATTTTCTTGTTTTCAGTTCTTGAATTTTTCGAAGTAAACAGTTTGAGGCTTGTTGGGAGAGAGATCGTTTTTCCTTTCATGTTGTAAATTAATTTGTTGAAAAAGGTTGCGGTTTGAGTGTTTTCTAAAAACGTATTGTGCAATTTGTTTTTCCTCTGAATATTTCATGTGGATATCGATATATGGTTAAGCTTGTTTTGGTATGTGAAAAGGTACTGTTTGTTTGCAAATTTTGGTGACGGAAATGAAAAGAAAATGTGGAGGTAATCGTTTTTCTATCTTTGGCTAAGGCCCTTCAGGTATCGTGTTTTGTTATTGTTTCCAGAAAACTGTGAGACCGTATGGTTGCACATTTTCTGCTTTTGAATATTTTCTGATTTTGTTTTTGTTTTAGTTATTACTATTACTGGAGCTGTTTTGCGGAAAATAGAATGCTAGCTTTGTGTTGACTACCACATTGAAATGCTGTTGCCGAGGAAGAAAAAGACGACTTCATAGCGGGATATTGCATCACTTAAAAACAATAATCGCCCCCATCAACAGCGTTCATTTTATGATTGTACTTGCATATCATGTTAATTGTTCGATCATTGATAATCACAACTAACAAAAATTTATGATCTCAATTATATGTCACTCAAATATTTTTATAAAGCAAATTTATTTTCTGACTTTATGTGAGAAACCATTGAATAATACAATTTAAAAATATTAATGAAAAAAGAAGGGTCAAAACTGAAAAAGTCAAGTGATGAGATATTGTGAAATATGGCTATGATCAATTTACCAATTACCCAAACAAAGTTTAATCTAAATAAACAATCGTAGCTGAAATTGATTTAAATCAAACCAAAACAATTAACAAATCAACACCAACGATTTCGACGTGTAAATGACATCCCAATTGGAATCCACCAATTGATATTGCCAAAAAATCACGAGCCAAAGGCTAGATAAATCCACTATGAAGAGAAAGGAAGATCACAACCAGATCTCACGCCTAATCTACCTTCATTAGAATCCACAGATGATTGACCAGATACTCTTCACAATCTTCACCACCCACTCTTCTTCTTGAACTTGTCAATTGTTGAAGTTGAATCCACAACCTTCAAACTAGATTCAGAATCCACCAGGTGATTGCTTGAGATGAGACTTCTTTATAATCCTCTTGATGTATACATGTCAATCCAAGAGACAAGTGAAAATCTCTATGAATTATCAAGAGGAAATCAATAAAACTCCCACGGAAGTCGCTTCCTGTTTTCTATGTCTTCTTGAGAGAGCTGGATGAGTTAACAACAAATTTAGAAATTTAAGGCGGTTTCAACTAGCAAAGTTGCTTAGACCACTCGAGCACACAAATGACCGCTCAAACAGTGTATCTAGAAAGGTAGTTGTAACAAACTCTGAACTACCAAGATACTTTGAGAAACTGACTCTTTACTTGAGTGCACAAAACTTTGCTTGAGTGGTGAATCCAACCTTTCAATATCTTAGAAACTCAGTATCAAAAACTGCAGTGTCACAAGTCGCTCAAGCGCACAATTGGTATCTTGAGTGGTCAAGCAAAGCTTGCAGGATCTCAGTCCGCAGGCTAAGATGCTGCAAGGCTGGAAAGTCCGCTCAAGCGCACCTTTGGTTGCTCGACCAGTCCATGAGGTCTTGCACAAGCAGTTGAAGGTGATGAGTTTGAAGAATCATCAATCATGAATGGATTCACAGCTACACACTCAGAACCTCACAACATTACAACTAAACGAATGCGAATACAACTCAAATGTGTTTGTCACGTGAGATTGTTGAGACAAGGGTCCCAACAAAAACTCTTTTGAAATTCACTATAGTGCCAACAGCACAAAATTGACCTACAAAAATGACACCCTCCTAACATCTGGCTTAAAAAAAGGTACATAGCTAATTTTAGCATCGGAGGTTTTGGCCAACACCATGCTTCGGTTGGAAATAAGTTTGTATTGTCAAAGATATCAGAATAAGTTCTGAGTTCAAGTCCTTCGCATTCAGATTTTAAACACTCCCCTTTGTACAAATCATGGAATCACCACATATTCTAGTATCTTCTATATATTCTGATATCTTTGACAATATAATCTTACTTCCAACAGCCTCATTATTCCTACAGATAATTGATTTTGGAACCTATAAAGACTATAGGTTCCTCCAGATGCCCGTGTGATGGCAGCGAGAGCAATAACGAATGGACAGAGAAAGTCATTAGACATGTATGACAGCCACTGAATCCAACGAGGAATAGCCACATGATGTTAGGGTAGGAGATAACAGTCTCAGATGAAGATGCAAAGGGAGTTCGACGGCCTCACTGTGATCAGTTACACGATGAAAAGAATATTGACTGATGTGTGTGTGTGCGCGCGTGTAAAATATATCTTCGAACTCAACACCATGTTGGGTTCAACGCCTGCCCTCCTAATTAGGTGTTAGATTACAGATGAAATCAATTATGAGCACCAAACAGACAAAATTCAATATCTGCTTGCTCCCTTGCCCTTTATGAAATACTTCTAAGCAGATAGAACTACTGCTCTCTTGGACTTGGCAAATCATCGCACCAATAGTAATATATAAACAAATTTGATCATTACATTTGAATTTGAGGGCATTCAAAAATAACATATACAAACTGTTAACATTGGGCACAAATGCTAGTTGCCACCTGCGATTTGTGTTTTTCCTTGCTGCTGAAACGGCACTTGCATGCATTTCAAGCCAGCAATATAGTGTTTTGATCATGACTACGACATTACAAAAACAAAATGATCACTGCCTCTGTTTCTTCTGCAAGGGCTCCGTAGAAGATCCAACCTAACCAAAACAGAAAATAAATATTTAAAAAAGAAAAAGAAAAAACAGCACAATACAAAAATAAAATCCTGTTATTTCTTTTTTCTTTGTAGTAGAGACCAATTAACAAATTCTGTGCAAGATTTAATGAGTTTGCTTCTATGTAAATTAGATTATGCCCAAAAATAAAGTATCAATATGGATTTAAGGACAAAAAAAAGGATTAGCCCAAGTGATGCATAAAATTTAAGGTAAAGAAAATTAAGAAAGCTCAACTCAGGCATTGCTCTCTCTAATGGGAGTTACATCACATCCTTGGCATGACTACAAAACCTCCACATGGCCCCATAAACAGTTAATAGTGCCATAAAAGGACACAAGCCTTAGACCAATGCCTTTAGATGTTGTACACTTTAATGTGCTGCTGCTGATCCAAATTTCTAATTTGTTGGGAAGATAAGCTCAATTGGTTGATATGATAATGTTATCTTTACCTTATCTATGGAAGCACACCACCAGAGCTAAACAGAGGGCATATATACCAGGCCTTAGAGAAACTAAATGGGAAGATGTCAAAGAGCAAGATTGCCAGCAATTGGGCAAAAGACATTCAACAATATAGAGATGATTCTGAAAGTCATTGATTCATAGGTGATGTATTCCAACTGTCAAGAAAATTCATATTTAGTTCTTACAGGCTCTTGGTTGCTTTTTTCAGTGTTTTTCTAGATCATCCATCGATGTAACAGAAATCGTCACAAACAGGGGAGACTCTGCCGTAGAAAGTTTAGATGGATCAGTATTCTAGAGAGACTACTGTATAAACTTCTTGGTTAATTCTCCCTGTTTCTTGGTTTTGCAAACTTACTTGGTCATGACCTCACATATTCCAGTTTTAGGAGGTTTGTTTGTTTGTTTGTTTGTTTTTTTTTTTTTTCCATTTATCTTTATCAACAACAACAACAATAGTAGTAATAGAATCTATTTAGTAACTGTTGACATGAGTTGACATCTTCAGAGAAGGAACTTGCTTCCTAACTCTTTTTTTTTTTTTTTTTTTGAGCATTCTTGCTTCCTAACTGGTGTTCTATGTACTGCAGAGCAGTCCGTGCACCAATTGCTTCTCATTGTCAAGTGATGATAGTTATGGAATTTGCTGTTAACCATTTTTGGTGCTACTTGGGTTATGCTGGCCTCAGTTAGTACCTTTTACCAGTCATGGAGATGGAATTGCCTTCCAAGAGAATCATCAAAGCATGTGCATGGACGGAATGTAATAGACTCACTTTTGAGGAGCTGCAGCTACTATAGCGATCCCGGGTTTACCCTTGTTGTACAGTGATCCGGACATGTGTCCGTGGATGTTGGTAGTTGTTTATTATCTTGTTTGCATCCTTTTTACTTTGTATATTGAGTTATAGGATGTGTTGGGCAGGTTTGTTACAGGTTGGTTGTGTTTGGGAGCCTAGTGCTGCTGCCCAGATTTTTGGACCTTCGCTCGAGCGAGGAGTTGGTCGCTCGAGCGAGAGTTGAGTTCGTGCCTGATGGATCGAGCCAGAGTGGCTTCGCTCGAGCGAGCGATTGCGTCTGGTTCTGGACCTGAGAGTTGCATTTCTTGGCTCGAGCGAGTTTTCTTCGCTCGAGCGGTCTGGTTTGTTCTTCGCTCGAGCGAGAAGTCTGTCGCTTGAGCGTGCTTCTGGTTGCAGACCTGAGGGTTTGAGTTGTTAGCTCGAGCGAGCATTCTTTCGCTCGAGCGCACTTCTGAGTTTTCGGCTCGAGCGAGAACTTCTTGGCTCGAGCGAGAGTTTTCTGTGTCTGATCGCTCGAGCGACAAAGGCTTCGCTCAAGCGAGCGTGTTTTATATCAGCGGTCAGTAGCGTTTTTGAACATCAGTTTTTCACTTTCTTTTTCTTTCAAACCCTAGATCCGAGACTCTCTCTCTAAACCTACACTCTCTCTAAGATTTGATCTCCCTAGAGTGTGAATCTAGCCTAGGGCCTTTGTTAAAAAGATAGAGGGCGTTGAGAGCTTCGACTTAATCTGAAAAAGTTTGGATTTGGAGCACGTTGATCTTCGAGTCTTCATCTCCTTTTTGGCTCAAACTTCAAGGTAGGGATATCCTACTCCTCTCTATGGATTTTGTCTTTAAATTTTAGTATTCTGAGATGTTGGGGTTGGTTTGGTAATTTGGTGAAAGTTTGGGGCTTTTGTGTTATTTTACGAAAGTTGGGGTTTTATTCATAATAAACCTAGGTGCATGTTTGGCATAGAGAAATAGAATAAATGTTGAATCATTGATGAAAATGGAACCTAAGGGTTGAAATGTTAATTACAGAAATGACCTAATTACATTGTTTGATTAATTGGAATAATTAATTGTGAGAAATGAGGAAATGAAATGAGATTGTTGAGATTGGGAATGCAAAGGGGTAAAGGGTGTAGTTGAATTATTTATCACTCACCGGAATGAAATGTTGATTGAATATCCATTTGTACATTTATTTTCTGTTTAGAAATAATTGCTTTGGGCTATCGGTGGAGGATAGTCGTGATTGTTGTAGACAATGCATGATGATTAGGCAAACGGAAACTAATCAATGGAATGTGTCATGGAATTTGACGGTTGATAGAATACATTAACTGTATGTATTGAGTGATTGTATATAGAACCAATGTGTTTGTATACGTTATGTGTAGAGGAGGAGATGGGGGATGTACTCCGCGGTTTAGGGGAAGATGGGGGATGTACCTCTAAACCGGATAGTGTTGGGAGAAGATAGGGGATGAACTCCGTAGATACAGCTCATATGCTTGTCTAGAGAAGTGAAGATAGAGCTCATATGCTTATCTTTGTGAAGTATGGATACAGCTTATATGCTTATCTGTGAATGTGGGATATTGTCGTTATACATGTCTGTTGAGAATGTGGATATAACTTATATGCTTAATGATAGAGCTTATATGCTTATCTGTTGAAAAAGGGAAAATGAAAAGTAACTTGGACTCATAAGTCGTATGACATAAATATGTGATTTATGTGAATGTATCAGGGTTGGCCATCTATCAATTGCTAATCTTTTAGTCATTGTTCATGGTTGGTTTAGTGTATTTCTACTGGGCTATGGCTCACCTTATATGGGAATATCATTTTCAGGTACAGGTAGCATGCCACCTCCAAGGACATAGCTTGGGAGGCTAGAGGCAGACATACTTTTGTCGTTTTACTTTTTGATGTATTTCATGTAAATTCAAGCCAAGGGCTTAATGTGTAAATGAGTTAGTACTCTTTTGTTGTAACCAAGTGTTAACTTGGAAAGCTGTAAGCCCATAGGGCATTTGCTTTTGTTGTTAACTTGTAATACTTTTGTAATGGAACTCTGATAAATGGAAGAATGTGGAACTTTTACATATCAATGCATATCTTTATTGATGGGTTTAATGTTGTTATTTTGAGGGCGTTACAACTTGGTATCAGAGCGTACCGGGTTCGAATACTTTGGGTACGTGGGAAGTGATTAGGATCACAATGGGTTTGTCTCGCTTGATAGAGACTTAGATGTAGTATCATATGCTATGTGCTTAATTGATAACATGCTTATGTGACTATGTGGGTATGGGATTTAATTTCTAGGATGTTGATTGGATCCTTGGGTTTCTGGGAGTCTTGTTGGAAAAGCACTTGATCAATGCTATTTCTAACCGGAACTCTAGTAACGCCTCGGGACGTGAGTGTTTAGTTTCGGCACATTTATGTGTTTATGTGTTCATGGTTGATCAATGCAATTCGTAAGTGCTTATGTGTTTATGTGCTTACGTGGAGTGAATTACAGTTGTCCATGCATTAGGACGTGAGTGTTTAGTTTCGGCACATTTATGAATGTGCTAACGTTCTGTATTACCTTTATTAGGATGTCAGGACGAGGAAGAGGTGCTAGGCGTGGTAGACCTGCGAGGCAGGAGGTACTGTTACCGGAGGAGGTTCCGGCAGTGGAGGAGGGAGTTGGCCAGGCCAATGTGGCCGAGCCAGCAGGTCAGCAGGCTATGGGTGCCTTGGCCAGAGAGATAGCAGGAGCTTTGGGTATTCTTAGAGCTGGGAATCAGGCAGCTGAGGCAGGGCCTTCTTTCTTGAAGAGGGAGTTTTTCCGGTCAAATCCGGATGAGTTTATCGGGGATCCGAAGGAGCCACTGAAGGCTGATGAGTGGCTAGAGCAAATGAGTAAGACGTTCGAGATGCTTGGCATCGAGGACGGAGCACTGAAAGTGACCTTGGCATCCTTCCAACTGAAGGGGGATGCGGGTCAATGGTGGAAGTACGAGAAGGCTCGTGTTGGTGGTACATGGGAGGCGTTTGTGAATGCTTTTCAGGAGAGGTTTTTGTCTGCAGCAGCTAGGGAGAAGCTGAGGGATCAGTTTAGCCGGCTTAAACAGCAGGGCTTGTCAGTGGCCGAGTTTGAGGCTACTTTTACCAGTCTGTCCAGGTTTGCACCTGAACTAGTGGCGTCTGAGGAACGCCGTTGCTATGAGTTTGAGCGGAAGTTAAGGCGGGGCCTCAAGTTGAGAGTTGGTGGGTCTTACATCCGAGAGTATAGACACCTGGTAGATGCCGCTGCTCATATGGAAATTATGATGCAGGAAGAGGAGGAAGAGCAGAGGGGCTCCAAGAGGAGCCAAGATGGCCAGGGTGATGGCAGGAGGCAGAGGGGTTATAACCCTCAGCAGTCTCAGGGAGCAATATCTAGATCGACTTTTCCAGTGCCGAGTGCAGGCTCGGGGAGAGGCAATCAGGGGGAGTTTGCTTGTTACAAGTGTGGCCAGCTGGGTCACAAGGTTTCAGTTTGCCCGCAGAAGGGTGGGGGTCAGAGAGCTGCTGCTTCTTCAGCTAGACCGCAGAGTCAGAGTTTGGGCAGGGGGCAGCCCTTGTCTTGTTATCAGTGTGGACAGCCTGGGCACCTGAAGAGGTTTTGCCCGCAGTTGAGTGCCACTTTGGGAGCGTCTGGTTCTAGGCAGACGCAGGGTTTTCAGCCAGCTCAGTCTGTGCAGGCCTCGAGGGCCAATCCGGGAGCTTCATCATCCCAGTCTGTGCAGCAGTCTTTTGCTCCGATAGGTGAGCAGGTAGACCAGGGGCCTACGGGGCGCGTGTATGCTGTTACCGCGCAGGATTTAGTACCGGCTCCATCGGTAGTGAGAGGTACTTTTCTGTTTTGTAACTCGGTTGCTAGTGTGTTGATTGACACGGGTGCATCTCATTCTTTTGTATCTGCTGCATTTGCATCTGTTTTGGAATTGGAGTTAACACAGTTAGCATCTCCTATTTGTGTGGTATCGCCTTTGGGTGGTGAGTTGATCCTGAAACAGGGTGTTAGAGGACGTGATATAGAGGTCGCCGACTATAGGCTTCTTTTTCCGTTTGTTGTCATGCCCATGAAGGGTTTTGATGTTATTTTGGGTATGGACTGGCTATCGTCATACCGGGCTGTTATTGATTGCTACCGCCAGAGGGTCACGTTATGTACCTTGAGCGGGGAGTGGTTTCATTTCTTGGGAGACCGGGTTGGTAGTGTTTTGCCACCGGGGTATGATTCGAGAGGGCGAAGTGAGCTTAGTGGTCTACTTGCTAGCTTTGAGAGTGGTGAGTGTGATGAGACCCAGATTGTATTGCCGAGGGTGGTTTGTGAGTATTCGGATGTCTTTCCCGAAGATCTTGTTAGTTTGCCACCTCACCGAGAGATAGAGTTCTCTATTGATTTAGTGCCTGGCACGGCGCCGATTTCTATGGCACCTTACCGTTTTGCTCCAGCAGAGTTGGTTGAGTTGAAAGTTCAGCTCCAGGAATTGCTCGATAAGGACTTTGTTCGCCCTAGTGTTTCGCCGTGGGGAGCACCGGCCCTCTTTGTTAAAAAGAAAGATGGTGCCTTGAGATTGTGTATTGACTACCGGAAGTTGAATCGGGCTACGGTTAAGAATAAGTATCCTATGCCCCCGTATAGATGACCTGTTTGACCAGTTGAAGGGTTCCCGTTGTTTCTCTAAGATAGACTTGAGATCGGGTTACCACCAGTTGAGGGTCAGGGAGGAGGATGTTCCTAAGACGGCATTCCGTACGCGGTATGGCCACTACAAGTTTCTGGTGATGCCATTCGGGCTTACCAATGCACCGGCAGTCTTTATGGACTTGATGAACCGGATCTTCCAGGAATTCTTGGATCGGTTTGTAGTCGTTTTTGTGGACGACATCCTTATCTATTCGCCTTCTGAGGAGGAGCACGAGGCACACTTGAGAGTGGTGCTTGAGTTGCTTAGAGCCCATAGGCTGTATGCCAAGTTTGGAAAGTGTGAGTTCTGGCTGAGGGAAGTCAAATTCTTAGGCCACGTGGTATCCGGGGAAGGGGTGTCTGTTGATACATCCAAGGTTGAGGCAGTGCAAGATTGGGCACAGCCTAAGAGTGTGTTTGAGATCCGCAGTTTTCTGGGATTAGCTGGGTATTACCGTCGGTTTGTGAAAGATTTCTCCAGGTTAGCGTTACCGTTGACTAGACTGACTCGGAAGGGAGTCAAGTTTGTGTGGAGTGAGACTTGTGAAAAGTCGTTCCAAGAGCTGAAAGTTAGATTGACCACCGCTCCGGTGTTGATTATTCCGGAGAGAGGGTTGGGTTATGCGGTTTATTGTGATGCCTCACGAGAGGGTTTGGGTTGTGTGTTGATGCAAGAGGGGAAAGTGGTAACTTATGGCTCACGTCAGTTGAAAATACACGAGAAGAATTACCCCACACACGACCTAGAGTTAGCAGCAGTGATCTTTGCCTTGAAAATTTGGAGGCACTACCTTTATGGTGAGAGGTTCGAGGTATTCTCGGATCACAAGAGTTTGAAGTATCTGTTTACCCAGAGAGACTTGAATCTGAGGCAGAGGAGATGGATGGAGTTCATCGAGGATTATGATTTTGAGTTGCACTATCATCCGGGAAAGGCCAATGTTGTGGCCGATGCCCTTAGTAGGAAATCCATTAGTGATGTAGCTAGTATAGCCATCCGGGAATGGGAGATGTTGGGTGCACTTGGTGAGTTTGATTTGCTACTGGGCGAATCTGTTGAGGCTGCGGCCTTGTTTTCTGTTGTTGCGCAGCCTACACTTGTGACTAGAGTGTTAGAGGCACAGAGAGGTGACCTTGAGGTAGAATCCCTCCGAGAGAAGATCTCCAGTGGGAAAGTTGAGAAGGGTTTGACGGTGTATCCCGACCTGAGTGTGAGATACCGAGACCGTTTGTTTGTACCGAAGTCTTGCCGAGAGGAGGTACTCCGAGAGTTTCACCATTCGCGCCTTGCGGTGCATCCGGGAGGTACTAAGATGTATCAGGATTTGGGTCGCCAGTTTTGGTGGCTGGGTATGAAGAGAGATGTAGCTGTTTTCGTATCGAAGTGCCTTACTTGCCAGCAAGTGAAGGCCGAGCATCAGAGGCCAGCGGGTTTGTTACAACCCTTGCCTATTGCCGAGTGGAAGTGGGAGCATGTCACTATGGACTTCGTTGTAGGTCTTTCGAGGACTCAGCGGGGTAGTGATGCTATTTGGGTGGTTGTAGACCGGTTGACTAAGTCGGCGCACTTTATTCCTATGCGCGTGAGAGATTCGGTAGATCATCTTTGCCGACTTGTATATTCGGGACATAGTGAGATTGCACGGGGTTCCAGTGACGATCGTCTCAGATAGAGATCCTCGTTTTACTGCTAGGTTGTGGCAGAGCTTGCAGAGTGCCTTGGATACGGCCTATCATCCTCAGACTGACGGGCAGTCCGAGCGTACTATTCAGATCCTTGAGGATATGCTTCGGGGTTGTGTCCTTGACTTTAGCGGGACGTGGGAGAGGCACTTGCCATTGGTAGAGTTTGCCTATAACAACAGTTTCCAGTCTAGCATCGGTATGGCACCGTTTGAGGCCTTGTATGGCCGACCGTGTAGGTCTCCAGTTTGTTGAGCCGAGGTGGGTGATGCACCTTTGTTGGGTCCGGAGTTGGTTAGGGAGACGACGGAGAAAGTTGAGCTTATCCGTAGGAGGCTTGTTACAGCCCAGAGTCGACAAAAGAGTTATGCCGACCGTAGGAGGAGACCTTTGGTGTTTGAGGTAGGTGATCATGTCTTTCTGAAGATATCACCTAGGCGAGGTTTGATGAGGTTTGGGAAGAGTGGAAAGTTATCCCCTCGGTTTATTGGGCCTTTTGAAATCCTCGAGAGGATTGGCGAGGTTGCCTATCGGTTAGCTTTACCGCCGCAGTTGTCCGGAGTGCATGACGTGTTTCATGTGAGTATGCTTCAGAAGTATGAGCCAGATCCATCACATGTGTTGGATTGGACCGATTTAGAGGTAGGTGAGGATGCCTCGTATGAAGAGAGACCGGTTCGGGTCTTGGATAGGCGGGATCAGGTCCTACGTGGCAAGACCATTCCTTTGGTGAAAGTCTTGTGGAAACATCACGGAGTGGAGGAAGCCACTTGGGAACGTGAGTTGGAAGTCCGCGAAAAATATCCGGACTTGTTTGTTGATATGTAATCTTATATTTAAATTTTGAATTATTGTTGAACTTAAGAGCTTTTATATATGTCTTAAGTTGTGAAACATTGAAAATGTTTTGGTTTATTGGAAGTATGTTTTGGAACTTGCCTCATATGGAAGTTGAATATAACACTATATATGTTGAATATATTGTTGAAATTGGAAAGATAATGCGTAATGTTGATGCATGTTGAAAGTACATATGTTGTTTACATATTGTGAAATGCCTCTTGTTAAAGGGATGGGATGACCGGTAATGGGTCGAATTGTTGAATGTTAAAGTGTAACATTGTTTAAAATGGAGAAAAACTTGTTTTTGAAAACTTGTGCTTAATTTCGGGGACGAAATTCTTTAAGGGGGGGAGGTTATAGCGATCCCGGGTTTACCCTTGTTGTACAGTGATCCGGACATGTGTCCGTGGATGTTGGTAGTTGTTTATTATCTTGTTTGCATCCTTTTTACTTTGTATATTGAGTTATAGGATGTGTTGGGCAGGTTTGTTACAGGTTGGTTGTGTTTGGGAGCCTAGTGCTGCTGCCCAGATTTTTGGACCTTCGCTCGAGCGAGGAGTTGGTCGCTCGAGCGAGAGTTAAGTTCGTGCCTGATGGATCGAGCCAGAGTGGCTTCGCTCGAGCGAGCGATTGCGTCTGGTTCTGGACCTGAGAGTTGCATTTCTTGGCTCGAGCGAGTTTTCTTCGCTCGAGCGGTCTGGTTTGTTCTTCGCTCGAGCGAGAAGTCTGTCGCTCGAGCGTGCTTCTGGTTGCAGACCTGAGGGTTTGAGTTGTTAGCTCGAGCGAGCATTCTTTCGCTCGAGCGCACTTCTGAGTTTTCGGCTCGAGCGAGAACTTCTTGGCTCGAGCGAGAGTTTTCTGTGTCTGATCGCTCGAGCGACAAAGGCTTCGCTCGAGCGAGCGTGTTTTATATCAGCGGTCAGTAGCGTTTTTGAACATCAGTTTTTCACTTTCTTTTTCTTTCAAACCCTAGATCCGAGACTCTCTCTCTCTCTAAACCTATACTCTCTCTAAGATTTGATC
This sequence comes from Camellia sinensis, assembly GCF_055761805.1. NCBI lineage: Eukaryota > Viridiplantae > Streptophyta > Magnoliopsida > Ericales > Theaceae > Camellia > Camellia sinensis. The sequence continues at coordinate 64,555,378 of NC_138972.1, forward strand.
TCCCTAGAGTGTGAATCTAGCCTAGGACCTTTGTTAAAAAGATAGAGGGCGTTGAGAGCTTCGACTTAATCTGAAAAAGTTTGGATTTGGAGCACGTTGATCTTCGAGTCTTCATCTCCTTTTTGGCTCAAACTTCGAGGTAGGGATATCCTACTCCTCTCTATGGATTTTGTCTTTAAATTTTAGTATTCTGAGATGTTGGGGTTGGTTTGGTAATTTGGTGAAAGTTTGGGACTTTTGTGTTATTTTACGAAAGTTGGGGTTTTATTCATAATAAACCTAGGTGCATGTTTGGCATAGAGAAATGGAATAAATGTTGAATCATTGATGAAAATGGGACCTAAGGGTTGAAATGTTAATTATGGAAATGACCTAATTACATTGTTTGATTAATTGGAATAATTAATTGTGAGAAATGAGGAAATGAAATGAGATTGTTGAGATTGGGAATGCAAAGGGGTAAAGGGTGTAGTTGAATTATTTATCACTCAGCGGAATGAAATGTTGATTGAATATCCATTTGTACATTTATTTTCTGTTTAGAAATAATTGCTTTGGGCTACCAGTGGAGGATAGTCGTGATTGTTGTAGACAATGCATGATGATTAGGCAAACGGAAACTAATCAATGGAATGTGTCATGGAATTTGACGGTTGATAGAATAAATTAACTGTATGTATTGAGTGATTGTATATAGAACCAATGTGTTTGTATACGTTATGTGTAGAGGAGGAGATGGGGGATGTACTCCGCAGTTTAGGGGAAGATGGGGGATGTACCTCTAAACCGGATAGTGTTGGGAGAAGATAGGGGATGAACTCCGTAGATACAGCTCATATGCTTGTCTAGAGAAGTGAAGATAGAGCTCATATGTTTATCTTTGTGAAGTATGGATACAGCTTATATGCTTATCTGTGAATGTGGGATATTGTCGTTATACATGTCTGTTGAGAATGTGGATATAGCTTATATGCTTATCTGTGAATGTGGGATATAGTTTTTATACATATCTGTTGAAATAATGATAGAGCTTATATGCTTATCTGTTGAAAAAGGGAAAATGAAAAGTAACTTGGACTCATAAGTCGTATGACATAAATATGTGATTTATGTGAATGTATCAGGGTTGGCCATCTATCAATTGCTAATCTTTTAGTCATTGTTCATGGTTGGTTTAGTGTATTTCTACTGGGCTGTGGCTCACCCTATATGGGAATATCATTTTCAGGTACAGGTAGCATGCCACCTCCAAGGACATAGCTTGGGAGGCTAGAGGCGGACATACTTTTGTCGTTTTACTTTTTGATGTATTACATGTAAATTCAAGCCAAGGGCTTAATGTGTAAATGAGTTAGTACTCTTTTGTTGTAACCAAGTGTTAACTTGGAAAGCTGTAAGCCCATAGGGCATTTGCTTTTGTTGTTAACTTGTAATACTTTTGTAATGGAACTCTGATAAATGGAAGAATGTGGAACTTTTACATATCAATGCATATCTTTATTGATGGGTTTAATGTTGTTATTTTGAGGGTGTTACAGCTACCCACACATTGATCAAAAGCTTCCTCGATTAATTTTTTCCATATTTAAAATTTTTCGTGAATCTTCCTTTTCATTAGTTGACTTTTTGGGTGAGCTTGCTTAGGTGAGGGGTTATAGCCATTTAAATACATGGTGTACTAACGTTCATCCCTCCTTGCAGTTTTTGAATAAATTATGTATGTAAAAAATATGTTTTCAAGTGACGTTTATGTGTTCGCTAGTCAAACAAATGTCCAAACATGTCTTATTATTTTTTTAGATTTTTCACTCTGATACGTCTTTTTTTGACACTTAGGAGACACACGTGCCCATTGCTTAGACACATAAAATAAATTATAAGTTTTAACAAAATAATTTAAGATCTAATAAAAATAAATAAACAAAACAATGTAGATTTATACCCTATTAATCCATTATCCTTTGATCTTTAGAAATTCGTGTTATGTCTTATATTTTACTAATTTTGAAAGACAATATTCATCTAATAAATATATAAAACCATATTTTGAGTGTGTCCCCACGTATCATGTTGTGCATTGCTTTAAAATTGTCATGTTGGTCTGTTCATGTCATGTCACGTGCCTGTGCTCGTGCTTCTTGGCTTATGAGACATGAAGAAAAAAGGCAAATTCAGAATGAATTAGAGGGAGAAGAAAACCATTCAGAACCAATCAGAGGGAGGCGAAAAAGACTAAAGAAATTTCTAGTCATTTGTGCAGAGGCCAGAGGCCACCAGTACAAGACTATAATGTTATTTACTGAAAAATTTACCTTGTTATCAATTTTAAAACAAAATAAAAGGTTTGGACATAGAAGTGGAAGTTTACCAAACTAGAAACACGCAAATATTAAAGCAGTAAAATCCAAATTTAGATGCTTTTATTCTTCAACAATTTCTCATAAATTAAAAAGAACAAAAGCATGCTTACGAGGGTGGATAGCTGTTCACTGATGTAAGTCATTGATCTTAACATAGCTTCAAGGGTGTCTTTGGTAAGCTGAAACTTCACCTCCATCTCTCCTGAAGGAGATTTGGTATAATCTTGCAGCTGGAAGGCAGAAGAAAAAAGAAATAGGGTCTATCAGCTGGGCAGATGACAGAATCATGCTTACAAAATGTGCAATGTCAGATATATTGTTTTGGGCAAACTTCACTCTATCCCCTGTGGTTTGGGTCATGTGCGATTTACCCCCCTAACGTTTAAAAATGACCACATAACCCCCATGCGGTTTGTGGATTAAAATGCACAGTTAGCTTTTCCGTTCAAGATAACACATTGTGTGAGTCATGCGCTTACAGGGAGAGTAACACTATTTTTAAGATGAAAATACCCCTTGCACATCTTCAAATTTATAAACAATGCCATTCAATTATTTCTCTCTGCTGCTTTCATTTCAGCCATTAGCAGCTTTCCCTTTTTTCTCTTTTTCTCCTCCTTTATTCTTCTTTTCTTTTTTCCAGCTCATCAACCTCCACTACTTGCAGCTTCCCCCATGATCAAACCACTCCCACTGCATAATCACTTCACCAACCCACATACACTGCACCCCCATCGAGAAATTGGTAGAATGTTGGAGGGGTCACTCATGAACAAAAAAACAAAACAAAAAAATTTATATGAAAGCCACTAAATGTTGGTAGCACCATGGATTCCGGCAAAAAATTTCTTTCTTCTTCTGCATGTCTATTTTTCTTCTTTTCTAGTTTAACAAATGTTTAGTCAATTACAGACTCTTAAAAGAGACAATACCCAGATATGGTAACGAAAAAAAAAAAAAAAAAAAAGAAGAAAAATTATACATGAAAAGCTACTAAACAGCTGCCACACCATGGAATCCGGTGAAATTTTTCCTTATTCTTCTGCATTTCTATTTTTCTTCTTCTCTAGTTCGACAAATGTTTAATCAATTACAACTTTTAAAAGGGCTAATACCTAGATTTGGTCTTCCACTCCTCTGGTGAGACATTAATCTCTCACCCTCTTTTTCTATCTATTTTGCTTTGATTTTAGTTGTCTAAATCTAATACTTCTTTGTTGCCAAACTATCTATCTATATATATATGTATGTATTTAATAGATAAAAAACAATTCTTTCACAACACATAGTCGAGATAATTTGTTTGGGTCAGTGAAAGCAATGTGTTATTACCGTCATTAGTGCCAAAGCAACATGAATAAATGAGAATTGGTAAAGAGATTTGCTGGTGTGCAGGTGTGCAGGTGCTGCTTGAGTGCTTGTCGAAGTTGGGACAGAATTTTCTATAGTTGACAACAATGGGAGGAAGAAGAAAGAATGTGTGTGTGTGTGTAGGTTTCGTTCAAAAGAGAGAGAAAGAAGACGAGGGTAAAAAGGTCAATCTACCTGTTCTGTTAATAGAAGTTAGTTTGCGTTTTAGTCCACAAACCATATGGGAGTTGTGTGGACATTTCTAAACGTTAGGGGGATAAACCGCACATGACCCAAACCACAAAGGAGGTAAAGTGAAGTTTGCCCTATTGTTTTATGTCAATGGTTATGCCTTGTGTCCCACTCAGGTAGGGCCAACTACATAAACCCCTTTTTTTGTTTCTCCACTTTGTCAAGGGTTATATCCTTAGGTTTCGAAATGCTCAAATGCAAGCACAATGAATCTCTTACATAGAATGCCCTAACCCAAACTTGCATATTCACATTAGGATTCATGTTCGTAAAGGATCTAATGGGTATGTTTAGGTGCTTGTTGTCAGGCTGCCTAACACATAACCATCCTTATCCAAGCTTGGGACCCGTTGTGTAAAAGATAAAACACTAAACACAACACAGTCAGAGTGTATGAACATTTTTTTCCGAATTCTTTGCACATATTCATGTATTAATTTATAAAAATTTGAGTTTTTAAAAGTATTTTTTAGTATCTTTAGTAATTTCAGTGATTTTCAGGTTCTGCCTGTCTTTCTGCATGTAGGCATTCCATTGATGTAATATATACTTCCAAGAATGCAAACTTCCACTGGAGTCCCAATTTTGAAAATGCATCAAACTAAAATCTGTCACCATCTTGGTATGTTAGTTAAAAAACAGCTAATAGGCACTTCACTATTTGGACTTTTGTTAATGTGAATACCTTAAGACTGATGACAGCAACTCTATTAGTTGGTGTTTTATTTCGATTCTCTAAGGTCCATGTCATTGACTTGAGTCGGGGTAGAATTCCCTGCATCAACAAAAATTAGATATTGAGACAAAGCTACAACACAGTTCTAAATTAAAAAACTAAATTGTTGTGAGCTTGCAAGTTTCATTGCTTCTACACATACAATAATGCGTGTGCTCCAATGAATGTAGTTACAAATTAATGATGCTCAACTTATTAGTTTTTTGCAATTTTTAATTTGTTAATGAACAAGTAACAGTTCTAAAACTGAAGCAACTACACAGTTCAAACAAAAAATAAAGAAACAAACAAAATTTGTTATCCTTAAAAAATTACAGAGTCTAGTATATTGTTTGAGAATCAAAGTAATGAAATACGTCACGTCTCTTATGACAACCGTCAGTTACAAAGGAACAAAGACATTTAATTTTGCATGGAAATGAACATCAATTGAGATATGATTAAAGTTACTAAGTGCTCAATCGTTGGACATAATTGAACAAAATTTGAATCTAGGATATTGGCAGAAGCTCAATTTCTCTCAAAAACATTCACAACTGGGCATTAGGGTTCTTGACACATGACATGAAACTTTTGACACTTTAAACAATTGGCTTAGCAATTGGATCTATTTTATTTTTATATTTATAGAAGGAATGACACAATGGGACTAGCATCATTGAACGTCTCTCCAAAATAATTAATGCAAATCATACAGGTTTCATATGCTTCACTCACAAATAAAATATGATAATTGTTAGAATGTATCTCACATCACCTGGAGTTGCCTCATCTGTGCTGGTTGTAAGGCTTCAGTTTCCATCTCCTTAATACCTGTATTTTAAGGATAAATGTGGGCTGGGCTTTTCAATTTGGTATCAAAGCTTGGTTGGGCCTATGACTGGTGTGCCGTTTGTCCGGCTACTGTATGTCGTGGTCCAGGAGGGTGTGTTGGAATGTGTCTCACATCGCCTGCAATTGCCTCATCTGTACTAATTATAAGGTTTTAGTTTCTCTCTCCTTAATATGTGGGTTTTGAGGAAAAGTATGGACTAGATTTTTCAATTATAACTTCATAATCAGATTCTCGCATTGTCTGTGATCTTCGTTAGATCACCACTAGTCCCAAGTTGTTAGAAAAGGAATCCAACAATGTATATCAAACTCTCCAATACCCTCCCACATATGCAACTCCATCTTGCATGTGGAGATGCAAATATCCAAACATGTAGAGGAACAAAATGCAAACAGGGAAACAAATACAAATGGAGAGACTTGAACCGAAGGCCTCTCCTAATATGAGCTCTGATACCATGCCAAACACACAACATTACAAGGACAAGCTAGGATATCACAGAGGTAGCATTAAAATTCAAATTAAAAAATAATAATAATAATAATAATAATAATAATAAACAAAAGAAGAGGACATTCCATGAAATGCATTCTTATTACAAACTAACATGAAGACACTAAATTGAATAATATAAAAGCAATGAGGAGTAAAAATTAACTTTTTATTCAACATACCAGATTGTCAGTAGGACCAACATTTGGCTGGAGAGGGATCGAAGCCATGTGTGACAGACTAATTTCAGCAGTGATTGGTGTAGAAGCCCCAAAATCATTTCGACTAAACCGATTAATGGGATCATCTTGCCGAGGCCACAGTGATGCAAAATTTTCTGTTAGGGGGAAAGATGTGAAAGAAGGTAGAAAACCCACATTGACCTGGTGGGAGACACTAGTCCTTGGCAATAGATGCTGGCAAAGTTGCAAATGAACAATACAATAATCAAATAACAGTAGAAAAAAGACAAGGGTAAGTAAATAGTTAACCATGCACATAAAAACTCGGCATTCAAAATGGGGTGGACCAGCAGAATTCAAAAGTCACTTCAAAATTATTGCCTAATCAGACTCCAGAATCTTGAAAGACTATCTATAATATGTACGAATATTTATTATTTACTTAAGCTTCAAAATTTTAATAAGAGAGCCAGAAAATGAGCCAAGCAGCTCTCAGCTTGGAAATGATTTGTTCAACTGAAAAAATAAAAAATAAAAACAACTGTGAGCAGCATTTAAGGTTCACTTTATAATGAGCTGAGTCCAAGCAATCTTAAGCTGGACTCAACAAGCTTTGAACAAAGCATATATAAATATTATATGTCCATAACCATAGGGAACAATTGGAATTGATGTTTATATTATAACTCCTCTTACAACCAGGGCCTGGACTTTTCCATTCTATTCCCATCTCTCTCGCTCTCTCTCAAGTCCCACCCTTTTCAAAGCATTTTTGTGGTGTCTCATTTAGACTATTCCCCAACACAGGTCCCCTACAAGCCAGGGTGTTGGGTAGAGGTAGACTGGATATAAACCTAACCATTGGCAAAATTTTAATTGTCTGCCCTTAGACTTGAACCAGCATTCTCTAATTCGAGTTCAGATTTAGATCTAACTGGGGCTGCAAATAAGTGAGTTGTTCACAAAACACTTGTCAGTGTGCCTTCAAACTCATTCAACACAGAAATGAGCCCAGCTCCATCTCAATTTCAAGACTTGTTTCATAGACGAGCTGAGCTCGATCTTTAGTGAGCTCACCTAAGTAGACTCATGAATGACGACATATGTTTCCTTGAAAGGGTACAACACATGAACATAATAGAATGCATTGGATTTTTGCTTGTTTAGTTTTGATAAGTGAGCTAGACTTATCAGGTTCTTTGACATTTCTTAATTGTAGACTTGTACTTGTAGCCCCACAAGAACATGCCAAAGCTTTCTGTCAGAGTTTGGGTAAGATAAAGTTTTCAATAGCATGATTGTTGCAACAACCAAGTGAGCCAATCTAGAGCCACTTGCATACTGTTAGAGTATTCAAGTGCTTATGTTGTGATAAGGGCACTATTTTAATCTTCTATTGTTTTAATAAAAATGTGCCAAGGTGGAGGATTTGATAGAATACCGAAAAGCTATTTGTCTAATTCTCTCCTTGTCTTCTCTTATTTCTCTGCCCTTCTCTTTGTATGTTACACTTCAACTTGGTATCAAAGCTATACCAATCCTAGAAGCCATAACAGATCTCCAAAGACTGTTGACACATAACAACAGAGTGTTGATGTCAGCAACCTATGATGACATCAACAGCCAATGTCCGGTGAGTACCCTCCCTGAATTCTCTCTCCCTTCCCTCCTGATAATTATTGTGATTTTTCTTTTTCCTTTTTTTGAGGCTGTTTGTTGCAACTTTTCTATTTCAAAGCATTTTCAGGTTTTTACCCCTATTTTTTGATCCGCAATATGTAGACTGGTCCATACAGTTTGATGATTGGGATTCCTTCTATGGGGCCAAAATACATTGTACAAGTCTCTTTTGGTGTTTTTTTGATGATGTGGTGATCTTGGGTTTTTTTTTGGTGTTGGCAATGAGAGAAGTTGTGTTTGGCAGTCAAGTTCTCGCCCTATTTGCATTGTTTGGCTCTTCCTATGGCCTTGTTCTCTGATTGGTTGGTTATCCTTGGCTGGGTCTGGACCTCCTTTGCTTTGGTAGTGCATATGTTGGTTCACAATGGGGTTTGGTACAAGATTTTTGCTTTTGTAAACTTGTTGGCTTGGTTGATCTACTATGGCTGAGCAAAACTCCCTTTACTTCAAGATGATGATTTACCAAAATCGACCACCATGAAGAAATTGAAAGGATTGATTTATTTGGCATGGGCACATGCCAGTAAAGTATTTCTGCACAGGAAAAAGAGTGAAATTTATTATAGTCCTACCTCCCTCGCAAGGGGATTCCACACATGATGATTGGTTGAGTGGGAATTTGATTAATATGTGAGAAGCTGTGCTACAGTTTGGAACCCCTTTTTTTTTTTTTTTTTGAAAAAGCAATGAAGAATATTATTAAGCACAATCAAGAAAAGAGAAAGACAAGGAGTCCTCAAACAAGAAGTTCTAGAACAACAACAAAAACAAAAACAAAAACAAAAAAGCCCAAAACTAGGAACGGCAAATAGCAGCCCAATCCCTAGAAATCAAGAAAAATAGAACTCCTCTAAAAGGATTAGACACAAAAGCCCAAAGCAAAGTTGATCTTTGTGAGTCTCTTAAACAAATTTGGGATTCTCTTGCAGACTCTTTTTCACATCAAAGTAATGTTTCTCAAATATGTGAGAAGATTTTTTTACCAATAAGCAGTATCGACAACAGTTGTCTGGCTATCACAGCACTCCAAAAAAATTTGTGAGATCGGTTATCACAACACAGGCTTTTTACCACTGAGTTGAAACAACAAAACAAAAGCAACCTTGGGAAAAGTTTATGATTGCATCATGGCTGTCTAGATTCGATTCAAATTTGCAGGGCTTTAAAGATCATTTGCTTGCTAGTGAGACTATAGCCACTACCTCTTCACTAGCATCTTCAACTTTAGTTTCTAGCAATTGAAGAGGGGATAGTTCTTGCAGTGATTTTGTGATGGCCTTGGTAAGCTTGATTCTCAAGGTGGTTCTTGTGGTGGTGGTTCACATGGACATGGTAATAAGTGTGACCATTGTGTTTCCACTAACCATACTGAACCATTGTGCTACACTGCCACAACAAATTTCCACTCATGGATGTGTGACTCCTGCTTTTGATTCTCATAATGCACTCACTACTCAGATTAGTAATCATGTTGAGTTTGTCCAAACATTTCTTCCCTCGTCTTTTACTGCCACCTTGGCTTATTCAGGTAATATTGCATGTGTAGCCAATTCACCCCAACCTTGGCTCATAGATTCCAGAGCTTGCTCTCATATGTCTGGTAATTCATATCTTTTGTCTACTTCAACTCCTGTTACACCACATATTGTCTCAGTCAACGAATTTTCAGGTCCTATTAGTAGGAAAGGTGTTCTTCTACCCACTAAGTCATTACAATCTGTTATCAATTCCTTTCGAGACGAACACTGGGGCTGGAATTTCAATTATGAAGAAGGAGATTCCATGACTGATGGCGGCAAGAGTTTGTGATGATCGAAAGAGAGAAAAGAGGTTCCAACTAGTTCGACCTGTTTGTTGAGGCTCCAATGGTCTAGGTTCGAATTGTGAGGTGAACTGAGGAGGCTGTTAGCTACGGTTCAAAGGAAGGTCATCCAACTAGTGTTTCAAATTTGATTGGCGATGAAGTCAAACGCCAACGGAGAGAAATGATTTGCCAATGGATCTGGTTGACAACAATTCCAACGATGATGACAATGATTTTGGTAACTATGGTTTCAGAAAAGTCCAAGCTCTAATACCATGTTAGCAGAGATTGGAAAAGAGAAAAAGGACTTAATGGCTGCACAGTTATTGCCTAAGAAAATTACATAATACAAAAGAACCTAATAAACAATGATACCCTAAGAAAAGTGAAGCAAATGACAAATAATTAAACTACCCTCAAGTATTAATATATTATAGAAATACGTATCTCAACAATCACATACGTGCATGTAGTGCAAGTATAAATACTTTTAAGTGTGTAAACCTAAGTAATTATTTTCAAAGATTCAATTAAGAACTACAATAGAAGAAAATTTTGCACCAAACATTTCCCAATGTAAAACATTTATGTTGAGAAAATCAAATAATTAACAAGATTTTTCTTCTCAGAAAATCCCTTCTTCCCTAGTTTCATTTTACACTGGCAGGAATCATTGAATGCTATCATGATGACAATAACACGTCAAGGAGCCTTCAACGGAAGTATATACCATAACAGGCTACAATCTTCAAATATATGCACATAAAATTTTAGAACGTGTGAGTCACCTAGTTCTGTTTTTAAAGTGCAGCCTGCTACTTCTAGTTAGTGGGTCTGTAATGTGAACAATCTAACAAAGCTACGAGTTCAAATTTAAAAATCAACCAATAAATGTTCCCATTGTCAAATATGCTACATATGCAAGACACAAAGACACACACACATCCAACAAATTCTACTATAAATATTGTACCTATTATAATAAACAAGTTAGAGAAGCATCACCTGCTCTCTGGACATTTCTTCTTTCCACTGGTCCTGATATTTCTGGAATAACAGAATAAGAGTGCTTTGCAAATCAAGAGGCAGATCAGGTGGAAAGAGCTTCAGAATATCATCACCGGTGAAGTTCTCATTTACACATTTTCTAATAAGCGAACGAAGGCATGCCAGAACCTACGGTCAGAAATTGTACATTATTTATATGCCAAAGCTGGTTTAAAAGAGAGAGGGGGGGGGGGGGGGAGAGGGAGATTATGGATGGATTATAGAACTGGATAGAAAAAATAAGAATACAAGCGAAGTAATATCCATAGCAACAAACAAAATATTATTAACATACAACAAAAAAGTACAATAAAAAAGAGAACCAACGGTCCACCACAGAGGGAAGTAAAAGAGACCCAAGATTAATATGTCCTAAAGACAGTATTGCAAAGTGAAAGATTTGCTGTTTCGGCCTTTTTTTGGGTGCAGATGGGCAACAATCAAAATTGTTTAACTGATAACAAAATAAATTATTATAACAGGTTTTTCAAAAATGGGAAGAAACAATGCAGCAATAGATTAGTTAAAAATTAAAATTAAAAAAAAAAAGAAATATATAAAAAAAGAAGTAGAAAAGTACATATCCATACTAGCTCTAAATTAGCTTCACTGTAGTACTTACTTCTTAGAGCTCTAAAAAAAATCAAACAAAACTGGTAGTGTTTTCTCTACATTTCTTGGAGTGAATTTCCTGTGCTTTGAAAACCAAAACCACAAAACAGAAAATAAAATTTAAAAATTGCTAAAACAGGTCTTTTAAAAAATGCTATGAAACAATGCAGCACTAGATTTGTTTTATAAATATGTACATAAATTGCAGGGCTGAAATATTTTCATAGTATATAAACCCCAAGATTTTCTGGGAAAATTTAGTGTTATTGTTAGCTAACCCAACAATTTTTTCTCCATTTCACTGTAATTGTTTGAACTCTAAACAAATCAAGCAAAATTTGGCACTGTTTTCTCTGCATTTCTTGGATTGCAACCTACCTTTTGCGTTTCAAAACCAAAACTCACAGAATTGAAAAATAAATAAATAAAATAAAAATTGTTTGAAAAGAGATAGAGAGAGAGAGAGAGATTACAGGATCGAGTTCGGCGGAGGAAGGAAGATTGAGGAGAGACCGAAGGGAAGATTTGTCGGGGGCAGAGAGACCGGTTTTTCTGGTATTCCAAAGAGTTGAGAGGATGTGTTGGAGGTCTTCTTGGGACTTTATGGTTGATAGCTTGTGCAGCTGCAGGTATATCAGTGCCTCTCCCTCCATTTTGCTCCCACTTTCCTCTGCTTGCTGCTGCCACTGGTAATGTTCAAAACCCTCTCTTTTAACAAATTTTAAACATATTAAAAAAAAATAAAAAAATATTAACAAAGTTTTTAATTTTTCAATTTAAATCATAATTTTTGATTTATTTTTAATTTAAATTATTTATCTACTTCAAAAGTAAAACTGACAAAAAAATATGTATGTTAGTTATTAAATTTAATAAAAAATTATATTTTAAACATTTAATATACACATAGGTTGAGTTTCATGGCTAAAAATATTTACACCAATCTCTTCAAATTTTTAGTCAAATTATAACTTAAAAAGCTATTTTATTACATAGACTAGTCACATTTTTAGTACCACTTTATCAAACTTTTTATTCTAACTCAATCTTATTAAAATATTATTTTTTTTATTGTATTTATTATTCTTTCTTTTTTTTATTAAATTGATGAGTTGTCTTATAGCGACCCTGGTTTTGACTCGTCTTTTGAGGTGTTTCGGACTCGAGTTTGTATGGTTTGGATGGTGGTTTAGGTCTTGCTTCCATTGTCTTCCCCTTAATGTTGGTTATTGGGTTGTTGTTGTGTGTTTGGAACAAGTTGGTTGCTTGTTTTTCCAAACCTTTGTTGCCCAGAATTTGTCTCTTCCGCTTGAGCGGGCGTTCTTGCGCTCGAGCGGGCTTCATAAATTTCGCTCCACGCTCGAGCGGGAATTTGGGCGCTCGAGCAGGGACTGTGTCTGCAAAAATACTAGGAGAGCGTGTTTTACGCTTGAGCGCAAGGTTTCATGCTCGAGCGGGGGTCTGTGTCTGACGCTCGAGCGGGGCTTTTCACGCTCGAGCAGACCGCGTCTTATCAGCTCGCGAAAGTGACAATTCAGATCACTTTTTGCAATCCTCCCTCTCTCTAAAAGTCTCCAAGATCCAGATCTAGAGCATCTCTCTCTAGAAACCACATTCTCTCTTTGATTTCTCCAAATCCATTGGGATTTTGGCCATAGTTCCTTCGTGCAAGTTGTGTAACTTCTCGAGAGCTTCGTTGTGTGCGGTGGAGATCGAGTTTCATCGTCGTTGATTTTGGGGGATTCAAATATTTTCTTCTTCAAACTTGAGGTAGAGATTTTCTTTGAGTTATATATATATATATATTTGCAAGATCTTGATGATTTTTGAAATCATCCCTTGTTAAGTTTTGAAAAATTATTGTTGATTCAAGAAAAAGAGTAATTTTGAAAGTGAGTTTACTATTTGATCATTTGAGATAGAAATTGGGGGTTTTGAACTATGTATGTTAAAGAAAAATGTCTTTAGTAAGATTTTTCTCAAATGTTTGAAGATGGATGGTTTTGATGAGAAAACCTAGAAATTTAGGGATTTTAAAAAGAAGTTGAAAATCCATGGTCGATATTGTTATATTTATTTTGAATGCCCAAAATAAATGATGTTTGGAAATTTTCTTGTTTATATTGTATAAATGATAAATTTGAGAAATATGAGAGTTGTTGTTCATTTTGAAAATTGTTATTCAAAATGTTGATATAGTCTTGAAATAGCTAATTTGTTGAAAATGCTCGAAATAGGGAGGATGTATTATTCCTCGGATGAATTGAAATAAATGTATATTTATTTATCTTGTGAAATTGCATGGAAAGGAGAAATGAGAATTTTGATCACAATGGTAGCATTGTGTGGAAGAATTGAAAATGGAAGAATTGTTGCATTGTATTGATTATTGTTGCATTGGCATATCAATTCATATGATTACATTAAATTTTGAAAGTTGATTTGAAAGCTTGCATTGAGAAAGGAATGTTGAGAAACAATTTTTCATGAAATGGTTTTGGGGTAAATATAGTGGTAAGTCTTGAAAGGTAGTGTAGAGAATAGGTGTCGAGCCTTCCAGTTAATACTGGTAAAATTGACATATTATGGGTGTCGAGCCCTCCAGTTGATACTGGTAAAAATGACAAATTGGTAGTACTTATATAGTCTATTTGCAGACACTGACCTAGGGATTACCAGAGTTGTATTTACCGCCCCTCGAATAAAGTTTGATAAATGTTGAGCAGTTGAAATGGCATGACATCATTGAGCATGTTGGTTTTTAAAAGATGAAGGTGTGTTTTACTTTCAAAAAGGCATGGCATGGCATAAGCATTCCATCTCTTGAGACTTGTGTAAAATGTATATACTTTGTTAAGAATTCTCTACTGGGCTTTATGCTCACCCTACGGGATTTTTGTGCAAGAAAAGATGTGGTGATTCCGCCTAACTGAAGGCGTAGAAGTGTGTGCAGAGAGCATAATGTGCTCATTAGCTGTGACTCTGATTGTAAGCCAAGGGCTTTGTATGTGTGGATTTGAATAACTGTTTTGTGTAACCAGGCTCAGGCCTTGGAAACTTGTAAACCCTTGGGGGTATTTGTTGTTTAATTAATTGTTGTTGGATTAATTGTATTATCGCATGAATGCTATTTACATCATGTAATGCAAGTATGAGGATTTATTATCATTTTACTTTAAAGAGCCATGACTATTGTATTACCATTTGGGCATGAAAATTGGGGCGTTACATGGCTTGATCAAGTAGCACTAGAATGTCAGCCAAACAATTCTTATGTTCCTTTGTAAAGGTAAAACTGGAGGAAACGGGTGCTTGCTGTTTAGCTCAGGCAGCCATTATGATGATCTCCGATTGAGTTGAAATTTTTTGTGGTTGATTTACTTAATCAACTCTAAAATATGAGTGGATCGGATAGTTAGAGAGTCACCAACACGGTGGCCAACTGGTGCGTTTCGGGTAAAACATAAAGACCCCAAGTCCAAAACTGGACCATATTCTTCGAACATTCTGCTTTGCATTCCATCCTCTCTCTGAGAGTTATATTCAATGACATGAACAGTCAAGAATACATTTCACACTTGATCACTTTCAACTAAACAGTGGTAGACAATGAACAATCAACAATACATTTCACTTTCATTGAGACAATTTATCGAACAGTTGTGATACAAGAATTTTGTGCGTACAAATTTCAAAAATGTTCAACATGAAACAACTTAATTCAATCAAAGAGACACCTGACGGTTCTCAAATAAAATTATAGACCCCAATTTATCCAATCTAATCCAAATCTAGAGTACAACATAGAGAGAGAGAGAGAGAGAGAGAGAGAGAGAGGAGGGGGAGAGAGAACCTGAACTTCAGATATGGTGAAAGCAGATGCTGTGGAGTGGTTGCCGCTCTGTAGTTTTGGCGTAGAAGAGGAAGAGGGTAGAGTTTGGCGCGATAGAAAAAGAATAAAATAAATAAATAACGATGAACAGTACCTCGTTTGTTGTAGCGAGATACCCTAGCACACTTAAATTTTGGCATGCTTGTAGTGAGATTGATGGGCTTGGTTTTTTAGAGTTTATCTCGCTAGTTTAGTTGGAGAAGGACTCTACTGAGTTTGATGAGGTTGCTCTAAAATAACATTTTTTTTATCGATTTTACTTAATTAATGAAAATAAGTAAATGGTTTATATTGAAAAAAAAACATCTGGGGTTTAAATTAATAAAATGAAAAATTTAAGATTTATTTTGTTACAAGAGTCACTGTGATATTGTTTTTGTAATTTTTTTTTTTATTTTTCTTGGTAAATTATACTTTTTTCTTATATATTTGGTCATTTTCTCACTTTAGTTTTTTTTTTTTAATATATATATTTTTTATTTTGCTCCTTCGTGTTTCAATTTTTTTTTCCTTCTAATTTATCCTAATTTTTTTTCAAAAGTATACAAAAAATATCACGTTAACTATCACATGACATAAACATATATTATTATGTTATGGTTTGACTGTGTTAGATGTGTGATTTATATATAATAAAACATTTTTATGACACATGTCTATCAATGTGCTTTTTTTTTTCCTCCTAATTTGGACATAAGTCAGTTTTTAGATTAATTGAGAAAAATTTGAAACAAAAGGGCCAAAGAAGAAAAAAAATATGTTATTATGAAGCAAAGTGAAAAAATAGCCAAACATTAAGGAATAAAGTGTAATGTATCTTTATTTTTTTAAAAGTATAAGTTTTTAGTTGTGGATGTATATTTACTAGTGGGTGGTATACGCAATACGTGCACAATTAAAAAAAGTACAAACAAAACAAACAAATATTACACTTTGTATGTCACTCAAATAGTAAGTGTAGGTGTTAGGCTCAAGTTTTATCCTATTTTTTAATATATATATTTTTTTAAATTGAAAAATCCACTTGGCACATAGAGAAGTAAAGGCTTCAGTACACCAATATAAGTGTTCACTTTTATATACAGTCTAGCGATTAGCACGCGTGATACGTGTGCAATTCAAATAAATAAAAATAAAATAAAATATTTGCTACATATATTATGTATTAGTTAAGTGGTAAGAGTATTATTTACTTGACCTAAGACCAAAGGTTTGAGCCTTACTCCTTTTTTTCTGTTTAATTTTTTATTTTAAATATAAAAGTCGACACTTAATATTTACTATATATTGTATGCCACTCAAGTAGGGATGGTCACGGGTCGAGTTTGGGATGGACTCCTTTTTCTCTATCATTGTCTCTTTCTCTTCAAATTGTGATACCACTGCCACCACAAGATCTTTAGGTCTTGGCTGGGGTTGAAGTGTATCCATCATGCATAGATCAGTACTCCCACGAATATGGACCTCAGGTCTAGGCAAGTGGGAAGGGGTGATATATATGCTAGGTTTAAAGGTGGGTGGTAGTGTATGGGTAAGGTTAAAGCGAGAAGATAGTGGGTTGGTGGTGACATTTGGCCTCTGTGATGAGCTATGATTTTATGGTCAATGAGATCCTGAATCTCATGAAAGAGGCGGACACGCCGGTCGGTTTCATGGACATGTTGTCGGTGAAAGGAATAGTATTTGGATGCATCGTGCCTGGGAGGAAGAGTGTTAGGAAGAGGGTGAGGTTCAAGAGATTTTAGGTGGCCTTTCTCCACCAACACTTTCATAGCTCAGAATAGGGTCATGTAAAGGGGATGAAAGTTGCGATTCAGGGGTTGGTTTGAATTGTAGGGTTATGGGTGGATATCGGCAAATAGGTTAATTATTTTGGCCAATGTGGTAATAGTACCGACTTCTGAAGGCTTCACAACTATACCACTACTACTAGTAACATTGGAACCACAAAGAAATGTTTTTCTGATGAGCTCTTTCTCGTCTACTATAATTCCCTGCTATATGGTGTCCTTAATCTGGACCCCCATCTCATGTAATTCCTTGAAAGTAAGGAGTGGAAGGACTATCATCTTCTATAACATTTTGCCATGCATATTTCTAACCACAATTCAAATGGCCGCCTTAGCTCTCCATCTAATTACAAACTCCACAAAGCTTTTCTTGGGTTATTGACGGGTAGCTTCCAACTCTCGAGTGGTTACCTCGATCTGAGTGTTATAGGAATATTGAGTAATGAAAGCCTCAGCTAACTTCTCCAAATTTTGCTTTACTTTATCCGCCAACTTGGCATACCAGGTGGTAGCCATTCCCGACAAAGTCCTCCCAAATAGAGACAATTTCTGAGGATGGGTCAGACCCATAGGTTTCAAAACATTTGAAAATAAGCGAATATGCACCATAGGGTCCCCAGACCCATCAAACCAATCCACATGTGACATTTTGAATCTTTCTGGTAATCTCATAGCCGCCTTTGTATACCCATCTTCGATGTTTGGAATGGAATTGATCCCTTGGATTTTTTGAACATATTCTCCAATTTGGCTATCTTTAACATAGCCGAATCAAATTCAGCGAGGTCAAGGGGAAAAAGCCCTTCATGTAACAACCCTAACCTGTGATTTATCATAATCTTTGATTAGGAATGCCTAATAAGTAATTAAGAGAAATTCTAAATTAATTGCATGTGTATTGTGTTATATGTGCTCATATTTGTTTGACGTAGGAATACTTGTCTGTGTTTCTGATTCGATACATGAATTGAAGGCCTTATCAGCATCCGATCACGAAATTGACTTGATTTATTTGTTATTTGAAAATTTTAGAATTTATTGAAATTCAATTCGGAACAAATTAATTAGGATAATTAATGCCAATTTGATTAGCTTAAGCCAAGCTTAATTAAGTCTCATTAATCAAGCCTATGTAAGGCACAAGTGATCTCTAGAATACACTTTACATTCTCATTTCTTCATCTTTGAGGCAACAAAAACGTGAGAGAGACCGAGGGACTAAGAGAATTGAGATCAAGCTTGAGGTTTGGAAGGAAATTGCTAGGAGACTTGGAGAATTGCTCAAGATTATGTCTGAACCTTAAAGAATTGAGAACCTTAAGTAAGAATTCTAGCCTCTAGTTTGGTAATTTAGTTGGTTAATGGATGGAATCAAGTGAGATAGGTGAATTAACATGAGAATTGAGCTAAAGAATGGAATTGAGAATCAATTCATGCATGCATGTGCATTTCATAGTATTTTGAAGTTAATTTCAAGTAATTCTTCCATGCATGTCATGTTTTCAACTTAATTTTGAGACTTTATCATGTTTTCCATCAATTTACCTTGTTTGAGCATGATTTGAAGGGTTTAAGTTCAAAGAATTACATGCATGTTTGTATCATGAGTTTTGAGTTTGAATTTAACATAATTCATTTGCTTTTAGGCCATGATTTTGCGAAATGAGTTATAATTCAAGATGAATTACGAGCCCAAAAGAACATGTTTTGTGGCTTTGAATTTGAGTTTTGGACTTAGAATCGCAATCTGGAAATTCCAGAATTTGCACCTTCTGCTCGAGCGGTGAAGTCTGCGATCGAGCGAAGAATGCAAGCTCTAAGAAGTTTTACAGACTTTTGTAGACCGCTTGAGCTTAGGAAGTTACGCTAGAGCGGAGACCCTGTTTACCCAGTCTTGCACTTGAGCGACCGTCGAGCGTTCGTCAAGTGAAAAATCAAGCAATCAGTACTTTTGCAGACTTTGTAGACTGGTCGAGCGACTGATGTTGCACTCGAGCGAACTGCCTTGTTTTTGAAAATTTGACTAAGCGTTCCGTAGCACATTTTGGCATCCTCATTGCATCTCAGGCATTCCTAAGCCCTAATTATGACATAGTAATGAAGATAAAGATTAGAAACACACCAAGATAGAAATGAAATGAGTTACGTACCTTCCTAACATGGGTTTCAACGTGTATATCTGTTATGTGTTTATATGCAGGTCACGCGCTTTAAGCTATCTGATCTGTCTGCCTTATCTGATCTGCTAGCGGAGCCATCTGTGAGTAATAACTTTGTAAAACTATGTTCAATTATAAGTATTTTCTGAATTATATAAGATGATCTATTTTTTGAATTATCATTTTCTGTATGAATGAATAGTTGTCTAATATTTCTAAAATGTATTTGTGGCATCCTTAGTTTCAGATGACACCTGTTATCTGTTTTGTTATGTCCCAATTACGGGCCAACTGTATGTCTCATGAGCCAACTGTTATGGATCTTTCTGTATACGCCCCATTTATGGGCCAACTGTACGTCTCATGAGCCAATTGTATCATCTCTGTACATGTGAGTCAACTGTATGCCTTCATGGTCGTCCCTTTATGGGTCAACTATTTCTATTAGTGCTAATGCATATACTACGTACGATTAATTGTAACTTCTGATTATGAATATGATTTTGATTCCATTTCTGTTATAAATACTGATTTCTGAGCAAGAATATGAATATGAATCTGTTTTTGATATGAACTTTGATTCTGTATCTGTTATGGGCAACATTTATTAAATCCTTTACTCTATTATTATTTACTAGGCTCCAGCTCATTGTATTATTTATGTATGTGGGTGACCAGGCACGTGACTAGGCTTAGAGTTGATTGCCTGGAGCTGCTTTTTGTTGGCCAACCTTTATGCCTCTCGAGGAGGTTCCGAAAAGAGTCAAGTAGTCGAGTTTTGTGAACTAAGTTTAAGGCGTTGTTTTCTTTTATTGAATCTGGACAAGTTTTTGTTTATCTGTATTGGGCTAAGACCCATTTTGGCTTTATCTGTATAAGTGAGTGACGTAAGACTAATGTAGATATGACGTCACATGTGTGTATATAAAGTTTTAAACTTTTCTGTCCCACATATGTCTACACAACTCTATGGTCATTATCTTTTTGTGATTGCTTCTACTAGCCCCTTGATTATGTGGTATTTTGTACAAAGGCCTCGGGGTAATCCAAGGATTACTGGCCGGTTACGACGCTAAACCTATAGGGGCGGGTTTGGGTCGTGACACTTCAACAGGCTGTACTGGAGCTTTGAAGGCTGGGGCTTGAGCTAGCTTCTCTTACTAGCAAGTCCTGGAAAATTCTTGACCGGCAGAAGTGGGTCTAAAACCGGATAATTGATTGGTAGTGGATGTGTGGTAGCTGTCCCTATTGGTTTGTTGCATGCCACTGATGGCATCGCCTTGAACAGTCATAGTGTGATTAAGATTGTCCATGGTTCGCTGAAGATTGGCAATCATCTCTACTAAATTAGGTGGATTTTGAGCCATTGCAAAAATTGGTGAACGGACAACTAGGATATTATGTAGAAGGGATTTGAGAGGTGACTTATGCGGACTCTGATCTAGCTGGGGTTGTCTAATTCTTCTTCAATTGAGAATTAATAAAAATGACACCAACACTGGCCGACCTTGAACTAGATCTATAGTTTTGCAGAGTCTACTAGCTACGGTATGGCTCAACTTTCTTCGCGCCCCGTTTTCGGAGAGCTCGAATTGGTCCTACAGTTCGGACTCCTGTCACGGTTCTGAATCTAATCTCACAAAGTGCAATGTGAGACTGAGGCCTTGTTTGGGGTACTCTAAAAAAGTTTAAAAGTCAAAAAGTCACTATCCTATTTAAGTCATATCATCTTATTTAAGTCACATCACCTCTCTATCACATCACTTCAAACCCAACCCATACCCAACCCATATTTCACAAAAATTCAAAAAGTGCACTTATTTAGATCATCCCAAACCACCCCTGATAAACACCAAAGAGTCCAATCCAGCAAATCATTTTGGAAAATCAATTTTGAATCAAAAAATGCCAAAATTGGACTACTTTTTCAGATTACAGAGTCGCCACCTAAATGTTTTATTTTTGGAAAATTTAGGAAACCCTGACTCGTGCCAAAGGCCACGTGTCCGTCATCACCAAAGTTGCCTCGGCTCGGGAACTTGGGTACAAGAGGGGAAGGTCCTGAAATGAGCACCCCCACTCGCCCGATCAAAGGATCGACCTCTACTAAGCATGATATGTTGTTTTATAAACACATGTGTTCTTATTCCGGTTATTTAGCTAACTTTACTATGTGACACGCGTGCAAGCAAGTATAGACTAAATTGCAAGAATTGGAACAAAATAACTCATGTTTGTTTTTGAAAATGGTTTGAAGTTGCCACCCTCAAGTGGGCTAAAACACAGATTTACCATCAAACATGACGGGCTTTAAAATATGATTTGCTACTTCGCAAAATGGGCTTAAAACTCACATTTATCGAATTGTTCCAATTCAAGCAACCAAGCCTTCATCCACAGGCATTCATACAGTTTAGCAAATAAGCATATAGCCTCATGGCAAGCATGCGAATCATGGCAATATGGCAATCACACTCATGTAAGTATGCTAAAGCATAAAACTCATGGAATACTCCAAGCCGAAACAAAAACTAGTTAGAAAAATGCATGATCCTAACTATACAAGATGCCTAATGCAACACATGTAATAATGCAGTTAATAGGCTCGACTACTAATATGGCATATGATACAATTTGATAACATGCTTTGAAACACGTATTCGAGAAAGTATTGAAATTGACAATGTAGTTTGAATGATGTGCAGAGCCTCGGTGCATGCAAGACAAATGAATGGATGCAAACATTTGAGCATAAGGTATGCTAATTGAAAATGTTCCTAATCTAACCATCAAAAGCGGGTAAATAAAAGGGAGAAAGACGTGGGGTTGGAAGACATGGACAGACGCATGCACACTTATTACAACATTATGCCCTCGCGAAGGAGGGTCCGAATGAATAAGCTAAGCTACATTATGCTAAGCTAATTATTACAAAACGAAACTAATTAACTATTTTAGTTAACTAATTATTACAACACAATTGAATAACTCACTATGCTAAGCTAATTAAAATATTACAAATCAAATTAAACTAATTAATTACAACACATGTATTAATTAGCTACAACTAGCTAATAAAGCAATGAAGTGGCCTCGCGGGCGAGGGAGACATGCATGCTTGGTTGTGTCCTCCCGGAAATCCATCCTCTGTTTGCACTCATTGTGATCTCTGAACATCGAACCAACTTCCAGACTGCCTCTGCTCCAAAACAGAAAGACTTTTGCACAAAAATTGATTAGTGGCTGGTCGGCCACAGAAGATGGCTATCGGCCACCTTAACTAGCCGGTCGTTAGTTTAAGGGGCCGATCGGCCACTGCTTTTTCTAGATTTCTGTTTTCGCTGCAATAGAGAGCAACAGAGGCAAAGCAATGCATTTTTCAAGAAATGTGTGTACTGTTATACTCCTTATCATTTTTCAAGCTCAAAGGAGTGTAGCTTTTGGTTCTCAAACCATCAACAAGCATTTTCATGCATGATGGCCAAAGAACCAAGCTTGTACAAGCTCAATGAATACACAAACAAGACCAAAACAACCAACACCTTATCATGCATGACCAAGGGTGTCGGTGACCAAGAAAAATGACACGTTTAATCACTTTGAGTATGAAACGTTCCATTTTTCTTGTGTTTAGATTAACGTCCGATCCAAACACATGCAATGCAACACAATATGCTTATCTTGTTTATGTTTTAGTTGGTTCATTTTGTTTACACATTTTACATTACCGATTAGTCCTTTAACTGGTTAAGTCCAAAGTGAAAGTCCTCTAATGAGAGAGGGGTCAACCAAAGGATGATTTAAGACATGTGAGAGATCATGCCGTTGGTTAGTAGAAACCCTCAAAAGAGGATTAAAACCATTGAGCACAAGCTCTATCTCAAGCTTAAACACAACCCAAAAGCTAACCAACCCTCAAAGCAAATGAAAAGTGAAGAAATGAGGGAGGTTGCAGATATTTTAGTGCTGAAATGGCATGAAAAATGTTACTACAACATGCAAGTAACTCATGCACAACATGTTCAAAAGCCAAAAACACTAAACTAGTGAAGAGCATTACACTAGAGGCATGCAATACAAACCTCAACCGACAGAACCAGCTCGGAACAAAGTTAAAATATGCCAAAACAAGAGCTAAACTTGCTGAGATTAAGTCACAAAAAGGTAGAAAAACATGCTCAAATTTTAGGCTATCTACACTTGCAAACAAGATAGAAGGAGGGGAGGCCACCTCTTCCTATTTTGGACCTCAAAACCAAGTTTTTACCACTGAAATTTCCCTGGAATTCAGTGGTTAAAAGGGCCCAAAAAGTTGTTTTAGAAAGCTTTGAAAAATGGCACAACAACTTAACAAGCAAGCTACAAGAAGGGTGAACCTTAAACCACCATTTTAGACCATAAAAATAGAGATTTCAGAGGTTAAAACTAGCCTCAAAATAGAATGCAAAGATGGCAAAACAATTGTTTAAATTAGGCTTAAAATACAAGTGTTTTACCTCTTGAAGACAAGATGCTATTTAGGCAACAAAGGCAAGTCAAACCAAGCCAATATCCTCTTCTAGAGCTCAAATAGGACCTCAAGCAATCTCAACACAATAGTGATCAAGTTTGATCAAGGGCTCACATGCAAGAGTGTAGAGAATTTAGGCTTTAAGGCATAAAATATCAAGAGAGAGAGGATTCTAGAGAGAGAGAATTGTAGAGAGAGAGGTTTTAGAGAGAGAGGCTCCCAAACTTTCTTCCAACCTTCAAAACTATAGAGAATGGCCTCCATATATAGCAATATATGAGCTTCAGGTCGAAATATCTGAATTAGGATAGCTGGCACATTGTGAAAACAGTTGGAGGGAAAATATCTGCAAAACATTTGAGTTTTGGACACAAGTGGCCGACCGGCCACTGTAGACACCCCATTTTTGACCGTCCTCAAGACTTGGACGTCACCGTTTGAACACTCGGTGATTATCCATGTTTGTGTTCGTTTGGAGTTCCCGGAGGCCTCGACTCGCGTGCCTTGCCTCAGGATCTCCGAACTCGACCGTTTAGTGTCTGGTTTTGCACCAAACACTTGTGTTTTGCCTTGGAAAGGCAGGGTGGGGCTTGTAGACCATCCCCACCCACCACCGGCATTGGCTAGATGCCACCGGCTGGTTTTTGCTGCCACCGGCAATATAGTTTGCCGGCCGGCACTCTTTGTTGCCGGTCAGCACTCTTTTGTGCCGGTCGGCACTATTTTTGGCCAAGATGGCATTTTTTGCCGGCCGATTGCTGTTCATCTGCTTTTGCAGATATTTTTGGACAGTTGTATTGCTTTTGCTCTCCATGGAGGGATCTCCCTCTTGCAAAGCTTGTCTTGTAAGCTTTACAAGAGGCATATAGAGAGAAGCCCTCTCTAAGGCAAAGAGGAGAAGCTTTAGACATTTTAGGGAGAGAAAATACAGAGGAGAGCTCTGGTTTTCTAGGGTTAGGGTTAGACATATACAACCTATCTCTCTTTTCCTCTCATTTTGCACACTAGGTGTTTTGTGTCTCACTATTGCACACAAACACATAGTGTTTCACCTTCCTCTTGGAGCTGAGGTTCTAAAGAGTGTGTTTTGAAGTTTTGGTGTTGGATTCAAGCTCAAGGAGGCCATTGGAGCACCATTGTTGAAGAGGACTACAAGGGTGAGAAACTAGTCCCTTTTTTCTCCATTTTTGCATTGATTTTCTACTAGTCTTAGAGCTGTTTTTGTGATTATTGTATAACATAAAAAAGTTCTGTTTTTAAGCCCTCTTTATTGTTTATTAAGAGTGTTTTGTTGTTTGAGGGGTGTTGACCACCCTTAGGCCTCAAAAGGCCTCATTTTGAGCCTTTTTGTGCTAGCTCCGGGATTTTGGTGTTGAGGTCTCTTCACCACTGAAATCTTGAGGGATTTCAGTGGTGAAGATGATGCTTTGAAGTCCCAAGAAGGAGAGGGCCACCCCCTCTCCTTGTTGTCATGTAATGCCTTATTTGTGCCTTAACATGTTCTAGGTTGTTAGCCTTTGTTAGAGCATGTTTTAGGCTTGCATTTGTGAAGATTATGTGCTTATTTTTCCATGTTTTAGCTCTGTCCATAATCGTTTGGGTTGATCTTTGCATACATTATATAGCTCCTTTGTATTTAGGCTTGTTGGCCTTGAGTATGTGCATGTGTAGCATGCCATCTTTGCATTGTTTTGGTGATTTGGAATCATCCTACATGCTATTTCAATCCCATTTCCATGCTTGTTTGATTACCTTGCATGCCTCTTTAATGCTTTGAAAGCATGTGTTGCAATGCTCCATGTTTTGGCCATGGTGTATGCCTTTGAATTTGGGCCATTTAGATGCCATCTAAGTAGTCCTTTAGCTTTGTTTTAACATGCTAAACCTCTGATTTTGGTCCTTCTTTGCATGCCATGTTTGGTCATATTAAGTGTAGTTCATTGCTTCATTGATTTGCTTTGAACACTTAGGCCATTTCGTGCATGCTTAGCTTGATTTATAACTTGATTTGGCATCATTTTATAACATGATTTTAGGGTTCATGTTGCATGCTAATTTGTCCATGTTTCCTTCTTTCAAGTGTGCTTGAATGTTGTTTGATTTATGCTTAAGTGTTGGTCCTTATGTGCATGTGTGTGTGCATGCCATTTAGCTCTCACTTTTTAGCACAATGGCTACTGTTTAGGCCTATTTTAGAGCTGCCTAATTCATGTATAAGTCCATCTTGCCATCCATTTGCATTGCCATATGTATGCTTGCATGATTGCATAAGTGCCTTGCCATGTCATGTCGCATTCCTAGCTTGTATGCCTAGGTTGCATTGCATTTTGCATGCATGCCTTGTTCCTTGAATTGGTGATAGGAATTGGGCCTAATTTGTTTGATTGGTTTGCATGCATTTGAAACCAAAGTTGCATGCTTGGTTCCTTGGGCCATCATGCATGGAAATGCGTGATTGGTGGCCCGAGAACCGAGGCACATGTCCCTTTGAGTCATTACAATGATAAGAGACATGTTTGGTGCATACATGCCTTGAATTGTGCTGCCATGCCTTGCTTTGCCCTCTGTTGCTGTGAGTTGCAGGTTCTGCAGGAATACTCTGCCGACCGGCAGTGTAATGTGCCGACCGGCACAATTTTCTCTGCCGACAGCTTCAATTTTGTGCCGATGGCCATATTACACTGCCGGTGGAAATTTCAATCAGCCGGTGATGACCCCCTCTGTCCAAGGATGCAGTCCTGAGGCTTTGACAGCCTCCAGAGGAAGAAAGGAAGGAAAACAGAGGCAGCTTGCGCATGGTGGCGCGCTTCCCGAGGCGTTTTCCCGCTTTATTTAATTTATTCAATTTGTTGATTAAATTAGTTAATTTGTAATATTAATTAGCTAGTGTAGTTAATTAATTTGTATTATTATTTTGGTCCCTCCGAGCGAGGGCAAATCTGTAATAAGTGTGCGTGAGTGTGTGTATGTCTTCCAACCTCACGTCTTTCTTCCCTTTTATTTACCTGCTTACGATGGTAGATTAGGGCACGTTTAATTTAGCATACCTTATGCTATGCATGTGTGCATCCATGCATTTGTATTGCATGCATTAGGCTCGGTACATCATGCTAACTGCATATGTTTTTTCAAATCAAAAACTGAATATGTGATAATTGTGCATTTTCACATGACATGTCTAGGATTAGCCGAGCCTATCTTAGCGACATTTTATATGCGATGCATTAGGCACTTCACATGGACTTGGATCATGCATGTTTGCTAACAAGTTCTTTGTTTTGGCACGGAGTACTATGTAAGTATTTCCGCTTTAGCATATCGCATGAGTGTGAATGTTGACATGACAGCATGCTTAACATGTGGCTAGATGCTTATGTGTTAAACTGTTTTGAATGCCTGTGGGTGAAGGTTGGATTGTTTGAGTTGGAAAAACTCGTTGAAATCTGTATTTTAGCCTACTTGCGAGTAGCAAATTCCAAAGCATTTTCAAACCAAACGGATATGCAAGGTTTATTTCCAAATTAGGCAATCTAGCCTATACTTGTTTGCTGTGCGCATAACGTAGTAATTCTAAGCTAATAATTGGTTTAAGAACATATAAAGTTTTCAAATACTGATATCATGGTTAGTAGAGGCCGGTCTTCGGACCGGGCGAAAGGGGGTGCTCATAGCTGACCTTCCCCGATCGTACCCAAGCTCCCGAGCCGAGACAACTCCGGTGATGACGGACATGTGGCCTTCGGCACCGAGTCAGGGTTTCCTAAATTTCCCCATTTTAAAATATTTAGGTGGCGACTCTGTATCTGGCAAAGCAGTCCATGTTTGGCACTACTTTTTCAAAAATCTGTTTCTCAAAACGATTTTCCAGATTTGGACTCTTTGGTTCAGATTAAGAACCGTGACAAAAATCGAGTCCGAACAGTAACACGAGCCCTCGCGCGGGCGCTGTTACAGTTTCTGGCGACTCCGCTGGGGAAATTTAGAGAGCTTGACTTGAACTCGTGATATCCTGTTTTGATTTCGCTTATGTGTTTCTTTGCATTGCATGTGCATTGATGCGCCTAGGAACACAGTGTTTGCCGTCTGCCATTCCTGAACGGTTTGCTGGAGGCTTGCCTTGTCAAGGCATGTCCATAAGGCTGACCGGCTATGGGCTCTGACAGTATGGGAACACAAACCCCGGTTTACCCGGGGCACCCTTCTTGACCATTCGACCTAGTGCATATTCGGAATCCGTAGTGACCATTCCAAACTAGGACAGGTTGCTTACCTGCTAAGTTGTTTGAAACCGCTGTGTGCGTAGTGAAACCCTAGTTCCTGACAAAATAGGACAGGGAAACCCTACCCCAACATAGGGGTGATTGAGCTCTCTTTATTTGCTATGTTCTTTTAGAGTGTATCTCTACAGGAATGCATATACCAGTTTGCGAGTTTGAGTATCGGGCCCGAAGGCGCCAGAATCAGTGTTGTTGAGAATCAGTTATCAGGAATCAGTCATCCGCGGGTATTAGATTCAGTGTTTTGGGAACAGAAATCTGAGAACAGTGATCAGCTGTCACGACCCGAACCCGCCCCCGTGGGTTAAGGACGTAACCGGCCAGTAATCATGAGATTACCTACGGCCTCAAACTGTTCTAAACGTATTTTAACAGAGTTAATGGGGGCCAAACGGAAGCAAAATTAAAAACTTTGTCCATAGAGCCGTGCTTATATGCACATCAAACAAACCATACTCAGATACGTTAATAACCCACATCAAAAGTACAGCTTCACAAAATTCATTACAGACAGGATCGTCCAAAACGAGTCAACCTATAACAGACTATGTACAGACATGCACTGGGTCCTTGCCAACAAGACAAAACATAGGTACATAGTAAAAGGGCAAGGATGGTCTCATGCGCGAGGCACAAGGCTGACTCTCCCAAAACTCCTGTTGTTCCTAGCAGACTTCACTGGGGCTGGGTTTGGACTTCCCTTGGCTCACCTACAAATACATGAATGAGCGTGAGCGATAGCCCAGTGAATAATATCAAATATAACAGTTACATAACAATATGTAGATCAACATGCTCCAAACGGCCTTGGGCCCAATTCATACTTCTGTTTAACAGCAAAATATATATAACTATATGAAATGCAAGTCAAGTAACTGTAGTTCCAAACATTCTGGCCTTTGGTCCATCCGGGTTTCCATTCATGGCAAAACGGCCTTCGGCCCATTCATTCATGTCAAACGGCCTTTGGCCCATTCATTCATGTCAAACGGCCTTTGGTCCATTCATTCATGTCAAACGGCCTTTGGCCCGTTCATTCATGTCAAACGGCCTTTGGCCCATTCATTCATGTCAAACGGCCTTTGGCCCATTCATTCATGTCAAACGGCCTTTGGCCCATTCATTCATGTCAAACGGCCTTTGGCCCATTCATTCATGTCAAACGGCCTTTGGCCCATTCATTCATGTCAAACGGCCTTTGGCCCGTTCATTCATGTCAAACGGCCTTTGGCCCATTCATTCATGTCAAACGGCCTTTGGCCCGTTCATTCATGTCAAACGGCCTTTGGCCCATTCATTCATGTCAAACGGCCTTTGGCCCATTCATTCATTTATTCTTGTCAGACTTTTGTCCACAATCCCAATTAACAACTCATAATATTTATAGGGGAATAACAATTGGACATTGACAAGTTTTCAAATATTGATATTACTCACAGTGATCGGCTTGTGGATTTGCCCTGGAGCTTGACCCTACACGTTTCATGAACACAAAAGGGTCATTAACAGTTCAATCCGTTCTTTAATTCACATATTCCTCTTTAGGCTTTATTATTATCTCATTAACTCATTTACAATGCTTAACATATGCCTAAGAGTGCTTGCAAGTGAAAGAGAACGGAAAACAGAACACAAAATGCAAAAACAGAATTTCAGAAAATAGGGTCCCCGCTCGAGCGTGGACTTACCCGCTCGAGCGGACCCTTAAGTCTGCGAAAGTACTGGTTGCCTTCTATTCCAGCTCGAGCGTGAACTAGGCC
Source organism: Camellia sinensis (assembly GCF_055761805.1). Classification (NCBI taxonomy): domain Eukaryota; kingdom Viridiplantae; phylum Streptophyta; class Magnoliopsida; order Ericales; family Theaceae; genus Camellia; species Camellia sinensis. The sequence goes on from NC_138972.1 coordinate 64,585,116, forward strand.
GCTCGAGCGGACTGCCTGCCTACACAGCTCCCTGCTCGAGCGTAAACTTCCCCGCTCGAGCGAACACCACATCTGCAGAAAATGCTGGGAGCTCGATTTCTCCGCTCGAGCATAACTTCACCCGCTCGAGCGTACATCGAAAATCTGGGTTTTCCAGATTGGGTTCTTGAGCTTCATCTTGACATTCAAAGGCTCTAAATGCATGATTTCGGCCCAAATTTCACATAATCATATACTAACATGGTACAAACATAGAATTACAACATATTGAAGCTCAATTTCATAATTTATTTACATGCATGGCTCATTTTCCACCAACTCATTACCAATGTAGCCATTTCATGCATTCAAAGCTCATATCTTCTCAATTTGTACATGCATGTGATGGATTAGCCACATTCTCAACTTAGATAACACCAATGGTGATCAAGACATGAGTTTCCTTTAATATTTCACATGGGTTATACACATTTGTGCTCAAACATGCAAATTTCAAAGTATTTCTTACATGCATGCACATATTAAGCTTCAATTCAACAAACACAACTCAACTTCATTACAATCTTGTTCTTGATCACCAAGATAGCTTGGACATGCACAAAATTACAATTATAATCCAAGAATCACTCACCTAGGAGCTTGATCCTCACAATCTATGATCAAATCTTGAATTAGACTTCCAATCTCCAAGTTTCAAGACCAAAGTTGCATAATCCCTCTTTCTCCCTCCTATGGTCGGCTCTCCCTCTCAAATTGAGTTCAAGAATCAGCCAAAATAAGCCAAGGGAGAGAAATAAGGTGTAGTGCTCAAATATATTAAGTCCCACTAAGTCAATATAATAATATAAAATAATGGGGTACTTAATTTATCATTTCAATCAGTTTAAATTGACCAGAATCAATTTTCAATTAAATTTCACCGTAGGCTCTAAAAATTATGCCAACCACAATGGCGTAATCGATTTCGGGTTCTGTGGCCGATAAGGCCCTCAATTAAATTTCCAAAGCTGATTATTCAAACAGATATTCCTACGGTGAACAGATGGAACTTCAAATCACATATTTTCACATAGTGGAACACAAATCATATCAAAATACATAATCACATCATGTTAAGGACCAATTAACATATTACGGAACAGGGGTATTACAGTCTTCCCCCCTTTAGGAAGTTTGGTCCTCCAAACTTAATTTACCTGTAGTCGAAAATAATTCGGAATACTTTCTTATTCAACGGTTCCATTTCTTTTTGATAGCCACTTACTTAGCCCCAAAGTCAAACAAAACTCAGTTCTTACTCGGTCAGAGACTTACCTTTTCTTCCATACAAGGCCTGTATGGTGCCATACCGAAACTAAAGTGTAAGCCGTCGTCGTGAGTAAGGTCTGCCAACGATGAATAGATCTTTCCAATTCCTCGAAAATCTAAGGTACACATTTGGAGCATTTCTCCCAGAGTCTAACAAGTTCTTTCTGATCATACATCAATTTGCGGATGGAAAAACGGCGCCGAATCATAATTCAGTTTCGTATCAAATTCGTAATTTGTCCAGATCATATACAGAAATCATAAGTCATGATTAAGTTTACGTGACACATCCATTAGCATTAACAGAACAGAACAGAACGGAACAGTACAGAACATATACATATGAGGTTACGAATAACCAGTTTCATAAGGGAACCTTCGGGTCCGGGTAACATAACATAACAGAAGCTGAGCCCCCATTGCCTTTTGAAGGCTTTTCCGGATTCAAACACATTTTAGAATTTCTGTCTAAACAATAGGTACTGGGACTCCATGTAAATGAGCGATCTCATCGATGTAAACAGTGGCTAGTCTACAAGCATCATACAAAATTTTATAGGGAGAAATGGGCAACTTCAATAATTTTACCTACAATAGCCCAAATGGAACTTATACCTTGGGTGCTCAAGGTAGCCCCACAACGAAATTCGTAGCCACATATTCCCATTCCCATTCCAAAATGGAGAGATTGAAGCAGTTCTGCCACCACTGATATTCGACTTCGACCTGTTGGTACCGAAAATATTCAAACACAAATTCACTAATTGCCCCATTCATGGTAGGTCACCAACAAATTTATTTTAGATGTCGGCTAACTTTATCACAGAAGTTCGGTCTATTCTGTGTCACAAAAGTTCAATTCATTCTTCAATAATTTCCCCAATTCACGATCTGATTCGGTATTTAGTCCAGTGACTCATCACAATTATCCAAGGTCAATTAGCAGTCTTCAGGAACATAAGATGGATCCAGATACTGATTCCCGAAACAACAAAGGTAACATCGAAGTAATTACCCACACAATACACATAGTCCAGACATCCCCATAATACTGATTGTAAGGTACAATAACACTGAGGCAATCGACTTCTAATAGAACACACGTATTCTCAGTTCATTCAACAGTTTACAGTTTGCAATTCACAATTCAGTTCAGTATTCAATTCTCTGTTCCATCAAGTCTTTCTACTTTATCTTATAGTCGTTAAAAGCATAAGGCAATTCATATATAAACCTCCATAATGGCAAAGGTAGTATCAAAGGAGTCAATCACATGTTAAGCACAATTTACACATCCTCAGGGCCCCAATTACAGAATATGATGGCGCTGGGCAGGCGTTCACACGGTGCACTGAATTCGCACACTTATGGTTGATCAGGATTTTTCAAAGCTTCTTGGACGTCTATAACATTTACATAATGCCAAAGGATGACATTCCAAACAAAACAAAGGAATAATCGTCTCGGAATCGAAGCACACCCGTTAGCGACCGTCGGCGGCCGATTCCAGATCGATTAGTCAAACCCACCCGTACGAAACCGTCGGTGGCAAAAGGTATCTCAATCAAAGGTGCTACATAGGCTTAACGTCCCCTAGCATAAAAGGACACTCTAAGAATGTCATCAAAGCATCACAACACCATTCACTATAACCTGATTTCTCCAAAATCTGATAATACTGAAACAACCACTCTCCCTTACAAAACATGTTCTGATCAGTCAAAGACAAATGTTCAGTACTGCTCAAAATCAAATCAGTCTACCGTCATCGGTTCCCATAGCGTCAAACAAACAAAATGGAACAACACTCCTTACGACACCCAGTCACGGGGTTTGTACAATTCCGTTCGTTTTTAACACGTATGTTCTCAATAGTTGGGGATTGGTTCTCAACGGTGTTCATAGTCAGATCAATCTGTTGATAGCCCACAAAAGGTCTTTCAAATAAATCAAGTATCCCAAATGAATTCAAGTTTTGGGTCTATCAGTTTTTCTGCCAAGAATAATCTGGCTATTTATTCACAAGCCATTCTTAATCCCCTTTTTACAAAATCAAATTAGATAGGGTCTTATCGGTCGATCCAAGCAACGGTTTTGTCAGATTAGATCGAACAAAGGTTTCATCAAATTATATCAAATGAGGGTTCCATCGGAACAATATCAGGCAAAGGTTCTACCGGATCGAATCAGATAAAAATTTTCTCAAATAGGCACATTCGGTTCTGTAAGGCATACTTCGTTTGCTTAGGTACTTGGTTGATAGTTACACAACTGTCCTAAGTCTATCAGTTCTCAAAGTCAAATCAGGGTCATTCATCACAACTGTTTATATCAAAATGACTCAGGTCACGTACAATACGACATTGTTCACATAAGTCCAGGTGTAGATGCATTTGCATGCAGTTGTTCATATAAAAAGGTATGTATCAAAATCAAATCAGCAGTTCCCAAATAAGTCTTATATGCAAGTACATAGTGCACAGTAACACGGTAAACAAGGTTCCTCAGTTACACATAACCTAGGATTGTCACGCAAAAGTTCCAAATCGGTCACAAAACAAAGACTTACGAGTCAAGCTCAGTTTAGTCACGCAGTTCAGTCAATTTTCTACCAGTTCCACATACATGATCCATAATTTGCAGAGTTTATTATTTGGGGTGCTCAACTTAGTTATACAATCACAAGGTCACAATTCCAGTGGTTTAGTCATTGACGACGATAACATAATAAATCACCCTGAGCTTAGGTGTAGATAGATATATGTGCATGTGCAGAGTCCATCAATATCCCAAAACGTATTTCACAAATTTCCCAAACGGGGCATATACCTCCAATGAATACAGTCTCGATCATGTGGGTCTAACCAATCTAGATACACATGCAGCAGATATGAAATATATGCCGATCCGAATCAAATAATATCCCAAGCGAAGACATACAAACGTACTAATTCAGAATCAATCAATACATAAGCATTCGTTTTGTAAACAGTATAGATACCTGGGATAATGGTTACAACATTCTGAGTGCTTTCTGGGATGAGTGTGATTACTCCATCCTGAGTAGCAATTCCTACCACTGGTACGGATTTAGCCAAGGCAGAGGATTCATTCACACTTCGTTCAATCCGGGGACAGTTCCTTACCGTATGGTCCATTTTACCATATCTATAACGAGCCCCAGGAGTCTGATAACAAACTCCTCGGTGTTTCTCACACTGGTGGTGGCAAAGGTTCTTGCCGTAGCGGCAACTGACGCTGTTGTCTCAAGATCTCTGCCAATTCTTGTACTACTCTTTCCGAACTATTAAGTCGGGCTGTGGAAGAACCTTCCAACCCGTATGCCCTTAATTTGCCCACACTCTACACAAATTCTTATCAAACTTTACCAAATACTGGGATGCCCAATACGAAATTAAACACAAAATCACATGAGTACATTCGCACATAGACACATTGTTATATTCTCCTTTCACATATCGCACGCAATTAATCACTTACGTAACAGATAATTGCATATTTATCAAATATCGCATGCTGAACATTTACTAAGTAATTATATACTCAAATCATGTTCATATTTCACATAGACACCCGTAGGCAGAATTGGATGCACATAAACAACTTTTCATGGGTGTGTATTTCAACAAAACAAACTTGTTTGACACGTTAGTGTAACAATTCATATCTCATATTCAAGTCATGTGTGGTACTTCCCTTAGCGTAACATATCATATTGGTCAAGCACATCAAGTTCCATAAGGGAATCTTCGATACTGGCAACATGTCTCATACATAGGCCACGGTATTATTTCCCCCGGGCTAGGGCCTCATGACCATAAGCCACAGTATTATGTCCCCTGGGCGAGGGCCTCTGCTAAGGATACCACAATTATGTTCAAGGAAAATTTTGAACAATCATTAATTCATACCAACATAACATTTTAGGGGACTTTGTCATTTCATATCATTAACAAATATTTAAAGTTAAACACAACTTTACGGAGTTCTTATTCACCGTCTGATTAAACTTGCATTATACAATATACAAAAGATTCTACGAATATGCATATACTAGAGAGTATATGTAATCAAACAGTTTGCAATGCAAGTACAACACAACTTATAGCACATAATTGCCCAAATCAAAACACTTAAGCATATTCTCGATGCTTTCGAATTCATACTTATCTCATGAATGCATCCTAGATCTTTTCTAGGTGCTTACTGCTCTTTTGGACAAGTGTGTGAGTTATTAACTCGTGCTCTGATACCACTCTGTCACGACCCGAACCCGCCCCCGTGGGTTAAGGACGTAACCGGCCAGTAATCATGAGATTACCTACGGCCTCAAACTGTTCTAAACGTATTTTAACAGAGTTAATGGGGGCCAAACGGAAGCAAAATTAAAAACTTTGTCCATAGAGCCGTGCTTATATGCACATCAAACAAACCATACTCAGATACGTTAATAACCCACATCAAAAGTACAGCTTCACAAAATTCATTACAGACAGGATCGTCCAAAACGAGTCAACCTATAACAGACTATGTACAGACATGCACTGGGTCCTTGCCAACAAGACAAAACATAGGTACATAGTAAAAGGGCAAGGATGGTCTCATGCGCGAGGCACAAGGCTGACTCTCCCAAAACTCCTGTTGTTCCTAGCAGACTTCACTGGGGCTGGGTTTGGACTTCCCTTGGCTCACCTACAAATACATGAATGAGCGTGAGCGATAGCCCAGTGAATAATATCAAATATAACAGTTACATAACAATATGTAGATCAACATGCTCCAAACGGCCTTGGGCCCAATTCATACTTCTGTTTAACAGCAAAATATATATAACTATACGAAATGCAAGTCAAGTAACTGTAGTTCCAAACATTCTGGCCTTTGGCCCATCCGGGTTTCCATTCATGGCAAAACGGCCTTCGGCCCATTCATTCATGTCAAACGGCCTTTGGCCCATTCATTCATGTCAAACGGCCTTTGGCCCGTTCATTCATGTCAAACGGCCTTTGGCCCATTCATTCATGTCAAACGGCCTTTGGCCCATTCATTCATGTCAAACGGCCTTTGGCCCATTCATTCATGTCAAACGGCCTTTGGCCCATTCATTCATGTCAAACGGCCTTTGGCCCATTCATTCATGTCAAACGGCCTTTGGCCCGTTCATTCATGTCAAACGGCCTTTGGCCCATTCATTCATGTCAAACGGCCTTTGGCCCGTTCATTCATGTCAAACGGCCTTTGGCCCATTCATTCATGTCAAACGGCCTTTGGCCCATTCATTCATTTATTCTTGTCAGACTTTTGTCCACAATCCCAATTAACAACTCATAATATTTATAGGGGAATAACAATTGGACATTGACAAGTTTTCAAATATTGATATTACTCACAGTGATCGGCTTGTGGATTTGCCCTGGAGCTTGACCCTACACGTTTCATGAACACAAAAGGGTCATTAACAGTTCAATCCGTTCTTTAATTCACATATTCCTCTTTAGGCTTTATTATTATCTCATTAACTCATTTACAATGCTTAACATATGCCTAAGAGTGCTTGCAAGTGAAAGAGAACGGAAAACAGAACACAAAATGCAAAAACAGAATTTCAGAAAATAGGGTCCCCGCTCGAGCGTGGACTTACCCGCTCGAGCGGACCCTTAAGTCTGCGAAAGTACTGGTTGCCTTCTATTCCAGCTCGAGCGTGAACTAGGCCGCTCGAGCGGACTGCCTGCCTACACAGCTCCCTGCTCGAGCGTAAACTTCCCCGCTCGAGCGAACACCACATCTGCAGAAAATGCTGGGAGCTCGATTTCTCCGCTCGAGCATAACTTCACCCGCTCGAGCGTACATCGAAAATCTGGGTTTTCCAGATTGGGTTCTTGAGCTTCATCTTGACATTCAAAGGCTCTAAATGCATGATTTCGGCCCAAATTTCACATAATCATATACTAACATGGTACAAACATAGAATTACAACATATTGAAGCTCAATTTCATAATTTATTTACATGCATGGCTCATTTTCCACCAACTCATTACCAATGTAGCCATTTCATGCATTCAAAGCTCATATCTTCTCAATTTGTACATGCATGTGATGGATTAGCCACATTCTCAACTTAGATAACACCAATGGTGATCAAGACATGAGTTTCCTTTAATATTTCACATGGGTTATACACATTTGTGCTCAAACATGCAAATTTCAAAGTATTTCTTACATGCATGCACATATTAAGCTTCAATTCAACAAACACAACTCAACTTCATTACAATCTTGTTCTTGATCACCAAGATAGCTTGGACATGCACAAAATTACAATTATAATCCAAGAATCACTCACCTAGGAGCTTGATCCTCACAATCTATGATCAAATCTTGAATTAGACTTCCAATCTCCAAGTTTCAAGACCAAAGTTGCATAATCCCTCTTTCTCCCTCCTATGGTCGGCTCTCCCTCTCAAATTGAGTTCAAGAATCAGCCAAAATAAGCCAAGGGAGAGAAATAAGGTGTAGTGCTCAAATATATTAAGTCCCACTAAGTCAATATAATAATATAAAATAATGGGGTACTTAATTTATCATTTCAATCAGTTTAAATTGACCAGAATCAATTTTCAATTAAATTTCACCGTAGGCTCTAAAAATTATGCCAACCACAATGGCGTAATCGATTTCGGGTTCTGTGGCCGATAAGGCCCTCAATTAAATTTCCAAAGCTGATTATTCAAACAGATATTCCTACGGTGAACAGATGGAACTTCAAATCACATATTTTCACATAGTGGAACACAAATCATATCAAAATACATAATCACATCATGTTAAGGACCAATTAACATATTACGGAACAGGGGTATTACATCAGCAGTAGGGTACAGTTGTTTGGCTACACCCGTGTTTGATCAGTTTGGGCTGAAATGCTGTCTGTTTTTCTTTCAGTTCAGAGAGTTGTAGAGTTGATACAGAACAACCAATGTCTCTCCTTTGCTGAGGCAGGATTCATGGCGGCACAAGGTTCAGAAGAAATTGTGGTTATGACGGCTGCATCGGAGCAGGGAACCGCTCCGCAAAGTGAGACCGCCATCAGTATGTCATACCCGCCTAGGTCGCCTGTTGTGCACCCGGTTTGGGCTCCCCAGTTATACCAGGCTCGTGAGCCCACCACCTTCGAATTAATGGGGATGATAGGCGATCTCCAAAGGTCTGTGGCAGACCTCGCCTATGGAATGTCGGCTTCACCGCCAGCGGCGCCGTATGCCGGGAATTTTGTACCACAGGAGCCCCCGCTACTGGGGCGGATTGTGATAAAGCTCAGCCAGCCAGAGGTGGCTTCCGGCTATAGCCACGACATGCCAACACCAACCCAGACTCTTGATCAGGCTGAGGCCAGGGGAAAAGACAAGGCAAAGATAGATGCCGACCCTATTGAACAACTGCTGTGGGCAGTCGAGGCTTTGAAAGTCAGAGGGATGAACAAGCAACAAACATCTGCAATAGTGACCAAAGCTGTAGATGATGCTTTCCCCGCTCCAACCAAGGGCAGTTCCAGCCAGACAGAAAACCGGGATGGGTCCCGTCATGCCCAGACAATTCCAGTAGCTCCCACCCCTACACCGGGAAAGGTTCAAAAAGCCAAGGCAGCGCCAGCTGATCCTTTCGCCAGCGCATCTGGCAAGAACCCTCAAACTGCAAAGTACCTACCCCGAGGGCGCAGGGTCTTTCATGACCTCCACATGCCTTTGTCTAGGGCATTGCTGATATTGGCGAAGAATGGGCATCTTAAGCCTTTGGAGTCCCGACCACTCCCAAAGAATCTCCCCGCCACTCATGATGCTACCTTGTACTGCGCGTACCATCAACAGTCCGGTCACAGTACCGATGAATGTTCCCGCCTTCGTCATGAAGTGCAGGATTTGATTGATAACAAGGTTATCCTACCACCCACCTCGGGCAAGCCCGTCACCACTCAGTTGTTGGATTTCGAGGGCTCAGATACTGCGAGTATGTAAAGTGAACCGCCTGCGGGCAACATTTGGTACATTTTGGATGAAGCGTCTGGCACGCATTTTTGAGCATCGGTGAAACCGAGTTTTGTAAATCCTGGCTTGGATGTCGAGTCAGTCTTTTGTTTTGAGTCTGTCTCTTTGTCTTGAGTCAGTCTTTTTTGCTTAAGGGTCTGTCTGGTTGTATCGAGTCAGTCCCCGTTGTATATAATACCCGGTGATTCAGGGGTTGTTGCCTCGAACACCATCTTGTTTTGTAATTATCTGTTTTTGTTCTGTTTCTGCCAAGGAGCCGGTTGCACCAACAGAGCCGATTAAAACAGTTGTTGCTATCTCAAACCTCATGCTTACTTTCAGCATAAGTGCCGGAGAATTTGAATGGGCTGACAGTACATCTTGCCTGCTCTCCTGTGTGCCAAACTCATTGCATTAACCTAAGTTTTCCAAAAAACAAACTTTTTGAACACTGCGGTGATGAAAACGAAGAGGAAGGAATTCCTCGGGTCTTGTAAAATTTTGATCATTTTGAGAGAAAGAGAGGCGTGCTAAGCCTTTTTATGAATAAAGCCATGCTTGTCGGCGTGAGTACTGAGAAGGACCCTGGCCTGATCCAGATTGGTTCCACACTATCTTCGGCGCGAGCGATTTGTCGCTTTCTTAAAAACTTTCAAAAGCAAATGTTTTACGCGGCCCTGCGAAGACCTGTGTGGAATCGCTCTTGAGATTGCGCAGCCTAGGATCGCTCTCAGCCTCAAGACTCAACCTATTTGTTTTCCGAGTTTGAACCCGTTCAGAATGTTCAGAAAGTTCAACGGACAAACGCCATGAAAGGCCCGTGTGGCCAGTTTTGAGGTAGCCTTCGATCAAGAAGCATCAAAGCCAAATCAGAAGGAATAGATCTCGCCGGAAAAAGCTCGTGGAGCAACCTTGATGGATTCTCCGCAAATCAGTGCAACAGCCGTTCTCCTAGATACAGAGAGGCTTCAATTTCAAAAAAAAAAAACCATTTGGCATGGACTTGCTACACTTTTACCCTTTGAGAGGCTCGCTGGGCCGAAAACCCGGAAGGGCGACCCAGGCAAAAGTTAGAGCAAGAGAAAAATACAAGAAAAAGAAAAAAAAAGCAAGCAACAATACAAAAAAAAAGAAAAAAGAAAAAAGAAAGAGAAAAAGAAATAGAAAATGAAAAGAAGCTCGCAAGGTCGAAAACCCGCATTGGGCGCCTTCGCAAAAATGAGAGCCAAACAAAGTGAAGGTTAAAATACCCGAGTGGACCTTAACCGGAACTACGTAAGGCTTGATTCCCATGTTTGGGATACGTAGGCAACTTCATCATGAAGTCCAGCCCCCAACACTTTCATAGCGTCTCAGTCCATGCAATGGTTTAGATCTCATCCCCAAAGTCCAGTGGCCAACACCATTCAAGGTGATTGTGTCCATATATGTGTTGTGACCGTCTTCGTCATCTCTGTGTCCGAGAGTTCGACCACCGCCAATGAAGACTGTCTGCGGATTGCTGCGGCACCATCCCAAACAAGGGGCAACTTTCCGTTGCCACCAGCCGCCGTGAGCCGCCATTCAAACTAGGGGCAACTTTCCGTTGCCTCACACCCCCCTTCAAACCAGGGGCAATTTTCCATTGCCTCCGATCCGAGTTTGCGCATCTCGAAGAGTAAGTTCCATGCTTGTTCAGCATCAGCTGTTTGAAAAATAGTTTTTGAAAATTTTTACTGAGGTTGACTATTTTCTCGAAAACTATTTCATTTTCCAAAATCGGACCATTGTCTTGGACCCAAAAAAGGAAAATTTCCAGTGCTTGCAGCCTGACTTGCACGCTTTTCAAATCAAAAATCGAACAAGTACGTTAATCCGACTCTCATTTTGATCAAAACTGTTTTAGTAGAAAGCAAAAACAAAGAATGGTTAAAATGATGAACCAGGGGCACAGTTGAGCCAGGCGTTCTGTCTTTCCCCCGTCACCGACGTACTTGCCAGAAGGGCGCTCTACCCGCCAGAAGAAATAGCTGTGAGCTAACGGCATCGGGCGTGAACCCACACCTTTCCATTTATCCATCAATCACCCCAGGGAGGGATGAAAAATGAGAGATATGAAGAATAGAGAGGTGTAAGTTGAGAGAAAAGTGAGGAAAAGGGTTTTGAGAAAAAAATCCGAGCTCGAGAGCCGAGTGATGTGAGAATCACAAATCAGAAAAGGTGGGAAACAATGCCTAGAGAAACTGGCTCCTCGTGATCTGAGGTCCCCCATCTTCGTTTACGCGTCTGTGTGTCGTGTCTTTGGTTTTGTTTACCTCAACCCTTGTTTTTGGTCTTTTCCGAGCGTGTCTCGTCGTGCTAGGTCGTGTACCTTTATATTTGAGTCCTTTCTGCTGTGTTCAGTTATAGGCTCGATATCCCGGTTTGAAAAACCCTCATTCAATTTCAAAAATCATCTATGCTCAGAATGCTGTGCCATTCTCTACATTTGAATGTGTTTTAACTTCAACCAGTTCCACCTTTGAGGCCATCTTGTCAGATTGGGCTGTTTGTTCAGAATTTGCCGTGTGCAGAATGAATCGAATGCTGTGTTATGGGCTGTGTGCAGATTAATCCCCAGTAAAGCAAGGGCTGTGTGTCCAGAATCAGGCAGTGGGTTGCTTGGGTTATTTTGCTGTTGGCTGTTTAGTTATCTGATTATTACAGTGCAAGCGTTTAATTTTCAGACAACCAATCAATTCCATTTACATTGAGGTGTAACATGATGAGATGCGATGCAATGCATGAAATGTGTCAATGTAAACACTTTTTTTTAGATAAAAAGTCTGTTTCATTTCATTATCTTTTCAAATGTACAAGTTTTGGAAACAAAATCTACCTGCGGCAGTACAAGGTAATCTATCTACCAACCAAAAAGAAAAGTACAAGAAAGAAAGAAAAGATAGTAAAAATCTGCATCTGTGTCAAGCACTCCGAAGGGCTGTCAGTCCGTCCTGGTCCTCTTCCTGGACGAAGGTCCAGGAGCATTTTCGTCAGCGTCGTCGTCGGAGCCCGAGCTAGAACCGTCTCCGGTCTCCTCCTCCGATGACCCTGCCTCTGCCTCTGACTCCTCGTCGTCGTCGTCGTCGTCGTCCGGGACTGGAGCTCGCGAACTACTCCCGACGTGAGTACGTCCTCCCCTGGTACGGGGAAATATCCTGCCCTCCTCATCTCTCCCCTGAGCAGGGACAACAGGTCTAGCTGGAGCACCTCCCGTCATGGGAATCTGAAAAGGAGGCTGAAAAGTACACGAAAAGGAAATGCATCAGCATGCCATGAGCAGTTTATCAGTGCAGAATGCAGTGTGTGAATACAGTGTATGAATGCCGTGAGCAGTTTAACAGTGCAGAATGCAGAATGTGAGTACAGTGTATGAACGCCGTGAGCAGTTTATCAGTACAGAGTACGGTGCAGAATGGAGTGTATGCAGTGTGTCAGATGCTATGAGATCAGTGTATCATGTGTTGTGCCGTGCATCAGATTATGTAAAGCAGTGTATGAATGGTTTGAGGCCAGTGTCAGAAGGGCATACCGGTATGCTGTAGACGGCTAGAAGGTCAAATGTCCGCTGGAGCATCCCCATCATCGAGGCATTCATCGCCAACGACTGACGGGTGTACTCAGAAGAAGCCTGCAAAAGTGTCAGATGCATTAGTATTCTGTGGAATATAAAGTAAACTGAAATGAAATAACTGTACGAAGTGCAGTGATACATACTGGAGGTAGATCGGGGACATCGACGAACTCGTGACCAGCCGGTGGAGGGGCGAAGGGAATCTGATAGGTCGACCCACCCTGCCCCTGGAAAGTCAATACAGCGGGCAGGGCAGGCCAGCCAGCTCCTCGTCCTCCCCGCACTCCGCCCCTGCCACGGACCCGGGCCCTCCTCGAGGATCCAACCCCTGCTCCTGCTCCGGCCCCAGTCGCCGATGCCACAGGCCTGGCCCCCTCTGCTCGACGGCCGCTCAAAGGTCGCATCAGGTACGTCCGCATGTACTCCTGATAGTCATCGGTGCCTCGGAAGCCGGCCTCCTCCCAGCCGATGGAGTAATCATCCAGCTGCTCAAGGGTCAGCCCCTCGGTCTCCCTCATCTCTGCAGGAGGGTGTGCCGGGACTATCTGCTCAGGTAACCCGCGGGTCTGGCGTAGAAAACGCTCCCCCAGGTACCAAGCTCGACAGACCGGGCCCTCAAGCAAAATCCGGAAATGCGAGGTCTTCTCAGCACCAGGGAACCGACCCCGCATCGCCGACGGCAGCGAAGCCCATGGCCGCCATGTGATCTGAAAATGACAGACAGTTTGTTATCTACTGTTATTGAAATATGCAGTGGGAAAGTGAAGCTAAATGAACTGAAAGTAAAGCATACCTCCGTGGGGGTGATGGTGTCGAAATATCGGCGGAAGAAGCCGAATGTCTCCCGTGGTCGCCGGGTGCATCTCCCGTCAAAACGACTCGAGAACGGGACGGCCGGAGGAGGCTCCGCAACTGGCACAGGTGCAAGCCTAGGAAAGTAGGCGTAAACCCACAACTGCAAAACAGATGTCAGTATGACCGACAGAATAAAGCAGAAATAGCAGAGCCGTGTGTTGTGCAGTGTATTGTGTACAGTGTACAGTGTGAGCAGTGTACAGTCCGTGTAAAGCAGAATGTATGTGTGTGCCGTGTGTACAGTATACAGTGAGTGTAAAGCAGACCGCAGTGTGTGCAGTGTACAGAGTACAGAGAATATCGGACAGAAATGAAAAGTGGAGAAGAAATGTACCTCCCAAGCCCGCCAGTAGCCTCCAAGCAGCTGGCCGCTGCCACGAGAAGCCGAGCTCATATATCCGTACAGGGTGGCCAGAGCAGCACCGCCCCAATCGTAATGCAGGATGTCCCGGACGTCCACCAGTGCGCTGAGAAGACAGAGAAGCACGGTGTTCGCCCGGTCGGCGAAGATGGTCGTCCCGAACAAGAACATGAGGAAGCCGCGAGCATACCTCTCCTCGTCCTCTGGGGTCATCTGCACCTCCTCCCCCAATGCGGGCTGGACCCGAAACTGTGTCTCGAACCAGGAGTATCGGACGAAGCCTGGACGAGCTAGCGGTGGGGCCTCCCCCAGTAGATGGACCTGAGCGGCGGTCCACTCATCCATGTCTGTGTCGAAAGGGATCGGATCCCCCCCTACCCCGATGCCTGTGAGCATCGAGAAGTCATAAGGGGTCATCGTCATGTCCCCTGCAGCAGAAAAATGAAAGGAATCGGTGGTGTCCCACCACCTCTCCGCCAAAGCAGCAAGGAGAGGTCTGCATGTGGAGAGCCTAGAGAGCCCTCGGCAGAAGGTGCCGAAGCCCGCTCGGTCCACGATGCGCTGGACCGCATCAGGGAGCTCATCATACCACTCCCGTGCATCAGTATTCCCATACCCGCGAATGGTATGGGAACCCTCCTGCAAACAGAAAACAACAATTGCAAGACAATATTCAAAATGCAGTTTTGAAAGGACAGATATGGCATGTATGCAAGTTTGTCAGATTCAGGCAAATACCGGGTACCGGTGTGCTTACAGTGAAATACGTGTGCTGTGTCAGCGTGTTTGAGTGTTTCAGAACAGATGTGGCATGTATGCAAGTTTGACAGATTCAAACAAATACTGGGTATCAGTGTGTGTGCAGTGAAATACAGTGTGTGCCGTGTGTTTGGGTGATTCAGGGCTAGTGCAGTGTGTGTGCATGTATCAGTCTCAAGCAGATATCAGTTGTATGTATGTTTACAGTCAACTACGGTCTACGGCATATCAGATTTCAGCAGTTAGAGAATACAACTAACTATGGCAGTTTTGTATCCTACATTGCAGAAAGTAAAGCAGAAGATGAAGAGTTACCTCGGAAGTGCCGAATGAAAGGTGGGAGGTAGGCTCGCGTAGTAGTAGCTCAGGCGCCGCGTACCTCTCAAAGCTCCGGAACTGACGCAGGCCGTCTGGGGGCAGAACGTGGATCGCCGGCCGGTAGGTCGCCGGGTCGAACGGGCGCTCGCTCAGTGGTAAGAGCTCGACCCCGGGATCCATCTCGTGGTCCGGGGGAGTCCCGCCACGTGGAATGTCGTCCGCCATGAAGAGAATGGTGTGAAAATGGCTGGAAAAGGAAAACCGAGCCGGAATATGAAGAGTCAACCGAAAAGTCAACTCCCGAGAGGGTCGGAAATGGCCGGGAAGGCTGGAATGTGAAGAGGCACAGAAATGAAGAGGAAAGTGAGGGGAACAAACCCCGAAAAGGCGAGAACGCCGAACGAGGCACCGAAACAAGAATGTGATCGGTGGAAAATGTCCGAAACGCGAAGAGGATCGCGAATCCGACGATGAAACGAGCGTAGAACGCGAAGAAACAGGCGAAAAAGGAGAGGGAAAAGCCCTAGAGAGAGAGTATGGGGATTTTCGGCGTGAGAGAAATGAGGAAATAGGGCTTGAAGCCCTATTTTATAACACTCGAGGTGAAAAGACAAAACTGCCCCGCACCAGCAACTGTTTGCCGGTCGGCAATGTTTTGTGCCGGCCGGCACTTTTTTGTGCCGATGGAATTGTTTTTGTGCCGATGGCCAGCCGGTGGCCTCATCTTTCGGCCGGTGGGGTTCCCACAGCCTTGTTTAGGCCATTTGAGCTGTTTTGGGTCTTCATAGCTCAAGAAAGTGCAAGAAAGTGCATCTCCGATGCTCAACCGACCTCCGTTTTGACCGCAGGCCGTGTCTCCAGTGCGTGGCACTCGAATTCGTACAAGGTGTATCCTTTTTGTATCCTTTTGAATTCAAAAGCTACCCCATGTGTGTTGCACAAGTTCATCACACTACTTCGGTGCATTACATTGCGCTGTCGCGCGCCACACATTTGCATTGTTGTGCACGTGTTACATGCGTTGCAACACGCACCCCTTTTCATTGTCGTGCACATTTCTCATGCATCATCATTGCATTTCCATTCCGTGCATTGTCATGCATTTCGGAATACGCGCGTTGTTGCGCATTCAAGCCCATTTACACTCCGTGTGGCATGCATGTCACACTTGGCATCGCACTGTTTTGTGCATTTCAAATCGTCGCACTGTTTTGTGCATTTCAAATCGTCGCACTGTTTTGTGCATTGCATTCCGTCGCGCTGTTTTGCGCATCTCATTGCATTTTGCATTGTCATGCATATCAATTCTTTACTTGCGTAGACCGCATATCAATTCTTTATTTGCGTAGACCGCATGATAATTTCTTTACTTGCGTAGACCACATGTTATTTCTCTCTTTGCGTAGACCGCATGATAATTCTTTCCTTGCGTAGACCGCATGTCAATTCTTTATTTGCGTAGACCGCATCTCAATTCTTTACTTGCGTTGACCGCATATTAATTCATTACTTGCGTTGACCGCATGTTAATTCTTTATTTGCGTTGACCGCATATTAATTCATTGCTTGCGTAGACCGCGTAATCATTTCTCTCCTTGCGTAGACCGCATACTTAATTCCTTTACCTACGTAGACCGCATGTTTTGATTGCGTAGACCGCATTGTTATTTTCATTACCTGCGTAGACCGCATGTTTTGATTGCGTAGACCGTATTGCTTAATTCCATTACCTGCGTAGACCGCATGTATTGCTTGCGTAGACCGCATGCTTAATTCCATTACTTGCGTAGACCGCATGTTTTGATTGCGTAGACCGCATGCTTAATTCCATTACTTGCGTAGACCGCATGTTTTGCTTGCGTAGACCGCATGATTTATCGACTCCATTACTTGCGTAGACCACATGTTTTGCTTGCGTAGACCGCATGATTTATCGACTCCATTACCTGCGTAGACCGCATGTTTTGATTGCGTAGACCGCATGTTTAATTCCATTACCTGCGTAGACCGCATGTTTAATTCCATTACCTGCGTAGACCGCATGTTTAATTCCATTACTTGCGTAGACCGCATGTTTAATTCCATTACCTGCGTAGACCGCATGTTTCGATTGCGTAGACCGCATTATTTTCATTACCTGCGTAGACCGCATGTCTTACCTGCGTAGACCGCATGTTTCGATTGCGTAGACCGCATTATTTTCATTACCTGCGTAGACCGCATGTCTTGATTGCGTAGACCGCATGTTTCAATTGCGTAGACCGCATTGTTATTTTCATTACCTGCGTAGACCGCATGTTTTGACTGCGTAGACCGCATGCTTAATTCCTTTACTCGCGTAGACCGCATGTCTTGATTGCGTAGACCGCATGTTTAGTTTCAATACCTGCGTAGACCGCATGTTTTGATGGCGTAGACCGCATGTTTAGTTTCAATACCTGCGTAGACCGCATGTTTTGATTGCGTAGACCGCATGTTTAGTTTCAATACCTGCGTAGACCGCATGTTTTGATTGCGTAGACCGCATGTTTAGTTTCAATACCTGCGTAGACCGCATGTCTTGATTGCGTAGACCGCATTATTAATTTCATTACCTGCGTAGACCGCGTGTTTTGATTGCGTAGACCGCATGTTTAATTCCATTACCTGCGTAGACCGCATGTTTTGACTGCGTAGACCGCATGCTTATTCAAATTTCATTACCTGCGTAGACCGCATGTCTTGATTGCGTAGACCGCATTATTAATTTCATTACCTGCGTAGACCGCATGTTTTGATTGCGTAGACCGCATGTTTAATTCCATTACCTGCGTAGACCGCATGTTTTGACTGCGTAGACCGCATGCTTATTCAAATTTCATTGCCTGCGTAGACCGCATGTCTTGATTGCGTAGACCGCATTATTAATTTCATTACCTGCGTAGACCGCATGTTTTGATTGCGTAGACCGCATGATTTATCGATTTCATTACTTGCGTAGACCGCATGTTTTGACTGCGTAGACCGCATGCTTATTCAAATCTCATTACCTGCGTAGACCGCATGTCTTGATTGCGTAGACCGCATTATTAATTTCATTACCTGCGTAGACCGCATGTTTTGATTGCGTAGACCGCATGTTTGTTAAACTTCATTATCTGCGTAGATCGCATACTTATGATCAATTTCGTTGCCTGCGTAGACCGCATGCTCCACTTACATGTTTGTATTTTCACAGCATTGTTATGCCCCCCACTTGCCTTGCGCTGTCACGCATTTCAAGTATGCTATTGTGCATGTTGCTAACAATATTGTACCTGTTAAGTTTGTTTTCTTTTCAGGCACGATATTGTATGTACGGTTCATTTGAGGCTGGTGCAACCAGACGAGCTGCACAGGTATTGTATCTCCCGAGTGAGACGTATTGAGAATTTCATAATTCTCTTACATCCTTTCTGCATTGTAGTGTAGTTTGGTATGCTAGCTTAAAATTGTCGCATGTTTGCTTCATTACAGCTTTCTTTGCATGATCATAAGTTATGCTCGGCTCCGTGCATTGTCTTGCATTTTGCCCCTGCCTTCGGGCGCATATCTTATTTGTCTTGCATGTTTGTCTAAGTCTTCGGCCTTGTCAAAAATGGGTCGTCTCTGGGCTTTGACATTCACTCCCGTCATTGTTATGACTTTCGAGTTCTGTCAAAGAGGGGCAACTGTAGACACCCCATTTTTGACCGTCCTCAAGACTTGGACGTCACCGTTTGAACACTCGGTGATTATCCATGTTTGTGTTCGTTTGGAGTTCCCGGAGGCCTCGACTCGCGTGCCTTGCCTCAGGATCTCCGAACTCGACCGTTTAGTGTCTGGTTTTGCACCAAACACTTGTGTTTTGCCTTGGAAAGGCAGGGTGGGGCTTGTAGACCATCCCCACCCACCACCGGCATTGGCTAGATGCCACCGGCTGGTTTTTGCTGCCACCAGCAATATAGTTTGCCGGCCGGCACTCTTTGTTGCCGGTCAGCACTCTTTTGTGCCGGTCGGCACTATTTTTGGCCAAGATGGCATTTTTTGCCGGCCGATTGCTGTTCATCTGCTTTTGCAGATATTTTTGGATAGCTTTATTGCTTTTGCTCTCCTCCATACACGTGTATGGAGGGATCTCCCTCTTGCAAAGCTTGTCTTGTAAGCTTTACAAGAGGCATATAGAGAGAAGCCCTCTCTAAGGCAAAGAGGAGAAGCTTTAGACATTTTAGGGAGAGAAAATACAGAGGAGAGCTCTGGTTTTCTAGGGTTAGGGTTAGACATATACAACCTATCTCTCTTTTCCTCTCATTTTGCACACTAGGTGTTTTGTGTCTCACTATTGCACACAAACACCTAGTGTTTCACCTTCCTCTTGGAGCTGAGGTTCTAAAGAGTGTGTTTTGAAGTTTTGGTGTTGGATTCAAGCTCAAGGAGGCCATTGGAGCACCATTGTTGAAGAGGACTACAAGGGTGAGAAACTAGTCCCTTTTTCCCCCATTTTTGCATTGATTTTCTACTAGTCTTAGAGCTGTTTTTGTGATTATTGTATAACATAAAAAAGTTCTGTTTTTAAGCCCTCTTTATTGTTTATTAAGAGTGTTTTGTTGTTTGAGGGGTGTTGACCACCCTTAGGCCTCAAAAGGCCTCATTTTGAGCCTTTTTGTGCTAGCTCCGGGATTTTGGTGTTGAGGTCTCTTCACCACTGAAATCTTGAGGGATTTCAGTGGTGAAGATGATGCTTTGAAGTCCCAAGAAGGAGAGGGCCACCCCCTCTCCTTGTTGTCCTTGAAAAGGGCATATTTTGGCCTCTTAAGGAAGCCCATGCTTGAGTGTGTGTTGAGCATATTTGGTTTGTTTTTCATGCTTATATATCCATGATATAACATGATTTCAAGTTGGTTTTGGAACTTCATGCATGTTTAGCATAGTTGCCATGTAATGCCTTATTTGTGCCTTAACATGTTCTAGGTTGTTAGCCTTTGTTAGAGCATGTTTTAGGCTTGCATTTGTGAAGATTATGTGCTTATTTTTCCATGTTTTAGCTCTGTCCATAATCGTTTGGGTTGATCTTTGCATGCATTATATAGCTCCTTTGTATTTAGGCTTGTTGGCCTTGAGTATGTGCATGTGTAGCATGCCATCTTTGCATTGTTTTGGTGATTTGGAATCATCCTACATGCTATTTCAATCCCATTTCCATGCTTGTTTGATTACCTTGCATGCCTCTTTAATGCTTTGAAAGCATGTGTTGCAATGCTCCATGTTTTGGCCATGGTGTATGCCTTTGAATTTGGGCCATTTAGATGCCATCTAAGTAGTCCTTTAGCTTTGTTTTAACATGCTAAACCTCTAATTTGGTCCTTCTTTGCATGCCATGTTTGGTCATATTAAGTGTAGTTCATTGCTTCATTGATTTGCTTTGAACACTTAGGCCATTTCGTGCATGCTTAGCTTGATTTATAACTTGATTTGGCATCATTTTATAACATGATTTTAGGGTTCATGTTGCATGCTAATTTGTCCATGTTTCCTTCTTTCAAGTGTGCTTGAATGTTGTTTGATTTATGCTTAAGTGTTGGTCCTTATGTGCATGTGTGTGTGCATGCCATTTAGCTCTCACTTTTTAGCACAATGGCTACTGTTTAGGTCTATTTTAGAGCTGCCTAATTCATGTATAAGTCCATCTTGCCATCCATTTGCATTGCCATATGTATGCTTGCATGATTGCATAAGTGCCTTGCCATGTCATGTCGCATTCCTAGCTTGTATGCCTAGGTTGCATTGCATTTTGCATGCATGCCTTGTTCCTTGAATTGGTGATAGGAATTGGGCCTAATTTGTTTGATTGGTTTGCATGCATTTGAAACCAAAGTTGCATGCTTGGTTCCTTGGGCCATCATGCATGGAAATGCGTGATTGGTGGCCCGAGAACCGAGGCACATGTCCCTTTGAGTCATTACAATGATAAGAGACATGTTTGGTGCATACATGCCTTGAATTGTGCTGCCATGCCTTGCTTTGCCCTCTGTTGCTGTGAGTTGCAGGTTCTGCAGGAATACTCTGCCGACCGGCAGTGTAATGTGCCGACCGGCACAATTTTCTCTGCCGACAGCTTCAATTTTGTGCCGATGGCCATACTACACTGCCGGTGGAAATTTCAATCAGCCGGTGATGACCCCCTCTGTCCAAGGATGCAGTCCTGAGGCTTTGACAGCCTCCAGAGGAAGAAAGGAAGGAAAACAGAGGCAGCTTGCGCATGGTGGCGCGCTTCCCGAGGCGTTTTCCCGCTTTATTTAATTTATTCAATTTGTTGATTAAATTAGTTAATTTGTAATATTAATTAGCTAGTGTAGTTAATTAATTTGTATTATTATTTTGGTCCCTCCGAGCGAGGGCAAATCTGTAATAAGTGTGCGTGAGTGTGTGTATGTCTTCCAACCTCACGTCTTTCTTCCCTTTTATTTACCTGCTTACGATGGTAGATTAGGGCACGTTTAATTTAGCATACCTTATGCTATGCATGTGTGCATCCATGCATTTGTATTGCATGCATTAGGCTCGGTACATCATGCTAACCGCATATGTTTTTTCAAATCAAAAACTGAATATGTGATAATTGTGCATTTTCACATGACATGTCTAGGATTAGCCGAGCCTATCTTAGCGACATTTTATATGCGATGCATTAGGCACTTCACATGGACTTGGATCATGCATGTTTGCTAACAAGTTCTTTGTTTTGGCACGGAGTACTATGTAAGTATTTCCGCTTTAGCATATCGCATGAGTGTGAATGTTGACATGACAGCATGCTTAACATGTGGCTAGATGCTTATGTGTTAAACTGTTTTGAATGCTTGTGGGTGAAGGTTGGATTGTTTGAGTTGGAAAAACTCGTTGAAATCCGTATTTTAGCCTACTTGCGAGTAGCAAATTCCAAAGCATTTTCAAACCAAACGGATATGCAAGGTTTATTTCCAAATTTGGCAATCTAGCCTATACTTGTTTGCTGTGCGCATAACATAGTAATTCTAGGCTAATAATTGGTTTAAGAACACATAAAGTTTTCAAATACTGATATCATGGTTAGTAGAGGCCGGTCTTCGGACCGGGCGAAAGGGGGTGCTCATAGCTGACCTTCCCCGATCGTACCCAAGCTCCCGAGCCGAGACAACTCCGGTGATGACGGACATGTGGCCTTCGGCACCGAGTCAGGGTTTCCTAAATTTCCCCATTTTAAAATATTTAGGTGGCGACTCTGTATCTGGCAAAGCAGTCCATGTTTGGCACTACTTTTTCAAAAATCTGTTTCTCAAAACGATTTGCCAGATTTGGACTCTTTGGTTCAGATTAAGAACCGTGACAAAAATCGAGTCCGAACAGTAACACGAGCCCTCGCGCGGGCGCTGTTACAACCCCTGGTGGTCGACAGCAAAAATCTGCTCTCCAGGTCCAACTTCAAATGGGCATATCTCCTTCATCTGGACTCTTTTTCAGGGATTCTTGTGCCTAAATTGAAGCCTCGGAAGTTTTCCAATGGTGGCAGTCTCACATAAAAATTCCAAGTGTACTAAGAGATATGCCCCTTTTAGTGAAGACTACTCAGTTTTGTCTCAACCGGATTCATGCCGAACTTCTCCCAAACTAGTTTTTTTCTTTCCTCTCCTCTTTTCTTCAACTCCAAACCCCTAAATAAGGTGTTTTGAAAGATTTTTCAAAGTGTTCACCTCTCTTTCATTCATTTCCACTTTGTCCTTGCTCAGTTTACCGAAAAGCGCAACATTTAACGAAATGCGAGTCTCGGAATATTGTAGAATCATTTTTCAAAAATATTTTGAAAGGAAGGGCTTTAAGGTCTAAAATCATTTTGGTCAAAATGTTTTAGTCCAAAAATGGGGTGTAAGGTTGGGATTTGACGCTCTCCTTGCCGAAGAAATTGAACCTTTGCATAACATAGCCTGCACCATTGAATGATCCAATCAGTGGCGCCCAAGTCTTAAGGATAGTCAAAAATGGGGTGTCTATATAGGGCTGGTTAGCGGATCCACTAACCTGCCAAATTTGTCCAATCTGACTCCATTTGGATGGATGCGTGACACCTGGCGGGTAGATGCGGGCTTAGATTTTGTATTTTTGCGGGTTCGGGTCGGGTGGTGGTTAATCCGTCATGATATCCATGAAACCCGACCTGTCCATTTTGTCTCCAATTTTTTTTTTTTTTAAATATTTTTTGTACGGCCCCCTTTTCTGATCTCACTTAGTAAACCTAACTCATTCTCTTCTTTGATAGACACACTTTATTCTCTCTCTCTCTCTCTCTCTCATCTCTCTTTAAAACCCTACCCATCTACCGACGGTGACGACGATCTTCTCCATTGTTTGACCAACAGCGAGCGACAATCTAATTGAAAGGCGATCGACGATCTTTTTGTTTTATTTTAATTTTTTACACCATTTTTTGAGAATCTCAGATTAAAACCCTAACCCTTTCTTTGACTGAAAGAGAATTGCCGATCATGGTGGTAGTGAGATCTGTTCTATAATTTTTTTTCCAATTCGAAAACCTCTATTTTGTTTTCTTCTTTCCTTTTCTTCTCCTCAATCTCTAATTTGTTTTTTTTATTTTTTATTTTTTTATTTATTATTACAGTTCTAAAAGCAAAGAGGTGGTGAGATTCAGAGTATAAGGGTTCTACACACATAGAGAGATGAAGCTTACAGAGAGAAGAAGCTTACAGACAGTTCGAAAACCAGAGAGGATTGGTTTCTTTTGCCCTAAATTCTGTGATTTTGAACCCTTAATTATGTTAGCACTAAATTTTGTGAATTTGAGTTTGAACCAGTTTGAGAATTTTAGCTCTCTTTTAGTTTGTGACTTTATATCCGTGTCTGTGATTTATAGTTTTTTATATTTGTGACTGTGATTTTGGGTTTGAACCATTGAAAATGGGATGTTTACATTCTGTTAGCCCTAAATTATATTAAATTTGTTATCCCTAAATTCTGTGATTTTGAGTTTGAACCTGTCTGAGAATTTTAACTCTCTTTTAGTCTGTGATTTATAGTTTTTTTATATATGTGACTGTGATTTTGAGTTTGAACCATTGAAAATGAGATTTTTACATTTTGTTAGCCCTAAATTATGTTAAATCTGTTACCTCTAAATTTTGTGATTTTGAACCCTAAATTCTGTTAACCCTAAATTTTGTGATTTTGAGTTTGAACTAATCTGAGAATTTTAGCTCTCTTTTAGTCTGTGATTTTATATCTGTGTCTGTGATCTTAAGTTGGAACCATTGAAAATGGGATGTTTACATTCTGTTAGCCCTAAATTATGTTAAATTTGTTACCCCTAAATTTTGCGTTTTTGAACCCTTAATTCTGTTAACCCTAAATTTTATGACGTTGACATTTGATTTGAAATCTGTTTATGTTAGCCCTAAATTCTGTTAAAATTTATCATCTTGTTTGAAATTATAAAGAAAAGTAGTTTATTTGATAATCTTTTGGTCATGGATCCTTCAAGCGAAGAAACACTTTTTGTATCTCCTAATGTTGAGCCTGAATCATCTTCTATCGACCTCTTTACCCAACCTAATGCTCCCCCTTCTAGACCACCCTTGGCCAAAAATTGTAGTAGTGGGTGAACAACATCAAAGACTTGGGATCAATTTGAAAAGATTAAGGGTGTTGATAGGAAAGATAGGGCATGTGCAACTATTGTAAGAAAGAACATATAGCAGGCTTTAAAAGTCATGGAACAAGTAATTTGTTAAGTTATTTGAAAAATTGTACAAAGTATCCATATAGGGATACTCATGGGCAACAAACATTGGGATTTCAACCTAGAGAAGTTGGTGGGGAGGGTGTTGACGTTATGGCTACGGCATTTTCTATAGAAGTTGCTAGGAGGTATCTTGCCGGGATGATAGTAATTGATGAATTGCTCTTTAAATTGGTGGACGAGGTTAGTTTTAAGAGGTTTTGTAATGTAATGCAACCCAAGTTCAAGATCCCATCTCGACATACTGTTGCTAGGGACATTGTAGACATATATACTAATGAAATAGAGAGGTTGAAGAAAATTGTGAAGGGGTATAGAATTTGCTTTACCACAGACAGATGGACTTCCATGCAAAATTTGTGTTCATATGTGTCTAACTGCACATTTCATCGATAATGATTGGAAGTTACAAAAGAGGATCATAAATTTTGTCAAGTCGAAGACCACAAAGGAGAAACTCTTGGTAAAAAAATTGAGGCACTCTTAAAAGAGTGGGACATTGATGGCCTTTTTACCTTAACTGTTGATAATGCGAGTTCCAATAATCTAACCATTAGATTCTTGAAACAAACCACAAAACTGTGGAAGGAAACTGTCTTGGGCCATGAATTTTTACATATGCGTTGTTGTGCACATATTCTAAATCTCATTGCTAGTGATGGATTGAAGGATCTTGAGTCTTATATCGCAAATGTGAGGCATGCAGCGAGGTATGTGAGGTCTTCTCCAAACCGCCTTGAAACTTTTAAAAAGTATGTGGAAAGTTTGAAAATTGATAGTAAGAGTCTCTTGTGCCTAGATATGCTAACACGGTGGAATTTCACATATCTTATGTTGAAGGCAGCGGAAAAATTTGAGAGTGCTTTTCAAAGAATGGGTGAGGAGGATTACAATTATAAACACTACTTTTTGGATAATGAAGGGCGTTGTAGCTTGACTTTTCGTGCTCCTTTCGGATACGATTAGCCCTACAGTTTGGACTCCCGTGGTTTTGAATCTGATTTCACAAGTGCAATGTGAAAAGTGAAAACACAAAAAGAGTCCAAATCTGGAAATTTCTTTTTGAAAAATCGCTGTTTGAATCAAATGCCAAAAAGGGATTGCTTTGCCAACTTTTAGAGTCACCGCCTAAATATTTTTAGAAAATTTAGGAAACCAGAGACTCGTGCCAAAAGCCACTTATCCGTCATCACCAAAGTGTCTCAGCTCGGGAACTTAGGTAGGAGAGGGGAAGGTCATGAATTGAGGACTCCACTCGCCCAAGTAAAGACTGGCCTCTACTAATCATGATATGATTTTTATTTACATTATATGCTCTTGTTCCAATTATTAGGCTATTTTTACTATGTGATTCACGCAAGTATAGACTAATTTGCCAAAATTAGAACACTTTGATTTCATGTTTGTTTGAAAATTGTTTTTGATATGAGTCACTTGAAAAAGCGAGTTTGTATGTACATCAATCAATTTATTCCAATTCAAGTAATTAGCCTTCATCCACTGGCATTCAAATAGATATATCACTTAAGCAATTAGCCTCATGGAAAGTATGCTCGACATGGCAACAATCACACGCAATGCAAGATACTAAAGTAATAAACGCTCATCTAGTACTCCAAGGCAAGCCAAACAAAGCAAAATAATTAGAAAATATGCTTGTTCCTAAGTAATGCAGTGTGACTAATGCAACGCACACATTTATACAATTTTTACGAGCTCGGCTATGAGCATGGTATATGATTTGGTTTGAAACATGCAATAAATCACATATTCAAGCAATGAAACTGAATTTTGATACCGGTTAGTATGATGAGCCGAACCTAAATGCATGTGATACAAGTGTATGAAAACATGAGAATGCTAAGTAAACATGATGCTCTATACTACCATCACAAGCGGAGAAATAAAAGGGAGAAAGAAATGGGGGATGGAAGATACACATTATTACAATTTTTGCCCTCATGCAAGATGGTCCGAATGAATGTCCGAGTGTCTGAAATAAACTAATTATTACAAACCTGAGTGAATGATAATTAGCTAAATTAACTTAACTAACTACTTATCACATATTCAAATGAATTCTATATTAACTAGCTATCTAATCTTATTACAACAAGGGTATTGTAATAGAAATAAATTAACTATAACAATTACAACCAATGGAATGGACAACAAAATAATTACAACAATAATTATTTACAACAAGGGTTACATGCACACTGTCTAAGGACTGCTCTGTCTGCCCAGACCTGTTCTCTTTCACCTTTTGCCACTGCCCTCTGTTTTCTGTAAAACATACTGTTGACCAAACATTGGAGCCCGACTAGCCCCAAATGAGGCCCGGCCGGGTCTAAAGAGGGCTAGCCGCACCATAATTTCATGCAAAATCCTATTTTTGTGCTCTGAAGTGAAAAAAAGTGTGGACAGAGTAGTGTCAAGCTCTATTTGTCCCTTCTGCCCTTTTTAATCATGGAGAGGCTCACGAGAAGAATGAAGTTAGTTCCGAAACCATCAATGAGCAAGTTGATTGATTGATGATTTTAGACACAATTTGGACAAAGATCAATGAATGCAATGAACAATGACCACCCCTCCCTCTTATCATTGAGTAAGCTCAAAGAGGGAGGTAGAGATGCTTCAAGGTTCATCAAACATCATGAATTGATGTATGGCGACCCTTGACATAATAGACTCGTCATAACGTTCGGCCAAATCCAAGCAATATGATTCATTTTCTTTATGCGGATTGGTTTGTCCAATATGATGGTTAAGTCCTCTAAATGAAAATAAATGTCAAACGAGAGGTGCTCCTAAACATGAAAGAGAGACTACACCGTTGACGATGAATCTCCATAGAGATTAAGCCATTAAGCATAGATCTCTTTTCCAAGTTTTGAATAACCTCAATTGGTTGAAATAACTCTCAAACAAAAGAAGAAAAGAAGAAAAGAGGGAGGTTGTAGAAATGAATGTGAGCTTGATTATTAAAATGGGACTCTTGACATGGAAATTAAACAACGAAAGGCCAAGAACAACATACAACAAGCTAGTTATGAGAATTTATGATACAACAAGCAAACTAACCAAAGCATGAACAAATTAAATAAACTAGGACAGCCCTAAAACAGCCTCTAAGATGCTAAAACAGGGGCCAAAATTATACTAAGAACATAAAAAAATATAGCAATGAATAAGGCAAGGCAAAGCTAGTAAACAAGAGCAAGGAGAGGTGGCCAACCTCTCCATTTTTTTAAACCTCAAAGCATATTTTTTAGCCTTTGTTAAACTCTTAAAATCAGTTTAAAAAAGTCAAAGAAAAGAGTGTAAAAACAAGGGTTAGAGCAATGAAGTAAGGTGTGAGAAAGGGTGTTAACCTTCTTACCATTTGGTAGCTATCCAAACCCAAGTTTAAACACTTGAAATGGACTCAATACAACACAAAACACAAGAAGTAACTAGCAAAAGATAGAAAAAGAAGTAAAAGAGAAGGTGGTAAGTTTATACCTCTCAAAGAAGCAAGCCCTTGTTTGTAACACAAACTTGGTTCAAACACACTCTCAAGCTTGAATTATGATGCACAAGACTCAACCAAGGCTCTAAGGTTATGATCTAAGGTGGTGTATGGTGTATGGGTAGTGATCAAGAGAGATAAGTTTGTTCAAAGGTTACTTGTAGAGGAAGAAGGAGCTCTCAATGTGTGTATATGTTCTTTAAAAAATTTCTAACCCTTAAAAGAGAGGTATAACCTTGTATTTATAGAATTTGAGCAAAACAAGTCGAAAATATCTTAAAAAATAAACAGCTGGCGGGTTCTCGCCCAGAACAGTGTATATCGCTAGCGAGGCACGGCCGGGCTGTAGAGACCCATTTTTGACCGACCTTAAGACTCAGATGTCATCGATTGAGCGCTCGGTGATCGCGCATGTTGTGCTCGTCCTGAGGTCACGAAGTCTCGGTTGAGAGCCTTGCCGCCGGACTTCGGGACTTTTTGTGCTTTGCCTCGGTTTGCGAACCAGGTCTTGTTTTCTCTGTTTTCTCTTCCCGAAGGGAGGGAGAGGTCTCGCAGACCATCTCTCAGTGGCCGTAGGTTACGTTTCATGGTCGTAGGCCACTTTTCCCGTTTGGAGACCAGTTTCCAGTTTTCGGAGCCGTTGGCCGTGCGTCTCGGTTCGGGACCGCTTAATTACCTCCGTTTGCTCCGATTTTTGGCGCACACCTTGTTTCCTCTCTTTAGAGAGACATTGTGGCCCGGGAGACCACCTTTGTGGTCGCACGCCACTTCCGGTGCTTAACAGTTAGTTTTCGGGGCCCTCGGCTGCGCATTTTTGCCTCCGAACCTTCGTTTTGCGTCGGCATGGGTTCATTTTTGGCATGGACCCTATTTTCATTGTTTCAGAGGTGGTACAAGGGTGGGAGACCACCTTTTCTCCTTGGAGACCACTTTTCTCCCCACTTGTCAGTTTTCTGGTTTTCTTGCTGGGAAGCTAGTTTTCTTAGTTTTTGGGCCACATTTTCTGGTCTCCCATACCACCACTGAGTTGCATTCACCTGGGAGACCACTAATATGGACTGCCGACCACCTTTTCAAGCTTGACCCTTTTGAACCTGGTCAGCTGACCAGGGCAAGGGGTCGGCTGACCACCTGAACTGGTCGGCCAGCTACCTGCAGCTTGTCTCACTAAGTGTGTTCCAGCTGGGAGGCATTTTTTGCATCCACCATACACGTGTAAGGAGGATGTTTAATCTTGGTTTTAAGCTTCCAAGAGAAGCTTTGGCCTCTCTTCTCTATAAAGGAAGGTCCCTTCCTTTACAAGGGTTCTGAAATTGCTGGAGCAAAAACCATATACTCTTCCTTTGTATCTCTCCCATTTGGCCTTTAAAACTCCATTGTTCTTGCACCATCACACACCACCTCCTATCCTAACACCTCCACCATCACTCTAACCACCTTGGAGCTGCCACATTGGTCCAGAAGCTGCTGGTTCTCTTCTCTACAAGGTTAACACTTCTTTCCCTCTTTTTGTCTTCATTTTGCTTCATTTCTTAGCCTAGTTTGAAAGCATATTTAGGCTTTTTCATAAACTGAAAAAAGCCTTTTTTTGAGCTTCTAAACATGTTTGTTTAAGACCTTTTTTTTGTTGGGGGTCATCTACCCCCTTGCATGCTTCATTTCTCTTTGTTTTGAGCCATGCATTAGGGCCTTTGTGTTGAGATTTGTTGGCCCTTTTGACCACTGAAATCCAGTGGATTTTTAGTGGTTATTATGTGTTTTTGAGCATCAAAATCAGAGAGGGGCCTCTCACCCCTTGTCTTGTTTTCTAGCATTATTGGCTTTACAAAGGAGCCCATATTTGCACACTTCTTGACCATGTTTTAGGCCACTTTTTGTGAGTTTTGTGACCTGCATAGGCTCTATCTAGAGCCCTTTTTTCCATGTTGAATGTCTATTATGCATGTGTAGAGTAATCCTCTTCAAGGCCTTCCAAAGGGGCCTTTACTTGCTTGCTTCCTAGGCTCATTTCAGGCCCTTTTCAGTGAGTTTTAGGGCCCTCATAACCTCTGTCCAGAGGTAGTTTTGCCATTTTGTGTGTCCATCATACATGTGTAGAACAACCCTCTCATTGGCCTTTCAAAGGAACACTTCATTCTAACATGTGTTGACTGAGTTTCAGTGGGTTTTTGGTCATATTTTGTCATGCCATGTTTCTGTTTTTGGCTGGTTTGGTGGCCCCTCATGTGCTTCATATACATGTAGTGTAAACCATGCTTACTAGCCTATATTGCATGTTGTTTTGGCTCTTCATGTTAGCAGTCTTTGGCCATGCCTTAAACTGATTTTGTGCATGTTTTGGACTGCCTTAACTATGTTTTGGGGTCTCATGGTCAAATGATATTTGTTTTGCATGCTTGTAGTTCAACATCCATGCCTAGCATTGAGATTTGAGGTCTATTGCATGAATATACTGAGGTGTTTTCATGCTTTGGGGTCATTATACATCATATTTTAGAGCTTATATGAATGCCATATTCCCATGATTTCCACTCTTTAAACGTGTTTGAGAGTTGTGCATAAATGCCTCGTTTTCGGACCATTGCATGAGCTTCGTTTCTTTGCATGTTGAGTCATCATTTTGGGCCATTTTCCCACTATTTCAGACCTACCTAGGGTCTGTTTGGGGCTGGTTTTTCCATTTATACATTGCTTTGTATACCTCTAGTGTAACCCGCTTCAATAGTTTCGGTATTCGAGCCATCTTGTATGCATTGTGTGACATATTTGCATGATTCGGGACCATTGTACATTATGTTTTAGAGCTGGAAAATGTGTGTTTGCATGCCATACTTCATCCTTTTCCATGCCTAGTTAGAGTTGCATGTTGTGCCTTAGGATCGGTCATTTGCATCCGTGCATGTTTGCATGTATTTCGGTTGTCTCATTTCCATCATATTGCCACTAATTTGGGTGTGGTTGAGGTCCACTCATGTTGGTTTAAGTCCATCTTGTATTGTGTATGCCATTTAGTTCACGTTGTTGCATGATTTGATCATTGCATTGTGTATGCCTTGTTCGTTTCATTCTGTTTGTTAGTCTTCATATGCATTGCGTATGCCATATAGAATCATCTTGGATTGAGTATGCCATTGATTATTTCATAGCATTGTGTATGCTAGTAGCATGTTTGCATGTCATCCCTGGCATGTTTGCGTCATTCAGTGGCATTTGCATCTAGGTTGCATGTTAGAGTTGCATTCATACATGTCATGCATATTGCATTGTGTTTGGAGTAGGGTTTAGTCCAAACACGGGAAACGAGGGACGTTTCGTACTCCAAGTGACGAATCGTGCCTCGATTCTCGGTCGCCGACACACTTGACTATCCATGATAGAGTCGTTGGCTTTAGTTGCTTATATGTGCATTCATGTCCCATTGAGTCGTGCAATTCGACTCCTCGGCATTATGCATTGAGATGAGTGATTGATGGCACGAGGATCGAGGACTATATTCCCTAGAGCTTGCGCAATGATAGGGAGAGTGGTCATGCACACATTTGTTAAAAATACATTGCCTTTTCTCTCTCTTGCCTTTGTTGTAGAAAAACCAGAAACCAGAGGTGGAAATTCGTCGGCAGGTGGTCTCCCATGCTAATAACTGGTCGGTGGCCTTCCCAAGGTGGAGTTTCAGCCTTCTGGAGCTTTGTGCAAGTTTCTGAGATCAATTGCAAACAAGGGTGAGGCGAGGCATCGCGATGAAATTTACCGACAAGGCAACTCGAGCATGCATACACCTTTCATCATTCGGAACAGAGCTGAGGCGGTCCATTTAACTTGCATGCTAATTTATTTACTTTCCTAGTTAATTTGTTGATTAATTAGGGTTTTGTAATATTTAATTAGCTAGAGTAATTAATTATTTATTCAGACCCTCCGAGAGAGGGCCAACAATTGTAATAAGTGTGCGTGTGTGTGATGTATGTCTTCCAACCCCACGTCTTTCTCCTTTTTATATACCAGCTTATGATGGTTAGATTAGGGCATGTTTCAATTAGCATACTTATGCTTGCATGATTGCATCATTCATCTGTATTGCATGCACCGGGCTCGGCACATCATACTAACTGCATTGTATTCCAATTCCATGTTGAACACGTGTTAGCTGTAGCATCTCATATGCCATTCTTAGAATAGCCGAGCCTATTGTAGTTGCATTCCTGCATGTATTGCATTAGGCATTTCAGTATAGTTAGGATCATGCATGGATTTCTAAACATAGCTTCTGTTTTGGCTTGGAGTACTCGGTAAGTGTTTATGCTTTAGCATCCTTGCATGTGTGTGAGTGACTGCCATGATAGCATGCTTACCATGAGGCTATGTGCTTATGTGATATACCTGCCTGAATGCCTGTGGGTGAAGGTTGGATTATCTGAATTGGAATAATGCATTGACTGTGAGTTTTAAGCCCACTTGAGAGTGGCAAACCATCACGTTTTCTAAGCCCACCCGAGGGTGGCAAATCCATGTCTTAGCCTACTTGCGGGTAGCACCATCAAACCATTTTCAAAATAAACAAACATGAGATGTGTTGTTCCAATTTAGGTGATCTAGTCTATACTTGTATGCTGTGCGCATCACGTAGTAAATCTAGGCTAATAATCGGAATAAGAATGCATAATGTTTTCAAAACTTGATATCATGGTTAGTAGAGGCCGATCTTTGATCGGGCGAGCGGGGGTGCTCACGAAGTGACCTTCCCCAATCGTACCCAAGTTCCCGAGCCGAGGCAACTTTGGTGATGACGGACACGTGGCCTTCGGCACGAGTCAGGGTTTCGTAAATTCTCCCAAAATAAGAAATTTAAGTGGCGACTCTGTATCTGGCAAAGCAGTCCATGTTTGACACTTCTTTCTAAAAATCTATTTTCCAAAACGATTTGTCAGATTTGGACTCTTTGATGATTCATCGGTCTTGCATTGCACTCTGCGAGATTAGATACAGGACTGTGACTTTTGAGTCCGAACTGTAGTGAGCCCAACGAACAAAACGGGATTTCTCCCGGGGCGTTCGGGGACGTCTACACGGGCCCAAATACCCATGGCCGGTTCCCAATGGGGCACGGTCGGGCCCTAAAGTGCCCTTCTGTTTCTCTACTTTAGGCTTTGTGTAGGGCAACGCAAGGTTCAAAAATAAAATTCATGGGTAAATTCAGTGTAGATATGAGAGGTTTGGGATTGTTTCGCGAGCCCGACCTCGGTTGAGACATCGAATTCCGCACAAAAAATTTTCATTATCGAGTGTGCTGGATCAAATGCACAAGTTTTATGGGTGGTCAAAAATGGGGTGTCTACAGTTGTTCCTCTTTGACAGAGCTCGAAGTTATAAAATGACGTGAGTGAATGCTAAAGTCCAGAGATGACCCATTTGACACGGCCGTAAGACTTGGGCAAGAAAAATAAACGAAAACACAAATACCAAAGGTTGAACCCGAAGGTTGTCTATGTATCCCTTTGTAAGGAATCAAACCTGCGTAGTTTAAGGGTGAAATGCAAATTGATATGCAAAAAACATAACTTATGATCATGCAATGAAACATTCCTATGTATAAACGATGAAGCAATACAACAGAAATACAACACTTGACCAAAAACATAAATTCAAGCAAAATCGTGTCTCACACGGAAAGAAGTGAGTAAATAAAAAACGCCTCACAGGAAGGACAAAGAAAGCACAAACCAAACTACGTCTCACGTAGAAAGGATGTAAGAAAATGAAAACCTAGCTACGCCTCATATAGGAAGGGTGAAAAGATACAAACCAGATTACATTGCACGTAGAGAGGGCAAAAAGCTCCATGCCAAACTGCGTCTCCCACAGAAAGGGCGGAGGGTGGTGTGAACTCCAAACGCGCCTAACGTTTTTAACCAGGGTGAACAATCCTAACGCGTCGCACGCGAGAGGAGAAAAGGTGGTGTGAACAAATAGGCGCACTAGTTGTTTTTAACCAGGGAAACAACCCTAACGCGTTGCACACAAAAGGAGGAAAGGTGGTGTGAACAAACAGGCGCATTTGCTATTTTTAACCAGGAGAAACAATCCTAACGGATTGCATATGAAAGGAGAAAAGGTGGTGTGACCAAATAGGCGCACCTGCTGTTTTTACCCAGGGAAAACAATCCTAACGCATCGCACGCAAGAGGAGGAAAGGTGGTGTGAGCAAACAGGCGCACTTGCTGTTTTTAACCAGGGGAACAATCCTAACACGTTGCACACGAGAGGAGGAAATCAAATAATGCATAAACAGCCAAATCAGAAGTAGACAAACTCTGAAGCGAGATTATCTCATTCTTGGGAAGGCCTCGAAAATGAAGCCATAAGGTCCACAGAGCTAACTCAAGTTAAGGTAAAAGACATAAGCACGAATTTCGACAAAGATTCGACTACGAAGTGTCAGAAAAGCAAGATAAGCAAAATAATTTTCTTCGAAAATAGACCTAATTAAGCATGCAATTTGGACGAGGATTCCGCGGTGCGCAAAAT
Organism: Camellia sinensis; assembly: GCF_055761805.1. Lineage (NCBI taxonomy): Eukaryota > Viridiplantae > Streptophyta > Magnoliopsida > Ericales > Theaceae > Camellia > Camellia sinensis. The sequence goes on from NC_138972.1 coordinate 64,620,169, forward strand.
CGTGAAATAAGGATAAATCACGGGAGGAACATAACTTGCAAGTTAACAAACAAAATAAATTAACGGACCAAATTAAGAATTTGAACCAAATTATTAGAAGCCGACACAACTAATGAAACAAAACCAAAACCACCAAAAAGGAACAAATTCTCCCATTTTCCTTTTTTTTTCCTCTCATTTTTTTGCTTCTCTTTCCTTCCTTCCTTACTTTTTTCTTTTTTCCTTTTGTTTTTCTTCTTTTTTCATTCTTCCTTTTCCTTTTCATTACTATTCTGCGTGTTTTGTTTGTTTTTAAAAATCAAAGCAAGACCGCCCAGTATTGAAATAAACAAAACAACAAGCCTGAGTTGCATTTGGGGCCAGTCGGGCTTCAATAGGGCACGACTGGTTCCAAATAGGACCGACTGGGTCTCGACAGCGGCAGTGGGGCGTTATAATAAAATCACCAACCGTGGTCCTTAAAACACAAACCCACCCGTATTTTTCACACACCCAAGGTTGAAAATCCTTCTACTCTCTCTATAACTTCCCTTTCTCTCTAGATTTCCCCTTTCCTTGAGTTACCCAACAAATCTTGCAAATCTTTTCCTTACTCCTCTGTCAAATCTCTACATTTTGAACCGAAAAAAAGTTGGTGATAGCCAGGGGGATAGGTGGCTATGGATCCATATCTAGCACTCGGCATTGGTATGAGAGGCTTTCCATGGAGGTCTGTACACTGGTTGATGCTGCTATCTTCGGGCCTTTCTGTTCAGGGCTCATATAGATAAGGGCTGAGCCACTACTCTATGGGGCCCTGGTAGAGAGATGGTGGGACACCATAGACTTGTTCCACTTCTCATCGATTGGAGAGCTGACCCTGACTCCATATGACTTCTCGATGCTCACTGGCCTGTGGGTAGGGGTTGACGACTCGATCCCGTTAGATCTTGATATGACGCAGTGGATAGCCGCACAGCGCTAGCTCCTCGGGGCAATTCCAGACACTACTGGCCACGAGATAGTGCAATATAGTTGGTTTTTTGATCAATTCTCCGACATTCAGCCGGTCACTCTGGAGGAGGTTGCTTAGTATGCCCGTGGCCTTCTCATGTATCTCCTCGGTACTACCCTGTTTGCAAACATGGAGAATACCGTGGGGCTATACCTCCTGGGCACGCTCGTGCACTTACCATAGATGGTAGAGTATGACTGGGGTGGCACCAGCTTAGCCACCCTATACTGCTACATGAGCTCCGTATCCTGCCGCAAGGCGGATTCACTTGGCGGCTACTGGAGGGCTTGGGAGGTACACCTCATACTCACCTTCTGTTCAACTGTGCATTTTGTTCAACTTTGTATTTCATTTTCTATTCATCGACTCATGTACTTTATCCATGACTTTCTGCTTGCAGCTATGGGTTTACACATACTTTACCTCCTTGGCTCTAGTCTCAGTGAGGCTGATTGAGTTGTCAGTACCCCGCTCCTGGTACTACAACTCCCGATTTGAGCGACGCCGCCGTGTGGACCGAGACTTAACGTACTTTCGCCGTTTCTTTGACACGATCACTGTGGATTAGGAAACAAAATACTAAACTTTAACTTTTACATACTGCGTGTATACCACACTATTTCCATACCATACCGTTTCCATGTTGCTGTTTCCATATTGTGTCTCCATTCATGCTGCATTGACATTCTCATACTGCTGTTTCCATACTACACTTCCATATTGTTCAGATCTTTGGCCTCTGACATTTGCTTCAACAGGTTGACTGGCATCCCTGGGCGGGTATCCCTTAGGAGACGAGGGCGACCTATGTTACTGCATGGCACACCTTTACTATAAGGATTTTGTTCGGGGGCCCTTTCGGCAGGGCATATTACTTGGGGGAGAGATTTGTCTGCTAGACACAAAGCGTCGCTGATCCTGACATCCCACATCCTCCTCCTCTAAGCATGAGTGCAATCGATGATCTTTATGACGGACCTCAGGTTGACTTCCTTATGTTGGGGGAGGATGGTGACTGGTACCACGAGCCCGATGACTTCAGTGCCTTCTAACATTCTAGGGTGATGGTGCCTTTCACCCTGGGTGTGGTCCATGCTGTTCCTGAGGTTTTTGCTACTACTGCCGTCGGAGGAGTTCCTGTCACAGCTCTCATCCCTGGGCTCCCTGTCATTCCTACCAAGGTTGTGTACATGCGACCGAATGGAGTGATCGAGCAGATCCTTTTTGATGATATCGAGGAGAGGGACCATAGGCTAGTGCTTGCTCCCAACATTGAGCAGGTACACATTGCTTTATACTTCTGTCCACTATAATTTCTTTTCCCTGCTCTATGTTATTCTGTTCTCTTTGTTCAATGTGCTCTATTATTTGGTTCTTAATTCAACTGCTCTCCCTCTTACAGGTATTTGTGGCATATGCTAGTGACCTTCTCCGGACGATTGACCGACTACTTTTCATGGTATGGAGGAGACAGACCATTCTGACTAGTCACGGGATTGAGGTATGAAAAACCTAGAAATCCCTTAGATGTTGATTTGTGATTATGTATCAATTTTAAGGAGTAAATAACAATCCCAATCAAACAATCAAGACAAATCGACACAACGATTTTACATGGAAAAACCACAATTGGAGCGCCTCCAATTGTGATAAAAAACTACGGGCACAAGCCACAAAACAATCCACTAAGAAGACATAAAAGAATTATACAAGTGTACTCTTAATTACTTAACGAATCCACGTCCGAATCGAACTGACCCCTATGTGCCTCTTCCAGCCCTGTCTTCACCTTGGAATTGTATTGCCCAACATTGAATCCACAATGCCAATGTCGAATCACGATGATGAGCCACTCTGGAATCCACCAAAGCTTCAGGTCCGAATTCTACGGAATCCATCGAAGAACGACACTATCTTTTGTATTGAATAAACAAATAATCCTTTGATGTATACGTCTTAAACCATGAATTGAATACTTAATTAAACATTAAAGAAACCAAGCAAACTAGCCCCAGATATAAACCCTAATATCCAAGAAGAAGATCTGGAAGCTGTAACCCTAAAATCTGTCTGAAACGCATATTTATAGCTATTTGTTCCGCGATCTCCGCTCGAGCACAGGAATGGACGCTTGAGTGGACCTCGCTCGAGCACATGAAAGTTTGCCCGAGCATAAAATCCCAACTTCCAGTACTTTTACAGACTGGTCAAACTTCTGGAACCAAACAGTCTTCACTCGAGCGCACAAATGGCCGCTTGAGCGGACAAGCAACTTTGACTGCAATTTTTCTTTTGGCTTCAGGGGCACTGCCCCTCGACCCCGCCTGGGCGCTGCCCCAGACTCGCCAAGGGGCGCTACCCCCTGGACCCTCGTGAGCTGACCGGGAAGCTCGATCCCCGATATAGTCAGTGAAGTGGCAAACATGAAAGAATTAACTTCTAAAACTTCTCTGCAATGCACAATTCGGGTTGGATTCGCATCTAAATAGTCATAGCCTCACTGAAATAAAAGAGCTAATAAAATTACAACTGAGATGAGTTTTGTCAAATGGGATTGCCAAGAATAAAAACCTAACAAGGTACTTCTTCATTTATAGTTCACTTGTGCTACAATTGCAGTAATCTTGCTATTCTGTTGAGTCTATACTGATATTGGTGTTACTTTCAGCTTGAGCCGGTGCCAGCTACACCTGCAGGACCTCCTCCAGCTAGGAGATGGAGACGGAGCCCAGTGAGGGGTAGAGGAGGAGCTGACCGGGAGAGGGGCAGAGTGAGGCAGCGTTCTCTCTTGAGGAGTCTTTCGAGGAGAATACGACCTCTGAGGAGGAGGGGAAGACCATCGACATACAGTCCAGCAGTCCTAGTGATGACAGTGGTGCACCACCTCCACAACCGAGGAGGAAGAGAGCAAGGATGGGTTACTGATTTTTGCTTTTTCTTTTGCTTTGCAGTGAAAAATCATAGCTTCAAATAAACCTATGAATTTTGTTTTTGAAGACTTTTCTTTTGTTTTTGGTCTTTGTAAATTGGGGTTGGACCCACCAGTTTATGAAAAAGACGAATTTTTGCAGTGATTCTCTCGCATGATATGTAATGAATGAATGAATGAATGGTGCTTGCATGATACTTTTGTATGCTTGCTATCAACTATGAATGCTTGCTCTTAAATTGATTCTTGAATCGGATAATAACTTATAACCGATCAAAATAAAAGAATACAACTCGATAACATGAAAACGAAATGAAAACAACTCGAAAATACTAAAAACACTTGGTATAAATAAAATATGACCCAAAATACAACCATAGTACACCAAAGCAGAGGCCAGCACTTTTCTGCAACTGCATTGATCTAGGCCAACATTTAGACTCAGCCGTGTCCAAATACGCACAGCTGGGCTTCAATAAGGCACGGTCGGGCCCAAAAGTGATGTCGGTCAGTGCTGTCCAGCTGTCATGCACAACTTTTTCTCAAACTCTATAAAGGGTGCTCTCATGCTGTTTTTCTGGCAGAATAGCAAGTCCTTGGTATTTTTCTCTCAAGATGGAGACTCTTCTCAACAATAGGCTTCAAGACTGGATAGCCACTTTGGACAGCTCGGAAAAGGTGAACTTTCGCGGTTTCGGCCTAAACGCTCTTTTTCCTCTGAGCTGCACTCCACTTTGCTTTCCATTCCTCCATGCCGCGGTTCGATGCTGGAACCCCATTACATATGTATTCTGCTTCAGATCGTAAGAATTGTGCCTGACACTGGAAGAGTTTTAAGCATTAATGAAAGAGTTTCAAGCATTAATGGAATCATGACGGGGAGCTAGATATTCCCTGTTTGATCCATCAGTTCTCTGACATCGGAGACCGAGGCGACCTTATCTGGCGAAGCTTCCGGTAACATGCCCTCTATTTATGCATGCTTGCGCATTTTCTTCTTTCCCTTAGCTGTGGGGGAGCCAGTATCTAGTTGATCGAAGTGGCCCGGTGTTTGAAAGAGGGTAAGAATTGCATTGGTTTGGCCTTGGCTAAGACCCTGATGGGTTTAGACGCTTTTCATCGGCGAGAAACCACCAGGTTTGCTGGTAGTTCGTTACTTCTCCAAGTATTGTTTCTCACCCTTTCTTATATAGGATTTCTTACATCACTCAACACTCCTTCTCTGTTTTCTCAAACCCCTTTCTTTCATTTTCTCTCAATGCACCTCTCTCTATTCTTTAATCTCTCTTATTTTTTAACCCTCCCCAAGTATGGCTTATGGATAAGCTGAAAGTGGTAGATCCTTGCCCCGAATATTTAGTCTGAGGTTACTTCTTCCACCAATGGCTAGTGGGCTTCCCCTTAGAGGGGCTGTGGTGTGACTTGATGTCTAGCAGATCTGCAGCTGACATTGCTTGGCGGTGCTTCTGGCTTAACCTGACTGAGATGAGCTATAGCATGGCCCGATAGCCCGGTATCCAGCTGATTGGCCTCACGCACTGCGTGTTCTATTTCCCCTTCGGCTTCAAACGTCAGTTTGGACATGATGAGATTCATCCAGATGAGGAGGTGGAATACCCGGCTTCTTTTCCCATTCGTGGTTCATACATGCTCCGCTACATCATTTGTTGGAGGACGAGGGAGCTTCTGGCCCCTGCCCCTAGCTTCAATTACATCCTTTCTGGCGAGTGTTTGGCTTGGCTTGAGGATGAAAAACAAGTTGGGCCATCTCTAGTTGCGAAAACTTCCATGAATATAAGCAGAAGACATAGAGTGACCTAACTCGGCTGTGCCCCTAGTTTTAATACTTTGATCTTTCTTTTCAAGTTTTATAATGTAAAAGCAAATTTGATTTAAATCAGAGAGTTAGAGACTGTACTTGTGTTGAAATCAATAAAATTAAAGTTACAGGCACTGAAAATTTTCCTTTTGGTCCCAAAATGGTCCACGTGGTAAAAGGTAAATTTTGAGAAAAATCAATTCATTAAAGCTTTTTAAACGATTTTCGGAAACAATCACTACTTGACACACATGAATTCAGTCCTTAAGACGTCCAATCGCAAATCAGAAGATCGCAACCACTTCCAATTGCATTAAGCATTACTACTTTGTATAAAGATCATAACCAGGCTAACAGCTAATGAACAAAGATGACCTGATCAGGAAAATGGACAGGACAGTTGAGTTGGGGATGATTACGGCTGAACTTTAGGATGAAGTTGCCTACGTATCCCGAAGATGGAAATCAGGCCTTACGTAGTTCTGTTTAGGTTCACTCGAGTATTGACTCTCTCATTTTGCGCTCTAACTTTTGCCAAAGTCGCCCTTTAGAGTTTTCAACCTTGCGAGCTCAATTTTTTTTCATTTCTAATTTTTCATACTCTAACTTTTGCCTAGGTCTCCCTTTCGGGTTTTCGGCCTAGCGAGCCTCTCAAGGGTAATATTTCTTCAACTTGTCCATATTGATAGGTTGTGAAAATTCTAGGCCATCTAAATCCATGAGAATAATCGCTCCTCCTGACCAGATTGACTTGATGATATAAGGACCAGTCCAATTGCGTCTGAACTTGCCCCTAGGGTCATGGATGGGAGCTCGGTTGTCTTTTAGTACCATATCCCCTTCCTTGAGATTTTTGGACTTTACTTTATTGTTAAAGGCCTTAGAAATTCGGCATTGGTAGGCCTGGACATGATACAATACCTGCAGTCTTCTTTCGTCGAATAACATCAGTTTCTCAAATCTACTCTGTTGCCAATCTGCCTCCGCTATCTGACACTCGACCATTACTCTTAGTGACGGCACCTCAATTTTGATGGGCAGAACATCCTCCATTCCATAGACAAGAGAATAGGGAGTTGCCTCTGTAGATGTTCGAATTAATGTTCTGTAACCCCAGAGAGCAAATGGCAGTTTATCTGGTTAGTCTCTATAGGTCTCAACCATCTTCTGCAAAATATTCTTGACATTTTTGTTCGCGGCCTCAACCGCTCTGTTGGTCTGCGGTCTATAAGTTGATGACTTGTGAAAAGCCACATTGCATTTCTTTAGTAGATCTATCACCTTTTTCTTGAAGTGCAAACCATTATCTGATACTATCTTATTCGGCGCCCCATATCGACAGATGATATTGTTTCTAATGAATTTGGCCACACGCGACGCCTTCAACATTGCATAGGACTGACCTTCCACCCATTTTGTAAAATAATTAATTGCCACCAGGATGAACTCATGTCGATTCGACCCTTTTGGCGAGACTGCACCAATAACATCAATTCCCCAGACTGAGAAAGGCCATGGCAAAGTCATATTGTACAGCTTTGACGGCAGGATATTCATGCGATTGGCATGGATCTGACATTTGTGGCATCGCCGTACGAAACAAATACAACCCTCTTCCATAGTTGACTAGTAATAACCTTGTCTAAGTATCTTCTGGGCCAGTTGCCGTATACCCCGTTTGTCTTTGGTATTTGCCCCTGGTGGATACGTCTCCTTTTCCAGAAAGTTCCAAATATCGTAATACCAGGGTTTTTTTTTTTATTTTTTATCTTGCACTTCATTTATCACGGCAATGGTCTTGTAGGCTGGTGTGTATTTCTGTTTGATAATTATCGGACATATCCGAACTCCAAGTGGGATGTCTATCATAGAAGATAGAGTTGCTAAAGCATCGGCGAACCGGTTGTTCTCCCTCAATAGGTGTGTAAATGTTAGTTTTTCAAACCTCGGAATCAGCATATCCAGGGTCTGATGGTAAACCTTCATCTTCTCTTCTTTGGCTTGCCAATCTTTGTTTGCTTGAGAAATAACCAAGTTTGAGTCCCCAATGACATCCAACCTTATTGCCCCTAGTTCTAGGGCAGCTTCCAAACCAGCTATACACGCTTCATATTCTGCCTTGTTGTTGGATATTTTCAACCGGAGTTTGAAGGTTAAGGGTATATGGGAATCATCAGGCGCTATTAGCAACACACCTATCCCATAACCGTACTAATTAGACGCTCTGTTAAAGTATATCGTCCATGTTTCCTCTTTGACTTGCAGAATGTCTTCATCTAGGAACAAGTACTCTACTGCTTCATCTCCTTCTACCGAGTGGTCCGTCAAGAATTCCGCCACAGCTTTTCCCTTAATCGGCTTGCGGGTGACATATTTGAGATCAAATTTGGAGAGAAGAAGTAACCAACGAGCTAGCCTACCCGTAAGTGCTGGTTTTTCAAAGAGATATTTAATAGGATCCAATCTTGAAACCAGAATTATAGGGTGAGCTAACAAGTAGTGCCTCAACTTCCTGGTAGCCCATACCAAAGTTAGGCAAGCTTTCTCCAAAGGAGTGTAGCGGGTCTCATAATCCAACATCTTCTTGTTTAAGTAATAGATGGCCTTCTCCACTTTAGCTTTAGATTCCTGAGCAAGCATGCACCCTATGGTCGAGTTTGTCACTGACAAGTACAAAATTAGAGGCTTTCTCGGCTTTAGTGGTGACAACATAGGTAAATTTCAGAGGTACTGCTTAACCTGTTCAAAGGCACAGGTCATCCCATTGGAACTTCTTTCCTTTCTTCAGGAGACCAAATAGTGGTTCACAAGTCAAGGTTAATTTGGAGATAAACCGTCTTATGAATTGCACTTTACCTAGGAAGCCGTGCACCTCCTTTTCAATCCTTGCTGGTGGCATTTCTAGGATGGCCTTGATTTTGAAAGGATCTACCTCGATTCCCCTTTGTGTGATTAAGAAACCCAGTGTTTTCCCCGTTGTTACCCTAAAGGTGCATTTCTGGGGGTTTAGCTTCAATCTATACTCCCTGAACCGTTGAAAGTTTTTCTCCAGTGCGGTGTAGTGGCCCTCTCGATCCTTGGACTTGACAATCATGTCTTCCACATACACCATAACCTCTTTGTGGATCATATCATGCAAAATGGTAGTTGCAGCCCTTTGATAAGTAGCCCCAACATTCTTCAACCCAAATGGCATGACTAATAAGTGCCCCACGGAGCAGTGAAAGTAGTCTTTTCTCTATCCTCGGGTGCCATTAGAATCTGGTTATACCCGGAAAACCCATTCATAAACGAAAGCAACGCATAGCCTACTGTGAAGTCTACCAACTCATCAATATGCGGTAGTGGAAAGTCGTCTTTTGGACTAGCTCTATTCAGATCCCGAAAGTTGACGCAGACCCTGATTCTGCCATCCTTCTTAGGTACCAGAACAATTTTGGCCAACCAGGTCAGATACTCAGACACTAGCAAGAAACCTGCGTCAATCTGCTTGGTAACCTCTTCCTTGATTTTCAGTGCCCAATCTGGACAAACTCTGCGTAGTTTCTACTAGATTGGTTAGGCCTCAGGGTTAAGAGGGATCTGGTGCTGTACAATCTCAGGATCGATTCCAGGCATATCTTCGTAGGACCACGCGAAAACATCTTTGAAATTTTTTAATAATGCGATTAAACGCTCGCGTTCCTCCGAGGACAATGTGGACTCAATCTGGACCAAGCAAGGATCCTCCTTAGTACCCATGTTAGTTGATACAATTTCATCTGTACAGGGCTTAACACGCCTCGCCTCTTCATGATCAACCAAATTTTTCAAAACCTGAGGAATTTCTTCCTTTTCGTTTAAGTCAAAATTTTGAAAATCAAGATCAGTACAACAAATCAAAGGCACAGAGAAGTAAGCAAAGTCTACTGGATTCCCATTCAACAAGTCTGGATCCTTGGTCACAGTGGACTCAAAAGAGAAATTGAAAGGCGACCTAGATAGGACTTTGGTAGCCGAGTTACCACTTCCGAAAGTACCAGACTCAGAGGTACTTGAATCTGACTCTGATTCCACAGACTCAGTGGAATCAGATCCGGACTCACTATCCAATTCAGAATTGCTGATGACGTCTTGCTCAAACTTCCAAACTAGGAGTGGAGCCTCAGATGCATCCATGATGAGACTAGTGAAATCTGTTGCCGATGTATCTCCAATCACAGAGATAGTAAAACTATCCCCCAAGTTGACGGACTTAGCTCCAACAGTAGAATTTGCCAGTAGGTCAGCCAGCGCCTTTCCCAACAGCTCTTCCTCTTCAATGTCCAGGCTTGCAATCTCGCTTTTATCCGTGTTTGGGATTAGGTCTGCTTGTTCATTCTCTTTTTCTGGTAAATAATGCTCGAAAAAGATCTCAAACCCTGGGTACCTTGTTTTCGTTTTCCAGTCATACCACGGCTCTGGAAATCCACAGAAGGGGAAATCTTTCCCTTGGCAAACAAAGCGTCCATTCAGGGTTCCCTGTATTGGTTTGTGGACTAATTCGTACTGCCTTCCAGCCCTTTTTGCTTGGATTCTTTCTCTCAACTCCTGTCCTTTTCTTTGCCAATCTGTAACGGCAGGTTTGTATCCCAGCTCGAAAGCATGTGGGTAATGACTTATTTCTTTGGCAACAGTACCTCCTTGCCTGCCACTTCTGCCTAATCTTGATCCGGGAATATGCCCTTGTTTGTTCATCATGTAAATGGACTGAGCGCTCACGTAATTCCCATCACCCTCTACCATGATGGTTTGGTCCAGCCGGGCCTCTGCCAGAAAGAAGCCAAAAAGGAACACGTCCTCTTCCCCGTGTATGATTTCCAACACTGGCGTGGTGATTCCCTGGGGAGGGTGGATTGCAGAATTACCATACACAGTAGCAATCCTATCTTTGAAGGGGTACTTCACTAACTGGTGAACTGTTGACGACACAGCCTTCATCTGATGTAGCCAAGGTCTGCCCAGCAATAGATTGAACGTGGCTGGGACGTCCATTACATGGAATTCTACCTCATGTTTGGATGGGCCAATTAGTACTTGGCTTTTTAAATGTCCCCATGACATCCCGGCTAGTATTGTCATAAGCCTGGATGGCTTGAGTCGTGGGTGTAAAATCAGCCGGCCTCAAACCGATAGCATAAGTAGTCCTTATTGAACATACGTTAATCATCGATCCGATATCTACTAGTACCACTAGAATCCACTTTTTTCGACTTTCGAGGGTTACATATAAGGGTCGGTTGTGGTTGGCACCCTCAGGTGGTAACTCCTTATTTGTAAAAGATATTATTGGTCTAACGTCCCCAAATATAACCAATGATACCAATTGGTCAGCAGTGGTGTCGATAAGCAGTTTGGTCCGGTTCATTGCCTCTAGCAGGGCTTGCCTATGCTCCCAAGATGCCATTATCAACACCCAGATTGATATATTTGCCTGAATCTTTTTGAGCTATTTTAAGACCAGGTTTTCTTTGACATCTTTCTCTTTTGCTTTCTTAGCCTCTTTGTTGGAAGATTCCGGCTGATCTAAGGCCACAGGTTTGAAGTACCAACCACTATGGAAATTTCGTCAGTGTACCACCTATCATCAGGGGTGCCAGCTATCCAGCCCTCATCAGTGTACGCATAACTTAGGTCACTGTCTTCCCACCATTCTCCAGCGGTCATGGCCGAGCTATTCTCAAGTTCTATCTGAAGCATGTTCACGTCACGTCCCTTATCATCATATCACTCCTCTTCCATAACAGTCTTGGTTTCGGCGTTCCAGTATTTCCTAAGTTTTCTTGGCATCCTCTTTCTATTATTAGGCTCCCACTCAGGTTTTCCCGTATTTTGAGCAGCTACAACTGTTGGCTCGGCCTCCTCATTTCCTTTACCTTTCCCCTGCTCCAGGGCTATCCTCCTTTGTATTTCTTCTACTTTTTCCCGTTAGAATCATTCCAATTCCTGTTCTTTCTCGGTCAAAGGTGTAATCTCAACCTTGTTGTTACCACCAACTTCCTCTTCTTTCTCAGTCTTTGCTATCTGTTTCTCCACATCAGACTCCTCTTCACTTAACCACCTGTTGCTTGTTTCTGGTTGACTCGGATCCCACCACCCCAACTGTACACTACCTATATCCTCTTCTTCAAAGAAGTATAGGTTGTCTAGCTCCTCCTCTAGCTTAGCCAGGTCTTCTTTCAGTTCAACCAAGTCATGAAGGCCTTATTCAGGCCTGGCATTCTGATGTTACCCTAGACAGTCTGATAGTACAACTACTGGCTTTGGCTGATCAATGGCTACGATGTATAAGCTGGGGTCATACTCCTCTATGAGTGAGGCCCCTTTCTCTATGACTTCGGTATCAGCCAACCTTGTCTCTGGTGCATTCTCTTTCTTCTCCACCTCTATTACCGTCACAAGCTGAGGTCAGGTTTGCGGTGTTATGTCCATCATGCACGTATCTGTGCCCTCTGGAATGAACACCTTGGGTTTTGGTAGGTGGGATGGAGTAATATATGCGCTAGGGTTGAAAAAGGGTGGTAGTGTATGGATTTGATTAATATTTCTGGGCAGGGGGACTTGGCTATGTGTAGCAAGTGGGTTAGTAGTTACGTTTGGCTTGGCGGGCGGGGTGATGACTTTGTTGTCAATTAGATCCTAGATCTCATGATGTAGGCGGTAACACAGGTCTGTGGGGTGACCATGTTATTGGTGGAAAATGCAATACTGGGTAGGGTCATGTCTAGGTGGTAGTGGGTTAGGAAGCGGTCGAGGATCGAGGGGATTGAGATGCCCCTTTTTCATTAATAATTTGAGGGTGCGGGCTGGGCTCATATGGAGGGGGGTAAAGGTTCTCATGTTCCGGTTTGGGCCAAGGCTAGTAGATTGTGAAGGTCGTGAGTTTGTTGAGGAGGTTGCTGCAGTAAATGGGTCGGCCATTTTGACTGCCGTGAGGTCAGTACTAACATCTGCTGGTCGTGGAATAGTGCTATTTCTAGCATTGGTACTCTGGGTGAATGGCCTTCGTGCAGGTTCACTAATTCTGTGGATAATACCCTTCTTGAATGCACTTTCGATCTGGACCCCTAACTCGTGATGGGAAGCAAAGGTGGACAACGGTACTACTACCATTCTCTGCATCATATATGGCTCTAGATTCTGGACCACCAGCCGGACTTGCTCTCTTTCAGATGGCCTATTTGTCAGTTTTGCTGCTTTGGCTCTCCACCTAGTTACAAAATCAATGAATGATTTTTTGGGGTTTTGGGTAGTAGCCTCCAGCTCACTGATAGTTACTTCTATCTGAGTGTTATAAGAGTACTGGTTGACAAACACCTCAGATAGCTCTTCCCAATTTTGCTTCATAGAATCCTCTAGTTTTGCGTACCAGATGGCTGCTACATCAGACAAGGTCCTCCCAAATAACGATAGTTTTTGAGCCTGGAATAGGCCAATTGGTCTTAGCATATTTGAAAACAGGCGGACATGTACGATTGGATCCCTACTTCCATCGAATATGTCGATGTGGGGTATCTTAAATTTCTCTGGTAATCTGACCGAAGCCTCAGTGTACCCATCTTCAATGTCCGAGATGGAGTTGAAGCCTTGGGACATTTTTAGAGCTTTCTCTAGCCTGGCTATCTTGATCAAAGCTGGATCAATTTCGTTGATATCAAATGAAAGGATTCCCGCAGGAGGTTGAGCCAGAGGTCTATAAGCCGGTTGAGCCAGGGGTCTATAAGCCGGTGCCAGGGGAAACATTTCTTGTGGATCTGGGATTGGGGGATTTTCCACTGGTAGAGGTGGATCCGGGTTTGGTTGAGCAGTCGGGATTGGATGTACAGTTAACACAGATACCCCAAACGTGCGTTGTAGATCAGCAATGACTTCATCCTGTGCAATAATCCTTTGGTTTAAGATATCCATAGTTCGTTGAAAGGTTGCCATCATGGAAGCATATTCCTCTGTATTCTGTGCCATCACTGGGCTATGTGAGTTAGGTACTGGTGAACTGGCTGAATGAGAATGACTAGGTGTTTGCTGAATGCTTTGTACTGGTACTGCTAGCCATTTGTTTGGTCTTCGGTGAACAATTGGCCGAAGTGAAACTAACACTAGATGACCACCAATAAGGTCTTGAGCTTTGCAAAGCCTGCCAGAGCGGGTCCACACAACTTGGGGATATAGACACCCATTTTTGACCGACCTTAAGACTTGGGCGCTACTGATGGTTTACTCGGTGATGAAAGATGTGCAGGGCAAATGTTCGATTTCTAGGGCAAATGTTCGATTTCTTCGGCAAGAGGAGAGTCGAATTCTAACCTCACACCCCATTTTGGAATAAAGCTATTTTGGATGGTTTTTAGACCTTAAAACCCTCTCTTTCAAAACATTTTTGAAAAAGAAGTTTCTACGATGTTCCGAGGCTCGCATTTTGTCAAATGATGTGCTTTTCGATAAACCGAGCAAGGATAAAGTGGAAATGAATGAAAGAGAGATGAAATCTTTGAAAAATCTTTCAAAATACCTTGTTCAGGGGTTTGGAGTTGAAGAAAACAGGAGAAGAGGGAAGAAACCCAGTTGGGGAAGGAGTTGGGCATGAATCGTTAAGAGAGGGTTGAGCAGTCCTCGCCAAATCAGGCCTATCCTTTTGAATACTTGGATTTAAGCTATGAGACTACCACTGTTAGAAAGAAGACTTCCAGGGCTTCATTTTTCACTTAAGAATCTCCCAAAGCCGAGTTCGGATGGGGGAGATATGAGTGGTTGAAGTTGGGCATCATTCTGGTTGGACCGAAACTGAACAGCCTTCACTAAAATAGGGATATCTCTTAGCACACATGGAACTTTGAGGTGAGGTTGACAAATTTGGAAAGACGACTTCTGGGGCTATAGTTTAGGCTCAAGAATGACCTGAAAAGGAGTAAAGATGAAGGAATTAGGCTTGCTTCAAGTCAGGGACTAGGGTTCATTTTTTCCATCGGCCACAATTTGACCTCAGCAGCTATGAGTTGGCCAAAAGTGAACCTTATCAGCCAAAAATGATGGCCGGTCAGAACCAAAGATGGTCGGTCAGCCAGAAGTGTCCAAAACTCAGATTTTTGACAGATATTTCTCCTCTAGCTGTTTCCAGCAAGCTTCCGCTGTCCTATAATTAGATATTTTCGACCTTGAGCTCATTTTTGCTATATATGAGGCTATATCTCTCATTTTCAAAGGGTTGAACTTCTTGAACAAGTTTTAGGAGCCTCTCTCTCTAGAAAATTTCTCTCTCTCTAGAAATTTCAGAGCAAAAGTTCAGCTTTTCACTCAAGCTTGCTCTCCCTCTTGACCTTGTGTGCATGCAAGATGTATACTTGAAGATATACCTCACCTTTGCCTAGGCATCCTTGATCAAACTCAACCACCACTGGGCTGAGGTTCTTTGAGGATCATTTTGAGCTCCAAAAGCTGGTTTTAGCTCAGAGTTTGGACCTGTTTTGCAGCTGTGCTTCAAGGGTAAGCATCTCTCTCTTTTAAGCTCATTTTGTACACTATCTTGGCCAACTTTGCATGCTTATTTTGCCACCCTTTTAAACTATTTTTGGCTTGGTTTTGAACTGAGAAAATATCTGTTTTTCAGTCCTAAAAGTGATGGTTTAGGCCTATTTTGTGTTAGCGGCTTGTCTCTCCCTTTGCTCCTTGGCTTGTAAAGCCTTTAGAGCCAACTTCCTAAGCTTTTGAAACCATCTTTGTTTGGCCTTTTAACCACTGAAATCCAGTGGATTTTCAGTGGTACCAAACTTGTTTTGAGGCTCAAAATAGGAGGGGGTGGTCCCCTCTCCTCTTGTCTTGCTTGCTAGTATTGATGGCCAACCAAATGAGCATGTGTTTTTACCTCTTTGTGGCTTTGTTTAGGCTCATTTTTGTGACTTATCAGACCTGCCATAACTCTATTTTTGGCTGTCTTGGTCACCTCTTGCATGGTTATTGCACTTGTAGTGTAAATCTTCTTTGCTAGTCTTGTTAGCCTTACAAAGTAGCATGCTCTTGTGGTTTGAATTAGCTTAGTTCAAGCATGTTTTTGGTATTATTTGGACATGTTATAACTCTGATTTTGATTGGTGGACTCACCTCTTGCATGCTTTATACACTTGTAGTGTAATCCATGCTTACTAGTCTAATTGCTTGATGTTTTGGCCAATCATGCTAGCTTATTTTGGCTATACTCCATACATGTTTTAGCATTATTTTGGGCTGTTTTAGGACTGTTTTGGGCTTTCTTGTTCATATGACTCATGTTTTGTATAGCTATAGTGCAAATGCCTTGACTAGTCTTGAGTTTTGAGGCCCCTACCATGCTACACTTGTGATGTTTGCATGCCTTAGCATCATTTGGAATATAATTTCAGATCTTTTGCCTTTGCTTTGCTCTCATGTTTATCACTCTTTAATTGTGTTTAAGAGTTGTGCCATTATGCCTTATTTGTGAGCCAATTCGGGAGCCTATCTTTTTTTCCATCTTTGTTGCGAGTCTAGCATGTTTTTGCCACCATTTTGACCTGCCTTAGGTCTGTTTTGAGTGCTTTAGTTCATTTGAGCATTGCTTAGTATGGTTGTAGTGTAAAGCCCTTGACTAGCTTTGTATTTCAAGTCGCTTGGCATGCTTTATTTGAGCCTTTTGCAAGGCATGGCACCATTTGGAATGATATTTTAGAGCATATAGTGTTGTCACACTTCCATGTTTTTCACTCTTTAAGTGCTCTTGAGAGTTGCACCTTTGTGCCTAGTTCATGGGCCAATGCATGAGCATGCATTTTATTACTTTCAATGCTAGCATTTCAGAGCATTTTGACTATTATTTTGGCATGCATGAGGACTATTTAGGGTTGGTTTAGTCCATTGAGCATTGCATGGTATAGCCTTAGTGATGTGTACTTCATTAGCTTTAATGCTTAAGGACCCTAGCATGCCATGCTTGTGTTGCTCGCATGATATGTCATCATTTCATACCTTATTTCAGTGCTTATAGTGTTGCTACACTCTCACATTTGTCACTCCTTGAGCACTTTTGAGAGTTATGCTTTTATGCTTAGTTGGTGGGCTAGAGCATGTGCATGCATTGTCTTGCATTTCATGCCATCATTTCAACATTTTGGCCATTGTTTTGGGCATGGCTGAGGTCTGTCCATTTTGGTTTAAGTCCATCCTTTGCATGTTGTTGCATGCTTTCCTTGCATGTTGTCGCATGCTTGTTGCATATTTAGTACCGTGCATGTTGTTGCATGCTAGTATGTTGCATGCTTGTTGCATGCTTATCCCTTTATCATGTTGTCACATGCTTGTCTCATTTTGTATGTTGTTGCATACTTGTCCACCTTTGCATGCCTTGCATGCTTGAATGTTCATGTTGCATCTTGCATACTTGTTTAGGTTACATTGCATTTGGCATGCTTGTCACCATTAGCCTTGTATGGCATTGTCATTAATATGCTTATGTTGCATTGGATTTGTATCATGCTTGGGTTGCTTGCATGCTTAGGTTGCATAGCATTGTATGTGCATCCCTTGCCTTTTGATCAAGCATGATAGAGGTTGGGGCCCCTTATGTGTTTTTGTATACTTCATTTGATATTGAAATCGCACACTTGGCTCCTTTGGCCATCATACATTGAAATGCGTGATTGATGGTCCGAGGGTCGAGCACTACACTCCTTTGAGCCTCAAACATGATAAGGACGGTGGTCGTGCAAACATTGCCTTGTAAATGTATTGCCATGCTCTATTTGTCCTCTGCTGCAGCAAAACAACATTTTGCAGGAAAAAATGGCCGGTCGGCTACTTTCAGTGCCGATTGGCTAAGTATTGTTGGCCGAGAGCTTCATTTTTGATCGATGACCAATTACCCTTGGCCGATGGGCTTTCCACTTGGCCGATGGCCTCTCACAGCACCCAGAAGGTGATTCAAAAGCATCCTTGAGACTTGTGCAGTTTTCAGAGGTGCAGAGCAGTATAAACAGAGGCAGCATGAGCATGGTGATAGATTTTCGAGCGGAGCCGAGCATGCGTGCATTTGTCCCTCTTCCTGAGGCCTCTTTACTGCTTTAGTAGCTTAATTAATTTGTTTAATTAGTTAAGTGGTTTTGTAATTAATTAATTAGCTTGTTAGTTAGTTGATTTATATTATTTAATCGAACCCTCCGTCGAGAGGGCGAATTTTGTAATAAGTGTGCGTGAGTATGTGAATCTCTTCCAACCCCACGTCTTTCTCCCTTTTACTTACCCACTTACAGTGGTTAGTTTTAGGTCATGTTTCAATTAGCATTCCTATGCTCGCATGTTTGCATTCATTCATCTGTATTGCATGCACTGGGCTCGGCGCATCATACTGGCTGCATTGTATTTCAATTCCAAGTTGAATACATGATTATCAAGTTATATTCCACATGACATTCTAGAATAGCCGAGCCTATTTTTAGTTGCATTTTGCGCGTGTTGCATTAGCCATCTTAACATAGCTAGGATCATACATTGATTACTAACTAGTTATTGTTTTGGCTCGGAGTACTAGGTAAGTGCTTATGCTTTAGCATCTTGCATGAGTGTGAGTGTTACCATGATAGCATGCTCCATGAGGCTAACTGCTTATGTGATATAACTGCCTGAATGCTTGTGGGTGAAGGTTAGATTACTTGAATTGGAATAATTCATCAAAATGTGTGTTTTAAGCCCACTTGAGAGTGGCAAAATCATGTTTTCCTAAGCCCACCTGAGGGTGGCAAATCCACATCTTAGCCTACTTGTGAGTAGCAAACTTCAAACCATTTCCAAAACAAACGGATATGCGATGCTTTGTTCCAAATTAGGCGATCTAGTCTATACTTGTGTGTTGTGCGCTTCACATAGTAATTCTAGCTAATTAACCGGAATAAGAACACATGTGTTTTCAAAAACAAAATATCATGCTTAGTACAGGCCGATCTTTGATCGGGCGAGTGGGGGTGCTCATAGATGACCTTCCCCAATCGTACCCAAGTTCCCGAGCCGAGGCAACTTTGGTGATGACGGACACGTGGCCTTAGGTACGAGTCAAGGTTTCCTAAATTTCCCAAAATAAAACATCTAGGTGGCGACTCTGTATCTGGAAAAGCAGTCCATGTTTGGCCCTTCTTTCTTAAAAATTAGTTTTCCAAAA
The DNA here is from genome assembly GCF_055761805.1 of Camellia sinensis. Classification (NCBI taxonomy): domain Eukaryota; kingdom Viridiplantae; phylum Streptophyta; class Magnoliopsida; order Ericales; family Theaceae; genus Camellia; species Camellia sinensis. The sequence goes on from NC_138972.1 coordinate 64,639,085, forward strand.
CGATTTGCCGGATTTGGACTCTTTGGTGATTTATTGGTCTCGCATTGCACTTTGCGGGATTAGATTCAGAACCGTGACATTTGAGTCCGAACTATAGCATGAAGCCCTTGGGGCGCGTCTACAGGGGAATATCAGGTCTTTTTGAAGCTATGATGGTAAACTACCTAGCAAAAGACAAAAAGAAAAAACCATCGATCAAAAATCGGACAGCACTTTAGTCCCAATTCACAACAGAGAAAAAAACAGCTAAAGAACAACAATCCCCACTGAACTATATTCCCAAACTAATATTGATATGAACCAACCTGTACAGTTTACTGTAAAATCACATACCAAGTAAAGGAACCAAAAACACCCCTATGGGGGTAGGGTTACCTTGTCATAGTTTTTGTCATGATCTAAGCTGCACTACTTGATTCAAAGGGTTTCATGACATCCTGCAAAAGGGTGGCATCTTGTCCTAAGTTGGAACAGTCACTATAGCTTTATTATATGAAGCTAGGCCAAATGGTCGAAAGGGTACCTCGGTGAGATTACCTAATGTACCTCTCATACCTAACACCAAGAAGTGAAAGGAGAATCAAGCGATATAGCGGTAGTCCAGATCCAAGGGTTGTGTTTCCAACATGGCAGAGCCCATGACTGGTTAGCCTTCTGGTAAGCTTTTAGGCAAGCCTTCAGCAAACCGTCCAGGAATAGCAGATGGTAAACACAGTGACTTAAGCGCACCAATGCAAATGTAATGCAAAGAGCATATAAGTGTAGATAAAATTTCACAACATGAAGTTCGAGTCAAGTTCTCTAAATCCCCAGCAGAGTTGCCAGAAACTGTAGCTTGACTTTTCATGTTTCTTTAAGATACAATCAACCCTATAGTTCGGACTCCCGTGGTTCTCAATCTGATTTTACAAGTGCAATGTGAAATAGTGAAAACACAAAAAGAGTCAAAATTTGGCAATTTCTTTATGGAAAATCGATGTTTGAATCAAATGCCAAAAATGGACTGCTTTGCCAGATTTCAGAGTCGCCATCGAAAATATTTTTAGAAAATTTAGGAAACCTGAGACTCGTGCCAAAGGCCACTTATCTGTCATCACCAAAGTGTCTCGACTCTGGAACTTAGGTACGAGAGGGGAAGGTCATGAATTGAGCACCTCACTTGCCCGATCAAAGATCGGCCTCTACTAATCACGATGTGATTTTTATTTACATTATATGCTCTTGTTCCAGTTATTAGGCTATTTTTACTATGTGATTCACGCAAGTATAGACTAATTTGCCAAAACTGGAATGCTTTGATTTCATGTTTGTTTGAAAATTATTTTTGATATGCGTCACTTGAAAAAGTGAGTTTGTATGTACATTAATCAATTTATTCCAATTCAAGCAATTAGCCTTCATCCATCAGCATTCAAATAGATATATCACTTAAGCAATTAGCTTTATGAAAAGTATGCTCGACATGGTAATTATCACACACAATGTAAGATGCTAAAGCAATAAACGCTTACCTAGTACTCCAAGGCAAGCCAAACAAAGAAAAATAATTAGAAAATATGCATGTTCCTAAATAATGCAATGTGACTAATGCAACGCACACATTTATGCAAATTTTATGAGCTCGACTATAAGCATGGTATATGATTTGGTTTGAAACATGCGATAAACCACGTATTCAAGCAATGAAATTGAATTTTGATACCGGTTAGTATGATGAGCCGAACCCAAATGCATGTGATACAAGTGTATGAAAACATGCGAATGCTAAGTAAACATGATGCTCTATACTACAATCATAAGCAGATAAATAAAAGGGAAAAAGAAATGGGGGTTAAAAGACATACAACATTATCACAATTTTTGCCCTCATGCAAGAGGGTCTGAATGAATGTCTGAGTGTCTGAAATAAACTAATTATTACAAACCCGAAAGAATGCTAATTAGCTAAATTAACTTAACTAACTACTTATCACATATTCAAATGAATTCTAAATTAACTAGCTATCTAATCTTATTGCAAAAAGGGTATTATAATATAAATAAATTAACTATAACAAATGTAACCAATGGAATGAACAACAAAATAATTACAACAATAATCGAAGCATTTTCAATATTGATGTAAGTAAGGATGCACAAGGGTTGCATGCACAGTGTGCAAGAACTACTTTGTCTGTCTAGACCTGCTCTTTTTCACCTTCAACCACTGCCCTCTATTTTCTACAAAACATACTGCTGACCAAACATTGGAGCCCGGCCAACCCCAAATGAGGTCCGACCGGGTCCAAAGAGGGCTGGTCGTGCCATAATGTCATGTAAAATCCTATTTTTGTGCTTTGAAGTGAAAACAGTGCAGATAGAGCAGTGTTAACCTTTGTTTGTCCCTTCTGTCCTTTTCTATCATGGAGAGGCTCAAGAGAAGGATGAAGTTAGTTCCGAAACCATCAATGAGTAAGTTGAATGCTTGATGATTTTGGATACAATTTGGACAAAAATCAATGAATGTAATGAACAATGACCACCCCTCCTTCTTATCACGGAGTAAGCTCAAAGAGGGAGGTAGGGACACTTCAAGGTTCATCAAAACATCATGAATTGATGTATGACAACCCTTGACATAATAGACTTGGCATAACGTCCAGCCGAATCCAAGCAATATGATTCATTTTCTTTATGTGGGTTGGTTCATTTTAAACCAATTTTCTTAGTCCTTTCCATTCTTTAGTCCATTTATCCAAGTTGATGGTTAAGTCCTCTAAATGAGAATAAACGTCAAACGAGAGGTGTTCCTAAACATGAAAGAGAGACTATGTCGTTGACGATGAATCTCTGTAGAGATTAAGCCATTAAGCATAGATCTCTTTTCCATGTTTTGAATAACCTCAATCGGTTGAAATAACTCTCAAACAAAAGAAGAAAAGAAGAAAAGAAGAAAAGAGAATGCGAACTTGATTATTAAAATGGGACTCTTGACATGGAAATTAAACAACGAAAGGCCAAGAACAACATACAACAAGCTAGTTATGAGAATTTATGATACAACAAGCAAACTAACCAAAGCATGAACGAATTAAATAAACTAGGACAGCCCTAAAACAACCTCTAAGATGCTAAAACAGGGGCCAAAATTGTACTAAAAAACATAAAAAAAGATAGCAAATAATAAGGCAAGGCAAAGCTAGTAAACAAGAGCAAGGAGAGGTGGCCAACCTCTCCATTTTTTTAAACCTCAACGCATGTTTTTTAGCCTTTGTTAAACTCTAAAAATTAGTTTAAAAAAGTCAAAGAAGAGAGTGTAAAAACAAGGGTTTGAGCTATGAAGTAAGGTGTGAGTAAGGGTGTTAACCTTCTTACCCTTTGGTAGCTATCCAAACCCAAGTTTAAACACTTGAAATGGACTCAATACAACACAAAAACACAAGAAGTAACTAGCAAAAGATAGAAAAAGAAGTAAAAGAGAAGGTGGTAAGCTTATACCTCTCAAAGAAGCAAGCCCCTGTTTGTAACACAAACTTGGTTCAAGCAGGCTTGAATTGTGATACACAAGACTCAACCAAGGCTCTAAGGTTATGATCTAAGGTCGTGTATAGTGTATGGATAGTGATCAAGAGAGATAAGTTTGCTCAAAGTTTACTTGTAGAGGAAGAAGGAGCTCTCAATGTGTGTATATGTTCTTTAGAAAATTTCCAACCCTCAAAACAGAGGTATAACCTCGTATTTATAGAATTTGAGCAAAACAAGTTGAAAATATCTTCAAAAATAGACAGTTGGCGGGCTCTCGCCCAGAACAGCGTGTATCGCCAGCAAGGCATGGCCGACTCCCAATGGCGCATGGCCAGGCCCTAAAGTGCTCCCTTGTTTCTCTACTTTAGGCTTAGTGTAGGGCAGCACAAGGTTCAAAAATAAAATTCATGGGTGCAATCAGTGTAGATATGAGAGGTTTGGGATTGTTTTGAGAGCCCGAGCTTGGTTGAGACATCGAATTCTGCACAAAACTTTTTCATCATCGAGTGTGCTGGACCAAGCGCACAAGTCTTATGGATGGTTAAAAATGGGGTGTCTACAGGGGTGAGAGGAGAGAGATGCCTACATCCGAGGATTGGGATAATTCATTGAAAATATGATTGGACAATTAATCAAAGACAATGATTCTATTTTGTCTTCATTGGCAAAGAAAATAAAAGAGAAGTTTGACAAGTATTGGGGAAATGGGGATAAAATCAATCTCCGTTTGTATATTGCTGTTGTGCTTGATCCTCGAAAAAAAATGACATACTTGCAATTTTGTTTTTGAACAATTTTTGGTGAAGATGTGGTGAAGTGAAAGAAATGTTAGACAAGGTGAAAAATTGTATGAGTCAATTGTATGATCATTATGCCACACTCGATTCAATAAACGTGCATGCCTCAAATGTAAATGAAACAGTAGATATGGTGATAGATGGAAAGGACCCACACTCTATTGTGAACTCTCAATTTAACTTTGGAGAGGCAATTTTCTAGTAATGGGAGTACGTTGGAATTGGACAAGTACTTAAGTGATATTGAGAAAGGTGGGAAGAATGCTCAATTTGATATCTTGGAGTGGTGGAAGGTTAATGCAACAAAGTATAGAGTATTATCACTTATAGCATGAGATGTGTTGGCAATGCCTGTTTCCACTGTTGCTTTTGAGTCGGCTTTTAGTACAGGAGGTCGTATACTTGATCCATTCCGTAGTTCACTTGCTCCCAAGATGGGGGAGGTTCTTGTTTGTACACAAAATTGGCTTCGAAGTAACATTCCAATATGCCTTCGACAAGCAATGGAGGATGTTGAAGAATTTGAATAACAATATGATTCGGGTAATATATACAATGATTTATTTATTTTTATTCATTTCATTTATTTTGTATTATTCAAAATTCATTATCTTCACTTCACATGTTTTTGTTGTGTTATGTTTTATGTGTAGTTGTTTCAGAATCAAGTTCATGTTGTGTTATGTTTTATGTGTAGTTGTTTCAGAATCAAGTTCATGTTCAAGCCCAAGCCCAAGTCCGGAGAGTACTTTTATTGAAATTTAATATCATTGGTAAAATACTTCCCCTTTGTTAAATGTTGTTAACATATGTTTATTTCTTTTGCGTTTAAGCCTTTTTAGTGTTTTCCTTATTAAATAATTTCATTTTTTTGTTATGTAGGTTTAGATGGCTCATGGTTTGGCTCAACGAAATGAATGACTTTTTTTTTTCTTTTTTTTGGGATAACTGTAATACTATTGTTTGGATGCACAATGTTTGTTGGATGCACAATGTTTTGGATGACTGTAACTTGTTTTTTTTGAACTTTGGATGACTGTAACTTGGATGCACAATGTTTTTCTTATGTTTTATGTGTAACTTAGATGACTTATGTCCACTGGATGCACAATGTTTTGGGTGATATTGAATTATGCCCACTAGAACCAATAAAAACCAATTGAATTGCCCATGCTTTTTTTACATTGCCCAGGTTGTTTTTGCATTGCATGAGTTGTATTGCCCGGGTTGTTGACTTGCATTACCCATGTTTTGTAGGTTTATTGAACCATTGGATGCACATAGATGTGAATAGAACTTATGAGTTGCATTGCCCAGGTTGTTTATTGAACCACTGGATGTACATAGATGCGAATATTGCATTGCCCAGGTTATTTTTTTGAGAAGTGCACAATTGAATTATGCCCAGTTTTTTTTGAAGAAGTGCATAATTGAATTATGTTGAAAATTTGTAAACTTTTAAACCGTCAAATCAATTCGTATCCATCCGTCAATCTGCTCAATCCACATCCACCGGATTAGCGGACGGATGTGAATTGATTTTCTTCAATCCACCAATCTGGCAGGCAGATGGTGGATTGGAGGTTCTGTGGTCGTAACCGATCTGCGCCCACCCTTACCACCAGCACGAGTCCACAGATTTTGAGGGATGTCGGGGTTTTCTGAAGCTATGATGAACTAACTACCTAGCAAAAGAAAAACAAACAAAGAAACAAAACATACATCATGTACAATCTAGCAACATTTTGGCTCAGTTATCATATCTGTACTACTGATTACTGTGTACTCCACTGAGTTATTCTCAACCCAACCACTGATATATCCGAACCACTTATATAAACTAAAAAAAACCCTATATATATCTCCACACACATACCACATAGCAAGTAAGGCAAACAAAACACACCTATGGGGATTTAGGTTACCCTGGCCTAGCTTTGAGACGATCTAGCACTCCACTATTCAAATAAGTGGCAATATCGCATCTTAGACACAGGAAAAGATCATGTCCTAATTTTGGAAGTTACTAGAGCATCTGTACATGTATTAGGCCAGACTGGTCAAAAGGGGTACCTCGACAAGACACCGATATACCTACACTACCTAACACCTATGAGTGAAGAGATGATCAAGCAGTACGTTGGTGATCTAGATTTGAGGCTTGTATTCCTATCACAATAGAGCCCATGACCGGCAAGTTGTCCGGGGTGTCAGATGGCAAATATAGTGACTTAAGTGCACCATGCATACAATGCAATGAACATATATACAAAAATAAAATCCAAGCCATGAAATTCAAGTCAAGTTTTCTTAATGTCCCTAGTAGAGTTGCCAAAAAATGTGGGATGCTTTTGGGGTTACCAAGTGTGGCCTACAGTTCAGACTCCTAATTTCTTGATCTAGTTTCACTAATACAATGTCAAACAGAAAATGAGAGTCCATATTTGGCAACTTTTGTATACCTTTGCTGAAAATGGACTGCATCACTAGATCTTAGAGTTGCCACCTAATATTTTGGAGAAATTAGAAAACTCGTGACTCGTGCCAAAGGCCACTGTTCGTCATAACCAAAGTGTCTCGGCTCGGGAACTTAGGTATGAAGGGGGAAAGGTCTTTCATTGAGCACCCCTCTCACCCGATAGAAAGCTTGGTGTAGCTAGTTTTTTGTGCTCCTTGGAGCGGTTTAGTCTCCTCGGGTATGATAGCCTTACAATTCGAACTCCCGTAGTTCTGAATCTGGTTTCACAAGTGCAATGTGAAACAAAAAAATGAATGAGAGTCCAAATTCGGCTGTCATGACCCAAACCCACCGCTATGGATTAGAATCACAACCGGCCAGTAATCATAAGATTACCTATGGCCTCAATCAGAAATCAAATCATATTTAATAATAAGGGGCCAAATTGTGGAAGAAGAACTTGCAAAGATTGTCCAATGAGTTGTGCATACATGGTTTAACCAAAAACTTTTCTCAAATACGTAATAACTCACACCATACAAACACCGATAGTATATTACATAAGTCCAAGATCATTCAAAAGTCAGTCTTAATAAAAACCAAGGTAATACACAAACTTGGTCACATATGACCACAAAACAACAAAAAGAAAAACAAAACAAAAGTGAGGCCTCTTGTGTGAGGCGACCTTGGTTGACTTCCAAAAACTAGGTACCCCTGCATACTTTCACTAAGGCTAGGGCGGGCATCCCTTTGCTCACCTACATACATATAAATAAAGAGTGAGCTAACGCCCAGTGAATAATACCAAAGTAAAGGAGGAGTTCATTAATGAGATTCATTAAATCATAATTTATAAACTATACTTCTTGATCAATATCAAAGAAAAATGACCTTAGGTCCAATATATCATATCCCAAATACAAAACGATTTCGGGTCCAATTAATACACAAAATGACCTTAGGTCCATTATATGTAAAACGACCTTGGGTCCAATTCATATACAAAACGACCTTTGGTCCATTATATGCAAAATGAACTTGGGTCCAATTTGTATACAAAACGACCTTTGGTCCATTATATGCAAAACAACCTTGGGTCAAACTCATATACAAAACGACCTTTGGTCCATTATATGCAAAACGACCTTGGGTCCAACATTTCATATTCACATTTGTGCGCACTTTTAGATCCATGATCATGTTCACATTCCTCTCCGAATTCAAAATGACCTTAAGTCCAATCAATTTCTTATTCAAAACGGCTTTTGGCCCATTTAATAGTCATATAAAACGGCCTTAGGCCCAATCTATATTCTCATCAAATAAACCGAATAGCCTTGGGCCATTTCATGTTCATTCATCAATCACTTCACATATTTCATTGCGAATCAAGCGGATAGAATACTCATTCATAGTACAAATTCAGAAGTTTAGAAACTTGCCACATAGGTAACACTGAGAAAATAACGCATTTACAAAAATATCTTTACTAAGATATTATTCACAGTGTTTCGGTGCTTGATTCGTCCTTGCACTTGACCCTACATATTCACAATACATTGGGTCATAATACAATTCAATCCGTTCTTTAGTTTGCTTAATTCTCTTAGGCTTCTTTCGTATCCTTTAATTCATTTAGAATGCTCAATGTGTGCCTAAGAATGCTCAGAAATGAAAAAAGAACGGAAATTGGAACATAAATTGGAACATAAATCGCTTTTCAAAAGTTCTTGAAACAGGGCACTCCGCTCGAGCGCAGCTTTGGTCACTCGAGCGGTCTATAAACTCTACAAAAGTATTGGTTGCATGATTTTTACACTTGAGTGAGCTTTCTATCACTCGAGCAATAAGTCATGCAAAGTAGGGTGCACTCGAGCGCAAGGTTTGCCGCTCGAGCTACCGTGCAATTCTCTGTAAAACTTCTGGTTTTTACACTCGAGCAACACTTTCTTCGCTCGAGCGAACATGTCGAATTCTGAAATTTTTCGAACTGTGTTTGAAGTTCAAAACTTGTTTCCAAAGGCTCAAATCTTGCAAGTTGATGCCAAAAACATGGTAAAACATTGTATAACATGAATACATAGGTAATTTGAAACTGATTGTCGAAAATCATGGTTCATCTCCCAAATCATTTCAAATTCTTCTTGTAAATTTCAAAACTCATGCAATCAAGCTTCATAACTTCATGAATTATGCATTCATGCATGTGAAATATAGACTCTAATTCCATTTCAAATGGTACAAATGATGCTCAAAATCATGAAGCTCAACCAAATTATGCTTGCATGTGTGATTTGGCACCCAATTCTTCATGTCAAGCTTGTATCCTACATTAATTCATCAATTCTTGTTGAATACACATGATTATGGACTTAAACTCATGAATTAAAGTTCAAATACTCACTTGGGGCGTTCAATCCTTCCAACTCTAGCAAATGCTTGACCCTAGCTTCCCAAATCTTCAAATTCTAAGTCAATTCATCAAGAGTTTGGCCTCTCTCCCTCTCTAAACCAAGTGTTCTCTCTCTACAACTCTCTCTTGATAGATTTTTAAGCTCAAAAATTTGGGTTAACCCCTTAATTAGCATATTTATATGCTTCCTTAATCTTTTTGGCTAATCAAAGCTTAGGCCTAATCAAGTGAACTTAATTAAATCAAATTAATCTAATTATGTTGATCCGAATCAATTTTTAATTAAATTTCACCATAGGTTTTAAAAATTATGCTAATCACAATGGTACAATCAATTTTGGTTTCTGACGTCTCCACGACCCTCAATTTCAATTTATAATAGCATACATAACATATTTTTCTACGGTGGATAGATATAAATTCAAAATCACACATAATCACATAATTAGCATCCAAATTCACATCAAGAACATAATCACAAGTATAATTAACAATTAATAGTATATCACAGAATGGGGTTATCACATTCTTCCCCCCTTTAGGAAGTTTGGTCCGCCAAACTTACGTTACCTTCCATCGAAAACAAATGTGGGTAGTGTTGTCGCATCTCTTCTTCTTTCTCCCACGTGGCATCCCTTCCATAATGTTCTTTCCATTCCACTTTCACCATGGGAATGGATTTGTTCCTCACTTGCTTTACTTGTTGGTTAATGATTTGTTCTGGCCATTTCCCGTACTCCATATTTTCATTAAGTGTTATTTGGTGATAATCAATTACGTGGAATGGATCTCGGAGATAGCCCCTCAACATTGATACATAGAATACGTTGTGCATTTGTTCCATTCCCTGCGATAAAGCAACTTTATAAGCAATTGGACCAAGCCTTTCTAGAATTTGAAATGGTCCAATGTAATGAGGTGATAATTTACCCTTTTTACCGAACCTTAATTGGCCTTTCATTGGATTTACACGAATAAACACATGACCACTGACCTCATACTTAAGAGGCCTTTTTCTAACATCCGCATAACTCTTTTGTCAGCTTTGCGCTGTTTTAAGTCTTTGTTGAATGACTTTAATTTTATCAGTAGTTGTCTGCACAAGTTCAGGTCCAAGCAAGACCTTATCTCTAATTTCAGTCCAGCATATCGGAGATCTACATTTTTGGCTATACAAAGCTTTATATAGTGCCATACCAATACTGGAGTGGAAATTGTTGTTATACGCAAATTCAGCTAATGATAGGTATGTCTCCCAACTCCCTTGAAAATCCAAAGCACACATTCTGAGCATATCTTCTAGAGTATGTATAGTTCGTTCTAATTGTCCATCAGTTTGTGGATGGAATACTGTACTAAACCTCAGCTCTGTTCCCATTACCACTTGAAGACTTTTCCAGAATCTAGATACAAATTTCAGATCTCTATCCGACATGATAGACATCGGAACTCCATGCAAACAAAAAATTTCATCAACATAAATAACGGCTAATCTATATGCATCATATGTAGTTTTTACAGGCAGATAATGTGCAGATTTAGTCAGTTTATTAACTATAACCCAAACAAAATCCATACCTTTAGGTGCTCGAGGTAGGCCAACAACAAAGTCCATGGTTATGTGCTCCCACTTCCATTCTGGGATAGAGATAGATGAAAGTAGACTTGCCGGTTTCTGGTGTTCAGCTTTAACTTGCGGACACTGAAAACATTTAGACATATATTCTGTAATCTCACGTTTCATATTTGGCCACCAGTAACTCTATTTTAAGTCTTGATACATCTTGTTGTTACCCGAATGCATAGAAAACATTGATTTATGAGCTTCATCGAGAATCCTCCTCTTTAACACGGGGATATTTGGAACATACAATCTGTCTTGGAATTTCAACACTTCATTTACAACACTATATCTTAGTTTTGGATTTACCTCCAATTCATCGATTATCTTCTTGAGGACTTCATCCTCTTTTTGCCTCTACTTGATCTTATCAATGATTGCTGGTTGGGCCACAACGACGGCTATCAATCCACTTTGCTCATTTAATACTACTTCAATCTCGGATTTCTCAAAATCTTGCGGGATTTCCTTTTGTTTAGTAAGTAGGCAAACTAAACTCCTCGTTGAATTTCTGCTCAAGGCATCAGCAACTGTATTGGCTTTCTCGGGGTGATATTGAATCTGAAGATCATAATCTTTTATTAATTCAAGCCATCTTTTTTGCCGCATATTCAATTCTTTCTAAGTAAAGAAATACTTTAAACTTTTGTGATCCATGTAAACTTCGCATTTCGCCCCATACAAGTAATGCCACCAAAATTTTAAAGCGAACACGACAGTGGCCAATTCTAGGTTGTGCGTTGGGTAGCTTTTTTTATGTGGTCTCAATTGTCGAGAGGCATAAGCAATTACCCATCCTTCCTGCAGTAACACACAACCTAGACCCTTATAAGATGCATCACTATAAATCACAAAGTTTTCAATACTGGTGCAGTAGTCAATCTCATTTTCAATTCTTGGAAGGCAGATTCTCTTTCATCATTCCATTCAAATGGTTGTCCTTTGCGTGTAAGCTGGGTAAGCAGCACTGCTATTTTTGAAAAATCTTTCACAAATCTTCTGTAGTACCCAGCTATACCCATGAAACTGCGAACTTCTGTTACATTCGTTGGTGTAGGCCAATTCACAATTGCCTTTACCTTCTGTAGGTCTACTGAAATCCCCTCTCTGTTGATAACATGCCTTGAGAAAACAACCTCATTCACGTTTCTTTAGTTTAGCAAATAGTTTATTTTCTCTCAGTGTTTGTAGGATAGTTCTCTGATGTTGTTCATGTCCAAGTCTACTCTTTCAATATATTAGAATATCATTAAAAAAAACCACGACAAATTCATCAAGACAAGTTTTGAAAATCTGGTTCATAAGGTCCATAAATGCTGTAAGTGCATTAGTCACTCCCAATGGCATAACAAGAAATTCGTAGTGACCACACCTTGTTCTGAATGTTGTTTTCTGAACATCTTCTGTCTTCACCTTCAACTAGTGGTACCCAGATCTCAAATCAATTTTTGAAAAGACTTGTGAACCCTGTAACTAATAGATAGCATATGCTCATGTTCTGATTATTAATGCTAACTTACTATGTGAAGCAAACAAGTATAGATCACGTCACTTACTTTGGAATGTGTGATTTCATGTTTCTTGAAAAGATTTTTAAATGTGTGCAACTCAGAGGAAAAACGAGCTCATATGTACACTAATCAAAGTCATTCCAACTTAAGCCTTCATCCACAGGTATTCAAAGAGGTATTTCAAATAAGCATATAGTCTCATGGTAGTATGTTTGATATGGCAACACAAACACACATGTAATATGCTAAAGCAAAAATGCTTACCTAGTACTCAACCGAGGCAAGCCAAAGAAAATAATATAGTTAGAAAAATGCATGATCCTAACAATGCACATGACCAATGCAACACATACAAGAATGCAACTATTAGGTTCGGCTTATTTAACATGTCATATAGATCAACTCAAAGCGTGTTTCAATGCAAGTATTCAAGTAAGTAGGTAATGACAATGATATTAGAATGATGAACCGAACCCAATACATGCAAAAATGAATACAAAGCATGGCAATGATATGAAACGAAAACATGATACTATATGCCACCATGGTAAGCATATACCTAAAAGGGAGAAAGAAATGGGGGTTGGAAGACATACAAATATTACAAGTTTGCCCTTGCACAAGGGGGTCCGAATGAATGTCCTAATTAATTAGTTGTTACAACAAATTTGATGAACTAAACTAATTAATTATTACAAATTCGAATGAAAGCCAAGAAACTAATTAATTACAAAGTATTACAAATATGAATATTAAAGCTACTAATCTAATGGACTCGAACGGGAGGTGAGGAACCGCATGCACACAACCGAGAACACCCTTCAGAAACGTCTCTATTTGCTACCAGAACATGCGCTGTTTACAGTCAGAAAATTGTTTTGTTTTGGCCTCAGGATCTGCTCTATTCTGCTGTAAAAACATCACTGCCTGTACAAAATGGGTGGTCGGCCGGCCTGAGAGAATGGTCAGCCGTACAGAATGATGGTCGGCCAGCCACTGTTTCTGGGGAATACCCTGCTACAACAGAGTTAAAACAGAGCAAGACAGAGTGTTTCTAGAAGATATTTACCCTCTTTGCCGTTCCTTATCATGAAGATGATCAAGGGAGGAGTAGATTCGATTCTCAAATCATCAATCATTGCAAATTTGTTACATGATGATCTTAGAAGCGATAGGACAAGAGCTCAATAAATGAAATGAAAGATAAGCAATACCTCATCCTTACCATGGAGTTACCTCAAAGGAGGAGGTAGACTTGCTTCATGAATCATTGAACATCACTGAAATAGTATGCGATGATTCAAGACGCAATAGGTTCAGTATAACGTCCGATTGAACCTAACCAAACTTTTTTTTCTTTTTTTTACCTCTTTTTTACTCCAATTTTATTAGCCTTTTTACTTTACCTTTCCATTTTCTTATCTTTTTTTCCATTTTGTCCAAAGGTGATGATTACGTCCACTAAGTCCAAAACAATAAAGAATAGCAAGCATGACTTGACCCGAGAAATGAGCTTTTCAAGCCCTTTTCTACGGAAAAAATTACAAAGGAAGAATCAAACCCATTTACAGGCGATAATGAATTTGGAGTCAAACCTGAAATGAGCGATAATGACTCCAAATCCAAACTCAATAATGAGCTATAATAAATCTTTCCTTTATGATTTCCACGGGTCTAACTAGAAAATTTGTCACTTAGAAGTAATGCACCGATGATTAAGAGAGGTATCGAATAAGAGATTGCGCTTAGCATAAGAAAGACGTGATGCCCTGATAATGAACCTTTGAAGAGGTTAAACCATTTAGCACGTGGAACCTCTTTCTTATGCCATAAGCGAAAATCTTTTGGTTGATACAACCCTCAATCAAAGAAAACAAATAAAGGGGGGAGGTTCCAGAGTATGAATGAAAAGTTGATGATTACAATGACATGAATATACACATGAAAACTATAAAAAAGGAAAAGAAAAGACTATCAACTCAATTGGATTGGAAGCTATGGCCTCTACACCAAATCCATGAGGACTTACAACAACACAAGTATAATATTCAAAGCATAAATTAAATAAACACACTAAACAACCCCTAAAAAAAAAAAAAAAAAAAAACAGTGGCCAAAATCAAAAGAAACAAAGTAGGAAAGACAACGCAACAAGCCATGGAACAAAGCCTAAGGAAGGGTGGCTAACCCCTTCTCTTTTTGGGAGGGATAAATCACATTTTAAGCTTAAAAACAACTTTGAAATCAGTATGAAAATACAAGAAAAAGATGGAGAAAAGATGGTTAAAGAGATCAAAGATTACCCCTTTAAAGAGAGGAAGAGCTTCCTAGTTAACAAACCATAAGCTAAGCACTCTCAAAAGACTGAAATTGTATCCACAAATCTCAGCAAAAGCTTCAAGTTCAAGCTTGTAAGGTGTATGTGTAGTGTATGTATATTGCAAGAGAGGAGGGAAATGTGCTGGACAAGCTATAGCTCTTGGCAAATTTTTCTCAACCCAAACCATGAGGGGGGCCTTGTATTTATAGAAAAATAGGTTCTCACGTGGGAAATATTTGTAAAGAGACAGTTGGTGCAAAGCATGCACATGGGGACAGTTGGCTGTTGTCAAAATATTTGCTACGCTGAACATGGCCAGCCGGCCACGAAGAGGTATGACCGGCTACATAAAAATGGCTTGCCGCCATTTATTAGCTAGCTCTTCTCCGAGTGGTTAGGCTAGAAAAAAAATATGGTTTTGGTCCAAATGGGGTGCAAGGTTTGGGTTTTAAATCTTGAAACCGAATCATTTTGCAAAAGAATTAAACGATTGCACAGTGTAACATTTCATCATCGAGTGTTCAGAGTGAGGCGCCCAAGTCTTAAGGGCGGTCAAAATGGGATGTCTAGAGTTGCCCCTCTTTGACAGAGGACATGAGTGAATGTTAAAGCCCGAAGATGACCCATTTGACAAGGCTGTAAGACTTGGGAAAACAAACAAAATGTAAATGCAATTGGTTGAACTCAAAAGTTGCCTACGTATCCCTTTGCAAGGAATCAAACCAGCATAGTTCAATGGCAAGATGCAAATGATATGCACAAGAATACACTTGGAAATTGGACTTACACGCTTCGTGAAGCTAGTTATTTTTGAAAATTCATGATCATGTAATTCAATGCAATGAGTAATAAATATAGCAAGATGACAGCATATGAAAGAAGCTTCAAGCCTAAATCAAAAAGTCCAATCATGCCTCACAGGGAAAGAAGTAAGCAAACAACAATTTCAAACACGTTTCACTTGAAAGGAGAAAAGACGGTGTAACCAATGGGGCGTATCTAACCATATTTCATATGGAGAGAGGGAAGGTTGCAACTGACTTCCAAAACAAAATCCTAACGCATTTCATGCAAAAGGAGAGAAGGGTGGTATAACCAACAGGCATATCTCACTGTATTTCACACGGAGAGAGGGAAGGTTTTAACTAGGTGGGAAAAACATCCTAACGTGTTTCACGCGAAAAGAGGGAAGGGTGGTATAACCAATAGGCATATCTTACCATATTTCATACGGAGAGAGTAAAGGTTTTAACAAGGTGAAAGCAACATCCTAACGAATTTCACGCAAAAAGGGGGGAATGGTGGTGTAACCAATAGGCATATCTCACCATATTTCATAAGGACAGAGGGAAGGTTTTAACCAGGTGAAAGCAACATCCTAATGCGTTTCACGTGAAATGGGGGATAGGTGGTGTAACCAACAAGCTTATCTCACCATATTTCGTACAAAGAGAGGGAAGGTTTTAACTAGGTGAAAACAACAACGCATTTCACACAACAGGGGGGAATGTGGTGTAACCAACAGGCGTATCTCACCGTATTTCATACGGAGAGATGAAAGGTTTTAACCAGGTGAAAGATGCGAGCCAAACTACGTTTTACGTAGAGAGGGTATGAGAAATGCAAGCCTAACTATGTTTCACATATAGAAAGGGTAAAAGATACATTCTAAACTACGCTTTCGTATAGAAAAGGTGGAGAGTGCAAGCCAAACTATGCTTCGCGTAGAAAGGGGAAGGGGTACAAGCCAAATCACACTCGTGAGACAAAGGTGGATACAATAAAATGAAAAGCATGATGCCCATTGATGCAACATAATTGCTGTAGTTGATACGAAATATGATGCAATGCATGCTCCATGCAACATAACATACAACATAATTGAAAAGATAAATAAAATGTGGTGGTTTTGAAAACACCTCATAAAGATCTCCGATTTACAGTTCGGAGGTCCTCAAATGCTCAGAAAAGGATACAACTTGCTCAAGCTTGAGATCGGGGCACTTTCCCACTTCAGAGAAATGACAGGACTTGGAACGGTGCATCCAGAATGCAATCTCAAAATAAAGTTGAAACAAAACCAAACTATTCAATTCTTCTACTTTTCAAATGAATACAAGATCAACCATGCCCAAAATAGGCAAAGTTCCAAAAAATATCTCAAAACACACTAGAGCAGTCAGCTGACCAAAAGATAGGCTGACCATACAACATTTTGGCCAGCTGGACAAAAGTGTCGAAGTTAGGGGTAGATTCAGGATTTCACCACGTGGCCCAATTAAACACGGTTTTAGGCCCTTACTTCAAACACACACATTTCGAAAATTTCTTTTCTCTCTCTTTAGGTGCTCTCTCTCTAGATTTTCATCCTACTCACTTTACCCAAACGACCCATGTAAACTTTATTTGCGAAAATCTTTTGGCCCTCTACATTTTGAACCGATTAGATTTTGATTTGGTTGAGTTTTTGTGTCTCTCATTGTCTTTTGGCTCATTCTCATGAGTTTTTCTTGGTTTTCTGTATTCTCTTCCGAGTTTTGACTTTTTTCTCTCTTTTTCTCTCTCCTAGGGTTTGGGTTTTTTGGGTTTTCTTCATGGCAGACGATATCCCACATGATGGTGCCCTTCTTGAGGTGCCTGTGCTTCCACCTGCTGCAGGTGTGGAGGAGCTGATGATTGAGGAGGAGGACAGGGCGGCAGAGGACATTGTCGCTGACATTGCTGTGGAGGAGATTTACCTTCCAGAGCCTAAGCTCGAGCCCGAGTTGCCACCGTTGAGGGTGAGGCCATTTGATCCAGCCATCTACCACCCATGCACACACGTGATGGCTTCCGATGGCATGTTGCGATTCTAGGATTTTGCTTGGGGCGCGCTTGAGAACTTTCTCTTGAGGAAGCGTGCATCACACCTCTTCCACGATGCCTCTGAGATAAGAACTATTGCTCATTTTTATGTACTTTTCTTGCTTTGACATTCATTATAATTTTTCATCTGCCATGCATTTTAACAAATTCCTCTTTCAACACAAGGTGATGCTCTTGCCTAGAAAGGCTATGGGGCGGTGACGGCGAGGGACTGGTATTAGGAGCTTCCTGCCAGAGTCTGAGAGTTAGTTGATGAGGCAGGCTTTGGCCTACTTTGTTTTGGGCTCTCACAGTTGCAAGCGAGTCAGTCCCTACTCGGTGCTTTGGTGGAGAGGTGGTGAGACACCACCAACTCCTTTCACTTCTCCTCCATAAGGGAGATGATGATGACCCTATATGATTTTTTCCATGATCATGGGGTTGCGAGTAAGGGCGATTTGATCCCCTTCGATCTTGTCATGGGCCAGTGGAAGGTCGCTTGGATTTATCTGCTTGGAGCACACCCTCCCTTGGATAGGCTGACTATGGTGAGGTACAGTTGGTTCTATGACCACTTCCATAGGAGTTAACCAAAGACTCAGGAGCAGAATGAGCAGTACACTTGTGGATTTCTGATCTACCTTTTCGGTACTACCTTGTTCGCAAACAGGTGAAACACCGTGGGTTTGTACCTGCTCAGCGCTTTGGTGGTGTTGCCGCGGGTGCGTTTCTATGATTAGGGTGGTGCTAGCCCCACCACCCTATATGGCTATATGAGCTCTGATTTTCGCAAGAAGAGGAAGAAGGTCGGAGGCTACTGGAGAGCTTGGGAGGTACACATTACACTTTCTGTTTCCATTTCTGTTGTAGACCATGCTTTTTGCTTTGTATTTTCTGCCTTTATTTTTGTTTATAACCTATTGACTAAGAAACTATTCTCTTCTTGCAGCTCTGGGTAAATCCATGATAGGGAAGAGGTGTTGTTGGTCTTTCATTTTCCTTTATTGAGCTTTTGTCCTATCGGTTCATAGATCATCACGCAACAAACTTGTAACAGTTGATGATTTGTGAATCAAATCTACTCCTCCTTTGATCATCTTAGTGATAGAGAGAAGCAGAAATGATAAACATCCCCCAATTTATAACCTATTTTTGCTATGTTTCAATTCTGTGGCAGCAAGGCAGAACCCAAAAATAGGGGCCGACCGATCACCTTTCTGTCAAGCCGACCACTTCTCAAGGCTGGCCGGCCACCATTGTTTATGCAAAAAGTGTCATTTTTGTGGTAGAACAGAGTAGAAGCTGAGGCAAAAACAAAATAATTTTCTGACTGCAAACAGAATAGATTATGGCAGCAAAATAGAGAGGTTTTCGGGAGGATGTTCTCAGTTGCGTGCATGCGGTTCCTTACCTCCCGTGCGAGTCCTTTAAATTAATCCTTTAATAGTAATATGTTGTACTTAATTAGTAGCTTCATTCAAGTTTGTAATAGCTAGCTAATGTAGTTAATTCATTTATTTGTTGTTGTAATAATTAGTTTAACTGGGACATTCATTTGGACCATTTTATCCGAGGGCCAATTTGTAACACTTGTAATATTGTGTATGTCTTCCAACCTCCCTTATTTCTACCATTTATTTATTTATTTACTATGGTTGCATGTAGTATCATATTTTTGGTCTCATATCATTACCATGACTTGCATCCATTTTTGCATACATAGGGATTTGGCTCCTCATACTTGATAAACATTGATTATTTCTTGGTTGAACACATGCGTTACCATATACCTTGAATTGATCCATATGTCATGTTAAGAAGCCAATCCGATAGTTGCATTTTGCATGTGTTGCATTAGTCACTTTGCATATTAGATTGTGCATTTTTCTAATTATTTTATTTTTCTTGACTTGCCTTAGTTGAGTACTAGGTGAGCATTTCTTACTTCAGAATATTGCATGAGTGTATTTGTTGCCATATCAAGCATATTACCATGAAGCTAAGTGCTTAGTTGATATACCTGTTGAATGCTTGTGGATGAAGGCCATGTTGCCTAAATTGGGATGATTTGATTAATGTGTACATGAGCTTCCTTTTTCAAGAGGCACATTTTCAAAACACTTTTCAAACAAACACAAAATCAAAACGTTCCAAAGTGGGTGAAACAGTCTATACTTGTGTGCCTCACATAGTAAAGTTAGCATAATAATTGGAACATGAGCATATACTGTATATAAAATTCACATCATGATTGGTAGAGGCCGATCTTTGATCGGGCGAGTGGGGTGCTCAATTCATGACCTTCCCCTCTCATACCTAAGTTCCCGAGCTGAGACACTTTGGTTATGACGGACAAGTGGCCTTTGGCACGAGTCACGGGTTTTCTAAATTTCTCAAAAATATTTAGGTGGTGACTCTGAAATCTGGCAATGTAGTTCTGTGGGCTCGCCTTTTTTTCGCGCCCCCGCCTTTCGGAAAGGGTTTGAAAAGAAGGCCTCACAGTTCAGACTGTCGCGGTTCTGAATCAAGTCTCACAAAGTGCAGTGTGAAATTGATAATCACCAAAGAGTCCAAATCTAGCAAACTTTTTTGGAAAATTGATTTTAAATCAAATAATGCCAAAATTGGACTGGTTTGCCAGATACAGAGTCCCCACCTAAATATTTTATTTTTGAGAAATTTAGGAAACCCTGACTCGTGTCAAAGGCCACGTGTCCGTCATCACCAAAGTTGCCTCGGCTCGGGAACTTGGGTATGGGAGGGAAAGGTCCTAAAATGAGTACCCCCGCTCGCCCGATCAAAGATCGGCCTCTACTAATCATGATATGATATTTTATAAACATTATGCGTTCTTGTTCTGGTTATTAAAACTAGTCTTTATTATGTGACGCACACAAGCAAGTATAGACTAGTCGCAAGACTTGGAACAATTCAACTCATGTTTGTTTGTGAAAATGGTTTGAATTTTCCACCCTCAAGTGGGTTTAAAGATGTGGATTTGCCACCAAACACGGTGGGCTTAAAACATGATTTGCCATAACAAAGTGGGCTTAAAACACATATTTGTTGAATTATTTCAATTCAAACAACAAGCCTTCATCCACAGGCATTCATACAGTTTGGCATTTAAACACATAGCCTCATGGCAAGAATGCGAAACATGGCAATAGGGCAATCACACTCATGCAAGTATGTTAAAGCATAAAACTCACCGAGTACTCCAAGCCAAAATGAAAACTAGTTAGAAAGATGCATGATCCTAACTATGTTAAGTGTCTAATGCAACACATACATTATGAAATTAAATGGGCTCGGCTATTAATATGGTATATGATTTGCAACACTTTGATAACATGCTTTGAAACATGTATTCAAAGAAGTATTGAAATTGTAATGCAGTTTGAATGATGCGTCGAGCCTTGGTGCATGCAATACAAATGAATGAATGCAATCATGCAAGCATAAGGTATGCTAATTGAAACATGTCCCTAATCTAACCATCAAAAGCAATTAAATAAAAGGGAGAAAGATGTGGGGTTGGAAGACATACACACACACGTACACTTATTACAACATTACACCCTCGCGAAAGAGGGTCCAAATGAATAAGCTAAGCCTAATTAAACTAATCTAATTTAAACTAATTAGACTAATTATTACAAATCAAATGAATAACTAATAAACTCATTACTAACTATTACAACACTTTAATCAACTAGTAGACTAATTAATCAAAACAAATGCACACTAACTAATCAAACAAAGCATTAAACTACACTGCCACAGCTCTGCTTCGGAAAGTGGAAGATGCATGTGCTCGGTTTTTGCCCCGAAAAGTCCTCTGTTTTTCTCCCGAGAGGCTTTGTTTGTAGGGTTGGGCATATTCTAGAAACTTTATGCTTCAACTTACCAAATCTCTGCTAAGGATCACATCAGTGGCCTGCCGGCCATAGAAGGTTGTTGCTGGCCCCCTACTGGCCAAAAGGATGCCTTGCCGGCCAAAAATGTGGCATTGCCGGCCATGGATAGGGCCTTGCTGGCCACTGATGCTCTGGGTCCCCACACTGCAACAGAACACAAACATAGCAAAAGGAAGGTTTTTCCAAAGGTATGTTTGTACTGTCCCCCTCCTTATCATCTCAAAACCTCAAAGGAGTGGCACACTTGGATCCAAAACCACCAATCAAGCAATTTCATTGCATGATGGCCACAGATCCAAGTTGTACAATTTCAATAAATGCACAAATATGACTCAAAGGACCACCACCCTATCATGCATGGTCAAGGACAATGGAAACCAAGGAAAACGGCACATTTCATCACTATTGAGTATGAAATGTCCCATTTGCCTTGTGTTCAAACTAACATCCGGTTTGAAAACATGCAATGCAACGCAAACGATGCTTATCTTGCTTCTTTTACTTGTTCATTTTATTTACTCATTTTACATTACCAATTCATCCTTTAATTGGTTAAGTCCAAAGGTGAGTGTCCTCTAATGGAAAGAGGGCTTAAACCACAAGTTACTTCGGGCATAAAAGAGACCACATGCCATTGGTAATGAACCCCAAAAGGGATTAAACCATTAAGCATGAATGTCTCAATTTCACACTTAAGTAAACAAGGGGTTTAAAACCACTTTCAAAGCAAATAAAAGAGTGAAGAATGGAGGGAGGTTGCAGAAATTTCAATGCTGAAATGGAGTGTAAAACATCATTAAAACATGCTTTCAACTCAAAACAAAGCATTAAAACTCCAAGCTAGTGAAGAAAATTGTACTACAACTATACAATACAAGCCTAACTGAGTTAACCAGCCCAAAACAGAGCCAAAACAGGTCATTTCAGAGGTAAAAACATGTTGGACTAAAGCTAAATTAAGCTAGAAAAACATGCTAACTCACGAAGCTAACAAGGCATGCAAACAAGACACAAGGAGGGGAGGCTAACCCCTCTAATTTTGGACTTCAAAACAAAGTTTTTACCACTGAAAAACCTCTAAAATTCAGTGGTTAAAAGCTCTGAAAAAGATGATGCAAGGGTGGGAAACACAAGGGCAAAGGCCTCCAAAACAAGGTACAAAGAAGGGCTATCAACCCCTCAACCTTTGATGGCCTTAAGACCCAAGATTCAACCCAAAACACAGAGTTTTTATAGCCCAAAATCAGTTGGAAAACATGCTAAAAGAAGCTAAGACAATAAGCTAAAACATGGAGCTTTTGAACTAGTAAAAAAGCATGAAGAGGGGTGGTCAACCCCTCTATTTTTGGGGCCTCAAAACAATATTTTTAGCCTTTGAAAACCTCTAAAAATCAGTGGTAAAAAGGCCAAAAAAAATTGGTTTTAAAGTGATGAATTATGGCACAAAAGCTTAACAAACAAAGAGACAAAGAAGGGTGGACTATCCCTTAACACAAAGTAACCTCAAACCACCATTTTTAGGTCATAAAAACAGAGGTTTTTCTAGTTGAAAACTAGGCCAAAAATAGTACAAAAAGATGGTAAAACAAGTTATGCAAAACAAGTTTAAAAGGTGAGTCTTATACCTCTTGAAGCACAACACAATTTTAGGCAACAAAACCAAGCAAAATCACTTTCAAGAGCTCCAAGAAGACCTTCTAGAACCTCAGCTCAAAGATAACCAACTTTGGTCAAGGATGTATAGGCAAAGGAGAAGTGTATCTCCACTTGTATGCATAAAAGTTCAAGAGAGAGAGAGAGAAATCTAGAGAGAGAGAATTGTAGAGAGAGAGGCTCTCAAAATTTCTTCAACCTTGAAAACAATAGAGAATGGCCTCTATATATATAAATACAAGAGCCTTGGTCAAAAATATCCATTCAGAAACAACTAGAGCAGTGTGGAGACAACTGGACGTAAATATCTGCACAAAAACTGATTTTTGACACCAATGGCTGACAAGGCATCATTGATGGCCGGAAAGGATCATTTGTGGCTGGTAAAAACCATCAATGGTCGGCACATGGCCGGAAAACTCCATCCATGGCCGGCACATAGCCGGCAAGCCTCATTCAATGGCTGGACAGAAAATTTGTTTTTGGGCCCGACTTAAAATAGGTATATCTCCTTCATCCGGACTCCTTTGTAGGTCATTATTAAGCCTAAACTGAATCCCCAAAAGTCTTATTTCCAATGGTGGCAGCCTCACATCAAAATTCCAAGTATACAAAAAGATATCCTCATTTTAGTGAAGACTGCTCAATTTTGGTCTTAATCGGATTGATGCCTAACTTCAAACAGCCATATCTCCCTCATCCAGACTCGGATTTGGGATATTATTGAGTGTAAAATGAAGCCCCGAAAGTCCTCTTTCCAATGGTGGTGGCCTCATAACTTAAGTCCAAGTATACAAAAGGATAGACCTGATTTAGTGAAGCTGCCCAATTCCCTCTCAACAGTTTCATGTCCAACTTCTTCACCAACTAGTTTCTTCCCTCTCATGTTATTTTCTTCAACTCTGAACCTCTAAATAAGGTGTTTTGAAAGATTTTTCAAAAATTTCACCTCTCTTTCATGCATTTCCACTTTGTCCTTGCTCGGTTTACTGAAAAGTGCAACATTTAACGAAATGCGAGCCTCGGAACATCGTAGAAACTTTTTCAAAAATATTTTGAAAGAGTGGGTTTTAAGGTCTAAAAATCATTTTGGTCAAAATAGTTTTGGTCCAAAAAATGGGGTGTGAGGTTGGGATTTGGAGCTCCTCTTGCCGAAGAAATCGAACCTTTGCATAACATAGCCTTCACCAACAAGTAAGGAATCAGTGGCACCCAAGTCTTAATGGCAGTTAGAAATGGGTGTCTACAAGTTCATTTTTGGCATTTCTGATTGTAAATTGATTTTCAAAAGATTTGGCAAATTTGGACTCTAATTTGTGTTTTTCTGTTTCACATTGAGATTCAGAACCACGGGAGTCCGAACTGTAGGGCTATCATATCCGAGGAGATTAAACCCCTCCGAGGAGCAACGAGAAACCAACTACATGTTGGCATTCCATAGTTGGGATTATGGTATCCTAAGGGAAGTACTTTTGAAATTTTTGGTTACACGGATGCTGACTTTGTGGGATATAGACTTGACCGAAAAACCACTAGTGGTACTTATCATTTTCTTGGACACTTACTCACTTCTTAGTTTTGCAAAAAACAAAACTCAGTGGCTTTGTCAATTGCTGAAGCAGAATACATTACCGTTGCTGGGTGTTGTGCACAATTGTTTTGGATGAAACAACAACTTCAAGACTTTGGATTTCACTATGATCATATTCTTATAAAACGTGACAACACAAGTGCTATTAACCTTTCAAAAAATCCTATTTAGCACTCACGCATTAAACACATTGAGATAAGGCATCATTTTCTAAGAGATCATGTATTCAAATGAGACATTGAACTCGAATTTGTGCCTGCAAATTGTCAATTAGCTGACATATTTACCATGCCTCTTAATGAAGAACAATTTTGTTATATTAGAACTGAACTTGGTATGTTAAATACTCCTATATAATAATTATATATATAAATAAATAATTTTTTTTTATAAATCCTTTCTCTCTCTCTCTTTGCTCTTCCACTCTTCGTCCCGATCTCACTCTTACTCTATGTTTCTATCTCTATTTTCCTCTCTCTCTCTCTCTCGCTCTCTCTCTCTCTCTCTCTCTCACACACACTTGCTCTCACTCCCTCTTATCATCCAACTCTGTCTCCATTATCCATCACCTTCATCACTACCATATCTACCCAAATCCCTCATCGATCTACCAAGGTCCATCACTACTCCACACAAAACCTTCATCACCGATCTTCGACATCATTTACGATTCATCAAGTTACATTACTGATCCAACAAGATCCGTTACTGATCCACCAAGATCCATCACCGATCTACAAAAATTCATCGCCGATCTGCAAACATTCATCTCCGATCTTCTCCATTCTTTCCGATCATCAACATCATTGCCGATAAACATGTTAAAATTATTTTTGCACTGTGTTATATTTTTTATATGGTTGTATGTGCTCCAAACTCTCTTGTATTTAATAACAATTGCTTCTACCTGGTATGAAGAAATTGTTTTTATTTGTCTTTTCTTTTTTTATGCTAGTACACTCGGTGTAGTTTTTTATGGCTGGATCTTAATGGCCCTTGGCATTATAAATTGGTAATCTATTTTGTACAATTTGTGTAATTTTTAGAGCATCAATTTAGGGGGAGACTCATATTATGTAATATTTTGAGATTAAAACAATCAAAAAAGCAATATATTAAGCGGCGTTTGAATATTCTATGCATAATTTTAGGGCGAGTATATATAGTTTTCAACTATTTTTTTTTTTACTCCTTATCTGTACCAACAATTTTTATTTTTATTTTTATTTTTTATTTATTTTTTATTTTTTTATTTTTTTTGCAAAGATAGAAATTTTTTTCAAAGAGAAAGGCTTGCAATTTTATTTTAAAAGGAGAAAATATTACTCGATTATATGTAAGTTTTGAGAAGGCTTCACAGATTTTTTGTGTTTAACTTCTCTCAACAGCTTTTCATGAGTCTCCTTTACATGCCTCTCTTTATTTTCGACTTCTGTGAGTCTTGGCATTATAACCGTTGTATAATATTGCACCACATTCTCCAATTGAGAATTTTTCCTTTCTAGATCTCTCTTCTCCCGATGAGTATTCGCCAATTGTAGTTTTAAAAAGCTCACATCCTCTTTCAAATGCTGATTCTCTTGTATTCTTGCTTGTAGTCGTCGAGCCATATTGGAAACTGCAGTCATCGTTTATGTACTAAGAGCCATAGTGTTATTAACAACATTGTTATTACTACGATTACCAAAAACATTAGGACTCTCATTTACTGGAATCGCGTACAATTGCACTATAGGTAACCTCTCATTTGCTTGAATTACAGGCACCTCATGCATGTCCGCACGATTGATGGTGTCCAAACCATTGATGGCTAAGGCAAGGAATGACATGGTTACACAAAAAGTAAACCGATTTTTTTTCTCTAAAAACAGTTGAAGATTTCGTATCTCTGCATCTCCTCTTTGTCACTTTTTATAAACTCTACTGATCCAATAATCGATGCATATCTGCTCAAATCTCTTGTTTGTTAACAATTTGTCGCTGTACCATTTTTCAGGAGATGCTACAAAATCCCAACAATGATCACGAAAAGACATAAGAACCACTATTATATTTTTGGCAAATCAAATTATTTTCTCAACTGTGTTTGTATGATTTTTGATTTGGGAACTGCAAATTTTTTTTCTCTATAACATCTTCATATATCCACATTTTGTTTTGATGATGCCAAAGGAGGAGAAAAATATGATTTTGAATTGCTGTGCATGTGCTTTAATTATATGTTTTTGAATTGTTGTGCATGTGCTTTAATTATATACTGCAGAGTTATCAAATATTTTGTTGATTTTAATTTTGTGTCAAATACATACATGTATTGCCATCATAAAATATGAGGAGATTGTTAATCATATTATTTAATTTTGATGATGTCTAAAATATTAATTGATAAATTATGATTTTTTGATATACATATTTTATATTATTTGAGACAAAATTTTATCTGTTTAAATTATATGTTTTGTTATAAATATTATTTAAATTGAAAATTTTACTATTTACATTTAAAAAAAATTCAGTTGATCACTATTCATCTTTTGACAAATTTAATATTAATTGGTTGTATTGTTATGATTTGATATTGATTGGTTATATTATTTTGACAAATTTGATGAGTTGTCATCTTTTGACAAATTTGATATATCCACATGAAATAGTTGGTTGTTTTTATTAAAGTATATTTAAAATGTCTACAATCATTACAAATTTTTTAAAAAGGGGTATATATTTTTATGTTTGATATAAATATTTTTTAAAAGAGATTTTACTATACATACAAATATTTTATTAGAAAAATCATTGTACATTCAAATATTTTAATATAAAAGTTACTATGCAATCACTGTGAAATTTTTGTTTTTTACGTGAAATGTTTTTAAATCAATTGTTACTATTCATTGATAGCAACCCTATTATTCAAACCTACTTGTGTTTGATTTGTTTTTTGAAAATGGAAAAGCACCAACAACCAATTGCTATTTTTTTTTTTTGAAAAGATGAAGCCGCATATTGAGCATGCCCCAGCTACAAACCCACGTGAAGGGACTCCAAAGTCAGAAGAGGAGCGTCCCTTCCTTCCATCGGTATAGATTTTTGTGTATAAATAGAAGTGTTTTGTGTAGAGAAAAATAGAGATCTTGAAGAGAGAAAAATTTTGTGTGCTCCAAAATTGTGGTTGTAATTTTTACTCTGCTTTTTCACTTTTAGATCTAAGTGTTTTATTTGTTCTTACACTTTCATATCTGCTCTTTGTGAGAGAATTATTGTAAAAGAGGGTTGAAGTACCTTTTATCTTTATTCATTATTTTGTGAGAGAATTTTGTAAGGGTGAGGCATTTATTGTTGAGTGAAGCTCAATAAATAAGAGTAAGACCTGTGTAAAATCGACAAACTTGATGAAGCTTCGGTGGTGTATTGATTCATTTTGATAGTGAAGAAATTCTCAAGGAGATTCCTTGGGAAGTAGACGTAGGCCCGGTGTGCCGAACCACTATAAATCTCAGTGTTTGATTTTCTCTCTCTATCTCTCTTACTTTTATATTGTTAATTATTGTTCTGTTTTTTATTTGTTAAAATTTGAATATTGTGTTAATTATTTTTTTAATATTATAACTTTTTTAATAACCCAATTCACCCCTCTCTTGGGTTGCCTACCTGGCATAACACTTTTCATGGTCTACACCTTCTTCAATGATGCGATTTTTCGATATCTAGCGAGCCTTATGTCTCAAAAATGACTATCCAAATTGCGTATAACTTTAGAATAGTTTTGCATCATAGCGGTAAGTCAACCAAATCCTAGAAATCGTTAATCCTCAAAGACTGTCTTAAAATGTGCAATTTTGATCCACTTTCTAAAAACAAAGGACTAGGGAGCCTTTATCTTAGACTCTTTATCATCTTGCTGAGCAATCATGAATGTTTCCATCTCAATCACCCAGTTATGACGTGGAAAATTTTCACATTCGCTACCATTCAAGTAAGAATATGAATTATTTTTCTCTGATGGAATAATCCACTAGTAGGCACGTCACTCCCACTGTCCCTAGGATATTGGACATTTCTTTCCATTCTCAACTAGGCTACATGAAGTGCCATACTTAGAATTCTCTATCTTATAGAGCTCCAAAACTCTTTTCACGTCACATTTACTAAAAAAACTTTATGTGACTTAGTTACACTCCTACAAAATTGCTCACCGATAAGCACATGACCCGGAAGGTTTATTTGATAGCATACAATAATGTGCCACATAACCCTAAGCGTTTACAAGACAACATACAATAATGCGCCATAGAACTCTAGGTCTTAACTTCACAACCTTATGAGAAATAAAAAAATAAATAAAGATAAGCTGCTTGATGGTTATAGATAACCCACAAATGGTTCTCCGTTAACCCATTACTCAAATGGAGTGTAAAATCTGATATGGAGGGCACTTAGTTAGGGACATATGCAACAAACTAAAGTGTGATTCCCAATTGGGAAACATATTGCACCATCATCCACCAAACATAAACGATACTTAATTTCTTGTCTCTACTACACCATTGTGTTGCTGAGTACTAGGAATAATCAATTTTCTAAGCATCTCTTTCTCTTCACAGAGCCTTCTAAAAAATAACTCAAATAGATACTCGCTACCTTGGTCAAAAACTAAAAGGATGAAAGCTCTTATCTATTTGATCTCGACCTCGTATGTGCAATGTCAAAAATCATCTTAAAACTTTTGACTTATGGGAGATCAAATAGTCTTGACTAAGATGCGTATCGTAATTTATAAATGTGTTGAGATTGGGGCTAGCTATCATACCTTTACATATATCCAGTCACAAATATCATAGTGGACTAAATGCACCAATACAGATGCCCTTTTGCAGCTTTCCTACTTACTTGTGCGCAACCATTGCGAACAAAGTTACACATTCACATGAGAACAAGATGCAAGAAGCGAATGGGACCGAGAGGGCCTACTCAAACCATCCATGTCATCTTCTCATTAATGTGATTAAGTACAACAAGCCACTAGTTTATGACCAATGTCATAAACTAATTCTAATCATCCTAATGGGTGAGTTCTCAAAAAAAAAGTGTAAAGGTTTAGGCCTAACTAGGTAATTACGCATGACTAACTAATGTTCACTAGATCATAAAAGGATGCCATAAGAAATATCAAGTGCGCCTAAGTCGCAAATTTAACTAGTAAGTGCTAATCCCCGGCACCTTTAAGTCAATTTTATTCTCCATACACTTTTCTACATCTAGTTGAAACATGATGATACTCCTCTTGCCATCTTTGTTTCTTGCTTTATAGTAAATTGCAATTAATTCTACTATCCACAAGAAGAAAAGAATAAACTATCAATCTATGACAACTCTTAATGCAACTTAGTTGCAATTAATTCTACTATCCACAAGAAGGAGAGAATAAGCTATCAATCTATGACAGCTCCTGAAGCAACTTAAGTGCGAATCAGGCAAAAGAGTCTAGTTTAACACAATGCTCTCACGAGCGATGCGTCAAATTCTTAGAGTCATAAAAACCTTGTTGGCCTTGACCTTTTCATTACTATGTTGCAACTTTTGCACTTAGTGGTAAAAGCCATTCAAAAGCGTTAGCCTAGCTAAGGAATCATACAAAGAAGCACCTCATCATGTCTCACACTCAAGTGTGGAGACAAGAAGTGTCCAGACTTAGATAAGTTGGTAGTGCTAATAGATTTTGCAGCCATTAGGCGCTAATCTTCTCACTTGGTGTTAATAGATTTTGTAGCTTCTAAGCGTTAATCTCTTAACTTTAAGTGATACTTCAATGCACACTATTATAGTGCATAAAATTTTGCTCCATCCACTCCCATCAGTTGGGTAGAGAGAAAAACACTGCTCATACTGGCTACGCGTCTTACACTTAATGGCTACCTCATTTAAGCTTGTTAAGTCCCTTAGTCTTGCCAATTCCACGAATAAACATTGTTTATCGCGTTGTAATTGTTTTTGTTTGTTTGCCTTTCTCGCTTGAGCGAAGGAGTCCTGGCTCGAGCGAATATGTTGTGCTCCCAAAAGTTTTCTTTATTTGCAAAAATACTGGAGAAGTTTGTGCGCTTGAGCAAATGAAGCTTGGCTCGAGTGAAGGCACTTAAGAAATACACGCGTAGTTGGTTCATCGCTTGAGCGAGAGATCCTTCGCTCGAGCGACCATCGCGGCCCTGTTTTCTATAAATATGTGTTTCAGTCTGTTTTTAGGTTTACATATTCCAGATCTTCTTTGAGGGTTCTAGGGTTTTCTTCTAGGGCTATTTTGCTAGTTTTCTATTATACTCATGGTTTGACAAGCATACATCAAAGAGTTGTTTGATTATTCAACTTCAAGAGTGTTCTTCTTTGGTGGAATCCGGAGATTCATGCGTGGAGTATTCGAAGGAGTTCGAAGCTGTACGCAGTTGCAGACACCCCATTTTTGACCAACCTCAAGACTTAGACGTCATCGTTTGTGCACTCGATGATTGTGCTTGTTTGTGCTCGTTTTGAGTGCCCGAAGTTCTTGGCGAAATGCCTTGTCTTTACCCTCTTTGTTTTGTGCTTGTTTTTGAGCCAAACCTTGGTGCCTCTTGCTTGGAGGGGGGAAGGGCCTTGTCGGCCACTTTTCCCCCTTGTCGGCCACTTGAAGTGGTTGGTCGACTAGGTGAGGTGGCCGGCCGGCCACCTAAAGTGGCTGACGGCCATTTTTCTCTTTTTTTTAGATATTTTCTTTGCCAGCTGTGCCAGTTGTTGATCACTGAATGCCATCCCCATACACATGTATGGAAGGATGAATGTAAGCCTTTGGCTTGGATTTCTATGTAAGGAGAGGTCTCTTCCCCATTTTGAGGGTGACACAATTTTGAGCAAAAATCTCTCCCTCTCTCTCTAGAATTCTATCTCTCTTCTTGTTTTGTGCCTTAAGCTTAGAATTCTCTACAATTTTGCAAAGAGACCCTGAACCAAACATTCTCATCTTGGAGCTGAGGTTCTTTCAGGCTTAGTTTGAGCTCTTAAGGGTGGTTTGAGCTAGAATTTGGACCTGTTTAGTGCTGTGCTTCAAGAGGTATAAGAGTTTCCTTGTAAGCTTTGTTTTAGTTGCTTCATTTGCCATCTTTTTACATTATTTTTGGCCTGGTTTTCAACTACAAAAAGCTCTGATTTTTGTGTCTTAACATGTTGGTTTGAGATCATTTTGTGCAAAGGGGTTGTCTACCCTCCTTGTTGCCTAATTGTGAAGCTTCTTGCATCATCTTTTAGCATATTCAAACCGAACCGTTAGGCCCTTTAAACCACTAAAATTCAGAGTTATTTCAGTGGTAAAAAGTATGTTTTGAAGTCCAAAAATGGAGGGGGTATCCTCCACTCCTTGTGTCTTGCATCCATGCCTAGTTAGCATCCTGTGGTAGCATGTTTTTATGGCTTAACCTAGCTTAATTCAAGCATGTTTTAGGCTCTAATTTGGCATGATTTAGTTCTATTTTAGGCTTCTTTGATCATATGAACCATGTTTTGTATAGTTATAGTTCAAATGCCTTCACTAGCTTAGTGTTTTAGGCTTCTAAACATGTTTTGCTTGAGATGATTGCATGTTGTAGTGTCATTTGACATGTGATTTCAGTGTATATAGCTCTGTCACACTCTCACTTATTTCACTCTTTCATCGCTTTTGAGAGTTGTGTCTTGAGTCTTGTTTGCGAGCTAACATATGAACATGTTTTTCTAGCCTTTTATGTTTCAATCTTAGTATGTTTCAGCCACTGTTTTGGCACGTTTTAACTCTGTCCAAAGCTGGTTTGGTCAGTTGAGCTTTGTGTTGCATGCTTATAGTGTTGTGATCTTCACTAGTTTGATGCTTTTGGCTCTTAACATGTTGTGCATGTGTTGCTTGCATGATTTAGTGTTTTTTTGCATGCCATATCAGTAGTGAAATGTTTGCAACCTCTCCCTATTCTTTACTTTTTACTTTGTTTTGAAAGTGGCCTTGAGCCCCTTATTGGCTTGAGTGTGGAATTGAGGCTCTCATGCCAAATGGTTTTAATCCTCCCTTGAGGATTTTCACTAACTAACAGCATGAGGCCTCTTTCATGCTCAAGGCACTTGTGGCTTAGGCCCTCTTTCCAATTAGAGGACTTTTACTTTAGACTTAATCGGTTAAAGGATGAATCGATAATGTAAAATGTGCAAACAAAACATGACAAGTAAAACTTGAGCAAGATAAGCATGTTGTATTGCATTGCATGTGTGTAGACACCCCATTTTTGGCCAACTTTAAGACTCAGACTCCATTGATTGAGCGCTCGGTGATGGTGCATGTTGTGCTCGTTCTGAGGTTTCGGAGTTTCGGCTGAGAGCCTTACCCCCGGACCTCGGGACCCTTTTGTGTTTTGCCTCGATTTGCGAATCAGGTCTTGTTTTCTCATTTCGAAGGGAGGGAGAGGTCTCGTAGACCATCTCTCAGTGGCCATAGGCTACTTTTCGTGGTCGTAGGCCACTTTTCTTGTTTGGAGACCAGTTTCTAGTTTTCGGAGCCGTCAGCCGTGCACCTCGGTTCGGGACCACTTAACTTTCTCCGTTTGGCACAGTTTTTGGCTCACACCTTGTTTTCTCTCTCTAGAGGGACACTGTGGCCCGGGAGACCACCTTTGTGGTCGCACGCCACTTTCGATGCTTAACAGCCTGTTTTCGGGGCGCCCGACTGCACGTTTTGACCTCCAAACCCTCGTTTTGCATCTGTCTTGGTTTATTTTTGGCATGAACCTTGTTTTCAATGTTTGGAAGGTGGTGCAAGGGTGGGAGACCACCTTTTCTCCTTGGAGACCAATTTTTCCTCGTCGGCCGGTTTTCTTGTCGGGTAACTGGTCTTCCTCATTTTTGGGCCACAATTGCTGGTCTCCCACCACACCACTAGCTTGCATTCAGTTGGGAGACCACCAAATGGGGCTGCCGACCACTTTTTGTTGAGCTGAACCTTTTGAACTAGCTGGCCGACCACCTGAACTGGTCGGCCTACTCCCTCCAGTTCTGTCTCTGTGAGTTGTTGCCAGCTGTGCCAGTTGGAAGACACAGATTACATCCTCCATATGGAGGATCTTTGGCCTTGGTTTTTAGCTTCTTTGAGAAGCTAAGGCCTTGGATCTCTATAAGAGAGGCCCTCATCTTCCTTGCAAAAGGTTCAGAAATTGGTCTAAGGCAAAACATATATCCCTCCCTATATCTCACCATTTTGGCTCCAAAGTGCATGGTTCTTCACCCTTTTGCATTACACCTCATAGCATAACAGTTCCATCATCAACCTAAGCTTCTTGGAGGTCATTCTCAGAGGTTAAAGGTTAAGTTTTTGGTCCAGAGGTTGCTGGTTTTGCTGAGCTTCAAGGATAACTCATTTTCCCCTCTTTTAAGCTTTATTTTGATCCATCTCTTAACCTTATTTGCAATCATATTTGAGCTTCAGTGTAAATTGAAAAGTCTTATTTTGAGGCCCTTAACATGCTTGTTTAAGATCATTTTTCTGTTGGGGGTTATCTACCCCCTTGCATGCTTCATTTTACCTTGTTTTGAGCCATGCCTTAGAGCATTTGTGTTGGCCTTTGTTTGGCCTTTTAGCCATTGAAATCCAGTGGATTTTCACTGGCTAGCATGCTGTTTTGAGTGCCAAAATCAGAGAGGGGTGACCCACTCTCTCATTGTCTTGTTTTTTAGCATATTTGGCCTAACAAAGGAGCCTATACTTACAAGCCTCCAAGCCTTGTTTCAGGCCTTTTTGGGTGTTTTTTAGGACCTGCATAAGCTCTTTCCATAGCTGATTTTTTCATATTGGATGTCCACCTTGCATGTGTAGAACAATCCTCGTCATAGCTTATCAAAGGAGCATGTCATTCTTGCATGCATTGACCATGTTTTAGTGGGTTTTGGGGCTTTATTTGGCATGTCATACCTCTGTCTTATGCTCCTCTTGAATGCTTCACATGCTTGTAGTGTAAATCCTCTTCACTAGCTTGTAATGCATGTTGTTTTGGTCTTTGATTCTAGCATATTTTGGCCATGTTCTAAAATGATTTCGTGCATGTTTTGGAATGCCTCAGCTCTGCTTTTAGGCCTCATGGTCGAATGATGTTTGCTATGCATGGTTGTAGTGCAATACCCTTGCCTAGCTTTGAGTTTTGAAGCCTATTGCATGCTTCTATTGAGGTGTTTGCATGTTTTGGGGTCATTGTGCATGGTATTTCAGAGCATGTAAGGTTTCCATGTTCCCATGTTTTCGACTCCTTATATGCATTTGAGGGTTGTGCTTGTATGCCTCATTTATGGACCATTGCATGAGCTTCATTTCCTTGCCTTTTGAGCCACCATTTTAGTCCATTTTCCAATTGTTTTGGGCCTGCATAGGGACTGTTTGGGGCTGGTTTGGTCATTTGTGCATCGCTTTGCATACCTCTAGTGTAATGCACTTCACTAATTTCGGTACTTGAGTCATCCAACATGCATCGGGTGAGTTGTTTGCATGATTCGGGACCGCCTTGTATGCCATTTTAGAGCTAGAACTTGTGTCATTGTATGCCATATTTCATGCTTGCCATGCTTTGGTAGAGTTGCACTTTGTGCCTTAAGTTTGGTCCCTTGCATTTGTGCATGTTTGCACGTTTTTTTTGGTCTCATTTTCGTCCTATTGGCCACTAATTTGGATGTGGCTGAGGTCCATCCATCTTGGTTTAAGTCCATCTTGCATTGCATATGCCATATAGCCCATGTTGTTGCATGATTGACCATTGCATTGTGTATGCCTTGATCATCTAATTGATAGTCTTCATATGTGCATTGCGTATGCCATGTAGCGTCATGTGCATTGAGTATGCCATTCTTAGTTCTTTGCATTGTGTATGCTAGTTGCACCCTTGCATGTTTGTACCATTTAGTCACATTGCATTTAGGTTGCATGCTAGAGTTGCATTGGTGCGTGCATTGTGTGTTGCATCGTGTTTGGAATAGGAGTTAGTCTAGACACGAGAAACGAGGGACGTTTCGTACTCAAAATGATGAAACGTGCTTCAATTCCCAGTCGCCGAGACTCTTGACTACCCATGATGGTGTTTAGGCCTTATTGTGTTCATATGTGCATTCATTTCATATCGAGTCGTGCAATTTGACTCATTGGCCATCATGCATCGAGATGCATGATTGGTGGCACGAGGATCGAGGACTACCCTCCCTAGAGCTTATGCAATGATGGGGAGAGTGGTCGTGCACACATATGTTAAAAATACTTTGCCATGCCCCTTTCTTGCTCTCTGTTGCAGCAAACCAGAAACTAGCAGCAAAAACTGGTTGGCAGTATCCCTACAGGTTCCCATGGTGGAGTTTCAGCCTTTTGGAGCTTTGTACAGTATTCTGAGACCAGTTGCAAATAGAGGCAAATCAGGGCATCGCGATGGATTTCCCGACGAGGTGACTCAAGCATGCATGCATCCTTCATCATTCAAAGCAGAGCTGAGGCGGTCCATCATATGTAGTTTGCATGCTAGTTCATTTGCTTATTTAGTTAATTTGTTAATTAGCTAATGTTGTGTAATAATTAGCTTGATTAGCTTAGATTATCTAGTTGGTTGTGTATTATTCATTTGGACCCTCTGAGAAGGGCAATGTTGTAATAAGTGTGCGTGCATATGATGTATGTCTTCCAACCCCACGTCTTTCTCCCTTTTACTTACTTACTTTCGATGGTTAGTTTTAGGGCACGTTTCAATTAGCATCCTTTTGCTCGCATGTTTGCATCCATTCATCTGTCTTGCATGCACCGGGCTTGGCGCATCATACTAACTGCATTGTATTTCAATTCCAACTTGAATACATGTTATCTGTTGCATTCATATGCCACGTTTAGAATGGCTGAGCCTATCTTAGTTGCATTTTGCATGTGTTGCATTAGCCATCTTAACATGAACTAGGATCATGCATTGATTACTAACTAGTTTCTGTTTTAGCTTGGAGTACTTAGTGAGTGTTTATGCTTTAGCATCCTTGCATGCGTATGAGTGACTGCCATGATAGCATGTTTACCATTAGGCTATTTGCTTATGTGATATAACTGCCTGAATGCCTAGGGGTGGAGGTTGGGTTATTTGAATTGGAACAATGCATTGAATGAGAGTTTTAAGCCCACTTGAGAGTGGCAAAATCATGTTTTCTAAGCCCACCCGAGGGTGGCAAAATCCACGTCTTAGCCTACTTGCGAGTAGCACCATCAAACCGTTTTTCAAAACGAACATGAGAGGTTTTGTTCCAATTCAGGCGACCCAGTCTATTCTTGTATGTTGTGCGCATCACATAGTAATTCTAGGCTAATAACTGGAGTTAGAGCACATATGTTTTCAAAACTCGATATCATGCTTAGTAGTGGCCGATCTTTGATCGGGCGAGCGGGGGTGCTCACGAAGTGACCTTCGCCAATCGTACCCAAGTTCCCAAGCCGAGGCAACTTTGGTGATGACGGACACATGGCCTTA
This sequence comes from Camellia sinensis, assembly GCF_055761805.1. NCBI lineage: Eukaryota > Viridiplantae > Streptophyta > Magnoliopsida > Ericales > Theaceae > Camellia > Camellia sinensis. The sequence goes on from NC_138972.1 coordinate 64,676,238, forward strand.
GACACGAGTCGGGGTTTTCTAAATTCCCCCAAAATAAAATATTTAGGTGGCGACTCTGTCTCTGGCAAAGTAGTCCATGTTTGGCACTTCTTTCTAAAAATCAATTTTTCAAAACGATTTGTCGGATTTGGACTCTTTGATGATTCATCGGTCTTGCATTACACTCTGCGAGATTAGATACAGGACCGTGACATTGAGTCCAATCTGTTGTAAGCCAGAATGAACAAAATGGGATTTCTCCCGGGACGTTCGGGGACGTCTACAGTTTCTGGCGACTCTGCTGGGGATTTAGAGAACTTGACTCGAAGTCATGATATCTTGTTTTGACTACGCTTATGTGTTTCTTCGCATTGTATTTGCATTGGTGCGCCTAGGACACCGTGTTTGCCATCTGCTATTCCTGAACGGCTTGCCGGAGGCTCGCTTTGAGAAGCGTGCAATAAGGCTGACCGGTTATGGGCTCTGCCACGATGGAAACACAAACCCCGATTTTTACCGGGGCACCCTTTTTGGCCATTCGACCTAGCGCATATTCAGAATCCATAGTGACCATTCCAAACTAGGACAGGTTGCTTACCCGATTATAGGTTGTTTGAAACCGCTGTGTGCATAGTGAAACCCTAGCTCCTGACAAAATAGGACAGGGAAACCCTACCCCACCATAGGAGTGTTTTGGCTCTCATTTGCTTGCTATGTGCTTTTAGAGTGCGTCTCTACAGGAATGCATGTATCAGTTTGCAAGTCTGGGTATCAGGCCTGTGGGCATCAGTATCAGTATTTGGGAATCGGTTATATCCGCGGGTATCAGATTCAGTGTTGGGGCAGTAATTTGGGGAACAATGATCAGTGGTCGAATATAGTTATTTAGCTATGCTTATGTTTGTTCTGGTGAAAATTGGGCTGAGATGCTGCCTATTTTCTCTTTCAAGGTTCAGAGACTCAGTTCAGAGCAGCCAGTGTTCTCCTCTGCTGAGGCAAAGCAGGAAAAGACTCACCGATTCATCAGATCCGTCAGTCACCAGTTACATCACCTTTGTCCAGTTCAGTAGACTTAGGACGACCCAGAATTCAGAGGAAATTATGGTTATGGCAGCCGCACTGAACCAAGGAATCATCTTGCAGGACGAAACCGATGTTGAGGTACCACACCTGCCTAGGTCGCCTGCCGCACATCTGATTTGGGAACCCCAGTTATTTCAAACCCGTGAGCCCACCACCTTTGAACTGATGAGAATGATTGGCGACCTTCAAAGATCTGTGGCTGATCTAGCCTATGGAATGTCAGCCCTGCCACCAACTGCATCGTACACCGGGAATTTCATGCCGCAGGAACCCCTGCTACTGGGGCGAATTGTAATTGAGCTCAGCCAACCTGAAGCTGTCTCAAGCTCCGGCAATGACATGTCGACGACAACAGGGCTTCGACAACGGGGCTTCGCACTGAAGTAGCAACCCAAATCGTCCACCAGGCTGAGGCTAGTGGAAAGAACAAGGTGAAGGTGGACACTAACACCTATGAACAACTTCTACAGGCTGCTGAGGCTCTGAAAGGTGGAGGGTTGAATAAGCAGCAAGTACTCGCAGTTGTGGCTAAGACTGTGGATGATACTTTCCCCACTCAGACCGAGGGCAGTTCAAGCCGAGGGAAAAATTGAGAGAAGGGTCATCATACCAGAACCGTTCCCTCCAACCCTAATTCTGTACCCAGGAAAAATCAACAAGCCAAGCCTATACCTGCCGATCCCTTCGCTAGTGTGCCCAGCAAAAATCCACTAACCTCGAAGTATCAACCCCGAGGTCGTAGGGTCTTCCATGCCCTCTATATGCCTTTGTCCAAGGCTCTTCAAATCCTTGCTGAAAAGGGGCATCTTAAACCCCTCGAGCCTCGGCCTCTCCCTGCTCGTCTTCCACCCGGCCATGATACTACCCAGTACTGTGCGTACCATCAACAAATTGGTCATAGCACAGACAATTGCTTCCGTCTTCGCCACGAAGTACAGGATTTGTTTGACAACGGGGTCGTCCTCCCACCAAGCTCAGCGAAGTCTGTCGTCACTGGATCAGTGAACTTGGAGGATAGTATGAGTATGTGATCAGGGGTTGGTCCACCTGCGGGCGGCGCTCGGTTTATTTCAGATGTGGCGTTTGGCACGCACTATTTTGAGCATTTACAAATGCTAATTTTTGTACTTTCTGACTTGGGTGTTGAGTCAGTTCTATGGTTTTGTTTCGAGTCTGTCTCGTTGCTTGAATCAGTCTTTTTGATTAAGGTCTGTCTTGTTGTATCGAGTCAGTCCTGTTGTACAGAAGTTGGGTGATTCCGAGGGTGTCATATCGGACATCATTATTTTGTTTTTTGATTGTCCGTTTGCTTTCTCTTGAGTCTGTCTCTGCTGTGGAGCCAGTTGCAACTAGGAAATCTGAACGAAACAGCTGTGGCTGTCATGTTTTGTGCTTATTGCTACTTTGAGCCTATTGTGCTAGCAAGTTTAGAATGAAATGGCAGTATATTTCACCTGCTCTTCTGTTCCTTGAAATCATTGCATTTAACCTAGGTTTTTCAAAGATTTTCAAATATTGTGATGAAAATGAAGAGGAAGGAATTCCTTGAGATTTGTAAAATTTGATCAATTGAGAGAAAGAGAGGCATGCTAAGTCTTTAATGAATGAGATCATGTTTGTTAATGTGAGTACTGAGAAGGATCCTGGCTTGATCCAGATTGGTTCAGCATTGTCTTCGACACGAGCGATTAGTCGCTTTCTTAAAAGATTTCAAAAAATGTTTTGCATGGTTCTACGAAGACCTGTGTGGAATCGCTCTTGAGATTGTGCAGCTTACGATCGCTCTCAGCCTCGAGACTCAAACCCTTTGCTTCCAAACCTTGAACCTTAATTCAGAATGTTCAACGGTCAACCATAATGTAAGGCCCGTGTGGCCGGATCAGAAGCAGCCCAGGAACTAGGGGCGAGAATATCAGATATGATCAAAAGGAAGCTTACGAAGCTAGAGCAGAAGTGCCCCTCGAACTAGGGGCAAAAATGTCAGATGTGCTCGAAGAGTAAAAAATGGGGTCATTGCTCAAGCTAATGAAGATCGGCAAGAATGCCAAATCCCAGAAGGGAGGAGAGAAGAAAGTATTGCTAAAGGACAACCGAGTTCCTATCCACAACACTAGGGGCAAATTTGCCCCCCATTGGATGGACTCCTGCATCGTCAGCGAACAACAGCCATTCTCCTGGATTCAGATGACTTCAGGATCTCAAAACCATTTGACATGGACAAAGCTACACTTTTACCCTTGAGAGGCTCGCTGGACCGAAAACCCGGAAGGGCGACCCAGGCAAAAGTTAGAACAAGAAAAAGGAGAAAAAGAACAAAAAAAAATAAAAATGCAAAGAATGAAAAAAAAAAGAGAAGAAAAATGAAGAAAATGAAAAGAAAAGATGAAAAAGAAAAAAGAAGAAAAGAATTGAAAAGAAAAGAAGAACAAAGCTTGCAAGGTTGAAAACCCAGAGAGAGCGGCCTTGGCAAAAGTTAGAGCGTAAAAGGAGAGGTTAATACCCGAGTGTACCTCAACCCCCGAACTACGTAAGGCTTGATTCCCATCTTTGGGATACGTAGACAACTTCATTTTGAAGTCCAGCCACAAACACTTCCAAATCGACTGTGTCCATGTAATGGTTCTGATTATCGTTGTCTTCTCTGTATCCGAGAGCTTGGTTATGATCATCACCTTGAAAACTGGTTACAGTGTGCTGCGGTGCTATTCAAACAAGGGGCAACTTTTCGTTGCAATACAGCGCGCTGCAGTGCTATTCAAACAAGGGGCAACTTTCTGTTGCCATACAGCGCGCTGCGGTGCCATTCAAACAAGGGGCAACTTTCCATTGCCATGCAGTGCCGTTCAGACAAGGGGCAATTCTCCTTCGGATCTGACGTTGTGCATCTCGAGAGTAGGTTCCGTGCTCGTTGAGCAATGGCCGTTTGCAAAAACAGTTTGAGCATTTTTAATGAGGTTGACTAATTTTCTCGAAAATTATTCTATTTTTCTACAACTGGACCATTTCTTGGACCCAAAAAAGGAAATTTTCAGTGCTCATAACCTAACTTGCATGATTTCAAATCAGAAAATCGAACAAGCGTGTTAATCTAACTCTCATTTTGGTTAAAATTGTTTTAGCAGAAGCAAAAAACAAAAAATGGTCAAAATAATGAACTAGGGGCACAGTTGAGTCAGGTTTTCTATCTTTTCCCCTTTATCAACACACTTGCCAGAAAGGGCATTCTACCTGTCGAAAAAGGGCACCACTGAAGCTAACCGCAAAAGGACAGAAAGCTCTCACATCCTCCAAGCAATGAGGTATTAAGCCAAGTGCGAAGCACGAACTGGAATGGGGTAGGATATTCCATTCCCTCATCTGGACAGATCTAATCACGTCCAAACTCCCCAGTAGAACATCGTCAACCGATGACAGCTGCAGATTTGCTACACACCCAGTTGTAGCGCAACCCTTCTGCGGGAAACTTCACTGTTGTGAGCAGAAGAAGAGAATCTAGCAGAATGCTAAGGGCAAGAGCCCGCAACTTCCTGTTTATCCATCAACCACCTTGGGGACGGATGAAAAATGAGAGATTAAAGAATAGAGAGATGTGCGCTGAGAGAAAAGTGAGGAAAATGGCTTTTTAAGAAAAACAGAGCTTGAGGGTCGAGTGATGTGAGAATCACAAATGAGAAAGGGTGAGAAACAATACCCGGAGAAACTGGCTCCTCGTGCACTGAGAGGTCTCTTGTCTTTATAACACAGTTGAGTGTTGTGTTTGCGTGTTTTTGTTTGTTTCGATTCTTGTTTTGAGTCGTTTGAGTGTCAATAGATATGTTTAGGTTGTTTTACCTTGTTTTTCCTTTGTTGAGTACTGTTTAGGTTGTTCTACCTTTTGTTTTCAGTTGTTGAGTTGTTTTGGCTGTGGTCAGTTGTAGGCTCAATACCCGGTTGAGAACCCTTTTCTCATCTCACTTTCAAAAAATCGTTTTGTGCTTAGAGTGCAGTGCCATTCTCCATATTTGTGCAAAACAGGATTTGTTCATTCATAAAACTACAGGGTTCGACCCAGGTCACATGAGAACAGTAGAGCAAGGACCTATCTGAAGCTATATAGATTCCAGACTGCAAAGCAAAAGAAAATATGGAAAATTCGGAGCATCTGAGCGTGTTTCAACTTCTGCAAGTTCTGTAATTGCATCCCGTCCGTCCAGAATGAGCTGTGTGTTCAGAATGAGCAGTGTGCTATTATGGGCTGTGTGTTCAGAATAAACGGAGTATTGTGTTATGAGCTGTATGTTCAAAATAAACCGAGTACCGTGTTATAAGCTGTGTGTTCGAAATGAGCAATGTGTCATACGAACTGTAAGTTCAAAGTGAACAGAATACTGTGTTGATTGTTTCAGAGCCAGAATGGCAATCAGATGTGCTCTTCCTGAGTACCATTCCCTGCCGGAGGCATCTTGGCTGTGTTTGCAATGAGTTCCTAGGGAAAGTTATGAATATGATCAGGACAAAAAATGGCATTTGTGGTTTCTACATGCAGATGTTGCTCTTTGTCAGCATTTCAGAACCTTTATACTGTGAGTTGAATGTAAGTATTCGAAGAATAAAAGAAGAGATCCCCGTCAGAGTAAAGCGGTTTACCGCCACTCATTCCATGAGGTGCTTTCTAAAGTGCCGCTTTGTTTGTTTATTGTATTCCCTAAACATCATGCTCTACATTGCTGGTAACATGTACTGTATCATCGCACTTATTGCATTTATTTGCATCTTGTGTTATCTTGTATCGTTTATCCTTTTACGCTGAGCAGCATTTAGGATCGTTGCCCTCTGTGGCTTTCTCAGGTTGCGTTGTGCGTTTAACTGGGCGGTTGTTTTCAGTCCTCTTCTCACGTTTTCAGTGTGGTTAAAGTGTTCCTTTCCTTACACGATTTCAGCGTGTTTGGAATTCATCTTAGCTTGTATTGTTATGCACGCTCCTTTCTGAAACATCGAGATATGTCCCTATGTTTGTCCCTCTTTGGTTAAGAGCACTTGGAATACGTTCCAATGCTTGAGCCATTTTGAAACACCGGGATACGTCCCTATGTTTCTCCTTCTTTTTGAAACACCGGGATACATCCCTATGTTTCTCCTTTTTCGGCTAAGAGCATTTGGAATACGTTCCAATGCTTGAGCCATTCCGAAACACCGGGATACGTCCCTATGTTTCTCCTTCTTTTTGAAACACCGGGATACGTTCCTATGTTTCTCCCTTTTCGGTTAAGAGCATCTGGAATACGTTCCAATGCTTAAGCCATTCTGAAACACCGGGATATGTCCCTGTGTTTCTCCCTCTTTGGTTAAGAGCATTTGGAATACGTTCCAATGCTTGAGCCATTTCGAAACACTGGGATACGTCCTTATGCTTCTCCTTCTTTTTGAAACACCGGGATATGTCCCTATGTTTCTCCATTTTCGGTTAAGAGCATTTGGAATACGTTCCAATGCTTGAGCCATTCCGAAACACCGGGATATGTCCCTATGTTTCTCCTTCTTTTTAAAACACCGGGATACGTCCCTATGTTTCTCCCTTTTCGGTTAAGAGCATTTGGAATACGTTCCCATGCTTGAGCCATTCCGAAACACCGGGATACGTCCCTATGTTTTTTCTTCTTTTCAAAACACCGAGATACATCCCTATGTTTCTCCCTTTTCCGTTAAGAGCATTTGGAATACATTCCAATGCTTGAGCCATTCCGAAACACTGGGATATGTCCCTATGTTTCTCCTTTATTCCAAAACACTGGGATATATCCTTATGTTTCTCCTCTTTTTCAAAACACTGGGATATGTCCCTATGTTTCTCCTTTTTCCGAAACATTGGGATATGTCCCTATGTTTATCCTTCTTCTCGAAACACTGGGATATGTCCCTATGTCTCTCCCCTCCCACCTGCATTGTCATGCACACTTTATCTGCATTGTTATGCATCCCCTTCGCATCGTTATACGTCACACTTAGGTTGCATTGTCATGCATCCATCAACTTGCGTCATTACGCACTTTTCACTTGCATTGTTATGCATATTCCTAGCAATATTGTACCTAATGAGTTTCTCTCTTTTGCAAGCACAATATTGTATGTACGGTTCATTTGAAGCTGGTGCGACCAGACGAACCAGACAGGTATTGTATGTACTCCGCGTGAGACGTAGCGAGAATTGTATAATCCTCTTACATTCTTACTGCATGAAATGTAGTTTGATTTGCATTCTTGCTTAAAATTGTTGCATTTATTGTGTATATTTGTTTCATTACAGCCGTCTTTGCATGATCATAAGTTATGTTCGGCTTCTTGCATTATCACTTGCATTTTGCCCCTGCCTGCGGGCACATTTCTTTGTTATCTTGCATGTTTGTCTAAGTCTTCGGCCTTGTCAAAAATGAGTCATCTCTGGGCTTTGACATTCACTCCCGTCACTTATGACTTTCGAATTCTGTCAAAGAGGAGCAACTGTAGACACCCCATTTTTGACCAACCTTAAGACTCAGGCGTCATCAATTGAGCACTCGGTGATGGTGCATGTTGTGCTCGTTCTGAGGTTTCGGAGTTTCGACTGAGAGCTTTTCCCTCGAACCTCGGGACCCTTTTGTGCTTTGCCTCGATTTGCGAACCAGGTCTTATTTTCTCTACCCCAAGGGAGGGAGAGGTCTCGTAGACCATCTCTCAGTGGCCGTAGGCTACTTTTCGTGGTCGTAAGCCACTTTTTCTGTTTAGAGACCAATTTTTGGTTTTCGGAGCCGTCGGTCGTGCGCCTCGGTTCGAGACCGCTTAACTTTATCCGTTTGGCACGGTTTTTGGCTCACACCTTGTTTCCTCTCTCTAGAAGGACACTGTGGGTCGGGAGACCACCTTTGTGGTCGCACGCCACTTTCGATGCTTAACAGCCTGTTTTCGGGGCGCCCGGCTGCGCGTTTTGACCCCCGAACCCTCGTTTTGCATCCGTCTTGGTTCTTTTTGGGCATGAACCTTGTTTTCATTGTTTGGAAGGTAGTACAAGGGTGGGAGACCACCTTTTCTCCTTGGAGACCATTTTTCCTCCACCGGCTGATTTTCTTGTCAAGTAACTGGTCTCCCTCATTTTTGGGCCACAATTGCTGGCCTCCCACCACACCACTAGCTTGCATTCAGTTGGGAGACCACCAAATGGGGATGCCGACCACTTTTTGTTGAGTTGAACCTTTTAAACTGGTCGGCCGGCCACCTAAAGTGGCTGGCCGACCACCTGAACTGGTCGGCCTACTCCTTCCGGTTCTGTCTCTGTGAGTTGTTGCCAGCTATGCCAGTTGGAAGGCATAGATTACATCCTCCATACTCATGTATGGAGGATCTTTGGCCTTGGTTTTTAGCTTCTTTGAGAAGCTAAGGCCTTGGATCTCTATAAGAGAGGCCCTCCTCTTCCTTGCAAAAGGTTCAGAAATTGGTCTAAGGCAAAACATATATCCCTCCCTATATCTCACCATTTTGGCTCCAAAGTGCATGGTTCTTCACCCTTTTACATTACACCTCATAGCATAACACTTCCATCATCAACCTAAGCTTCTTAGAGGTCATTCTAAGAGGTTAAAGGTTGAGTTTTTGGTTCAGAGGTTGCTTGTTTTGCTGAGCTTCAAGGGTAACTCATTTTTTCCTCTTTTAAGCTTTATTTTGATCCATCTCTTAGCCTTATTTGCAAGCATATTTGAGCTTCAGTGTAAACTGAAAAAGTCTTATTTTGAGGCCCTTAACATGTTTGTTTAAGATCATTTTTCTGTTGGGGGTCATCTACCCCCTTGCATGCTTCATTTTACCTTGTTTTGAGCCATGCCTTAGAGCATTTGTGTTGGCCTTTGTTTGGCCTTTTAGCCACTGAAATCCAGTGGATTTTCACTGGCTAGCATGCTGTTTTGAGTGCCAAAATCAGAGAGGGGTGACCCACTCTCTCCTTGTCTTGTTTTCTAGCATATTTGGCCTAACAAAGGAGCCTATACTTGCATGCCTCCAAGCCTTGTTTCAGGCTTTTTCAAGTGTTTTTTAGGACCTGCGTAAGCTCTTTCCAGAGCTGATTTTTTTCATATTGGATGTCCACCTTGCATGTGTAGAACAATCCTCGTCATAGCTTATCAAAGGAGCATGTCATTCTTGCATGCATTGACCATGTTTCAGTGGGTTTTTGGACTTTATTTGGCATGTCATACCTCTGTCTTATGCTGGTTTAGTGGCCTCTTGAATGCTTCACATGCTTGTAGTGTAAATCCTCTTCACTAGCTTGTAATGCATGTTGTTTTGGCCTTTGATTCTAGCATATTTTGGCCATGTTCTAAACTGATTTTGTGCATGTTTTGGATTGCCTCAGCTCTATTTTTAGGCCTCATGATCGAATGATGTTTGCTATGCATGGTTGTAGTGCAATACCCTTGCCTAGCTTTGAGTTTTGAAGCCTGTTGCATGCTTATATTGAGGTGTTTGCATGTTTTGGGGTCATTGTGCAGGTATTTCAGAGCATGTAAGGTTGCCATGTTCCCATGTTTTCCACTCCTTATATGCATTTGAGGGTTGTGCTTGTATGCCTCATTTATGGACCATTGCAAGAGCTTCATTTCTGTGCCTTTTGAGCCACAATTTTAGGCCATTTTCCAACTATTTTGGGCCTGCATAGGGATTGTTTGGGGCTAGTTTGGTCATTTGTGCATCGCTTTGCATACCTCTAGTGTAATGCACTTTACTAATTTCAATACTTGAGTCATCCAACATGCATCGGGTGAGTTGTTTGCATGATTCGGGACCGCCTTGTATGCCATTTTAGAGTTGGAACTTGTGTCATTGTATGCCATATTTCATGCTTGCCATGCTTTGGTAGAGTTGCACTTTGTGCCTTAGGTTTGGTCCCTTGCATTTGTGCATGCTTGCACATTTTTTTTGGTCTCATTTTCGTTCTATTGGCCACTGATTTGGATGTGGCTGAGGTCCATCCATCTTGGTTTAAGTCCAACTTGCATTGCATATGCCATATAGTCCATGTTGTTGCATGATTGACCATTGCAATGTGTATGCCTTGATCATCTAATTGATAGTCTTCATATGTGCATTGCGTATGCCATGTAGCGTCATGTGCATTGAGTATGCCATTCTTAGTTCATAGCATTTTGTATGCTAGTCGCACCCTTGCATGTCATCTCTTGCGTGTTTGCATCAATTAGTCGCATTGCATTTAGGTTGCATGCTAGAGTTGCATTGGTGCGTGCATTGTGTGTTGCATCGTGTTTGGAATAGGAGTTAGTCTAGACACGGGAAACGAGGGACGTTTCATACTCAGAGTGACAAAACAGGCTTCAATTCCTAGTCGCCGACACTCTTGACTACCCATGATGGAGTTTAGGCCCTATTGTGTTCATATGTGCATTCATTTCATATCGAGTTGTGCAATTCGACTCCTCAGCCATCATGCATCGAGATGCATGATTGGTGGCACAAGGATCGAGGACTACCCTCCCTAGAGCTTATACAATGATAGGGAGAGTGGTCGTGGACACATATGTTGAAAATACTTTGCCATGCCCCTTTCTTGCTCTCTGTTGCAGCAAACCAAAAACCAGCAGCAAAAACTGGTCGGCAGTATCCCTACAGGTTCCCATGGTGGAGTTTCAGCCTTCTGGAGCTTTGTACAGTATTCTGGGACCAGTTGCAAATAGAGGCAAATCGGGGCATCGCGATGGATTTCCTGATGAGGCGACTCGAGCATGCATGCATCCCTTATCATTCAAAGCAGAGCTGAGGCCGTCCATCATATGTAGTTTGCATGCTAGTTCATTTGCTTATTTAGTTAATTTGTTAATTAGCTAATGTTGTGTAATAATTAGCTTGATTAGCTTAGATTAGCTAGTTGGTTGTGTATTATTCATTCGGACCCTCTGAGGAGGGCAATGTTGTAATAAGTGTGCGTGTGTATGATGTATGTCTTCCAACCCCATGTCTTTCTCCCTTTTACATACTTACTTTCGATGGTTAGTTTTAGGGCACGTTCCAATTAGCATCCTTATGCTCGCATGTTTGCATCCATTCATCTGTCTTGCATGCACCGAGTCGCCGCATCATACTAACTGCATTGTATTTCAATTCCAAGTTGAATACATGTTATCTGTTGCATTTCATATGCCATGTTTAGAATAGCCGAGCCTATCTTAGTTGCATTTTGCATGTGTTACATTAGCCATCTTAACATGAACTAGGATCATGCATTGATTACTAACTAGTTTCTGTTTTGGCTTGGAGTACTTAGTGAGTGTTTATGCTTTAGCATCATTGCATGCGTATGAGTGACTGCCATGATAGCATGCTTACCATGAGGCTATTTGCTTATGTGATATAACTGTCTGAATGCCTGCGGGTGAAGGTTGGGTTATTTGAATTGGAACAATGCATTGAATGAGAGTTTTAAGCCCACTTGAGAGTGGCAAAATCATGTTTTCTAAGACCACTCGAGGGTGTCAAAATCCACGTCTTAGCCTACTTACGAGTAGCACCTTCAAACCGTTTTTCAAAATGGACATAAGATGTTTTGTTCCAATTCAGGCGACCCAGTCTATACTTGTATGCTATGCGCATCACAGAGTAATTCTAGGCTAATAACCGGAATAAGGGCACATATGTTTTCAAAACTCTATATCATGCTTAGTAGTGGCCGATCTTCGATCGGGCGAACAGGGGTGCTCACGAAGTGACTTTCCCCAATCGTATCCAAGTTCCCGAGCCGAGGCAACTTTGGTGATGACGGACACGTGGCCTTAGGCACGAGTCAGGGTTTCCTAAATTCCCTCAAAATAAAATATTTAGGTGGCGACTCTGTATCTGGCAAAATAGTCCATGTTTGGAATTTCTTTCTAAAAATCAGTTTTTCAAAACGATTTGCCGGATTTGGACTCTTTGATGATTCATCGGTCTTGCATTGCACTCCGCGAGATTAGATACAGGACTGTGACATTGAGTCCAAACTGTAGTAAGCCCCAATGAACAAAACGGGATTTCTCCTGGGACATTCGGGGACATCAACACTGTGTTTGGATCGGACGTTAATCCAAACACAAGAAAAATGGGACGCTTCATACTCAAAGTGATGAAACGTGCCACTTTTCTTGGTCACCGACACCCTTGATCATGCATGATAGGGTGGTGGTCTTTCGAGTCTTGTTTGTGCATTCATTGACTTTGTATGAACTTGGTTTTCTAGCCATCATGCATTGAAAATGCTTGATTGGTGGTCTGAGAGCCAAGTGCTACACTCCTTTGAGCTTAAGAAATGATAAGGAAGGTGTCAGTACACACATCCCTTGAAAAATGCATTCCTTTGCCTCTGTTGCTCTCTGTTGCAACAAAAGGAGAAGTTTGGAAAAAGGGGTGGCCGACCGGCCACTTAAAGTAGCCGAACGACCATTTAAACTAGTCGATCGGCCAGTTAAGGTGGCCGACAACCACTTTTTGTGGCCGACCGGCCACCAGTCAAGTTTTGTGCAAATGTGTTCCTCTGTTGGAGCAAAGGCATTCTGGAAGTTGGTACGATGTTTAGAGATCACAACAAGTGCAAACAGAAGCAACCGATGGCAAAGCGATGGATTTTTGGGAAGAAGCCAATCGAGCATGCATGTCTCCCTCACCTTCGAGGCCATTTACTTGCTTTATTTAAATTGCTCTAGTTTGTTAACATAGCTAATTGTTCAATTCAAGTGTTGTAATTAATAAGTTTAATTTGGTTTGTAATATTTTAGCTAGCTTAGAATAGTTAGTTAATTTATTTCAACTGTTGTAATTAATTAGCTAGAATAGTTAATTAGTTTTGTTTGTAATAATTAGCTTAGTTTAGTGTAGCTTAGCTTAATCATTCGGACCTTCCTTCGAGAGAGCGCAATGTTGTAATAAGTGTGCGTGCGTGTGTGCATGTCGTCCAACTCCACGTCTTTCTCCCTTTTATTTATCCGCTTTCGATAGTTAGATTAGGGCACGTTTCAATTAGCATACCTTATGCTTGCATGTTTTCATCATTTACTTGTCTTGCATGCACCGAGGCTCGACGCATCATTCAACTGCATTGTTATTTTAATACTTATTTGAATATGTGTTTTCAAAGCATGTTATCAAATCATATGCAATATTAGTAGCAAGCCTATTAATTTCATATTGCATGTGTTGCATTAGGTGTCTTAACATAGTTAGGATCATGCATCTTTCTAACTAGCTTTTGTTTTGGCTCGGAGTACTTTGTAAGTTCTACGTTTTAGCATACTTGCATGAGTGTGAGTGTTGCCATGTTTCACATGCTTGCCATGAGGCTGTTTGCTTATTTGTTTAACTACATGAATGTCTGTGGATGAAGGCTTGGTTGCTTGAATTGGAACAATTCAACGAATGTGTGTTTTAAGCCCACTTTGCGAAGTGGAAAAATCATGTTTTAAGCCCGTCATGTTTGATGGCAAATCCGCATTTCTAAGCCCACTTGTGGGTGGCAACTTCAAACCATTTTCGAAAACAAACATGAGTTGAATTTGTTCCAATTCTTGCGATTTAGTCTATACTTGCTTGTGCTCATCACATAGTAAGGTTTGCTAATAAATGGAATATGAACACATGTGTTTATAAAACAACATATCATGATAGTAGAGGCCGATCTTTGATCGGGCGAGCGGGGGTGCTCATTTCAGGACCTTCCCCTCTCGTGCCCAAGTTCTCGAGCCGAGGCAACTTTGGTGATGACGGATACGTGGCCTTTGGCACGAGTCAGGGTTTCCTAAATTTCCTCAAAATAAAATATTAAGGTGGCTACTCTGTAATTTGACAAAGCAGTCCAGTTTTGGCATTATTTGATTCAAAATCGATTTTCCAAAATGATTTGCCAGATTGGACTCTTTGGTGATTATCAGTTTCATATTGCACTTGTGAGACTAGATTCAGAACCGTGACAGGAGTTCGAACTGTAGGACCAATTCGAGGTCTCCGAAAGGGGGTGCGAAGAAAGTCGTGCTACAGTTTCTGGCGCCTCTGCTAGGATTTAGAGAACTTGACTCAAACTCATGATATGTTGTTTTATTTACACTTAAGTGTTTCTTTGCATTGCATTTGCATTGGTGCGCCTAAGTCACAGTGTTTGCCATCTGCTCTTCTTGAACGGTTTGCTGGAGGCTCACTGTAGACACCCCATTTTTAACCGACCTTAACACTCAGATGTCATCGATTGAGCGCTCAATGATGGTGCATGTTGTGCTCGTTTTGAGGTTTCGGAGTTTTGGCTGAGAGCCTTGCCTCCAGGCCTCTGAACTCTTTGTGCTTTGACTCGGTTTACGGATCAAGTCTTGTTTTCCCTTCCTGGAGGGAGGGAGTGGTCTTGTAGACCATCTCTCTATGGTCGTAGACTACTTTTCGTGGTCGTAGGCCACTTTTTCCGTTTGGAGACTAGTTTTCGATTTTTGGAGCCTTTGGCCACGTGCCTTGTCTCGGGACCGCTTAACATTCTCCGTTTGGCGTGGTTTTTGAACCACACCTTGTTGCCTCTGCTTAGAGGAACACTGTGGTCCGGGAGGCCACTTTTGTGGTTGCATACCACTTTTGATGCTCGTCAGCTAGTTTTCGGGGCTTTTGGCTGTGTGTTTCGCCTCCCGATTTCTCATCTTGCATCCGCTTTGGTTTGTTTTTGGTACAAACCTTGCTTTCCTTGTTTGGAAGGTGGTACAAGGGTGGGAGACCAGTATTTCTCCTGGCCAACCACTTTTCCTTTTTCCAGCTAGTTTTCTTGTCAGATAACTGGCTTTCTTGGTCTTTGGACCATCTTTTCTGGTCGACCACCACACCACCACCTTGCATTTAGTATGTTGACCTCTCCCACCTATGGCCGACCAGTTTTTGCTTTGGTTGACCACCTAAAGTGGTCGGCCGACCACTTTTACTAGCAGGCCGACCACTTCAAGTGGTCGGCTGCTTTTTGGCACCTTTTTGGAGATATTTTGGGCCAGCTGGCACAGCTGGAGAGCATTTGAGTCATCGTGGCATTCAAGCTTAGCTTCTCCAAGAAGCTTTGGCTTTCCTCTTCTATAAGAGGGAGGCTCCTCCTCCCTCCTCCAGGTTCAAAAATTTGAGGGTTAAGAGTTATACACACATAGTTGTATCTATCTTCCCCTTTGCTTTATTTTTGTGCTTTAAAAGTGTAGATTTGTCTTACTTTAACACACAAACACACACTCAAACACCATCCTTTTGCTACTGAGGTGCTTAGGGGCTGATTTTGCTGTTCTTGGGTTGCCTTGAGCTTGAAAAACCTGCTAGAGTTGCAGTTATAAAGGGGGTCTTCAAGGGTGAGCTTTTGACCTTTAAATCTCCTTTTCTTGCTTAAGCTTTTAACCTATCTTGCATGCTGTTTTAAGCTTAGCTCATAACTGATAAAATTTCTATTTTTGCATGCTTGAAAAGTTTGTTTAAGATCACTTTTGTGTTTGGGTTTGTTTACCCCCTCTTAGGCCTTGTTTGGCTTTGTTTTTGAGCCTTTTTTTGTGAGCTTCGGGACCACCTTGTATTGGCCTTCTCACCACTGAAATCCAGAGTGGGGATGGTGTTTTAAGTTCCTAAGAAGGGGAGGGCCATCCCCTCTCTTTGCATCTTCAATACATGCCTTAATATGCCTCATGTTTGAGCACCTTTACTAAGCTTGTGTTAGCTTATTCTTAGCATGTATTTGTGGTTATTTTGCTGTGGCATACCACTGTTTTTTCTTGCCTTGGTCACTCCATGCATGGTTAATACACTTGTAGTGTAAATCACACACACTATCTTTGTATGCTTCATGAAGTAGCATGTATTTCTAGCCTATGTTGTGTCCATTTCAGCATGTTCTTGGGCTTGTTTTACCATGTCATACCTCTGTTTAGGTTTGGTTTGGTTAGCCTTTGCATGCTCCTTGCACTTGTAGTGCATTTCCATGAAATAGCCTAACATGCATCATGTTGTGACATGTCATTCTAGCATGCTCTTGGCTTAACTTCATGAAGCTTTTGTCCATGTTTTAACATACTTTAGCTCTGATTTTGGTTGTTTTGGCCATGCATGACTTGCTTTGTATAGCCTTGGTTTAATCTAGCATGTTAGCCTTATGTACACCAAGTCCACTAGCATGCTCTACTTGGCTTATTTGAATGATTTGGCATCACTTGTTATGTGATTTCAGTCCATGTTTCATGGCCATGCACTTGCATTTATCGCTCATTCAATGCGTTGGAGGGTTTCCCCCTTTATGCCTTAACATGAATCATTGCGTATGCCTTCATGCCACAGCTTGCGAGCTCTCATTTCAATGTTTATTTGGGTTTATTTTTCCATGATATAACTCTGATTTTTATTGCTTAAGTCATTCCATGCTTGGTCTTAATAGGTGTAGTGTAATCCGCCTTATTTGCCTTGTATGAATCATGCCTTATGCCCTTCATGCTAGCATGTTTTGGCCTACTTCCATGCATGTTTTAGACTCATTCTAACATGTACTAGGACTGTTTTGGGTTGCCTTGATCACTTGCTTCATGTTTTGTATACTTGTAATACAAATGCTCTTGCTTGCCTCAAGCTTTGAGCACCATTGCATGCTTCATTTGTGTTGTGTACATGATTTGGCATCACTTAACATGACATTTCAGCGCTTATAGCATGCTTATGTTCCCACTTCATTCATGCTTTAAATGCTTTTAAGGGTTATGCATTATGGCCTTGCTATGGCCTTAGCTTGCATGCTTGCATGCCTAGGCCTTCGAGCCCTCGTCTCAGCATGTTTTGGTCCTTGTTTTGACCTACTTGAGCTTTGTCCATGCTTGGTTCATGCGTTTGTGCCATGTATTGCATGCCTCCTTTGTGTTGCTCTTTGCTAGCTTTCATGCCTTAGGACCCTAGCATGCTTTACTTATGTTGTTTGAATGATTCAGCATCATTTCTTGCTTCATTTCAGTCCACTTAGTGTTGTTACACTTCCACTTTTGTCACTCATCAAGCACTCTTGAGAGTTGTGCTCTTTGGCCTCTTTGATGGAAAATGCATTGTGTATGCATGCCTTGCTTTATGTGCCTTCATTTCATCACTAATGGCCACTAATTTAGGCATGACTGAGGTCTACCCCTTTTAGTTTAAGTCCATTGAACATGTCATATATGTTGCATTGAGTATGCCACATTGTTCATCGTATTATGTATGCCTTGTACTTTGCATTGTGCATGCTTAGTTTACATCATCGTATTGTGCATGCTAATTGATATTTGCATTGTGTGTGCATGTCCCCAACATTGCTAATTTGTCCTTGTAGCATTGCATTGTGCATGAACGCATTAGCATTGTTCGCATGCCATTAACTTTGTTAAGTTAATCATGTCACATTGCATTGAGTATGCCATGTAATTTATTCGCATTGTGTATGCCATGCTTGCTTGCATTGTGTTTGGCATAGGTATTAGTCCAAACATGAGAAACGAGGGACGTTTCATACTTAAAGTGATGGAACGTGCCTTAATTCCCGGTTGCCCACGCTCTCGATTATACATGATAGAGTTTTAGGCTTTATGTGTTTACTTGTACATTCATTCCATATTGAATTGTGCAACTTCGCCTCTCGGCCATCATGCATGAAAATGCATGATTGGTGGCCCGAGGGTCGAGAACCTACACCCCCTTGAGTTCATGACATGATAGGGAGGGTGGTTATGCATACATATCTTGCAAATACATTGCCATGCCCTTTCTTGCTCTCTATTGTAGAAAATTGGAGTCTGGCAGCAACTACTGGCCGACCACTTTTCTGGTTTTTCAACAACCAAAAGTGGCCGGCAGGTGTTTCTAGGGACCAAAAGTGGTCGACCACCCTCCCACAAGATTCCTAAGGTGGAGTTTCATCTTTTTGGAGCTTGGTGCAAGTTTCTGAAAACAAATGAAAATAGAGGCAAATAGGGGCATCACATTGGATTTCCGAGCGAGGCGACCGAGCATGCATTCCTCTCCCTCTGAGGCTCCTGATTTACTGCTTTCCTTAGCTGCCATACTTAGATAGCTAGCTTTTGCTTTGGTTTGTACTTTAATTAGTTAATGAGTTAGCTATTTCAATTCGTTTTGTAATAATTAGTTAACTATGATTAGTTAATTAATTCATTGTGTAATAATTAGTTTAATTAGCTTAGATTAGCTAGTTAGCTTCTTGTTTGGTCCCTCCCTCGAGAGGGCGTATTGCTGTAATAAGCGTGCGTGTGTGTGATGCATGTCTTTCAATCCCCATTTCTTTCTCCCTTTTACTTAACCGCTTATGATGGTTAGTTTTAGGGCATATTTCATTTAGCATACCTTATGCTTGCGTGTTTGCATCCATTCATCTGTATTGCATGCACTGGGCTCGGCGCATCATGCTAACTGCATTGTATTTCAATTCCAATTTGAATACATGTACTAAGTTGCATCTCAGATGACATTCTTAGGATAGCCGAGCCTATCTTAATTGCATTTTTGCATGTGTTGCATTAGCCATCTTAGCATGAACTAGGATCATGCGTGATTTCTAACTAGTTCCTTGTTTTGGCTCGGAGTACACATTGAGTGTTTACGCTTTAGCATATTGCATGTGTATTAATGTTGCCATGAAAGCATGCTTGCCATGAGGCTATTTGCTTACGTGATTAACTGCCTGAATGCCTGTGGGTGAAGGTTAGATTACTTGAATTGGGACAATTCATTGAAATTCGTATTTTAGCCTACTTACGAGTAGCAAACTTTAAACCATTTTCCAAACAAACAAATATGTGATACTTTGTTCCAAATTAGGCGATCTAGTCTATACTTGTTTTGCTGTGCACATCACATAGTAATTCTAGCTAATTAATCAGAGTAAGAGCACATGTGTTTTCAAAAACCAGATATCATGCTTAGTACAGGCCGATCTTTGATCGGGCGAGCGGGGGTGCTCATTAAATGACCTTCTCCAATCGTACCCAAGTTCCCGAGCCAAGGCAACTTTGGTGATGACGAACATGTGGCCTTAGGTACGAGTCAGGGTTTCCTAAATTCTCCAAAATAAAATATTTAGGTGGTGACTCTGTATCTGGCAAAGTAGTCCATGTTTGGCACTTCTTTACAAAAATCAGTTTCCAAAACGATTTGTCGGATTTGGACTCTTTGGTGATTTATCAATCTCACATCGCACATTGTGAGATCAGATTAAGAACCGTGACATTTGAGTCCGAATTGTAGCATTGAAGCCCAAGGGCGCGCCTACACTCACTTGGAAAGGCTTGCCATAAGACTGATCGGTTGCGAGCTCTACCACGATGGGAACACAACCCTTGGATCTGGACTACAGCTGTACCGTTTGATCCTCCTTTCACTTCTCGGTGTTAGGTGCGAGAGGTATGTTAGGTAGTCTTACAGAGGTACCCTTTTGACCAATTGACCTAGTTATATATCGGAAGCCATAATGACTGTTCCAAACTAGGACAGGTTGCTCACTTGAATGCAGGATTAATTGAAACCGCTTGCTTTGCGTAGTGAAACCCTAGCTCCTGACAAAACTAGGACAGGGTAACCCTACCCCATCATAGGGGTGTTTTGGCTCCCTCTCTTAACTGGTATGTACTTTACAGTGAAACTGTACAGGGACGTGAATATCAGTTGCCAAGTTGGTATCTGTTTTGGGGCAGAATTCAGTAGAGAGCATAGTCATTCAGTTGTGATCATATCCGTTCTAGTGAAATCGGGCTGAGATGCTGTCTGTTTTCTCTTTTGCAAGGTAGTCTTGGAACTGTAGCTTCAAAAGGCTCCAATATCCCCAGGGTACATTGGACTTGTGTTGATAGACTTTGTCAGGTCAGGAGATTTAGTTCAAGGGCAACCAGCGTTTCCTTCGCTTGAGGCAACGCAAAAAAGGCCAGTAAGGGCTCATTGGTTCAACTGATTCGACAGTCACCAGTCACATCACCTTTGTTCAAACTCAGCAGACCGTGATGGCATAAAGTTCGGAAGAAGTTGTGGCCATAATAGCGACATTAAACCAGGGAATCGCCATGCAAGATGAGACCAATGCTGAAATGCAACGCCCATCTTGGGCATCTACCACACATCCAGTCTCGGGGCCCCAGCTGAACTTTGATCCACTTCCGCCAGCTGAAGATTTGCATGGTCTGGATCCCTGAGAAGGGTTGGCTCAAGGCCGAGTTTTCAGACCCCTGGTGCAGCCTAATGAGAGGCTTTATCCCCTTGATACTAATGATCTCGATCCGACCTCGGTGAAAATTGCGAACCTTGAGAAGCAATTCAAAAAGGCACAAGGCCTTAACTCCATTCTTGACATTGAGGATGGGTACACCGAGGCTACCGTACGACTTCCAGACAGACTCAAAATGCCACATATTGACCGTTTCGACAGGTCTGGAGATCCTATGGTACATATCCAAGCCGCATAAACTCTCTTTGTATTGCAGAACCCTGTCGGGTGCAGCGGCCACTTGGTATGCCGAGTTGGAGGATACAGTGAAGCAAAACTGGGAAAAGTTGGCTAAGGCCTTTGTCGATCAGTATTCTTACAATATCGCAGTTGAAATGACCACTCAAAAGCTTGAAGCAACCCACCAGAACCCAACAGAGCCTTTTGTAGAATTTGTTGCAAGGTGGAGAGCAAAGGCAACATAGATGACAGATCGCCCTTCTGAGAGGGATCAAGTGCGGATAGTGGTGCAAAACCTTGAGCCTGATATGCTGCAAAAGTTAGTAGTTGTTCCACTATTCACTTTCAAAAGTTTGCATGACTTGGGGGTTTAGATTGAGAGTGCGTTCAACAGAGGGATTATTTCCAAAACAAGTGAACCAATAAGGAGGGTTTTTGCCGGGAGTGTCAATGCTGGCGGTAACACTGTTCCCAAACCCACTAAAAGCAATACAGTCACCACAGTCGACCCTTTTGCCAATGCCAACCCACAAACAGCTAGCCCAGCCCGAGCTCAAGGCAGAACTTTCACCCCCTCTATATGAGCCTAACTAGTACACTAAAAGTCCTGATGAAAAAAGGGTATCTCAAACCCCTTGATCCTCAACCTCTGCCTGACCCACCCCCTGCCAGACATAACCCCATCAAATACTGCGTGTATCATCAGCAGTGCGGTCATGGCACCGATAGTTGCTACCGCCTTCGTCTTGAGGTCCAAAATCTCATCGACAACCAGACGATAACTCCACCTCAAGACCCCAATGACTAAGTACCTCATCCATATCTCAACTTCGTCCATACACTGCCACCCACCTACAACCCCAATATATACACCCCGGCCCATCTACCTAAGCTTGAGGTGTTTATCCCAGAAATCATGGACTTGTGCTTGATGGATGCACTTGAACCCCAATCATCTCAAACCTATGAACCCACTACTTCTGAGCTGATGAGCATGATTGAAGATCTTCAAAGAACACTAGCAGATTTAGCCTTTGGGATATTGGCTCCATCATCGACCACATCACATGCCAAAAATTTCACACCAAAAGGCTCCCCAATCTTGGGCCCAGTTGCAATTGAAAATGGCCAATCTGAAGCTATCCCGGGTTTGGGCAATGACGTGTCGACAACAACTGGGCTCTGCTCTAATATGATGACCCAATCCCTTGGCAAAGTGGAGGCAAATGGAATGAACAAGGTAAGGGCAGACATTGGTCCCTTTGAACATCTTCAATGGGCTGTTGAGGCTTTGAAAGGCGAAGGGCTGAACAAATAGTAAGTGCTTGCAGTTGTTGCAAAAACTGTGGATGGCACTTTTGCCACTTAGGATGAGAGCATTCTGAATCAAGGGCCAAGCCGGGAGAAGGGCTGTCGGACTAGAAATGCCCCTTTTAGCTCCAATCCTATACTCGGAAGAGACCGACAAACTCAGTCAGCACCTGCCAACCCCTTTGCTGGTACATCCAACATAACTCCACAAACCTCGAAATATGAACCTCGGGGCCAGAGGGTCTTCGCCTCGCTTTACAGGACCTTATCCAAGGCTCTCCAAATCCTTATAGGACAAGGGCATCTCAAACCCCTTGAGCCTCGGCCTCTCCTGGATCCCCTTCCGGCCAAGCATGATGCTGCCAAGTACTGTGCCTTCCATCAACAAATCGGTCATGGCACTGATAGTTGTTTTCATCTTCGCCATGAAATACAGGATTTGATTGATAAATGGGTCATCGTCGCACCAGGTCCTGCAAAGTCTATCGGTACTGGATCGATGAACTTGGGGGATAATGTGACTATGTGATCGGGGGATGAGCCACCTGCTGATGGCGCTCATGTTATTCCAGATGTGGTGGATGGCACACACTGTTTTGAGCAATTTGCAAAGGCTGTTTACTTTATTTTCTGACTTGGATATTGAGTCAGTTATATTGTGTTGTTTTGAATCTGTCTTGTTGTATCAAGTTAGTCTTGTTGTGTTAGAATCGGGTGATTTCAGGTGTGTTAACTCGGGCATCACTTTCTTGTTTTGTGTTTGTCTTTTACACCCTTTCTTTTGCGTTTGTGTCAGCCTTTGCGCCAGAAGTTCTGAATGAAACGGCAGAGATTTTCACCTACTTTTCTGTGCCTTGAAATCATTGCATTGACCTAAGTTTTTCAAAACTTTTCTAAACACTATGATGAAAACAAAGAGGGAGGAATTCCTTGGGATTTGCAAAAATTTGATCAATTTAGAGAAAGAGAGACATGCTAAGCCCTTAATGAATGAGATCATGTTTGTTAATGTGAGTACTGAGAAGGATCCTGGCTTGATCCAGATTGGTTCTACATTGTCTTCGACCTGAGTGACTAGTCACTTTCTTAAAAGATTTCAAAAAATGTTTTGCATGGTCCTGCGAAGACATGCATGGAATTGATCTTGAGATTGTGCAGCATAGGATCGCTCTCATGCCTCAAGACTCGACTCCTTTGCTTTCAAACCTTGAACTTTAACTCAGAATGTTCAACGATCAATCACAACATAAGGCTTGTATGGTCGGATTGGAAGTAACCCTTGAACTAGGGGCAAGAAGGTCAGATGTCGTCAAAGGAAGCTTGCAAAGCTAGATCAGAAGTAGCCCTTGAACTAAGGGCAAAAATGTCAGATGTGCTCAAAGATTCAAAAGATGAGTCATTCCACCAACCAATGAAGACTGGCAAGAAAGCCAAATCCCAGAATGGAGAAAAGAAAGTTTTTACTGAAGGACAATCAAGTTCCTATCCACAACACTAGGGGCAAATTCAGACTCGATTGGATGGACCCCTACATCATCAACGAACAGTAGCCATTCTCCTAGATTTAGATGGCTTCGAGATCTCAAAATCGATTAACATGGACAAGTTAAATCTTTTTTTAATCCTTGAGGGGCTCACTAGGCCGAAAACCTGGAAGGGCGACCCAGGCAAAAGTTAGAGCAAGAAAAAAAGAAAAGAACAAAAATGAAAAAGTGAAAAATGCAAAGAAAAAAAAAGAAAGAAGAAAAGAAAAAGAAGAGATGAAAAGAAATGAAAATAAAATAAAAACAGAGCTTGCAAGGTTGAAAACCCGGAAGGGCGGCTTTGGCAAAAGTTAGAGCGTAAAAAAAGAGTGTTAATACCCGAGTGAACCTCAACCCAGAACTACTGTCACGACCCCATTCTGCCCCTAGTAGAATGGTGTCGTGATGGCCAGTAATCCGAGATTACCAAAGGCCAACTTACAAAGTCACACACAATCAGAGTATACATATGGGGCCTACATGTGCGGAGACAATATATTTAAATCTAAGTAGTCCATAAGAGCTATGGATAGATCAAATGAAATGACATACATCTTAACATGGTTTTACAACTTGGATACAAGTAAAATAAAGTACATATTACATCTTGATCAAAAGGCTTCTCAAGCCGACATATACAAAAGACATGCAATACAAAGCCAAGAAGCATAATCTTCAAGATGCTAGCAAAACATGAATCCAAAAACATCTTGCAAAACACACCTAGGCGTCACCGCCTTCTTGCTCGTCACCTACATATATATAAGGAGAGGGTGAGCTTGGATACTCAATGAATGATATTAGAAATAAAGGTTTAAAATGAATGATATCCGAGATCTTTATCAAAACAATACATATCATAGCTTGTACAAAATCAAGAGATAAACCGAGTTCATCTATCAAGTCTTTCAAATCTTCAAGGGATGCTTACTAGCATCTCCATAATACAAGGGATGACATTCTGGACAAACCCACGCGATAAACCGTCGGTGGCAAGACAAAGGAGATATCTCAAACAAACGCGCTAGTTGCATTATAGTCCCCTAGCACGAAGGACTTTCCAAGACAAACGCGCTAGTTGCATTATAGTCCCATAGCACTAAGGACTTTCCAAGAATGTCATCAAAACAAGATAATACTTGATACAAAACTAGGGATAATCATTCATGCTTGATCAAATACTTTTCCAAAACGAAGCTAAGCTTTATCAAAACTTTATAACATAGCTTTATTAAAAATACCACTTCTTTGGGTGTAGGGATTAAGGCAAGAATCCAAGACCTACAAATACATGGCAAAGTCCACTGAATGCACTTCAAGAAGACAAGAAGAGATGCTCAAAAATGGGTATGAAATGCATTCTTCAAACAAGCTTTTTCATGAGTGTAAATGATCTCGGCATTTCTTTCAAAACTAAGTCAAGACAAAGCAAAACACGTGCTGGGAGTTAAAACACAATTTCTCATCTCGAGAAAACAAGCTGGGTACCAACCAGGTCTTGGCCGAGATCCCACACCTCTTGGCCGAGGTGTGGTCCCGATGACCACATTCAGGGAAATGGAGTCTGGAAATTTTGGGTTTCTTTTTGAAGAACATGAAGAACATGAACATGAAGAGCATGAATGCTAAAAATCATAACTTCTTTATTCAAAATCTAAGATTTCATGAGATGAGTTCGAAAACATGGACCTGGGTACCCATGGTTGAAGATCTTATGAAATCAAACACAAAAAGATGGAACTTGTTACAAACTTTCGGATCAAAACATGGTTTTATTTCAAGAACACAAGAACATCATTTTCTCTTTCTAAAACAAGCTTTAAATCAATGCATGGCTCATGAAAATGCTAGATCATGCAATGTGATTAGATGAACATGGAGAACAACAAGAGTATATCAAGATTCTAATCTCAAAACACGAATCTAACGGTTCAAACTCTAAGGATCAAAGCTTGGATTCTAGCTCTCTCACTCTAAGAACTCTTCATCTTCCTAGAGCTTCTCTCTCTTCAAAGGCAAAGATATGACAAAATGATATGTTTTCTCTACTGTTGGCTGACTTAACCCTCTTCTGGGACACGTGGCAACGGCTGGTTGACTCTCCTTAAAAAGGTGACTGACTGACAAGACAAGAGCATGACAAAGTGTGTACAACAAGCAAGGTGACAAGGGTACTCTAACAAGGTAAGGACCTCGGGTCAAGACATAGACTTCGGCAAGTAAGGTCTCAATGATCTCGACTAGGAAGGATAACACTTGGCCCAGCTGTGCCACACCTCGGCCTAGATGTGCCACACCTCGGTCTAGGTCATCCCAGTCATCCCAGTACAAGATCACTAGGTGCAAGGTTCAAGGATGTCAGATGCTTAGATGATAACATCTCGGCCAAGACGCCAGGGTGAAGATGGAGGTCGACCAAAGTGGTTCCAAGATGGTCCTAGGTATAAGAGGTTCGAAGGTGTGACCTAGGCTTAAGATGACCTTGGCTTCACACACACCAAGCGAGAAACAAAGCATGCAAGTAACACTTAGACAAAACAAATCAAGGTCCGCAAAAATGCAAGTTTAAGCAAGACAAAGTTCATGCAATGCACGTGAGCATGACTAAGACAAAGTGAGGGTTATTACAACTACGTCAGGCCTGATTCCCATGTTTGGCATACGTAGGCAACTTCATCCTGAAGTCCGACCCCAATCCATTTTTAGCCTGCTTGGCTCATCTATGTTGGTTGGTTTATCCTTGCTCAACTTGGCCTCTGTCCATGTGAAGTGGCTCATCTTCATGATCATCTTCGTTCAGACTCGGCTGTCCTATTCCGTTACAAGATTCAGCTGCAAGACATTTCAAGTTCAGATATGAGATTGTGCATCTCGAGATTAGATTCCGTCTTAGTCGAGTAGTGGCCATTTGCAAAAATAGTTTTGAGGATTTTTAATGAGGTTGACTAATTCTTTCGAAAATTATTCAATTTTCCCAAAACTAGACCATTTCTTGAACCCAAAGAAAGGAAAATTTTCAGTGTGCACAACCTAACTTGCATGATTTCAAATCAGAAAATCGAACAAGCATGTTAATCTAACTTTTATATTGGTCAAAATTGTTTTAGTGGAAAGCCAAAAAACAAAGAATGGTCAAAATGATGAACTAGGGGCATAGTTGAGTCAGGTTGTCTATTTTTTCCCCATTATCAATGTATTCGCCAAAATGGGCACAACTGAAGCTAACAGCAAAGGGCTGAAAAGCTCTCATATCCTCCAAGCAGCAAGGTATCAAGCCAAGTGCAAAGCACAAATTGGAAATGGAGCTGGATGTTCGGTTTCTTTATCTGGACAATCACGCCCAAATTGGCATCTGACCCGGAATGGGGATGTAGAACATATAATGTGTCGGACCAATCAGTTGCATACCTGGCCGGTGGGACATGCCAATTGATGTGAGTTACAGATTTGCTCGAGTCGCACCACAACCCCTTTGTGGGAAAGTTCATGAGTTGTGAGTGAAAGAAAGAGAATCTAGTAGAATACTAGGGGCACGAGCCCACAACGCCGTGTTTATCCATCAACCACCCAGGGGAGGGATAAAAAATAAGAGAGATTGAACAATAAAGAGATGAGCGTTGAGAGAAAAAGTGAGGAAAGGGTTTGTCAGAGAAATAGAGATTGAGTGCCAAAGTGATGTGAGAATCACAAATGAGAAAGGATGGGAAATAATACTCGGAGAAACAGGCTTCTCGTGAACCGAAAGGTCTCTTGCCTTTGTAACACATTTGAGTGTTGTGTGTGTGTTTTTGTTTGTCTCGATTCTTGTTTTGAGTCGCTTCGAGTGTCAATAGATGTGTTTAGGTTGCTTTAACTTTGTTTTTCTTTGTTGAGTCGTGGTGTGCTGTGTTCAGTCGTACGCTTAATACCCGGTCGAGAACTCATTTCTCAATTTCAAAAATAAATCATTTTGTGCTCAGAGTGTTGTGTCGTTCTCCACATACGTGCAAAACAGGATTTGTTCTTTCATAAAACTGCAGGGTTCAACCCAGGTCATACGAGAATAATAGAACATGGACCTAACTGAAGCTATATAGGTTCCTGACTGCAAAGCAAAAGAAAAGAACGAAAATCGGAGCATCTGAGTGTGTTTCACCTTCAGCAAATTTTGAGATTGCATTCCAAATGTACCTCTTCAGGCCTTGTTAATGCTCCGAAGTATGAGTGTACCTCTACCTTAAGCTCAAGCTCAAGCCTGCTTTAAGCCATAATAGCGATCAGAAGTGTTCTCCCTAAGTACCATTCCCTGCCAGAGACATCTTGGCTGTGTTTGCAGTGAGTTCCTAGGAGATCAACTGTGACGGTGGAAACTAGAGTTTGAATGGCTGATGCCTAGAACTCGAAGGTTCAAAATTTCCAAGACTAAAGTCTGGTTTAAATACCAAGGGGTGTATCCCCGGCTTGAAATCTGTATGGAAGCCCCATAGGTTGAGGTAGAGTGTGTGCGCCTCTTGCCTGGAGGAGGGAAGGGTCTTGTCGGCCACTTTTTGGCCAGTTTTCCCCCATTTCGGCCACTTGAAGTGGTCGGTCGGCTAGGTGAGGTGGCTGGGCGGCCACCTAAAGTGGCCGACGGCTATTTTTCTCCTTTTTCAGATATTTTCTTTGCCAACTGTGCCAGCTGTTGATCACTGAATGCCATCTCCATACACGTGTATGGAAGGATGAATGCAAGCCTTTGCTTGGATTTCTATATAAGGGGAGGTCTCTCCCCCATTTTGAGGGTGACACAATTTTGAGAAAAAATCTCTCCATCTCTCTCTAGAATTCTCTCTCTCCTCTTGTTTTATGCCTTAAGCTTAGAACTCTCTACATTTTTGCAAAGAGACCCTTAACCAAATATCCTCATCTTGGAGCTGAGGTTCTTTAAGGCTTAGTTTGAACTCTTAAGGGTGGTTTGAGCTGGAATTTGGACCTGTTTAGTGTTGTGCTTCAAGAGGTATAAGAGTTACCTTGTAAGCTTTGTTTTAGTTGCTTGCTTTGCCATCTTTTTAAATTATTTTTGGCCTGGTTTTTAACAACAAAAAGTTCTGATTTTTGTGAAGGGGTTGTCTACCCTTCTTGTTGTCTAATTGTGAAGCTTCTTGCATCATCTTTTAGCATATTCAAACCAAACCTTTTGGCCCTTTAAACCACTGAAATTCAAAGTTATTTCAGTGGTAAAAATTATGTTTTGTAGTCCAAAAATGAAGGGGGTAGCCTCCCCTCCATGTGTCTTGCATCCATGCCTAGTTAGTATCCTATGGTAGCATGTTTTTATGGCTTAACCTAGCTTAATTCAGGCATGTTTTAGGCTCTAATTTGGCATGAGTTAGTTATGTTTTGGGCTGCTTTGATCATATGAACCATGTTTTGTATAGTTATAGTGCAAATGCCTTCACTAGCTTAGTGTTTTAGGCCTTTAAACATGTTTTGCTTAAGATGATTGCATGTTGTAGTGTCATTTGACATGTGATTTCAGTGTATATAGCTCTATCACACTCTCACTTATGTCACTCTTTCATCACTTTTGAGAGTTGAGTCTTGAGTCTTGTTTGCGAGCTAACATATGAGCATGTTTTTCTAGCCTTTTATGTTTCAATCTTAGCATGTTTTAGCCACTGTTTTAGCATGTTTTAACTTTGTCCAGAGCTGGTTTGGTCAGTTGAGCTTTGTGTTACATGCTTATAGTGTTGTGATCTTCACTAGTTTGATGCTTTTGGCTTTTAACATGTTGTGCATGTGTTGCTTGCATGATTTAGTGTCTTTTTGCATGCCATATCAGCACTGAAATGTCTGCAACCTCCCTCTATTCTTGACTTTTTACTTTGTTTTGAAAGTGGCCTTAAGCCCCTTATTAGCTTGAGTGTGGAATTGAGGCTCTCATGTCTAATGGTTTTAATCCTCCCTTGAGGGTTTCCACTAACCAACAGCATGAGGCCTCTTTCATGCTCAAGGCACTTGTGGCTTAGGCCCTCTTTCCAATTAGAGGACTTTCAGTTTAGACTTAATTGGTTAAAGGACTAATCGATAATGTAAAATGTGTAAACAAAACATGACAAGTAAAACTTGAGCAAGATAAGCATGTTGTATTGCATTGCATGTGTTTGGATCGGAAATTAATCCAAACACAAGAAAAATGGGACGTTTCATACTCAAAGTGATGAAACATGCCACTTTTCTTGGTCACCGACACCCTTGATCATTGCGTGATAGGGTGGTGGTCTTTCGAGTCTTGTTTGTGCATTCATCGACTTTGTACGAACTTGGTTTTCTAGCCATCATGCATTGAATATGCTTGATTGGTGGCTTGAGAGCCAAGTGCTACACTTCTTTGAGCTTGAGAAATTATAAGGGGGGTGGCAGTATGCACATCCCTTGAAAAATGCATTGCTTTGCCTCTGTTGCTCTCTGTTGCAGCAAAAACAAAAGTCTGGAAAAAGGGGCGGCCAACTGGCCACCTAAAGTAGCCGACCGGCCACTTAAACTAGCCGACTGGCCAGTTAAGGTGGCCGATAGCCACTTTTTGTGGCCGACCGGCCACCAGTCAAGTTTTGTGCAAATGTGTTCCTATGTTGGAGCAGAGGCATTCTGGAAGTTGGTACGATGTTCAGAGATCATAGCAAGTGCAAACAGAGGCAACCGATGGCAAGGCGATGGATTTTTGGGAAGAAGCCAACCGAGCATGCATGTCTCCCTCGCCTCCGAGGCCATTTACTTGCTTTATTTAAATTGCTCTAGTTAGTTTGCATAGCTAATTGTTCAATTCAAGTGTTGTAATTAATAAGTTTAATTTGGTTTGTAATATTTTAGCTAGCTTAGAATAGTTA
This sequence comes from Camellia sinensis, assembly GCF_055761805.1. Lineage (NCBI taxonomy): Eukaryota > Viridiplantae > Streptophyta > Magnoliopsida > Ericales > Theaceae > Camellia > Camellia sinensis. The sequence continues at coordinate 64,706,417 of NC_138972.1, forward strand.
GTTAATTTATTTGAACTGTTGTAATTAATTAGCTAGAATAGTTAATTAGTTTCGTTTTGTAATAATTAGCTTAGCTTAGTGTAGCTTAGCTTATTCATTCAGACCTTCCTTCGAGAGAGCGCAATGTTGTAATAAGTGTGCGTGCGTGTGTGTATGTATTCTAACCCCACGTCTTTCTCCCTTTTATTTATCCGCTTTTGATACTTAGATTAGGGCACGTTTCAATTAACATGCCTTATGCTTGCATGTTTGCATCATTTACTTGTCTTGCATGCACCGAGGCTCGACGCATCATTCAAACTGCATTGTTATTTCAATACTTATTTGAATACGTGTTTTCAAACCATGTTATCAAATCATATGCCATATCAGTAGCCGAGCCTATTAATTTCATATTGCATGTGTTGCATTAGGCGTCTTAACATAGTTAGGATCATGGATCTTTCTAACTAGCTTTTGTTTTGGCTTGGAGTACTTTGCAAGTTCTACGCTTTAGCATACTTGCATGAGTGTGAGTGTTGCCATGTTTCGCATGCTTGCCATGAGGCTATTTGCTTATTTGTTTAACTGCATGAATGCCTGTGGATAAAGGCTTGGTTGCTTGAATTGGAACAATTCAATGAATGTATGTTTTATGCCCACTTTGCGAAGTGGCAAAATCATGTTTTAAGCCCGTCATGTTTGATGGCAAATCCACATTTCTAAGCCCACTTGTGGGTGGCAACTTCAAACCATTTTCGAAAACAAACATGAGTTGAATTTGTTCCAATGCTTGCGATTTAGTCTATACTTGCTTGTGCTCATCACATTGTAAAATTAGCTAATAACCGGAATAAGAACACATGTGTTTATAAAATAACATATCATGATAGTAGAGGCCTGTAGACACCCCATTTTTGACCGACCTTAAGACTTAGGCGTCACCGATTGAGCGCTTGGTGATGTTGCATGATGTGCTCGTTCAGAAGTTTCGGAGTTGCGGCCGTGAGCCCTGCCTCCGGACTCCCGAACCCTTTTCTGTGCCTTGTCTCGGTTTGCGAACCAGACTCGGTTTTCTCTGTTTCTTTTCCTGAGGGGAGGGAGAGGTCCTGTAGACCATCTCTCAATGTCCGTAGGCTACATTTGGTGGCCGTAGGCCATTTTTCCCATTTCGGAGTCCGGTTCCCGGTTTTTGGAGCCGTCAGGCCGTGTGCCTCGGTTCGGGACCGCTTAACCATCTCCTATTGCTCTGATTTTTGGCATACATCTTATTTTCTCCCTTTTGAGGGACACTGGGGGCTGAGAAACCCACTTCGAGGTCGAATACCATTTTCGGTGCTTAACAGCCCATTTTCGGGACCCCGAACTGCGTGTTTTGGCCCCGGAACATTCGCTTTGCAACGGTTTTCGCTCATTTTTGGCAGGTACCTCTGTTTTATCACAGGGAAGGTCACTGAAGGGTGGGAGGCCAGCAATTGTTGCAGCAACCAGTTATCTCTCCTCCGGGGCCTCCCGGCGCCCGTTTTTGCAACTTCCGGGCTAATGTTGAATACCTTAGGGGTAGTGTTGCCAACTTTCAACCACATATCTGTGATCTACACATCTGGGAGGCCACTAAAAGTTCATGGCCGGCCATTAAGGTCACCTGACCCTTTTGACCCCTTTCTTCCGGGCTAATGTTGAACCCCTTGGACCTTTTTTCTTGAACTTTGAACCACATATCTGTGATGTACACACGTGAGAGGCCCCTAAAAGTTCATGGCCGGCCAGTAAGTCAACTTGACCCTTTTGACCCCCTCTTTCCGAGCCATTGTTGAACCCCTTGGGCCCACTTTCTTGGAACTTCAATTACATGGTTGTGTTGTACACACATAGGGCTACCTCCCCAATATCTGGCCGGCCAGAAAAGCTTGTTGACCCTTTTGACCCCTAGCCGGCCGGCTAGGGGGTGTGGCCGGCCGGCCACCTCCAGCCAAAGTGAGAGGCCGGCCGTGTTCTTCTCACTGTACCCTTTCCAGCTGTGGGGCAATATCCCCCAGATATTTTCTGTATCCGGGGGATATTTTGGGAGAGAGTTATGCTCTCCAATTCACCCCCCTTTTACACCCCTTTTCTTGACCTTATAACCAGCTGAGGGTCTCCTTCTTGAGGGTTAGAAAAACTTTTCTTCAAAGCTCCATAGCCACCTCCATCTTCTTCTTCTTCAATTCTTCAAAAAAACCTAAGTCCATAACCTTCATTCCTTCTACACCACCAAGCTCTACCACCACCATCTCATTTCCAGCAGCAAGGAGGGATTCTTGAAGGCTAAAGAAGCTGCAAATCCATCCAAGAAGCAACAAAAATTCGAATCTTCAAGGGTAAGTTACACTTTTACCCTTTTGACCCTTTTTCTTGATCCATTTCTAAGCCTCACTTCCTTTTTGTTTCAAGCTCCGGCCATAACTGAAAAGGGCCATCTTTTGAGCTCATCTTCACTTCTCATTAAGGCCTCAACCCTGTTTGAGCCCTCCATGATACACTTGCTTCATTGACCATCTTGTATGTCATAGTTTTGCATGCTATTTTTGACCCATGAGCAATTTATTTTCGAGCATGTTGTAAACTGATATAAGGCTTATTTTGAGCCCCTCTTCAACATTGGAGAAGGGCTCAACATTGTTTGGTGTCTCTGTGTGTCACTTGTAGTTATATCCCTTATTCAGCCCCATTTTTGCATAAATTAGTAGCCCTCTTTGCTTCTGTTTTTGGACCTTGGTCCGAACTGAAAGTGGCCTTGTTTTGGCCTATACTTCATGTTTCATTCACACTTTTTTTCTGTTTGGTGATTATTTTGTACACTTCATGTTTTAGCACCTTTTGAGCCTCATTTTGCATCATATTTTTAGCATGTTTGTATACTGATTTTGAGGCTGCCATATACTGTAAATGTTCATATTTTTGGTCCATCTTCAGTGTTGTAGAAGGAAATGTTTCAGTTTGGGTTTTTATTATACCACTTGCTTCATTACCCCTCTTTTGGCCCCTATTCTTGCATGCTATTTTTCCCCTACCTATGCTTGCTGTTTGGCCATGTTTATAACTGTAAAAGTGCATCTTTTGGGACTGTCTAGCTTCTGTCTTTGCATTGCATATCCATATTGTGCATGTTTGGCATAGCTATAGGTCATTTCGGGTGCCTAATGTTGCATTTCGGGACATTTCCTTGCATTTCATGTCATTTCGCCTCATTTCGGGACTGTTTTCCCCATATGTTGTTGCTGAAATTTCATTAGCATGCTTGCATATCATTTTTGCCATCTTGCCATGTCATTTTAGCATCGCCTCGGTTTGCGTGCCCGTGTGCACGCATTTCGAGGCACTCCGTTTTTATCCGACGGCATCTTATGTGAGTGTGGCTGAGGCTCTCTCATGTTAGTATAAGTCCATTTGTCATTTTCCATATCATTTGCATTGCGTATGCACCGCCTCGGTTTGCGTGCCCGTGTGCACGCATTTCGAGGCACTCCGTTTTTATCCGACGGCATCCGATGTGAGTGTGGCTGAGGCTCACTCATGTTGGTATAAGCCCATTTGCCATGTTCCATGTCATTTTAGCATCGCCTCGGTTTGCGTGCTAGTGTGCACGTACTTCGAGGCATCTCATTTTTATTGTATCTAGCATCGCCTCGGTTTGCGTGCTAGTGTGCACGTACTTCGAGGCATCTCATTTTTATTGTATCTATCATCGCCTCGGTTTGCGTGCTAGTGTGCACGTACTTCGAGGCATCTCATTTTCACTACATTCATCATCACCTCGGTTTGCGTGCCCGTGTGTACGTATTTCGAGGCATCTCATCTTCATTGTATCTGTCATCGCCTCGGTTCACGTGCCCGTGTGCACGTACTCCGAGGCATCTCATTTTCATTGCATTCCGTCTTTTTCTCGGTTTGCGTGCCCGAGTGCACGTATTTCGAGGCATATCATTCCATAGCATTGTGTATGCTAAGATTGTATATTAGTTGCATTTCATGCATATCATGCATATTGCATCATGTCCGGAATAGGAGTTAGCCCGGGCACGGGAAACGAAGTACATTTCGTACTTCGAGTGACGGAATGTGTCTCAATTCCCAGTCACCGACACTCCGGATTATCCATGATGGAGTTAGGTTTTAGCTGTAGTTTCATGTGCATTCATCCTATATTAAGTAGTGCATTTCGACTCCTCGGCCATCATGCCTCGGTATGCGTGATTGGTGGCACGAGGTTCGAGACATGCATATATCTGTGCAAATACATTGCTATGCCCCTTTCCTGCTCTCTACTGCAGCAAAACGCAGAATCAGCAACTTCTTGGGACTTGGCACGCATTTCAAGAACAGGTGTAAACAGAGGCTAATTGGGGCATTCCGGTGGATTTCCGCGCAAGACAATCCGGACATGCATCATCCACCAGAAGCAAGGCAGTCCCTGGCTTGCACGCCAGTTTTTTTTTATTTGCTTTCTAGTTAATTCATTAATTAATTAGAATTCTGTAATATTTTAGACTGTAATATTCTTTTATTTGGGACTGTAATATTTGGACTGTATATTTATTTGGACCCTCCGAGTGAGGGCATAACTGTAATAAGTGTGCGTGAGTGTGATGTATGTCTTCCAACCCCACGTTTTTCTTCCTTTTATTTATCCGCTTATGATGGTTAGATTAGGGCATATTTAAATTAGCATACAGTATGAAAGCATGTTTGCATCATCCATCTGTATTGCATGCACCGGGCTCGGCACATCATACTAACTGCATCGTACTTTCAATTCCAAATTGAATACATGATAGTTATAGCATTTCATGTACCATCTTAGAATAGCCGAGCCTGTTATAGTTGCATTTTGCATGTGTTGCATTAGGCATTTCTGTATACTTAGGGTCATGCATGATTTCTAATATAGTTTCTATTTTGGCTTGGAGTACTCGGTGAGTTTTATGCTTTAGCATCCTTGCATGTGTGTGAGTCAATGCCATGATAGCATGCTTACCATGAGGCTATGTGCTTATCTGATATATCTGCCTGAATGCCTGTGGGTGAAGGTTGAGTTATCTGAATTGGAATGAATCATCAAAACGTTTCAAGCCTACCTACGGGTAGCAAACCATTTTCAAAAGCAAACATGAAATGTTTTGTTCCAATTCGGGCGACCTGGTCTATACTTATATGCTGTGAGCATCACATAGTAACCTAGGCTAATAACCGGAATAAGAACTCACAACGTTTTCAAAAATTGATATCATGGTTAGTAGAGGCCGGTCTATGACCGGGCGAGCGGGGGTGCTCACGAAGTGACCTTCCCCAATCGTACCCAAGTTCCCGAGCCGAAGCAACTTTGGTGATGACGGACACGTGGCCTTTTGGCACCGAGTCAGGGTTTCCTAAATTTCCCAAAATAAAATATTTAGGTGGCGACTCTGTATCTGGCAAAGCAGTCCATGTTTGGCACTTCTTTCAAAAAATCAGTTTTCCTAAAACGATTTGCCGGATTTGGACTCTTTGGTTCAGATTTAGAACCGTGACTACGAAAGTCGAGTCCGAGCTGTAGCGAGGTCCCCCGCGGGCTTGTCTACAGTTTCTGGCGACTCTGCTGGGGAGTTAGAGAACTTGACTCGAACTCATGATATCTGTTTTTGATTACACTTGTGTGTTTCTTTGCATTGCATTTGCATTGGTGCGCCTAGGACACCGTGTTTGCCATCTGCTATTCCTGAACGGTTTGCCGGAGGCTTGTCTTGTCAAGGCATGACCATAAGGCTGACCGGTTGTGGGCTCTGCCAGTATGGGAATACAAACCCCGGTTTTACCGGGGCACCCTCTTTGACCATTCGACCTAGTGCATATTCGAATCCATAGTGACCATTCCAAATTAGGACAGGTTGCTTACCCGTTTATAGGTTGTTTCAAACCGCTGTGTGCGTAATGAAACCCTAGCTCCTGACAAAATAGGACAGGGAAACCTTACCCTAACATAGGGGTGTTTTGGCTCTCACTTATCTGTTATGTGCTTTAGAGTGCGTCTCTACAGGAATGCATGTATCAGTGTATGAGTTTGGGCGTCAAGCCTGCGGGCACCAGTTTGCGAATTTTGGCATCAGGCCTGCGGGCATTACTATCAGTATTTGGGAGTCAACTTTAACTGCGGGTATCAGACTCAGATTTTTTAAGCCGAATTTTGGGGCAGAATTCAGTAGAGGGCACACTCATTCAACTATGCTCGTATCTGTTCAGATGGAATCAGGCTGAGATGCTGTCTGTTTTCCCTTTTGCTAGGTAGTCTTGGAACTATAGCTTCAGAAGGCTCCGATATCCCCCGGGTACATTGGATCCGTGTCGATAGACTTTGTCAGGTCGGAAATTCAGTTCAAGGGCAAATCAGTGTTCTTTCGCTGCGGTAAGGCAAAGGAGGGCCAGTTAGGGTTCATTTTGTTCATCTGATCCGACAGTCACCAGTCACATCATCAGCAGACCCGTGATGGCACAGGGTTCGGAAGATCTTCAGAGAACTGTGATAGGTTTGGCCTCCGGGACGTCGGCTCCATCATCGACCACACCACATATCGGGAACTTCATGTCAAAAGACTCCCCGATGTTGGGACGGGCAGCATTTGAGGAAAGCCAATCCCTTGGCAAAGTGGAGGCGAGTGGAAGGAACGAGGTAGGGGTGGACATGGATCCTCATAAACATCTTCTGTTGGCTGTTGAGGCTTTGAAAGCCGAGGGACTGAACAAAGAGCAAGTGTTCGCAGTCTTTGCAAAAACTGTGGACGACATTTTCGCCACTCGAGTTAGGGGCAGTTTGAATCAAGGGGCAAGCCGGGAGAAGGGTCGTTGTATCAGAAACGTTCCTTTCGACTATAATCCTGCACTTGGAAAAGATCAGCAAACTAGGCCAGCACCTGCTAATCCCCCTGCGGGCGCGTCCAGCAAAAATCCACAAACCTCAAAATACCCACCTCGAGGCCAGAGGGTGTTCGCACCATTATATATGTCTCTATCAGCGGCCTTTAGGATCTTTATTAGAGAGGGGGATTTGAAGCCCCTGAAGCCGCAACCATTACCAAAGGACCTCCCTCTCTCGCACAACCCAGCCGACTACTGTGCCTTCCATCAGCGAGTTGGCCATGACACTGACACGTGCTTTCGTCTCCGCCACGAAATACAAGATCTGATCGACAACGGGGTCATCCCCGCACCAGGTCCTACAAAGTCTATCGGCACTTGATCAGTGAACTTATGGGGGATAATGTGATCAAGGGATGAACCACCTGCGGGCAGCGCTCAATTTACTTCAGACGTGGGAATGGCATGCACTGTTCTGAGCAATATGCAAATACCAGTTTTTGTGCTTTTTGACTTGGGTAGTGAGTTAGTCTTGTTGTCCTGTTTAGAGTCAATCTTTTCTTTTGTGTCGGGTCTGTCTTATCATATCGAGTCAGTCCTGTTGTATAGGAGTCGGGTGATCCCAGGGGTGTTACCTCGGGCATCACCATTTTGTTTTGTGTTTGTCTTTTCGTTTTGTTTTGAGTCTGTTTCTGCCAGGGAGCCAATGGTACCAAAAGATTTGAATGAAACAGCAGTGATTTTCACACTCTTGTGTTTGCTTCTGCCTTGCGCCAGTTGTGCCAGAAAGTTTGAATGAAATGGCAGTACTTTTTGCCTACTCTTCTGCACCCCAAAATCATTGTATCGACCTAAGTTTTTCAAAACTTTTTTTTGAACACTGCGGTGAAAACGAAGAGGAAGGAATTCCTCGGGATTTGCAAAACTTTGATCATTTGAGAGAAAGAGAGGCGTGCTAAGCCCTTAATGAATGAAATCATGCTTGTTAGCGTGAGTACTGAGAAGGACCCTGGCTTGATCCAGACTGGTTTCACACTATTTTCAGCGCGAGCAATTTGTCGCTTCCTTAAAAAACTTTCAAAAAAAAAAATGTTTTGAGCGGTCCTGCGAAGACCTGTGTGGAATCGCTCTTGAGATTGTGCAGCTTAGGATCGCTCTCAGCCTCGAGACTCAACCCCTCCGCTTCCAAACCTTGAACTTGAATTCAGAAGGTTCGACAGTCAACTACGATGTGAGGCCTGTGTGGCCGGATTTGAAACAGCCTTCGAACAAGAGGCACCAAAGTTAGATAAGGAAGATCAGACCTCATCAGAAGAAGCTTGCGAAGCTAGAACAGAAACACCCCTCGAACTAGGAGTGAAAATGTCCGATGTGCTTGAAGAGCCGAAGATGGATCCTTCTGCAAATCAATACAGCAGCCACTCTCTTGGATACGGATGGCTTCGAGATCCTAAAACCATTTGGCATGGACTTGTTACGCTTTTACCCTTTGAGAGGCTCGCTGGGCCGAAAACCCGGAAGGGCGACCCTGGCAAAAGTTAGAGCAAGAGAAAAATACAAAAAAGAAGAAAATAAGCAAAAAATGTAAAAGAAAAAAAAGAAAACAAAAAAAGAAAGAAAAGTGAAGAAAAATGCAAAGAAAATAACAAAAAAAGAAAATCAAAAGAAAAGAAATGAAAAGAATCGAAAAGGAAAGAAAAACGAAGCTCGCAAGGTCGAAAACCTGCAACAGGTGCCTTGGCAAAAGTTAGAGCATAAAAAGGAGAGGTTAATACCCGAGTGTACCTTAACCCCGAACTACGTAAGGCTTGATTCCCATCTATGGGATACGTAGGCAACTTCATTCTGAAGTCCAGCCGTAAAACACTTCAAATTCGACTGCGTCCATGTAATGGTTTTGATCATCTTCGCTTTCTCTGTATCCGAGAATTTGGTTGTGTTCGTCACTCTGAGGACTGACTACAATGTGCTGCGGTGCTATCCAAACAAGGGGCAACTTTCCGTTGCCATTCAAAACGCCGCAGTATCATTTCAAACAAGGGGCAACTTTCCGTTGCCATGCAGTTCCCCTCAAGCAAGGGGCAATCTTCCTTCGAATCCGAGGTTGTGCATCTCGAGAGTAGGTTCCGTGCTCGTTGAGCAGTGGTCGTTTGCAAAAATAGTTTTTGAGAATTTTTACTAAGGTTGACTAATCTTCTCGAAAGGTATTCCATTTTTAAAACTGGACCATCTCTTGGACCCAAAAGAGGAAAATTTTTAGTGCTCACAGCCTAACTTGCATGATTTTAAATCAGAAAATTGAACAAGCATGTTAATCTAACTCTCATCTTGGTCAAAAATTTTTTTAGGAGAAAACTAAAACAAAAAATGGTCAAAATGATGAACTAAGGGCATAGTTGAGTCAGGCTTCCTGTCTTTCCCATTGTCAACATACTTGCCAAGAAGGGCACTCTACCTGCCAGAAAAGGGCACAACTAAGGGCAGAAAGCTCTCACATCCTCCAAGCAACGAGGTATCAAGCAAAGTGCGAAGCACGAACTAGAATGGGGTAAGATATTCCACTCTCTTGTCTGGACACATCTGATCACGTCCAAACTCCCCAGCAGAGCATCATCAACCGATGTTAGCTGAAGATTTGCTACACACCCAGTTGTAGCGCAACCTTTCCGTAGGAGGAACTCACTGTTGTGAGCAGAAGAAAGAGAATCTAGCAGAATGCTAGGGACGCGAGCCCATAATTTGCTGTTTATCCATCAACCGCCCAGGGGAAGGATGAAAAATGAGAGAATGAAGAATAGAGAGATGTACGATGAGAGAAAAAGTGAGAAAAGGGCTTTTTTCAGAAAAACAGAGCTTGAGGGCCGAGTGATGTGAGAATCACAAATGAGAAAGGGTGGGAAACATTACCCGGTGAAATAGGCTCCCTGTGCACGTCTGAGTGTCGTGTCTTTTTGTTTTATCTCGATTCTTGTTTTGAGTCGTTTCGAGTGTTACTCGATGTGTTTAGGTCGTGGGCCTTTCATTTCCGTGTTGAGTTGTCTTATTGTGTTCAGTCGCAGGCTCGATACCCGGTCAAAAGCTCATTTATCAAATTCAAAAATAAAATCGTTTTGCGCTCCGAACATCGTGCCGTTCTCCACATCTGTGCAAAAACAAGATTCGTTCTTTCATAAAACCTCAGGGTTCAACCCAGGTCATGCGAGAACAGCAAAACTAGGACCCATCTGAAGCCATATGGGTTCCAGACTACAAAGCAAAAGCAAAAGAGGAAATGTCGAGCATCTGAGTTTGTTTCAACTTCAGTAAGTTCCAAGACTACATTCCGTGTGTACCTCTTCAAGTCTTGCCAAAACTCCGAAGTATGAATGTGCCTCTACCTCAAGCTCAAGATCAAGTCTGCTTCAAGCCAAAATGGTAATCAGAAGTGCTCTCCCTGAGTACCATTCCTCGCCAGAGGCATCTTGGCTGTGTTCGCAATGAGTTCCTAGGAGACCAACTGCGACGGTGGAAACTAGAGTTCGAATGGCTGATGCCTAGAACGTAAAGGTTCGGGATTTCCGAGACTAAAGTCTGGTTTAAATACCCAGAGGCGTGTCCTCGGCTTGAAGTCTGTATGGAAGCCCCATAGGTTGAGATAGCGTGTATGCACCTCAATTCTGGATACTGAACCAACCTAGTCTGTCACCCCGTTGGAGAATAGGGAAAGTTGTGAACATAGCCAGAAAGGAAAGGTAGTAACTGCGGTTTGGAAGTACAGTCAAGAAAGCGCAAGAAGGACCTACTCTTTTCAGCTCAAAATGTTTCTGCGGGATTTTCAAACTCATGTCTTCGATGTGTAGCTCATCGTCAGTCGGCATGCACGAGGTGTATCCTTTTTGGAATGTATCGTGACCCCTCCGAGAGGTAAATCGGAGGTTGCGTTTGGAAATTGGTCTACTTAAGGCTAGTATTCCCTTGTTCGGTATTTTGTTTCAAATATGCGTTGTCACACACACTCCACCTGCATTGTTATGCTCATTTGTTGCATTGTTATGCATATTTATCTAGCATTGTTATGCTCATTTGCTGCATTGTTATGCATATTTATCTAGCATTGTTATGCTCATTTGTTGCATTGTTATGCACATTTATCTAGCATTGTTATGCTCATTTGTTGCATTGTTATGCACATTTATCTAGCATTGTTATGCTCATTGTTGCATTATTAAGCACCCACTTCACTAGCATTATTATATCCATTACATTGATTATGCACATCTATCTCGCATTGTTATGCTCAATTACTTGCATTTTTATGCACCAGTTCACTTGCAATTATCTTTCTTTCTCCTCGCGCGTGCGACGGGTTAGACCCTCTTCGGTTAAAAGCGTTCGGAAGAAGTCCCAATGCTCACACCATTCTGAAACGCCGGGATACGTCCCTATGTTTCTCCCTCTTCGGTTAAAAGCATTCGGAAGAAGTCCCAATGCTCACACCATTCTGAAACGCCGGGATACGTCCCTATGTTTCTCCCTCTTCGGTTAAAAGCATTCGGAAGAAGTCCCAATGCTCACACCATTCTGAAACGCCGGGATACGTCCCTATGTTTCTCCCTTTTCGGTTAAAAGCATTCGGAAGAAGTCCCAATGCTCACACCATTCTGAAACGCCGGGATACGTCCCTATGTTTCTCCCTCTTCGGTTAAAAGCATTCGGAAGAAGTCCCAATGCTCACACCATTCTGAAACGCCGGGATACGTCCCTATGTTTCTCCCTTTCGGTTAAAAGCATTCGAAAGAAGTCCCAATGCTCACACCATTCTGAAACGCCGGGATACGTCCCTATGTTTCTCCCTCTTCGGTTAAAAGCATTCGGAAGAAGTCCCAATGCTCACACCATTCTGAAACGCCGGGATACGTCCCTATGTTTCTCCCTCTTCGGTTAAAAGCATTCGGAAGAAGTCCCAATGCTCACACCATTCTGAAACGCCGGGATACGTCCCTATGTTTCTCCCTCTTCGGTTAAAAGCGTTCGGAAGAAGTCCCAATGCTCACACCATTCTGAAACGCCGGTATACGTCCCTATGTTTCTCCCTCTTCGGTTAAAAGCGTTCGGAAGAAGTCCCAATGCTCACACCATTCTGAAACGCCGGGATACGTCCCTATGTTTCTCCCTCTTCGGTTAAAAGCATTCGGAAGAAGTCCCAATGCTCACACCATTCTGAAACGCCGGGATACGTCCCTATGTTTCTCCCTCTTCGGTTAAAAGCATTCGGAAGAAGTCCCAATGCTCACACCATTCTGAAACGCCGGGATACGTCCCTATGTTTCTCCCTCTTCGGTTAAAAGCATTCGGAGGAAGTCCCAATGCTCACACCATTCTGAAACGCCGGGATACGTCCTTATGTTTCTCCCTCTTCGGTTAAAAGCATTCGGAAGAAGTCCCAATGCTCACACCATTCTGAAACGCCGGGATACGTCCCTATGTTTCTCCCTCTTCGGTTAAAAGTGTTCGGAAGAAGTCCCAATGCTCACACCATTTTGAAACACCAGGATACGTCCCTTTGTTTCTCCTCCTCGTCCTTAAATTCTTGGGATACGTCCCTACACCTCTGGGATACGTCCCTAAACACCGAGTTACAGCTTGCTGCATTTGCATGATCATTGAGTTATGTTCGGCTTCTTGCATATCATTTTGCATTTTGCCCCCCCTGCCTGCGGCCCTGCCTGCGGGCACATTTCTGTTTATCTTGTATGTTTGTCTAAGTCTTCGGCCTTGTCAAAAATGGGTCGTCTCTAGGCTTTGACATTCACTCCCGTCACTTGTGACTTCCGAGTTCTGTCAAAGAGGGGCAACTGTAGACACCCCATTTTTGACCGACCTTAAGACTTAGGCGTCACCGATTGAGCGCTTGGTGATGTTGCATGATGTGCTCGTTCAGAAGTTTCGGAGTTGCGGCCGTGAGCCCTGCCTCCGGACTCCCGAACCCTTTTCTGTGCCTTGTCTCGGTTTGCGAACCAGACTCGGTTTTCTCTGTTTCTTTTCCTGAGGGGAGGGAGAGGTCCTGTAGACCATCTCTCAATGTCCGTAGGCTACATTTGGTGGCCGTAGGCCATTTTTCCCATTTCGGAGTCCGGTTCCCGGTTTTTGGAGCCGTCAGGCCGTGTGCCTCGGTTCGGGACCGCTTAACCATCTCCTATTGCTCTGATTTTTGGCATACATCTTATTTTCTCCCTTTTGAGGGACACTGGGGGCTGAGAAACCCACTTCGAGGTCGAATACCATTTTCGGTGCTTAACAGCCCATTTTCGGGACCCCGAACTGCGTGTTTTGGCCCCGGAACATTCGCTTTGCAACGGTTTTCGCTCATTTTTGGCAGGTACCTCTGTTTTATCACAGGGAAGGTCACTGAAGGGTGGGAGGCCAGCAATTGTTGCAGCAACCAGTTATCTCTCCTCCGGGGCCTCCCGGCGCCCGTTTTTGCAACTTCCGGGCTAATGTTGAATACCTTAGGGGTAGTGTTGCCAACTTTCAACCACATATCTGTGATCTACACATCTGGGAGGCCACTAAAAGTTCATGGCCGGCCATTAAGGTCACCTGACCCTTTTGACCCCTTTCTTCCGGGCTAATGTTGAACCCCTTGGACCTTTTTTCTTGAACTTTGAACCACATATCTGTGATGTACACACCTGAGAGGCCCCTAAAAGTTCATGGCCGGCCAGTAAGTCAACTTGACCCTTTTGACCCCCTCTTTCCGAGCCATTGTTGAACCCCTTGGGCCCACTTTCTTGGAACTTCAATTACATGGTTGTGTTGTACACACATAGGGCTACCTCCCCAATATCTGGCCGGCCAGAAAAGCTTGTTGACCCTTTTGACCCCTAGCCGGCCGGCTAGGGGGTGTAGCCGGCCGGCTAGGGGGTGTGGCCGGCCGGCCACCTCCAGCCAAAGTGAGAGGCCGGCCGTGTTCTTCTCACTGTACCCTTTCCAGCTGTGGGGCAATATCCCCCAGATATTTTCTGTATCCGGGGGATATTTTGGGAGAGAGTTATGCTCTCCAATTCACCCCCCTTTTACACCCCTTTTCTTGACCTTATAACCAGCTGAGGGTCTCCTTCTTGAGGGTTAGAAAAACTTTTCTTCAAAGCTCCATAGCCACCTCCATCTTCTTCTTCTTCAATTCTTCAAAAAAACCTAAGTCCATAACCTTCATTCCTTCTACACCACCAAGCTCTACCACCACCATCTCATTTCCAGCAGCAAGGAGGGATTCTTGAAGGCTAAAGAAGCTGCAAATCCATCCAAGAAGCAACAAAAATTCGAATCTTCAAGGGTAAGTTACACTTTTACCCTTTTGACCCTTTTTCTTGATCCATTTCTAAGCCTCACTTCCTTTTTGTTTCAAGCTCCGGCCCTAACTGAAAAGGGCCATCTTTTGAGCTCATCTTCACTTCTCATTAAGGCCTCAACCCTGTTTGAGCCCTCCATGATACACTTGCTTCATTGACCATCTTGTATGTCATAGTTTTGCATGCTATTTTTGACCCATGAGCAATTTATTTTCGAGCATGTTGTAAACTGATATAAGGCTTATTTTGAGCCCCTCTTCAACATTGGAGAAGGGCTCAACATTGTTTGGTGTCTCTGTGTGTCACTTGTAGTTATATCCCTTATTCAGCCCCATTTTTGCATAAATTAGTAGCCCTCTTTGCTTCTGTTTTTGGACCTTGGTCCGAACTGAAAGTGGCCTTGTTTTGGCCTATACTTCATGTTTCATTCACACTTTTTTTCTGTTTGGTGATTATTTTGTACACTTCATGTTTTAGCACCTTTTGAGCCTCATTTTGCATCATATTTTTAGCATGTTTGTATACTGATTTTGAGGCTGCCATATACTGTAAATGTTCATATTTTTCGTCCATCTTCAGTGTTGTAGAAGGAAATTTTTCAGTTTGGGTTTTTATTATACCACTTGCTTCATTACCCCTCTTTTGGCCCCTATTCTTGCATGCTATTTTTCCCCTACCTATGCTTGCTGTTTGGCCATGTTTATAACTGTAAAAGTGCATCTTTTGGGACTGTCTAGCTTCTGTCTTTGCATTGCATATCCATATTGTGCATGTTTGGCATAGCTATAGGTCATTTCGGGTGCCTAATGTTGCATTTCGGGACATTTCCTTGCATTTCATGTCATTTCGCCTCATTTCGGGACTGTTTTCCCCATATGTTGTTGCTGAAATTTCATTAGCATGCTTGCATATCATTTTTGCCATCTTGCCATGTCATTTTAGCATCGCCTCGGTTTGCGTGCCCGTGTGCACGCATTTCGAGGCACTCCGTTTTTATCCGACGGCATCTTATGTGAGTGTGGCTGAGGCTCTCTCATGTTAGTATAAGTCCATTTGTCATTTTCCATATCATTTGCATTGCGTATGCACCGCCTCGGTTTGCGTGCCCGTGTGCACGCATTTCGAGGCACTCCGTTTTTATCCGACGGCATCCGATGTGAGTGTGGCTGAGGCTCACTCATGTTGGTATAAGCCCATTTGCCATGTTCCATGTCATTTTAGCATCGCCTCAGTTTGCGTGCTAGTGTGCACGTACTTCGAGGCATCTCATTTTTATTGTATCTAGCATCGCCTCGGTTTGCGTGCTAGTGTGCACGTACTTCGAGGCATCTCATTTTTATTGTATCTGTCATCGCCTCGGTTTGCGTGCTAGTGTGCACGTACTTCGAGGCATCTCATTTTCACTACATTTATCATCACCTCGGTTTGCGTGCCCGTGTGCACGTATTTCGAGGCATCTCATCTTCATTGTATCTGTCATCGCCTCGGTTCACGTGCCCGTGTGCACGTACTCCGAGGCATCTCATTTTCATTGCATTCCATCTTTTTCTCGGTTTACGTGCCCGAGTGCACGTATTTCGAGGCATATCATTCCATAGCATTGTGTATGCTAAGATTGTATATTAGTTGCATTTCATGCATATCATGCATATTGCATCATGTCCGGAATAGGAGTTAGCCCGGGCACGGGAAACGAAGTACATTTCGTACTTCGAGTGACGGAATGTGTCTCAATTCCCAGTCACCGACACTCCGGATTATCCATGATGGAGTTAGGTTTTAGCTGTAGTTTCATGTGCATTCATCCTATATTAAGTAGTGCATTTCGACTCCTCGGCCATCATGCCTCGGTATGCGTGATTGGTGGCACGAGGTTCGAGACATGCATATATCTGTGCAAATACATTGCTATGCCCCTTTCCTGCTCTCTACTGCAGCAAAACGCAGAATCAGCAACTTCTTGGGACTTGGCACGCATTTCAAGAACAGGTGTAAACAGAGGCTAATTGGGGCATTCCGGTGGATTTCCGCGCAAGACAATCCGGACATGCATCATCCACCAGAAGCAAGGCAGTCCCTGGCTTGCACGCCAGTTTTTTTTTATTTGCTTTCTAGTTAATTCATTAATTAATTAGAATTCTGTAATATTTTAGACTGTAATATTCTTTTATTTGGGACTGTAATATTTGGACTGTATATTTATTTGGACCCTCCGAGTGAGGGCATAACTGTAATAAGTGTGCGTGAGTGTGATGTATGTCTTCCAACCCCACGTCTTTCTCCCTTTTATTTATCCGCTTATGATGGTTAGATTAGGGCATATTTAAATTAGCATACAGTATGAAAGCATGTTTGCATCATCCATCTGTATTGCATGCACCGGGCTCGGCATATCATACTAACTGCATCGTACTTTCAATTCCAAATTGAATACATGATAGTTATAGCATTTCATGTACCATCTTAGAATAGCCGAGCCTGTTATAGTTGCATTTTGCATGTGTTGCATTAGGCATTTCTGTATACTTAGGGTCATGCATGATTTCTAATATAGTTTCTATTTTGGCTTGGAGTACTCGGTGAGTTTTATGCTTTAGCATCCTTGCATGTGTGTGAGTCAATGCCATGATAGCATGCTTACCATGAGGCTATGTGCTTATCTGATATATCTGCCTGAATGCCTGTGGGTGAAGGTTGAGTTATCTGAATTGGAATGAATCATCAAAACGTTTCAAGCCTACCTACGGGTAGCAAACCATTTTCAAAAGCAAACATGAAATGTTTTGTTCCAATTCGGGCGACCCGGTCTATACTTATATGCTGTGAGCATCACATAGTAACCTAGGCTAATAACCGGAATAAGAACTCACAACGTTTTCAAAAATTGATATCATGGTTAGTAGAGGCCGGTCTATGACCGGGCGAGCGGGGGTGCTCACGAAGTGACCTTCCCCAATCGTACCCAAGTTCCCGAGCCGAAGCAACTTTGGTGATGACGGACACGTGGCCTTTTGGCACCGAGTCAGGGTTTCCTAAATTTCCCAAAATAAAATATTTAGGTGGCGACTCTGTATCTGGCAAAGCAGTCCATGTTTGGCACTTCTTTCAAAAAATTAGTTTTCCTAAAACGATTTGCCGGATTTGGACTCTTTGGTTCAGATTTAGAACCGTGACTACGAAAGTCGAGTCCGAGCTGTAGCGAGGTCCCCCGCGGGCTTGTCTACAAGGCCAATCTTTGATCGGGCCAGCGGGGGTGCTCATTTCAGAACCTTCCCCTCTCGTACCCAAGTTCCCGAGCCGAGGCAACTTTGGTGATGATGGACACATGGCCTTTGGCACGAGTCAGGGTTTCCTAAATTTTTCCAAAATAAAATATTTAAGTGGCGACTCTGTAATCTAGAAAAGCAGTCCAATTTTGGCATTATTTGATTCAAAATTGATTTTCCAAAATGATTTGCCAGATTGGACTCTTTGGTGATTATCAGTTTCGTATTGCACTTGTGAGATTGGATTCAGAACCGTGACAGGAGTCTGAACTGTAGAACCAATTTGAGCTCTCCGAAAGGGGGCGCGAAGAAAGTCGAGCTACAACAGTCATTGATTTAACATGGATGTTGTGGATTCAACATCAAGCTGATCAATTTCGAGACAAAGGCGGTGGTGAAAGAGATAAATATTAGTGAAGACAAATTGGTTGCGTTTGGGTAATTTGTTTCGGTAAATTTGTATTCTTTCTTTCTTTCATAGTGGATTGATTAGTGGCGTTTCGCCTGTGGTTTTTTAATCACAATTGGAGGTGCTCCAATTGTGGCCTTTCTACGTAAAAATCGTTTATGTCGATTTATTAATTTTGAAGCGACAATCTAAATCACTTTTGTATGTGCTAGATGATTTAGATTG
Organism: Camellia sinensis; assembly: GCF_055761805.1. Taxonomy (NCBI): domain Eukaryota; kingdom Viridiplantae; phylum Streptophyta; class Magnoliopsida; order Ericales; family Theaceae; genus Camellia; species Camellia sinensis. The sequence continues at coordinate 64,724,497 of NC_138972.1, forward strand.
TTTGTTTTAATCATTTGGGAATTGGTACAATTAATCTTGATCTAATCACGAATCACTTAGGTTTTTCAATTGGTATTAGAGTAGGTCACTCTTCATTTTTATCAAAACTATAGGAGTGTGATTTTGTGTAATTGGTGATATGGATTTAATTCCTAAAGGTAAGTCAACCCATAGACCTCTCTTACTTAATAGTACAAACTATTCTTATTGGAAAGCTCGTATGAGAGTGCTTTTAAAATCTATTGATGAGAAAGTTTGACACTATGTGATCTATGGGTGGAGTGAACCTATTGTCACCATTGATGGTGTTGATATCCCCAAACCTCTTGATAAATGGGACGCATTCGACTATCAAAACTCGAGTTGGAATAGTAAGGCTCTCAATTCCCTCTTTTGCTCAGTCACACCAGAAGAATTTCATCGTATTTACAACTATGAGGTAGCAAAAGAATGTCCTAAACCTTTTTTGTATGAGGGTACTACTGCAGTATTATTTTGAAAAAATAAATGTGAAATTTTAGACAAAAAGAAAAATACTGTCATGCATGGGTTTGTATATCTGATAATTGCTATGGGATTATTACCACTAATGATCTCATATGCCATTCGGCCGTCATAAGTAATATTGACTTGTGGCATCAAAGATTAGGTCACATGAATTTCAAGGATCTAACCAAGATAGCTAACAAAGAGCTTGTGAGAGAAGTACCTAAAATGGGTAAGAATGTGAACCATGTGTATGGACCATGTTAGCTTGGGAAGCAAACTCGTGCCCTCATAAAAAGTGAACAGCTTCACAACCAAACATCCTCTTGAACTGGTTCATATGGATCTTATGGGACCCACTCGCACTGAAAGCATTGGAGGTAAAAGATACATTTTTCTAACTGTTGATGATTACACTCATTTTTTATGGGTTAATTTTTTAAGAGAAAAATCTGATACGTTTGATGCTTTCCAGACCTTAGTCCTTAAAATCCAAAATGAACAGGGTGTTTCTATTCGGCATATCATAAGAATCCAAACTGATCATGGTTGTCAATTCGAAAATAGTTCGTTTTCGGATTTTTGTGATATGCATGGAATTAAGCATGAGGTTTCTTCGCCGATTACTCCACAACAAAATGGAGTTGTTGAGAGAAAGAATAGGGTTGTTCAAAAGATGGCCCAACACTTTACAAACTCCATATGAATACTGCGGTTTATGTCATGAATCGTGTGTATTTAAGGCCCAACACTTTACAAACTCCTTAGCAAGAAAGTTCCTCCAAAGTTCTTAAATACTTCGGTTTATGTCATGAATAGTGTGTATTTAAGGCCCAACACTTTACAAACTCCATATGAATTATGGAAAGTGTTGAAACCTCATGTAAAATATTTCAAAACTTTTGGGAGTAAATGTTACATTTTCAAAGATAAAGTGCCTTTGGGAAAATTTGACTCCGAAGTGATGAAGGTATTTTTCTAGGGTATTCAACCACTAGTAGAGCCTTTCGTGTCTATAACCTGTGTACTTTATCTTTAGTGGGATTGATCAATGTGGTTATAGATAACACAGGTTCTCCTACTTCAACAATACATGAGGAAGAAAATGGTGAGTCTTCAATCTTGGATACTGAACCATAGAGTCAAAGAGAAGCAGAGGACCAAGCTTAAGAAGGTGAGCCAACACCAACTTTAATGGTAAGTCCGAGTCTAAAGAGTGCACAAAGAGACACCACCTCTGATGCTCCTGTCACTACCAGTCTAGAGTATAAACCACCAGCAAGGGTAAAACTGAATCATCCAACTCAACAGGTGATTGGAAGTGTCTTAGATCGAATGAAAACCCGAAAACAAATTCGCGAAGAGGTATCTCATATGTGCTATGTTTCATTAATTGAACCTAAGAATATAAAAGAGGCCCTACTAGATGATAGTTGGGTCAATGCTATACATGAAAAGTTAGGTCAATATGAACGTAACAAAGTTTGGACTCTTATTCCCAAACCTAGAGACATGAATGTGATAGGTACCACGTGGATATTTAAAAATAAATCTGATGAGAATGGTATTGTGGTTAGAAATAAAGCTAGGTTGGTAGCTCAAGGCTATACACAAGTAGAGGGTGTTAACTATGATGAGACATTTTCCCTTGTTGCACGTCTCGAATCTATTCAGATTTTACTTGGTGTTGCATGCTTTCTAGGGTTCAAATTGTTTCAAATGAATGTGAAAAGTGCCTTTCTGAATGGGTATTTGAAAGAAGACGCTTATTTTAAGCAACCAAAAAGGGTTTGAGGACCCAAAATGTCCACACCATGTCTACAAGTTAGACAAGGCATTGTATGGGTTGAAACAAGCTCCTCGAGTTTGGTATGATAGACTTACTACCTCTCTTCTTGATAATGATTTTCAAAGGGGTAGTGTGGACAAGACCTTATTTTTGAAACATACTAAGTCTCATATTCTTGTTGCTTAGATTTATGTTGATGATATTGTGTTCGGTTCCACTTCTGATTCTCTTGTGGAATATTTTTCGGAATGCATGACACATGAGTTTGAAATGAGCATGATGGGGGAGTTGTCTTACTTCTTGGGTCTTCAAATTAAACAGTCTCCTTCAGGTATGTTTGTTTCTCAGACTAAGTATGCCAAAAATCTTGTGTCTAAGTTCGGTCTAGAGTTGGCCAAACATGCACGCACTCTCATGAACAAGAGTCTTCACCTCTCCAAAGATTCCTCTGGTACTGATGTTGATCTTAGCCTTTATAGAAGTATGATAGGGAGTCTTTTGTACCTTACTACCAGTTGACCTAACATTGCATCTAGTGTAAGTGTTCGTGACTGTTACCAAGCTTGTCCTAAAGAGTCTCACCTTATTGCGGTCAAACGCATCATTAAGTATGTTAATGGGACATTAGGGTATGGGATTTGGTTCTCGACTGACACTATAGCTGAAATCACTAGTTTTTCTGATGCCGACTGGGCCGGGTATGCTAATGTTCGGAAGAGCACATCCAGAGGGTGCTTTTACCTTGGGAATAATTTGGTTGCCTGGCATAGCAAAAAGAAAAATACCATCTCTCTTTTGACCGCTGAGACTAAGTACATTACTGCGGGGAGTTGTTGTGCACAAATGTTGTGGATGAAGCAAATGCTTCATGATTATGGTAGAGAATAGGACACTCTCACCCTTTTCTGTGATAATACTAGTGCCATTAACATTTCTAAAAATCCAGTCTAGCACTCTCGCACCAAACACATTGACATTCGTCATCATTTCATTCGAGAGTTAGTTGAAGAGGGCCTTGTAGTTCTTGAACATGTACCCATTGAGCATCAAAAGGCTAATATTTTTACAAAACCCCTTCATCTTCTTAGGTTTGAGTTCCTTAGAAAGACCTTGGGTGTTATGCTCAGTCACTAAGGTGTGACCTGTTACTTGAGTGGGTGAGAGTGATTGGCTTTATTTATGTATACTTGGATGCTTTAATCTCATTGTCATTGATTCTTGTCATCTTTGCATTTAGACTAATATGAACACCTCCCGTATTGCGTGCAAGATTTTATTCTTCTTTATTCATAGCTCATTCTGAATACTCATGCTCATTGACTTCATGATCTCATTTTGTACACATCCTTAAGATAAACTGTTGTAGGGGTTTCCACACAAGTGATCATAGTTCCCTTCTTTAGAGTTCGGGTATTAGGAAAAGGCTACCTTAGAGGCACCAACCAGGCCATCTTTATTGTCTCTATGCTTCTTTGGTTTGGTCTCCATACTCTTGAGCGTGAAAGCCACCAGTTAGTGCCCACAAGAAAGAAAAGTCAAAAATCAAAAGAAAGAAAAGTCAAAAATCAAATGAAAAAAAAGAACTCTTTGATTGAGGGGGAGCCTCCGCTTTTACTCAACAAATACCCCTTGATTTCTAGTGGTTTGACTTTTCTCAGTGATGTTAAGTTACTCTTGCCGGAGGTCCAGCAATCCGATCACTACGAGGATTAACTCTAGCTCTGTGGCCTCTCAAGAATTGCACACACACATTCGTTATGTGAGCTCTCATGTTTGTCTTTGAATTGTGTATTCCTTTGTAGCTTATGTTCATTGATCGATGTTTACCTAATTTACTCATGATACTGTGCTTTACATTGTTCAAATTGCCAGAATACGGGTTTCATGCTTTGTGAATTATCTCATCTTAGTGTCACAATCCTGCTAGTGTGCTAATCCCCTCTTGTTTCAGGTCTCATTTGACAGTGTGAGTGTTTTTATTCTGCTCACAGGGTGTTTTTCAGAGTGTTTTGGTTTTTCTCATTGGCTCAAGCGAGAGAGTTTGCACTCGAGTGAACTTTTCCTCAATCCAGTACTTTTGCAGGTGGCTCAAGATTCTGAGAGCGTGTGTTTTTGGCTCGAGCGACAATGTTTTGGCTCGAGTGACCCCGTGCGCTTAAGTGTCTTAGCTCGAGTGACACACTTCTTGCTTGAGCGACCTGTCTTGGTTTAAATACTTGAACTCTGTCCCTTCAGTCCCATTTTTCCTTTTTTTTTTCTTCGATTAATGTCTTTTCTAGGGTTTTTTTTTTCTCCATTGCAGTTCGTCTCTTGGCTATCATTGGTTTGGAGGTTTCTCTCTTCAATCAGCCTCTCCTTCTCAGGTTTGGGTAAGTTTCTCTCTCTTCTTGTCGGTTTTGTTTTCCTTGTTCTCTCTCTCACCATTTGTGTGCTACTTCGAGTCCTCTTGAGAGTTTTGTTTTGATTTTGTTTTTCATTACAGTTTAGTTTGTCCTTGTTTTTATTTATTTATTTATTTCTTAATGCTATTGCTAGGTTTGTGCATTCTTTCTAGTGTTTTTGCATCTTTTCAGTCCTGTGTACTTGTTAGGGTTTTTAGTTTGTCTTCATTTCGTATTTTTGTTGGCCTCATGCTATTTTTTTTGTTAATTGGTTTTGGGTTTCATTACACTACTGAGCTCATGATATGATTGGATTTTTTTTGGTTTACTTTTGTCTGCCTTCTATTTTGCTCTATCACTATTGCACTAATGATTTGTTGGTTTCATTGTCTATTTGCTTTTGGGGGTTAAAACTAGTGGGTTGTCTTGGGTTGGGTTTGGGGTTTTATTTGTGGTGGTCTTTCCTTTGTGTCTGTCAGTCTTGTCTGTCATGGCTGAGCCTTCCAAACGCCGCAAAACCACAGTCTCCCATCCTTCATTCAATACAACCAAATTCCAATCCCGAGAAAAATCCAACTTGTATCGGGACTTTTATCTTTCTCGGACAATTTATTTAGAACGGAATGTCCAACCTAGTACTTTCGAGTCTATCCCGATCTGGTCTCTTTTCGATGCTTTAGGGAGTGACTAGGTCCTTCTTTTCTCCGGTCCACAAAATCTTAGTTGGGTCCGGGAATTCTATTGCAATTTGCACTCCATTGACACAAAGATCGTGTCTTCCTTTCAAACCTAGGTTCGTAATAAAGAGCTTGTCATTAATGTGGGTGTCTTTATGAGGTTTCTTAGGTTTCATAAAGTCAGGAATTGCCACTATCCATTCCTTACTACCCACAACATTGCAGATTTTGATGCGGTCACCACTGAATTATGTGGCACTCCTTGGACTTGGATCGTCGGGGTGCTCATTCGGTAAAATGAGCTTCTTTCCCATTACTGCCTTCTTAACATCATTGTCTATACCAACATACATGTCACCACTCATTCCTCTCACATTACTTAAGATCAAGGTTATGTTTTGTATTGTATTGTCTATCGCCTTACCATCAACCTTTCTGAGATGATAGTAGCCAAAATGATAGCTGTGTTTGAGGACCGCAAATCTTTGGGTCTTCCTTACGGGTGTTTGCTCAACCGCTTCCTCCCGTCTCTTGGTGTCCCCACCTTTGACGATGACGAGTTTGCTTTTTCCATTAAAACTGTCACTAAACTGGCCATCTCCCAGAGTCAAGCTCATGTTAAAGGGGGGTCGTCCAGGGCTGGGATTTCTAATGTAGGTGATGCTCTTCTTGCCGAGGAGGCAGAGTTTGATACGGCCGTTGCCGGTGCACTTGAGTTGCGTCATCGTTCGTTTCGTGGCCAGCTGCAGTAGTTCGAGCAGTTGATCACCCACTGCCTTGATCAAATGGATGCCCGACTGGATGTCTTTGATGACCTCCTTGCTCAGCAGTCCTCCATGCTTGCATAGATTCTTTCATTGTTACAGATGTAGCTGCAGCCTCAGCTTCAGCCTCAGCCTCTGCCGTCCTCACAATGATGTTTTCTCTTCTTTTTGGATAGTTGTTTGTTATTTTTTTTGGCCTGTTTTGTATTTGGACAGTTTCTTTTCTGGTGCTACTATTTTTGTTTCCACTTCCCTTTGTCTCTTCCCAGTAAAAAGGGGGAGTAGTTAGTTAGTTAGTTATTTAGATTATTTTGTTGATATTGGGATATTAGGATATCATTAGGTATTGGGATATTGTTTTGCATGGCTTTGGACTAATATTGTTTTACATTTGGACTAATCAATATTGGGATCTATGGTTTTGGACTACTCAATTGTGGCATCTATTGTTGAGATATTGGACTATATTAGCACTTTTATACGTTTATCTTGATTAAGTCTTGATCTATATTATTATTTTTTTCTTGAGAATAATTACTCTATCTATTGGAATATTGGTTAGTTTTATATATTTTTTTTACAGGGTACTTCGTCAAGGCTATTGGTTTAGATTAGTTTAGTCTAATGCATGTGTTTGCTAGGTTACTTTATTTAGAATGTTTTGTCCGGAAATTGACAAAAGGGGAGATTGTTAGGTCCATTAGTCTTGCCAATTCAACGAACAAACATTGTTTATCACATTGTAATTGTTTCTATTTGTTTTCATTTCTCGCTCGAACGAAGGAGTCCTAGCTGGAGCGAATATGTTGTGCTCCCAGAAGTTTTCTTTGTCTGTAAAAATACTGGGAATGAAGTTTATGCGCTCGAGTGAATGAAGCTTGGCTCGAGCGAAGGCACTTAAGAAATACACACGTAGTTGGTTCATCACTCGAGCGAGAGATCCTTCCCTCAAGCAACCATCGCGGCCCTGTTTTCTATAAATGTGTTTTAATCCATTTTTACGTTTATGGATTCCAGATCTTCTTTGAGGGTTCTAGGGGTTTCTTCTGGGGCTATTTTGCTAGTTTTCTTTGATGTTGGATTGAGTACTATACTCATGGTTTGACAAGCATACATCAAAGAGTTGTTTGATTATTCAACTTCAAGAGTGTTCTTCTTTGGTGGAATCCAGAGATTCAAGCGTGGAGTATTCGAAGGAGTTCGAAGTTGTGCGCAGTCATTGATTCGACATAGATGTTGTGGATTCAACATCAAGCTGATCAATTCCGAGACAAAGGCGGTGGTGAAAGAGATTCATATTGGTGAAGACAAATTGGTTGTGTTTGGGTAATTTGTTTTGGTAAATTTGTATTCTTTCTTTCTTTCATAGTGGATTGATTAGTGGCTTTTTGCCCGTAGTTTTTAATCACAATTGGAGGTGCTCCAATTGTGGTTTTTCCATGTAAAAATCGTTTGTGTCGATTTATTAATTTTGAAACGACAATCTAAATCACTTTCGTTCGTGTTAGATGATTTAGATTGTTAGTTTTAATTGTTTGGGAATTGGTAAAATTAATCTTGATCTAATCACGAATCACTTAGGTTTTTCAAAGTCATATATCTTGGATGATGTAACTCTTGGATATTGCTTCATCCAATGATGCAACATTATTAAAAGTCAAATTACAAAGTCAATCCATGTAGCTCAATAATCAGGATCACATCTAGATCTTTTGAGGGCTTACAAATCCCAAAACTCCAAACTCGCCAAACAAAACTACTTAGTATGTTGCTAATCATAGCGCACACATTAAATTTTTTTTTTTTTTGCACCAAACAAGGCATCAAAACCACGGCGATATTGAGTCATGTTACCTTTGGCTCAAATAAGGTCTGACCTAAAGTCACTAAGACTTTTTTTTTCTCATGTAAAGAACAAATTTACCTTGTTCACATTTAAACATCTCTACTAAGTCTAGGTTAACCAAATTAATTTCCATAAGGTAAGTTAATTAGAGGAAACAAAAATAGGCATTGAGATTAATTTGATTAGTATATCACAATATAATTTTGTCACAAAAATATAAATTAAATAGTAACAATATTACACAAATTGCAAGATCGAAAATCCTTCATGCTCGTAATCATCTCTTGCTCCACAAGTGACAATTATCTAAAATTTAATTTAATTCATGCGCAAAATATTAGTTTTCGGGAGTAAATCTACGAAGATTTCTCTTAATCGAACAACCTCCCACTAACTATGGGGGTCTAAGGCATGATAAAATATTTAAATCATACTATTTAAAATAATAACATACTACAAGTTCTAAACATTTAAAAGAACTTAACATGTTGTATACAGTATTTAAATAATGCCATAACAAATTTCTATAATTTCTGTAATTTTATGAAATTTTCTAAAATTATAAGTAATTAATAATTACATAGAAAATCAGAAACAAATATTACAAAATCTGAAAAAATACAAAAATTATACCAATAAATTAGATTAGATAGCAGTAGTTTACTGTAAAAATTCAAAGTTCAGAATCCAAGTAATGCTCCCCCAAGAGCAATTTAACATAAAACTATTGAATTATTCATTAATACAAAATATTTTATTTTCCATAAAATTCTGAAACTTTAACATCTTGTAGAAAAATTAATTACGATTCCAATGGTATAAGTCATGCTTTAATCGGAATTATAAAGAATAATTTAGAAGTAATTAATGTAGTTTTAATTTTAACAAACAAACAAACAGCCTACAAAATTTGAGTGCCTACGTCAACGCTAATGTCATCAGATGATGTCAGCAGCTTGCATCAGCGTGTCAGTACTTGCGCAGCGCTTACGTCAGCATAGAGTCACTGATGACATCAGCGCGTGTCTGCTGCGCGTGTCACGGTGATGTCAGCAATTTTGTCTTTTTTTCTGTTTGCTTCAACTCTCACCTAAAATTAGAGTTTGAGTTTTCTCCTCAATCGTAGGAGTGTAAAATTGGCCCGTAGTAGGCCCAACTCGTTTGGGCCCGGGCCCGAGCCCAGCCCGAGACCCTAGGCCATGGCTTGGACCATCATTTTGAAGCCCGGCCCGGCCCATAAGTCAGGCTCACTTGACTCGGCCTGTGGGCCCGGCCCATCGACCCACTTAAGGCCCACTCAAGGCCCGGCCTTCCCAAGGCCCAGTGTCTTTTTTAGTGGAAAATAATAAAATTTTGGTATAAAAAATTTAAAAAAAAACAAAAAAAAATGGCCTGCCCAGGCCAGCCCAAGCTCAAGGCTAGGCCAAGGCCCACCGGGTTGGCTCGAGGCCTAGCCCACCGGCCCGCCCAAAGCCCGAATACCCCTGGGCCAGGGCTTGGGCCTGGGCCTAATTTTTTGGCCCGTGGGCCGGCCCGGCCTGACCTGAATTTTGGCGGGAGCCCGTGAGGCTTGACATGGGTTGGGCCAAATTTACACCCCTACTCAATCGTAAGTTTGAATCAGACCCATAATATATCGTTTCGAAGGTCTCAAAATTAGGATTCCAAGTGTATAATTTTTACAACATAAAAACAAAGCATATAAAACCAACATGTAGTCAAAGTTACAAAAATTAAACTTGAATCTATATTTTTCTCAAAATCCGACTGTTCAATTTTTTCAAAAACTTTACAGATATGCTCTCTATTATATCGAATACAACATATAAAAAATTTAGGACGATCAGAGATAGTTCAAAAAGCATCAAGTTTTATGCACATATCATATATATATACATATATTCATGCACAAATAATACAAAAACACCCAACAATGGCTCTGATACCAATTTTAAAAAAATAAGAAATAATACACAGCAGAAATAAATGGATCCGGACATACTTTTTACGCTCAAACCGAATCCATGGATCATGTGGGTGAATCACGTGCCTCTATTTATGTCTTCGAATAATTTCCAGCAGTGGAGTAGAACTACTAGAGAATTACCCATACTATTCACAATACAAAGGTGGAATGGTTTATGGGAAGAGATAACCTATAATTTTTTTATTGTTAAATATAGAACCCAAGTTCTGTTTATATAGGAGAGTTAGGAGACCCATATGATAGATGTATTATCTAGATAATGTCTATCCCATATCAACAATATCTAATTAATAATTATCATCCAATATATTGACAATTATCCATATCAAGATTATCTCATATATTGAAATATAATCTATTATTTTATTTGGATTTCTTCTAATTGGATCATGCCATCATGGACGACCCAATTGGGTTCGGATTTTAAACCCGACCCAATTTCCAACATAAATATAATAATAATGAGTCATAATTAAACATTACATAAGGTTTAACCAAAGACCTTTTTGATAATAATCAAAATAATAACCACAGTAGGTTATAACAAACATTACAATGAGTCATAAGTAACATTACAATGAATTATAATCAAATTATAACCAGCACCACAATAAGTCATAATCAAATACTATAAATGTTATAACTAGGGTTTGTATCATAGAATTTCTCTAATAATAATAGTTATACATTATTGGCATAATCAAATACCACAAATGCTATAAGTGAGGTGTGTATTATAGAATTTCCCTAATAATGTATTACTTTGTCATAATACAATACTAGAAGGGTAAATTACACTCACTTCCCTTGAATTTTAGAGAAAATACAAATTGTCTTACATTTTTTACATAATCATACTAGCCTCCCTTAAATTTTAATTCACGTAATAGTTATGTTCTTTTTCAACAGTAATTCGTGACTTGTATGAATGAAAAAAAAATGATATTATCATTTATTTTCAATTAAAGTGAATATTTGTTTTTGCTTATTTAAGTGTCTACCATACCATTTGCATTATTTTTAGTTGCTTTATTCATACTAAAAGAGAGATTAGTGTAATCATATAAAAAATATAGGGCAAAATTTATTTTACCTCGTTGTGGTTTGAGATTAGAGTAGTTTACTTTCATATGATTTAAATATAGCCAGAGAACCCTCATATGATTTTGGAGTGAAATCGTTAACATTGTTAATTATAAATGTGAAATGACTATAATACTCTCAAATACTATAGTTTTTTTTGTTGTTTTCTTTAATAATAATTCAATTAAATCACAATTAATTATAAATTCTTAATTATTTATTCTAATTTTAATTTAATTATATTTTAAATCACGATTACTCCTAAATATTTAATTTTTTATTGTAATTCCTAACATGTTTGTAATGACCCAATTTTTTTTTTTTTTAAATAGTCAATGCATAATTTAATTGAGCAATATTCGAATTTGACTACTATGTAAAATTCTGTGTAAAAATAGTTCGATTTATTTTTTTTAAAAAAAAAACAGCTCCCGTTCTCAGAAAGTTTTGAAATCTTTTTTTTTATAATTTTTTTTATGTTCCCATATGAGTTTAGCACATGGATAAAAATTTCAGAATTTATTGATGAGTATTTATTTTATGAAATTCACGGATTGATTGGTGTTGAGTTTAATTTATAGCGGAATTTGAAATTGAGTTTCGAGTGTTTGGACCATGACTTGAGATAAAATTGTTGGGTCTATTTGGGTATATAATTGGACCATGTTTGGCTTATGGGTGAGACCCATGGCTTAGATTCAACTTAATTTGAACTTGTTTATGACTCATGTTTAACTGTTTGGTCCTTTGTAATTATGTGATTGGTAGTAACCAGCTTAGGAGTTGCTATTATTTATTATATAGGATTATAATAAATATTTGATAGTTAATTTTATGGTGTGTTCCATATAGTGAAAAATTATATATTTTTATAGTGAATAAAATTTGTGTGTATGATGTACAAAAATATTAGATTTTATAGTGAGAAAAAATATGTCATTTTATAATTTATATTATTACAAAAATTATATTTTTTTTTTGGAAAAACCAACCCTTGGGAAGGCAACCCACGTGGGGTTACCTCCCTTTTGTCCTTGCCCAGCTTTTCCTTTCTTTTCCTGTTATTTTGTTGCTTGCATCTGCAGAGGGCTTCTTCCCCCCTCCCTCTCAGCGTGTCTCTCTCTCTCTTTCTCTTTCTCTCTCTCTCTCTCTCTCTTTCTTCCTCCATTGTTGCTCAATCTTTGAGCTTCAAATAGGAGTTCTTAGAGTGAGATTTTGCAAAAATTTTGTAAATGAAAGTTAGAGAGCTCGTCGTACTCTTTGCAATGGTAATCTCGGGTTCTTGATCGGGTGAGGTTTCCTTTTCGGATTTGCTCCTCTTCATTATATGAGGTAGGAACTTTCTTCATATTATTACTTTAAAACTACGTTAGGGTTACTTTGAGAAAATATATCATTATAGGAGGTATTGCATATATATAATTCTCGGAGTTTTGTTTGGTAACTTTTTGAAGAAAAATTATGTTGAAATGTTAAGAATATCGATACTTTGAGATTGATTTGGGAAAATCACCTTGTGTTGGTAATTTTTGCTAAAAATTTGAAATTAAATTTTAATAGTTGTATGGGTTGTATCTACATCATGTTATGATTAGAAAATTTATTTTGAGAAATATAAAGTTGAAATATTTTTCATCTTTGATTTTGGAATTTATTTTTTAGAAAAATAAATTAATGTTGATGAATATTGGGTAAATTGTTAAGTTGGAATTATAGAGTTGTTTTGGGATTAAAAACTTTAAAAATGTTATATTCATGATATTTTAATGAATGGTGATATATATTGATGATTAGGTTTTGTTTATTTTTGTGAAAATGAAAAGATGAAATGTGGACTTTCGAACTCCTAACCTCAAAAAGTTTACTCTTGGACAATTTCATGATTTTTGATGTAAATATCATATGATTAATTAATTTTAAAAAAATTGTGAAAATTATTATTAGTAGAGAGTTGGGAAAGATTGGCTATTTGAGTAGCTTGGCATGCAATTTGGTTGTGTTTGAAAGATGAGACATGTAAAGTTATGTTTGGTGTTATTAGTTTGGAAGATGGTGAATATAATGAACTTGCTAATTTGATGGATTAAATTAGTGTGGTTAATATTTTAAATCCTTCATAATTAAAGGTGTGTTATTGAGTGATGTTATCATAATATAACCTCAAATTCATATATGAGACATTTGAATTGTAAATTGAGGGTTTGGTTAAATTGGGAGTTGATTACCTATAATCTTGCTATTTAATGTATTTTTTGTATATAAAATTACGTGCAAATATTTGAAAGTCAGAAAGCCCCAATTTATAGCGGTTTCGGTCTTGACCCGACCCTTGTTATATTCTGAATATGGGTTCATGATTCTGTATTGTTGATTACACCTTGCTTTCCTTGTTTTTTTCCTCATATTTTGGCTATTGGGCTGTCGTGGTTATGTTTGGAACATGTTGGTCGTTTGGTTTTCAAACTTATGTTGCCCAGATTTTTGGTCCTCCGCTCGAGCGTCACTTCTTGTGCTCGAGCGGGCTTTGCAAACTCTCAGTACTTTTGCAGGCCTGCAAAACTACTGAGAGAGTGTGTTTTACGCTCGAGCGTCGTTTCCTACGCTTGAGCGGTTGGGAGCTCGGCGCTCGAGCGATGGTCTGTTTTCTGCAAAACTTCTAGGAGTATGTATTCTGCGCTGAAGCGTCATTTCTTGCGCTCGAGCAGAACAACTTATTGTGTTTGACACTTGAGCGGACTATGCATATATCAGTTCGTAACATCCACTTTTTACATCACTTTTTCATCTCTTTCTCATCTCTTTCTCTCTCTAAAACATTTCAAAACCCTAGATCTTGAGCTTCTGTCTCTAGAACTCACATTCTCTCTACATTTTGACTTAGATCCTTTGGGTTTTTTACCCTAGTGTCTTTGAGAAAAAGTTAAAGCATTCCAAGAGCTCCATTTTGATTCGATTAAAACTTGGTTTCGGCGTTGTTGAAGGTTCCACATTGCTTTGATTGTCTCCTAACTTTGAGGTAGGGATTCTTTACACTTTCATATGATTTTTAACTTAGCGATGAGTTGTTGTGTAACAATGGTGGAATTTGGGTGTACTATGAACAAACCTAGGGTTTGGGGTATTAAATCAAAAGAGGGCTTTCTAAGTGAATAAGTTATAAAAGATTATGGGGCTAAATATGAGGTTATGTTGTGACAAAATAGTTGATTTTGGCATTTGGGTTGAGATTTGGGAAGGAGGAAGTTTGCCCTAAAATGTTTCAAATATTTATTTTGTATAAATAAATGGAATTGGTATTAAAATTGTGAAATTGAATGGGTGTTGACATAAATAGTGGAGAAGAATATGTATTATCACTCACCTAAGAAATTTTGGGTAAATTATCTGTCTTGAGATTGAATATCTGTATTAGGCTATCGATGGAGGATAGCTATGATTGTTGTAGAAATTACATGAGGATTAGGTGAATTGAAACTAATCTCTTTTCGGTTATCATTGAATATGACTGTGTGTTTTAATACATTGTATATGTATGATGTTTGGAAGGAGATAGGGGATGTACTCCATTGTTTGGGAGAAGAAGGGAAATGGACTCCATTAAATTAAGTTAGCCTGTGTATCCAGGATAAAAGTCCCGAAATGTTGTGCATACATGGGTGTCGATTCCCGCGGATGAAAATTCCATAAAATGGCAAGTGGAAGTGTTTATGTGATGATTCTATCATTTTGAGAACCTTTGAGTTGTACCCTTAGTATGGTTGTTTGTGATAAATAGAAATAACTCATGAAATGAGATAAAACGAATTGAGATAAAAATGAGACTAAGATAGCATGAATTGTGATATAAAACTTAGCATGGCACGGTCTGCAAATGAGCTGTAAAAGATTTTGTCATCGGTACCACGTATGTGCATCATATTTATATCTTTGTTAAGATCCATATATTGTGTTAGATTATTTCTACTAGGCATTGGCTCACCCTATTTGGGAAAAACCATTTTTAGGTGTTGGTGATATGCCTCTACCAAGGCAGTAGCTTGGAAAAATATGGAGCAAGAGCTTCTATTTTTGTTATATCTATTTTGTATAGCCAAGGGCTTTAAATTGTGTTGAGCTAGACTCATTTTTGTTGTAACTTAACAATGACTTGGAAAGATGTAAGCCATTAGGGCAAATGAATATCTGTGTAACTTTCATTCCTTCTTGTATCTGTCTCTCCTGTATATTAGACTCTGATGAATGAAAGTATGTTAATTCAATTATATTTTCGCTTATGAGATGGGTTTGTGTATTTATTTTGGGGGCATTACATTTTGGGAATAAGATGGTTGTTGTACATCAACCACTATTGTTCTGTCAGTAGGATCCAGTCTGGATCATATCTCAATAATCTGAGTTTTTTACTTTTAAGAGTTTGTTGAGTAATATGTTCATGTAAAAAAATAAAGTTGATCCGACATCGGTAGTCTTTTGATCATATCATATTTATATTCAAGTTAACACTCAAAATTACACGTACCGCTCAATTTGTTTTAGATGTAAATGTATTCTGATGAAAAGGTTACCAATGTTCAATTAAATTAACTTTTTACTGGGGCATACTACTCGAAGGATTCAAAAAAGTGAACAGTTCAAATTATTAAAATAAAACTCAGAGTATATTTGTCACGACTCAAACTCGCCCCTATAGGCTTAGCTTCGAAACCGGCCAGTAATCCTTGGATTACCAAAGGCCTCTTAACATAATAATATATAATTAGGGGTTGCAGAAGCAAATACATGAAATATACATAGTCCATTGAGCTGTGAAGACATACATGGGACAGATAATCTAATTTTTTTTTTTTAACATACAAGTGATGTCAAAAGATACAGTATTTACATGTCACTTCATGTACATATAAACGGAAAAACTTGTTCGTGGAGCAAAAGAAACAAAGTCTTATACATTCATAACAACACGAACACTAGACTTGACTTAATTCGGAACCTGCTCGAAAGGCATAAAGGTTGGCTGACAAAAACTGAGACGCCAGGTCCACAACTCTGAGCCTGGTCACGTACCTGATCATCTACATACATAATATAAATAGTGAGCGGGAGCCCAGTGAATAATAGCAGAGTAAAGGGTTAAATGAATGATGTCCCATAACTAAGTCCGTACATAGAATAGATTCATAAACGTATTCTTGTTTGAGTCATTGACAGAAATCAGAATTCATGCTTGATCATACATGGTTTATCCGTTAGCACTAACAGATCATATACAGAGCATCATAGATCATACTTGTTAGTTCCATAGAGGAACCTCCAGTCAGGTACAGATAACTTGTCAGCTCCTTAAAGGAACCTTCGGAGTGGGAATGGATAACTTGTCAGTTCCATATAGGAACCTCCAGCTGAGTATAGATAACTTGTCAGTTCCAAAAAGGAACCTCCGGTCTGGGTACATATTGCATACTTGAATCACAGCATTAATGTCACAATTATTTGTCAGAGGTGGACAATCATTCATAGTGCAAAAACATAGCATTCATAGAATAGATCTTATTCCATATACAAAAAATAATTTAACTTGAGCATAGCTTTACTAAGTTATCACTCACAGATAATAGATGGCTCCAAATAAACGGACAGAGTAGGCAATTCAGAAATCTTGTGGCGCGTGAACTACACAGATACAGAATAAATACGTACTAAATTACACACCCGAAATCATTAACTTAGTTCTTTTTTGTCTTGGTGTATTCCTACTCCTCTATCCTCATTATGGTGTCTTAAACTTGGCCTAGGTATGCCTAGGATGGAATGATGATGGAAAAATGCAATTGAAAACACTTAACAAAACTTGCTGAAAACAAGGTCCTCGCTCAAGCGTAACTTCCTATGCTCGAACGGACATGCAAAATGTGAGTGGTCGCTCGAGCGGTCTGTAAACTTTTGCAAAAGTGCTGGTTGCTTGATTTTTTTGCTCGATGCTCACTCGACGATCGCTTGAGCGTGAGAGACATGCCCTCTCTCGAGCGCAACTTTTGTCGCTCGAGCGGCCTGCAAAATATAAGAACTTCTAGGAGTATGCATTTCACGCTCGAGCAGACTTCAGGTCGATCGAGTGGAAGTGCACGCACTCAGAGTGGTTGCTTGAGCGTGGATTCCTTCGCTCGAGTGTAGGAGTAGAATTCTAGAATTTTCATATTTGCTCTCAAGCTCAAAACTTAGATTCAAAGTTGTAAAACATGGTCTCTAGGGCCAATAACTTGAGGAAACTATAGGAAACACTTATAAATGGTAAAACCATGATGAATTCAAAATCATTTCACAAAACTAAAGCTCAAAAGCTTGTCAATTATACAAAAGCAAACTTGAAATGTTGAAAATATAACTTGCATGTAATGGTATGAGTTTTAACCTTCCAAAACATAATCAAATGAGGTAGAAATATGTGAAATGTGATGAACTTCCAAAATCAAGCCATGACCAATGCATGCATGTGAGACTTCCTCAAAATCAAGGTCTAAATGCAAAATAATTTGCATGCAAGTATGATTATCTTCTTAATTCTTCTTCCGAAGCTTAATTATTCGCTTAATTGACTAACTCTCTTGAATTCATGCATTAAAGACTATAAATATACAACTAAAGGAGTGAATTTCTACCTCAAGCTTTGAATTCTCAAGTGTGTGAGCTTAATTTCCCAAGTTCTCTCCAAATCCTTCTCTTTTCTAGTAAATCTTTCCCTCTCCTAGCTTTGATCTCAACTCTTTCCTTCTCTTGCTCTCTCTCATGTTTTGTTGCCTCAAGGATGATAGAATGAGAGTGTGTAGTCGAGTGGCTTGACTCATATAAGCCTTATTTAGGCTTGTTTAATGAAGCTTAACTAATCTTGGCTTATTCTAACCAAATGAGCATTAATTATTCTAATTTAATCGTTCTGAATCGAATTTCAATTAAACCTACCATAAAATTTTAAAAATTCTAATTAACACATAAATCAAGTCAATTTCTAAATCGGATGCCTATAAGGCTTTCAATTCGCAAGCCGAAACAAAAACATAAATAGATCTTTCTACATTAAACAGATATAAACACACATAAGGCAACATATGACACAAAATTTCACTTTAATTACTTGTTAGGCATAATTAAGCATGGATTAACGTTAATCATGGGTCGGAGTTGTTACAATATTCCACTGAAAGCACCATTATAACTATTATGCCCTTGCTCATCGGTCACTTAAAATATGCGTTTCAAAATCATATAAGCAATTTAACAAGAAAGATGTCGTGATTGATTTTCTTATTTATAGTCTCTCCCTCGTCTCTTTCTCTCTCCCTCTCTTTGTGGAAAAAACCAGAGGAATGTCTAGATCACAACCATCGCACTATTATAATTATTATGCCCTTGCTCATCGGTCACTTAAAATTTGTGTTTCAAAATCATATAAGCAATTTAACCAGGAAGATGTCGTGATTGATTTTCTTATTTATAGTCTCTCTCTCGTCTCTCTCTCTCTCTCTCTCTCTCTCTCTCTGTGTGGAAAAAAACCACAGGAATGTCCTGACGACAACCATCGCACTATTATAATTATTACGCCCTAGCTCATCGGTCACTTAAAATCTACGTTTCAAAATCATATAAGCAATTTAACAAGGAAGATGTCGTGATTGATTTTCTTATTTATAGTCTCTCTCGCGTCTCTCTCTCTCTCTCTCTCTCTCTGTGAAAAAAACCAGAGGAATGTCTAGATCACAACCATCACACTATTATAACTATTATGCCCTTTCTCTTCGGTCACTTAAAATTTGCATTTCAAAATCATATAAGCAATTTAACAAGGAAGATGCCGTGATTGATTTTCTTATTTGTAGTCTCTCTCGTCTCTTTCTCTCTCTCAGTGGAAAAAAACCAGAGGAATGTCTAGATCACAACCATCGCACTATTAGAACTATTATGTCCTTGCTCATCGGTCACTTAAAATCTACGTTTCAAAATCATACAAGCAATTTAGCAAGGAAGATGTCGTGATTGATTTTCTTATTTGTAATCTCTCTTGTCTCTTTCTCTCTCTCTCTTTGGAAAAAAACCAGAGGAATGTCTAAGTCACAACCATTGCCATCACAAAGACTAACACCTCTCTGTTCTTTGTCTCTCACCATTTGTCCATTGCGCAAATTGTGCAAATTTTTAATATAATAAGAATTTATCAATCAATTTGTGAGACGACTCTATTTTGGTGTATTTATTTATTTTTTAAGCATATTTATTTATTTATTAAAAAAGGCGTAAAATACCTACAGTACACTTTACAGGCAATCTCATTTTGCATCCTCACTTTTTAATTGGGTCAGTCAAAGTCTTACCTTTGCTCAAGTATCAATGTGAACCCGCTTACTTGATCTGCTAAGAAAATTGATAAAAATTGAAACGAATCAATGTAAAAATTAGACAGGATTATTTTCTGTCAATTTTTGTAATAGATTTGGTTGACGGCTAGCTTTGACCCAGGATTAAAAGTGAATTATGTCTAAAAATGAGGGTTCTGTGTCTAAAAATGAGGGTTCCGAAATAATTTCAATATTAAAGTTATGTTTGATTAATTATTTAAGTTTATAAGTTATGTTTCGTTTATTAAAATAAGGATAAATTACAAATATACCTCTTAAAGTTTGCTTAAAATACAAATTGCCCTCTGTGATTTGAAAAATTACAAATACCTTCCTATCAAAATTTTTTATCTAACAGAATTAACTGAAAAAATAAAATTTCTATCTGTTCTTTTATATAATAATAAAATTATCTGGATTATCAATTGAAATAAAATTTTAACATCATTAAAAACTCTTAATTAACTTGATAATTTATTAATAAAATGATTTATTTATTATGAAATTAGAAACCTTAGAAAGCATATTATAATTTCTAAAACTACATGGAGTAATTCATAATTTAAATAAACCTCAAGAAATGTGTTTGTAATTTACCCTTAAAATAAAGTTGAGTAGAGTAATCATTTCATCATAGTGTCCACTTTCACATTTTTTTTGTTTTGTTTGTAATTTACTAAAAAATATTACAAACGAAATCATCATTCATCATTATAAAAGCATAGTAATTTTATAAATAAAGGAATGACCATTTTATTCAATTCAATTTTAGTGAAACACACTACTAGAAAATTGACTTTTTGCGACTATTTTTTTGCGACGGCTTGTTTTGCCGTCGCAAAAAAAAAAAAAAAAAAACTCTAATTTGTATTTAACATTTATTTCTCCTATTTTCTTTTATTTATTTTCCCTAGCTTGGCTCGCTCAACCTCTCTCACTCACCGGTATGAATCTCTCTATCCCTCTTAATCTCAATCGATTGATCTCTCTATCTCTCTATGTCGATCTCTCTTCCTCTCTCGATCTCTCAATCTCTCTCTCTCTCTCACACACACACACACAATCTTGCTCTCTTTGTATCTGCGTATACATTATCTACTTTCTCTCTCTTTAATTTGCGCGATTCGTCACAGAGAAACCCTAACTCTGCCATGGAAAAGTTCTCTCAGAGCACTCAAATGCAGCAGAGTAAGCTCACCTCTCATGCGTTTGAACTCTTGCTATTTGATTGAATCGCTTTGATTTAATTCAATTCTTCTCTTATTTATTTGTATTTCAAATACCTGTGTATAGATTTTGGAGTGATTTGGTACGTATTCTATGTGATTGAGTGGAAGTTTGTGATGATATGTTGGACTAATTTCTGGATTTGTTGGCTCTTTTTTGATATCTGTTGCTTCAATCTCTCTATTAATTTGTTTGCTTGCTCAGAAATTGAAGGAAAAAATGGAAAATGTGATTTTGAATATTTATATTTGGTTGCTTCAATCTCTTTATACTTACCTAGCTTTCTCATATTCTATCTATGATTTTGAATCATTTATGATCTCTCTGTGCATCCTTAGGTTTGCAGACTATTAAAGAGTTTGTTATATTGCCACTGGACTCCAATAGCATGCTTCTTATACCGGTCAATTGCCTAGATATATTATTTCAAGTATTTTGCTTATGTATCTTTGGCTTACTATACCTGTCCTTTGGGTGATCTCATCTGCTTCTGTTTGCAAAATATTCCAACTTTATGTGTTACTGCCTTTGCTTATCTTTTAGGACTGGTTAGTCAGTCTGAGGAAAGTCATTTTAGGTGAAATCAAGTTGTTCTTTTTCACACATTTGGTAGGATTAAATTTGCACTTGATACAACTTGCAGGGTTTCAATAATCTGACTAATTATGATGTTTTGGATGACAGTGGTTGAATCTTTATATTTATTCTTATATTATACTCTTCCGAGCTTGAAATAAGTCTGTTTGAGATTCTTTTCTTGTTTCATTTTCTCTCTTACAAATTTGCTTATGGTTTCTTCACATTATATCAAAACAATGTCACAGAACCAAGATTGTCTTCAAAACTGCTGGAGTTTTGCTTGATGAAATGCGGGAGAAGGGGTTGAATGCCCTCAAGTACAAGGCTATTATTCTTGATGAAGTACATGAAAGATCTGTAGAGTCTGATCGTGTTCTCGTTTGTGTAAAGTAGTTTTTGCTGAAGAACAATGACTTGAGGTTCACATATCTTCTCTTTCTATTTCTTCTAATTTTTGCTGTTGGTATTTTTGTTTATGGGTTGTTGGACTTTGTATTTTTTCCACTCATAGGCAACTCCTCGACCTCTTACATGCTATATGCATCGTTGTAGACCTCTTACATGTTGTATGAATCTTGGTAAAAGTCCCAGGCCATTGTTGATGATTTGGCAGACATAGGAATTCCTTGGGTTCAAAATAAATTAGTAGGAGAAATTAGATGTTTTATATATCACTTGTGCTTTTAGTAGTCATACTACAAATCTTTATAATTTTCTTTTATTGACTAAATATTGAAGAAAGTACACTGGTTATGAAAAGAATAGCATCGTAATACTAAGCTAAAAATGGCCAACAATTTCCTAAATTTTGAAGTTTTCATCATCCTCACCATTTCATCATATATCTGTAAATGAAAACCCTAAAGTAATATTGATTTATGATCGTAAGTAATGAAATGTAAAGTAATGATTTGTGATCTTTAGTAATGATTTCCAATATGACCATGCCAGCCAGCAATGGGATTTTTTGGGGCTAAAAACACACAAAATGAAATTTTATGACTCCCCAACTGTATGCATGAGTGGTGTGTATTGGCAAAATGAAAACATAAAGTTTTGGAATGAAGCTTAAACTTTTGCAATTATGTGTTTAATTTCTATTCAAAATAGGAAACTGTCATTAATTTCTCCAACAAATTCATCTTAAGTTATACCATAGAATATTAGCTAATTTGTGTTGGTCATACCAAAAAAAGAAAGAAGGAAAAATAGAAAAGAGAAGGGAACCTTAACTGAGGTTTTAACAATTATTAATCTTTTTATTTTTTTTCCATTTCAAAAAAGCCTAAGAATAATTTTGAGTATTTACGCTAGAATACAAACATAATGATCATAGACAAATAGGTGGCAACAAATAATTTTGGGTCAAATTGAACTTAGGATACCTAGATATATCACCTACTTACAAAAACAGATACGTTGATATATTTCCATTTTTTAAATGTTTAGATAGATTGGCCAATAACGAATCAAATCTTTTTTAATTACTATTAAAAATGTATAGGTCACGTTCTTTTAACAAGCTAGTCACACATACATGACATCATTTCCCCCCTATGTAGAAAAAAAAAAGTGGGCTATTAGTTTTTTTTTCCTTTTCCTTTTTAATATAAAGCAAGACGATGCAGATTGTAACCAGTGTGTTATTTGTAATAGATTTTGGGAGTTCATTTTATATAAATTCTTTGAAAGTTCTCAGAAACCCAAAAAGACACATGAAGGGATTTTTAAAAAACGAATCCAACTATGCCCGCCCATATTTTGCTCTGCTTCTGGGTTATTGCTGGAGGATCTGATAGATTTTTGTAATTTTCTAGGGTTGTATTGATGTCTGCTACTGCTGATATTTCAAGATACAGGGATTACTTCAAGGATCTTGGTAGGGGTGAGAGAGTAGAGGTGCTTGCGATCCCCAGCTCTGGTCAGCAGACAATTTATCAGCGAAGAGTGTCATACCTTGAACAGGTATCATGTTTCATATAATCTTTAACAAACATGATTGGAATGATCCTTGACCATGTTTATTGGTAACTTCATCTTTCAAGACATAATTTATGCTCTTACTTTATGATAAGTAAATTTGATGTACGCATTATCTAATTGCTTTACTGGACATCTTTTCATGGCGTGGTGGATCCATCATTGTTTGAGAAAACACTCCTGTTATGATTTTATCCTCTTTTTTTTTTTCTTTTTTTTTATATATATATTTTTTTTATGTGAGTTGTGGCTATTTGTGTTAAATTATTCATCATTGGTGGCCTTGATGTTATTCCCAATTTCATCAAGTAGATATGTACTACTGTTATGGGTTATACGCACTGCCGATTTACCATCAATGGCTTATATTATTTGGTTCTTATTTTTTTTTATTTTTTATTTTTTTTGGTTTTTTTTTTGGGGGGGGGGGGGTGGGGGGGCATGCTAATATTTCTTTGCAATACTTTTAACATTTGGAAAACAAATTTTAGGCTTCACAGCCTGTATGTTAATTTGTAACTGCATTATGTACTTCCAACATAGTTTGTTGTTGCACTAAATACCTTTTCAGCTATATTTACCTGAACTTCTCGGAATAAGTTCAGAACTTCTGTCTTTGAAATATTGTTCTGGGCCAAGCCCTATTGTTGCTGATGCTGATATTAAACCTGAAGTGCACAGACTTATACACGACTTGGTGTTGCACATTCATAAAAATGAGGCGGACATTGAAAAGAGCATTTTGGTCTTTCTTCCAACATACTATGCACTTGAGCAGCAATGGTTCCTTCTGAAGCCTTTTAGTAGTACTTTTAAAGTTCACATTTTACATAGCAGTATTGACATTGAACATGCTCTCACGGCCATGAAAATTTGGAAATCCCGTCGTAAGGTAAGAAATGTTTTCCTTTTCAGTTACATTTGTTTTTTTTATCGGGGGTGTGTGGGTGGGAATTTTTACCTCTTGCTTCTGCATCTGTTATTGCACAAAGACTTCCCTACATGTTTATACTGTATATGGTGACTTAACTTTCTCGACATAGATTTTCTTTGAATTTTGATTGAAATAATGGTAAAACAACAAAATTTTATAAACTTGTATTCTTTATAAAACTAAATGAGAAGATGGATTAAAGATAAAAGGAAAATATTTTATTAGGGACTTTAACTAGAATCTTTATTTAGCATATATAAAGGATTTCAAGTAACTACTTTTATGTTGTTATTTCAAATCGATCATGAAAAGCTGTCAAATTCAATCTTGAAATCCATATCTAAATTTGAGCAATTCTTCTTGAACGAATAGTGTCAAATTATTTCCTTTCAAATTCATAAATCCAAATACAACCTTAAATAATAACAATCTGAATTCCTTCTAGTTTCCTTGTTATGCTTGCTTGTCTGTAGGTAAGTTTTTTTATTGGAAAGATGCTGGTAAAGATGCTAATACGGAGGTCGGCTGGGGCTTTATTTGGGTTATTATTCTCAGTTTGGCTGCTGCTGGAGTTGGTGGATATGCAGTTTACAAGTACAGAATCCAGGTATGTCTTCATTGCTTTGTTATATCCAACACTGTGATGTCATTCATGGCAGGCTTGAAGTTGGATTTCTTTATCTATCGAAAAGAATAAGAGTGATTTGAGCCAACAACTAACAGGGGGCAAAACACATGTGAGAATTAGTAGAGAATGTTTCATGAGGGAGGAATGAGAAAAAAGGGAGGCCTTGGGATAAGAAAAATATAATAGTGGCGTCCGTCGATTATCTAAATGAACTCGGTAACTGATGGAGCCCGAGTGGGTTTAAAACTCAAGTGGGGCACAAGGTGGGAAGAGAAGTTTGAGAAGAAGACAAATAGAAGATACATAGGAATTTTTAGTTGGGTTATTATTCTCCCGTTTGCCTGTACTGATTGCTGCAATATCTTGCCATTTGAAAACATTGACTTGCTGAATACCAGTTGAATTCATACTTTGTTTATTATGTTTATTATGCTACTCCGCACATTGTTGCAATATTATTTTTAGTTGGGTTATTATTCTTCCGTTTGCCTGTACTGATTGCTGCAATATTACCTAATTTAATAAGTATATTGAAGTAGGCTTTTATGGAGCAATATAATTGTAGGATTGTTAAGAATAGACTTTTAGGCATGATGGAAAACATGTACTGTACATGTATATAATAGAATCCTTGATTGTATATTTCAATAAGGCCTTATGGGGTAATTGTTGAATTGATTTCTGGTTAGCCACCAAATTAATCAATGCTAGTTTTCTTGTTATCTTCTGTTAGATTGGCTAATCAAACTAGTGTGATTAGTCAATTGGGATTAGTAACTGCTAGTCAGTGTATATCATGTCTATTGATGGGATGCCATGTGTAATTTGTGCATGCTCTTGACTAGTGAGTATGCAAAGCATCATCCAAAATAGTAACAGATTTAAAAATTGTGAGGCTGGCTTCACACAGAGGCCAAAATTGATCAATGTATGGTTAGAGCATAAATTGATTGTTCTAACCAAAAATTCTTTTCAGGAGCATTAATTAATCATTTTAATGTTTCTTTTCAGCAGCATATCTTGCAAAGCATATCTTTCAGGAGCATATCTTTGCAATGTGGAACTTGAAAAGAAAATTGATGAGAAGATTGGCCAGTTCATCGATAGAGTGGAGAAACATTGAGTAAGAAAATTGATGAGAAGATTGGCCAGTTCTTAGATTGTATTTTTTTCATAAAATAATTTTTTCCAAGTTTTTAGTTGTAATAACTTTCACATATGGCTCAAATTTTGAGACTCAAATGGAATGTTCAATTAAACTATAATGCTAGCTATACTGTCTGAATTCTTGTCATTTGCTATTTCTAGAGTGCTTAACGCTACACTTTTATTTATTTATTTATTTATTTATTTTTTGCGACGGTAACAAGATGGTCGCCAAAAATCATGTTAGTGTTTTTCTTTATTTTTTGCGACGGCAAAATAGTGGTCGCCATAAGTAGTTTAGGCGGTCGCAAATAATTTGCGACCGTTGCTTTGCCGTCGCAAAAAGTATTTGCCACCCCCACATTTGCGACCCTCATTTGCTGTCGCATGGGCCGTCGCAAAAAGTTTTTTGCGACTGTTGTTTATTATTTGCGACGGTTTATAGCGGTCGCAAAAAGTGTTTTTTTTAGTAGTGACACTACATTATGGTATTACTAGTTTAAAATTGAAGGTTTAAACACTCAATTGAATTGGTGAATTATTTAAAAATAATGAATGGTTGTTTGCCAAATATATTAATTATTTATAGAATATTGTTTAACTATACGAGTTACAATTGCTTTTGAAGAAATGGTGGTTTTTTTTTTTTTAAGTTGAAGTTAATCAAATTTTACAATTTAATTTACTATGTCAGGAAAAAGTGTGAATAAATTAATATTGTTAACAATCTAAAATGTTCAAAATTTATCTCAATAATTATGTGTACCATATGCAACAAATTTATAGAAGGTACAAATAAAAAATAAAATAAAATTGAATTTTGTTACCATTTTATCAACATATATATTAAAATTTGTATGAGAGTAGGGTCTCATATTCTGTGTTCGCCTTAGACCCCCCAAACACAACTATTTTGTAGAATAAGCCATGAATAAGAAGTAAAAGCATTCTCACAAACGGCCAAGACATAAATAAGGTAATAAAAATAGTTTTGATATATTTATATTAAAACTATGTTAATTTTATATTTTGAAATAATATCATTTTATTTAAAAATTCAAACATTAATACCATTTGGAAGGGGATTCTTTTTCCATTGTCCTTGATATTTTGCCTAGCATGGACTGGGTGGAAGCTCTTGCGGCTGCGAAAGCAATGCATTTTGTAAAGGACATTGGGTTTACTGATATTCATTTGGAAGAGGACTCTTTCTCCATTGTTAAGGCTGTTGAGGGGAGTAAGTATCTGTTGTTAAATTTATACTCTAAGCACATAATTACCAAAAATAAATAAATAAAAGGAACTTTCAAAGCTTTGTTTTAACATTATTTACTATGAGAGACCAAACATGATTGTGAACATGACAAGATTTGGCCTTGAATATATTGACAAAGTCCACTAGTAGGCTAATAATTTTAGGACTAGTGAAATTTAATGAATTTAAATTTTAAAATTTGTGCACAAACAAAAGAGAGTGAAATTCTTGGCAAATTGGGATTATGAGCGTTGTTTTGTTTCAATTATAGATTAAAATATTGTTAGCTAAGTTATTATAATCATGCTAATATTCTATTTTAAGTTGCTCTGTGAGAGGGTAATTTGTATCGTAATAGTGGGCCGAACTAAATTGGCATGGGCCTAGTTTTGGGCCGGGAAAAAGTCTAGTCGACTTGATAAGTTTCGCTGCACAATCGGCATTGGACTGGGCAAATGACGGGTGAAGGCTGACTAGGCAAACGATGTAAGAATGTCAACCGAATAATTGGAGCTTGTTTGTTGACTGGGTTGACAAGGCCGTTATGACTTTGACTGGGCTAAGTCTTCAACCGGAATGAAGAATTCAATGGATGGTTGAACTGTGCAAACTTAGTATGTTCTTGATGCTAGGTTTTAGCTCGATGGTCTTATTTGAAGTTAGTAAGACAACAAATGTAGTTACGCAATTGACATGCAACTGGGCTACAGATTTGTTTAAATCGGTTGCCGACCTGAGACTTAAGTTGTTTCACTTGGCTTTGGTGATAAGGGTGTTAAAGGGTATGCTTTATCCTTTAGGAAGAAAATCCTAGCAGAAGATAATCCTAGCGGGATTCTAGGAAATGGAATTATTGTCCTACTAGGAGTCTACCATGCGGAATATATAAAAACTCAGAGACAATCTAAAACACAACTTTACTCGTTGAATACTTGAGAACTTTTTCGTATTGATCTTGTGAATTGACTTAGACATCGGAAGGATTTTTTGGCACACACCTGCTGGGTAGCTCACCGAAATTGTTTTGCAGGTTATGTCACTACAAGAAAAAACACTTTCCGTGACCAACATTTTGGTGGCGAAAAGTACCATATTTGGTCGCTAAAACCTTTTCGCGACCAAAATATGTTGGTCACGAGTTGGTCGCTAAAGCCTCGTCACAGATAGTTTTCTGCGACCAAAAAAGCCTTTGGTCGCTAAAAGTGACCATTCGCGACCAACTTTTTTGGTCGCGGAAAGTCCAATTCATATTAGCTAAAAGTAAACTTTTAGCGACCAAAGATAAGTTGGTCGCCAAAAGTCCGCACCTTGACCCAAAAAAAATAATTCTTTTGTGCTCCCTGGGACTTGAACTCCTGACCAAGGAGTCACCATGCACCCAATCCACTCTGCCACTCTGCCAATAACATACTTCTTGTTCATATTTGGCAAACAAAATATATAACCCATAAAAATTGGGTTATATATTATTTTATAAAACTTTTAATGCCTAAATAGAAAAATAGCATGTAATTATTGTAGTATCATTTTTTTTAAAATTTATCCCACCATAACTTTCCGCGACCAACTTTTTTTTTGGTCACCAAAGGGTAATCTTCCGCGACAAAAAAAGCCTCTGGTCGCCAATAGTATACTTTCCGCGACCAACTTTTTTTTTTGGTCTCCAAAAGGTGATCTTCTGCGACCAAAAAAGCCTTTGGTCGCCAATAGCATACTTTCCGTGACCAACTTTTTTTTTTGGTCGCCAAAGGGTAATCTTCCGCGACCAAAAAAGCCTTTGGTCGCCAATAGTATACTTTCCGCGCCAAACTTTTTTTTTTGGTCACCAAAGGGTATACTTCCCGTGACCAACTTTTTGTTTGGTCGCCAAAAGGTGATCTTCCGTGACCAAAAAAGCCTTTGGTCGCCAATAGTATACTTTCCGCGACCAACTTTTTTTTTTGGTCGCCAAAGGGTATACTTTCCGTGACCAACTTTTTTTTTGGTCGCCAAAAGGTGATCTTCCGCGACCAAAAAAGCCTTTGGTCGCCAATAGTATATTTTCGCGACCAACTTTTTTTTTTGATCGCCAAAAGGTGATTTTCCGCGACCAAAAAATTGTGGTCGCCAAAAGTTAAATTTTAGTCGCAGAAAGTGGACTATTTGCGACCAAAAAAAATAAGTGGTCGCCAAAAGTGTTTTTTCTTATAGTGTGTGATACCATTTGAAGAGATTTAAGTTTGATCATAAGGATTACGCGTGCCAAATATTTTTCATGCTCGTACACTCTATTATGTGTTAATAGACCTATTCTAGAAGTGCATGCTCCACTCTTTGTATACTTCAAATAGGGAGGTCAAGGGGTCAATTTTTGCTAAGACAATCATTTATTATTTGTTTTTGTTTGTTTAGCTAGTTGTTTCTCCCCATTGTAGGACTCATTGTTAAGTTTATAGGGTTCGACTTATTAATTGTAGATTTAGTTGGTTATTGCTTCCGATTGTCGAATTAACATAATAGAGTTGTTGATTGTGGATTTATAAGTTATGAGTTGATATAATTTTAATGCTAATTGTAATATTAGACCTTACCCAATAATAATAATAATAATAATAATAATAATAATAATAATGTTTTAGTTTAGGATTAATTTCACTTTTCATCCTTATAGTTTAATTCAAATTTTACTTTAGTTTTTATAGTTTCAAATTGAAGGATATAGTACGTACACTCTAAATTCAGTTTCAATTTAGTCAGTCTGTCTAAATTTAAGTTTACAATTAACATTTTTTAGATACTTGTCAATTTTCTAAGGTAACATGTAAAAAAAATTAACAAAGATTTGAATAAAATGAACAAATTGAAATTTGGACTTAAAGTGTAAGAACTGAATTGTTCAATTTGAAAATATAAGAATCAAATAAAATTTGAATCAAAATATAAAAATAAAAAATATAATTAACCCTTTAGTTTAATAATATCTCGATTTTTTTTTTCAATATTGTTATAAATATGTTAAATTCTTGACAACACCATTGATCGCCATCACACGACTAACCTGCCAGTCCTTAGCCTGTTGTTATTTAACTTTTACGAAAGTTGCCCGCGACTAGTCTCTCAATCCTTAGTCTATCGCTATTTACGAAAGTTTTCCACGACTAATCTATCAATTCTAGTTTATTGCTATTTAACTTTTACGACAATTGTCCACGACCAATCTCTCAATCCGTAGCCCATCGCTATTTAATACGAAGGTTGCCAAACTGAATCTCGCTATTTAAACGTTGTCACCAATATCATTTTCCATTACCATTTGTCTTTAAGTTTTTTTTTGTCTTGTGATTTTGACATGTTAAGAATTTGACCAATAATGAGAAGACCCTATTTTCCTTTTGTTAGTTTTTCTATTTTTATTTTATTTTGTGATGCTATTATTTATTTATTTATTTATTTATTTTCACCCATGTAAGCCAAATGAGACGTGTTTTTTAAGCCAAATAAGCAATTGAGTTAGTTATGTTTTTTATTCCTATAGTTTGATTCAAATTTTATTTTAATTTTTATAATTTTAAATTAAATAATTTAATCCATACATTTTAAATTTAGTTTTAATTTAGTCATTCTGTCTTAATTTCAGCTTAAAATTAACAATTTTAAGATATTTGTCCATTTTTTAAGGTGACATGTAAAGAATATTAATAGAAATAAAAGACTAAATTGAATTTAGACTTGAGATATAGGGATTAAATTATGCAATTTGAAACTATAAGTACTTGTTGGCTTATTTTTCCTACGAAGGAAAATATCATAAATGCGAGCGTGCCAGCAAGGATTGAAAAATCCTTACAGATTAAATTCAAGCCAATTCTCAAGCGATTGTGTTGACGGTTCTTTTGCCTCAACGAAGAGGACTTCAAATTTGCCAAGTGTAGAGAAAAGAAAAAGTAAAAGAAGAAAAGGGACGGAGAAAGATGATTGAGTGAACAATCGAAGTAATAATTACTTACCTCTACTCCTATGCTTCGAAAAGAAAGTGCATAAAATGCTTCGAAATGGAAATGCTGAAAATAAATGCTTCGAAATATAAATCTATGTTAAACTACTCCTAAGGTAAGGAAAATGACAAGAAATATTGAAATCAAGTGTGTTTGATTTAAGTTCTGGCTCCTTTATAATGTAGCCATTAATGGCTATTTATAGAAGAAAAAATACAGCAATAACTACTTAGTAACTACCCATTTCTTCCATCTTCATTCTTGTCTTGCCATGTGTCATTCCACTTATCCACTTTGTCCTCCCACTCATCCACTTTGTCCTTCATATTCTCCATTATCTCTATAACTTCCTTTAACTTCCAAATGAATAAGAGGATGCCACGTGTCCTGCAATTATATAAATAATAAATAATAATAAAAATTGCAGATTTATGGTGTTAACATTACCCCCCGCGGCCCTTAAAAATGATGTTTATTTGAATTTTTGAAGGGCCGAACCAAGCACATGACTAACTTAAGCAGCAAAGTGCTTCGAATGATGTAACAACACCAATAAAGCGCTTCGAATGAGTATGAAATTATGACTAGATGACTCGAATTATTACTAGTAACAAGCTTCGAAAGTGATATAAAGGACCAAAATCATTCTTCGAAGGTCGATGGAACCGACAAAAGACGAATTGCATCCTCAAAAATACTCGACAAAGCTTCGAAGGTTCACAACCACCATTATTATTTCTTCGAAGCTGTTGTTGATGCAAGATAGAGTGCTTCGAAGCTTACAAAATTATGGCAAAACGGCTTTCGAAGCAACTTATGGCAAAACGGCTTTCGAAGCTGTTTTTGGCCAACATTGTGGTTATTCAAAACTTATATGTTCTGGTTCACACATAATTAATGAAAATATTAATTTTGTGCTTCGAACCAATTATTAATTCTTCGAAGACACCAAAACTGTTGTTCTTCGAGCCAACTTATGATGCTAAAAACAGGCATTATTCGACAACTAATTAATTGTCATTTTACATATATTTGAAGAGATGTACACATTTCGAAAGTTTTCAAAGTTTTATACAGTTTCGAAGGTGAAGTAATCAACCTTCGAAACAACTCTTGATGTTTCGAATGTATCTTCAAAGCTTTATACAGCTTCGAATGTGAAGTAATCAACCTTCGAAACAACTCTTGATGCTTCGAATGTATCTTCGATGCTTTGATTGTGTACATACAAACAATTGGCCATCAATTTGAAAAGATAAGCCATTCTCAACTATTTATTTAAATGCACAGGCTTTTTCTAGCCAAATTCATGCATTTTAAATGGTCATCCCTTGTTCTTAGTGCTTCGAACTCATAAGAACAATTTGTTAATTTTATTAGCCACATCATCATAATTATATTTTGATGTGAACCACAAATCCAAAAAGGATTTTGAACACCAAAAGTCATGGTATAGTGTGACCATGAAAATTTATACTTTTTGACATTTTGAAAAATGTCAAAAATTTTGAATTCATGAACAGTGGCTTGTTCATTATTCTTGACCATGTTTGTTTTAAAAACATGACTTTTGCCGAATAGGTTTTCATAATTATTTGGCAAAGTGGGTTGTTTTTCCATGTTAGCCATTAATGGCTTATGAAAATCACCCATAGATATATTATTTTCATGACTTGACTCTCTAAAATTTGGTTTTTGGACCCCTCGAGTCATACATGGAACATCATTCTTAGCCAAATTTGGCTCAAGAACATGCTCTTTCGTTGTGTTAATTTCATAATTTGGCTCTTTTAAAACGAACTCTTGAACCCCCCGAGCCATTGATGAAATCAATTCTTTGCTTTTGCTATTTTTAACCATGGAAAAATTCTGAAAAAATTCACCAATTCCGGCCATTAAGGCCTCAACTAAAGACTTGGTAGTGAGAGTTGATAACTCATCATTCCATTGGCGAATTTCCATATCAAGTTGATGAATTTCTCCAATTAAATGGTGTCTTTTTTCTTCCACCAAATAATATTGTAAGGGATGAAAATTTATTTCATCAAGAAAATGGATCTCTTCTTGAAGATCCAAAATTTCTTGTTTACGCCAATAAATTTCATCTAGACTATTTGAAATGGACAAATCCAATTCATTTTCCATTTATTACACTTGACGTCCCATCGGGCGTGCCAAAAAATGTTGGCTTATTTTTCCTACGAAGGAAAATATCATAAATGCGAGCGTGCCAGCAAGGATTGAAAAATCCTTACAGATTAAATTCAAGCCAATTATCAAGCGATTGTGTTGACGGTTCTTTTGCCTCAACGAAGAGGACTTCAAATTTGCCAAGTGTAGAGAAAAGAAAAAGTAAAAGAAGAAAAGGGACGGAGAAAGATGATTGAGTGAACAATCGAAGTAATAATTACTTACCTCTACTCCTATGCTTCGAAAAGAAAGTGCATAAAATGCTTCGAAATGGAAATGCTGAAAATAAATGTTTCAAAATATAAATCTATGTTAAACTACTCCTAAGGTAAGGAAAATGACAAGAAATATTGAAATCAAGTGTGTTTGATTTAAGTTCTGGCTCCTTTACAATGTAGCCATTAATGGCTATTTATAGAAGAAAAAATACAGCAATAACTACTTAGTAACTACCCATTTCTTCCATCTTCATTCTTGTCTTGCCATGTGTCATTCCACTTATCCACTTTGTCCTCCCACTCATCCACTTTGTCCTTCATATTCTCCATTATCTCTATAACTTCCTTTAACTTCCAAATGAATAAGAGGATGCCACGTGTCCTGCAATTATATAAATAATAAATAATAATAAAAATTGCAGATTTATGGTGTTAACAGTACTAAAGTGAAATTTGGATCAAATTATAAGGTGAAAAATATAATTAACCATAAACATTTTAAAGTAATGTTACTCTAATTCAAAAGTTAGATCCACTTTTTAAATCCGACGATATAGTGGTCTAATAAACAATGGGCTAGGCTCCCCTCTAGTCACCCACCTAGACTGAAGTGCAGGCTAGGTACTTGGGTTCACCACAGATCTTGTTTTGATTATCTAAATCATTTATTTTGTAGGGTTCTTCCTGTATATTATCCATAAAAAAAAATTTAAATCAATCCAATAATTATAACTTTTTTTTAATTTATAGCATTTGTTTGAAAAAAAAAATGAATGAAAAATGTGTTGCTTTTAAAAATTAGCCATTCATTTTTTTGGTAACAACCGCAATAAATTGAATATTTATAATTATTAGATTGATATAATTTTTTGTGTAGATGATATTCACAAATAATCATATAAAATGAACAATTTAAATCATCGAAATTAGATCTGTGGTGGGCTCTACAGGCCTAGACAACACCCTCCAGTCTAGATGGACGACTGGAGAGAAGTCCAGTTAAAATATCTAAGGCAACCCTATCTCTCATATGTTTTTTAATCGTTAATTAATCATCTCTTTTATATATCAACGGGTCTAGAAAGTAGCTTTAAATGTTTGGTTTGTGTTTTAAGGAAAAAAAAAATCAAATTATTTTATTTATTTATTTTGAGAAAATGGAAACTAATTGGATAAAAATAAAAATAAAAATAAAAAATATAATTATTTCTAGCCTTGCATAATATAAAATTATATAAAAATGATAATGGTTTTTTATTTATTATTTTTTTTATTTCTTTCACTGAATTAATTTTTAATGTTCTATTTTTTTAAAAAAAATTATGAAAATCAAATCAAACATGACCAAAATTTTATATTATTTTCCAACAATTTAACGTAAAATGATGATGTGACTTGATAATTTTCTTCTCTTTTATTTGTCTTTCTTGTCATTTTCTCTCACTATTATCATCTTCTACCAAAATTTAATATAATAGTGGTATCAATGATATGGTGTCACTATTTAATAGTTTTTTTTTTTTTTTTACAAGATGATTAGTCAGGTTTATCTTTTCCATACAATATTTATTATTAATTTGTGATACCGAGTGTGACTATGACATGATATTATTATTGTAGTGAATTTTTATTCTAATATTAGAGAAGTGTCTAAGCCACAATTATCACTATTACAGTATTCACAATGGAAGAGCTAAAATTGTGTGGTAAAATATATATTATATGATAAAAAGTGATAAAATTGAGATTAAAAAATTGTGTATTAAAAATTTGTTAATTTAAAGAGTAAATTGTGCTGTAATGAAATTGTTAAGATACATGTTAATGACATATAAATATAAAAAATGATTTTTCTCTCGAAAAATCATTCCTCCGAATCCCCTTTTTTTTTCTTTTTTTTTTTCTCGCTTACATCTGAAGAGGGGGAAGGCAAGAGAGAGAGAGGAGAGGAGAGGAGAGAGGGAAACAGAGAGAGTGAGAGGCCCCTCTATTCTGCCGATCACCCAGCTGATCGTCGGAGAGACAGAGGGAGAAAGAGAGAGGAGAGGAGAGGAGAGGAGAGAGGGAAACAGAGAGAGAGAGAGACCCCTCCATTCTGCCGATCACCCAGCCGATCGTAGCTAGGCTGATCGTCGCAACTCGTCCACCTCTGCCTCTGCCTGGCCGTCGTCGCCTCCGTCGTCTACCTCTTTCTTCTTCTTCCCTTCTTCTTTCTTCTTCTGCTTTTTCTCTGATTGAACAAAAAAAAAAATTCAAAACAATAAAACAACGTCATTTTTTAATTCGGGGGCATTCAAAGGCCTTCATTCGAGCTATCAATCATTTCTCTATAAATATATATAAATAATAGATCAAATAAATAATATAACATAAAATGTACAGTGGGTCCCACCCCACTACACACAGTGCTCCTCTCCCCTATTTTCCCCTCTATCTGTCTGTGTCTCTCCCTTTGTCCTTTGTTTTGTCCTTTGTTTGTCATGTTGCAAGCCACAGTTATTTATCATTATTATTATTATTTTAAGAGAATCTTCTCCTCAAACTACTGTATGAATTTGAATGTATTGTAAGGTTTGTAGAACTCATTACACAGCCGGTTTTGATAATCTAAATCGATTAATATATAGAGTTTGTATTTATAAAAAATTAAGTTTATCAGATATTGATAACCTTTTGATTGGAATATATTTTTGTCAATAATTTATTTTTAAAATTATATTTATCATTGATAAAAATATGTTTCAATCAAGAGAATATCGATATCCAATAAACATGATTGTTTGTTGATATAAAATACTTGATGAATTCTACACATTCCGATCATCGAAATAAGACCCGTATTAGGGATCGCAGTAAAGCATCTCCTTTGTTTCCTATGCATATGTGACAAGGTGATTCGTAAGATTTGTTCTCTCTATATAATATTTTATTATTAATTTATGATACTGATGTAATTATGTAATATTATCGTTGTAGCGATTTTTTATACCAAAACTAGAGAAATGTCACAATTATCGCTACTATTATCGTAACTGACCTCATGGTTCTCTGTCTTTTGCTATTTAACACTTACGAAGGGTGCCCAAATCGCTATTGATATTTAAACCACCAATATTACTTTTCTATTATGGTTTCTCTTAATTATATTCAGGCATTGTTTGAAAATTAATTTCTTTCAGAAAAAAAAATATATAAATAAAAAAAATTATATAATAACTTATAGTAATATTTTAGTTAAAAACAAAAAAAAAAAAATCGCGATACGGGCCTCAATCAGGATCATTTATTAAGAATTTGACCAATTACTCAAATCACTCTCCCTATTTGACTTCTATCACCAAATCACTTTCCCTGTTTAACTTCTATCACCAATATCACTTTCCACTGCCTTTCCTTTTAGGCAGATTCATCAGTCTTGACTTATGATTATTAAGTCATTTCTTGATTTTTTATTTTTTGGTGGAACTTCTTAATGATTATTATTGTTTTCTATTACACGTTTGTTGGTAGTAAAAAATGGAACAACACAAAAAATATTGAATTTCACTTCATATAATTTAAACGTGCAACTTCATTCCAGAAAATAGTGTTACACAATTATATGCCTAATTAAAAATTCTCTTATATATTGACATGGGTAAACCCATAAAGATTATAACTCACCATTTAGGGTCTAATACATAACTCAAATACTAAAGCGCAGCACTGCAGGCCAAGGTGACAGGTCGGAAGGGACAACGAAATGATTACCAGAGGATATAAGCAAACGTCGAAGACAGGAAGAAGGTTAAGTTTTCTATCTCTACAATCCACTTTTCTTTCTAACTTGCTCGTCGGAGGGTTCGTTGGGGGACTTCTCGTTCCCCGTTGAACTCTTGTGCAGGTTCCCCCGTGGGCTTGATCACTCAGACACTGGTTTGGGAAGCGTGGACAAGTCCGACCTGTTCCCTCTGGAACCCGCTGCATCATCAGTTGGCGCCATCTGTGGGAAAGGTTTTTGTTCCGTGAGCCAGTTGTGCTCATTGTCGCCGGAGACCCTCTCCCAGTAACTTCCTCCTACCACCTATGAAGATGGATGGTCACAACTAGATCCATGGCTTCTCACTCCAATGTCCCCGATCATCAAGCCGACCCTCCCAATCCAAATAACCCACCACAGTATTTCACCGAGCTCACCAACAGCATTAACCGCTTGGCCGAGCAAAACCAAGCCTTGATTGATGCTCTACTCCAAAGAAACCCACCTATTCCTCCTCCACCACCTCCAGATATCCCAACCAACCAAGAACGAGCCCCGAGGCACACTATCTTGCAGCCTAATCCACCAAACTTGGAAGGCTTGCAACCCCCTCCCCCAGGTATAAACCTGCCACCCCGGGGCCCACAGCCACCGATCCCGGCACCAATCCCTAAAGGAGAGGCCAGCAACGTCTAGCCCCCGCTCTCCTCCGGTGATGACAACATCCCTTTCTGGGATGCAGAACTCCAAGCTATGAAGCTCCAACTCCAACGGGTCATGCAGAACATACAGCATAAACCATCTACCACAGCCAACTCCCCATTTGTTGCCTCCATCAGGGACAAACCACTCCCTCTTAAGTTCAAAATGCCCACCATCGACTCTTTCGACAGTACAATGGACCCAGTCGATCACCTAGAGACCTACATAACCCTCATGATCCTTCATGCATTCCCCGACGAGATCATGTGTCGAGCTTTCCCCGTAACACTCAAGGGGTCGGCTCGACTATGGTTTAGTCAACTGCCAGCAGACTCTGTCTCCACTTTCCAGCACCTCAGTGAATCCTTCTTCAGCCATTTCGTTGGAGCCCAGCGCCAGCGACGTCTAGCAACCCAACTTCTCAATATCCGTCAGACCGAGGGGGAGTCGTTGCGCAGCTTCGTTACGTGCTTCAACACCGAAGCCTTGCAGGTAGCGGAAAACGATGACAAGGTCATCCTTACGGCTTTCATGACCAGTCTACAGTCATCTGATTTCCTTTTCTCCCTCTCAAAAAACCCCCCGACCTCCATGGCAACCTTACTCTCCAAAGCCCAAAAATACATGAATGCCGAAGATTCCCTAGCCGCTCGCCAAGACCCTACAGCAAAAAACCAAACCCCTCGGGAAAAGCGAAAAGACTCAGAAACCAGAAACGCCCAATACACTAACCCAACACCTCAGTATACAGACCAACCCCCCCGAGCCGACCGGTCGGCACCAACCCTACCGCCCGGCCGGTTCGAACAGTACACACCCCTCAATTCTCCCATGGAATAAGTCCTCAATCAGATCCAACGAGACTACCCCCTAAAATGGCCCCAGCCATCACGGTCCCCTTCCAATCGGCGAGACCAGTCCAAATATTGCCATTTTCACTAGGACCACGACCATAATACCGAGGAGTGTGTTAACCTCAAAGATCAAGTCGAGGGCTTGATACGTCAGGGACGTCTTAGGCAAAGGACTGAGCCCACCAGAAACAACCGCCGGCGCACCCCTCCCCAGCAACCAGCCCAACCTAACCAGGGCCATGATCACCCTCCACAGCAACCTC
This sequence comes from Camellia sinensis, assembly GCF_055761805.1. Classification (NCBI taxonomy): domain Eukaryota; kingdom Viridiplantae; phylum Streptophyta; class Magnoliopsida; order Ericales; family Theaceae; genus Camellia; species Camellia sinensis. Next base: position 64,763,586 of record NC_138972.1, read on the forward strand.
GGGCACAAGGTAATCCCGCCCCACCCGTTGGAGAAATCAGAGTCATTGCTAGTGGGCTTGCTTGTGGAGGACCATCCCGCTCGGCCCAGCGGGCGGAACTCAGGAAAATAAGGCAAGGCTCAGACAAAGAAGTTGCCACATTGGACTGACTCTCCAAACAGCCCAAGCAGTGGATGGAGCCTATCACCTTTACGGACGCCAACTGCACAGGCATCTGATACCCCCATTACGATCCTCTCGTCATTTCTACCCTCCTCTCCAACTACAAGGTCAGACAGGTGTAGACGTCCCCGAACGTCCCGGGAGGGAAATCCCCTTTTGTTCATTTAGGCTCACTACAGTTCAGGACTCAAATGTCACGGTCCTGTATCTAATCTCGCAGAGTGCAATGCAAGACCGATGAATCATCAAAGAGTCCAAATCTGGTAAATCGTTTTTGAAAACAGATTTGTTTGAAAGAAGTGCCAAACATGGACTGCTTTGCCAGATACAGAGTCGCCACCTAAATATTTTATTTTGGGGAATTTAGGAAACCCTAACTCGTTTGCCTAAGGCCACGTGTCCGTCATCACCAAAGTTCCCTCGACTCGGGAACTTGGGTACGATTGGGGAAGGTCACTTCGTGAGCACCCCCGCTCGCTCGATCAAAAATCGGCCTCTACTAACCATGATATCGAGTTTTGAAAATATTATGTGCTCTTATTCCGGTTATTAGCCTAGGTTTACTATGTGATGCACATAGCATACAAGTATAAATTGGATCGCCTGAATTGGAACAAAACACCTCATGTTTGCTTTTGAAACAGTTTGCTATTCGCAAGTAGGCTAAAATGCAAATTTGCCACCCTCAGGTGGGCTTAGAAAACAAGATGATTTGCCACTCTCAAGTGGGCTTAAAACTCACAGTCAATGCATTATTTCAATTCAGATAATCCAACCTTCACCCACAGACATTCAGGCAGGTATATCACATAAGCAGTTAGCCTCATGGTAAACATGCTATCATGGCAGTCACTCACACGCATGTGAGGATGCTAAAGCATAAACACTTACTGAGTACTCCGAGCCAAAATAGAAACTAGTTAGTAATCAATGCATGATCCTAGTTCATGTTAAGATGGCTAATGCAACACATGCAAAATGCAACTAGAAATAGGCTCGGCTATCCTAAGAATGGCATATGAGATGCTACAGCTAACACGTGTTCAACTTGGAATTGGAATACAATGCAGTTAGTATGATGCGCCGAGCCCGGTGCATGCAATACAGATGAATGATGCAAACATGCAAGCATAAATATGCTAATTGAAACATGCCCTAATCTAACCATCATAAGCTGGTAAATAAAAGGGAGAAAGACGTGGGGTTGGAAGACATACATCACACACACGTACACTTATTACAACAATTGGCCCTCTCTCGGAGGGTCTGAAAGAATATTACACAACCAAAGTAAATAACGAATTATTACACAATACTAATTACTTAACAAATGAATTAGGTAAGCAAAGTAAACTAGCATGCTAACTAAATGGACCACCTCAGCTCTGTTCCGAATGATGAAAGGTGTATGCATGCTCGAGTCGCCTTGTCGGTAAATTCTATCGCGATGCCTCGCCTCACCCTTGTTTGCAATTGATCTCAGAAACTTGCACAAAGCTCCAGAAGGCTGAAACTCCACCTTGGGAAGGCCACCGACCAGTTATTAGCATAGGAGACCACCTGCCGACCACCCTTTGTGGCGGAGACCAAAGAGGGTGGTCGGCCTGCCAGAAAATGTAGTCAGCCGACCAGTTTCCACCTCTAATTTCTGGTTTTTCTGTAACAAAGGCAAAAGAGAGAAAAGGCAATGTATTTTCAACAAATGTGTGCATGACCACTCTCTCTATCCTTGCACAAGCTCAAGGGAGTGTAGTCCTTGATCCTCATGCCACCAATCACGCATCTCGATGCATGATGGTTGAGAAGTTGAATTGCACGACTCGATGTGAAATGAATGCACATATAAGCAAGTAAAGCCAACAACTCTATCATGGACAATCAAGAGTGTCGGCGACCGAGAATCGAGGCACGTTTCGTCACTTAGAGTACGAAACGTCCCTCGTTTCCCGTGTTCGGACTAAACCCTACTCCAAACACAAAGCAATGAGATGGCATACACAATGCGACTAACATGCAACCTAGCATATGCAATGCTATGGGCTAAAATGGCATATACAATGTACGTGACGTAACATGGCATACACAATGCACTTACGAAGACTATCATGTGCACATGAACTAAATGGCATATACAAATGCAACATGGACTTACACCAATATGAGTGGACCTCAGCCACACTCACATCAGTGGCCATATGATGGAAATGAGACAACCGAAATACATGCAAACATGCACGGATGCAAAGGATCAACCCTAAGGCACAACATGTAACTCTAACAAAGCATGGAAAGGGATGACATATGGCATATAATGACACAAATTCCAGCTCTAAAATAGCATATAAGATGGTCCCGAAACATGCAAACGACTCACACAATGCATGCTAGATGGCCCAGATACCGAAACTAGTGAAGTGCGTTACACTAGAGGTACACAAAGCAATGCACAAATGGCAAAACCACCCCCAAATAGACCCTAGGTAGATCCAAGGCAATGGAAAAATGGCCTAAAATGATGGCTCAAAGTGCATGGAAATGAAGCTCATTCAATGGTCCGAAAACGAGGCATTTATGCACAACTCTCAAATGCATTTAAAGAGTGGAAAATATGATAATATGGAATGCATGTAAGCTCTGAAATATGATGTGCAATGGCCTCAAAACATGAAAACACCTCAGCATATGCATGTAATAGACCTCGAAACTCAAAGCTAAGCATGGATATTGAACTACAAGCATGCAAAATAAGCATCATTTGACCATGAGACCCAAAAACAAAGCTGAGGCAGTCCAAAATATGCACAAAATCAGTTTAAGGCATGGCTAAAAAGTGCTAACATGAAGGGCCAAAACAACATGCAACATAGGCTAGTAAGCATGGTTTACACTACATGTATATGAAGCACATGAGGGGCCACCAAACCAGCCAAAAACAGAAACATGGCATGCCAAAATATGACCAAAAACACACTGAAACTCAGTCAACACATGTTAGTATAAAGTGTTCCTTTGAAAGGCCAATGAGAGGGTTGTTCTACACATGTATGATGGACACACAAAATGGCAAAACTACCTCTGGACAATGGTTATGAGGGCCCTAAAACTCACTAAAAATGGCCTGAAATGAGTCTAGGAAGCATGCAAGTAAAGGCCCCTTTGGAAGGCCTTGAAGAGGATTACTCTACACATGCATAATAGACATTCAACATGGAAAAAGGGGCTCTGGAAAGAGCCTATGTAGGTCACAAAACTCACAAAAAGTGGCCTGAAACATGGCTTTGAAACATGCAAATAGGGGCTCCTTTGTAAGGCCAACAAAGCTAGTAAACAAAACAAGGGGTGAGAGGGTCACCCCTCTCTGATTTTGAGGCTCAAAAACACATGTTAGCCACTGAAAATCCGTTGGATTTCAGTGGCTAAAAGGCCAAACCAAGGCCAACACAAATGCTCTAATGCATAGCTCAAAACAAGAGGAAATGAAGATGCAAGGGGGTAGATGACCCTCAAAAGAAAAATGGCCTTAAACAAACATGTTTAGAAGCTCAAAACAAGACTTTTTTCAGTTTATGACAAAGCCTAAATATGCTTGCAAATAGAGCTAAACTATGAAGCAAAATAAGGCTATAAATAGGGAAATAGAGACTTACCCTTGTAGAAAACAAGGCTAGCAGCTTCTGGACCAATGTAGCAGGCTTTCAACCTCTGAAAAATAGCTCCAATGGTGGAGGAGTTGTGCTTGGAGGTGTAGGGCAATGGTGAAAGAACTATGGAGTTTTGGAGCTCAAGTGTAGAGATATAGGGAGAGAGGTGTATAAGCTTTAGATAAAAAAATCTCAACCCTTGCAAGTGGAGAGGAGGGTCTCTCTTATAGAAGAAGAGGTCCAAGGCTTCTCTTAGAATCTTGGAGCAAAGGGGCCAAGCTTCTAAAGGAAGCTAAACCAAAAGGGTCAAGCTTCTTGAGGAAGCTAAACCAAAGGGGTCAAGCTTCCTCAAGAAGCTCAACAAAAGGTCAAGCTTCTCTTAGAAGCAAAGCAAAAGGGACTAAGCTTCTTTAAGAAGCCAAAACAAGAGGGTCAATCCTCGGAGGATGGGGCAAATGCCTCCCAGCTGGCACAGCTGGATAGCACTCAAAGAGACAAAAAAACAGAAGGTCGGCCGACCAGGTTCAAAAGGGTCATGCTGAAAAGGTGGTCGGCCTACCCATATTGGTGGTCTCCCAGGTGAATGCGACTTAATGGTGGTATGGGAGATCAGAAATTGTGGCCCAAAAATCAAGAAAACCAACTTCCCAACAAGAAAACCAGAAAATCGACAAGTGGGGAGAAAAGTGGTCTCCAAGGAGCAAAGGTGGTCTCCCACCCTTGTATCACCTCCCAAACAATGAAAATAGGGTCCATGCCAAAAATAAACCCACACAGATGCAAAACGAGGGTTCGGGGGTCAAAACGCGCAGCCGGGTACCCCGAAAACTGACTATCAAGCACCGGAAGTGGCGTGCGACCACGAAGGTGGTCTCCCGGGCCACAGTGTCCCTCTAGGGAGAGGAAACAAGGAGTGTGCCAAAAACCAGAGCAAACGAAGAAAGTTAAGCAGTCCCGAACCGAGGCGCACGACCGACGGCTCCAAAAATCGAAAACTGGTCTCCAAACGGGAAAAATGGCCTGCGACCACGAAACGTAGCCTACGGCCACTGAGAGATGGTCTACGAGACCTCTCCATCCCTTCAGGAAGAGAAAACAGAGAAAACAGGACCTGGTTCGCAAACCGAGGCAAGACGCGAAAAGGTTTCGAAGCCCGGAGGCAAGGCTCTCAACCGAGACTTTACAACCTCAGAACGAGCACAATATGCAACATCACCGAGCGCTCAGTTGGTGATGTCTAAGTCTTAAGTTCGGTCAAAAATGGGGTGTCTACAACGGGTTCTCGTCGATAACGGCAGTTTTTCCGACATCATTTTCTTAAATTGCTTCTGCCAGCTCAAGATCGGGAAAGAAAGTCTGTCCTCTCTCCAAACCCCATTGGTCAGTTTTACTGGTGATCGGGTGACCTCCATCAGCTCCATCGATCTTCCCATCACAATCGACGAATATCCGCGTCAGACCACAAAGTTACTCACCTTCCTTGTTGTCGACTGCCCCTCTACTTACAATATCATCCTTGGCCGCACCGCCCTAAATACCTTCCAAGCCATCACATCCACTTTCCATCTTGCCATCAAGTTCCCCAACGATCTTGGAGTCGGCACAGTGAGGGGAGAGTAGACCGTGGCCAGAGAGTGTTATGTTGCCTCACTTAAAGAAGTCAAGCTTAAGGAGGCTATGATCATTGAAGGACTCGACGTCAGGGACGAGGATGAGCTGGTTAGAGGGGAACCAGTGAAAGAGCTTGTCGAGGTCTCCATCGACCCCACCAACCCGACAAAAACTGCCAGGATCGGCAGCCAACTATCCTCCCAAGCCAAGGGCGACGTCACTGCCCTCCTGATTGAGCACACCGACGTATTTTCCTGGACCCACTCCGGCATGTCCGGTATTGACCCCTCCTTCATCACCCATCGTCTCAGCATTGAGCCCCATTTCCGACCCATCCGCCAGAAACAGCGCATCTTTCACCCGGAGCGTAATAACCTTATTGCTTCTGAAGTAGATAAGCTCCTCGTGGCACAGTTTATCACAAATGTGGACTACCCCAGATAGCTGTTGAATGTGGTTCTGGTTCGTAAAAACAATGGTAAATGGCGACTCTGTGTCGACTACTCCGACCTCAACCGAGCTTGCCCCAAGGACAGCTATCCTCTTCCTCGCATAGATCTGCTGGTTGACGCCACGGCCGGCTATCAAATGCTCAGTTTCATGGATGCCTTCTTTGGATACAACCAAATTCTGATGCACCCGTCTGACCAGGAACACACCTCCTTCATCACCGACCAGGGAACCTACCATTACTGTGTGATGCCATTCGGGTTGAAAAATGCTGGAGCTACTTACCAACGGTTGGTCAATACCGTCTTTCATCATCAGATAGCCAGGAACATGTAGGTATATGTTGGGGACATGCTAGTCAAGAGCAAGCTCTCCACTGATCATCTGGTCGACCTGCGAGAGACCTTCGGCACCCTACGGAAGTACCAAATGAAGCTTAATCCGGAGAAATGCGCCTTCGGCGTAGGATTTGGGAAGTTCTTGGATTTCATGGTCAGTCAGTGGGGCATCAAAGCTAACCCCAAAAAGATCAAGGCCTTAATTGAAATGCAGTCACCCAGAACGGTTAAGGAGATTCAGTGGCTTACTGGCCGAGTTGCCGCCCTCAACCGCTTCATTTCCCGTACAACGGACAAGTGCCTCCCCTTCTTCAAAGTTCTTCGGTAAACTTTTGAGTGGACGTCAGAATCCGAAGAGGCCTTTCAGCAGTTGAAACAGTGCATGGCCAACCCTCCTTACTTTCTCAGGCAATCACGGGCAAACCCCTCTTCCTTTATTTGGCTGTGTCAAACACCGTAGTTAGTGCAGCACTCATTAGGGAAGACAGCTCTGTCCAACGACTGGTCTACTACATCAGTCGGGCTCTCAGGGGAGCAGAACAGAACCACCCATTGCTTGAAAAAATGGCCTTAGCCTTGGTCATAGCCTCAAGATGACTCCGACCTTACTTCCAGGCCCACTCTATTGTCGTCCTCACTGACCAACCGTTGAAGAAAATCATGCAACAACCAGAGTTGTCCGGCCGACTTATGCAATGGTCAGTTGAGCTCAGCCAGTTTGATATCTCCTATAGACCTCGAATGGTGATCAAAGGGCAGGCTGTCGCCAATTTTACCCTGGAATTCACTAATTCCATTCCGACCACGGCCCCACCACCTCCTCAACCCCAGACCGAGGCAGAAGACCCCTATTCTTGGACCCTCAACATTAACGGATCATCCCGCAAAGAAGGCAGTGGGGCTGGTCTTATCCTCACCGTCCCTGAGGGCGGCTATTTCAAGTGTGCTCTCCGGTTCTTGTTCGATGCAAGCAATAATGAGGCCGAATATGAGGCATTGATAGCAGGTCTCCGCCTAGCCAGAGACATTGGTGTCAGCCATATCCGGGTGTTCAGTGATTCCCAGCTTCTTGTCAGACAAATTACAGGGGAATTCGATGCGAAGGAAGACACAATGCGGGCTTACAGGGATATTGCACTCCCCCTTGCTCACCTCTTCAATACTTTCCACATCAAGCACATTCCCTGGGCGAAAAACTCCAAGGCAAATGAGATGGCTCAATTAGCTTCTGCAGACCAGTCAAACCTCAGCCACGGTGTCCGTCTCGAGTACCTGACCCACCCTGCCATTTCCCCCAACCAACAAGAAGTCCATTTCCTCCAAAATGAACCTATCCCATGGGCGTCCGACATCTTTCTATTTTTGACAACGGGAGAACTGCCAGATGACAAGTAGCAGGCCGCCAAAGTCAGGGCCCGGTCATCCAATTACATTCTTGTCAGTGGTCTTTTGTACAAAAGGGGCTTTTTACGCCCATACCTGAGATGCCTCAATCTTGCTCAGGCGACCTACGTGATGAGAGAAGTCCATGAGGGTGTATGTGGCAATCATTCGGGTGGCAGGTCCCTAGCCCACAAAATACTTCGCACTGGTTATTTTTGGCCTACTCTCAATCAAGATGCGACAGACTTCGTGCTCAAATGTGACAAGTGCCAACGTCTTGCCAACATCCCCCATGCTCCTCCTATAGAATTGATCACATTCTGCAGTCCCTACCCATTCGCCAAAAATGGGGGATTGACCTGGTTAGCCCATTGCCCACTGGCCGAGGCCAAACCAAATTCGCTATTGTCGCCATCGATTACTTCACTAAATGGGTGGAAGCAGAACCCCTTGTCATAATTACCGAGCGGAACACAACTGGATTCATCTGGTAGTCGACCGTTTGTAGATTTGGCATCCCTCAAGCCATCGTCTCCGATAACAACAAACAATTTGACAATGCCAAGTTCAGGAAATTTTGTGCAGAGCTTCAAATCCAGCCATGTTTCTCCTCCCCAGGCCATTCCCAAGCCAATGGCCAAGTTGAGGTCACCAACCGTTTTCTTCTGAAGATCATCAAAACTAAGCTGGAAGCTGCTAAAAGCCTCTGGGCTGTGGAATTATTGAATGTACTCTGGGCCTACCGCACTACCGCTCGAACTCCCACTGGGGAGACCCCCTTTCATTTAACATACGGCGCTGAGGCGGTCATCCCAGTGGAAATCGGTCTTCCCACCCTAAGGGTTCTACACCCGAATCCAAAACTAACTGAAAAGCTGCGTCGGGCAGACCTAGACCTAATCGAAGAGCTCCGAGAAACCATTGCAGTCAGACGGGCCTCATACCAACAGAAAATGAGAACACACTACAATCGCAAAGTTCGACCAAGGGAATTCGCAGTGGGGGACCTTGTTTTGCGAGAAGCAACTCTTGCCACCAAAAATCCGACTGAGGGTAAACTGGCAGCCAAGTGGGAAGGACCTTGCGTTGTGAAAGCCAGACCTTGTCTGGGTACTTACTGACTTTAGGATATGGAAGGTCGTGACCTCCCCCATCCGTGGAACGCCGAACACTTGAAGCGTTATTTTCAATAAATTCTTATGTCTGTTATTGATCAGTTATTGTATTTTCTTTTTGGCAATCTACACACTTGAATGATTTTCTTCTTCTCTCACATGATGTAAATTTCTGATCCAATGGGTTACACTTTACATGACAACAATCTTATATCTCAATTCTCTGTGTGATACCTCAATAACGCCCTGATTGCAGCACTCAGCTACAAGCCTCAGCCAGACTGAGCATGAAAAGCCTCAGCCCGACTGAGCATAAAAAGCCTCAGCCAGATTGAGCATGAAAAGCCTTAGCCAAACTGAGCATGAAAAGCCTCAGCTCGACTGAGCATGAAAAGCCTCAGCCCGACTGAGGATGAAAAGCCTCAGCCAGACTGAGCATGAAAAGCCTCAACCAGACTGAGCATTACAAGCCTCAGCTAGATTGAGCATGAAAAGCCTCAGCCATACTAAGTATGAAAAGCCTCAGCCAGACTGAGCATTACAAGCCTCAGCTAGACTGAGCATGAAAAGCCTCAAGCAGCCTGAGCATGACAAGCCTCAACCAAACTGAGCATGACAAGCCTCAGCCAGATTGAGCATAACAAGCCTCAACCAAACTGAGTCACTTGAAGAGGCAGCCCGACCGAGTTCATCATGGCTCAACCCGAACTAAGCATGGATGAAGAGGTAGGTCAAGGTCACTCTACATTGAGGTTTTCTTACATTTTGAACTTCACTCTGCATTAAGGTTTTCGTACATTTTAAAAACTTCACTTTGCATTGAGGTTTTCTTACATTTTGAACTTCATAGTGACTTATACACAACCCCTACGTAGACCACCACTTTCATTCTTTACAGATAATAAAGACAATAGCGTAAAAATACAAGCACAACTCATAATTTTATTCATTCACAACTTATACATGAGTTTATTACAGCAATTAAAAAAAAAAAAAACAAAAAACAAACAACGAAAACTCTAAGTACAAATTATCATTCCTCTTCACTTGAGACGAGGTCTTCTTCTTCAACACCCTCATCTAAGGGGGTTTGGGCCACGTCGTCTTCATTAATCTTTACACTGTTGAAGTCCAAGTCTGGGAACAGCCCTTCCGCTTTACGCTTAAACATCTTCCAGCCGCTGTCCCAGAACTCAGCCATCTCGTATTTGTAGAAGTCCGACCACTGGAAGCTCTGGATTACTTCTTCTCCACTCCTGCTCCCAGCAGTCGCTCTCGACGGGCCAGCCCCCTCAGACGCCTCCCTTGCCAAGTTACTGGTGATCGCAGCATCGATCGCCATCTGGAAGTCAGCAGACCCCTTGAACTGCTCTACTGCAACGACGCACAAGTCGGGGTATGCTGCCCTCTCAGAGGTTGCCTTGGTCTTCTCTTCCTCTAACTCCTACTCCAACCTCGCCTTCTCCTCCATCGACTTGGCCCGCTCGTCCGCCAACGTCCTCTCCAGCTCAGCAATCTTCAGATCTAACTCTTCTTTCTCTTTGATTGACTGAGCTCGAAGATCTTCGTTGCTAGACATGGCCTCCTCCCACCGTTCGTTGGAGACGGTGCAGGCTGGCTGGGCCTCTTCTAGCTTCTTCTGCTCGTTCCCCAATTGGAACTCGAGCGACACCACCTTGCGGTGTTCCGCCTCCAGCTCCAACTTGGTCGCGAGCAGTTCAGCATTGGCTCGCTCGGCTGAGTACCCCTGCACTGTTGCCAACACTTGCATCTTCTTGGCCTTCTGGGTCTCTTCCAACCCCCTAGTATACACACTTCGCGCGGTCTCCCTCCATCTAGTAGTTTCTCTTCTCAAACTTGCAAGTTAGGCCTTCGCTTCCTCCAACTTTGCCTTAAGAGGTTTCACTTCACCTTTTGCAGCCGCTGCCTTTCTCAGTAGAGCCCCTGCTAAGGTGGTCGCCTCCATTTAGGTAGAGCACAGCCTCCTTAGCAGCTTAGCCTCATTGAACCTGGCCACCGAACGCACGGCTACTTCGTCCACTACTCTCAAAAGGCGATCTGCAGCTGTCCTAGCTGGGCCTTCTTCTCCCTCCTGTCGCCCAGACACTGCGCGAGCATGGTAGATGGCAGTCATCAGCCTGACCCCCTCTCCTTGGAGTGCAGGACCCCCCTTAGGCTGCTGTTCCACCCCCTTTTCAGGACCAGCTGACCCACTCTCCACTTGCATCTTGGGCATGGCACTCATGTGCTCTTCTTTCTCTTGGTCCCCCTGACCGTTGTCCCCCTGCACCTCTGAGACAACCACCTTTTCTGAGGTAGCCCCCACTCCCTTCTCCCCTGCCTGCATCGCTATAGGAGTGTCCTCCCCACCAACCCTCGCCTTCTTCGATCCAGGCGCATCTGTAGCCCCCTCAGGGGCACCCCTCCTCTTCTTCTTCTTCTTCTTCAAAGCCTTCCCTTCCTTGTTTGCCCTTTCCTTTACTGGATCAACTGGGGGCGGTCGTAGCTCAAAACTGCCCAAGTCCTTTTTCCCCCAACGGCTTGGGGCGCAGTCGGGTTCGCTCCCTCGCGATCGGCTTCGGAGTAGGCCCTAGTTGGGTCTCCTTGTATTTGTTCGCTCGGGCGAGCAACCTCTTTTCCTCCTCCTCATCCGCCTTCCGTTGCCTCTCTAATTCCTCCCTTGCCGGATCCTCTTCCAACGATTGCGGCCCCAAATTCAGGCAAACAACTTTGAAGGCAGGACCAGTTCGTCCCACCTCACCCTCTTCTCTTCCCTTCATTCCCTCACCCTCTTCACACGGCCCTCCGCTGCCTTGTCCAACTTGGGCTCGACTGATTTGGTGGGCACCTTCTACGTCATGTGAACCCCAACTCCACTATTCGCCGTCACGAAGAGCCATCTTGGCCTCCACCCCTTCACCGAAGATAGAAGACCCGCCACCAGCCCTCGTCCTGCCACTGCTTGCAGAGTCACCCAGGTCTCCTGCTGACCGGAGGCCTTGTGGCAGGAGAAGAACTCGTCTACTGACATTGCCATCCCTTCGGTCGCCTCCAGCCAGGCACTCGCGCACGCCATTACTATCTTCCAGGCATTCGACATCAGTTACCCTGGCGCCGCCCCTAACTTATTTAACACCTCCACCACTACTTGGGGAAGAGGTAGCCTCAAACCCCTCGTAGTGCTTCCTCATACAAACTAAACTCGCCCGGCCGCACATCCGATGCCCTGTCCTTGGATTCGGGCAGTCTTAGCCCTATTTCCGAGGGAATTTGATTATTCTTCCTTATTCCCTCCAGCTCCTCCATTGTCAGCACGGATCTGTCCAGTTTGGTGTGCCAATGGTTTGGTTCCACCTGACTAATCGGTCTCGCGGCGGAAATCATTGTCCTGGGGCGAGCCCGCACAGCCTGACTCGCTTCTTCTCCCTCCTTACGCTCCGTACGGTACTGTTCTGCCAAATCTACCGCATCATCATCACCCAATGGATCAACTCTTGCTTCCTCTTGGGTCATCTCTCTCGTGTGTCTGCGAATAGCTTCGGATGCGGGCGCAAGAAAATTCACAAAGTGTTACAGGGGTGTATCGCTAGCAACGAAGGAGTCTACACTTGGAATGTTTTGATTTTTTGCAAAAAGGTAGGTAAAGCGAATAATACCAAAGGCCTAAGGCTTGCATGTATTCCAAGGGTCACAATTAAATTTCGCCAGTTTGAAAATTTTCAAAAATTCGCCAAAACTGTCTTTTCAACACCCTATAATGACCTATCGTTTCACTTATTACCCAACGCCTAACCTTCCCCCCTACGAGATTCTGCCACGTGTACGATCATGATCCACTGCCCATTTCCCCTTCCCTGTCTAGTCCACTTCACTTCACCATGTGCCCCGCCGCCTCTCGAGCCCCGCGCTGCACTCGGCCACCCTTCGCGGTCAGCCCTCTCCATGGTCGGTCCCTCTACTCGGCCACCCTTCATGCTCGCCCCTTTTCAGGGTCGGCCCCACATTCGGTCGCCTTCGCGGTCGGCCATCCTCACGATCGGTCACCATTCGCGGTCAGCCCTCCTCATGGTCGGTCCTTCCACTCAGCCACCCTGCGCGATCGGCCCTCCTCATGGTCGGTCCACCCTCTCACAACTCTCATTTTCTTCATTATTCCCTTCGTTGGACTAAAGCTGCACTACCCCTCTCCGTTGGAACAGAACGCCTTCACCATGAACAAGGTAAGGTAGAGCATAGACTTTCGGCCAAGGTGATAGGTCGGAAGGGACAACGAAATGATTCCAGAGGATATAAGTAAATGTCGAAGACAAGAAGAAGGTTAAGTTTTTTATCTCTAATCTATCTCTACAATCCACTTCTCTTTCTAACTTGCTCATCGGAGGGTCGCTGGGGGACTCCCCGTTCCCCGTTGAACTCTTGTGCAGGTTTCCCTGTGGGTTTGATCACTCGGACATTGGTTTGGGAAGCGTGGACAAGTCCGACCCGTTCCCTCTAGAACCCGTTGCATCATCATATATTAACCAAATAGTAAAACTAAAAAGACAATTCGTATGTATTTTGATGTACTTAGTAGTTTTATATTCAACATGATTAAATTGTAATTTAAAAAAATATAAAATACAGTTATTACTATCATACTTTATGGTCAATCATACTTTACATCCTCAGTTTGTAATTGAGGTAGTTAAATTAATTCCCTTCACTTTGGTCAACTAAAAATTTCAACCTTCTGTATAGATTTGTTAGAGATTTTGATAAAAATTCTCACTTGTCATCGTAAAAAATAGATAGATACATGTTGCACACATGACAATTTTCTATCAATTTTTTGTAACAGATCTAGCTAGAGTTGGGTACTTGACCAAAAGTGTAAGGGTTTAATAATCATAATTAAAAAGTAATAGTATAAAGTGGGTTTGAGAATGTAAAGTATAGAAAGTATAATTTACAAAATTAAAAAATTTGGGTATGAGTTTGAGAATCTTAATGGATATTTTTAATTTTATGCATCAATTTTTAATTTTTAATACCAGGTGATTCTTTGGTGAATTTGTTAAAATTAACTTTTTATCTTCAAATTTTCATAGAATTTCGAATAATATAAAGGAGAACTATAGATTCAAAGTTTAATAAAACTTGTCAAAATTCATTTTGTAAGTGAAAAAATCAATCCATTGTCCTATTGAAAAATTAACTAGGTCTTATTATTGTGAATCCACACCATTGTGGAAGCTCTTGTTAGTCAAGGTTAGAGCCTAACTGTCATGCCCCACTTTTTATTACTCGGATTTCTTTACCAAGTTCATTAATTTTATTCAATTTCAGAGATAACATGCGAAAACTCTTTACGTCAGGGGTGAGAATAAATAAAGATTTTCTCATCCGGAGCGCAAATTAAATGCAACATGTACATAAATAAATAAATTGCCCGGAGGCTTACATCTTTTAGATCAAGTGGAAGGGTTTAACCCTTTTACATCAATGGCATTCCACCTACACATAAAAGGCCCCGTGGCCACAAATAAAGAAGATCCATGACCTTGTAGCACATCTCGCTATTCACCTGAAAAAGATTAGCATTATGGGATGAACATATAGTCCAATAGGGATCTCAACATGATCCTCAACAATAACAACTTACAAATAGCTATGATCATGAAATGCTAATCTCATACCATATAAGTAATGTGACATTTTAGAACCAAAGTATACATACATAAATGCTTTTCTCAAAAAAAAAAAAAAAAAAAAATCAGTTTGTTCATCAACACCAAGGTTCTCTTTTATTACCCATTTCTATTTTAGTAATTATTACACATTAACCATATTTTCCATTTGTAACAACACTCCACGTGATACTCGCTCTATTTTTTAAAACACGTTCACCAAATATGATTTCTTCACATTATTTATAATTTGATACATAGCCCAAGTCCATCTCCACACATTCATCGCATCCTCAACCCTAAGTCCAAATTTAGGAAGGCATTATCAACAACTAATTAGTGGTAGGAAAACTCCCTCAACCAATCTCTAATACGTCCAACATACATAAACACATCTACTCAACACATAAGACAATTCACCTTACCAAATCATGATCATCATACATGTAACACGTATAATCATATAAGACAACAATGATAAACAATCTCCGCTTTACTTGCTAGAAGCACAGTAAGCCAATGATACATCTTTCCACAAAACAAGCCAATTTACCAGGCGCTAGCTGGAAGGGACTAGTACCTCTGATTATCAGCGCATCTCACACAGCTAATTTACCAGGCGATAGCTGGAAGAGAATGGTACCTCTGATTATCAGGCAACCAATTCTCCAGGCGCTAGCTGGAAGGGAATGGTACCTCTAATTCTCAGCACAACACACATCACCAACCAACAAACGTGAATAGGCACAACCAACAAGTGTAATGCACACACACAACGAATCAACACAACAATGTCACCCTCCACCGATGACCAAGGACAAAACCTCGAAGCAAAAGTACTCGACTTACACATTAATAGTAATCCAACTCTTCATGAAACTTTAGAATCAATAACACAATAAATGAATTAACATATATTTGTGGTTCAATCTCAAGTAAATTTTGAAACTCTCACAATGTTGGTGTTTCGTTCTATTTCAAAATCAATTACCTATTCCTTCCACATTAATATTTTCCAACTTATGCCCTATCCAATTCATTTCATTTCACAATAATATGACCAAATTCAATTTTCCCTCCATTTAAACAAGGGATTACCAATCATGGCTAGCAAAGTTATAATCTACACAATTTCTATATAACGGTAATGTACCCAATGATATTCTAGTCTCGTGATTAATTTTCATTCGCTCCAATGTACATACATTATCAATTACTACAATCCACTTTGAACAACACATTATTAAGTCAGTTAAGAATTTACAAGGCATCAACTAATCTCTAATAACTCAACAACTCATCATGTTTAATTATAATCAATCCAACACAAGTTAATGTTCAATTCATAAAATCCAACTTATTCTTAATTAAATTTCCAAATCATTAATCACATTTCTTAAATTCATAACATAATCCATTCACAATTTCAACCCCTTTTTATCTATTAGGCATTTCTTCAAAAAATTAGGGTTCTTGACTCTCTAATCATGAATATTGAATCACAACCCAAAATTTAACCCAACATCAACCCATCTCATGCAATTTCAATCTCAACACCCAAATCCTACATCCTCTGCCATGATTTTCGAAGAATAATCCATCCCACATGGTTTTTATGCAAATAAAATCTACCACATGTCTATCTATAGTAGAGGTATTGAAAAGCATGAAAGAAATCCCTACCTCAAGAGAGAAGAGAAGAAGAAGCTCAAAAATCAACTTTGCCGGAAAACGATCTCCATCTGTCAAGACGAAGCCCCCGACACGCTCATCATTTTGGTATAAGGGACTAGTGTCAAAATCCCAATGGATTTCTTGAGATCAAAGAAGATGTAAAATTTTGAGGGTTTGGGTAGAGAGAGATGAGAGAAAAAGAGAGAAAATATTGTAGAGAGAGAGAGATATAATATGAAAATGGAAGGGAAAAGAGACAAACAACAATACATAGCTGAATGCACAAAACACGAGGTAAAAACGCGCTTCGCCGCACGTGTGGCGCACCTCTCCGCACGTGCGGAGTGGCCTCTCCAGCACGTACAGCTCTCATCCCCACACGTGCGGCTCCCTCGCACCTTCCCTCACGCACCTGCATATATTGCAGTGTGCACACAGCTCATCTGCCCAGCTTCCCGCACGTGCGACCTCTTCCGCATGTGCGGACCTAGCCCTCCAGCCCGGAAAAACTTCGGCTTCAACCCTGACACTCTAGAGCCGATCCTGCACCCTCCGAAATGAGCAAAAACTCAAAATTGAAACAACTGCAATTGATAATAACTAAGAAAGAAATTTTCAACGAAAACTCACCTGACATCTTAACCACGATAATTCGGACATAAACTCAAGAGAGTAAAGCAAAACACGCACCAGTCTGGAAGGAAGCTTCAAAAAGTCAGGAATGGGGGCTGCCAACCAGCCAGCTGTAAGAAGAAACGACTGCCAACCCGACTATTCACACCTCTCAGCTTTGTGTATAAATTGAGAGGGAGGGGGAAGCTATTTTGTATTAGAAATTTGAGAGAGAGAGAGAGAGAGAGGGGGAGAGCTATGAGTTGAGAGAGAATTTTTCTCTTCCACCATTTTTGTAATTGCTCTGTTTTAGTGAAAACTTGATTTCTGCTCCATGGACATACGCATTCTGCTGAATCACATAAATTATGTATTATTTGTGTGTGTGTGTGTGAGAGAGAGAGAGATTGAGTTTTGGGTGTCCATAATCCTAATAAGTGGTATCAGAGCCTCGTTGGTTGATTTTTCAGTGAAGTAGGGGGCATTTGTTAGAATTGCCTAGATTTCAAAGTGGTCGAAATCCACTTTTGATTACACCAGGTTGAAGCTCTCGACGAGACAAGCACACAAGAAAAAGCCGCGTAGGAAAAGAACGCTAGAGGACACCACACGCACGCCACGCGCTGGTGACTCTATGCACATGTGCCTATGCTAAAACAATGCGCGCCACGCGTCATCCCTAGGGGAAAACCAAAGTTGATGTCATTCTGATGACATCACCTTGCTAACGTCGTCCTACTCCAACCCACGTTGACTCGCTTCAACCCGAATAATCGAGTTGCTTATCGTGCTATCGACCAAGCCACACCACCAATTTGTCAAGCCGCGCCGCTAACGTTAGCCTGATACCAGCCAAATCAGAGAAATTATCCAATGCTTCTCAGCTACTCCGAATTTCTCTAATCTAATCCATTCAACTTGTTTGGCTAGATCTGAACCATTTGGAATATGATTTTGGCATTCCAATAGTGCTTTCCAATTATTTGGAATATTCCGGACACATCCGTATGGTTGAATTTTTCAAATTAAATTTAAAAAATTTGCATATTTTTATTTTGCATTTTGAAGTCCCTTTCTAGTTATTTTGACCAGCCTAGACTCAATGGTGAAGTCTGATTTTTCTAACAGAGATAATTTCTATAGAGAAAATTTTTGATTGAGGAATCAACGTCAACTTCGAGATCCATGATCAAGCTAAATGCTTCCAACTATGCAATTTGGAAGCCCAGAATAGAGGATGTTCTGTACCGCCGAGATTTGTTTGATCCCATTGAGCTTGGAGAAGTCAAACATGTAGAAGAGAAGGATGATGACTAGAGGAAGAAGAACCGGAAGACTGTTGGTTAGATCAGACAATGGATTGACCACAGTGTGTCCAATCATGTCGCCCAGGAGACCGATGTCCACACCTCTAGATAAAGTTAGAAGGCCTGTACCTGTAAAATACCGTCTGGAATAAAGCCTTGGTGATGAGAAGGCTTGTAAACCTAAAGTTGAAGAATGGTGTGATTATCACCGAACACACCAGTGAATTCCAAAATCTGGTGAATCATCTTGCAACCATCAAGATACGCTTAGACGATGAAATGCAAGCCCTACTATTACTCAGTTCCTTACTTGACATCTGGGAGACATTGGTGGTTTCTCTCAACAACTCTGCACCAGAAAGGAAACTGACCATGGGCATGGTCACCAATGCCATATTCAATGAAGAGACGGGGAAGAAAGACATGGGGGTAATCAGCTCCATGCTCTTGTCACAGAAGATAGAGGTAGAGATAGAAGTAGAGGAAAAGACAGAGAAAGAAGTATGAATAGAAGCATATGGAACAATAGGAGTAAATCTAGAGACAACAAAGGTGAAGGAAACTCCAACTTTACTTGCTTTCAATGTGGCCAGGAGGGTCACGTAAAGTGAAACTGCCCAAGCCGGGAAGATAAAGGCCAAAGCAGTAAATAAAACGGAGATGAGAAAATAACAGCCACAATAACTAATGAAATACTTCCTGCAGTTGGTGAAGAGGAGGATTGCCATCACGTGGTTGACCACAACTATACATAGTAGGTGATAGATGCAGTTGCATCCTATCACGCCACTTCCCACGGAGAACTCTTCTGCTCATACAACGCTGGAGATTTCGGCACTGTTCGAATGGAAAATTCTGGCTTTTCAAAGATTGTGGGTATTGAAGACATTAGCATTTAGACTAATGTCAGATACAAGATGGTTCTCCAAGATGTGAGGCATGTTCCAGATTTGCGCCTCAATCTTATCTTCGGAAGTGCCCTAGACCGATAGGGCTATACAAGTACATTTGGTAATGGCCGTTGGAAGCTAACAAGAGGAGCTTTGACAATCACTGGAGGAGAAATGTCTTCAACACTGTACAAGACTCAAACAAAGATTTGTCCAGGGAGTCTCAATACAGTAGAAGACAATGAGTCACTAGACGTATGGCACAAAATACTGGCTCATATGAGTGAGAAGGGATTGCATCTGTTGCCGAAGCAATCCAAGATACCCTTGTCCAAAGGCAGTGCCCCTAAGCTGTGTGATCATTGTCTTTATGGCAAGCATTATCGAGTATAATTCATTTCAATGAGCAAGAGGAAAATAAAAGCGCTTAGTATGGTCTACTCAGATGTTTGTGGCCCAATTGAAGTAGGGTCACTTGGCGGCCGCAAGTATTTTCTAACTTTCATTGATGATACATCAAGGAAGTTGTGGGTGTATTTCCTGAAGACAAAGGATGAGGTATTCTAACACTTTCAGGAGTTCCATGCACTAGTGGAAAGTGAGATCGGGAAGAAGTTGAAGTGTCTTCGCATAGACAATGGGGGCGATTACACTTCTAATGCTTTTGAAGCATATTGTGCCAGTAGATGTATCCGACATGAGACAACAGCTCCTGGCACCCCACAACACAATGGTTTGGCAAAGAGGATGAACTACGCTATTATTGTGAGAGTTAGATGCATGCTCAAAATGGCAAAATTGCCAAAGTCATTCTGGGCTAAAGCAACCTGTACAACCTGTTATCACATCAACAGGTTGCCTTTAGTCCCACTGAATTTTACGATACGTGAGGAAGTCTGGTCCAAAAAAAAGGTATCATATTCTCACTTGAAAGTCTTCGAGTGCAAGGCGTTTGCACATATCTCCAAGGAAAACATACAGAAGCTTGATGACGAGTCCACTCCATGCATATTTGTGGGCTATTTAGATGCAGTGTTTGGGTACAAATTGTGGGACCTAGTGAACAAAAGATGTTCAGGAACATGGATGTTGTGTTCTAGGTAGACCAGATAGTAGCAGATTTTGAGAAGTCTGCAAAGTCTAGAGTTGTCATCACTCCGAACTTGTTTCCATCTATCGAACTATCACAACGTTCTAGATTTGATGGGGTGCAACCAGAAGTGCCAAAGTTGCAAGATCCTATGCCAGAAATTAAGGATCAAGACAAAAGAGATGAAGACCCAGATGAAAAAGGTGTTGAGCAGGGGGAGCAAACCCCTCCACTAGAGGCAACTGGGCCTCAGTTGTGAAGATCAGGAAGAGCTATCGTGCCATCATCCAAACATCCTGCTTCTCAGTATATTCTGATTACTAATGAAGGGGAGCCTCGGAGTTTTTCAGAAGCGAAGATTCATACAAAGAAAGATTGTTGGATGCAAGCCATGAAAGAGAAGATGAGTTCTTTGCAGAAAAACCACACTTATGAGCTTGTTCCACTTCCAAGAGATAGGAGAGCTTTGAAGAACAAATGGGTGTATAAGTTGAAGAAAGATGGCAGTGTAAAACTACTACAACATAACGCTCGCTTAGTTATCAAGGGTTTTGGTCAGAAGAAGGGAATTGACTTTGACGAAATCTTCTCCTTAGTTGTGAAGATGACTTCCATTTAAGTAGCTCTGGGATTAGAAACTCTCCTGAATCTAGTTCGGATGGAAACTTCATTATTCTACTATTGTATGTCGATGATATGCTGATCATCGGACAAGATATTGCTATGATCAACAAGTTAAAAAAGGATTTGTTGCAGTATTTTGACATGAAGAATTTAGGCCCAGCATAGCAGACCTACAAGAAATAACACTTTTAGTGACCAACTTTTGGTCACCGAAAG
The DNA here is from genome assembly GCF_055761805.1 of Camellia sinensis. Lineage (NCBI taxonomy): Eukaryota > Viridiplantae > Streptophyta > Magnoliopsida > Ericales > Theaceae > Camellia > Camellia sinensis. The sequence goes on from NC_138972.1 coordinate 64,784,365, forward strand.
ATAATATATGGTCGGTATTAGTATTTAGCGACCAACAAAATTTGGTCGCCATGTAGTCGCAAAAAGCCCATCAGAGAAGGTTTTGGTTGACCAAGAATTAAGTTGGTCACGGAAAGTTAACATTAACGACCATATAGTTTGGTGACGAAAAGGATTTAAGTTTGTTGAAGATTGAGCATTTGCGACGAAAAAATTGGTCGTGAAAATGAAGGTTTTTGGTGACCAATAATGAAGTTGGTCGAGGAAAGTTACCATAGCAACCATATAGTTTCGTCGCTAAAAGGATTTAAATTTGTTAAGAATGTTCATTTGCGACAAAATATTGGTTACGAAAATGAAGGCTTTTGGTGACCAATAATTAAGTTCACCGCGGAAAGTGTACATTTTAGCGACTACATTGGTGGTCACCAATAGTTATTCCGAGAACCTTACTGCGACTAAAATCTTATCGGTCGCAAAAAAACTTTTAATTTCAAAAATGAATTTTTTAGATATAATGCTAATTTTTTTTAATACCTATAATACATTTGCAATTAATACATAATTCATGTCCATCCAATCAATTTCAATATACCAGCCCATCAACAATCCAATCTAAAAACAAAAAACCATCAATTATAAAGTCAAAATAGTAGTTAATGTATGTAATTACAACCACCTGTCAACATGAACACATTACACGTCCAAAATAACCGATCATCCTTATAACCATCCAAAATAACCATCCATCCATACAACGAATTCACCACATCAAAAAAATATTTAACAAAACCATCAAAAATTTCAAATGCATGTCATATTTATACGATGCGAAGTATCTCAAAAACTCCACGTATATGCACAATTTAGAATTAATGTACCGGCAAACTCAGGTCCATAAACACGCATGACTATGCCTCTAGCTACCTACAATAAAAAAATTGAAGAAAACGTTGTTAATAATAATATTTTTGTTTACATTTATATTTTAATTTTGTAAAAATCTATGAATCTAACTCCACTCCCAAAACTAACAATCACACATAGCCTTATTGCCCAATTCAAAAAAAAATTAAAAAAAATAAAATAAATAACAACAACACGAAAGAAAATAGGGAATTAATTTAACTAAATGTATCATAGCAAAACTAAATGATCACAACTAGAATGACAGGGAAGAAAAAGCCCAATCATTTACTAGTACAACACCAAGGGTTGACAAGAGACTAACCAAAAACAAACACAAAAACAAAACAAAGTACAACAACCCAAACAATCACTGAAAACAGAAATAGTAGTAGCCACAAAAATAAACAACTCTATAATATAATGTCCTTCCCAAATGCAAACAGCAGCAACACTTCAAGTCAGATGCATATCATACTAAGTTATCCCAGATTGTTACACCACTGTCATGCCTGTTATAACAACTCTTTGCCTTACATGAAAAAAAAATCTAAACACTCAAGACCAAATCACCTTTTCATCGAAATAATAATTACAATAGGACATAACCAACATATGGGTTATAACCAAATATCACTTGAAACATAACAAAAAATGTCCAAAGAAACTTGAATACTTTGTGAGAGTAGGTATCAAGAAAAACAAGCCACCTGAATAGTCCTAAAATCAATTTTTTTTCCCCTTACCATTCGCTTGTGTTTTTGAGAAATACCTATTGTACCTACAATTATATGATTAGAACATCATATGATCACAATAGTTGGATTCCTAGTATTTTGAACTGTTTCTTATCATTTTATAGGAATAGATTATGGGGAAAAAATTAAAGGTTCCTTATATTAGTTCCCAGGTTCCTTTACTTTCCTTGCAACTCATTGCAACAAGGATATCATGTGGTAATTCCTACACTTCAATACTAAACTAGCCCTTGGAAGGCTACGAACAGCTTGAACTGAAGGATAACCATGTTGTGAATCTGTTAGATATGAAGCATTTATTGAAGCAAAATTTGGGAGGGAAATAAGTGAAATAGGTTAGTTATAAGCTAAGATTGAAATTGGTTGATTTAGTGGCTGAATCTAGATCACTAACTGAAGCAGAGAAAGGTAGAAGAAGGGAGGTCAGATCTGCATAACAGCCTTATTACATCTAGCCATCCAACTATGTACCTAAATTCGAATGAAATCAGCCTATGAAACCAAGCAAATCAATATTAGACCATCATATGAATGGAAACCAACACGACATTCATAGATCAACCGTCTAAATCAGATCTATGAGCTGATAAATTGAAGCAAATCCCAAAAGAATTCACAAACCATCAAAAGCAATAGTACTATTTGAAAAACACTCGTAGATGTAATAAAATTTAAAGTACTTACTCATCAAAAGAGTCATATCCACTATGATTACCCTGCATTTGTCTCATAAAGTGTTCGAACTGCTCAAAGCGTCCCTCATATGATTGAATTATACTTTTTAGTGATGCTACCTTTTCTTTAAGGACCTTAACCTCTTCATCATGTGCTTATGATTGAGCTGTAGAATTGAATGTAGAAGACAGCTTTGGACCAACCCCGAAACATTTCAAATACGCTGACCGCTTCCCAAGGACTTGAATAGTAATTTGCTCCTGTGTCAGTGGGGTTGCTCCAGGCTGTGAAGCTTCCTCACGAAGTTGGTCCATTTTCTCCTAGTGGTGTTAAAAAAAAAAAAATTTAGATCAGCAGTTATCCTATTTTACAAGTACACTAACTAGTTAAGCATTATATAGGAATATGAATAACAAATATAGTAAAGGTATGCTTGCATATAACACCCCACAAACTGGTTCAATCTAATCATCTTTTTTGTTACTCCAATGTGAGGTCTTGTAAAAATCTACAATGTAAGGCTTCTTCCCATTTTCAATTCCCTGCATGAAACACATAAAATGCAAGCTTAGTAATATTATTAATGAAAAAAAAAATGCAGCATTAACAAATAGTTTTAAAACCAAAAAAAAAATATATGTTACCTCAATTGAGATTGTTGCTGAAAATGACCTTGAACCCATGGTGTGATTATAGGATAACTTTTTCCTGTTGGCTATATTTCTTTTTGATCGTTTCTACAATGCAATAAAAATATTAACTTACAAAATCAGTATCCAAGCTTGAGTTATTCATATTCAAACATCCATGGATTCGTAGTGCAATTAGAAGAAACATCCATAACTGTTAAGTCAATTACCTTGTGTGTGTCACCAAGAAACACTTCATCAATCATGTACCTCTAATCTTCTTGGCTCACCCCAATAAATGGGTTACTATAAAGATCTGTACCTTCTTTCACCAACTCTTTGTAATGTTGATTCATATGATATCGCTAGCCTTTGAACAAATGTGTGGACTTTCTGTCAATAATTTCTTGTGGAAGTGGGCTCTCATCATATCCTTCAATCTCAAACTTATCCTATCCCAATTAAACACAAAATGAAAATTAAACATCATATATATTAACTACTTCAATCTCAACAACTATAAAAATTAAATTACCCGCAAGGATTGTACGATAGCTACTCTAATGGCTGGTGGAACGTCCTTTCAATTTTTTGTTCCTTGCAATGGGGCTTGCAATCGAATTTGTGCCCCCAATTCATTAGCCGCCTTAGTGGCATTAAGCCCGATAATGTTCTCCGCTCAATAAAAACTCTAACAAAAAGCTTCTTGCCACCATGTTGGGTGATAAGTCTACTAGTGTTCTTATCCCTCGTTGGACCTCATACTCACTTCATTGGTGAACCTATATTATAAACACAAAATGAAACACTACTATTTCTTTCAATCTATATGTTATAAACAATGTAATGTCCACACTCTACAAGAATAAGGACAATTAAAGAACTGCTTATAGGCACTGTTATAGGTTGCTGCTGTATATACACTTTGATGGCTTATATAGGCTGTTTATAAGCTGCTGCTATATAGGAAAATTGTTAGTACTGTTTATAGGTTGTTGCTATATAGGTTATTGTTGTTGTATATACGAATAGCAGATTTCAAGAACTCTCTTTAAATAGCATATGTGAATGAAGATTACTATGTATCATGGAATGTATATAGGTTACTGCTGCTGCTGCTACTATATAGGTTGCTGTAGATTTTAAGAACTCTCAAGTTTAATGCATCATGGAATGTATATGCCTTTATTCAAGCTTGCAATTATTTCATGTTCATGATTATAAGATTACTATGTCTACAATAATATGATTTCTTCTATCTTTTTAAAGAAGCCAACCTTCAATTCAATTCACCATGCATACTTCACTAACATTATAATTTTTTGTTTGTGCCCCACTAAATTGAAAAAAGAAAATGAGCTTTTAATCACTAACAAGTTTTCAATCATAATCACTCCAAAAAGAGTAAGCATGTAGTAACTACGCAACATTGATTACAATTTCATGAGCAAGAATCAAATTGTTCTATACAAAGGATGAAACACTTACCAATATCAGCTGTTTGCAAAGATGAAGATGCATCCACAGGAGATAGATCTGCAGATGCATTCACAGGAGATGAAGCTATTGACATGTGAGTTGGGACCTCAATTGAGGTTGCCTCTGACACTGAAGTCATTGACCTCCTCTTATTGGATTGCCTAGGCAGCATATGTGTAGTCTTTGTATGTAACAAATGAATTGTAAGCAATGCATTAATAAAGATTTAAATGCATGACAATTCATGAAATTGTAAGATAACCTAACAGTCTAATATTAGAATTACATTACAAGTAATGAAATTATCAACAAAAAAATTCATTACAATTTCAATCATAACTAAACATGACTTCATTAACAAGTGCATGCCGTTACAATCAAGGACATTACAATGAAAATGACTTCATAATGTAAAAAGGAAAGGATATTACAATCAAGGCTCTATATCATGATATGTATCCGAGTTACTATGACTATAAAATTCATCTTCATCATCACTAGGATCATTTGAATGTTGATCATTATCATCACAGATAAAATCATCTCTGTTTGAACCCTCTACATATACACCTCTACTAGATTGCAGAACCACCTGACTTGGAATAATATCAGGTGCAATATCAGTCCTACGTAAAGTGTAGCTAATGGAATCTACAATGGTGATTTGGACAATTTTAGTGGTCTCATCCTGCTAGAACACATAATTCGAAATAGGCAATTCATTATCATTAGGATCTACATCCTCAAGCTCTGACACATTTCATGTTCCTCAACGTTGAAATCGCTCTATGACTTTCCAATGTTCACCTAATTTGGTATCATTGACATAAAAAACTTGTTGCACCTGACTTGGCAAGACAAATGGGTCATTTTGATACCAACAGCTTCTTACATCAATGGTTGTCAAATGTGTTTCGGTGCGAAATGTTCTGTTACTACCAGTGTTAAACCATTCACATTGAAACAACACAACTCGATGCCCGAAGATGTATGTCATTTCCCAAACTTTAGTCAACTAACCATAGAAATCAATTGACATACTGTGATGATCCCCTTGAACAACCAACCCGCTATTTTGACTTTTACGACGATTGTCTCGCTCTTTCGTGTGGAATCGAATGCCATTACAAATACAACCCGAATAAATATTCACTATTGGACCAAGTCCATTAGCTAATGACCACAACTCATCAGTTGCTTCCGATTATCCTTGAGCTCGTAATTGATTTATTTACATGAACATATGACAAGGATGCATGATGTTAATATCAATCTAGGAACAATGAATTATGTTTATGATGTTTATTACATATTATCTATATATCTTACCGCTCTTTGAACCACCTAGGAAATTTTTCTTGTTGCCATCTTGTAATGTCATGTACATTTGCATTTTGTCACTGATTCTTGTGCTCTCTACTTGAAAAAAAAAATGAATAATTAGTACTTGAGTGTGATCATAATGAAAAAGCATTTTGCATATACTTAACTAAATGAGAACATACTTTAGATATTCATCAATTTCAGGACTATTGTACAAGATAAACCAATGAGCCACTTTTCTTTCTTTCTCAGACATGTTAACTGCCCTTTGAGTTAGCCCAAAAGTACAGACTTTTTGTAAAAAAGCTAAATGCCCTGAGCCAACATCACAACCATCTTCATTTCTTTCCTCTCTGTTAAATACGGTTTCAATCCCACCGAGATACATAGAGCAAAAAGTGAGGCATTCTTTGACAATGTAAGCTTCTGCAATTGAACCTTCAAGGCGAGCTCGATTTGCTACATACCCTTTCAAAATCCCGAGTAATCTTCAACAAATAACAAGAAATTATTATATAAACCACATATATGGTACTATAATATTAAAAAAAATATAATTTCAGAGTAAACACATAAAAATACCTTTTGATAGGGTACATCCATCGATATTGCACTGGCCCTCCAAGAATGGCTCCGCGAGGCAAATGAATAGCTAAGTGAACCATCAAATCAAAGAATGCAGGTGGGAATTTTTTTTCTAACTTGCAAAGTATGAGTACTATGCTCTCTTGTAATTTCTCCAAATCATTCACCCTCATTGTTTTTTAACATAACTGTTGAAAGTGATTTCCCAACTCAAACAATGCAATAGAAATGTCCTTGTTAAGATACCCATGCATTCCAATAGGAAGAAGTCATTGTATAAGGACATAGCAATCATGACTTTTCAAATCGGATAACTTGCCGCCCTTAGTGCTTACACGCCTAGAGATGTTTGCTACATATCCATCAGGATACCTAATCAATTTTAAGAACTCACAAAAACCTTGTCTTTCCTTTAGGGAAAATGTGTACAATGCAATGGTCTTTTCAAAGAACTCATCCGCGCGCCTCTTTAAGTGCAAATCTTTCCTAATTTTCATATCCTCTAAATCCACGTGTACTTTTTCCGTGCTCTTGTTCTTTCCATCAATGCTCAACAAAGTCCCAATCAAATTATCATATATGTTCTTCTCTATGTGCATGTCATCAAGGTTATATTGTAACTTGAGTGTCTTCCAATAAGGCAATTCGAAAAATATGCTTTTCTTTGTCCAATTCAGGACGGTATTTTCATCCCTTTTTCTTTTTTGGTTGCTTGGATGCTTCCCAAATGGTTTAAATGTTCCTGAATCCAATTGATCTAACATTTGTTCCCCTGCCAACTCCAAAGGTCTTGCTCGATCATCTACTTTACCATTAAAGAGCTTACTTTTTCACCAATGATGGTCTTCAGATAAGTATCAGCGAGCACAAGTGTATCCTATCTTACTTCTTAACCGTTGTGATGATGCATTCGCATTACAATTGGGACAAGCCAAATATCCTTTTGTACTCCACCCTGGGAAGTCACCATATACAGGAAAGTCATTAATAGTCCACATAATAGTTGCATGCATTCGAAAACTTGCCCCAATTAAGGCATCATAAGTAACTACACCATCTTCCCATAACTCTTTCAACTCATCAATTAATGGCCTCAAGTAAACATTAATAACTCTCCCCGGTGCTTGCGGTCCAAGAATAAGCAATGACATCATGGAAAATGGTTGTTTCATACACTTCCACGGTGGTAGGTTATAAGGCATAACTACCACATGCCACATACTATATGAGTTGCTCATATTTCCAAATGGGTTGAAACCATCGGTGGCTAACCCAAACCTCACATTACCTAGTTCTTGGACAAACACGGTATGTTGCCTATCAAAATCCTTCCACGCCTCACCATCGGCTAGATGCCTTAATAGGCCATCATCAACACGTTTTTCTTTATGCCATCTCATATCTCCAGCTGTTTTTCTCGACATGTATAATCTTTGCAACCTTGGTGTTAACAAGAAATATCTCAAAATTTTATGAAGTATCTTCTTACCTTTGCCATCATTCAATTTGTATCTAGGCTCCTTACAAATCGGACAATTTTCTAAATTTGCATTTTCCTTCCAAAAAAGAGCACAATCATACTTACATGCATAAGTAGGCACATATCCTAAACCCAAGTCACATAAAAATTTCTTCACTTCATAAAGGGTCCATGGAACCTTTTGATCACTTTTTAGCAAAAGGTCTTTCAATACACCCAACAACATGTCAAAAGAATTATTGCTCCACTTGTTTAACACTTTCATATGAAGCATCTTAATGACAAACGATAACAAAGTAAACTTCTAATAGCCAAGGTATAATGGACGCCGAGCATCCTCTAACAATTTATCAAGGTTTCGTGCATCCTCTCTTTGCTCATTATCATGCCATCCATCCTCTTCATCATCATAAAAAATATTCGCCATGCGACGGTCTTCTAACATATCATACAATTCATCTTCAATGTCAAGGCATTCATTGGTTGGCCCTTCATCACCAACACCTTCAATGTCATTGTCATTATTCCACATACGAGGTTGATTGACGGAAACAGTTTCCCCATGATGCACCCAAGTCTTGTATGAAAGCGATATCCCTTTTCGGTATGATGTTCAAAATTTAGGCAATCCATACACAGACAATGAATTCTATTATCTAGGCCAACATTTGTCATTGCAAATTAGAGAAATGACTTAACCCCTTTTATATACTCTGAACTCAATCTATTTCTAACTGACATCCAACTCTTGTCCATATTTGGTGACCTACAAAGTGAAGATTGTGTTAGGTGAATAAACTAAGAACCAATTAACTAAATATGAATTAAATATGAATTTTATTCCTATTTTGGAGGCTAATTTTTTTTATAAGGTGAAAAGGTTATTTATACGCTTTAGGCAAGCATAAAAATCTCACATTCTTTCCTATATTATTCAACTATAATAGTTATTGATTCCATTATGGTTGTTTTAGTATAGAATAAGCATAATATTGAATATTGCTATTGTTGCTGCCAAGAAAAGAAGAGAAATAGATTAAGAACTAACAAGAAGCTACTGCTGCAGCATGAAGCTGCTGTTACAGCAAGTTGTTGCCACAATGCACAAAGAACCAACATGAAGTCGTGGCTACCACAATGCTGCTACAAAGAGTAGGACAAAGTGCTGCCACAATGCACAAAGCTGCTACAGCTGCTGCTGCCACAGTGCTCACACTGGAAGCATGATTCTGTACCACAAAGAGTAGGATAAAGCATGATTCTAATAAAAGGACCTCACCCAAAAACAAGACCACCAGCAGGAGGACCTCAGACTCAACACAAACAATAACAGTCACACCAAGCAAATGCAGACTAAAATTTGCCTTAATCATAGACTAAGAGCCAAACAAACAGACAGTAGTAGACTATAACTTGTTACTGCTGCTGTAGACTTTAACCAATGTAGGGCAGCAAACAAACACCAGTATTTTTTAACATATACACCAACAGGACAGCCAAACAACCTCAACCAATGCAGAATTTAACTGGACAATATTGACACAGGTTAAGTTGAAAGTTCTTCTCTCTCTCTCTATATATATATATATATATATTATACAGATATGTTTTACTATTTACATCAATCATACTTCTGGTTCATGTTTTCTGAGTAAAAATTTGTATTTCCTAATGCAGATGGTTTGATTTATTTTGAAGATCTATTGGAGGACACATCACCGTCCTCTAGTTTAAATATTCTAGAAAAGGATTATGCTGACCCAACTTGTAACAAGGGTGAACTGCATAAGAGGGTGTTTTGTAATGTTTGGTTTATTGTAATGAGATGAAATTAAAATATCATTTCATTATGCAACGTAACTAAAATAAATTGTAAAGTTCAATACTTTTCCTACATTTTAACTTAATTTTCTTAGCAAATAAACATTGGGATTGTAATGTCTGCTTACAAAATAATGATTTTTAGAGCATATCACATTAATTCATGACTATAATAATTTAATAAATAAACAAACAAAACAATTGACTATATTTTATTATAAACCCTGAGAAAAAATTTACAAAATCTCATAGAAGAAACATATAACATCAAATTCAACCCTTTAACTCCTCTAAAGTTTTGGTTATACATTCTTTCCAATCAAAAAGTTCAGGAATTATATATCACAGAATTAATAGTCCAATTGATTACAATCTCCTTTTATCCAGTCCATCTAGACAAACATGGACTAAATGTGTCTATTAACAAAGCTAACTATGCATTTTGCCTCACAAAGTAGATGGACGTTATGTGATTATTTTTAAATGTCCAGCAGTGATTTGTACGTAGGTCAAATTGCAGTGATTTAATTTTAAATTTTATGTCAATTTGATCCAATTGATAACGAGTTAATTAGAATTAGAAGGATCAAAATGACATAAGGATATCCCACCGCAGGCCCAATTAAAATCAAGATAAAGCCCTGTTTGGATTAATTGCAAACAATTATTTGCACTTTGGAGATTTTGAACGTAAAACCATTAAAAAGAGTACACTCCTAAGTACAGATTTTGACCACGAGGCTAACCTCGGGCTATTTGTTCATCCAATTCAAGGCAACAACTGATACATTTATATGCAATAGTAACAACTTTGTTCATCTAATACATGGTAGCTTTACAATTCCCTGGAGCACACAGTAATATTCTAAAACCAAATGTATCTTATTACTGAACTATATTTCTTAGTAGCATCCATTAGAATTGTATTTTTACAAGGTATAATAAATGAGAATAGTTTTTATGCCAAATTAAAATAATTTTAATCTATCTCTTATTTGCAAAGCAAACGTAACATTTGTGGTTTTCTAAAATTTATTATTACCAAATTCTAAAACCAATTCAGCTTAGGTAAACAAAATAAAAATGAAAAGAAATTAATTCAACTTGGACTATATCTTGTACAAAGTGAATATACAATCATAATTTTATTTTTTTTATCAACAAAACAAAAACTTTATTGATGAAAATACAATGTAAAATAAAATATTGAGATATACCAAAAAAGATCAGTGTGTGGAGCATCATAACAATAATTTTATTAATCACACTGAGCAAATTATGGTGTGAGTAATGCTAAGGCTACATTTGGATTTAGAATTCGAAAAGAGATTTATGGACAGAAAGAAAAGGGAATAGAATACAAAAATTGAACAGATATTTTATTTACGTGTTTCATAGTTGTATGCTCTGGAAGTATGAGCCGGAGCCATCACACGTGTTGGATTGGACGGAGTTAGGGGTAGACGACGATGCCCCGTATGAGGAGAGAGCGGTTAGAGTTTTAGATACTCGAGACCAAGTCATACAAGGCAAGACGATTCCTTTGGTAAGTGTTGTGGCGATACCACGAGGTTAAGGAAGCCACTTGGGAGCGTGAGGCGGAAGTCCATGTGAAGTATCCGAACCAGTTTGTTGATGTTTGATTACGTATTGAAAACTTTGTTATGTCAATGAATTATAAACATTGCATATGTTTTGGAAATGTGAATTGCATATTTAGTGTTGGAAACTCATTTATCATGTTGATAGGAATGGATGACTGGTGGATGAGTCATGTTAATGAATTGGAATTATTATCATTGTTGTAATTGATTAAAACGTGGTTTTAATGAGTAATTTAGAATTTCGGGGTCGAAATTCCTAAAGGGGAAAGATTATAGCGATTCTAGTTTGGAACCGACCCATTTGATGTTTTGGGTCCGGGTTTCGTTGTCATATATAGTTATTCATGTCTTGTTTCCCATTGTCTTTCTTTGAGTTTATCTTTCGGGATGTGTTGATTGTGTTTAGAACAGGTCGGTAGCTTGTTTTTTAAACTTTTGTTGCCCATAATTTTGTTCCTTCACTCGAGCGTCACTTCTTGCGCTCGAGCGGTCTTTGTGAACTCTCAATACTTTTGCAAGTCTGTAAAAGTACTGGGAAGTGGTATTCTACGCTTAAGCGATGCTTCTTACACTCGAGCGATGTCAGCTCGAGCGACCAATGTTGAGCTCGAGCGATGGTCTGCTGTTTGTAAAACTTCTGGGAGTTCGTATTCTGTACTCGAGTGGTCACATCTTTTATGTCTGGACGCTCGAGCGACACTTCTTGTGCTCGAGCAGTTTGCGCGTATATTAGTCCGTAAAAGTCACTTTTTACATCACTTTTTCATTTTTCTCTCTCTAAACATTTCAAAACCTAAATATTTCTCACTCTCTCTCTAAAACTCATGTATTTCACTTGAATCCACCTAGATCCATTGATCTTTGTCCCTGTGTGCTTTTGTTGAAAAGATAGAGCTTGATGAGGGCTTCGTTCTAGTCGAAGCAAAGTTGATTTTTGGCATGTTTGAGTTTCCTATACTTCCTTTCTCGTCTTCTAAAACTTGAGGTAGGGATTCTTCGCACCTTCTATGAGTTTTAACTTAGTTATTTGTGATTTCTAAACAACATTGTGATTTTGGAAGTTTTTGGAAAAAACCTAAGGTTTTGGGTAAAATCAAAAGAGGGGTTTTTCAAATGGATCCTTGAAAATAACTATGATGTTGGTAAAAATATTGAGTTGGGAAGAAATGGTTGATTTTGGAGAGAAAATGAATTTTGCCCTAAATGCATCAAATATTGATTTTGTATAAATAATGAAATTGATATTGAAATTGTGAAATTGTATTGATATTGATGAGGATGGTGGAGTTGGATATATATTATCACTCACCTCTTGAAATTTAGAAAGTTTATCTTTATTGAGAATTGTATTTCTGTTGAGAAATATCTGTTTTGGGCTATCGGCGGAGGATAGCTATGATTGTTGCTATGATTGTTATAGAAATTGCATGAGAATTAGGGGAATTGAAACTATTTTCTCATTCATTTGCATCGATCATTATTTCACATTTATATATTTCATATGCATATTGTTTTGAGAAAATGGGTGAATCTGGAAAGGAGTTGTTGTTGCTTCAAATAAGTTAGCCTTTGTGTCAAGGGTGAAAGTTCTGAAAATCGTGCGTATACATGGGTGCCGATCTTGTGGCAAAATTTCTGTGAAATGGCAATAGTAGTGCTTGTATAGCCTACGTTTACATAGGTCCCGGTTTACAGTTTCCTCCAGACGAAATTTTCGGGAAAGGTTGTATTGTTTGAAATCCCAGAGCATGATTCATTTTCCTATCTTTTTATTCCAAAGGAAGAGACTTATGTTATTATTATGGCATTGCATAGTTTTAGAAAGAGATACAAAAATGTTTTGGCATGAGCATTGCATATGCATCAACCTTATAGCTTTGTTAAGATTCATATACTGTGTTGGATTATTTTTACTGGGCTTTGGCTTACCCTATGTGGGAAAAACATTTCAGGTGTTGATGAGCCTCCGCCAAGGCAATAGCTTGGCAGGACTTAGAACGAGAGCTTCTCTTGTGCATTTACTGTATTTGTTTTGTGCAAGCCAAGGGCTTTAACTGTATTAGACTTAAGTCCACTTTTGTTGTAAGCAAGAACTGTCTTGGAAAGTTGTAAGCCTTTAGGGCATCTATTTATCTATTTCACTTTCTCATCTTATTTCTTATTGTACATATGCTATAGATTCATGGCTAGACTTATGAATTTATATCTGCATATGTCACCTTTTGTACAAGTGATTGGGATAAACGAAAGATAATTATTTCATCATACGTTGTTATGAAATTTATATTGTGTATGGTTTATAGCAATTATTTCAGAGCGTTGCAACTAGAGATTGAATGGTGGTGTAATAGATGTGTTATGGTGTATGTTAAGGATATATAAATCGAAAAGTCTAGGCACACAGACGACCGAACATAGAAACTGTGCATCCATATGTCTAGTCGGACGACTGCCCGGACGATCGGCCAGAGCTTGTTGATCGCGACTGTCATGGTGTTGACCACAGCTATCATAATGTCTTCTGGGTGTTCGAGCGTTTGGCCGAACAATCGCCCGGTGGAACAGTTTCTGTGTTTAGTCTTTGTGTGCATAGCATTACTATATATAAATAATAGATAAAATAAATAAGTAATGTAAAAAGTACAGTGGGTCCCACCTCATAGTCACCTAAACACATAAGCACACCACATAAGCACCTTGTCACATAGAGCACATACGAACCACCCCTCTAAGATATCAACATGTTCCACGGCGCTCAAAGATTCCCAAGTGAAAAAAGCATTGATCAAGTACCCTTCCAAAAGGACTTAAATGAGTTGAAAAAATGCAAGTTGTTGTGATAACCCTCACGCTATCCTAACCATACTTATGTGCATTCATGTGATTTTGTCTTGTAAACTTGCATTTCAAGTCTTGTCCTTGTTCGTTTAAGTGTTACAGCATGTTTTGTACCCTGCTTGGTGTGAGTTTAGCCGATGGCGTCTTTAGTCTAGAACTTCCTTGGAACCACTTTGTTTGACCTCTACCTTCGCCTTGGCATACTGGCCGAGATGTCATTATCTAGGCCGAGGTGTTCATCACCAAGGCCGAGGTGTGAATTATCTAGGCCGAGATATTACCTTTGCACCTAAGTGATCTTGTCCCGGAGAGGTATGACCTAGACCGAGGTGTGGCACATCTAGGCCAAGGTGTGGCACAGCTTAGTCAAGTGTTGTCCTTCCTACCCGAGGTCATTATTCCCTACTTGCCGATGTCTTGTTCTTAGCCGAGATCCTTACTCGCCAGAGTGCCCATGCCATCTTGTTTGTTGAACACACTTTGTCATAGTTTTGTCTTGTCACTCAGCCACCTTTCTGTGTAGCACCAACCAGCCGCTGCCACGTGCCTCTGTAGAGGGTTAAGTAAGCCAGCAGACTTAGAATATATCATTTGCTATATGTCTTTGTTTGTGAGGAGAGAGAAGCTCTAGAAGAAGAAGAAGAAGTTTAGAGTGAGAGAGTGGGTTTTGAGCTTGATTACTAGAAATCAAACCATTAGATTCGCGTATTGAGGTTAGATTCTTGATCTACTCTTGTCATTCTTATTGATCATCTAGCTGCATTGCATGATCGAACCCGTTTTGCATGTCATGCATCGAATGAAAGTTGGTTTTAGAAAGAGAAAATGGTGTTCATGTGTTCTTGAAAGAAAGGTCTTGTTTGATCTGAAAGTTTGCACTAAGTTTCATGTTTTTGTGTTTGTTCTCACTAGATCCTTGAATATGGGTACCCAGGTCCATGTTTTTGAACTCATAGCATGAAATCTCAGATTTTGTAATAGCAAATCACGATCTTTGCATTCATCCCCCTTATGTTCATGTTCTTCATGTTCATCATGTTCTTCAAGAAAGGGAAACCTAGATTTTTCCCGACTTCATTTCGTTGAATGTGGCCATCGAGGCCACACCTCGGCAAGAGGGTGTAGAACCTCGGCCTAGACCTGGTAGTTGCCCAGCATGTTTTCCCGAGATAAAGAACTGTGTTTGTTTTGATTTGACTTAGTCTTGAGGAATGCCGAGATAATCTGCATGCATATGAAACTTGTTTGAAAGTGCATTCAATAGACTTTGCCATGTGTTTGTAGGGTTTGGACTTGCCTCGATCCCGACGTTTGAAGAACTAAGTGAGTGGTATTTTTAATAAAGCTATGTTATAATGTTTTGATAAAAGTCTCGTTTGCTTCGTTTTAGAAAGTAATTGCAAAGCATGAATGGTTATTCCTAATTGGAAAATATATTTATATTGTTTTGATGACATTCTTGGAAGTCCGTACGTGTTAAGGGACTATAAGCACTTGTAGCACAAAGTTTGGAAGTCCGTACGTGCTAAGGGACTATAAGCACTTGTAGCACAAAGTTTGGAAGTTCGTACGTGCTAGGGGACTCTAAGCATGAGTAGCACAAGTCCTTAGTGTCCGGGGACTATAATGCAACGACACCATTGAATTGAGATATCTCCCTTGTCTTGTCTTGTTCGCCACTGACGGTTTACCGCGTGGGTTTTGTTTGCCGAGATGTCATCACTTGTATTGTAATGATGTTAGTAAGCATCCTTGGAACTTGGCAGATTTGCTAGTTGGACTTGGTTCATCCTTTGACTTGCACTAATTATGTTATGTATTGTTTGATAAAGATCTTGAATACCAGTCATGCAAACCCCTTTATTTCTTATACCATTCACTGAGTATCCAAGCTCACCCTCTCTATATATATGTAGGTGATGAGCAGGAAGGCGGTGACGCCTAGGTGTGACTCGCAAGCTTGTTTTGGGTTTTTGTTATGTCGGCTTAACTTGTGTTCATGTCGGCAGTCTTGAAAATTATGCTTCTCGGCTTATAATGCTTGTAATTTACACTTGTCGACTGGAGAAGCCTTTTGACCAAGATGTAAAATGTATTTTTGTACCTTATTGTATTTGTATCCAAGTTGTAATATTATGTAAAGTTGTATGCCATTCCATGTAACTTACGCACTGCTCTTATGGACCACTTGTATTTTAAGATTTATGCTTCTGCACTTGTGAGCCCCATATATATAATTATACTCTGTTTGTGTGTGAATTTTGAAAGTTGGCCTTCGGTAATCTCGGATTACTGGCCATCACGGCACTAAACTACTAGGGGCGGTTTGGGGTCGTGACAGTTGTATCCTAGAAGTTTGATCCCATACCCATATAGTTACCTAAACACATACTCATGTTAAGCAATTGACATTCTTTCCTAGCATGGCAACCCATTATGGCGCTAGCCACTTCCCACGAGCTCAAGGTATTCAAACCTGGTTGGCTCTAATACCAATTTGCAAACCCCCTAATTACTAATAATAAAACATTGCTCATAATATAATTAATTCTACACCATTCTTCACCAACCAACAACATTAATCCAACACCCTCTTTATCATTGAAATACAACCTCAAGATAACAAATGTCATGTTCAACTTTTAGTTACATCAACATTAATATAGTTCAAGAAGTTAGAGGAGATGATACAAAAATGCCCTATTGGCTTACAAATATCAAGGTCACGCCTTGTTACAACAAATGGACTCATAGTCCCAAAACATGTATGCTCGGAGCTTCCATAAAATATATTCATGAGCTTTGCGCTCCAACCAATACAAAACTTGCACTTCCTTCTCATTAGGGCGGTGTGGCACATTACCAAGTCCTGAAATGTTAGACAAGAATGAGTTAGATGCTCAGTAGAAATTTTTTTAACAAGTATCTAGTTATTCAAAGACCCATATGGTATCATCACAATCAAACCGTATTTAGTTCAACTAATAGTATTACTTTAAAGGAGAAAGTGAGAACCCACTGCTTGTACAAATTTGATAAATTTAACACCGGGGGTAAATACGCTATGAAGTCCCTAAAGAGAGTCCCAATACATACATATATATAGGTTTACATCGAAAAATATCCCCACATTAGCTGGCTATTAATACGGCGGGAAATGGGCACCCCAAATCATCCGTTTTTCCACTTTCACCGACTATAATATGGCAGGACCAGTGGACACCCAAAAATATTTCCCCACATTCGTCCGACGATATAGTGATTCTTGTTTAGACCCAACCCGTTGATGTTTTGGATCTGGGTTTCATTGTCTTATACAATTTTTCATGTCTTATTTCTCCTTATTCCTCATTGAGTTTGGTTATTAAAGTGTCTTGGTTGCATTTGGAACAAGTTGTGAGTTAGTTTTTCAAAATGGTTCATGTCTCTTCGCTCGAGCGACACTTCTTGTGCTCAAACTATTTTTGAGAATTCTTAGTACTTTTGTAGGACTGTAGAGATACTAGGAGTTGGCATTCTACGCTCGAGCGGTGTTGGCTTAAGTAGTCCTTCTTGAGCTCGAGCTATGGTCCTCTGTCCATAAAACTTCTGGAAGTTTGTATTCTTTGCTCAAGCGATAAACTTCTTCACTCGAGTGGTCTCACTTATTTTGTCTAGTCACTCAAGTGACACTTCCTTCGCTCGAGTAGTCTGCGTGTATATCAGTCCATAAAAGTCACTTTTTGAGTCACTTTTTCATATCTCTCTCTCTCTCTAAACATTCTAAAAACCCTAGTTCTAGAACTTCTCTCTCTAAAACTAACCTTCTCTCTACAAATATACTCTCATCCATTGATTTCTCAGCCTTAGTCCATTTGTTAAAAAAGGTAGAGCTCATCTAGAGCTTTATTCTAATCGGAACAAAGTTGGGTTTCGGCGTTTTTGAAGTTTCTCCATTCTCTCTTGTCTTCTAAGCTTGAGGTAGGGATTCTCTACACTTTCTTATGATTTTTAACTTAGTTATATGCTATTTCTAAAATAATATTATGATTTGGAGATTTTTGAACAAACCTAGGGTTTTGGTTTAAAAATCAAAATGAGGTTTTCAAATGGTTATGGGATTGGAAATGAGGTGGAATTGGGATAAAATGATTGGTTTTGATACTTGGGATTGATTGCGGAAGAAAATGGGATTTTTGCCCTAAATATCTGAAAGGTTGATTTTGTATAAATAATTGGAATTGATGTTGGAAATATGAAATTGGGTTGATAGTGATGAGGATGATGGAGTTGGGTATGTATTACCACTCACATCTTGGAAATTGGAAAGTTTATCTTATGAAAATTATTTATCTATTTAGAGATATCTATTTTGGGCTATCGGTGGAGGATAACTCTGATTATTGTGGAAATTGTATAAGAATTAAGATAATTGAGATTATTTTCTCATCCATTGCATTGAGCATTGTTGCATATTTAACACATTGAAACTGTTGTTGTTTTGAGAAAAATGGGTAAATACCTAGGTGAATCTGAGTAGGAGTGTAGTTGTGGTATTAAGTTGGCTTCTGTGTCCTTCGCGAAAGTCTAAAAACCCGCACGGTTAGGTGTTGAGCCTTCCGTTTAATATAAGTAAAAATGAAAATTTGGTAATGCTTGTAGCCTACTTGCAGACACGTCCTAGAGATTCACAGGGTTGTATTCATTGCCATGTTTTCTATTGTAAAGGAAGTGACATCATGAATTGAGATATAAATTTGGCACTACACAGTTTTGGAAAGAGAAATGAAAATGTTTTGGCATGGGCATTTCATATGCATTCACCTTATATCTTTGTTAAGATTCATAAACTGTGTTGCAGTATCTTTACTGGGCTTTGGCTCACACTATGTGGGAAAACCATTTTTAGGTGCTGATGATATGCCTCTGCCAAGGCAATAGCTTGGGAGGACATGGAGCTGAAGGCTTCTTTTCGTGTATCGTTGTATTCATTTTGTACAGGCCATGAGCTTAAACTGTATTGGATTTAAATCCATTTTGATTGTAACCAAGCATTGCCTTGGAAAGATGTAGCCAATAGGGCACTATTATATATGTTTAACCCTTACTTCATATCTTTTGTTTATAACACATGCTATAGATTCAGAGTTAAGGCTTATGAATATATAACTGCATGTTTTATCTTTTGTACTATGGAATCATGTGAAATGGAAGAGATATTGTATTTAGAATGGTATGATTATTATTAATATTGTGGATGGTTCTATTGTAATTATTTTTGGGATGTTACAGACGATAGCTCAAGACATGGAAATTGGGCACCTAAACTTCCCCGTGCGGGTACTAACCATACACAACATTTTTCCAAAACCAACTCTCTACCCAAACTCTCATACTATTTACGTCCTCCTTAATAATCTTTCCAAAGCTTCCGAGTATTTATACATTCATCGGAATAAAAGTATTCTTTCATCAGCCAAGCAATTTGGGGCAAATATAAATGACAATATCCAATATCTCAAGAACATTCCAAATTCACAATTCTCCATTCAAATACCACTTTAATATCATAAACCAAACATCAATTTAAAGAATTACGGGTTAATTTCATTTTTATTACATTATTTCTAAAACTCTAAAATTATGGGTTTTTTTTAAAATAAAATTTGGAGCTTTTGTCCCTCCAACATATATCATATTAATTTTCATCAAAAACTTCCATAATGCATGGCTAAAAGTAGAAATCTTAAGAAAATTGTAGGGAAAATACTATTTTTGTAAGAAAAACTCAATTCATAAACTCAAACATTCATTAACTCATCAATGTCATGGCAACACCACATAATCATCTCCAAATTAAAGAGATACAAGGTTAAAAGTAGTTCTACCTCAAGAATCAAGACAAAGAAGCTAGGTTTTTGAAGAACTCTTTGTAAAATCAAGTCCAATTGGTCGAATCCAAGATCTCCAAGTGAACTTCAATTTTTGGAAGAGCTTTTAGCTTGAATCTTAGTGTAATGAGACATTTCTAGAGAGAAATAGCTAGGGTTTTTGGAGCTAGAGAGAGAGAGAGAGAGAGAGAGAGAGAGAGGAGAAAAAGAAAAAGTGAGGAAAATGATCTAAAAGTCACTTTTTAAGTGGCTGATATCGCGGAAACAACTCAAGTGGTCTTTTCAATGCTCAAGTGGCGAATGAAACCTCTTAGTATCTCTGCAAGAAAAACGAGATACTGGGAACCCCTCATCTTTGCTCGAGCGACCACTTGTTTGCTCCAGCGGTACTTCGACCTACAAAACAAACTATTGAGAGCACTTCAACTCTGTTCAAGCTGTATTTTCACTACTCAGTAGTCACCTTAAACGAATTGTCACAATCTCTCCCCCTTAAGGAATTTTGCCCCCGAAATAACATCAATCCTCAACACAACATCAACAATATGATACCAATACAATAATAACCAATTCACAACCATTCCCAAATAGCAAACAAACAACTTCTAATAGCAATATAAAGAAAATATAAGAGGAATGACATCACATCCAGTTTACTCCATATCAAAGGAAAAGCAATTCAAGTGAAAACGTTACACATTTTGAAATAAATCTGGGTATTTCTCGCGGGCCTTAGCCTTACGCTCCCAAGTTGCTTCCTCAATGTCGTGATGATGCTAAAACATTTTAACTAGCGGAATGGTCTTACCCTTTAATACTTTTTCCCGAGTGTCTAGGACTTGAACCAGTCTCTCTGCATAAGACGCATCCTCACTAACCTCAAGATCTATCCAATCTAACACATGGAAAGGATTGGGCCCATACTTACAGAGCACTGGCTCATGGAACACATTATGCACTCTGGAGAGTTATGGTGGTAAAGCAAGATGATAAGCAACTTATTCTATCCATTCTATGATGTCAAAAGGACCGATAAATCGAGGAGATAATTTCCCGCTTCAAACAAACCTCGTCAATCCCTTTCTAGGTGATATTTTTAGAAATACATGATCTCCTACCTCAAAGGACAACAGCCTCTACCTACGATTGACATAACTTTTTTGACGGCTTTGAGCCATAACTAATCTCTTCCGAATGAGAGCCACCCTCTCGGTGGTCTCACGAACCAACTCGGGCCTAAGCATATTTGAATCCCTTACCTTGGCCCAACAAACTGGTGATCTACAAGGATACCCATAAGGAGCTTCGAAAGGTGCCATCTCAATGCTAGCCTAATAACTATTATTGTAAGCAAACTCGACTAAATGTAAATGTTTCTCCCAAGGCCTTTTGAAGTCTAACACACAAGCTCTTAACATGTCTTCTAAAATTTGAATGGTGCGCTTGGATTGTCTATTGGTTTGAGGATGGTAGGCGGTACTAAAGTTCAGTTGAGTACCCAAGGCACTCTAAAGATTCTGCCACAATCGAGAAGTCACGCAAGGGTGTCTATCAGAAACTATACTCATCGAAACTCCATGGAGTTGAATAATTTCACAGATGTAAAGTTCGGCTAAATATTCAACAGAATCCCCCACACTCATGGCAAGAAAATAGACTGACATGGTGAGTTGATCTACAATCACCCATATCGCATCATTACCCCTTTGCGTTTTAGGAAGACCCATAACAAAGTCCATGTTGACATGTTCCTATTTCCACTCGGTAATAGGTAAAGGCTGCAATAATCCCTCGGGTTTTTGATGTTCGGCCTTGATTTGCAAATAGGTTACCTAGACACAAATGAGGCTACATTCTTCTTCATACCCCTCTACCAAAACTGACGACTAAGGTCATGTTATATTTTTGTGCCTCCCGGATGTACCACAAGGTGAGAGTAGTGGAGTTCCTGAAGGACTTCGTCTCTAATAGGCTCAGGTACAAAACAACCGGTCGAGATAACAAACACTCAAATCGGCGTAAATATTCAAACACTTCTCCTCCTTTCCCTTGGAGATTCTCTCTCAAATTGTCTCCACTTTCGAGTCACCCTGTTGTGCTTCCACTACTCTTGTGACAAGTGTAGGTTGTACAAAAGCGATGGACAAGGTGGCTTGTTCTGTGGACTTGCGAAGTTGCAAGTCAAACTCACTAATGTCTCCCATCATCTTCCATTCCCTCACTGTGAGACTAGTTAAGGTACTTATGAATTTTCTACTCAAGGCATCAACCACTACATTAGCCTTTTTGGGGGTGATACTGTAACTCAAAGTCGTAATCCACCATAAATTCCATCCATCTCCGTTGACACAAATTCAAATCTTTCAGAGAAAATAGGTACTTGAGACTCTGATGATCAGAGAATACTTCAAATTTTTCACCATACAAATAATGTCTCCAAAGTTTGCAGGCAAAAATGACGACATGAAGTTCTAGGTCGTGAGTCAGAAAATTTCTTTCATGAATTTTTAGTTGTTGAGTACCGTATGCCACTACCCTGCCCTCTTGCATCAAAACACACCCTAACCCTTCCTTAGAAGCATCACAATGAACCGTATACCCCCAAACATGTTATGCTATAATGATAATAGGAGCGGTAGTTAACCTAAGCTTCAATTCTTGAAAGGGACTCTCACAAGCTTCACTCCAAACGAATTTTAGCCCCTTACGAGTCAATCTAGTAAAAGGTGATGTTATAAAAGAAAAATTCCTTACAAAGCGATAGTAGTAACCAGTTAGACCAAAGAAACTATGGATTTCATAGGCATTTTTATGTTGATCCCAATTCTGTACAGCCTCAATTTTGGAGGAGTCCACTGTAACCCCGTCCTCGGAAACTACATGACCCAAAAACTTCACTTCTGAGAGCCAAAACTCACACTTTTCAAATTTCGCATACAAACGATGTTCCCTAACAAGTTATAAAACCTTACAGAGGTGCTCCTCATGCTCCTCTTTGGAAGTAGATAAGAATGTCATCCACAAAGACGACAACAAACTTGTCAAGAAATTCTCAGAAGACTCGATTCATTAAGTCCATGAATGTAGCAACCAAACGACATTACTAGAAACTCATAATGGCCATATCTGGTACAAAAGGCCATTGTAGGAATATCCTCGTCCCTAAACCATAGCTGATGATAACCTGACCTCAAATCTATCTTCGAAAAACAACGTGAACCTTTGAGTTGGTCAAAAAGATTGTCTATTCTAGGCAATGGATACTTATTTCTTATTGTACTCTATTTAATTTGCAAATAATCTATACACAATCTCAATGAACCATCTTTCTTTTTAGGAAAAAAGGTTGGAGCTCCCCACGGCGAAGTGCTAGGGTGTATGAAGCCCTTAGCTAGCAACTGTTGCAATTGTTCATTTAGAACAATGAACTCGGTCGGTGCGAACCTATACGGTGACATGGAGATAGGTGTTGTGCTCGGCACCAAATCTATGGTAAACTCAACCTCCTGGTGATGCGGTAATTCAGTGAGATCCTCTAGAAAGACATCTAAATACTTACAAACCACTCTAGGAAATACATCTCGAATCATACCACTCCCATCATCTAAGAAGGTTACAAGGAGGGAGCTAAGTTTGCCTCGACCACGTGGGTCATACAATGATGGCAACAATATTTTTGTTCTATCCCCTAGAAAGGAGAATCAATCACCACTCGATGTGCACATAGTAACTCTTATACGGTAGCAGTCGATAATGGAACGGTTAGAGGACAACCAATCTATGTCGAGGATGACATCAAAACCCGACATATCTAATAACATAAAGCTGAAAGGATGTCGACGGTCAGCAACCTTAATCACATACCCACGACATCCTCGATTCAAGACAATCTTACCCTCACCAAGTGACTCTACCATAAGTGAAGACTCTAGTTCCACAATTTCTGACCTTAAAATAGATGCGAACGCAGATGCTATGAATAAATGAGATGTCTCGGTATCTATTAACACACTACCCGAGTATTGAAGATAAAATATGTATCTGTAGACTCGACTTTCTTTGCGCACCCCTCTTTCGGAGAGGCACGAATAGGTCTTACAGTTGGGGCTCCTGTCACGGTTCTGAATCTAGTCTCACAAAGTGCAATGTGAAAATTGATAAATCACCAAAGAGTCCAAATCCGGCAAATCGTTTTGAAAAATTTATTTTTAATCAAAAAGCGCCAAAAATGGGCTGCTTTGCCAGATTACAAAGTCGCCACCTAAATATTTTATTTTGGGAAAATTTAGGAAACCTTGACTCGTGCCAAAGGCCACGTGTCTGTCATCACCAAAGTTACCTCGGCTCAGGAACTTGGGTACGAGGGGGGAAGGTCTTGAAATGAGCACCCCCGCTCGCCCGATCAAAGGATCGGCCTCTACTAAGCATGATATGTTGTCTTATAAACACATGTGTTCTTATCCGGTTATTAGCTAACTTTACTATGTGATGCGCACAGCATACAAGTATAGACTAAATCACACGAATTGGAACAAAACAACTCATGTTTGTTTTCAAAAATAGTTTGAAAGCGCCACCCTCAAGTGGGCTTAAAACATGATTTTTTTGCCACTTCGCAAAGTGGACTTAAAACTCACATTTGATGAATTGTTCCAATTCAAGCAATAAAGCCTTCATCCACAGGCATTCATGCAGTTAATCATTTAAGCAAATAGCCTCATGGCAAACATGCTATCATGGCAAAACTCACACTCATGTAAGTATGCTAAAGCGTAAAACTCACAGTGTACTCCAAGCCAAAACAAAAACTAGTTAGAAATAGGCATGATCCTAACTATGCTAAGTTCCTAATGCAACACATGCAATAATGAAACTAAATAGGCTCGGTTACCTAAGATGGCATATGAATGTAACAATTTGATACATGTATTCAAAGAAGTATTGAAATGCGATGCAGTTTGAATGATGCGCCGAGCCCGGTGCATGTAAGACAAATGAATGATGCAACATGCAAGCATAAGGTATGCTAATCAAAACGTGCCCTAATCTAACCATCGAAAGCAGGTAAATAAAAGGGAGAAAGACGTGGGGTTGGAAAACATGTACACACACACACACGCTTATTACAACATTATGCCCTCTCGAAGGAGGGTCCGAATAAATAAACTAAGCTACACTAAGCTAAGCTAATTATTACAAATCAAATAATTAACTATTCTAGCTAATTAATTATTACAACACAATTTGAATAACTAGTTATGCTAAGCTAATTAAAATATTACACAAACAGATAAACTAATTAATTGCAACACATGTACTAATTAGCTACAACTAGCTAATAAAGCAATAAAGTGGCTGCACGGGCGAGAGAGACATGTATGCTCGGTTGGCTTCGTCCCGAAAATCCACCACCTTGCCTTTAGATCCCTCTGTTTACACATCTTTGGACCTCTGAAAATTATGCCAACCTCCAGATTGCAATTATTGCCTCGGCTATAATTGGTGGCCATCGGCCAATAATGGTGGCCGGTCGGCTGGCTTTGTTGGCCGATCGGCTAGTAAATGTGGCCGGTCGGCCACTTCTCTCCTGAACTTCCTCCTTATGCTGCAACAGAGAGCAAACAGAGGCAAGGCAGTATATTTTTCAAGGAATGTGTGTACTGCCACCTTCCTTATCATTTCTCAAGCTCAAAGGAGTGTGGCACTTGGCTCTCAAGCCATCAATCAAGCATTTTCAATACAAGATGGCCAAAGAACCAAACTTGTACAAGCTTAATGAATGTACAAATAAGGCTCTAAGGACCACCACCCTATCATGCATGATCAAGGGTGACAGAGACAAAGGAGATTGACTCATTTCATCACTTTGAGTATGAAATGGACCAATCTACCTTGTGTTCAATATTACGTCCGATTGAACACATGCAATGCAAATACCACATGTTTATCTTGGTCATATTTTACTTGATTCATTTTGTTTACACATTTTAACATTACCAAGTCATTCTTTAACTGGTTAAGTCCAATGTGAAAGTCCTCTAATGAGAGAGGGGTCAACCAAATGATGATTTAAGACATGAGAGAGATCATGCCTTTTACTAGGAGGAACCCTCAAAAGAGGGTTAAAGCTATTGAGCACAAGCTCTATCTCAAGCTTAAACACAATCATAAGGTTAACCAACCTTCAAAACAAATAGAAAATGCAAAAATGAGGGAGGTTGCAGACTTTTTTAGTGCTGAAATGACATGCAAAAGAATACTACAACATGCAAGCGACTAATGCACAACATGTTAAAAGCCAAAACACTAAAGCTAGTGAAGAGCACTACACTAGAGGCATGCAATACCAAGCTCAAACAGCCAAACCAGCTCTAGACAGAGCTTAAACATGCCAAAACAATGGCTAAAACATGCTGAGATGGAAGCATAAATGGCAAGAAAAACAAGCTCACATGTTGGCTCACAAACAAGACTCAAAGCACAACTCTCAAAGGCAATGAAAGAGTGATATAAGTGAGAGTGTGACAAAGATATATGCACTGAAATCACATGTTAAATGATGCTATAACATGCAATCATCTCAGGCAAAGCATGTTAGCGGCCTTAAAACACAAAGCTAGTGACGCCATTTGCACTACAACCATGGAAGACAAGGCTCATATGACCAAGACCACCCAAAACAGAGTTAAATCATGGCAAATTAGTAGCAAAAACATGCTGAGATAGAGCTACAAAAAGGTAGAAAAACATGCTCACATGTTAGGCTATCTACACTGGCAAACAAGACACAAGGAGGGGAGGCCAAGGAGGGGAGGCCACCCCCTCCTATTTTGGACCTGAAAACCAAGTTTTTTCCACTGAAATTCCCCTAGAATTCAGTGGTTAAAAGGCCAAAAAAGAGTTTTTTGAAAAGCTTTAAAAGATGGCACAACATTTAGCAAATAAGCTACAAAAGAGGGTGGACCACCCGTAACTCCAAAAAAGCCTTAAACCATCATTTTTAAACCTTAAAAACAGAGGTTTTTGTAGTTGAAAAGTAGGCCAAAAACAGCATGCAAAGGAGGCCAAACAAACAGCTAAAACAAAGCTTAAAAGGGGATAAGCCTATACCTTTGAAGCACATCAACAAACAGCCACTTTTCTGAGCCAAAACCAGCTTTAGAAGCTCAAACAAGGCCTCCAAGAACCTCAGCTCCAAGGTGAAGGTGTTTGGCTAAAAGTTTCTTTGCAAAATTGTAGAGAATTTCTATTTTAAAGCATAAAATAGGAAGAGAGAGAGAATTCTAGAGAGAGGTAGAAAATTTGCCTGAAATTTTCGAACCCCAAAAATGGGGGAGAGACCTCCCCTTATATAGAAAAACAAGCTACAAGCTTGTATTCATCCCTCTATACACGTGTATGGAGATGAGCATCAGTGACCAACAGCTGGCACAGCTGGCAAACAAATATCTGAAAAAGGAGAAAAATGGCTGCCGGCCATCATTGGTGGCCGACCGGCCACCACTGATGGTCGGAAGGCACAAGCCATGGCCGATGGACATTAGGGATGGCCGACGAGCCACCCTCTCCTCCAGATGCAAAGCAACAATCTCTTGGTCCACAACCAAGCACAAAACAAAAAGGGTTTAGAGGCTCAAAGACAAGGCGCTCAGCCGAGACCTTCGGGCACTCAAAATGAGCACAAACATGCGCAATCATCGAGTACACAAACGATGACGTCAAAGTCTTGAGGTCGGTCAAAAATGGGATGTCTACAGTACCTGTCACAACGGATGGTCCTGTAGACTGCTCAGATGTGGTGACGGTATATACCCTTCTTTGTGGCCTCTGCTTTTCTAGGTCACCTCCCAGAACATAGGCCTACTACATAGATTGTGCTGATATGGCCCCGTGCACTACTCTGGATGCTTGGCCTGACTAGACTGGCTGATGAGACTACCGCTGCCCCTGCCCTGTCTAGAAACCTCCTGACTGACGAGATCTCGATACACTAACCGACCCTGCTCTCTGTGGGCAAAACTTCTTCAAATGCCCTAGCTGACCGCACTAATAACAAGATGGCATCGGACCTCTATTCTGAGATTGGCTCTGGGAACGAGTTGACTGAGACTATGGCCAGCCCTTCTGTCTACACTCTAAAGCTTTCTGACCCAGTTAGCCACATCGATAACATGTACCATGGGTTTGACTTGTGATCCTGGAACTTCCCCCTATCACAGAACCCGAAGACTTAGTCTACTGCGCTGTGGTGGTGACTGAAAAGAAGACGAACCCCTAGATTTCTTAGAGGGCTCCAAATCACCCCGTGATTTCAAGTATCCTGACCCCTTCAACTTCTGCCTTGCCTCCTCTGCCTCTACCATGATTTCCACATGTGCTGCGGCCTCCACTAACTGATTATAATCCCTAATCATGTTACTCACAAACTTCATCAAAATTTTCGGTCTCAATCTCTTCTCGAATTCTAAACATCAGCACTCTTCTATCGCTACAAGCTCAGGTGCAAAACAGGAAAGACTGGTAAACGTGGTTTCAAACTCAGCCACTGGCATGTCAAACTATAATAGCTCCTTAAACTACCTCATCAATCGCTCCCTAGCAATGAGAGGAAGGAATTTCTCTTGGAAATCTTGTGTAAATGCCTCCCAGGTATGCTCAATACAGTTCTTGGCATATTTTCACCACTACCCGTCCTCTTCTTTTAGTTAGCAGACCGCCAATGCCACCCGAAGTTCACCCTCACGGATGTCTAAGATCTCAAAATATTTGACTATATGTTCTAACCACTCATATGCTTTAATAGGGTTAGGCCCACCACTGAACTCGGCGGGGTTGGAATGAAAGAATTCATTTTTTAGAAAAGTAGTTCTAGTTTCTCCTTCTACGGTCCTAGCCGCTTGCTTGGCACTCAATATGTCCATGGACTCTCTAAGAACCCCTACCATCTCTCGGACCAAAGCTCCCATTGCATCTTAGGCCGATGAAGCGGCCATGTTGTTCTGACTCACTCATTCTTCTTAAAAGGAGATCTTTGTTTGGACCAGAACATCTCGACCATCCCGACGAGGTCTGCCATGGCCTCTACCACGTCCTAATATCCTATAAGAAAGAGAGATAATTTAAATTCGTGAATCACATACCCCATACATAGTCTTACCCGTCACACACGCACTAGCAGGAGACCACACATACGTTTAAATCGCATTAAGCAAACCACATAAGCACCTTGTCACATAAAGCACATACGAACCACTCCTCTAAGATATCAACATGTTCCACGACGCTCAAAGATTCCTAACTGGAAAAAGTGTTGATTGAGTGCCTTTCCAAAAGGACTTAAATGAGTGCAAAGAATGCAAGTCGTATCCTAGAAGTTTGATCCCATACCCATATAGTCACCCAAACACATAATCATGTTAAGCAATTGACATCCTTTCCTAGCATGGCAACCCATTATTACGCTAGCCACTTCCCACGAGCTCAAGGTATTCAAACCTAGTTGGCTTTGATACCAATTCAAAAACCCCTACATTATTAATAATAAAAACATTACTCATAACATAATTAATTCTAAACCATTCTTCACCAACTGACAACATTAATCCAAAACCCTCTTTCTCATTGAACTACAACCTCAAGATTACAAATGTCATGTTCAACTTTTAGTTACTTCAACATTAACACGGTTCAAGAAGTTAGAGGAGATGATACAAAAAACCCTTATTGGCTTACAAATATCAAGGCCATGCCTTGTTATAACAAAATGGAATCCCAATCCCAAAACACGTATGCTCAGAGTTTCCACAAAATGCATTCATAAGCTTTCGTGCTCCAACCAATACAAAACTTCCACCTCTTTCTTATTGAGGTGGTGGCACATCACCAAGTCTTGAAATGTTAGACAGCAATGAGCCAAATGCTCAGTAGAAAAACTTTTAACAAAGTATCTAGTTATTCAAAGACCCATATGGTATCATCACAACCAAATCGTATTTAATTCAACTAATAATATTACTTTAAAGGAGAAAGCGAGAGCCCATAGGTTCTACAAATTTGATAAATTTAACACAGGGGTAAATATGCCATGAAATCCCTGAAGAGAATCCTAATACATACATATACATAGGTTTACATCAAAAAATATCCCCACATTTGCCGGCTATTAATAAGGTGGAAAATGGGCACCAAAAATCATCTATTTTTTCCACTTTTACCGACTACAATACGGCAGGACCAATGGATACCCAAAAATATTTTCCTACATTCGTCCGGCGATAAGATCAAGATAGGGAAATTGGGCACCTGGACTTCCCCACAAGGGTGTCAACCGTACACAACACTTTTCCAAAACCGACTCTCAACCTAGACTCACATGCTATTTATCTCCCCCTAAATAATCTTTCCAAAGCTTCCGAGTATTGAAACATTCATTGGAATAAAGTAATCTTTCACTATCCAAGCAATTGGGGCAAAGATAAATGACAATATCCAATATCTCGAGAACATTCGAAATTCACAATTCTCCATTCAAATACCACTTTAATATCATAAACCAATCATTAATTTAAAGAATTATGGGTTATTTTCATTTTTATTACATCATTTCTAAAACTTTAAAATTAGGGGCTTTTGCCCCTCCAACATATATCATATTAATTTTCGTCAAAAACTTCAATAATCCATGGAAAAAAGTAGAAATCTTAAGAAAATTGTAGGGAAAATACTATTTTTGTAAGAAAAACTTCAATTCATAAGCTCAAACATTCATTAACTCATCAATGTCATGGAAACACCACATAATAATCTCAAAATTAAAGAGATACAAGGTTAAAAGTAGTCCTACCTCAAGAGTCAAGACAAAGAAGCTAGGTTTTTGAAGAACTCTTAGTAAAATCCAAATCCAATTGGTAGAGTCTAAGATCTTCAGGTGAACTTGAACTTTTGCAAGAGCTTTTAGCTTGAATCTTAGTGTAATGAGACATTTCTAGAGAGAAATGGCTAGGGTTTTCGGAGCTAGAGAGAGAGAGAGAGAGAGAGAGAGAGAGAAGAGAAAAAGGAAAAGAAAAAGTAAAGAAAATTATCTTAAAAGTTGAACAACGTGAGCATGCAACCACAAAATGCAATGCAACAAGCAGGCAACAACATAATGCAATGCAACAAGCATACAACATGCTATTTTACCAATGCTAGGATGGCATGCACAAAATTCCAAACACAATGCAAGGCATGCACACACTATGCAGTGCATGCACATGTAAACTACATGTAATGTAACAACATGTGAACAACATGCAAACAAACATGCTCAATGGACTTAAACCGAATATGGACAGACCTCAATCATGCCCAAAACAGTGGCCAAAATGCATCAAAACTAAGGCACAAAAGGGCCAAGAACGCATGCTCATGTGAGGGGCCCATCAACTAAGCATAACAACACAACTCTCAAACATGATCAAGGAGTGACAAACATGGAAGTGTGACAACACTAAATGCACTGAAATCATGTATGAAATGGTGCCAAACCATTCAAACAACACAAGTATGGCATGCAAGAGCCCTTAAACATGAAAGCTAGTAAATGAGACTACACAAGAGGCATGCAATGCATGGCACAAATGAATGAACCAGCCACAAACAACGCTCAAATAGGTCAAAACAAAGACTAACACATGCTAAGAGGGGAGCTCAAAGGTCTAGGCATGCATGCATACAAGCTAGGCCACAAACAAGGCAATAATGCATGCCCCTTAGAGGCACTCAAAGAATGAAAGAAATGGGAACATGGCAATCCTATATGCTCTGAAATAACATGTTAAATGATGCCAAATCATGCACATGTTACAAATGAAGCATGCTAGAAGGCTCAAAGCTTGAAACTAGCATAAGCACTTGCACTATAGCTATGCAATACATGAAGCATATGGCCAATACAACCCAAAATAGTCCTAGAGCATGCCAAAACAATGACAAAACATGCATGGACTAAAGCCAAAACAAGCTAGCATGAAGGGCATGATGCATAGAGTATGCAAGGCCAATAAGGAAGGTTATACTACACCTACCAAAACTAAGCATGAGATGACTTTACCAATAAAAATTAGAATTATGGCATGTCAAATTAACACCAAAAATGGGCTAATACCAAGTCAACACATGCTAGAATAACAAGCTCACTCATTAGGCATGCAAGACTAGTAAAGAGGACTTACACTACAAGTGTAAGAAGCAAATGAGGGATGCCCTAACCAACCAAAAACAGAGTCAAGGCATGGAAAAAAAACACCAAAAACATGCTCAGATATGGCCAAAATGGGCTAGCAAGACATGCTAAAACATAAGGCATACAAGGCTAGTTTGTGAGGATTACACTACAAGTACAAATAGCATGCAAAGGGTGACCAAACCAAGCCAAAACAGAGGTATGCCATACTGAAATAAGGCCAAAAATAGGCTGAGAACAAGCCAACACAAGCTTAACAAACATGCTCAAACATGAGGCCAATAGGGCAAGCATACAAGATACAAGGAGAGGGGATGACCCCCTCCTATTTGGGACCTCAAAACTACCATTCCACCACTGAAATTCCTCTGAGTTTCAGTGGTGAGAAGGCCAAAAAGAGGTGGTCCCAATAGCTTAAAAGGATGGCACAAAAACAAGGCCAAACAAGGCACAAGAGGGGGTAGACCACCCCCAACACCAAAGAAACCTTAAACAAACATTTCAAGCATATAAAATCAGAACTTTTTGTAGTTTAAAGTTAGGCCTAAATTAGCATGCAAATAGGGCCAAAAGCTTAAACAAAAACCAAGGTTTAAGGGGTTAGAAACTCACCCTTGAAGAACAACTTCAAAGCTGCAACTCCAGTAGCTTTTCTGAGCTCAAACCAATCCAAAAACACTAAAACCATCTTCTAGGTGCCTCAGCAACAAAAGTGTGGTGTTTCACTATGTGTTTGTGTGCAAAAGTGTGAAGAATAACCACTTTTAAGCACAAAACAAGAGAGAAATGAGGAATTATAGAGATAGAAGATATGTATAGCTGAAAGCACTTTTTTCTGAACCTGGAGAAGGGAGAGAGGACCTCCCTTTTATAGAAAACCAAGCCTCAAGATTGATGAACAAGCTTGAAGCTAGATGCAATCCCTCCATACACGTGTATGGAGGATGGTTTTTGTGCTCACCAGCTGTCACAGCTGGCAAGAAAATATCTTCAGGAAACTGCAGGAAAGCTGCCGACCACTTCCACTTGAAGTGGTCGGCTAGCTACTTACACTGGTCGACCGACCACCCAAAGTGGTCTACAAGAAGACCAACTGGTTGGCAAGGGGGAGAGGTGGTCTGCACACAAAAAGCAAGGTGGTGGCAAGGCTGCCAACCACTTTTGGTGGTCCAAAGACCACCAAGACTAGTTGGCCGACCAGAAAACTGGCTGGCGGCTTAGAAAAGTGGTTTTCAGGGAGAGAAACTGGTCTTCAACCCTTATTTCACCCTCCAAGCAAGGAAAACAAGGTTTGTGCCAAAAACAAACCAAAAAGGATGAAAGACGAGAGTTCGCGAGTCAAGGCGCGCAGCTGAAAACCTCGAAAACTAGTCTACGAGGACCAAAAGTGGTGTACGACCACAAAAAGTGATCTCCAAGACCTCAGTGTCCCTCTAGTAGGCAACAAGGCATGGTCCGAAAACCAAGCCAAGAGGAGAACGTTGAGCGGTCCCGAGACAAGGCGCGCGGCCAAAGGCTCTGGAAACCAGAAACTAGTCTCCAAGAGAGAAAAGTGGTCTACAGACCTCCCTCTCTCTCCAGGGAAGGGAAAACAAGGTTTGGTTCAAAACCAAACCAAAAGGGAAACAAGACAAGGCGCTCGGCCAAAGGCTCCGAAAACCGGAAACTGGCCTTCCAGAGGGAAAAGTGGTCTACGACCACAAAAAGTGGTCTACGGACCTCTCTCTCCCTCTAGGCAAGGGAAAACAAGGCCTGGTCCACAAATCGAGCCAAAACACAAAGAGTTCAGAGGCCCGGAGGCAAGGCACTCAGCCAAAAACTCCGAAAACTAAAAACGAGCACGAACATGCACAATCATCGAGCGCTCAATCGATGACGTCTGAGTCTTAAGGTCGTTCAAAAATGGGGTGTCTACAGCACCCCAACACAATGTTGTATCATTCTACTAAGTCAACCCCAAACAAGTCCACTACGACAATCCGTCTGAGATGCCAACTCAAAACCACTCACACCATCCACAACAGCCTAGCACACCTCACGTTGTAACATGCTTGGGGGGGGGGACTCGTGCGCATTAAACAGTTCGAACCCTCAATTTCTTTGATCTAGTCTCACAAATGCAATGTGAAACATAGATGAGAGTCCAAATTTGACAGCTTTTATAGAAAATCCATTTTATTACGAAATCTTTGCCAAAAATGGACTGCATCACTAGATCATAGAGTCGCCACCAAATATTTTGGAGAAATTAGGAAACCAATGACTCGTGCCAAGGACATTGTTCATTTTCACCGAAGATGTCTTGGTTCGGAACCTTAGGTATGAGAGGGGAAGGTCATTATTGAGCACCCATGCTCACTCAATCAAAAGATCGGCCTCTACTAAACCATGATATGAATTTTATTTTCTTTATATGTTCATGTTTTGATTATTTAATAAATCCTAAAATTTACTATGTGAAGCAAACAAGTATAGATTATGTCACCCCCTTTGGAACAACTTGATTTCATGTAGTTTTGAAACAATTTTGAAAATGTATAACCCAAATAAATTGAGTTTACAAACATGAAAAATCAATATCATTCCAAATTAAGCGACACAACCTCCATCCACCGGCATTCATATAGTTATATCAAATAAATAAATAGTCTCATGGTAGGACGCTTAAACATAGTAAGAAACACACACATACACAAATGGAATGCTAAAACATAAAAACTTGCATATTTACTGACATCCCGTGAATAACTACAAAACAAAGTAAAATATGCATGATCTTATATATATAATCCTAATGCAATTCACACATGAGATGCAACTAAAGATTCGGCTTTTAGGGTATGACATGTTAATTATCTCAAGAACATGAGGTAGTGCACATAATCACATAGAAATTGATTGAATCCACAAATACAAACTTAATTGAATCAAGATGCGTGAAACATGGATGCAAAGCATAGATAGGATAAAAAATCAAAATATGATGCTTATACACAAATAAGGAAAGAAAGTAAAAGAATGGGATAGAAATGGGGCAGGAGATTATTACAACACTTTTAAAAAAAATAATTACAAACCAAATTAGAGAGGGAGGAGGAAAATATTACAACAAAATAAAAACCTCACAAAACACTCAAATAAAAAACAAAATAGAAAATTCATGTGCTTTGGAAACCACCGAAAATTGGTCAACATCATAAGGCTACGTCGTTTTGTCAAAAAGAAGCTAACCAGCCGACCAAATAGGTTGGGCAGCAAAAAACCTGTCTTGTTACAACACCAAGAAAAGAACAAACAAGAAATATGTAGGTGGCTCAACTAATCACTTCTAGTTAGCTTACAACAAAATTAATATACAACTTAAAACAAAAAAAAAAAACGATTATAAGATTGAAAGTGCAAGAAAATGAAAGAATTGAAAACTAATGGCTTCCGGTTGGATTATAACAAAACAATATGAAACCAGGACAAGAAAATAAGCAAGAAAATAAATATGAGCCAAACTAACCCCTTGGATTACAACAAAATACTATGAAATAGAAAGTAAGAAAATAAATATGAGTTAAACTAACCCCTTAGATTACAACAAAACACTATGAAATAGAAAGTAAGAAAATAAATATGAGCTAAACTAACCGCTTGGATTACGACAAAACACTATGAAATAGAAAGTAAGAAAATAAATATGAAAATATAAGAAAATGAAAAACTTGAAATCACCTTCCAAAGAAATATTGAACTTCTTGATTTCCAAACTTCCTCTTGATCGACCTTAAGGTTGTGAATTTTGATCTCATTCCTCAATTCAAAAGCTTGGAATTTGAACCTAAAGTAATGGTTTTGGACAAGTGTATGATCACTCTTTACTCTTCCTTAACTTAGCAAGACTACTCTCTCTTTGATCAAGGCTTTAGGGCTTGGTTCTTGAGTGGTGTTTACAAGGGAAGATGAGATGTATAGAGGATTGGTAAGTTCACGATTTTGGCAAGAAGTTTTCAAGGCTCTCTTTTCTCTTAAATTCTAACTCAAATTTAACTTTCTCTCTACACTTCTCTTCTAATTCCTCCACAAATTCAAGACTAGAGCTCTCATTATATAGGCAATGCAAGTGGGCAATGGTGGAAGACAAAGTGGATCATTTAGGGAAGATAATGGAGCTAATGGGGCACTAATGGAGCTAATGGGAGACAACGTATAATGGAGGTGAATGGTAAGTGGAGATAGTGGTGTGTGATTAGGAAAATGGATGATGAGTGGAGATGGTGGAGTGTGATTAGGAAAGTGGATGGTGGGTGGGGATGGTGGGGTGTGATTATCAAAGTGGATGATAAGTAGAAAATTTGGTAATGGAGATTGGTGAATTTTGGATAAAAAATAATTTGGCCAAAAATGTGTGAATGTTAGGAATAAAGCTCAAATTTCATCTCTCTTATTGAGGATTTTGTGAGAAATACATTCTGATTGTCATCATCAAGTAATCAAGAGAAAGCGCCCAAGTCTTAAGGCCGGTCAAAATAGGGTGTCTACACGCGCCTTACAGAATTACTCATAACAACTATACATCTACCAAGTATTCAACCAACTACTCCACCCAACTATAGGAAACAACCCCACTTATTCCAACTAATCACACATCATATACAACGAGAAACTCATGGCCTAAATGACCCAACCAACTTTACCAAACCCGAGGGAAGTCAAATTACAACTCGCATTCCAACCAACCACATTCCATAACATTGATTTCGAGGTTACCAATACCATAGTTGGAACCATACACCAACACTACCGACACATACGAGTTCAATCCCAACTCTTTGTGTCCCAAAACCCGACACCACCTAGACCTCTTCACCGAGTTACCTGACTTAAAACAACACACCTCAATTAGGGAAATACATCCCATACCACAACTCATACACCTGACCGACCAAGGTCACAGCAACTCCGAAAACACACTAGTCCAAAGACTAACAACCCACACCAAACTTACAAGATGTCACCCAAGTGAGTATAAGAACTCAACCCTCACACATCGCCACAAAGGACTCAGAAACACCACCGTCTCTCAAAGATGTACCAACTACCTCCAAGGGCAAACCAACACCGACTCAATACAAAAACTACTACACAACATATATGGCACACACCGAGGTGCCCACTCCAGGTTCACTACTCAGTTCCAAAACGTCTATAAAAGAGAAAACACACACCCTGGTGTAGACACCTCATTTTTGATCGTCCGTATTGGTCATGCGCACTCGATAATGAAAATTGCATTGTGAATGATTTGAATTCTTAATAGAGAAACCCAAGTTCGAGCTCTAAAATGAATCCCAAAACCTTCATATTTACCTTATTCTTACTTCAAAGGTTCATTTTTGAACTTTGTGCCGCCCTACATTAAGTCTGAAATAGAGGAACAGGAAAGCACATTGGGGCCCAGTTGTGCCTCATTGAGGGCCGGCCGTGGCCATTTGGGGCTAGCTGTGCCTTTTGGGCAATAAACACTGTTCTGGGCGGGAGCCTGCCAACTGTCTATTTTTGAAGATATTTTTGACCTTTTTGGCTCAAATTCTATAAATACGAGCTATTGGCTCTGTTTTGAGGGTTAAAATTTTCTAAAGAGCATATATACACCCTTGAGAGCTCCTTCTTCTTATACAAGCTACATTTGAGCTAACTTATCCCTCTTGAATCATA
This sequence comes from Camellia sinensis, assembly GCF_055761805.1. Lineage (NCBI taxonomy): Eukaryota > Viridiplantae > Streptophyta > Magnoliopsida > Ericales > Theaceae > Camellia > Camellia sinensis. The sequence goes on from NC_138972.1 coordinate 64,822,238, forward strand.
TCTATACACCATACACAACCTTAGATCATCACCTTAGAGCCTTAGTTGAGACTTGTGAATCACAATTCAACCTTGAGAGTGTGCTTTGACCAAGTTTGGTTTACAAACAAGAGCTTGTCTACTTCAAGAGGTACAAGCTTACCACCTTTTCTCTTGCTTTCATTTATATCTCCTGCTACCTATTTCTTGTGTCTTTGTGTTGTTTTAGATCCATTTCAAGTGTTTGAACTTGGGTTTGGATAGCTACCAAAGGTAGAAAGGTTTAACACCCTTTCTTGCATCTTACTTCATAGCTCAAACCCTTGTTTTTACACTATTTTCTTTGGTCTTCAAACTAATTTTCAAAGTATAAAAAAGGCTAAAAAAACATGGTTTGAGGTCTCAAAAGTGGAGGGGTTAGCCACCCCTCATTGGTCTTGTTTACTAGTCTTGTATCTCTTGCTTTTTGTTTGGATTTTTGGGCTCTTCTCATGCACTTTGAGCCATTGATTTTTATATATTAGGGGCTGTTTAGACTTGTTTTAATTCATTTAATTAGTTTATGCTTTGGATCATTTGCTTGTTATATTGTATGTCCTCATAGCTTTGGTTGTTTAGGCCTTAGACACTGAGTTATTTGAGTTGATAGCTTTGTTTGTTTGGTTTCTATTTTGAAGAGTCTCATTCTAATAATCAATCTAGCATTCATCTCCTGCTTTTCTTCTTTTCTTTTGTTTGAGAGTTATTTCAATCGATCAACGGTTATTCAAAGCATGAGAAAGAGATCTATGCTTAATGGCTTAATCTCTACGGAGGTTCATCATCCAAGGCATAGGCTCTTTTTCATGCTTAGAAGCACTTCTCGTTTGACATTTCTTCTCATTTAGTGGACTTAACGATCACTTTGGACAAATGGATTAAAGAATGGAAAGGACTAAGATAATTGGCTTAAAATGGACCAACCAACATAAAGAAAATGAGTAAGGTTACTTGGGTTCGGCCGGACGTTATGTCGAGTCCCTAGTGTCAAGAGTCGTCACACGTCATTTCATGGTGTTTTGACGACACTTGAAGCATTTCTATCTCCCTCTTTGAGCTCACTTCATGATTAGACAGAGAGGTGGTTATTGTTCATTGCATTTATAAATTTTTTTTCCAATCGTGTCTGAAATCATCAAGCAATCAACTTTCTTATTGATGGTTTTGGAATCAACTTTGTTCTTCTCTTGAGCCTCTCCATGACAGAGAAGAGCAGAAGGGACAAACAGAGCTCAGAAAGGCTTTGTCTGTACTATTTTACCTCAGAGCACATAACCATTTTTTTACATGAAATTAGGGCACGACCGGTTGCTTTTGGACACAGTCAGGCCTCATTGGGGGCCAGCCAGCCTTCAATGCTTGGTAAATAGTGAGTTTTGCAGAAATAGAAAGTAGTGGCTGGAGGTGAAACAAAGCAAGTTTGGCCAGACAGAGCAGTTTTTGGACGCTGTGCATGCGATCATTGTGCCTCATTGTTACTTGTGTTAATATTATTGTAATTATTTTTGTTGTAAATATTATTGTTGCAATTTCATTGGCATAATATTGTTGTACTTAGTGTTGTAATTGTGCTAATACCCTCGTTGTAATAAAGTAAATAGTTGGCTATTCATTTGGTATTCCTTGAAGTTGTAATAAAGTAGGTAGTTAATTTAGATAATTAGTGTTCATTCAAATTTGTAATAGCTAGTTTAATCCGGACATTTGGACATTCGGACCCTCTTGCACGAGGGCAAAATATGTAATAAGTGTGTATGTCTTCCAACCTCCAATTCTTTCTCTCTTTTATTTCTCCGCTTATGATGGTTGTATGTTGCATTCATGTTTTAATTCCATAAGCATTACCATGCCTTGCATCCATTTGTTTTGCTTGCATACGGGTTCAGCTCAGCTCATCATACTAACCAATGTCAATTTTGAATTCCTTACTTGAATCAGTGCTTTATTGCATGCCTTGATTTGATTCATATGCCATAATAGTAGCCGAACCTATTAATTGCATTTTGTATGTATTGCATTAGTCATATTGCATAGTTAGGATCATGCATTTTTTCTAACTCTTTTATCTTTTTTTTTTTTTTTTTGGCTTGACTTGGAGTACTGGTTGAGCTTTTATCGCTTTAGCATATTGCATAGTGTGATAGTGTTACCGTGTCAAGCATGATTCTATGAGGCTAAGTGCTTAAGTGATATACCTATTTGAATGTCGGTGGATGAAGGTTAATTGCTCAAATTGGGATGATTTGATTAAATGTACATGTAAGCTCACCTTTTCAAGTGAAGCATATTCAAAACATTTTCAAACAAATATGAAATCAAAACGTTCTAATTTTTGCAAATTAGTCTATACTTGTGTGCGCATCACATAGTAAAGTTAGCCTAAATAATCGAAACAAGAGCATATAATGTAAATAAAAATCACATCATGATTAGTAGAGGCTGATCTTTGATTGGGCTAGTGGGGTGCTCAATTCATGACCTTCCCCTTTCATACCTAAGTTCCTGAGCCGAGACACTTTGGTGATGATGGACACGTGGCCTTTGGCACGAGTTATGGGTTTTCTAAATTTTTCAAAAATATTTAGGTGGCGACTTTGAAATCTAGCAAAGCAGTCCAAATTTGGCATTTGATTCAAAATCGATTTTCCAAAAGATTTGTCGGATTTGGACTCATTTGTGTTTATCTATTTCACATTGCACTTGTGAAATCAAATTCAGAACCACAGGAGTCTGAACTGTAGGGCTAATTGTCATTCGAAAGGAGCATGAAAAGCAAGCTACACCTGGGATACATAATCCTGGTACCCTTCCTCAGAACATTAACACAACACCATCACATATGCAATTACTCAAACAACCACATTGAGACTATTCAAACCACATGTCATCTACCACATAACACATAACACATAATCAAGCTAAGTCTACAAAGATAGTCATTCGTTCTAACACTCCCTTTGAATTCCCATTGGAAACAACGTTGATCAAGCGTGTTTCCAATAAGACCTTCAAATTAGTCAATTAGACACCGAATAATATCTATGAGTCTGAACACCATACCACATAAAATGCAACACATAAGCATGTTATCACCTAACACACAACATACAAATGTCCTTACCGAGCATGATAAACCCATTATGGGTAACCACTTCCCACGAGCCCAAGGTTTTTAAACCCAGTTAGCTTTGATAACACGATGTCATGCCCCAGATTTATAGAGTCTGGCCCACATGAATAAACCCAGAATCCGACAAACAAAAAATGACAAACAAGTAGAATAAAATAATATCTCTCATGCAAATGGATACAATAATGTCACACACAATACGTGTTGTCCGATTTCATACACTCTACATTCACATCTACGTGGAATGGATGATCTTTAACTAAAACATACAACAAATGTTATATATATATATATATGTAGCTCGACATTTTGTGCTTCTTTCGAAAGATGATAAGTCCTACAGTTCGGACTCTCGTGGTTCTGAATCTGATTCCGCAAGTGCAATGTGAAATAAAAAAACTCAAAAGAGTCCAAATCTGGTAAATCTTTTAGAAAATCTATTGTGAATCAAAATGCCAAAAATGGACTATTTTTCCAGATACAAAGTGGCCACCTAAATATTTTTGAAAAATTTAGGAAACCCGAGACTCATGCTAAAGGCCACTTATCCGTCATCACCAAGAGTGTCTCGGCTCAGGAACTTAGGTATGAGAGGGAAATGTCATGATTTGAGCATCCCACTCGCCCGATCAATGATCGGCCGTTACTAATCATGATGTGATTCTTATTTAAATTATATGTTCTTGTTCCGATTATTAGGCTAACAAGTATAGACTAATTTGCAAAAATTGGAATATTTTGATTTCATGTTTGTTTTTGAAAAGAGTTTGTGAATGTGCCATTTTGAAAAAGTGGGCTCAAATGTACATTAATCAAACTATCCCAATTCAAGCAACTAGCCTTCATAGACAGGCATTCAAATAGTTTATCACTTAAACACTTAGCCTCATGGTAATTATGCTTTGACATGGCAACACTAACACACGCAAGCAATATGCTAAAGCGATAAAAAAAACTCATCTAGTACTCCAAGGCAAGCCAAAAAAGATGAAAGAGTTAGAAAAAATGCATGATCCTAACTAATGCAATATGACTAATGCATCACACACAATATGTAATTACTAGGCTTGGCTACTAATATGGCATATGAATCAATTTGATAGCATGCGGTCTAAGCATGTATTCAAAGAATTTAAGCGATAACAATGCTTTGTTTAGAATGATGAACCGAGCTTCATGCACGCAAGACAAGTGGTTGCAAACATAAGAAATGCTAAAAGAAACATGTTGTTCTAAGCTAACCATCACAAGCGAGTAAATAAAAGGAAGAAAGACGTGGGGTTGGAAGACATACCCATTATTACAATTACGCCCTCGCACAGGAGGGTCCGAATAAGCTATCTAGCTAACTACTACGAGTTAACTAACTATTACAAAATGAATTAAATAAACTAACTATTCTAGCTAATTAAATAATTACAACGTAAAATTAATCAATCTAACTAATTAGTTAATTAAAACATAAATTAATTACATACTCTAACTAATTAATTACAACATAAATTAACTAGCTATTCTAACTAATTAATAATTACAACACAAAATGAATTAATTTACAACACCAAATTAACTAGCTAGTTATTACAAGTCCACAAGCTAACGGGTCTCGATAAGTGAGGGAAATGCTTTTGCATGCACATGATTTGCTCCCAAAAAAGTCCCTTGTTATGCTACCAGAATACCTCTATTGCATAGTTAGAAAATTGCATTGTTTTTCACCTCAGCCTCTGCTCTGTTCTGTGCCAAAAAGTTACTGTTTGGTTTGACAAAAGTGGCCGGCAAGACGGAAGTGGTGGCCGGCCGGCCATAAAAAGTGGTCTGCTGGCTACTAAAGCTTGGTTCCTCCTGCTGCAACAGAAAGCATACAGAGCACAAACAGAGTATTCTCAGGGGATGTTTGTCCACTTTGCCTCTCCTTATCATCAAACAACTCAAAGGAGGGGTAGGCTTGATTCACAAGCCATCAATCGACGCAATTTCATTGCGTGACGGCTTATGAACCAAGGGACACAATCTTAATAAATGGTAAAAAAAGACCAACAAAACCTCCTCCCTATCATAAATTAATCAAGGGAAGTGGTTGACCTTAGAAACTTGAACCATTTCATCACTAGCAAGTATAAAATGACTCAAGTTTCCATGTGTTCAATTAACATCCTATTGAACACCAAATTGCTTTATTATCTTGCATCACTTTCAGTCCCAATTTTATTACTTCATTTTAATTACCATCCATTCCTTAGTTCATTAAGTCCAATAATGACCTATAAGTCCTCTAATGGAAAGAAACATCAAACAAAGAGTTGCTTTGGGCATGAGAGAGACACCATGCCGTTGGTAATGAACCCCCAAAGGGATTAAACCATTAAGCACAATACCTCAATCTCAAGCTTAAACATGTAATTGGTTTGAAACAACTTTCAAAATAAAGAAAAAAGTCAAGAAATGAGGGAGGTTGCAGAGGTGATTAGAGATGAACACAAGTATGGAAAACAAGAAATAAACACTATCAACTCAAATAGGTTGGTAGCTAAGGCCTAAACCACCAATCCTATGAGAACCATTACACTACAAGCCTACTATACAAAGCATGGATGGAACAAACACATAAAAAAAAAAAAACAGTCCTAAAATAGACTACAACAGTGCTGGAATTGAAGTCAAAAGGGCTAAAAGAGTAAGCTACAACATGGAGCAAGTTAAGCTAGTAAACAAGCACAAGGAGGGAAGGCTACCCCCTCCATTTTTGGGACCTCAAAACCTGATTTTAGCCTCTGAAAAACCTCTTAAAATCAGTGGCAAAAAGCTCAAAAAAAGATAGTAGAAAGGTGGGAAACACAAGGGCAAAGGCTTATGAAGTTAGGTGCAAAGAAGGGTGATCTACCCCTCCACCCTTAATGGCCTTAAACCACAAGTTTCAGTTCAAAAATTTAGAGTAAAAATAGTCCAAAAACAGTAGGAAAGATGGTAAATAAAGAAAGAAAACGAGCCAAGAATTATACCTCTTGAAGAGGGGTACCCTTTTTTAGTTACAAACCAACACTTACACACCCTCTAAAGCTAAAGGCAAGCTCAAAAACACCTCAACACAAATACCACAAGGTTTGGTTTAGAGTGTATAGGCAAAGAGTGAAGAACTTGCGAGAGAGAGAGAGAAATTATTTTTGCTCCAAAATTTCTAACCTTTCTAAAATGTGAGAGAGGGTCTTCTATTTATAGAAAAACATGAGACTAGCTTAGAAATATCTATACAGACACGTGTGGACTGGTGCATGCATCTGTGGAAATAGCTGGCACAGTTGGCAAAAATATCTAAAAAAACACACAAGTGGCCGGCAAGCCACATTAATGGTCGGCAGTCCACCTTAGTAGCCAGCAGTCCACATTAGTGTGTCTGCAGGTCCCTGGATGTTTAGGCTTGAAAAACTGTTGTTTTGGTCCAAAAACAAGACACAAGGTATGTAGGGTTTTGGGGCTCAAAGCTGAGGCATTCTGCTGAGGACTTTGAGCATTTGACAAGCATATACAAATTCATCATTGGGTGCATAATTGGTGGCGCCCAAGTCATAAGGGCAGTAAAAAATGGGGTGTCAACAATATCAAATTGAAATGTCCAAAGGCTTAATCATATGCAAAGGGTGTAACCCTTACAAGAATGGCACAGGGCCAAATAAATAAAACAAATGGCCCAAGGCCTACAAATAATGGAACCGCCCTACCCAGCTCCGATCATAACTCCAATATTCGTACATGCAACACACCTGAAAAATATTTCAGCCACGTAGAGTGAGCATAAAGCCCAGTAAATAATATTTCAAAAACTAAATATGCTCCACTAGCATAAATGATCATGATGCAGTATATATATATAATATGCCAATGCATTTTCAAAATCCATTCCGATTTCTCAACAAAAATCCTTTTTCATTCCAATCATCAAAACCACTTGTTTATTCAAAATGTTTTCAGAATTCAAAACATCTATTTGAATCAAATCCATTTCCAAAACGAACTCGTTATATTACAATACCAACCAGCAAATACATTGCTAAAATCATTTTCCAAAACATCCTTTTCAAAACCAAAACGACAACAAATAAAATGGATAAATCTCCAGTGCTAGTGTTCATAATAGTGCGCTATACAAGTCACTATGCCATTTTACCAAGATTATCCAAATGGATCGGCACTTACCGCGCGATTTTAAGACTTTCATCACGAACACACAGGCCAACTCAATTCTGCTCTAACACCTCCTCATAGCTTTACCACTTAATTTACCCTTTCCAATAGCACAATGCATGTGATCCAAAATATTGTTTTCAAAATGATACAAATATTCTTAAAACATAATACGAGAATTTCCAAAACATTCCTTCCAAAATATACAATTCTGGTTCTAAAATCCATTCCAAACCCATGATGTGCACCATGATATGTATGATTTTCCCACAATCCAGTTTGCCTAGCCCACATGCAATTTCTAACACACGACAATGCTATCCTCCATCGATAGCCAAAACAATTATCTCTAATGCAATAATTAAAAGACAACAATACAAATATATTCTCCAATAAATTCCAAACTTGTATATTTCTCAACAAACCAAGATTTCCCAAAAGAGTAATAATACTCGTTGTTTTCAAAATCCCATAACCATTTCCTTTCCAACCAAACCATTTATCGAATCAACCCAAACTCTCAAAAACAACATCTATTAAGGTTTTTTTTTACACATTGGGAATTTTCCATTTTTAGACATCCATATGCAATTTTGCATACTGAAAATAGCTATAGTAGCAAAACTACAGCCCAACAACCCTCAACTTAACAAAACCCTCAAGCCCAAAACATAATTTCAAAATCAACCAAATGACCACAAAATCTATATACAAAATACGCCACAAAATACACTACGGAACTCATATTGAGTTAGGGAAATAAACCCTACCTCTTGAAGTGAAGATGAGACAAACTGAAAAATCGTCGACGAAAGGGTGATCCGCTCAAATTAAATGGAAGCCCTCATCGAGCTCAACATTTTGGTATATGGAACTAGGGGTCAAAAACAGGTAAAACTAGATGAAACGCAAGCTCAAAGAGCTAAAATGGTCAGAAATGGCGAAGAAGAGAGAGAGAGAGAGAGAGAGAGAGAGAGAGAGAGAGAAATGAAACCAAGAAAAATAAATATTTTCATCTTTTGGAGACTTTTATAGGCTAACAGGTCGCGGGCGCGAAGGCCACACTGCGGCTGCGAACAAGCCGACACAACAGATCGTGGACGTGATTCATGCAACTGCGGGCGCGACTAAAACACCTCACCAGGTCACAGGCCTGACCACTCTGACCACGGGCACAACTATGCTATTCACGGCCCACACTATGGCCAACGCACTTCCCCCTAGCCAAAGGACCTGAGAGCCACTTCTTGTCGCGGCCCCTTGTGGGCGTAACGCCCCCTGCAGAGCTCATTGCGGGCGCAACCAGCCCAACCAGCCCAACTCAAAAGACCAGAGCAGCAGCCAGCCCGACGCACGCCAAAGGTCCCAACCACCTAGAAAGGTCCAAGCCACCCGGGACAACTCTGTGTCCCAACCAAAAAGAAAGTCGGGTTAACCTAACCCAGGCCATTACAAAGTAAAATAAATTTTATATAAATTTTAAAATTTAGAATTCAGATTGAACACATAAATTATATACAAGTCTCAATTCATTTTAATTTTAAATTTATAACACTTAATCTGAATAAAATTAAATTTGTCCAAATATGATTTTTTTTTTTAAAAAAAAAAAATACCCTAGTGATTGAATCTTTGGTCCTAATTCATGATTTTTTTTCTTAATATGTAATTAAAAAAATTATAATTTTATCAACATGATATTGAAAAAAAATAATAAAAATGTTACAAACTAAAAACAGTAATAAAAGAGAATATGAAACAGATACTTATAATAATGAAAAGACTAATAGCAAAAGTAAAATAATAAGACTGCAGCAACTCCAAAACCCTCTTTAGTTTTTTTTTTTTTTTTGTCATCAGAAAAGAAAGTAAATTTTTAATTATATTTTTTTTCCATGTTAAGTTATTCTTTTATTTTTTATTTTATTTGTTTTTTAAAGAAGAGACCAAGAAAAAAGTGTGGAGCATTTAATAAATAGATGGGGGCCGAAAAAAAGGTGGGGGACCATCTTTCATAAACAATTATCTATTACTAATATCAGGTTCAAAAGTATTATATATTAGTATTTTATTATTGTTATTATTATTATTATTTGAGTAGGGCCATGGCTCCTGTTAATTCTTTCATTGGCTCGTCCTTATTTTCAATATTTAAATTATATCAATTTAATCTTTAATGTTGATATATATTACACTGCAGAAAATTCAGCTTTTAGTGGCGTTTAAAAAACGCCGCTAAAAGTGCCAAAAACGCCACCAATTCTTTTTGTGACGCTTAACACCAAACGCCGATGACGCGGCCGTCGCTATAGCTTTATGGCGTTTTAAAAACGTCGTGATATTAATATAGGCGGCGTTTTTAAAAACGCCGCCAAATGTCCTCCTAAACGCATGCTGACGTCATTGACGATATTTAGCGACGTTTTTTGAAAAACGCCGTCATATCTTTTTAAACAAATATGACCATTAACATGTAAGGTTTCAGAGGCGTTTGTAAAAACGCCGTTATATCCTTTTTTTTTTTTTTTTTTTGGGAAATTGTACTAACTTTATTTGATTGAACTAAAAAAATATCTGTAATAACACTAATATAAAATAACAACTCCCATTCAAATAATTGTAATGAAGCATTAATTCACTTTCTCATTCAATTAATATCCAATCACCATTACCCACAAAATTAACATATCCAAAATCCAAAACGTTAACCACAAACTAACATATATCCAAAAATCATGTCTTAACATTAACCACAAACTAACATATATACAAAAATCATGTCTTAGCATTAAAGTTGTAGTCTTCACTGGTCTACATGCCTGCATCATAACATAAACTGTAATGAGATTCACCAAAATAAACACAAATTGAAGAATTCGTACCCAATACTTATAAATAGTACTTAAAACTTGAAGAAGCACTAACAAGAAGATTTTATCACATACCAAGAAGCACTAAATACATATAAAGAAAAAATAAAAATAAAAATAAAAATGCTTTTCAAATTTGAATCCAACCAAAAATCTGGGCCAATGTTGAATGCTTATTGTTGAATGCTTATTGTTGAATACAGTTTGTAACACAAGAAAGACTAGAAACTTACAGTTTGTAGCATCATCCTCATTCATTCCCAAGAAGAGAGAAGCATCTTGAATGCTTATTGTTGAATAAGCAGCTAGCAGTAGCTGAAACATCTTTGTGGTGTAAACATCTGCAAAAAAATGATCAAAAGATAATTTTGACAACAAAAAGTGCCATAAGGTAAAACTTCTCTCAATAGAGGAAGATAACAAGAGTCATTGCCTCTTAACTAATTCAGGACCCTATACATAAACAAAAAAACAAAGTAACAAACCCCCATCTCCACCTCTAAGGTTTCCCCACACACAACAATTACATCATTTAATCGGGGAATTGAAATATATGTTGGAGTATCTTGAGGCGTTCTTACAATATTAATCATTTCATGGTTGATAACATATCTCAACATGGCATATCTCATAATATACCCATGCATCATATCTATCTATTTATGGAGAGAGAGGAAACTACGTACCCTGTTTCCTTAAAAGAAAACTCCTTCAGTTTTCTAGCCAACTCAATTTCAGTAGCTGCAGCTCTAGGTACTATACAACTGTCCCTGCACATTGCCTAGCACAAAGATGCATAAAGCCACATTCAGATTAGCTTCTTAAGGTCCAGTAGAAACTGATGCAATACTTTTTATAAAAGATGACCTACCTAAAATAAGTATCGTAGATGTGTTGGACAGAATTACCTTGTATGTATTCACACCATCATCAACTGCTCTTTCAAGGTCATCTAATATACTGACAGTAATTCCCCAAGGAAAAAGGGTTGAGGATATAATCTCTAAGTCTATCTGTTGTATGTGGGACAGCCACCACCAATGCACAGACCACAGCAACTGTAGCTTCATGTGATCCATCTTCAAGAAAAGCATCCATTTGAACACGTATTTTGTCCACGATCTAGCAAGTATAAAATTTGATCAGCCAGATTCCTTGAATCTGCTTTATTAAAATGTCAATATCAGATCAACACCAAAAAATATATACCATGTCATTTTTAAAATGCTGTGCCACAGTTCCAAATGCGTCAATGCTTGCATATTTTACATTCAAGTTTTGGTCAGAGCCAAGAGTGACAAGAGCAGGCACAACATGAGTGGAAGCCACTTTAGCATCAATATATGGTACCTATCATGAGAAAGATAACAGAGAGTCACACACAATAGTAGAAGAGGTTGGAGATAACTACTCCAGGTAATTGAATACACTTACAATAACTTTCAACAGATTGGTGGCACTGATTTTCATATTTATATTGGAGCACACAACCATTTCCCACAAGATATTGAAAATCATATTATGATGTGCTTCATATGTGCTGCATTATGTAAAAGTTGAAAGTCAAATAATGAAATTCAAAACTAACCATAATCTCAATAATACCAAAATGATTTCACAAAATACCAACCAGAGGAAGCGGACAGAGTTTACAATCTCAGCATGGTGCTTCATTGGCTGACCCTCCTGCACTGCACTTTGAACTAACAGATTTCTCAAGTACTCTGTCAATTGTTCTTGTTTGCTTGGAGATCCTAACACCCCCGCCAATAGAAGTGGTAAGACACACAGAGTAGCAAGTCTCTGTCAATTGTTCTTGTTTGCTTGGAGATCCTAACACCCCCGCCAATCCCTGGAGAAAGTTTAATTATATTTCAGAGATGGATTATAATAAGTTGTCCCCTTATGGCAATACTAACAGGCTCTAAAGCATGAATGCTAGTAACTTACCATCTTTTCAGGAACTGGTTCAGTACCTGGACTGTCTGATTTTAGAAGTAGCCCATTATCTTCTGGTACTGGTTCACCATTGTGTTTCGAGACATGCTCAGCACTCTCAATAGCACCATTATTATCATTTGAACAACTTACTAATGTCTCTCTTGGTGCTGTATCGGATTTATCATTGGTGTCATCAGAGGTTTGATTTGCAAGTAATTGAGCACCCACAGTTTCTAGAACTCCAGATGTCATGTCAACTGGAGGTGCTACAGCACTATTTTCATGGAAATCAACAACTTCATCTTTTGTCTCTATAAACTTTGTTTCATGATCAATAGATTCCACAGATTCTGTCACAATAAATTTTCCAGCCTTTAAGCTTTCTATTTCCTTCTGCAGCAATTTTATTTCTTCCTTGTAGCTTTCTAAGGACTCTGATTGCGCATGTTCAATTTCACCAGCTACCAAATTCCATCCAGATCGAGAACCTTCAATGTGCATTTTTAGTGAAGTGATTTCAGCTCTGCAGTCATTGAGTTCCTTTCTTTGGCGTTCCAATGACTGTTTCAGATCTTGAACCTGAAAATCATAACAACAGCTATAATTCCCACAAATATATTATTGACAGGCTACAGAAGATACTCTTAATCAGAGAGAACTACCAGAATTTCCTTGTCTTTCAAATCCTTCTGCAGAGCTTCCAAGGATCTTGTCAACACCATAACTTGACCATCAGCCAAATCTTTGTTTTTCAGCAAAAACACTTTTTCTTTTTTGAGCTTATCATTTTCTTTTAGCAAAGACTCATTTGCTCGAAGCATCGCAATTTTTTCCTGCAGCATGGGTAAGCTGTCTCATATATGTTGCAGTTCAGCAACAAGAAGCAAGATTCAAATTATTATTTATAAAAAAAAAAAAAAAAAAAAAGAAATAAATAATTTAAAAAAAAAAGAAAAGAAAGAAAGAAAAGAAAGGAAAAGAAAACTTTGGTGAATAGTGATTATGAATCATTGAAACTGGTTGGGTATGAAAGCATCCTAGCCTTGACTAAAGAGGCCCGCTGAAACATTTACTTCATAAAAGCTGATCACTCATTGAGTTGGTTCCAAAGGAAATTAATGTCAGATGATCTATAAAGGGTTACTAATTCATCTGCAATTCCTTTGAGAATACACAAAAAACAACTTGCCTACCCCATTTGTGTTTTGGAAGTACCTCGGCAGCCTCTGCAGTGGATGAGAGGTACTGGTAATAGTAATGACGGAGCGCATCTGATACGCATGCAGATGAGGTCTCCCAAACATCTAGGTTCTGGTCAGTAACCTGCAGTTAAAGATATGAAAAGCTAAAACATAAGACCAGACCTGATTGAGTGATTCCTCGCATGTTCTTCAACTTGTCTTTTTCATTATTACATTTATGATCTTCTTACACCTCCAAAACATAAGACCAGACCTTATTAACCTTTGTTGTATTCTTAGAGATCCTATTTTGAAGCCCAAGCCAAATCACTCTTGGCATCACAAATTGCAAGACTAAAGTAACCTTGACAGTCCTGTTCAAAACCCATAGTAGCCCAAAACTTTGCATTCTCTTGCTTAATGTAACCATAAAATCAACCCTCATGCACCATTAAAATGCTGAAACTCCTTAGTTTCAACAACCTTCAAAGGCATAAATGAAATAATATGCAACCTAAATAAATCCCTGCACCGCTTCCCTATAATTTTGCAATGAAAGGTTGTAGGAGAGTGTTCATCATCACACTTGTCCTATATATCTACTAAATTTAACATCAAAATAATACTCCCTAATCCATGTTTGCATCAAAGAAATGTCTAGCAATTCCTAATTTCTAACCCATAAGGCAGCATTAAATTAAACCATTAAAATGATTGTAACAGACTTGTTCATATACGTGTCCACAAACGTGATAAAAACAAGCTTTCCCTCATGAGACTCAAGGTTATGCTAAGAAGGATCCTATGTCCGATTTAAGCATATTCAAAACACGATAACATTTTTTTGTTCATGTAGGTTTCAATTAATTTAAGGGACCTAAAGATTTCCAGGTCATGAACCAACTCCCAGAACCTGTAAGAACCTGTTAAAGATAATCTTTCATTACAATCGCACTGTAATATACTCCTTTCCTTTAATTACTTGTATCTGTCTTCTGAATCTGTCAACACTTCAAGATTGCTATGAACTCCCAACACTTTCTGTGAGCCCATAAAGCAAGGAAATTTATTGCCAAGAGAAATTATGGAAGAAAAAGGATCCAGCATCTATCCTTTTAAAAGCTATGGTGGATGCAAGCTGGGATTGGATTAGACATTGACTTATCTGTGTTGTTTAATTCTTCATTGAAACAAACACCCATGAATTTGAAAAAACAAATCTGTAGTAAAACTGGGGGCTAAGTGGATTCAGAACCTACAACAGAGTAAGAACCTTGTTTAATACTTTGTATACTTGAAACCTAAGGCATCTCCAATTCATAACACAAAACCTATATCAAATTTAAATTTGGATAAAAATCACTTAAAAAACCTCTCCACTCAAACTAATATCAATTTGAGTTTTACCCATTGTTTTTATCCTAATCAAGGGAAGACTCAAATGTTACTCAAAATTTTCAAGACCCTTTTGTAACTTCCAAATATACAACTCTGTCAGCACTGAAGATTTACTCAAATTTATACTTCAACCGGATTTTGTCCATTGGAGTGTTTCATCTATCTATCGATCTATCTATCTATCTATACTATTATAAAGAGAAGGCTCAACTTGGTGTTTGTCTCAATTTTTCGATTTTCCCAAAGTGTCCGTATATAGCAATTAGGTGGTTAGTTATGCCCTAAATTCAAGGTTTTTTATTTTTATTTTTTTCCAAATCTGTTCCCCTCTGATTTCAGAATTTGAATTCAATCATATAGTTTACAGTTTTATTTTTCTAAAATAAAATGACACCACTTCTAGTATCAAATAAAGCTTTTACTCAAATTAGAGTAAATTTTACAACTTGAGATCAAAACTCACCCAAATTTAAGCAAATTGGATACATCACATCAGTTAAAAAGTCATAAATTTTTTATACCTTTCAATCACATATTCATGGGGAGCACAGGTTATATAAAATAGAAATTTTTAGCAAACTAATCAATATTAAACATATTGCAATATAATGTAAACAGGGGAAAAGAATTCTACAATGTTGAATTGCAGCAGTAAGATGTACAATATGGTCAACTTAGCTATCACAAAAGGCTGGGACGATCATAGAATATCAATTTGATGAAGATTAACAGTGGCACTATGGAACTTATTTAAAATCTGAAGATGAAAAGTAAAAACCTTAGATTGTTTCTGAACAAAATGTTCAAGGCGCAAGCTTAAGACCAAGGCTATCGAGGCACACTGTTTGAATCTGAAACCCAACCAAAGATCATTTCAGTTATATAAATAAGATACAAAGCACAATACACTGCATATGATAGGAAATCTATAACCTGTGCGTTTGCAGAAACTTCACCAAGATTATCTACTACTGCAAAACTTCGATGAACAACAGTATACAAATCCAAAAATGACAACATTGACTCCATGTAATAAGGTGAAAGCCAACTTTATGATTATCCAACAAATAAAATTATGAACATCAGACTGCTCAGAATTAGAATTTATCTAGCGGGTAAATCAGCTGAAAACATTCATATCATATCATTAACAACTAAAAATCCTTGAGGAATAACAGTGAGCCAAATCGGTCCGCCTAGGGCGCCAGGACCAACCGATAACAAGGCCGATCATGACAGCGAGCCAAATCGGGACTGAGGAGAGTAAAGCGTCAAGGAATGTCTCGGCGAGGCCTGGGCAGTGTAGAAAATAGATCAAATCGAAGAAGCTCTGCTCCATTATCGATCGGTGTCTATACAGATACGTGTATGTACATGAGAGAATCGATAAATATACATATATGTATATGTATATACAAAGTAGAAGAGATAAGAAGATGAGGTGCTAAGCCATGGAAGCTTGCATAGATGGTGGTGGCGGTGGAGCTTTGAAATTGAGAGAGAAGAGAAATCAAAATCGCTCTGAGATGAAATCAAAGATGAATCTCTGAGAGAGAGATCTAGAGAGAGAATCGAAATCGGGGTGGCAGTGCAGACCGATCTGAATCGAAATCGCGGTGGCGATGCAGATCGATCTGAAATCGGTGAATCTGTGAGATTTGAATCGGTGAATCTATGAAATCGGTGAATCGATGAATCTCGCTACCTCGCCGGTGCAGATGGCGGTGGAGGTAGAGCTTCGAAATTGGTGAATCTGTGAGATTTGAATGTGAGATTCAATGTTTAGAGAGGATTGAGAGAGAGGCGACGTGAGGATAAGGGTTAGAGAGGATTGAGAGGTCTGAAGACCTAAGGGTTTACAAAGGCTTTATTATCAGATTCAAAATAAGCGCGTGTGACTTACCGCATTTGAAGGCGTTTTTTAAACGCCTTTGATCATAAAACGGTGTCGTTTTAATTAAACAAATATGCGACGTTTTTAAAACGTCGTTAAATATTAATAAAAATGACGTTTAATAAAACGCCGTTAAAAAAACGTCGCCAAAACCCTTATTTCTTGTAGTAATTAGGGATCAGAATTACACAATTTAAATATTAACGGTCAAATTAAAACATTTTTATACATGTGTAAGCAAATTGATACAATTAAAAAATAACATAAGACTTGTATTTTGAGAATAAAAAATGTAATTAACTCTCAAATTTTTATAAAATTAAATTTTAAACATAAAATATGCATTGCATGGGTATAAGATTGGTGTTATGCATGTTCTTTGGTCTTTTTGACTTTTGGCTTTGGTGATGCGTATGATAAACTGATACATGTGCCAATTTAATTGGGACATGCTTTTTAAGCATTAATGCTAGTTTCGCCTTAGTTTCCTTTTCTATCGATGTTTTGCATACCTATTGTATATTATTTGTATCAATAATATTTCTTTGAAAAAATTACAAAAATTATTCTAGAATTTTAACTTTATAACAAAATAAATTCTGAATTTTAAATTTTATTAATTTAAATCTTAATTTTTATTTATTTATTTTTAA
Organism: Camellia sinensis; assembly: GCF_055761805.1. Taxonomy (NCBI): domain Eukaryota; kingdom Viridiplantae; phylum Streptophyta; class Magnoliopsida; order Ericales; family Theaceae; genus Camellia; species Camellia sinensis. The sequence goes on from NC_138972.1 coordinate 64,839,505, forward strand.
TTTAAACCATTAGTTTATTCTCGTTAAGTAAAACTAATAGAAATGAGTATTTTAGTCATTCAATGTAGTTGTACCTAAAATGTTTAAAATATCACTTTTCATTAAGTTTAATGATTAAAATATCACTTTTTCGTCAAATTTACTTAATAAAAATAGATAAATAATTTAGATTCAAAATAAATCAAAAAAAAAATAGCATTTAAATTGATAAAATTAAAAACTCATAATTTATTGGGAAATTTACCCATACATCTCATCTTGGGGAATGGTGATCCGTTTAGTCCTAAATATTTTATTATAGACCAATTAATCTCAGTGATTTTGGAAAGGTAGATTTAATATATTATTTGAAAATTTGATTGACGATTGTACACTTATTTCTATTATATTTCTTTCTTCCTTTTTTTTTTTTCTTTTATCAAGAAAGGTAGATTTAATATATTATTTGAAAATTTGATTGACGATTGTACACTTATTTCTATTATATTTCTTTCTTCCTTTTTTTTTTTTTTTTTTCTTTTATGCTAGAAAGGTAAGATACACAATCTATAGGAATCAAATTTTGGATAATTTTCATATAGAAATCTTTTTTGTTTAGAAAATATTTGACAAAAAAAATACAAAAATGACTTGAAATATGCGATTCTTCAAACATTACAAAAGGATGTGAAATTTTTCAAACATGTCAAAATGAGTACAAAAACTCCTTAGTAAGTTTTGGACAAATGTATAATTTCAAACTGTAACACTCAAACGTAGTATTCCAATATAACACTCTAATATAACACTTCAAAAAAATTCCTTAATGTAACACTCTAATGTAACACACAAAAAAATCTCTTAGTGTACTTTTTTCAAACGTAACACTCTAATGTAACACTCAAAAAAAAAAGATGTCGGCTTCTTCAAACCATTCTAAAAGGATATGGGATTTTTCAAACCATTCCAAAAGAAAAAAAAAAAAAATCTTAGTAAGTTTTGGATAAATGTATAATTTCAAACTGTGAGTGTTACGTTCAGGAAAAATACACAGTTTTTTAATTTTGTTTGTGTTACATTAGAGTGTTACGTTTAGAATTACATTGATTTGAGTGTTACGTTTGAAAAAGTATACTAAGGTTTTTTTTTTTTTTTTTTTTTGGAGTGTTAGGTTATTAAGTTTGAGAAAAATACACTAAGGAGTCTTTTTGGTTTTTTTGGTGTATTACATTGAAGTGTTATGTTTCGAATTATACTGATTGGAGTGTTACATTTAGGAAAAGTACACTAAGAAATTTTTTTGTGTGTTACATTAAAGTGTTATGTTTGAAAAAAAGTAAAATAAGGAATAATTTTTTTTTTTTTTTTGAGTTTTACGTTGTTACGTTTGGGAAAAATACACTAAAGAGTTTTTTTAGTATTTTTGAGTGTATTGCATTGGAGTTTTACGTTTGAAATTACATTAATTGGAGTGTTACGTTTGAAAAATGTACACTAAAAGTTTTTTAGAGTGGTACGCTATTACATTTGGAAAAAGTACCCTACGAAATTTTTTAGTGTGTTACATTGGAGTGCTACGTTTTTGTTCGTAATGTGTGATTTATTCTAAAAGGAGGAAAAATCCAAAACTTCTATAGTGCAGATTGCCTAAATGTGTAATTTCACATTTGAAGAAACCTACTTTTATCCCTTAAAAATTAAATCCAATTGTATGAATAACTACCCTTTTGTGTAATTTTCATTTTAATGGGACCTTTGAGTTCATAAGAAAAAATTGAAGACTAAACAGTTCACGCGATCACATTTTGATATTTGTTAGTACTTCACCTTAATTTATTTTGTTACGAACCCTGAATTTTTTTTTTTTTTTTTTTTTTTTTTCTTTTTGCTAAAAAATAAAAAATAAAAAAAAAGATAAGCATAAATAATTGCTTAGCATTTAGCGACAATAGACAAGTTTTTTGGATGACTAGTTTACTAGAAATTTCCTTTCGTTTACTAGGAAACTTTACTTCCAACTTCCATGATTGATTTGAAACTAGCTTGCACGCAGGAGAGGGAGCCCCGATCCTTCTTCTTCCGATAATTATTCCATCAAAAGTGCTAGACTTTAAAAAATATATATATATATATATATAATATATATAGAATAAATTATCAATAAATTCTAATAATTCAATTTAATTCTCATAAAATCTTATTAAAAATAAGTCATAGTACAATCGTTACTAAAAATAATTTTTTGTGACTTTTTTTATATATGTCGCTAAAAATTGATAATTAGTGACTTTTTTTGTCACAGTTTTTATAAATTGTCGTTAAAACTTATAATTAGTGATATTTTTATGTGACAAAATTTTCAAATTATCGCTGAAAGTTGAAAAATAGTGACTTTTTTGTGACGATTTTTTAAACTGTCGCTAAAACTTATAATTAGTGACATTTTTGTGACAAATTTTCAAACTGTCACTGAAAATTAATAACTAGTGACTTTTTTTTTTTTTTACTAATGTATGATAAAAAATACTATTAATTATCATAGAACTCATTAAACAATAAGTTCACTTAGTAAGACATACATGTAAGTCCCCTAAAAATATATCAAGAGAAGTTTCAAGAGATCTTTAGAAATAATCTATTGTGATAGACAATAAAAAATATAAAATAAATTATAAATATTTGTCTTGAGATTTTTTTAAAATATGATTTGTCCTTGTAATTTTGGAAATTACATTCTGCCCCTTGAAGTTTTTAATTTCATAACAGTGGCCCCTTTTATAAATAAATCATCAGGTCAATTAACAATTTTTAATGATATTAAAAATTTATTTCAATTTATAATTTAGGTAATTTTATCATTGTATAAGGGAACAGTTAGAATTTTATTTTTTTAGTTAATTCTATTAAATAAAAAAAAATTGACAAAGGGATTTTTGTAATTTTTCAAATCAGATGGGGCAATCCGTTCTTTGAACAAATCTCAAATGGTGTATTTGTAATTTATCCTAAAATATATTTTTTTAAAAAATGAAATTAAGTCCATTAAGTTTTTAAAATTTATAAAATAACCCTAAGTTATTTAAAATAGTTTTATAATTATACTTTACTTTTAAGTTTTAAGTTATTTCCCGTAAAACCCTGTGGGACACTCAAACTTATTATACTTTAATTTTGAAGTGTTAGTTTGCAAATAGTATAAATTTAGTTTTGTCTTATAATACTCTATGATTGGTAGATTGCAACTTAGTGATTGTGGTTGCATTACATATAACAAAACATGCCAAAAACTAATCCAATGATGGAGAATCTTCGTGACTATCTCTCTGAAAAGTTTTCCTGAAGTGCAACATTACTCTTATTCACTATTGTGCGGCTTACCCAGTAACTCGCAGGAATTATTTTGGATTTTTTTTGATAATTTAAACTGTTTAATTTTTAAAAAATGTCGAATAGAATATACCAGTTAAAAATCAAGTTGATCAGACATCAATAGTCCCTTCATCAACAGCATTTGCATTCAATTTAATACTTACATATTTATTTTGTATGCATACAAATGTGTTTCGATGAAGAAGCTACTGATATCCAATCGACTTTATTTTTTATGTGCATATTAATTTTATTATTTCAGATAATTACGTTAGGATTTTATTAATGGTTAAAAAGAAATTTTGAGCCTTTGTTTACTTCGTCAAACTTCTTCATAAACAAAAAAGCAATCAACGTGAAGAGTGATGTGAGGGAAGACTAATGCAGTAGGATAAAAGACAACGTATACTGGAAAAATGTAAACGTGTTCATTACTCACTGGTTGCCCGTAAACTACAGAGTTTACTTGTAAGCCGTATGGAATTTAATCTCATGGCAATCTTTGCCTATAAAAACCTAAGCCCTTGCAAAATTTTAGCAAGCGTGCCCACAAATACATTCACTCACACCATGGCTTCTACTAACCATTTCCAAAGCATTTTCTTGGCCTTTGTCTTTGTCTTGGGAGTTTTGTCCTCTCAAGCTTCCTCTCGCATTCTCAACGAACAAACCATGCTAGAAATGCACGAGAAATGGATGACACGCCATGGACGTGTTTACAAGGATACCGAAGAGAAGAATGCACGGTTTCAGGTATTCAAGGACAATGTCCAATATATAAATGCCTTTAATGAAGGTGTAGACCGAGGCTACAAGCTTGGTCTGAATCAATTTTCAGACCTGACCAATGAGGAGTTTCGTGCTTCTCATACTGGTTACAAGAGGCAGCCAACCAAAGAAACATTTGTCTCAAAGCCAACATCTTTTAGGTATGCAAATCTAACTAATGTGCCAACAACCGTTGACTGGCGAAACCAAGGTGCAGTTACTCCTGTCAAGAACCAAGGCACCTGTGGTAAGCAGTACATGATATATTTCTATGCCTATATTTATATCAATCAATAATTTAAAATAGTGGTATATATCGATTATCGGTATCAAAAGTATTGACTGGTATACATAAAGAATTGAGACATGTAGTGGTGAATATTTTAAAATCATTAGCTACCAAAAAAAAAATGAAGAGAGCTTTGTAGCGATCGAAGCACCTATGTCGGCTATAATCGAGTCATGAATTTGCTCTAAATCAATACATACCATGAACTAGTTGATATCCATACGATTTTCATTCCTATGATATATCATAGTGTATCGTTATTAAAAGGACGAAAAATCGATAAATAATAAACGGTAATTAAAACCATTATATCAATAATTAATAGTAACCCAAGCATATTATTGTCATGCCCTTTTGTAAAATAATCACAACCCACTTGACTGTACCTCCTTTTCTAATTATTATATTTATTTATTTTATTTTTTTTGGGTGGTTGTCGTATGTATAGCATGTTGTTGGGCATTTTCAGCAGTGGCAGCTGTGGAAGGTATTAACCAAATTACAACCGGTAACCTAATATCACTATCTGAGCAAGAGCTTGTTGATTGTAATGTTGATAACCATGGTTGTAGAGGCGGCTTTATGGATATAGCTTTTCAATTCATCCAACAAAACAATGGTCTCACATCAGAAGATAATTACCCTTACATTGCACAAGTTAACACTTGTGACAGCACCAAAGCAGCAAACTCTGTAGTCCAGATAACTGGGTACGGAGATGTGCCGCGTAATAATGAGCAGGCTCTTCTGCAAGCTGTGGCGAACCAACCGGTTTCTGTTGGCATTGAAGGTACTGGATCGAGCTTCCAGAATTACAGAAGTGGTGTCTTCGCTGGGCCGTGTGGAACCCAACTTGACCATGCTGTCACTATAATTGGATATGGAGCTACTACTGATGGGATTAACTATTGGTTGGTTAAGAATTCATGGGGCTCTACATGGGGTGAGAATGGATATATGAGGATCGAAAGAGATGTTGTTGCGGAAGGTCGATGTGGCATTGCCATGCAAGCTTCTTATCCAATTATGTGAAAGAACGGGAATAGTTGTGTGGTATTTAGCTTTTGTTTGACTATATAATATAAATAATAAAGTTACCTGTGTCTCTACTAATTTGTATACTATTAGATGAGTTGGTGATGAACATTCTAATTATGATAATGATTTATTTGGGAAGTAATAGTTTTAGATTAAAAGTTAAAAAGTTATTAAAAAATTAAAAAGTCTATAACTTATTTTAAAAAGTCAAAGATTCTCTTTTCTATTTACTTTTTGCATATCTTTTCGTAAAAAATTAAAAAATCATTCCAAACGTACAAATTTTTTTACCTCATATTTTAGTCAAAAAATTACTAAATTAGTCTACTCTCAAACGAGACAGAATAGGAAATAGACTTTCTATTTGAACCTCACAGTTTATCCCATATCTTGTTGAGGATATGATATAAATAATAAAGTTATTCCTCTCTCTAAATGTCTAATCTTTTAGAAGAATTGGTAAATACTAAATAACAATTTCAGTATTTTTTGTCTAAACTCTATGTAGTTTGAATACATACACACACACACATACATACATATATATATATATATATATATATATATATATATATATGTCCATTTTATGTTTGCGTTTTGTTGATATTTTAATTTTCTACTAAATGACATGCAAAAAAAATAAAAAGAATAGGGTTTTTTTTTTTTTTTTTTTTGTAGTGAGTTTTTAACTATTTTAACCGGATTGTAATCTTCTCCATTTTAAAGTAATAATGAGGGATTTCAATTATAGAATTGAGAGGATTAGTCCATTTTAAGGATATGACTTTCCTCCATACTCTTATGTTTCATATATTTGCATATTTTATTATTTTGAGTTTCATTTTAGGCCCACAGTAATAATCTAAATTATTTATCTTGTAAATCTCACGATGAATACCATTTATGCCAAAAATCAATAAGACATGGCCTAGAATATATTGACTAAGTTTTTTTTTTTTTTTTGTAGCCAGATGAAATTTTCATTAAAGTAAGGAAGTCATATGGCACTTACAAGGAGATCAAATCAGCACAAAGCTTACACCAAAATAAGAAAAATCATAGTTCAAAAACAAAGAAAAAAAATCCTCAAATGATGCACAAAGGAGAAACTATGTATATATTAAGATCAAACCTGAAAACGTTTATAATAATTTTAAAAATGATAATTAAATTTTAAATTAAAATAATATGTTAGAAATATTTTTGTAATTAAATATTATTCAAATGAGCACTATTTTAAAATGATAAATCTTAATGTAATTACAAAATTTTATATTTTTTTAAAAAATTGGTATTAAATCTAAAGAAACAAAAGCATATGGGACCTTAAAGTCAGTGGCAGATTCTTTGAAGCAAAATAGAATTTTTTTTTTTTTTTTTTTTTTTTTTTTTTTTTTTTTTTTTTGGGGTGAAAAAGACATTTGTGATAGTTTTATCTTTATATTCTTTCTATTTGTTGTTTATCTCTCTATTCTTAAACGTTTGCCAACCACCATAGCTGAAAAAGTTGATAACGGTAATAGTGAACAGATGACACATGCATATATTGGTAGACAGATAGATAACATGTGGACAAATAAATGGACATGCGGATAGATATATGAACAGATTGACATATAAGTAGAGATAACACGATCTTTCAAGTTATTTTTGTTCTTATGGTCTCAAAAGAATAGGTCTTGGAACTATTATTCGTTAAAAATTTAAAATTGAACCTTTAACCTAAGTATCCTTTTCTATTTATATATCAATACTGATTAGAAAAATTAATAAACCAAGGTTTGAAGGATACAATATTAAGTGAGCATCAAGCCTTGGAAAAAATGAGTCATATTAGAATTATTAGATGAATTAACAATGTGAAAATTTTATAAAATAAATTATTCAAATTATTAAAATTAAACTCGTGATGGGCCGATTAACCTCCGAAGTTTTCTTAAATTCAAATAAAAACTCTACTCTTAATTTTAAATTTACATGATACATGCATTCAAATTCTAAACAACTGAATAACATTTTAGTTAGATGGGTCACGAAGTGGATTGATCGTATCAACCATCATGAGTTTGGTTTTTTCTATGACCAATTGGTAGAAAATAGATATTTTAGTAACGGTATATTACACTCATCTCCTTTTGTCGAGATTTGAAAAAAAATAAATATAGTTGGTCATATATTTTTGGGTTTATTTTATTTTATTTTTTTGTGGTTTGGAGTTAAAGTACTTTATGTTTTATAGATTACATATAGTCAAAAAAATCTCATGTGATTTTAGACTAGTGCTATAGTTTGTTTTTCTATCTAAACTAACAAAAGTTGTATCACACACACCATAATTTTACTCCCATTAATTCTCTCCAAACTTAAAATTAGATTAATATGTCAATAAAAATAAAATAAAATATAATATAATTAAGGATTGATTTAAGATATAATTAAATAATAATATATAATAAATAATAATTAAGAATTAAATTAAAATTAACATTGTCACGTCCCCGCATTTTATTACTCAGATAACATTACCAAATTCATTAATTAAGTCAATTTACAAAAGACAATTCATCATTTGATGAAATGATGAATAATTAAATATATATGTTCTTTCCCGTTATACTACAATGTCATTTACATATAAATAAAAGAAATGCCCAGAGACTTACAATAAATAAAAGAGCATCGCCCTTTTACAAAGCATAGAACTCAGCCAAAGAAACAATTAAAAAGCACTACGGCTCATCACCACTTTACAGCCATGCCAAGTTGTTTGATCCTCAGATTTGAAAACATTCCCTGTACACATATACAGGCACTACAAGAATTTACACATTTTGCGACCACTTTTACCGACTAAAAAAATTTTGGTCACAAAAAAATAGCGTTTGGCGACCAAATATTAATTAGTCGCGAATGATAATTAATTTTGGCGACCAAATTTTATTGGTCGCAGAAGGTTATATTTTGGCGACCAAAAAATATGTTGGTCGCAGAAAGTGGTATACTTTTGCCGACCAACTACAAATTTGGTCGCGGAAGGTCACATATTTTTTGGCGACCAAAAATTTGGTCGCGAAAAACTTATTTTCAGCAACCAAAAAAAATTAGTCGCCAAATTAGTACTTTAGCGACTAATATTTTAGTCGCCGTTGATTGAGATTTGGCGACTAAAAAAATTTGTCGGCGAAAGAACCTATTTTTGCGACTAATTTGAGAGTTTGGTCGCCAAAAGTTTGGGGGGAAATTTGAAACGTGGGGCGGGAATTGAATTTCAGAAAAAAAAATTCCAGATTGGGGTAATTTTCTACTTCACACACTGTTGATGCATCAATCGAACCCAGATTGGGGTAATTTGGTTTAACTCGTCTCCTCCCATTCCCTCTCTGTCTCTCTCTCCCTCTCTGTTCTTCTTTCCTACCCTCCCTCTTGCGCTCGCTCCCGACGCTGGCCTCGATTTCTGCCTCTCCCCCATTCTCTCTCAGTGTCTTCAAGTCGCAATCCTCCCACTCGCAAGGTAGGGTTTCCGATTGTGAATCGCGGCATTGTGCTTCGATTGGGTCACCGAAGGCTACGGTTTCCACCACCACAGCCACCTTCATCATCATCAGCTTCCTCAAATTCTACATTGATGCCGCTGTCTTCTCTTTCTCTCTCTGCTTCGAACCCCCATGGGAGCTCTCCGGTACCTCTCTCTCTCTCTCTCTCTCTTTCTCTCTATGCTTCTCTATGCTTTAAGTAAATCGATATTTGTTGGTGGAATTGAGGTAATGGTAAAGACTGATTATTGTCAATAATCAGTCAAGTAAATCGATTACAAAGTGGAATTGAGGTAATGCTTTTCTATGCATTTGAATTCAAAAACATGTATTTGTTGTCAGAAAAGTTGTGTAATTACATATCCTCTGGGATTTTGACTTAGTTAAGGAACTCATTATCTTTCCTTGGACTTGGGATCTCATACTGCTTTTTTTAGAATTTCAATTAATTTCACTGATTTAGGTTGTGTGATAATTTCAATGTTTACATTGCATTTTCTTTAATTCAATCTGAATTTCAGGGTACTGCATCAATTTTTGAAAATCAGGATGCGACTTCGCTGTTGTAAGGTAATCTTTTTAAAAACCAATATCTACTTATTAATGAATGAACAAAAATGAAAAGAAAAAATCATCTCGAACAACAAAGGCCTGGTAGTTCTTCATCTTTATATGTGTATGTGTGCATCTACTCATCTTTATGTGTGTATGTTTCTTTATATTTGTTGGTGGAATTGAGGTAATGCTTCTCTATGCATTTGAATTCAAAAACATATATTTGTTGTCAGAAAAATTGTGTAATGACATATCCCCTGGGATTTTGACTTAGTCAAGGAACTCATTGTCTTTCCTTGGACTTGGGATCTCATACTGCTTCTTTTAGAATTTCAATTAATGTCACTGATTTAGGTTGTGTGATATAGTTACTTCTAATTTTCTCCCTTTGATTATCATGTGACACATCTAGTTTGATCTGTCTCATTATCAAATGAGTCCCCAGGACCCCATGCCTCATTGTATGACTGCTGCAATATCTGCTTATTAGCTCTGCCAAGTTTTTGGTGCCATTGATACCTGGCGAAGCTACAGTATAGTACCCATAGTATGCTGAATTTTTTTAAAGGTCGCTTTTTGGTGGAAGAAAATCTTTTCGAGGTTTTGCAACATAGTATAACAAATTTCCCCCCTCTATGTTGCTTCGCACTACAAAAATTCTCCAAATGATCTACAATTAATGGCGGATGCTCCAGCGCATCACTTATTTGTGTTACTTGGTATATTACTTGTTATGTTTGCTATCCATTAATGCTTGTCTATCTCCCTCCCTTAATGCCTGATGTATTTATTGAACTCTATGCAGGTCCTGTTGATGAGTCCAAAAATCACCTCCCTGATATTCTCTGTGTTATCCAGGTTTGTTTCTTTTTAATGTGACACACACACCAGTACTTACACACCAGTATTTAAGGATTGGTAATCTTTTTTAGAAATTGAATGACTTTGGTCTTATTATACATTCATGAGGAAGGTAATCAAAAAAGAAAGAAGACGAGTTCTTTGTTTTATCACTTAGGAGCAGTGTGAGATGAAAGTCTCATGCACGGTTTTGAATGAGAGAAACAAGTGAGGAGATGTCTGCAACTCTTTTCTGTTACTGCAAACATTATTCTATTGTGACTTCTTTGACATGACATGAATATCCATTTCGCCCCTTTTATACATCCTTTTGGTGCAATGTTTTCTCCTCTTTAACCAGACTTCCATATCAATCAAATACTATTGTTGCTAGAGTTCTGTCCTCTTCATAATAAACTATAACGTGGAACATTTGCTAAGCATAATAGTTTGGAAAAATAAGTATGTTCTTGAAGGAAATAGGCTGTAACATGTTAAAAGACACCTCTTGCAAGGGAATTGGCTCTAAATTAAGAAGTTAATTTGCAGTTCATCTCTATTCCCTTTCTTATAAACACATTCTCATCATTCCCTAATCCCTTATGTTATATTTCCTTACCATGATAATCTCTTAATAGTATCCTCTGTCTTTGTGGTCATTTTCTGAAAACCTTTTTTCTCCCTGCTTCTTGTTTTTTTTGGTTGAAAAGAGCTATCCATTAGTGCTTTCTTGTATAACTTCATCCATTTCTGCTGGAATTATGCTTGATATTAATTCTAGATCATCTTGGGGGATCTATAAATTTATGATGACGCCTCATGCTAGTTCAACTGATAATGGAAAATCACTAAACCATAGTAACATTTGCCACAATGTCAACAATGTATTCATTCTACGGTCAACAATGTATTTTGCAGGTACTGTATTTGCATACGGTGTGACTAGGAGTGGGAAGACTCATACAATGCATGTAAGTTGCTGTACTAGTTTTACGCTTGGTGCTTGTTTCCTCACCCAAAAAGGATGTGTGCACTAGACAGTAAAAGGAGAAAGGGCAACTTATTCCTCCCAAATTTATATAATTAATAGGAGGATTTTTTATGTGAAACCAAGCTTGGGGCTGAGCATTAATAAAAGCCATCTGACAAACTACGTGCCACACGTTGGCTGGTCCAAGAATATATTTAGCATGAGTTTTAGAAAAAATTGTTTATCTGAGATTTGGTTTCAACAATTTGATTATTATGATTTGATTGAGGGATCTTTATGCTTTTGTGGAGATCTATGACAACATCATCTGTAGCCTCATTTCTTGTGTAGCTTGTAGTTTCTCATCTAGCTTATGGCTCATATACCTCTACATCTTTGGGACGCAAGCTGTATGATGTCTGAGATTTGACTGCTTGCAAATATATTTATTGTCCTTGAGGATTGATGTCATTTTGGAGGCAACATGGCTCTGGGCACTGCCAATTAACTAGAAAATTTCTCTAAAATATTACAAGCTAATGTAATAATCTGCTTGAGAGAATAATTTTTGACATCATAAAGAAAAACTTTTTTGATTTTTCCAACTAAATGTCTGTCCACAAAACTACATTAAGGCAAGATGGAAAATGTCACTTCATTGACTGATGTGGACCATGATAACAAGAAAAGACTGGAGAATACTTCAGACCTTGTCTAGTCAAAATTTTAGGTTGAATGTTTATTATGTATTTTTCCATTTAGTATGTCGCTGGTACAGTTTGATTTGGTTTTATGAGTAATGATATTTTGGTGATCTCAAGATTTGCTGAACACAAATGTACATGGGTCTTATAATGTTAGGTAAAACCCAGCTTATATAGAAATCTTTGTAGTTTTTTAATTCAGTGGATTGAGCTTTAGAAACTTCAGGCTGTGTTTGCATGAGTTTTAGAAATTCAAGACTCTCCTAGCAATAATGCCACAATGACCACATTTGTGTACCTTAAAGTGTTTACCATCTCATGTGTCATTGTTGCGTTGGTATCAGACATGACTGGTGCGGCCCTTTAAACCAACGTAATGATACCATATAAGGTGGTTAAAAATGTGGTCATTATAACAATATTGCTATGTAAGATCACCAATTTTTCCAAAAGCTTAAGATGTTAGGAAATTGGACCAACAATGTATGTCAAACTTTCCACACCTTCCTTCATGTGCAACCCGTCTTGCGTGTGGAGATGCTAACATCCATACATTGAGAGAAGTAAAATGCAAACAGGGAACAAATTAGTCATTTGTTGGTTTTATAGGCTCAGATTTGGACAATTGTGATCCATACTAGGTATTTTTCTGAACACATGCTTCTGTTTGAAATGCATGTGCTTTATTAAGCTCTTTGATTTTTATTTTTTCGTTGCTAAGGGTTGCTTGCAAGATTATTAATGTATGAAATGATGTGTTGGGGACTTTCCATAAATGTGTCCATTGTTTAGACACATGAAATACATTGTTAGTTTGAAAAAAATAACTTGGTATCTAATGATAAGATAAAAGCAATGGATTTATAGCTATTATTTTCTTAACCTTTAGACTTTTTAATTTTAGGTGTTCTATTTCAATTTGTGTTTTAATAGAGTTTTCTAAAATATATACTACTTTTTGTTCATTACTTCTTTTCCATATGTAGAATGTGAAAAATGATTTCTTATTAATTTGGTATAATAAAGAATATACTTACTTCCAACGTAAAAGATGATGAAATTATTTTTATTTTCATGTGTTTATATATATATATATATATTAATTTGGTATGATTTTTTTTTTGTTCATTCTTTATCTTTAATTATCTGTTGATGTTGATCTATCTTTGCTTATTGTGCATCAGTCATTGGTTCATTGCTTATTGTTGAATTGCAAGACGAACTATAGTTCTATTCTGTGCATGATGGTGTGAAAAATTGTATCCAATAACAGATTAAACTCGACTATCGTAGTATATGATTATTTACAGATTTTATTCATATAAAGCTTGTATTTTTGTAACTACTGCTTCATTGTTGAATAGCATGGTAGTATTGACCTATGCAACTTTTTTCTTTACTTCTTTGCATTTGTTATCATGATTCATGAGTTAATAGCTCTAAAGAATATGCTGTTTAGATTCTCTCATTAATTTCTTTTTGATTGGTTGGAGTAGGGGGAGTGTATATCTTACATAGAAAGCACTGAATATCGATGGGGCCATCATTGAAAAGTGGATCAAAAGTTGGGAAAAGTGGATCAAAAATTCACGAACCAGACGAGCACCCTCCCCAACATATTTCTTAACAAGTTCACGAAGCTAAATTGTACAAGACTACTTGGCAGTATAACATTTTTGGGAGGATTAAATATTTTTGGATGGATGTGTATGGATAACAAATATTAGTAGTTTTATTTGTTGATAGCTGCGCATGGATAACAAATAGTTATGTTTCAATTTGTTATGCTAGATGGATGTGACTTGTGAATGAAAATTTAGAATAGTTGTATTGTGTCGAATGTTAATGATTCGGTTAATTTGAATGATGCTTTAAAATTATAGGTTTATTATGGATTGAATGAATTATTAGGAATTACAGGTATATTGTTTTTCTGCTTTGGCGACCAATTTATTAGTCGCGACAAATAAATAATTTTTTTTTTGTAAAAAATGACAATTGCCGACTAAGAGTTTTGGTTGCAAAAAATACATCTATTGCCGACCAAAATAGCTCTTGGTCGTGGAAACTCACTTTTGCCGACCAAAAGTTTTGGTCGCGAAAAGTAACAAACGGCGACCAATTTTTTTGGTCGCGAAATGTGATAATTGGCGACCAAAAATTTTGGTCGCGAAATGTAATAATTGGCGACCAAACTTTTTGGTCGCGAAATGTGACAATTGGCGACTAAGAAATTTGGTCAGGAAAATATCACTTTTCGCGACCAAAGTGTTTTAGCGACAAACTAAATTAGTCGCGGTAATTAAATATTTAGCGACCAAAAATTTAGTCGGCAAATCCAACTTTTGCCGACCAATCAAAATTTTGGTCGCGAATTACTTTTGCCGACCCTCAATTGGCGACCAAAGTAGCGACCAAAAAAATTGGTCGCAGATAACTTTTGCCGACCAAAAATTGACTTTTAGCGACCAATTTTTTTGTTGCCAAAAGTGTTAATTCTTTTAGTGAGGTAGGAGGTGAGCAACCACTAAGCTCACCAAACAATCTCATATTATAACATTAGAAGATATGTGGGTACAAAGATACTAATACATATACGTGAAATCATAGCATATCAAAATCATATGATTCTATTACATAATCTCTTAGATCCAATTTATTTAATTAACCATAACTAGTTAACTTAAATAAATAAACATGCTTCACTAGCAACAAGACATCCTTTTCAATCTATTCAATTACCCCATTACCAATTGGATCAAATAGTTAAACAATTCATAATGACATCTAATAAAGCATCAAATTCGTTTTATACAATCTTATGAGATGAATGCATATGCCATGTCATGCTCAAAATATTTTTCTCATCTTTTGAAAATCTTGTGCACAATACAAATTTGAAAACACATTAATCCAACAATTTCAATATATCTTCAAGGTGGTAAATACGACTCAGATAATCTCTAGACTGGTGTCTGCAAGTAGGCATATCGAGCACTACCAAATCTCCACTTTATCGGTCTCTCACCGGAAGGCACGTGGTACCTTCTGCGCGGGTGTTTTTGGTCTTTCACCATGGACACTCAGACCAACTTAACCAATATCAAACTACACCCCCTATCTGAACTTACCAACGTATTTACCCAAAACAAATCAAAATGATCTTGTTTCACAAAACCTTTCTCAAAAAAATAGTTTTGAAGTGCAATTCGAGATCCATGATAACAATGAAATGGAATGGCAATGCAATATGTAACAATGTATTAGAATAGTTCCAATTTCAATTCCTCCACACAATGCTTTATTGTGATCAAATTCCATATCTCTATCAATATAATATCATAATACAATCCCAAGAGATAATACAACAATATCCACATTCATCCAGTCTCCACATGTTAATCAACATTTCCAATTTAGTTATTTCGAGATAAATCCATAACATACTATATATCAAACTTCCAAAGTTCCAACGTTTCTCATCCTTTCAAGAAATCCCTCATTAAATGAAAACATGGTAAATTTCCACCGATAGCCAAAATAGTTATCTCTAATGTACTTATTAAAAGATAACAACATGGATATACAATCTAACATATAACCATAACTTGGAATCTTCCGTAATTCCTAAATAAACAATCCACATTCCACAGTTTAAAGACAAACTTTCAAGACTTATATAACTTTCCATTAAACTCAACATATCAAAGGAGTAACTAATACTCGATATTCCAAAAGTTTTATAAGTGTTTTCCAAATCACATTCTCAATTTTGAAACCAAACAAAATCTTTTCTCAATAATCCAACAACTGCCAAAACATTAACATTTAGGATTTTTCACAAATTGTGTAACGCCTCCAAAATAAATACACAAGCCCATCTCATAAGAAGAAATATAATTGAATTAACATGCTTTTATTCATCAGAGTCTAATATACAGGAGAGACAGATACAAGAAGAAATGAAGGTTACACAGATATTCATTTGCCCTAATGGCTTACATTTTTCTGAGTCGCTGCTTGGTTACAACAAAAATGAGCTTAACTCAACACAATTTAAAGCCCTTGGCTATACAAAATAGATATAACAAAAATAGAAGCTCTTGCTCCAGATTTTCCGAAGCTACTGCCTTGGCAGAGATATATCACGAATACCTAAAAATGGTTTTTCCCAAATAAGGTGAGCCAATGCCCAGTAAAAATAATCTAACACAATATATGGATCTTAACAAAGATATAAATATGATGCACATACATAGTACTAGTGACAAAATCTTTTACAACTCATTTGCAAACCGTGCCATACTAAGTTTTATATCACAATTCATGCTATCTTAGTCTCATTTTTATCTCAATTCGTTTAATCTCATTTCATGAGCTATTTCCATTTATCACAAACAACCATACTGAGGGTACAACTCAAAGGTTCTCAAAACGATATAATCATCACATAATCACTTCCATTTCCCATTTTATGGAATTTTCGTCCGCAGGAATCGGTACCCATGTATGCACAACATTTCGAGACTTTCACCCTAGACACACAAGCCAACTTAATGTAATGGAGTCCATCCCTTTTCGCCTCCCAAACAATAGAGTATATCCCCTATCTCCTCCCAAACAATGGAATACATCTCCTATCTCCTCTCAAACATCATGCATATACAATGTATTAAAACACACAGTCATATTCAATGACAACTGAAAAGAGATTAGTTTCAATTCGCCTAATCCTCATGCAATTTCTATAACAATCATAGCTATCCTCCGCCGATAGCCCAATATAGATATTCAATCTCAAGACAAATAGTTTATCCAAAATTTCATAACTGAGTGATAATACATATTCTTCTCTAACATTTATGTCAACACCCATTCAATTTCACATTTTTAATACCAATTCCAACTATTTATACAAAATAAATATTTGAAACATTTTAGGGCAAGCTCTCGCTTTCCCAAATCTCAACCCAAATGCCAAAACCAATTATTTTGTCACAATATAACCTCATATTTAACCCCATAACCTTTTATAAGTCATTCACTTAGAAAGTCCTCTTTTGATTTAATACCCCAAATCCTAGGTTTGTTCATAGTACACCCAAATTCTACCATTGTTACACAACAACTCATAGCTAAGTTAAAAATCATATAAAAGTGTAGAGAATCTCTACCTCAAAGTTAGGAGACGAACAAAGCAAGGTGGAACCTTCAACAATGCCGGAACCAAGTTTTAATCGGATCAAAATGGAGCTCTTGAAATGCTCTAACTTTTTCTCAAAGACACTAGGGTAGAAAACCCAAAGGATCTAAGTCAAAATGTAGAGAGATGGTGAGTTCTAGAGAGAGAAGCTCAAGATATAGGGTTTTGAAATGTTTTAGAGAGAGAAAGACATGAAAAAATGATGTAAAAAGTGGCTGTTGCAAACTGATATACGCATAGTCCACTCAAGCGCAAGGGTTGATGTTCGAGCGTCAGACACAATAAGTTGTTCCGCTCGAGCACAGAATACACACTCCCAGAAATTTTGCAGACAACGGACCATTGCTCGAGCACAAGAAAGGCTACTTGAGCTCCCAACCGCTCGAGTGTAGGAAACGACGCTCAAGTGTAGAACACAGTCTCCCAGTAGTTTTGCATACCTGCAAAAGTACTAAGAGTTTACAAAGCCCGCTCGAGTGCAAGAAGTGACATTCGAGCGAATGACCAAAAACCTGGGCAACATAAGTTTGAAAACCAAATGACCAACCTGTTCCAAACATAACTGCAACAACCTAATAGCCAAAATATGAGGAAAAAAACAATGGGAGCAAGGTGTAATCAACAATACAGAATCATGAACCCGTATCCAGAATACAACAAGGGTCGGGCAAGACTGGAAACGCTATAAGCTCCCTCCCTTTAGGAATTTCGTCCCTGATATTTCAAATCAAGTTTTCAAAATTATGACTAAATCAATTACAATAATGATAATCAATCCATTCCATCATTATGACCCATTCTCCTGTCATCCATTCTCATCAACTCAGTACATAAGTTCCAACATTGAAAATATAATCCACATTTTTCGAAACATATACAATACTTATATTGAACCCGAGTTTCCAAAACATACACAACATATACAATGTTTCTATATTTTCAAACATATATAGACCTTGTTTGGTTTGTTTTTGAGAAACAAATTTTGGAAAAAAATTTCAAAAATTTTGTTTGATTTAGTGATTTTGGAAAAAAAAATTTCAAAATCACTTTCTCTCTTACACATCAATCAATCACTTTTTCTCTCTCCTTTCTCATTTTCAATCACTTTTTCTCTCTCACACATCTATTCAATTATAACAAAATATCTAATCATTCCAAACTCCCATACTCCAAAACTATTTCCAAAATATACAACCAGATAAACTAAAAAAATTTCTAAACTCTTTCTCCAATTTTTTTTTTTTTTAATTTATCTCCCAAAACCAAACTAAACACACCAATAATGTTTTCAGATTTCATTAATCAAAACAAGATTTCAAAATATGCTCAAACATCAATAAATAAATCCGGATACTTCACACGAACTTCCAACTCATGTTCCCAAGTTGCTTCTTCAACTTTGTGATGTTCCCACAGCACCTTAATTAATAGAAAAGCCTTACTTCACAAGACTCAACTCAACTGCAAAGAATGAACAGGATGCCTCCCCAACCAGCGGAACTCACGGCGGTTTATAAGACAAGAACAAATACTCCCAAGAACAAATACTCCCAATAACAATAATCACAGTAACAACAACTTCAACAACAACAGCACTCTAAGACATCCACCACATCTGGACTACCTACAATACCTGAACCACCATCGGGTACCTAACACTCCAACATAGGGAATAAGGAAATCACTCATACACAGGGCTTTCGGTCAACCCTCGTAGAACAAGAATGCAAAATAAAACATGATTTAATCAACAATGTCATGGCACATCAATGCCCGACGATTCTAAATCCTTGCGAAAAAGACATACAACATGTAACTAGCAACTTAGGCTAGATCAAAATGCGACTTCTCAACACTAGATATAAGATATTCCGTTCAGATTAAAGAAAATGCTTTATTTATCCCTATTTGTCTCAAAACACTTGGTTTTCCTCAAAAGGTGTTCAAACTTACACCGTCACAATTCAAATACATTATCAACTGGCCACGACAAAACTTAGAGATTTCCAAATTGTTTTTCCCAAAAACCAAAACTGCAAATTCACGTTTTAACCCAAAACCGTTTTAACCCAAAACCATTTTAATTTATAAAAAGTACCCAAGGTCACAACACTAAAAAGAGAGTGTTTGGTTTTCCTCCAAAGGATTCATCAACATTCCTCCAGTGAATCACGATGCAGTCAGCTAACAAAACCCATCACACTCATGGTGGTGCCACAATACCCAAGATAAGATTTCCACGATTAGAACCTCTATAAATTTTTGAAATGCTAGCAACGCAATAACACAAGGGAAGAAATTTCGCACCCATCAATCACATAATGGCGCAAAGCGCTTATAAGACCAAAGTTCTTAACTAGAATCCTAAACCAGTTACTATAACTCAAACAACCTTCCAACTATCCATGTAGGACTTACATCTCCTACCAAGACACCGTTCAATTACACAACCCTCAATTTCGACCTTTTCCCGAGGTAGTCATGTCAACCAACCTAAGGCCTTTAAACACTAACATACGACTTAACTTCACCCAATTTAGTATCAATAGCAACATCTTGCCTAATCTCACCAACTCTGAAATGGAGTTCCATGCACACCCTCTCAGGTCTATTGAATCACTCCGGATTCTTCAAAGTAAACCCATGGTACTCTGATTCCCTATTCACCCCTCACACGTATGCTTAAGTGGCATGCACATCCTCGCTTCACATTTGAGTCCTAACTGGGTTTCTCAAGTCAAACACAATACACCCTTTCAAGTCAACACACACACAGTACCTTACACCACATACAGAAGGACTGAATAAGTCGAAACAATTCTGACTGAGCGCACCACTCACTCCACACAATCATACTACTTCACTTAGAGTTCTATTATCCAAACTAGACAACAAACACTCATACCATAGTGACTCAGTACTATCGAATATTAAACTGCTCAATCCAATCATTAACCACACTATTGCCTTACCTAGGCACCCTCCTAGGATCACCCTGTGACCGATTCCCTTTCTACATATCCTCTAGCGACAATATACGAACCATACACCGCCATACACCATACTAGTAAAACCTCATCACTTATTGCACAACATTGCACCCTTAACCCCAAATGGGTTATCTCCGCACTGAATCTCTCTTTCTGTGGATGTACTTACAACCTCGACCGAATTCACAATAACGAAATTCATATACTTATTCTCTCGCACCAAGTTAACTCGCAAAGGCCTAATACGCTACAATGCTATCGTTACCACGTAACCACCCAAACCGAACAACAAGTAGACACAACACCTCCATCCTTTAGTAACCAATAAGGTTAACCCCTTAATCCACATTCTACCCGTCACTCAATACACAAGTATAACCAAAATACTAAGTCTCCTAGTCAATCTACCAGCTATTGATACTCATTGAACAATTGCCCTGAACCAAGCCCCATGCACACACACACAACACCTACAAAGCTCTCAACGTCTTACCATCCTAACTCTATAGAAGGACAAAAAAAGTTCTCAACCTCCTTATCGTTATTCCAAACCTTGACCCATAAACACAAAATCACTACGACCTTACACATAGGTTTCACACTAACCATAGGTTATATGCCCAACCAACCCTTCCAACAACATCTCTTGCCTTAACCAGAATTGAGGTACACACCTCTCACATCCAAATACCATAAAGGAATCCTAGAACTTAGGAAATGCCCGTTATATCACTGTTCGAAATACCAACTACACAAAACACACCACCCACCAACACCAACAACCACTACTACAATAAGGGACTAGCATCCCTCCACAAGAACCAACCAACCAGATAACATGAAGATCTGTTGCCATACCCTGCCATTAAGGTACAAGTCTATATCTAACGAAACTATACGCAATTCAACTTTGAAAACAACACGCTGTATGTACAAAACCTAGTGCCAATCGCACACTTCACATTTCTTCAAGGAATTTTCAAGACAATAGACCGAAACCTCTATCACAAACATAAGGCCAAATAAGGAACGCTCACGAAATGACACACATGGCGAGCATAACTCTCCTCGCCCCATGGTAACCCCAACCAAAATATGCATCCCTCAACAACTTTTTTTTTATTTTTTTATTTCTGAATATGGCTCACCAGTCATCATCTTACCAAACCAAATCACAAGAATATATATGCATCAATACGAAAATTTTCTGATTCCACAATAACTTATCATATTAACAAAACTTTAGAGTCATTACATGCTCCAATCCGCCCAATCCATGGAAATAAACAAGCAAAGGTACACATATATATAAACATGCAGTTATGATGTCTCAACATCCCCAAAACACATTGGTTACACAACAGAATCTAATGATTACAAAACAATAACCCACTAGTTACAAAACAGAATAGCCAAAACGAAATCACCCCGTTGGTACTACCACCGTTATCGTCCTTCACTGGACCGCTAAAGTTGATTATTCTCAAACCCATGATACTCTAAAAGCTTACAAGCCACAGACAAGAACTGCTGATGTGTCCTAGCTGGCCACACCTGGAACAAATGCGTAATTCCCCACCAGAGGTCTGAGAATTTGGCTCTCCCGAGGCCCTCAAAATCTGGTCTGCTTGGTTCCCATAATGGTATTGCCCTTGCTCGGGCGAATAAGGTTGAACCCGACTAGGTTACGAAACTCTCAAAGAAGCCCCCGGTTGGGTACAGAAACATTTAGCATGACCCGGCTGATTACACACCTGTAGCTTGACTTTTCGTGCTCGCTTCGGAAGACAAATAGCCTTATAGTATCAGACTTTACCTATTGGTCTGAATCTGATTTCACAAATACAATGTGAAATAATGAAAGCAGAAAAAGAGTCCAAATCCGACAATTCTTTTTAGAAAATCAATGTTTGAATCAAATGCCAAAATGGACTATTTTGCCAAATTTACAGAGTTGCCACCTGAATATTTTGTTTTGGGAAATTTAGAAAACCCGTGACTCGTGCCAAAGGCCATTTATCCGTCATCACCAAAGTTTCTTGGTTCGGAAACTTAGGTACGAGAGGGGAAGGTCATGAATTAAGCACTCCACTCGCCCGATCAAAGATCGGCCTCTACTAATCATGATATAATTTTTACTTACATTATATGCTCTTGTTCCAATTATTTAGACTAACTTTACTATGTGATGCATACAAGTATAGACTAATTTTTCAAAAATTACAATACTTGATTCATGTTTATTTTGACAAAGTGTTTTGGATATGTACCACTTGAAAAGGTAATCGCATATGAACATTTACTCAAATTATTCCAATTTAAACAAATAGCCTTCATCCACAAGCATTCAAGCAGTTTATCAATTAAGCATTTAGCCTTATGGCAAGCATGCTAGACATGGCAACAATCACACTTATGCAACATGCTAAAGCAAATAAAAATTTACCTCATACTCCAAGCCAAAAGAAAAACTAGTTAGAAAAATGCATGATCCTAACTATGCAATACGATATGTGTAGACACCCCATTTTTGACCGCCCTTCAAACTTGGGGGCCACTGATTGATCACTCGATGATGAAAGTTATGCTATGCAAATGTTCAATTTCTTCAGCAAGAAGAGCTTCTAAATCCCAACCTTGCGTCCCATTTTGGACCAAAACTATTTTAGACCTTAAAACCCTTTCTTTCAAAATATTTTTGAAAATTCTTCTACAATGTTCTGAGGCTCGCGTTTTGTTAAAAATTGCACTTTTCGGTAAACCGAGCAAGGACAAAGTGGAAATAAACAAAAGAGAGGTGAAATCTTTGAAAAAGCTATAAAACATCTTATTTGGAGGTTTGCAGTTGAAGAAAATTAGAGGAGAGGGAAAAAAACTAGTTAGGGAAGAAGTTGGGTATCAAACTATTGAGAGAGAACTGGGCAGCCTCACTAGATCAATCCTATCCTTTTGTACACTTGGACTTTAGTTGTAAGGCCACTTCCATTGGAAAGTAGACTTCCGTGGCTTCAATTTAGACTCACGAATGACCAACAAAGGAGTCCGGATGAAGGAGATATGCTCATTTAAAGTTGGGCCAAGAAGCAGATTTTTGATGGCCGACCAGCCACCATTGATGGCCGACAATGCACACTTCTGGCCGTTGGCTACTGGTGAAAAAGCTAGATATTTTTGGCCAGCTATCCCCTACAAGCTCCAGCTGTTGAAGGCTTGATATTTTCGACCAAAGCTCACATTTTTCTATATATAGATGACCTATCTCTCATATTTCAAGGTTAGTAATTTTGGAACAAAATTCTCTCTCTCTCTCTCTCTCTCTCTCTCTCTCTACATTTCTCTCTCTCTCTAGTAATTTTGTGCATAGTTGCTTGAATACACTTCAAGTTTTCATATCAACCCTTAACCAAAGTGTCTTGTCTTTGGGTTGAGGTTACTTGAGACCCTCTTTGAGCTCTAGAAAGTGGTCTAGGCTTGGTTTATTGCCTCATTTGTGTCTTCCCTTCAAGAGGTATAACACTCTCTCTTTATACTTGTTTTGTACCCTTGCTTTGCCATCTTTTTCAACTGTTTTTGGGCTGGTTTTGAATTGTCAAAAACTCTGTTTTTGTGGCCTAAAAGTGTTGGTTTGAGGCCATTTTTAGTTAAGGGGTGGTTCACCCTTCTTGCTTCTTTGTTTGTAAAGTTTTTGTACCTTTGTACACCACCTTCAAACCAACTTTTTTAGGCCTTTTAACCACTGAATTTTAGAGTTTTTTAGTGGCAAAAAACTCATTTTGAAGACCAAATTTGGAGGGTTTAGCCTCCCCTCCTTGTGTCTTGTTTGCATGCCTAGTTAGCTTCACATGTTAGCATGCTTTTCTAGCATAACTTAGCTTAAGTCCAACATGATTTAGCCTCTAAAATAATCTATTCTAGCTCTGTTTTGGGATGTTTGGGTCTTTTGAGTCTTGTTTTGCATAGTTGTAGTGTAAGTCCTTTCTCTAGCTTGGTGTTTTAAGGCTTTAACCACCATGGGTTTGAGTTGATTGTATGTTTTAGTGCTTTTCTCCCCTAATTTTAGCACTTATAATCTCTGCAATCTCCCTCATTTCTTCACTTTTTCATTTTCTTTGAGGGTTGTTTCAACCTTAGGATTGTTTAAGCTTGAGATTGAGGCTCATGCTTAATGGCTTAATCCTCCTTTGAGGGTTCATTACCATCGGCATGAAACTTCTCTCATGCCTTAAACTATCCATTGGTTGACACTTCTTTCATCTTAGAAGACACTCACCAATGGACAAATTGATTAATGAATGGGTTGTTAACTAAAATGTGTAAACAAAATTGGTAAGTAAAAGTGACAAGATAAGCATTCGTTTGTGTTGCATTACATGTGTTCAAATCGGACGTTAATTTGAACACAAGGAAAATGGGACATTTCATACTCAAAAGTGATGAAATGTGCCATTTTCCTAGGTCTCCATTGCCCTTGATCATGCATGATAGGGTGATGGTCGTTTTGGTCTCATGTTGCATTTATTAAACTTGCACAATTAGTTTCACAAGCCATCATGCAATGAAATTGCTTGATTGATAGTTTATGAACCAAATTTTGCCTCTCCTTTGTTTTCCCCATGAAAAGGAGAGACAAAGTGTGTAAACAACCCTTGAGAAATACACTGCTTTGCTCTATATACTCGCTGTTACAGCGAGGAAGTCCAAGCCAGTGGTAGCCGATGGCCACTACCAGTAGCCGACTGACCACCACCAGTAGCCGACCAGCCACCATTGTCGGCCGACCAACCATCAGTAGTGGCCGACCAGCCCCCCTGTCGGCCACTAATGCAAATTCAATAGTATGCTCCTGAGACAAAATAGAGTTGATCTGGAGAAGGAGAAAGCGTAAGTGCTTCTGTGCAACAGAGGCTTGTAGCAACAAAACAGTGGCCTTTTGGGTGAAAAATTAAGCATGCATGCATCCCTCGTTTCCCGTGGCCTTTTAGTTAGTTTGTTTAGTTAATTAGTTGTAGCTAATTAAGTATTGTAAATAATTAGTTAGTTAACTAGTTATTCAATTTCGTTTTGTAATTAGTTAACTAGAATAGTTAATTAGTTTCAAGTTTTGTATTAGCTAGCTTAATTAGCCTAGTTAGCTAGTTAGCTTTTATTCATTCGGACCCTCATTCGCGAGGGCATAATGTTGTAATAAGTGTACGTGCGCGTGTGTATGTCCTCCAACCCCACGTCTTTCTCCCTTTTATTTTCCCGCTTTTGATGGTTAGATTAGGGTCGCGTTTCAAATTAGCGTATCTTATGCTTGCATCCATTCATTTGTATTGCATGCACCGAGGCTCAACGCATCATTCAAGCTGCATTGTCATTTCAATACTTCTTTGAATATGTGTTTAATCGCATGTTGTTCAAATTGCTTCATATGCTATGTTAGTAGCCGAGCCTATTAATTGCATAGTGCATTTGTTGCATTAGACATCTTGTATAGTTAGGAAGCATGCATTTTTCTAACTTTATCTTCTTAGCACGGAGTACTAGGTGAGTTTTTATGCTTTAGCATACTTGCATAAGTGTGAACGTTACCATGTCTAGCATGCTTGCCATGAGGCTATGTGCTTAAATACTAAACTGCTTGAATGCCTGTTGATGAAGGCTTGTTATTTGAATTGGAACGATTCAACGAATGTATGTTTTAAGTCCACTTTATTGAGTGGCAAATCATGTTTTAAGCCCACTATGTTTGGTGGCAAATCCGCAATCTTTAAGCCCACTTGAGGTGGCAAATTCAAACCATTTTCGCAAACAAACATGAGTTGAATTGTTCCAAGTCTAGCAAACGAGTCTATACTTACTTGTGCGCATCACATAGTAATGCTAGTTTAACAATCGGAATAAGAGCACATAATGTTTATAAAAAATCATGTCATGATTAGTAGAGGCCGATCTTTGATCGGGCGAGTGGGGGTGCTCAATTCAAGACCTTCCCCTCTCGTACATAAGTTCCCAAGCCGAGGCAACTTTGGTGATGATAGACACGTGGCCTTCGGCACGAGTTAGGGTTTCCTAAATTTTTCCAAAACAAAAAATATTTAGGTGGCGACTCTGTATCCGACAAAGCAGTCCAATTTTGGCATTATTTGATTGAAAATTGTTTTTTCAAAAAGATTTTCCGGATTTGGACTCTTTGGTGTTTTTCAATTTCACATTGCACTTGTGAGACTAGATTTAGAACCGCAAGAGTCCAAACTGTAGGGCTTTCTTTCAAACCTTCTGAAAGGGGGCGCGAAAAAGGCGAGCCACAATATGCAATTAAATAGGCTCGGCTACTAATATGGCATATGAATCAATTTGATAGTATATAGTTTAAACACATATTCAAAGAAGTGTATAAACGATGAAGCAAGTTAAAATGATGAACCGAGCCCCGATGCATGCAAGACAAGTGAATGCAAACATGAAGTATGCTAAATGAAACATGATGTCCCTAATTTAACCATCATAAGCAAGTAAATAAAAGGGAGAAAGACGTGGGGTTGGAAGACATACACATTATTACAAAATTGCGCCCCCACACAGGAGGGTCGGAATGTCCGAGTGTCCAAATTAACTATTTATTACAAATCCAAATAAATAACAATTGAAGGGCTGTCTAATGTATTATAACAACAATACATATGCAATGCTCGTGCAATGCTCCTCAGAAACCACTCTGTCTGCCTTGTTGGGAACTGCTCTGTTTCACCCTCAGTCACTATTGCAGTTACTACTGTTGACCAAAAGTGTATGGTTTGCCACATATTGAGGTATGGCCGGCCCACAATCAGTCAAGCTTAAATAAATCTGACTATGCCTTATTTCTTTGTAGAAGACTGTTTAGTTGTGCCTGAGGTGAAAACAGTGCATACAGGGTGTTTCGAATTCTGTTTGTCCCTCTCACACTTCTTTATCATGGGAAAGCCTCGAGAGAAGGTTGGAATCGTTTCTAAAATCATTAATAAGCAAGTTGATTGCTTAATGATTTTGGATACAATTTGGACAAAAATTTAATAAATGAATGGAACCACCCCTCTCTCCTATCATAGAGTTAATTCAAAAAGGGAGGTAGATACGCTTCAAAGTTTATCTAAAACATCATGAATTGATTTTAGACTAGCCTTGACACAATATGCTCGGCATAACGTCCGGCCGGATCCAAGCAATATAACTCATTTTGTTTATGTATTGATTGGTTCATTTTAGCAATTTTGTTTAGTCCTTTCCATTCTTTAATTCATTAAGTCCAAGGTGATGATTATGTCCACTAAAATGAGAAGCATGCCAAATAAGAAGTAATTCTCAACATGAAAGAGAGATTATACCGTTGGCGATGAACATCCGTGGAGATTAAGCCATTAAGTATAGATCTCTAGCTCATATTTTGAATAACCATCAACCATTTGAAATCACTCTCAATTTAAAGAAATGGGTGATAGGTTGCTTGTTAATATTTAAACACGGAATTTTAACAAAGAAAGGTCAAGAACAACATACAACAAGCTATATAAGTGAACTTATGATGCAACAAACAAAATAATCAAAGCATAAACTAATTTAACAAATTAGGACAGCCCTAAAACAGCCACTAAAGTTTAACAAAACAATAGTTAAAATAAGGAAAATAGGTGGGAAACACAAGGATATAAGCTTAGAATAAGGTTCAATGAAGGGTGGTTAACCCCTCCACCTTTGGTAACTCTTACATCACAAGTTTCAGCCCTTGAAATCAATCCCAAAACAATATGAAAACACAAGAAAAAGATGCACAAAGATTGAAATGAAAGCTATACCTCTTGTAGAAAAGGTGTTCTTGTTGTAAACCAAACTTGATTCTAAAACACTCTCAAGTTTGAGTTATGATTTCCAAATCTCAATCAAAGTTCCAAGTCCAAGATCTTGATATGGTGTGTATGGATGACATGAGAGTATGAAGATGGCTTACAAAAGAGGAGATTCAACTCTTTGATATTTTCTACACTTAATATCTAATCCTTGATATTTTCTAACACTTGATATATGCTATTCTTCTCACCCCAAAACACAGGTCTAAGGTGTCTATTTATAGAATTCGAGCAGCAGATCAAAAATATCTACAGAATTGAACAACTGGCAGATATTTGTTCGATTTGCTTGAAAAGTCAAGAAGGCTGGCTGAGTATTGGTATCCATGGCCGACTATCACTGAGCCACGGCCGGCTATCAATGTAAGTCTACTGGTTCTCAGTTTCAGGTTCAATGTAGGTTGGTACAACGTGCAAAACTGAATTTCTGGGACAGAAATATAGTGTGTATGGCAGGTTAGGATTGTTTAGAGCTTGAAATCAAATTTCTTTGTTGAGAATTCAAACCACTTACACAATATAACATTTATCATCAAGTGTTTGGAATAAAGCGCCTACGTCTTATGAGCGGTCAAAATTGGGGTGTCTACAACATCCAGCAAATAAGTGGTTCCCAAATATGTGACTGGTTCGAAGTCTGAACTAGGGGGAATCCCAATGACTGCTCCCCCCGCGAGCACTCGACCACTCCAAGGCCTGGCCGGCTAAATGATCCCGGTGGTGCAACTACTAGTTGAGCTACTGGCCTTGCCCCATTCCTTTGTGGGCAAGCCGGAGACTTGTAGCCCAGCTGATCACATTTGAAACAAGTGAAAACCCTCTGTTTACCCTTCCCCGAACCCAAACTCGGTACTAGAAAGATAGATCTAGACTGCACTCCCTGAGACTGTTGTGGGTTGAAACCCTTCTGCCTCTTAAAAGGTCTGCCAACACCCCGGGTCACCGGGGTCGCCAAAAATGGTCTCCTCCCTTCTCTGACCCATGACTAATACCGCTACCTCTATATGAGCTGCCGCTTCAACAAGCTCACTATAACTTCTATGCCAAGACTCGGCAATCTGCAATTCTTCCCATGTGGAAGGGGGGAAATTGTCACTTCCTAATCTAGGCATCTTAATAAGGGTAACCCAAAGATTAGCACAGTCACAAATATGCCGAAGCCAATTTACTCAAGTCCTGGTACCGTGGACAACATTTAATCCACTCCACATAAACACCTAGTCACATGAGCACATACGAATTTCCTTCATGAATAATGACCGTCCCGCGACGTTGCTAGAGTTCTAATTAGAAACAGTAGTGATCAAGTGTTTTTCTAATAGGACTTCTAGAAACACATAGACCGAATCAACATCTTAGGAGTGAAATCTCATACCCATATAGTCATATAAGCATGTTGTCATGTAAGCATACTATACATGCTAATGTCTCTGCTAAGCGAAACAAACTCATTGTGGTAATAACCACTTCCCACATACCCAAGTATTCAAACCCGGTACGCTTTGATACCAAGTTGTAACGCCTCCAAAATAAATACACAAACCCATCTCATAAACGGAAATATAATTGAATTAACATGCTTTCATTCATCAAAGTCTAATATACAGGAGAGACAGATACAAGAAGGAATGAAACTTACACAGATATTCATTTGCCCTAATGGCTTACATCTTTCTAAGTCGCTGTTTGGTTACAACAAAACTTAGCCTAGCTTAACACAATTTAAAGCCATTGGCTATACAAAATAGATATAAAAAAAATAGAAGTTGTTGCTCCAGATTTTCCCAAGCTATTGCCTTCGTAGAGGCATATCACCAATTCCTGAAAATGGTTTTTCCCAAATAAGGTGAGCCAATGCCCAGTAGAAATAATCTAATACAATATATGGATCTTAACAAAGATATAAATATGATGCACATACATAGTACCAGTGACAAAATCTTTTACAGCTTATATCACAATTCATGCTATCTTAGTCTCCTTTTTTATCTCAATTTGTTTTATCTCATTTCATGAATTATTTCCATTTATCACAAACAACCATACTGTGGGTACAACTCAAAGGTTCTCACAACGATATAATCATCACATAAACACTTCCATTTGCCATTTTACAGAAATTTTGTCTGCGAGAATCGACACCCATATATGCACAACATTTCGGGACTTTCACCCTAGACATACAGGCCAACTTAATTTAATGGAGTCCATTCCCTTTCTCTTCCCAAACAATGGAGTACATCCCATATCTCCTCTCAAACATCATACATATACAATGTATTAAAACACACAGTCATATTTAATGACAATCGAAAAGAGATTAGTTTCAATTCGCCTAATCCTCATGTAATTTCTACAACAATCATAGCTATCCTCCACCGATAGCCCAATACAGATATTCATTCTCAAGACAAATAATTTATCCAAAATTTCATGGCTGAGTGATAATACATATTCTTCTCCACCATTTATGTCAACACCCATTCAATTTCACATTTTTAATACCAATTCCATTTATTTATACAAAATAAATATTTGAAACATTTTAGGGCAAACTCCCCCTTTCCCAAATCTCAACCCAAATTCCAAAATCAACTATTTTGTCACAATATAACCTCATATTCAACCCCATAACCTTTTATAACTCATTCACTTAGAAAGCCCTCTTTTGATTTAATACTCCAAACCCTAAGTTTGTTCATAGTACACCCAAATTCCACCATTGTTTCACAACAACTCATAGCTAAGTTAAAAATCATATGAAAGTGTAGAGAATCCCTACCTCAAAGTTAGGAGATGAACAAAGCAAGGTGGAACCTTCAACAACGCCGAAACCAAGTTTTAATCGGATCAAAATGGAGCTCTTGGAATGCTCTAACTTTTTCTCAAAGACACTAGGGTAGAAAACCCAAAGGATCTAGGTCAAAATGTAGAGAGAAGGTGAGTTCTAGAGAAAGATGCTCAAGATATAGGGTTTTGAAATGTTTTAGAGAGAGAAAGAGATGAAAAAGTGATATAAAAAGTGGCTGCTGTGAACTGATATACTCATAGTCTGCTCGAGCGCAAGAGTTGACGCTCGAGCGTTGAGACACAATAAGTTGTTTCGCTCGAGCGCAAGAAGTGATGCTCGAGAGCAGAATACACACTCCCAGAAGTTTTGCAGAGAATGGACCATCGCTCGAGCGTAAGAAAAGCTGCTCGAGCTTCCAACCGCTCGAGCATAGGAAACAATGCTCGAGCGTAGAACACACTCTCCCAGTGGTTTTGCAGGCCTGCAAAAGTACTGAGAGTTTGCAAAGCTTGCTCGAGCGCAAGAAGTGACGCTCGAGCGGAGGACCAAAAACCTAGGCAACATAAGTTTGAAAACCAAACGACCAACTTGTTCCAAACATAACCACGACAACCTACTAGCCAAAATATGAGGAAAAAAACAAGGGGAGCAAGGAGTAATCAACAATACAGAATCATGAACCCGTATCCAAAATACAACAAGGATCGGGTCAAGACTGGAACCGCTAGACAAAAAATATGGGGATGACTCCCTTTCATACTATTATTTTTCAACTCTTTCGATATTCCATTTTGTGAGTTTCAACCAAGGCCCACAATGATAATCAGAATTGTTCATCTCATAGCCCCAAGTAATTATGAGTTATGTGAAAAATCAATTTTATTGGACATTACTAAACCTATGAATACTTTAAATATTATTTTTTTTATAAGGATGAAAACTATAAGTTTATACATAAACAACAAAAAAAAAAATGATTGTTCATCTATTCATTGATATTCGATGAAACTAATTTTTTGCACGAATGCTCTTCATTACGAAATGTATTAGTTGAACAGTTTGAATCATCTCTGAGGACCTAGAGTGCAACCCACAAAGCTAAGTGTAAAAGAGTATGATGGATAGTTGGATAATTTTATTTTCACACACTAATTTCCTGCAATGCATACACTTAATAAACACTTTCTCAGTACACACATTAAAAAAATATAATAAAAAATTCCGTACACATCTCTTTATTTCAATAATACGCTCATCTTCAATTTTAAAATCTTTAATTTTTCTTCCATCCACCCACTACTCCTTAGCCATCATTGTCACAACTCTTAGCCCTCTATCGCTACCACCACCACTACTCCCAGCTTATCTCCTTCCATTCTAGACCTCTACAGTCAATCTCAAAAGTAGGTGGTTCGTAGCGGGAGGCTTGTGAGAGTGTATTATGGTTGATGGCAGAATGTGCTTACAAGCGAGGGTAATAAAGGTAGTTGGAGGGCATGGCAGAAGATAAATGTAGTACTGGTGATGAAGAATGGTTATGGTGTTTTAGAATTAGGGTTTGGGTGGAAGGAGATAAGGGTATTATGGTATTTTCATTATATATAAGACAAAATTGTATTAAGAAATTTTTTTATTAAGGGGTTGTTTGGGAACTACTAAAAAGGTACACTTTTTTATCTTTCTATATTTTTTGGGTCACATTACCTTTCTACTTTTTTGTACATCTTTTTGTAAAAAGTAAAAAAATGTACTTATTTAGCACTTCCCAAGCAACCTCTAACTGTGTTAATTGAGGAAAGTTAACGTGTGAAAATAAAATTACTTTGAATAGTAGTATAATGGGTAACCACACCCCCAAAACACAAGCAGCATTTTCCCATTCGACTTATATCAACAATTTGAAGTAACAAGTTAGAGCATCTCTATTCAAACCTTCAAAATTTGATGTGTCAAATATTTTTAAAGGCTTAGATGAAAATTGGCATATGTCAATTTGACATAAAAACTCTCCACTCAATATGTCAAATTTATTATTTTTAAAAAGAAAATTATTTTATTGGATAGACTTTACATTTGACATCAATGTGGAGCATGTTAAATTTGACATGTTGAGTTTATACCAAATGCCAACTCAGCATTTGGCATATCGGATGGACTTCTTTCTTTATGTCAAAATAGAGTAGTTAGACTGTCACATTGGATTTGGCATATCGGGTGGAGATGTTCTTAGAGAAATTTTAGTAGTCTCCACCCAATATGTCAAATTTAAACTCAACATGTCAAATTTAAGTTGAATTTGCTTTTATCTTTTAAATTATTATTATTTTCGGGGGAATATCAAAAAAATAGAAAGAAAATAATTCAAAATTTATGAAAGTACAAGTGGCTCATGCACTAATTTGTGCAAGAGAATGTTATATGAAAATGAATCTAAAATTATTTTACTATCTTTCCACTTTTTTTTTTCTTTTTTTCTTTTTCTTTTATTTATATTCTCCCTTATTTCTTCCATTTCATTCGTAAACATTCACTTTCATCCATGTAATTTTTAAAGTTTTTAATTTATATTTATGCAGACTATAATTATAGAAATCAATAACCGTTAAAATTTAATTTATAATAGGTAAAAGGATAATTTTACAATTTGAACAACTTAAATTATATAATCAAATGCCTTTTAAATTAGTTGTGGGGTGTACTATGTTCAAAATAGTAAAAAAATGAGTATTTCATTATATAGTTTGAATTATTCAAATTATAAAATAACATTTCTTTTCTACCCAGGTATTATATCTTAGTGATAAAGATTAGATACAGATTAAAGATTGTAACAACTTTTGAAGACATTTTAGAGAAGTTTGTTCGTCTTTGATTTTTCTTTTTAATGTGGAAATTCTTTGACTATAATTAATAATTAATTGTCATCATGCAAGAGACAATAACAATATTAGATTAGACAATTCTTCTTGTAAATCAGAAATATACTAGTAACTATCATTAATCTCAATACATAATTCAGAAATCAAATGCATACTAAACAAACATCACACTTATATTAAAACTAGAAATAAGAAGATAAGAAAAAACAAAAACAAAACAAACAAAAAAACAAAAACAAAAACAAAAGCAAACCTTACAAAGAGTTACACTCTTGGAAGTAAATTGGACAAAGCATCTATAGACACCCCATTTTGACCGGCCCTAAGACTTGAGTGCTTTCTTCTGATTACCCGAAGATGAAAATAAGAATGTGTTTCTCATAACATCCTCAGTAAGAAAGATAGAATTTGTGCTTCACTTCCAACCCTAAGCCTGTTTTGGCCAAGTGTTTAAGCCCGATCAGAACTCTTTTTCGAAATTTTCTTTTCGCATTTTGTTCCAAGTATTTCCGTAATGTTCCAAGACTTATTTTTTAACTTTAAAATAAAACATTTTATCAAGAAATTGAGCAAAGAACGGTGTGGAAATATGAGGAAAGGATGATAATTCTGAAATCCTATTTTGTGCAAAATAGTCAGGCCAAAATATTTTAACCAGCCAGCCAACTATTTTTGGCCAACCGGCTAATTTCCCAGAAGGAAGGCAATTTTGGCAAAATTCTTGTTGAACACGTATGGGACATGCCATTTGAGGTATTGGTGATACATTCATGCATGAGATGCACACCTACTCTCCCTCCATTATCCTCCATTGTCAAAAGAGGTTTTGGTATCTTCCCAAAAAAGAGTGTCCAATGCAATCATTTTTGTCACCCCATCAACCTTGTCTCCCATCCTCTCATTGCTTAGCCTTTCCTTACTGCTTATAGATTATCGGAATGCATGCATCAAGAAAGAGATGAGAATGAATTAAGACAAAAGATATAGAGAGAGAAAGAGAAAAGTTTAAGCTTTGAACCAAAACCTCCATTGCTTAGTGATACACTGATATACCGTCTTTCATATATCAAAACCACCCCAAAAATTCTATGTTAGCCAAATTCTAGTAACTTTGATCAAAAAAGAGTGAGTGTTGTTGTTGTTGAGAAAAACAGAGAGTTGAATAACTCCTCCCACAAACACTGTTAAACAACCCAAAAATACCATTCTAACTAAAATTTGAAATTTTCGAATTGAGGATTGAAAACACACTTCCTAAACTTGAGGGTGATCAAAAATAAGTTTAGAAATCAAATCCTTCCCTTGGAAGGTGAAATTTGCACACTTTTATTTTCTTAAATTTTCTTTTATATATTGCTTTTCTTACTTTGATTTCATATTATAAATTGTTGTAATCTAACTAGAAGTGGTGAGTTGAGCCACCCACATATCTCTTGTCTGCTCTTTCTTTGATTTTACAACAAAACAGAGTTTTTGGCCGGCATAATTGGTTGGCCGGCCAACTTTTTTTCCGACCAGCCTTCTTTTTGGCTGGCCAACCACTCTCTTCTGAGACCGAACAGAGCAATCTTCTAATGTCAAGCAGAGCAGTCTTCGATGGTCTCCGAGGCCTTCTAAAACTTCTGATTTACTATTTTTCTTTTAATTTAAGAAAGATTTGTGAGGATATTTTTGTTGTAATATTTTATTCCTTTCCTCCATTCTTATTCGGATATGTAATATTCAAAGTGTTGTAATAATCCTCCACCCCGCTTCTTTCTATCCCGTTCTTTATTCGCCTTCCTTATCTATACATATGTAGTATATTTCGCTTGCCATTATATCCATGCTTTGAATCCATGTTTCATGCCTTCAGATTTCGCTAAATTTGCATCTGCGAGTTCAATTATTTATTATGTGATTTTGCGCTCTACCTCATGTTTTGAGATGATTCACATGTCATATATTAGAAGCCAGATCTTTAGTTATATTTCATGAGTGAATTGCATTAGGATTTTGTATATATGATCATGCATGTTTTACTAACTTCGTTTTGTAACTATTTGCGGGACGTCGGTAAATATGAAAGTTTTCATACTTTAGCATCTTGCTTGTTTGTGTTTTTCTTACTATGTTTACCATTCTACCATGTGGCTATTTGCTTATTTGACATAATTCTATGCGTGCTGGTAGGTGAAGGTTGTGTTGTTTAAATTGGACTAAAATTGATTTTTATATTTGTAAAATTCAATTTTCTGTTTTTGGTACACAATTCAAAACATTCTCAAAATAATGAAATCAAACTGTTCCAAAATGACAACACAATTTATATTTGTTTGTTTCACATAGTAATTTTTAGGATTCATTAAATAAATCAGAATATGAACACAAAGAAAATAAAAATCATATCATGGTTTAATAGAGGCTAATCTTTGATTGGATGAGTATGGGTGCTCAATTAATGATCTTCCCCCCTCATACCTAAGGTTTCGAGCCAAGCATCCTTAGTTACGACGAATAGTAGCCTTGGCAAGAGTCACAGGTTTCCTAATTTTTCAAAAATTAGGTGGCGGCTCTGAGGTCTGATGACGCAGTCCATATAATGCCCCCAAATTAATTAAATTAAACATTTCCCATAACTTGATTAATCCGAAACCTTTCCAAACCAAACAATAACATTAATCTCAAAGTCCTCTTTTCCATTGAACTACATATCAAATATTACAATTGTCATAATCTTGTCTTAGTAATAATGACATTTACATAGTTCAAGAAAATAGAGAATAAAAATAATAATGTCTTAATGGCGTACAATTATCAAGGCAAGGCCTTGTTACAACAAAATGGACATATGGTCCCAAAACATATATGTTCGGAGCTTCCACATAACACATCTATGAGCCTCTGTGCCCCAACAAAACAAAGAAGTTCACCTCCTTCTCATAGAAGTGATTGCATAATATCAATTTATGAAATTGTTAGATAGGAATGAGCTAGATACCTAGTAGAAATACTATAATGCCCCAAAATAATTACGATAAACTGCACACAATATCGATAAGGGAAAATGTCTCGTAGCTCAAATTTTGTGGCTCAAAAGTGGCTCAAATAGCCAAAACGACGTCGTTTTGGCCATTTTTATGTTGTTCTGTACTCAAAACGATGTTGTTTTGGCCATTTGAGCCACTTTTGAGCCACAAAATTTGAGCTACGTAGCATTGTCGTATCAATAAGTGACAACAGTAATAAACTAGTTACCTTTCATTAATTTCCAATTAAGCCTTACAAAAGTGACATATGCTGATATACATTCACAAGCCTAACCCTGAATCTATAGCATTTGTTACAACAAGAGATAGGACATGTAGGTAAAACAGATAATAAATGCCATAAATGTTTACAACTTTCCAAGACGATGCTTGGTTTCAAACAATAGTGGATTTGAAGTCCAATATAATTAAAGGTCCTTGGCCTGTACAAAACATATACAAAATCAACAAAGTGAAGCCCCTTGCTTCAAGTCCTCCCAAGCTATTGCCTTGGTGGAGGCATGTCATCAGCACCTGAAATGTTGTTCCCACATAAGGTGAGCCAAAGCCCAGTAAAAATAATCCAACACAGTGTATGAATCTTAACAAAGATATAAGGTGAATGCATATGCAATGCTTGTGCCAAAACATTTTACATCTCCTTTCAAAACGATGCAATGCCAATATAACATCATAGTTCATAAATTATTTCTTTCACGATAGAAAATAAGGCAATGAATCACACTCTAGAAATCTAAAAACCAATACAACCTTTAACAGAAATTTCGTCCGCGAGAAACCGTAAGTCGGCATCCATGTAAATGTAGGTTATACAAGCACTACTATTGCCATTTTATAGATATTTTGTTCGCGGGATCGGCAGCCATGTATACGCACGGTTTTTAGGAATTTCACAATGGACACTTAGGCCAACTTATTTCAACGAGACAATATATGTTTCCCAGATTCACCCATTTTTCTGAAAATGATAAGCAATTTCCAATTTATAAGTGTGAGACAATGCTCAATGCAAATGAATGAGAAAATGGTTTCAATTCTCCTAATTCACATACAATTTCTACAACAATTATAGCTATCCTCCACAATAGCTCAAAACAGATATTTCTAAACAGATGCACAATTCTTAATATAGATAAACTTTCCAAATTTTCAAGATGTGAGCGATAATACATATCCAACTCCACCATTCTCATCAAAATCAATCCAATTCAAATTCCTAACACCAATTCCATAATTTATATAAAATCAACATTTAACATAATTAGGGCAAAACCAGAATTTTTTTTCAAAATCAATTCTACATAACAAAACCAATTATTTTATCACAACTCAATCTCATTCCCAATTCCACAACCATTTCCATGAAGCTATTAGAAAAACCCCTCTTTTGTGCTTTTGACCAAAAACCCCTAGATTTGTTCAAAACTTTCCCAAATCACAATATTGTTTCAAAACACAAATAGCTAAGTTAAAAATCATAAGAAAGTGTGAAGATATCCCTAACTCAAACTTAGAAGACGAGAAACAACGTATAGGAAACTCAAAGACGCCGAAAATGAACTTTGCTCCGATTAGAATGAAGCCTTTGCCGAGCTCTATCTTTTTAACAAAGGGGCACGGGTGAAAAGATCGACGGATCTAGGTGAATTTGAGTGAAATAGATGAGTTTTAGAGAGAGAGTGAGAGAGATTAGGATTTTGAAATGTTTAGAGAGAGAATGTGATGAAAAAGTGACTCAAAAGTGGTTGTTCACGAACTAATATATGCACAAATTGCTCGAGCACAAAAAGTGTCGCTCGAGTGACCAGACATAGAAAGTTTCACTGATCGAGCGCAAGAAGCTTCGCTTGAGCGAAGAATACAAACTCCTAGAAGTTTTACAAACAGAATACTAATGCTCAAGCCAATAAGCGCCGCTCGAGCCAATACCGTTCAAGCGCAAGAAGTATCGCTATAGCGATCCCGGGTTTACCCTTGTTGTACAGTGATCCGGACATGTGTCCGTGGATGTTGGTTGTTGTTTATTATCTTGTTTGCATCCTTGTTATTTCATATTTGAGTTATAGGATGTGTTAGGCAGGTTTGTTACAGGTTGGTTGCATTGGGAGCCTAGTGTTGCTGCCCAGATTTTTGGTCCTTCGCTCGAGCGAGGAGTTTGTCGCTCGAGCGAGAGTTGTGTTGCGTCTGGTTCTGGACCTGAGAGTTCCATTTCTTGGCTCGAGCGAGCTTCCTTCGCTCGAGCGGTCTGGATTTTTCTTCGCTCGATCGAGAACTTCTTGGCTCGAGCGAGAGTTTTCTGTGTCTGGTCGCTCGAGCGACCAAGTCTTCGCTCGAGCGAGCGTGTTTTATATCAGCGTACAGCAGCGTCTTAAACATCACTTTTTTAGTCCCTTTCTTTGAGCAAAACCTAAATCCGACACCCTCTCTCTCTAAACTTGCACTCTCTCTAAGATTTGATCTCCCTAGGGTGTGAATCTAGCCTAGGGTCTTTGTTAAAAAGATAGAGGGCGTTGAGAGCTTCGATTTAATCTGAAAAAGTTTGGATTTGGAGCAAGTTAATCTTCGAGTCTTCATCTCCTTTGTGGCTGAAACTTCGAGGTAGGGATATCCTACTCCTCTCTATGGGTTTTGTCTTTAAATTTTGGTATTTTGAGATGTTGGGCTTGGTTTGGTAATTTGGTGAAAGTTTGGGGCTTTTGTGCAATTTTACAAAAGTTGGGGTTTTATTCATAATAAACCTAGATGCATGTTTGGCATAGAAAAATGGAATGATTGTTGAATCATTGATGAAAGTGGGACCTAAGGGTTGAAATGTTAATTATGGGAATTGACCTAATTACATTGTTTAATTAATTGGGATAATTAATTGAGAAGAATGAAGAAATGAAATGTTGATTAAATATCCATTGTGCATTTATTTTCTGTTTAGAAATAACTGCTTTGGGCTATCGGTGGAGGATAGTCGTGATTGTTGTAGACAATGCATGATGATTAGGTAAACTGAAACTAATCAATGAAATGTGTCATGGAATTTGACGGTTGATAGAATACATTAATTGTATGTATTGGGTGATTGTATATAGAACCAATGTGTTTATATACGTTATGTGTAGAGGAGGAGATAGGGGATGTACTCCGCGGTTTAGGGGAAGATAGGGGATGTACCTCTAAACCGGTTAGTGTTGGGAGAAGATAGGGGATGAACTCCGTAGATACAGCTCATATGCTTGTCTAGAGAAGTGAAGATAGAGCTTATATGCTTATCTTTGAGATGTGTGGATATTGCTCATATGCTTATCTGTGGATATTGTTGTTATACATATCTGTTGAGAATGTGGATATAGCTTTTATGCTTATCTGAATGTGAGATATAGTTTTTATACATATCTGTGGAAATAATGATAGAGCTAGCATGCTTGTCTGTTGAAAAAGGGAAAATGAAAGGTAACTTAGACTCATAAGTTGTATGACATAAATATGTGATTTATGTGGATGTATCAGTGTTGACCATCTATCAATTGCTAATATTTTAGTCATTGTCCATGGTTGGTTTAGTGTGTTTCTACTGGGCTGTGGCTCACCCTATATGGGAATATCATTTTCAGGTGCAGGAAGCATGCCACCTCCAAGGACATAGCTGGGAGGCTAGTGGCGGACATACTTTTGTCGCATAACTTTTGATGTATTACATGTAACTTCAAGCCTAGGGCTTAATGTGTAAACGAGTTAGTACTCTTTTGTTGTAACCAAGTGTTAACTTGGAAAGCTGTAAGCCCGTAGGGCATTTTGTTATGATGTTAACATGTAATACTTAAGTAATGGAACTCTAATGAATAAAGGAATGTGGTTAGTGTCTATGTAAATGCATGTCTTATCTGATGGGTTATTGTTGTTATTCTGAGGGCGTTACAACTTGGTATCAGAGCGTACCGGGTTCGAATACTTTGGGTACGTGGGAAGTGATTAGTATCACAATGGGTTTGTCTCGCTTGGTAGAGACTTAGATGTAGTATCATATGCTATGTGCTTAATTGATAACATGCTTATGTGATTATGTGGGTATGGGATTTAATTTCTGGGATGTTGATTGGATCCTTGAGTTTCTGGGAGTCTTGTTGGAAAAGCACTTGATCAATGCTGTTTCTAACTGGAACTCTAGTAACGTCTCGGGACTATCATTATCCGGAAATGAAATTCGTAAGTGCTTATGTGTTTATGTGCTTATGTGGAGTGAATTACAGTTGTCCATGCATTAGGACGTGAGTGTTTGGTTTCGGCACATTTATGAATGTGCTAACGTTCTGTGTTGCCTTTATTAGGATGTCAGGACGAGGAAGAGGAGCTAGGCGTGGTAGACCTGTGAGGCAGGAAGTACCGTTACCGGGTGAGATTCCGGCAGTGCAGGAGGGAGTTGGGCAGGCTAATGTGGCTGAGCCAGTAGGTCAGCAGGCTATGGGTGCCTTGGCCAGAGAGATAGCAGGAGCTTTGGGTATTCTTAGAGCTGGAAATCAGGTAGCTGAGACAGGGCCTTCTTTCTTGAAGAGGGAGTTTTTCCGGTCTAATCCGGATGAGTTTATCGGGGATCCGAAGGAGCCACTGAAGGCTGATGAGTGGTTAGAGCAAATGAGTAAGACATTCGAGATGCTTGGCATCGAGGACGGAGCACTGAAAGTGACCTTGGCATCCTTCCAGCTGAAGGGAGATGCGGGTCAATGGTGGAAGTACGAGAAGGCTCGTGTTGGTGGTACTTGGGAGGCGTTTATAAATGCTTTTCAGGAGAGGTTTTTGTCTGCAGCAGCTAGGGAGAAGCTGAGGGATCAGTTTAGCCGGCTTAAACAGCAGGGCTTGTCAGTGGCCGAGTTTGAGGCTACTTTTACCAGTCTGTCCAGGTTTGCACCGGAACTGGTGGCGTCTGAGGAACGCCGTTGCTATGAGTTTGAGCGGAAGTTGAGGCGGGGCCTCAAGTTGAGAGTTGGTGGGTCTTACATTCGAGAGTATAGACACCTAGTTGATGCTGCTGCTCATATGGAGATTATGATGCAGGAGGAGGAGGAAGAGCAGAGGGGCTCCAAGAGGAGCCAGGATAGTCAGAGTGATGGCAGGAGGCAGAGGGGTTCTAACCCTCAGCAGTCGCAGGGTGGTGTTGCTAGATCGACCTTCCCAGTGCCGAGTGTAGGCTCCGGGAGAGGTGGTCAGGGGGAATTCACTTGTTACAAGTGTGGCCAGCTGGGTCACAAGGTTTCAGTTTGCCCGCAGAAGGGTGGGGGTCAGAAAGCTGCTTCTTCTTCAGCTAGACCGCAGAGTCAGAGTTTGGGCAGGGGGCAGCCCTTGACTTGTTATCAGTGTGGACAACCTGGGCACCTGAAGAGGTTTTGCCCACAGTTGTGTGTCACTTCGGGAGCGTCTGGTTCTAGGCAGACGCAGGGTTTTCATCCAGCTCAGTCTGTGCAGGCCTCGAGGGCCAATCCGGGAGTTTCGTCATCCCAGTCTGTGCAGCAGTCTTTTGCTCCGAGAGGTGAGCAGGTAGACCAGGGGCCTACGGGGCGCGTGTATGCTGCTACCGCGCAGGATTTAGTACCGGCTCCATCAGTAGTGAGAGGTACTTTTCTGTTTTGCAACTCGGTTGCTAGTGTGTTGATAGACACGGGTGCATCTCATTCTTTTGTATCTGCTGTATTTGCATCGGTTTTGGAATTGGAGTTCGCACAGTTAGCATCTCCTATTTGTGTGGTATCGCCTTTGGGTGGTGAGTTGATCCTGAAACAGGGTGTTAGAGGATGTGATATAGAGGTCGCCGACTATAGGCTTCCTTTTCCATTTGTTGTCATGCCCATGATGGGTTTTGATGTTATTTTGGGTATGGACTGGCTATCGTCATACCGGGCTGTTATTGATTGCTACCGCCAGAGGGTCACGTTATGTACCTTGAGCGGGGAGTGGTTCTATTTCTTGGGAGACCGGGTTGGTAGTGTTTTGCCACCGGGGTATGATTCGCGAGGGCGAAGTGAGCTTAGTAGTCTACTTGCCAGCTTTGAGAGTGGTGAGAGTGGTGAGACCCAGCATGTATTGCCGAGGGTGGTTTGTGAGTATTCGGATGTTTTTCCCGAAGATCTTGTTAGTTTGCCACCTCACCGAGAGATAGAGTTCTCTATTGATTTAGTGCCCGGTACGGCGCCGATTTCTATGGCACCTTACCATTTTGCTCCAGCAGAGTTGGTTGAGTTGAAAGTTCAGCTCCAGGAATTGCTAGATAAGGGCTTTGTTCGCCCTAGTGTTTCACCGTGGGGAGCACCGGCACTCTTTGTTAAAAAGAAAGATGGTGCGTTGAGATTGTGTATTGACTATCGGAAGTTGAAT
The DNA here is from genome assembly GCF_055761805.1 of Camellia sinensis. Classification (NCBI taxonomy): domain Eukaryota; kingdom Viridiplantae; phylum Streptophyta; class Magnoliopsida; order Ericales; family Theaceae; genus Camellia; species Camellia sinensis. The sequence continues at coordinate 64,882,670 of NC_138972.1, forward strand.
CGGGCTACGGTTAAGAATAAGTATCCTATGCCCCGTATAGATGATTTGTTTGACCAGTTGAAGGGTTCCCGTTGTTTCTCTAAGATAGACTTGAGATCGGGTTACCATCAGTTGAGGATCAGGGAGGAAGATATTCCTAAGACGGCATTCCGTACTCGGTATGGCCATTACGAGTTTCTGGTGATGCCATTTGGGCTTACCAATGCACCGGCAGTTTTTATGGACTTGATGAACCGGGTTTTCTGGGAGTTCTTAGACCGATTTGTGGTCGTCTTTGTGGACGACATCCTTATCTATTCGCCTTCAGAGGAGGAGCACGAGGAACACTTGAGAGTGGTGCTTGAGTTGCTTAGAGCCCATAGGCTGTATGCCAAGTTTGGGAAGTGTGAGTTCTAGCTGAGGGAAGTCAAATTCTTAGGCCACGTGGTATCCGGTGAAGGGGTGTCTGTTGATACATCCAAGATTGAGGCAGTGCAGGATTGGGCACAGCCTAAGAGTGTGTTTGAGATCCGTAGTTTTCTGGGATTAGCTGGGTATTACCGTCGGTTTGTGAAAGATTTCTCCAGGTTAGCGTCACCATTGACTAGACTGACTCGGAAGGGAGTCAAGTTTGTGTGGAGTGAGACTTGTGAAAAGTCATTCCAAGAATTGAAAGTTAGATTGACCACCGCTCCGGTGTTGATTATTCCAGAAAGAGGGTTGGGTTATGCTGTTTATTGTGATGCCTCACGAGAGGGTTTGGGTTGTGTGTTGATGCAAGAGGGGAAAGTGGTAGCTTATGGCTCACGTCAGTTGAAAATACACGAGAAGAATTACCCCACACACGACCTAGAGTTAGCGGCTGTGATTTTTGCCTTGAAAATCTAGAGGCACTACCTTTATGGTGAGAGGTTCGAGGTATTCTCGGATCACAAGAGTTTGAAGTATCTGTTTACACAGAGAGACTTGAATTTGAGGCAGAGGAGATGGATGGAGTTCATCGAGGATTATGATTTTGAGTTGCATTATCATCCGGGAAAGGCCAATGTTGTGGCCGATGCCCTTAGTAGGAAGACCATTAATGATGTTGCTAGTATAGCCATCCGGGAATGGGAGATGTTGGGAGCACTTGGCGAGTTTGATTTGCTACTGGGCGAATCTGTTGAGGCTGCGGCCTTGTTTTCTGTTGTTGCACAGCCTACACTTGTGATTAGAGTGTTAGAGGCACAGAGAGGTGACCTTGATGTAGAATCCCTCCGAGAGAAGATCTCCAGTGGGAAAGTTGAGAAGGGTTTGATGGTGTATCCCGACCTGAGTGTGAGATACCGAGGCCGTTTGTTTGTACCGGAGTCTTGCCGTGAGGAAGTACTCCGAGAGTTTCATCATTCGCGTCTTGCGGTGCATCCGGGAGGTACTAAGATGTATCAGGATTTGGGTCGCCAGTTTTGGTGGCGGGGTATGAAGAGAGATGTGGCTGTTTTTGTATCGAAGTGTCTTACTTGCCAGCAAGTGAAGGCCGAGCATCAGAGGCCAGCGGGTTTGTTGCAACCCTTGCCTATTGCCGAGTGGAAGTGGGAGCATGTCACTATGGACTTCGTTGTAGGTCTTCCGAGGACTCAACGGGGTAATGATGCTATTTGGGTGGTTGTAGACCGGTTGACCAAGTCGGCGCACTTTATTCCTATGCGCGTGAAAGATTCGGTAGATCATCTTGCCGATTTGTATATTCGGGACGTAGTGAGATTACACGGGGTCCCAGTGACGATCGTCTCAGATAGAGATCCTCGTTTTACTGCTAGGTTGTGGCAGAGTTTGCAGAGTGCCTTGGGCACTAAGTTGACCTTTAGTACGGCTTATCATCCTCAGACTGACGGGCAGTCCGAGCGTACTATCCAGATCCTCGAGGATATGCTTCGGGGTTGTGTCCTTGACTTTAGCAGGACGTGGGAGAGGCACTTGCCTTTGGTAGAGTTTGCCTACAACAATAGTTTTCAGTCTAGCATCGGTATGGCACCGTTTGAGGCCTTGTATGGCCGACCGTGTAGGTCTCCAGTGTGTTGGGCCGAGGTGGGTGATGCACCTTTGTTGGGTCCGGAGTTGGTTAGGGAGACGACGGAGAAAGTTGAGCTTATCCGTAGGAGGCTTGTTACAGCCCAGAGTCGGCAGAAATCTTATGCTGACCGTAGGAGGAGGCCTTTGGCGTTTGAGGTAGGTGATCATGTCTTTCTGAAGATATCACCTAGGCGAGGCTTGATGAGGTTTGGGAAGAGTGGGAAGTTATCCCCTCGGTTTATTGGTCCTTTTGAGATCCTTGAGAGGATAGGTGAGGTTGCTTATCGGTTAGCCTTACCGCCGCAGTTGTCCGGAGTGCATGACGTGTTTCATGTGAGTATGCTTCGAAAGTATGAGCCAGATCCATCACATGTGCTGGATTGGACTGATTTAGAGGTAGATGAGGATGCCTCGTATGAGGAGAGATCGGTTCGGGTCTTGGATAGGCGGGATCAGGTCCTGCGTGGCAAGACCATTCCTTTGGTGAAAGTCTTGTGGAAACATCACGGAGTGGAGGAAGCCACTTGGGAACGTGAGTTGGAAGTCTGAGAGAAATATCCGGACTTGTTGGTTGATATGTAATCTTGTATTTAAATTTTACATTTTGTTGAACTTAAGAGCTTTTATATATGTCTTAAGTTGTGAAACATTGAAAATGTTTTGATTATTGGAAGTATGTTTTGGGACTTGCCTCATATGGAAGTTGAATGTGACACTATATGTGTTGAATATATTGTTGAAATTGGAAAGTTAGTGCATAATGTTGATGTATGTTGAAAATACATATGCTGTTTACATATTGTGATATGTCTCTTGTTAGAGGGATGGGATGACCGGTAATGGGTCGAATTGTTGAATGTTAAAGTGTAACATTGTTTCAAATGGAGGAAAACTTGTTTTGAAAACTTGTGCTTAATTTCGGGGGCGAAATTCTTTAAGGGGGGGAGGTTATAGCGATCCCGGGTTTACCCTTGTTGTACAGTGATCCGGACATGTGTCCGTGGATGTTGGTTGTTGTTTATTATCTTGTTTGCATCCTTGTTATTTCATATTTGAGTTATAGGATGTGTTAGGCAGGTTTGTTACAGGTTGGTTGCGTTGGGAGCCTAGTGTTGCTGCCCAGATTTTTGGTCCTTCGCTCGAGCGAGGAGTTTGTCGCTCGAGCGAGAGTTGTGTTGCGTCTGGTTCTGGACCTGAGAGTTCCATTTCTTGGCTCGAGCGAGCTTCCTTCGCTTGAGCGGTCTGGATTTTTCTTCGCTCGATCGAGAACTTCTTGGCTCGAGCGAGAGTTTTCTGTGTCTGGTCGCTCGAGCGACCAAGTCTTCGCTCGAGCGAGCGTGTTTTATATCAGCGTACAGCAGCGTCTTAAACATCACTTTTTCAGTCCCTTTCTTTGAGCAAAACCTAAATCCGACACCCTCTCTCTCTAAACTTGCACTCTCTCTAAGATTTGATCTCCCTAGGGTGTGAATCTAGCCTAGGGCCTTTGTTAAAAAGATAGAGGGCGTTGAGAGCTTCGATTTAATCTGAAAAAGTTTGGATTTGGAGCAAGTTAATCTTCGAGTCTTCATCTCCTTTGTGGCTGAAACTTCGAGGTAGGGATATCCTACTCCTCTCTATGGGTTTTGTCTTTAAATTTTGGTATTTTGAGATTTTGGGCTTGGTTTGGTAATTTGGTGAAAGTTTGGGGCTTTTGTGCAATTTTACAAAAGTTGGGGTTAAATTCATAATAAACCTAGATGCATGTTTGGCATAGAAAAATGGAATGATTGTTGAATCATTGATGAAAGTGGGACCTAAGGGTTGAAATGTTAATTATGGGAATTGACCTAATTACATTGTTTAATTAATTGGGATAATTAATTGAGAAGAATGAAGAAATGAAATGTTGATTAAATATCCATTGTGCATTTATTTTCTGTTTAGAAATAACTGCTTTGGGCTATCGGTGGAGGATAGTCGTGATTGTTGTAGACAATGCATGATGATTAGGTAAACTGAAACTAATCAATGAAATGTGTCATGGAATTTCACGGTTGATAGAATACATTAATTGTATGTATTGGGTGATTGTATATAGAACCAATGTGTTTATATACGTTATGTGTAGAGGAGGATATAGGGGATGTACTCCGCGGTTTAGGGGAAGATAGGGGATGTACCTCTAAACCGGTTAGTGTTGGGAGAAGATAGGGGATGAACTCCGTAGATACAGCTCATATGCTTGTCTAGAGAAGTGAAGATAGAGCTTATATGCTTATCTTTGAGATGTGTGGATATTGCTCATATGCTTATCTGTGGATATTGTTGTTATACATATCTGTTGAGAATGTGGATATAGCTTTTATGCTTATCTGAAAGTGAGATATAGTTTTTATACATATCTGTGGAAATAATGATAGAGCTAGCATGCTTGTCTGTTGAAAAAGGGAAAATGAAAGGTAACTTAGACTCATAAGTTGTATGACATAAATATGTGATTTATGTGGATGTATCAGTGTTGACCATCTATCAATTGCTAATATTTTAGTCATTGTCCATGGTTGGTTTAGTGTGTTTCTACTGGGCTGTGGCTCACCCTATATGGGAATATCATTTTCAGGTGCAGGAAGCATGCCACCTCCAAGGACATAGCTGGGAGGATAGTGGCGGACATACTTTTGTCGCATAACTTTTGATGTATTACATGTAACTTCAAGCCTAGGGCTTAATGTGTAAACGAGTTAGTACTCTTTTGTTGTAACCAAGTGTTAACTTGGAAAGCTGTAAGCCCGTAGGGCATTTTGTTATGATGTTAACATGTAATACTTAAGTAATGGAACTCTAATGAATAAAGGAATGTGGTTAGTGTATATGTAAATGCATGTCTTATCTGATGGGTTATTGTTGTTATTCTGAGGGCGTTACAATCGCTCGAGCAAAGAATGCCATTTCCCAATAGTTTTGCAGACCTGCAAAAGTACTGAGAGTTCACAAAGGCCACTCTAGCGCAAGAAGTGACGCTCGAGCGAAGGAACAAAATCTAGGCAACAACAGTTTGAAAAACAAGCTACCAACCTATTCCAAACGCAATCAACGCATCCCAAAAGCCAAACTCAAAGAGAGATAAGGGGAAACAAGACATGGATAATTATATAAGATAATGAAACCCATCAAATGGGTTGAGTCCAAGCCAGAATTGCTATAAATACTTTTACTAAAGTATCTAATTATTTGAAAATCCATATTGCATTATCACAACCAAAACGTTTTCTCGTTCAACTCAAATTAAAAGTTTAAGCAACGAAACTTAGGCATTATAATTTCTATGAAAAATCACATTTCAACGCCAGGGGGAAAATGCACCATGAAGTCCTTATAGAGAGTCCCAAACCACATATACAAGTCATTTCCCATTGAAACAATTCCCATATTTACCGACTATTATACAGCAGGACGTAGGCACCCAAAATCATCTGTTTTTCCACTTTTACCGACTAGAATATGGCAGAACCAATGGACACCCAAAAACATTTTCCCACATTCGTCAGGCGATAAGCACAAGATAGGGAAATTGGGCACCATGACTCCCTGTAGCTGGTTTTCCATGCTCCTCGGAGGGGTTTAGCCTATTCGAGTACAATAGCCTTACAGTTCGGACTCTTATGGTTTTGAATCTGGTTCCACAAAGGCAATGTGAAATAGAAAAATGAATGAGAATCTAAGTCTGGAAAATCTTAAAAAATCGATTAATCATCAGAGACGCCAAAAATGGACTTCATTGCTAGATTTCAAAGTCGCCACCTAAATATTTTTGAGAAATTTAGGAAGCATGTGACTCCTGCCAAAGGCTACTTGTCCGTCATAATCAAAGTGTCTCGGTTCGGGAACTTAGGTATGAGAAGGGAAGGTCATGAACTAAGCACTCCATTCATCCGATCAAAGACCGGCCTCTACTAATCATGATGTGAATTTTATGGACATTATATGCTCATGTTCTTATTATTAATATATTAACACTACTATGTGCAACAAATATATTAACATCACTTACTTTGCAATGCTTTGATTTATGAAATTTTGATAGAGTTTTTGAATATGTGCAACTCAATGAAAAAATGAGCTCGCATGTACAACAATCAAAATCATTCCAACTTAAACGAAATAGCCTTCATCCACAGGCATTCAAAGTGGTATTTCAAATAAGCATGTAGCCTCATGGTAGCATGCTTGACATGGCAAAACAAACACACATGTAATATACTAAAGCAAAAATGCTCACCTGGTACTCAAATGAGGCAACCCGAAGAAAAGAAAATAGTTTAGAAAAATGCGTGACTCTAATATGCAAAATGACTAATGCAATACATACAAGAATGCAATTACTAGATTCGGCTACTAACATGATATGTGAATCAACTCAAAGCATGAGATAACGCACATAATCAATTAGGAAATGTTCAACGACATCCAAGTATGATGAGTCGAACCTTAATGCATGCAAAAATGGATACAAAGCATGGAAATGATAAAAGAAAATATAATGCTATATACAACCACGATAAGCATGTAAATAAAAGGGACAAAGAAATAGAGGTTAGAAGACATCCATCAAATGTTACAAATTTTCCCTCGTACGAAAGGGTCTAAATGTCCTAATTTACTAATTATTACAAACACAAATGAATGAACTAATTAATTAATTACTAACTAATTATTACCCAACTACTTAGCTAATTATTACAAATATGAATTTCAAAGAAACTAATCTGAAGGGCTTAAACAAGAGGCGAGGAAACGCGTGCTCACAAGCAGGAACATCCTCCGGAAACCTCCTCTGCTTATGCCAGAAACTGCCCTGTTCGCGGTAAAAATAAATAAATAAATAAATAAATAATAGTTATGTTTGGACCCCAAGATCTACTTTGTTTTGTTGGAAAATCACTACTGCCGTACAACTTGCTTGGTGGCTAGACTAAACATATGGTTGACTATACAGAATGATGGCCGACCGGCCACTATTTATGAGGAATACCCTGCTGCAATAGAATTGGAACAGAGTAAGACAGAGTGTAGGTCTGCTTCCCAAATCATCAACCATAGCAAGTTTGTTGCATGATGATCTTAAGAGCAAAAGGAAAAGACTTAACTCGATACAAAAAGGGTTATTCTCCTTACCTCCTTCCTATCATAAAATTTATTTAAGGAAGATGTGGACATGCCTCACAAATCACCAAACATCATAGGATAGTATGTAATGATCAAGAGCAACTAAAATGAATAATAATAGCAACTCCTCTCCCTACTCATCAAATAAGGATGAAACATCCATTTCCATACTTCAAAGTCGAACTAGGAGAGAGTTTTCAACACTTCTTGATAAATAGCACTCTAGGAGCAACAAAGAAATGGAACAAAACAAGAAACAAGCTATCTATCAAAACTTAAACACACAACTTGCCAAAATTGTTGACAACTCCTCTTTTTCATGGAACAAGGATGAGACATCCATTTCCATGTTTCAAACATGATCGATAAGAGAGTTTTTCAACACTTTGAACAAGGAAGTTACTACCTAGTTTCAAGGTGGACAACAAGAATATGAAAGCAAGAAATTTATAAATAAAACAATCAACTCAAATGGATTGGCCGCTATGTCCTAAACACGCCAAATCTGGGAGGACAACGCAATTATAGTATTCAAAGCATAAATTAACACATTAAATAGCACACAAACAACACAAAAACAGTGCTGAAAATTAGTTTTAGGAGGTAAAAAAAGTGGGCAAAAGTGGAAGAACACTAAGAGGTTTCATCTAGCACACAAGCCTAAGAAATGATGGCTAACCCCTTCACTTTTTATAACCTTAAATCACATATTTTAGGCCTCAAAACACTCTGAAAACAGTATATACAGACAAGAAAAAGATAGAGAAAAGGTGGTGAAAAAGTTTCTAAAATCACTTCTTGAAAGAGAGGATGATTTTCTTAGTTCACAAGCCACAAGCTAAACACTCTCAAGTATCTAAATTCGTGTTCAAAATCTCAACAAAAGGCTTGAAGTTTAAGCTTATGTTGTGTATCTATAGTGTATCTATATTTTAAGAGGGTAGATAAGTGTGTTGGGCAAGCTTTGGGCTCTTGGCAATTTTTTCTAACCCCAAACCATGAGGAGGGGTGTTGTATTTATAGAGTTTCAGCTTCTTACGTCAGAAATATCTTCAAAAGAGATAGCTGGTCCAAATCCCGTGCATGAGAGTAGTTGGCTGCTGCAAAATATATGTTCTCACTGAACATGGCCAGCCGGCCATGAGGATGTACGACCGACCCAATGAAAATGGCCTACCGGCCATCTGTTAGCCAGCTATTCTCTGAGTGGTTAGGCTAGAAAAAAATAAGGTTTTGATCAAAATGGGGTGCAAGGTTTAGGTTTTGAAGCTCAAAACTGAATCCTTTTGCTAAGGATTCGAACAATTGCATAGTGTAACATTTCATTATCAAGTGTTCAGAGTGAGGCACCCAAGTCTTAAGGGCGGTCAAAATGGTGTGTCTACAGTTTCCTCTCTTTGACAAAACTAGGAGTCATTTCATGACATGAGTGAATGTCAAAGCCAGAAGACGATCCTTTTGACAAGGCCATAAAACTTGGCAAACAAATAAAGTGTAAAAGCAATTGGTTGAACTCGAAAGTTCCCTATGTATCCCTTTGCAAGGAATCAAACCTGCATAGTTCAAGCGCAAGATGCAAATGACATGCTCAAAGTACACTTGAAAACTGGACTTACACGATTCATAAAGCTGGTTATTTTTTAAAATCCATGATCATGCAAAACAATGGACTGAGTAATAACAAGATGACAGCATATGAAACAAGCCTCAAGTTAAATCAAAATAAGTCCAACCGTGCCTCACACGGAAAGGAGTAAGCAAAAGTCAATTTCAAACATGTTTCACATAAAAGAAGGAAAGACGGTGTAACCAACAGACTTATCTAACCGTATCTCATATGGAGAGAGAGAAGGTTTTAACTGACTTCAAATCAATATCCTAACGCGTTTCATGCAAAAGGAGAGAAGGATAGTGTAACCAATAAGCGTATCTAACCGTATCTCATACGAAAAGAGTGAAGGTTTTAACCAACTTCAAATCAATATCTTAATGTGTTTCACGCGAAACGAGAGGAGGGTGGTGTACCCAACAGGTGTATCTAACAGTATCTCATACGAAGAGAGTGAAGGTTTTAACCAGGTAAATCAACATCCTAACACGTTTCATGCGAAATAGATGCAAAATGATTTAACCAACAAGCATATCTAACCGTATCTCATACGAAGAGAGGGAAGGTTGAAGCCAAACTATGTCTCACATAAAGAAGATGAAAGATGCGAGCCAAACTACGTTTCACGCAAAGAGGGATGAAAGATGTAAATGAAACTACGTTTCACGCAGAGATGGATGAAAGATGTAAACCAGACTACATTTCAAGCAAAGAGGATGTGAGATGCAAAACAAACTACGTTTCATGCAGAGAGGGTGTAAGATGCAAACCAAACTACATTTCTGTAGACACCCTATTTTTGACCGCCCTTACAACTTGGACACCATCGCTTGCACACATGATGATAAGTCTATACGCTTGTCAAGTGCTCTAAGTCCTCAGCGGAATGCCACAGCTTTGAGCCTTTCAAATCTTGCACACCTGTTGCCTCATTTTTTGACCAAACCCAGTGTTTTTCAAGCCTGTAACCCCTAGTGGCCTGTCGGTCACCTTTTTGGGCTGCCGGCCATCACTCTTGGTCGTCGGCCACAATGTCTTTTGCAGATATATTGTGACAACTGTGCCAATTGTTTGCACAAATGCCTGCATCTGCTCCAACGTGTATGGCTGGATGTTCTTGAGCAAAATTCATGTTTTATATATACAGAGGGCCTCCCTCTCATGTTTTAAGGTTAGAAAAAATTTAGAGCAAAATTTTTCCTCTCTCTTCCAAATCTCTACACTTTTGCTTACATATCCTTCCCCTTTGCCTATGCACCCTTAACCAAACCTCTCCATATTTGAGCTAAGGTCTCTTTGAGGTTTGTTGGAGCTCTTGAGGGTGTGTTTGCATGGTTTTGTTGCTTGGAATTGATTTCCTCTTCAAGAGGTATAAGGCTTTGCATCTTTACTTGCTTTAACTACTCGTTTTCTTGCAATTTTCCAAGTGTTTTTAGGTTGTAAAAACTTTGTATTTTTTTGGCTAAAACTTGGGTTTTAATGCAATTAAAGATTGAGTGGTAGTTCACCCTTCTTTACACCTTGTTTTGAAGGCCTTTTCCCTTGTGTTTCTCATCCTTTTACTATCTTTTTTTGAGCTTTTAAACACTATTTTTCAGAGTTATTTCAGTGGCCAAACACTACAACAAAAGTAACTTATGATGACGAAAAGTAGTGAAGAAAATAAATTTCGTCACTAAATAAGAATAATCCGTGACGAATTATAAACTTTTGTCACATATAATAAAAAAATAAAAATAATAGGTGACGAAATTTATTTTCGTCAATAAATACTTCTTTTTAGGTGAGGAAAAATTAAGTTTCGTCACCGAAGGTTTTCCCGCTAATTTTTTTTGTGGCTCCAAAATTTTGAGACTTTTGGTGAGAAAAAAATCTGTCACCAATTATAAAATTATTAGTGAGGAAAATATTTTCGTCACCAATAATTATATATATATATATATATTGAGAAACTTGATTTTAAATATTTTAAGACCATTTGGTGAGAAATATATTTTTGTCACTAATAATTTTTAATATTTTGAGACTTTTAGTGAGGAAATTATTTTGTCAATAATTTTGGAGGGAAAATTTTGACATATTAATGAAAAAAAATATACTACTAACTCCCCCTCCCCCTCCCCCCCCCCTTTTTGTTTATCAATTTTCCTCTCCCCTCTTTCTCTCTCTCTCAAAACAAAACACAAGTTAATTAGTTTTCTAAGTAACCTATAGTGACAAAAAGTAGTGAAGAAAATAAATTTCGTCACTAAATAAAAATAATCTATGACGAATTACAAAATTTTGTCACATAATAAAAAAGTAAAAACAATAGGTGACGAAATTTATTTTCGTCAATAAATACTTCATTTTAGGTGACGAAAAATTAAATTTGGTCACCAAAGGTTTTCTCTCTAAATTTTTTGGATGGGGCCAAAATTTTGTGATTTTTGGTGAGAAAAAAATTTGTCACAAATTATAAAATTATTAGTAAGGAATATATTTTCGTCACCAATAATTTAAAATATTTTTTTTTGAAAAATTTGATTTTAAATATTTTGAAACTATTTGATGAAAAATATACACTACAATAAAAACACACTTTAGTGGCACTAAACTAGTGGCATGTTTTTAAAAAATGTCACAAAAATAATATTTGGTGACATGTTTTAGAAAAATGCTACAGAATCATAAACATATAAGTCTCTAGTGGCATTTCAATAAAAAAATGTCACATCAATTTTATTTGACACAAGAAATTATTTTAGTGACATTTATCAACAGATGTCATAAAACTAAGTGGGTGCAAGTTACTTTTTATGGTATTAGGTGAAAAGTGTCATAAACAAATATTTTATAGCATTTTGAGAAATGTCACTAAGCCAAAAAAATTTCAAGCTATCTAATGGCATTTTTTGAAAAAACAAAAAGTGCCAATATATTTTCAAAATTTTTAAAATGCACAAAATAAATAAAAACAAATAAATTAAACTGAATATAACATGTTTTTTAACTATACTTGTCACATATATAAAATTGATCAAGGACTTCATATGACTTAAAACAAAAAATAAAATTTCAAATTGCTCTCCTATGTAATAATAAAATTTCTTGAATTTTAATCTCTATAATTTCAATTAACTCAATTTTGACTCTGAATATTACCATCCAATTTGGGTTTAGTTTAATTTTAGTATTATTAATTTTTTATTTATATGTATCACAGGTACATACACCAAACTGAGAGTGACCAAACACCAAACAGAGTCTTGCTCTCCCCCTGTCTCTCATAGTCGCTCATCATCAGTCAGTCAGCGATGCTCGCCGTCGGTCAGTCACCGTAGCTCACCGTCTCCTCGGCTCCCATCGACATTCAGGTCTCTCTCTCTCTCTCCCTCCCTTTATTTTCCTATTTCACTCTAGAGCTACGGTTTTTTTTTTTTTTTTGGTTGATGTTGTAAGATTTTTATTTTTGTGAAATGAGTACATTAGTTTTGATTTTTGTTCTAGATTTAGGGTTTTTTGAACTAATTATTGGTGTGATAGATGAGATGATTTATTCTGTGAAATGATTTAGGGTTTTCGAATTTCAAGTTGAAGATATATTGAACAAACGAAATGGATTGTGGTTTTAATTACACAAAATTTTCTTTCGATTCTTAATATTAACTCCAATACTAATTTAACAATGATTTTTTCTCATTACTAAAGTTGTAGTTCTATTTAACTGCTCCTAGTGTTTGTCCATTTCACTTTCATTTCATACACTATATACAGCACAAGAAGTGGGTCTTTGTTTTTTCTTTTTGACAAAGATCTCCTATTTAATATCACGTCCCTCCAAAGTGTCTACAAAATTCATAATTGATTGGTTCCATAATTCCTTGAAACCAACTATAGGAGAGGCAAAAACTTACTCTCTCATTTAAAGAGAGGTTGTTCCACCCAACAAAGGTTGTCAATTACACTTGCCCCACATAAGCCACATCAAACATAACAAGGTGCCAATAGCCAAGCCCTTTTCCTCTGCTTGCCTACTACTCTCTCCTTTCAACAAAGAAATAGGTCCAGCACACTCCTTTTGAAAAACCCAAATATATCTTGGATCATCCCCAAGCTTTAGATGGCTACATATTTGGACATTTTGATCCTATTTTTTTTAGGCTGATAAAGAATATAAAATGTTTAGTTCAAATCAAACTCAAACTTACTGTCATGTAGGCCACTTTTAAAACAAATCTAATTCATGCGCTTAATTTTTTGGTTATTTTTTCAAGGATTATGGATTTGAGTAAGGATTTGGGATTGTTTTCCAAGGTCATTCAAGGATTTAAATTATTAATGAATATATAAAGAACCTCTTTTTTTTTTTTTTTTTTTTTTTTCTACGAGTACACACACAACATACATTCTATTCTACTTCCTTTTCTTTTACACAACCTCCTTGTAATCTGACTTCAGCCAAAGAGCAATTTTAATCTTCATCAACTCACACAATTCAACCAAATTGGGGATAGAAGCATTAAACACACACTCATTTCTCATCTTCCATAAAGACCACGAAAGAGCCAATGGTACAGCCTTCCAAATTTTCCTCTCCTTTTTCAAGAAACCTACCTCCCTCCCACCAATGGAATAGACTTTCAATTGTACCTGGCAAAGCCTCATGTACATCCCACCAATTTAACATTGTAGCCCATACTCTCTAAGCAAAGAGACAATGCGCAACAGTACATGGTTCACAGACTCATCTTCATTTTTACAAAAAACACAAAGGATTAGGACATTGCCTTGAAGAACACCTATCCTTTGAAGATAATCACCAGTCTTAACTCTGTTTTTCCATGCTAACCAACCAAAAAAATTGGACTTTTGGAGGTACATACTTGATCCACACTAGCTTGGTTGTTTCTTCTACTTATGATGATTGACTTGTACCCAAAGCTTTGGTGATTATATTGATGGAGGGATGTTTGAAAAGGTAGAGGTTATACTCTTTTTTGTACGTGTTTGTGTGTGTAACACATGCCTTTAGTACTAGTAAACAGAGCTTCCCTTAAAGCAATTTCTACCCAAACCTCTAAAAAATCACAACAATACCTAAGTTTACTAGGGGGAAAAAATCATAGCTATTTTCATACATTCGCATCCAGAATTTTGTCATAAATGTAAGATTTGTTCTTTGTTATATGAAAGTTTTCACAAAAAAATTTCGTTATGCCCATGATTGCAAACTTACTTACATTTAACAATTTTTAACTCCATTTTTCAAGTTCTCTTGAAGCATATCTCCATACTAACTTTTCTGAATCAGTTTTTATGAAATTTTGGACTTGGTTACAAGTTTATTTTTATGTGTTTGTGTAACAAATTGTCTCTTGGGGATGCAATTGGAATGTTTAAGTTACATGAATCGTCATTGAAGAAAGGTATTGATTATTATCTTTTTCCTGTTACAATCTACAAAAACCTTCCTGCTGGGTATTTTTCACTCAATGGATATCACTTGGCTAAAAATGGTTTAGTTTTTCACCTTCGCATAAGTCTACTTCAATTGACATTAATATTGGTTAGTTGATTGAATAAACTATATGGATTTACCCCTTATTGTTAAAAGTGATTATATTAATAAATTTCTTATAATAACTTCTTGGCCGAGGACCTCCATAGAAAGTGCTTGAATATAGACTTGTTAAGTTAATGACTCGTTCATGCTATTTGCTTTATATGCAATTAACAGGAAACTGTAGCAGATTTACTAAAAAACAAAGATCAAAAGGCATGGCTATCTGAATTCTTCAATTCCTTTACTGTTGTTTAATTGAGACTTTTGCTTAAATCTATGTTGTGAGGATGAAACCAAATCAATTAATTCCATAGGTGATTAATGCATATATGTATTTAAGCAGAATTTAGGGGATAGTAGGATGTTTGATAGATTCATAAATGGAGTATACACTAAGTTTTCGATTGGTTTGTTAAACATGCAGATTGGCCATCTCGTTTGCAGGCAAGCACACCCAATGCTTGTGATTTTTATCTCATACATGCAAGCCTTTCACATTTTATTGGAACTAAACCAATGTAGTTTGTTGGAGGGTTCTTCATGGAACTTGTAAGTTCTAACATAAATAGTGATTTAATTTAGCAATGATAAGGACATTGACAAATATCTTTTTTAGATTAGTAGACAAGTACTATTACTCAACCTTGTTTTCATCTGAGTCAATTACAATTATTTACGAGTGTATTGCTTATCTTCTTGTTGGTCTTGCTAGCAAGACAGTAGCAATTTTATGATCATAAGCTCAACATTTGAATTACATTTGCTAAAACAGTGGCTTTGTTGTTAACTAGTGCATTCAAAATCCATTAGCTGGTATTATGTGAATTGTGATTGTGTAGATTCATCTGCTGATCTTTCTTTCAGCTTTCTTATTTTGATTGTTTTCTTGTTTAAGTGGATATTTGATTATTGGCATGCTATTATCTAAATTTTCACAATGCTTTGCTTAATTAAATAATGTTAATTGTATTTGTTTGTCCTAAGTGAATGAGGAGGCTCAGCCAATGGTTTTTGGCGCAGCTAATAAGGAAACAAGTTTCTTTAATTGCAATTTCTTCCTGTTTAAGAGAGTTATCATATAAATCACCATAATGAATTATAATAGGAAAATAGAATGTGTGAAAACTCCGCAACCTGCTGCTGGTGACTTTGTTGTTTCTTAGAAACAGTGAGACTAACAAGCCTGCTGAGATGTTTCACATTCGTATTTACTCTTTAAATTACCAAATATGATCAAATCTCATGAATCATGGTGGGACTATAATGCTCAATTGATAGGGTTCTTCTTGCTTGTTCAAATGCAAATCAGAGCAACTTTCTTGTTGACTCTTTTATCTACGTTTGATTCTTTTTAAATTTAATGAGTAATGTTATGCAATCTTTGTCCGATAGAAACCCATAAAACAGAGTGGTCTGCAAAGATATACTTTCCAAAGCATCATTCTTTGGAGCAGAATTCCCAACCACTCTCATCTTCATCAATACGTCATCATCAAATTCATCATTTTAGATCCCTCAAAATTATTCTCCGAGATAGCTTGATGAAGTCAATGATATCAAAATTTAGTTATAGTTTTTTCAGCTTTTACTTTTTATCAGTGTCTTTTTTACTCTTTCAAGATGGTTTATAATTTCTGACTTCAAAATTGGCTCGTAGGCAATTCAAGACTCGAGAAAATAAGATACAGCTAATAAGGCTTCGGAATATGAATTGACATACTCAATTTGCTTGGAGCAAGTTAACTAGGAGACCTTGTTTGAAGCTTGCTATGTTTGCATCAGGTCTATCTTCTAGCTTTCATACCAATTATTTAACAATTTCCCATCAGTGCGTGTCACATGATGATTCTAATCTTTTGATCTTCATATACAGTGAACATATGCTCAGTTCAATCAATATTTAAGTACTTTGGTGAATTTCCAAATTATTAATGTTGATTTTATTTATTAAGTACTTTGGTTCTACGTGTTGCATAATCCCATCTGGGCAGACCTCAGTCCACTGTGCTTCAACTTGCATGAGTACAAGTAGTAGAGAAAATGCAGCAAACCTTTGTACTCATTTGAACATTTCTGGAGCTTTTGTGACTTAAAGCTTTCAAACTTTTTTATTTTTTGGTAATTATAAATTTCCATATTGGTCTGCTTACTAATGTAGATCCCATCTGTGTAGATTTCAATATACTCTATGCTCTGTTGCATCCTAACTTGCATCAGTGCAGAAAAAAGGAATACAAAAAAATCTAATCAAATCAGAGCTTTGCTTCCCAAAATTTCAAAAATGTTGTCTCATCATAGTAAATTGAACTTGTTAAATAATTGGTTAGAATCTAGATATGCTTGTCTTTGATTACTCAGCTGCTGCTTTCTTTTGCAGTTCCAAGCCAACCTCATGGATCCATCGCCATGCATGATGCAGCGTGATGGATTAGCGTGAAAGACTTAGTAATTCTATGTTTGTCATGTTCTAGAAAATTGAAGATCATGATTCAAACTTAGCCTAAGGAAATTAAGCTATTAAGTATGTCAATTTAGTTATGAACTTGAATGGATTTGAGCCAGGAAATGAGACCAGTCCCATAAAATTGCGCCATTTGTTTGAAAGTCTGAATGAGACCACGCTTTCTTTTTCCTTTTTGGGTGTTGCTGCATTTCTTTCTCCAGATCAGATTTTTCTGCATGGGACATTTGCATATTTGGATGTTTCATGGAAATGAAATTGTTTTGTGGATACATAATTCTGGTGTTTCATGATATGTTAATTGATAAGGCACGATCCATCTTGGCTGTATCTCTGTTAATCATCAATGCCCATTAAATGATCACTGTATGCTTGTGACCAAATAGTTGTTCAGTTCCAAATGTGCCCTCAGGTTTTTAGCTTCTTCGAATTAGTGTCTGCACTATCATCCAGATGAGGGTTTTTTGTTATCTTGGTTTTACGACATTGATGCTTTTTATGCCTAATCTAAATATACTCTGATTCTTCTCATTTAAAAAAATAAAATAAAAATGTGCACTTGCCCATGGCAATTGCTGCCATTTTGTTTTGCTGGCAGTGATTGAATCTTTCATAGCTTTCAAGGCTTTTGTTATTTCTTAGTTACAGAGTTATCAAATCGATAATTACAATGACCCATTTATGTCACCGGCAGAAAGTGGATTCAGAGAATGGGTTCCTCTGCTTATGGGACTGATCTCATTTCCTGGCTGTGGATTGATAAAGTGCTATATTGTATGTTTGATCTTTGAGAGCATCTCCTCCATAAATTTAAAGGTTATCTGATGGGTGTTATTTTTTGTTCTAGTTTTCAGGGGCACAAGGAATGGATCAATGAAATGAACTTGTTGGGTGTAGTCAAGCACCCAAATCTTGTAAAGTTAGTGGGATACTGTGCAAAAGATTATGAAAGAGGGATTCAGCAGCTTTTGGTGTATGAGCTCATGCGTAACAAAAGCTTAGAGGGCCATCTGTTGGCTCGGGTAGCGTCTCCTCTGCCATGGATGACAAGATTAAAAATTGCTCAAGATGCAATTCGTGGTTTGGCTTATCTACATGAAGAAATGGACTTTGGAGGCTAAAAATTTGTATATGAATTATTATTAAATTTGTATGATGGATTTATTTTGATTTATAATATAAATTGGTTACTGAATTGTTTTGTAGCGTGGTGTATAATAGCTAGTGGATTTATTAGTATATTTGAAGACTATTGAGATATGAGTAGGATATTTGTGAAATAATAATTTAAATTGAATTATAAAATATGGAACAATAAGTTTTGTGACGAAATTTATTGCAGTTATATATGAAAAGTTTTGTTGATTTTGTTGTTTGGTGACTAAAAATTTTGTCACGTATACATCTTTTTGTCACGAAATATATTTCGTCACCCATGTATGACTTTTTGAGACGAAAAATTTCGTCACCTTTACGTCTTACTGTGACGAAATTATTTCCTCATCAATGATCAACATTTGTGACAAATTTATTCATCAACTAAAATTATAAATATGGTACTGAATAATTATTTGGTGACGAAAATGAGAATTTTTGGCGACAAAATCTTATTTTATTGGTGACAAAAAATTTTGTCACTGAAGTAATTTCATTGGTGACGAAATTGTTTTTCGTCACGGTAATTTTTAGTGACAAACATTCAATGACAAAACTGGTGACGAAAATATTTCCTCACAAATATCTATAGTGACGAAATTAGCTCTTTCGAGACAAAAATTTCGTCATTCAAACCTAACTTGTTGTAGTGAAAATCATGTTTTGAAGTCCAAAATTGGAGGAGTAGTCTCCTCTCTTTGTGTCTTGCTTACTAGCCTATCTTGTGCTACGTTTTAGCTTATTAATCTAGCATTTTTTGTCTTAATTCCAGCATGCTTTAGGACTGTTTTTGGTTGATAGTTGCATTTGAGCTTTGTTTCGCATGCTTATAGTGTAATTGTCCTCATAAGTTTGGTGTTCTAGGCCTTAGACACCATCTTGTTTGAGTTGATTGCATTTATTTATGGCTTTCCATACTTGTGATCACTCTTAATCACCTCTGCAACCTCCCTCCTTTCTTGGCTTTTGTTTTGCTTTGAAAGTGGTTTCAAACAACTTGTTTGTTCAAAGCATGAGATTGAGATGTCATGTTTAATGGTTTAATCCCTTAGGGAGTTCATTACCAACAATATGATGTCTCTTTCATGCCTAAGACAACACTTGGTTTGAGCCCTCTTTCCATTAGAGGACTTAACTTCACCCATTGGACTCAATGAATTAAAGAATGGTTGGTAATTTAAAATGAAGTAATCAAAATAAGACTAAAAGGATGCAAGATAAGAATTTGGTTTTGTGTTCAATCGGACATTAATTGAGCACATGGAAGCTTGAGACATTTCATACTCATTAGTGATGAAATGATTCAAGTTTTCAAAGTCACCACTTCCCTTGATCAATTCATGAAAGGGAGGAGGTTATAGTCTTATTTTGTTGCATTTATTGAACTTGCACACCTTGATTCATAAGCCATCATGCAATGAAATTGCTTGAGTTGATGGTTTGTGGACCAAGTTTACTACTCCTTTAATTTGCTCATGATAAGGAGGGATGAATTGTGCATACAAACACTTGAGAATACCATGTGCAAGATCTGTTTGTTCTCTGTTGCAGTAAGATGAATTGTGCAAGAGTGGCCGACAGGCCACTTTCCATGGCCGGTAGGCCCTCACTCCTGGCCGGCCGGCCACCAATGCAAAATTCAACAGTGTGTTTTTTGAGCAGAGCATAGTTATTATGGAGGTGGACAAAGGTATAAGTGTTCTACTGTGCAACAGAGACCTTTTGGAACCAAAACAGTGACCTTTTTGGGTGGAAACTGAGCATGTGCATGAGCATTCCTCGCATACCGAGCATGTTTAAGTTTAAATATTTAGTTTAGATATTTGTTGTAATTAATTAGTAATAGCTAGTTAATTTTCTAGAGTTTTGTAATAATTAGTTAGTTAACTAGTTGTTTGATCTCATCTTGTAATTATTTTAGTTAACTAGAATAGTTAATTCATTTGTTGTAATAATTAGTTAAGTAGTTTAGCTAATTTAATTTTTTTGTAATAATTAGCTTAGCTTAACTAGTTAGCTAGTTAGTTTATTCGGACTCTCCTTTGTGATAGCAAAATGTTGTAATAATATGTATGTCTTCCAACCTCACGACTTTCTCACTTTTATTTTACTAGCTTATGATGGTTAGCTTACGGACATCATGTTTTGTTTAACATACGTCATGTTTGCATCCATTTGTATTGTATGCACCGGAGCTGGGTTCATCATTCTAACTGCATTGTTAGTTTAATACTTCTTTGAATATGTATATAGGCTGCATGCTATCAAATTGTTTCATATGCCATATTAAGTAGCCAAGCCTATTTAGATTGCATATCGCATGCGTTGCATTAGTCATATTGCATTGTTAGGAATCATGCATTTTTTTAACTCATTTCTCTTTTGGCTTGGAGTACTAGATAAGCCTTTACTTGCTTTAGCATATCGCATGTGTGATTTTTGCTATGTTTAGCATGCTTGCCATGAGGCTAATTGCTTAAGTGCTATAACTTCTTAGATGCCTGTAGATGAAGGCTAATTGCTTGAATTAGAATAATTTGAGTAATGTTCATATGCAATCACTTTTTCAAGTGGTAATATTCGAAACCATTTTAAAAAACAAACAAGAATCAAGTGTTTCAATTCTTGCAAAGTTAGTCTATACTTGTGTGTGTGCGCATCACATAGTAATGCTAGCCTAATAATCGAAACAAGAGCATATAATGTAAATAAGATTCATATCATGATTAGTAGAGGTTGATCTTTGGTCGGGCGAGCAGGGGTGCTCAATTCATAACCTTCTCCTCTGGTACCTAAGTTCCCGAGCCGAGACAATCTTGGTGATGACGGACACGTGGCATTTGGCACGAGTGAAGGGTTTCCTAAATTTCTCAAAAAATATTTAGGTGGCGACTCTATATCTGGCAAAGCAGTTTATTTTTGGCAATTTGATTCAAAATCGATTTTCAAAAGATTTGTCGGATTGGAACTCTTTGGGGTTTATCTATTTCACATTGCACTTGTAAGATCAGATTCAGAAACGTAGGAGTTCGGTACTGTAGGGCTTATTAGTCTTCCGAAAGGGGACGTGAAAAAGTCGAGCTACAGTTTCTGGCAACTTTGCTGGAGATTTAGAGAACTTGACTAGAACTTCATGATATGAAATTTTATTTACGCTTATATGTTTCTTTGCATTGCATTTGTAATGGTGCGCTTAAATCACTGTGTTTGCCAAATGTTATTCCTGGACGGTTTGCCGGAGGCTTGCATAAAAGCTTGTCGAAAGGCTAACCGATTATGGGCTCTGCCATGTTGGGAACACAACCCTTGGATCTAGACTACCATGGTATCGTTTGATCCTCCTTTCACTTCTTGGTGTTAGGTGTGAGAGGTATATTAGACAATCTTGCCAAGGCACCCTTTCTGACCATTTGGCCTAGTTGCATATCGAAAAGCCATAGAGACTGTTCCAAACTAGGACAGGATGCTTACCCGAATACTGGATTTCGTGAAACCGCTTTGTTTGAATAATGAACCCTAGTTCCTGACAAAACTAGGACAAGGTAACCCTACCCCCCTCATAGGGGTGTTTTGGCTCTCACTTAATTGGTATGTGCTCTAGAGTAAAACTATACAGGGGTGCTTCATATCAATGGTACAGTTGGTATCTATTTCAGGGCAGAAGTCAATGTGGAGTACAGTCACTCAGCTGTAATCATATCTGTTCTATTGAAATCAGGCTGAGGTGCTGTCTGTTTTCTCTTTTGCAAGGTAGTCCTGGAAACATAGCTTCAAAAGGCTCTGATTCAAGGGCAACCAATGTTTCCTTTGCCAGTGGAAAGGCAAAGAAGGGCTAGACAAGGCTCACCGGTTCCACTGTTCCGGCATTTACCAGTTACATTACCTCTGTTCAGAGCACGACCATCTACCCCTATCATGGTTCAGCCTTCGACAAATCTAGAGGATTATTAATCTGTCTTTAGTAATCAGTAGGTTCACTGCAGCAAGACATGGCTAGGCAAGCTGAGATATTACAGAAAATGATATTCAACTTTACGGACCTCCATGAAATTGGGGTTCAAATCAAGGATGCCATCAGACAAGGGCTCATTATGGAAGGTAATGAGCTTATGGGGAAGAATGTTGTTTGCAATTCAAACGCTACTACCAGTGGTAGCACAGCTGCGAAATGTTCAAAAGTAAACACTACCACCATGCCTATCACAAACCCTCTTCCTAATAATAGCCAAAGACCAACCACTTCAACTCAACCCCAAGCTCGAACTTTCCATCCTCTTTTCATGAAGCTCTCTCAAGCTTTGAAAATGCTGTGAGAAAAAGGGTGCCTAGAGCTTCTAAAACCCTGACCCCTTCCAAATCCTCTTCCACCAAGACATGACCCCGCTAAATACTGTGCTTATCATCAACAACTGGGTCATGATACAAACCGTTGCATCCGCCTCCGTCATAAGATTCAGGATCTTATTGACAACGAGATCATAACTCCACCAAAAGGACCTCAGGCCACCACTAACCCATTACCCTCACACCTCAACCTAATCCATACATTGTCGTCCACCTACAACCCCAGCATATACATCATCCCAGCCAATTTACCTATGCCTGAGCTGTTCATTCCAGAAAGCACGCACTTGTGCATGATGGATGCATTTGAACCCCAATCATCTCAAACCCATGAACCTACTACTTCTGAGCTGATGAGCATGATTGAAGATCTACAGAGAACGATGGCAGATTTAACATTTGGGGTTTCGATCCTGTCAAAAAACTCCCCAATCTTAGGGCGAGCTGCAGTTGAAAAGGGTCATCCCGAAGTTATCTTAAGTCCGGGTGATGACAGATTAGCAATAAATGGGCTCTACTCCGATGTAGCAACCCAATCCCTTGGCAAAGTAGAGGCAAGGGGAAAGAATAAGGTCATGGCAAGTGTTGATCCTTATGAACAACTTCAGTGGGCTATTAAGGCGTTGAACGGTAAATGACTGAACAAACAGCAAGTGCTTGCAGTTGTTGTAAAAACTGTGGCTGATACTTTTGTTGCTCAAGTTGGAAGCATTTTGCATCAAAGGGCAAGCCAGGAAAAGGAATGTTGTACCAGAAACACCCATTTCAGCTCCAATCCTACACTCGTAAGAGATCATCAAACCCAGTCAACACCTGCCAACCCCTCTGTCAATCCCTCCAGGACAGGTAACCGCACCTACAATCCCCTTTTTATGACCTTATCCAAAGCTCTGCAAATTCTCGTAAGACAAGACCATCTCAAACCCCTTGACCCTCGGCCTCTTCCTGATCCCTTTCTAGCCAGGTATAAAGCTGCCAAGTACTGTGCATTCCATCAACAAACCGGCCATGACACTAACAGTTGTTTTTGTCTTCGCCATAAAGTTCAAAATCTGATTGACAATAAGGTCATCACTCCACCGGGTCCTACAAAGTCTATCGGTCCTAGATCGATGAACTGGAGGGATAATATGACTATGTGATCAGGGATGAACCACATACTGATGGCGCTCATTTTATTCCAGATGTGGTGGATGGCACTCACTATTTTAGCACTTTGAAAATGCTGTTTATTTTACTTTCTAAACTGGGTATCGAGTCAATCTTGTTGTATTTAGTCAGTCTTGTTTTGATGATTTCGGGGATATTAACTTGGGCATCACTTTCTTGTTTTGTGTTTGTCTTTTTCACTCTTTCTTTTGCGTCTGTTTCTATCATTGAGCCAGTTAAGCCAGAAGATGTGAATGAAACGATAGTAATTTCCACTTGCTTCTCTGTGCCTTTAAATCATTGCATTGACCTAAGTTTTTCAAAACTTTTTTAACACTGTGGTGAAAACAAAGAGGAAGGAATTCTCGAGATTTGCAAAAATTTGATCAACTGAGAGGAAGAGCGATGTTCTAAGCCCTTAATGAATGAGATCATGTCTCTACACTTTTGCTTACATATCCTTCGCCTTTGCCTATACACCCTTAACCAAACCTCTCCATATTTGAGCTGAGGTGTCTTTGAGGCTTGTTGGAGCTCTTGAGGGTGTGTTTACTTGGTTTTATTGCTTGGAATTGATTTCCTCTTCAAGAGGTATAAGGCTTTGCCTCTTTACTTACTTTAAATACTCTTTTTCTTCTAATTTTCCAAGTGTTTTTGGGCTGTAAAAACTCTGTATTTTTTGGGCTGAAACTTGGGTTTTAAGGCCATTAAAGGTTGGGGGTGGTTCACCCTTCTTTACACCTTGTTTTGAAGGCCTTTTCCCTTGTGTTTTCCATCCTTTTACTATTTTTTTTGAGCTTTTAAACACTATTTTTCAAAGTAATTTCAGTGGCTAAAATTATGTTTTGAAGTCCAAAATTGGAGGGGTTAGCCTCCCCTCCTTGTGTCTTGCTTACTAGCCTATCTTGTGCTATGTTTTAGCTTATTAATCTAGCCTTTTTTATCTTAATTCCAGCATGTTTTCAGATTGTTTTAGCACTGTTTTTGGTTAATAGTTGCATTTAAGCTTTGTTTTGCATGCTTATAGCATAATTGTCCTCATGAGTTTGGTGATTTAGGCCTTAGACACCATCTTGTTTGAGTTGATTGCATTTACTTATGACTTTCTATACTTGTGATCACTCTTAATCACCTCTGCAACCTCCCTCCTTTCTTGGCTTTTGTTTTGCTTTGAAAGTGGTTTCAAACAACTTACTTGTTCAAAGCATGAGATTGAGATGTCATGCTTAATGGTTTAATCCCTTAGGGGGTTCATTACCAACGGTATGATGTCTCTTTCATGCCTAAGACAACTCTTGGTTTGAGCCCTCTTTCCGTTAGAGGACTTAACTTCACCCTTCGGACTCAATGAATTAAATGATGGTTGGTAATTTAAAATGAAATAATCAAAATGGGACTAAAATTATGCAAGATAAGAATTTGGTTTTGTGTTCAATCGGACGTTAATTGAACACATGGAAGCGTGAGGCATTTCGTACTCATTAGTGATGAAATGATTCAAGTTTCCAAGGTCACAACTTCCCTTGATCACTTCATGAAAGGGAGGAGGTTAGAGTCTTATTTTGTTACATTTATTGAACTTGGACATTTTGGTTCATAAGCCATCATGTAATGAAATTGCTTGAGTTGATGGCATGTGAACCAAGTTTACTACTCCTTTGATTTGTTCATGATAAGGAGGGGTAAATTGTGCATACAAACCCTTGAGAATACCGTGTCCATGTTCTGTTCGTTCTCTGTTGCAGCAAAATGAACTGTGCAGTAGTTGCCGGCAGGCCCTCACTCCTTGCCGGCTGGCCACCAATGCAAAATTCATCAATGTGTTTTTTGAGCTGAGCAGAGCTATTATGGAGGTGGACAAAGGTCTAAGTGTTCTACTACACAACAGAGACCTTTTGGAAGCAAAACAGTGGCCTTCTCGGGTGGAAACCGAGCACGTGCATGAGCATTCCTCGCATACTGAGCACGTTTAAGTTTAAATATTTAGTTTAGATATTTGTTGTAATTAATTAGTAGTAGTTAGTTAATTTTGTAAAGTGTTGTAATAATTAGTTAGTTAACTAATTGTTTGATCTCGTCTTGTAATTATTTTAGTTAACTAGAATAGTTCATTCATTTGTTGTAATAATTAGTTAAGTAGTTTAGCTAATTTAATTTGTTGTGTAATAATTAGCTTAGCTTAGCTAGTTAGCTAGTTAGTTTATTCGGACTCTCCTTTGTGATAGCAAAATGTTGTAATAATGTGTATGTCTTCCAACCTTACATCTTTCTCCCTTTTATTTTACTAGCTTATGATGATTAGTTTAGGGACATCATGTTTTGTTTACCATACTTCATGTTTGCATCCATTTGTATTGCATGCACCGGGACTCGATTCATCATTCTAACTGCACTGTTAGTTTAATACTTCTTTGAATACGTATTTATACTGCATGCTATCAAATTGTTTCATATGTAGCCGAGCCTATTTAGATTACATATCGCATGCATTGCATTAGTAATACTGCATAATTAGGAATCATGTATTTTTCTAACTCATTTCTCCTTTGACTTGGAGTACTAGGTAAGTCTTTACTTGCTTTAGCATATTGCATGTGTGTGATTTTTGCCATGTTTAGCTTGCTTAAGTGCTATAACTGCTTAAATGCTTGTGGATGAAGGCTAATTGCTTAAATTGGAATAATTTGAGTAATGTTCATATGTGATCACTTTTTCAAGTGGTACATATTCGAAACAATTTTCAAAAACAAACATGAATCAAGTATTCCAATTCTTGCAAAGTTAGTCTATACTTGTGTGTGTGCGCATCACATAGCCTAATAATCGAAACAATAGCATATAATGTAAATAAGATTCATATCATGATTAATATAGGCCGATCTTTGATCGGACGAGCGGGGGTGCTCAATTCATAACCTTCCCCTCTCATACCTAAGTTCCCGAGCCGAGACAATCTTGGTGATGATGGACACGTGGCCTTTGGCACGAGTTATGGGTTTCTTAAATTTTTCAAAAAATATTTAGGTGGCGACTCTATATCTGGCAAAGCATTCTATTTTTAGCAATTTGATTTAAAATCAATTTTCCAAAAGATTTACCGGATTAGGACTCTTTGGTGTTTATCTATTTCACATTGCACTTGTAAGATCAGATTCAGAAACACGGGAGTCCGGTATTATAGGGCTTATTTGTCTTCCGATAAGGGGCGCGAAAAAGTCGAGCTACAATTTCACGCAAAGACGGTGAAACAAAAGGTACAAGCCAAACTACGTTTCACATAGAAAGGGTGAAAGATACAAGTCAAACTACGCTTCACGTAGAATGGGTGTGAGAAATGCAAGCCTAACTACGTTTCACGCAAAGAGGTGAGAGATGCGAACCAAATTACATTTCGTGTAGAGAGGGTGAAAGGTGCAAACCAAATGCATGTGTAGACGCGCCCCCGAACGTCCCGAGCTCCGCGCGCGAAATGTGTCGCGAAATCCGTTTTGTTCATTAGCTTACTACAGTTCGGACTCAATGTCACGGTTCTGAATCTAATCTTACAATGTGCGATGTAAGATCGACAAATCACCAAAGAGTCCAAATCCGACAAATCATTTTGGAAAATTGTTTTTAATAAAGAAGTGTCAAACATGGACTACTTTGCCAGATACATGGTCCTCACCTAAATATTTTATTTTTGAGAAATTTAGGAAACCCTGACTCATGCCTAAGGCCACGTGTCCGTCATCACTAAAGTTGTCTCGGCTCGGGAACTTGGGTATGAGAGGGGAAGGTCATGTAATGAGCACCCCCGCTCGCCTGATCAAAGATCAGCCTGTACTAAGCATGATATTTTGTTTTTAAAAACACATGTGTTCTTATTCCGATTATTAGACCTAGAATTACTATGTGATGCGCACAGTATACAAGTATAGACTAGATCGTCTAAGTTGGAACAAAACATTAGATATCCATTTGTTTGAAAATTGTTTGAAGTTTGCTACTCACAAGTAGGCTAAAACAGAGACTTGATTGTTCCAATTTCAAGTAATCCAACCTTTACCCACAGGCATTCAGGCAGTTAATCACATAAGTAGTTAGCCTCATGGCAAGCATGCTATATATGGTAATCAATAACACACATGCAGTATGCTAAAGCGTAAACACTCACAGTGTACTCCGAGCCAAAACAAAGAACTAGTTAGAAATCATGCATGATCCTAGTTCATGTTAAGATGACTAATGCAGCACATGCAAAAATACAGCTAAGATAGACTCGGTTATCCTAAGATGTCATGTTAAATGCAACTTGTTACATGTATTCAAATTGGAATTAAGATACAATGCAATTAGTATGATGCGCCGAGCCTGGTGCATGCGATACACATGAATGGATGCACGCATGCAAGCATAAGGGAAGCTAAATGAAACATGCCCTAAAACTAACCATCGTAAGCGGTTAAGTAAAAGGGAGAAAGAAATGAGGATTGAAAGACATGCATCACACACACGCACGCTTATTACAACAGTTGGCCCTCTCGAGGGAGAGTCCGAATAAGAAGCTAACTAGCTAATCTAAGCTAATTAAACTAATTATTACACAACAAATTAATTAACTAATCCTAGTTAACTAATTATTACAAAACAAATTGAATAGTTAACGCATTAACTAATTAGGTACAAACCAAAGCGTAAACTAGCTAACTAAACATGGTAGCTAAGGAAAGCAATAAAAGTAGGAGGTTCTCCGAGGGAGAAGACTGGATGCATGCCCGGTTGCCTCGTTCGGAAATCCAATGCGATGCCTCAATTTGTCTCTGTTTTCAATTGTCCTCAGAACCTTGCACCGAGCTCCAGAAAGCTTCTAACACATCTTGGGGACTTGTGGGAGGGTGGTCAACCAGTTGTTGGTGTCTGCAGCCATGGCCGACCACCTATCTTTGTTGAAAGCTAGAAAAAGTGGTCGGCCAGCTAGTTTTTCTGGCTGGCCAACCAGTTGTTGCTGCTAAATCCCAGTTTGCTGCCACAGAGAGCAAGAAAGGGCATGGCAATGTATTTGCAAGGTATGTGTGCACAACCCCCCCCCCCCCTATCATGTCATAAGCTCAAGGGAGTGTAGTTCTCGACCCTCAGGCCACCAATCGCACATTTCAATGCATGATGGCTGTGGGGCGAAGTTGCACAATTCAATATGAAAATAAATGCACAAGTAAACACATAAAATCTAGAACTCTATCATGTATGATCAAGAGCGTCGGCGACCGGGAATTAAGACACGTTTCATCACTTCAAGTATGAAACGTCCCTATTTTCCCGTGTTTGGACTAACACATATTCCAAACACAATGCAACACATAACATGGCATGCACAATGCTATGTAACATGGGGTATGCAAAAATACAATGCAACACAAGCATGTAAATATGCAATATGACTTAAGCATGCAAACATGCAATGCAATGTGAACAACCCAACAAGGTTAATGGCATGCACAATGCACAATGCTAAGAACAACTAGCATACACAATGCAATGAATCAACATGCAAATAACATGGCATAGTCAATGCTATGAACTACATAAGATTCCAAACATAATGTAATGCATGCATGCGCAATGCAATGCAACAATGGCAACTTATCAATGTTATGAACATGCATACTGAATGCAAGAAACAACTTGGCATGCACAATGCAAAGGACTACATAGCATGCACAATGCGAAGTAAGGTAAGCATGCAAGCAACATGCAAGTAAGCATGCTAAATGGACTTAAACCAAATGGGGGGTAGACCTCAGTCATGCCCAAATCAGTGGCCATTGGTGATGAAATTAAGGCACATAAAGCACATACAAACATGCACAATGCAATAGACTATCAAAGAGGCCTAAGAGCACAACTCTCAAGAGTGCTCAAAGAGTGACAAAAGTGGAAGTGTAGCAACACTAAGTGCACTGAAATTAGACAAGAAATGATGCCAAATTACTTAAACAATGCAAGTATGGCATGCAAAGGTCCTTAAAGCGTTAAAGCTAACAAATAGGACTACAAAGAGGGCATGCAATACATGGCACAAATACATGAACCAACTATGGATAGAGCTCAAGTAAGTCAAAACAAAGACCTAAACATGCTGAGACGGGAGCTCAAGTACCTAGGCACGATGGCATATATGCTAAGCCGCAAATTAGGCAACAATGCACAACACTCAAAGGCACTTAAAGAGTGAATGAAGTGGGAACATGGCAATGCTACATGCTCTGAAATGTCATGTTAAGTGATGCCAAATCATGTACACAACACAAATGAGGCATGCTATGATGCTCGAAGCTTGAAGCAAGCAAGAGCACTTGTACTACAACTATGCAAAACATGAAGCACATGGCAAAGGCAATCCAAAACAGTCCTAGAACGTGTTAAAATGAGTCTAAAACATGCATGGAAGGAAGCCAAAACATGCTAGCATGAGGGGCATAAGGCAGGATGCATACAAGATAAATAAGGTGGATTACACTACACCTATTAAGACCAAGCATGGGATGACTTAACCAACAAAAATCAGAGTTATATCATGGCATAATAACCCAAAAAACACACTGAAATGATGGCTCGCAAGCTAAAGCATGAAGGCATACACAATGACTCATGTTAAGGCATAAAGGGCAAACCCTCCAACGCATTGAATAAGTGATAAATGCAAGTGCATGGCCATGAAACATGGACTGAAATCACATAATAAATGATGCCAAATCATTCAAATAGTCCAAGTAATGCATGCTAGTGGACTTGATACACAAAACTAACAAGCTAGAATGCATTATAGCTATACAAAGCAAGTCATGCATGACCAAAACAACCAAAATCAGAGCTAAAGCATGTTAAAACATGGACAAAAGCTTTTTGAAGTTATGCCAAAAGCATGCTAGAATTACATGTTAAAGCATGAGACACACTAGGCTATTTCATGGAATTGAACTACAAGTGCATGGGGCATGCAAGAGGTGACCAAACCAAATCCTAACAGAGGTATGACATGGCAATACACCAAAAACATGCTGAAATGGAAAGAAAACAAGCTAGAATGACATGCTACTTCATGAAGCATACAAAACTAGTTTAAGAGATTTACACTACAAGTGTATTATGCATGCAAGGGATGATCAAGACAACCAAAAACAGATCTAAGGCATGCTGAAATCACCCCAAATACATGCTAAGAACAAGCCAACACAAGCTTAAAAAACATGCTCAAACATGAGGCACATATGGCAAGTATTCAAAATACAAGGAGAAATGACGACCCTCTCCTATTTAGGACCCAAAAACCACCTTTCCACCACTGAAAATCCTCTGGATTTCAGTGGTAGAAAGGTCATACAAAGGCTACAACAAGAGCCTAAAGGGATGGCTCAAAACAAGGCCTGAGAAGGGGTAGATCACCCCCAACAAAAAAGTGACCTTAAACAAACATTTTAAGGGTCAAAAATCAGAACTTTTTGCAGTAGGAAGTTAGTCTTAAAACAGTATGCAAAAAGGTCCAAAAGCTTAAGCAAGAATGGGGGATTTAAGGGTTAGAAACTCACCCTTGAAGACCTTCTTCAAAGCTGCAACTCCAGCAACTTTTTCAAGCTTAAACCAAACCAAAAACTTCAAAAACAACCTCAAGGGACCTCAGCTCCAAGAATATAGTGTTTGAGTGTGTGTTTATGTGTTAAAGTAAGACAAAACCACACTTTAAGGCACAAAAATGAAGCAAAGAAGGAAGTATAGATACAAGTATATATCTGTCACTTAAGCTCCAAATTTCTGAACCTAGAGGAGCGAGGAGATGGTTCTCTCTTATACAAAACCAAAAGCAAAGCTTCTTGAGGAAGCTAAGGCTTAAGACAATCCCTCCATACACGTGTATGGAGGATAGCTTCAGTGCCCTCCAGCTGTGCCAGCTAGAGAAAAATATCTCCAAAAAGGTGGCAAAAAGTAGCCGACCACCACAAGTGGTCTTCCAAGAAGACAGCTGGTCGGCCATGGTGGGAGATGATCAGCACACTGAAAACAAGCCAGGGGTAGGGTGGCTGACTAGAAAAGGTGGCCCAAAGACCAAGAAAATCAGTTGTCAAATCAGAAAACTGGCTGGCAGGAAGAAAAATGGTCTCCAAGGAGAAATACTGGTCTCCCACTGTTGTACCACCTTCCAAACAAGGAAAACAAGGTTTGTACAAAAAAAAAAACAAAACGGATGCAAGACGAAAGTACGTGAGGCAAAGCGCGCAGCTGGGAGCCTCAAAAACTAGCTGACAAACACCAAAAGTGGTTTATGACCACAAAAGTGGTCTCCCAAACCACAATGGACCTCTAGGTCAAGGAAACAAGATGTGGTTCAAAAATCACGCCAAACGGAGAACGTTAAGCGGTCCCGAGACAAGGCACGCGACCGAAGGCTCTGAAAATCGGAAACTAGTCTCCAAACGGGAAAAGTGGTCTACGACTACAAAGAGATGGTCTACAAGACCTCTCCCTCCCTCAGGCAAGGAAAACAAGGCTTGGTCCGCAAACCGAGCCGAAACACAAAGAGTTCAGAGGCCCGGAGGCAAGACTCTCAATCAAAACTCCGAAACCTCGAAACGAGCACAACATGCACTATCACCGAGTGCTCAATCGATGACGTCTGAGTCTTAAGGTCGATCAAAAATGGGATGCCTACAGCATGCAACAAGCCAAATCACAGCGTCAGCTGATAAGGGTAGACACAATAAGGTAATAGGCACGATGCATATGGATGCAAGATAATTGTTGTAGCTGATGCAAAATACAATGCAATACATGTTTCATGCAACATAATAGAAAAGATAAAAAACGGTGGCTTTGAAAACACCTCATGGGAGAAAGTGGCAATGAACAACCTTGTTCTGTTGGAGATTTTCCTGTTCTTTTTTTGTTTTTCAAACTTCCACCTTCAACTCACAGTCAAAGGTTCTTACATGCTGAAAAAAGGGTAAAACCTGCTTAAGTTTGAGGTCAAGGCACATTCACACTTCGAAAAAATGACGAGACCTAGAACGATGCATCCATAATGAAATTTTAGAATTGTTTGAAGTTGAAACAAACCCAAATACTTCAATTTTCCATTTTTCATATGAATACCAGAACAAACCATGCTCCAAATCAGGCAAAATTCCAACAAAACTCATCAAAACACCCTTGAGCCGGCCAAAAGATGAGTCGACCATACAATATATTGGCCGGTCGGCCAATCGTGCTGATGTTGGGACAGAATCGAGTTTTCACACCTGTGGCCCGTTAAAACACATGTTTGGCTCATTGTATCACCCATAAACCGTCTGAAAACCTCCTCCCTCTCTCTCTAGGCTCTCTCTCTCTCTAGATTTTCATCATATTCTCTTTACCCAACGACCCACGCAAACTTTTTTACGAAACCTTTATGGCCCTCTATACTTTGAACTGATTTGATTTTGATTCGGTCGAGTTTTTAGGTTTCTTATTGTTTTTTTGCTTGTTTCTCACGGGTTTCTTTGGTCTTTGCATACTCTCTTTCGAGTTTTCACTTTTTCCTCTCATTTTCTCTCTCTTAAGGTTTGGTTTTTTGGGTTTTCACATATTTCTCTCAGTTTCCTCATTTTTCTCTCACCACCCACCACATTCTCATAGCTGATGATGTTCCACATGACGGTGCCCCTTCCGAGGTACCTATTCCTTTGCCTGTCGTGGGTATAAAGGATCCGATGATAGAGTAGACAAACGGGGCGGCAGAGGATATTGTTGCTGACATCGCCGCAGAGGAGATATACCCTCCAGACCCTGATGAGTCACCACCACTGAGGGTAAGGCCATTCGACCCAGCTACCTACCACCCACGCACACATGCGATGGCTCCCAGTGGTATGTTGAGGTTTGAGGAATTTTCCCGGGGCATGCCTGAGTACTTTCTCCTACGTGAGCGCTCATCACATCTCTCATATGATGCTTTTGAGGTAAGAACCTTTATTCCTTCATGTACTTTGCTTTAACTGTCACACTCCAAATCCAGGCATAACCGGTCGTAGCCCACAGGAACGTAGCCCAAAGCACACTTAAGCCTAAACATGAACCCAAAATCACAAAGAATAAATGTGATGACAGCCCATAAATAAATGAATCAAAACCCAAACTAGTGACAACTCACAAGTATAAATAGTAAAACCATCCATAACCAACTTCTAAAAATATATACTAAATGAAACACAAACAGCCCATAAAATAAAATAATTCTAAATGAACCTCAATAAAAATAAAAAGAAATACGCACAAACTTGACATAACAATCTAAAACAAAATAAATAAATGTCCTAGAGGTCCATGCAATTGAGTCCCTGCGACGCCATGAGTCCACTCTAAGTCCTTCTAACACCTGGAAGTGATAAACAACTAAGTCAGCTGATAGCTCAGTAAGTAGCAACATAGATAGTAAATACAGTTTTGAAAACAGAGTTCAATTCCAAAAAAAGATATATCACAGTTCAACAGTGTGGGGGCCGAGAAGAGGGAGTTGTAGAGATTCCAGATAGTCGAATCTCGGAGAGTCAAGATTCGAAGCACTCGACAATTGGCTCGCAAGCTCAAATTCAACCCTATTCAGCCAAATAACCGATTAGCCAAGGGGCCGAGTGAAGGTCGGTCTATTATAAAATGTGCCGAATATGAGTTAGAAATGGACCTAATCCCGAGGCCCATGGAAGAAAAGATATAAATAGTAGAACATCAGCCAGAAAGAGGTATGGGAGAATTGTTGTGCTTAACTTAGAATACAAGCATTCTTGAGTGTGGATTCTGACTTGTCCGTCGGAGTGCTAATTCTGACACCCCCGACCGGAGTGTTTATTCCTTTTCAGGTGACCAGAAGAGGATCACGAGCGTTCTCCAGGATCTGAAGAGTATTTCCAAACCACATCTCCACAATTCCGACTTGTCCGTCGGAGTGCTAATTCCGGCACTCCCGACCGGAGTGTTTATTCCTTTTCAAGTGACCAGAAGAGGATCACGAGCGTTCTCCAGGATCTGAAGAGTATTTCCCAACCACATCTTCACAATTCTGACTTGTCCGTCGGAGTGCTAATTCCGGCACCCCCGACCGGAGTGTTTATTCCTTTTCAGGTGACCAAAAGAGGATCACAAGCATTCTCCAGGATTTGAAGAGTATTTCCAAACCACATCTCCACAAACAGTTAAAATACTCATGTCTCTCAAGAACATGATAAATGACATTTTTCACTTAAAACAGAGTACAACATCAACACCAATAATTTTCTGGGTACCAAGAATAACAAGTAACGTGCCACAATGTTCTCAAGGCAAAAGCCCCGTTGGATCCAATATCGAACCAAGAGTCATCCTCGGGGTGGCAACCTGGGCCTTTTCTCTAAGACGATCTGATTGAAGGTCACCTAGCCTAGCCTAGGTCTTTTCCTTACAATCGTTGAGTACTAGAGTCATCATGGCCCAACTCGAATTCGTTCCCTAGTGGCCAGAGTCACCATACAGAGTGGAATAATTTCCCTGGACTAAAATATACAGATTGTCCTAATAATCAATATACATCAGTTTCGCAAAACATGGTAGTTCACCATTATAAACATAAAATCATAACAAACAGTTTACAGTATGCCAAGTTTACACATGTTTCAGAAATAATTTAATTCCATTGATAATATAATAATTTATCAAAACAGTTTAGTCCTGAAATAACAATTTAATTTTTCAACAGTTCAGGATAGGAGAACATTTATAAAAATATGCAACATGTAACTACTCATCTAAAAACGGAATAATGTAATCCTCGAATACAGTATAAAAGTCCGACTAGTGCCTTAAACCAAGTATGAAAATTACACCTCACTACTAATTTAAAAATACTAAAGAATAAGAAACTAAGTAACCCAAAACTAAAGCGCACTAACACGGCTCAACCCAACTCACCATTACTCTTAAATATTACCTAAGCTCATGTTCTTCAAGGTCTAAAATCACTTATGACAGGTTCAGAATGAAACTCTAAATTAAAAGTAACTTTAAGATAAAACAGAATTTTAGACAAGTTTGCCCAATCTATTCGCTAACTTTGAAAATTAAAAACTCACTCCACGCTGTTAGAAAAATTCAAAAACCCTCCAGATATCAACTAATATAACCTAAGTTTCAAACCCAATTGATTTTACTTGATTTTCTTATCAAAATAATTAATACAATTAATTATGTCCAAACAGATTGTTTTCTGCAGCACTTTAAAGAAATTAATGGTTCTCTTAGTATACACGAGCAATCAACGCAAGGCCAAAAATTTAAAATACTAGACTCGTAACCAGTTCTAATGACACTGATTTGATAATTTTCAGATTTATACCCAAAGAGAACGATACTTTCGAAGTTACTATTTTACACCAATTTTCTGGACAGATTTGAACGCACCATTTAATATAAATTTTGACTCCCAAAAATTATGAGAAAATTCTGATATGCAATTCAATATGTAATTAATCTATTAAAAAAAATTTAGTTCAAAATTCATCCGTTTGATATGATTCCTCGATTTTTAAAGTTTGTGATTTTGTGCAGAATTTTGGAACTAAGAATTACACCCATTCTTTATGCATGAATTTAACTCGCCAAATTTCTTAATAGTATATATCTATATACACAAAATACATACACCTACAACCTCTCCATTAATGAATTGAATCATAAAATAGAATAAGGATAAAGAACAAAAATAAAAGAAAGAAGAAAGTTGGAAACCTACCACACACCCAAAAGTTCTTCTTTGATTGCAATTTCTTTTTTTTCTTCTCTCTCTCTCTCTCCTGTGGCTGCTATATGTTGAAAATGTTGTGGAAAACAATTATAATAAGGGTTAGGGCTTTTGTTAGGAAAACTAGGGTTGTTTTTTATATATCTAAACAAAAGGTTTTAAATTATTATCTCTTTATATTATTTTATTTTCTCTCTCCATTAATTTAAATAAAATACAAATATTATTAGATCAAAATATGCTTACTAATTTGCCCCCTATTTTTTTCTAAATAATAAGGGATTGTTTGGGGTGACCTAAATAAGTGTACTTATTGTCTTTTTTGACTAAAAAGTTGAGAAAAAAAATATGGATGTTTGGGTTAACTTTGACTTTTCATGAAAAAATATGTATTAAAAAATTGTATAAATAAGTGTGTAGGAGAAGATAGGGTAGTACACCGTACAGATTGGCTGTCACGCCCTAACAATCGGGAACATCAAATAATATATTAACCATTAAATACAGGGTTTATCTAAGGTTACAAGAGTAGGAAACGTCACTAATGAGTCATTTGGATAATAACCAAGCAAGATCCTAGGAAGGTCAAAGGAGTCAAAATAGCCTCCCTTCAAAATCCAACCACCTTAGATAGCAAAGCTACATTTTTGACAGATCTTGACAAGGTATTAACACAAGGCCTACATGAATTGACGAGGTATAAAGATAGGTTACAAATGTCATATATATACAAATTACAAAATCATGTCCTAAATACAACATGGGATCTATCACTTACAATCTCAAAACACATTTACAAACTAGTTTCTAATCCTCTTAGGGTAGCCGTACGTCCTCAAATGCTTCAGTTTTGCCTTCGACCAGTCTAATAGTCTTCAATACCTAGCATGAAACGCCATGAGCTTTGAATGCCTAGTAAACGCACACACACCCCGTCCCTTTTTCCCGTTCCAATACACCATCATTTTTATAGCGAGCAAGTAATGAAATATGATGTTCAAGTCAATAATAGCAATTTTAGTAACTGAGGAAAGGAACGTGTCATTCAAATAGATAACAAAGGTTATAATGTTAGTGGTTAGTATTCTAGAAATCTCCCAAAGAGATTTCATCCTCCCAACCATAAGAATTGGACACCGGACTATTTGGAACTCCCACTTTTGCTGCTTTGTTGCAGAATTAACCTCGGATGCCTACCAACGGTTATATACCACGTAGTGCCAACCGCAGGGCCTCAAAAGGGACAGTGAAAAGAAAAAAGTTTTATCTCCCGAATCCAACCTTATCCTTCCAAAAAGTTTTATCCTCCAGAATGTCCCATCCGAACCCAACCTTATCTCACCAATCAAACCATCGCAAAGAGTCCAAATATGTCTGTTCCATTCTAGGGTTTACGCGAAAACTGCTTGCGCAAGACTTAACCTTCAATTAGAGAGCACGTCCCACCAACCCATTCATAACACATTATCATTTCTTCATTATTCAAGTGATCAAAAACCCAATATCATCCCAATTAAGTTTTCCATTTGGATTAATGCTTTAAGTCGAGTTAGAACAA
Source organism: Camellia sinensis (assembly GCF_055761805.1). Classification (NCBI taxonomy): domain Eukaryota; kingdom Viridiplantae; phylum Streptophyta; class Magnoliopsida; order Ericales; family Theaceae; genus Camellia; species Camellia sinensis. The sequence continues at coordinate 64,920,454 of NC_138972.1, forward strand.
ACTCAACAAGATAGTAATATCCACATAAGCATGAGCATCATTAAAATGAAGAAGATACGGAATATAACCATAACACATGAAATACCATACCAAGACATGATCATCAACTCATAAGCATATTCATGAATACAAAAACATAAAACACTCATGCAAAACTAAATTTACAAATTCAGTACCATTTAAAGATTAAAATCAAAAGGGTTATTTTAGAATTTTACCGAACTCGGCCTTCCTATGGTTTGTAGAGAATTTAATCTAACTTTCAGAACATGTTTCTGAAATGTGATAGCTTTTCTAAATTTTTAGTTATTTAAGAAAGGTTCAAGCGCTGCCCAAATTCGTCGACCGTTACAAAAATTGGAGTTTCTCACAAATCGTTCACTCGTTTTCAATTAAAAAAATCTTAGTTGAAAGATAACTCCTTAAGGAAGATTTTTACATAAAATAGACGTCCAGAAGATTTTTCTACATTTTTCTAGAAATTTCAAAAGTTTGATGAAAAACAGATTTTTCTGGCACAGTTCTTGAAAAAGAAATTTGGTGAGAAAAGAGGTCAACTAGGGGAAATTTTTCACTTATCTTGTGATGAAAAATTGCTAAATAATATGTATTAAACTCATAAATTTAAGGTGAATGTGTGCCTTTGGAAATTTTGAGAGTTTGATATAGAAAAAAGTAGTCTTATACCGATTAAGAGAAATACAAGAAAGGTAGAATCAAGGCTCAATTCCTTTCATTTTTAACATGAGAATACCATCAAAACACATCTGAAATGAATGTTTAAAACTTCTACGAGCATGTATTTGAAAAAGAAAAATAAAAGAGAGAGTTGTGTTGTAGCTTACTCAAATGCTTATGGAACTAGTTTTGCAAGACTTGCTCTCTTTCTCTTCTTTCTCCCTCCTATAAGCTTACTCTCCACTCCTCTCCCTCTCTCTATGGCATGTGAGTGTGTGGGTGCGGTGTTTGATGGTCAAATAGATGGAGGATGGTGGTGTATTTATAGAGAATTTGGTATGAAAAGTCCCAAATGCACATTGGTTCCAATTCAATTGAATAGTGCCTTAATTTAGTTTAAATGTAATGGAATGAGGGAGGATTAGAACCTTAATTATGTATTTAATTATGATCAAGTTAGGTTTAGGGCTAATTTAAATACCTTCTAGTTAGAAGTACACACACATATATAGCAAATCTTTATAGGTACCAAAGTTATTATTGCTCCAAGATTTCAAGGGATTTGTTTGTACTAAAGTACAATGATTATAGCCTAGGAGGTATGATGGCTAGCCATGTCATGGTGAATTGATGGACTTGTTTTGCATTTTTTTTTTTTTTTGTGTACAAATCTTGGAAATTGTAAAATATAATGTTAAAAAACGATTTTAGGGTACAAGTGTATATATAAATATATAATGGTACTTGTTTGGGGTCAATTTGTGATTTAATAAAAATGTGAGGGCTTGGGCTCAATTAAAATATCTATTTCAAGTGAAGAGTTAATAAATTAGTGTTTAGGAAAAATAATTCGGTTTGTATGATCTTGCTTTGAATTTAAAGGTAAATAACCGAACGAAGACGGTGAAAACTAGAAGTTAAGGTTTAGGGCGATTAATCTAAAATTTGAGAGTTAAATAATTAATATTAGAGTGTTAGAAATAATTTCTAAGCTTCCAGGGTCAATTAGGGTTTGTATGGGTTCGTCCGTGATGCATTTTCGGCTTTAGGGTTTAATTTGCGAACAATCAACGAATTAAGGGCTTTGTTATAATAACTCAAAATTTAGGGACCTAATAAGGTTTACAAAAGTTAGGGGTCTCACATTGGCAGTGCAGCTGACTGGGTGAATACATGGAAAAAGATTGCCTCATTTTCGGGCTTTGATTGGATGGTGTTGTTCGGCCCGTGGGTGCCCACCACGGGTCCCTTTTTTCTAATCGGAACCATTTAATATGTAAAACTCGTCAAGTACTATATGCTTGTAAAAAATCACGTTGATTGGATATCAATAGCTATCTGATCGTATTAGTTTTTTGGTCAACTGTTAACTATAACACCATCTAATTTTTATGCAAAACTGATTTGATCATGTAGTTAGCGATATCCAATACACGTTGATCTTTTACAGACATATAGTACTAGACGAGTTCTACATCTTGACGGTTCGGATTATCAAAACGAGACCCATGGTGGGCCCCTACGGGCCCAACTTTACTCTCCAACTTAGTGAATGTATACATGAAAAAAAAAAAATAAATAAATAAATCTTCCTTTCCCCGCAGGTGGCTTAACATCAGTACATTGATGGGTAAGAAGTTGATTTATATTTTAATATTTGTATATTAATTTTTTTATATTTTTTTTGGTGAATAGTGATAACTTTTTAACTTTTTTACTTTTTTGGTAACTTTTTGACTTTTTTTACACTTGCCAAACCAGTCCTAAATCTTGCCTCCAAATTAAAAACTTTCACCATAAATTTATTTTATGTTTTAAAATTAATTAAAAGACAATCCAATAATATTTAATTTGCACTTAAAGATTCACAAGCAAAATATTTGAGATTGTAAAATAATTATTACTTAATTATTTACTTTATTTTTATATTCAGGTTCTCACATTAACACTCATTACAGTCTTTCATCTGGACATGCACTAAACAAATTCTTTTTTTGCCACAGGGTGACGCGTATGCATGGAGAGGATATGGCGCCGTGACAGTGAGGGACTCGTGTCAGGAGCTCCCTGCTCGAGTCCGGGAGATGGTCGATGAGGTAGGCTCCGGCTTATTGTGCTCTGGGCTCTCTCAACTACAGGCGAGCCGGCCTTTGCTCGACGCCCTACTGGAGAGGTGGTGGGACACCATCAACTCCTTCCACTTCTCCACTACCATGGAGATGACGATGAAGCCCTATGATTTCTCCATGATCACTACGAGTAGGGGGTGATCTGATCTCCTTTGATCTAGACATGGGTCAGTGGCGAGCTGCTTAGGTCCATCTCCTGGGAGCATGCCATCCTTTGGATAGGTTGTCCATGGTGAGGTACAGTTGATTTTATGACCATTTCCACGAGAGTCAGCCGGAGACTGAGGAGTGGATAGAGCAGTACACCCGTGGATTCTTGATCTATCTTCTCGGCACCACCTTGTTCGTGAACAGATAGAACACCGTAGGTCTGTATCTTCTCATCGCTTTGGTGGTGCTGTTGCGTGTCCGCTATTATGATTGGGGTGGTGCTGGCCTTGCCACCCTATATGGCTATATGAGCTCTGGTAAGGGAAACATGGTTGGGGGCTATTGGAGAGCTTGAAAGGTATGCCTTGCACTTCCATTTCAATTTCTGTTGTAAATTATGCTTTCTGCTATGCATTTTCTTCCTTTATTTCTGTTTGCAACCTATTGACGACCGCCAGTATGTGATCGTGGTCGGAATCAAGGGGAGACCGGCTACACAAATGACAAGTGCAGCCCCTCCAGCATTAGGGTCAACCGCAGTAGCTGCACCTCTAACGGCGAGTACATGTGCAACACCACCAGCGCGAACCCTGATCAAAGGTGGCATGAGATTGGTCCGGATGAAGGTAGTGTAGTCCCCGACTCCGGGGAATAGATCGGCATCCTGCCCCGCCATAAATGTCACGATAGCCTCGACAGGAAGACAATCGGGGATCCTCATAAAGAGAGAAGGGGGAACAAGACCAATGGGGTCAGATAGGCCCAGAGTCTGGAGCCTAAAGCGCTCCCCCAAGTACTAGGTCCTGTAAAAGGGACCCTCCAACAGAATTCACAACCAGGAGGTATCCCAGGAACCTGCATACTCGTCCCTCGTCCCAGTGGGCATGACCACCCCTGGTGGCCAGGTAACCTGCAAACAAAAGATTCATGATCGAAGTCAGTTGTCAGAGTATGGAATGGAAGCAATAGAGATGGAATAGAATGGGTATGAGTTTCAGATCACCTTGCGTGCCGTCACTATATCGCAATAAGAGGCGACAGTAGATGAAGGTGTTGACATTGCATCGTCGGGGGCAACACTTGTTGTCATACTGCCTTGAGTGAGGCACAACTACCTCCACCTCATCTCTCAGAACCGGAGCAAGGTACCAAATTCCACTTGAGCGCCCTGGAGAAGCATGAGTATGCTAGGGACCCTAACATCCAGCATGTATGCACTTTGTTCTGCCATTTGTATTTCACATTCTCTTTTCTCTGTATATTGATATTCAAACTCACTTGTAGATACCGGTGGTTTATGTGGACAGCCTCCTCGAGTTGGTCAACTCCTTGGTCCACATGGTGCGGAAAAGGAAAGCACTGCTCACTTACCACGGTCATCAGGTATCTCTTTTGTCTCATCTAACATGCACTGATTTCTCTTCACCATATTCATACTGCATCTGTACCACACTGTTCTGATACTCTGTTTCTCACAATGGTTCTTTTTAGCCTCCGCCTGCACCAACGGCACCTGTGGCACCCCCTTCTGCTGCGAGGAGGAGAGACAGACGAGCACCCGCACGCGGCAGGAGGGAGGGCGGAGGTAGAGGCAGGGACAAAGGTGCCCGGAATCAGAGCCAGAGTGGAGATAGTGAGTCTCGGGGTGTAAGGGCCTTCATCATCTGCAGAGGAATTGATTACCATGAAGAAATTGAAAGGAATGACTTATTTGGAATGGGCACATGCCAGTAAAGTATTTCTGCATAAGAGAAAGAGTGAAATTTATTACAGTCCTACCTCCCCCTGCAAGGGGATTCCACACATGATGATTAGTTAAGTGGGAATTCGATTATTAAGTGAGCTCTGCTACAGTTTAGAACACTTTTTTTTTCTTTTTTTGAGAAAAAGACGAAGAATATTATTAAGAACGATCAAGAAAAGAGAAAGACGACAAGGATGTGAGTTTTCTGAATAATAATCTGTATGTTCAAATTGTGTACTAATACAAAGAATACATCTGATTATATAGTAAACCTAACCCTAAGACTAAAAAAGGAAACGCTGCCATATATATACACCCAAAACACTACCATATATATACACCTTTACAATCTCTCAGAAAAGGAAACACTACCATATATATAAAAACCTAACCTAATATTCTCACACATTCGCTGAAACTCAAGGTGTTGTAGCAAAAAACACTAAGAGTTTGCCGAGAAATAATTGAAACCGAGCAGTGATGAGAGTCTTAGTAAAAAAAGTCAGCAAGTTGCAGAGCTAAAGAGACAAAAAGAAGCGAGATAGAGCCAAACTGCAAATGTTGACGGACAAAGTGACAATCAATCTCAATGTGCTTTGTTCGCTCATGGAAAACAGATGCAAACTCTCCACCACATAGAGGTCTCTAATTCTACGACCAACCCCAATCTGTCACTTGGACATCCGATCTTGCACAGAACAGATAAAAGAATAAAAGATAACATCAAAACTAGAAGCATCAAGCTGACTGATAGATAATAAACTGACAAATAACTAAGAAACATATAAGACAAATGGAATAAAGATAGCAGACATAGCAGACGGTAGGACAAACCCCACAGATATAACAAACATACTAAACCCATTAGCAACATTAACAGTAATAGGAAATGGAGGAGGAAATGGAGGAGGAGTACGCCGCTGGCTCTGACTGCATGAACGGCGGGGTTGGGTGCACTCACTATGGTCTCCTACTCCAGCTACACCCTTCCTTTTGACATGTCGCTTAAGATCCTCCATCTTCGCCGCCATTCTCCGGATGACGGCGTCTTGGTCCCTTAGCTTGTGTTCCAGTCGCCTGGCGTGCGATTCTCTCCGCCGCCGGTGACCGTCTGGACTCCGTGAATGTCCAAAACTTCTTCCGCGCTTATCCCGCGCGTCTCTTGAATGTCCTCCTGGAGAAGTTTCCAGGTCCGCCATAAGAGGAATGGCGGGATGTCCTTCTCTCCGTCTGCCTAACTCCGAGGTAACTTCGTCGATGGCAGACAACGGAATCTCGTCGTTGTTCGCCATGGATGGCGATCAGACGAGCCTGGAAGACAAGGTTTTGTCTTTCAAAGTTCCCACAGACGGCGCCAATTGTGTGGGGAGCAAATATTCAGGCAAGCCCGCACTCCTTTCTTCCAAGCTCCAGTCTGTCTGATCGACCTGCGAGCACAACAGCGGTGAGCTACCCGGCGCTGTGTGGCCGGAAAACCCCTCCGACGATCAAGTTAGACACACACACAGGGATAGAGAGAGAAAGAGAGGACTGAGTTGTGTTTAGTGTAAATCTCACCAAATGTTCATCTGCTCAGCATGGGGGGCGCAGACTCGCTTATATACCTTCTGCGCCCCAAATCTACTCTCATCCGTCTCTCGACACGTGGTACTGCTATCCCATCTGTCAGCACAAATCTTGCTGAACACCACCTAACCAAGCTGTCGGCCCACTCTACTGGGAGCTCGGCAGCCGGGCTGCATCTTCTCGGCTATCAACGGCCGTGCTATGCAACTGGCCAGAGCACTCCGCTCGCCGCGCTTAATGAGGACCGAGCTTGGCTGCATCCCGGCAGAGCCTAGCTTGGGACAGCTCATGCTGGTTTGCCGTCGGCCTTCCTGCCAGGCTAACTCATGAACCCCGGTCCAACCACACCTTTCCTGGCGCCGGACATCTCACTTGACTGGCCTCTTCACCATGCAGCTATGTAACTCGGTCCAACCACGCGTTGCCTTAACCGAGCAAATCCTTTCAGCACAGGACCGCGCTACCTCGGCCCAATCTTGTCCGGCCCAAATCTGTCCAGCCATTACCACGGCCCAATCCAGATCATAAATCTCCCTCTCATGTACAATCTCTCAAAAAAGGAAACACTGCCATATATATAAACCTAACCTAATATTCTCACAAAAGAGTCCTCAAACAAGAAGCTCTAGAACAACAACGACAAAAACAAAAACAAAAAAGCCCAAAACTAGGAATAGAAAATAGCAACCCAAACCCTAGAAATTCAGAAAAATAGAACTCCTCTAAAAGGCTTAGACACAAAAGCCCAAAGCGAAGTTGATCTTTGTGAGTCTCTTAAACAAATTTGGGATTCTCTTGCAGACTCTTTTTCACATCAAAGTAATGTTTCTCAAATATATGAGAAGATTTTTTTACCAATAAGCAATATTGACAACAGTTGTCTGGCTGTTACAGCACTCTAAAAAAATTTGTGAGATCATATATCACAACATAGGCTTTTTACCACTGATTTGAACAACAAAAACAACCTTGGGAAAAGTTTATGATTGCATCATGACTGTCTAGATTAGATTCAAATTTGCAGGGCTTTAAAGATCATTTTCTTGCTAGTGAGACTTTACCCACTACCACTTCATTAGCATCTTCTACTTTAGTTTCTAGCAATTGAATACAGGATAGTTCTTGCAATGATTTTTGTGATGGCCTTGGTAAGCGTAATTCTCAAGGTGTTCCTGTGGTGGTGGTTCACATGGACATGGTAATAAGTGTGACCATTGTAGTTCCACCAACCATACTGAACCATAGTGCTACACCTACACAACAAATTTCCACTCATAGACATGTGACTCCTGCTTTTGATTTTCATAATGCACTCACTACTCAAATTAGTAATCTTGTTGAGCTTGTCCAAACATTTCTTCCCTCGTCTTTTACTGCCACCTTGGCTTATTCAGGTAATATTGCATGTATTGCCAATTCACACCAACCTTGGCTCATAGATTCCAGAGCTTGTTCTCATATGTCTAGTAATTCTTTTTTTTTTCCTCTTCGACTCCTGTTACACCACATATTGTCTCGATTAATGGATCTTTAGGTCCTATTAGCAGGAAAGGTGCTCTTCAACCCACTAAGTTATTACAATCTGTTATCAATTCCTTTCAAGCCGAAGATTGGGGCTGGAATTTCGATTATGAAGAAGGAGATTCCATGACTGATGGCGGCAAGAGTTTGTGATGATCAAAAGAGAGAAAAAGAGGTTCCAACTAGTTTGACTTGTTCGTTGAAGCTCCAATTGTCTAGGTTCAAATTGTGAGGTGAACGAAGGAGGCTATTAGCTAGGGTTTGAAGGAAGGTCAAACACACAACATTATAAGGACAAGCTAGGATATTACAGAGGTAGCATTAAAATTCAAATTAAAAAAAAAATTAATAAACAAAAGAGGAGGACATTCAATGAAATGCATTCTTATTACAAACTAACATGAAGACACTAAATTGAATAATATAAAAGCAATGAGGAGTAAAAATTAACTTTTTATTTCAACATACCAAATTGTCAGTAGGACCAACATTTGGCTGGAGAGGGATCGAAGCCATGTGTGACACATTAATTTCAACAGTGATTGGTGTAGAAGCCCCAAAATCATTTCGACTAAACCGATTAATGGGCTCATCTTGCCAAGGTCACAATGATGCAAAATTTTCTGCTAGGGGGAAAGATGTGAAAGAAGGTAGAAAACCCACATTGACCTGGTGGGAGACACTAGTCCTTGGCAATAGATGCTGGCAAAGTTGCAAATGAACAATACAATAATCAAATAACAGCAAAAAAAAGACAAGGGTAAGTAAATAGTTAACCATGCACATAAAAACTCGACATTCAAAATGGGTGGACCAGCGGAATTCAAAAGCCACTTCAAAATTATTCCCTAATCTGACTCCAGAATCTTGAAAGACTTATCTATTGTATGTACGAATATTTATTATTTACATAAGCTTCAAAATGTTAATAAGAGAGCCAGAAAATGAGCCTAGCAGCTCTCAGCTTGTAAATGATTTGTTCAACCGAAAAAATAAAAAATAAAAGCAACGGTGAGCAGCATTTAAGGATCACTTTATAATGAGCTGAGTCCAAGCAATCTTAAGCTGGGCTCAACAAGCTTTGAGCAAAGCATATATAAATATTATATGTCCATAACCATAGGGAACAATTGGAATTGATGTTTATATTATAACTCCTCTTACAACCAGGGCCTAGAGTTTTCCATTCTATTCCCATCTCTGTCGCTCTCTCTCAAGTCCCACCTTTTTCAAAGCATTTTTGTGCTGTCTCATTTAGACTATTCCCCAATGCAGGTCCCCTACAAGCCAGGGTGTTGGGTAGAGGTAGACTGGATATAAACCTAACCATTGGCAAAATTTTAATTGTCTGCCCTTAGACTTGAACCAGCATTCTCTAATTCGAGTTCAGATTTAGGTCTAACTGGGGCTGCAAATAAAGTGAGTTGTTCACAAAACACTTGTCAGTGTGCCTTCAAACTCATTCAACACAGAAATGAGCCCAGCTCCAGCTCAATTTCAAGACTTGTTTCATAGACGAGCTGAGCTCGATCTTTAGTGAGCTCACCTAAGTAGACTCATGAATGACGACAAATGTTTCCTTGAAAGGGCACAACACATGAACAAAATAGAATGCATTGGATTTTTGCTTGTATAGTTTTGATAAGTGAGCCAAACTTATCAGGTTCTTTGACATTTCTTAATTGTAGACTTGTACTTGTAGCCCCACAAGAACATGCCAAAGCTTTCTGTCAGAGTTTGGGTAAGATAAAGTTTTCAACATCATGAGCCAAGCTAGAGCTACCTGCATACTGTTAGAGTATTCGAGTGCTTATATTGTGGTAAGGGCACTATTTTAATCTTCTACTGTTTTAATAAAAATGTGCTAAGGTGGAGGATTTGATAGAATACAGAAAAGCTATTTGTCTAATTCTCTTCTTGTCTTCCCTTATTTCTCTACCCTTCTCTTTGTATTTAACACTTCAACTTGGTATCAGAGCACTCTATACCAATCCTAGAAGCCATAACAGATCTCCAAAGACTGTTGACACATAATAATAGAGTGTTGATGTCAGCAACTTATGATGATATCAACAGCCAATGTACGGCAAGTACCCTTTCTGAATTCTCTCTCCCTTCCCTCCTGATAATTATTGTGATTTTCCTTTTTCCTTTTTTTCTTTTTTTTTTCTTTTTTTGAGGTTGTTTGTTGCAACTTTTCTATTTCAAAGCATTTTCAGTTTTTTACCCCTATTTTTTGATCCACAAGATGTAGACTAGTCCATACAGTTTGATGATTGGGATTCCTTCTATGGAGCCAAAATACATTGTACAAGTCTCTTTTGGTGTTTTTTTGATGATGTGGTGGTCTTGGGATTTTTTTTGGAGTCGGCAATGAGAGAAGTTGTGTTTGGCAGTCAAGCTCTCGCCCTATTTACATTGTTTGGCTCTTCCTATGGCCTTGTTCTCTGATTGGTTGATTATCCTTGGCTGGACCTCCTTTGCTTTGGTAGTGCATATGTTGGTTCACAGTGGGCTTGGTACAAGATTTTTGCTTTTGTAAACTTGTTGGCTGACTATGGCTGAGCAAAACTCCCTTTACTTCAAGATGATGATTTACCAAAATCGATTACCATGAAGAAATTGAAAGGATTGATTTATTTGGCATGGGCACATGCCAGTAAAGTATTTCTGCATAGGAAAAAGAGTGAAATTTATTACAGCCCTACCTCCCCCACCAGGGGATTCCACACATGATGATTGGTTGAGTGGGAATTCAATTATTATGTGAGAAGCTCTGCTACAGTTTGGAACCACTTTTTTTATTTTTTTTGAAAAAGTGATGAAGAATATTATTAAGCACAATCAAGAAAAGAGAAAGACGACAAGGAGTCCTCAAACAAGAAGTTCTAGAACAACAACAAAAACAAAAACAAAAACAAAAAAACCCAAAACTAGGAACGGCAAATAGCAGCCCAATCCCTAGAAATCAAGAAAAATAGAACTCCTCTAAAAGGCTTAGACACAAAAGCCCAAAGCAAAGTTGATCTTTGTGAGTCTCTTAAACAAATTTGAGATTCTCTTTGTGAGAACCCGAATATAAAAATTAAGTAAATAATTAAATAATAATATTACAATCTCAAATATTTTGGTGGTGAATTCTAAGGTGCAAATTAAATATTTGGAGGGTCTTTCAATTAATTTTAAAACCTAAAATAAATTTATGGTGAAAGTATTTAATTTAGAGGTAAGATTTATTATAAAAAAATAGAGAGAGAGGAGGGTGTGACTTGAACTCTAGACCACAAGGTTAATATATAAGACTTCTACCATTTGAGTTACATGTAACTTATACATATGTTTTGTATATTTATCTATTTATTTGACCTATGTGTGCCCATCACTAGTATAAAATAAAATAAACATAAACCCTACTCTATTATTTGTTCACCACATAGGGCAACAACATAGCAGCCACAGGAGAGGGTTTGAGAGAAGGAAATAAAGAAGAAGATGTTGCAATCAAAGAACTTATGGGTGTGTTGTGTTGTGTGTGATCATCAAAGGTTAGCCCTCCTAGGTTTTCTTCTCTTCTTTCTTTGTTCTATCCTTATTCTATAATTATTTTATTCATTCATGGAGGTGTATTATATATATACTGTTAAGAAATTTGAAGAGTTAAATTCATGTATAAAGAATGGGTATTATTCTTAGTTAAAAAAAATTTGCGCATAATCACGAACTTTAAAAATCAAGAAATCATATCCAACGGATGAATTTTAATCTGAAATTTTTACAGTAGATCAACTACATATTCAATTGCATATCTGAATTTTTTCATAATTTTTGAGAGTCAAAATCCATATAAATTGAGGTATTCAAATCTGTCCAGGAAACCAGTCCGAAACAGTAAATTCGGGAGTGTTGTTCTCTTTGGGTATAAATCCAAAAATTATCAAATTAGTGTCATTAGAACCAGTTACGAGTCTAGTTTCGTACGTTTTTGGCCTTGCATTGATTTCTCTTGTATATTAAGAGAACCGTCAATTTCTTTAAAGTGCTGCAGAAAACAACCTGTTTGGATATAATAAATTGTAGATAATTATTTTGATAAGAAAATCAATTGAAACCAATTGGGTTTGAAACTTACGATATATTAGTTGATATCTGGAGGTTTTTGGAATTTTTTGAATAGTGTGGAGTGAGTTTTGTAATTTTCAAAGTTAGCGAATAGGTTGGGAAGACTTGTTTGAAATTCTGTTTTATTTTAAAGTCACAATTAGTTAAGTTTTGATCGGAATCTATGTCTTGGGTGATTTTAGACCTTGAAGAACATGAACTTAGGTAATATGTAACAGTAACGGTGAGTTGGGTTGAGCCGTGTTAGTGCGCTTTAGTTGAGGTTACTTAGTTCCTATTTTTTTGTATTTTTAAATTAGTAGTGATGTGTAGTTTTCATATTGGTTCAGGGCACTAGTTGGACTTTCATACTTTATTCGAGGATTATATTATATCGTTTTCAGGTGCGTAGTTTCATGCTACATATTTTTATAAATGTTCCCCTACCCTAAACTATTGGAAAATTAAATTGTTGTTTCATGATTAAACTGCTTTGATAAATTATTATATTATCAATTGAATCAAATTATTTCTGAAACATGTGTGAACTTGGCATACTGTAAACTATTTGTTTTGGTCTCATGTTTATAATGATGAACCACCATGTTTTGCGAAACTGATGTGTATTGATTATTGGGACCATGTGTGTATTTAGTCCAGGGAAATTATTCCACTGTGTGTGGTGACTCTGGCCACTAGGGAACAGATCCGGGTTGGGCCGTGATGACTCTAGTGCTCAACGATTGTAAGGAAAAGACCTTTAAAAACAACTAGGTGACCTTCAATCGGATCGTCTTTGAGAAAAGGCCCAGGTGCCACCCTGAGGATGACTCTTAGTTCGGTATTGGATCCAACGGGGCTTATAGCCTTGAGAACTGTGTGGCAGATTATTTGTTTTTCTTGGTACCCAGAAAATTATTGGTGTTCATGTTATAATCTGTTTTAAGTGAAAAATGTCGTTTATCATGTTCTTGCGAGACATGAGTATTTTAAGTGTTGAATTGTGGAACCTTCTTTTTGAAACAGATTGTATTTACCAAACTGTATGCCAATCTAGTTTCTGTGATATATATCTTATTTTGGAATTGAACCCTGTTTTTAAAACTGTATTTACTATCCATGTTGCTACTCACTGAGCTATCAGCTGACTTAGTTGTTTACCATTTCCAGGTATTAGGAGGACTTAGAGTGGACTCATGGCGTAGCAGGGACTCAATTGCATGGACCTCTAGGGCATTTATTTAATTTGTTTTAGGTTTCTTTGTCGGATTTTGTGCATACATTGTGGTTGGGTTTTATTTAGAATTATTTTATTTTGTGGGCAGTTTGTGTCCCATTTAGTATATATATATTTTTAGGAAGTTGGTTATGACTTGTTTTGCACTTGTGGCATATCACTGGATTGAGTTTTGATTTATTTATTTCTGGGCTATCATCACATTTATTCTTTATGGTTTTGGGTTCATGTTTAGGCTTACGTGTGCCTTGGGCTAAGTCCCTGTGGGCCACGGCCGGTCATGCCCGGATTTGGGGTGTGACACTCTTGCAGACTCTTTTTCACATCAAAGTAATGTTTCTCAAATATATGAGAAGATTTTTTTACCAATAATTAGTATCGACAACAGTTGTCTGGCTATTACAGCACTCTAAAAAAATTTGTGAGATCAATTATCACAACATAGGCTTTTTACCACTGAGTTGAAACAACAAAAGCAACCTTGGGAAAAGTTTATGATTGCATCATGGCTGTCTAGATTAGATTCAAATTTGCAGGGCTTTAAAGATCATTTTCTTGCTGGTGAGACTTTACCCACTACCTCTTCATTAGCATCTTCAACTTTAGTTTCTAGCAATTGAAGACGGGATAGTTCTTGTAGTGATTTCGTGATGGCCTTGGTAAGCGTGATTTGCAAGGTGGTTCCTACGGTGGTGGTTCACATGGACGTGGTAAAAAGTGTGACCATATTGTGGTTCCACTAACCATACTGAACCATGGTGCTACACTGCCACAACAAATTTCCACTGGTGGACATGTGACTCCTGCTTTTGATTCTCATAATGCACTCACTACTCAAATTAGTAATCATGTTGAGCTTGTCCAAACATTTCTTCCCTCGTCTTTTACTGCCACCTTGACTTATTCAGGTAATATTGCATGTGTAGCCAATTCACCCCAACCTTGGCCCATAGATTCCAGAGCTTGCTCTCTTATGTTTGGTAATTCATATCTTTTTTCTACTTCGACTGCTGTTACACCACATATTGTCTCGGTCAATGGATCTTCAGGTCCTATTAGTAGGATAGGTGTTCTTCAACCCACTAAGTCATTACAATCTGTTATCAATTCCTTTCGAGACGAAGACTGGGGCTGGAATTTCTATTACGAAGAAGGAGATTCCATGACTGATGGCAGCAAGAGTTTGTGATGATCGAAAGAGAGAAAAAGAGGTTCCAACTAGTTCACCTTGTTCGTTGAGGCTCCAATGGTCTAGGTTCGAATTGTGAGGTGAAGCAAGGAGGCTGTTAGCTAGGGTTCGAAGGAAGGTCATCCAACTAGTGTTTCAAATTTGATTGGCGATGAAGTCAAACGCCAACAGAGAGAAATGATTTGCCAATGGATCTGGTTGACAACAATTCCAATGATGATGACAATGATTCTGGTAACTATGGTTTCAGAAAAGTCCAAGCTCTAGTAACCATGTTAGCAGTGATTGGAAAAGAGAAAAAGGACTTAATGGCTGCCCAGTTATTGCCTAAGAAAATTACATAATACAAAAGAACCTAATAAACAATGATACCCTAAGAAAAGTGAAGCAAATGACAATAATTAAACTACCCTCAAGTATTAATATATTATAGGAATACGTATCTCAACGATCACACACGTATCTCAAAGATTAATACTAAAGTAAAATCTAAAAAACCGTTTTCTTAGCTCCTTTAGCCATGTTCTTCGAATGGAAGAATGCACCAGCTAAGGAACATTTTAACCATCCAAAAAATCTGAGAATGGTGAACAGAGGAAGAGACGGTGGCTGGATTCCGGTAGTGAGGCAATGGAAAGGAGGTGGAGCACAAAATAAGGAAGCACAACATGGTCTTATCACTGTCTTTGTGGACAACATCCCGTCAACTATGGACGCCAAAGCTCTGTACAAACTCTTCATCAAATTCGGGATTGTGAAGGATACTTACATTCCTTTCAAAAGAAGGAAAGTGACCAATTCAAGATTCGGGTTTGTGCGGTATAACTGTAGCATAGCAGCATCTGTCGCAATCCAAAAAGGAAATGGGCTCTTGGTGGATGACTCTATGCTAGAGGTCAAACTAGCTGCTTATGACAGAAATAGCAGAAGTGAACAGAGTAAGAAAAAGCTTCAGCCTCCCAGAAGATTCTCGAATACGATCAATTTCAAGGGTAAGGATGCACTTGTAGGGCACAGATCTTTTGCTGAAGTCCTAAAGGGTGACACCTCTGCAGCGGAAGATAACACAAACACAAACATAACCATAAAAGCCAAAGAAGAGGGCAATGGTTGGCTGTACGAAAGTGCTATTGTTAGATTCAACAACGAACATTCCACTCACAACATCCTAAACGTCCTGGAGGAGAAAGGGATGGAGCAGATAGAAGTCAGAAAAGGAGGAGGTAGAGATGTAATTATCTCCTTTAACTCTACTAGTGATCTGCAATCAAACATTGGCAAGATCAAAGAGTGGTTCAAGGACGTGAGCCAATCTGTGATAGAATGGAGGCCAGATTATCATCTGCAACAAGAGCGGTGTGTGTGGTTGAGATGCTATGGTATTCCCCTTCATCTTTGGACTAGGGCTACTCTTAACAGCATTGGCAATATCTGGGGCACTATTCTCAGCATAGACGGTGACGTTTGTCACCCAAAATCCTTCTCTTATGCTACGATTAGAGTGGCTACCGTATGCATGGAGCTAATCAATAAAACTATTACTCTAGAGTGTAAGGGCTATCCTCATCCCATCCTTGTTTGTGAAGACCATCTAGCCGATTCTAGTAGATTGAAGCCCTTCGGCATGAACGACTCCAGCCCCACTGAAACCTGCTTCAGTGATGAAGGTAGGATCCTTCCAGCAGCAGCGGCTTGGGTGAAGATTGATGGTGATGAGGTGGCAGAAAGGAGAGCCTTGATTGGTGCTGACCTGGCTTGCACAAATGAGGTTGTGCAGAGGAAGGTGCTTCCTGACAGTCACATAGCTGAAGAAGTGGGTACTGTTGTCGAGGAGACCCCCTGTAAAGATGGTTCCAGCAGAGAAAAAGTAGCATGCGTTGAGGGGTTTTCGATGGATGGGTCAGAGCTAAATTCAAAAATTAATGATGGCAAGTTCAGGTGTGCTCAGCAAGCTTTCTCTTCTGATCATATTAGCAGGTATGATTTTAATAATGGTATTGGACCTAATATCAATTTGGACGAAAATTTGGCTAATGAACCTCTTACTAGTCTTGGGCCTAGCATTGGGCCTGGCATTAATTTGGAAGTTTTCTTGGCCCACTCTCCTAGTGGCCCTGAAATTCTACCCCAGCCCATTGACTCTGATAATGTCAACCCTCTAAGCAACGGCATATTAGCCCATGTGCATTCTGTTAGTCCCCTTTCCAAGTCAAGACCTACTGGGTTATTACCCATGAACCTCATTCATTCGGCCAAAGCTAAAACCCCTATCCTTAATACAAAGTCTCTGCAGTCTGAAAAGAAAAAAGGGAAAAAGAAGGCTCATATAGAGGGCTTTACCAGCTTTGCTAGATTCCATGGCTATAGAACTGCAGCAGCTCACAAGCACTCCTCTAAGTCAGTTATTTTCAGTCCAGCAGCTTCTGCTTTTGCTCAATCTGATCTATCTGATGGTAGCTCATCTTCGAACAATGATCTATTTGAGGAGGCCAAAGCCACTATACACTTGGGGAAATGCTTAGGCATCAACTACAATAGGAAAGAAGACACTGTGTTGAGCAAGATAATTGATTTAGAGCTTAAAGACAAGGACAGAATCTCTGATAAGGGGCAGGATCAGAAATAAGCTTCTGCTCAGGGGAGCCTTGAGCTAGCCATTTTGTTTATCTATGAAGCTATTATCTTGGAACATTAGGGGTTTGGGTAAATCTGAGAAGAAGGGAAGAATTAAAAGACTGCTAAAGGACAAACATGTTGATATTGTTTTTTTCCAAGAAACCAAGCAAGCCGTGGACTCTGAAAATGTTGCTAGAAAGCTTTGGGGGTGCAGAAATATGGAATTCATGTCTGTGGATCCTGTAGGCTCTGCTGGTGGACTTCTATGCATATGGGACCCTTCAGTGTTCCAAGTATCTGGTTGCTGCTGCACTAGGAGATATATATTACTTTCTGGCTCTTTGTATAATTCCTTTGATTGTGTTTTGATAAACATATATGCACCAAATAACCCCTCTGCTAGATCATCTTTTTGGGCGGGTATAGTCAAGCTTAAGGATCACTTTCCTGCACCTTGGTGCATGGGCGGAGACTTCAATGAAATTAGACATATAGGTGAGAGGGTTGGCTGCTCCAGGAGAGACATGGGGATGAAACATTTTAATGAGTTTATTGAGCAATGTGAGCTCCATGACTTACCTCTTCATGGTAGGAAATACACTTGGTGCAATGCCCAGGAAGCTGAGAAATGGAGCCGCATAGACAGAGTACTCCTCAACCCAGAATGGTTGATAAGCTTCAGAATGAAGTTATGGGGCCTGCCTCGACTAGTTTCTGATCACTGTCCTCTGCTGTTGATGGAAGATGAAAGAGACTGGGGTCCCAAGCCTTTCAAGTTTCTCAATGCCTGGACTCTCCATCCAAGTTTCTCTAAGTTCTTTGTTAACATTTGGAGCAGCACTACTGTTACAGGGTGGGCCGGATTCAGAATTGTTCAAAAATTAAAGCAGCTAAAGACAGAGTTAAAAAAATGGAATGTTGAAGTGTTTGGACATGTCACATCCAAACTCAAGGCTTTAGAGGCGGAATTGCATACATTAGACATCTTAGCAGAGGATGGACTCTTGGATGATTCTGGGAGGTCAAGAAGAAGAGTGGTCAGAGGTGAAATGTGGCATTTGCTCAGAATGGTGGAGTGGATTTGGCACCAAAAATCCAGATTGAACTAGACCCTAAATGGGGATAAGAATACTAGATTCTTCCATGTTTTTGCTAATACCAGACACAGTAGAAACATGATCAGCTCTATAGTAGTTAACGACGTGTCTTATGAGGATCCTAGCAGGGTTCAATTAGAGGTCTACCAACACTTCAAGAAGTTATTGTTTGCTGAGGATTGGGTCAAAAGACCTGTCTTGGGAGGGCCATTCAACACCATTGAGGCAGACTATGTTTCTCATCATCTGGTTGCAGAATTCAGTGAAGCTGAGGTGTTGGCTGCAATTAAGGATTGTAATAATAACAAAGCCCCAGGCCCCGATGGTTTCAATCTGTTGTGTTATCAGAAATTTTTGAAGACTATGAAGCCTGAGATCATGCAATTCTTTGCAGAGTTCCACACAAATAGCAAACTGACTTATGGGATTAATAGTATTTTCATTAGTTTAATTCCTAAGTTGGAAAATCCCTCCGGCCTATCTGATTACAGACCCATTAGTCTTGTATGCTCCATGTACAAAATTTTGGCAAAAGTGTTAACACATAGACTGAAGCCAGCTCTATCCTCAATTATTGGTGAAACTCAAACTGCTTTCATAGGTGGAAGAAACATCCTTGAAATTCTATCTGGGCTTAGAATTAATTATCACAAAAGCGTGGTGTGTGGTGTCGGTGTGTCTGATACTTTATTGCTCTCCTTTGCACATCTTCTTAACTGTAAAGTCCATAGCCTTCCTTTGAAATTTCTGGGACTGCCTCTAGGTGCCAATCCTGGTAAAAAATCTACCTGGAAGCCCGTGATTGACAAGATCAGATCTAAACTCTCAGGGTGGAAGAGGAAACTGCTATCTTTTGTAGGTAGATTAACCCTAATCAAGTCTACTCTATCTAGTTTACCAGTTTACTTTCTTTCTTTGTTTAAGATGCCAGAAGGTGTGGCAAGAGAATTCGAAAAGATTGAGGCAGCTTTTTTATGGGGCAGTAATGATCTTAAAAGGAAAGTGCATTTAGTGAAATGGGGGGAGGTAACCAAAAGCTTGGACCAAGGGGGCCTGGGTATCAGAAGAATAAGAGATATGAATGCTTGTCTATTGCTCAAATGGTGGTGGAAATTTGGAACTCAAGTAAACTTTCTTTGGAGGAGAGCTATATGTAGCAAATACAATATTGATGAGGCTAGTTGGCATCCACCTTTAAAGTCCTCCTACAAACATTCTAGAGTTTGGAAGGACATATTATCTATTGGGATTCATAGCACAAATATTTACAATTTCTATATAGATAACTGCCAAATCCAAGTGGGGGATGAGAGTAGGATTAAATTTTGGCATGACAGATGGTGTGGCAGCTCTAGTCTCAAGTCTACTTTTCCCCTTCTCTTTAATCTTTCAACAGATAAAGAAGGTTCTCTACAACAATTCATGGCAAGAAAATCTAGCCCAAACAATTGGAATTTTCCTACTAGGAGAGTGCTTTTCAGTTGGGAATTGGAAGAAGAAGCTAACTTACTTGGTCTACTATCTTCAGCTCCATCTCTGTCAATCGGCAGGGCTGATCATCTTATCTGGGCTTCTGCATCTGCAAGTCCTGGTGTATTTTTCGTGTCCTTTCTCTACTCTGCCTCTAACTCTATCCTAGGGCCTCATTTTAACATTTGCAAGCATATTTGGAATGGGGCTGTCCCCCCTAAGGTTTCATTCTTTACTTGGCTGGCCTGGAAAAACAAAATCAAGACAGCAGTGTTTATGCACAGAATTGGCATCTTAGAGGCTTCTGCTTCTCTCATCTGCCCATTTTGTCGTTCTGAACCTGAATCTGCTGTCCATATCTTGCTTCATTGCCCATTTTCTTGGTTGATTTGGTCATCTATAATTAATGAGTGGGGGTTCTCTTGGTGCATTCAAGGATCAGTGGATGATCTCCTCCAATGGTGGATGACTGTCAAGCTCAAAAATTTTGATAGGTTAATTTGGAGAGCCATCCCCCTTATTGTTCTTTGGTCGCTTTGGAAACTTAGGAATGAATGTGTCTTTGCAGAGGCTCAACCTAGTCTCTCTGGCTTGAGTGAAAATATCAAAATTAGAGCAATACTTTGGCTGAAAGCATCTATTAAAGATCTTCCTTATTCCGTTGATGATTTAATTTTCAATTGGCGTCAAATCAGAGGATGTTCTTAACTGTTCTGAGCTGCTTTGTGTTGAAATCTGGGTCTTGTATGGATGTCCTGTGGAGTTTGTTAACATGTAGTCAGTCTGTAGTCTTCTGGAGCAGTTTAGTTTCTGGATGAGTGGCAGTCAAGTCCAATTTCTTAGAACTCTGGGTCTGGGCTGCTAGCCTGCAGCTGCTAATCTGATTTGTTCTGCTAGGTATAACAGGGCTGCTGAGAAAGTTGATCTGAGCACCTAGTGCAATCAGAGTTTATGGATGTTAATTAGTGGAGTGCTAGGTTGGTCTGTCAAGGTTCAAAAATGCATCATTATTGGGTATTGGTTTTGGTCACTGATTTTACTGAGTTTTTAGAATGATTAAAGGGTTGCAGTATTGTTCATGGGAATTCAAGGAGTGTAGTTCAAGGGCAATGCAGGTTCAAGACTGATCTGTGCTGGTTTCTTCTCTGGTTGAAGGCATTGCAGGTTCAAGGCTAATGGATTGTGCTGGGTTTCTCTGGTGTTGAATGGATGCTTGGGTGCTGTCAAATGGATGCTCTGTGATGGAAGGGTGTGATCTGATCTGATCTACTGGTAAACCGGTGCTGCATGTCTAATTTAGTTTTGTGCTGCTGTGATGCTTGGGTGTTATTGCTTCTTTGTTTCGCTATGTTCTTTGGTCTTCAGACAGAGCATCTCTGTTTTGCACCAGTGTTGTTGCGATGCTGTCTCCAATTCCTCATGGATGCTTTGTGATGGAAGGGTGTGATTTAGTGTTGTGGAGCTCACAAATAAACTGCTGCTGCATGTCTATTAGGTGGTTGCTGTGCTGCCGTTTCTTTGCTTTTTTTTGCTTTTTTTTTGCTTTTTTTGCTTTTTTTTTGCTTTTTTTTGTTGGTCTCTGACCAACTAGGAGGTTGGAGCTTAATCTAACTCTATCATCCTCTTTATTGATGTTGTCTATCATATGTAATCTATATGTGGTTCACCAATAAAGTTTTCTTTTGCCGATCAAAAAAAAAATGTAGTGCAAGAATAAGTACTTTTAAGTGTGTAAACCAAAGTAATTATTTTCAAAGATTCAATTAAGAACTACAATAGAAGAAAATTTTGCACCAAACATTTCCCAATGTAAAACATTTATGTTGAGAAAATCAAATAATTAACAAGATTTTTCTTCTCAGAAAATCCCTTCTTCCCTAGTTTCATTTTACGCTGGCAGGAATCATTGAATGCTATCATGATGACAATAACACATCAAGGAGCCTTCAATGGAAGTATATACCATAACAGGCTACAATCTTCAAATATATGCACATAAAATTTTAGAACGTGTGAGTCACCTAGTTCTGTTTTTAAAGTGCAGCCTGCTACTTCTAGTTAGTGGGTCTGTAACGTGAACAATCTAACAAAGCTACGAGTTCAAATTTAAAAATCAACCAATAAATGTTCCCATTGTCAAATATGCTACATATGCAAGACACAAAGACACACACACATCCAACAAATTCTACTATAAATATTGTACCTATTATAATAAACAAGTTAGAGAAGCATCACCTGCTCTCTAGACATTTCTTCTTTCCACTGGTCCTGATATTTCTGGAATAACAGAATAAGAGTGCTTTGCAAATCAAGAGGCAGATCAGGTGGAAACAGCTTCAGAATATCATCACCGGTGAAGTTCTCATTTACACATTTTCTGATAAGCGAATAAAGGCATGCCAGAACCTACGGTCAGAAATTGTACATTATTTATATGCCAAAGCTGGTTTAAGAGGGGGGGCGTTAGTGGGGAGGGAGATTATGGATGGATTATAGAACTGGATAGAAAAAATAAGAATACAAGCGAAGTAATATCCATAGCAACAAACAAAATATTATTAATATACAACAAAAAAGTACAATAAAAAAGAGAACCAACGGTCCACCACAGAGGGAAGTAAAAGAGACCCAAGATTAATGTCCTAAAGACAGTATTGCAAAGTGAAAGATTTGCTGTTTTGGCCATAGTTCCTTCGTGCAAGTTGTGTAACTTCTTGAGAGTTTCGTTGTGTACGGTGGATATCGAGTTTCATCGTCGTTGATTTTGGGGGATTCAAATCTTTTCTTCTTCAAACTTGAGGTAGAGATTTTCTTTGAGTTATATATATATATATATTTGCAAGATATTGATGATTTTTGAAATCATCCCTTGTTAAGTTTTGAAAAATTATTGTTGCTTCAAGAAAAAGAGTAATTTTGAAAGTGAGTTTACTATTTGATCATTTGAGATAGAAATTGGGGGTTTTGAACTATGTATGTTAAAGAAAAATGTCTTTAGTAAGATTTTTCTCAAATGTTTGAAGATGGATGGTTTTGATGAGAAAACCTAGAAATTTAGGGATTTTAAAAAGAAGTTGAAAATCCATGGTTGATATTGTTATATTATTTTGAATGCCCAAAATAAATGATGTTTGGAAAATTTCTTGTTTATATTGTATAAATGATAAATTTGAGAAATATGAGAGTTGTTGTTCATTTTGAAAATTGTTATTCAAAATGTTGATATAGTCTTGAAATAGCTAATTTGTTGAAAATGCTCGAAATAGGGAGGATGTGTTATTCCTCGGATGAATTGAAATAAATGTATATTTATTTATCTTGTGAAATTGCATGGAAAGGAGAAATGAAAATTTTGATCACAATGGTAGCATTGCGTAGAAGAATTGAAAATGGAAGAATTGTTGCATTGTATTGATTATTGTTGCATTGGCATATCAATTTATATGATTACATTAAATTTTGAAAGTTGATTTGAAAGCTTGCATTGAGAAAGGAATGTTGAGAAACAATTTTTCATGAAATGGTTTTGGGGTAAATACAATGGTAAGTCTTGAAAGGTAGTGTAGAGAATAGGTGTCGAGCCTTCCAGTTAATACTGGTAAAAATGACATATTATGGGTGTCGAGCCCTCCAGTTGATACTGATAAAAATGACAAATTGGTAATATTTATATAGTCTACTTGCAGACACTGACCTAGGGATTACCAGAGTTGTATCTACCGCCCCTCGAATAAAGTTTGATAAATGTTGAGCAGTTGAAATGGCATGACATCATTGAGCATGTTGGTTTTCAAAAGATGAAGGTGTGTTTACTTTCAGAAAGGCATGACATGGCATAAACATTCCATCTCTTGAGACTTGTGTAAAATGTATATACTTTGTTAAGAATTCTTTACTCGGCTTTATGCTCACCCTACGGGATTTTTGTGCAAGAAAAGATGTGGTGATTCCACCTAACTGAAGGCGTAGAAGTGTGTGCAGAGAGCATAATGTGCTCATTAGCTGTGACTCTGATTGTAAGCCAAGGGCTTTGTATGTGTGGATTTGAATAACTGTTTTGTGTAACCAGGCTCAAGCCTTGGAAACTTGTAAACCCTTGGGGGTATTTGTTGTTTAATTAGTTGTTGTTGGATTAATTGTATTATCGCATGAATGCTATTTACATCATGTAATGCAAGTATGAGGATTTATTATCATTTTACTTTAAAGAGCCATGACTATTGTATTACCATTTAGACATGAAAATTGGGGCGTTACATGGCTTGATCAAGTAGCACTAGAATGTCAGCCAAACAATTCTTATGTTCCTTTGTAAAGGTAAAACTGGAGGAAACGGGTGCTTGTGGTTTAGCTCGGGCAGCCATCATGATGATCTCCGATTGAGTTGAAATTTTTTGTGGTTGATTTACTTAATCAACTCTAAAATATCAGTGGATCGGATAGTTAGAGAGTCACCAACACGGTGGCCAACTGGTGCGTTTCGAGTAAAACATAAAGACCCCAAGTCCAAAACTGGACCATATTCTTCGAACATTCTGCTTTGCATTACATCCTCTCTCTGAGAGTTATATTCAATGACATGAACAGTCAAGAATGCATTTCACACTTGATCACTTTCAACTAAACAGTGGTAGACAATGAACAATCAACAATACATTTCACTTTCATTGAGACAATTTATCGAACAGTTGTGATACAAGAATTTTGTGCGTACAAATTTCAAAAATGTTCAACATGAAACAACCTAATTCAATCAAAGAGCCACCTGACGGTTCTCAAATAAAATTATAGACCCCAATTTATCCAATCTAATCCAAATCTAGAGTACAACATAGAGAGAGAGAGAGAGAGAGAGAGAGAGGGAGGGGGAGAGAGAACCTGAACTTCAGATATGGTGAAAGCAGATGCTGTGGAGTGGTTGCCGCTCTGTAGTTTTGGCGCAGGAGAGGAAGAGGGTAGAGTTTGGTGCGATAGAAAAAGAATAAAATAAATAAATAACGATGAACAGTACCTCGTTTGTTGTAGCGAGATACCGTAGCACCCTTAAATTTTGGCATGCTTGTAGTGAGATTGATGGGCTTGGTTTTTTAGAGTTTATCTCGCTAGTTTAGTTGGAGAAGGACTCTACTGAGTTTGATGAGGTTGCTCTAAAATAACATTTTTTTTTATTGATTTTACTTAATTAATGAAAATAGGTAAATGGTTTATATTGAAAAAAAAACATCTGGGGTTTAAATTAATAAAATGAAAATTTTAAGATTTATTTTGTTACAAGAGTCACTGTGATATTGTTTTTGTAATTTTTTTTTTTATTTTTCTTGGTAAATTATACTTTTTTCTTATATATTTGGTCATTTTCTCACTTTAGTTCTTTTTTTTTAATATATATATTTTTTACTTTGCTCCTTCGTGTTTCAATTTTTTTTTTCTTCTAATTTATCCTAATTTTTTTCAAAAGTATACAAAAAATATCACGTTAACTATCACATGACATAAACATATATTATTATATTATGGTTTGACTGTGTTAGATGTGTGCTTTATATATAATAAAACATTTTTATGACACATGTCTATCAATGTGCTTTTTTTTTTTTCCTCCTAATTTGGACATAAGTCAGTTTTTAGATTAATTGAGAAAAATTTGAAACAAAAGGGCCAAAGAAGAAAAAAAATATGTTATTATGAAGTAAAGTGAAAAAATAGCCAAACATTAAGGAATAAAGTGTAATGTATCTTTATTTTTTTAAAAGTATAAGTTTTTAGTTGTGGATGTATATTTACTAGTGGGTGGTACACGTAATACGTGCACAATTAAAACAAGAACAAACAAAACAAAAAAATATTACACTTTGTATGTCACTCAAATAGTAAGTGTATTCTTTATCAAACCTAAGGTGTTAGGTTCAAGTTTTATCCTATTTTTTAATATATATATATATATATATTTTAAATTGAAAAATCCACTTGGCACATAGAGATGTAAAGGCTTCAGTA
Source organism: Camellia sinensis (assembly GCF_055761805.1). Lineage (NCBI taxonomy): Eukaryota > Viridiplantae > Streptophyta > Magnoliopsida > Ericales > Theaceae > Camellia > Camellia sinensis. Next base: position 64,945,949 of record NC_138972.1, read on the forward strand.
CACCAATATAAGTGTTCACTTTTATATACAGTCTAGCGATTAGCACGCGTGATACGTGTGCAATTCAAATAAATAAAAATAAAATAAAATATTTGCTACATATATTATGTACTAGTTAAGTGGTAAGAGTATTATTTACTTGACCTAAGACCAAAGGTTTGAGTCTTACTCCTTTTTTTCTGTTTAATTTTTTATTTTAAATATAAAAGTCGACACTTAATATTTACTATATATTGTATGCCACTCAAGTAGGGATGGTCACGGGTCGAGTTTGGGATGGACTCCTTTTTCTCTATCATTGTCTCTTTCTCTTCAAATTGTGATACCACTACCACCACAAGATCTTTAGGACTTGGCTGGGGTTGAAGTGTATCCATCATGCATAGATCAGTACTCCCACGAATATGGACCTCAGGTCTAGGCAAGTGGGAAGGGGTGATATATATGCTAGGTTTAAAGGTGGGTGGTAGTGTATGGGTAAGGTTAAAGCGAGAAGATAGTGGGTTGGTGGTGACATTTGGCCTCTGTGATGAGCTATGATTTTATGGTCAATGAGATCCTGAGTCTCATGAAGGAGGCGGACACGCCGGTCGGTTTCATGGACATGTTGTCAGTGAAAGGAATAGTATTTGGATGCATCGTGCCTAGGAGGAAGAGTGTTAGGAAGAGGGTGAGGTTCAAGAGATTTTAGGTGGCCTTTCTCCACCAACACTTTCATAGCTCAAAATAGGGTCATGTAAAGGGGATGAAAGTTGCGATTCAGTGGTTGGTTTGAATTGTAGGGTTATGGGTGGATATCGGCAAATAGGTTAATTATTTTGGCCAATGTGGTAATAGTACCGACTTCTGAAGGCTTCACGACTATACCACTACTGCTAGTAACATTGGAACCACAAAGAAATGTTTTTCTCATGAGCTCTTTCTCGTCTACTATAATTCCCTGCTATATGGTGTCCTCAATCTGGACCCCCATCTCATGTAATTCCTTGAAAGTAAGGAGTGGAAGGACTATCATCTTCTATAACATTTTGCCATGCATATTTCTAACCACAATTCAAATGGCCGCCTTAGCTCTCCATCTAATTACAAACTCCACAAAGCTTTTCTTGGGTTATTGACGGGTAGCTTCCAACTCTCGAGTGGTTACCTCGATCTGAGTGTTATAGGAATATTGAGTAATGAAAGCCTCAGCTAACTCCTCCAAATTTTACTTTACTTTATCCGCCAACTTGGCATACCAGGTGGCAGCCATTCCCGACAAAGTCCTCCCAAATAGAGACAATTTCTGAGGATGGGTCAGACCCATAGGTTTCAAAACATTTGAAAATAAGCGAATATGCACCATAGGGTCCCCAGACCCATCAAACCAATCCACATGTGACATTTTGAATCTTTCTGGTAATCTCATAGCCGCCTTTGTATACCCATCTTCGATGTTTGGAATGGAATTGATCCCTTAGGATTTTTTGAACATATTCTCCAATTTGGCTATCTTTAACATAGCCGAATCAAATTCAGCGAGGTCAAGGGGAAAAAGCCCTTCATGTAACAACCCCAACCTGTGATTTATCATAATCTTTGATTAGGAATGCCTAATAAGTAATTAAGAGAAATTCTAAATTAATTGCATGTGTATTGTGTTATATGTGCTCATATTTGTTTGACGTAGGAATACCTGTCTGTGTTTCTGATTCGATACATGAATTGAAGGCCTTATCGGCATCCGATCACGAAATTGACTTGATTTATTTGTTATTTGAAAATTTTAGAATTTAATGAAATTCAATTCGGAACAAATTAATTAGGATAATTAATGCCAATTTGATTAGCTTAAGCCAAGCTTAATTAAGTCTCATTAATCAAGCCTATGTAAGGCACAAGTGATCTCTAGAATACACTTTACATTCTCATTTCTTCATCTTTGAGGCAACAAAAACGTGAGAGAGGCCGAGGGACTAAGAGAATTGAGATCAAGCTTGAGGTTTGGAAGGAAATTGCTAGGAGACTTGGAGAATTGCTCAAGATTATCTCTGAACCTTAAAGAATTGAGAACCTTAAGTAAGAATTCTAGCCTCTAGTTTGGTAATTTAGTTGGTTAATGGATGGAATCAAGTGAGATAGGTGAATTAACATGAGAATTGAGCTAAAGAATGGAATTGAGAATCAATTCATGCATGCATGTGCATTTCATAGTATTTTGAAGTTAATTTCAAGTAATTCTTCCATGCATGTCATGTTTTCAACTTAATTTTGAGACTTCATCATGTTTTCCATCAATTTACCTTGTTTGAGCATGATTTGAAGGGTTTAAGTTCAAAGAATTACATGCATGTTTGTATCATGAGTTTTGATTTTGAATTTAACATAATTCATTTGCTTTTAGGCCATGATTTTGCGAAATGAGTTATAATTCAAGATGAATTACGAGTTTGCACATGTTTCCTTAAATTTTTGGCCCAAAAGAACATGTTTTGTGGCTTTGAATTTGAGTTTTGGACTTAGAATCGCAATCTGGAAATTCCAGAATTTGCACCTTCTGCTCGAGCGATGAAATCAGCGATCGAGCGAAGAATGCAAGCTCTAAAAAGTTTTACAGACTTTTGTAGACCGCTTGAGCTTAGGAAGTTACGCCAGAGCAGAGACCCTGTTTACCCAGTCTTGCACTTGAGCGACCGTCGAGCGTTCGTCAAGTGGAAAATCAAGCAATCAGTACTTTTGCAGACTTTGCAGACTGGTCGAGCGACTGATGTTGCGCTGGAGCGAACTGCCTTGTTTTTGAAAATTTGACTAAGCGTTCCATAGCACATTTTGGCATCCTCATTGCATCTCAGGCATTCCTAAGCCCTAATTATGACATAGTAATGAAGATAAAGATTATAAACACACCAAGATAGAAATGAAATGAGTTACGTACCTTCCTAACATGGGTTTCAACGTGTATATTTGTTATGTGTTTATATGCAGGTCACGCGCTGTAAGCTATCTGATCTGTCTGCTTTATCTGATCTGCTAGCGGAGCCATCTGTGAGTAATAATTGTGTAAAACTATGTTCAATTATAAGTATTTTCTCAATTATATAAAATGATCTGTTTTTTGAATTATCATTTTCTGTATGAATGAATAGTTGTCTAATATTTCTAAAATGTATTTGTGGCATCCTTAGTTTCAGATGACACCTGTTATCTGTTTTGTTATGTCCCAATTACGGGCCAACTGTATGTCTCATGAACCAACTGTTATGGATCTTTCTGTATACGTCCCATTTATGGGCCAACTGTACGTCTCATGAGCCAATTGTATCATCTCTGTACATGTGAGTCAACTGTATGCCTTCATGGCCGTCCCTTTATGGGTCAACTATTTCTATTAGTGCTAATGGATATACTACGTACGATTAACTGTAACTTCTGATTATGAATATGATTCTGATTCCATTTCTGTTATAAATACTGATTTCTGAGCAAGAATATGAATATGAATCTGTTTTTGATATGAACTTTGATTCTATATCTGTTATGGGCAACATTCATTAAATCCTTTACTCTGTTATTATTTACTAGGCTCCAGCTCATTGTATTATTTATGTATGCAGGTGACCAGGCACGTGACCAGGCTTAGAGTTGATTGCCTGGAGCTGCTTTTTGTCAGCCAACCTTTATGCCTCTCGAGGAGGTTCCGAAAAGAGTCAAGTGGTCGAGTTTTGTGAACTAAGTTTAAGGCGTTGTTTTCTTTTATTGAATCTGGACAAGTTTTTGTTTATCTGTATTGGGCTAAGACCCATTTTGGCTTTATCTGTGTAAGTGAGTGACGTAAGACTAATGTAGATATGACGTCACATGTGTGTATATAAAGTTTTAAACTTTTCTGTCCCACATATGTCTACACAACTCTATGGTCATTATCTTTTTGTGTTTGCTTTTACTAGCCCTTTGATTATGTGGTATTTTGTACAAAGGCCTCGGGGTAATCCAAGGATTACTGGCCGGTTACGACGCTAAACCTATAGGGGCGGGTTTGGGTCGTGACACTTCAACAGGCTGTACTGGAGCTTTGAAGGCTGGGGCTTGAGCTAGCTTCTCTTACTAGCAAGTCCTGGAAAATTCTTGACCGGCAGAAGTGGGTCTAAAACCGAATAATTGATTGGTAGTGGATGTGTGGTAGCTGTCCCTATTGGTTTGTTGCATGCCACTAATGGCATCGCCTTGAACAGTCATAGTGTGATTAAGATTGTCCATGGTTCGCCGAAGATTGGCAATCATCTCTACTAAATTAGGTGGATTTTTGAGCCATTGCAAAAATTGGTGAACGGACAACTAGGATATTATGTAGAAGGGATTTGAGAGGTGACTTATGCGGACTCTGATCTAGCTGGGGTCATCTAATTCTTCTTCAGTTGAGAATTAACGAAAATGACACTAACACTGGCCGACCTTGAACTAGATCTATAGTTTTGCAGGGTCTACTAGCTAGGGTATGGCTCAACTTTCTTCGCGCCCCGTTTTCGGAGAGCTCGAATTGGTCCTACAGTTTGGACTCCTGTCACGGTTCTGAATCTAATCTCACAAAGTGCAATGTGAGACTGAGGCCTTGTTTGGGGTACTCTAAAAAAGTTAAAAAGTCAAAAAGTCACTATCCTATTTAAGTCACATCATCTTATTTAAGTCACATCACCTCTCTATCACATCACTTCAAACCCAACCCATACCCAACCCATATTTCACAAAAAGTCAAAAAGTGCACTTATTTAGATCATCCCAAACCACCCCTGATAAACACCAAAGAGTCCAATCCAGCAAATCATTTTGGAAAATCAATTTTGAATCAAATAATGCTAGAATTGGACTACTTTTTCAGATTACAGAGTCGTCACCTAAATGTTTTATTTTTGGAAAAGTTAGGAAACCCTGACTCGTGCCAAAGGCCACGTGTCTGTCATCACCAAAGTTACCTCGGCTCGGGAACTTGGGTACGAGAGGGGAAGGTCCTGAAATGAGCACCCTCGCTCGCCCGATCAAAGGATCGGTCTCTACTAAGCATGATATGTTGTTTTATAAACACATGTGTTCTTATTCCGGTTATTTAGCTAACTTTACTATGTGACATGCGTGCAAGCAAGTATAGACTAAATTGCAAGAATTGGAACAAAATAACTCATGTTTGTTTTTGAAAATGGTTTGAAGTTGCCACCCTCAAGTAGGCTAAAACGCAGATTTACCATCAAACATGACGGGCTTTAAAACATGATTTGCCACTTCGCAAAATGGGCTTAAAACTCACATTTATCGAATTGTTCCAATTCAAGCAACCAAGCCTTCATCCACAGGCATTCATACAGTTTAGCAAATAAGCATATAGCCTCATGGCAAGCATGCGAATCATGACAATATGGAAATCACACTCATGTAAGTATGCTAAAGCATAAAACTCATTGAGTACTCCAAGCCGAAACAAAAACTAGTTAGAAAAATGCATGATCCTAACTATACAAGATGCCTAATGCAACACATGTAATAATGCAATTAATAGGCTCGGCTACTAATATGGCATATGAGACAATTTGATAACATGCTTTGAAACACGTATTCGAGAAAGTATTCAAATTGACAATGCAGCTTGAATGATGTGCAGAGCCTCGGTGCATGCAAGACAAATGAATGGATGCAAACATTTGAGCATAAGGTATGCTAATTGAAAATGTCCCTAATCTAACCATCAAAAGCGGGTAAATAAAAGGGAGAAAGATGTGGGGTTGGAAGACATGCACACACGCATGCACACTTATTACAACATTATGCCCTTGCGAAGGAGGGTCCGAATGAATAAGCTAAGTTACACTAAGCTAAGCTAATTATTACAAAATGAAACTAATTAACTATTTTAGTTAACTAATTATTACAACACAATTGAATAACTCACTATGCTAAGCTAATTAAAATATTACAAATCAAATTAAACTAATTAATTGCAACACATATATTAATTAGCTACAACTAGCTAATAAAGCAATGAAGTGGCCTCGCGGGCGAGGGAGACATGCATGCTCGATTGTGTCCTCCCGGAAATCCATCCTCTGTTTGCACTCATTATGATCTCTGAACATCGAGCCAACTTCCAGACTGTCTCTGCTCCAAAACAGAAAGACTTTTGCACAAAAATTGATTAGTGGCTGGTCGGCCACAGAAGATGGCTGTCGGCCACCTTAACTAGCCAGTCGTTAGTTTAAGGGGCCGGTCGGCTACTTCAAGTGGCCGATCGGCCACTGCTTTTTCTAGATTTCTGTTTTTGCTGCAACAGAGAGCAACAGAGGCAAAGCAATGCATTTTTCAAGAAATGTGTGTACTGTTATACTCCTTATCATTTTTCAAGCTCAAAGGAGTGTAGCTTTTGGTTCTCAAACCATCAACAAGCATTTTCATGCATGATGGCCAAAGAACCAAGCTTGTACAAGCTCAATGAATGCACAAACAAGACCAAAACAACCAACACCTTATCATGCATGACCAAGGGTGTCGGTGACCAAGAAAAATGACACGTTTCATCACTTTGAGTATGAAACGTTCCATTTTTCTTGTGTTTGGATAAACGTCCGATCCAAACACATGCAATGCAACACAATATGCTTATCTTGTTTATGTTTTAGTTGGTTCATTTTGTTTACACATTTTACATTACCGATTAGTCCTTTAACTGGTGAAGTCCAAAGTGAAAGTCCTCTAATGAGAGAGGGGTCAACCAAAGGATGATTTAAGACATGAGAGAGATCATGCCGTTGGTTAGTAGAAACCCTCAAAAGAGGATTAAAACCATTAAGCACAAGCTCTATCTCAAGCTTAAACACAACCCAAAAGCTAACCAACCCTCAAAGCAAATCAAAAGTGAAGAAATGAGGGAGGTTGCAGATATTTCAGTGCTGAAATGGCATGAAAAATGTTACTACAACATGCAAGCAACTCATGCACAACATGTTCAAAAGCCAAAACCACTAAACTAGTGAAGAGCATTACACTAGAGGCATGCAATACAAAGCTCAACCGATAGAACCAGCTCAGAACAAAGTTAAAATATGCCAAAACAAGAGCTAAACTTGCTGAGATTAAGTCACAAAAAGGTAGAAAAACATGCTCAAATTTTAGGCTATCTACACTTGCAAACAAGACAGAAGAAGGGGAGGCCACCCCCTCCTATTTTGGACCTCAAAACCAAGTTTTTACCACTGAAATTTCCCTGGAATTCAGTGGTTAAAAGGGCCCAAAAAGTTGTTTTAGAAAGCTTTGAAAAATGGCACAACAACTTAACAAGCAAGCTACAAGAAGGGTGAACCACCCCTAACTCCAATCAAACCTCAAACCACCATTTTAGACCATAAAAATAGAGATTTCAGAGGTTAAAACTAGCCTCAAAATAGAATGCAAAGATGGAAAAACAATTGTTTAAATTAGGCTTAAAATACAAGTGTTTTACCTCTTGAAGACAAGATGCTATTTAGGCAACAAAGGCAAGTCAAACCAAGCCAATATCCTCTTCTAGAGCTCAAATAGGACCTCAAGCAATCTCAACACAATAGTGATCAAGTTTGATCAAGGGCTCACATGCAAGAGTGTAGAGAATTTAGGCTTTAAGGCATAAAATATCAAGAGAGAGAGGATTCTAGAGAGAGAGAATTGTAGAGAGAGGTTTTAGAGAGAGAGGCTCCCAAACTTTCTTCCAACCTTCAAAACTATAGAGAATGGCCTCCATATATAGCAATATATGAGCTTCAGGTCAAAATATCTGAATTAGGATAGCTGGCACATTGTGAAAATAGCTGGAGGGAAAATATCTGCAAAACATTTGAGTTTTGGACACAAGTGGCCGACCGGCCACCCTTGGTGGCTGACAGCAAAAATCTACTCTCCAGGTCCAACTTCAAATGGGCATATCTCCTTCATCTGGACTCTTTTTCAGGGATTCTTGTGCATAAATTGAAGCCTCGGAAGTCTTCTTTCCAATGGTGGTAGCCTCACATAAAACTTCCGAGTGTACTACGAGATATGCCCCTTTTAGTGAAGACTACTCAGTTTTGTCTCAACCGGATTCATGCCGAACTTCTCCCAAACTAGTTTTTTTCTCTCCTCTCCTCTTTTCTTCAACCCCAAACCCCTAAATAAGGTGTTTTGAAAGATTTTTCAAAGAGTTCACCTCTCTTTCATTAATTTCCACTTTGTCCTTGCTCGGTTTACCGAAAAGCGCAACATTTAACGAAATGCGAGTCTCGGAATATTGTAGAATCATTTTTCAAAAATATTTTGAAAGGAAGGGTTTTAAGGTCTAAAATCATTTTGGTCAAAATGTTTTAGTCCAAAAATGGGGTGTAAGGTTGGGATTTGACGCTCTCCTTGCCGAAGAAATTGAACCTTTGCATAACATAGCCTGCACCATTGAATGATCCAATCAGTGGCGCCTAAGTCTTAAGGACGGTCAAAAATGGGGTGTCTACATAGGGCTGGTTAGCGGATCCACTAACCTTCCAAATCTGCCCAATCTGACCCCATTTGGATGGATGCGTGACACCTGGCGGGCAGATGCGGGCCTAGATTTTGTATTTTTGCGGGTTCGGGTCGGGTGGTGGTTAATCCGTCATGATACCCATGAAACCCGACCTGTCCATTTTGTCTCCAATTTTTTTTTTTAAATATTTTTTGTACGGCCCCCTTTTCTGATCTCACTTAGTAAACCTAGCTCATTCTCTTCTTCGATAGACACACTTTATTCTCTCTCTCTCTCTCTCTCTCTCTCTCTCTCTCTCTCTCATCTCTCTTTAAAACCCTACCCATCTACCGATGGTGACGACGATCTTCCCCATTATTTGACCAACAGCGAGCGACAATCTAATTGAAAGGCGATCGACGATCTTTTTGTTTTATTTTATTTTTTACACCATTTTTTGAGAATCTCAGATTAAAACCCTAACCCTTTCTTCGACTGAAAGAGGATTGCCGATCATGGTGGTAGTGAGATCTGTTCTATAATTTTTTTTCCAATTCGAAAACCTCTATTTTGTCTTCTTCTTTCCTTTTCTTCTCCTCAATCTCTAATTTGTTTTTTTATTTTTTATTTTTTTATTTATTATTACAGTTCTAAAAGTAAAGAGGTGGTGAGATTCAGAGTATAAGGGTTCTACACACACAGAGAGATGAAGTTTACAGAGAGAAGAAGCTTACAGACAGTTCGAAAACCAGAGAGGATTGGTTTCTTTTGCCCTAAATTCTGTGATTTTGAACCCTTAATTATGTTAGCACTAAATTTTGTGAATTTGAGTTTGAACCAGTTTGAGAAATTTAGCTCTCTTTTAGTTTGTGACTTTATATCCATGTCTGTGATTTATAGTTTTTTATATTTGTGACTGTGATTTTGAGTTTGAACCATTGAAAATGGGATGTTTTCATTCTGTTAGCCCTAAATTATGTTAAATCTGTTATCCCTAAATTCTGTGATTTTGAGTTTGAACCTGTCTGAGAATTTTAACTCTCTTTTAGTCTGTGATTTATAGTTTTTTTTATATATGTGACTGTGATTTTGAGTTTGAACAATTGAAAATGAGATTTTTACATTTTGTTAGCCCTAAATTATGTTAAATCTGTTACCTCTAAATTTTGTGATTTTGAACCCTAAATTCTGTTAGCCCTAAATTTTGTGATTTTGAGTTTGAACCAGTCCGAGAAATTTAGCTCTCTTTTAGTCTGTGATTTTATATCTGTGTCTGTGATCTTGAGTTGGAACCATTGAAAATGGGATGTTTACATTCTGTTAGCCCTAAATTATGTTAAATTTGTTACCCCTAAATTCTGTGTTTTTGAACCCTTAATTCTGTTAACCCTAAATTTTATGATGTTGACATTTGATTTGAAATCTGTTTATGTTAGCCCTAAATTCTGTTAAATTCATCATCTTATTTGAAATTATAAAGAAAAGCAGTTTATTTGATAATCTTTTGGTCATGGATCCTTCAAGCGAAGAAACACTTTTTGTATCTCCTAATGTTGAGCCTGAATCATCTTCTATCGACCTCTTTACCCAACCTAATGCTCCCCCTTGTAGACCACCCTTGGCCAAAAATTGTAGTAGTGGGTGAACAACATCAAAGACTTGGGATCAATTTGAAAAGATTAAGGGTGTTGATAGGAAAGATAGGGCATGTGCAACTATTGTAAGAAAGAACATGTAGCAGGTTTTAAAAGTCATGGAACAAGTAATTTGTTAAGTTATTTGAAAAATTGTACAAAGTATCCATATAGGGATACTCATGGGCAACAAACATTAGGATTTCAACCTAGAGAAGTTGGTGGGGAGGGTGTTGACGTTATGGCTACGGCATTTTCTATAGAAGTTGCTAGGAGGTATCTTGCCGGGATGATAGTAATTGATGAATTGCTCTTTAAATTTGTGGACGAGGTTGGTTTTAAGAGGTTTTGTAATGTAATGCAACCCAAGTTCAAGATCCCATCTCGACATACTGTTGCTAGGGACATTGTAGACATATATACTAATGAAATAGAGAGGTTAAAGAAAATTGTAAAGGGGTATAGAATTTGCTTTACCACAGACACATGGACTTCCATGCAAAATTTGTGTTCATATGTGTCTAACAGCACATTTCATCGATAATGATTGGAAGTTACAAAAGAGGATCATAAATTTTGTCAAGTCGAAGACCACAAAGGAGAAACTCTTGGTAAAAAAATTGAGGCACTCTTAACAGAGTGGGACATTGATGGCCTTTTTACCTTAACTGTTGATAATGCGAGTTCCAATAATCTAACCATTAGATTCTTGAAACAAACCACAAAACTGTGGAAGGAAACTGTCTTGGGCCATGAATTTTTACATATGCGTTGTTGTGCACATATTCTAAATCTCATTGTTAGTGATGGATTGAAGGATCTTGAGTCTTGTATCGCAAATGTGAGGCATGCAGCGAGGTATGTGAGGTCTTCTCCAAACCGCCTTGAAACTTTTAAAAAGTATGTGGAAAGTTTGAAAATTGATAGTAAGAGTCTCTTGTGCCTAGATATGCTAACACGGTGGAATTCCACATATCTTATGTTGAAGGCAGCGGAAAAATTTGAGAGTGCTTTTCAAAGAGGGGTGAGGAGGATTACAATTATAAACACTAGTTTTTGGATAATGAAGGGCGTTGTAGCTTGTCTTTTCGTGCTTTTTTCGGATACGATTAGCCCTACAGTTTGGACTCCCGTGGTTCTGAATATGATTTCACAAGTGCAATGTGAAAAGTAAAAACAAAAAAAGAGTCCAAATCTGGAAATTTCTTTTTGAAAAATCGATGTTTGAATCAAATGCCAAAAAGGGACTGCTTTGCCAAATTTTAGAGTCGCCGCCTAAATATTTTTAGGAAATTTAGGAAACCAGAGACTCGTGCCAAAAGCCACTTATCCGTCATCACCAAAGTGTCTCGGCTCGGGAACTTAGGTAGGAGAGGGGAAGGTCATGAATTGAGCACTCCACTCGCCCAAGCAAAGACCGGCCTCTACTAATCATGATATGATTTTTATTTACATTATATGCTCTTGTTCCAATTATTAGGCTATTTTTACTATGTGATTCACGCAAGTATAGACTAATTTGCCAAAATTAGAACGCTTTGATTTCATGTTTGTTTGAAAATTGTTTTTGATATGAGTCACTTGAAAAAGCGAGTTTGTATGTACATTAATCAATTTATTCCAATTCAAGTAATTAGCCTTCATCCACTGGCATTCAAATAGATATATCACTTAAGCAATTAGCCTCATGGAAAGTATGCTCGACATGGCAACAATCACATGCAATGCAAGATACTAAAGTAATAAACGCTCATCTAGTACTCCAAGGCAAGCCAAACAAAGCAAAATAATTAGAAAATATGCTTGTTCCTAAGTAATGAAGTGTGACTAATGCAACGCACACATTTATACAATTTTTACGAGCTTGGCTATGAGCATGGTATATGATTTGGTTTGAAACATGCAATAAATCACGTATTCAAGCAATGAAACTAAATTTTGATACCGGTTAGTATGATGAGCCGAACCTAAATGCATGTGATACAAGTGTATGAAAACATGAGAATGCTAAGTAAACATGATGCTCTATACTACCATCACAAGCGGAGAAATAAAAGGGAGAAAGAAATGGGGGATGGAAGATACACATTATTACAATTTTTGCCCTCATGCAAGATGGTCCGAATGAATGTCCGAGTGTCCGAAATAAACTAATTATTACAAACTCGAGTGAATGCTAATTAGCTAAATTAACTTAACTAACTACTTATCACATATTCAAATGAATTCTAAATTAACTAGCTATCTAATCTTATTACAACAAGGGTATTGTAATAGAAGTAAATTAACTATAACAATTACAACCAATGGAATGGACAACAAAATAATTACAACAATAATTATTTACAACAAGGGTTACATGCACACTGTCTAAGGACTGCTCTGTCTGCCCAGACCTGTTCTCTTTCACCTTTTGCCACTGCCCTCTGTTTTCTATAAAACATACTGTTGACCAAACATTGGAGCCCGACTAGCCCCAAATGAGGCCCGGCCGGGTCCAAAGAGGGCTGGCCGCGCCATAATTTCATGCAAAATCCTATTTTTGTGCTCTGAAGTGAAAAAAGTGTGGACAGAGTTGTGTCAAGCTCTATTTGTCCCTTCTGCCCTTTTTTATCATGGAGAGGCTCAACAAAAGCATGAAGTTAGTTCCGAAACCATCAATGAGCAAGTTGATTGATTGATGATTTTAGACACAATTTGGACAAAGATTAATGAATGCAATGAACAATGACCACCCCTTCCTCTTATCATTGAGTAAGCTCAAAGAGGGAGGTAGAGATGCTTCAAGGTTCATCAAAACATCATGAATTAATGTATGGCGACCCTTGACATAATATACTCGGCATAACGTTCGGCCGAATCCAAGCAATATGACTCATTTTCTTTATGCGGATTGGTTTATTTTAAACCAATTTTCTTAGTCCTTTCCATTCTTTAGTCTATTTGCCCAAGATGATGGTTAAGTCCTCTAAATGAAAATAAATGTCAAACGAGAGGTGCTCCTAAACATGAAAGAGAGACTACGCCGTTGACGATGAATCTCCATAGAGATTAAGCCATTAAGCATAGATCTCTTTTCCAAGTTTTGAATAACCTCAATTGGTTGAAATAACTCTCAAACAAAAGAAGAAAAGAAGAAAAAAGGGAGGTTGCAGAAATGAATGTGAGCTTGATTATTAAAATGGGACTCTTGACATGGAAATTAAACAACGAAAGGCCAAGAACAACATACAACAGCTAGTTATGAGAATTTATGATACAACAAGCAAACTAACCAAAGCATGAACAAATTAAATAAACTAGGACAGCCCTAAAACAGCCTCTAAGATGCTAAAACAGGGGCCAAAATTATACTAAGAACATAAAAAAATATAGCAATGAATAAGGCAAGGCAAAGCTAGTAAACAAGAGCAAGGAGAGGTGGCCAACCTCTCCATTTTTTTAAACCTCAAAGCATATTTTTTAGCCTTTGTTAAACTCTAAAAATCAGTTTAAAAAAGTCAAAGAAAAGAGTCTAAAAACAAGGGTTAGTGCAATGAAGTAAGGTGTGAGAAAGGGTGTTAACCTTCTTACCATTTGGTAGCTATCCAAACCCAAGTTTAAACACTTGAAATGGACTCAATACAACACAAAACACAAGAAGTAACTAGCAAAAGATAGAAAAAGAAGTAAAAGAGAAGGTGGTAAGCTTATACCTCTCAAAGAAGCAAGCCCTTGTTTGTAACACAAACTTGGTTCAAGCACACTCTCAAGCTTGAATTGTGATGCACAAGACTCAACCAAGGCTCTAAGGTTATGATCTAAGGTGGTGTATGGTGTATGGGTAGTGATCAAGAGAGATAAGTTTGTTCAAAGGTTACTTGTAGAGGAAGAAGGAGCTCTCAATGTGTGTATATGTTCTTTAAAATTATTTCCAACCCTTAAAAGAGAGGTATCTTAAAAAATATCTTAAAAAAAATAGACAGCTGGCGGGTTCTCTCCCAGAACAGTGTATATCGCTAGCGAGGCACGGTCGGGCTGTAGACACCCCATTTTTGACCGACCTTAAGACTCAGATGTCATCGATTGAGCGCTCGGTGATCGCGCATGTTGTGCTCATCCTGAGGTCACAAAGTCTCGGCTGAGAGCCTTGCCGCCGGACTTCGGGACTTTTTGTGCTTCGCCTCGGTTTGCGAACCAGGTCTTGTTTTCTCTGTTTTCTCTTTCCGAAGGGAGGGAGAGGTCTCGCAGACCATCTCTCAGTGGCCGTAGGTTACGCTTCGTGGTCGTAGGTCACTTTTCCCGTTTGGAGACCAGTTTTCGGTTTTCGGAGCCGTTGGCCGTGCGCCTTGGTTCGGGACCGCTTAATTACCTCCGTTTGCTCCGATTTTTGGCGCACACCTTATTTACTCTCTTTAAAGAGACATTGTGGCCCAGGAGATCACCTTTGTGGTCGCACGCCACTTCTGGCGCACACCTCCGAACCTTCGTTTTGCGTCGGCGTGGGTTCATTTTTGGCATGGACCCTATTTTCATTGTTTCGGAGGTGGTACAAGGGTGGGAGACCACCTTTTCTCCTTGGAGACCACCTTTTCTCCTTGGAGACCACTTTTCTCCCCACTTGTCAGTTTTCTGGTTTTCTTGTTGGGAAGCTGGTTTTCTTGGTTTTTGGGCCACATTTTCTGGTCTTCCATACTACCACTGAGTTGCATTCACCTGGGAGACCACTAATACGGACTGCGGACCACCTTTTCAAGCTTGACCCTCTTGAACCTGGTCAGCCGACTAGGGCAAGGGGTCGGCTGACCACCTGAACTGGTCGGCCAGCTACCTGCAGCTTGTCTCACTGAGTGTGTTCCAATTGGGAGGCATTTGCTGCATCCTCCATACACGTGTAAGGAGGATGTTTAATCTTGGTTTTAAGCTTCCAAGAGAAGCTTTGGTCTCTCTTCTCTATAAAGGAAGGTCCCTTCTTTTACAAGGGTTCTGAAATTGCTGGAGCAAAAACCATACACTCTCCCTTTGTATCTCTCCCATTTGGCCTTCAAAACTCCATTGTTCTTGCACCATCACACACCACCTCCTATCCTAACACCTCCACCATCACTCTAAGCACCTTGGAGCTATTTCTCAGAGGTTGAAGGTTTGCTACATTGGTCCAGAAGCTGCTGGTTCTCTTCTCTACAAGGGTAACACTTCTTTCCCTCTTTTTGTCTTCATTTTGCTTCATCTCTTAGCCTAGTTTGAAAGCATATTTAGGCTTTTTCATAAACTGAAAAAAGTCTTTTTTTGAGCTTCTAAACATGTTTGTTTAAGACCTTTTTTTTGTTGGGGGTCATCTACCCCCTTGCATGCTTCATTTCTCTTTGTTTTGAGCCATGCATTAGGGCCTTTGTGTTGAGCTTTGTTGGCCCTTTTGACCACTGAAATCTAGTGGATTTTTAGTGGTTATTATGTGTTTTTGAGCATCAAAATCAGAGAGGGGTGACCCTCTCACCCCTTGTCTTGTTTTCTAGCATTATTGGCCTTACAAAGGAGCCCATATTTGCACACTTCTTGACCATGTTTCAGGCCACTTTTTGTGAGTTTTGTGACCTGCATAGGCTCTATCTAGAGCCCTTTTTTCCATGTTGAATGTCTATTATGCATGTGTAGAGTAATCCTCTTCAAGGCCTTCCAAAGGGGCCTTTACTTGCATGCTTCCTAGACTCATTTCAGGCCCTTTTCAGTGAGTTTTAGGGCCCTCATAACCTTTTTCCAAAGGTAGTTTTGCCATTTTGTCTGTCCATCATACATGTGTAGAACAACCTTCTCATTGGCCTTTCAAAGGAACACTTCATTCTAACATGTGTTGACTGAGTTTCAGTGGGTTTTTGGTCATATTTTGTCATGCCATGTTTCTGTTTTTGGCTGGTTTGGTGGCCCCTCATGTGCTTCATATACATGTAGTGTAAACCATGCTTATTAGCCTATGTTGCATGTTGTTTTGGCTCTTCATGTTAGCACTCTTTGGCCATGCCTTAAACTAATTTTGTACATGTTTTGGACTGCCTTAACTATGTTTTGGGGTCTCATGGTCGAATGATGTTTGTTTTGCATGCTTGTAGTTCAACATCCATGCTTAGCTTTGAGATTTGAGGTCTATTGCATGAATATACTGAGGTGTTTTCATGCTTTGGGGTCATTATACATCATATTTTAGAGCTTATATGAATGCCATATTCCCATGATTTCCACTCTTTAAACGTGTTTGAGAGTTGTGCATAAATGCCTCGTTTTCGGACCATTGCATGAGCTTCGTTTCCTTGCATGTTGAGTCATCATTTTGGGCCATTTTCCCACTATTTCAGACCTGCCTAGGGTCTGTTTGGGGCTGTTTTTTCCATTTATACATTGCTTTGTATACCTCTAGTGTAACCCGCTTCACTAGTTTCGGTATTCGAGCCATCTTGTATGCATTGTGTGACATATTTGCATGATTCGGGACCATTGTACATTATGTTTCAGAGCTGGAAAATGTGTGTTTGCATACAATACTTCATCCTTTTCCATGCTTAGTTAGAGTTGCATGTTGTGCCTTAGGATCGGTCATTTGTATCCATGCATGTTTGCATGTATTTCGGTTGTCTCATGTCCATCATATGGCCACTAATTTGGGTGTGGCTGAGGTCCACTCATGTTGGTTTAAGTCCATCTTGCATTGTGTATGCCATTTAGTTCACGTTGTTGCATGGTTTGATCATTGCATTGTGTATGCCTTGTTCGTTTCATTCTGTTTGTTAGTCTTCATATGCATTGCGTATGCCATATAGAATCATCTTGCATTGAGTATGCCATTGATTATTTCATAGCATTGTGTATGCTAGTAGCATGTTTGCATGTCATCCCTTGCATGTTTGCGTCATTCAGTGGCATTTGCATCTAGGTTGCATGTTAGAGTTGCATTCATACATGTCATGCATATTGCATTGTGTTTGGAGTAGGGTTTAGTCCAAACACGGGAAACGAGGGACGTTTCGTACTCCAAGTGACGAATCGTGCCTCGATTCTCGGTCACCGACACTCTTGACTATCCATGATAGAGTCGTTGGCTTTAGTTGCTTATATGTGCATTCATGTCTCATTGAGTCGTGTAATTCGACTCCTCGGCATTATGCATTGAGATGAGTGATTGATGGCACGAGGATTGAGGACTATATTCCCTAGAGCTTGCGCAATGATAGGGAGAGTGGTCATGCACACATTTGTTAAAAATACATTGCCATTTCTCTCTCTTGCCTTTGTTGCAGAAAAACCAGAAACCAGAGGTGGAAATTGGTCGGCCGACCAGATTTTCTGGCAGGCCAACCACCCTTTCTGGTCTCCACCACAAAGGGTGGTCGGCAGGTGGTTTCCCGTGCTAATAACTGGTCGGTGGCCTTCCCAAGGTGGAGTTTCAGCCTTCTGGAGCTTTGTGCAAGTTTCTGAGATCAATTGCGAGCAAGGGTGAGGCGAGGCATCGCGATGGAATTTACCGACAAGGCAACTCGAGCATGTATACAGCTTTCATCATTCGAAACAGAGCTGAGGCGGTCCATTTAACTTGCATGCTAATTTATTTACTTTCCTAGTTAATTTGTTGATTAATTAGGGTTTTGTAATATTTAATTAGCTAGAGTAATTAATTATTTATTCGGACTGTATTATTTATTCAGACCCTCCGAAAGAGGGCCAACAATTGTAATAAGTGTGCGTGTGTGTGATGTATGTCTTCCAACCCCACGTCTTTCTCCTTTTTATTTACCAGCTTATGATGGTTAGATTAGGGCATGTTTCAATTAGCATACTTATGCTTGCATGATTGCATCATTCATCTGTATTGCATGCACCGGGCTCGGCACATCATACTAACTGCATTGTATTCCAATTCCATGTTGAACACGTGTTAGCTGTAGCATCTTATATGCCATTCTTAGAATAGCCGAGCCTATTGTAGTTGCATTCCTGCATGTGTTGCATTAGGCATTTCAGCATAGTTAGGATCAAGCATGGATTTCTAAACATAGCTTCTGTTTTGGCTTCGAGTACTCGGTAAGTGTTTATGCTTTAGCATCCTTGCATGTGTGTGAGTGATTGCCATGATAGCATGCCTACCATGAGGCTATGTGCTTATGTGATATACCTGCCTGAATGCCTGTGGGTGAAGGTTGGATTATCTGAATTGGAATAATGCATTGGCTGTGAGTTTTAAGCCCACCTGAGAGTGGCAAACAATCACGTTTTCTAAGCCCACCCGAGGGTGGCAAATCCACGTCTTAGCCTACTTGCGGGTAGCACCATCAAACCATTTTCAAAATAAACAAACATGAGATGTGTTGTTCCAATTCAGGCGATCCAGTCTATACTTGTATGCTGTGCGCATCACGTAGTAAATCTAGGCTAATAATCGGAATAAGAATGCATAATGTTTACAAAACTCGATATCATGGTTAGTAGAGGTCGATCTTTGATCGGGCGAGCGGGGGTGCTCATGAAGTGACCTTCCCCAATCGTACCCAAGTTCCTGAGTCGAGGCAACTTTGGTGATGACGGACACGTGGCCTTCGGCACGAGTCAGGGTTTCCTAAATTCTCCCAAAATAAAAAATTTAGGTGGCGACTTTGTATCTGGCAAAGCAGTCCATGTTTGACACTTCTTTCTAAAAATCTATTTTCCAAAACGATTTGCCAGATTTGGACTCTTTGATGATTCATCAGTCTTGCATTGCACTCTGCGAGATTAGATACAGGACTGTGACTTTTGAGTCCGAACTGTAGTGAGCCCAACGAACAAAACGGGATTTCTCCCGGGGCGTTCGGGGACGTCTACACGGGCCCAAATACCCATGGCCGGCTCCCAATGGGGCACGGTTGGGCCCTAAAGTGCCCTTCTGTCTCTCTACTTTAGGCTTTGTGTAGGGCAACGCAAGGTTCAAAAATAAAATTCATGGGTAAATTCAGTGTAGATATGAGAGGTTTGGGATTGTTTCGAGAGCCCGACCTCAGTTGAGACATCGAATTCCGCACAAAAAATTTTCATTATCGAGTGTGCTGGATCAAGCGCACAAGTCTTATGGGTGGTTAAAAATGGGGTGTCTACAGTTGTCCCTCTTTAACAGAGCTCGAAGTTATAAAATGACGTGAGTGAATGCCAAAGCCCAGAGATGACCCATTTGACACGGCCGTAAGACTTGGGCAAGAAAAATAAACGAAAACACAAATACCAAAGGTTGAACCCGAATGTTGTCTATGTATCCCTTTGTAAGGAATCAAACCTGCGTAGTTTAAGGGCGAAATGCAAAATGATATGTAAAAAACATAACTTATGATCATGCAATGAAACATTCCTATGTATAAACGATGAAGCAATACAACAGAAATACAACACTTGACCAAAAACATAAATTCAAGCAAAATTGTGTCTCACACGGAAAGAAGTGAGTAAATAAAAAACGCCTCACAGGAAGGACAAAGAAAGCACAAACCAAACTACGTCTCACGTAGAAAGGATGTAAGAAAATGCAAACCTAGCTACGCCTCATATAGGAAGGGTGAAAAGATACAAACCAGATTACATTGCACGTAGAGAGGGCGAAAAGCTCCATGCCAAACTGTTCTCCCACAGAAAGGGCGGAGGGTGGTGTGAACTCTAAACGCGCCTAACGTTTTTAACCAGGGTAAACAATCCTAACGCGTCGCACGCGAGAGGAGGAATGGTGGTGTGAACAAATAGGCGCACTAGTTATTTTTAACCAAGGAAACAACCCAAACGCGTTGCACACGAAAGAAGGAAAGGTGGTGTGAACAAACAGGCGCATCTACTATTTTTAACCAAGAGAAACAATCCTAACGGATTGCATGCGAAAGGAGAAAAGGTGGTGTGACCAAATAGGCGCACCTGCTGTTTTTAACCAGGGAAAACAATCCTAACGCATCGCATGCAAGAGGAGGAAAGGTGGTGTGAACAAACAGGCGCACCTGCTGTTTTTAACCAGGGGAACAATCCTAACACGTTGCACACGAGAGGAGGAAATCAAATAATGCATAAACAGCCAAATCAGAAGTAGACAAACTCTGAAGTGAGATTATCTCATTCTTGGGAAGGCCTCGAAAATGAAGCCATAAGGTCCACAGAGCTAACTCAAGTTAAGGTAAAAGACATAAGCACGAATTTCGACAAAGATTCGACTACGAAGTGTCAGAAAAGCAAGATAAGCAAAATAATTTTCTTCGAAAATAGACCTAATTAAGCATGCAATTTGGACGAGGATTTCGTGGTGCGCAAAATCGTGAAATAAAGGATAAATCACGGGAGGAACATAACTTGGAAGTTAACAAACAAAATAAATTAATGGACCAAATTAAGAATTTGAACCAAATTATGAGAAGCCGACACAACTAATGAAACAAAACCAAAACCACCAAAAAGGAACAAATTCTCCCCTTTTCCTTTTTTTTCCTCTCATTTTTTTGCTTCTCTTTCCTTCCTTCCTTACTTTTTTCTTTTTTCCTTTTGTTTTTCTTCTTTTTTCTTTCTTCCTTTTCCTTTTCCTTTTCATTACTATTCTGCGTGTTTTGTTTGTTTTTAAAAATCAAAGCAAGACTGCCTAGTATTGAAATAAACAAAACAACAAACCTGAGTTGCATTTGGGGCCGGTCAGGCTTCAATAGGGCACGACCGGTTCCAAATAGGACCGACTGGGTCTCGACAGCGGCAGTGGGGCGTTAGAATAAAATCACCAACCGTGGTCCTTAAAACACAAAGCCACCCGTATTTTTCACACACCCAAGGTTGAAAATCCTTCTACTCTCTCTATAACTTCCCTTTCTGTCTAGATTTCCCCTTTCCTTGAGTTTCCCAACAAATCTTGCGAATTTTTTCCTTAATCCTCTGTCAAATCTCTACATTTTGAACCGAAAAAAAGTTGGTGATAGCCAGGGGGATAGGTGGCTATGGATCCATATCTATCACTCGGCATTGGTATAAGAGGCTTTCCATGGAGGTCTGTACACTGGTTGATGCTACTGTCTTCGGGCCTTTCTGTTCAGGGCTCATATAGATAAGGGCTGAGCCACAACTCTATGGGGCCCTGGTAGAGAGATGGTGGGACACCATAGACTTGTTCCACTTCTCATCGATCGGAGAGCTGACCCTGACTCCATATGACTTCTCGATGCTCACTGGCCTGTGGGTAGGGGTTGACGACTCGATCCCGTTAGATCTTGATATGACGCAGTGGAGAGCCGCACAGCGCCAGCTCCTTGGGGCGATTCCAGACACTACTGGCCACGAGATGGTGCAATATAGTTGGTTTTTTGATCAATTCTTCGACATTCAACCGGTCACTCCGGAGGAGGTTGCTTAGTATGCCCGTGGCCTTCTCATGTATCTCCTCAGTACTACCCTGTTTGCAAACATGGAAAATACCGTGGGGCTATACCTCCTGGGCACGCTCGTGCACTTACCATAGATGGCAGAGTATGACTGGGGTGGCACCAGCTTAGCCACCCTATACTGCTACATGAGCTCCGTATCCCGCCGCAAGGCGGATTCACTTGGCGGCTACTGGAGGGCTTGGGAGGTACACCTCATACTCACCTTCTGTTCAACTGTGCATTCTGTTCAACTTTGCATTTCATTTTCTATTCATCGACTCATGTACTTTATCCATGACTTTCTGCTTGCAGCTATGGGTTTACACATACTTTACCTCCTTGGCTCTAGTCTCAGTGAGGTTAATTGAGTTGTCAGTACCCCGCTCCTGGTACTACAACTCCCGATTTGAGCGACGCCGCCGTGTGGACCGAGACTTAACGTACTTTCGCCATTTCTTTAACACAATCACTGTGGATTAGGAAACAAATACTAAACTTTAACTTTTACATACTGCGTGTATACCACACTATTTCCATACCATACCGTTTCCATGCTGCTGTTTCCATATTGTGTCTCCATCCATGCTGCATTGACATTCTCATACTGCTGTTTCCATACTACACTTCCATATTGTTCAGATCTTTGGCCTCTGACATTTGCTTCAACAGGTTGACTGGCATCCCTGGGCGGGTATCCCTTAGGAAGCGTGGGCGACCTATGTTACTGCATGGCACACCTTTACTATAAGGATTTTGTTCGGGGGCCGTTTCGGTAGGGCGTATTACTTGGGGGAGAGATTTGTCTGCTAGACACGAAACGTCGCTGATCCTGACATCCCACATCCTCCTCCTCCAAGCATGAGTGCAATCGATGATCTCTACGACGGACCTCAGGTTGACTTCCTTATGTTGGGGGAGGATGGTGACTGGTACCACGAGCTCGATGACTTCAGTGCCTTCTTACATACTAGGGTGATGGTGCCTTTTACCCTGGGTGTGGTCCATGCTGTTCCTGAGTTTTTTGCTGCTACTGCTGTCGGAGGAGTTCCTGTCACAGCTCTTATCCCTGGGCTCCCTGTGATTCCTACCGAGGTTGTGTACATGCGACCGAATGGAGTGATCGAGCAGATCCCTTTTGATGATATCGAGGAGAGGGACCATAGGCTAGTGCTTGCTCCCAACATTGAGCAGGTACACATTGCTTTATACTTCTGCCCACTATAATTTCTTTTCCCTGCTCTATGTTATTCTGTTCTCTTTGTTCAATGTGCTCTGTTATTTGGTTCTTAATTCAACTGCTCTCCCTCTTACAGGTATTTGCGGCATATGCTAGTGACTTTCTCCGGACGATTGACCGACTACTTTTCATGGTATGGAGGAGACAGACCATTCTGACTAGTCACGGGATTGAGGTATGAAAAACCTAGAAATCCCTTAGATGTTGATTTGTGATTATGTATCAATTTTAAGGAGTAAATAACAATCCCAATCAAACAATGAAGACAAATCGGCACAACGATTTTACATGGAAAAACCACAATTGGAGCGCCTCCAATTGTGATAAAAAACTACGGGCACAAGCCACAAAACAATCCACTAAGAAGACATAAAAGAATTATACAAGTGTACTCTTAATTACTTAACGAATCCACGTCCGAATCGAACTGACCCCTATGTGCCTCTTCTAGCCCTATCTTCACCTTGGAATTGTATTGCCCAACGTTGAATCCATAATGCCAATGTCGAATCACGATGATGAGCCACTCCGGAATCCACCAAAGCTTCAGGCCCGAATTCTACAGAATCCACCGGAGAACGACACTATATTTTGTATTGAATAAACAAACAATCCTTTGATGTATACGTCTTAAACCATGAGTTGAATACTCAATTAAACATTAAAGAAACCAAGCAAACTAGCCCCAGATATAAACCCTAATATCCAAGAAGAAGATCTGGAAGCTGTAACCCTAAAATCTGACTGAAACACATATTTATAGCAATTTCTTCCGCGATCTCCGCTCGAGCGCAGGAATGGACGCTCGAGTGGACTTCGCTCGAGCACATGAAAGTTTGCCCGAGCATAAAATCCCAACTTCCAGTACTTTTGCAGACTGGTCAAACTTCTGGAACCAAACAGTCTTCGCTCGAGCGCACAAATGGCCGCTTGAGCAGACAAGCAACTTTGACTGCAATTTTTCTTTTGGCTTCGGGGGCACTGCCCCTCGACCCCACCTCGGCGCTGCCCCAGACTCGCCAAGGGGCGCTACTCCCTGGACCCTCGTGAGCTGACCGGGAAGCTCGATCCCCGATATAGTCAGTGAAGTAGCAAACATGAAAGAATTAACTTCTAAAACTTCTCTGCAATGCATAATTCGGGTTGGATTCGCATCTAAATAGTCATAGCCTCACTGAAATAAAAAAGCGAATAAAATTACAACTGAAATGAGTTTTGTTAAATGGGATTGCCAAGAATAAAAACCTAACAAGGTACTTCTTCATTTATAGTTCACTTGTGCTACAATTGCAGTAATCTTGCTATTCTGTTGAGTCTATACTGATATTGGTGTTACTTTCAGCTTGAGCCGGTGCCAGCTGCACCTGCAGGACCTCCTCCAGCTAGGAGACGGAGACGGAGCCCAGTGAGGGGTAGAGGAGGAGCTGACCGGGAGAGGGGCAGAGTGAGGCAGCGTTCTCTCTTGAGGAGTCTTTTGAGGAGAATACGACCTCTGAGGAGGAGGGGAAGACCATCGACATACAGTCCAGCAGTCCTAGTGATGACAGTGGTGCACCACTTTCGCAACCGAGGAGGAAGAGAGCAAGGATGGGTTACTGATTTTTGCTTTTTCTTTTGCTTTGCAGTGAAAAATCATAGCTTCAAATAAACCTATGAATTTTGTTTTTGAAGACTTTTCTTTTGTTTTTGGTCTTTGTAAATTGGGGTTGGACCCACCAGTTTATGAAAAAGACGAATTTTTGCAGTGATTCTCTCGCATGATATGTAATGAATGAATGAATGAATGGCGCTTGCATGATACTTTTGTATGCTTGCTATCAACTATGAATGCTTGCTCTTAAATTGATTCTTGAATCGGATAATAACTTATAACCGATCAAAATAAAAGAATACAACTCAATAACACGAAAACGAAATGAAAACAACTCGAAAATACTAAAAACACTTGGTATAAATAAAATATGACCCAAAATACAACCATAGTACACCAAAGCAGAGGCCAACACTTTTCTGCAACTGCACTGATCTAGGCCAGCATTTAGACTCAGTCGTGTCCAAATACGCACAGCTGGGCTTCAATAAGGCACGGCCGGGCCCAAAAGTGATGTCGGTCAGTGCTGTCCAGCTGTCATGCACAACTTTTTCTCAAACTCTATAAAGGGTGCTCTCATGCTGTTTTTCTGGCAGAATAGCAAGTCCTTGGTATTTTTCTCTCAAGATGGAGACACTTCTCAACAATAGGCTTCAAGACTGGATAGCCACTTTGGACAGCTCGGAAAAGGTGAACTTTCGCGGTTTCGGCCTAAACGCTCTTTTTCCTCTGAGCTGCATTCCACTTTGCTTTCCATTCCTCCATGCCGCGGTTCGATGCTGGAACCCCATTACATATGTATTCTGCTTCAGATCGTAAGAATTGTGCCTGACACTGGACGAGTTTTAAGCATTAATGGAAGAGTTTCAAGCATTAATGGAATCATGACGGGGAGCTAGATATTCCCTGTTTGATCCATCAGTTCTCTGATATCGGAGACCGAGGCGACCTTATCTGGCGAAGCTTCTGGTAACATGCCCTCTATTTATGCATGCTTACGCATTTTCTTCTTTCCCTTAGCTGTGAGGAAGCCAGCATCTAGTTGATCGAAGTGGCCCGGTGTTTGAAAGAGGGTAAGAGTTGCATTGGTTTGGCCCTGGCTGAGACCCTGATGGGTTTAGATGCTTTTCATCGGCGAGAAACCACCAGGTTTGCAGGTAGTCCATTACTTCTCCAAGTACTGTTTCTCACCCTTTCTTATATAGGATTTCTTACATCACTCAACACTCCTTCTCTGTTTTCTCAAACCCCTTTCTTTCATTTTCTCTCAATGCACCTCTCTCTATTCTTTAATCTCTCTTATTTTTTAACCCTCCCCAGGTACGGCATATGGATAAGCTGAAAGTGGTAGATCCTTGCCCCGAATATTCAGTCCGAGGTTACTTCTTCCACCAATGGCTGGTGGGCTTCCCCTTAGAGGGGCTGTGGTGTGACTTGATGTCTAGCATATCTACAGCTGACATTGCTTGGCGGTGCTTCTGGCTTAACCTGACTGAGATAAGCTATAGCATGGCCCGATAACTGGGTATCCAACTGATTGGCCTCACGCACTGCGTGTTCTATTTCCCCTTCCGCTTCAAACGTCAGTTTGGACATGATAAGATTCATCCAGATGAGGAGGTGGAATACCCGGCTTCTTTTCCCATTCGTGGTTCATACATGCTCCGCTACATCATTTGTTGGAGGACGAGGGAGCTTCTGGCCCCTGCCCCTAGCTTCAATTACATCCTTTCTGGCGAGTGTTTGGCTTGGCTTGAGGATGAAGAACAAGTTGGGCCATCTCTAGTTGCAGAAACTTCCACGAATATAAGCAGAAGACATAGAGTGACCTAACTCGGCTGTGCCCCTAGTTTTAATACTTTGATCTTTCTTTTCAAGTTTTATAATGTAAAAGCAACTTTGATTTAAATCAGAGAGTTAGAGACTGTACTTGTGTTGAAATCAATAAAATTAAAGTTACAGGCACTGAAAATTTTCCTTTTGGTCCCAAAATGGTCCACGTGGTAAAAGGTAAATTTTGAGAAAAATCAATTCATTAAAGCTTTTTAAACGATTTTTGGAAACAATCACTACTTGACACACATGAATTCAGTCCTTAAGATGTCCAACCGCGAATCAGAAGATCGCAACCACTTCCAATTGCATTAAGCATTACTGCTTTGTATAAAGATCATAACCAGGCTAACAGCTAATGAACAAAGATGACCTGATCAGGCAAATGGACAGGACAGTTGAGTTAGGGATGATTACGGCTGAACTTTAGGATGAAGTTGCCTACGTATCCCGAAGATGGAAATCAGGCCTTACGTAGTTCTGTTTAGGTTCACTCGAGTATTGACTCTCTTATTTTGTGCTCTAACTTTTGCCAAAGTCGCCCGTTAGAGTTTTCAACCTTGCGAGCTCAATTTTTCTTCATTTCTAATTTTTCATACTCTAACTTTTGCCTAGGTCGCCCTTTCGGGTTTTCGGCCTAGCGAGCCTCTCAAGTGTAATATTTCTTCAACTTGTCCATATTGATAGGTTGTGAAAATTCTAGGCCATCTAAATCCATGAGAATAATCGCTCCTCCTGACCAGATTGACTTGATGATATAAGGACCAGTCCAATTGGGTCTGAACTTGCCCCTAGGGTCATGGATGGGAGCTCGGTTGTCTTTTAGTACCATATCCCCTTCCTTGGGATTTTTGGACTTTACTTTATTGTTAAAGGCCTTAGAAATTCGGCATTGGTAGGCCTGGACATGATACAATACCTGTAGTCTTCTTTCGTCGAATAACATCAGTTTCTCAAATCTACTCTGTTGCCAATCTGCCTCCGCTATCTGACACTCGACCATTACTCTTAGTGACGGCACCTCAATGTTGATGGGCAGAACATCCTCCATTCCATAGACAAGAGAATAGGGAGTTGCCTCTGTAGATGTTCGAATTAATGTTCTGTAACCCCAGAAAGCAAATGGCAGTTTATCTGGTTAGTCTCTGTAGGTCTCAACCATCTTCTGCAAAATATGCTTGACATTTTTGTTCGCGGCCCCAACCGCTCTGTTGGTCTGCGGTCTATAAGTTGATGACTTGTGAAAAGCCACATTGCATTTCTTTAGTAGATCTATCACCTTTTTCTTGAAGTGCAAACCATTATCTGATACTATCTTATTCGGCGCCCCATATCGACAGATGATATTGTTTCTAATGAATTTGGCCACACGCGACGCCTTCAACATTGCATAGGACTGACCTTCCACCCATTTTGTAAAATAATCAATTGCCACCAGGATGAACTCATGTCGATTCGACCCTTTCGGCGAGACTGCACCAATAACATCAATTCCCCAGACTGAGAAAGGCCATGGCAAAGTCATATTGTACAGCTTTGACGGCAGGATATTCATGCGATTGGCATGGATCTGACATTTGTGGCATCGCCGTACGAAACAAATACAACCCTCTTCCATAGTTGACCAGTAATAACCTTGTCTAAGGATCTTCTGGGCCAGTTGCCGTATACCCCATTTGTCTTTGGCATTTGCCCCTGGTGGATACGTCTCATTTTCCAGAAAGTTCCAAATATCGTAATAGGATGGTTTTTTTATTTTTTTTATCTTGCACTTCATTTATCACGGCAATGGTCTTGTAGGCTGGTGTGTATTTTTGTTTGATAATTATCGGACACATCCGGACTCCAAGTGGGATGTCTATCATAAAAGATAGAGTTGCTAAAGCATCGGCGAACTGGTTATTCTCCCTCAATAGGTGTGTAATGTTAGTTTTTCAAACCTCGGAATTAGCATGGTAAACCTTCATCTTCTCTTCTTTGGTTTGCCAATCTCCGTTTGCTTGAGAAATAACCAACTTTGAGTCCCCAATGACATCTAACCTTATTGCCCCTAGTTCTAGGGAAGCTTCCAAACCAGCTATACACGCTTCATATTCTGCCTTGTTGTTGGACACTTTGAACTGGAGTTTGAAGGTTAAGGGTATATGGGAATCATCAGGCGCTATTAGCAACACACCTATCCCATAACCGTACTAATTAGACGCTTTGTTAAAGTATATCGTCCATGTTTCCTCTTTGACTTACAGAATGTCTTCATCTAGGAACAAGTACTCTACTGCTTCATCTCCTTCTACTGAGTGGTCCGTCAGGACTTCTGCCACAGCTTTTCCCTTAATCGACTTGCGGGTGACATATTTGAGATCAAATTTGGAGAGAAGAAGTAACCAACGAGCTAGCCTACCCGTAAGTGCTGGTTTTTCAAAGAGATATTTAATAGGATCCAATCTTGAAACCAGAATTATAGAGTGAGCTAACAAGTAGTGCCTCAACTTCCTGGTAGCCCATACCAAAGTTAGGCAAGCTTTCTCCAAAGGAGTGTAGCGGGTCTCATAATCCAACATCTTCTTGTTTAAGTAATAAATGGCCTTCTCCACTTTGGCTTCAGATTCCTGAGCAAGCATGCACCCCATGGTCGAGTCTGTCACTGACAAGTACAAAATTAGAGGCTTTCTCAGCTCTAGTGGTGACAACATAGGTAAATTTCAGAGGTACTGCTTAACCTGTTCAAAGGCACACTGACAGCGGTCATCTCATTGGAACTTCTTTCCTTTCTTCAGGAGACCAAATAATGGTTCACAAGTCAAGGTTAATTTGGAGATAAACCGTCTTATGAATTGCACTTTACCTAGGAAGCCGTGCACCTCCTTTTCAATTCTTGCTGGTGGCATTTCTAGGATGGCCTTGATTTTGAAAGGATCTACCTCGATTCCCCTTTGTGTGATTAAGAAACCCAATATTTTCCCCGTTGTTACCCTAAAGGTGCATTTCTGGGGGTTTAGCTTCAATCTATACTCCCTGAACCGTTGAAAGAATTTCTCCAGTGCGGTGTAGTGGCCCTCTCGATCCTTGGACTTGACAATCATGTCGTCCACATACACCTTAACCTCTTTGTGGATCATATCATGCAAAATGGTAGTTGCAGCCCTTTGATAAGTAGCCCCAACATTCTTCAACCCAAATGGCATGACTAATAAGTGCCCCACGGAGCAGTGAAAGTAGTCTTTTCTCTGTCCTCGGGTGCCATTAGAATCTGGTTATACCCGGAAAACCCATTCATAAACGAAAGCAACGCATAGCCTGCTGTGAAGTCTACCAACTCATCAATATGAGGTAGTGGAAAGTCGTCTTTCGGACTAGCTCTATTCAGATCCCAAAAGTTGACGCAGACCCTGATTCTGCCATCCTTCTTAGGTACTAGAACAATGTTGGCCAACCAGGTCAGATACTCAGACACTAGCAAGAAACCTGCCTCGATCTGCTTGGTAACCTCTTCCTTGATTTTCAGTGCCCAATCCGGACAAACTCTGCGCAGTTTCTACTTGATTGGTTAGGCCTCAGGGTTAAGAGGGATCTGGTGCTGTACAATCTCAGGATCAATTCCAGGCATATCTTCGTAGGACCATGTGAAAACATCTTTGAAATTTTTTAATAATACGATTAAACGCTCGCGTTCCTCCGAAGACAACGTGGACTCAATCTGGACCAAGCAAGGATCCTCCTTAGTACCCATGTTAGTTGATACAATTTCATCTGTACAGGGCTTAACACGCCTCTCCTCTTCACGATCAACCAAATTTTTCAAAACCCGAGGAATTTCTTCCTTTTCGTTTAAGTCAAAATTTTGAAAATCAAGATCAGTACAACAAATCAAAGGCACAGAGAAGTAAGCAAAGTCTACTGGATTCCCATTCAACAAGTCTAGATCCTCGGTCACAGTGGACTCAAAAGAGAAACTAAAAGGCGACCTAGACAGGACTTTGGTATTCGAGTTACCATTTCCGAAAGTACCAGACTCAGAGGTACTTGAATCTGACTCTGATTCCACAGACTCAGTGGAATCAGATCCGGACTCACTATCCGATTCAGAATTGCTGATGATGTCTTGCTCAAACTTCCAAACTAGGAGTGGAGCCTCAGATGCATCCATGATGAGACTAGTGAAATCTGCTGTCGATGTATCTCCAATCACAGAGATAGTAAAACTATCCCCCAAGTTGACGGACTTAGCTCCAACAGTAGAACTTGCCAGTAGGTCAGCCAACGCCTTTCCCAACAGCTCTTCCTATTCAATGTCTAGGCTTGCAATCTCGCTTTTATCCGTGTTTGGGATTGGGTCTGCTTGTTCATTCTCTTTTTCTGGTAAATAATGCTCGAAAAAGATCTCAAACCCTGGGAACCTTGTTTTCGTTTCCCAGTCATACCACGGTTCTGGAAATCCACAGAAGGGGAAATCTTTCCCTTGGTGAACAAAGCGTCCGTTCAGGGTTCCCTGTATTGGTTTGTGGACTAATTCGTACTGCCTTCCAGCCTTTTTTGCTTGGATTCTTTCTCTCAACTCCTGTCCTTTTCTTTGCCAATCTGTAACGGCAGGTTTGTATCCCAGCTCGAAAGCATGGGGGTAATTACTTATTTCTTTGGCAATAGTACCTCCTTGCCTACCACTTTTGCCTAATCTTGATCCGGGAATATGCCCTTGTTTGTTCATCATGTAAATGGACTGAGCGCTCACGTAATTCCCATCACCCTCTGCCATGATGGTTTGGTCCAGCCGGCCCTCTGCCAAAAAGAAGCCAAAAAGGAACACGTCCTCTTCCCCGTGTATGATTTCCAACACTGGCGTGGTGATTCCCTGGGGAGGGTGGATCGTAGAATTACCATACACAGTAGCAATCCTATCTTTGAAGGGGTGCTTCACTAACTGGTGAACTGTTGACGACACAGCCTTCATCTGATGTAGCCAAGGTCTGCCCAGCAATAGATTGAACGTGGCTGGGACGTCCATTACATGGAATTCTACCTCATGTTTGGATGGGCCAATTAGTACTTGGCCTTTTAAATGTCCCCATGACATCCCGGCTAGTATTGTCATAAGCCCGGATGGCTTGAGTCGTGGGTGTAAAATCAGCCAGCCTCAAACCAATAGCGTAAGTAGTCCTTATTGAACATACGTTAATCATCGATCCGATATCTACTAGTACCACTAGAATCCACTTTTTTCAACTTTCGAGGGTTACATATAAGGGTTGTGGTTGGCACCCTCAGGTGGTAACTCCTTATTTGTAAAAGATATTATTGGTGTAACGTCCCCAAATATAACCAATGATGCCAATTGGTCAGCAGTGGTGTCGATAAGCAGTTTGGTCCGGTTCATTGCCTCTAGCAGGGCTTGCCTATGCTCCCAAGATGCCATTATCAGCACCCAGATTGATATATTTGCCTGAATCTTTTTGAGCTATTTTAAGACCAGGTTTTCTTTGACATCTTTCTCTTTTGCTTTCTTAGCCTCTTTGTTAGAAGATTCCGGCTGATCTAAGGCCACAGGTTTGAAGTACCAACCACTATGGAAATTTCGTCAGTGTACCACCTATCATCAGGGGTGCCAGCTATCCAGCCCTCATCAGTGTACGCATAACTTAGGACACTGTCTTCCCACCATTCTCCAGCGGTCATGGCCGAGCTATTCTCAAGTTCTATCTGAAGCATGTTCACGTCACGTCCCTTATCATCATATCACTCCTCTTCCATAACAGTCTTGGTTTCGGCGTTCCAGTATTTCCTAAGTTTTCTTGGCATCCTCTTTCTATTATTAGGCTCCCACTCAGGTTTTCCCGTATTTTGAGCAGCTACAACTGTTGGCTCGGCCTCCTCATTTCCTTTACCTTTCCCCTGCTCCAGGGCTATCCTCCTTTGTATTTCTTCTACTTTTTCCCGTTGGAATCATTCCAATTCCTGTTCTTTCTCGGTCAAAGGTGTAATCTCAACCTTGTTGTTACCACCAACTTCCTCTTCTTTCTCAGTCTTTGCTATCTATTTCTCCACATCAGACTCCTCTTCACTTAACCACCTGTTGCTTGTTTCTGGTTGACTCAGATCCCACCACCCCAACTGTACACTACCTATATCCTCTTCTTCAAAGAAGTATAGGTTGTCTAGCTCCTCCTCTAGCTCATCCAAGTCTTCTTTCAGTTCAACCAAGTCATGAAGGCCTTATTTAGGCCAGGCATTCTAATGTTGCCCTAGACAGTCCGATAGTACAACTACTGGCTTTGGCTGATCAATGGCTACGATGTATAAGCTGGGGTCATACTCCTCTACGAGTGAGGCCTCTTTCTCTATGACTTGGGTATCAGCCAACCTTGTCTCTGGTGCATTCTCTTTCTTCTCCACCTCTATTACCGTCACAAGCTGAGGTCAGGTTTGCGGTGTTATGTCTATCATGCATGTATCTGTGCCCTCTGGAATGAACACCTCGGGTTTTGGTAGGTGGGATGGAGTAATATATGCGCTAGGGTTGAAAAAGGGTGGTAGTGTATGGATTTGATTAATATTTCTAGGCGGGGGGGGGGACTTGGCTATGTGTAGCAAGTGGGTTAGTAGTTACGTTTGGCTTGGCGGGCGGGGTGATGACTTTGTTGTCAATTAGATCCTAGATCTCATGATGTAGGCAGTAGCACAGGTCTGTGGGGTGACCATGTTATTGGTGGAAAATGTAATACTGGGTAGGGTCATGTCTGGGTGGTAGTGGGTCAAGAAGCGGTCGAGGATCGAGGGGCTTGAGATGCCCCTTTTTCATTAATAATTTAAGGGTGCGGGCTGGGTTCATATGGAGGGGGGGTAAAGGTTCTCATGTTCCGGTTTGGGCCAGGGCTAGTAGATTGTGAAGGTCGTGAGTTTGTTGAGGAGGTTGCTGCAGCAAATGGGTCGGCCATTTTGACTGCCATGAGGTTAGTACTAACATCTGCTGGTCGTGGAATAGTGCTATTTCTAGCATTGGTACTCCGGGTGAATGGCCTTCGTGCAGGTTCACTAATTTTGTGGATAATACCCTTCTTGAATGCATTTTCGATCTGGACCCCTAACTCGTGATAGGAAGCAAAGGTGGACAACGGTACTACTACCATTCTCTGCATCATATCTGGCTCTAGATTCTGGACCACCAGCCGGACTTGCTCTCTTTCAGATGGCCTATTTGTCAGTTTTGCTGCTTTGGCTCTCCACCTAGTTACAAAATCAATGAATATTTTTTGGGGTTTTGGGTAGTAGCCTCCAGCTCACTGATAGTTACTTCTATATGAGTGTTATAAGAGTACTGGTTGACAAACACCTCAGATAGCTCTTCCCAATTTTGCTTCATAGAATCCTCTAGTTTTGCGTACCAGATGGTCGCTACATCAGACAAGGTCCTCCCAAATAACGATAGTTTTTGAGCCTGGAATAGGCCAATTGGTCTTAGCATATTTCAAAACAGACGGACATGTACGATTGGATCCCTACTTCCATCGAATATGTCGATGTGGGGTATCTTAAATTTCTCTGGTAATCTGACCGAAGCCTCAGTGTACCCATCTTCAATGTCCGGGATGGAGTTGAAGCCTTAGGACATTTTTAGAGCTTTCTCTAGCCTAGCTATCTTGATCAAAGCTGGATCAATTTCGTTGATATCAAATGGAAGGATTCCCGCAGGAGGTTGAGCCAGAGGTCTGTAAGCCGGTTGAGCCAGAGGTCTATAAGCCGGGGCCAGGGGAAACATTTCTTGTGGATCTGGGATTGGGGGATTTTACACTGGTAGAGGTGGATCCGGGTTTGGTTGAGCAGTCAGGATTGGATGTACAGTTAACACGGATGCCCCAAACATGCGTCGTAGATCAGCAATGACTTCATCCTGTGCAATAATCCTGTGGTTTAAGATATCCATAGTTCGCTGGAAGGTTGCCATCATGGAAGCATATTCCTCTGTATTCTGTGCCATCACTGGGCTAGGTGAGTTAGGTACTGGTGAACTGGCTGAATGAGAATGACTAGGTGTTTGCTGAATGCTTTGTACTGGTACTGCTGGCCATTTGTTTGGTCTTCGGCGAACAATTAGCGGAAGTGAAACTAACATTGGATGACCACCAATAAAGTCTTGAGCTTTGCAAAGCCTGCCAGAGCGAGTCCACACAACTTGGGGATGTAGACACCCATTTTTGACCGACCTTAAGACTTGGGCGCTACTGATGGTTTACTCGGTGATAAAATATGTACAAGGAAAATGGTCGATTTCTAGGGCAAATGTTCGATTTCTTCGGCAAGAGGAGAGTCAAATCCTAACCTCACACCCCATTTTGGAACAAAGCTATTTTGGATGGTTTTTAGACCTTAAAACCCTCTCTTTCAAAACATTTTTGAAAAAGAATTTTCTACGATGTTCCAAGGCTCGCATTTTGTCAAATGATGTGCTTTTCGGTAAACCGAGCAAGGATAAAGTGGAAATGAATGAAAGAGAGATGAAATCTTTGAAAAATCTTTCAAAATACCTTGTTTAGGGGTTTGGAGTTGAAGAAAACAGGAGAAGAGGGAAGAAACCCAATTGGGGAAGGAGTTGGGCATGAATCGTTAAGAGAGGGTTGAGCAGTCCTCGCCAAATCAGGTCTATCCTTTTGAATACTTGGATTTAAGCTATGAGCCTACCACTGTTAGAAAGAAGACTTCCAGGGCTTCATTTTTCACTTAAGAATCTCCCAAAGCCGAGTTCGGATGGGGGAGATATGAGTGATTGAAGTTGGGCATCATTCCGGTTGGACCGAAACTGAATAGCCTTCACTAAAATAGGAATATCTCTTAGAACACATGGAACTTTGAGGTGAAGTTGACAAATTTGGAAAGAAGACTTCTGGGGCTATAGTTTAGGCTCAAGAATGGCCTGAAAAGGAGTCAAGATGAAGGAATTAGGCTTGCTTCAAGTCAGGGACTAGGGTTGATTTTTTCCATCGGCCAGAATTTGACCTCAGCAGCTATGAGTTGGCCAAAAGTGAACCTTATCGGCCAAAAATGATGGCCGGTCGGAACCAAAGATGGTCGGTCGGCCAGAAGTGTCCAAAACTCAGATTTTTGACAGATATTTCTTCTCCAGCTGTTTCCAGCAAGCTCCAACTGTCCTATAATTAGATATTTTTGACCTTGAGCTCACTTTTGCTATATATGAGGCTATATCTCTCATTTTCAAAGGGTTGAACTTCTTGAACAAGTTTTAGGAGCCTCTCTATAGAAAATTTCTCTCTCTCTAGAAATTTCAGAGCAAAAGTTCAGCTTTTCACTCAAGCTTGCTCTCCCTCTTGACCTTGTGTGCATGCAAGCTGTATACTTGAAGATATACCTCACCTTTGCCTAGGCATCCTTGATCAAACTCAACCGCCATTGGGCTGAGGTTCTTTGAGGATCATTTTGAGCTCCAAAAGCTGGTTTTAGCTCAGAGTTTGGACTTGTTTTGCAGCTGTGCTTCAAGGGTAAGCATCTCTCTCTTTTAAGCTCATTTTGTACACTATCTTGGCCAACTTTGCATGCTTGTTTTGCCACCCTTTTAAACTATTTTTGGCTTGGTTTTGAACTGGGAAAATATCTGTTTTTCAGTCCTAAAAGTGATGGTTTAGGCCCATTTTGTGTTAGGGGTTTGTCTCTCCCTTTGCTCCTTGGCTTATAAAGCCTTTAGAGCCAACTTCCTAAGCTTTTGAAACCATCTTTGTTTGGCCTTTTAACCACCGAAATCCAGTGGATTTTCAGTGATACAAAACTTGTTTTGAGGCTCAAAATAGGAGGGGGTGGTCCCCTCTCCTCTTGTCTTGCTTGCTAGTATTGATGGCCAACCAAATGAGCATGTGTTTTTACCTCTTTGTGGCTTTGTTTAGGCTCATTTTTGTGACTTATCAGACTTGCCATAACTCTGTTTTTGGCTGTCTTGGTCACCTCTTGCATGGTTATTGCACTTGTAGTGTAAATCTTTTTTGCTAGTCTTGATAGCCTTACAAAGTAGCATGCTCTTGTGGTTTGAATTAGCTTAGTTCAAGCATGTTTTTGGTATTATTTTGACATGTTATAACTCTAATTTTGATTGGTGGACTCACCTCTTGCATGCTTTATACACTTGTAGTGTAATCCATGCTTACTAGTCTAACTGCTTGATGTTTTGGCCAATCATGCTAGCTTATTTTGGCTATACTCCATACATGTTTTAGCATTATTTTGGGCTGTTTTAGGACTGTTTTGGGCTGTCTTGTTCATATGACTCATGTTTTGTATAGCTATAGTGCAAATGCCTTGACTAGTCTTGAGTTTTAAGGCCCCTGCCATGCTACACTTGTGATGTTTGCATGCCTTAGCATCATTTGGAATATAATTTCAGATCTTTTGCCTTTGCTTTGCTCTCATGTTTATCACTCTTTAATTGTGTTTAAGAGTTGTGCCATTATGCCTTATTTGTGAGCCAATTCGGGAGCCTATCTTTTTTGCCATCTTTGTTGCGAGTCTAGCATGTTCTTGCCACCATTTTGACCTGCCTTAGGTTTGTTTTGAGTGCTTTAGTTCATTTGAGCATTGTTTAGTATGGTTGTAGTGTAAAGCCCTTGACTAGCATTGTATTTCAAGTCGCTTGGCATGCTTTATTTGAGCCTTTTGCATGGCATGGCACCATTTGGAATGATATTTTAGAGCATATAGTGTTGTCACACTTCCATGTTTTTCACTCTTTAAGTGCTCTTGAGAGTTGCACCTTTGTGCCTAGTTCATGGGCCAATGCATGAGCATGCATTTTATTGTTTTCAATGCTAGCATTTCAGAACATTTTGACTATTATTTTGGCATGCATGATGACTATTTAGGGTTGGTTTAGTCCATTGAGCATTGCATGGTATAGCCTTAGTGATGTGTACTTCATTAGCTTTAATGCTTAAGGACCCTAGCATGCCATGCTTGTGTTGCTCGCATGATATGTCACCATTTCATACCTTATTTCAGTGCTTATAGTGTTGCTACACTCTCACATTTGTCACTCCTTGAGCACTTTTGAGAGTTATGCTTTTATGCTTAGTTGGTGGGCTAGAGCATGTGCATGCATTGTCTTGCATTTCATGCCATCATTTCAACATTTTGGGCATGGCTGAGGTCTGTCCATTTTGGTTTAAGTCCATCCTTTTCATGTTGTTGCATGCTTGCCTTGCATGTTGTCGCATGCTTGTTGCATATTTAGTACCTTGCATGTTGTTGCATGCTAGTATGTTGCATGCTTGTTGCATGCTTGTCCCTTTATCATGTTGTCACATGCTTGTCTCATTTTGTATGTTGTTGCATACTTGTCCACCTTTGCATGCCTTGCATGCTTGAATGTTCATGTTGCATCTTGCATACTTGTTTAGGTTACATTGCATTGTATGGCATTGTCATTAATATGCTTATGTTGCATTGGATTTGTATCATTCTTGGGTTGCTTGCATGCTTAGGTTGCATAGCATTGTATGTGCATCCCTTGCCTTTTGATCAAGCATGATAGAGGTTGGGGCCCCTTATGTGTTTTTGTGCACTTCATTTGATATTGAAATCGCACACTTGGCTCCTTTGGCCATCATACATTGAAATGTGTGATTGATGGTCCGAGGGTCGAGCACTACACTCCTTTGAGCCTCAAACATGATAAGGAGGGTGGTCGTGCAAACATTGCCTTGTAAATGTATTGCCATGCTCTGTTTGTCCTCTGCTGCAGC
This sequence comes from Camellia sinensis, assembly GCF_055761805.1. NCBI lineage: Eukaryota > Viridiplantae > Streptophyta > Magnoliopsida > Ericales > Theaceae > Camellia > Camellia sinensis. The sequence goes on from NC_138972.1 coordinate 64,983,815, forward strand.
AAAACAACATTCTGCAGGAAAAAATGGCCAGTCGGCTACTTTCAGTGCTGATCGGCTAAGTATTGTTGGCCGAGAGCTTCATTTTTGGTCGATGACCAATTACCCTTGGCCGATGGGCTTTCCACTTGGCCGATGGCCTCTCACAGCACCCAGAAGGTGATTCAGAAGCATCCTTAAGACTTGTGCAGTTTTCAAAGGTGCAGAGCAGTATAAACAGAGGCAGCATGAGCATGGTGATAGATTTCCGAGCGGAGCCAAGCATGCGTGCATTTGTCCCTCTTCCTGAGGCCTCTTTACTGCTTTAGTAGCTTAATTAATTTGTTTAATTAGTTAAGTGGTTTTGTAATTAATTAATTAGCTTGTTAGTTAGTTGATTTGTATTATTTAATCAGACCCTCCGTCGAGAGGGCGAATTTTGTAATAAGTGTGCGTGAGTATGTGAATGTCTTCCAACCCCACGTCTTTCTCCCTTTTACTTACCCGCTTACAGTGGTTAGTTTTAGGTCATGTTTCAATTAGCATTCCTATGCTCGCATGTTTGCATTCATTCATCTGTATTGCATGCACCGGGCTCGGCGCATCGTACTGGCTGCATTGTATTTCAATTCCAAGTTGAATACATGATTATCAAGTTGCATTCCACATGACATTCTAGAATAGCTGGGCCTATTTTTAGTTGCATTTTGCATGTGTTGCATTAGCCATCTTAACATAGCTAGGATCATACATTGATTACTAACTAGTTATTGTTTTGGCTCGGAGTACTAGGTAAGTGCTTATGCTTTAGCATCTTGCATGAGTGTGAGTGTTACCATGATAGCATGCTTACCATGAGGCTAACTGCTTATGTGATATAACTGCCTGAATGCCTGTGGGTGAAGGTTAGATTACTTGAATTGGAACAATTCATCAAAATGTGTGTTTTAAGCCCACTTGAGAGTGGCAAAATCATGTTTTCCTAAGCCCACCTGAGGGTGGCAAATCCACGTCTTAGCCTACTTGTGAGTAGCAAACTTCAAACCATTTCCAAAACAAATGGATATGCGATGCTTTGTTCCAAATTAGGCGATTTAGTCTATACTTGTGTGTTGTGCGCATCACATAGTAATTCTAGCTAATTAACCGGAATAAGAACACATGTGTTTTCAAAAACAAAATATCATGCTTAGTACAGGCTGATCTTTGATCAGGCGAGCGGGGGTGCTCATAGATGGCCTTCCCCAATCGTACCCAAGTTCCCGAGCCGAGGCAACTTTGGTGATGACGGACACGTGGCCTTAGGTACGAGTCAGGGTTTCCTAAATTTCCCAAAATAAAACATCTAGGTGGCGACTCTGTATCTAGCAAAGCAGTCCATGTTTGACACTTCTTTCTTAAAAATCAGTTTTCCAAAACGATTTGCCGGATTTGGACTCTTTGGTGATTTATTGGTCTCGCATTGCACTTTGCGGGATTAGATTCAGAACCGTGACATTTGAGTCCGAACTATAGCATGAAGCCCTTGGGGCGCGTCTACAGGGGAATATCAGGTCTTTTTGAAGCTATGATGGTAAACTACCTAGCAAAAGACAAAAAGAAAAAACCATCGATCAAAAATCGGACAGCACTTTAGTCCCAATTCACAACAGAGAAAAAAATAGCTGAAGAACAACAATCCCCACTGAACTATGTTCCCAAACTAATACTGATATGAACCAACCTGTAGAGTTTACTGTAAAATCACATACCAAGTAAAGGAACCAAAAACACCCCTATGGGGGTAGGGTTACCTTGTCTTAGTTTTTGTCATGATCTAAGCAGCACTACTTCATTCAAAGGGTTTCATGACATCCTGCAAAAGGGTGGCATCTTGTCCTAAGTTGGAACAGTCACTATAGCTTTACTATGTGAAGCTAGGCCAAATGGTCGAAAGGGTACCTCGGTGAGATTACCTAATATACCTCTCATACCTAACACCGAGAAGTGAAAGGAGAATCAAGCGGTATAGCGGTAGTCCAGATCCAAGGGTTGTGTTTCCAACATGGCAGAGCCCATGACTGGTTAGCCTTCTGGTAAGCTTTTAGGCAAGCCTTCAGCAAACCGTCCAGGAATAGTAGATAGTAAACACAGTGACTTACGCGCACCAATGCAAATGTAATGCAAAGAGCATATAAGTGTGGATAAAATTTCACAACATGAAGTTCGAGTCAAGTTCTCTAAATCGCCAGCAGAGTTGCCAGAAACTGTAGCTTGACTTTTCGTGTTTCTTTAAGATACAATCAACCCTATAGTTCGGACTCCCGTGGTTCTCAATCTGATTTTACAAGTGCAATGTGAAATAGTGAAAACACAAAAAGTGTCAAAATTTGGGAATTTTTTTATAGAAAATCGATGTTTGAATCAAATGCCAAAAATGGACTGCTTTGCCAGATTTCAGAGTCGCCACCGAAATATTTTTAGAAAATTTAGGAAACCTGAGACTCGTGCCAAAGGCCACTTATCTGTCATCACCAAAGTGTCTCGACTCTGGAACTTAGGTACGAGAGGGGAAGGTCATGAATTGAGCACCCCACTTGCCCGATCAAAGATCGGCCTCTACTAATCACGATGTGATTTTTATTTACATTGTATGCTCTTGTTCCAGTTATTAGGCTATTTTTACTATGTGATTCACGCAAGTATAGACTAATTTGCCAAAACTGGAATGCTTTGATTTCATGTTTGTTTGAAAATTATTTTTGATATGCGTCACTTGAAAAAGTGAGTTTGTATGTACATTAATCAATTTATTCCAATTCAAGCAATTAGCCTTCATCCATCAGCATTCAAATAGATATATCACTTAAGCAATTAGCTTTATGAAAAGTATGCTCGACATGGTAATTATCACATACAATGCAAGATGCTAAAGCAATAAACGCTTACCTAGTACTCCAAGGCAAGCCAAACAAAGAAAAATAATTAGAAAATATGCATGTTCCTAAATAATGCAATGTGACTAATGCAACGCACACATTTATGCAAATTTTATGAGCTCGACTATAAGCATGGTATATGATTTGGTTTGAAACATGCGATAAACCATGTATTCAAACAATGAAATTGAATTTTGATACCGGTTAGTATGATGAGCCGAACCTAAATGCATGTGATACAAGTGTATGAAAACATGCAAATGCTAAGTAAACATGATGCTCTATACTACAATCATAAGTGGATAAATAAAAGGGAGAAAGAAATGGGGGTTAAAAGACATACAACATTATTACAATTTTTGCCCTCATGCAAGAGGGTCTAAATGAATGTCTGAGTGTCTAAAATAAACTAATTATTACAAACCCGAAAGAGTGCTAATTAGCTAAATTAACTTAACTAACTACTTATCACATATTCAAATGAATTCTAAATTAACTAGCTATCTAATCTTATTGCAACAAGGGTATTATAATATAAATAAATTAACTATAACAAATGTAACCAATGGAATGAACAACAAAATAATTACAACAATAATCGAAGCATTTTCAATATTGATGTAAGTAAGGATGCACAAGGGTTGCATGCACAGTGTGCAAGAACTTCTTTGTCTGTCTAGACCTGCTCTGTTTCACCTTCAACCACTGCCCTCTATTTTCTACAAAACATACTGCTGACCAAACATTGGAGCCCGGCCAGCCCCAAATGAGGTCCGACCGGGTCCAAAGAGGGCTGGCCGTGCCATAATGTCATGCAAAATCCTATTTTTGTGCTTTGAAGTGAAAACAATGCAGACAGAGCAGTGTTAACCTTTGTTTGTCCCTTCTGCCCTTTTCTATCATGGAGAGGCTCAAGAGAAGGATGAAGTTAGTTCCGAAACCATCAATGAGCAAGTTGAATGCTCGATGATTTTGGATACAATTTGGACAAAAATGAATGAATATAATGAACAATGACCACCCCTCCTTCTTATCACGGAGTAAGCTCAAAGAGGGAGGTAGGGACACTTCAAGGTTCATCAAAACATCATGAATTGATGTATGACAACCCTTGACATAATAGACTCGGCATAACGTCCAGCCGAATCCAAGCAATATGATTCATTTTCTTTATGTGGATTGGTTCATTTTAAACCAATTTTCTTAGTCCTTTCCATTCTTTAGTCCATTTATCCAAGATGATGGTTAAGTCCTCTAAATGAGAATAAACGACAAACGAGAGGTGTTCCTAGACATGAAAGAGAGACTATGTCGTTGACGATGAATCTCTGTAGAGATTAAGCCATTAAGCATAGATCTCTTTTCCATGTTTTGAATAACCTCAATCGGTTGAAATAACTCTCAAACAAAAGAAAAAAAGAAGAAAAGAGAATGCGGACTTGATTATTAAAATGGGACTCTTGACATGGAAATTAAACAACGAAAGGCCATGAACAACATACAACAAGCTAGTTATGAGAATTTATGATACAACAAGCAAACTAACCAAAGCATGAACGAATTAAATAAACTAGGACAGCCCTAAAAGAACCTCTAAGATGCTAAAACAGGGGCCAAAATTGTACTAAAAAACATAAAAAAAAAAGATAGCAAATAATAAGGCAAGGCAAAGCTAGTAAACAAGAGCAAGGAGAGGTGGCCAACCTCTCCATTTTTTTAAACCTCAACGCATGTTTTTTAGCCTTTGTTAAACTCTAAAAATTAGTTTAAAAAATTCAAAGAAGAGAGTGTAAAAACAAGGGTTTGAGCTATGAAGTAAGGTGTGAGTAAGGGTGTTAACCTTCTTACCCTTTGGTAGCTATCCAAACCCAAGTTTAAACACTTGAAATGGACTCAATACAACACAAAAACACAAGAAGTAACTAGCAAAAGATAGAAAAAGAAGTAAAAGAGAAGGTGGTAAGCTTTTACCTCTCAAAGAAGCAAGCCCCTGTTTGTAACACAAACTTGGTTCAAGCAGGCTTGAATTGTGATGCACAAGACTCAACCAAGGCTCTAAGGTTATGATCTAAGGTCGTGTATAGTGTATGGATAGTGATCAAGAGAGATAAGTTTGCTCAAAGTTTACTTGTAGAGGAAGAAGGAGCTCTCAATGTGTGTATATGTTCTTTAGAAAATTTCCAACCCTCAAAACAGAGGTATAACCTCGTATTTATAGAATTTGAGCAAAACAAGTTGAAAATATCTTCAAAAATAGATAGCTGGCGGGCTCTCGCCCAGAACAGCGTGTATCGCCAGCAAGGCATGGCCGACTCCCACTGGAGCATGGCCGGGCCCTAAAGTGCTCCCTTGTTTCTCTACTTTAGGCTTAGTGTAGGGCAGCACAAGGTTCAAAAATAAAATTCATGGGTGCAATCAGTGTAAATATGAGAGGTTTGGGATTGTTTCGAGAGCCCGAGCTTGGTTGAGACATCGAATTCTGCACAATCATCATCGACTGTGTTGGACCAAGCGCACAAGTCTTATGGATGGTTAAAAATGGGGTGTCTACAGGGGTGAGAGGAGAGAGATGCCTACATCCGAGGATTGGGATAATTCATTGAAAATATGATTGGACAATTAATCAAAGACAATGATTCTATTTTGTCTTCATTGGCAAAGAAAATAAAAGAGAAGTTTGACAAGTATTGGGGAAATGGGGATAAAATCAATCTCCGTTTGTATATTGCTGTTGTGCTTGATCCTCGAAGAAAAATGACATACTTGCAATTTTGTTTTTGAACAATTTTTGGTGAAGATGTGGTGAAGTGAAAGAAATGTTAGACAAGGTGAAAAATTGTATGAGTCAATTGTATGATCATTATGCCACACTCGATTCAATAAACGTGCATGCCTCAAATGTAAATGAAACAGTAGATATGGTGATAGATGGAAATGACCCACACTCTATTGTGAACTCTCAATTTAACTTTGGAGAAGCAATTTTCTAGTAATGGGAGTACGTTGGAATTGGACAAGTACTTAGGTGATATTGAGAAAGGTGGGAAGAATGCTCAATTTGATATCTTGGAGTGGTGGAAGGTTAATGCAACAAAGTATAGAGTATTATCACTTATAGCATGAGATGTGTTGGCAATGCCTGTTTCCACTGTTGCTTTTGAGTCGGCTTTTAGTACAGGAGGTCGTATACTTGATCCATTCCATAGTTCACTTGCTCCCAAGATGGGGGAGGTTCTTGTTTGTACACAAAATTGGCTTCGAAGTAACATTCCAATATGCCTTCGACAAGCAATGGAGGATGTTGAAGAATTTGAATAACAATATGATTCGGGTAATATATACAATGATTTATTTATTTTTATTCATTTCATTTATTTTGTATTATTCAAAATTCATTATCTTCACTTCACATGTTTTTGTTGTGTTATGTTTTATGTGTAGTTGTTTCAGAATCAAGTTCATGTTCAAGCCCAAGCCCAAGTCCGGAGAGTACTTTTATTGAAATTTAATATCATTGGTAAAATACTTCCCCTTTGTTAAATGTTGTTAACATATGTTTATTTCTTTTGAGTTTAAGCCTTTTTAGTGTTTTCCTTATTAAATAATTTCATTTTTTTGTTATGTAGGTTTAGATGGCTCATGGTTTGGCTCAACGAAATGAATGACTTTTTTTTTCTTTTTTTTGGATAACTGTAATACTATTGTTTGGATGCACAATGTTTGTTGGATGCACAATGTTTTGGATGACTGTAACTTGTTTTTTTTTTGAACTTTAGATGACTGTAACTTGGATGCACAATGTTTTTCTTATGTTTTGTGTAACTTAGATGACTTATGTCCACTGGATGCACAATGTTTTGGGTGATATTGAATTATGCCCACTAGAACCAATAAAAACCAATTGAATTGCCCATGCTTTTTTTACATTGCCCAGGTTGTTTTTGCATTGCCCACTGGAACATAGATGTGAATATTGCATTGCATGAGTTGTATTGCCCGAGTTGTTGACTTGCATTACCCATGTTTTGCAGGTTTATTGAATCATTGGATGCACATAGATGTGAATAGAACTTATGAGTTGCATTGCCCAGGTTGTTTTTTTGAGAAGTGCACAATTGAATTATGCCCAGTTTTATTGAAGAAGTGCATAATTGAATTATGTTGAAAATTTGTAAACTTTTAAACCGTCAAATCAATTCGTATCCATCCGCCAATCTGCTCAATCCACATCCACCGGATTAGCGGACGGATGTGAATTGATTTTCTTCAATCCACCAATCTGGCGGGCGGATGGTGGATTGGAGGTTCTGTGGTCGTAACCGATCTGCGCCCACCCTTAACACCAGCACGAGTCCACAGATTTTGAGGGATGTCGGGGTTTTCTGAAGCTATGATGAACTAACTACCTAGCAAAAGAAAAACAAACAAAGAAACAAAACATACATCATGTACAATCTAGCAACATTTTGGCTCAGTTATCATATCTGTACTACTGATTACTGTGTACTCCACTGAGTTATTCTTAACCCAACCACTGATATATCCGAACCACTTATAAACTAAAAAAAAACCCTATATAGATCTCCACACACATACCACATAGCAAGTAAGGCAAACAAAACACACCTATGGGGATTTAGGTTACCCTGGCCTAGCTTTGAGACGATCTAGCCCTCCACTATTCAAATAAGTGGCAATATCGTATCTTAGACATAGGAAAAGATCATGTCCTAATTTTGGAAGTTACTAGAGCATCTGTACATGTATTAGGCCAGACTGGTCAAAAGGGGTACCTCGACAAGACACCGATATACCTACACTACCCAACACCTATGAGTGAAGAGAGGATCAAGCAGTACGTTGGTGTTCTAGATTTGAGGCTTGTATTCCTATCACAATAGAGCCCATGACCGGCAAGTTGTCCGGGGTGTCAGATGGCAAATATAGTGACTTAAGTGCACCACGCATACAATGCAATGAACATATATACAAAAATAAAATCCAAACCATGAAATTCAAGTCAAGTTTTCTTAATGTCCCTAGTAGAGTCGCCAAAAAATGTGGGATGCTTTTGGGGTTACCAAGTGTGGCCTACAGTTCAGACTCCCAATTTCTTGATCTAGTTTCACTAATACAATGTCAAACAGAAAATGAGAGTCCATATCTGGCAACTTTTGTATACCTTTGCTGAAAATGGACTGCATCACTAGATCTTAGAGTTGCCACCTAATATTTTGGAGAAATTAGAAAACTCGTGACTCGTGCCAAAGACCACTGTTCGTCATAACCAAAGTGTCTCGGCTCGGAAACTTAGGTATGAAGGGGAAAGGTCTTTAATTGAGCACCCCTCACCTGATAGAAAGCTTGGTGTAGCTATTTTTTTGTGCTCCTTGGAGCGGTTTAGTCTCCTCGGGTATGATAGCCTTACAATTCGAACTCCCGTAGTTCTGAATCTGGTTTCACAAGTGCAATGTGAAACAAAAAAATAAATGAGAGTCCAAATTCGATTGTCATGACCCAAACCCACCGCTATGGATTAGAGTCACAACCGGCCAGTAATCATAAGATTACCTATGGCCTCAATCAGAAATCAAATCATATTTAATAATAAGGGGCCAAATTGTGGAAGAAGAACTTGCAAAGATTGTCCAATGAGTTGTGCATACATGGTTTAACCAAAAAATTTTCTCAAATACGTAATAACTCACACCATACAAACATCAATAGTATATTACATAAGTCCAAGATCATTCAAAAGTCAGTCTTAATAAAAACCAAGGTAATACACAAACTTGGTCACATATGACCACAAAACAACAAAAAGAAAAACAAAACAAAAGTGAGGCCTCTTGTGTGAGGCGACCTTGGTTGACTTCCAAAAACTAGGTACCCCTGCATACTTTCACTAAGGCTGGGGCGGGCATCCCTTTGCTCACCTATATACATATAAATAAAGAGTGAGCTAATGCCTAGTGAATAATACCAAAGTAAAGGAGGAGTTCATTAATGAGATTCATTAAATCATAATTTATAAACTATACTTCTTGATCAATATCAAAGCAAAATGACCTTAGGTCCAATATATCATATCCCAAATACAAAACGATTTCGGGTTCAATTAATACACAAAATGACCTTAGGTCCATTATATGTAAAACGACCTTGGGTCCAATTCATATACAAAACGACCTTTGGTCCATTATATGCAAAATGAACTTGGGTCCAATTTGTATACAAAACGACCTTTGGTCCATTATATGCAAAACAACCTTGGGTCAAACTCATGTACAAAACGACCTTTGGTCCATTATATGCAAAACGACCTTGGGTCCAACATTTCATATTCACATTTGTGCGCACTTTTAGATCCATGATCATGTTCACATTCCTCTCCGTATTCAAAATGACCTTAAGTCCAATCAATTTCTTATTCAAAACGGCTTTTGGCCCATTGTAGACACCCCATTTTTGACCGACCTTAAGACTCAGACGTCACTGATTGAGCGCTTGGTGATGTTGCATAATGTGCTCGTTCAGAAGTTTCAGAGTCGCGGCCGTAAGCCCTGCCTCCGGACTTCCGAACCCTTTTTTGTGCCTTGTCTCGGTTTGCGAACCAGACTCGGTTTTCTCTGTTTCTTTTCCTGAAGGGAGGGAGAGGTCCCGTAGACCATCTCTCAATGTCCGTAGGCTACATTTGGTGGCCGTAGGCCATTTTGCCCATTTCGGAGTCCGGTTCCCGGTTTTCGGAGCCGTCAGGCCGTGTGCCTCGGTTCGGGACCGCTTAACCATCTCCTATTGCTCTGATTTTTTTTGCATACATCCTATTTCATCCATTTTGAGGGACACTGGGGGCTGAGAAACCCACTTCGAGGTCGAATACCATTTTCGGTGCTTAACGGCCCATTTTCGGGACCCCGAACTGCGTGTTTTGGCTCCGGAACATTCTTTTTGCAACGTTTTCGCTCATTTTTGGCAGGTACCTCTGTTTTATCACAGGGAAGGTCACTGAAGGGTGGGAGGCCAGCAATTGTTGCAGCAACCAGTTATTTCTCTTCCGGAGCCTCCCGGCGCCCGTTTTTCGCACTTCCGGGCTAATGTTGAATACCTTAGAGCTAGTGTTGCCAACTTTCAACCACATATCTGTGATCTACACATCTGGGAGGCCACTAAAAGTTGGTGGCCGGCCATTAAGGTCACCTGACCCTTTTGACCCCTTTCTTCCGGGCTAATGTTGAACCCCTTGGACCTTTTTTCTTGAACTTTGAACCACATATCTGTGATGTACACACCTGAGAGGCCCCTAAAAGTTCATGGCCGGCCAGTAATTCAACTTGACCCTTTTGACCCCCTCTTTCCGAGCCATTGTTGCACCCCTTGGGCCCACTTTCTTGGAATTTCAATTACATGGTTGTGTTGTACACACATAGGGCTACCTCCCCAATATCTGGCCGGCCAGAAAAGCTTGTTGACCCTTTTGACCCCTAGCCGGCCGGCTATGGGGTGTGGCCGGCCGGCCACCTCCAGCCAAAGTGAGAGGCCGGCCGTGTTCTCCTCACTGTACCCTTTCCAGTTGTGGGGCAATATCCCCCAGATATTTTCTATATCCGGGAGATATTTTGGGAGAGAGTTATGCTCTCCAATTCACCCCCCTTTTACACCCCTTTCTTGACCTTATAACCAGCTGAGGGTCTTCTTCAAGAGGGTTAGAAAAATTCCTCTCCAAGCACAAACCCTAAACTCCATTGTCATCCTTCTCAATTCTCCAAAAAACCCTAACTTCTTAACCTTCATTCCTTCTACACCACCAAGCTCTACCACCACCATCTCATTTCCAGCAGCAAGGGAGGATTCTTGAAGGCTAAAGAAGCTGCAAATCAACCCAAGAAGCAACAAAAGCTTGGATCTTCAAGGGTAAGTTACACTTTGATCCTTTTGACCCTTTTCCTTGATCTATTTCTAAGCCTCATTTCTTTTTGGTTTCAAGCTTCGGCCCTAACTGAAAAGGGACATATTTTGAGCTCATCTTCACTTCTCATTAAGGGCTCAACCCTGTTTGAGCCCTCCATAATACACTTGCTTCATTGATCATCTTGTATGTCATAGTTTTGCATGCTATTTTTGACCCATGAGCAATTTATTTTCGAGCATGTTGTAAACTTATATGAGACATATTTTGAGCCCCTCTTCAACATTGGAGAAGGGCTCAACATTGTTTGGTGTTTCCATATGTCACTTGTAGTTATATCCCCTATTTGGCCCCATTTTTGCATAAATTAGTAGCCCTCTTTGCTTCTGTTTTTGGACCTTGGTCCGAACTGAAAGTGGTCTTATTTTGGCCTATACTTCATGTTTCATTCACACTTTTTTTCTGTTTGGTGATTATTTTATATACTTCATGTTATAGCACCTTTTGAGCCTTGTTTTGCATCACATTTTTAGCATGTTTGTATACTGATTTGAGGTCTGCCATATACTGTAAATGTTCATATTTTTGGTTCATCTTCAGTGTTATAGAAGGAAATTTTTCAGTTTGAGTTTTGCTTATACCACTTGCTTCATTACCCCTCTTTTGGCCCCTATTCTTGCATGCTATTTTTTCCATACCTATACTTGCTGTTTGGCCTTGTTTATAACTGGAAAAGTGCTTATTTTGGGGCTGTCTAGCTTCTGTCTTTGCATTGCATGTCCATGTTGTGCATGTTTAGCATGGCTATAGGCCATTTCGGGTGCCTAATGTTGCATTTCGGGACAATTTCATGCATCTGGTATCATTTCGCTACATTTCGGGACTGTTTTTCCCCATATTTCGTTGCTGAAATTCTGTTAGTATGCTTGCATATCATTTTTGCCATTTTTCATGTCATTTTAGCATCGCCTCGGTTTGCGTGCCCGTGTGCACGCATTTCGAGGCACCTCATTTTTATCCGACGGCATCCGATGTGAGTGTGGCTGAGGCTCACTCATGTTGGTATAAGCCCATTTGTCATTTCCATGTCATTTTAGCAACGCCTCGGTTTGCGTGCCCGTGTGCACGCATTTCGAGGCACCCCATTTTTATCCGACGGCATCCGATGTGAGTGTGGCTGAGGCTCACTCATATTGGTATAAGCCCATTTGTCATTTCACTGCATCTATCATCGCCTCGATTTGCGTGCCCGTGTGCACGCACTTCGAGGCATCCCATTTTCACTACATCTATTATCGCCTCGGTTTGCGTGCCCGTGTGCACGCACTTCGAGGCATCCCATTTTTACTGCATCTATCATCGCCTCGATTTGCGTGCCCGTGTGCACGCACTTCGAGGCATCTCATTTTCACTGCATCTATCATCGCCTCGATTTGCGTGCCCGTGTGCACGCACTTCGAGGCATCCCATTTTTACTACATCTATCATCGCCTCGATTTGCGTGCCCATGTGCACGCACTTCGAGGCACCTCATTCGCATCGTTTCTGCCATCGCCTCAGTTTGCGTGTCCGTACGCACACACTTCGAGGCACCTCATCTTCATATCATTCTGCCATTTTCTCGGTTTGCGTGCCCGTGTGCACGCACTTCGAGGCATGTCATTCCATAGCATTGTGTATGTTAGGATTATATCTTAGTTACATTTCATGCATATCATGCATATTGCATCATGTTCGGAATAGGAGTTAGCCCGGGCACGGGAAACGAGGTACATTTCGTACTCCGAGTGACGGAATGTGTCTCAATTCCCCAGTCACCGACACTCCGGATTATCCATGATGGAGTTAGGTTTTAGCTGTAGTTTCATGTGCATTCATCCTATATTGAGTTGTGCATTTCGATTCCTCGGCCATCATGCCTCGGTATGCGTGATTGGTGGCACGAGGATCGAGACATGCATATATTTGTGCAAATACATTGCTATGCCCCTTTCCTGCTCTCTGTTGCAGCAAAACGAAGAATCAGCAACTTTTTGGGGCTCGGCACGCATTTCAAGAACAGGTGTAAACAGAGGCTAATCGGGGCATTCCGGTGGATTTCCGCGCAAGACAATCCGGACATGCATCATCCATCAGAAGCAAGACAGTCCCTGGCTTGCACGCCAGTTTTATTTGCTTTCTTAGTTAATTCATTAATTAATTAGGATTTTGTAATATTTTGGACTGTAATATTCTTTTATTCGGGACTGTAATATTTGGACTGTATATTTATTCGGACCCTCTGTGCGAGGGCACAACTGTAATAAGTGTGCGTGAGTGTGTTGTATGTCTTCCAACCCCACGTCTTTCTCCCTTTTATTTATCCGCTTTTGATGGTTAGATTAGGGCATGTTTAAATTAGCATACAGTATGACAGCATGTTTGCATCATTCATCTGTATTGCATGCACCGGGCTCGGCGCATCATACTAACTGCATTGTACTTTCAATTTCAAAGTTGAATACATGATAGCTGTAGCATCTCATATACCATCTTAGAATAGCCGAGCCTACTATAATTGCATTTTTGCATGTGTTGCATTAGGCATTTCTGTATACTTAGGATTCATGCATGATTTCTAATAAGTGTCTATTTTGGCTTGGAGTACTCGGTGAGTTTTTATGCTTTAGCATCCTTGCATGCGTGTGAGTGAATGCCATGATAGCATGCTTACCATGAGGCTATGTGCTTGTCTGATATAACTGCCTGAATGCCTGTGGGTGAAGGCTGAGTTACTTAAATTGGAATAAATCATCAAATGTTTTAAACTTACCTGCGGGTAGCAAACCACTTTCAAAAACAAACATGAAATGTTTTGTTCCAATTCGGGCGATCCAGTCTATATTTATATGCTGTGCGCATCACATAGTAACCTAGGCTAATAAACCGGTTAAGAACTCACAATGTTTTCAAAAATTGATATCATGGTTAGTAGAGGCCGGTCTATGACCGGGCGAGCGGGGGTGCTCACGAAGTGACCTTCCCCAATCGTACCCAAGTTCCCGAGCCGAGGCAACTTTGGTGATGACGGACACGTGGCCTTTTGGCACCGAGTCAGGGTTTCCTAAATTTCCCAAAATAAAATATTTAGGTGGCGACTCTGTATCTGGCAAAGCAGTCCATGTTTGGCACTACTTTTTCAAAAATCAGTTTCTCAAAAAACGATTTGCCGGATTTGGACTCTTTGGTTCAGATTAGGAACCGTGACATTTAAGAGTCCGAGCTGTAGTGACCCCAAATGAACAGAACGGGAGCTTAAACCCTCCCGGGGCGTTCGGGGGACGTCTACAGTTTCTGGCGACTCCGCTGGGGATTTAGAGAACTTGACTCGAACTCATGATATCTGTTTTTGACTACACTTGTGTGTTTCTTTGCATTGCATTTGCATTGGTGCGCCTAGGACACCGTGTTTGCCATCTGCTATTCCTGAACGGTTTGCCGGAGGCTTGTCTTGTCAAGGCATGACCATAAGGCTGACCGGTTGTGGGCTCTGCCAGTATGGGAACACAAACCCCGGTTTTACCGGGGCACCCTCTTTGACCATTCGACCTAGTGCATATTCGGATCCATAGTGACCATTCCAAATTAGGACAGGTTGCTTACCCGTTTATAGGTTGTTTGAAACCGCTGCGTGCGTAGTGAAACCCTAGCTCCTGACAAAATAGGACAGGGAAACCCTACCCCAACATAGGGGTGTTTTGGCTCTCACTTATCTGTTATGTGCTTTAGAGTGCGTCTCTACAGGAATGCATGTATCAGTATATGAGTGTGGGCATCAGGCCTGCGGGTTTCAGTTCAGTATTGGCAGTATCAGGCCTGCAGGCATCAGATCAGTATATGAATTTGAGTATCAAGCCTGCAGGCTACGGTTCAGAATTATCATTATCAGGCCTGCGGGCATCAGTTCAGTATTGTCGACATCAGGCCTGCGAGCATCAGTTTGGTATTAAGGGTATCAAGCCTGCGGGCATCAGCCAGTATTTGAGGATTAATTATCCGCGGATATCAGATTCTGTTTCGGGGAACAATGATACAGGGATGATAATCAGTGTTTGAGGACAGTGTATATTTCAGCTTATTGACTATGTGTTGTTATGCCCGACTGTGTGTCTTGCATTTTATTTTAAGCTGTTGTGCTGTCCGTTTATCTGTTTATTTATTTCCTTTTCGCTTTATTTATCTTTTGCTAGGTCAGTTTTAGCACGATTGCTTCCGACCCAACAGGCATTCCCCAAGCACCTTGGACACGAGGTCGTCGACTCCACCGATCTGAGGATCTAATAGACGGACAGCCAGTGTTCTATTCTCTACCCCATGTTATCAGAAGGAAGCCGAAAAGGCGCAGTGTGTCAGAACAGAGGTTGTCAGGGCAGTGGATTACTTCATCAGAGGACTATAGGACTGAGGTCTCAATTACTGCTGCAGAAATAGCCATACCAGTTAGACAGATGGAGCAACAGAATACATCAGGGATAGAGGCCCTAATGCGCCAGATGCAGGAGAGCATGAAACAGATGCACGATGATGCCGCCCGTCAAGCGGAATTCTCCAAACAGCAGGCCACAGTCATGGCCCAACAGGCTGAGTTGATTACCAGATTGCAACAACAGAACACAACATCTGCTTCACAACAAATCCCTCCTCCGGCGGGGGCCCCATTACCCGAGAAGGCTCCTGCTATTCAGGACGTTCCTCCAAACACCCAAAATACTGTACCGACTGTCCAAAATTTACAAGAGGACACGAGTCTTCCAACGGGGCCAGCACCGCCCCCGATTCCACCACAACTGTCCAAGGTCCATACATCCAATCACCCGGACTCTCCATCCGAGGTCGAGATTGATCATACGGCTCTGAAATTGAGCAAATTGGAGAAACTCTTTAAGAAATCCCAAGGGGCTAAGGCTATGCCGGATATCGGAGATGGATATACCGAGGAGGCCGTGACACTCCCCGATAGGTTCAAAATGCCACAAATAGACCGTTTTGACGGGACTGGCGACCCCATGGTCCATATCCGACTGTTTGCGGATGTCTTGCGGCCAATGGGCCTAACACGACAACAGAAGCTCTCACTATTCGGCCGAACCCTGTCGGGTGTGGCCTCCCATTGGTACGCAAGATTATCGGATGAGGTGAAGAAGAATTGGGACGAGATGGCTAAGGCCTTTGTCACACAATATTCATACAACACTCAGATCAAGATCACAACCCGTGATCTTGAAACGACGAGGCAAGAGCCCAAGGAATCTTTCTCGGACTTTGTGATCCGATGGAGGGCGAAGGCGTCGACGATGACTTTAAGGCCTACTGACAGAGATCAAATTCGGATGATTGTGCGCAATCTCCACCCGAAGTTAATGCAAAGAATGATTGTGGTCCCCTTCCCTACTTTCGCAGATTTACATGATATGGGGGTGCAAATAGAAGATGCTATGAGGCAAGGACTGTTTGACCAGGACAGAGAACAACCGAGGAGGACCTTCAATCGCAATAACAATGCAGGCCCGAGCGGCGCTGCAAATACGAGAGCCTCGGAAGTTGGTATGGTCACCACCACTCCCCCCTCCCCCTCCAAGACCTATGACTGCCACACCATTCTCCGGCGCGTCCGGAAGCAACACACAAACCAACAGATTCCAACCACGAGGCCAAAGAACCTTTACTCCACTATATATGCCTCTGACCAAAGTTCTAGGAATACTGATCAGAAAGAATCATTTAAAACCCCTAGAACCAAAGCCATTACCAAATCCACTTCCCCCCTCATATGACCCGTCAAAATACTGTGCATACCACCAACAACACGGTCATGACACCGACCGTTGTTACAGACTGCGTCATGAGATCCAAGATCTTATTGACAAACAGGTGATCGCACCTCCCGACCAACCCAATGTTACGACCAACCCTCTCCCATCACATAACCAAGCTCCTCCTCCCAAAAGAATTAACTTTATCCAGACTGGGGTCGCATCTTACGATCCTAGCATCTACATTACGCCCACCCACCTACCCAAGCCGGAGGTGCTCCTCCCCGATTGCACTGACTTCTTGTGCATGGTGGACATCTCCAAAACCCAAACAGAACTGATGGTGGTGACCGTCGAAGACAGGGCAGGGCAGATTTTAGAGGAGAATGAGATTGTTGAATCCAGGACTGGACAAAATTTTGCTGGAGGAGCTTATGATCCAAGCAAGTACATCCTATCAACGAGCCGAATTGGGCTAAGTGTAGAATTTCCCGAGACAGGAGAATTGTGCATGATCCGGGGGGATAGATCTGGGCTATGGACAGATGAGCTGACAACTGCAGGGAAGGACTTTGCCAATCTGCAACTTCTTGATGATCAGGAGCTGGAGGATGCGTCCATTAACTGGAATGATTATGAGGGATCAGAGGAAGCCACGGGATGGCTCGAAGATCAACCGGACGCAGTGGGGGAAGCTCAACCAAAACAGAGCCCGGCAGGGGCAGAAATATCAGTTGTGGCCGGAACGGCCGAAAATCAAGTGGTACCGCCGGAGAGCGCCGGTGTAAAGAATTCCGCTCGTGATATGGGCATTACGGATGAAGGAACTATTGAACAAACAGCTGTACTGACGCAGTTGGAGCAAGGAAAGTTTGAGGAAACTGAGAGAGCCAGAAAGGCAAAAGGCCCTGAGGGGACCGAAAGTGCTGTGTGCACAAAGACAAGCAATGCTGCGAGCATATGGGCAGAGAGCACTGAGAGTGCGAATGGACCGGAGCCAGACAGGTGTCTGTTGGCTGCCAGTGGGATGTGGTGGGAAGATGACGATTTGTGCCTTGCCCACACCGATGAAGACTGGGGAAATAACCAGCCGGATGATACTTGGTATCTAGATGAAGTGGACCACATGACAAGAAGTGGGCGGTACTTCAAGCCCCCACAAATAGACCAACCCGAGGCATCTGGGAAAGACAGAGAAGCGGAGAGACAGAAGGAGAAGCAGATCGAAGACGAGGCTGTGTTGAAACAATTAAAGAAAATACAAGCAGACATCTCCATCTGGGGACTGCTAATGGCATCACGAGTACACAGAGAAGCTGTCCTATCTGCCATGGACAAGTCCAAACTCTCCATAGACACCACGCCTGAACAGCTGGTCGGGCTGGTTTTTCCGGGAGGAGGCTCCCCGGCATTAACTTTTTCCGACAAGGAACTATCGCCTGAGGGCACAAACCATAACAAACCGCTCTATATTTCCGTGGAATGTAGAGATAAGTGGATACCGGTGGTACTTGTTGATACCGGGTCTGCGATTAATGTCTGCCCGACCAGAACGACATATGCAATCGGGTTGAAGCCCGTAGATTTCGTCCCAACCACCCAAGTGATCAGAGCATACGATAATACCAGCAGAGAGGTGATGGGGACTGTTAAAATTCAAACCAAGGTTGGTCCAGGATAACACAGTATCGAATTTCATATCTTGGACGTTCCCGCAACCTTTAACTTACTTTTGGGGCGACCGTGGTTGCACCAGGTCAAAGCAGTCTCTTCCACCCTACATCAGATGCTAAAGTACCCCCATGGGAAAGGGGTAGCAATCGTTTTTGGAAATTCATCGATCCATCCGCCGCCGGAGGTGTCTACACCCGTCTTGGAGATCGAGCACGGCACGGAGGATGTGTTTTTGTCGGGGTTCACTTTGGCCGAGGCTCAAGTGGTGCAGAATGTCATGGCTGCGAATGAGGGCATGTATGTTAGTGCACAATCCATATACCTCATGAACAAGCTAAAGCATACCCCTGGGATGGGATTAGGGAGAAGCGGCCGGAAAGGCGTTTCAGTATTGGCCGAAGTGCCGCACAACCCCCACGCCTTTGGACTGGGTTATCTGCCCACCGAAGAGGACTGGTTGAGGAAAGGAAAAGAAATGGCCGGAAGAGCCAAGGCAAAAAGGGCCGGGAAGCCATTTGAGTTAATGCACAGGCCCATCTGGGGTACCCTAAACGGACGCTTCGTCCGGGAGGGGGAAGATTTTCCATTCTGTGGCTTCCCGGAGCCATGGCAAAACGCGAAGGGGGAGCGCGTGCCTGGTTTTGAAATCTTCTTCGACATACAATTATCTGGGGATGACGTTGCCGAAGCGCAGACAGACCCACCAACTGAGGTTGAGCAATGTGAAGCAGTGGATCCTGAGAGTACAGAGCTGGAAATGGGGGTAGCACTGGCGAGTCTACTATCAGATCCTCCGATCGGCCAAGAGTGCTTGGGGGATAACTCTTCGGTTTCTGTGATTGGAGATGAAATAGCTGCGGACTTTCCAGCGCCGATCTTAGATGCATCTATCGCACCTTCTCTCATCTGGCAGTATGAAGAAGGCTTTTTATCTAGCAGTTCCGGGTCAGGTAGTGAGCCGGAATCTGATTCTACCGAATCTTCTGAGTCAGAATCAGATTCCAGCTCGACTGAGTCTGAGTCCAGTATTCCTGGGAGTGATAACCCGGATACCACAGTCCTGTCTAGGTCGTCTTTTTCATTTTCTTTTGAGTCTGTTGTAACAGAGGAATCTGACGGCTTGGAAGTATTTAATGAGAATGATATGGATGTGGTTTCTGAGTATTTTTCTGTGCCTTTGATTTATTGCTTAAATCAGGATTTTCAAAATTTTGATGAAAACAGCGAGGAAGAAATTCCTCCAGTTTTGCAACGATTAATCAATCAAGAGCAGGAAAGATTTGTTAAACCCTTAATGGATGAAATCACTACTGTGAATGTTGGTACTGAGAAGGACCCGCGGCTGGTCCAGATCGGGTCCACGTTGTCTTCAGAGGAGCGCGAGCGCTTAGTCGCTTTATTAAAAGATTTCAAAGATGTTTTCGCGTGGTCCTATGAAGACATGTCTGGAATCGATCCTGAGATTGTACAGCACCGGATCCCTCTTGATCCAGAGGCCCGCCCTGTCAAACAGAAACTCAGAAGGATTCGCCCGGACTGGGCCCTCAAGATTAAGGAAGAGGTCACCAAACAAATTGACGCAGGGTTCCTGCTAGTATCTGAATATCCAACTTGGTTGGCCAACATAGTTCCGGTGCCAAAGAAGGATGGCAGAATTCGGGTCTGTGTAGACTTCAGAGATTTGAACAGGGCCAGTCCGAAGGACGACTTCCCCTTGCCGCACATCGACGAATTGGTGGATTTCACGGTAGGACACGCCTTGCTTTCGTTTATGGATGGTTTCTCAGGCTATAATCAGATAGTGATGGCACCCGAAGACCGGGAGAAGACTGCGTTCACTACCCCGTGGGGGACATATTGTTATAGAGTGATGCCATTCGGGTTGAAAAATGCTGGAGCTACGTATCAACGGGCAGCGACTACAATATTGCGTGATATGATCCATAAGGAGGTCGAGGTGTATGTGGACGACATGATTGTCAAGTCCAAAGATAGAGAGGGCCACTACACCGCCTTACAAAAATTCTTTCAACGGATCAAAGAGTTTCGGCTGCGACTGAATCCCCAGAAATGCACGTTTGGTGTTACAGCAGGGAAGATGCTAGGGTTTCTGATCACACAAAGGGGCATTGAGGTCGACCCTTCCAAAATCAAGGCCATCTTAGAAATGCCACCACCAAGGACTGAAAAGGAGGTGCGAGGCTTTCTGGGTAAAGTGCAATTCATAAGACGGTTTATTTCTAAATTAACCTTGACTTGTGAACCACTTTTTGGCCTCCTGAAGAAAGGAAAGAAATTCCAGTGGGACGACCGATGTCAAGTAGCTTTTGAGCAGATCAAGGAGTATCTACAGAACCCACCCGTGTTGTCACCACCAGAGCCGGGGAGACCGTTGATACTGTACCTTTCGGTAACTGAGACTACCATGGGCTGCATGCTCGCGCAGGAATCAGAAGACAAAGTGGAAAGAGCCATCTACTATCTGAGCAAAAAGATGCTAGATTACGAGACCCGCTATACGCCGCTGGAGAAGGCTTGTTTGGCCTTGGTATGGGCAACCAGGAAGCTGCGGCACTACCTGTTAGCCCACTCTGTAATGTTGGTTTCGCGTTTGGATCCCATCAAATATCTCTTCGAGAAACCAGCACTTACGGGTAGGCTGGCTCGCTGGCTGCTGTTGCTCTCCGAATTTGATTTGAAGTATGTAACGCGCAAGTCAGTAAAAGGCAGAGCGGTAGCGGAGTTCCTTGCCGACCACCCAGTTGAGGGGGATGAAGCGATTGAGTATCTATTCCCAGATGAAGCCATTCTGCACGTCGAAGATGAAACTTGGACAATGTACTTTGACGGAGCGTCAAACCAGTATGGGTATGGGATAGGGGTGTTGCTGATAGCGCCTGATGATTCCCGTATCCCTTTAGCATTCAAGCTCCGGTTCAAAGTTTCCAACAATGAAGCAGAGTATGAGGCATGTATTGCTGGCCTGGAAGCAGCCCTGGAACTAGGGGCAAGACGAGTGGACGTCATTGGGGACTCGAACCTTGTTGTGTCTCAAGCAAAAGGAGACTGGAAGGTCAAGGAGGAAAGGATGATAATCTACCACCAAGCCTTGGATTTGTTAATTCCTCGGTTTGAGAAGCTAAATTTCACCCACCTCGTAAGAGAGAACAACAGGTTTGCAGATTCACTAGCAACTCTATCTTCTATGATAGACATCTCGTCCGGAGTCCGGATGCGTCCAGTCATTATTGATCAGAAGTTCGTGCCGGCATACGAGTCAATTTTCGCCATAGATGAAGTTCAAGACAGCAACCCCTGGTACTACGACATCTGGAACTTCTTGGAAAAGGAGACATATCCACTAGGGGCAAATGCCAAAGATAAGAGGGCTGTCAGAAGAATGGCTGCTCAGTTCGTTATCTGCGGGGGAAATTTGTACAAAAGGGGTCACCTGGGAATGCATAAGCTCTGTGTAGAAGCTGAAGAGTCAAAGCGCCTGATGGAAGCCATCCATGGGGGGGAGTGCGGTGCACACATGAATGGAGTAATGCTGGCCAGAAAGATCCTCAGACAAGGCTACTACTGGTCAACCATGGAGGAGGATTGCATTGGTTTTGTTCGGCGATGCCACAAATGTCAAATCCATGCAAATCGCATGAACATCCCGCCGTCAAAGCTGTACAACATGACTTCGCCATGGCCTTTTTCAGTCTGGGGAATTGATGTGATCGGAGCTGTTACCCCGAAGGGGTCAAACGGGCATGAGTTTATCCTAGTAGCGATAGATTATTTCACAAAGTGGGTCGAGGCCCAATCATACGCAGTGTTGAAGGCGTCGCATGTCGCAAAGTTCATCAGGAACAACATCATCTGTCGCTACGGGGTGCCAAACGAAATAATTTCAGACAATGGTTCCCACTTCAAGAAAGAAGTGATAGACTTGTTGGAGAAATACAATGTGGCTTTTCATAAGTCATCTACATACAGGCCACAAACCAACGGAGCGGTTGAGGCCGCCAACAAGAATATCAAGCATATACTACAGAAGATGGTGGAAACCTATCGAGATTGGCCAGACAAGCTGCCATTTGCTTTGTGGGGCTACAGGACTTCAATCAGAACTTCTACTGGAGCAACTCCATATTCATTGGTCTATGGAATGGAGGCTGTTCTACCCATTGAGATTGAGGTCCCATCATTATGAGTATTGGCTGAATGCCAGATAGCCGAAACAGATTGGCAGCAAAGCAGATTCGAAGAACTCATGCTCTTTGATGAAAGAAGACTGAAAGCACTGTACCACATCCAAGGCTATCAACGCAGAATTGCCCAGGCTTTCGACAAGAAGGTTAAGTCTAGGAATCTGAAAGAAGGAGATTTGGTGCTCAAAGATAACCGAGCTCCCATCCACGACCCAATGGGCAAGTTCAAACCTAATTGGACTAGTCCTTACATCATCAAAGCTATCTGGTCAGGTGGAGCTGTGGTTCTGATGGATCTAGATGGCTTGGAGTTCTCACAACCGATCAATATGGACAAGTTGAAGAAATACTATCCTTGAGGGGCTCGCTAGGCCGAAAACCCGAAAGGGCGACCTAGGCAAAATTCAGAGCACAAAAAAATTAGAAAATATAAAAACTGAGCTCGCAAGGTTGAAAACCCGCAAAGGGCGGCCTTGGCAAAAGTTAGAGCGCAAAAGGAGAGTGAAAATACTCGAGTGAACCCAAGCCTGAACTACGTAAGGCTTGATTCTCATCCTTGGGATACGTAGGCAACTTCATCTTGAAGTTCAGCCATAAATTTTTCCCCGATCAACTCTGTCCATTTTGATCATCTCAGTCATTTCTATCCATCAGCATTTATCGTGATCTCCGGTACAGTGCTGTTCAGACTAGGGGCAACTTTCCGTTGCCGCGACGATGCAAAGTTACTCAGACTAGGGGCAACTTTCCGTTGCTATGAAGTGCCGCATTGTTCTTCAGACTAGGGGCAACTTTCCAGTTGCAGGGATCTGGGGTTGTGCATTTCAGTGACAGATTTTCGACATGTCCAGTTCTGATCCACATCGAAAATAGTTTTGAAAAGTTTTAATAAAAGTTGACTTTGTTCAAATCAATCTTTTTACGACTTAGACCATTTTTGGACCAAAAGCGGAAAATTTTCAGTACCATAACTTTCAATTTCATTGATTTCAAAATAGAGTTCTCCTGCTCTTGCATTACAATCGAGGTTGCTTATTTTAGTACATTCATAAAGAAAACTTGAAAATACTAATAAGCAATAAATTCGAGGCATAGTTGAATCAAGTATCTCTGTGTCCCCTCCCAGAGCTGGACGGAGCATCTGATGCCAAGCTGGGCCCAACCTGTGCCTCCTCATTGAGCCAATCCACGCACTCATCGGACAAGGTGCAACTGAAAGTGGAAGCAGGGGCCAGAAGCTCTCTAGTCCTCCATGCCGTGGCATATCGGGCAAGCTGTGCACCCCGGACCGGGAAAGCAGCTGGGTACTCAATCCCCTCCGGTGGGCAGGTCTGATCATGACCAAACTGACGCAGGAACTGGAACGGAAAATAGAATACGCAGTGGGTTAGGCCAATCAATTGGATCCCAGTCAGCCGGGACATACTATAGCTCATTGCCGGGAGGTTGAGCCAAGGGCAACGCCAAGCAATACCGTCTGCAGACAAATTGCACATCCAATCGAACCACCACCTTTCGTCAAGAGCATTGACTAGGCGCTGCCGAAAGAAGTAGCCTCGAGCTGAATAAGCCGGGCAAGAGTCCACAACCTGCAACTTATCCATTAACCATACCTAGGGGAGGGATGGAAAATGAGAGAATAAAGAATAGAGAGATGTATGATGAGAGAAAAGTAAGACAAAGGTTTTGAGAAAAAAATCGAGCCTGAGGGTCGAGTGATGTGAGCAAATATATATGTAAGGTTGGATGGGAAACATTACCTGCAATAGCAGCGGACTCCCAGCAAACCTAGTCGCCTCCCGGCGATAGACAGAATCTAAACCCATCAATGTCTCGGCCAAAGTCATGGCAATACAGCTCTTTCCTTCTCTCAAACCTTGGGCGACTTCAATCAGGCGAATGCTAGCCCCGCCGAAGCCCGAGGAAAGCAGAAAGTGAGACAACATGCATAAGCAGAGGGCGTGTTGCCGAAAACCCTGCCAATAATGGTTGCTGCGGTCACCAGCGTCGGAGAAACGATGGATCAAGCCGAGGATGTCCAGCTCTCCACTGCAGATCAGAGATCGAGCGTCATGCGCTGTCAGCCCACACATCCGCCCTAAAGCCTGGGCGTGACCAAAACGGAGCTGGGGCAAGATCACTTCAGAGCACTCGGACTCCATCAAAATCTGAAAATCTTCAAAAGTGGGACACATCTCTTGGCCGCTAAAGCTAAAAACATGCGTCACTGGATTCCAGAACCTTGCCGCGGCATGGAGGAAAGGAAGTTGTAGCGGAGTACGGCTCAACGTGAATAGTGCATTCAAGCCGAAACCCCGAAAATTTAGCTTTTCCGAGCCATCTAGAGAAGAGATCCAAGAGGTGATATTTTCTGCGAGAAACGCCTCCATCTTTGTCTAAAACTAAGATGAAATGAATGTTCCCGAAGTTGAGGCTTTTATAGAAGAAAAAATACTATTCACGGGGACACGTGTCAAAAATCTGGTGGCTGCAGGACTGAATGGCCGGTCAGCTACTTTTTCTGGCTGGCCAGCTATTTACTTTCTGCAGAAATGGCTGGCCAGCCATTCACTTTTTGCAAAAATGGCCGGCCAGCTCCCAGGGATGGCTGGCAATGCTGCAGTGTGTCTCCTCGGCCCTGTTTTACTCTTCGAAGGAGAACTCCAAGCATTTCCATGCAACGGGAGAGTCGAAGGCCTTCATTTCAGACGCGTTCCGATGCCCAGATCGTCCAAAGTACACTTTGTTGTTGTTGAGTTTTGCTTATCGAGTTGTTGCATTTTGCTTATCGAGTTGTTCGTCGAGCGGACGTGTTTTGTATTTGAGTCATTGCTCTCTGTTTAAGCAATTTTTGTTAAAGTCTTGTTTATTTGCGTTATTGCTTTTTGCTTATCGAGTTGTAAACTTGCTAAAGATTCTGTTATATGTTAGTAAGTTGAGTTGTTTAGTTTGTTGCGTTGGTTCACTACCTGACTTGGTGATTACACAATGCGCATTACCATTCAATTTCATTTTTGTGCAAAGTAAATAATGCGATACGATGCTAAAAGTTCAAAATACAAACACCTTTTCAAAAGCTATTTCATTTCATCATGCTTTACAACAAACAAAGGTACAAGTTTTACAAAAAAATAAAACTGCCTAACAATGTGCAAAGTGCTACAAACTACTAGCAAAAAGAAAAATAAAGCAGGAAATAGCAGCATCAAAATCCTCGGGAACGGGAACGAGAAGCACGCCTGGTCCTCTTTTGTGGGACAACCTCCACACCACCATCAGAGTCGGAGCTGTCATCCTCAGGATCCTCCTCAGCCTCGCCTCTGTTCCCCGAGCCAAAACCGGAGCCTCCCTCCTCAACAGATGTCTCGAACTGACGGTCGGTAGCCTCCTCCTCCTCCTCCTCCTCCTCATCAGGCTCCACCTCCACAACATGAGCCCTGCGTCTGCGGACAGGCCCTCCTCGAGCTCCTCGATAAGGCCTAGATGGCCCGACTCCTCGGGAAGGCCGAGATGACCCCGCCCCCTGAAAAGGCTCAGATGGCCCAACTCCCCAATGAGGCCCGGATGGCCTAGTCTGCGGCTGACCGGACCAGGAAGGCATCTGAAAACAAAGAGTTCAATTCAAATATATCAGTCCAAATATGTACATCAGACGCAGATACAAGCAAAAGCTACATGAAGTGGGTGCATGTAAATACAGTGTACAAGTGAGGTGTGTGGCAGATGTGTTCTACACAAGTAGTCAATCGATGCAGTGGAAATCAGCATGTCATCAGAAGTATGATAAATGCCAGAAAACTGAAGGGTACCTGAATGCCTGCGACGGACAACTGTGCCTCCCTGCGCAGGACCATACCCTCGAGTGTGGCCACCAGCCCAACCACCTCCTCTATGTACCCTCGCGATGGCTGCAAAAATGAGCTCATAATCATCAGTAAACAGAAGAGTGTCTAAACATCTGAATGATGAATGAAAAGTGGAGCATACCGGCGGTGAGTCCGGGTCAATGGCATATCGATCATTGGGCATCGGAGGCTCTAGTGGGATCGGGGTCGGAGAGCTGGCCCCATACTGCCATGCCATCAACTCAGTAGGCATATCTGGCCATCCCAGATGAGGATGAATCGACGGGGTCGGAGGAAACGGTCTACTCCCACCTCTAGATGTGCCAGCCCTGCTAGAAGAAGGGATGTCTGTAGCTCGAGCCTGAGCCTGGTCCGAGGATGACATACCGGCAGGTCTCATCATCGGAATACGAGCTTCTGTCAATGGAGGCATCAAATATATGTGACGATAGGTGGCGTAGTCCCCCTCCGCAACATATAGCAAAGCATCGCTGCCCAGCATGGCGCCGACTACCTCTGAGTAAGAGAGCCTGTCAGCAATCCGCATACTAGCTGGAGGTACTGCGGGAACATCCTGAGAAAGATACCCCCGTACCTGGCGCAGAAAGCGCTCCCCCAGGAACCAGACTCTGCCAACTGGCCCTTCGAGCAGGACCCTATACCGGGAGATGCCTGACGCTCCGGTATACTGAAGTAGGAGATCATCACCCAAGGGTGCCCAAGGCTGCCAAGTAATCTGCGGATGATAAATGCATAAACCAATCAGAAATCAAGAATATACAGAGCAAGTCAAAGATGAAAATGAAAAGAACTGAAAGTTCTGAAGTACCTCTGAGTGTCGCACAGTGTCGAAGTACTGTCGCGGGCGAACCAGGGTCTCTCGAGGCCTCGCCCGGTGCGGGCCCTCAAATATCAATGAATATGGGGTCACGGGAATCCCCACCACCTCCAGCTCTGGGGCTAACGATGGGAAGTATACATAAGCCCATAGCTGAGAAAAGCAGTGCAGAATATATGTACGAAATGCTGAGAGCAAAATGCAGACTGTAAAAGTGCGCTGTGTGTGCAATGTACAAGTAATGAAGAGCAGAAATGTAAATCGAGGGGACAGAAAATACCTCCCAAGCTCTCCAGTAGCCGCCAAGTAGGTCGCCCCGCCCGCGGGAGGTCGCGCTCATGTAAAAGTAGAGGGTAGCCAGGCCAGCGCCACCCCAATCATATCTACTGACCTGTGATAGGTCAACCAGAGCGCTCAACAGGTATAGCCCAATGGTGTTCCCTCTGTCGGCGAACAGGGTAGTCCTGAAGAGGAACATCAGGAAGCCACGAGCATACTGCTCTGTCTCCTCGGGAGTCTCGGGCACCATCTCTGCCCGCCGAAAATGGGAAGAGAACCAAGTGTATCTGACTCTCCCTGAAACCCTATCAACAGGTGGGCGAGCCCCCAACAAATACATCCAGGCGGCCTCCCACTCGCCCATATCCTCATCATAGGGGATGGGCCAACCTCCGACATCAAGGCCGGTCAATACAGCAAAGTCAAAAGGGGTCATGGTCATGTCCCCGGTAGCAGAGAAATGAAAAGAATTGGTGGTGTCCCACCATCTCTCTACCAGAGCTGCCATCAAGGTCCTCCTGGCAGGACAGCGTGACAACCCGACACAGAAGGGGCCAAACCCCGCCAAGTCTACTAAGTCTCTGACGCCCTCCGGGAGCTCAGCATACCAATCCCGCGCCATGGTGGAACCATATCCTCGCACACTGCGGGAACCACCCTGCATTCAGAATGAATATGTGTCAATAATGAAATAAATGGGCTGTGTGCCGATGAAGTAAAATAAGCTACATGCAAATTCTATCTACCTGGGCTGCGTGTTCAGAAAATTTGAAATTTGGGCTGCGTGTTCAACTTTCAGTTAATTTGTGGGCTGCGTGTTCACTATCCATCTGGGCTGCGTGTTCAGAAAATTTGAAATTTGGGCTGCGTGTTCAACTTTCAGTTAATTTGTGGGCTGCGTGTTCACTATCTACCTGGGCTGCGTGTTCAGAAAATTTGAATTTTGGGCTGCGTGTTCAACTTTCAGTTAATTTGTGGGCTGCGTGTTCACTATCCATCTGGGCTGCGTGTTCAGAAAATTTGAAATTTGGGCTGCGTGTTCAACTTTCAGTTAATTTGTGGGCTGCGTGTTCACTATCCATCTGGGCTGCGTGTTCAGAAAATTTGAAATTTGGGCTGCGTGTTCAACTTTCAGTTAATTTGTGGGCTGCGTGTTCACTATCTACCTGGGCTGCGTGTTCAGAAAATTTGAATTTTGGGCTGCGTGTTCAACTTTCAGTTAATTTGTGGGCTGCGTGTTCACTATCCATCTGGGCTGCGTGTTCAGAAAATTTGAAATTTGGGCTGCGTGTTCAACTTTCAGTCAAATTGTGGGCTGCGTGTTCACTATCCATCTGGGTTGCGTGTTCAGAAAATTTGAAATTTGGGCTGCGTGTTCAACTTTCAGTTAATTTGTGGGCTGCGTGTTCACTATCTACCTGGGTTGCGTGTTCAGAAAATTTGAATTTTGGGCTGCGTGTTCAACTTTCAGTTAATTTGTGGGCTGCGTGTTCACTATCCATCTGGGCTGCGTGTTCAGAAAATTTGAAATTTGGGCTGCGTGTTCAACTTTCAGTCAAATTGTGGGCTGCGTGTTCACTATCTACCTGGGCTGCGTGTTCAGAGAATTTGAAGTTTGGGCTGCGTGTTCAACTTCCAGTTAATTTGTGGGCTGCGTGTTCACTATCTACCTGGGCTGCGTGTTCAGAGAATTCGAAGTTTGGGCTGCGTGTTCAACTTCCAGTTAATTTGTGGGCTGCGTGTTCACTATCTACCTGGGCTGCGTGTTCAGAAAATTTGAAGTTTGGGCTGTGTGTTCAACTTTCAGTTAAATTGTGGGCTGCGTGTTCACTATCTACCTGAGCTGCGTGTTCAGAGAATTTGAAGTTTGGGCTGCGTGTTCAACTTTCAGTTAATTTGTGGGCTGCGTGTTCACTATCTACCTGGGCTGCATGTTCAGAAAATTTGAAATTTGGGCTGCGTGTTCAACTTTCAGTTAATTTGTGGGCTGCGTGTTCACTATCTACCTGGGCTGCGTGTTCAGAAAATTTGAAGTTTGGGCTGCGTGTTCAACTTCCATTTAAAGTGTGGGTTGGGTGTTCACTTTCGAATTCGGGCTGTGTGTTCGACAAGTCAGTGTTTGAGCCATGTGTTCTAATGTGGGCTGTGTGTTCGCAATTAATTAATGAGCCGAGTGTTCAGAAATTCAAGTGTTGAAACTACATGTTCAAAGTGTGAGCAAAGTACTATGTCACAAGCTAAATGTTTAAGCATGGCAAGGGTGCGAAATGTAAAATACAGAAGATGAGGTAAATACCTCTCGGGCCTCGTGAGAGAGATGCTGCTCCGGCTCTCTGAGAAGCAGATCCGAGGGTGCTCTCTCGTCGAAACTGGTAAAATGACGGAAAACGGCACGAGGGAGGACGTGCGCTGCCGGACGGTACCTCTCGGGCATGAAAGGTCGGGTCCTCGGAGGTAGAGTCGTGGGATCGAAATCATCCCCGGCACCTGGAAAACCGCCACCATGGGAAGAAGTACCCGCCATTTTCAGGAATCTGCAAAAGGAGAGCAAAAATGAGCAAAATGAGCAAAAATTGGAAAAAGTCAACAAAAGTCAACTCTCGGGAAATAAAAAGTCAACAAAAGTCAACTCCCGAGAAAATATTCTAAATATTAAGATGAACTTACCTCAAGTGGTGAAAATGCAAAAAGAAGCTCCGAAGCCGGAATTTAATCGCTCCAAAGTGTTTAAAACTAAGTGTTTTTACGAAAACAATTTGCGCAAGGCGTTGGAAAACGCGCGTAAAACTCGAAACTGGAGAGAAAAGTGTTGAAAGAGGCAAGAAATGAAGTGAGGTTCGGCTGCCATTTATAGGCCTCAAGCCTTGGGTGAAAAGGCATGCAAAAAGGAGGGGAAAAGACCAAAATGCCCCTGGGAAAAGGGCATGGCCGGCCGGCCTCTAATTATAGCTGGCCAGCCATCTGCTTTTTGCAGAAATGGCCGGCCAGCCATTAGCTTTTGTGGAAACCGGTTGGACACCCCCCCTTGGGAAGATAAGTGGCCGGCCATGCTCTCCACATGCTCACCTAGCTCTCTGAAAATTTTGAGGAAGATCGGAGTTCCCGGGACCTGAAAAAGTTCAAGAAAAGTACACTTCCGGTCGCGAAATTGCTCCGTCGGGACTTCGGTTTCGAGTTCTGACATGTGTCTCATCATCATTCATCGAAATCAAAGTGTATCCTTTTTGAATGAGTTGTAACCTTTCAAAGAAGCAGATCAGAGGCCGTGATCGAGTTACCTTTGCCGAAACACGTTTTTCCGTACTCGTTGTTTCACGGCAAATGAACACCCTGATTCATGCTCATTTTGTACTATCATGCACATATCTTGCATTCTCATGGGCATACTCACATTGTCATGTACATTTCTTGACATTGGCATACCTCCGTGATCGAGCATACGTTGTTACGCATGTCCCACTCTTGCATTGCGATGCATACGCTTACCGGCACTGCGTGTGTCGAACTTTCGGAATCACATCAAATATATGTTGTTAGCATATTGTACTTGTTGCGATTTCTCTCTTTTGCAGGCACGATATTGTATGTACGGTTCAATTGAGGCTGGTGCGACCAGACGAATCGCGCAGGTATCGTATCTTCTCCGTGTGAGACATGGCGGAGATTGAATAATCCTCCGCATTCTTAACTGCATGAAATGTAGTTGTTGCTTTGCATTCTTGCTTAGAACTGTTGCATCTATTTGCGAATACTTGCTTCATTACAGCTTGCTGCATTTGCATAATCATTGGGTTACCTTCGGCTTCTTGCATGTCATTTGCATTTTGCCCCCTGCCTGCGGGCATGCCTGCGGGCACATCTCTGTTTATCTTGCCTGTTTGTCTAAGTCTTCGGCCTTGTCAAAAATGGGTCGTCTCGGGGCTTTGACATTCACTCCCGTCACTTGTGACTTCCGAGTTCTGTCAAAGAGGGGCAACTGTAGACACCCCATTTTTGACCGACCTTAAGACTCAGACATCACCGATTGAGCGCTTGGTGATGTTGCATAATGTGCTCGTTCAGAAGTTTCAGAGTCGCGGCCGTAAGCCCTGCCTCCGGACTTCCGAACCCTTTTTTGTGCCTTGTCTCGGTTTGCGAACCAGACTCGGTTTTCTCTGTTTCTTTTCCTGAAGGGAGGGAGAGGTCCCGTAGACCATCTCTCAATGTCCGTAGGCTACATTTGGTGGCCGTAGGCCATTTTGCCCATTTCGGAGTCCGGTTCCCGGTTTTCGGAGCCGTCAGGCCGTGTGCCTCGGTTCGGGACCGCTTAACCATCTCCTATTGCTCTGATTTTTTTTGCATACATCTTATTTCATCCATTTTGAGGGACACTGGGGGCTGAGAAACCCACTTCGAGGTCGAATACCATTTTCGGTGCTTAACGGCCCATTTCCGGGACCCCAAACTGCGTGTTTTGGCTCCGGAACATTCGTTTTGCAACGGTTTTCGCT
Source organism: Camellia sinensis (assembly GCF_055761805.1). NCBI lineage: Eukaryota > Viridiplantae > Streptophyta > Magnoliopsida > Ericales > Theaceae > Camellia > Camellia sinensis. Next base: position 65,015,735 of record NC_138972.1, read on the forward strand.
CATTTTTGGCAGGTACCTCTGTTTTATCACAGGGAAGGTCACTGAAGGGTGGGAGGCCAGCAATTGTTGCAGCAACCAGTTATTTCTCTTCCGGAGCCTCCCGGCGCCCGTTTTTCGCACTTCCGGGCTAATTTTGAATACCTTAGAGCTAGTGTTGCCAACTTTCAACCACATATCTGTGATCTACACATCTGGGAGGCCACTAAAAGTTGGTGGCCGGCCATTAAGGTCACCTGACCCTTTTGACCCCTTTCTTCCGGGCTAATGTTGAACCCCTTTGACCTTTTTTCTTGAACTTTGAACCACATATCTGTGATGTACACACCTGAGAGGCCCCTAAAAGTTCATGGCCGGCCAGTAATTCAACTTGACCCTTTTGACCCCCTCTTTCCGAGCCATTGTTGCACCCCTTGGGCCCACTTTCTTGGAATTTCAATTACATGGTTGTGTTGTACACACATAGGGCTACCTCCCCAATATCTGGCCGGCCAGAAAAGCTTGTTGACCCTTTTGACCCCTAGCCGGCCGGCTATGGGGTGTGGCCGGCCGGCCACCTCCAGCCAAAGTGAGAGGCCGGCCGTGTTCTCCTCACTGTACCCTTTCCAGCTGTGGGGCAATATCCCCCAGATATTTTCTGTATCCGGGAGATATTTTGGGAGAGAGTTATGCTCTCCAATTCACCCCCCTTTTACACCCCTTTCTTGACCTTATAACCAGCTGAGGGTCTTCTTCAAGAGGGTTAGAAAAATTCCTCTCCAAGCAAAAACCCTAAACTCCATTGTCATCCTTCTCAATTCTCCAAAAAACCCTAACTTCTTAACCTTCATTCCTTCTACACCACCAAGCTCTACCACCACCATCTCATTTCCAGCAGCAAGGGAGGATTCTTGAAGGCTAAAGAAGCTGCAAATCAACCCAAGAAGCAACAAAAGCTTGGATCTTCAAGGGTAAGTTACACTTTGATCCTTTTGACCCTTTTCCTTGATCTATTTCTAAGCCTCATTTCTTTTTGGTTTCAAGCTTCGGCCCTAACTGAAAAGGGCCATATTTTGAGCTCATCTTCACTTCTCATTAAGGGCTCAACCCTGTTTGAGCCCTCCATAATACACTTGCTTCATTGATCATCTTGTATGTCATAGTTTTGCATGCTATTTTTGACCCATGAGCAATTTATTTTCGAGCATGTTGTAAACTGATATGAGGCATATTTTGAGCCCCTCTTCAACATTGGAGAAGGGCTCAACATTGTTTGGTGTTTCCATATGTCACTTGTAGTTATATCCCCTATTTGGCCCCATTTTTGCATAAATTAGTAGCCCTCTTTGCTTCTGTTTTTGGACCTTGGTCCGAACTGAAAGTGGTCTTACTTTGGCCTATACTTCATGTTTCATTCACACGTTTTTCTGTTTGGTGATTATTTTATATACTTCATGTTATAGCACCTTTTGAGCCTTGTTTTGCATCACATTTTTAGCATGTTTGTATACTGATTTGAGGTCTGCCATATACTGTAAATGTTCATATTTTTGGTTCATCTTCAGTGTTATAGAAGGAAATTTGTCAGTTTGAGTTTTGCTTATACCACTTGCTTCATTACCCCTCTTTTGGCCCCTATTCTTGCATGCTATTTTTTCCATACCTATACTTGCTGTTTGGCCTTGTTTATAACTGGAAAAGTGCTTATTTTGGGGCTGTCTAGCTTCTGTCTTTGCATTGCATGTCCATGTTGTGCATGTTTAGCATGGCTATAGGCCATTTCGGGTGCCTAATGTTGCATTTCGGGACAATTTCATGCATCTGGTATCATTTCGCTACATTTCGGGACTGTTTTTCCCCATATTTCGTTGCTGAAATTCTGTTAGTATGCTTGCATATCATTTTTGCCATTTTCCATGTCATTTTAGCATCGCCTCGGTTTGCGTGCCCGTGTGCACGCATTTCGAGGCACCTCATTTTTATCCGACGGCATCCGATGTGAGTGTGGCTGAGGCTCACTCATGTTGGTATAAGCCCATTTGTCATTTCCATGTCATTTTAGCATCGCCTCGGTTTGCGTGCCCGTGTGCATGCATTTCGAGGCACCCCATTTTTATCCGACGGCATCCGATGTGAGTGTGGCTGAGGCTCACTCATATTGGTATAAGCCCATTTGTCATTTCACTGCATCTATCATCGCCTCGATTTGCGTGCCCGTGTGCACGCACTTCGAGGCATCCCATTTTCACTGCATCTATTATCGCCTCGGTTTGCGTGCCCGTGTGCACGCACTTCGAGGCATCCCATTTTTACTGCATCTATCATCGCCTCGATTTGCGTGCCCGTGTGCACGCACTTCGAGGCATCTCATTTTCACTGCATCTATCATCGCCTCGATTTGCGTGCCCGTGTGCACGCACTTCGAGGCATCCCATTTTTACTACATCTATCATCGCCTCGATTTGCGTGCCCATGTGCACGCACTTCGAGGCACCTCATTCGCATCGTTTCTGCCATCGCCTCAGTTTGCGTGTCCGTACGCACACACTTCGAGGCACCTCATCTTCATATCATTCTGCCATTTTCTCGGTTTGCGTGCCCGTGTGCACGCACTTCGAGGCATGTCATTCCATAGCATTGTGTATGTTAGGATTATATCTTAGTTACATTTCATGCATATCATGCATATTGCATCATGTTCGGAATAGGAGTTAGCCCGGGCACGGGAAACGAGGTACATTTCGTACTCCGAGTGACGGAATGTGTCTCAATTCCCCAGTCACCGACATTCCGGATTATCCATGATGGAGTTAGGTTTTAGCTGTAGTTTCATGTGCATTCATCCTATATTGAGTTGTGCATTTCGATTCCTCGGCCATCATGCCTCGGTATGCGTGATTGGTGGCACGAGGATCGAGACATGCATATATTTGTGCAAATACATTGCTATGCCCCTTTCCTGCTCTCTGTTGCAGCAAAACGAAGAATCAGCAACTTTTTGGGGCTCGGCACGCATTTCAAGAACAGGTGTAAACAGAGGCTAATCGGGGCATTCCGGTGGATTTCCGCGCAAGACAATCCGGACATGCATCATCCATCAGAAGCAAGACAGTCCCTGGCTTGCACGCCAGTTTTATTTGCTTTCTTAGTTAATTCATTAATTAATTAGGATTTTGTAATATTTTGGACTGTAATATTCTTTTATTCGGGACTGTAATATTTGGACTGTATATTTATTCGGACCCTCTGTGCGAGGGCACAACTGTAATAAGTGTGCGTGAGTGTGTTGTATGTCTTCCAACCCCACGTCTTTCTCCCTTTTATTTATCCGCTTTTGATGGTTAGATTAGGGCATGTTTAAATTAGCATACAGTATGACAGCATGTTTGCATCATTCATCTGTATTGCATGCACCGGGCTCGGCGCATCATACTAACTGCATTGTACTTTCAATTTCAAAGTTGAATACATGATAGCTGTAGCATCTCATATACCATCTTAGAATAGCCGAGCCTACTATAATTGCATTTTTGCATGTGTTGCATTAGGCATTTCTGTATACTTAGGATTCATGCATGATTTCTAATAAGTGTCTATTTTGGCTTGGAGTACTCGGTGAGTTTTTATGCTTTAGCATCCTTGCATGCGTGTGAGTGAATGCCATGATAGCATGCTTACCATGAGGCTATGTGCTTGTCTGATATAACTGCCTGAATGCCTGTGGGTGAAGGCTGAGTTACTTAAATTGGAATAAATCATCAAATGTTTTAAACTTACCTGCGGGTAGCAAACCACTTTCAAAAACAAACATGAAATGTTTTGTTCCAATTCGGGCGATCCAGTCTATATTTATATGCTGTGCGCATCACATAGTAACCTAGGCTAATAAACCGGTTAAGAACTCACAATGTTTTCAAAAATTGATATCATGGTTAGTAGAGGCCGGTCTATGACCGGGCGAGCGGGGGTGCTCACGAAGTGACCTTCCCCAATCGTACCCAAGTTCCCGAGCCGAGGCAACTTTGGTGATGACGGACACGTGGCCTTTTGGCACCGAGTCAGGGTTTCCTAAATTTCCCAAAATAAAATATTTAGGTGGCGACTCTGTATCTGGCAAAGCAGTCCATGTTTGGCACTACTTTTTCAAAAATCAGTTTCTCAAAAAACGATTTGCCGGATTTGGACTCTTTGGTTCAGATTAGGAACCGTGACATTTAAGAGTCCGAGCTGTAGTGACCCCAAATGAACAGAACGGGAGCTTAAACCCTTCCGGGGCGTTCGGGGGACGTCTACACCCATTTAATAGTCATATAAAACGGCCTTAGGCCCAATCTATATTCTCATCAAATAAACCGAATAGCCTTGGGCCATTTCATGTTCATTCATCAATCACTTCACATATTTCACTACGAATCAAGCGGATAGAATACTCATTTATAGTACCAATTCAGAAGTTTAGAAACTTGCCACATAAGTAACATTGAGAAAATAATGCATATACAAAAATATCTTTACTAAGATATTATTCACAGTGTTTCGGTGCTTGATTCGTCCTTGCACTTGACCCGACATATTCACAATACATTGGGTCATAATACAATTCAATCCGTTCTTTAGTTTGCTTAATTCTCTTAGGCTTCTTTCGTATCCTTTAATTCATTTAGAATGCTCAATATGTGCCTAAGAATGCTCAGAAATGAAAAAAGAACGGAAATTGGAACATAAATTGGAACATAAATCGCTTTTCAAAAGTTCTTGAAACAGGGCACTCCGCTCGAGCGCAGCTTTGGTCACTCGAGCGGTCTATAAACTCTACAAAAGTATTGGTTGCATGATTTTTACACTTGAGTGAGCTTTCTATCACTTGAGCAATGAGTCATGCAAAGTAGGGTGCACTCGAGCGCAAGGTTTGCCGCTCGAGCTACCGTGCAATTCTCTGTAAAACTTATGGTTTTTACACTCGAGCGACACTTTCTTCCCACGAGCGGACATGTCGAATTCTAGAATTTTTCGAACTGTGTTTGAAGTTCAAAACTTGTTTCCAAAGGTTCAAATCTTGCAAGTTGATGCCAAAAACATGGTAAAACATTGTATAACATGAATACATAGGTAATTTGAAACTGATTGTCGAAAATCATGGTTCATCTCCCAAATCATTTCAAATTCTTCTTGTAAATTTCAAAACTCATGCAATCAAGCTTCATAACTTCTTGAATTATGCATGCATACATGTGAAATATAGACTCTAATTCCATTTCAAATGGTACAAATGATGCTCAAAATCATGAAGCTCAACCAAATTATGCTTGCATGTGTGATTTGGCACCCAATTCTTCATGTCAAGCTTGTATCCTACATTAATTCATCAATTCTTGTTGAATACACATGATTATGGACTTAAACTCATGAATTAAAGTTCAAATACTCACTTGGAGCCTTCAATCCTTCCAACTCTAGCAAATGCTTGACCCTAGCTTCCCAAATCTTCAAATTCTAAGTCAATTCGTCAAGAATTTGGCCTCTCTCTCTCTAAATCAAGTGTTCTCTCTCTACAACTCTCTCTTGATAGATTTTTGAGCTCAAAAATCTGGGTTAACCCCTTAATTAGCATATTTATATGCTTCCTTAATCTTTTTGGCTAATCAAAGCTTAGGCCTAATCAAGTGAACTTAATTAAATCAAATTAATCTAATTATGTTGATCCGAATCAATTTTTAATTAAATTTCACCATAGGTTCTAAAAATTATGCTAATCACAATGGTATAATCAATTTTGGTTTCTGACGTCTCCACGACCCTCAATTTCAATTTATAATAGCATACATAACATATTTTTCTACGGTGGATAGATATAAATTCAAAACCACACATAATCACATAATTAGCATCCAAATTCACATCAAGAACATAATCACAAGTATAATTAACAATTAATAGTATATCACAGAATGGGGTTATCACATTCTTCCCCCCTTTAGGAAGTTTGGTCCGCCAAACTTACGTTACCTTCCATCGAAAACAAATGTGGGTAGTGTTGTCGCATCTCTTCTTCTTTCTCCCACGTGGCATCCCTTCCATAATGTTCTTTCCATTCCACTTTCACCATGGGAATGGATTTGTTCCTCAGTTGCTTTACTTGTCGGTCAATGATTTGTTCTGGCCATTTCCCGTACTCCATATTTTCGTTAAGTGTTATTTGGTGATAATCAATTACGTGGAACGGATGTTGGAGATAGCCCCTCAACATTGATACATAGAATACGTTGTGCATTTGTTCCATTCCCTGCGATAAAGCAACTCTATAAGCAATTGGACCAAGCCTTTCTAGAATTTGAAATAGTCCAATGTAATGAGGTGATAATTTACCCTTTGTACCGAACCTTAATTGGCCTTTCATTGGATTTACACGAATAAACACATGACCACCGACCTCATACTTAAGAGGCCTTTTTCTAACATCCTCATAACTCTTTTGTCGGCTTTGCGCTGTTTTAAGTCTTTGTTGAATGACTTTAATTTTATCAATAGTTGTCTGCACAAGTTCAGGTCCAAGCAAGACCTTATCCCTAATTTCAGTCCAACATATTGGAGATCTACATTTTTGGCTATACAAAGCTTTATATAGTGCCATACCAATACTGGAGTGGAAATTGTTGTTATACGCAAATTCAGCCAATGATAGGTATGTCTCCCAACTCCCTTGAAAATCCAAAGCACACATTCTGAGCATATCTTCTAGAGTATGTATAGTCCGTTCTAATTGTCCATCAGTTTGTGGATGGAATACTGTACTAAACCTCAGCTCTGTTCCCATTACCACTTGAAGACTTTCCAGAATCTAGATACAAATTTCGGATCTCTATCCGACACGATAGACATCGAAACTCCATGCAAACAAAAAATTTCATCAACATAAATAGCGGCTAATCTATATGCATCATATGTAGTTTTTACAGGCAGATAATGTGCAGATTTAGTCAGTTTATCAACTATAACCCAAACAAAATCCATACCTTTAGGTGCTCGAGGTAGGCCAACAACAAAGTCCATGGTTATGTTCTCCCACTTCCATTCTGGGATAGAGATAGATGAAAGTAGACCTGCCGATTTCTGGTGTTCAGCTTTAACTTGCTGACACTGAAGACATTTAGACATATATTCTGCAATCTCACGTTTCATATTTGGCCACCAGTAACTCTATTTTAAGTCTTGATACATCTTGTTGTTACCCGAATGCATAGAAAACATTGATTTATGAGCTTCATCGAGAACTCTCCTCTTTAACGCGGGGATATTTGGAACATACAATCTGTCTTGGAATTTCAACACTTCATTTACAACACTATATCTTAGTTTTGGATTTACCTCCAATTCATCGATTATCTTCTTGAGGACTTCATCCTCTTTTTGCCTTTACTTGATCTCATCAATGATTGCTGGTTGGGCCACAACGACGGCTATCAATCCACTTTGCTCATGTAATACTACTTCAATCTCGAATTTCTCAAAATCTTGCAGGATTTCCTTTTGTTCAGTAAGTAGGCAAACTAAACTCCTCGTTGACTTTCTGCTCAAGGCATCAGCAACTGTATTGGCTTTCTCGGGGTGATATTGAATCTGAAGATCATAATCTTTTATTAATTCAAGCCATCTTTTTTGCCGCATATTCAATTCTTTCTAAGTAAAGAAATACTTTAAACTTTTGTGATCCATGTAAACTTCGCATTTCGCCCCATACAAGTAATGCCACCAAAATTTTAAAGCGAACACGACAGTGGCCAATTCTAGGTTGTGCGTTGGGTAGCTTTTTTTATGTGGTCTCAATTGTCGAGAGGCATAAGTAATTACCCATCCTTCCTGCATTAACACACAACCTAGACCCTTATAAGATGCATCACTATAAATCACAAAGTTTTCAATACTGGTGCAGTAGTCAATCTCATTTTCAATTCTTGGAAGGCAGATTCTCTTTCATCATTCCATTCAAATGGTTGTCCTTTGCCTGTAAGCTAGGTAAGCGGCACTGCTATTTTTGAAAAATCTTTCACAAATCTTCTGTAGTACCCAGCTATACCCATGAAACTGCGGACTTCTGTTACATTTGTTGGTGTAGGCCAATTCACAATTGCCTTTACCTTCTGTAGGTCTACTGAAATCCCCTTTCTGTGTTTCTTTAGTTTAGCAAATAGTTTATTTTCTCTCAGTGTTTGTAGGATAGTTCTCTGATGTTGTTCATGTCCAAGTCTACTCTTTCAATATATTAGAATATCATTAAAAAAAACCACGACAAATTCACCAAGATAAGTTTTGAAAATCTGGTTCATAAGGTCCATAAATGCTGTAAGTGCATTAGTCACTCCAAATGGCATAACAAGAAATTCGTAGTGACCACACCTTGTTCTGAATGTTGTTTTTTGAACATCTTCTGTCTTCACCTTCAACTAGTGGTACCCGGATCTCAAATCAATTTTTGAAAAGACTTGTGAACCCTGTAACTGATAGATAGTATATGCTCATGTTCTGATTATTAATGCTAACTTACTATGTGAAGCAAACAAGTATAGACCACGTCACTTACTTTGGAATGTGTGATTTCATGTTTCTTGCAAAGATTTTTAAATGTGTGCAACTCAGAGGAAAAACGAGCTCATATGTACACTAATCAAAGTCATTCCAACTTAAGCCTTCATCCACAGGCATTCAAAGAGGTATTTCAAATAAGCATATAGTCTCATGGTAGTATGTTTGATATGGCAACACAAACACACATGTAATATGCTAAAGCAAAAATGCTTACCTAGTACTCAACCGAGGCAAGCCAAAGAAAATAATATAGTTAGAAAAATGCATGATCCTAATAATGCACATGACTAATGCAACACATACAAGAATGCAACTATTAGGTTCGGCTTATTTAACATGTCATATAGATCAACTCAAAGCGTGTTGCAATGCAAGTATTCAAGTAAGTACGTAATGACAATGATATTAGAATGATGAACCGAACCCAATACATGCAAAAATGAATACAAAGCATGGCAATGATATGAAACAAAAACATGATACTATATGCCACCATGGTAAGCATATACCTAAAAGGGGGAAAGAAATGGGGGTTGAAAGACATACAAATATTACAAGTTTGCCCTCGCACAAGGGGGTCCGAATGAATGTCCTAATTAATTAGTTGTTACAGCAAATTTGATGAACTAAACTAATTAATTATTACAAATTCGAATGAAAGCCAAGAAACTAATTAATTACAAATTATTACAAATATGAATATTAAAGCTACTAATCTAATGGACTCGAACGGGAGGTGAGGAACCGCATGCGCACAACCGAGAACACCCTTCAGAAACGTCTCTATTTGCTACCAGAACATGCACTGTTTACAGTAAGAAAATTGTTCTGTTTTGGCCTCAGGATCTGCTCTATTCTACTGTAAAAACACCACTGCCTGTACAAAAATGGGTGGTCGGCCGGCCTGAGAGAATGGTCAGCTGTACAGAATGATGGTCGGCCAACCGCTGTTTCTGGGGAATACCCTGCTACAACAGAGTTGAAACAGAGCAAGACAGAGTGTTTCTAGAAGATATTTACCCTCTTTGCCGTTCCTTATCATGAAGATGATCAAGGGAGGAGTAGATTCGATTCTCAAATCATCAATCATTGCAAATTTGTTGCATGATGATCTTAGAAGCGATAGGACAAGAGCTCAATAAATGAAATGAAAGATAAGCAATACCTCATCCCTATCATGGAGTTACCTCAAAGGAGGAGGTAGACTTGCTTCATGAATCATTGAACATCACTGAAATAGTATGCGATGATTCAAGACGCAATAGGTTCAGTATAACGTCCGATTAAACCTAACCAAACTTTTTTTTTTCTTTTTACCACTTTTTTACTCCAATTGTATTAGCCTTTTTACTTTACCTTTCCATTTTCTTATCTTTTTTTTCCATTTTGTCCAAAGGTGATGATTACGTCCACTATGTCCAAAACAATAAAGAATAGCAAGCATGACTTGACCCGAGAAATGAGCTTTTCAAGCCATTTTCTACAGAAAAAATTACAAAGGAAGAATCAAACCCATTTACAGGCGATAATGACTCCAAATCCAAACTCGATAATGAGCTATAATAAATCTTTCCTTTATGATTTCCACGGGTCTAACTAGAAAATTTGTCACTTAGAAGTAATGCACCGACGATTAAGAGAGGTATTGACCAAGAGATTGCGCTTAGCATAAGAAAGACGTGATGCCCTGATAATGAACCTTTGAAGAGGTTAAACCATTTAGCACGTGGAACCTCTTTCTTATGCCATAAGCGAAAATCTTTTGGTTGATACAACTATCAATCAAAAAAAAACAAATAAAGGGGGGAGGTTCCAGAGTATGAATGAAAAGTTGATGATTACAATGACATGAATATACACATGAAAACTATAAAAAAGGAAAAGAAAAGACTATCAACTCAATTAGATTGGAAGTTATGGCCTCTACACCAAATCCATGAGGACTTACAACAACACAAGTATAATATTCAAAGCATAAATTAAATAAACACACTAAACAACCCCTAAAAAAAAAAAAAAAAAAAAACAGTGGCCAAAATCAAAAGAAACAAAGTAGGAAAGACAACGCAACAAGCCATGGAACAAAGCCTAAGGAAGGGTGGCTAACCCCTCCTCTTTTTGTGAGGGATAAATCACATTTTAAGCTTAAAAACAACTTTGAAATTAGTATGAAAATACAAGAAAAAGATGGAGAAAAGATGGTTAAAGAGATCAAAGATTACCCCTTTAAAGGGAGGAAGAGCTTCCTAGTTAACAAACCATAAGCTAAGCACTCTCAAAAGACTGAAATTGTATCCACAAATCTCAGCAAAAGCTTCAAGTTCAAGCTTGTAAGGTGTATGTGTAGTGTATGTATATTGCAAGAGAGGAGGGAAGTGTGCTGGACAAGCTATAGCTCTTGGAAAATTTTTCTCAACCCAAACCATGAGAGGGGCCTTGTATTTATAGAAAAATAGGTTCTCACGTGGGAAATATTTGTAAAGAGACAGTTGGTGCAAATCATGCACATGGGGATAGTTGGCTGTTCTCAAAATATTTGCTACGCTGAACATGGCCAGTCGGCCACGAAGAGGTATGACCGGCTACATAAAAATGGCTTGCCGTCCATTTATTAGCTAGCTCTTCTCCGAGTGGTTAGGCTAGAAAAAAAATTAGGTTTTGGTCCAAATGGGGTGCAAGGTTTGGGTTTTAAATCTTGAAACCGAATCATTTTGCAAAAGAATTGAACGATTGCACAGTGTAACATTTCATCATCGAGTGTTCAGAGTAAGGCGCCCAAGTCTTAAGGGCGGTCAAAATGGAATGTCTAGAGTTGCCCCTCTTTGACAGAGGACATGAGTGAATGTTAAAGCCCAAAGATGACCCATTTGACAAGGCTGTAAGACTTGGGAAAACAAACAAAATGTAAATGCAATTGGTTGAACTCAAAAGTTGCCTACGTATCCCTTTGCAAGGAATCAAACCAGCATAGTTCAAGGGCAAGATGCAAATGATATGCACAAGAATACACTTGGAAATTGGACTTACACGCTTCGTGAAGCTAGTTATTTTTGAAAATTCTTGATCATGTAATTCAATGCAATGAGTAATAAATATAGCAAGATGACAGCATATGAAAGAAGCTTCAAGCCTAAATCAAAAAGTCCAATCATGCCTCACAGGGAAAGATGTAAGCAAACAACAATTTCAAACACGTTTCACTTGAAAGGAGAAAAGACGGTGTAACCAACGGGGCGTATCTAACCATATTTCATAAGGAGAGAGGGAAGGTTGCAACTGACTTCCAAAACAAAATCCTAACGCATTTCATGCAAAAGGAGAGAAGGGTGGTGTAACCAACAGGCATATCTCACTGTATTTCACATGAAGAGAGGGGAAGGTTTTAACTAGGTGGGAAAAACATCCTAATGCGTTTCACGCGAAAAGAGGGAAGGGTGGTGTAACCAACAGGCGTATCTCACCATATTTCATACGGAGAGAGAGAATGTTTTAACCAAGTGAAAACAACATCCTAACGTGTTTCACGCGAAAGAGGGGGAGGGTGGTATAACCAATAGGCATATCTTACCATATTTCATACGGAGAGAGTGAAGGTTTTAACAAGGTGAAAGCAACATCCTAACGAATTTCACGCAAAAAGGGGGGAAGGGTGGTGTAACCAATAGGCATATCTCACCATATTTCATAAGGAGAGAGGGAAGGTTTTAACCAGGTGAAAGCAACATCCTAATGCGTTTCACATGAAATAGGGGATAGGTGGTGTAACCAACAAGCTTATCTCACCATATTTCGTACAAAGAGAGGGAAGGTTTTAACTAGGTGAAAACAACATCCTAACGCATTTCACACAACAGGGGGGAAGGTGGTGTAACCAACAGGCGTATCTCACCGTATTTCATACGGAGAAAGGAAAGGTTTTAACCAGGTGAAAGATGCGAGCCAAACTACGTTTTACGTAGAGAGGGTATAAGAAATGCAAGCCTAACTATGTTTCACATAGAAAGGGTAAAAGATACATTCTAAACTACGCTTTCGCATAGAAAAGGTGGAGGGTGCAAGCTAAACTATGCTTCGTGTAGAAAGGGGAAGGGGTACAGGCCAAATCACACTCGTGAGACAAAGGTGGATACAATAAAATGAAAAGCATGATGCCCATTGATGCAACATAATTGCTGTAGTTGATACGAAATATGATGCGATGCATGCTCCATGCAACATAACATACAACATAATTGAAAAGATAAATAAAATGCGGTGGTTTTGAAAACACCTCATAAAGATCTCCGATTTACAATTCGGAGGTCCTCAAATGCTCAAAAAAGGATACAACTTGCTCAAGCTTGAGATCGGGGCACTTTCCCACTTCAGAGAAATGACGGGACTTGGAACAGTGCATCCAGAATGCAATCTCAAAATTTTCTAAAGTTGAAACAAAACCAAACTATTCAATTCTTCTACTTTTCAAATGAATACAAGATCAACCATGCCCAAAATAGGCAAAGTTCCAAAAAATATCTCAAAACACACTAGAGCAGTCAGCTGACCAAAAGATAGGCCGACCATACAACATTTTGGCCGGCTGGACAAAAGTGTCGAAGTTAGGGGTAGATTCAGGATTTCACCACGTGGCCCATTTAAACACGGTTTTAGGCCCTTACTTCAAACACACACATTTTGAAAATTCCTTTTCTCTCTTTCTAGGTGCTCTATCTCTAGATTTTCATCCTACTCACTTTACCCAAACGACCCATGTAAACTTTATTTGCAAAAATCTTTTGGCCCTCTACATTTTGAACCAATTAGATTTTGATTTGGTTGAGTTTTTGTGTCTCTCATTGTTTTTTGGCTCATTCTCATGAGTTTTTCTTGGTTTTCTGTATTCTCTTCCGAGTTTTGACTTTTTTCTCTCTCCTAGGGTTTAGGTTTTTTGGGTTTTCTTCATGGTAGACGATATGCCACATGATGGTGCCCTTCTTGAGGTATCTGTGCTTCCACCTGCTGTGGGTGTGGAGGAGCCGATGATTGAGGAGGAGGACAGGGCGGCAGAGGACATTGTCGCTGACATTGCTGTGGAGGAGATTTACCTTCCAGAGCCTAAGCCCGAGCCCGAGTTGCCACTGTTGAGGGTGAGGCCATTCGATCCAGCCATCTACCACCCATGCACACACGTGATGGCTCCCGGTGGCATGTTGCGATTCTAGGATTTTGCTTGGGGCGCGCTTGAGAACTTTCTCTTGAGGAAGCGTGCATCACACCTCTTCCACGATGTCTCTGAGGTAAGAACTGTTGCTCATTTTTATGTACGTTTCTTGCTTTGACATTTATTATAATTTTTCATCTGCCATGCATTTTAACAAATTCCTCTTTCAACACAAGGTGATGCTCTTGCCTGGAAAGGCTATGGGGCAGTGACGGCGAGGGACTGGTATTAGGAGCTTCCTGCCAGAGTCCGAGAGTTAGTTGATGAGGCAGGCTTTGGCCTACTCTGTTTTGGGCTCTCACAGTTGCAAGCGAGTCAGTCCCTACTCGGTGCTTTGGTGGAGAGGTGGTGAGACAGCACCAACTCCTTTCACTTCTCCTCCATAAGGGAGATAATGATGACCCTATATGATTTTTTCCATGATCATGGGGTTGCGAGTAAGGGCGATCTGATCCCCGTCGATCTTGTCATGGGCCAGTGGAAGGTCGCTTGGATTTATCTGCTTGGAGCACGCCCTCCCTTGGATAGGCTGACTATGGTGAGGTACAGTTGGTTCTATGACCACTTCCATAGGAGTTAACCAAAGACTCATGAGAAGATTGAGCAGTACACTTGCGAATTTCTGATCTACCTTTTCGGTACTACCTTGTTCGCGAACAGGTGAAACATCGTGGGTTTGTACCTGCTCAGCGCTTTGGTGGTGTTGCCGCGGGTGCGTTTCTATGATTAGGGTGGTGCTAGCCCCACCACCCTATATGGCTAGATGAGCTCTGATTTTCGCAAGAAGAGGAAGAAGGTCGGAGGCTACTGGAGAGCTTGGGAGGTACACATTACACTTTCTGTTTCCATTTCTGTTGTAGACCATGCTTTTTGCTTTGTATTTTCTGCCTTTATTTTTGTTTATAACCTATTGACTAAAAAACTGTTCTCTTTTTGCAACTCTGGGTAAATCCATGATAGGGAAGAGGTGTTGTTGGTCTTTCATTTTCCTTTATTGAGCTTTTGTCCTTTCGGTTCATAGATCATCACGCAACAAACTTGTAACAATTGATGATTTGTGAATCGAATCTACTCCTCCTTTGATCATCTTAGTGATAGAGAGAAACAGAAATGATAAACATCCCCCAATTTATAACCTATTTTTGCTATGTTTCAATTCTGTGGCAGCAAGGCAGAACCCAAAAATAGGGGCCGACCGATCACCTTTCTGTCAAGCCGACCACTTCTCAAGGCCGGCCGGCCACCATTGTTTATGCAAAAAGTGTCATTTTTGTGGTAGAACAGAGTAGAAGCTGAGGCAAAAACAAAATAATTTTCTGTCTGCAAACAGAATAGATTATGGCAGCAAAATAGAGAGGTTTTCGGGAGGATGTTCTCAGTTACGTGCATGCGGTTCCTTACCTTCCGTGCGAGTCCTTTAAATTAATCCTTTAATAGTAATATGTTGTACTTAATTAGTAGTTTCATTCAAGTTTGTAATAGCTAGCTAATGTAGTTAATTCATTTATTTGTTGTTGTAATAATTAGTTTAACTGGGACATTCATTTGGACCATTTTATGTGAGGGCCAATTTGTAACACTTGTAATATTGTGTATGTCTTCCAACCTCCCTTATTTCTACCATTTATTTATTTATGTACTATGGTTGCATGTAGTATCATATTCTTGGTCTCATATCATTACCATGACTTGCATCCATTTTTGCATACATAGGGATTTGGCTCATCATACTTGATAAACATCGATTATTTCTTGGTTGAACACATGCGCTACCATATACCTTGAATTGATCCATATGTCATGTTAAGAAGCCAATCCAATAGTTGCATTTTGCATGTGTTGCATTAGTCACTTTGCATATTAGAGTGTGCATTTTTCTAATTATTTTATTTTTCTTGACTTGCCATAGTTGAGTACTAGGTGAGCATTTCTTACTTTAGAATATTGCATGAGTGTATATGTTGCCATATCAAGCATATTACCATGAAGCTAAGTGCTTAGTTGATATACCTGTTGAATGCTTGTGGATGAAGGCTATGTTGCCTAAATTGGGATGATTTGATTAATGTGTACATGTGCTTCCTTTTTCAAGAGGCACATTTTCAAAACACTTTTCAAACAAACACAAAATCAAAACGTTCCAAAGTGGGTGAAACAGTCTATACTTGTGTGCCTCACATAGTAAAGTTAGCATAATAATTGGAACATGAGCATATACTGTATATAAAATTCACATCATGATTGGTAGAGGCCGATCTTTGATCGGGCGAGTGGGGTGCTCAATTCATGACCTTCCCCTCTCATACCTAAGTTTCCGAGCTGAGACACTTTGGTTATGATGGACAAGTGGCCTTTGGCACTAGTCACGGGTTTCCTAAATTTCCTAAAAATATTTAGGTGGTGACTCTGAAATCTGGCAATGTAGTTCTGTGGGCTCGCCTTTTTTCCGCGCCCCCGCCTTTCGGAAAGGGTTTGAAAAGAAGGCCTCAAAGTTCGAACTGTCGCGGTTCTGAATCAAGTCTCACAAAGTGCAGTGTGAAGTTGATAATCACCAAAGAGTCCAAATCTAGCAAACTTTTTTGGAAAATTGATTTTAAATCAAATAATGCCAAAATTCGACTGGTTTGCCAAATACAGAGTCCCCACCTAAATATTTTATTTTTGAGAAATTTAGGAAACCCTGACTCTTGTCAAAGGCAAGTGTCCGTCATCACCAAAGTTGCCTCGGCTCTGGAACTTGGGTATGGGAGGGAAAGGTCCTAAAATGAGTACCCCCGCTCGCCCGATCAAAGATCGGCCTCTACTAATCATGATATGATATTTTATAAACATTATGCGTTCTTGTTCTGGTTATTAAAACTAGTCTTTATTATGTGACGCACACAAGCAAGTATAGACTAGTCGCAAGACTTGGAACAATTCAACTCATGTTTATTTGTGAAAATGGTTTGAATTTTCCACCCTCAAGTGGGTTTAAAGATGCGGATTTGCCACCAAACACGGTGGGCTTAAAACATGATTTGCCATAACAAAGTGGGCTTAAAACACATATTTGTTGAATTATTTCAATTCAAACAACAAGCCTTTATCCACAGGCATTCATACAGTTTGGCATTTAAACACATAGCCTCATGGCAAGAATGCGAAACATGGCAATAGGGCAATCACACTCATGCAAGTATGTTAAAGCATAAAACTCACCGAGTACTCCAAGCCAAAATGAAAACTAGTTAGAAAGATGCATGATCCTAACTATGTTAAGTGTCTAATGCAACACATACAATATGAAATTAAATAGGCTCGGCTATTAATATGGTATAGGATTTGCAACACTTTGATAGCATGCTTTGAAACATGTATTCAAAGAAGTATTGAAATTGCAATGCAGTTTGAATGATGCGCCGAGCCTTGGTGCATGCAATACAAATGAATGGATGCAATCATGCAAGCATAAGGTATGCTAATTGAAACATGTCCCTAATCTAACCATCAAAAGCAATTAAATAAAAGGGAGAAAGATGTGGGGTTGGAAGACATACACACACACACGTACACTTATTACAACATTACGCCCTCGCGAAGGAGGGTCCAAATGAATAAGCTAAGCCTAATTAAACTAATCTAATTTAAACTAATTAGACTAATTATTACAAATCAAATGAATAACTAATAAACTCATTACTAACTATTACAACACTTTAATCAACTAGTAGAGTAATTAATCAAAACAAATGCACACTAACTAATCAAACAAAGCATTAAACTACACTGCCACAGCTCTGCTTCGGAAAGTGGAAGATGCATGCGCTCGGTTTTTGCCCCGAAAAGTCCTATATTTTTCTCCCGAGAGGCTCTATTTGCAGGGTTGGGCATATTCTAGAAACTTTATGCTTCAACTTACCAAATCTCTGCTAAGGATCACATCAGTGGCCTGCCGGCCATAGAAGGTTGTTGCTGGGCCCCTACCGACCAAAAGGATGCCTTGCCGGCCAAAAATGTGGCATTGTTGGCCATGGATAGGGCCTTGCTGGCCAATGATGCTCTGGGTCCCCACACTGCAACAGAACACAAACATAGCAAAAGGAAGGTCTTTCCAAAGGTATGTTTGTACTGTCCCCCTCCTTATCATCTCAAAACCTCAAAAGAGTGGCACACTTGGATCCAAAACCACCAATCAAGCAATTTCACTGCATGATGGCCAAAGATCCAAGTTGTACAATTTCAATAAATGCACAAATATGACTCAAAGGACCACCACCCTATCATGCATGGTCAAGGACAATGGAAACCAAGGAAAACGGCACATTTCATCACTATTGAGTATGAAATGTCCCATTTGCCTTGTGTTCAAACTAACATCCGGTTTGAACACATGCAATGCAACGCAAACAATGCTTATCTTGCTTCTTTTACTTGTTCATTTTATTTACTCATTTTACATTACCAATTCATCCTTTAATTGGTTAAGTTCAAAGGTGAGTGTCCTCTAATGGAAAGAGGGCTTAAACCACAAGTTACTTCGGGCATGAAAGAGACCACATGCCGTTGGTAATGAACCCCAAAAGGGATTAAACCATTTAGCACGAATGTCTCAATTTCACACTTAAACAAGGGGTTTAAAACCACTTTCAAAGCAAATAAAAGAGTGAAGAATGAAGGGAGGTTGCAGAAATTTCAGTGCTGAAATGGAGTGTAAAACATCATTAAAACATGCTTTCAACTCAAAACAATGATGAACAAAGCATTAAAACTCCAAGCTAGTGAAGAAAATTGTACTACAACTATACAATACAATCCTAACTGAGTTAACCAGCCCAAAACAGAGCCAAAACAGGTCATTTCAGAGGCAAAAACATGTTGGACTAAAGCTAAATTAAGCTAGAAAAACATGCTAACTCATGAAGCTAACAAGGCATGCAAACAAGACACAAGGAGGGGAGGCTAACCCCTCTAATTTTGGACTTCAAAACAAAGTTTTTACCACTGAAAAACCTCTAAAATTCAGTGGTTAAAAGCTCTGAAAAAGATGATGCAAGGGTGGGAAACACAAGGGCAAAGGCCTCCAAAACAAGGTACAAAGAAGAGCTATCAGCCCCTCAACCTTTGATGGCCTTAAGACCCAAGATTCAACCCAAAAACACAGAGTTTTTATAGCCCAAAATCAGTTGGAAAACATGCTAAAAGACGCTAAGACAATAAGTTAAAACATGGAGCTTTTGAGCTAGTAAGCAAGCATGAAGAGGGGTGGTCAACCCCTCTATTTTTGGGGCCTCAAAACAATATTTTTAGCCTTTGAAAACCTCTGAAAATCAGTGGTAAAAAGGCCAAAAAAAATTGGTTGTAAAGTGATGAATTATGGCACAAAAGCTTAACAAACAAAGAGACAAAGAAGGGTGGACTATCCCTTAACACAAAGTAACCTCAAACCACCATTTTTAGGTCATAAAAACAAAGGTTTTTCTAGTTGAAAACCAGGCCAAAAATAGTACAAAAAGATGGTAAAACAAGTTATGCAAAACAAGTTTAAAAGGTGAGTCTTATACCTCTTGAAGCACAACACAATTGTAGGCAACAAAACCAAGCAAAATCACTTTCAAGAGCTCCAAGAAGACCTTCTAGAACCTCAGTTCAAAGATAATCAACTTTGGTCAAGGATGTATAGGCAAAGGAGAAGTGTATCTTCACTTGTATGCACAAAAGTTCAAGAGAGAGAGAGAAATCTAGAGAGAGAATTGTAGAGAGAGAGGCTCCCAAAATTTCTTCAACCTTGAAAACAATAGAGAATGGCCTCTACATATAGAAATACAAGAGCCTTGGTCAAAAATATCCATTCAGAAACAGCTAGAGCAGTGTGGAGACAACTGGACGTAAATATCTGCACAAAAACTGATTTTTGACACCAATGGCTGACAAAGCATCATTGATGGCCGGAAAGGATCATTTGTGGCTGGTAAAAACCATCAATGGTCGGCACATGGCCAGAAAACTCCATCCATGGCCGGCACATAGCCGGCAAGCCTCATTCAATGGCTGGACAAAAAATTTGTTTTGGGGCCTGACTTCAAATAGGTATATCTCCTTCATCCGGACTCCTTTGTAGGTCATTATTGAGCCTAAACTGAAGCCCCGAAAGTCTTCTTTCCAATGGTGTCAGCCTCACATCAAAATTCCAACTATACAAAAAGATATCCTCATTTTAGTGAAGACTGCTCAATTTTGGTCTTAATCAGATTGGTGCCTAACTTCAAACAGCCATATCTCCCTCATCCAGACTCGGCTTTAGGATATTATTGAGTGTAAAATGAAGCCCCGGAAGTCCTCTTTCCAATGGTGGTGGCCTCATAACTTAAGTCCAAGTATACAAAAGGATAGACCTGATTTAGTGAAGCTCCCCAGTTCCCTCTCAACAGTTTCACGTCCAACTTCTTCACCAACTAGTTTCTTCCCTCTCATGTTATTTTCTTCAACTCTGAACCTCTAAATAAGGTGTTTTGAAAGATTTTTCAAAAAGTTCACCTCTCTTTCATGCATTTCCACTTTGTCCTTGCTCGGTTTACTGAAAAGTGCAACATTTAACGAAATGCGAGCCTCG
The DNA here is from genome assembly GCF_055761805.1 of Camellia sinensis. NCBI lineage: Eukaryota > Viridiplantae > Streptophyta > Magnoliopsida > Ericales > Theaceae > Camellia > Camellia sinensis. The sequence continues at coordinate 65,036,086 of NC_138972.1, forward strand.
GAACATCGTAGAAACGTTTTCAAAAATATTTTGAAAGAGTGGGTTTTAAGGTCTAAAAATCATTTTGGTCAAAATAGTTTTGGTCCAAAAAATGGGGTGTGAGGTTGGGATTTGGAGCTCCTCTTGCCGAAGAAATCGAACATTTGCATAGCATAGCCTTCACCAACAAGTAAGGAATCAGTGGCACCCAAGTCTTAATGGCAGTTAGAAATGGGTGTCTACAAGTTCATTTTTGGCATTTCTGATTGTAAATTGATTTTCAAAAGATTTGGCAAATTTGGACTCTAATTTGTGTTTTTCTGTTTCACATTGAGATTCAGAACCACGGGAGTCCGAACTGTAGGGCTATCATATCCGAGGAGATTAAACCCCCCCGAGGAGCAACGAGAAACCAACTACATGTTGGCATTCCATAGTTGGGATTATGGTATCCTAAGGGAAATACCTTTGAAATTTTTGGTTACACGGATGCCGACTTTGTGGGATATAGACTTGACCGAAAAAGCACTAGTGGTACTTATCATTTTCTCGGACACTTACTCACTTCTTAGTTTTGCAAAAAACAAAACTCAGTGGCTTTGTCAATTGCTGAAGCAGAATACATTACCGTTGCTGGGTGTTGTGCACAATTGTTTTGGATGAAACAACAATTTTAAGACTTTGGATTTCACTATGATCATATTCTTATAAAACGTGACAACACAAGTGCTATTAACCTTTCAAAAAATCCTATTTAGCACTCACGCATTAAACACATTGAGATAAGGCATCATTTTCTAAGAGATCATGTATTCAAATGTGACATTGAACTCGAATTTGTGCCTGTAAATTGTCAATTAGCTGACATATTTACCAAGCCTCTTAATGAAGAACAATTTTGTTATATTAGAACTGAACTTGGTATGTTAAATACTCCTATATAATAATTATATATATAAATAAATAATTTTTTTTTATAAATCCTCTCTCTCTCTCTCTCTCTCTCTCACTTGCTCTCGCTCCGTCTTATTATCCAACTCTGTCTCCATCATCCATCACCTTCATCACTACCATATCTACCCAAATCCCTCATCGATCTACCAAGATCCATCACTGCTCTGCACAAAACCTTCATCACCGATCTTCGACATCATTTATGATTCATCAAGTTACATTACTTATCCAACAAGATCCGTTACTGATCCACCAAGATCCATCACCGATCTACAAAAATTCATCGCCGATCTGCAAACATTCATCTCCGATCTTCTCCATTCTTTTCGATCATCAACATCATTGCCGATAAACATGTTAAAATTATTTTTGCACTGTGTTATATTTTTTATATAGTTGTATGTGCTCCAAACTCTCTTGTATTTAATAACAATTGCTTCTACCTGGTATGAAGAAATTGTTTTTATTTGTCTTTTCTTTTTTTATGCTAGTACACTCGGTGTAGTTTTTTATGGCTGGATCTTAATGGCCATTGGTATTATAAATTGGTAATCTATTTTGTACAATTTGTGTAATTTTTAGAGCATTAATTTAGGGGGAGACTCATATTATGTAATATTTTGAGATTAAAACAATCAAAAAAGCAATATATTAAGTGGCGTTTGAATATTCTATGCATAATTTTAGGGGGAGTATATATAGTTTTCAACTATTTAATTTTTTTTTTACTCCTTATTTGTACCAACAAATTTTTTATTTATTTTTTTTTTTTTGCAAAGATAGAAATTTTTTTCAAAGAGAAAGGCTTGCAATTTTATTTTAAAAGGAGAAAATATTACTCGATTATATGTAAGTTTTGAGAAGGCTTCACAGATTTTTTGTATTTAACTTCTCTCAACAGCTTTTCATGAGCCTCCATTACATGCCTCTCTTTATTTTCGACTTCTGTGAGTCTTGGCATTATAACCGTTGTATAATATTGCACCACATTCTCCAATTGAGAATTTTTCCTTTCTAGATCTCTCTTCTCCTGATGAGTATTCGCCAATTGTAGTTTTAAAAAGCTCACATCCTCTTTCAAATGTTGATTCTCTTGTATTCTTGCTTGTAGTCGTCGAGCCATATTGGAAACTGCAGTCATCGTCTATGTACTAAGAGCCATAGTGTTATTAACAACATCGTTATTACTACGATTACCAAAAACATTAGGACTCTCATTTACTGGAATCGCGTACAATTGCACTATAGGTAACCTCTCATTTGCTTGAATTACAGGCACCTCATGCATGTCCGCACGATTGATGGTGTCCAAACCATTGATGGCTAAGGCAAGGAATGACATGGTTACACAAAAAGTAAACCAATTTTTTTTCTCTAAAAACAGTTGAAGATTTCGTATCTCTGCATCTCCTCTTTGTCACTTTTTATAAACTCCACTGATCCAATAATCGATGCATATCTGCTCAAATCTCTTGTTTGTTAACAATTTGTCACTGTACCATTTTTCAGGAGATGCTACAAAATCCCAACAATGATCACGAAAAGACATAAGAACCACTATTATATTTTTGGCAAATCAAATTATTTTCTCAACTGTGTTTGTATGATTTTTGATTTGGGCACTGCAAATTATTTTTCTCTATAACATCTTCATATATCCACATTTTGTTTTGATGATGCCAAAGGAGGAGAAAAATATGATTTTGAATTGCTGTGCAATATGATTTTCAATTGCTGTGCATGTGCTTTAATTATATGTTTTTGAATTGTTGTGCATGTGCTTTAATTATATACTGCAGAGTTATCAAATATTTTGTTGATTTTAATTTTGTGTCAAATACATACATGTATTGCCATCATAAAATATGAGGAGATTGTTAATCATATTATTTAATTTTGATGATGTCTAAAATATTAATTGATAAATTATGATTTTTTGATATACATATTTATATTATTTGAGACAAAATTTTATCTGTTTAAATTATATGTTTTCTTATAAATATTATTTAAATTGAAAATTTTGCTATTTACATTTTAAAAAAAATTCAGTTGATCACTATTCATCTTTTGACAAATTTAATATTAATTGGTTGTATTGTTATGATTTGATATTGATTGGTTATATTATTTTGACAAATTTGATGAGTTGTCATCTTTTGACAAATTTGATATATCCACATGAAATAGTTGGTTGTTTTTATTAAAGTATATTTAAAATGTCTACAATCATTACAAATTTTTTTAAAAGAGGTATATATTTTTATGTTTGATATAAATATTTTTTAAAAGAGATTTTACTATACATACAAATATTTTATTAGAAAAATCATTGTATATTCAAATATTTTAATATAAAAGTTACTATGCAATCACTGTAAAATTTTTGTTTTTTACGTGAAATGTTTTTAAATCAATTGTTACTATTCATTGATAGCAACCCATAGCCTATTATTCAAACCTACTTGTGTTTGATTTGTTTTTTGAAAATGGAAAAGCACCAACAACCAACTACTATTTTTTTTTTTTGAAAAAATGAAGCCGCATATTGAGCATGCCCAAGCTACAAACCCACGTGAAGGGACTCCAATGTCAGGAGAGGAGCGTCCCCTCCTTCCATCGGTATAGATTTTTGTGTATAAATAGAAGTGTTTTGTGTAGAGAAAAATAGAGATCTTGAAGAGAGAAAAATTTTGTGTGCTCCAAAATTGTGGTTGTAATTTTTACTCTGCTTTTTCACTTTTAGATCTAAGTGTTTTATTTGTTCTTACACTTTCATATCTGCTCTTTGTGAGAGAATTATTGCAAAAGAGGGTTGAAGTACCTTTTATCTTTATTCATTATTTTGTGAGAGAATTTTGTAAGGGTGAGGCATTTATTGTTGAGTGAAGCTCAATAAATAAGAGTAAGACCTGTGTAAAATCCACAAACTTGATGAAACTTCGGTGGTGTATTGATTTATTTTGATAGTGAAGAAATTCTCAAGGAGATTCCTTGGGAAGTAGACGTAGGCCCGATGTGCCGAACCACTATAAATCTCAGTGTTTGATTTTCTCTCTCTATCTCTCTTACTTTTATATTGTTAATTATTGTTCTGTTTTTTATTTGTTAAAATTTGAATATTGTGTTAATTATTTTTTTAATATTATAACTTTTTTAATAACCCAATTCACCCCCCTATTGGGTTGCCTACCTGGCATAACACTTTTCATGGTCTACACCTTCTTCAATGATGCGATTTTTCGATATCTAGCGAGCCTTATGTCTAAAAAATGACTATCCAAATTGCGTATAACTTTAGAATAGTTTTGCATCATAGCGGTAAGTCAACCAAATCCTAGAAATCGTTAATCCTCAAAGACTGTCTTAAAATGTGCAATATTGATCCACTTTCTAAAAACAAGGGTCTAGGGAGCCTTTATCTTATACTCTTTATCATCTTACGGAGCAATCATGAATGTTTCCATCTCAATCACCCAGTTATGACGTGGAAAATTTTCACATTCGCTACCACTCAAGTAAGAATATGAAGTATTTTTCTCTGATGGAATAATCCACTAGTAGGCACGTCACTCCCACTGTCCCTAGGATATTGGACATTTCTTTCCATTCTCAACTAGGCTACATGAAGTGCCATACTTAGAATTCTCTATCTTATAGAGCTCCAAAACTCTTTTCACGTCACATTTACTAAAAAAACTTTATGTGACTTAGTTACACTCCTACAAAGTTGCTCACCGATAAGCACATGACCCGGAGGGTTTATTTGACAGCATACAATAATGTGCCACATAACCCTAAGCTTTTACAAGACAACATACAATAATGCGCCATAGAACTCTAGGTCTTAACTTCACAACCTTATGAGAAATAAAAAAATAAATAAAGATAAGCTGCTTGATGGTTATAGATAACCCACAAATGGTTCTCCGTTAACCCATTACTCAAATGGAGTGTAAAATCTGATATGGAGGGCACTTAGTTAGGGACATAGGCAACAAACTAAAGTGTGATTCCCAATTGGGAAACATATTGCGCCATCATCCACCAAACATAAACGATACTTAATTTCTTGTCTCTACTACACCATTGTGTTGCTGAGTACTAGGAATAATCAGTTTTCTAAGCATCTCTTTCTCTTCGTAGAGCTTTCTAAAAAATAACTCAAATAGATACTCGCCACCTTGGTCAAAAACTAAAAGCATGAAAGCTCTTATCTATTTGATCTCGACCTCGTATGTGCAATGTCAAAAATCATCTTAAAACTTTTGACTTATGGGAGATCAAATAGTCTTGACTAAGATGCGTATAGTAATTTATAAATGTGTTGAGATTGGGGCTAGCTATCATACCTTTACATATATCCAGTCACAAATATCATAGTGGACTAAATGCACCAATACAGATGCCCTTTTGCAGCTTTCCTACTTACTTGTGCGCAACCATTGCGAACAAAGTTACACATTCACATGAGAACAAGATGCAAGAAGTGAATGGGACCGAGAGGGCCTACTCAAACCATCCATGTCATCTTCTCATTAATGTGATTAAGTACAACAAGCCACTAGTTTATGACCAATGTCATAAACTAATTCTAATCATCCTAATGGGTGAGTTCTCAAAAAAAAGTGTAAAGGTTTAGGCCTAACTAGGTAATTACGCATGACTAACTAATGTTCACTAGATCATAAAAGGATGCCATAAGAAATATCAAGTGCGCCTAAGTCGCAAATTTAACTAGTAAGTGCTAATCCCCGGCACCTTTAAGTCAATTTTATTCTCCATACACTTTTCTATATCTAGTTGAAACATGATGATACTCCTCTTGCCATCTTTGTTTCTTGCTCTATAGTAAATTGCAATTAATTCTACTATCCATGAGAAGAAAAGAATAAACTATCAATCTATGACAAATCTTAATGCAACTTAGTTGCAATTAATTCTACTATCCGCAAGAAGGAGGGAATAAGCTATCAATCTATGACAGCTCCTGAAGCAACTTAAGTGCGAATTAGGCAAAAGAGTCTATTTCAACACAATGCTCTCATGAGCAATACGTCAAATTCTTAGAGTCATAACAACCTTGTTGGCCTTGACCTTTTCATTACTATGTTGCAACTTTTGCGCTTAGTGGTAAAAGCCATTCAAAAGCGTTAGCCTAGCTAAGGAATCATACAAAGAAGCACCTCATCATGTCTCACACTCAAGTGTGGAGACAGGAAGTGTCCAGACTTAGATACGTTGGTAGTGCTAATAGATTTTACAGCCATTAGGCGCTAATCTTCTCACTTGGTGTTAATAGATTTTGTAGCTTCTAAGCGTTAATCTCTTAACTTTAAGTGATACTTCAATGCACACTATTATAGTGCATAAAATTTTGCTCCATCCACTCCCATCAGTTGGGTAGAGAGCAAAACACTGCTCATACTGGCTACGCGTCTTACACTTAATGGCTACCTCATTTAAGCTTGTTAAGTCCCTTAGTCTTGCCAATTCCACGAATAAACATTGTTTATCGCGTTGTAATTGTTTTTGTTTGTTTGCCTTTCTCGCTTGAGCGAAGGAGTCCTGGCTCGAGCGAATATGTTGTGCTCCCAAAAGTTTTCTTTATTTGCAAAAATGCTGGAGAAGTTTGTGCGCTCGAGCGAATGAAGCTTGGCTCGAGTGAAGGCACTTAAGAAATACACGCGTAGTTGGTTCATCACTAGAGTGAGAGATCCTTCGCTCGAGCGACCATCGCGGCCCTGTTTTCTATAAATATATGTTTCAGTCTGTTTTTAGGTTTACAGATTCCAGATCTTCTTTGAGGGTTCTAGGGTTTTCTTCTAGGGCTATTTTGCTAGTTTTCTATTATACTCATGGTTTGACAAGCATACATCAAAGAGTTGTTTGATTATTCAACTTCAAGAGTGTTCTTCTTTGGTGGAATCCGGAGATTCAAGCGTGGAGTATTCAAAGGAGTTCGAAGCTGTACGCAGTTGTAGACACCCCATTTTTGACCGACCTCAAGACTTAGACGTCATCGTTTGTGCACTCGATGATTGTGCTTGTTTGTGCTCGTTTTGAGTGCCCGAAGTTCTCGGTGAAACGCCTTGTCTTTACCCTCTTTGTTTTGTGCTTGTTTTTGAGCCAAACCTTGGTGCCTCTTGCTTGGAGGGGGGAAGGGCCTTGTCGGCCACTTTTCCCCCTTGTCGGCCACTTGAAGTGGTCGGTCGACTAGGTGAGGTGGTCGGCCGGCCACCTGAAGTGGCCGACGGCCATTTTTCTCTTTTTGTTTTAAATATTTTCTTTGCCAGCTGTGCCAGTTGTTGATCACTGAATGCCATCTCCATACACATGTATGGAAGGATGAATGCAAGCCTTTGGCTTGGATTTCTATGTAAGGAGAGGTCTCTCCCCCATTTTTAGGGTGACACAATTTTGAGCAAAAATCTCTCCCTCTCTCTCTAGAATTCTATCTCTCTTCTTGTTTTGTGCCTTAAGCTTAGAATTCTCTACAATTTTGCAAAGAGACCCTGAACCAAACATTCTCATCTTGGAGCTGAGGTTCTTTCAGGCTTAGTTTGAGCTCTTAAGGGTGGTTTGAGCTAGAATTTGGACCTGTTTAGTGCTGTGCTTCAAGAGGTATAAGAGTTACCTTGTAAGCTTTGTTTTAGTTGCTTCATTTGCCATCTTTTTACATTATTTTTGGCCTGGTTTTCAACTACAAAAAGATCTAATTTTTGTGTCTTAACATGTTGGTTTGAGATCATTTTGTGCAAAGGGTTGTCTACCCTCCTTGTTGCCTAATTGTGAAGCTTCTTGCATCATCTTTTAGCATATTCAAACCGAATCTTTTGGCCCTTTAAACCACTGAAATTCAGAGTTATTTCAGTGGTAAAAAGTATGTTTTGAAGTCCAAAAATGGAGGGGGTATCCTCCACTCCTTGTGTCTTGCATCCATGCCTAGTTAGCATCCTGTGGTAGCATGTTTTTATGGCTTAACCTAGCTTAATTCAAGCATGTTTTAGGCTCTAGTTTGGCATGATTTAGTCTTGTTTTAGGCTTCTTTGATCATATGAACCATGTTTTGTATAGTTATAGTGCAAATGCCTTCACTAGCTTAGTGTTTTAGGCTTCTAAACATGTTTTGCTTGAGAAGATTGCATGTTGTAGTGTCATTTGACATGTGATTTCAGTGTATATAGTTCTGTCACACTCTCACTTATTTCACTCTTTCATCGCTTTTGAGAGTTGTGTCTTGAGTCTTGTTTGCGAGCTAACATATGAACATGTTTTTCTAGCCTTTTATGTCTCAATCTCAGTATGTTTCAGCCACTGTTTTGGCACGTTTTAACTCTGTCCAAAGCTGGTTTGGTCAGTTGAGCTTTGTGTTGCATGCTTATAGTGTTGTGATCTTCACTAGTTTGATGCTTTTGGCTCTTAACATGTTGTGCATGTGTTGCTTGCACGATTTAGTGTCTTTTTGCATGCCATATCAGTAGTGAAATGTTTGCAACCTCCCCCTATTCTTCACTTTTTACTTTGTTTTGAAAGTGGCCTTGAGCCCCTTATTGGCTTGAGTGTGGAATTGAGGCTCTCATGCCAAATGGTTTTAATCCTCCCTTGAGGATTTTCACTAACCAACAGCATGAGGCCTCTTTCATGCTCAAGGCACTTGTGGCTTAGGCCCTCTTTCCAATTAGACGACTTTTACTTTGGACTTAATCGGTTAAAGGATGAATCGATAATGTAAAATGTGTAAACAAAACATGACAAGTAAAACTTGAGCAAGATAAGCATGTTGTATTGCATTGCATGTGTGTAGACACCCCATTTTTGACCAACCTTAAAACTCAGACGTCATTGATTGAATGCTCGGTGATGGTGCATGTTGTGCTCGTTCTGAGGTTTCGGAGTTTCAGCTAAGAGCCTTACCCCCGGACCTCGGGACCCTTTTGTGCTTTGCCTCGGTTTGCGAACCAGGTCTTGTTTTCTCTTTTCGAAGGGAGGGAGAGGTCTCGTAGACCATCTCTCAGTGGCCATAGACTACTTTTCGTGGTCGTAGGCCACTTTTCTCGTTTGGAGACCAGTTTCTAGTTTTCGGAGCCGTCAGCCGTGCGCCTCGGTTCGGGACCACTTAACTTTCTCCGTTTGGCACGGTTTTTGGCTCACACCTTGTTTCCTCTCTCTAGAGGGACACTGTGGCCCGGGAGACCACCTTTGTGGTCGCACGCCACTTTCGATGCTTAACTGCCTGTTTTCGGGGCGCCCAACTGCGCGTTTTGACCTCCAAACCCTCGTTTTGCATCTGTCTTGGTTCATTTTTGGCATGAACCTTGTTTTCATTGTTTGGAAGGTGGTACAAGGGTGGGAGACCACCTTTTCTCCTTGGAGACCAATTTTTCCCCGCCGGCCAGTTTTCTTGTCAGGTAACTGGTCTTCCTCATTTTTGGGCCACAATTGTTGGTCTCCCACCACACCACTATCTTGCATTCAGTTGGGAGACCACCAAATGGGGCTGTCGACCACTTTTTATTGAGCTGAACCTTTTGAACAGGCTGGCCGACCACCTAAAGTGGCTGGCCGACCACCTGAACTGGTCGGCTTACTCCCTCTAGTTCTGTCTCTGTGAGTTGTTGCCAACTGTGCCAGTTGGAAGGCACAGATTACATCCTCCATACACGTGTATGGAGGATCTTTGGCCTTAGTTTTTAGCTTCTTTGAGAATCTAAGGCCTTGGATCTCTATAAGAGAGACCCTCCTCTTCCTTGCAAAAGGTTCAGAAATTGGTCTAAGGAAAAACATATATCCTTTCCTATATCTCACCATTCTGGCTCCAAAGTGCATGGTTCTTCACCCTTTTGCATTACACCTCATAGCATAACACTTCCATCATCAACCTAAGCTTCTTGGAGGTCATTCTCAGAGGTTAAAGGTTGAGTTTTTGGTCCAGAGGTTGCTAGTTTTGCTGAGCTTCAAGGATAACTCATTTTTCCCTCATTTAAGCTTTATTTTCATCCATCTCTTAGCCTTATCTGCAATCATATTTGAGCTTCAGTGTAAACTAAAAAAGTCTTATTTTGAGGCCCTTAACATGTTTGTTTAAGATCATTTTTCTGTTGGGGGTTATCTACCCCCTTGCATGCTTCATTTTACCTTGTTTTGAGCCATGCCTTAGAGCATTTGTGTTGGCCTTTGTTTGGCCTTTTAGCCACTGAAATCCACTGGATTTTCACTGGCTAGCATGCTGTTTTGAGTGCCAAAATCAGAGAGGGGTGACCCACTCTCTCATTGTCTTGTTTTCTAGCATATTTGGCCTAACAAAGGAGCCTATACTTACATGCCTCCAAGCCTTGTTTCTGGCCTTTTTGGGTGTTTTTTAGGACCTACATAAGCTCTTTCCATAGCTGATTTTTTCATATTGGATGCCCACCTTGCATGTGTAGAACAATCCTCTTCATAGCTTATCAAAGGAGCATGTCATTCTTGCATGCATTGACCATGTTTCAGTGGGTTTTTAGGCTTTATTTGGCATGTCATACCTCTGTCTTATGCTGGTTTAGTGGCCTCTTGAATGCTTCACATGCTTGTAGTGTAAATCCTCTTCACTAGCTTGTAATGCATGTTGTTTTGGCCTTTGATTCTAGCATATTTTGGCCATGTTCTAAAATGATTTCGTGCATGTTTTGGACTGCCTCAGCTCTGTTTTTAGGCCTCATGGTCAAATGATGTTTGCTATGCATGGTTGTAGTGCAATACCCTTGCCTAGCTTTGAGTTTTGAAGCCTATTGCATGCTTATATTGAGGTGTTTGCATGTTTTGGGGTCATTGTGCATGGTATTTCAAAGCATGTAAGGTTGCCATGTTCCCATGTTTTCCACTCCTTATATGCATTTGAGGGTTGTGCTTGTATGCCTCATTTATGGACCATTGCATGAGCTTCATTTCCGTGCCTTTTGAGCCACCATTTTAGTCCATTTTCCAATTGTTTTGGGCCTGCATAGGGACTTTTTGGGGCTGGTTTGGTCATTTGTGCATCGCTTTGCATACCTCTAGTGTAATGCACTTCACTAATTTCGGTGCTTGAGTCATCCAACATGCATCGGGTGAGTTGTTTGCATGATTCGGGACCGCCTTGTATGCCATTTTGGAGCTGGAACTTGTGTCATTGTATGCCATATTTCATGCTTGCCATGCTTTGGTAGAGTTGTACTTTGTGCCTTAGGTTTGGTCCCTTGCATTTGTGCATGTTGGCACGTTTTTTTTTTTTTTTTTGTCTCATTTTCGTCCTATTGGCCACTGATTTGGATGTGGCTGAGGTCCATCCATCTTGGTTTAAGTCCATCTTGCATTGTATATGCCATATAGTCCATGTTGTTGCATGATTGACCATTGCATTGTGTATTCCTTGATCATCTAATTGATAGTCTTCATATGTGCATTGCGTATGCCATGTAGCGTCATGTGCATTGAGTATGCCATTCTTAGTTCTTTGCATTGTGTATGCTAGTTGCACCCTTGCATGTTTGCATCATTTAGTCGCATTGCATTTAGGTTGCATGCTAGAGTTGCATTGGTGCGTGCATTGTGTGTTGCATCGTGTTTGGAATAGGAGTTAGTCCAGACACGAGAAACGAGGGACGTTTCGTACTCGAAGTGACGAAACGTGCTTCAATTCCCAGTCGCCGACACTCTTGACTTCCCATGATGGAGTTTAGGCCTTATTGTGTTCATATGTGCATTCATTTCATATCGAGTCGTGCAATTTGACTCATCGGCCATCATGCATCGAGATACATGATTGGTGGCACGAGGATCGAGGACTACCCTCCCTAGAGCTTATGCAATGATGGGGAGAGTGGTTGTGCACACATATGTTGAAAATACTTTGCCATGCCCCTTTCTTGCTCTCTGTTGCAGTAAACCAGAAACCAGTAGCAAAAACTGGTCGGCAGTATCCCTATAGGTTCCCATGGTGGAGTTTCAGCCTTCTGGAGCTTTGTACAGTATTCTGGGACTAGTTGCAAACAGAGGCAAATCGGGGCATCGCGATGGATTTCCCGACGAGGCGACTCGAGCATGCATGCATCCTTTATCATTCAAAGCAGAGCTGAGGCGGTCCATCATATGTAGTTTGCATGCTAGTTCATTTGCTTATTTAGTTAATTTGTTAATTAGCTAATGTTGTGTAATAATTAGCTTGATTAGCTTAGATTAGCTAGTTGGTTGTGTATTATTCATTTGGACCCTCTGAGGAGGGCAATGTTGTAATATGTGTGCGTGTATATGATGTATGTCTTCCAACCCCACGTCTTTCTCCTTTTTACTTACTTACTTTCGATGGTTAGTTTTAGGGCACGTTTCAATTAGCATCCTTATGCTCGCATGTTTGCATCCATTCATCTGTCTTGCATGCACCGGGCTTGGCGCAACATACTAATTGCATTGTATTTCAATTCCAAGTTGAATACATGTTATCTGTTGCATTCATATGCCACGTTTAGAATGGCCGAGCCTATCATAGTTGCATTTTGCATGTGTTGCATTAGCCATCTTAACATGAATTAGGATCATGCATTGATTACTAACTAGTTTCTGTTTTGGCTTGGAGTACTTGGTGAGTGTTTATGCTTTAGCATCCTTGCATGCGTGTGAGTGACTGCCATGATAGCATGCTTACCATGAGGCTATTTGCTTTTGTGATATAACTGCTTGAATGCCTGCGGGTGGAGGTTAGGTTGTTTGAATTGGAACAATGCATTGAATGAGAGTTTTAAGCCCACTTGAGAGTGGCAAAATCATGTTTTCTAAGGCCACCCGAGGGTGACAAAATTCACGTCTTAGCCTACTTGCGAGTAGCTCCATCAAACCGTTTTTCAAAATGAACATGAGAGGTTTTGTTCCAATTCAGGCGACCCAGTTTATTCTTGTATGCTGTGCGCATCACATAGTAATTCTAGGCTAATAACTAGAATTAGAGCACATATGTTTTCAAAACTCGATATCATGCTTAGTAGTGGCCAATCTTTGATCGGGCGAGCGGGGGTGCTCACGAAGTGACCTTCCCCAATCGTACCCAAGTTCCTGAGCCGAGGCAACTTTGGTGATGACGGACACATGGCCTTAGACACGAGTCGGGATTTCCTAAATTCCCCCAAAATAAAATATTTAGTTGCGACTCTGTCTCTGGCAAAGTAGTCCATGTTTGGCACTTCTTTCTAAAAATCAATTTTTCAAAATGATTTGTCGGATTTGGACTCTTTGATGATTCATCGGTCTTGCATTACACTCCGCGAGATTAGATACAAGACCGTGACATTGAGTCCAATCTATAGTAAGCCCCAATGAACAAAACGGGATTTCTCCCGGGACATTCGGGGACGTCTACAGTTTCTGGCGACTCTGCTGGGGATTTAGAGAACTTGACTCGAACTCATGATATCTTGTTTTGACTACGCTTATGTGTTTCTTCGCATTGTATTTGCATTGGTGCGCCTAGGACACTGTGTTTGCCGTCTGCTATTCCTAAACGGTTTGCCAGAGGCTCGCTTTGAGAAGCGTGCCATAAGGCTGACCGGTTATGGGCTCTGCCACGATGGAAACACAAACCCCGATTTTTACCGGGGCACCCTTTTTGGCCATTCGACCTAGCGCATATTCAGAATCCATAGTGACCATTCTAAACTAGGACAGGTTGCATACCCGATTATAGGTTGTTTGAAACCGCTGTGTGCATAGTGAAACCCTAGCTCCTGACAAAATAGGACTGGGAAACCCTACCCCACCATAGGAGTGTTTTGGCTCTCATTTGCTTGCTATGTGCTTTTAGAGTGCGTGTCTACAAGAATGCATGTATCAGTTTGCAAGTCTGGGTATCAGGCCTGTGGGCATCAGTATCAATATTTGGGAATCGGTTATATCAGCGGGTATCAGATTCAGTGTTGGGGCAGTAATTTGGGGAACAGTGATCAGTGGTCGAATACAGTTATTTAGCTATGCCTATGTTTGTTCTGGTGAAAATTGGGCTGAGATGCTGCCTATTTTCTCTTTCAAGGTTCAGAGACTCAGTTCAGAGCAACCAGTGTTCTCCTCTGCTGAGGCAAAGCAGGAAAAGACTCACCGATTCATCAGATCCGTCAGTCACCAGTTACATCACCTTTGTCCAGTTCAGTAGACTTATGACGACCCAGAATTCGGAGGAAATTATGGTTATGGCAGCCGCACTGAACGAAGGAATCATCTTGTAGGATGAGACCGATGTTGAGGTACCACACCTGCCCAGGTCGCCTGCCGCACATCTGATTTGGGAACCCCAGTTATTTCAAACCCGCGAGCCCACCACCTTTGAGCTGATGGGAATGATTGGCGACCTTCAAGGATCTGTGGCTGATCTAGCCTATGAAATGTCAGCCCTGCCACCAACTGCATCGTACGCCAGGAATTTCATGCCGCAGGAACCCCCGCTACTGGGGTGAATTGTGATTGAGCTCAGCCAACCTGAAGCTGTCTCAAGCTTCGGCAATGACATGTCAACGACAACGGGGCTTCGCACTGAAATAGCAACCCAAATCGTCCACCAGGCTGAGGCTAGTGGAAAGAACAAGGTGAAGGTGGACACTAACACCTATGAACAACTTCTACAGGCTGCTGAGGCTCAGAAAGCCAGAGGGTTGAATAAGCAGCAAGTACTCGCAGTTGTGGCTAAGACTGTGGATGATACTTCCCCACTCAGACCGAGGACAGTTCAAGCCGAGGGAAAAATCGAGAGAAGGGTCATCATACCAGAACCGTTCCCTCCAACCCTAATTCTGTACCCAGGAAAAATCAGCAAGCCAAGCCTATACATGCCGATCCCTTTGCTAGTGCGCCCAGCAAAAATCCACTAACCTCGAAGTATCAACCCCGAGGTCGCAAGGTCTTCCATGCCCTCTATATGCCTTTGTCCAAGGCTCTTCAAATCCTTGCTGAAAAGGGGCATCTTAAACCCCTCGAGCCTCGGCCTCTCCCTGCTCGTCTTCCACCCGGCCATGATACTACCCAATACTGTGCGTACCATCAACAAATTGGTTATAGCACAGACAATTGCTTCCGTCTTCGCCACGAAGTACAAGATTTGTTTGACAACGGGGTCGTCCTCCCACCAAGCTCAGCGAAGTCTGTCGTCACTGGATCATTGAACTTGGAGGATAGTATGAGTATGTGATCAGGGGTTGGTCCACCTGCGGGCGGCGCTCGGTTTATTTCAGATGTGGCGTTTGGCACGCACTATTTTGAGCATTTGCGAATGCTAATTTTTGTACTTTCTGACTTGGGTGTTGAGTCAGTTCTGTGGTTTTGTTTCGAGTCTATCTCATTGTTTTGAATCAGTCTTTTTGATTAAGGTCTATCTTGTTGTATCAAGTCAGTCCTGTTGTACAGAAGTTGGGTGATTCCGAGGGTGTCACATCGGACATCATTATTTTGTTTTTTGATTGTCTGTTTGCTTTCTCTTGAGTCTGTCTCTGTTGTGGAGCCAGTTGCAACTAGGAAATCTGAACGAAACAACTGTGGCTGTCATGTTTTGTGCTTATTGCTACTTTGAGCCTGTTGTGCCAGCAAGTTTAGAATGAAACGGCAGTACATTTCACCTGCTCTTCGGTGCCTTGAAATCATTGCATTTAACCTAAGTTTTTCAAAGATTTTCAAATATTGTGATGAAAACGAAGAGGAAGGAATTCCTTGGGATTTGCAAAATTTGATCAATTGAGAGAAAGAGAGGCATGCTAAGTCTTTAATGAATGAGATCATGTTTGTTAATGTGAAAACTGAGAAGGATCCTGGCTTGATCCAGATTGGTTCTGCATTGTCTTCGATGCGAGCGATTAGTCGCTTTCTTAAAAGATTTCAAAAAATGTTTTACATGGTTCTACGAAGACCTGTGTGGAATCACTCTTGAGATTGTGCAGCTTACGATCGCTCTCAGCCTCGAGACTCAACCCCTTTGCTTCCAAACCTTGAACCTTAATTTAGAATGTTCAACGGTCAACCATAATGTAAGGCCCGTGTGGCCGGATCAGAAGCAGCCCAGGAACTAGGGACGAGAATATCATATATGATCAAAAGGAAGCTTACGAAGCTAGATCAAAAGCGCCCCTCGAACTAGGGGCAAAAATGTCAGATGTGGTCGAAGAGTCAAAAATGGGGTCATTGCTCAAGCTAATGAAGATCGGCAAGAATGCCAAATCCCAGAAGGGAGGAGAGAAGAAAATATTGCTAAAGGATAACCGAGTTCCTATCCACAACACTAGGGGCAAATTCGCCCCCCATTGGATGGACTCCTGCATCGTCAGCGAATAACAGCCATTCTCCTGGATTCAGATGACTTCAGGATCTCAAAACCATTTGACATGGACAAAGCTACACTTTTACCCTTGAGAGGCTCGCTGGGCCGAAAACCCGGAAAGGCGACCCAGGCAAAAGTTAGAGCAAGAAAAAGGAGAAAAAAAACAAAAAACAAAATAAAAATGCAAAGAATGAAAAAAAAAAGAAAAGAAGAAAAATGAATAAAATGAAAAGAAAAGATGAAAAAGAAAAAAGAAGAAAAGAAATGAAAAGAATTGAAAAGAAAAGAAGAACAAAGCTTACAAGGTTGAAAACCCAGAAAGGGCGGCCTTGGCAAAAGTTAGAGCGCAAAAGGAGATGTTAATACCTGAGTGTACCTTAACCCCCGAACTACGTAAGACTTGATTCCCATCTTTGGGATACGTAGACAACTTCATTTTGAAGTCCAGCCACAAATACTTTCAAATCGACTGTGTCCATGTAATGGTTTTGATCATCGTTGTCTTCTCTGTATCCAAGAGCTCGGTTGTGATCGTCACCTTGAAAACTGGTTATAGTGTGCTGCGGTGCTATTCAAACAAGGGGCAACTTTCCGTTGCTATACAGCGCGCTGCGGTGCTATTCGAACAAGGGGCAACTTTCCGTTGCCATACAGCGCGCTGCGGTGCCATTCAAACAAGGGGCAACTTTCCGTTGCCATGCAGTGCCGTTCAGACAAGAGGCAATTCTCCTTCGGATCTGAGGTTGTGCATCTCGAGAGTAGGTTCCGTGCTCGTTGAGCAATGGCCGTTTGCAAAAACAGTTTTGAGAATTTTTAATGAGGTTGACTAATTCTCTCGAAAATTATTCTACTTTTCTACAACTGGACCATTTCTTGGACCCAAAAAAGGAAATTTTCAGTGCTCATAACCTAACTTGCATGATTTCAAATTAGAAAATCAAACAAGCGTGTTAATCTAACTCTCATTTTGGTTAAAATTGTTTTAGCAGAAGCAAAAAACAAAAATGGTCAAAATGATGAACTAGGGACACACTTGAGTCAGGTTTTCTGTCTTTTCCCCTTTATCAACACACTTGCCAGAAAGGGCATTCTACCTGTCGAAAAAGGGCACCACTGAAGCTAACCGCAAAAGGACATAAAGCTCTTACATCCTCCAAGCAACGAGGTATCAAGCCAAGTGCGAAGCACGAACTGGAATGGGGCTGGATATTCTATTCCCTCATCTGGACAGATCTAATCATGTCCAAACTCCCCAGTAGAACATCGTCAACCGATGTCAGCTGCAGATTTGCTACACACCCAGTTGTAGCGCAACCCCTCTGCGGGAAACTTCACTGTTGTGAGCAGAAGAAGAGAATCTCGCAGAATGCTAAGGGCAAGAGCCTGCAACTTCCTGTTTATCCATCAACCACCCTGGGGAGGGATGAAAAATGAGAGATTAAAGAATAGAGAGATGTGCGCTGAGAGAAAAGTGAGGAAAAGGGCTTTTTCAGAAAAACAGAGCTTGAGGGTCGAGTGATGTGAGAATCACAAATGAGAAAGGGTGAGAAACAATACCCGGAGAAACTGGCTCCTCGTGCACCGAGAGGTCTCTTGTCTTTATAACACAATTGAGTGTTGTGTTTGTGTGTTTTTGTTTGTTTCGATTCTTATTTTGAGTCATTTGAGTGTCAATAGATGTGTTTAGGTTGTTTTACCTTGTTTTCCTTTGTTGAGTTGTATTTAGGTTGTTCTACCTTTTGTTTTCCCTTGTTGAGTTGTTTTGGTTGTGGTCAGTTGTAGGCTCAATACCCGGTTGAGAACCCTTTTCTCATCTCACTTTCAAAAAATCGTTTTGTGCTTAGAGTGCCGTGCCATTCTCTATATTTGTGCAAAACAGGATTTGTTCATTCATAAAACTACAGGGTTCGACCCAGGTCACATGAGAACAGTAGAGCAAGGACCTATCTGAAGCTATATAGATTCCAGACTGCAAAACAAAAGAAAAGAGGGAAAATTCGGAGCATCTGAGCGTGTTTCAACTTCTGCAAGTTCTGTAATTGCATCCCGTCCGTCCAGAATGAGCTGTGTGTTCAGAATGCGCAGTGTGCTATTATGGGCTGTGTGTTCAGAATAAACGGAGTACTGTATTATGAGCTGTATGTTCAAAATAAACCGAGTACCGTCTTATAAGCTGTGTGTTCGGAATGAGCAATGTGTCATACGAACTGTAAGTTCAAAGTGAACAGAATACTGTGTTGATTGTTTCAGACCCAGAATGGCAATCAGATGTGCTCTTCCTGAGTACCATTCCCTGCCGGAGGCATCTTGGCTGTGTTTGCAATGAGTTCCTAAGGAAAATTATGAATATGATCAGGACGAAAAATGGCATTTGTGGTTTCTATATGCAGATGTTGCTCTTTGTCAGCATTTCAGAACGATTATACTGTGAGTTGAACGTAAGTGTTCGAAGAATACAAGAAGAGATCCCCATCAGAGTAAAGCGGTTTACCGCCACTCATTCCATGAGGTGCTTTCTAAAGTGCCGCTTTGTTTGTTTATTGCATTCCCTAAACATCATGCTCTACATTGCTGGTAACATGTACTGTATCATCGCACTTGTTGCATTTATTTGCATCTTGTGTTATCTTGTATCGTTTATCCTTTTACGCTAAGCGGCAATTAGGATCGTTGCCCTCTGGGGCTTTCTCAGGTTGCGTTGTGCGTGCACCTGGGCGGTTGTTTTCGGTCCTCTTCTCACGTTTTCAGTGTGGTAAAAGTGTTCCTTTCCTTACACGATTTCAGCGTGTTTGGAATTCATCTTAGCATGCATTGTTATGCACGCTCCTTTCTGAAACACCGGGATATGTCCCTGTGTTTCTCCCTCTTTGGTTAAGAGCACTTGGAATACGTTCCAATGCTTGAGCCATTCCGAAACACCGGGATACGTCCCTACGTTTCTCCTTCTTTTTGAAACACCGGGATACATCCCTATGTTTCTCCCTTTTCGGTTAAGAGCATTTGGAATATGTTCCAATGCTTGGGCCATTCTGAAACACCAGGATACGTCCCTATGTTTCTCCTTCTTTTTGAAACACCAGGATACGTTCCTATGTTTCTCCCTTTTCGGTTAAGAGCATCTGGAATACGTTCCAATGCTTGAGCCATTCCGAAACACCGGGATATGTCCCTGTGTTTCTCCCTCTTTGGTTAAGAGCATTTGGAATACGTTTCAATGCTTGAGCCATTTCGAAACACTGGGATACGTCCCTATGCTTCTCCTTCTTTTTGAAACACCGGGATACGTCCCTATGTTTCTCCATTTTCGGTTAAGAGCATTTGGAATACGTTCCAATGCTTGAGCCATTCCAAAACACCGGGATACGTGCCTATGTTTCTACTTCTTTTTAAAACACCGGGATACGTCCCTATGTTTTTTCTTCTTTTCGAAACACCGAGATACATCCCTATGTTTCTCCCTTTTCCGTTAAGAGCATTTGGAATACATTCCAATGCTTGAGCCATTCCGAAACACTGGGATATGTCCCTATGTTTCTCCTTTATTCCAAAACACTGGGATATGTCCCTATGTTTCTCCTCTTTTCTAAAACACTGGGATATGTCCCTATGTTTCTCTTTTTTCCAAAACATTAGGATATGTCCCTATGTTTATCCTTCTTCCCGAAACACTGGGATATGTCCCTATGTTTCTCCCCTCCCACCTGCATTGTCATGCACACTTTATCTGCATTGTTATGCATCCCCTTCGCATTGTTATGCGTCACACTTAGGTTGCATTGTCATGCATCCATCGACTTGCGTCATTACGCACTTTTCACTTGCATTGCTATGCATATTCCTCACAATATTGTACCTGTTGAGTTTCTCTCTTTTGCAGGCACAATATTGTATGTACGGTTCATTTGAAGCTGGTGCGACCAGACGAACCGGACAGGTATTGTATGTACTCCGCGTGAGACGTAGCGAGAATTGTATAATCCTCTTACATTCTTACTGCATGAAATGTAGTTTGATTTGCATTCTTGCTTAAAATTGTTGCATTTATTGTGTATATTTGCTTCATTACAGCCGTCTTTGCATGATCATAAGTTATGTTCGGCTTCTTGCATTATCACTTGCATTTTGCCCCTGCCTGCGGGCACATTTCTTTGTTATCTTGCATGTTTGTCTAAGTCTTCGGCCTTGTCAAAAATGAGTCATCTCTGGGCTTTAACATTCACTCCCGTCACTTATGACTTTCGAATTCTGTCAAAGAGGAGCAACTGTAGACACTCCATTTTTGACCAACCTTAAGACTCAGACGTCATCGATTGAGCGCTCGGTGATGGTGCATGTTGTGCTCATTCTGAGGTTTCGGAGTTTCGGCTGAGAGCCTTTCCCTCGAACCTCGGGACCCTTTTGTGCTTTGCCTCGATTTGTGAACCAGGTCTTATTTTCTCTACCCCAAGGGAGGGAGAGGTCTCGTAGATCATCTCTCAGTGGCCGTAGGCTACTTTTCGTGGTCGTAAGCTACTTTTTCCGCTTAGAGACCAATTTCGGGTTTTCGGAGCCGTCGGTCATGCGCCTCGATTCGAGACTGCTTAACTTTCTCCGTTTGGCACAATTTTTGGCTCACGCCTTGTTTCCTCTCTCTAGAGGGACACTGTGGCCCGGGAGACCACCTTTGTGGTCGCACGCCACTTTCGATGCTTAACAGCCTGTTTTCGGGGGCCCCGGCTGCGCGTTTTGACCCCCGAACCCTCGTTTTGCATCCGTCTTGGTTCTTTTTGGGCATGAACCTTGTTTTCATTGTTTGGAAGGTGGTACAAGGGTGGGAGACCACCTTTTCTCCTTGGAGACCACTTTTCCCCCACCGGCCGGTTTTCTTGTCAAGTAACTGGTCTCCCTCATTTTTGGGCCACAATTGCTGGTCTCCTACCACACCACTAGCTTGCATTCAATTGGGAGACCACCAAATGGGGCTACCGACCACTTTTTGTTGAGTTGAACCTTTTAAACTAGCCGGCCGACCACCTGAACTAGTCGGCCTACTCCTTCTGGTTCTGTCTCTGTGAGTTGTTGCGAGTTGTGCCAGTTGGAAGGCACAGATTACATCCTCCATACACGTGTATTGAGGATCTTTCGCCTTGGTTTTTAGCTTCTTTGAGAAGCTAAGGCCTTGGATCTCTATAAGAGAGGCCCTCATCTTCCTTGCAAAAGGTTCAGAAATTGGTCTAAGGCAAAACATATATCCCTTCCTATATCTCACCATTTTGGCTCCAAAGTGCATGGTTCTTCACCCTTTTACATTACACCTCATAGCATAACACTTCCATCATCAACCTAAGCTTCTTGGAGGTCATTCTCAGAGGTTAAAGGTTGAGTTTTTGGTCCAGAGGTTGCTGGTTTTGCTGAGCTTCAAGGGTGACTCATTTTTTCATCTTTTAAGCTTTATTTTGATCCATCTCTTAGCCTTATTTGCAAGCATATTTGAGCTTCAGTGTAAACTAAAAAAGTCTTATTTTGAAGCCCTTAACATGTTTGTTTAAGATCATTTTTCTATTGGGGGTCATCTACCCCCTTGCATGCTTCATTTTACCTTGTTTTGAGCCATGCCTTAGAGCATTTGTGTTGGCCTTTGTTTGGCCTTTTAGCCACTGAAATCCACTGGATTTTCACTAGCTAGCATGCTGTTTTGAGTCCCAAAATCAGAGAGCCACTCTCTCCTTGTCTTGTTTTCTAGCATATTTGGCCTAACAACGGAGCCTATACTTGCAAGCCTCCAAGCCTTGTTTCAGGCCTTTTCAGGTGTTTTTTAGGACCTGCGTAAGCTCTTTCCAGAGCTGAGTTTTTCATATTGGATGTCCACCTTGCATGTGTAGAACAATCCTCTTCATAGCTTATCAAAGGAGCATGTCATTCTTGCATGCATTGACCATGTTTCAGTGGGTTTTTGGGCTTTATTTGGCATGTCATACCTCTATCTTATGCTGGTTTAGTGGCCTCTTGAATGCTTCACATGTTTGTAGTGTAAATCCTCTTCACTAACTTGTAATGCATGTTGTTTTGGCCTTTGATTCTAGCATATTTTGGCCATGTTCTAAAATGATTTCGCGCATGTTTTGGACTGCCTCAGCTCTGTTTTTAGGCCTCATGGTCGAATGATGTTTGCTATGCATGGTTGTAGTGCAATACCCTTGCCTAGCTTTGAGTTTTGAAGCCTATTGCATGCTTATATTGAGGTGTTTGCATGTTTTGGGGTCATTGTGCATGGTATTTCAGAGCATGTAAGGTTGCCATGTTCCCATGTTTTCCACTCCTTATATGCATTTGAGGGTTGTGCTTGCATGCCTCATTTATGGACCATTGCATGAGCTTCATTTCCGTGCCTTTTGAGCCACCATTTTAGTCAA
Source organism: Camellia sinensis (assembly GCF_055761805.1). Classification (NCBI taxonomy): domain Eukaryota; kingdom Viridiplantae; phylum Streptophyta; class Magnoliopsida; order Ericales; family Theaceae; genus Camellia; species Camellia sinensis. Next base: position 65,058,715 of record NC_138972.1, read on the forward strand.
TTTTCCAATTGTTTTGGGCCTGCGTAGGGACTATTTGGGGCTGGTTTGGTCATTTGTGCATCGCTTTGCATACCTCTAGTGTAATGCACTTCACTAATTTCGGTACTTGAGTCAGCCAACATGCATCGGGTGAGTTGTTTGCATGATTCGGGACCGCCTTGTATGCCATTTTAGAGCTGGAACTTGTGTCATTGTATGCCATATTTCATGCTTGCCATGCTTTGGTAGAGTTGCACTTTGTGCCTTAGGTTTGGTCCCTTGCATTTGTGCATGTTTGCACATTTTTTTTTTGGTCTCATTTTTGTCCTATTGGCCACTGATTTGGATGTGGCTGAGGTCCATCCATCTTGGTTTAAGTCCATCTCGCATTGCATATTCCATATAGTCCATGTTGTTGCATGATTGACCATTGCATTGTGTATGCCTTGATCATTTAATTGATAGTCTTCATATGTGCATTGCGTATGCCATGTAGCGTCATGTGCATTGAGTATGCCATTCTTAGTTCTTTGCATTGTGTATGCTAGTTGCACCCTTGCATGTTTGCATCATTTAGTCGCATTGCATTTAGGTTGCATGCTAGAGTTGCATTGGTGCGTGCATTGTGTGTTGCATCGTGTTTGGAATAGGAGTTAGTCCAGACACGAGAAACGAGGGACGTTTCGTACTCAAAGTGACGAAACGTGCTTCAATTCCCAATCGCCGACACTCTTGACTACCCATGATTGAGTTTAGGCCTTATTGTGTTCATATGTGCATTCATTTCATATCGAGTTGTGCAATTTGACTCATCGGCCATCATGCATCGAGATGCATGATTGGTGGCACGAGGATCGAGGACTACCCTCCCTAGAGCTTATGCAATGATGGGGAGAGTGGTCGTGCACACATATGTTAAAAATACTTTGCCATGCCCCTTTCTTGCTCTCTGTTGCAGTAAACCAAAAACCAGCAGCAAAAACTAGTCGGGAGTATCCCTACAGGTTCCCATGGTGAAGTTTCAGCCTTCTGGAGCTTTGTACAATATTCTGGGACCAGTTGCAAATAGAGGCAAATCGGGGCATCGCGATGGATTTCCCGACGAGACGACTCGAGCATGCATTCATGCTTTATCATTTAAAGCAGAGCTGAGGCGGTCCATCATATATAGTTTGCATGCTAGTTCATTTGCTTATTTAGTTAATTTGTTAATTAGCTAATGTTGTGTAATAATTAGCTTGATTAGCTTAAATTAGCTAGTTGGTTGTGTATTATTCATTTGGACCCTCTGAGGAGGGCAATGTTGTAATAAGTGTGCGTGTGTATGATGTATGTCTTCCAACCCCACGTCTTTCTCCCTTTTACTTACTTACTTTCGATGGTTAGTTTTAGGGCACGTTTCAATTAGCATCCTTATGCTCGCATGTTTGCATCCATTCATCTGTCTTGCATGCACCGGGCTTGGCGCATCATACTAACTGCATTGTATTTCAATTCCAAGTTGAATACATGTTATCTGTTGCATTCATATGCCATGTTTAGAATAGTCGAGCCTATCTTAGTTACATTTTGCATGTGTTGCATTAGCCATCTTAACATGAACTAGGATCATGCATTGATTACTAACTAGTTTCTGTTTTGGCTTGGAGTACTCGGTGAGTGTTTATGCTTTAGCATCCTTGCATGCGTGTGAGTGGCTGCCATGATAGCATGCTTACCATGAGGCTATTTGCTTATGTGATATAACTGCCTGAATGCCTGCAGGTGGAGGTTGGGTTATTTGAATTGGAACAATGCATTGAATGAGAGTTTTAAGCCCACTTGAGAGTGGCAAAATCATGTTTTCTAAGCCCACCCGAGGGTGGCAAAATCCACGTCTTAGCCTACTTGCGAGTAGCACCTTCAATCCGTTTTTCAAAACGAACATGAGAGGTTTTGTTCCAATTCAGGTGACCCAGTCTATACTTGTATGCTGTGCGCATTACATAGTAACTCTAGGCTAATAACTGGAATAAGAGCACATATGTTTTCAAAACTCGATATCATGCTTAGTAGTGGCCGATCTTTGATCGGGCGAGCGGGGGTGCTCACGAAGTGACCTTCCCCAATCGTACCCAAGTTCCCGAGCCGAGGCAACTTTGGTGATGACGGACACATGACCTTAGGCACGAGTCGGGGTTTCCTAAATTCTCCCCAAATAAAATATTTAGGTGGCGACTCTGTATCTGGAAAAGCAGTCCATATTTGGCACTTCTTTCTAAAAATCAATTTTTCGAAACGATTTGTCGGATTTGGACTCTTTGATGATTCATCGGTCTTGCATTGCACTCCGTGAGATTAGATACAGGACCGTGACATTGAGTCCAATCTGTAGTAAGCCACAATGAACAAAACGGGATTTCTCCCAGGACGTTCGGGGACGTCTACAGTTTCTGGCGACTCTGCTAGGGATTTAGAGAACTTGACTCGAACTCATGATATCTTGTTTTGACTACGCTTATTTGTTTCTTCGCATTGTATGTGCATTGGTACGCCTAGGACACCGTGTTTGCCATCTGGTATTCCTGAACAGTTTGCCAGAGGCTCGCTTTGAGAAGCGTGCCATAAGGTTGACCGGTTATGGGCTCTGCCACGATGGAAACACAAACCCTGATTTTTACCGGGGTACCCTTTTTGGCCATTCGACCTAGCGCATATTCAGAATCCGCAGTGACCATTCCAAAATAGGACAGGTTGCTTACCCGATTATAGGTTGTTTGAAATCATTGTGTGTATAATGAAACCCTAGCTCCTGACAAAATAGGACAGGGAACCCCTACCCCACCATAAGGGTGTTTTGGCTCTCATTTTCTTGCTATGTGCTTTTAGAGTGCGTCTCTACAGAAATGCATGTATCAGTTTGCAAGTCTGGGTATCAGGCCTGTGGGCATCAGTATCAGTATTTGGGAATCGATTATATCTGCGGGTATTAGATTCAGTGTTGGGGCAGTAATTTGGGGAACAATGATCAGTGGTCGAATACAGTTATTATGTTATGCTTATGTTTGTTCTGGTGAAAATTGGGCTGAGATGCTGCCTGTTTTCTCTTTCAAGGTTCAGAGACTTAGCTCAGAGCAACCAGTGTTCTCCTCTACTGAGGCAAAGTAGGAAAAGACTCACTTATTCATCAGATCCGTCAGTCACCAGTTACATCACCTTTGTCCAGTTCAGTAGACTTATGACGACCTAGAATTCGGAGGAAATTATGGTTATGGCAGCCGCACTGAACCAAGGAATCATCTTGCAGGATAAGACCGATGTTGAGGCACCACACCTGCCCAGGTCGCCTGCCGCACATCCGATTTGGGAACCCCAATTATTTCAAACCCGCAAGCCCACCACCTTTGAGCTGATGGGAATGATTGGCGACCTTCAAAGATCTGTGGCTGATCTAGCCTATGGAATGTCAGCCCTGCCACCAACTGCATTGTACGCCAGGAATTTCATGCAGCAGGAACCCCCGCTACCGGGGCGAATTGTAATTGAGCTCAGCCAACCTGAAGCTGTCTCAAGCTTCGGCAATGACATGTCGACGACAACGGGGCTTCAACAACGGGGCTTCGCACTGAAGTTGCAACCCAAATCGTCTACCAGGCTGAGGCTAGTGGAAAGAACAAGGTGAAGGTGGACACTGACACCTATGAACAACTTCTGCAGGCAGCTGAGGCTCAGAAAGCTAGAGGGTTGAATAAGTAGCAAGTACTCGCAGTTATGGCTAAGACTGTGGATGGTGCTTTCCCCACTCAGACAGAGGGCATTCAAGCCAAGGAGAAAATCGAGAGAAGGGTCATCATACCAGAACCGTTCCCTCAAACCCTAATTCTGTACCCAAGAAAAATCAGCAAGCCAAGCCTATACCTGCCGATCCCTTTGCTAGTGCACCCAGTAAAAATCCACTAACCTCGAAGTATCAACCCCGAGGTCGCAGGGTCTTCCATGCCCTCTATATGCCTTTGTCCAAGGCTCTTCAAATCCTTGCTGAAAAGGGGCATCTTAAACCCCTCGAGCCTCGGCCTCTCCCTGCTCGTCTTCCACCCGGCCATGATACTACCCAGTACTGTGCGTACCATCAACAAATTGGTCATAGCACAGACAATTGCTTCCGTCTTCGCCACGAAGTACAGGATTTGTTTGACAACGAGGTCGTCCTCCCACTAAGCTCAGCGAAGTCTGTCGTCACTGGATCAGTGAACTTGGATGATAGTATGAGAATGTGATCAAGGGTTGGTCCACCTGCGGGCGGCGCTCGGTTTATTTCAGATGTGGCGTTTGGCACGCGCTATTTTGAGCATTTGCGAATGCTAATTTTTGTACTTTCTGACTTGGGTGTTGAGCCAGTTCTGTGGTTTTGTTTCGAGTCTGTCTCGTTGTTTTGAATCAGTCTTTTTGATTAAGGTTTGTCTTGTTGTATCAAGTCAGTCCTGTTGTACAGAAGTCGGGTGATTCCGAGGGTGTCATAAAGGACATCATTATTTTGTTTTTTGATTGTCCTTTTGCTTTCTCTCGAGTCTGTCTCTGCTGTGGAGCCAGTTACAACTAGGAAATTTGAACGAAACAGCTGTGGCTGTCATGTTTTGTGCTTATTGCTACTTTGAGCCTGTTGTGCCAGCAAGTTTAGAATAAAACGGCAGTACATTTCACCTGCTCTTCTGTGCCTTGAAATCATTGCATTTAACCTAGGTTTTTCAAAGATTTTCGAATATTGTGATGAAAACGATGAGGAAGGAATTCCTTGGGATTTGCAAAATTTGATCAATTGAGAGAAAGAGAGGCATGCTAAGCCTTTAATGAATGAGATCATGTTTGTTAATGTGAGTATTGAGAAGGATCCTGGCTTGATCCAGATTGGTTCTGCATTGTCTTCGACGTGAGCGATTAGTCGCTTTCTTAAAAGATTTCAAAAAATGTTTTGTGTGGTTCTACGAAGACCTGTGTGGAATCGCTCTTGAGATTATGCAGCTTACGATCGCTCTCAGCCTCGAGACTCAACCCCGTTGCTTCCAAACCTTGAACCTTAATTCAGAATGTTCAACGGTCAACCACAATGTAAGGCCCGTGTGGCCGGATCAGAAGCAGCCCAGGAACTAGGGGCGAGAATATCAGATATGATCAAAAGGAAGCTTACGAAGCTAGATTAGAAGCGCCCCTCGAACTAGGGGCAAAAATGTCAGATGTGCTAGAAGAGTCAAAAATGGGGTCATTGCTCAAGCTAATGAAGATCGGCAAGAATGCCAAATCCCAGAAGGGAGGAGAGAAGAAAGTATTGCTAAAGGACAACCGAGTTCCTATCCACAACACTAGGGGCAAATTCGCCCCCCATTAGATAGACTCCTGCATCGTCAGCGAACAACAACCATTCTCCTGGATTCAGATGACTTTAGGATCTCAAAACCATTTGACATGGACAAAGCTACACTTTTACCCTTGAGAGGCTTACTGGGCCGAAAACCCGGAAGGGCGACCCAGGCAAAAGTTAGAGCAAGATAAAGGAGAGAAAAACAAAAAATAAAATAAAAATGCAAGGAATGAAAAAAAAAAGAAAAGAAGAAAAATGAAGAAAATGAAAAGAAAAGATGAAAAAGAAAAAAGAAGAAAAGAAATGAAAAGAATTTAAAAAAAAAAAAGAACAAAGCTTGCAAGGTTGAAAACCCAGAAAAGGCGGCCTTGGCAAAAGTTAGAGCGCAAAAGGAGATGTTAATACCCGAGTGTACCTTAACCCCCGAACTACGTAAGACTTGATTCCCATCTTTGGGATACGTAGACAACTTCATTTTGAAGTCTAGCCACAAACACTTTCAAATCGACTGTGTCCATGTAATGGTTCTGATCATCGTTGTCTTCTCTGTATCCGAGAGCTCGGTTGTGATCATCACCTTGAAAACTGGTTACAGTGTGCTGCGGTGCTATTCAAACAAGGGGCAACTTTCTGTTGCCATACAGCGCGCTGCGGTGCCATTCAAACAAGAGGCAACTTTCCGTTGCCATGCAGTGTCGTTTAGACAAGGGGCAATTCTCCTTCGGATCTGAGGTTGTGCATCTCGAGAGTAGGTTCCGTGCTCGTTGAGCAATGGCCGTTTGTAAAAATAGTTTTGAGAATTTTTAATGAGGTTGACTAATTATCTCGAAAATTATTCTATTTTTCTACAACTGGACCATTTCTTGGACCCAAAAAAGGAAATTTTCAGTGCTCATAACCTAACTTGCATGATTTCAAATCAGAAAATCGAACAAGCGTGTTAATCTAACTCTCATTTTGGTTAAAATTGTTTTAGCAGAAGCAAAAAACAAAAAATGGTCAAAATAATGTACTAGGGGCACAGTTGAGTCAGGTTTTCTGTCTTTTCCCCTTTATCAACACACTTGCCAGAAAGGGCATTCTACCTGCCGGAAAATGGCACCACTGAAGCTAACCGCAAAAGGACAGAAAGCTCTCACATCCTCCAAGCAACGAGGTATCAAGCCAAGTGCGAAGCACAAACTGGAATGGGGCAGGATATTCTATTCCCTCATCTGGACAGATCTCATCACGTCCAAACTCCCCAGTAGAACATCGTCAACCGATGTCAGCTGCAGATTTGCTACACACCCAGTTGTAGCGCAACCCCTCTGCGGGAAACTTCACTGTTGTGAGCAGAAGAAGAGAATCTAGCAGAATGCTAAAGGCAAGAGCCCGCAACTTCCTGTTTATCCATCAACCACCCTGGGGAGGGATGAAAAATGAGAGATTAAAGAATAGAGAGATGTGCACTGAGAGAAAAGTGAGGAAAAGGGCTTTTTCAGAAAAACAGAGCTTGAGGATCGAGTGATGTGAGAATCACAAATGAGAAAGGGTGAGAAACAATACCCGGAGAAATTGGCTCCTCGTGCACCGAGAGGTCTCTTGTCTTTATAACACAGCTGAGTGTTGTGTTTGCGGCTTTTTGTTTGTTTCGATTCTTGTTTTGAGTCGTTTGAGTGTCAATAGATGTGTTTAGGTTGTTTTACCTTGTTTTTCCTTTGTTGAGTTGTGTTTAGGTTGTTCTACCTTTTGTTTTCCATTGTTGAGCTGTTTTGGCTGTGGTCAGTTGTAGGCTCAATACCCAGTTGAGAACCCTTTTCTCATCTCACTTTCAAAAAATCATTTTGTGCTTACAGTGCCGTGCCATTCTCCATATTTGTACAAAACAGGATTTGTTCTTTCATAAAACTACAGGGTTCGACCCAGGTCACATGAGAACAGTAGAGCAAGGACCTATCTGAAGCTATATAGATTCCAGACTGCAAAGCAAAAGAAAAGAGGGAAAATTCGGAGCATCTGAGCGTGTTTCAACTTCTGCAAGTTCTGTAATTACATCTCGTCCATCCAGAATGAGCTGTGTGTTCAGAATGAGGAGTGTGCTGTTATGGGCTGTGTGTTCAGAATAAACGGAGTACTGTGTTATGAGCTGTATGTTCAAAATAAACCGAGTACCATGTTATAAGCTGTGTGTTCGGAATGAGCAATGTGTCATACGAACTGTAAGTTCAAAGTGAACAGAATACTGTGTTGATTGTTTCAGAGCCAGAATGGCAATCAGATGTGCTCTTCCTAAGTACATTCCCTGCCGGAGGCATCTTGGCTGTGTTTGCAATGAGTTCCTAGGGAAAGTTATGAATATGATCAGGACGAAAAATGGCATTTGTGGTTTCTACATGCAGATGTTGCTCTTTCTTAGCATTTCAGAACCTTTATATTGTGAGTTGAAGGTAAGCATTCGAAGAATACAAGAAGAGATCCCCATCAGAGTAAGGCGGTTTACTGCCACTCATTCCATGAGGTGCTTTCTAAAGTGCCACTTTGTTCGTTTATTGCATTCCCTAAACATCATGCTCTACATTGCCGGTAACATGTACTGTATCATCGCACTTACTGCACTTATTTGCATCTTGTGCTATCTTGTATCGTTTATCCTTTTACGCTGAGCAGCATTTAGGATCGTTGCCCAACGGGGCTTTCTCAGGTTGCGTTGTGCGTGCACCTGGGCGGTTGTTTTCGGTCCTCTTCTCACGTTTTTAGTGTGGTTAGAGTGTTCCTTTCCTTACACGATTTCAACGTGTTTGGAATTCATCTTAGCTTGCATTGTTATGCACGCTTCTTTCCGAAACACCGGGATATGTCCCTGTGTTTCTCCCTCTTTGGTTAAGAGCACTTGGAATACGTTCCAATGCTTGAGCCATTCCGAAACACCGGGATACATCCCTATGTTTCTCCTTCTTTTTGAAACACCAAGATACGTCCTTATGTTTCTCCCTTTTCGGTTAAGAGCATTTGCAATACGTTCCAATGCTTGAGCCATTCCAAAACACTGGGATACGTCCCTATGTTTCTCCTTCTTTTTGAAACACCGGGATACGTTCCGATGTTTCTCCCTTTTCGGTTAATAGCATCTGGAATACGTTCCAATGCTTGAGCCATTCCGAAACACCGGGATATGTCCCTGTGTTTCTCCCTCTTTGGTTAAGAGCATTTGGAATACATTCCAATGTTTGAGCCATTCTGAAACACCGGGATATGTCCATATGCTTCTCCTTCTTTTTGAAACACTGGAATACGTCCCTATGTTTCTCCATTTTCGGTTAAGAGCATTTGGAATACGTTCCAATGCTTGAGCCATTCCGAAACACCGGGATACATCCCTATGTTTCTCCTTCTTTTTGAAACAGCAGGATACGTCCCAATGTTTCTCCATTTTCAGTTAAGAGCATTTGGAATACATTCCAATGCTTAAGCCATTCCGAAACACCAGGATACGTCCCTATGTTTTTTCTTCTTTTCGAAACACCGGGATACGTCCCTATATTTCTCCCTTTTCCGTTAAGAGCATTTGGAATACATTCCAATGCTTGAGCCATTCCGAAACACTGGGATATGTCCCTATGTTTCTCCTTTATTCCAGAACACTGGGATATGTCCCTATGTTTCCCCTCTTTTCCGAAACACTGGGATATGTCCCTATATTTCTCCTTTTTCCAAAACACTGGGATATGTCCCTATGTTTATCCTTCTTTCTGAAACACTGGGATATGTCCCTATGTTTCTCCCCTCTCACCTGCATTGTCATGCACACTTTATCTGCATTGTTATGCATCCCCTTCGCATTGTTATGCGTCATACTTAGGTTGCATTCTCATGCATCCATCGACTTGCGTCATTACGCACTTTTCACTTGCATTGCTATGCATATTCCTAACAATATTGTACCTGTTGAGTTTCTCTCGTTTGCAGGCACAATATTGTATGTACGGTTCATTTGAAGCTGGTGCGACCAGACGAACCGGACAGGTATTGTATGTACTCTGCGTGAGACGTAGCGAGAATTGTATAATCCTCTTACATTCTTACTGCATGAAATGTAGTTTGATTTGCATTCTTGCTTAAAATTGTTGCATTTATTGTGTATATTTGCTTCATTACAGCCGTCTTTGCATGATCATAAGTTATGTTCGGCTTCTTGCATTATCACTTGCATTTTTCCCCTGCCTGCGGGCACATTTCTTTGTTATCTTGCATGTTTGTCTAAGTCTTCGGCCTTGTCAAAAATGAGTCGTCTCTGGGCTTTGACATTCACTCCCGTCACTTATGACTTTCGAATTCTATCAAAGAGGAGCAACTGTAGCCGTCCCATTTTTGACCAACCTTAAGATTCAGACGTCATCGATTGAGCGCTCGATTATGGTGCATGTTGTGTTCGTTCTGAGGTTTCGGAGTTTCGGCTGAGAGCCTTTCCCTCGGACCTCGGGACCCTTTTGTGCTTTGCCTCGGTTTGCGAATCAGGTCTTATTTTCTCTTCCTGAAGGGAGGGAGAGGTCTCGTAGACCATGTCTCAGTGGCCGTAGGCTACTTTTCGTGGTCGTAGGCCACTTTTCTGTTTAGAGACCAGTTTCTGGTTTTCGGAGCCGTCGATCGTGCGCCTCGATTCGAGACCGCTTAACTTTCTCCGTTTGGCATGGCTTTTGGCTCACACCTTGTTTCCTCTCTCTAGAGGGACACTGTGGCTCGGGAGACCACCTTTATGGTCGCACTCCACTTTCGATGCTTAACCGCTTGTTTTTGGGGCGCCCGGCTGCGCGTTTTGATCCCCGAACCCTTGTTTTGCATCCGTCATGGTTCATTTTTGGAATGAACCGTGTTTTCATTGTTTGGAAGGTGGTACAAGGGTGGAAGACCACCTTTTCTCTTTGGAGACCACTTTTCCCACGCCAGCCGGTTTTCTTGTCAGGTAACTAGTCTCCCTCATTTTTGGGCCACAATTGTTGGTCTCCCACCACACCACTAGCTTGCATTCAGTTGAGAGACCACCAAATGGGGCTGCTAACCACTTCTTGTTAAGTTGAACCTTTTGAATTGGCTGGCCGACCACTTAAAGTGGCTGGCCGACCACCTGAACTGGTCGGCCTACTCCCTCCAGTTCTGTCTCTGTGAGTTGTTGCCAGCTATGCCAGTTGGAAGGCACAGACGTGTATGGAGGATCTTTGGCCTTGCTTTTTAGCTTCTTTGAGAAGCTAAGGCCTTGGATCTCTATAAGAGAGGCCCTCCTCTTCCTTGCAAAAGGTTCAGAAATTGGTCTAAGGAAAAACATATATCCCTCCCTATATCTCGCCATTTTGGCTCCAAAGTGCATGGTTCTTCACCCTTTTACATTACACCTCATAGCATAACACTTCCATCATCAACCTAAGCTTCTAGGAGGTCATTCTCAGAGGTTAAAGGTTGAGTTTTTGGTCCAGAGGTTGCTTGTTTTGCTGAGCTTCAAGGGTAACTCATTTTTCCCTCTTTTAAGCTTTATTTTGATCCATCTCTTAGCCTTATTTGCAAGCATATTTGAGCTTCGGTGTAAACTGAAAAAGTCTTATTTTGAGGCCCTTAACATGTTTGTTTAAGATCATTTTTCTGTTGGGGGTCATCTACCCCCTTGCATGCTTCATTTTACCTTGTTTTGAGCCATGCCTTAGAGCATTTGTGTTGGCCTTTGTTCGGCCTTTTAGCCACTGAAATCCACTGGATTTTCACTGGCTAGCATGCTGTTTTGAGTGCCAAAATCAGAGAGGGGTGACCCACTCTCTCCTTGTCTTGCTTTCTAGCTTATTTGGCTAACAAAGGAGCCTATACTTGCATGCCTCCAAGCCTTGTTTCAGGCCTTTTCAGGTGTTTTTTAGGACCTGCGTAAGCTCTTTCCAGAGCTGATTTTTTCATATTGGATGTCCACCTTGCATGTGTAAAACAATCCTCTTCATAGCTTATCAAAGGAGCATGTCATTCTTGCATGCATTGACCATGTTTCAGTGGGTTTTTGGGCTTTATTTGGCATGTCATACCTCTGTCTTATGCTAGTTTAGTGGCCTCTTGAATGCTTCACATGCTTGTAGTGTAAATCCTCTTCACTAGCTTGTAATGCATGTTGTTTTGGCCTTTGATTCTAGCATATTTTGGCCATGTTCTAAAATGATTTCGTGCATGTTTTGGACTACCTCAGCTCTGTTTTTAGGCCTCATGGCCGAATGATGTTTGCTATGCATGGTTGTAGTGCAATACCATTGCCTAGCTTTGAGTTTTGAAGCCTATTGCATGCTTATCTTGAGGTGTTTGCATGTTTTGGGGTCATTGTGCATGGTATTTCAGAGCATGTAAGGTTGCCATGTTCCCATGTTTTCCACTCCTTATATGCATTTGAGGGTTATGCTTGTATGCCTCATTTATGGACCATTGCATGAGCTTCATTTTCGTGCCTTTTGAGCCACCATTTTAGTCCATTTTCCAATTGTTTTGGGCCTGCATAGGGACTATTTGGGGCTGGTTTGGTCATTTGTGCATCGCTTTGCATACCTCTAGTGTAATGCACTTCACTAATTTCGGTACTTGAGTCATCCAACATGCATCGGGTGAGTTGTTTGCACGATTCGAGACCGCCTTGTATGCCATTTTAGAGCTGGAACTTGTGTCATTGTATGCCATATTTCATGCTTGCCATGCTTTGGTGGAGTTGCACTTTGTGCCTTAGGTGTGGTCCCTTGCATTTGTGCATGTTTGCACGTTTTTTTTTTTTTTTTGTCTCATTTTCGTCCTATTGGCCACTGATTTGGATGTGGCTGAGGTCCATCCATCTTGGTTTAAGTCCATCTTGCATTGCATATGCCATATAGTCCATGTTGTTGCATGATTGACCATTGCATTGTGTATGCCTTGATCATCTAATTGATAGTCTTCATATGTGCATTGCGTATGCCATGTAACGTCATGTGCATTGAGTATGCCATTCTTAGTTCATAGCATTTTGTATGCTAGTCGCACCCTTGCATGTCATCCCTTACGTGTTTGCATCATTTAGTCGCATTGCATTTAGGTTGCATGCTAGAGTTGCATTGGTGCGTGCATTGTGTGTTGCATCGTGTTTGGAATAGGAGTTAGTCCAGACACGGGAAACGAGGGACGTTTCGTACTCAAAGTGACAAAACAGGCTTTAATTCCTAGTCGCCGACACTCTTGACTACCCATGATGGAGTTTAGGCACTATTGTGTTCATATGTGCATTCATTTCATATCGAGTTGTGCAATTCGACTCCTCGGCCATCATGCATCGAGATGCATGATTGGTGGCACAAGGATCGAGGACTACACTCCCTAGAGCTTTTGCAATGATGGGGAGAGTGGTCGTGCACACATATGTTGAAAATACTTTGCCATGCCCCTTCTTGCTCTCTATTGCAGCAAACCAGAAACCAGCAGCAAAAACTGGTTGGCAGTATCCCTACAGGTTCCCATGGTGGAGTTTCAGCCTTCTGGAGCTTTGTACAGTATTCTGGGACCAGTTGTAAACAGAGGCAAATCGGGGCATCGCGATAGATTTCCCGATGAGGCGACTCGAGCATGCATGCATCCCTTGTCATTCAAAGTAGAGCTGTGGCGGTCCATCATATGTAGTTTGCATGCTAGTTCATTTGCTTATTTAGTTAATTTGTTAATTAGCTAATGTTGGGTAATAATTAGCTTGATTAGCTTAGATTAGCTAGTTGGTTGTGTATTATTCATTCGGACCCTCTGAGGAGGGCAATGTTGTAATAAGTGTGCGTGTGTATGATGTATGTCTTCCAACCCCATGTCTTTCTCCCTTTTACTTACTTACTTTCGATGGTTAGTTTTAGGGCACGTTTCAATTAGCATCCTTATGCTCGCATGTTTGCATCCATTCATCTGTCCTGCATGCACCGGGCTTGGCGCATCATACTAACTGCATTGTATTTCAATTCCAAGTTGAATACATGTTATCTGTTGCATTTCATATGCCATGTTTAGGATAGCCGAGCCTATCTTAGTTGCATTTTGCATGTGTTGCATTAGCCATCTTAACATGAACTTGAATCATGCATTGATTACTAACTAGTTTCTGTTTTGGCTTGGAGTACTTGGTGAGTGTTTATGCTTTAGCATCATTGCATGCGTATGAGTGACTGCCATGATAGCATGCTTACCATGAGGCTATTTGCTTATGTGATATAACTGTCTGAATGCCTGCGGGTGAAGGTTGGGTTATTTGAATTGGAACAATGCATTGAATGAGAGTTTTAAGCCCACTTGAGAGTGGCAAAATCATGTTTTCTAAGACCACTCGAGGGTTGCAAAATCCACGTCTTAGCCTACTTGCGAGTAGCACCTTCAAACCGTTTTTCAAAATGAACATGAGATGTTTTGTTCCAATTCAGGCGACCCAGTCTATACTTGTTTGCTATGCGCATCACAGACTAATTCTAGGCTAATAACCCGAATAAGGGCACATATGTTTTCAAAACTCGATATCATGCTTAGTAGTGGCCGATCTTCGATCGGGCGAGCGGGGGTGCTCACGAAGTGACCTTCCCCAATCGTATCCAAGTTCTCGAGCCGAGGCAACTTTGGTGATGACGGACACGTGGCCTTAGGCATGAGTCAGGGTTTCCAAAATTCCCTCAAAATAAAATATTTAGGTGGCGACTCTGTATCTGGAAAAACAGTCCATGTTTGGCATTTCTTTCTAAAAATCAGTTTTTCAAAACGATTTGCCAGATTTGGACTCTTTGATGATTCATCAGTCTTGCATTGCACTCCACCAGATTAGATACAAGACTGTGACATTGAGTCCAAACTGTAGTAAGCCCCAATGAACAAAAGGGGATTTCTCCAGGGACATTCGGGGACATCAACACTGTGTTTGGATCGGACGTTAATCCAAACACAAGAAAAATGGGATGCTTCATACTCAAAGTGATGAAACGTGCCACTTTTCTTGGTCACCGACACCCTTGATCATGCGTGATAGAGTGGTGGTCTTTTGAGTCTTGTTTGTGCATTCATTGACTTTGTATGAACTTGGTTTTCTAGCCATCATGCATTGAAAATGCTTGATTGGTGGCTTGAGAGCCAAGTGCTACACTCCTTTGAGCTTAAGAAATGATAAGGAAGGTGTCAGTACACACATCCCTTGAAAAATGCATTGCTTTGCCTCTGTTACTCTCTATTGCAGCAAAAAGAGAAGTCTGGAAAAAGGGGTGGCCGACCGACCACTTGAAGTAGCCGACCGGCCATTTAAACTAGTCGATCGGCCAGTTAAGGTGGCCGACAACCACTTTTTGTGGCCGACCGGCCACCAGTCAAGTTTTGTGCAAATGTGTTCCTCTGTTGGAGCAGAGGCATTCTGGAAGTTGGTACGATGTTTAGAGATCACAACAAGTGCAAACAGAGGCAACCGATGGCAAAGCGATGGATTTTTGGGAAGAAGCCAACCGAGCATGCATGTCTCCCTCACCTTCGAGGCCATTTACTTGCTTTATTTAAATTGCTCTAGTTAGTTAATGTAGCTAATTGTTCAATTCAAGTGTTGTAATTAATAAGTTTAATTTGGTTTGTAATATTTTAGCTAGCTTAGAATAGTTAGTTAATTTATTTGAACTGTTATAATTAATTAGCTAGAATAGTTAATTAGTTTCGTTTTGTAATAATTAGCTTAGCTTAGTGTAGCTTAGCTTATTCATTCAGACCTTCCTTCGAGAGAGCGCAATGTTGTAATAAGTGTGCGTGCGTGTGCGTATGTCTTCTAACCCCACGTCTTTCTCCCTTTTATTTATCCGCTTTCGATAGTTAGATTAGGGCACGTTTCAATTAGCATGCCTTATGCTTGCATGTTTTCATCATTTACTTGTCTTGCAAGCACCGAGGCTCGACGCATCATTCAACTGTATTGTTATTTTAATACTTATTTGAATATGTGTTTTCAAAGCATGTTATCAAATCATATGCCATATTAGTAGCCAAGCCTATTAATTTCATATTGCATGTGTTGCATTAGGCGTCTTAACATAGTTAGGATCATGCATCTTTCTAACTAGCTTTTGTTTTGGCTCGGAGTACTTTGTAAGTTCTACGTTTTAGCATACTTGCATGAGTGTGAGTGTTGCCATGTTTCACATGCTTGCCATGAGGCTGTTTGCTTATTTGTTTAACTGCATGAATGCCTATGGATGAAGGCTTGGTTGCTTGAATTGGAATAATTCAACGAATGTGTGTTTTAAGCCCACTTTGCGAAGTAGAAAAATCATGTTTTAAGCCCGTCATGTTTGATGGCAAATCCGCATTTCTAAGCCCACTTGTGGGTGGCAACTTCAAACCATTTTCGAAAACAAACATGAGTTGAATTTGTTCCAATTCTTGCGATTCAGTCTATACTTGCTTGTGCTCATCACATAGTAAGGTTAGCTAATAAATGGAATATGAACACATGTGTTTATAAAACAACATATCATGATAGTAGAGGCTGATCTTTGATCGGGCGAGTGGGGGTGCTCATTTCAGGACCTTCCCCTCTCGTGCCCAAGTTCCCGAGCCGAGGCAACTTTGGTGATGACGGATACGTGGCCTTTGGCACGAGTCAGGGTTTCCTAAATTTCCTCAAAATAAAATATTAAGGTGGCGACTCTGTAATCTGGCAAAGCAGTCCAGTTTTGGCATTATTTGATTCAAAATCGATTTTCCAAAATGATTTGCCAGATTGGACTCTTTGGTGATTATCAGTTTCATATTGCACTTGTGAGACTAGATTCAGAACCGTGACAGGAGTTCGAACTGTAGGACCAATTCGAGGTCTCCGAAAGGGGGCGCGAAGAAAGTCGTGCTACAGTTTCTGGCGACTCTGCTAGGATTTAGAGAGCTTGACTCAAACTCATGATATGTTGTTTTATTTACACTTAAGTGTTTCTTTGCATTGCATTTGCATTGGTGCGCCTAAGTCATAGTGTTTGCCATCTGCTATTCTTGAACAGTTTGTCGGAGGCTCACTGTAGACACCCCATTTTTAACCGACCTTAACACTCAGATGTCATCGATTGAGCGCTCGATGATGTTGCATGTTGTGCTCGTTCTGAGGTTTCGGAGTTTTGGCTGAGAGCCTTGCCTCCAGGCCTCTGAACTCTTTGTGCTTTGACTCGGTTTGCGGATCAAGTCTTGTTTTCCCTTCCTGGAGGGAGGGAGGGGTCTTGTAGACCATCTCTCTATGGTCGTAGACTACTTTTCGTGGTCGTAGGCCACTTTTTCCGTTTGGAGACTAGTTTTCGATTTTTGGAGCCTTTGGCCGCGCACCTTGTCTCGGAACCGCTTAACATTCTCCTCTTGGCGTGGTTTTTGAACCACACCTTGTTGCCTCTGCTTAGAGGAACACTGTGGTCCGGGAGGCCACTTTTGTGGTTGCATACCACTTTTGATGCTCGTCAGCTAGTTTTCGGGGCTTTTGGCCGTGTGTTTCGCCTCCCGATTTCTCATCTTGCATCCGCTTTGGTTTGTTTTTGGTACAAACCTTGCTTTCCTTGTTTGGAAGGTGGTACAAGGGTGGGAGACTAGTATTTCTCCTGGCCGACCACTTTTCCTTTTTCCAGCTAGTTTTCTTGTCAAAGAACTGGCTTTCTTGGTCTTTGGACCATCTTTTCTGGTCGACCACCACACCACCACCTTGCATTTAGTGTGTTGACCTCTCCCACCTATGGCCGACCAGTTTTTGCTTTGGTTGACCACCTAAAGTGGTCGACCGACCACTTTTACTAGCAGGCCGACCACTTCAAGTGGTCGGCTGCTTTTTGGCACCTTTTTGGAGATATTTTGGGCCAGCTGGCACAGCTGGAGAGCATTTGAGCCATCCTCCATACACGTGTATGGAGGGATGGCATTCAAGCTTAGTTTCTCCAAGAAGCTTTGGCTTTCCTCTTCTATAAGAGGGAGGCTCCTCCTCCCTCCTCCAGGTTCAGAAATTTGAGGGTTAAGAGTTATACATACATAGTTGTATCTATCTTCCCCTTTGCTTCATTTTTGTGCCTTAAAAGTGTAGATTTGTCTTACTTTAACACACAAACACACACTCAAACACCATCCTTTTGCTACTGAGGTGCTTAGGGGCTGATTTTGCTGTTCTTGGGTTGCCTTGAGCTTGAAAAACCTGCTGGAGTTGTAGTTATAAAGGGGGTCTTCAAGGGTGAGCTTTTGACCTTTAAATCTCCTTTTATTTCTTAAGCTTTTAACCTATCTTGCATGTTGTTTTAAGCTTAGCTCATAACTGATAAAAGTTCTGTTTTTGCATGCTTAAAATGTTTGTTTGAGATCACTTTTGTGTTTGGGTTTGTTTACCCCCTCTTAGGCCTTGTTTGGCCTTGTTTTTTAGCCTTTTTTTGTGAGCTTCAGGACCACCTTGTATTGGCCTTCTCACCACTGAAATCCAGAGTGGGGATGGTGTTTTAAGGTCCTAAGAAGGGGAGGGCCATCCCCTCTCTTTGCATCTTCAATACATGCCTTAATATGCCTCATGTTTGAGCACCTTTACTAAGCTTGTGTTAGCTTATTCTTAGCATGTATTTTTGGTTATTTTGCTGTGGCATACCACTGTTTTTGCTTGCCTTGGTCACTCCATGCATGGTTAATACACTTGTAATGTAAATCACACACACTAGCTTTGTATGCTTCATGAAGTAGCATGTATTTCTAGCCTATGTTGTGTCCATTTCAGCATGTTCTTGGGCTTGTTTTACCATGTCATACCTCTATTTAGGTTTGGTTTGGTTAGCCTTTGCATGCTCCTTGCACTTATAGTGCATTTCCATGAAATAGCCTAACATGCATCATGTTGTGACATGTCATTCTAGCATGCTCTTGGCTTAACTTCATGAAGCTTTTGTCCATGTTTTAACATACTTTAGCTCTGATTTTGGTTGTTTTGGCCATGCATGACTTGCTTTGTATAGCCTTGGTTTAATCTAGCATGTTAGCCTTATGTACACCAAGTCCACTAGCATGCTCTACTTGGCTTATTTGAATTATTTGGCATTACTTGTTATGTGATTTCAGTCCATGTTTCATGGCCATGCACTTGCATTTATCGCTCATTCAATGCGTTGGAGGGTTTCCCCCTTTATGCCTTAACATGAATCATTGTGTATGCCTTCATGCCATAGCTTGCGAGCTCTCATTTCAATGTTTATTTGGGTTTATTTTGCCATGATATAACTCTGATTTTTATTGCTTAAGTCATTCCATGCTTGGTCTTAATAGGTATAGTGTAATCCGCCTTATTTGCCTTGTATGAATCATGCCTTATGCCCTTCATGCTAGCATGTTTTGGTCTACTTCCATGCATGTTTTAGACTCATTCTAATATGTACTAGGACTGTTTTGGGTTGCCTTGATCACATGCTTCATGCTTTGTATACTTGTAATACAAATGCTCTTGCTTGCCTCAAGCTTTGAGCACCATTGCATGCTTCATTTGTGTTGTGTACATGATTTGGCATCACTTAACATGACATTTCAGCGTTTATAGCACGCTTATGTTCCCACTTCATTCATGCTTTAAATGCTTTTAAGGGTTATGCATTATGGCCTTGCTATGGCCTTAGCTTGCATGCTTGCATGCCTAGGCCTTCGAGCCCTCGTCTCAGCCTGTTTTGGTCCCTATTTTGACCTACTTGATCTTTGTCCATGCTTGGTTCATGCATTTGTACCATGTATTGCATGCCTCCTTTGTGTTTCTCTTTGCTAGCTTTCATGCCTTAGGACCCTAGCATGCTTTACTTATGTTGTTTGAATGATTCAGCATCATTTCTTGCTTCATTTCAGTCCACTTAGTGTTGTTACACTTCCACTTTTGTCACTCATCAAGCACTCTTGAGAGTTGTGCTCTTTGGCCTCTTTGATGGCAAATGCATTGTGTATGCATGCCTTGCTTTATGTGCCTTCATTTCATCACCAATGGCCACTGATTTGGGCATGACTGAGGTCTACCCCTTTTAGTTTAAGTCCATTGAACATGCCATGTATGTTGCATTGAGTATGCCACATTGTTCATCGTATTATGTATGCCTTGTACTTTGCATTGTGCATGCTTAGTTTACATCATCGTATTGTGCATGCTAATTGATATTTGCATTGTGTGTGCATGTCCCCAACATTGCTAATTTGTCCTTGTAGCATTGCATTGTGCATGAACGCATTAGCATTGTTCGCATGCCATTAGCTTTGTTAAGTTAATCATCTCACATTGCATTGAGTATGCCATGTAATTTATTCGCATTGTGTATGCCATGCTTGCTTGCATTGTGTTTGGCATAGGTGTTAGTCCAAACATGGGAAACGAGGGACGTTTCATACTTAAAGTGATGAAACGTGCCTTAATTCCAGGTCGCTCACGCTCTCGATTATACATGATAGAGTTTTAGGCTTTATGTGTTTACTTGTGCATTCATTCCATATTGAATTGTGCAACTTCGCCTCTCGGCCATCATGCATGAAAATGCACGATTGGTGGCCCGAGGGTCGCGAACCTACACCTCCTTGAGTTCATGGCATGATAGGGAGGGTGGTTGTGCATAGATATCTTGCAAATACATTGCCATGCCCTTTCTTGCTCTCTATTGCAGAAAATTGGAGTCTGGCAGCAACAACTGGTCGGCCAGCCAGAAAAAGTAGCTGGCCGACCACTTTTCTGGTTTTTCAACAACCAAAAGTGGTCGGCAGGTGTTTCTAGGGACCAAAAGTGGTCGACCACCCTCCCACAAGATTCCTAAGGTGGAGTTTCATCTTTTTGGAGCTTGGTGCAAGTTTCTGAAAACAAATGAAAATAGAGGCAAATAGGGGCATCGCATTGGATTTCCGAACGAGGCGACCGAGCATGCATTCCTCTCCCTCTGAGGCTCCTGATTTACTGCTTTCCTTAGCTGCCATACTTAGATAGCTAGCTTTTGCTTTGGTTTGTACTTTAATTAGTTAATGCGTTAGCTATTTCAATTCGTTTTGTAATAATTAGTTAACTAGGATTAGTTAATTAATTCATTGTGTAATAATTAGTTTAATTAGCTTAGATTAGCTAGTTAGCTTCTTGTTTGGTCCCCCCCTCGAGAGGGCGTATAGTTGTAATAAGCGTGCGTGTGTGTGATGCATGTCTTCCAATCCCCATTTCTTTCTCCCTTTTACTTAACCGCTTATGATGGTTAGTTTTAGGGCATATTTCATTTAGCATACCTTATGCTTGCATGTTTGCATCCATTCATCTGTATTGCATGCACCGGGCTCGGCGCATCATGCTAACTGCATTGTATTTCAATTCCAATTTGAATACATGTACCAAGTTACATCTCAGATGACATTCTTAGGATAGCCGAGCCTATCTTAATTGCATTTTTGCATGTGTTGCATTAGCCATCTTAGCATGAACTAGGATCATGCATGATTTCTAACTAGTTCCTTGTTTTGGCTCGGAGTACACATTGAGTGTTTACGCTTTAGCATATTGCATGTGTATTAATGTTGCCATGAAAGCATGCTTGCCATGAGGCTATTTGCTTACGTGATTAACTGCCTAAATGCCTGTGGGTGAAGGTTGGATTACTTGAATTGGGACAATTCATTGAAATTCGCATTTTAGCCTACTTATGAGTAGCAAACTTCAAACCATTTTCCAAACAAACAAATATACGATGCTTTGTTCCAAATTAGGCGATCTAGTCTATACTTGTTTTGCTGTGCGCATCACATAGTAATTCTAGCTAATTAACCGGAATAAGAGCACATATGTTGTCAAAAACCAGATATCATGCTTAGTACAGGCCGATCTTTGATCGAGCGTGCGGGGGTGCTCATTAAATGACCTTCTCCAATCGTACCCAAGTTCCCGAGCCAAGGCAACTTTGGTGATGACGAACATGTGGCCTTAGGCACGAGTAAGGGTTTCCTAAATTCCCCAAAATAAAATATTTAGGTGGTGACTCTGTATCTGGCAAAGTAGTCCATGTTTGGCACTTCTTTACAAAAATCAGTTTCCAAAACGATTTGTCGGATTTGGACTCTTTGGTGATTTATCAATCTCACATCGCACATTGTGAGATCAGATTAAGAACCGTGACATTTGAGTCCGAATTGTAGCAATGAAGCCCAAGGGCGCGCCTACACTCACTTGGAAAGGCTTGCTATAAGACTGATCGGTTGCGAGCTCTACCACGATGGGAACACAACCCTTGGATCTGGACTACAGTTGTACCGTTTGATCCTCCTTTCACTTCTCGGTGTTAGGTGCGAGAGGTATGTTAGGTAGTCTTACGGAGGTACCCTTTTGACCAATTGACCTAGTTGTATATCGGAAGCCATAATGACTGTTCCAAACTAGGACAGGTTGCTTACTCGAATGTAGGATTGATTGAATACGCTTGCTTTGTGTAGTGAAACCCTAGCTCCTGACAAAACTAGGACAGGGTAACCCTACCCCATCATAGGGGTGTTTTGGCTCCCTCTCTTAACTGGTATGTACTTTACAGTGAAACTGTACAGGGACGTGAATATCAATTGCCAAGTTGGTATCTGTTTTGGGGCAGAATTCAGTAGAGAACATAGTCATTCAGTTGTGATCATATCCGTTCTAGTGAAATCGGGCTCAGATGCTATCTGTTTTCTCTTTTGCAAGGTAGTCTTGGAACTATAGCTTCAAAAGGCTTTAATATCCCCAGGGTACATTGGACTTGTGTTGATAGACTTTGTCAGGTCAGGAGATTTAGTTCAAGGGCAACCAGCGTTTCCTTCGCTTGAGGCAACGCAAAAAAGGCCAGTAAGGGCTCATTGGTTCAACTGATCCGACAGTCACCAGTCACATCACCTTTGTTCAAACTCAGCAGACCGTGATGGCATAAAGTTCGAAAGAAGTTGTGGCCATAATAGCGGCATTAAACCAGGGAATCGCCATGCAAGATGAGACCAATGCTGAAATGCAACGCCCATCTTGGGCATCTACCACACATCCAGTCTTGGGGCCCCAGCCGAACTTTGACCCACTTCCGCCAGCCGAAGATTTGCATGGTCTGGATCCCTGAGAAGGGTTGGCTCAAGGCCGAGTTTTCAGACCCCTGGTGCAGCCTAATGAGAGGCTTTATCCCCTTGATACTAATGATCTCGATCCGACCTTGGTGAAAATTACGAACCTTGAGAAGCAATTCAAAAAGGCACAGGGCCTTAACTCCATTCCTGACATTGAGGATGGGTACACCAAGGCTGCTGTACGACTCCCAGACAGACTCAAAATGCCACATATTGACCGTTTCGACAGGTCTGGAGATCCTATGGTACATATCCAAGCCGTAGAAACTCTCTCTATATGGCAGAACCCTGTCGGGTGCAGCGGCCACTTGGTATGCCGAGTTGGAGGATACAGTGAAGCAAAACTAGGAAAAGTTGGCTAAGGCCTTTGTCGATCAGTATTCTTACAATACCGCAGTTGAAATGACCACTCAAAAGCTTGAAGCAACCCACCAGAACCCAACAGAGCCGTTTGTAGAATTTGTTGCAAGGTGGAGAGCAAAGGCAGCATAGATGACAGATCGCCCTTCTGAGAGGGATCAAGTGCGGATAGTGGTGCAGAACCTTGAGCCTGATATGCTGCAAAAGTTAGTAGTTGTTCCACTATTCACTTTCAAAAGTTTGCATGACTTGGGGGTTCAGATTGAGAGTGCGTTCAACAGAGGGATTATTTCCAAAACAAGTGAACTAATAAGGAGGGTTTTTGCCGATAGTGTCAATGCTGGCGGTAACACTGTTCCCAAACCCACTAAAAGTAATACAGTCGCCACAGTTGACCCTTTTGCCAATGCCAACCCACAAACAGCCAGCCCAGCCCGAGCTCAAGGCAGAACTTTCACCCCCTCTATATGAGCCTAACTAGCACACTAAAAGTCCTGATGAAAAAAGGGTATCTCAAACCCCTTGATCCTCAACCTCTGCCTGACCCACCCCTTGCCAGACATAACCCCATCAAATACTGCGTGTATCATCAGCAGTGCGGTCATGGCACCGATCGTTGCTACCGCCTTCGTCTTGAGGTCCAAAATCTCATCGACAACCAGACGATAACTCCACCTCAAGACCCCAATGACCAAGTACCTTATCCATATCTCAACCTCGTCCATACACTACCACCCACCTACAACCCCAATATATACACCCCGGCCCATCTACCTAAGCTTGAGGTGTTTATCCCAGAAAGCATGGACTTTTGCTTGATGGATGCACTTGAACCCCAATCATCTCAAACCTATGAACCCACTACTTCTGAGCTGATGAGCATGATTGAAGATCTTCAAAGGACACTAGCAGATTTAGCCTTTGGGATATTAGCTCCATCATCGACCACATCACATGCCAGAAATTTCACACCAAAAGGCTCCCCAATCTTGGGCCCAGTTGCAATTGAAAATGGCCAATCTGAAGCTATCCCGGGTTTGGGCAATGACGTGTCGACAACAACTATGCTCTGCTCTAATATGATGACCCAATCCCTTGACAAAGTGGAGGCAAATGGAATGAACAAGGTAAGGGCAAACATTGGTCCCTTTGAACATCTTCAGTGGGCTGTTGAGGCTTTGAAAGGCGAAGGGCTGAACAAATAGTAAGTGCTTGCAGTTGTTGCAAAAACTGTGGATGACACTTTTGCCACTTAGGATGAGAGCATTCTGAATCAAGGGGCAAGCCGGGAGATGGGCTGTCGTACCAGAAATGCCCCTTTTAGCTCCAATCCTATACTCGGAAGAGACTGACAAACTCAGTCAGCACCTGCCAACCCCTTTGCTGGTACATCCAACATAACTCCACAAACCTCGAAGTATGAACCTCGGGACCAGAGGGTCTTCGCCTTGCTTTACAGGACCTTATCCAAGGCTCTCCAAATCCTTATAGGACAAGGCCATCTCAAACCCCTTGAGCCTCGGCCTCTCCTGGATCCCCTTCCGGCCAAGCATGATGCTGCCAAGTACTGTGCCTTCCATCAACAAATTAGTCATGGCACTGACAGTTGTTTTCGTCTTCGCCATGAAATACAGGGTTTGATTGATAAAGGGGTCATCGTCGCACCAGGTCCTGCAAAGTCTATCGGTACTGGATCGATGAACTTGGGGGATAATGTGACATTGTGATCGAGGGATGAGCCACCTGCTGATGGCGCTCATGTTATTCCAGATGTGGTGGATGGCACACACTATTTTGAGCAATTTGCAAAGGCTGTTTACTTTATTTTCTGACTTGGATATTGAGTCAGTTCTATTGTGTTGTTTTGAATCTGTCTTGTTGTATCAAGGTAGTCTTGTTGTGTTACAATCGGGTGATTTTAGGTGTGTTAACTCGGGCATCACTTTCTTGTTTTGTGTTTGTCTTTTACACCATTTGTTTTGCGTTTGTGTCTGCCTTTGCGCCAGAAGTTCTGAATGAAACGGCAGAGATTTTCACCTACTTTTCTGTGCCTTGAAATCATTACATTGACGTAAGTTTTTCAAAACTTTTCTAAACACTATGATGAAAACAAAGAGGGAGGAATTCCTTGGGATTTGCAAAAATTTGATCAATTTAGAGAAAGAGAGGCATGCTAAGCCCTTAATGAATGAGATCATGTTTGTTAATGTGAGTACTGAGAAGGATCCTGGCTTGATCCAGATTGGTTCAACATTGTCTTCGACCTGAGTGACTAGTCACTTTCTTAAAAGATTTCAAAAAATGTTTTGCATGGTCCTGTGAAGACATGCATGGAATTGATCTTGAGATTGTGCAGCATAGGATCGCTCTCATGCCTCAAGACTTGACTCCTTTGCTTTCAAACCTTGAACTTTAACTCAGAATGTTCAACGATCAATCACAACATAAGGTTTGTATCGTCGGATTGGAAGTAACCCTTGAACTAGGGGCAAGAAGGTCAGATGTCGTCAAAGAAGCTTGCAAAGCTAGATCAGAAGTAGTCAAAGGAAGCTTGCAAAGCTAGATCAGAAGTAGCCCTTGAACTAAGGGCAAAAATGTCAGATGTGCTCAAAGATTCAAAAGATGAGTCATTCCGCCAACCAATGAAGACTGGCAAGAAAGCCAAATCCCAGAATGGAGAAAAGAAAGTTTTTACTGAAGGACAATCAAGTTCCTATCCACAACACTAGGGGCAAATTCAGACCCGATTGGATGGACTCCTACATCATCAATGAACAGTAGCCATTCTCCTAGATTTAGATGGCTTCGAGATCTCAAAATCGATTAACATGGACAAGTTAAATCTTTTTTTATCCTTGAGGGGCTCGCTAGGCCGAAAACCTGGAAGGGCGACCTAGGCAAAAGTTAGAGCAAGAAAAAAAGAAAAGAACAAAAATGAAAAAGTGAAAAATGCAAAGAAAAAAAAAGAAAGAAGAAAAGAAAAAGAAGAGATGAAAAGAAATGAAAATAAAATAAAAACAGAGCTCGCAAGGTTGAAAACCCGGAAGGGCGGCTTTGGCAAAAGTTAGAGCGTAAAAAAAAAGTGTTAATACCCGAGTGAACCTCAACCCAGAACTACTGTCACGACCCCATTTCGCCCCTAGTAGAATGGGGTCGTGATGGCCAGTAATCCGAGATTACCAAAAGCCAACTTACAAAGTCACACACAATCAGAGTATACATATGGGGCCTACATTTGCGGAGGCAATATATTTAAATCTAAGTAGTCCATAAGAGCTGTGGATAGATCAAATGAAATGACATACATCTTAACATGGTTTTACAACTTGGATACAAGTAAAATAAAGTACATATTACATCTTGATCAAAAGGATTCTCAAGCCGACATATACAAAAGACATGCAATACAAAGCCAAGAAGCATAATCTTCAAGATGCTAGCAAAACATGAATCCAAAAACATCTTGCAAAACACATCTAGGCGTCGCCGCCTTCTTGCTCGTCACCTACATATATATAAGGAGAGGGTGAGCTTGGATACTCAATGAATGATATTAGAAATAAAGGTTTAAAATGAATGATATCCGAGATCTTTATCAAAACAATACATATCATAGCTTGTACAAAATCAAGAGATAAACCGAGTTCATCTATCAAGTCTTTCAAATCTTCAAGGGATGCTTACTAGCATCTACATAATACAAGGGATGACATTCCGGACAAACCCACGCGATAAACCGTCGGTGGCAAGACAAAGGAGATATCTCAAACAAACGCGCTAGTTGCATTATAGTCCCCTAGCACGAAGGACTTTCCAAGACAAACGCGCTAGTTGCATTATAGTCCCCTAGCACGAAGGACTTTCCAAGACAAACGCGCTAGTTGCATTATAGTCCCCTAGCACTAAGGACTTTCCAAGAATGTCATCAAAACAAGATAATACTTGATACAAAACTAGTGATAATCATTCATGCTTGATCAAATACTTTTCCAAAACGAAGCTAAGCTTTATCAAAACTTTATAACATAGCTTTATTAAAAATACCATTCACATGGCTCTTCGGGTGTAGGGATTAAGGCAAGAATCCAAGACCTACAAATACATGGCAAAGTCCACTGAATGCACTTCAAGAAAACAAGAAGAGATGCTCAAAGATGGGTATGAAATGCATTCTTCAAACAAGCTTTTCATGAGTGTAAATGATCTCGGCATTTCTTTCAAAACTAAGTCAAGACAAAGCAAAACACGTGCTGGGAGTTAAAACACAATTTCTCATCTCGGGAAAACAAGCTAGGTACCAACCAGGTCTTGGCCGAGATCCCACACCTCTTGGCCGAGGTGTGGTCCCGATGACCACATTCAGGGAAATGGAGTCTGGAAATTCTGGGTTTCTTTTTGAAGAACATGAACATGAAGAGCATGAATGCTAAAAATCATAACTTCTTTATTCAAAATCTAAGATTTCATGAGATGAGTTCGAAAACATGGACCTGGGTACCCATGCTTGAAGATCTTATGAAATCAAACACAAAAAGATGGAACTTGTTACAAACTTTCGGATCAAAACATGGTTTTATTTCAAGAACACAAGAACATCATTTTCTCTTTCTAAAACAAGATTTAAATCAATGCATGGCTCATGAAAATGCTAGATCATGCAATGTGATTAGATGAACATGGAGAACAACAAGAGTATATCAAGATTCTAATCTCAAAACACGAATCTAACGGTTCAAACTCTAAGGATCAAAGCTTGGATTCTAGCTCTCTCACTCTAAGAACTCTTCCTCTTCCTAGAGCTTCTCTCTCTTCAAAGGCAAAGATATGACAAAATGATATGTTTTCTCTACTGTTGGCTGACTTAACCCTCTTCTGGGACACGTGGCAACGGCTGGTTAGCTCTCCTTAAAAAGGTGACTGACTGACAAGACAAGAGCATGACAAAGTGTGTACAACAAGCAAGGTGACAAGGGTACTCTAACAAGGTAAGGACCTCGGGTCAAGACATAGACTTCGGCAAGTAAGGTCTCAATGATCTCGACTAGGAAGGATAACACTTAGCCCAACTGTACCACACCTCGGCCTAGATGTGCCACACCTCGGTCTAAGTCATCCCAGTCATCCCAGTCCTGGTACAAGATCACTAGGTGCAAGGTTCAAGGATGTCAGATGCTTAGATGATAACATCTCGGCCTAGATGATGACATCTCGGCCAAGACGCCAGGGTGAAGATGGAGGTCGACCAAAGTGGTTCCAAGATGGTCCTAGGTGTAAGAGGTTCGAAGGTGTGACCTAGGCTTAAGATGACCTTGGCTTCACACACACCAAGCGAGAAACAAAGCATGCAAGTAACACTTAGACAAAACAAATCAAGGTCCGCAAAAATGCAAGTTTAAGCAAGACAAAGTTCATGCAATGCACGTAAGCATGACTAAGACAAAGTGAGGGTTATTACAACTACGTCAGGCCTGATTCCCATGTTTGGCATACGTAGGCAACTTCATCCTGAAGTCTGACCCCAATCCATTTTCAGCATGTTTGGCTCATCTATGTTGGTTGGTTTATCCTTGCTCAACTTGGCCTCTGTCCATGTGAAGTGGCTCATCTTCATGATCATCTTCGTTCAGACTCGGCTGTCCTATTCCGTTACAAGATTCAACTGCAAGACATTTCAAGTTAAGATATGAGATTGTGCATCTCGAGATTAGATTCCGTCTTAGTCGAGTAGTGGCCATTTGCAAAAACAATTTTAAGGATTTTTAATGAGGTTGACTAATTCTTTCAAAAATTATTCAATTTTTCCAAAACTGGACTATTTCTTGAACCCAAAGAAAGGAAAATTTTCAGTGTGCACAACCTAACTTGCATGATTTCAAATCAGAAAATCGAACAAGCATGTTAATCTAACTTTCATATTGGTCAAAATTGTTTTAGTGGAAAGCCAAAAAACAAAGAATGGTCAAAATGATGAACTAGGGGCATAGTTGAGTCAGGTTGTCTGTTTTTTCCCCATTATCAATGTATTCACCAGAATGGGCACAACTGAAGCTAACAGCAAAGGGCTGAAAAGCTCTCATATCCTCCAAGCAGCAAGGTATCAAGCCAAGTGCAAAGCACAAACTGGAAATGGAGCTGGATGTTCGGTTCCTTCATCTGGACAATCACACCCAAATTGGCATCTGACCCAGAATGGGGATGTAGAACATACAATGTGTCGGACTAATCAGTTGCATACCTGACCGGTGGGACATGCCAACTGATATGAGTTACAGATTTGTTCCAGTCGCACCACAACCCCTTTGTGGGAAAGTTCATGAGTTGTGAGCGAAAGAAAGAGAATCTAGTAGAATACTAGGGGCACGAGCCCACAACGCCCTGTTTATCCATCAACCACCCAGGGGAGGGATAAAAAATAAGAGAGATTGAACAATAAAGAGATGAGCGTTGAGAGAAAAAGTGAGGAAAGGGTTTGTCAGAGAAATAGAGATTGAGTGCCAAAGTGATGTGAGAATCACAAATGAGAAAGGGTGGGAAATAATACCCGGAGAAACAGGCTCCTCGTGAACCGAAAGGTCTCTTGCCTTTGTAACACATCTGAGTGTTGTGTGTGTGTTTTTGTTTGTCTCGATTCTTGTTTTGAGTCGCTTCGAGTGTCAATAGATGTGTTTAGGTTGCTTTAACTTTGTTTTCCTTTGTTGAGTCGTGGTATGCTGTGCTCAGTCGTACGCTCAATACCCGGTCGAGAACTCATTTCTCAATTTAAAAAATAAATCATTTTGTGCTCAAAGTGTTGTGTCGTTCTCCACATACGTGCAAAACAGGATTTGTTCTTTCATAAAACTGCAAGGTTCAACCCAGGTCATATGAGAATAATAGAACATGGACCTAACTGAAGCTATATAGGTTCCAGACAACAAAGCAAAAGAAAAGAACGAAAATCGAAGCATCTGAGTGTGTTTCACCTTCAGTAAATTCTGAGATTGCATTCCAAATGTACCTCTTCAGGCCTTGTTAATGCTCTGAAGTATGAGTGTACCTCTACCTTAAGCTCAAGCTCAAGCTCAAGCCTGTTCTCCCTAAGTACCATTCCCTGCCAGAGACATCTTGGCTGTGTTTGCAGTGAGTTCCTAGGAGATCAACTGCGACGGTGGAAACTAGAGTTCGAATGGCTGATGTCTAGAACTCAAAGGTTCAAAATTTCCAAGACTAAAGTCTGGTTTAAATACCAAGGGGTGTATCCCCGGCTTGAAATCTGTATGGAAGCCCCATAGGTTGAGGTAGCGTGTGTGCACCTTAATTCTGGATACTGAACCAACCTAGTCTGTCACCCTGTTGGAGAATAGGGAAAGTTGTGAACATAGCTAGGAAGAAAAGTAGTACCTGTGGTTTGGAAGTGTAACCAAGAAAAAGCGGAAGATCCCCAACAACATAAGGCACAATATTGTATGTACAGTTCATTCAGAGGAACTCCAGGTAAGATCATTCCTGTCCTTGGAGCCCCCTTTTGGTTAGAAACACTCGGGTATGCCTGGTGTTTATACCACTCCCTTGTTGGTTAGAAACACTCGGGTACACCTGATATTTATACCACTCACTCCTTGGTTAGAAACATTGGGTCGTGTGCCCGATGTTTATACCTTGCTTTGGTTAGAAACATTGGAACGTGCTTTGATGTTTATACCACTTCCTTTGGTTAGAAGCGTTTGGAACGAGTTCCGACGCTTATACCTTGCCTTGGTTAGAAACATTGGGTTGTGTGCCCGATGCTTATACCTTACTTTGGTTAGAAGCATTGGGTTGCGTGCCCGATGTTTATACCTTTCTTTGCTTAGAAGCATTAGGTTGCGTGCCTGATGTTTATACCTTGCTTTGGTTAAAAGCATTGGGTTGCGTGCTCGATGTTTATACCTTGCTTTGGTTAAAAGCATTGGGTTATGTACCTGATGTTTATACCTTGCTTTGGTTAGAAGCATTGGGTTGCGTGCCCGATGTTTATACCTTGCTTTGGTTAAAAGTATTAGGTTATGTGCCCGATCTTTATACCTTGCTTTGGTTAGAAGCATTGGGTTGCGTGCCCGATGTCTATTCCTTGCTTTGGTTAGAAACATTGGGTTGTGTGCCCAATGTTTATACCTTGCTTTGGTTAGAAGCATTGGGTTGTGTGCCCGATGTTTATACCTTGCTTTGTTTAGAAACATTGGGACGTGTGCCCGATGTTTATACCACCCCCCTCTGTTAGAAGCGTTTGAAACGTGTCCCGACGCTTATATGACTCTCTTTGGTTAGAAACATTAGGACGTGTGCCCGATGTTTATACCACCCCCTCGGTTAAAAGCGTTTGGAGCGTGTCCCGACGCTTATACCACTCTTTTTGCTTAGAAACATTGGGACGTGTGCCCGATGTTTATACCACCTCCTCGGTTGGAAGCGTTTGGAACATATTTCGACGCTTATACCACTTTGTTTTGGTTAGAAACATTGGAACATGCTCCGATGTTTATACCACTCTCCGGTGTTGGCCCCGCTCTCTTTTCCCTTTCGCATGTGGCGCGTTAGGATGCTTTGGTTAAAAGCATCTAGACGGATTCCAATGCTTATACCGCTCTATGCTTTGATTGCATTATAGTTGGATCTGTTTCACTTGTTATCATTGTTCTCTGTGATTCGGAGCCTTAGGATGTGTCCCTAGGTTCACACCATCTCACTCCTCGCGTGTGCCACACGTTGGGATCTTGTTTGCTGCCTTGGATGCGCTCGACGGTTGTGATTCTTTATCTTTCCTACGTGATGCACAGTTAAGATTGCATAATTTTCTTACATCCTTTCTGCATGAAATGTGATTTGGTTCGTGTTTACTTGCTTATGTACGAGTTTGTTGTAGCATTTCTTTGCATAACATTTGCATCTAGATGTTTCATTACAGCCCTCATTGCATGATCATAAGTTATGTTCTGCATCGTGCATATCATTTGCATCTTGCCCCAGAACTACGCTGGTTTGAATCCTTGTAAAGGGATACGTAGGCAGCCTGTGGGTGCAATCGTTCTTTGTTTTGTTTGCTTATTTGTTTGAGTCTTTGGCCTTGTCAAAAATGGGTCATCTCTAGGTTTTGACATTCACTCTCGTCATTTCATGACTTCCGAGTTCTATCAAAGAGGGGCAACTATAGACGCCCCATTTTTGACCGACCTCAAGACTTAGACGTCATCGTTTGTGCACTCGATGATTGTGCTTGTTTGTGCTCATTTTGAGTGTCCGAAGTTCTTGGCGGAACGCCTTATCTTTGGACCTCTAAACCCTCTTTGTTTTGTGCTTGTTTTTTTAGCCAAACCTTGGTGCCTCTTGCCTGGAGAAGGGGTCTTGTCGACCACTTTTTGGCCAGTTTTCCCCCATTTTGGCCACTTGAAGTGGTCGGTCGGCTAGGTGAGGTGGCTGGGCGGCCACCTAAAGTGGTCAACGGCTATTTTTCTCCTTTTTTAGATATTTTCTTTGCCAACTGTGCCAGCTGTTGATCACTAAATGCCATCTCCATACACGTGTATGGAAGGATGAATGCAAGCCTTTGCTTGGATTTCTATATAAGGGGAGGTCTCTCCCCCATTTTGAGGGTGACACAATTTTGAGAAAAAATCTCTCCATCTCTCTCTAGAATTCTCTCTCTCCTCTTGTTTTATGCCTTAAGCTTAGAACTCTCTACACTTTTGCAAAGAGACCCTTAACCAAATATCCTCATCTTGGAGCTGAGGTTCTTTAAGGCTTAGTTTGAACTCTTAAGGGTGGTTTAACCTGGAATTTGGACCTGTTTAGTGCTGTGCTTCAAGAGGTATAAGAGTTACCTTGTAAGCTTTGTTTTAGTTGCTTGCTTTTCCATCTTTTTAAATTATTTTTGGCCTGGTTTTTAACTACAAAAAGTTCTGATTTTTGTGAAGGGGTTGTCTACCCTTCTTGTTGTCTAATTGTGAAGCTTCTTGCATCATCTTTTAGCATATTCAAACCAAACCTTTTGGCCCTTTAAACCACTGAAATTCAAAGTTATTTCAGTGGTAAAAAGTATGTTTTGTAGTCCAAAAATGGAGGGGGTAGCCTCCCCTCCATGTGTCTTGCATCCATGCCTAGTTAGTATCCTATGGTAGCATGTTTTTATGGCTTAACCTAGCTTAATTCAGGCATGTTTTAGGCTCTAATTTGGCATGATTTAGTTATGTTTTGGGCTGCTTTGATCATATGAACCATGTTTTGTATAGTTATAGTGCAAATGCCTTCACTAGCTTAGTGTTTTAGGCCTTTAAACATGTTTTGCTTAAGATGATTGCATGTTATAGTGTCATTTGACATGTGGTTTCAGTGTATATAGCTCTGTCACACTCTCACTCATGTCACTCTTTCATCGCTTTTGAGAGTTGAGTCTTGAGTCTTGTTTGTGAGCTAACATATGAGCATGTTTTTCTAGCCTTTTATGTTTCAATCTCAGCATGTTTTAGCCGCTGTTTTAGCATTTTTCAACTTTATCCAGAGCTGGTTTGGTCAGTTGAGCTTTGTGTTGCATGCTTATAGTGTTGTGATCTTCACTAGTTTGATGCTTTTGGCTCTTAACATGTTGTGCATGTGTTGCTTACATGATTTAGTGTCTTTTTGCATGCCATATCAGCACTGAAATGTCTGCAACCTCCCTCTATTCTTGACTTTTTACTTTGTTTTTAAAGTGGCCTTGAGCCCCTTATTGGCTTGAGTGTGGAATTGAGGCTCTCATGTCTAATGGGTTTAATCCTTCCTTGAGGGTTTCTACTAACCAACAGCATGAGGCCTCTTTCATGCTCAAGGCACTTGTGGCTTAGGCCCTCTTTCCAATTAGAGGACTTTCACTTTAGACTTAATTGGTTAAAGGACTAATCGATACTGTAAAATGTGTAAACAAAACATGACAAGTAAAACTTGAGCAAGATAAGCATGTTGTATTGCATTGCATGTGTTTGGATCGGAAATTAATCCAAACACAAGAAAAATGGGACGTTTCATACTCAAAGTGATGAAACGTGCCACTTTTCTTGGTCACCGACACCCTTGATCATTGCGTGATAGGGTGGTGGTCTTTCGAGTCTTGTTTGTACATTCATCGACTTTGTACGAACTTGGTTTTCTAGCCATCATGCATTGAATATGCTTGATTGGTGGCTTGAGAGCCAAGTGCTACACTCCTTTGAGCTTGAGAAATTATAAGGGGGGTGGCAGTACGCACATCCCTTGAAAAATGCATTGCTTTGCCTCTGTTGCTCTCTGTTACAGTAAAAACAAAAGTCTGGAAAAAGGGGTGGCCGACCGGCCACCTAAAGTAGTCGACCGGCCACTTAAACTAGCAGACTGGCTAGTTAAGGTGGCCGATAGCCACTTTTTGTGGCCGATCGGCCACCAGTCAAGTTTTGTGCAAATGTGTTCCTATGTTGGAGTAGAGGCATTCTGGAAGTTGGTACGATGTTCAGAGATCACAGCAAGTGCAAACAGAGGCAACCGATGGCAAGGCGATGGATTTTTGGGAAGAAGCCAACCGAGCATGCATGTCTCCCTCGCCTCCGAGGCCATTTACTTGCTTTATTTAAATTGCTCTA
Organism: Camellia sinensis; assembly: GCF_055761805.1. Taxonomy (NCBI): domain Eukaryota; kingdom Viridiplantae; phylum Streptophyta; class Magnoliopsida; order Ericales; family Theaceae; genus Camellia; species Camellia sinensis. The sequence goes on from NC_138972.1 coordinate 65,093,077, forward strand.
GTTAGTCCGCATAGCTAATTGTTCAATTCAAGTGTTGTAATTAATAAGTTTAATTTGGTTTGTAATATTTTAGCTAGCTTAGAATAGTTAGTTAATTTATTTGAACTGTTGTAATTAATTAGCTAGAATAGTTAATTAGTTTCGTTTTGTAATAATTAGCTTAGCTTAGTGTAGCTTAGCTTATTCATTCAGACCTTCCTTCGAGAGAGCGCAATGTTGTAATAAGTGTGCGTGCGTGTGCGTATGTCTTCTAACCCCACGTCTTTCTCCCTTTTATTTATCCGCTTTCGATAGTTAGATTAGGGCACGTTTCAATTAGCATGCCTTATGCTTGCATGTTTGCATCATTTACTTGTCTTGCATGCACCGAGGCTCGACGCATCATTCAAACTGCATTGTTATTTCAATACTTATTTGAATACGTGTTTTCAAACCATGTTATCAAATCATATGCCATATTAGTAGCTGAGCCTATTAATTTCATATTGCATGTGTTGCATTAGGCGTCTTAACATAGTTAGGATCATGCATCTTTCTAACTAGCTTTTGTTTTGACTCAGAGTACTTTGTAAGTTCTACGTTTTAGCATACTTGCATGAGTGTGAGTGTTGCCATGTTTCACATGCTTGCCATGAGGCTGTTTGCTTATTTGTTTAACTGCATGAATGCCTGTGGATGAAGGCTTGGTTGCTTGAATTGGAACAATTCAACGAATGTGTGTTTTAAGCCCACTTTACGAAGTGGAAAAATCATGTTTTAAGCCCGTCATGTTTGATGGAAAATCCGCATTACTAAGCCCACTTGTGGGTGGCAACTTCAAACCATTTTCGAAAACAAACATGAGTTGAATTTGTTCCAATTCTTGCGATTTAGGCTGTACTTGCTTGTGCTCATCACATAGTAAGGTTAGCTAATAAATGGAATATGAACACATGTGTTTATAAAACAACATATCATGATAGTAGAGGCCGATCTTTGATCGGGCGAGCGGGGGTGCTCATTTCAGGACCTTCTCCTCTCGTGCCCAAGTTCCCGAGCCGAGGCAACTTTGGTGATGACGGATACGTGGCCTTTGGCACGAGTCAGGGTTTCCTAAATTTCCTCAAAATAAAATATTAAGGTGGCGACTCTGTAATCTGGCAAAGCAGTCCAGTTTTGGCATTATTTGATTCAAAATCGATTTTCCAAAATGATTTGCCAGATTGGACTCTTTGGTGATTATCAGTTTCATATTGCACTTGTGAGACTAGATTCAGAACCGTGACAGGAGTCCGAACTATAGAACCAATTCGAGCTCTCCGAAAGGGGGCGCGAAGAAAGTCGAGCTACAACAGTCATTGATTCAACATGGATGTTGTGGATTCAACATCAAGCTGATCAATTTCGAGACAAAGGCGGTGGTGAAAGAGATAAATATTAGTGAAGACAAATTGGTTGCGTTTGGATAATTTGTTTCAGTAAATTTGTATTCTTTCTTTCTTTCATAGTGGATTAATTAGTGGCGTTTCGCCTGTGGTTTTTTAATCACAATTGGAGGTGCTCCAATTGTGGTCTTTCTACGTAAAAATCGTTTATGTCGATTTATTAATTTCGAAGCGACAATCTAAATCACTTTTGTATGTGCTAGATGATTTAGATTGTTTGTTTTAATCGTTTGGGAATTGGTACAATTAATCTTGATCTAATCATGAATCACTTAGGTTTTTCAATTGGTATTAGAGTAGGTCACTCTTCATTTTTATCAAAACTATAGGAGTGTGATTTTGTGTAATTGGTGATATGGATTTAATTCCTAAAGGTAAGTCAACCCATAGACCTCTGTTACTTAATAGTACAAACTATTCTTATTGGAAAGCTCGTATGAGAGTGCTTTTAAAATCTATTGATGAGAAAGTTTGACACTGTGTGATCTATGGGTGGAGTGAACCTATTGTCACCATTGATGGTGTTGATATCCCCAAACCTCTTGATAAATGGGACGCATTCGACTATCAAAACTCGAGTTGGAACAGTAAGGCTCTCAATTCCCTCTTTTGCTCAGTCACACCTGAAGAATTTCATCGTATTTACAACTGTGAGGTAGCAAAAGAATGCCCTAAACCTTTTTTGTATGAGGGTACAACTGCAGTATTATTTTCAAAAAATAAATGTGAAATTTTATGAGGGTACAACTGCAGTATTATTTTCAAAAAATAAATGTGAAATTTTAGACAAAAAGAAAAATACTATCATGCATGGGTTCGCATATCTGATAATTGCCATGGGATTATTACCACTAATGATCTCATATGCCATTCGGCCGTCATAAGTAATATTGACTTGTGGCATCAAAGATTAGGTCACATGAATTTCAAGGATCTAACCAAGATAGCTAACAAAGAGCTTGTGAGAGAAGTACCTAAAATGGGTAAGAATGTGAACCATGTGTATGGACCATGTCAGCTTGGGAAGCAAACTCGTGCCCCTCATAAAAAGTGAACAGCTTCACAACCAAACATCCTCTTGAACTGGTTCATATGGATCTTATGGGACCCACTCGCACTGAAAGCATTGGAGGTAAAAGATACATTTTTCTAACTGTTGATGATTACACTCATTTTTTATGGGTTAATTTTTTAAGAGAAAAATCTGATATGTTTGATGCTTTCCAGACCTTAGTCCTTAAAATCCAAAATGAACAGGGTGTTTCTATTTGGCATATCATAAGAATCCAAACTGATCATGGTTGTGAATTCGAAAATAGTTCATTTTCGGATTTTTGTGATATGCATGGAATTAAGCATGAGGTTTCTTCACCGATTACTCCACAACAAAATGGAGTTGTTGAGAGAAAGAATAGGGTTGTTCAAGAGATGGCTAGGGTCATGCTCTTTAGCAAGAAAGTTCCTCCAAAGTTCTTAAATACTGCGGTTTATGTCATGAATCGTGTGTATTTAAGGCCCAACACTTTACAAACTCCATATGAATTATGGAAAGGGTTGAAACCTCATGTAAAATATTTCAAAACTTTTAGGAGTAAATGTTACATTTTCAAAGATAAAGAGCCTTTGGGAAAATTTGACTCCGAAGTGATGAAGGTATTTTTCTAGGGTATTCAACCACTAGTAGAGCCTTTCGTGTCTATAACCTGTGTACTTTATCTTTAGTGGGATTGATCAATGTGGTTATAGATAACACAGGTTCTCCTACTTCAACAATACATGAGGAAGAAAATGGTGAGTCTTCAATCTTGGATACTGAACCATAGAGTCAAAGAGAAGCAGAGGGCCAAGCTCAAGAAGGTGAGCCAAGACCAACTTTAATGGTAAGTCCGAGTCTAAAGAGTGCACAAAGAGACACCACCTCTGATGCTCCTATCACTACCAGTCTAGAGTACAAACCACCAGCAAGGGTAAAATTGAATCATCCAACTCAACAGGTGATTGGAAGTGTCTTAGACTGAATGAAAATCCGAAAACAAATTCGCGAAGAGGTATCTCATATGTGCTATGTTTCATTAATTGAACCTAAGAATATAAAAGAGGCCCTACTAGATGATAGTTGGGTCAATGCTATACATGAAAAGTTAGGTCAATATGAACGTAACAAAGTTTGGACTCTTATTCCCAAACCTAGAGACATGAATGTGATAGGTACCAAGTGGATATTTAAAAATAAATCTGATGAGAATGGTACTGTGGTTAGAAATAAAGCTAGGTTGGTAGCTCAAGGCTATACACAAGTAGAGGGTGTTGACTATGATGAGACATTTTCCCTTGTTGCACATCTCGAATCTATTCAGATTTTACTTGGTGTTGCATGCTTTCTAGGGTTCAAATTGTTTCAAATGAATGTCAAAAGTGCCTTTCTGAATGGGTACTTAAAAGAAGAGGCTTATTTTAAGCAACCAAAAGGGTTTGAGGACCCAAAATGTCCACACCATGTCTACAAGTTAGACAAGGCATTGTATGGGTTGAAACAAGCTCCTCGAGTTTGGTGTGATAGACTTACTACCTCTCTTCTTGATAATGATTTTCAAAGGGGTAGTGTGGACAAGACCTTATTTTTGAAACATACTAAATCTCATATTCTTGTTGCATAGATTTATGTTGATGATATTGTGTTTGGTTCCACTTCTGATTCTCTTGTGGAATATTTTTCGGAATGCATGACACATGAGTTTGAAATGAGCATGATGGGGGAGTTGTCTTCCTTCTTGGGTCTTCAAATTAAACAGTCTCCTTCAGGTATGTTTGTTTCTCAAACTAAGTATGCCAAAAATCTTGTGTCTAAGTTCGGTCTAGAGTTGGCCAAACATGCACGCACTCTCATGAACAAGAGTCTTCACCTCTCCAAAGATTCCTCTGGTACTGATGTTGATCTTAGTTTTTATAGAAGTATGATAGGGAGTCTTTTGTACCTTACTACCAGTTGACCTGACATTGCATCTAGTGTAAGTGTTCGTGACTGTTACCAAGCTTGTCCTAAAGAGTCTCACCTTATTGCGGTCAAACGCATCATTAAGTATGTTAATGGGACATTAGGGTATGGGATTTGGTTCTGGACTAACATTATAGCTGAAATCACTAGTTTTTCTGATGCTGACTGGGCCGGGTATGCTAATGTTCGGAAGAGCACATCTAGAGGGTGCTTTTACCTTGGGAATAATTTGGTTGCCTGGCATAGCAAAAAGAAAAATACCATCTCTCTTTCGACCGCTGAGGCTAAGTACATTACTGCAGGGAGTTGTTGTGCACAAATGTTGTGGATGAAGCAAATGCTTCATGATTATGGTAGAGAATAGGACACTCTCACCCTTTTCTGTGATAATACTAGTGCCATTAACATTTCTAAAAATCCAGTCCAGCACTCTCGCACCAAACACATTGACATTCGTCATCATTTCATTCGAGAGTTAGTTGAAGAGGGCCTTGTAGTTCTTGAACATGTACTCATTGAGCATCAAAAGGCTAATATTTTTACAAAACCCCTTCATCTTCTTAGGTTTGAGTTCCTTAGAAAGACCTTGGGTGTTGTGCTCAGTCACTAAGGTGTTACCTGTTACTTGAGTGGGTGAGAGTGATTGGCTTTATTTATGTATACTTGGATGCTTTAATCTCATTGTCATTGATTCTTGTCATCTTTGCATTTAGACTAATATGAACACCTCTCATACTGCGTGCAAGATTTTATTCTTCTCTGTTCATAGCTCATTCTGAATACTCATGCTCATTGACTTCATGATCTCATTTTGTACACATCCTTAAGATAAACTGTTGTAGTGGTTTCCACACAAGTGATCATAGATCCCTTCTTTAAAGTTCGAGTATTAGGAAAAGGCTGCCTTAGAGGCACCAACCAGGCCATCTTTATTGTCTCTATTCTTCTTTGGTTTGGTCTCCATACTCTTGAGCGTGAAAGCCACCAGTTAGTGCCCACAAGAAACAAAAGTCAAAAATCAAAAGAAAGAAAAGTCAAAAATCAAATGAAAAAAAAAGGACTCTTTGATTGAGGGGGAGCCTCCGCTTTTACTCAACAAATACCCCTTAATTTCTAGTGGTTTGACTTTTCTCAGTGATGTTAAGTTACTCTTGCCGGAGGTCTAGCAATCCGATCACTACGAGGATTAACTCTAGCTCTGTGGCCTCTCAAGAATTGCACACACACACATTCGTTATGTGAGCTCTCATGTTTGTCTTTGAATTGTGTATTCCTTTGTAGCTTATGTTCATTGATCGATGTTTACCTAATTTGCTCATGATACTGTGCTTTACATTGTTCAAATTGCTAGAATACGGGTTTCATGCTTTGTGGATTATCTCAACTTAGTGTCACAATCCTGCTAGTGTGCTAATCCCCTTTTGTTTCAGGTCTCATTTGACAGTGTGAGTGTTTTTATTCTGCTCATAGGGTGTTTTTCAGAGTGTTTTGGTTTTTCTCATTGGCTCAAGCGAGAGAGTTTGCACTCGAGTGAACTTTTCCTCAATCCAGTACTTTTGCAGGTGGCTCAAGATTCTGAGAGCGTGTGTTTTTGGCTCGAGCGACAATGTTTTGGCTCGAGTGACCCCGTGCGCTTAAGTGTCTTAGCTCGAGTGACACACTTCTCGCTTGAGCGACCTGTCTTGGTTTAAATACTTGAACTCTGTCCCTTCAGTCCCATTTTTCCTTTTTTTTTTCTTCGATTATTGTCTTTTCTAGGGTTTTTTTTTTCTCTATTGCAGCTCGTCTCTTGGCTATCATTGGTTTGAAGGTTTTTCTCTTCAATCAGCCTCTCCTTCTCAAGTTTGGGTAAGTTTCTCTCTCTTCTTGTCGGTTTTGTTTTCCTTGTTCTCTCTCTCATCATTTGTGTGCTACTTCGAGTCCTCTTGAGAGTTTTGTTTTGATTTTGTTTTTCATTACAGTTTAGTTTGTCCTTGTTTTTATTTATATGTTTATTTCTTAATGCTATTGCTAGGTTTGTGCATTCTTTCTAGTGTTTTTGCATCTTTTCAGTCCTGTGTACTTGTTAGGGTTTTTAGTTTGTCTTCATTTCGTATTTTTGTTGCCCTCATGCTATTCTTTTTGTTAATTGGTTTTGGGTTTCATTACACTACTGAGCTCATGATGTGATTGGATTTTTTTTGGTTTAGTTTTGTCTGCCTTCTATTTTGCTCTATCCCTATTGCACTAATGATTTGTTGGTTTCATTGTCTATTTGCTTTTGGGGGTTAAAACTGGTGGGTTGTCTTGGGTTGGGTTTGGGGTTTTATTTGTGGTGGTCTTTCCTTTGTGTCAGTCAGTCTTGTCTGTCATGGCTGAGCCTTCCAAACGCCGCAAAACCACAGTGTCCCATCCTTCGTTCAATACAACCAAATTCCAATCCCGAGAAAAATCCAACTTGTATCGGGACTTTTATCTTTCTCGGACAGTTTATTTAGAACGGAATGTCCAACCTAGTACTTTCGAGTCTATCCCGATCTGGTCTCTTTTCGATGCTTTAGGGAGTGACTAGGTCCTTCTTTTCTCCGATCCACAAAATCTTAGTTGGGTCCAGGAATTCTATTGCAATTTGCACTCCATTGACACAAAGATCGTGTCTTCCTTTCAAACCTGGGTTCGTAATAAAGAGCTTGTCATTAATGTGGGTGTCTTTACGAGGTTTCTTAGGTTTCATAAAGTCAGGAACTGCCACTATCCATTCCTTACTACCCGCAACATTGCAGATTTTGATGCGGTCACCACTGAATTATGTGGCACTCCTTGGACATGGATCGTCGGGGCGCTCATTCGGTAAAATGAGCTTCTTTCCCGTTACTGCCTTCTCAACATCATTGTCTATACCAACATACATGTCACCACTCATTCCTCTCACATTACTTAAGATCAAGGTTATGTTTTGTATTGTATTGTCTATCGCCTCACCATCAACCTTTCTGAGATGATAGTAGCCAAAATGATAGGTGTGTTTGAGGACCGCAAATCTTTGGGTCTTCCTTACGGGTGTTTGCTCAACTGCTTCCTCACGTCTCTTGGTGTCCCCACCTTTGACGATGACGAGTTTGCTTTTTCCATTAAAACTGTCACTAAACTGACCATCTCCCAGAGTCAAGCTCATGTTAATGGGGGGTCGTCCAAGGCTGGGATTTCTAATGTAGGTGATGCTCTTCTTGCCGAGAAGGCAGAGTTTGATACGGCCGCTGCCGACGCACCTGAGTTGCATCATCGTTCGTTTTGTGGCCAGCTGCAGTAGTTCGAGCAGTTGATCACCCACTGCCTTGATCAAATGGATGCCCGACTGGATGTCTTTGATGACCTCCTCGCTCAACAGTCCTCCATGCTTGCATAGATTCTTTCATTGTTACAGATGTAGCCGCAGCCTCAGCCTCAGTCTCTGCCGTCCTCACAATGATGTTTTCTCTTCTTTTTGGATAGTTGTTTTTTATTTTTTTTATTTTTTTTGGCCTGTTTTGTATTTGGACAGTTTCTTTTCTGGTGCTACTATTTTTGTTTCCACTTCCCTTTGTCTCTTCCCAGTAAAAAGGGGGAGTAGTTAGTTAGTTAGTTATTTAGATTATTTTGTTGATATTGGGATATTAGGATATCATTAGGTATTGGGATATTGTTTTGCATGGCTTTGGACTAATATTTTTTTACATTTGGACTAATCAATATTGGGATCTATGGTTTTGGACTAATCAATTGTGGCATCTATTGTTGAGATATTGGACTATATTCGCACTTTCATACGTTTATCTTGATTAAGTCTTGATCTATATTATTATTTTTTTCTTGAGAATAATTACTCTATCTATTGGAATATTGGTTAGTTTTATATATTTTTTTTACAGGGTACTTCGTCAAGGCTATTGGTTTAGATTAGTTGGTTGTGGTTGGTTTAGATTAGTTTAGTCTAATGCATGTGTTTGCTAGGTTACTTTATTTAGAATGTTTTGTCCGGAAATTGACAAAAGGGGAGATTGTTAGGTCCATTAGTCTTGCCAATTCAGCGAACAAACATTGTTTATCGCATTGTAATTGTTTCTATTTGTTTTCCTTTCTCGCTCGAACGAAGGAGTCCTGGCTAGAGCGAATATGTTGTGCTCCCAGAAATTTTCTTTGTTTGTAAAAATACTGGGAATGAAGTTTATGCGCTCGAGTGAATGAAGCTTGGCTCGAGCGAAGGCACTTAAGAAATACATGCGTAGTTAGTTCATCGCTCGAGCGAGAGATCCTTCCCTCAAGCGACCATCGCGGCCCTGTTTTCTATAAATGTGTTTTAATCCATTTTTACGCTTATGGATTCCAGATCTTCTTTGAGGGTTCTAGGGGTTTCTTCTGGGGCTATTTTGCTAGTTTTCTTTGATGTTGGATTGAGTACTATACTCATGGTTTGACAAGCATACATCAAAGAGTTGTTTGATTATTCAACTTCAAGAGTGTTCTTCTTTGGTGGAATCCAGAGATTTAAGCGTGGAGTATTCGAAGGAATTCGAAGTTGTGCGCAATCATTGATTCGACATAGATGTTGTGGATTCAACATCAAGCTGATCAATTCCGAGACAAAGGCGGTGGTAAAAGAGATTCATATTGGTGAAGACAAATTGGTTGTGTTTGGGTAATTTGTTTTGGTAAATTTGTATTCTTTCTTTCTTTCATAGTGGATTGATTAGTGGCTTTTTGCCCGTAGTTTTTAATCACAATTGGAGGTGCTCCAATTGTGGTTTTTCCATGTAAAAATCGTTTGTGTCGATTTATTAATTTTGAAGCGACAATCTAAATCACTTTCGTACGTGTTAGATGATTTAGATTGTTAGTTTTAATTGTTTGGGAATTGGTAAAATTAATCTTGATCTAATCACGAATCACTTAGGTTTTTCAAAGTCATATATCTTGGATGATGTAACTCTTGGATATTGCTTCATCCAATGATGCAACATTATTAAAAGTCAAATTACAAAGTCAATCCATGCAGCTCAATAGTCAGGATCACATCTAGATCTTTTGAGGGCTTACAAATCCCAAAACTCCAAACTCGCCAAACAAAACTACTTAGCATGTTGCTAATCATAGCGCACACATTAATTTTTTTTTTTTTTTTGTGCCAAACAAGGCAACAAAACCACGGCGATATTGAGTCATGTTACCTTTGGCTTAAATAAGGTCTGACCTAAAGTCACCAAGACTTTTTTTTGCTCATCTAAAGAACAGAATTACCTTGTTCACATTTAAACATCTCTACTAAGTCTAGGTCAATCAAATTAATTTCCATAAGGTAAGTTAATTAGAGGAAACAAAAATAGGCATTGAGATTAATTTGATTAGCATATCACAATATAATTTTGTCACAAAAATATAAATTAAATAGTAACAATATTACACAAGTCGCAAGATCGAAAATCCTCCATGCTCATAATCATCTCTTGCTCCACAAGTGACAATTATCTAAAATTTAATTTAATTCATGCGCAAAATATTAGTTTTCGGGAGTAAATCTACGAAGATTTCTCTTAATCGAACAACCTCCCACTAACTATGGCATGTCTAAGGCATGATAAAATATTTAAATCATACTATTTAAAATAATAACATACTACAAGTTCTAAACATTTAAAAGAACTTAACATGCTGTATACAGTATTTAAATAATGCCATAACAAATTTCTATAATTTCTGTAATTTTATGAAATTTTCTAAAATTATAAGTAATTAATAATTACATAGAAAATCAGAAATAAATATTACAAAATCTGAAAAAATATAAAAATTATACCAGTAAATTAGATTAGATAGCAGTAGTTTACTGTAAAAATTCAAAGTTCAGAATCCAAGTAATGCTCCCCCAAGAGCAATTTAACATAAAACTATTGAATTATTCATTAATACAAAATATTTTATTTTCCATAAAATTCTGAAACTTTAACATCTTGTAGAAAAATTAATTACGATTCCAATGGTATAAGTCATGCTTTAATCGGAATTATAAAGAATAATTTAGAAGTAATTAATGTAGTTTTAATTTTAACAAACAAACAAACAGCCTACAAAATTTGAGTGCCTACGTCAACGCTAATGTCATCAGATGATGTCAGCAGCTTGCATCAGCGTGTCAGTACTTGCGCAGCGCTTACGTCAGCATAGAGTCACTGATGACATCAGCGCGTGTCAGCTGCGCGTATCACGGTGATGTCAGCAATTTTGTCTTTTTTTCTGTTTGCTTCAACTCTCACCTAAAATTAGAGTTTGAGTTTTCTCCTCAATCGTAGGAGTGTAAAATTGGCCCGTAGTAGGCCCGACTCGTTTGGGCCCGGGCTCGAGCCCAGCTCGAGACCCTAGGCCATGGCTTGGACCATTATTTTGAAGCCCGGCCTGGCCCATGAGTCAGGCTCACTTGGCCCGGCCTGTGGGCCCGACCCATCGACCCACTCAAGGCCCGACCTGCCCAAGGCCCAGTGTCTTTTTTAGGGGAAAATAATAAAATTTTGGTATAAAAAATTTAAAAAAAAACAAAAAAAAATGGCCTGGCCAGGCCCGCCCAAGCTCAAGGCTAGGCCTAGGCCCACCGGGTTGGCTCGAGGCCTGGCCCACAGGCCCACCCAAAGCCCGAATACCCCTGGGCCAGGGCTTGGGCCTGGGCCTAATTTTTTTGGCTCGTGGGTCGGCCCGGCCTGACCTGAATTTTGGCGGGAGCCCGTGAGGCTTAACATGGGCCGGGCCAAATTTACACCCCTACTCAATCGTAAGTTTGAATCAGACCCATAATATATCGTTTCGAAGGTCTCAAAATTAGGATTCCAAGTGTATAATTTTTACAACATAAAAACAAAGCATATAAAACCAAAATGTAGTCAAAGTTACAAAAATTAAACTTGAATCTATATTTTTCTCAAATCCGACTGTTCAATTTTTTCAAAAACTTTACAGATATGCTCTTTATTATATCGAATACAACATATAAAAAATTTAGGATGATCAGAGATAGTTCAAAAAGCATCAAGTTTTATGCACAAATCATATATATATACATATATTCATGCACAAATAATACAAAAACACCCAACAATGGCTCTGATACCAATTTTAAAAAAATAAGAAATAATACACAGCAGAAATAAATGGATCCGGACATACTTTTTACGCTCAAACCGAATCCATGGATCATGTGGGTGAATCACGTGCCTCTATTTATGTCTTCGAATAATTTCCAGCAGTGGAGTAGAACTACTAGAGAATTACCCATACTATTCACAATACAAAGGTGGAATGGTTTATGGGAAGAGATAACGTATAATTTTTTTGTCGTTAAATATAGAACCCAAGTTCTGTTTATATAGGAGAGTTAGGAGACCCATATGATAGATGTATTATCTAGATAATGTCCATCCCATATCAACAATATCTAATTAATAATTATCATCCAATATATTGACAATTATCCATATCAAGATTATCTCAAATATTGAAATATAATCTATTATTTTATTTGGATTTCTTCTAATCGAATCATGCCATCATGGACGACCCAATTGGGTTCGGATTTTAAACCCGACCCAATTTCCAACATAAATATAATAATAATGAGTCATAATTAAACATTACATAAGGTATAACCAAAGACCTTTTTGATAATAATCAAAATAATAACCACAGTAGGTTATAACAAACATTACAATGAGTCATAAGTAACATTACAATGAATTATAATCAAATTATAACCAGCACCACAATAAGTCATAATCAAATACTATAAATGTTATAACTAGGGTTTGTATCATAGAATTTCTCTAATAATAATAGTTATACATTATTGGCATAATCAAATACCACAAATGTTATAAGTGAGGTGTGTATTATAGAATTTCCCTAATAATGTATTACTTTGTCATAATACAATACTAGAAGGGTAAATTACACTCACTTCCCTTGAATTTTAGAGAAAATACAAATTGTCTTACATTTTTTACATAATCATACTAGCCTCCCTTAAATTTTAATTCACGTAATAGTTATGTTCTTTTTCAACAGTAATTCGTGACTTGCATGAATGAAAAAAAAAATGATATTATCATTTATTTTCAATTAAAGTGAATATTTGTTTTTGCTTATTTAAGTGTCTACCACACCATTTGCATTATTTTTAGTTGCTTTATTCATACTAAAAGAGAGATTAGTGTAATCATATAAAAAATATAGGGCAAAATTTATTTTACCTCGTTGTGGTTTGAGATTAGAGTATTTTACTTTCATATGGTTTAAATATAGCCAGAGAACCCTCATATGATTTTGGAGTGCAATCGTTAACATTGTTAATTATATATGTGAAATGACTATAATACCCTCAAATACTATAGTTTTTTTTGTTATTTTCTTTAATAATATTTCAATTAAATCACAATTAATTATAAATTCTTAATTATTTATTCTAATTTTAATTTAATTATATTTTAAATCACGATTACTCCTAAATATTTAATTTTTTATTGTAATTCCTAACATGTTTGTAATGACCCAATTTTTTTTTTAAAATAGTCAATGCATAATTTAATTGAGCAATATTCGAATTTGACTACTATGTAAAATTCTATGTAAAAATAATTCGATTTTATTTTTTTTAAAAAAAAAACAGCTCCCGTTCTCAGAAAATTTTGAAATCTTTTTTTTTATAATTTTTTTTATGTTCCCATATGAGTCTAGCACGTTGGATAAAAATTTCAGAATTTATTGGTGAGTATTTATTTTATGAAAATTCACGGATTGATTGGTGTTGAGTTTAATTTATAGCGGAATTTGAAATTGAGTTTCGAGTGTTTGGACCATGACTTGAGATAAAATTGTTGGGTCTATTTGGGTATATAATTGGACCATGTTTGGCTTATGGGTGAGACCCATGACTTAGATTCAACTTAATTTGAACTTGTTTATGACTCATGTTTAACTGTTTGGTCCTTTTTAATTATGTGATTGGTAGTAACCAGCTTAGGAGTTGTTATTATTTATTATATAGGATTATAATAAATATTTGATAGTTAATTTTATGGTGTGTTCCATATAGTGAAAAATTATATATTTTTATAGTGAATAAAATTTGTGGGTATGATGTACAAAAATATTAGATTTTATAGTGAGAAAAAATATGTCATTTTATAATTTATATTATTACAAAAATTATATTTTTTTTTTGGAAAAACCAACCCTTGGGAAGGCAACCCACGTGGGGTTGCCTTCCCTTTTGTCCTTGCCCAGCTTTTCCTTTCTTTTCCTGTTATTTTGTTGCTTGCAATTGCAGAGGGCTTCTTCCCCCCTCCCTCTCAGCGTGTCTCTCTCTTTCTCTTTCTCTTTCTCTCTCTCTCTCTCTCTCTCTCTCTCTGACTGTCTCTCTCTCTCTCTCTCTCTTTCTTCCTCCATTGTTGCTCAATCTTTGAGCTTCAAATGGGAGTTCTTAGAGTGAGATTTTGCAAAAATTTTGTAAATGAAAGTTAGAGAGCTCATCGTACTCTTTGCAATGGTAATCTCGGATTCTTGATCGGGTGAGGTTTCCTTTTCAGATTTGCTCCTCTTCATTATATGAGGTAGGAACTTTCTTCATATTATTACTTTAAAACTACGTTAGGGTTACTTTGAGAAAATATATCATTATAGGAGATATTGCATATATATAATTCTCGGAGTTTTGTTTGGTAACTCTTTGAAGAAAAATTATGTTGAAATGTTAAGAATATCGGTACTTTGAGATTGATTTGGGAAAATCACCTTGTGTTGGTAATTTTTGCTAAAAATTTGAAATTAAATTTTAATAGTTGTATGGGTTGTATCTACATCATGTTATGATTCGAAAATTTATTTTGAGAAATATAAAGTTGAAATATTTTTCATCTTTGATTTTGGAATTTATTTTTTAGAAAAATAAATTAATGTTGATGAATATTAGGTAAATTGTTAAGTTTGAATTATAGAGTTGTTTTGGGATTAAAAACTTTAAAAATGTTATATTCATGATATTTTAATGAATGGTGATATATATTGATGATTAGGTTTTGTTCATTTTTGTGAAAATGAAAAGATGAAATGTGGACTTTCGAACTCCTAACCTCAAAAAGTTTACTCTTGGACAATTTCATGATTTTTGATGTAAATATCATATGATTAATTAATTTTAAAAAAGTTATGAAAATTATTTTTAGTAGAGAGTTGGGAAAGATTGGCTATTTGAGTAGCTTGGCATGCAATTTGGTTGTGTTTGAAAGATGAGACATGTAAAGTTATGTTTGGTGTTATTAATTTGGAAGATGGTGAATATAATGAACTTACTAATTTGATGGATTAAATTAGTGTGGTTAATATTTTAAATCCTTCGTAATTAAAGGTGTGTTATTAAGTGATGTTATCATAATATAACCTCAAATTCATATATGAGACATTTGAATTGTAAATTGAGGGTTTGGTTAAATTGGGAGTAGATTACCTATAATCTTGCTATTTAATGTATTTTTTGTATATAAAATTACGTGCAAATATTTGAAAGTCAGAAAGCCCCAATTTTTAGCGGTTTCGGTCTTGACCCGACCCTTGTTATATTCTGAATACGGGTTCATGATTCTGTATTGTTGATTACACCTTGCTTCCCTTGTTTTTTTCCTCATATTTTGGCTATTGGGTTGTCGTGGTTATGTTTGGAACATGTTGGTCGTTTGGTTTTCAAACTTATGTTGCCCAGATTTTTGGTCCTCCGCTCGAGCGTCACTTCTTGTGCTCAAGCGGGCTTTGCAAACTCTCAGTACTTTTGCAGGCCTGCAAAACTACTGGGAGAGTGTGTTTTACGCTCGAGCATCGTTTCCTACGCTCGAGCGGTTGGGAGCTCGGCGCTCGAGCGATGGTCTGTTTTCTGCAAAACTTCTGGGAGTATGTATTTTGCGCTGAAACGTCATTTCTTGCGCTCGAGCAGAACAACTTATTGTGTTTGACACTTGAGCGGACTATGCATATATCAGTTCGTAACATCCACTTTTTACATCACTTTTTCATCTCTTTCTCTTTCTAAAACATTTCAAAACCCTAGATCTTGAGCTTCTCTCTCTAGAACTCACATTCTCTCTACATTTTGACTTAGATCCTTTGGGTTTTTTACCCTAGTGTCTTTGAGAAAAAGTTAGAGCATTCCAAGAGCTCCATTTTGATCCGATTAAAACTTGGTTTCGGCGTTGTTGAAGGTTCCACATTGCTTTGATTGTCTCCTAACTTTGAGGTAGGGATTCTTTACACTTTCATATGATTTTTAACTTAGCTATGAGTTGTTGTGTAACAATGGTGGAATTTGGGTGTACTATGAACAAACCTAGGGTTTGGGGTATTAAATCAAAAGAGGGCTTTCTAAGTGAATGAGTTATAAAAGATTATGAGGTTAAATATGAGGTTATGTTGTGACAAAATAGTTGATTTTGGCATTTGGGTTGAGATTTGGGAAGGAGGAAGTTTGCCCTAAAATGTTTCAAATATTTATTTTGTATAAATAAATGGAATTGGTATTAAAATTGTGAAATTGAATCGGTGTTGACATAAATGGTGGAAAAGAATATGTATTATCACTCATCTATGAAATTTTGGGTAAATTATCTATCTTGAGATTGAATATCTGTATTAGGCTATCGATGGAGGATAGCTATGATTGTTGTAGAAATTACATGAGGATTAGGCGAATTAAAACTAATCTCTTTTCGGTTGTCATTGAATATGACTGTGTGTTTTAATACATTGTATATGTATGATGTTTGGAAGGAGATAGGGATGTACTCCATTGTTTGGGAGAAGAAGGGAAATGGACTCCATTAAATTAAATTAGCCTGTGTATCTAGGATGAAAGTCCCGAAATGTTGTACATACATGGGTGTCGATTCCCGCGGATGAAAATTCCATAAAATGGCAAGTGGAAGTGTTTATGTGATGATTATATCATTTTGAGAACCTTTGAGTTGTACCCTCAGTATGGTTGTTTGTGATAAATAGAAATAACTCATGAAATGAGATAAAACGAATTGAGATAAAAATGAGACTAAGATAGCATGAATTGTGATATAAAACTTAGCATGGCACGGTCTGCAAATGAGCTGTAAAAGATTTTGTCATCGGTACCATGTATGTGCATCATATTTATATCTTTGTTAAGATCCATATATTGTGTTAAACTATTTCTACTAGGCATTGGCTCACCCTATTTGGAAAAAACCATTTTTAGGTGTTAGTGATATGCCTCTACCAAGGCAGTAGCTTGGAAAAATCTGGAGCAAGAGCTTCTATTTTTGTTATATCTATTTTGTATAGCCAAGGGCTTTAAATTGTGTTGAGCTAGACTCATTTTTGTTGTAACTTAGCAATGACTTGGAAAGATGTAAGCCATTAGGGCAAATGAATATCTGTGTAACTTTCATTCCTTCTTGTATCTGTCTCTCCTGTATATTAGACTCTGATGAATGAAAGTATGTTAATTCAATTATATTTTCGCTTATGAGATGGGTTTGTGTATTTATTTTCGAGGCGTTACATTTTGGGAATGAGATGGTTGTTATACATCAGCCACTATTGTTCTGTCAGTAGGATCCACTCTGGATCATATCTCAATAATCTGAGTTTTTTACTTTTAAGAGTTTGTTGAGTAATATGTTCATGTAAAAAAATAAAGTTGATCCGACATCGATAGTCTTTTGATCATATCATATTTATATTCAAGTTAACACTCAAGACTACACGTACCGCTCAATTGTTTTTAGATGTAAATGTATTCTGATGAAAAGGTTACCAATGTTCAATTAAATTAACTTTTTACCAGGGCATACTACTCGAAGGATTCAAAAAAGTGAACAGTTCAAATTATTAAAATAAAACTCAGAGTATATTTGTCACGACCCAAACTCGCCCCTATAGGCTTAGCGTCGAAACCGGCCAGTAATCCTTGGATTACCAAAGGCCTCTTAACATAATAATATATAATTAGGGGTTGCGGAAGCAAATACATGAAATATACATAGTCCATCGAACTGTGAAGACATACATGGGACAGATAATCTAATTTTTTTTTTAACATACAAGTGATGTCAAAAGATACAGTATTTACATGTCACTTCATGTACATATAAACGGAAAAACTTGCTCATGGAGCAAAAGAAACAAAGTCTTATACATTCATAACAACACGAACACTAGACTTGACTTAATCCGGAACCTACTCGAAAGGCATAAAGGTTGGCTGACAAAAATTGAGATGCCAAGTCCACAACTCTGAGCCTGGTCACGTGCCTGATCATCTACATACATAATATAAATAGTGAGCGGGAGCCCATTGAATAATAGCCGAGTAAAGGGTTAAATGAATGATGTCCCATAACTAAGTCCGTACATAGAATAGATTCATAAACGTATTCTTGTTTGAGTCATTGACAGAAATCAGAATTCATGCTTGATCATACATGGTTTATCCGTTAGCACTAACAGATCATATACAGAGCATCATAGATCATACTTGTCAGTTCCATAGAGGAACCTCCAGTCGGGTACGGATAACTTGTCAGCTCCTTAAAGGAACCTTCGGAGTGGGAACGGATAACTCGTCAGTTCCATATAGGAACCTCCAGCTGAGTATAGATAACTTGTCAGTTCCAAAAAGGAACCTCTGGTCTGGGTACATATTGCATACTTGAATCACAGCATTAATGTCACAATTATTTGTCAGAGGTGGACAATCATTCATAGTGCAAAAACATAGCATTCATAGAATAGATCTTATTCCATATACAAAAAATAATTTAACTTGAGCATAGCTTTACTAAGTTATCACTCACAGATAATAGATGGCTCCAAATAAACGGACAGAGTAGGCAATTCAGAAATCTTGTGGCGCGTGAACTACACAGATACAGAATAAATACGTACTAAATTACACACCCGAAATCATTAACTTAGTTCTTTTTTGTCTTGGTGTATTCCTACTCCTCTATCCTCATTATGGTGTCTTAAACTTCGCCTAGGTATGCCTAGGATGGAATGATGATGGAAAAATGCACTTGAAAACACTTAACAAAACTTGCTGAAAACAAGGTCCTCGCTCAAGCGTAACTTCCTACGCTCGAACGGACATGCAAAATGTGAGTGGTCGCTCGAGTGGTCTGTAAACTTTTGCAAAAGTGCTGGTTGCTTGATTTTTTTGCTCGAAGCTCACTCGACGATCGCTCGAGCGTGAGAGACATGCCCTCGCTCAAGCGCAACTTTTGTAGCTCAAGCGGCCTGCAAAATATAAGAGCTTCTAGGAGCATGCATTTCACGCTCGAGCGGACTTCAGGTCGATCGAGTGGAAGTGCACGTGGTCGCTTGAGCGTGGATTCCTTCGCTCGAGTGTAGGAGCAGAATTCTGGAATTTCCATATTTGCTCTCAAGCTCAAACTTAGATTCAAAGTTGTAAAACATGGTCTCTAGGGCCAATAACTTGAGGAAACTATAGGAAACACTTATAAATGGTAAAACCATGATGAATTCAAAATCATTTCACAAAACTAAAGCTCAAAAGCTTGTCAATTATACAAAAGCAAACTTGAAATGTTGAAAATATAACTTGCATGTAATGGTATGAGTTTTAACCTTCCAAAACATAATCAAATGAGGTAGAAACATGTGAAATGTGATGAACTTCCAAAATCAAGCCATGATCAATGCATGCATGTGAGACTTCCTCAAAATCAAGGTCTAAATGCAAAATAATTTGCATGCAAGTATGATTATCTTCTTAATTCTTCTTCCTAAGCTTAATTATTCGCTTAATTGACTAACTCTCTTGAATTCATGTATTAAAGACTATAAATATACAACTAAAGGAGTGAATTTCTACCTCAAGCTTTGAATTCTCAAGTGTGTGAGCTTAATTTCCCAAGTTCTCTCCAAATCCTTCTCTTTTCTAGTAAATCTTTCCCTCTCCTAGCTTTGATCTCAACTCTTTCCTTCTCTTCCTCTCTCTCATGTTTTGTTGCCTCAAGGATGATAGAATGAGAGTGTGTAGTCGAGTGGCTTGACTCATATAAGCCTTATTTAGGCTTGTTTAATGAAGCTTAACTAATCTTGGCTTATTCTAACCAAATGAGCATTAATTATTCTAATTTAATCGTTCTGAATCAAATTTCAATTAAACCTATCATAAAATTCTAAAAATTCTAATTAACACATAAATCAAGTCAATTTCTAAATCGGATGCCTATAAGGCTTTCAATTCGCAAGCCGAAACAAAAACATGAATAGATCTTTCTACGTTAAACAGATATAAATACACATAAGGCAATATATGACACAAAATTTCACTTTAATTACTTGTTAGGCATAATTAAGTATGGATTAACATTAATCATGGGTCGGAGTTGTTACAATATTCCACTGAAAGCACCATTATAACTATTATGCCCTTGCTCATTGGTCACTTAAAATATGCGTTTCAAAATCATATAAGCAATTTAACAAGAAAGATGTCGTGATTGATTTTCTTATTTATAGTCTCTCCCTCATCTCTTTCTCTCTCCCTCTCTTTGTGGAAAAAACCAGAGGAATGTCTAGATCACAACCATCGCACTATTATAATTATTATGCCCTTGCTCATCGGTCACTTAAAATTTGCGTTTCAAAATCATATAAGCAATTTAACAAGGAAGATGTCGTGATTGATTTTCTTATTTATAGTCTCTCTCTCGTCTCTCTCTCTCTCTCTCTCTCTCTCTGTGGAAAAAAACCACAGGAATGTCCAGACGACAACCATCGCACAATTATAATTATTACGCCCTAGCTCATCGGTCACTTAAAATCTATGTTTCAAAATCATATAAGCAATTTAACAAGGAAGATGCCGTGATTGATTTTCTTATTTATAGTCTCTCTCTCGTCTCTTTCTCTCTCTCTCTCTCTGTGAAAAAAACCGGAGGAATGTCTAGATCACAACCATCACACTATTATAACTATTATGCCCTTTCTCTTCGGTCACTTAAAATTTGCGTTTCAAAATCATATAAGCAATTTAACAAGGAAGATGCCGTGATTGATTTTCTTATTTGTAGTCTCTCTCGTCTCTTTCTCTCTCTCAGTGGAAAAAAACCAGAGGAATGTCTAGATCACAACCATCGCACTATTAGAACTATTATGTCCTTGCTCATCGGTCACTTAAAATCTACGTTTCAAAATCATACAAGCAATTTAGCAAGGAAGATGTCGTGATTGATTTTCTTATTTGTAATCTCTCTTGTCTCTTTCTGTCTCTCTCTTTAGAAAAAAACCAGAGGAATGTTTACGTCACAACCATTGCCATCACAAAGACTAACACCTCTCTGTTCTTTGTCTCTCACCATTTGTCCATTGCGCAAATTGTGCAAATTTTTAATATAATAAGAATTTATCAATCAATTTGTGAGACGACTCTATTTTGGTGTATTTATTTATTTTTTAAGCATATTTATTTATTTATTTAAAAAGGTGTAAAATACCTACAGTACACTTTACAGGCAATCTCATTTTTGCATCCTCACTTTTTAATTGGGTCAGTCAAAGTGTTACCTTTGCTCAAGTATCAATGTGAACCCGCTTACTTGATCTGCTAAGAAAATTGATACAAATTGAGACGAATCAATGTAAAAATTAGGCAGGATTATTTTCTGTCAATTTTTGTAATAGATTTGGTTGACGGCTAGCGTTGACCCAGGATTAAAAGTGAATTATGTCTAAAAAAGAGGGTTCCGAAATAATTTCAATATTAAAGTTATGTTTGGTTAATTATTTAAGTTTATAAGTTATGTTTAGTTTATTAAAATAAGGATAAATTACAAATATACCTCTTAAAGTTTACTTAAAATACAAATTGCCCTGTGTAGTTTGAAAAATTACAAATACCTTCCTATTAAAAATTTTTATATAACAGAATTAACTGAAAAAATAAAATTTCTATCTGTTCTTCTATATAATAGTAAAATTATCTGAATTATCAATTGAAATAAAATTTTAACATCATTAAAAACTGTTAATTAACTTGATAATTTATTAATAAAATGACTTATTTGTTATGAAATTAGAAACCTTAGAAAGCATATTATAATTTCTAAAACTACAGAGAATAATTCATAATTTAAATAAACCTTAAGGAATGTGTTTGTAATTTACCCTTAAAATAAAGTTGAGTAGAGTAATCATTTCATCATAGTGTCCACTTTCACATTTTTTTTTGTTTTGTTTTGAACATGGTCCATTTTCACGTTTGATTTACTAAAAAATATTACAAACGAAATCATCATTCATTATTATAAAATAATAGTAATTTTATAAATAAAGGAATGACCATTTTATTCAATTCAATTTTAGTGAAACACTACATTATGGTATCACTAGTTTAAAATTGAAGGTTTAAACACTCAATTGAATTGGTGAATTATTTAAAAATAATGAATGGTTGTTTGCCAAATATATTAATTATTTATAGAATATTGTTTAACTATACGAGTTACAATTGCTTTTGAAGAAATGGTGGTTTTTTTTTTTTTAAGTTGAAGTTAATCAAATTTTACAATTTAATTTACTATGTCAGGAAAAAGTGTGAATAAATTAATATTGTTAACAATCTAAAATATTCAAAATTTATCTCAATAATTATGTGTACCACATGCAACAAATTTATAGAAGGTACAAATAAAAAATAAAATAAAATTGAATTTTGTTACCATTTTATCAACATATATATTAAAATTTGTATGAGAGTGGGGTCTCATATTCTGTGTTCGCCTTAGACCCCTCAAACACAACTATTTTGTAGAATAAGCCATGAATAAGAAGTAAAAGCATTCTCACAAACGGCCAAGACATAAATAAGGTAATAAAAATACTTTTGATATATTTATACTAAAACTATGTTAATTTTATATTTTGAAATAATATCATTTTATTTAAAAATTCAAACATTAATACCATTTGGAAGGGGATTCTTTTTCCATTGTCCTTGATATTTTGCCTAGCATAGACTGCGTGGAAGCTCTTGCGGCTGCGAAAGCAATGCATTTTGTAAAGGACATTGGGTTTACTGATATTCATTTGGAAGAGGACTCTTTCTCCATTGTTAAGGCTGTTGAGGGGAGTAAGCATCTGTTGTTAAATTTATACTCTAAGCACATAATTACCAAAAATAAATAAATAAAAAGAACTTTCAAAGCTTTGTTTTAACATTATTTACTATGAGAGACCAAACATGATTGTGAACATGACAAGATTTGGCCTTGAATATATTGACAAAGTCCACTAGTAGGCTAATAATTTTATGACTAGTGAAATTTAATGAATTTAAATTTTAAAATTTGTGCACAAACAAAAGAGAGTGAAATTCTTGGCAAATTGGGATTATGAGCGTTGTTTTGTTTCAGTTAGATTAAAATATTGTTAGCTAAGTTATTATAATCATGCTAATATTCTATTTTAAGTTGCTCTGTGAGAGGGTAATTTGTATCGTAATAGTGGGCCGAACTAAATTGGCATGGGCCTAGTTTTGGGCCGGGAAAAAGTCTAGTCGACTTGATAAGTTTGGGCTACACAATCGGCATTGGACTGGGCAAATGACGGGTGAAGGCTGACTAGGCAAACGATGCAAGAATGTCAACCTAATAATCGGAGCTTGTTTGTTGATTGGGTTGACAAGGCCGTTATGACTTTGACTGGGCTAAGTCTTCAACCGGAATGAAGAATTCAATGGAAGGTTGAACTACGCAAACTTAGCATGTTCTTGATGCTAGGTTTTAGCTCGATGGTCTTATTCGAAGTTAGTAAGACAACAAATGTAGTTACGCAATTGTTGGCAACATGCTAATTTAGTAACTTTTTGGATATTTGATTAAAACATGAGTTAAAAAAAAATTAGTATGTTTGAAATGACTTTTTGACTTTTTACGAAAAAATGTTCAAAAAGTAGAGAGAAAAGAGAATTTTTGATTTTTTGATATAGGTTGTTGGCTTTTTGATTTTTTTAGTGACTTTTTGACTAAACGGATCGCTTCCCAAACGAGGCCTTAAGCTGTTTCACTTGGCTTTGGTGATAAGGGTGTTAAAGGGTAAGCTTTATCCTTTAGGAAGATAATCCTAGTAGAAGATAATCCTAGCGGGATTCTAGGAAATGGAATTATTGTCCTACTAGGAGTCTACCATGCGAAATATATAAAAACTCAGAGACAATCTAAAACACAACTTTACTCGTTGAATACTTGAGAACTTTTTCGTATTGATCTTGTGAACTGACTTAGACATCGGAAGGGTTTTTTGGCACACACCTGCCGGGTAACTCACCGAAATTATTTTGCAGGTTATACGATACCATTTGAAGAGATTTAAGCTTGATCATAAGGAGTACGCGTGCCAAATATTTTTCATGCTCGTACACTCTATTATGTGTTAATAGACCTATTCTAGAAGTGCATGCTCCACTCTTTGTATACTTCAAATAGGGAGATCAAGGGGTTAATTTTTGCTAAGACAATCATTTATTATTTGTTTTTGTTTGTTTAGCTAGTTGTTTCTCCCCATTTTAGGACTCATTGTTAAGTTTATAGGGTTGGACTTATTAATTGTAGATTTAGTTGGTTATTACTTCCGATTGTCGGATTAACATAATAGAGTTGTTGATTGTGAATTTATAAGTTATGAGTTGATATAATTTTAATGCTAATTGTAATATTAGATCTTACCCAATAATAATAATAATAATAATAATAATAATAATAATAATAATAATAACAATAATAATAATGTTTTAGTTTAGGGTTAATTTCACTTTTCATCCTTATAGTTTAATTCAAATTTTACTTTAGTTTTTATAGTTTCAAATTGAAGGATATAGCACCTACACTCTAAATTCAGTTTCAATTTTGTCAATATGTCTAAATTTAAGTTTACAATTAACATTTTTTAGATACTTGTCAATTTTCTAAGGTAACATGTAAAAAAAATTAACAAAGATTTGAATGAAATGAACAAATTGAAATTTGGACTTAAAGTGTAAGAACTGAATTGTTCAATTTAAAAATATAAGAATCAAGTAAAATTTGAATCAAAATATAAAGATGAAAAATATAATTAACCCTTTAGTTTAATAATTTCTCGCTATTATTTATTATGATTTTTCTTTTCAATATTGTTATATATATGTTAAATTCCTGCCAACACCATTGATTGCATCACCACAACTAACCTGCCAGCCCTTAGCCTATTGTTATTTAACTTTCACGAAAGTTGCCCGCGACTAGTCTCTCAATCCTTAGTCTATCACTATTTACGAAGGTTGTCCGCGACTAATCTATCAATTCTTAGTCTATTGCTATTTAACTTTTACGACAATTGTCTACGACCAATCTCTCAATCCATAACCCATTGCCATTTAGGTCAAGTTTGACATCTATTAAATAATATAAAATATTAAAAAGTCATTATACTATTTAAATCACATCATCTTATTTAAATCACATCACTTCTCCAACCTATCATATCAAACCCAACCCAAACCCAACTCATATAAACTAATAAATAAAAAAATATACTTTTTTAAAACAACCCAAACTAACCCTTAATCCTTACGAATCTCGCTTTTTAAAGGTTGTCACCAATATCATTTTCCATTACTATTTGCCTTTAAGTATTTTTTTGTCTTGTGATTTTGACGTGTTAAGAATTTGACCAATAATGAGAAGACCCTATTTTCCTTTTGTTAGTTTTTCAATTTTTATTTTATTTTGTGATGCAATTATTTATTTCTTTATTTATTTTCACCCATGTAAGCCAAATGAGACGTGTTTTTTAAGCCAAATAAGCAATTGAGTTAGTTATATTTTTGATTCCTATAGTTTAATTCAAATTTTATTTTAATTTTAAATAAATAATTTAATTCATACATTTTAAATTTAGTTTTAATTTAGTCATTTTAACTAAATTTCATGTTAAAATTAACAATTTTAAGGTATTTGTCAATTTGCTAAGGTGACATGTAGAAAATATTAATAGAAATAAAAGACTAAATTGAATTTAGACGTAAAGTATAGGGATTAAATTATTCAATTTGAAACTATAAGTACTAAAGTGAAATTTGGATCAAATTATAAGGTGAAAAATATAATTAACCCTAAACATTTTAAAGTAATGTTATCCAAAAGTTAAATCCACTTTTTAAACTATGGATTAGGCTCCCTTCTAGTCACCCACCTAGACTGAAGTGCAGGCCATGTCCTTGGGTTCACCACAGATCTAGTTTTGATTATCCAAATCATTTATTTTGTGGAGTTCTTCATGTATATTATCCATAAAAAAAATTAAATCAGTTCAATAATTTTAACTTTTTTAATTTATAGCGTTTGTTTAAAAAAACAAATGATTGGCAAATATGTTGTTTTTGAAAATTAGCCATTACTTTTTTCGGTAACAAACAGAATAAATTGAATATTTATAATTAACGGATTGGTATAATTTTTTGTGTAGATGATATTTACAAAGAATCATATAAAATGAACAATTTAAATCATCGAAACTAGATCCGTGGTGGGCTCTACAGGCCTGGACAAACACCCTTTAGTCTAGATGGACGATTGGAGGGGAGTCTAGTTAAAATATCTAAGGCAACCCTATCTCTCATATGTTTTTAATTATTAATCAATCATCTCTTTTATATATCAACGGGTCTAGAAAGTAGCTTTAAATGTTTGGTTTGTGTTTTAAGGAGAAAAAAAATCAAATTATTTATTTTATTTATTTTTAAAAAATGGAAACTAATTGGATAAAAATAAAAATAAAAAATATAATTTAAAATTCTTAAAAATTATTTCTGGCCTCGCATAATATAACATTATATAAAAACGATAATGGTTTTTTCATTTTTTATTTTTTATTTCTTTCACTGAATTAATTTTTAATTTTCTAATTTTATTAAAAAAAATTATGAAAATCAAACCAAACATGACCAAAATTGTATATTATTTTCCAACAATTTAACATAAAAAGATGATGTGACTTGATAATTTTCTTCTCTTTTATTTGTCTTTCTTGTCATTTTATCTCACTATTATCACCTTCTACCAAAATTTAATATAATAGTGCTATCAATGATATGGTATCACTATTTAATAGTTATTTGTTTTTTTTTTACAAGGTGATTAGTAAGGTTTATCTTTTTCATATAATATTTATTATTAATTTGTGATACCAAGTGTGACTATGACATGATATTATTATTGTCGTGAATTTTTATCCTGAAATTAGAGAAGTGTCTACGCCACAATTATCACTATTAGAGTTTTCATAATGGAATAGTTAAAATTGTGTGGTAAAATATGTATTATATGATAAAAAGTGATAAAATGAGATTAAAAAATATGTACTCAGAATTTATTAATTTAAAGAGTAAATTGTGACGTAATGAATTTGTTAAGATACATGTTAATGGTATATAAATATATATAAATAATAGATCAAATAAATAATATAATTTAAAATGTACAGTGGGTCCCACCCCACTGCACACAGTGCTCCTCTCCCCTATTTTCCCCCGCTGTCTCGCGGTGTCTCTCCATTTGTCCTTTCTTTGTTTGTCAAGTTGCTAGCCACAGTTATTTGTTATTATTATTATTATTATTATTATTTTTTTAAGAGAATCTTCTCTTCTGGCTACTGTATGAATTTGAAGGTCGGTTTTGGTAATCTAAACTCATCTATGTATAGAGTTCGTCGAGTATTTTATATTTGTAAAATATTATATTAATCGAATATTAATAATTTTTTGATTGAAATATATTTTTGTAAATAATTTATTTTTAAAATTATATTTATCATTAATAAAAATATATTTCGATCAAGAGAATACCAACATTTAATCAACGTAATTGTTTGTAGACATGAAATAACGAGTTTTACATATTAAACAATTTTAATCATGAAAATGAAACCGATATTAAAGATCATAAATTTAACAATACCCTCCAATCTACAAAATAAACTAAAGAGAAGCATCACCCTTTATTTCTTTTGCATGTGCGACAAGGTGATTCGTAAGATTTGCCCTCTCCATATAATATTTTATTATTAATTTATGATACCGATTTAATATTATTGTTGTAACGATTTTTTATTCCAAAACTAGAGAAGCGTCTAAGCCACAATTATTGCTACTATCGTAACTGACCTTTTAACACTTACGAAGCGTGCCCAAATCGCTATTGATTTTTAAATCACCAATATCACTTTTCTTTCATGGTTTCTCTTAATTATATTCAGGCATTGTTTGGAATTTGATTATCTTAATTAATTTTTTAATTTCTTTTATAAAAAAATATATATAAATAAAAAAATTATATAACAAGTTATAATCACTATGCTTGTTTTCATTTTTCAGAAAATACTTTTCAGAAAATTTTACTTTCTTATTTTTCTTATTTTTTTTTGTTTTTACTGTATTTTTTTAATATTTTAAGCAATTTTTTTACTTTTTAGACGCACTTAACATAAATACACCTAAAAAGTAAAAAAATTGTAAAAAAAATCTTTTAAAAATTCACTAATTACCAAAAATATAAAAAAATACAAGAATTTAATATATATTTTTATATTTTTATGTATTTATTAATTTTTTAAAATATCTTTTCACAAATTTTTTACTTTTTAGATACATCTAACTAAGGTATATCTAAAAAAATAAAAAAAAAAACGTTTAAAATTTTAAAAATATTCACTAAGAACAAAAGAATACGAAAATTAAAAAACTCAATTTTTAAAAAATTTAATTTAAAAAATTTAAACCAAATATACTGAATAATATTTTAGTTAAAAAAAAAAAAAAAAAAATCGCGATACGGGTCTCAATCATGATCATTTATTAAGAATTTGACCAATTACTCAAATCACCCTCCCTATTAGGGGTGAGCATGGTTCGGATTGGACAGGATTGGGGTAAAACCAAGACCAATCCGTTATCTACGGTTCCTGAAAAATTGGAACCAATCCAATCCGTTTAAATCATGGAACCAATCCGAACCAATCCGTTTAAATACGGATTGGATCGGTTTAGGACCACGGATTCACATAATTAAATAACAAAAAAATATATATAACACTTTAATTTCATAAACATAGCGCTATATTAGTTTCACAATAGCAACATCTATTTCTATAATAGCGACATACTGTGCTAGAATTTAAACAACCATAAGAAAACTGGTTTCATCATAAGTATTTAGACCATTACAAATTAAAACTAAAAATTAACAAACAAAAGTAATAAAAGAAGATATTATACGGTTTTAGGTTTGAGTTTAGATTTTATATAGAATAAGAAAAGATACTATGGAGGAGGATGTATAATAAAAATATATACCATTTGTATACGGTCCGGATCGGTTCCAATCCGGAACCGTGGTGTTCAATCTGGAACCAATCCGTTTACTACGGATTTTTAATTTTTCAATCTGGAACCGAACTACGGATTCAAAAAACCAATCCAAACCTATCAGATTGGACTGAACTGGATCGGATTACGAATTTCACGGATTCCTTGCTCAGCCCTACTCCCTATTTAACTTCAATCATCAATATCACTTTCCCTGTTTAACCTCTATCACCAATGTCACTTTCCACCGCCTTTTCTTTTGAGGCATATTCATCAGTCTTGACTTATGGGCGTCTTAAAAAAATATGTTTTTTTGATCTTTTTATAAAAAGGACGTGTATAAAAATAGAGAATTAATATGGTAAAAAAAAAATAAAAAAATAAAAAGATAGATTATATAGTTCATACCAAATCAATCCTTATCTTTTCTTGATTTTTTATTTTTTGGTGGAACTTCTTAATGATTATTATTATTTTCTATTACACGTTAGTTGGTAGTAAAAAATGGAACAACACAAAAAATATTGAATTTCACTTCATATATTTTAAACGTGTAACTTCATTCCAGAAAATAGTGTTACACAATTATATGCCTGATTAAAAATTCTCTTATATATTAACCAAATAGTAAAACTAAAAAGACAATTCATATGTATTTTGATGTACTCAGTAGTTTTATATTCAACATGATTAAATTGTAATTTAAAAAAATATATAATACAGTTATTACTATCATAGTTTATGGTCAATCTCACTTTACATCCTCAGTTTGTAATTGAGGTAGTTAAATTAATTCCCTTCACTTTGGTCAGCTAAAAATTTCAACCTTCTGTCACTATAAAAAAATTGATTTTTTGCGACGGTAAAATACCATCGCTAATACTCCTAATGCCGTCGCTAATACTTTTTGCGACGGCAAAATGACTTTTTGCGACGGCAAGAGGGGGTCGCAACTGCAGGGGTTGCAAAAGAGTTTTTGCGACGGTAAGTACCGTCGCTAATGTTTTGCGACGGCATTTTTTACCTTTTTGTGACGGCACCGTGCAGTCGCTAATAACGTTTGAAATTTCTTGACTTTTTTGCGACGGTCCTATTTTACCGTCGCTAAAAATGTTATTTGAGACGGCAAAAAATACCGTCGCTAATAGTCTTTTTCTTTTAAAAAAACACTGTTTTTGCGACAGTCTGGTACCGTCGCAAAAAGTATAAAAAATATAAAATTTTCTATTTCTTGCGACAGTGTAATGCCGTCGCAAAAAATATTAAAAAATAATAAAATTTTATTTTAAATAATAAAATTTCTATTTTTTGCGACAGTATAATATCGTCGCAAAAAGTAAAACCTATAACAAAATTAATAAAAATATTAAAAATTTCTATTTTTTCTGACGGTGAAAAGAGCTGATTATTTACATTCCATTCACAAAAACATCATAACAGAAAATAAAAATAAAAATTGATCAAACCATCAAATTCAATATTTTACAAAGAATAATTAAACTGTACATGTTCATAAAAGCATATTTAAATTATAAAATTCACCCAAATCCTAAAAAAAAAATAATAATAAAATAAAATTTAAAATTCACCAATCAGCACATTGGATATTTAAATGCTCTTACAAAAAATAAAAAAATAACGACGGCAATCTTTTCTGTGACATCACTATCTCCTGAACATCACAAAGAACAAACCAAAGTTAACACCAATAACGACGGCAATCTTTTCCCCCTGGTACAAAACCAGTAGCAATGTTAAACAATTATATCCACAAAAACACTATTTTAGAGTATACAATTGATTCTAAAAATAAATAACAATACATGAATTTAATTCTAAAGCTCCGTTGAACAACAAAGAGAATTATGTTTAGAAACAAATGGTCAAGAAATGGCACAATCTTTCTATAACGGAAATGAAGCAACTTGGAAAAGCATTTTGAGTCATTTTTCCACTTTCTGTCCATGACAGATTCACAATGAGATCTAAATAGACCTAAATCTTCAGTTTCTGATTATTTGGGATATGACCAAAAAATTAAAAAAAAAGGGGGAGTTTCTACTAGTCAGAGCCATTGCCATTTGCATGTGGTTGGGTTACCAACTAGCATCCAGGAACCATCCAAGTGGAACTATGTTCAGGTGGCTGCAGGGTTAGATCAGAGAGAGAGAGAGAGAGAGAGAATTGTTCACAAGAAAATTTCTTGCTTGTGGTTTTACAAAAGTGGACCATAAAAACTATAAATATGACAACTATCCAAGGGGACAATTGTGGAATTATGCATTCAATGAGGACTATTCTACTGGCCCTCTCATTATCTGTCCAAAAAAATAAAGGGGAAAAACATAAAAAATCCTACATATACAAATTTCTCATCTAATTTTCTTACTATTAAATACAAAGATATGAGCCTACGATTACTTATTGTGTAATGATATTTAAATAACAAATTCTTGTGTACAAACATCACACTTCTCAGTTGCAACCATTGTGTGGGCTAGTTCTGCACAAAATAAACATTCACTAAACAGAATAAAAAACTAGAATAAACCATACACTATCTGGGATTATATATCAACCTCACCTAATTTTCGTCCATGGAATTATATATCTCCTGATTCATCAGCTCCCACATTGTAATGCCTGCAGAGGCTTTGGTAACAGTGGTCTGTGAACAAGAAACACTCAAGACACCTGCAGCATTGTAGGCTGAGATCTCGGATTGGGACTTAAGCATGCCATTGCCATTGTTGGTAAGAGAACCAAATTTTGAGCAATCAGTTGATTGACAGTAGACAACAGGCAGGGATCTAATAGGTCCTTCAGCAGACTATTTTGAGCAGATGTTGATGACACTGAACAGAGTAGTTCGCTTGGATACCTTCCCATTATTGTTTCTAGAACCACCACCCCAAAGCTATAAACATCCCACTGCTCAGTCACGGCCATGGTGTACGCAAGCTCTGCACCAATAAGAGGAGTTCGGAAATTTTGTTTTCTACCCTGCCTTCACTGGCATAAACTAGATTTTGTGATTACATTGCATAACATATTTAATAATACCATAGAAAATACTATATCAGCTGCATTTTCTTACATAATTCTTTTCCCACTCTTGCAGCTAAGGAAATGCAGAGTGGGGCGAGTGTCTAGCGGGTACAAAGCCTCGTGAATAAACTCAAACTCTGAATACGCATAATAACCTGCAAATCACACGAGCTTGAATTTTTTCGCACCCATTGAGAATCTAACATGAGAGTTTCAAAATTATCCTATAATGAAGCTTCTATGTATCTAACATGAGACTTTCAAAAATTATCCTATAATGAAGCTTCTATGTTCAGCCCTTACGCTGTGTTTAGGTCATGGATTTTGGGGAGGGATTTAGAAATGAAAAGAGAAAATGTGTACAAAACTATGTTATTTCACCTATATTTTCCCTTTTCCTTTCCTTTTCCTTTTTCCAAATCCCTCCACAAATTCTTACAAAGTTTTTGTACAAAATAATGCGACTACCTTTCACTTTGAAACAAAATGCAAATGAAGATTTTTTTTTTTTACAAGAATATCATTCTTCACATAATTTCTTGTACAATTTTTATATATGAATAGAGTTTTCTTTTTTCTTTTTTTATTTATTTACTAATATGAACACCTTTGGATCTAGTAGAGACCATACGCAAATGATTTTTTCACTAGTTTTATAAAAAATTGTAAACCAGCTTTAC
This sequence comes from Camellia sinensis, assembly GCF_055761805.1. NCBI lineage: Eukaryota > Viridiplantae > Streptophyta > Magnoliopsida > Ericales > Theaceae > Camellia > Camellia sinensis. The sequence continues at coordinate 65,125,663 of NC_138972.1, forward strand.
CTACATACAAGGTCAAGATATTGGGATTTTTTTTCTTTAAAAACAACTCATTTTTTAAGAAACACCATGAGCCTTTAGGATAAATTTATAAGAAAAAAGAAACGATATGGAAACATAAGATAGTTTTGAAAATTTCATTACTTCTTGTTTCTGAAAACATAAAAACAAAACAAAACAAACCACCAAACATCCCAAATGAATTATACAATTGAAACAATATGATGTTCCAAAATCGGATTCGAAGTTGTGGACATGTTTTTTAAAGTGAAAATAGGATAAGAATGAAAGAAAATCTTCCCAACTTATTAAAAACCACATCAAGCGATACAGACTAATGATGCAAAGGACGTTGAATAAAATAGGAGTTTAAATGAATCCAGCTTTAAACCACTCCTGACGTATTCGTGTTATAAAGACACTGTGTCTATATGTCCCAGTAACAAGATGGTGACTAAATAGACCATACGATGGAAAAGCAACCCAATTCAATAATAATAAAAATAAATAAAATTAAAGCCTTTTGTGGAGAACAATTAGCAAACTGTTTTGACATTTTTATGGATGAATAGTCTATGGTAGTTTATACAAGTCCCAAGTGAACCCTGCATGAAATTGTAGAACATACCCATTAAGCTAGATTTTATGGTGAGTTAAATAGCACCCCTACCTACCCGATTTTAGACCACATAAAAATATCAAAAACAAAAACATATGCCTGTTAGTTTCACCCCTACATAAATAATTTGAGTATTTTCTTTGATTTTATTTTTATTTTTTACTCTTTTTTTTTTCATCTCACACAAACTATGTTGAGATGTGAGAGAGAGAGAGAGAGAGAGAGACGCTTATCCGTGAAGTCGATCGGTGAGGAGTCGATCTTGCGAGGTTGATCGGTGAGAAGTTGATCTTGCGAGGTCGATCTGTGCAGATGAAAATGAGAGAGTGAGAGAGAGACTGATGAGATGAAGTGAGAGAGAGACTGATGAGATGAGAGAGAGAGAGAGAGAGAGAGAGAGAGAGAGAAGCTTACCTATGAGATCGATCGGTGCAATCAGAGAGTGAGGTCGATCGGTGAGGAGTCGATCTTGCGAGTTTGATCGGTGTGGAGTCGATCTGTGCAGATGAAAATGAGAGTGAGAAAGAGACTGATGAGATGAGATGAGATGAAATGAGAGGAATGAGAGAGCTGTGTGCATATTAGGGGTTTTTTTGGGGATTTTTGGTTGAGGGGGGAAAAACCAGCGGGAATGGAAAAGGGGGAAGGGATTAGGGATTTTTGACATTGGGGATTTTGGGTTTGGGGTAGGAGAACCCGAGTGGGAATGGGAAAAGGGGAAGGGGGGGATTGGAAATGTTTTTTGGAATTTTTTTTATTTTTATTACAAATGAATATTTAAATAATAAAATGATTTTTTTTTCGCAACGGAAGAATTGTTAAAAAAACTATTTTTTATTAAAATAAATTTTTTTTTATAGTTGATGAATTTTATTTTATTTTTACATTTAGTAAGGTTGAAAATTTATTTGTTTCATATTTATTTTAATGAATAAAAAATTATTATTTTTTTTATTTGGTAGAAGTAGGGATAATATTTTCCATTAAAATAAAGTTAATTTTTTGTCGTCAATGATTTTTTTGTGACTCATTTTTTTTTTATACTAAAAATCAAGAACTAATTTTTTGTGGTAGAGGATAGAAATGGCAGTAGTGGTGAAAGTGGTGGATAAGAGGTGATAGTGGTGGTGGTAGTGATGGTGAATGAGATAAGTGGTGAAGTTGTGGTAGTGGTAGAGGAGATAGAATAACGGTGGTAGATGAGAGGTAATGGTAGTAGTAGTGGTGGTAGTGGAGTGGTAGCGATGATGGTAGTAATGATAGTTGTAGAGATGGAGTGACAACAGTGGTAGTAGTGGAATGACATTTGCAGTAGTGGTGAATATGGTAGAGAAGATGGGTGGTGAGAGAGAGATAAGTGAGAGACAGATAGAGAAGAGAGATAAAGAGAGAGAGAGAGAAAAAAACAGACAGAGACAAAGTGATGAGCGAGAGAGAGACAAAGTGGTCGCTAAAAGTGCATTTTCTTATAGTGGATCGATAAATCGAAAGGGAGCTCAGTAAATAGAGAAGACGGGAGTGAGAGAGTGAGCAACGCAAACAGAGAAAAAGATAGAGAGTAAGAGACAGAAAAAGAGATAGAGAGAGAAGAGAGATGAACGAGAGAGATAGAGAGAAGAGAGATGAACGAAAGAGACAGAGAGAGAAAAGAGATGAGAGAAGAGATAGATAAATAGAGAATATGAGAAGGAGAGAGTGAGCAAGGCGAACATAATGAGGGAGAAATAGACAAATAGACAAGCATACAGAGAGAGAGATGAGTGATAACTGAGAGAGAGTGAGAGTGAGAGAGAGACAAAGAGAAAGAGATAGGCAGAAAAAGAGACAGAGAGAGAAAGAGAGAGAGAGATAGAAGGAGAGATAGAAAATGAGAGAGAAACAAGAGATGGGCGAAAGATAGACAAAAAGAGAGAGAAATAAGGCGAAAAGAGATGAGCGAGAGAGAGACACAGAAAAAGAGAGAGACATAGAGAGAAGAGAGACAGATAGACAAACAGACAGAGAGAGAATAGTGATGAGTGAGAGAGAGAAAGAGAAGAGAGAAAGGAAGATGAAAAAATGGATGAAAAGATATAGACAAAGAGAGAAAGAGCGAAAAGAGATAAATGAGAAAGAGACAGAGAGAGATGAGCGAGAGAGATGAAGAGAAGAGAGATGAGTGAGAGAGGCAGAGAGAGAAGACAGATGAGAGAGATAGAGAGAAGAGATATGAGCGAGAGACAACGAGAGAAAGAGAGAGACAGAGATAGACAGACAGACAAACAGAGAAGAGTGATGAGTTAGAGAGAGAGAGAGAGACAAAGAGAGAAAAAGATAGAGAGTGAGAGACAGAAAAAGAGACAGAGAGAGAAAAGAGATGAACGAGAGAGATAGAGAGATGAACGAAAGAGACAGAGACAGAAAAGAGATGAGAGAAAAGATAGATAAATCGAGGAGAAGCTCAATAAATAGAGAATATGAGACGGAGAGAGTGAGCAAGACGAATATAATGAGGGAGAAATACACAAATAGACAAGCATACAGAGAGAGAGATGAGTGATGAGTGAGAGAGAGTGAGAGTGAGAGAGAGACAGAGAGAGAGAGATAAACAGAAAAAGAGATAGAGACAGAGAGAGAGAGAGAGAGAGAATGAGAGATAAAAAAAGAGAGAGAAACAAGAGATGAGCGAAAGATAGACAAAAAGAGAGAAATAGAGCGAAAAGAGATGAGCGAGAGAGGGACACAAAAAAAGAGAGATGGGCGAGAGAGATAGAGAGAGATATAAATAAGAGAGAGAGAAAAAAAAAATAAATGAGAGAGATAGAGAGAAGAAAGATGAGCGAGAGAGATAAAGAGAGAAGACATAAGAGATAGAGAGAAGAAAGATATGCGAGAGACACAGAGAGAAAATGAGAGAGATACACAGACAGACAGAGAAAGAAGAGTGATGAGTGAAAGAGATAAAGAGAACAGAGAGAGATAAATACAGAGAGACAGGAAGATGAAAAAATGAATGAAAAGAGATGTTATATTAAAAGAGTAAGACGACATCGTTTTTTTTTATTTTTTTTGTGACAGAAAAATACCATTGAATTTATTCAAACTATTTTGTTACTGTATATATATGAAGCTGTCTCAAAACCACAATCACTATGTTAGGTTAGAGTTTTTCAAAAACTCTTTTGAGAAAATTATACTTTCTTGTTTTCCGTGTTATATTATTTTTACCGATTTTTTTTAATATTTAATTTTTTTAATTTTTAGACACACCTAACATAAATACACCTAAAAAGTAAAAAAATCTTTTAAAAATTCACTAAATACCAAAAATACAAAAGAAATACAATAATTCAATACATTTTTTTTTTTATATTTGTATGTATTTATTAATTTTTAAAAATATTTTTTCATAATTTTTTTTTTAGATACATTTAAGTAAAGTGCATCTAAAAAAAATATTTAAAAATTTAAAAATATTCACTTAAAAAAAAAACCACAAGAGTGACTTTTTGCGACGGTAAAAAATACCGTCTCAAAAAATCATTTGCGACGGTATTTTTCTGCCGTCGCAAATACTCTTCTTTTTTGAGACGGTATTTTTCTACCGTCGCAAATACTCTGTTTTTTGAGACGGTATTTTTTACCGTCGCAAAAAGTCACTTTTTACGACGGCAAGTGTACCGTCGCAAATAGTTCCGTCTTTTAAGCCCTATTTTCTTGTAGTGTGTATAGATTTGTCAGAGATTTTGATAAAAATTCTCACATGTCATCGTAAAAAATAGATAGATACATGTTGCACACATGACAATTTTCTATCAATTTTTTGTAACAGATCTGGCTAGAGTTGGTACTTGACTAAAAGTGTACGGGTTTAATAATCATAATTAAAAAGTAATAGTATAAAGTGGGTTTGAGAATGTAAAGTATACAAAGTATAATTTACCAAATTAAAAAAATTGGAAATGAATTTGAGAATCTTAATGGATATTTTTAATTTTATGCATCAATTTTTAATTTTTAATACCGGGTGATTCTTTGGTGAATTTGTTAAAATTAACTTTTTATCTTCAAATTTTCATAGAATTTCGAATAATATAAAGGAGAACTATGGATTCAAAGGTTAATAAAACTCGTCAAAATTCATTTTGTAAGTGAAAAAATCAATCCATTCTCCTATTGAAAAATTAACTAGGTCTTATTATTGTGAATCCACACCATTGTGGAAGTTCCTGGAAGTCAAGGTTAGAGCCTAACTGTCACGCCTCACTTTTTATTACTTGAATTTCTTTACCAAGTTCATTAAGTTTATTCAATTTCAGAGATAACATGCGAAAACTCTTTACATCAGGGGTGAGAATAAATAAAGATTTTCTCATCCAGAGCGCAAATTAAATGCAACATGTACATAAATAAATAAATTGGCCGCAGGCTTACATCTTTTAGATCAAGTGGAAGGGTTTAACCCTTTTACATCAATGGCATTCTGCCTACACATAAAAGGCCCCGTGGCCACAAATAAAGAAGATCCATGACCTTGTAGCACATCTCGCTATTCACCTGAAAAAGATTAGCATTGTGGGATGAACATATAGTCCAGTAGGGATCTCAACACGATCCTCAAGAATAACAATTTACAGATAACTATGATCATGAAATGCTAATCTCATACCATATAAGTAATGTGACATTTTATAACCAAAGTATACATACATAAATGCTTTTCTCAAAGAAAAAAAAAATTAGTTTGTTCATCAACACCAAGGTTCACTTTTATTACCCATTTCTATTTTAGCAATTATTACACATTAACCATATTTTCCATTTGTAACAACACACCACGTGATACCCGCTCTATTTTGAAAACACGTTCACCAAATCCGATTTCTTCACATTATTTATAATCTGATACATAGCCCAAGTTCGTCTCCACACATTCATCGCATCGTCAACCTTAAGTCCAAATTTAGGGAGGCATTATCAACAACTAATTATTGGTAGGAAAACTCCCTCAACCAATCTCTAATACGTCCAACATACATAAACACATCTACTCAACACATAAGACAATTCAACCTTACCAAATCATGATCATCATACATGTAACACGTATAATCATATAAGACAACAATGATAAACAATCTCCGCTTTACTTGCCAAAAGCACAGTAAGCCAATGATACATCTCTCCACAAAACAAGCCAATTTACCAGGCGCTAGCTGGAAGGGACTGGTACCTCTGATTATCAGCACATCTCACACAACCAATTTACCAGGCGATAGCTGGAAGGGAATGGTACCTCTAATTATCAGCGCAACCAATTCTCCAGGCGCTAGCTGGAAGGGAATGGTACCTCTAATTCTCAGCACAACACACATCACCAACCAACAAACATGAATAGGCATAACCAACAAGTGTAATGCACACACATAACTAATCAACACAACAATGTCACCCTTCACCGATGACCAAGGACAAAACCTCTAAGCAAAAGTACTTGACTTACACATTAACAGTAATCCAACTCTTCATGAAACTTTAGAATGAATAACACAATAAGTGAATTAACATATATTTGTGGTTCAATCTCAAGTAAATTTTGAAACTCTCACAATGTTGGTGTTTCATTCTATTTCAAAATCAATTACTTATTCCTTCCACATTAATATTCTCCAGCTAATGCCCAATCCAATTCATTTCATTTCACAATAATATGACCAAATTCAATTAATATGACCAAATTCAATTAATACCAATCATGGCTAGCAAAGTTATAATCTACACAATTTCTATATAACGATAATGTACCCAATGATATTCTAGTCTCGTGATTAATTTTCATTCGCTCCAATGTACATACATTATCAATTACTACAATCCACTTTGAACAACACATTATTAAGTCAAAGTTAAGAATTCATGAGGCATCAACTAATCTCTAATAACTCAACAACTCATCATGTTTAATTACAATCAATCCAACACAAGTTAATGTTCAATTCATAAAATCCAACGTATTCTTAATTAAATTTTCAAATCATTAATCACATTTCTTAAATTCATAACATAATCCATTCACAATTTCAACCCCTTTTTATCTATTAGGCATTTCTTTAAAAAATTAGGGTTCTTGACTCTCTAATCATGAATATTGAATCACAACCCAAAATCTAACCCAACATCAACCCATCTCATGCAATTTCAATCTCAGCACCCAAATCCTACATCCTTTGCCCTGATTTTCGAAGAATAATCCATACCACATGGTTTTTATGCAAATAAAATCTACCACATGTCTATCTATAGTAGAGGTATTGAAAAGTATCAAAGAAATCCCTACCTCAAGAGAGAAGAGGAGAAGAAGCTCGAAAATCAACTTCGCCAGAAAATGATCTCCACCGGTCAAGATGAAGCCCCCGATATGCTCATCATTTTGGTATAAGGGACTAGTGTCAAAATCCCAATGGATTTCTTGAGATCAAAGAAGATGTAAAATTTTGAGGGTTTGGGTAGAGAGAGATGAGAGAAAAAGAGAGAAAATATTGTAGAGAGAGAGATATAATCTGCAAATGGAAGGAAAAAGAGGCAAACAACAATACATAGCTGAATGCATGAAACACGAGGCGAAAACGCGCTTCGCCGCACGTGCGGCGCATCTCCCCGCACGTGTGAAGCGACCTCGCATCTCCCCGCACGTGTGAAGTGACCTCTCCCGCACGTACGGCTCTCATCCCTGCACGTGCGGCTCCCCTGCACCGCCCCTCACGCACCTGCATATATTGCAGTGTGCACACAGCTCATCTGCCCGACTTCCTGCACGTGCGGCCCCTCCCGCACGTGCGGCCCATTTCCCCCGCACGTGCGGCCCTGGCCCTCCAGCCCGGAAAAACTTCGGCTTCACCCCTGACACTCTGGAGCCGATCCTACACCCTCTGAAATGAGCGAAAACTCAGAATTGAAACAACTACAATTGATAATAACTAAGAAAGAAATTTTTAACGAAAACCCACCCAACATCTTAACCATGATAATTCGGACATAAACTCAAGCGAGTAAAACAAAACACACACCGGTCTGGAAGGAAGCTTCAAAAGGTCAGGAATGAGGGCTGCTAACCAGCCAGCTGTAAGAAAAAACGATTGCCAACCCGACTGTTCACACCTCTCAGCTTTGTGTTTACATTAAGAGGGAGGGGGAAACTAATTTGTATTAGAAATTTGAGTGCGAGAGAGAGTTATGTGTTGAGAGAGAATTCTTCTCCTCCACCATTTTTGTAATTGCTCTATTTTAGTGAAAACTTGATTTCTGCTCCATGGACGTAGGCATTCTGCTGAATCATATAAATTATGTATTATTTGTGTGTGTGTGTGTGTGTGTGTGTGTGAGAGATTGAGTTTTGGGTGTCCATAATCCTAATAAGTGGTATTAGAGCCTCGTTGGTTGATTTTTCAGTGAAGTAGGGGGCATTTGTTAGAATTGCCCAGATTTCAAAGTGGTCGAAATCCACTTTTGATCACACCAGGTTGAAGCTCTCGACGAGACGAGCACACAAGAAAAAGCCACGTAAGAAAAGAACGCTAGAGGACACTGTACACGCGCCGGTGACGCTGTGCCTATGTTAAGACAATGCGCGCCACGCGTCGTCCTCAGGGGAAAACCAAAGTTGATATCATTCTGATGACATCACCTTGCTAACGTCATCCTACTCTAACCCACGTCGACTCACTCCAACCCGAATAATTGAGCTACTTATCGTGCCGTCGACCAAGCCGCGCCGCTAACGTTAACTTGATGCCAGCTGAATCAAAGAAATTATCCAGTGCTTCTCAGTTGCTTCGGATTTCTCCAATCTAATCCATTCAACTTGTTTTGGCTAGATCTGAGCCATTTGGAATATGATTTTGGCAATCCAATAGTGCTTTCCAACTATTTGGAATATTCCGGACACATCCGTATGGTCGAATTTTGCAAATTAAATTTCAAAAATTTGCATATTTTTATTTGGCATTTTGAAGTCCCTTTCTAGTTATTTTGACCAGTCTGGATTCAACGGTGAAGTCCAATTTTTCTAACAGAGATAATTTCTGTAGAGAAAATTTTTGATTAAGGAATCAACATCAACTTTGAGATCCATGATCAAGCTAAATGCTTCCAACTATGCAATTTGGAAGCCCAGAATAGAGGATGTTCTGTACCGTCGAGATTTGTTTGATCCCATTGAGCTTGGAGAAGTCAAACCAGTAGAAGAGAAGGATGATGACTGGAGGAAGAAGAACCGGAAGACTGTTGGTCAGATCAGACAATGGATTGACCACAGTGTGTTCAATCATGTCGCCCAGGAGACCGATGTCCACGCCCTCTAGATAAAGTTAGAAGACATGTACCAGTAAAAGACCGTCTGGAATAAAGCCTTGGTGATGAGAAGGCTTGTAAACCTAAAGTTGAAGAATGATGTGTTTATCACCGAACACACTAGTGAATTCCAAATCCTGGTGAATCAGCTTGCAACCATCAAGATACGCTTAGACGATGAAATGTAAGCCCTACTACTACTTAGTTCTTTACTTGACATCTGGGAGACGTTGGTGGTTTCTCTCAGCAACTCTGCACCAGAAGAGAAACTGACCATGAGCATGGTCACTAATGCCATATTCAATGAAGAGACGGGGAAGAAAGACATGGGGGTAATCAGTCTCATGCTCTTGTCACAGAAGATAGAGGTAGAGATAGAAGTAGAGGAAAAGGCAGAGGAAGAAGTATGAACAGAAGCATATAGAACAATAGGAGTAAATCTAGAGACAACAAAGGTCAAGGAAACTCCAACTTTACTTGCTTTCAATGTGGCCAGGAGGGTCACATAAAGTGAAACTGCCCAAGCCGAAAAGATAAAGGCCAAAGCAGTAAATCAAACAAAGATGAGAACATAACAGCCACAACAACTGATGAAATACTTCTTGCAGTTGGTGAAGAGGAGGATTGTCGTCACGTGGCTGACCACAGCTATACATAGTAGGTGATAGATATAGCTGCATCTTATCACGCCACTTCCCAGAGAGAACTCTTTAACTCATATAACGCTGGAGATTTCGGCACTGTTCGAATGGAAAATTCTAGCTATTCAAAGATTGTGGGTATTAAAGACATTAGCATTTAGACTAATGTCAGATACAAGCTGGTTCTCCAAGATATGAGGCATGTTCCAGATTTGCGCCTCAATCTTATCTTTGGAAATGCCCTAGACTGACAGGGCTATACAAGTACATTCGGTAATGGCCGTTGGAAGCTAACATAAGGAGCTTTGACAATCACTAGAGGAGAAATGTCTTCAACACTGTACAAGACTCAAACGAAGATCTGTCCAGGGAGTCTCAATGCAGTAGAAGACAATAAGTCATTAGACGTATGGCACAAAATATTGGCTCATATGAGTGAGAAGGGATTGCATCTGTTGGCGAAGCAATCCAGGATACCCTTGTCCAAAGGCAGTGCCCCTAAGCCGTGTGATCATTGCCTTTATGGTAAGCAATATCGAGTATCATTCATTTCAACGAGCAAGAGGAAAATAGAAGTGCTTAGTATGGTCTACTCAGATGTTTGTGGCCCAATTGACGTAGAGTCACTTGGTGGCCGCAAGTATTTTCTAACTTTCATTGATGATACATCAAGGAAGTTGTGGGTGTATTTCCTGAAGACAAAGGATGAGGTATTGCAACACTTTCAGGAGTTCCATGCACTAGTGGAAAGAGAGATCTGGAAGAAATTGAAGTGTCTTCGCATAGATAATAGTGACGATTACACTTCTAATGCTTTTGAAGCATATTGTGCCAGTAGAGGTATCTGGCATGAGACAACAGCTCCTGGCACCGCACAACACAATGGTTTGGCAAAGAGGATGAACTGCACTATTATTAAGAGAGTTAGATGCATGCTCAAAATGGCAAAGTTGCCAAAGTCATTCTGGGCTAAAGCTACCTGTACAACCTGTTTTCTCATCAACAGGTTGCCTTTAGTCCCACTAAATTTTACGATACCTGAGGAAGTCTGGTCCAGAAAAAAGGTATCATATTCTCACTTGAAAGTCTTTGAGTGCAAGGCGTTTGCACATATCTCCAAGGAAAATAGACAGAAGCTTGATGACGAGTTCACTTCATGCATATTTGTAGGCTATTTAGATGCAGCGTTTGGATACAAATTGTGGGACCTAGTGAACAAAAGATGTTTAGGAACAAAGATGTTGTGTTCTAGGTAGACCAAACAGTAGTAGATTTTGAGAAGTTTGCAAAGTCTAGAGTTGTCATCACTCCGGACTTGTTTCTATCTCTCGAACTATCACAACATGCTAGATTTGATGGGGTGCAACCAGAAGTGCCAAAGTTACAAGATCCTATGCCAGAAATTAAGGATCAAGACGAAAGAGATGAAGACCTAGATGAAGAGAGTGTTGAGCAGGGGGAGCAACCCCCTCTACCAAAGGCAACTGGGCCTCAGTTGCGGAGATCAGGAAGAGCTATCATGCCATCATCCAAACATCCTGCTTCTCAGTATATTCTGATTACTAATGAAGGGGAGCCCGGGAGGTTTTCAGAAGCGAAGATTCAGACAAAGAAAGACTGTTGGATGCAAGCCATGAAAGAGAAGATGAGTTCATTGCAAAAGAACCACACTTATGAGCTTGTTCCACTTCCAAGAGGCAGGAGAGCTTTGAAGAACAAATGGATGTATAAGTTGAAGAAAGATGGCAGTGTAAAACTACTACAACATAAAGCTCGCTTAGTTATCAAGGGTTTTGGTCAGAAGAAGGGAATTGACTTTGACGAGATCTTCTCCCTAGTTGTGAAGATGACTTCCATTTGAGTAGCTCTGGGATTAGAAGCTCTCCTGAATCTAGTTCGGATGGAAACTTCATTATTCTACTGTTGTATGTCGATGATATGCTGATCATCAGACAAGATATTGCTATGATTAACAAGTTAAAAAAGGATTTGTTGCAGTATTTTGACATGAAGAATTTAGGCCCAGCATAGCAGACCTACAAGAAATAACACTTTTAGTGACCAACTTTTGGTCAGCGAAAGATAATATATGGTCGGTAATAGTATTTAGCGACCAACAAAATTTAGTCGCCATGTAGTCGCAAAAAGCCCATTAGAGAAGATTTTGGGTGACCAAGAATTAAGTTGGTCATGGAAAGTTAACATTAACGGCCATATAGTTTGGTCACAAAAGGATTTAAGTTTGTTGAAGATTGAGCATTTGCGACGAAAAAATTGGTAGTGGAAATGTAGGTTTTTGGCGACCAATAATGAAGTTGGTCGAGGAAAGTTACCATTAGCAACCATATAGTTTCGTCACTGAAAGGATTTAAATTTGTTATGAATGTTCATTTGCGACAAAATATTGATTACGGAAATGAAGGCTTTTGGTGACCAATAATTAAGTTGGCCGCGGAAAGTGTACATTTTAGCGACTACATTGGTGGTCACCAATAGTTATTCCGAGAACCTTACTGCGACTAAAATCTTATTGGTCGCAAAAAAAATTTTAATTTCAAAAATGAATTTTTTAGATATAATGCTAATTTTTTTTAATACCCATAATACATTTGCAATTAATACATAATTCATGTCCATCCAATCAATTTCAATATACCAGCCATCAACAATCCAATCTAAAAATAAAAAACCATCAATTATAAAGTCAAAATAGTAGTTAATGTATGTAATTACAGCCACCTGTCAACATGAACACATTACACGTCCAAAATAACCATTCATCCTTATAACAATCCAAAATAACCATCCATCCATACAACGAATTCACCACATCAAAAAATATTTAACAAAACCATCAAAAATTTCAAATGCATGTCATATTTGTCCGATGCGAAGTATCTCAAAAACTCCACGTATATGCACAACTTAGAATTAATGTACCGGCAAACTCAGGTCCATAAACACGCATGACTACGCCTTCTGCAATAAAAAAATTGAAGAAAACATTGTTAATGATAATATTTTTGTTTACATTTATATTTTAATTTTGTAAAAATCTATTAATCTAACTCCACTCCCAAAACTAACAATCACACACAACTTTATTGCCCAATTCAAAAAAAATAAAAATAAAATAAAATAAATAACAACAACACGAAAGAAAATAGGGAATTAATCTAACTAAATGTATCATAGCAAAACTAAATGATCACAACTAGAATGGCAGCGAAGAAAAAGCCCAATCATTTACTAGTACAACACCAAGGGTTGACAAGAGACTAACCAAAAACAAACACAAAAACAAAACAAAGTACAACAACCCAAACAACCACTGAAAACAGAAATAGTAGCAGCCACAAAAGTAAACAACTCTATAATATAGTGTCCTTCCCAAATGCAAATAGCAGCAACACTTCAAGTCAGATACATATCATACCAAGTTACCCCAGATTGTTACACCACTGTCATGCCTATACCTTTTCATCGAAATAATAATTACAATAGGACATAACCAACATATGGGTTATAACCAAATATCACTTGAAACATAACAAAAAATGTCCAAAGAAACTTGAATACTTTGTGAGAGTAGGTATCAAGAAAAACAAGCCACTTGAATAGTCCTAAAATCTTTTTTTTTTCCTTACCTTTCGCTTGTGTTTTTGAGAAATACCTATTGTACCTAGAATTATATGATTAGAACATCATATGATTACAATAGCTGGATTCCTAGTATTTTGAACTGTTTCTTATCATTTTATAGGATTAGATTATGGGGAAAAAATTAAAGGTTCCTTAAATTAGTTCCCAAGTTCCTTTACGTTCCTTGAAACTCATTGCAACAAGGATATCATCTGGTAATTCCTACACTTCAATACTAAACTAGCCCTTGGAAGACTACGAACAGCTTGAACTGAAGGATAACCATGTTGTGAATCTGTTAGATATGAAGCATTTATTGAAGCAAAATCTGGGAGGGAAATAAGTGAAATTGGTTAGTTATAAGCTAAGACTGAAATTGGTTGATTTAGTGGCTAAATTTAGATCACTAACTGAAGCAGAGGAAGGTATAAGAAGGGAGGTTAGATCTGCATAACAGTCTTATTACATCTAGCCATCCAACTATGTACCTAAATCCGAATGAAATCAGCCTATGAAACCAAACAAATCAATATTAGACCATCATATGAATGGAAACCAATACGACATTCATAGATCAACCGTCTAAATCAGATTTATGAGCTGATAAATTGAAGCAAATCCCAAAAGAATTCACAAACCATCAAAAACAATAGTACTGTTTGAAAAACACTCGTATATGTAATAAAATTTAAAGTACTTACTCATCAAAAGAGTCGTATCCACTATGATTGCCCTGCATTTGTCTCATAAAGTGTTCGAACTGCTCAAAGCGTCCTTCATATGATTGAATTATCGTTTTCAGTGATGCTACCTTTTCTTTAAGGACCTTAACCTCTTCATCATGTGCTTGTGATCGAGCTGTAGAATTGAATGTAGAAGACAACTTTGGACCAACCCCGAAACCTTTCAAATACCCTGACCACCTCCCAAGGACTTGAATAGTAATTTGCTCCTGTGTTAGTGGGGTTGCTCCAGGCTATGAAGCTTCCTCACGAAGTTGGTCCATTTTTTCCTATTAGTGTTAAAAAAAGGAAAAAAAAAAAATTAGATCAGCAGTGTACGGGGAGCAAATATTCCGGCAAGCCCGTACTCCTTTCTTCTGAGCCCCGTTTATGTCCGATCACCTGCGCGCAAAGAATGGTGAGCTACCCGGCGGTGTGTGGCCGGAAAAACCCTCCAACGATCAAGTTAGCACACACCTTAGGATAGAGAGAGAGAGAGAGAGAGGTGTTTGAGTGTAAGAAAATGCCTTACAAAGTGTTCATCTGTCTGCGTATGGGGGGCGCAGACATGCTTATACACCCTCTGCGCCCCATATCCACTCCCAGTCATCTCCTGACATGTGGCTCCGCTATCCCATCTGTCAGCATAAACCTTGCCGATCATCACCTAATCCCAACTGCCTGCCTTCTCAGTTGGAGCTCGGCAGCCGAGCTGCTATATCCACGGCCATGCTGTGCTTCATACCCAAGCACCTCACTGGCTAAACCCAAGGAGGACCGGGCTAAGAGGCATCTCGGCTGAGCCTAGCCCGGGCACCTCCTGTGGTCGGCCTTCCTGTCGATCAAACGGTTTCCTCGATTGACCACGCCTTTCCGGGCGCCGGTCACTCAGCTTGTCTGGCTTCAGCCATCCCTAATCAAGCAGCTCGGTCCAACCGAGCACTACCTTGCCAAGCAGCTTCTTTACGGTCTGGGGCGGCACACACTTGGCCCAATTTCTGCCCGGCCCAAGTTCTGGCAGCCCATCTCCGGGTGGATGGTCGATCATCTCGGCCCCATGCACGGTTGGGCTCTCAACTTGCTCGGCCGTTACCTCGGCCCAATTCCAGATCATAAATCACCCTCTCAAGCAGTTATCCTATTTTACAAGTACACTAACAAGTTAAGCATTATATAGGAATATGAATAACAAATATAGTAAAGGTATACTTACATATAACACCCCACAAACTGGTTTAATCTAATCATCTTTTTTGTTACTCCAATGTGAGGTCTTGTAAAAATCTACAATGTAAGGCTTCTTCCCATTTTCAATTCCCTGCATGAAACACATAAAATGCAAGCTTAGTAGTATTATTAATGAAAAAAAAATGCAGCATTAACTAATAGTTTTAAAACAAAAAAAATATGTTACCTCAATTGAGATTGTTGCTGAAAATGACCTTGAACCCATGGTGTGATTATAGGGTAACTTTTTCCTATTGGCTATATTTCTTTTTGATCGTTTCTACAATGCAATAAAAATATTAACTTACAAAATCAGTATCCAAGCTTGAGTTATTCATATTCAAACACCCATGGATTCGTAGTGCAATTAGAAGAAACATCCATAACTGTTAAGTCAATTACCTTGTGCGTGTCACCAAGAAACACTTCATCAATCATGTACCTCTAATCTTCTTGGCTCACCCTAATAAATGGCTTACTATAAAGATCTGTACCTTCTTTCACCAACTCTTTGTAATGTTGATTCATATGATATCGCTAGCCTTTGAACAAATGTGTGGACTTTCTGTCAATAATTTCTTGTGGAAGTGGGCTCTCATCATATCCTTCAATCTCAAACTTATCCTATCCCAATTAAACACAAAATGAAAATTAAACATCATATATATTAACTACTTCAATCTCAACAACTATAAAAATTAAATTACCTGGAAGGATTGTACGATAACTGCTCTAATGACTGGCGGAACGTCCTTCCAATTTTTTGTTCCTTGCAATGGGGCTTACAATCGAATTTGTGCCTCCAATTCATTAGCCGCCTTAGTGGCATTAAGCTCGAAAAATGTTCTCCACTCAATAGAAACTCTAACAAAAAGCTTCTTGCCACCATGTTGGGTGATAAGTCTACTAGTGTTCTTACCCCTCGTTGGACCTCATACTCGCTTCACTGGTGAACCTATATTATAAACACAAAATGAAACACTATTATTTCTTTCAATCTATATGTTATAAACAATGTAATGTCCACACTCTACAAGAATAAGGACAATTAAAGAACTGCTTATAGGCGCTGTTATAGGTTGCTGCTGTATATACACTTTGATGGCTTATATAGGCTGCTTATAAGCTGATGCTATATGGGAAAATTGTTAGTACTGTTTATAGGTTGTTACTATATAGGTTATTGCTACTGTATATACGAATAAAAGATTTTAAGAACTCTCTTTAAATAGCATATGTGAATGAAGATTACTATGTATCATGGAATGTATATAGGTTATTGCTGCTGCTGCTGCTGCTACTATATAAGTTGCTGTAGATTTTAAAAACTCTCAAGTTTGATGCATCATGGAATGTATATGCCTTTATTCAAGCTTGCAATTATTTCATGTTCATGATTATAAGATTACTATGTCTACAATAATATGATTTCTTCTATCTTTTTAAAGAAGCCAACCTTCAATTCAATTCACCATGCATACATCACTAACATTATAATTTTTTGTTTGTGCCCCACTAAGTTGAAAAAAGAAAATGAGCTTTTAATCACTAACAAATTTTCAATCATAATCACTCCAAAAAGAGTAAGCATGTAGTAACTACGCAACATTGATTACAATTTCAGGAGCAAGAATCAAATTGTTCTATAGAAAGGATGAAACACTTACCAATATCAGCTATTTGCAAAGATGAAGATGCATCCACAAGAGATAGATCTGCAGATGCATCCACAGGAGATGAAGCTGTTGACATGTGAGCTGGGACCTCAATTGAGGTTGCCTCTGACACTGAAGTCATTGACCTCCTCTTATTGGCTTGCCTAGGTAGCATATGTGTAGTCTTTGTATGTAACAAATGAATTGTAAGCAATGCATTAATAAAGATTTAAAATGCATGACAATTCATGAAATTATAAGATAACCTAACAGTCTAATATTAGAATTACATTACAAGTAATGAAATTATCAACAAAAAAATTCATTACAATTTCAATCATAACTAAACATGACTTCATTAACAAGTGCATGTCGTTACAATCAAAGACATTACAATGAAAATGACTTCATAATGTAAAAATGAAAGGATATTACAATCAAGGCTCTATATCATGATCTGTATCCGAGTTACTATGACTATGAAATTCATTTTCATCATCACTAGGATCATTTGAATGTTGATCATTATCATCACAAATAAAATCATCTCTGTTTGAACCCTCTACATATACACCTCTACCAGATTGCAGAACCACCTGACTTGGAATAATATTAGGTACAATATCAGTCCTACGTAAAGTGTAGCTAATGGAATCTACAATGGTGATTTGGACAATTTTAGTGGTCTCATCCTGCTAGAACACATCATTCGAAATAGGCAATTCATTATCATTGGGATCTACATCCTCAAGCTCCGACACATTCCATATTCCTCGACGTTGAAATCGTTCTATGACTTTCCAATGTTCACCTAATTTGGTATCATTGACATAAAAAACTTGTTGCACCTGACTTGGCAAGACAAATGGGTCATTTTGATACCAACGGCTTCTTACATCAATGGTTGTCAAATGTGTTTCAGTGCAAAATGTTCTGTTACTACCAGTGTTAAACCATTCGCATTGAAACAACATAACTCGATGCCGGAACATGTCTGTCATTTCCCAAACTTTAGTCAACTAACCATAGAAATCAATTGACATACTGTGATGATCCCCTTGAACAACCAACCCGCTATTTTGACTTTTACGACGATTGTCTCGCTCTTTCGTGTGGAATCGAATGCCATTACAAATACAAACCGAATAAATATTCACTATTGGACCAGGTCCATTAGCTAATGACCACAACTCATCAGTTGCTTCCGATTATCCTTGAACTCGTAATTGATTTATTTACATGAACATATGACAAGGATGCATGATGTTAATATCAATCTAGGAACAATGAATTATGTTTATGATGTTTATTACGTATTATCTATATATCTTACCCGCTCTTTGAACCACCTAGGAAATTTTTCTTGTTGTCGTCTTGTAATGTCATGTATATTTGCATTCTGTCACTGATTCTTGTGCTCTCTACTTGAAATTTTATTTTTGAATAATTAGTACTTGAGTGTGATCATAATGAAAAAGCATTTTGCATATACTTAACTAAATGAGAACATACTCTAGATATTCATCAATTTCAGGACTATTGTACAAGATAAACCAATGAGCCACTTTTCTTTCTTTCTCAGACATGTCAACTGCCCTTTGAGTTAGCCCAAAAGTACAGACTTTTTGTGAAAAAACTAAATGCCCTGAGCCAACATCACAACCATCTTCATTTCTTTCCTCTTTGTTAAATACGGTTTCAATCCCACCGAGATACATAGAGCAAATAGTGAGGCATTCTTTGACAATGTAAGCTTCTGCAATTGAACCTTCTAGGCGAGCTTGATTTGCTACATACCCTTTCAATATCCCGAGTAATCTTCAACAATTAACAAGAAATTATTATATAAACCACATATATGGTACTATAATATTAAAAAAATATAATTTCAGAGTAAACACATAAAAATACCTTTCGATAGGATACATCCATCGATATTGCACTGGCCCTCCAAGAATGGCTTCGTGAGGCAAATGAATAGCTAAGTGAACCATTACATCAAAGAATGCAGGTGGAAATATTTTTTTTCTAACTTGCAAAGTATGAGTACTATGCTCTCTTGCAATTTCTCCAAATCATTCACCCTCATTATTTTTTAACATAACTGTTGAAAGTAATTTCCCAACTCAAACAATACAATAGAAATGTCCTTGTTAAGATACCCATGCATTCCAATAGGAAGAAGTCGTTGTATAAGGACATAGCAATCATGACTTTTCAAACCGGATAACTTGACGCCCTTAGTGCTTACACACCTAGAGATGTTTGCTGCGTATCCATCAGGATACGTAATCGATTTTAAGAACTCACAAAAACCTTGTCTTTCCTTTAGGGAAAATGTGTACAATGCAACGGTCTTTTCAAAGGACCCATCTGCGCGCCTCTTTAAGTGCAAATCTTTCCTAATTTTCATATCCTCTAAATTCATGTGTGCTTTTTCCGTGCTCTTGTTCTTCCCATCAATGCTCAACAAATTCCCAATCAAATTATCATATATGTTCTTCTCTATGTGCATGACATCAAGGTTATGTTGTAACTTGAGTGTCTTCCAGTAAGGCAATTCAAAAAATATGCTTTTCTTTGTCCAATTCAGGACGGTAGTTTCATCCTCTTTTTTTTTTTCTAGTTGCTTGGATGCTTCCCAAATGGTTTAAATGTTCCTGAATCCAATTGATCTAATATTTGTTCCACTGCCAATTCCAAAGGTCTTGCTCGATCATCTACTTCATCATTAAAGAGCTTACTTTTTCACCAAGGATGGTCTTTAGATAAGTATCAGCGAGCACCAGTGTATCCTATCCTACTTCTTAACCGTTGTGATGATGCATTCACATTACAATTGGGACAAGCCAAATATTCTTTTGTACTCCATCTTGACAAGTTACCATATGCAAGATAGTCATTAATAGTCTACATAACAAGTGCATGCATTAAAAAACTTGCCCCAGTTGAGGCATCATAAGTAACTACACCATCTTCCCATAACTCCTTCAACTCGTCAATTAATGGCCTCAAGTAAACATTAATATCTCTCCCCGGTGCTTGCGGTCCAGGAATAAGCAATGACATCATGGAAAATGGTTGTTTCATACACTTCCACGGCGGTAGGTTATAAGGCATAACTACCACATGCCACATACTATATGAGTTGCTCATATTTCCAAAAGGGTTGAAACCATCGGTAGCCAACCCAAACCTCACATTACGTGGTTCTTGGACAAACACAGTATGTTGCCTATCAAAATCCTTCCACGCCTCACCATCGGCTAGATGCCTTAATATGCCATCATCAACACGTTTTTCTTTATGCCATCTCATATCGCCAGCTGTTTTTCTCGACATGTATAATCTTTGCAACCTTGGTGTTAACGGGAAACATCTCAAAATTTTATGAAGTATCTTCTTACCTTTGCCATCATTCAATTTGTATCTAGGTTCCTTACAAATCGGACAATTTTCTAAATTTGCATTTTCCTTCAAAAAAAGAGCACAATCATACTTACATGCATGAGTAGGCACATATCCTAACCCAAGTCACATAAAAATTTCTTCACTTCATAAAGGGTCCACGGAACCTTTTGATCACTTTCTAGTAAAAGGTCTTTCAATACACCCAACAACATGTCAAAAGAATTATTGCTCCACTTGTTTAACACTTTCATATGAAGCATCTTAATGACAAACGATAACAAAGTAAACTTCTAATAGCCAAGGTATAATGGATGCCGAGCATCCTCTAACAATTTATCAAGGTTTCGTGCATCCTCTCTTTGCTCATTATCATGCCATCCATCCTCTTCATCATCATCAAAAATATTCGCCATGCGACGGTCTTCTAACATATCATACAATTCATCTTCAACGTCAAGGCATTCATTGGTTGGCCCTTCATCACCAACACCTTCAATGTCATTGTCATTATTCCACACACGAGGTTGATTGACGGAAACAGTTTCCCCATGGTGCACCCAAGTCTTGTATGAAAGCAATATCCCTTTTCGGTATGATGTTCAAAATTTAGGCAATCCATACACAGACAACGAATTCTATTATCTAGGCCAACATTTGTCATTGCAAATTGGAGAAATGACTTAACCCCTTTTATATACTCCGAACTCAATCTATTTCTAATTGACATCCAACTCTTGTCCATATTTGGTGACCTACAAAGTGAAGATTATGTTAGGTGAATAAGCCAAGAACCAATTAACTAAATATGAATTAAATATGAATTTTATTCCTATTTTGGAGGCTAATTTTTTTATAAGGTGAAAAAGTTATTTATACGCTTTAGGAAAGCATAAAAATCTCACATTCCTTCCTATATTATTCAACTATAATAGTTATTGATTCCATTATGGTTGTTTTAGTATTGAATAAGCATAATATTGAATATTGCTACTGTTGCTGCCAAGAAAAGAAAAGAAATAGATTAAGAACTAACAAGAAGTTGCTGCTGCAACATGAAGCTGCTGTTACAGCAAGTTGTTGCCACAATGCACAAAGAACCAACATGAAGCTGTGGCTACCACAATGCTGCCACAAAGAGCAGGACAAAGTGCTGCCACAATGCACAAAGCTGCTACAGCTACTGCTGCCCCAATGCTCACACTGGAGGCATGATTCTGTACCACAAAGAGCAGGATAAAGCATGATTCTAACAAATAGCAGGACAAATACCAGCAAGAGGACCTCACCCAAAAATAAGACCACCAGCAGGAGGACCTCAGACTCAACACAAACAGCAACAGCCTCACCAAACAAATGCAGACTAAAATTTGCCTTAAACATATACTAAGAGCCAAACAAACAGACAGTAGTAGACTATAACTTGTTACTGCTGCTGTAGACTTTAACCAATGTAGGGTGTAGACACCCCATTTTTGACCGACCTTAAGACTCAGACGTCACCGATTGAGCGCTTGGTGATGTTGCATAATGTGCTCGTTCAGAAGTTTCAGAGTCGCGGCCGTGAGCCCTGCCTCCGGACTTCCGAACCCTCTTCTGTGCCTTGCCTCGGTTTGCGAACCAGACTCGGTTTTCTATGTTTATTTTCCTGAGGGGAGGGAGAGGTCCCGTAGACCATCTCTTAGTGGCCGTGGGCTACATTTCGTGGCCGTAGGCCATTTTGCCCATTTCGGAGTCCGGTTTCCGGTTTTTCGGGATCGTTGGCCGTGTGCCTCGGTTCGGGACCACCTAACCATCTCCGTTTGTTCTGATTTTTGTCATACTTCCTTTATACTCCCTTTTGAGGGACACTGGGGTCTGAGAAACTGACTTCGTGGCCGAATGCCACTTTCGGTGCTTAACAGCCCATTTTCGGGACCTCGAACTGCGCGTTTTGGCCCCTGAACATTCGTTTTACAACGGTTTTCGTTCATTTTTGGCAGGTACCTCTGTTTTATCACTGGGAAGGTCACTGAAGGGTGGGAGGCCAGTAATTTTTGCAGCAACCAGTTATATATCCTCCGACGCCCGTTTTTCGCACTTCCGGGCTAATGTTGAACACCTTGGGCCCACTTTCTTGAACTTTGAACCACATACTTGTGATGTACACACATGGGAGGACCCTAAAAGTTGGTGGCTGGCCACTAATGTTGCTTGACCCTTTTGAACCCCTCCTTCCGAGCCAATGTTGAACACCTTGAGCCCACTTTCTTGAACTTTGAACCACATACTTGTGATGTACACACATGGGAGGACCCTAAAAGTTGGTGGCCGGACACTAATGTTGCTTGACCCTTTTGAACCCCTCCTTCCGAGCCAATGTTGAACACCCCTGAGCCACTTTCTTGGACTTTTAACCACAGGGTTGTGTTGAGGGCACATGGGAGGACACCATAATGTGGTGGCCGGCCACTAAACCAACTTGACCCTTTTGACCCCTAGCTGGCCGGCTAGGGGTTGTGGCCGGCCGGCCACCTGCAACAAAAATACCTGGCCGGCCATGATCCTCACACTGTTCACTTTACAGCTGTATGGCTTTATCCCCCAGAAAATATCTATATCCGGGGGATATTTTGTGGGGGAAAGCTTGCCTCCTTTTTCCCCCACCTTTTGCCCCTCTTTTTGGTCCATATAACCAAAGGCCAACACTTGTATTAGGGGTTAGAGAAATTGCCTTCAAGCATATACATTCAAACCTCCCTCTATCTCTCTCATTTTCCTCAAAAACATCCAAGTTCTATACTTCATTCCTTCACCACCACCAAGCACCACCACCACCACTCCATTTCCAGCAACAAGGAGGGCTTCTCAAAGGCTAAAGGTGCTGCAACTTGGTCCAAGAAGCAACCAAAGATTGGTCTACAAGGGTGAGTTGCTATTTCACCCTTTTTGGGCTTATTTTTGCAACTTTTCTTAACCATATATGCTTTTTTCTTTGAGCTCCGGCCATAACTGAAAGTGGCCTTGTTTTGAGCTCATTTTCACTTTTTCTTAAGGGCTCAACCCTGTTTGAGCCCCCCATATTGCACTTGCTTCAATACCCTTCTTAAATACCGTTTTCTTGCATGATTTTTTTAGCTTGTGTGTGATCTGTTTTGGAGCATGATGTAAACTGTAAATAGGATTATTTTGATCCCCTATTCAACATTGAAGAAGGGATCAACATTGTTTGGGACCTCCATGCTATACTTGCCTTTATACTCCCTTTTTGGTCCCATTTTTGCATGCTTTGGCAGCCTATTGTGCTTTGGTTTTTGGCCATTTTACAGCACTAAAAATAGTCTCATTTTGGTCCATTCTTCATGTTTCATTTAGGGCCTTTGATGGTTTGGGACCTCCATATGCCACTTCATGTTATATCTCTCTTTTGGTCCCCATTCTTGCATGTTTTGTTAGCCTATCATGCTTTTGTTTTTGGCCATTTTACAGTTCTGAAAATAGTCTCATTTTGGCCCATTATTCATGTTTCATTAAGGGTCTTTGGCTGTTTGTGGAATATTTTACATACCTCATGTTATAGCCTCTTTTGAGCCTTATTTTGCATTGCATCTCTAGCATGTTTGTATACTGTTTTGGAGTTTTTACAGTTCTGTAAATATGCTTATTTTTGGTCCCTCTTCAATGTTGTAGAAGGGAATTTTTCAGTTTGGGCTTTGCATATACCACTTGCCTCTTTGGCCACCTTTTGGCCCTTTTTCTTGCATGGGAGTGCAGCCATACCTGTGTTTGTTTTTGGGGTTTTTACAGTTCTGGAAAACATCATATTTTGGGCCCCTCTTCAACTTTGTTGAAGGGCCCTAACCTGTTTGAGGACAGCAGCTGTGAGTTGCTTCATAATCTCATGTTTAGGGCCATTTTTGCATGCCATTGTTGCCCTATCTTTGCTTGCTGTTTGGCCATGTTTTGAACTGGAAAAATGCTTATCTTGGGATTGCCTTGCTTCTGTATTTTCATTGCATGTCCATATTGTGCATGTTTGGTATAGCTATAGGCCATTTCGGATGCCAAAATTCATATTTCGGGAGAGATTCCATGCATCGGGTGTGTTTTCGCCTCATTTCGGGGCTGTTTTCCCCCACATTTCATTGCTGAAAATCCATTAACATATTTTCATGTCATTCCCATGCCATAGCATTGCATATACTATTGCCTCGGTTTGCGTGCCCGTGTGCACGCATTTCGAGGCACTTCATTTTCATCCATCGGCATCCTATGTGAGTGTGGCTGAGGCTCTCTCATGTTGGTATAAGCCCATATCATTTTTCCATGTCATATTGCATTGCGTATGCCATTGCCTCGGTTTGCGTGCCCGTGTGCATGCATTTCGAGGCACTTCATTTTCATCCATCGGCCTCCTATGTGAGTGTGGCTGAGGCTCTCTCATGTTGGTGTAAGCCCATTATTGCATTGCATATGCCATTGCCTCGATTTGCGTGCCCGTGTGCACGCATTTCGAGGCACTTCATTTTCATCCATCGGCCTCTTATGTGAGTGTAGCTGAGGCTCTCTCATGTTGGTGTAAGCCCATTATTGCATTGCATATGCCATTGCCTCGATTTGCGTGCCCATGTGCACGCGTTTCGAGGCACTTCATTTTCATCCATCGGCCTCTTATGTGAGTGTGGCTGAGGCTCTCTCATGTTAGTGTAAGTCCATGTTGCATTCTATATGCCATTTTAGCCATATTGCATTGCGTATGCCATTGCCTCGGTTTGCGTGCCCGTGTACACGCATTTCGAGGCACTTCATTTTCATCCATCGGCCTCTTATGTGGGTGTGGCTGAGGCTCTCTCATGTTAGTGTAAGTCCATGTTGCATTCTATATGCCATTTTAGCTATATTGCATTGCGTATGCCATTGCTTCGGTTTGCGTGCCCGTGTGCACACATTTCGAGGCACTTTATTTTCATCCATCGGCCTCTTATGTGAGTGTGGCTGAGGCTCTCTCATGTTAGTGTAAGTCCATGTTGCATTCTATATGCCATTTTAGCCATATTGCATTGCGTATGCCATCGCCTCGGCTTGCGTGCCCGTGTGCATGCATTTCGAGGCATCTCTTTTTTTACAGCATAGTGCATGCTAGGTTGTATCTTAGATCGCATTCTGTCATTTTCTCGGTTTACGTGCCCGTGTGCACGCATTTCGAGGCATCTCTTTTTTACAAACATAGTGCATACTACGTTGTATCTTAGATCGCATTCTGTCATTTTCTCGATTTGCGTGCCTGTGTGCACGCATTTCGAGGCATCTCATTTTCATAGCATTGTGCATGCTAGGCTGTGTCTTAGTTGCATTCATGCATATCATGCATATTGCATCGTGTCCGGGATAGGAGTTAGCTCGGGCACGGGAAACGAGGTGCGTGTCGTACTCCGAGTGACGGAACGTGTCTCAATTCCCCAGTCACCGACACTCCGGATCATCCATGATGGAGTTAGGTCTTGTTGTGTTTTCATGTGCATTCATTCTATATTGAGTTGTGCAATTCGACTCCTCGGCCATCATGCCTCGGTATGCGTGATTGGTGGCACGAGGATCGAGGCATGCATATATTTGTGAAAATACATTGCTATGCCCCTTTCCTGCTCTCTGTTGCAGCAAAATGAAGAATCAGCAACTTTTCTGGAGCTTGGCACGCATTCCAAGAACAAGTGTAAACAGAGGCTAATTGGGGCATCCCAGTGGATTTCTGCGCAAGGCAGCCCAGACATGCATCATTCATCAGAAGCAAGGCAGTCCCTGGCTTGCACGCCAGTTTTACAGTTTTCTTAGTTAATTTGTTAATTAATTAGGAATTTTTGTATTATTTGGACTGTAATATTCTTTTATTCGGGACTGTATGTTTATTCGGACCCTCTGTGCGAGGGCATAACTGTAATAAGTGTGCGTGTGTGTGTTGTATGTCTTCCAACCCCACGTCTTTCTCCCTTTTATTTATCCGCTTATGGTGGTTAGATTAGGGCATATTTCAATTAGCATACAGTATGATAGCATGTTTGCATTTCATTCATTTGTATTGCATGCACCGGGCTTGGCGCATCATACTAACTGCATTGTACTTTCAATTACAAGTTGAATACATGTTAGCTGTAGCATTCCACATGCCATGTTTAGAATAGCCGAGCCTGCCATAGTTGCATTTTGCATGTGTTGCATTAGGCATTTCTGTATAATTAGGATCATGCATGATTTCTAATACAGTTTTTGTTTTGGCTTGGAGTACTCGGTAAGCTTTATGCTTTAGCATCCTTGCATGCGTGTGAGTGACTGCCATGAATAGCATGCTTACCATGAGGCTATATGCTTATGTGATATAACTGCCTGAATGCCTGTGGGTGAAGGTTGGGTTATTTGGATTGGAATAAATCATCAACTATTTGTTTTAAGCCCACTAGATAGTGGCAAAACCATCTTTTCCAAGCCCACCCGAGTGTGGCAAAATCTGCATTTTAAGCCTACTTGCGAGTAGCAAACCATCTTTCAAATAAACAAGCATGAAATGTTTTGTTCCAATTCGGGCGACCCAGTCTATACTTATATGCTGTGTGCATCACGTAGTAACCTAGGCTAATAACCAGAATAAGAACACACAAAGTTTTCAAAAATAGATATCATGGTTAGTAGAGGCCGGTCTCTGACCGGGCGAGCGGGGGTGCTCACGAAGTGACCTTCCCCAATCGTACCCAAGTTCCCGAGCCGAGGCAACTTTGGTGATGACGGACACGTGGCCTTAGGCAAACGAGTCAGGGTTTCCTAAATTTCCCATTAAAAAACATTTAGGTGGCGACTCTGTATCTGGCAAAGCAGTCCATGTTTGGCACTTCTTTCAAAAATCTGTTTTTTCTCAAAACGATTTGCCGGATTTTGACTCTTTGGTTCAGACTTAGAACCGTGACAAATTTGAGAGTCCTGAGCTGTAGTGACCCCAAATATGAACGGAACGGGAGCTCGTTCCTCCCGGGGCATTCGGGGACGTCTACATAGGGCAGCAAACGAACACCAGTATTTTTTAACATATACACCAACAGGACAGCCAAACAACCTCAACCAATGTAGAATTTAACTGGACAATATTGACACAGGTTAAGTTGAAAGTTCTTCTCTCTCTCTCTCTATATATATATATATATATATATTATACATATATGTTTTATTATTTAAATCAAGCATACTTCTGGTTCATGTTTTCTTAGTAAAAATTTGTATTTCCTAATGCAGATGGTTTGATTGATTTTGAAGATCTATTGGAGGACACATCACCGTCTTCCAGTTTAAATATTCTAGAAAAGGATTATGCTGACCCAACTTGTAACAAGGGTGAACTGCATGAGAGGGTGTTTTGTAATGTTTGGTTTATTGTAATGAGATGAAATTAAAATATCATTCCATTATGCAACCTAACTAAAAATAAATTGTAAAGTTCAATACTTTTCCTACATTTTAACTTAATTTTCTTAGCAAATAAACATTGGGATTGTAATGTTTGCTTACAAAATAATGATTTTAGAGCATATCACATTAATTCATGACTATAATAATTTAATAAATAAACAAACAAAACAATTGACTATGTTTTATTATAAACCCTGAGAAAAATTTACAAAATCTCATAGAAGAAACATATAACATCAAATTCAACCCTTTAACTCCTCTAAAGTTTTGGTTATACATTCTTTCCAATCAAAAAGTTCAGGAATTATATATCATAGAATTAATAGTCCAATTGATTACAATCCCCTTTTATCCAGTCCATCTAGACAAACATGGACTAAATGTGTCTATTAACAAAGCTAACTATGCATTTTGCCTCACAAAGTAGATGGACGTTATGTGATTATTTTTAAATGTCCAGCAGTGATTTG
The DNA here is from genome assembly GCF_055761805.1 of Camellia sinensis. NCBI lineage: Eukaryota > Viridiplantae > Streptophyta > Magnoliopsida > Ericales > Theaceae > Camellia > Camellia sinensis. Next base: position 65,153,803 of record NC_138972.1, read on the forward strand.
TACGTAGGTCAAATTACAGTGATTTAATTTTAAATTTTATGTCAATTTGATCCAATTGATAACGAGTTAATTAGAATTAGAAGGATCAAAATGACATAAGGATATCCCACTGCAGGCCCAATTAAAATCAAGATAAAGCCCTGTTTGGATTAATTGCAAACAATTATTTGCACTTAGGAGATTTTGAACGTAAAACCATTAAAACGAGTACACTCCTAAGTCCAAATTTTGACCACGAGGCTAACCTCGGGCTCTTTGTTCATCTAATTCAATGCAACAACTGATGCATTTATATGCAATAGTAACAACTTTGTTCATCTAATACATGGCAGCTTTACAATTCCATAGAGCACACAGTAATATTCCAAAACCTAATGTATCTTATTACTGAACTATATTTCTTAGTAGCATCCATTAGAATTGTATTTTTACAAGGTATAATAAACGAGAATAGTTTTTATGCCAAATTAAAATAATTTTAATCTACCTTTTATTTGCAAAGCAAACGTGACATTTGCGGTTTTCTAAAATTTGTTATTACCAAATTCTATAACCAATGCAGCTTAGGTAAACAAAATAAAAATGAAAAGAAATTAATTCAACTTGGACTATATCTTGTACAAAGTGAATATACAATCATAATTTTATTTTTTTTATCAACAAAACAAAAACTTTATTGATGAAAATACAATGTAAAATAAAATATTGAGATATACCAAAAAAGATCAGTGTGTGGAGCATCATAACAATAATTTTATTAATCACACTGAGCAAATTATGGTGTAAGTAATGCTAAGGCTACATTTGGATTTAGAATTCGAAAAGAGATTTATGGACAGAAAGAAAAGGGAATAGAATACAAAAATTGAACATGTTTTTTATTTACGTGTTTCATATATGTATGCCCTGAAAGTATGAGCCGGATCCATCACACGTGTTGGATTGGACGGAGTTAGGGGTAGACGAGGATGCCTCGTATGAGGAGAGACCGGTTAGAGTTTTAGATACTCGAGACCAAGTCTTACAAGGCAAGACGATTCCTTTGGTAAAAGTGTTGTGGCGATACCACGAGGTTGAGGAAGCCACTTGGGAGCGTGAGGCGGAAGTCCATGTGAAATATTCGGACCAGTTTGTTGATGTTTGATTACGTATAGAAAACTTTGTTATGTAAATGAATTATAAACATTGCATATGTTTTGGAAATGTGAATTGTATATTTAGTGTTGAAAACTCATTTATCATGTTGATGGGAATGGATGACTGGTGGATGAGTCATGGTAATGAATTGGAATTATTATCATTGTTGTAATTGATTAAAACATGGTTTTAATGAGTAATTTAGAATTTCGGGGACGAAATTCCTAAAGGGGGAAGATTATAGCGATTCTAGTTTGGAATCGACCCGTTTGATGTTTTAGATCCGGGTTTCGTTGTCATATATAGTTATTCATGTCTTGTTTCCCATTGTCTCTCTTTCAGTTTATCTTTTGGGATGTGTTGATTTTGTTTGGAACAAGTCGGTAGCTTGTTTTTCAAACTTTTGTTGCCCATAATTTTGTTCCCTCGCTCGAGCGTCACTTCTTGCGCTCGAGCAGTCTTTGTGAACTCTCAATACTTTTGCAGGTCTATAAAAGTACAGGGAAGTAATATTCTACGCTCAAGCGATGCTTCTTACGCTCGAGCGATGTCGGCTCGAGCGACCAATGTTGAGCTTGAGCGATGGTCTATTGTCTGTAAAACTTCTTGGAGTTCGTATTCTACGCTCGAGCGGTCACATCTTTTGTGTCTGGATGCTCGAGCAACAGTTCTTGTGCTCGAGCGGTTTGCGCGTATATCAGTCCGTAAAAGTCACTTTTTACATCACTTTTTCAACTTTCTCTCTCTCTAAACATTTCAAAACCTAAATATTTCTCACTCTCTCTCTAAAACTCAGGTATTTCACTTGAATCCACCTAGATCCATTGATATTTGTCCCCGTGTGCTTTTGTTAAAAAGATAGAGCTTGATGAGGGCTTCGTTCTAGTCGAAGCAAAGTTGATTTTCGGCGTGTTTGAGTTTCCTATACTTCCTCTCTCGTCTTCAAAAACTTGAGATAGGAATTTTTCGCACCTTCTATGAGTTTTAACTTAGTTATTTGCGATTTCTAAACAACATTGTGATTTTGGAGGTTTTTGGGTAAAATCAAAAGAGGGGTTTTTCAAATGGATCCTTGAAAATAACTATGATGTTGGTAAAAATATTGAGTTGGGAAGAAATGGTTGATTTTGAGACTTGGGTTGATTTTGGAGAGAAAATGAATTTTTCCCTAAATGCATCAAATATTGATTTTGTATAAATAATGAAATTGATATTGAAATTGTGAAATTGGATTGATATTGATGAGGATGGTGGAGTTGGATATCTATTATCACTCACCTCTTGAAATTTAGAAAGTTTATCTTTATTGAGAATTGTATATCTGTTGAAAAATATCTGTTTTGGGCTATCGGTGGAGGATAGCTATGATTGTTGCTATGATTGTTATAGAAATTGCATGAGAATTAGGGGAATTGAAACTATTTTCTCATTCATATGCATCGATCATTATTTCACATTTATACATTTCATATGCATATTGTTTTGAGAAAATGGGTAAATCTGGAAAGGAGTTGTTGTTACTTCAAATAAGTTAGCCTTTGTGTCAAGGGTGAAAGTTCTGAAAATCGTGCGTATACATGGGTGTCGATCTTGCGGGCAAAATTTCTGTGAAATGGCAATAGTAGTGCTTATATAGCCTACGTTTACATAGGTCCCGGTTTACGGTTTCCTCCAGAAAATTTTTTCGAGAAAGGTTGTATTGTTTGAAATCCCAGAGCATGATTCATTGTCCTATCTTTTTATTCCAAAGGAAGAGATTTATGTTATTATTATGGCATTGCATAGTTTTAGAAAGAGATACAAAAATGTTTTGGCATGAGCATTGCATATGCATCAACCTTATAGCTTTGTTAAGATTCATATACTATGTTGGATTATTTTTACTGGGCTTTGGCTCACCTTATGTGGGAAAGACATTTCAGGTGTTGATGATATGCCTCTACCAAGGCAATAGCTTGGCAGGACTTAGAACGAGTGCTTCTCTTGTGCATTTACTGTATTTGTTTTGTACAAGCCAAGGGCTTTAACTGTATTAGACTTAAGTCCACTTTTGTTGTAACCAAGAACTGTCTTGGAAAGTTGTAAGCCTTTAGGGCATCTATTTATCTATTTTACTTTCTCATCTTATTTCTTATTGTACATATGCTATAGATTCATGGCTAGACTTATGAATTTATATCTGCATATGTCACCTTTTGTACAAGTGATTGGGATAAACGAAAGATAATTATTTCATCATATGTTGTTATGAAATTTATATTGTGGATGGCTTATAGCAATTATTTTGGAGCGTTGCAACTAGAGACTGAATGGTGGTGTAATAGATGTGTTATGGTGTATGTTAAGGATATATAAATCAAAAAGTCTAGGCACACAGACGACGGAACACAGAAACTGTGCATCCAATTGTCCAGTCGGATGACTGCCCGGATGATCGGCCAGAGCTTGTTGATCGCGACTGTCATGGTGTTAACCGCGACTATCACAGTGTCTTTTGGGTGTTCGAGCATTTGGCCGAACGATCGCCCGGTGGAACAGTTTCTGTGTTTAGTCTCTGTGTGCATAGCATTACTATATATAAATAATAGATAAAATAAATAAGTAATGTAAAAAGTACAGTGGGTCCCACCTCATAGTCACCTAAACACATAAGCACACCACATAAGCACCTTGTCACATAGAGCACATACGAACCACCCCTCTAAGATATCAACATGTTCCACGGCGTTCAAAGATTTCCAAGTGAAAAAAGCATTGATCAAGTACCCTTCCAAAAGGACTTAAATGAGTGGAAAAAATGCAAGTTGTATCCTAGAAGTTTGATCCCATACCCATATAGTTACCTAAACACATGCTCATGTTAAGCAATTGACATTCTTTCCTAGCATGGCAACCCATTATGGCGCTAGCCACTTCCCACGAGCTCAAGGTACTCAAACTTGGTTGGCTCTAATACCAATTTGTAAACCCCTGAATTACTAATAATGAAACATTACTCATAATATAATTAATTCTACACCATTCTTCACCAACCAACAACATTAATCCAACACCCTCTTTATCATTGAAATACAACCTCAAGATAACAAATGTCATGTTCAACTTTTAGTTACATCAACATTAACATAGTTCAAGAAGTTAGAGGAGATGATAAAAAAATGCCCTGTTGGCTTACAAATATCAAGATCACGCCATGTTACAACAAATGGACTCATAGTCCCAAAACATGTATGCTCGGAGCTTCCACAAAATATATTCATGAGGTTTGCGCTCCAACCAATACAAAACTTGCACTTCCTTCTCATTGGGGCGGTGTGGCACATTACCAAGTCCTAAAATGTTAGACAAGAATGAGTTAGATGCTCAGTAGAAAAACTTTTAACAAGTATCTAGTTATTCAAAGACCCATATGGTATCATCACAATCAAACCATATTTAGTTCAACTAATTATATTACTTTAAAAGAGAAAGTGAGAACCCACTGTTTGTACAAATTTGATAAATTTAACACCGGGGGTAAATACGCTATGAAGTCCCTAAAGAGAGTCCCAATACATACATATATATAGGTTTACATCGAAAAATATCCCCACATTAGCTGGCTATTAATACGGCGGGAAATGGGCACCCCAAATCATCCATTTTTCCACTTTTATCGACTATAATATGGCAGGACCAGTGGACACCCAAAAATATCTCCCCACATTCATCCGACGATATAGCGATTCTCATTTAGACCCAACCCGTTGATGTTTTGGATCTGGGTTTCATTGTCCTATACAATTCTTCATGTCTTATTTCTCCTTATTCCTCATTGAGTTTGGTTATTAAAGTGTCTTGGTTGCGTTTGGAACAAGTTGTGAGTTAGTTTTTCAAAATGGTTTATGTCTCTTCGCTCGAGCGACACTTTTTGCGCTCAAACTATTTTTGAGAATTCTTAGTACTTTTGTAGGACTATAGAGATACTAGGAGTTGGCATTCTACGCTCGAGCAGTGTTGGCTCAAGTAGTCCTTCTTGAGCTCGAGCTATGGTCCTCTGTCCGTAAAACTTCTGGAAGGTTGTATTCTTTGCTCAAGCGATAAACTTCTTCGCTCGAGTGGTCTCACTTATTTTATCTGGTCACTCAAGTGACACTTCCTTCGCTCGAGTAGTCTGCGTGTATATCAGTCCATAAAAGTCACTTTTTGAGTCACTTTTTCATATCTCTCTCTCTCTCTCTCTAAACATTCTAAAAACCCTAGTTCTACAGCTTCTCTCTCTAAAACTAACCTTCTCTCTACAAATATACTCTCATCCATTGATTTCTCAGCCTTAGTCCATTTGTTAAAAAGGTAGAGTTCATCTAGAGCTTCATTCTAATCGGAACAAAGTTGGGTTTCGGCGTTTTTGAAGTTTCTCCATTCTCTCTTGTCTTCTAAGCTTGAGGTAGGGATTCTCTGCACTTTCTTATGATTTTTAACTTAGTTATTTGCTATTTCTAAAATAATATCGTGATTTGGAGATTTTTGAACAAACCTAGGGTTTTGGTTTAAAAATCAAAATGAGATTTTCAAATGGTTATGGGATTGGAAATGAGGTGGAATTGCGATAAAATGGTTGGTTTTGATACTTGGGATTGATTGCGGAAGAAAATGGAATTTTTGCCCTAAATATCTGAAAGGTTGATTTTGTATAAATAATTGGATTTGATGTTGGAAATATGAAATTGGGTTGATAGTGATGAGGATGGCGGAGCTGGGTATGTATTATCACTCACATCTTGGAAATTGAAAAGTTTATCTTTATGAAAATTATTTATCTATTTAGAGATATCTGTTTTGGGCTATCGTTGGAGGATAACTATGATTGTTGTGGAAATTGTATAAGAATTAGAGAATTGAAATTATTTTCTCATCCATTGCATTGAGCATTGTTGCATATTTAACACATTGAAAATGTTGTTGTTTTGAGAAAAATGGGTAAATACCTAGGTGAATCTGAGTAGGAGTGTAGTTGTGGTATTAAGTTGGCCAGCGTGTCCTTGGTGAAAGTCTAAAAACCTGCACGATTAGGTGTTGAGCCTTCCGGTTAATATAAGTAAAAATGAAAATTGGGTAATGCTTGTAGCCTACTTGCAGACACGTCCTAGAGATTCACAGGGTTGTATTCATTACCATGTTTTCTATTGTAAAGGAAGTGACATCATGAATTGAGATATAAATTTGGCATTGCACAGTTTTGGAAAGAGAAATGAAAATGTTTTGGCACGGGCATTTCATATGCATTCACCTTATATCTTTGTTAAGATTCATAAACTGTGTTGTAGTATCTTTACTGGGCTTTGGCTCACACTATGTGGAAAAACCATTTTTAGGTGCTGATGATATGCCTCTGCCAAGGCAATAGCTTGGGAGGACATAGAGCTAAAGGCTTCTTTTCGTGTATCGTTGTATTCATTTTGTACAGGCCATGAGCTTAAAATGTATTGGATTTAAATCCATTTTGATTATAACCAAGCATTGCCTTGGAAAGATGTAGCCAATAGGGCACTATTATATATGTTTAACTCTTACTTCATATCTTTTGTTTATAACACATGCTATAGATTCAGAGTTAAGGCTTATGAATATATAGCTGCATGTTTTATCTTTTGTACTATGGAATCATGTGAAATGGAAGAGACATTGTATTTAGAATGGTATGATTATTTATTAATATTGTGGATGGTTCTATTGTAATTATTTTCGGGATGTTACAGATGATAAGCTCAAGACATGGCAATTGGGCACCTAAACTTCCCCACCCGAGTACTAATCATACACAACATTTTTCCAAAACCGACTCTCTACCCAAACTCACATACTATTTACGTCCCCCTTAATAATCTTTCCAAAGCTTCCGAGTATTCATACATTCATTGGAATAAAAGTATTCTTTCACCATCTAAGCAATTGGGGCAAATATAAATGACAATATCCAATATCTCAAGAACATTCCAAATTCATAATTCTCCATTCAAATACCACTTTAATATCATAAACCAATCATCAATTTAAAGAATTAAGAGTTAATTTCATTTTTATTACATTATTTCTAAAACTCTAAAATTATGGGTTTTTTTTTTTAATAAAATTTGGGGCTTTTGTCCCTCCAACATATATCATATTAATTTTCATCAAAAACTTCCATAATGCATGGCTAAAAGCAGAAATCTTAAGAAAATTGTAGGGAAAATACTATTTTTGTAAGAAAAACTTCAATCCATAAACTGAAACATTCATTAACTCATCAATGTCATGGCAACACCACATAATCATCTCCAAATTAAAGAGATACAAGGTTAAAGCAGTTCTACCTCAAGAATCAAGACAAAGAAGCTAGGTTTTTGAAGAACTCTTCGTAAAATCCAAGTCCAATTGGTAGAATCCAAGATCTCCAAATGAACTTCAATTTTTGGAAGAGCTTTTAGCTTGAATCTTAGTGTATGGGACATTTCTAGAGAGAAATAGCTAGGGTTTTTAGAGCTAGAGAGAGAGAGAGAGAGAGAGAGAGAGAGAGAGAGAAAAGAAGAGAAAAAGAAAAAGTGAGGAAAATGATCTAAAAGTCACTTTTTAAGTGGCTGATATCGCGAAAACCGCTCAAGTGGTCTTTTCAATGCTCAAGTGGTGAATAAAACCTCTTAGTATCTCTGCAAGCAAAACGAGATACTGGGAACCCCTCATTTTTGCTCGAGCGACCACTTGTTTGCTCCAACGGTACTTCGACCTACAAAACAAACTATTGAGAGCACCTCAGCTCTGCTCAAGCTGTATTTTCACTACTCAGTAGTCACCTTAAACGAATTGTCACAATCTCTCCCCCTTAAGGAATTTCGCCCCCGAAATAACATCAATCCTCAACACAACATCAACAATATGATACCAATACAATAATAACCAATTCACAACCATCCCCAAACAGCGAACGAACAACTTCTAATAGCAATATAAAGAAAATATAAGAGGAATGATACATCACATCCGGTTTACTCCATATCAAAGGAAAAGCAATTCAAGTGAAAACGTTACACATTTTGAAATAAATATGGGTATTTCTCGCGGGCCTCAGCCTTACGCTCCCAAGTTGCTTCCTCAATGTCGTGATGATGCTACAACATTTTAACTAATAGAATGGTCTTACCCTTTAATACTTTTTCCCGAGTGTCTAGGACTTGAACCAGTCTCTCTGCATAAGACGCATCCTCATCAACCTCAAGATCTGTCCAATCTAACACATGGAAAGGATTGGGCCCATACTTACAGAGCACTGGCACATGGAACACATTATGCACACTGGAGAGTAATGGTGGTAAAGCAAGCTAATAAGCAACTTCTTCTATCCATTCTATGATGTCAAAAGGACTGATAAATCGAGGAGATAATTTCCCGCTTCAAACAAACCTTGTCAATCCCTTTCTAGGTGAGATTTTTAGAAATACATGATCTCCTACCTCAAAGGACAACAGTCTCTACCTACGATTGGCATAACTTTTTTGACGACTTTGAGCCATAACTAATCTCTTCCGAATGAGAGCCACCCTCTCGGTGGTCTCACGAACCAACTCGGGCCTAAGCATATGTGAATCCCTTACCTTGGCCCAACAAACCGGTGATCTACAAGGATACCCATAAGGAGCTTCGAAAGGTGCCATCTCAATGCTAGCTTGATAACTATTATTGTAAGCAAACTCGACTAAATGTAAATGTTTCTCCCAAGGCCTTTTGAAGTCTAACACACAAGCTCTTAACATGTCTTCTAAAATTTGAATGGTGCGCTTGGATTGTCTATTGGTTTGAGGGTGGTAGGCGGTACTAAAGTTCAGTTGAGTACCCAAGACACTCTAAAGATTCTGCCACAATCGAGAAGTCACGCAAGGGTATCTAGCAGAAACTATACTCATCAAAACTCCATGGAGTTGAATAATTTCACAGATGTAAAGTTTGGCTAAATATTCAATAGAATCCCCCACACTCATGGCAAGAAAATAGACTAACATGGTGAGTTGATCTACAATCACCCATATCGCATCATTACCCCTTTGCGTTTTAGGAAGACCCATAACAAAGTCCATGTTGACATGTTCCTATTTCCACTCGGTAATAGGTGAAGGTTGCAATAATCCCTGGGGTTTTTGATGTTCGGCCTTGATTTGCAGATAGGTTACCTAGACACAAATGAGGCTACATTCTTCTTTATACCCCTCTACCAAAACTAACGACTAAGGTCATGTTATATTTTTGTGCCTCCCGGATGTACCACAAGGTGAGAGTAGTGGAGTTCCTGAAGGACTTTGTCTCTAATAGGCTCAGGTACAAAACAACCGGTCAAGATAACAAACACTCAAATCGACGTAAATATTCGAACACTTCTCCTCCTTTCCCTTGGAGATTCTCTCTCAAATAGTCTCCACTTTTGAGTCACCCTGTTGTGCTTCCACTACTCTTGTGACAAGTGTAGGTAGTACAAAAGCGATGAACAAGGTGGCTTGTTCTGTGGACTTGCGAAGTTGCAAGTCAAACTCACTAATGTATCCCATCATCTTCCATTCCCTCACTGCGAGACTAGTTAAGGTACTTATGAATTTTCTACTCAAGGCATCAACCACTACATTAGCCTTTTTGGGGTGATAGTGTAACTCAAAGTCGTAATCCTCCATAAATTCCATCCATCTCCGTTGACACAAATTCAAATCTTTATGAGAAAATAGGTACTTGAGACTCTTATGATTGGAGAATACTTCAAATTTTTCACCATACAAATAATGTCTCCAAAGTTTGCAGGCAAAAATGACAACAGGAACTTCTAGGTCGTGAGTCGGAAAATTTCTCTCATGAATTTTTAGTTGTCGAGTACCGTAAGCCACTACCCTGCCCTCTTGCATCAAAACACACCCTAACCCTTCCTTAAAACCATGACAATGAACCGTATACCCCAAACCACATTATGGTATAATGATAATAGGAGCGATAGTCAACCTAAGCTTCAATTCTTGAATGGGTCTCTCACAAGCTTCACTCCAAACGAATTTTAGCCCCTTACGAGTCAATCTAGTAAAAGGTGATGCTATAAAAGAAAAATTCCTTACAAAGCGATAATAGTAACCAGTTAGACCCAAGAAACTATGGATTTCACAGGCATTTTTATGTTGATCCCAATTCTGTGCAGCCTCAATTTTGGAGGAGTCCACTGTAACCCCGTCCTCGGAAACTACATGACCCAAAAACTTCACTTCTGAGAGCCAAAACTCACACTTTTCAAATTGCGCATACAAACGATGTTCCCTAAGAAGTTATAAAACAATACACAGGTGCTCCTCGTGCTCATCTTTGGAAGTAGATAAGAATGTCGTCCACAAGGACGACAACAAACTTGTCAAGAAATTCTCGGAAGACTCGATTCATTAAGTCCATGAATGTAGCAACCAAACGACATTACTAGAAACTCATAATGGCCATATCTAGTACAAAAGGCCATTGTAGGAATATCCTCGTCCCTAACCAATAGCTGATGATAACCTGACCTCAAATCTATCTTCAAAAAACAACGTGAACCTTTGAGTTGGTCAAAAAGATTGTTTATTCTAGGCAATGGATACTTATTTCTTATTGTACTCTATTTAATTTGGAAATAATCTATACACAATCTCAATGAACCATCTTTCTTTTTAGCAAAAAAGGTTGGAGTTCCCCACGGCGAAGTGCTAGGGTGTATGAAGCCCTTATCTAGCAACTGTTGCAATTGTTCATTTAGAACAATAAACTCGGCCGGTGCCAACCTATACGGTGACATGGAGATAGGTGTTGTGCTCGGCACCAAATCTATGGTAAACTCAACCTCCTGGTGATGCGGTAATTCAGTGAGATCCTCTAGAAAAACGTCTAAATACTTACAAACCACTCTAGGAAATACATCTCGAATCATACCACTCCTATCATCTAAGAAGGTTACAAGGAGGGGGCGAAGTTTGCCTCGACCAGGTGGGTCATACAATGATGGCAACAATATTTTGGTTCTATCCCCTAGAAAGGAGAAACAATCACCACCCGACGTGCACATAGTAACTCTCATACGGTAGCAGTCGATAATGGAACGGTTAGAGGACAACCAATCTATGTCGAGGATGACATCAAAACCCGACATATCTAATAACATAAAGCTGAAAAGATGTCAACGGTCAGCAACCTCAATCACATACCCACGACATCCCCGATTCACGACAATCTTACCCTCACCAAGTGACTCTACCATAAGTGAAGACTCTAGTTCCACAATTTCTGACCTTAAAATAGATGCGAACGCAGATGATAGGAATAAGTGAGATGTCTCGGTATCTATTAACACACTACACTACAACAAATTGGGTCTTGAATGACGAAATTTTTTTGTCTCGAAAGAGCTAATTTCGTCACTATAGATATTTGTGACGAAATATTTTCGTCACCAGCTTCGTCATTGAATGTTTGTCACTAAAAACCACTATGACGAAAAATAATTTCGTCACCAATGAAATTAGTTCAGTGACGAAATTTTTTGTCACCAATAAAACAAGATTTTGTCGCTAAAAATTCTCATTTTCGTCACCAAATAATTATTCAATATCATATTTATAATTTTAATTGACGAATAAATTTGTCACAAATGTTGATCATTGATGAGGAAATAATTTCGTCACAGTAAGATGTAAAGGTGACAATTTTTTGTCTCCAAAAGTCATACATGGGTGACGAAATCAACAAAATCAATGAAAACTTTCATATATGCGCTACAATAAATTGTCACAAAAAATGTTTATTAATGACGAATAATCAATTTGTCATAATAACAAGTACAAATGACAAAACAAATTCGTCACTAAACCTTTTCCATATTTTATATTTCAATTTAATTATTATTTCACAAATATCCCTACTCATATCTCAATAGCCTTTTAATTGTACTAAGAAATCACTAGCTATTATACATCACTCCAAAAAAAAAATCAATAAACAATTTATATTATAAATCAAAATATATCCATCAAACAACTTTAATAATATAAACCATTAAGTATAACACAAAAACCACAAAAGCAAATCCCAAAATGAACTAACGTGGAATCCACAAAAAAAAAAAAAAAAATCAACACTCAATCTTGATTTGCAATTACAACTAAGTATCAGTTCAGGAAACAAAATTCAACAGTTGATCTTCATTTGCAAGTATACTTCCAAACGTCATCAAAAACCAATCTGCAAAGAAAATAGACAAAGAAAACATTAATATATTATCAATTACATCTAAACTCATATATAAATACTTTTATTTTATAAACCAATTTAGTAGAAATGCATCTAACAAATCAGAACTTCAAAGAGTTGAGGTGATCCTTGATGATAAAGCAACACGGATAACATAAGATGCCAAAAGATTGCAAGAATACCATATATCACTATCACTAATGGCAGAATATATATATATATATAATAGCTCCAAAATATAACGTAGCATTGAGGTACATTTGATTCACGACAATGGGTTTTTCATGCATGTGGGGTTCTAATCTTTGAAAACAACCACCAAATCTAATTCTCTCTCACAAGTTAAAAATCAACAATCAAACTTTTGCATGCCAATCATAATAAATCATAGTCAAAAAATAAAATATGTATATTTTTCTTAATGTGTAAAGTGGTCTTTCCTATAAAGCAAAAGCCTCTTAGCAATTGATCCAACAAAAATCTCTAACTTCTCAGATCAGATTAACAACTTTTCTGCACAATATGTCAACCATAAAATTCCCTTAGCTCTTATTTACATTGTTCGAAACAAGTGATCAATATATTGCACCAAAAGCAACAATTCAGTCAAGAGTAATTGAAAAATTTCTGCAAAAATAGGTGTATCTTCACAAAATAAGTCAAAACACATATTTCATTTAGTTAAAAAAAAAAAACCAAATGTTTCCTGTAGTTGCTCACTCCCAGAAGAATCTATAAACAGTCTGTCAGCAAAGATAAATTCTTGTACCAAAAAAAATTATCTTGAGTAACATGATATTGGCAATTTTAAAATTATGAACCATAATTGTGAGTGTTATGGATTCTGTACAGGTGTCATATTCTTGTAATTTACAATTTTTTTTATTTCATATTTTTGTAATTACATTTATATGCAGTGTATAATTATTGAAGCAGCAAATAGAATAATGATGCTAATCGAAATATCATTATTGAAGAGATTAATAGAAAAGAACCTGGAGAGTGAAAGTTGTGACTATAATTAAGAAAGCCAGGGAACCAGTTTCTAGGAGATTGAAGTCAAGATCCATATGTATACCCATTATCCATGCAACCACCACACATAAGGGAACCTGAAAATTGAACAAGTTAATTTAGTATTTAATTTATATATAATTTCATCTTGGGTTTTATTTACTTAGTTATTTATTAATTTCAAGTCTCACCACAAACATTGAAATTTGAGTTGCTGAACCCAAAGCCACCCCCAGTTAGATATCCTGCATGACAGAGAAAAAAAAATTAATAAAAAATTAAAAAATTTACTTGTCATATATTCAGAGAGACAAAACTATAAAGATAACATATTAAAAATACATATGTATATTTGTGACATACCAACTCATTTTTAAAAGCAAATATGACTGATCCAGCATGTTTTGCTGCATTCTCCACAATTGGTATCAATATTACACTGATAAAGCTAACATAAATTCCCCACGGATCTGAAGCAACCTATTTTCATAAGAAATATTGATATCCATTAATTTAAAATGTTTATGAAACAGTTCTAAATAATATATATAAATAGGTCTGTAAGGAAGATTTAATAAGAAGTTTATATATATCAAAACGAAGATGAACAATGGCCTTGATTGCAATGACATTCACACTTGATTCCCCTGTTGTCATCATCCAAGAGCAAGTGAGATAGGCTATCTACTAGATACCACTAAATACAAAAGGCTAAGAAGAACTACTGCTGATACAAAAAGCAGGAAGAACAATGCATGATATTATTGAAGAGCATACAACTACTAGCCATACATTGACACGAGGAGCTGTCAAATTTTCATAAAAACCATAATAGAGTATGTCTTGCACCACACACACACAAAATCAAGAAATAAGAATATCACCCTCATTTTTCATTCCAACTATTAATTCACCCTCCTCCCCTGCTGCTACCACTGCATAAAGAAAGAAATGCTATTAAAAACACTAGTCCAAAAAAGGAAAAGATAACATTTTTAACTTAAAAATAAAATTAATTGATAATGACAGATGGAATTCTCACATGGAGAAGGATTTTTAGGGAAAAAACAGATAGTTTCCACTCCCAGAGCTGGACCAAAATTCCTGTCCCCAAAAGCAAATACATTGTCACCAATAATCCCAAGATCACCTCCTTCTATAACAACTTCGGCAGCTTCAAAAACTTCTACATCTGAATCTGATTGAGACCTAGCAACTATCAAGCAACATATAAAACTTTTAACACTGATTTCAAGTCCAAAAAAAAAATCAAAAAATAAAAAAATAAAAAATTGATAATATATGTGAGTCAATACCTTAAACGATATCCTTCTGTAACACCAATGTTCGTGCACCAGTAGAAATGTTTTGTTATTATTTGCAATTTGTTAATGGTAAATAGAGGCTTAATTCTTCATGGCTCAATGGTAAATAGAGGCTGCAAAAAACGAATGGAATGTTTTAGACAACAATAGACTCTGCATTGAATAATTAAAGAAATGGAAACAAGGAAAGAAATTTATTTGAGAGAAAGACCATGTCCACACTAACTGGTTTCCCATCCTTTGCAAGCACCTCAACTACTGTTCCAGCTTGATCATCCTGACACAGACAAACAAAAGGGAAATTTTATTTAATATCAAGGCACCCATATACCATTAATTAAAAAGTGAGTTTCTTAGCAAATTTTTGTGTGAAGTAGCCAATCTGCAAATTTTTGTGTGAAGTAGCAACAGACTGATTCTTTCTTTCACATTTTTTTGGCTAGAACAACAATCTAAAACAAGGCCAGCAATCTAGGATCAAAACAAACACAAATTCACCCAGTTGGTGTGTCTACTATTAAGAAATAATTGGAAATAAATAAATAAATAAAAATCCTATGCCAAATGAAAACATTAGAAGTTACTGAATGAAGAGTGCAATAACAAACTACAATAGAGATATGTGAAATATTTTGAGATGAGGAAAACCTGATTTAAACCGTTTAAAAGAACTTTCTCGAAAACTCCAAATAGTAGGACAACCAAGGTAGGAATTCCAACCCAAGAAAGCATTTTTCCTTTTAGATATCCAATATTATGTGATTTAGCTCTAACCTATGAAAATCAACATTTTGTAACTTACACAAATTGTTTAGAAAAAAGAGAAAACTCCTCAAATATAAATAAAATTTGACAATACAATCCTAATCATGTGGATGAGTTTGAAAAGGTGCAAATCTAGTCATTCTTGAACCAAGCTCCAGTAGTTCAGCACATTCTATAGCCTTAATAACAACATAATCACATCATTAATAAACCTGTGATAAGGGGACAAATATATATATATTTTTTTTTCAAACATGATAGTTAGGGTGTGGAGGGTCATGGTCAAGGAGAGGGCAATCCCCCATTGTGTGTAGCCCATCAAAATTCAACCAAAAAGACAAAGAAAGATAACTCCATATCAGCAAACAACATTACATTTGTAAATTTTTTTGCGTATTGGATTTTTAACTATAGAACTTCATGTGTGAACTAATCGATACAATCACAATAGTTATACAATGCAAGTAAAACTTATGGTATTGCTAATTGCAGAAATGAATGGCCAAAAAATGAAAAGAAATAGGAAACCTCCGACAAAAACCCATCAAGTGATAGCCCTCCCATAGTCACAGACTAGGTGAACCGCACACACCTTAGAATCAAGTAGCCAATGAGAAGAAAGGTGAAATCCCATTCATTTCAAGAAGATGCCAAGTGAAACAAATTTAACAAATATGTGTAGTATAGTATAGTATAGCTATCACCAAGAGATTACATTCATCCATCAAGGACTCCTAAAGACTTACATCCAAGACTTCTAAAAGCTTTTCAGATTTCTCACAAATCGAATCACAAAACATTTTGGAATAACTAGTTTGAATTCTCTAAACCAAAAATCAAATTTTATTCAGATCAAAACTCCAACTTAACCTCAATTAAATAATCAATAGTCATTCACAATCAAACAAGTTACAAATAATGGTTAAGCACGTTACCTTGAGACTAATAAACCCACAAAGGGCCTCGAATTCTGTTAGTGCCAAAGCCATTTTAGGCTTATAATTATCATCCTTGAAGACATCAAGCAGAGTCTTATGCAGAAACCCAGCAAATTCCTTATTAGGATGGGCCTGTATCGACAATGCCTTTGAAACTGAAAGTACCTAACACATTCCAATTAATCAAAAATCTATTCAATCACTTTAATACATAGACCATGAAATTCATAATTAAAGCAAAAACATCAGAGTATTTTTACCTTGAACATAAAAGGAAGAGTAACGCCCCATTTCTGAATAACCTTATTGTAAAGAACACCAGGGACTTTGGCAATCCACGAGTTCAAACTCAAACCCACACATTCTGAACCAATCGACACTATCATTGAAGCTTTGGAGGACGAAGGAGGGTTCGAACTCGTGAGTGCCCATCCAGAACTCAGCGTAAGGCTTGGCTTCATCAACGTCGATCCCAGAATTCAGAGAGAATAGCCTGGCAACACGCGATTGGCGGCCGAATCGACCTCAATCGTAGTGCTGCATTGAACATCTCAGTCTCTGCGCCCTCCTCCTTGACTCATCGAACCATTAGCCTCCATCAACGTCATACAAGAAAAGCCCCTTCCATAGTGCTAGAAGAAACCCCTTCTGTAAACTGTGACTATACCATCGTCATCAACGAGATATTGAAACCCTAGAAATTTAGGAATTTCTAGAGAAATGGCAGAGCTTCTCACACTAAAGCCATTGTAGCCGAATAGTTTCTTCCACTTTAAAAATTACTTTTGTCTTTGGTTTAACAATTAAAAAAATTAAAAACTTGGTTGCCCTCCTCTCTCAAATGATATTTATGTTTTTTTTTAATACATATTTCTTTTTTGGGTGAATTGACGCTAAAAATATATTTCTCATTAAATAATTTTGAAATATTTAAAATTAATTTTTTTAAAAAATATTTAAAATTATTGGTGACAAAAATATATTCCTCATTAATAATTTTATAATTGGTGATAAAAAATTTTCTCACTAAAAGTCTCAAAATTTTGGTGCCACCCAAAAAAAATTAGAGGAAAAATCTTTGGTGACGAAATTTAATTTTTCCTCACCTGAAAATAAGTACTTATTGACGAAAATAAATTTCGTCACCTATTATTTTTACATTTTATTATATATGACAAAATTTTATAATTCGTCACGGATTATTCTTATTTAGTGACAAAATATTTTCTTCATTACTTTTCGTCACTATAAGTTTAGAGAGTTAATTAATTTGTGTTTTGTTTTGAGAGAGAGAGAGAGAGAGAGAGAGAGAGAGAGAGAGAGAGAAATTGATAAACAAAAATAAAAAGGGGAAAAAAGTTAGTTGTCTATTTTTTCCATTACCGCCCAATACGTCAAAATTTTTCCTTCAAAATTGGTGACAAAATAATTTCTTCATTAAAAAGTCTCAAAATATTAAAAATTATTAGTGACAAAAATATATTTCTCACCAAATGGTCTTAAAATATTTAAAATCAAGTTTCTCAAAAAATATATATACAAAATTATTGGTGACGAAAATATATTCCTCGCTAATAATTTTATAATTGGTGACAAAAAAATTTCTCACCAAAAGTCTCAAATTTTGGCGCCAACCAAAAAAAAATTAGCGGGAAAACCTTCGGTGACAAAACTTAATTTTTTCTCACCTAAAAAGAAATATTTGTTGACGAAAACAAATTTCGTCACCTATTATTTTTATTTTTTATTATACGTGACAAAATTTAATAATTTGTCACGAATTATTCTTATTTAGTGACGAAATTTATTTTCTTCACTACTTTTCGTCACTATAAATTATTTTTGTTGTAGTGCTACCCAAGTATTGAAGATAAAATATGTACCTGTAGACTCGACTTTCTTCGCACGCCCTCCTTTCGGAGAGGCGCGAATAGGTCCTACAGTTAGGGCTCCTGTCACAGTTTTGAACCTAGTCTCACAAAGTGCAATGTGAAAACTGATAAATCATCAAAGAGTCCAAATCCGGCAAATCATTTTGGAAAATTGATTTTGAATCAAAAAGCGTCAAAAATGGACTGCATTGCCAGATTATAGAGTCGCCACCTAAATATTTTATTTTGGGAAAATTTAGGAAACCCTGACTTGTGCCAAAGGTCACATGTCCATCATCACCAAAGTTGCCTCGGTTCAGGAACTTGGGTACAAGGGGGGAAGGTCACGAAATGAGCACCCCCACTCGCCCGATCAAAGGATCGACCTCTACTAAGTTTGATATGTTGTCTTATAAACACATGTGTTCTTATCCGATTATTAGCTAACTTTACTATGTGATGCGCACATCATACAAGTATAGACTAAATTACACGAATTGGAACAAAACAACTCATGTTTGTTTTCGAAAATGGTTTGAAAGTGCCACCCTCAAGTGGGCTTAAAACATGATTTTTTTGCCACTTCGTAAAGTAGGCTTAAAACTCACATTTGATGAATTGTTCCAATTCAAGCAATAAAGCCTTCATCCACAGGCATTCATGCAGTTAATCATTTAAGTAAATAGCCTCATGGCAAGCATGCTATCATGGCAACACTCACACTCATGCAAGTATGCTAAAGCGTAAAACTCACAATGGACTCTAAGCCCAAACAAAAGCTAGTTAGAAATAGGCATGATCCTAACTATGCTAAGTTCCTAATGCAACACATGCAATAATGAAACTAAATAGGCTTGGCTACCTAAGATAGCATATGAATGCAACAATTTGATACATGTATTCAAAGAAGTATTGAAATACGATACAATTTGAATGATGCGCCGAGCCCGGTGCATGCAAGACAAATGAATGATGCAACATGCAAGCATAAGGTATGCTAATCAAAACGTGCCCTAATCTAACCATCGAAAGCGGGTAAATAAAAGGGAGAAAGACGTGGGGTTGGAAAACATGCACAAACACACACGCACGCTTATTACAACATTATGCCCTCTCGAAGGAGAGCCCAAATAAATAACTAAGCTACACTAAGCTAAGCTAATTATTACAAATCAACTAATTAACTATTCTAGCTAATTAATTATTACAACACAATTTGAATAACTAGCTATGCTAAGCTAATTAAAATATTACACAAACAGATAAACTAATTAATTACAACACATGTACTAATTAGCTACAACTAGCTAATAAAGCAATAAAGTGGCCGCACGGGCGAAGGAGACATGCATGCTCGGTTGGCTTCGTCCCGAAAATCCACCACCTTGCCCTTAGATGCCTCCGTTTGCACATCTTTGGACCTCTGAAAATTATGCCAACCTCCAGATTACAATTATTGCCTCGGCTATAATTGGTGGCCATCGGCCAATAATGGTGGCCGGTCGGCTGGCTTTGGTGGCCGGTCGGCTAGTAAATGTGGCCGGTCGGCCACTTCTCTCCTGAACTTCCTCCTTATGCTGCAACAGAGAGCAAACAGAGGCAAGTTAGTATATTTTTCAAGGAATGTGTGTACTACCACCTTCCTTTTCATTTCTCAAGCTCAAAGGAGTGTGGCACTTGGCTCTCAAGCCATGAATCAAGCATTTTCAATGCATGATGGCCAAAGAACCAAGCTTGCGCAAGCTTAATGAATGTACAAATAAGACTCTAAGGACCACCACCCTATCATGCATGATCAAGGGTGATGGAGACAAAGGAGATTGACTCATTTCATCGCTTTGAGTATGAAATGGACCAATCTACCTTGTGTTCAATATTACGTCCGATTGAACACATGCAATGCAAATACCACATGTTTATCTTGGTCATATTTTACTTGATTCATTTTGTTTACACATTTTAACATTACCAAGTCATTCTTTAACCGGTTAAGTCCAATGTGAAAGTCCTCTAATGAGAGAGGGGTCAACCAAATAATGATTTAAGACATGAGAGAGATCATGCCTTTGACTAGGAGGAACCCTCAAAAGAGGGTTAAAGCTATTGAGCACAAGCTCTATCTTAAGCTTAAACACAATCATAAGGTTAACCAACCTTCAAAACAAATAGAAAATGCAGAAATGAGGGAGGTTGCAGACTTTTTAGTGCTGAAATGGCATGCAAAAGAATACTACAACATGCAAGTGACTCATGCACAACATGTTAAAAGCCAAAACACTAAAGCTAGTGAAGAGCACTACACTAGAGGCATGCAATACCAAGCTCAAACGGCCAAACCAGCTCTGGACAGAGCTTAAACATGCCAAAACAATGGCTAAAACATGCTGAGATGGAAGCATAAATTGCAAGAAAAACATGCTCACATGTTGGCTCACAAACAAGGCTCAAAGCACAACTCTCACAAGCAATGAAAGAGTGATATAAGTAAGAGTGTGACAGAGATATATGCACTGAAATCACATGTTAAATGATGCTATAACATGCAATCATCTCAAGCAAAGCATGTTAGCGGCCTTAAAACATAAAGCTAGTGAAGCCATTTGCACTACAACCATGCAAGACAAGGCTCATATGACCAAGACCACCCAAAATAGAGTTAAATCATGGCAAATCAGCAGCAAAAACATGCTGAGATAGAGCTATAAAAAGGTAGAAAAACATGCTCACGTGTTAGGCTATCTACACTTGCAAACAAGACACAAGGAGGGGAGGCCACCCCCTCCTATTTTGGACCTCATAACCACGTTTTTACCATTGAAATTCCCCTGAAATTCAGTGGTTAAAAGGCCAAAAAAGAGTTGTTTGAAAAGCTTTAAAAGATGGCACAACACTTAGCAAATAAGCTACAAAAGAGGGTGGATCACCCTAACTCCAAAAAGGCCTTAAACCATCATTTTTAAACCTTAAAAATAGAGGTTTTTGTAGTTGAAAAGTGGGCCAAAAATAGCGTGCAAAAGTGGCCAAACAAACAACTAAAACAAAACTTAAAAGGGGATAAGCCTATACCTTTGAAGCACATCAACAAACAGCCACTTTTCTGAGCCAAAACCAGCTTTAGAAGCTCAAACAAGGCCTCCAAGAACCTCAGCTCCAAGGTGAAGGCGTTTGGCTAAGGGTCTCTTTGCAAAATTGTAGAGAATTTCCACTTTCAAGCATAAAATAGGAAGAGAGAGAGAGAGAATTCTAGAGAGAAAGACAGGAAATATGCCTGAAATTTTTGAACCCCAAAAATGGGGGAGAGACCTCCCCTTATATAGAAAAACAAGCTACAAGCTTGTATTCATCCCTCTATACGCGTGTATGGAGATGAGCATCAGTGACCAACAGTTGGCACATCTGGCAAACAAATATCTAAAAAAGGAGAAAAATGGCCGTCGGCCATCATTGGTGGCCGACCGACCACCACTAATGGCCGGTAGGCACAAGCCATGGCCGATGGACATTGGGGATAGCCGGCAAGCCACCCTCTCCTCCAGATGCAAAGCAACAATCTCTTGGTCCACAACCAAGCACAAAACAAAGAGGGTTTAGAGGCTCAAAGACAAGGCACTCAAAATGAGCACAAACATGCGCAATCATCAAGTACACAAACGATAACGTCAAAGTCTTGAGGTCGGTCAAAAATGGGATGTCTACAGTACCTGTCACAACGGATGGTCCTATAGACTGCTCAGATGTGGTGACGGTATATACCCTTCCTTGTGGCCTCTGCTTTTCTAGGTCACCTCCCAGAACATAGGCCTGCTGCATAGATTGTGCTGATGTGGCTCCGTGCACTACTCTAGATGCCTGGCCTGACTAGACTGGCTGATGAGACTACCTCTACCCCTGCCCTGTCTGGAAACCTCTTGACTAACGAGATCTCGATACACTAACCGACCCTGCTCTCTGTGGGCAAAACTTCTTCAAATGCCCTAGCTGACCGCACTAATAACAAGATGGCGTCGGACCTCTATTCTGAGATTGGCTCTGGGAATGAGTTGACTAAGACTAGGGCCAGCCCTTCTGTCTACACTCTAAACCTTTCTGACCCAGCTAGCTACGTCGATAACATGTACCATGGGTTTGGCCCATGATCCTGGAACTTCCCCCCATCACAAAACCCGAAGACTTAGTCTACTGCGCTGCGGTGGTGACTAAAAAGATGATGAACCCCTAGATTTCTTAGAGGGCTCCAAATCACCCCGTGATTTCAAGTATCCCAACCTCTTCAACTTCTGCCTTGCCTCCTCTGCCTCTACCATGATTTCCACATGTGCTGCGGCCTCCACTAACTGATCATAATCCCTAATCATGTTACTCACCAACTTCATCAAAATTTTCGGTCGCAATCTCTTCTCGAATTCTAAACATCAGCACTCTTCCATCGCTACAAGCTCAGGTGCAAAACAAGAAAGACTAGTAAACGTGGCTTCAAACTCAGCCACTGGTACGTCAAACTGTAATAGCTCCTTAAACTACCTCATCAATCGCTCCCTAGCAATGGGAGGGAGGAATTTCTCCTGGAAATCTTGTGTAAATGCCTCCCAGGTGTGCTCAATTCAGTTCTTGGCATATTTTCACCATTACCTGGCCTCTTTTTTTAGTTAGCAGACCGCCAATGCCACCCGAAGTTCATCCTCACGGATGTCTAAGATCTCAAAAGATTTGACTATATGTTCTAACCACTCATATGCTTTAATAGGGTCAGGCCCACCACTAAACTCGGCGGGATTGAAACGAAAGAATTCATTTTTTAGAAAAGTAGTTCTAGTTTCTCCTTCTACGGTCCTAGCCGCTTGCTCGACACTCAATATGTCCATGGACTTTGTAAGAGCCCCTACCATCTCTAGGACCAAAGCTCCCATTGCATCTTAGGCCGGTGAAGTGGCCATGTTGTTTTGACTCACTCATTCTTCTTAAAAGGGGATCTTTGTTTGGACCGGAACATCCCGACCATCCCGACGAGGTCTACCATGGCCTCTACCACATCCTAATATCCTATAAGAAAGAGAGATAATTTAAATTCGTGAATCACATACCCCATACATAGTCTTACCCGTCACACACGCACTAGCTTCAGACCACACATACGTTTAAATCGCATTAGGCAAACCACATAAGCACCTTGTCACATAAAGCACATATGAACCACTCCTCTAAGATATCAACATGGTCCACGACGCTCAAAGATTCCTAACTGAAAAAAGCATTGATCGAGTGCCTTTCCAAAAGGACTTAAATGAGTGCAAAGAATGCAAGTCGTATCCTAGAAGTTTGATCCCATACCCATATAGTCACCCAAACACATAATCATGTTAAGCAATTGACATCCTTTCCTAGCATGGCAACCCATTATTGCGTTAGCCACTTCCCACGAGCTCAAGGTATTCAAACCTGGTTGGCTTTGTTACCAATTCAAAAACCCCTGCATTATTAATAATAAAAACATTACTCATAACATAATTAATTCTAAACCATTCTTCACCAACCAACAACATTAATCCAAAACCCTCTTTCTCGTTGAACTACAACCTCAAGATTACAAATGTCATGTTCAACTTTTAGTTACTTCAACATTAACACGGTTCAAGAAGTTCGAGGAGATGATACAAAAAAGCCTTATTGGCTTACAAATATCAAGGCCATGCCTTGTTATAACAAAATGGAATCCCAATCCCAAAACACATATGCTCAGAGTTTCCATAAAATGCATTCATAAGCTTTTGTGCTCCAACCAATACAAAACTTCCACCTCCTTCTTATTAAGGTGGTGGCACATCACCAAGTCTTGAAATGTTAGACAGGAATGAGCTAGATGCTCAGTAGAAAAACTTTTAACAAAGTATCTAGTTATTCAAAGACCCATAGGGTATCATCACAACCAAATCGTATTTAATTCAACTAATAATATTACTTTAAAAGAGAAAGTGAGAACCCATAGGTTCTACAAATTTGATAAATTTAACACAGGGGTAAATATGCCATGAAATCCCTAAGGAGAATCCTAATACATACATATACATAGGTTTACATCAAAAAATATCCCCATATTTGCCGGCTATTAATATGGCGGAAAATGGGCACCAAAAATCATCTGTTTTTTCCACTTTTACCGACTACAATACGGCAGGACCAATGGATACCCAAAAATATTTTCCCACATTCGTCCGGCAATAAGATCAAGATAGGGAAATTGGGCAAATGGACTTCCCCGCATGGGTGTCAACCGTACGCAACACTTTTCCAAAACCGACTCTCTACCTAGACTCACATGTTATTTATCTCCCTCTAAATAATCTTTCCAAAGCTTTTGAGTATTGAAACATTCATTGGAATAAAGTAATCTTTCACTATCCAAGCAATTGGGGCAA
This sequence comes from Camellia sinensis, assembly GCF_055761805.1. Lineage (NCBI taxonomy): Eukaryota > Viridiplantae > Streptophyta > Magnoliopsida > Ericales > Theaceae > Camellia > Camellia sinensis. Next base: position 65,178,522 of record NC_138972.1, read on the forward strand.
AGATAAATGACAATATCCAATATCTCGAGAACATTCGAAATTCACAATTCTCCATTCAAATACCACTTTAATATCATAAACCAAATCATCAATTTAAAGAATTATGGGTTATTTTCATTTTTATTACATCATTTCTAAAACTTTAAAATTAGGGGCTTTTGCCCCTCCAACATATATCATATTAATTTTCGTCAAAAACTTCAATAATCCATAGAAAAAAGTAGAAATCTTAAGAAAATTGTAAGGAAAATACTGGGTATGTTTAGTTTGCATTTGGGAGATGAGTTTTAGAAAAAAAATTCTAAAAAATTGTTTGGTTTGAGTTTTTCTCAAAAAATTTTCAAAATCACTTTCTCTCTCTTACACATCAATCAATCACTTTTTCTCTCTCCTCTCTCCTTCTCAATCACTTTTTCTCTCACACACATCTACTCAAATTCTCCCAAAATATCAAATCATCCCAAACTCCCAAAAAAACAACTCTCCCAAAATATACAACCAAACAAACCAAAAAAATTTCTAAACTCTCTCCCCAAAATTTTTTTCAAAAACAACTCTCCCAAAAACAAACCAAACAAGCCCACTATTTTTGTAAGAAAAACTTCAATTCATAAGCTCAAACATTCATTAACTCATCAATGTCATGGAAACACCACATAATCATCTCGAAATTAAAGAGATACAAGGTTAAAAGTAGTCCTACCTGAAGAATCAAGACAAAGAAGCTAGGGTTTTGAAGAACTCTTAGTAAAATCCAAATCCAATCGGTAGAGTCTAAGATCTTCAAGTGAACTTCAACTTTTGCAAGAGCTTTTAGCTTGAATCTTAGTGTAATGAGACATTTCTAGAGAGAAATGGCTAGGGTTTTCGGAGCTAGAGAGAGAGAGAGAGAGAGAGAGAGAAAAGAGAAAAAGGAAAAGAAAAAGTAAAGAAAATTATCTTAAAAGTCACTTTTTAAGTGGCTGATATCGCGCATACCGCTCGAGCGGTGAATGAAATCTCTCAGTATCTCTACCTGTAAAATGAGATACTGGGAACCCCCTCATCTTCACTCGAGCGACCACTTGTTTGCCCGAGTGGTACTTCGACCTGCAAAACAAACTACAGAGAGTACCTTGTCTTCGCTTGAGCGGTATTTTCACCGCTCGAGCGGTCACCTGTCACACAACAAGTATACAAAGAAGGGGTCACAAATGCCTCTTCGACCCACATAACTTGTTAGGGTCTACAAGACAAGAAAACAAATAACGGTTACCATTCGCACCAAAAGATGTCAACCATGTCCCAATCATCAACAAGCACACAAATCACCACTGAGCACTCAACACTCAAACACAAAGGAAAAAAGAAAACCATCCTCACAACAAAACTCCTAGTCAACTCTCATCAAAGAAGAGGACTCACTACGCAACATGGCTCAAAAGACAACACGTCAGCCCAACAAGCCCCAACAGCGCTAAACTCTCCTCAAAACATAAACACACAGACCCATGACTAGCAATTCAAGCTAAGTCACTACACAACCCAACCATGCAAGGCAAAATAATTAACAACACATCCTTGTAAAAAAAAATTTTGGGTAAACTACCAATAGGTCCTAATAGTTGGACTTAATTCCCATCAAGTCCTATTAAAAATAAGTCTTGGTAAAATTGTCGTAAAAAATAATTTTTTTGTGATAATGTTTTATATATGTCGCTAAAAATTAACAATTAGTGACTTTTTTTTTGTCATGATTTTTATAAATTGTCGCTAAAACTTACAATTAGTGACATTTTTTTATGACAAATTTTTTTCATAGGACCTATTAAACAATAAATCCACTTATTAGGACCTACACGTAAGTACCCCAAATATTTTTTGATTTCCTTTTAAAATCATGGTTTTGTATATAAAATCCTCCAGAAGGTGTTCAAACTTGCACCACCCACTACCAAAATACATTTTTTGATTTCCATGTAAAACTTAAAATTTCATAAATAGTTTCTGAAAACATTAACTGTTACTCAAAACACATAATCAACCATATTCTCATGTTTAATTAGATTCAGCTTTTATTAAATCGAATAAACGACTCATTGAAATTCCTCATTACAACTTAGATTAAATCTATAACATTGTCAATTTAATAATGCCATCCAAGGCCCCCACATAAGGGGTGAAAAAAAATCATTTTTTGAATTATTCTGAATATACCAACTAGTGAACCTCAACCGTCACCCAACAACACCCATCACTCTTATAGTGATGTCACAGCACAAACACAACATTTCTATAATAATAATTAATAGAAATAACAAGCAAGCTAATAACACAATCAAGCATAACGGAAATTCACAATCTATTGGGGTCTCATCCCATCACAACCACCAATCACATGCAGGCACAAAAGCACCCACAAAACTAAAGCTCCAACATGTAACCACAACATAAAGGATTACCATAAGCCTACACACTCATCTACATGTGACTTCAAGCTCACAAGCCCGACCTAGGGCACTCATAACGTTACAACCCTCTCAATTCCAAGCTAACCCTAAAGTAACTACTTGTCAACCAAACTCCAATATCAATCAACCGACCGACCAAACCAATGCTACTCTGCACTCAACACCAAACACCAACATGTTATCCAGCACCATTCACTCCTAGATGGAATTCCACACACAACCCATCATATCATTTGAATCACACTAGATTTCTTAAGCATAGATCACACCACTATTGTTCCCAACACATTACCACTCATGTGCCTATATGGAAAACACACCCCTTTACATCACGCACACAAGATTGATAAGGTCAATGGTAAAGCACATAATCCCGGACGCACAAAACAACCAACACACGCTACCCTTTTCCCCGAGAACACAAACATCTCTTTCTCCTAAGGAACACTCTCGTATCTAGCCAATAAGTTCTCATCACCATTACATATCCCACACAACTAGTAGCAATGCCAGCCAACACTCATCACAAACTAATTTACAACTACTCGCAACCACCAAGTCTCAACATACCATAACACAAGCTATACCTTCATCATTAAAAGATACGAGTCTCATACTCTCTCAAAACACTTTCACAATCCACCAGGTAACTGCTACCACCCTCACAAAACTCAAAGTATCACACCACCCCAAAACGAACACACTTAGCACTATACAACTCAATTCTCACTACATTCAAGACTAGTAATAATAACAAACTCTCCTGTCTCTCAACTAATAACTCCAAAACAATCTAAGGCTCACTAGGTAACACATGCTCAACCTAAGAAGATAACACAGATGCACAACAAAATTAGGATTTTCATTTCCCACAACACTTCTCAATACAAGCAAGTTCAAGATTAATTAGATACCCACACCAGTTGGGTTCACAACAACAGATATACACATATGTAGGCATAAAGGCCTTTATAAAATAACATAACATTACAACAACTAAACAATAGCACTTCACAACATTACCACCGTCCCCACCTAGACTATAGAGGGCAACGACGCCAAATATGACCCGACTGACGACACCTAGAACATATAGGCAGTCTTCTATTTCGCGATTGACTGAAAGAAGCTTGAGTCTGATTGGACCTCCCAAAAGACGAGTCTGAAGAAACAAAAGTAGATTAAGGCGACAATAGTGCCTATGCCAGAGATCTTGCCCGTCTCCAATTCTTGCTAGGTCTACTACCTCCCCAAACAGTCAAAATTTACGATATGGCCTCCTCTTCCCCATCCTGACCAACATTAAGAATAACGGCTTCCACGTGAGCCACTGCCTCTGCAAGTGTGTGATAATCTCAGCAACCTTTCCTCTGATATTATCACACAACCTTCCCTCAAACTCAAGACAATGACATTCCTCTGTCGCGACCAACTATGGTGCGAACATCACCTCAAACTGTGTTAAAAGAGTATCATCCTGGTGTAACTCAACAAATTGTTTTCTCAATGTTTCTGAAGCAAAAGGAGGAAAATATTTAGCCAAAAAGGCCTCAGTGAAAGTAGCCCAAGTGTGCCCACAGAAATCCTCATAGATTTCCACCAATAACCGGCATCTCCCTTTTGTTGAAAACCAGCCAAAGCTACCCTCAACTCTTCATCCTCGGCTCTAAGCATATCAACGGTCTTGGTAATCTGTTCCAACCAATCTTCTGCCTCCAATGGTTTAGGCTCTCCCAAAAACTCAAATGGATTTTAGTAGAGAAACTCCTTGGTAAGCTTAAGGGTACGACCATGGTCCCCCTCATTGCGAGCTAGAGCATCCCTTACCACTCTTACAATCTCGTGTGCAACTTCCTCACCCACAACCGATGTTGCAAAAGCATGTTCTAACAAAATTATTGTGCCCCTCTCGACTCTTCTACTCACAACATGACCTCTACTCCATCATGTAAACATCCTATAAACCAAAAGCAAAACCAAACTTAGTGAACAACACAGCAGCCTTCCCTGAGTCACACACACTCACCACCGCTAAGATACAAGATACACACTTAGCACAAAAGCACACAATCCTATTCACATAAACAGTTAAACATTTAATTACATAATCTAATCAAGTCCAAAAGGATAGCTACACATCCCGGAGCTCTCAAGGAATTCTCATCAGAAACCACGTTAATCAAGCATGTTTTCAAAAAGACCTCAAATCAAGTTCATCAGCTACCAACACTATCCATGAAACTTAACCCCATGCTCATATAAATGCAACACATAGAGTCCTAACACTTTTCCTAACTATATGCAAACGTCCTCACCAAACATAATAAACCCACTGTAGTAAAAACCACTTCCCACGAGCCAGGGTATTCAAACCCGGTTAGCTCTGATACCAAGTTGCCACGCCCTATTTTTTATTAGTTAGATAATCTTACTATATCCATCAACATAAGCCAATTCCATTAATAACATGCGGAAACTATATATACATTACAACCATAATTAAATGAAAGTTATCTTAACTGTACATATATTGAATGCAACATGATTTACATTTAAACAAAATGCCCATAGGCTCACATCTTTACATAAAAATGAAGGGCATAACCCTTTTACAACAAAGATGTTCCGCCAACAGATACAAAGCCACGTGGCCAACAATTAAAAAAGATCACCGATCTTGAACAATCTTTCAACTTGTACTTGAAAAATAATTAGCAACATGAAATGAACATAAAATCCAGTATAGATCCCAACATGATCCTAAACAATAATAATATACAAATAGCTATGATCATTAATGCACCACAACATATGATATAAGTAATGTGACAGTTCATACTGAAATTATACTTATATAGGTACATTTTTTCAAAATTATCATCTTTAACACAACCAAATGTAAAATCTCTTCTTTTCTTTTTAATTTTCATTTTAGTTAAAAAAAACATTTCATCACAACACTTGCTTCTCACTTAAACCTTCCACGTTGATATAAAATGGTTTCATCTAAACATTTGTTTTTAAAACATATTCGCACATATAATTCATAACCCAGTCTTACATTCTCAAACACTATACACACTTATACACACAAATACATCTACTACCTTCCCTGGCCATAGGCCCAAGGGCAAGGAACAACCACAACAATATCTCAAGACATATATATTCCTAAACATTTATAACCAAAAGTAATACATACTTCCATCAGCACAAAAATGCTTTAACAGCCTCACCTGAAGGGGAACGACCCCAAGGTCACACTTTATCGGGCGTAAATTGGAAGAGCGAAGAACTTATCTCAAGGCACCAAGCTTTACCAGCCTAACTGGAAAAAAAAAAAAATGGACTTCACACTTTACCGGGCGCCAATCGGAAGGTAGAGGAAACCTCTGTCAAGGTGCCATGCTTTGCCAGCTTAAGTGGAGAGAAATGGACCTCCAAACAATATCACAACATGCTAGATTCATAAATGCAATGCTAGTGTAATACATACACATAATCTACTTATCAACAGTAATGCGATCCTCCACCGATAACCAATGACGAAACCTCTAATAGTGAAATACTAGACTCTTACGAATTAAACTCCACAACATGTTCCATAATTCCAAAACATTTCAATGAAATTATTTCATAAACAACCATTTTTCCTTTTCATTTCAGAAAAGTGATATGTACTTCATTTTGTTTCCAAAATCAAACTCATTGTTCCAAATCCTCAACACTTCCAACTCTTAACCCAATTTTCTTTTTCATTAACAAAAATCCAAATTGCTATACACAACTCCCTAGCACAACACAACAATAACTAATAAACACATTTAAATCCTCTTTAGCAACCAAAGCACTAATTCATTCACATAACGAATGACTCAACTATTTTCCAACTTTACTTATTTTTATAATACTATACCCTTAATAACAAATTAGGGGTTTTTGCCACTATCAACCTAACCACGACTAACCACTTTACAATTTACCAAAATAACTAAACACATACAATTTCAACTCCCAAAACTCAAACCCTAAACCCCTTTTTATGCTTTTGGAAAAAAAACTTTAACAACCTTGCTTTTAAATGTAATAAAAACTACCACATGTCTATCTATAACGAATATTGAAAAGGAGCAAAAGAATCTCTACCTCTCAAAGCGAAGAGGAGAAAGTGAAAAAACCCATGGTAACGAAAACACAATCCACTTAGATTAAATGAAAGCCCTTGACAAGCTCTATGTTTTGGTATAACTAGGGGTAGGAAATTGGTAGAAATAGATGAAACCCAAGCTTAAAAGTTTAAAGGACACAAAAATGGCAGAGAGAGAAAGAGAGAGAGAGAACCAGAAGGAAAAAAATGAGAAAAAGATCTATCCTTCAGTTTTATACAAATAGATCGCTTGAGCGAACAAAACACTGCTTGAATGTCAGACATAACATGCTGCTCGAGCAACCAAAACTAGGCTCAAGCGAAGAAACCAAACTCTAAGAAGATCAACTCTGCAGGACAGACCGCTCGAGCGACACCACTCAAACGTAGAATACAAACTCTTAGAATTTCATACTACAAACCCAGAAACTGGAATAAACGAAAGACTGCTTGAGTGACCAACACACTGCTCAAGCGAACCCTAGAACAGACAACCAACATTTCCCTAGAGAATATTTCAAAAGCTAAATATGCTCCACTAGCATAAATGATCTTGATGCAGTACATATATGCAATATGCCCAGTGCATTTCAAAATCCATTCTGATCTCTCAACAAAAATCCTTTTTCATTCCAATTCTCAAAACCACTTGTTTATTCAAAACGTTTTCGAATTCAAAACATCTATTTGAATAAAATCCATTTCCAAAACGAACTCGGTATATTACAATACCAACTAGCAAAAACATTGCTAAATCAAATGCAAATACATCGCTAAACAACAACCAATACATTGCTAAAACCATTTTCCAAAACATCCTTTTGAAAACCAAAGCGACAATAAATAAAATGGGTAAATCTCCAAGACTAGTGTTCATAATAGTGCGCTATACAAACCACTATGCCATTTTACCGGGATTGTTCGAATGGATTGGCACCTATCGCCTAGGTTTTCGGACTTTCACCTTGGACACACAGGCCAACTTAATTCTGCTCTAACACCGCCTTACAACTTTACAACTTTATTTACCCTTTCCAATAGGACAATACATGTGATCCAAAATATTGTTTTCAAAATGATACAAATGTTCTTAAAACATAATATGAGAATTTCCAAAACATTCTTTCCAAACCATACAATTCATGTTCTAAAATCTATTCCAAAACCATGTTATGCACCATGATATGTATGATTTACAACATTCTAGTTTGCCCAGTTCACGTGCAATTTCTAACACACGACAATGCAATCCTCCACCGATAGCCAAAACAGTTATCCCTTATGCAATAATTAAAAGATGACAATACATATATATTCTCCAACAAATTCCAATCCCGTATATTTCTCAACAAACCAAGATTTCCCAAAAGTGTAATAATACTCATTGTTTTCAAAATAACCAAACCATTTACCAAAATCAACCCAACTCCCTAAAACAATAGATGTTAGGGTTTTTCACACATTGGGACTTTTCCATTTTTAGAAATTTATATGCAATTTTGTATACCGAAAATAGCGAAAGTAGCAAAACTATAGCCCAACAACCTTGAATTTAACATAACCCTTAAGCCCAAAACATAATTTCAAAATCAACCAAATGACCACAAAATCTATATAAAAAAATACACCACAAATACACTACCGAACTCATATTGAGTTAAGAAAATAGACCCTACCTGTTGAAGCGAAGAGGAGACAAGTCGAAAAAACTGCCAACGACGAAAAGACTATTCACTCAGATTAAATGAAAGCCCTCATCGAGCTCTACATTTTGGTATACAGAACTAGGAATGAAAAACTAGTAAAAGTACATGAAACCAAGCTCAAAGAGCTAAAAGGGTCGGAAATGGCAAAGCAGAGACAGAGAAAGAAGATGAAACCAAGAAAAATAGATATTTTCAGCTTTTAGAGACTTTTATAGGCAGACAAATCGAGGGCGCGAAGGCCACACCGTGGCCGCAAACAAGTCGACACAATAGGTCGCGGATGTGACCCATACAACTACGGGCACGACTAAGACACTTCACCAGGTCGCGGGCGCGACCACTCTGACTACGGGCGTGACTATGCTATTTACGGCCCACACCACAGCCAACGCACTTTCCCCCAGCCAAAGGACCTAAGAGCCACTTCTGGTCACGACCCCTTGCGAGCGCGACCCCTCCAACACAGCCCATCATGGGCGTGACCTACCTAGTCACGAGCGTGACCAACCCAACTCAGAAGACCAGGGCTACTGCCCAGCAGCTAGCCTGATGCACGCCAAAGGTCCCAACCACACAGAAAGGTCCAAGCAACTTGGGACAACTCTGTGTCCCTACCAAAAAGAAAATGGGACGGGTTAAACTGACACGAGCCATTACAATCTCCCTCACTAAGGAAATTTTATCCCCAAAATTGAAGAAACGTCAAAACCAAAAAGGCCACCCAATCTATAAAAGAAAACACAACACCTGTAGACGCGCCCGCGGAGGGCCTCGCTACAGTTCGGACTCCCGATTTGTGTCACGGTTCTTAATCTGAACCAAAGAGTCCAAATCTGGCAAATCGTTTTGAGAAACAGATTTTTGAAAAAGTAGTGCCAAACATGGACTGCTTTGCCAGATACAGAGTCGCCACCTAAATATTTTAAAATGGGAGAATTTAGGAAACCCTGACTCGGTGCCGAAGGCCACACGTCCGTCATCACCGGAGTTGTCTCGGCTCGGGAGCTTGGGTACGATCGGGGAAGGTCAGCTATGAGCACCCCCTTTCGCCCGGTCCGAAGACCGGCCTCTACTAACCGTGATATCCGTTTTTGAAAACTTTACGTGTTCTAAAGCCAATTATTAGCCTAGAATTACTATGTTATGCGCGCAGCAAACAAGTATAGCCTAGATTGCCTAATTTGGAAAGAAACATTGCATATCCGTTCGTTTTGGAAATGCTTTAAATTTGCTACTCGCAAGTAGGCTAAAACACGGATTTCAATGAGTTCTTCCAACTCAAACAATCCAACCTTCACCCACAGGCATTCAAGCAGTTATAACACATAAGCATCTAGCCACATGTTAAGCATGCTGTCATGGTAACATTCACACTCATGCGATATGCTAAAGCGGAAATATTTACATAGTACTCCGTGCCAAAACAAAGAACTTGTTAGCAAACATGCATGATCCAAGTCCATGTTAAGTGCCTAATGCATCGCATACAAAATGTTACTAGAATAGGCTCGGCTATCCTAAACACATTATGTGAAAATGCACGATTATCACGTATTCAGTTTGGGAATTGAAGCATTGATGCAATTAGCATGATGTACCGAGCCTAATGCATGCAATACAAATGCATGGATGCACACATGCATAGCATAAGGTATGCTAAATTAAACGTGCCCTAATCTACCATCATAAGCAGGTAAATAAAAGGGAAGAAAGACGTGAGGTTGGAAGACATACACACCACCCACACACACTTATTACAAGTTTGCCCTCGCTCGGAGGGACCGAATAAATATTACAAATTAATTAACTACGCAAGCTAATTAATATTACAAATTAACTAATTTAATTAACAAATTAAATAAATTAATTAAAGCAGGAAAATGCCTCGGGAAGCGCGCCACCATGCATGGGCTGCCTCTGTTTTCCTTCCTTTCCTCCTCTGGAGGCTGTCAAAGCCTCAGGACTGATCCCTTGGACAGAGAGGATCACCACCGGCTGATTGAAATTGCCACCGGCAGTATGGTATGGCCATCGGCACAAAATTGAACCTGTCGGCAGAGAAAATGGTGCCGGTCGGCACATTACACTGCCGGTCGGCAGAGTATTCCTGCAGAACCTGCAACTCACAGCAACAGAGGGCAAAACAAAGCATGGCAACACAATTCAAGGCATGTATGCACCAACCATGTCTCTTATCATTGTAATGACTCAAAGGGACATGTGCCTCGGTTCTCGGACCACCAATCACGCATTTCCATGCATGATGGCCCAAAGAACCAAGCATGCAACTTTGATTTCAAATGTATGCAAACCAATCAAACAAAACTCCCAATCCCTATCACCCAAGTCAAGGGACAAGGAATGCATGCAAGATGCAATGCAACCTAGGCATACAAGCTAGGAATGCAACATGGCATGGCAAGGCATTTATGCAAGCATGCAAGCATACATATGGCAATGCAAATAAATGGAAAGATGGGCTTATACATGAATTAGGCAGCTCTAATAAGGCCTAAAACAGTGGCCATAAGTGCTAAAGAGTAAGGGCTAAATGGCATACACACACACATGCACATAAGGGCCAACACTTAAGCACAAATCAAGCAACATTCAAGCACACTTGAAAGGGACAAACATGAACAATTAGCATGCATTACGAGCCCTAAAATCATGCTATAAAATGATGCCAAATCAAGTTATAAATCAAGTCAAGCATACAACAAATGGCCTAAGTGTTCAAAGTAAACCAAAGTGGCATTGAGCTACACTTAACAAGACCAAACAAGGCATGCATTAAGCGACCAAAAACAGGTTTATAACATGTTAAAACAAGGCTAAAGGACTCTTTAGATGGCATCTAAATGGCCCAAATAACAAAGGCATACACCATGGCCAAAACATGGAGCATTGCAACACATGCTTTCAAAGCATTAAAGAGGCATGCAAGGCAATCAAACAAGCACAGAAATGGGACTGAAACGGCATATAGAATGATCCCAAATCACCAAAACAATGCAAAGGTGGCATGCTACACATGCACATACTCAAGGCCAACAAGCCCAAATACAAAGGAGCTATATAATGCATGCTAAAATCAACCCAAATACTCATGGACAGACCTAAAACATGGCAAAATAAGCACATAATCTTCACAAATGTAAGCCTAAAACATGCTCCAACAAAGGCTAACAACCTAGAACATGTTAAGGCACAAATAAGGCATTACATGGCAACTATGCTAAACATGCATGGAGTTCCAAAACCAACTTGAAATCATGTTATATTATGGACATATAAGCATGAAAAACAAACCAAACATGCTCAACACACACTCAAGCATGGGCTTCCTTAGGAGGCCAAAATATGCCCTTTTCAAGGACAACAAGGAGAGGGGGTGGCCCTCTCCTTCTTGGGACTTCAAAGCATCATCTTCACCACTGAAATCCCTCAAGATTTCAGTGGTGAAGAGACCTCAACACCAAAATCCCGGAGCTAACACAAAATGGCTCAAAATGTGGCCTTTTGAGGCCTAAGAGTGGTCAACAACCCTCAAACAACAAAACACTCTCAATAAACAATAAAGAGGGCCTAAAAACATAACTTTTTTATGTTATACAATAAGCACAAAAACAGCTCTAAGATAGGTATAAAATTAATGCAAGAATGGGGAAAAAAAGGACTAGAATCTCACCCTTGGAGACCCCTTTACAAATGGTGCTCCAATGGCCTCCTTGAGCTTGAATCCAACACCAAAATCTCAAAACACACTCTTTAGAACCTCAGCTCCAAGAGGAAGGTGAAACACTAGGTGTTTGTGTGCAATAGTGAGACACAAAACACCTAGTGTACAAATAAGAGGGAAAGAGAGATAGAGAGTGTATATCTAACTCTAACCCTAGAAAAACCAGAGCTTGGTCTGTATTTTCCTCCCTCAAAAAATGTCTAAAAGCTCTTTTTTTTGCCTTAGAGAGAGGCTCTCTCTATATGCCTCTTGTAAAGCTTACAAGACAAGCTTTGCAAGAGGGAGATCCCTCCATACACGTGTATGGAGGGGAGCAAAAGCTATACAGCTGTCTAAAAATATCTGCAAAAGCAGATGAACAGCAATCGGCCGACCAAAAATGCCATCTTGGCCAAAAAGAGTGCCGAACGGCACAAAAAAGTGCTGACCGGCAACAAAGAGTGCCGGCTGGCAAACTATATTGCCGGTGGCAGCGAAAACCAGCCAGTGGCCTCTAGCCACTGCCGGTGGTGGGTAGGGATGGTCTACAAGCCCTACCCTGCCTCTCAAAGGCAAGATGCAAGTGTTTGGTGCAAAACCAGACACTAAACGGTCGAGTTCGGGGATCCTGAGGCAAGGCGCGCGAGCCGAGACCTCCGGGAACTCCAAACGAACACAAACATGGAAGATCACCGTGTGTTCAAACAGTGACGTCCAAGTCTTGAGGACGGTCAAAAATGGGGTGTCTACAGTTGCCCCTCTTTGACAGAACTCGAAAGTCATAACAATGACGGGAGTGAATGTCAAAGCCCAAAGACGACCCATTTTTGACAAGGCCGAAGACTCAGACAAGCATACAAGACAAATAAGGTATGCGCCCGGAGGCAGGGGCAAAATGCAAGAGAATGCACGAAGCCGAGCATAACTTATGATCATGCAAAGAAAGCTGTAATGAAGCAAACATGCGACAATTTTAAGCTAGCATACCAAACTACACTACAATGTAGAAAGGATGTAAGAGAATTATGGAATTCTCAATACGTCTCACTCGGGAGATACCATACCTGTGCGGCTCGTCTGGTTGCACCAGCTTCAAATGAACCGTACATACACTATCGTGCCTGCAAAGAAAACAAACTTAACAGGTACAATATGGTTGGCAACATGCATGACAATGCACGGATAGTGGTGTTCTCGAAATGCGTGACAGCGCAAAGCAAGTGGGGAGCATAACAATGCTGTGGAAATACAAATAGGTACGTGGAGCAAGCGGTCTACGCAGGCAACAAAATTGATCATGATCATGCGGTCTACGCAGGTGATGATATTTAGCAAATATGCGGTCTACGCAGTTGAAACATGCGGTCTACGCAGGTGATGAAACTGAACATGCGGTCTACGCAATCAAGACATGCGGTCTACGCAGGTAATGAAATCAACAAATTATGCGGTCTACGCAAGCAATACATGCGGTCTACGCAAGTAATGAAATTAAGCATGCGGTCTACGCAATCAAAACATGCGGTCTACGCAGGTAATGGAATCGATAAATCATGCGGTCTACGCAATCAAAACATGCGGTCTACGCAGGTAGTGGAATTAAACATGCGGTCTACGCAGGTAAAGAATTAAACATGCGGTCTACGCCATCAAAACATGCGGTCTACGCCATCAAAACATGCGGTCTACGCAGGTAGTGGAATCAAACATGCGGTCTACGCAAGTAATGTAATTAACATGCGGTCTACGCAAGTAATGGAATTAAACATGCGGTCTACGCCATCAAAACATGCGGTCTACGCAGGTAGTGGAATGAGGTGCGGTCTACGCAATCAAAACATGCGGTCTACGCAGGTAATGAAAATAACAATGCGGTCTACGCAATCAAAACATGCGGTCTACGCAGGTAAAGAAATAATGTGGTCTACGCAATCAAAACATGCGGTCTACGCAGGTAAAGAAATAATGCGGTCTACGCAATCAAAACATGCGGTCTACGCAGGTATTGAAATTAAACATGCGATCTACGCAGGTAAAGAAATAATGCGGTCTACGCAATCAAAACATGCGGTCTACGCGATCAAAACATGCGGTCTACGCAAGCAAAACATGCGGTCTACGCAGGTAATGGAATCAAACATGCGGTCTACGCAATTAAAGAATGAACCTGCGGTCTACGCAAGTAAAGAATTGACATGCGGTCTACGCAAGTAAAGAATTGACATGCGGTCTACGCAAGTAAAGAAATTATCATGCGGTCTACGCAATCAAGACATGCGGTCTACGCAAGTAATGAAATTTAACATGCGGTCTACGCAATCAAAACATGCGGTCTACGCAAGTAAGTAAATTCAAACATGCGGTCTACGCGATCAAGACATGCGGTCTACGCAAGTAATGAATTGAGATGCGGTCTACGCAAATAAAGAATTAACATGCGGTCTACGCAAGTAAAGAATTGAGATGCGGTCTACGCAAATAAAGAATTAACATGCGGTCTACGCAAGTAAAGAATTGAGATGCGGTCTACGCAAATAAAGAATTAACATGCGGTCTACGCAGGTATTAGAATTAAACATGCGGTCTACGCAATCAAAGCATGCGGTCTACGCAAGTAAGTAAATTCAAACATGCGGTCTACGCAATCGAGACATGCGGTCTACGCAAGTAATGAAAATAATAATGCGGTCTACGCAAGTAAAGAAATGATTACAAACATGCGGTCTACGCAGGTAATCTAATTAACATGCGGTCTACGCAAAATGCAATGAGATGCGCAAAACAGCGCGACGGAATGCAATGCACAAAACAGTGCGACGATTTGAAATGCACAAAACAGTGCGACGCGCAGAACAACGCGAACAATTTTGAAATGCACAAAACAGTGCGATGCGCAGAACAGCGCGAGCAATTTTGAAATGCACAAAACAGTGCAATGCGCAGAACAGCGCGAAGTTTGAAATGCACAAAACAGCGCGACGGTTTGAAATGCACAAAACAGTGCAATGCGCAAAATAGCGCGAGCAATTTTGAAATGCACAAAACAGTGCGATGCGCAGGACAGCGCGAGATTTGAAATGCACAAAGCAGTGCGATGCGCAGAACAGCGCGAGCAATTTTGAAATGCACAAAACAGTGCAATGCGCAGAACAGCGCGAGGTTTGAAATGCACAAAACAGTGCAATGCTAAGTGCGACATGCATGCCACACGGAATGTAAATGGGCTTAAATGCGCAACAACGCACGTATTCCGGAATGCATGACAATGCATGGAATGGAAATGCAATGATGATGCATGAGAAATATGCACGACAATGCAAAGGGGTGCGTGTTGCAACGCATGTAACACGTGCATAACAATGCAAATGTGTGGCGCGCGACAGCGCGATGTAATGCATCGAAGTAGTGTGATGAACTTGTGCAACACACATGGGGTAACTTTTGAATTCAAAAGGATACAAAAAGGATACACCTTGCATGAATTCGAGTGCCACGCACTGGAGACACGGCCCGCGGTCAGAACGGAGGCCGGTTGAACGTCGGAGATGCACTTTCTTGCACTTTCTTGAGCTAAGAAGACCACAAACTTCTCATATGGCCTAACCAAGGCTGTGGGAACCCCACCGGCCGAAAGGGGAGGCCACCGGCTGGCCATCGGCACAAAAACAATTCTATCGGCACAAAAAAGTGCCGGCCGGCACAAAACATTGCCGACCGGCAAACAGTTCCTGGTGCGGGGCAGTTTTGTCTTTTCACCTTGGGTGTTATAAAATAGGGCTTCAAGCCCTATTTTCTCATTCCTCTCACGCCGAAATCCTTTGCTCTCTCTCTCTAGAGCTTTTCCCTCTCCTTTTTCGTCCATTTCTTCGCGTTCTACGCCCGTTTCGTCGTCAGATTCGCGTTTCTCTTCGCGTTTCGGACGTTTTCCACCGATCACATTTTCGTTTCGGTGCCTTGTTTGGCGTTCTAGCCTTTTCGGGGTTCGTTCCCCTCACTTTCCTCTTCATTTCCGTGCCCTTTCACATTCCGGCCTTCCCGGCCATTTCCGACCCTCTCAGGAGTTGACTTTCCGGTTGACTATTCGTATTCCGGCTCGGTTTTCCTTTTCCGGCCATTTTCCAATCATTCTCTGCATGGCGGACGACATTCCACGTGGCGGGACTCCCCCGGACCACGAGATGGATCCCGGGGTCGAGCTCTTACCACTGAGCGAGCGCCCGTTCGACCCGGCGACCTACCGGCCGGCGATCCACGTTCTGCCCCCAGACGGCCTGCGTCAGTTCCGGAGCTTTGAGAGGTACGCGGCGCCTGAGCTACTACTACGCGAGCCTACCTCCCACCTTTCATTCGGCACTTCCGAGGTAACTTTTCATCTTCTGCTTTACTTTCTGCAATGTAGGATACAAAAACTGCCATAGTTAGCTGTATTCTCTAATTGCTGAAATCTGATATGCCGTAGACCGTAGTTGACTTGTAAACATACATACAACTGACATATGTTTGAGACTGACACATGCACACACACTGCACTAGCCCTGAATCACCCAAACACACGGCACACACTGTATTTCACTGCACACACACTGGTACCCAGTATTTGTCTGAATCTGTTAGATCTGCACACACGCTACATCTGTTCTGAAACACCTAAACACGCTGACACAGCACACGTATTTTACTGTAAGCACACCGGCACCCGGTATTTGCCTGAATCTGACAAACTTGCATACATGCCATATCTGTCTTTTCAAAACTGCATGTTGAATGTTGTCTTGCAATTGTTGTTTTCTGTTTGCAGGAGGGTTCCCATACCATTCGCGGGTATGGGAATACTGGTGCTCGGGAGTGGTATGATGAGCTCCCTGATGCGGTCCAGCGCATCGTGGACCGAGCGGGCTTCGGCACCTTCTGCCGAGGGCTCTCTAGGTTGTCCACATGCAGACCTCTTCTTGCCGCTTTGGCGGAGAGGTGGTGGGACACCACCGATTCTTTCCATTTTTCTGCTGCAGGGGACATGACGATGACCCCTTATGACTTCTCGATGCTCACAGGCATCGGGGTAGGGGGGGATCCGATCCCTTTCGACACAGACATGGATGAGTGGACCGCCGCTCAGATCCATCTACTGGGGGAGGCCCCGCCACTAGCTCGTCCAGGCTTCGTGCGGTACTCCTGGTTCGAGACACAGTTCAGGGTTCAGCCCGTTTTGGAGGAGGTGCAGATGACCCCAGAGGACGAGGAGAGGTATGCTCGCGGCTTCCTCATGTTCTTGTTCGGGACTACTATCTTCGCCGACCGGGCGAACACCGTGCCTCTCTGCCTTCTCAGCGCACTGGTGGACGTCCGGGACATCTTGCACTATGATTGGGGCGGCGCTGCTCTGGCCACCCTGTATGGATACATGAGCTCGGCTTCTCGTGGCAGCGGCCAGCTACTCGGAGGCTACTGGCGGGCTTGGGAGGTACATTCCTTCTCCGCTTTTCATTTCTGTCTCGTACTTTCTGTACTCTGTACACTGCACACACTGTGGTCTACTTCATACTTGCTGTATACTGTACACACGGCACACACATACATTCTGCTTTACACTGACTGCACACTGCTCACACTGTACACTCTGTACACAATATACTGCACAACACACGGCTCTGCCATTTCTGCTTTATTCTGTATATCCTGCTTTATCTGATGGTCATACTGACATCTGTTTTGCAGTTGTGGGTTTACGCCTACTTTCCTAGGCTTGCACCCGTACCAGTCGCGGAGCCTCCTCCGGCTGTCCCGTTCTCGAGTCGCTTCGATGGGAGATGCACCCGGCGACCACGGGAGACATTCGGCTTCTTCCGCCGATATTTCGACACCATCACCCCCACGGAGGTATGCTTTACTTTCAGTTCATTTAGCTTCGCTTTCCCACTGCATGTTTCAATAACAGTAGATAACAAACTGTCTGTAACTTTCAGATCACATGGCGGCCATGGGCCTCCTTGCCGTCGGCGATGCGGGGTCGGTTCCCTGGTGCTGAGGAGACCTCGCGTTTCCGGATCTTGCTAGAGGGCCCGGTCTGTCGGGCTTGGTACCTGGGGGAGCGTTTTCTATGCCAGACCCTAGGGTTACCTGAGCAGATAGTCCCGGTTCACCCTCCTGCAGAGATGAGGGAGACCGAGGGGCTGACCACTGAGCAGCTAGATGATTACTCCATTGGCTGGGAGGAGGCCGGCTTCCGAGGCACCGGTGACTACCAGCAGTACGTGCGGACGTACCTGATGCGTCCCTTGAGCGGCCGTCGAGCAGAGGGGGCCGGGCCTGTAGCATCGGCGGCTGGGGCCGGAGCGGGAGCAGGGGCTGGATCTTCGAGGAGGGCCCGGGTCCGTGGTAGGGGCGGAGTGCGGGGAGGACGAGGAGCTGGCTGGCCTGCCCTACCTGCTGTACTGACTTTCCAGGGGCAGGGTGGGTCGACCTATCAGATCCCCTTCGCCCCTCCACCGGCTGGTCACGAGTTCATTGACATCCCCGACTTACCGCCGGTATGTTCTACTGCATTTCGTACAGTTATTCATTTCAGTTTACTTGATATTCCACAGAATATTGATGCATCTGATACTTTTGCAGGCTTCTTCTGAGTACACCCGTCAGTCATTGGCGATGAATGCCTCGATGATGGGGATGCTCCAGCGGACATTTGACCTCCTAGCCGTCTACAGCATACCGGTATGTCCTTCTGACACTGGCCTCAAACCATTCATACACTGCTTTACATAATCTGATGCACGGCACAACACCTGATACACTGATCTCACAGTATCTGAACACTGCATACACTGCATTCTGCACCATACCCTACACTGATAAACTGCTCACGGCATTCATACACTGTACTCACATACTGCATTCTGCATTGCTAAACTGCTCACGGCACTCTTACACTGTACTCATACACTGCATTCTGCACCTTTAAACTGTTCACAGTGTACTGATGCATTTCCCTTTTTGTGTACTTTTTCAGCCTCCTTTCCAGATTCCCATGGCAGGAGGTGCTCCGGCCAGACCTTCTGTCCCTGCTCGGGGGAGAGATGAGGAGGGCAGGATATTTCCCCGTACCAGGGGAGGGCGTACTCACGTCGGGAGTAGCTCGCGAGCTCCAGTCCCGGACGATGACGACGACGAGGAGTCAGAGGCGGAGGCAGAGTCATCGGAGGAGGAGACCGGAGACGGTTCTAGTTCGGGCTCTGACGACGACGCTGATGACGCTCCTGGACCCTCGTCCAGGAAGAGGACCAGGACGGACTGACAGCCCTTGGAGTGCTCGACATGGATGCAGACTTTTGCTATCTTTTCTTTCTTTCTTGTACTTTTCTTTTTGTTTGGTAGATAGATTACCTTGTACTGCCGCAGGCAGATTTTGTTTCCAAAACTTGTACATTTGAAAAGATAATGAAATGAAACGGACTTTTTATCTGAAAAAGTGTTTACATTGACACATTTCATGCATTGCATCGCATCTCATCATGTTACACCTCAATGTAAATGAAATGATTGGTTATCTGAAAATTGAACACTTGCACTGTAATAATCATATAACTAAACAGCCAACAGCAAAATAACCCAAGCAACCCACTGCCTGATTCTGGACACACAGCCCTTACTCTGTTGGGGATTAATCTGCACACAGCCCATAACACAGCATTCGATTCATTCTGCACACGGTAAATTCTCAAACAAGCAGCCCAATCTGACAGGACGGACCTCAAAGATGGAACCGGTTGGAGTCGAAATGCGTTCAAATGTAGAGAATGGCACAGCATTCTGAGCATAAGCGATTTTTGAAATCGAATGAGGGTTTTTCAAACCGGGATATCGAGCCTACCACTGAACACAGCGGGGATGACTCAAACAAAGAGGTACACGAGCTAAACACAACGAGACACGCTCGGGAGAGACTCAAAACAAAAGACGAGACCGTCAAATCAAAGAGACACGACACACAGACGCGTAAACGAAGATGGGAGACCTCGGACCACGAGGAGCCAGTTCAATCTAGGTATTGTTTCCCACCCTTTCTCATTTGCGATTCTCACATCACTCGACTCTCAAGCTCGGATTTTCTCTCAAAACCCTTTTTTCCTCGCTTTTCTCTCAACTTACACCTCTCTATTCTTCAATCTCTCATTTTTCATCCCTCTCCGGGGTGATCGATGGATAAATGGAAAGGTGTGGGTTCATGCTCAACATCGTTAGCTCACAGCTATTTCTTCTGACGGGTAGAGCACTCTTCTGGCAAGTACGTCGATGACGGGGGAAAGACAGAACGCCTGGCTCAACTGTGCCTCTAGTTCATCATTTTAACCATTTTTCGTTTTTGCTTTCTACTAAAACGGTTTTGATCAAAATGAGAGTCGGATTAACGTACTTGTTCAATTTTTGATTTGAAAAGCATGCAAGTCAGGCAGCAAGCACTGAAAGTTTTCCTTTTTGGATTCAAGACAATGGTCCAGTTTTGGAAAATGAAATAGTTTTCGAGAGAATAGTCAACCTCAGTAAAAATTTTCAAAAACTATTTTTCAAACAGTCAATGCTCGACGAGCATGGAACTTACTCTTCGAGATGCGCAACCTCGGATCGGAGGCAATGGAAAATTGCCCCTGGTTTGAAGGGGGGGTGGGAGGCAACGGAAAGTTGCCCCTAGTTTGAATGGCGGCTCACGGCGGCTCGCGGAAACGGAAAGTTGCCCCTTGTTTGGGATGGTGCCGCAGCAGTCTGTAAACAGTCTTCATTGGTGGTGGTCGAGCTTCTGGACACTGCGATGACGAAGACGGTCACAACACATATATGGACACAATCACCTTGAAGGGTGTTGGCCACTGGACTTTGAAGTGAAATCGAAACCATTGCATGGACTGAGACGCTTATGAAAGCGTTGGGGGCTGGACTTCATGATGAAGTTGCCTACGTATCCCAAACATGGGAATCAAGCCTTACGTAGTTCCGGTTAAGGTCCACTCGGGTATTTTAACCTTCACTTTGTTTGGCTCTCACTTTTGCCAAGGCGCCCAATGCGGGTTTTCGACCTTGCGAGCTTCTTTTCATTTTCTATTTCTTTTTCTCTTTCTTTTTTTCTTTTCTTGCTTTTTTTCTTTTCTTTTTTTTTTCAATCTTTCTTTTTGTATTTTTCTCTTTTTTGTATTTTTCTCTTGCTCTAACTTTTGCCTGGGCCGCCCTTCCGGGTTTTCGGCCCAGCGAGCCTCTCAAAGGGTAAAAGTGTAGCAAGTCCATGCCAAATGGTTTTTTTTTTGAAATTGAAGCCTCTCTGTATCTAGGAGAACGACTGTTGCACTGATTGGCGGAGAATCCATCCCGGTTGCTCTACGAGCTTCTTCCGACGAGATCTACTCCTTCTGATTCGGCTTTGGTGCCTCTTGCTCGAGGGCTGTTTCGAAACTGGCCACACGGGCCTCCATGGTGTTTGTCCGTTGAACTTTCTGAACATTCTGAATGGGTTCAAACTCGGAAAACAAATAGGTTGAATCTTGAGGCTGAGAGCGATCCTAGGCTGCGCAATCTCAAGAGCGATTCCATACAGGTCTTCGCAGGGCCGCGTAAAACATTTGCTTTTGAAAGTTTTTAAGAAAACGACAAATCGCTCGCGCCGAAGACAGTGTGGAACCAATCTGGATCAGGCCAGGATCCTTCTCAGTACTCACGCCGACAAGCATGATTTTATTCATAAAAAGGCTTAGCACGCCTCTCTTTCTCTCGAAATGATCAAAATTTTACAAAACCCGAGGAATTTCTTCCTCTTCGTTTTTTATCACCGCAGTGTTCAAAAGTTTGTTTTTTTTTGAAAAACTTAGGTTAATGCAATGAGTTTGGCACACAGGAGAGCAGGCGAGATGTACTGTCAGCCCGATCAAATTCTCTAGTCCTTATGCTGAAAGCAAGCATGAAGTTGAGATAGCAACAGCTGTTTCAATCGGCTCCGTTGGTGCAACTGGCCCCTCGGCAGAAACAGACTCAAGACAAAAACAGATAATAATTACAAAACAAAATGGTGTTCGAGGCAACAACCCCAGAATCACCTGGTATTATATACAACGGGGACTGACTCGATACAATCAGACAGACCCTTAAGCAAAAAAGACTGACTCAAGACAAAGAGACAGACTCAAAACAAAAGACTGACTCGACATCCAAGCCAAGATTTACAAAACTCGGTTTAACCGATGCTCAAAAATGCGTGCCAGACGCTTCATCCAAAATTTACCAAATGTTGCCCGCAGGCGGTTCACTTTACATACTCGCAGTATCTGAGCCCTCGAAATCCAACAACTGAGTGGTGACGGGCTTGCCCGAGGTGGGTGGTAGGATAACCTTGTTATCAATCAAATCCTGCACTTCATGACGAAGGCGGGAACATCCATCGGTGCTGTGACCGGACTGTTGATGGTACGCGCAGTACAAGGTAGCATCATGAGTGGCGGGGAGATTCTTCGGGAGTGGCCGGGGCTCCAAAGGCTTAAGATGCCCATTCTTCGCCAATATTAGCAATGCCCTAGACAAAGGCATGTGGAGATCGTGAAAGACCCTGCGCCCTCGGGGCAGGTACTTCGCAGTTTGAGGATTCTTGCCAGATGCGCTGGCGAAAGGATCAGCTGGCGCTGCCTTGGCCTTTTGAACCTTTCCCGGTGCAGGGTTGGGAACTACAGGAACTGTCTGGGCATGACGGGGCCCATCCCGGTTTTCTGCCTAGCTTGAACTGCCTTTGATCGGAGCGGGGAAAGCATCATCCACAGCTTTGGTCACTATTGCAGATGTTTGTTGCTTGTTCATCCCTCTGGCCTTCAAAGCCTCGACTACCCACAGCAGTTGTTCAATAGGGTCGGCGTCTACCTTTGCCTTGTCTTTTCCTTTGGCCTCAGCCTGATCAAGGGTCTGGGTTGGTGCTGGCATGTCGTGGCTATAGCCGAAAGCCACCTCTGGCTGGCTGAGCTCTATCACAATCCGCCCCAGTAGCGGGGGCTCCTGTGATACGAAATTCCCGGCATACGGCGCCGCTGGCGGTGAAGCCGACATTCCATAGGCGAGGTCTGCCACAGACCTTTGGAGATCGCCTATCATCCCCATCAATTCAAAGGTGGTGGGCTCACGAGCCTGGTATAACTGGGGAGCCCAAACCGGGTGCACAACGGGCGACCTAGGCGGGTATGACATACTGATGGCGGCCTCACTCTGCGGAGTGATTCCCTGCTCCGATATAGCTGCCATAACCACAATTTCTTCTGAACTTTGTGCCGCCATAAATCCTGCCTCAGCAAGGGGGGACACTGGCTATTCTGTTTCAACTCTGCAACTCTCTGAACTGAAAGAAAAACAGGCAGCATTTCAGCCCAAACTGATCAATCACGGGTGTAGCCAAACAACTGTACCCTACTGCTGATCACTGTTCTCAGAAGTCACTGTTCCCGAAAACTGAACCAATACCCGCGGATAACTGATTCTCACAACTGATACTGATGCTGGTGTCCCCAGGTTTAATACTCAAACTTGCAAACTGACATGTGCGTTCCTGTAGGGCAACACTCTAAAAGCACATAGCAAGTAAAAAGAGCCAAAACACCCCTATGTTGGGGTAGGGTTTCCCTGTCCTATTTTGTCAGGAGCTAGGGTTTCACTACGCACACAGCGGTTTCAAACAACCTATAATCGGGTAAGCAACCTGTCCTAGCTTGGAATGGTCACTATGGATTCCGAATATGCACTAGGTCGAATGGTCAAAAGGGTGCCCCGGTAAACCGGGGTTTGTGTTCCCATGCTGTCAGAGCCCATAGCCGGTCAGCCTTATGGACATGCCTTGACAAGGCAAGCCTCCGGCAAACCGTTCAGGAATGGCAGATGGCAAACACTGTGTTCCTAGGCGCACCAATGCACATGCAATGCAAAGAGACACATAAGTGAAATCAAAATAGGATATCACGAGTTCGAGTCAAGCTCTCTATTTCCCCAGCAGAGTCGCCAGAAACTGTAGACGCGCCCGCGGAGGGCCTCGCTACAGTTCGGACTCCCGATTTGTGTCACGGTTCTTAATCTGAACCAAAGAGTCCAAATCTGGCAAATCGTTTTGAGAAACAGATTTTTGAAAAAGTAGTGCCAAACATGGACTGCTTTGCCAGATACAGAGTCGCCACCTAAATATTTTAAAATGGGAGAATTTAGGAAACCCTGACTCGGTGCCGAAGGCCACACGTCCGTCATCACCGGAGTTGTCTCGGCTCGGGAGCTTGGGTACGATCGGGGAAGGTCAGCTATGAGCACCCCCTTTCGCCCGGTCCGAAGACCGGCCTCTACTAACCGTGATATCCGTTTTTGAAAACTTTACGTGTTCTAAAGCCAATTATTAGCCTAGAATTACTATGTTATGCGCGCAGCAAACAAGTATAGCCTAGATTGCCTAATTTGGAAAGAAACATTGCATATCCGTTCGTTTTGGAAATGCTTTAAATTTGCTACTCGCAAGTAGGCTAAAACACGGATTTCAATGAGTTCTTCCAACTCAAACAATCCAACCTTCACCCACAGGCATTCAAGCAGTTATAACACATAAGCATCTAGCCACATGTTAAGCATGCTGTCATGGTAACATTCACACTCATGCGATATGCTAAAGCGGAAATATTTACATAGTACTCCGTGCCAAAACAAAGAACTTGTTAGCAAACATGCATGATCCAAGTCCATGTTAAGTGCCTAATGCATCGCATACAAAATGTTACTAGAATAGGCTCGGCTATCCTAAACACATTATGTGAAAATGCACGATTATCACGTATTCAGTTTGGGAATTGAAGCATTGATGCAATTAGCATGATGTACCGAGCCTAATGCATGCAATACAAATGCATGGATGCACACATGCATAGCATAAGGTATGCTAAATTAAACGTGCCCTAATCTACCATCATAAGCAGGTAAATAAAAGGGAAGAAAGACGTGAGGTTGGAAGACATACACACCACCCACACACACTTATTACAAGTTTGCCCTCGCTCGGAGGGACCGAATAAATATTACAAATTAATTAACTACGCAAGCTAATTAATATTACAAATTAACTAATTTAATTAACAAATTAAATAAATTAATTAAAGCAGGAAAATGCCTCGGGAAGCGCGCCACCATGCATGGGCTGCCTCTGTTTTCCTTCCTTTCCTCCTCTGGAGGCTGTCAAAGCCTCAGGACTGATCCCTTGGACAGAGAGGATCACCACCGGCTGATTGAAATTGCCACCGGCAGTGTGGTATGGCCATCGGCACAAAATTGAACCTGTCGGCAGAGAAAATGGTGCCGATCGGCACATTACACTGCCGGTCGGCAGAGTATTCCTGCAGAACCTGCAACTCACAGCAACAGAGGGCAAAACAAAGCATGGCAACACAATTCAAGGCATGTATGCACCAACCATGTCTCTTATCATTGTAATGACTCAAAGGGACATGTGCCTCGGTTCTCGGACCACCAATCACGCATTTCCATGCATGATGGCCCAAAGAACCAAGCATGCAACTTTGATTTCAAATGTATGCAAACCAATCAAACAAAACTCCCAATCCCTATCACCCAAGTCAAGGGACAAGGAATGCATGCAAGATGCAATGCAACCTAGGCATACAAGCTAGGAATGCAACATGGCATGGCAAGGCATTTATGCAAGCATGCAAGCATACATATGGCAATGCAAATAAATGGAAAGATGGGCTTATACATGAATTAGGCAGCTCTAATAAGGCCTAAAACAGTGGCCATAAGTGCTAAAGAGTAAGGGCTAAATGGCATACACACACACATGCACATAAGGGCCAACACTTAAGCACAAATCAAGCAACATTCAAGCACACTTGAAAGGGACAAACATGAACAATTAGCATGCATTACGAGCCCTAAAATCATGCTATAAAATGATGCCAAATCAAGTTATAAATCAAGTCAAGCATACAACAAATGGCCTAAGTGTTCAAAGTAAACCAAAGTGGCATTGAGCTACACTTAACAAGACCAAACAAGGCATGCATTAAGCGACCAAAAACAGGTTTATAACATGTTAAAACAAGGCTAAAGGACTCTTTAGATGGCATCTAAATGGCCCAAATAACAAAGGCATACACCATGGCCAAAACATGGAGCATTGCAACACATGCATTCAAAGCATTAAAGAGGCATGCAAGGCAATCAAACAAGCACGGAAATGGGACTGAAACGGCATATAGAATGATCCCAAATCACCAAAACAATGCAAAGGTGGCATGCTACACATGCACATACTCAACAAGCCCAAATACAAAGGAGCTATATAATGCATGCTAAAATCAACCCAAATACTCATGGACAGACCTAAAACATGGCAAAATAAGCACATAATCTTCACAAATGTAAGCCTAAAACATGCTCCAACAAAGGCTAACAACCTAGAACATGTTAAGGCACAAATAAGGCATTACATGGCAACTATGCTAAACATGCATGGAGTTCCAAAACCAACTTGAAATCATGTTATATTATGGACATATAAGCATGAAAAACAAACCAAACATGCTCAACACACACTCAAGCATGGGCTTCCTTAGGAGGCCAAAATATGCCCTTTTCAAGGACAACAAGGAGAGGGGGTGGCCCTCTCCTTCTTGGGACTTCAAAGCATCATCTTCACCACTGAAATCCCTCAAGATTTCAGTGGTGAAGAGACCTCAACACCAAAATCCCGGAGCTAACACAAAATGGCTCAAAATGTGGCCTTTTGAGGCCTAAGAGTGGTCAACAACCCTCAAACAACAAAACACTCTTAATAAACAATAAAGAGGGCCTAAAAATAGAACTTTTTTATGTTATACAATAAGCACAAAAACAGCTCTAAGATAGGTATAAAATTAATGCAAGAATGGGGGAAAAAAAGGACTAGAATCTCACCCTTGAAGACCCCTTTACAAATGGTGCTCCAATGGCCTCCTTGAGCTTGAATCCAACACCAAAATCTCAAAACACACTCTTTAGAACCTCAGCTCCAAGAGGAAGGTGAAACACTAGGTGTTTGTGTGCAATAGTGAGACACAAAACACCTAGTGTACAAATAAGAGGGAAAGAGAGATAGAGAGTGTATATCTAACTCTAACCCTAGAAAAACCAGAGCTTGGTCTGTATTTTCCTCCCTCAAAAAATGTCTAAAAGCTCTTTTTTTGCCTTAGAGAGAGGCTCTCTCTATATGCCTCTTGTAAAGCTTACAAGACAAGCTTTGCAAGAGGGAGATCCCTCCATACACGTGTATGGAGGGGAGCAAAAGCAATACAGCTGTCTAAAAATATCTGCAAAAGCAGATGAACAGCAATCGGCCGGCCAAAAATGCCATCTTGGCCAAAAAGAGTGCCGACCGGCACAAAAAAGTGCTGACCGGCAACAAAGAGTGCCGACCGGCAAACTATATTGCCGGTGGCAGCGAAAACCAGCCGGTGGCCTCTAGCCACTGCCGGTGGTGGGTAGGGATGGTCTACAAGCCCTACCCTGCCTCTCAAAGGCAAGATGCAAGTGTTTGGTGCAAAACCAGACACTAAACGGTCGAGTTCGGGGATCCTGAGGCAAGGCGCGCGAGCCGAGACCTCCGGGAACTCCAAACGAACACAAACATGGAAGATCACCGTGTGTTCAAACAGTGACGTCCAAGTCTTGAGGACGGTCAAAAATGGGGTGTCTACAACACCAACCTAAGCTTATATCCATCTGGGGATAAGTTACCAAATCCCGATCCAACACCTCGGGGTCCCAAAGGCACCCGAACACCAAGAATTCTAAGAAAATCCCATGGATATCCCTCTGATCCACATAACGCGCTATGGTCTTTGAGACAAGAAACAACAACCGCCACAATAACAATGACAACATCCACTCAGACTCAAAGACAACAACTATCTCTCGACTATCGACAACAAGCAAACCACCACTGAGTGTTTAACACTCGAACACAGAGAACAAGAAAATCACTTGCACACAAAACCCTCAGTGAACTCTCATAAAACGAGAACAGAGAATAAAATACGGTTAAACAAACAACGTTATGGCACATTAACTCCCGAAAAATTATAAAATTCTTACAAACTAAACATATACCACATAACTAGCAACTCAGGCTAGATCACGACACAACTCCACAATACAAGGTACAATACAACCCATTTAGGTTTAAGTAAACTTTCTATTTTCTCTATTTTCCTTAAAATACTTCATTTTTCTCAAAAGGTGCTCAATCTTGCACTGCCCACAACCAAAACATCTTTTCAACCTTTCGTAACAAAATCCATAGATTTCAAAACTAGTTTTCAAAAACCATAAGTGTTATTCATAACACAAAACTAATTCCATTGTTTTTTGATTTGTTAGATTCAACTTTTTATTAAACCGAAAACTTACATTTCAAACCCAAATCGTTTTAGTTCAAGAAGACCACCCAAGGCCACAACACCAAAAATCTTTGTTTTTCCCCAAAATCACTTCCTCAACATTCTTCCAGTGACCCACGACATGGTTACCCAACAACACCTGTTACACCCCCGGTAATGACATAACACCAAAACAAAATCTCTACGACCATAATCCTTAAAAATTTTCAAAGTGCCAACAACACCACAAAACACAAGAAAAGAAATTTCACAATTACCAATCACATAATGGCGCAAAAGCGCTCACATGACCAAGGTTTCCACCTGTAACACCAAACTGGTTACCCTAAACTCACAACAACTTCATATCTGCCTATACAGGACTTGCATGCCATACTATGGCACTGTTGAACTACATAATCCTCAAGTCCAATTCCAACCTAACTCAACATCAATACCTATATGTTTCCCAACTACGCTAACTCCGAGATGGAGTTCCTCACACAATCTCACAGATTCGTTAAATCACACTGGATTCTTCAAAGTCAACACATACTACGTTCAATCCTCATATAACCCACCACACATATGCCTATATGGCAAGCACATCCTCAATTCATATATGCGTTCGAGCTAGATTCCTATAGGCCAAAACACATAACTCATGCCCTCAAACTAACTCACTCATACATCCATGGTAACCAAGTACCTCATACCACATACCTAAGGACCGATAAGGTCAATAATAAACCTACTATAACATACCAACCGCACTACACAACCTTACTACATCACGCGGAGTTCCTCTCCAAACCAAAATCACAACAAGAATTGTCCCAATATGAGAGATTCCACACAAAACAACCCAACAACAAACACACACACCAAAGTGACTCAACACTATCGAACATTAGACCACTCAATCAATACATTAAACATACTATTGCCACACCGAGGCAACCTCCTGAGATAGTCCCATGACTAATCCCCTTTTACACATCACCTAACAGCACACAAACCATATACTGTTACACACCACGCAAAGAAAAATCCTTTTACTCACTACACAACATCTCACCCTTAACCCCAAGTGGGTTATCTCAACCTTGGATCCCTCATTTTGCCAATGTTCACATAACCTGACTGAACTCACAACAACCAACTATACATACTTGGCCTCTCATGCTACACCAACTCGTAAAAACCTACCGCGTCACAATGCTGCCGCTACCACGTAACAACCCAAACCGAACAACAAACAAACATAACACCTCCATCCCTCAGCGACCAATAAGGTCAACCCTTGATCCGCCATTCTATACCATCACCCATTACACTGGTACCAACAAAAATACCACTTTTCCTGGCTAACTTACTAGTTTGGTAACATTTACCGAACATTTATCTAGAACCAAACCTCAACAAATACATTATAGACATTTCAAAGTTATACTAACAAATGGAGTTCTTAACCTCCTCTCCCTGAGTCGCAACTCCACACTTTCAACTACCTTCTCAACCAACCTAGAATACTACTTGAGCTAAAAATCACGGTTCACCTCCGAAAGATAATCACCTCTTCACCGCCATCCTAAACCTCGACCGACCACACAAAACTACTATGACACTACACATAGGTCACACACTAACCATGGGTTATATACCCGACCGACTATTTCAAACCTCTCCTATCTCTGCCCGACACGAGGTACACACCTCCGGCACCCAAATATAATAATTAAATCCTAGAACTTAGAAAACCTTCGTTATACCACTTCCCAAAACACCACATATGGTGTTCGAAACACATCACCCAGCAAATACTAACAACAAATATTACAATCCGGGACTAACATCCCTTCACAAGGAACAACCAAACATATATTACCGAGATCAGCTAACATTATCTACAATTAAGATACAACTCTATACCCAACCAAACAGCGACTCTATTCCCAAAACACTGGTAACCCTAAGACTCAATATACCCAAAATAAACTAAATCAACATAAAACTTCTAACACAACCACCAACAGGCATACTCCACCCTTGGATGCACCCCAACACAATGTTGTATCATTCTACTAAGTCAACCCCAAACAAGCCCGCTACGACAATCCGTCCGAGATGCCAACTCGAAACCACTCACACCATCCACAACAGCCTAGCACACCTCGCGTTGTAACATGCTTTGGGGGGAGGGACTCGTGCGCATTAAATAGTTCGAACCCTTGATTTCTTTGATCTAGTCTCACAAATGCAATGTGAAACATAGATGAGAGTCCAAATTTGGCAACTTTTATAGAAAATCCATTTTATTACGAAATCTTTGCCAAAAATGAACTGCATCACTAGATCATAGAGTCGCCACCAAATATTTTGAAGAAATTAGGAAACAAATGACTCGTGCCAAGGACATTAATCATTTTCACCGAAGATGTCTTGGTTCGGAACCTTAGGTATTAGAGGGGAAGGTCATTATTGAGCACCCACGCTCACCCAATCAAAAGATCAGCCTCTACTAAACCATTATATGAATTTTATTTTCTTTATATGTCCATGTTCCGATTATTTAATAAATCCTAAAATTTACTATGTGAAGCAAACAAGTGTAGATTATGTCACCCCCTTTGGAACAACTTGATTTCATGTAGTTTTGAAACAGTTTTGAAGATGTACAACCCAAATAAATTGAGTTTACAAATATGAAAAATCAATATCATTCCAAATTAAGCGACACAACTTCCATCCACCGACATTCATCCAGTTATATCAAATAAACAAATAGTCTCATGGTAGGATGCTTAAACATAGTAAGAAACACACACATACACAAACGGAATGCTAAAACAGAAAAACTTGCATATTTACTGACATCCCGTGAACAACTACAAAACAAAGTAAAATATGCATGATCTTATATATAAAATCCTAATGCAATTCACACATGAGATGCAACTAAAGATTCGGCTTCTAGGACATGACATGTGAATCATCTCAAGAACATGAGGTAGTGCACATAATCACATAGAAATTGATTGAATCCATAAATGCAAACTTAATTGAATCAAGATGCGTGAAACATGGATGCAAAGCATAGATACGATAAAAAATCAAAATATGATGCTTATACACAAATAAGGAAAGCAAGTAAAAGAATGGAATAGAAATGGGGTAGGAGATTATTACAACACTTTTAAAAAAAATAATTACAAACCAAATTAGAGAGGGAGGAGGAAAATATTACAGCAAAATAAAAGCCTCACAAAACACTCAAATAAAAAACAAAATAGAAACTTCATGTGCTTTGGAAACCACCGCAAATTGGTCAACATTATAAGGCTACGTCATTTTGTCCAAAAGAAACTAACCAGCCGACCAAATAGCTCGGGTGGCAAAAAACCTGTCTTGTTACAACACTAAGAAAAGAACAAATAAGAAATATGTAGGTGGCCCAACTAATCACTTCTAGTTAGCTTACAACAAAACTAATATACAACCTAAAAAAAAAATGACTATAAGATTGAAAGTGCAAGAAAATGAAAGAATTGAAAACTAACGGCTTCCTGTTGGATTATAACAAAATAATATGAAACCAGGACAAGAAAATAAGCAAGAAAATAAATATGAGCCAAACTAACCCCTTGGATTACAACAAAATACTATGAAATAGAAGGTAAGAAAATAAATATGAGTTAAACTAACCGCTTGGATTACGACAAAACACTATGAAATAGAAAGTAAGAAAATAAATATGAGCTAAACTAACCGCTTGGATTACGACAAAACACTATGAAATAGAAAGTAAGAAAATAAATATGAAAATATAAGAAAATGAAAGACTTAAAATCACCTTCCAAAGAAATATTGAACTTCTTGATTTCCAACCTTCCTCTTGATCGACCTCAAGGTTGTGAATTTTGATCTCATTCCTCAATTCAAGAGCTTGGAATTTGGACCTAAAGTAATAGTTTTGGACAAGTGTATGATCACTCTTTACTCTTCCTCAACTTAGCAAGACTACTCTCTCTTTGATCAAGGTTTTAGGGCTTGGTTCTTGAGTGGTGTTTGCAAGGGAAGATGAGATGTATAGAGGATTGGTAAGTTCACTATTTTGGCAAGAAGTTTCCAAGGCTCTCTTTTCTCTTAAATTCTAACTCAAATTTAACATTTTCTCTACACTTCTCTTCTAATTCCTCTCCAAATTCAAGACTAGAGCTCTCATTATATAGGCAATGCGAGTGGGCAATGGTGGAAGACAAAGTGGATCATTTAGGAAAGATAATGGAGCTAATGGGGCACTAATGGAGCTAATGGGAGACAACGTATAATAGAGGTGAATGGTAAGTGGAGATGGTGGTGTGTGATTAGGAAAGTGGATGATGAGTGGAGATGGTGAAGTGTGATTAGGAAAGTGGATGGTGGATAGGGATGGTGGGGTGTGATTATCAAAGTGGATGATAAGTAGAAAATTAGGTAATGGAGATTGGTGAATTTTGGATAAAAAATAATTTGGCCAAAAATGTGTGAATGTTGGGATTAAAGCTCAAATTTCATCTCTCTTATTGACGATTCTGTGAGAAATACATTCTTATTGTCATCATCGAGTAATCAAGAGAAAGCGCCCAAGTCTTAGAGCCGGTCAAAATGGGGTGTCTACACGCACCTTACAGAATTACTCATAACAACTATACATCTACCAGGCATTCAATCAACTACTCCACCCAACTATAGGAAATAACCCCACCTATTCCAACTAATCACACATCATATACAATGAGAAACTCATGGCCTAAATGACCCAACCAACTTTACCAACCCCGAGGGAAGTCAAATTACAACTCACTTCCCAACCAACTACATTCCACAACACTGATTTCTAGGTTACCAATACCATAGTTGGAACCATACACCAACACTACCGACACATACGAGTTCAATCCCAACTCTTTGTGTCCCAAAACCCAGACACCACCTTCACCTCTTCACCGAGTTACTTGACTTAAAACAACACACCTCAATTAGGGAAATACATCCCATACCACAACTCATACACCTGACCGACCAAGGTCACAGCAACTCCGAAAACACACTAGTCCAAAGACTAACAACCCACACCAAACCTACAAGACGTCACCCAAGTGAGTATAAGAACTCAACCCTCACACATCGCCACAAAGGACTCCGAAACACCACCATCTCTCAAAGATGTACCAACTGCCTCCAAGGGCAAACCAACACCGACTCACAACCAAAACTACTACACAACATATATGGCACAAACCGAGGTGCCCACTCCGGGTTCACTACTCAGTTCCAAAACATCTATAAAAGAGAAAACACACACCCTGGTGTAGACACTCCATTTTTGACCGTCCGTATTGGTCATGCGCACTCGATAATGAAAATTGCATTGTCAATGATTTGAATTCTTAATAGAGAAACCCAAGTTCGAGCTCTAAAACGAATCCCAAAACCTTCATATTTACCTTATTCTTACCTCAGAGGTTCATTTTTGAACTTTGTGCCACCCTATATTGAGCCTGAAACAGAGGAACAGGAAAGCACATTGGGACCCAACTGTGCCTTATTGAGGGCCGGTCGTGGCCATTTGGGGCCAGCCGTGCCTTTTGGGCGATAAACACTGTTCTAGGCGGGAGCCCACCAACTGTCTATTTTTGAAGATATTTTTTACCTTTTTGGCTCAAATTCTATGAATACGACCTCTTGGCTCTGTTTTGAGGGTTAAAAAATTTTCTAAAGAGCATATATACACCCTTGATAGCTCATTCTTCTTATACAAGCTACATTTGAGCTAACTTATCCCTCTTGAATCATATCTATACACCATACACAACCTTAGATCATCACCTTAGAGCCTTGGTTGAGACTTGTGAATCACAATTCAACCTTGAGAGTGTGCTTTGTCCAAGTTTGGTTTACAAACAAGAGCTTGTCTACTTCAAGAAGTACAAGCTTACCACCTTTTCTCTTGCATTCATTTATATCTCTTGCTACCTATTTATTGTGTCTTTGTGTTGTTTTAGATCCATTTCAAGTGTTTGAACTTGGGTTTGGATAGCTACCAAAGGTAGAAAGGTTTAACACCCTTTCTTGCATCTTACTTCATAGCTCAAACCCTTGTTTTTACACTCTTTTCTTTGGTCTTCAAACTAATTTTCAGAGTTTAAAAAAGGCTAAAAAAACATGGTTTGAGGTCTCAAAAGTAGAGGGGTTAGCCACCCCTCCTTGTTCTTGTTCACTAGTCTTGTATCTCTTGCTTTTTGTTTGGATCTTTAGGCTCTTCTCATGCACTTTGAGCCATTGATTTTTACATATTAGGGGCTGTTTAGATTTGTTTTAATTCATTTAATTAGTTTATGCTTTGGATCATTTGCTTGTTGTATTGTATGTCCTCATAGCTTCGGTTGTTTAGGCCTTAGACACCGAGTTATTTGAGTTGATAACTTTGTTTGTTTGGTTTTTATTTTGAAGAGTCTCATTCTAATAATCAATCTAGCATTCATTTCTGCAACCTCCTTCTTTTCTTCTTTTCTTTTGTTTGAGAGTTATTTCAACCGATCAACGGTTATTCAAAGCATGAGAAAGAGATCTATGCTTAATGGCTTAATCTCTACGGCGGTTCATCATCCAAGGCATAGGCTCCCTTTCATGCTTAGAAGCACTTCTCGTTGGATATTTCTTCTTATTTAGTGGACTTAACTATCACTTTAGACAAATGGATTACAGAATGGAAAGGACTAAAATAATTGGCTTAGAATGGACTAACCAACATAAAGAAAATGAGTAAGGTTACTTGGGTTCGGCTGGGCATTATGTCGAGTCCCTAGTGTCAAGAGTCGTCACGCGTCATTTTATAGTGTTTTGACGACACTTGAAGCATTTCTATCTCCCTCTTTGAGCTCACTTCATGATAAGAGGGAGAGGTGGTTATTGTTCATTGCATTTATCAATTTTTTTTCCAATCGTGTCCGAAATCATCAAGGAATCAACTTGCTTATTGATGGTTTTGGAATCAACTTTGTTCTTCTCTTGAGCCTCTCCATGACAAAGAAGAGCAGAAGGGACAAACTGAGCTCAAAAAGGCTTTATCTGTACTATTTTACCTCAGAGCACATAACCATTTTTTTTTTACATGAAATTAGGGCACGGCCAGTTGCTTTTGGACACAGTCGGGCCTCATTGGGGGCCGGCTAGCCTTCAATGCTTGGTAAACAGTGAGTTTTGCAGAAATAGAAAGCAGTGGCTGGAGGTGAAACAAAGCAAGTCTGGCCAAACAGAGCAGTTTTTGGACACTGTGCATGCGATCATTGTGCCTCATTGTTACTTGTGTTAATATTATTGTAATTATTTTTGTTGTAAATATTATTGTTGCAATTTCATTGGCATAATATTGTTGTACTTATTGTTGTAATTGTGCTAATACCCTCATTGTAATAAAGTAGATAGGTGGCTATTCATTTGGTATTCCTTGAATTTGTAATAAAGTAGGTAGTTAATTTAGCTAATTAGTGTTCATTCAAATTTGTAATAGCTAGTTTAGTCCGGACACTCGGACATTCAGACCCTCCTGCACGAGGGCAAAATATGTAATAAGTGTGTATGTCTTCCAACCTCCAATTCTTTCTCTCTTTTATTTCTCCGCTTATGATGGTTGTATGTTGCATTCATGTTTTAATTCCATAAGCATTACCATGCCTTGCATCCATTTGTTCTGCATGCATACGGGTTCAGCTCAGCTCATCATACTAACCAATGTCAATTTTGAATTCCTTACTTGAATCCGTGCTTTATTGCATGCCTTGATTTGATTCATATGCCATAATAGTAGCTGAGCCTATTAATTGCATTTTGTATGTGTTGCATTAGTCATATTGCATAGTTAGGATCATGCATTTTTTCTAACTCCTTTATCTTTTTTTTGGCTTGACTTGGAGTACTAGGTGAGCTTTTATCGCTTTAGCATATTGCATAGTGTGTTAGTGTTACCGTGTCAAGTATGATTCCATGAGGCTAAGTGCTTAAGTGATATACCTATTTGAATGCCGGTGGATGAAGGTTAATTTCTCAAATTGGGATGATTTGATTAAATGTACATGTAAGCTCACCTTTTCAAGTGAAGCATATTCAAAACATTTTCAAACAAATATGAAATCAAAACATTCCAATTTTTGCAAATTAGTCTATACTTGTGTGCGCATCACATAGTAAAGTTAGCCTAAATAATCGGAACAAGAGCATATAATGTAAATAAAAATCACATCATGATTAGTAGAGGCCGATCTTTGATCGGGCGAGCTGAGATACTTTGGTGATGATGGACACGTGGCCTTTGGCACGAGTCATGGGTTTTCTAAATTTTCCAAAAATATTTAGGTAGCGACTCTGAAATCTAGCCAAGCAGTCCAAATTTGGCATTTGATTCATAATCGATTTTCCAAAAGATTTGCCGGATTTGGACGCATTTGTGTTTATCTATTTCACATTGCACTTGTGAAATCAAATTCAGAACCACGGGAGTCCGAACTATACGGTTAATTGTCATTCGAAAGGAGCACGAAAAGCAAACTACACCTAGGATACATAATCCTAGTACCCTTCCTCAGAACACTAACACAACACCATCACATAAGCAATTACTCAACCAACCACATTGAGACTATTCAAACCACATATCATCTACCACATAACACATAACACATAATCAAGCTAAGTCTACAAAGATAGTCATTCGTTCTAACACTCCCTTAGAATTCCCATTGGAAACAACGTTGATCAAGCGTGTTTCTAATAAGACCTTCAAATTAGTCAACTAGACACCGAATAATATCTATGAGCCTCAACACCATAACACATAAAATGCAACACATAAGCATGTTATCACCTAACACACAACATACAAATGTCCTCACCGAGCATGATAAACCCATTATGGCTAACCACTTCCCATGAGCCCAAGGTTTTTAAACCCAGTTAGCTTTGATAACACGATGTCATGCCCCAGATTTATAGAGTCCGGCCCACATGAGTAAACCCAGAATCCGACAAATAAAAAACGACAAACAAGTAGAATAAAATAATATCTCTCATGCAAATGGATACAATAATGTCACACACAATACGTGTTGTCCGATTTCATACACTCTACATTCACATCTACGTGGTATGGATGACCTTTAACTAAAACATACAACAAATATTATGTATATATATGTAGCTCGATATTTTGTGCTCCTTTAAAAAGACAATAAGCCCTACAGTTCGGACTCTTGTGGTTCTGAATCTGATTCCACAAGTGCAATGTGAAATAAAAAAACTCAAAAGAGTTCAAATCTAGCAAATCTTTTGGAAATTTTATTATGAACCAAAATGCCAAAAATGAACTGTTTCCCCAGATACAGAGTTGCCACCTAAATATTTTTGAAAAATTTAGGAAACCCGAGACTCGGGCTAAAGGCCACTTATCCGTCATCACCAAGAGTGTCTCGACTCAGGAACTTAGGTAAGAGAGGGGAAATTCATGATTTGAGCACCCACTCGCCCGATCAATGATCGGCCTTTACTAATCATGATGTGATTCTTATTTAAATTATATGCTCTTGTTCCGATTATTAGGCTAACGTACTATGTGACTCACACAAGTATAGACTAATTTGCAAAAATTGGAATATTTTGATTTCATGTTTGTTTTTGAAAAGAGTTTATGAATGTGCCACTTTGAAAAAGTGGGCTCAAATGTACATTAATCAAACTATCCCAATTCAAACAACTAGCCTTCAACCACAGGCATTCAAACAGTTTATCACTTAAACACTTAGCCTCATGGTAATTATGTTTTGACAAGGCAACACTAACACACGCAAGCAATATGCTAAAGCGATAAAAAAAAAAACTCATCTAGTACTCCAAGGCAAGCCAAGCCAAAAAAGATGAAAGAGTTAGAAAAAATGCATGATCCTAACTAATGCAATATGACTAATGCATCACATACAATATGCAATTACTAGGCTTGGCTACTAACATGGCATATGAATCAATTTGATAGCATGCGGTCTAAGCACGTATTTAAAGAATTTAAGCAATAACAATGCTTTGTTTAGAATGATGAAGCGAGCTTCATGCACGCAAGACAAGTGGTTGCAAACATAAGAAATGCTAAAAGAAACATGTTGTTCTAAGCTAACCATCACAAGCGAGTAAATAAAAGGGAGAAAGACGTGGGGTTGGAAGACATACACATTATTACAATTACGCCCTCGCACAGAAGGGTCCGAATAAACTATCTAGCTAACTACTACGAATTAACTAACTATTACAAAATGAATTAAATAAACTAACTATTCTAGCTAATTAAATAATTACAACGCAAAATTAATCAATCTAACTAATTAATTAATTACAACATAAATTAATTACCTACTCTAACTAATTAATTACAACATAAATTAACTAGTTATTCTAACTAATTAATAATTACAACACAAAATGAATTAATTGACAACACCAAATTAACTAGCTAGTTATTACAAGTCCATAAGCTAACGGGTCTTAATAAGTGAGGGAAATGCTTATGCATGCACATGATTTGCTCCCAAAAAAGTCCCTTGTGCTACCAGAATACCTCTATTGCATAGTTGGAAAATTGCATTGTTTTTCACCTCAGCCTCTGCTCTGTTCTGCGCCAAAAAGTTACTGCTTGGTTTGACAAAAGTGGCCGGCAGGACAGAAGTGGTGGTCGGCCGGCCACTAAAAGTAGCATGCCGTCCAAAAGAAATGGCCTGCCAGCCATAAAAAGTGGTTTACCGGCCACTAAAGCTTGGTTCCTCCTGCTGCAACAGAAAGCATACAGAGCACAAACAGAGTATTCTTAGGGGATGTTTGTCCACTTTGCCTCTCCTTATCATCAAACAACTCAAAGGAGGGGTAGGCTTGATTCACAAGCCATCAATCGACGCAATTTCATTACGTGACGACTTATGAACCAAGGGACACAATCTCAATAAATGGTAAAGAAAGACCAACAAAACCTCCTCCCTATCATAAATTAATCAAGGGAAATGGTTGACCTTAGAAACTTGAACCATTTCATCACTAGCAAGTATGAAATGACTCAAGTTTCCATGTGTTCAATTAACATCCTATTGAACACCAAATTGCTTTATTATCTTGCATCACTTTCAGTCCTAATTTTATTACTTCATTTTAATTACCATCCATTCCTTAGTTCATTAAGTCCAATAATGACCTATAAGCCCTCCAATGGAAAGAAGCATCAAACAAAAAGTTGCTTTGGACATGAGAGAGACACCATGTCGTTGGTAATGAACCCCCAAAGGGATTAAACCATTAAGCACAATACCTCAATCTTAAGCTTAAACATGCAATTGGTTTGAAACAACTTTCAAAACAAAGAAAAAAGTCAAGAAATGAGGGAGGTTGCAGAGGTGATTAGAGATGAACACAAGTATGGAAAGCAAGAAATAAACACTATCAACTCAAATAGGTTGGTGGCTAAGGCCTAAACCACCAATCCTATAAGAACCATTACACTACAAGCCTACTATGCAAAGCATGGATAGAACAAACACATAAAAAAACAGTCCTAAATATAGACTACAACAATGCTGGAATTGAAGTCAAAAGGGCTAAAAGAGTAAGCTACAACATGGAGCAAGTTAAGCTAGTAAACAAGCACAAGGAGCGGAGGCTACCCCCTCCATTTTTGGGACCTCAAAATCTGATTTTAACCTCTGAAAAACCTCTTAAAATCAGTGGTAAAAAGCTCAAAAAAAGATAGTAAAAAGGTAGGAAACACAAGGGCAAAGGCTTAAGAAGTTAGGTGCAAATAAGGGTGATCTACCCCTCCACCCTTAATGGCCTTAAACCACAAGTTTCAGTCCAAAAATTTAGAGTAAAAATAGTCCAAAAACAGTAGGAAAGATGGCAGATAAAGAAAGAAAACGAGCCAAGAATTATACCTCTTGAAGAGGGGTACCATTTTTTAGTTACAAACCAACACTTACACACCCTTTAAAGCTAAAGGCAAGCTCAAAAACACCTCAGCACAAATACTACAAGGTTTGGTTTAGAGTGTATAGGCAAAGAGTAAAGAACTTGTAAGAGAGAGAGAGAGAGAGAGAGAGAGAGAGAGAGAGAGAGAGAAAATTGTAGAGAGAGAAATTATTTTTGCTCCAAAATTTCTAACCTTTTTAAAATGTGAGAGAGGGTCTTCCATTTATAGAAAAACGTAAGACTAGCTCAGAAATATCTATACAGACACGTGTGGGTTGGTGCGTGCATCTGTGAAAATAGCTGGCACAGTTGGCAAAAATATCTGAAAAAACACACAAGTGGCCGGCAAGCCACATTAATGGTCAGCAGTCCACATTAGTGTGTCTGTAGGTCCCTAGATGTTTAGGCTTGAAAAACTATTGTTTTGGTCCCAAAACAAGACACAAGATATGTAGGGTTTTGGGGCTTAAAGCTGAGGCATTCTGCTGAGGATTTTAAGCATTTGACAAGCATATACAAATTCATCATTAGGTGCAAAATTGGTGGCGCCCAAGTCATAAGGGCAGTAAAAAATGGGGTGTCTACAATATCAAATTGAAATGTCCAAAGGCTTACATCATATGCAAAGGGTGTAACCCTTACAAGAATGGCATAGGGCCAAAAAAATAAAACAAATGGCCCAAGGCCTACAAATAATGAAACCGCCCTACCCAACTCCGATCATAACTCCAATATCTGTACATGCAACACACTTGAAAAATATTTCAACCACGTAGAGTGAGCATAAAGTCCAGTAAAGAATATTTCAAAAACTAAATATGCTCCACTAGCATAAATGATCATGACGCAGTACATATATATAATATGCCCAATGCATTTTCAAAATCCATTCTGATTTCTCAACAAAAATCCTTTTTCATTCCAATCGTCAACACCACTTGTTTATTCAAAACGTTTTCGGAATTCAAAACATCTATTTGAATCAAATCCATTTCCAAAACGAACTCGGTATATTACAATACCAACCAGCAAATACATTGCTAAATCAAACGCAAATACATTGCCAAACAGCAGCAAATACATTGCTAAAACCATTTTCCAAAACATCATTTTCAAAACCAAAACGACAACAAGTGTTCATAATAGTGCGCTATACAAGTCACTATGCCATTTTACCAGGATTATCCAAATGGATCGGCACCTACCGCACAGTTTTAAGACTTTCACCACGAACACACAGGCCAACTTAATTCTGCTCTAACACCTCCTTACAGCTTTACCACTTAATTTACCCTTTCCAATAGCACAATGCATGTGATCCAAAATATTGTTTTCAAAATGATACAAATATTCTTAAAACATAATATGAAAATTTCCAAAACATTCTTTCCAAAATATACAATTCTGGTTCTAAAATCCATTCCAAACCTATAGCGACCCCGGTCTTTTCCCACTTGTTTATTGTATCCGGACTTAGGTTCCGTAGATTCTGTCATTGTATAATTGTTGTTGTTGT
The DNA here is from genome assembly GCF_055761805.1 of Camellia sinensis. Lineage (NCBI taxonomy): Eukaryota > Viridiplantae > Streptophyta > Magnoliopsida > Ericales > Theaceae > Camellia > Camellia sinensis. Next base: position 65,220,510 of record NC_138972.1, read on the forward strand.
CCCTTATTTTCTCATTTGGAATTATAGGATGTGTTGGGCAGGTTTGTTTCAGGTTGGTTGGGTTTAGGAACCAAGTGTTGCTGTCCAGGTTTTTGGTTCTTCGCTCGAGCGAGGAGTTGTTCGCTCGAGCGAATGGTTGCGTTTGATTTGGACCTGTAGCTGTTCATTCTTGGCTCGAGCGAGATTTTCTTCGCTCGAGCGAGTGAGTTCGTCCTTCGCTCGAGCAATAGTTCCTTCGCTCGAGCGTGTGTCTTGTTGCAGACCTGAGGGTTTGAGTTCTTCGCTCGATCGAGCTTTCTTTCGCTCGAGCGAGCTTTTGAGTTGTTGGCTCGAGCAAGGCTTCCTTGGCTCGAGCGTAGTTTCTCTGTGTCTGGTAGCTCGAGCGACCAAGTCTTCGCTCGAGCGAGCCTGTCCAGTTTATATACCCAGCAGCGGGTTTTGATCAGTCTTTTCTTTTTTCTTTTGATTCCAAACCCTAGGTCCGACCTCTCTCTCTCCTTACTCACCTTCTCTCTTAGATTTGATCCACTTAGGGAGTGTTTCTACCCTAGATCCTTCATTAAAAAGATAGAGTGAGGCAAGGGCTTCCATTTAATCTGAGCATTTGGCGATTTGGAACACTTTGGTATTTGGGCACTCATCTCTTTCTTCACCATTTGAGTTGTTTTCTTTGAGGTAGGGATTTCCTACTCCATTATATAGGTTTTGTTCTAAGTTTTGGTATTTTAACATGTTGGGGATACTTGATAAATTTTGGGAAAAACCCTAGTTGTATTATTGAATTAATTTGTATAAGTAATTCATGGAATTGGGAAAAGAGAGTTAATTATTGAATTAATTTGTATAAGTAATTCATGGAATTGGGAAAAGAGAGTTAAATTCATGGAATTCATTGATTAAATGGCGTAATTGGGTAATTGGTATCATTTGTCTATTGAATTGTTAACATAGTTATTTTCAGTTTAGAAATAACTGTTTTGGGCTATCGGTGGAGGATAGTCGTGATTGTTGTAGACATTGCATGTGGATTAGGAATAACTGAAACTAATTACATTGGTTAAGTCATTAATTTTGACTATGGCATTGATACAGAAAATACGTGTATTGATTGAGCATTGCATTTGCATACATTGTTTTGTGTGTGGGAGGAGATAGGGGATGTACTCCACGGTTTAGGGGAAGATAGGGGATGGACCTCTAAACCGGATTTTGTTTGGGAGGAGATAGGGGATGGACTCCATTAGCATCACTTTTATGTGTGCTTATTTATATAGAAGTGTTTTATTGATACAACACTAAAATGTGTATCAATCTGGAAGTATGAAGTGTTTGATTTGAGCTTGAGTCTCATTTGTTTGTTGATATTGGAAGGATGTGAATATTATATATGTGATTCACTGTTGTAAGTTTGGCCAGGTTCTGAGCCATGTTGATAAAATTGGAAAGTAAAACATATCTTAGACAATAGTGTCATGAGATTGTAAAATGAAGTAATTGATTATCTTGGTTAACCATCTGTTGAATACTATTGCTTTATTCATTGCTTATAAGTGGTTTAGTATATTTCTACTGGGCTGTGGCTCACCCTTTATGGGAACATCATTTTCAGGTTCAGGTGATAAACTACCTCCAAGGACTTAGCTTGGGAGGGTTTGGCTTCTGGATTGAAGAAGACTACCTTTAGTTAATAGTTGTTATTTATTAGTACATGTAAACATTCAAGCCTAGGGCTTTTCTTGTATTGAGATTAGAACTTATATTTTTGAATCCAAGTGTTGGCTTGGAAAGATGTAAGCCTGTAGGGCATTTTATTCGATGTTACATGTAATGCTTTATTTAGTAATACTCTGATGAATGAATTAATAAATTGTCTTCTTTAAATAATGCATGTCAATGATATATGATGGGCTAATTTTGAGGGCGTTAATTTACCCTTTCCAATAGCACAATGCATGTGATCCAAAATATTGTTTTCAAAATGATACAAATATTCTTAAAACATAATATGAAAATTTCCAAAACATTCTTTCCAAAATATACAATTCTGGTTCTAAAATCCATTCCAAACCCATGATGTGCACCATGATATGTATGATTTTCCCACAATCCAGTTTGCCTAGTCCACATGCAATTTCTAACACACGACAATGCTATCCTCCATCGATAGCCAAAACAGTTATCTCTAATGCAATAATTAAAAGATAACAATACAAATATATTCTCCAATAAATTCCAAACCCATATATTTCTCAACAAACCAAGATTTCCCAAAAGAGTAATAATACTCGTTGTTTTCAAAATCCCACAACCATTTCCTTTCCAATCAAACCATTTACCCAATCAACCCAAACTCCCCAAAACAATATCTATTAAGGTTTTTTTTGCACATTGGGGATTTTCCATTTTTAGAAATCCATATGCGATTTTGCATATTGAAAATAGCTATAGTAGCAAAACTACAGCCCAACAACCCTCAACTTAACAAAACCCTCAAGCCCAAAACATAATTTCAAAATCAACCAAATGACTATAAAATCTATATACAAAATACGCCATGAAATACACTACGAAACTCATATTGAGTTAGGGAAATAAACCCTACCTCTTGAAGTGAAGATGAGACAAGTTGAAAAATCACTGAGGACGAAAAGGCGATCCACTCAAATAAATGGAAGCCCTCATCGAGCTCAACATTTTGGTATATGGAACTAGGGGTCAAAAACAGGTAAAACTAGATGAAACGCAAGCTCAAAGAGCTAAAAGGGTCGGAAATGGTGAAGAAGAGAGAGAGAGAGAGAGAGAGAGAGAGAGAGAGAGAAATGAAACCAAGAAAAATAAATATTTTCATCTTTTGGAGACTTTTATAGGCTGACAGGTCGCGAGCACGAAGGCCACACTGCGGCTGCGAACAAGCCGACACAACAGATCGTGGACATGACTCATGCAACTGCGGACGCGACTAAAACACCTCACCAGGTCGCAGGCCTGACCACTTTGACCACGGGCGCGACTATGCTATTCACGGCCCACACTGTGGCCAACGCACTTTCCCCTAGCCAAAGGACCTGAGAGCCACTTCTTGTCGCGACCTCTTGTGGGTGCAACCCCCGCTGCAAAGCTCATCGTGGGCACAACCAGCCCAACTCAAAAGACCAGAGCAGCAGCCAGCCTGACGCACGCCAAAGGTCCCAACCACCTAGAAAGGTCCAAGCCACCCAGGACAACTCTGTGTCCCAACCAAAAGGAAAGTCGGGTTAACCTAACCCAGGCCATTACAAAGTAAAATAAATTTTATATAAATTTTAAATTTTAGAATTCAGATTGAACACATAAATTATATACAAGTCTCAATTCATTTTAATTTTAAATTTATAACACTTAATCTGAAAAAAATTAAATTTACCCAAATATGATTTTTTTTTTTTTTTAAAAAAAAAAAACCCCTAGTGATTGAAATCTTAGGTCTTTATTTTTTTTCTTAATATGTAATTAAAAAAAATTATAATTTTATCAACATGATATTAAAAAAAATAATAAAAATATTACAAATTGAAAACAGTAATAAAAGAGGAAATGAATCAGATACTTATAATAATGAAAAGACTAATAGCAAAAGTAACAATTTTTTGTGTCTTCCCGTGTTGATTTGACTGCAATAAGAACTCTATACACTTTCAAATAATAAGACTGCAGCAACTCCAAAACCCTATTTAATTTTTTTTTTTTTTTGTCGCTTTCTCATCAGAAAAGAAAGTAAATTTTTAATTATATTTTTTTTCCATGTTAAGTTATTCTTTTATTTTTTATTTTTATTTTTTTTTAAAGAAGAGACCAAGAAAAAAGTGTGGAGCATTTAATAAATAGATGGGGGCCGACAAAAAGGTGAGGGACCATCTTTCATAAACAATTATGTATTACTAATATCAGGTTCAAAAGTATTATATATTAATATTTATTATTATTATTATTATTATTATTTGAGCAGGGCCATGGCTCCTGTTAATTCTTTCATTGGCTCGTCCTGATTTTTAATATTTAAATTGTATCAATTTAATTTTTAATGTTGATATATATTAGGGATAAGAATTACACAACTTAAATATTAACGATTAAATTAAAACATTTCTATACATGTGCAAGTAAATTGACACAATTTAATTATTGAAAACAAAAATAACATAAGACTTATATTTTGAGAATCAAAAATGTAATTAACCCTCAAATTTTTATAAAATTAAATTTTAAACATAAAATATGCATTGCATGGGTATATTAACACGCTCTTTGGTCTTTGTCTTTTGGTCTGGTTCTCCGTAGGGCTTTGGTGATGCGTATGATAAACTGATACATGTGTCAATTTAATTGGGGTATGTTTTTTAAGCATTAATGCTAGTTTCGCCTTAGTTTCCTTTTCTATTGATGTTCTGCATACCTATTGTATACCGTTTGCATCAATAATATTTCTTTGAGAAAATTACAAAAATTATTCTAGAGTTTTACCTTTATAACAAAATAAATTTTGAATTTTGAATTTTATTAATTTAAATTTAAATTTTTTTTATTTATTTTTAATTTAAACCATTAGTTTATTCTCGTTAAGTAAAACTAATAGAAAAAGAATATTTTAGTCATTCAATATAGTTGTACGTAAAATGTTTAAAATATCACTTTTCATTGAGTTTAATGATTAAAATATTACTTTTTCATCAAATTTACTTAATGGAAATAGACAAATGGTTTAGATTCAAAATAAATAAAAATAAAATTAGTATTTAAATTGATAAAATTAAAAACTCATAATTTATTGGAAAATTTACTTATGAATCTCATCTTGAGGAATGGTGATCCGCTTAGTTCTAAGGATTTTCTTATAGACCAATTAATCCCATTGATTTTGGAAAGGTAGATTTAATATATTCTTTGAAAATTAAATTGATGATTATACACTTATTTCTATTATGTTTATTTCTTCCTTCCTTTTTTTTTTTTTTCCTTTTATGCTAGAAAGGTAAGATACACAATCTATAGGAATCAAATTTTGGATAATTTTCATATGTAAATTTTTTTGTTTAAAAAACATTTGAAAAGAAGTACAAAAATTACTTGAAATATGAGATTCTTCAAATATTACAAAAGGATGTGAAATTCTTCAAACATTTTAAAAGGAGTACAAAAACTCCTTAGTAAGTTTTGGACAAATGTATAATTTTAAACTGTAACACTCGAACGTAATACTCCAATGTAACACTCTAATATAACACTTCAAAAAAAACTCCTTAATGTAACACACAAAAAAATCCCTTAATGTACTTTTTCCAAATGTAACACTCTAATATAACACTCAAAAAAAAAAAAAAAGATGTCGGCTTCTTCAAACCATTCTAAAAGGATATAGGATTTTTCAAACCATTCCAAAAGAAGTAAAAAAAATTTCTTAGTAAGCTTTGAGTAAATGTATAATTTCAAACTGTGAGTGTTACGTTTGGGAAAAATACACAGTTTTTTAATTTTTTTTGTGTTACATTAGAATGTGTTACATTGGAGTGTTACGTTTGGAATTACATTAATTTGAGTGTTACGTTTGAAAAAAGTATACTAAGGTATTTTTTTTTGGAGTGATAGGTCATTAAGTTTGAGAAAAATACACTAAGGAGTCTTTTTAGTTTTTTTTTTTTTTTTTTTTTTTTTTGTGTTACATTGAAGTGTTATGTTTCGAATTATATTGATTGGAGTGTTACGTTTAGAAAAAGTACACTATGAAGTTTTTTGTGTGTTACATTGAAGTGTTATGTTTGAAAAAAAAGTAAAATAAGGATTTTTTTTTTAGTTTACGTTATTACGTTTGGGAAAAATAAACTAATGAGTTTTTTTAGTATTTTTGTGTGTTACATTGGAGTTTTACGTTTGGAATTACATTAATTAGAGTGTTACGTTTGAAAAACGTACACTAAGGAGTTTTTTAGAGTGGTACGTTATTACATTTGGAAAAAGTACACTACGAAATTTTTTAGTGTGTTACATTGGAGTGTTACGTTTTTATTCGTAATGTGTGATTTATTATAAAAGGATGAAAAGCCCAACACTTCTGTAGTGCAGATTGCCCGAATGTGTAATTTCACATTTGGAGAAACTTACTTTTATCCCTTAAAAATTAAATCCAATTGTATAAATGACTATCCTTTTGTGTAATTTTTATTTTAATGGGACCTTTGAAAAATCTAGAAATTCCCTAGATGTTGATTTGTGATTATGTATCAATTTTAAGCAGTAAACAACAATCCCAATCAAATAATCAAAACAAATCGACACAACGATTTTACGTAGAAAAATCACAATTGGACACCTCCAATTGTGATTAAAAAAACCACGAGCAACAGCCACAAAACAATTCACTAAGAAGATATAAAGGAATTACACAAGTATACTTTCAATTACCTAGCGAATCCACACCCGAATTGAACCAACCTCTATGTGTCTCTTCCAACCCCGTCTTCACCTCGGAATTGTCTTGACGATGAGCCACTCCAGAATCCACCAAAGCTTTAGGTTCAAATTCTTCAGAATCCACCGAAGAACAATTCTCTCTTTTGTGTAGAATAAACAAATAATCCTTTGATGTATACTCTTTAAACCATGAGTTGAATACTCAATCAAAACATCAAAGAAAACTACTAAAATATCCCCAGATATAAACCTTAGAACCCAAGAAGAAGATCTGGAGAAGTAATCCTAGATTTAGAGCAACTTGCGAATTTATAGAATTTGAAATCGCGAGGTCCGCTCGAGCGTGAGAATTGACGCTTGAGCGGGGACACTATATGACATGTTCCAAACCAGGATGTACGCTCGAGCGGGGATTTCGACGAAATGGCAATCTTGAAGTGGCAATCTTGAAAGAATTAACTTCACAAAACTTCTCTGCAATGCACAATTCGAGTTGGATTTGCATCTAAACACTTATAACCTCATTGAAATAAAAAGTGCGAAAAAAAATACAACTTAAAGGAGTTTTATCAAACGAAATTGCCAAGAATAAAAACCTAACATAATTCATAAGAAAAAATTGAAAACTAAACAGTTCACACGATCACATTTTGATATTTATTAGTACTTCACCTTAATTTATTTTGTTATGAGGGTTGAACCCTGAATTTTTTTTGTAACTTTCCTTATTTCTTTTTGCTAAAAAAAAAAAAAAAAAAAAAAGCTAAGCATAAATAATTGCTTAGCATTTAGCGACAATAGACAAGTTTTTTGGATTACTAGTTTACTAGAAATTTCCTTTCGTTTACTTGGAACTTTACTTCCAACTTCCATGATTGATTTGAAACTAGCTTGCACGCAAGAGGGAGCCTCAATCCTTCTTCTTCCGATAATTATTCCATGAAAAGTGCTAGACTTTAATATATACATATATATATATATATATATATATATATGATAAATTACCAATAAATTCTAATAGTTCGATTTAATTCCCATAAAGTCCTATTAAAAATAAGTCATAGAACAATCGTTACTAAAAATAATTTTTTGTGACGATTTTTTATATATGTCACTAAAAATTAATAATTAGTGACTTTTTTTATCACGATTTTTATATATTATCGTTAAAACTTGTAATTAGTAATTTTTTTATATGATGAATTTTTCAAACTATCGTTGAACGTTGAAAATTAGTGACTTTTTTGTGACGATTTTTTAAACTGTCGCTAAAACTTAAAATTAGTGACATTTTTTGTGACAAATTTTCGAACTGTCATTGAAAATTAATGACTAGTGACTTTTTTTTTTACTAATGTATGATGAAAAATACCATTAATTATCATAGAACCAATTGGACAATAAGTTCACTTAATAAGACCTACATGTAAGTCCCCTAAAAATATATCAGGAGAAGTTTCAAGAGATCTTTAGAAATAATCTATTGTGATAGACAATAAAAAATATAAAATGAATTATAAATATATATCTTGAGATTTTTTAAAATATGATTTGTCCTTATAATTTTGAAAATTACATTCTGTCCCTTGAAGTTTTTAATTTCATAACAGTGGCCCCTTTTATAAATAAATTATCAGATCAATTAATAATTTTTAATGATATTAGAAATTTATTTCAATTAATAATTTAGGTAATTTTATCATTGTATAAGGGAGTTAGAATTTTATTTTTTTTAGTTAATTCTATTAAATAAAAAAATTGACAAAGGGGTTTTTGTAATTTTTCAAATCACTGGGGGCAATTCGTTCTTTGAACAAATCTCAAAGTGTGTATTTGTAATTTATCCTAAAATATATTTTTAAAAAATGAAGTTAAGTCCATTAAGTTTTTAAAATTTATAAAATAACCCTAAGTTATTTAAAATAGTTTTATAATTAGACTTTACTTTTAAGTTTTAAGTTATTTCCCGTAAAACCCTGTGGGACACTCAAACTTATTGTACTTTAATTTTGAAGTGTTAGTTTGCAAATAGTATAAATTTAGTTTTGTGTTATAATGCTCTATGATTGGTAAATTGCAACTGAGTGAATGTGGTTGCATTACATATAACAAAGCATGCCAAAAACTAATCCAATGATGGAGAATCTTCCTGACCATCTCTCTGAAAAGTTTTCCTGAAGTGCAGCATTACTCTTATTCACTATTGTGCGGCTTACGCAGTAACTCCTAGAAATTATTTTGGATTTCTTTTTGATAATTTAAACTGTTCAATTTTTAAAGAATGTCGAATAGAATATACCAGTTAAAAATCAAGTTGATCAGATATCAATAGTCTCTTCATCAACTGCATTTGTATTCAGTTTAATACTTACATATTTATTTTGTATACATACAAATGTGTTTCGATGAAGAAGCTATTGATATCCAATCGACTTTATTTTTTATATGTATACTCTACTCAATATTTCTTAAAAAATGCACGATTTAAATCATTAAAATAGAAGTTGAAGTGACTCACGTAAGCCACATAACAATCACTGTTGTGCAAGCCGCGCAATAGTGACTTCAATGTTAATTTTTTTTTTTTTTTTGATCGGCTAAACAAAATCTTTATTGATGAAACATACAAAGTATGAAATATTACATCAATAAAAAGGAGCTTAGAGCTAAGAAGAAGCTCCAAGCACCAGTTGGTGAGGCACCAACATAAGAAAGCAGAAAAAGAAATGAAAGCATCAAACAAACAAACAAACTGGTAGTAGACAAACTAATAGTAGCAGTTAGTAGACTGATGAACACATAGAACAGCAACACTGCAATGTTTAATTTAAAGACCATAATTCAATAGTTAGTCATAGTCGTATTTTGAGATATTTATTTCGAGTGTTAGATGATGGCTGAAAATCAAAAACAAAAACAAAAAAGGAAAGAAGGTGCTGGAGAGTATTTACTTCCCTAAAGTAAGTTAAATGCTACCTTTTTTTTTTTGATCGGCAAAAAAAATCTTTATTGATGACAACATACAAGGTATGGAATAGTACATCAATAAAGAGGAGCTTGGAGCTAAGACAAAGCTCGAAGCGCCAGTTGGTGAGGAACCAACCAAAAAGATCAAGAGGAGAAAGAGGAGGGAAAAAAAACAGCAGAAAACAGAAAAAACTGGTAACAAACACCTAATTACACCACACAGCATAACCCTCAGGTGGGTTAGCCCCCAGCTGAATCACCCTCCTCTGCACAGACCAAGAGATCACTCCACTGCACAGACCAAGAACACATTTCTCTGCACAGACCAAGAGCACACTGCATTCTGAATCACCCTCCTCTGCACAGACCAAAACACTGTCCTCTGCACATTCTGAAACAACCTCCTCTGAATCATCCACCCCTGCTAATTCTGAGAGCATACCATGGGCTGCGTCAATCTGAACACCTCACTGAATGAAAACAGAATTCAGTCTTATTAGTTCAAACCAGACCAAAGGCCCAGCGAAAGGCAAAACATGGAAGTCTTTGACACCAGACTTCAGCACTGGCCGCATTTCATACCCATAAGCCAGAAAAGTTCAGACTACACCTCATGCCACCAGCAGACTAAGCTAAAACTGAGCAGAACCAAGGCCATCCCAACACAGTTGCAGACCAGCACATCAAATTCATCTCAACACTGCTTCAGGAACAAAACAACTTACAGCAGCCCAATTTAACTCATAATTCACCATCTTAATCAAACAGATCAGACTTCTGCACAGACTTCATTTCATACCCATAAGCCAGAAAAAATCAGACTACATCTCATGCCACCAGCAGACTAAGCTAAAAACTGAGCAGAACCAAGGCCATCCCAACACAGTTGCAGACCAGCACATCAAATTCATCTCAACACTGCTTCAGGAACAAAAACAACTTAAATGCTACCTTTGTATGTATATAATCTTTCAATTTTATTTTACTTTCAGAGTAAACGAAATAATTCATGGTATATTATGGCGCATTTGAAAAGAGGACTGATATGGATTATCCAATAAATTTTATTGATTTTACTTTTACGTATTATGTGAATATACACAACAAACGTCATGTTTGAATATAAAATTGTGACAATTGCAAAAAAGTGGTAACTTCACAAAATAATTATAAAATTATGAAAGTACAAACAGTTTATATATTAGATTGGTACAAGTAAGTATTGTACTTTAATCGCTTGATTCTTATTCTAAGTTGTTATCACTTTTCTGCAATTGTTCCTACAAAATTCACAATATTTTTTTTTTTGATAACTCAGGTATCCCCAACTCACTGATTTTAAGGGAAACCAGGACTAATCTTGAGGGTCCTGAAGTTAACGACCGGGCAAACCTCCAGTGGCCCCAAGGGGTGACTCGAACTCGAGACCTGTGAATTTTATCCTCCAGACTTTACCATTCGGCCACTTGTCTTGGGTTCAAAATTCACAATATTTTCAAAAACATATTTTGAAAATTCAACCAAATAGAGTGTTTGATTTGAAATTTTCAAAAATTATTTTTTCAGTTTTCAATCCGTCTTTTTTTCTTTTTTTTTTTCAATGAACCTTTGAAATATTTTAATCACTTTTTTTTTTTCTACATCTACTTAGATACACTTAAAAAAATACAAAATTTGTAAAAATAAAATAAAATCTTGAAAAAAGTCACTAAATGCAAATATCTATATATATATATATATATAAATTCAATACATTTTCGTATTTTTCATATTTATTCATTTTTTAAATATTTCTTCATAAATATTTTACATTTTAAATGTATCTAGATTAAGTGGATTTAAAGAGTAGAAAAATTGATTAAAATATGGAAAAAGTACACTAACAAAATTACAGATTGTAACTTTAAAAAAATCTTGAAAAATCAAAATCAAACCGATTTTCTATAGTTTGTACAAAATTAATCTAATTTTATTATTTCAGATAATTAAGTTAGGATTTTATTAATGGTTAAAAAGAAATTTTGAGCCTTTGTTTACTTTGTCAAACTTCTTCATAAACAAAAAAAGCAATCAACGTGAAGAGTGGAGTGAGAGGGAAGACTAATGCAGTAGGTTAAAAGACAACGTATACTGGAAAATGTAGACGTGTTCATTACTCACTGGTTGCCCGTAAACTAGAGGGTTTACTAGTAAGCAGTATGGAATTTAATCTCATGGCAATCTTTGACTATAAAAACCTAAGCCCTTGCAAAATTTTAGCAAGCGTGCCCACAAATACATTCACTCACACCATGGCTTCTACTAACCATTTCCAAAGCATTTTCTTGGCCTTTGTCTTTGTCTTGGGAGTTTTGTCCTCTCAAGCTTCCTCTCGCATTCTCAACGAACAAACCATGCTAGAAATGCACGAGAAATGGATGACACGCCATGGACGTGTTTACAAGGATACCGAAGAGAAGAATGCACGGTTTCAGGTATTCAAGGACAATGTCCAATATATAAATGCCTTTAATGAAGGTGTAGACCGAGGATACAAGCTTGGTCTGACTCAATTTTCAGACCTGACCAATGAGGAGTTTCGTGCTTCTCATACTAGTTACGAGAGGCAGCCAACCAAAGAAACATTTGTCTCAAAACCAACATCTTTTAGGTATGCAAATCTAACTAATGTGCCAACAACCGTCGACTGGCGAAACCAAGGTGCAGTTACTCCTGTCAAGAACCAAGGCACCTGTGGTAAGCAGTACATGATATATTTCTATGCCTATATTTATATCAATCAATAATTTAAAATAGTGGTATATATCGATTATGGGTATTAGAAGTATTGACTGGTATACATAAAGAATTGAGTCATGTAGTGGTGAATTTTTTAAAATCATTAGCTACCAAAAAAAAATGAAGAGAGCTTTGTAGCAGTCAAGCACCTATATCGACTATAATCGAGTCATGAATTTGCTCTAAATCAATACATACCATGAACTAGTTGATATCCATACTATTTTCATTCCTATGGTATATCATAGTGTGTCGTTATTGAAAGGACAAAACAATCAATAAATAATGGTCGGTAATTAAAACCATTATATCAATAATTAATAGTAACCCAAGCATATTATTGTCATGCCTTTTTGTAAAATAATCACAACCCACTTGATTGTACCTCCTATTCTAATTATTAACTTTTTTTTTTTTTTTGGTGGTTATCATATGTATAGGATGTTGTTGGGCATTTGCAGCAGTGGCAGCTGTGGAAGGTATTAACCAAATTACAACCAGTAACCTAATATCACTATCTGAGCAAGAGCTCGTTGATTGTAATGTTGATAACCATGGTTGCGGAGGCGGCTCTAGGAATATAGCCTTTCAATTCATCCAACAAAACAATGGTCTCACATCAGAAGATAATTACCCTTACATTGCACAAGTTAACACTTGTGACAGCACCAAAGCAGCAACCTCTGTAGTCCAGATAACTGGGTACGGAGATGTGCCACCTAATAATGAGCAGGCTCTTCTGCAAGCTGTGGCGAACCAACCGGTTTCTGTTAGCATAGAAGGTAGTGGACCGAACTTCCAGCATTACAGTAGTGGTGTCTTCGCTGGGCCGTGTGGAACCCATCTTGACCATGCTGTCACTATAATTGGATATGGAACTACTACTGATGGGACTAACTATTGGTTGGTTAAGAATTCATGGGACTCTACATGGGGTGAGAATGGATATATGAGGATCGAAAGAGATGTTGTTGCGGAAGGTCTATGCGGCATTGCCATTCGACCTTCTTATCCAACTATGTGAAAGAACGAGGATAGTTGTGTGGTATTTAGCTTTTGTTGGAGTATATAATATAAATAATAAAGTTACCTCTGTCTCTAATAGTTTGTATGCTATTAGATGAGTTGGTGGTGAACGTTCTAATTATGATAAGGCCTTGTTTGGAAGGGATAGTTTTAGTTTAAAAGTCAAAAAATTACTTAAAATCAGAAAGTCTGTAACTTATATTAAAAAATTAAAGATATTCTTTTCTTTTTACTTTTTACATATCTTTTTATAAAAAATCAAAAAGTCATTCCAAACATATATTTTTACCTCATATTTTAATCAAAAAATCACTAAAATAGTCTTTTTTTCAAACGAGACAAAATAGGAAATAGACTTTCTATTTGGACCTCACAGTTTATCTGACGAGGCTTGTTGAGGATATGTTATAAATAATAAAGTTATTCCTCTCTCTAAATGTCTAATCATTTAGATGATTTGGTAAATATTAAATAACAATTTCATAATTTTTTTGTCTAAACTTTATGTAGTTTGGATACATACACACATACATATATATATATATATATATATATATATATATATATATATATATATATATGTCCATTTTATGTTTGCGTTTTGTTGATTTTTTAATTTTCTACTAAATGACATGCAAAAAAAATAAAGAGAATAGGGTTTTTTTTTTTCTTTTTTTTTTTTTGGTACTGAGTTTTTAACTATTTTAACCGGATTGTGATCCTCTCCATTTTAAAGTTATAATGAGGGATTTCAATTATGGAATTGAGAGGATCAGTCCATTTTAAGGGTATGACTTTCCTCCATACTCTTATGTTTCATATATTTGCATATTTTATTTTTTTGAGTTTCATACTAGGCCGACAGTGATAATCTAAATTATTTATCTTGTAAATGTAGATAGAGACCCTAATGTTTGGTAACTACACTTGAAACCCTAAGCCTTAGGTTAATAGCATTTTAGCCCCTACTTCCATAAAAGTCTGCATAATGGCCCAATAAAGAATAATTTTAAATCCTAGAACACCATTTTATAATTAGAAATACCTTAACACTTGGCTTTTATTTATTTTATCTCCTAATTTCTAAATTAATTCATACATTCTTTTTTTTTTTTTTTAGCCTAGTTGCAAATTTACTAATTCTTTGAATCCTTATTATTTATTTGAGCAAATAAATAGCTATAAATATATTTTAAAAAAAAGTAGTTTTATGATTTATTTTAATTTTTAGTTGAGCAAATTAGTAGCAAATTAGTGGGAAAAAATATCTAGATATTTATAAGTTGCTTAGGCATTAAGTTAAAAGGGTAGAATGGTCATTTTAACCCAATTCATGGACTATAAAATTGAGAAGCATTGTCTCAATTCCTCTCTCACGTTTTTAGCAGCTCAGGGAGAGGGTGAGAGAGGGAGAGGGTGCGAGAGGGAAGTAGAGAAGAAGGAAAGAGAAAAAGAAGGAAAAGTGATTCAAGAAGGTAAAAACACCTCTTCCTCTTGTCTTCTTCAATTCTTTCACCATCCCATCCTATTGTTTAGATGTCCTCTTGTGTTGCACATTAATGGGAAATAGAGCATTTGGTGTGTATAAAAGTGTGGATTTGAGTTAGTGACATTGTCTTGCAAATATGTCAAATTAGGCACTGCAGTAACTTCTCAAATTTAAAAGAAATATCAAATTTATTTATTTCTCAAATCTGAATTTCGTGTAGGCTATTTGGTGTGTTTAGAGCTTGTGATAATTTTATTAGCCCCTAATTGTGTGTTTTTAGGGCTTAGATATTTTGTTTAAAAATCTGGTCCTGAGTCTCTGAAAAACAATCCAATTCTTGAAATTTTATAAAATTCTAGAAAACTCATCTCAGGTTGGTTCTTCCATACAAATTTAGGATTTTGAGTCATCTTTTCAATGGAATTTATTTGGGTGAAAATCATTGGGTAGATTGAGAGGAAAGCCAGGTTTCCCAAAGGGTGACAAATCTGGACAGGTTTTCGAATATAGCTTGTAGATGAATTTCTGGAGGTGCTGTGCAAATTCTGAGAATTGGAATTGAAACTAGACATGTTAATTATTATTTCTGTGCAATTTCAGCCCCTAATTTGACCTAGAAGTATTTTTCCCAAAGCACTCTTGTTAGCCCTGCAGAACTGAACAGTGCTGGAAATGGTGTTTTATTGTGTTGTTTGTCTCTAAGTATTTCAAAGCATGTCTAATGTTATTTTCTGGCCTTACCATACCTATGTATGACTATCATGGGCTATATTACATTTCTTATGTTTGTCTCATGCTCGTTTCTATTACCGAATTACCGAATGTAACTAACTTGTTTGGCAAAAGATCTAATAAATGGGAAATAGAAAGGAGTTGGTAATGAGTGACGTTCACCATTGTGTTTCAGAATGATTTATGTAATACACATGTGAATGAGATTAAAACCAAATGAGTTAAGTCTTGCACAAATAGTCTAAGCGAGCCCCTAGGTTGACATGAATGTGTTTAGACTCTATGCGGTGGTTTCAGGGTGTAAGCGAGCCCAATTGTTTGGCCGTCCCTTTTGAGGTCCATTAATGCCACTGACAGGTAAATAATCGGAAGGTGGGCATAGGTGGTAAGGACTGCAAAGCAGCAAAAGGGAGAGTTCTGAATAGTCCGGTGTTCAATTATTGTGGTTGGGTAGAAGAATCTCTTTGGGGGGATTCTAGATGCCTAGTCTATCTACTAATTCACAAGTCCTTGTTAGAAGATTGTATGTTATGTTACCTGATTTGTTCTGTGTATGGTTGATTGATTGATAGAAGATATGGGGGTGTATATATTTTTACTGGGCATTCCAAGCTCATGTCGTGTCATGCCAAGTGGGGAAGCAGTTTACAATGGTGAAAGTAATCCCGAAGGCAACCAAGATGAAATGTTGGAGCCGTGGTTCAGTTGAAGACTTAGACTAGTAGTTTTTTTTTACTTTGACTTTTGGCATGTCAGTGTTTGTAATCCTATTGCGAAACACAAATGAATTAACTATGGTATTAACTTTGCTTATATGTATATATTAAGATGTTTGGTTATCTATCATGTTTGAATTGTATTATGTACTCTATTTTTTTTTTTTTTTTTTTTTGATCATGAATTTTGGGGCGTTACAGTAAATCTCACAATGAATACCGTTTATGCAAAAAAATCAGGAAGACATGGCCTAGAATATATTGACTAAGTTTTTTTTTCTTTGGTAGTCAGATACTTACAGGAAGATCAAATCAGCACAAAGCTTACACCAAAATAAGAAAAATCATAGTTCAAAAACAAAGAAAAAAATCCTCAAATGATGCACAAACGAGAAACTATGTATATATTAAGATCAAACCTGAAAACGTTTATAATAATTTTAAAAATGATAACAAAATTTTAAATTAAAATAATATGTTAGAAATATTTTTGTAATTAAATATTATTTAATGAGCACTATTTTAAAATGATAAATCTTAATGTAATTACAAAATTTTATATTTTTTAAAAAAATTGGTATTAAATCTAAAGAAGGAAAGCATATGGGACATTAAAGTCAGTGGCAGATTCTTTGAAGCAAAATAGAAATAATTTTTTTTTTTTTTTGGTACTTATTGGGTGAAAAAGACATTTGTGATAGTTTTATCTTTGTATTCTTTCTATTTGTTGTTTATCTCTCTATTCTTAAACATTATTGCCAACCATCATAACTGAAAAAGTTGCTAGCGGTAACAGTGAACAGATAAGTGGTACGTGGATATATTGGAAGACAAATAGATAACACGTGGACAATTAAATGGACAAGCGGATAGACATATGAATAGAAGATAATATGATTTTTTAAATTATTTTTGTTCTTATGGTCGCAAAAGAATAGATCTTGGAACTATTATTTGTAAAAAAAATTAAAATTGAACCTTTAACCTAAGTATCCTTTTCTATTTATATATTAATACTGATTAGAAAAATTAATAAACCAAGGTTTGAAGGATACAATATTAAGTGAGCATCAAGCCTTGGAAAAAATGAGTCATATTAGAATTATTAGATGAATTAACAATGTGAAAACTTTATAAAATAAATTATTCAAATTATTAAAATTGAACTCGTGATGGGCCTGATTAACCACCTAAGTTTTCTTAAATTCAAATAAAAGCTCTACTCTTAATTTTAAATTTACATGATACATGCATTCAAATTCTAAACACCTGTATAACATTTTTGTTAGATGGTTCACGAAGTGGATTGATCGTATCAACCATCATGGGTTTGGTTTTTTCTATGACCAATTGGTAGAAAATAGATATTTTAGTAATGGTATATTACACTCATGTCCTTTTGTCGAGATTTGAAAAAAATATATATATAGTTGGTCATATGTTTTTGGGTTAAATTTATTTTATTTTTTTGTGGTTTGGAGTTAAAGTACTTTATGTTTTATAGATTACATATAGTCAAAAAAATCTCATGTGATTTTAGACTAGCGCTATTGTTTGTTTTTCTTTCTAAACTAACAAAAGTTGTATCACACACACCATAATTTTACTTCAATTAATTCTCTCCAAACTTAAAATTAAATTAATACGTCAATAAAAATAAAATAAAATATAATATAATTAAGGATTGATTTAAGATATAATTAAATAATAATTAAGAATTAAATTAAAATTAACATTATCACGTCCCGTATTTTATTACTCAAATAACATTATCAAATTCATTAATTAAGTCCATTTACAAAAGACAATTCATCATTTGATAAAATGATGAATAATTAAATATACATGTTCCCTCTCGTTATACTACAATGTCATTTACATACAAATAAAAGAAATGCCCAGGTTTACAATAAATAAGAGAGTGTTGCCCTTTTACAGAGCATAGAACTCAACCAAAGAAACAATTAAAAAGCACTACTGCTCATCACCACGTTACAACCATGCCAAGTTATTTGATCCTCAGATCTGAAAACATTTTCTGTACACATGTACATGTAGGAGGTGAGCAACCACTAACTCACCAAACAATCTCATATTATAACATTAAAAGATATACGTGTACAAAGATACTCATACATATACGTGAAATCATAGTATGCCAAAACCATATGATTCTATTACATAATCTCTTAAATTCAATTTATTTAATTAATCACAACTAGTTTAACTTAAATAAGTAAACATGCTTCACTAGCAACAAGACATCCTTTTTAACATATTCAATTAACCCCATTACCAATTGAATCAAATAGTTAAACAATTCATAATGACATCTAACAAAGCATGAAATACGTTTTATACAGTCTTATGAGATGAATGCATATACCATGTCATGCTCAAAATATTTTTCTCATCTTTTGAAAACCTTGTGCACAATGCCAATTTGAAAACACATTAATTAACAATTTCAATATATCTTCAAAGTGGTAAATACGACTCAGACAATCCCTAAACTGGTGTCTGCAAATTGGCATATCGAGCACTACCAAATCCCCATTTTATCAGTCTCTCACCAGAAGGCACGAGGTACCTCCTCCCCACATGTTTTCGGTCTTTCACCATGGACACTCAGGCCAACTTAACCAATATCAAGCTACACCCTGTAGACGTCCCCGAACATCCCGGGAGGGAATCCCGTTTTGTTCATTGGGGCTTACTACAGTTTGGATTCAATGTCACGGTCCTGTATCTAATCTCGCGGAGTGCAATGCAAGTCCGATAAATCATCAAAGAGTCCAAATCCGGCAAATCGCTTTGAAAAATTAATTTTTAGAAAGAAGTTCCAAACATGGACTGCTTTGCCAAATATAGAGTCGCCACCTAAATATTTTATTTTGAGGGAATTTAGGAAACCATGATTCGTGCCTAAGGCCACGTGTCCGTAATCACCAAAGTTGCCTCGGCTCGGGAACTTGGGTACGATTAGGGAAGGTCACTTCGTGAGCACCCCCGCTCGCCCGATCAAAAATCGGCCTCTACTAACCATGATATCGAGTTTTGAAAATATTATGTGCTCTTATGCCGGTTATTAGCCTAGAATTACTATGTGATGCGCACAGCATACAAGTATAGACTGGATCACCTAAGTTGGAACAAAACATCTCATGTTTGTTTTTGAAAGCAGTTTGCTACTTGCAAGTAGGCTAAAATGCGGATTTTGCCACCCTCAAGTGGGCTTAGAAAATATGGTGTTTTGCCACTCTCAAGTGGGCTTAAAACTCGCAATCAATGAATTGTTCCAATTCAAATAATCCAACCTTCACCCACAGGCATTCAGACAGTTATATCACGTAAGCACATAGCCTCATAGTAAGCATGCTATCATGGCAGTCACTCACACACATGCAAGGATGTTAAAGCATAAACACTTACTGAGTACTCCGAGCCAAAGAAAGAAGCTAATTAGAAACCATGCATGAATCCTAACTATGCTAAGAATGCCTAATGCAACATATGCAAAAATGCAACTACAATAGGCTCGGCTATTCTAAGATGGCATATGAGATGCAACAATCGATACATGTATTCAACTTGGAATTGAAATACAATGCAGTTAGCATGATGCGCCGAGCCCGATGCATGCAATACAGATGAATGAATGCAAACATGCGAACATATAGATGTTAATTGAAACATGTCCTAAAACTAACCATCATAAGCTGGTAAATAAAATGGAGAAAGACGTGGGGTTTGAAGACATGCATCACACACACGCACACTTATTACAACATTGCCCTCTCTCGGAGGGTCTGAATGAATAGTATAGAATAAACTAGCTAATTTAAGTTAATTAAACTAATTATTACACAACATTAATGAATTAACGAATTAACTAAGTAAGGAAACTAGCATGCAAATTAAACAAAATAGACTGCCTCAGCTCTGTTCCGAATGATAGGGATGCATGCATGCTCAAGTTGCCTTGTCGGGAAATCCATCGCGATGCCCCGATTTGCCTCTGTTTGCAACTGGTCCAAGAACACTATACAAAGCTCCAGAAGGCTGCTGACCAGTTTTAGCTGCTGGTTTCCAGTTTGCTGCAATAGAGAGCGAGAAAGGGGCATGGCAAAGTATTTTCAACATATGTGTGCATGACCACTCTCCCCATCATTGCACAAGCTCCAAGGAGTGTAGTCCTCGATCCTCATGCCACCAATCATGCATCTCTATGCATGATGGCCGAGGAATCGGATTGCACGACTCGATGTAAAATGAATGCACATATAAACACAACAAGGCCTAAACTCCATCATAGGTAATCCAGAGTGTCGGCGATCGAGAATCGAAGCACGTTTCGTCACTTGGACTACGAAACGTCCCTCGCTTCCCGTGTTTGGACTAAACCCTATTCCAAACACAATGCAATATACATGGCATACATAATACGACTAGCATGCAACCCTAAACGCAATGCAACCTAATCATGCTAGCATGCGAGGGATGATATGCAAACATGCAACTAGCATACACAATGCTAGGAACTAAAAATGGCATACTCAATGCACATGAACTATATGGCATACGCAATGCACATACGAAGATGGACATGCACGAAGACATGAACAAGGCATACACAATGCGACGATCAAGCATGCGACAACATGGATATGGCCTACATAATGCAAGATGGACTTAAACTAAAATGAATGGGCCTTAGCCACACTCAAATCAGTGGCCATACATGATGAAAATGAAGCAACAACACACATGCAAAAATGCAAGGGACCAAACCTAAGGCACAAAGTGTAACTCCACCAAAGCATGGTAAGCATGAAATATGGCATACAATCACATATTTTTCAGCTCTGAAATGACATGCAAGATGGTCCCGAATCATGCAAACACCTCGCACAATGCATGCTAAATGGCCCAAATACCGAAACTAGTGAAGTGGATTACACTATAGGCATGCAAAGAAATACTCAAATGGCCAAACCAACCCTAAACAATCCCTATGCAAGTCCAAGACAGTGGCAAATATGGACTAAAATGATGGCTTGCAAAGCATGGAAATGAAGCTCATGTAATGGTCCAAAAATGAGGTATTCATGCATAATTCTCAAACACATTTAAAGAGTGGAAAGCATGGGAATATGGCATAAGTATAGGCTCTGAAATGACATGCTCAATGGCCCCAAAACATGAAAACACCTCAGTATAAGCATGCAATAGGCTTCAAAACTCGAGGCTAGGCAAGGGTATTACATTACAACCATGCATAGCAAGCATCATTCGATCATGAGGCATAAAAATAGAGCTAAGGCAGTTCAAAACATGCACAAAATCAGTCTAAGGCATGGCCAAAAAGTGATAGAATCAAAGACCAAAATAGTATGCAATACAAGCTAGTGAAGAGGGTTTACACTACAAGTATATGAAGCATTCAAGAGATCACTAAACTAGCAAAAGTTAGAGGTATGACATGCCAAATAAATCCCAAAAACTCATTGAAACATGGTCAATGCATGCAAGAATGACATGCTTCTTTGATAGGCTATGAAGAGGGTTATTCTACACATGCAAGATGGACACCCAATATGGAAAAACAAGCTCTGGACAGAGCGTATGCAGGTCCTAAAACTCACCAAAAATGGCCTGAAACATGGCTTGGAAGCATGCAAATAAGGGCTCCTTTGTTAGGCCAAATATGCTAGAAATCAAAACAATGAGAGAGAGGGTCACCGCTCTCTGATTTTGGCTCTCAAAATTACATAATAACCACTGAAAATCCGTTCGATTTCAGTGGTCAAAAGGGAAAACAAAGCTCAAAACAAAGGCCTTAATGCATGGCTCAAAATAAGGTGAAATGAAGCATGCGAGGGGGTAGATGATCCCCAACTGAAAAATGATCTTAAACAAACATGTTAAGGACCTCAAAATAAGATTTTTTTCAGTTTACATTATGGCTAAAAGATGGAGCAAAATAAAACTCAAAAGAGGAAATAAGGTGTTACTCTTGTAGCTCAGCAACTCCAGCAGCTTATGGACCAAAAATGCAGCTCCTTAGGACCTCTCAAGACCCTCCAAGAAGCTTAGGTTGGTGTTGGAGGTGTTAGGCTAAGAGGTAGTGTGCAAAGGGGTAAGAACTTAGCACTTTCTAAGCCTAAGTGTAGAGATATAGAGAGGGAGATATATTTTTCCTTTAACCAATTTCTGAACCCTCACAAAGGTGGGGGGAGGCCCTCCTTTATAGAGATACAAGGCCTTAGCTTCTCAAAGAAGCTAAAAAGCAAGGCGAAAGACGTGTATGGAGGATGCAGTCTGTGCCTTCCAGCTGGCAACAACTCACAGAGACAAGGTTGAGGGAGGTAGGCCGACTAGTTCAGGTGGTCGGCCGACCACTTCGCCTGGTCTGCCGACCAATTCAAAAGGTTCAAGTGGTCGGCAGCCTCCCAGGGTGGTCTCCACATGAAATGCAAGCAAGTGGTATGGTGGGAGACCAGTAAATGTGGCCCAAAAACTAAGGAGACCAGCTTCGTGTCAAGAAAATCGGCCGGCGAAGAGAAAGGTGGTCTCCAAGGAGCAAAGGTGGTCTCCCACCCTTGTACCACCTTCCAAACAATGAAAATAGGGTCCATGCCAAAAATGAACCAATACGAATGCAAAACGAGGGTTCGGGGGCCAAAAAGCGCAGCTGGGTGCCCCGAAAACTGACTGTTAAGCATCAAAAGTGGCGTGCGACCATGAAGGTGGTCTCCCGGGCCATAGTGTCCCTCTAGAGAGAGGAAACAAGGCGTGTGCCAAAAATCGGAGCAAACGGAGAAAGTTAAGCGGTCCCGAATTGAGGCGCACGACCGACGGCTTCGAAAATCGAAAACTGGTCTCCAAACGGGAACAATGGTCTACGACCACGAAAAGTAGCCTATGGCCATAGAGAGATGGTCTACGAGACCTCTCCCTCCCTTCGGGAAAAGAAAACAGAACCTGGTTGGCAAATCGAGGCAAAGCACAAAAGAATCCCGAAGTCCGGAGGCAAGGTTCTCAGCTGAGACTCCGTAACCTCAAAACGAGAACAACATGCGCAATCACTGAGCGCTCAATCAATGACGTCTGAGTCTTAAGGTCGGTCAAAATGGGGTGTCTACAGTTGCCCCTCTTTGACAGAACTCGAAAGTTATAAGTGACAGGAGTGAATGTCAAAGCCTAGAGACGGCCCATTTTTGACAAGGCCGAAGACTTAGACAAACAGGCGAGATAAACAAGAGATGGGCCCGCAGGCGTGCCCGCAGGTAGGGGAAAAATACAAAACGACATGCACAAAGCTGAACGTAACTCATGATCATGCAAAGCAGCAAACTGTAATGAAGCAAATATTCACAATAAATGCAATAGTTTTAAGCAAAAATGCAAAGCAAAACTACATTTCATGTAGTAAGGATGTAAGAGAATTGTAATTCTCGCTACGTCTTACATGGAGAAGATACAATACTTGTCCAGTTCGTCTGGTCACACCAGCTTCAAATGAACCGTACATACAATATCGTGCCTACAAAAGAGAGAAACCTAACAGGCACAACATAGTTAGCAGCATATGTTCAACGCTATATCGAATGCAGACAAACATGGTGTCGATGAAAAAGTACATCGCAATGCAAGAAGAAACATACGCGACAATGCAAGTTAAGCATGGAGGTATGACGATACCAGTGAAACGTGCACAACAATGCAAGCGATGCGCATAATAATGCCAGTGACGTGCATAACAATGCAGGATAAGCGCAACTTCAAAAGCATGTTTGAAACAAAACATTGAGCAAAGAAAAGCAAGCCTCGACGAGGGCAACTCAAATGCGACCTCCGGTTTACCTCTCGCAGGGGTCGCAACGTACTCAAAAAGGATACACCCGGCTCTTGGCGAGTAACGATGAGCCATGCGTCGAGGATTGGATTTGAAGTTCCTGCGGAGGGATTTCGCGCCGAAAATTGCACTTTTCTTGTACTTTCTTGAGAGCCGAGGACTCCGATCACCACCAAAATTTGCAAGGAGAACAAAGAGTCATTAGAGACCACCTAGGAGGGCCACCAACCACCTAGGGAGGCCACCGACCAGGTTTTGTGCAAGGGGGTGGTCGGTCTACCAGGAAAGATTGTCGGCCGACCACCTGTCCAAATCCGGGACAGTTTTCTCTTTTTACACTTGTTTCTTTAAATCCACATGTCCCAATCACTATTCCTCACACCCTCAAGGCCGAAATCAATTCTCCTTCCTTCCTAGACCATTTTCTCTCTCAGATCTACGCCTTATACGCGTTTTCCAACGCCCCACGCAAAGTTATTTCGCGAAATCTTTCAGTTTTCTTCACTTTGGACCGATTAAAATTTGATTTCAGAGCTTCTTTCTTCATTTTCACTACTTGAGGTAAGTTTGTCTCGACATTTCGTACATTTTTTCGGGAGTTGACTTTTGTTGACTTTTTCATTTTTCCAAGAGTTGACTTTTGTTGACTTTTTCCATTTTTTGCTCATTTTGCTCAGTTTTGCTCCTTTTTTGCAGATTTCTTCAAATGGCGGGTCATTTTCCTCATGGTGGAGGTCCTCCAGGTGCCGAGGGTGAGCCGGACATCATGTCCTTTCCCCCGAGAGTTCGGCCATTTGATCCCGAGAGGTATCATCCTCGGGAGCACGTCCTTCCTCAGGCCACTTTCTACCATTTCACTGACTTTGATGATCGAGCGCCTATGGATCTGTTGCTGCGGGAGCCAGAGACTCATCTCTCTCATCAGGCACAAGTGGTACGTTCTTCACTTTTACATTCTCTGCAATGTATTATGCATTTCATGCACATTTCATACTTTCGTTATGTATGCTTATCCGCTCATTTTGAACACATTTGCACACTATATTTCTTCTTATTTTGGCACATATCTCACAGCACAGAATTCTGTTGAGTGGGCACACAGCTTGTTCTGAACACTTAATTTATAACATAGCATTCTGTTTTCATTTTGAACACACAACTCAATCACTCGAATTTCTGAACACGCAACTCATACACAGTTTTTGAAAGTTGAACACACAGCCCAAACTCTTGATGGTGAACACACAGCCCACTTTTTTGAAAGTTGAACACGTAGCCCAAACTTTTGATGGTGAACACACATCCCACATTTTTTTGAAATCTGAGCACGCCCCAAACTCTTGATGATGAACACACAACCCATAGTTTTTGAAAGTTGAACACGCAGCCCAAACTCTTGAGGTGAACACACAGCCCATGGTTTTTGAAACCTGAACACGCAGCCCAAACTCTTGAGGTGAACACACAGCCCACAGTTTTTGAAAGTTGAACACGCAGCCCAAACTCTTGAGGTGAACACACAACCCACAGTTTTTGAAATCTGAACACGCAGTCCAAACTCTTGAGGTGAACACACAGGCCACAGTTTTTGAAAGTTGAACAAGCAGCCTAAACTCTTAAAGTGAACACACAGCCCACAGTTTTTGAAATCTGAACACGCAACCCAAACTCTTGAGGTGAACACACAGCCCACATATTTCATTTGCACGCAGCGCATATTGAACACACAGTTCTTACATTTCACTTTTGAACTCACAGCTCATTCATTTCATTTGCACGCAACTTATACATTTCATTCTGAAACTGAATACATCTATTCATTTTGAATGCAGGTACCCTCTCGTTCTACACGAGGTTATGGCTTGATTATCGCTAGGGAGTGGTATGTAGAGCTCCCAGAGACCGTTCGTCACATGGTGGACGGGGCAGGATTTGGGCCCTTCTGAGCGGGCTATCTCGCTACCCTGCGAGCAGGACCTTGATGGGGTCACTCGTGGAGAGTTGGTGGGACACCACCAACTCTTTCCACTTCTCAGCTACCGGGGATATGACGATGACCCCGTTCGACTTTGCGATGCTGACTGGCCTTGATGTGGTCGGCCGACCGGTCCCCTACGACAAGGATATAGGCGAGTGGAAGGCTGCCTGGATCTATCTGTTGGGAGCTCGCCCACTGATTGACCGATCTTCGGGCAGAGTCAGGTACACTTGGTTCCCCGTGCAGTATAGGGGGAGTTTGCCCGAGACTCTTGAGGACATAGAGTAGTACGCTCAAGGTTTTTTGATGTTCTTCCTTGGGACCACTTTGTTCTCTGATAGGGGGAACACAGTTGGACTGTATCTGCTCAGTGCTTTGGTGGACCTATCACAGGTAAGCCAGTATGACTGGGGTAGCGCCAGCCTCGCTACCCTCTACTGCTATATGAGTGCGACCTCCCGCGGACGGGGGAACATAGTTGGCGGCTACTAGAGAGCCTGGGAGGTACCTTCTGCCCTCTTGATTTACATTTCTGCTTTTCGTTATCTGTAAACTTTACATTCTGTATTCTACATTCTGCACTCAACACTCTGTATTTTCTATATATTCTGTATTCTGATGGCCACTGCCCTGTTTTCCACAGCTATGGGTTTATGCGTACTTTCCGACACTAGCCCCAGAGTTCGAGGTGGAGGTGCCTCTTACGATCCCTTACTTTCACGTATTTGAAGGTCGATGCCGAGCGAGGGCTCAAGAGACTCTGCCCTTCTTGCGACAGTTTTTTGACACGGTGCGGGCGACCGAGGTACTTCAGAACTCTCAGTTCTTCATATTTTCAGCTTTGATTCATCTCGCATATTTATGACATCTGATTGGCTCATGCACTTGTTATCCTTAGATCGCTTGGCGGCCCTGGGCACCCTTGGGAGGAGATATCCGTTTCTAGTTCCCGGGGGCATGGGCTTCTTCTTAGTATAGGACTTTGTTTGAGGGGCCAATTGGCAGGGCCTGGTTTCTAGGAGATCGCTTCATGCGCCAGATGATGGGCGTCCCTGTGCAAAGTGTCCCTTCAGCACCTCCAGATGACATGCGGTCCGCTGAGAGACTCACTCCCAAGGAGACCGATGCCGCTATGTTGGGTACCGATGCAGCTCTACACACGGAGGAGGGGGAGTATGCGACTTATCGCCACACGTACTTGATGCCCCCACTGATGGGTGTCCGTACTCCCACTAGGAGGGCTACTGGTGCATCATCGTTAGCTCGAGCCCGAGCTGCAGACGTTCCTTTGTCTAGCAGGGCCGGCACATCGAGGAGTGGGGCTAGACAGATTTCCCCGATTCCCCCGACTTATCAGCACGTTGGGGGGCCAGATCTTCCGACCGAGTGACTGGATGGCGATACGGGTCATCTTACCCGATTCTAATAGAGCCTCCTATGCCCGATCACCGATATGTCACTGATCCTAACTCACCGCCGGTATGTTCCATTGCTTTTCATTTATCACTCAGATACTTAGGCATTCATTTATTCATTGATGACTTGAGCTTGTATCTGCAGCCTCCCAGGGAGTATTCTGATGATCTGCTCGGATTGGTGGCCTCACTTGAGGGCATGGTCTTGCGGAGGGAGACACAGCTGTTCATCGTCGGTGTTACGGTATTTTTCAATTTTCTCGCATTTATCATACTTCTGATGACATGCTGTATTTAACCATTTCACTGCATTGCTTGACTGTATGAGTAGAGCACATCTGACACACACCATATTCATACATTGTATCTGCATACACCTACTCTATGTAGCATTCTTGTCTCTGCATCTGATATACATGTTGGCTAATGTACTCAAATTGTCCTTTTCAGATGCCACCACTATAGGCCGGGCCATCCAGGCCTTCTCGAGGAGCTGGGAGAGGGGACTCGTCTCGCAGGCGCAGAGCACCCGTCATAGATGATGAGGAGTACAGTGAGAAGAAGTCTGCGCATCCTCAGTCAGAGACATCCGCAGATAGAGAGGAGGGCTCCGGTTCTGGTTTTGAGAGTGGAGGTGATGTCGGGAAGGATCCCAAGGATGACAGCTCTGATTCAGATGATGGTGCTGGTGGAGGCATTGCAGAGACTGCTCAGGCGAAGAGGATGAAGAGGGCCTCCCAATCTTGAGTCTGAGAGCACTGATGCAGATGTTCCTGCTTTTATTTTCCTTTTTTACTAGTAGTTGTAGCACATTGTACATTATTAGGCAGTTTTATTTTCGGTAAAACTTGTACCCTTGTTGTAAAATGTTGTAACAAAGGAAGCATGATGGAATGAAACAGCTTTTTGAAAAAGTGTTGTATTTTATGTTCTTAGCATCGCATCGCATCATTTTGCACAAAAATGAGATTGAATGAAAATTGAGCATCGAAAATTGCCAAGTCAGTTAGAGAACCGGTGCAACAAACTAAACAACTTAACTTACTAAGAAACAAGAAAACTTTAGCAAGTTTACAACTCGATAAGCAAATCCCGACAATGTTGATTAAACAAAAGGTAACAACTCGATATACGGAACTCAACGACTCGATAAGCAACGACTCGATAAACAAAACTTTAACAACTTAATAAGCAAAACCAAACAACTCGATAAACAAAGAACAACAACTCGATAAGCAAATGCATCTCGGACAATTGGACTGACGGAACGCATTCGAAATAGAGGTAAACTCGGACCTTCAACACTCCCAACGCATGGAAAAGCTAGGATCTCTCTTCTAGAAACTAGGAACAGACCAAAGACAAACTTCTCTCCATGGCCACCACCAGAAGGGGTTGGCCGACCAACTATTTTCCTTGGAGACCAAAGGGGTGGTCAGCCTACCAGAAAAAATGGTCGGCCAACCACCTGGTTTGGCGACCACTAGATTTTTGACACGTGTCCCCAAACAGTGCCTTATCCTCTATAAAAGTTCCAGCTTCGTGGTTCTTTCATTTCATCTCAGTTTTGCATCAAAATGGAGGCATTCCTCATCGAAAATCTCGCAGCTTGGATTGCTACTTTAGACGGCTTGAAAAAGTTGAACTTCCGGGGCTTCGGCTTGAATGCACTATTCACGTTGAGCCACACTCCGCTGTATCTTCCCATTCTCCATGCCGCGGCGAGGTTTTGGAATCCGGTAACACATGTCTTCAGCTTCGGTGGGCAAGAGATGTGTCCTACCTTCGAAGATTTTCACGCTTTGATGGAGTCCGAGCGCAACGAGGAGATCTTGCCCCAGCTCCGCTTTGGCCATGCTCAAGCCTTAGGACGAATGTGTGGGCTCACTATGCACGATTCTTGGTCTCTGATCTGCAACGGAGAATTGGACATCCTCAGCTTGATTCAACGTTTTTCTGATCCCAGTGACTGCGGTGACCATCATTGGCAGGGCTTTCGACGACATGCCCTTTGCTTGTGCATGTTATCTCACTTTTTGCTTGCCCTGGGCTTCGGCGGGTCTAGCGTTCGTCTGATTGAAGTTGCCCAAGGCTTGAAGGAGGGTAAGAGCTGCATTGCCATGACATTGGCCGAAACACTGATGGGCTTGGATGCTTTCCATCACCAGGAAACAACCAGATTTGCGGGGAGTCCACTACTGCTACAGGTAATGTTTCCCTCGCTATCTCACATATATATTACTCACATCACTCGGCCCTCAAGCTCGATTTTTCTCACAAAACCCTTTTCTCACTTTTCTCTCAACGTACATCTCTCTATTCTTTAATCTCTCATTTTTCGTCCCTCCCCAGGTGTGGTTGATGGATAAGTTGCAGGTTGTGGACTCTTGCCCAGCATACTCAACTCGCGGCTACTTCTTCCGACGTCGTCTAATCAATGCCCTGGATGAGGGATGGTGGTTCGATTGGATGTGCAATTTGTCCGCAGACCACATTGCTTGGCGTTGTCCTTGGCGCAATCTACCGGCAATGAGCTACAGCATGTCCCGGCAAACTAGGATTCAGTTGATTGGTCTGACGCACTGCGTGTTTTACTTTCCTTTCCGGTTCCAGCACCAGTTCAGCCATGATCAGACTTGCCTGCCAGAGGGGATAGAGTACCCTTCTGCATTCCCGGTCCGAGGCACACAGCTTGCTCGGTATGCCACAGCATGGAGGACGAGAGAAATCCTAGCCCCCGCTCCCACTTTCAGTTGCACTTTGTCTGATGAGTGCATAGATTGGCTCAATGAAGAGGCACAGATTGGGCCCACTTTGGCGTCAGAAGCTTCGACCAGCTCTAGGAGGGGGCGCAGGAACACCTGACTTAGCTATGCCCCGGATTTATTTCTTTATTAGTACTTCCAAGTTTTCTTTATGAATGTAACAAAAAGCAACTCCAATTTGTATGCAAGAGTAGGAGAACTCTGTATTGAAATCAACAAAATTCCGCTTTGGTCCAAAAATGGTCTAAGTTATAAAAAGATTAATTTGAACAAAATCAACTTTTATTAAAACTTTTCAAAACCATTTTCGACATAGATCAGAACTGGACACGCCCGAGATCTGTCACTGAGATGCATAACCCCGGATTCCAGCAACTGGAAAGTTGCCCCTAGTCTGAGTAGCACAGCACTAGAGATCACAACCGAACTCTTGAATGCTGAATAGACAAAGATGACAGAGATGATCAAATGGACAAAGTTGATTGGGGAAAAGTTTATGGTTGGATTTCAGAATGAAGTTGCCTACGTATCCCAAAGATGGGAATCAAGCCTTACGTAGTTCGGGCTCAGGTTCACTCGTGTATTAACCCTCACCTTTTACGCTCTGACTTTTGCCAAGGCCGCCCTTTGCGGGTTTTCAACCTTGCGAGCTCAGTTTTTGTAATTTCAAATTTTTCATGCTCTAACTTTTGCCTAGGTCGCCCTTTCGGGTTTTTGGCCTAGCAAGCCTCTCAGGGGTAATATTTCTTCAACTTGTCCATGTTGATCGGCTGTGAGAACTCTAGGCCATGTAGGTCCATCAGAACGACAGCTCCACCTGACCAAATAGACTTGATGATGTAAGGACCAGTCTAATTAGGTCTAAATTTGCCCCTAGGGTCGTGGATGGGAGCTCGGTTATCTTTGTGCACCAAATCTCCTTCTTTCAAATTTCAGGACTTAACTTTCTTGTTGAAAGCCCTGGCAATTCTGCGCTGATAACCTTGAACATGGTACAGTGCTTTCAGTCTTCTTTCATCAAAGAGCATGAGTTCTTCAAATCTGCGCTGCTGCTAATCTGCTTCGGCTATCTAAAACTCAGCCAGCACTCTCAAAAACGGAACTTCAATCTCGATAAGTAGAACGGCCTCCATCCCATAAACCAATGAGTACGGAGTCGCTCCAGTAGAAGTTCTAATCGAAGTCCGGTAGCCCCACAGAGGAAATGGCAGTTTATGTGGCCAGTCCTGGTAGGTTTCCACCATTTTCTGCAAAATGTGTTTGATGTTCTTGTTGGCGGCCTCGACTGCTCCATTGGTTTGCGGCCAATAGGTGTATGACTTATGAAAAGCCACATTGTATTTTTCCAACAAATCAATCACTTCCTTCTTGAAGTGGGAACCGTTATCTGAAATAATCTCGTTTGGGACCCCGTAGCGACAGATGATATTGTTCCGGATGAACTTTGCAACGTGCGAAGCCTTCAACACCGCATAAGATTGGGCCTTGACCAACTTCGTGAAATAATCTATCGCGACTAGAATAAACTCATGCCCATTAGACCCCTTCAGAGTGACGGCCCCGATCACATCGATTCCCCAAACTGAAAATGGCCATGGCGAAGTCTTATAGTACAGCTTCGACGGCGGGATGTTCATGCGGTTTGCATGGATCTGACATTTGTGGCATCGCCGAACAAAGCTGATACAATCCTCCTCCCTGGTGGACCAGTAGTAACCCTGTCTGAGGATTTTCCGAGTTAACATTACCCCGTTCATATGCGGTCCGCACTCTCCTCCATGGATGGCCTCCATTAAGCGCTTCGATTCTTCGGCATCAACGCATAACTTATGCATTCCCAGATGCTCTCTTGTACAATTTACCCCCGCAGATGATGAATTGAATGGCCATTCTTCTGATTGTCCTTTTATCCTTGGCATTTGCCCTTGGTGGATACGCCTCTTTTTCCAAGAAGTTCCAGACATCGTAGTACTAGGGGTTCTCATCTTGAACCTCATCTATAGCAGTAATCGACTCGTAGGCTGGCGCAAATTTCTGGTCAATGATGATCGGATGCATCCTCATGGAAGATAGAGTTGCTAGTGAATCTGCGAACCTGTTGTTCTCTCTTAACAGATTAGCAAAGTTTAGTTTCTTAAACTGAGGAATTAACAAGTCCAAGGTCTGGTGATACATTATCATCTTTTCTTCTTTAACTTTCCAATCTCCTTTTGCTTGAGATACAGCAAGGTTCGAGTCTCCGATGACGTCCAACCGTTTTGCCCCTAGTTCTAGGGCTGCTTCTAAACTAGCAATGCATGCTTCATATTCTGCTTCGTTGTTCGAGACTTTGAATCGGAGTTTGAAGGCTAGAGGGATACGGGAATTGTCGAGTGCTATTAGCAACACTCCTACCCTATACCCGTATTGGTTTAACGCTCTATCAAAGTACATCGTCCAAGTTTCGTCTTCGATATGCAAAATGGCCTCATCTGGGAATAAGTACTCAACTGCTTCACCTCCTTCCACTGGATGATCGGCTAAGAACTCCGCTACCGCTCTTCCCTTGACTAACTTGCCCGTCACAAATTTCAGATCGAATTCGGAAAGCAACAGCAACCAACGAGCTAGCCTACCCATAAGTTCCGGTTTCTCGAAGAGATATTTGATGGGATCTAATCTTGAAACCAACATTATAGAGTGAGCTAACAGGTAGTACCGCAGCTTCCTGGTAGCCCATACTAAGGCTAAGCAAGCCTTTTCCACTGGTGTGTAGCGGGTTTCATACTCCAGCATCTTCTTGCTCAGATAGTAGATAGCCCTCTCCACCTTGTCCTCAGACTCTTGTGCAAGCATGCAACCCATTGTAGTCTCAATTACTGAAAGATACAAAATCAAAGGTTTCCCCGGCTCGGGCGGTGACAACACGGGTGGGTTCTATAAGTATTACTTAATCTGTTCAAAAGCAGCTTGGCATTGGCCGTTCCATTGGAACTTTTTTGCTTTCTTTAGGAGACCAAAAAGTGGTTCACAAGTCAAGGTTAATTTTGAGATAAACCGTCTTATGAATTGCACTTTACCCAGAAAGCCTCGCACCTCCTTTTCAATCCTTGGTGGGGGCATTTCTAAGATGGCCTTGATTTTGGAAGGGTCGACTTCGATACCTCTCTGTGTAATCAAAAACCCCTGCATTTTCCCTGCTGTAACACCCAACATACACTTCTGAGGATTCAGCCGCAACCGAAATTCTCTGATCCTTTGGAAGAACTTTTGCAAGGCGGTGTAGTGGCCCTCTCTTTCTTTGGATTTGACAATCATGTCGTCCACATACACCTCAACCTCTTTGTGGATCATGTCGTGCAATATTGTGGTCGTGGATCGTTGATATGTAGCTCCAGTGTTCTTCAACCCAAATGGCATTACCCTGTAACAATAAGTCCCCCACGGGGTGGTGAAAGCAGTCTTCTCTTGGTCTTCCGATGCCATCACTATCTGATTATAGCCCGAGAATCCATCCATGAACGAAAGCAAAGCATGCCCCGTCGTGAAGTTCACTAACTCATCAATATGCGGCAAGGGAAAGTCGTCCTTCGGACTGGCTCGGTTCAAATCCCTGAAATCCACGCATACCCAGATCCTGCCATCCTTCTTCGGTACCGGAACAATGTTGGCCAACCAAGTTGGGTATTCGGATACCAGCAAGAACCCTGCGTTAATTTGCTTGGTGACCTCTTCTTTAATCTTGAGGGCCCAGTCCGGGCGGATCCTTCTGAGTTTTTGTTTAACGGGTCGGGCCTCTAGGTCAAGAGGGATTCGGTGCTGTACAATCTCAGGATCGATTCCAGGCATGTCTTCGTAGGACCACGCGAAAACATCTTTCAAATCTTTTAATAAAGCGACTAAGCGCTCGTGTTCCCCCGAAGACAACGTGGACCCGATCTGGACTAGCCGCGGGTCCTCCTTAGTACTAACATTAACAGTAGTGATTTCATCAACTAAAGCTTAATAAATCTTTCCTGCACTTGATCAATTAAGCGTTGCAAAACCGGAGGAATTTCTTCCCCGTCGTTTTCATCAAAATTTTGAAAGTCCTGATTAATACAATAAATCAAGGGCACAGAAAAGTACTCAGAAACCACATCCATTCCATTCTCATTAAGCATTTCCAAATCGTCCGATTCTTCTGTTATAACAGACTCAAAAGAGAAAGAAAAAGACGACCTAGACAGGACTGTGGTATCCAGGTTATCACCCCCAGGAATGCCGGACTCAGACTCAGACGAGCTGGAACTTGATTCCCACTCCACAAACTTGGTGGAATCAGATTTCATCTCACTACTTGACCCGATGCTGTTTGACAAAAATCCCTCCTCGTACTGCCAAATGAGAGAGGGCGCGATGGATGCATCCAAAATACTTGCAGGTAGGCTCGCAGTCGTTTCATTCCCAATCATGGACACCGAGAAGTTATCCCCCAAGCACTTCCGTACAATCAGAGGATCTGAAAGTAGACAAGCCAGTGTTGCCCCTATTTCAATTTCAGCGCTCTCGGAATCCACATTTTTACACTGCTCAACCTCAGCTGATGGGTATGTCTGCTCCTCGGCAACATTATCCCCGGATAACTGCAGGTCGAAGAAGATCTCAAAACCTGGCACGTGCTTCCTCTCCGCATTCAACCATGGCTCTGGGAAGCCGCAGAACGGAAAATCCTCCCCCTCCCGGACGAAGCGTCCGTTTAGGGTACCCTGAATGGGTCAGTGCATTAACTCATATGGCTTCCCTGCCTGCTTTGCTCTGCTCTTCCAGCCATTTCCTTGCCTTTCCTCACCCAGTCCTCTTTGGTGGGCAGATAACCCAAGCCAAAGGTATGCGAGTTATGCGGCACTTCGGCCAATACTGCGATGCCTTTCCAGCCACTCTTTCCCAATCCCATCCCGGGGATGTGTTGAAGCTTGTTCATGAGGTATATTGACTGTGCGCTGATATACACCCCGTCATCAATAGCCAAGATGTTTCACGACTTGAGCCTCAGCTAGAGTAAACCCCGATAAGAACACATCCTCTGTGCCGTGCTCAATTTCCAAGACTGGTGTAGACACCTCCGGCAGCGGATGGATTGATGAATTTCCATAAACTAGAGCTACCCCATTCCCGTGAGGGTATTTCAACATCTGGTGCAAGGTGGAAGAAACTGCCTTTACCTGGTGCAACCATGGTCGCCCCAAAAGTAGGTTAAAGGTTGCGGGAACATCCAAGACATGGAAATCGATCTCGTGTTGTCCTGGACCAACCTGGGTCTGAATTTTGACAGTTCCCATCACCTCCCTGCTTGTGTTATCATATGCCCGAATCACCTGGGCAGTTGGCACGAAGTCCGCGGGCTTCAACCCAATTGCATATGCCGTCCTCGACGCGCACACATTAATGGCGGATCCCGCGTCGACAAGAACCACCGGTACCCACTTGCCTCTACATTCCACAGAGATGTAGAGAGGTTTGTTGTGATTTGCGCCCTCAGGCGGTAGTTCTTTGTCAAAAAAGGTCAATGTCGGGGAACCTCCTCTCGGAAAAACCAATCCAACTAGCTGCTCCGGCGTGGTGTCTATCGAGAGTTTGTCCTTGTCCATGGCTGAAAGGACGACCTGTCTATGTACTCGAGAAGCCATAAGCAGTCCCCAGATGGAGTTGTCTGCTTGTATCTTTTTCAACTGTTTCAACACAGCCTCTTCTTCGAGTTGCTTCTCTTTCTGTTTCTCTGCCTCCTTGTCCTTCCCGGACGCTTCTGGTTGATCTAGATGCAGGGGCTTGAAATACCGCCCGCTCCTGGTCATATGATCGACTTCACCGATGTACCTGGTATCATCAGGTTGATTGCTCCCCCAATCCTCATCCATGTGGGCAAGACATAGATCATCGTCTTCCCACCACATTCCATCAGCAGTCGACAGACACCTGTCCGGCTCTGTTACAAAAATCTCTGTGCCCGCAGCACCTTGCGTTCCTGTACTCGTAGTACATTCTGTTCTTGTGCACACAGCACTCTCAATCCCCACAGGAGCTTTAGCCTTTCTGGCTCTTTCGGAATCTTCGATCCTTTCTTGTTCTAACTACTTCAACACAACTTGCTCAACATTTCCTGCATTCACAATGCCCAAGTCCCGACCGAAATTCTTGGCACCGATGCTCTCCGGCAATGTATTCTGAACCCCGGCCCTTCTGGCCACAATTGATGTCCTTGCCCCTGACGGGCCCTTTTTCATCTGAGATTCTTCAACAATATCTGGTTCGTCATCAAGCCACCCTGTGACCTCTGCTGACTCCTCAAAGTCAAACCAGTTAACTGTCATGTTCCCCGAATCTTGTTCGTTGAAAATCTGAAGGTCAATAATGTCCCCTTCCAGAACTACTAAATCATCTATCCTCTGATCAAGTCCATCCCCCCGTAGTACACAAATTTTTGCCCCCACCGGCAATTCCACATTTGGCCTAATCTGATCCGCTGACGCAATGTAGCCACTCAGATTGTACACCTCCTCAGCAAAGCTCACAACTTCCTCAGACTTTGACTCAACAATCCCATTCTCCTCCGAAGTCATCCCTATTCTGTCTTCGACAGTCACCACCATTGGTTCAGGTTGGGTTCGGGAGATGTCCAACATACACAAGTCTGTGCTGTCGGGAATTAACACCTCCGGCTTAGGTAGGTGAGAATGAGTGATATAGATGCTAGGATCGAAAGACACGACCCCAGTCTGGATAAAGTTGATGCGTTTGGGAGGTGGAGCTTGGTTGTGTGGTGGGAGAGGGTTGGTCGCGACATTGGGTTTCTCCAGAGGTATGATCACCCTGTTGTCAACGAGATCCTGAATCTCGTGACGCAATCTAAAACAATGGTCGATGTCGTGACCATGTTGCTGGTGAAAGGCGCAATATTTGGCTGGGTTATGGGAGGGGGGAAGTGTTTCTGGCAATGGCCGCGGCTCTAGGGGCTTCAAGTGCCCTTTCCTGATTAAAACCCCCAGAGGTTTGGACAGGGGCATATATAACGGGGTGAAGGTTCTTTGGCCTCGCGGTTGGAACTTGGCTATTTGTGAATTGCTTCCGGACGCACCAGTGAATGGCGTAGCTGTAAGGGTTCTTGCGGGGGTGGTGGTGACCATGCTTACTTCTGAAGCTCTAGCAGTTGCAGCACTGCTTGTACCTGCATTGTTGTTTCGGTTGAAGGTTCTCCTGGGTTGCTCTTTGTCATTGTCAATCAAGCCCTGTTTCAAGGCATCCTCGATCTGTACTCCCATCTCATGCAGATCTGAAAAGGTAGGGAAAGGGAGCACGATCATTTTCTGCATTAGTTTGGGTTGTAGGTTGCACACAACCATCCGTATTTGATCCTTATCCGTCGGCCTAATGGTCATCATTGAGGCCTTGGCCCTCTAGCGGGTTACGAATTCAGAGAAACTCTCCTTAGGCTCCTGCCTTGTTGTCTCAAGATCACGGGTCGTAATCTCGATTTGCATGTTATAGGAGTACTGTTGTGCAATGAAAGCCTTGGCTATCTCATCCCAGTTTCGCTTGACATTGTCTTCCAATTTTGCGTACCAGATGGCCGCCACACCCGACAGGGTCCAGCCAAACAATGAAAGCTTCTGTAGTCTGGTGAGGCCCATCGGCCTTAATATGTCCGAAAACAAACGTAGATGCATCATGGGATCCCCGGACCCGTCGAAACAGTCGATTTGTGGCATCTGGAACCGATCTGGCAGTGTCACAGCCGCGTCGGTATACCCGTCCTCAATGTCTGGGATGGACTTTACCCCTTGGGATTTCTTGAACAACTTTTCAAGCTTGCTCAACTTCAACGCTGTAGGGTACACCCTCGAACTCAAAGGGAGAGTCCGGTTGATTGATAGGCATAGGTACCTTAGATAGTTGAGGTAGAATTGGGGGCGGAGCTGGCCCTGTTGGGATGTCTGTATTCTCCCCGGGTAGTGGGACCCTTGGTGGGGGAGGAGCTTGATGTGAGGCTGATGCTCCGGCTTGCTGCTGTAGCTGGGTAATTAGCTCTGTCTGCTAGGTCATGACCACAGCCTGCTGTTTGGCAAATTCCGCTTGACGAGCAGCATCCTCCTGCATGAGTTTCATACTTTTTTGGAGTTGACGCATCATTTCCTCCATCCCTGCCATGTTCTGCTGTTCTAGCTAACTGACTGGTATATCTATCTCTGTTGCCATGTTCTGCTGTTCTAGCTAACTGGCTGGTATATCTATCTCTGTTGTAAAAACTGAAGCCTCAGCCTGGTTGTCCACTGACGGGCTAGACCACTGTTCTGGCAACCTCTGCTCGGATACACTGCGTCTTCTCGACCTCCATCTGATAACCGGGGGTAAAGAATAAAACACTGGTTGTTCGTCGACCAGATCCTCAGATCGATTGAGTCAGCGACCTCTAGTCTAGAGTGCTTGGGGAATATCTGCTTGGTCTGAAGCAATTGTGCTAAACTATCCCTAGCAAAAAGATAAATAAAGCAATAATAAAGAAATAAACAACCAGACAAACGGACAGCATAACAGCGTAAATAAACACACAACACATAGTTGGGCATCACAACACACAGTTGATAAGCTGAATAAACTGTTCTCAAACACTGATCATTGTTCCCAAATCACTGCCCCTAAAACTGAATCTGATACCCGCAGATAACTGATTCCCAAAATACTGAACTGGTGCCTGCAGGCCTGATACCCAAACTTGTAAATTGATACATGTATTCCTGTAGAGACGCACTCTAAAAGCACATAGCAAACAAGTGAGAGCCAAAACACCCCTATGTTGGGGTAAGGTTTCCCTGTCCTATTTTGTCAAGAGCTAGGGTTTCACTACGCACGCAGAGGTTTCAAACAACTTATAATCGGGTAAACAACCTGTCCTAGCTTCGAATGGTCACTATGGATTCCGAATATGCACTAGGTCGAATGGCCAACAAGGGTGCCCCGGTAAAAACCGAGGTTTGTGTTTCCATCGTGGCAGAGCCCGTAATCGGTCAGCCTTATGGCACACAGCCTCCGGCAAACCGTTCAGGAATAGCAGATGGCAAACACGGTGTCCTAGGCGCACCAATGCGCATGGAATACAAAGAAACACATAAGTGCAAACAAAACAAGATATCATGAGTTTGAGTCAAGTTCTCTAACTCCCCAGCAGAGTCGCCAGAAACTGTAGACGTCCCCGAATGTCTTGGGAGGGAATCCCGTTTTGTTCATTGGGGCTTACTACAGCTTGGACTCAATGTCACGGTCCTGTATCTAATCTCGTGGAGTGCAATGCAAGATCGATGAATCATCAAAGAGTCCAAATCCAGCAAATCGTTTTGAAAAACGGATTTTTAGAAAGAAGTGCCAAACATGGACTGCTTTTCCAGATACAGAGTCGTCATCTAAATATTTTATTTTGGGGGAATTTAGGAAACTCTGACTCGTACCTAAGGCCACGTGTCTATCATCACCAAAGTTGCCTCAGCTCAGGAACTTGGGTACGATTGGGGAAGGTCACTTCGTGAGTACCCCTGCTCGCCCAATCAAAGATCGGCCTCTACTAACCATGATATCAAGTTTTGAAAACATTATGTGCTCTTATTCTGGTTATTAGCCTAGAATTGCTATGTGATGCGCACAACATACAAGTATAGACTGGATCACCTAAGTTGGAACAAAACATCTCATGTTTGCTTTTGAAAGCAGTTTGCTACTCGTAAGTAGGCTAAAATGCGGATTTTGCCACCCTCAAGTGGGCTTAGAAAATATGGTGTTTTGCCACTCTCAAGTGGGCTTAAAACTCGCAATCAATGAATTGTTCCAATTCAAATAATCCAACCTTCACCCACAAAAATTCAGGCAGTTATATCACATAAGCACATAGCCTCATGGTAAGCATGCTATCATGGCAGTCACTCACACACATGCAAGGATGCTAAAGCATAAACACTTACTGAGTACTCCGAGTCAAAGAAAGATGCTAATTAAAAATCATGCATGAATCCTAACTATGCTAAGAATGCCTAATGCAACACATGCAAATATGCAACTACAATAGGCTCGGCTATTCTAAGATGGCATATGAGATGCAACAATCGATACATGTATTCAACTTAGAATTGAAATACAATGCAGTTAGCATGATACGCCGAGCCCGGTGCATGCAATACAGATGAATAAATGCAAACATGCGAACATATAGATGCTAATTGAAACATGCCCTAAAACTAACCATCATAGGCTGGTAAATAAAAAGAAGAAAGACGTGGGGTTGGAAGACATACATCACACACACGCACACTTATTACAACATTGCCCTCTCTCGGAGGGTCCGAATGAATAGTATAGAATAAACTAGCTAATTTAAGCTAATTAAACTAATTATTACACAACATTAATTAACTAACGAATTAACTAAGTAAGTAAGGAAACTAGCGTGCAAATTAAACAAAATGGACTACCTCAGCTCTGTTCCGAATGATAGGGATGCATGCATGCTCAAGTCGCCTTGTCGGGAAATCCATCGCAATGCCCCTAATTGCCTCTGTTTGCAACTGGTCCCAGAACACTGTACAAAGCTCCAGAAGGCTGCTGACCAGTTTTTGCTGCTGGTTTCCGGTTTGCTGCAACAAAGAGCGAGAAAGGGGCATGGCAAAGTATTTTCAACATATGTGTGCATGACCACTCTCCCCATCATTGCACAAGCTCCAGGGAGTGTAGTCCTCGATCCTCATGCCACCAATCACGGATCTTGATGCGTGATGGCCGAGGGGTCGGATTGCACGACTCGATGTAAAATGAATACACATATAAACACAACAAGGCCTAAACTCCATCATGGGTAATCCGGAGTGTCGACGATCGAGAATCGAGGCACGTTTTGTCACTTGGACTACAAAACGTCCCTCGTTTCCCGTGTTTGGACTAAACCCTATTCCAAACACAATGCAATATACATGGCATACACAGTACGACTAGCATGCAACCCTAAACGCAATGCAACCTAATCATGCTAGCATGCGAGGGATGATATGCAAACATGCAACTAGCATACACAATGCTAGGAACTAAAAATGGCATACTCAATGCACATGAATTATATGGCATACGCAATGAACATACGAAGATGGACATGCACGAAGACATGAACAAGGCATACACAATGCGACGATCAAGCATGCGACAACATGGATATGGCATACATAATGCAAGATGGACTTAAACTAAAATGAATGGGCCTCAGCCACACTCAAATCAGTGGCCATACATGATGAAAATGAAGCAACAACACACATGCAAACATGCAAAAATGCAAGGGACCAAACCTAAGGCACAAAGTGCAACTCCACCAAAGCATGGTAAGCATGAAATATGGCATACAATCACATATTTTCCAGCTCTGAAATGACATGCAATATGGTCCCGAATCATGCAAACACCTCACACAATGCATGCTAGATGGCCCAAATACCGAAACTAGTGAAGTGGATTACACTATAGGCATGCAAAGCAATACTCAAATGGCCAAACCAGCCCCAAACAGTCCTTATGCAGGTCCAAGACAGTGGCAAATATGGACTAAAATGATGGCTTGCAAAGCATGGAAATGAAGCTCATGCAATGGTCCAAAAATGAGGTATTCATGCACAACTCTCAAACACATTTAAAGAGCGGAAAACATGGGAATATGACATAAGTATAGGCTCTGAAATGACATATTCAATGGCCCCAAAACATGAAAACACCTCAGTATAAGCATGCAATAGGCTTCAAAACTCAAGGCTAGGCAAGGGTATTACATTACAACCATGCATAGCAAGCATCATTTGACCATGAGGTATAAAAACAGAGCTAAGGCAGTCCAAAACATGCACAAATCATTCTAAGGGATGGCCAAAAAGTGCTAGAATCAAAGACCAAAATAGTATGCAAAGTCGCCCCGCTCGAGCATGGAAACCTCTGCTCGAGCGTCAGACACAGACTCACGCTCGAGCGTCAAAAGCGCCGCTTGAGCGTCGATTGCACACTTCTAGAAGTTTTGCAAACGATGGTCCCCGCTCGATCGTCAAACTCCCCGCTCGAGGAGAGAAACAAAAACAAAGGGTCACGCTCGAGCAT
This sequence comes from Camellia sinensis, assembly GCF_055761805.1. Classification (NCBI taxonomy): domain Eukaryota; kingdom Viridiplantae; phylum Streptophyta; class Magnoliopsida; order Ericales; family Theaceae; genus Camellia; species Camellia sinensis. Next base: position 65,262,807 of record NC_138972.1, read on the forward strand.
CAAAACTCCCGCTCGAGCGCACGAAGACCTGCAGAGGAAAAATACTAGGAGATGGAAATTCACGCTCGAGCGTCAAAACGCCCGCGCGAGCGGAGAAGCAACAACAAGGGCCGGCTCGAGCGTCAAAAGCCCCACTCGAGCGTGAAGGCCAAATTCTGGGCATCAACTTTTGGTTTCAAAGCACAACCAACCTGTTTCAAACCTGCCCAACACAACCCAAGACTCAAATACAAAGAGTAAAGGATGGAAATGAGAATGATACAACAACACATCCATGGAACCGAGTCCAGAATTCAATAAATGAAGAGAGGAAAAACCAGGATCACTATAACCTCCCCCCCTTAAGGAATTTCATCCTCGAAATTAAATACAAGTTTCAAAAACATGTTTTCTCAATTCTCAACAGTATTACAACTCAACATTCATCAACTTGACCCAATACCAGTCATCCCATCTCTTTTCCAGAGGAAAATTCCAACATAATCTCCAACATGCATTATCAACATGCATCACAAAACAAATTCAATGCCAATATTATATTTGCATTTCTAAAACAGAGTTAACATATGCAATGTTAAAATAAACTTCCATTACAAGGCAAGTTCCACAATATTTCCATAAACCAAAACATTCACAATGTTTTACAACTTAAGACATATTTAATGCACTTAAAGTTTATCAATATTACAAAATTCCCAATACATGATTATGTATTAACAAACAAGTCCGGATATTTCTCGCGGACCTCCAACTCACGTTCCCAAGTGGCTTCCTCCACTCCGTGATGTTTCCACAAAACTTTTACCAAGGGAATGGTTTTACCTCGCAAGACTTGATCCCGCCTATCCAAGACCCGAACCAGCCTCTCCTCATACGAGGCATCCTCGTCAACCTCTAAGTCGGTCCAATCCAGTACATGCGATGGATCCGGCTCGTACTTCCGAAGCATACTAACAAGAAATACGTCTTGCACTCTAGACAATTGCGGCGGCAAAGCTAAACGGTAAGCAGCCTCCCCAATCCTCTCAAGGATCTCAAAGGGACCAATAAATCGAGGGGACAACTTCCCACTCTTCCCAAACCTCATCAAACCCTGCCTAAGTGATATTTTTAGAAATACATGATCACCCGCCTCAAATACCAAAGGCCTCCTCCTACAGTCAACATAACTCTTTTGGCGACTCTGGGCTGTGACAAGCCTCCTACGGATAAGCTCAACCTTCTCCGTCGTTTCCCTCACCAACTCCGAGCCTAACAAAGGTGCATCACCCACCTCGGCCCAACAAACTGGAGACCTACACTGTCGGCCATACAAAGCCTCAAATAGTGCTATACCGATACTCGACTGAAAACTGTTGTTGTAGGCAAACTCCACCAAGGGCAAGTGCCTCTCCCATGACCCACTAAAGTCAAGGATACAACCTCGGAGCATATCCTCAAGGATCTGAATAGTACGCTCGGACTGCCCGTCAGTCTGAGGATGATAAGCCGTGCTAAAGGTCAATCTAGTGCCCAAGGCACTCTGCAAACTCTGCCACAACCTAGCAGTAAAACGTGGATCTCTATCTGAGACGATCGACACTGGGACCCCGTGCAACCTCACTATGTCTCGAATATACAAGTCGGCAAGATGATCTACCGAATCTCTCATGCGCATAGAAATGAAGTGCGCCGACTTAGTCAACCGGTCTACCACCACCCAAATAGCATCACTACCCCGCTGAGTCCTCGGAAAACCTACAACGAAGTCCATAGTGACATATTCCCACTTCCACTCGGCTATAGGCAAGGGTTGTAACAAACCCGCTGGCCTCTGATGCTCGGCCTTCACTTGCTGACAAATAAGGCACTTGGACACGAAAATTGCCACATCCTTCTTCATACCCCGCCACCAAAACTGGCGACCCAAATCTCAATACATCTTAGTGCCTCCCGGATGCACCGCAAGGCATGAATGGTGAAACTCTCAGAGTACCTTCTCTCGGCAAGACTCCGGTTCATCAAATCCATAAACACTGTTGGTACATAAGCACAATGTGTCATCATGCAAACGCATTCAAAGATGGATGTAATGAAGTAAATGCAAATGTAAATGGACAAATGTAGGTTTTTGTTGTCGTGCTTATCTGAAACTCGACATATGTCTTACATCCAAATATGATATACATCTAAATAAGTTAAATAAGACATTCAAAAAACAGCCCAACCTCTTTGTTTGAAGCTTTGCTACAATCATTTTTAGAGACTCTGTTGCTCTTACAAATTTTTGAAAAACTATAACTTTTGCTAGAACTAAAAGGGATAGCTGCATTTGGCTTTTCTGTAACTGATTCCTTAGGTCCCTCGATATCCACCTACTCAAGAAATACTTGAGAAATCAATAGTCCCGAGTCTTCTACGTTACCCTAACATCAAGGGAAAAAATAAACGAGTAAAGAGGACTCAACATGTAGCGATCTTACCTTTGTGTTATCATTCATTTCCCCATATTTCAGCTTCTTTTTAGCCAATTTCTTTGCTTGAATTGCAAACCTCGTTGGTTGCATAAAACCTTATGCTGTGTTTGGTTGAGGGATTTGGGGAGGGATTTAGAAAGGGAAAGGGAAAATGTGCGTGAAACTATGTGAAATGTAGGTATATTTTATTTATATTTCACCAGACTTTTCCCTTTCCCTTTCCAAATCCCTCTTCAAATCCTCCAACCAAACACAGCGTTACAAAACAATATAAATATAGTAATAAACAAATACATAAAATAAAACAAGTGAAACAAAATCCTTTTCTTTTTGGGAGTTACTTCCTCTTCCTTTTCTTTGATGTATAGAACACTTAAAATTGTTAAAAGCCCAGAGTCAACCTCACCTAAACGCCTCTCAGGTCTTGACCTTTCCCAATAACATAGATAACATCATGTCAACAAAACAAAACAAACATTCATCAATACAGATAATGATAAGCATGTAAAGATATTGAGTTCAATTTAATATAATAACATTAAAAGTCGACTCAATTAATGAATGAAAGACAATACGAAATAAATATCCTCAAAAGGTTGTATGAACATTAACAGAAAAGCAAAAGTCACAGACCAGATCTTGTTCAAATTAATGTCTCGGTACTTTGGTAGTATCTTCGCTCCCTGGAGCAACCATGCAATATCTAAGGCCACTTGTTCTTTTGACAACTGTCACAGAGTGCCAAACAAATTGAAAAGAATTGAGTGTGCCACAAAGTGGGGAATGAAAAAGGACATATCAAGAGGGGAAAGATGCAAGGATTACATATATATATATATCAATTGCGAGTAATCCATCAATAAAAAAAAAGAAAAGAAAAAGAATCCACGGCCAGAAATGAAAACAAATATGTTTTTCCCTTTTGTAGATCAGGAAAAAGGAAGTATATAAATAAAAAAAATCAACACGAAAGAAAAAGAATTGATGTTGGGAGGGGGTGCTAAGAACTGAATTAGTCTTGGATTTTCATAAAATGCAACCAACAATGATTAACTAGCATTTGAGACTTCTTTTATGTTTTAAATGAACCATCCTAAGTATCATTAATTCTTCTTTGATGCTAGAAACACAGCCACCACAAGGAGTACATACATTAACTCGTTCTTGCCGAATATATGCTTCGATAGTGTCACCCTCCATCTCAAAAAATTCAAGCAGCACTAATACGGATGTAAATGTGGCCTTCTTCTCCTTGCCCGGCAGAGCTAACTTTTTTTGTTCATTGTAGGATGTGGGTTTGTACTCCTCACAAATTAGTGCTTCCAACTTACTTAAGATATATTGGTGGATAGATATGCGTCCATTTGAAGTAGAACCATCTCTGATCTGAGACATGAGTAGAGCCACCTCTTCCCTAGCAGTCATCAGAAGAACAGCCAGTTCTACAACATTTCCTTCCTTTGCATAGTGACAAATTTCCAGCTCAGCTTCTTTGGTGTTCAATACAAGCACCCTGATAGAATCCATTTGCTTTTTCTACAGGAATGTTAATTTTCAAGATCAGCAAGCTTCGCAAAATTTCTCATCAATGCCATCGCACAATTTTTTGAACAATTAAAAGGGTAAAGCATTAATTCTTTGGCAACCAATTTGAGTGAAAATGCAGTCAATTGATTAGAGAGAGAGAGAGAGAGAGAGAGAGGGAACCTTTATGACCTTGCTCAGCCCTACAAGCAACTCAAAAAAAGGTTTTCTACGATTCCACTTATCAAAAAATATTGATGACTTGGAAAACAGAGCTCTGGCCACGAAAAAAAAAATGTATTGTAAATGTCCTACTCCCCTTGGAAAAGGTAACAAAAAGCTTTGAATGGAGATAAGTAGATAATAAATATTGTTGTAGTTCCATACGATATTGATTTTTACAGCTGTATTTAGTGGCAGCTTCGGTTCTAGGTACGAAAAAGATTGTTCAACACCATAACACCTGTGATCAAATGAAGCTCCATGGTGAATAAATAACTCAATAAGGTCATAGTTATAAGAATGAGCCAGTGTATGCATCATGGGCCATCGGGATGTGTCAGTGCTGTAGAAATCAACCATCTGACTTGTCTCTCCTTGAAGCAATGCAGCAGCACATTTAAGGGCTTCATATTCAAAAATCCATTCCCAGTGCACCACTGGGACCACATCAGCTTTATATTTACGGTGATTAATTCTGGACACAAATTTATCCTTACCATCATCCTTTACAAATGACAAATGGTTATCATCATTTGCAAAGGATGATGATAAGGATAAATTTGTAAAGGATGATGATAAGGACACATATTCATGCCCTGTCATTTGTAAATGGACTAATCAATTGCCCAATTTGCAAATGAATTGTCATTTGAAAGGGGGTAAATAGAAATGTTATTTTGATATTAGGATGTACATTGTACACGTTCTGGAGTAGGGTGAATCTCTTATGCTTAATTGGGAGGTTCTGTTATCATGCTATGATTGTGTTTCTACAGTTGTAATTAATTTTAATTCAGCGAGGTAATTTAGTTTAAATTTCGGGGATGAAATTCCTTAAGGGGGAAGGTTGTAACGAGTTGAATCAAATTGAATTTATACTTTAATCTCAGTTGGGGATTTATTTTAAATTATTAAACTCCATTCATTTTGGACCCAATTGATTGAATTGTGATCCGTTAGTAACCATGTAATAGTGTTGTGGTTTTATTATTATTATTTAATTACCATAAAAGAGTTGTAAATATTTATGGTGTGTACCATTAAACGAAATATATTTTGCGGTGAGAAAAATATTATATTTACTTTTGTAATTAAAGATGTTGAAATGTATTTTTAATCGATATATATATATATAGGTGTATATATATAGTTAGATATTTGTTTAGGAAATATCTATAAAAGTGACCAAATGGAATTTTTGTCAAACTTTGGGAGTTCTTGCCGTGAGAAGAAGAGAAAAAGGGTTCCAATGTTGGTTTTTAATGGGTTTGATCTAGTATAAGTCATTTTTGACCCATAGTGCTTTGGATCAAAACGTAGAGGGCGGAAAAGGCGTCGTTTGGCTCTGAGCAGATTTAATTTCTATCGCCAAAAAATTTGAAAGCTTCTTGGCTTGAGGTAGGAATTTTTCCTACACTTCTTTATGTACTTTTACTTAATTATATGGAGTTTAGAGTTGTATATAATTTAAATAGAATTTTTGAAAATTTTGTGATTTAATTGCGTAAAAGAAAAATTTTGAAAAAAATAAAGAGTTGATGCCTAAATTTTGAAAGTGTAAACTTGGAATATGTTTGTAAGGTTATGAAAGAACTATGTTTTAAATTTGAACAAAAACGGACTTCGACTCGATTGGTTTTGAAATGTTTACTGGTTTGTGACCAAAAGAGCATTTTCAAAGAAAACAAAGAAATTACGTTTAGCTTTTGGGGCTTTTGATCAAAATAGGATGTCATAGTTGAATAATGCTTGGAGAATGAGTTTGGAAAGAAAATGATGTTTTCTTGGGCATTAACTGTAGAGAGACCCTAATTTTTGGTAATTAATGAAACCCTGAGCCTTAGTTTAATAGCATTTCAACACCTAGTTTCGTAAAAGTCTGCAAAATGGCCCAATAAAGAATAATTTTCCTGTATATTATCAAAAATTAAACCAAGAACACCACCTTATAATTGGAAATACCCTAAAACTTGGTTTTTATTTATTTACCTCTTAGTTTATAAATTAATTCATACATTTTATTTTTATTTTTATTTTTGTTTTTGTTTTTGTTTTTGTAGTTCTTTTATTTATTATTTATGTGTATATTTATTATTTATTTGAATAGAACATTATTTATTTGAATATTTATTATTTATTTGAATAGAATATTATTTATTTGATTATGTACATAGGTGTCACAAATAATATTTTGGTGGAAAATTGATTGAAAAACAAAATAAAAAAAATATCTAGATATTTATGCTTCCTTAGTCATTAAGCTAAGACCAAGCTTATTTCCTATAAATTAGGAGCCTTGTCTCAATTCCACACACACACACACACACACACACATACCAACAGCCAAGGAGAGGGTGAGAGAAGGAGAGTGTGATTAGAGGGAAGTAGAGAAGAAGAAGAAAATAAAAAGAAGAAAAGAAAAAGAAGAAAAGAAAAGGAAGAAAATGGTGCCTTCTAGGGTCAAGGTAAGAACACACTGTAACGACCCTCACTCTACTCTAGTCATGCTTGCATATATTGCATGATCTTGTCTTGATATGTTGCATTTTTGCAAACTTTGATTTGATTTGCTTAAGAGTTTCTTGCATGTTTTGTACCCTGCTTGTTGTGAGTTTAGCCGAGGTCATCTTTAGTCTAGAACTTCCTTGGAACCACTTTGTTTGACCTCCACCTTCGCCCTGACATATTGGCCGAGATGTCATTATCTAGGCCGACGTGTTCATCACCAAGGCCGAGATGTGTGTTATCTGGGCCGAGATGTCACCTTTGCACCTAAGTGGTCTTGTCCTGGAGTGGTGTGACCTAGACCAAGGTGTGGCACATCTAGGCCAAGGTGTGGCACAGCTTAATCAAGTGTTGTCCTTCCTAGCCGAGATCATTGTTCCCCTACTTGCCGATGTTTTGTTCTTAGCCGAGATCATTACCCGCCAGAGTGCCCATGCCATCTTGCTTGTTGAACACACTTTGTCATAGTCTTGTCTTTTCACTCAACCACCTTTTGAGGAGAACCAACCCGGTAGTGCCACGTGTCCTAGCTGAGTGTTAAGTCAGCCGACAGACCCAAAAAATATACATTTTGTATTACATCTTTGCCTTGTAGAGAGAGAGGCTCTAGGAAGAAGAAGAAGTCTTAGAGTGAGAGAGTAGACTTTCGAGCTTGATTTCTGGAGATCAAACCGTTAGATTCGTGTATTGAGGTTAGATTCTTGATTCACTCTTGTCGTTCTTATTGGTCATCCAGGTGCATTGCACGATCGAACCTGTTCTGCATGTTATGCATTGGTTTAAAGTTGGTTTTAGAAAGAGAAGATAGTGTTCATGTGTTTTTAAAGAACAAGTCTTGTTTGATCCGAAAGTTTGCCTTAAGATTCATGTTTTGTGTTTGTTCTCGCAAGATCCTTAAATATGGGTACCCAGGTCCATGTATTTGAATTCATAGCATGAAATCTCAGATTTTGTAATAGCAAGCTTTGATCTTTGCATTTATCTCCCTCATGTTCATGTTCTTCATGTTCATATTCTTCAAGAAAAGAGAACCCAGTTTTCCCGACTTCATTTCCTTGAATGTGGCCATCAAGGCAACACCTCGGCAAGGAGGTGTGGGACCTCAGCCTAGACCTGTAGTTGCCCAGCATGTTTTCCCGAGATGAGAAACAGTGTCTTGTTTTGACTTAGCTTGGTTTTGAAAGATGCTGAGATCATCTGTATGCATGTGAATTTGTTTGAAAGTGCATTCAACCGACTTTGCCATGTGTTTGTAGGACTTGGACTTGCCTTAACCCCGACGTCAGAAGAGCTATGCGAGTGGTATTTTTAATAAAGTTATGTTATTCAGTTTTGATAAAGTTTTGCCTTGCTTGTTTTGGAAAAGTATTTTGTGAAGCATAAATGATGATCCCTATTTTGTATACCAAGTACTAGTCTTGTTTTGAATGACAATCTTGAAAGTCCGTACGTGCTAGGGGACTATAAGCATTTGTAGCACAATCTTGAAAGTCCGTACGTGCTAGGGGACTATAAGCATTTGTAGCACAATCATGAAAGTCCGCACGTGCTAGGGGACTATAAGCATTTGTAGCACAACCTTTGAAAGTCCGTACGTGCTAGGGGACTATAAGCATTTGTAGCACAATCTTGAAAGTCCGTACGTGCTAGGGGACTATAATCATTTGTAGCACAACCTTTGAAAGTCCGTACGTGCTGGGGGACTATAAGCATTTGTAGCACAATCTTGAAAGTCCTTACGTGCTAGGGGACTATAAGCATTTGTAGCACAACCTTTGTTAATGTTATCCCTTGGAACTTGAAAGCCTTGAAAGACTTTAATCATTGAGACTTGAAAGATTTGTTAGATCAACTTGATTTGCCCTTGGATTTTGTACAAGATGTGTTATGCTTTGATTTGATAAGGATTTCGGATATCATTCATGTAAACCCCTTTATTATTTGTACCATTCACTGATTATCCAAGCTCACCCCTCTCTATATATATGTTGGTGACGAGCAGGACGGCAGTGACGCCTAGATGTACTTGCCACTTATTTTGGACTTTGCACTTTTGCTGCATCTTGAAGATTATGCTTCTTAGTTGTATTTCATTGTATTTTGTATTTGATGGCTGAGAAGCCTTTTGGTCAAGATGTATTTTGTACTTCATTTGTTGTATTAAAGCTATGTAAAGATGTATGCCATTCTATTTAAACTTATGCACTGCTCTTATGGACTACTTAGCTTGGAATTTATTGCTTCCGCATTTGTAAGCCCCCATATGTATACTCTGATTGTGTGTGAATTTTGAGAGTTGGCCTTCGGTAATCACGAATTACTGGCCATCATGGCACCATTCTATTAGGGGCGGAATGGGGTCGTGACAGATTGGTATCAGAACACCTGTTCCTCATAGTACGTTATTCACACACTTTGAGTCCTAAAGAGCATAGGATTTCCCTTAGAAAGATATTAGAATTACATCATATTGCTTGCTACTTGACAATGTGTGCATCATCCCGGCGTGACTATTTTTTATTTGCGTGCATATTATTTGATCGTTTTGTTTTAAAGTACTAACATTTTGTGTACTCATAGTATCATGAGAAGGGGTAGACCACCAGTTGCCCGAGATCATCCCGAAGACAGATTGGACAGATTAGAGAGACTGGTCGAAGGCTTGGTCCGTGAGTTGAGGCAAACTCGGCCACAAGACGCTAGTACTACTTCTACCCAGGCCGAGCAGACAAATGGCCGACATGCAGTTCCACCTCCGCCTCCTCCAACGCCGTAAGTGCCTCCACAGCAAGCTTTATATGGAGATGGCACCATAGCCTTGATTAGGTACTTCAAAAAGATGAAACCACCGAGGTTCTCTTGGGGTATTGAACCGATGAAGGCCGAAGCGTGGGTCTTGGAAATGGAGAAGCTGTTTGAGATCTTTCCCAGTACCGACGCCTAGAAGGTGTCATTGGCAACATTCACACTAGACGACGATGCACGAAGATGGTGGATGATGACCCGAGAAAGCAACCCAGGTCTGACTTGGGCCAGATTTTTGGAATTGTTTTACAACAAGCATTTCCCCCTTAGTGTTCAAAACCGTAAGACCACAGAGTTTCAGACTTTGACACAAGGCAACAAGACAGTGGCAGAATATGACCGTGCTTTTACTGAGTTGGCGAGATACGCACCTCACATGGTCGATGATGAATACAGAAAGGCCAGGAAGTTCGAAAGTGGACTGCGTGGACCAATTCAGGATCGAGTTAACATGCTCAATATGCTGACCTACGCTAGAGTGTTGGACAAGGCCATCCTGGCAGAGGCTAACTTGAATCGATATCAAAACTCAGGAGAAAATCAGAAGAAGAGGCAGAACTATGATAATCGCCGAGCTCCGTTTAATGCCAAGAAGAAAGCGAATGTGGGCAACTCCAGTAACTCGAACCAAGAAGGTAATACTAGGCCGACGTGTGCAAGCTGTGGGAAGCCGCATTTCAAAGTTTGCCGTTGGGCATCGGGAGCCTGTTTCGAATGTGGTGAAATGGGCCATTGTGTGAAGGACTGTCCGAAGGCAAGGGCTGATGATGGTAAGAAGGATGGGAGTACCTCGGGCTATGCACAGAGAAATAACATCGGGAGGGCACAGACGAGACAAGGCAGAGTTTTTGCATTGGTACCAGGAGACACTCAGAATGCTGAGACAGTAGTGTCAGGTATACTCCCAATTTGCTCTCAAGATGCATACAAATTAATTGATTCGGGTTCTACGCATTCATTTGTATCTGCTAAGTTTGGCGAGAAGTTAAATAGAGAATAAGAACCCCTTGACTATGTGTTATATGTGTCTACTCCATCTGGGAGAACTATGATTGTTGCATCCATTTATAGGGCGTGTGTGGTCGTGATTGGGGGTGTAGAATTGTTAGTCGATTTAATGCTGTTAACCATGGCTCACTTCGATGTCATATTGGGAATGGATTGGTTAGTAGCGAATTATGCATCCATTAATTGTGTTTTGAAGAATGTCACACTGAAACCCCCAAACCAAGCCGAGGTTATTTTCCAGGGTAAGGGGGTAGTGCCGCCACCTTACTTAATCTCATCCATGAAAGCCTATAAGTTGATCCAAAAAGGGTGTCAGGGTTATTTGTGCAGTATACTAAGTGATTCGAATGGAAGTGTTGAGTTAACTGACATACCAGTTGTTAAGGAATTCCCCGACGTCTTTCCAAACGAGTTGCCTGGCCACCTGATCGATAGAGAAGTAGAGTTTACAGTGGACATCATGTCGGGAACGCAACCTATCTCCAAAACACCCTATAGAATGGCCCCAGCTGAACTTAAGGAACTAAAACTGCAACTACAAGAATTGTTGGATAAGGGATTCATTAGGCCGAGCACTTCACCATGGGGAGCCCCGGTTCTATTTGTTAAGAAAAAGGATGGCACGCTTCGTCTTTGCATTGATTACCAGGAACTTAATAAGGTAACCATTAAGAACAAGTACCCATTGCCTAGGATTGATGATTTGCTTGATCAACTACAAGGAGCACGAGTCTTTTCCAAGATTGACCTTAGGTCGGGCAACCATCATCTGAAAGTTAAAGCCGAGGATATTGAGAAGACTGCTTTTCGGACACGGTATGGCCACTATGAATTTTTGGTAATGCCTTTCGGAGTGACCAATGCTCCCGCAACATTCATGGACTTGATGAACAGAGTCTTTAAGCCGTATCTAGATGAGTTCGTAGTTGTTTTTATTGACGACATATTGATCTATTCCAAGAGTACAATTGAACACGAGAATTATCTGAGACTTGCCTTGCAAATCTGGAGAGACAAGAAGTTGTACGCCAAGCTGAGCAAGTGCGAGTTCTGGCTTTTCAGCATTTCAATTTTAGGGCATGTGATTAATGAAGAGGGTATATCAGTTGATCCCAGTAAGATTGAAGCCATTGTGAATTGGCCGGCGCCGACCAACGTGTCCGAGGTTCGTAGTTTTCTGGGCTTGGCAGGTTACTACAGAAAGTTTGTGATGGACTTCTCAAGGATTGCAGTACCATTGACACAACTAACCAAGAAGGGAACAGCATATGAATGGACCGATGATAGAGAATCAGCCTTCCAAGAGTTGAAGACGAGGTTAGTGACGGCACCAGTTCTTGTACTCCCATCATGTAACGCCCTCAAAATAATGACATTAAACCCATCAAATAAGACATTCATTGACATATGAAATAACCACATTCTTCTATTCATCAGAGTTTCATTACAAAAATATTACATGTTAACAACAAAAGCAAAATGCCCTACAGGCTTACAGCTTTCCAAGTTAACACTTGGTTACAACAAAAGAGTGCTAACTCATCTACACATTAAGCCCTTGGCTTGAATATACATGTAATACATCAAAAAGAATTAAAACAACAACAATCTGCTCGCCTCTAGCCTCCCAAGCTATGACCTTGGAGGTGGCATGCTACCTGTACCTGAAAATGATATTCCCATATAGGGTGAGCCACAGCCCAGTAGAAATATACTAAACCAACCATGAACAATGACTAAAAGATTAGCAATTGATAGATGGCCAAGACTGATACACCCACATAAATCACATTTTATGTCATCCGACTTATGAGTCCAAGTTACTTTTCATTTTCCCTTTTTCAACAGATATGCATATTAGCTCTGTCATCATCTCAACAGATATGTATAACAACAATATCCCACATTCACAGATAAGCATATAAGCTATATCCACATTCTCAACAGATATGTATAACAACAATATCCCATATTCACAGATAAGCATATAAGCTATATCTATACTTCACAAAGATAAGCATATGAGCTCTATCTTCACTTCTCTAGACAAGCATATGAGTTGTATCTACGGAGTTCGTCCCCTATCTTCTCCCAATACTATCCGGTTTAGAGGTACATCCCCCATCTTCCCCTAAACCGCGGAGTACATCCCCCATCTCCTCCTCTACACATAACGTATACAAACACATTGGTTCTATATACAATCACTCAATACATACAGTTAATGTATTCTATCAACCGTCAAATTTCATGACACATTCCATTGATTAGTTTCCGTTTGCCTAATCATCATGCATTGTCTACAACAATCACGACTATCCTCCACCGATAGCCCAAAGCAGTTATTTCTAAACAGAAAATACATGCACAAATAGATATTCAATCAACATTTCAATTCGGTGTGTGATAAACAATTCAACTACACCCTTTAACCCCATGCACTCCCAATCTCAACAATTCCATTTCATTTCCTCATTTCTCACAATTAATTATCCCAATTAATCAACCAATGTAATTAGGTCATTTTTCATAATTACCATTACAACCCTTAGGTCCCATTTTCATCAATGATTCAACATTTATTCCATTTCTCTATGCCAAACATGCATCTAGGTTTATTATAAATAAAACCTCAACTTTTGTAAAATAACACAAAAGCCCCAAACTTTCACAAAATTACCAAACCAACCCCAACATCTCAAAATACCAAAATTTAAAGACAAAATCCATAGAAAGGAGTAGGATATCCCTACCTCAAATTCGGAGCCCCAAGGGAGAAGATGACAAAACCCAACGTGCTCCAAATCCCGAAATTTTCAGATTAAAATGTAGCCCTCGACGATCAACAACTTTTTTGTAAAGGCCAAAGATGAGCAAATCACTCCTACTAGATCAAAACCTAAAGAGAAGGTAGAGTCCTAGAGTGAGAGGCTCAACAATGGTGTTTTTGGAAAAGTAGGAGAGAGAAGAGAAAGTGAAAAAGTGATTTGAAAAGTCAAAACACGGAACTTAAACTCAGTCGCCCCGCTCGAGCGTCAAACACCCCGCTCTAGCGTCACTCACAGACTCCCGCTCGAGCGTCAACAATCCCGCTCGAGCGGAGGATACACACTCCCAGAACTTTTACAGAACCAGGTCTTCGCTCGAGCTTCCAGATCCCCGCTTGAGCAGCACTCACACAACCCCGCTCGAGCGGCCAACTCCACGCTCGAGCGTCCAACCCTGCACAGGAAATACTGGATGGGTGCAATTCCCGCTCGAGCGCCAAAACCCCCGCTCGATCGGACAGGTCAAAATCTAAGCAACTAGTTTTGGTTTCTAAACTCAACCAACCTGTAACAAACCAGCCCAACACATCCTACAACTCAAATACGAAGTAAAAGGATGTAAACAAGATAATAATCAACTACCAACATCCACGGACACATGTCCGGATCACTGTACAACAAGGGTAAACCCGAGATCGCTATACATCAGGTAATGAGGAATTTCAGATTTTCAGTGATGCTTCACATAAGGGTTTGGGTTGTGTATTAATGTAAGAGGGAAAAGTCATAGCATATGCATCTCGCCAGTTGAAACTTCATGAAAAGAACTATCTAACCCATGATCTAGAGCTAGCAGCCGTGGTGTTTGCTTTGAAGATTTGGCGTCACTGCTTGTATGGAGCCTCTTGCCAAGTTTTTACAGATCACAAGAGTTTGAAGTACTTGTTCACTCAAAAGGAACTGAATTTGAGGCAGAGAAGGTGGCTTGAATTGTTGAAGGACTACAACATGCAGATTCGGTATCACCCAGGTAAAGCAAACTCGGTAGCCGACGCATTGAGTAGAAAGTCAGTGGGAAGTTTGGCATGCCTAGCCATGATTTCAGCGAAGCCGACAACTATTGAGGAAGTAAAGGCAAGGCAAATGGAGGATGAATTCCTGAAGAAGGTAGCAGACGAGATTATCACCAGGCCGAGGTCAGGTTACACCCTTGAGAATGGAGTGCTTAAGTTTGAAGGAAGATTGTGCGTGGCCGACGTCCCAGAGTTGAAAGGAAAGATTTCTCAAGACTCTCATGGATCCAGATTTGCAGTTCACCCAGGAAACACCAAGATGTATCAAGATGTAAAACAGACCTTTTGGTGGCCAAATATGAAAAGAGAGATAGCCAAGTTCGTATCCCAGTGTTTGTATTGTCAACAAGTGAAAGCAGAACATCAGAGGCCAGCGGGACTTCTCCAACCCTTGCCGATTCCTGAGTGGAAATGGGAACACATCTCCATGGACTTTGTGATTGGGTTGCCGAAGACACAGAAAGGAATGGATTCGATCTGGGTTATAATCGATAGATTAACTAAGTCAACACACTTCTTGCTTGTTAAAACTTCGTTTAATGCTGATCGACTTGCTGTGTTGTATATGAATGAGATTGTTAGACTTCATGGTATGCCGATGTCCATTGTGTCAGACCGAGATTCAAAGTTTGTTTCTAGATTTTGGCAGAGTTTACAAAGGGCTTTGGGGACCGAATTGAGGTTTAGTACGGATTTTCATCCCCAAACCAATGGCCAAACAGAGAGAACGATTCAAACACTTGAAGATATGCTTAGACTATGTGTACTGGACTTCCAAGGAAGCTGGGAAAAGCATTTGCCATTAGTAGAATTCGCTTACAACAACAGCTATCAAGCTAGCATTAGCATGGCGCCGTATGAAGCCTTGTATGGAAGAAAGTGCAGATCGCCGATATGTTGGACCGAAGTAGGAGATAAAGCTTTGATCGGCCCCGATCTAGTTCAAAGGACAACCGAAAAGATCAAGCTTATCCAACAGAGAATTAGAACTGCTCAGAGTCGACAAAAGAGTTACGCCAACCAGAGAAGAAAATAGTTAGAGTTTGAAGTTGGGGATCATGTATTCCTGAAGATCTCGCCGATGAAAGGAGTTTCAAGATTTGGGAAGAAGGGTAAATTGGCACCCCGTTACGTCAGGCCTTTTGAAGTTCTTGAGACGGTTAACCCAGCTGCCTATAGACTAGCTTTGCCACCAGAACTAAGTCAAGTTCACAATGTGTTCCATATTTCAATGTTGAGGAAGTATATTCGGAATCCACTGCATGTAATTGATTATACCAAGATTGCGGTTAGTGACGATTTAGGCTACGAGGCGAAGCCGATGAAAATTATTGACAGACAAGTGAAGCAGTTGAGAAACAAATCTATACCAATGGTGAAAATCGAATGGAAAGAGCATTACGGCAAGGATGCTACATGGGAAATGGAAGAGAAATGGAAATCCGTTATCCGGGGTTATTTGTAGAGCAAGGTAATTTAAATTTGGGGACCAAACTTTTTTAAGGAGGGTAGGATGTAACGACCGTCACTCTACTCTAGTCATGCTTGCATATATTGCATGATCTTCTCTTGATATGTTGCATTTTTGCAAACCTTGATTTGATTTGCTTAAGAGTTTCTTGCATGTTTTGTACCCTGCTTGGTGTGAGTTTAGCTGAGGTCATCTTTAGTCTAGAACTTCCTTGGAACCACTTTGTTTGACCTCCACCTTCGCCTTGACATATTGGCCGAGATGTCATTATCTAGGCCGAGGTGTTCATCACCAAGGCCGAGATGTGTGTTATCTGGGCCGAGATGTCACCTTTGCACCTAAGTGGTCTTGTCCTTGAGTGGTGTGACCTAGACCAAGGTGTGGCACAGCTTAGTCAAGTGTTGTCCTTCCTAGCCGAGATCATTGTTCCCCTACTTGCCGATGTCTTGTTCTTAGCCGAGATCATTACCCGCCAGAGTGCCCATGCCATCTTGCTTGTTGAACACACTTTGTCATAGTCTTGTCTTTTCACTCAGCCACCTTTTGAGGAGAACCAACCCGGTAGTGCCACGTGTCCCAGCTGAGTGTTAAGTCAGCCGACAGACCCAAAAAATATACATTTTTGTATTACATCTTTGCCTTGTAGAGAGACAGGCTCTAGGAAGAAGAAGAAGTCTTAGAGTGAGATAGTAGACTTTCGAGCTTGATTTCTGGAGATCAAACCGTTAGATTCGTGTATTGAGGTTAGATTCTTGATTCACTCTTGTCGTTCTTATTGATCATCCAGCTGCATTGCACGATTGAACCTGTTCTGCATGTTATGCATTGGTTTAAAGTTGGTTTTAGAAAGAGAAGATAGTGTTCATGTGTTTTTGAAGAAAAAGTCTTATTTGATCCGAAAGTTTGCCTTAAGATTCATGTTTTGTGTTTGTTCTCGCAAGATCCTTAAATATGGGAACCCAGGTCCATGTATTTGAATTCATAGCATGAAATCTCCAATTTTGTAATAGCAAGCTTTGATCTTTGCATTCATCTCCCTCGTGTTCATGTTCTTCATGTTCATGTTCTTCAAGAAAAGAGAACCTAGTTTTCCCAACTTCATTTCCTTGAATGTGGCCATCGAGGCAACACCTTGGCAAGGAGGTGTGGGACCTCGGCCTAGACCTGTAGTCGCCCAGCATGTTTTCCCGAGATGAGAAACAGTGTCTTGTTTTGACTTAGCTTGGTTTTGAAAGATGCCGAGATCATCTGTATGCATGTGAATTTGTTTGAAAGTGCATTCAACCAACTTTGCCATGTGTTTGTAGGACTTGGACTTGCTTTGACCCCGACGTCTGAAGAGCTATGCGAGTGGCATTTTTAATAAAGTTATGTTATTGAGTTTTGATAAAGTTTTGCCTTGCTTGTTTTGGAAAAGTATTTCGTGAAGTATGAATGATGATCCCTATTTTGTATACCAAGTACTAGCCTTGTTTTGAATGACAATCTTGAAAGTCCGTACGTGCTAGGGGACTATAAGCATTTGTAGCACAATCTTGAAAGTCCGTACGTGCTAGGGGACTATAAGCATTTGTAGCACAACCTTTGAAAGTCTGTACGTGCTAGGGGACTATAAGCATTTGTAGCACAATCTTGAAAGTCCGTACGTGCTAGGGGACTATAATCATTTGTAGCACAACCTTTGAAAGTCCGTACGTGCTAGGGGACTATAAGCATTTGTAGCACAATCTTGAAAGTCCATACGTGCTAGGGGACTATAAGCATTTGTAGCACAACCTTTGTTAATGTTATCCCTTGGAACTTAAAAGCCTTGAAAGACTTTAATCGTTGAGACTTGAAAGATTTGTTAGATCAACTTGATTTGCCCTTGGATTTTGTACAAGATGTGTTATGCTTTGATTTGATAAGGATTTCGGATATCATTCATGTAAACCCCTTTATTATTTGTACCATTCACTGAGTATCCAACCGCACCCCTCTCTATATATATGTAGGTGACGAGCAGGACGGCGGTGACGCCTAGATGTACTTGCCACTTGTTTTGGACTTTGTACTTTTGCTGCATCTTGAAGATTATGCTTCTTAGTTGTATTTCATTGTATTTTGTATTTGATGGCTGAGAAGCCTTTTGGTCAAGATGTATTTTGTACGTCATTTGTTGTATTAAACCTATGTAAAGATGTATGCCATTCCATTTAAACTTATGCACTGCTCTTATGGACTACTTAGCTTGGAATTTATTGCTTCCGCATTTGTAAGCCCCCATATGTATACTCTGATTGTGTGTGAATTTTGAAAGTTGGCCTTCGGTAATCACGAATTACTGGCCATAATGGCACCACTCTACTAGGGGCGGAATGGGGTCGTGACACACACCCTTCCATGTCTTCTCCAATTCTTTCACCCATCTCATCCTATTGTCTAGATACCCTCTTATGTTGCATATTAATGTTATATAGGGTTTTTGATGTGTATGGAAGTGTGGGTTTGATTTAGTGACTTTGCCTTACAAATTTTCCAAATTATGCACTACTGCAACTTCTCTAATTTAAAAGAAATATCAAACCTATTTATTTTTCAAATCTGAATTTTCTGTAGGCTATTTGGTGTGTTTAGAGCTTTTGATAATTTTACTAGCCCCTAATTATGTGTTTTTAGGGCTTGGATATTTTGTTTAGAAATCTGGTCTTGAGTCTCTGAAAAAAAGTCCCCTTCTTTCAATTTTATAAAATTCCATAAAAATCATCTCATGTTGGTTCTTTTGTCAAAACTTAGAATTCTGAGTCCTCTTTCGAATGGAATTTATTTGGGTGAAAATCATTGGGTAAATTGAGAGGAAAGCTAGTTTTCCCAAAGGGTAACAAATCTGGACAGGTTTTTGAATATAGCTTGTAGATGAATTTCTGGAGGTGCTGTGCAAATTCTGAGAATTGGAACTGAAACTAGACAGGTTAATTATTATTTTTGTGCAATTTTAGCCCCTAATTTGACCTAGAAGTATTTTTCCTAAAGCATTCTTGTTAGCCCTGCAGAACCGAACTGTGCTGGAAATGGTGTTTTATTGTGTTATTTGTCTCTAAGTATTTCAAAGCATGCCTAATGTTATTTGCTTGCCTTACCATACTTCTGTATGCTTATCATGGGCTATATTTCTTCTCTTATGTTTGTCTCATGCTCTTTCATATTACCGAATTACCGAATGTGACTAACTTGCTCGGCAAAAGATCCAATAAACGGGAAATGATAAGGGGTTGGCAATGGGTGACGTTCACATTAGTGTTGGAATAATTTATACATATGAATGGCATGAATTATGATGGGATTAAAACCAAATGAGTTAAGTCTTGCGCAAGCGGTCTAAGCGAGCCCCTAGGTTGACACGGATGTATTCAGACTTTATGCGGTGGTTTCGGGGTGTAAGCGAGCCCTTTGGTAAGGTATGTGCAGGGTGTAAGCGAGCCCTAGGCACGATTTGGTATGGTATGTGCAGGGTGTAAGCGAGCCCACTTGTTTGGTTGTCCCTTTTGAGGTCCATCAATGTCACTGACCAGTAAATAACCAGGAGGTGGGCATAGGTGGTAAGGTCTGCAAAGCAGCAAAAGGGGGAGTTCTGAATAGTCCGGTGTTCAATCCTTGTGGTTGGGTAGAAAGATCTCTTTGGGGAATTCTAGATGTCTAGTCTAACTACTAATTCATAGACCCTTGTTGTAATATTGTATGTTATGTTACCTATTTTGTTCTGTGTATGGTTGATTGGTTGATAGAAGATGTGGGGGTGTGTGTGTTTTTATTGGGCATTCCAAGCTCATGGCGTGTCATGCCAGGTGATGAAGCAGCTTACAATGGTGAAGGTTATTTCGAAGGCAAACAAGATGAAGTGTTGGAGCTGTGGTTCATTTGAAGACTTAGACTAGTTTTTTTTTTTTTCATTTTGACTTTTGGTTTGGCAATGTTTTGGTAATCCTGTAATGGAACATAAACGAATTATCTGTGATATTAACTCTGGTTATATATGTATATTAAGATGTTCTGGTTATCTATCCTACTTGTGTTGTATTATTGTGCGTATTTAACGGCTTGGAAGTTGGGGCGTTACATTAACGGTATTATTTTGCTTAATGTATCTATTGGAATAAAACCGACACGGTTAGAAATGGACCTTGAGAGCTTACCGGACATGATTGTGATATGAAAACTAGTGTAGTTATTCATATTTGATGAGATGTGGAATAGGTTGTATTTATCGGATTTTTTTTTTTTTGGAATTTAATTGTTTAAAAATCTGTTTAGAAATAACTGTTTTGGGTTATCGGTGGAGGGTAGCCATGATTATTATAAAAATGCATGAGACTTAGGTAAATTGAACCACATTCCTCATTTGTTGCATTAGACATTGCATTACATTTATTTCATTGGAAATATATCTGTTTTTGAGAAATGTTTTGGAAATGTATGTGTTTGCGAAAAGATGAATACTTGGTGAATCTGGATAGGGGGTATAAAACCGCGCGGTTAGGTGTCGAGCCTTCCAGTTTACTCGTAAAAATGACAATAGTAGTGCATTAGGGCCTACTTGCAGGCACTCACCTAGAGATTCACAAAGCCTGTATTCATGTAACAGATATGGTTTAAAATGGAAATGGTTTTATATATGTTGTTGCATCTTAGCATTGCATGCTTTATAAAAAGAGAGAGAAACTATTTTATCATGAGCATGGCATGAGCATACTTCTCTTTAGTCTTGTCATAGTCCATATGTTGTGTAGCATATCTCTACTGTGCTGTGGTTCACCCTGTAAGGGAAACCGTTTCAGGTACAAGTGATATGCCTCTGCCAAGGCACTGACTTGGGAGAACCCGGAGCTGAGGCTCCATTTTTTGTTTTTTTGTTATTTGTTGAATGTAAGCCCAGGGTTGTATTTGCGTTGAGTTGAAACTCCATTTTGTATAACCAAGAATGTTCTTGGATAGATTTGTAAGCCTGTAGGGCACTTATTATCTGTTTGGCTTCCATTTCATACTTGTTGTAAAATGTATGCTTGGGATTGGAACTGGGGCATTGAGATGTGAACAACATGTATTTGGCATTTGGGATTTAATGGAAATGGATGTATGGAATAGTTAGCTATATATATATGTGTTTGTCTATCAGGTGGGTTTTGTTGCATAAATAGATATACCCTGCCTAATTTTCGGGGCGTTACATTATTTAAGAAATTTTTTTTATACAAAAAATCTTTCAATTTATAATGATGTCAATATATTTATTTAAGAAATATAATGTGTGATTGAATTTAATTATAAAATGTTTTAAATTTTTTTAACATATAGTCCCATGAGTGGGTTTAGAATTTATAATTATTTTTTTGGACTGGACTTCGGCAAATATAGTGGCCTGATGTTAGAGCTGGATCCGGCTTGAACAGACACAAAATTTTATATTATGTAGTATCAACCCGGCCCAAATCCAACCTGATCTGATATTTATCTACCCCTAATTATCAGTTGTTAAATTAATATTTATGAGAGTTAATAATAATATGTATCTTTAATTGTCTTAAACTAATATATTATACATTTTTTAGAAATATAAATATAGTAAAAAATATAAATATGAAACATGATAAATGGACCCTCCATCTGCAGTCCCATTTATTGTTTTTGCTTGTGGAGGAGTACTTCTTTCCCTCATGCTTAAGGCCTATTTGGGAACATGTTATTTTAGTAATTTTTTAGTTTTTTAGTTAAAATATAAGGTAAAAAAAATTAGTATGTTTAGAATAATTTTTTGCTTTTTAATGAAAAGATGTGCAAAAAGTAGAGAGAAAATGAAATCTTTGACTTTTTGGTATAGGTGGTTGGCTTTTTGATTTTTTTTGTGACTTTTTGACTTTTGTGTAAGGACCTAAAATTTTTTTATATATATATATAGCCAGTGCATAATTTAATTGAGCAAATTTTTTAATTTGATTGATGTGTGAATTCTGTGGGAAAACAGTTCAATTTTGTATTTTTTAAAAAGTAGTATGGTTAGATAAGGAATTTTTTAGGGGAAGAAAAAGAAAAGATGTAGAGAATATTATTATAGTTTTTGGTGGGTGATGGAAGAGAGTCAAGAAGATGATTATGTTTTTAGTGGAGAATATTTGTTAGAGACAGAGAGAAAGGGATGGGGCAGCTTGTTTTTGATAAAAGAAGATTTTTTTTTTTTTAGTGGGGGCAGAGAGCATCTTCGAAATGGAGGAGAAATGATAAGAAAAACAAAAAGAAAAGATGAATGTGCTGGGTTTGTGTGTGGTGGGGTGGTATATGAGTTGGGCAAGCATTGTCTAGGTGAAAAAAAAAAAAAAAAAAAGTCTCTTCTTGACTTCGGTTTTCACACACACACAGAGGAGTGAGGACGCACTGCTTCCTCTCTCTAGCCTCTCTCAGCTGGTTTGTGAGAGCATAGTTGATCATGATCTGCTAAAAAAAAAATTTGGTTGCATGCTTGTCTCTCGGCATGCACACGGCAGCAGCTGGAGGAGGGAGAGGGACATAGACACAACACACATGAGAGGAGAGATCATCTGAATTTGGTTATCAACTCAAAACCGTGAATGGTCAGCCACCATCTCTCTCTCTCTCTGCAACTCTTTCTACTGGGTCTCTCTCTCTGCAATACACTCACCAAGCTCTCTCTCTCTCTCTCTCTCAGTGTGCATGGACGGAGGAGGATATGACCTGAGCTAACAGTGCATGGACGGAGGAGAACATTATCTGGCTGAAAAACACACCTGGTCTATCACTCTCTCTCAAGCTAGTGAAGAGGGTTTACAACACAAGTATATGAAGCATTCAAGAGGTCACTAAACCAGCAACAGTTAGAGGTATGACATGCCAAATAAATCCCAAAAACTCATTGAAACATGGTCAATGCATGCAAGAATGACATGCTCCTTTGATAGGCTATGAAGAGGGTTATTCTACACATGCAAGATGGACACCCAATATGGCAAAAAAAGCTCTGGACAGAGCCTATGCAGGTCCTAAAACTCACCAAAAATGGCCTGAAACATGGCTTGGAAGCATGCAAATAAGGGTTCCTTGGTTAGGCCAAATATGCTAGAAATCAAAACAAGGAAAGAGAGGGTCACCCCTCTCTGATTTTGGCTCTCAAAAAAACATAATAACCATTAAAAATCCGCTGGATTTCAGTTGTTAAAAGGGCAAACAAAGCTCAAAACAAAGGCCTTAATGCATGACTCAAAATAAGGTGAAATGAAGCATGCGAGGGGGTAGATGACCCCCAACAGAAAAATTAAGGACCTCAAAATAAGATTTTTTTCAGTTTACATCAAAGCTCAAAAATGCTTGCAAGTATGGCTAAAAGATGGAGCAAAATAAAACTCAAAAGAGGGAATAGGGTGTTACCCTTGTAGCTCAGCAACTCCAGCAGCTTATGGACCAAAAATGCAGCTCCTTAGGACCTCTCAAGACCCTCCAAGAAGATTAGGTTGGTGTTGAAGGTGTTAGGCTAAGAGGTAGTGTGCAAAGGGGCAAGCACTTAGCACTTTCTAAGCCTAAGTGTAGAGATATAGAGATGGAGATATATTTTTGCTTCAACCAATTTCTGAACCCTCACAATGGAGGTGGAGGCCCTCCTTTATAGAGATACAAGGCCTTAGCTTCTCAAAGAAGCTAAAAACCAAGGCCAAAAACGTGTATGGAGGATGAAGTCTGTGCCTTCCAGCTGGCACAGCTGGCAACAACTCACAGAGACAAGGCTGAAGGAGGTAGGCCCACCAGTTCAGGTGGTCGGTCGACCACTTCCCCTGGTCAGCCGACCAGTTCAAAAGGTTCAAGTGGTCGGCAGCCTCCCAGGGTAGTCTCCACATGAAATGCAAGCAAGTGGTATGGTGGGAGACCAGTAAATGTGGCCCAAAAACCAAGGAGAACATCTTCCTGTCAAGAAAATCGGCAGGCGAAGAGCAAGGTGGTCTCCAAGGAGAAAAGGTGGTCTCCCACCCTTGTACCACCTTCCAAACAATGAAAATAGGGTCCATGCCAAAAATGAACCAAGACGGATGCAAAACGAGGGTTCGGGGGCCAAAAGGCGCAGCCAGGTGCCCCGAAAACTGACTGTTAAGCATTGAAAGCGGCGTGCGACCACGAAGGTAGTCTCCCAAGCCACAGTGTCCCTCTAGAGAGAGGAAACAAGGTGTGTGCCAAAAACCGGAGCAAACGGAGAAAGTTAAGCGGTCCCAAACCGAGGCGCACGGTCGACGGCTCCGAAAATCAGAAACTGGTCTCCAAACGGGAACAGTGGTCTACGACCGTGAAAAGTAGCCTACGGCCACTGAGAGATGGTTTACGAGACCTCTCCCTCCTTTCGGGAAGAGAAAACAGAACCTGGTTGGCAAACCGAGGCAAAGCACAAAAGAGTCCCGAAGTCCGGAGGCAAGGCTCTCAGCCGAGACTCCGTAACCTCAGAACGAGCACAACATGTGCAATCACCGAGCGCTCAATCGATGACGTCTGAGTCTTAAAGTCGGTCAAAAATGGGTTGTCTACACACCCCTTATCTGAACTTACCAACGTATTTACCCAAACAAATCAAAATGATCTTGTTTCACAAAAACAATTTCTTTCTCAAAACAATAGTTTTCAAGTGTAATTTGAAATCCATGATAACAACGAAATGGAATGGTAATGCAATATGTAACAATGCATTAGAATAGTTCCAATTTCAATTCCACCACACAATGCTCCATTGTGATCAAATTCCATATCTCTATCAATGTAATATCATAATACAATCCCAAGAGATAATACAACAATATCCACATTCATATAGTCTCCATATGTTAATCCGCATTTCCAATTTAATCATTTCAAGACAAATCTATAACATACTATATATTAAACTTTCAAAATTCCAACATTTCTCATCCTTTCAAGAAATCCATCATTAAATGCAAACATGGTAAATTTCCACCGATAGCCAAAATAGTTATGTCTAATGTACTTATTAAAAAATAACAACATGGATATAAAATCCAACATATAACCATAACTTGAAATCTTCCATAATTCTTAAATAAACAATCCACATTCCAAATTTTAAAGACAAACCTTCAAGACTTATATAACTTTCCGTTAAACTCAACATTTCAAAGGAGTAACTAAGACTCGATATTCCAAAAGTTTCATAAGTGTTTTCCAAATCAAATCCTCAATTTTGAAACCAAACAAAATCTTTTCTCAATAATCCAACAACTCCCAAAACATTAACATTTAGGATTTTTCACAAATTGTGTAACTCATCCAAAATAAATACACAAACCCATCTCATAAGCGAAAATATAATTTAATTAACATGCTTTCATTCACTAGAGTCTAATATACAGGAGACACAGATACAAGAAGGAATGAAAGTTACACAGATATTCATTTGCTCTAATGGCTTACATCTTTCCAAATCGCTGCTTGGTTATAACAAAAATGAGCCTAGCTCGACACAATTTAAAGCCTTTGGCTATATAAAATAGATATAACAAAAATAAAAGCTCTTGCTCCAGATTTTTCCAAGCTACTGCCTTGGTAGAGGCAAATCACCAATACCTGAAAATGGTTTTTCTCAAATAGGGTGAGCCAATGCCCAGTAGAAATAATCTAACACAATATATGAATCTTAACAAAGATATAAATATGATGCACATACATGTTACCGGTGACAAAATCTTTTACAACTCATTTGCAAACTATGTCGTACCAAGTTTTATATCACAATTGATGCTATCTTAGTCTCATTTTTGTCTCAATTCGTTTTTATCTCATTTCATGAGCTATTTCCATTTATCACAATAACCATACTGAGGGTACAACTCAAAGGTTCTCAAAACGATATAATCATCACATAAACGCTTCCATTTGCCATTTTATGGAATTTTCGTCTGTGGGAATCAGCACCCATGTATGCACAACATTTTGGGACTTTCATCCTAGACACACGAGCCAACTTAATTTAATGGAGTCCATCCCTTTTCTGCTCCCGAGCAATGGAGTACATCCCCTATCTCCTCTTAAACATCATACATATCAAATGTATTAAAACACACAATCATATTCAATGACAACTGAAAAGATATTAGTTTCAATTCGCCTAATCCTCATGCAATTTCTACAACAATCATAGCTATCCTCTACCGATAGCCCAATACAGATATTCAATCTCAAGACAAATAATTTATCCAAAATTTCATAGCTGAGTGATAATACATATTCTTCTCCACTATTTATGTCAACACCCATTCAATTTCACATTTTTAATACCAATTCCATTTATATATACAAAATAAATATTTGAAACATTTTAGGACAAATTCCCTCTTTACCAAATCTTAACCCAAATGCCAAAATCAACTATTTTGTCACAATATAACCTCATATTCAACCCCCATAACCTTTTATAACTCATTCACTTAGAAAGCCCTCTTTTGATTTAATACCCCAAACCTTAGGTTTGTTCATAGTACACTCAAATTCCACCATTGTTACACAACAACTCATAGCTAAGTTAAAAATCATATGAAAGTGTAGAGAATCCCTACCTCAAAGTTTGGAGACGAACAAAGCAAGGTGGAACCTTCAACAATGCCAAAACCAAGTTTTAATCGGATCAAAATAGGACTCTTGGAATGCTCTAACTTTTTCTCAAAGACACTAGGGTAGAAAACCCAAAGGATCTAGGTCAAAATGTAGAGAGAAAGTGAGTTGTAGAGAGAGAAGCTCAAGATCTATGGTTTTGAAATATTTTAGAGAGAGAAAGAGATGAAAAAGTGATATAAAAAGTGGCTGTTGCGAACTGATATACGCATAGTCTGCTCGAGCGCAAGAGTCGGCACTTGAGCTTCGAGACACAATAAGTTGCTCTACTTGAGCGTAAGAAGTGACGCTCGAGCGCAGAATACACACTCCTAGAAGTTTTGCAAAGAACAGATCATTGCTCGAGCACAAGAAAAGCCGCTCGAGCTCCTAACCGCTCGAGCGTGGGAAACAACGCTCGAGCGTAGAACACACTTTCCCAGTAGTTTTGTAGGCCTGCAAAAGTACTAAGAGTTTGCAAATCCCGCTCGAGTACAAGAAGTGACACTTGAACAGAGGACCAAAAACATGGGCAACATAAGTTTGAAAACCAAACGACCAACCTATTCCGAACATAACCAGAACAACCCAATAGCTAAAATATGAGGAAAAAAATAAAGGGAGCAAGGTGTAATCAACAATACAGAATCTTGAACCCGTATCCAGAATACAACAAGGGTCGGGTCAAGACTGGAACCGCTATAATCTCCCCCCTCCCCCCTTAAGGAATCTCGTCCCCGAAATTTCAAATCAAGTTTTCAAAACTATGACTAAATCAATTACAATAGTGATAATCAATCCATTCCACCACTATGACCCATTCTTCGGTCATCCATTCTCATCAACTCAGTACATAAGTTCCAACGTTGAAAATATAATCCACATTTTTTGAAACATATACAATGTTTATATTGAACCCGAGTTTCCAAAACATACACAACATATATAATGTTTCTATATTTTCAAACATATATAATGTTTTCAGATTTCATTAATCAAAACAAGATTTCAAAATATGCTCAAACATCAATAAATAAATCTGGATACTTCTCACGAACTTCCAACTCATGTTCCCAAGTTGCTTCTTCAACTCTGTGATGTCCCCACAGCACCTTAATTAATAGAAAAGCCTTGTTTCACAAGACTCAACACAACTGCAAGGAATGAACATGGATGCCTCCCCAACCCGCAAAACTCGCCGCGGTTTATGAGACAAGAACAAATGCCTCCAATAACAATAATCACAGTAACAACAACTCCAACAACAATAGTACTCTAAGACATCCACCACGTCTCGACTACCTACAATACCTGAACCACCATCGAGTGCCTAACACTCCGACATAGGGAATAAGGAAATCACCCGTACACAAGGCTTTCGGTCAACTCTCGTAGAACGAGAACGCAAAATAAAACATGATTAATCAACAATGTTATGGCACATCAATGCCCGACGATTCTAAATCCTTGCCAAAAAGACATACAACATGTAACTAGCAGCTTAGGCAAGATCAAAATGCGACTTCTCAACACTACATATAAGATATTCCGCTCAGATTAAAGAAAATGCTTTATTTATCCCCATTTGTCTCAAAACACTTGGTTTTCCTCAAAAGGTGTTCAAACTTACACTGTCACAATTCAAATACATTATCAACTGGCCACAGCAAAACTCAGAGATTTCCAAATTGTTTTTCCCAAAAACCAAAACTGCAAATTCACGTTTCAACCCAAAACCAATTTAATTTATGAAAAGTACCCAAGGTCACAACACTAAAAAGAGAGTGTTTGGTTTTCCTCCAAATCATTCATCAACATTCCTCCAGTGAATCAAGACGCAGTCACCTAACAAAACCCATCACACTTATGGTGGTGCCACAATACCCAAGATAAGATTTCCACGATCAAAACCTCTATAAATTTTTGAAATGCTAGCAACGCAATAACACAAGGGAAGAAATTTTGCACCCATCAATCACATAATGGTGCGAAGCGTTTATAAGACCAAAGTTCTTAACCAAAATCCCAAACTGGTTATTACAACTCAAACAACCTTCTAACTGTCCATGCAGGACTTACATTTCCTACCAAGACACTGTTCAATTACACAACCCTCAATTTCGACCTTTTCCCGAGGTAGTCATGTCAACCAACCCAAGGCCTTTAAACACTGACATACCACTTAACTTCACCAAATTTAGTATCAATACCAACATCTTACCTAATCTCACCAACTCTGAAATAGAGTTCCATACACAACCTCTCAGGTCTATTAAATCACTCCGGATTCTTCAAAGTTAACCCACGGTACTCTGATTCCCCATTCACCCCTCACACGTATGCTTAAGTAGCATGCACATCCTCGCTTCACATTTGAGTCCTAATTAGACTTCTCAAGTCAAACACAATACACCCTTTCAAGTCAACGCACACACAGTACATTACACCACGTACACAAGGATCGAATAAGTTGAAACAATTCTGACTGAGCGCACCCCTCACTCCACACAATCATACTACTTCACTTAGAGTTCTATTATCCAAACTAGACAACAAACACTCATACCATAGTGACCCAGTACAATCAAACATTAAACTTCTCCATCCAATCATTAACCACATTATTGCCTTACCTAGGCACCCTCCTAGGATCGCCCTGTGACCGATTCCCTTTCTACACATCCTCTAGTGACAATATACGAACCATACACTGCCATACACCATACTAGTAAATCCTCATCACTTATTGCACAACATTGCACCCTTAACCCCAAATGGGTTATCTCCGCATTGAATCCCTCTTTCTGCGGATATACTTACAACCTCGACTGAATTCACAACAACGAAATTCATATACTTATTATCTCGTAACAAGTCAACTAGGAAAGGCCTAATACGCTACAATGCGATCGTTACCACGTAACCACCCAAACTGAACAACAAGTAGACACAACACCTCCATCCCTTAGTAACCAATAAGGTTAACCCCTTAATCCACATTCTACCCGTCACTCAATACACGAGTACAACCAAAATACTAAGTCTCCTAGTCAATCCACCAGCTATTGATACTCATTGAACAATTGCCCTGAACCAAGCCCCGAGCACACACACACACACACGACACCTACAAAGCTCTCAAAGTCTTACCATCCTAACTCTATAGAAGGAAAAAAAAAGTCTCAACCTCCTTATCGTCATTCCAAACCTCGACCCATAAACACAAAATCACTGTGACCCTATACATAGGTCGCACACCAACCATGGGTTATATACCCGACCAACCCTTCCAACAACATCTCTTGCCTTAACCAAAATTGAGGTACACACCTCTCACATCCAAATACCATAATGGAATCCTAGAACTTAGGAAACACCTGCTATATCACTATTCGAAATATAATACTAGCTACTTAGAACACACCACCCACCAATGCCAACAACCACTATTACGATAAGGGACTAACATCCCGCCACAAGAAACAACCAACCAGATAACACGAAGATTCGTTGCCATACCCTACCATTAAGGTACAAGTCTATATCTAATGAAAGTATACACAATTCAACTTTGAAAACAACGCGCTGTATGTACAAAACCTAGTGCCAATCTCACACTTCACATTCCTTCGAGGAATTTTCACGACAATAGACCGAAACCTCTACCACAAACATAAGTCCAAATAAGGAACACTCACGAAATTACACACCCCTGGTGAGCATAACTCTCCTCGCCCCATGGTAACCCCAACCAAAACACGCATCCCTCAACAACTTTTTTTTTTTTTTTTTGATTTCAGAATATGGCTCGCCAGCCATCATCTTACCAAACCAAATCACAAGCATATATATGCATCAATATGAAATTTTTTTGATTTCACAACAACTTATCATATTAATAAAACTTTAAAGTCATTACATGCTCCAATTCGCCCAATCCATGGAAATAAACAAGCAAAGGTACACATATATATAAACATGTAGTTATGATGTCTCAACATTTCCAAAACACATTGGTTACACAACAGAATCTAATGATTACAAAACAATAACCCACCGGTTACAAAACATAATAGCCAAAACGAAATCACCCCGTTGGTACTACCATCGTTATCGTCCCTCACTGGACCGCTAAAGTTGGTTATTCTCAAACCCATGATACTCTAAGAGCTCACAAGCCACGAACAAGAACTGCTGATGTGTCCTAACTGGCCACACTTGGAACAAATGCGTAATTCCCCACTAAAGGTCTAAGAATTTGGCTCTCTCAAGGCCCTCAAAATCTAGACTACTTGGTTCC
The DNA here is from genome assembly GCF_055761805.1 of Camellia sinensis. Classification (NCBI taxonomy): domain Eukaryota; kingdom Viridiplantae; phylum Streptophyta; class Magnoliopsida; order Ericales; family Theaceae; genus Camellia; species Camellia sinensis. Next base: position 65,293,565 of record NC_138972.1, read on the forward strand.
TATAATAGTATTGCCCCTGCCCGAGCGAATAAGTTTGAACTCGACTAGGTTACGAAACTTCCAAAGAAGCCCCCGGTTGGGTATAGAAACATTTAGCATGACTCGGCTGATTACACACCTGTAGCTCGACTTTTCGTGCTCCTTTCGAAAGACGAATAGCCTTACAGTATCGGACTCTACCTGTGGTTCTGAATCTAATTTCACAAGCGCAATGTGAAATAATGAAAACACAAAAAAAAGTTCAAATTCGACAATTCTTTTTGAAAAATCGATGTTTGAATCAAATGCAAAAAATGGACTGCTTTGCCAGATTTACAAAGTCGCCACCTGAATATTTTGTTTTGAAAAATTTAGGAAACCCGTAACTTGTGCCAAAGGCCACTTATCTGTCATCACCAAAGTGTCTTGGTTCGGGAACTTAGGTACGAGAGGGGAAGGCCATGAATTGAGCACCCCACACGCCCGATTAAAGGTCAGCCTCTACTGATGATGATATAATTTTTACTCGCATTATATGCTCTTGTTCCGATTATTAAGACTAACTTTACTATGTAATGCATACAAGTACAGACTAATTTTGTAAAAATTGGAACACTTGATTCATGTTTGTTTTGACAAAGTGTTTTGGATATGTACCACTTGAAAAGGTGATCGCATATGAACATTTACTCAAATTATTCCAATTTAAACAAATAGCCTTCATCCACAAGCATTCAAGCAGTTTATCAATTAAGCATTTAGCCTCACGGTAAACATGCTAGACATGGCAACAATCACACTTATGCAACATGCTAAAGCAAATAAAAACTTACCTCGTACTCCAAGCCAAAAGAAAAACTAGTTAGAAAAATGCATGATCCTAACTATGCAATATGACTAATGCAACACATACGATATGCAATTAAATAGGCTCGGCTACTAATATGGTATATGAATCAATTTGATAGTATGCAGTTTAAACACATATTCAAAAAAGTGTATAAACAATGAAACAAGTTAAAATGATGAACCGAGCCCCAGTGCATGCAAGACAAGTGGATGCAAACATGAAGTATGCTAAACGAAACATGATGTCCCTAATTTAACCATCATAAGTGAGTAAATAAAAGGGAGAAAGACGTGGGGTTGGAAGATATACACATTATTACAAAATTTTGCCCTCGAACAGGAGGGTCCGAATGTCCGAGTGTTCAAATTAACTATTTATTACAAATCCAAATAAATAACAATTCAAAGGATGTTTAATTTATTATAACAACAATACATATGCAATGCTCGTGCAATGCTCCTCGGAAGCCACTCTGTCTGCCTTGTTGGGAACTGCTCTGTTTCACCCTCAGTCACTATTGCAATTACTACTGCTAACCAAAAGTGTATGGTTTGCCACATATTGGGGTCTAGCCAGCCCACAATCAGTCGAGCTCAAATAAATCCGACTATGCCTTATTTCTTTGCATAAGACTATTTAGTTGTGCTTGAGGTGAAAACAGTGCAGACAGGGTGTTCTGAATTCTGTTTGTCCCTCTCACACTTCTCTGTCATGGGAAAGCCTCGAGAGAAGGTTGGAATCATTTCTAAAATCATTAATGAGCAAGTTGATTGCTTAATGATTTTGGATACAATTTGGACAAAAATTTAATAAATGAATGGAACCACCCTTTCCTCCTATCATAGAGTGAATTCAAAGAGGGAGGTAGATACGCTTCAAAGTTTATCTAAAACATCATGAATTGATGTTAGATAAGCCTTGACACAATAGACTCGGCATAACATCCGGCCGGATCCAAGCAATATAACTTATTTTCTTTATGTTTTGGTTGGTTCATTTTAGCAATTTTGTTTAGTCCTTTCCATTCTTTAATTCATTAAGTCCAAGGTGATGATTATGTCCACTAAAATGAGAAGCATGCCAAAAAGGAAGTAATTCTCAACATAAAAGAGAGATTATACCGTTGGCGATGAACCTCCGTGGAGATTAAGCCATTAAGCATAACCATCAACCATTTGAAATCACTCTCAATTTAAAGAAATGGATGATAGGTTGCTTGTTAATAATTAAACGCGGAATTTTAACAAAGAAAGGTCAAGAACAACACACAACATGCTATATAAGAGAACTTATGATACAACAAACAAAATAATCGAAGCATAAACTAATTTAAAAAATTAGGACAGCCCTAAAACGGCCCCTAAAGTTTAACAAAACAATAGTTAAAACAAGAAAAATAGGTGGGAAACACAAGGATATAAGCTTAGAATAATGTACAAGGAAGGGTGGTTAACCCCTCCACCTTTGGTGACTCTTACATCACAAGTTTCAACCCTTGAAATCAATCCCAAAATAATATGAAAACACAAGAAAAAGATGAACAAAGATTGAAATGAAAGCCATACCTCTTGCAGAGAAGGTGTTCTTGTTGTAAACCAAACTTGATTCCAAAACACTCTCAAGTTTGAGTAATGATTTCCAAATCTCAATCAAAGTTCCAAGTCCAAGCTACCGCATAGATGATATGAGAGTATGAAGATGGCTTACAAAAGAGGAGATTCAACTCTTTGATATTTTCTACACTTAATATCTAATCCTTGATATTTTCTAACACTTGATATATATGCTATTCTTCTCACCCCAAAACACAGGTCTGAGGTGTTTATTCATAGAATTCGAGCAGCAGATCAAAAATATCTACAGAATTGAACAGCTAGTAGATATTTGTTCAATCTGCTTGAAAAGTCAAGAAGGCCGGCCGGGTATTGGTATCCACGACCAACTATCACTGAGTCATGGCCAGCTATCAGTGTAATTCTACTGGTTCTCAGTTTGAGGTTCAATGCAGGTTGGTACAATGTGCAAAACTAAATTTTTGGGACAGAAATACAGTGTGTGTGGCAAGTTGGGATTGTTTAGAGCTTGAAATCAGATTTCTTTGTTGAGAATTCAAACCACTTACACAATATAACCTTCATCATCGAGTGTTTGGAATAAAGCGCCTAAGTCTTACAAGCGGTCAAAATTGGGGTGTCTACAACACCCAGCAAATAAGTGGTTCCCGAATACATGACTGGTTCAAAGTCTGAACTGGGGGGAATCCCAATGAATGCTTCCCCAGTGAGCACTCGACCACTCTAAGTCCTGGCCGGGTAGATGATCCCGGTGGTGCAACTACTGGTTAAGCTACCAACCTTGCCCCCTTCCTCTGTGGGCAAGCTGGAGACTTGTGGCCCAGCTGACCACATTTGAAACAAGTGAAAACCCTCTGTTTACCCTTCCCCAAACCCAAACTCGGCACTAGAAAGATAGATCTAGACTGCACTCCCTGAGACTATTATGGGTTGAAACCTTTCTGGCTCTTAAAAGGTTTGCCAACACCCCGGGGTCATCGGGGTTGCCAAAAATGGTCTCCTCCCTTCTCTGACCCGTGACTAATACCGCTACCTCTACATGAGTCGCTACTTCAACGAGCACACTATAACTTTTATGCCAAGACCCGGCAATCCTTTCTCGAATGTCATCACACAACCTACTCTCAAACTTCGAACAACGAAGTTCCTCAATCTCAACCAACTCTGGAGGAAATCTCAGCGGCTTAGTAAACCATGCTTCAACTGTACCAAAGATGTAGTACCTTGGCGTAACTCCACAAACTGTTTCCGCAATTCTTCTCATGTGGAAGGGGGGAAATTGTCACTTCCTCATCTAGGCATCCTAATAAGGGTAACCCAAAGATTAGCATAATCACAAATGTGTCGAAGCCAATTTACTCAAGTCCTGGTACCATGGACAACATTTAATCCACTTCACATAAACACCTAGTCACATGAACACATACGAATTTCCTTCCTGGATAATGACCGTCCCGCGGCTTTGCCAGAGTTCTAATTAGAAACAGCAATGATCAAGTGCTTTTCTAACAAGACTTCTAAAAACGCGTAGACCCAATCAACATCTTAGGAGTGAAATCCCATACCCATATTGTCATATAAGCATGTTGTTACGTAAGCATACTATACATACTACCATCTCTGCTAAGCGAGACAAATCCATTGTGGTAATAACCACTTCCCACGTACCCAAGTATTCAAACCTGGTACGCTTTGATACCAAGTTGTAACGCCCCAAAAATAAATACACAAACCCATCTCATAAGCGGAAATATAATTGAATTAACATGATTTCATTCATCAAAGTCTAATATACAGGAGAGACAGATACAAGAAGGAATTAAAGTTACACAGATATTCATTTGCCCTAATGGCTTACATCTTTCTAAGTCACTACTTGGTTACAACAAAAATTAGCCTAGCTCAACACAATTTAAAGCCATTGGCTATACAAAATAGATATAACAAAAATAAAAGCTCTTGCTCCAAATTTTCCCAAGCTAGTGCCTTGGCAGAGGCATATCACCAATACCTGAAAATGGTTTTTCCTAAATAGGGTGAGTCAATGCCCAGTAGAAATAATCTAACATAATATATGGATCTTAACATAGATATAAATATGATGCACATACACGATACCGATGACAAAATCTTTTACAGCTCATTTGCATACCGCACCATGCTAAGTTTTATATCACAATTCATGCTATCTTAGTCTCCTTTTTATCTCAATTCATTTTACCTCATTTCATAAGCTATTTCCATTTATCACAAACAACCATACTGAGGGTACAACTCAAAGGTTCTCAAAATGATATAATCATCACATAAACACTTCCATTTGCAATTTTACGGAAAAAAAAAATCCCACAGGAATCGACACCCATGTATGCACAACATTTCAAGACTTTCACCCTGGACATACATGCCAACTTAATTTAATGGAGTCCATTCCTTTTCTCCTCCCAAACAATGGAGTACATCCCCTATCTCCTCTCAAACATCATACATATCAAATGTATTAAAACACACAGTCATATTCAATGACAACCGAAAAGAGATTAGTTTCAATTCGCCTAATCCTCATGCAATTTCTACAACAATCATAGTTATCCTCCACCGATAGCCGAATACAACTATTCAATCTCAAGACAGATAATTTATCCAAAATTTCATAGCTGAGTGATAATACATATTCTTCTCCACCATTTATGTCAACACCCATTCAATTTCACATTTTTAATGTCAATTCCATTTATTTATACAAAACAAATATTTGAAACATTGTAGGGCAAACTCCCTCTTTCCCAAATCCCAACCCAAATGCCAAAATCAACTATTTTGTCACAATATAACCTCATATTCAACCCCATAACCTTTTATAACTCATTCACTTAGAAAGCCCTCTTTTGAGTTAATACCCCAAACCCTATGTTTGTTCATAGTACACCCAAATTCCCCCATTGTTACACAATAACTCATAGCTAAGTTAAAAATCATATGAAAGTGTAGAGAATCCCTACCTCAAAGTTTGGAGACGAATAAAGCAAGGTGGAACCTTCAACAACGCCGAAACCAAGTTTTAATTAGTTCAAAATGGAGCTTTTGGAATGCTCTAACTTTTTCTCAAAGACACTAGGGTAGAAAACCAAAATGATCTAGATCAAAATGTAGAGAGAATGTGAGTTCTAGAGAGAGAAGCTCCAGATCTACGGTTTTGAAATATTTTAGAGAGAGAAAGAGATGAAAAAGTGATATAAAAAGTGACTGTTGCAAACTGATATACGCATAGTCCGCTCAAGCACAAGAGTTGACGCTCGAGCTTCGAGACACAATAAGTTGTTCTGCTCGAACGCAAGAAGTGACGCACGAGCACAGAATACACACTCCCAGAAGTTTTGCAGAGAACAGACCATTGCTTGAGCATAAGAAAGGCCGCTCGAGCGTATAACACACTCTCCCAGTGGTTTTGCAAGCCTGCAAAAATACTGAGAGTTTGTAAAGCCCGCTCGAGCGCAAGAAGTGACGCTCAAGCGGAGGACCAAAAACCAGTGCAACATAAGTTTGAAAACCAAATGACCAATCTATTCCAAACATAACCACGACAACCTAATAGCCAAAATATGAGGAAAATAACAAGGGAGCAAGGTGTAATCAACAATACAGAATCATGAACCCATATCCAGAATACAACAAGGATCGGGTCAAGACCGGAACCGCTAGACAAAAAATATTCGGATGACTCCCTTTCATACTATTATTTTTCAACTCTTTCCATATTTCATTTTGTGAGTTTCAACCGAGGCCCACAATGATAATCTGAATTGTTCATCTCGTAGCCCCAAGTAATTATGAGTTATGTAAAAAATCAATTTTATTGGACATTACTAAATTAACCTATGAATACTCTAAATATTATTTTTTTAAAAGGGATGAAAACTATAAGTTTATACATAAACAATAAAAAAAAAAATGATTGTTCACCTATTCATTGATATTCAATGAAACTAATTTTTTGCACAAATGCTCTTCTTTACGAAATGCACAAGTTGAACGGTTCGAATCATCTCTGAGGACCTAGAGTGCAACCCACAAAACTAAGTGTAAAAGAGTATGACAGATAGTTGGATAATTTTATTTTCACACAGTAATTTCCCGCAGTGCATTCACTTAATAAACACTTTCTCAATACACACATTAAAAAATACAAAAAAAATTCAATACACATCTCTTTATTTCAATAATACCCTCATCTTCAATTTCAAAATCTTTAATTTTTCTTCCATTCAGCCACTACTCCTTAGCCATCGTTGTCGCAACTCTTAGCCCTCTATCACTGCCACAACCATTACTCCCAGCTTATCTCCTTCCATCCTAGACCTCTACAATCAATCTCAAAAGTGGGTGGTTCATAACGGGAGGCATGTGAGAGTGTATTATGGTTCATGGTGGAATGTGGTTGCAAGTGAGGGTAATAAAGGCAACTGGAGGGCATGGCCAAAGATAGATGTAGTACTGGTGATGAAGAATGGTTATGGTGTTTTAGAATTAGGGTTTGGGTGGAAGAAGATAAGGGTATTATGGTATTTCATTATATATAAGACAAAATTGTATTAAGAAATTTTTTTTATTAAGGGGTTGTTTGGGAACTACTAAAAAGGTACACTTTTTTATCTTTCTATATTTTTTGGGTCACATCACCTTTCTACTTTTATGTACATCTTTTTATAAAAAGTAAAAAAATGTACTTATTTAGCACTTCCCAAGCAACCTCTAACTGTGTTAATTAACGAATGTTATTGTGAAAATTAAATTACTCTGAATAATAGTATAAAGGGTAACCACACCCCCAAAAACAAGCAGCATTTTCCCATTCGACTAATATCAACAATTTGAATTAACAAGTTAGAGCATCTCTATTCAAACATTCAAAATTTGGTGTGTCAAATATTTTTAAAGGCTTAGATGAAAAATTGGCATATGTCAATTTGACATAGAAACTCTCCACTCGATATGTCAAATCTATTATTTTTAAAAAGAAAATTATTTTATTGGATAGACTTTACATTTGACATCAATATGAAGCATGTTAAATTTGACATGTTGAGTTTATGCCAAATGCCAACTCAGCATTTGGCATATCGGGTGGACTTCTTTCTTTATGTCAAAATAGAGTAGTTAGACTGTCACATTGGATTTGGCATATCGGGTGCAGATGTTCTTAGAGAAACTTTAGTAGTCTCCACCCGATATGCCAAATTTAAACTCAACATGTCAAATTTAAGTTGAATTTTCTTTTATCTTTTAAATTATTATTATTTTCGGGGGGGGGGGGGGGAGGGGGGAGGGGATATCAAAAAAATAGAAAGATAGTACAATAATTCAAAATTTATGAAAGTACGGGAGGGGGAGGGGATATCAAAAAAATAGAAAGATAGTACAATAATTCAAAATTTATGAAAGTACAAGTGGCTCATGCACTAATTTGTACAAGAGAATGTTATATGAAAATGAAAATTATTTTACTATCTTTCCAATTTTTTTTTATTATTTTATATTCTCCCTTATTTCTTCCATTTCATTCGTAAACATTCACTTTCATCCATGTAATTTTTAAATTTATATTTATGCAGACTATAATTATAGAAATCAATAACCGTTAAAATTTAATTTATAATAGGTAAAAGGATAATTTTATAATTTGAACAACTTAAATTATATAATCAAATGCCTTTTAAATTAGTTGTGGGGTGTACTATGTTCAAAATAGTAAAAAAATGAGTATTTTGTTATATAGTTTGAATTATTCAAATTATGAAATAACATTTCTTTTCTACCCAGGTATTATATCTTAGTGATAAAGATTAGATACAGATTAAAGATTGTAACAATTTTTGAAGACATTTTAGAGAAGTTTGTTCGTCTTTGATTTTTCTTTTTTATGTGGAAATTCTTTGACTATAATTAATAATTGATTGTCATCATGCAAGAGATAATAACAATATTAGATTAGACAATTCTTCTTGTAAATCAAAAATATACTAGTAACTATCATTAATCTCAATACGTAATTCAAAAATCAAATGCATACTAAACAAACATCACATTCATATTAAAACTAGAAATAAGAAGATAAGATTTAAAAAAAAAAAACAAAAAAAAAACAAACAAACAAACAAACAAACAAAAACAACAACAACAAAAACAAGAACACAAAAAAACAAAAACAAAAACAAAAAAAACCTTACATAAGATTGCACTCTTGGAAGCAAACTGGACAAAAAATCTATAGATCCCCCATTTTGACGTGCCCTAAGACTTGGATGCTTTCTTTTGATTACCCGAAGATAAAAATAAGAATGTGTTTCTCATAACATCCTTGGTAAGAAAGATAGAATTTGTGCTTCACTTCCAACCCTAAGCCTATTTTGGCCAAGTGTTTAAGCCCCGATCAGAACTATTTTTCGAAACTTTCTTTTCACATTTTGTTCCGAGTATTTCTATTAATGTTCCAAGACTCATTTTTTAACTTCAAAATAAAACATTTTATCAAGAAATTGAGCAAAGAACAGTGTGGAAATATGAGGAAAGGATGATAATTCTGAAATCTTGTTTCGTGCAAAACAGTCAGACCAAGGCCAATATTTTAGCCAGCCAACCAATTTTTTGGCTGGCCAGCCAATTGTTTTTGGCTGCTGACTAATTTTCCCAGAAACAAGGCAATTTTGGCAAAATTCTTGTTGAACATGTATGGGATATGCCACTTTAGATATTGGTGATACATTCATGCATGAGATGCACACCTACTCTCCCTTCATTATCCTACATTGTTAAAAGAGGTTTTGGCCTCTTCCCAAAAGAGAGCATCCAATGCAATCATTTTTGTCACCCCATCAACCTTATCTCTCATCCTTTCATCCTCTCATTGCTTAGCCTTTCCTTACTGCTTATAGATTACCAGAATGCATGTATCAAGAAAGAGAGGAGAATGAATTAAGAAAAAAGATATAAAGAGAAAAAGAGAGAAGTTTAAGCTTTGAACCAAAACCTACATTGCTTAGTGATACACTGATAAACCGTCTTTCATATATCAAAACCACCCCAGAAATTCTATGTTAGCCAAATTCTAGTAGCTTTGATCACAAAAGAGTGAGTGTTGTTGTTGTTGAGAAAAACAGAGAGTTGAATAACTCCTCCCACACACACTATTAAACAATCCAAAAACACCATTCTAACTAAAATTTCAAATTTTCGAACTGAGGATTGAGAACACACTCCTAAACTTGAGGGTGATCAAAAAGAAATTTAGAAATCAAATCCTTCCCTTGGAAGGTGAAATTTGCACACTTACATTTTCTTGCATTTTCTTTCATATATTGCTTTTCTTATTTTGATTTCATATTATAAATTGTTGTAATCTAACTAGAAGTAGTGAGTTGAGCGACCCACATATCTGTTGTCTACTCTTTCTTTGATTTTACAACAAAACATAGTTTTTGGCCGGCATAATTGGCCAGTCGACCAACGTTTTTACCGGCCAGCCCTCTTTTTGGCTAGCCAACCACTTTCTTCTGGGACCGAACAGAGCAATCTTCTAGTGTCAAGTAGAGTAGTCTTTGATGGTTTCCGAGGCCTCCTAAAACTTCTGATTTACTATTTTTCTTTTAATTTAAGAGAGATTTGTGAGGATATTTTTGTTGTAATATTTTATTCCTTTCCTCATTTCTTATTTGGATATGTAATATTCAAAGTGTTGTAATAATTCTCCACCCTGCTTCTTTATATCCCATTCTTTTATTTGCTTTCCTTATCTATACATATGTAGTATATTTTGCTTGTCATTATATCCATGCTTTGCATCCATGTTTCATGCCTTCAGATTTGGCTAAATTTGCATCTGTGGGTTCAATCATTTATTATGTGATTTTGTGTTCTACCTCATGTTTTGAGATGATTCACATGTCATATATTAGAAGTCAGATCTTTAGTTACATTTCATGAGTGAATTGCATTAGGACTTTGTACATATGATCATGCATGTTTTACTAACTTCGTTTTGTAACTATTTGCAGGACATCGGTAAATATGTAAGTTTTCATACTTTAGCATCTTACTTGTGTGTGTTTTTCTTACTATGTTTACCATCTTATCATGTAGTTATTTGCTTATTTGATATAACTCTATGCATGTTGGTAGGTGAAGGTTGTGTTGTTTAAATTAAAATAAAATTGATTTTTATAGTTGTAAAATTGAATTTTCTGTGTTTGGTACACTATTCAAAACATTCTCAAAATAATGAAATCGAACTATTTCAAAATGACGACAAAGACTATGAACACATAAAGGAAATAAAAATCATATCGTGGTTTAGTAGAGGTTGATCTTTGATCGGGTGAGTAGGGGTGCTCAATTAATGACCTTCCCCCCTCATACCTAAGGTTCCGAGCCAAGCATCCTTGGTTACAACAAATAGTGGCCTTGGCACAAGTCACGGGTTTCCAAATTTTTCAAAAATTAAGTGGCGACTCTGAGATCTGATGACGTAGTCCATGTAACACCCCGAAATTAATTAAATTAAAACATTTCCCATAACCTAATTAATCCGAAACCTTTCCAAACCAAACAATAACATTAATCTCAAAGTCCTCTTTTCCATTGAACTACATATCAAATATTACAATTTTCATCATCTTGTCTTAGTAATAATAACATTTACATAGTTCAAGCAAATAGAGAATAAAAATAATAATGCCTTAATGGCGTACAATTATCAAGGCAAGGCCTTGTCACAACAAAATGGGCATACAGTCCCAAAACATATATGCTCGGAGCTTCCACATAACACATTTATAAGCCTCTGTGTCCCAACAAAACAAAGAAGTTCACCTCCTTCTCATAGAGGTGATTGCATAACATCAATTCCTAAAATTGTTAGATAGGAATGAGCTAGATGCCTAGCAGAAATACTACAACGCCCCAAAATAATTACGATAATCCGCACACAATATCAATAAGTGACAACAGTGATAAAGTAGTTATCTTTCATTAATTTCCAATTAAGCCTTACAAAAGTGACATATGTTGATATACATTCACAAGCCTAACCCTGAATCTATAGCGTATGTTACAACAAGAGATAGGACATGAAGGTAAATAGACAATAAATGCCATAAATGTTTACAACTTTCCAAGACGATACTTGGCTTCAAACAAAAGTGGATTTGCAGTCCAATACAATTAAAGGCCCTTGGCCTGTATAAAACATATACAAAATCAACAAAATGAAGCCCTTACATCAAGTCCTCCCAAGCTATTGCCCTGGTAGAGGCATGTCATGAAATGTTGTTCCCATATAAGGTGAGCCAAAGCCCAATAAAAATAATCCAACACAGTGTATAAATCTTAACAAAGATATAAGGTAAATGCATATGCAATGCTCGTGCCAAAACATTTTACATCTCCTTTCAAAACCATGCAATGCCAATATAACATCATAGTTCATAAATTATTTCTTTCATAATAGAAAATAAGGCAGTGAATCACACTCTAGAAATCTAAAAACAAATACAACCTTTCACAGAAATTTCATCCGCGAGAAACCGTAAGCCGGCACCCATGTAAACGTAGGCTATAGAAGCAATACTATTGCCATTTTATGGATATTTTATCCGCGGGATCCGTACCCATGTATACGCGCAGTTTTTAGGACTTTCATCATGGACACTTAGGCCAACTTTTTTAAACGAGACAATATATATTTCCCGAATTCACCCATTTTTCTGAAAATGATAAACAATTTCCAATTTATAAGTGTGAGACAATGCTCAATGCAAATGAATGAGAAAATGGTTTCAATTCTCCTAATTCACATACAATTTTTACAACAATCATAGCTATCCTCCACTGATAGTCCAAAACAAATATTTCTAAACAGATGCACAATTCTTAATAAAGATAACCTTTCCAAATTTTCAAGATGTGAGCGATAATACATATCTAACACCACCATCCTCATCAATATCAATCCAATTTCATATTCTCAACACCAATTCCACAATTTATATAAAATCAACATTTAACATAATTAGGGAAAAACCCCATTTTTTTTTTTTCAAAATCAATTCTACATAACGAAACCAATTATTTTATCACAACTCAATCTCATTCCCAATTCCACAACCATTTCCATGAAGCTATTAGAAAAACCCCTCTTTTTTGCTTTGACCAAAAACCCCTAGATTTCTTCAAAACTTTCCAAAATCACAATATTGTTTCAAAACACAAATAGCTAAGTTAAAAATCATAAGAAAATGTGGAGATATCCCTAACTCAAACTTAGAAGACTAGAAAGAGCGTATAGGAAACTCAAAGACGCCGAAAATCAACTTTGCTCCGATTAGAACGAAGCCCTCGCCGAGCTCTATCTTTTTAACAAAGGGACATGGGTGAAAAGATCGATGGATCTAGGTAGATTTGAGTGAAATAGATGAGTTTTAAAGAAAGAGAGAGAGAGAGAGAGAGAGAGAGAGAGAGAGAGAGAGAGAGAGAAATTAGGATTTTGAAATGTTTAGAGAGAGAATGGGATGAAAAAGTGACTCAAAAGTGATTGCTCATGAACTAATATATGCACAGATTGCTCGAGTGCAAAAAGTGTCGCTCGAGTGACCAGACATAGAAAGTTTCACTGATCGAGCGCAAGAAGTTTCGCTTGAGCGAAGAATACAAACTCCTAGAAGTTTTACAGACAGAATACTAACGCTCGAGCCAACAAGCGCCGCTCGAGCTAATACCACTCAAGCGCAAGAAGTGCCACTCGAGCGAAGAATACCATTTCCCAATAGTTTTTCAAACCTACAAAAGTACTGAGAGTTCACAAAGACCATTCTAGCGTAAGAAGTGACGCTCAGACGAAGGAACAAAATCTGGGCAACAATAGTTTGAAAAACAGGCTACCAACTTGTTCCAAACACAATCAACACATCCCAAAAGCCAGACTCAAAAAGAGATAAGGAAAAACAAGACATTATAACTATGTAAGACAATGAAATCCATCAAATGGGTCGAGTCCAAGCCAGAATCGCTATAAATACTTTTACTAAAGTATCTAATTATTTGAAAATCCATATTGCATTATCACAACCAAAACGTTTTCTCGTTCAACTCAAATTAAAAGTTTAAGCAACGAAACTTAGGCATTATAATTGCCATGAAAAATCACATTTCAACACCAGGGGGTAAATACACCATGAAGTCCCTATAAAGAGTCACAAACCACATATACAAGTCATTTCCCATTGAAACGATTCCCACATTTACCAGCTGTTATACAGCAGGATGTGGGCACCCAAAATCATCCGCTTTTCCACTTTTACAGACTAGGATACGGCAGGACCAGTGGACACCCAAAAACAATTTCCCACATTCGTCGCGATAAGCTCAAGACAGGGCAATTGGGCACCATGACTCCCTGTAGCTGGTTTTCCGTGCTCCTCAGAGGGCTTTAGCCTCATCAGGTACGATAGCCTTACAATTCGGACTCCTATGGTTCTGAATCTGGTTCCACAAGTACAGTGTGAAACAGAAAAATGAATGAGAATCCAAGTCCGGCAAATCTTAAAAAATCCATTAATCATCAGAGACACCAAAAATGGACTACATTGCCAGATTTCAGAGTTACCACCTAAATATTTTTGAGAAATTTAGAAAACATGTGACTCGTGCCAAAGGCCACTTGTCCGTCATAACCAAAGTGTCTCAATTTGGAACTTAGGTATGAGAGGGGAAGGTCATGAATTAAGCACCCCACTCACCCGATCAAAGATCGGCCTCTACTAATCATGATGTGAATTTTATGGACATTATATGCTCATGCTCTTATTATTAATATATTAACACTACTATGTGAAACAAACAAGTATAGACCACATCACTTACTTTGGAATGCTTTGATTTATGCAATTTTGAAAGAGTTTTTGAATATGTGCAACTCAATGAAAAAATGAGCTCGTATGTACAACAATCAAAATCATTCTAACTTAAGCTAAATAACCTTCATGCACAAGCATTCAAAGTGGTATTTCAAATAAGTACGTAGCCTTATGGTAGTAGGCTTGACTTGGCAACACAAACACACATATAATATGCTAAAGCAAAAATGCTCACCTAGTACTCAAACGAGGCAACCAGAAGAAAAGAAAATAGTTTAGAAAAATGCATGACTCTAATATGCAAAATGGCTAATGCAATACATACAAGAATGAAATTACTAGATTTGGCTACTAACATGATATGTGAATCAACTCAAAGCATGAGATAACGCACATAATCAAGTAGGAAATGTTCAACGACATCCAAGTATGATGAGTCGAACCTTAATGCATGCAAAAATAGATACAAAGCATGGAAATGATAAATGAAAATATAATGCTATATACAACCACGGTAAGCATGTAAACAAAAGGGACAAAGAAATAGAAGTTGGAAGACATCCATCAAATGTTACAAATTTGTCGTCTTACGAGAGAGTCTGAATGTCCTAATTTACTAATTATTACAAACACAAATGAATGAACTAATTAATTAATTACTAACTAATTATCAACTAACTACTTAGTTAATTATTACAAATATGAATTTCAAAGCAACTAATCTGAAGGGCTTAAACAAGAGGTGAGGAAACGCGTGCTCACAAGCAGGAACATCCTTCGGAAACCTCCTCTGCTTATTGCCAGAAATTGCCTTGTTCGCGGTAAAAAAAAAAAAAAAAAAAAAAAGTAGTTCTGTTTGGACCCCAAGATCTACTTTGTTTTGTTGGAAAATCACCATTGTCGTACAACTTGCTTAGTGGCCAGACTAAACATATGGTTGGCTGTATAGAATGATGGCCGGTCGACCACTGTTTATGAGGAATACCCTGCTGCAACAAAACTGGAACAGAGTAAGACAGAGTGTAGGTTTGGTTCCCAAATCATCAGCCATAGCAAGTTTGTTGCATGATGATCTTAAGAGCAAAAGGAAAAGACTTAACTCTATACAAAAAGGGCTATTCTCCTTACCTCCTTCCTATCATGAAATTTATTCAAGGAAGAGGTGGACGTGCCTCACAAATCACCAAATATCATAGGATAGTATGTGATGATCATAGAGTAACTAAAATGAAAAATAATAACAACTCCTCTCCCTACTCATGGAATAAGGATGAAACATCCATTTCCATGCTTTAAAGTGGAACTAGGAGAGAGTTTTCAACACTTCTTGATAAATAGCTCTCTAGAAGCAACAAAGCAAGTAAGGGAACAAAACAAGAAACAAGCTATATATCAAAGCTTAAACACACAACTTGTCAAAATTGTTGACAACTCCTCTTTTTCATGGAACAAGGATGAGACATCCATTTCCATGTTTCAAACATGATTGATAAGATAGTTTTTCAACACTTTGAACACGGAAGCTACTACCTAGCTTCAAGGTGGACAACAAGAATATGAAAGCAAGAAATTTATAAGTAAAACAATCAACTCAAACGGATTGGCCGCTATGTCCTAAACACGCCAAATCTGGAAGGAAAACACAGCTATAGTATTTAAAGCATAAATTAACATATTAAATAGCACACAAACAACACAAAAACAGTGCTGAAAATTAGTTTTAGGAGGTGAAAAAAGTGGGCAAAAGTGGAAGAACACTAAGAGGTTTCATCTAGCACACAAGCCTAAGAAATGATGGCTAACTCCTCCACTTTTTATAACCATAAATCACATATTTTAGACCTCAAAACACTCTGAAAACGATATATAAAAACAAGAAAAAGATAGAGAAAAGGTGGTGAAAAAGTTTCAAAAATCACTTCTTGAAAGAGAGGATGATCCTCTTAGTTCACAAGCCACAAGTTAAACACTCTCAAGTATTTGAATTTGTGTTCAAAATCTCAGCAAAAGGCTTGAAGTTTAAGCTTATGTGGTGTATCTATAGTGTATCTATATTTCAAGAGGGTAGATAAGTGTGTTGGGCAAGCTTTGGGCTCTTCACAATTTTTTCTAACCCCAAACCACGATGAGGGGTGTTGTATTTATAGAGTTTCAACTTCTCAGGTTGGAAATATCTTCAAAAGAGATAGCTGGTCCAAATCCTGTGCATGGGAGCAGCTGGTTGCTACAAAATATCTGTTCTCGTTGAACATGGCCGGCCGGCCATGAGGATGAATGACCGGCCCAATGAAAATGGCCTGCCGGCCATATGTTAGCCAGCTATTCTTTGAGTGGTTAGGCTAGCAAAAATAAGGTTTTGGTCAAAATGGGGTGCAAGGTTTAGGTTTTGAAGCTCAAAACTGAATCATTTTGCTAAGGATTCGAACAATTGCATAGCATAATATTTCATCATCGAGTGTTCAGAGTGAGGCACCCAACTCTTAAAGGAGGTCAAAATGGTGTGTCTACAGTTTCCTCTCTTTGACAAAACTGGGAGTCATTTCATGACATGAGTGAATGTCAAAACCCGAAGACGACCCTTTTGAAAAGGCCGTAAGACTTGGCAAACAAATAAAGTGTAAATACAATTGGTTGAACTCGAAAGCTGCCTATGTATCCCTTTGCAAGGAATCAAACCTACATAGTTCGAGGACAGAAAGCAAATGACATGCTCAAAGTACACTTGGAAACTGGACTTACACGTTTCGCGAAGCCGATTATTTTTTTAAATCCATAATCATGCAAGACAATGCACTGAGTAATAACAAGATGACAGCATATGAAACAAGCCTCAAGTTAAATCAAAATAAGTCCAACCATGCCTCACACGGAAAGGAGTAAGCAAAAGTCAATTTCAAACACGTTTCACGTAAAAGGAGCAAAGACGGTGTAACCAACAGGCTTAACTAGCCGTATCTCATATGGAGAGAATGAAGGTTTTAACTGACTTCAAATCAATATCCTAACGCATTTCACGCGAAATGAGAGAAGGGTGGTGTAACCAATAAGCGTATCTAACCGTATCTCATACGGAAAGAGTGAAGGTTTTAACTGACTTCAAATCAATATCTTAACGCATTTCACACGAAAGGAGAGAAGGGTGGTGTAACCAACAGGCGTATCTAACAGTATCTCATACGGAGAGAGTGAAGGTTTTAACCAGGTAAATCAACATCCCAACACGTTTCACGCAAAATAGGTGCAAAATGATGCAACCAACAGGCATATCTAACCGTATCTCATACGGAGAGAGGGAAGGTTGAAGACTATGTCTCACATGGAGAGGATAAAAGATGCGAGACAAACTTCGTTTCACACAGAAAGGGATGAAAGATGTAAACGAAACTGCATTTCACCCAAAGATGGATGAAAGATATAAACCAAACTACGTTTCAAGCAGAGAGGAGGTGAGATGCAAACCAAACTACGTTTCATGTAGAGAGGGTGTGAGATGCAAACCAAACTACGTTTCTATAGACACCCCATTTTTGACCGCCCTTACGACTTGGACACCATCGCTTGCACACTTGATGATGAGTCCATACGCTTGTCAAGTGCTCTAAGCCCTTAGTAGAACACCACAACTTTGAGCATTTCAAACCATGCACACCTGTTGCCTTATTTTTGGACTAAACCCAGTGTTTTTCAAGCCTCCAACCCCTGGTGGCCTGTCAGCCACCTTTTTAGGCAGCCGGCCATCACTCTTGGTTGCCAACCACTGATGTGACTTGCCGGCCACCAGTGATGGCCGACCAGCCACCAATGTCTTTTGCAGATATTTTGTGATAGTTGTGCCAACTGTTTGCAAAAATGCTTCCATCTGCTCCAACGTGTATGGCTGGATGTTCTTGAGGGAAATTCATATTTTTTATATATAGAGGGTCTCCTTCTCATGTTTTAAGGTTAGAAAAATTTTAGAGTAAAATTTTTCCACTCTCTCTTCCAAATCTCTACATTTTTGCTTGCATATCCTTCCCTTTTGCCTATACACTCTTAACCAAACCTCTCCATATTTGAGTTGAGGTCTCTTTGAGGCTTGTTGGAACTCTTGAGGGTGTGTTTGATTGGTTTTGTTGCTTGGAATTGATTTCCTCTTCAAGAGGTATTAGGCTTTGCATCTTTACTTGCTCCAACTACTCTTTTTCTTGTAATTTTCCAAGTGTTTTTGAGTTGTAAAAACTTTATATTTTGGGCTGAAACTTGGACTTTAAGGCCATTAAAAGTTTGGCAGTGGTTCACCCTTCTTTACACCTTGTTTTAAAGGCCTTTTCCCTTGTGCTTCCCATCCTTTTACTATCTTTTCTTAAGCTTTTAAACGTTATTTTTCAGAGTTATTTCAATGGCCAAAATCATGTTTTGAAGTCCAAAATTGAAGAGGTTAGCCTCCTCTCCTTGTGTCTTGCTTACTAGCGTATCTTGTACTCTGTTTTAGCTTATTAATCTAGCCTTTTTTTGTCTGAATTCCGGCATGTTTTAACACTGTTTTTAGACTGTTTCAACACTGTTTTTGGTTGATAGTTGCATTTGAACTTTGTTTCGCATGCTTATACTGTAATTGTCCTCATAAGTTTGGTGTTCTAAGCCGTAGACACCATCTTGTTTGAGTTGATTGCATTTATTTATGGTTTTCCATACTTGTGATCACTCTAAATCACCTCTGCAACCTCCCTCCTTTCTTGGCTTTTGTTTTGCTTTAAAAGTGATTTCAAACAACTTGTTTGTTCAAAACATGAGATTGAGATGTCATGCTTAATGGTTTAATCCCTTAAGGGATTCATTACCAACGGTATGACGTCTCTTTCATGCCCAAGACAACACTTGGTTTGAACCCTCTTTCCATTAGAGGACTTAACTTCACCCTTCGAACTCAATGAATTAAAGGATGGTTGGTAATTTAAAATGAAGTAATCAAAATGGGACTAAAAGGACGCAAAATAAGAATTTGGTTTTGTGCTCAATCGAATGTTAATTGAACACATGGAAGCCTGAGGCATTTCATACTCATTAGTGATGAAATGATTCAAGTTTCTAAGGTCACCACTTCTCTTGATCAATTCATGAAAGGGAGGAGGTTAAAGTCTTATTTTTTTGCATTTATTGAACTTGCACACTTTGGTTCATAAGCCATCATGCAATGAAATTGTTTGAGTTGATGGTTTGTGAACCAAGTTTACTACTCCTTTGATTTGTTCATAATAAGGAGGGGTGAATTGTACATACACACTCTTGAGAATACCATGTGCATATTATGTTTGTTCTCTGTTGTAGCAAGATAAACTGTGCAGTTGTGGCTGGCAGGCCACTTTCCATGGTCAGCAGGCCACTTTGGTAGCCGCCGGCCACCTTTGCAAATTTCAATAGTGTGTTTTTTTTAGCAGAATAGAGCTATTCTGGAGGTGGACAAGGGTGTAAGTGTTTTACTGCGCAATAGAGACCTTCTGGAAGCAAAACAGTGGCCTTTTCGGGTAGAAACCGAGCACATGCATGAGCATTCATCGCGTACCGAGCATGTTTAAGTTTAAATATTTAGTTTAGATATTTGTTGTAATTAATTAGTTGTAGCTAGTTAATTTTGTAAAGTGTTGTAATAATTAGGTAGTTAACTAGTTGTTTGATCTCGTCTTATAATTATTTTAGTTAACTAGAATAGTTAATTCATTTGTTGTAATAATTAGTTAAGTAGTTTAGCTAATTTAATTTGTTTTGTAATAATTAGCTTAGCTAGTTAGCTAGTTAGTTTATTCAGACTCTCCTTTGTGAGAGCGAAATGCTATAATAATGTGTATGTCTTCCAACTCCATGTCTTTCTCTCTTTTATTTTACTAGCTTATGATGGTTAGTTTAGGGACATCATGTTTTCTTTAGCATACTTCATATTTGCATCCATTTACATTGCATGCACCGGGGCTCGGTGCATCCTTCTAACTGCATTATTAGTTTAATACTTCTTTGAATATATGCTTAGACTGCATGCTATCAAATTGTTTCATATGCCATGTTAAGTAGCCGAGCCTATTTAGATTGCATATCGTATGCGTTGCAGTAGTCATATTGCATAGTTAGGAATCATGCATTTTTCTAACTCATTTATCTTTTGGCTTGGAGTATTAGGTAAGCCTTTACTTGCTTTAGCATATCACATGTGTGATTTTTGCCATGTTTAACATGCTTACCATGAGTCTAATTGCTTAAGTGCTATAACTACTTGAATGCCTGTGGATGAATGCTAATTGCTTGAATTGGAATAATTTGAGTAATGTTCATATGCGATCACTTTTTCAAGTGGTACATATTCGAAACAATTTTCAAAAACAAATATGAATCAAGTGTTTTAATTCTTGCAATGTTAGTCTATACTTGTATATGTGCGCATCACATAGTAATGCTAGCCTAATAATCGGAACAAGAGCATATAATGTGAATAAGATTCATATCGTGATTAGTAGAGGCTGATCTTTGATCGGGCGAGCGGGGGTGCTCAATTCATGACCTTCCCCTCTCGTACCTAAGTTCCGAGCCAAAACAATCTTAGTGATGACGGACACATGGCCTTTGGCATAAGTCATGGATTTCTTGAATTTTTCAAAAAATATTTAGGTAGCAACTCTGTATCTAGCAAAGTAGTCCATTTTTGGCAATTTGATTTAAAATCGATTTTCCAAAAGATTTGTTGGATTTGGACTCTTTGGTGTTTATCTATTTCACATTGCACTTGTGAGATCAGATTCAGAAATGCGGCAGTCTAGTACTATAGGGCTTATTCATCTTTCGAAAGGGGGCGCGAAAAAGTCGAGCTATAGTTTCTGGCAACTCTGCTGGGGATTTAGAGAACTTAACTTGAACTTTATGATATGAAATTTTATCTACACTTAAATGTTTCTTTGCATTACATTTGCATTGATGCACTTAAGTCACTGTGTTTGCCATTTGCTATTCCTGGATGGCTTGCCTAAAAGCTTGCCGAAAGGTTGATCGGTCATGGGCTCTATCATGTTGGGAACACAACCCTTGGATCTGGGCTACCGCTGTACTGTTTGATCCTCCTTTCACTTCTCGGTGTTAGGTGTGAGAGGTACATTAGACAGTCTTGCCAAGGCACCCTTTTTGACCATTTGGCCTAGTTGCATATCGAAAAGCCATAGAGACTGTTCCAAACTAGGACAGGATGCTTACCCGAATATAAGATTGCGTGAAACTGCTTTGTTTGAATAGTTAACCCTAGTTCCTGACGAAACTAGGACAAGGTAACCTTACCCCCCTCATAGGGGTGTTTTGGCTCTCACTTAACTGGTATGTGCTTTGGAGTAAAACTGTACAAGGGTGCTTCATATCAGTGGTACAGTTAGTATATATTTTGGGGTAGAAGTCAGTGTGGAGTATAGTCACTCAGCTGTGATCATATTTGTTCTATTGAAATCAGGCTGAGGTGCTGTCTGTTTTCTCTTTTGCAAGGTAGTCCTGCAACCATAGCTTCAAAAGGCTCTGATATCCCCCGGGAACTCTGGACTCATGTCGATAGACTTTGTCAGGTCGGAGATTTAGTTCAAGGGCAACCAGTGTTTCCTTCGCCAGTGGCAAAGCAAAGAAGGGCCAGACAGGGCTCACCTGTTCCACTGTTCCGGTATTTACCAGTTAGATTACCTCTGTTCAGAGCACAACCATCTACCCCTATCATGGCTCAGCCTCCGACAAATCTAGAGGATTATTGATCCGTCTTCAGCAATCAATGGATTCGTGTAGCAAGATATGGCTAGGCAAGCTAAGATATTGCAGAAAATGATATTCAACTTTACGAACCTCCATGAAATTGGGGTTCAAATCAAGGATGCCATCAGACAAGGGCTCATTATTAAAGGTAATGAGCTTATGGGGAAAAATGCTGTTTGCAATTCTAATGCTACTACCAGTGGTAGCTCAGCTGCGAAATGTTCAGAAGTAAACACTACCACCATGTGTATCAAAAACCCTCTTCCTAATAATAGCCAAAGACTAACCACTTCAACTCAGCCCCAAGCTCAAACTTTACATCCTCTTTTCATGAAGCTCTCTCAAGCTTTGAAAATGCTGTGAGAAAAAAGGTGTCTAGAGCTTTTAAAACCTCGAGCCCTTCCAAATCCTCTTCCACCAAGACATGACCCTGCTAAATACTATGCTTATCATCAACAACCGGGTCATGATATAAACCGTTCCGTCATAAGATTTAGGATCTTATTGACGACGAGTTCATAACTCTACCAAAAAGACCTCAGACCACCACTAACCCATTACCCTCACACCTCAACCTAATCCATACACTGTCGTCCACCTATAACCCCAGCATATACATCACCCCAGCCAATTTACCCAAGCCTGAGGTGTTCATTCCAGAAAGCACGTACTTGTGCATGATGGATGCATTTGAACCCCAATCATCTCAAACCCATGAACCCACTGCTTCTAAGCTGATGAGCATGATTGAAGATCTACAGAGAACGGTGACAGATTTAACATTTGGGGTTTTAATCTTTTCAAAACGCTCCCCAATCTTGGGGCAAGCTGCAGTTGAAAAGAGCCATCTCGAAGCAATCTTAAGTCTGGGTGATGACAGATTAGCAATAAATGGGCTATGCTCCGATGTAGCAACCTAATCCCTTGGCAAAATGGAGGCACGAGGGAAGAATAAGGTCAGGGCAAGTATTGATCCTTATGAATAGCTTCAGTGGGCTATTAAGGCGTTAAAGGGTAAAGGGCTAAACAAACAGCAAGTACTTGCAGTTGTTGCAAAAACTGTGGATGACATTTTTGTTGCTCAGGTTAGAAGCATTTTGCATCAAAAGGCAAGCCAAGAAAAGGAATGTCGTACCAAAAACACCTATTTCGGCTCCAATCCTACACTCGTAAGAGATCATCAAACCCAGTCAACACCGACCAACCCCTCTATCAATCCCTCTAGGACAGGTAACCACACCTACAATCCCCTTTTTATGACCTTATCCAAAGCTCTTCAAATTCTCGTAGGGCAAGACCATCTCAAACCCCTTGACCCTCGGCCTCTCTCTAATCCCCTTCCAGCCAGGTATAAAGCTGCCAAGTACTGTGCCTTCTATTAACAAACCGGCCACGACACTGACAGTTGTTTTCATCTTTGCCATGAAGTTCAAAATCCGATTGACAATAAGGTCATCACTCCATCGGGTCCTACAAAGTCTATCGGCACTAGATCGATAAACTGGGGAGATAATGTGACTATGTGATCAGGGATAAACCACATGCTGATGGCGCTCATTTTATTCCAGATGTGGTGAATGGCACGTACTGTTTTAGCACTTTGAAAATACTGTTTATTTTACTTTCTGAACTGGGTATCGAGTCAGTCTTGTTGTATTTAGTCAGTCTAGTTTTGGTGATTTCGGGGGTATTAACTCGGACATCACTTTCTTGTTTTGTGTTTGTCTTGACTCTTTTTTTTTGCGTTTATTTCTATCATTGAGCCAGTTGAGCTAGAAGATCTGAATGAAACGGCAGCAATTTCCACTTGCTTCTCTGTGCCTTTAAATCATTGCATTGACTTAAGTTTTTCAAAACTTTTTTAACACAAGTGAAAACAAAGAGGAAGGAATTTCTCAGGATTTGCAAAAATTTGATCAACTGAGAGGAAGAGAGGCGTGCTAAACCCTTAATAAATGAGATCATATCTGTTAATGTGAGTACTGAGAAGGATCCTGGCTTGATCCAGATTAGTTCTACATTGTCTTCAGAAGAGCATGAGCGACTAGTCGCTTTATTAAAAGAATTTCAAAAAAAATATTTTGCGTGATCCTACGAAGACATGCCTTGAATTAATCTTGAGATTGTACAACATAGGATCACTCTCGGTCTCGAGACTCGACCCTTGATGCAGAATGCTCAAACAATCAACCACAATGTGAGGCTTGCATGGCCGGATTCGAAACAGCTCTTGAACTGGGGGTAAGAAGGTTATGTGTGATCAAAGGAAGCTTGCATAACTGGATTAGAAGTAGCCCTTGAACTAGGGGCAAAACAGGTCAGAGGTGCTCGAAGATTCAAAACTAGGTCATTTCTCAAACCAATGAAGACTGGCAAGAAAGCCAAATCCCATAATCTGAGAGAAGAAAATTTATTGTTGAAAGGACAATCGAGTTCTCTCTGCGACAGCAGGGGCAAATTTAGACCCAATTGGATGGCTCTTACATCATCAAGACTATTTAGTCAGGAACAACAGCCATTCTCATGGATTCAGATGGCTTAGAGATCCTACGGCCAATCAACATGGATAAGTTAAACTTTTCTATCCTTGAGAGGCTGGCCGAAAACCCGGAAGGATGACTCAGGCAAAAGTTAGAACAAGAAAAAGAAAAAGAACAAAAATGAAAAATGAGAAAAGAAAAAAAAAAAAGAAAAGCAAAAGAAGGAAAAAAAGAAAAGAAAAATGACAAGAAAAAATAGAGCTCGCAAGGTTGAAAACCTGAAAGGACAGCCTTGGCAAAAGTTAGAGCACAAACGAAGAGTGTCAACACCCGAGTGTACCTTAACCCCCGGAACTATATACGGCCTGATTCTCATCTTTAGGATACGTAGGCAACTTCATCCTGAAGTTCGGCCCCAACCATTTTCAACCTACTGGTCTCATCTATGATTGATTGGCTTATCTTTATTCAAACTCGGCTATTCTCTCTACGTGCAAATTGGCTCATCTTCGTGCTAATCTTCATTCAAATTCGGTTGTCCTATTTCGTTAGAAAATTCAGCTTGAAGACAAATCAAGTTCAGATCTGAGATTGTGCATCTCAAGAGTTAAATCTACGTTGGTTGAGCAATGGCCATTTGCAAAAATAGTTTTTGAAGATTTTTAATGAGGTTGACTAATTTGCTCGAAAATTATTCCATTTTTCTAAAATTTGACCATTTCTTGGACCCAAAAAATGAAAAATTTCAGTGTTCATAGCCTAACTTACATGATTTCAAAACAGGAAGTCGAATAAGCATGTTAATCTAACTCTCATATTGCTCAAAATTGTTTTAGCAGAAAGCCAAACACAAAAAATGGTCAAAATGATGAACTAGGGGCACAGTCGAGTTAGGTTTTCTGTCTTTCCCCATTATCAATGCACTCGCCAGAAAGGGCACAACTGAAGCTAGTAGCAAAAGGCCGAAAGGTCTCTTATCCTCCAAGCAGTGAGGTATCAAGCCAAGTGCGAAACACAAGCTAGAAATGGAGCTGGATATTCGACCCCCTCATCTAGACGGGTTTGATCACACCCAAATTAGCGTCTGAACCGGAATGGGGAAATAGAAAACGTAATATGTGAGGCCAATCAATTGTATACCTGGCCTATGGGATATGTTATAACTCATCTCGATCAAATTAAGCCAAGGGCATCGTCAACCGATGTCAGTCGCAGATCTACTGCACATCCAGTCGCACCATAATCCCTCTGTGGGAAAGCTCACTAGTTGTGAGAGAAAGAAGGAGAATCTAGCAGAATAGCAGGGGCAAGATCTCACAACTTCCTGCTTATCCATCAACTACCCAAGGGAGGGATAAAAAAATAAGAGAGATTAAAGAATAGGCAGATTTGCGCTGAGAGAAAAAGTGAGGAACGGGCTTGTCAGAGAAATAGAGATTGAGTGCTAAAGTGATGTGAGAATCACAAATAAGAAAAAGTGAGAAACAATACCTAAAGAAGCAGGCTCCCCATGAACTGAGAGGTCTCCCACCGGTGGTAAACATCCGAGTGTTGTGTTTGTTGTTCTTGTTTGTCTCGATTCTTGTTTTGAGTCATTCTGAGTGTAAATAGATGTGTTTAGGTTGTTTTACTTTGTTTTTCCTTTGTTCAGTTATGGTGTACTATGGTCAGTCGTAGGCTCAATACCCGGTTAAGAACTCATTCTCGATTTGTAAAAATAAATCATTTTGTACTCAGAGTGCCATGCCATTCCAACATGTCATGCAAAACAAGGTTCCTTCTTTCATAAAAATGCAGGGTCCACCCTTGATCAAAAGAGAGAGCAACCGAACCAAAAACCTATCTGAAGCTATATAGGTTCTAGACTGCAAAGTAAAAGAAAAGAGGAAAAATTGGAGCATCTGAGTTTGTTTCAAATTCAGCATTTTCGAGATTGCATTCCAGGTACACCTTCTCAGGCCTTGCCATTTCTTTGGAGTATGAGTGTATCTCGACCCCAAGTTCAAGCCTACTTCTAGTCAAAATAGTGATCAAAGCGGCATGCAGATGTTACCCCGTACCAATATGAACAGGATGTATCCTTTTTTAGCATGTTACAAAGTCTCCGAGGGGTAAATTGGAGGATGTCGCTAAACAACACCTTTTGTTCGATTTGTCGTTCTGTCAAATTACATGCTCTCTTCTGTTGCATAAAATGTTCATTTTCACATATACTTATGCTGCACACGTGCCTTGCATCGTTTATGATTCATGCATAGCATATGCTTTCAATTTCGCATTGAATATGCTCTTGCTTCTTGCATCTTGCAGATAGCATGCTTTCAATTAACCTCATACATCGATTGTCTATCTTACATGGAACATGCATTGTCAATGTATTGCTTTGCAAACTAATCACTTTGTGCATCTACCGCACAATCTCGCCTTGTATCGCACTATCTTGTGCACTTTGAATCGCACTATCTTGTGCACTAACCCCATTCGTGCTATCTTGCGCATCTCTTGTATCGCACTATCTTGCGCACCTTTATATCGCTATCTTGCACATCCTTTGTTCGCACTATCTTACGCATCCTAAATTGCACTATCTTGTGCACTGTGTATCGCACTATCTTGTACACTCACTAGGTCTAAGAGACCTTAAATCCTCTAAAGGAGCAATTCCTTTTGTGTTTGATGTGCCCGAACAGCTTCAGGCAGTCTGGTATAGCCGCCTGACTGTATTTGCGATGAGTTCCTAGGAGATTGGAAACTAGAATTCGAATGGCAATGCCTAGAACATAAAAGTTCAGAATTTCTGAGACTAAAGTCTGGTTTAAATACCCAGGGGTGTATCATCGGCTTGAAATCTGTATGGCAGCCCCATAGGTTGAGGTAGCTTGTATGCACCTTAATTCTAGATACTGACCCAACCTAGTCTGTCACCCCGTTGGAGAATAGGGAAAGTTGTGAATATGATCAGGAAGAAAAGTGGCATCCGTGGCTTCTATCTGCAGAGGTTACCCCTTGTCAGCATTTGAGGGCCTTTGAATTGTGAGTTGAAAGTAAGAGTTCGAAGAACACAAGGGGTAGATCCCCGTCAGAGTAGAGCGATTCATCGCCACTCACCCCACGAGGTACTTTCTAAAGTGTCGCTTTGTTTGTTTACTGCATTTCCTGTGCATCTATTGCACAAACTCATCATACTTTGTGCATCTATCGTACACGTTCATTCCTCTTTTCATCTTTTGTCGTGTTTTATCTTGGGACGCGTGAAGTGCAAGCCTGAGCGATTTCTCTTGTATCTTAGGATGTGTGAAGTGCGGCTCTGGGCATGTTTTATCTCAAGACACGTGTAGCGCAAGCCCAAGCAGTTTTATAGTATCTTAGGACGAGTGAAGCGCGGCCCTGGGCGTGTTTTATCTTGGGATGCGTGAAGCGCGAGCCCAAGCAGTTTCTCTTGTATGTTAGGATGCGTGAAGCACGACCCTGTGTGTGTTTTTATCTCGGGCCGCGTGAAGCACGAGCCCCAGTGGTCTCTCTTGTACCTCAGGACACATGAAGCATGGCCCTAGGCGTGTTTTATCTCGGGACGCGTGAAGCGCGAGCCCAAGCGATTTCTCTTGTATCTCAGGACGCACTGCATGTTTCATCTCGGGACACGTGAAGTGTGAGCCCGAGCGATTTTATAGTATCTCAGGACACGTGATGTGTGGCTCTGGGCGTGTTTTATCTCAAGACGCATGAAACGCGACCCCGAGCGGCTTTTCTTTCTTGTTTCTCAAGATGCGTGTAGCACGATTCCGAACGAGTTCTCTTGCTTCTCGGGACGCATGAAGCGTAAGACCAAGTAATTTTTCTCGGGATGTGTGAAACACGAGCCCGAGCGATTTTTGTTCCTCTGGTTCTCAATACGCGTGAAACGCAACCCCGAGCGATTTTCTCTCTTTAATTTCTCGGGACGTGTGAAATGCAACCCCAAGCGATTTTCATTTCTCAGTTTCTCAGGATGCATGAAACACAACCCTAAGCTATGTTTTCTTTCCTCGTTCCTCGTTTTGGCGTGGTTAGAGTGTGTTTTAGATCTTTTTGCCTGAAGCTTGTTTTGGTTTTTAGCTTGAAGCTGTTCATTCATATGTTGTATCTTGTTATTTTGTTTATTGCATCTGTTATTGCTTATTGCATCATCTCGCATGATCATGAGTTTTCAAAATAGTCGGCTTCGCGTGACGTGTGAATCCAGCTTTCAAAATTGCATTGTGCATATCATTTGCTCTTGCCCCAGAATTACGCTGGTTTGATTCCTTGCAAAGGGATACGTAGGCAACCTGCGGATGCAATCGTTTTATTTCTGTCTTGTTTGCTTGTCCAAGTCTTACGGTCGGGCTTTGACATTTACTCACGTCATTTCACGACTCCGAGTTCTGTCAAAGAGGGGCAACAGTAGACACCCCATTTTGGACCGCCCTTAGGACTTGGACACCATCGCTTGCACACTCGATGATGAGTCTATACGCTTGTCAAGTGCTCTAAGTCCTCAGCAGAACGCCACAGCTTTGAGCCTTCAAACCTTGTACACCTGTTGCCTCATTTTTGGACCAAACCTAATGTTTTTCAAGCATGCAACCCCTGGTGGCCTGCCGGCCACCTTTTTGGGCTGCTGACCATCACTCTTGGCTGCTGGCCACTGATGTGACCTGTCGGCCACCAATGTCTTTTGCAGATATTTTGTGATAATTGTGCTAGCTGTTTACATAGATGCTTGCATCTGCTCCCAGGTGTATGGCTAGATGTTCTTGAGGGAAATTCAAGTTTTCTATATATAAAGGGCCTCCCTCTCATGTTTTAAGGGTAGAAAAATTTTAGAGCAAAATTTTTTCTCTCTCTTCCAAATCTCTACACTTTTGCCTACATATCCTTCACCTTTGCCTATACACCGTTAACCAAACCTCTTCATATTTGAGTTGAGGTATCTTTGAGGCTTGTTGGAGCTCTTGATGGTGTGTTTGCTTAGTTTTGTTGCTTGGAATTGATTTTCTCTTCAAGAGATATAAGGCTTTGCCTCTTCACTTGCTTTGACTACTCTTTTTCTTGCAATTTTCCAAGTGTTTTTGAGCTGTAAAAACTCTATATTTTTAGGCTGAAACTTGGGTTTTAAGGCCATTAAAGGTTGAGGGTAGTTCACCCTTCTTTACACCTTGTTTTGAAGGCCTTTTCCCTTGTGTTTTTCCATCTATAGACACCCCATTTTGACCGTCCTCAAGACTTGGACGTCATCATTTGAACACTCGATGATCATCCATGTTTGTTTTCATTTTGAATGCCCGAAGTTCTTGGCGGAGTGCCTTGCCTTTGAGCTTTTAAAACCTGTCTATTTTGTGCTTGGTTGTGGACCAAGAGCTTTGTGCTTTGCATCTGGAGGAGAGGGTGGCTTGTTGGCCATCCCCAATGTCCATCGGCCATGGCTTGTTCCTGACGGCCATTTTTCTCCTTTTACAGATATTTTATGTGCCAGTTGTGCCAATTGTTGAACACTAAAAGCCTCCACCATACACGTGTATGGAGGGATGAAGGCAAGCTTTTTGCTTGTTTTTCTATATAAGGGGAGGTCTCTTCCCCATTTTGAGGGCTCAGAAATTTTGTGAGCAAAAATTCGGCCTCTCTTTCTAAAATTCTCTTTCTATATTTTGTGCTTAGAATTTAGATTTCTCTACACATTTGCACTAAGACCCTAGTCAAAAACCTTCATCTTGGAGCTGAGGTTCTTGGAGGTCCTATTTGAGGTCTAAAGCTTGGTTTTAGCTCAGAATTGCACTTGTTTTGCTGTTGTGCTTCAAGGGTAAGGACTTACCTCTTTCAAGCTTTGTTTTAATTAAGTGCTTGGCCATCTCTTTAAGTTATTTTGACCTGGTTTTTCAACCATAAAAAACTATGATTTAAAGGTTTTAAAATGGTGGTTTAAGCCTTGTTGAGTTAAGGGGGTTGTCTCCTATTTTGCTATTTGGCTTGTGAAGCCATTTGTCCTACCTTTTAAAGCTTTTCAAACAACTTTTTTTTGGCCTTTCAACCACTGAAATCCAGTGAATTTTCAGTGGTAAAAACTTAGTTTTGAGGTCCAAAATAGAAGGGGGTGGCCTCCCCTCCCTTGTGTTTTCTTTGCAAGGGTTGATGGCCCAACATGTGAGCATGTTTTTCTACCATCTCATGGCTTGATCTCAACATGTTTTTGCTACTTTTTTAACCTGCTTTAGCTCTGTTTTTGGTTGGTTGGGTCACTTGTTGCTTGTTTCTTACACTTGTAGTGTAATCATGCTTACTAGCTTAGTATGCCTAATGAGTTAGCCTATCATTTTAATTAGTTTTAACTCTATCTCAGCATGCTTTTGCTCATGTTTTGACATGTTTTAACTCTGTTTTGAGTGGTCTTGGTCATATAACTCATGCTTTGTATAGCTATAGTGCAAGTGCCTTCACTAGCTTTATGTTTCAAGGCCTTTAACATGCTTTGCTTGAGATGATTGCATGATATAGCATCATTTAACATATAATTTCAGTGCCTATATCTCTGTCACACTCTCACATATTCCACTCTTTCATTGCTTTTGAGAGTTGTGCTTTGTGCCTTGTTTGTGAGCCAACATGCGAGCATGTTTTTCTTGCTTTCTATGCCATAATTCTAGCATGTTTTGACTATTGATTTGGCATGTTTAAGCTCTGTCCAGAGCTGGTTTGGTCATTCAAGCTTAGTATTGCATGCCTCTAGTGTTGTGCTCTTCACTAGTTTAAGTGTTTATGGCTTTTGAACATGTTTTGCATGCATTGCTTACATGATTTAGTGTCTTTAACATGTCATTTCAGCACTGAAAATTCCACAACCTCCCTCATTTCTTCACTTTTAATTTAGTTTAGCCTTAGGGTTGTGTTTAAGCTTGAGATAGAGCTTGTGCCCAATGGCTTTAACTCTCTTTTGAGAGTTTCTTCTAACCAAAGGCATGATCTCTCTCATGTCTTAAATCATCCTTCGGTTGACCCCTCTCTCATTAGAGGACTATCACATTGGACTTAATCAGTTAAAGGATTAATCGGTAATGTAAAATGTGTAAACAAAAATTGAACGAAGTAAAACTTGTGCAAGATAAGCATTTGTGTTGCATTGCATGTGTATGGATCGGACGTTAATCCAAACATAAGAAATGTGAGACGTTTCATACTCAAAGTGATGAAACGTGTCACATTTCTTGGTCGCCGTCACCCTTGATCATACATGATAGGGTGGTGGCCATTTGAGTCTTATGTGTGCATTAATTAACATTGTACAAGCTTGGTTCTTGGCCACCATGCATTGAAAATGCTTGGTTGGTGACTTCAGAGCCAAGTGCCACACTCTTTTGAGCTTGAGAAATGATAAGGAGTGTGGCAATACACACATCCCTTGACAAATACACTGTCATGCCTCTGTTTGCTCTCTGTTGCAGCAAAAGGAGGAAGTTCGGGAGATTAGTGGCCGACCGGCCACATGTACTAGCCGACCGGCCACCAAAGCCAGCCGACTGGCCACTAGTAGTGGTCGATGGCCACCAATCATAGCCGATTAGCCATCAGTGTATTCTTGAGGTCAAGTAAAAGCAATCTGGAGGTTGGCATAATTTTCAGAGGTCCAAAAACGTGCAAACAGAGGCATTTAGAGACAAGGTGGTGGATTTTTGAGAGGACGCAACCGAGCATGCATGTCTCCCTCGCCCGCAAGGCTATTTTCATTGCTTTATTAGCTAATTGTAGCTAATTATTACATGTGTTGTAATTAATTAGTTTAATTTGTTTTGTAATATTTTAATTAGCTTAAATTAGCTAGTTATTCAATTGTGTTGTAATAATTAATTAGCTAGAATAGTTAATTAGTTGGGTTTGTAATAATTAGCTTAGCTTAGTGTAGCTTAGCTTATTTATTTAGACCCTCTTTCGGGAGGGCATAATGTTGTAATAAATGTGCGTATGTGTATGCATGTCTTCCGACCACACGTCTTTCTCCATTTTATTTACCCACTTTTGATGGTTAGATTAGGGCACGTTTTGATTAGCATACCTTATGCTTGCATGTTTGCATCATTCATTTGTCTTGCATGCACCAGGCTCAGTGCATCATTCAAACTGCATCATATTTCAATACCTCTTTAAATACATGTATCAAATTGTCGCATTCATATGCCATCTTAGATAGCCGAGCCTATTTTAGTTGCATTATTGCATGTGTTGCATTAACCATCTTGTAGAGTTAGGATCATGCATATTCTAACTAGTTTTCTAGGCCATCTTAGAAATGCCACCATCAAGGACTGAAAAGGAGGTGCGTGGCTTTCTAGGTAAAGTGCAATTTATAAGACGGCTTATTACAAAATTAACCTTGACTTGTGAACCACTATTTGGTCTCCTAAAGAAAGGAAAGAAATTCTAATGGGATGACCGATGCCAAGTTGCTTTCGAGCAGATCAAGCAGCATCGACAGAACCCACTCATGTTGTCACCACCAGAGCCGGGGAAGCCGTTGATTTTGTATATGTCAGTAATCGACACGACAATGGGCTACATGCTTGCGTAGGAATCTGAAGATATAGTGGAGAAAACCATCTATTACCTAAGCAAAAAGATGCTGGAATATGAGACCCGTTATACTTCACTGGAAAAGGCTTGCTTAGCTTTGGTATGGGCCACCAGGAAGTTGTGACACTACCTGTTAGCTCACTCTGTAATACTGGTTTCGAGATTAGATCCCATCAAATATCTCTTCGAGAAACCAGCGCTTACGGGTAGGCTAGCCCGTTGGTTGTTTCTTCTCTCCAAATTCGACTTAAAGTATGTGACGCACAAGTCTGTGAAAGGAAGAGCGGTAGCGGAGTTCCTAGACGATCACCCAGTGTAGGGAGATGAAGCAGTAGAGTATCTGTTCCCAGATGAGGCCATTCTGCACATCGAATAAAAGATTTGGACTATGTACTTTGACAGAGCGTCTAATCAGTACGGGTATAGGATAGGGGTGTTGCTGATAGCGCCCGACAATTCCCACATACCCTTAGCCTTCAAACTCCGGTTCAAAGTGTCAAACAACGAACCAGAACACGAAGCATGTATCACTGGTTTGGAAGCCGCCTTGGAACTGGGGGCAAAACGGTTGGACGTCATTGGGAACTCGAACCTGGTTGTATCTCAAGCAAAAGGAGATTGGAAAGCTAAAGAAGAAAGAATGAAAACCTACCACCAGACCTTGGACGTTCTGATTCCACGGTTTGAAAAGCTGACCTTCACCCATCTATTAAGAGAGAACAACAGGTTCGCTGACGCTTTATCAACTATATCTTCCATGATAGACATCCCTTTAGGAGTCCGGTTGCGTCCGATCATTATTGAACAAAGGTATGTGCCAGCCTACGAACTGATTGCCGCCATAGATGAAGTACAAGATCAGAGCCCCTGGTATCACGATGTCTGGGACTTCTTGGAAAATGAGGCTTATCCACTAGGGGCAAATGCCAAAGATAAAAGGGCAATATGGCGAATGGCGCTCAGTTTATCATCTGTGGGGTAAATTGTACAAACAAGGTCATCTGGGAATGCACAAGTTATGTGTTGATGAAGAAGAGTCCAAGCGCTTAATGGAGGCCATCCATGGAGGAAAGTGCGGATCACACATGAGTGGAGTAATGCTAGCTCGAAAGATTCTCAGGCAGGGTTACTACTGGTCAACCATGGAGGAGAATTGTATCGATTTTGTTCAGCGATGCCACAAGTGTCAGATCTATGCAAACCACATGAATATTCCGCCGTCAATGCAATACAACATGACTTCTCCGTGGACTTTTTCAGTATGGGAAATTGATGTTATTGGGGTAGTTACTCCGAAGAGGTCAAATGGGCACGAGTATATCCTGGTGGCAATAGACTACATTACAAAGTGGGTTGAGGCCCAATCCTATGCAGCGTTGAAAGCGTCGCACGTAGCCACGTTCATCAGGAACAACATTATCTGTCGGTATGGGGTCTCGAATGAGATCATTTCGGACAATGGTTCCCATCTCAAGAAAGAAGTGAGATCATTTCGAATGAGATCATTTCGGACAATGGTTCCCACTTCATTTCGGAAAATGGTTCCCACTTCAATGGTTCCCATTTGAGGTCTAAAGCTTGGTTTTAGTTCAAAATTGCACCAGTTTTGCTGATATGCTTCAAGGGTAAGGACTTACCTCTTTCAAGCTTTGTTTTAAAGTGCTTGGCCATCTCTTTAAGCTATTTTGACCTGATTTTTCAACCATAAAAAACTCTGATTTTAAGGTTTTAAAATGGTGGTTTAAGCCTTATTGTTGTCTCCTATTTCGCTATTTGGCTTGTGAAGCCATTTGTGCTACCTTTTAAAGCTTTTCAAACAACTTTTTTTTGGCCTTTCAACCTCTAAAATCCAGGGGATTTTCAGTGGCAAAAACTTGGTTTTGAAGTCCAAAATAGGAGGGGGTGGCCTCCCCTCCTTGTGTTTTCTTTACAAATGTTGATGGCCCAACATGTGAGCATGTTTTTCTACCATCTCATGGCTTGATCTCAACATGTTTTTGCTACTTTTTTGACCAGCTTTAGCTCTGTTTTGGCTGGTTGGATCACTTGTTGCTTGCTTCTTACACTTGTAGTGTAATCATGCTTACTAGCTTAGTATGCCTAATGAGTTAGCCTATCATTTTAGCTTATGTTAGCTCTATCTCAGCATGCTTTTGCTCATGTTTTGACATGCTTTAACTCTGTTTTGAGTGGTCTTGGTCATATGACTCATGCTTTGTATAGCTATAGTTCAAGTGCCTTCACTAGCTTTATGTTTCAAGGCCTTTAACATGCTTTGCTTGAGATGATTGCATGATATAGCATCATTTAACATGTAATTTCAGTGCCTATATCTCTGCCACACTCTCACATATTCCACTCTTTCATTGCTTTTGAGAGTTGTGCTTTGTGCCTTGTTTGTGAGCCAACATGCAAGCATGTTTTTCTTGCTTTCTATGCCTTAATTCCGCATGTTTTGGCTACTGATTTGGCATGTTTAAGCTCTGTCCAGAGCTGGTTTGGTCATTCAAGCTTAGTATTGCATGCCTCTATTGTTGGGCTCTTCACTAGTTTAAGTGTTTATGGTTTTTGAACATGTTTTGCATGCATTGCTTACATGATTTAGTGTCTTTAGCATGCAATTTCAACACTGAAAATTCTTCAACCTCTCTCATTTATTCACTTTTAATTTGCTTTGAGTGTTGGTTAGCCTTAGGGTTGTGTTTAAGCTTGAGATAGAGCTTGTGCCCAATGGCTTTAACTCTCTGTTGAGGGTTCCTCCTAGCTAAAGGCATGATCTCTCTTATGTCTTAAATCATCTTTCGGTTGACCCCTCTCTCATTAGAGGACTTTCACATTGGACTTAATCGGTTAAAGGATTAATCGGTAATGTAAAATGTGTAAACAAGAATTGAACGAAGTAAACCTTGTGTAAGATAAGCATTTGTATTGCATTGCATGTGTTTGGATCGAACGTTAGTCCAAACACAAGAAATGTGAGACGTTTCATACTCAAAGTGATGAAACGTGTCACATTTCTTGGTCACCGTCACCCTTGATCATACATGATAGGTTGATTGCCATTTGAGTCTTATGTGTGCATTAATTAACATTGTACAAGCTTGGTTCTTGGCCACCATGCATTGAAAATGCTTGGTTGGTGGCTTGAGAATCAAGTGTCACACTCCTTTGAGCTTGAGAAATGATAAGGAGTGTGGCAGTACACACATCCGTTGACAAATACACTGCCATGCCTCTGTTTGCTCTCTGTTGCAGCAAAAGGAGGAAGTTCAGGAGATTAGTGGCCGACTGGCCACATGTACTAGCCGACTGGCCACCAGTAGTGGTCGATGGCCACCAATCATAGCCAATCAGCCATCAGTGTATTCTTGAGGTCAAACAGAAGCATTTGGAGGTTGGCATAATTTTCAGAGGTCCAAAGATGTGCAAACAGAGGCATTTAGAGAAAGATGGTAGATTTTCGGGAGGACGCAACTGAACATGCATGTCTCCCTTGCCCGCGAGGCCATTTTCATTGCTTTATTAGCTAGTTGTAGCTAATTATTACACGTGTTGTAATTAATTAGTTTAATTTGTTTTGTAATATTTTAATTAGCTTAAATTAGCTAGTTATTCAATTGTGTTGTAATAATTAATTAGCTAGAATAGTTAATTAGTTGGGTTTGTAATAATTAGCTTAGCCTAGTGTAGCTTAACTTATTTATTCGGACCCTCCTTCGAGAGGGCATAATATTGTAATAAGTGTGTGTGTGTGTGCGCGCGTGTGTGTGCATGTCTTCCAACCCCACGTCTTTCTCCCTTTTATTTACCCGCTTTCGGTGGTTAGATTAGGGCACGTTTTGATTAGCATACCTTATGCTTGCATATTTACATCATTCATTTGTCTTACATGCACCGGCATCGGCGCATCATCCAAACTGCATCATATTTCAATACCTCTTTGAATACATGTATCAAATTGTCGCATTCATATGCCATCTTAGATAGCCGAGCCTATTTTAGTTGCATTATTACATGTGTTGCATTAGGCATCTTGTATAGTTAGGATTATGCATATTTCTAACTAGTTTTCTGTTTTGACTTGGAGTACAATGTAAGTATTTACGCTTTAGCATCCTTGCATGAGTGTGAGTGCTACCATATTTCGCATGCTTGCCATGAGGCTATGCGCTTATATGCTAAACTGCATGAATGTCTGTGGATGAAGGTTTTATTACTTGGATTGGGACAATTCATCAAATGTGAGTTTTAAGCCCACTTTGTGAAGTGGTAAATCATGTTTTTAAGCCCACTAGAAGGTGGCAAATCCGCGCTTTGGCCCACTTGCGGGTGGCATTTTCAAACTATTTTCGAAAACAAACATGAGTTGTTTTGTTCCAATTCTTGTGATTTAGTCTATACTTGTATGCTGTGTGCATCATGTAGTAAGGTTAGCTAATAATCGGAATAAGAACACATGAGATTTATAAAACAACATATCATGCTTAGTAGAGACCGATCATTTGATCGGCCGAACGGGGGTGCTCATTTCAGGACCTTCCCCTCTCGTATCCAAGTTTCCGAGCCGATGCAACTTTGGTGATGACGAACACGTGGCCTTTGGCACGAGTTAGGATTTCCTAAATTTCCCAAAAATAATATTTATGTGGCAACTCTGTAATCTGGCAAAGTAGTCCAGTTTGGCATTATTTGATTCAAAATCTGATTTTCCAAAATGATTTGCTGGATTGGACTCTTTGGTGATTTATCAGTCTTACATTGTACTTTGTGAGATTAGATTCAGAATCGTAACAGGAGTCCAAACTGTAGGACCTATTCGCACCTCTCTGAAAGGGGGGCGCGCGAAGAAAGTCGAGCGCTACACCATCCTTTTACGACCTTTTTTTCAGCTTTTAAACATTATTTTTTAGAGTTATTTCAGGGGTCAAAATCATGTTTTGAAATCCAAAATTGGAGGGATTAACTTCCCCTCCTTGTGTCTTGCTTACTAGCCTAGCTTGTGCTATGTTTTAGTTTATTAATCTAGCATTTTTTGTCTTTATTCCAGCATGTTTTAGGACTGTTTTTAGAGTGTTTTAGCACTGTTTTTGGTTGATAGTTTCATTTAAGCTTTGTTTTGTATACTCATAGCGTAAGCACTGTTTTTGGTTGATAGTTTCATTTAAGCTTTGTTTTGTATACTCATAGCGTAATTATCCTCATGAGTTTGGTGTTCTAAGCCTTAGACACCATCTTGTTTGAGTTGATTGCATTTATTTATGGCTTTCCATACTTGTGATCACTCTTAATCAGCTCTGCAACCTCCCTCCTTTCTTAGCTTTTGTTTTACTTTGAAAGTGGTTTCAAACAACTTGTTTGTTCAAAGCATGAAATTGAGATGTAATGGTTAATGGTTTAATCCCTTAAGGGATTCATTACCAACGGTATGATGTCTCTTTTATACCCAAAATAACACTTGGTTTGAACTCTCTTTCCATTAGAGGACTTAGCTTCACCCTTCGAACTCAATGAATTAAAGGATAGTTGGTAATTTAAAATGAAGTAATCAAAATGGGACTAAAAGGATGCAAGATAAGAATTTAGTTTTGTGTTCAATCGGACGTTAATTGAACACATGGAAACTTGAGGAATTTCATACTAATTAGTGATGAAATTATTCAAGTTTCCAAGGTTAACACTTCCCTAGATCAATTCATGAAAGGGAGGAGGTTAAAGTCTTATTTTGTTGCATTTATTGAACTTGCACACTTTGGTTCATAAGCCATCATGCAATGAAATTGCTTGAGTTGCTGGTTTGTGGACCAAAGTTTACTACTCTTTAATTTGTTCATGATAAGGAGGAGTAAATTATGCATACAAACCCTTTAGAATACTCTGTGCATATTCTGTTTGTTCTCTATTATAGCAAGATGAACTGTGCAGTTGTGGCTGGCAAGCCACTTTCCATGGTTAGCAGGCCACCAATGCAAAATTCAGCAGTGTGTTTTTTGAGCAAAGCAGAGCTATTCTAGAGGTGGACAAAGGTGTAAGTGTTCTACTCGCAACAGAGACCTTCTAGAAGCAAAAAAGTGGCCTTTTCGGGTGGAAACCGAACACGTACATGAGCATTCCTCGCATACCGAGCATGTTTAAGTTTAAATATTTAGTTTAGATATTTGTTGTAATTAATTAGTTGTAGCTAGTTAATTTTGTAAAATGTTGTAATAATTAGTTAGTTAACTAGTTGTTTGATCTCGTCTTGTAATTATTTTAGTTAACTAGAATAGTTAATTCATTTGTTGTAATAATTAGTTAAGTAGTTTAGCTAATTTAATTTGTTTTGTAATAATTAGCTTAGCTAGTTAGCTAGTTAGTTTATTCGGACTCTCCTTTGTAAGAGCGAAATGTTGTAATAATGTATATGTCATCCAAACCCACGTCTCTCTCTCTTTTATTTTACTAGCTTATAAGGGTTAGTTTAGTGACATCATGTTTTGTTTAGCATACTTCATATTTGCATCCATTTACATTGCATGCACTGGGGCTCGGTGCATCCTTCTAACTGCATTATTAGTTTAATACTTCTTTGAATATATGCTTAGACCGCATGCTATCAAATTATTTCATATGTCATGTTAAGTAGTCGAGCATATTTAGATTGCATATCGTATGCGTTGCATTAGTCATATTGCATAGTTAGGAATCATGCATTTTTCTAACTCATTTATCTTTTGGCTTGGAGTATTAGGTAAGCCTTTACTTGCTTTAGCATATCGCATGTGTGATTTTTGCCATGTTTAGCATGCTTGTCATGAGTCTAATTGCTTAAGTGCTATAACTACTTGAATGCCTGTGGATGAATGCTAATTGCTTGAATTGGAATAATTTGAGTAATGTTCATATGCGATCACTTTTTCAAGTGGTACATATTCGAAACAATTTTCAAAAATAAATATGAATCAAGTGTTCCAATTCTTGCAATGTTAGTCTATACTTGTATGTATGCGCATCACATAGTAATGCTAGCCTAATAATCGGAACAAGGGCATATAATGTAAATAAGATTCATATCATGATTAGTAGAGGCTGATCTTTGATCGGGCGGGGGTGCTCAATTCATGACCTTCCCCTCTCGTACCTAAGTTCCCAAGTTGAGACAATCTTGGTGATGACGAGCACGTGGCCTTTGGTACGAGTCATGGGTTTCCTAAATTTCTCAAAAAATATTTAGATGGCGACTCTGTATCTGGCAAAGCAGTCTATTTTTGACAATTTGATTCAAAATCGATTTTTCAAAAAATTTGTCAGATTAGGACTCTTTAGTGTTTATCTATTTCACATTGCACTTGTGAGATCAGATTCAAAAACATGGGAGTCCAGTACTGTAGGGCTTATTCGTCTTCCGATAGGGGGCGCGAAAAAGTCGAGCTACAATTTCACGCAAAGAGGGTGAAACAAAAGATACAAGCCAAACTACGTTTCACGTAGAAAGGGCGAAAAGGTGCAAGTCAAACTACGCTTCGCGTAGAATGGGTGTGAAAAATGCAAGCCTAACTACGTTTCACGCAGAGAGGTGAGAGATGCGAACCAAATTATGTTTCACGTAGAGAGGGTGAAAGATGCAAACCAAATACATGCAACAAGCCAAATCACAGCGTCAGTTGATAAAGGTAGAAACAATAAGGTAATAGGCACGATGGATATAGATGCAAGATAATTATTGTAGTTGATGCAAAATACAATGCAATACATGTTCCATGCAACATAATAGAAAAGATAAAAAACGGTGGCTTTGAAAACACCTCATGGGGGAAACTGGCGATGAACAACCCTGTTCTGCTAGGGATCTTCCTGTTCTTTTTCTATTTTTCAAACTTCCACCTTCAACTCACAATCAAAGGTTCTTACATGCTGAAAAGAGGGTAAAACCTACTTAAGTTTGAGGTCAAGGCACATTCACACTTCGAAAAAATGACGAGACCTATAACGGTGCATCCAGAATTGAATTTTAGAATTGTTTGAAGTTGAAACAAACCCAAATACTTCAATTTTCCATTTTTCAGATGAATACCAGAACAACCATGCTCTAAATCAAGTAAAATTCCAGCAAAACTCATCAAAACACCCTTGAGCAGTTGGCCGGCCAAAAGATGAGCCGACCATAGGATATATTGGTCAGTCGGCCAATCATGCTGATGTCGGGACAGAATCGGGTTTTCACACCTGTGGCCCATTAAAACACATGTTTAGCTCATTGTGTCACCCATAAACTGTCTGAAAACCTCCTCTCTCTCTCTCTCTCTCTCTCTCTCTCTCTAGATTTTCATCCTATTCTCTTTACCCAACGACCCACGCAAACTTTTTTGCGAAACCCTTTTGACCCTCTACACTTTGAACTGAATTAATTTTGATTCGGTCGAGTTTTAGGTTTCTCATTGTTTTTTTTCTTGTTTCTCACGAGTTTTCTTGGTCTTTACGTACTCTCTTTCGAGTTTTCACTTTTTCCTCTCATTTTCTCTCTTTTAAGGTTTGGTTTTTTGGGTTTTCACATATTTCTCTCAGTTTCCTCATTTTTCTCTCACCACCCACCACATTCTCATAGCTAATGATGTTCTACATGACGGTGGCCCTTCCGAGGTACCTATTCCTCCACCTACCGCAGGTATAGAGGATCCGATGATAGAGGAGACAAACATGGTGGCAGAGGATATTGCTGCTAACATCGCTGCAGAGGAAATTTACCCTCCAAACCCTAATGAGTCATCACCGCTGAGGGTAAGGCCATTCGACTCAACTACCTACCACCAGCGCACACATGCGATGGCTCCCAGTGGTATGTTGCGGATTGAGGACTTTGCCCGAGGCATGCCCAAGTACTTTCTCCTACGTAAGCTCTCATATGATGCTTTTAAGGTAAGAACCTTTATTCCTTCACGTACTTTGCTTTAGCTGTCACACCCCAAATCCAGACATGACCGACCGTGATTCACAGGAACTTAGCCCAAGGCACACATAAACCTAAACATGAACCCAAAATCACAAAGAATAAATGTGATGATAGCCCATAAATAAATGAATCAAAACCCAAACCAGTAACAAGTCACAAGTATAAATGGTGAAACTAGCCATAACCAACTTCTAAAAATATATATTAAATAGAACACAAACCGCCCATAAAATAAAATAAGTCTAAATGAACCTCAATAAAAATAAAAATAAATATGCACAAACTTGACATAACAATCTAAAACAAAATAAACAAATGTCCTAGAGGTCCATGCAACTGAGTCTCCACTACGCCATGAGTCCACTCTAAGTCATTCTAACCCCTAGAAGTGATAAACAATTAAGTCAGCTGATAGCTCAGTGAGTAGCAACATGGATAGTAAATACAATTTTGAAAACAGGGTTCAATTCCAAAATAAGATATATATCACAGAAACTAGATTGGCATACACTTTTGATAAAGATAATCTGTTTCAAAAAAAAGGCTCCACAATTCAATAGTTAAAACACTCATGTCTCTCAAGAACATGATAAATGACATTTTCCACTTAAAACAGAGTACAACATAAACACCAATAATTTTCTAGGTCCCAAGAATAACAAGTAACGTGTCACACAGTTCTCAAGGCAATAAGCCCCATTGGATCTAATATCGAACCAAGAGTCATCCTTGGGGTGGCAACCTAGGCCTTTTCTCTAAGACGATCCAATTGAAGGTCACCTAGCCTGGCCTAGGTCTTTTCCTTCCAATCGTTGAACACTAGAGTCATCACGGCCCAACTCGGATCTGTTCCCTAGTGGCCAGAGTCACCACACACAGTGGAATAATTTCCCTGGACTAAAATATAAAGATTGTCCCAATAATCAATACACATCAGCTCCGCAAAACATGGTAGTTCACCATTAAAAACATAAGACCATAACTAATAGTTTACAATGTGCCAAGTTTACACATGTTTCAGAAATAATTTAATTCTATTGATAATATGATAATTTATCAAAACAGTTTAGTCTTAAAACAACAATTTGATTTTCCAACAATTCAGGCTATGGGAACATTTATAAAAATATATAGCATGCAACTACTCACCTAAAAACGGAATAATGTAATCCTCGAATAAAGTATGAAAGTCTAACTAGTGCCCTGAACCAAGTATGAAAACTACACGTCACTACTAATTTAAAAATACTAAAAAATAACAAACTAAAAGTAACCCCAAACTAGAGCGCACTAACATGGCTCAACCCAACTCACCGTTACTCTTAAATATTACCTAAGCTCATGTTTTTCAAGATCTAAAATCACTCATGACATGGGTTCAGATTGAAACTTAATTAAAAATAACTTTAAGATAAAACTGAATTTTAGACAAGTTTGCCCAATCTATTCGCTAACTTTGAAAATTAAAAACTCACTCCACGCTGCTCAAAAAATTCAAAAACTCTCCAGATATCAATTAATATATCCTAAGTTTCAAACCCAATTGGTTTTACCTGATTTTCTTATCAAAATAATTATTTATAATTAATTATGTCCAAACAGATTGTTTTCTGCAGCACTTTAAAGAAATTAATGGTTCTCTTAGTACACACGAGAAATCAACGCAAGGCCAAAAATTTAAGAAACTAAACTCATAACCAGTTCTAATGACACTGATTTGATAATTTTCAGATTTATACCCAAAGAGAACGACACTTTCGAAGTTACTGTTTTACACCAGTTTTTTGGACAGAGTTGAACACACTGTTTAATATAGATTTTAACTCCCAAAAATTATGAGAAAATTTTGATATGTAATTCAATATATAATTAATCTACTGAAAAATTTTCAGTTCAAAATTCATTCGTTTGATATGATTTCTCGATTTTTAAAGTTTGTGATTTTGTGCAGAATTTTTGAACTAAGAATTACACCCATTCTTTATGCATGAATTTAACTCCTCAAATTTCTTAACAATATATATCTGTATACACAAAATACATACACCTACAACCTCCCTATCAATGAATTAAATCATAAAATAGAATAAGGATAAAGAACAAAAATAAAAGAAAGAAGAAAGCTGAAAACCTACCACACACCCAAAATATCTTCTTTGATTGCAACTTCTTCTTTTCTTCTCTCTCTCTCTCTCTCTCTCTCTCTCTTCCCCCCTCCCCCCCCCCGGCGCGCAGGTGGCTGCTATATGTTGAAAGTGTTGTGGAAAACAATTATAATAAGGGTTAGGGCTTTTGTTAGGAAAACTAGAGTTGTTTTTTTATATATCTAAACAAAAGTTCTTAAATTATTATCTCTTTATATTATTTTATTCTCTCTCCATTAATTTAAATAAAATACCAATATTATTAGATCAAAATATACTTACT
Source organism: Camellia sinensis (assembly GCF_055761805.1). Taxonomy (NCBI): domain Eukaryota; kingdom Viridiplantae; phylum Streptophyta; class Magnoliopsida; order Ericales; family Theaceae; genus Camellia; species Camellia sinensis. The sequence goes on from NC_138972.1 coordinate 65,338,030, forward strand.
AATTTGCCCCTATTTTTTTCTAAATAATAAATCTTGCCTCTAAATTAAAGACTTTCACCATAAATTTATTTTAGGTTTTAAAATTAATTAAAAGACCCTCCAATAATATTTAATTTGCACTTAAAGATTCATAAGCAAAATATTTGAGATTGTAAAATTATTATTACTTAATTATTTACTTCATTTTTACATTCAGGTTCTCACAATAACACTCATTATAGTCTTTCATCTGGCCATGCACTAAACAAATTCTTCTTTTACCACAGGGTGATGCGTATGCCTGGAGAGGATATGGCGCCATGACAGCGAGGGACTGGTATCAGGAGCTCCCTGCTTGAGTTTGGGAGATGGTCGATGAGGCAGGCTTCGACTTATTCTGCTCCGGGCTCTCTCGGCTACAGGCGAGCCGGTCTTTGCTCGACGCCTTAGTGGACAGGTGATCGGACATAACCAACTCCTTCCACTTCTCCACTACCGGGGAGATGACGATGAAGCCCTATGATTTCTCCATGATCACGGGGCTACGAGTAGGGGGTGATCCGATCTCCTTTGATCTAGACATGGGCCAGTGGCAAGCCGCTTAGGTCCATTTTCTGGGAGCATGCCATCCTTTGGATAGGTTGTCCATGGTGAGGTACAATTGGTTTTATGACCATTTCCACGGGAGTCAGCCGGAGACTGAGTAGATGGAGTAGTACGCTTATGGATTCTTGATCTATCTTTTCGACACCACCTTGTTCGCGAACAGATGGAACACCGTAGGTCTGTATCTTCTTATCAATCTGGTGGTGCTACCTCATGTCCGCTACTATGGCCTTGCCACCCTATATGGCTATATGAACTCCGGCAAGGGAAACATGGTTCGGGGCTATTAGAGAGCTTGAAAGGTATGCCTTGCACTTCTATTTCAATTTCTGTTGTAAATTATGCTTTCTGCTATGCATTTTCTTCCTTTATTTCTATTTGCAACCTATTAACGGCTGCCAGTATGTGATCGTGGTCGGAATTAGGGGGAGATCGGCTACACAAATGGTAGGTGCAGCCCCTCCAGCATTAGGCTCAGCTGCAGGAGTGGCACCTCTAGTGGCGGGTACATGTGCAGCGCCACCCGCGTGAACCTTGGTCAGAGATGCCATGAGATGGGTCCAGATGAAGATAGTGTAGTCCCCGACTCCGCGAAATAGATCGGCATCCTGCCCTGCCATGAATGTCACGATAGCCTTGACAGGAAAACAATCAGCGATCCTCATAAAGAAAGAAGGAGAAACAAGACCAATGGGGTCAGCTAGGCCCAGAGTCTGGCGCCTAAAGCGCTCTCCCAAGTACTAGGTCCTACAAAAGGGACCCTCCAGCAGAATTCATAACTGGGAGGTATCCCAGGAACCTACATACTTGTCCCTTGTCCCAGCGGACGTGACCACCCATGCCTGCCAGGTAACCTGCAAACAAAAGATTCAAGATCGAAGTCAGTTGTCAGAGTATGAAATGGAAACAATAGAGATGGAATAGAATCGGTATGAGTTTCAGATTACCTTGCGTGTTGTCACTATGCCGAAGAAGCGGCGACAGTAGGTAAAGGTGTTGACATTGCGGCGTCGGGGGAAGCACCTACCGTCATATCGCCTCTAGTCAGGCACAACTACCTCCACCTCATCTCTCGGAATCGGAACAAGGTACTAGATTCCACTTGAGCGCCCTGGAGAAGCACAAGTATGCTAGGGACCTTGACGTCCAGCAGGTATGCACTTTGTTCAGCCATTTGTATTTCACATTCTCTTTTCTTTGTATACTGATATTCAAACTCACTTGTAGGTGCCAGTGGGTTATGTGGATGGCCTCCTCGAGTTGGTCGACTCCTTGGTCCACATGGTGCGGAAAAGGGAAGCATTGCTCACTTACCACGATTATCAGGTATCTCTTTTGTCTCATCTGACATGCACTGATTTCTCTTCACCATATTTATACTGTATCTGTACCACACTGTTTTGATACTCTGTTTCTCACAATGGTTCTTTTTAGCCTTCGCCTGCACCAACGGCACCTATGGCACCCCTTCCTGCTGCATGGAAGAGAGATAGACGAGCACCCGCAGGTGGCAGGGGGGAGGGCAAAGGTAGAGGCAGGGGCAGAGGTGCCCGGAGTCAAAGCCAGAGCAGAGATAGTGAGTCCCAGGGTGTAAAGGGCTTCATCGTCTGCAGAGGAATTGATTACCATGAAGAAATTGAAAGGAATGACTTATTTGGAATGGGCACATGCCAATAAAGTATTTCTGCATAGGAGAAAGAGTGAAATTTATTACAGTCCTACCTTCCACGCAAGGGGATTCCACACATGATGATTAGTTGAGTGGGAATTCAATTATTATGTGAGCTCTACTACAATTTGGAACCCTTTTTTTTTTTTTTTTTAGAAAACGACAAAGAATATTATTAAGAACAATCAAGAAAAGAGAAAGACGACAAGGATATAAGTTTTCTGAATAATAATTTGTATGTTCAAATTGTGTACTAATATAAAGAATACATCTGATTATATAATAAACCTAACCCTAAGACCAAAAAGGAAACACTGCCATATATATACACCCAAAACACTGCCATATATATATATATATATAAAAAAACATAACCTTATATTCTCACACCCCCGCTCAAACTCAAGGTGTTGTAGCAAAAAACACTGAGAGTTTGCCAATAAATAATTGAAACCGAGCAGTGATTAGAGTCCTAGTAAAAAAAGTCAGCAAGTTGCAAAGCCGAAAAGATGAAAAGAAGCAAGATAGAGCTAGACTACAGATGTTGACGGACAAAGTGACAATCAATCTCAATGTGCTTTGTTCGCTCATGGACAGATGCAAACTCTCTACCACATAGAGGTCTCCAATTCTACGGCCAACCCCAATCTATCTATTGGAGATCCGATCTTGCACAAAATAGATAAAAGAAGAAAATATAACATCAAAACTAGAAGCATCAAGCTGACTGATAGATAATAAACTGACAAATAACTGAGGAACATATAAGACAAATAGAATGACAACAGACATAGCAGACGGTAGGACAGACCCAACAGATATAATAAACATACCAGACCCATTAGCAACATTAATAGTAATAGGAAAGGGAGAAGGAGTACAATTTTGAAGTAATGAGAGATGAGGAATCATATGATGAGAGACACCAGAGTTAAAAATCCAGACAGACGAAAAGATACCTAAAGAAGACCCAACCAAACCTGAATAAAGGGAGAAAACAATGGAGGCAAACGGAGATGGCTAGAAGGTAGACAATATATGTTGCAGCTGACTAATCTGAGCACTTAAGGAAGTCAAGTGAGGATCAGGAGCCGGAGCAAATGCAGTAAAATCGGCGGGAGACCGAAAAGTACTCGAAGGAGGGGTGCAGAATTGGATCTGAAACTGCTGAGACGACGAGGCAAACATGTGCCTCTTCTTGGGACACTGATGCTTCCAATGACCTCTTTGATGGCAGAAGGCACACTCATCAAAAGCTAGAGACATCGTAATAATGACAGAGAAGAGGGGTTCAAGTATAATAAGTCCAAAATAGAGCGAAATAGGCAAACCAGGGGTCAAAGGGTAATAAATAGACAATTAGAACTAGATCACCACAAAACTTATACTGATGTGGTCAAAGTGTAATAAACCCAAAGTAGACTAAAGTAACCACATCAATATCAGATTACCCGACAACCTAAAGCACCAGATCAACCAGTCGAACAAGAGAGAGAGAGAGAGAGAGCAGCTTGGTGTCGCAATTCCAAACCAGATTGAACCAGAGTGCTCGCGATGGGTCGCGATTCTAGAGTAGCAGAAAGAACGAACTTTGGTGCTCAGAGGACCATGGAACAAGGACCACCCATGAGAACCAGTTGATGAACCCTAAGTCAACGAAATCAAAGGAAAGAGAAGACCAATAGTGAGAGGAGTTCCGACTGAAGGTCACGAACCAAAGAGGGATCAAGACGGATGGCCCTTCAACTAGCGAAGACGAACCATGACGACGACGACGAACTAGAGCTAGAAATCGCAAGGTCTAGAGATGTCGGACGAACCAGAGATGTCAACCGTAGAGGAGTTACGAACCAGACTAGAGAACCCACACAAATCAGACGACGACTCGAACAGAGGACCAAACGAACCAAACCCAATCTCGAACTAGATGGGTCGCACGTATTCAGAAGGTTGAACCTAAGAACTCAATGAAGCAAAGAAGCTTGGACAATGGCTGCTAGGGTTTCGAACCTAACTCTGATACTGTAATAACCCGACCCTCATATATGCTTAAGTCTTTAATTATTATGTGCTTGATATGAAATTCTATGTGAAATTGTGTTTAACTATGTGAATTATATGGTTATGAAATCATATCTGTCGGTTATAAGAAAATCTATTAAAATTGAGATATTTGGACAAGAAATTGAAAGCCTTAGAGGCGTGATAATCCGAAATTGACTTTACATTTAGGATTAGCATGATTTTTAGGACATAATATATATTTTCGTAAAAACCTGATTTGTAATGAATTAAATTGATTTAATTGGGCTAGCCTTATATAAGCCTAGATATGAGAGACAAGGAACACTTAGAGTCAAAAACATAAACTTTCCTTGAGAAAGAAGAAAGGATAAGAGAAAAGAGAGAGAGAAAAGGGGAATCACCTAGGAGCTTGAAGAATTTGAAGGAAATCAAAGATTAGAGATCAAAGTTAAGTGTATAACAACTCAAATATCCTAAACTTTCTTCCAATTCATTGTTATTAGGCAAGTAAATGAAGCTTTATACTCATCTAAGTTAGGGTTATGATATAAAAACCCTTGTTTGAGGAAATATTCGTTGTAAGCATCAAGATGCATTATATTTGTCTAATTTCAGAGTTAGTTCTCGTATTTTGGGTTTGTTTTAGTTAACTTGAGAGGATATCTTCAAGCTTGCAAGTTTTGATCTCTATATGTTTGTCTCTCTTTTGGTTAATTTTAAAAAGATAAATGGATAACATGAATTATGATCATCAAGTTGCATGAAATTCCTTTTAAATGAGTTATGATCTAAGTACGTATGAGATTCATGTTTATTATGTTTACATGTAGCGATATTGGAAGAGAATTTGCTTGTTATTCACCTTAATAATGGTCTTGAAGAGTTTGATGTTTGGAGTTGTTCGGACTGCTCAAACAGGGCACACGACCACACGTGCGGAGGCCATGGCTGCACGTGCGGGATGTACAGCCGTACGACTGCACGTGCAGAAAACTGGGGAGACAGATTGAAGCTTCTGCAATAAAAGCACGTGTGGACCGCACGTGTGGACCGCACGTGTGGTGAAGGACTCCCGCACGTGCGGCACATGGGGAAAATTTATGTTGCTTTATTTAGCCCTATTTGACCCTCAAAAATTATTATTGTATACGTTTGATCCTTCAAAAGTGCTTACAATTCCTCATAGATTAACGAATCGAACATTTACCAAAAAGGAAAAAGTTAAAGGAAAGTGACTTACTTGTGACTTGTATGCTATAAGTAGGTCACGTGCATGAGGGAACTGTTACTTGTCCACATCACTGTGAGTAGTAGTAGTGTATCAATATGTTTATTTTACAAATTGTGCTCATACCTTATCCACTATGTTTAAGAATAATGCATGATACATAAGCTATGTTGAATGGACTACCTAACACGATTGAACAATAAAAACAATGGTATATATTGGGCCTAAGGCCGTTCTGTATATATTGGGCCTAAGGCCGTTCTGCTTATGTTGGGCCTATGGCCATTCTATATTGTGCTGTTGGGCCTAAGGTCGTTCTGTCCTATGATGTTGGGCCCAAGGTCGTTCTAAGTTATGATTTTGGGCCAAGGCCATTCGGAAGGAATTATGATTAAGACAAGCTCATAACTGGTTTAATTATAATCTTAATATGTTATGCTTAATCACGTGAATCTTACTACATTGCTATTATTCACTAAGCCTTACTCATTTTTATGTAGTGTGTTATGTAGGTGACCAATCCGGAGGACAACCATAGGTCAACCCCAGAAGCCCTTTTGCTAGATCTGTCTGGCCGAGTCTCCCATTGTGGCCTTTTGCTTTAGTTTGAGAAGATTTGTGTGGTAGCATATTTTTGTCAAATCCTCTGGATGATGGGTCTTATACTTAACTTTCAGTTTGTTAGCCATTTGTATAGACTTATACATGTAATGGATGCCTTGTCTTATATGAACATGTCGTGCATTTATGTATGATATGATATGTCAAGATCCTGACATTTAGGCACAGCTCAATGAATAACATTTTAATGTTATTGTTGCTTCCGTTCAGGCCCCAATAATGGATATAACTTAAGGAAACTTGGTTTTGAGGCCTAAGTTCAGGCCGGTCATGTCCAAACTTTTTAAGGGCAGGTTTGGGTCGTGACAGATACCATGTAAGTTTTCTGAATAATAATCTATATGTTCAAATTGTGTACTAATACAAAGAATACATCTAATTATACAGTAAACCTAACCCTAAAACTAAAAAGGAAACACTACCATATATATACACCTAAAACACTGCCATAAATACATACCTGTACAATCTCTCAGAAAAGGAAACACTGCCATATATATAAACCGAACCTAATATTCTCACAAAAGAGTCCTCAAACAAGAAGTTTCAGAACAACAAAAACAAAAACAAAAAAGCCCAAAACTAGGAATGGAAAATAGTAGCCCAAACCCTAGAAATTAAGAAAAATAGAACTCCTCTAAAAGGCTTAGACACAAAAGCCCAAAGCGAAGTTGATCTTTGTGAGTCTCTTAAACAAATTTGGGATTCTCTTGCAGACTCTTTTTCACATCAAAGTAATGTTTCTCAAATATATGACAATATTTTTTTCCTAATAAGCAATATCGACAACAGTTGTCTGGCTATTACAGCACTCTAAAAAAAATTGTGAGATCAGTTACCACAACATAGGCTTTTACCATTGAGTTGAAACAACAAAAGCAACCTTGGGAAAAGTTTATGATTGCATCATGGTTGTCTAGATTAGATTCAAATTTGCAGGGCTTTAAAGATCATTTTCTTGCTAGTGAGACTTTACCCACTACCACTCCGTTAGCATCTTCAACTTTAGTTTCTAGCAATTGAAGACGGGATAGTTCCTGCAGTGATTTTTGTGATGGCCTTGGTAAGCGTGATTCTCAAGGTGTTCCTATGGTGGTGGTTCACATGGACGTGGTAATAAGTGTGACCATTGTGGTTCCACTAACCATACTGAACCATAGTGCTACACTGCCACAACAAATTTCCAGTGACTCCTGCTTCTGATTTTCATAATGCACTCACTACTCAGATTAGTAATCTTGTTGAGCTTGTCCAAACATTTCTTCCCTCGTCTTTTACTGCCACCTTGGCTTATTTAGGTAATATTGCATGTGTAGCCAATTCACACCAACCTTGGCTCATAGATTCCAGAGCTTGCTCTCATATGTCTAGTAATTCTTCTTCTTCTTCTTTTTTTTTTTTTTTTTTCTACTTTGACTCCTATTACACCACATATTGTCTCAGTCAATGGATCTTCAAGTCCTATTAGCAGGAAAGGTGTTCTTCAACCCACTAAGTTATTACAATCTGTTCAATTCCTTTCAAGCCGAAGATTGGGGCTGGAATTTCGATTATGAAGGAGATTCCATGACTGATGGCGGCAAGAGTTTGTGATGATTGAAAGAAAGAAAAAGAGGTCCCAACTAGTTTGACTTGTTCGTTGAGGCTCCAATTGTCTAGGTTCAAATTGTGAGGTGAACCAAGGAGGCTATTAGCTAGGGTTCGAAGGAAGGTCAAACACACAACATTATAACGACAAGCTAGGATATTGCAAAGGTAGCAGTAAAATTCAAATTAAAAAAAAAAAATTAATAAACAAAAGAAAAGGACATTCAATGAAATGCATTCTTATTACAAACTAACATGAAGACACTAAATTGAATAATATAAAAGCAATGAGGAGTAAAAATTAACTTTTTATTTCAACATACCAGATTGTCAGTTGGACCAACATTTGGCTAGAGAGGGATCGAAGCCATGTGTGACACATTAATTTCAGCAGTGATTGGTGTAGAAGCCCCAAAATCATTTCCACTAAACCGATTAATGGGATCATCTTGCCGAGGCCACAGTGAAGCAAAATTTTCTGTTAGGGGGAAAGATGTGAAAGAAGGTAGAAAACCCACATTGACCTGGTGGGAGACACTAGTCCTTGGCAATAGATGCTGGCAAAGTTGCAAATGAACAATACAATAATCAAATAACAGCAGAAAAATAACAAGGGTAAGTAAACAGTTAACCATGCACATAAAAACTCGACATTCAAAATGGGGTGGACCAGTGGAATTCAAAAGCCATTTCAAAATTATTGCCTAATCAGACTACAAAATCTTGAAAGACTTGTCTATAATATGTACAAATATTTATTATTTACTTAAGCTTCAAAATTTTAATAAGAGAGCCAGAAAATGAGCCCAGCAGCTCTCAGCTTGGAAATGATTTGTTCAACTGAAAAAATAAAAACAACCGTGAGCAGCATTTAAGGTTCACTTTATAATGAGCTGAGTCCAAGCAATCTTAAGCTGTGCTCAACAAGCTTTGAACAAAGCATACATAAATATTATATGTCCATAACCATAGGGAACAATTGGAGTTGATGTTTATATTATAACTCCTCTTACAACCAGGGCCTAGACTTTTCCATTCTATTCCCATCTCTCTCGCTCTCTCTCAAGTCCCACCCTTTTCAAAGCATTTCTGTGGTGTCTCATTTAGACTATTCCCCAATGCAAGTCCCCTACAAGCCAGGGTGTTGGGTAGAGAAGACTGGATATGAACCTAACCATTGGCAAAATTTTAATTGTCTGCCCTTAGACTTGAACCAGCATTCTCTAATTTGAGTTTAGATTTAGATCCAACTGGGGCCGCAAATAAAGTGAGTTGTTCACAAAACACTTGTCAGTGTGCCTTCAAACTCATTCAACACATAAATGAGCCCAGCTCCAGCTCAATTTCAAAACTTGTTTCATAGACGAGCTGAGCTCGATCTTTAGTGAGCTCAACTAAGTAGACTCATGAATGACGACAAATGTTTCCTTGAAAGGGTACAACACATGAACATAATAGAATGCATTGGATTTTTGCTTGTTTAGTTTTGATAAGTGAGCCAAACTTATCAGGTTCTTTGACATTTCTTAATTGTAGACTTGTACTTGTAGCCCCAAAAGAACATGCCAAAGCTTTCTGTCAGAGTTTGGGTAAGTTAAAGTTTTCAACATCATGATTGTTGCAACAACCAAGTGAGCCAAGCTAGAGCTACTTGCATACTGTTAGAGTATTCGAGTGCTTATGCTGTGGTAAGGGCACTAAGGGCACTATTTTAATCTTCTACTGTTTTAATAAAAATGTGCCAAGGTGGAGGATTTGATAGAATACCGAAAATCTATTTGTCTAATTCTCTTCTTGTCTTCTCTTATTTCTCTGCCCTTCTCTTTGTATTTAACACTTCACCTTGGTATCAGAGTACTCTATACCAATCCTAGAAGCCATTACAGATCTCCAAAGACTGTTGACACATAATAACAGAGTGTTGATGTCAGCAACCTATGATGACATCAACAGCCAATGTACAGCAAGTACCCTCTCTGAATTCTCTCTCCCTTCCCTCCTGATAATTATTGTGATTTTTTTTTCCTTTCTTTTTTTTTTTTCTTTTTTTGAGGTTGTTTGTTGCAACTTTTCTATTTCAAAGCATTTTCAGTTTTTTACCCCTATTTTTTGATCCGCAAGATGTAGACTGGTCCATACGGTTTGATGATTGGGATTCCTTCTATGGGACCAAAATACATTTTACAAGTCTCTTTTGGTGTTTTTTTGATGATGTGGTGGTCTTGGGATTTTTTTTGGAGTCGGCAATGAGAGAAGTTGTGTTTGGCAGTCAAGTTCTCGCCCTATTTGCATTGTTTGGCTCTTCCTATGGCCTTGTTCTCTGATTGGTTTATTATCCTTGGCTGGGTCTGGACCTCCTTTGCTTTGGTAGTGCATATGTTGGTTCACAGTGGGTTTGGTACAAGATTTTTGTTTTTGTAAACTTGTTGGCTTGGTTGATCTACTATAGCTGAGCAAAACTCCCTTTACTTCAAGATGATGATTTACCAAAATCGATTACCATGAAGAAGTTGAAAGGATTGATTTATTTGGCATGGGCACATGCCAGTAAAGTATTTCTGCATAGGAAAAAGAGTGAAATTTATTACAGTCCTACCTCCCCCGCAAGGGAATTCCACACATGATGATTGGTTGAGTGGGAATTCCATTATTATGTGAGAAGCTCTGCTACAGTTTGGAACCCCCCCCCCCCCCCCCCCTCTTTTTTTTTTTAAAAAAAAGTGATGAAGAATATTATTAAGCACAATCAAGAAAAGAGAAAGAGGACAAGTTGTCCTCAAACAAGAAGTTCTAAAACAACAACAAAAACAAAAACAAAAACAAAAAAGCCCAAAACTAGGAATGGCAAATAGTAGCTCAATCCCTAAAAATCAAGAAAAATAGAGCTCCTCTAAAAGGCTTAGACACAAAAGCCCAAAGTTGATCTTTGTGAGTCTCTTAAACAAATTTGGGATTCTCTTGCAGACTCTTTTTCACATCAAAGTAATGTTTCTCAAATATATGAGAAGTTTTTTTTACCAATAAGCAGTATCGACAACAGTTGTCTGGCTATTACAGCACTCTAAAAAAATTTGTGAGATCAGTTATCACAACATAGGCTTTTTACCACTGAGTTGAAACAACAAAAGCAACCTTGGGAAAAGTTTATGATTGCATCATGGCTGTCTAGATTAGATTCAAATTTGCAGGGCTTTAAAGATCATTTTCTTGCTAGTGAGCCTTTACCCACTACCTCTTCATTAGCATCTTCAACTTTAGTTTCTAGCAATTGAAGACGGGATAGTTCTTGCAGTGATTTTGTGATGGCCTTGGTAAGTGTGATTCGCAAGGTGGTTCCTGAGGTGGTGGTTCACATGGACGTGGTAATAAGTGTGACCATATTGTGGTTCCACTAACCATACTGAACGATGATGCTACACTACCACAACAAATTTCCACTCATGGACATGTGACTCCTGCTTTTGATTCTCATAATGCACTCACTACTCAAATTAGTAATCATGTTGAGCTTGTCCAAACATTTCTTCCCTCATCTTTTACTGCCAACTTGGCTTATTTAGGTAATATTGCATGTGTAGCCAATTCACACCAACCTTGGCTCATAGATATTCCAGAGCTTGCTCTCATATGTCTGGTAATTCATATCTTTTTTCTACTTTGACTCCTGTTACACCACATATTGTCTCGGTCAATGGATCTTCAGGTCCTATTAGTAGGAAAGGTGTTCTTCAACCCACTAAGTCATTACAATCTGTTATCAATTCCTTTCAAGACGAAGACTGGGGCTGGAATTTCTTTTATGAAGAAGGAGATTCCATGAAAGATGGCGGCAAGAGTTTGTGATGATCGAAAGAGAGAAAAAGAGGTTCCAACTAGTTCGCCTTGTTCGTTGAGGTTCCAATGGTCTAGGTTTGAATTGTGAGGTGAACCATGGAGGCTGTTAGCTAGGGTTCGAAGGAAGGTCATCCAACTAGTGTTTCAAATTTGATTGGCGATGAAGTCAAACACCAACGGAGAGAAATGATTTGCCAATGGATCTGGTTGACAACAATTCCAACGATGATGACAATGATTCTGGTAACTATAGTTTCAGAAAAGTCCAAGCTCTAATACCATGTTAGCAGAGATTGGAAAAGAGAAAAAGGACTTAATGGCTGCTCAGTTATTGCCTAAATAAAATTACATAATACAAAAGAACCTAATAAACAATGATACCCTAAGAAAAGTGAAGCAACTGACAATAATTAAACTACCCTCAAGTATTAATATATTATAGAAATACGTGTCTCAACAATCACACACATGCATGTAGTGCAAGAATAGGTACTTTTAAGTGTGTAAACCTAAGTAATTATTTTCAAAGATTCAATTAAGAACTACAATAGAAGAAAATTTTCCACCAAAAATTTCCCAATGTAAAACATTTATGTTGAGAAAATCAAATAATTAACAAGATTTTTCTTCTCAGAAAATCCCTTCTTCCCTAGTTTCATTTTACACTGGCAGGAATCATTGAATGCTATCATGATGACAATGCTACGTCAAGGAGCCTTCAACGGAAGTATACACCATAACAGGCTATAATCTTCAAATATATGCATATAAAATTTTAGAACGTGTGAGTCCCCTAGTTCTGTTTTTAAAGTGCAGCCTGCTACCTCTAGTTAGTGGTTCTGTAACGTGAACAATCTAACAAAGCTACGAGTTCAAATTTAAAAATCAACCAATAAATGTTCCCATTTGTCAAACATGCTACATATGCAAGACACAAAGACACACACATCCAACAAATTCTACTATAAATATTGTACCTATTATGATAAACAAGTTAGAGAAGCATCACCTGCTCTCTGGACATTTCTTCTTTCCACTGGTCCTGATATTTCTGGAATAACAGAATAAGAGTGCTTTGCAAATCAAGAGGCAGATCAGGTGGAAACAGCTTCAGAATATCATCACCGGTGAAGCTCTCATTTACACATTTTCTGATAAGTGAACGAAGGCATGCCAGAACCTATGGTCAGTATTTGTACATTATTTATATGCCAAAGCTGGTTTGAAAAGGGAGGGGGGGGGGGGGTAATTATAGATGGATTATAGTACTGGATAGAAAAAATAAGAACACAAGTGAAGTAATATCCATAGCAACAAACAAAATATTATTAATATACAACAAAAAAGTACAATAAAAAATAGAACCGAAGGTCCACCACAGAGGGAAGTAAAAGAGACCCAAGATTAATATGTCCTAAAGACTGTATGGCAAAGTGAAAGATTTGCTGTTTTGGCCTTTTTTAGGGTGCAGATGGGCAACAATCAAAATTGTTTAACTGATAACAAAATTAATTATTATACCAGGTTTTTCAAAAATGGGAACAATGCAGCAATAGGTTAGTTAAAAATTAAAATTTAAAAAAAAAAATTACATAAAAGAAAAGAAAAGAAAAGTGCATATCCATGCTAGCTCAAAATTAGCTTCACTGTAGTACTTACTTCTTAGAGCTCTAAAAAAAATCAAACAAAACTCGTAATGTTTTCTCTACATTTCTTGGAATGAATTTCCTGTGCTTTGAAAACCAAAACCCACAAAACAGAAAATAAAATTTTAAAATTGCTAAAACAGGTTTTTTCAAAAATGTAATGAAACAATGCAGCACTAGATTTGTTTTAAAAATATGTACAGGCTGAAATATTTTCATATTATATAAACCCCAAGATTTTCTGGGAAAATTTAGTGTTATTCTAGCTAACCCAACAATTTTTGCTCCATTTCACTGTAATTCTTTGAACTCTAAACACATCAAGCAAAATTTGGCACTGTTTTCTCTGCATTTCTCGAATTGCAACCTATCTTTTGCGTTTCAAAACCAAAACTCATAGAATTGAAAAATAAATAAATAAAATAAAAATTGTTTGAAAAGAGATACAGAGAGAAAGATTACAGGATCGAGTTCGGGGGAGGAAGGAAGATTGAGGAGAGACTGAAGGGAAGATTTGTTGGGGCCAGAGAGACCGGTTTTTCTGGTATTCCAAAGAGTGGAGAGGATGTGTTGGAGGTCTTCTTGGGACTTTATGGTTGATAGCTTGTGCAGTTGCAGGTATATCACTGTCTCTCCCTCCATTTTCCTGCCACTTTTCTCTGCTTGTTGCTGCCACTGGTAATGTTTAAAACCCTCTCTTTCTTCTTCCTTTATTTTTCTTTCTTTTTTTGAGAAGTTACAAAATAAAAATAAAAAATAGTAACAAATTTTTCAATTTTTCAATTTAAATCATAATTTTTTGATTTATTTTTAATTTAAATCATTTATCTACTTAAAAAGTAAAATCGACAAAAAATATATATTTTAGACATTAAATTTAACAAATATATATATATATATATATATTAAACATTTCTTATACACATAGGTTGAGTTTCATGCTAAGAGCATCCATACCAATCTCTTCAAATTCTTAATCAAATTATAACTTAAAAAGTTATTTTGTTATTTTAGCTAGTAACTTTTTTAGTACCACTTCATTAAACTCTTTATTCTAACTCAATCCTATTAAAATATTATTTTTTTATTGTATTTGTTATTTTTATTATTATTAAATTGATGAGCTGGCTTGATCAAGTAGTACTAGAATGCCAGCCAAACAATTCATATGTTCCTTTATAAAGGTAAAACTAGAGGAAACGAGTGCTTGTGGTTCAACTCGGGCATTCATCGTGTTGATCTCCGATTGAGTTGAAAATTTTTGTGATTGATCTACTCAATCAACTCTAAAATATAAACAGATCGGATCATTAGAAAGTCACCGACATGGTAGCCAACTGGTGCTTTTTGGGCAAAACCCCAAATCCAAAATTGAACCATATTCTTCGATCATTCTACTCTGCATTCCATCCTCTCTCTAAGAGTTATATTCAATGACATGAACAATCAACAATACATTTCACACTTGATCACTTTCAATTAAACAGTGGTAGACAATGAGCAATCAACAATACATTTCACTTTCATTGAGGCAATTTATCGAACAATTGTGATACAAAAATTTTGTGCACACAAAGTTTTAAAGATGTTTAGCATGAAACAACTTAATTCAATCAAAGAGCCACTGATGGTTCTCAAATAAAATTATAAAGCCCAATTTATCCAATCTAATCCAAATCTAGAGTATAACAGAGAGAGAGAGAGAGAGAACCTGAGCTTAAGATATGGTGAAAGCAGATGCTGTGGAGTGGTTGCCGCTCTATGGTTTTGGCACAGAAGAGGAAGAGGGTAGAGTTTAGCGCGATAGAAAAAAAAAAGAAATAATAAAAAATGAATAACGATGAACAGTACCTCGTTTGTTGTAGCGAGATACTGTAGCACCCTTAAATTTTGGCGTGCTTATAGCGAAATTGATGGACCTGGTTTTTTAGAGTTTATCTCACTAGTTTAGTTGGAAAAGAACTCTACCGAGTTTGATGAGGTTGCTCTAAAATAACATTATTTTTTATTATCGATTTTACTTAATAATGAAAATAGGTAAACGGTTTATATTGAAAAAAAAAATATTTGGGGTTTAAATTTGGGAGATTGACCAATAAGTCCCATATTTTGGACTTGAAATCCATGTAATCTCATATTTTTTCCTTGTGATCCATTTAGTCCTTTTGGATATATAATAACTCATTTGTTCGCCATATTATAGTATTACATTTGGAAAAAGAGCACTAAAGAGTTTTTTAGTGTTACATCATATCCGCCACGTTAGAGTGTCACATTTGACAAAAAGTACACTAAATAATTTTTAATTTTTTTAGAGTGTCATATTGTACTCGCCACATTGGTATATCATATGTCACGTTTGGAAAAAGTAAACTACGGAATTTTTAATTTTTTTTAGAGTGTCACATCATGTCTGTCACGTTGTCACATTTGAAAAAAGTACATCAATGAGTTTTTTTTTTTTTTTGAAGTGTTATATCATACTGGCCCCGTTGTTACATTTGAAAAAAGTACACTAAAGAGTTTTTATTTTTTTTGAATAAAAGTTTTGGAGTGTCACATCATACCTACTACATTGTCACATTTAGAAAAGGTACATTGAGGAGTTATTAATTTTTTTGGAGTGTCACGTCGTTGGAGTGCCACATTAATACTTGCCACATTGGAGTGTCATATCATACCTGTCACATTAATAAAGGGTATAGTTGTCCACTAAAACACTACCAAAATAAAAAAATAGGATCACACGAAAGAAACTCTCTACTAACAGGACTTAACAGATCAATAGAAAAAACTTTGTACTAATTGAAGTACTTGTTTGTCAGATAAGATTTATTGGTAAATATCTCTTTAAAGTAATAAAATGAAAAACTTAAGATTTATTTTGTTACAAGAGTAACTGTGATATTGTTTTTGTAATTTTTTTTTTATTTTTCTTGATAAATTATACTTTGTTCTTATATATTTGGTCATTTTCTCACTTTAGTTCTTTTTTCTTTTTTTTTTGTTTTTTTGCTCATTCATGTTTCAATTTTTTTTTCTAGTTTATCCTTTTTCTTTTTTTCTTTTTAAATTATACAAAAAAATCACGTTAACTACCACATGAGATAAAAATATGTTATTATATTATGATTTGGCTTTGTGTTAAATGTGTGATTTATATATAATAAAATATTTTTATGACACATGTCTATCAATGTGCTATTTTTTTTCTAATTTGGACATAAGTCAGTTTTTAGATTAATTGAGATAAATTTGAAACAAAAGGGCCAAAGTGGAAGAAAAAATATATATTATTATGAAGCAAAGTGAAAAATTAGCCAAACATAAAGGAATAAAGTGTAATATACCTTTATTTTTTTAAGAGTATAAGTTTTTAGTTGTGAATATATATTTACTAGTGGGTGGTATATGCAATATGTGCGTAATTAAAATAAGTACAAACAAAACAAACAAATATTACATTTTGTGTGTCACTCAAATAGTAAGTGTATTCTTTATCAAACCTAAGGTGTTAGGTTCAAGTTTTATCCTATTTTTTAATATATATATATATATATATTTAAATTGAAAAATCCACTTGGCACATAGAGAAGTAAAGGCTTCTGTACACCAACATAAGTGTTCACTTTTATATACAGTCTAGCGGTTAGCACATGTGATACATATGCAACACAAATAAATAACAATAAAATAAAATATTTGCTATATATATTATGTGCTAGTTAAGCGGTAAGAGTATTATTTACCTGACCTAAGATCAGAGGTTTGAGTCTTACTCCTTGTGTCTATTTAATTTTTTGTTTTAAATATAAAAGTCAATACTTAATATTTACTATATATTGTATGACGGGTCGAGTTTGGAACGGACTCCTCTTTCTCTATCATTATCTCTTTCTCTTCAAATTGTGATGCCACTGCCATCACAAGATCTTTAGGTCTTGGCTGGGGTTGAGAAGTATCCATCATGCATAGATTAGTGCTCTCAGGAATATGGACCTCGGGTCTAGGTAAGTGGGAAGGGGTGATATATATGCTGGGTTTAAAGGTGGGTGGTAGTGTATGGGTAAGGTTAAGGCGAGAAGATAGTTGTATTCGGTTAGGGGGAGGCAGTGGGTTGATGGTGACATTTTGGCCTTTGTGGTGGAGCTATGATTTTATGATCAATGAGATCCTGAATCTCATGACGGAGGCGAACACACCGGTTAGTTTCATGGCCATGTTGCCAGTGAAAGGAACAGTATTTAGATGCATCGTACCTGGAAAAAAGAATGTCAGAAAGAGGGTGAGGGTCAAGAGATTTTAGGTGGCCTTTCTCGACCAACACTTTCATGGCTCAGAATAGGATCATGTAAAAGGGGTAAAAGTTACGATTCAGGGGTCGGTTTGAATTGTGGGGTTGTGGGTGGGTATTGGCAAACGAGTTGACTATTTTGGCCAATACAGTAATAGTACTGACTTCTGAAGGCTTCACAACTGTACCACTACTGCTAATAGCATTGGAACCGCAAAGAAATGTTTTTCTCATGAGCTCTTTCTCATCTACTATAATTCCCTACTTTATGGCGTCCTCAATCTGGACCCCCATCTCATGTAATTCCTTGAAACTAAAGAGTGGAAGGACTATCATCTTTTATAACATTTTTCCATGCATATTTCTAACCACCATTCGAATGGCCGCCTTAGCTCTCTACCTAATTACAAACTCCACAAAGCTCTCATTTGGTTATTGACGGGTAACCTCTAACTCTAGAGTGGTTACCTCGATCTAAGTGTTATAGGAATATTGAGTAATGAAAGCCTCAGCTAACTCCTCTAAATTTTCTTTTACTTTATCCTCCAACTTGGCATACTAGGTGACAGTTACTCTCGAAAAAGTCCTCACAAATAGAGACAATTTCTGAGGACAGGTCAGACCCATGGGTTTCAAAACATCTGAAAATAAGCAGATATGCACCATAGGGTCCCCAAACCCATCAAACCAATCCATATGTGGCATTTTGAACCTTTTCGGTAATCTCACAGCCGCCTTTGTATACCTATCTTTTATGTTTGGAATGGAATTGATCCCTTAGGATTTTTTGAACATCTTCTCCAATTTGGCTATCTTTAACATAGCCGAATCAAATTCAGCGAGGTCAAGGAGGAAAAGCCCTTCAATAGGCTGTGTTGGAGCTTTTAAGGTTAGGGCTTGAGCTGGCTTCTCTTACTGGCCAAGTTCTGGGAAATTCGTGACCATCGGAAGTGGGTCTAAAACCAAATGATTGATTAGTAATGGATGTGTGGTAATTGCCCCTGTTGGTTGTTGCATGCTACCAATGGCATCGCCTTGAATAGTTATGGTGTGATTAAGATTGTCCATGGTTCGCTGAAGATTGGTAATCATCTCTACTAAATCTAGTGGATTCTGAGCCATTGTAGAAATTGGTGAACGAACAACTAGGATATTATGCAGAGGGGATCAGACAGGTGACTAATGTGGAATTTGTTGAAGGGATCTGAGAGGTGACATATGAGGACTCTGATCTAGCTGGGTTTGTCTAATTCTTCTTCTATTGACAATTGATGAAAGTGACACCAGCAGTAGCTGACCTTGAACTAGATCTGTAGTTTTGTAGAGCCTACCAGCACGAGTCCATAGATTTTGAGGGATGTCAGGGTTTTCTGAAGCTATGATAAACTAACTACCTAGTAAAAGAAAAACAAACAAAGAAACAAAACATACATTAGGTACAATCTGGCAACATTTCGACTTAGTTATCATGTATGTACTATTAATCACTATGTACTCCACTAAGTTATTCTTAACCCAACCACTGATATATCCAAACCACTGATATAAACTAAAAAACCCCTGTATAGATCTCCACACACATAGCACATAGCAAGTAAGGCAAATAAAACACACCTATGGGGATTTAGGTTACCTTGTCCTAGCTTTGGGACGATCTAGTGCTCCACTATTCAAATAAGCGGCATCATCACATTTTAGACACGGGAAAACATCATCTCCTAATTTTGGAAGTTGCTAGAGCATCTATATATATGCTAGGCCAGACTAGTCAAAACGGGTACCTCAACAAGACACCGATATACCTACCCTACCCAACACCTATGACTGAAGGGAGGATCAAGTAGTATGTTGGTGATCTGGATTCAAGGCTTGTGTTCTCATCACAACAGAGCCCATGGCTGGCAAGTCGTCCGGGGTGTTAGGTGGCAAATATAATGACTTAAGCGCACTATGCATGTAATGCGATGAACATATATACGAAAATAAAATCCACACCATGAAATTCAAGACAATTTTTCTTAATGACCCTAGTAGAGTTGCCAAAAAATGTGGGATGCTTTTGGGGTTACCATGCGCAGCCTACAGTTCAGACTCCCAATTTCTTGATCTAGTTTCACTAGTACAATGTGAAACAGAAAATGAGAGTCCATATCTGGCAACTTTTGTATACCTTTGCTGAAAATGGACTACATCATCAAATCTTAGAGTTGATGCCTAATCTTTTGAGAAAATTAAAAAAGCCCGTCATTCATGCCAAAGGCCACTCTTCGTCATAACCAAAGTGTCTCGGCTCGGGAACTTAGGTATGAATGGGGAAATGCTTTTAATTGAGCACTCTCCTCACCCGATCAAAAGCTCGGCCTCAACTAAGTCATGATGTGATTTTTATAATCAATATATGCTCATAGTTCGATGTTTAATAATGCTAACATTACTATCTGAGACAATCAAGTATGGATTGTGTCGACAATTTTAGTTATATTTTGATTTCATGCATTTTGAAAAGTCTTTTTGTACAAACTCAGAAGCATAAGAATCAATCACATTCCAACACAAGCAAAACAACCTCCATCCACTGATATTCATACATATATTTCATTTAAGCATCCAACCTTATGATATAGCAATGGGTATGATAATTTACCATCGCCATGCCTCGTATCATATTGAAGGCGAGGCAAATCAGGGTAAGACATATATATATATATATATATATAAGCCTATTTTAATGATAGATTTCATTTTTAATTTTTGAGTTTTTGTATCTAAATCATTTTAAAAATATTTAGATCAATTCAATAAAAATAATTATATAATTTCATTATTTAGTTAATTTTTTTGACAATTAAAAAAAAAAAAACACAACAACAACAGCAACTTAGGATTTGAGCTTGAAATAAACCATGGGTTTTTAATTTTGTTAATTTAAACTCTAATATTTTAATTTATTTTCAATTTAAATCATTCACTTATTTTTATTAAGTAAAACCAATAGAAAAATAGTATTTTAGTCATTAAACTCAATATACGTATACATGAAACAATATAATTGTCATTGATTTAAATGACTATGATATCTTCTTTTCCATCGATTTTGCTTAATGGAAATAAGCAAATTGATTAAATTAAAAACAAATCAAAATTTAGGATTGAAAATAAGAAAATTAAAAATTTAGTATTTAATTTGTTAAAGAGTCAATCTTTGAATTTTTTTTTTTTGCTACCCTCGACTCATTTTACCCATTCTAAATATTTATTAAATATATTTATATGCATGTAAGATATATATAATTTATATTTCTTAGATATAATAAGACAAAAATAATATTAAAAAAAATAAGTTGACTTCACCCCTTTTCCATTGTCTCTCATTTGTCTCGCCCTTGATATGATAGAAGGCTAAAGCGGGGCACTACAAGCACGCCCCCGCCTTGCCTCACCAATGGTGCCTGGAGTTCATGGTGGTGGTCATGTTATGAAAGAGAGAGTAGTAAAAGTGATAGATGAAGCTGAAGGTGGTCAAGGCGGACCTTGAGATGAGGCAATCAAGGTGGTCACCTCAGGCCTCAAATTTAAACAAAATGTAGGGCTCCTAATTAGGTTGGATATTGCGTTGTGTCATTTTATATTTATATCAAAATTACATCAATACTAATCCAATCAATTTATTTTTTTATTATTGCATCATATCATTTTTAGTTTGCTCGCGTATAATTAATATTTCATACCAAAATTTTCACTATTAGTTAAAAATGCCTAATGTATGGAGAAAATAATTTTATTTTAAAAGTTTAATTTTATGATATTTATCTCTATTAAATAATACCCAATAATGCTTAGTTAGTAATTATACATTAAAAAATATGATAAGGATACTATTTAATATTGGGTGATTCTACTTACACCACTACTTTACCTCTTTACACCTTTCATTTGAGTTTTTTTTTTTTCTTTTTTCCAATTTTATCCATGTATGAAATTACCTTTAAGGACAAAACACTTAAATTAAATATATTTTGTTAGCTCCTTACACCCCTTGGCCTTCAATCCCTACTCCTCTTTTTCCTTTCTTAATTTTTCTTTCTCTTACACATCTCTTTTAAAAAAGTAAGAATCATAGTATTTTGATCATTAAAGAAAGCAATGGATGAAGAAACGGTGGTGAAGAACCATCAAAAAAGTGAAATGGTGATTTTATTTATTTATTTATTTGGTAGGTTTTTGTTTCGTTTTTCTGGACTGGTGTTCGATTTTCGTTTGGTGGTTCGAAATCGAACAAAATAAAATAGTCCGACATCACATTGTCGAACAAAAAATATAAGTCTGGTAAACCAACTACCGAATAAAAGATATGTTAGGTTTTTATTCTTGGCAATCCCATTTGATAAAACTCCTTTCAGTTGCAATTTTGTTCAACTTTTATTTCAGTGAGGCTACGAGTTTTTAGATGCGAATCCAACCCGAATTGTGCCTTGCAGAGATGTTTCAGAAGTTAATTATTTTATGTTTTCCACTTCACTGACTATGTCGGGGATCGAGCTGCTTGTCCGCTCGAGCGGCCATTTGTGCGCTCGAGCGGAGAATCTTTGGTTCCAGAAGTTTGAACTGTTTGCAAAAGTACTAGAATTTGTGATTTTGCGCTCGAGTGTCAGCTCGCTCAAGCAACCATTCTTGCGCTCGAGCGAAGTTCACAAAACAGTTTGCTATAAAAGGTACGGTTCAGTTAGATTTTAGGTTACGGCTTCCAGATCTTCTTCTTGGATATTAGGGTTTATATCTGGAGTTTCTTTCCTAGTTTCTTTGATGTTTTTTTTGAGTTTAAATCAGGTTTGAAAAGTATACATCAAAGGATTGTTTGTTTCGTTCAACACAAAAGAGAGTGTTGTTTTTTGGTGGAATTCGGACCTGAAGCTTTGGTAGATTCCCGAGTGGCTCATCGTCGTGATTCGACATCGGCGTTGTGGATTCAACATTGGGCAAGACAATTCCGAGGTGAAAACGGGGCTGGAAGAGGCACATAGGGGTCAGGTCGGTTCGATTCAGGAGTGAATTCACTAGGTAATTAAGAGTACACTTGTGTAATTCCTTTATGTCTTCTTAGTGGATTTTTTTGTGACTTTTGCCCATGGTTTTTCTATCACAATTGGAGGCACTCTAATTATGGTTTTTCCACGTTAAATCATTGTGTTGATTTGTCTTTGATTGTTTGATTAGGATTGCTATTTACTCATTAAAATTGATGCATAATCACAAATCAATATCTAGGGGATTTCTAGATTTTTCAATTGGTATCAGAGTAAGTCACTCTATTTTTTTTAAAAAAAAATCTTTTAGAGCGAGATCTTGTTTGATTTTTGATAATAGATTCAATTCGTGAGGGAAATTCTATGGTTCGACCAACCCTACTTGACAGATCCAATTATTCTTTTTGGAAAGCTCGGATAAAATCGTTTTAAAAATCTATTAATGAAAAAGTTTGGCAATCTGTGATGTCTGGGTGGACCGAACCGATGATTACCATTGATGGAGTAACCTTCCCCAAACCAATTGATAAGTGGGACACAACTGATTATCAAAATAGTAGCTGGAATAGTAAAACTATCAATTCTCTCTTTTGCACTGTCACACCAAAAGAGTTTAGTCATATTTGCAATTATGAAGTCGCAAAAGAGGTTTGGGATATCTTACAAACTATTCATGAGGGCACTCCTTCTGTTAAACGCTCAAAACTTCAAAGGCTCACGTCTAGTTTTGAAAACCTTTCAATGAAAAATAGTGAGACCTTTGATGAATTTTATGCGAAGTTGGGTGACATTGTAAATTCCAGCTTCAATTTAGGTGAAAAAATACCGGAATCCAAGGTTGTGTAAAACATTTTGAGATCCTTGCCCGATCGGTTCCAACCAAAAGTTACGACTATTGAGAAGGCTCAAGATGTTGACAACCTCAAGCTGGATCATTGGTTAGAAATCTCCAAACTTATGAGGCACATAGAAATTTCAAAAAGAAACAAAAAGATGATATTGCTTTAAGTAGCGCTCATAGAGTTGGAAAGGATTCTGATGAGGATTGTGAGATTAATTCCAAGATTACAAATGCTTTTGTAAAACAATTTAAAAAATCTTTTCTGAAAAAGAATCTTAATCTTTTGGAATCAACTCATAAATCCAAAGGCAAAGATAAATTCAAAATTAATTCTATAACCAAGAAGGAGAAAGGAAAAATACAAAGGAACTCTGAAAGAGTCCAATGCTATGAATGCCAAGGATTTGGCCACTTTTCTCAAGAATGCCTAATTGGTTGAGGAAGAAGAAAGCCTTCGCTATCACTTGGGATGATGAATCCGAGTCTAATAAAGATAAAAATGACAACGAAGCACAAAGTGAAGAGGGGCATTAACAATTCTTTGCTTTCATGGCGGCTTCCGAAACTGAAGGACAAATAGAGTATCCGAAGAGGCCAGTTGAGAGTGTCATAGATGATGAATCCTCGAGGAGTGAAAATGAAGAGCTTCAGCAAGCTTATGAAAAGTTGTATAAGGAATCTCTTAACTTATCCAAATTGAATGACAAACTCACTACGAAACTTAAAGCATATGAAAGTGAGAATGTCAAATTAAAGAAGGAGATTTCCGAGGCTAGGAAAGATGCTATTAAGATTTCTATTGATCAACAAGCTCTTTGTGCGAAACTTTTGACTTGTGAGACAGAGAGGAATGAGCTACATCAAATCTATGCAACATATGAAGAAAAGATTGAAACTCTTGAGATGTCTCAAGTTGCCTTGGAAGAACTAATGATCAAGAAAGAGGAAAAGCTCAAGTGTGCTATGGCTACTATTGGTCTTTGGAACAAAGGATCAAAGACTTTGGGCAATATCATTGGGTCTCAACAAATGTCTTATGACAAGAGTGGCATTGGCTTTGGTGGTAAGAAAGAGAAAAAATAGAGTGCATCCACATCTCATGATATTAGAACTCAAGGGCAGGGGGAGCAAAAGATTCAACGAGAGGAAAGACTTCTCAATCTTCCTAGAGTTGGTAAGGTCAAAGAAAAGAAGGTACACCCTGTTTTTATTTGTCATCATTGTGGTATGTATTGTCATATTCACCCTTATTGTTATGAGTTGCATGGGAGAATGTCTCATAGAGATAGAAGAAATTTTAACATCTCATGGGGTAAAAGCCACATCATTGGTGGTAATGAGGTTAAGGGTCATATTAGACCTCGTTATTTTGATTTGCTTAAGACCAAGCATGAAGCGAGTTTGCATTTGCCTAGACCTTGGAGTAAGAGGTTTGAAACCAAGTCGACATCATTGGTGGTAATGAGGTTAAGGGTCATATTAGACCTCGTTATTTTGATTTGCTTAAGACCAAGCATGAAGCGAGTTTGCATTTGCCTAGACCTTGGAGTAAGAGGTTTGAAACCAAGTTGAGACGGGTTCCCATTGAAGGGGAAGGGAACCACAATGTCAAGACACGACCCAAGAACTACAATTCTCACAATTTTGTTCATACTAAAGTGGTTTGGGTGAGAAAGCTCGACTTGTGTTAATATGTTTATTCGTTTGTGTGTTTTTTCTTCTTGTGTTTTAGAATTTTGTTTTATTTTCAGTTTGGGTTTTTTTGTGTGTACTTGTTCTTTCTTTTTTTTTGACTTGTCTTGAAAAAAAAAAAAAAACAAACAAAAACCAAAAAGATTTCCTTAGTATGGTTTTGCAAGCTTGAAATTTTGAAGAAGTCCTTGGTTCATATTGGAATTGATGAGAATATCCATTACATATTAATATGTGTGTACTTTCTGTGGTCATTACTCATTTTGGAGTGTGTGTTCTTTGATTAGTATGTCTCATTCTATACACACTCTTGAATTAGCAATATTGTAGTCTTCAGCCTTAGTGTTTTTTTTTTCTCTATGGACTTCTGGCATTGTATCTTTTGCTTTTCTAGAGGAATTGACCTATACTAGCATATCATGGGTGATGCTGAGTCTCTTAACCACCTTCTATCTTTTTGCATCTCCATGGCTTTCCCCTCAGTTCTTTGCAGGTAAGGCATGAGAAAAAGGCTACCTCAGAGACACCAACTAGGCTATCCTTATTGTCTCCATGCTTTTCTGGTTCAGTTTCCAGACTCTTGAGTGTGTCAGCTGCCAATGAGTGTACAAAAGAAAGAAAGAAAATATGTAAAAGAAAGAAAAGAAAAAATGTGCAAAAGAAAGAAAGAAAGAAAAAAAGAAAAATTCATTGATTGAGGGGGAGTGTGGGCTCGCCTTTTTCCACGCCCCGCCTTTCGAAAAGGGTTTGAAAAGAAAGGCCTCACAGTTCGGACTCCCGCCGTTCTGAATCTAGCCTCACAAGTGCAATGTGAAATTGAAAAACACCAAAGAGTCCAAATCTGGCAAATTGTTTTGGAAAATCAATTTTAAATCAAAAAGTGCCAAAATTGGACTGCTTTGCCAGATTATAGAGTCGCCACCTAAATATTTTTACATTGGGAAAATTTAAGAAACCCTGACTCGTGCCAAAGGCCACGTGTCCGTCATCGCCAAAGTTGCCTCGGCTCGGGAACTTAGGTACGAAGGGGGAAGGTCATGAATTGAGCACCCCCGCTCGCCTGATCAATGATCGGCCTCTACTAATCATGATATATCGTTTTATAAATGTTATGTGTTCTTATTCCGATTATTAAACTGACCTTACTATGTGACGCACACAAACAAGTATAGACTAATCGCAAGACTTGGAACAATTCAATTCATGTTTATTTACGAAAATGGTTTGAATTTGCCACCCTCAAGTGGGCTTAAAGATGCGGTTTTGCCACTAAACATAGTGGGCTTAAAACATGATTTTGCCACAACAAAGTGGGCTTAAAACACACATTCGTTGAATTGTTCCAATTTAAGCAACAAGCCTCCATCCACAGGCATTCATGCAGTTTAGCAAATAAGTACATAGCCGCATGGCAAGCATGCTAAATATGGCAACATGGCAATCACACTTATGCAGGTATGCTAAAGCATAAAACTCACCGAGTACTCTGAGCCAAAACAAAGCTAGTTAAAAAAAATGCATGATCCTAACTATGTTAAGTGTCTAATGCAACACATGCAATAATGCAACTAAATAGGCTCGGCTACTTAATCATGGTATTTGCAACACTTTGATAGCATGCTTTAAAATACGTATTCAAAGAAATATTTGAACTAAAAATACAGTTTGAATGATGCGCCGAGCCTCGATGCATGCAAGACAAATGAATGGATGCAATCATGCAAGCATAATGTATGCTACTTGAAAATGTCCCTAATCTAACCATCGAAAACGATTAAATAAAAGGGAGAAAGACGTGGGGTTAGAAGACATACACACACGCGCACACACTTATTACAACATTATGCCCTCACGAAGGAGAGTCTGAATGAATAAGCTAACCAACTAGCTACGCTAAGCTAATTACAACACAATATTTAACTAACTATTCTAAGCTAATTAAATATTACAAATCAATCTGATTAGCTAAATACTTAACTAATTAATTACAAAGCGACTAGGCCAATTAATTACAACATAAATTAACTAACTAATCTACTTAAATAATTACAACGTTTGTATGAATTAGCTACCACTAATTAACTAAGCAAAGCAACTAAAAGGCCTTGGAAAGCGAGGGATGCGTGCATGCTCGGTTTCTCCACTCGAAAAGTCACTGCTTTGCTGCCGAGTGGCTCTGTTTGCACATTTGAACTTTGAAAATTTTGCCAACTTCCAGAACAACTTTGTTCCCCTTGTCCGTCACGCTGAGCAACTTTCTTCATTGGTGGCCAGTCGGCTACTGCTAGTGGCCGGTCGGCTACCCCTGTCCAGAACTTCCCCTTTTGCTACAACAGAGAGAAAACAGAGGCAAAGCAATGTATTCTCAAGGGTTATCTGTACTGTTACCCTCCTTATCATCACACTAGCTCAAAAGAGTGTAACTTTTGGCTCTCAAACCATCAACCAAGCAATTTCCGTGTATGATGGCCAAAGAACCAAGTTTGTACAAGTTTAATGAGTGCAAAACAAGACTCAAAAAACCACCACCCTATCATTCATGATCAAGGGTGATGGTGACCAAGGAAAGTGGCACATTTCATCACTTTTGACTATGAAATGTCTCATTTCCCTTGTGTTCGAATTAACGTCCGATTCGAACATATTCAACGCAACACAAAGAATGCCTATCTTGCACACTTTTACTTGTCAAATTTTGTTTACTCATTTTCGTTACCAAACCATTCCTTAGTCAATTAGTCCATTGATGAGTGTCTTCTAAAACGAAAGAAGTGTCAACCAAGGAGTAGTTCAAGGCATAAGGGAAGCTTTATGCCGTTGGTAATGAACCCTCAAAAGAGGATTAAACCATTAAGCATGAGCCTCCACCTCAAGCTTAAACAACCCTAAGGTTGAAACAACTCTCAATAGCAAATAAAAGAGTGAAGCAAAAAGGGAGGTTGTAGAGATTTTAAGTGCTGGAATTAGGCATGAAAAAGCATTAAAACATGCAACCAAGACACACAAATGATGCTCAAAGCCTAGAAACACTAAGCCAATGAAGTAAATTACACCACAACTATGCAATACAAAGCTCAAATGACCCAAACAACCCAAAACAGAGCTAAAGCAGGTCAAAACAGAGGCAAAAACATGGTGGACTAAAGCTAAGTTAGGCTAGAAAAACATGCTAACATGTGAGGCTAACTAGGCATGCAAGCAAGACACAAAGAGGGGAGGCTAACCCCTCCAATTTTGGACTTCAAAATGAGGTTTTTGTCACTGAAAAACCTCTGAATTTCAGTGGTTAAAAGGCCTAAAAAGTTTGATTCGAAGGTGATGAAAAATGGCACAAAAGCTTAACAAACAAATAGACAAGAAGGGTGGTCTACCCCTTAACACAAAATAGCCTCAAACCACCATTTTTAGGTCATAAAAATAGAGGTTTTTACAGTTGAAAACTAGGCCAAAAATAGTAGAAAAAGATGGCAAAGCAAGTGTGCAAAACAAGCTAGCAAAGCAAGTAATACACCTCTTAGAGCCAAAGCACAAAATAGGCACAAATGAGGCACCAAATCAAGCCAAGACCACCTTCTAGAGCTCAAAGAGGGTCCCAAATAACCTCAACCCAAAGATAAGAAACTTTGGTTAAGGGTTGATAGGCAAACTAGAAGCGTATCTCTACTTGTATGCACAAAAGGGGTAAGAGAGAAAGAATTATAGAGAGAGAGAGGCTCCCAAAATTTCAAACCTTTAAAACAATAGGGAATGGCCTCTATATATAGAAATACAAGAGCTCAGGTCGAAAATATCTGAATTAGAGACAACTAGAGCAGTGTGAAACAGTTGGAGGAAAAGATCTGCACAAAATATCTGATTTTTGCACCCATGGCCGGTCGGCAACCATCGGTGGCTGATGGCCACCATTGGTGGACGACAAGAGTCACCCTTGGACAACACATGGCTGACAAAGTCCATTTGTGGCCGACACATGGCCGTCAAGCCTCATTAGTGGCTGGAAAGCAAAAATTGGTTTCTGGCCCTGACTTCAATTAGGCATATCTCTTTCATCCGGACTCCTTTACAGGTTATTCTCGAGTCTAAATTAAAGCCCCAGAAGTCTTCTTTCCAATGGTGGAAGCCTCACATCAAAATTCCAAGTGTGAAAAAAGATATTCTCATCTTAGTGAAGACTGCTCATTTCCAGCTCAATCGGATTGATGCCTAACTTCAACTAGTCATATCTCCCTCATCCGGACTCAGCTTTAGGAGATTCTTGAGTGTAAAGCCCCGGAAGTCCACTTTCCAGCGGTGGTGGCCTCATAGCTGAAATCCAAGTGTACAAAAGGATAGACCTGATTTACTGAAGGCTGTCCGGTTCTCTTTTAACGGTTCATGCCCAACTTCTTCCCCAACTAGGTTTCTTCCCTCTCCTCCACTTTTCTTTAACTTCAAACCTATAAATAAGATGTTTTGAAAGATTTTTCAAAGATTTTGTCACGTCCCACTTTTTATTACTCAAAGCATTACCAATTTCATTTACTTAATTCCATTTCAGAGATAACATGTGGAAATAAACTCGTATATTCAACTTGTAGAAGTGAATAACATTGCTCTCATTCGTATGCAAGTAAATACAACATGACTACACTAAATAAATTGCCCTTGGGCTTACATCATTAAAAGTCAAGAAGAAGGGTATAACCCTTTTTACATAAATGGCATTCCGCCAACACAAAAGAGGCCCCGTGGCCAACAAATAAGAAGATCCAAAACCTTGTAGAACATCCTAGCTATCACCTGAAAAAAATTCAACAACGTGGGATGAACATATAGTCCAGTAGGGATCTCAACATGATCTCCAACAATAACAACTTACAGATAGCTATGATCATGAATGTTCATTCTCATACTAGAATAGTAATGTGGCAGTTTATACAAAATATACATAAGTATGAACTTTTCTCGAAAACAACCATTTCATTCGACGCTATAAACGGTTCACCTCTTTTTTTCCTTTTTATTACCCATTTTTCCAAACTTTCATGACTATAACAGTTTTAGAAAAAAACAATTTCACCAAGCCCATTACTCTTCCCCCATTTTCTGTACTTATAACAAAATGACCTTTTTTGAAAACATGTTCACAAATACCCCATTTTCCTTCACACTTTCCAAAATCTCAAAATGGCTTTTGGTTTGTTCCTAATACATTCATATTAATACATGCATGCCTTAAATGAAAGGGAAATAACAAATCATCAACATGTATATAATCCACAAATGAGGCAGCTCGGCCTTTCAAAACTGTAACCATCGCAACCCATAACATACTTAGATACACTGATGATAACAATTAAAACTCTGCTCTACCGGCTATATGCACAGTAAGCTAAGGATACGCCAAGCGATAAGCGAGATAATAACTCATTTTAAACATTTCATACCTCATAATAGATATATATTTTAGTACTGTATCAATCTCAGATAAAAACACTTCCATACTTCACAAATGATACACATTTTAGTGTTGTATCAATATCAACCAAAAACACTTCTATACTTCACAAATGATACACATTTTAGTGTTGTGTCAACAACATGTAAAAACACTTCCAATATCAACAAGCACACATATAGTGGTGCTAATGGAGTCCATCCCCTATCTCCTCCCAAACAAAATCCGGTTTATAGGTCCATTGTAACAACCCTCATACTGTTTACCGATTAATGACTGATTATGACTGATAATTGGACTGATTAAAGTACTTAACCGACTGACTGAAATTGAAACTGAATTAGCTAAGTATATCTATTGTGTTGCATATTCTATCTGTTTGATTGATTAATTATCTGTTCATGCCTTTGTGTTTAAACCGCTAATTGAAGGCCTTATCGACGGCCGAATTAGAAACCGATTGGTGTCCTATGATCGTCATAATTAATGTGATGTTATGGTATAATTATTTGAAAACTGATTAGGTATGATTAAATTAGATTATTGATAAAATACAGAGTTGGCCTTAATTACAACCTTGCCCTTGAGTGGGCCACTACCTATACACTTTTGAGTTCATTATACTTGAGCCAAAAACGTTTACCTCAGCCTTCTTCCTTGCCTTGCCGACTAGAGAGAGACTAGAGGAGAGAATTGAGTTCATTTTGTTGAATTGGCTTGAATTGCTTGGTGTATTGCTTGCTAATTGAAGGGTGGATTGCTAGATTGAACCCCTAGACTTGCATTCAAGGACCTTAGGTATGAATTTCACCTTCTCATTCTTGTGTTTGAACTAATTCTTGCATGGTCCATGTTAAATTGTAGAGCTAAGTCATGTTTTAGTTCATACATGTTGATATAGAGCATAATTCATGCTTGCATGTGTTCTTGGTTGAATTTGGAGTTGAGTTCATGGCAAAATGGTGCATGCATGTCCATAATTTTGTAATGGTCCATGTTTTTAACTTGTTTTTGGATCAATTGGCTCCTTAGAGTATCAAATTGGAGCTTCAAAATGGTTTGAATTCATGCATGTTTGCATGTTCATCTTGTTCTTGAAAAATGGTTTAAATTGAGTTTGAATTAAACACCCTTGGGCTTTGATTTCTTAAAATTGAGCTTTGAAACATGTTATTCTATGTGTTTATAAATGTTTTCCAGAAAATGGGCCCAAGAGGATCGGTTTTGATGCTTTTGAACTTGGTTTTTGGCTTGGAGGTGCAATCTGGAATTTCCAGATTTTGCATTTTCGCTCGAGCGGGGGAAGTGCCGCTCGAGCGTGGAATCCGAGCATCCAGTATCTCTGCACTGTTTTACAGTCCGCTCGAGTGGAGGATTGGGCGCTCGAGCGGAGTCATGTCTCAAGCTCGAGCGGGCGTCGAGCGGAGATTTCACCCATCTAGTACTTTTACAATACGCTCGAGCGGGAAAGTTGACGCTCGAGCGTGTACCTTTGTTGCATAACCGCTCGAGCGGGGAAACCTGCGCTCGAGCGGGACTCTGTTTTTCTGCAAATCTTGAAACAGTCTTCTGATCACATCTTTGCATCCTCATTTCATTCTAGGCATTCTTAGGCCTAGTTTTAGACATCTTGTTGAGGATAGATGTAGAACACACCGAGGCATTAGGGGTTAAATTATGTTATCTCCCAACTGTGTAGCTTAGTGTGTGTTCAATCTGTTAACTGTGTAGGGTTGGCGACTGGGGAGGCGCGCTCTAGCATACTGTAGCCCAAACTCTGTGAGTAACAACTGTGTAAAGATATGTTCAAAATGATTATTTTCTGAACAATTGAACTGTACTGCTTTCTGAACTGTTACTGTTAATTGAATGAATGTATGTCCTCTATTCTGAACTGTATTGTGGCATCCTTAGCAACTACTGTTACTGACTGTTACTGTTACAGAGATCTCTGTCGGTTCCCTCGTGGAACCACTACTGTTTACTGATTGATGGCCATCAATACTGTTCGGTCTTTAAGACCTACTGTTTACTGCTATGCTAACGGATGTACCACATATGATTGAATAACTGTTCTGACTGAAATACTGATTTAATGGACTGTTTTCATTACTGTAAGGACATTCATTTTTAAACCCTTTACGCATCATGTTATTCACTGGGCTTTAGCTCACTGTTTATATATATATGTAGGTGCTCAGCCACCAGATCGGAGCTAGGAGCGTGAGTTAAACTCCAGTTTTGTCAAGCCAGCCTATGTGCCTCACTGCGAGGTTCCGAGCCTATCGTGTTAAGGCTTAGGGGTGTTTTACAATTCCCCCTTCTGTACCGTCTACTGTTCTGTATAGACTGAATGTTTACTGTACTGTTATCAAGGGATTAGGTCCCTGTACTGTGTGACTGTAAATTATTGTATAGACTGTACTGTTTGTATGTATGAATGCATGAAAAATCTTTTTGGCATGCAGACTGTCACAGCTCAATGGACATTATTTATTTACTGTATTGGCTTCCGCCAGGCCCTGTACTCTGTTTTATTATTCTACTGTTCTGCAGGCCTTCGGTAATCTCGGATTACTGGCCGGTTACGGTGCTAAACCCATAGGGCCGGGTTTGGGTCGTGACAGAGTGGTATCAGAGCGATACTTAACCACGAGTTATACCGCACACACGTGTCCAAATGAGCTATAGGGTGTCCTAGAAAAGTGATTAGGGCATTTCATGAACTT
This sequence comes from Camellia sinensis, assembly GCF_055761805.1. NCBI lineage: Eukaryota > Viridiplantae > Streptophyta > Magnoliopsida > Ericales > Theaceae > Camellia > Camellia sinensis. The sequence goes on from NC_138972.1 coordinate 65,371,242, forward strand.
GAAAAGTGTGTGGCTATGTTATGACTGAATACATGTTGGTGTGATAACTGTCTAAATATGCAACTGTTTATGTTACAATTGCTATAACTGTTATAACTGCTTATAGTGAAATGGACAATGAAAATGAACCTAAATCCTTATCTACTGAGGCAAGAATGGAAAGAATGGAAAGAATGATGGAACTGATAACTGCTAGACTTGAACAACAACAGAACCAACAACCCCCACCTCCTCCTCCTCCTCCGGTACAGCCGGAACCTAATGTGAATGTGAATGATGGGGATATTATTGCTCTCACCCATAAATTCAGCAAGATGAAACCGCCATCCTTTCAGGGAGGACTGGAACCGCTAAAGGCTGAAGCTTGGGTGCTTGAAACAGAAAAACTATTTGAGGTGTTCCCGTGCTCAGAAGTGAATAAAGTATTGTTAGCTACCTTCACCCTACAAGAAGAAGCTAGAAGGTGGTGGATGTTGATCCGCGATACAAATACTGTTATGACTTGGGCTCAGTTCAAGGAGTCCTTCTTTGAAAAGTATTTCCCTCAGTGTGTCAGGGATAGAAAAGTGACTGAATTTGAACAGCTGAAGCAGGGCACAATGTCCGTTGCGGAATATGAGATGAAATTCACCGAGCTTGCTAGATATGCACCGCATATGGTGGATACTGAATATAAGAAGGCCAGAAAATTTGAAGGCGGCCTTAATGTTGCAATTCTCAACAGAATAAATGTTTTGAAGCTACCGAACTATGTAAATGTTCTTGACCGAGCCTTGATGGCTGAATCAAACATTGAAGCACTGAAAACTGAAACACCAACGTCGGAATGGCGTAGTAAGAGGCAGGGTTTCAAATTCAAGAAAGGCAAGCACAACCCAGCCAACAAGAAACAGAATACGGGGTCGACAACCAACCCCAGCCAAGGGAGTGGGTTCATACCACCCTATTCTGAGTGTGGCAAGAAGCACAAAGGGGTCAGCTACAAACTATCTGGAGCCTGTTACAGGTGTGGCAAGGTGGGTCACATGGTTAAAGACTGCCCCTCTGCCCCACAAGCCAGTAGTAAAGCTGTACCAAGCATGGCAGCATCAACTGTAGCACCAAAGCCTAACCCCAAAGCTACCGGGAAAGAGCCCATGAGGCAGGGCCGAGTATTCGCCCTAGTACCGGGAGACGTGCAAAATACAGAGACCGTTGTGTCAGGTATCCTCTCTATTTGTACACAAAATGCATATGCATTGATTGATTCGGGGTCTACACATTCTTATGTATCGCATGCTTTCTCACGGAAATTGAATAGACCCTTAGAACCCATGAACTATCTGCTAGCCGTATCATCACCCGTAGGAGGATCCATGGCATGTGCTTATATGTACCCCGCATGTGAAATCATTGTTGGGGATATGCATCTGTTTATTGATTTACTACCATTGAACATTGATCATTTTGATGTAATATTGGGGATGGATTGGTTACAAAAATATCATGCCACTATTGATTGTGTGACCAAGCAAGTTGTTTTCCGTCCACCTGGTTTGCCTGAATTCGTGTTTAATGGGAGTGGAGTAGTACCTCCCCCGTATCTGATTTCGTCAGTGAAAGCCGTTAAATTAATTAGAAAGGGATGTAAGGGATATCTGTGTTCTGTACTGACTGTATCTACTGATGATAATGTTAACGTGAACTGTATTCCTATAGTCAGAGAATTCCCAGATGTCTTTCCAGACAATTTGCCAGGAGATTTGATTGACAGAGAGATTGAGTTTACTGTTGATATGGTTCCCGGAACACAGCCTATTTCTAAAGCTCCGTACCGAATGGCTCCAACTAAATTGAAAGAACTGAAAGTGCAACTGCAAGAACTGTTAGACAAAAAGTTCTTCAGACCCAGTACCTCACCATGGGGTGCGCCTGTTTTGTTTGTAAAGAAGAAAGATGGCTCATTGAGATTGTGTATAGATTACCGTGAACTGAACAAGGTAACTGTGAAAAATAAATACCCATTACCGCGCATTGATGACTTATTTGATCAGTTACAGGGTGCGCAAGTGTTTTCTAAGATCGATCTCAGATCGGGATATCATCAACTGAAGGTTAAACCGGAAGACATTGATAAAACTGCTTTTAGAATAAGGTATGGCCATTATGAATTTTTAGTTATGCCATTCGGAGTCACGAATGCCCCTGCTGCATTTATGGACCTTATGAACAGAATTTTTAAACCATACCTTGACAATTTTATTGTTGTATTTATTGATGACATATTGATTTATTCCAAGAATATAGAAGAACATGAACATCATCTGAGACTTGCCCTACAAACCTTAAGAGAACAGAAACTGTATGCTAAATTGTCTAAATGTGAATTTTGGCTTGACCATGTTATGTTTTTGGGGCATGTTGTTAGCAAAGATGGGATTTCTGTTGATCCGCAGAAAATTGAAGCTGTAGTGAACTGGCCTAGATCGACAAACGTGAATGAAGTCCGAAGCTTTTTGGGATTGGCTGGATATTACAGAAAATTTGTCAAAGATTTCTCCAAGATTGCTTTACCATTGACTCAACTGACTCAGAAGGAGATACCATTTGACTGGACTGACCAAAGAGAATCTGCTTTTCAGGAGTTGAAAACTCGATTAGTGACTGCACCGGTTCTTACCTTACCTTCAGGAACGGATGGTTATACTGTATTTAGTGATGCTTCTCATAAGGGTTTGGGCTGTGTTTTAATGCAGAATGGGAGAGTCATTGCTTATGCTTCTCGACAGTTAAGACCACATGAAAAGAACTACCTGACCCATGATCTGGAACTTGCTGCAGTAGTATTTGCACTGAAAATCTGGCGTCACTATCTGTACGGGGTGACATGTGAAGTGTATACCGACCACAAGAGTTTAAGATATTTCTTCACACAGAAAGAACTAAATATGAGACAGCGCAAATGGCTAGAACTGATCAAAGACTACGATCTACAGATACTGTACCATCCGGGAAAAGCCAATACTGTGGCCGATGCATTGAGCCGAAAGTCAATTGCCAACTTAGCTTGTTTGCTCACCGGACAGAAAGAGTTTCTTTGTGACCTTAAGAAATCTGAAATTGAAATTGTTTTGAGAGAACAAGGTGGAATCTTAGCTGCTATTTCTGCTCAACTGGCACTGATTGAAGAAATTAAAGAGAAACAGCAACAGGATGACTTCTTGAAGAAGATCATTGAAGAAAGAGAATCTAAACCGAGACCGGGATTCAAATTTGAGAACAATGTACTGAAATTTCATGAAAGACTGTGTGTACCAAATGATACTGAACTGAAAAGAAGAGTTCTGCAAGAGGGCCACAATTCGAAATTGTCTATCCACCCGGGGAATACGAAAATGTATCAAGACCTGAAACAGAATTTCTGGTGGCCAGGAATGAAGAAAGAAATCGCCGATTTTGTATCGAAATGTCTTCATTGCCAACAGGTCAAAGCTGAACATCAGCGACCTGCCGGATTATTGCAACCCCTACCCATACCAGAGTGGAAATGGGAGCATATCACGATGGATTTCATCGTTGGGTTACCTCGCTCCAGAAAAGGTATGGATTCAATTTGGGTTATTGTTGATAGACTGACCAAATCTGCTCACTTCTTACCTGTCAAAACAATCTATAATGCGGACAAATTGGCCGTTATCTATATTGATGAAATTGTGAGACTGCATGGAGTGCCTGTGTCTATTGTTTCTGACAGGGATTCAAAGTTTACATCGAGGTTTTGGCAAAGTCTACAGACTGTATTGGGTACTGATTTGAGGCTGAGTAGTGCCTATCATCCTCAGACAGATGGCCAATCAGAAAGAACCATCCAAACTCTGGAGGATTTACTGAGAATGTGTGTCCTTGATTTTCAGGGAGATTGGGAGAGTCATCTGCCATTAGTTGAATTCGCCTACAACAACAGCTACCATTCGAGTATTGGTATGGCGCCTTTCGAGGCATTGTATAGCAGAAAGTGTAGATCTCCGATTTGCTGGGCAGAAGTTGGAGATGGGCCTTTGCTTGGGCCCGAGATTGTTTATGAAACAACTGAGAAAGTGAAACTGATACAGCAGAAATTGAAAATTGCACAGAGCCGTCAGAAAAGTTATGCAGATGTCAGAAGACGGGACAGAGAGTATGAAGTGGGTGATCACGTTTTTGTGAAAGTGACACCAATGAAGGGCCAGACTCGTTTTGGAGTCAAAGGCAAGTTAGCGCCAAGATACGTCGGACCATATGAGATTATTGAGAAAATTAATCCGGTGGCGTATCAAGTCGCGCTCCCTCCTGAAATGAAGCACATGCATAATGTTTTCCACATTTCGATGTTAAGAGATTATCTCCGGGATCCCTTCCATGTGATTGAGCCTACTCGAGTAGTGTTGAGTGATGACTACACTTACGAGGAACGGCCTATACAGATTGTAAATAGACGAATCAAGAAGTTGAGAAACAAAGAGATCCCGTTGGTGAAAGTCGACTGGCAGAACCATGGTGGCATGTATGCCACTTGGGAAAGGGAAGACGACATGGCTAAAAGATATCCTGAACTGTTCCCACTGAACCCTGTTTTCTTCCAGAATGAAGGTAACTTGAGTTTAGAGGACTAAACTCTTTATAAGGAGGGGAGACTGTAACAACCCTCATACTGTTTACCGATTAATGACTGATAATTGGACTGATTAAAGTACTGAACCGACTGACTGAAATTGAAACTGAATTAGCCAAGTATATCTATTGTGTTGCATATTCTATCTGTTTGATTGATTAATTATCTGTTCATGCCTTTGTGTTTAAACCGCTAATTGAAGGCCTTATCGACGGCCGAATTAGAAACCGATTGGTGTCCTATGATCGTCATAATTAATGTGATTTTATGGTATAATTATTTGAAAATTGATTAGGTATGATTAAATTAGATTAAATATTGATAAAATACAGAGTTGGCCTTAATTACAACCTTGCCCTTGAGTGGGCCACTACCTATACACTTTTGAGTTCATTATACTTGAGCCAAAAACGTTTACCTCAGCCTTCTTCCTTGCCTTGCCGACTAGAGAGAGACTAGAGGAGAGAATTGAGTTCATTTTGTTGAATTGGCTTGAATTGCTTGGTGTATTGCTTGCTAATTGAAAGGTGGATTGCTAGATTGAACCCCTAGACTTGCATTCAAGGACCTTAGGTATGAATTTTACCTTCTCATTCTTGTGTTTGAACTAATTCTTGCATGGTCCATGTTAAATTGTAGAGCTAAGTCATGTTTTAGTTCATACATGTTGATATAGAGCATAATTCATGCTTGCATGTGTGCTTGGTTGAATTTGGAGTTGAGTTCATGGCAAAATGGTGCATGCATGTCCATAATTTTGTAATGGTCCATGTTTTTAACTTGTTTTTGGATCAATTGGCTCCTTAGAGCATCAAATTGGAGCTTCAAAATGGTTTGAATTCATGCATGTTTGCATGTTCTTCTTGTGCTTGAAAAATGGTTTAAATTGAGTTTGAATTAAACACCCTTGGGCTTTGATTTCTTAAAATTGAGCTTTGAAACATGTTATTCTATGTGTTTATAAATGTTTTCCAGAAAATGGGCCCAAGAGGATCGGTTTTGATGCTTTTGAACTTGGTTTTTGGCTTGGAGGTGCAATCTGGAATTTTCAGATTTTGCATTTCCGCTCGAGCGGGGGAAGTGCCGCTCGAGCGTGGAATCCGAGCATCCAGTATCTCTGTTAACTCCAATACCATAATTAATCCTTTAACTGTTAACACCTTCTACACAACTCATATTAACAATAGAAATTTACTAACATTGTTCAACCATAAACCCTTTTTATTTTACCAAATCAAAATATAATTTAGGGCTTTCTCTTCTTTCAATAATAACATGCTAATTTTATTCTCTAATTAGTCCAAACCACAGTCAATGATAACAAAACCATTCTCAAACAACCAACCCTAGGTTCCCCTCATGATTTTCAAACAAATCCAACACGGATATGATTTTCATGCAATACAAAATTACCACATGTCCATCTATAGACGGAGTATTGAAAAAGAACAAAGAAATCCCTACCTCAAAAGGAGAAGATGAAGGCCAAAAACCAAAGTGCTCCAAATCGCCAAATTTTCAGATTAAAATGAAGATCAAGGGAAGCTCCACACTCAATACAAAGGAACTAGGGTAGAAGATCACTAGAACTAGATGTATTTATAGAGAGAAGATGTAGTCTAGAGAGAGAAACTCTCAAGTTATTCATTCAATGAACTTCATTAAATTGATTAATGTATCTCATACATTCATGATACATAATGCATCTTCTATATTAATGAATTCATTAGATAGATTAATGTATCTTACATATTCATAATAGATACATAATGCATCTCTAAGATTCATTCATAATAAATCCATCACATTCAATGTATTAGCATTAGTCTTCTATACATTGTATAAATAGGTATCAATGATTAGTCACCATCTAATTGATGTACATGTATCTTACTAATGAAATGAATCTAGTATAATCATGTATAATCTTTGAAAAGTTGTCATATATTACAATTAAACAATGAAGGTAAAATCAGGATCGCTATAGATTTCCCCTCTCTTTTATTCATTTTCACTTTGTCCTTGCTCGGTTTATTGAAAAGCGCAACATTTAATGAAATGCGAGCCTTGAAACATCGTAGAAACGTTTTTCAAAAATATTTTGAAAAGAAGGGTTTTAAGGTCTAAAAATCATTTTGGTCAAAATTGTTTTGGTCCAAAAATGGGGTGTGAGGTTAGGATTTGGAGCTCATCTTGCCGAAGAAATCGAACCTTTGCACAACATAACCTTCACCATCAAGTAAGTAATCAGTGGCACCCAGGTCTTAAAGGCGGTCAAAAATGGGGTGTCTACAGGGAGCCTCTGCTTTTACTCACCAAATGCCCCTTTGTTTCCTAGTGGTTTGACTTTTCTTAGTTGTGCTTAGATTCTCTTGTCAGAGGTCCAGCTTTCAGATCGCTACTAGGATTTGAATCTAGTGTTTGTCGAACTCCAAGAGTCACACACACACTTTTATCATGGGATCTATGCTTTTTACATAATGCATCACTTTTTTTTTTATGAGGAATCTTCTAGAGATTGTGCGCATTGTGTTTTCAAGTAATTGTGTTTCTTGGATAATCCTGTGTGTTTTTAAGGTACAAATCTGAAATTCCTTGCTTGCTCCACCATATTATTTTTGTCTCTTTCTTCTTGTTTACTATTTTTAGTGTTTGTGGTTACTTTTAGTGAGGAGAAGTTTGGCTTATCATTGCAAGGTGTTTTTTTTAGCATGACCTTAAATTTATTAGTTTGGCAAGAGATATTGGCATTAGTTGGTTTGTATGTTGCTATCCACTACATATTTATTGTTTCTTCTCGCAGGTTATTAATTTTTACATCCTTTTGCCCTGTTTGTGTGGTTTTTGATCTTGCTTTCTTTGTCAATTCATGACAATGAGGAGAAAGTTTGAGGGTGCATGTGTCTTAGGATTTTCATCTATTCATGCTACATGGTGTATGCGTCTTGGGATTTTCATCTATTCATGCTTCATGTTCTTAGAATCTCCAATTTACATCTATTCATATTTCCATCTCATGCTTCAAGATAATCTTGTCATATGTCTATTGCTTTTTCATAAACTCTTGTGGCACTAATAGTTATTTAGGAGATTGTGGCACTAATAGCTGTTTTGAAAATCATGACCTTGAGAAGAAGTTTGTTTTTTGTTAGTTGTAATGAGTTGGGGTGATTAGGATTTTATTTGTTAGGTGTGTTTTGTCACGGCATTGGCAAAGGGGGAGATTGTTAGGTTTTTATTCTTGACAATTTTGTTTGACCAAACTCCTTTCAATTGTAATTTTGTTCAACTTTTATTTCAATGAGGCTATGAGTTTTTTGATGCGAATCCAACCCTGAATTATGCCTTGCAGAGATGTTTCAGAAGTTTATTCTTTTATGTTTGCCACTTCGCTGACTATGTCGGGGATTGAGCTGAGCGGCCATTTGTGCGCTCGAGTGGAGAATCTTTGGTTCTAGAAGTTTGAACTGTCAGCAAAAGTACTGGAAGTTGTGTTTTTGTGCTTGAACGGGACTTCCTGCGCTCGAGCATCAGTCCGCTCGAGCGGAGACTGCGGAACAGTTTGCTATAAAAGGTGCGGTTCAATCAGATTTTAAGTTACGGCTTCCAGATCTTCTTCTTGGATATTAAGGTTTATATCTGGAGCTTCTTTGCTAGTTTCTTTGATGTTTTGTTTGAGTTTAAATCTGGTTTGAAAAGTATACATCAAAGGATTGTTTATTTTATTTAATACAAAAGAGAGTGTTGTTCTTCGGTGGATTTCGTGCAATTTGGGCCTGAAGCTTTGGTGGATTTCGGAGTGCCTTATCGTCGTGATTCGACATCGGTGTTGTGGATTCAACGTTGGGTAGGACAATTCCGAGGTGAAGACGAGGTTGGAAGAGGCATATAGGGGTCGGTTCGATTTGGGTGTGGATTCGCTAGGTAATTGAGAGTACACTTATGTAATTCCTTTATGTCTTCTTAGTGGATTGTTTTGTGACTTTTGTCCGTGATTTTTTATCACAATTGGAGGTGCTCCAATTGTGGTTTTCCACATTAAATCGTTGTGTTGATTTGTTTTTAATTATTTGATTGGGATTACTATTTACTCATTAAAATTGATACAAAATCACAAATCAATATCTAAGGGATTTCTAGATTTTTCAAGATACATTTCCGGTAATCCCAAACTGAATTTTTTTAATTTGTTCGGCTTCTCATTACCATATATTTTCAGTTTCATTTTTTTATATTTTTATTTTTTTGCCTAGAAGGATTATACTTATACTCATTGCAACAATGCAAGTACTGCAATATTAGTGGACTGTAGTCATGAATTCATTACAGAAGAGGTTTGTTAAGTTTTTTTTTTCATGAATACAATTTTTTCTTATTTTTAATTTGTGTTGAGTTTTATTAATAATTTGACGTATAAATGTATTTATTATCTTTAGATTTTTAGTAGTCATAAGCATTAATTAAATGGGTTTCTGACGTTGGGAAGAAGACTAGATTTGTCATTGTTATAAAGACATCAAATACGGGAGGCAAAGGTAAAAAACCAGGACATACACTTGTTTGTAAAAGAAGTGGTTACTATAGAGACAACAGGAAGATCAAGGGGGAACGATTGAGGTTGACGTGTTCTAAAAAGTGTAGATATCTATTTCTATTAAACGAAAAAAAATAACCCACAAATTACCAAGACTAATTGTAATAACATGTTTGATTAATGGATGCAACAATGATAGATTTTATGGATATTTTATAGATATTCGTACACTTGATGTTTTTATGAATAATTTTATGGATACTTTTTATGTATGATTTTATGGATACGTGTTTGATTTATAAATTTTTTTATGTATTCTTCAAGGAAAAAGTAAATCTTTCAATGTACAGTAACGAGGGTCTAAACAACTCTATTGTAGTTTGGCAACATGACACTAGAGTAATTCAATTTGTATAACAATGTGTCACTGAACATGCATGTCACTGATCATGGGCACACCATGTCATCCAACAACTGGACCTATCAGCCTAGCCGGCCACCGATGCCAACGGTACATCGTCACCTCATGGGCGGAGAGTCTTGCTTCGGTGACATAGTCACAAGCGAGAGTTCCCATGTGTGATATGCCTGCACTCAAGTGATAGGTCAACTAGCTCTGATACCATGTTGTAACGCCCCATATTTTATTACTCGGATAACCTTACCAATATTCATTAATTAAGTCCATTTACAAATAACATTTCGTCCTTGGAGGAAATGATGAATAATTAAATATACATATTCTCTCTCGTTATACAACAATGACATTTACATACAAATAAAAGAAATGCCCTAAGGCTTACAATAAAAGAGAGGACACTACTCTTTACAAAAAAAAAAATAGCACTCAGCCAAACAACAAATGAAATAGTACAATCCATCACTACATTACACTTATGAAATGGTAAAAACCATTGTTTGATCTTCAAATCCGAAAACATTCCCTGTACACATGTACAGGCAGGGGGTGAGTAACCACTAACTCACCAAGCAATCTCATATTAAAGCATTAGAAGATATGCGGGTACCAAAATACTTGTACATATACGTGATATAGCGACCCCGGCCTTCTCCCATTTGATTATTGTATCCGGACTTAGGTTCCGTAGATTCTGTCATCGTATAACGGTTGTTGTTGTCCCTTATTTCTCATTTGGAATTATAGGATGTGTTGGGCAGGTTTGTTTCAGGTTGGTTGGGTTTAGAAATCAAGTGTTGCTGTCCAGTATTTTGGATCTTCGCTCAAGCGAGGAGTTTGTCGCTCGAGCGAGCTGTTGTTTTTGGTTCTTCGCTCGAGCCGGGGTTTGGTAGCTCGAGCGAGAGTTTGTGTCTGGTTTGGACCTGTAGCTTTGCATTCTTGGCTCGAGCGAGCTTTTCTTCGCTCGAGCGAGTTAGTTCGTTCTTCGCTCGAGCAATTGTTCCTTCGCTCGAGCGTGTGTCTGGTTACAGACCTGAGGGTTTGAGTTCTTCGCTCGATCGAGCTTTCTTTCGCTCGAGCGAGCTCTTGGCTTGTTGGCTCGAGCAAGGCTTCCTTGGCTCGAGCGTAGTTTCTCTGTGTCTGGTCGCTCGAGCGACCAAGTCTTCGCTCGAGCGAGCCTGTCCAGTTTATATACGCAACAGCGGGTTTTGATCAGTCTTTTTCATATTCTTTTTGATTCCAAACCCTAGGTCCGACTTCTCTCTCTCCCTATTCACCTTCTCTCTTAGATTTGATCCACTTAGGGTGTGTTTCTACCCTAGATCCTTCATTAAAAAGATAGAGTGAGTTGAGGTCTTTCATTTAATCTGAACATTTGGCGAGTTGGAGCACATTGGTATTTGGGCACTCATCTCTGTCTTCACCTTTTGAGTTGTTGTCTTCGAGGTAGGGATTTCCTACTCCATTTTATAGGTTTTGTTCTAAGCTTTGGTATTTTGATATGTTGGAGATACTTTGGTAAATTTTGGGAAAAAACCCTAGTTGTATTATTAAATTAATTTGTATAATTAATTCATGGAATTGGGAAAAGATGGTTAAATTCATGGAATTGGGGAATTCATTGATTAAATGGCGTAGTTGGATAATTTGAATTATTTGTCTATTGAATTGTCGACATAGTTATTTTCAGTTTAGAAATAACTGTTTTGGGCTATCGGTGGAGGATAGTCGTGATTGTTGTAGACATTGCATGTGGATTAGGAATAACTGAAACTAATCACATTGGTTAAGTCATTAATTTTGACTATTGCATTGATACAGAAAATACATGTATTGATTGAGCATTGCATTTGCATACATTGTTTTGTGTGGGAGGAGATAGGGGATGTACTCCACGGTTTAGGGGAAGATAGGGGATGGACCTCTAAACCGGATTTTGTTTGGGAGGAGATAGGGGATGGACTCCATTGGCATCACTTTTATGTGTGCTTATTTATATAGAAGTGTTTTATTGATACAGCACTAAAATGTGTATCAATCTGGAAGTATGAAGTGTTGATTTGAGCTTGAGTCTCATTTGTTGTTGTTATTGGAAGGATGTGAATATGATATATGTGATTCACTGTTGTAAGTTTGGCCAGGTTCTGAGCCATGTTGATAAAATTGGAAAGTAAAACGTATCTTTGGCAATAGTGTCATGAGACTGTGAAATGAAGTAATTGATTATTTTGGTTGACCATCTGTTGAATGCTATTGCTTTATTCATTGCTTATGGGTGGTTTAGTATATTTCTACCGGGCTGTGGCTCACCCTTTATGGGAACATCATTTTCAGGTTCAGGCGATAAACTACCTCCAAGGACTTAGCTTGGGAGGGTTTGGCATCTGGATTGAAGGAGACTACTTTTAGTTAATAGTTGTTATTTATTAGTACATGTAAACATTCAAGCCTAGGGCTTTTCTTGTATTGAGATTAGAACTCATATTTTTGAATCCAAGTGTTGGCTTGGAAAGATGTAAGCCTGTAGGGCATTTTATTCGATGTTACATGTAATGCTTTATTTGGTAATACTCTGATGAATGAATTAATAAATTGTCTTCTTTAAATAATGCATGTCAATGATATATAATGGGTTAATTTTGAGGGCGTTACACGTGAAATCATATCATGTCAAAACCATATGATTTTATTATATAATCTCTTAAATCTAATTTATTTAATTAACCACAACAAGTTAACTTAAATAAATAAACATGTTTCAATAGCAACAGGACATCCTTTTCAATTCATTCAATTATCTCATTATCAATTGAATCAAATAATTAAACAATTCATCAAATCCATTTTATATAGTCTTATGAGATGAATGCATATGCCATGTCATGCTCAAAATATTTTTCTCATCTTTTGAAAATCTTACACACAATGCCATTTTGAAAACACATTAATCCAACAATTTCAATAAAATTTCAAGATGGTAAATACGACTCAGGTAATCCCTAGGTTGGTGTCTGCAAGTAGACTATACAAGTACTACCAATTTGTCATTTTTACCAGCATTAACTGGAAGGCTCGACACCTATAATCTGTCATTTTTGCCAGTATTAACTGGAAGACTCGACACCTATCCGCACGGGTTTCTGGTCTTTCACCATGGACACTCAGGCCAACTTAACCAATACTAACTACACCCCCTATCCGGACTTACCAACATATTTACCAAAAACAAAACAATAGATCTTGTTTCATAAAACAATTTCTCTTTTAAAACCATAACCTTCCAATGAAAGATTAAAAGTCAATTTCAATAGTGATTTGATAAAATGATAATGCAAAATGTATAATCCTTCATATGATTCAATTTCTAATTTCCTCCACACAATTCTCCATTGTGATCAATTTCCACATCCTTATCAATGTAATATCATGATACAATCCCAAGAGATAATATAACAATGCCAATGTTCATATATTTACCACATGTAAATCAACAACTTCTAACTTAGTCTTTTCAAGACAATTCAACAATATTCCTTATATAAAACAAACTTCCAAAGTCAAACATTTTCTTACTTTTCCAAAAATCTCCTCATTTAAATACCAGCGTGGCAATCCTCTACCAGTTATCAAAACTAAAACTTCTAAGCGATAGGTTCATCAATAGCAATAACATATGACACCAAAGTGGGTTCAAGTTTTCATCGATTTCTAACTCACATACTTTATCAATGAAATATAATTACAATCTTTTCAAAACTCATCCCCATTTCAAACATTAAATAGAATCAAATTCTTATTGTTCTCATGCAAGTGAAATCTCGAGATCTTCAAGTTCAATCATAATTCTCAATAAGCATAAGTGAATATACTAACATTTAATCAATTATATCAAAACCTTCTCTTGACTATAAATATAAAATATAACGTAAGTGTTCACTTTCCGATTATCAACATCAACCGCATCAAATTAAACCAAGGAAAAATAAATAAATAAATAAAAATTTTGATAACTCATTCTTGTTTTAATCCAATTCATCCATTTGCTCCAAACGAGGTAAAATCATATTATTTTCCTTTATTGTCAAAATCTGCCAAAACAATTCGAATATCTCATATATGAATTTTATGTATTATTATGATAACATAACTCAACTAGTAAAACTATGGACCAAATACCATATCACATCAACTTAATCTCGCTTAATTTCCCCAAATCTCATTCTTGGTTAACATCATCACTTTTAATCTCATAATATTAAAAGTTAGGAATTTAAACCTAATAACACCCCTTTAATTACGAAGGATTTTAAATATTAACCAAACTAATTTAATTCATCAAATTAGTAAACCCATTAAGTTCACTATCTTCCAAATTAATAACACTAAACATAAATTCACATGACTCATCACTCAAAATACCACCACATTTCATGCCTAGCCACTTTTCCCAAATCTCTACAAACCACAATTTCACAACTTTTCTAAAATTAATAAATTAATATTTACAAAACATCATAAATATCACACTTTTAGAGTCTTAAATTCCAAAATCATTGTATAATCTCAACTTAACAATTCACACCATATTCATCAATATCAATTTTTTTTTTCTCAAAAATAAATTTCAAAACTCAAAGATGAGATAAATATTTCAACATTATTTTTCCAAAATAAATTATCTAACCATAATATGAGGTAGATACAACTCATACAACTATTTATTTTATTTTATTTTATTTTATTCTCGAATTTTTAACAAGTATTTCCAACATAAGATGTTTTTTCCAAATCAATTTCTAAATAACAATATTCTTAACATTTCAATATAATTTCTCTTCTAAAAATTACCAAATAAAAATCTGAAAATATATATATATATATATATATGTAATGCCTCCTATGAATATATATTTTCTCAAAATAATCCGAACATATTTTTAATGTAATAATATGAAGAAAGTCTCTACGTCAAATATGAAGAAAAGTAATCCGAAAATGCAAACATCACCCGATCATGAATCCGAGAACACAATTGCGAAGATCACGACGAGCTCTCCAACTTTGATTTACAACACTTTTGTAAAATCTCACTCTAAAGACTCACATTCGAAACACAAAGATTGAGCAACAATGGAAAATAAAGAAAGAGGGAGAGAGAGAGAGATACACGCTGAGAGAGAGAGAGAGAGAGAGAGAGGGAAAGAAGCTCTGCAAATGCAAGCAAAAAAGATGAAAGGAAAAGATGGACGAGATGCCTTCCCAAGAATTGACTTTTTTCAAAAAAAAAAAATACAATATAATTTTTGTAATAATATTTTAAAATTTATAATATAAATTATAAAATGATATAATTTTTTTCACCACAAAATGTAATATTTTCGTACACCACAAAATATAATATTTTGTTCACTATGAAATATACACCAATTTCATTCACTATAAAAATATATAATTTTTTTACCATATGGTACACACTATAAAATCAACTATCAAATATTTATTATAATCCTATGTAATAAATAATAACGACTCCCAAGGTGGTTACTACCAATCACGTAATTAAAAGGGGTCAAACAGTTAAACATGAGTCACTGAACAAACTCAAATTAAATTAAATCTAAATCATGGGTCTCACCTATAAGTCAAACATGGTCCAATTATGTACCAAAATAGACCCAACAAATTTATCTCAAGTCATGGTCCGAACACCCAAAACTAAATTTTAAATTCTGTTATAAATTAAACTGAACACCAATCAGTCCGTGAATTTTCATAAAATAAATATTTATCATTTAATTTTGAAATTTGTATCCAATGTGCTAGACTCATATGGGAACAACATATAAAAATTTCATAATTTTATGAGATCGGGAACTATTTTTAAAAAATACAAAACCAAACTGTTTTCGCACAAAATTTTATGAGATCGGGAACTATTTTTAAAAAATACAAAACCAAACTGTTTTCGTACAAAATTTACACAGCAATCGAATTCAAAAAATTTCTCAATTAAATTATGTACTGGCTATTTAAAAAAAAAATTGGGCCATTACAATGCACTTCACAAGTGGCCCAAATTAATTTCTTGTTATCATCTAATTGGACGGCAACATAATGCTGGGAAAAAAAATATTGTCCGATAACATGGCACTGGAGTAATTCAAATTAATTAGCGTTGTATTACCGAACAGGCCCACCACAAATTAAAAAATTATTGTTTGGAAGAAAGTATCTCTGGAAATGTATAGCAACAAAATACTAGAGAGATCTATTTTTTCTAGCAACATAACACTAGAATAATGTAAATTATTTAGCACCGTGTTACCATATTTAGTGGTGTAAAGAGATGAAATAGTTAATTTAGAGTTAATTTTGATAATATATTAGGGGTGTAATGAGAATTACATTTTTTTTAGTAGTGTAATGAAATAGAGGGTGTAAAGAGGTTAAATAGTGGTGTAAGTAGAATCAACCGAATGTTGTAATTGATTTAATTTTTATTTTGCATTATAAGTTTAAATTTTATTTTATTTTTCCTTTTGTTGTAATCTATATTTGTTAGCTCATAAAGCAGTAAAATCATATTTTTTAGTTATTGTAATTAATTTTTCAGATCTTGATCTATGTAAATAAATTTAATATATAATTTTAGTCATTATATATACAAATAGAATTTATGTAGATGCAAATAAAAAAAATATAAGTACCTATCATTTTATGGAAATTTTTATTTTTTAAAATTATCTATTAAGGGCCTAATTTTAAAAGTTCTCCATAGGTGCCAAATATCTCAAACCCAACCTCCTTCTCCCGTTACAGCCAACACAAGTTTTTCTTGCCTCGATTAGAAATTGAGCCTGAGACAAATTTTGCTCCCCCACATTCACCTCAATTTTGTTTATTAACTATATTTATATGTATAACAAATATAGTTTAAATTTTATTAATATAATAAGATTAAAATTGTTATGGTATATATGATTAATGCCAAATTTCAAGACCTAAGCAAACAATCATGAACACAACGGAACTAGAACGGAGAAGTAAAATAACGAAAAATCAATCTCAACAAAACAAAACAAAACAAAACAAAACAAGAGATTTATATGGTTCACCCAAATTAAGGGTTACGTCCACTATGGATTTACCAAGATCAATATGAAAGGAGTTACAAGAGTCTCTCGCACTCAATCTCACAAACTCTCTCTCCAAGGATTTGTCTCTCACTCTCACTATTGTGTACCTCTCTCTAAGATCACAAAACTAATAAATGAATTAAAAACATAGAGTCACATGGGAGTGTATAGAGCTAGCCTTAAACACAATCCTAAATTAATAAGAAAACAAAAACTTAAATTAAGAAGGAAAAATCTTAGCCCACATGGAAATAGTTTATAGTCCAAATTTAACCAAACGCTAATTTCCTTATTTCTTTTTCCTAATTTGATTAGGTTTAGTCTTATTTGAAGCTACACCAACAACAAAAACATTACAAAATTACACAACATTTATTTATATTTATTTATTTATTCATTATTTTACATATTGTAACTCTCATTATTTATAAATTATTATATGTGATGTACCATATTATCTCTAATTTTATTAGTAGTATTGTGCTTTATAAATTTATAAAATTAACCTGCTCTAGCCCTATTTCTATCATGTTATCTTCCTATTTGTCCTACACTTGATATGACATAAGGTAAGCAAGCCAGTATAAATCTGCCCTCCCTACCTAGTAATTTAAGTACCTTTCATAGTCAAGCAAGTGGTAAGGGAAAATACTATTTATATAGGATATATATATATATATATATAAGATAATATGTATAATTTGATACAATGATATGACAATGATATTATAGAGTTGTTTGGAAAGTGTTAAATAAATATATTTTTTAACAATTCAAAAAAAATATGTAAAAAATATAAAAATGATGTAACTCAAAAAAAATAAAAAGCATGCTATAATAACTTTCTAAACTAACACTATAATAATTAAATGTTGTTTAAATAAATATTATATTATTATATGTGATGTACCATATTATCTCTAATTTTATTAGTAGTATTGTGCTTTATAAATTTATAAAATTAACCTGCTCTAACCCTATTTCTATCATGTTATCTTCCTATTTGTCCTACACTTGATATGACGTAAGGTAAGGAAGGCAATATAAATCCGCCCTTCCTACCTGAACCTTTCATAGTCAAGTAAGTGGTAAGGGAAAATACTATTTATTTAGGAAATATATATATATATATATACAAAAGATAATATGTATAATTTGATACAATGATATGACAATGATATTATAGGGTTATTTGGAAAGTGCTAAATAAATATATTTTTGTAACAATTTATAAAAAAAAATTACATAAAAAATAAAAAAAATATTGTGACTCAAAATGATAAAAAGATAAAAAAATAAAAAAGGACGCTACAATAACTTCCCAAACAAACACTATAATAATTGAATGTTGTTTAAATAAATATTATATTTTAAAATGATAAGTGTCAACATGTTGATGTCAATATGTATACATTATATGTCATCATATATGAGACATCTCAAACCTTTCATCATTATCAAATTCGAATTTGATCAAAAATTGGTCATACCATTTTATTAAATCTTTATAAGAGAGATTTTTTTTCATCAAATCAATAATGAATTAAATATTTCACAAAATTTTAAACAGTCACAATTTAATAAAATTAAAAAAGAAGCAAGGATTGGAGATAGTTTTATTTAATAAAAAGTAGTTAAAACAATTTTTTACAATAAGTTCGGAATTTTTCAAAAAAAAAATTTGACAAAAAAAAGTTTAAGGATTGGGATGTTTTATATAGGATCAAGTTTTTAACTAAATTTTTATTTAAGTTTGATATAGGGAAAAAAAAAAAGAGTAAGGATTAGAGATTCTCTAATTGTGTTTTTTTTTAAGGGATCGAGGGTATAACTCATAAAAAAAGAGGATTGTTTTGGAAAGTTACATGGAATTAAGAGTCATATGGGATTATGGAATTAACAGTTTTGCTAATGAAGGCTGTTAAATGCCCCTACATTTCTATTTTTGACCCCCCACTTCTTTGGCCCTCAACTACCAAAATTACTTCCCTCTTTATTTTTTATTGGACCCTTACCAAAATCCCAAATATATCCCTTGAACCTCACCCTTACACCTTCCACCTACAACTCTTCATTTCCTCCTCCGGCAGTCTTCCTCCCACCCCGGTGACCCTCCCCCAACATCCCTCCCTCGTTGATGACCCTCTACTTCTCCTTCTGATCTCCACCCTTGCACTTCTAAGACCTCTCTTACATTCCGGCAGGTGTAGACCGCCCGAACTCCGCTCCGCGCGCAAGGGCGCGAATTGGGGTTCATAGCCACTACAGTTCGGACTCCTGTCACGGTTCTGAATCTAATCTCACAAAGTGCAATGTAAGACTGATAAATCACCAAAAAGTCCAAATCCGACAATTGGTTTTTGAAAAATCAATTTTGAATCAAAAGTGCCAAACATGAACTGCTTTGCTAGATTTCAGAGTCGCCGCCTAAATATTTTGTTTTAGGAAATTTAGGAAACCCTGACTCGTGCCTAAGGCCACGTGTCTGTCATCACCAAAGTTGCCTCGGCTCGGGAACTTGGGTACGAGAGGGGAAGGTCCTGAAATGAGCACCCTCGCTCGCCCGATCGAAGGATCGGCCTCTACTAAACATGATACGTTATTTTGAAAACAAATGTGTTCTTTTTCAGGTTTATTAGCTAACCTTACTATGTGATGCGCACAACATACAAGTATAGACTCAATCACGCGGATTGGAACAAAACATCTCATGTTTGTTTTTGAAAATAGTTTGGAGTTGCTACTCGCAAGTAGGCTAAAGTGCAGATTTTGCCACCCTCAAGTGGGCTTAAAACATGATGATTTTGCCACTCTGCAAGGTGGGCTTAAAACGCACATTTTGATGAATTGTTCCAATTCAAGCAATGAAGCCTTCATCCACAGGCATTCATGCAATTTAACACTTAAGCAAATAGCCTCATGGCAAACATGCTATCATGGCAGTCACTTACACACATACAAGGATGCTAAAGCATAAACACTCACAGTATACTCTGAGCCAAAAAAGAAGCTAGTTAGTAATCAATACATGATCCTAGCTATGTTAACAATGCTTAATGCAACACATGCAAAAATGCAGCTAAAATAGGCTCGGCTGGCTAAGATGGCATATGAATGCAACAATTTGATACATGTATTCAAATAGGAATTGAAATACAATGCAGTTTGAATAATGCGCCGAGCCCGGTGCATGCAAGACAGATGAATGATGCACGCATGCAAAGCATAAGTATGCTAATTGAGATATGCCCTAAACTAACCATCGAAAGCTGATAAGTAAAAGGGAGAAAAAAATGGGGTTAGAAGACATGCATCACACACACGCACACTTATTACAACATTTGCCCTCTCGACGGAGGGTCCGAATAATGAGCTAAGCTAACTAAGCTAAGCTAACCAACTAATCTAATTAAACTAATTAGACTAATTATCACAAAACAAAACTAATTAACTATTCCTAGTTAACTAAATATTACAAAATTGGAACAACTAGCTAATCTAAGCTAATTAGTTATAAACCGAATTAATTAAACACATTAACTAATCAATTACAACAACGACTAAGCTAACTTAGCTAAGCAAAATAGTTAGAAGGCCTCGGGATGAGGGATGCATGCATGCTCGACTGCCTCGCTCGGAAATCCATTGTTATGCCACCAATTGCCTCTGTTTGCACTTGATTTGATCTCTGAAAATTGCACAAACTTCCAGATTGCTTCTACTCCAACACAGGGACCCTCTGGTGGGCTGTAGACTAGAAAAACTGGCTGGCCGACCACCCTTACTGGTCGGTCGACTACTTCTTGTGGTCGGTCGACTAGTTGATTCTCCAAACTCCAGTTTTGCTGCAACAGAGAACAACAAGGGGCATAGCAGTGTATTTGCAAGATATGTGTGCACAACCACCCTCCCTATCATTTCTCAAGCTCAAGGGAGCGCGGTACTCGACTCTCGAGCCGCCAACCAAGCATTGCAATGCACGATGGCCGAGAAGCCAAATTTGCACAAGTTAATGTCAATGAATGCACAAATAATACATAAGGGCCTCCACCTATATCATGCTCGATCAAGAGGGTCGGCGACCAAGAAATGTGACACGTTTCATCACTTCAAGTATGAAATGTCCCACATTTCTCGTGTTTGGATTAAACTCCGATCCAAACACATGCAATGCATCACAAACATGTTATCTTGACATGTTTTACTTTGATTCATTTTGTTTACTCATTTTAGATTAAGTCCAAAAGTGAGAAGTCCTCTAATTTGAAAGACGGACTAAGCCACAAGCTTCTTGAGCATGAAAGAAGCATCATGCCCTTGAGCATGAACGCCTCAATTTCGTGCTCAAACCAACAACGGGCTTAAGACCTCTTTCAAAGTGATACAACAAATGAAAGATGGCATGCAATGGAGTGCAATGGCATGTATTTCAGCTCTGAAATGACATGCTAAACAACATCAAATCATGTAACAATGCATGCAACGCATGCTAAGAGTCGAAAGCATTGAAGCAAGCAAAGAGCATAACACTATAGGCATGCAATACTAACCACAAATGACCAAACCAACCCCGGACAGAGGTTAAACATGCCAAAACAGTGGCCTAATCATGTTGAAAATGAAGCACCAAAAGCTACAACAACATGCTCATGTATTGGCTCGCAAGCTAGGCATTAAACACAACTCTCAAACACAATAAAGGCATGAATTATATGAGAGTATGACAAGGCTATATACTCTGAAATAACATGTTAAATGGTGCCACACCATGCAAACATCACATGCACAACATGTTAAAAGCCCCGAAACTCAAAGCTAGTCAAGGCCCTTTACACTACAACCATATTAAGCAATGCTCAAATGACCCTAACCATTCAAAATAGATCTAAGGCAGGTCAAAATAGTGGCGAAAACATGCTAAACTTGTAGCATAGATGGCAAGAACAATAAGCTCATGTATTGGCTCACAAACAAGGCATAATGCTCAACTTTTCAAAAGCATTGAAAGAGTGATTTAAGTGGAAGCATGGCAAAGACATAAGCTCTGAAATCACCTTCCGAATGATTCCATTTCATGCACACATCACAAATATAGCATGCTACGAGTCTCAAAACTCAAGACTAGTGAAGCCATTTACACTATAGCTATACAAAGCAAGCCCCAAAGGACCAAGATGACTCAAAATATTCCTAAAGCATGTCAAAATAATGCCAAAACATGCATGGAGTATAGCCAAGACAAGCTAGCATGAAAGGCCAAAACACCGAGTACACTAGACTAATTGGCAAGATTGCACTACACGTGCCAAAACCAAGCAAGAGGTGACTCCACCAACCAAAATTAGAGTTATGAAATGGCAAATAATGGCTAAAAACATGCTTGAACCAAGAAAATTCAAGGCACAAAGACATGCTACTTTGCAAGGCTACAAGTAGGATTACACTACAAGTACAATAAGCATGCAAGAGGTGACCATGACAGCAAAAAATAGAGTTAAGGCAGGTCTGAAAAGTCACAAAAAATGAGCCTAAACAAAGCCACAAAGAAGTAGAAACACATGCTCTTTTGGTGGGCCAACAACACAAGCAAACACGAGAAGACGAGGGGGGATAACACCCACCCATTTGGGACCTCAAAACCACATTTCCACTGTTGAAATTCCCCTGGAATTCAGTGGTAGGAAGGCCAAATGGAGATAGTTTCAAGGGCTTTAAAAGGTAGGACAAAGCAAAGCAAATAAGGCACAAAAGAGTGAGAGACACCCCTAACTCAAACAAGGCCTTAAACAACCTTTTTAAACACTTCAAAACAAAGGTTTTTATAGTTGAGAGCTAAGCCAAAAGAAGCATGCAAAGATGGCTAAGTAAGCAACTAAAACAAAGCTTTAAAGAGAATATGGCTTACCCTTGAAGAACAACAAAACCAACAGCTTTTCTGAGCCAAAAACCAGCTTTTTAAGCTCCAAACAAACCTTCAAGAATCTCAGCTCCAAGGTAGTGGTTTTTGACTAGGTGTTTGTAGGCAAAAATGTGAAGAACACTCACTCTTGAGCACAATGTAACACAATATATATATATAGAGAGAGAGAGAGAACTCTAGAGAGAGAGAGTGAAATTTTTTACTCTAAAATCTCAGAACCTCTGGAAAAGGAGAGAGAGCTCCCCTCTTATAGAACAATGCAACCACAAGCTTGCTTGACAAGCTTAAACTTGTTTGAATCCCTCCATACACGTGTATGGAGGACGCATTCAGTGACCACCAGCTGGCACAGCCGGTACCAAAAATATCTGCAAAAGCAGAAAAAAGGCCGTAGACCACTTAAAGTGGTCGACCGACCACCCTCAAGTGGTCGACAAGGGAAAAAACTGGCAGGCAGGGGAGAAAAAGGGTCTACAAAGAGAGGAAAAGGTGGTGGCAGGCTGTAGACCACTTAGGCTGGTCGACTGACCATCCACCCTAGCTGACCGACCACCAAAAGTGGTCTACAAGGAAGAAAAGTGGTCTACAGGGGTGAAAACTGGTCTACACCCCTGTTCCACCCTCCAAGCAAGGGGTAACAAGGTTTGGTTCAAGAACAAACCAAAAAGGAAGAAAGACAAGAGTCCGCAAGACAAGGCACCCAGCTAGAAGCCTCGAAAACTAGTCTACGGGCCACTACAAGTGGCCTACGAGAGGGAAAGGTAGCCTACGGGGCTTTGTTTCCCTCTAGGAAAAGGCAACAAGGCATGGTCCAAAAACCAGGCCAAGAGGAGAAAGTTAAGAGGTCCCGAGACAAGGTGCTCAGTCGAAGGCTCCGGAAACTCAAAACGAACACAAACATGCACAATCACCGAGTGCACAGACGATGACATTTGAGTCTTAAGGTTGGTCAAAAATGGGGTGTCTACAGCAGGCACCCCCGACCCCTTTTTTTGCCTTTACGACCACTCTCGTCATCATTCGAAAAACCAGTTTCAAACAAAAACCTGATGTTCGGTAGTGTATAGCTGAACAAAAGGCATATGTTCGGTTATGGAGCACCGAACATATTCAACAAGTTAGACTCTGTGCAACCAAACAAAGAGAAATCAACCAAGCTGTGAGGTAGAAACAAAAATTGACACACACACACACACACACACACACACAGAGTTGAGCAAGAGAGAGAAAAAATCGAGTAGGTTTCGGAGGATGAAGATAAAGATCACAAAAGAGAGTCGATCTACGTTGCTTGTTGATCTATTTTTGGATCTAGGTTGTTGGTGAGGATGAAGATCGCGATGGTTGGGGTCATGGAGGGTGGGCATTGTGATGGTGGGAAGTGAAAGTGATAGTTCCAAAGACTGTCAGTGGGAGTGGAAGTAGTTGTAGGTTGGTCACTGAAGGGTGTCAGCGAGAGTGGGAGTGGTGGTGGGATTAAGGTTAGGGTTAGACTTTGGAGGATAGGAATGGGAACAAAATTGGAATTTGATGTTAAGATAAAACTGTAATAAACAAAAAGGGTCTAAAGTAAAAAGGTAGGGGGCATTTAGCAGCCCTCTTTGCTAATATAATCCCATAAGACTGGAAATGAAAAGACTTTATTACCGTCCATTTTATAAAAATAATAACATTTTTACGTAATTTTATAAATTTAATCATAATAAACTAATACCAGGGTAATTCTATTTCCACACACTAATTTGCCTCAGTATATACACTTAATAAACATCTTCTTAATACACACATCAAAAAAATAAAATTCTCAGTACATATCTTTTTATTCTAATAATACCATCATTTTTAGTTTTGTAACACTTCGTACTCCTTGGACTATGGGATTACTCTTGACTCTCTTATTATTGTTATTGGAGCCTTTTTTATTTATTTTAGAATATTGATTGGGGTGGTATCATAAGGGTAAAGTATGATTGAACCAAAAACATTGATTCGGATAATTGTCCCATGGGCAGTCTTCATTCTTTTACCTTTTTCTCTCTTCACACTTTGAATCTGGATGTGAGACTAAAACCATTGGAAAGCTTGTTTCTGAGGCTTCGATTTAGACACAAAAATGACCCAAACGGAGTCTGGACGAGAGAGTTATGCCCATTTGAAATTTGTGTACCTGAGTTGTGTGCATAGTTCGTTTGAGTGAACTTTTGACCGCTTGAGTGGTCCGTTTGAGATTCAGAGAGTTAATTTCACTGCTCGAGCGGTCTATTCAAAGTTAGCCACTATAAAGTCACTTTTTGGTCCAAACTTTTTATTCTTTCTTCCTCTCATCCATATTCGAAACCTTAGACCTCTAAACCCTTGATTTCACCCATTTTCACCAAGAATCCATCTTTGATCATGTAAGAAAAGTGAAGAACAAGCCTAGATTGTAACGCCTCCAAAATAATACGATAAATACATTCCAGAAGGATATATATAACAACATAAATCAGAGTGTAAATAATCCTTTCATTACATGAAAATGTTAATACAAAAGAGTTGAACATAAATAAATACCCTTTGGGCTTACACATTTCCAAGTCTTGGCTTGGTTATAAGAAAAGGAGACTAGCTCATACAAATTTAGCCCTAGGCTATACACAAATATAACAAAACTAGAAGCTCTTGCTTCCCAAAGATTCCTCCAATGCTATTACCTTGGTAGAGGCATGCCATTATTACCTGAAAATATTTTTCCCAAATAGGGTGAGCCACAGCCCATAGGAATAATCTAACACAATATATGAGATTTAACAAAGATATAAGTACATGTGCATATACAATGCCCGGGATACAACATTCATACTATATATTGCCATAGAATACCGGTTGCATATTCCATTTCATTTTCTTCCAATTTATTTCAATGTATATGATTCAATTTCTTTATTTTTCAATAACCCAAATGAGACTACAACTCAATAATTCAACATTTCACAATCAACTCATAACACTTCCAATTGCGATTTCACGGATATTTCGTCTGCGGGATCGGCACCCATGTATAATGTCAACTTGTCATTTTACAGATATTTTTTCCACGGGATCAGCACCCATGTATAGATTTCGGGACTTTCACCCAGAACACTCCGGCCAATTTAATTATAATAGAGTCCATCCCCTTTCTCCTCCCACACAATCATGCATATACAATGTATTTAAACACATAATCATACATATAGAGTACATCCCTTTTCTCCTTCCAAGTAAATATACATATACAATGTATTTACAACATGATCATATTCAATGATAATCAACCATAGGATAGTCTCAATTCATCTAATCCACATGCAATTTCTACAACAATCAAAGCTATCCCCCACTGTGCCCAATACAAATATTTCTAAACAGATATACAATCTCAAGACAGATAATTTTATTCAAAATTTCCAAAGATGAGACACATCATCTAATCAATTTCACCACCCATTTCAATACTTGTCCAATTCCAAGTTTACAACATCAATTTCAACTATTTATTCAAAATATATATGAAAGTCATTTTAGGGCACAAATCCCCCCTTTTCAAAACATTAACCCAAGTACCAAAATACTCTTTTTGACACAACAAGACTTCATTTTCCAACCCCGAGTTCATTTATTTCATTTTCACCAAAAAAACCCCTCTTTTATACTTCACCCAAACCCTAGGTTTGCTCAAATTACTCTCAACTTCCACCATTGTTACACAACCACAAATAACTAAGTTAAAAATCATAACAAAGTGTAGAAAATCCCTACCTCAAAAAAAGAAAGCGAGCCAAGCAAGGATGGAACTTCAAAAATGACAAAACCAACTTCTACTCGGATCAAAGTGAAGAGCTTGAGGAGCTCTACCTTTTTAATGAAGGCACAAGGGTTGAGAAACCACTAGAACTAGTTGGAAATCTAGAGAGATGGAGTATTTTAGAGAGAGAGGATCTCACTTTAGGGTTTTAAGATGGACAGATCTGAAAAAGTGATGTAAAAAGTGCTTTTCACGATCTGATATACACGCAATCCGCTCGAGCGGAAGAGTTGATGCTCGAGCGTCAGACACAAAGTCTTGTTCTGCTCGAGCGCAAAAGTGGCCCACTCGAGCATAGAATACACACATCCAGTATTTATGCAGACAACAAACAACCCGCTCGAGCGTCCACCCGCTCAAGTGTGAAAGACATCCCTCCAGTACTTTTGCAAACGTGCAAAGTACTGAGAGTTTGCACATCCTGCTCAAGCGCAAGAACGGCTACTCGAGCGGAGGACCAAAATATACACAGCCCGCTCGAGCGCAAGAATGGCCGCTCGAGCAGAGGAGCAAAAATTTGGACAACAAGGTTTGGGAAAAATAATTAATCCACCTGTTCCAAACACAACCACAACAACCTAAAGGCCAATTTCAAAGAGATACAAGGGATGAAGAAAAGTAAACAACAATATGAGAGCATTAAACCCGAGTCCAGAATACCATAAGAGTCTGGTCAAAACTGTGATCGCTATACAGATCAATAGCTTGACCGATTAGTTTGCACCCTTCTTGAGGTTTCTTGTAGGATCTTCACCTTGTAGCTTCCATCTTTGAGGTAGGGATACTCTTGACTTCATATATCTATGATTTGAGCTGTATATGTTGTATTTTCTTAGTTATATGTATGTATGAGACGATTATGTTGTAGTAAATGAGTTTTTATGCATTAAAAAGGGGTTTTACCCAAAGTTTTGAAAGATTTTGAATATTTATTGATGATAAAGGTTGACGATGAGTATTAATTTTAGGTATACAAATGAAGAAAAGCCCTAAATTTTTATAAAACCTTAATTTTGCTTTTGCTCTAAAGAAGGGATTTTGTTCAAATTGGGCTATGAAGTGTGAAATTGAGTTGATATTTAGTATATATACATGTAGTTATTGATTTGGAGTAGTTTGATTTTCATCATTATTGTTATTCATGCTATGAACCACTATAAATTGTGTTTGCATTCTCCTTCCTCATCTCTTTAAATTGCTTTAACTATGATATTCATATGATATTATTGAGATTATTATATGTTATATCTGCTGTACTTATTGTCAAGTTTTTATTGGGTAATTATTAGTTTTAACTTGTAAAAACCTAATTCACCCCCCTCTTGGGTTGCCTTTTAGGTAACAATTGGTATCATTGCCTGAGGCTCTTTCTTAGATTTAACAATCTTAGAGTTTTTTATCCATGGCAACCATATCTAGTACTTACTCTGCTGTAGGTCAAACAAGCAATAAGCCACCTTTGTTTGATGGTAGTAATTTTAATCATTGGAAAAAAAACAAAAAAAAAACTTTGTATCTTCAAGCTACTAATTATGTATTGTGGCTCATTATCACAAAAGGCCCTAAAATCTCTACCGAATTAGTAGGCAATATTAGTGTGCCCAAAACTGAAGAAGAATATGATGAGTATAACTATAAACTGTTACAAACTAATGCTAAGGCCAAACTCATCCTTGTGTGTGGATTAGATGCAAATGAGTACAATAAGATTTTTGGTTATGATACAGCAAAAGAGATTTTGGATAAACTTGAAATTACCTATGAAGGAACAAGTCAAGTAAAAGAGTCACGTATTGATATGCTTAGTCATGATTATGAGCTCGTTAAGATGGAATCCCATGAATCTATGTATGAAATATTTTCTAGATTTACTAACATTATTAATGTTCTAAAATCTCTTGGTAAGTGCTATACTAATGTTGAGCTTGTGAAAAAAATTCTTAGGTTCTTTCCAAAGATTTGGGAGCCACAAGTAACTGCTATTCAAGAAGCAAATGATCTAACAACATTAAGTATTGAAGAATTTTTAGGGTCACTCATAGCTCGTGAACTTACAATGATGGATGAAAGCAAAAAGAAAACTAAAGGTGTTTGGGGAGAAGATGATGAAAGTTGGTCTGATGAGGAAGGTAACAACAATGAAACATCCCATCTATGCTTAAGGGCAGAAGAAGATGATGAGGTAACCCTTAACTATGAAGAACTTGAAAGTGCTTTCGAGAATTACATGATGAATTTAGTAAAGTCTGTACTAAAAATAAAGTGTTAAAGAAATTAGTTATTTCTCTATCAAATGATGTAGATGTATTGAAAATAGAAAATTCTACTTTGAAAATTGACTTTACATCTATTACTAATGAGAAAAATATTTTGAAAAACAATGTTGAGGATTTAAATAAAACACTTGAAATTTCTTGGAAATAAAAGATGTGTTTTTGATAAAGTAGGCATTGGTTTTAATCATATCAAGTATAGCGACCCCGGTCTTTCTCCTTTTGGTTGTTGTATCCGGACTTAGGTTCCCTGGATTCTCTCAATGTATAATTGTGGTTGTCATCCTTTATTTTCTCTTTTTGAGTTATCGGAATGTGTTGGGCAGGTTTGTTTTAGATTGGTTGGGTTTGGAAACCAGGTGTTACTGTCCCGAATTTGGATTGGTCGCTCGAGCGAGAGTTTGGTCGCTCGAGCGAGGGTTGGGTTTTGTGTCTGGTGGCTCGAGCCAGGGTTTCTTCGCTCGAGCGAGAGTTTGCGTCTAGTTTAGACCTGAGAGCAGTGTTTCTTAGCTCGAGCGAGAGTTTCTTCGCTCGAGCGAAGCTTTCCTGTGTCTGGTCGCTCGAGCGACCAAGTCTTCGCTCGAGCGAGCCTGTCCAGTTTAAATAGGGAGCAGCGGGTTTTGATCAGTCTTTTCATCCTCTTCTAGTTTCCAAACCCTAGGTCCGACTTCTCTCTCTCCAAACTCATCTTCTTTCTAGGTTTTCATCTACTTCTAGTGTGAATCCATCTTAAGTTCTTTGTAAGAAAGATAGAGGGCGGCTTGGGTTGCATTCTAATCCGAAAAATAGTGGATTTGGAGCACTTGGACTTTGGGTCATCTTCTCCATTTTTGTTCTTCGTTCAAGGTAGGGATTCTCCTTGTTTCTTTTCAATACTTCGTCTATAGATAGACATGTGGTAGTTTTTGTATTGCATAAAAATGGTATCATGTTGGATTTGTGAAAATCATTGGGACTGAACCTGGGGTTGGTTGTTGAATTTGGGTTTATTATCATTAGTTGTGGTTTGGGCTAATTGGAGTGTTAATTAGCATGTAGTTGTTGAAAGGAGAGGAAACCCTAATTTCTTTTATTTGATTTAATAAATTAATTGAGGGGTTTTGATCTTTGGGAAAATACTTAGGTATTTTGAGTCTTAATTGTGGTTATTGTTGTTTGTTGATGTTAATTGGGCCTTTTTGGTCAATATTGAGAAAGAGGAAGGAAAGACCCTAAATTATTGTTTATGACTTAATGTGCATAATTAGTTTGAAATGGCTTTGAAAAGAATGTAGCCAATTTAAATGAAGTATGGCTTTTGTCCATGGGAATGATTTTTGTGAAAACAAAGGAAGTAGAATTCATTTTGTGAAATGGGAAAGGTATTTTGAAACAAGTATAATAAAATTGGAATGTTGTATCTTGAGTATTGAACACACTTGTGTGGGGTATAGCTTTAACTACCATGTTCATGTTGTTGCTGAGTTTTGTAATCTCATGTTAGTTGGGTCTGTTAGTAGATGTATAATATGCGTGCATCTGGAGATTTTGGTCATCAGTGGGGGATGATAAGGTTGTGTTGAATTGTTGTGTATATATTACACCATTGTTGATTGAACATCATATGTAATGAAATGCTGAATTACATTATATTTGTATACCGGTTGGGGAGAAGAGAGGGGTTGTACTCCAGTGTGGGTGAGAAGATAGGGGATGGACTCCACACACTTATGTGTTCAGCGCTTATAATCAGAGGTATCATACCCTTCCAGCTAGCGCCTGGAGAACTGACGCGCTGATAATCTAAGGTACCATACCCTTCCAGCTAGCGCCTGGTAAACTGGTAGATTGTGGTGAGAAGTGTATCTTTGGCTTACTACACATATAGCTAGTAGTGCAGTGTTGTTTTGTTATTGTTTCAGTGTATCTGGAAACATTGTGGATTGTATTTGTTACAGTGTTGGAGGGACGAGTTGACTCATTGATTGATTTTATGTATGTAGTTGAGTTGTTCTCTTTTTATAGAGGTGTGCATGGATAATTATGATATAATTGGAATTGTATTGAAATGCCAAATATGTTTTGAAAAGGCACATCTGTTGTATGTGTGGCAAATGAAAGAGTAACGGGCTTAATGAATCTATTTTTCTAAGTAGTTGTTAAGGTTATAAAGATTGGGAACGTGGGTTAAACAAAGGAAAAAGGAAGGAGAAATCGCTTATAGCGGTGAATTAAATGATTGTTTTCAAGAAAAGTTCATATATATATTCATATATATATTTTGTATAAACTGTCACATTATTATTCTAGTATGAGAATGGGTGTTCATGATCATAGCTATCTGTAATGTTGTTATTGTTAAGGAGCATGTTGAGTTCTCTACTGGACTATATGTTCATCCCACGTTGTTGAATCTTTTTCAGGTGTTTAGCAGGGTGTGCTACGAGTTTGGATCTTCTTATTTTTTGGCCACGGGGCCTCAGTTATGTTGGCGGAATGCCATTGTTGTAAAGGGTTACACCCTTCTTCTTGTACTTTTAATGATGTAAGCCCAAGGGCAATTTATTAAGTTAGTTCATGTAATATTTACTTGCATACGAATGAGAGTATTGTTAATCACTTCTACGGATTGAATGTATGAGTTTATTTCCGCATGTTATCTCTGAAATTGAATTAAGATAAAGAATTTGGTAATGACTCCGAGTAATAAAAAGTGGGGCGTGACAACTTGGTATCAGAGCGAGCCGGGTTTGAATACTTTGGGCTCGTGGGAAGTGGTTTTTACCACAGTGGGTTTACTACGTGTAGTGAGGACGTTGCATATAGATACCATGAGAATTAGGACTTATGTGTTGCATTTATGTGAGCATGGGATTCAGTCTCCTGGATAGTATTCATAGCCGGTGAACTTGCTTTGAGGTCCTTTTGGAAACACGCCTGATCAACGTGGTTTCTGATAGGAATTCCTTGAGAGTTTCGGGATGAGTGGCTATCTTTGTGGACTTGATTCGATTATGTGTTTACATGTTTAGCTGATAATATGCAGTAGAGATGTAAATTTTGAGACTAAGTGTGTCTTGTGACTTAACAGTAGTGGAGTGTGCCTCAGAGAAGGCTATAGTGTTTTGCGCTAAGTGTAATTTACTTTGTGCTTTATAGGATGTCTACACGAGGGAGTAGAGGACGGTTGAGTAGTAGGAACGCCGGGAGAGGCATAGCAGTTCCTTTAGTATCCGCCGTTGCAGCATCGGCTGTCGGCGAGGATGTCGCACGTGAGATTGCGAGAGCAGTGCAAGATGCCCTAGTTCGCACTGAGGGCGGCAACGGGCATGCTCTCAAACTTACTAAGGAGTTTTTCCGTTCCAGCCCACCAGAGTTTGTGGGGGAGGCTAAACCGTTGGAGGCAGAGAGTTGGTTAGAACAGATTACCAAGACTCTTGATATGCTCAGAGTCAAAGATGAGGAGTTAAGGGTTTCTTTGGCGACTTTTCAATTGAAGGGCGATGCGAGTTATTGGTGGAAGTATGCTAGGAATATTGTGGGTAGCACGTGGGTTGCTTTTACCGAGGCCTTTCTGGCCAAGTATTTCCCTCCTTCTTCTCGGGAAAGGTTGAGGGATCAGTTTTTGGAGTTGCGTCAGGATGATACTCCTGTGGCACAGTTTGAGATGCAGTTTGCTAGCTTGTCGAGGTTTGCTCCAGAGTTGGTGGCAACAGAGGAGCGTCGTTGTTTTGAGTTTGAACAGCGGTTGTGTTTCGATATTCGGGAAAAGGTAGCTGGATCCTTGTGGAAGGATTACTATAATCTAGTCGAGGCAGCGGCCCATGTGGAGGCCATGGTTGCAAGTGATGATAGGGTTGAGGAGGCGATCATCTCAGTAAGTTCTACGGTTCCTAAGCACTCTAGGCTCAGTAAGGGGTGGAGGCGGAAACATGCTCTGTCTGGGGCTGGTTCCTTTTCGTCACCAGGGGTTTCGGACCCTTCTGTTGGGGGTTTCGGGGAGGTTCAGGTTTCAGACCAGCCTCAGAGTAGAGGGTCTGGTGGTTGTTTTGTTTGCGGTCAGCTGAGCCATGGTAGACGTTTTTGTCCTTTGCGCGTAAATTCTGCGAGTGTTTCAAAATCTAGTCAGACTCAGTCGTACCCGTCCGGTCGGGGGCGGTATCGGTACCAGAAACGGTCAAGCCAGGCTTCGGGAGCCTCGCGAGGGGCGACTTATTAGTTAGCCCTACAGTGTCACCCTGGAGAGGGACTTTTTGTATGATGGCCGGTGGGGTATCATGTTTATTGATTTTGTTGTTGACTGGTGTACTGTTGGATGCTGAGGCACTATGTTTATGTATCGCATTTGTATGCATAGTATTGTTTGTTTAATCCTCGTGTATTGGGGAGTATGTATGGAATTTCGAACCCTCTAGTATTTATATTGAGAAGTTGTTGATGGGATCAATGATCCTAGTATTGTTGCTTGCTTGGTACTGTATATTGAGTTAGTCTTGTGACGGCCTGTGGGTCTTGTTCACTTTTAGAGTTTATTTGTTGAGAATGAGAATCTGTGAGTGGATGTGATTGATGAGATGGTTTAGAGAATTGCGTGGTATTGACAAGGTTATGTGGGATTTGTGTCTCAAGTTAGAAGGAATGGTACTTGTATGTTGGTTCGTGTTTTGGGCCTTGTTATTCAGTGAGTCCGTGGTGACCCCATCGGTTGTGTAGGGGTAGTGTTTGTATTGTGATTGGGTATCAACTATTGGGTATGGTTTGAGTGGCACATCATTGTGTGGATTACTGAGTGTGGAGTTTATTGAGTTGATTAGTCAGCTCGTTGGTATCGGGTTTTGGGTTGACATTGGTCACCATGAGGTTAGTCTCGTTTGTTGTAGACTTTGTGTGTTGATTAGGGAAAACTGAAATTAATCATCCGGTTGTGTCAATGAATATGACGGTTATTATAATACAGCAATTATGTGTATTGAATTATCATTTTGAAGTGAAAAATGTTTTAAATGAATTACTATTTCATTTAATTGTTTGGCCAGGTTCTGAACCGGGTGTATGTTATTTAATTGGGTAAGTAAAAAGAGGCGGAATAGAATTGCAAAATCATGAATTTCTTATGCCTTATGTGTTGATAGTATTGTTGTTATTTCTATTAACTACCATTATAGAAATGTTATGTTCTGTGTTGGTTGTGGCATCACTGTGTGCGTGATGGTTGTTGATAGTGTTATTTTGGAAAGAATTGGAAAACAAAAATTTTTTTTTCTAGTGTTTGGGCTATTTAAGGGCGTTGTTGAGAAATTGATTTAATTCAAGGGTTTTGAGGAATTCCAAATGAATCTTTTGGCAAATAAATTGTGGATGATTATGTGTTTTGGATAACACCGTGGTTGAAAATTTTATATATATATATATATATATATATATTTACAAAACTATTGAGTTTCACATGGAAAATGAAAGATTTATTTTGGAATGTTTACATTGAGAAATGTCTCTTGAACAAGAAATTGTTTTCCTATAATTTGCTCAAAAGATTGCTTTGGTCGTATGGTTGAGAATTATGTTGTTGAATAGTGATTTAGCTTGTTGTGCTAGTCTGTTGTTGGTCATTGTTTCGGGAAAGGTTTGGGTTGTTGAGGTTTTCGTACCTAAGTGTTGTCATTTGGAATGTTTCCCTTGGTTAGTCTTTTCTTTGGCAAGAGTGGATTAAAGGTTTGTTGTGAGATTAATTTCTTCCTTTGGGATTCGGGTGTTGGTGTTGTGTGATTAGTTGGCTTTGTGTTTTCGCGTACCCTTAATTTCGGGGACGAAATTCTTTAAGGGGGGGAGGTTATAGCGACCCCGGTCTTTCTCCTTTTGGTTGTTGTATCCGGACTTAGGTTCCCTGGATTCTCTCAATGTATAATTGTGGTTGTCATCCTTTATTTTCTCTTTTTGAGTTATCGGAATGTGTTGGGCAGGTTTGTTTTAGATTGGTTGGGTTTGGAAACCAGGTGTTACTGTCCCGAATTTGGATTGGTCGCTCGAGCGAGAGTTTGGTCGCTCGAGCGAGGGTTGGGTTTTGTGTCTGGTGGCTCGAGCCAGGGTTTCTTCGCTCGAGCGAGAGTTTGCGTCTAGTTTAGACCTGAGAGCAGTGTTTCTTAGCTCGAGCGAGAGTTTCTTCGCTCGAGCGAGGCTTTCCTGTGTCTGGTCGCTCGAGCGACCAAGTCTTCGCTCGAGCGAGCCTGTCCAGTTTAAATAGGCAGCAGCGGGTTTTGATCAGTCTTTTCATCCTCTTCTAGTTTCCAAACCCTAGGTCCGACTTCTCTCTCTCCAAACTCATCTTCTTTCTAGGTTTTCATCTACTTCTAGTGTGAATCCATCTTAAGTTCTTTGTAAGAAAGATAGAGGGCGGCTTGGGTTGCATTCTAATCCGAAAAATAGTGGATTTGGAGCACTTGGACTTTGGGTCATCTTCTCCATTTTTGTTCTTCGTTCAAGGTAGGGATTCTCCTTGTTTCTTTTCAATACTTCGTCTATAGATAGACATGTGGTAGTTTTTGTATTGCATAAAAATGGTATCATGTTGGATTTGTGAAAATCATTGGGACTGAACCTGGGGTTGGTTGTTGAATTTGGGTTTATTATCATTAGTTGTGGTTTGGGCTAATTGGAGTGTTAATTAGCATGTAGTTGTTGAAAGGAGAGGAAACCCTAATTTCTTTTATTTGATTTAATAAATTAATTGAGGGGTTTTGATCTTTGGGAAAATACTTAGGTATTTTGAGTCTTAATTGTGGTTATTGTTGTTTGTTGATGTTAATTGGGCCTTTTTGGTCAATATTGAGAAAGAGGAAGGAAAGACCCTAAATTATTGTTTATGACTTAATGTGCATAATTAGTTTGAAATGGCTTTGAAAAGAATGTAGCCAATTTAAATGAAGTATGGCTTTTGTCCATGGGAATGATTTTTGTGAAAACAAAGGAAGTAGAATTCATTTTGTGAAATGGGAAAGGTATTTTGAAACAAGTATAATAAAATTGGAATGTTGTATCTTGAGTATTGAACACACTTGTGTGGGGTATAGCTTTAACTACCATGTTCATGTTGTTGCTGAGTTTTGTAATCTCATGTTAGTTGGGTCTGTTAGTAGATGTATAATATGCGTGCATCTGGAGATTTTGGTCATCAGTGGAGGATGATAAGGTTGTGTTGAATTGTTGTGTATATATTACACCATTGTTGATTGAACATCATATGTAATGAAATGCTGAATTACATTATATTTGTATACCGGTTGGGGAGAAGAGAGGGGTTGTACTCCAGTGTGGGTGAGAAGATAGGGGATGGACTCCACACACTTATGTGTTCAGCGCTTATAATCAGAGGTATCATACCCTTCCAGCTAGCGCCTGGAGAACTGACGCGCTGATAATCTAAGGTACCATACCCTTCCAGCTAGCGCCTGGTAAACTGGTAGATTGTGGTGAGAAGTGTATCTTTGGCTTACTACACATATAGCTAGTAGTGCAGTGTTGTTTTGTTATTGTTTCAGTGTATCTGGAAACATTGTGGATTGTATTTGTTACAGTGTTGGAGGGACGAGTTGACTCATTGATTGATTTTATGTATGTAGTTGAGTTGTTCTCTTTTTATAGAGGTGTGCATGGATAATTATGATATAATTGGAATTGTATTGAAATGCCAAATATGTTTTGAAAAGGCACATCTGTTGTATGTGTGGCAAATGAAAGAGTAACGGGCTTAATGAATCTATTTTTCTAAGTAGTTGTTAAGGTTATAAAGATTGGGAACGTGGGTTAAACAAAGGAAAAAGGAAGGAGAAATCGCTTATAGCGGTGAATTAAATGATTGTTTTCAAGAAAAGTTCATATATATATTCATATATATATTTTGTATAAACTGTCACATTATTATTCTAGTATGAGAATGGGTGTTCATGATCATAGCTATCTGTAATGTTGTTATTGTTAAGGAGCATGTTGAGTTCTCTACTGGACTATATGTTCATCCCACGTTGTTGAATCTTTTTCAGGTGTTTAGCAGGGTGTGCTACGAGTTTGGATCTTCTTATTTTTTGGCCACGGGGCCTCAGTTATGTTGGCGGAATGCCATTGTTGTAAAGGGTTACACCCTTCTTCTTGTACTTTTAATGATGTAAGCCCAAGGGCAATTTATTAAGTTAGTTCATGTAATATTTACTTGCATACGAATGAGAGTATTGTTAATCACTTCTACGGATTGAATGTATGAGTTTATTTCCGCATGTTATCTCTGAAATTGAATTAAGATAAAGAATTTGGTAATGACTCCGAGTAATAAAAAGTGGGGCGTGACATCAAGAAACAAAAGAACTTCAAAACCATCTTTGAAAAATATCCTCCTAAGATAGTTATGAGATTAAATGTTCTTAAGGCTAATCCTCGTGACCCATGAAAGTATAGGTACCAAGAAAGAAATCTAATTATTTTGTAGGTGAATCTCAAAGAACAATAAGGACTTGGAGAGAAGATGCACAACAAGAGTGTTAAATTTTGAGGGTAAATTACGAATACACCCCTTGAGGTTTTATTAAAATATAAATTGCCCCCTTTGGTTTTGAAAATTACATCCCACCCTCTGAGATTTCTAATTCCATAACAAATAGCTCCTTTTATTAATAAATCATCAAGTCAATTAACAGTTTTTAATGATGTTAAAAGTATATTTCAATTAATAATTTATGTAATTTTATTATTGTATAGGAGAACAATTATGAATTTTATTTTTTCAATTAATTCTGTTAAATAAAAAATTCTAATAAGGGGGTATTTGTAATTTTTCAAACCACATAGGCTAATCTGTATTTTAAGCAAATCTTAGGGGGTGTATTTGTAATTTACCTAAATTTTGATAACAAAATCAGTCCCTACAAGAAGACAAATGATGAAATGAGAACCACCAAGATGAACATGAGAGATAATGTATGGATGAAAATTCCAAAGAGGTAAATGAAGGTATAACCTCTAACACACCATTACGCTTAACTTCTATATATTGTTAAGGTGTGATTTATGTACAATAAGTTAAATTTAATTATTGCTTTGATGAAACCTAATTATGCTAATTTTGTTAAGTCATGTTCTGCTTGTTTCATTTCAAACCATCATTGAACTCAAAATTAAGATTTATATTATCTTGATGAATGCCTATTACAATATGAATGATTCATGTCTTCATTGACTATTTTATATCTTGTCATCCACTGCTTTGAAAAAGAGATAAGAAGTGATAAAATGATTTCTCACTTGTAAGCATACTCTTATATTTTTCACCTAAGATATATGACTTCATATGTTAATCATTTTTAAGTCATGTTTTTTATGGAATTAATTTTGATGATATAACATATTTTGAGATTGCATGCTAACTATTTGTGAAAATTATGTTTAGTACATTCATGTACACTTGTAATCTCAAAAAGTATGCTCAATATGAAAAAATTCATACTCATATGCTTAACATTGAAATATTTGATTGAGTTATGAAATATTTGATGTATTCAATTGATTAATTGTCCTTCAAACAATGTTTGAATAAAATGAAGAATAATATGGTTATAGAGACATTGCATCTATTTT
Organism: Camellia sinensis; assembly: GCF_055761805.1. NCBI lineage: Eukaryota > Viridiplantae > Streptophyta > Magnoliopsida > Ericales > Theaceae > Camellia > Camellia sinensis. Next base: position 65,409,579 of record NC_138972.1, read on the forward strand.
GTTGAAAATCGATTGAATAAAGACTACATTGGCATATATGTCATGACCCACTCTGGTGCCTAGGGCTGGATTCGCAACTAGTTAATTTCTAAAATTTCTAAGATTAATTCCAAGTAATTAAATTAAATAATGCAGCGGAATAAATAAAAGATATAGATAAATATCTAAAGCGTACATGGGAATTATTATTTATATAACATAAGTGAGATAATGATTACAAGTCAACATAAAAAATAAAAAATAAAATAAAATAAAAGAAACATGATGTTCATCTCAAATCTGGGTTCTGATTAATGGGGTAAAACCATTCTTCCTTAAGTTTCTTCACCTGAAAGGATTTTAACAGCTATAAGCACATGGTTAAGTGAGAAATATTATAATAAGAGCATAAAAGTATACAAATCACCATGGATAATTATTTAGGCTAAATAATGAATAGTTTGGTATAAATCATTTTACAAAAATAGACATATAGTACAGAAGTCTTATAAGCAAAATAATCACAACCACGGTACAAAATAGAACAGAGGGTCAATGGATCCATAACAGAGTGGTCACAAAGTGACTAATTAGAGGGTCAATGGTTATTTAAGTCTCTCAAGGCATAGGACCGTCAGAGGGTCACTAAAGTGACAATTTAAAGGGTCAATGGTTATTTAAGTCCCCCAAAGCATGGAACCTCCGTGGTGGTACTTATAAAATAATTATTCAAAAACACATTTAATAAACAGTTATATCCATGGGTTTTCATTTTCAAGCGAATAGGGTTCATAAAATAAATAACATAATTATGATACTAATATAATTAAAAAAGCATGATTTGCATAAAATAATTCATAAAATAATAAAAATAATTTTATGATTACTCAAAGTATAATATAACTCACCTTAATATTACCCCCTATTATTTTCTTCCTGTTTCTTCTGATTTCCGCGACTCCTCGGACTTACTAACTTATTGTTTTTGTTTTTTTTTTCTACTCCAAGTTACTGTCCTGGTCCCCTTTATATTGGAGCTTGAGGAGGTGATTCACCCTTAGCACCAAGGTAAATCACCATTCATGCTTTAATCCTTTTACAAGTGGCTTTTGCTGGAAAGGCCACCTTTGGCTTACATTTCCCCTAATTCCATTCTGACCGCAAACATTTTGATAATTTCATGGTTATTTTGATTTGGCTCCAAACAATTTATTAACCACATTGTTATGGTTTGGTAGCAACAATGCTTCAAATTTTAGATTACATTTTAGCACGTACAACTATAAAATTAAATATTTTATTTTATCTAATTTCTATTTTATTTATTTATTTATTTATTTTTATTAAATTAATTAAACAATTGGGGTGTCACAATATATCTCATGAAATGCTATTGAGTGATAACTATCAAACTTAACTAGTTTATAACATTCATGTTTTGTACCACATTGAGTAAAATGATTATGTCAAGCTTAAGCATGTTGATTAGATATAATTGAGGAAAATGTCTCTTGATAATGTTATGTGATTAATTGAGTATGATGTATCACTTCTTGATAGAACAAAGAGCTTAAAATAATTAATCAAAATTTTCTCATGTATAATATGCTAAATGTGCTTACATTTTATGTCTTATAAGTATAAATGTGATTGTTTTATGATTAGTTAAATATGCACAAAATCACAATGGCAAAAGGAAACACCAACTTAGGGGAAGAAATAATTTTGTTAAACATACTTTCTAAATTCCTTTGAGATGACTGCTTATGAAAGGAAATTGAAGTCTAAAAAAGTTTTCAACTCATGGATCAAAGATATGTTTCATACTACTCTCTCAACCTTTTAAGGTAAATTTCATATGTTCTCTCACATCCTTTGAACTAAAATTTTCTTTACAATGATATGAAAGGGATTGATTATTCATGGATTTAATTATGCATCATATGATTTGTAATGTATATTCCTTGATGATGAATGAAGAGAAATATGCTCTTGCCAAAAAAGAGAAAAAGAAAATCATGCATATGCTTAAATATGCGCTATATATTGATTTCATGATTTTTTGGACTGCTATATTTTAGACATGCTTCAATTGTGGAATTACCTTAACTTCATGAGATTATAATAAGATTAAATTATTGTGAGCTATAATTGGTATCCTGCATAATGTTTATGCGATGATTGTTAAATCTTTTAGATTCCATATTGTTATCCTATTGGTATCACATGGGCTTGCTCTTTAACTACTATGTGGTACTTTCATATTATAATCTATTTGCCAATTATTAACAAATTGGTATTGGTATGAGCTTGAAATGTATTATCTATCTACCCTATAGTAATATTGAAATGGATGATTATTTGAGATACAATGAGACTTGCCATTTTTCATCATCCCATTTTGCTAAGTAGTGCCAACTTCCCTGTGTGTTTTTAATAATGTCACAAGGGTAGACAAAGAGATTATTTTGGTATCTATGTTTTTGGTATATTATTCTTACAAACAAGATCTTTGAGCTCATTAGTTGTTGATAATATAAGAGTAAGATGTTTTCCTCATGGAGTGAGTGACTTCAACATTAGCTCCATATTTTGTTTTTGATATTGTCATAGGGAGAGAAAATGAAAGGATGTTTATGTATGTGGATGTGACTTTGTTAAGGGGAGAAAATCAAGGAGAGCATGCCTTGGGGGGGAATTGTTCATCACTCCAAACAAATCAAAATATCCTTGTGTGCCTTCATCAAAATGAGGGAGATTGTTAGTCATAGCATTAATAACATGGATTTTGATGATTCTACTTTGATTTATGTTTTGATTTATTTGAAGAAGTTAAATTGTTTGAAATCTTATAATAAATATAACATCATAATTCATCATCTCTTTATCTTATTTATGTTTATTAGAGGCCCAAATTGCAATTCAAACAAGCAAGGACCAAGCAGCAAAACATAGCAGCAAAGAAGTAGCAAAACAGGAGGTCAAAGCCAACCTTGGGTGGTCCACCAGGTAGATGATTGGGCGGTCGACTGGTTAGTGTAAAAATTGCCAAGTTTGCTTCACTGCATGGTCGACCGGGTGGTCATCTAGGTGGACGACCGGGTAAATGACCACCTAGTGTAAATGATGACTCTAGACATCTGGGTGGTCTACCACAGTGTATGAATCAATTCTGTAATGTGTCTACAACGACTAATTTTCAGATTCAACTTTGCAACGGCTATCTAATTCACATCCATCTTCCAACGGGCAAAACTCACATGGGCTAGAGGCAAAGCTATTATCTCACCATTATCAACAAGAAGAAACCAACGGTAAGAAATGAATGGGCTTGGTCAGATTGAAGAAAGCACTTAGCTCTATATATAAGAGAGCTCTGAAGTGAAGAAAAAAAAAAAACCAAGTACAAGAAATATTTTGTCATCCTTTATCAATCACATACTCTATATTCTCTGAGTTATCTGAAGAGTTCTAAATCTTTTGTTTCATTCATCATTCAAAAAATATACACTGAGCTTTAGCCTTAAGCTTATTTGCCTTTGAGAGGTTTTATAGAAAAATCTAAGAGCTTCATTATTTTGTATCTACCTGTGAGAGGTTATTCATTGTAGCTTTTTTTGAAAGCAAAAACATTTATTACCAACTTGTAAGAGGTCACTAGCTCTCTTGTAAAGTTAGAAAATCTGTGGAGGATTGTTCCATGTGTATGAGGTTGCTAGCACCCCTATGAAGCTAGAAAATTTGTGGAGGATTACTTCATGTACATGAGGTTACTAGCACCTCTGTGAAGCTAGACGAATAGTGGACAATTTTAAGTGAAGCTTGAGGAATGGATGTAGGCTTGGTTGAAGCCGAACCACTATAAATCTTGTTTTCCTTCTCTTCCTTCATCTCTTATAAATTGTTTTAACTGTGATATAGATCCATTAGTCGGCAAAAGAACTTTTTCCTCTCACAAGCCCTTGGCCGTTTGCGATATGGGGGCTAGACATCGTGGGACCACTCCCAACCTCTCGAGGCAACCGCAAGTTTCTTCATCACTACAATGGACTACTTCACCAAATGGGTAGAAGCAAAGCCCCTATCAACTATCAAAGAAAACGATGTAAAGAAATTTGTTTGGCAGAACGTGATAACGCGGTTTGGAGTCCCCAAGGCTTTGATTTTCGACAATGGCACCCAATTTGATGGAAGGTTGTTCAGAGGATTTTGTGAGGAATTGAAGATTGAATTTTACAAATCAACACCGGCCTATCCTCAATCAAATGGCCAAGCTAAAGTATCAAACAAGACCATTCTAGATGGATTGAAGAAAAGGCTAGAGAAGGCCAAAGGAAAGTGAACCGAAGAACTACCAAATGTCCTTTGGACCTACCGAACAACACCAAGACGTTCAACCGAAGAGATACCTTTCGCCTTAGCATATGGCATGGAGGCAATCATCCCATTGGAGATCAATATGCCTACCATCCGCAGTGAAAATTTTGAGCCAAATTTGAATGTCGAAGCCATCGCCCTTGAGTTAGACCTTGTTGAAGAACATAGAGAAAGGGTACTAGTCTACCTCACGACATACTAGCAAGAACTATCTAAAAAGTATAACAAAACAGTTCACCCCAAATAGTTTAAAGTTGGGGACTGGGTTCTGCGGAAGGTGATGGGCAACACTTTGGTGCCGAGCGAAGGAAAGCTAAGGGCAAATTGGGAAGGACCTTACAAGATAATCAATTTGGCAGGCAAAAGAGCAAACCGTCTGGAAGATTTACATAGCCAAGCCATACCTCGGCCATGGAACGCAGCCAATTTGAAATTGTACTATTTTTAATTTGAACTTTTAATGTAATTTTTGTGGAGGACAGGCATTCCCCTTCGTTCACCAATGTAATTCTTTCGATCATCGTGGGAATTTGTGAAATTTATATATAATGGAAATGAATTATTGTACTTAGAAATTTTGTCATGATGAATGGATCGCAATGACCAAGGGATAACTGTCTCCCCGCCGAAGTGGCTTTACCCGGCTAAAAGAGTTTCTAGACCATTTTATGGTTGTCTTCATGGACGACATCTTGATTTACTCACCCTCTGAGGAGGAGCACGAGGAACACTTATGCGTAGTGCTCGAGTTACTTAGAGCCCATAAGCTGTATGCTAAGTTTGGGAAATGTGAATTCCGACTAAGGGAAGTTAAGTTTTTAAGTCATGTGGTATATGGAGAAGGGGTGACTGTAGATTTATCCAAGATAGAGGCAATGCAAGATTGGGCACAATCTAAGAATGCTTTTGTGATTCATAGTTTCCTGGGGTTGGCCGGGTACTATCGAAAATTTGTGAAGGACTTCTCTAGGCTAGCCTCACCATTGACTAGATTGATGAGAAAAGGGATCAAGTTCATATGGAATGAAGTTTGTGAGAAGTCATTTCAAGAGCTTAAGGTTAAACTTACCATTGCTCCAGTCTTGATTATTTCGGAGAGGGGTTTGGATTATTCAGTTTATTGCGATGCTTCACGGGAAGGTTTGGGTTGTGTTTTGATGCAAGAGAGGAATGTAGTAGCCTATGGCTCACGGTAGTTGAAAACACATGAGAGAAACTACCCTACTCATGACCTAGAGTTAGCGATGGTGATCTCTGCCTTGAAAATTTAGAGACACTATCTGTATGGTGAGAGGTTTGAGGTGTTTTCTGATCACAAGAGTCTAAAATATCTATTTACACAGAAAGGCTTGAATTTGAGGCAGAGGAGGTGGACAGAGTTCATAGAGGATTATGATTTTGAGTTGCATTATCACCCGGAAAAGGCAAATGTTGTAACCGATGCCTTGAGTAGAAAATCTGTTAGCAGTGTAGCTTGCATTGCCATCTGGGAGTGGAAGATGTTGGGTACTCTTAGGGAGTTTGACTTGCATCTTGGCGAGTCCGTTGAATCTGCAGCCTTGTTTACTGTAGTTACCCAACCTACACTTGTGAACCGAGTGTTAGAAGTGCAGAAGAGTGACCTTGAAGTAGAAACCCTCTAGGAGAAGATATCCAGTGGAAAAGTGGAGAGGGGCTTGAATGTGTATCCCGACCTGAGTGTGAGATATCGAGATTGTTTGTTCGTGCCGGAGTCTTATCGAGAGGAAATACTCCGAGAGTTTCACCATTCACGCCTTGCGGTGCATCCGGGAGGCACAAAGATGTATCACGACCTTAGTTGCCAATTTTGATGGAGAGGTATGAAGAAGGATGTGGCCGTGTTTGTGTCGAAGTGCCTTACTTGTCAGCAAGTGAAGGTCGAGCATCAGAGGCCAGTGGATTTGTTGCAACCCTTGCCTATAGCCGAGTGTAAGTGGGAACACGTCACGATGGATTTTGTTGTGGGCCTTCCAAGGACTCAATGAGGTAGTGATGCCATTTGGGTAGTGATTGACCGGTTAACCAAATCTGCGCACTTCATACCAATGCGCATAAGTGATTCAGTAGACCATCTTGCCGACCTGTATATTAGGGACATAGTGAGATTACACAGGGTCCCTGTGACGATTGTTTCGGATAGAGATCTGCATTTCACAGCTCGGTTGTGGTAAAGCTTGCAGAGTGTCTTAGGTACTAGATTGACCTTTAGCACTACGTATCATCCTCAGACTGACGAACAGTCCGAGCGTACTATTCAGATCCTGGAGGATATGCTTCGAAGTTGTGTCCTTGACTTCAAGGGATCATGGGTGAGGCATTTGCCCTTAGTGGAGTTTGCCTATAACAATAGCTTCCAATCGAGTATTGGCATGGCACCTTTGAAGCCTTGTATGGCCGACTGTGTAGGTCTCTAGTGTGTTGGGCCGAGGTGGGGTGATGCACCTTTGTTAGGTCTAGAGTTAGTTCGGGAAACGATGGAGAAAGTGGCACTTATCCGTAAGAGGTTGGTTACGGCTCAGAGTCGTCAGAAAAGTTATGTCGACCGTAGGAGGAAACCCTTGTTTTTTGAGATAGGAGACCATGTGTTCTTGAAGATATCACCTAGGCGGGGTTCGATGAGATTTGGGAAGTGTGGGAAGTTGTCACCTCGATTTATTGGGCCTTTTGAGTTCCTTGTGCTGATCAGAGAGGTTGCTTACCGTTTGGCATTGCCGCCACAACTTTCTGGAGTTCATGTTTTGTTTCATATTAGCATGCTTCGGAAGTATGAGCCAGATCTATCGCACTTGTTGGATTGGACCGACGTAGAGGTAGATAAGGATGCCTCATATGAGGAGAGACTGGTGAGAGTCTTGGACACTCGGGACCAAGTCTTGCGAGGCAAGACGATTCCCTTGGTGAAGGTTTTGTGGAAACATCACGGGGTTGAGGAAGTAACTTGGGAGCGTGAATTGGAAGTCCGAGAGAAATATCCTAACTTATTTGTCGGTGTTTGAACATATGTTGAGAATTTGATTATGTTAATGAAATGTAAAAGCATTGTATATGTTTAAATATGAGAACATTGTACATGTTATTTAAGTTCTGGAAATGCAAATTTATCATGAACATTGAATATGTTTTGGATTTATGGAATATATATTTTGAAATGGACTAAAACTACGGGGAAATGTATGTTGAGATGTATATTGAGACTCGTTCATCATGAGATGGGATTGAATTACCGGTGGATGGGTCATAGGTTTGAAAAAAAAAATTTGATTTGTAATCATTGTGGAAATTTGTATAAAACATGGTTTTGAAATGTGATTTGTAGTTTTCGGGGACGAAATTCTTTAAGGGGGGGAGGTTATTGCGATCCCGATTTTGACTCGACTCTTGTGGTATCCCGGACTCGGGTTTAATGCTTTTATATTGTTGTTTACCTTTTCCTTCCCTTGTACCTCCTTGAAATTGGCTTTTGGGTTGTTGTGGTTGTATTTGGATAGGTTAGTCGCTTGTTTTTCAAACCTTGCGTTGCCCAGAATTTTGGTTCTCCACTAGAACGACACTTCCTGCGCTCAAACGGGCTTTGTAAACACTCAGTACTTTTGTAGGTCTGCAAAACTACTGGGAGAGTGATTTCTATGCTCAAGCGGGTGGGCGCTTGAGCGGCCTTTATTGCGCTCGAGTGTTGGTCTATTGTCTGCAAAACTACTGAATGTGTGTTTTCTACACTCCTGAATGTGTGTTTTCTACACTCGAGCGTCATTTCTTACGCTCAAGCGGTGAGCATCTTGGTCATTGTGTCTTGGCGCTCGAGCGGCCTTTCTTGCGCTCAAACGGAACAATTTTTTATGTCTGACGCTCAAGCGACACTTCTTGCGCTCAACCGAATTGTGCGTATATCAGATCGTGAAAATGACTTTTTACATCACTTTTTCAGATCTTTTCTCCCTAAAACCTAAAGTTGAGACTCTCTCTCTCTCTCTAAAACACTCTCTCTCTACATTTCCACCTAGTTCTAGTGATTTCCTTACTCTAATCCCTTTGATAAAAAGGTAGACCATCTCAGGATCTCCATTTTGATCCGATTATAGTTGGACTTGGGCATCTTTGAAGTTTCACTATTGCTTGGCTCGTCTTCTCTCTTTGAGGTAGGGTTTTCTACACTTTCATATGTTTTTTTAGCTTAGTTATTTGTCGTTGTGTAACAATGGTGGGATTTGGGAGTAGTTTGAGCAAACCTAAGGTTTGGGGTGTGAAATAAAAAGAGGAATTTCTAAATGAATGTGAAATAAATGGTTATGGGGTTGAATGTGAGGTTGCATTGTGGTCAAATACTTGATTTGGGCCATTTGGGTTGATATATGGAAAAATAGGGTTTTACCCTAATTGGGTTAAATCGTTATTTTGTACAAATAACTAAAATTGATAATGATAATGTGCAATGGGATGATTTTTGATGTAAATGGTGGAGTTGGACACATGTTGTCTCTCACCTATGAAAATTTGAATAATTTATCTCTTGAGAAGATTGTATATCAGTTTAGAAATATCTGTTTTGGGCTATCGGTGGAGGATAGCTATGATTGTTGTAGAAATTGCATGTGGATTAGGTAAATTGAAACTAATCTAATGTTAGTTGTCATTGAATATGACTATGTTTTAAATACATTGTATATGTATGATATTTGGGAGGAGAAATGGGATGTACTACATTGTTTGGGAGGAGATAGGAGATGGACTCCATTGAAATTAAGTTGGCCGGAGTGTACAGGGTGAAAGTCCCGAAATCTTGTGTATGCATGGGTGTCAATCCCGAGGACGAAATTTTTGTAAAATGGCATATTTGAAGTGTTTGTGTGGTAATTGTGTTGATTAGATAACCACTGAGTTATAGTCTCAGTTGGGTTGTTGAAAGATAATGAAATTGGCTAATGAATTGAAATGAATTGAAGAAAGTGGAATACGATATGAACTCAGTACTTCTTGATGATATAAAAATGTAAATGGTTTTTCACAGGCATTGTATATGCACATTGTACTTATATCTTTATTAAATCTCATATATTGTGTTAGATTATTCCTGCTAGGCTTTGGCTCACTCTATTTGAGAAAACCATTTTCAAGTGTTGGTGATATCAATAGCTTGGAGGGACCTATGGGAGCAACAACTTCTTTCTTTTGTTATATTTTGTATGGCTAAAGGCTTTAAATTGTATTGAGCTAGGCTTATTTTTGTGTAACTAAGCAATGACTTGGAAAGATGTATGCCTATAGGGCATATTATTACCTATTTAGTTTTCAATTCTCTTATCATTGGAATACATGCTGTAGATTCATGATGAATATTTGTGAATGTATATTGCATGTGTTAACATTTGTAAACGAACTCTGATGAATGAAAGCATTTTATTTCTATTATTCTTCCGCTTATGAATCGGATATATTATATTATTTAGGGGCGTTACACTTCCCTCAGAAATATTTATTGACTTTTATTTTATACAATCTTGCATCGAGAAAGAAAAAATGAGTTATTTCACTTATATTATATAAGGAAAATGAGGTTTTTATAGAGAAGATTTTTAGAAGCTCCAAACACTTATTTTAAAATTATTAAATTTTCTTAATTTTAAACAGTTAAAAAGTTCTCATTGGTTAGTTTTTAATTAACTTTTATTTTACAATCCCACATCAAAAAAGAAGGAAAAAATGAATTGTTTCAATTATATAAAGTGAATCTTATGTTACAATTTATATAAATTATTGAATTTTCTTAATTTTGAACAATTAAGAAAATTCTCATTGGCTAGCTTCCATTTAATTTTTATTTTACAATCTCATATCGAGGAAAGATTGAAAAAGTGAACTGTTTCACTTACATAAAGTGAATCTTATGCTCTCATTTATATAAGCAAAATAAGATTTTTAGTGAGAAGCCTTATGATCAATATCTTATACTAATTTTTTTTTATTTTCTTAATTTTAAACAATTAAAAAAATCCCAATTGGCTAACTTCCAATTAACTTTTATTTTACAATCACACATAAAGGTTTTGATTTTAAAAATAATTTTGTATGAAATTTTGAAACTCTCATAATATCTCTCCTTAAAAGTATTCTTTGTAAAATATATAGATATATTGATAATCTCAATGTCACTCTTACTGATCCTTAATACTAAAATTATGAGATAATTATGATAATTTTAAATTTGTATTTAAAACTTATAATTATGGAATAAATTATTATAATTTTAAATTTATATTGTGTCAATTTTAAATTTAAATTAGTAGATTGCTTTTCATATTTAGTGACAGTTTAAATTTTAATAAAATAAAATTTAAAAGTTTTAATTAATTAATTTTGTGTAAGCTGGTTGATCTTTTGACTTAACTAATTAAGTTAAACCATTTTTTGTTTGAATGATTTGTTAGTTTAATCGTGATTTTAGCGGTTTTACATGTTACGATAATCTTTCTTACTCATTAAGTTTTAAAATTTCTTTAATTATTTCCCTTTTAAAAACCAATATGACAATTTTTTAAAATTCATATATTTTTATTATAAAATAGTGAAATATTAGAACTATGTCATTTTTTTTTTATAACAAAGCATAATTTTAATTATTAATTGTCACTACAACAATTTTAATCTATCTATATTATATGTTATAGTAAAAAAAACATTTCAAACAAAACCCTTAAACTTATATATAAAATTTTATTTATGAGAGACAAAGTATAAAAAAATTAAATATAAATATCATATTTTTAATAAATAATATATTATTTTATCTCGTGCATAGCAGGGGTGATATGCTAGTACTACTATAATAAAATGTGTTTTGAAATCATAAGAGGGGCAATCACCCCTTATTACTGTAACAACCATGACCCATGATTAACATATAAACCATGATTAAGAATGCCTAATAAGTAATAAAGGTGAAATTTTACATTAATTGCATGTGTCATATGTTATATGAGATTCTATCTGTTTTATGTAGGAATATCTATTTGTGTTTCTATTCTGTTCTGGGAATTAAAGACCTTATCGGCATCCGATCATAGAATTGACTTGATTTCTGTGTTAGTTAGAATTTTTAGAATTTTATGGTAGGTTGAATTAAAATTTGATTCGAAACGATTAAATTAGAATGATTAATGTTCATTTGATTAGCCTTAACTAATCACCATTAATCAAGCCTATATAAGGCTCCTTTGTGCCACCATTCATCTCTTTCTTCATCACAACTTTGAACTTACACAACAAACAAAACTTGGAGAGAGAGAGAGAGAGAGAGAGAGGAGATTGAGTTCAACTAAGAAGGATTGCGAGAAAACTCAAGGGAATTGGCTTGGCACCTTAGTGAATTCACCATCTAGAACTTAATTGAAAAGTGGATGTAAGGATTCAACCCTTGGCTTATGAATTATGATGTCTAGACCCTGAAGTCAAGAGAATTAAGTTGAGAATTGGAAGAATTAAGCTAGAAAAGAAGAAAATTGAGCCATTCATGCATGCATGCACTTTCATCACCATTTTTAGTTGAATTTCGAGTAATTCTCACATGCATGTATCAAGTCTATCTTAGTTTTGAGAATTCATCTTGTTTTCCACCAATTTGCCTCATTTGATCATGATTTGGAAAGCTTTGAAGTTGCATTTTCACATGCATGACATGTAAGGTTATGGTTTCATAATTTCAAGTTTGAATTTGAAGAATCCACTTCCTTTTAGGCCTTGATTTTGAGTACTGATTCTTAATTCATGATGTTTTGCAAGTTTCCAAGTGTTTCCTTAAGTTTTTGGTCCACAAGAACCTGTTTTGTAGCTTGAATTCGAGTTTTGGAGCTTAAGAGTGCAATCTAAAAATTTCAGAATTCTGCACCTCCGCTAAAGCGACAAATCCTGCGCTCGAGCAACTACCTTTGTTTTTGCACCTCCACTTGAGCGACCAAAAGTTGGCTCAAGCGTAAATTGCATGCTCCCAGAAGTTGACACATTTTGCAGACCACTCGAGCGACAAGAGTTGCGCTCGAGCGAAGACATTAGTTACACGCTCGAGCTACCGTCGAGCGTACGTCAAGCGAAAAAATCAAGCAATTAGTACCTTTGTGGAGTTTACAGACCACTCGAGCGAAGGAAGTGACACTCGAGCGACTACTCACATTTTTGAACCTTCGCTCGAGAGAAGGAAGTTGCGCTCAAGCGAGGCCCCTATTTTTAGCATATTTGACTAAGTGTTTCAAAGTGCATTTTGGCATTCTCATCGCATCCTAGGCATTCCTAGGCCATGATTAAGACATAATAATGAGGATAAGACTTAGAAACACACTAAGAACGAAACACAATGACTGTAATGAATCCCGAGTGTATGTTTCAATGTGCACATGTTATGTGTTGTTTGTAGGTCACGCGCCGTAAGCTATCTGATCTGTCTGCTTCATCTGTTTTACAATTGGAGTCATCTGTGAGTAATAACTCTGTAAAGTTATGTTCAATTTATAAGTATTTTCTGAATGATATAAGATGATCTGTTTTCTAAAATATTATTTCCTATATGAATGAATGGTAGTCTAATGTTTCTGAAATGTACTTGTGGCATCATTAGCTTCAGATGACATCTATTATCTGTTCTGTTATGTCCCAATTATGGGCTAACTGTACGTCTTGTGAGCCAACTGTTATGGATCCTTCTGTATACATCGCATTTATGGGCCAACTGTACCATCTCCGTGCACGTGAGTCAACTATATGCCTTTATGGCCATCCCTTCTAGGTCAACTGTTTCTGCTAGTGCTAATAGATATACCACATATGATTAACTGCAAATTGTGATTATGAGTATGATTCTAAATCTGTTTCTAATATGAACTCTGATTTCTGAACATGATTATGAATTTCATTTTCTGTAACTATTATGGACAACATTCATTAAACCCTTTACCTTGTTATTATTTACTGAGCTTCTGCTCACAATTTATATTACGTATGCAGGTAAGCAGGCGCATGACTAGGCCTAAGTTACTACCTAGAGAGTTTTGTTTTGTCATGTAACGCCCTCAAAATAATGACATTAAACCCATCAATATAAACATACATTTATATACAAAAGATCCACATTTTCTCAATTCATCAGAGTACTTCATTACAAAAGTATTACACGTTAACAACAAAGGTAAATGCCCTACGGGCTTACAGCTTTTCAAGTCAACACTTGATTACAAAAAAAAAGAGTACTAACTCTATACAAGGAAAGCCCAAGGCTTGGTACACATGTTTAATACAAACAAAAGAATCAAAAAGAGTCTTCAACTCTCATCTCCATCCAAGCTATGGCCTTGGAGGTGGCATGCTACCTGTACCTGAAAATGATGTCCCATATAGGGTGAGCCAACGCCCAGAAGAGATATGCTAAACACAGTATGAGCAATAACTAAGACTTTAGCAATTGATAAACGTTTAACTCACACCAATCAATTCACACTCCACCTTCGTTACAAGACCACTGCATTCATGTTTCATTTCATTTTCCATTTCTTATCCAATTCACAATTCAACTACGGCTCAGAACCTAGCCAACAACCTAGATGAGACAGTAACTCATGTCAAATATTTCCCATTTCCCATTAGATATGCATATGAGCAATACCAACAAATCAACAGATAACCATATGAGCTATATCAACAATTCAACAGATAAGCATATGAGCTATATCAACCATCCAACAGAGAAGCATATGAGCCATATCAACACTTCAATAGATAAGCATAAGAGCTATATCAACACTTCAATAAATAAGCATATGAGCTGTATCAATTTCCGGTTTAGAGGTCCAGCCCCTTTCTTCCAATAAACCGTTCGGTTTAGAGGTCCAACCCCTTTCTTCCAATAAACCGTTTGGTTTAGAGGTCCAACCCCTTTCTTCCAATAAACCGTTCACACAAAACAACATAGATATATACACATTGGTAGTATACATAATCAATCAATACATAAAGTTAATGTATTCATTCAACAGTCACACTCTATGACACGTCCATTCGATTAGTTTTAGTTTGCCTAATCCTCATGCATTGTCTACAACAATCGAAACTACCCTCCACCGGTAGCCCAAGCAATTATTTCTAAACAGATAATAAAAGCTCCAACAGATAAAATTATCAACATTTTCACAAATGAGCGATGAATAAATCCAACTCCACTAGTCCATCTAATAATGAGCCAATTTCATTATACTCACTTCAATTTCACAAATCCATAACGTTCCCAAATTTAATTATATCAATTAATCAATACACAAATTAGGGCTTTCTCCCCAAACTCTCAATATTAACGATAGGTTCAAATATCAACAACCAACACTCAAATCATCATTTTGAGACCCCAAATACATGTTTAAGAATCAAAATAACAAACCCTTGTTTATACCATTGTGAAACCCTAAGTCCCAAAATCAACCAACTTCAACACTTTATCAAAACTACCAATAATCTATGTCGAAGACCATAATAGTGAGTAGGAATCCCTACCTCAAATTCGGGGCTCAAGGGAAGAAGATGACGGAACTCAACGTGCTCCAAAACTTGAAATTTTCGGATCAAAGGAAAGCCCTCGACGATCAACCCAACTTTTGTAAAGACCAAAGGTGAGGAAAACACCCTAGCTAGATCAATACTTAGAGAGAAGTTATGGTTTTAGAGAGAGGAGCTCTCAAATGGCTTTTTGGAAAAGTAAGAGAGAGAAACGGGTGTGAAAAAGTGATTTAAAAAGTGATTTCACGGACTGATATAATCGACTCCCCGCTCGAGCGTGGAAACCCCTGCTCGAGCGTCAGACACAGACTCACGCTCGAGCGCGGGAAGAGCCGCTCGGGCGTAGATTGCACACTTCCAGAAGTTTTGCAGACTAGGTCCCCGCTCGAGCGTCAAAACTCCCGCTCGAGCGCACGAAGACCTGCAGAGGAAGATACTGGGAGATGGGAATCCACGCTCGAGCGTCAAAACGCTAGCTCGAGCGGAGAAGCAACAACGAAGGGCCCGCTCGAGCGTCAAAATCCCCGCTCGAGCGTGAAGGCCAAATTCTGGGCATCAACTCTAGGTTTCTAAGTTCAACCAACCTGTTTTAGATCTGCCCAACACAACCCAAGACTCAAATACAAAGAGTAAAGGCCTGCAATGAGAATAGGACAACAACAAATCTACGGAACCAAGTCCGGATTATAGTTAAACAACAACAGGGAAAACCGGGATCGCTATAACCTCCCCCCTTAAAGAATTTCATCCCCGAAATCAGGGAAACGCCAAAACACAAGGTCAATGGATCACAGAGCACTCAATAACCGAGCCCCAAGGAAAGAAATTACTCTCACAACAAACCTTCGATTTATTCTTACCAAGGAAGAGACTAACCAAGGGAACACGTTCTAAACGACAACCCTATAGGCACGAAGGCCTTAACAAAACCAAACCTTCCCCGAAACAATTCACCAACCACCGACTAGCACCCCAAGCTAAGTCACTACTCAACATGCATAATTCCCAACAACACGACCGAAGTAAATCGTTTGCATAGATAAAAGAAGAATCATTTTTTTTTTTTTTTAGACATTTCTCAAAGATGTTTAGATTTTCCATGTTAGTATTCTGAAATAAATCTTGCACTTTCCATGCGAAATTTAAAAGTTATGTAAACATTTTTCATAAGCACAGTGTTACTCAAAACACGTGACCACCTACTATTTGTTTGCCAACGACTCCCCATTGAAATTTCTCAACAATTTTACAATTCAATGTTCAACAACCTGACCCATTACTGGTCACTTTATCTCTATTCAAGAAGCAATTTACAACATTTGCTATAACATGTATTTCTTCAGATCTAAGAATTCCCAAATTACATGGTTCACAAGTTCATATCATCGTCAATGTTCATGATATATTCTCTAGTTCTATAGCACATTCAACGTATGCAATGTTTTTCAACTTAAGGCATATTCAATGCTCTTAAAGTCTAACAACACAACAAAACTATATCACATGCTCAAACATCCACAAATAGATCCGAATATCTCTCTCGGATCTAAAATTTACTTACCCAAGTGGTTTTCCCAACCCCGTTATGTTCCCACAACACCTCTATTAATGGAAGGGTCCTATTCCCCAAGACCCGATAACAATGATGATAGTAAGCCACACGCAACCACTACAGTGTTCTGAGACCTCCATGGCGCGTCGACTACCGACAGTACTTTCATCAGTATTTGGTACTCACCACCCCAACGCAGGAAACATGAGAAACGTTTGTACACGAAGTTTCTGGTCGACTTCCACAAAACAGGAACGCAAGACGAAGCAAGGGTAAGGAACCACATTATAGCACATTAATACCCCCAAAAATTTTCAAGGTCTTGTCCCAGACACACAACTGGTCACAGCCGAACTTAGAGATTTTCCTCAAATTATTTTTCGAAAGTAAGGATCGCAAACCCACATTTCGATTCAAGATCATTTTAGTTCACAAAGAGTGCTCAATTTCCCTCAAGCGAATTACAACATAATCACCCACAAAACCCGCCATACTCACGGTAATGACGCAATTCCCAAAAAAATATATATATATATATATTTGACCCCAATAGGGACTCCTAAACGTTAGAAGTTCCCAACAACGCAGCAACAAAAGGGATAACTTTATACACCCCACGCCTTACACTGCACAGACAAGACTGAATAAGTCGAAACGACTCTAACAGTGTGCCACACTTACTCCATACACTTTCACCCCTTTACTCGTATTACCACTATCCAAACTGAACGACGGACACTTATGCCAACGTGACCTAGCTTTACCAAACCTCAAACCAAATTTCAAACTTCAAACCACACTCCCATCAGTAACCATATTAAAGCCTCACCAAGGCATTCACCTGGGATTCCTTAAGATTAATCTCCTTCTATACATCATCTACTAACAACATATGAATCATACACTAACACGCATCGTATTATGCAAAACTTCCTCATCTAGGGATTTCACCCACCACCTCGACTGAATTTGTAGTAACAGAGTTTGCTTACCCCTTTTTTTCTCGCACAGAGCTAATTGACAGGGTTTGCCACACCACGACATTTACACTACTAAGTAACCGTTCGTACTAAACACAATCAAACCTAACATCTTCGTCCAACAATGACCCATAGGGTCCACCCTTTATTCCACATCCTATTTATCACTCATCCTGAGAGTACAACCAAGACACTAGGTCTACGTGCCCAACCACCCACCATTACTATAACTGAACAACTGTCTTGCACCAAACCCCGACACCAAAACATGACGCCGACAAGGTTTTCAAAAACTCACCATCCTAACTATCCAGCAGAGTAAAGGTCCTCACCCTCCTCGCTATTAACCCACATCTCCATTCGCAGACACCATACCATTGTGACTCCATCCATGGGTCACACCTTAACCACGGGCTTTACTCCCGATCAACCCTTACGATAGCATCTCTGACCTAACCAGTGTTAAGGTACAAACCTATCACATTTTATCCTAATAAAGGAGCTCGAAAACTTAGGAAACATCTATATACTATGACCCAAGATATAGCACCAGCTGTTTACAACTCATCACTCCCCGATGCTAATAACCATACCCTCCTATAGGGGCCAACACTCCCTTAATCGAAACAACCAACCAATACGTATGCCAATTCGGCAACATTACCTACCACGAAGGTACAAGTCTAATCCTAACAAGATTATGCACTATGCCCTCGTAAGACACCATGTTAAACACATGCTACACCTAGTATTAATCACATACTTCCCATCCCCTCGAGGAATTCCCGCGACAGTAGATCAACATCATTTTCACGCACATAAGATCGATTAGATAACACTAATGAAATTTTGAACACCCGGCAAGTATACTGTTCTCGCCTCCTAGTAATCCTGATTGGGATACGCATCTCTCCGTAATCCTTTCGAATTTGAAAACATGGCTCATCAGCCCTCATTTTTCCCCAAACTATACCACACGCATATGCATGCATTATTACCGAGAATTTTATGGTCTCACAACAACCCATTACGTCAATAAAACTTTTAGAGTCACTACATGCTCTAATCTGCCCATTTCAGGAAAATAGATGAGTACTGGCACACATAGCTATATAAACATATATATATATAGAAACAAACAACCTTGATGTTCCAACATTTTCAAAACACATTGGTTACACAACAGAATCCAATGATTACAAAACGATAATTCACCGATTACAAAATGGATTAGTCAAAACAAAACCACCCTATCGGTATTACCACCACTACTGTCCCTCGCTGGACCGCAAAAAAAAAATTTGGTCATTTCCAACCCAAGATAACCTACGAGCTTACGAACCACGGACAAGAACTACTGGTGTGCCCCAGCCGGCCACACCTGGAACAACTGCAGACTTCCCCAACCGGGGCTTGGGAACTCGACTCTCCCGAGGCCCTCGAAATCTGGCCTGTTTGTTCCCCAAAACGGTATTGCCCCTGTCCAGTCAAATAAGGCTGGACCCGACTAGGTTGTAAAACCCCCAAAGTAGCCCCTGGCTGAGTACAGAAACGGCTGAAATGACCTGGCTGATTACACACCCAACAAGTAGACGGCTCCCTAGCACGAGGCTGGTTCAAGGCCTGAGCTGATGGAGGGCCCAACAGCTGCTTCCCCACTGGGCATTCGATCGGCCCAAAACTTGGCTGGCTAAAAGATTCAGGTGGTGCAACTACTGGTCGGACTGCCAACCCTGCCCTCTTCCTCTGTGGGCAAACCGAATACTTGTGGCCCAACTGACCACATTTGAAACAACTAACAAACTCCCTATTTTGAGGCTGGTTTGATGCCTGAACCTCTCTGGACCTCTCAACAAAAGAGTCCGAAATCCCTGACGAAGAGAAGGACTTAACCCGGGACTGAGCATACTTTCGCCTCCACGTCTTACCAGGCCTAGAGTACCTATAAACCGCAGGAGTCTCTGCAATGGCTTCCTCCCTAACCTGGCCAACACCCATCACCATAGGTTCCTCTCTATTTTGTCCCACAGCTAGCACCGCTGCCTCAACATGAGCCGCAGCCCTAACAAGCACACTATAACTCCTATGCCAAGACCCCGCGATCCTTTCTCGGATGCTATCACACAGCCTACTCTCAAACTCTGAACAACGTAATTCCTCCGTCTTCACCAATTCTAGGGCAAACCTTGACAGATTCGCAAACCATGCTTCAAATTGCACCAAAGGTGTGGTACCTTGGCGTAACTCCACAAACTGTTTCCGCAATTCTTCCCGTGTGGAAGGAGGGAAATCAAAACTCCCTCGTCTAGGCATCCTAGTAAAAGCAACAAAGGTATTAGTACAACAACAAAGGTGTCAAAACTATTTCACTAGCGTCCTAACACGATGGACAGCTGTAATTCATTCCACGTAAGCACATAGACACATAAGCACTTACGAATTTCATTTCCGGATGATGATAGTCCCATGGCGTTACTAGAGTTCCGGTTAGAAACAGCATTGATCAAGTGCTCTTCCAACAAGACTCCTAGAAACCCAAGGATCCAATCAACATCCTAGAAATTAAATCCCATACCTAAGTAGTCACATAAACATGTTATCACATAATCACATAACACTACACCTAAGTCTCTAACCAAGCAAGAAAAACCCATTGTGATACTAATCACTTCCCACGTACCCAAAGTATTCGAACCCGGTAAGCTCTGATACCAAGTTGTAACGCCCTCAAAATAATGACATTAAACCCATCAATATAAACATACATTTATATACAAAAGATCCACATTTTCTCAATTCATCAGAGTACTTCATTACAAAAGTATTGCACGTTAACAACAAAGGTAAATGCCCTATGGGCTTACAGCTTTTCAAGTCAACACTTGATTACAAAAAAAAGAGTACTAACTCTATACAAGGAAAGCCCAAGGCTTGGTACACATGTTTAATACAAACAAAAGAATCAAAAAGAGTCTTCAACTCTCATCTCCATCCAAGCTATGGCCTTGGAGGTGGCATGCTACCTGTACCTAAAAATGATGTCCCATATAGGGTGAGCCAACGCCCAGAAGAGATATGCTAAACACAGTATGAGCAATAACTAAGACTTTAGCAATTGATAAACGTTTAACTCACACCAATCAATTCACACTCCACCTTCGTTACAAGACCACTGCATTCATGTTTCATTTCATTTTCCATTTCTTATCCAATTCACAATTCAACTACGGCTCAGAACCTAGCCAACAACCTAGATGAGACAGTAACTCATGTCAAATATTTCCCATTTCCCATTAGATATGCATATGAGCAATACCAACAAATCAACAGATAACCATATGAGCTATATCAACAATTCAACAGATAAGCATATGAGCTATATCAACCATCCAACAGAGAAGCATATGAGCCATATCAACACTTCAATAGATAAGCATATGAGCTATATCAACACTTCAATAAATAAGCATATGAGCTGTATCAATTTCCGGTTTAGAGGTCCAGCCCCTTTCTTCCAATTAACCGTTCGGTTTAGAGGTCCAACCCCTTTCTTCCAATAAACCGTTTGGTTTAGAGGTCCAACCCCTTTCTTCCAATAAACCGTTCACACAAAACAACATAGATATATACACATTGGTAGTATACATAATCAATCAATACATAAAGTTAATGTATTCATTCAACAGTCACACTCTATGACACGTCCATTCGATTAGTTTTAGTTTGCCTAATCCTCATGCATTGTCTACAACAATCGAAACTACCCTCCACCGGTAGCCTAAGCAATTATTTCTAAACAGATAATAAAAGCTCCAACAGATAAAATTATCAACATTTTCACAAATGAGCGATGAATAAATCCAACTCCACTAGTCCATCTAATAATGAGCCAATTTCATTATACTCACTTCAATTTCACAAATCCATAACTTTCCCAAATTTAATTATATTAATTAATCAATACACAAATTAGGGCTTTCTCCCCAAACTCTCAATATTAACGATAGGTTCAAATATCAACAACCAACACTCAAATCATCATTTTGAGACCCCAAATACATGTTTAAGAATCAAAATAACAAACCCTTGTTTATACCATTGTGAAACCCTAAGTCCCAAAATCAACCAACTTCAACACTTTATCAAAACTACCAATAATCTATGTCGAAGACCATAATAGTGAGTAGGAATCCCTACCTCAAATTCGGGGCTCAAGGGAAGAAGATGACGGAACTCAACGTGCTCCAAAACTTGAAATTTTCGGATCAAAGGAAAGCCCTCGACGATCAACCCAACTTTTGTAAAGACCAAAGGTGAGGAAAACACCCTAGCTAGATCAATACTTAGAGAGAAGTTATGGTTTTAGAGAGAGAAGCTCTCAAATGGCTTTTTGGAAAAGTAAGAGAGAGAAACGGGTGTGAAAAAGTGATTTAAAAAGTGATTTCACGGACTGATATAATCGACTCCCCGCTCGAGCGTGGAAACCCCTGCTCGAGCATCAGACACAGACTCACGCTCGAGCGCGGGAAGAGCCGCTCGGGCGTAGATTGCACACTTCCAGAAGTTTTGCAGACTAGGTCCCCGCTCGAGCGTCAAAACTCCCGCTCGAGCGCACGAAGACCTGCAGAGGAAGATACTGGGAGATGGGAATCCACGCTCGAGCGTCAAAACGCTAGCTCGAGCGGAGAAGCAACAACGAAGGGCCCGCTCGAGCGTCAAAATCCCCGCTCGAGCGTGAAGGCCAAATTCTGGGCATCAACTCTAGGTTTCTAAGTTCAACCAACCTGTTTTAGATCTGCCCAACACAACCCAAGACTCAAATACAAAGAGTAAAGGCCTGCAATGAGAATAGGACAACAACAAATCTACGGAACCAAGTCCGGATTATAGTTAAACAACAACAGGGAAAACCGGGATCGCTATATGTCAGCTAGCCACCGTGCCTCCCGGGGAGGTTCCCGTCTGTCAAGTCAAGTTTTGTGAATCACGTGAAGGATGTTTTTGTTTGTTTTTGTCTATCTATACTTTGGGCTAAGTCCCTTATGACACTATCTGTATCTGTATAGTGATACATGACATATGGAAGTTTGACATTAAATATATATAAGTTTTAAATCTTTTTTGTCCCATGTATGTCTACACAGCTCTATGGACATTGTATTTTGTATATTTGCTGCCGCAGCCCCTTATATTTTGTTATTCTTTTCAGAGGCCTTGGGTAATCCTAGGATTACTGGCCAGTTACGACACAAAACCTATAGAGGCGGGTTTGGATTGTGACAATTACTCTCTAGGTCCATCCTTTAATATATATATATATATGACTTTTATTTTTTATTTTTTTCTTTGTATTTAGAAAGGTAGTTTAGCTATTATAAATTTTTTATAAAAAATAATTTTAATTTCTCACCAAATCTCATTACTTTTAGTGAGAAACATCGTAAGAGTTTTGTTTATCTCACTACCTCTCTTCAATTCTCAAAAGTTTTTTATTTTTTACTTTTTAACTAAACCACTCAATCCATCAACGTCAATCATGTGTAACAAATTTAACTCCAAAATCCAAATGTTTCCATAAAATTTTTTAGGGGTAATTGTATTCAAGTAGGACAGTGAAAAAATAACTGCACTATAGAAGAAATATTTTTTCATAAAAAAAGACTTACACCATATATAGAAAATATTTGTTTCTCATGAAAATAAAAATATTTTTTCATATCCATAAATTTAAATAAGATTACTTATTCTAAACTAATCACAATCTATATTATGTTCTCTCATTTTCGAAATTTGGTCAAACAAATTCAATCACATGGACGAGCAATAGACGGAAGGCTTTGATTTTGGTCCGTTCCGTAGTGGCAGTGAGAGAAGTTATTTGGTGATCTTCAAATACGGCGAAGTGGTGCTCAACTCATCTTGTTTGTTTACTCAACTTTTTTTGTAAAATTGAGTTGTTTTGAGAACATTTTAAAAGAGTTAAAAAATCATTACTAAAAAATTATTTTTTTTATACTTTTTTACATGTCTTTTTATAAAAAAATTAAAAAATCAACTGTATGAGCACGACATATTCACCACAAGTATAATCCTGGTAACCAAACTTGCGATCCTCCAAATGTCATCGTTTCCCCTAAAATCACAAGAACGTGAGCTTATTGGCAGATGTGTGTCAAAAAACCCCTCCGATACTTAAGTTAGCACTCAAGATCAATATGACAAAAAATTCTATGAATTCAAGAATCCTCTTAGGAATCACAATCCTAAAGGATAATGCTTATCCTTTCACCCACTCTCCACTAGCGTTGAGATGAAACAACACAACTTTTTAACTAGCAACCCAGCAAACCAACTACTCGATTGCTCTATCCATGGTCCAAGCTATAGAAACTTTGCACGCCGAGCAAAGCACAATTGTCGTGCTATCCCAGCTCATTGCGCGCTGCCTTGGCACAACTTGAGGGTTGAAGAAGACTAAGGGATTGTTTGAGATGTTCTAAATAAGTGTACTTTTTTATTTTTTGGACTAAAAAGTTGAGGAAAAAAATATGGTTGTTTGGGTTAACTTTTTGACTTTTTACGAAAACAGGTGTATTAAAAAAGTATATAAATTAGTATATAGGAGAAGTTTGTGCACTGTAGGTTATACAGTAGGTAGCACGGTTTGTAGAGAGTAGTATAGGAAGTGCTTGCCTCCTTTTCAGGCACTGAATTGGACGGTGTTGTTCGGCCCATGGGGGCCCACTACGGGTCCCGTTTTGCTAATTGGAACCGTTCAATATGTAGAACTCATCGAGTACTATATGCTTTTAAAAAAATCACGTTGATTGGATATCGATAGCTATCTGATCGGATTAATTTTTTTGTCAACCGTTAACTATAACACTATCCTTTTTTTTATACAAAACTGATTTGATCATGTAGGTAGAGATATTCGATCAACCTGATTTTTTACAAGTGTATAGTACTCGACGAGTTTTACACATTGAAACAGTTCAGATTATGAAAATGGGACCCGTGATAGCCCCCACGGGCCGAACAGCACCATTCCGGGTTAATTTTTTTGGGCACCCCGCGTTGTAAATTTGTACCACTAACCATCACTTCAATATGTATAGCTTGTACTTGGCCATCACTGACATCAATTCACCACTGTGTATGCTTGTACTCGGCGCTTGTGTAATTTATTCTTTTTATATATATATTTTTGATAAATAATGTTAATTTTTTAATTTTTTTAATAATTTTTTTACTTTTTATCTTTTTCAACGTACGTCAAATCAGGCCTAAAGTTTGTTCGGTCAAAACAAGAAGTTTGTCTCAACATCTGGCTGATCTAAATCATTCTAGCGCTTCATATAACCTGTTCTTCTAACACCACCTCTAGTCTAGTACACATGACACTCTCACATTAGTTTCATGTATCTGCCATAGCCATCGCGCACCTCTTTTGAAAGAGTAAAGCCTCGTAGCTCGAGAAAAGAAGGGCTCGAATGGCCCGACCCCCCCTCTCTCTCTCTTCTCTATTCTCCTCTTCTGCCTTGGTCATCTTCTTCTTCTTCATTCTCAACTGCAACAGTGGGCTCTCTCTCTCTCTGCGATGGTGGGCTCTCTCTCTCTTCTCTTTTCTCTATTTCTTTCGCCTCTATGTTGCCAGTTTCAGAGAGGGAAAAAAAAAATTGCCAAATGTTTGGTTTTTATTTTGATTTTGATTTTTATTTTGGGCTTGGTTTTGATTTTGAGTTTTGATTTTTTTTTTTTTGATTTTGTGGGTTTTGGTTTTGATTTGATTTTGAATTACCCTTCTTTGTGTGTATACACAGATCTGTGTATATACACACACAGATCTGTTCTCCTCTATCTACTCTCTATTCTTCCTCCTTTCTTTTCTTTTAAATCTGTTGGCCGGCCGAAAGAGGAAGGAAAAAGATAAGGGAAAGGAAGAAAAGGAAGAAGAGAGGGGGAAGGAAAAAGAAAAAAAAATTGATTTTGATTTTGATTTTGATTTGAGTTTGGATTCAGAACAGAGGAAGTGATTTGAGTTTGGATTCAGAACGGAGGAAGAAGAGGAAGAAGATGAAAATAAAATATAAAAAAAAAAAGTGCCAAAACGACTCGAGCCATTCGGGCCTTGGTAAATTTGAGCTACGAATCGCTGTTGTTTTGAAAATTCAAATCATTGCACCTATTTACCTTCTATATATATAATCAATACATACAGCCTCAAGGTCCTCAATGTTTATCTTCCTCTTCAATTGGAAACCCTAAAACCAGAGCATTGCTTCTTCAAATTCCCGCTTCCACACAAGGATCTGAGTATTTGACTTGCAGTATCTACGTCGTTATCACCAGTGGAACATTTTCACCGATTGAAAGACGGTTTTCAGCCCTAAATCGTAAGTTCTCCATCCTTTACTTCTCTCCACCATTGTTATTCTTTACGTTCTTGAGTTATAATCACGTTAATTATACAAAAAACTGGGTTTTTAGTCCAAATAACTACCAAAACTTGGGTAAAACAAAGGCTAAAACTGAATTAAGGGATTAAGCTACCCTTAACCCCCCATTTCCTAGCGCACAGTCCAATTTCTGAGACGAACATCAAAGAATCTGACCAACACCGGGAAAAAACCTTGTTTTTTATTTTAAAACACAAATCAACTGAGCGAACATCATGGTTTTAGCAACTCAGAAACAAACCGAGCTAAAATCAAGCTTTTCACGTGCAATCGTGCTAAAGCAACCAACCAAGAGAAAATCGAGCTAAAACCCAACTCAAACACTTGCCCGAGCTAAAACTCTCAGTTGAGCTAAAATCTTACTTGTGCACTTTGCTGAGCTAAAGCCTTGCTCATAACAAATCTTAATTGTTCACCATGCAAAATCCGAGGCTTGACCAGGCACACCAACACACTGATTAGCGATCAAGGGCCGAGCAAACACAACATACAACTAAGTCTCCCTATGCTTCATCATCACCATCTCTCAACCTCACCTCAACCATCGAACTCCATCACCACCATTTTTAACCTATGCCATCACCATCCCTATCCCCGTAATCACCTGCTTTAACCATAAGCTTTGATACTACGTCGTCGCCGCCACCACCGTCACCGCCCATCCCTGTCAAACCTAGAACCACCATTCACAACATGTTATAGGTGAAGATTAAGAAGAAGGAAGATGGAGGAGAAAGAAACAAAAGAGATAAGTTTTTGGAATTTTTGAAGTTGGTTTTTGGGCTACTTTCGACATATCGAAACCACCCATTTCGAGGAAGGAGTAAGAAAGCGAGATAGCGTAAGACGAAGTATGAAGTGAGGTGAAGACATTAGCAAAAGAATGAAGTAAAATAGTTTAGAATCGATAAAATTATGGAGTCTGAAAGATGGCTTGAAGAAAAGTTAGAAATGGGAAGAAAAATATTTTTGGTCAACTTTCAAAGTTCCAACAGCACACAAAAAGATGTGGAATAAGGCATATAAGGAATGGAATGAAAACTAGGTCATGGGGTAAATCCAATGATGCAAAAATGAGGCGAAACAGAATTACGATGAAGGAGATACAAATGTTTCAACAGATGGGTTTTAATATGAAAATTCTGTGTACTGCTGAAGGAAAAAAATGAACGGAAATTGACGAAGGAGGCATATTGAAACACGGATGGAACTTTACAGTTTAATTTATCGAAATTGAAATACTAGGGTTTAAAGTAAAAAATACGCGAAACTCTATACTTTTTTTTGTAATTAACACTTTTATGTTTTTTAAGTATACCGAGATTAAGTGAATTTAAAAAGTAACAAAAAAATAATTAAAAAATTTCAAAAAATTTGTAGAAATACAAAAATTTGAATTGAAAACTTAAAAGGTTCTTTTTTGAAAATTTTAATCAAATAATTATGTTTGATAAAAAGAGTGAGACACATAATTTTAAATTTGGTGGTGAGAAATGGTAAAAGATTTTTGTGATCGAAAGAAATACTGTTACTTGATGACTAAAGACCACTTAAGAATTTTTGTCGTAATGTTATCCTTTCATTGGGCCCATTACAATTCAATCATATAATTTGTTCATTTTGTCTTTTATGCTGGCACTTCACTACGTGGGTTGACTTTGTGTTTAGAATCATAATACGAACATTTTGTAAGTTCCACCAAAATGGGAACAGGAAAAAAGTAAATCAAGCAATTTGTTACATTCATTTATGCATAAACAAGTGATGATACCCCCATCGATTGACCTACAATGATAGGGCAAAGGATTTGGGATTTACATTGTTGAGTTTGTAACAAAATAAAAATTGAAATGTAACATACCATACCATTGATTGACTAATTTAACCATTCACCGAAAAAAATGTCTCATTCTATCTCAAATTGCCAAATCAACTAAGCCTCCGTTTGGCAAGTTGGTTATGAGATTTTTTGGGCTAAAATAGCCACAAAAAACAAAATAAGATTTTTAGGCTAATAAGACAAAACATCACATCCAACCCATAATTATTATATTCTTTCTCTCACAAAAAGTCAAAAAAATCAAAAAAGTCAAAAGTCCTTCCCAAATCAGATTTTTTAGTCCCAGACTAAAATAACCAAAAAATTCAAAAAATCAAAAAACTAAAAAGTCAACCCACTTAACAAACAAAGTTTAAATATGTCATAATGCTCCAGTTGCCAATTAAGATATTGATGCAATTTGTGTTGTTTATATCCATATGGCAAGTCACTGCATATCAAAATTTGAGATCTTGAGACTTATTTAAATCTATTTTAATTACCAAGCATATAGTAATCAAGGCAAACAATTTGGCTTTGTACATGAACAAACTAAGATAATAAAACTTTGTTATCAACCAACCCCTTTCTCTGTGGGTTCCCCTTTTTTGGCAAGTCCCTAATTACCCACTGTAAGTTAATGGGAGAACATAAAAGAAGTATGAAAATTCTGCAAAACATAAGTCAATTATGTAACCAAAACACGCCCCAAAAAACCTGAAACAAACACAGATATGCAAACAAATTTCTTAAGATGAACTTCATAAGCAGAGTAAAATTCTTAAAGAGTAATAAGATTATGCAAAGAACTTGCGAGACAAATGAGAAATTGGAACTAATCCAATAGTGAAAAATATTTTTCAAACACCTTTTCAGATGTATAGCTAAAAGAGGACCATACAATCAATACAATTATGGTGCGTTTGTTTGGACGGACTAGATAAGAGGGGATTGTAATCCATTGTACTATTAGTCTTGAGATACATTGTCCTGGGACTAGTTGGTTGGACTAAATTTGTATCCTATGTTTGTTTAGTCATGGGATTAGAGGTCTGGATAGGACTATTCTATTGAATCCCATGCTTGTTTGGGATATTATGGAGAAGGATAAATGTTCAAAAGAATATTTTATCCTTGTAATTTATAATTTTTATTTAATATATAATTTGAAATTTGTAATCTATAATTTATAATTTAACAACACTAAAAAAATTTAATTTATAAAGCCATAATTTTTAATTTATTATTTTCAATTAAATTAAATTTATAATTTATATTTTTTATTTAATATATAATTTTAAATTAACGACAATAAAAAAATAATTTTATTTAATATATAAATTAAATTTTCAACGACACTAAAAAAATTTAATTTATAAAACCATAATTTAGAATTTAGAATTTTTAAATAATTTTAATTTATAATTTATATTTTTTATTTAATATATAATTTTAAATTAACAACACTAAAAAAATAATTTTATTTAATATGTAAATTTAATTTTTTAACAACACTAAAAAAATTTAATTTATAAGGCCATAATTTTTAATTTATTATTTTTAATTAAATTTAATTTATAATTTAAATTTTTTTATTTAATATATAATTTTAAATTAACAACACTAAAAAAATAATTTATAAATGTTCAAAAGGCTATTTTATCATTTTCTAATTGTTTATTAAGAAATAGCATGGAGGGTAAAATGGGCATTTAACAAATAATCCCATGGGATACCAATTCCATGGTTTCTATCCCACCTCCCCAATGGGATAAGATAGTCCCATATTTGTGGGACTAACAGTCCGGGGAGACTATTAGGCCGGAGCAAAATTTTTCAAACAAACAATGGACTATTAGTCCGGTGGGACTAATAGTTCAATCCCACACCCTTATCCCTCAAGACAAACATGCCCTTAGTCTCATAATTGTAAGATGCATGATTCATAGGTTATGCTTGACTTTGATTTCTGTTTTTTGTTTTAAGAAATAGAAAAATAAAAAACTAACACGAAAAAAGTTTGGCAAACTATTTACAATTTTAGCAATTATTCTATGAATTCTTAAAAGCAAAGCTTTGTTCATACAAAAATGAAAATGATAGCTGTTCATTGTTTTTGTTTCCGAGATACAAATTTCTTCTTCTTCTTTTTTCTTTTTCTTTTTTTTTTTGAATGTTAACAAAAGTTGTTGCAGTTGTCCTTGGCCATTCTTCGTAATATGCAGTTTCCCTTTTGATAGATATGTTTCCCATTTCTTAACATCCATTGTTTCTCGTCTCTAGTTGAATACTAACTTAGTAGGTTAAATTCTCCTCACCTTAAATGATCTAAAATTTTCAATTTATTTACCTTTGTAATGTGTCTCTGCAAAAGGTCTTCATCTATTGTGGTAGGAGGAAACTATAAGTTATCCTTGTGTCTTTCACTACTCAAAACACTTGGATATCCTTTCTCTAAAATATAGCTTCTGCAAAATTATCTTTATGGCATCCTAACCACGACCAATTGTTGAACATGGCAGTGTCGCAATGACATTGCAATTTTGCTTGCTTAGTGATATTTAATGACTAACATGCAAGTAGTGAACAGTGATCACTAACAATATTTTGGTATGGCATTTTTGGCAGGTATGGGAGGTACAACTCTATTAGGTTGATCCATCAAACTTGGAAAGAAGATATTTGAAGGGGCTAAATGTGAAATGGGTCGGGTCCAAGCCTTGGGCCGACCCAATCCGCAGAAGTCCAAATCCAAGTGAGCTGGATGAGTATGTGGGCAAACCAATTAAGCCCAACTTCATGATCAACAGTCCACCTAAGTCCTCAAGCACTTGGGTCCAACCCGCAGTGGAAAGGTTGGTCCAGCCGTGGTGCTGGGCTAGGCCGAGCTGCGAGACTAAATCTACGGGCCGAACAGAAAATAGGACGAGCCCATGCAAAGTTACCTGAATAGATAAGCCCATCTCCATGAGTGATCCTGTAAAAGGCCGAGACAGGGCATACTGATGCCGAGCTGAGGTATGTCAGTACCGAACTGAGGAAACCTCGCAAGGAAACATGGAAACTGTGAACGTGTGCATGTGCAGGTTGCCACCTCAACTGATCCCCTACACCTAGAATCACGGAAGTTGTTGAACCAAAGGAATGTGGTTTGTTATTAGCATGACTACAATGAGTATATGCATTTATTGGCAACTAACAGGTAGTCCCCCAC
The DNA here is from genome assembly GCF_055761805.1 of Camellia sinensis. NCBI lineage: Eukaryota > Viridiplantae > Streptophyta > Magnoliopsida > Ericales > Theaceae > Camellia > Camellia sinensis. The sequence goes on from NC_138972.1 coordinate 65,440,507, forward strand.
CATATGAGCCATGCCAAAGGGACACCTAGCAGCATCCAAGCTCCATGAACCCACCTTGAAAAGCAAGCAAGGAACACTATATATACAACATGAACTTCACATTGAAGGTAACTGAACAATTTCAAGTACAACTATCAGCTCAACTCGATATACATTCTCTCTCCGATCACTAATTCCCACACCGGATGGGTTATCCGGCCAACCCTGGCCAGACAGCTCTAACGGTGCTTCTTGTGGCAGGAACCTCAGTCCTTGGATAGTCCAACCGAGTGGCGGAGCCCCAATCCACTTTCATCTAGTGCGGAATCCGGTACGCACAATTGGTGCGGTGAACGTGGACCACTTCATCTCTGAGCTCTACACTCAGTCCCAGCGATGGGGATTGAGGACATTCCACCGTCAACACATACTCCACAGATGGAGAAAACAAAGGACAAAGGTTTGGCACTCCCAACAGTCCCGGAGGAACAAACTGGAAACAATAATCGAACCCCTGAATCTGTCGAGCACCGATTACCCTTCGTCGGAGGTTTTTCTCATCACTTTCTTCTGGAAAAGGATTATAGAGATCGCATCATAGACTCCATGGGGATGGAGATACAAGAATTGAAAGCCCAACTTAAGAGGGTACTGGCGATCCAACAGAAAAGAAGACGGAAGCGGAGCCCTCTCGTTTGCGATGAAGGTGCACATCCGGAGAGCCACCGGTGAAAAAGTTCCCCAAGAATGATTCTGGACAACAAAGCCAGCCTATCCCAGTACAGAGTGAGCCAGCAAGTAGTCACACCCGTGGGTCACGCCGAAAAAGGGCCAAGAGGCAAAAGACCGTTAGTCAACAGACCGAATACCCTCCTTAGGACCTTTACACTTGGTTGATTGGCAATAGGCAGAATGAACAACATCGGGATCATCCGGACCGTACTGTTCACCAGAGAGAACACCGAGCGCTGGACAGGCTTGTCTCTTCACCATTCTTCCCAGAGATCGAGACCATGAGACCTCCAAAGAAATTCACCCCACCAAAGTTCGCTTCATACGACGGGAAGTCGGACCCGCTGACACATATTAGCCACTATAGACAGATGATGTCCCTATGGAACCGAGACGAGGCACTGATATGTAAAGTCTTCCTATCCAGCTTGGGAGAAACCGGACTTCAATGGTTCGATCGTCTCCCAGCTGGATCAATCCATGGATGGAAGCAGCTCTCCGAAGAGTTCCTAGCCAGGTTCGTCTCCAACACTAAGATCCCGAAGGAGCCAAATACACTGTTCAGCCCTTGAAAGGAGCAGCAGGAAACACTGCGCAATTATGCTATGAGGTACTGGAAAGAATACAATGACCTGGAGGAAAATGTGTGTAGCAAGCAGATGGCCGTTATGTCCTTCAAACATGGTCTACGCCCGGCTACAGCTTTGAAAGATTTGCGTGCCAGGATCGAGCAGTACGCACGCCTCGAAGACGATCAGATCCCCATCGAGGTAGCATCAGCAGAACAAACAACTCAGCACAAGAAGAGATCACACCGAGGAGAACATCGAGGGATTGCAATGGATAAGTTCAAATCCCATGAAGCCGTTGTAACTATACTCAAAGAGCCAATCTATCGAATCCTGGAAAAGATCAAGAGAGAGCCCTTCTTCGTTTGGCCGCCGAAAATGTTAGGAGATCCAGCTCGGCGCAATCAGAAGCTCAGATGCACCTACCACCAAGACAGGGGGCACATGACTCAGAACTGCAGGGCACTGAAGCACCACTTGAAAGACCTAGTGGCAGTTGGACACCTAAAGGATTACATTGATCAGGATAAGGAAGTGACCGAACTGGGGAACCCACCACCAGAACCAAACATCGAGCATCCACCTCGGCTGATAATAAATGTGATCCACGAGACAGCGACTCAGGAGTCTGAGGAGGCACTGAAGGAAGAGATCGCTAAGGCTGCGCAAATTCAGCGGGTCATGTCAGTGGAGCCTGCATCGAAAAAGGTACATGCAGTACCTAAATCCCCCTTGTGCACTGTTTCATTTACTAGCAAAGATTTAGAAGGCATACAGCACCCACATACTGATGCATTAATTATAAATGTGGGAATTGGGAAACGATTTGATGTAAAACGAGTCTTGGTAGATCAAGGTAGTGCAGCAAATATATTGTATTATGATTTGTTCAGAAAGCTTGGTCTCTCCGAGCAGCACCTCACCCCAGCGGCAGCCCCGTTGGTCAGTTTCAATTCACAGCCAGAATGGCCGCTTGGTATAATAGTGTTGCCAGTCATAGCGGGAACAAAAACCCTCCAGATAGAGTTCTTGGTTATTAATGCACCATCCTCTTACGACGCCATACTTGGTCGTCCATGGATTCATCAAATGAAGGCAGTCCCCTCAACCTACCACCAGCTCATCTATTTCCCAACGGAACACGGAGTAGAGCAGATCTCAGGGGATCAAGTTGCTTCCAAACATTACTTTATGGAAGCATTAAAGGCAAAGCAGCTCTGCAATTGGGTACAGACGGTAGAAGTGGCTGAACAGCCAGTCTTGGAAAATGTATGGGGGACCCCAGGGGAAAAGATGGTAGAGGATTTAGAGAAAGTCTTGGTAAAAGGGGATGACCTAGAAAAGTACTTCCTTATCGGTACCTCGTTAGGCGCTGATGAGAAACTTCAGCTGCTGGAACTGCTGAGGGAGAATATGGAGGTATTCGCGTAGTCGACATATGATACTCCAGGGTTGGACCTAGAATTTGCTTGCCACAAGCTCAATATCAACCCTTCAGCTCGGCCCATTGTGCAGAAAAGTCGGAGATCGTCAGTCGAGCACACTGAAGCAGTAATTGCCGAAGTCAAAAAACTCCTGGCTTCAGGAGCATTCAGGGAAGTTCAGTACCCGCAATGGCTGTCCAACACAGTTGTAGTCAAGAAGAAGAGCGGAAAATGGAGAGTTTGCGTTGATTTCACTTGCTTGAACAAAGCCTACCCTAAAGATAGTTTTTCGCCGCCTCACATTGATCAACTAGTAGACTCAATAGCGGGGCATGAGCGCATGAGTTTTCTGGACGCTTATAGCGGCTATCATCAAATACCACTGTTCGGTCCGGATCAAGAAAAGACAGCGTTTATCACTCCAAGGGGAACTTACTGCTACAAAGTAATGCCATTCGGCCTCAAGAACGCCGGGGCAACCTACTAGCGAATGATTACACGGATGTTCAAGGACCAATTGGGAAAAACCATGGAAGCATATATAGACGATATGGTAGTAAAAAGCAAGCTCGCTGCAAACCATCTCACGGACTTGAGAGAAGTTTTTGGCATCCTTAAAACCACCAGCTTCGCATCAATGCCTCGAAATGCGCTTTCGGGGTAGGAACAGGGAAGTTCTTGGGTTACATGGTCACTCACAGAGGAATTGAAGCGAATCCGGATCAGATCAGAGCGATATGAGATCTTGAAGTACCAACAAAGGCTAAAGAGCTATAGAAGCTGGCCGGAATGGCGGCCGCACTAAATCAGTTTATTAGCAAATCCTCAAATCGGATGAAGCCCTTCTTCAAGCTTTTAAGGAAAAAGGCAGCATTCAAATGGAATAATGAATGTACTGACGCACTGCAAAGCCTCAAAAGATACCTCAGTACACCTCCTCTGCTGTCCACTCCAGAACAAGGAGAGGAGCTATACCTCTATCTAGCAGTCTCAAATCATGCCGTGAGCTCAGTATTAATTCGAGAAGTTGACAAGGAACAGAGGCCTGTCTATTACGTCAGCAAGACTTTACTAGATGCCGAGACACGGTATCTACCATTGGAAAAGTTAGCATACGCGCTGCTCATCGCCTCAAGAAAGCTGTAGCATTACTTCCAGGGGCATACCATTAACGTCCTCACTAAATTCCCCCTTAGATCTGTATTCAGCCGAGCCGATTTCTCTGGCCAAACAGTAAAATGGGCGGTAGAACTTGGTGAGTTTGGCATTCGGTATCAACCCAGGACAGCGATCAAGGCCCAGGTCTTAGCGGATTTTGTCACAAAATTTGCTCCAACCAGAGTACCGAACCGGGGGACCCGAGTTCGGCACAGGTGCCATGCACTACCGAACAAGGAAAACCCTACGCTTCGGAAGCTTGGAAACTCTTTATTGGAAACATCCGGGAGCTCTATGTTGATGGATCGTCCAATAACCGAGGCTCGGGGGCAGGAGTAATACTTATTTCACCAAAAGGGTTCATTTGGGAACAGGCTCTCAGGCTTGGTTGGAAGGCTTCAAACAATGAGGCCGAGTACAAAGCGTTATTGGCTGGCTTATGTAGCGCCGAACACTTCAGTGCAGAACAACTTCTTGTTTTCAGCGATTCACAACTAGTGGTAAACCAGCTTTCTGGGGTCTATGAAACACGAGATGAAAGAATGGCTATGTACGCAGGTAAGACCAAGGACCTACTCAGAAAATTTCAATCTATACGGGTGGAATGAATCAGTCAGGACAAAAATAGCCACGCTGATGCCCTGGCATGCCTCGGCTTGTCAATGAATACAAAGGATGCTAGAAAAGTTTGGGTCGAGTTTGTACCAGAACCAAGTATTGCATCTCCAATCCTCTGTAACAACTTAGAGCCAAGCTGGATGGATCCGATATTTGCTTTCCTAAAATCTGGTACACTCCCCGAAAACAAAAAGGAAGCCAACAAGGTCAAACACAAGTCAGCTCGGTTCTGGATCTCACTATCTAGGAAGCTTTACAGACGCTCCTATCTTGGCCCCTACCTCCTATTTGTACATCCAAATCTCGTCGAGAATGTTCTCTAATTCAGGATGGGATTTGTGGATGCCACGTTGGCGGAAGGTCACTGGCACACCAAGCCCTCACTCACGGGTACTGGTGGCCACAGATACAACAAAATGCGCAGCGGTACGTACAAAAGTGCAACAAATGTCAGAGGTTTGCTCCACTCATTCATCAACCGACCAAAAATCTCACTCCACTCACCAGCCCATGGCCCTTTGCGCAATGGGGACTGGATATTGTCGGACCATTGGTGCGAGGCACTGGGAACAGGCGATTCTTCATTGCCGCAACCAACTATTTCACTAAGTGGGTTGAAGTTGAGGCACTGGCAAGTATCAAAGAGGCAGACATGAAGCGGTTTGTTTTGAAGAATGTGGTGGTGCGTTTCGGCATTTCGCGAGTACTGATTGCGGACAATGGAACACAGTTCGATGGTAAGGTCTTCAGAAAGTTTTGTGCCAACCTCAGAATCGAGTGTAGGAACTCTTCTCCAGGGTACTCGCAGAGTAATGGACAGGCAGAAGCGTCAAACAAAACCATCATCAACGGAGTAAAGAAGCGGCTTGAACATGCAAAAGGCAAACGGGTTGAAGAGTTACCTCACGTATTATGGGCCTACCGAACCACAGCACGGCGTTCAACGAAGGAAACACCTTACTCCCTAACTTATGGAATGGAGGCCATCATCCCACTTGAAGTAGGTCTCCCAACCCTTCGGTCTGAATTGTTTGAAAGCTCCAGTAACGAGGAAGCTATTGCACAAGCACTGGATATGGCAGAGGGTTGAAGAGAAGCAGCGCTGATCAGACTTGAAGCGTATCAGCAGCAGCTCATCAGAAGTTTCAATCAAAAAGTTTTCCCAAGGCAATTTGCGCCTGGAGAACTGGTTTTGAGGAAGGTTATGGATCACAAACGGGTGCCCGACGAGGGCAAACTTGGGCCTAACTGGGAAGGTCCCCACAAAGTCACAGTCGTTGTTGGAAACGGAGCTTACTGCCTAGAGGATCTGAATGGCAAAGCTATATCTCAACCCTGGAACGTAGCAAATCTCAAGAAATACTATCAGTAGAATTATCCCCCAACTTCTCTATCAGAATGTAAAGGCATTTATCTGTTGACCAATGCAAATACTCCCTCATTTCTCTCAAATTTGTCAAATTCTTGTAATTAGCTTTGATGTTTAACAAACAGAATTAGCTTTGGTTTATACCAAACGGAATTAGCATTGATGTTTATCAAACGGAATTAGCTTTGGTTCATACCAAACGGAATTAGCTTTGATGTTTATCAAACGAAATTAGCTTTGGTTCATACCAAACGGAATTAGCTTTGATGTTTATCAAACGGAATTAGCTTTGGTCCTCACCAAACGGAATTAGCTTTGATGTTTATCAAACAGAATTAACTTTGGTCTTTGCCCAAATGGACCTAGTTTCAGAACGACTGGACGGAATATAAATTTGGTTAACACTCAAACATGCTAAGTGGTATTGCTTGGTGGAATAATGTTTGGCAACTGAATTAGACTTAGCCAAGTGGAATTGCTTGGTGGAAACCACACTAACATATCTTAAGTAAACATCTTTGCATCTACAGAACCTCTTAAGTATCAACAGGTCAACACTTTAGTATTGACTCAAACAAACAGAGTTGGAACAAGCATGACCAGGTACTATCAGGAGTAAGCTTCCAGCATTAGTTTTACTCAACTCCAGCTAGGGGCAAACAATTATTTTTTCAAACCAAGCTAGACCTGAGTAAGACACCTTTTCATGCCTTCATCGCATTCAAATACACCTATGCTATCTAAGTTGAAGCAGATTCAAGCAGTTCCACACAAGGGAACAATCTTCAGTACCGATCTTACTTAGCTCCAAGTGGGGGCAAACAATTGTTTTCTTTTGAAACCAACCTAGACCTAAGTAAGACCCACTTACGAACCCAAGCACCGCCATACCACATATCCGTTAGCCACACCGAGCATCAGTTCGGCCCTGAGGTCCCAACAGTGCTTGGCCGGGGGCAAACGGTACAAAGTCGCATCGAGCATCAGTTCGGCCCCGAGGCCCCAACAATGCTCGGCCGGGGGCAAGCAGTACAAAATCAGACAGAGCATCTATTTAAAAGCAATATAGAGCCAGACCGAGCTCTATTCGGCCCCAAGGTCCCAATAGTGCTCGGTCGGGGCAGGCAGTGTAGAAAACATTCAGACATAAAAGCCAAACAGCATCAGATTGCAAGTTTAAGAGAAAATTCTATCATCCAAAGGCATAGATGGCCTCATAACCAGCAGCAAAGGAAAAAAAAAAGGGAAAAGAAAAATTGTCTTGGCAAGTGCAGAAGGAAAGCTCGTCATGGAGACCAAGCCATAATACATCAAAACAGAAAAGCAAAAAAGTTCCAATCTATTCAACATCAATTTTCATCAATAGTGGGCAACTCAGGAGCAGCATCAACAATTTTGATGGGACCGTCTACAGGAGGAAAAGTAGAGGAAGCTCCAACTTCCTAAGAAGTAGAAGCCTCCCTAACCACATCTCCCGTGGCTTCAGTCTCTGGGGTTTCAATCCCTTCAACATCCACCGTTTCAGCGACAGCATTCATGTCCTGGGTCTTGCTTGCAGAATCATCTTCTGGAGAAACTTCGGTTGGAAGAATAGCAAGGGTGGAAACAGTCTTCGAACCCAAGGATCTCGAAGGAACAGGGATATCCTGAAATAGGGAAGAGCTTTCAAGAACCAGCGTAGCAATCAAGGCAATCGTCCAACCCTTCATGAAGAGCTTATCTCGCAGCACTAGCACCTCTTCCTTATAGGCAACCCCAGCTTCATCCCAGCCCTGCTGCCAGTGTTTGGCTTCCAGCGCAAAACGCTCGGCAGCTAGTACGGCAATAATAGCCTCCAGTTCGGCCACTTTCCCCTCGAGTTGAGCCTGTGTCCCAATAGTAGCCTCCTTTGATTTTTCAGCCGAAGCGACAATCTTATTCGAACGAAATGCTTCCGTCTCCGTGGTTCGGCGTCCTTCCTTCTCTATCTCCAAACTTACCGTCAGTCTTTCAGCGTTCATTGCGGCCTCCAGTACGGCCCTTTCTAGCTTTTCAGCACGAGTAATGGACAGATGCATTCTCTAGATACACTGCAAAGGACAACGAAGAATTAAGAGAAAATGAGACAGCAACGCAACAGTAAAGACAAGTAAAACAGGAAACACTTACAGCGGTCATCATCTGAAGGGTCCCCTTCAGGATAAGAATATCACGGGGCCCATTATGGTCGGCCATATCAACCGGCATCAACAAAAACTTAGTCAAATCAAAGGCAAAATCTTGTGAAGCAACAACTGAATCAGAAGTGGAAATGGGCCTGCCCTCATGTGATATTGGCGGCTCCCATTTCTCAAAAGCATCATCCTCGGGAGGATCCTCAGAAGCTTCCCCCACCACTGCTTTGCTAGCCTCCCTCATTCTCTTTTTCGCTCGAGCAGCTACTGAAGCTGAGGGCTTGGCAACAGTCGCAGGGGTTCCAGAAGCTCCAACCTCCATCTTCACCTCCATGAGACTCTTTACCTCAGTCTTTTCTAGAGTGGTTTGCAAGGCATCGAAGGTTCCGAAGGCCTCAGCCTCTAAATCCACCAACACCCTTCTCTTCGCCACAGACCCGCTCCCAGCGAAACTGGGGGCAGGGGAGGGCGCTCTTTCAGAAGGTGCACCTTGACTCCTGCGACAGTTCGTGACCAAAGGAGTGAGAGACGTGTCGGTCTCGGTATCAGAGTCCAGAAGGGCAGCAGCGAGCCTCGCCTTCTTTGGAATAGTAGACCGGTAAGTGGACTGGTATTCCAATAACTCAGGTGCAGATCTCTTTTTATACCTCAGGGCCGCTTTTATGGCTTCAGCATTCTCTCGGTTTGGTCTTCATTGGAAACGAGAGGCTTCTGCAAAAAAGAAGTGATCCATTAAAGCAACATCCAAAATAAAGCAAGAAATACAAAAGGCATTAGAAAGAGAGGCCCGAGCCTGGATAGCCGTCTTTCTGGGGCATCCTTTCAGACTGAAACTCAGTTCTGGCGGGAAACTCCTAGTTTCCACCAACTTGCAAGAAATCATCGTTGTGTTTATCCGAATCAGGCAGCCCAATAACCAAATGGCAATCAAATGAGCGAACACGCAAGTAATACGTGTTGTGATCTTTGTTATGAGAAAGAGTATAACAACCTAAGATATCCCATATGTCGAGGTTCAAACCCAATCGTCTATTAAGGGAAGAGACACCGCAAACAACACGGAAAAGGTTCACAGATACTTGCATTGTGGTCAACTGGACTTGATGCAGAAACCGGCGTACCAACGGGTCAAGAGGGAACCGAACCCCTCCCTCGACTATGGCCGCGATGGGAAAAGCAACGGTATTCCTCGTGCCCATACGCTTGGCGTCTACTTTCGCCAACGAGAGGGTAACATCGTTGGGAATATTATAGTCCAAGCGGAACATAGCCATGGTCTCAGGGGTATCAACTAGTGAATGGAACTTCCCCATTTAATGAGCCTAAACGGACAGAAGTAGGACTCAGATAACAGAGTATGGAACACAGACAGCGAGTAGGCCAAACAAGATGATTAAGACAAAAAGAGGCAAGAGAAGAAGAGTAACAAGAGGACTTACAGAGATTAGAACAGTGGTAGCAAAGCAAGATCAGCGGCGAAAGAAAAAATCTGAGCAGGGCACCAACGAGACTGGTTCAGAGGAACGACAAGAGACCTTTCTCTCTCTTTGAAACTCTCTAGAGGAACGAAAAAGCAGATGAAGGGATTTGTATTGACAGCGAGAGCATTAATTGCACTAGCCGGCGCGCAAGTACACGGAGCACGACCTTCAGTATGGGATCGACGCGCTATCTCTGCACACCAATCTCATATCGCCACGTGTCACTACGAAAGGACGCATGCAAGAATTGTGTGTCAGCATTGAACCATCACCAAGGCCGAACTGGGGAAAACCGAAACGACGCGATGCTTGGGAAGCAGAACAATAGCTCCCTTCAAGGGGAACCTTAGCGCGAGCTAGGGGAAAATGAAGGGGCTAAATGTGAAATGTGTCGGGTCCAAGCCTTGGGCCGACCCAATCCGCTGAAGTCCAAATCCAAGTGAGCTGGATGAGTATGTGGGCAAACCAATTAAGCCCAACTTCATGATCAACAGTCCACCCAAGTCCTCAAGCACTTGGGTGCAACCCGCAGTGGAAAGGCTGGTCCAGCCATGGTGCTAGGCTAGGCCGAGCTGCGAGACTGAATCTACGGGCCGAATAGAAAATAGGACGAGCCCATGCAAAGTTACCTGAATGGATAAGCCCATCTCCATGAGTGATCCTGTAAAGGCCGAGACAGGGCATACTGATACCGAGCTGAGGTATGTCAGTACCGAACTGAGGAAACCTCGCAAGGAAACATGGAAACTATGAACGTGTGCATGTGCAGGTTGCCACCTCAGCTGGTCCCCTGCACCTAGAATCACGGAAGTTGTTGAACCAAAGGAATGTGGTTTGTTATCAACATGACTACTATGAGTATATGCATTTATTGACAACTAACAGGTGGTCCCCCACCATGAGCCATGCCAAAGGGACACCTGGCAGCATCCGAGCTCCATAAACCCACCTTGAGACGCAAGCAAGGAACACTATATATACAACATGAACTTCACATTGAAGGTAACTGAACAATTCCAAGTACAACTATCAGCTCAACTCGATATACATTCTCTCTCTGATCACTAATTCCTACACCGGAGGGGTTATCCGGCCAACCCCGGCCGGGCAGCTCTAACGGTGCTTCTTGTGGCAAGAACCTCAGTTCCTGGATAGTCCAACCGAGTGCGGAGCCCCGATCCACATTCATCTAGTGCGAAATCCGGTACGCACAATATTTGATATCATCATCAAGAGTTACTCTTCTATCCAACATGCCTGTGCCAGAGAATGCCAAAGATGCTACTGAAAATTTCAAGAAGTTCGCAAAATTATGATATGCTATGTTTTTACCCGGTAAAAATCAATGTGTGTTGCACCAATTTAGCATATGTACACTTCGAAAACATTAAGATTTCTATATATATAAATGATATTCATGCTACTTTAAACTACTCACACTTCATTTTTTCATCTTTTAGTTCACCATAAAAAAGTGTGAATATCATTGAACTAATAATATTCCAGCAATATGAATATAAGTACACTTAATGACAACGGGACATACAAGGAGAACTGGTGTTTTTTTATTCTAGTGAATTAGTTGATACTATTATAATATTATATTATAAATACTAATAAATACACAAAAATGATGATAGTGGCATATCAGGTGAATTGGTCTTATGGTTGGTGAGTAGAAATAAATTGTGGATTGAGGGAGAAGGGGCCACCGGTTATACATATGAGATAATATATCAGTTGGTGTACTGCAGTAAGGGATTCTTTTTTGTGTGTCCCTCAAAGCAAGGGGACCATGGCTCCCTATTGCCTTAATGTAGATCCTCTGTTTGTCCATGTGGACATTTTAATTAATTAATTAATACTCAAAAACCAATTCGTGAAGGGAGCCTCTTATTTGAGTTATTTTCCCTGAAGTTGTTGTGCGGAGAATCCTTGCCATCCCCGTCCCAATTCTTCCTACAGAGGACAAACTTGTTTAGGGTATGACCGAGAGTGGAAATTACTCTGTCAAATATGCTTTTTTATTGTTTATGGCTCTTAATGAGAAATTTCATTGCTTCGATAAGTTAAACCCTCACTTGAAGAAAGTTTTGTATAGAATCTAATCATTGAAGATCCTTCCTAAGGTTTTATCCTTTCTTTAGAAGGCCATTCATCATGCTTTTCCAATTAAAAGTTGTTAATGTGCAAACAAGAAGTTGAAATTGGACTTCTCTAAACATGTATCGGGATCTAGTTTGGACTTTGATTTTGATAGTGGAAGCCTAGTTCTTTCAAGGAATGGTTTTTTTTTTTAATTGGATATGTTGGTGATTACCCTTTGGGAAGATTTTTTCTTTTCTTTTTTTTAATGTTGATCTTATGCCTAGTGATATATTGGCCTTGATTAATGATCTTAATTCTTAATTTTATGCTTTGAGTGAAAGAGATTTGCAAGTGATGGATTGATGGGAAGCCAAGTGATGCTCTACAATACCATCCAAATTGTTTAAGGAGGTGCCTGTAAAGAGGTTACGTGGAGGTTGTTGTTTAGGCACATAATGTTGACTATGCAACAAATTGCTACATATGTTTTCTGATTATGGACATTAGTGGCTAATAATGTTTGAAATGTTTTAATCCTTTGTTTATTATGTTTCTTCTTGTTCCTAATAAAAATAGAGAGAGAAAGAAGAAAAAAAGACAAGTCTTACCTTGCACATGGATACCTACAACTCATCAAACATTGATCAATATAAGCTATGTCTAACAACATTTTTAGTCTCTTATGTATGTGATTTGTGTCATTTTTATTAACAATTTTTAAATTGTAAAAAATGTTTTAATTTGGTTACTTAACTCTATTAATCGATGAATCGAAACAAAAAGTACGTTTTTAGTTATATATACTAAAGGTGAGTGCAAAAACGTTATATTTGTAATTTTATATTTAAATTTTTGAATAGCTTGAAAATTGAGGAAAACCATAAGTAGTTTTGAACCGTTTAATGAAGGAAAAAATAAAGTCATTTTAACAGTTGTTACATATGATAGCTATTGGGTGGAAAGAGATGACAATTATTGAGTGAACATGGTATTTTTGAAAAAATAAAAAACTTGACAGTGGCTCAAACCAATTTAAATATACACTTTATATAATAGAACAAACATACTGGAAAGTGTGCATTGTAATAGGCAATTATAGAATCCAGGGTGTGCTTAAAATAAAAGGTAGTTCTGAAAAAAAATAAGGGTTATTTACATAGAGATTATTTAAATTATTATGAAGTATCATTTTAATTTCCCAAACTATAAATGTATACAAATGGATCTCTTAAATTATTAGCGTGTTTCACTTTGACTCCATCTGTTACTACATTGCCATTTTTGAGATGAAAATACTTTTTAACACTATATAACACACCCAACAACACTTCTTTTCAATGTTTCTCATTTTTTTTTTTGTTTGATTATTATTTTTAGATATTCTTTTTGTAAAAATATATTTATAAAGAATATTGAAAAAATAATAATGGATTAATGCTTATACTAAAAAAATAAAATAATAATAATAAGGAAATACTAAAAAAATAATAATAATAATAATAATAAGGAAATTGTAAATATATAGTGTTGAATGGTATTTTCGTCTAAAAATATTTAGAAGTTTGGTTTAATCCATGGTGCAGTAACAGAACGAGTCAACGTGAAGCATGTCACTAATTTAGGAGATCCATTTGTACAAGTTTATAATTTAGTCAAAATGATACTTCTCAATAATTTAGAATGTCTTTGTGTAAATAATTCAATAAAAAAAAGTTATGACAAAAGTTTTCAAGATTAATATAGATATGAGTCGTGCTACATCTCCTAATTTTGTCCTCTTAATTCCACCTTTAATGATGTTGCCCACTCTTATATGAAGTAGTCCAACACTCCTCTCTCTCTCATCTTTAACCTTCCTAATTTCACATCATTAAGGATAAAATTAGAGAAACAAAATTAAGGGGATAAATCATTGTACGATATACTCCTATGCCTCACTTTTTTCGCTTTCCAAAAACAAAGTAAAAAAATTATCCTTTTCTCATGTAACTCACTACAAGTTTACTAATTAGAGAAATGTCAAATTTTAACGTTTTGAAAAATGTTAAATTTTGACATTTTGAACTCATGTAGTATAACCTCCAGTAGGTAGCATACAAGAAACGCTATATATTTTTTTTTAATACCAAATAAAACTTTCTTGAAAATTTGTAAAGAAACCTTGATAAATGACCTTGAAGCCACATCATACATTTGATTCAACAAATGAATTAGTAGCTAGTCTTTCATGAGAGAAGGAAATTACTACTACCTTCAAAGACATCAATTTGTCATATAGTGAAGTGGTAGAACTTACTACAAATTCACAATGCCATTTCTTGATTTTGCGTGTTTGCTCTGTTCATCCAAACACCATTCTCATCACATGAGAAAGAAATGAGACCGGGACATTCTACTTTCTCCCAGTGGATCAAATTGGGAAATAATCTCCTAAGGTCCATCCAATGCATCTGGAAGTCACTCAAGTACTTCAATTGCAACATCACAATTGTGGTAGTTGCTATTTGGTCTAGATGACACAATAGTCCTCCTCTAATGTGGAGTTTCTTCAAGTTCTTCAAATTGCCAGACGACAACCAACTGGGTGCAACCATTTCAGGGAAACACTCAAGCTCTAGTTTTTGCAATGAGGAAGGAAGTTCCACCTGGATAGGAAGTTCCAAATCATGCTGCTCGGTGAACGATGTTGTTAGTGCTCTTGTTAGATTGGCATGTGGCTGTGGTTGTGGTTGTCCTTGCTTAGGTGTGTCATCTGTTTCGCCTTGTAAAATGCATCCTATCCAGGATATTTTTAACTTTTGCAAAGTTTTTAATCTTTGTAAATGACGGAGCTGCTTACTTACTAGGAATTCTTTCATATTGGTGTGTAGGCTCAATTTTCTCAACTTTGACAATTTTGTCAAATCATCGATAGTGCATGAGTTTTTGTCATTGGAATCTCCAATGATAAATCCCTTAAGAACTTGGAGTTCTAATAGTGAACCAAGGCCCTTGGGCATGTGATCTAAAACGTAACACTCAGATATGTCTAAGTGTGTCAAATTCCTAAGTAAGCCAATCCAATCTGGAACAACCTCAAGATTGTGACAAGCTTTGAGATCTAGGATCTTGAGATTAGTCATCCATGAAATACACTGAGGAAGCTTTGTAATCAAAGAAATTCCTCAAAGACTAAGAAATCTCAACTGTTTCATATTCTTGAGTGCATTGAGAATTTTGGTGTCTAGGACTTCAATGTGATACGTGACCAAGTTTTGCCACCTACCCAAGTAAACAATTTTGAAATAGATGAACTTGGAAAACCCTTCAAACCTGTCATCAATAATAGCCTCACCAACATTGAGGAGGCATTTATAGAAGAAAAACAATGGAGTATGATTACACGTACCCATAGTGCACACTGCTTTAAAGCAAAACTGGCGTAAAACAGAATGAATGGAAAGGTGCATTCTGTAGCTATCCACGGCCAAGCCACAGTTTTTGTAGATAGGCTCGATAAAGCCCTTTGTAGTAAACTTATCCAAGAACTCATTGCTAAATTCCCCTGCCGTCTTCACCAACGCAATTTCTTTGGCCGTTGCCGTTGAGGTTGAGAATGTTGGGGATACAAGTGTTGGACAATCTTCACTGTATTTAAGTAGATTAAATTCTGTTGTGTACTAAACAACAACTAGAATATAAAGAAATAAAAGAAATGAGAGAATTTGTTTGATTACAAAAATCAAACTAGAAATAAAACAAAATAAATAAAAACAAATTTATTTTGCCACAAAAACAAAATTAAAATCTGATTTAAATAAATAAATAAAACAGAATAATAAATTAAACAACTTACTTGATTAATTTCTTTGAATAATTATCTAATCAAGTCCAGTGTTTGACACTGTGTCCTTAAGACAGATTCGTCCTCTCCTCGGTGCTTTCAGAATTTGAACGTCTATCTCCCAGGATAAAATGATCTACTACAAACAATAGCAGCACTACAAATTGTTTGTTTTATGAACACAATTAAGTGTTTACACTCTTTCTTACAAGAAAATAATGCAACAAAATAAAGAATGAATTTGCAGAGCTTTTAAGGACGAAAATAATGAATTTTCGGAATCACTAACATCAAATGAGGGTTGTCCTATTTATAGATGTAATGGTGGCTGCAGATTTTGAATTGAACAGGTGCAAACCTGTTGGTTTTGAATTCAAACAGATTTGAATCTGTTGGGTTTATAATTCAAACAGATAAAAAATGGGAAAGGACTTGTTTGGATGTACAGTAAAACCGAACCAGTTTATTTCCGATTTAATTTGGATTCTGGATTTTATTTTACCAAAAATAAAATTAAATTCAAATGTTTTTGGTCCAAAAAGATTAGTATTGGGCCGAACAAGCCCAACCCAACCACACACCACGCCCAAGCCCAGGCCCAGCCCAGCCCGCCCGCCCGACCGGACGGACGGCGGCTGTGCGCCCGCGTGGTGATTTTTGGGTCCAATGGGTCTAGCCCATTTTGTCCATAACCTCTCCCTCTAAAACACTTGGGTACCCCTTGGGGCACACCCCAAGTACTAAACCCATGCCTTATAAACCCATTCAAAACTTCCCACCAAATCAATGTGGGACAAGCCTTATTCAATACCTTCAAGGATTTTTCACCAAAACTCCATTTCCATGGAGCATACTTTGGCTTCAATTTCTCATTCACTCGGTAATGGTTTTGAGCAACCAAATATACCACGTGAATCACAACGCGGCATAGAACGCGTTACCACTTTGACCCGTGAAAATCGACGCACGGAGCCCACCTAAAAAATAGACCAAACTTAGAAAAAAATCCTAGTTTTACCCAGAATTTTATAACCATTTCCAACAATCCCCCACATGAATGGAATTTGATGACAACGGAAATGCAACAATATGCAGACTTTATCGAAAGAGTATAAGTCGAAAATATCTTGCATCAGGATAGGTAGCTTTCGGCCTTGAACCTTCCCTAGTGATAACCTATCGGACTTATTGGCTAACCAATGGACGCAATGCCTTGAATTGTTCAGCCATTTGTGTAAGCCAAGACAACAGATTTCACACAGAATATCTTCTAACACATCGTGGTTCTCACTGTTGTGTTCATTTTGGCCTTGAACGCTCCTGGTTTTCATAAGTGTTTCTAGAGAATTTAGCCTCTTTATTCTCATAGAACCGGCCCCAGTTCGACACTCATATAGGTGATTCTTATTGTGAGTACCTCCTTATACTCGTCTTGATTTTATGCCTCAATCAAGATATAAGTAATCATTAAAAGCAAAGATTATCCTTATACCCCTGCATACAACATATGTTGCAGATATCACTCTCACCATAGGAATGGGTAGGAACTTAATCCTTTGGTGATTTCTGGCGAGCCATACATAACTTAGTTGTCCCTTTGAACTTCGTTCTTGGGATCTCCAGTCATATAAGTAGGGTTACCATTATGACGACTCTTATGTAATAGGCTTTAATCCCATCCCTTTTGATGAACTATACACTAGCTCTTTTGTTAAACCTTTTGTTAACGAATCTGCAATATTCTCTTTAGATTTTATATAATCTATTGAGATTATTCCGTTTGACAACAATTGTCTTACGGTATTATGTCGACGACAAATATGTCGTGACTTACCGTTATACATATGATTCTGTGCCCTGCCTATTGCAGATTGACTATCACAATGAATGCAAATAGCTGGCACAGGTTTTGGCCACATTGGAATGTCTTCTAAGAAGTAACGAAGCCATTCTGCTTCTTCTCCTGCTTTGTCTAAAGCAATAAACTCGAATTCCATTGTGAATCGTGCGATGTAAGTTTGTTTCGTAGATTTCCAAGAAACAGCAGCGCCTCCTAGAGTAAAGACATATCCACTAGTGGATTTTGAATCTTTAGTATCCGATATCCAATTGGCATCACAATAACCTTCAAGTACTGTTGGATATCGAGTAAAGTTCAAACCATGATCACGGGTGAATCTTAGCTATCTAAGAACTCGAATGATCGCTTTCCAATGGTCTTCTCCGGGGTTACTAGTGTACCTACTCAATTTACTGATAGCATAAGCTATATCAGGACGAGTACAATTCATTAGGTACATTAGGCTTCCACTGATTTGGGAGTATTTTAACTGAGACACTGCATCACCTTTATTTTTCGATAAATAAAGACTAATATTTACAGGTGTTCTAGCTAAATTCAAATCATCCTTGATAAATTTATCAAGAATTTTCTCTACATAATGAGATTGAGATAATGCATATCCATCAGATGTTTTAGTAATTTTCATTCCTAATATACCATCTGCGACCCCCATATCTTTCATATCAAATCTTTTGTTAAGCATTTGCCTAGTTGATTTGATCATGTTTTGACTGCTTCCAATGATAAGCATGTCATCCACATAAAGACAAACTATGACATATCCTTGGTCAGTGTTTTTAACATAGACGCATTTGTCACATTCGTTTATCTTAAACCCATTAGTAAGTATTGCATGATCAAATTTTTCATGCCATTGCTTTGGTGCTTGTTTTAATCCATAAAGGGATTTTACAAGTCGACAAACTTTCTTTTCTTGCCCTGATACTACAAACCCTTTGAGTTGCTCCATATAGATCTCTTCATTTAGATCACCGTTTAAGAAAGCTGTCTTAACATCTATTTGATGTATTTCTAACTTAAACAACGCTGCTATAGCAATAAGCATGCGAATGGATGTTATTCTTGTCATAGGGGAATATGTGTCAAAATAGTCCAGACCTTCCTTTTGTCTGTAACCTTTAACTACAAGTCTTGCTTTATACTTGTCAATTGAACCATCTGCTTTGATTTTTCTCTTGAATATCCACTTATATCCAAGACGTTTAGAACCTGGTGAAAGATCCACCAATTCCCAAGTATGATTTTGCATAATGGATTCAATTTCATTATTAACAACCTCTTTCCACAAAGGTGCTTCAGGACCTGTCATTGCTGCCTTATAGCTTTGAGGTTCATTTTCTAACAGGTATGTCAGAAAATCTGGACCAAAGGATTTTGATGTTCTCGCTCTCTTACTTCGTCTTGGTTCATCATCAGTTAAATCCTGTTAGTCGAGACCATTACTAGTCTCTTGTGTTTGATTGTCATTAGTCTCTTGACTTTGTGTACAATCATAAGTTCTTTTCTGTGAACTTAATTCCTGTCCTTTCTTGTAAGGAAAGACATATTCAAAAAACACAACATTCCTTGACTCTATAATAGTGTTCACATTTATATCAGGTATTTCTGATTTATAAGTCAGAAACCGATATGCACTATTATTCTGAGTATAACTAATAAACACACAATCTACTATTTTTGGTCCAATCTTAGTCTTTTTAGGAACAGGAACTTCAACTTTTGCCAAACACCCCCACTTTTTTAAGTATTTGTAGGAAGGTGGTTGACCTTTCCACAATTCATAAGGAGTGCTGTTGTTTTTCTTGTGGGGTATTCTGTTAAGAACATAATTAGCAGACAATATTGCTTCCCCTTACAAGTTCTGTGGTAAGCCTGAACTTAGTAACATGGCATTCATCATTTCTTTTAGGGTTCTATTCTTCCTTTCAGTAATTCCATTTTGCTGAGCAGAATAGGGTGTTGTAGTTTGGTGAATAATGCCATGTTGTGCACAAAATTCATTTAATGGTGCATTATATTCGCCACCCCTATCACTTCTAACCATTTTAATGGTTTTACCAAGTTTATTTTCAACTTCTGTTTTGTAGAGTTTAAACATTTCTAAGGCTGCATCTTTACTTCTAAGTAAATAAACATAACAATATCTTGTGCAATCATCGATAAAAGTTATGAAATACTTTTTGCCTCCTCTAGTTTGAATAAATTTTAGATCACATACATCATTATGAATTAATTCTAGAGGTTCGGTTTTCCTTTCAACTGATTTAAATGGAGCCTTAGTTAATTTCGCTTCTACACAAACTTCGCATTTATGATTAGGATTAATTTCAAACTTTGGTATATAATCCAAACCAATTAATCTACGTAAAGTATCATAATTTACATGTCCTAATCTACCATGCCATAAATTCGACTTAAGAATATAAGCAGAAGATGTGTTATTTTTATTCATAGCAACTTTCGGTACAACTGTCATTACATTCAACTTAAAGAGACCATCACTCATGTATCCCTTACCAACATACATACCACTCTTTGTTAATACAAATTTATCAGACTCAAATACAAGCCTAAAACCATTTTTACTTAACAAAGACCCATAAACTAAATTCTTCTGGATGTCAGGTACATGTAGTACGTTGTTGAGGGTCAGTTCTTTCCCTGATGTCATCTTCAATAGCACTTTCCCTTGTCCAGCCACAGTAGAAGTAGAAGAATTTCCCATAAAAAGTTGTTCACCATTTGCAGCGTCATTGTAGGTAGTGAACATCTTCTTGTCCGTACATATGTGACAAGTTGCTCCAGTGTCAACCCACCACTCTTTGGGATTTCCAACCAAGTTAGCCTCAGACACCATAGCAGAGAGGTTGATGTCATTCACTCCGTCAGAGATGTAATCCAATTCTGTTACATTGGCCTGATTGGTGGTTTTCTTGCTTGTACTTCCATGATTCTTCTTAGGACAGCGGCAGTCAGAAGCTCGGTGTCCAGTCTTGCCACAGTTATAGTATTTTCCTTTGAACTTCTTGTTGCTATCGCCTTGTTTAGGACCATCTCCAGTAAACTTCCTCTTTTTGTTATATGGTTTATGAACTTGTTCAACCACATTAGCCTTGGACTCAATGGGATTTTTCCCATTCCTCTTTTCAGCCTTTCGGTTATCTTCCTCAATTCTTAATCTTACAATCAATTCATCCATGGTCATCTCTTTGCGTTTATGTTTTAAATAATTTTTTAAATCTTTCCAAGCCGGTGGTAACTTTTCCACTAAAGCAGCGACTTGGAATGACTCGCTTAGAGACATACCCTCAAAATGAATATCATGTAAAATTAATTGAAAACTTTGAACTTGAGAAATTACCGTTTGGGAGTCTACCATAACAAAGTCCAGAAATTTACCGACAATAAATTTCTTCGTGCCGGCATCCTCTGTCTTGTATTTCTTCTCCAAAGAATCCCACAATTCTTTTGTTGTATTCAAAGGACTGTATACATTATACAACATATTGTCAAGGCCATTGAGGATGTAGTTTCTGCACAGGAAATCTGAATGTTTCCAAGCATCTACAGCGGCAACAACTTGTCAATCACTTTCACCCTCTTTAAGTGCTGGAGCCTCTTCATGGAGAAACCAGGCCAAATTAAGAGTTGTAAGATAGAACAGCATCTTCTGCTGCCATCTCTTAAACTCGGTACCGTTAAATTTTTCTGATTTTTCTCGATGATTGATTGGTACATGAACATGGTTCGGGATAGGGACCAGTGTTGGTGTAACAATAGGAGTACCACTACCAGATGCAGTTTCAGTTGTAGTAGCCATAATCTTTGATTACAAAAATCAGAAAAAATTAAAATACAAATTAATTTTCTAGTTACTAAAACTAGAAAATAAATTATAACACAAAATAATTTTATTTTCCTTGTTACTAAAACTAGAAAAATAAAATATCACAATAATTTTCTGTAACACAAATTAATATTCTGCAATTGTTAATGACACCAGTATATTACTAATTTTCTGTAACACAAATTAATATTCTGCAATTGTTAATGACACCAGTATATTACTACTAGTTGTCAAAGAAAAGAGACAGTATATTACTACTATCTGTCAAATAGCATAAACCACTCTTTGTTTTTCTAACCAGAATATGTCTTATGAAATCACAGAAAATTAAATACAATAAAGATACCAAATTTGTTCTGTCTTAAGATTGTTGGACAATCTTCACTGTATTTAAGTAGATTAAATTATGTTGTGTACTAAACAACAACTAGAATATAAAGAAATAAAAGAAATGAGAGAATTTGTTTGATTACAAAAATCAAACTAAAAATAAAACAAAATAAATAAAAATAGATTTTATTTTGTTACAAAAACAAAATTAAAATCTGATTTAAATAAATAAAACAGAATAATAAATTAAACAACTTACTTGATTAATTTCTTTGAATAATTATCTGATCAAGTCCAGTGTTTGACACTGTGTTCTTAAAACAGATTCGTCCTCTCCTTGGTGCTTTCAGAATTTGGACGTCTATCTCCCAAGATAAAATGATCTACTACAAACAATAGCAGCACTACAAATTGCTTGTCTTACGAACACACTAAGTATTTACACTCTTTCCTACAAGAAAATAATGCAACAAAATGAAGAATGAATTTGCAGAGCTCTTAAGGACGAAAATAATGAATTTTCGGAATCACTAATATCAAATGAGGGTTGTCCTATTTATAGATGTAATGGTGGCTGCAGATTTTGAATTGAACAGGTGCAAACCTGTTGGTTTTGAATTCAAACAGATTTGAATCTGTTGGGTTTATAATTCAAACAGATAAAAAACGGGAAGGGCCCTGTTTGGATGTACAGTAAAATCGGACCAATTTATTTCCGGTTTAATTTGAATTCTGGATTTTATTTTACCAAAAATAAAATAAAATTCAAATGTTTTTTGCCCAAAAAGATTAGTATTGGGCCGAACAAGCCCAACCCAACCACACACCACGCCCAAGCCCAGCCCAGCCCGCCCGGACGGACGGCGGCTGCGCGCGCGCGCGTGGTGATTTTTGGGTCCAATGGGTCTAGCCCATTTTGCCCATAACCTCTCCCTCTAAAACACTTGGGTACCCCTTGGGACACACCCCAAGTACTAAACCCATGCCTTATAAACCCATTCAAAACTTCCCACCAAATCAATGTGGGACAAGCCTTATTCAATACCTTTAAGGATTTTTCACCAAAACTCCATTTCCATGGAGCATACTTTGGCTTCAATTTCCCATTCACTCGGTAATGGTTTTGAGCAACCAAATATACCACGTGAATCACAACGCAGCATAGAACGCGTTACTACTTTGACCCGTGAAAATCGATGCACAGAGCCCACCTAAAAAATAGACCAAACTTAGGAAAAAATTCTGGTTTTACCCAGAATTTTATAACCATTTCCAACAAGAAGTCCCTCTCCAATCCACCAATAAATCATAAGCCTTTTCTTTATAGTAACCATTTCTGGGAACACCAAGAAACATGCCAAACAAAGTTTTTGTTCGTATGGGAGGGCATTGAAAGATACCTTGATATGATCGAAGTTTGGCTCCTTGTACAAGCTGTGCAAAAAGCTGGCCTTCTTTACATCGACTTGCTACTTGTTGCTGCTACGGTTAATGGATCCATCAAACCATGGATTCCGACGTGGTTTGAAATCATCATCGTAATGGGTTTTCATAATCAGCTTTGATGGAATTTGGGATTTCAATTTCTTGACTGCCATTTTCAGTTCGCTAAGTTCATGTCCTCCTCTTGTTTTGAGCTACTCAAATTTCTGACTGGCCTGGTTGATTTGGACATTTATACGATCTAGATACATCTGAGCCTTTACCATGGCCTCTTTCATGTAAATAAGATCTCGACCAATCATGTTAGCGAGCACAGGATCTCCAACGTGGTAGTCATCGTTGTTTGTGGCAGTGGTCGCTTTGTGGTGGTGGTTGTCAAGTGGATTTGGTTGGGAGATACTGCTGCCGATGGCTTGCACTGCCAAAAGGTCATGTTGAAGTCTTGGCTAGAGTTAATAGAGAGAGAGAGAGAGAGAGAGAGAAGAAACGTTGTGACACCATAAGAGAGGAAGTGTGTGTGTGTGTGTGTGTGTGTGTGTGTATGTGTGTGTGTGTGTGAGAGAGAGAGAGAGAGACAAGGTTGTTGAAACCGCGTTGTCTCGGTAGGTTTTTATAAATTTTAAAAATATAAATTTGAGACAACTTGATGCATTTATGAAATTTATTATGGTTCCGGTTTAATTTATGGAGTTTATTATGAATTTTGTTTTAATAATTTAAATTTTTTATTTTATAGTTTTTTTTGATAAGTTATTTGTATATATTATTTATAAAAAAATATTTAAGCCGATTTCATAATCATAATCAGTGTGTTTGGCCTGAGTTTTTTGGATTAAGTTTTTTTAAAATTAACTTTTTTATTTTTCGTATTTTTTTGTTTGTAGTGAATATTTTTAAAATTTTAAGCATTTTTTTTACTTTTTTGGATACAACTTACTTAGATGTATCTAAAAAATAAAAAAATTGTGAAAAAATATTTTAAAAAATTAAAAAATACGTAAAAATACGAAAAATATACTAAATTTTCATTTTTTTTTTGCATTTTTGGTATTTATTGAATTTTTAAAAGATTTTTTTTCACAAAAATTATACTTTTTATGTGTATTTATGTTAAGTGTGTCTAAAAATAAAAATAAAAATTTGCTTAAAATATTAAAAAAAATTCAGTAAAAACAAAAAAATACGGAAAATAAAAAAGTAGAATTTTCTAAAAATTGTTTTCAGAAAAATGAATCCAAACAAGCTGAATATTTTTATTTTATTGTGTTTGTTTTAAAAAAAATGGTCTATTTAAAAAAACATACTTGTTTATTTTTTCAAAAAACAAAAGTGATAAAATAAAAA
Organism: Camellia sinensis; assembly: GCF_055761805.1. Taxonomy (NCBI): domain Eukaryota; kingdom Viridiplantae; phylum Streptophyta; class Magnoliopsida; order Ericales; family Theaceae; genus Camellia; species Camellia sinensis. The sequence continues at coordinate 65,464,729 of NC_138972.1, forward strand.
TGTTATAATTATTGGTTCAATCTGATTTTTTTGTATGAATAATATAAATTAAAAATCTTACAAAATAAACAATTAGGATCATTGAAATAAAACTGTAATGGTTTCCACGGAGAAACCCAACTGTAGACACTCCATTTCGACCGGTCTTAAGACTTAGGCATTTTCTTCCGAACATCCGATGATGAAAATTGAAATATATTATTTTATGAATTTCTCAATAAAAAAAAATTAGATTTAAGTTTTAATTCTAACTTTACACCCATTTTGATCAAATTATTTTAGATCTGTTAAAAAAAATTCTGGCTAAAATTCAAAAAACAGAGCAATTTAAAGAAAATTAGCTCCTGCACACGTGGGATAGCCACATGTTTTGAAAGACCTCGTCGATGGCCGCATGGTTTTTGAATCTCGTGGGATGACCATGTTGTCATGGAATTTTATTGAGTAATTCACCAACTATTAAAGGGCCACTCCACTCAGTTTGGAAAAAAAAAATGGCTTATTAAAAGAAAAAAAAAAAGAGGAGAAATCAGAGATAGAGAAAAAAAAAATTCTTTCCAAAACGAAAAAGTGGAAAAAGTTAAGGAAAAGAAAGGAGGAAGAAACAAATTTGTTTCAGAAAGGAAAATTAAGGGGTGAGAGAAATTGTATTCAAAGAGAAGAGAAGAGAAAAAAGGAGAAGAATTAAAAAATTGAGAGAGAGAGAGTCTGTCAAGGGATTTTGTTTTGCAACAAGGAGTTTTCAACCTTTTAATCTCTTTCTTCACGGATATATTATCTTTTAATTCCATTAAAGTTAAAATTTGAACTTGAGATTTCATCAAAATATAATTTATAATCTCGAGAGTATTAGGAAAAGAGCTTGGTAATTAGAAAATTTATCATTTACTCAAAAGGTGAATTTTTGTATTTTTCTCATCTAATTTTATGTTGTTTATAGGCAATTTTTTTTTAAATAAAAATAAAAATAATATAACAGTTTATAATATGTAAATAATTATTTGAGGGAGTTGTCTCCCACCCTTCTCCTCCGTTGTTCTCTTTTTATTGCTTTTCTTTTTGTTTTATTTTTTTTTTTCCTTTTTGTTTTGTTTTTATTATTAACAATCATTCTTAGTTTATCTGTATCTGCCCTAATGTTCTCAAAAACGATGTTCCTTCTTGGTTCCTCATTTGGTGGGATAAATTTAGGTTACAGTTAGAAGTTCTACTAGTACCAATCAGGGAAGCTTATAATGAATGGCATGTAGTTTATTCTCATTTACCAGTAAATAAGGATATCTCTATTACAAAATCCTTTGTCCATTTCACAATCTATTTTGATATTCCATGGATTTAGAAATGGGACTTTCAGTGTGATTATCAGAATAAGATTTCACGTCTTAAAAGAGTTTTCTTTGTGAGATGGTGGGATAAGGATATGTACCCTACTCTACCAGAAACTGTCCAAAAAATCAAGACACATTCTCAAGCCTGTTGGGATGCTATTCCAAAGACTAATCCCAGCCAACCAGTTTCCCAAAATCCGTTTTTACAAATCCAAACAGAATTATAACAAAAATATCCTCATTTGTCAGAAGCAGAATTAATTATTAAAAGTATGGATTTCATGAAGGAACAATTCCTTCAAACTCTCTCCAGTGATGATACTTCCATGAAATTTATTACCAGTAGCCAAGGTCATGAAATTCTTGATCCTGACTAGAATGAAAATGAATTTGCTGTTTTAGTCGGTGAATCACAAGAACCAGAAGATGACGAACCAAATTTTGGTTGAAAAAATCCCAATCAAACAATCAAGACAAATCAACACAACGATTTTACGTGGAAAAATCACAATTGGACACCTTCAATTATGATAAAAAAAACCACGGGCAACAGCCACAAAACAATCCACTAAGAAGATATAAAGGAATTACACAGGTATACTCTCAATTACCTAGCGAATCCACGCCCGAATTGAACCAACCTTTATGTGTCTCTTCCAACCCCGTCTTCACCTCGGAATTGTCTTGACGATTAGCCACTCCAGAATCCACCAAAGCTTCAGGCTTGTATTCTTCAGAATCCACCGAAGAACAACTCTCTCTTTTATATAGAATTAAACAAACAATCCTTTGATGTAAACTTCTAAAACCATGAGTTGAATACTCAATCAAAACATCAAAGAAAACTAGCAAAATATCTCCAAAGATAAACTTTCATATCCAAAAAGAAGATCTGGAGAAGTAATCCTAAAATCTAACAGAAACCCGTACTTATAGAAATCTGGGACTGCGAAGCTCGCTCGAGCGAACACTCTCTCGCTCGAGCGAGGAACCAAAAATGCGTGTTTTCCATAAGTGGCTTCGCTCGAGCCAAACAACCTGCACTCAAGCATAAAATCATCTCTTTCAGGTTTTTACACAGATGCAGCCTTCGCTCGAGCGAGAACTCCTTCGCTCGAGCGAGCAAGGGCGGACAGGTAACTTCGAATGCAATTTTGCATTTTGCTTCGGGGGCGCTGCCCCCTCGACCCCCGCGAGTTGACCGGGCAGCTCGATCCCCGTCATAATCAGCGAAGTGGCAATCTTGAAAGCATTAACATCACAAACTTCTCTGCAAGGCACAATTCGGGTTGGATTCGCATCTAAACACTCATAGTCTCACTAAAATAAAAAGTGCGAAATTAAGTACAACTGAAAGGAGTTTTGTTCAAACGGGATTGCCAAGAAAAAACCTAACATTGGTAATTTTTGGGATTCACTTACCAGTATGATTGCCGACAAAATTGACAAGAAAAAAGATAAAAAAAGGTTAAGGCAAAGCATGATAGGCTTTGTCCCCCACCAGCAAAATCGTTGGCACAAGACAAATTTGTTTCAGAAAGGAAAATAAATGGGTGACAGAAATTGTGTTCAAAGAGAGGAGAAGAGAAAAAATGAGAAGAATTAAAAAATTGAGAGAGAGAGAAAAAGAGAGAGAGAAAGAGAAAGAGTTTGTCGAGGGATTTTGTTTTGCAACAAGGAGTTTTCAACCTTTTAACCTCTTTCTTTACGAATATATTATCTTTTAATTCCATTAACGTTAAAATTTGAACTTGAGATTTCATCAAAACATATTTTATAATCCTGAGAATATTAAGGAAAGAGTTTGATAATCAGAAAATTTATCATTTACTCAAAAGGTGAATTTTTGTATTTTTCTCATCTAATTTTGTATTGTTTATAGGCAATTTTTTTAAAATAAAAATAATATAATAGTTTATAATATGCAAATAATTATTTGAGGGAGTTGTCTCCCACCCTTCTCCTTCGTTGTTCTCTTGTTATTGCTTTTCTTTTTGTTTTATTATTTTTTTTCCTTTTTGTCTTGTTTTTATTATTATTTTAATATTTTTATTATATATATAAATTGTGAAGTGGGTTGCATTGGCACTAGGGATATAAATCTAGCCTAGCCCATGTCGGGCCTTGTGGGCTCTCACCAAAATTTGGGTCTGGCTGGCCTGACCCTCAGGCCAAAAAATTAGGCCCAGGCCTAGGCTCAAGGGTATTCGGACCTGGGCCTGGCCTCGGGCTTGGGTCAAGCTTAGGCAGGCCTAACCATTTTTTTTTTTTTTCTATGAAAGGTTTATTATTTTCCACTAAAAAAGACACTGGGCCTCGGGTGGGCCGGGCCTTAAGTGGTCCTTAAGCGGGCAAATGGGCTAGGCCACAAGCAGGGCTTCAAAATGATGGCCTAGGCCTAAACAGGCCTAAACGGGTCAGGCCAACCCCAGACCGCGGGCCATTTTTACACTCCTAGTCGACACCCACATTTGTTTTTTTTTTTTATTTATTTATTATTTTATTATGTATAATATATATCAAATAATGATAGTAGGGTTAGGGGTGTAACTCGATCGGGCTCAACCCGAGCAACCCGAGCCCAGCCCAAGTTTTTTTAGGACTTGGGCAACAATATTTTGTAATCTGAACGGGCCTGGGCAAATTTTTGATGCTCGAATTGTAATTTGAGCCGGGCCTGGACAGATTTTGTGTGTAACCCGAGCAATCCGAACCCGAGTTGCATTTTATATATTATAAAAATTATATAATATATGTATAAGTGTGGGCATGTCTCATTTGCTTTCAATTTGTCTTCTCTTGGGCAGAGAGACCACGTGGGGCTGCCTCCTTTGCTTTCACTTTGTCTTCTCTTGGGCAAAGAGACCACCTGGGCAAAGAGACCACCACCTCTTCCTCATTGTTGTCATTTCCCTTTCTCTCTCTCTCTCTCTTTGACCACCATTGAAGTTCAAGCTTTGAGCTTCACCCAAATGATCCCTCATTCCTTCTAAGATTTAAGAACAAGATCATGAGGCATCTAATATATCCTTTTGTAGATTTAATTTGTATTATTTTCTTCTTTTTTTTTCCCCCAAAAAGAGAGTGTTAAGTTGGGTTCCACACTATATCTCTCAGCTTCTCTCTCTAAAACTCCTGATAAAGTTGTCTTCTATGCTTGTTTTGTTGGATTTGCAGGTAGAACTATAAAAAAAAACATCATTTTTATTGTAGTAATGGTTTACTTGCAGATAGTTTGGGCAAAATTTAATGCGGGTATGATTTAATTTTTTAATGGATGGTTTTAAAAAAAATTCTTTTATTATTTAATTCTATTTAGGTGTGATGAAGATGAATTATTTTTCTTTTTTATTTAGTACATGATTGTTATTGAATCACTCCCGATCTGAATTTTTTTATCTATTTATCTATTCAATTTGGAAATTCGGCAATTCGGCTAACTCGTGTTCAGATTATGTAGCTAAGTCCGGGCTTAGATAGCCAAGCTGAGGTTGATGGTCAGGCTTGGGCACTTCTAAACACAATTCGGGCTGGATCGGGCCTGGGCAACCCTCCAACCGAGCCAACTCGCCTGAGTTGCACCCCTTGTTGGAGGTGTTAGATTTTTAGTGTTTAGATATTACTTGAGAAAAAGCATAGCACAAAGCTTGGCTTGGCTTAGTGGTTAAGATGTTGAGTGTAGGGACTCAGACCATAAGTTAAAATCCTTCCAACAACATTGTGGTTTCTTTTGTTTTATTTTTGTAATGGATAATGACATTAGCACGACGCAATGGTTACGTTAGACAAAATATTCCCTGTGCCAACAGAATATTCTTTGAGTTCTGAAAATTACAATTTGGCCTAGAATTTTCAAACAATTGTGTCGTGGCCCAGGTTTCAAAAGAATTTTTCAGTGGAAGTGCGGCGAAGGTTAATCCTAGCTAAACGAACTGTTCCGAATGCAACCGCGAGGTCAGTATTATGAAATTCTGAATAGTTTTTGAATATTATTTTTTATTAATATTTTGTATTTAGTATCATACATGTTTTATTAACTTTCTTTATAGCTTTAGTATCCCACTTGTATATAATTTTCTTATCATGCTTTACATCCAACCATGTAGCTACTTGTTTAACTTATATATCTCTATGAATGCCAGTGGATGGAGGTTGTGTTATTCAATTTGGAATAAAATTGATTTTTATGTTTGCAAACTCAATTTTTTGTGCTTTGTACATATCTCAAAATTCTCTCAAAATACATGAAATCAAATTGTTCCAAAATGAATGACATGGTCTATACTTGTTTGTTTCACATAGTAATTTTTAGGATTATTAATAATTAGAATATGAACATATAAGGTTTATAAAATTCATATCATGGTTTAGTAGTGGCCGATCTTTGATTGGGTAAGCGGGGGTGCTCAATTAATGACTTTTCCCCCCATCATACCTAAGGTTCTGAACCGAGATATTTTTGGTTATGACAAACAATGGCCTTAGCACGAGTCACAGGTTTCTTAATTTTCTCAAAAAAATTAGGTGGCGAATCTGAGATATGGTGATGCAATCCATTTTTGGCAAAGGTTTTGCAATAAAATAGATTTTCTACAAAAGTTGTCAGATCTGGACTCTGATCTATGTTTCACATTACACTCGTGAGACTAGATCAAAGAAATCGATGGTCCGAACTGTTTAGCGCGCTCGAGTACTCCCCAAGCATGTGATACGAACTCTCCTTTTAACAATGTAGAGGAAGTTTCACTTTGCTTCAAAATTATCACTCAAAAATCAATTCAACATCCATTCTTTCGATTATATGAATTTTACACATAAACCATTTAATTTTGGATCAATTTCACCCGGTCGTCAACTGTCTATAAAATATTAATTAGACTTTCAAATTTCATTTTGTCTAGGGATCTAATTGATATTTTGGGAATAGTTTGGGAGGTAGTTGACATGGCATGGTTTATTGAAGAAGGACAGAGATCACAAGTTGCTGACATGGCATGGTAAGATGGCATGTAGCATGATTTCTTTGAAGAAGGACAAAGATCACAAGGGAAATTTTTGAATTTAAAGATCGATTGGTGGTTTCCAAGAATAAAGGATTGGAGATCAAGATGAAAGCAAAGAGTTTGGCAAAATAGTTCTTAGAATAATGGGATAAAGATGCAGGGAAGTAGAAGATCAAGGAAGATTAAAAAGAGTAAACTACATTGAAGATGGGCAAAGCAAATATAAAAGGAGGACTGGAAGAAGGAAGAATGAAGGAAGCAAGTACAGTTTTCGTCTTTAATGAATTTTTTAAACTGTCGCTGAAAGTTGAAAATTAGTAACTTTTTTTGTGACGATTTTTTTAAATTGTTGCTAAAATTTATAATTAGTGACATTTTTTGTGACAATTTTTACACTGTTGCTGAAAATTAACAATTAGTGACATTTTTTAATAGTGTTTGATGAAAAATGCCATTAATTATCACAGGACCTATTGCACAATATATAAGTCCACCTATTAGGACCTACACATAAGTCCCGTCATTAAAATGGTGGGTCAAGGTTTTAAATACAACCGCAATCGTTACATAATGCCGTTACGTAACGGTTGTGAACGGTTGTGGCGGTTACCGCTACTTGTTACGGCCGTTATAGCAGTGTGACAGAAATTCACAATCGTAACAGCCGGCACAGTTACGTAAAGGCCGCAGCGGCCATTACATTACTGCTACAGCACCGTTACAACCGTTTTGCTTCTTTCTTTTTTTCTTTTTCTTTTTTATAATAAATTTTGTATATATTGCTATTTTCTCTTTTTATTACGTTTTCATTACGTTTTTACTTAATTATATTTGAATATGAACTTATATCTTTCTTTTATGTACTTTTACATTATTATGTTGATATTTTGTATTTTAAACTTCTGTTTATGAGACTATTATTTTTACTATCAAATGTACTTCATTTTTTTTTCTTAACAAATCAAAAAAATTATCCATAATTATAATTAGTAAAGTAAAGAAAATTAAATAAATTCAACAATAGAAAAAATTCATAACAACTTCAACTAATATAAAAATTAGTATATATATTTGATCATGTTTTAAAACTAAACAAAAATACTAAAAATAATTTCAAAACTCACTAAATGTGATTCTAAAATAAAAACATGCATATCGGTATGTTTTTCTAAAGTTGTGCGAAGAATTAAAAAATTCATGGCTCCAGTTGCGCCATCGTTACGCTACGATCGTTATATCCCGCAACTGCATCAACATTATTGCTACTGTTACGGTAACCGCCACTGTTATTTAAAACCTTGGGTGACTCCTATATATATCCTAGTTTTAAATGCATGTAGGCATCATATCATGTTGAGTCGTATTTCTATCGTGTCAGAATTATTTCGACACTAACTTAATGTGCTTATTATTTTGTATTATCATGTTGTGTCATTTTTAATTCGTATCAAATTCATGTCGTATTAATATGTCATGTCAAAAAATTTGACCATTAACTAAAAATTTAAGTGTATGAAACGATTAAAAAAAATTCTCCACAAGTTAAATTTAATGAAACTAGTCTCTATTGAACGAAATTAGTCCTAAGAATATTTGATTTCAAACTTAAAATTGATTTTCTATATGAATTTGCCACCTTGACAGATTCAGGAAAGGAAATGGATGATCTTGAACTGGTTGGCTGAAGAAATGTCACGTTTAGAGAGACGACCGATACTACAATGCTTATATATATAAATTAAATCGCATTTTTTTTTTATTTCTTTCAATCTAAATTTGCAATTTTATATTTAAATTTTTATATAGTGTGATGGTTGAGGAAAATTGATCAATAGTTTTGAACCCTTTAATAAAGGGGAACAAATCATTTTAACAATTATTAGATAGGGTCCGGACTGTCTCCAACCCAGGTCTGGGACAGTCTGTGTAACGCCCCCAAAATAATATAATATATCCAACTCATAAGGAGAAGAATAATAGAAATAAAATACTTTCATTCATCAGAGTTCGTTTACAAATGTTAACACATGCAATATGCATTCACAAATATTCATTATGAATCTACAGCATGTGTTGCAATGATAAGAAAATTGAAAACTAAACAAGTAATAATATGCCCTATAGGCTTACATCTTTCCAAGTCATTTCTTGGTTACACAAAAATAAGCCTAGCTCAATACAATTTAAAGCCCTTGACTATACAAAATATAACAAAAGAAAGAAGCTCTTGCTCCCATAGGTCCCTCCAAGCTATTGCCTTGGCAGAGGCATATCACCAACACCTGAAAATGGTTTTCCCAAATAGGGTGAGCCAAAGCCTAGCAGGAATAATCTAACACAATATATGAGATTTAACAGAGATATAAGTACAATGTGCATATACAATGCCTGTGACAAACCATTTACATTTTTATATCATCAAGAAGTACCGAGTTCATATCTTATTCCAATTTCTTCAATTCATTTCAATTCATTAGCCACTTTCAATATTTTTCAACAACCCAACTAAGACTACAACTCAGTGGTTATCTAATCAACACAATTACCACACAAACACTTCAAATCTTCCATTTTACGAAAATTTCGTCCCCAGGATTGACACCTATGCATACACAAGATTTCAAGACTTTCACCCTAGACACTTCGGCCAATTTAATTCCAATGGAGTCCATCCCCTATCTCTTCCCAAACTATATAGTACATCCCATTTCTCCTTCCAAACATCATACATATACAATGTATTTAAAACATAATCATATTCAATGACAGCCCACATTAGATTAGTTTCAATTTACCTAATCCACATGCAATTTCTACAACAATCATAGCTATCCTCCACCGATAGCCCAAAACAGATATTTCTAAACAGATATACAATTTTCTCAAGAGATAAATTATTCAAATTTTCATAGGTGAGTGACAATACGTGTTCAACTCCACCATTTACATCAACTATCATCCCATTGCACATTATCATTATCAATTTTAGTTATTTGTACAAAATAACAATTTAACCCAATTAGGGCAAAACCCTTTTTTTCCATATATCATCCCAAATGGCCCAAATCAAGTATTTGACCACAATGCAACCCCACATTCAATCCCATAACCATTTATTTCACATTCATTTAGAAATTTCTCTTTTTATTTCACACCCCAAACCTTAGGTTTGCTCAAACTACTCCCAAATCCAACATTGTTACACAACAACAAATAACTAAGCTAAAAAAACATATGAAAGTGTAGAAAACCCCTACCTCAATGAGAGAAGACGAGCCAAGCAAGAGTAAAACTTCAAAGACGCCCAAATCCAACTCTAATCGGATCAAAATGGAGATCTTGAGATGGTCTACCTTTTTATCAAAGGGTGAGGAAATCACTAGAACTAGGTGGAAATGTAGAGAGAGAGTGTTTTAGAGTGAAAGAGTCTCAACTTTAGGTTTTAGGGAGAAAAGATTTGAAAAAGTGATGTAAAAAATCATTTTCCCAATCTGATATATGCACAGTTCGCTCGAGCGTAAGAAGTGCAGATCGAGCGTCAAACACAAAAAGTTTTTCCGCTTGAACACCAAGACACAATGACCAAGACGTGACGCTCAAGCGTAGAAAACACACATCCTGTAGTTTTGCAGACAACAGACCAACGCTTGAGTGCAATAAAGGCCGCTCGAGGGTAGAAATCACTCTCCTAATAGTTTTGCAGACCTGCAAAAGTACTGAGTGTTTGCAAAGCCCACTCAAGTGTAGGAAGTGTCGCCCGAGCGAAGGACCAAAATTCTGGGCAACACAAGGTTTGAAAAGCAAGCGACCAACCTGTCCAAATACAACCACAACAACCCAAAAGCCAATTTCAAGGAGGTACAAGGGAAGAAAGAGGTAAACAATAATATGAAAGCATTAAACCTGAGTCTAGGATACCACAAGAGTCGGGTCAAAACCGGGATCGCTATAGTCTGGTCAAGTTTGGCCCATTGGGTTCATTTTTTGGTCCTTTTTCGATAATCAGAACCGTTCACATTTTAAGGTTTGTTGAATATATTATTTCTGTAAAAAATCATATTGATTGGATAACGAATATTATGTATTTGGATCACTTTTGTTTGAAAAAAACAATGGACGGTCAGAAAATTAACGGTTCATAAAAAAGTGATATGAATACATAGTATCCGTTATCCGACCGATGTGATTTTTTACAAGAATAATGTGCTTAACAAACCCTAAAATGTGAATGGTTCGGATTATTGAAAAATGACCCAAAAGTGGACCCAATGAGCCAGACTGGACACTCCAGTCCAGATGGTGGATCAGAAGCAAGCCCCAACCTATTAGATATAATAGCTATTCAGTGGGAAATGGTGACAATTATTGAATGGGAAGGGTATTCTTGAAAAACTAAGAAATATATTTAATCAATTTGTTTGGTTTCACTTTCAGGAAATTAGAATTTTTTGTTTTCTATATTTTTTTGATTTTACTAAATTATTTTAATATTTTAAGTAATATTTTTTAAATTTTTAGATACATCTAATATAAATACACTTAAAAAGTATAATATTTGTTAAAAAATATTTAAAAAATTCACTAAACACCAAAAATACGAAAATTCAGCACATTTTCGTATTCTTGTGTATTTATTATTTTTTTACAAATATTCTATTTTTTAGATACATTTAAGTAATGCGCATTTAAAAAAAAAAGAAAATTACCTAAAATTTTAAAAATATGCACTAAAAATAAAAAAAAATACAAAAAATAAAAAATTTAATTTTCAAAACATTAAATTCAAAAAATTAAAACCAAATACAATAATGTGTTCACACCAATTCAAATGTACACTTACTAGAAACCCCAATTGTTTCATATTCTTGTTGGGAATTCGTTCATACGTGTATATATGCTCAATTTTCTCAGCTTTGACAATTTTGTCAAATCCTCGATGGATAGTGCATGAATTTTTGGCCTCTGTATTACTTCTAAATTTCTACCATGGCCTCTTTCATGAAAATTGGATCTCAGCCAACCATGTTAGTAAGTGCAGGATCTCCAACTTGGTAGTCGTCATTGTTGTTGTGGCGGTGGTAACTTTGTGGCGGTGGTTGTTAAGTGCATTTGATTGGGACCATGGCTTTGAAAGGAACTACTACCAATATAAAAATATTCTATTAAAAAATCTATGAAACACTCGTGTGAGTATGGAATCCACATCAAATCAATGAGTATTTTGTTGAATTTTTAGTAAAATATTTAGGCTCATTTTTGGGAGGGAGGGGAATACCACCTCTTTTTTTGATTTTTTTTAAATTTTATTTTTAGTGAGTTTTTTTAAAAAAAATATGTTAAAATTTTTTGATTTTTCCATTTGTCTTGTCGATACGAATCTAAAAAGGATATTTTTATTTTTAAAAAAATCACTTTTCTGAATTTTTTTTCATAAAAATATAATTTTTCAGTTTGTCTTGTAGAGCTGAATTTAAAAGCCTAAATTTTTTTTTATAAAATATTTTAAAAAATCGGTAAAAAAAAAAAAAGCAAAAAAAAATCCCACAACACCCCTTAGCATCACTAACATTTTTAATAGGATATAGATCCAACATAGATCCAACGTATTGAATAATTTGTGGTGAAAGAGAGGGGAAAGTGATAAAGTATGGACTGAGAAAAGGTGCAAAAGAGATAAGGAAGGCCTACAGGAAATCTAATCTACGAATACAATAAATCATGAAACAGATAAGGCCAACAAGCCGGGGCTCGGGTTGCCAAAGCCGCGTGGTTTACGTGGTTTTACCGAAACTACATTGTTTTGGCATTTTCTAATTATTGAGATTGGTCTAAGAAAAATGCTATGCCCTAACACTTATCAACCCATTATTTGTTAAGAATGTATTTGTGTGGTGAAAATTAAATTGATAAAATGGATAGTTTATGAGTAAAATGCATTTCAATCATTGATTATTTTTTTTGGATAAATTTTAGATTCATAAGTCTGAGTTTGTAGTCTTGTTGTTAATCTAAAAGTTGAGGCTAGCTAGGTTTTTGTGCAAAAGACACTCATACTGCTAAATCCGCTAAAATTGAACCGAACCGCATTGTTTTATCCGCTAATCGTAGATTAAATTTTAAAATTTATAATCCACTTTTGAAACCGCTCCGCTCCATTATAGTTAATACATATATTTTTTTAACCTTTAATAAAATATCAAAGTAAAAATGAGTACGAGAAAGATTTAAGATGTGAAATTGATTACAAATTAGTAATTATATGTATGAAAAATGTTATGTAAAATTAGTTTGTGTAATATATATAAAAAAAATATTATGCAAATTAGTGTTATATATTATGCAAATACTTGATAATTGGTTAAAAATATTTTCAATACGCTAATTGTCCCAAACTGCGATTTGGTTATCTACCAATCCGCTATTTATTTTATAATTTTACTCTTAAACCGCTTGGACTGTACCGCACACACCTCTATTTACAACTATGTTTGGTAACTTAGGTAAGAAAAGAAAAGAAATGATTAATTAAGTTATGAGAAAAAAGAAAAAATTGTAATCATTTTTCTTTTTGTTTGGATAGATAAGAGAGGGAAAAGAAATGACATAAATTTCTCTCATATGTTGGCCCTATTTGGTGGAGCTTTTTGTAAGTTAAAAGCTAATAATCAGAAAGCAGAAGCTAAAAGCATTCCTACCTCAGCTTCAAAATAATCAACTTTTTTTAGTTTATTTAAGCTATTTTTGCCTAATAAGCTATAAGCAGAAGCTATATCAAGCAGTTTGGCACAGACTCTCAAGTTAAAATAAGTTATAATCACCCCAAAAGCTGTAACAAACAATCTCGTTGTTTGATTAAGCTATATGAAAGAAATTTAAAAAAAAATAAAAAATGAAAGAATGTTTTCTTACTAAATTAACTTGTCATATGTGTTAATCTTTTTATTTGTTCTATATCTAAAACGATAGTTTTGATATTATAATAAAATAATATTTAATTAGTTTCATCTCTCTCATAATCGTTCTACTTTTGGGGGAGACTAAAAATAGAAATTATATGAGATAAACGTATTTCTCTCAATTTCTTCATATTTCTCTCCAAACAAGTGATTGAAATTCATTTCTCTCCATTTAATTTTTTTTTCCTCTCCAAATCATTCAAGCCAAACAAAATGTTAACCTTAGCAGAACAAAACATTATTCATAACATGACACAATATTTGTAAGGTAATCGCAATGATTCTTTATGCATATTCTAAATTTATCATTCATAATTTTATAACAGAGTAACACAAAGCACACCACAAATCCAAAATACATGAATCCCCAAAATTAAGAGCTTGTTTGGCATGAATTAAAATAGCATACTTGTAACAGCGCCCGCGGGGGACCTCGTGCTACAGCTCGGACTCGACTTTTCGTAGTCACGGTTCTAAGTCTGAACCAAAGAGTCCAAATCCGGCAAATCGTTTTGAGAAAACAGATTTTTGAAAGAAGTGCCAAACATGGACTGCTTTGCCAGATACAGAGTCGCCACCTAAATATTTTATTTTGGGAAATTTAGGAAACCCTGACTCGGTGCCAAAAGGCCACGTGTCCGTCATCACCAAAGTTGCCTCGGCTCGGGAGCTTGGGTACGATCGGGGAAGGTCAGCTATGAGCACCCCCTTTCGCCCGGTCCGAAGACCGGCCTCTACTAACCGTGATATCCATTTTTGAAAACTTTATGTGTTCTTAAACCAATTGTTAGCTTAGAATTACTATGTTATGCGCGCAGCAAACAAGTATAGACCAAATCGCTCAAATTAGAATAAAACATTTCCATGTTTGTTTTTGAAAATGGTTTGCTACTCGTAAGTAGGCTAAAATGCAGGTTTTGCCACCTTCAAGTGGGCTTAAAAAATTGCAGTTTTAACGCATTATCCCAATTTAAGCAATTTGACCTCCACCCACAGGCATTCAAGCAGTTTATCTCATGTAAGCACTTAGCCGCATGGCAAGCATACTATTATGGCAACATTCACACGCATGCTGGATGCTAAAGCATAACCACTTACATTGTACTCCGTGCCAAAACAATAACTAGTTAGCAAACATGCATGTCCTAGTTCATGCTAAATTGCCTAATGCAACACATACAGGATGCAATTAGATAGGCCCGGCTATCCTAAACATGGCATGTGAGAAATGCACAACTATCACATAGTCAATTTTTGAATTGAAGTACAAATGCAGTTGGCGTGATGTACCGAGCCTAATGCATGTCAACAAATGCATGAATGCACGCATGCATAGCATAAGGTATGCTAAAATAAATGTGCTAATCTACCATCATAAGCTGGTAAATAAAAGGGAAGAAAGAAATGGGGATTGGAAGACATACACACACTCACCCACACTTATTACATGTTTACCCTTACTCAGAGGGTTCGAATTAATATTACAGTCCCAAAATAATGAACAAATAAAATTATTACAAAATTTCCTAATTTAATTAAAAAAAGGAGGCAAAAGAATGAAGAGGGTGGCCACAGCCTCTGCCTCGGGGCGCGCAGATGATGCATGCTCGAATCCGTCCTGCCCGGAAAACCCGTACTATACTCTTGTCGCCTCTGTTTGTACTGCCTTGTCTTTCCGAAAATTACCAAAGTGCTGGAGCAAGCTCTCTGCATCTTGCAGAGCACCACCGGCCAGACAGAATTGCCACCGGCACTCCAAAATTCCCGTCGGCACTTTATCAGACCCATCGGCATTCCAGATAGTGCCGGTCGGCACTAAATTCTGCCGGTCGGCAGAAACTTCCTGCAGCAGACAATTTGACAGCAAAACAGAGAACAGACAATGCATGGCATGGGGTTCTTGGACACATGTAAGCATGGTCCTACTTCTTATCATATTTCGAACTCAAAGAAGCATGACCTTCGATCTTTGAGTCATCTAAGGTGCATGATGACTCAATGGATCAAATTTGCTATTTGATATGAAAATGCATGCAACAAATAACGTGAAAACCGGGGCCTTATCAAATTGGAGTCAAAGGTCCCGATGACCGGGGATCAAGGCACATAACATCACTTGAAGTATGAATGGTCCTTGACTCCCGCACTTGGTTTGACACCCCAAACCAAGTAAATGCAATGCATGTAATGCTCACAAGCCTCAAATGTGTCATACCACCAAGATGTAAAACACAACAAGCAATATGCAACTATGATGACAAAATGTATGATACCAAGCACACAAGATACAAACATGATGCAAACATGAAGCAAATTGACCATGGAATTGATGTGCTACAAAGCTTAATGGAACAACTATCCAACAAACATGGAGCAAGCACGCAAGAGGGCTTAAAAAAAAAACAAAGGGACAGACCCTTACCCTCCTCAAAACAGTGACCAAAGGTGCTTAAAATGGTAGGCAATCAACTCATGTTATCAAGCAAATTCATGGTCCCAAAGTTAAGACACAAAGAGGAGACAACCCACCCCCATTACCATGACCACTCATGGCATGATCAAAACAAGCCCAAAAAGGAATTTATGCATGCAAGATAGGACCCCAAGAAGCTCCTAATATGGCAACTAAGATATCCCCCATGAAACAAACAAACTAAGGCTCATTCTTAGGCATAAGAGGACACATCTTCAAGGCATGAAAGAGGCCATGCATGCACACATACAAGCATGATTCTTGGACTAAAATATGACCCTAGATGATGCCAAATCAAAAGGGTAAACACAACCATGCATGCTAGAGGTCAAAATGCTCAAGGCTTCCAAGCCAAAATACAAAGCAACTCTAACAAACATGCTAAACATGACCAAGTTGATAACCAACAGATTTTAAACATGGAAAAATAATGCCAAATACTCCATGGAACCAAGCCAACACACACAAAAATCATGGCCTAATCATGGGGTGTACTTTTAAGCAAAATGGAGCAATACAAAGCAAATATCACAAGCATGCAAGAGGGTCCAAATCCGACCAAAAACAGAGATTATGTAAGACCTAAGATGCCTAAAAAAGTACTGAAATGAAGCCAAGAAACAACAAGTACACATGCTATCCTTTTGAGCCCAAAAAGCAAGTGAACAAAACCATAAAGGGAGAGGGGTGTCCCTCCCCTATGCAAGACTTCAAACCAACTTTTTTGACACTAAAATACACTGATTTTTGGTGATCAAAAGATCAAAATGCTGAAGTGAACAAAACCTTATCAAAAGGGTACCAAAATAGGCCAAACAAGGCCTATGAGGGTGAGTTTGCGATCTAACCACAAAGAGACCTCAATGAAAGTGTTAGAGCAGGAGAATATGAACCTTTTTTATGTTATACACAAGAGCCAAAACAATAAACAAAATAGGTAGAAAACCAATGCAAGTTTGGGGAATAAAAGGGAAGATGCTCACCCTTGGAGAACCCTTGAAGAACAAATGGTCTAACCTCCTTCTTTGGATCAAAACCAGTCCAAAACTCAAGAAACAAATCCCCCAAGTCCCTCAATCTCGGACTAAGGTGTGATAGTGTGTGTAATGGTGCAAAAGTAAGGTAAAACACACCTTTTGGGCCAAGAAACACACACAAAGGAAGGGGAAGAGGGAGATATAGAGATAGAGTGTATCTATATTGTTAAGGGCTGGTTTTTGCTTCTAAGAGTCTAACCTAGAACCAAGAGGGAGGACCTTCTCTTATAAGGATCCCTCTTGCAAAGCTTATACAACAAGCTTGGCTAGAGGGAAATCCCTCCATACACGTGTATGGAGGGGAAAGGAGTTGGTGCCAGCTATCACAGCTGGCACAAAATATCTCCATAAAGTGGAGGAACAGTGGTCGGCTGCCCAAAAAAGCTATTCCGGCAAAAAACAGTGCCGACCGGCAACATATTATGCCGACCGGCAATAAAGTGTGCCGACCGGCAAACAAAAGTGCCGATGGAAGAAAAAGACCGGCCGGTGGCCTCCAGCCACTGCCGGTGGTGTATGGGGGTGTCTCACAAGACATTCCCTGCCCTTCTAAGGCAAAACAAAAGTGTTCGGTGTAAAACCGGACACCACACGGTCAAGTTCGGAGATCCTGAGGTAGGGCGCGCGAGCCGAGACCTCCGGGAACTCCAAACGAACACAATCATGGATGATCACCGAGTGTTCAAACGGTGACGTCCAAGTCTTGAGGACGGTCAAAAATGGGGTGTCTACAATACTTTTTTTTTAAAAAAAAATTGTCTTTTTTGGGTCAGATCACTTCTCTACTTTTCTACACATCTTTTTGCAAAAAGTTAAAAAGTATACTAATCTAATACATTCCAAACAACCCCTAAATATAAAAAAAAGATGTGTTATGAAAAAATAATTAATACATAATTTTTTGTGGTGAAAGATATAAATATTGTTTATGGTATACGTTATGTCAGTCTGTATTAAAAGTTACGAATAACAAATCTGTGATAAGCTTATCTGAAGTAAAGCTTAAAAACCATTGTAATTATGTTATTAACATTATAGTTATGTTATGAATAATATAGTGTAAATGTTACATATAATTTTAGTGAAAACAAAATACAATTTGTCAGAATATTTGTTATAGAACATTATAATTTTTTTTTACATATATTGTGAGTGGGTGAATATGTTAATAGGGTGCACACTGTATCAATTTTTATTGTATATGTGATAATCAGAATTATGACAGAAAATGGGATTTGTTTTGTTAAGAATTTTGGAGTGCCGAAACCTTTTAGGTCAATTTAAACAGATTATCAAATACAAAACTCAAAACTCCAGAAAAAAAAATTAAGAATGAATTTAGGCCTAAGACTGACCGGATAACACAAAAAGATATTTTGAAAATAGTAGATCACTCACACCAACTCAAATCTACGTTTTATATAATAGAATAGATATATTAGAAAGTGTGTACAACAACATAGGTGTGCTTCAAATCGGCAATTACAAAATCTATGGACATGCTTGAAATTTATTGTTGCACGTTTGGGAATAAGAAAAATTATCACAAAATTTTTAAAGATAGTATGCATAGATATACTCATTCCAACACCCTGTGCCCCTACCTCTTTTCCTTTCCCAAAACAAAGAATTTGTTTTTCTTCATATAATTAATTCACTATAAGTTTCCCTAGTGTACTGATTAGAGAAATGCTAAATTTTTAATTTCGAACTCATGTAGTATAAATTAGAGATGTAATCGGTTCAGTACGGTCAGTATTTAAGTAAAAAATTTCACCGAACTTATAATATCGGTTTTATTATTTTGAATACCGATATAAACTGTTTCTTCCATCAAATCGCACCAAACCGAATCGATTGAAACGGTTTGGTTTGGTGCGGTTTAATCGGTTTAGGATCTTTCAAACTTGAGCCACTTTAAAATATAATCACTAATCTATATAAAAATATTAAATTAGTTATTTGTCCACCATTTCAAACATATCCAATCCATCCATTTATAATTACTTTTCAATTCCAAGATTAACAAAAATAAATAGCAAAAAAAGTTAAAAAATACTAAAGTTTCAAGAATAATGAGTTAGAGTTAAGATTATATATAATAAAAGTTAAGGGTGCAATTCGAGCGGGTTGGGAGGTTGTCCAAGCCCAGCCCAAGTTGTGTTGAGATCTGTCCAGGCCCGCCCAAGCCCAAATTGTAACCCAAGGTTGCCTGCCCAAGTCCGACCCTAGTTAAACCCGAATTGCCTGAGTTGTCCGAATTGCTCGAATTGTAATTTTTGTTTTTTGCAGTTATATTATTAAATTATTAAAATTTGAATCTATTTAAATTTTTTATATATATAAAAAATCATTAATACCAAAACAAATAATTTATATACTGTATAGCGATCCCGGTTGTCCCTTTACTGTTCTGTTGTATTCCGGACTCGGTTCCGTGGAGTTGGTAGTTGTATCTATCTTGTTGTCGTCCTTAAATTCCATTTGTTTGAGTTTTAGGATGTGTTGGGCTCGTTTTGAACAAGTGGGTTGAACCTTGGTCTAAAATCTTGTTGCCAGGTTTTTGGTTGTTCCGCTCATGCGGGTCTTATTGCGCTCGAGCGGAGATTGCACACTCCCAGAGTTTCGTGTCCCTGCAAAACTTCTACAGGTGTGATTTTTACGCTTGAGCGGGTTTCTTTACGCTCGCGCGGTCGCGCTCGAGCAGGTACTCTGGCGCTCGAGCGGGTAGTACTTTTTTGTGTAAGTTTTGGGAGGGGGAAATCCACGCTCGAGTGTACTGGTTTTCGTGCTCGAGCGGATGTACTTTATTCTTGTGTCTTGGTGCTCGAGCGGGCCTTCTTGCGCTCGAGCGTACCTAGTTTTTGTTCTTGACGCTCGAGCGTTGTGTTCTCCGCTCGAGCAGGAATGTCGTATATCAGTTGGCAGCTGGGCATTTTAAAATCACTTTTTATATTCTCTCTCTCTCTTACTTTCTAAAAAGTTATTTTGAGAGCTCCTCTCTCTAGAAACTCCCTTCTCTCTAGGGTTTGATCTAGTTAGAGTGTCTCACTATCCTCCGGCCTTTGTAAAAAGTGTGTGGATCGTCGAGGGCTCCGTTTTGATCTGTGGATCTTTGAGTTTGGAGCATTTTGGTTTTCTTCAACTTCCCCGTTTGAGCTCTAACTTCGAGGTAGGGATATCCTACTCTTTCTCATGAGTTTTGTCTTTGAATTTTAGCATTTTGATGAGTTGGGGGTTGTTAGATAATTTTGAGAAAGTTTGGGCCTTTGTGTAATTTTACAAAAGTTGGGGTTTTGTTTATATAAACTTATATGCATGTTTGGCATAGAGAAATGAGATCAATATTGGTTTATTGGTGAAAATGGAACCTTAGGGTTGTGATGTTAATTATGGGAAATACTTTAATTACATTGATAAATTAATTGGTATAATTAATTTGAAGAAAAGAGGAAGTAAATTGAGAATGTTGGAATTGGATGTGTATGGGATTAAAGGGTGTAGTTAGATTCGCTCATCGCTCACCTAGTTGAAATGTTGATTATATATCCATTTGGTGCATTTATTTTCAGTATAGAAATAACTGCTTTGGGCTATCGGTGGAGGATAGTCTTGATTGTTGTAGACAATGCATGATGATTAGGCAAACTAAAACTAATCAATTAAGTAAGCCATTGAATATGGTGGTCAGTACAATATAGCACTAAAATATGTATTGATAAATTGAATTTGTATATGATAATTGTTTATATACATTGTATTGTGTGGGAGGAGAAAGGGGCTGTACTCCATGGTTTATTGGAAGAAAGGGGCTGAACCGCTAAACCGGATTTTATGTGACAGTGATACAGCACTACAATGTGTATCAGGCTACGAATTAGAAGTGTTTTTGTTTCATTAATACAGCACTACAATGTGTATTAGTTGAGACTTATAGAAGTATAGCGATCCCGGGTTTACCCTTGTTGTACAGTGATCCAGACATGTGTCCGTGGATGTTGGTAGTTGTTTATTATTTTGTTTACATCCTTTTTACTTCGTAATTAAGTTATAGGATGTGTTGGGCAGGTTTGTTACAGGTTGGTTGAGTTTAGAAACCAAAACTAGTTGCCCAGGTTTTGGCCTGTACGCTCGAGCGGGGGTTTTGGCGCTCGAGCGGAGATTACACCCATTCAGTATTTTCCTGTGCAGCGTTGTACGCTCGAGCGTGGTATTGGCCGCTCGAGCGGGGTTGTCTGAGTGCCGCTCGAGCGTAGAGTTGGAAGCTCGAGCGGAGGCCTGGTTCTGTATAAATGCTGGGAGAGTGCATCCGGCGCTCGAGCGGAAGTTTGGACGCTTGAGCGGGAGTCTGTGAGTGACGCTCGAGCGGGGTGTTTTACGCTCGAGCGGGCGACTGGGTTTAAGTCCCGAAATTGTGACTTTTCAAATCACTTTTTACTTTCTCTTCTCTCTCTTACTTTTCCAAAATCACCATTGTTGAGCCTCTCACTCTAGACTCTACCTTCTCTCTAGGTTTTGATCTAGTATGAGTGATTTGCTCACCTTTGGCCTTTACAAAAAAGTTGTTGATCGTCGAGGGCTTCATTTTAATCTGAAAATCTCGGGTTTTGGAGCACGTTGGGTTTTGTCGTCTTCTCCCTTGGAACTCCGAATTTGAGGTAGGGATATCCTACTCCTCTCTATGGATTTTGTCTTTAAATTTTGGTATTTTGAGATGTTGGGCTTGGCTTGGTAATTTTGTGAAAGTTTGGGGCTTTTGTGTAATTTTACAAAAGTTGGGGTTTTATTCATAATAAACCTAGATGCATGTTTGGCATAGAGAAATGGAATTGATGTTAAATCGTTGATGAAAATGAGACCTAAGGGTAGAAATGTTAATTATGGGAATTGACCTAATTACATTGTTTAATTAATTGGGATAATTAATTGAGAAGAATGAGAAAATGAAATGTTGATTGAATATCCATTGTGCATTTATTTTCTGTTTAGAAATAACTGCTTTGGGCTATCGGTGGAGGATAGTCGTGATTGTTGTAGACAATGCATGATGGTTAGGCAAACTGAAACTAATCAATGAAGTGTGTCATGGAACTTGACGGTTGATAGAATACATTAACTACATGTGTTGAGTGATTGTATATAGAACCAATGTGTTTGTATACGTTATGTGTAGAGGAGGAGATGGGGGATGTACTCCGCGGTTTAGGGGAAGATAGGGGATGTACCTCTAAACCGGATAGTGTTGGGAGAAGATAGGGGATGAACTCCGTAGATACAGCTCATATGCTTGTCTAGTAAAGTGAAGATAGAGCTCATATGCTTATCTTTGTGAAGTGTGGATATAACTTATATGCTTATCTGTGGATATTGTTGTTATACATATCTGTTGTAGAATGTGGATATAGCTTATTTGCTTATCTGAGAATGTGGATATTGTTGTTATACATATCTGTTGAGAATGTGGGTAGTGCTTATATGCCTATCTGTTGAAAAAGGGAAAATGAAAAGTAATTTGGACTCATAAGTCGTATGACATAAATATGTGATTTATGTGATCGTATCAGTGTTGGCCATCTATCAATTGCTAATATTTTAGTCATTGTTCATGGTTGGTGTAGCGTATTTCTACTGGGCTGTGGCTCACCCTATATGGGAATATCATTTTCAGGTGCAGGAAGCATGCCACCTCCAAGGACATAGCTTGAGAGGCTAAGACGGACATAATGGTGTCGTTTTACTTTTTGATGTATTACATGTAAATACAAGCCAAGGGCTTAATGTGTATGAGTTAGTACTCTTTTGGTTGTAACCAAGTGTTAACTTGGAAAGCTGTAAGCCTGTAGGGCATTTGCTTTTGTTGTTAACATGTAATACTTTTTGTAATGAAACTCTGAGAAATGAAAGAATGTGGAACTTTTGAATATCAATGCCTGTCTTATTTGTTGGGTTTAATGTTATTATTTTGAGGGCGTTACAAGAAGTGTTTGAATTGATTTGATATAGTACTAAAATGTATATCGTTATCAATTGTAAAGTATAGAAGTGATTCTATGTTATGTTGATACAGCACCGAAATGTGTATCTTTCGCAAAGTATAGGAATGGTTTAGGTGTTAGTGATACAGCATTAAAATGTATATCCCTCATGAATTTTGAAAATGTTTTAAAGATGAGTCTAAATCTCATTAAGTTATTTGGCTAGGGTTGAGCCTTATTTTCAAACTCAGAATTGGAAAGGACATGGGAAATGAGATGTAACATGGACTTAATGTCATGAAATCGAAATGTGATATGTGTGGATGTATCTGTGTTGACCATCTATCAACTGCTAATCTTTTAGTCATTGTTCATGGCTGGTTTAGTGTATTTCTACTGGGCTGTGGCTCACCCTTTATGAGACATCATTTTCAGGTACAGGTAGCATGCCACCTCCAAGGACATAACTTGGGAGGTTAGAGGCAGGCAGATTGTTTTGTTTACTTTCTTTTGATGTATTACATGTAAATTCAAGCCAATGGCTTAATATGTATTGAGTTAGCACTCTTCTTTTTGTAACCAAGTGTTAACTTGGAAAGCTGTAAGCCCGTAGGGCACTTGCTTTTGTTGTTAACATGTAATACTTTTGTAAGAACTACTCTGATTAATGGAAAGATGGTTGATTTCTTTTATGTCAATGCATGTCTAAAGTGATGGGATTAATGTTATTTTTGAGGGCGCTACATAGTGTAAGATAGATGCCGCAATAGTAGTCTTTACAATTTATGAGTGAAAATAAAAAATAAAAAAAAAGTAAGATTTTATGTTATATATAATATATATTCAATATGATTTAATAATCTAAATTACTTTAATATCATGCAATGGCTAATAATTTATATATATATTTAATATTTTTATATATCTATATATGTATAATTCAGACTTCGGGTTGCTTAGGTTGTTCGATGTCTTTACCCAAGCCCGTCCAAATTTAATTCTGGCTTCTGAATTTTTGCCCAAACCCGTACCGAATTTGAAAATATCTTGTCCAAGCCCTAAAAAAATTCAGGCTGGGTTCAGGTTGCTCGGGTTGAGCCTGCCCAAGTTGAGCCCCTAATAAAAGTTTACAAACTTAGGTCATAAAGATGATAAGGTTAATTAATTAAACTTAATAATTTATTATATTTATTAATATCATTAAATTATTAGATTACATATCTATTATTAATACAATATATGTTGAAGCGGTCGGTTTCGGTTTAGTTTGGTGCACAAGGTGCCTGAACTGATACCGATCTGAAAATCGAAAAAAATCAAATTTAAAAAATCGAAAAAATTAAATTTAAAAATTGCACAGACCGATTCTTGTTAACAAAAAGACCATATATAGCTAGTTTGGTCCGGCTCAATCAGTTTGATCGGTTTTTTCGATTTTTCTTACATCCCTACATATAACCCATTAGGTAATATACAAGAAACACTACAATTTTTTTCTATAAACCAAATGCAACTTTCTTGAAAAATTGTAAAGAAGCCTTGATGAATGACCTTGAAGACATGGCATACATTTGATTCAGCAAATGAATATGTAGAGCTAATTTTTCATGAGAGAAGGAAATTAGTCATTCCAACACCCGTGCCCTCACTTATTTTCCTTCCCAAAACAAAGAATTTTTTTTTTTTTTTTGTTTTCCTCATATAATTCACTGCAAGTTTCCCAAGTGTACTGATTAGAGAAATGCTAAATTTTTAACTTGAACTCTTGCAGTATAACCCCCCATCACACGTAACATACATGAAACACTATAAATTTTTTATTTTTTTATTTATAAACCAAATGTAACTTTCTTGAAAAATTGTAAAAAAGCCTTGATGAATGACCTTGAAGACACGACATACATTTGATTCAGCAAACGAATATGTAGAGATAATTTTTCATTAGAGAACGAAATTACTACACTTATCTCTCAAGACATCAATTGTCATATACTAAAATCGTAGAACTTATTCCAAATTCATGATGCCATTTCTTGATTTTGCATGTTTTCTCTATTCATCCAAACACTATTCTAATCACACAAGAATGAAGTGAGACCGGGACATTCTACTTTCTTCAAATAAATCAAATTAGGAAATAATATCCTAAGTTCCATCCAATGCATCTGTAATTGATTCAAGTATTTCAATTGCAACATCTCAACTGTGGTAGTTGCTATTGGGCCTAGATAACACAATAGCCCTCCTTTGCTGTAGAGTTTTTTCAAGTTCTTCAGATTGCTAGACCACAACCAACTGGGTGTAATCATCTCAAGAAAACACTCAAGCACTAGTTTCTGCACCGAGGAAGGAAGTTCTGATTGGAGAGGAAGTTCTGAATCATGTTGCTCGGTGACTGATCTTGTTAATGCTTTTGTCAGCTTGGCACATAATCGTAGTTGTGGGCGTGCTTGTTTCGGTATGTCATCTATTTCACCTCGTAAAATGCAACCTGACCAGGATATTTTTAACTTCTGCATGGTTTTAAATCTTTGTAAATGACGAAGCTGTTTATTTGTTGGGAATTCTTTCATACTCGTGTCAGCTTTGGCAATTTTATCAAATCATCGATATACATGAGTTTTAATCCTTGGAATCTCCAATGATAAATCCCTTAAGAACTTGGAGTTCTGATAGTGAACCAAGGCCTTTGGGCATGTGATCTAAAAAGTAACACTCAGATATGTCTAAGTGTGTCAAATTCTTAAGTAAGCCAATCCAATCCGGAATAACCTCAAGATTGTGACAAGCTTTGAGATCTAGGATCTTGAGATTAGTCATTCGTGAAATACAATAAGGAAGCTCTGTAATCAAAGAAATTCCTCGAAGGCTAAGAAACCTCAATTGATCCATATTCTTTCGTGCATTGAGAATTTTGGTATCTGGGACTTCAATATGATGCGTGACCGAGTTCTGCCACCTTCCCAAGTAAACAATTTTGAAATTGGTGCGCTTGAAAAACTTTTTATAGCTTCCATCAATAATAGCCGCACCAACATTGATGAAGCATCCATACCAAAAGTTGATGAAGCATCAATACCAAATATAACCAAAATCCTGCAATAACTTTGGTTCAATGGTTAAAGCAGAAAGAATGTAAGAGGGCATCTTATAGCTATCCACAGCCAATCCACATAGGCCCTTTGTAATAAGCTCATCCAAGATCTCGTTAACAAAATCCTCTACCGTCTTCTGTAACACAATTTATTCTTCTGTATTTTGGTCCATTGACTTTATTGGGTATAGAAGTCCCTCTCCAATCCACCAGTAAATCATAAGCCTTTTCTTTATAGTAACCATTTCTGGGAACATCAAGAAAAAATTCAAACAATCTTTTAGTTTCTAGGGGAGGCTATGGAGAAATACCTGGATATCTTCAAGGGTAGTGGTGTGATCAAACTTTGGCTCATTGTAAAAGCTGTGCAAATTACCGACCTTGTTTACATTGACTGGGTAGTTGCTGCTGCTACTGTTAATGGATCCATCAAACCATGGTTTCCGATGTGGTTTTGAATCATTATCATAATGGATTTTAAGCTACAAGGGTATCTGGGATTTCAACTTCTTGACAGACATTTTCAGCTGGCCAAGTTCATTAGTATCACTCCCTCAACTTGTTTTGAGCTCCTCAAATTTCTCACAAGCCTGGTTGATTTGTACATTCATATGATCTACATACTTCTGAATCTTTGCCATGTCCTCTTTCATGGAAATAAGATCTCGATCAATCATGTTAGCAAGCACAAAAGCTCCACTGTGGTAGTCGTTGTTGTTTGTGGTGGTGGTTGGGAAGGCAACGGTAGTGGTGGAAGTGGAGACGACAGTGGTGGTAGCTAATCGTGGTGAACTCTTGCCTTCGGAATAATCCGAAGATAATGATACAGAGGGGGTTGTATTTGTTGACATGATTTAAGAAGAAAATTACAAATAATATTGGCAAAAAAATCAATCAGAAGGATTAATGGACACAATTGGGTACAGAGAATGAGTGAGCTGCTAAACTAATTCTTTTCAAACACCTGAACTCATCATATATCTATTTAGAATTTGAAAATAAATAGAATAGATATATTTTTATTTTTTTAATTTGGCCCATTTAAGACTATATTTGCACATACTTACACTTTTCCAAGCTTGCCAAATTGGACCAGAAAGAAGAGTTCCGTAAGCCAACCTTTTTTTAGGATCATAGTCGTAAACAATCAGACCATACCTAACAAAAATAAAATAAACAATCAAATCCCGTGCCCTTTTAAAATAGATTTCTCAAACTCATACAATTTTAAACTCGTATCACTTTGTGATGTGTTGTTTATGACTTTTACTTTTGAAACCATATTTTCAACACACTCTAATGAAGTTGTAATTGCTCAATTAGCGTATAGTAAAATTTCTGAAGTTGTGTTCTAAAAACATAAATTTATGTTTGAAATATGATTTTACATCAAAATGAAAAGTTACGGTAATACTAGGAAACCAAAAATTTTATCAAGAAAATACTTAGAATTGTTTGAGATGATCTAAATAAGTATACTTTTTGACTTTTTACGAAAAAATATGTAGAAAAGTAGAGAGATAATGTTACCCAAAAAAGATAAAAAGATTAAAAAAAATGCATTTTTGTAATGCACCCCAAACACTCTCTTAGTATTATGCAATTGAAATTCATTCCAAATGTAGGTCCTGCAATAAATGAATTGAATTTGGACAATATATCACAAATCAGGATACATTTCTTGAAATTTTTTTTAGTCTGTCTTTTGTGAGAAAGGAGCAATGTTAGGAACCTATAAATTTTACCCATATTGTGTTATATTATATAATAATTGAATCTAGAGCACATATCACAATTGGGAATAAAAGTTTTAACATTTTTTCTTTTTACGGAGAGGAAATATCCGTCACTCTCCGTGCTCTTCGTGTCCAAGCTTTGCGTAACGCCGCTTAACCTGAGAGCAGAAAAACGGTGAGCTACCCAGCAGTGTGCTGCCAGAAAAACCCTCCGACGGTCAAGTTAGCATACTTAGAGACAAGAAGAGAAGAAGAGAGAGACAGAGAGACAAATGGGTAGGTAGCTCTAATAACCAGATGTTCCAGACCTGTGCATGGATATGCAGCACCTTTATATAGTTTCTGTGTGCTCCTCTCTGTCTGTCCTCCTCCTGACGTGTGGATATGTTCCCCTCTTACCTTCTTCCACGTGTAAGAGCAAATACTGCCAAACACCGAATGTCAATACAGCCCAATGGTATTGATGCGTACGGACAGCAGAATCTCTTTTCTGCAGTCAAATTATGCCACGTAACACATCCTACCTAACTATACCAAGCGTGGTTCCACAATCCTCTTTCGAGGCCACTATCTGCTCGATTTTATCGAACAAACCCGTCTGCGGGCCCACCCGAGCTCCGTAATCCATAACGAGCTTCTACTCGGTCGAATTTGACCTTTTAAGGACAAACTCCATCCTCCGAAAATGCACATCCTCAAACTGGGCTAGCATCTCGTCTTGCCGTTGACTTGACCGGGCTGTGACTTCGATCGTACACGTGTCCTACGTCAGACCGTGCTCAAATCTTGGTGCAACATGTATCCTCATTTCGTTTGAGTAAAAACCTTCGCTAAGGCTCAAACAAGCTCGACCATTCAGGTCTTAAATCTCCCTCACAATTGCCCCTTAATTTTGTTCGCGTTAGCGTGACTGGGATTACACTTACAGGCCGAGCTCGTTTCCTTGCTCGGTCATCCACTATTCAGGATCAGTTTGCTATCTTCGACTGTGCTAATTCTCATGCTCGGTCTTATGACCTACTCAGTTGGCAATTTGGCTTTTCAGCTTGTTTTCTCAAGGTTCGCATCGGTCTTGTCATGGACACGTGTCGTTCACCCATTGGTCCCGTACTGCCCATCCAGCTGTCCCACACCGTCTTTTCAGATTCAAATTTTGTCGCCTATTCCCATTCTATACACATAACCCTTTTATTTCTCCTTCACCTTTCACTATTCATCTTCTTCATCACTGACAACTCAAAGTAACATCGTGCCAATCTTTTGGTTTTTTGCATTTTTTGCCCTAATCGAAGCATCTTCTTGGTGGATTAGGCAATGTCGTGATCACCGAAGACTTTCTAGTCGACTGAGATGCCGATTAAAGCTCCCCTCCATAAGTTCTTCGTACCTTCTTCGTATTTCTTAATGTTTTTCTTGTTCTTGAGCTTCTCACATCATTTGTCTTCGAAATGACATGGTAACACCACAAAACACAAAGAAACTAAGGTAGAATCAAACGAACTAGGGCTATGTTTGATCATCTGCATCTGGAAATCCTTGTGTTTCACATTTTCGACCCTTATTCATCACCTTCTGAGATGAACAGGGGCAAATTTAGGTCAGACAGGGCAAAGAGTGTTATATTGATTTGGAAACGCTAGTTGGCCGGGCAAACGTAGTGTTTATGGAGTTAGAGTAAAAAATCAGGCTGCGAAACACATAAGGTTGTGCGATTGGGCTAATATCTAGCCTGTTTGCGCAACTGAGATGGGTTTAAACCATTGAAAACCGAGCTGTAATCGCGCTCAAAGTAACCAAGCTAAAGTCAAGCTTATTTGCCCGACCGCGCTTCCATTTATACTTGGCTTTTAACTGCAGAATCCTAGAGGACTAAGCACACCAATACTAGGGCTCTCAATGATCGAGCAGCCACCGTGCACAACTTTGCCAATTCAATACCGTCGAGATAATTAAATCGACCTTCTATGGGGCATTATTGTTTCCTTGTAGACACGCCGGTTGCTCTGGCCGCATTTCGAGAGAAGTATGGCGTCCCAACTAACGTGCATTTAGAGCTCAGTGAAGAGGATATAAACCCATGAGACAGGTTGGAATCCTGCCTTTTCACCGTGTTGAGTATAATTGAAGGAGGTCTCTGCTTCCTGGTGCAGCCTTTGATGTGCGAATTTTTGAGATGCACCGGGCTGGCTCTCACACAAGTATCTACCAACACTTATAGAATCATAAACGGAGTGGCCGAGCTAAACCATCGACCAGGATTAAAGTTGGGTCTAGCTGAAATCCTGCGTCAATACACGCTCGGTGGCACAAAAGACAGTTTCAACTAAAAATAAGACCGGGCAGAGAGCGACTAGTAACCGACACACCGGATAAGGATATGCACAATGATGATTTCTTTTGGGTGTCCAGTAATTATAAAATAGCTGACGTACCCAGTTGGTACATTAGCAAGGACTTTGGTTTTTCTTGTAAACCGAGCTTCCTAATTGGTTAATTTTGTCAATATTCTTTGTACCAAACTAATTCCTTCTTTTCTACAGCTATTGAAGAGTTACAAGCCAATTATCTCTACTCAAACGAGGAGGCAATTAGAGTCGTGCTACGATATCAGCACCGACATTGCCACGAGCTTATCGGTTACGTACCAAGTTACCATTACTCAGCTCCCTGCAAAAGCAAAGTCATAGACTTTCTGCGAGTTCTCTCCCTACCCCCAAATCTAACATTCCCAGACATGCTCTTAATCCGATTGACTGAGAAACAGGAGATGGCAAAAAGAAGTCGAATCAAGAACCTCATCACCACCACTTCAATTGAGCTGCCGAGTAACCCCCCGCCCGCGCCGATTGTCGGTCAAAGTTTTGGGACCGTGATAGCGCTGGCTTCAAAAATTGCCCCGAACGCTGAGTCGCGCCGGGCTAGCAAAAGTGCCCGCTCGGCCGGTCCTTCAGTTGAGCTAGCGGCCGAGCTCAACACTGAGCACGTTGCAACTAAAGTCGAACTTGTTCCTGCCTGGCAACCGAAGCTGAAATCCCATCCTGGCTAACGATTTTGTGAAGGGGGATAAGGAGCATCTGCTCGCTTTTGATCTCTCCAAGTCCTTACTACTACCAAAGGATATGGTGGGGACCGAGCACGTTCCAGACACCCAGCTTGTCAAGTTCGCAGTGAAATCAATGACGAGGGTAAGAGCGTCAAATTCAAAAAATTTCTAACTGTTTACTCGGTTTGTTTCTTGCTCGAGCTAACCTTCTTCTAGTTTCTTGCAGTCTATTCAAAAAACGCACCTCATCATAGACCGCATTCTCTGCTTGCAGTAAAAAGTGACTGAGTGAAACACTGCTAGGAAGAATGTCTGGGCTGAGTTGGGCCGAGCTAAGGCTGAGCTCGAAATCGCGAACGCTGATAATGCGAGGTTACTTGGTCAACTCGACAAAGCCGAGCAAGAGAGAGATGCCTTGAAGGCTGAGCTAGAGGAGTTGAAGAAGGTGAGGCAGAAAGACGTGGATAAGGCCAATAATCTCAGCTTCAAGGAGGCCGATGAGAGCTACACTAAATAGGTTGAAGCCACCAAGGACATCTTCTTCAAGTCTGGTTGGAAGGTAGCCTGTGAGAAACTCAACCAAGGATCTGAAACCGAGGTGTTCACCTCTCCTCCCTCTACCTTCCTGCCGGTTTATATGGTGCCTTACGCGAACGACATCTTCAACTCGTTGCAAGAGGAGGCCGAGAAAGAAACTGAAGAAGAGGCCGAGAAGGAGATCGAGGAAGGAGGCGGTCAAAAAGAGACTGGCCAAAAGGAGATCGGCGACAAAGAAAGGATTGTCGTAGTCGACCTGGAAACCATCGCAGAGGGAGCCGAAGATGACTTCGCTGACCTCTCCCCCTTAGTCTAGTTTTGAATTCACCGTCTTTTTGTTTTGAACTTTTGTAACCGGGCTGCTTGTCCCAACTCTTGTACTTGCAATCTCAATCAATGAAATTTTTTTACAACTTTTTCACTTGTAACTTTGAAGTGTATGTCTCATTCTTGCAATCTTGTGAGATCCTTGTATAACGTAGACTACCTTAGTCGGGCAAGAACCATCTCGGCTGAGCAGTCATAATTGAACAATTCAACTCTTTTAGCCAGGCAGATTCACCTCCACTAAAAGCTTGAACAAACTCCTTTAGCCGGACAAAAGCACCTCGGCTAAAAGTCTGGAGTCGAATAATGCATCAACTCTTTTAGCCAAGCAAAATCCCCTCAGCTAAAAAGATAAAATCATAGGAAAATAATGAGTTTATATATTTGTTTATTATTTTTTTTATTAAATTAGTTTTTAGTTTTTAGTTTTTTTTAAAACATATTCCAAAACCTAACCATACAGAGCTTAATTTTTCTTTCATTCATACACTCTTCCTTTGTTATTGTTGTCACTTTCAACCCTTCATCACTACCACCACTATAGCGACCCCGGTCTTCTCCCATTTGATTATTGTATCCGGACTTAGGTTCCGTAGATTCTGTCATTGTATAACGGTTGTTGTTGTCCCTTATTTCTCATTTGGAATTATAGGATGTGTTGGGCAGGTTTGTTTCAGGTTGGTTGGGTTTAGAAATCAAGTGTTGCTGTCCAGTATTTTGGATCTTCGCTCGAGCGAGGAGTTTGTCGCTCGAGCGAGCTGTTGTTTTTGGTTCTTCGCTCGAGCCGGGGTTTGGTAGCTCGAGCGAGAGTTTGTTTCTGGTTTGGACCTATAGCTTTGCATTCTTGGCTCGAGCGAGCTTTTATTCGCTCGAGCGAGTTAGTTCGTTCTTCGCTCGAGCAATTGTTCCTTCGCTCGAGCGTGTGTCTGGTTACAGACCTGAGGGTTTGAGTTCTTCGCTCGATCGAGCTTTCTTTCGCTCGAGCGAGCTTTTGGCTTGTTGGCTCGAGCAAGGCTTCCTTGGCTCGAGCGTAGTTTCTCTGTGTCTGGTCGCTCGAGCGACCAAGTCTTCGCTCGAGCGAGCCTGTCCAGTTTATATACGCAACAGCGGGTTTTGATCAGTCTTTTTCATATTCTTTTTGATTCCAAACCCTAGGTCCGACTTCTCTCTCTCCCTATTCACCTTCTCTCTTAGATTTGATCCACTTAGGGTGTGTTTCTACCCTAGATCCTTCATTAGAAAGATAGAGGACGGCTTGGGCTTCATTCTAATCTGAACATTTGGTGATTTGGAGCACATTGGAATTTGGGCATTTATCTCTATCTTCTCCATTCGGGTTATTTTCTTTGAGGTAGGGATTTCCTACTCCATTTTATAGGTTTTGTTCTAAGTTTTGGTATTTTGATATGTTGGGAATACTTGGGTAAATTTTGGGAAAAACCCTAGTTGTATTATTGAATTAATTTGTATAAGTAATTCATGGAATTGGGAAAAGAGGGTTAAATTCATGGAATTGG
This sequence comes from Camellia sinensis, assembly GCF_055761805.1. Lineage (NCBI taxonomy): Eukaryota > Viridiplantae > Streptophyta > Magnoliopsida > Ericales > Theaceae > Camellia > Camellia sinensis. Next base: position 65,497,755 of record NC_138972.1, read on the forward strand.
GGAATTTATTGATTAAATGGCATAATTGGGTAATTGGTATCATTTGTCTATTGAATTGTTGACATGGTTATTTTCAGTTTAGAAATAACTGTTTTGGGCTATCGGTGGAGGATAGTCGTGATTGTTGTAGATATTGCATGTGGATTAGGAATAACTGAAACTAATCACATTGGTTAAATCATTAATTTTGACTATGGCAATGATACAGAAAATACGTGTATTGATTGAGCATTGCATTTGCATACATTGTTTTGTGTGTGGGAGGAGATAGGGGATGTACTCCACGGTTTAGGGGAAGATAGGGGATGGACCTCTAAACCGGATTTTGTTTGGGAGGAGATAGGGGATGGACTCCATTAGCATCACTTTTATGTGTGCTTATTTATATAGAAGTGTTTTATTGATACAGCACTAAAATGTGTATCAATCTGGAAGTATGAAGTGTTTGATATGAGCTTGAGTCTCATTTGTTGTTGATAATGGAAGGATGTGAATATGATATATGTGATTCACTGTTGTAAGTTTGGCCAGGTTCTGAGCCATATGGATAAAATTGGAAAGTAAAACGTATCTTTGGCAATAGTGTCATGAGACTGTAAAATGAAGTAATTGATTATTTTGGTTGACCATCTGTTGAATGCTATTGCTTTATTCATTGCTTATATGTGGTTTAGTATATCTCTACTGGGCTGTGGCTCACCCTTTATGGGAACATCATTTTTAGGTTCAGGCGATAAACTACCTCCAAGGACTTAGCTTGGGAGGGTTTGGCATCAGGATTGAAGAAGACTATCTTTAGTTAATAGTTGATATTTATTTGTACATGTAAACATTCAAGCCTAGGGCTTTTCTTGTATTGAGATTAGAACTCATATTTTTGAATCCAAGTGTTGGCTTGGAAAGATGTAAGCCTGTAGGGCATTTTATTCGATGTTACATGTAATGCTTTATTTAGTAATACTCTGATGAATGAATTAATTAATTGTCTTCTTTAAATAATGCATGTTTATGATATATATAATGGGTTAATTTTGAGGGCGTTTGTAACGCCCTCAAAATAATAACAATAAACCCATCAGATAAGACATGCATTTACATATAAACTAACCACATTCTTTCATTCATTAGAGTTCCATTACATAAGTATTACATGTTAACCTCATAACAAAATGCCCTACGGGCTTACAGCTTTCCAAGTTAACACTTGGTTACAACAAAGAGTTCTAACTCGTTTACACATTAAGCCCTTGGCTTGAAATTACATGCAATACATCAAAAGTAAAACGACAAAACTATGCCCGCCACTAGCCTCCCAGCTATGTCCTTGGAGGTGGCATGCTTCCTGTACCTGAAAATGATATTCCCATATAGGGTGAGCCACAGCCCAGTAGAAATACACTAAACCAACCATGGACAATGGCTAAAACATTAGCAATTGATAGTTGGTCAACACTGATACAATCACATAAATTACATATTTATGTCAACGACTTACAAGTCCCAATTACTTTTCATTTTCCTTTTTCAATAGATAAGCATGCTAGCTCTATTATCATTTCCACAGATATGTATAAAAACTATATCTCACATTCTCAACAGATATGTATATCAACAATATCCACAGATAAGCATACAAGCTGTATCCACATTCTACAACAGATATGTATATCAACAATATCCACAGATAAGCATACAAGCTGTATCCACACTTCACTTCACAAAGATAAGCATATGAGCTCTATCTTCACTTCTCTAGACAAGCATATGAGCTCTGTCTACGGAGTTCATCCCCTATCTCCTCCCAATACCTATCCGGTTTAGAGGTACATCCCCTATCTTCCCCTAAACCGCGGAGTACATCCCCTATCTCCTCCTCTACACATAACGTATACAAACACAATGGTTCTATATACAATCACCCAATACATACAAATAATGTATTCTATCAACCGTCAAGTTCCATGACACATTTCATTGATTAGTTTCAGTTTACCTAATCATCATGCATTGTCTACAACAATCACGACTATCCTCCACCGATAGCCCAAAGCAGTTATTTCTAAACAGAAAATAAATGCACAAATGGATATTCAATCAACATTTCATTTCCTCATTTCTCACCATTAATTATCCCAATTAATTAAACAATGTAATTAGGCCATTATCCATAATTACCATTTCAACCCTTAGGTCCCATTTTCATCAATGATTTAACATTCATTCAATTTCTCTATGCCAAACATGCATTCAGGTTTATTATGAATAAAACCCCAACTTTTGTAAAATTACACAAAAGCCCCAAACTTTCACAAAATTACCAAACCAAACCCAACATCTCAAAATACCAAAATTTAAAGACAAAACCCATAGAGAGGAGTAGGATATCCCTACCTTGAAGTTTAAGCCAAAAAGGAGATGAAGACTCCAAGATCAACTTGCTCCAAATCCAAACTTTTTCAGATTAAATCGAAGCTCTCAACGCCCTCTATCTTTTTAACAAAGGCCCTAGGCTAGATTAACACCCTAGGGAGATCAAACCTTAGAGAGAGTGCAAGTTTAGAGAGAGAGAGTGTCGGATTAAGGGTTTGCTCAAAGAAAAGAAGTGAAAAAGTGATGTTTTAGACGCTGCTGTCCGCTGATATAAAACACTCTCGCTCGAGCGAAGGATTGGTCGCTCGAGCTACCAGACACAGAAAACTCTCGCTCGAGCCAAGAAGTTCTCGATCGAGCGAAGAAAAACCCAGACCGCTCGAGCGAAGGAAAGCTCGCTCGAGCCAAGACAGGCAACTCTCAGGTCCAGAACCAGATGCGAACTCAACGCTCGCTCGAGCGACCACTCCTCGCTCGAGCGAAGGCCCAAAATTCTGGGCAGCAACACTTGGTTTCCAAACACAACCAACCTGTAACAAACCTGCCCAACACATCCTATAACTCAAATACAAAGTACAAAGGATGCAAACTAGAAAATAAACAACTACCAACATTCACGGACACATGTCCGGATCACTGTACAACGAAGGTAAGCCTGGGATCACTATAGCGTTACAACCACCGCAACTCCCAGCTCATTCATTTTCATCATGTACCTCTTCAATCAACCTTGAAAGTGGGCGATTCATGGCAGGGGACTTATGAGAATGCATGGTTCATGGAAAAAAGTAGCCGCAAGCGAAAAAGAAAAAAGACGACTGAAGGGGATGGTAGATGAAAGAGGTGGCGCTGGTGATGAAGGATGCTTGTGGTGTTTTACAAATTAGGATTTGAGTGGAAGAAGATAAGGGTATTATGGTATTTTTATTTTAGGATAAAATTATATTAAGGAAAAATTTCATTAAGGCTTAGTTTGTTTATGATGAAATATGTAGAAAATGAAAGAAGGAGAAAAAATTTAACTTCTATGAGTTTGTTTAGCTTGAAAGTAGTGGAAAATATAAGAAAACTAATTTTCTTGTATAACCCATATTAGCATTGTAACTATTTTTTTTGGTGTTGCAGAAAACACAAGAAAAATTGAATGTATGAGTTACCTATAACTAAACTTTTAAATTTTTATATCTTTTTTTTTCAAAATTTTCAACTCAATCAACTGTTTGCAAAAAAATATTTTTTCTTTTCTATTTCTTTTCTTTCACGTTATTTTCTTTTACTTTCACTTTCTACCAAAATTTCTTTCTAATTAAATGGAACCTAAGTGAGTGAACTGAGAAGAATTAGTTTGTGAAAATAGAATTACCTCTAATACCATAATATTGTGCACAAATAAATACAATTTATTTTATATTTCTAACATAATATAATCATACTAGTAATCCTCTCAATCAATTCTACTATATACTAATAATCTTATCCAACTTAATTCGACAAACAAAAGGGATCAAATTTAATTGGGCAAATTACATATACTCCCCTCGAGGTTTGGCTAAATTACAGATATCCCCTGAAGTTTGAGAAATTACAAATTCTCCTCTGAATGCTATATTTGCATAACAAATTAGGGGTAATTTGTTATGAAATATAAACCTTAGGGGGCAAATTGTTATCAAAATACAAAGCTCAGGGGGCGGGATGTAATTTCCGAAACCTCAGGGGGATATTTGTAATTTAGCTAAACCTCGAGGGAGGTATTTGTAACACTGCTAGGAAGAATGTCTGGGCTGAGTTGGGCCGAGCTAAGGCTGAGCTCGAAATCGCGAACGCTGATAATGCGAGGTTACTTGGTCAACTCGACAAAGCCGAGCAAGAGAGAGATGCCTTGAAGGCCGAGCTAGAGGAGTTGAAGAAGGTGAGGCAGAAAGACGTGGATAAGGCCAATAATCTCAGCTTCAAGGAGGCCGATGAGAGCTACACTAAATAGGTTGAAGCCACCAAGGACATCTTCTTCAAGTCTGGTTGGAAGGTAGCCTGTGAGAAACTCAACCAAGGATCTGAAACCGAGGTGTTCACCTCTCCTCCCTCTACCTTCCTGCCGGTTTATATGGTGCCTTACGCGAACGACATCTTCAACTCGTTGCAAGAGGAGGCCGAGAAAGAAGCTGGAGAAGAGGCCGAGAAGGAGATCGAGGAAGGAGGCGGTCAAAAAGAGACTGGCCAAAAGGAGATCGGCGACAAAGAAAGGATTGTCGTAGTCGACCTGGAAACCATCGCAGAGGGAGCCGAAGATGACTTCGCTGACCTCTCCCCCTTAGTCTAGTTTTGAATTCACCGTCTTTTTGTTTTGAACTTTTGTAACCGGGCTGCTTGTCCCAACTCTTGTACTTGCAATCTCAATCAATGAAATTTTTTTACAACTTTTTCACTTGTAACTTTGAAGTGTATGTCTCATTCTTGCAATCTTGTGAGATCCTTGTATAACGTAGACTACCTTAGTCGGGCAAGAACCATCTCGGCTGAGCAGTCATAATTGAACAATTCAACTCTTTTAGCCAGGCAGATTCACCTCCACTAAAAGCTTGAACAAACTCCTTTAGCCGGACAAAAGCACATCGGCTAAAAGTCTGGAGTCGAATAATGCATCAACTCTTTTAGCCAAGCAAAATCCCCTCAGCTAAAAAGATAAAATCATAGGAAAATAATGAGTTTATATATTTGTTTATTATTTTTTTTATTAAATTAGTTTTTAGTTTTTAGTTTTTTTTAAAACATATTCCAAAACCTAACCATACAGAGCTTAATTTTTCTTTCATTCATACACTCTTCCTTTGTTATTGTTGTCACTTTCAACCCTTCATCACTACCACCACCGCAACTCCCAGCCCATTCATTTTCATCATGTACCTCTTCAATCAACCTTGAAAGTGGGCGATTCATGGCAGGGGACTTATGAGAATGCATGGTTCATGGAAAAAAGTAGCCGCAATCGAAAAAGAAAAAAGACGACTGAAGGGGATGGTAGATGAAAGAGGTGGCGCTGGTGATGAAGGATGCTTGTGGTGTTTTACAAATTAGGATTTGAGTGGAAGAAGATAAGGGTATTATGGTATTTTTATTTTAGGATAAAATTATATTAAGGAAAAATTTCATTAAGGCTTAGTTTGTTTATGATGAAATATGTAGAAAATGAAAGAAGGAGAAAAAATTTAACTTCTATGAGTTTGTTTAGCTTGAAAGTAGTGGAAAATATAAGAAAACTAATTTTCTTGTATAACCCATATTAGCATTGTAACTATTTTTTTTGTTGTTGCAGAAAACACAAGAAAAATTGAATGTATGAGTTACCTATAACTAAACTTTTAAATTTTTATATCTTTTTTTTTTCAAAATTTTCAACTCAATCAACTGTTTGCAAAAAAATATTTTTTCTTTTCTATTTCTTTTCTTTCACGTTATTTTCTTTTACTTTCACTTTCTACCAAAATTTCTTTCTAATTAAATGGAACCTAAGTGAGTGAACTGAGAAGAATTAGTTTGTGAAAATAGAATTACCTCTAATACCATAATATTGTGCACAAATAAATACAATTTATTTTATATTTCTAACATAATATAATCATACTAGTAATCCTCTCAATCAATTCTACTATATACTAATAATCTTATCCAACTTAATTCGACAAACAAAAGGGATCAAATTTAATTGGGCAAATTACATATACTCCCCTCGAGGTTTGGCTAAATTACAGATATCCCCTGAAGTTTGAGAAATTACAAATTCTCCTCTGAATGCTATATTTGCATAACAAATTAGGGGTAATTTGTTATGAAATATAAACCTTAGGGGGCAAATTGTTATCAAAATATAAAGCTCAGGGGGCGGGATGTAATTTCCGAAACCTCAGGGGGATATTTGTAATTTAGCTAAACCTCGAGGGAGGTATTTGTAATTTGCCCAATTTAATTAAAGGGGTTGAATTGAAACAAGTAGGATTTTTAAGGGATCAATAGTGCAATTTTTACTCTTTAATTAATTAATTTATTTAAACCTAGTTTGTTTATACTGGTTGAAATTTTTTTAAAAATTTTAAAAGAGAAAGAAAAAAATTGTATAAAATTAGATAAAATATAGGGTGATGCACCAATAAATCCCAAATTAACAACTTATACACTATTTAGTCCTAAAAGTTTTCTTATATACTGAAATGTCCCATTATAGAAAAATTGACCATAGAGGACATATACATCAAATATCATCATCATCAAAACAACATCATCATCATCAAAACAACATCAAACATCACAACATTATTATCAAAACAACATCAAACATCACAACATCAACATCAAAACAACATGAAACATCATCATCAAAACAACATCAAACATCACAACATCAACATCAAACAACATCAAACATCACAACATCAACATCAAACAACATCAAACATCATCATCAAAACAACATCAAACATCACAACATCAACATCAAACAACATCAAACATCATCATCAAAACAACATCAAACATCACAACATCATCATCAAGCATCATCATCATCATCACATCATCAACAACACGTCACAACATCAAACTAAAAAAAAATAACATCAAACATCAACATATACATTATAATGGTTCAACACATTTCCTAAACCCTAACAATTAATCGCTGTGTCGAAGAAGAAACCCTAGAATTTTCACATTGATTCCATATGGGACTCAAAAAGCAAAACATCTCATTCTTTTGCTTCATCGATCGGGAATGAAGATACATGCGAATACATATATATAGAGAGAGAGAATCTGAGGAGTTGAGAGGGAGAGAAGTGAAGATAGATCTGATCTGATCGGATCTTGGGTTATTCTTCGCAAACATCATCCCCCCCGGCCGCCGCTTGAGCTTGATTCTGTAATGGCGTCCCCTGCCACTGCTGTTTCTGGTTCGAAGGAAAAGCGAACCCCAAAGGCAAATCAGTTTTAACCGCCGGTTGATTTTGCTACTGGAAAGAACAGATCAACGGCGAGCGATAGAAAAGAAGAGGGGAAGAGGGAGGAGAAAGAAGAGAAGAGCCGATTGGGATTGGAGATGATGAATTGCAGAGGCCTTATGGCCATCAATGTGATCCGTCCCAAGGAGTACTGGGATTACAAAGCCCTCACCGATCAATGGGGGGAACAGGACGATTATGAGGTTGTGAGGAAGGTTGGGAGAGGGAAATACAATGAGGTTTTCGAGATCGGACGCCGAGGAAGTTCTGGACGTTTACATGTTCCATTTTTTTTTTGTGGGTTTGGTTCGAAATCGATTTCTACGTATTGGGTTGTGGGTTTGGTTCGAAATCGATTTCTGCGTATTGGATTAATTTAGGTCTGATCTGTTCGTTGGGATTGTAAGAAGTTAGGGTTTCAAAGGTTTAGGGATTGATTGGTTTGTGTTACTTCTGATGTTCACCGTGTTGATGATGTTGCTATTGTTCATGATGATGTTGACGATGTAAAAACCCTAGGCGTTCTGATGATGTTTGATGATTTTGCTAATGTTTTGATGATGTTGATAATGTATGTTTGATGTTGTTTTAATAATGATGTTTGATGTTATTTTGATGATGATGTATAAATGGGATTAAGGCTTGGTTTGGCATGTCCTAAATAATACAAAAAGTCAAAAAGTCACTATCCTATTTAAGTCACATCATCTTATTTAAATCACATCACCTCTCTAACACATCACATCAAATCCAACCCAAACCCAACCCATATAAGTCAATAAGTCAAAAAGTGCATTTTTTTAGAACATCCCAAACCAACCCTAAATGTTGCATAAGAAAATTTTTAGGACTAAATGGTTTAACTTTTCAAAAAATAGGATTTATGGGTAAATTTTCCTAAAATGTATATACACTTTGCTTGGTTCCCATTTTTTAAAAACAGTTTTTAAAAAATTCTACACTCTTATTTTTCGTATTTTTTTGTTTTTACTGAATTTTTTAAATATTTTATGCAATTTTTTTACTTTTTAGACACACCTAATATAAATACACTTAAAAAGTAAAAAAATTGTAAAAAAAATCTTTTAAAAATTTACTAAATACCAAAAAATATAAAAAATACAAGAATTTAGTACATTTTTTATATTTTATGTATTTCTTAATTTTTTAAAATATTTTTTCACAATTTTTTTACTTTTTAGACACATCTAAATAAGGTACATCTAAAAAAATAAAAAAGATATTTAAAATTTTAAAAATATTCATTAAAAACAAAAAAAAATTAAAAATCAAAAAATTCAATTTTTAAAAGATTTAATTCAAAAAACTCAAACCGTGATACCTATTTTTCCTTTTACACTTTTCTTTTTTTTTTTTTTTTTTTTTTTTTCAAATCTCTTCCTGCCAGCGTAATTTTTTCTATTTTTCCCCAAGTGGAGAGTCTTTGGGGTTCTGTCCCGTCGGCTCTCTAGGCTTCCACCTCCTCCTCTCTCTCTCTCTCTCTCTCTCTCTCTCTCTGCAAAACCAGGGTCTCTCATCCACAGGCTTCTTCTGCGAGCCCTCACGTGCTCTTCTGTTACCTCAATTAGGGTTTTTCATTACCTTGAGCTACAAAATCCATCGATCGGTCTCCGTTAACCCCTCAAGCTGAGCCTCTCGCTGTCGGTGCTCAGAGCTTCTTCATCTGTATGTCTCTTTCTCGCTTCTCTGTAATTTGTATCACTTGCTCGCATGTTTAATTGATTTAGCAATTTCAATTTATAGCAGTACCGCTTGCAATTTGCTGCACCATGTGTTCGAAGAAAAGTTCATGACTAGTTAATTTTTTTTTTTTTTTGTACCCATTTTGTGTTTGTTGAAATGGGTATGTGGGTTTGTTCGAATGTCGTTGATAGAGAATGTTTAGAACTTTTACTTGAAATCGAGCTATACGACTTCAAGTGTATTTATCTTGTTATTGCCTCCATTTAATATGTATATTTGATATATGATGTCATTGTACACTTTCAAGTGTCAACGAATATGGGGGTTTTTTAAATTGAAGAAGGATTGTTGCAGATTAGCAGTTTTTTTAGTTGCTATTCAAAGGCACTTGGTTTCACACACGTACACATATTTTTGGTATATATTATGCAAATCTTTAATTTATTTATTTTTCTGTGCAAAATTTTTGTTCTGTTTGATGACTGGGTGTCCGGCCAGCTTACGTGCACAAAGATTTTTCTGTGTAAAATCTTTGTGGGGATGGGTATCACACATAATTTATTCTGGCATACTTTTACTGTCACTTGGCCCCTTTCTACTCATTGGAAGCCTCCTCCATAAGTATGCCAATTTGATGCAAGCTTTAATTTTTTTTTTTTTTTATCTTTTTATTATTTTCCTTTTCATATGGATGGAATCTCTGAGCTTCTATGCAGTGTATTTGGTGCTCTCTCACAATGTGAGGCATAAGCCTTAAAGCATCAAGGTGTAAGCATTTTGAATTTTTATGTTTAGAAAATAAATTAAATATTTTAAATTAGTAAAAAATATTAAAAGATAATTATAAAACCATAAATACTTTATGTTCAAGGCATCAAACATTTCACTGCTTATAATTGAACTTGTTCACACTGAAAATGAAATCAGCATTCTTAGCTTCAATGATCGAACTTCTCTTTATAGCCTTGACTTTATTATTATTTTTTTTTTCGATTGATCATTTACTTTATTTTTCCTATGGAATATATTATGTAGTTGCAAAATATATTATTATTATTATTATTTTATGGTTAAACCATCTACTAAGTTTAATACGAGCCTAAGACAAACTCTTCATATGCGTACTCCTCATATGTTTATGTGCAAAAGACGTACAAGGAGCATGCCTCACACTGTGATGCGCAAGTCTTTAGGGAGTGTAGCCTAAAAGTCAAAGCCTTGATACGTTTTATCTTAGCGTCATCTCGATGTGCGTCTCAATAAAGCCTTTTAAAACTTTGCTCGTACCTTTATCAACTAATCAACATCTTCTATGTCATCATGATGACATGGGTTTGGTCTACGTGGCAGCCATGTCAATAACCCCAAAAAGGGGTTTAAATGGGCTGTGTGCAGCTTAAAACAATCTAAACATGAGCCTAATTGGGACGCCTTCTTGCTAAAATGGGTCTTATAGGGTAGCTTTTGAAGCTTCTTTATGATTGTTTGATGCAATCAAACGCTAGGTGGGATGTTCAAGGGATTCTAGGAGTGATTACTAGAATCCCTTCTTCTTTTTCTTCTTCTTCGTGCACATATCCTAGTTACTATTCTCGGGTTACTGTAGTATTCTCAGGTTACAATTCACAGCATTCTAAAAGTGCACTTTTCAACTTCAAAACCCTATCTAATAACCCCCAAATCAACCCTAATCCCTTCCTCTGCTTATTAGCCTTTAATTTAACCCTTAAAGCCCTAAATCACTCACTGTTTAGGCCGTTAAATAAAATCTATTTTCAAAATCCAGCGCTGTTCTACATCAAGGGCATTTGATTATTCTAGATTTGTTGGACATGGGTGTAGGCACTAAAATTGTGATATGGTTTTGTTAGCGTTTGATCACAAACTAACTAAGCTTGATTGATCAAAAAAGTCTAAATGATCAAAATCAATATGGGTACCACCAAAATCATGAGAATTTAACATATTTCAAAATATGGGACATATCAAAAGAAAATTGTCGATTCCTTTTTGTTAACAAGTGTCACCTAGTTGGATCAAGCCAACGATGTGGGTCCCTTAGTGACACATGCCAAATTCTCTAAGGAGGTAAGGAATTGTGCAGTCTAAATTTAGGGTAAATTACACTCACCTCCCTAGGTTTGAGGAAAACATAATTAACCCTACATTTTTGACATAAATCCTTTTAGTAAAAGTTGAAGTGACTGAAACTAATGCAGATAGTGGGTAGACATTAAAATAAACAAAGATATTTACATTTTAGTAGAAAAGAGATGACAACATTATTTTTTCATTTATACAAAACAAATTATTGATGAAAAAGGACTTAACTGTTATGTGAATTAAAATCTCAAGGGAGACCAGTGTATTTATGTCAAAAGTGTGGGGTTTAACTATATATATATATTTTTCAAACTTCAGGGGATGTGAGTGTAATTTATTTTTAAATTTAGATAGAAATTTCTTCCATGATAATTTGACAAATTTCCTCTTACTTTGTAAATTATATCAATTAAAAAGAAATTCAAATATAGGGCATTTCCAAACTAACAATCTTCTTTAGCCTATAAACGGAGGTTGTCATTCATGAAGGTTGCAATGTTCACGCAAAGTGCTACAAGAGAAAAAGTATTCGTTTCTCGATTATGATGTTTTGGGCATGTTGAAAGATTTGCTTGAAAAGATGGTCATTCAATTATTAGAAAGCAAGAATCCAAAGCAGATTAGATGAGTTAATGATCTAAAGCTTTGTGGTTAGAATCAGATGATTCATATATTGTATGATTCGGTTCGATACACGTACCAATTGATACGAACTAGTAGAATCGGAAATGGCAATGAATCACACCTGTATCGTTGAATTGATCGCTAAATTGCAAGAATCCCACGATTCGAGAAATCGTGGGTCAACCTGCAATCAGTTGGACTCGAGTGGATTTTTTTTCATTTTTGACACATTTTGTTTTGTTGATTTATTTTGCTGGAGAATGGATTGATTAGGTCTTCTAAGACCTTTCCAGTTATTATATAACAATCCCATTGTCTTTTGGTTTGCCTATTAACTCTCAAACGACAAAACCCTAGAAAAAAGAACTTTTTTTTTCTTTGTATAGTTACGAAGCAGTTGCTTTCGCTGTTGGGTCCTTGCACCTTCAACTTTAAGTGAATCTTGAAGCTTCAACAAACTTTTAAAGTGTGGTGCTTGGACTTTGAGCTGCTATTGGTCCACAAACTCTATATGGTACTGTTTGCTGTACAAAAACCTAATCGAATAGTTTATAGTTTGGCCACTTTGAGCCTTTTTATTACTTTAGTACTATGAAGCACAGGTACATCAAAAATGTTGTCATACAAGTACTAGGTACTTACCCGTTATGGGTACGCGTACCAGTACAGCTGTACGCGTACCGGGTATGGCTAAAACGTATCTGGTACGTTTTATATGACCTGTATACATCTGGTATGCCTTGGGTACTCCATTGGTGCGCGGTTGGGTATGCCCGGGTCAAAACAAAATTTATAGAATTTTTTAGGAGCACCGCAACAAATATTTTTGCCCATTTTGAAAAATTAAACAAATATGAGGTGTTTAGTAATAATAAAAAACATAAAAATAAGTAATATCTATAATTGTTTGAAGAAAACCCTAAATTATTCCAAGAACCAGAGGTTGAGAGTCATGTCTACTTCCATTCGAAGAACAAAGCTGTTGAATCTGCTCTCCATCAAAGACGACACTGGTGGTCATCGACAAAGCTCAATATTCCAGTGAGTTCCTCTTCTTCTTTGATTTTTCTTCCTCTTTCTTCTTTGCTGGTGAGTTCCTCTTCGATTCTTCTTACTCTTTTGGCGAAGCTCTTTCTTCTTCAATTTTGCTCACCATCGAAGAAAACCCTAAATCATTCGAAGAAGAAACCTCATTTTACGAAACCGTTGGTCGTCGACAAAGCTTTTTCTTCGCTGGTGAGTTCCTCCTCTTCTTCGATTTTTCTTCCTCTTTCTTCGTCGTTGGTGAGTTCCTTTTCTTTGGTGACTATCATTTTAATTATTGAAATTAAAGAATTATAAAAATTGATTTCTTAACTTATTTACCTTTTAATATTCCTAATTCGTTTCTGATTTTTTCTGATCTATTCGTTTCAGATATTTTTTTTTTCCTAATCTTCTATGTAATGACATTAAAATAGTTCGTGGACTTACTTTAGTATTGTTGGTATTGTTGGTATTGTTGAAGAATGATTTTTTTTTTTTTTTTTTTTATTTTGTAATTTTTCTTGCATGTTAGCTATAAATATAAATAAATAAATAAATTGACGGACCCAGCCGTACTCGTACCCGTACCCTACTTTTTCTAGAATTTGCTGTATCGCTTTTTTTAGAATTTGCCATATTGCCGTACCCGTATCGTACTCACACCTGTGCTTCTTAGCTTCAATGCCTTTGTTATTGTTGTCACTGTGTTATTGCTGCTGGAATTTGGGAGTTTCGAGTTTTTAATTGTTTTCTTTATCAAGATTAAGGAATGGTTGATAAAAAAACATGAGAGGAAAAAGAAAGATGGGGATCCTACATGGAATCATTATACTCGCAATGTTTAGTGTGGAGTTTTCAGAAAAAGTTTTTTGAGTTTTCAATTCATGTATTTTTTGTTTTTTTACTTTGTAGATCAACTTAATCTAAGTATAAAATTTTGTGGAAAAATCTTTTAAAAAATTTACTAAATACAAAAAAATATAAAAATTTAGTATATTTTTGTGTCTTTTTTGTATTTATTATTTTTTTCAAAGATCCTTCACAAATATTTTACTTTTTAAGTACATCTAGATTAAGTACATCTAAATAATTTTTAAAAAATGACTAAACGATGAAAAAGATTCACTAAAAACTACAAAACATGTAAACAAAAAACTCGACAAAATAACATGTTCATTGATTTAGTCTGAATATTTCATATTAAAAATTGACCGAATCTTTACGATTCGGAACAAGGTTATTTTGATTCACGATTCAAATCCCGATTTGACAACTATGATCTAAAGTACTGTCACTACCATCATCAACAATCGAACTGGGAAGCCCCTTATTCTCAAGGAACTCATAGTGAACTTTGTTAAGCAAGAGAAGCTCTTATTGGAGGACAAAGAAGTAACAGAGTCAAAGCATGCTACTATCACTTCTGAACCTCAAAACCCAAAATTGCTCGACTCTCAACTAACTGCCTTGCCTTTATAAACTCCTTTATCGGAGCAATCGTGCAATACTAGTAAGTTAGGATCTCTTGAACCTATAAAGGTTTAAGTCTTGAAACTAGATACTTTTGTTGTTGAGGGTCAATCAACTACTGACAACAAAGAAGGATCGACAAGGATCGACTTTGACCACACAAAAGAAGTCAAAGAAACAAGGGTCGATCCTTTTGCATTGGGGGTGGGTGGAGGCAAGTGGACAAGAGCTTAGACTAGTTTGTGATAAAAAAAGGAAAGTTTAATCAAAAGATCATGAGAAGTCACCTTGCAAAACGTCTTCCCTAAGGGTACTTCATGAATGACTTGGTTTGGTTTCATCTAATGAAGTAAGGGGCAACCAAAGTCAAAATACATCCCTCGAGTCTTTGTCTTTGACCGCATTGAGCCTCCACCTTATACTAAAATTTTCAATAGGATAAGCACTGCTGACCAAGAAGAGGAAGGAGCAGGATTTTAGCTACGAAGGTCCGTTTGACTCTAAAACACTAGCGCAAAACATAAGAAAGATGAGCGAAAAAAGGGTCAAGAAAGTCAAGGTTGATTTAGGGTGAGTTTGGAATCCACCTATAAAACAATACTTTTTTTTTTGTCTTTAGTGGGTTCAACCCCCAACCCCCCCCCCCTCCCCCCCAAAAAAAAAAAATTGGTGTCAATTTTTTTTTTTTTTTGAAAAAATCGAAAATAAGTTCTCTAGAGACAAAAAAAGACTTACTTTTATTTTATTTTACTTTATTTTATTTTTGTCTTTAGTGGTGGATTTCTCTCCAAAATTTTTATATTTTGTTTTCATTTCTTTGGTCAGTCTAGTCAAGCAGAACCTAAAAGTGTAATTTAAAATTTTAAAAAAAAGTTAACTAAAGACAAAAATAAATAAATAAAATCAACAAATAAGCCACTCAAAAAGCCAATCTTAGACACACCCTCAACCAAAGAAGATAAAGAAACTTGAAGCTTGATCCCTTCTTCCACGAAGTGCATGATGTCACTCGAGATTAGTCACCATTATACTAACTAAACAAGATGAAGACCAAGTGAAAGATGATAAAAATGAGAAAATTGCATGTTTCACTTTTTAAAGATGTCTAAAGTTCAAATGTTGAAGATGACATGATGGTAGAAACTATAAGACTTGGCAATTGGAGCCAGACACACCTTGACACAAGTCTAAACTGTCTTTCCAAAAACCTTACGCTTCGACACTAGTTTTAATTGTCTTTCAGAATAACCCAACATGCTTAGATGCAAGTCTAAACTATCTCTCAAAAAACCTTACACACCTTGAAACAAGTTTAAACTGTCTTTTAGAAAAACCCAACACTCCTTGATGTAAGTCTAATTTGTCTCTCAAACCAAGACACTTTTTGACATAACTCAACTTAGTTGTTGTTGAATCACTGACAAAATTGTAATTATGTACAAAGTTAATACCAAACACCACATAGATCGAGTAACGTAGGATGTGTTTGGTATCATTTCCGTTGTTGTTTTGTTTTGTTTTGTTTTTTTTTTCTTTTCTTGAGAATATAATAAAAAGGGAATTGTTTGGCTGGGAATAATTTTTTGAAAATAATCCATTTTAGGAAACATTTTAAAGTTTTTTGGGCGAATAAAACATTTTAAATTTATTTTTTTTAAAATTTAAAATTATGTTTACACAAAAATAAAAACATGCGATGGACATTTTAAAAAAATTCACTTATTTTATAAACAAAAAATCGAAATAAAACATACCAAGAAGCTATTAATCAAACCATACAGTTTGGTTTGGATTAGGCTGATTTACAATTTTTTTTATTTTTTTTTCTCAACCCTAAAAAAATCTATCCAAACTGTCACGACAGTGAAATCTATCCAAAATTTTGTACTTACATAAATTTTGTTTCAAAAGACATTAAGCTGTATTGATATCGGTTTGTTTACATTTTAAATGGTTGGTTCAAAATGGCTTGGGTAAATTACACTAACATCACTTAAGGTTTGAATAAAATACAACAAGCCCCACAGTTTTGACATAATTATGCTAACCTCCCTTTTAGTAAGGTTAAAAAGCCTGAAACAAATGCTAATGGTTTGAAGACACAAAGCTAAACAAGATGAAATATGCATTCAATATAAAAGAGATGCCGACGTTATTTTTCCATCCATTTGACATATTAATTACTAATGAGAAGGGGATTAAATATTATGTAAATTAAAATTTTAAGGGATTTCCTTGTAATTATGCCAAACTTGTGAGGCTTGCTATATTTTCTCCAAACCTCAGGGGAGGGCAATGTAATTTACCCAACTAGTTGATTTGGTCTTTCTTTGGGTTTTAGCTTTTAGTTTGCAGTTCTGGAGTGTTTGGATGCATTTTCTCTATATTTCACACACACATTGATCCTATGTGATATTTGGGAACCTGAAAACCTGATTTATTGGATATTGTTCTAACTGTTTTACATATAAATGTTCATTTTCTCAAGTCAGTGTGGTTGTTTGAATTCCTTTAAAAATCACCATAGTTGAATGTTCATTGTTTTGTTTGTGGAAATGGAGGGAGCAACCATATTAAGCAGAGTCTGAATGAGCTGGGGTCATTTCTAGATTATATTTAAACAGCCTTTTAGATGATATATTGTGTGACAGTTCCAAACCAGTGTTGATTAGTTACATAACCACAATTGGTGTCTTTTGTTTTCCCACTTTGTAACCTTTGATTATTCTATTATCAGTTTATGCTAGTTTTTACTTTTAAACCAAACTGTATTAGGATGATTTCAGATGGTTTTGCTTATTTTATTTTATTTTATTTTATTCATTGTTTAATATGCATGTCTTAAGCGTGAAGATCATACTAATTCCTTCATTGTTATTGTTGCAGGGATTTTTTAAATGTGAGAATTCCTTGGACAGCAGGATGAGTGACAACGTTTTTGACGGACATATATTAGCTGAGAAATTATCTAAACTCAACAGTTCGCAGCAAAGTATAGAATGTATCCTTGTTTACAGAGAAAATGAACCCTCAAGTTCATTTATGGTCTTCAAAACACTGAAATTTTATGATAACTTCAATCTTGTATGATCATTTAACTGGTGTTTTACAGTAGGAATAGAAATATAATGTACCTACTCCCTAGTCTAACTGAATTGTTTAACTGTTTCCCAAATTCTACGTTCTTGACGTTAGATGCTATAAAGTCTTCTTATATTTGAGTGGCACATTTGGCAGTATTGCCGACAGCGAACATGTAAAAAAGTCACTTGGATCCTTTATGAAAATGAATTCTACTTTGAATCGTTTAAATGCTAGGTCGTTCCCCTCAAGTGACGCATTGTGCCTGCCTTCGACTGTTTCGAAAAGTGAGCAAGGGGCGCCGCATCGACGCCTGGGTGCGGTGAAAAATGGGCAAAGGTTCCTGCGTTTTTTTGGGCGAGCGCGGGTAAAGAAGCTAGTTCAAGATTATAGGTTTAGGGTAGCCACTTGGAACATAGGAACCTTAACTGGTAAGACGACGGAATTGGTAAATGTTATGATTAGGAGGAGAATTAGTATGGCTTGTGTACAAGAAACTAAGTGGACGGGTGAGAAAGTTAGGGAAATTGAGGATACCAGTTTTAAACTGTATTAATAGTGGTAAGGATAGACACATGAATGGGGTAGGAATCATAATTGCCAAGGGTCTTGTGGAGAGTGTAGTGGTGGTCACTAGGAAAGGGGATAGGATTATGCTAGTTAAACTAGTTATTGAAGAGAATATAGTGAACGTTATTAGCGCATACGCCCCTCAAGTAGGATTAGATTATTAGACTAAGATTTTTGGGAGAAAATGGATGAGATCTTACGGGAGATACCCGTAGGAGAGAACCTGGTCATAGGTGGAGATTTTAATGGCCATGTAGGCATATAGATAAACTAGGCTATGAAAGGATGCATCGTGGATACGGTTTTGGTGACAGAAATGAGGCTGGAGAGAGTATCTTAGATTTTGTATTGGCTTCTGACCTGGTGGTGGCCAATACTATGTATAAGAAGAAAGATGAGCATTTGATAACTTTTAAGAGTGGGTTAGTTAAGAGCCAAATAGATTACGTCTTAGTGAGAAAAGTAGACCGCCTAAAATACAATAATTGTAAGGTGATTCCTGGAGAGAGCCTAGCCTTTCAACATAGGATTTTGGTACTAGATTTATGTTTTAGAGGGCAATACCAAGCTAGAAAGGATGGTGGGCGTCGTAGGACGAGATGGTGGGACTTAAAAGGGGATAAACTAGAAATATTTAAGAATCGAATGGATAAAGAAGGTACTTGGGACATGGAAGATGATGCTAACACTATGTGAAACTCGATGACCAATTGTATGAGGAGAATCTCAAGGGAAGTGCTTGGAGAGTCGAAAGGAATGAGACCCAGCTCTAGGGAAAACTTGGTGGTGGAGGGAAGAGGTTTAAGTGGTAGTTAAGGCAAAAAAAGAGTGCTTTAAAAAGTGGCAGAAAGATAGAACTAAGGAAAACCTTAAGAGCTATAGATTGGTTAATAAGGAGGTCAAGAAAGTAGTGACAGAGGGTAAGTTGAAAGTTTATGAGGACCTATACACTAGACTAGATAGTAAGGGGGGAGAGAAGAGGGTATACAAACTTGCTAAGATACGGGAGAGGAAAACAAGAGATTTTAATCAAGTTAAGTGCATTAAGAGTGAGGATTCTAAGGTATTAGTGACGGATGA
Organism: Camellia sinensis; assembly: GCF_055761805.1. Lineage (NCBI taxonomy): Eukaryota > Viridiplantae > Streptophyta > Magnoliopsida > Ericales > Theaceae > Camellia > Camellia sinensis. The sequence continues at coordinate 65,516,774 of NC_138972.1, forward strand.
AGAGATTAAGGAAAGATGGAAGAATTATTTTGAGAAACTATTAGATGAGAAACATGGAGGTACGGCAATAGGGAAGTAATAGCCAGTAATACGATAAACCAAGACTATTGGTGTTATCGTAGGATTAGGAACTTTGAAGTGGAGATTGCGTTTAAGAAGATGAAATCAAATAAGGCTTTAGGACCCAATGATATCTCTATTGAAGCCTGGAAGTGTTTGGGTAAAAAGGGAGTTGCTTGGTTGATTAGGTTGTTTAGCAAAATTTTGTTGACTAGGAACATGCCAGATGAGTGGAGGAAGAGTATTTTAGTACCAATCTATAAGAATAAAGGTGATGTCCAAAATTGCAACAATTATAGAGGAATCAAGTTAATGTGTCATATAATGAAAGTGTGGGAGAGGGTGATGGAACGCCGATTGTGAGATATAACAGAGGTGTCAAAGAATCAATTTGGGTTTATGCCTGACATTTCAACAATGGAAGCGATCTATCTTTTGAGGAGAGTAACAGAAAAATATAGAGAAAAGAAAAGAGACATTCATATGGTGTTTATTGACCTTGAGAAAGCATATGATAGAGTGTCCCGAGATATAATATGGTGGATGTTAGAGAAGAAAGAGGTGACAAAAGGTTACATTGATGTGATTAGGGACATGTATGAAGGGGTGGTGACCACTATTAGATCGTCTGCTGGAGAGACAAATGAATTTCCTATCACTGTAGGGTTACACCAAGAATCTACCTTAAGTCCTTATCTTTTTGCTTTAATTATGGATGAGTTGACGAGAAATATTCAGGATAACGTGCCATGGTGTATGCTTTTTGCAAACGATATCGTGCTAGTGGATGAGACTAGAGAAGGTGTTAACACAAAGTTGGAGATTTGGAGAAAAGTTATTAAATCTAAAGGATTCCGGATAAGCAGAACTAAGACAGAATACATGAAGTGTAAATTTAGTAACAGTAACAATGAAATTAGTGGAGAAGTGAAGATTGAGAATCAAGAACTGCCTAAGAGTGAACATTTTCGTTATTTAGGGTCGATTATCACAACAGCGGGGGAGATTGATGCGGATGTGGTCCATAGGATTAAGGCGGGATGGTGTAAGTGGAGAAGTGCGTCTGGGGTATTGTGCGATAAATGAATATTCACTAGACTAAAAGGTAAGTTCTATTGAACGACTATTAGACCAGCAATGTTGTATGGGACGGAGTGTTGAGCAATTAAGAAACAATATATAGATAAGATGAGTGTGGCTGAGATGAGGATGCTAAGTTGGATGTGTGGTAAGATTAGACAAGACAGAATTAGGAATGAGTGTATTCAGGAGTGGGTAGAAGTAGCACCGATAGAAGATAAGTTGAAAGAGAATCGATTGAGATGGTTTGGTCATATTCAACGGAAACCAACAGAGGCAGTAGTAAAGAGATGTGATGCTGTAACGGTAGATGAAAGTGTTAGGGGTAGGCCTAGATTAACGTCGGCTAGTGTTGTAAATAGAGATATAAATCTACTTAATTTGACTAATGAAATGGCCTTTGATAGAGTTTCGTGGAGAAGGATTCATGTAGCCGACCCCATTTGATGGGACTTAAGGCAAGGCTTGGCTTGGTTTGGTTTGGTTTGGTTTACATTGGCAGTATTGCTGGGATGTAGTGGTCTTTCTACATTTAAATTACTTTACATATTTAGCAACACATACATAACTTGTATGTCATAAAATGCATATACATGTTTTTTAAAAAAAATTAAAATGCATATGCATATGCATGTTTTTTTTAAAAAAATTAAAATTTGTTGATCAGTTCCAAAGAAGCATTATTAATAATTAATAAATATAATAAGAGTACAAGAGGAACAAAAAGAGATACAAAGGAGGACAAGAAGCACTCCTAAAAGAAATAGAAAAAAGCACTAGGAATCACACACTGCCCTCCATTTGCTAATAATAAAAAAACAAATTATTTTTGTTAAAAGATGGGAAATTGTCACTGAACGGAAGCCAAAAAACAAACTTCCTCCAATACACTTTCAAAATCTGCAGTTTTTTCTAAAATGTTTTTGAATTCTTTTCCAACCAAATTACCTAAAGTAGTGCACAAATCACACAATTCCAAAGTTCCCGAGCTTTATTGTTAAGGCCAAACACTCAAGTCTCCAACATCTCGACACATGATGAAGGTAAAACCCAATCGAACTCTACGAATCGTAAAAATATCCACCATAATGCCTAAGCTAAAGGACAATGCAAAAGCAAATGATCACAACTCTCCTCATTCTTCTTGCACATAACACACCATTTTGTTTGTGTATTCGTAATTTGTTGGACATGATAGACGAAATATTATATTGCCTTGTGAGTTCAAATCCATCATTCTTCATCTCTTAACCAAACCAAACCAAACCAAGTATCATGTCCCAATCAAGTGGGGTAGTGTAGAAATTTAATGTATAAAGAGAAAAAGAGAATTGTATTATTGATTGATGTTTGTAATTGTTGAATTATTGAATGCTACAATGATTCCTATATATAGAAGAGTAGGTGGTAGTAGGTGGTAGATGGAGTAGGTAAAGTGGAGGTGGTAGGTGGAGTAGGTGAAGTGGAGGTGGTAGTGGTGTAGTGGGTTTAGTGGAGTAGGTGAGGTGGTAGTGGTGTAGTGGGTTAGGTTTAGTGGAGTAGGTGAGGTGGTAGTGGTGTAGTGGGTTAGGTTTAGTGGAGTAGGTTTAAGTGGGTGAAGTAGGTGGAGAGTAGGTGGATTTTAACAGCCCCCCGCAAACTCAAGGGGGATAGGAACTAACCAACTTGAGTTTGGAGAGAGTAACAAAACAAGAAAATACATAAAAATAAAAGAGGATAAGAGACACTGTATGGTCGTGTCAGACCATTGGTGAAGACACTGGATGGTGGTGTCATAACGTTGTAGAGGACACTGTATGGGGGTGTCATAACCATGTAGAGGACACTGTATGGTGGTGTCATAACGGTGTAGAGGACACTGGATGGCGGTGTCAGACCGATGTAGAAGACAGTTTATGGGGTCATGTCGGACCGTTGTAGCAGACACTGTGTGGTCGTGTCAGACCGATGTAGAAGACAGTTTATGGGGTCATGTCGGACCGATGTAGAAGACAGTTTACGGGGTCATGTCGGACCGTTGTAATAGATACTGTTGTGACAGTTGTTGTGACAGTTTACGGAGTCTTGCTGGACCCTTGTAGAAACTAACCGGAATCAATGTCGGGACAGTTTACAGAGTCTTGTCGGACCCTTTGAAGGAGCGAACAAGAATCAATGTCGGGACAGTTTACTGAGTCTTGTCGGACCCTTGAAGGAGCTAACCGGAATCAATGTCGGGACAGTTTACAGAGTCTTGTCGGACCCCTGAAAAGTCGCACCCTCAAAAGGTGTGCCCAATCTTTCAAAAAGGCGTGCCCAATCCATAAAAAGGCGTGCCATCAAAATGCGTGCCCAATCCATAAAAAGACGTGCCATCAAAAGGCGAGCCCAAGTCATAAAAAGATGTGCCGGACATGATGGCGAGGCACGTGAGTGCCTTGGCTGGCGCGCCCGTTTGTCGTCTGGCGTCAAGTAGCGCGCGATACGCGTGGCTGCCCCGTCTATTTAACCAAGGTTGATGCTGAGGCTGAGGCAGACAAAAAAACTTCTGAAAAAACTCTTCCTTTGCTGAGAGAGAAACTCTGTAATACTCTGTAACCAACCCGTCTCTGAAACACTCAGCAACATGGCCTCTTCTTCCCGTCCAGCGACCCAGAACATGGCCTCCTCTCCCCGTGGTCTGCTCACGCTCTTTCCAGAATTGAACGAGTCCACAAGAGAAATAACTGGTACGGTGGCCAGTGAACCTCAACCAAACACCTCTGGTTTTGCTCCGTTGAACTTTCCGATGCGGTCGGTGGAGCAAAAAATGGCGGTGCAAACTGATATTGAGGCCAATCAGTATACTCTGAAGTCATGTGTGGAAACCATGACTGCGGTCACAAACCTGTCGCACCGGCTGCAGAGCAGGACAAATGAGGTGCATCAGTTAAACTCCCAGTTGGCTCTGCTCCAACGCATGTATAAGGATGCGCGAGCAGAGATAAGTGTGCTAAAGACAGAAAACAAGGAGCTGAAGCGGAAGGCCACCGTGATGTTCCGATTTGGAGGTCCACCATATGCTGTAGTGGAGGAGCAGGGAGGAGGCAACTTGCTTGGTGGTCTAGGAAGCACGGAGGCAATACCCTCAAGGGCCGGCCAAGACGGAGGCAAGAAGAAGAGACCGGCGGCAGAGTAGAGAAGAAAAATCCCGCCTGTGGATGTGGTTGTTTGGGTTTGTTGTTGTTGTTGTTGTTTTTTTTTTTTTTTTTTTTTTTTTTTTTGGTGTAAAATTGTGATCAGGGCGAAATCCCGATAGAAATAAAATGAGTGTATTGTGCAAATCCGAATGGCTTGAAGGTACAAGACTGAGCAGAAAAATTAGATGGAATGAATTTTTTTTTATTTTTTTATTTTTAATAATAAAAAATTGAGGTTCAAGGAAAAGTTGGGCTGTGGAAAGAAGAAAAAGAAAAAGTAGCACCCACGTGAGTTCCATCCAATTTTTTATATATATAAGATAAAAAAAAAAGGTTTGGACGGTGGAAAAATATTTTAAAATAGAAAAAATTATATAATATAGTTATCTCTTTGAAACTATATGCTGGTGTTGATCAAAAAAGTGGGCCAAATTACCAATACCGCCAATCTTGTAGACATCTTGAAGTGGGAGACGAAGAGGCTTGTCTGATGGCCTCTTGGGCTCTGTAATCATGTCGAGGGCATCAGGAAGGGTTGGGCCCTTGTACCATGTTACCGGTGTAGAAGACACTGTATGAGTGTGTATATAGACTGCCCAAAAGATATACATGGATATAGATATCGAGCTCTCAAAAGTCGTGCCCTATTTTGTGGCTTGGAATAGCAGGGGATTGAAACCAGACGCAAGGAAGGCCGGTGTCGCGACGGAGCTTTGGCAAAGGGACATCGACGTGCAAGCGGTGGTGGTCTCCGGCGACTGAACAGTAGTGCACTCAGAAAGGAAATTTCAAGGTATGTGTAGAAAAATTTTAGCAGATTAGGTTGAGGTCCGGCGGACGGCCAAGGCGAGGTTGCCGCCCGCCGGTGAAGCGAAAAATACTAAGTGCTTAACCTTGCTCTGATACCATGTAGAAATTTAATGTATAAAGAGAAAAAGAGAATTGTATTATTGATTGATGTTTGTAATTGTTGAATTATTGAATGCTACAATGATTCCTATATATAGAAGCTATGAAGCATGGACACTCCAAAATTAGTGCCGTGGCGGTGTCCGACACGGGGACACGCCGGGGACACGGGGACACGCCGGGGACACGTATGGGACACGCCAGATGGCGTGTCCCTTTAATTTAATGATTTTTTTGCAGGGGACACGGCAGGGACACGGCGGGGACACGCGTGTCCATATGGGGACACGGCATGGGACACGGCGGGGACACGGCAGGGCTATTTTTATTTTTATTTTTTTTAATTTAATTTTTTTTTATTTTTTTAATCTTTTGCCTCTCTTATTTGGTACTTTTGTGAAAAATATTGTTGGATGTTGAATGTTTTCCCCTTCTAGTCTTAGTTCTTGTTATCGTTTATTATGATTTTTTTGTGAATTTTTTGTGAATGGATGATCTATTAATTTGTTTAAATGTAATGGTTATGTTTATTCAATTAATGTTATTATGTTAGTGTTTGTTAATTTTAATTTAGGATGAATGTAATATGAATCTACATAACACATAAAAATATATAAAATAAATAAAATAAAATTCGCCGTGTCCCCCGCCGTGTCCGTGTCCCCATTTTTTGAAAATTGCCGTGTACCGTGTCCGTGTCCGTGTCCGTATCCGTATCCGTATCCGTGTCTGTGTCCGTGCTTCATAGTATAGAAGAGTAGGTGGTAGTAGGTGGTAGATGGAGTAGGTAAAGTGGAGGTGGTAGGTGGAGTAGGTGAAGTGGAGGTGGTAGTGGTGTAGTGGGTTTAGTGGAGTAGGTGAGGTGGTAGTGGTGTAGTGGGTTAGGTTTAGTGGAGTAGGTGAGGTGGTAGTGGTGTAGTGGGTTAGGTTTAGTGGAGTAGGTTTAAGTGGGTGAAGTAGGTGGAGAGTAGGTGGATTTTAACAGGTAGGCTATGTTTTCTCCATTTTACTCTATCAAGGGCTATATGCTTAGTTAAATTAAATAAATTCATATCTTTTTTTACTACTGCATCACATATCAGTTTAGATCTTCCTCTCCCCCCCAACATTTTCATTTATGGTAATTGTATCGCTCTTCCTTACTGTTGCATCTGTAGGTCTTTGCTGTATATGATCAAACCATCTTAGCCTTTTCTCTGTTCAACTTAGTTTCAATTGGTGCTACTCGTATCATTTCACGAATATATTAATTTCTAATTCTCTCTTTCCTAGCCTTACCACACACCCATCTAGGAATTCTCATCTCAGCTACACTCATTCTATGAACGTGTTATTTCTTCGTTACCTATACATTTTGTTCATTTTAGTTTAGATCTTCCTTTCATTTTAGTTTAGATCTTCCTCTCTCCCTTGACATTTTCATTTATGATAAACATATCACTCTTCCTTATTGTTGCATCTATAGGTTTTTGGTGTACATGATCAAACCATCTTAGCCTGTTATCTCTCAATTTATTTTCAATTGGTGCTATCCCTATCATTTTGCGAATATGTTCATTTCTAATTCTCTCTTTCCTAGCCTTACCACACACCGATCTAAGAATTCTCATCTCAACTACACTCATTTTATGAACGTGTTATTTCTTAGTTATGTATATATTTTGTTCGTATAGTATTATTGGCATTATAGCTATTCTATAAAAAAAATTCTTTCTATCTTGTTGGTATTTGTCGATCATATTACACCATTAATGTATGAAGTGTGCAAATGCTCTTGCTGCCGGCCGGTTTCTCATTTTCCTGGCAATAAGATGTAGAACCTTTTGGCAACATGATGAATAGGTTTTGGTTGTGCTATCTCTGTAAGCATCAATCTTTCTAGTGCTTTCATAGCTCTTTTATCTCTCATTATTCTTGACCTCGTGCTGTTTATTGAGATTATACTCGTCATGTACATTTATTGACAATGATTTTTTTTTTGCAAAAGTCTTCTGGTTGTTTCTTAGGTTTTTATCTAAAGCCTATTCATGTTTTAATTATGGTCAAGTGAAGTATATGTTTCTCAACTGTATCGATTCAGTCTCTGGGTACCTTTCTCTTTGCTTTTGCATTGTGCTGTATTGGCAATGCTAAAGTAGGGGTGACATGAGATCTTACAAATGGCATAATAGTTCTTTCAAGAGAGTTAATGTTATTTTTATTTAGTGAGATGAATTCTATTTAAGATGCTTAAAGAAATATGTACTAACTAGGGAGTCACTGGTCAAACTTAGTTAATGTTTTAGTTGATAATTTTTTTTCTTTCTTAAGGAATGTGTTTTGAGTCTCTGTTGTAATGTAAGTCTTGATCAGTGTCTCTCCAAGGTAGATTATTTTGATGATGACGCTTAATTTGTGTGTATCTTCTTGCTAGGGTTGAGTGCTTAGACTAATTTGCTAACAAGAACACATACTTGAGAAATGTGGCTTGGTTGTCTCGATTGATTTGCTAATTAGAACCATGAAGGGGTTCTGTTTCCCTGTTGATCTTAGGAGTGTTTTCCCCTATTTGGTTGAGGTCTCCTGTTCATACATCCAAGCTCCAGTCTGCATCATATTGAAGTCAAAGCAGATTTCACTTCATTGGGTTAAAAAATTATCGGTAGAATTTTTACTCTATTTGAGCTACAATCTGAATGTTCTCCAATTATCAGACCTTGAGAATTGCATATTGGTGGTTTCAGTGATAAAAAGTGGTGATTTTCCTCCCTCCATTTCCCCATGCACTTTCACAAACTCACCCAATAAAATCCTCTCACCTTTTTTGTTTGTTCCAAACCCACTACCATTCCAAAATTCTCCTTCCAGCTACCCTTTTCCACATGGTATTAGCTTCCATGGATTTTTTAATATGCAAGTGAGGAATGTTAGGTTTCCATTGTTCAGATAATGATTTTGTTCTCCCAAGTGAATGGTGTCTTCTTCTTCTTCTTCTTCTTCTTCCCCTTTTTTTTTTTTTTTTTCTTTTTTTCCATTTTTAATTTTATTTTTAATAGTGATACAACCGAGTCTTACATGCATAATTGAAATATTTTTCCCATGTGTAGTATTTTCAAATTAGTTTTGCTTTTCAAGAGTGCATTAGTTTATAGTAGCAGCTTCTATTGTGTCCTTTTGAAGATTCAATGCCCTGTTGAAATTTGTTTTGATTAGTTTCACTTTTGCTGTTGAATGGAATTATGGAAAGTGCTTTTCAGTATGTCATGTCCTTTTCATTAATAATATATTCCTTCAAAAATCTGGTTAGCATAACTATTGTTAAAGTTTTAGATGTATTCATCAAATTGCTGCTAGTTTATAAATAATTAGAATCTCGCCACCAGTATAGCATACTCATCTTTAATTAGAAGCCATTTACGAAGAATGTTTTTCATGAACTATTCTTTCATCTTTTTATTTTTTTCTTGGCGGCACTTTTTCTTGGGATAGCCTTTTCTTTTTGTGCATTTGGGTTTCTTTTTGCTGGTTTTGTAATGGGTATAACATGGCTTGCATTTCCTTGACAATTTGTTAGCATTATCCCGTTGGTGCATTTCTCATAGAAAAAGAGCTAGACAGATTGTTGAAACATGGGACAAAGCATCCAGTGCTGCTCAGCGAGAACAGCGAATTTCTTTCCTATATTTGGCCAATGACATTCTGCAAAATAGTAGGCGAAAGGGCAGTGAGTTTGTGAATGAATTTTGGAAAGTCCTTCCTGCGGCTCTCAAGAATGTTTATGAAAGTGATGATGATCATGGAAAGAAAGCAGCCTGTAGACTGGTAACTCCTACTCATTTATGAAGAAAGCATTTCCTTCAATTTTGTCAATTTCAGGTTGAAGATAAAGTTGAAATTTCTATATGTGCATATATTTTTATGTATGTACTACGTACACACATACATAGCATATTTGTAAACCCTAAACCCCAAACGTTTAACTGCACTTGTAAATATCTATGAAATCAAATCTGACCTATGATTCTGCCTTTTCGCAATTTTCTATCTTACCTGCTTAATAAAGAATTCAGTAATGCATGCATTGTGTAACTGGATGATGGGCTTCCTTTGAGTCCTCAGGTTGTGGTTTTTGTATAGATGCAGACAAACTAGATCCTAGTTGCACGAAGTGGAAGCGGGGGTGGGGGAGCGAGAACCTATAGAAGTTTCTAAGGCTAGAAACACCTATGGGAGCATGTATAAATTTTATATATTAAATATATAAATATATTCTAACAATTATGTTTTTTTCTTAGTTCTAAAATGTGTAAAAATATGAATAAATATTTGAGATTGATGTCAACTTCAAATAGTCTGTCAACTACAAATAAATATTACGTAAGTCAAAAGTATTATAATAAATTGAAGTTATTAGCGAGTTTTTCACAAGTTTCTTACTTGAGATTGCAAAAACAAATTTCTCAATAAGAAACATCACCTATGTAGGAGTTTGTTGCTACTAAGAACTGGATTAGTTTAAGAACCTCTTGTAATTCATAACATGGGTTTGCACAATTTGTTGATTGGGCTGCGGTCTTTCTGTTTTTTGTGGTTTGGGTGAAGAAGCAGAGTTTGTGTCCTTCGTGATGTGGTTGTCTTGTTGATGTAATAGGGTTTATTGTTTTGGTTCTCTTAAGTGGATAGTTGTCTCTTTTGCCTATAAATAGGTGGTTACGTCTTTTAGTAATTAGTTTATGACATTTAAGATTGTTGAGATTCTCTCTAATGAAATCCTCTTCCTAATTTTGGTTCCATCATTTTGGTTTCATAGCTAAGAGATTTGCCTATTGATCCTCATTCATGTACCAATTGCATGAATGTGAGAAGTTACAAACTTGATTTTTGAAACCCTAGTTTATAGCTTCAAAATCTCTGAAACCTTAACTTGCAGATGATTTTCGTCCTTTTTTCTGAATCCTTGTTCATCATCGAAGTTAGTTGAGTCATCTTTGTAAGTTGATCTTACATGTCAGAGAAGGATTGCGCTTTGTTCATGACTTGTTTTTGCTTTTGGAATTGACATCGCGACTTTGATCTCATTGCATCGATTTACGAATTGATAAAGCCCTAAGCTTTGACATCACAAACTACTTTCAATTTGTGACTCCAAAGTCGTGCTTTGATCTTGACTTTGATTTCATGCTTGGAATTGAGATCTCAACAGTGTGCATTCACGATTTGTTCTTGGTTCAGCCTACTAGCGTTCGACTTTGGTGCAATTTGACAATTGAGAGTCGACATTTCAAAAATTGTATTCTTGATTGTGAATGGTAATCGATCTTTGAGCTGGCAACTATGAATTTGATTTTGACCTATGAATTGACTTTGTGACTCGATATGTTCTTCAACTCTAAAAGGAAGATTTTCTAGTCTTCAATTTTGAACTTTGAAGTGCTATAATGAGTGTTTCACTATTTTGGGTTTGTCATATCCAGGGTGGTGTTGTCTTCGAGTAATATTGAACACAAATTGACGACGGTAATTGAGGCTCTTTGTTGCTTTGAATCTTGCTTGGAAATGTTGCGATTTGTTTTGATTGTGGTTATCAAAATGTTCAACCAGCAGCGTCCAATACTCCGAACCCTAGCTAAATATATATATATATATATACATATTTTAACCAAACCAAATAGATAATGACCACACTTATTATTATTATTATTATTATTTTCAAACAATATATAGATAGATACACACAAACAAAATGGTTGAGTGATGACAGCTGAATAGAATAGTATAGGTCTTACAGTTTTAACAAATCATTATTATGTTCTTCATCTTCCTTCTTCCTTCTTCCCTCTCACCATCTTTTGCTCCTCCATCTTCTCTCTTCTCTCTATCCCTCTTCCCCCATTTTTAGCTTCTTTTTTTTTTGTGTTTTTTTTTTTTGAAAAAAGTAGTTCGGAACCGTTATGTAACGATGCATAACAGGCCATTATGGCTGTTATGACACCGTTATGACCTCTACGGAAACCGCTACGGCCAACACACCTGTGAATCTCAATCACACTGCAAAAACGGCCATAACGGGTGGCGGTAACCACCACAATTATTACGTAACGGTTGCGGTTGCTTTTAAAGTCCTTTTGCTCTTCAAACACGTCTTTTTAGGAATATCTTCCGCAAGCCTTGTCTCTTTATCTTGTGTTCGTGTTTGCTGAACTGTTGTGTGGGAACTTTATTTTGGAAAATCTTGATCGATGTGTGAAGAGCTATTTTGATGACATCTTATTTCACAAACGGCATGCCACATGGGTGTCTACTCACACTTCAACATGGCTTTGGTAGATGTGCATAAACAAAAACTCATTTTCAAGGAAGGGTATTTGTTAAGGTGATTTTGAACAAGGACTTGCAACCACTTAGTCTTATTCACTGTTGCATGTCCATTGTACCTTCGTTTGTCATTTTTGTGTCATTTTGTTGATGTCTCCAACTTGAGGACAAGTTGTTTCCTTTAGAGTGAGAGTCTGATGTAATAATGTTTAGAGTTTTGGTGCTCTTAAGTATTTAGTTCTCTTTTTTGCCTATAAATAGGAGGTTAGGTTATTTTAGTAATCAGTTCATGATATTTAAGATTGTATTTTTGTGAGCTTAGTACTCTTGTATCTCAAGTTGAGATTTTCTTTCTAATGAAATGCTCTTCCTAAATTTGGTTCCATCATTTGTTTTATCTTGGAAATGTTCTTCCATTCTAACATTTTTTATTTATATATATAAAAAAAACTCAAATAAGAAATTTCATCACTACTGTAGCAAGGGTGAAGACCCTTATGCATGTTTAGTATTCAAACAAAGCTACTGGTTGAAACAAGTTGAAATTCACAACTGGGTGATGTTTTATCTAGGTGGTATGGTTGTAAATTAATGTCTAGGTGATTTTTGGTCTCTGTTAGGGCTGCAAATGAACCGAGTTGTTCATGAACATACTTGAGCTCAGCTCGTCTCTCATTCAGTCCAGTTTGTTTAATAAATAAATGAGCTCGAGCTAAAATTTTAAGCTCATTTGTTAATCGAGTCGAGCTCAAGCTCAACCCAAGCTTGACTCGAAACAGCTTGCAAGCCAAGCAAATATGAATAAAAATAATAATATATATATTGTTATATTATTATATAGATATAAATATGTTAGACATAGCACCTGTAGACCATCACTTTTAGAATGCATGAGGGACTAATGCATCTTCTTCTTTAGCGATGTGGGAATGAATAAAATGTGCAGCGATGACGGCATTTTGAAAACAAGCTGTTACATTTCACCTATTTGTAGCTGTCCCACATCACTTATCATAACGTTGGCACAATTACATGCTCACTATATAAGAGGGGCTTGAGATGTCCAGCATGATGGTTTGGTGACAATCTTTACCATTTCGACCCAAGATTGAGCCAAGCTTGAGTTTATCAAATATCTCACAAGCCAAGCTCAAGCTTGTATGATAACGCTAGACTTGAGAGTCCACAGATGCCGAAAGGGTGTGCCCCTGGTAGCAGCAATGTATCCACTTACAATGCTGGCATAACTTGTTGAAACCCCAAATAAGGACAGAAACAGAGAACTTTAGGTCCCATGCCAACAATTTAGCATTTGATAATTAGTAGTTGTCTTGCTGCTTTTGAATAGAATTGAGTACCGTAAGTCCCTTGCCAAACCATGTAGTAAGTGATCATTAATAGTCTCAGCTCGTGACATTGTGAGCATATGAGGCTTGTTAGGTAATGTTCTACGCTTTGCACTAAATCCATGGTCAGGGTTTTCTCCAACATGAATGTCCAAGCAAACAATGCAATCTTAGAAAGCACTTTGAAATGCTAAATGCCTTTCCAAGGAAATGTGATACTCCACCTTGACAAAAAGTTTGTAGCATATATTTGAATTTTGGTCCCCAGGCAGCATAGCCAGCTGAAGCCTATTTTGATGTATTTGGAAAAAAATTTAACTGAGGCCAAAAGGCAAAAATTAAGTGAGATCCTTTATAATTTTTTTTGACATTATCATTTAATTTAAAGTAAATATCTCTCATTTTTTTTTGAGATGCAAAGTCGCTAATTTAAGTTTTTAAATTCATGTTTTTCAAACATATCATTTTCAATTGATATTATGAGTGATCCAATTAATGTATCTTGTGTCATCGTTGATATTAGGTATGATTTTATCAATTTTTTACTTAAAAAAACATTTTACTGTAGAAGCAACTATTTACATGTATTGACAATAATATGTTGTAAACAATACATGTATTTGGAAAATAAACTATATTTATTTATTTATTTATATAATGTAGTTTGTCAACTAGGATGTGTTTGGTCTGTGCTAAATAAGCTACTTCTTGGCTAATTTTAGCATTCACCAAGCACATTAACTTTTTTAGCAACAACATTATCCTATAAACATTGACGTATCAGTGTTTGTTTCAAAAGAGAAATTTGTCTATTGGAAGAATTTTCAATGTTACAAAGTGAGTTTATCATTTAACAGAGCACTTTCTATGTTAAATACAAATTCAAGCTTCTTTGATTGGTTGAATTGAGAAATGTCTCTGTTGGACAAAATTTTACTGATTGAATTGAAATTGTTCTCAAATAGAGAAATTGCTGTATTGTTTTGACGTTCAAGTATTGGTGTTGTAAAAGGGAAATTTCGGTTTTGAAACTTGAAAGAATTTTCCACTGATGAAGTGAATTATTGTTTAGTGGTGGTGGTGGTTGTTTGGGCTCTTCCAAAACAAATTTAACTAACAGAAATTTCTCTGTTCAACAACAAAGAAAAAGTACTTGAAAATTATAATTTTTTAATTTTTGCTGATTTTTTGGTTTTCTTTTTATCTCATCAACGATATTGGATTCTTTAAAATTGTGCTCTCTCAAAGTATGGACATCCATTTTTCTCCTGCTTTGCTAATAACAATAGTAGATTTATTCTGTGGATTTTTCTCCTCCAATTACCCCAATAGGTGCTTTCTTTTCTCTTGCACGTGCCTTTGTTCCTCATTCATTCAAATCAAAGGATGCTTTATCAGGAGGGGATAGGGATAGCGCATTGGCTTGGTTGACCGTTGGCGAGCTTAGCTTAGAGAAAAAAAATGGATGCCTTTCTAGAGGAGACTATATGAGGAATCACAAAGTTTAAAGTGGCATGTGGAATGTGATTGGTAATTGATGGTAGTTATGGAATCGGTTTGGGATTAGGGCCCCCCTTGAACCATCTCACCCATGATAGCCAAGTCGCAGAGATCATTGAATTGGAGCACAGTGTATTCTTGGAAGCTCCCATTTTATAAAGCAGGGAACAACTAAGGCATTGAAATCCCCTAGTGCTTTTATCAAGCGAAGCAACCCAACATACCTATTGAAAGGAGTATGATGAATATTTATCCTTAGTAAATCGGACTATCATGAATGAAACAAAAATCGCGTAATTCAAAGGAACAAAATCCGTGTAATACAAAGGACTAGATGTATCACATTAGTATTGACTGGCTTGATGGGAAAAAAAGCCATTTAATGTTGAGGATTTTCCTCCACTGAACTGCTTCTTAAAATCTTCCATAAAAAAGTGTATGAGAGGGTCTGAGAACATCGCTGGAAAAGTCAAAGACCGCCAGAAAAGTTACCTGATTCTTTGAAGGCTCGTCGGAAAACTCAAATGTCTCCGGAAACTTCGAATCTCCTAGAAATAAGTGGTGAGGCTAAGATTCTTCAATGGCCACAACTAATGGAAACTCACATGGAGAAGAGATGATGGGAAGAAAAGGTTGGGTAAAGAAAAAGGCAAAGAAGCTACAGAGAGATAATCATGGCAAGCTCCCATAGATCTCACTTTCACTCTTAAGGAACGAAGATGAGCACTCCCAAAGGCTTTCCCTCTCTAAAATTCCTCCTTAAAGTTATGGGGAGGGCTCTATATATAGGCAACCCAAGTGATAGAGTCCCCTGTGCAAGGCACATGGGAGAATATTCTCTCTAACTACTTTGTCCGAGGAGGTAACCTCTCCGAGAATGAGAAAAGCCCAAAAATGAGATTAACCCCTCAGCAAATCTCTCTTCTTAGCCATACCGAAATAATGTTCCCCAACCATCCTAAAGGATCGGCATAGTCTTAGAGGACCCCTTGCCGCTAATATTGCCGAGTCTCATGGACCCCCTGAGGTCATGCCATCTCACCCCGAGTATATGCTAAATTGACCGGTGAGTGAATCCATCTCCACTTGGAATTTATGCCCTTTGTTTAGGGTCTACCACACTTATGTTTCTGGTGGGTTGATCCCAGAGTGCTCTAAATCTGCAAATGTTTTGGGACTTATCAAAGGAGCGGCCTCTAGATTGTAATCGAATCCGTTCGAAGCATGAATGCCTCGGATCTCTAGGCATGCTCAATGCCCTTTCGAGTCCGGGCCCGAATAAGTCTCTAGATTCGTGGATTTGAGCTTTTCAAGGCTTAGAGCAATCCGACTCGTTTGAGGGCCATAAATTTGGACCACTAATTTTGGACTTTTCGATTGGACCTAATTAATTTAAGGGTAAATTAGGTTTACTTTAATTATAAATTGCCCCCTGTGATTCTAGAAATTACATTATGCCCCCTAAAGTTTTTAATTTCATAACAAATAGGTCCTTTTATTAATAAATTATCAAATTAATTAACAGTTTTTAATAATGTTAAAATTTTATTTCAATTAATAATTCAAATAATTTTATTATATAGATAGGTAAATAGTTAGAAATTTCACTTTTTCAATTAATTCTGTTAAATAAAAAATTCTAACAGAAAGGTATTTGTAATTTTCCAAACCACAGGGGGCAATTCGTATTTTAAGTAAACCTCAAGGGGTGTATTTTTAATTTATCCTTAATTTAATGGGCTCAAGCTAAACCCTTCTTGCATTTTGCTCCTTGTTTGTATGAGAAATTTTAATTTTCTCAGACATGCACCTTTTCCAACATCCTCGGACTCGCTTGCCTGCTTGATTTTCTCGGATGTATTTTGTCTCACTTTCTCGGATGTATTTTGTCTCTATGTGATTTATAAATAAGGTTGACAACTTATAATAATAAAAAAGAATCTTTTGGTTCTTCTTATTCTTGTACCACGTTTGGGATCACAAACTCAACACATGACAGTACATGGCTCTCTGCTCTATTGCTCCATTACTACCTCAAACAAGACATGCAAGGATCATTCTACTTTTAAGAGGTCGATGCTATTATTCAACATTCTTAGTAGTAGCAACAGTCAACACACAAGGGCTTATTTTTTACAAACAGTCAATTATTCAACAAGAAGAACTCAACAATAATTATTCCAACATTCACAAGGATGGCAATGAACAAATTTATAAAGGCAACCCGCGAATACTCAACATTTTCAATAGCTCTGTTTTTATCAAGATTAGCAATGCACGGGCTCAAGTTTTAAATATCAACAAGAGTGCAATGTCATGGTTTGTTTTTGTCTTACAAAATCAGCCATGGAGTTCAAGAAAGTTCTCTCAAAATTCAGATTCGGATGATGAACAAAACTCAACAGATTATTACAAAATCAAGATTGCAAACCCTAGTGTCAGTATCAAGCTTCTATCAAAATTCATAAGCTCAGAGTTCACCTAAGCATAAGATATATTGAAAAAAGAAAAAGGTTTCAGAAGTTCACCCACAGATCTCTAAATTGAGGAAAGAGGGTTTTAAACACTTACCCACCGATCCGAAATAGACAAGAGAGGATAAGTTAGCGGTGAGTCACCCAAATCCGCAATCACAGTGCGTAAGCAAAGTGAGACGGATGGTGTGTGGCCGAGTAGTGTTGCGGCTCAGGGCGAAGCAGTGGTGAGTGCGCATAGTGTCAACACAAGTGAAGCTGAAGCAGAGAGACCGATGACAAGCTGGGCTGGTGTCAGCACGAGTTGACAAGGCTAAGGGGCTACGTCGTGGCACCGACGACACTGGGTGAGCTAGAACCATGGTGCGGCTATGACGGTGGTTGTCGTCAATGGTTTTCGAGGAAGGACGAAGCTCTGGTTCAGTGTTTACATAAAAAAAAATTTGAAGTCTGGGGTCTTTGCTTTCTTGATTTGCAAAGAGAAAATTGGGGTTTGGCAAAAAGATAAGGACAAGGGTTTTTGTCCCTTAGCTTGGAGCAAAAAGTTTGATTCTAGAGACCTTCAAATATTCTAGAAATAAAAAAGTGGGTCCTGGTTAGACTTTTCAAAATAAAAAGAAGGTCAAGCCATTGTTTCTATTTGTTTCAAGAAAATGATTATTTTTTTTGGTTTGTGGCTGTTGGTAAGAGAAACCACAAAAAGGTTGATTTTTCAAATATTCTAGAAGAAAGAAATGATTTTGGAGTTGTCCAGGTTGTAGAAGAATTAAATACTAAGGCTTGATTTGCTTTAAAAATCAAAAAAAAAAAAAAATAATGGTACAGAAATGTGTCCCAAATGTGGTACAAGAATAAAAATGATCAAAAGATTCTTTTTTATCATTATGAGTTATCAACCTTATTCATAAATCACATAGAGACAAAATACGTTCGGGGAAGTGAGACAAGATATGCCCGAGAAAATCAAGTAGGTGAGCAAGTTCGGGGATGTTGGAAAAGGTGCATGTTTAAAATTAGTGGGCCCGGATTTATCGCCATCAAACGGGTCGGATTGCTTTAAGCCTTGAAAGGGTTCGGATCCACGAATCTAGTGACTTGTTCGGGTCCGGACTCAAAAGGGCATTGAGCAAGACTAGAGATCCAAGGCATTCAGGTTTCAAATGGATTCAATTGCAATCTAGAGGTTGCTTCTTTGATAAGTCCCAAAACATTTGTGGATTTGGAGCATTCTGGGATCAACCCACCAGAAACATGAGTGCGGTAAAGCCCGAACAAAGGGCCTGGATCCCGAGGACAGTAGGTGGAGATAAATTCACTCATCGGTCCATTTAGCCTATACTTGGGTCTAGATGGCACAACCTTGGGGAGTTCATGAGACTCAGCAATATTAGCGGTGGGAAGTCCTCTAGGACTACCCCGACCCTTTGGAATGGTTGGGGAGTATTGGTTTGGTATGGCTAAGAAGAGAGGTTAACTGAGGGGTTGATCTCATTTTTGGGGCTTTTCTCATCCTCGGAGAGATCACCTCAGACAAAGTACTTAGAGAGAATATTCTCCCCATGTGCAAGGCACATGGGACTCCAACACGTGAATTGCCTATATATAGAGCACTTCCTATAACTTTAAGGAGGAGGAATTTTAGAGAGGGACATCATTTGGGATCTCATCTTCCTTCCTTAAGAGTGAAAGTGGGATCTATGGATGATTATCTCTCTCTAGCTTCTTTGCGTTATTCTTCACCCAACCTTTTCTTTTCATCATCGCTTCTCTATGCAAGTTTCCCTTAGTTGTGACCATTGAAGAATCTTAGCCTTACCACTTATTTCTAGGAGATTCGAAGTTTCTGGTGACATTTGAATTTTCCATTCAGAGTTTCCAACGACATTTGAGTTTTCCGGCGAGCCTTAGAAGATTCCAGTGACTTTTCCGGCGGTCTTTGACCTTTCTGGTGACGTTTTCGGACCCTCTCATACAAGTGTAGGCAGGCTTTTTAGGCAAAATTGTTTCTCTAGAATGGGATTGTTTGAAACCTTTAGAAGATAGAATCATCTATTACTCTCATCCAAACACCCATCGATGTTGCCTTAAATGCACTGCCGCACTAAAGGCTTACTCCTTTTCCGACCATCACAATTTACTTTACATTGAAGTCTTTTAAGCTCCCTATCATTTCTAGAAGATAATTTCACCCCTCTTTTTTTCTTCTTAGAATCACCATCAATCTTTTCTACCATATTTTTGTGAGTAACAACCAACTCATTATCTTCTTCACCACTTGTTCAATCCAGTCATTACTTAAATAATCACCCTTGCCATTAAATATAGTAGACAACTCTAACTTACCACTGATCTCCCAATCCTCTTTAGAAGTAAGAAACCTTTGTCATCAATGTCAAACTAAAATTTAGATCGAGATTGAGATATAATGACCAATAGGGTCGTAATAGTCTCACATTGGCCCAAAATGGTACTATGACAACCAATAGGGTCACCATTATGGTATGTTCATCATATATTCAATAATAACCAGATTTTATCTATTTTGCCCATTCTCTTACGCCAAAATTAGCTCCCACTTTTCTGGGAAGCTTAAGGAAAGCTATGTCTCTGGGTTTTCTCCACTAAATTGAAGCGCTAAGCTTGGGAGTTAGAGATCAAACCCTTGAAGCTTCTTGGTCAAGTTTCTTCAAATTTTTTTGACTTTTTCATTTGTTGAAAAATCTTGGATATTGTTCATTTTGGTGTAAGATAACTTAGAGCTTGTAACTTTGTATGTTAGATTTGTGAATGAATGAATTTGTTGGATAGCTTGATATAAATTGTTGGGCCTATTTCTCAACAACTTAGGCATCGTTTGGCAACAACACGTTTTAGCTTAAAAGTCAAAAGTCACTATAAGTTGTCACATCACTTTCTTTACTTTTCTGCATATCTTTTCGTAAAAAAGCCAAAAAATAAAATAGCTTGTTCCCAAATGAAGCCTTAAGCTTTTGGGAAAATTGATAACTTAACATGGTATCAGAGCTCAGGTTGAGAGAGGTCTTGGGGTTCAAGTCTACCTGTTAGTACTTGATTTTTGGTCCCCGTTTGGTTTCTTCTTCTCCATTTGGTTGTTTGCTTCTCCTTCTGTTTGGTTCTTTGTTTGTTGCTTCACGTGCAAGAGAGGGTTTCATGTGAAGGAGGGTTTTGGATAGTTTAATACACATTATTGGGCCCAACAATCTAAGCTTTTGGGAAAATTGGCAACTTAACCAAATGAATGCTTGGATACATATTTTGTTATTATTCATATTATTTTTAGTTGACTATTAAATTTTGTTAAATTTTTTATGGTTAGTTTATATTTTAATTTTTGTAAGATAATTTGTATCTTCTTGCTTCATGATAAATTTATAAATGGAAGGCTACTTCGTTTTAATAGTGATTAGAATAGAAGCCATTTTAATTTGGGCCCCCGCTAGTGAATGGTGGGATTGGTCCCTCAGAGTAGTCTGTCCAATGGGCCCGATACCAAGTTGTAAAAAAAAAAAGAAGAATAGAAGCCATTTTTCATAACTATATATGATTTTGAAAAAAAAAAGTACATACATATTGATAATACTTGGGGGAGTTGTGATGGGAAAAAAATCAAGATTCCCGTTGTTACTACCATGCATATCCCTTACACTCTGCTTTTATTACACTGTCTCCATTACCATTACAAAGGCTCTAACCATTACTTAAACCCTGACTAGAACGTGCGTTATTTTTTTCTCTTTCAAAACAGCAACGTAACTATTTGTACGTCTATAATTGGTATAAAATATAAGTTACTTTTGAAGTTTTGAGACCTATGATCATTGAATTTTGCACATCACTTGTACCTACTAAGGAAAAGCTCATTGTTGGTATATGTCATAGTTGTACCTAGGTGTGTACGCACGTACATGATTTGCATTACAACATGGAGGATGATATAGTTTTACTTGTGTAGTTTGTTTAGGCTTGGGACCATGGTGCATTTTTGGTTAATGATTCTTCCTTCTTCACTTAAATATGGAACTTCTCCATTGTAATGTTAATGAACAAATTATGCTTTACATAATAGGAGGAATGCAAGTAAATCATGAATCAATCATAGCTTTTAGACACTATTGATGTTAACGATGATGCATATTTGTATTTTTCACTCTACGTTCATTTTGTTGTACAACCTACCTACCTTTGTTTCTTTACTTGACAGCCCCATTCCCTACCATATGATGGCACTGGTTGTGTAATGTTGATGATAATTTTAAGATCAGCATCAATTACTCCATTTGCATGTTTTTGAAAAATTTCTATTTTGTTGTAGCATTTCTTATTGGATAATATATTAGTTTAAACTAATGCTAATTTAATTTGCGTGCACTTCTAACATTTTATCCTGATTATGCCTCTTTTCATTTGATATTTTGGGGCTTTTTTTCATATATATATATATATATTTTTTTATTTTTATTTTTATTAATCAGGTGGATATATGGGAAGAGAGGAAAGTTTTTGGATCTCGGGGTCAGAATCTTAAAGATGAAATCTTGGGTAAGGATCCTCCTCCTCCTCCTCCTGTTAGCAATGGAAAGAGTGCAAATCCTATTAAGATAGTAAAGAGGGATGCTCACTCCTTAAGAATTGTAAGTATTTGCCAAATTTTCTGTTAGTTTTTTAATCTGGTTGACTTGACCTTGTTTTGTTTTATTTTTGTTTGAAAAAACTGTATTTATGATCATTGGTCATGCCTATCTTGGTTGTCATCTTCAGAAATTGGCTGTTGGAGCTATGCCCGAAAAAATTGTAACTGCATTTCAGTCAGTGCATGATGAAAATGTCACCGAAGAAGCTGCTTTGAACAAGTGTAAAGCTGCTGCTAGTCTAGTGGGGAAAATGGAGAAAGATGTAGAAAGCACTTCTGCTCATGGTAAGAATTATCTCTATTTTGCATAACTTCGATGGCAATGTATGTGAAAATTAAAAAAAAATTCATCAGTGACACTCTTCAGAAGTTTAATTATATTAAATTTTTTGACCTGTCTGTCCTCGTTTAGTATTCATATCATGTTAATTCTATTGATTATCGTTCGGACAAATGCTTTCCAGTGTTCTTTCATTGTATATCTTCATTGTCAGGAGTTTTTTTTTCTCTACTTGCTTCAGTAACTAAGTGCATCATTTTTCCATTAAATTATAATTGGTCATGTTTGCACATACTAAATCATCCTTCAAGGCAAATTTCACATTTAAATTGTATTGTATATAATTTAAAAATATATATATATATATATATGTATAGATGAACTTTTTTATTTTGTTCTTTACTTTGTGGCCACTCATTTGGCATTTGCATTTGATTTAAGAACAAATGGGGAATGAGACGATTTGTGAGCTGTGACATCAAACTGATGTAAGATTTTTGTTTGTTTTTTTCCCCTCTCTGGCAATTAAGATGCAGGACTTCTTTTCCCCCAGTAAGTGAAAAATAATGTAATATGTAAGACTAGTGCAAAAAGATACTACTCTACAAAATATGATTCTAAATTAAATGTATTATGGAAAGGGTTTTAATAGTTGGAATGCTGCTGACGAGTGCCGATTTCAGTGTATTTTATAGAAGGCTTAGGTCAAGGACAACTCATGGGTATAGGATTTTGAAACTGAGGAAAGAAATGGAAAGGGGGTTGGGCTGGAGCAGTGTTATTAAAGGCGATAGGCACACTAAGACGCCAAGGTCTCCTGGGGCCTAGGCTCAAGGCACAAGGTTCATCGAAGTGAGGCGCACCTTGTACGGGAAAAAAATATATAATTTAATATAAGTAAATAATTTAGAGTTCAACATAAACAAAATGAAATGTTAAACATTTAGTGTTTTTTTGGAGATTAGGAATTAGGGCTAATTTTTCTTCTATCATTGATTTGGGGTTGAATGCCCAATGTATTAGCATCTGTAATAAGAGTAGGAATCTTCTGTAGCTGCACCATATTAAATCAATGGTTAGATTTTAAACAAAACCAATTAAAGCAATAATAAAAAAAGTCCTCAAGACGCAAGCCTTGGGCCAATCAAGCGCCTTATCACAATCTTCTGGTGTGGAACGCTACAAGGCACAAACCTTGGGACCTAGGCGCGCCTTATCGAAGTCGCCTGGCCTGGAACACTACAAGGCGCAAACCTTGGGTCTGGATGGGACTTGGACCTAGGCGCACGCCTAGGCGCTCCTTTAATAACACTGGGCTGGAGGGTTTATAGATAGAAAAGGGGGTTGGGCTGGGTTTTGTTTTTAAAAAGGATGGGTTCTAGAAATGTTAGAATTGTGTTGGAATTCTTTGCACAAGTGTTTTTAAGTGTGAATAGCAGGCCCAGTGGTAGGGCAAAGGCTTAGAGTTGCTAAGGGTCTATTGGAGTCCTTCATGAGCTGTGGACTGTAATATAGGAATGGTAAGCTTGACTTTCATTTAGGTAGAGGTTGCTAGGTTTGAATCTGTCTATGGAGATTATAGTTATCAACATAGGACTAGTTGAGTTGAACCAAGTGGTGGTGGTGATGGTTGTTGGTTAAATGATAGGATAGAATGATTATACATAAAACAGTTAAATTTCTTTGATCAGATAACTAGTGTATTAATAAGCATGCCATGATAAATGGACGCAAGCCCGTACGAAAACGGTTGCATTTTAGGACCTTATGACCTAATTTGGTTGTACTGTAACTGATAGGTAGAAAATTGTGAAAAAGGGTACGTGTCAGTGTTAGATTTATCTAATTTTTATGTCTAAAGACACGGGGATATGAATTTTTTTCATATTTCTTAAGATTCTTTTACTTTTAGGATAGAGTCGTATTTACTAGGTGGCATAAAGCTTTTCATGCGGTATATGGGATCTTCTTGCATTATAGTTAATTTTTAATTACTATATATGTTTATTAGGTAAATATTGAACTACACATATTGGGCCATATCTCATACCCTTACTCAAGTGTTGAGTGTCCAACATGGGTAATTTACACATTAAGAAGAGTTCATGTTGTTAGATTAATATCTTGGTTATTATGTGTTGCTTATTCTCTTTGGCCGTCATTAGTTGTTATTTCCTTACTATGTATCTTTCCTTATTTGTGCCTCAAGGCTTCTGTTGTAAGCTACATATTATCAATATAAAAAGGGAATGATAGTCTTATCATTCCCTAAGTGTGTTTTCTCCTAACAAACATGGTATTAGAGCTAGGAGGCTCCTAAACCACCACCTGACACCACCACAGCTTCACCACATCATCACCCATCACTCCGACAGCCACCCATCATCACCCATACCCTTCTATACCTAGAAAACCCTTCTTTTGGCACTTCCCAGGCCTGTTGGCCCCCTGTCCAGTCACCTAGGGCCTGCCGACAGCCCTTCTAGCCTTGTCGGCTCCTTCTCCAGCCTACTAGGGCGCTACCAACAACCCCCCACCCCTGTCGGCTCTTCTTCTAGCCTTCTAGGCCACTGTCAACAGCCCTCTGGGCTTTTTTCATGGTCTGATTACTTTATTTGGCTCTAACTCTGTTGTTGGTATGCTTTTGAGTAGTTTGGGACATTTATTTCGCTGTTTTGATTGGCTCGTAAGCCTTATTTCTCTTCTTTGGTTCCTTGGGTCAATATGTGGACCTCTTGCTATTTTTTGCCCAAGTATACTGCTCCCTTCATGATTTGTGATTGATTAGAGATACTTTGATCCCAATTGTTTATCCCTCTACCAGTGGTAGTGATTAGTATAAGTTGTTGGTTTGGTAGTCGCGTTCTTAGGTGACTGACATTACCAGTGAATCCACTAGTTCTCTGCCACTTCAAGGGGAGTCCCATTATGAGTACTACATCTGAAAATCTCAATCCTAGCCTTAAAATCCCCACCTCTCTGTTTAATGGTCAGAACTATTTAGCTTGGTCGAAGTGTCTTGACACTTTTTCGGAAGAGCTGCGGGAAAATGGGTTATGTAGATGGGAGAATCAAAGCACCTAGCATCACTAATTCTGGTTATGCCCAGTGGGAGATTACCAACTCTCTGATCATGGGGTGGCTCATCCACTCGATAGTCCCTGATATTTGGTGAGGGCTACTTATCTATGGTTACAACAGAGGATATTTGGGATGTTGTGGCTACTACTTATTCTTGGAAGCCGAATTTTTCACAAACATTTGAATTACGTCACTCCATTGAGTGCTCAGTCCACAGAGAGATGATTGTTCTTCAGTATTGTACTTTTCTTAATAATGGTTGGAAATGTCTTGATCATTTATAGGGTTACAAACGTGTTTGCATAACTGATTCTATGGTTACTGTAAGTTCATTGAACATGAAAGAGTCTTCAAGTTTCTGGAGGGCCTCAACTTGGAATTTGATCGTATTCGAAGTCGTGTTCTTAGCATGGATGTTCTTTTTTCTCTTTAGAAGGCCTTTGCTTATGTGCAGAATGAGGAGAGGAGTTGGTCTGCTATGCTATCACTGGCTTCTACAAAGCGCTCAACCTTACTCTCTGCTCCTCTTAGAGATGGAATTAGTCAACCTCGTAGTTCCTCCAATACCTTGGAAAAGGATAATCTATTTTGTGATTACTGCCGCCAGCTGAGACACACTGAGGAGACTTGTTGGAAACTTCATGGGGTTCCTTCTGGTGGCCATGGTGATCGCTTTGGTAGTCGTGGGGGTCGCTCAAGACGGTCTCGAGGATGTGGGTTTAATCTACGTGCCCATCATACTAGTGCAGTTCATACTCCTGACTCATTTTCAGTTGTTCCATCTAGTAGTGATGTCTCTTTCTGGAATGTCTTCTAAGTTTGAGGATGCTTTATGCCACCTACTTGATCGTCATTCTTCCACTACTCCATCCGATGCACCCTCCTCTTTGTTTGCTCACTCTGGCAACTTAGTCTCTTCTACCAATGCTTTCGTATCTCATAAGACTTTTCCTTGGATTATTAATTCTGATGCCTCCGATCATGTCTTTTGATTTATTCTCAGAATATAAGCCCTCTTCAAGTCAGGACAAAGTTAGGATTGGTGATGGTACTATTTCTTCTACTCTCAGAATATAAGCTCTCTTCAAGTTAGGACAAAGTTAGAATTGCTGATGGTACTATTTCTTCTATTTTTGGGAAATGTTTATCTTTTGATGGTACTATTCCTTCTCTACCTTTATCTTCTATCTTACATGCTCCAAATTTCTTTTTTAATCTTTTATCTTTGAGTCGTCTTACTCGTGACTTGAACTATAGTGTGACCTTTTTCCCTGATAATTGTCTTTTTCAGAACCTCATCGCGAGGGGATGTTGGCAGTGGTAGAGTAGAACATTGTCTCTATATCTTGGATCAGGTAGACAAGGTGGCAAATCATTCCATCAAGTTTTCCACCACTAAGAAAGATTTATGGTTGTGGAATCAGCGTCTTGGACATCCCTTTTTTTTATTACTTAAGTATTTGTCTCCTTTCTCTTTTACAAACAATAATATCTTTGAGTTTAATTGTGAGTCTTGTCAACTTGGTAAATGACACAGAGCTTCTTTTGCTCTAAGTTTTAATGAAAGTTTGATTCGTTTTTCCTTAATTCATACTAATGTTTGGGGTCCATCTCGTGTTGTGTCTTTGAAAAGTCATAAATGGTTTGTCACTTTTATAGATGATTTTTCTCGTACTACCTGGGTATATCTTATGAAAGAAAAAAGTGAGGTTTTTCTTGTGTTTTGCAATTTCCACCAAATGATTTGTACTCAATTTGGTGCTATTGCCAAAATATTGCGATCTGATAATGGAGGTGAGTTAATTGATTCTGGTATAGTGAGCTATCTTTCCACCTATGACATTATTCATCAGACATCTTGCACCAATACCCCTTAGCAAAGTGGGGTTGCGGAGCGCAAGAATCGTCATCTTCTTGATATAGCTCGTTGCATGACCTTTTCTATGCAAGTGCCTCGGTCTTATTGGGGAGAAGCAGTTTTCATTGTTGCCTATCTCATCAATTGTTTTCCTACCCAAGTGTTGCACAAACAAGCTCTCCTTTAGGTGTTCTTAGGTTCTAGGTCTGTGTTTTCCATTCTTCCTAAACCTCTAGGTGTGTCTACTTTGTCCACAACCATTCCCTTACTCATGGTAAATTTAATTCTCGTTCTATTAAATGTGTCTTTCTGGGTTATTCACCTACTCAAAAGGGCTATAAAGGTTATCATCCTCCGTCTCATAAGTGATTTGTCTCCATGGATGTAATTGAAAAGCCCAACATACACTTCTCCTTAAAACTCAGGTATTAAGGAGAAGGAAACTGGAGCCTTATAAGTAGCAAAGATGGGGCAACTCCAGGTGATGTGGGACACATTCCAACACACCCTCCTAGACCATAACATGCAGTAGCTGAATAAACGGCATACCAATCAAAGGTCCAACCAGGCTCTGATACCAAATTGAAAAGCCGAGTCCACACTTCTCTTTAAAACCCAGGTATTAAGGAGAAGAAAACTGGAGCCTTATAAGTAGCATAAATAGGGCAACTCCAGGCGATGCAGGACACATTCCAACATATATCACCTTTTTTGAGTCCTAGTCCTACTTTTTGTCCTCTCCAGTGTCCCAGTAATTCCTTTAGGGAGAACCTTGCTGTGAAGAGATTCCTGAATTTTCAGTTCTTGGATCATTACTAGTGGTTGAGGATGTAGAATATGAACCAGCTATTTTGGGCAATACAAAATCCAATGTTCTCGAGGAAGGGAAAGTCTATGTTAGAGACAAAGACAGACATAAAGTTATTTGGATACAAGAGACCACTTCTGATCCACTGTTATTTCCTTCTTTTGATGAGAGTCTAGGTAAATCTAAAACCCTTAATATTCTTGAGTATTTTGCTATTGATATTCCTATTGCTAAACGGAAGGGTGTGAGGTCTTGTACTCAACACCATATCTCTAACTTTGTATCCTACTCTAACTGTCTCCTTCTTATAGAGCCTTTGTGTCTAAAGTTTCTTCTGTTAGTATACTCAATCATTTTCAGGATGCTCTTGCTACTCCTGAGTAGAAACATGCCATGATAGAAGACATGAAAGCACTTCGTAAGAATGACACTTGGGAATTGACTGAATTACCTTAGGACAAGTGACCTGTGGGATGTAAGTGGGTGTATACTGTGAAGCACAAAGCGGATGGTTCAATTGAGTGTTGCAAAGCTCAACTTGTGGCAAAGGGCTTTACTTAGACTTATGGAGTAGATTATCAAGAGACATTTGCACCAGTTGCTAAGATGAATTTAGTCAGGGTACTCCTCTCTTTTGCAGCTAATCTGGATTGGTCACTTCACTAGTTAGATGTGAAGAATGCTTTCCTACATGGTGATCTAGAAGAAGAGTTGTATATGGAAATTCCTCTTGGTTTTGAGGATCATCAGATAGAAGGTTAAGTATGCAAGCTTAGGAAGTCTTTATATGGTCTCAAACAATCTCCAAGGGCTTGGTTTGAAAGATTTACTCAGGCAATGCTCAAATATGGCTTCACACAGAGTCAGGCTTATCACACTTTATTTGTTAAACATTCCTCTCATGGTAAGACAATTGCCTTCACTGTATATGTGGATGGCATAGTTCTTATAGGAGATGATATTGAGGAAATTCTCCGGTTGAAGCAATATTTGGCAAATGAGTTTGAAATAAAAAACTTTGGGAATCTGAAGTATTTCCTGGGTATTGAGGTTGCTAGGTCCAAGGATGAGATTTTCATCTGTCAGAGAAAATATGTTCTTGACCTGTTGAAAGAAACCGAGTTGCTTGAGAGTAAATTGAGACACACGCACACCGCTAGAGTCAAATCAGAAACTTAGTGTTGATGGTGGAGGAGCTGTTGTTAACAGGGAAAGTTATCAGAGATTAATGGGGAAGTTCATTTATTTATCTCATTCTTGTCTTGATCTTGTTGATCTTGCTATTGCGGTTAGTGTGGTTAGCCAGTTCATGCATGCTCCTCATGAGACACACTAGGCTGCGATGATGCGGATTCTTAGGTATTTAAAATCTTCTCCTGGAAAGTGTCTCTATTTTTTCAAACATGATCATCTTCGTGTGGAAGCTTATACAGATACTGACTGGACAGGATCAGTAACTGATAGAAAGTCCACATCTGGATATTGTACCTTTGTTGGGGGAAATTTGGTTACTTGGAGAAGTAAAAAACAGAATGTAGTAGCTCGGTCAAGTGCAGAGGCAGAATTTAGAGCCATGGCATGAGGTGTGTGCGAGCTCTTGTGGATCAAGTTGCTGCTAAGTGATTTGGGCATTGGTCGGACAAACTCCATGCAACTATACTGTGACAATAAGGTTGCTATTAACATAGCTTACAATCCAGTTCAACATGACCGCACAAAACATGTTGAAATTGATCGTTAGTTCATCAAGGAGAAACTCACCAGTGCCACTATGTGTACTCCTTTTGTGGAGTCGGGTAAACAATTGGCAAATATTCTCATCAAGGGAATTGGAAGCAAACCATTCCATGATGTACTTGGCAAACTGGGCATGAGAGAGATCTTCGCACTAGCTAGAGAAGTGTTAGAATAATATCTTGGTTATTATGTATTGCTTATTCAATTTAGCTGTCATTAGCTGTTATTTCCTTATTATGTATTTTTCCTTATTTGTGCCTCAAGGCTTCCATTGTAAGCTACATATTATCAATATAAAAAGAGAATGATAGTCTTATCATTCCCTAAGTTTGTTTTCTCCTAACAAACAGACAGTAGAATGGTTCGAAAATTAATGTTTTTTTATAAGTTGTTTAGAAATTAATGTAATTGTTGGATTTTGTACACAATCCCTTATTACGAGAGTGGATGATACAGCTATGAGTCATGCTAATTTCTAAATGGGCCAGTTATTGAGATGTCTTGATGATATGCTTTTTATATTACACTTGGTATATTCAGACTATTTACCAAATTGGAGGACTTGTATGGCATCACTTACTCATCTACTTGCATTTTCTTATACATTGATTTATTTGCCAAAGTGGAGGACTTGCATTTTGTTGTATGGCAATGCATGCTTAGGGGTAGTCGGGCATTTGTTTGTGTTACTTGTTGATTTAGTCATATCCACCAAAAAGTTGCTACCAATTATTTGCCCTTTGATGGCTGTTCTTTCTATCTTCTTTCTTATATGTAAGAGATTTACTTGTTTAAAGTCATCATCTATTAGTGTTACTGAGTAGGTTCTATAGCTGAATTTTATACCTGTATGTGTAGAGTGGTTTACTTCAACATTACAGGCATCAAAATTCTTTTTTTGGTTCATCTAATTTTCCATCTTTTGTTTATTATTTTTAATCAGGAGATCAACAAGGATCCATATTGGTGGATGAGATACAGGAGCAAGAAAATGTACTTAAGGAATGCGTTAGGCAACTTGAAAATGCTGAAGCAACTAGGTCTGCCTTGGTTTCTCAGCTTAAAGAAGCAGTTCAGGAGCAGGTAAAGCTTTGCTAATTATGACTTCTCATGTGTGCAATCACATTTCAATATCACAAGTACTTCACACCTGCTTACTAAACTATAATCTTTCAGGAATTGAAGCTGGAACTCATTTGCACACAATTGCAAGTAAGAAGCACTATTCTCCATTTTTAAAATTATTTTTTTTGTCTCCAGGTTATTGCTGTTTCAAGATATTGGTTGACTGATAAATGTTTAATCTTTGTACTTATGACTGATAAATGTTTAATCTCAATACTTACTTTCATTAACTATCATATCGTAAAGAAGATCATTTGGAAAGCAGTCAGAATGGACTACTGGCTGTAGTACTCAGCAAATTGATCCCGGAGGAGATCACATATTCAAAACTTCTAGTTTGGATTTTGCCATTCTGTACAGTACCTTGTTTGTTTATCTATTTCAATTAAAAGGACGATCATGCATTTTTCCAAGTATCATCTAGCCTAAAATTGTTTCACAGCACTTCTAGACTTATTAGTTTCATTGGAACTCCCTATAGGAAACTGTTTGCTGAAGGCTTGTGCACCATGGGGGTTAGTTGGGCTTTGATCCGGACACCCCAGCGCCGATAAAAAAAAAAATACTGGCTATGAACAGAAGGCAAATTAATTTATTATGCCTCTTGAGTCTTGATACTTAATACATGCCTTTTTATAGTTCCAGTATGTTTCGAAAGACAAAAGAGATGACCAGCTAACATGTATCTATAAAGTTGTTGAATGTGGGACCTGCTTGATGAACACATCATGGAAAAGTGGAATTTATGTTGGCTTTGTGTTGAAGTGTGGACCTTATTTGAAAATGTTTATATTTGATCCATTGGTGGATATAAGTTTCCACACAACCAGACTTTAGTAGTTTCTGCTTTGTAGTAAGACATTTGACACACAAACGCGTGTGTGCACACACATAAAAAGGTTGCTAAACAAAAATGAACCTAGTAATCATGCTTTATACTGCAAGTGTAGTGAAATTCTCTCTACTGCCTTTGTATCAAACCATGTGGTGTTTAAATATTTTACCTGTCAGAAAACCCAACTTTGCTTGCAAGTTTCATCAATTTTTGAAGAATTTTGGAACTTTTGTTGATTTTTTATATCTTGCGAAATCAGTGGTTCAACTTGCAAAATTTTTTTAAAGATTCCAGAAAGCTTTTACTAAAAATTGTATTTGTGGTCACACCCACAGGTCCTTAAAATCATTCATTTTGATCCATAACACTATTTAAGTCAGTTAATTGTTGAACACTGGCTATGTGTGTCACGTGACTGAATATAAATGCCTCCACCATATCTGAAGCGTAAAAATTACGGTGGCTATCTCCAAATCACTCGTGGGGTAATTAGTCTCAAGTACTTTCAACTGTTATGACGTGTAAGCAATTACCTTTCCTTGCTGCGTAAGCACACATCCTAAACCCTGCCTTGAAGCATCGCTATAAATCACAAAACCTCCTCCATCCGTAGGGAAGGCAAGAATTGGAGTTGATGTCAATCTCTGCTTAAGCTCCTGAAAGCTACTCTCACAGCCATCAGTCCAATGTTACTTTACTCCCGTCTTCGTGACATTGGTAAATGGTAAGACAATACGAGAGAACTCCTCTTAAAACTGCACACTTTAGTCACAGAGGTAGGTCCCAGCCAATTGATGATCACCTCTACCTTTGTGCCGTCCACTAATATTCCATCCTTACCACATGACCTAAAAAGGTCACACTGAACCAAAACTCACACTTCTTGAATTTGGCAAATGGTTTCTTCTACCAAAGCATTTGAAAAACTATCCTCAAATGCTTCTCATGCTCCTCACTACTACTTGAATAAATTAGGATATCATCACTGAAAACTATTACAAATTTATCGAACTAGGGGGTTGAACACTTTGTTCATTTACTGGGGGTTGAATGCAGTTGGTGCATTTGTTAAGGAGTCTTAAAAGTTGTCTTGGGGACATCCTCCTTCCTCACCTTCAGTTGGTGATAATCAGACCTCAAGTCAATCTTGGAGAATGTGTGAGCTCCATACAACTAGTCAAATAGATAATTATCGTGTGGCAAAAGTTATCTATTCTTCATTGTAA
Source organism: Camellia sinensis (assembly GCF_055761805.1). Classification (NCBI taxonomy): domain Eukaryota; kingdom Viridiplantae; phylum Streptophyta; class Magnoliopsida; order Ericales; family Theaceae; genus Camellia; species Camellia sinensis. The sequence continues at coordinate 65,549,196 of NC_138972.1, forward strand.
TTTGTAACATATTTATCTCCCTATAATTAATGCACAACCTCATTGACCGACAGGTGCTCCCTACAGTGAGATACTAGGCCTAAATCTCGCTCTTGTCTAACAATTTCTGTAACGATGTTGTGAAATACGGACCGTTTAGTGAACCAGAAAAGAGACTGGGTCAAGGGTCATCAGTTCAACTGTTAGATCAACCGCTATCAAACTGTGACTTCATAATAATTTGTCTTAAAAATTTTGCCCAATACCCTAAATTTTCTTAAATATTTCATCAAACATCCACCTCCAAAACAAAAATATAAAAGAAAAACCAATTAAAGTCTTTAATAAATTTGGCACCTCATTTATATTTAAATAAATATGTTTGTTTAAAAATATTTTAATTTTTTATACATTAATTTATTGTAAAATCTAATTTTAACATACATAGAATAAAAGAATAAGTATAGTTTATTTGCCTAAGCATTCACAAAGCAGGTGCATGACTCAGTGGTGCCTGCGACTTCTTCTTAAAGACATGTCTAGTGTTCCAATCCCCTTGGCAACAATTTTTTAAGCAAGCCACAAGTGTTCTTTCGAATTGGCCGATTGTGTTGAACTGTGACTGGCTTGAACAAGTTACAAGTTTAACCACAGGTTCGAATGAATTTTGTGGGTTGACCAGACCTGAACCAAGCCCGGTTTCTGGTTCAATCGGCTGGTCTAGTCCGGGTTTCAAAACCATGCCTGTAACCAAGTCTGCAACTCCCTAAGCTCCAAAGGTGCCATCCTGTAAGGTGCTTTAGAGATAGGTATAGTGACTGACACTAAATCAACGATAAACTCTATCTCACGATTCAGAGGAAGAGTAGATCCTCAGGAAATACATCAAGGAACTCCCTCACCACTAGTAGATCCTCTAACTTATGCTTTGATAGTTTTGTACCAACTACACAAGCCAAATAAACCGAACACCCCTTTCCTTAGCAACTTGTTAGCCTGAAGGGCTGAAATGATACCGATCAGGATCGTCTTCTTATACCTCTAAGAAGTGAACTTAGGCTATGTCATGCCCCAATTTTTTTATTACCCAAATAGTACTATCACATCCATTATTATAATCCAATTTCATTAATAACATGCGGAAGCTATATACATTACCGTCCATAGATAAATGAAAAATCTCTCATTTGTATATACATTGAATGCAAAATGAATTACAATTAAAAAAAATGGCCGCAGGCTTACATTAATTCATAAAAAGAAAGGGCTTAACCCTTTAGAACAATGGCATTCCTTCAACAGGTATAGATCCCTTGGCCAACAATTAAAGAAGATCCTTTGACCTTGAACCACTTCTCAATGTGTACCTGAAAAATGATTAGCAACGTGGGATGAACAGAAAGTCCAGTAGAAATCCCAAAATAGTCTTAAACAATAGTAACATACAAATAGCTATGATCATGAATGTTTCACGTCATACAATATAAGTTATGTGACCCTTTTATTTCAAAAATAAAACATACATAAATACATATAATTTCTTTTCAAAATTCATCTTTTCACCCTTTCAAGGAAAACCCGTTTATCATCTCTTCATCTCATCAATTATGATTCAAAAGAAACTCTTCAAATGATCTTTACTTTAGAGAAACATTTTAAAACAATCAATCGTTCCCTCATTCTAACTTTCATCTCAAAAACGATAATCACACATTCTAGTCATAATTCCGCTTTACATTACAACTCATTACACACACATACCCATCAAGACATCCACCACCTTCCCCGGCCTTAAGCACATGGGCAAAAGAACACCTCCAACAGTACAATACAATACATCTATGTGCATACAGATATGTGAACTTGAATAACGGAAAATAACATATGCTTCTATTTTTACCGGCCTAAAGCACGGATGGCTAATGAAACAACCCACATAACACAGCACGCTTTACCGGCCTCACCTGAACGGGAATGACCCGCAAGTCACACTTTACCGGGCACAAACCGGAAGGAAGAGGAACCTATCTCAATCACCACGCTGTACCGGTCCCACAGGAGGGTGACAGGCCCCAATTTACACTTTACTGGGCGCAAACCGGAAGAGAGAGGAACTATCTATTAAGGCGCTACGCTTTACCGGCCTAACCTAGTTGGAAACGGACCCCCAATCTCATAACACAACATTCTAGATTGCATCGATAATCTACAAATATAACACATTCATGTATTCTATTCAACAACAATATCATTCTCCACCAATGACCAAAGACAACCTCTAACAATTAAATACACAATTCTGGTAAATTACATCTACAATCGGTTCCCCAATTTCAAACCATCAGCGTCTTCAATTAAATCATTTCAAATAACCATTTCCCCCGTTCACTTTTCTTTTTTCCATTTTCCATTTCATTTCACAAAAGAGTTACAAACATCATATTGTTTTCAAAACCAAACCTGTTGTTCCAAGTCCTCAACACTCCCAACCCTTAGCCAAAACCCTTTTTTATTTAACAAAATCCCAATTTGTTGATACACAATCACAACCCAACACAACATGACATTAACTAAACAATCACAAGACCCGATTAACTTCGTTTTAGCAACCAAAGCTCTAATTTATTAATGAAACACATAGCCCAACAATTTCTTAACTTTAATTCCTTTCGTTTTATTCCACCCTTAATTACAAATTAGGGCTCTTCACCACTATCAACATAAACGTGATAAACTACCTCCTAATTTATCAAATCAACTTAAAATCATGCTATTAAAACTCCCAAAACTCAAAAAACCCTAGATCCCTTTTCATGCTTTAGAAATTCCCATAACAAGCATATTTTTATATACGATAAAAACTACCACATGCCTATCTATAACGAGATATTGAAAGGGAGCAAAGAAATTCTCTCGAATCGAGGAAAAAAGTCGAAAAATCCACGATGATGAAAACATGATTTGCTCAGATCAAAAGGAAGCCCTTGCCGAGCTATATGTTTTGGTATATGGAACTAGGGGTAGAAAATGGGTAGAAATAGATGAAACTTGGGCTTGAAAGCTTTATGGGAGAGAGGAGAGAGAAAATAAAATGTGAGGAAATGTGAGCCAAAAGTAACTTTTAAAATAGTTGACCTCGAACAGGCCGCTCAAGCGATGAAACCTACGCTTGAGCGTCAGACACAGCATATCATTTGAGTGACCAAACCTAGGCTCGAGTGAAGAAACAAAACTCCCAGAAGTTCAGACTGCACAAGGAATAGACCGCTTGAGCGAACAAACCATTGCTCAAGCCAGTGTTTTGAAAAGCATGCCTAAGCTCGAGGCGAGGCGAGGCATGGCGCGGCGCAGGTCTGCACTTCATGCATAGCAAGGCGAGGCAACATAAGCAAGGCGCAATTGAGGCGAGCGCCTTCTGCGCTTCACTTGTATTCCACTCCAACGACTGATATGGTTTTCTGTGTGGATACCCACATGGAATAAAATCTTTCTTACATTATAAAATGACCAAAATTTGGTCCAAAAGAGCAAAAAGGATTAAAAAAAACCTTAGTGCAACGGCTGATATGGTTTTCTGTGTGGATATCCACATGGAATAAAATCTCTCTTACATTAAAAAATGATCAAAACGTGGTCCAAAAGAGCAAAAAGGATTAAAAAAAAAAAACCTTAGTGGGTGGAGAAGAAGAAGAGAAGACGATAGAGTTTTTTGGCTTTTGACGCACGGCCCACAGGTTCTCTTCTCTTCTTCTCTGGTTCTCCTCTTCTTCTTTGCATCTGTTTTTTTTTTTTTTTTTGCTTTATTTTTTTGGTCTTGTTCTCTTCTTCTCTTCTCTCTCTGCTTCTCTTCTTCTCTTCCCTAGTCTTCTTCTCCTGCTCTCTGGTTTTTTCTTCGCTTTTTTCTTCGTGCAATGCAACCATAGGACTTATTTTTTTTTAATTTATTTTTTGAACCACAAACTAGAAGTTGTTTTGAACTTTATGTGGATGATCTTAGTACTTAAGGTTTTTGGTAGATGTGAATGTGATACTTTATACCTTTTGTTGGATATTATATTTATAATATGCATCATATATTTGTTTTGTTAAAAAGTTTGTCTATTTTATAATTTCACTTTTCTTCTATTACATGCGCCTCGCTTTGGTAAGGTGGGCGCCTCGCCTCGCCTCGCCTTGCGTCCCGCGCTTAAGCTGTAGGAGTCCTTAACGCCTCGGTGCACCTAGAGCCTTTTAAAACATTGGCTTGAGCGAACATTAAGAACTCACAAAACCCTGAACTGCAAACCAAAATACTGAATGAATTGTAAGACTGCTCGAGCGAATAAACTTTGCTCGAGCAAAGAGAAAAATCTCAGAGTGCTACAGGCTAAACAAGGATAGAGAACACTATCTTCTTCTTGAAATAGTCAATTGGGGCATGATGCCTAACCAACCATTCTATTCCCAAGATAACATTGAACTCTACAACACAAGACCTATATACATCTCTAGTACCACTATCTTTCCCATAGGTGTAGACGCAACAACAAAGACATCTAATGGCTCAATCAAGATAGGTAAACAATGGAATGTGGGTACAATTGAAGAATGTGTAAATCCAGAATCAATCAAGATGCGTGTAGGTACAAATGAGATAAAAAGTGTTCCTTGCACTAATGACGGTGTATTCTTCGCCTTCTTTTGGACTACGTGTACTCTTTACAAATGGATACGATTCTATTTTGCCCAAAATGCAAAAGAAACAAAAGAGAACAAGGAGAGAACCTGGTCGCTGGCTTCGATCCTCTGTTCGACGACTTCGATCTTGCACCCTTCGACTTTGACGAGCGTGGCCCTTTCGACTTCGACGAGCACCACCGTAGACGAGCTTCGATCTATCTTCGCTGGCTTCGTCTTCGATGAGCTTCGATCTACCTTCTCTTGATCTCTGTTTTCTCTTCTCTTTTCTTTGATTTATAATATGTTCTCTCTCTCTCTCTCTCTCAAGATATTTAATTAATATATGTCATATATTCTTAAAAATAACTATTTATAAATCATATTTATTTATAATATATAAATGTCAATTAAAAATAGATAAATTATATAGATAAATTAAAAATATTATTAATAAAAATAATACGTAAGGTAAAAAAATAATAAATGTATTTAAAAAATAAGTATTTAACTCATCTTTATATAATAAATATATTTAAAAAATAACTATTTAACGTATCTCCTTACTTGTATCCAAATTTGGATCCACATCCACGTATCCTTAATTTTTAGTTTTGAAGAGTCCGACTCCTAGATACGCACCCGCACTTGATACCCGCACCTGAGTCTGCGTAACGTTGTTTTTGGATAAGGGAAAACACTCTACCTTGAGTAGTGAACTTCTTATCCTGCTCCCACGTTAGCCTGATTCTCTGCACAAAGTTCTTGTCTTTGATCCCTGACCTTGCCCAACTCCATTACCTCAAGTATACAACTCATGGCCCTACGGAGTATGAGATGGTAGAGCTGATGTCTGACCAATTTTTTATTTTTTTTTTGGAACAGTGATAAAAGAGAAATTTATCAAAGCAAAAAGTAAGTACAAAGTGTCCTCTACAAGCAGAGATCAAACATCAATCAAATTTATCAAAAAAAAAAAGATCAAACATCAATCAAATGAAAAACAAAAACTTAAATTATCCATCACAAATTACTTTCCAATCTCTAGAAATTATATAAAAATTAAAAATTAAAAAAACTAACAAACAAACAAAGAGAATCCCCTTAAATGGGGCTGAAACGGATGCCAAAAGCAATGCAAACACATAGATGTTGGATTACCAAATCTGTCCTCAAAGACCCTTGCATTCCTCTCCAACCAAATGACCCCAAAAATTGAGAATACTACACAATGCCATATTACTTTTGCCTCCACTGTCTTCCTCTCTGGCTCTGCACTGACTTGGCAAATGACCATGCTTCCTGCAATTATAGCATACCTTGGCATGTGCATCATGATAATACCCCACTGAATCACAAATTGTGACCTTGTTAACTCCTAACACTAGCTAATCGTACTGGAGTGTTAAACCTCTTGTTGGGTATACACCCACCACTGCCCTATCCAACCTGCCTTTGTTCCCTAAAGTTCAAACTTGATTGTTCAGAGCTGTTGGAGTGGATGACGAAGGCAGGCAGCAACAAAGAGTCCTTCAGAAATTAGGAATTAGGATTAATTTTTCTTATATAGTTCATTTGGGTCCGAAATGCCCAATGTATTGGCATGTATAATTAAGAGCAGGGATCTACTGTAGCTGAACCATATTAAATCAATGGTCATATTTCAAACTAAAAAAAGCCCTCAAGGTTTGCTTTTTAGGGCTAACTCTGCCTTAAGTGCAACTTATCGAATTTGCCTCGCATAAAACGCTACTAAGCACAAGCCTTGCACCTGGATGGAACTTCGGCCTAGGCACACGCCTAGGCATGCTTTTAATAACACAGCCCTGAACCTCTTGTTTTGTTGTTCTCGGGTCTTCTGTGCATTATCTAAGCCTTTCTCAACCAATAGTGCCTTAGTGACTAGCCCTGATTAACTCTTCACATCCAGTGTCAGAATTTGTTCTTGGATTCGTGGCCCGAAGCCTCTCTCGTGGAACATCACTCTTGTTGGGATTTATACCACATCCCACCAACACAAACGGAAGTGCTTCCATGTACATACCGAAGAGAAAAAACAATCAAATAGAGATTTACGTGGTTTGACCCAAATTGCCTACATTAATGGGAGACAGGGTTTCCACTATGAATAAAAGAGATAATACATGTGAGATGGCCAAAATATTTAAAACTTACACCACTACCCAAATCCATTCTCAAGGGTAATTGAGCCCTTGCTCACCTCGGTGGCCATGGTATTTTTTCTCCCACCCCTTACATCTCTATTTTTTACCTCACTACTTTCTCAATCTCTCTCAGATGAACCCTGTAGTCTACATGACAATTTATAATAGTCTACCTATAAGAATCTTAATTCCATACAATTAGATATTCAAATCCTACACATATTAAGATTCTTAGTAGATTCTAGACTCTACTATCCTAACCTAAATACATGTATAAACGAACTCAATAACTGTATGGGACCCACCTTTATCACATGGGTGGACTAATTCTAGCAATCACCCCCCTCTACCCATGTGAGGTAAATGTTATAAACATCCTCCAACTTAGATGTCCTGGTTTGGTTTGCATGATACACTTCACCTTCACCTAGAAAATGTTGCATCTCAATAAACTGAGTGCCCACGCCATTTGCACCTCACGCCGTGTGTTTCAAACGCGTCCTTCGTGGCTTCCTTTGTCCTCATGCTTGAGCCGATGAGATCCGCCATACCTCCATGAGATGTCTCCACTGCCATGAACCAAAACCTTCATAGAAAAGAGATTCATGTCCTCCTTCAGTGTACACCATCTTGTTGTGAAACTGTCTCAACTTCTATGCCTGAAGCTTCCATTTTGTGAACATCCAACAACCCGTTGTCTTCCTCTTGGTGGCCACCAAATATCCTTGCAACTGTTGCTCATCACTGTTCACCCACGACTCATACTACTTGCCTGATGCTTGACAGTAGCTACCCTCTTATCACAACATACTCCACGAGCTTGTACATGTTGCTAACCAACTGCCCATCAGTGATTGGCCTTCCATCATTGATTGAACTAGATTGCTTCTGGATCACCTAGATCACATGACCTTTGATCGTCCTTGAATCTGTTTAATCCCTTTAAACTTTTTAAGAATTTAAAATTTCTGACCATATCAATGAATCCACAGCTCCTTAAAACCTTGGAGATCGCCCTTGCCTTGAATTTTTCTATTATATACATGCACAAATATAATAGAAATATTTTAAACCGTTGATTTTATGCTTTTTGTCACACAAGATCATAATCTTTTGACAAGCCAAAGCCACAAAATCAAATCCTCAATTGTGCACTCCACTGTGCATTGTGTTCCAATTAATTGATGCCTCTACCACATTGCCTTCATCGGAATTATTTTTTATTTTTTTTCCTCCTCTTCTGCAGAAGTCCTCCTTGTGCAGTAACCACACCTAGGATCAACAACCATAAGTTTTGATACCACTTGTTGGGGTTTATACCACATCTCAGCAACACAAACAAAAACACATCCACACACGTACCAAAGAGAAAAAAACAATCACACAGAGATTACGTGGTTTGACCCAAATTGCCTATACCCACGGGAGAGAGAGTTTCCACTATGAATAAAATAGAGAATACATATGAGACGGCCAAGATACTCAAAACTTACACCACTATCTGAACCCATGCTCAAGGGTAATTGAGCCCTTGCTTACCTCGGTGCCCACGGTATTTTTTCTCCCACCCCTTACATCTCTATTTTTTCCCTCACTACTCTCTCAATCTCTTTTAGAGGAACCCTATGGTCCACATGACTATTTATAATAGTCTACCTATGAGAATCCTAGTTCCATACAAATAGATAATCAAATCCTACACATATTAAGATTCCAAGTAGATTCTGGACTCTACTATCCTAACCCAAATACATGTATAAACCAACTCAATAACTGTATGGGACCCACCTTTATAACATGGGTGGATTAATCCTAACAACTTTGTCATCACAAGCCACCTGATGAGTTGCATATTTAGAGAGTTTTGCAGACATTTCCCAAACCAACTTGTGCTACTTCCCTCAAACTGGCGTTTCACCATACGCCACCAATGCTCGGCCCAACCCTTAAGTACAAGCTGCAAAAGTCATCTTATGTTCCTCTGAACAACCCTAGACGCTAGAAATCTTTTCGATCCTAAGCACCCATGTCTCAGTCTATGGCCTTGAAATGGAGGGCTATTCCCTCTTGCATTAACTTCTCAGAGTCTAAGCATGCTAATGAGATAATTCATTGTGTCAAAATCATTTATTACAATGTTATTGAGCTCTTTAAGTACATGCTTTCTTTTTCGCTAGAGATACTGTCCTTGATCATCCTATTTATCAAAACATAAAGTACTCCAAGCACAGACACGGTTATAGGCACGGGCAAGTGTGATTTCCAAAAAATAAGGATACTGGCATGGTAGGGATGCAACAAAAAAAATATATTGTATATGTGTTTTCCATGTATATGAATATTACTTCCACAAACAACTAAAAATAATGAAAAGCTAATACTAATTCAGCAAGAAAAAAACAACGCAATCTATAAGTTAAAACTTTATTAAATATCAAAAATACCATTTTATCAATCATAAAATTATATCTGAGTTGTTTGCCTTCATCAACATGAGTATTTGTGGTTGTGCTAGTATCACAAGTAGAAGAAGAAAAGTTTTCTTATAACCATTACATTTGAAAGAAACGGTAATTTTAACATCAAACGCTAATTTAAAATGACAATTCAGTCACTTCAAGCATCAAACACTAATTCTGAAATTAAGCGAGAGGATTCTACTAATTTTATTGTTTAAAGAGTAAGGGAGAGAATACTGCATAGTGATGATTAACACTGACAACATATTTGCATGGTGGTGAACATTATAAATTTATGACAAGTGTTTGAACAACTCATGTCAAGATAACCATGTCTTGCATTGTGTCTTATCTTAGTACACGTGTCTAGGCAAAGAACAAAAAATTTTAAAAAATGGGGTAGACCACAGTGTTTTTGATAGATCTTGGTGTGCTCAAGGTGTGTTGGTGTCTAACCTGTGTCAAACATGACTATGGAAACTAAGTTGATGCATTTGTGCTTTGTAGGTTCTTTTGATGATCTTACTTTACTTGTATTGTGAGTTGGTTGGGTGTTTTGTTTATCTTACATTTACCATCCCGATATTGCATGTGTTCATTTTAGTTATAAAAAAAATTCCATATGTTCATGTGGTAGTTTGTTTTTGCACCTTGCATTACTCATTGGGCTGCTTTGTTACGTTGCTTGTGTTATTTCTTTGGTATTATATTTTAGACCTATTGCTCTCTTCTGGTGATGACGTGATATTTCTGATTGAAAGTTCACTATTTGCTTATGTGTATTTCTGGGCGAGTATCCTATTTCTTGGAAAAACATGTGAAGAAATTTAATGTATAAAGAGAAATAGAGAATTGTATTATTGATTGATTGTATATATTGATATCAATTACAATGATTCATGATTCCTATATATAGAAGAGGGTGAGTGTGTAGTAGGTAAGGAGTAGGTGAAGTGGAGGTGGTAGTGGTGTAGTGGGTTAGGTTTAGTGGAGTAGGTGAGGTGGTAGTGGTGTAGTGGGTTAGGTTTAGTGGAGTAGGCTTAAGTGGGTGAAGTAGGTGGAGAGTAGGTGAATTTTAACAACATGAAACGATGTATTTTTGTTTGTCAACATCTTCAGTTGGGCACCATTAAGTTGCCTTCGGTGTCCTCCTTGCATCTTGTGGACTTCTTTACCAAGACTGACTTCTGCACATTTTTAGTTTCTATTCAACAAACTCTCGATGCTCACGAGGTTCACCTTATGATTTTGTTAGGGAATATGAAATTAAAATATATTTTGGTTATTTTTATTTTCTGTATAAGGGTATTTTAGTCCTAAGGTTTAGATTTTTTTTTCTATTTATATACTACGTAATTGACAAGTTAATGCAATGATAATATAGAGTTTTTCTACATGAGTATTATGTAGTTTGCTTCTAAGTAGCTGCATCTGCCATGGGCATTACTCCTTCGTCTCAAACATACTGGAGTTGAATATCTTTCTCTCTCTTTGGATGTCTGTGATTGGATTTTTTGCTGGTTTTTTTTCATCTTTAGTGAACTTTAAAAAGGGGGATTTGGTGATAGCCCCCTCACTATCTAATTTGTCTTTCAAAAGGACAAGAATTATATAAGTACTTTCAAAACCCCCTAATATTTTAAAACTTATTTCTTTTACTATATTACCCTCATATCTATCAGCTCTCCTATTAAGCCATCTTCACTGTGTATTTCAGAGTAAAATTTTACTCTGTATGAAAGTAAAATTTTACTCTGTATAAAAGTAAAATTTTACTCTAAATAAAAGTAAAATGTTACACTCTGAAACTAAAGTAAAATTTTACTTTGTATAAAAGTAAAATTTTGCTCTGAATAAGAGTAAAATTTTACACTCTGAAACTAAAAGTAAAATTTTACTCTGTATAAAAGTAAAATTTTACTCTGAAAAACAAGTAAACTGTGAGACTCTGAAGCTAAAAGTAAAATTTTACTCTGTATAAAAGTAAAATTTTACTATGAATGAGAGTAAAATTTTACACTCTGAAACTAAAAGTAAAATTTTACTCTGTATAAAAGTAAAATTTTACTCTGAAAAATAAGTAAATTGTAAGACTCTGAAGCTAAAAGTAAAATTTTACTCTGTATAAAAGTAAAATTTTACTCTGGTTCTGTCAAATGAAAAAAATAGAGCAATAGAACCAGAGTAAAATTTTACTCTGGTTCTATCAAATGAAATTTGATGTTTACTCTGAAAAATCGATGGAACTTTGAGCTTTGAATCAGGCCTATAATCCTTGAATCAATCGATGTTTACTTTGAAAAACATTGAGTCATGCCTATAATCCTTGAATCAGGCCTATAATCTGAAAATTTTAGAGAAATCTCAATTTTTCATACTCCGGTTCTTCAGATTTTACAGATTTTTAAAACTTTGAGCTTTCATAAATCTATATATTCGAATTCAAATATCAAAACACACAAACACACACATATATATATATATATATATATATATTACAGATCGGAATATGTAGATATATATATATATTCGAATTCAAATCTCAAAACACACAAACACACATATATATAGATATACATATATCTATATATCTCGGGAGATTAGAGATCGGAATCGTTCATGGTGCACAGATTTGAGTTGAAACCCTATATCGAAAGAGGGAAGAGAAGCTTGCGGAGGCTCTGGAGGATGATGAAGTCATGGAGAGGTAACGGTCGAGGACAGAGTCGATGGAGGGGTTGCTGAAGGCGAAGGTGTTGCCGGCGTTGGAGAAGGTGATGACGGCGGCTTCGGTGCCGCACAAGTTGCAGAGCTCACCGGTCTTCTTGAAGAGGCCATCTATGGAAAGGAAGAGAGTGGGTATAATAGTCATATAAAATATTTAAATAATAAATTTGTCCTTTATGCAAGACTTTATTATTATGAGGGGGTTTAGAAAGTATAATTTTTTTCTTAGTCCTTTTAACAATGAAAGGAAGGTAAAGGGGGTTTATAGCCAAATTTCCCTTTTAAAAAAACAAAATTCAAGAAGCTTTACACTTCTAGGTTATACTTCACTACACAGATCAAAAAAAGGAAGGAAAAAGTTCACCAAAGACAAAAAAAAGTTAGCTTTTTTGGCTTTAGTCAACTTTTTTTGGATTTTATTTATTTATTTATTTGTGGACTTTTTGGATCCTCCTACAGTAGATGGACATGAAAAAAAAAAAAAGAAGACACAAATTTGGAAAGAACACAATAAAGACAAAAGCTCTGAGAAGTATGTAGCTTTTTTTGCTGATTAGAAAAGGAAAAAAAAGAAAAAAAACCCACAGAAATAACAAAGGAAATGAATCTATGGTCATGGGAATGAAAATGTAATATGAAATGTAATATATCTGATGTTATGATGCATATAGAGCCGCAAATGAACAGAGTCATTCATGAACAAACTCGAGCTCGGTTCGGTAAGGGCTCATTTGAATTCGGTTCGTTAAATTTTTATTGAGTTCGAGCTTGTTAAAATCTTAATAAACAATCCCAAACATACTAAAGCTCTTCTCGTTAGCTCGTCTCATTTAACATTTATTTAAATAATAGAATAAATATATTATTTATATAGTAAATAATGTAAAAATATGTATAAACAAGATAAATATGTTGTTTATATATTTAAATAATGTAAATAATAGCTAAATTTGTTTATATGTAAATAATAGCTAACTATAGATACTATATTTATATAATAGTTATGGTAGATATTTTATTTTGATAAGATGTTGACTTTTTTTTTATTATGTTTATATATATTTTATATATAATTGTATAATCAAAGTTTCAATTGTAACTTTAGTCTCATACACAAGTATGAATTTATAACTTCTTTGGCTTGTTAAGGGTCGTGAACAGACTCGAGCTCGAGTCCAGCCCAAGCCAACTTGACTAGAGCACGGTTCGTTAAATTTTTATTAAGCTCGAGCTTGAGCTGGAGATTGAACTCTCTAAAATCTTAATAAACAAACCCAAACATAATAAAGCTTGGCTCATTTGCAGCCCTAGATGCATATCATATCTACTTATCTCTAGCTTTCTAAGTTATGCAATTGCTAACACGAAACTTTGGATACATAGTAATTGATTAAATGTATGCATTTTACTCACTATATACCCATATCCATGTCCACATTTATCATCATAGTGTCCCACAATCGTAGGCTTTTTCAAGTTGCCATTCAGTTTTATGTTGTGCAATGTATGTTTTTGTACTAAAACTTGTCTTTTAAAATCCCCGTGATAGTTGGATCTCATTTTGTCTTTGCAACTTGCTTATCTACTGTTAGTGTTGGCAAAAATGTCCAACTTTATGTGGAACTGATTTCGCAGGCATCTCTCAATTTTACAATGCATGAAGTTACTAGCAGAAGTATGAAGTGGACTAGTGATATAGTTTTTACCTTTTCTTGGGCTCTTCATTGTCTTTTGAATAGTCATTGACAGTTACCTGTTCATATCAACTTTGTAGTGGTTGCATGAATTATGTCTTTTCTTATTTCTTATACTCATCTAATTTTATACCAACCTTTTCTTATATAACACTTTTTTTCCCAATGTTAATATCTTATGATTCAATATATTTAGAGTTAAGTCGATACATATTGCCAATAGGTATCTTGTATTAAATGTATCTTGCAACACATATATGATACATGAGGTTATATACGATATGCGATACATATGATATATGCTTAAATTTTCTTTAACAATTTTGGGAAAAAAGTAACTGAGCTTATGTTTTTGAAATTAAAATCATTAGAAAAGTTCATCAACATTAAAAAAATATTGTTAAAGATGAGAAGGATACTTTTTTTTACAAATATTTACCTATATGGTATTAATTGTCTTGTGCTATTAATTTATACCCGGCTACATCGAATAAAGCTTGAAATTTCTATCATGAATAAACTAATTGAGTACATAATAATTTTAAATTAAAATTTAAAAACATCAAGAGCGATTGAAGACAATAATGGAAAACATATTATTATATAATTATTAAGAAAAAAGAAAAAAATTGTGGGTAAATTTGATTTGAGAATACAGTAATGTACTAAAGTGCTATATATATAATTTGTTATTCCAAATTTACTTCTCCGCTCTGTTAAGCTATGAAGCATGGATGCTTCTGCCATAGTTGTATATGACGTGTTGGACACCAACAAGCCTTGGACATGCCACGTGGTGTGTATCATTTTTTAATTATTTTTTCTCTACCCAAACATGTTGGGGACATGTGTACCTTGCCTCTAGATGTGAGCCAAAGACAATTATCTTGCCATGAGTTGTAAAAAAGACCATCATAAATTCATAATCATCACTATGTAAACATGATGTCTATGTTAATTATCACTAAGTAGTATTGTCTTCCTTATTCTTTGAACAATAATTAAGTGGCATTCTTTCCTAATTTTTGAGTTAGTGTTTGATGGTTGACGTTAAATTGTCATTTTAAATTGGTGTTTGATAGTTGAATTTTTTTATTTTTTTTAGTTGTAATGATTACAGGAAAATGTGTCCACCTCTTTGCTTAGACTAGTAGCACACCCACAATTTCTGATGTGGATAAGGCAAACAACTCTGATATGATAGTTTATGATTGATACGAGTTAAAACAGTTTTCTTTTATATTTGATAAAGTTAAAACGTATAGATTGAATTATTTTTTTATGTTGAATTAGTGTTATTTTTAGTTATTTGTAGATGTAATATTTGTATACATTCCAAATAAAATATATAAAAAAAGATGTTTTTTATGCTGTATCCCCTCTCCATATCCCAATTTTTTGAAAATTTCCATTCTTGTATCTGTGTCCATGCTTCTTAGGTATTTAGTATTGATGCATGCGTATTTTTAATTCTAGGAACCTTGTATAATATTATTATTAATGATTTTACATTTGCTTATGTTTTATTCTCACAAGATATTTATATTTTCCACCAATTTTTAAAGATGTTAACAAATCGTACGATGTGATATGATACAAGAGCAAAAGAAAAAAGAAAAACGATGCACGGTGCGTACCCCAATTTGACACTATGCTTTCCCCTAAATTTTTGTAATAACCTTCCCATTGCCACAGCAAGGAAACTCTGACCTCTTTACATGGAGGTCACTTCAGATGTGTTTTGAATACCATGGAGGGAAAGGCTATCAATCCATGATGGTTGAAATTTTCTTCAACTAAACTCTATGGCCATGTTTGTTTTGACTCCAATAGCCATGTGATTTGATTGGCAATCCTGTAGGCCCCACAAAATATATGTTTGGTTGGGGAAAATGGGATGGAGCTAAGAGTCCCACAGGACTATGAATACCCCCCAATAATGTATTAGTATTCCCATGTAGACGGCAGGATTGCTAATCCTGTCCCATGGTATTAGAGGTGAAAAGACTATTTTGTACCCGCTTTACAAAAACAACAAAGCCACCTTTTTCTAATAAAGGGCTTTTACACAATTTCATAGATTTAATCTCAACCAACTAATATCACCGCACCACACTAGTGCAACAAACACCAATTTTATCTTACATTTCCAACCTAATATCACTGCACAAACAAACACCATTTTGCTGAACACTTCTACCGTTATGTGGTTGACTACCAATGATGATTTCCTTCGCATCTTCTGGTTGAAATATGTGCGTGTGCAACATATTCCACGTGATACGTTCACATATTTGCAAAAACAATCTACCATAGTGGAGGCTTTATTGGTACTGTTTTGTCAGACACCTTATGTGAACGCTTGTTTCCCTAATCATGATATCATTGCTAATTCATAATTGTAGTCTCTTGATTAAATATTCCGTAAAAAATGCTTGTCTGTACTCATGCAACATGAAAATTGGAATTCGTCAGTTGCTTTACTGGGATAAACAGTGACATTTGTCTATGGGTGTGCAGGTTGCCCGAGGTCAGATTGAGCAAATGAGCAATATGAAGCAGAGGCTGACATCACCACCCGTTCCTGCTTCCTTCAACATGACTAAGCAACAGATAGAATCCAGTATAAAGGTTGAACCCAACCTACCTTTAGTTCATCCATCCAGCTCACCATTGGCACCACCTGTGATGTCTTTTGCAGCTCAGTGGACAAGCGAAGAAGAGAACAAGAAGGCAACAGCAGCTGCTGTAGCTGCTAAGCTTACTGCTTCTACATCCTCTGCACAGATGCTTACATCTGTTCTCTCATCTCTTGTAGCCGAGGAGGCTGCCTCTGTGAGTGGCGGTCTAAAATCAGCTGGATTCATCTCTAATTTACCCATGTTCTCTCCAGAGAAACGGATGAAGTTAGACAAACCAATGTCTTCTGCAGATGCTAATAATTCTGAAATTGGTAATACGAGCTATTTTACTTCTCTTCAACAGCAGCCGATGGGTACTATGCCACTTGTCCCACCCACAAGTATCCAACCCATGAACCCGATGCAATCTCCATTTCCACCCCCACCTCCTCCTCCGGTACCTCCTGCAAATTCACCGGCAAATCAATTTGTTCAATCTGCCGGTATGATGATGGGTATTATGCCTTACGGATATGGAGGTAATAGCTTGCCACCTCCACCACCACTGCCTTCGCATATTGCAATGGGATTAGCAAGACCGGCCCCACAGCCACAGCAACCGCAACAGATGCAGTCCCAGCAGCAGCAGCAGCAGTCTCCGCAGCCACCGACTAATGGAGGGTATTACAGGCCTCCGGGTATTGGATTTTATGGGCAAAGTCATCAGCCAACAACACAGCCAGTTCCTCGGCAGTGACTTTTCTGAATGGTTGAGGATAGAGAGGGTTTTTTCTCAGTAAGCCATATCATTCTGTACATTAGTAGATGTCTGTAATACATAAACTAAGTCCTTATCGTTTCCTAAGATGTGTGTACTTTTTTCCGTTAGTTTCTCCTCCGTTTAAACACTTCTCTCCCCAATACCCGCTTCTTGAAATTGTCTTTGTAGCTAAATTGTAAACTGTATGTAAAAGTATGGTTTTAGAGATGCTTATAGCGTACCAATGCGTACTATAAGCAAGAACTCCAGAGGGAGTTTTTTTAATTTGTTTTTAAGTTTACAGACTAGCCATCGACTGCTTTCTGGGAAATATTCTCAATTGCTTCTATAAACCTTAGAACCCTTGTCCAGTTAGTTTTTACCTTAGCACTCTTGGCTGTTAGTTTTAATCTACCATCTTATGCAGACATGAGGCTTTGCTTATACTTTTAGCCAAAGTAAAATAGGGGTAAAATGCTTTATTGATCAGATTTTCTGTATAAGATAGTTGTGATTGTGTTGAGGGCATTTATTTATTTATTGCTTTGTTTGTTTGTTTGTTTGTTTATAATCAAATGGTGATGGGCTACACAATGGTGGGTGGCCTTCTTGTGTAGCATTTCTAGTGATGGTATCCTAAAGCACTTGTTAAAAGTAAATTTGGCAAAAAACTTTGATAACTTTCAAAAACTATTTTTAATGGTTCAACATTACTCTCTCTAAATTATAACATTGTCAAAACAAAACGTTCTTAACGCCTTCAGTGATGAGATTCAGAGATAATATTTCTTTTTATGAAGAAAATAGATGAAACGACGTTTGTATCATTATAACAAAATTGTTAAATGATAGCATTTTAACCTGTAAGATGTCAAATATTGGCCCTCTTTTTTCTTTTCTTTTTTTTTTTATTTATTTATTTAAGAAATGATAAACTGCATTAATAAGGCACCATGAAACAAAGTTTTCAACATGCAAACAGTTAGCAGACTCTGAAAAGAAAAAGAGGGTTAAGACAACCGAACATAGAAGACAACAAGGAACCAAACCTAAGCAAACCATAGCCCAAACCAAAATGAAGGACCTCCAGAATTGCCACTTGAAAATATTGTACTCCAGCATAGAAATCCAAAATTTATAAAAGCAACAGCACAAACAATTAATAATTGGAGTAGAATAGCCCGTCGTTGGGGAGTTCAATAAAGGTTGGAATAGCTGAAGGTGTCTTCGATACATGGTTTCCTCTTTCGCTTTTCATGGTCGTGGACATGGGCATGAACGGACTCAACGCCAATCTTACCTCGAGGACCCTTAGGATAGTGTCTGGGTGCTAGGATGCTTTTAGAGCCTTCCCTACGAATTATGACCGTTCTCTTAGAATCCAACATCTGTGTGTGCTCCTCACAATCACTCAAAACTAGGGGACAAAGTTGTGATCATGAACCACCCTCCAAGTTTTGTGGTGTTGGGTCAACCACAATTGCCGGTTTGTAGCAATCACTCGAAACTTGGGAATGCTGTGATAATGAACTACCCTCCAAGTGTTGTGGTGTTGGGTTTGGGTGACCGAATTCTCAACTTCTAGTTTGTAGCCATTCTACTGATCAGCTTGGACATTTGGCTGAGAACTACTTGCATGTCAGATTGCGATGACTTTTTTTTTGCCCTCGACAACCGACAAGCTAGAACTATGTAGGAATCTAAACTTACCTTCAGTTTGTAGAGATTGGCCTAGGTTGCGGTCAATGAGAAGGAAGTTTTTGGCATAATAACCTTTTTCTTTCTTGGTTCATTGAAAGTAACACCCCTTTTTGGACCCTTGCAATTCTGAGATGGACATTTTCCTTGTTTAGAACCACCCATTCCAAAAAAAAATGCCTAAACTATATTTCTCGGACAAAAATGTTGGAAATGCAGAGACACCATATTTATCAGTTGCAGGAAGACCCTTAGGCCATGTTTGTTTGGGCGGACTGAATTAGCATTCTCATGACTAATAGTCCTAGGACTACGAATTCATTGGATTATGTATCCTATCTTAACTAATAGTCAAGTTTAAAATAATTAGTCCGTATTTCAATTGTTTAACCAAATATCGGATTAATAATTTTATTGGACTATTAATCCAATCCCAAACTCATGTCCACCCAAACAAACATGACCTTATTGTGTGATGAACCACCTTTTTCGGAATCATCAAAATCAACCGTATCATTCATACCATGAGCTACATTGCAAGGCCTTCTTGTTTAGCATTTCTAGTGATGGGCTACACAATATTTATCACTGTTAGTGTGACATGAGCCACTATCAATCATGGTCCCATACCCACTACCCTGTTGTCACTAAATTTGTTAGGTGCAAGTACTACCTTTTTTTTAACTGAGTTGCAAGCACTTGTGATCAGTGCAAGTGCAATTTGCGCAAAATGCAATTGATAATTGTGAAAACCCACATAGCTTGCACTTATACCAGACACATATTGCACTTGTACTCGTGAATATACTGTATTTTTATTGAGCACAAATGAAAATTGCACCGAACATGTTTTGCATGGCACGAAACATGTTTTATAGTAGGGATGCTCGCGGTTCGGTTTTGGACGGTTCGGTTTGCGATTTGGATGTGCTAGCATATGTGTGGTTTGAAAAAAATTGAACCCACAACCGCTTGCAGTGTAGGTTGTGGTTTGTGTAGATAAGGTTCGCAGATGTGCAGACGGTTTGCGGATTTGACTTTTTTCTTTAAAATTTTATTTTTGACTCTTTTTTTTTTTTCCTTCCCATTTTGTAAATATTTATTTTGGGCACTTTGCCCCCCAATTTTCTAAAATGCTCAACATTTAATAATTAAAACTTATAAAATTAAAAACACAACAAAATCAATTTCTAACACATACAAATTATTCAAAATTCTAAACTTTTAAATAAAATCATAACCTAACACATGCGCATCTTTCAAAATCCTAAACTAAATCATCAAAATCATTCACTACCTAACAATACAATTAAAGTAAAATCATTCAAAATCTTAAACTTATCTAAAAGTAATTTTTCATTAACTTTTACATTCATCCAAAATGTAATAATAAAATAACAATAAATTATTGTCAAATTTCATGCAATTCAAATCCATTAAATAAAATAAAAACATTTGCAAACTCGCAAACTCCATCATAAAAAAATAAAAAATAAAAGTTTAAGTGCGGGTGGGTTTTTACGGATGCAGGTAAAATCCGCAACCCGCCCGCAATCCGCAATAATGTCATATTTCAAACCGCATCTGTCCCTGAAACCGCCAATTTGTATGCAGATCGGTTTAGGTTGGGCGAGTTGGGCGATTCAAATAACCCTATATCCACCCTATTTTATAGCAGTGGAGATATGAGGTCCCGAAGAGAAAGGTGTTGAGAGGTTAAGGATGGCTGCAGTAGTTGGAGTTTGGAGGTTGTTTGTTTAGTGGGAAGGGGTGGCGATGTTAGTGGGGCTAGCAGGGGAAGGTGGGGAAGGGTTGGGGTGACAAGGAAGGGAATGGTAGTAATGGTCAATAACTGGAGTTGTAGTGGGAAAAGGAGGAGAATGAGGAGTGTGAAAGGAAGATGAGAGACAATTTGGTCCTTTCAAGGGATAAATTTTACCCATTTGTAACTATTTCATTGTTAACACCTCAATCAATAGCTAGGCACATTAAGGCCATCTCAAGTTATCACACAAAAATTTACACAAATTCGAATAAAAATTTTATTTGATATGAATCACTCTAACGAAACTCAAATTTAAGTAAATGTTTCGCTAATAGCATAAGTTTTGGATATTTTAAGTAATGGTAAATTACATTAACCTCCTTTGAAATTTAGAAAAAATATAATAAGTCCTATAATTTTAACATAATTACACGAAGCTCCTTTATAGT
The DNA here is from genome assembly GCF_055761805.1 of Camellia sinensis. Taxonomy (NCBI): domain Eukaryota; kingdom Viridiplantae; phylum Streptophyta; class Magnoliopsida; order Ericales; family Theaceae; genus Camellia; species Camellia sinensis. The sequence goes on from NC_138972.1 coordinate 65,570,169, forward strand.
AAGGTTAAAAATATCGAAATTGATGTAGATAGTATGAAAACAAAAAGATGAATAAGATAAAATATATATTTCAGTGTAAATAAGATGACAAAATTATTTTTTTATTTATATGATTAACAAATTTATGATAAAAATGGAGCCAAGTGCTATATGAATTAAAAATTTTAAGAAAATCTAATATAATTGTACGGGAAAGAAATAAACCTTCTCGTATAATCCTGTTGATCAAATCTTCGTACGGAGGAGCGCAGAGTTGATCAACAGGATTATACGAGAAGGTTTATTTCTTTCCTGTACAATTGGCGCCGTCTGTGGGAAGAACAGACAGGACAAAACCTCTTGATCAAGCTTGTAACAACCCTCATGCTGTTTACCGATTAATGACTGACCGATTACTGTTAAACGAAACTGATAATGACTGATAATTGACTGATAATCGAACTGAATGAAATACTGAACTGACTGACTGAAATTGAAACTGAATTGACTGAGTATATGTTAGTTAATTGCATTCCATCTGTTTGATTGTCTGATTATCTGTTCATGCTTATATGTTTAAACTGCTAATTGAAGGCCTTATCGGCGGCCGAATCCGAAACTGATTAGTGTTCTATGACCCTCATAATTTATGCGATTTTATGGTATAATTATCTGAAACTTGATTAGGTATGATTAAATTAGATTAAAATAAGCTAATTAAAGAATTCGACGTAATTACAATTTTGCCATTGTTAGTGGGCCCTTATTATAACATGTTAGAGCCTTGAAATGCTTGAATCAAACATTTTGCTCAGCTCATTCTTGCTTTTGCCGACTAGAGGGAGAGAGTTAAGGGAGAGAGTTAGATTTCACCTCTTTTGGCTTGGTTTTGCTTGGAAATTGAAGAAATTGTTGAGGTTGATTGTTAATTTGAGCTCCCTTCTTGAACTACAAGACTAAAGGTAGCTCCATTGTCTTCTTGTTCATGTTTTAAGTTGACTCTTGCATGGTTCATGTCATATTGATGGAGTGTAGAGCCAAAACATGGTTTAGATGTTGAATTGAAGCTTAATTGTTGCATGCATGTACATATATTGAAGTTTTGAGGTTGTAGTCCATGTTTCCTCACATGCATGTCCATCCTTTGGTTATACTCCATGAGTTCATCTTGTTTTTGAAGGTTTGAGCTCTTTTGAAACAGCATTAAAGCTTTGAAAATGATTTAAGATCATGCATGTCATGTTTGAGGATTGTTCTTGGAAAATGGTTTGAAATTGGGTTTGAATTAAACACCCTTGGGCTTTGATTTCTCAAATTGAGCTTTGAATCATGTTATTCCATGTGCTTATAAGTGTTTTCCAGAAAATGAGCCCAAGAGGATCGGCTTTGATGCATTTAAACTTGAGTTTGAGCTTGGAGGTGCAATCTGGGTTTTCCAGATTTCGCACTCCCGCTCGAGCGGGGAAAGTTACGCTCGAGCGTGGAATCCGAGCAACCAGCATCTCTCTGCACTGTTTTACAGTCCGCTCGAGCGGAGGATTGGGCGCTCGAGCGGAGTCATGTCTCAAGCTCGAGCGGGCGTCGAGCGGAGATTTCACCCATCCAGTACTTTTACAGTACGCTCGAGCGGAAAAGTTTACGCTCGAGCGTGTACCTTTGTTGCATGACCGCTCGAGCGGGGAAACCTGCGCTCGAGCGGAACTCTGTTTTTCTGAAAATGCTTTTAAATGTACATCTTTGCATCCTCATCCCATTCTAGGCATTCTTAGGCCTAGTTTAAGACATCTTGTTGAGGATATAGATGTAGAACACACCGAGGCATTAGGAATTAAGTTATTACCGTTCCCAATTGGGTAGCTTAGTGTGTGTTCAATCTGTTAACTGTGTAGGGTTGGCGACTGGGGAGACACGCTCTAGCATACTGTGGCCCAAACTCTGTGAGTAACAATTGTGTAAAGATATGTTCAACTGATATCTTTTGAATACTGAACTGAACTGTTTACTGAACTGGTATTACTGAATGAATGTATGTCCTTTATTTCTGAACTGTACTGTGGCATCCTTAGCACCTACTGTTTACTGTTACTGTTACTGTTACAGAGATCTCTGTCGGTTCCCTCGTGGAACCACTACTGTTTACTGACTGATGGCCATCATTACTGTTCGGTCTTTTAAGACCTACTGTTACTGTTATGCTAATGGATGTACCACATATGACTGTTTACTGTACTGAACAACTGAAATACTGATTGAATTGAACTGTTTTCATTACTGTAAGGACATTCATTCTAAACCCCTTTACGCTTTATGTTATTCACTGGGCTTTAGCTCACTGCTCCTATATATATGTAGGTGTACAGGCACCAGATCGGAGCTAGGAGCGTCAGGGTAACTCCAGTTTTGTCAAGCCAGCCTTTGTGCCTCACTGCGAGGTTCCGAGTTGCCATGCTATGGCTTTGGGGTGTTTGTTTGTTTTCCCCCACCTGTCATCATACTGTCTAACTGTTCTGTATAGACTGAATGTTTACCGTACTGTTATCAAGGGATTAGGTCCCTGTTCTGTGTGACTGTAAATTTTGTATAGACCGTACTGTTTTGTACAGACGGAATGTTTTCTGTACTGTTATGTAGGGTTGAGTCCCTAGTTTGAATGGATGTAAGTATTGTACATACTGTTCTGTACTGTTTATGTATGAATGCATGGAAAACCTTTTGCATACAGACTGTCACAGCTCATTGGACATTGTTTAATTACTGTATTGGCTTCCGCCAGGCCCTGTACTCTGTTTTACTGTATTACTGTTAAGCAGGCCTTTGGTAATCTCGGATTACTGGCCGGTTACGGTGCTAAACCCATAGGGCCGGGTTTGGGTCGTGACAGAGTGGTATCAGAGCGATACTTACCACGAGTTATACCGCACACACGTGTCCAAATGAGCTATAGGGTGTCCTAGAAAAGTTATTAGGGCATCTCATGAGCATGATAAGTGTGTGGTTATATTATGACTGAATATCTGTTAATGTGTTAAACTGTGAAACAAATGACTGCTTATGTATAAAATTGTTATAACTGCTTATAGTGAAATGGACAATGCAAATGAACCTGAGTCCTCATCTACTGAGGCAAGAATGGAAAGAATGGAGAGAATGATGGAACTGATAACTGCTAGACTGGAACAACAACAGAACCAACCGCCCCCACCTCCTCCTCCTCCGGTACAGCCGGAACCTAATGTGAATGTGGATGATGGGGATATTATTGCTCTCACCCATAAATTCAGCAAGATGAAACCGCCATCCTTTCAGGGAGGCCTCGAACCGTTAAAGGCTGAAGCTTGGGTGCTTGAAACAGAAAAATTATTCGAAGTGTTTCCGTGCTCAGAAGCGAACAAAGTACTGTTAGCTACCTTCACCCTACAAGAAGAGGCTAGAAGGTGGTGGATGTTAATCCGTGATACAAATACTGTTATGACTAGGGCTCAGTTCAAGGAGTCCTTCTTTGAAAAATATTTCCCTCAGTGTGTTAGGGATAGGAAAGTGACTGAATTTGAACAGCTGAAGCAGTGCACAATGTCCGTTGCAGAATATGAAACGAAATTCACCGAACTTGCCCGTTATGCACCGCACATGGTGGATACGGAATATAAGAAGGCCAGAAAATTTGAAGGTGGCCTTAATGTTGCGATCCTTGATCGAATAAATGTCTTGAAACTACCGACTTTTGTGGGTGTTCTCGATCGGGCATTGATGGCCGAGTCGAACATTGCAGCAGTGAAACAATCTGAAACACCAATAACTGAATGGCATGGAAAAAGGCAGGGTTTCAAATTCAAGAAAGGCAAGCACAACCCAGCCAATAAGAAACAGAATACGGGGACGACAACTAGCCCCAGTCAAGGGAGTGGATTCATACCACCCTGTCCTGAGTGTGGCAAGAAGCACAAGGGAGTCTGTTACAGAATATCTGGAGCATGTTACAGGTGTGGCAAGGTGGGCCACATGGTTAAAGACTGCCCCTCTGCCCCACAAGCCAGTGGTAAGGCTGCACCAAGCGCAGCAGCATCAAATGCTCCACCAAAGCCTAACCCTAAAGCTACCGGGAAAGAGCCTGTGAGGCAAGGCCGAGTGTTCGCACTAGTACCGGGAGATGTGCAGAATACCGAGACCGTTGTGTCAGGTATTCTCTCTATTTGTGCACAAAATGCATATGTATTAATTGATTCGGGGTCTACGCATTCTTATGTATCGCATGCTTTCTCACGGAAATTGAATAGACCCTTAGAACCCATGAACTATCTGCTAGCCGTATCATCACCCGTAGGGGGATCTATGACATGTGCTTATATGTACCCCGCATGTGAAATCATTGTTGGGGATATGCATCTGTTTATTGATTTACTGCCATTGAACATTGATCATTTTGACGTAATATTGGGGATGGATTGGTTACAAAAATATCACGCCACTATTGACTGTGTGACCAAGCAAGTTGTTTTCCGTCCACCTAGTTTGCCTGAATTTGTGTTTAATGGGAGTGGAGTAGTACCTCCTCCGTATTTGATTTCGTCAGTGAAAGCTGTTAAATTAATTAGAAAGGGGTGTAAAGGATATCTGTGTTCTGTATTGACTGTGTCTACTGATGATAGTGTTAAAACTGATGTGAATTGTATTCCTATAGTCAGAGAATTTCCAGATGTTTTTCCAGATAATCTTCCAGGAGATTTGACTGACAGGGAGATTGAATTTACCGTTGATGTGATTCCCGGAACACAACCAGTTTCTAAAGCTCCTTACCGAATGGCTCCAACTGAACTGAAAGAACTGAAAGTGCAATTGCAAGAACTGTTAGACAAAAAGTTCATCAGACCTAGCACTTCGCCATGGGGTGCTCCTGTTTTGTTTGTCAAGAAGAAAGATGGCTCACTGAGACTATGCATTGACTACCGTGAACTGAATAAGGTAACTGTAAAGAACAAATACCCATTACCGCGTATTGATGACCTGTTTGATCAGTTACAGGGTGCTAAAGTATTTTCCAAGATTGATCTCAGATCCGGATACCATCAGTTGAAGGTTAAGCCGGAAGACATTGATAAAACTGCTTTTAGAACAAGGTATGGACATTATGAATTTCTAGTTATGCCTTTTGGAGTCACGAACGCACCAGCTGCTTTTATGGACCTCATGAACAGAATTTTTAAACCATACCTTGATGACTTTATTGTTGTATTTATCGATGACATATTGATTTACTCCAAAAGTATAGAACAGCATGAACATCATCTGAGACTTGCCCTGCAAACCTTAAGAGAACAGAAACTGTATGCTAAACTGTCTAAATGTGAATTCTGGCTTGACCATGTGATGTTTTTGGGGCATGTTGTTAGCAAAAATGGAATTTCTGTTGATCCACAGAAAATTGAAGCTGTAGTGAACTGGCCTAGACCGACCAATGTGACTGAAGTCCGAAGCTTTTTGGGATTGGCTGGATATTACAGAAGATTTGTCAGAGATTTCTTCAAAATTGCCCTACCATTGACACAGTTAACACAAAAGGGGACATCATTTGACTGGACTGACCAAAGAGAATCTGCCTTCCAGGAGTTGAAAACTCGATTAGTGACTGCACCAGTTCTTACCTTACCTTCAGGTACGGATGGTTATACTGTATTTAGTGATGCTTCTCATAAGGGTTTGGGATGTGTTTTAATGCAGAATGGGAGAGTTATTGCTTATGCTTCTCGACAGTTGAGACCACATGAAAAGAACTACCCGACCCATGACCTGGAACTTGCTGCAGTGGTGTTTGCACTGAAAATTTGGCGTCACTATCTGTATGGGGTGACATGTGAAGTATACACCGACCACAAGAGTTTAAAGTATTTCTTCACACAGAAAGAACTGAATATGAGACAGCGGAGATGGCTGGAACTGATTAAAGACTATGACCTACAGATATTGTACCATCCGGGAAAAGCCAATACCGTTGCCGATGCATTGAGCCGGAAATCGATTGGAAACTTAGCCTGTTTGCTCACCGGACAGAAAGAGTTGATTTGTGACCTTGAAAAATCTGAAATTGAAATTGTTTTACGAGAACAAGGTGGAACCTTAGCTGCTATTTCTGCTCAACCGGCACTGATTGAAGAGATTAAAGAGAAACAGCAACTGGATGATTTCTTGAAGAAGATCATCGAAGAAAGAGAATCTAAACCGAGACCGGGATTCAAATTTGAGAATAATGTACTGAAATTTCAAGAAAGACTGTGTGTACCAAATGATACTGAACTGAAAAGAAGAGTTCTGCAAGAAGGCCACAATTCGAAATTGACTATCCATCCGGGGAATACGAAAATGTACCAAGATCTGAAACAGAATTTCTGGTGGCCGGGAATGAAGAAAGAAATTGCTGATTTTGTATCCAAATGTCTTCATTGCCAACAGGTCAAAGCTGAACATCAGCGACCTGCCGGATTATTGCAACCCCTACCCATACCAGAGTGGAAATGGGAGCATATCACGATGGATTTCATTGTGGGATTACCTCGCTCCAGAAAAGGTATGGATTCAATTTGGGTTATTGTTGATAGACTAACCAAATCTGCTCACTTCTTACCTGTCAAGACAATCTATAATGCGGACAAATTGGCCGTTATCTATATTGATGAAATTGTGAGACTGCATGGAGTGCCTGTGTCTATTGTTTCTGACAGGGATTCGAAGTTTACATCGAGGTTTTGGCAAAGCCTACAAACTGCACTGGGTACTGAACTGAGACTGAGTAGTGCCTATCATCCTCAGACAGATGGCCAATTAGAAAGGACCATCCAAACTCTGGAGGATTTACTGAGAATGTGTGTCCTTGATTTTCAGGGAGACTGGGAAAGTCATCTGCCATTAGTTGAATTCGCCTACAACAATAGCTACCATTCGAGTATTGGTATGGCGCCTTTCGAGGCATTGTATGGCAGAAAATGTAGATCTCCGATTTGCTGGGCAGAAGTCGGAGATGGGCCTTTGCTTGGGCCCGAGATTGTGTATGAAACAACTGAAAAAGTGAAACTGATACAACAGAGACTGAAAATTGCACAGAGTAGACAGAAAAACTATGCAGATGTTAGAAGACGAGACAGAGAGTATGAAGTGGGTGATCACGTGTTTGTGAAAGTGACACCAATGAAAGGCCAGACTCGTTTTGGAGTCAAAGGCAAGTTAGCACCAAGATACGTCGGACCGTATGAGATTATTGAGAAAATTAATCCGGTGGCGTATCAAGTTGCGCTCCCTCCTGAAATGGAGCATATGCATAACGTCTTCCACATTTCCATGTTGAGAGACTACCTCCGGGATCCCTTCCATGTGATTGAGCCTACTCGGATAGTGTTGAGTGATGACTACACTTACGAGGAACGGCCTATACAGATTGTAAACCGACGGATCAAGAAACTGAGGAACAAAGAGATCCCGCTAGTAAAAGTTGACTGGCAGAACCACGGTGGCGTGTATGCCACTTGGGAAAGGGAAGATGACATGGCCAAAAGATATCCTGAACTGTTTCCACTGAATCCTGTTTTCTTCCAGAATGAAGGTAACTCGAGTTTAGAGGACTAAACTCTTTATAAGGAGGGGAGACTGTAACAACCTTCATACTGTTTACTGATTAATGACTGACCGATTACTGTTAAACGAAACTGATAATGACTGATAATTGACTGATAATCGAACTGAATGAAATACTGAACTGACTGACTGAAATTGAAACTGAATTGACTGAGTATATGTTAGTTAATTGCATTCCATCTGTTTGATTGTCTGATTATCTGTTCATGCTTATATGTTTAAACTGCTAATTGAAGGCCTTATCGGCGGCCGAATCCGAAACTGATTAGTGTTCTATGACCCTCATAATTTATGCGATTTTATGGTATAATTATCTGAAACTTGATTAGGTATGATTAAATTAGATTAAAATAAGCTAATTAAAGAATTCGACGTAATTACAATTTTGCCATTGTTAGTGGGCCCTTATTATAACATGTTAGAGCCTTGAAATGCTTGAATCAAACATTTTGCTCAGCTCATTCTTGCTTTTGCCGACTAGAGGGAGAGAGTTAAGGGAGAGAGTTAGATTTCACCTCTTTTGGCTTGGTTTTGCTTGGAAATTGAAGAAATTGTTGAGGTTGATTGTTAATTTGAGCTCCCTTCTTGAACTACAAGACTAAAGGTAGCTCCATTGTCTTCTTGTTCATGTTTTAAGTTGACTCTTGCATGGTTCATGTCATATTGATGGAGTGTAGAGCCAAAACATGGTTTAGATGTTGAATTGAAGCTTAATTGTTGCATGCATGTACATATATTGAAGTTTTGAGGTTGTAGTCCATGTTTCCTCACATGCATGTCCATCCTTTGGTTATACTCCATGAGTTCATCTTGTTTTTGAAGGTTTGAGCTCTTTTGAAACAGCATTAAAGCTTTGAAAATGATTTAAGATCATGCATGTCATGTTTGAGGATTGTTCTTGGAAAATGGTTTGAAATTGGGTTTGAATTAAACACCCTTGGGCTTTGATTTCTCAAATTGAGCTTTGAATCATGTTATTCCATGTGCTTATAAGTGTTTTCCAGAAAATGAGCCCAAGAGGATCGGCTTTGATGCATTTAAACTTGAGTTTGAGCTTGGAGGTGCAATCTGGGTTTTCCAGATTTCGCACTCCCGCTCGAGCGGGGAAAGTTACGCTCGAGCGTGGAATCCGAGCAACCAGCATCTCTCTGCACTGTTTTACAGTCCGCTCGAGCGGAGGATTGGGCGCTCGAGCGGAGTCATGTCTCAAGCTCGAGCGGGCGTCGAGCGGAGATTTCACCCATCCAGTACTTTTACAGTACGCTCGAGCGGAAAAGTTTACGCTCGAGCGTGTACCTTTGTTGCATGACCGCTCGAGCGGGGAAACCTGCGCTCGAGCGGAACTCTGTTTTTCTGAAAATGCTTTTAAATGTACATCTTTGCATCCTCATCCCATTCTAGGCATTCTTAGGCCTAGTTTAAGACATCTTGTTGAGGATATAGATGTAGAACACACCGAGGCATTAGGAATTAAGTTATTACCGTTCCCAATTGGGTAGCTTAGTGTGTGTTCAATCTGTTAACTGTGTAGGGTTGGCGACTGGGGAGACACGCTCTAGCATACTGTGGCCCAAACTCTGTGAGTAACAATTGTGTAAAGATATGTTCAACTGATATCTTTTGAATACTGAACTGAACTGTTTACTGAACTGGTATTACTGAATGAATGTATGTCCTTTATTTCTGAACTGTACTGTGGCATCCTTAGCACCTACTGTTTACTGTTACTGTTACTGTTACAGAGATCTCTGTCGGTTCCCTCGTGGAACCACTACTGTTTACTGACTGATGGCCATCATTACTGTTCGGTCTTTTAAGACCTACTGTTACTGTTATGCTAATGGATGTACCACATATGACTGTTTACTGTACTGAACAACTGAAATACTGATTGAATTGAACTGTTTTCATTACTGTAAGGACATTCATTCTAAACCCCTTTACGCTTTATGTTATTCACTGGGCTTTAGCTCACTGCTCCTATATATATGTAGGTGTACAGGCACCAGATCGGAGCTAGGAGCGTCAGGGTAACTCCAGTTTTGTCAAGCCAGCCTTTGTGCCTCACTGCGAGGTTCCGAGTTGCCATGCTATGGCTTTGGGGTGTTTGTTTGTTTTCCCCCACCTGTCATCATACTGTCTAACTGTTCTGTATAGACTGAATGTTTACCGTACTGTTATCAAGGGATTAGGTCCCTGTTCTGTGTGACTGTAAATTTTGTATAGACCGTACTGTTTTGTACAGACGGAATGTTTTCTGTACTGTTATGTAGGGTTGAGTCCCTAGTTTGAATGGATGTAAGTATTGTACATACTGTTCTGTACTGTTTATGTATGAATGCATGGAAAACCTTTTGCATACAGACTGTCACAGCTCATTGGACATTGTTTAATTACTGTATTGGCTTCCGCCAGGCCCTGTACTCTGTTTTACTGTATTACTGTTAAGCAGGCCTTTGGTAATCTCGGATTACTGGCCGATTACGGTGCTAAACCCATAGGGCCGGGTTTGGGTCGTGACAAAGCTTTACCTCTTTAGGAACAATGGCGCACAATGAAGATTTACCACAGTCCGCCATCGACGGGCAAACACCAGATGGGGGTGCAAGGCGCGAAGGACTGCCTTCTATCTCTCCCATGGCTGATTTGGAGCCCCAACGACATAACTCCAGGAGAGATACTAGGGGGAGGCGGACTCACAGTCCCCGTCACTCTCATTCACCAAGTCCTGACAGGCAAAGGCGGAGGATTGATCCTCAAGTTCTGCAGGACCGCGTAAAGGAGCAAGACGAATTAATAAGGAAGATGGTGGCGGACATGGAGGCCTTGAAGCGCTAGATGAAGGGAAAAGGAGTGGCGACAGGAGAGGGGCGCAAAAACAAGACGCCCCCTCGCCGCTCAGAAGACCATGGAAGGCATTCCACACCATCACAAGCAGAGAGTAGAAGCCTCAGGACAGGCAATACTCAGTCTAGAACCTCCAGAACTCGTTACTCCAGGTTTGAGAGAACGAGATTATTGAGGTCTTTCACAGAGGGAAGTACTTACCGACCCTCACACTCGCACCAAACATCATCCAAACAGACGGAGTTGCCCAGATCATCCGATTTGCGGATCATGCTGGAAGAAAAGGCACGATGGAAGGAGGACACCAGGGCGCGCGAGCCTCGCAGAGTTTCTGCCCTTCAACGATTGGCTCCTCGATCGCATGGAAGCGTCGAGGTTAGAATGCCATTACCACGCCCTGCCTACGAACCGACGAACTAGCAGGCTTTGCTTCAATAGCAGACACATCCATCCCTCATCCATTGCTCATCGACTACTTACCAAGACCAAGCATCGAAGACCCCGAAGCAGAAGAAGTATGCAGCGCCGATCTAGGCCCCTCATGGATGGATCCCATCATACTATTCTTGAAAGATGGCGTCCTACCGGAAGAAAAGAAAGAAGCCAACAAAATTAGAGCAAAGTCACAGCAATTTTGGCTCTCCCCATCTCTGGCATTATACAAAAAGTCGTTCTCAGGACCCTATCTAAAGTGTCTCCACCCCAGTAAAGTGGAAGCATTCTTATACGAGATACACGAAGGGGTGTGCGGAAGCCATCAAGGAGGAAGATCACTAGCTTACAGGGCCATTTCACAAGGATATTGGTGGCCATACATGCAGGCAGACTCAAAGAAATATATGAAGAAGTGCGAGAAATGCCAAAAATTCGCACACTAAATACATCAACCAGCTAGAGAACTCCTACCATTGACTAGCCCATGGCCTTTCGCAATGTGGGGCGTGGACATAGTAGGACCACTTCCAACAGCACCCGGCAACAGGAAGTTCTTTCTCGCAGCAACAGACTATTTCACAAAGTGGGTGGAAGCAGAAGCATTGGCATCAATCAAGGAAAAAGATGTGAAGAAGTTCGTCTGGGAAAATATCATTACTCGATTCGGCATACCTAAAGCCCTCATATCAGACAACGGCACCCAGTTTGATGGCAAAATCTTTAGAAGCTTTGTTGAAGAATACAAGATAGAGTTCTACAATTCTACACCAGCATATCCTCAAGCAAACGGCCAAGCAGAAGCATCAAACAAGGTTGTCTTGGATGGACTGAAGAAAAGGTTAAAGAAGGCAAAAGGCAAATGGGCGGAAGAACTTCCTCATGTTTTATGGGCTTACCGCACCACACTTCGACGATCAACAGGAGAAACACCATTCTCCTTAGCCTACGGAATAGAAGCAGTAATCCCACTGGAAGTTGGCCTCCCCACAATTCAAAGCGAAAATTTTGATCCCGACTTGAATGGAGAAGCCATAGCATTGGAGCTCGACCTCGCCGAAGAAAGAAGAGAAAGAGCACTAGTCCACATTGCCTCATATCAACAAGAGTTATCTAGGAAATATAACAAAACAGTACATCCAAGGCAATTCAAGATCGGAGATTGGGTGCTGCGCAAAGTGATGGGAAACACCCTGGTGTTAGGAGATGGCAAGCTAGGGCCTAATTGGGAAGGTCCTTACAAAGTGGTTGGGTTAGCAGGCAAAGGGGCATACTACCTAGAAGACAAGGACGGCAAAGCAATCCCTAGGCCATGGAACACCGCCAATCTCAAGCTATTTTATTTTTAGCTTTCCTCTCTCAAACATGTGTAATTTTTTATTTCCTCAATAAAATAAATCGATTCTTTTCAGCATAGTTGTTCTCTGTAAAAGTTAGTTTTAGTGAAATTATGAACATTGCAAACATTTTATACTAAGTTGGCTGGAAAAACCAACTTAGAGGTTGGCTGGATTAAACCAACACTCTTCCTAAGCCCAGGATAAGGATCCAGGCTGTAGGACGTTTGGTTGGAATAACTAAACACTTTACTTTAGGTTGGCTGGAAAAACCAATCTAAAGATTGGCTGGATTAAACCAACACCCTTCCTAAGCCTAGGATAAGGATCCAGGCTGCAGGACGTTTGGTCGGAATAACCAAACACTTTACTTTAGGTTGGCTGGAAAAACCAATCTAAAGGTTGGCTGGATTAGACCAACACCCTTCCTAAGCCTAGGATAAGGATCCAGGCTGCAGGACGTTTGGTCGGAATAACCAAACACTTTACTTTAGGTTGGCTGGAAAAACCAATCTAAAGGTTGGCTGGAAAAACCAACACCCTTCCTAAGCCCAGGATAAGGATCCAGGCTGCAGGACGTTTGGTCGGAATAACCAAACACTTTACTTTAGGTTGGCTGGAAAAACCAATCTAAAGGTTGGCTGGATTAAACCAACCCTTAGTACACTTTAGCCGAAGTAATGACATCGGCTAAAGAGTGGTTGGCTAGATGAAACCAACACTTGGCACTCTTTAGCCAAAGTAAGAACATCGGCTAAAAGAGTGGTTGGCTGGATTAAACCAACGCTTGGTACTCTTTAACCGAAGTAAGAACATCGGCTGAAAGATTGGTTGGCTGGATTAAACCAACTCCTAGTTCTCTTTAGCCGAAGTAAGAACATCGGCTAAAAGAGTGGTTGGCTGGATTAAACCAACACTTGGTACTCTTTAGCCGAAGTAAGAACATCGGCTAAAAGAGTGGTTGGCTGGATTAAACCAACTCCTAGTTCTCTTTAGTCGAAGTAAGAACATCGGCTAAAAGAGTGGTTGGTTGGATTAAACCTAAGGACATCGGCTAAGAGTGGTTGGCTGGATTAAACCAACTCTTAGTACTCTTTAGCTGAAGTGAAGACATCGGCTAAAAGAATGGTTGGCTTGATTAAACCAACTCTTAATACTCTTCAGCCGAAGTAAGGACATCGGCTAAAGAGTGGTTGGCTAGTAAGGTCAGTTATTTGGCACAGGTAAGACCGAAATAAAGTATCTCGGCCGAAAAATAGTATGCTTCAAGTTACAGTTAGAAAGCATGCTCAAACAGGAAAGCAAACCGAAATAAAAGTTGAACAAAAAAGAAGATGATTCTCATTAATCAAGATTCAAAGCAATTACAGAGGGGGGGTCATAGCCCAGTTACAAGAGCAAAAAGCAACAAAGAAAAGAAAGTACAGAATCAAGTAAAAAGGTCTTCAAGATCGGCTTCAATATGAACTTGAACACCGGTTGCAGATGGAAGATCAATCTCAGTAGCAACTGGCAGAACGATGTCAGTCGGCGGCTCAACAGTCAGGTCTTCAACCGTTGGCTCCAACCGAGCTGATTGATCGTTGCCTTGCTCGTTGACTACCGGAGTAACAGTTGGCTCATTTTCTTCATCTTCATCATCTGAACCCTGCAAAAATTGTTGTTGGACAGAAGCAGCATACTCCACTAGTGAGGCCAGGATGAAATACTGAGGAGCATTGTAGACCTCGGTTTCAGGCCCACAGCCGAGCTGCTCCACAGCACTTCTCCAGCCGCACTTGAAAAATAAGTCCTTCGCTCCCTCACATTGTGGAATATAGAAGCCCTCCGCCTCCTTGAAACCTTCGGTGTTGGCACCATCTACCTTCTTCTTCAGTTCAGCAATTTCGGTGTCCTTTTTCCCTTCGAGCTTGACTAGCTCACGAAGGTACTTATCTTTCATCACGATCAACGCCTTCTCTTTGTCAGCATCAGCCGAGGTAACTAGTCCAGTTAGACGAGCTACCTCAGCCACTAGCTCGGCTATTTTTTGTTGTGATTCCTTCAGCTCGATTTTTCTTTCTTCCACCTCTGCCATGGCCTGCCTAGCCGTTTTCCTGAGCTCCAATACCTTTTGATGGGCAATTTGGTTCTTCTGAAGAGACTGAAATGAATGGAAAGAAATCAATAACAAAACCGAACTGAAAGTTTGAAAAATTTAAGAGACAAGGGGCATCTTACTAGGATCATGGATTTGGTGGCCGATCGGATGGCCCTTAGCTCGGTCAGGTTCTGGTGGTGTTCCATGTCTGCTGGAAGGCAAACACTCTTGGCAAGGTTGAATGCCATCAAGTGATCCTTCTCAACAACCACCGAATCGGTATCTTGGATATCTCGGTTCTGAAATTTCAGCTTCAGTACCCACTTGGAGGAGCCAGCCTGGTCAGAAGGCTCCGGTTGTGGAACAGGTGGGTGGCTCGGTAGAGGGGTGGTTTCATCCTCATCCGCTAGACGCTGCTCGGTTGGGGTAGACCGGGCGCGCTTGGATGGGCGTGATGAAGAAGGCTGTTGAGAATGAAGGGCCACAACGGCCGGTTGTGTTTGGCTTGGCGGCGGTACTTCGAGTCTGTTGGTTTCGGTCAAGAGGGCCCCAACTGTATTTCTCTTGGCCATTTCTTGTTCGGCTGTGAGAGGGACCAGGATAATTTGGGGCAAAGTTGGGTCCGGTTTTGGGGCGTCCTCAAGCAGAAAATCTGTTACTCTGGCTTTTCGGCGACCGCTGTAACGGTATGTCGGCTCAAAATTAAGAAGTTTGGCCCAACTTCTTTCTGAAAAATGTAGTACGGCACGAAGCGTGTTTAGGTTGGGGTAACTATACAAAGATTGAAGATGGGCTGAATCTGCATAAAGAAGACAAACTGTTAGTTCGGTTCAGGAGCAAGTAACTAAAATAAAGCAAAGCATGCCAAAAATCGAAGTAATTATACCAGGTTCTCCTTTATTCCAATTTATACTTCGGCCAGGGATCTGGGCTTGTTGGTCTTCAAAATTGCCAGACACCCAGAAAAAGTCATCATCGTTTAAGTCCTTATTCGGCGTATCTTTTATTATTTTTTCTCTGCGACGGCGTATCCTAAGGTAGTAGACCCAGCCGTCATCTTTGGAGCCAATGGAGTATTGGTGGAGTATTTCGGCTAGACTGAGGTTAAGACCGGCTCAGCGGTTTAGTTCAGCTATTCCCATTATTATACAGTAAGAATTGGTGGAAAGCTGAGTTGGGCATATTCTGGTTTGTCTTAGGAATTCACAAATCAAGGGTTGAACGGGGAATCTTAGTCCGGTTTCTATTATTGATAGGAGGGTGAAAGGTACATAGCCCTGTTTTCCCCATGGAAGGGTATCTTGTTCAGCCAGAATAAGTTGGACGTCATCAGGGATGTTGTAATCCCTTCGGAATTCGGCCAGGCCACCAGGGGTTTCTATCAAAAACCTATACTTCCCCATTAATTTTTTAAGTTATAGATAATTTAGTTCGGTCGCAAAATTGTGCTCAGTAGCTCGGTTGAGCGCCCAGTGGAGTGCCTGGGCAACCTAAGTCTGCAAAGTGGAAAACAAAGGGGTTAAGCACAGATCATTGGACCGTGCTACAAAATAAAAGCAAGAATAGGAGTCCTACTTCGGTTATATGGATGCTACAGGTTCTGTCTCGGTTTTAACAAGATGCTTAGTAGCTCGGATTGAGCAGGGGGTTCGATAGCTCGGTCTTGGCAAGCGATTCGTTATCTCGGTTAAAGAGAAGGCTCAGTCAGACCGGTAGAGCCTCTAGGGGCAGCTTTCTGAGTTCGGTCTAAAAACTTAGAAAGTTGGCTTAGCCCCAAAGACCTAGCTCGGTCGAAAGATAAGGTTTCAATATGCTACGTTCGGACTTAGTTCGGTTCGTTTACCTCGGCTAAGGTCTATCAAGAAGTGGTTTGACTTATTGAAACTACTGGTACCAACATGGAGTACTAGTTCGGTTACAGTCTGATAGAAGGACATTGACTACAAACTACTTTTTAGTTCGGTTATGTGTAATTTTGGATCAAAAGCAGTGTTCTACAGGTTATTTCATGAATACCTGAGGATTGTACGAACATAGTGTTTTCAGAAGAAGCAAAGCAAGTGGAAAAAATGTGTTTTGCAAAAACACACAAAACAAAGTACGAAAACAAGGAAAGCAAGATAGAGGTGCAGTGCTTACCAGATGAAGAGGCAAGAACTGGAGGTGAGAGCAGCAGCAATGGAGAACACGAGCTCAGAGGTTGAAGAGCAATGGAGGCAAAAAGAGAGAGAAGAGCTTGAAACAGTAAAAATGATCGATGAGGGTGAGTCAAAAGATGAAAGGGTTATTTTGTGGAAAGAGAAGGGGCAAAAGGCGGGAACTGTTCAAATTTTGCGGAGTATGAGGGCGGCGCGACAGCTGCAGTAAGCCAATATCAGCATGCCACGTGTCATAGGGATAAGAATCGATTCAGTTTCTGTGATTGAAGGGACGTTGTGACCGAACAAGCACAACTCGGCTTAGGTTTAGCTCGGCTGAAAGAGTTTTAGCTCGGCCGGAAAGGCTAAAGGGTTTTTTTAGCTCGGTTGAAAAGGTAAAACTTTAGCCCGGTTTATAGACAGGTAATCCCTATCATGCTACACAGATGGAATTAAGGGGCAATTGAGAGGGTAATTTATATGCAAAATTGGGCCGAGCTGGGCCTTTATGGGCCTCAGTACGAAGGGCTGAGTAAAGAGGCCATAAAGTTACTCCGGTCTTGAAGAGGCTTAAAGTTAGCCCGATCTCAAGCCCAGAAGGTAGACCGGTCCGAGTTACTCTTGATGTTAGTCCGGTTGAAGGACGCTTTGTAGTTAGACCGGTTTAAGGATGCGTTGAACTTATATCGGTTAAAGCACAGTATGGTTAGTTCGGTCTAAAAGCCTTGCTAGAAGTTAGATCGGTTTAGACTTAACACTGTTGACAATGGAGGAACTGGAGTATGAACAATGAAGGTAGAACCGAACTAACGATAGTTCGGTCTACGCTGTGGCTCGGCGTGACCATGATTACTTCGGTCATATTGGAGTTCGGCCATGGTAAAAACCATCTCACTTGGTTTAAGCAGTGAGGGGGGTGTTGAAGGATAAGCATTATCTTTCAGGAGTGTGAACTCTAAGAGGACTCTGCATGGAGGAGTAGAAGTCCTACTAGGATTGTGCCACACAAAACCTATAAAAGCTCACAAACATCACCTTTGGAGAGGTAACACAACTTTAATTCTCGAATTCACAGAGCTTCTTGTCTACTTGTCTATTTTTCTAACTTAGGCATCGAAGGGGTTTCCGGCACACACCCGACGGCTAGCTCACGCTTGTGTTTTCAGGGAGTAAAGTGACGTCGTACGGAAGAGCGCAGACTTGATCAACAGGATTATACGAGAAGGTTTATTTCTTTCCCGTACAATAATCATCTCTGAATCTCATGAAATGTCAGTATAATTTATCCTTTAAGTAAATATTTGATTTTGTTTTGATTTGAATAAAAAATTGAGTAAAACTTTAGTATAAATCTGGGTCATGAAGTCTAGAATATTTGAGTTATTTTAATTTTAGTTTTTTTTAATCTAAAAAAAAAAAACAACTATGAATATTCAAATCCAAAATTTAAGCTTTTAGCACTGAATTAACCACTCAGCGATAATTTTAACTGAAATTTAAATGCAATATATAATAAAAGTTTGAGTAAAGAATTACGGTTCTGTTTGTTTTGATATAAAATATTTTATATAATTTTTTTTTTTGTAATTTGATTTTTTTTTTAAATATCTTTATTTTTCGGTGTTTGATTGATACTTGAAACAAAACATTTTATTGCCTAAAAGAGAAATTTTGATTTAATAAAATGTCATTTATGACTTTTTAGTGAGCTTAGATACTTATTTAAAAAGGCCAAATATGTTGAAAAGGCAATGAGTGAGAGTCAACTTTTTAAATATTGACTTACGAAATTTTTAAAAGTAAGTCATTTCTAAAAAAATGATGCAAAAATATTTTTCTTAAAAAATATTTTACTTGCTTTTTTTGAACCAAACACTGAAAAATGAATTAAAAAAATTTTGACATCAAAACAAACGGAGGTAATACTAGGATAACAAGGAAAATTATTGGATATCCGTACTCCTTCATTAGAGTATCTCCAATGCTTATTCAAATTTTTCATCAAATTTGAATAAAAGTTTGATCTAATATGCTACGCTCCAATCGTTTTATCAAATTTGGCTAATCATCCAGCCGATGTCATTCGGTCGGTCGTCTGTCTATAAGCAAATTTCAATAAAACTTCTCCAAGTTAGTCATCCACTCGGGTGTCCCATTGATTATCCGCCTGGTTGACCAGCCGGTCGTTTACCTGGTCATCCACCAACGGTCACTTGCAAAATTTGATGAAAAGTTAAACGCTCTCTTAATTTGATAAAAAATATGACTTCACCTTTGTTTGATATGGGCTTGATACCATGGTTGAAGTTCAAAAATAAAAAATAAAAATAAAAAAAATAGACGTATTTCATTAAATTTAAATGAATACTCAGATGTTTCATCAATTAATCATTATTCAACATGTTCCTCAATCACTTAATATAAAATTATAAGTCTCACTTTTTCCATCAATCTTGGAGCACCAAGTAGTCATATTCTAGTAGTATCCAATAACTTTTCAAAAAATGTTAGGAATCCCAAAATTTCTACTAAATGTCTCGTGAGTGTGGAACTCACATGGTGTGGGTCCCACACCCATATAAAACATTTGGTAAAAATTTTGATAGAACTTTTGGAGTCTGTAGCATTACTCTAACTTTCCAGTTAACAACTACCACTAGCAACTAGGGGTGTAAATTTGGCCTGGCCCAGCCCAGCCCAGCCCAACCTACCCTAGCCTAGCCTCCAGTTTGCCCATGTTTGACCTTGTGGGCTCCCACCAAAATTTGGCTCGGCTCGGTCCAAGGGTCAAAAAATTAAGCCCAAGCTCAGGGGTTATTCGAGCAATGAGCATGCCTCAGGCCGGGTCAGTAGGCTTGGGCCTGGGTTTGGGCAGGGCTTGAACATTTTTTTTTTCTATTTTTTTATCAAAATTTTATTTTTTTCCACTAAAAATGACATTGGGCGTTGGACAAGCTGGACTTTGAGTAGGTCTTGAGCGAGTTGATGGACAGGGCCGGGCCGGGCCAAGCTCACGGGCTAAATTAGACTTCAAAATAATGGTCTAGACCTAAGATTTCAAACTGGACTCGAATCTAGACCTAATGGAGCCGGATCCATCCCAAGCCACGAGCAAATTTTGGGCAGCAGGCAACACTCCTGCTAGGAACACTTCTAACCTCCTGTGGCAGACTTACGAAGAAACACTCCTGTTAACATGGAGGGTATTTAGGTAATTTCACAAGACATCTTTTTTCTCACATCCCAAATGCAAGGAAGCTTCTATCTACACACACCTAATCCCCTCTATACACACACTTAATGATATTTAATTTTATTACAATTTTATCCCTAACTGAAATTACTATTTTAGACATTTACCAAATTCAAAAGTCTCAATGCACACATCCAGACTTCACGTTGAAGCTCCAAGTTCAGCTTTTCCATTGAGGTAGAAGTGAATGCACTCATTCATTAAGCTCCAAGTTCAGCTTCTTCCATTGAGCTAGAAGTGCTCATGCATTAAGCTCAAAGTTCAGCTTCTTCCATTAAGGTCCAAGTTCATAGCTTCTCAACCTTCCTCATTCGTAGCTTCAACCGTCCTCATTCGTAGCTTCTTTCTCATTCATCATTGTTATGGAGGATTTGCCTTCTAAAAATCAGCAAATAAGTGTTTATGTGACACAGAGCGAAGGAAATGTGAGTTTCATTTTTTTTTTTCCCAGCGTCATTTGGATAAGCACTTTAAGCACCTTATGTGACAACGTCTAAGCACTCTAAGCATCCATGGTAGAACGTAACCGGGTTACATGGATGCCGGTCTCTGCAGCTATGGTATGGATCCCAAATAACCTGTAAACGTAAAGTGTTTTTGAATTAAAGTATATAAAGGGTAAGATAAATGGAAAGTGTTAAAATTATCTCAGGATGAGTAAACTTACATCAGTAGCTACCAAACTGTCAAGCTCGGCTCGAAAAGATTTCAAATGATCAATGGAGGAACCCGCCTCTTTCCTAGATGCCCAATGGTACACCTGTGGCATGTCTTCATTGTAGCCCATGTTCTGGTGAGGTCGGAATGCTCGGAAGTGCTCATAAATCCAAGCCTCCAAAAGAGTCATATAACCACCCATCTGCTTAACCCCAGACCGGCTAGCATACCCCAACTGTTTGTATAGAAATGTTAATACAGCAGCACCCCAGGCGTAAGTATGAATGGATCCCAAATCCATCAATAAGCCAAGGTAAACAACAGGAACCCTGCCGCCACTCTTGTCACTGAAGAGTGTATATCCCAACAGAAATAACAAATAAGCTCTAGCAGCGCACTGTATAGCCTCATCGGGGTCTGAATCTGTGACACCAGCAAACTGACTTCGCAACCACTCAAGCCTGACTGAATTACCACCAGCAAAAGAAACCTCTTCATGTGCTGCACGTTCAGTAATCCCCAAGCCATAAACAAGTAATGTAACTCCATGATGATCTGTCACATCTGGTACGCTGACTGATTTGCCTACAATTGGAAGGCCAACAATAGTGCTAACATCATCCAGGGTCAAGGTCATCTCACCAACTGGCATGTGAAATGTGTTTGTCTCAGCTTGCCATCTCTCAACAAAACTGGAGATTAGAAGCTTGTTGACGAACCGATAAGTGCAACGAGCTAACTGTGACAGCCCAGACTGCTCAATAATGGCTTTGAATCTGGTGTTGTTCTCTACTGACCACCATGGCCATGCAAGGATCTTGGAAGAGTGATTATGACACTTTAGAGGGCCCTTGTTCCTATAACACAAATGATATCTCATTAGAAACTACCATACAACATACAAAAAAAAAAAACTCATATATAAATGAATTTCACTTTTACTGATGAATGTTTACCTCCCCGTGCCAAATAGCTGCAGCCACATGACTATTGAAACTCTGCAATATTGATGGAAAAGCATGAGTAAGGTACTCTTCCTGGACAGTAGGAGAATCGGGTAAAGAGGCGTCCTCCACAGCAATGTCAGGCATATCATCACCTTCAACTCATCTTTGGCTTCGGCTTCTACTTTGACTAGCACTGGGGATATCATATTCTACCGAAACTGGATCACGACCTCGACCTCGTCCTCGCCCACGTCCTTGTCCCCGGTCATGGTCAACATCCAATTCACGACGTCGTCTATTTGAAGCAGTAGGTGGGAAACGTTGTTGATATTCAAAATTCATATTCTCTGCAAAAATTAATATACCCAAACAAAATAAAATTAAAAAAAAATAATCAATCCTAGTGCATTACTAATGCTCTTATTCCCTAATTCTATCCCCAAACAAAGCTATACCATTTTTCAATTCCATGTTAGTACCCATTGAAGCTCAATATGAGATTACCACAAATGTAAAAATAATACACAAAAGAAGGGAGAGAAAAAAAAAAAAAAACACTGTTCGGAAGTTGAAAACCGAAAGTATATATACTATTCGGAAGTTGAAATCTGAAACAAAAAATTAATTTCGGAAGTTGATTGTTGTTTGAATTTAATATATTCGGAAGTTGATTGCCGAAATAATCAAAAAGTTTCGGAAACCTACTGTTGAAATAAATCATCAATTTCGGATTCCTACTTCCGAACAAATTCCTTAATTTCAGAAACCCAGTTCTGAACGGTTTTTTTACGATCCGTGGGCCTTCGTTCGTTTTCAAAATGAAAAAAACAAAACTCTACGTTGCAAATTAAATAGGAATGATGATTCAAAAGTAAACTCACCTAATGAGGATTGAAAATGTGATGGAATGGTTCAATGGGATGCAGCTTCGTGGATGAAATGTTTCAATGTATTTGCACACCTGGGTTGCACACGGTAAGCTTCTATGTGATGGAATGCTTCAATTTATTTGCACACGGTAAGTTTGAATGGGTGTGTATATCCTCAAGGTTGAAGATGTAGCTCAACTTCAATGTGTGTGTGTATTTGCACCGTTGGGAGAGTTGGGTTTGGGGTCGGGGGTGTGTGTGTGTGTATGAGGGTAGATGTGGAATGAATCGTGTGTGTAGTGAGTAAACTAATTAGGAATTAATTTTTTTAGTATGTATAGTGAGAAAGATGTGCAAAGAGGGTGTTTGGTGTGTGTAAATAGCTGCTCCCCAAATGCAACAAATTGCGTTTTGAGGCTGCCCAGCTTTTTTTTCACAAGCCAAAAACGCTGCGTTTTTTTGGCTTCTTATCAGAACGGCACTTAAACGACAACGTTGGTATATTACCTTCTTACCGAAGCAAAGCTGTACTACTCTACTCTATTACGAAGAAACGAATCAAGTCAACTCCCCACTACGAAACGAATCAAATCAACTCCCTTCTTCTTCTATTCTATGCTGATTTCTTCACCCTTTTCTGCTCCTATCAAAATCCACCACTCTATGTAATAATTGTAAGTCAAATCTCCTCTCACTTCTCCTACCATTTTCCTTCTACTTGGATCTACTGTGTCTTTAGTTTGTATTCAGAAATTAATCTCACTTTTTTGTTTTTTTTCTTTTTTCTTTTTCTTTTTTTTTTTTTTCATTGCAAGAGATTGTGAAAATTGATGTGCTGTGTTGATGATTTTGCTTAATAACATGAGCATTTTTTTGCCCACTACCTTTTGTTCTCTCTCTCTCTCTCTCTCTTGATGTGCATGGTTTGGGTTACAAATTTGAGCCGGTCAAGTGTTTGAGAAAATGTGTTAACTAAAAAACATGAAAATGGAGTGCCTTTACTGGCTGGTGTGAGTATCAGAGAAGAGACCTTATTGCCCAGTTGTTTGGTTTCTATTAAAGTATATGAGATCAGCTGTATGTATTAGAACACAAATTATGTTAAACTAGATTCAATGAATGTTAACTAAATGAATTTCCCTAAATATATATGTCATCACCACCCACAAATTATGCATGCATGTCATATTTTTATGCTATTAGTTGGCACCTTTTCTTTTCTTTTCTTTTCTTTTCTTTTTTTTTTAAATAAAAGAAGATAAATTTCATAATTTTATTAGTTAATAGTTTCTTGATCTTGTAAGGATGTGTTTCATGGGAGGATTTGATGAGGGAAATAGAAAAGAAAGGAAAATAGAAACAAAAGAAAGAATTGATAGGATTCAAATTCCAAACTATGTTTGGTTGAGATGGGAATTGGAGGAAGAAAAGAAATCATCTTTCTTATATTTTCTTGTCATTTTTCACTATCACTCTTATGATGACCCAAAAACTTGTGTTATGAGAGCAATTTTGTGTTTTTTTTTTTTTTTGGGTGCTGAATTTGCCAGAACAATTCTCTCTGTTTTGAGCCCAATATATTTTTCCTCCCGCTTTTCCATTTTATTTTCTCACATACATAAAGGAAATGAAGTTCTAGAAGATCCCTCTCATAATTCATTTCTCTCTCACTTTCTCTTGCCCTTTGTTTTTCATTATAACCAAACAAAAAGCGGGATTGCATTTCCTTGTTGTTTTTTATTTCTCTCATCCTATGAAGCACAGGTACGGGTACGAGTACGGTACGGGTACGGGTACGAGTACGGTACGGGTACGAGTGCGGGTACGTCGATACGTCAAAATTCAAAAAAGTATGATACGGGTACGGCTGCGGTACGCCAATAAATATATATATTTTTATTATATATGATAAAAATTATAATTTATAAAATTTATTATATATATTATATATGATCAATTATATTATATATTATACATGATCAATTACATTATATATAAAAATTTATTATATTATTATATATTATATGTATCACTAATTATATTATATATCTTATATTATATATATTATATTATATATTATATCTTATATTATATATATTATATTATATATCTTATATTATTTATATTATATTATATGTATCATATGTCTTATACTATATCTGAGAGGAGGCGAGAGAGCAGAGGCGAAGAGGAGCAGAGGCGATCGAGAGACGAAGAGAGAGAACAAGAGAACAGAGGCGATCGAGAGACGGAGAGAGAGAGAAAGGAGAGAGACGAAGACGATCGATCAACAGTGAGCAGAAGATCGGTCAAAGAGAGAGACGATTGATCGATCGATCGATCGAAGAGAAAACCCTAGAATCCTTCATTGCCCTAGCACACAAAGGCGACGCCTCTCTACACTATCAGGTTCGATCTCTTCCATCTCCTCTGTCTCTCTCTCGATTCCCTCTATAGATGTGTTTATGGTATGTTTATGGTATGTATACATGTATACATGTAGTTTTTGAGTATTTTTTGCCCCCTCCGCACCCATGGCGTACCCCCTCCGCACCCATGCCGTACCCAAATGTACCAGACGTACCAGACCCCTTTTGGCCGTACCCGGTACGCGTGCAGCCGTACCGGTACGCGTACCCGTACCAGGTACGTACCCGGTACTTGTACGGCAACATTTTAGGAGTACCGGTGCTTCATAGCTCTCATCAAATCCCCTAATCAAACACAGCCTAAGATTTTATTTATTTTGAGAGACCAAATGCCCCCAAATATCTCCTTCAACATTGTCTATATTTAGCTATTATATTCACTTCCTGAATTATTATCTTTAGGTTACTATATATATACCATGTACCACCATATATTTCCTTCATCTGTATCCCTTTAGGTGCCCTTCAGCATTTCTAGCTTGAGTGGATCTTCTAAAATTTTCTCATAAAAAATTCTATGTTTTAACCTTTCAGAATGTATTACGATTGCATCAGGAGTGTGCACCTTAATTACATAGAAATTTGATACTCCAAACGATCTGTATGTACATGGTATTCTCTATGTGATGCTACTCCAATGGTCAATAGTAAATCTTTCATATGCTAACAGCAATAAAGAACAAAATTTTGAGACGAAATTCTACAGTCATGTCACACCGAGTTGATTTTTGATTCTTGCAGTGGACAAGAAGGGATACAGAATGAGTGACTGGGAAACTCACACACAGATGGACAAGTAAAGAAAGAGGATTCATACGATAACCCATTGGATGATTAAGGGCATTGTGATCTTTTTGCTATAAAGGAGTGGAAATGGTCCCATCTCCAGTTTGCTCAAACTAATCAAGGAAAAATCCACTGAGGCACTAACTTTTGAGGCACTTTCAATTCGGAGATTATAATTGGTGGCGAGAGATCTAACCATTTATTTTTGCCAAAAATCAGAAAGCATATTGCGTGATCTAGTCCTTCACATTCTGAACTTTACTCACAGTAACATCCAAATGGGGTTTGGAGATTCTGACGATGAGCATCCGTTAAGACGTCAGTGGACACCGAAAGAAGGAGTTGTTTGTTTTAGGTGTGACCTTCCTCCTTCTGAGTGTGAGCCACCTATGTCTGATCGCGGCTACGGTTGCACCCGTTGCAACTACTTTACTCACAAGTTGTGTGCCGAATTGCCCGCGAACATGATGCACCCAATTCACGGTGGACATCTTCTCACCCTTTTGCCATCACCACCATCCAATTGCAGCAGCACCATTTGCAATGATTGTGGTGACAGTTGTCATGGCTATATCTACCATTGTGCAACCTGCGAATTTAACCTCCATCTTAAATGCTTTCTCACTCTGAAACATGAAAATCACCAGCACCCTCTCCGCCTCTGCAAATTGGAAGCTATATATACATTTGGATTCAATTGCATTGCATGTGGGTATCCTGCTGATGGCTTCACCTTTGGTTGTGATAACTGTGAGTTTTTCATCCACCATGAGTGTGCTTTTATACCACCCAGTGTCAAGCACCATCATCGCCATGTGCTCACCTTAACTTATACTTTTCCAGAGGAATCTGACCAAGTGTACTGTGATGTATGCGAAGAGGAAGCAGGACCACCCCCGCAGCACTTGGAGTACTGGCATGCGGGGCGAGAGAAAAAGAAGCATGATTCAGAAAGCAACAAATCATTATATTACTACTATTGTAAAGGTTGTGACTACATTGCTCATGTGTTTTGTGTGACACAAGTCACAAGGGTCACGAGGCTGAAGGAGGAGGGAGAGAAAGAGGAATGGCTTGAACACTTCAGTCACCTGCACCCCTTGAGCTTTTCTCGTAAGGTAAAGGACTTCCAGAGTTACTGTTCTGGATGTGGTCGGATCATCTGGGATCTCAATTACTATTGCAACCAATGCAACTTTGTCCTTCATAAATCATGCGCCGAATTTCCTCGTTTAATTAAACACCAACTTCACGAACACTCCCTAACTCTTTGTGACACTGCGCCTTGTGATGATGGCAGGCCTGTTATGTGTAATTCCTGTGACGAAAGGATCAATGGATTTAATTTCCATTGTGCAGATTGCAAATTCACCCTCCACTTGGTATGTGCTCGCACTTTTTTGCATCCCAGTCATGAACACAATCTTGTCTTTGACTCAGAACCACGATATTCTACAGGCATGTTCCGTTGTGATGCCTGTGGTGAGCTTGGGCAAGGTTTTGGCATGCACTGCACTCACAATTGTAACTTTGACCTACACATGGAGTGTTTTGCTTTGCCAGGCGGCATTAAACATGAATGCCACCCACACCCTCTCTCCCTTGCCTCCTCTCCCACAGCTGTCTCAGATAAATCTCACTGTGACATTTGTGACAAGGAAGTTGACCCAGAATTATGGATCTACCATTGTGAAGAATGTGACTATATTTCTCACCTGATTTGTGTGGCTAGTGATTTGCTCAGATCCTGGAAAGCATCCAATGCCCAACCTAATTTCCACACTATTCTTTCGTGTGAAGAAGCATCAATCAAAGCACCAGAGATGCCACCACTCTGTTACTATCTGTCCGGTAACGAGAATATGCCACTCCGCCCTCACATTCCGTTATTTATTAGTCCTGATGCATTGAAGCTTCTGGCTAATGAAAATGATGATGAACCAGCAAACCCAAACATAACAGGTGCGTTGTACTCTACCCTTTTTAATGAAGGATAAGGGAGATGGAATTAGACAAGTCTCTAAAGTTGGAGCATACATGAGTATGCTGGATTTCAAATTTAGATAATGTGATAAATTTATACATAGAGCATCCTATGGATGAGTAATAACAGAAAAATGGAGTAAATAAGTGGCTGCTTACTTGTCCCAAAGATGTGAATTGTGCCATTTTAGAAAAATAGATAACTAGATATGTTTGATTTAAAAATGAAACAACTCAAAAATCCATAAAAATTATTGAATTTGCAGAAATTTATATTGGTCATTATTTCATTTAAAATTGAATTACCTAACCTACAATTGGGAGGTTCAAAATATGTTGTATTCGACCCTTTTAGAAACTTTGAATGGCGATGAGAGAGGAGTCTTAGTAGAAGCATGATATGTTAAGTATATCATTGGTTGTAGCAGCAAGTATTATTCTGTGTATATATGGTGGTTTTGAAACATAATTTTGTTATGGTGTTAATTAATTCTTAGTTACATTATGTATTGCAGATTTGGCAATCACACAAACCAATGATGATGAAAATAATACTATGACTGTCCATTGGATTTCAAGCAGTTTCCAACATTCTGGCCATAACCATCCTTTAACTCCCTTGGATGAGCCCTTCGATGAAATTTATTGCCTCATATGTAAGCTAGTAATCTTTCCTCCATCTTACTCTTGTGCCCAATGCCAAATATTTCTCCACAAATCATGTGCCGAGTTACCCCAAAAGTACCCAAGTCATCTGGAACACACCTTCACACTAGTACCACCACCATTTGGGGAAAGCTCGTCCACCTGCAATTTTTGTAAGAAACCCATAACCAGCTATGCCTACAGTTGTACATGTGAAGTCATCCTTGATGTCCAATGTGCTTTTGGAGTACCAATTATGAAACACAAACATCATAAACACCATTTCTTTTGCTCGCGTTTTGGATTCATCAAGTGCAGAGCATGTGGTAAGCCTGTTAGCAATGAATTAGTCCCCAGCTTCAATTGTGGACAAGTCGGATGTGATTCATCCATCCATGCTGAATGTGCTTTATTACCTTATACCATTACGCATAGAATACATAGGAGGCACTCTCTTGAGCTCATTAGTGATCTTAATATTTCAGAAGAGTTCTATTGTGATGTTTGTGAAACTGAAGTGAACCCTAAACTCTGGGCTTACCATTGTTACAGTTGCGACGCTAGTGATCATGTGGATTGTGTAATTTCAAGGAAACGCATTTTACAAGACGTGTTGGATGCAAGCGCGTAGAAGATTGTAAGTTTTGAGCATATGGTTTTGGTGGATCATCTGGTTGACAAATTAAAGATTAGGTGCATTAAGCAGCCAAGAACAGGTTGACGACTTCATTTCTCTGTTGTGATTTTCAAAGCCACCAAAATAGTTGGCTCGTAGTATTTGTTATATATTTGTGGACCGATTTTAAAGAATTTAATCTTATTTGTTTTGGATTGCAACAGCAGCAGAGAAACTATTGCAAATGTTTTCAGTATTTTCTGGTGTTTGGTACAATAGAAAACGAAGTCAATGGAAAACATTTTTTTTATGATCAATAGAAAATGAACCTATTTTTGTAGAAAATATTTTTCACTTTTAAAAAGAATAAAACGTTTTTTGGACTAAAATTTTACTAATGTCACCATACTACCACCGTCACTATCGCCTCCAACACTACACCACCATCACTGTAGCCGTCACTGCCACCTCCCCCTCCACCTCCACTTCCGTCCTCCCGCTGCCGCCACTACCACTAAATACAAAAAAATGTTTTCATTGAAAAATATTTTCTAGAAAAAAAAAAAAATGCATAGAAATGTTTTTCGCCCAAACAAACGGAACATTAAGGTAGCGTTTGATAACGTTTACGTTTTTTGTTTATGTTTACAAAAATTTTATAAATTAATTTTTGTTTATTTTTAGAAAAACATAAACTACAAGCGCGTTTAGTTTAAACAATCAAATAGAGATTTACGTGGTTTGACCCAAATTGCCTACATTAATGGGAGACAGGGTTTCCACTATGAATAAAAGAGATAATACATGTGAGATGGCCAAAATATTTAAAACTTACACCACTACCCAAATCCATTCTCAAGGGTAATTGAGCCCTTGCTCACCTCGGTGGCCATGGTATTTTTTCTCCCACCCCTTACATCTCTATTTTTTACCTCACTACTTTCTCAATCTCTCTCAGATGAACCCTGTAGTCTACATGACAATTTATAATAGTCTACCTATAAGAATCTTAATTCCATACAATTAGATATTCAAATCCTACACATATTAAGATTCTTAGTAGATTCTAGACTCTACTATCCTAACCTAAATACATGTATAAACGAACTCAATAACTGTATGGGACCCACCTTTATCACATGGGTGGACTAATTCTAGCAATCACCCCCCTCTACCCATGTGAGGTAAATGTTATAAACATCCTCCAACTTAGATGTCCTGGTTTGGTTTGCATGATACACTTCACCTTCACCTAGAAAATGTTGCATCTCCATAAACTGAGTGCCCACGCCATTTGCACCTCACGTCGTGTGTTTCAAACGCGTCCTTCGTGGCTTCCTTTGTCCTCATGCTTGAGCTGATGAGATCCGCCATACCTCCATGAGATGTCTCCACTGCCATGAACCAAAACCTTCATAGAAAAGAGATTCATGTCCTCCTTCAGTGTACACCATCTTGTTGTGAAACTGTCTCAACTTCTATGCCTGAAGCTTCCATTTTGTGAACATCCAACAACCCGTTGTCTTCCTCTTGGTGGCCACCAAATATCCTTGCAACTGTTGCTCATCACTGTTCACCCACGACTCGTACTACTTGCCTGATGCTTGACAGTAGCTACCCTCTTATCACAACATACTCCACGAGCTTGTACATGTTGCTAACCAACTGCCCATCAGTGATTGGCCTTCCATCATTGATTGAACTAGATTGCTTCTGGATCACCTAGATCACATGACCTTTGATCGTCCTTGAATCTGTTTAATCCCTTTAAACTTTTTAAGAATTTAAAATTTCTGACCATATCAATGAATCCACAGCTCCTTAAAACCTTGGAGATCGCCCTTGCCTTGAATTTTTCTATTATATACATGCACAAATATAATAGAAATATTTTAAACCGTTGATTTTATGCTTTTTGTCACACAAGATCATAATCTTTTGACAAGCCAAAGCCACAAAATCAAATCCTCAATTGTGCACTCCACTGTGCATTGTGTTCCAATTAATTGATGCCTCTACCACATTGCCTTCATCGGAATTATTTTTTATTTTTTTTCCTCCTCTTCTGCAGAAGTCCTCCTTGTGCAGTAACCACACCTAGGATCAACAACCATAAGTTTTGATACCACTTGTTGGGGTTTATACCACATCTCAGTAACACAAACAAAAACACATCCACACACGTACCAAAGAGAAAAAAGCAATCACACAGAGATTACGTGGTTTGACCCAAATTGCCTATACCCACGGGAGAGAGAGTTTCCACTATGAATAAAATAGAGAATACATATGAGATGGCCAAGATACTCAAAACTTACACCACTATCTGAACCCATGCTCAAGGGTAATTGAGCCCTTGCTTACCTCGGTGCCCACGGTATTTTTTCTCTCACCCCTTACATCTCTATTTTTTCCCTCACTACTCTCTAAATCTCTTTTAGAGGAACCCTATGGTCCACATGACTATTTATAATAGTCTACCTATGAGAATCCTAGTTCCATACAATTAGATAATCAAATCCTACACATATTAAGATTCCAAGTAGATTCTGGACTCTACTATCCTAACCCAAATACATGTATAAACCAACTCAATAACTGTATGGGACCCACCTTTATAACATGGGTGGATTAATCCTAACAACTTTGTCATCACAAGCCACCTGATGAGTTGCATATTTAGAGAGTTTTGCAGACATTTCCCAAACCAACTTGTGCTACTTCCCTCAAACTGGCGTTTCACCATACGCCACCAATGCTCGGCCCAACCCTTAAGTACAAGCTGCAAAAGTCATCTTATGTTCCTCTGAACAACCCTAGACGCTAGAAATCTTTTCCATCCTAAGCACCCATGTCTCAGTCTATGGCCTTGAAATGGAGGGCTATTCCCTCTTGCATTAACTTCTCAGAGTCTAAGCATGCTAATGAGATAATTCATTGTGTCAAAATCATTTATTACAATGTTATTGAGCTCTTTAAGTACATGCTTTCTTTTTTCGCTAGAGATACTGTCCTTGATCATCCTATTTATCAAAACATAAAGTACTCCAAGCACAGACACGGTTATAGACACGGGCAAGTGTGATTTCCAAAAAATAAGGATACTGGCATGGTAGGGATGCAACAAAAAAAATATATTGTATATGTGTTTTCCATGTATATGAATATTACTTCCACAAACAACTAAAAATAATGAAAAGCTAATACTAATTCAGCAAGAAAAAAACAACGCAATCTATAAGTTAAAACTTTATTAAATATCAAAAATACCATTTTATCAATCATAAAATTATATCTGAGTTGTTTGCCTTCATCAACATGAGTATTTGTGGTTGTGCTAGTATCACAAGTAGAAGAAGAAAAGCTTTCTTATAACCATTACATTTGAAAGAAACGGTAATTTTAACATCAAACACTAATTTAAAATGACAATTCAGTCACTTCAAGCATCAAACACTAATTCTGAAATTAAGCGAGAATATTCTACTAATTTTATTGTTTAAAGAGTAAGGGAGAGAATACTACATAGTGATGATTAACACTGACAACATATTTGCATGGTGGTGAACATTATAAATTTATGACAAGTGTTTGAACAACTCATGTCAAGATAACCATGTCTTGCATTGTGTCTTATCTTAGTACACGTGTCTAGGCAAAGAACAAAAAATTTAAAAAAATGGGGTAGACCACAGTGTTTTTGATAGATCTTGGTGTGCTCAAGGTGTGTTGGTGTCTAACCTGTGTCAAACATGACTATGGAAACTAAGTTGATGCATTTGTGCTTTGTAGGTTCTTTTGATGATCTTACTTTACTTGTATTGTGAGTTGGTTGGGTGTTTTGTTTATCTTACATTTACCATCCCGATATTGCATGTGTTCATTTTAGTTATAAAAAAAATTCCATATGTTCATGTGGTAGTTTGTTTTTGCACCTTGCATTACTCATTGGGCTGCTTTGTTACGTTGCTTGTGTTATTTCTTTGGTATTATATTTTAGACCTATTGCTCTCTTCTGGTGATGACGTGATATTTCTGATCGAAAGTTCACTATTTGCTTATGTGTATTTCTGGGCGAGTATCCTATTTCTTGGAAAAACATGAAACGATGTATTTTTGTTTGTCAACATCTTCAGTTGGGCACCATTAAGTTGCCTTCGGTGTCCTCCTTGCATCTTGTGGACTTCTTTACCAAGACTGACTTCTGCACATTTTTAGTTTCTATTCAACAAACTCTCGATGCTCACGGGGTTCACCTTATGATTTTGTTAGGGAATATGAAATTAAAATATATTTTGGTTATTTTTATTTTCTGTATAAGGGTATTTTAGTCCTAAGGTTTAGATTTTTTTTCTTTCTATTTATATACTACGTAATTGACAAGTTAATGCAATGATAATATAGAGTTTTTCTACATGAGTATTATGTAGTTTGCTTCTAAGTAGCTGCATCTGCCATGGACATTACTCCTTCGTCTCAAACATACTGGAGTTGAATATCTTTCTCTCTCTTTGGATGTCTGTGATTGGATTTTTTGCTGGTTTTTTTTCATCTTTAGTGAACTTTAAAAAGGGGGATTTGGTGATAGCCCCCTCACTATCTAATTTGTCTTTCAAAAGGACAAGAATTATATAAGTACTTTCAAAACCCCCTAATATTTTAAAACTTATTTCTTTTACTATATTACCCTCATATCTATCAGCTCTCCTATTAAGCCATCTTCACTGTGTATTTCAGAGTAAAATTTTACTCTGTATGAAAGTAAAATTTTACTCTGTATAAAAGTAAAATTTTACTCTGAATAAGAGTAAAATGTTACACTCTGAAACTAAAGTAAAATTTTACTTTGTATAAAAGTAAAATTTTACTCTGAATAAGAGTAAAATTTTACACTCTGAAACTAAAAGTAAAATTTTACTCTGTATAAAAGTAAAATTTTACTCTGAAAAACAAGTAAACTGTGAGACTCTGAAGCTAAAAGTAAAATTTTACTCTGTATAAAAGTAAAATTTTACTATGAATGAGAGTAAAATTTTACACTCTGAAACTAAAAGTAAAATTTTACTCTGTATAAAAGTAAAATTTTACTCTGAAAAATAAGTAAACTGTAAGACTCTGAAACTAAAAGTAAAATTTTACTCTGTATAAAAGTAAAATTTTACTCTGGTTCTGTCAAATGAAAAAAACAGAGCAATAGAATCAGAGTAAAATTTTACTCTGGTTCTATCAAATGAAATTTGATGTTTACTCTGAAAAATCGATGGAACTTTGAGCTTTGAATCAGGCCTATAATCCTTGAATCAATCGATGTTTACTTTGAAAAACATTGAATCATGCCTATAATCCTTGAATCAGGCCTATAATCTGAAAATTTTAGAGAAATCTCAATTTTTCATACCCCGGTTCTTCAGATTTTACAGATTTTTAAAACTTTGAGCTTTCAAAAATCTATATATTCGAATTCAAATCTCAAAACACACAAACACACACATATATATAGATATATATATATATATATTACAGATCGGAATATGTAGATATATATATATATTCGAATTCAAATCTAAAAACACACAAACACACACATATATATAGATATATATATATATATATATCTATATATCTCGGGAGATTAGAGATCGGAATCGTTCATGGTGCACAGATTTGAGTTGAAACCCTATATCGAAAGAGGGAAGAGAAGCTTGCGGAGGCTCTGGAGGATGATGAAGTCATGGAGAGGTAACGGTCGAGGACGGAGTCGATGGAGGGGTTGCTGAAGGCGAAGGTGTTGCCGGCGTTGGAGAAGGTGATGACGGCGGCTTCGGTGCCGCACAAGTTGCAGAGCTCACCGGTCTTCTTGAAGAGGCCATCTATGGAAAGGAAGAGAGTGGGGAAGAGAATGGGTATAATAGTCATATAAAATATTTAAATAATAAATTTGTCCTTTATGCAAGACTTTATAATTATGAGGGGGTTTAGAAAGTATAATTTTTTTCTTAGTCCTTTTAACAATGAAAGGAAGGTAAAGGGGGTTTATAGCCAAATTTCCCTTTTAAAAAAACAAAATTCAAGAAGCTTTACACTTCTAGGTTAGACTTCACTACACAGATCAAAAAAAGGAAGGAAAAAGTTCACCAAAGACAAAAAAAAGTTAGCTTTTTTGGCTTTAGTCAACTTTTTTTGGATTTTATTTATTTATTTATTTGTGGACTTTTTGGATCCTCCTACAGTAGATGGACATGAAAAAAAAAAAAGAAGACACAAATTTGGAAACAACACAATAAAGACAAAAGCTCTGAGAAGTATGTAGCTTTTTTTGCTGATTAGAAAAGGAAAAAAAAGAAAAAAAAAAACCCACAGAAATAACAAAGGAAATGAATCTATGGTCATGGGAATGAAAATGTAATATGAAATGTAATATATCTGATGTTATGATTCATATAGAGCCGCAAATGAACTGAGTCATTCATGAACAAGCTCGAGCTCGGTTCGGTAAGGGCTCGTTTGAATTCGGTTCGTTAAATTTTTATTGAGTTCGAGCTTGTTAAAATCTTAATAAACAATCCCAAACATACTAAAGCTCTTCTCGTTAGCTCGGCTCATTTAACATTTATTTAAATAATAGAATAAATATATTATTTATATAGTAAATAATGTAAAAATATGTATAAACAAGATAAATATGTTGTTTATATATTTAAATAATGTAAATAATAGCTAAATTTGTTTATATGTAAATAATAGCTAACTATAGATACTCTATTTATATAATAGTTATGGTAGATATTTTATTTTGATAAGATGTTGACTTTTTTTTTATTATGTTTATATATATTTTATATATAATTGTATAATCAAAGTTTCAATTGTAACTTTAGTCTCATACACAAGTATGAATTTATAACTTCTTTGGCTTGTTAAGGGTCGTGAACAGACTTGAGCTCGAGTCAAGCCCAAGCCAACTTGACTAGAGCACAGTTCGTTAAATTTTTATTAAGCTCGAGCTTGAGCTGGAGATTGAACTCTCTAAAATCTTAATAAACAAACCCAAACATAATAAAGCTTGGCTCATTTGCAGCCCTAGATGCATATCATATCTACTTATCTCTAGCTTTCTAAGTTATGCAATTGCTAACACGAAACTTTGGATACATAGTAATTGATTAAATGTATGCATTTTACTCACTATATACCCATATCCATGTCCACATTTATCATCATAGTGTCCCACAATCGTAGGCTTTTTCAAGTTGCCATTCAGTTTTATGTTGTGCAATGTATGTTTTTGTACTAAAACTTGTCTTTTAAAATCCCCGTGATAGTTGGATCTCATTTTGTCTTTGCAACTTGCTTATCTACTGTTAGTGTTGGCAAAACTGTTCAACTTTATGTGGAACTGATTTCGCAGGCATCTCTAAATTTTACAATGCATGAAGTTACTAGCAGAAGTATGAATTGGACTAGTGATATAGTTTTTACCTTTTCTTGGGCTCTTCATTGTCTTTTGAATAGTCATTGACAGTTACCTGTTCATATCAACTTTGTATTGGTTGCATGAATTATGTATTTTCTTATTTCTTATACTCATCTAATTTTATACCAACCTTTTCTTATATAACACTTTTTTTCCCATTGTTGTTAATATCTTACGATTCAATATATTTGGAGTTAAGTTGATACATATTGCCAATAGGTATCTTGTATTAAATGTATCTTGCGAAACATATATGATACATGAGGTGATATACGATATGCGATACATATGATATATGCTTAAATTTTCTTTAACAATTTTGGGAAAAAAGTAACTGAGCTTATGTTTTTGAAATTAAAATCATTAGAAAAGTTCATCAACATTAAAAAAATATTGTTAAAGATGAGAAGGATACTTTTTTTTACAAATATTTACCTATATGGTATTAATTGTCTTGTGCTATTAATTTATACCCGGCTACATCGAATAAAGCTTGAAATTTCTATCATGAATAAACTAATTGAGTACATAATAGTTTTAAATTAAAATTTAAAAACATCAAGAGCGATTGAAGACAATAATGGAAAACATATTATATAATTATTAAGAAATAAGAAAAAAATTGTGGGTAAATTTGATTTGAGAATATAGTAATGTACTAAAGTGCTATATATATAATTTGTTATTCCAAATTTACTTCTCCGCTCTGTTAAGCTATGAAGCATGGATGCTTCTACAATAGTTGTATCTGACGTGTTGGACACCAACACGCCTTGGACATGCCACGTGGTGTGTATCTTTTTTTAATTATTTTTTCTCTACCCAAACATGTTGGGGACATGTGTACCTTGCCTCTAGATGTGAGCCAAAGACAATTATCTTGCCATGAGTTGTAAAAAAGACCATCATAAATTCATAATCATCACTATGTAAACATGATGTCTATGTTAATTATCACTAAGTAGTATTGTCTTCCTTATTCTTTGAACAATAATTAAGTGGCATTCTTTCCTAATTTTTGAGTTAGTGTTTGATGGTTGACGTTAAATTGTCATTTTAAATTGGTGTTTGATAGTTGAATTTTTTTATTTTTTTTAGTTGTAATGATTACAGGAAAATGTGTCCACCTCTTTGCTTAGACTAGTAGCACACCCACAATTTCTGATGTGGATAAGGCAAACAACTCTGATATGATAGTTTATGATTGATACGAGTTAAAACAGTTTTCTTTTATATTTGATAAAGT
Source organism: Camellia sinensis (assembly GCF_055761805.1). NCBI lineage: Eukaryota > Viridiplantae > Streptophyta > Magnoliopsida > Ericales > Theaceae > Camellia > Camellia sinensis. The sequence goes on from NC_138972.1 coordinate 65,607,507, forward strand.
TAAAACGTATAGATTGAATTATTTTTTTATGTTGAATTAGTGTTATTTTTAGTTATTTGTAGATGTAATATTTGTATACATACCAAATAAAATATATAAAAAAAGATGTTTTTTATGCTGTATCCCCTCTCCATATCCCAATTTTTTGAAAATTTCCATTCTTGTATCTGTGTCCATGCTTCTTAGGTATTTAGTATTGATGCATGCGTATTTTTAATTCTAGGAACCTTGTATAATATTATTATTAATGATTTTACATTTGCTTATGTTTTATTCTCACAAGATATTTATATTTTCCACCAATTTTTAAAGATGTTAACAAATCGTACGATGTGATATGATACAAGAGCAAAAGAAAAAAGAAAAACGATGCACGGTGCGTACCCCAATTTGACACTATGCTTTCCCCTAAATTTTTGTAATAACCTTCCCATTGCCACAGCAAGGAAACTCTGACCTCTTTACATGGAGGTCACTTCAGATGTGTTTTGAATACCATGGAGGGAAAGGCTATCAATCCATGATGGTTGAAATTTTCTTCAACTAAACTCTATGGCCATGTTTGTTTTGACTCCAATAGCCATGTGATTTGATTGGCAATCCTGTAGGCCCCACAAAATATATGTTTGGTTGGGGAAAATGGGATGGAGCTAAGAGTCACACAGCACTATGAATACCCCTCAATAATGTATTAGTATTCCCATGTAGACGGCAGGATTGCTAATCCTGTCCCATGGTATTAGAGGTGAAAAGACTATTTTGTACCCGCTTTACAAAAACAACAAAGCCACCTTTTTCTAATAAAGGGCTTTTACACAATTTCATAGATTTAATCTCAACCAACTAATATCACCGCACCCCTTTTTGGACCCTTGCAATTCTGAGATGGACATTTTCCTTGTTTAGAACCACCCATTCCAAAAAAAAATGCCTAAACTATATTTCTCGGACAAAAATGTTGGAAATGCAGAGACACCATATTTATCAGTTGCAGGAAGACCCTTAGGCCATGTTTGTTTGGGCGGACTGAATTAGCATTCTCATGACTAATAGTCCTAGGACTACGAATTCATTGGATTATGTATCCTATCTTAACTAATAGTCAAGTTTAAAATAATTAGTCCGTATTTCAATTGTTTAACCAAATATCGGATTAATAATTTTATTGGACTATTAATCCAATCCCAAACTCATGTCCACCCAAACAAACATGACCTTATTGTGTGATGAACCACCTTTTTCGGAATCATCAAAATCAACCGTATCATTCATACCATGAGCTACATTGCAAGGCCTTCTTGTTTAGCATTTCTAGTGATGGGCTACACAATATTTATCACTGTTAGTGTGACATGAGCCACTATCAATCATGGTCCCATACCCACTACCCTGTTGTCACTAAATTTGTTAGGTGCAAGTACTACCTTTTTTTTAACTGAGTTGCAAGCACTTGTGATCAGTGCAAGTGCAATTTGCGCAAAATGCAATTGATAATTGTGAAAACCCACATAGCTTGCACTTATACCAGACACATATTGCACTTGTACTCGTGAATATACTGTATTTTTATTGAGCACAAATGAAAATTGCACCGAACATGTTTTGCATGGCACGAAACATGTTTTATAGTAGGGATGCTCGCGGTTCGGTTTTGGACGGTTCGGTTTGCGATTTGGATGTGCTAGCATATGTGTGGTTTGAAAAAAATTGAACCTACAACCGCTTGCAGTGTAGGTTGTGGTTTGTGTAGATAAGGTTCGCAGATGTGCAGACGGTTTGCGGATTTGACTTTTTTCTTTAAAATTTTATTTTTGACTTTTTTTTTTTTTTCCTTCCCATTTTGTAAATATTTATTTTGGGCACTTTGCCCCCCAATTTTCTAAAATGCTCAACATTTAATAATTAAAACTTATAAAATTAAAAACACAACAAAATCAATTTCTAACACATACAAATTATTCAAAATTCTAAACTTTTAAATAAAATCATAACCTAACATATGCGCATCTTTCAAAATCCTAAACTAAATCATCAAAATCATTCACTACCTAACAATACAATTAAAGTAAAATCATTCAAAATCTTAAACTTATCTAAAAGTAATTTTTCATTAACTTTTACATTCATCCAAAATGTAATAATAAAATAACAATAAATTATTGTCAAATTTCATGCAATTCAAATCCATTAAATAAAATAAAAACATTTGCAAACTCGCAAACTCCATCATAAAAAAATAAAAAATAAAAGTTTAAGTGCGGGTGGGTTTTTACGGATGCAGGTAAAATCCGCAACCCGCCCGCAATCCGCAATAATGTCATATTTCAAACCGCATCTGTCCCTGAAACCGCCAATTTGTATGCAGATCGGTTTAGGTTGGGCGAGTTGGGCGATTCAAATAACCCTATATCCACCCTATTTTATAGCAGTGGAGATATGAGGTCCCGAAGAGAAAGGTGTTGAGAGGTTAAGGATGGCTGCAGTAGTTGGAGTTTGGAGGTTGTTTGTTTAGTGGGAAGGGGTGGCGATGTTAGTGGGGCTAGCAGGGGAAGGTGGGGAAGGGTTGGGGTGACAAGGAAGGGAATGGTAGTAATGGTCAATAACTGGAGTTGTAGTGGGAAAAGGAGGAGAATGAGGAGTGTGAAAGGAAGATGAGAGACAATTTGGTCCTTTCAAGGGATAAATTTTACCCATTTGTAACTATTTCATTGTTAACACCTCAATCAATAGCTAGGCACATTAAGGCCATCTCAAGTTATCACACAAAAATTTACACAAATTCGAATAAAAATTTTATTTGATATGAATCACTCTAACGAAACTCAAATTTAAGTAAATGTTTCGCTAATAGCATAAGTTTTGGATATTTTAAGTAATGGTAAATTACATTAACCTCCTTTGAAATTTAGAAAAAATATAATAAGTCCTATAATTTTAACATAATTACACGAAGCTCCTTTATAGTAAGGTTAAAAATATCGAAATTGATGTAGATAGTATGAAAACAAAAAGATGAATAAGATAAAATATATATTTCAGTGTAAATAAGATGACAAAATTATTTTTTTATTTATATGATTAACAAATTTATGATAAAAATGGAGCCAAGTGCTATATGAATTAAAAATTTTAAGAAAATCTAATATAATTGTACGGGAAAGAAATAAACCTTCTCGTATAATCCTGTTGATCAAATCTTCGTACGGAGGAGCGCAGAGTTGATCAACAGGATTATACGAGAAGGTTTATTTCTTTCCTGTACAATTGGCGCCGTCTGTGGGAAGAACAGACAGGACAAAACCTCTTGATCAAGCTTTACCTCTTTAGGAACAATGGCGCACAATGAAGATTTACCACAGTCCGCCATCGACGGGCAAACACCAGATGGGGGTGCAAGGCGCGAAGGACTGCCTTCTATCTCTCCCATGGCTGATTTGGAGCCCCAACGACATAACTCCAGGAGAGATACTAGGGGGAGGCGGACTCACAGTCCCCGTCACTCTCATTCACCAAGTCCTGACAGGCAAAGGCGGAGGATTGATCCTCAAGTTCTGCAGGACCGCGTAAAGGAGCAAGACGAATTAATAAGGAAGATGGTGGCGGACATGGAGGCCTTGAAGCGCTAGATGAAGGGAAAAGGAGTGGCGACAGGAGAGGGGCGCAAAAACAAGACGCCCCCTCACCGCTCAGAAGACCATGGAAGGCATTCCACACCATCACAAGCAGAGAGTAGAAGCCTCAGGACAGGCAATACTCAGTCTAGAACCTCCAGAACTCGTTACTCCAGGTTTGAGAGAACGAGATCATTGAGGTCTTTCACAGAGGGAAGTACTTACCGACCCTCACACTCGCACCAAACATCATCCAAACAGACGGAGTTGCCCAGATCATCCGATTTGCGGATCATGCTGGAAGAAAAGGCACGATGGAAGGAGGACACCAGGGCGCGCGAGCCTCGCAGAGTTTCTGCCCTTCAACGATTGGCTCCTCGATCGCATGGAAGCGTCGAGGTTAGAATGCCATTACCACGCCCTGCCTACGAACCGACGAACTAGCAGGCTTTGCTTCAATAGCAGATACATCCATCCCTCATCCATTGCTCATCGACTACTTACCAAGACCAAGCATCGAAGACCCCGAAGCAGAAGAAGTATGCAGCGCCGATCTAGGCCCCTCATGGATAGATCCCATCATACTATTCTTGAAAGATGGCGTCCTACCGGAAGAAAAGAAAGAAGCCAACAAAATTAGAGCAAAGTCACAGCGATTTTGGCTCTCCCCATCTCTGGCATTATACAAAAAGTCGTTCTCAGGACCCTATCTAAAGTGTCTCCACCCCAGTAAAGTGGAAGCATTCTTATACGAGATACACGAAGGGGTGTGCGGAAGCCATCAAGGAGGAAGATCACTAGCTTACAGGGCCATTTCACAAGGATATTGGTGGCCATACATGCAGGCAGACTCAAAGAAATATATGAAGAAGTGCGAGAAATGCCAAAAATTCGCACACTAAATACATCAACCAGCTAGAGAACTCATACCATTGACTAGCCCATGGCCTTTCGCAATGTGGGGCGTGGACATAGTAGGACCACTTCCAACAACACCCGGCAACAGGAAGTTCTTTCTCGCAGCAACAGACTACTTCACAAAGTGGGTGGAAGCAGAAGCATTGGCATCAATCAAGGAAAAAGATGTGAAGAAGTTCGTCTGGGAAAATATCATTACTCGATTCGGCATACCTAAAGCCCTCATATCAGACAACGGCACCCAGTTTGATGGCAAAATCTTTAGAAGCTTTGTGAAGAATACAAGATAGAGTTCTACAATTCTACACCAGCATATCCTCAAGCAAACGGCCAAGCAGAAGCATCAAACAAGGTTGTCTTGGATGGACTGAAGAAAAGGTTAAAGAAGGCAAAAGGCAAATGGGCGGAAGAACTTCCTCATGTTTTATGGGCTTACCGCACCACACTTCGACGATCAACAGGAGAAACACCATTCTCCTTAGCCTACGGAATAGAAGCAGTAATCCCACTGGAAGTTGGCCTCCCCACAATTCAAAGCGAAAATTTTGATCCCGACTTGAATGGAGAAGCCATAGCATTGGAGCTCGACCTCGCCGAAGAAAGAAGAGAAAGAGCACTAGTCCACATTGCCTCATATCAACAAGAGTTATCTAGGAAATATAACAAAACAGTACATCCAAGGCAATTCAAGATCGGAGATTGGGTGCTGCGCAAAGTGATGGGAAACACCCTGGTGTTAGGAGATGGCAAGCTAGGGCCTAATTGGGAAGGTCCTTACAAAGTGGTTGGGTTAGCAGGCAAAGGGGCATACTACCTAGAAGACAAGGACGGCAAAGCAATCCCTAGGCCATGGAACACCGCCAATCTCAAGCTATTTTATTTTTAGCTTTCCTCTCTCAAACATGTGTAATTTTTTATTTCCTCAATAAAATAAATCGATTCTTTTCAGCATAGTTGTTCTCTGTAAAAGTTAGTTTTAGTGAAATTATGAACATTGCAAACATTTTATACTAAGTTGGCTGGAAAAACCAACTTAGAGGTTGGCTGGATTAAACCAACACTCTTCCTAAGCCCAGGATAAGGATCCAGGCTGTAGGACGTTTGGTCGGAATAACTAAACACTTTACTTTAGGTTGGCTGGAAAAACCAATCTAAAGATTGGCTGGATTAAACCAACACCCTTCCTAAGCCTAGGATAAGGATCCAGGCTGCAGGACGTTTGGTCGGAATAACCAAACACTTTACTTTAGGTTGGCTGGAAAAACCAATCTAAAGGTTGGCTGGATTAGACCAACACCCTTCCTAAGCCTAGGATAAGGATCTAGGCTGCAGGACGTTTGGTCGGAATAACCAAACACTTTACTTTAGGTTGGCTGGAAAAACCAATCTAAAGGTTGGCTGGAAAAACCAACACCCTTCCTAAGCCCAGGATAAGGATCCAGGCTGCAGGACGTTTGGTCGGAATAACCAAACACTTTACTTTAGGTTGGCTGGAAAAACCAATCTAAAGGTTGGTTGGATTAAACCAACCCTTAGTACACTTTAGCCGAAGTAATGACATCGGCTAAAGAGTGGTTGGCTAGATGAAACCAACACTTGGCACTCTTTAGCCAAAGTAAGAACATCGGCTAAAAGAGTGGTTGGCTGGATTAAACCAACGCTTGGTACTCTTTAACCGAAGTAAGAACATCGGCTGAAAGAGTGGTTGGCTGGATTAAACCAACTCCTAGTTCTCTTTAGCCGAAGTAAGAACATCGGCTAAAAGAGTGGTTGGCTGGATTAAACCAACACTTGGTACTCTTTAGCCGAAGTAAGAACATCGGCTAAAAGAGTGGTTGGCTGGATTAAACCAACTCCTAGTTCTCTTTAGTCGAAGTAAGAACATCGGCTAAAAGAGTGGTTGGTTGGATTAAACCTAAGGACATCGGCTAAGAGTGGTTGGCTGGATTAAACCAACTCTTAGTACTCTTTAGCTGAAGTGAAGACATCGGCAAAAAGAATGGTTGGGTTGATTAAACCAACTCTTAATACTCTTCAGCCGAAGTAAGGACATCGGCTAAAGAGTGGTTGGCTAGTAAGGTCAGTTATTTGGCACAGGTAAGACCGAAATAAAGTATCTCGGCCGAAAAATAGTATGCTTCAAGTTACAGTTAGAAAGCATGCTCAAACAGGAAAGCAAACCGAAATAAAAGTTGAACAAAAAAGAAGATGATTCTCATTAATCAAGATTCAAAGCAATTACAGAGGGGGGGTCATAGCCCAGTTACAAGAGCAAAAAGCAACAAAGAAAAGAAAGTACAGAATCAAGTAAAAAGGTCTTCAAGATCGGCTTCAATATGAACTTGAACACCGGTTGCAGATGGAAGATCAATCTCAGTAGCAACTGGCAGAACGATGTCAGTCGGCGGCTCAACAGTCAGGTCTTCAACCGTTGGCTCCAACCGAGCTGATTGATCGTTGCCTTGCTCGTTGACTACCGGAGTAACAGTTGGCTCATTTTCTTCATCTTCATCATCTGAACCCTGCAAAAATTGTTGTTGGACAGAAGCAGCATACTCCACTAGTGAGGCCAGGATGAAATACTGAGGAGCATTGTAGACCTCGGTTTCAGGCCCACAGCCGAGCTGCTCCACAGCACTTCTCCAACCGCACTTGAAAAATAAGTCCTTCGCTCCCTCACATTGTGGAATATAGAGGCCCTCCGCCTCCTTGAAACCTTCGGTGTTGGCACCATCCACCTTCTTCTTCAGTTCAGCAATTTCGGTGTCCTTTTTCCCTTCGAGCTTGACTAGCTCACGAAGGTACTTATCTTTCATCACGATCAACGCCTTCTCTTTGTCAGCATCAGCCGAGGTAACTAGTCCAGTTAGACGAGCTACCTCAGCCACTAGCTCGGCTATTTTTTGTTGTGATTCCTTCAGCTCGATTTTTCTTTCTTCCACCTCTGCCATGGCCTGCCTAGCCGTTTTCCTGAGCTCCAATACCTTTTGATGGGCAATTTGGCTCTTCTGAAGAGACTGAAATGAATGGAAAGAAATCAATAACAAAACCGAACTGAAAGTTTGAAAAATTTAAGAGACAAGGGGCATCTTACTAGGATCATGGATTTGGTGGCCGATCGGATGGCCCTTAGCTCGGTCAGGTTCTGGTGGTGTTCCATGTCTGCTGGAAGGCAAACACTCTTGGCAAGGTTGAATGCCATCAAGTGATCCTTCTCAACAACCACCGAATCGGTATCTTGGATATCTCGGTTCTGAAATTTCAGCTTCAGTACCCACTTGGAGGAGCCAGCCTGGTCAGAAGGCTCCGGTTGTGGAACAGGTGGGTGGCTCGGTAGAGGGGTGGTTTCATCCTCATCCGCTAGACGCTGCTCGGTTGGGGTAGACCGGGCGCGCTTGGATGGGCGTGATGAAGAAGGCTGTTGAGAATGAAGGGCCACAACGGCCGGTTGTGTTTGGCTTGGCGGCGGTACTTCGAGTCTGTTGGTTTCGGTCAAGAGGGCCCCAACTGTATTTCTCTTGGCCATTTCTTGTTCGGCTGTGAGAGGGACCAGGATAATTTGGGGCAAAGTTGGGTCCGGTTTTGGGGCGTCCTCAAGCAGAAAATCTGTTACTCTGGCTTTTCGGCGACCGCTGTAACGGTATGTCGGCTCAAAATTAAGAAGTTTGGCCCAACTTCTTTCTGAAAAATGTAGTACGGCACGAAGCGTGTTTAGGTTGGGGTAACTATACAAAGATTGAAGATGGGCTGAATCTGCATAAAGAAGACAAACTGTTAGTTCGGTTCAGGAGCAAGTAACTAAAATAAAGCAAAGCATGCCAAAAATTGAAGTAATTATACCAGGTTCTCCTTTATTCCAGTTTATACTTCGGCCAGGGATCTGGGCTTGCTGGTCTTCAAAATTGCCAGACACCCAGAAAAAGTCATCATCGTTTAAGTCCTTATTCGGCGTATCTTTTATTATTTTTTCTCTGCGACGGCGTATCCTAAGGTAGTAGACCCAGCCGTCATCTTTGGAGCCAATGGAGTATTGGTGGAGTATTTCGGCTAGACTGAGGTTAAGACCGGCTCAGCGGTTTAGTTCAGCTATTCCCATTATTATACAGTAAGAATTGGTGGAAAGCTGAGTTGGGCATATTCTGGTTTGTCTTAGGAATTCACAAATCAAGGGTTGAACGGGGAATCTTAGTCCGGTTTCTATTATTGATAGGAGGGTGAAAGGTACATAGCCCTGTTTTCCCCATGGAAGGGTATCTTGTTCAGCCAGAATAAGTTGGACGTCATCAGGGATGTTGTAATCCCTTCGGAATTCGGCCAGGCCACCAGGGGTTTCTATCAAAAACCTATACTTCCCCATTAATTTTTTAAGTTATAGATAATTTAGTTCGGTCGCAAAATTGTGCTCAGTAGCTCGGTTGAGCGCCCAGTGGAGTGCCTGGGCAACCTAAGTCTGCAAAGTGGAAAACAAAGGGGTTAAGCACAGATCATTGGACCGTGCTACAAAATAAAAGCAAGAATAGGAGTCCTGCTTCGGTTATATGGATGCTACAGGTTCTGTCTCGGTTTTAACAAGATGCTTAGTAGCTCGGATTGAGCAGGGGGTTCGATAGCTCGGTCTTGGCAAGCGATTCGTTATCTCGGTTAAAGAGAAGGCTCAGTCAGACCGGTTGAGCCTCTAGGGGCAGCTTTCTGAGTTCGGTCTAAAAACTTAGAAAGTTGGCTTAGCCCCAAAGACCTAGCTCGGTCGAAAGATAAGGTTTCAATATGCTACGTTCGGACTTAGTTCGGTTCGTTTACCTCAGCTAAGGTCTATCAAGAAGTGGTTTGACTTATTGAAACTACTGGTACCAACATGGAGTACTAGTTCGGTTACAGTCTGATAGAAGGACATTGACTACAAACTACTTTTTAGTTCGGTTATGTGTAATTTTGGATCAAAAGCAGTGTTCTACAGGTTATTTCATGAATACCTGAGGATTGTACGAACATAGTGTTTTCAGAAGAAGCAAAGCAAGTGGAAAAAATGTGTTTTGCAAAAACACACAAAACAAAGTACGAAAACAAGGAAAGCAAGATAGAGGTGCAGTGCTTACCAGATGAAGAGGCAAGAACTGGAGGTGAGAGCAGCAGCAATGGAGAACACGAGCTCAGAGGTTGAAGAGCAATGGAGGCAAAAAGAGAGAGAAGAGCTTGAAACAGTAAAAATGATCGATGAGGGTGAGTCAAAAGATGAAAGGGTTATTTTGTGGAAAGAGAAGGGGCAAAAGGCGGGAACTGTTCAAATTTTGCGGAGTATGAGGGCGGCGCGACAGCTGCAGTAAGCCAATATCAGCATGCCACGTGTCATAGGGATAAGAATCGATTCAGTTTCTGTGATTGAAGGGACGTTGTGACCGAACAAGCACAACTCGGCTTAGGTTTAGCTCGGCTGAAAGAGTTTTAGCTCGGCCGGAAAGGCTAAAGGGTTTTTTTAGCTCGGTTGAAAAGGTAAAACTTTAGCCCGGTTTATAGACAGGTAATCCCTATCATGCTACACAGATGGAATTAAGGGGCAATTGAGAGGGTAATTTATATGCAAAATTGGGCCGAGCTGGGCCTTTATGGGCCTCAGTACGAAGGGCTGAGTAAAGAGGCCATAAAGTTACTCCGGTCTTGAAGAGGCTTAAAGTTAGCCCGATCTCAAGCCCAGAAGGTAGACCGGTCCGAGTTACTCTTGATGTTAGTCCGGTTGAAGGACGCTTTGTAGTTAGACCGGTTTAAGGATGCGTTGAACTTATATCGGTTAAAGCACAGTATGGTTAGTTCGGTCTAAAAGCCTTGCTAGAAGTTAGATCGGTTTAGACTTAACACTGTTGACAATGGAGGAACTGGAGTATGAACAATGAAGGTAGAACCGAACTAACGATAGTTCGGTCTACGCTGTGGCTCGGCGTGACCATGATTACTTCGGTCATATTGGAGTTCGGCCATGGTAAAAACCATCTCACTTGGTTTAAGCAGTGAGGGGGGTGTTGAAGGATAAGCATTATCTTTCAGGAGTGTGAACTCTAAGAGGACTCTGCATGGAGGAGTAGAAGTCCTACTAGGATTGTGCCACACAAAACCTATAAAAGCTCACAAACATCACCTTTGGAGAGGTAACACAACTTTAATTCTCGAATTCACAGAGCTTCTTGTCTACTTGTCTATTTTTCTAACTTAGGCATCGAAGGGGTTTCCGGCACACACCCGACGGCTAGCTCACGCTTGTGTTTTCAGGGAGTAAAGTGACGTCGTACGGAAGAGCGCAGACTTGATCAACAGGATTATACGAGAAGGTTTATTTCTTTCCCGTACAATAATCATCTCTGAATCTCATGAAATGTCAGTATAATTTATCCTTTAAGTAAATATTTGATTTTGTTTTGATTTGAATAAAAAATTGAGTAAAACTTTAGTATAAATCTGGGTCATGAAGTCTAGAATATTTGAGTTATTTTAATTTTAGTTTTTTTTAATCTAAAAAAAAAAAAACAACTATGAATATTCAAATCCAAAATTTAAGCTTTTAGCACTGAATTAACCACTCAGCGATAATTTTAACTGAAATTTAAATGCAATATATAATAAAAGTTTGAGTGAAGAATTACGGTTCTGTTTGTTTTGATATAAAATATTTTATATAATTTTTTTTTTTTGTAATTTGATTTTTTTTTTAAATATCTTTATTTTTCGGTGTTTGATTGATACTTGAAACAAAACATTTTATTGCCTAAAAGAGAAATTTTGATTTAATAAAATGTCATTTATGACTTTTTAGTGAGCTTAGATACTTATTTAAAAAGGCCAAATATGTTGAAAAGGCAATGAGTGAGAGTCAACTTTTTAAATATTGACTTACGAAATTTTTAAAAGTAAGTCATTTCTAAAAAAATGATGCAAAAATATTTTTCTTAAAAAATATTTTACTTGCTTTTTTTGAACCAAACACTGAAAAATGAATTAAAAAAATTTTGACATCAAAACAAACGGAGGTAATACTAGGATAACAAGGAAAATTATTGGATATCCGTACTCCTTCATTAGAGTATCTCCAATGTTTATTCAAATTTTTCATCAAATTTGAATAAAAGTTTGATCTAATATGCTACGCTCCAATCGTTTTATCAAATTTGGCTAATCATCCAGCCGATGTCATTCGGTCGGTCGTCTGTCTATAAGCAAATTTCAATAAAACTTCTCCAAGTTAGTCATCCACTCGGGTGTCCCATTGATTATCCGCCTGGTTGACCAGCCGGTCGTTTACCTGGTCATCCACCAACGGTCACTTGCAAAATTTGATGAAAAGTTAAACGCTCTCTTAATTTGATAAAAAATATGACTTCACCTTTGTTTGATATGGGCTTGATACCATGGTTGAAGTTCAAAAATAAAAAATAAAAATAAAAAAAATAGACGTATTTCATTAAATTTAAATGAATACTCAGATGTTTCATCAATTAATCATTATTCAACATGTTCCTCAATCACTTAATATAAAATTATAAGTCTCACTTTTTCCATCAATCTTGGAGCACCAAGTAGTCATATTCTAGTAGTATCCAATAACTTTTCAAAAAATGTTAGGAATCCCAAAATTTCTACTAAATGTCTCGTGAGTGTGGAACTCACATGGTGTGGGTCCCACACCCATATAAAACATTTGGTAAAAATTTTGATAGAACTTTTGGAGTCTGTAGCATTACTCTAACTTTCCAGTTAACAACTACCACTAGCAACTAGGGGTGTAAATTTGGCCTGGCCCAGCCCAGCCCAGCCCAACCTACCCTAGCCTAGCCTCCAGTTTGCCCATGTTTGACCTTGTGGGCTCCCACCAAAATTTGGCTCGGCTCGGTCCAAGGGTCAAAAAATTAAGCCCAAGCTCAGGGGTTATTCGAGCAATGAGCATGCCTCAGGCCGGGTCAGTAGGCTTGGGCCTGGGTTTGGGCAGGGCTTGAACATTTTTTTTTTCTATTTTTTTATCAAAATTTTATTTTTTTCCACTAAAAATGACATTGGGCGTTGGACAAGCTGGACTTTGAGTAGGTCTTGAGCGAGTTGATGGACAGGGCCGGGCCGGGCCAAGCTCACGGGCTAAATTAGACTTCAAAATAATGGTCTAGACCTAAGATTTCAAACTGGACTCGAATCTAGACCTAATGGAGCCGGATCCATCCCAAGCCACGAGCAAATTTTGGGCAGCAGGCAACACTCCTGCTAGGAACACTTCTAACCTCCTGTGGCAGACTTACGAAGAAACACTCCTGTTAACATGGAGGGTATTTAGGTAATTTCACAAGACATCTTTTTTCTCACATCCCAAATGCAAGGAAGCTTCTATCTACACACACCTAATCCCCTCTATACACACACTTAATGATATTTAATTTTATTACAATTTTATCCCTAACTGAAATTACTATTTTAGACATTTACCAAATTCAAAAGTCTCAATGCACACATCCAGACTTCACGTTGAAGCTCCAAGTTCAGCTTTTCCATTGAGGTAGAAGTGAATGCACTCATTCATTAAGCTCCAAGTTCAGCTTCTTCCATTGAGCTAGAAGTGCTCATGCATTAAGCTCAAAGTTCAGCTTCTTCCATTAAGGTCCAAGTTCATAGCTTCTCAACCTTCCTCATTCGTAGCTTCAACCGTCCTCATTCGTAGCTTCTTTCTCATTCATCATTGTTATGGAGGATTTGCCTTCTAAAAATCAGCAAATAAGTGTTTATGTGACACAGAGCGAAGGAAATGTGAGTTTCATTTTTTTTTTTCCCAGCGTCATTTGGATAAGCACTTTAAGCACCTTATGTGACAACGTCTAAGCACTCTAAGCATCCATGGTAGAACGTAACCGGGTTACATGGATGCCGGTCTCTGCAGCTATGGTATGGATCCCAAATAACCTGTAAACGTAAAGTGTTTTTGAATTAAAGTATATAAAGGGTAAGATAAATGGAAAGTGTTAAAATTATCTCAGGATGAGTAAACTTACATCAGTAGCTACCAAACTGTCAAGCTCGGCTCGAAAAGATTTCAAATGATCAATGGAGGAACCCGCCTCTTTCCTAGATGCCCAATGGTACACCTGTGGCATGTCTTCATTGTAGCCCATGTTCTGGTGAGGTCGGAATGCTCGGAAGTGCTCATAAATCCAAGCCTCCAAAAGAGTCATATAACCACCCATCTGCTTAACCCCAGACCGGCTAGCATACCCCAACTGTTTGTATAGAAATGTTAATACAGCAGCACCCCAGGCGTAAGTATGAATGGATCCCAAATCCATCAATAAGCCAAGGTAAACAACAGGAACCCTGCCGCCACTCTTGTCACTGAAGAGTGTATATCCCAACAGAAATAACAAATAAGCTCTAGCAGCGCACTGTATAGCCTCATCGGGGTCTGAATCTGTGACACCAGCAAACTGACTTCGCAACCACTCAAGCCTGACTGAATTACCACCAGCAAAAGAAACCTCTTCATGTGCTGCACGTTCAGTAATCCCCAAGCCATAAACAAGTAATGTAACTCCATGATGATCTGTCACATCTGGTACGCTGACTGATTTGCCTACAATTGGAAGGCCAACAATAGTGCTAACATCATCCAGGGTCAAGGTCATCTCACCAACTGGCATGTGAAATGTGTTTGTCTCAGCTTGCCATCTCTCAACAAAACTGGAGATTAGAAGCTTGTTGACGAACCGATAAGTGCAACGAGCTAACTGTGACAGCTCAGACTGCTCAATAATGGCTTTGAATCTGGTGTTGTTCTCTACTGACCACCATGGCCATGCAAGGATCTTGGAAGAGTGATTATGACACTTTAGAGGGCCCTTGTTCCTATAACACAAATGATATCTCATTAGAAACTACCATACAACATACAAAAAAAAAAAACTCATATATAAATGAATTTCACTTTTACTGAGGAATGTTTACCTCCCCGTGCCAAATAGCTGCAGCCACATGACTATTGAAACTCTGCAATATTGATGGAAAAGCATGAGTAAGGTACTCTTCCTGGACAGTAGGAGAATCGGGTAAAGAGGCGTCCTCCACAGCAATGTCAGGCATATCATCACCTTCAACTCATCTTTGGCTTCGGCTTCTACTTTGACTAGCACTGGGGATATCATATTCTACCGAAACTGGATCACGACCTCGACCTCGTCCTCGCCCACGTCCTTGTCCCCGGTCATGGTCAACATCCAATTCACGACGTCGTCTATTTGAAGCAGTAGGTGGGAAACGTTGTTGATATTCAAAATTCATATTCTCTGCAAAAATTAATATACCCAAACAAAATAAAATTAAAAAAAAATAATCAATCCTAGTGCATTACTAATGCTCTTATTCCCTAATTCTATCCCCAAACAAAGCTATACCATTTTTCAATTCCATGTTAGTACCCATTGAAGCTCAATATGAGATTACCACAAATGTAAAAATAATACACAAAAGAAGGGAGAGAAAAAAAAAAAAAAAACACTGTTCGGAAGTTGAAAACCGAAAGTATATATACTATTCGGAAGTTGAAATCTGAAACAAAAAATTAATTTCGGAAGTTGATTGTTGTTTGAATTTAATATATTCGGAAGTTGATTGCCGAAATAATCAAAAAGTTTCGGAAACCTACTGTTGAAATATATCATCAATTTCGGATTCCTACTTCCGAACAAATTCCTTAATTTCAGAAACCCAGTTCTGAACGGTTTTTTTACGATCCGTGGGCCTTCGTTCGTTTTCAAAATGAAAAAAACAAAACTCTACGTTGCAAATTAAATAGGAATGATGATTCAAAAGTAAACTCACCTAATGAGGATTGAAAATGTGATGGAATGGTTCAATGGGATGCAGCTTCGTGGATGAAATGTTTCAATGTATTTGCACACCTGGGTTGCACACGGTAAGCTTCTATGTGATGGAATGCTTCAATTTATTTGCACACGGTAAGTTTGAATGGGTGTGTATATCCTCAAGGTTGAAGATGTAGCTCAACTTCAATGTGTGTGTGTATTTGCACCGTTGGGAGAGTTGGGTTTGGGGTCGGGGGTGTGTGTGTGTGTATGAGGGTAGATGTGGAATGAATCGTGTGTGTAGTGAGTAAACTAATTAGGAATTAATTTTTTTAGTATGTATAGTGAGAAAGATGTGCAAAGAGGGTGTTTGGTGTGTGTAAATAGCTGCTCCCCAAATGCAACAAATTGCGTTTTGAGGCTGCCCAGCTTTTTTTTCACAAGCCAAAAACGCTGCGTTTTTTTGGCTTCTTATCAGAACGGCACTTAAACGACAACGTTGGTATATTACCGTCTTACCGAAGCAAAGCTGTACTACTCTACTCTATTACGAAGAAACGAATCAAGTCAACTCCCCACTACGAAACGAATCAAATCAACTCCCTTCTTCTTCTATTCTATGCTGATTTCTTCACCCTTTTCTGCTCCTATCAAAATCCACCACTCTATGTAATAATTGTAAGTCAAATCTCCTCTCACTTCTCCTACCATTTTCCTTCTACTTGGATCTACTGTGTCTTTAGTTTGTATTCAGAAATTAATCTCACTTTTTTGTTTTTTTTCTTTTTTCTTTTTCTTTTTTTTTTTTTTCATTGCAAGAGATTGTGAAAATTGATGTGCTGTGTTGATGATTTTGCTTAATAACATGAGCATTTTTTTGCCCACTACCTTTTGTTCTCTCTCTCTCTCTCTCTCTCTCTCTCTTGATGTGCATGGTTTGGGTTACAAATTTGAGCCGGTCAAGTGTTTGAGAAAATGTGTTAACTAAAAAACATGAAAATGGAGTGCCTTTACTGGCTGGTGTGAGTATCAGAGAAGAGACCTTATTGCCCAGTTGTTTGGTTTCTATTAAAGTATATGAGATCAGCTGTATGTATTAGAACACAAATTATGTTAAACTAGATTCAATGAATGTTAACTAAATGAATTTCCCTAAATATATATGTCATCACCACCCACAAATTATGCATGCATGTCATATTTTTATGCTATTAGTTGGCACCTTTTCTTTTCTTTTCTTTTCTTTTCTTTTTTTTTTAAATAAAAGAAGATAAATTTCATAATTTTATTAGTTAATAGTTTCTTGATCTTGTAAGGATGTGTTTCATGGGAGGATTTGATGAGGGAAATAGAAAAGAAAGGAAAATAGAAACAAAAGAAAGAATTGATAGGATTCAAATTCCAAACTATGTTTGGTTGAGATGGGAATTGGAGGAAGAAAAGAAATCATCTTTCTTATATTTTCTTGTCATTTTTTACTATCACTCTTATGATGACCAAAAAAATTGTGTTATGAGAGCAATTTTGTGTTTTTTTTTTTTTTTTTGGGTGCTGAATTTGCCAGAACAATCCTCTCTGTTTTGAGCCCAATATATTTTTCCTCCCGCTTTTCCATTTTATTTTCTCACATACATAAAGGAAATGAAGTTCTAGAAGATCCCTCTCATAATTCATTTCTCTCTCACTTTCTTTTCCCCTTTGTTTTTCATTATAACCAAACAAAAATCGGGATTGCATTTCCTTTTCGTTTTTTATTTCTCTCATCAAATCCCCTAATCAAACACAGCCTAAGATTTTATTTATTTTGAGAAACCAAATGCCCCCAAATATCTCCTTCAACATTGTCTATATTTAGCTATTATATTCACTTCCTGAATTATTATCTTTAGGTTACTACATATATACCATGTACCACCATATATTTCCTTCATCTGTATCCCTTTAGGTGCCCTTCAGCATTTCTAGCTTGAGTGGATCTTCTAAAATTTTCACATAAAAAATTCTATGTTTTAACCTTTCAGAATGTATTACGATTGCATCAGGAGTGTGCACCTTAATTACATAGAAATTTGATACTCCAAACGATCTGTATGTATATGGTATTCTCTATGTGATGCTACTCCAATGATCAATAGTAAATCTTTCATATGCTAACAGCAATAAAGAACAAAATTTTGAGACGAAATTCTACAGTCATGTCACACCGAGTTGATTGTTTGATTCTTGCAGTGGACAAGAAGGGATACAGAATGAGTGACTGGGAAACTCACACACAGATGGACAAGTAAAGAAAGAGGATTCATACGATAACCCATTGGATGATTAAGGGCATTGTGATCTTTTTGCTATAAAGGAGTGGAAATGGTCCCATCTCCAGTTTGCTCAAACTAATCAAGGAAAAATCCACTGAGGCACTAACTTTTGAGGCACTTTCAATTCGGAGATTATAATTGGTGGCGAGAGATCTAACCATTTATTTTTGCCAAAAATCAGAAAGCATATTGTGTGATCTTGTCCTTCACATTCTGAACTTTACTCACAGTAACATCCAAATGGGGTTTGGAGATTCTGACCATGAGCATCCGTTAAGACGTCAGTGGACACCGAAAGAGGGAGTTGTTTGTTTTAGGTGTGACCTTCCTCCTTCTGAGTGTGAGCCACCTATGTCTGATCGCGGCTACGGTTGCACCCGTTGCAACTACTTTACTCACAAGTTGTGTGCCGAATTGCCCGCGAACATGATGCACCCAATTCACGGTGAACATCTTCTCACCCTTTTGCCATCACCACCATCCAATTGCAGCAGCACCATTTGCAATGATTGTGGTGACAGTTTTCATGGCTATATCTACCATTGTGCAACCTGCGAATTTAACCTCCATCTTAAATGCTTTCTCACTCTGAAACATGAAAATCACCAGCACCCTCTCCGCCTCTGCAAATTGGAAGCTATATATACATTTGGATTCAATTGCATTGCATGTGGGTATCCTGCTGATGGCTTCACCTTTGGTTGTGATAACTGTGAGTTTTTCATCCACCATGAGTGTGCTTTTATACCACCCAGTGTCAAGCACCATCATCGCCATGTGCTCACCTTAACTTATACCTTTCCAGAGGAATCTGACCAAGTGTACTGTGATGTATGCGAAGAGGAAGCAGGACCACCCCCGCAGCACTTGAAGTACTGGCATGCGGGGCGAGAGAAAAAGAAGCTTGATTCAGAAAGCAACAAATCATTATATTACTACTATTGTAAAGGTTGTGACTACATTGCTCATGTGTTTTGTGTGACACAAGTCACAAGGGTCACGAGGCTGAAGGAGGAGGGAGAGAAAGAGGAATGGCTTGAACACTTCAGTCACCTGCACCCATTGAGCTTTTCTCGTAAGGTAAAGGACTTCCAGAGTTACTGTTCCGGATGTGGTCGGATCATCTGGGATCTCAATTACTATTGCAACCAATGCAACTTTGTCCTTCATAAATCATGCGCCGAATTTCCTCGTTTAATTAAACACCAACTTCACGAACACTCCCTAACTCTTTGTGCCACTGCGCCTTGTGATGATGGCAGGCCTGTTATGTGTAATTCCTGTGACGAAAGGATCAATGGATTTAATTTCCATTGTGCAGATTGCAAATTCACCCTCCACTTGGTATGTGCTCGCACTTTTTTGCATCCCAGTCATGAACACAATCTTGTCTTTGACTCAGAACCACGATATTCTACAGGCATGTTCCGTTGTGATGCCTGTGGTGAGCTTGGGCAAGGTTTTGGCATGCACTGCACTCACAATTGTAACTTTGACCTACACATGGAGTGTTTTGCTTTGCCAGGCGGCATTAAACATGAATGCCACCCACACCCTCTCTCCCTTGCCTCCTCTCCCACAGCTGTCTCAGATAAATCTCACTGTGACATTTGTGACAAGGAAGTTGACCCAGAATTATGGATCTACCATTGTGAAGAATGTGACTATATTTCTCACCTGATTTGTGTGGCTAGTGATTTGCTCAGATCCTGGAAAGCATCCAACGCCCAACCTAATTTCCACACTATTCTTTCGTGTGAAGAAGCATCAATCAAAGCACCGGAGATGCCACCACTCTGTTACTATCTGTCCGGTAACGAGAATATGCCACTCCGCCCTCACATTCCGTTATTTATTAGTCCTGATGCATTGAAGCTTCTGGCTAATGAAAATGATGATGAACCAGCAAACCCAAACATAACAGGTGCGTTGTACTCTACCCTTTTTAATGAAGGAGAAGGGAGATGGAATTAGACAAGTCTCTAAAGTTGGAGCATACATGAGTATGCTGGATTTCAAATTTAGATAATGTGATAAATTTATACATAGAACATCCTATGGATGAGTAATAACAGAAAAATGGAGTAAATAAGTGGCTGTTTACTTGTCCCAAAGATGTGAATTGTGCCATTTTAGAAAAATAGATAACTAGATATGTTTGATTTTAAAAATGAAACAACTCAAAAATCCATAAAAATTATTGAATTTGCAGAAATTTATATTGGTCATTATTTCATTTAAAATTGAATTACCTAACCTACAATTGGGAGGTTCAAAATATGTTGTATTCAACCCTTTTAGAAACTTTGAATGGCGATGAGAGAGGAGTCTTAGTAGAAGCATGATATGGTGGTTTTGAAACATAATTTTGTTATGGTGTTAATTAATTCTTAGTTACATTATGTATTGCAGATTTGGCAATCACACAAACCAATGATGATGAAAATAATACTATGACTGTCCATTGGATTTCAAGCAGTTTCCAACATTCTGGCCATAACCATCCTTTAACTCCCTTGGATGAGCCCTTAGATGAAATTTATTGCCTCATATGTAAGCTAGTAATCTTTCCTCCATCTTACTCTTGTGCCCAATGCCAAATATTTCTCCACAAATCATGTGCCGAGTTACCCCAAAAGTACCCAAGTCATCTGGAACACAACTTTACACTAGTACCACCACCATTTGGGGAAAGCTCGTCCACCTGCAATTTTTGTAAGAAACCCATAACCAGCTATGCCTACAGTTGTACATGTGAAGTCATCCTTGATGTCCAATGTGCTTTTGGAGTACCAATTATGAAACACAAACATCATAAACACCATTTCTTTTGCTCGCGTTTTGGATTCATCAAGTGCAGAGCATGTGGTAAGCCTGTTAGCAATGAATTAGTCCCCAGCTTCAATTGTGGACAAGTCGGATGTGATTCATCCATCCATGCTGAATGTGCTTTATTACCTTATACCATTACGCATAGAATACATAGGAGGCACTCTCTTGAGCTCATTAGTGATCTTAATATTTCAGAAGAGTTCTATTGTGATGTTTGTGAAACTGAGGTGAACCCTAAACTCTGGGCTTACCATTGTTACAGTTGCGACGCTAGTGATCATGTGGATTGTGTAATTTCAAGGAAACGCATTTTACAAGACGTGTTGGATGCAAGCGCGTAGAAGATTGTAAGTTTTGAGCATATGGTTTTGGTGGATCATCTGGTTGACAAATTAAAGATTAGGTGCATTAAGCAGCCAAGAACAGGTTGATGACTTCATTTCTCTGTTGTGATTTTCAAAGCCACCAAAATAGTTGGCTCGTAGTATTTGTTATATATTTGTGGACCGATTTTAAAGAATTTAATCTTATTTGTTTTGGATTGCAACAGCAGCAGAGAAACTATTGCAAATGTTTTCAGTATTTTCTGGTGTTTGGTACAATAGAAAACGAAGTCAATGGAAAACATTTTTTTTATGATCAATAGAAAATAAACCTATTTTTGTAGAAAATATTTTTCACTTTTAAAAAGAATAAAACGTTTTTTAAACTAAAATTTTACTAATGTCACCATACTACTACCGTCACTATCGCCTCCAACACTACACCACCATCACTGTAGCGTCACTGCCACCTCCCCCTCCACCTCCACTTTCGTCCTCCCGCTGCCGCCACTACCACTAAATACAAAAAAATGTTTTCATCGAAAAATATTTTCTAAAAAAAAAAAAAATACATAGAAATGTTTTTCGCCCAAACAAACGGAACATTAAGGTAGCGTTTGACAACGTTTACGTTTTTTTGTTTATGTTTACAAAAATTTTATAAATTAATTTTTGTTTATTTTTAGAAAAATATAAACTACAAGCGCGTTTAGTTTAAACAAAATTTTTGAAAATTTTTAAAAATATAAACTAAAAAATATATTTGTTCAAACCTAAAATATTTATATTTATTTTTTATTATTTATGACAATGGAATCATACACATTATAATTGGAAAAAAAAAATTAATTAAAAAATATATATATTTGAAAAAAAAATTTGTTAGTCAAAATTTTTAATTTATATTTAAAAACCAACGTAAACTCATTTTTTTCCTCAAATTTAAACTGAGACAACCATTTATAAATCAAAAAAATTATCAAAAAAGTTTTTATGACAGTTTTTTAAATTTGTATAAATATATACTGAAAACGAAATGATTACCAACAGGTTATTTCATTTTGTGAGAGGTGATATCATTGACAATTGATTGTTTTGCAAGGACATGAGATTGTCCGTCTTAAAATTTGTTTGTTCCATTGTCTTGAACATTTATATCTATTGAATCATATTTTAAGATTATTGCACCTCGAGATTTTTAATGATCTAATGATTGTGAATATTTTGGGACAAGAGAATAGTGAGATTACTTTGTCTCCAAATTTTCTTATCACTGTCTTGAAATATTTTCATCCAACGGATTATGTTTTGATTATTGAATCCCAAGATTTTTAATGTCTAATGATTGTTAGCATTTTGGGACAGTCTGCCTCCAAATTTTCTTATCCCTCGATTACAAAATATTTTTATTCTAAAATTTTAATTTGTTGCATTGAAACAGTCTCTCTTAATTACAAAATATTTTTATTCTAAAATTTTAATTTGTTGCATTGAAACAGTCTCTCTTACAACAAAAGAAATTGTTAATTTATATTTTAATTCAATTCAATTTATGTTGAACGGTTTCGATCAGTTGACTTAATGCGGAAGTAACGAGTTATTTGACTCTGATTCCTTACGTTTTGTCTACTCCATGTGTTTTATTTAAAAACTAATGGAATTCTCGTTTTTACCCTCTTAGTTAGCCTTATATTCGAATTTCCCTACATTTTCAAAAATGCCCCATTCCTTTCTTCCTTTCGCTTGCTTGTTTACAACTTTTAAAGGTTGGCTGAGCGATAAAAACTTGAAAATAAGATTTAAGGTCTCGATTTTGAGTCTTCCAAGAGGCCATTGAAGTTTTGCATGGTCATTAACTTTAAGGCCTTTAAGAATTAATTCTCAATTTGTTTAGATACGAAATAATTCAAATCCAAGGTCTTCAGCATGGTCATTAACTTTAAGACCTCTAGGGATTGGTTTTCAGTTGTCCAAATATGAGATAACTTGAATCCAAAGCCTGTAAGGGTTAGTGTTCAGTTATCCGGATATGAGATATAACATGAATCTAATTGGGCTAAGTAGGATATACGCTGGATTATATATATTAAAAAAAAAGAAAAAGAAAGTGAGGGGGGTAAATTACACTTATCTCTCTTGAGTTTTGAAAAGAAAAATACAACTAATGAATTTATTATGAAAATTGAGGTAAGTGTTATAAGGAGTCCAGTGTAATTATGGTAAATTTTTTTGATGAAAAATGAGTCAAATATTATATGAATTAAAATCTTAAAAGAGTTTAGTATAATTATGCCAAATTTATTGTATTTTTTTCAACTCTTGAGAGAGGTAAGTGTAAATTACCCTAAAAAATGTTTCTCAATATACCTTTTTAGCAATAGTGTCCATTTTCTTCTTATTTTCTTTTTCATAATAAAAGGGGGTTAGAAGGAATTTTTTTTTTCTTCTTCATTTTATTCCTAGTTATTGTTTTAGTTATTTACATATAAGTAAAAGATATTTAATTCTTAAAAAAAAAATTCAACTATGTACGACTTCCTTTCATACATCGTATTTCTTTTCGTTTGTCTATGAAGAATAGATTTAACTATTGTTAGGTTTAATAAAATATAATAGCATTATAAAAATAGAAGGAATCTATATTTTAATTGAGTTCAATTGTTAGAAAAAAAGAAAAAAAAAAAAAGGTTTGATGTTAAAATGTGTTCTGTTAAGAATAAAAAATTAAAAAATTAAAAGTTAAAAAAGGTTAGCCATCAATTAGGTTATTCAAAGAAATTAGGGGTAAAATGGAAAAGTATTTTCAAAGTGTCATTGGAAGGGCAAGAACCATAAAAAGAAAACATTGTTAAGGAATTTTAAAATTAATGAGGTAAAATTGAGTATATATATATATATATCAAATTAAGAGGGAAAAGTGAAACTTGCCCAAAAAAATGTTGGGCAAAATGTATGCTCAACATGCCTTAGACTCTAAGTTTAAAGAAAATAATAAAAAATTTAAATAACAAAGGGAGAATTTATGTCAAGCCAGTTGGAGTTATTAAAAAGATTAAGTGGCACAAGCTTTTAAAAAAGTTTTAAAGAGTCGACCAAAATTTAAGAAAAAGAAGATAAGCAACCTCAATAAACAATATAGTGAAAATATATTAATCAAATGTTACATATAAGCAACTTTTATTTTCTATGTGATTTTTAATATCACATGGTAAGTTGTACTATTTCTTTAAATATGATACGTCTTACATATACAGTTTATTGTATGAATATAAGCATGAGGTAAAACAAATTTAGTGGCAAATTACATTTCTCAAAAAGAAAGAGTATTTGCAAACTTTTCATTTATAAAACAATAAAAATTAAAAGAAAATAAAGAAAACAAAAACACCACCAAATAGTACAACTTACCATGTCATATGATTTTTATTTTCTTAGTTTAGTTGAAAAAAAAAATGAAGTTAAAAAAAATTCAAAATAAGTTTCAAAATGTATTTATTTATTTTCTTCATGTAATAAGAGGTTAATAAGGTAATAGAGTTAAATTATTTGTTTAAGCTCTAGTGCCTTAAAAAGTTAGACAATTTAAAAATATCACCCCCTTTTTTGTTTTATTTTCTCCAATCAAATACATCAATATCACCCCACTTTTGTTTTATTTTATCCAATCAAATACATCAATTGACTTTGGTTGGCTCTTTTCCATATCGAATAGCTGTCTGCGATTAATTCAATTTTCAGAAAAGTACCACCAACTTAGCATCAATATCTCTCAATAATAATAACAATTTTGTTTAATGACATCGACTTCTTGTTAAAATTGATGTATAAAAAGAAATAGAGAATTGTATTATTGATTGATATATTGATATGTTTACATTGATTCCTATATATAGGAGAGGGTGAGTGTGCAGTAGGTGAGGAGTAGGTGAGGAGTAGGTGGAGAGTAAGTGAGTGTGTGGTAGGTGTGTAGTAGGTGGATTTTAACAGCCCCCCGCAAACTCAAGGGGGATAGGAACTAACCAACTTGAGTTTGGAGAGAGTAACAAAACAAGAAAATAGACGAATACATAAAATAAAAGAGGATAGGAGACACTGTATGGTCGTGTCAGACCGTTGGTGAAGACACTGGATGGTTGTGTCATAACGTTGTAGAGGACACTGGATGGTGGTGTCATAACGTTGTAGAGGACACTGTATGGTGGTGTCATAACGTTGTAGAGGACACTGTATGGTGGTGTCATAACGTTGTAGAGGACACTGTATGGTGGTGTCATAACGTTATAGAGGACACTATATGCTAACCGGAATCAATGTCGGGACAGTTTATGGGGTCATGTCGGATCGTTGGAAAAGCTAACCGGAATCAAATATCGGGACAGTTTATAGGGTCATGTCGGACCGTTGGAAAAGCTAACCGGAATCAAATGTCGGAACAGTTTATAAGGTCATGTCGGACCGTTGTAAAAGGTGCACCCTCAAAAGGTGTGCCCAATCTTTCAAAAGGCGTGCCATCAAAAGGCGTGCCCAATCCATAAAAAGGTGTGCCGGACATGATGGCGAGACGCGTGACTACCTGGGCTTGCGCGCCCGTTTTGTCGTCTGGCGTCAAAGGGCACGCGATGCGCGTGGCTGCCTTGGCTATTTAACCAAGACGGAGCCTGAGGCTGAGGCAGAAAACCTGCAAAAAAACTCGGAAAAAACTCTTCGTTGTCTGAAAGAGAAACTCTGTAACACTCTATTGCCCAGAAAATGGCATCGTCTTCCCGTGGTCTGCTCACTCTCTTTCCCGACCTGAACGAGTCAACAAGAGAGATAACTGGTGCGGTGGCCAGTGAACCCCAACCAAACACCGCTGGGTTTGCTCCGTTGAACTTTCCGATGCGGTCTGTGGAGTAAAAAATGGCAGTGCAAACGGATATTGAAGCCAATCAGTATACATTGAAGTCATGTGTGGAAACTATGACTGCGGTCACAAACTTGTCGCACTGGCTGCAGAGTAGGACAAATGAGGTGCGGCAGTTAAACTCCCAGCTGGCTCTGCTCCAACGCATGTATAAGGATGCGCGAGCAGAGATAAGTGTGCTAAAGGCGGAAAATAAGGAGCTGAAGCGGAAGGCCACCGTGATGTTCCGATTTGGAGGGCCACCATATGCTGTAGTGGAGGAGCAGGGAGGAGGCAACTTGCTTGGTGGTCTAGGAAGCACGGAGGCAACACCGTTAAGGGCCGTCCAAGACGGAGGCAAGAAGAAGAGACCGGCTGCAGAGTAGAGAAGAAAAAATCTCGCCTGTGGATGTGGTTGTTTGGGTTTGTTTGTTTGGTTTTTTTTTTTTTTTTTGATGTAAAATGGTGATCGGGGTGAGCCCCGACATGAATAAAATAAGGGAAGGTCTAGTGTGCAAATCTGTATTTGTTTGGTTGTTTTTGTTTTTTTTTTTTTTTGTGTTTTTGTTTTTGTTTTTTTTTTTTTTTGTTTAATGGAAAAGGGAATATAAAATAAAATAAATAAAGGTAATATGGCGTAGTATAATAGAGTCTAATAAATTATAAGGGTGTGGTGGGAACGTGGTGTGGTTTGAAAAATAAAAAAAGAAAATATGTCGCTTTATGCATGTGCGTGTCGGCCGTGTGTGTTGGGATGTGGATCTGTGGGTTTTTTTTTTTTTTTTAATATATACATATTCTATATACGCTAGTGGGATGAATGATGGTGTGTATGAAAAGATGGGAAGAAGCCCATGTGGATTAGGGAATTACGATGATAATGTTTTGTGGGTGGTAAAAAAAAGACTTGACTCATCAGACCCGGATCAAGAATCACAAGACTTGACTCAGCATCAAGTCCTCCTCCTAGATCTGATCATCAAAAGGAGGAGGAGATGTCAGTGGCGGCCGGGTCTGGCAATTGAAATACAAATGGTGAGGTAAATATGAAAAGAAAAAGAAAGGAAAAGAGAGGGGTTAAAGAGAGAGAAAAACCGATGCTGGGTCTTTGTTTGTTTGTTTGTTTTTTTTTGTTTTTTTTTTGCATTGTTCTGGGTCCAAGTCCAGTGACTGTCTCGTACACAGCCGAGATAGACCGCCTCCGGAACCGGAGGCCTCTCTGCTCCCAACCTCACCGGAGTTCTACTTCTATCTCTCTTGAAAATAACTATGCAAGAAGCTATTCCTTACAAGATCTGGGTACCAAATCCCCAACACCCTTTTCAAAACCGATCAGCACTGGTGAACAAAGATATTGGATCAGATTCAGGATCAACAAAAGGTGGTGGTGTTGTTGTCAAGGGCTTCGAGGGAACGACCCGGTACGAGCTTCTTGGTGGTGGTGCCAACTCTGTCAACCATGGTTACACCAAAGGCGACGAGGAAGAGTCCGGCGAGAATGCCGGCGGGCCTCATTGCCGGAAGTTTTGAATTTTCCGGGGAAGAAGGAAGGGTTTATTATCGAGAGTGAGGAAGAAGAAGAAGAAGAAGAAGGGTTGTTCTTGTGATTGGAAAGAGTGGAACAAACTTGGTGGGTGTGTAGAAACAGCCTACGAAACCACTGAGAAAGTCCACATCATCGGCATCAACGATGATGACTACGTCGACTGGGCCTGGGTTCTTGATGAGCATAGCGTTTCTCGATCCGGGAAACCTAGAGGGGGATCTTCAAGCTGGCGCAATTGTTATTGCATCATCCGGGGTTTCTTGGGTCCAAAAGGACTGGATCGGAGCTTCGTTTGGCAGATGATCGAATATTGCCTGAGTTTGTTCTTGATGTGCTTTGGAAATTATCGTTACCGATCGGTGCTGACCGCGATCACGAGTATTGTAATCCGACGGTGGGGAGTGGGTCGGCAACATTGGAGAAAATGAAGTTGTTGGGGTGGAAGGTTATGGTGACGGGCTGTGACGGTGACCCACTGATCGACCGTCAGATGGAGTTTGCGAAGATGTTAGAAAAGAAGGGAGTGGAAGTAAGCTTGGGATTGAGCCATACTCTGTGGAGGTGTTGAAAAATTCCAGCGGGCAGCGAAGGCATGGTTGCCGGCCGACTGCCCGCCGAAAAGAAAGGAATATAGGCCTAAATCTTATAGCTCTGATACCATGTTAAAATTGATATATAAAAAGAAATAGAGAATTGTATTATTGATTGATATATTGATATGTTTACATTGATTCCTATATATAGAAGAGGGTGAGTGTGTAGTAGGTGAGGAGTAGGTGAGGAGTAGGTGGAGAGTAGGTGAGTGTGTGGTAGGTGTGTAGTAGGTGGATTTTAACACTTCTCTCGAGTTCTAATAAACACAGTATAATATTAAAATTATAATTATTTTATTTTTTTCTTGTAATAGTTAAAAAATTTATCTCAAACGAGATTTTTTAGTCTCAGGTTAAAATAGTCAAAAAATTAACACAAATCTCAAACGAAAACAACCACTAATACTTTAGTTTCAAGAATGAATCAGACATTAAAAAATGTTTTTCCGAAAAAAGTCTTATGTTTGTAGAAAAAAAAATTCCATTCCATAAGTTTAATAGATATATTTAAATACGAGAACCTAAATTATCATTCAATTGTTACATCATTACATGATGAAAACCAAATGGTTGAATGTGAATAGACATTCCAATTCGTTCAATTTTATATTTATTCTCACGTTTTATCCCATTCTTTTATACCAAATGAAAAATTACTTGTCAATGGTATTACCAAAAAATTATTGCAGATTAATGAAATTTTTTTTTATAATTTTAATTATTAATGTGTATAAAATTTATCACTTATTTGTAATTTTTTTAAAAAGCATACACTAAATTGAAATTTCCCCAATACCAAACATGTTCTGAAAACAATGAAACTAATGTAAATTGTGTAAATATAAAAATATTTAATGGTAACATATATTTCAAGTATAAAAGAGATTGTAATATTATTTTTTATTCATATGATTACTGAATTAATATTGGTCAAAAATTAAAGCGATATATTTAAGGAAAATTTACCTATAAATTCTATTTTGAAGAATGGTGATCCATTTAGTCTTAAAGATTTTTTTATGGACTAATTAGTCACATTGATTTTAGAAAGGCAGATTTAATAAATTATTTAAAAATTAGATTTACAGTTATACCCTTATTTCTATTATGTTTCTTCTCTTTGTTTCTTTTGTGCTAGAAAAGTAAGGTACACAATATATGGGAATCAAATTTGGAATGAATTTTTATATAAAAATCTTTTTTATTTGGAAAACATTTCAAAATGAATAAAAAATAACTTAAAATATGAGATTATTCAAACATTCTAAAAGGATGTGGAATTTTCAAACATTTCAAAATGAGTACAAAAACTACTTTGTAATTTTTGGCCAAATGTATAATTTCAAATTGTAGTTCTCCAATGTAACACACAAACGTAATACTTTAATGTAACACTAAAAAAAAAAAAATTAGTGTAATATCCTAATGTAACACAAAAAAAACTCATTATTGTACTTTTCTCAAACGTAACATTCCAATATAACATTCCAAAAAAATTCCTTAGTGTAACACTCTAATATAACACACAAAAACTCCTTAGTATATTTTTCTCAAACGTAAAACTGTAATATAACACTCCAAAAAAACTCCTCAGTGTAATACTCTAATGTAACACATAAAAAAAAAATTTAGTGTACTTTTTCCAAATGTAATATAATACTCTAAAAAAACTCCTCAGTGTAACATTCTAATACAACACACAAAAAAATTCCTTAGTGTACTTTTCTAAACGTAACACTTCAATATAATACTCCAAAAAAATTCTTTAGAATAATAATTTAATGTAACACAAAAAAAAAATAAATAAATTTAGTGTATTTTTTTTAAACATAACGCTCCAATATAATACACACAAAAAAAAAATCTTTGTGTACTTTTCCTAAATGTAACACTCCAAAAATTTAGTTCTCTGCCACTTCAAGGGGAGTCCCATTATGAGTACTACATCTGAAAATCTCAATCCTAGCCTTAAAATCACCACCTCTCTGTTTAATGGTCATAACTATTTAGCTTGGTCGAAGTGTCTTGACACTTTTTCGGAAGAGCTGCGGGAAAATGGGTTATGTAGATGGGAGAATCAAAGCACCTAGCATCACTAATTCTGGTTATGCCCAGTGGGAGATTACCAACTCTCTGATCATGGGGTGGCTCATCCACTCGATAGTCCCTGATATTTGGTGAGGGCTACTTATCTATGGTTACAATACAGGATATTTGGGATGTTGTGGCTACTACTTATTCTTGGAAGCGGAATTTTTCACAAACATTTGAATTACGTCACTCCATTGAGTGCTCAGTCCAGAGAGAGATGATTGTTCTTCAGTATTGTACTTTTCTTAATAATG
The DNA here is from genome assembly GCF_055761805.1 of Camellia sinensis. Lineage (NCBI taxonomy): Eukaryota > Viridiplantae > Streptophyta > Magnoliopsida > Ericales > Theaceae > Camellia > Camellia sinensis. The sequence continues at coordinate 65,637,686 of NC_138972.1, forward strand.
GTTGGAAATGTCTTGATCATTTATAGGGTTATAAACGTGTTTGCATAACTGATTATGTGGGTTACTGTAAGTTCATTGAACATGAAAGAGTCTTCAAGTTTCTGGAGGACCGCAACTTGGAATTTGATCCTGTTCGAAGTCGTGTTCTTAGCATGGATGTTCTTTTTTCTCTTTAGAAGGCCTTTGCTTATGTGCAGAATGAGGAGAGTTGTCAGTCTGCTATGCTATCACTGGCTTCTACAAAGCGCTCAACCTTACTCTCTGCTCCTCTTAGAGATGGAATTAGTCAACCTCGTAGTTCCTCCAATACCTTGGAAAAGGATAATCTATTTTGTGATTACTGCCGCCAGCTGAGACACACTAAGGAGACTTGTTGGAAACTTCGTGGGGTTCCTTCTGGTGGCCATGGTGATCGCTTTGGTAGTCGTGGGGGTCGCTCAAGACGGTCTCGAGGATGTGGGTTTAATCTACGTGCCCATCATACTAGTGCAGTTCATACTCCTGACTCATTTTCAGTTGTTCCATCTATTAGTGATGTCTCTTTCTGGAATGTCTTCTTCTAAGTTTGAGGATGCTTTATGCCACCTACTTGATCGTCATTCTTCCACTACTCCATCCGATGCACCCTCCTCTTTGTTTGCTCACTCTGGCAACTTAGTCTCTTCTACCAATGCTTTCGTATCTCATAAGACTTTACCTTGGATTATTAATTCTGATGCCTCCGATCATGTCTTTTGATTTATTCTTAGAATATAAGCTCTCTTCAAGTCAGGACAAAGTTAGGATTGGTGATGGTACTATTTCTTCTATTCTCAGAATATAAGCTCTCTTCAAGTTAGGACAAAGTTAGGATTGCTGATGGTACTATTTCTTCTATTTTTGGGAAATGTTTAGTTCATGCCACTCCTTCTCTGCCTTTATCTTCTATCTTACATGCTCCAAATTTCTCTTTTAATCTTTTATCTTTGAGTCGTCTTACTCGTGACTTGAACTATAGTGTGACCTTTTTCCCTGATAATTGTCTTTTTCAGAACCTCATCGCGAGGGGATGTTGGCAGTGGTAGAGTAGAACATTGTCTCTATATCTTGGATCAGGTAGACAAGGTGGCAAATCATTCCATCAAGTTTCCCACCACTAAGAAAGATTTATGGTTGTGGAATCGGTGTCTTGGACATCCGTTTTTTTTATTACTTAAGTATTTGTCTCCTTTCTCTTTTACAAACAATAATATCTTTGAGTTTAATTGTGAGTCTTGTCAACTTGGTAAATGACACAGAACTTCTTTTGCTCCAAGTTTTAATGAAAGTTTGGTTCGTTTTTCCTTAATTCATACTAATGTTTGGGATCCATCTCGTGTTGTGTCTTTGAAAGGTCATAAATGGTTTGTCACTTTTATAGATGATTTTTCTCGTACTACCTGGGTGTATCTTATGAAAGAAAAAAGTGAGGTTTTTTTTGTGTTTTGCAATTTCCACCAAATGATTTGTACTCAATTTGGTGCTATTGCCAAAATATTGCGATCTGATAATGGAGGTGAGTTAATTGATTCTGGTATAGTGAGCTATCTTTCCACCTATGACATTATTCATCAGACATCTTGCACCAATACCCCTTAGCAAAATGGGGTTGCGGAGCGCAAGAATCGTCATCTTCTTAATATAGCTCGTTGCATGACCTTTTCTATGCAAGTGCCTCAGTCTTATTGGGGAGAAGCAGTTTTCATTGTTGCCTATCTCATCAATTGTTTTCCTACCCAAGTGTTGCACAAACAAGCTCTCCTTTAGGTGTTCTTAGGTTCTAAGTCTGTGTTTTCCATTCTTCCTAAACCTCTAGGTGTGTCAACTTTGTCCACAACCATTCCCTTACTCATGGTAAATTTAATTCTCGTTCTATTAAATGTGTCTTTCTGGGTTATTCACTTACTCAAAAGGGCTATAAAGGTTATCATCCTCCGTCTCGTAAGTGATTTGTCTCCATGGATGTAATTGAAAAGCCCAACATACACTTCTCCTTAAAACTCAAGTATTAAGGAGAAGGAAACTGGAGTCTTATAAGTAGCACAGATGGGGCAACTCCAGGTGATGTGGGACACATTCCAACACACCCTCCTAGACCATAACATGCAGTAGCTGGATAAACGGTATACCAATCATAGGTCCAACCAAGCTCTGATACCAAATTGAAAAGCCAAGCCCACACTTCTCCTTAAAACCCAGGTAAAAAGAAGAAGAAAACTGGAGCCTTATAAGTAGCATAAATAGGGCAACTCCAGGCGATGCAGGACACATTCCAACATATATCACCTTTTTTTAGTCCTAGTCGTACTTTTTTTCCTCTCCAGTGTCCCAGTAATTCCTTTAGGAAGAACCTTGGTGTGAAGAGATTCCTGGATTTTCAGTTCTTGGATCATTACTGGTGGTTGAGGATGTAGAATATGAACCAGCTATTTTGGGCAATACAAAATCCAATGTTCTCGAGGAAGGGAAAGCCTATGTTAGAGACAAAGACAGACATAAAGTTATTTGGATACAAGAGACCACTTCTGATCCACTGTTATTTCCTTCTTTTGATGAGAGTCTAGGTAAATCTAAAACCCTTAATATTCTTGAGTATTTTGCTATTGATATTCCTATTGCTAAACGGAAGGATGTGAGGTCTTGTACTCAACACCATATCTCTAACTTTGTATCGTACTCTAACTGTCTCCTTCTTATAGAGCCTTTGTGTCTAAAGTTTCTTCTGTTAGTATACTCAATCATTTTTAAGATGCTCTTGCTACTCCTGAGTAGAAACATGCCATGATAGAAGACATGAAACCACTTTGTAAGAATGACACTTGGAAATTGACTGAGTTATCTTAGGACAAATGACCTGTGGGATGTAAGTGGGTGTATACTCTGAAGCACAAAGCGGATGGTTCAATTGAGCGTTACAAAGCTCAACTTGTGGCAAAGGGCTTTACTTAGACTTATGGAGTAGATTATCAAGAGACATTTGCACCAGTTGCTAAGATGAATTTAGTCAGGGTACTCCTCTCTCTTGCAGCTAATCTGGATTGGTCACTTCACTAGTTAGATGTGAAGAATGCTTTCCTACATGGTGATCTAGAAGAAGAATTGTATATGAAAATTCCTCTTGGTTTTGAGGATCATCAGATAGAAGGTTAAGTATGCAGGCTTAGGAAGTCTTTATATGGTCTCAAACAATCTCCAAGGGCTTGGTTTGAGAGATTTACTCAGGCAATGCTCAAATATGGCTTCACACAGAGTCAGGCTTATCACACTTTATTTGTTAAACATTCCTCTCATGGTAAGACAATTGCCTTCATTGTATATGTGGATGGCATAGTTCTTATAGGAGATGATATTGAGGAAATTCTCCGGTTGAAGCAATATTTGGCAAATGAGTTTGAAATAAAAGACTGGGGAATCTGAAGTATTTCCTGGGTATTGTGGTTGCTAGGTCCAAGGATGAGATTTTGATCTGTCAGAGAAAATATGTTCTTGACCTGTTGAAAGAAACCGAGTTGCTTGAGAGTAAATTGCGACACATGCACACCGCTAGAGTCAAATAGGAAACTTAGTGTTGATGGTGGAGGAGCTGTTGTTAACAGGGAGAGTTATCAGAGATTAATGGGGAAGTTCATTTATTTATCTCATTCTTGTCTTGATCTTGTTGATCTTGCTGTTACTGTTAGTGTGGTTAGCCAGTTCATGCATTCTCCTCATGAGACACACTAGGCTGCGATGATGCGGATGCTTAGGTATTTAAAATCTTCTCCTGGAAGTGTCTCTATTTTTTCAAACATGATCATCTTCGTGTGGAAGCTTATACAGATACTGACTGGACAGGATTAGTAACTGATAGAAAGTCCACATCCGGATATTGTACCTTTGTTGGGGGAAATTTGGTTACTTGGAGAAGTAAAAAACAGAATGTAGTAGCTCGGTCAAGTGCAGAGGCAGAATTTAGAGCCATGGCACGAGGTGTGTGCGAGCTCTTGTGGATCAAGTTGCTGCTAAGTGATCTTGGCATTGGTCGGACAGACTCCATGCAACTATACTGTGACAATAAGGTTACTGTTAACATAGCTTACAATCTAGTTCAACATGACCGCACAAAACATGTTGAAATTGATCGTTAGTTCATCAAGGAGAAACTCACCAGTGCCACTATGTGTACTCCTTTTGTGGAGTCGGGTGAACAATTGGCAACTATTCTCATCAAGGGAATTGGAAGCAAACCATTCCATGATGTACTTAGCAAGCTGGGCATGAGAGAGATCTTCGCACTAGCTAGAGAAGTGTTAGAATAATATCTTGCTTATTATGTATCACTTATTCAATTTAGCTGTCATTAGCTGTTATTTCCTTATTATGTATTTTTCCTTATTTGTGCCTCAAGGCTTCCGTTGTAAGCTACATATTATCAATATAAAAAGAGAATGATAGTCTTATCATTCCCTAAGTTTGTTTTCTCCTAACAAACACACAGTAGAATGGTTCGAAAATTAATGTCTTTTTATAAGTTGTTTAGAAATTAATGTAATTATCGGATTTTGTACACAACCCCTTATTACGAGAGTGGATGATACAGCTATGAGTCACGCTAATTTCTAAATGGGCCAGTTATTGAGATGTCTTGATGATATGCTTTTTATATTACACTTGGTATATTCAGACTATTTACCAAATTGGAGGACTTGTATGGCATCACTTACTCATCTACTTGCATTTTCTTATACATTGATTTATTTACCAAAGTGGAGGACTTGCATTTTGTTGTATGGCAATGCATGCTTAGGGGTAGTCGGGCATTTGTTTGTGTTACTTGTTGATTTAGTCATATCCACCAAAAAGTTGCTACCAATTATTTGCCCTTTGATGGCTGTTCTTTCTATCTTCTTTCTTATATGTAAGAGATTTACTTGTTTAAAGTCATCATCTATTAGTGTTACTGAGTAGGTTCTATAGCTGAATTTTATACCTGTATGTGAAGAGTGGTTTACTTCAACATTACAGGCATCAAAATTCTTTTTTTGGTTCATCTAATTTTCCATCATTTGTTTATTATTTTTAATCAGGAGATCAACAAGGATCCATATTGGTGGATGAGATACAGGAGCAAGAAAATGTACTTAAGGAATGCGTTAGGCAACTTGAAAATGCTGAAGCAACTAGGTCTGCCTTGGTTTCTCAGCTTAAAGAAGCAGTTCAGGAGCAGGTAAAGCTTTGTTAATTATGACTTCTCAAGTGTGCAATCACATTTCAATATCACAAGTACTTCACACCTGCTTACTAAACTATAATCTTTCAGGAATTGAAGCTGGAACTCATTTGCACACAATTGCAAGTAAGAAGCACTATCCTCCATTTTTAAAATTATTTTTTTGTCTCCAGAGTTATTGCTGTTTCAAGATATTGGTTGACTGATAAATGTTTAATCTCAATACTTACTTTCATTAACTATCATATCGTAAAGAAGATCATTTGGAAAGCAGTCAGAATGGACTATTGGCTGTAGTACTCAGCAAATTGATCCCGGAGGAGATCACATATTCAAAACTTCTAGTTCGGATTTTGAAACTTATATGGTTGTGTCCAGCTATGGTCCTATGGGTCATTTACTGGAATAATTGCCATTCTGTACAGTACCTTGTTTGTTTATCTATTTCAATTAAAAGGACGATCATGCATTTTTCCAAGTATCATCTAGCCTAAAATTGTTTCACAGCACTTCTAGACTTATTAGTGTCATTGGAACTCCCTATAGGAAACTGTTTGCTGAAGACTTGTGCACCATGGGGGTTAGTTGGGCTTTGATCCGGACACCCCAGCACCGATAAAAAAAAAATACTGGCTATGAACAGAAGGCAAATTAATTTATTATGCCTCTTGAGTCTTGATACTTAATACATGCCTTTTTATAGTTCCAGTATGTTTCGAAAGACAAAAGAGATGACCAGCTAACATGTATCTATAAAGTTGTTGAATATGGGACCTGCTTGATGAACACATCATGGAAAAATGGAATTTATGTTGGCTTTGTGTTGAAGTGTGGACCTTATTTGAAAATGTTTATATTTGATCCATTGGTGGATATAAGTTTCCACACAACCAGACTTTAGTAGTTTCTGCTTTGTAGTAAGACATTTGACACACACACGTGTGTGTGCACACACATAAAAAGGTTGCTAAACAAAAACGAACCTAGTAATCATGCTTTATACTGCAAGTGTAGTGAAATTCTCTCTACTGCCTTTGTATCAAACCATGTGGTGTTTAAATATTTTACCTGTCAGAAAACCCAACTTTGCTTGCAAGTTTCATCAATTTTTGAAGAATTTTGGAACTTTTGTTGATTTTTTATATCTTGCGAAATCAGTGGTTCAACTTGCAAAAATCTTGTAAAGATTCCAGAAAGCTTTTACTAAAAATTGTATTTGTGGCCACACCCACAGGTCCTTAAAATCATTCATTTTGATCCATAACACTATTTAAGTCAGTCAATTGTTGAACACTGGCTATGTGTGTCACGTGACTGAATATAAATGCCTCCACCATATCTGAAACGTAAAAATTACGGTGGCTATCTCCAAATCACTCGTGGGGTAATTACTCTCAAGTACTTTCAACTGTTATGACGTGTAAGCAATTACCTTTCCTTGCTGCGTAAGCACACATCCTAAACCCTGCCTTGAAGCATCACTATAAATCACAAAACCTCCTCCATCCGTAGGGAAGACAAGAATTGGAGTTGATGTCAATCTCTGCTTAAACTCCAGAAATCTACTCTCACAGCCATCAGTCCAATGTTACTTTACTCCCGTCTTCGTGAGATTGGTAAATGGTAAGACAATACGAGAGAACTCCTCTTAAAACTGCACACTTCAGTCACAGAGGTAGGTCCCAGCCAATTGATGATCACCTCTACCTTTGTGCCGTCCACTAATATTCCATCCTTACCACATGACCTAAAAAGGTCACACTGAACCAAAACTCACACTTCTTGAATTTGGCAAATGGTTTCTTCTACCTAAGCATTTGAAAAACTATCCTCAAATGCTTCTCATGCTCCTCACTACTACTTGAATAAATTAGGATGTCATCACTGAAAACTATTACAAATTTATCGTACTAGGGGGTTGAACACTTTGTTCATTAACTGGGGGTTGAATGCAGTTGGTGCATTTGTTAAGGAGTCTTAAAAGTTGTCTTGGGGACATCCTCCTTCCTCACCTTCAGTTGGTGATAATCAGACCTCAAGTCAATCTTGGAGAATGTGTGAGCTCCATACAACTAGTCAAATAGATCATTATTGTGTGGCAAAAGTTATCTATTCTTCATTGTAATTTGTAACATATTTATCTCCCTATAATTAATGCACAACCTCATTGACCGACAGGTGCTCCCTACTGTGAGATACTAGGCCTAAATCTCGCTCTTGTCTAACAATTTCTGTAACAATGTTGTGAAATACAGTCCGTTTAGTGAACCAGAAAAGAGACTGGGTCAAGGGTCATCAGTTCAACTATTAGATCAACCGCTATCAAACTGTGACTTCATAATAATTTGTCTTAAAAATTTTTCCCAATACCCTAAATTTTCTTAAATATTTCATCAAACATCCACCTCCAAAACAAAAATATAAAAGAAAAACCAATTAAATTCTTTGATAAATTTGACACCTCATTTATATTTAAATAAATATGTTTGTTTAAAAATATTTTAATTTTTTATACATTAATTTATTGTAAAATCTAATTTTAACATGCATAGAATAAAAGAATAAGTATAGTTTATTTGCCTAAGCATTCACAAAGCAGGTGCATGACTCAGTGGTGCCTGCGACTTCTTCTTAAAGACATGTCTAGTGTTCCAATCCCCTTGGTAACAATTTTTTAAGCAAGCCACAAGTGTTCTTTCGAATTGGCCGATTGTGTTGAACTGTGACTGGCTTGAACAAGTTACAAGTTTAACCACCGGTTCGAATGAATTTTGTAAAATAAGCCACTTTTCACTCCACAATAGTTTTTGTGGGTTGACTAGACCTGAACCAAGCCCGGTTTCTGGTTCAATCGGCTGGTCTAGTCCGGGTTTCAAAGCCATGCCTGTAACCAAGTCTGCAACTCCCTAAGCTCCAAAGGTGCCATCCTGTAAGGTGCTTTAGAGATAGGTATAGTGACTGACACTAAATCAACGATAAACTCTATCTCACAATTCAGAGGAAGATCGAGTAGATCCTCAGGAAATACATCAAGGAACTCCCTCACCACTAGTAGATCCTCTAACTTATGCTTTGATAGTTTTGTACCAACTACACAAGCCAAATAAACCCAACACCCCTTTCCTTAGCAACTCGTTAGCCTGAAGGGCTGAAATGATACCGATCAGGATCGTCTTCTTATACCTCTAAGAAGTGAACTTAGGCTATGTCATGCCCCAATTTTTTTATTACCCAAATAGTACTATCACATCCATTATTATAATCCAATTTCATTAATAACATGCGGAAGCTATATACATTACCGTCCATAGATAAATGAAAAATCTCTCATTTGTATATACATTGAATGCAAAATGAATTACAATTAAAAAAAATGGCTGCAGGCTTACATTAATTCATAAAAAGAAAGGGCTTAACCCTTTAGAACAATGACATTCCTTCAACAGGTATAGATCCCTTGGCCAACAATTAAAGAAGATCCTTTGACCTTGAACCACTTCTCAATGTGTACCTGAAAAATGATTAGCAACGTGGGATGAACAGAAAGTCCAGTAGAAATCCCAAAATAGTCTTAAACAATAGTAACATACAAATAGCTATGATCATGAATGTGTCACGTCATACAATATAAGTTATGTGACACTTTTATTTCAAAAATAAAACATACATAAATACATATAATTTCTTTTCAAAATTCATCTTTTCACCCTTTCAAGGAAAACCCGTTTATCATCTCTTCATCTCATCAATTATGATTCAAAAGAAACTCTTCAAATGATCTTTACTTTAGAGAAACATTTTAAAACAATCAATCGTTCCCTCATTCTAACTTTCATCTCAAAAACGATAATCACACATTCTAGTCATAATTCCGCTTTACATTACAACTCATTACACACACATACCCATCAAGACATCCACCACCTTCCCCGGCCTTAAGCACATGGGCAAAAGAACACCTCCAACAGTACAATACAATACATCTATGTGCATACAGATATGTGAACTTGAATAACGGAAAATAACATATACTTCTATTTTTACCGGCTTAAAGCACGGATGGCTAATGAAACAACCCACATAACACAGCACGCTTTACCGGCCTCACCTGAACGGGAATGACCCGCAGGTCACACTTTACCGGGCACAAACCGGAAGGAAGAGGAACCTATCTCAATCACCACGCTGTACCGGTCCCACAGGAGGGTGACAGGCCCCAATTTACACTTTACTGGGCGCAAACCGGAAGAGAGAGGAACTATCTATTAAGGCGCTACGCTTTACCGGCCTAACCCAGTTGGAAACGGACCCCCAATCTCATAACACAACATTCTAGATTGCTTCGATAATCTACAAATATAACACATTCATGTATTCTATTCAACAACAGCAATATCATTCTCTACCAATGACCAAAGACAACCTCTAACAATTAAATACACAATTCTGGTAAATTACATCCACAATCGGTTCCGCAATTTCAAACCATCAACGTCTTCAATTGAATCATTTCAAATAACCATTTCCCCCATTCACTTTTCTTTTTTCCATTTTCCATTTCATTTCACAAAAGAGTTACAAACATCATATTGTTTTCAAAACCAAACCTGTTGTTCCAAGTCCTCAACACTCCCAACCCTTAGCCAAAACCCTTTTTTATTTAACAAAATCTCAATTTGTTGATACACAAACACAACTCAACACAACATGACATTAACTAAACAATCACAAGACCCGATTAACTTCTTTTTAGCAACCAAAGCTCTAATTTATTAATGAAACACATAGCCCAACAATTTCTTAACTTTAATTCCTTTCGTTTTATTCCACCGTTAATTACAAATTAGGGCTCTTCACCACTCTCAACATAAACGTGATAAACTACCTCCTAATTTATCAAATCAACTTAAAATCATGCTATTAAAACTCCCAAAACTCAAAACCCTAGATCCCTTTTCATGCTTTAGAAATTCCCATAACAAACATATTTTTATATGCGATAAAAACAACCACATGCCTATCAATAACAAGATATTGAAAGGGAGCAAAGAAATTCTCTCGAATCGAGGAAAAAAGTCGAAAAATCCACGATGACGAAATCATGATTTGCTCAGATCAAAAGGAAGCCCTTGCCGAGCTATATGTTTTGGTATATGGAACTAGGGGTAGAAAATGGGTAGAAATAGATGAAACTTGGGCTTGAAAGCTTTATGGGAGAGAGGAGAGAGAAAATAAAATGTGAGGAAATGTGAGCCAAAAGTAACTTTTAAAATAGTTGACCTCGAACAGACCGCTCAAGCGATGAAACCTGCGCTCGAGCGTCAGACACAGCATATCACTCGAGTGACCAAACCTAGGCTCGAGCGAAGAAACAAAACACCCAGAAGTTCAGACTGCACAAGGAATAGACCGCTTGAGTAAACAAACTATTGCTCAAGCCAGTGTTTTGAAAAGCATGCCTAAGCTCGAGGCGAGGCGAGGCGTGGCACAGCGCAGGTCTGCACTTCATGCATAGCAAGGTGAGGCAACATAAGCAAGGCGCAATTGAGGCGAGTGCCTTCTGCACTTCACTTGTATTCCACTCCAACGACTGATATGGTTTTCTGTGTAGATACCCACATGGAATAAAATCTTTCTTACATTATAAAATGACCAAAACTTGGTCCAAAAGAGCAAAAAGGATTAAAAAAACTTTAGTGTAACGGCTGATATGGTTTTCTGTGTGGATATCCACATGGAATAAAATCTCTCTTACATTATAAAATGACCAAAACGTGGTCCAAAAAAGGAAAAAGGATTAAAAAAAAACCTTAGTGGGTGGAGAAGAAGAAGACGACACGACTAGAAGAGAAGACGATAGAGTTTTTTGGCTTTTGACGCACAGCACGGCCCACAGGTTCTCTTCTCTTCTTCTCTGGTTCTCCTCTTCTTCTCTTCTCCTCTTCTTCTTTGCATCTGTTTTTTTTTTTTTTTGCTTTATTTTTTTTGTCTTTTTCTCTTCTTCTCTTCTCTCTCTGCTTCTCTTCTTCTCTTCCCTAGTCTTCTTCTCTTGCTCTCTATTTTTTTCTTCGCTTTTTTCTTCGTGCAATGCAACCATAGGATTTCTTTTTTAATTTATTTTTTGAACCACAAACTAGAAGTTGTTTTGAACTTTATGTGGATGATCTTAGTACTTAAGGTTTTTGGTAGATGTGAATGTGATACTTTATACTTTTTGTTGGATATTATATTTCTAATATGCATCATATATTTGTTTTGTTAAAAAGTTTGCCTATTTTATAATTTCACTTTTCTTTTATTACATGCGCCTCGCTTTGGTAAGGTGGGCGCCTCGCCTCGCGTCTCGTGCTTAAGCTGTAGGAGTCCTTAACGCCTCGGTGCACCTAGAGCCTTTTAAAACATTGGCTTGAGCGAACATTAAGAACTCACAAAACCCTGAACTGCAAACCAAAGTACTGAATGAATTGTAAGACTGCTCGAGCGAATAAACCTTTGCTCGAGCAAAGAGAAAAATCTCAGAGTGCTACAGGCTAAACAAGGATAGAGAACACTATCTTCTTCTTGAAATAGTCAATTGGGGCATGATGCCTAACCAACCATTCTATTCCCAAGATAACATTGAACTCTACAACACAAGACCTATATACATCTCTAGTACCACTATCTTTCCCATAGGTGTAGACGCAACAACAAAGACGTCTAATGCCTCAATCAAGATAGGTAAACAATGGAATGTGGGTACAATTGAAGAATGTGTAAATCCAAAATCAATCAAGATGCGTGTAGGTACAAATGAGATAAAAAGTGTACCTTGCACTAATGACGGTGTATTCTTCGCCTTCTTTTGGACTACGTGTACTCTTTACAAATAGATACGATTCTATTTTGCCCAAAATGCAAAAGAAACAAAAGAGAACAAGGAGAGAACCTAGTCGCTGGCTTCGATCCTCTGATCGACGACTTTGATCTTGCACCTTTCGACTTTGACGAGCGTGGCCCTTTCGACTTCAACGAGCACCACCGTAGACGAGCTTCGATCTATCTTCGCTGGCTTCGTCTTCAATGAGCTTCGATCTATCTTCTCTTGATCTCTGTTTTCTCTTCTCTTTTCTTTGATTTATAATATGTTCTCTCTCTCTCTCTCTCTCTCTCTCTCTCTCTCTCTCTAAAGATATTTAATTAATATATGTCATATATCAATAAAAATAACTATTTATAAATCATATTTATTTATAATATATAAATGTCAATTAAAAATAGAAAAATTATATAGATAAATTAAAAATATTATTAATAAAAATAATACATAAGATAAAAAAAATAATAAATGTATTTAAAAAATAAGTATTTAACTCATCTTTATATAATAAATATATTTAAAAAATAACTATTTAACGTATCTGCTTACTTGTATCCAAATTTGGATCCACATCCACGTATCCTTAATTTTTAGTTTTGAAGAGTCCGACCCCTAGATACGCAGCCGCACTTGATACCCGCACCGGAGTCCACGTAACGTTGTTTTTGGATAAGGGAAAACACTCTACCTTGAGTAGTGAACTTCTTATCCTGCTCCCACGTTAGCCTGATTCTCCGCACAAAGTTCTTGTCTTTGATCCCTGACCTTGCCCAACTCCATTACCTCAAGTATACAACTCGTGGCCCTACGGAGTATGAGATGGTAGAGCTGATGTCTGACCAATTTTTTTTTTTGTTTTTTGGATCAGTGATAAAAGAGAAATTTATCAAAGCAAAAAGTAAGTACAAAGTGTCCTCTACAAGCAGAGATCAAACATCAATCAAATTTATCAAAAAAAAAAAAAGATCAAACATCAATCAAATGAAAAACAAAAACTTAAATTATCCATCACAAATTACTTTCCAATCTCTAGAAATTATATAAAAATTAAAAATTAAAAAAACTAACAAACAAACAAAGAGATTCCCCTTAAATGGGGCTGAAACGGATGCCAAAAGCAATGCAAACACATAGATGTTGGATTACCAAATCTGTCCTCAAAGACCCTTGCATTCCTCTCCAACCAAATGACCCCAAAAATTGAGAATACTACACAATGCCATATTACTTCTGCCTCCACTGTCTTCCTCTCTGGCTCTGCACTGACTTGGCAAATGACCATGCTTCCTACAATTATAGCAGACCTTGGCATGTGCATCATGACAATACCCCATTGAATCACAAATTGTGACCTTGTTAACTCCTAACACTAGCTAATCGTACTGGAGTGTTAAACCTCTTGTTGGGTATACACCCACCACTGCCCTATCCAACCTGCCTTTGTTCCCTGAAGTTCAAACTTGATTGTTCGGAGCTGTTGGAGTGGATGACGAAGGCAGGCAGCAACAAAGAGTCCTTCAGAAATTAGGAATTAGGATTAATTTTTCTTATATAGTTCATTTGGGTCCGAAATGCCCAATGTATTGGCATGTATAATTAAGAGCAGGGATCTACTGTAGCTGAACCATATTAAATCAATGGTCATATTTCAAACTAAAAAAAGCCCTCAAGGTTTGCTTTTTAGGGCTAACTCTGCCTTAAGTGCAACTTATCGAATTTGCCTCGCATAAAACGCTACTAAGCACAAGCCTTGCACCTGGATGGAACTTGGGCCTAGGCACACACCTAGGCATGCTTTTAAGATAACAGCCCTGAACCTCTTGTTTTGTTGTTCTCGGGTCTTCTGTGCATTATCTAAGCCTTTCTCAACCAATAGTGCCTTAGTGACTAGCCCTAATTAACTCTTCACATCCAGTGTCAGAATTTGTTCTTGGATTCATGGCCCGAAGCCTCTCTCGAGGAACATCACTCTTGTTGGGATTTATACCACATCCCACCAACACAAACGGAAGTGCTTCCACATACATACCGAAGAAAAAAAACAATCAAATAGAGATTTACGTGGTTTGACCCAAATTGCCTACATTAATGGGAGACAGGGTTTCCACTATGAATAAAAGAGATAATACATGTGAGATGGCCAAAATATTTAAAACTTACACCATTAACCAAATCCATTCTCAAGGGTAATTGAGCCCTTGCTCACCTCGGTGGCCATGGTATTTTTTCTCCCACCCCTTACATCTCTATTTTTTACCTCACTACTTTCTCAATCTCTCTCAGATGAACCCTGTAGTCTACATGATAATTTATAATAGTCTACCCATAAGAATCTTAATTCCATACAATTAGATATTCAAATCCTACACATATTAAGATTCTTAGTAGATTCTACTCTACTATCCTAACCTAAATACATGTATAAACGAACTCAATAACTGTATGGGACCCACCTTTATCACATGGATGGACTAATTCTAGCAATCACCCCCCTCTACCCATGTGAGGTATAAACATCCTCCAACTTAGATGTCCTGGTTTGCATGATACACTTCACCTTCACCTAGAAAATGTTACATCTCCATAAACTGAGTGCCCACGCCATTTGCACCTCACGTCGTGTGTTTCAAACGCGTCCTTCGTGGCTTCCTTTGTCCTCATGCTTGAGCCGATGAGATCCGCCATACCTCCATGAGATGTCTCCATTGCCATGAACCAAAACCTTCATAGAAAAGAGACTCATGTCCTCCTTCAGTGTGCACCATCTTGTTGTGAAACTGTCTCAACTTCTATGCCTGAAGCTTCCATTTTGTGAACATCCAACTACCCGTTGTCTTCCTCTTGGTGGCCACCAAATATCCTTGCAACTGTTGCTCATCACTGTTCACCCACGACTCGTACTACTTGCCTGATGCTTGATAGTAGCTACCCTCTTATCACAACATACTCCACGAGCCTGTACATGTTGCTAACCAACTGCCCATCAGTGATTGGCCTTCCATCGTTGATTGAACTAGATTGCTTCTGGATCACCTAGATCACATGACCTTTAATTGTCCTTGAATCTGTTTAATCCCTTTAAACTTTTTAAGAATTTAAAATTTCTGACCATATCAATGAATCCACAGCTCCTTAAAACCTTGGAGATCGCCCTTGCCTTGAATTTTTCTATTATATACATGCACAAATATAATAGAAATATTTTAAACCGTTGATTTTATGCTTTTTGTCACACAAGATCATAATCTTTTGACAAGCCAAAGCCACAAAATCAAATCCTCAATTGTGCACTCCACTGTGCATTGTGTTCCAATTAATTGATGCCTCTACCACATTGCCTTCATCGGAATTATTTTTTATTTTTTTCCCCCCTCTTCTGCAGAAGTCCTCCTTGTGCAGTAACCACACCTAGGATCAACAACCATAAGTTTTGATACCACTTGTTGAGGTTTATACCACATCTCAGCAGCACAAACAAAAACACATCCACACACGTACCAAACAGAAAAAACAATCACACAGAGATTACGTGGTTTGACCCAAATTGCCTATACCCACGGGAGAGAGAGTTTCCACTATGAATAAAATAGAGAATACATATGAGATGGCCAAGATACTCAAAACTTGCACCACTATCTGAACCCATGCTCAAGGGTAATTGAGCCCTTGCTTACCTCGGTGCCCACGGTATTTTTTCTCCCACCCCTTAAATCTCTATTTTTTCCATCACTACTCTCTCAATCTCTTTTAGAGGAACCCTATGGTCCACATGACTATTTATAATAGTCTACCTATGAGAATCCTAGTTCCATACAATTAGATAATCAAATCCTACACATATTAATATTCCAAGTAGATTCTGGACTCTACTATCCTAACTCAAATACATGTATAAACCAACTCAATACTGTATGGGACCCACCTTTATAACATGGGTGGCTTAATCCTAACAACTTTGTCATCACAAGCCACCTGATGAGTTGCATATTTAGAGAGTTTTGCAGACATTTCCCAAACCAACTTGTGCTACTTCCCTCAAACTGGCGTTTCACCATACGCCACCAATGCTCGGCCCAACCCTTAAGTACAAGCTGCAAAAGTTATCTTATGTTCCTCTGAACAACCCTAGACGCTGGAAATCTTTTCCATCCTAAGCACCCATGTCTCAGTCTGTGGCCTTGAAATGGAGGGCTATTCCCTCTTGCATCAACTTCTCAGAGTCTAAGCATGCTAATGAGATAATTCATTGTGTCAAAATCATTTATTACAATGTTATTGAGCTCTTTAAGTACATGCTTTCTTTTTCGCTAGAGATACTGTCCTTGATCATCCTATTTATCAAAACATAAAGTACTCCAAGCACAGACACGGTTATAGACACGGGCAAGTGTGATTTCCAAAAAATAAGGATACTGGCATGGTAGGGATGCAACAAAAAAAATATATTGTATATGTGTTTTCCATGTATATGAATATTACTTCCACAAACAACTAAAACTAATGAAAAGCTAATACTAATTCAGCAAGAAAAAAACAACGCAATCTATAAGTTAAAACTTTATTAAATATCAAAAATACCATTTTATCAATCATAAAATTACATCTGAGTTGTTTGCCTTCATCAACATGAGTATTTGTGGTTGTGCTAGTATCACAAGTAGAAGAAGAAAAGTTTTCTTATAACCATTACATTTGAAAGAAACGGTAATTTTAACATCAAACACTAATTTAAAATGACAATTCAGTCACTTCAAGCATCAAACACTAATTCTGAAATTAAGCGAGAGGATTCTACTTATTTTATTGTTTAAAGAGTAAGGGAGAGAATACTACATAGTGATGATTAACACTGACAACATATTTGCATGGTGGTGAACATTATAAATTTATGACAAGTGTTTGAACAACTCATGTCAAGATAACCATGTCTTGCATTGTGTCTTACCTTAGTACACGTGTCTAGGCAAAGAACAAAAAATTTAAAAAAATGGGGTAGACCACAGTGTTTTTGATAGATCTTGGTGTGCTCGAGGTGTGTTGGTGTCTAACCTGTGTCAAACATGACTATGGAAACTAAGTTGATGCATTTGTGCTTTGTAGGTTCTTTTGATGATCTTACTTTACTTGTATTGCAAGTTGGTTGGGTGTTTTGTTTATCTTACATTTACCATCCCGATATTGCATGTGTTCATTTTAGTTATAAAAAAAATTCCATATGTTCATGTGGTAGTTTGTTTTTGCACCTTGCATTACTCATTACGTTGCTTTGTTACGTTGCTTGTGTTATTTCTTTGGTATTATATTTTAGACCTATTGCTCTCTTCTGGTGATGACTTGATATTTCTGATCGAAAGTCCACTATTTGCTTGTGTGTATTTCTGGGCGAGTATCCTATTTCTTGGAAAAACATGAAACGATGTATTTTTGTTTGTCAACATCTTCAGTTGGGCACCATTAAGTTGCCTTCGGTGTCCTCCTTGCATCTTGTGGACTTCTTCACCAAGACTGACTTCTGCACATTTTTAGTTTCTACTCAACAAACTCTCGATGCTCACGGGGTTCACCTTATGATTTTGTTAGGGAATATGAAATTAAAATATATTTTGGTTATTTTTATTTTCTGTATAAGGGTATTTTAGTCCTAAGGTTTAGATTTTTTTTCTTTCTATTTATATACTACGTAATTGACAAGTTAATGCAATGATAATATAGAGTTTTTCTACATAAGTATTATGTAGTTTGCTTCTAAGTAGCTGCATCTGCCACGGACATTACTCCTTCGTCTCAGACATGCTGGAGTTGAATATCTTTCTCTCTCTTTGGATGTCTGTGATTGGATTTTTTGCTGGTTTTTTTCATCTTTAGTGAACTTTAAAAAAACAAAATTCAAGAAGCTTTACACTTCTAGGTTATACTTCACTA
Source organism: Camellia sinensis (assembly GCF_055761805.1). NCBI lineage: Eukaryota > Viridiplantae > Streptophyta > Magnoliopsida > Ericales > Theaceae > Camellia > Camellia sinensis. The sequence continues at coordinate 65,655,694 of NC_138972.1, forward strand.
GACAGATCAAAAAAAAGAAGAAAAAAGTTCACCAAAGACAAAAAAAAAAGTTAGCTTTTTTGGCTTTAGTCAACTTTTTTTGGATTTTATTTATTTGTGGACTTTTTGGATCCTCCTACAGTAGATGGACATAAAAAAAAAAAAAATAGAGACACAAATTTGAAAAAAACACAATAAAGACAAAAGCTCTGAGAAGTATGTAGCTTTTTTTGCTGATTAGAAAAGGAAAAAAAAGAAAAAAAATCCCACAGAAATAACAAAGGAAATGAATCTATGGTCATGGGAATGAAAATGTAATATGAAATGTAATATATCTGATGTTATGATGCATATAGAGCCGCAAATGAACAGAGTCATTCATGAACAAGCTCGAGCTCGGTTCGGTAAGGGCTCGTTTGAACTCGGTTCGTTAAATTTTTATTGAATTCGAGCTTGTTAAAATCTTAATAAACAAACCCAAACATACTAAAGCTCTTCTCGTTAGCTCGGCTCATTTAACATTTATTTAAATAATAGAATAAATATATTATTTATATAGTAAATAATGTAAAAATATGTATAAACAAGATAAATATGTTGTTTATATATTTAAATAATGTAAATAATAGCTAAATTTGTTTATATGTAAATAATAGCTAACTATAGATACTATATTTATATAATAGTTATGGTAGATATTATTATTTTGATAAGATGTTGACTTTTTTTTTATTATGTTTATTTATATTTTATATATAATTGTATAATCAAAGTTTCAATTGTAACTTTAGTCTCATACACAAGTATAAATTTATAACTTCTTTGGCTTGTTAAGGGTCGTGAACAGACTTGAGTTCGAGTCAAGCCTAAGCCAACTCGACTAGAGCACGGTTCGTTAAATTTTTATTAAGCTCGAGCTTGAGCTGGAGATTGAACTCTCTAAAATCTTAATAAACAAACCCAAACATAATAAAGCTTGGCTCATTTGCAGCCCTAGATGCATATCATATCTACTTATCTCTAGCTTTCTACGTTATGCAATTGCCAACACGAAACTTTGGATACATAGTAATTAATTAAATGTATGCATTTTACTCACTATATACCCATATCCATGTCCACATTTATCATCATAGTGTCCCACAATCGTAGGCTTTTTCAAGTTGCCATTCAATTTTATGTTGTGCAATGTCTGTTTTTGTACTAAAACTTGTCTTTTAAAATCCCCGTGATAGTTGGATCTCATTTTGTCTTTGCAACTTGCTTATCTACTGTTAGTGTTGGCAAAACTGTCCAACTTTATGTGGAACTGATTTCGCAGGCATCTCTAAATTTTACAATGCATGAAGTTACTAGCAGAAGTATGAAGTGGACTAGTGATATAGTTTTTACCTTTTCTTGGGCTCTTCATTGTCTTTTGAATAGTCATTGACAGTTACCTGTTCATATCAACTTTGTATTGGTTGCATGAATTATGTCTTTTCTTATTTCTTATACTCATCTAATTTTATAACAACCTTTTCTTATATTACACTTTTTTTCCCAATGTTGTAAATATCTTACGATTCAATATATTTAGAGTTAAGTCAATACATATTGCCAATAGGTATCTTGTATTAAATGTATCTTGCGACACATATATGATACATGAGGTGATATACGATATGCGATACATATGATATATGCTTAAATTTTCTTTAACAATTTTGGGAAAAAAGTAACTGAGCTTATGTTTTTGAAATTAAAGTCATTAGAAAAGTTCATCAACATTAAAAAAATATTGTTAAAGATGAGAAGGATACTTTTTTTTACAAATATTTACCTATATGGTATTAATTGTCTTGTGCTATTAATTTATACCCAGCTACATCGAATAAAGCTTGAAATTTCTGTCATGAATAAACTAATTGAGTACATAATAGTTTTAAATTAAAATTTAAAAACATCAAGAGCGATTGAAGACAATAATGGAAAACATATTATATAATTATTAAGAAAAAAGAAAAAAATTGTGGGTAAATTTGATTTGAGAATATAGTAATGTACTAAAGTGCTATATATATAATTTGTTATTCCAAATTTAATTCTCCGCTCTGTTAAGCTATGAAGCATGGATGCTTCTGCCATAGTTGTATCTGACGTGTTGGACACCAACACGCCTTGGACATGCCACGTGGTGTGTATCATTTTTTAATTAGTTTTTCTCTACCCAAACATGTTGGGGACATGTGTACCTTGCCTCTAGATGTGAGCCAAAGACAATTATCTTGCCATGAGTTGTAAAAAAGACCATCATAAATTCATAATCATCACTATGTAAACATGATGTCTATGTTAATTATCACTAAGTAGTATTGTCTTCCTTATTCTTTGAACAATAATTAAGTGGCATTCTTTCCTAATTTTTGAGTTAGTGTTTGATGGTTGACGTTGTTAAATTGTCATTTTAAATTGGTGTTTGATAGTTGAATTTTTTTATTTTTTTTAGTTGTAATGATTACAGGAAAATGTGTCCACCTCTTTGCTTAGGCTAGTAGCACACCCACAATTTCTGATGTGGATAAGGCAAACAACTCTGATATGATAGTTTATGATTGATACGAGTTAAAACAGTATTCTTTTATATTTGATAAAGTTAAAACTTATAGATTGAATTATTTTTTTATGTTGAATTAGTGTTATTTTTAGTTATTTGTAGATGTAATATTTATATATATTCCAAATAAAATATATAAAAAAAAGATGTTTTTTATGCTGTATCCCCTCTCCATATCCCAATTTTTTGAAAATTTCCATTCTTGTATCTGTGTCCATGCTTCTTAGGTATTTAGTATTGATGCATGCGTATTTTTAACTCTACGAACCTTGTGTAATATTATTATTAATGATTTTACATTTGCTTATGTTTTATTCTCACAAGATATTTATATTTTCCACCAATTTTTAAAGATGTTAACAAATCGTACGATGTGATATGATACAAGAGCAAAAGAAAAAAGAAAAACGATGCACGGTGCGTACCCCAATTTGACACTATGCTTTCCCCTAAATTTTTGTAATAACCTTCCCATTGCCACAGCAAGGAAACTCTGACCTCTTTACATGGAGGTCACTTCAGATGTGTTTTGAATACCATGGAGGGAAAGGCTATCAATCCATGATGGTTGAAATTTTCTTCAACTAAACTCTATGGCCATGTTTGTTTTGACTCCAATAACCATGTGATTTGATGGGCAATCCTGCAGGCCCCACAAAATATATGTTTGGTTGGGAAAAATGGATGGAACTAAGAGTCCCACAGGACTATGAATACCCCTCAATAATGTATTAGTATTCCCATGTGGACGGCAGGATTGCTAATCCTGTCCCATGTTATTAAAGGTGAAAAGACTATTTTGTACCCGGTTTTACAAAAACAACAAAGCCACCTTTTTCTAATAAAGGGCTTTTACACAATTTCATAGATTTAATCTCAACCAACTAATATCACCGCACCACACTAGTGCAACAAACACCAATTTTATCTTACATTTCCAACCTAATATCACTGCACAAACAAACACCATTTTGCTGAACACTTCTACCGTTATGTGGTTGACTACCAATGATGATTTCCTTCGCATCTTCTGGTTGAAACATGTGCGTGTGCAACATATTCCACGTGATACGTTCACATATTTGCAAAAACAATCTACCATAGTGGAGGCTTTATCGGTACTGTTTTGTCAGACACCTTGTGTGAACGCTTGTTTCCCTAATCATGATATCATTGCTAATTCATAATTGTAGTCTCTTGATTAAATATTCCGTAAAATATGCTTGTCTGTTCTCATGCAACATGAAAATTGGAATTCGTCAGTTGCTTTACTGGGATAAACAGTGACATTTGTCTATGGGTGTGCAGGTTGCCCGAGGTCAGATTGAGCAAATGAGCAATATGAAGCAGAGGCTGACATCACCACCCGTTCCTGCTTCCCTCAACATGACTAAGCAACAGATAGAATCCAGTATAAAGGTTGAACCCAACCTACCTTTAGTTCATCCATCCAGCTCACCATTGGCACCACCTGCGATGTCTTTTGCAGCTCAGAGGACAAGCGAAGAAGAGAACAAGAAGGCAACAGCAGCTGCTGTAGCTGCTAAGCTTACTGCTTCTACATCCTCTGCACAGATGCTTACATCTGTTCTCTCATCTCTTGTAGCCGAGGAGGCTGCCTCTGTGAGTGGTGGTCTAAAATTGAAGAAACTAGGAACTTCTTTATTATTTAATTTTTCAGAAGAATACAGAGAATGAATTACAATGCTGTATTTATAATCTTATAAGTAAGCACTAGTTTGTTACAACTACAATGGAGTGATAGTTACAACTGTAACTTCAAGAACCTTCTTTCCACAGCTGGAATAACAGAATTAGTTAGAGCAGTTGTTTCTTGCAGCAGTAGTTGTACCAGAATCTGTTGAAGAATCTGTTGAAGTAGTATCTTCAATAGTCCCCTGCAAGCTGATGGGGCAATCAAGAACCATGAGCTTGGACTTGAGATATTGAAACCGAGATACGCTGACAGGTTTAGTAAACAGATCAGCAAGCTGATCCATAGTTGGAATGTATTGTAACTGAAATTGTTTAGCCAAAACCTTCTCTCGGACAAAATGACAATCGATTTCGATATGCTTGGAACGGGAGTGGAATACGGGATTGGAAGCTAGAGCTATTGCAGAGAGATTATCACACCAGAGTATGGGTGGAGTAGGAGAAGAAATACTCATTTCAGTGAGCAGCATGGAAATCCAACTTAACTCAGCAGCGGTATTGGCTAAAGCTCTATATTCAGCCTCAGTGGAGGAGCGAGATACTGTGGCCTGCTTTTTGGCAGACCAAGAGACCAAATTGGACCCCAAGAAAACACAGTAACCAGACGTTGATTTTCGATCAAGAACATCTCCTGCCCAATTGGAATCGGAATACCCATGCACATCAAAAGTACTGGAGGAGAAAGACAAGCCATGAGTGAGGGTGCCTTGAACATATCTAAGAATTCTCTTCACGGCAGCAAAATGTCCAATGGTAGGGGCATGCATATGTTGACAAGCCTGGTTAACAGAGAGAGACAGATCGGGTCTGGTAATGGTGAGATATTGTAAGGCACCAACAATACTTCTATAAAGAGCTGGATCAGAAAATGGGAAAGCAGCATTTGGAGGAACACTAGGTTTGACTGAGATGGGTGAAGGGCAAGGCTTACAAGATGACAAGCCAGCTTTAAGCAGAATTTCTTTGGCATATTTAGACTGAGATAATAGATATCCTGAGCTGGTAGGCTGGACGGAAATACCAAGAAAATAAGCAATGTCACCCAATTCCTTCATGGAGAACACACTGTGCATCTTTGTAATGAGAGTTTGAATGTGAGAAGAGCTATCACCAGTGATTAAGATGTCATCGACATAAACCAACAGATAAGTGATTGAAGTGGATGTCTTTTGAATGAATAAAGAAGAATCACTCTTACTATTAATGAAGCCTTGAGACAATAAGTATTGAGAAAAGGTGGAATACCAAGCACGTGGTGCTTGTTTCAACCCATATAATGCCTTGTGTAGTTTACATACTTGATTAGGTGAAGAAGAATCTACAAAACCTGGAGGCTGAAGCATGAATACTTCTTCGTCAAGACGGCCATGGAGAAAGGCATTGGAAATGTCTAACTGTTTAAGGGACCACTGATAGTGAAGAGCAAGACAAAGTAAGATTCGTATAGTGGGTTGCTTAGCCACTGGACTGAAAGTCTCATGAAAATCTATACCCTCTTGCTGTAGGTACCCTTTAGCAACCAATCGGGCCTTATACCTTGCAATAGTGCCATCAGAATTTCGTTTAATCTTGAAAACCCACTTACAGCCGATGGCAATTTTGTTAGATGGAAGAGACACCAAAGACCATGTATGTTGTTGCTGAAGAGCAGTCAATTCATCGAGCATAGCTTGATGCCAAACAGGAGACAGCAAAGCTTCTCGGTAAGAAGGAGGTTCAGTAGTAGTGTAGGAAACTGAGTCTAGGACAGAGGAAGCAAGCAAACAGTGAGGAGTAGTAGTAGTAGCAGCAGATTTGGATCTGGTAATCATAGGATGCTGATTAGACTGAGAAGAAGGAAGAGGAGGTAATGCAATAGAAATAGACTGAATTGGAACTACAGAAGAAGGAGAAAATGCAGAAACTGGGACAGAAGAAACTGCAGAAGCTGGGACTACAGAACTTGGAACTGAAGGAGGAACTGCAGAAACTGGGACAGAAGGAACTGCAGATTCTGGGACTGCAGAATTTGGAACTGAAGTAGAGAGAATCTGAGAACCAGTAGAAGAAGAGAAAGAAGGCCAGAAAAAAGAATGAATCTCAGATAATGTGGTTGGTAAAGATGTTGAAGAGGATTGAGAAGATATAGAAGAAGTCAGATGAGCAAAGGGAAACACGTGCTCATTAAAGACCACATGTCGAGACAGATAGACTCTACCAGTAAGTGGATCAAGACATCGATATCCTTTAGCAAAAGGATGATAGCCCAGAAAAACACAAGAGACAGATTTAGGATGTAGCTTGAGAGGCTGATAAGGCTTAAGCCAAGGGAAGCATTGACAACCAAATATGCGAAAATAAGAATAATCGGGAGTGTATTGAAAAAGCTTTTCAAATGGAGATTGATGACCAAGCTTAGAAGAGGGAAGTCTATTAATAAGAAAAGTAGAAATAGCAACAGCATCAAACCAGTATTGTAAAGGCACAGATGAGTGATGAAGAAGTGCAGTAGCAGTTTCAGTTATATGCCGATGTTTGCGCTCAGCAATACCATTCTGAGAAGGTGTGTGAGGACAAGAGTGTTGGTGAATAACACCTTGAGTACTCAAGAAAGACTTCATTTTATTAGTGAAATATTCAGATCCACCATCAGTGCGCAGAATTTTTAATGAAGTATGAAATTGGTTTTCAACATAAGCCTTGAATTCTATGAACTTGTCACATACTTCACTTTTATAAGATAATGGAAAAAGCCAGGTAAAGCGACTAAAGTCATCCACAAAAAGTAAGTAGTATTTATAACCAGATGTAGATGAATATGGCCCCCATACATCACTATGGATAAGAGAAAGAGGAGCATTTACAGTAGTATTAGACAATTGAAACGGAAGTCTATGACTTTTAGCTAAGCAACAATCAGTACAAGCAGAGTCCATTTTATTATGAGAAACTTTCAACAATGGTTTCAGATGATTATACTTCACTAAGGAAGGATGACCTAATCTATTATGCCAAATAGAGGAAGAAACAGGTGATGTCTGTGATGTAGTATAGTAAGAATGATGGGCAGCAGGCAGCATGGATGAAGTAGGAGAGTAAAAATGGTATAGACCATTAGTACTAGAACCCTGATGAAGAATTCTCCTCGAATCCTTGTCCTGAATCACAAATTTAGAATCATCAAAGGTAATGAGACAATTATTATCCTTAGTAAATTTGTGAACTGACAGAAGATTAGAGGAAATGGATGGTGTATGTAAAACATGATTCAAACGAAAGGAACAATGAGGTGTAGGAAGCAGTCCCTTACCAGTGTTGTGAATGGGAACTGTAGTTCCATTACCTACTGTGATTTGATCGGACCCTTGATAAGGCTGTGTTTGACTGAGATGATGAAGATCATGTGTGATATGATCTGTAGCAGCAGAATCCAAGTACCAAGGCGTGTGAGAAGTAGCAGATGCTGAGGGAGTTGCAGCAACAAAGGCTCGAGAGTTGAACTCAGAAGGATGCTGGGAACTAGAGGAAGACTGATACTGAGAATCCATTCGATACCAGCAGTCTAATGCAGAGTGACCAGAATTGCCACAAATCTGACAAGTTATAGAGTGACCTCTGCTGCGAGAAAAACTTCTTTGATCAGAAAAGTTTCTTGAATTGGTGAAATTAGAGCTAGATCTACCACCACCGCGAGGATTGCCTCGAGAAGAATGACCACCTCTATTGCCTCTGTAAGAATGACCTCTGAAGCCAGAAGAACGACCTCTGAGATTAGTATTGAAAGTACCTCGAACTGAAGAACAGGCCATAGTAGGTTCAGAAGACAGTTTCTGAAGTTTGGAGTCCATATGAACAGCTTCAGACAAAAGAAGAGCAGTCAATTCTTCCATGCGAATTGACTCTGATCTGGCTCGAATGGTAGTCTTGAAGGCATCATACTCATCAGGAAGACCATTCAAGGTAAGCAAAACAAGATCTTCATCATCTATAAATGAAGACACAAGAGCCAATTGACTGACCAAGTCTTTGATCTTGGAAAGATAAGTCTCCATCGAGTCTGTTTTCTTAGAAATACTGTTTAATTTGTTCTTCAACTGATGAACATGAGATCGAGAAAGTGAAGTGAATTGCTTATGTAGAGCAGTCCAGATCTCAGCACAGCTATGAAGATGAAGAACAGAGGAATAGATTGCAGGTGACAAAGTTGCAGTAATGCAACTGAGCAGGTGTGCATCGATAAGCTTCCATTGCAGGTATTCAGGATTGTCTTTTTCTGAACCAGAAGAATCTGTTATTCTCAATTGTGGACATGGTATAGTTCCATCAACAAATCCAAGAAGACTAGTAGCAATTAGTATATTCTGCACTTGATTTTTCCATATCAGAAAATTTGATGCATCAAGCTTGATTGTGATGAATGAAGAGAAGTTTGAAATCAGTAATGAGAGATTTGGAGGAAGTGAGGTTGAAGCCATGAGAGAAGATAACAAAGGAGTAGAAGGAGCCATGGATCAACTCGTAAGAGAGAGCATGCTCTGATACCATGAAGAAACTAGGAACTTCTTTATTATTTAATTTTTCAGAAGAATACAGAGAATGAATTACAATGATGTATTTATAATCTTATAAGTAAGCACTAGTTTGTTACAACTACAATGGAGTGATAGTTACAACTGTAACTTCAAGAACCTTCTTTCCACAGCTGGAATAACAGAATTAGTTAGAGCAGTTGTTTCTATTGAAGATACTACTTCAACAGATTCTTCAACAGATTCTGGTACAACTACTGCTGCAAGAAACAACTGCTCTAACTAATTCTGTTATTCCAGCTGTGGAAAGAAGGTTCTTGTAGTTACAGTCAAGAACCTTCTTTCCACAGCTGGAATAACAGAATTAGTTAGAGCAGTTGTTTCTTGCAGCAGTAGTTGTACCAGAATCTGTTGAAGAATCTGTTGAAGTAGTATCTTCAATAAAAATCAGCTGGATTCATCTCTAATTTACCCATGTTCTCTCCAGAGAAACGGATGAAGTTAGACAAACCAATGTCTTCTGCAGATGCTAATAATTCTGAAATTGGTAATACGAGCTATTTTACTTCTCTTCAACAGCAACCGATGGGTACTATGCCGCTTGTCCCACCCACAAGTATCCAACCCATGAACCCGATGCAATCTCCATTTCCACCCCCACCTCCTCCTCCGGTACCTCCTGCAAATTCACCGGCAAATCAATTTGTTCAATCTGCCGGTATGATGATGGGTATTATGCCTTACGGATATGGAGGTAATAGCTTGCCACCTCCACCACCACTGCCTTCGCATATTGCAATGGGATTAGCAAGACCGGCCCCACAGCCACAGCAACCGCAACAGATGCAGTCCCAGCAGCAGCAGCAGCAGTCTCCGCAGCCACCGACTAATGGAGGGTATTACAGGCCTCCGGGTATTGGATTTTATGGGCAAAGTCATCAGCCAACAACACAGCCAGTTCCTTGGCAGTGACTTTTCTGAATGGTTGAGGATAGAGAGGGTTTTTTCTCAGTAAGCCATATCATTCTGTACATTAGTAGATGTCTGTAATACGTAAACTAAGTCCTTATCGTTTCCTAAGATGTGTGTACTTTTTTCCGTAAGTTTCTCCTCCGTTCAAACACTTCTCTCCCCAATACCCGCTTCTTGAAATTGTCTTTGTAGCTAAATTGTAAACTGTATGTGAAAGTATGATTTTAGAGATGCTTATAGTGTACCAATGCGTACTATAAGCAAGAACTCCAGAGGGAGTTTTTTTAATTTGTTTTTAAGTTTACAGACTAGCCAGAGACTGCTTTCTGGGAAATATTCTCAATTGCTTCTATAAACCTTAGAACCCTAGTCCAGTTAGTTTTTACCTTAGTACTCTTGGCTGTTAGTTTTAATCTACCATCTTATGCAGACATGAGGCTTTGCTTATACTTTTAGCCAAAGTAAAATAGGGGTAAAATGCTTTATTGATCAGATTTTCTGTATAAGATAGTTGTGATTGTGTTGAGGGTATTTATTTATTTATTGCTTTGTTTGTTTGTTTGTTTGTTTGTTTGTTTATAATCAAATGGTGATGGGCTACACAATGGTGGGTGGCCTTCTTGTGTAGCATTTCTAGTGATGGTGTCCTAAAGCACTTGTTAAAAGTCAATTTGGCAAAAAACTTTGATAACTTTCAAAAACTATTTTTAATGGTTCAACATTACTTTCTCTAAATTATAACATTGTCAAAACAAAGCGGTCTTAACGTCTTCAGTGATGAGATTCACAGATAATATTTCTTTTTATGAAGAAAATAGATGAAATGACGTTTGTATCATTATAACAAAATTGTTAAATGATAGCATTTTAACCTGTAAGATGTCAAATATTGGCCCTCTTTTTTCTTTTCTTTTTTTTTATTTATTTATTTAAGGAATGATAAACTGCATTAAAAAGGCACCATGAAACAAAGTTTTCAACATACAAACAGTTAGCAGACTCTGAAAAGAAAAAGAGGGGTAAGACAACCGAACATAGAAGACAAGAAGGAGCCAAACCTAAGCCATTGCCCAAACCAAAATGAAGGACCTCCAGAATTGCCACTTGAAAATATCGAACTCCAGCATAGAAATCCAAAATTTATAAAAGCAACAGCCCAAACAATTAATAATTGGAGTAGAATAGCCCGTCGTTGGGGAGTTCAATAAAGGTTGGAATCGCTGAAGGTGTCTTCGATACATGGTTTCCTCTTTTGCTTTTCATGGTCGTGGACATGGGCATGGATGGATTCAACGCCAATCTTACCTCGAGGACCTTTAGGATAGTGTTTGGGTGCTAGGATGCTTTTAGAGCCTTCCCTATGAATTATGACCGTTCTCTTAGAATCCAACATGTAACAACCCTCACTTTGTCTCAGTCATGCTCATGTGCATTTGCATGATCCTTGTTCTGATTAAACTTGTATTTTTGCAAACCTTGATTTGTTTTATCTAAGTGTTGCTTGCATGCTTTGTCCATTGCTTAGTGTGTGTTAAGCCGAGGTCATTTTAAGCCTAGGTTACACCTTTGAACCTCTTACACCTAGGACCATCTTGGAATCACTTTGGTTGACCTCCACCATCACCCTAGCGTCTTGGCCGAGATGTCATCATCTAACCCGAGATGTTACCATCTAGACATCCTAGATCTTTGACCCTTGCACCTAGTGATCTTGTTCTAAGACTGGTATGACCTAGACCGAGGTGTGGCACATCTAGGTCGAGGTGTGTCACAGCTGCTGGGTCAAGTGTTATCCTTCCTAGCCGAGATCATTGAGACCTTACTTGCCGAAGCCTATGTCTTGACCCGAGGTCCTTACCTTGTTAGAGTGCCCTTGGCATTTTGCTTGCTGTATACACTTTGTCATGCACTTGTCTTGTCAGTCAGCCACCCTTTTTGAGGAAAACCAACCAATCGTTGCCACATGTCCTAGTAGAGGGTTAAGTCAGCCAGTAGAGTGAGAAAACATATCATTTGTCATATCTTTGTCCTAGGAAGAGAAGAAGAAAAGTTCTTAGAGTGAGAATAGATTTCCAAGCTTGATCTTCACACCTTGAACCGTTAGATCCGTGTTTTGAGGTTAGAATCTTGATATGCTCTTCTTGTTCTTCATGTTCATCTAATCACATTGCATGATCTAGCATTATTTATGAGTCATGCATTGATTTAAAACTTGTTTTAGAAAGAGAAAATAATGTTCTTGTGTTCTTGAAATAAAACCATGTTTTGATCTGAAAGTTTGTATCAAGATCCATGTTTTTGTGTTTGTTTTCATAAGATCTTCAAGTATGGGTACTCAGGTCCACGTTTTCAAACTCATCTCATGAAATCTCGGATTTTGATTAAAGAAGTTATGGTTTTAGCATTCACGTTCTTCATGTTATTCACATTCATGTTCTTCATACCCTTCAAGGGAGAAAACCCAGATTTCCAGACTCCATTTCCCTGAATGTAGTCATCGGGACCATACCTCGGCCAAGAGGTGTGGGACCTCGGCCAAGACCTAGTTGGTACCCAGCATGTTTTCCCGAGATGAGAAATAGTGTTTTAACTTCTAGCACATGTTTTGCTTTGTCTTAACTTAGTTTTGAAATAAATGTCGAGATCATTTATACTCATGCAAAGCTTGTTTTAGGAATGCATTTCATATCCATCCTTTAACATTTCTTCTTGTCTTCCTGAAATGCATTCAATGGGATTTATTATGTACTTGTAGGCCTTGGATCCTTATTTGTAATCCCTACACCCGAAGAGCTATGCGAGTAGTATTTTTAATAAAGCTATGTTATAAAGTTTTGATAAAGCTTTGCTTTGTTTTGTTTTGGAAAAGTGTTTGTTCAAGTATAAATGATTATCCCTAATTTTGTATCAAGCATTATCTTGTTTTGATGACATTCTTAGAAAGTCTTTAGTGCTAGGGGACTATAATGCAACTAGTACCCTTGTTTGAGATATGTCCCTTGCCACCGACGGCCTTGTGCGAGTGGGTTTGTCTAATCGATTCCGGGTCGATTATTCCCTTGTTTTGTCAGGAATGTTATCCCTTGTATTATATTGATGCTAGTGAGCATCCCTTGAAGCTTTTAAAGACTTGATAGATGAACTTGATTCATCCCTTGATTTTGTACAAGCTATGATATGTATTGTTTTGATAAAGATCTCGGATATCATTCATTTAAACTTTTATTTCTAATATCATTCATTAAGTATCCAAGCTCACCCTCTCCTTATATATATGTAGGTGACGAGCAAGAAGAAGGCGGTGACGCCTAGATGTGTTTTGCAAGATGTTTTGGATTCATGTTTTTGCTAGCATCTTAAAGCTTATGCTTCTTGGCTTTGTATTGCATGTCTTTTGTATATGTCGGCTTGAGAAGCCTTTTGGTCAAGATGTAATATTTAGTTTTAATTCATTTGTATTCAAGTTGTAAAACCACGTTAAGATATATGTCATTTCATTTGATCTATACACAGCTCTTATGGACTACTTAGATTTAAATTTATTGCTTCTGCACATGTAAGCCCCATATGTATACTCTGATTGTGTGTGAATCTTTGTAAGTTGACCTTTGGTAATCTCGGATTACTGGCCATCACGGTACCATTCTACTAGGGGCGGAATGGGGTCGTGATACAACATCTGTGTGTGCTCCTCACAATCACTCAAAACTAGGGGACAAAGTTGTGATAATGAACCACCCTCCAAGTTTTGTGGTGTTAGGTCAACCTCAATTGCCGGTTTGTAGCAATCACTCAAAACTCGGGAATGCTGTGATAATGAACTACCCTCTAAGTGCTGTGGTGTTGGGTCAATCAAGGTAGATTGGGTGACCGAATCCTCAACTTCTAGTTTGTAGCCATTCGACTGATCAGCTTGGACATTTGGATGATCTACTTGCATGTCAGATTGTGATGACTTTTTTTTTTTACCTCGACAACCGACAAGCTAGAACTATGTAGGAATCTAAACTTACCTTCAGTTTGTAGAGATTGGCCTAAGTTGCGGTCAATGAGAAGGAAGTTTTTGCGCATAATAACCTTTTTCTTTCTTGGTTCATTGAAAGTAGCACCCCTTTTTGGACCCCTTTCAATCCTACCCTTGCAATTCTGAGATGGACATTTTCCTTGTTTAGAACCACCCATTCCAAAAAAAATGCCTAAACTATATTTCTCGGACAAAAATGTTAGAAATGCAGAGACACCATATTTATCAATTGCAGGAAGACCCTTATTGTGTAACGAACCAACTTTTTCGGAATCATCAAAATCAACCGTATCATTCATACCATGAGCTACATTGCAAGGCCTTCTTGTTTAGCATTTCTAGTGATGGGCTACACAATATTTATCATTGTTAGTGTGACATGAGGCACTATCTATCATGGTCCCATGTTGTCACTAATGTGTTGGGTGCAAGTACTACTTTTTTTTTAACTGAGTTGCAAGCACTTGTGATCAGTGCAAGCGCAACTTGCGCAAAATGCAATTAATAATTGTGAAAACCCACAGAGTTTGCACTTATACCAGACACATATTGCACTTGTACTCGTGAATATTGTAGACACCCCATTTTTGACCGACCTTAAGACTCAGACGTCACCGATTGAGCGCTTGGTGATGTTGCATATCGTGCTCGTTCAGAAGTTTCAGAGTCCTGGCTATGAACCTTGCCTCCGGGCTTCCGGACTCTTTTGTGCTTTGCCTCGGTTTGCGAACCAGGCTCGGTTTTCTCTATTTTCTCTTCACGAAGGGAGGGAGAGGTCTCGTAGATCATCTCTCAGTGGCCGTAAGCTACGTTTTGTGGTCGTAGGCCATTTTGCCCATTTGGAGTCCGGTTTCCGGTTTTTCGGAGCCGTTGGCCGTGTGTCGAGGTTCGGGACCGCTTAACCACCTCCATTTGCTTCGGTTTTTGGCATACTTCTTATTTGCTCCCTTTTGAGGGACACTGTGGCCCGGGAAACTGACTTCGTGGTCGAACATCACTCCCGGTGCCTAACAGCCAGTTTTCAGGGCCCCGAACTGCGCGTTTCGGCCCCCGAACCCTCGTTTTGCATTAGTTTTGGTTCATTTTTGGCAGGGACCTCTATTTCATTGGTAGGAAGGTCGTAGAAGGGTGGGAGGCCAGTAATTGTTCTGTCAGCCAACTTTATCCCTTCATCGCCCTCCGTCGCCCGATTTTCCTCACTTCAAAGCCAATGTTGAACACCCTTGGGCCTTTTTCTTGAACCCTAAACCCCATATTTGTGATGTACACATCTGGGAGGCCACCAATATGTGGTGGCCGGCCATTAATCCTTTCTGACCCTTTTGAACCCCTCCTAAAAGTGGGTTGTTCTCTCTCTTGGTTCACTTTTTCCAGTGTTTAACCACAGGGTTGTGTTGTGCACACATCAGAGGATCTCTTCCTGTGGTGGCCGGCCACTAATTATACTTGAACCTTTTGACCCTTGGCCGGCCGGCCATGGGAAGTAGCCGGCCGGCCACCTACAACTGAGATAACTGGCTGGCCATGCTCCTGGTACCCTGTTCCTTACAGCTGTGTATCTGTTTTCCCCCCAGATTGTGTATCTGGGGGGGGTGCATTTTGGGGGGAAACTTGATTGTTTTCCCTCCATTTTCTTCCTCCATTCTCCCCCTCTTTTTGCCTATATAACCAGCCTCTAGCTCTGGTTTTAGGGGTTGGAGAATTGACCTAAGAGCTTTGCATACATACACCTTCCCCTCCTTCCCTTCCAAGCTCAAAACCCTCAAGCCTTACACCATTTTCTTCATCACCTCATAGCACCACATCCCCATCTTCCATTCCAGTAGCTAGAAGCTGATTTCCAGAGCTAAGGAACCACAAAACTCAAGCCAAGAGTTGTCAAAGAATTGGTCTACAAGGGTAAGCTCCATTCCCCTCTCTTTTGTCCGTATTTTGCATCCTATCTAAGCCATTCTTTCTTGCTGTTTTGGGCTCCGACCCTAACTTAAGTTAAGCTTATTTTGAGCTATTTTTCATGTTTCATTAAGGGCCTCTCACTGTTTGAGGCCTCCTTGGTGTACTTACTTCATTATCCCTCTTGTATGCCATTTTCTTGTGTAATATTTTTGGCCTATGTATAAACTGTTTTGAGCTCTATCATGAACTGAAAAGTTGCTTATTTTGAGACCTTATTCAATATTGTTGAAGGGCTCATTGCTGTTTGAGGCTTCTATCTTCCACTTGCCTTTATATATCTCTATTTTGGCTCCATTTTTGCATGATTTGTTAGCCTATTTTTCTTCTGTTTTGGGGCTGTGGTCCAAACTACAAATGGCCTTATTTTGACCCCATATTCATGTTTTATTAAGGGTATTTCATGGTTTGAGGCATCCTTTATACACTTTGTGTTATATCTCTCTTTTTGGCCTTGTTTTGCATAGCATTTTGAGCATGTTTGCATATTGTTTTGGGTCCGACCATCAACTGTAAAGTGCATCATTTTTGGCCTCTCTTCAACATTGTTGAAGGGCCCCTTCGTGTTTGAGGCCAGCAACCACCACTTGCTTCTTTGTCCCTCTTTTGGTCCATTTCTTGCATGAGGGTTTAGCCATACCTGTGTTGGTTTTTGTGGTTTGTTGTGTACTGTAAAATATCATATTTTTGGCCCCTCTTCAACATTGTTAAAGGGCCCTAATCTGTTTGGGGTCAGAAGCTGTGAGTTGCTTCTTTATCTCACATTTAGGGCCATTTTTGCATGCTAGTTTTGCCCTATTTGTGTTTGCTGTTTAGCCTTGCTTAGAACTGAAAACATGCTTGTTTTGGGGTTTCCTTGAATCTGTCTTTACATGTCATGATCAAATAATGCATGCTTAATGTAGCTACAAGTCATTTCATGTGCTTAATCTTGCATTTCGGGACCATTTTCATGCATCGGGTGTCATATTCCTATGATTCGGGGTTGTTTTGGGTCATGTTTTGCTACTGAAATTTGCATGTTTGCATATCACATTTCATGCCTTGCCAGGCCTCGTTAGAGTGGCATTTGGTGCCTTAGGATCGGTCCTCGGTTTGCGTGCATGCGTACACGCATCTCGAGTGTCTCATTTTCATCTGATGGCCTCCTATGTGAGTGTGGCTGAGGTCCACTCATGTTGGTGTAAGCCCATATTGCATTGTGTATGCCATTTCATTTCATAGCATTGTGTATGCTAGGTTGTATGTTAGAGCATTGTGCATGCCATGTTACCTCGTGCATTGTGTATGCCATTTCATAGCATTGTGTATGCTAGATTGTATCTTAGTCGCATTTCATGCATATCATGCATATTGCATTGTGCTTGGGATAGGAGTTAGCCCGAGCACGGGAAACGAGGTACGTTTCGTACTCCGAGTGACGGAACGTGTCTCAATTCCCCAGTCACCGACACTCCGGATTATCCATGATGGAGTTAGGTTTTTGTTTTGTTTACATGTGCATTCATTCTATATTAAGTTGCACATTTCGACTCCTTGGCCATCATGCATCGAGATGCGTGATTGGTGGCACGAGGATTGAGGCATGCATACATTTGTGAAAATACATTGTTATGCCCATTTCCTGCTCTCTGTTGCAGCAAATCAAGAATCAGCAAACTTCCGGAGCTTGGCGCGCTTTCCAATAATAAAGGCAAAACAGAGGCTAATCGGGGCATCCTAGTAGATTTTCACGCAAGGCAGCCCAGACATACACCATTCATCAGAGTCAAGGCAGTCCTTGGCTTGCATGCCAGTTTACAGCTTTTTCTTAGTTAATTTGTAAATTAATTAGGAATCTGTATATATTTGGACTGTATAATTTGGACTGTAATATTTGGACTGTACTATTTATTCGGACCCTCTGTGCGAGGGCATAATTGTAATAAGTGTGGGTAAGTGTGATCTACGTCTTCCAACCCCACGTCTTTCTTCCCTTTTATTTACCTGCTTATGATGGTTAGATTAGGGCACGTTTCAATTAGCATACAGTATGATAGCATGTTTGCATTCATTCATCTGTCTTGCATGCACTGGGCTTGGCGCATCATACTAACTGCATTGTATTTTCAATTCCAAATTGAATACATGTTAGCTGTAGCATTTCATATGCCATGTTTAGAATAGCCGAGCCTGCTATAGTTGCATTTTTGCATGTGTTGCATTAGGCACTTCTGTATAATTAGGATCATGCATGGATTTCTAATTAGCTTCTTTTTTGGCTTGGAGTACTCGGTGAGTTTTATGCTTTAGCATCCTTGCATGCGTGTGAGTGACTGCCATGAAAAGCATGCTTACCATGAGGCTAATTGCTTATGTGATATATCTGCCTGAATGCCTGTGGGTGAAGGTTGGGTTACTTAGATTGGAACAAATCATTGACTGTGAGTTTTAAGCCCACTAGATAGTGGCAAAACCATCTTTTCTTAAGCCCACCCGAGGGTGGCAAAATCTGCATTTCAAGCCTACTTGCGAGTAGCAAACCATCTTTCAAAAATAAACATGAAATGTTTTGTTCCAATTCGGGCGATCCAGTCTATACTTGTATGCTGTGCGCATCACGTGGTAAATCTAGGCTAATAACCGGAATAAGAACACACAATGTTTTCAAAACTAGATATCATGGTTAGTAGAGGCCGATCTTTGATCGGGCGAGCGGGGGTGCTCACGAAGTGACCTTCCCCAATCGTACCCAAGTTCCCGAGCCGAGGCAACTTTGGTGATGACGGACACGTGGCCTTAGGCAAACGAGTCAGGGTTTCCTAAATTTCCCCAAAATAAAACATTTAGGTGGCGACTCTGTATCTGGCAAAGCAGTCCATGTTTGGCACTTCTTTCAAAAAATCTGTTTTCTCAAAACGATTTGCCGGATTTGGACTCTTTGGTTCAGACTTAGAACCGTGACAATTTGAGAGTCCTGAGCTGTAGTGACCTCAAATGAACAGAACGGGAGCTCACCCTCCCGGGGCGTTCGGGGACGTCTACAATTTCTGGCGACTCTACTGGGGATTTAGAGAACTTGACTCGAACTCATGATATCTGTTTTTTACTACACTTGTGTGTTTCTTTGCATTGCATTTGCATTGGTGCGCCTAGGACACCGTGTTTGCCATCTGCTATTCCTGAACGGTTTGCCGGAGGCTTGTCTTGTCAAGGCATGACCATAAGGCTGACCGGTTGTGGGCTCTGCCAGTATGGGAACACAAACCCCGGTTTTACCGGGGCACCCTTTTGACCATTCGACCTAGTGCATATTCGGAATCCATAGTGACCATTCCAAGCTAGGACAGGTTGCTTACCCGATCATAAGTTGTTTGAAACCGCTGCGTGCGTAGTGAAACCCTAGCTCCTGACAAAATAGGACAGGGAAACCCTACCCCAACATAGGGGTGTTTTGGCTCTCACTTATCTGTTATGTGCTTTTAGAGTGCGTCTCTACAGGAATGCATGTATCAGTTTGCAAGTTTGGGCATCAGGCCTGCGGGCACCAGTTCAGTATTTTGGGATTCAGTTTACCTGAGGGTATCAGTTTACAGGCAGAATTCTGTAGAGGCACAATCATTCAGCTCTGCTCATATGGGTTATCGTGAAAACAGGCTGTGATGCTCTCTGTTTTCCCTTTTGCTAGGTAGTCCTGGAACCATAGCTTCAGAAGACTCCGATATCCCCCGGTTACAGTGGGCTAGTGCTGATAGACTTTGTTAGGTCAGAAGTTCGATTCAAGGGAAACCGGTGTTCTTTCGCTGAGGCAAGGTAAAGAAAAGCCGGTCAGGGCTCATCGTTTCATCTAATCCGTCAGTCGCCAGTCACATCACCTTTGTTCAGACTCAGCAGACCGTGATGGCACAAGGTTCGGAAGAATTTGTGGCCGTGATAGCAGCGCTAAATCAGGGAACTGCCAAGCAGGCTGAGACCAGTATTGAAACACAGCGCCCATCTGGGGCATCTGCCTCACATCCAGCTTTGGGACCCCAGCCGAACTTTGACCCAATTCTGCCAGTTGAAGATTTGCAGTATCCGAATCCTCGAGAAAGGTTGACTCAAGCTCAGGTGCTCAGACCCCTGGTGCAGCCTAATGAGAGAACTCAACCCTTTCATGTTGATGAGTTCAATCTGACCGCAGTGAAAATTGCGAACCTTGAGAAGCAGTTCAAAAAGGCACAAGGCCTTAACTCTATTCCAGACATTGAGGATGGGTACACCGAGTCTGCCGTACGGCTCCCGGACAGATTCAAAATGCCATATATTGACCGCTTCGACGGGTCTGGGGATCCAATGGTACATATCCGAATTTTCTTGGATGTCCTAAAGGCGATGGGTCTGACTAAGCCACAGAAACTCTCTCTGTATGGGAGAACCCTGTCGGGTGTAGCAGCCACTTGGTACGCTAAGTTGGAGAATGCAGTGAAGCAAAACTGGGAAGAATTGGCTGAGGCCTTTGTTGATCAGTATTCTTACAATACCCAGGTTGAAATGACCGTGCAAGAGCTTGAAACAACCCGCCAGAACCCAACAGAGCCTTTTGTGGAATTTGTTGCAAGGTGGAGGGCAAAGGCAGCACAGATGACAAATCGCCCTTCTGACAGAGATCAAGTGCAGATGATGGTGCGAAACCTCGAGCATGATATGTTGCAAAAGTTGATGATGGCTCCGCTATTCACTTTCAAAAGTTTGCATGAACTGGGGGTTCAGGTCGAGAATGCGTTCAACAGCGGGATCATTCCCAGAACAAGTGAACCGACAAGGAGGGCGATTGCAGGGAGTACCAATGCCATAAGTAGCACTATTCCCGAACCCACTGAAATCAATACAGTCGTCATAAC
The DNA here is from genome assembly GCF_055761805.1 of Camellia sinensis. NCBI lineage: Eukaryota > Viridiplantae > Streptophyta > Magnoliopsida > Ericales > Theaceae > Camellia > Camellia sinensis. The sequence goes on from NC_138972.1 coordinate 65,676,304, forward strand.
CAACCCTTTTGCCAAACCAAGCCTACGACCAGCCAGCCCAGCCCAAGCTTAGGGCAGAACTTTCACTCCCCTCTATATGAGCCTGACTAGCGCACTAAAACTCCTGATGGAAAAAGGGCATCTCAAACCCCTCGATCCTCAACCTCTTCCCGACCCACTCCCAGCTAGACATAACCCCGCCAAGTACTGTATGTACCATCAGCAGTGCGGTCATGGCACTGACCGTTGCTACCGCCTTCGTCATGAGGTCCAAAATCTCATCGACAACCGGACGATAGCTCCACCTTCAGACCCCAATGACCAAACATCTCCTGCCTACCTCAATCTCATCCATATACTGCCATCCACCTATGACCCCAGCATATACATCACCCCAGCCCATCTACCCAAACCTGAGGTGTTTATCCCAGAAAGTATGGACTTATGCATGATGGGTGCACCTAAACCTCAATCATCTTAAGCCCGTGAGCCCACTACTTCTGAGCTGAAGAGAATGATCGAAGATCTTCAAAGGACTGTGACAGATTTGACCTCCGGGGCATTGGCTCCATCATCGACCACACCACATACCGGGAACTTCATGTCAAAAGGCTCCCCGATGTTGGGACGGGCTGCATTTGAGGAAGGCCAATCCCTTGGCAAAGTGGAGGCGAGTGGAAGGAACAAGATAGGGGCGGACATGGATCCCAATGAACATCTTCTGTTAGCTGTTGAGGCTTTGAAAGTCGAGGGACTGAACAAAGAGCAAGTCCTCGCAGTTGTTGCAAAAGCTGTAGATGACACTTTCGCTACTCAGGTTGGGGGCAGTCCGAATCAAAGGGAACATCGGGAGAAGGGCTGTCATACCAGAGACGATCCTGTTATCTCTAATCCTCCACTCGGAAGAGATCGGCAAACCAGGCCAGCACCTGCCAATCCCTTTGCTGGTGCACCCAGTAAAAATCCACAAGCCTTGAAGTACCAACCCCGAGATCGGAGGGTCTTCCATGCCCTCTATATGCCTTTGTCCAAAGCTCTCCAAATCCTTGTTGGACAAGGCCATCTCAAACCCCTTGAGCCTCGGCCTCTCCCGAACCCTCTTCCGGCTACACATGATACTACCCAGTACTGCGCGTACCATCAACAAACTGGCCATACTACCGACGACTGCTTTCGTCTTCGCCATGAAGTACGGGATCTATTTGACAATGGGGTCATCCTCCCGCCGAGCTTAGCAAAGTCTATCGGCACTAGATTGGTGAATTTGGGGGATAATGTTATGTGATCGGGAGATGAACCACCTGCGGGCGGCGCTCGATTAATTCCAGACGTGGGAATGGCACGCACTGTTCTGAGCAATGTGCAAATACCAGTTTTTGTGCTTTCTGACTTGGGTATCGGGTCAGTTTTGTTGTTTTGTTTTGAGTCTGTCTTTTTGTTTTGAGTCAGTCTCTTTTGTTTTGGGTCTTGTAGACACCCCATTTTTGACCGACCTTAAGACTCAGACATCACCGATTGAGCGCTCGGTGACGTTGCATATCGTGCTCGTTCAGAAGTCTCAGAGTCGCGGCCGTGAGCCCTGCCTCCAGACTTCCGAACCCTCTTCTGTGCCTTGTCTCGGTTTGCGAACCAGACTCGATTTTCTCTGTTTCTTTTCCTGAGGGGAAGGAGAGGTCCTGTAGACCATCTCTCAGTGGCCGTAGGCTACATTTTGTGGACATAGGCCATTTTGCCCATTTCGGAGTCCAGTTCCCGGTTTTCGGGACCGTAGGCCGTGTGCCTCGGTTCGGGACCGCTTAATCATCTCCTATTGCTCTGATTTTCGGCATACATCCTATTTAATCCCTTTTGAGGGACACTGGGGTCTGAGAAACCCACTTCGTGGCCGAACGCCACTTTCGGTGCTTAACAGCCCATTTTCGGGACCTCGAACTGCGCGTTTTGGTCCCCGAGCGTTCGTTTTGCAACGGTTTTCGTTCATTTTTGGCAGGTACCTCTGTTTTATCACCGGGGAGGTCATTGAAGGGTGGGAGGCCAGCAATTGTTGCAGCAACCAGTTATCTCTCCTCCGGAGCCTCCCGGCGCCCGTTTTTCCAACTTCCGGGCTAATGTTGAACACCCTAGGGTTAGTGTTGCCAACTTTCAACCACATATTTGTGATGTACACACATGAGAGGACCCTAAAAGTTCATGGCCGGCCATTAATTCAACTTGACCCTTTTGACCCCCTCCTTCCGGGCTAATGTTGAACCCCTTGGACCTTTTTTCTTGAACTTTGAACCACATATCTGTGATGTACACACATGAGAGGACCCTAAAAGTTCATGGCCGGCCAGTAATTCAAATTGACCCTTTTGAACCCCTCTTTTCGAGCTAGTGTTGAACCCCTTGGACCCACTTTCTTGGACTTTTAACCACATGGTTGTGTTGTACACACATAGGAGTACCTCACCAGTTGGTGGCCGGCCAGAAAATCTCATTGAACCTTTTGACCCCTAGCCGGCCGGCTAAGGGGTGTGGCCGGCCGGCCACCTGCAACAAAAGTACCAGGCCGGCCTGCTTCCTTGCACTGTACACTTTACAGCTGTGGAGTTGTTTCCCCCAGACAAGATCTTTATCTGGGGGATATTTCGTGGGGGAATGTTACTCTCCTTTTCCCCCACCTTTACACCCCTTCTTTGGCCTATATAGCAAGCAAGCCTTGTAGTATTTTGGGGTTAGAAAAACTCTCCTTCAAGCATCCATACTCAACTCCATCTTCATCCTTCTCAATTCTTTGAAAAACCCTAAATCCCTAACCATCATTCCTTCTACACCACCAAGCTCTACCACCACCACCTCATTTCCAGCAACAAGGAAGGTTTCTCAAAGGCCAAAGAAGCTGCAAATTCATCCAAGAAGCAACAAAAGTTTGAGTCTTCAAGGGTAAGTAATACTTTTACCCTTTTGACCCTTTTTCTTGATTTATTTGTAAGCCCCACTTGCTTTTTGTTTCAAGCTCCGGCCCTAACTGAAAAGGGCCCTCTTTTGAGCTCATCTTCACTTTTCATTAAGGGCTCAACCCTGTTTGAGCCCTCCATAATACACTTGCTTCATTGATCCTCTTATATGTCATGATTCTGCATGCTATTTTTGGCCCATGAGAAATCTGTTTTTGAGCATGTTGTAAACTGATATTAGGCTTATTTTGAGCCCCTCTTCAACATTTGAGAAGGGCTTAACATTGTTTGGTGCCTCCATGTGTCACTTGTAGTTATATCCCTTATTTGGCCCCATTTTTGCATAAATTGGTAGCCCCCTTTGCTTCTGTTTTTGGACCTTGGTCCGAACTGAAAGTGGCCTTATTTTGGCCTATAATTCATGTTTCATTAACATTTTTTTTCTGTTTGATGATTATTTTGTATACTTCATGTTATAGCCATTTTTGAGCCTTATTTTGCATCGCATTTGTATCATTTTTGTATACTGATTTGAGGTCTGCCATATACTGTAAATATTCATATTTTTGGTTCCTCTTCAATGTTGTAGAAGGAAATTTTTCAGTTTGGGTTTTGCTTATATCACTTGCTTCATTACCCCTCTTTTGGCCCCTATTCTTGCATGCCATTTTTGCCATACATATGCTTGCTGTTTGGCCATGTTTATAACTGTGAAAGTGCATCTTTTGGGACTGTCTAGCTTCTGTCTTTGCATTGCATGTCCATATTGTGCATGTTTAGCATAGCTATAGGCCATTTCGGGTGCCTAAATTCGCATTTCGGGACATTTCCTTGCATTTCATGTCATTTCGCTTCATTTCGGGACTGTTTTCCCCCATATTTTGTTGCTGAAATTCTGTTAGAATGATTGCCATCCATTCCATGTCATTTCATTGCATTCTGCCATTGGCTCGGTTTGCGTGCCCGTGTGCACGCATTTCGAGGCACTTCATTTTTATCCGCCGGCATCCTATGTGAGTGTGGCTGAGGCTCACTCATGTTGGTATAAGCCCATTTGTCATTTCCATGTCATTTCATTGCATTCCGCCATCGCCTCGGTTTGCGTGCCCGTGTGCACGCATTTCGAGGCACTTCATTTTTATCCGCCGGCATCCTATGTGAGTGTGGCTGAGGCTCACTCATGTTGGTATAAGCCCATTTGTCATTTCCATGTCATTTCATTGCATTCTGCCATCGCCTCGGTTTGCGTGCCCGTGTGCACGCATTTCGAGGCACTTCATTTTTATCCGCCGGCATCCTATGTGAGTGTGGCTGAGGCTCACTCATGTTGGTATAAGCCCATTTGTCATTTCCATGTCATTTCATTGCATTCCGCCATCGCCTCGGTTTGCGTGCCCGTATGCACGCATTTCGAGGCACTTCATTTTTATCCGCCGGCATCCTATGTGAGTGTGGCTGAGGCTCACTCATGTTGGTATAAGTCCATATCATGTTTCCATGTCATTTCATTGCATTCCGCCATCGCCTCGGTTTGCGTGCCCGTGTGCACGCATTTCGAGACACTTCATTTTTATCCGCCGGCATCCTATGTGAGTGTGGCTGAGGCTCACTCATGTTGGTACAAGCCTATATCACATTTTCATGTCATTCGCATTGTTTATGTCATCGCCTCGGTTTGCGTGCCCGTGTGCACGCACTTCGAAGCATCTCATTTTCATTGCATTCTGTCATCGCCTCGGTTTGCGTGCCGGTGTGCACGCACTTCGAGGCATCTCATTTTCATTGCATTTTTCTATCGCCTCGGTTTGCGTGCCCGTGTGCACGCATTTCGAGGCACCTCACTTTCATAGTATTCTGTCATTTTCTCGGTTTGCGTGCCCGTGTGCATGCATTTCGAGGCATCTTACTTTCATTACATAACATTTTACCATTGCCTCGGTTTGCGTGCCCGTGTGCACACATTTCAAGGCACCTCATTTTCATAACATTCTATCATTTTCTCGGTTTGCGTGCCCGTGTGCACGCGTTTCGAGACACCTCATTTTCTATAGCATCGTGTATGTTAGGATTGTATCTTAGTCGCATTTCATCCATATCATGCATATTGCATCGTGTCCGGAATAGGAGTTAGCCCGGGCACGGGAAACGAGGTACATTTCGTACTCCGAGTGACGGAATGTGTCTCAATTCCCCAGTCACCGACACTCCGGATTATCCATGATGGAGTTAGGTTTTAGCTGTAGTTTCATGTGCATTCATCCTATATTGAGTTGTGCATTTCGACTCCTCGGCCATCATGCCTCGGTATGCGTGATTGGTGGCACGAGGATCGAGACATGCATATATCTGTGCAAATACATTGCTATGCCCCTTTCCTGCTCTCTGTTGCAGCAAAACGAAGAATCAGCAACCTTTCGGGGCCTGGCACGCATTTCAAGAATAGGTGTAAACAGAGGCTAATTGGGGCATTCCGGTAGATTTCCGCGCAAGACAATCCGGACATGCATCATCCACCAGAAGCAAGGCAGTCCCTGGCTTGCATGCCAGTTTTATTTGCTTTCTTAGTTTATTCATTAATTAATTAGGATTTTGTAATATTTCGGACTGTAATATTCTTTTATTCGGGACTGTAATATTGGGACTGTATATTTATTCGGACCCTCTGAGCGAGGGCATAACTGTAATAAGTGTGCGTGAGTGTGATGTATGTCTTCCAACCCCACGTCTTTCTCCCTTTTATTTATCCGCTTATGATGGTTAGATTAGGGCATATTTAAATTAGCATACAGTATGATAGCATGTTTGCATTCATTCATCTGTTTTGCATGCACCGGGCTCGGCGCATCATACTAACTGCATTGTACTTTCAATTCCAAGTTGAATACATGGTAGTTGTAGCATTTCATATACCATCTTAGAATAGCCGAGCCTGTTATAGTTGCATTTTGCATGTGTTGCATTAGGCATTTCTGTATACTTAGGATCATACATGATTTCTAATGTAGTTTCTATTTTGGCTTGGAGTACTCGGTGAGCTTTATGCTTTAACATCCTTGCATGAGTGTGAGTGTTGCCATGAATAGCATGCTTACCATGAGGCTATGTGCTTATATGATATAACTGCCTGAATGCCTGTGGGTGAAGGTTGGGTTATCTGAATTGGAGTAAATCATCAAATGTTTTAAAGCCTACCTGCGGGTAGCAAACCATTTTCAAAAAAAAACAAACATGAAATGTTTCGTTCCAATTTAGGCGACCCGGTCTATATTTGTATGTTGTGTGCATCACATAGTAACCTAGGCTAATAACCGGAATAAGAACTCACAATGTTTTCAAAAATTGATATCATGATTAGTAGAGGCCGGTCTATGACCGGGCGAGCGGGGGTGCTCACGAAGTGACCTTCCCCAATCATACCCAAGTTCCCGAGCCGAGGCAACTTTGGTGATGACGGACACGTGGCCTTTTGGCACCGAGTCAGGGTTTCCTAAATTTCCCAAAATAAAACATTTAGGTGGCGACTCTGTATCTGGCAAAACAGTCCATGTTTGGCACTACTTTTTCAAAAATCTGTTTCTCAAAACGATTTGCCGGATTTGGACTCTTTGGTTCAGATTAAGAACCGTGACATTTAAGAGTCCGAGCTGTAGTGACCCCAAATGAACAGAACGGGAGCTAACCCTCCCGGGGCGTTCGGGGGACGTCTACAGTTTCTGGCGACTCTGCTGGGGATTTAGAGAACTTGACTCGAACTCATGATATCTGTTTTTTACTACACTTGTGTGATTCTTTGCATTGCATTTGCATTGGTGCGCCTAGGACACCGAACGGTTTGCCGGAGGCTTGTCTTGTCAAGGCATGACCATAAGGCTGACCGGTTGTGGGCTCTGCCAGTATGGGAACACAAACCCCGGTTTTACCGGGGCGCCCTCTTTGACCATTCGACCTAGTGCATATTCGGATCCATAGTGACCATTCCAAATTAGGACAGGTTGCTTACCCGTTTATAGGTTGTTTGAAATCGCTGCGTGCGTAGTGAAACCCTAGCTCCTGACACAATAGGACAGGGAAACCCTACCCCAATATAGGGGTGTTTTGGCTCTCACTTATCTGTTATATGCTTTAGAGTGCGTCTCTACAGGAATGCATGTATCAGTATATGAGTTTGGGCATCAAGCCTGCGGGCTTCAGTTCAGTATTATCAGTATCAAGCCTGCGGGCATCAGTTCAGTATTGACAGTATCAAGCCTGCGGGCATCAGATCAGTATATGAGTTCAAGTATCAGGCCTGCGGGCATCAGTTTAATACATGAGTTTCAGCATCAGGCCTGCGGGCATCAATTCAGTATTATGGGTATCAGGCCTGCGGGCATCAACCAGTAGTTGAGAACGAGTTATCTGCGGATATCAGATTCTGTTTTAGGGAACAGTGATACAGGGATAATAATCAGTGTTTGAGGACAGTGTGTTATTCAGCTTATTGACTGTGTGTTGATTATGCCCGACTGTGTGTCTTGCATTTTATTTTAAGCTGTTATGCTGCCCGTTTATCTGTTTATTTATTTCCTTTTCGCTTTATTTATCTTTTGCTAGGCCAGTTTTAGCACGATTGCTTCCAACCCGACAAGCATTCCCCAAGCACCTTGGACACGAGGTCGTCGACTCCATCGATCTGAGGATCTAATCGACGGACAGCCAGTGTTCCATTCTTTACCCCCTGTTACCAGAAGGAAGCCGAAAAGGCGCAGTGTGTCAGAACAGAGGTTGTCAGAGCAGTGGGTTACTTCATCTGAGGACCACAGGACTGAGGTCTCAATTACTGCTGTAGAAATAGACATACCAGTTAGACAGATGGATCAACAGAATACATCAGGGATGAAGGCTCTAATGCGCCAGATGCAGGAAAGCATGAGACAGATGCATGATGATGCCACCCGTCAAACGGAGTTTTCCAAACAGCAGGCCGCGATCATGGCCCAACAGGCCGAACTAATCGCCAGGCTGCAACAGCAGAATACAGCATCTGCTTCACAACAAATTCCTCCTCCGGCAGGGGCTCCGTTACCTGAGCAGGCACCTACTGTTCAGAACGCCCCACCAAATGCCCAGAATACCCTACCAAATGTCCAAAACTTACAAGAGGACACGAGTCTTCCAACGGGGCCAGCTCCGCCCCCGCTTCCCCCACAACTGTCCAAGGTCCATACATCTAATCACCCGGACTCTCCATTCGAGGTCGAGGTTGATCACACAGCTCTGAAGTTGAGCCAACTGGAGAAGCTCTTTAAGAAATCCCAAGGGGTCAAGGCTATGCCGGATATCGAAGATGGATATACCGAGGAGGCCGTAACACTCCCCGATAGGTTCAAAATGCCACAAATCGACCGTTTTGATGGGTCCGGCGACCCCATGGTCCATATTCGACTGTTCGCAGACGTCTTGCGGCCAATGGGCCTAACACGACCACAGAAGCTCTCATTATTCGGCCGAACCCTGTCGGGTGTGGCCTCTCATTGGTACACAAGATTACAAGATGAAGTGAAAAAGAATTGGGATGAAATGGCTGAGGCCTTTGTCGCGCAATATTCATACAACACTCAGATCGAGATCACAACTCGTGATCTCGAAACGACAAGGCAAGAACCCAAAGAATCTTTTTCGGACTTTGTGATCCGATGGAGGGCGAAGGCGTCAATGATGACTTTAAGGCCCACGGACAAAGATCAAATTCGGATGATTGTGCGCAATCTCCACCCAAAGCTAATGCAGAGGATGATTGTAGTCCCCTTCCCTACTTTCGCAGATTTACATGATATGGGGGTGCAAATCGAAGACGCAATGAAACAAGGTCTGTTTGACCATGACAGGGAACAACCGAGGAGGACGTTTAACCGTAACAACAATGCGGGCCCGAGTGGCGCTGCAAATACAAGAGCCTCGAAAGTTGGTATGGTCACCACCACTCCCCCTTCCCCTCCAAGGCCCATGACTGCCACACCCTTCTCCGGCGCGTCCGGAAGCAACACACAAGCCAACAGATTCCAACCGCGAGGCCAAAGAACCTTTACCCCACTATATATGCCTCTGACCAAAGTTCTGGGAATATTGATCAGAAAGAATCATTTAAAACCCCTAGAACCAAAGCCATTACCGAATCCACTCCCCCCCTCTTACGACCCGTCAAAATACTGTGCGTATCACCAACAACACGGTCATGACACCGACCGTTGTTACAGATTGCGTCATGAGATCCAAGATCTTATTGACAAACAAGTGATCGCACCTCCTGATAAACCCAATGTCACAACCAACCCTCTCCCACCACATAACCAAGCTCCTCCTCCCAAAAGAATTAACTTTATCCAGACTGGGGTCGCATCTTACGATCCTAGCATCTATATTACACCCACCCACCTACCCAAGCCGGAGGTGTTCCTCCCCGATTGCACTGATTTCTTGTGCATGGTGGACATCTCCAAAACCCAACCAGAACCGGTGGTGGTGACCGTCGAAGACGGAGCAGGGCAGATTTTGGGAGGAAATGAGATTGTTGAATCTGAAACTGGGCAGAATTTTGTCGGGGGAGCCTATGATCCAAGCAAGTACATCCTATCAATGAGCCGAATTGGGCTAAGTGTAGAATTGCCAAAGACAGGAGAACTATGCATGATCCGGGGGGATGGATCTGGGCTATGGGCAGATGAGCTGACAGCCGTAGAGGAGGACTTTGCTAACTTGCAATTTCTCGAGGACCAGGAACTGGGGGATGCGTCGATTAACTGGTATGATTATGAGGGATCAGAGGAGGCCACGGGATGGCTCGAAGATCAACCGGATGCAGTGGGGGAAACCCAACCAGAACAGAGCCCGGCAGGGGCAGAAATATCAGTTGTGGCCGGAACGGCCGAAAATCAAGTTGTACCGCCGGAGAGCGCCGGTGTAAAGAATTCCGCTCGGGACACGGGCATTATGGATATGGGAACTATTAAACAAACAGCTGTACTGACGTAGCTGGAACAAGGAAAGTTTGAAGAGGCTGAGAGAATTAGAAAAGCTAAAGGCCCTGAGGGGACCGAAAGTGCTGTGTGCACGAAGACAGACAATGCTGCGAGCATATGGACAGAGAGCACTGAGAGTGCGAGTGGACCGGAGCCAGACAGGTGTCTGTTGGCTGCCAGCGGAATGTGGTGGGAAGATGACGACTTGTGTCTTGCCCACACCGATGAAGACTGGGGAAGTGGCCAGCCGGATGATACTTGGTATCTTGATGAAGTGGACCATATGACAAGAAGTGGGCGGTACTTCAAACCCCCACACCTGGATCAACCCGAGGCATCCGGGAAAGATAGAGAAGCGGAGAGACAGAAGGAGAAGCAGATTGAAGAGGAAGCTGTGCTGAAACAATTAAAGAAAATACAAGCAGACATCTCCATCTGGGGACTGCTAATGGCATCACGAGTACACAGAGAAGCTGTCCTATCTGCTATGGACAAGTCCAAACTCTCCACAGACACCACGCCTGAACAGCTGGTTGGGCTGGTTTTTCCGGGAGGAGGTTCCCCGGCATTAACCTTTTCGGACAAGGAACTACCGCCTGAGGGCACAAGTCATAACAAACCTCTCTATATTTCTGTGGAATGTAGAGATAAGTGGATACCGGTGGTACTTGTTGATACCGGGTCTGCGATTAATGTCTGCCCGACCAGAACGGCATATGCAATCGGGTTGAAACTCGTGGACTTCGTCCCAACTACCCAAGTGATCAGAGCATACGATAATACCAGCAGAGAGGTGATGGGGACTGTTAAAATTCAAACCAAGGTTGGTCCAGGACAACACAGCATTGAATTTCATATCTTGGACGTTCCTGCAACCTTTAACCTACTTTTGGGGCGACCGTGGTTGCACCAGGTCAAAGCAGTCTCTTCCACTCTACATCAGATGCTAAAGTACCCCCACGGGAAAGGGGTGGCGATCGTTTTTGGGAATTCATCAATCCATCCGCCGCCGGAAGTGTCTACACCTGTCTTGGAGATTGAGCACGGCACGGAGGATGTGTTTTTGTCGGGGTTCACTTTGGCCGAGGCTCAAGTGGTGCAGAATGTCATGGCTGTGAATGAGGGCATGTATGTTAGTGCTCAATCTATATACCTCATGAACAAGCTAAAACATACCCCCGGGATGGGATTAGGGAGAAGCGGCCGGAAGGGCGTCTCAGTTTTGGCCGAAGTGCCACACAACCCTTACGCCTTTGGACTGGGTTATCTGCCCACCAAAGAGGATTGGGTGAGGAAAGGAAAAGAAATGGCCGGAAGGGCCAGGGCAAAGAAGGCCGGGAAGCCATTTGATTTAATGCACAGGCCCATCTGGGGTACCCTAAACGGACGTTTCGTCCGGGAGGGGGAAGATTTTCCATTCTGCGGCTTCCCGGAGCCATGGCTAAACGCGGAGGGGACGCGCGTGCCTGGTTTTGAAATCTTCTTCGACATACAATTATCTAGGGATGACGTTGCCGAAGCGCAGACAGACCCACCAACTGAGGTTGAGCAATGTGAAGCAGTGGATCCTGAGAGCACAGAGCTTGAAATGGGGGTAGCACTGGCGAGTCTACTATCAGATCCTCCGATCAGCCAAGAGTGCTTGGGGGATAACTCTTCGGTTTCTGTGATTGGAGATGAAATAGCTACGGGCTTTCCAGCGCCGATCTTGGATGCATCTATCGCACCTTCTCTCATCTGGCAGTATGAAGAAGGCTTTTTATCTAGCAGTTCCGGGTCAGGTAGTGAGCCGGAATCTGATTCTACCGAATCTTGTGCATCGGAATCAGATTCCAGCTCGACTGAGTCTGAGTCCGGTATTCCTGGGGGTGATAACCCGGATACCACAGTCCTGTCTAGGTCGTCTTTTTCATTTTCTTTTGAGTCTGTTGTAACAGAGGAATCTGACGGCTTGGAAATATTTAATGAGAATGATGTGGATGTGGTTTCCGAGTATTTTTCTGTGCCTTTGATTTATTGCTTAAATCAGGATTTTCAAAATTTTGATGAAAACAGCGACGAAGAAATTCCCCCAGTTTTGCAACGATTAATTGATCAGGAGCAGGAAAGATTTGTTAAACCTTTAATGGATGAAATCACTACTGTGAATGTTGGTACTGAGAAGGACCCGCGGCTAGTCCAGATCGGGTCCACGTTGTCTTCAGAGGAGCGCGAGCGCTTAGTCGCTTTATTAAAAGATTTCAAAGATGTTTTCGCGTGGTCCTACGAAGACATGCCTGGAATCGATCCTGAGATTGTACAGCACCGGATCCCTCTTGATCCCGAGGCCCGACCTGTCAAACAGAAACTCAGAAGGATTCGCCCGGACTGGGCTCTCAAAATTAAGGAAGAGGTCACCAAGCAAATTGACGCAGGGTTCCTGCTGGTATCTGAATATCTAACTTGGTTGGCCAATATAGTTCTGGTGCCAAAGAAGGACAGCAGAATTCGGGTCTGTGTAGACTTCAGAGATTTGAACAGGGCCAGTCCGAAGGACGACTTTCCCTTGCCACACATTGACGAATTGGTGGATTTCACGGCAGGACACGCCTTGCTTTCGTTTATGGATGGTTTCTCAGGCTATAATCAGATAGTAATGGCACCCGAAGACCGGGAGAAGACTGCGTTCACTACCCCGTGGGGTACATATTGTTATCGAGTGATGCCATTCGGGTTGAAAAATGCTGGAGCTACGTATCAACGGGCAGCAACTACAATATTGCATGATATGATCCATAAGGAGGTCGAGGTGTATGTGGACGACATGATTGTCAAGTCCAAAGATAGAGAGGGCCACTACACCGCCTTACAAAAATTCTTCCAAAGGATCAAAGAGTTTCGGCTGCGACTGAATCCCCAGAAATGCACGTTTGGTGTTACAGCAGGGAAGATGCTAGGGTTTCTGATCACACAAAGGGGCATCGAGGTCGACCATTCCAAAATCAAGGCCATCTTAGAAATGCCACCACCAAGGACTGAAAAGGAGGTGCGAGGCTTTCTGGGTAAAGTGCAATTCATAGGACGGTTTATTTCTAAATTAACCTTGACTTGTGAACCACTTTTTGGTCTCCTGAAGAAAGGAAAGAAATTCCAATGGGACGGCCGATGTCAAGCAGCTTTTGAGCAGATCAAAGAGTATCTACAGAACCCACCCGTGTTGTCACCGCCAGAGCCGGGGAGACCGTTGATACTGTACCTTTCGGTAACTGAGACTACCATGGGCTGCATGCTCGCGCAGGAGTCAGAAGACAAAGTGGAAAGGGCCATATACTATCTGAGCAAAAAGATGCTGGATTACGAGACCCGCTATACACCGCTGGAGAAGGCTTGTTTGGCCTTGGTATGGGCAACCAGGAAGCTACGGCACTACCTGTTAGCCCACTCTGTAATGTTGGTTTCGCGTTTGGATCCCATCAAATATCTTTTCGAGAAACCAGCACTTACGGGTAGGCTAGCTCGATGGCTGCTGTTGCTCTCCGAATTTGATTTGAAGTATGTAACGCGCAAGTCAGTAAAAGGTAGAGCGGTAGCGGAGTTCCTTGCCGACCACCCGGTTAAGGGGGATGAAGCGGTTGAGTATCTATTCCCAGATGAAGCTATTCTACACGTCGAAGATGAAACTTGGACGATGTACTTTGACGGAGCGTCAAACCAGTATGGGTATGGAATAGGGGTGTTGCTGATAGCGCCTGATGATTCCCGTATTCCTTTAGCATTCAAGCTCCGGTTCAAAGTCTCCAACAATGAAGCAGAGTATGAGGCATGTATTGCTGGCCTGGAAGCAGCCCTGGAATTAGGGGCAAAACGGCTGGACGTCATTGGGGACTCGAACCTTGTTGTGTCTCAAGCAAAAGGAGATTGGAAGGTCAATGAGGAAAGGATGATAATCTACCACCAAACCTTGGATCTGCTAATTCCTCGGTTTGAGAAGCTAAATTTCACCCACCTCGTAAGAGAGAACAACAGGTTTGCAGATTCACTAGCAACTCTATCTTCTATGATAGACATCCCGTCCGGAGTCCGGATGCGTCCAGTCATTATTGATCAGAAGTTCGTGCCGGCATACGAATCGATTTCCGCCATAGATGAAGTTCAAGACGGCAACCCCTGGTACTACGACATCTGGAACTTCTTAGAAAAGGAGACATATCCACTAGGGGCAAATGCCAAGGATAAGAGGGCTGTCAGAAGAATGGCTGCTCAGTTTATCATCTGCGGGGGTAAGCTGTACAAAAGGGGCCATCTGGGAATGCATAAGCTCTGTGTCGAAGCTGAAGAGTCAAAACGCCTGATGGAAGCCATCCATGGGGGAGAGTGCGGAGCACATATGAATGGAGTAATGCTGGCCAGAAAGATCCTCAGACAGGGCTACTACTGGTCAACCATGGAGGAGGATTGTATTAGCTTTGTTCGGCGATGCCACAAGTGTCAAATCCATGCAAATCGCATGAACATCCCGCCGTCAAAACTGTACAACATGACTTCGCCGTGGCCTTTTTCAGTCTGGGGAATTGATGTGATCGGAGCTGTTACCCCAAAGGGGTCAAACGGGCATGAGTTTATCCTAGTAGCGATAGATTATTTCACAAAGTGGGTCGAGGCCCAATCATACGCGGTGTTGAAGGCGTCACATGTCGCAAAGTTCATCAGGAACAACATCATCTGTCGCTACGGGGTGCCAAACGAGATAATTTCAGATAATGGTTCCCATTTCAAGAAGGAAGTGATAGACTTGTTGGAGAAATACAATGTGGCTTTTCATAAGTCATCTACATACAGGCCGCAGACCAATGGAGCGGTTGAGGCCGCCAACAAGAATATCAAGCATATACTACAGAAGATGGTGGAAACCTATCGAGATTGGCCAGACAAGCTGCCATTTGCTCTGTGGGGCTACAGGACTTCAATCAGAACTTCTACTGGAGCAACTCCATATTCATTGGTCTATGGAATGGAGGCTGTTCTACCCATTGAGATTGAAGTTCCGTCGTTACGAGTATTGGCTGAATGCCAGATAGCCGAGGCAGATTGGCAGCAAAGCAGATTCGAAGAACTCATGCTCTTTGATGAAAGAAGACTGAAAGCACTGTACCACATCCAAGGCTATCAACGCAGAATTGCCCGGGCTTTCAACAAGAAGGTTAAGTCCAGGAATCTGAAAGAAGGAGATTTGGTGCTCAAAGACAACCGAGCTCCCATCCACGACCCAAGGGGCAAGTTCAAACCTAATTGGACTGGTCCTTACATCATCAAAGCTATCTGGTCAGGTGGGGCTGTGGTTCTGATGGATCTAGATGGCTTGGAGTTCTCACAACCGATCAATATGGACAAGTTGAAGAAATACTATCCTTGAGAGGCTCGCTAGGCCGAAAACCCGAAAGGGCGACCTAGGCAAAAGTCAGAGCACAAAAAATTAGAAAATATAAAAACTGAGCTCGCAAGGTTGAAAACCCGCAAATGGCGGCCTTGGCAAAAGTTAGAGCGCAAAAGGAGAGTGAAAATACTCGAGTGAACCTTAGCCTGAACTACGTAAGGCTTGATTCCCATCTTTGGGATACGTAGGCAACTTCACCTTGAAGTTCAGCCATAAACTTTTCCCCGATCAACTCTGTCCATTTCGATCATCTCAGTCATCTTTATCCATCAGCATTTATCGTGATCTCCGGTACAGTGCTGTTCAAACTAGGGGCAACTTTCCGTTGCCGCGACGGTGCAAAGTTACTCAGACAAGGGGCAACTTTCCGTTGCTTTGCAGTGCCGCATTGTTCTTCAGACTAGGGGCAACTTTCCAGTTGCGGGGATCTGGGATTGTGCATCTCAGTGACAGATTTTCGGCGTGTCCAATTCTGATCCACATCGAAAATAGTTTTGAAAAGTTTTAATAAAAGTTGACTTTGTTCAAATCAATCTTTTTACGACTAAGACCATTTTTGGACCAAAAACGAAAAATTTTCAGTACCACAACTGTCAATTTCATTGATTTCAAAACTGAGTTCTCCTGCTCTTGCATTACAATCGAGGTTGCTTTTTTAGTACATTCATAAAGAAAACTTGAAAATGCTAAATAAGCAATAAATTTGGGGCATAGTTGAATCAAGTATCTCTGCGTCCCCTCCCAGAGCTGGACGAAGCATCTGATGCCAAGCTGGGCCCAACCTGTGCCTCCTCATTGAGCCAATCCACGCACTCATCGGACAAAGTGCAACTGAAAGTTGAAGCAGGGGCCAGGAGCTCTCTAGTCCTCCATGCTGTGGCATATCGGGCAAGCTGTGCACCCCGGATCGGGAAAGCGGCTGGGTACTCAATCCCCTCCGGCGGGCAGGTCTGATCATGACCAAACTGATGCAGGAACCGGAATGGAAAATAGAATACGCAGTGGGTTAGACCAATCAATTGGATCCCAATCAGCCGAGACATACTATAGCTCATTACCGGGAGGTTGAGCCAAGGGCAACGCCAAGCAATGCCGTCTGCGGACAAATTGCACATCCAATCGAACCACCACCTTTCGTCAAGAGCATTGACTAGGCGCTGCCGAAAGAAGTAGCCTCGAGCTGAATAAGCTGGGCAAGAGTCCACAACCTGCAACTTATCCATTAACCATACCTAGGGGAGGGATGGAAAATGAGAGAATAAAGAACAGAGAGATGTACGATGAGAGAAAAGTGAGACAAGGGTTTTGTGAGAAAAACCGAGCCTGAGGGTCGAGTGATGTGAGCAAATATATATGTGAGGTCGGGTGGGAAACATTACCTGCAGTAGCAGCGGACTCCCAGCAAACCTAGTCGCCTCCCGGCGATAGACAGAATCTAAGCCCATCAGTGTCTCGGCCAAGGTCATGGCAATACAGCTCTTTCCTTCTCTCAAACCTTGGGCGACTTCAATCAGGCGAATGCTAGCCCCGCCGAAGCCCGAGGAAAGCAGAAAGTGAGACAACAAACATAAGCAGAGGGCGTGTTGCCGGAAACCCTGCCAATAATGGTTGCTGCGGTCACCAGCGTCGGAAAAACGATGGATCAAGCCGAGGATGTCCAGTTCCCCACTGCAGATCAGAAACCGAGCGTCATGCGCCGTGAGCCCACACATCCGCCCTAAAGCCTGGGCGTGACCAAAACGGAGCTGGGGCAAGATCACTTCAGAGCACTCAGACTCCATCAAAACCTGAAAATCTTCGAAAGTGGGGCACATCTCTTGGCCGCCAAAGCTAAAAACATGCGTCACTGGATTCCAGAACCTTGCCGCGGCATGGAAAAAAGAAAGATGTAGCGGAGTACGACTCAGCGTGAATAGTGCATTCAAGCCGAAACCCCGGAAATTCAGCTTTTCCGAGCCATCTAGAGAAGAAATCCAAAATGTGATATTTTCTGCGAGAAACGCCTCCATCTTTGGCTAAAACCAAGATGAAATGAATGTTCCCGAAGTTGAGGCTTTTATAGAAGGAAAAACACTATTCATGGGGACACGTGTCAAAAATCTGGAGGCTGCAGGACTGAGTGGCCGGCCAGCCACCTTTTCTGGCTGGCCAGCCATTTACTTTTTTCAGAAATGGCCGGCCAGCTGTCTCTCTCCACCAAAAATGGCCGGCCGGCTCCCAGGGATGGCCAGCAATGCTGCAGTGTACCCCCCTGGCCCTGTTTTACCCTTTGAGGAAAGTTTCAAGCATTTCCATGTAACGGGAGAATCAAAGGCCTTCATCTCCCTCCGTTTCGGATGCGTTCCGATGCCCAGATCGTCAGAAGTACACTTTGTTGTTGTTGAGTTTTGTTTATCGAGTTGTCGTTTTGCTTATCGAGTTGTTTGTCGAGCGGACGTGTTTTGTGTTTTTGAGTTATTGCTCTCTGTTTAAGCAATTTTTGTTAAAGTCTGGTTTATTTGTGTTGTTGCATTTTGCTTATCGAGTTGTAAACTTTCTAAGGTCCTGTTGTATCTTAGTAAGTTGAGTTGTTTAGTTTGTTGCGTCGGTTCACTACCTGACTTGGTGATTACACAATGCACATTTCCATTCAATTTCATTTTTGTGCGAAATAATTGATGCGATACGATGCTAAAAGTTTAAAATACAAACACCTTTTCAAAAGCTATTTCATTCCATCATGCTTTACAACAAACAAAGGTACAAGTTTTACGAAAAAATAAAACTGCCTAACAATGTGCAAAGTGCTACAAACTACTAGCAAAAAGAAAAATAAAGCAGGAAATAGCAACATCAAAGTCCTCGGGAGCGGGAACGAGAAGCACGCCTCATCCTCTTTTGCGGGACAATCTTCGCACCACCATCTGAGTCGGAGCTGTCATCCTCAGGATCCCCCTCGGCCTCGCCTCTATTCCCCGAGCCAAAACCGGAGCCCCCCTCCTCAGCAGATGTCTCTGACTGACGATCGGTAGCCTCCTCCTCCTCTTCTACATCCTCCTCCTCCTCATCAGGCTCCACCTCCACAACGTGAGCCCTGCGTCTGCGGACAGGCCCCCCTCGAGCTCCTCGAAAAGGCCTAGATGGCCCGGCTCCTCGGGAAGGCCGAGATGACCCAACTCCATGAAAAGGCCCAGATGGCCCAGCTCCCCAATGAGGCCCAGATGGCCTAGCCTGCGACTGACCGGACCATGAAGGCATCTGAAAACAAAGAGTTCAATTCAAATGCATCAGTCCAAATGTATACATCAGATGCAGATACAAGCAAAGGCTACATGAAGTGGGTGCGTGTGAATACAGAATGCAAGTGGGGTGTGTGTTAGATGTGCTCTACACAAGTAGTCTATCGATGCAGTAGAAATCAGCATGTCATCAGAAGTATGATAAATGCCAGAAAACTGAAGGGTACCTGAATGCCCGCGACAGACAACTGTGCCTCCCTACGCAGGACCATGCCCTCGAGTGTGGCCACCAGTCCAACCACCTCCTCCACGTACCCTCGCGATGGCTGCAAAAATGAGCTCATAATCATCAGTGAACAGAAGAGTGTCTAAACATCTGAATGATGAATGAAAAGAAGTGGAGCATACCGGCGGTGAGTCCGGATCAATGGCGTATCGATCACTGGGCATCGGAGGCTCTAGTGGAATCGGAGTCGGAGAGCTAGCCCCATACTGCCACGCCATCAACTCAGTAGGCATATCTGGCCATCCGGGATGAGGATGAACCGACGGAGCCGGAGGAACCGGTCTACTCCCACCTCTAGATGTACCGGCCCTGCTAGTAGAAGGGGCGTCTGCAGCCCGAGCCCGAGCCTGGTCCGAGGATGACATGCCGGCAGGCCTCATCATCGGGATACGAGCTTCCGTCAATGGAGGCATCAAATATATGTGACGGTAAGTGGCGTAGTCCCCCTCCTCAATGTATAGTAAAGCATCACTGCCCAGCATGGCGCCGACTACCTCTGAGTAAGAGAGCCTATCAGCAGTCCGCATACTGGCTGGGGGTACTGCGGGAATATCCTAAGAAAGATACCCCCATACCTGGCGCAGAAAGCGTTCCCCCAAGAACCATGCCCTGCCAACTGGCCCTTCGAGCAGGACACTATACTGGGAAATGCCCGACGCTCCGGTATACTGAAGTCGGAGGCCGTCACCCAAGGACACCCAGGGCTGCCATGTAATCTGCGGATGATGAATGCATAAACCAATCAGAAATCGAGAATATACAGAGCAAATCAAAGATGAGAATGAAAAGAACTGAAAGTTCTGAAGTACCTCTGAATGTCGCACAGTGTCAAAGTACTGTCGCAGGCGAATGAGGGTCTCTCGAGGCCTCGGCCGGTGTGGGCCCTCGAACACCAATGAATATGGGGTCATGGGAATCCCTACCACCTCCAGCTCTGGGGCTAATGATGGGAAGTATACATAGACCCATAGCTGAGAAAGGCAATGCAGAATGTAAGTACGAAATGCTGAGAGCAAAATACAGACTGTAAAAGTGCGCTGTGTGTGTGCAATGTACAAGTAATGAGAAGCAGAAATGTAATCAAGGGGACAGAAAGTACCTCCCAGGCTCTCCAGTAGCCGCCAAGTAAATCGTCCCGCCCGCGGGAGGTCGCGCTCATATAAAAGTAAAGGGTAGCCAGGCCGGCGCCACCCCAGTCATAACGATGGACCTGTGATAGGTCAACCAGAGCGCTCAGCAGGTATAGCCCAACTATGTTCCCTCTGTCGGCGAACAGGGTAGTCCCGAAGAGGAACATCAGGAAACCACGGGCATACTGCTCCGTCTCCTCGGGACTCTCAGGCACCATCTCCGCCCGCCGGAAGTGGGAGGAGAACCAAGTGTATCGGACTCTCCCAGAGACCCTGTCAACAGGTGGGTGAGCCCCCAATAGATACATCCAGGCGGCCTCCCACTCGCCCATATCCTCATCGTAGGGGATGGACCAACCTCCGACGTCTAAGCCGGTCAATACAGCGAAGTCAAAAGGGGTCATGGTCATGTCCCCGGTAGCAGAGAAATGAAAGGAGTTGGTGGTGTCCCACCATCTCTCTACCAAGGCTGCCATCAGCGTCCTCCTGGCAGGACAACGTGACAACCCGACGCAAAAGGGTCCGAATCCTGCCAAATCTACCAAATCTCGGACGGCCTCCGGGAGCTCGGCATACCAATCCCGCGCGATGGTAGAACCATACCCTCGCACACTGCGGGAACCAACCTGCATTCAGAATGAATACGTGTGTCAATAATGAAATGAATGGGCTGTGTGCCAATGGAATGAAATGGACTGTGTGCCGATGCAGTGAAATAAGCTACATGCAAATTCTAATATGGGCTGCGTGTTCAGAAAATTTGAAGTTTGGGCTGCGTGTTCAACTTTCAGTTAAATTGTGGGCTGCGTGTTCACTATCTATCTGGGCTGCGTGTTCAGAAAATTTGAAGTTTGGGCTGCGTGTTCAACTTTCAGTTAACTTGTGGGCTGCGTGTTCACTATCTATCTGGGCTGCGTGTTCAGAAAATTTGAAGTTTGGGCTGCGTGTTCAACTTTCAGTTAACTTGTGGGCTGCGTGTTCACTATCTATCTGGGCTGCGTGTTCAGAAAATTTGAAATTTGGGCTGCGTGTTCAACTTTCAGTTAAATCGTGGGCTGCGTGTTCACTATCTATCTGGGCTGCGTGTTCAGAAAATTTGAAGTTTGGGCTGCGTGTTCAACTTTCAGTTAACTTGTGCGCTGCGTGTTCACTATCTATCTGGGCTGCGTGTTCAGAAAATTTGAAATTTGGGCTGCGTGTTCAACTTTCAGTTAAATCGTGGGCTGCGTGTTCACTATCTATCTGGGCTGCGTGTTCAGAAAATTTGAAGTTTGGGCTGCGTGTTCAACTTTCAGTTAACTTGTGGGCTGCGTGTTCACTATCTATCTGGGCTGGGTGTTCAGAAAATTTGAAATTTGGGCTGCGTGTTCAACTTTCAGTAAAATCGTGGGCTGCGTGTTCACTATCTATCTGGGCTGCGTGTTCAGAAAATTTGAAGTTTGGGTTGCGTGTTCAACTTTCAGTTAACTTGTGGGCTGCGTGTTCAGAAAATTTGAAATTTGGGCTGCGTGTTCAACTTTCAGTTAAATTGTGGGCTGCGTGTTCACTATCTACCTGGGCTGCGTGTTCAGAAAATTTGAAGTTTGGGCTGCGTGTTCAACTTTCAGTTAAATTGTGGGCTGCGTGTTCACTATCTACCTGGGCTGCGTGTTCAGAAAATTTGAAGTTTGGGCTGCGTGTTCAACTTTCAGTTAAATTGTGGGCTGCGTGTTCACTATCTAATCTGGGCTGCGTGTTCGGAAAATTCAAAATGTGGGCTGTGCGTCCACTTTCAAATCCGGGCTGTGTGTTCGACAAATCAGTGTTTGAGCCGTGTGTTCTAATGTGTACAATGCGTTCACAATTAATTGGTGAGCCAAATGTTCAGAAATTCAAGTGTTGAAACTACATGTTCAAGATGTAAGCAAAGTACTATGTCATAAGCTAAACTGCATGTTCAAGCATGGCAAAGGTGCGAAATGTAAAATACAGAAGATGAGGTAAATACCTCTCGGGCCTCGTGAGAGAGATGCTGCTCCGGCTCTCTGAGAAGCAGATCCCCGGGTGCTCGCTCGTCAAAACTGGTAAAGTGACGGAAGACAGCACGAGGGAGGACGTGTGCTGGCGGACGGTACCTCCCGGGAATGAAAGGTCGGGTCCTCGGGGGTAGAGTCATGGGATCGAAATCATCTCTGGCACCTGGAAAACATCCGCCGTGGGGAGAATTGCCCGCCATTTTCAAAAAATCTGTAAAAGGGAGCAGAAATGAGCAAAATGGGCCAAAATTGGAAAAAGTCAACAAAAGTCAACTCTCGGGAAATGAAAAGTCAACAAAAGTCAACTCACGAGAAAATATTCCAAATATTGAGACAAACTTACCTCAAGTGGCGAAAATGCAAAAAGAAGCTCCGAAGCCGGAATTTAATCGCTTCAAAGTGCTTGAAACTGAGTGTTTTTGCGGAAACAATTTGCGCGGGGCGTTGGAAAACGCGCGTGAAACTCAGATCTGGAGAGGAAAGTGTTGTAGAAGGCAAGAAAAGGAAGGGGCCTCGGCTGCCTTTTATAGGCCTCAAGCCTTGGTTGAAGAAGCATGCAAAAAGGAGGGAAAAAGACCAAAATACCCCCGGATTAAAGCACATGGCCGGCCGACCCCTTTTTCTAGCCGGCCAGCTATCTGCTTTTTGCAGAAATGGCCGGCCAGCCATTAGCTTTATGGGAAACCGGTTGGCCACCTCCCCTTGGGAAGATGAACGGCCGGCCATGTCCCCCACATGCTCACCTAGCTCTCTGCAAATTTTGAGGAAGATCGGAGTTCCCGGGACCTGAAAAAGTTCAAGAAAAGTACACTTCCGGTCGCGAAATGATCCGCCGGGACTTCGGCTTCGAGTCCTGACATGTGTCTCATCATCACTCATCGAAATCAAAGTGTATCCTTTTTGAATGAGTTGTAACCTTTCAGGGAAACGGATCGGAGGCCGTGATCAAGTTACCTTCACCGAAACACGCATTTCCGTACTCGTTGTTTCATGACAAATGAACACCCTGATTTATGCCAATTTTATACTATCCTGCACATAACTTGCATTCTATGAGCATACTTGCCTTGTCATGTACATTTCTTGATATTGGCATACCTCCATGTTTGAGCATGCTTTGTCACGCATGTTCCATTCTTGCATTGCGATGCATTCACTCACCGGCACTGCGTATGTCGAACTTTCGGGATCACATTAAATACATGTTGTTAGCATATTGTGTTCGTTGAGTCTCTCTCTTTTGCAGGCACGATATTGTATGTACGGTTCAATTGAGGCTGGTGCGACCAGACGAATCGCGCAGGTATCGTATCTTCTCCGTGTGAGACATGGCGGGGATTGAATAATCCTCCGCATTCTTAACTGCATGAAATGTAGTTGTTGCTTTGCATTCTTGCTTAAAACTGTTGCATCTATTTGCGAATACTTGCTTCATTACAGCTTGCTGCATTTGCATGATCATTGGATTACCTTCGGCTTCTTGCATATCATTTGCATTTTGCCCCCTGCCTGCGGGCACATCTCTGTCTATCCCGTATGTTTGTCTAAGTCTTCGGCCTTGTCAAAAATGGGTCGTCTCTGGGCTTTGACATTCACTCCCGTCACTTGTGACTTCCGAGTTCTGTCAAAGAGGGGCAACTGTAGACACCCCATTTTTGACCGACCTTAAGACTCAGACATCACCGATTGAGCGCTCGGTGACGTTGCATATCGTGCTCATTCAGAAGTCTCAGAGTCGCGGCCGTGAGCCCTGCCTCCAGACTTCCGAACCCTCTTCTGTGCCTTGTCTCGGTTTGCGAACCAGACTCGGTTTTCTCTGTTTCTTTTCCTGAGGGGAAGGAGAGGTCCTGTAGACCATCTCTCAGTGTCCGTAGGCTACATTTTGTGGCCATAGGCCATTTTGCCCATTTCGGAGTCCGGTTCCCGGTTTTCGGGACCGTAGGCCGTGTGCCTCGGTTCGGGACCGCTTAATCATCTCCTATTGCTCTGATTTTCGGCATACATCCTATTTAATCCCTTTTGAGGGACACTGGGGTCTGATAAACCCACTTCGTGGCCGAACGCCACTTTCGGTGCTTAACAGCCCATTTTCGGGACCTCGAACTGCGCGTTTTGGTCCCCGAGCGTTCGTTTTGCAACGGTTTTCGTTCATTTTTGGCAGGTACCTCTGTTTTATCACCGGGGAGGTCATTGAAGGGTGGGAGGCCAGCAATTGTTGCAGCAACCAGTTATCTCTCCTCCGGAGCCTCCCGGCGCCCGTTTTTCCAACTTCCGGGCTAATGTTGAACACCCTAGGGTTAGTGTTGCCAACTTTCAACCACATATTTGTGATGTACACACATGAGAGGACCCTAAAAGTTCATGGCCGGCCATTAATTCAACTTGACCCTTTTGACCCCCTCCTTCCGGGCTAATGTTGAACCCCTTGGACCTTTTTTCTTGAACTTTGAACCACATATCTGTGATGTACACACATGAGAGGACCCTAAAAGTTCATGGCCGGCCAGTAATTCAAATTGACCCTTTTGAACCCCTCTTTCCGAGCTAATGTTGAACCCCTTGGACCCACTTTCTTGGACTTTTAACCACATGGTTGTGTTGTACACACATAGGAGTACCTCACCAGTTGGTGGCCGGCCAGAAAATCTCATTGAACCTTTTGACCCCTAGCCGGCCGGCTAGGGGTTGTGGCCGGCCGGCCACCTGCAACAAAAGTACCAGGCCGGCCTGCTTCCTTGCACTGTACACTCTACAGCTGTGGAGCTGTTTCCCCCAGACAAGATCTTTATCTGGGGGATATTTCGTGGGGGAATGTTACTCTCCTTTTCCCCCACCTTTACACCCCTTCTTTGGCCTATATAGCAAGCAAGCCTTGTAGTATTTTGGGGTTAGAAAAACTCTCCTTCAAGCATCCATACTCAACTCCATCTTCATCCTTCTCAATTCTTTGAAAAACCCTAAATCCCTAACCATCATTCCTTCTACACCACCAAGCTCTACCACCACCACCTCATTTCCAGCAACAAGGAAGGTTTCTCAAAGGCCAAAGAAGCTGCAAATTCATCCAAGAAGCAACAAAAGTTTGAGTCTTCAAGGGTAAGTAATACTTTTACCCTTTTGACCCTTTTTCTTGATTTATTTGTAAGCCCCACTTGCTTTTTGTTTCAAGCTCCGGCCCTAACTGAAAAGGGCCCTCTTTTGAGCTCATCTTCACTTTTCATTAAGGGCTCAACCCTGTTTGAGCCCTCCATAATACACTTGCTTCATTGATCCTCTTATATGTCATGATTCTGCATGCTATTTTTGGCCCATGAGAAATCTGTTTTTGAGCATGTTGTAAACTGATATTAGGCTTATTTTGAGCCCCTCTTCAACATTGGAGAAGGGCTTAACATTGTTTGGTGCCTCCATGTGTCACTTGTAGTTATATCCCTTATTTGGCCCCATTTTTGCATAAATTGGTAGCCCCCTTTGCTTCTGTTTTTGGACCTTGGTCCGAACTGAAAGTGGCCTTATTTTGGCCTATAATTCATGTTTCATTAACATTTTTTTTCTGTTTGATGATTATTTTGTATACTTCATGTTATAGCCATTTTTGAGCCTTATTTTGCATCGCATTTGTATCATTTTTGTATACTGATTTGAGGTCTTCCATATACTGTAAATATTCATATTTTTGGTTCCTCTTCAATGTTGTAGAAGGAAATTTTTCAGTTTGGGTTTTTCTTATATCACTTGCTTCATTACCCCTCTTTTGGCCCCTATTCTTGCATGCCATTTTTGCCATACATATGCTTGCTGTTTGGCCATGTTTATAACTGTGAAAGTGCATCTTTTGGGACTGTCTAGCTTCTGTCTTTGCATTGCATGTCCATATTGTGCATGTTTAGCATAGCTATAGGCCATTTCGGGTGCCTAAATTCGCATTTCGGGACATTTCCTTGCATTTCATGTCATTTCGCTTCATTTCGGGACTGTTTTCCCCCATATTTTGTTGCTGAAATTCTGTTAGAATGATTGCCATCCATTCCATGTCATTTCATTGCATTCTGCCATTGGCTCGGTTTGCGTGCCCGTGTGCACGCATTTCGAGGCACTTCATTTTTATCCGCCGGCATCCTATGTGAGTGTGGCTGAGGCTCACTCATGTTGGTATAAGCCCATTTGTCATTTCCATGTCATTTCATTGCATTCCACCATCGCCTCGGTTTGCGTGCCCGTGTGCACGCATTTCGAGGCACTTCATTTTTATCCGCCGGCATCCTATGTGAGTGTGGCTGAGGCTCACTCATGTTGGTATAAGCCCATTTGTCATTTCCATGTCATTTCATTGCATTCTGCCATCGCCTCGGTTTGCGTGCCCGTGTGCACGCATTTCGAGGCACTTCATTTTTATCCGCCGGCATCCTATGTGAGTGTGGCTGAGGCTCACTCATGTTGGTATAAGCCCATTTGTCATTTCCATGTCATTTCATTGCATTCCGCCATCGCCTCGATTTGCGTGCCCGTATGCACGCATTTCGAGGCACTTCATTTTTATCCGCCGGCATCCTATGTGAGTGTGGCTGAGGCTCACTCATGTTGGTATAAGTCCATATCATGTTTCCATGTCATTTCATTGCATTCCGCCATCGCCTCGGTTTGCGTGCCCGTGTGCACGCATTTCGAGACACTTCATTTTTATCCGCCGGCATCCTATGTGAGTGTGGCTGAGGCTCACTCATGTTGGTACAAGCCTATATCACATTTTCATGTCATTCGCATTGTTTATGTCATCGCCTCGGTTTGCGTGCCCGTGTGCACGCACTTCGAAGCATCTCATTTTCATTGCATTCTGTCATCGCCTCGGTTTGCGTGCCGGTGTGCACGCACTTCGAGGCATCTCATTTTCATTGCATTTTTCCATCGCCTCGGTTTGCGTGCCCGTGTACACGCATTTCGAGGCACCTCACTTTCATAGTATTCTGTCATTTTCTCGGTTTGCGTGCCCGTGTGCACGCATTTCGAGGCATCTTACTTTCATTACATAACATTTTGCCATCGCCTCAGTTTGCGTGCCCGTGTGCACGTATTTCGAGGCACCTCATTTTCGTAGCATTTTACCATTGCCTCGGTTTGCGTGCCCGTGTGCACACATTTCAAGGCACCTCATTTTCATAGCATTCTGTCATTTTTTCGGTTTGCGTGCCCGTGTGCACGCGTTTCGAGACACCTCATTTTCTATAGCATCGTGTATGTTAGGATTGTATCTTAGTCGCATTTCATCCATATCATGCATATTGCATCGTGTCCGGAATAGGAGTTAGCCCGGGCACGGGAAACGAGGTACATTTCGTACTCCGAGTGACGGAATGTGTCTCAATTCCCCAGTCACCGACACTCCGGATTATCCATGATGGAGTTAGGTTTTAGCTGTAGTTTCATGTGCATTCATCCTATATTGAGTTGTGCATTTCGACTCCTCGGCCATCATGCCTCGGTATGCGTGATTGGTGGCACGAGGATCGAGACATGCATATATCTGTGCAAATACATTGCTATGCCCCTTTCCTGCTCTCTGTTGCAGCAAAACGAAGAATCAGCAACCTTTCGGGGCCTGGCACGCATTTCAAGAATAGGTGTAAACAGAGGCTAATTGGGGCATTCCGGTAGATTTCCGCGCAAGACAATCCGGACATGCATCATCCACCAGAAGCAAGGCAGTCCCTGGCTTGCATGCCAGTTTTATTTGCTTTCTTAGTTTATTCATTAATTAATTAGGATTTTGTAATATTTCGGACTGTAATATTCTTTTATTCGGGACTGTAATATTGGGACTGTATATTTATTCGGACCCTCTGAGCGAGGGCATAACTGTAATAAGTGTGCGTGAGTGTGATGTATGTCTTCCAACCCCACGTCTTTCTCCCTTTTATTTATCCGCTTATGATGGTTAGATTAGGGCATATTTAAATTAGCATACAGTATGATAGCATGTTTGCATTCATTCATCTGTTTTGCATGCACCGGGCTCGGCGCATCATACTAACTGCATTGTACTTTCAATTCCAAGTTGAATACATGGTAGTTGTAGCATTTCATATACCATCTTAGAATAGCCGAGCCTGTTATAGTTGCATTTTGCATGTGTTGCATTAGGCATTTCTGTATACTTAGGATCATACATGATTTCTAATGTAGTTTCTATTTTGGCTTGGAGTACTCGGTGAGCTTTATGCTTTAACATCCTTGCATGAGTGTGAGTGTTGCCATGAATAGCATGCTTACCATGAGGCTATGTGCTTATATGATATAACTGCCTGAATGCCTGTGGGTGAAGGTTGGGTTATCTGAATTGGAGTAAATCATCAAATGTTTTAAAGCCTACCTGCGGGTAGCAAACCATTTTCAAAAAAAAACAAACATGAAATGTTTCGTTCCAATTTAGGCGACCCGGTCTATATTTGTATGTTGTGTGCATCACATAGTAACCTAGGCTAATAACCGGAATAAGAACTCACAATGTTTTCAAAAATTGATATCATGATTAGTAGAGGCCGGTCTATGACCGGGCGAGCGGGGGTGCTCACGAAGTGACCTTCCCCAATCATACCCAAGTTCCCGAGCCGAGGCAACTTTGGTGATGACGGACACGTGGCCTTTTGGCACCGAGTCAGGGTTTCCTAAATTTCCCAAAATAAAACATTTAGGTGGCGACTCTGTATCTGGCAAAACAGTCCATGTTTGGCACTACTTTTTCAAAAATCTGTTTCTCAAAACGATTTGCCGGATTTGGACTCTTTGGTTCAGATTAAGAACCGTGACATTTAAGAGTCCGAGCTGTAGTGACCCCAAATGAACAGAACGGGAGCTAACCCTCCCGGGGCGTTCGGGGGACGTCTACAGTTTCTGGCGACTCTGCTGGGGATTTAGAGAACTTGACTCGAACTCATGATATCTGTTTTTTACTACACTTGTGTGATTCTTTGCATTGCATTTGCATTGGTGCGCCTAGGACACCGAACGGTTTGCCGGAGGCTTGTCTTGTCAAGGCATGACCATAAGGCTGACCGGTTGTGGGCTCTGCCAGTATGGGAACACAAACCCCGGTTTTACCGGGGCGCCCTCTTTGACCATTCGACCTAGTGCATATTCGGATCCATAGTGACCATTCCAAATTAGGACAGGTTGCTTACCCGTTTATAGGTTGTTTGAAATCGCTGCGTGCGTAGTGAAACCCTAGCTCCTGACACAATAGGACAGGGAAACCCTACCCCAATATAGGGGTGTTTTGGCTCTCACTTATCTGTTATATGCTTTAGAGTGCGTCTCTACAGGAATGCATGTATCAGTATATGAGTTTGGGCATCAAGCCTGCGGGCTTCAGTTCAGTATTATCAGTATCAAGCCTGCGGGCATCAGTTCAGTATTGACAGTATCAAGCCTGCGGGCATCAGATCAGTATATGAGTTCAAGTATCAGGCCTGCGGGCATCAGTTTAATACATGAGTTTCAGCATCAGGCCTGCGGGCATCAATTCAGTATTATGGGTATCAGGCCTGCGGGCATCAACCAGTAGTTGAGAACGAGTTATCTGCGGATATCAGATTCTGTTTTAGGGAACAGTGATACAGGGATAATAATCAGTGTTTGAGGACAGTGTGTTATTCAGCTTATTGACTGTGTGTTGATTATGCCCGACTGTGTGTCTTGCATTTTATTTTAAGCTGTTATGCTGCCCGTTTATCTGTTTATTTATTTCCTTTTCGCTTTATTTATCTTTTGCTAGGCCAGTTTTAGCACGATTGCTTCCAACCCGACAAGCATTCCCCAAGCACCTTGGACACGAGGTCGTCGACTCCATCGATCTGAGGATCTAATCGACGGACAGCCAGTGTTCCATTCTTTACCCCCTGTTACCAGAAGGAAGCCGAAAAGGCGCAGTGTGTCAGAACAGAGGTTGTCAGAGCAGTGGGTTACTTCATCTGAGGACCACAGGACTGAGGTCTCAATTACTGCTGTAGAAATAGACATACCAGTTAGACAGATGGATCAACAGAATACATCAGGGATGAAGGCTCTAATGCGCCAGATGCAGGAAAGCATGAGACAGATGCATGATGATGCCACCCGTCAAACGGAGTTTTCCAAACAGCAGGCCGCGATCATGGCCCAACAGGCCGAACTAATCGCCAGGCTGCAACAGCAGAATACAGCATCTGCTTCACAACAAATTCCTCCTCCGGCAGGGGCTCCGTTACCTGAGCAGGCACCTACTGTTCAGAACGCCCCACCAAATGCCCAGAATACCCTACCAAATGTCCAAAACTTACAAGAGGACACGAGTCTTCCAACGGGGCCAGCTCCGCCCCCGCTTCCCCCACAACTGTCCAAGGTCCATACATCTAATCACCCGGACTCTCCATTCGAGGTCGAGGTTGATCACACAGCTCTGAAGTTGAGCCAACTGGAGAAGCTCTTTAAGAAATCCCAAGGGGTCAAGGCTATGCCGGATATCGAAGATGGATATACCGAGGAGGCCGTAACACTCCCCGATAGGTTCAAAATGCCACAAATCGACCGTTTTGATGGGTCCGGCGACCCCATGGTCCATATTCGACTGTTCGCAGACGTCTTGCGGCCAATGGGCCTAACACGACCACAGAAGCTCTCATTATTCGGCCGAACCCTGTCGGGTGTGGCCTCTCATTGGTACACAAGATTACAAGATGAAGTGAAAAAGAATTGGGATGAAATGGCTGAGGCCTTTGTCGCGCAATATTCATACAACACTCAGATCGAGATCACAACTCGTGATCTCGAAACGACAAGGCAAGAACCCAAAGAATCTTTTTCGGACTTTGTGATCCGATGGAGGGCGAAGGCGTCAATGATGACTTTAAGGCCCACGGACAAAGATCAAATTCGGATGATTGTGCGCAATCTCCACCCAAAGCTAATGCAGAGGATGATTGTAGTCCCCTTCCCTACTTTCGCAGATTTACATGATATGGGGGTGCAAATCGAAGACGCAATGAAACAAGGTCTGTTTGACCATGACAGGGAACAACCGAGGAGGACGTTTAACCGTAACAACAATGCGGGCCCGAGTGGCGCTGCAAATACAAGAGCCTCGAAAGTTGGTATGGTCACCACCACTCCCCCTTCCCCTCCAAGGCCCATGACTGCCACACCCTTCTCCGGCGCGTCCGGAAGCAACACACAAGCCAACAGATTCCAACCGCGAGGCCAAAGAACCTTTACCCCACTATATATGCCTCTGACCAAAGTTCTGGGAATATTGATCAGAAAGAATCATTTAAAACCCCTAGAACCAAAGCCATTACCGAATCCACTCCCCCCCTCTTACGACCCGTCAAAATACTGTGCGTATCACCAACAACACGGTCATGACACCGACCGTTGTTACAGATTGCGTCATGAGATCCAAGATCTTATTGACAAACAAGTGATCGCACCTCCTGATAAACCCAATGTCACAACCAACCCTCTCCCACCACATAACCAAGCTCCTCCTCCCAAAAGAATTAACTTTATCCAGACTGGGGTCGCATCTTACGATCCTAGCATCTATATTACACCCACCCACCTACCCAAGCCGGAGGTGTTCCTCCCCGATTGCACTGATTTCTTGTGCATGGTGGACATCTCCAAAACCCAACCAGAACCGGTGGTGGTGACCGTCGAAGACGGAGCAGGGCAGATTTTGGGAGGAAATGAGATTGTTGAATCTGAAACTGGGCAGAATTTTGTCGGGGGAGCCTATGATCCAAGCAAGTACATCCTATCAATGAGCCGAATTGGGCTAAGTGTAGAATTGCCAAAGACAGGAGAACTATGCATGATCCGGGGGGATGGATCTGGGCTATGGGCAGATGAGCTGACAGCCGTAGAGGAGGACTTTGCTAACTTGCAATTTCTCGAGGACCAGGAACTGGGGGATGCGTCGATTAACTGGTATGATTATGAGGGATCAGAGGAGGCCACGGGATGGCTCGAAGATCAACCGGATGCAGTGGGGGAAACCCAACCAGAACAGAGCCCGGCAGGGGCAGAAATATCAGTTGTGGCCGGAACGGCCGAAAATCAAGTTGTACCGCCGGAGAGCGCCGGTGTAAAGAATTCCGCTCGGGACACGGGCATTATGGATATGGGAACTATTAAACAAACAGCTGTACTGACGTAGCTGGAACAAGGAAAGTTTGAAGAGGCTGAGAGAATTAGAAAAGCTAAAGGCCCTGAGGGGACCGAAAGTGCTGTGTGCACGAAGACAGACAATGCTGCGAGCATATGGACAGAGAGCACTGAGAGTGCGAGTGGACCGGAGCCAGACAGGTGTCTGTTGGCTGCCAGCGGAATGTGGTGGGAAGATGACGACTTGTGTCTTGCCCACACCGATGAAGACTGGGGAAGTGGCCAGCCGGATGATACTTGGTATCTTGATGAAGTGGACCATATGACAAGAAGTGGGCGGTACTTCAAACCCCCACACCTGGATCAACCCGAGGCATCCGGGAAAGATAGAGAAGCGGAGAGACAGAAGGAGAAGCAGATTGAAGAGGAAGCTGTGCTGAAACAATTAAAGAAAATACAAGCAGACATCTCCATCTGGGGACTGCTAATGGCATCACGAGTACACAGAGAAGCTGTCCTATCTGCTATGGACAAGTCCAAACTCTCCACAGACACCACGCCTGAACAGCTGGTTGGGCTGGTTTTTCCGGGAGGAGGTTCCCCGGCATTAACCTTTTCGGACAAGGAACTACCGCCTGAGGGCACAAGTCATAACAAACCTCTCTATATTTCTGTGGAATGTAGAGATAAGTGGATACCGGTGGTACTTGTTGATACCGGGTCTGCGATTAATGTCTGCCCGACCAGAACGGCATATGCAATCGGGTTGAAACTCGTGGACTTCGTCCCAACTACCCAAGTGATCAGAGCATACGATAATACCAGCAGAGAGGTGATGGGGACTGTTAAAATTCAAACCAAGGTTGGTCCAGGACAACACAGCATTGAATTTCATATCTTGGACGTTCCTGCAACCTTTAACCTACTTTTGGGGCGACCGTGGTTGCACCAGGTCAAAGCAGTCTCTTCCACTCTACATCAGATGCTAAAGTACCCCCACGGGAAAGGGGTGGCGATCGTTTTTGGGAATTCATCAATCCATCCGCCGCCGGAAGTGTCTACACCTGTCTTGGAGATTGAGCACGGCACGGAGGATGTGTTTTTGTCGGGGTTCACTTTGGCCGAGGCTCAAGTGGTGCAGAATGTCATGGCTGTGAATGAGGGCATGTATGTTAGTGCTCAATCTATATACCTCATGAACAAGCTAAAACATACCCCCGGGATGGGATTAGGGAGAAGCGGCCGGAAGGGCGTCTCAGTTTTGGCCGAAGTGCCACACAACCCTTACGCCTTTGGACTGGGTTATCTGCCCACCAAAGAGGATTGGGTGAGGAAAGGAAAAGAAATGGCCGGAAGGGCCAGGGCAAAGAAGGCCGGGAAGCCATTTGATTTAATGCACAGGCCCATCTGGGGTACCCTAAACGGACGTTTCGTCCGGGAGGGGGAAGATTTTCCATTCTGCGGCTTCCCGGAGCCATGGCTAAACGCGGAGGGGACGCGCGTGCCTGGTTTTGAAATCTTCTTCGACATACAATTATCTAGGGATGACGTTGCCGAAGCGCAGACAGACCCACCAACTGAGGTTGAGCAATGTGAAGCAGTGGATCCTGAGAGCACAGAGCTTGAAATGGGGGTAGCACTGGCGAGTCTACTATCAGATCCTCCGATCAGCCAAGAGTGCTTGGGGGATAACTCTTCGGTTTCTGTGATTGGAGATGAAATAGCTACGGGCTTTCCAGCGCCGATCTTGGATGCATCTATCGCACCTTCTCTCATCTGGCAGTATGAAGAAGGCTTTTTATCTAGCAGTTCCGGGTCAGGTAGTGAGCCGGAATCTGATTCTACCGAATCTTGTGCATCGGAATCAGATTCCAGCTCGACTGAGTCTGAGTCCGGTATTCCTGGGGGTGATAACCCGGATACCACAGTCCTGTCTAGGTCGTCTTTTTCATTTTCTTTTGAGTCTGTTGTAACAGAGGAATCTGACGGCTTGGAAATATTTAATGAGAATGATGTGGATGTGGTTTCCGAGTATTTTTCTGTGCCTTTGATTTATTGCTTAAATCAGGATTTTCAAAATTTTGATGAAAACAGCGACGAAGAAATTCCCCCAGTTTTGCAACGATTAATTGATCAGGAGCAGGAAAGATTTGTTAAACCTTTAATGGATGAAATCACTACTGTGAATGTTGGTACTGAGAAGGACCCGCGGCTAGTCCAGATCGGGTCCACGTTGTCTTCAGAGGAGCGCGAGCGCTTAGTCGCTTTATTAAAAGATTTCAAAGATGTTTTCGCGTGGTCCTACGAAGACATGCCTGGAATCGATCCTGAGATTGTACAGCACCGGATCCCTCTTGATCCCGAGGCCCGACCTGTCAAACAGAAACTCAGAAGGATTCGCCCGGACTGGGCTCTCAAAATTAAGGAAGAGGTCACCAAGCAAATTGACGCAGGGTTCCTGCTGGTATCTGAATATCTAACTTGGTTGGCCAATATAGTTCTGGTGCCAAAGAAGGACAGCAGAATTCGGGTCTGTGTAGACTTCAGAGATTTGAACAGGGCCAGTCCGAAGGACGACTTTCCCTTGCCACACATTGACGAATTGGTGGATTTCACGGCAGGACACGCCTTGCTTTCGTTTATGGATGGTTTCTCAGGCTATAATCAGATAGTAATGGCACCCGAAGACCGGGAGAAGACTGCGTTCACTACCCCGTGGGGTACATATTGTTATCGAGTGATGCCATTCGGGTTGAAAAATGCTGGAGCTACGTATCAACGGGCAGCAACTACAATATTGCATGATATGATCCATAAGGAGGTCGAGGTGTATGTGGACGACATGATTGTCAAGTCCAAAGATAGAGAGGGCCACTACACCGCCTTACAAAAATTCTTCCAAAGGATCAAAGAGTTTCGGCTGCGACTGAATCCCCAGAAATGCACGTTTGGTGTTACAGCAGGGAAGATGCTAGGGTTTCTGATCACACAAAGGGGCATCGAGGTCGACCATTCCAAAATCAAGGCCATCTTAGAAATGCCACCACCAAGGACTGAAAAGGAGGTGCGAGGCTTTCTGGGTAAAGTGCAATTCATAGGACGGTTTATTTCTAAATTAACCTTGACTTGTGAACCACTTTTTGGTCTCCTGAAGAAAGGAAAGAAATTCCAATGGGACGGCCGATGTCAAGCAGCTTTTGAGCAGATCAAAGAGTATCTACAGAACCCACCCGTGTTGTCACCGCCAGAGCCGGGGAGACCGTTGATACTGTACCTTTCGGTAACTGAGACTACCATGGGCTGCATGCTCGCGCAGGAGTCAGAAGACAAAGTGGAAAGGGCCATATACTATCTGAGCAAAAAGATGCTGGATTACGAGACCCGCTATACACCGCTGGAGAAGGCTTGTTTGGCCTTGGTATGGGCAACCAGGAAGCTACGGCACTACCTGTTAGCCCACTCTGTAATGTTGGTTTCGCGTTTGGATCCCATCAAATATCTTTTCGAGAAACCAGCACTTACGGGTAGGCTAGCTCGATGGCTGCTGTTGCTCTCCGAATTTGATTTGAAGTATGTAACGCGCAAGTCAGTAAAAGGTAGAG
Source organism: Camellia sinensis (assembly GCF_055761805.1). Lineage (NCBI taxonomy): Eukaryota > Viridiplantae > Streptophyta > Magnoliopsida > Ericales > Theaceae > Camellia > Camellia sinensis. Next base: position 65,712,018 of record NC_138972.1, read on the forward strand.
CGGTAGCGGAGTTCCTTGCCGACCACCCGGTTAAGGGGGATGAAGCGGTTGAGTATCTATTCCCAGATGAAGCTATTCTACACGTCGAAGATGAAACTTGGACGATGTACTTTGACGGAGCGTCAAACCAGTATGGGTATGGAATAGGGGTGTTGCTGATAGCGCCTGATGATTCCCGTATTCCTTTAGCATTCAAGCTCCGGTTCAAAGTCTCCAACAATGAAGCAGAGTATGAGGCATGTATTGCTGGCCTGGAAGCAGCCCTGGAATTAGGGGCAAAACGGCTGGACGTCATTGGGGACTCGAACCTTGTTGTGTCTCAAGCAAAAGGAGATTGGAAGGTCAATGAGGAAAGGATGATAATCTACCACCAAACCTTGGATCTGCTAATTCCTCGGTTTGAGAAGCTAAATTTCACCCACCTCGTAAGAGAGAACAACAGGTTTGCAGATTCACTAGCAACTCTATCTTCTATGATAGACATCCCGTCCGGAGTCCGGATGCGTCCAGTCATTATTGATCAGAAGTTCGTGCCGGCATACGAATCGATTTCCGCCATAGATGAAGTTCAAGACGGCAACCCCTGGTACTACGACATCTGGAACTTCTTAGAAAAGGAGACATATCCACTAGGGGCAAATGCCAAGGATAAGAGGGCTGTCAGAAGAATGGCTGCTCAGTTTATCATCTGCGGGGGTAAGCTGTACAAAAGGGGCCATCTGGGAATGCATAAGCTCTGTGTCGAAGCTGAAGAGTCAAAACGCCTGATGGAAGCCATCCATGGGGGAGAGTGCGGAGCACATATGAATGGAGTAATGCTGGCCAGAAAGATCCTCAGACAGGGCTACTACTGGTCAACCATGGAGGAGGATTGTATTAGCTTTGTTCGGCGATGCCACAAGTGTCAAATCCATGCAAATCGCATGAACATCCCGCCGTCAAAACTGTACAACATGACTTCGCCGTGGCCTTTTTCAGTCTGGGGAATTGATGTGATCGGAGCTGTTACCCCAAAGGGGTCAAACGGGCATGAGTTTATCCTAGTAGCGATAGATTATTTCACAAAGTGGGTCGAGGCCCAATCATACGCGGTGTTGAAGGCGTCACATGTCGCAAAGTTCATCAGGAACAACATCATCTGTCGCTACGGGGTGCCAAACGAGATAATTTCAGATAATGGTTCCCATTTCAAGAAGGAAGTGATAGACTTGTTGGAGAAATACAATGTGGCTTTTCATAAGTCATCTACATACAGGCCGCAGACCAATGGAGCGGTTGAGGCCGCCAACAAGAATATCAAGCATATACTACAGAAGATGGTGGAAACCTATCGAGATTGGCCAGACAAGCTGCCATTTGCTCTGTGGGGCTACAGGACTTCAATCAGAACTTCTACTGGAGCAACTCCATATTCATTGGTCTATGGAATGGAGGCTGTTCTACCCATTGAGATTGAAGTTCCGTCGTTACGAGTATTGGCTGAATGCCAGATAGCCGAGGCAGATTGGCAGCAAAGCAGATTCGAAGAACTCATGCTCTTTGATGAAAGAAGACTGAAAGCACTGTACCACATCCAAGGCTATCAACGCAGAATTGCCCGGGCTTTCAACAAGAAGGTTAAGTCCAGGAATCTGAAAGAAGGAGATTTGGTGCTCAAAGACAACCGAGCTCCCATCCACGACCCAAGGGGCAAGTTCAAACCTAATTGGACTGGTCCTTACATCATCAAAGCTATCTGGTCAGGTGGGGCTGTGGTTCTGATGGATCTAGATGGCTTGGAGTTCTCACAACCGATCAATATGGACAAGTTGAAGAAATACTATCCTTGAGAGGCTCGCTAGGCCGAAAACCCGAAAGGGCGACCTAGGCAAAAGTCAGAGCACAAAAAATTAGAAAATATAAAAACTGAGCTCGCAAGGTTGAAAACCCGCAAATGGCGGCCTTGGCAAAAGTTAGAGCGCAAAAGGAGAGTGAAAATACTCGAGTGAACCTTAGCCTGAACTACGTAAGGCTTGATTCCCATCTTTGGGATACGTAGGCAACTTCACCTTGAAGTTCAGCCATAAACTTTTCCCCGATCAACTCTGTCCATTTCGATCATCTCAGTCATCTTTATCCATCAGCATTTATCGTGATCTCCGGTACAGTGCTGTTCAAACTAGGGGCAACTTTCCGTTGCCGCGACGGTGCAAAGTTACTCAGACAAGGGGCAACTTTCCGTTGCTTTGCAGTGCCGCATTGTTCTTCAGACTAGGGGCAACTTTCCAGTTGCGGGGATCTGGGATTGTGCATCTCAGTGACAGATTTTCGGCGTGTCCAATTCTGATCCACATCGAAAATAGTTTTGAAAAGTTTTAATAAAAGTTGACTTTGTTCAAATCAATCTTTTTACGACTAAGACCATTTTTGGACCAAAAACGAAAAATTTTCAGTACCACAACTGTCAATTTCATTGATTTCAAAACTGAGTTCTCCTGCTCTTGCATTACAATCGAGGTTGCTTTTTTAGTACATTCATAAAGAAAACTTGAAAATGCTAAATAAGCAATAAATTTGGGGCATAGTTGAATCAAGTATCTCTGCGTCCCCTCCCAGAGCTGGACGAAGCATCTGATGCCAAGCTGGGCCCAACCTGTGCCTCCTCATTGAGCCAATCCACGCACTCATCGGACAAAGTGCAACTGAAAGTTGAAGCAGGGGCCAGGAGCTCTCTAGTCCTCCATGCTGTGGCATATCGGGCAAGCTGTGCACCCCGGATCGGGAAAGCGGCTGGGTACTCAATCCCCTCCGGCGGGCAGGTCTGATCATGACCAAACTGATGCAGGAACCGGAATGGAAAATAGAATACGCAGTGGGTTAGACCAATCAATTGGATCCCAATCAGCCGAGACATACTATAGCTCATTACCGGGAGGTTGAGCCAAGGGCAACGCCAAGCAATGCCGTCTGCGGACAAATTGCACATCCAATCGAACCACCACCTTTCGTCAAGAGCATTGACTAGGCGCTGCCGAAAGAAGTAGCCTCGAGCTGAATAAGCTGGGCAAGAGTCCACAACCTGCAACTTATCCATTAACCATACCTAGGGGAGGGATGGAAAATGAGAGAATAAAGAACAGAGAGATGTACGATGAGAGAAAAGTGAGACAAGGGTTTTGTGAGAAAAACCGAGCCTGAGGGTCGAGTGATGTGAGCAAATATATATGTGAGGTCGGGTGGGAAACATTACCTGCAGTAGCAGCGGACTCCCAGCAAACCTAGTCGCCTCCCGGCGATAGACAGAATCTAAGCCCATCAGTGTCTCGGCCAAGGTCATGGCAATACAGCTCTTTCCTTCTCTCAAACCTTGGGCGACTTCAATCAGGCGAATGCTAGCCCCGCCGAAGCCCGAGGAAAGCAGAAAGTGAGACAACAAACATAAGCAGAGGGCGTGTTGCCGGAAACCCTGCCAATAATGGTTGCTGCGGTCACCAGCGTCGGAAAAACGATGGATCAAGCCGAGGATGTCCAGTTCCCCACTGCAGATCAGAAACCGAGCGTCATGCGCCGTGAGCCCACACATCCGCCCTAAAGCCTGGGCGTGACCAAAACGGAGCTGGGGCAAGATCACTTCAGAGCACTCAGACTCCATCAAAACCTGAAAATCTTCGAAAGTGGGGCACATCTCTTGGCCGCCAAAGCTAAAAACATGCGTCACTGGATTCCAGAACCTTGCCGCGGCATGGAAAAAAGAAAGATGTAGCGGAGTACGACTCAGCGTGAATAGTGCATTCAAGCCGAAACCCCGGAAATTCAGCTTTTCCGAGCCATCTAGAGAAGAAATCCAAAATGTGATATTTTCTGCGAGAAACGCCTCCATCTTTGGCTAAAACCAAGATGAAATGAATGTTCCCGAAGTTGAGGCTTTTATAGAAGGAAAAACACTATTCATGGGGACACGTGTCAAAAATCTGGAGGCTGCAGGACTGAGTGGCCGGCCAGCCACCTTTTCTGGCTGGCCAGCCATTTACTTTTTTCAGAAATGGCCGGCCAGCTGTCTCTCTCCACCAAAAATGGCCGGCCGGCTCCCAGGGATGGCCAGCAATGCTGCAGTGTACCCCCCTGGCCCTGTTTTACCCTTTGAGGAAAGTTTCAAGCATTTCCATGTAACGGGAGAATCAAAGGCCTTCATCTCCCTCCGTTTCGGATGCGTTCCGATGCCCAGATCGTCAGAAGTACACTTTGTTGTTGTTGAGTTTTGTTTATCGAGTTGTCGTTTTGCTTATCGAGTTGTTTGTCGAGCGGACGTGTTTTGTGTTTTTGAGTTATTGCTCTCTGTTTAAGCAATTTTTGTTAAAGTCTGGTTTATTTGTGTTGTTGCATTTTGCTTATCGAGTTGTAAACTTTCTAAGGTCCTGTTGTATCTTAGTAAGTTGAGTTGTTTAGTTTGTTGCGTCGGTTCACTACCTGACTTGGTGATTACACAATGCACATTTCCATTCAATTTCATTTTTGTGCGAAATAATTGATGCGATACGATGCTAAAAGTTTAAAATACAAACACCTTTTCAAAAGCTATTTCATTCCATCATGCTTTACAACAAACAAAGGTACAAGTTTTACGAAAAAATAAAACTGCCTAACAATGTGCAAAGTGCTACAAACTACTAGCAAAAAGAAAAATAAAGCAGGAAATAGCAACATCAAAGTCCTCGGGAGCGGGAACGAGAAGCACGCCTCATCCTCTTTTGCGGGACAATCTTCGCACCACCATCTGAGTCGGAGCTGTCATCCTCAGGATCCCCCTCGGCCTCGCCTCTATTCCCCGAGCCAAAACCGGAGCCCCCCTCCTCAGCAGATGTCTCTGACTGACGATCGGTAGCCTCCTCCTCCTCTTCTACATCCTCCTCCTCCTCATCAGGCTCCACCTCCACAACGTGAGCCCTGCGTCTGCGGACAGGCCCCCCTCGAGCTCCTCGAAAAGGCCTAGATGGCCCGGCTCCTCGGGAAGGCCGAGATGACCCAACTCCATGAAAAGGCCCAGATGGCCCAGCTCCCCAATGAGGCCCAGATGGCCTAGCCTGCGACTGACCGGACCATGAAGGCATCTGAAAACAAAGAGTTCAATTCAAATGCATCAGTCCAAATGTATACATCAGATGCAGATACAAGCAAAGGCTACATGAAGTGGGTGCGTGTGAATACAGAATGCAAGTGGGGTGTGTGTTAGATGTGCTCTACACAAGTAGTCTATCGATGCAGTAGAAATCAGCATGTCATCAGAAGTATGATAAATGCCAGAAAACTGAAGGGTACCTGAATGCCCGCGACAGACAACTGTGCCTCCCTACGCAGGACCATGCCCTCGAGTGTGGCCACCAGTCCAACCACCTCCTCCACGTACCCTCGCGATGGCTGCAAAAATGAGCTCATAATCATCAGTGAACAGAAGAGTGTCTAAACATCTGAATGATGAATGAAAAGAAGTGGAGCATACCGGCGGTGAGTCCGGATCAATGGCGTATCGATCACTGGGCATCGGAGGCTCTAGTGGAATCGGAGTCGGAGAGCTAGCCCCATACTGCCACGCCATCAACTCAGTAGGCATATCTGGCCATCCGGGATGAGGATGAACCGACGGAGCCGGAGGAACCGGTCTACTCCCACCTCTAGATGTACCGGCCCTGCTAGTAGAAGGGGCGTCTGCAGCCCGAGCCCGAGCCTGGTCCGAGGATGACATGCCGGCAGGCCTCATCATCGGGATACGAGCTTCCGTCAATGGAGGCATCAAATATATGTGACGGTAAGTGGCGTAGTCCCCCTCCTCAATGTATAGTAAAGCATCACTGCCCAGCATGGCGCCGACTACCTCTGAGTAAGAGAGCCTATCAGCAGTCCGCATACTGGCTGGGGGTACTGCGGGAATATCCTAAGAAAGATACCCCCATACCTGGCGCAGAAAGCGTTCCCCCAAGAACCATGCCCTGCCAACTGGCCCTTCGAGCAGGACACTATACTGGGAAATGCCCGACGCTCCGGTATACTGAAGTCGGAGGCCGTCACCCAAGGACACCCAGGGCTGCCATGTAATCTGCGGATGATGAATGCATAAACCAATCAGAAATCGAGAATATACAGAGCAAATCAAAGATGAGAATGAAAAGAACTGAAAGTTCTGAAGTACCTCTGAATGTCGCACAGTGTCAAAGTACTGTCGCAGGCGAATGAGGGTCTCTCGAGGCCTCGGCCGGTGTGGGCCCTCGAACACCAATGAATATGGGGTCATGGGAATCCCTACCACCTCCAGCTCTGGGGCTAATGATGGGAAGTATACATAGACCCATAGCTGAGAAAGGCAATGCAGAATGTAAGTACGAAATGCTGAGAGCAAAATACAGACTGTAAAAGTGCGCTGTGTGTGTGCAATGTACAAGTAATGAGAAGCAGAAATGTAATCAAGGGGACAGAAAGTACCTCCCAGGCTCTCCAGTAGCCGCCAAGTAAATCGTCCCGCCCGCGGGAGGTCGCGCTCATATAAAAGTAAAGGGTAGCCAGGCCGGCGCCACCCCAGTCATAACGATGGACCTGTGATAGGTCAACCAGAGCGCTCAGCAGGTATAGCCCAACTATGTTCCCTCTGTCGGCGAACAGGGTAGTCCCGAAGAGGAACATCAGGAAACCACGGGCATACTGCTCCGTCTCCTCGGGACTCTCAGGCACCATCTCCGCCCGCCGGAAGTGGGAGGAGAACCAAGTGTATCGGACTCTCCCAGAGACCCTGTCAACAGGTGGGTGAGCCCCCAATAGATACATCCAGGCGGCCTCCCACTCGCCCATATCCTCATCGTAGGGGATGGACCAACCTCCGACGTCTAAGCCGGTCAATACAGCGAAGTCAAAAGGGGTCATGGTCATGTCCCCGGTAGCAGAGAAATGAAAGGAGTTGGTGGTGTCCCACCATCTCTCTACCAAGGCTGCCATCAGCGTCCTCCTGGCAGGACAACGTGACAACCCGACGCAAAAGGGTCCGAATCCTGCCAAATCTACCAAATCTCGGACGGCCTCCGGGAGCTCGGCATACCAATCCCGCGCGATGGTAGAACCATACCCTCGCACACTGCGGGAACCAACCTGCATTCAGAATGAATACGTGTGTCAATAATGAAATGAATGGGCTGTGTGCCAATGGAATGAAATGGACTGTGTGCCGATGCAGTGAAATAAGCTACATGCAAATTCTAATATGGGCTGCGTGTTCAGAAAATTTGAAGTTTGGGCTGCGTGTTCAACTTTCAGTTAAATTGTGGGCTGCGTGTTCACTATCTATCTGGGCTGCGTGTTCAGAAAATTTGAAGTTTGGGCTGCGTGTTCAACTTTCAGTTAACTTGTGGGCTGCGTGTTCACTATCTATCTGGGCTGCGTGTTCAGAAAATTTGAAGTTTGGGCTGCGTGTTCAACTTTCAGTTAACTTGTGGGCTGCGTGTTCACTATCTATCTGGGCTGCGTGTTCAGAAAATTTGAAATTTGGGCTGCGTGTTCAACTTTCAGTTAAATCGTGGGCTGCGTGTTCACTATCTATCTGGGCTGCGTGTTCAGAAAATTTGAAGTTTGGGCTGCGTGTTCAACTTTCAGTTAACTTGTGCGCTGCGTGTTCACTATCTATCTGGGCTGCGTGTTCAGAAAATTTGAAATTTGGGCTGCGTGTTCAACTTTCAGTTAAATCGTGGGCTGCGTGTTCACTATCTATCTGGGCTGCGTGTTCAGAAAATTTGAAGTTTGGGCTGCGTGTTCAACTTTCAGTTAACTTGTGGGCTGCGTGTTCACTATCTATCTGGGCTGGGTGTTCAGAAAATTTGAAATTTGGGCTGCGTGTTCAACTTTCAGTAAAATCGTGGGCTGCGTGTTCACTATCTATCTGGGCTGCGTGTTCAGAAAATTTGAAGTTTGGGTTGCGTGTTCAACTTTCAGTTAACTTGTGGGCTGCGTGTTCAGAAAATTTGAAATTTGGGCTGCGTGTTCAACTTTCAGTTAAATTGTGGGCTGCGTGTTCACTATCTACCTGGGCTGCGTGTTCAGAAAATTTGAAGTTTGGGCTGCGTGTTCAACTTTCAGTTAAATTGTGGGCTGCGTGTTCACTATCTACCTGGGCTGCGTGTTCAGAAAATTTGAAGTTTGGGCTGCGTGTTCAACTTTCAGTTAAATTGTGGGCTGCGTGTTCACTATCTAATCTGGGCTGCGTGTTCGGAAAATTCAAAATGTGGGCTGTGCGTCCACTTTCAAATCCGGGCTGTGTGTTCGACAAATCAGTGTTTGAGCCGTGTGTTCTAATGTGTACAATGCGTTCACAATTAATTGGTGAGCCAAATGTTCAGAAATTCAAGTGTTGAAACTACATGTTCAAGATGTAAGCAAAGTACTATGTCATAAGCTAAACTGCATGTTCAAGCATGGCAAAGGTGCGAAATGTAAAATACAGAAGATGAGGTAAATACCTCTCGGGCCTCGTGAGAGAGATGCTGCTCCGGCTCTCTGAGAAGCAGATCCCCGGGTGCTCGCTCGTCAAAACTGGTAAAGTGACGGAAGACAGCACGAGGGAGGACGTGTGCTGGCGGACGGTACCTCCCGGGAATGAAAGGTCGGGTCCTCGGGGGTAGAGTCATGGGATCGAAATCATCTCTGGCACCTGGAAAACATCCGCCGTGGGGAGAATTGCCCGCCATTTTCAAAAAATCTGTAAAAGGGAGCAGAAATGAGCAAAATGGGCCAAAATTGGAAAAAGTCAACAAAAGTCAACTCTCGGGAAATGAAAAGTCAACAAAAGTCAACTCACGAGAAAATATTCCAAATATTGAGACAAACTTACCTCAAGTGGCGAAAATGCAAAAAGAAGCTCCGAAGCCGGAATTTAATCGCTTCAAAGTGCTTGAAACTGAGTGTTTTTGCGGAAACAATTTGCGCGGGGCGTTGGAAAACGCGCGTGAAACTCAGATCTGGAGAGGAAAGTGTTGTAGAAGGCAAGAAAAGGAAGGGGCCTCGGCTGCCTTTTATAGGCCTCAAGCCTTGGTTGAAGAAGCATGCAAAAAGGAGGGAAAAAGACCAAAATACCCCCGGATTAAAGCACATGGCCGGCCGACCCCTTTTTCTAGCCGGCCAGCTATCTGCTTTTTGCAGAAATGGCCGGCCAGCCATTAGCTTTATGGGAAACCGGTTGGCCACCTCCCCTTGGGAAGATGAACGGCCGGCCATGTCCCCCACATGCTCACCTAGCTCTCTGCAAATTTTGAGGAAGATCGGAGTTCCCGGGACCTGAAAAAGTTCAAGAAAAGTACACTTCCGGTCGCGAAATGATCCGCCGGGACTTCGGCTTCGAGTCCTGACATGTGTCTCATCATCACTCATCGAAATCAAAGTGTATCCTTTTTGAATGAGTTGTAACCTTTCAGGGAAACGGATCGGAGGCCGTGATCAAGTTACCTTCACCGAAACACGCATTTCCGTACTCGTTGTTTCATGACAAATGAACACCCTGATTTATGCCAATTTTATACTATCCTGCACATAACTTGCATTCTATGAGCATACTTGCCTTGTCATGTACATTTCTTGATATTGGCATACCTCCATGTTTGAGCATGCTTTGTCACGCATGTTCCATTCTTGCATTGCGATGCATTCACTCACCGGCACTGCGTATGTCGAACTTTCGGGATCACATTAAATACATGTTGTTAGCATATTGTGTTCGTTGAGTCTCTCTCTTTTGCAGGCACGATATTGTATGTACGGTTCAATTGAGGCTGGTGCGACCAGACGAATCGCGCAGGTATCGTATCTTCTCCGTGTGAGACATGGCGGGGATTGAATAATCCTCCGCATTCTTAACTGCATGAAATGTAGTTGTTGCTTTGCATTCTTGCTTAAAACTGTTGCATCTATTTGCGAATACTTGCTTCATTACAGCTTGCTGCATTTGCATGATCATTGGATTACCTTCGGCTTCTTGCATATCATTTGCATTTTGCCCCCTGCCTGCGGGCACATCTCTGTCTATCCCGTATGTTTGTCTAAGTCTTCGGCCTTGTCAAAAATGGGTCGTCTCTGGGCTTTGACATTCACTCCCGTCACTTGTGACTTCCGAGTTCTGTCAAAGAGGGGCAACTGTAGACACCCCATTTTTGACCGACCTTAAGACTCAGACATCACCGATTGAGCGCTCGGTGACGTTGCATATCGTGCTCATTCAGAAGTCTCAGAGTCGCGGCCGTGAGCCCTGCCTCCAGACTTCCGAACCCTCTTCTGTGCCTTGTCTCGGTTTGCGAACCAGACTCGGTTTTCTCTGTTTCTTTTCCTGAGGGGAAGGAGAGGTCCTGTAGACCATCTCTCAGTGTCCGTAGGCTACATTTTGTGGCCATAGGCCATTTTGCCCATTTCGGAGTCCGGTTCCCGGTTTTCGGGACCGTAGGCCGTGTGCCTCGGTTCGGGACCGCTTAATCATCTCCTATTGCTCTGATTTTCGGCATACATCCTATTTAATCCCTTTTGAGGGACACTGGGGTCTGATAAACCCACTTCGTGGCCGAACGCCACTTTCGGTGCTTAACAGCCCATTTTCGGGACCTCGAACTGCGCGTTTTGGTCCCCGAGCGTTCGTTTTGCAACGGTTTTCGTTCATTTTTGGCAGGTACCTCTGTTTTATCACCGGGGAGGTCATTGAAGGGTGGGAGGCCAGCAATTGTTGCAGCAACCAGTTATCTCTCCTCCGGAGCCTCCCGGCGCCCGTTTTTCCAACTTCCGGGCTAATGTTGAACACCCTAGGGTTAGTGTTGCCAACTTTCAACCACATATTTGTGATGTACACACATGAGAGGACCCTAAAAGTTCATGGCCGGCCATTAATTCAACTTGACCCTTTTGACCCCCTCCTTCCGGGCTAATGTTGAACCCCTTGGACCTTTTTTCTTGAACTTTGAACCACATATCTGTGATGTACACACATGAGAGGACCCTAAAAGTTCATGGCCGGCCAGTAATTCAAATTGACCCTTTTGAACCCCTCTTTCCGAGCTAATGTTGAACCCCTTGGACCCACTTTCTTGGACTTTTAACCACATGGTTGTGTTGTACACACATAGGAGTACCTCACCAGTTGGTGGCCGGCCAGAAAATCTCATTGAACCTTTTGACCCCTAGCCGGCCGGCTAGGGGTTGTGGCCGGCCGGCCACCTGCAACAAAAGTACCAGGCCGGCCTGCTTCCTTGCACTGTACACTCTACAGCTGTGGAGCTGTTTCCCCCAGACAAGATCTTTATCTGGGGGATATTTCGTGGGGGAATGTTACTCTCCTTTTCCCCCACCTTTACACCCCTTCTTTGGCCTATATAGCAAGCAAGCCTTGTAGTATTTTGGGGTTAGAAAAACTCTCCTTCAAGCATCCATACTCAACTCCATCTTCATCCTTCTCAATTCTTTGAAAAACCCTAAATCCCTAACCATCATTCCTTCTACACCACCAAGCTCTACCACCACCACCTCATTTCCAGCAACAAGGAAGGTTTCTCAAAGGCCAAAGAAGCTGCAAATTCATCCAAGAAGCAACAAAAGTTTGAGTCTTCAAGGGTAAGTAATACTTTTACCCTTTTGACCCTTTTTCTTGATTTATTTGTAAGCCCCACTTGCTTTTTGTTTCAAGCTCCGGCCCTAACTGAAAAGGGCCCTCTTTTGAGCTCATCTTCACTTTTCATTAAGGGCTCAACCCTGTTTGAGCCCTCCATAATACACTTGCTTCATTGATCCTCTTATATGTCATGATTCTGCATGCTATTTTTGGCCCATGAGAAATCTGTTTTTGAGCATGTTGTAAACTGATATTAGGCTTATTTTGAGCCCCTCTTCAACATTGGAGAAGGGCTTAACATTGTTTGGTGCCTCCATGTGTCACTTGTAGTTATATCCCTTATTTGGCCCCATTTTTGCATAAATTGGTAGCCCCCTTTGCTTCTGTTTTTGGACCTTGGTCCGAACTGAAAGTGGCCTTATTTTGGCCTATAATTCATGTTTCATTAACATTTTTTTTCTGTTTGATGATTATTTTGTATACTTCATGTTATAGCCATTTTTGAGCCTTATTTTGCATCGCATTTGTATCATTTTTGTATACTGATTTGAGGTCTTCCATATACTGTAAATATTCATATTTTTGGTTCCTCTTCAATGTTGTAGAAGGAAATTTTTCAGTTTGGGTTTTTCTTATATCACTTGCTTCATTACCCCTCTTTTGGCCCCTATTCTTGCATGCCATTTTTGCCATACATATGCTTGCTGTTTGGCCATGTTTATAACTGTGAAAGTGCATCTTTTGGGACTGTCTAGCTTCTGTCTTTGCATTGCATGTCCATATTGTGCATGTTTAGCATAGCTATAGGCCATTTCGGGTGCCTAAATTCGCATTTCGGGACATTTCCTTGCATTTCATGTCATTTCGCTTCATTTCGGGACTGTTTTCCCCCATATTTTGTTGCTGAAATTCTGTTAGAATGATTGCCATCCATTCCATGTCATTTCATTGCATTCTGCCATTGGCTCGGTTTGCGTGCCCGTGTGCACGCATTTCGAGGCACTTCATTTTTATCCGCCGGCATCCTATGTGAGTGTGGCTGAGGCTCACTCATGTTGGTATAAGCCCATTTGTCATTTCCATGTCATTTCATTGCATTCCACCATCGCCTCGGTTTGCGTGCCCGTGTGCACGCATTTCGAGGCACTTCATTTTTATCCGCCGGCATCCTATGTGAGTGTGGCTGAGGCTCACTCATGTTGGTATAAGCCCATTTGTCATTTCCATGTCATTTCATTGCATTCTGCCATCGCCTCGGTTTGCGTGCCCGTGTGCACGCATTTCGAGGCACTTCATTTTTATCCGCCGGCATCCTATGTGAGTGTGGCTGAGGCTCACTCATGTTGGTATAAGCCCATTTGTCATTTCCATGTCATTTCATTGCATTCCGCCATCGCCTCGATTTGCGTGCCCGTATGCACGCATTTCGAGGCACTTCATTTTTATCCGCCGGCATCCTATGTGAGTGTGGCTGAGGCTCACTCATGTTGGTATAAGTCCATATCATGTTTCCATGTCATTTCATTGCATTCCGCCATCGCCTCGGTTTGCGTGCCCGTGTGCACGCATTTCGAGACACTTCATTTTTATCCGCCGGCATCCTATGTGAGTGTGGCTGAGGCTCACTCATGTTGGTACAAGCCTATATCACATTTTCATGTCATTCGCATTGTTTATGTCATCGCCTCGGTTTGCGTGCCCGTGTGCACGCACTTCGAAGCATCTCATTTTCATTGCATTCTGTCATCGCCTCGGTTTGCGTGCCGGTGTGCACGCACTTCGAGGCATCTCATTTTCATTGCATTTTTCCATCGCCTCGGTTTGCGTGCCCGTGTACACGCATTTCGAGGCACCTCACTTTCATAGTATTCTGTCATTTTCTCGGTTTGCGTGCCCGTGTGCACGCATTTCGAGGCATCTTACTTTCATTACATAACATTTTGCCATCGCCTCAGTTTGCGTGCCCGTGTGCACGTATTTCGAGGCACCTCATTTTCGTAGCATTTTACCATTGCCTCGGTTTGCGTGCCCGTGTGCACACATTTCAAGGCACCTCATTTTCATAGCATTCTGTCATTTTTTCGGTTTGCGTGCCCGTGTGCACGCGTTTCGAGACACCTCATTTTCTATAGCATCGTGTATGTTAGGATTGTATCTTAGTCGCATTTCATCCATATCATGCATATTGCATCGTGTCCGGAATAGGAGTTAGCCCGGGCACGGGAAACGAGGTACATTTCGTACTCCGAGTGACGGAATGTGTCTCAATTCCCCAGTCACCGACACTCCGGATTATCCATGATGGAGTTAGGTTTTAGCTGTAGTTTCATGTGCATTCATCCTATATTGAGTTGTGCATTTCGACTCCTCGGCCATCATGCCTCGGTATGCGTGATTGGTGGCACGAGGATCGAGACATGCATATATCTGTGCAAATACATTGCTATGCCCCTTTCCTGCTCTCTGTTGCAGCAAAACGAAGAATCAGCAACCTTTCGGGGCCTGGCACGCATTTCAAGAATAGGTGTAAACAGAGGCTAATTGGGGCATTCCGGTAGATTTCCGCGCAAGACAATCCGGACATGCATCATCCACCAGAAGCAAGGCAGTCCCTGGCTTGCATGCCAGTTTTATTTGCTTTCTTAGTTTATTCATTAATTAATTAGGATTTTGTAATATTTCGGACTGTAATATTCTTTTATTCGGGACTGTAATATTGGGACTGTATATTTATTCGGACCCTCTGAGCGAGGGCATAACTGTAATAAGTGTGCGTGAGTGTGATGTATGTCTTCCAACCCCACGTCTTTCTCCCTTTTATTTATCCGCTTATGATGGTTAGATTAGGGCATATTTAAATTAGCATACAGTATGATAGCATGTTTGCATTCATTCATCTGTTTTGCATGCACCGGGCTCGGCGCATCATACTAACTGCATTGTACTTTCAATTCCAAGTTGAATACATGGTAGTTGTAGCATTTCATATACCATCTTAGAATAGCCGAGCCTGTTATAGTTGCATTTTGCATGTGTTGCATTAGGCATTTCTGTATACTTAGGATCATACATGATTTCTAATGTAGTTTCTATTTTGGCTTGGAGTACTCGGTGAGCTTTATGCTTTAACATCCTTGCATGAGTGTGAGTGTTGCCATGAATAGCATGCTTACCATGAGGCTATGTGCTTATATGATATAACTGCCTGAATGCCTGTGGGTGAAGGTTGGGTTATCTGAATTGGAGTAAATCATCAAATGTTTTAAAGCCTACCTGCGGGTAGCAAACCATTTTCAAAAAAAAACAAACATGAAATGTTTCGTTCCAATTTAGGCGACCCGGTCTATATTTGTATGTTGTGTGCATCACATAGTAACCTAGGCTAATAACCGGAATAAGAACTCACAATGTTTTCAAAAATTGATATCATGATTAGTAGAGGCCGGTCTATGACCGGGCGAGCGGGGGTGCTCACGAAGTGACCTTCCCCAATCATACCCAAGTTCCCGAGCCGAGGCAACTTTGGTGATGACGGACACGTGGCCTTTTGGCACCGAGTCAGGGTTTCCTAAATTTCCCAAAATAAAACATTTAGGTGGCGACTCTGTATCTGGCAAAACAGTCCATGTTTGGCACTACTTTTTCAAAAATCTGTTTCTCAAAACGATTTGCCGGATTTGGACTCTTTGGTTCAGATTAAGAACCGTGACATTTAAGAGTCCGAGCTGTAGTGACCCCAAATGAACAGAACGGGAGCTAACCCTCCCGGGGCGTTCGGGGGACGTCTACAGTTTCTGGCGACTCTGCTGGGGATTTAGAGAACTTGACTCGAACTCATGATATCTGTTTTTTACTACACTTGTGTGATTCTTTGCATTGCATTTGCATTGGTGCGCCTAGGACACCGAACGGTTTGCCGGAGGCTTGTCTTGTCAAGGCATGACCATAAGGCTGACCGGTTGTGGGCTCTGCCAGTATGGGAACACAAACCCCGGTTTTACCGGGGCGCCCTCTTTGACCATTCGACCTAGTGCATATTCGGATCCATAGTGACCATTCCAAATTAGGACAGGTTGCTTACCCGTTTATAGGTTGTTTGAAATCGCTGCGTGCGTAGTGAAACCCTAGCTCCTGACACAATAGGACAGGGAAACCCTACCCCAATATAGGGGTGTTTTGGCTCTCACTTATCTGTTATATGCTTTAGAGTGCGTCTCTACAGGAATGCATGTATCAGTATATGAGTTTGGGCATCAAGCCTGCGGGCTTCAGTTCAGTATTATCAGTATCAAGCCTGCGGGCATCAGTTCAGTATTGACAGTATCAAGCCTGCGGGCATCAGATCAGTATATGAGTTCAAGTATCAGGCCTGCGGGCATCAGTTTAATACATGAGTTTCAGCATCAGGCCTGCGGGCATCAATTCAGTATTATGGGTATCAGGCCTGCGGGCATCAACCAGTAGTTGAGAACGAGTTATCTGCGGATATCAGATTCTGTTTTAGGGAACAGTGATACAGGGATAATAATCAGTGTTTGAGGACAGTGTGTTATTCAGCTTATTGACTGTGTGTTGATTATGCCCGACTGTGTGTCTTGCATTTTATTTTAAGCTGTTATGCTGCCCGTTTATCTGTTTATTTATTTCCTTTTCGCTTTATTTATCTTTTGCTAGGCCAGTTTTAGCACGATTGCTTCCAACCCGACAAGCATTCCCCAAGCACCTTGGACACGAGGTCGTCGACTCCATCGATCTGAGGATCTAATCGACGGACAGCCAGTGTTCCATTCTTTACCCCCTGTTACCAGAAGGAAGCCGAAAAGGCGCAGTGTGTCAGAACAGAGGTTGTCAGAGCAGTGGGTTACTTCATCTGAGGACCACAGGACTGAGGTCTCAATTACTGCTGTAGAAATAGACATACCAGTTAGACAGATGGATCAACAGAATACATCAGGGATGAAGGCTCTAATGCGCCAGATGCAGGAAAGCATGAGACAGATGCATGATGATGCCACCCGTCAAACGGAGTTTTCCAAACAGCAGGCCGCGATCATGGCCCAACAGGCCGAACTAATCGCCAGGCTGCAACAGCAGAATACAGCATCTGCTTCACAACAAATTCCTCCTCCGGCAGGGGCTCCGTTACCTGAGCAGGCACCTACTGTTCAGAACGCCCCACCAAATGCCCAGAATACCCTACCAAATGTCCAAAACTTACAAGAGGACACGAGTCTTCCAACGGGGCCAGCTCCGCCCCCGCTTCCCCCACAACTGTCCAAGGTCCATACATCTAATCACCCGGACTCTCCATTCGAGGTCGAGGTTGATCACACAGCTCTGAAGTTGAGCCAACTGGAGAAGCTCTTTAAGAAATCCCAAGGGGTCAAGGCTATGCCGGATATCGAAGATGGATATACCGAGGAGGCCGTAACACTCCCCGATAGGTTCAAAATGCCACAAATCGACCGTTTTGATGGGTCCGGCGACCCCATGGTCCATATTCGACTGTTCGCAGACGTCTTGCGGCCAATGGGCCTAACACGACCACAGAAGCTCTCATTATTCGGCCGAACCCTGTCGGGTGTGGCCTCTCATTGGTACACAAGATTACAAGATGAAGTGAAAAAGAATTGGGATGAAATGGCTGAGGCCTTTGTCGCGCAATATTCATACAACACTCAGATCGAGATCACAACTCGTGATCTCGAAACGACAAGGCAAGAACCCAAAGAATCTTTTTCGGACTTTGTGATCCGATGGAGGGCGAAGGCGTCAATGATGACTTTAAGGCCCACGGACAAAGATCAAATTCGGATGATTGTGCGCAATCTCCACCCAAAGCTAATGCAGAGGATGATTGTAGTCCCCTTCCCTACTTTCGCAGATTTACATGATATGGGGGTGCAAATCGAAGACGCAATGAAACAAGGTCTGTTTGACCATGACAGGGAACAACCGAGGAGGACGTTTAACCGTAACAACAATGCGGGCCCGAGTGGCGCTGCAAATACAAGAGCCTCGAAAGTTGGTATGGTCACCACCACTCCCCCTTCCCCTCCAAGGCCCATGACTGCCACACCCTTCTCCGGCGCGTCCGGAAGCAACACACAAGCCAACAGATTCCAACCGCGAGGCCAAAGAACCTTTACCCCACTATATATGCCTCTGACCAAAGTTCTGGGAATATTGATCAGAAAGAATCATTTAAAACCCCTAGAACCAAAGCCATTACCGAATCCACTCCCCCCCTCTTACGACCCGTCAAAATACTGTGCGTATCACCAACAACACGGTCATGACACCGACCGTTGTTACAGATTGCGTCATGAGATCCAAGATCTTATTGACAAACAAGTGATCGCACCTCCTGATAAACCCAATGTCACAACCAACCCTCTCCCACCACATAACCAAGCTCCTCCTCCCAAAAGAATTAACTTTATCCAGACTGGGGTCGCATCTTACGATCCTAGCATCTATATTACACCCACCCACCTACCCAAGCCGGAGGTGTTCCTCCCCGATTGCACTGATTTCTTGTGCATGGTGGACATCTCCAAAACCCAACCAGAACCGGTGGTGGTGACCGTCGAAGACGGAGCAGGGCAGATTTTGGGAGGAAATGAGATTGTTGAATCTGAAACTGGGCAGAATTTTGTCGGGGGAGCCTATGATCCAAGCAAGTACATCCTATCAATGAGCCGAATTGGGCTAAGTGTAGAATTGCCAAAGACAGGAGAACTATGCATGATCCGGGGGGATGGATCTGGGCTATGGGCAGATGAGCTGACAGCCGTAGAGGAGGACTTTGCTAACTTGCAATTTCTCGAGGACCAGGAACTGGGGGATGCGTCGATTAACTGGTATGATTATGAGGGATCAGAGGAGGCCACGGGATGGCTCGAAGATCAACCGGATGCAGTGGGGGAAACCCAACCAGAACAGAGCCCGGCAGGGGCAGAAATATCAGTTGTGGCCGGAACGGCCGAAAATCAAGTTGTACCGCCGGAGAGCGCCGGTGTAAAGAATTCCGCTCGGGACACGGGCATTATGGATATGGGAACTATTAAACAAACAGCTGTACTGACGTAGCTGGAACAAGGAAAGTTTGAAGAGGCTGAGAGAATTAGAAAAGCTAAAGGCCCTGAGGGGACCGAAAGTGCTGTGTGCACGAAGACAGACAATGCTGCGAGCATATGGACAGAGAGCACTGAGAGTGCGAGTGGACCGGAGCCAGACAGGTGTCTGTTGGCTGCCAGCGGAATGTGGTGGGAAGATGACGACTTGTGTCTTGCCCACACCGATGAAGACTGGGGAAGTGGCCAGCCGGATGATACTTGGTATCTTGATGAAGTGGACCATATGACAAGAAGTGGGCGGTACTTCAAACCCCCACACCTGGATCAACCCGAGGCATCCGGGAAAGATAGAGAAGCGGAGAGACAGAAGGAGAAGCAGATTGAAGAGGAAGCTGTGCTGAAACAATTAAAGAAAATACAAGCAGACATCTCCATCTGGGGACTGCTAATGGCATCACGAGTACACAGAGAAGCTGTCCTATCTGCTATGGACAAGTCCAAACTCTCCACAGACACCACGCCTGAACAGCTGGTTGGGCTGGTTTTTCCGGGAGGAGGTTCCCCGGCATTAACCTTTTCGGACAAGGAACTACCGCCTGAGGGCACAAGTCATAACAAACCTCTCTATATTTCTGTGGAATGTAGAGATAAGTGGATACCGGTGGTACTTGTTGATACCGGGTCTGCGATTAATGTCTGCCCGACCAGAACGGCATATGCAATCGGGTTGAAACTCGTGGACTTCGTCCCAACTACCCAAGTGATCAGAGCATACGATAATACCAGCAGAGAGGTGATGGGGACTGTTAAAATTCAAACCAAGGTTGGTCCAGGACAACACAGCATTGAATTTCATATCTTGGACGTTCCTGCAACCTTTAACCTACTTTTGGGGCGACCGTGGTTGCACCAGGTCAAAGCAGTCTCTTCCACTCTACATCAGATGCTAAAGTACCCCCACGGGAAAGGGGTGGCGATCGTTTTTGGGAATTCATCAATCCATCCGCCGCCGGAAGTGTCTACACCTGTCTTGGAGATTGAGCACGGCACGGAGGATGTGTTTTTGTCGGGGTTCACTTTGGCCGAGGCTCAAGTGGTGCAGAATGTCATGGCTGTGAATGAGGGCATGTATGTTAGTGCTCAATCTATATACCTCATGAACAAGCTAAAACATACCCCCGGGATGGGATTAGGGAGAAGCGGCCGGAAGGGCGTCTCAGTTTTGGCCGAAGTGCCACACAACCCTTACGCCTTTGGACTGGGTTATCTGCCCACCAAAGAGGATTGGGTGAGGAAAGGAAAAGAAATGGCCGGAAGGGCCAGGGCAAAGAAGGCCGGGAAGCCATTTGATTTAATGCACAGGCCCATCTGGGGTACCCTAAACGGACGTTTCGTCCGGGAGGGGGAAGATTTTCCATTCTGCGGCTTCCCGGAGCCATGGCTAAACGCGGAGGGGACGCGCGTGCCTGGTTTTGAAATCTTCTTCGACATACAATTATCTAGGGATGACGTTGCCGAAGCGCAGACAGACCCACCAACTGAGGTTGAGCAATGTGAAGCAGTGGATCCTGAGAGCACAGAGCTTGAAATGGGGGTAGCACTGGCGAGTCTACTATCAGATCCTCCGATCAGCCAAGAGTGCTTGGGGGATAACTCTTCGGTTTCTGTGATTGGAGATGAAATAGCTACGGGCTTTCCAGCGCCGATCTTGGATGCATCTATCGCACCTTCTCTCATCTGGCAGTATGAAGAAGGCTTTTTATCTAGCAGTTCCGGGTCAGGTAGTGAGCCGGAATCTGATTCTACCGAATCTTGTGCATCGGAATCAGATTCCAGCTCGACTGAGTCTGAGTCCGGTATTCCTGGGGGTGATAACCCGGATACCACAGTCCTGTCTAGGTCGTCTTTTTCATTTTCTTTTGAGTCTGTTGTAACAGAGGAATCTGACGGCTTGGAAATATTTAATGAGAATGATGTGGATGTGGTTTCCGAGTATTTTTCTGTGCCTTTGATTTATTGCTTAAATCAGGATTTTCAAAATTTTGATGAAAACAGCGACGAAGAAATTCCCCCAGTTTTGCAACGATTAATTGATCAGGAGCAGGAAAGATTTGTTAAACCTTTAATGGATGAAATCACTACTGTGAATGTTGGTACTGAGAAGGACCCGCGGCTAGTCCAGATCGGGTCCACGTTGTCTTCAGAGGAGCGCGAGCGCTTAGTCGCTTTATTAAAAGATTTCAAAGATGTTTTCGCGTGGTCCTACGAAGACATGCCTGGAATCGATCCTGAGATTGTACAGCACCGGATCCCTCTTGATCCCGAGGCCCGACCTGTCAAACAGAAACTCAGAAGGATTCGCCCGGACTGGGCTCTCAAAATTAAGGAAGAGGTCACCAAGCAAATTGACGCAGGGTTCCTGCTGGTATCTGAATATCCAACTTGGTTGGCCAATATAGTTCCGGTGCCAAAGAAGGACGGCAGAATTCGGGTCTGTGTAGACTTCAGAGATTTGAACAGGGCCAGTCCGAAGGACGACTTTCCCTTGCCACACATTGACGAATTGGTGGATTTCACGGCAGGACACGCCTTGCTTTCGTTTATGGATGGTTTCTCAGGCTATAATCAGATAGTAATGGCACCCGAAGACCGGGAGAAGACTGCGTTCACTACCCCGTGGGGTACATATTGTTATCGAGTGATGCCATTCGGGTTGAAAAATGCTGGAGCTACGTATCAACGGGCAGCAACTACAATATTGCATGATATGATCCATAAGGAGGTCGAGGTGTATGTGGACGACATGATTGTCAAGTCCAAAGATAGAGAGGGCCACTACACCGCCTTACAAAAATTCTTCCAAAGGATCAAAGAGTTTCGGCTGCGACTGAATCCCCAGAAATGCACGTTTGGTGTTACAGCAGGGAAGATGCTAGGGTTTCTGATCACACAAAGGGGCATCGAGGTCGACCATTCCAAAATCAAGGCCATCTTAGAAATGCCACCACCAAGGACTGAAAAGGAGGTGCGAGGCTTTCTGGGTAAAGTGCAATTCATAGGACGGTTTATTTCTAAATTAACCTTGACTTGTGAACCACTTTTTGGTCTCCTGAAGAAAGGAAAGAAATTCCAATGGGACGGCCGATGTCAAGCAGCTTTTGAGCAGATCAAAGAGTATCTACAGAACCCACCCGTGTTGTCACCGCCAGAGCCGGGGAGACCGTTGATACTGTACCTTTCGGTAACTGAGACTACCATGGGCTGCATGCTCGCGCAGGAGTCAGAAGACAAAGTGGAAAGGGCCATATACTATCTGAGCAAAAAGATGCTGGATTACGAGACCCGCTATACACCGCTGGAGAAGGCTTGTTTGGCCTTGGTATGGGCAACCAGGAAGCTACGGCACTACCTGTTAGCCCACTCTGTAATGTTGGTTTCGCGTTTGGATCCCATCAAATATCTTTTCGAGAAACCAGCACTTACGGGTAGGCTAGCTCGATGGCTGCTGTTGCTCTCCGAATTTGATTTGAAGTATGTAACGCGCAAGTCAGTAAAAGGTAGAGCGGTAGCGGAGTTCCTTGCCGACCACCCGGTTAAGGGGGATGAAGCGGTTGAGTATCTATTCCCAGATGAAGCTATTCTACACGTCGAAGATGAAACTTGGACGATGTACTTTGACGGAGCGTCAAACCAGTATGGGTATGGAATAGGGGTGTTGCTGATAGCGCCTGATGATTCCCGTATTCCTTTAGCATTCAAGCTCCGGTTCAAAGTCTCCAACAATGAAGCAGAGTATGAGGCATGTATTGCTGGCCTGGAAGCAGCCCTGGAATTAGGGGCAAAACGGCTGGACGTCATTGGGGACTCGAACCTTGTTGTGTCTCAAGCAAAAGGAGATTGGAAGGTCAATGAGGAAAGGATGATAATCTACCACCAAACCTTGGATCTGCTAATTCCTCGGTTTGAGAAGCTAAATTTCACCCACCTCGTAAGAGAGAACAACAGGTTTGCAGATTCACTAGCAACTCTATCTTCTATGATAGACATCCCGTCCGGAGTCCGGATGCGTCCAGTCATTATTGATCAGAAGTTCGTGCCGGCATACGAATCGATTTCCGCCATAGATGAAGTTCAAGACGGCAACCCCTGGTACTACGACATCTGGAACTTCTTAGAAAAGGAGACATATCCACTAGGGGCAAATGCCAAGGATAAGAGGGCTGTCAGAAGAATGGCTGCTCAGTTTATCATCTGCGGGGGTAAGCTGTACAAAAGGGGCCATCTGGGAATGCATAAGCTCTGTGTCGAAGCTGAAGAGTCAAAACGCCTGATGGAAGCCATCCATGGGGGAGAGTGCGGAGCACATATGAATGGAGTAATGCTGGCCAGAAAGATCCTCAGACAGGGCTACTACTGGTCAACCATGGAGGAGGATTGTATTAGCTTTGTTCGGCGATGCCACAAGTGTCAAATCCATGCAAATCGCATGAACATCCCGCCGTCAAAACTGTACAACATGACTTCGCCGTGGCCTTTTTCAGTCTGGGGAATTGATGTGATCGGAGCTGTTACCCCAAAGGGGTCAAACGGGCATGAGTTTATCCTAGTAGCGATAGATTATTTCACAAAGTGGGTCGAGGCCCAATCATACGCGGTGTTGAAGGCGTCACATGTCGCAAAGTTCATCAGGAACAACATCATCTGTCGCTACGGGGTGCCAAACGAGATAATTTCAGATAATGGTTCCCATTTCAAGAAGGAAGTGATAGACTTGTTGGAGAAATACAATGTGGCTTTTCATAAGTCATCTACATACAGGCCGCAGACCAATGGAGCGGTTGAGGCCGCCAACAAGAATATCAAGCATATACTACAGAAGATGGTGGAAACCTATCGAGATTGGCCAGACAAGCTGCCATTTGCTCTGTGGGGCTACAGGACTTCAATCAGAACTTCTACTGGAGCAACTCCATATTCATTGGTCTATGGAATGGAGGCTGTTCTACCCATTGAGATTGAAGTTCCGTCGTTACGAGTATTGGCTGAATGCCAGATAGCCGAGGCAGATTGGCAGCAAAGCAGATTCGAAGAACTCATGCTCTTTGATGAAAGAAGACTGAAAGCACTGTACCACATCCAAGGCTATCAACGCAAAATTGCCCGGGCTTTCAACAAGAAGGTTAAGTCCAGGAATCTGAAAGAAGGAGATTTGGTGCTCAAAGACAACCGAGCTCCCATCCACGACCCAAGGGGCAAGTTCAAACCTAATTGGACTGGTCCTTACATCATCAAAGCTATCTGGTCAGGTGGGGCTGTGGTTCTGATGGATCTAGATGGCTTGGAGTTCTCACAACCGATCAATATGGACAAGTTGAAGAAATACTATCCTTGAGAGGCTCGCTAGGCCGAAAACCTGAAAGGGCGACCTAGGCAAAAGTCAGAGCACAAAAAATTAGAAAATATAAAAACTGAGCTCGCAAGGTTGAAAACCCGCAAATGGCGGCCTTGGCAAAAGTTAGAGCGCAAAAGGAGAGTGAAAATACTCGAGTGAACCTTAGCCTGAACTACGTAAGGCTTGATTCCCATCTTTGGGATACGTAGGCAACTTCACCTTGAAGTTCAGCCATAAACTTTTCCCCGATCAACTCTGTCCATTTCGATCATCTCAGTCATCTTTATCCATCAGCATTTATCGTGATCTCCGGTACAGTGCTGTTCAAACTAGGGGCAACTTTCCGTTGCCGCGACGGTGCAAAGTTACTCAGACAAGGGGCAACTTTCCGTTGCTTTGCAGTGCCGCATTGTTCTTCAGACTAGGGGCAACTTTCCAGTTGCGGGGATCTGGGATTGTGCATCTCAGTGACAGATTTTCGGCGTGTCCAATTCTGATCCACATCGAAAATAGTTTTGAAAAGTTTTAATAAAAGTTGACTTTGTTCAAATCAATCTTTTTACGACTAAGACCATTTTTGGACCAAAAACGAAAAATTTTCAGTACCACAACTGTCAATTTCATTGATTTCAAAACTGAGTTCTCCTGCTCTTGCATTACAATCGAGGTTGCTTTTTTAGTACATTCATAAAGAAAACTTGAAAATGCTAAATAAGCAATAAATTTGGGGCATAGTTGAATCAAGTATCTCTGCGTCCCCTCCCAGAGCTGGACGAAGCATCTGATGCCAAGCTGGGCCCAACCTGTGCCTCCTCATTGAGCCAATCCACGCACTCATCGGACAAAGTGCAACTGAAAGTTGAAGCAGGGGCCAGGAGCTCTCTAGTCCTCCATGCTGTGGCATATCGGGCAAGCTGTGCACCCCGGATCGGGAAAGCGGCTGGGTACTCAATCCCCTCCGGCGGGCAGGTCTGATCATGACCAAACTGATGCAGGAACCGGAATGGAAAATAGAATACGCAGTGGGTTAGACCAATCAATTGGATCCCAATCAGCCGAGACATACTATAGCTCATTACCGGAAGGTTGAGCCAAGGGCAACGCCAAGCAATGCCGTCTGCGGACAAATTGCACATCCAATCGAACCACCACCTTTCGTCAAGAGCATTGACTAGGCGCTGCCGAAAGAAGTAGCCTCGAGCTGAATAAGCTGGGCAAGAGTCCACAACCTGCAACTTATCCATTAACCATACCTAGGGGAGGGATGGAAAATGAGAGAATAAAGAACAGAGAGATGTACGATGAGAGAAAAGTGAGACAAGGGTTTTGTGAGAAAAACCGAGCCTGAGGGTCGAGTGATGTGAGCAAATATATATGTGAGGTCGGGTGGGAAACATTACCTGCAGTAGCAGCGGACTCCCAGCAAACCTAGTCGCCTCCCGGCGATAGACAGAATCTAAGCCCATCAGTGTCTCGGCCAAGGTCATGGCAATACAGCTCTTTCCTTCTCTCAAACCTTGGGCGACTTCAATCAGGCGAATGCTAGCCCCGAAGCCCGAGGAAAGCAGAAAGTGAGACAACAAACATAAGCAGAGGGCGTGTTGCCGGAAACCCTGCCAATAATGGTTGCTGCGGTCACCAGCGTCGGAAAAACGATGGATCAAGCCGAGGATGTCCAGTTCCCCACTGCAGATCAGAAACCGAGCGTCATGCGCCGTGAGCCCACACATCCGCCCTAAAGCCTGGGCGTGACCAAAACGGAGCTGGGGCAAGATCACTTCAGAGCACTCAGACTCCATCAAAACCTGAAAATCTTCGAAAGTGGGGCACATCTCTTGGCCGCCAAAGCTAAAAACATGCGTCACTGGATTCCAGAACCTTGCCGCGGCATGGAAAAAAGAAAGATGTAGCGGAGTACGACTCAGCGTGAATAGTGCATTCAAGCCGAAACCCCGGAAATTCAGCTTTTCCGAGCCATCTAGAGAAGAAATCCAAAATGTGATATTTTCTGCGAGAAACGCCTCCATCTTTGGCTAAAACCAAGATGAAATGAATGTTCCCGAAGTTGAGGCTTTTATAGAAGGAAAAACACTATTCATGGGGACACGTGTCAAAAATCTGGAGGCTGCAGGACTGAGTGGCCGGCCAGCCACCTTTTCTGGCTGGCCAGCCATTTACTTTTTTCAGAAATGGCCGGCCAGCTGTCTCTCTCCACCAAAAATGGCCGGCCGGCTCCCAGGGATGGCCAGCAATGCTGCAGTGTACCCCCCTGGCCCTGTTTTACCCTTTGAGGAAAGTTTCAAGCATTTCCATGTAACGGGAGAATCAAAGGCCTTCATCTCCCTCCGTTTCGGATGCGTTCCGATGCCCAGATCGTCAGAAGTACACTTTGTTGTTGTTGAGTTTTGTTTATCGAGTTGTCGTTTTGCTTATCGAGTTGTTTGTCGAGCGGACGTGTTTTGTGTTTTTGAGTTATTGCTCTCTGTTTAAGCAATTTTTGTTAAAGTCTGGTTTATTTGTGTTGTTGCATTTTGCTTATCGAGTTGTAAACTTTCTAAGGTCCTGTTGTATCTTAGTAAGTTGAGTTGTTTAGTTTGTTGCGTCGGTTCACTACCTGACTTGGTGATTACACAATGCACATTTCCATTCAATTTCATTTTTGTGCGAAATAATTGATGCGATACGATGCTAAAAGTTTAAAATACAAACACCTTTTCAAAAGCTATTTCATTCCATCATGCTTTACAACAAACAAAGGTACAAGTTTTACGAAAAAATAAAACTGCCTAACAATGTGCAAAGTGCTACAAACTACTAGCAAAAAGAAAAATAAAGCAGGAAATAGCAACATCAAAGTCCTCGGGAGCGGGAACGAGAAGCATGCCTCATCCTCTTTTGCGGGACAATCTTCGCACCACCATCTGAGTCGGAGCTGTCATCCTCAGGATCCCCCTCGGCCTCGCCTCTATTCCCCGAGCCAAAACCGGAGCCCCCCTCCTCAGCAGATGTCTCTGACTGACGATCGGTAGCCTCCTCCTCCTCTTCTACATCCTCCTCCTCCTCATCAGGCTCCACCTCCACAACGTGAGCCCTGCGTCTGCGGACAGGCCCCCCTCGAGCTCCTCGAAAAGGCCTAGATGGCCCGGCTCCTCGGGAAGGCCGAGATGACCCAACTCCATGAAAAGGCCCAGATGGCCCAGCTCCCCAATGAGGCCCAGATGGCCTAGCCTGCGACTGACCGGACCATGAAGGCATCTGAAAACAAAGAGTTCAATTCAAATGCATCAGTCCAAATGTATACATCAGATGCAGATACAAGCAAAGGCTACATGAAGTGGGTGCGTGTGAATACAGAATGCAAGTGGGGTGTGTGTTAGATGTGCTCTACACAAGTAGTCTATCGATGCAGTAGAAATCAGCATGTCATCAGAAGTATGATAAATGCCAGAAAACTGAAGGGTACCTGAATGCCCGCGACAGACAACTGTGCCTCCCTACGCAGGACCATGCCCTCGAGTGTGGCCACCAGTCCAACCACCTCCTCCACGTACCCTCGCGATGGCTGCAAAAATGAGCTCATAATCATCAGTGAACAGAAGAGTGTCTAAACATCTGAATGATGAATGAAAAGAAGTGGAGCATACCGGCGGTGAGTCCGGATCAATGGCGTATCGATCACTGGGCATCGGAGGCTCTAGTGGAATCGGAGTCGGAGAGCTAGCCCCATACTGCCACGCCATCAACTCAGTAGGCATATCTGGCCATCCGGGATGAGGATGAACCGACGGAGCCGGAGGAACCGGTCTACTCCCACCTCTAGATGTACCGGCCCTGCTAGTAGAAGGGGCGTCTGCAGCCCGAGCCCGAGCCTGGTCCGAGGATGACATGCCGGCAGGCCTCATCATCGGGATACGAGCTTCCGTCAATGGAGGCATCAAATATATGTGACGGTAAGTGGCGTAGTCCCCCTCCTCAATGTATAGTAAAGCATCACTGCCCAGCATGGCGCCGACTACCTCTGAGTAAGAGAGCCTATCAGCAGTCCGCATACTGGCTGGGGGTACTGCGGGAATATCCTGAGAAAGATACCCCCATACCTGGCGCAGAAAGCGTTCCCCCAGGAACCATGCCCTGCCAACTGGCCCTTCGAGCAGGACCCTATACTGGGAAATGCCCGACGCTCCGGTATACTGAAGTCGGAGGCCGTCACCCAGGGACACCCAGGGCTGCCATGTAATCTGCGGATGATGAATGCATAAACCAATCAGAAATCGAGAATATACAGAGCAAATCAAAGATGAGAATGAAAAGAACTGAAAGTTCTGAAGTACCTCTGAATGTCGCACAGTGTCAAAGTACTGTCGCAGGCGAATGAGGGTCTCTCGAGGCCTCGGCCGGTGTGGGCCCTCGAACACCAATGAATATGGGGTCATGGGAATCCCTACCACCTCCAGCTCTGGGGCTAATGATGGGAAGTATACATAGACCCATAGCTGAGAAAGGCAATGCAGAATGTAAGTACGAAATGCTGAGAGCAAAATACAGACTGTAAAAGTGCGCTGTGTGTGTGCAATGTACAAGTAATGAGAAGCAGAAATGTAAATCAAGGGGACAGAAAGTACCTCCCAGGCTCTCCAGTAGCCGCCAAGTAAATCGTCCCGCCCGCGGGAGGTCGCGCTCATATAAAAGTAAAGGGTAGCCAGGCCGGCGCCACCCCAGTCATAACGATGGACCTGTGATAGGTCAACCAGAGCGCTCAGCAGGTATAGCCCAACTGTGTTCCCTCTGTCGGCGAACAGGGTAGTCCCGAAGAGGAACATCAGGAAACCACGGGCATACTGCTCCGTCTCCTCGGGACTCTCAGGCACCATCTCCGCCCGCCGGAAGTGGGAGGAGAACCAAGTGTATCGGACTCTCCCAGAGACCCTGTCAACAGGTGGGTGAGCCCCCAATAGATACATCCAGGCGGCCTCCCACTCGCCCATATCCTCATCGTAGGGGATGGACCAACCTCCGACGTCTAAGCCGGTCAATACAGCGAAGTCAAAAGGGGTCATGGTCATGTCCCCGGTAGCAGAGAAATGAAAGGAGTTGGTGGTGTCCCACCATCTCTCTACCAAGGCTGCCATCAGCGTCCTCCTGGCAGGACAACGTGACAACCCGACGCAAAAGGGTCCGAATCCTGCCAAATCTACCAAATCTCGGACGGCCTCCGGGAGCTCGGCATACCAATCCCGCGCGATGGTAGAACCATACCCTCGCACACTGCGGGAACCAACCTGCATTCAGAATGAATACGTGTGTCAATAATGAAATGAATGGGCTGTGTGCCAATGGAATGAAATGGACTGTGTGCCGATGAAGTGAAATAAGCTACATGCAAATTCTAATATGGGCTGCGTGTTCAGAAAATTTGAAGTTTGGGCTGCGTGTTCAACTTTCAGTTAAATTGTGGGCTGCGTGTTCACTATCTATCTGGGCTGCGTGTTCAGAAAATTTGAAGTTTGGGCTGCGTGTTCAACTTTCAGTTAACTTGTGGGCTGCGTGTTCACTATCTATCTGGGCTGCGTGTTCAGAAAATTTGAAATTTGGGCTGCGTGTTCAACTTTCAGTTAAATCGTGGGCTGCGTGTTCACTATCTATCTGGGCTGCGTGTTCAGAAAATTTGAAGTTTGGGCTGCGTGTTCAACTTTCAGTTAACTTGTGGGCTGCGTGTTCACTATCTATCTGGGCTGCGTGTTCAGAAAATTTGAAATTTGGGCTGCGTGTTCAACTTTCAGTTAAATCGTGGGCTGCGTGTTCACTATCTATCTGGGCTGCGTGTTCAGAAAATTTGAAGTTTGGGCTGCGTGTTCAACTTTCAGTTAACTTGTGGGCTGCGTGTTCACTATCTATCTGGGCTGGGTGTTCAGAAAATTTGAAATTTGGGCTGCGTGTTCAACTTTCAGTTAAATCGTGGGCTGCGTGTTCACTATCTATCTGGGCTGCGTGTTCAGAAAATTTGAAGTTTGGGCTGCGTGTTCAACTTTCAGTTAACTTGTGGGCTGCGTGTTCACTATCTATCTGGGCTGCGTGTTCAGAAAATTTGAAATTTGGGCTGCGTGTTCAGAAAATTTGAAGTTTGGGCTGCGTGTTCAACTTTCAGTTAAATTGTGGGCTGCGTGTTCACTATCTACCTGGGCTGCGTGTTCAGAAAATTTGAAGTTTGGGCTGCGTGTTCAACTTTCAGTTAAATTGTGGGCTGCGTGTTCACTATCTAATCTGGGCTGCGTGTTCGGAAAATTCAAAATGTGGGTTGTGCGTCCACTTTCAAATCCGGGCTGTGTGTTCGACAAATCAGTGTTTGAGCCGTGTGTTCTAATGTGTACAATGCGTTCACAATTAATTGGTGAGCCAAATGTTCAGAAATTCAAGTGTTGAAACTACATGTTCAAGATGTAAGCAAAGTACTATGTCATAAGCTAAACTGCATGTTCAAGCATGGCAAAGGTGCGAAATGTAAAATACAGAAGATGAGGTAAATACCTCTCGGGCCTCGTGAGAGAGATGCTGCTCCGGCTCTCTGAGAAGCAGATCCCCGGGTGCTCGCTCGTCAAAACTGGTAAAGTGACGGAAGACAGCACGAGGGAGGACGTGTGCTGGCGGACGGTACCTCCCGGGAATGAAAGGTCGGGTCCTCGGGGGTAGAGTCATGGGATCGAAATCATCTCTGGCACCTGGAAAACATCCGCCGTGGGGAGAATTGCCCGCCATTTCAAAGAATCTGTAAAAGGGAGCAGAAATGAGCAAAATGGGCCAAAATTGGAAAAAGTCAACAAAAGTCAACTCTCGGGAAATGAAAAGTCAACAAAAGTCAACTCACGAGAAAATATTCCAAATATTGAGACAAACTTACCTCAAGTGGCGAAAATGCAAAAAGAAGCTCCGAAGCCGGAATTTAATCGCTTCAAAGTGCTTGAAACTGAGTGTTTTTGCGGAAACAATTTGCGCGGGGCGTTGGAAAACGCGCGTGAAACTCAGATCTGGAGAGGAAAGTGTTGTAGAAGGCAAGAAAAGGAAGGGGCCTCGGCTGCCTTTTATAGGCCTCAAGCCTTGGTTGAAGAAGCATGCAAAAAGGAGGGAAAAAGACCAAAATACCCCCGGATTAAAGCACATGGCCGGCCGACCCCTTTTTCTAGCCGGCCAGCTATCTGCTTTTTGCAGAAATGGCCGGCCAGCCATTAGCTTTATGGGAAACCGGCTGGCCACCTCCCCTTGGGAAGATGAACGGCCGGCCATGTCCCCCACATGCTCACCTAGCTCTCTGCAAATTTTGAGGAAGATCGGAGTTCCCGGGACCTGAAAAAGTTCAAGAAAAGTACACTTCCGGTCGCGAAATGATCCGCCGGGACTTCGGCTTCGAGTCCTGACATGTGTCTCATCATCACTCATCGAAATCAAAGTGTATCCTTTTTGAATGAGTTGTAACCTTTCAGGGAAACGGATCGGAGGCCGTGATCAAGTTACCTTCACCGAAACACGCATTTCCGTACTCGTTGTTTCATGACAAATGAACACCCTGATTTATGCCAATTTTATACTATCCTGCACATAACTTGCATTCTATGAGCATACTTGCCTTGTCATGTACATTTCTTGATATTGGCATACCTCCATGTTTGAGCATGCTTTGTCACGCATGTTCCATTCTTGCATTGCGATGCATTCACTCACCGGCACTGCGTATGTCGAACTTTCGGGATCACATTAAATACATGTTGTTAGCATATTGTGTTCGTTGAGTCTCTCTCTTTTGCAGGCACGATATTGTATGTACGGTTCAATTGAGGCTGGTGCGACCAGACGAATCGCGCAGGTATCGTATCTTCTCCGTGTGAGACATGGCGGGGATTGAATAATCCTCCGCATTCTTAACTGCATGAAATGTAGTTGTTGCTTTGCATTCTTGCTTAAAACTGTTGCATCTATTTGCGAATACTTGCTTCATTACAGCTTGCTGCATTTGCATGATCATTGGATTACCTTCGGCTTCTTGCATATCATTTGCATTTTGCCCCCTGCCTGCGGGCACATCTCTGTCTATCCCGTATGTTTGTCTAAGTCTTCGGCCTTGTCAAAAATGGGTCGTCTCTGGGCTTTGACATTCACTCCCGTCACTTGTGACTTCCGAGTTCTGTCAAAGAGGGGCAACTGTAGACACCCCATTTTTGACCGACCTTAAGACTCAGACATCACCGATTGAGCGCTCGGTGACGTTGCATATCGTGCTCATTCAGAAGTCTCAGAGTCGCGGCCGTGAGCCCTGCCTCCAGACTTCCGAACCCTCTTCTGTGCCTTGTCTCGGTTTGCGAACCAGACTCGGTTTTCTCTGTTTCTTTTCCTGAGGGGAAGGAGAGGTCCTGTAGACCATCTCTCAGTGTCCGTAGGCTACATTTTGTGGCCATAGGCCATTTTGCCCATTTCGGAGTCCGGTTCCCGGTTTTCGGGACCGTAGGCCGTGTGCCTCGGTTCGGGACCGCTTAATCATCTCCTATTGCTCTGATTTTCGGCATACATCCTATTTAATCCCTTTTGAGGGACACTGGGGTCTGATAAACCCACTTCGTGGCCGAACGCCACTTTCGGTGCTTAACAGCCCATTTTCGGGACCTCGAACTGCGCGTTTTGGTCCCCGAGCGTTCGTTTTGCAACGGTTTTCGTTCATTTTTGGCAGGTACCTCTGTTTTATCACCGGGGAGGTCATTGAAGGGTGGGAGGCCAGCAATTGTTGCAGCAACCAGTTATCTCTCCTCCGGAGCCTCCCGGCGCCCGTTTTTCCAACTTCCGGGCTAATGTTGAACACCCTAGGGTTAGTGTTGCCAACTTTCAACCACATATTTGTGATGTACACACATGAGAGGACCCTAAAAGTTCATGGCCGGCCATTAATTCAACTTGACCCTTTTGACCCCCTCCTTCCGGGCTAATGTTGAACCCCTTGGACCTTTTTTCTTGAACTTTGAACCACATATCTGTGATGTACACACATGAGAGGACCCTAAAAGTTCATGGCCGGCCAGTAATTCAAATTGACCCTTTTGAACCCCTCTTTCCGAGCTAATGTTGAACCCCTTGGACCCACTTTCTTGGACTTTTAACCACATGGTTGTGTTGTACACACATAGGAGTACCTCACCAGTTGGTGGCCGGCCAGAAAATCTCATTGAACCTTTTGACCCCTAGCCGGCCGGCTAGGGGGTGTGGCCGGCCGGCCACCTGCAACAAAAGTACCAGGCCGGCCTGCTTCCTTGCACTGTACACTTTACAGCTGTGGAGCTGTTTCCCCCAGACAAGATCTTTATCTGGGGGATATTTCGTGGGGGAATGTTACTCTCCTTTTCCCCCACCTTTACACCCCTTCTTTGGCCTATATAGCAAGCAAGCCTTGTAGTATTTTGGGGTTAGAAAAACTCTCCTTCAAGCATCCATACTCAACTCCATCTTCATCCTTCTCAATTCTTTGAAAAACCCTAAATCCCTAACCATCATTCCTTCTACACCACCAAGCTCTACCACCACCACCTCATTTCCATAAACAAGGAAGGTTTCTCAAAGGCCAAAGAAGCTGCAAATTCATCCAAGAAGCAACAAAAGTTTGAGTCTTCAAGGGTAAGTAATACTTTTACCCTTTTGACCCTTTTTCTTGATTTATTTGTAAGCCCCACTTTCTTTTTGTTTCAAGCTCCGGCCCTAACTGAAAAGGGCCCTATTTTGAGCTCATCTTCACTTTTCATTAAGGGCTCAACCCTGTTTGAGCCCTCCATAATACACTTGCTTCATTGATCCTCTTATATGTCATGATTCTGCATGCTATTTTTGGCCCATGAGAAATCTGTTTTTGAGCATGTTGTAAACTGATATTAGGCTTATTTTGATCCCCTCTTCAACATTGGAGAAGGGCTTAACATTGTTTGGTGCCTCCATGTGTCACTTGTAGTTATATCCCTTATTTGGCCCCATTTTTGCATAAATTGGTAGCCCCCTTTGCTTCTGTTTTTGGACCTTGGTCCGAACTGAAAGTGGCCTTATTTTGGCCTATACTTCATGTTTCATTAACATTTTTTTTCTGTTTGATGATTATTTTGTATACTTCATGTTATAGCCATTTTTGAGCCTTATTTTGCATCGCATTTCTATCATTTTTGTATACTGATTTGAGGTCTGCCATAAACTGTAAATATTCATATTTTTGGTTCCTCTTCAATGTTGTAGAAGGAAATTTTTCAGTTTGGGTTTTTCTTATATCACTTGCTTCATTACCCCTCTTTTGGCCCCTATTCTTGCATGCCATTTTTGCCATACCTATGCTTGCTGTTTGGCCATGTTTATAACTGTGAAAGTGCATCTTTTGGGACTGTCTAGCTTCTGTCTTTGCATTGCATGTCCATATTGTGCATGTTTAGCATAGCTATAGGCCATTTCGGGTGCCTAAATTCGCATTTCGGGACATTTCCTTGCATTTCAAGTCATTTCGCTTCATTTCGGGACTGTTTTCCCCCATATTTTGTTGCTGAAATTCTGTTAGAATGATTGCCATCCATTCCATGTCATTTCATTGCATTCCGCCATTGGCTCGGTTTGCGTGCCCGTGTGCACGCATTTCGAGGCACTTCATTTTTATCCGCCGGCATCCTATGTGAGTGTGGCTGAGGCTCACTCATGTTGGTATAAGCCCATTTGTCATTTCCATGTCATTTCATTGCATTCCGCCATTGCCTCGGTTTGCGTGCCCGTGTGCACGCATTTCGAGACACTTCATTTTTATCCGCCGGCATCCTATGTGAGTGTGGCTGAGGCTCACTCATGTTGGTATAAGCCCATTTGTCATTTCCATGTCATTTCATTGCATTCCGCCATCGCCTCGGTTTGCGTGTCCGTGTGCACGCATTTCGAGGCACTTCATTTTTATCCGCCGGCATCCTATGTGAGTGTGGCTGAGGCTCACTCATGTTGGTATAAGCCAATTTGTCATTTCCATGTCATTTCATTGCATTCCGCCATCGCCTCGGTTTGCGTGCCCGTGTGCACGCATTTCGAGGCACTTCATTTTTATCCGCCGACATCCTATGTGAGTGTGGCTGAGGCTCACTCATGTTGGTATAAGCCCATTTGTCATTTCCATGTCATTTCATTGCATTCCGCCATCGCCTCGGTTTGCGTGCCCGTGTGCACGCATTTCGAGGCACTTCATTTTTATCCGCCGGCATCCTGTGTGAGTGTGGTTGAGGCTCACTCATGTTGGTATAAGTCCATATCATGTTTCCATGTCATTTTATTGCATTCCGCCATCGCCTCGGTTTACGTGCCCGTGTGCACGCATTTCGAGGCACTTCATTTTTATCCGCCGGCATCCTATGTGAGTGTGGCTGAGGCTCACTCATGTTGGTACAAGCCTATATCACATTTTCATGTCATTCGCATTGTTTATGTCATCGCCTCGGTTTGCGTGCCCGTGTGCACGCACTTCGAAGCATCTCATTTTCATTGCATTCTGTCATCGCCTCGGTTTGCGTGCCCGTGTGCACGCACTTCGAGGCATCTCATTTTCATTGCATTTTGCCATCGTCTCGGTTTACGTGCCCGTGTGCACGCATTTTGAGGCATCTTACTTTCATTACATAACATTTTGCCATCGCCTCGGTTTGCGTGCCCGTGTGCACGTATTTCGAGGCACCTCATTTTCGTAGCATTTTACCATTGCCTCGGTTTGCGTGCCCGTGTGCACACATTTCAAGGCACCTCATTTTCATAGCATTCTGTTATTTTCTCGGTTTGCGTGCCCGTGTGCACGTGTTTCGAGACACCTCATTTTCTATAGCATCGTGTATGTTAGGATTGTATCTTAGTCGCATTTCATCCATATCATGCATATTGCATCGTGTCCGGAATAGGAGTTAGCCCGGGCACGGGAAACGAGGTACATTTCGTACTCCGAGTGACGGAATGTGTCTCAATTCCCCAGTCACCGACACTCCGGATTATCCATGATGGAGTTAGGTTTTAGCTGTAGTTTCATGTGCATTCATCCTATATTGAGTTGTGCATTTCGACTCCTCGGCCATCATGCCTCGGTATGCGTGATTGGTGGCACGAGGATCGAGACATGCATATATCTGTGCAAATACATTGCTATGCCCCTTTCCTGCTCTCTGTTGCAGCAAAACGAAGAATCAGCAACCTTTCGGGGCCTGGCACGCATTTCAAGAATAGGTGTAAACAGAGGCTAATTGGGGCATTCCGGTGGATTTCCGCGCAAGACAATCCGGACATGCATCATCCACCAGAAGCAAGGCAGTCCCTGGCTTGCATGCCAGTTTTATTTGCTTTCTTAGTTAATTCATTAATTAATTAGGATTTTGTAATATTTCGGACTGTAATATTCTTTTATTCGGGACTGTAATATTGGGACTGTATATTTATTCGGACCCTCTGAGCGAGGGCATAACTGTAATAAGTGTGCGTGAGTGTGATGTATGTCTTCCAACCCCACGTCTTTCTCCCTTTTATTTATCCGCTTATGATGGTTAGATTAGGGCATATTTAAATTAGCATACAGTATGATAGCATGTTTGCATTCATTCATCTGTTTTGCATGCACCGGGCTCGGCGCATCATACTAACTGCATTGTACTTTCAATTCCAAGTTGAATACATGGTAGTTGTAGCATTTCATATACCATCTTAGAATAGCCGAGCCTGTTATAGTTGCATTTTGCATGTGTTGCATTAGGCATTTCTGTATACTTAGGATCATACATGATTTCTAATGTAGTTTCTATTTTGGCTTGGAGTACTCGGTGAGCTTTATGCTTTAGCATCCTTGCATGAGTGTGAGTGTTGCCATGAATAGCATGCTTACCATGAGGCTATGTGCTTATATGATATAACTGCCTGAATGCCTGTGGGTGAAGGTTGGGTTATCTGAATTGGAGTAAATCATCAAATGTTTTAAAGCCTACCTGCGGGTAGCAAACCGTTTTCAAAAAAAAACAAACATGAAATGTTTCGTTCCAATTTAGGCGACCCGGTCTATATTTGTATGTTGTGTGCATCACATAGTAACCTAGGCTAATAACCGGAATAAGAACTCACAATGTTTTCAAAAATTGATATCATGATTAGTAGAGGCCGGTCTATGACCGGGCGAGCGGGGGTGCTCACGAAGTGACCTTCCCCAATCATACCCAAGTTCCCGAGCCGAGGCAACTTTGGTGATGACGGACACGTGGCCTTTTGGCACCGAGTCAGGGTTTCCTAAATTTCCCAAAATAAAACATTTAGGTGGCGACTCTGTATCTGGCAAAGCAGTCCATGTTTGGCACTACTTTTTCAAAAATCTGTTTCTCAAAACGATTTGCCGGATTTGGACTCTTTGGTTCAGATTAAGAACCGTGACATTTAAAAGTCCGAGCTGTAGTGACCCCAAATGAACAGAACGGGAGCTAACCCTCCCGGGGCGTTCGGGGGACGTCTACAGGTCTGTCTTGTTGTATCGAGTCAGTCCTGTTGTATAGGAGTCGGGTGATTCCGGGGGGTGTTACCTCGGGCGTCACCATTTTGTTTTATGTTTGTCTTTTCGTTTTGTTTTGAGTCTGTTTCTGCCAGGGAGCCAGTTGTGCCAACAATTTTTTTTTTGAATAAGACAGCGTTGATCTTCACGCTCTCGCATTTGCTTCTGCCTTGTGCCAGTTATGCCGGAAGTTCTGAATGAGACGGCAGTATTTGACTAAAGAACTCTGTCTTTTCTGTGCCTTGAAATCATTGTATCGACCTAAGTTTTTCAAAACTTTTTGAGTACTGCGGTGAAAACGAAGAGGAAGGAATTCCTTGGGATTTGTAAAACTTTGATCATTTGAGAGAAAAAGAGGCATGCTAAGCCCTTAATGAATGAAATCATGCTTGTTAGAGTGAGTACTGAGAAGGACCCTGGCTTGATCCAGACTGGTTTCACACTATCTTTAGCGCGAGCGATTTGTCGCTTTCTTAAAAACTTTCAAAAACAAAATGTTTTACGCGGTCCTGCGAAGACCTGTGTGGAATCGCTCTTAAGATTGTGCAGCCTAGGATCGCTCTCAGCCTCGAGACTCAACCCCTTCGCTTCCAAACCTTGAACTTGAATTCAGAAGGTTCACGGTCAACTACGATGTGAGGCCTGTGTGGCCAGATTTGAAGCAGCCCTCGAACAAGAGGCCAGGAAAGTCAGATCAAAAAGATCAGAAGATCAAAAGAAGCTTGCAAAGCTAGAACAGAAGTACCCCTCGAACTAGGGGCAAAGATATCAGACATGCTCAAAGAGCTAAAGATGAGTCCTCTTACAAATCAACAGCCACTCTCCTGGATCCGGATGGCTTCGAAACCCTATAACCGTTTGGCATGGACCAAGCTACACTTTTACCCTTTGAGAGGCTCGCTGGGCCGAAAACCCGGAAGGGCGACCCAGGCAAAAGTTAGAGCAAGAAAAGAAGAAAAACAAAAAAGAGAAAAGAACAAAAGAACAAAAAAGAAAGATGCAAGGAAAAGAACAAAACAAAAGAAAATCAAAAAAGAAATGAAAAGAAAAGAAAAGAACACAAAAATTGAAAAAAAGAAAAACAAAGCTCGCAAGGTCGAAAACCCGCGACGGGCGCCTTGGCAAAAGTTAGAGCCTAAAAAGGAGAGGTTAATACCCGAGTGTACCTTAACCCCGAACTACGTAAGGCTTGATTCCCATCTTTGGGATACGTAGGCAACTTTATTCTGAAGTCCAGCCGTAAAACACTCCAAATCGATTGTGCCCATGTAATGGTTTTGATCATCTTCGCTTTCTCTGTATCCGAGAGTCTGGTTGTGTTCGTTGCTCTGAGGACTGACTACAATGCGCTGCGGTACTATCCAAACAAGGGGCAACTTTCCGTTGCCATTCAAAACGCCGCAGTGTCATTTCAAACAAGGGGCAACTTTCCGTTGCCATGCAGTGTCCTTCAGACAAGGGGCAATTTTCCATTGCTATGGATCCGAGGTTGTGCATCTCAAGAGTAGGTTCCGTGCTTGTTGAGCAGTGGTCGCTTGCAAAAATAGTTTTTGAGAATTTTTACTGAGGTTGACTGATCATTTCTCGAAAACTATTCCATTTCCCAAAACTGGACCTTTTTCTTGGACCCAAAAAAGGAAAATTTTCAGTGCTCATGACCTAACTTGCGTGATTTTGAATCAGAAAATTGAACAAGCATGTTAATCTAACTCTCATTTTGGTCAAAATTTTTTAGGAGAAAACTAAAACAAAAAATGGTCAAAATGATGAACTAGGGGCACAGTTGAGTTAGGTGTTCTGTCTTTTTCCCTTTGTCAAAATACTTGTCGGAAAGGGCACTCTACTTGTCGGAAAGGGCACCGTATTCGCCAGAAAAGGGCACAACAAAGGGCAGAAAGCTCTCACATCCTCCAAGCAACGAGGTATCAAGCAAAGTGCGAAGCACGAACTAGAATGGGGCAAGATATTCCACTCCATCATCTGGACAGATCTTATCACGTCCAAACTCCCCAGCAAAGCATCATCAACTGATGTTAGCTGCAGATTTGCTACACACCCAGTTGTAGCGCAACCTTTTCGTGGGAGGAATTCACTAGCTGTGAGCGGAAGAAAGAGAATCTAGCAGAATGCTAGGGGTACGAGCCCACAATTTGCTGTTTATCCATCAACCACCCAGGGGAAGGATGAAAAATGAGAGAACGAAGAATAGAGAGATGTGTGATGAGAGGAAAAGTGAGAAGAGGGCTTTTTCATAAAAACAGAGCTTGAGGGCCGAGTGATGTGAGAACCACCAATGAGAAAGGGTGGGAAACACTACCCGGTGAAACAGGCTCCCTGTGCACGTCTGAGTGTCGTGTCTTTTTGTTT
Organism: Camellia sinensis; assembly: GCF_055761805.1. NCBI lineage: Eukaryota > Viridiplantae > Streptophyta > Magnoliopsida > Ericales > Theaceae > Camellia > Camellia sinensis. The sequence continues at coordinate 65,751,998 of NC_138972.1, forward strand.
TATCTCGATTCTTGTTTTGAGTCGTTTCGAGTGTTACTCGATGTGTCTAGGTTGTGTGCCTTTTATTTCCTTGTTGAGTCGTTTTGCTGTGTTCAGTTATAGGCTCAATACTCGGTCGAGAACTCATTTCTCAATTTCAAAAAATCATCTTGTGCTCAGAGTGCTGTGTCATTTTCCACATTTGTGCAAAACAGGATTTGTTCTTTCATAAAACTGCAGGGTCCACCCCCGATAAGTGTGAACGGTAAAACAAGGACTTATCTGAAGCTATATAAGTTTCGGACTGCAAAGCAAAAGAAAATAGGGAAAATTTTGAGCATCTGAGTGTGTTTCACTTTCAGAAAATTCTGAGATTGCATTCCATATGTACCTCTTCAGGCCTTGTCAGTGCTCTGAAGAATGAGTGTACCTCTACTCCAAATTTAAGCATGCTTCAAGTCAGAATGGCAATTAAAGCAGCAGCAGCAGATGTTATCTCTCGCCAATATGAACAGGGTGTGCCCTTTTTGAGCTGAGTGTGTTGCAAAGTCCTCTAAGAGGTAAGTCAGAGGCACCAGAGTACATATTTGATGCTCCTCTACTACATAGAATATGAACTTTCATATACACTATTGTTGCATGAGTGCCGCGCATCGTTATGATTCATGCATAGAATATGCTTGCTTTCGATTCCGTATAGAATATGCTTGCTTTCAATATTGCGTAGAATGTGCTTTCATACTTGCATAGAAAATGCCTGTATCTTTTGCATGGAAAATGCCCCCATACTTGCATAGAAGATGCATTTTATCGCACTGTTTTGTGCATTTCAAATCACTCGCGCTGTTTAGCGTATCGCACTGTCTTGTGCATTTCAAATCATTCGCGCTATTTTGCGCACCTCCATCGCACTGTTTTGTGCAGTTTATCATTCGCGCTATTTTGCGCACCTCAATCGCACTGTTTTGTGCAGTTTATCATTCACGCTATTTTGCGCACCTCAATCGCACTGTTTTGTGCAGTTTATCATTCGCGCTATTTTGCGCACCTCAATCGCACTGTTTTGTGCAGTTTATCATTCGCGCTATTTTGCGCATCGCACTGTTTTGTGCAGTTTATCATTCACGTTATTTTGCGCACCTGCATCGCACTGTCTTGTGCATTTCAAATCAATCGCACTGCTTAGCGTATCGCACTATTTTGTGCATTGTACCATTCGCGCTATCTTACGCACCTCATCTGTATCGCACTGTTTTGTGCATTCACTCTGCATCGCACTGTCTTGTGCACTCCCTGGTCCAAGAGACCTTAAATCCTCTGGTCTAAGGAGACCTTAAATCCTGCATCATCATTCGCGCTGTTTTTGCGCATCGTACTTGCATTTTACTTGCATTTCTTCGCACTGTCTTGTGCACTCCCTGGTCTAGGAGACCTTAAATCCTCTAAAGGTGCAATTCCTTTGGTGTTTGTCGTGCCCGAACGACTTCCGATGGTCTGGTATAGCCACCTGCCTGTGTTCGCGGTGAGTTCCTAGGAGACCAACTGAGACGGTGGAAACTAGAGTTCGAATGGCTTATGCCTAGAACGCAAAGGTTCAGGATTTCCGAGACTAAAGTCTGGTTTAAATACCCAGGGGTATATCCTCGGCTTGAAATCTGTATGGCAGCCCCATAGATTGAGACAGCATCTGTATGCACCTCAATTCTGGATACCGATCCAACCTAGTCTGTCACCCTGTTGGAGAATAAGGAAAGCTGCGACCATAGTCAGGGAGAAAAGTAGTACCTGTGGTTCAACCAAGAAGAAACGAGAGATCCCCAGCACCATCAGGCACGATATTGTATGTACGGTTCATTTGAGACTGGTGCGACCAGACGAATCGCGCAGGTATCATATCTTCCCCGTGTGAGACGCGACGAGAATTGAATAAATCTCTGCATTCTTAACTGCATGAAATATAGTTGTTGCTTTGCATTCTTACTTAAAACTGTTGCATCTATTGTGAATATGTGCTTCATTACAGCTTGCTGCATTTGCATGACCTCGAGCTACCTTTGGCTTTTTGCATTGTCAGTTGCATTTTGCCCCCGCCTGCGGGCATGCCTGCGGGCACATTTGTGTGTTTGTCTAAGTCTTCGACCTTGTCAAAAATGGGTCGTCTCTCGGCTTTGACATTCACTCCCGTCACTTATGACTTTCGAGTTCTGTCAAAGAAGGACAACTGTAGACACCCCATTTTTGACCGACCTTAAGACTCAGACGTCACCGATTGAGCGCTTGGTGATGTTGCATATCGTGCTCGTTCAAAAGTTTCAGAGTCCTGGCCGTGAGCCTTGCCTCCGGGTTTCCGGACTCTTTTGTGCTTTGCCTCGGTTTGCGAACCAGGCTCGGTTTTCTCTGTTTTCTCTTCACGAAGGGAGGGAGAGGTCTCGTAGATCATCTCTCAGTGGCTGTAGGCTACGTTTTGTGGTCGTAGGCCATTTTGCCCATTTGGAGTCCGGTTTTCGGTTTTTCGGAGCCGTTGGCCGTGTGCCTCGGTTCGGGACCGCTTAACCACCTCTATTTGCTTCGGTTTTTGGCATAATTCTTATTTGCTCCCTTTTGAGGGACACTGTGGCCCGGGAAACTGACTTCGTGGTCGAACATCACTCCCGGTGCCTAACAGCCAGTTTTCAGGGCCCCGAACTGCGCATTTCGGCCCCCGAACCCTCGTTTTGCATTAGTTTTGGTTCATTTTTGGCAGGGACCTCTGTTTCATTGGTAGGAAGGCCATAGAAGGATGGGAGGCCAGTAATTGTTTTGTCAGCCAACTTTATCCCTTCATCGCCCTCCGTCGCCCGATTTTCCTCACTTCAAAGCCAATGTTGAACACCCTTGGGCCTTTTTCTTGAACCCTAAATCCCATATTTGTGATGTACACATCTGGGAGGCCACCAATATGTGGTGGCCGGCCATTAATCCTTTCTGACCCTTTTGAACCCCTCCTAAAAGTGGGTTGTTCTCTCTCTTGGTTCACTTTTTCCAGTGTTTAACCGCAGGGTTGTGTTGTGCACACATCAGAGGATGTCTTCCTGTGGTGGCCGGCCACTAATTATACTTGAACCTTTTGACCCTTGGCCGGCTGGCCATGGGAAGTAGCCGGCCGGCCACCTGCAACTGAGATAGCTGGCCGGCCATGCTCCTGGTACCCTGTTCCTTACAGCTGTGTATCTGTTTTCCCTCCAGATTGTGTATCCGGGGGGGGTGCATTTTGGGGGGAAACTTGATTGTTTTCCCTCCATTTTCTTCCCCCATTTTCCCCCTCTTTTTGCCTATATAACCAGCCTCCAGCTCTGGTTTTAGGGGTTGGAGAATTGACCTAAGAGCTTTGCATACATACACCTTCCCCTCCTTCCCTTCCAAGCTCAAAACCCTCAAGCCTTAGACCATTTTCTTCATCACCTCATAGCACCACATCCCCATCTTCCATTCCAGCAGCTAGAAGCTGATTTTCAGAGCTAAGGAACCACAAAACTCAAGACAAGAGTTGTCAAAGAATTGGTCTACAAGGGTAAGCTCCATTCCCCTCTCTTTTGTCCATATTTTGCATCCTATCTAAGCCATTCTTGCTTGCTGTTTTGGGCTCCGACCCTAACTTAAGTTAAGCTTATTTTGAGCTATTTTTCATGTTTTATTAAGGGCCTCTCACTGTTTGAGGCCTCCTTGGTGTACTTACTTCATTATCCCTCTTGTATGCCATTTTCTTGTGTAATATTTTTGGCCTATGTATAAACTGTTTTGAGCTCTGTCATGAACTGAAAAGTTGCTTATTTTGAGCCCTTCTTCAACATTGTTGAGGGCTCATTTCTTTTTGAGGCTTCTATCTTCCACTTGCCTTTATATCTCTATTTTGGCTCCATTTTTGCATGATTTGTTAGCCTATTTTTCTTCTGTTTTTGGGCTGTGGTCCGAACTACAAATGGCCTTATTTTGACCCCATATTCATGCTTCATTAAGGGTCCTTCATGGTTTGAGGCATCCTTTATACACTTTGTGTTATATCCCTCTTTTTGGCCTTATTTTGCATAGCATTTTGAGCATGTTTGCATACTGTTTTGGGTCCGACCATCAACTGTAAAGTGCATCATTTTTGGCCCCTATTCAACATTGTTGAAGGGCCCCTTTGTGTTTGAGGCCAGCAACCACCACTTGCTTCTTTGTCCCTCTTTTGGTCCATTTCTTGCATGAGGGTTTAGCCATACCTGTGTTGGTTTTTGTGGTTTGTTGTGTACTGTAAAATATCATATTTTTGGCCCCTCTTCAACATTGTTGAAGGGCCCTAATCTGTTTGGGGTCAGCAGCTGTGAGTTGCTTCTTTATCTCACATTTAGGGCCATTTTTGCATGCTAGTTTTTCCCTATTTGTGTTTGCTGTTTAGCCTTGCTTAGAACTGAAAACATGCTTTTTTTTGGGTTGCCTTGAATCTGTCTTTACATGTCATGATCAAATAATGCATGCTTAATGTAGCCACAAGTCATTTCATGTGCTTAATCTTGCATTTCGGGACCATTTTCATGCATCGGGTGCCATATTCCTATGATTCGGGGCTGTTTTGGGTCATGTTTTGCTGCTGAAATTTGCATGTTTGCATATCACATTTCATGCCTTGCCACGCCTCGTTAGAGTGGCATTTGGTGCTTTAGGATCGGTCCTCGGTTTGCGTGCATGCGTACACGCATCTCGAGTGTCTCATTTTCATCTGATGGCCTCCTATGTGAGTGTGGCTGAGGTCCACTCATGTTGGTGTAAGCCCATATTGCATTGTGTATGCCATTTCATTTCATAGCATTGTGTATGCTAGGTTGTATGTTAAAGCATTGTGCATGCCATGTTACCTCGTGCATTGTGTATGCCATTTCATAGCATTGTGTATGCTAGGTTGTATCTTAGTCGCATTTCATGCATGTCATGCATATTGCATTGTGCTTGGGATAGGAGTTAGCCCGAGCACGGGAAACGAGGTACGTTTCGTACTCCGAGTGACGGAACGTGTCTCAATTCCCCAGTCACCGACACTCCGGATTATCCATGATGAAGTTAGGTTTTTGTTTTGTTTACATGTGCATTCATTCTATATTAAGTTGCACATTTCGACTCCTCGACCATCATGCATCGAGATGCGTGATTGGTGGCACGAGAATTGAGGCATGCATACATTTGTGAAAATACATTGCTATACCCCTTTCCTACTCTCTGTTGCAGCAAATCAAGAATCAGCAAACTTCCGGAGCTTGGCGCGCTTTCCAAGAATAAAGGCAAAACAGAGGCTAATCGGGGCATCCCAGTGGATTTCCGCGCAAGGCAACCCAGACATGCATCATTCATCAGAGTCAAGGCAGTCCTTGGCTTGCATGCCAGTTTACAGCTTTTTCTTAGTTAATTTGTAAATTAATTAGGAATCTGTATATATTTGGACTGTAATATTTAGACTGTACTATTTATTCGGACCCTCTGTGCGAGGGCATAATTGTAATAAGTGTGGGTGAGTGTGATCTACGTCTTCCAACCCCACGTCTTTCTTCCCTTTTATTTACCTGCTTATGATGGTTAGATTAGGGCATGTTTCAATTAGCATACAGTATGATAGCATGTTTGCATTCATTCATCTGTCTTGCATGCACCGGGCTCGGCGCATCATACTAACTGCATTGTATTTTCAATTCCAAATTGAATACATGTTAGCTGTAGCATTTCATATGCCATGTTTAGAATAGCCGAGCCTGCTATAGTTGCATTTTTGCATGTGTTGCATTAGGCACTTCTGTATAATTAGGATCATGCATGGATTTCTAATTAGCTTCTTTTTTGGCTTGGAGTACTCGGTGAGTTTTATGCTTTAGCATCCTTGCATGCGTGTGAGTGACTGCCATGAAAAGCATGCTTACTATGAGGCTAATTGCTTATGTGATATATCTGCCTGAATGCCTGTGGGTGAAGGTTGGGTTACTTAGATTGGAACAAATCATTGACTGTGAGTTTTAAGCCCACTAGATAGTGGCAAAACCATCTTTTCTTAAGCCCACCCCAGGGTGGAAAAATCTGCATTTCAAGCCTACTTGCGAGTAGCAAACCATCTTTCAAAAATAAACATGAAATGTTTTGTTCCAATTCGGGCGATCCAGTCTATACTTGTATGATGTGCGCATCACGTGGTAAATCTAGGCTAATAACCGGAATAAGAACACACAATGTTTTCAAAACTAGATATCATGGTTAGTAGAGGCCGATCTTTGATCGGGCGAGCGGGGGTGCTCACGAAGTGACCTTCCCTAATCGTACCCAAGTTCCCGAGCCGAGGCAACTTTGGTGATGACGGACACGTGGCCTTAGGCAAACGAGTCAGGGTTTCCTAAATTTCCCCAAAATAAAACATTTAGGTGGCGACTCTGTATCTGGCAAAGCAATCCATATTTGGCACTTCTTTCAAAAAATCTGTTTTCTCAAAACGATTTGCCGGATTTGGACTCTTTGGTTCAGACTTAGAGCCGTGACAATTTGAGAGTCCTGAGCTGTAGTGACCCCAAATGAACAGAACGGGAGCTCACCCTCCCGGGGCGTTCGGGGACGTCTACAAATATACTGTATTTTTATTGAGCACAAATGAAAATTGCACCGAACATGTTTTGCATGGCACGAAACATGTTTTATAGTAGGGATGCTTGCGGTTCGGTTTTGGACGGTTCGGTTTGCGATTTGGACGTGCTAGGATATGTGTGGTTTGAAAAAAATTGAACCCACAACTGCTTGTAGTGTAGGTTGCGGTTTGTGTAGATAAGGTTCGCAGATGTGTAGACGATTTGCGGATTTGACTTTTTTCTTTAAAATTTTATTTTTGGCTCTCTTTTTTTTTTTTTTCCTTTCCGTTTTGTAAATATTTATTTTGGGCCCTTTGCCCCCCATTTTCTAAAATGCTCAACATTTAATAATTAATAAATTAAAACTTATAAAATTAAAAACACAACAAAATCAATTTCTAACACATACAAATTATTCAAAATTCTAAACTTTTAAATAAAATCATAACCTAACACATGCGTATCTTTCAAAATCTTAAACTAAATCATCAAAATCATTCACTACTTAACAATACAATTAAAGTAAAATCATTCAAAATCCTAAACTTACCTAAAAGTAATTTTTCATTAACTTTTACATTCATTCAAAATGTAATAATAAAATAACAATAAATTATTGTCAAATTTCATGCAATTCAAAACCATTAAATAAAATAAAAACATCTGTAAACTCGCAAACTCCATCATAAAAAAATAAAAAATTAAGTTTAAGTGCGGGTGAGTTTTTGCGGATGCAGGTAAAATCTGCAACTCGCCCGCAACCCACAATAATGTCATATTTCAAACCGCACCTGCCCCCGAAACCGCCCATTTGTATGTAGATTGGTTTAGGTTGGGCGGGTTGGGCGATTCAAATAACCCTATTGTGAGAATATGTGTTCTCCTAGGATTAGGAATAAGTGTCCTATATCTATTAGACTTCTATATATCTCAGTAATGTGTTCATGTAGGATTAGGAATTAGTGGTACTCTATATAAATGATGTATGTATTCTTTGTTCAATTGAATTCAAGACTAATATACAGTTTTATTCATAAAACTTACATGGTATCAGAGCAGGTTGAGAAACCCTAGCACCGTAGGTCTCTCTCCTTCTCTCAAACCTGATCGTTGATCGAAGCCCTTTGCTTCATCAATCGTCAGTCGTGAATCTTCTCCTTGGCACAGTCTGGAGCCCTTTGCTTCATCAATCGTCAGTCGTGAATCTTCTCCTTGGCACAGTCTGGTTCGCGATTCCTCTCTCTCTCTCTGCCCTGGTTATCGAACGAAGCTTCTTGCTTCGTCGATCATCTAGTTGGGTCTGATTCATCTGATTCCTTGCAACTGTTCGATTCAACTGGTCGACTCATCTATTCGACTCGCCGTCTTCTATCTCTCATTCTGGTTCGCATGTGTCGGCTTCAGGTTCTCACTCCTCTAGTTTGGTTCTCTTGGCTCCGTCTGTTAACTGAGTTATTGACACATCTCAGTTTGGTTCTTCAGTGTTTCCTTTATTATACTTTCACCTAACTATTCTACAACTTTGCTTTATAATGGACCCTAAAATTCAAGCCATTAAATGTAAACTCACTGGTGGCAATTATGCCTATTGGGCCAGTGTTATGAAGAATTTTCTTCTTGGTCAAAAAAAATGGGGCTATGTTTCTGGTTCTGCTCCTCGTCCATCGGACCCGAAGGTAGAAGGGTATCTGTCTTCCTGTGACACTTGGGATTGTGATAATGCCCAAGTTCTTACCTGGTTTCATAACTCTGTGGATGACCGTATTGGAATGATGTTTTCCAAGTACAGTACTGCCAAGGAAGTGTGGGATTATTTACTCGGTGTTTATCAACAGTCCAACTTTGCCAAGCGGTATGAGTTACAAACAACTATTCAGAGTGCTCGTCAGCGGGATCAAACTATTCAGGACTTTTATATTGAGATGACAGGTCTCTGGGATCAGTTGGCTCTTATAGAACCACCTAGTTTCAAGATACTAGACGCTTATATTGAGTTTCGGGAACAGGGTCATTTAGTCTAGTTCTTAGCAGCTCTCTCCTCTCAGTATGAGGCTACTCGAGGTGGCATTCTTCACCGATCTCATCTTCCCTCTGTGGATGCTATTGTTCGTGAACTCCTCTCCAAGGAAACCCGTCTTAAGACGGCCAGTCAGACTTTGCCTCTTTCTATGTTTTTAGCTCCTGCCAAGCCACCCTTGTTATCGATCCCTCCTCCTCATCAACTTTAGGCCACTACGAAACCCAAGAGAGGACCATTAGGGCCAGATGAGTGTGCTTTCTGCCATCAGAGGGGTCATTGGAAGAACAATTGTCCCAAAAAGGGACGTCAGCCTGCTCCGTCTTCTCAGACACAGTTCCGCGGTCCTACTTCGAGTACTTTCCGACCTCCTGCTGCTTACACTGCATCTACTCCAGCTCCCGATCCTAACTTGGCTTCCCTGAGTGCTCAGGTTGCACAACTTCAGCATATCCTGTCCACCTCTCAATCATCTCCATCTGCCTCCGCTCTTACCTCTCTTCATTCAGGTTTGCTTGGGTCCTCTTCAGGTATCCCTTCTCCGGTCTGGATTTTTGATTCTGGTGCCTCTCATCATAGGACTCATCACCTTTCCTTACTTCAAAATTGTATTCCCCCACCTGTTCCTATTACTATTAATACTGCTAATGGATCTGGTATGTTTGTTTTATCTGTTGGATCTGTCTTACCCTCTGTCATGTCTGTTATTACTATTCCTTCTGTTTTTTATGTTCCTCAGTTATCTATCAGTTTGTTATCTATCAGTCAACTTGATGCGTCTGGTTTTGATGTTATCTTTTCCTCTTCTGTCTGTTGTGTGCAGGATCGGGTGCCCAAGAAGCAGATTGGGACCGGCCGTAGAATTGGATATCTCTATGTGGTTGAAAGCTTGCATCTCTCCTTATCTACCTCTCCAGCCGCACTTTCGTCGTTTCAATTAGATTCTCGGTCGAGTCAGTTTTACTTATGGCATTCTCGTCTCGGTCATTTGTCTGTTGACCGCTTACAGTCTTTAGCTCAGTCAGGATTGTTGGGTAAAGTTTCTCCTAGTCAAATTGATGAATGTCGGGGGTGTAAACTTGCCCAAATGTCAGCTTTACCTTTTAATAAAAGTACATCTATTTCTGCTTCTCCTTTCTCTCTTGTGCATACTGATGTCTGGGGACCCTCTCCTGTTCTTACTAAAGGGGGTTCGGTATACTATGTGTCTTTTGTTGATGATTGCACCCGTTACACATGGGTTTATCTTATGACTCATAAGTCTGACTTCTACCAGATATATCGTACTTTCCAATCCATGGTCATTACACAGTTTGGATCTACTATTAAAATGTTGCGGTCTGACTTGGGTGGGGAATACTTTAAAACTGAATTCTGTGAATATTTGGCCAACTTGGGTACCATTCACCAAACTGCTTGTACTGATACACCTGCCCAAAATGGCCAAGCTGAGCGTAAACACCGTCATCTTCTTGAGACAGCTAGGTCTCTTCTTCTCTCTACCCTCGTTCCAGCTCCGTTTTGGGGTGGGGCAGTTCTTACTGCTGCTTTTCTTCTCAACCGTATGCCTACCCCCCTTCTTTCTGGTCGGTCTCCTTATGAGGCTCTCTTTTCTCAACTTCCTAATTACTCCCTCCTTCGTGTGTTTGGGTCTACATGTTTTGTCGTTTTACCCCGTAAAGATAGGACTAAACTTAGTGTCAGGTCTGTCCTATGTGTTTTTTTGGGATATAGTCTCACTCAGAAAGGTTATCGCTGTTATGACCCTGTTTCTCGTCGCCTTTATGTCTCCCGCCATGTTGCCTTTCTCGAACGTCTATCTTACTTTCAGCTTCCTCCTCTCACCGCCCCAGTTTCCAAAGAGGATTTGGTTCATATTGATCCATTTCTTTCTGAGGTCCCATCTGATGAGTACATCTCCATAGTTCCTCCTGAGCTTATTCCATCTTCTCCTCATGCTTCACCTCTGACTACTTCTCCTTCTTCGCCTTCTCCTCCTTCTTCTCCTCCGTTGTTAGTTTATTCTCATCGCAAGGTTCCTCTTCTACCAGTTGTCTCTACCCCTGCTGCTAATCCTCCTGCTTCTGACGACTCTGATCCTGCTGCACACCGATATCCTCCTCGAACGCGTCATCCTCCAAAAAGGTTGGGTTGGTCTAATACTTGTTTTTCTGTTTCCTATCGTACCTTTTTGTCTGCTATTCACTCTTTTGCAGAACCTCAGTCTTACAAGGAGGCCTGTCAGGATCCTCATTGGGTTCAAGCTATGGAGGATGAGTTGTTTGCTCTACAGAAAACTAGTAGTTGGTTCCTTTACCTGCTGGTAAGAATCTAGTTGGTTGCAAATGGGTCTACAAAGTCAAGACTCATTCTGATGGTTCTCTTGAGCGCTACAAAGCTCGTCTGGTGGCCAAAGGTTTCTCCCAAGAGTATGGTATTGATTATGATTAGACATTTGCTCATGTTGCCAAGATGACTACTGTCCGTACTTTGATTTCTGTCGCTGCTGTTCCTTCTTGGCCTCTTTATCAGATGGATGTTAAGAATGCTTTTCTTAATAGCCATCTCACTGAGGAGCTTTACATGCGTCCTCCCCCTGGTCTTTACCATTCCTCTGGCCAAGTCTGTCGTCTTCGGCGTGCTCTATATGGTCTGAAGCAGTCTCCTCGTGCTTGGTATGATCGCTTTCAGACTGCTGTTACCGAGCTTGGGTTTCATCCTTCTACTTCCGACTCTGCTTTATTTCTAAGACATACCTCGGCTGGTTTTGTTGCTCTCTTACTATATGTAGATGATATGATCATCACTGGCTCTGACTCTTCTGCTATCTCTAAGGTCAAGCAGCATCTATTCCGCACCTTCGAAATAAAGGATCTGGGACCATTGCGGTATTTTCTTGGCATTGAGGTGGCTTCTTCTCCCAAGGGTTACTTTCTGTCCCATGCTAAGTATGCTAACGAGGTTATCCATCGTGCCAGACTTACTGACACTAAGCTGTCTGATACCCCCATTGAGCTTAATGTAAAGCTCAACACTACTGATGGGGTTCCTCTAAATGATCCTACGTTATATCGCGAGCTTGTGGGTTGTTTAGTCTATCTGACAGTTACTCGCCTTGATCTTGCCTATGCTGTCCATGTGATTAGTCAGTTTGTTTCTGCCCCTCGCTCTACACATTGGGCTGTTTTGCTTCGGATTCTTCGCTATCTTCGCAGTACTATCTTTCAGGGCTTGCTGTTCTCTTCTACTTCTTCCTTAGACTTGGTGGCTTATGCTGATGCTGATTGGGCTAGTGATGTTAATGATCGTAAATCTACTTCTAGTTTCTGTATGTTTCTTGGTGATTCCCTTATTTCTTGGAAAAGCAAGAAACAGACTGTTGTTGCCCGTTCTACTGTCGAAGCTGAGTATCGTGCTCTGGCTCATGCTACTGCTGAAATTGTCTGGCTTCGTAATCTCTTATCTGAGTTGGGCGTCCCTCAAACTTCCCCGACCTCTCCCTATTGTGACAACCGAAGTGCTATTCAAATTGCTCATAACACTATCTTCCATGAACGGACAAAGCATATTAAGATTGATTGTCACTTCGTCCGTCAGCATCTGCAGTCTGGCTTTATCTCGCTTCCTTTTGTCTCTTCGGCTCTGCAACTTGCTGACTTCTTCACTAAGACGCACACCACTGCTCGATTTCGGTTCTTTCTTGACAAACTCTCAATGTTTTCTGCTAAAACACCTTGGGTTTGAGCGGGGGTGTGAGAATATGTGTTCTCCTAGGATTAGGAATAAGTGTCCTATATCTATTAGACTTCTATATATCTCAGTAACGTGTTCATGTAGGATTAGGAATTAGTGGTACTCTATATAAATGATGTATGTATTCTTTGTTCAATTGAATTCAAGACTAATATACAATTTTATTCAGAAAACTTACACCTATATCCAGCCTTATTTTATAGCAGTGGAGATATGAGGTCCCGAAGAGAAAGGTGTTGAGAGGTTAAGGATGGCTGCAGTAGTTGGAGTTTGGGGCGTGTTTGTTTAGTGGGAAGGGGTGGCGATGGTGGTGGGGCTAGCAGGGGAAGGTGGGGAAGGGTTGGGGGTGACAAGGAAGGGAATGGTAGTAATGGTCAATAACTGGAGTTGTAGTGGGAAAAGGAGGAGAATGTGGAGTGTGAAGGGAAGATGAGAGACAGTTTGGTCCTTTCAAGGGATAAATTTTACCCATTTGTAACGATTTCATTTTTCACACCTCAATCAATAGCTAGGCACATTAAGGCCACCTCAAGGTATCACACAAAAATTTACACAAATTCGAATAAAAAATTTATTTGATATGAATCACTCTAACGGAATTCAAATTTAAGTAAATGTTTCGCTAATAGCATAAGTTTTGGATATTTTAAGTAATGGTAAATTACATTAACCTCCTTTGAAGTTTAGAAAAAATATAATAAGTCCCATAATTTTAACATAATTACACCAAGCTCCTTTATAGTAAGGTTAAAAATATCGAAATTGATGTAGATAGTATGAAAACAAAAAGATGAATAAGATAAAATATATATTTCAGTGTAAATAAGATGACAAAATTATTTTTTTATTTATATGATTAACAAATTTATGATAAAAATGGAACCAAGTGCTATATGAATTAAAATTTTTAAGAAAATATAATATAATCATCTCTGAATCTCATGAAATGTCAGTATAATTTATCATTTTAAGTAAATATTTGATTTTGTTTTGATTTGAATAAAAAATAGAGTAAAACTTTAGTATAAATCTGGGTCATGAAATCTAGAATATTTGAGTTATTTTAATTTTTGTTTTTTTTAATCTAAAAAAACTATGAATCTTCAAATCCAAAATTTAAGCTTTTAGCACTGAATCAACCACTCAGCGATAATTTTAACTGAAATTTTAAATGCAATATATAATATAAGTTTGAGTGAAGAATTACGGTTCGGTTTGTTTTGATATAAATATTTTATATAATTTTTTTTTTTTGTTATTTGATTTTTTTTTTTTTAAATATCTTTATTTTTCGGTGTTTGGTTGACACTTGAAACAAAATATTTATTGCCTAAAAGAGAAATTTTGATTTAATAAAATGTCATTTATGACTTTTTAGTGAGCTTAGATACTTATTTCAAAAGGCTAAATATGTTGAAAAGGCAACGAGTGAGAGTCAACTTTTTAAATATTGACTTACGAAATTTTTAATGGTAAGTCATTTCTAAAAAAATAATGCAAAAATATTTTTCTTAAAAAATATTTTACTTGCTTTTTTTCAACCAAACACTGAAAAATGAGTAAAAAAAAATTTGACGTCAAAACAAACAGAGGTAATACTAGGACAACAAGGAAAATTATTGGATATCCATACTCCTTCATTAGAGTATCTCCAATGCTTATTCAAATTTTTCATCAAATTTGAGTAAAAGTTTGATCTAATATGTTACGCTCCAATCGTTTTATCAAATTTGGCTAATCATCCAGCCGATGTCATTCGATCGGTCGTCTGTCTATGAGCAAATTTTCAATAAAACTTCTCCAAGTTAGTCATCCACTCGAGTGTCCCGTCGATCATCCACCTGGTTGACTAGCCGGTCGTTTACCTGGTTGTCCACCAACTGTCACTTGCAAAATTTGACGAAAAGTTAAACGTTCCCTTAATTTGATAAAAAATCTGACTTCACCTTCGTTTGATATGGGTTTGATACCATGGTTGGAGTACTAAAAAAAAAATAGACGTATTTCATCAAATTTAAATGATTAAGAGTATCTCCAACACTTACTCAGATGTTTCATCAATTAATCATTATTCAACATGTTCCTCAATCACTTAATATAAAATTATAAGTCTCACTTTTTCCATCAATCTTGGAGCACCAAGTAGTCATATTCTAGGAGTATCCAATGACTTTTCAAAAAATGTGAGGAATCCCAAAAGTTCTACCAAAATTTTTACTAAATGTCTCATGAGTGTGGGACTCACATGGTGTGGGTTCCACACTCTTATAAAACATTTGGTAAAAATTTTGATAGAACTTTTGGAGTCTGTAGCATTACTCTAACTTTCTAACTAACAACTACCACTAGCAACAAGAGGTGTAAATTTGGCCCGGCCCGGCCTGGCCTAGCCCAGCCCACCCTGGCCTAACCTCCAATCTGCCCATGTCTGACCTCGTGGGCTCCCACCAAAATTTGGCCCGGCTCGGTTCACAGGTCAAAAAATTAAGCCCAAGCTCAGGAGTTATTCGAGCAATGAGCGTGCCTCAAGCCAGGTCAATAGGCCTGGGCCTGGGCTTAGGCAGGGCTTGAACATTTTTTGTTTCTATTTTTTTATCAAAATTTTATTTTTTTCCACTAACAATGACATTGGGCGTTGGACAAGCCGGACTTTGAGTAGGTCTTGAGCGAGTTGATGGACAGGGCTGGGCCAAGCTCACGAGCTAAATTGGACTTCAAAATAATGGTCTAACCTAAGATTTCAGACCGGACTGGACTCGAATCCAGACCTAATGGAGCCGGATCCATCCCAAGCCACGAGCAAATTTCGGGCAGCAGGCAACACTCCTGCTAGGAACACTTCTAACCTCCTGTGGCAGACTTAAACGACAACGTTGGTATATTACCTTCTTACTGAAGCAAAGCTGTACTACTCTACTCTATTACGAAGAAACGAATCAAGTCAACTCCCCACTACGAAACGAATCAAATCAACTCCCTTCTTCTTCTATTCTATGCTGATTTCTTCACCCTTTTCTGCTCCTGTCAAAATCCACCACTCTATGTAATAATTGTAAGTCAAATCTCCTCTCACTTCTTCTACCATTTTCCTTCTACTTGGATCTACTGTGTCTTTAGTTTGTATTCAGAAATTAATCTCTCTTTTTTGTTTTTCTTCTTTTTTCTTTCTTCTTTTTTTTTTTTTTCATTGCAAGAGATTGTGAAAATTGATGTGTTGTGTTGATGATTTTGCTTAATAACAAGAGCATTTTTTTGCCCACTACCTTTTGTTCTCTCTCTCTCTCTTGATGTGCATGGTTTGGGTTACAAATTTGAGCCTGTCAAGTGTTTGAGAAAATGTGTTAACTAAAAAACATGAAAATGGAGTGCCTTTACTGGCTGGTGTGAGTATCAGAGAAGAGACCTTATTGCCCAGTTGTTTGGTTTCTATTAAAGTATATGAGATCAGCTGTATGTATTAGAACACAAATTATGTTAAACTAGATTCAATGAATGTTAACTAAATGAATTTCCCTAAATATATATGTCATCACCACCCACAAATTATGCATGCATGTCATATTTTTATGCTATTAATTGGCACCTTTTCTTTTCTTTTCTTTTCTTTTTTAAATAAAAGAAGACAAATTTCATAATTTTATTAGTTAATAGTTTCTTGATCTTGTAAGGATGTGTTTCATGGGAGGATTTGATGAGGAAAATAGAAAAGAAAGGAAAATAGAAAAAAAAGAAAGAATTGATAGGATTCAAATTCCAAACTATGTTTGGTCGAGATGGGAATTGGAGGAAGAAAAGAAATCATCTTTCTTATATTTTCTTGTCATTTTTCACTATCACTCTTATGATGACCCAAAAACTTGTGTGATGAGAGCAATTTTGTGTTTTTTTTTTTTTTTTGGGTGCTGAATTTGCCAGAACAATCCTCTCTGTTTTGAGCCCAATATATTTTTCCTCCCGCTTTTCCATTTTATTTTCTCACATACATAAAGGAAATGAAGTTCTAGACGATCCCTCTCATAATTCATTTCTCTCTCACTTTCTTTTCCCCTTTGTTTTTCATTATAACCAAACAAAAAGCGGGATTGCATTTCCTTTTCATTTTTTATTTCTCTCATCAAATCCCCTAATCAAACACAGTCTAAGATTTTTTTTTTTTTGAGAAACCAAATGCCCCCAAATATCTCCTTCAACATTGTCTATGTTTAGCTATTATATTCACTTCCTGAATTATTATCTTTAGGTTACTATATATATACCATGTACCACCATATATTTCCTTCATCTGTATCCCTTTAGGTGCCCTTCAGCATTTCTAGCTTGAGTGGATCTTCTAAAATTTTCTCATAAAAAATTCTATGTTTTAATCTTTCAGAATGTATTACGATTGCATCAGGAGTTCGCACCTTAATTACATAGAAATTTGATACTCCAAACGATCAGTATGTATATGCTATTCTCTATGTGATGCTACTCCAATGATCAATAGTAAATCTTTCATATGCTAACAGCAATAAAGAACAAAATTTTGAGACGAAATTCTACAGTCATATCACACCGAGTTGATTGTTTGATTCTTGCAGTGGACAAGAAGGGATACAGAATGAGTGACTGGGAAACTCACACACAGATGGACAAGTAAAGAAAGAGGATTCATACGATAACCCATTGGATGATTAAGGGCATTGTGATCTTTTTGCTATAAAGGAGTGGAAATGGTCCCTTCTCCAGTTTGCTCAAACTAATCAAGGAAAAATCCACTGAGGCACTAACTTTTGAGGCACTTTCAATTCGGAGATTATAATTGGTGGCGAGAGATCTAACCATTTATTTTTGCCAAAAATCAGAAAGCATATTGTGTGATCTAGTCCTTCACATTCTGAACTTTACTCACAGTAACATCCAAATGGGGTTTGGAGATTCTGACCATGAGCATCCGTTAAGACGTCAGTGGACACCAAAAGAGGGAGTTGTTTGTTTTAGGTGTGACCTTCCTCCTTTTGAGTGTGAGCCACCTATGTCTGATCGCGGTAACGGTTGCACCCGTTGCAACTACTTTACTCACAAGTTGTGTGCCGAATTGCCCGCGAACATGATGCACCCAATTCATGGTGAACATCTTCTCACCCTTTTGCCATCACCACCATCCAATTGCAGCAGCACCATTTGCAATGATTGTGGTGACAGTTGTCATGGCTATATCTACCATTGTGCAACCTGCCAATTTAACCTCCATCTTAAATGCTTTCTCACTCTGAAACATGAAAATCACCAGCACCCTCTCCGCCTCTGCAACTTGGAACCTATATTTGCATCTGGATCCAATTGCATTGCATGTGGGTATCCTGCTGATGGCTTCACCTTTGGTTGTGATAACTGTCAGTTTTTCATCCACCATGAGTGTGCTTTTATACCACCCAGTGTCAAGCACCATCATCGCCATGTGCTCACCTTAACTTATACTTTTCCAGAGGAATCTGACCAAGTGTACTGTGATGTATGTGAAGAGGAAGCAGGACCACCCCTGCAGCACTTGGAGTACTGGCATGCGGGGCGAGAGAAAAAGAAGCATGATTCAGAAAGCAACAAATCATTATATTACTACTATTGTAAAGGTTGTGACTACATTGCTCATGTGTTTTGTGTGACACAAGTCACAAGGGTCACGAGGCTGAAGCAGGAGGGAGAGAAAGAGGAATGGCTTGAACACTTCAGTCACCTGCACCCCTTGAGCTTTTCTCGCAAGGTAAAGGACTTCCAGAGTAACTGTTCCGGATGTGGTCGGATCATCTGGGATCTCAATTACTATTGCAACCAATGCAACTTTGTCCTTCATAAATCATGCGCCGAATTTCCTCGTTTAATTAAACACCAACTTCACGAACACTCCCTAACTCTTTGTGACACTGCGCCTTGTGATGATGGCAGGCCTGTTATGTGTAATTCCTGTGACGAAAGGATCGATGGATTTAATTTCCATTGTGCAGATTGCAAATTCACCCTCCACTTGGTCTGTGCTCGCACTTTTTTGCATCCCAGTCATGAACACAATCTTGTCTTTGACTCAGAACCACGATATTCTACAGGCATGTTCCGTTGTGATGCCTGTGGTGAGCTTGGGCAAGGTTTTGGCATGCACTGCACTCACAATTGTAACTTTGACCTACACATGGAGTGTTTTGCTTTGCCAGGCAGCATTAAACATGAATGCCACCCACACCCTCTCTCCCTTGCCTCCTCTCCCACAGTTGTCTCAGATAAATCTCACTGTGACATTTGTGACAAGGAAGTTGACCCAGAATTATGGATCTTCCATTGTGAAGAATGTGACTATATTTCTCACCTGATTTGTGTGGCTAGTGATTTGCTCAGATCCTGGAAAGCATCCAACGCCCAACCTAATTTCCACACTATTCTTTCGTGTGAAGAAGCATCAATCAAAGCACCGGAGATGCCACCACTCTGTTACTATCTGTCCGGTAACAAGAATACGTCACTCCACTCTCGCAATCCGTTATTTATTAGTCCTGATGCATTGATGCTTCTGGCAAATGAAAATGATGATGAACCAGCAAACCCAAATATGACAGGTGCGTTGTACTCTACCCTTTTTAATGAAGGATAAGGGAGATGGAATTAGACAAGTCTCTAAAGTTGGAACATACATGAGTATGGGATGAGTCAGAATCATAAGCTGGATTTCAAATTTAGAAAATGTGATAAATTTATACATGGAACATCCTATGGATGAGTAATAACAGAAAAATGGAGTAAATAAGTGGCTGTTTACTTGTCCCAAAGATGTGAATTGTGCCATTTTAGAAAAATAGATAACTAGATATGTTTGATTTTAAAAATGAAACAACTCAAAAATCCATAAAAATTATTGAATTTGCAGAAATTTATATTGGTCATTATTTCATTTAAAATTGAATTACCTAATCTAGAATTGGGAGGTTCAAAAGATGTTGTATTCAACCCTTGTAGAAACTTTGAATGGCGATGAGAGAGGAGTCTTAGTAGAAGCATGATATGTTAAGTATATCATTGGTTGTAGCAGCAAGTACTATTCTGTGTATATATGGTGGTTTTGAAACATAATTTTGTTATGGTGTTAATTAATTCTTAGTTACATTATGTATTGCAGATTTTGCAATCACGCAAACCAATGATGATGAAAATAATACCGTGACTGTCCATTGGATTTCAAGCAGTTTCCAACATTCTGGCCATAACCATCCTTTAACTCCCTTGGATGAGCCCTTGGATGAAATTTATTGCCTCATATGTAAGCTAGTAATCTTTCCTCCATCTTACTCTTGTGCCCAATGCCAAATATTTCTCCACAAATCATGTGCTGAGCTACCCCAAAAGTACTCAAGTCATCCAGAACACACCTTCACACTAGTACCACCACCATTTGAGGAAGGCTTGTCTGCCTGCAATTTTTGTAAGAAACCCATAACCAGCTATGCCTACAGTTGTACGTGTGAAGTCATCCTTGATGTCCAGTGTGCTTTTGGAGTACCAATTATGAAACACAAACATCATAAACACCATTTCTTTTGCTCGCGTTTTGGATTCATCGAGTGCAGAGCATGTGGTGAGCCTATTAACAGTGAATTAGGCCCCAGCTTCAATTGTGGACAAGTTGGATGTGTTTCATCTATCCATGCTGAATGTGCTTTATTACCTTATACCATTGCACATAGAATACACAGGAGGCACTCTCTTGAGCTCATTAGTGATCTTAATATTTCAGAAGAGTTCTATTGTGATGTTTGTGAAACTGAGGTGAACCCTAAACTCTGGGCTTACCATTGTTACAGTTGCGATGCTAGTGATCATGTGGATTGTGTAATTTCAAGGAAACGCATTTTACAAGACGTGTCGGATGCAAGCGCGTAGAAGATTTTAAGTTTTGAGCATATGGTTTTGGTGGATCATTTGGTTGACAAATTAAAGATTAGGTGCATTAAGCAGCCAAGAACAGGATGATGACTTCAGTTCCCTGTTGTGATTTTCAAAGCACCAAAATAGTTGGCTCGTGGTATTTGTTATATATTTGTGGACCGATTTTAAAGAATTTAATCTTATTTGTTTTGGATTGCAACAGCAGCAGAGAAACTATTGCAAATGTTTTCAGTATTTTCTGGTGTTTGGTACAATAGAAAACGAAGTTAATGGAAAACATTTTTTTTATGATCAATAGAAAATGAACCTATTTTTGTAGAAAATATTTTTCACTTTTAAAAAAAATAAAACGTTTTTTGGACTAAAATTTTACTAATGTCACCATACTACCACCGTCACTATCGCCTCCAACACTACACCACCATCACTGTAGCCGTCACTGCCACCTCTCCCCTCCACCTCCACTTCCGTCCTCCCGCTGCCGCCACTACCACTAAATACAAAAAAATGTTTTCATTGAAAAATATTTTCTAGAAAAAAAAAAATACATAGAAATGTTTTTCGCCCAAACAAACGGAACATTAAGGTAGCGTTTGATAACGTTTACGTTTTTTGTTTATGTTTACAAAAATTTTATAAATTAATTTTTGTTTATTTTTAGAAAAACATAAACTACAAGCGCGTTTAGTTTAAACAAAATGTTTGAAAATTTTTAAAAATATAAACTAAAAAATATGTTTGTTCAAACCTAAAATATTTATATTTATTTTTTATTATTTATGACAATGGAATCATACACATTATAATTGGGGAAAAAAATTAATTAAAAAAAATATATATTTGAAAAAAAAAATTGTTAGTCAAAATTTTAAATTTATATTTAAAAACCAACGTAAACTCATTTTTTTTCTCAAATTTAAACTAAGACAACCATTTATAAACTAAAAAAATTATCAAAAAAAATTTTATGACAATTTTTTAAATTTGTATAAATATATATTGAAAACGAAATGATTACCAACAAGTTATTTCATTTTGTGAGAGGTGATATCATTGACAATTGATTGTTTTGCAAGGACATGAGATTGTCCGTCTTAAAATTTGTTTGTTCCATTGTCTTGAACATTTATATTTATTGAATCATGTTTTGAGATTATTGCATCTCGAGATTTTTAATGATCTAATGGTTGTGAATATTTTGGGACAAGAGTATAGTGAGATTACTTTGTCTCCAAATTTTCTTATCACTGTGTTGAAATATTTTCATCCAACGGATTATGTTTTGATTATTGAATCCCAAGATTTTTAATGTCTAATGATTGTTAGCATTTTGGGACACAGGACAGTGAGTTTAGTCTGCCTCCAAATTTTCGTATCCCTCAATTACAAAATATTTTTATTATAAAATTTTAATTTGTTGCATTGAAACAGTCTCTCTTACAACAAAAGAAATTGTTAATTTATATTTTAATTCAATTCAATTTATGTTGAACGGTTTCGATCAGTTGACTTAATGCGGAAGTAACGAGTTATTTGACTCTGATTCCTTACGTTTTGTCTACTCCATGTGTTTTATTTAAAAACTAATGGAATTCTCATTTTTACCCTCTTAGTTAGCCTTATATTCGAATTTCCCTACATTTTCAAAAATGCCCCATTCCTTTCTTCCTTTCACTTGCTTGTTTACAACTTTTAAAGGTTGGCTGAGCGATAAAAACTTAAAAATAAGATTTAAGGTCTCGATTTTGAGTCTTCCAAGAGGCCATTGGAGTTTTGCTTGGTCATTAACTTTAAGGCCTTTAGGAATTAATTCTCAATTTGTTTAGATACGAGATAACTCAAATCCAAGGTCTTTAGCATGGTCATTAACTTTAAGACCTCTAGGGATTGGTTTTCAGTTGTCCAAATATGGGATAACTTGAATCCAAAGCCTCTAAGGGGTTAGTGTTCAGTTATCCAAATATGAGATTTAACTCGAATCTAATTGGGCTAAGTAGGATATACGCTGGATTATATATATTAAAAAAAGAAAAAAGAAAGTGAGGGGGGTAAATTACACTTATCTCTCTTGAGTTTTGAAAAGAAAAATACAACTAATGAATTTATTATGAAAATTGAGGTAAGTGTTATAGGGAGTCCAGTGTAATTATGGTAAATTTTTTTGATGAAAAACGAGTTAAATATTATATGAATTAAAATTTTAAAAGAGTTTAGTATAACTATGCCAAATTTATTGTATTTTTTTCAAATGTTGAGAGAGGTAAGTGTAAATTACCCTAAAAAATGTTTCTCAATACACCTTTTTAGCAATAGTGTCCATTTTCTTCTTCAGAAATGCCTCATACACCCACTGGAGGTCGACCCCCAGTGAGGTGGCACTCCATCATTTGACAAAAAAAAAACAGTTTTTTTTTTTTTTTTTTTTTTTGGATTTGAGCCAGTGGGGGTGCGACACCTCACTGTGGGTGCGACCCCCACTGGGGGTATGCATCACTGTTGTTTTCTTTTTCATAATAAAAGGGGGTTAGAAGGAATTTTTTTCTTCTTCTTCATTTTATTCCTAGTTATTGTTTTAGTTATTTACATATAAGTAAAAGATATTTAATTCTTAAAAAAAAAAATTCAACTATGTACGACTTCCTTTCGTTAGGGGTGAGCATGGTCCGGATTGGACCGGATTGGGGTAAAACAAAGACCAATCCGTTATCTACGGTTCTTGAAAAATTGGAACCAATCCAATCCGTTTAAATCATGGAACCAATCCGAACCAATGCATTTAAATACGGATTGGATTGGTTTAGGACCACGGATTCACATAATTAAATAACAAAAAAATATATATAACACTTTAATTTCATAAAAATATAAACACAGCGCTATATTAGTTCCACAATAGCAACATATATTTCTATAATAGTGATATACTGTTCTAGAATTTAAACAACCATAAGAAAACTAGTTTCACCATAAATATTTAGACCATTACAAATTAAAATTAAAAACTAACAAACAAAAGTAATAAAAGAAGATGCTATACGGTTTTAGGTTTGAGTTTAGATTTTATATAGAAAAAGAGAAGATACTATGGGGAGGATATATAATAAAAATATATACTATTTGTATACGGTTCGGATCAGTTCAAATCTGGAACCATGGGGTTCAATCCGGAATCAATCCGTGTACTACGGATTTTTAAATCTTCAATCCGGAACCAAACCGCGGATTCAAAAAACTAATCCAAATCTATCGGATTGGACTGGACTGGATCGGATTACGGATTTCACGGATTCCTTACTCACCCCTACCTTTCGTACATCGTATTTCTTTTCGTTTGTCTGTAAAGAATAGATTTAACTATTGTTAGGTTTAATAAAATATAATAGCATTATAAAAATAGAAGGAATCTATATTTTAATTGAGTTCAATTGTTAGAAAAAAAGAAGAAAAAAAAGTTTGATGTTAAAATGTGTTCTGTTAAGAATAAAAAATTAAAAAATTAAAAGTTAAAAAAGGTTAGCCATCAATTAGGTTATTCAAAGAAATTAGGGGTAAAATGGAAAAGTATTTTCAAAGTGTCATTGGAAGGGCAAGAACCATAAAAAGAAAACATTGTTAAGGAATTTTAAAATTAATGAGGTAAAATTGAATATATATATATCAAATTAAGAGGGAAAAGTGAAACTTGCCCAAAAAAATGTTGGGCAAAATGTATGCTCAACCTCAACATGCCTTAGACTCTAAGTTTAAAGAAAATAATAAAAAATTTAAATAACAAAGGGAGAATTTATGTCAAGCCAGTTGGAGTTATTAAAAAGTTTAAGTGGCACAAGCTTTTAAAAAAGTTTTAAAGAGTCAACCAAAATTTAAGAAAAAGAAGATAAGCAACCTCAATATACTAAACAATATAGTGAAAATATATTAATCAAATGTTACATATAAGCAACTTTTATTTTCTATGTGATTTTTAATATCACATGGTAAGTTGTACTATTTCTTTAAATATGATACGTTTTACATATACAGTTTATTGTATGAATATAAGCATGAGGTAAAACAAATTTAGTGACAAATTACATTTCTCAAAAAGAAAGAGTATTTGCAAACTTTTCATTTATAAAACAATAAAAATTAAAAAGAAAATAAAGAAAACAAAAACACCACTAAATAGTACAACTTACCATGTCATATGATTTTTATTTTCTTAGTTTAGTTGAAAAAAAAATGAAGTTAAAAATAATTCAAAATAAGTTTTAAAATGTATTTATTTATTTTTTTCATGTAATAAGAGGTTAATAAGGTAATAGAGTTAAATTATTTGTTTAAGCTCTAGTGCCTTAAAAAGTTAGACAATTTAAAAATATCACCCCCCTTTTTGTTTTATTTTCTCCAATCAAATACATCAATATCACCCCACTTTTGTTTTATTTTATCCAATCAAATACATCAATAGACTTTGGTTGGCTCTTTTCCATATTGGATAGCTGTCTGCGAATAATTCAATTTTCAGAAAAGTACCACCTATTTAGCATCAATATCTCTCAATAATAATAACAATTTTGTTTAATGACATCGACCTCTCTCGAGTTCTAATAAATACAGTGTAATATTAAAATTATAATTATTTTATTTTTTTCTTGTAATAGTTAAAAAATTTATCTCAAACGAGACTTTTTAGTCTCAAATTAAAATAGTCAAAAAATTAACCCACATCTCAAACGAAAACAACCACTAATACTTTAGTTTCAAGAATGAATCAGACATTAAAAAATGTTTTCCCGAAAAAAGTTCTATGTTTGTTGAAAAAAAAGTTCCATTCCATAAGTTTAATAGATATATTTAAATACGAGAACCTAAATTATCATTCAATTGTTACATCATTACATGATGAAAACCAAATAGTTGAATGTGAATAGACATTCCAATTCGTTCAATTTTATATTTATTCTCACGTTTTATTCCATTCTTTTATATCGAATGAAAAATTACTTGTCAATGGTATTACCAAAAAATTATTGCAGATTAATGAAATTTTTTTTTTTATAATTTTAATTATTAATGTGTATAAAATTTATCACTTATTTGTAATTTTTTTAAAAAGCATACAGTAAATTGAAATTTCCCCAATACCCAACATGTTCTGAAAACAATGAAACTAATGTAAATTGTGTAAATATAAAAATATTTAATGGTAACATAAATTTCAAGTATAAAAGAGATTGTAATATTATTTTTTATTCATATGATTAATGAATTAATATTGGTCAAAAATTAAAGCGATATATTTAAGGAAAATTTACCTATAAATTCAATTTTGAGAAATGGTGATCCATTTAGTTTTAAACATTTTTTTATGGACTAATTAGTCACATTGATTTTAGAAAGGTAGATTTAATAAATTATTTAAAAATTAGATTTACAGTTATACCCTTATTTCTATTATGTTCCTTCTCTTTGTTTCTTTTGTGCTAGAAAAGTAAGGTACACAATATATGAGAATCAAATTTGGGATGAATTTTTATATAAAAATCTTTTTTATTTGGAAAACATTTCAAAATGAATAAAAACTGACTTAAAATATGAAATTATTCAAACATTCTAAAAGGATATGGGATTTTCAAACATTTCAAAATGAGTACAAAAACTACTTTGTAATTTTTGGCCAAATGTATAATTTCAAATTATAGTTCTTCAATGTAACACACAAACGTAACACTTTAATGTAACACTAAAAAAAAAAAAATTAGTGTAATATCCTAATGTAACACAAAAAAAACTCATTATTGTACTTTTTTCAAACGTAACATTTCAATATAACACTCCAAAAAAATTTCTTAGTGTAACACTCTAATATAACACACAAAAACTCCTTAGTGTAACACTCTAATATAACACATAAAAAAACTTCTTAGTATATTTTTCTCAAACGTAATACTGTAATATAACACTCCAAAAAACTCCTCAGTGTAATACTATAATGTAACACATAAAAAAAATTTCATCCAAGGGATTATGTTTTGATTATTGAATCCCAAGATTTTTAATGTCTAATGATTGTTAGCATTTTGGGACACAGGACAGTGAGTTTAGTCTGCCTCCAAATTTTCTTATCGCTCAATTACAAAATATTTTTATTCTAAAATTTTTATTTGTTGCATTGAAACAGTCTCTCTTACAACAAAAGAAAATGTTAATTTATATTTTAATTCAATTCAATTTATGTTGAACGGTTTCGATCAGTTGACTTAATGCGGAAGTAACGAGTTATTTGACTCTGATTCCTTACGTTTTGTCTACTCCATGTGTTTTATTTAAAAGCTAATGGAATTCTCATTTTTACCCTCTTAGTTAGCCTTATATTCGAATTTCCCTACATTTTCAAAAATGCCCCATTCCTTTCTTCCTTTCACTTGCTTGTTTACAACTTTTAAAGGTTGGCTGAGCGATAAAAACTTAAAAATAAGATTTAAGGTCTCGATTTTGAGTCTTCCAAGAGGCCATTGGAGTTTTGCACGGTCATTAACTTTAAGGCCTTTAGGAATTAATTCTTAATTTGTTTAGATACGAAATAATTCAAATCCAAGATCTTCAGCATGGTCATTAACTTTAAGACCTCTAGGGATTGGTTTTCAGTTGTCCAAATATGAGATAACTTGAATCCAAAGCCTGTAAGGGTTAGTGTTTAGTTATCCAGATATGAGATATAACACGAATCTAATTGGGCTAAGTAGAATATACGCTGGATTATATATATTAAAAAAAAAAAAAAAGAAAGTGAGGGGGGTAAATTACACTTATCTCTCTTGAGTTTTGAAAATAAAAATACAACTAATGAATTTATTATGAAAATTGAGGAAAGTGTTATAAGGAGTCTAGTGTAATTATGGTAAATTTTTTTGATGAAAAATGAGTCAAATATTATATGAATTAAAATCTTAAAAGAGTTTAGTATAATTATGCCAAATTTATTGTATTTTTTTCAAATCTCGAGAGAGGTAAGTGTAAATTACCCTAAAAAATGTTTCTCAATATACCTTTTTAGCAATAGTGTCCATTTTCTTCTTATTTTCTTTTTCATAATAAAAGGGGGTTAGAAGGAATTTTTTTCTTCTTCTTCATTTTATTCCTAGTTATTGTTTTAGTTATTTACATATAAGTAAAAGATATTTAATTCTTAAAAAAAAAATTCAACTATGTACGACTTCCTTTCATACATCGTATTTCTTTTCGTTTGTCTGTGAAGAATAGATTTAACTATTGTTAGGTTTAATAAAATATAATAGCATTATAAAAATAGAAGGAATCTATATTTTAATTGAGTTCAATTGTTAGAAAAAAAGAAAAAAAAAAAGTTTGATGTTAAAATGTGTTCTGTTAAGAATAAAAAATTAAAAAATTAAAAGTTAAAAAAGGTTAGCCATCAATTAGGTTATTCAAAGAAATTAGGGGTAAAATGAAAAAGTATTTTCAAAGTGTCATTGGAAGGGCAAGAACCATAAAAAGAAAACATTGTTAAGGAATTTTAAAATTAATGAGGTAAAATTGAATATATATATATCAAATTAAGAGGGAAAAGTGAAACTTGCCCAAAAAAATGTTGGGCAAAATGTATGCTCAACATGCCTTAGACTCTAAGTTTAAAGAAAATAATA
Source organism: Camellia sinensis (assembly GCF_055761805.1). Classification (NCBI taxonomy): domain Eukaryota; kingdom Viridiplantae; phylum Streptophyta; class Magnoliopsida; order Ericales; family Theaceae; genus Camellia; species Camellia sinensis. Next base: position 65,779,921 of record NC_138972.1, read on the forward strand.
AAAAATTTAAATAACAAAGGGAGAATTTATGTCAAGCCAGTTGGAGTTATTAAAAAGATTAAGTGGCACAAGCTTTTAAAAAAGTTTTAAAGAGTCAACCAAAATTTAAGAAAAAGAAGATAAGCAACCTCAATATACTAAACAATATAGTGAAAATATATTAATCAAATGTTACATATAAGCAACTTTTATTTTCTATGTGATTTTTAATATCACATGGTAAGTTGAACTATTTCTTTAAATATGATACGTCTTACATATACAGTTTATTGTATGAATATAAGCATGAGGTAAAACAAATTTAGTGACAAATTACATTTCTCAAAAAGAAAGAGTATTTGCAAACTTTTCATTTATAAAACAATAAAAATTAAAAAGAAAATAAAGAAAACAAAAACACCACCAAATAGTACAACTTACCATGTCATATGATTTTTATTTTCTTAGTTTAGTTGAAAAAAAAATGAAGTTAAAAAAAATTCAAAATAAGTTTTAAAATGTATTTATTTATTTATTTTTCATGTAATAAGAGGTTAAGAATAATGTTTTAGAGCACTAAATTGGGAGCTCTAGAGCATCACTAATGATGTGGCACAGTGGCCCCCACCAAAGTGATGTGATGTTTTGGCTTGAGTTTGTTTTTTGTTTTTTTTTTTTTAAGCTCATTAGAGCTATTAGTGGTCCAAAAATTAGTGGGATGAATCACCACTCAAGAGGTTAATAAGGTAATAGAGTTAAATTATTAGAACAAATAAACGATCCTAAACTAACTCGAAATCTCATGACAACCAAGTGCTACTCATAACCATTTGTTTAAGTTCTAGTGCCTTAAAAAGTTAGACAATTTAAAAATAGGAAAATGTTTGGTGGCCATAAATTTTGTGATTTAAATAGTCCGAAACTGTCAAAACGATATCGTTTTGATTTGTTTTGCACCCAAAACGACGTCGTTTTGACAGTTTCGAGCCATTTGAGTCACAAAATTTGTAGCTCCCTAGCATTACTGTTAAAAATATCACCCCCTTTTTGTTTTATTTTCTCCAATCAAATACATCAATATCACCCCACTTTTGTTTTATTTTATCCAATCAAATACATCAATAGACGTTGGTTGGCTCTTTTCCATATTGAATAGCTGTCTGCGACTAATTCAGGTCAAGTTTGGCTAACTTAAAAAAGTGCACTTATTTCATCTTTTTATCTTTTTTGGGTCACATCAATCAACATCTCCTCTCTACTTTTTTTACACATAATACAAAAAAAGTCAAAAAATACACTTATTTAGTCTTCCCAAACTTTGCCTCAATTTTCAGAAAAGTACCACCTACTTAGCATCAATATCTCTCAATAATAATAACAATTTTGTTTAATGACATCGACTTCTCTCGAGTTCTAATAAACACAGTGTAATATTAAAATTAAAATTATTTTATTTTTTTCTTGTAATAGTTAAAAAATTTATCTCAAACGAGATTTTTTAGTCTCAGGTTAAAATAGTCAAAAAATTAACCCACATCTCAAACCAAAACAACCACTAATACTTTAATTTCAAGAATGAATCAGACATTAAAAAATGTTTTTCTGAAAAAAGTTTTATGTTTGTAGAAAAAAAAATTCCATTCCATAAGTTTAATAGATATATTTAAATACGAGAACCTAAATTATCATTCAATTGTTACATCATTACATGATGAAAACCAAATAGTTGAATGTGAATAGACATTCCAATTCGTTCAATTTTATATTTATTCTCACGTTTTATTCCATTCTTTTGTACCAAATGAAAAATTACTTGTCAGTGGTATTACCAAAAAATTATTGCAGATTAATGAAAAAAAGTATATAATTTTAATTATTAACGTATATAAAATTTATTACTTAATTTTTTAAAAAAAGTATACGCTAAATTAAAATTTCCCCAATACCAAACATGTTCTGAAAACAATGAAACTAATGTAAATTGTGTAAATATAAAAATATTTAATGGTAACATATATTTCAAGAATAAAAGAGATTGTAATATTATTTTTTATTCATATGATTAATGAATTAATATTAGTCAAAAATTAAAGCGATATATTTAAGGAAAATTTACATATAAATTCTATTTTGAGGAATGGTGATCCATTTAGTCTTAAAGATTTTTTTATGGACTAATTAGTCACATTGATTTTAGAAAAGTAGATTTAATAAATTATTTAAAAATTAGATTTACAGTTATACCCTTATTTCTATTATGTTCCTTCTCTTTGTTTCTTTTGTGCTAGAAAGGTAAGGTACACAATATATGGGAATCAAATTTGGGATAAATTTTTATATAAAAATCTTTTTTATTTGGAAAATATTTCAAAATGAATAAAAAATGACTTAAAATATGAGATTATTCAAACATTTTAAAAGGATGTGGAATTTTCAAACATTTCAAAATGAGTACAAAAACTACTTTGTAATTTTTGGCCAAATGTATAATTTCAAATTGTAGTTCTCCAATGTAACACACAAACGTAATACTTTAATGTAACACTAAAAAAAAAAATTAGTGTAATATCCTAATGTAACACAAAAAAAACTCATTATTGTACTTTTCTCAAACGTAACATTCCAATATAAGTGTAACACTCTAATATAACACACAAAAACTCCTTACTGTAACACTCTAATGTAACACACAAAAAAAATTCCTTAGTATATTTTTATCAAACGTAACACTGTAATATAACACTCCAAAAAAACTCCTCAGTGTAATACTCTAATGTAACACATAAAAAAACTTTTTAGTGTACTTTTCCCAAATGTAATATAATACTCTAAAAAAACTCCTCAATGTAACATTCTAATGTAACACACAAAAAAATTACTTAGTGTACTTTTTCTAAACGCAACACTTCAATATAATACTCCAAAAAAATTCTTTAGTATAACAATTTAATGTAACACAAAAAATAAATAAACAAATAAATAAATAAATTTAGTGTATTTTTTCTAAACATAACGCTCCAATATAATACATACAAAAAAAAATCTTTGTGTACTTTTCCAAAATGTAACACTCCAATATAACATAAAAAAAAATGTGAGATTCTTCAAACCATTCCAAAAAGAGTACAAATATTTCTTAGTAAGTTTTGGGCAAATACATAATTTCAAACTGTAAGTGTTACGTTTGGAAAAAGTACACAAAAAAATTTTTTTTAGTGCTTTTGTGTTTTACATTGAAGTATGTTACATTAGAGTGTTACGTTTGGGATTACACTGATTAGAGTGTTATATTTCAGAAAAGTACACTAAGGATTTTTTTTTAATTTTTATTTTTGGTTATCTGGGAACATTACGTTTGAAAAAGTACACTAAAGAGTTTTTTTTGAGTGTTACGTTGGTACGTTTGGAAAAAGTATATCAAAGAGTTTTTTAGTGTGTTACATTAAAATGTTACGTTATTAAAATGTTACATTAGAGTGTTAGGTTTTTGTTCATAATGATGAATTTGTTCTAGAATGAGAGAAATCTAAAACTTCTATATTGCAAATTGTCAAAATATGTAATTTTACATATTGAAAAATTCACTTTTATCCCTAAAAAATTAAACCCAAACATGTAAGTGACTACCATTTTATGTAATTTCTACTTTAATGAGATCTTTAGGTTCATAAGAAAAATGGAGGATTAAACAATTCATAAGATCGCATTTTTAGATTTATTGATATTTCACCATATATTTAAAGTGAAATTACGAGCTTATTTGGCATGTACTAAAATAACACGTTATTTTATTTGGGTCACAATCATCTCTTTTAGGTCATATCATCTCTCTACCACATTATTTCATCCTCAATCCATATTTCATATTTTTTTCGTAAAAATTCAAAAGGTATATTAATCTAGCATTTACTTTTAGCAAATAATTGCAGATTGGTGGAAAAAATTATGATTGTGTATTTAATATTTGTAAAATTTATCATTATTATGAAAATATTTTTTTTTAAAAATACCATAATTACCATTAAATTTAAAAGCAATGTATTGAAATTATATCAAATTTATGAGGCTTGTTATATATATTTTTAAATCTAGGAGACATTAGTGTAATTTTACCATAATGAATTCAATTAAGTTGGGGGTAGTTTTATTTTCATACACCAGTTTCTCTTGGTACACATAATCAACACCTTCTCAGTACATATATAAATAAATAAATAAAAAATCTTAGTAACATTTCTCTGCTTCAGTGTATTCTCATATTCAATTTTAAAATCTTAATTTTTCTTCTATGCACTTACCCTTCATTTGCCGTCATTGTCATCACTCTTAACCATCCATCATCATCACCACCGCTGACACTCCTAGCTCATTTTCTTGCATTCTAGACTTTCATAATTAACCTCAAAAGTGTGTGGTTTGTGTGGCAAAAGGTAGTCGCAAGTGGAAAAAAAAAACATGTGGTGGGAGGTGATGCTGAATGAAAAAGGTAGCGTTGACAATGACTGATGGCTGTGGTGTTTTAGAATTAGGATTTAAGTTGAAAAAAATAAAATTATGAAGAGATTTCACTAATGCAGTGGAGTGCATTGTTGGAGCTATTGATATTCAATCAATGTGATTTTTTGTAGGTATGAAATACTTAATGAATTTTACATATTGAATGGTTCAAATCATCAAAAAAGGGACTCGTTGTGGGCCCCACGTGCCCTACAGTACGCCCTAATCCACACAATGGGCTGGAGAGAAGCTTTTCTTTTACAAATACATTACTTGAAATTTACTGGCCTCGTTTGTTTTGGGATGTAATGGATGTGAGGGAATTATGATGGAGGTGGGGTTATTTAGGTGCCGTTTGGTAACACTTACGTTTTCAGTTTTCTGTTTATATTTACAAAAATTTTAAAAACTAAAATAAAAACTTGTTTGGTAAATTTTTTATTTATAAATCAGTGGTCTCAGTTTATAAATTTGGCCAAAAAATGTAAACTCAAAAAATGTATTTCCATTTTGAGTTTTAAAAAAAAAAAATTTTACCACCCAACACTAGCTACCACCTGCCACCATTTTCCACCACCGTGTTCCGCCACCACTACCCATCCCCCACCACCACCTGCTACCACCACTCACCACCCATCTGCTACCACCACCCGTTACCACCACCCACTACCCACCACCACATGCCACCCACTCGCCACCACCACCCACTTCTCACCACCACCACCCACCACCCACCACCCACTTGCCATCCACCCGCCACCACCCACTACCCACCACTACCATCTACCGCTCGCTACCTACCTGCCACTACCACTCATCACTCACCACTCACCTGCCACCACCATCCACCACCAGCCACCTACCACCCACCCGCCGCCACCAACCACCACCACCACCACCTATCCGCCACCCACCTGCCACCACCACCCACCACCAGCCACTGTCACCCACCCACCCACCACCACCACCACCCGCTACCTACCTGCCACTACCCGCCATCCGTTACTCACCTACCACCACCACTTGTCATCACCCGCCACCGTCACGCAACCACCCACCATCACCACCAGCTACCGTCACCCACCCACCACTACCCATCATTCGCCACCCACCTGCCACCGCTACTCACTACCCGCCACCGGCACCCATCCACCCACCATCACCACCCGCCACCTACCCCCACCTGCCTGCCACCACCCACCACTACCCGCCATCCGCCATCCACCTACCACCACCACCTGCCACCATTACCCACTCGCTTCCACCTACCACCCCCCATCGTCACCCACTCACCCACCACCACCACCCGCCACCTGCCCGCCACCACTACCCACCTGCCACCACCCGTCATCCGCCACCACCACCACCACCACCCACTCGCTACCACCCACCACCGTCACCCACCCACTCGCTACCACCAGCAGCTACCCACCACCCACCGTCACCGCTTTCCACCACTATCTTCCGCCGCCACTTGCCATTTCTCACTTTTTTTTTATATATTTTTTAAATATTTTGTCAATTACCAAACGCGTTTGTAGTCTATGTTTTTCTAAAAATAATCAAAAATCAGTTTATAAAATTTTTGTAAATATAAATTGAAAACGTAATTGTTACCAAACAGACCCTAGTGTTGTGTTTGTTTGTAGAGTTGGAAAATGGATTAGGATGGAGGAGGGGATATAGATGGAGGTTGGAAGGGGGATTGAGCTGGAGGAGGAGGAGGTGGAGATGGAGGTGGTGGTATTAGAAAAATAGTGAGGGGATTAGAAATTTTTTTATTTTTTTATATTCGGAATTTTTTAAAAAATATTAATGTTTAATTTTTTTTATATTTTTTAATTTGTTTTATTATTTTATATAAAAATAATTTAACAATTCCCACACTAACAACTATCATTAAAACAAACACAATTTCACTTAATCCCCCCACTATTAATCCCCTCACTATGAATCCCTCAATTCTACCTCTGAAAACAAACGGGGCTTTAAAATACAAATTGCTCATTGTGATTTAGAAAATTACAATTACACTATTTATCAGAATTTGTATTTAACAGAATTAATAAAAAAAATAAAATTTCTAACTATTCTACTATGAAACAATAAAATATTATATGAATTATTAATTGAATTACATTTATGATATCATTAAAAATTAATAATTGACTTAATAATTTATTAATAAAATGAGTAATTTATTATGAGAGTATAAACTTGAAGGGATAAGATGTAATCTTTAAAAAAACAAGGGACAATTCATATTTTAAATGAATTTAAGGAGATTTTCCTTTTTATGTTTGATCACTTTCCCACTTTGATCCTTAACGTTGTGTTTGGTTGGGGGATTTGGGAAGGGAAATGGAAAGGGAAATGGAAATGAAAGGAAAAGGAGAAAGAATTAATAGAATTCCAAATCCCAACTATGTTTGGTTGTGTTGGTTATAAAATAGAATTGATGTCCTAAAAGGTATCCTATTTCTTTATTTATTTCTCACCCCCTTTCTTTTCCCATATATTTTTTATTATAACCAAACATAAATAGGATTACATTTCTCATTCATTTTCCAAATCCCACCTCAAAAACTCCAACCAAACACAGCATAAAAGTTTTTATTTTTTTACTTTGATTTTACATGTTTCAGATTTTTTCCACTTTACTCCTAAGCTAATTTTTATTAAAAATTAAATAGAAAATGACACATTAATAGTCACGTGATATAAAAATATTTTATCAGATGTGACTCATACATCTGACACAAATTTAAATTTTATATAATAATATTTTTTTATATCATATGACAGTTATTTTGACATTTTTTATCTAATTTTGAACAAAAGTTAATTTTAGGAATTTAAGAAAAACTTGAAATACAAATAGTTAAAATGAAAAAAATAAGTTTTAAAGGGCAAAGTGAAAAATTAGTAAAACATAAAAAGGGCAAAGGGTAATTTATCTTATAATTTATTCTTTTATTTTAATACAAAATTGTAGCATTAAAGGAAAAAAATCTGATTAAGCATGGCTAATTAGCGTGGAAATAAAATTACATTATCAGTTGACAATTGGCCAATAGGAACGGTTCGCTTTCACCAATAGCTTCGGTTCATGGTGCGCGTCGGTGACAGAGAGACAGAGAGAGAGAGAGAGAGAGAGAGAGAGAAGGAGAGAGGCGTGGGTAGGGTTTATTGGGAAGGTGAGTTTCTGTGCTTGCCCTAGCTCTGTTCGATCACCAATTCACCATCGTCCCAATCGTCGTCTTCATCGTCGTGATCTCTCTCTTGCTTTGTCCTTTGTCACAATCCAACACATCGTAGATCCTCTCTTTCACATAAATCCTTACTGAAATCTATTATTCAAATATAAACTTATTTTGACATAAAATATTTTTTAAATTAAAATCTTATCACTAATACAACTACTATAACACTTTAGTTTCAAGGATGAATCAGGCATTGGAAAATGTTTTCCCAAAAAAAGTTTTATGTAGTTGAATGTGATGGACATTCCAATTCGTTTAATTTTATATTCATTCTAACGTTTTATTCCATTCTTTTATACCAAACGAAAAATTACTTGTCAATTCTATTACCAAAAAATTATTAGAGATTAATGGAAAAACTTTATAATTTTAATTATTAATGCGTATAAAATTTATCACTTAATTTTTTTAAAAAAGTATATGCTAAATTGTAATTTCCCCAATACCAAACATGTTCCGAAAACAATGAAACTAATGTAAATTGTGTAAATATAAAAATACTTGAATGGTTGGTAACATATATTTTCAAGTATAAAAGAGATTGTAACATCTTTTTTTATTCATATGATTAATGAATTAATATTGGTCAAAAAACTAAAGTGATATATTTAAAGTGAAATTAGGAGCTTATTTGGCATGTATTAAAATAACACATTATCTTATTTAGGTTATAATTATATTTTTTGAGTCACATAATCTCTTTACCATATTACTTCAACTCTAACTCATATTTCATATTTTTTTCGTAAAAAGTCGAAAAGTATATTAATCTAGCACTTACTTTTAGCAAATAATTGCAGATTGGTGGACAAATTTATGATTGTGTATTTAACGTTTGTAAAAATTATCATTATTATGAAAGTATTTTTTTCTTTAAAATACCATAATTACCATTAAATTTAAAAGTAATGTATTGAAATTATATCAAATTTATGAAACTTGTTTTATTTATATATATATTTTAAAATCTATGGGGCATTAATGTAATTTTACCATAATAAATTCAATTAAGTTGGAGGTAATTCTATTTTTATACTCCAATTCCTCTTAGTTCAAATAATGAACACATTCTCAGTACAAATATAAAAAAATAAATAAAAATCTCAGTAAACGTTTCTTTATTTCAGTATATCCTCATCTTCAATTTTAAAATCTTAATTTTTCTTCCATGCACCCACCTTTCATTCGCCGTCATTGTTGTCACTCTCAACCATTCATTGCCACCACCATTGTTACTTCCATCTCATTCTCTTTCATTGTAGACTTTCATAGTCAACCTCAAAAGTGTGGTTTGTGTGGCAAAAGGTGGTCGTAAGTGAAAAATAAAACATACGATAAGCAGTGATGGTAGATAAAAGAGGTGGCGTTGAAGATGAATGATGGTTGTGGTGTTTTAGAATTAGGATTTGTGTGGAAGAAGATAAATATATTATGATATTTTTATTTTGGATAAATTACAAATCGGGAGAGGCTTTACTCCAGTCCATTGTGTGGATTATAATGTATTGTTGGGCTCGTGGAGCTTTATCATGGGTATTGTTTCTATAATCTGAACCGTTCAATAGAACTTGTCAAGTACTTCATACTTGCAAAAAATCATGTTATTCGGATATTGGTAGCCCTTGATCGGAACACATTTTTGTTAATAATTTATTTTTAAAATCATATTTGCCATTGACAAAAATGAATTTTGATTAAGGGGCTACTGATATCCGATCAACGTATTTTTTTATAGGTATGAAGTACTTGACAAGCTTTGCATATTGTACGATTTGAATTATCGAAAATGAGGCCGTAACAGGCCCCACAGGCCCAATAGTACGCTCCAGTCCATACAGTGGACTGGAGGGAAGCTTATCCCTTACAAATACACTACCCAAGGCCTTACTTAAAATACTAGTTGCTTCTTGTGATTTAGAAAATTACAAATACGCTATTGTCAGAATTTTTATTTAACATAATTAATAAAAAAATGGAATTTATAACTATTCTACTATGGAACAATACAAAATTATGTGCATTATTAATTGAATTATATTTATGACATTATTAAAAATTAGTAATTGACTTAATGATTTATTAATAGAATGAGTCATTTATTATGCGAGTATAAACTTGAAGGTACAAGAAGTTATTTTTTAAAAAACAAGAGATAATTCGTATTTTAAACAAATTTCAGGAGATTTGCCCCTTTATGTTTAATCACTTTTTCACTTTGACCCCTAAAATTTATTTATTTTTACTTTGACTTTACATGTTTCAGGTTTTTTCCAATTTACTCTTAAAGTTAATTTTTATTAAAAATTAAATAAAAAATGACACATTAATAGCCACGTGATATAATAATATTTTATTAGATGTGAGTCACACATCTGACATAAATTTAAACTTTTTATAACAATATTTTTGTATATTATATGACAGTTATTTTGATATTTTTTTTTATTTAATTTTGAAAAAAAGTTAATTTTAAGAGTTTAGTGAGAGAAACTTGAAATACAAAGAGTTAAATTGGAAAAAAAATAATTTGAAAGGACAAAGTAAAAAAATAATCAAACATAAAAAATGCAAAGGGTAATTTATCCTATAATTTATTCTATTATTTTAATACAAAATTGTAGTATTAAAGAAAAAAATCTGATTAAGCATGGCATCAGCGTGGAAATAAAATTACATTATCAGTTGACAATTGGCCAATAGGAACGGTTCGCTTTCACCAATAGCTTCGGTTTATGGTGTCTCGGTGAGAGAGAGAGAGAGAGAGAGAGAGAGAGGAGGAGAGAGTTGTGGGTAGGGTTTATTGGGAAGGTGATTTTCTGTGCTTGCCCTAGCTCTGTTCGATAACCAATTCACCATCGTACGAATCGTCGTCTTCATCGTCGTGATCTCTCTCTTGCTTTGTCCTTTGTCACAATCCAACACATCGTAGATCCTCTCTCTCTCTCTCTCTCTCTGCGGTAAGCACCTAGCTAATATATGAATGTATCTATGTGCATATATCTATTTATTACATGTTTATACGTATTTATATTTGTTGCCATTTTTATCTCCTATCTCTCAAGAAACAACGAAAATTAGGTTAAAGGGTTTGGATTTAAAATTGGGTTTATATTATGATTGTCATTTTTTTTGCTCTTTGAATATAGCAATTATTATACTTATATAGCTATATCTCTGTTAAACCACCTGAGAGTTCTGTTTTGTAATTTTATCCGCAATTTGAGTTATGTTAGAGCATCTCCAACCGCTTACTCTAATTTTAATCAAATTTGACTAAAGTTTCATCTGATAGCACGTGTTTCAAAGCTAATTTTTCAAGTTTCATCAAACAACCGGTTGACTGGGGGACAACCGGGAATGAGCAAAGCAATGGGCCACTTTGCAAGTAACTGGTTGTCCGGTGTATGGTGAAGTGCAATGTCTCTCTCCAAAAATTTGATGAACACTGAAGCCTTCCTCGATTTGATGAAACTTTTACTTTTTCCCTCATTTGATATAGGTTTGATGCCATGGTTGGAGGAGAAAAAGTAAGCTTGTTTCATCAAATTAAATTTGATTCCAAATCTGAGTAAGCGTTGGAGAGGCTCTTATGATGATAATTTGTTAGAATCTCTTTAGTGGAGGGGAAGGACTACACTGACATAGAATGTAAACTGACATTGGATGCGGTAGTCAATGCCATAAGGAAAACAAGGTAGAAATAGTCTGATTCTGTTTTGTTGAAATCTTGCTCTGTTCTGGTGAGTTTCGGTGGTATAAATACAGGTCGGCAATCAGAATTTTGCGGTATCTTCCAGTACTCAATCTCTTTAAAAATGGACTGGGTAATTTGATATCCTAAATGGTAAACATTATTATATAAGTTGACCTAGATCCCCAAATTTGTGGAAGCCTATGAAGTTTGGATAGGGACATGTGGCACCACACTGGCACAAATTTTTCAAAAAATGGAAGACACGATATGTGAGGAACACATGCAAAATATATAATTTTATATATTTATTATATGTTATATATAAGGTTAAATAATTAATATATGTTATAAATGAATATTTAAGTCTAATATAATAATTTTAACCTCTAAAAGAGGAAAATGATATGAACTTACATCATTTCTGTTCAAACTTATAATGTGTTTCATGTGTGCCCAAGTGTTGGGAAGTATCTGACGAGTGTCATTGACACGACACGTTACATTCTTGGAAGTATCCGTGCTTCTTAGATGGAAGGTACTTAGTGCTCACAATTCGGTCATTAGCCAACTGCGATTTCTTTTTATATGATGTGTAGGTGCATAGAGATGCATTTTTTTACCTTGTTCTTAGTGCAGTTAACAGTGTTGTTGGCTCCTCATATTGATGCACTTTATGGATGATTCACTAATTAAACAGGCTTATATAACAATCTTAACTCATGACATCACGAGCTTTGAGGAGAAGACTCCACCATGGGGATGTCGATGGGAAAAGACACGAACATTTGGAGACATCAGGGCTAGATGGTTTGGATGAACCTTTACTTGGGAATCATGATTATGATGAGACATGCTCAGAGGTGAGTTTTTTGTTTCTGTCTTCCTTCTTTAATCTTTTAATCCTTTTATCCCTCTGTATTTTCTACTTGGTTTTTTGTTAACTAGGATGGAAGTATTGTGAATAAAAATGTTGTTTTATATGATTGATAGCTATCTATATTATAGGGATCCACACTTGCAGATATTTGGGACGATGAACGAAAGAGGGAACACCACCATTGGACACTTTTATTTTCCCAGTTAATTGCACAGTGGGCACAATGGTTAGGTATGTGATTGTCTTATAGTTTCTCAGCTAACACATTAATGTTTTTTTACCCTATCCATTGAAAAGGAGGCTAGATCAATTAGTTGGACTCTCATGGAATTACACAATAGCATATAAATAGATCATAAATTTTATCAGCTAATCAGCTTCCCTTTTATTTTATATTATCTGGTTTGAGGATCATTACCATGCAACTGTGTTGCTAAACTATATATTTTTGACATGCAAAGACATTGAATTGAAGGGGATTAATAATTGTGTTTGGTGTGGAGTGATATTTATAGTGCCATTAAATGAAATGAAAAAAAAAAATATTTATAGTGCGCTATTCATTTTTCAAGTAGTTTGGGTATGGTTGCATCCTCAACAATTAAGGTGTAGAATTAAGTCTTTCGTCATTTCATGTACTTTTGATAACTGTATCTGGGAGAAAATCCATTTTGCCCCTTTCATATTTTGATAATGGGTATGTGGATTTCAACCAACCAAACCATACTTGAAGTTTTAAGTTTTGTTTTGTTTTTTGTTTGTTTGTTTGTTTTTCTTTTTTTTAAACTCTTGTTCATATAGATATGTGTATTTCAACCAACCAAATCATACTTGAAGTTTTAATTCCTTTTTTTTAAACTCTTGTTCATATAGATATGTGTATGTATTTATCGGAAGAATCTTTATATAGGACATGTCATATGTAGTTATATATGACAAATTCTTTTCTGTTAGATAACTACATATTTCATATCCTTTTCTGTTAGATAACTACATTGGAAGAATCTTCATATATGACATAAGTTGATTGACAAATTCTTATAGGTCTCGGTTAACCTTTAGATGGTGTGGGGTGTTTGAAGACCTTCAAATGTGTTGATTGACAATTTCATTTGATTTTAATAGCAAATCTTGTAGTTGGATCTGGAACGCTTATTGGACGACTTTTGCCCTTTCCTTCTGCCACTCAAAATGGACCAACCAAGAAGCTTCTTGTGCCATCACTTAGTCCTTTACAGGTAAAACATAAAGACTACCAATGTTTCAGTTGATTGCAAATTTTGGTTTCATTGTGATTTCAGGTTATTGGAAATGAAATGAATGCTTAATGTGTTCACAAACCATATATGTTTGTAATAATGCAACACCTGGTTTTGGTGAAGTTCCTAGTTTTAAACTGTCACATTTTTTATAAGTCAAAAATACCCCCTAAAAAAAAATATGCAGCAACTACACATCACTATACTATAGTTTCAGGCAATCAAGGTCATGTCAATCCGAAGTGCATGAATCACAACTGACACACATCTAGGATGTCACTTTTCTTTCCTTTCCTCGTGACTATGGATTTCAAAATGTTCTATACAGTTAGCCTTATTGGTGATGCCCTATACCAATAAAAGAAGTCCTAACCAAGAAGACTAGAACTTTGGTTAGACAATTGATTTGATTTTCATATCCTTTGCCAATGTGCATAACTTAAGCTATAGTTTAGATGCTTCCTAACCAATTGATGCACATTTCTTGCCAAACATGTGATTGTGTTGTATTTATCTACTGGTGATAAGTCACTTGTTAATGCACTAATGGAAATGATTTGGTGTCTTGTTCTTGGACAATTTTTTTTGGGTGCCAGGACGACTCAAAATTGGTATCATATTTGAGTCTCGAGCTACAAAATAATATACTAAGTGTAGGCTAGGCTCTATAAAAATAAAGAAAAAGAATTATAAAAGTTAAACAAAAAAGAAAATGGAGCCATAAGAAGTAGACAAGACATGCTACTTGACTATTGTATAAAAAGTTCCAAAACACATATATTACGAAATAAGCTAGAAATAAATTATCGTCACCATTAATAGCCGCCTTCTCCATTCCCTAACCTCAGACCTCATTTATATTAGGGTTGTTCATATATTCATCCGACCCAACCAAACCGACCCATCATCTGCAGTTGATTTTGCTGAACCATTGGGTTGGATATGGGTGCTATTCTGTCCAAAAAGCGAGCCTCGATTTGGATATCAGATTTATAATATTGTACGTTATTAAAACTTGACTGATCAGATATTTATTGTTTGAAATTTGAGTACTTCTTAGAGTTGTTTCTCCTCTGTTACGTGCCACTCTCTTGATAAGGGAGCTTGTCACTTTACTAGTTCAACTTGTGTAGATTTTTTGATTACTCTTCTCAACTTCCAAGCTGTCACTTTATTATTTCAACTTCCAAGACTCCCTCTCCTCTCTCATTACTTTTGCCAGAGCCTTTTCTTCTCTTTATCACTCTTATTAATACCCCCTCTTTCTCTCTCTATCTCTTCTCTCTTATCAAAAGAGATGGAGGCTCTGTCTCTCCTTTCTCTTTCATTTTCTCTAGGGCTGAGCAAAGAATCCGCGAAATCCGTAATCCGATCCAGTCCAGTCCAATCCAGTAGGTTTGGATTGGTTTTTTGAATCCGTGGTTCGGTTCCGGATTGAAAAATTAAAAATCCGTAGTTCACGGATTGGTTCCGGATTGAATCCCACGGTTCCGGATTGGAACCGATCCGGACCGTATACAAATAGTTTATATTTTTATTATACACCCTCCTGCATAGTATCTTCTCTTATTTCATATAAAACTTAAATCCAAACCTAAACTTGCATAGTATCTTCTTTTATTACTTTTGTTTGCTAGTTTTTAGTTTTAATTTATAATGGTCTAAATACTTATGGTGGAACTAGTTTCTTTATGGTTGTTTAAATTTTAGAACAGTTTGTCGCTATTATGAAAAGACATATTGCTATTGTGAAACTAATATGATGCTATATTTATATTTTTATGAAAATAAAGTGTTATATATATATTTTTGTTATTTAATTATATAAATCCGTGGTCCTAAACCGATCCAATCCGTATTTAAATGGATTGGTTCGGATTGGTTCCACGATTTAAATGGATTGGATTGGTTCCAATTTTTCAGGATCCGTAAATAACGGATTGGTTCTGGTTTCACTCCAATCCGGTCCAATCCGGACCATGCTCAGCAGTGATTTTCTCACTATCATTCTTTGTATCTTTTTCTCTGTGTATGAGATGGCCGTGACGGAGAACATGGCGAAGATGGCAGTATCTGCTCTCTCTCTCTCTCACCCCCCTACAAAAAAAAAAAAAAAAAAAAAAAAAAAAACCTCATTCCCTCCATCTCCCTCTGATTGCCTTGGCCTAAGACCTTCATCTCCTCTTTCCTACCTTTTCTGATCTTTATCTGCTGAAACTCGTATACCCCAAAACCTTCATCCCCTTCTTCCTTCCCTTTTGATTTTGTTGAGTTGAGGAAGATGGATGAGTTGTGGTACTGACTGAAGCTCGACTGATTTTTTTGCCACCCAAAATGAATGGTTTTGAAGTAATGTTTGGATGAGTTTGGTTGATAGGTTCTTCAAATCGACGTTGTCGGTTTGGCTGGTGGGCAACCGGCACATCTGACCCAACCTTACTAGACCCGTGAATATTACTCATATCAGAATCTATGTGCTGATCTTATGCTCGGTCTTCCTCATTTTTCTCCACTCTTTCCATCGAGTCTCGTTGCTCATGTCAATGAGCTTTAGGTGTTGAAGAAGGAAGAAAATGAATGACCTTGCTTCCAAATTAGTGGTACCTAAATGCACTGCCTTGTAATATGAAAGATTCTTGATTATTATCATAACCTTTTCCTTGTTGTCTTGGCTTTTCTTGGTGGTTTGCTTGGAGTTGAGCTTATTGTGTCTAAGACTGTATAACTCACTCATCTCAATTCTCAAACAATTCCTTTTTGTTTTTTTTGCTATGTTTTGTAGTGGGTTAGTATCTCATCTTGGCCCATGTCAAGAATTGAGATAGGGATTACTAAGATGAGATGTCTTATTCTCAATTGAAACATTGAACTAAAAAATGCTATTTTCATGCCTTTCTGCACATGGTTGTGCTACATTCATCAAGGCTCTTATAGTACATCCACGACCACACTCTAAAGGCCCATATCATTCAGAGCCATTGTCATTTTTTGCAGGAAAGTTTGAATTGTTGTACCAAGAGACAGTATGGCTGTGTTGGGATGATGTTCATTGTGTGTTGGCTAGAGTCATGATTTTAGAAAAGGCCTCTTTTGCAACATCTATTTTTATTTGTTAGTGTGGGCCTATGGATTTCTCAAATTTAGACCTAAGAATCTTGAAAAATGTGTTTAATGAAAATATCTAAGTATTAAACTAGAGGTTGCAGGGGGTTGTTGGGGAGATGTATCCATAAATTAATCTGCTTTTGAAGGGAGTAAAAAATTTATGATTTGTTCTTGAATGAATGAAAGACCATGATGTGTTTAGTGTTCTCACTAAGTGGAAACATGTTATATTACATGTATAAAGGATGGAGTACAATATTGTGCATTTTTAGAATATGTTCTAGCATTTGTAGTATAAAAGCTGCAAGAGATCTCCATTGATCTGTTCTTGGTACCTTCATATGTTCTTTGCTAAAGGGATTTATGTTTTGTCTGCTTATATTCTATTAAAATGAGTTTGAGTTTACCATTTCTTCTTGTTGATGCTGTAAATGGTATGTTTTTAGGAAGTAAGACTCAAAAGTCTACAACAAAGGCTTCAAGTTCCCTTTGATGGTTCTCTTTTGGAGCATCAAGTAAGTCTTTATCCAATATTTGTTTTCCATTTTTCTTAGTGTGTGTTTGCCTAGCTTCTTGATATTTGCAACAATTTCCTTGTTTTATTTGTCTCGACTTCTTCAAGATTTTTTACCACAATTTGTTTTAAACTAGCAAAACAAAGCTATGAAATCAGAGTTAGTTTTTACTGGTATGCTACATCTATAAAAGTACTTCATAGGGATTTTGATAGGATTGTATGTTTCAACGTGAATGTGATTTTCTGATCAGAATGATAGTGTTCCTAGAAAATGTTAGTACCCTAGTGATTTACATTTTGGAGCGCATGTTCCAAAGTTTCATTTTTGTTCCAAAACGGTGTATTTAGCTATCCAAAACAATCCCAATTTTGTTCCCTAATATATTTCCCCAAACAATACGGTAGAAGGGAAAAAAAATTTAAATATAGTGAACTAAAATCTAAGTAGTGGAGTTTTTGTATGAAAAAACATAATTAATGGGTCATAATCCTCATAGCAATGTTTTGTTACATAATTAATTTGGAAAAGAAAAATAAAGTACATTTTATTGATTGTCTAATTGTAAGAGAATTTTTTTTCTAGAAGTTTGTTAAATTTTAGTAGTGTAAACCTAGGAAGCATGGATATGGGATACGGCAACACGGATATGGCGACACGTCAAAATCTGAAAAAGTAGGATACGGGGTATAGTGGGGATACGTTCGTAAAAAAAATTATTATTTATAATTTTAATAATGTAATATGCATGAAAATAAAACCTAAAGCAAATTAATATATAGCAAATTAATAAATAAAGAAAAAGATTCCTATTAAGCTAAGAGGAGTCTTCAAACATTCATAAAACATAAACATCGTCTTTACATGCCAACACTAAAAGCAAATTAAAAAAACTAGAGAGAATTCTATTAAACTAAGTCTTCAATGTCAACATCAACTTATTCCCCTTCATCTGTGAATATCACAACTTCCATATCTGGTTCATCAAGAGAAAGATTTACAATTTCAAGCAAGCCAGCACCCTCCAAAGAATCAAAGGCATCACCACCAACGTCCCATAACTTGGTATCTCCTTCCATGTATTGTCGACGACTTCTTGATAGAAGACGGAGATTGTTGTGGACAAAAATCAAATCTTCAGCACGTTGCGGTGTCATTTCATAGCACGATGAGGAACATGGTTGACCAAGCAACTTTAATGCCAAAGATTGAAGCATAGGTGCAGGAGCCCCATGTGTAAACCACCAAATAAATGGATCCAAAATTCCTCTATCCATCTTTGAATCAAAATCTCCAAATGTGTCCCAAACATCCTAAAAACTTGACATATTCCACATTGACCACCCTTCTCTCATCTTCATTTAGAAAATATTTCTTCAACACTTGTTTCTCATACTTGAAATTTTTTCATCTCGACGAGGGGAACGTGATTGGAATTTTCATTAAGCCATGTTGCACTATAAAACCTAAATTTTAACATAAAAATTTAAAATTAAATTATGTCTTTCGCATTAAAAGAATAAGGGTTAATTACATTTTATCTCCCGGTAGTTTAGTCTAAAAACTCATTACCTCCCTATCGTCTAGAAGTATGCACATTACCTCCTTATGGTTTAGAGTGAAGTGTAATGTTAAACTTTATTAATAGTTTTTGCAAAAAGTCTATATTGACCTTATTCTTTTATCCTATTTTTTTCTCTATGCCATCATAAACCTCAAAACCACACTAATTGATTTTTCTCCTCTCTCTCCAGTTTCTTTCTTCATCTCCCCCCCCCCCCCCCCAAGCTGGTCAGGTGCCCTTTTCTTCTCCATATTGCGCATTTTTTTTTTTCTTTTCTTCGTCTTTCTTTTTTCTTTGCTCAAGTACTCAAGTAATTATATGAATGAAATTGAGTTTCCCCCGTGGCTGCATTTCACCACTGAAATTGTGAGGGTGACTATTGGTTCAATGGTAAAACCTTGGTCTAATAACCTTGAGGTTATGGGTTCAAGTCATGGGGCAACCACTTTGTGCACTATGCCAAAAGTTAGGTATATATCCAATCTTTTCCCTCCCAAATACACATTAATGTGTACTAATTGGGCATTAATTTAATTTAATTTAATTTTTTTCTTTCTTTTCCATCACTACTGCATTTTCTTCTACCATTCACACTATTTTAGCAGCAGCCCATGAGAGGAATGGTGGTGGGCTGCTTGGTGGCCATTGGTGCCGCTGGCCACCAAAGTAGAGAGAGAATGTAGAGCCTGCCATTGGAGGCAGTGATGGAGATGAGAGGGAGGATAATTGGAGTTGGAGGAAGGAATGAGGAGGAAGAATGATGCGTAGTAGTGAATGGAAGGAGGAATGAAGAGGAGCAGGGAAGAAGAAAACAAAAGCACAAATGAAAAGGAAAAAGAATGGATAAAATGGTCATTTTATTAGCCGCACACTATTTCGCATGCTCATTTTAGTGCGTGTGACCCACACGCTGTTAACTTAAATAGAATCTGTTACTCTTGCACTTTACTCCAAATCATAAGGAGGTAATATGTACATTTCTAAATCATAAGGGGGTAAAATGTGTTTTTTGGCAAAATCACAAGGGGGTAAAATGTAATTAACCCAAAGAATAATGTCAATAAAGAATCTTATTTAGTAAGAGTATAGAAGTAAGTTGTTACCTTGGATTCAAAGAATGTGCAAGGCAATGAAGAGGAGTGTTACTTTTGGCCCATCTCTCAACCAATATACTGTGCACCACAGGATAAAAGCTTCACTTCTCATTATCCAACTTTCCTTCATGCCTAAAGATGGCTGCCTTCACCTTTTCAATCACTGTCCCACATCTTATAGACTAAATGAAGGCATGGTTTGTCAGTGTTACAAAACTTAAGCATCTCATAAATAGGCAAAGTGAAAGAGAATGTATTCCATCTTGTCCCACCACACATCATTCAATAATTTTTCCTTCACAGATGCTGCTTTCCCAATATCATTCTCTCTATAAGAAGCCCACTTGTCACTTATAACCATTGATTGGAGGCCACACTTTATAGGTTTAAGCTTTTGGAGCATAACAACAGCAGATGCATAGTGTGTCCGCAACAGCAAGTAACTTCAAGGGCACAAATTTGTTTAAAATAGCCAGCTGCATCGAATGATTCATGATAAAGTTTTTGACAAACAATACATCATCTACGCAAAGTGTAATCCAACGACATTCATCATAAGCAAAAGAACTTCCCCCTTTTCTTTTGGGGCACATATATTCTTTAGAGCAAGATTTGGTGTGTGCATGACACATGGTGTCCAAAAAATATTTGGATATTTACTTTCAATGAGCAAATCAGCTGCACTACACACGGGAGCATTAACAGTAATTACTTGAATGACATTCTGAGGTCCAACTTCTTCAATTGCTTGGCTGATTAAGTTGGAAATAAATTTTTTTTTTCTTTATACCCATTCTCACAATTTATAGCTTTCAAGAATATTGCCCCAGGTTCTGATGCTTCCATAAAATTAATAAGAGGTCTTCTTTTAGAATCTATCCATCCATCAGAAACAATACTCAATCCCTTTTCCTTCCACGATGATCTTGTTGGCTCCAACAACCTTTCTACATTAGCCCTTTCTCTTTGAATCAATGTTGTCCTTAACAAGTTATAACAAGGTGGTATATAACCAGGAATTGGATTGTTTGTAGCAAATTGAAAAGCACTCACATAATATGGGTTTGTAGATAAATGAAAAGGTAACCCACCATAATAAAACATGTGTTCAATCACAGAATGCAATTGTTCACGAACAGAAATGTTGAATGCCTTTTCTAAGGCATTACTTCCAGTAGACCTTCTTTTTCAAGACTCAAACCCTTCTAACTTAAATTCTTCACCACTATCTAATGCCCCTGAAGGGCTTGAACTTATTGAGTTAGATTGGAGAGTTGAAGGTGGCAAAGGAACATTTTTTGGCATAGCCATTTGTATCTGTTTCTTGGCTTCTTCAATTTTTCTTGGCATTTCAGCTAGGTGCTCAGGTGTTACCCTAGGGCATACTCTAATCCTATGGCCAGAAAGCTTCAACAAATGTGCCTTGACTCTAAAGTACGACCCCTTATACTCATTCTGACAATAATTGCATTTAAATTTTGTATTACCACATTTTCCACCCATTTTTTCAACTTTTGTAACATAACTCCAAAGAGGAGCATGATCATCTTCAATTGGTGTACTACCTCCACTTGTTGAACCATAACATCCCAAAGAACTCAAGTCCCAAAAATTAAAAATTTGATTAAGAAATACTAACATTAAATTTCCTAAAATTAAAAATTTGATAAAGATTATACTAACATTAAAACAGTGTAATAGTAATAGATAATGGGGAAAAAAAAAATCAAACCAGAGTAGAGCAGGCAGAGAACAAATGTGAGAGAGCGAGAGAGGAGTGAGAGAAATGGAGAACGAGAAAACAAAGAGAGAGAGAGAGAACCTGTTGTTTGTATGCTTCGATTTGTTGTGAGAGAGAGAGAGATAACTTTTGCTGTGATTTTTGCTTCGATTCTGTTTCGATTTTGCTTCGAAGTTGAAAACCAGATTTTTCCTTGACTTCGTCTTTGACTTGAGCTTAGGGTTGTTGAGGATCTGATTTGGGTTGTATATTTGCAATTCAAGTTCTTTTATTGATGGTTTGACCACAAGAAGTTTTGAAATTATGTTTTTTGCCCTGCCGTATCCCAAAAGTGTACTTAGAAAATATGAAGAAGAAGAACTCCGAAAAATATGAGGAAGAAGGAATATATTTCTGTTATATTCAAAACTTCTTATCTTACAAGACCAAATGACACTCCTTATATAGGAGATATTACAAACATCATCATAACCCATTATATGCCACTTACATATTATATATTACCACTATCTACCACTATCATATTATATACATGCCACTATCTACCACCAACACCACTATCATATTCTATACATGCCACTATCTACAACCAACACCACTATCATATTCTATACATACCACTATCTACCACCAACACCACTATCATATTCTATACATGCCACTATCTACCACCAACACCACTATCATATTATATGCATGAACACAATTTCCAGCACTCCCCCTCAAGCTGGTTTGAAGATATCTTCCATAGCCAGCTTGCTAGTCAGCTTATCAAATTGCTTCTTGTGTAGTCCCTTCGTTAGCACATCAGCTAATTGTTCACCTGTTGGAAGGTAGGTCATACAGATTATGCCAACATTGATTTTCTCCTTGATGAAATGTTTATCCACTTCTATATGTTTTGTGCGATCATGTAGAACTGGATTATGAGCTATAGATATAGCTGCTTTGTTGTCACAATAGACCTTCATAGGTGTCGGGTGAGAAAGCTTTAATTCTTCAAGAATTCTTTTAATCCACATTACTTCACAGATTCCATGGGCAACAGCTCTGAACTCTGCTTCTGCACTACTTCTAGCTACCACATTCTGTTTTTTACTCCGCCATGTAACTAGGTTCCCACCTACAAAGGAGCAGTATCCGGATGTTGATCTCCTGTCTGTAACACTTCCTGCCCAGTCTGCATCTGTGTATACTTCAACTTGAAGATGTCCATGTTTCTTGAATAGTAAGCCTCTCCCTGGAGTTCCTTTCAAATATCTTAAGATCTTATAAACGGCCTCAAAGTGCTCTGCCCCTGGTGAGTGCATGAACTGACTTACCATGCTGACTGCAAAGGCAATATCAGGCCGCGTATGAGACAAGTAAATCAATTTCCCTACAAGTCGCTGATATTGTTCTCTCTCTTTGACTTCTCCAGCCTTAGCAGCTTGTAACTTCAAGTTAGGTTCGATCGGAGTCTCCGCCATCTTACAACCAAGCATACCTGTTTCTCCAAGGAGATCAAGAACATATTTTCTCTGATTAACGAATATACCTTCCTTGGATCTTGCAAATTCCATTCCGAGGAAATACTTGAGGGCTCCCAGATCCTTAATGTGAAATTCTTTTGCGAGTTTCTCTTTGAGGGCTGCTAACTCTGCTTCATCATTACCAGTTAAAATGATGTCATCAACATAAACAATCAAAATTGCAATTTTACTGTTTTTTGAATGTTTATAAAATATTGTGTGATCTGCTTGACTCTGCGAGAAGCCACAACTGATAACTGCCTTCCCAAAGCGTTCAAACCACGCTCTTGGTGATTGTTTGAGTCCGTATAATGACTTGTTCAATCTGCATACTCTGTCACTTCCAAGTCTCTGCTCAAATCCCGGCGGTAGGCTCATGAACACCTCCTCTTCAAGATCACCATTGAGAAATGCATTTTTAATGTCAAGTTGATGTAGAGGCCAATCTGAATTTACTGCAAGAGATAACAGTACTCTGATGGAATTTATTTTAGCAACAGGAGCAAACGTCTCCTGATAGTCGATCCCATAAGTTTGAGTGAAGCCTTTAGCTACCAGTCTCGCCTTGTATCTCTCAACGCTTCCATCTGCGTTACATTTTATCGTAAACACCCATTTACACCCAACTGTTTTCTTGTCTTTGGGTAGATCAACTATCTCCCAAGTACCACTTCTCCTTAAAGCATTCATCTCCTCCATGACCGCTAATTTCCAATTCGGATCATCCAATGCTTCCTGTATATTCCTTGGAACAAACAAGTGTGAAATCCTAGATGTGAAAGCTCTATGGTTTTTAGACAGTCTTTGATAGGAGATGTAATTTGCAATAGGATGTTTAATGCAATTTCGGACACCTTTCCTAATTGCTATAGGTACATCAAGGTCGGAAATAGAAGGAATAGGATTACCTAAAATTTCGATGCCAGAACTCGGGTAGACATTCAGGTCATTAGGATGGACATTCGGGTCATTATTCCTCAGATGAAATCGCTTCCTAGTATAAACCTGAAGCTCAGGATTTAGATCATTTTGTAGTACTTCTCCCCCTAAACAAGAATCTTCTTGACTAGGCACCATAGAACTTGGTTCTCCTAAGTGATCATTATCAGACAGATGTGGTTTTTGTGTAGGATAAATGACATTGGGGAGCGGGATAGAAATATCCCAAAAACGGTCTTCTACTCCACTTGTCTCCCCCTGAAGAGAAGTGTTGGGGAAATAGGATTTTGTTTCCACAAATGACACATCCATACTCACATGAAATTTCTTGTTTTGAGGATCGAAGCACTTATACCCCTTTTTGTTTGAGGAATAACCCAAAAAAACACATTTTATAGCACGAGGGTCAAGTTTTGAACGAAATTGACTGGGAACATGAACATAGGCAGTACATCCAAAAACTTTGGCGGGTAAATCAGAAAACAACCTCGTGTCAGGAAAAAAAGTTTTGAGACAATCAAAAGGTGTTTTGTATGTTAACACCTTTGTAGGCATCCTGTTTATCAAATAAGAGGCTGTTAAAATTGCTTCACCCCATAAATATTTAGGAACATGCATGTAAAACATTATAGCACGTGCTACTTCAAGTAGATGTTTATTTTTTCGTTCTGCAATGCCATTTTGTTGAGGGGTATCCCGACATGTAGATTGATGAAAAATCCCCTTTTTTTCCAAAAACTCACCCAACTGCTCATTGAAATATTCTGTTCCATTATCAGAATGTAAAATACCAATTTTGGTTTGAAATTGGTTTTCAATCATATTGTAAAAATTTGTGAATAAATTTTTCACGTCAGATTTTTTATTCATCAAATAAATCCAACATAAGCGGGTATGGTCATCAATAAATGTAACAAACCATCTTTTACCAGAAAGAGTAGTGATTTTAGAAGGGCCCCAAACATCACTATGAATCAAATAAAAAGGTTTTGAAGCCTGGTAAGGTTTTGGCAAATAAGTAGAGCGATGAAATTTTGCAAAAATGCAACTTTCACAATGAAAAGAAGAACAATCAATCCCTTTAAATAATTCTGGAAATAAATGTTTCAGATAAAGAAAACTAGGATGTCCTAGCCTATAGTGCCATAGCATTATTTTTTCTCGAACAGAGATTGAACTGGTACTATTAAAGCTCTGAGCTTTTTTATTACTAACAGGTACTTCATCAAAGTAGTAAAGACCTTCAAGCATCCTAGCACGCCCAATCATCATCCCCGAGTTCTGGTCCTGAAATTCACAATGGGATTCAAAAAATGTAACACGACAATTAGAATCCTTAGATAGTTTACTGACAGACAAAAGGTTACAGGCTAAGTTGGGGACGTGAAGAACAGCGTTGAGATTAATTTTCTCAGTTAGTTTAATAAATCCTTTTCCTGCAATAGGTGAAAAACTACCATCGGCTATTCTGATTTTGTCATGACCAGAACAAGGGAAATAGGTACTAAATAAATGGGAAAAACTAGTCATGTGATCGGAGGCACCGGAATCTATGATCCACGGAGAGAAGTTTAGGCAAGAGAAGGCTTTAGGATTTCTACCTGTTTGTGCCAACAAAACACTAGGAGTACCGGTTGAGGAGTTGGATTTTATCAGCTTTAAGAGTTGATCAATCTGCTCTTTGTTGAAGGGACCTGAATCGGCTTCATTAGCGGTAGGAAAGCCACGATTCTTCTCTCCTTGTTTGCTGCTTTTCCAGTTGATAGGTTTGCCATGAATCTTCCAACACGTTTCGCGTGTATGGCGAGGCTTGTTGCAAAAATCACACCAGACCCGTGGCTTATCATCAAACCTGCGCTGGTAATTTGCAGCCTTGTTGGCCGCAGCATCGCTAATTAAAGCAGAAATTTCAATTGATTCACCATTACCTTTTTTCTTAAGCATGACGCTCCTTCGGCTCTCTTCCCTTCTGACTTCGGCAAATACTTCGCCAATGGATGGGAGAGGAGGTCTGCCACTAATTCTTCCTCGCACTTCATCGAACTCAATGTTGAGGCCGGCAAGAAACTTGTAAATACGGCTGTCTTCCACAGTTTTCTTGTGGTGGTTGCAGTCGTCAACCGATTTCCATTCGTATGTGTTGAAGATGTCAAGATCCTGCCACAACCTTTTCAACGAATTGAAATATTTGGTGACGGAATCATCTCCTTGACGAATCTCTCCCAACTTCAAAGTTAATTCGAAAACTTGAGATTGATTTCCTAGGTCAGAATACATCTGACTAACATTATCCCACAATTCTTGTGCAGTAGTATAGCACATGTAATTAGAGCTTATATCCTCCTCCATGGAATTAACCAACCATGTCATAACCATGGAGTTTTCAGCGTCCCAATTGTCGAACAGCGGATCATTAACAGCAGGAGCCTTCTTGTCACCAGTGATGTAACCGATCTTTCCTTGCCCACGGATATACATCCGGACAGATTGTGACCAGCGGAGAAAATTATCACCATTTAGGCGGATGGTGGTGATTTGGACAGAGTGAGAGTTGAACGTTTTCACCGGAATGGCAGCGGCAGGGGTTGAAGTGGTTTCGGACGTGACTTCCGACATGGCTATGACGGTTTTAGGGCTGCTGTGTTTTTTGTTGCTCTGATACCAACTTAGAAAATATGAAGAAGAAGAACTCCGAAAAATATGAGGAAGAAGGAATATATTTCTGTTATATTCAAAACTTCTTATCTTACAAGACCAAATGACACTCCTTATATAGGAGATATTACAAACATCATCATAACCCATTATATGCCACTTACATATTATATATTACCACTATCTACCACTATCATATTATATACATGCCACTATCTACCACCAACACCACTATCATATTCTATACATGCCACTATCTACAACCAACACCACTATCATATTCTATACATACCACTATCTACCACCAACACCACTATCATATTCTATACATGCCACTATCTACCACCAACACCACTATCATATTATATGCATGAACACAATTTCCAGCAAGTGTCCATAATGTATCCATGTGTATCCGAGCCATATCCAAAATTCAAAAAAAAATGGGATACTTTGTGGCCATATCCAGACGTATCGGACGCGTATCCGTATCCGATACGTGTACGTGGCCTAGTTCGGAGTATTTGTGATTCATAGGTGTAAGCTATACAAGTTTATGGTTATACATAAACAAAAACTATGGATATTGGTGTTGGGTTATATATCCAAAAAAAAAAAGAAAAGGATATTTGTGTTAGGCTATGACGTATGGGTAAAGGTACGGGTACGGGTACGAGTACTAGTATAATACAGGTATGTTGATACGGTAAAATCCAAAATATGTAGGGTACGAGTACGGGTACGACTTGGTACATTTAAAAAAAAAAATTTATTTTTTAATTTGGAGTATTGCAAAAATTGATTAAATGTTTAATTTGTTAAGATCTAACCTACAATTAACATTTAATGCCAAAACTAAAGGTATAAACTAAAATTAAATGTCATTATATTAAATAACTTACAAATCATAGCTTAATTTTAAAATAATCTTAAGCATAAAACTAAAAATAAAAAAGAAATCTAGTGAAATTTTTTTTTATCTCTGTAATAAAAGAAAATATTGTTTCGACTGAGATACAGTACAACTTGGGGATATACTAGGTACGCCAAACATTAAGAAGAAAAAATTTGGGCTTGTGTTTTGTGTATCCGGTTGGTACGTATGCAGAAGTACCATACATCGGTAAGTATTCGGTACGAGTATGGCATGTTTGTCAAAGTACCCATGCTTCATAGGTTTTGGTTTTGCTATATCTTCTATGTTGACAAGCTTATTCTATGGGCATATCCAACTCCCAAGTTCTTAATATTTCCAAGCTTTGTATTCAATTTATGGGCTGGTAGCAACATCAAATTTAAGCTAGGTTGGGGGGAGGGTTGGGAAGAGAAGGTGGAAGGCATGGATATTGGCTGCTCATTGTCTTATGTGGCTAGTTTGGTTAGAGTGTAATAGGAGGGTATTCTTAGGGGAGTTGCATACAGTGGCCTGGTTGGAGCGGCGTTTGTTTATTATGTTGCACAGTTGGATATCGTTGACAGTGGACCCAAATGTTTTGTCTTTTGTTGATTTTATAGAGGACTTGGTTCAGTAGTAGTCTTCATTGCTTCAGTTGGATATTGTTGCTTCTAGCTATTAGGCTAGTTTTTGTATTCTATGCATCGTTTTGATGCACTCTCAATAAAAAGTTTGCTTATTTATCAAAAACATTTAGCTGTCAACTTGTATCTTATTGAAATATCAAATTTGTAACTTTTGTATTGTTTGTTGATATAATGGTATGTGTGTCATATAATTCTCTAAGTAGCATATTCTTCTTCATCTACCATTTGAAATTGGAAAATAATAATGAATACGGTCAATCTGATCTAAATTACAAGAATGAATGGTCTAAAGTTTTGAGCACCGTGTGTCTATATTCTATTACCATTGTTGTCAAATCATGAATCAAATCGTGAATTGTATGATAATTTACTTTTATTTTAAACATTGTATGTATTTTTATCAACGATTCATTTAATTTCTGTTGCAACAAAACGATTCAAATTGTTTTTTGTTGAAACTTGTATTGAATTGTGAATTGTACGATTCTAACAACCATGACTATTACAATAGAGAAAGACTAGGGGTACCACCAAATTTTGGTAAAGCCACTTCCTTGAAGCTCCATCGCGGTTTTCCTCAACAAGCAAAACAGTAAATATGTAAAATAAATCTTACCTACAATTCAATTAAGATCAAATTCACATCAAACTCATTTATTGCTATACAACTCACATTCTCTTTGCAATAGTTGTTCAATTCCCACTAAACTCAAACTTCCTCTCATATTTCTAACACTTCTTCCTCTTAATAAAAGAATATTTATTTAATATAAATAATTAACAATATTTATTGAAGTTCACACACACAGTACATGCTACCCATCTAGTATGTATATATTTTCCCTTCCTAAGGAGGCAGAGAAGAGGAAAAGAGAGTTTATAATGATTAGTTCATTTTTTGTAATAAGAAAACATAAATGATGAATGACAATACAAAAAATGTGTAAGATGTAGGACAGCTAAAGAAACTTAGGCTAAAGCTGGTTGTGATTGATTTCATGGCTTTAGGTTTAGGAAAACTTTTAGGTCTATGATTTTAAAAGGCAGAAGAAAGAATCTAGGTCTTGTGTATGAAGAAGGGTTGAAAATTGGTTGAGTTTTACAAATAGGTTGTTGGATTTTGAGAAAGGTGGTTCTTGGAGAGTTTGGACAACAATCACTTTGCTTGGTTATACTTTTCCAAAAACACTTTTTAGAAAATTCTACTTTTTTGTTTTCCGTGTTTTTTTTTGTTTTTACTAAATTTTTTTAATATTTTAAGCAATTTTTTTTACTTTTTAGACATACCTAACATAAATATACCTAAAAAGTAAAAAAATTGTGAAAAAACATTTTAAAAATTCACTAAATACCAAAAATACAAAAAAAAAAATACAAGAATTCAGTTAATATTTTTGTATTTTCATGTATTTATTAATTTTTTAAAATAAATTTTCACAATTTTTTTATTTTTTAGATACATCTAAGTAAGGTGCATCTAAAAAAGTAAAAAAAATGTTTAAAATTTAAAAAATATTCACTAAAAACAAAAAACACGAAAACCAAAAAACTCAATTTTCAAAAAACTTAATCCAAAAAACTCAAACCAATCACACTAGTTTTAAGATTACCAGGTGTGGTATAATGCTCAAAGGGTAGGGGAAGGAATTAGCTTGTTTAGAGTTTAATATGTTGGTTTTCTGGCTTAATGAGGGGATGTTGTGGGGTTGTGAACAGTAATCCAAAAGCAAGTACTTGGTTTTTGCAAAAGAGAAGAATAACCCCAAGAAAGGGATCTCACGAATTAACTCAATCTGAACTCCATTAAAGAGGAAAATTACGTACATATTTGTAGGCTGCTAGTATTTTTGATTTTGTATTACGATTATGACTGATGAATAGAATTTGGATGATTTTAGACCTAATAAAAACCAGGAATAATAATTCATGATCCAGTAAAATAATATGATCTATTATAATCCATGGATCCATACTATTACCATGTCTAGTATGTAATTATAACATTAATATTAGAAAATTGTTTGAGATAGAGTTCTTCTTAGAAACTATCAATACCAAAGGTAATCAAAATTTATACTTGTTGCTTACATTTTGTACATGTATCTTATTGCATATCACTTGTATTGTAAAATATAGTGAAGGATGGGATACATATTGATGTAACTTGTCATTTTAGCAAGTAATTTATATTTATGTACTATGGTGCACAATATATTGCAACTGTGCTTGTAGTTATTGTGCTTGTAGTTGGATAGAAGTTAAATTTGTAGAATGGTTTGTGTTATCAAGATTAAGAATTGATAAAGAATTGTGCAAGAATTATAGGGGCCTAACAAACTCATCCCGGCTTTGTTCTTTTACCTTGAGGTGGACTCTGCATGGATTGCTGATAAAGAGGAACAAACTGATGGTGAAATATACTCTTTTCATTAAAGGTTGTATTTTTCATGTGGAGTTGTTAGTTGGGGATTGAGGGTCTTGATTGGATTTTAATTAGTGAGGCAAAGTCTTCTTGGATTGAGAGGCCTTCATGAGATGGAAGTTAGAGTGGAGGTTTTTGATTGTGAAAGGGATAAGAAGTTGTTTTTTGATTGAGATAGTTTTAATATGGTTGTATGTCAAAATTGTTGGGAGGTGGTTAAGGGTGAGATTTAATGAAGGTATTTGTAGAATGTTTTGAGAATGGGAGTGAGTCTTTGTACCACCAATGCTTCTTTCATTAGCTTGATCCCAAAAAGGAGAATTGTATGGAAATTGGTTATTTTAGACTCATAAGTCTAGTAATTTGTTTGGCTAGAATATTGAGAGTAGCTTTAGGTGATACCATTTTTATTTTTTTGGGTGCTTTTGTTGAGGGTCATTATATTTGAGAAGTGGCATTGACAGCTAATGAGACAGTGGAGGACTACAGAGCCCATGACAAGGAATGGGTAATTTTAAGGCTGGTTTTGAAATATCTTGTGATCATATATGGATTGGGGGTTCTTGGAATATGTTTTGTATAAGAATAAGAAAGGTTTTCATGAGAGATGGAGGACGTGACGAAATGAATATCTTGCTCCTTCCAACATTTCAGTTGTTAATCGAAAGATGAGAGATTCCTTTAGAGCATCTAGGTGTCTTTGGCAAGGGTATCCTGTGTCTTCATTTCTATTAAGTGTGGTGGCTGATGTCTGGAGTAGAATGGTTGATAGGGCGAAAGAGAGGGGATTAATTGATGGTCTTGTGGTTGGCAGATATTGTGTTTTGGTATTGCATATACAGTTTGCAAATGATACCATTTCCCTCAACCGTCAACATAGCCTCCCCCCCCCCCCCTCCTTCCTTCTGGTGAAGAAGATGAAATGGTCAATTTGCATTCTACTATTGGAGTGTTTGAAATAGTGTAAGGACTTAAGGTCAATATGAAGAAGAGTACAATGGTGGGGATTAATTTGTCATAGGATAGGTTGAATAGATTGGTAGACCTTATGGATTGTTCCATTGAATCACTACCAATTAAGTGTTTAGGGCTTTCTTTGGGTGGGAACCCTAGATATGAAGAGTTTTGGGCACTCTGATGGTGAAAAAGATTAGGAAGAGATTAGATGGTTGGAAGGAAGCTTTGATTTCTAAAAGGGGAAGCTTTGATTTCTAAAAGGGGTAGCTTTACACTAGTCTAGTCAATGTTGTCCAGTATACGTATCTACTATTTATCCTTGTTTAGAGTCTTGCTGGGTGTTAATAAGATTGAGAAGGTATATTGAGAGATTTTCTAAGGGAGGGCAGTGACAAAAGGAGGAAAGACCATTTGGTCAATTGGGATGTAGTTTCCCTCCCTAATAGTGAGGAAGGACTTGGTATGGGTCACATCATTGAAAAGAATATTGCATTGCATGGAAAGTGGTTATGGAGAATTCCACAGGAAAGCAATTCCTTATGGCATACAACTACTAAAAGTAAATATGGGCTACAGGATAATAGATGGGATTCTTGTGTGGTTGAAGAAGGGACCTATTGATCCCCATAGAAATTTATCTATCAAGGCTATTTGCAATTCACATGTCTTGTTGTGGCTAATGAGTAGCTTATTTATTTATGGGAGGAATGTTTGGAGGGGTGAGAGTTCATTTTGTCTTTGTTTTGGCGATCTTATCACTTATGTAGAACTCATAATGTTTCAATTGCCTCGATGCTTTTATCCAATTCCACTCCAATTTTTTGAAATTTTCAGTTTTTTAGAAATCTAAATGTCTTGTAGATCAATGAGCGTTCCATGTTGGCAGTTCTTGAGTCTCTTGGTACAATGTTTCTTTTGATAAAAGGATGAGGACCCTTTATTCATTTGGATTGTTCTCTTGCAAGTCATTTTTTGATAAGTTAATTGATGATGATCTTGATGTTTCATATTTTGCCCCTCGCAAGATGATTTGGAATACTTCTGAGCTTTTTAAGGTTAAAGTTTTAGCTCTCAAGAAGTTTAATACCAACGTTACAGTTCCAAAGAGAAGAACAAATTGTTCCTTACAGTCTCAATGGTGTATGTGTAGGGGGTGGGTTTTGATAATTTAATTTTGCGTTGTCTTTTTATTGTGTGGATTGGGAACTTCATGCGTCTTGTGTTCACTTGGTACATGTTGATCTTAGAGGTTTTGGCTCGATTGAAAAAACTCAGGCTCTTTGGAATTGTGTAGTATCATCTGCTGTTTTTTTGCATCGTATTGTTGGAAATGAATGCTAGAATCTCTAAAGGAAAAAGGAAAGATTTGGAGGACTATGGATGAAGATTCATTTCTTGGCTTCATTTTGGGTTTTGGTGTATCCTTTTAAGGAGAATCCTTTATTTTTCATCTCCATAGATTGAAGGGCTATTTGTAGTTTGTGACATCTTTTGTATTTTCTTTTGTTTTTAGGAACCTCTTGTCTCCATTTTTTCTTTCTTGTGTTTGTATACTTCGTTTTCATCTTTTTATTAATAATTTTTTTTTTGCTGATAAAAAATAAAATAAAACTCATGCACATATCGATTTATGATGTTGTACACATTTTCTTGGTGTTTTTGCATATAGTATGCTTCCAGTACTAATTGTAGATGTAGTTAGTCACTAACAGAATGTGTAATAGGTATAATAATTAGTTAGATGAAGAACAATTCCCCATTTCAAATTGTTACAAAAACTGATTTTTGGGTTGTAGGATGCACTTAAACAACTATGGAGGTTAGCTTATCCTGATAGGGAACTCCCATCTCTTAAATCGGAGCTTTGGAAGGAAATGGGTTGGCAAGGATCCGATCCTTCGACAGATTTCAGGTAAGTGGAGTAGATACTGGTTTGCACTAAGATTTTTTTTTTTTTTTTTTTTTGTGAACCAATATTAATTTTTTTAATACTATTTTTTTAGGGGTGGCGGTTATATATCATTGGAGAATCTTATCTATTTTGCTAAGACGTACCCGGTTTGTTCACTTTCCTTTTCATTGTCATGTTTGTACTTGATTATCCTTTGTTTTGAAGTAATTGATATTACTGCATTATTTTTTTTTTTGGGTAAGCAGTGATTCAAGCTAAATCATTGGTGCTTTGTCCTTGCTATATGGTGTTGGCTGTTTTAATTGCATTTTTGCTTCTAGCTTATTTGGAATTATATCCTTCTGTTGAAGTATGTGCTTGTGATTTTTATTCTTTGTTCTTTTGTTTTCCTATAACTTCTTTTTGTCAGTATTTCATGTTGTTTGTGCCCCTTATTGTGGCTTGTTTGACTCAAATAATCCCAATTCTTTCATGGTCTCGCCATGGTAACTAGGAAGAATGAATACACTAGCTATTTACGATTTAGAATGTATGTTTTTAAGTGTGGTATACTGTTGATTCAAAACAGTGTACTCATGCAAAAGGGATGTATTTATTTCTTGTACTTGGGGGGAAGGGTACCTAAATTGACTTGAGATGCTGTAGATTGGCATGAGATGCTGTAGGAAAGCTCTCTCCAATAATATCCTGTTTAGTCTAGCAATACCCCTTTTATAGAACACTCAACTAAGAAAAGCTCTTTCTAAATTTTATTAATAATCAAAACACACTAATTTGCCTCTAGCCTTGGAACTTATTTATAGTAGACATGTTGTAATCTGACTAGGAAACAATAAACTAAACTTGAAATTAATAAAGAAAAACATAAATTTACCCTCTTTTTTTTTTTTTTTTTTTTTTTTTTTTTTTTTTTTAAGTGTTGAGAAAACCTAAAGAAACATGTAAACTGTTTTGAAAATGCACAGTTAGACAAAGTTAATAGGTAATTTTTTTTTTATTTAAAAAATGGAAAAAATGTGAAAATGCAAATTTGACAGCCTAAATGATGGAATTTGCCTGGAAACTAACTTAGTTCATAGCAAAGGTGTGAGTTTTGCTCATTGGGATGTTATCGATCGAACATGGGCCTTTTGAAAGCCCAAGAACTATGGGCGCAGACATAAAATATGGGAAGCCACTCTGGGATATCCATGCACATCAGTTTATATAAATTGTTTTTATGTTCAACGCATTATTGAAATATTGGAATCTTAATAGTCATTGGTATTTTGACATGTTAATAGGCCATTAGCTTTAGTTGTCATGTCTCACTGTTAGGGGCTCCAGGTGTGGCATACTATATTGCCCCTCAGCTATGTTTTGAATACATGAGGTTTCAGTTCCAGGCCATTCAAAGGCTATGTATGATTATCTGCCACACTATTAAACGATTCCCTAGGTAGGGCTTATTTCATTGTCTGGTAAATTTTTGTAGACTTACTCTGCTATGTTTCAGTTTGCATACTACTTTTTGATCACATCATCTGTGATGGCACTGTGATTGTATTTCTCTACTTGGCAGAGATCGACTCTCTGCACTTCTCAAATCTGTGCCATCCTGTCATTCCATTCTTTTGCACTTTTCACCTCTCCAATATAGGCCTTGTTTGATAGGGTGCTTATTTCTAGCTTATTTCAGCTTTTAGCTTAATTTAAACTATTTTGATATGTTTGGTTCAGCTTAACAATACAGATTATAACTTTTTGTAAGTCAAAAATCAACTTATTTTTTAAGTGGGGGAGGAGAAGCTTAATTTATAAGTCAAAAATCAGCTTATGTTCACAGCTATAAGGTATAATCTGTTAAGTTATAATCTATAATCACTTTCTCACAGCTCTACCAAACGGGGCCATATTCATGATTTCTTGGTGACTTTGTGGGGTTTTTTTTTTTTTAATTTATTTTATTTTAAGTATAGATTTTTTTTAATGTTCTCTACGATGTTCTTGTTTTTTAAAACATGATAGGACTTGTATGATTAAAAATCTATTGTTGGTGTCATTGATAGTTAATATGGAAATCAATAGTGGAAGTAGTTTTTATTACCCTTTTGTTCTTTTAACAGGAAGCATTTCAGAGCTTGTTGCACAAACGAGATGGAAGGAGAGCTGAGTGGGAGTATCCCTTTGCTGTCGCTGGCATCAATATGTCTTTTACGTTAGTGCAAATGTTGGATATTCAATCAGGTAATTGATTAACTAGATTGAAGAACTATTCACCAATAATTAGTGCTTTCATTATTAATGACCATTATGTAGATATGTGCAACGTGAGATCAATGTTTAATGATAAAAAAAGTAATAAAGTTCTTAGCATGTTTCTTTAATGAAAAATGGCGCTTCTTGTATTACTTGGTGTTGGTGAGTTACAAACCGAAAGTCATTGTTCTAACAAACACGCATTGTGTTTGTCTGATGCAAACCATGTGTGTAGCAGAGTTAGAATGGAGTTTGAAGTTTTGACAAGCCAATTTGTAAAGACCAGGCCACGTATGGTACTTTATTTTCTTATAAATGTTGTTTGTGGAATAGGAAAGTGTAGAAAACACTTTACTGCTTCCGCATTTTAAACTAGTAATAGATAATAGATATAAAGCCTAACCCCCTGGAGTTGGTGTGTGAAGTAAATTCGATATGGTATGGTACGACATATTTTAAAAATATTTTCTTTAAAATACGGTAACTGACTTATAAAGAAGTGGGATTAACTGAATTAAAAGTGAAGAGATTACAATGAGGCAAGGCAGACATGCACACTGAAAGTGCACACAGAGACTGGCGTGCGCACATGCACGCTGAAAGTGCTCTCACCCATTATGTTGTATTTGCATTTTTTATCTGCCAAGATGACTGCAGTCATAGGGAGCATTATAAAGTAGTGAATAGTTTTCTTTGCTATAGTTTGAATCTTGATTTTGAGTTCTTTTTGAGCTAAGAAATTATTGAAGAGTGACATACTAAAGTTGTGAATTAATTTGATGGTGTAATTTTTTGCAGGGAAGCCAACTACTATGGCTGGAATCCGATTCTTAGACTTACTAATCGAAGATGAAATGGCGTTTGACAACCTTTACTGCATTGCTTTCCAAATGATGGACGCTCAGTGGCTTGCAATGCGTGCTTCATATATGGAATTTAATGTAAAATTTCCAGTGTCCATTTTTGTCTATTGAGAATTACAATGTATGTTTTGTCGCTGTTCTTATTTGTTATATACATTGGATTTTTATTTTTGTTTCTTCAGGATGTTCTAAAGTCTACAAGAACACAGCTAGAGCGTGAACTTGAGCTTGAGGATGTCTCCCATGTGAAAGATTTACCGGCATACAACCTTTTGAAACGATGATGTGGGCTAAGTATAGTTTGTCTCGAAATTTTAGTTTTCCATTTCTTCTCTTTTCTTTTTCTTTTTCTTTTTTGAAATTACAGAAAACTATCCCATCTGAGATATGTCATAACTTTATAAATTCTCTTCATTATATAAAAAAAAAAAAAAGAGATCAACTATTGCAACATATTAATTATGTCTTTGTAATTTCATGGGATTGTTTGATTGTGCCTCTTGGTTTATTAGCTAAAATCTAATCTTGTTTGGAAGTGTTTGATTAGGATTTAGGATTCTGTCCAGGTCATGATATCTAGGGGTGTAAAAAAAAAGGGTGGAACTAGTAAACCAATCCAATCCGTTCTAAATGGTCAATTTGATCTGGTTTTTACTAGTTTTTGTTCAGGTTTTAGTTTTAAAAATGGTGGAACTATTCAAATCGATCTGGTTCTAGTTCTAAGGATTTGGTTATGGTTCCAAACTAAACTGGATCGTGACGTAGTTATTTATTATTATTTTTAAGATGTAAATATACTTTAATATTGATGTAATAGATATTAATCGATTTAAATTGATTATTATAAAATATCCTACTTATCAATGATATAACTTATACATTATGTTTAAATTTATTATTATAAGACATTTGTACTAATTAACTTATCAAATTTTTTAGATTAAGACGTTTTCAATGTTGTTCTATCTTTACTCTTCATTCAATTTCTGTGATTGAGAATGAATGTTTTACTATCTTTTCATTGTGTAGTATTCGAAACCTGGGACGGGCTATGCTATAACTAGACGGATTGTGTCAAGAATCTTAGTGTAGAGTGGACAATTTGTGCTGGTTGACATAGTGCGTGCTTGAGCTTTGAACATAAATTTATCTCTCCAATTCCAAACTTGTAATTGACGAATTGGCTCGTTTCATTCATTCATTGCATAATTCAAGTTTGTAATTCCGGGTAGAAAGCTAGTAGTAGATTCGGACCCCTAAGTTCCCAATTCTAATTAATTCATTATCATCTTATTACTTTATTAATTGGGGTTTTATAAATTATTTTTGGAAATAAACCATCAAATATCAACTAAACTAATTGAGAAATTAATAATTAAAATAGTTTTGGAATACGCAATAGTCCTTGTGGATACGATACTATACTTGCTATCGATCCTTATTTAATAGAGTTCGGAAGATTGGCTCACGACATACCAGTTGAGATTGGACAGGTTTTCTCGATGATGTGGAGGAGATGAGGAAGGAGAAAAAGGCAGAGTTTAGGGAGGCACTGGCGACAAAGAGAGGAGATGAGGGAGAGATGGTGGCAGTTGCAGGAGATGTGGCGGTGGGGAAGTGGGGAAAGGATGTCAACAGCAACAGATCAAACAGGACGACAATGATGGAGGTGAAGTCCATCGGTAGAGAGAGAGAGAGAGGAGAGTAGAGAGAGAGAGAGTAGGGTTTGATTTGGAGAAATGTAGGGTTTGGATGGGTGGTGCTATATATATGGGCAATTTAGTCATTTTGTAAGAATTTGTCTTCATAGACATTATTTCACTGGTTAGACATTTGAGCAAAGAAAATCCAAAAGATGGAGAGCATCCATAAATAATGATAACAAAATAAAAGGTGAATCGTCTACGCAAACGTTAACAAATAAACATGGCTTAGACAAATTCTTGACAATCAAAAGATCTAATGTTATACCACAAGCAAGTCAAACTATCAAGGAAGGTTGGCATGAAATTCAAAATATTATTTTTTATTTTCCAAAAAACACTTTAAGGAGCCTAAACGACTAGAAGATGTGATCATTCACTGACATATTATTCGTGTTATATATGAGTATAAATAAATAATTAAAAATTAATTTTAAATTTTAAATAATAATATAAAATTTATCTAAAATATACAGTAAAAATGATTTATAATTAATTAAATTTTATTCATTTTTTTTCGAAATTACACATAAAAGAAAGTTTTTATTTTAATGTCAATAATTATGTATTCTAAGTTCTTAATAAAAAGTATGTCATAATTTAATTAGTAAAAATTAAAAAAATAAATTAAAAAAATTTATGATAAAATAGAAATACATTTTATTTTAGAAATATTTACCAATAATTCTAATATCACAAACTGTTATATCAACCAGTCCCACTTTTATTTTTTTGTTC
Organism: Camellia sinensis; assembly: GCF_055761805.1. Taxonomy (NCBI): domain Eukaryota; kingdom Viridiplantae; phylum Streptophyta; class Magnoliopsida; order Ericales; family Theaceae; genus Camellia; species Camellia sinensis. The sequence continues at coordinate 65,818,989 of NC_138972.1, forward strand.
CGTTAAGTCCGCTGGTGGGGAGATTTGTTCCTTTGTGATTCTATTTTAAATGTTTAGTTTGACTGTGTGGACGATTGTACCTTTTGTTTGAGTGAGACGTGTTTTGCAGGACCACTTCTGTGTTTGGAAACATTGCAGATTCGGTTGTGTGATGTGGGAATGGGGTGGTGTATGATGTGGGTTAGGTGGTTGTGTGTATGGAAATACTTGGTCAAATAAATTGTGTGAATGGACCAATGAAGGTGGGGACCACAGAAAGTGGTAAACAATGTTTTGGTGTGGGGTTGGATATGTGGGGGTTTGGGCTTATTTCTTTTTTGTACTGACATTGCATGGGTGTGGGTATGTGGATGTTTGTGTGCCATGTGGCAACCAGTAAACATGGAAGTGTAGTATAAAACCCCTTAGTGCGCTTTACCCTTGTGTGACACCACAATTATGTGTCACGTGACATACATACAATACCTTCCTCTCAGATTTACAAGTGTGTGCCACACGCGCCTAAACCTGATCCCCTCATATATAGCTGTACCGCATATATTAATTTGTCAACTGAGGGCATTTACGTCCTTCAAAAAATGGCAGGACTAAACGGATTATTAGAAAAAAAAAATGAGACCAATTGGATCATAAGATCAACATTTGGGATTTATTGGTAAATCTCCCTTTATTTTATAAGTTTCATAATTTTAATTTACCATATGATACTAGTAAATTACATTTGTTAATATACTAATTTTTTTTCCCCTATTTTGTAAAATCTAAAAATTGCAAATTATTTTATGTTATAACTCTTACGTGAGAATGGATTAGGATTGGCTTGTGGTATTAAAGTTACATTAAACATTAGCAGTGACCTATGAGCCAGTTGAATCAATATTTATGCCAATATGACATTCACCTAATCATTAAAAATTGTCTTGATTCATATCCAACTTATGAATCATTTAGCCTATTTATTTATTAAATTGGTAAATATATTTTTTGTAATAAAAATATGAACATATGAACATACTTTATGCATATTTATTAAAAATTTGAACTTAAGTAAAAAACTTATATATTTATGTTAATACTATGAAATGAATAGTTATGTATATTTATGTATAAAAAAAATTATCTAAGATAGAATGTCTTATAATAATAAATTTATTATCAATTTTTTAGATTAAATTTATGATATACTAAATAAACTGAGAATAAATAAAAACAAGTAAAACTAAAAACTTAAGGAACTAAGCTGAATTAAATAATGTAAAAGACATATTAAACTAACGACTATAAAACAACTACTAACCTAAATTAAATAAACTAATACGGAGGGTTTTTTTTTTTTTTTTTCTCACACACTACTGATACACTGCTGAAAAAAAAAAAAAAACCCCAACACAACTTCTACCTCTATTTCGCATTGCAATAGCACTTTAAAAACACCTAAATACTCAACAAAAGTATAATCTTCATGCGGAAACCATAGGTACTACTTTTTTTCTTGAGTATGTAATTTTTCCTATTCTTCAATAGGGTGATAGATTAGGTTGATTTAGTAACCAGAATTGAGGCGCCAAAAGCTACCTCAACCTATAGGGCTACCGTATAGATTTCGAACCGAGGTGGTTTTGAAGCAATCTTTACACTCCTGGGTCTTTAAACCAGACTTTAGTTTCGAAATTTCCAAACCTTTGCATTCTAGGCTTTGCCATTCGAACTCTAATTTCCACAGTCTTAGTTGGTCTTCTAGGAACTCATTATAAACACAGTCAAGTGGCTATACCAGATCCGTCAGATGCAATTCAAGCATGACAAACACTAAAGGAATTGCACCTTTAAAGGATTTAAAGTCTCCCAGACATCAAACAATCACTAGAGAAGATACATTGGGTATGTCAATTGAACGGATTCAATCATCTCCCCCTCTTTAATACCATCTACGTAATGTTTCAATCTTTGGCCATTGACCTTGAAGGTCATGCCATCTTGTGAATTTTTTATTTCAACCGCCCCATGCAGAAATACTTCAACGACCTCAAATGATCCATCCCACCTAGATCGAAGTTTACCTGGAAACAAACTCAATTTGGCATTGAAGAGACACAGTTTTTGGTGATGCTCAAAGGACTTTTGAGAAATGTGTTTATCATGAAATGTTTTAGTCCTAGCCTTATAAATCTTAGAGCTCTCATATGCATCATTGTGTGGTTCCTCCAACTCATTGAGTTCGAGTTTTCGATGGTCACCGACCCTCACCATATCAAAGTTGAACTTTTTGATGGTCCACAAGGCACGGTGTTCTAACTCTACAGGGAGCTGACAAGCCTTCCTAAACACAATCCTATATGGAGACATCCTAATGGGTGTCATATATGCAGTGCGATAGGCCCAAAGTGCAACAATCAACCTAGTTGACCAATCTTTCTTATTCGACCTAACAGTTTTCTCAAGGATGTGATTGGCCTTCCTATTAGAAACCTCCACTTGACCACTAATTTATAGGTGATAAGGAGTGCCAACTTTGTGAGTGATCATGTATTTGCACACTAAGGCCTTAAAGAATTTGTTGCAAAAATGCTTACCACCGTCACTAATTACGGCGCGTGGAAACCCAAAACGACTGAATATAGTTTCATGAAGGAATTTGACCACAACTTTGTGATCATTCATTTTAGTTGCCACTGCTTTAACCCACTTTGAGACATAGTTCACTGCCACTAAAATGTATTCAAACCCAAAAGGTGGTGGAAATGGACCCATAGAGTCAATGCCTCAAACATAAAAAATCTCAACAATCAAAATAGGGGTTATCAACATCATGTTTTTATAGGACATAGGGCCCATTTGCTAACATCACAAACAAGCTCTACAAAAATTATAGGCATCCTTAAAGATATAGGGCCAATAGAACCCACATTATAAAATCTTGGCGGTTGTTTTCTGCCAATTGTAATGGCCGCCACGTGCATGGGAGTGACAAAATGTGAGAATGCTATGTATCTCACTCTCGGGCACACATTGCCGAATCACTTGATCCGAACAATACTTGAACAATTTTGGGTCTTCTCAAAAATAGTGCTTGACTTGTGAGAAAATCGGTCTTGCCTTGCTTAGACCATTTTCTAGGAATCTGCCCAACCGTCTAGTAATTCACAATGTGAACAAACCACGGGGGGTTCACTTGTGACACTGCAAAAAGTTGCTTTTTCGGAAATGAGTCGTGCAAAGCTAAGGGGTCACTAGTGTGATCAACAAGGATTTGGGAGAGATGATCTGCAACAACGTTCTTAAACCCCTTATTGTCCCGGATTTCTAGGTCAAACATCTGAAGAAGTAGAGTTCATCCAATCAACCTAGGTTTGGTCTATTTTTTGGATAATAAGTACTACAAAGCGACGTGATCAATGAAAAATATGACCTTAGAACCTAGGAGGTAGGACTGAAATTTGTCCAATGTAAACACCACAACTAGTAACTCTTTCTTGGTGGTAGTGAAATTGAGTTGCGCATCCGACAGAGTGCAGCTAGCATAGTAAACAACACAGGGAACTTTATTCACCCTTTGGCCCAACACAGCCACAACAATGTAGTCTGAGGTGTCATACATGATCTCAAATGAAAAAGACCAATTCAGTAATTGCACGATTGAGGTAGAAATAAGAGCCGTCTGAAGTATTTCAAAATCCCTTAAACACGCATCATCAAAGACAAAAGGTGTGTCTTTGGCAAGTAAACTAACATGGAACGTGATATTTTGCTAAAGTCTTTGATAAAGTAGTAATAAAAACCCGCGTGCCCTAGGAAAAAGCACACTTGGAACATAGAAGTGGGTGGGGGAATTCCTAAAATGAGGTCAATCATAGCTTTGTTAACCACTATACCACGTGGGGACACAATGTGTCCCAACACAATACTTTCACGAACCATAAAATGACTCAAGATCAAGTTTTTCTTCGTGCAATGTTCCAAAACTTTAGTCAAATTCTAGAGGCATTCTTGAAAGGATGGCCCAAACACCGAGAAGTCATCCATGAAGACTTCGGGAAACTTCTCCACTATGTTAGAAAATATAGCCATCATGAACCTTTGAATGTTCATGGGTGCATTGCATAGCCCAAAAGGCATCCTCTTATAGGTAGCTAGGTACGCTGGAACTTGATTATAGCCTGAGTAGCCATCAAGAAAGCAATAATAACTTTGCCTTACTAACTACTCAAGGATTTGATCAATAAATGGCAATGGAAAATGATCCTTCCTTGTCATGGAATTGAGCCTCTTATAGTCAATGCACATGTGCCACATGGTGGTGGTACGTATGGGAACTAACTCTCCTTACTCATTCTCAACAATAGTGATGCCTGATTTCTTAGGCACCACTTGTGTGGGGCTCACCCATTTACTATCCGAGATGGGGTATATAATACCCACATCCAACAACTTCAACACATCATTTTTCACTACCTCTTTCATGTTAGGATTGAGCCTCTGCTACATTTCATGAGAAGGCTTGGTGTCCTTCTCTAAATGTATACAATGCATGCACACGGAGGGATTTATTCCTCTCAAGTCAGCTGCCGACCATCCTATAGCACTCTGATGTGCCCCTAGAATACTCATTAATTGACTCTCCTACTCGACAGTTAATTCTGATGCAATGATGACAGGTAAAGTGTTCTTAGGACCTAAAAATTCATACTTAAGTGTGGCTAGAAGTGGCTTCAATTCGAGTGTAGGTGGTGTGACAAGAGATGGTACATCAGGCTCACTAAACAGATGACAAAATGACTCAAACCAGGCTTTCCAATGAGGAAAATCCGGTAAACATAGGGAATTAAGTAAGGCATTCACCTCCTCAATAGACCCATTAATATCGAAGTTATCAATCCAAAATGAGCTAGACAAGCCTTTAAAGGGTCATTAATCAGAATGGACGGCAGTGCAACCTTAACCAGCTCATCTACCATGTTCACCATAGAACAATCATGTTAATCTTCTCTAGACGGCTATTGAGCAGCCTGGAAGATGTTCAATTTCTGCATGTTTCCAAAAGAGACCTCCATGACCCCGGTCCAACAATTAATGGAAGCATTGGTTGTGGCCAAGAAGGGACGACCTAGGATCACAAGAATTTATTTCTTAGAGGTAGCCACCAGCTTCATGTCTAAAACAATGAAGTCCACAGGAAAGAAGAACTGATCAACCTTGACAAGAATGTCCTCAATTATGCCACAGGGCACTTCGAGAGACCGGTCGGCTAATTGCAATGTGATCATGGTGGGCTTCAACTTGCCAACCCCAAACTCCTCATAAACCGAGTAAGGAAACAAATTGATATTAGCTTCTGAGTCTAGCAAGGCCTTATCAATGTAATGATCACCTATAACGCATGCAATGGTAGGTGCATAGGGCCTTTGAGCTTAGGCGGTGTGTCACTTATGAGAATGAAGTTTACTTGCTCGGTAAGAAGGACCTTGTTGGATACGTGAGTCCAAGACATATGTTTTGGTGTTCAAAGGTCCTTCAAGATTTTAGCATAGTAAGGGACTTGCTTATTCACCTTCAATAGTTCACCTTCAATAGGGGAGGTTGATTTTCATTTGCTTAAAAACCTCCATTATGGACTCCATAGTGGCCCATTTTTTTCCCGAAAAGGAGATAGTATGTCTAGGAGTTGTGGGAAAGGCATCTGTGGAACTTATGGTACCGCTGGCTCACATGAAAAACTTGGAGACAAAGTAGCCTCTTTAACCAAAACACCCTTATCCCCTGAGTTACTTCGAGGCAAAGTAGCCTTCTTAGCCAGACTACCCTCACCCCCTAACTTTGGAGGTGGGTCACCGTGCACACATTTTCTACCCCCTTTGTCCTTGGTATCAGCCGGGCAAGTATCTAACTCCCACTTACTCCTAAGGTTAATCACTGCTTGAATGTGCTCTTGGCCGAAGCCATTCGCATGAGAGCTCTCAGCTCCGTATTGGCCTTTAAGGTTATTCACTGTTTGGCTAGGTAATTTTCCTTCCTCCATTCTATTCGTGGTGGAATTCATTTGACCTAATTGGTTCTCAATCTTGGCTATAGAGTGGGTATGGGAGTGCACAAATTGAGGAATAGCTTTTAACTCTTGAAAAGCCTCTAAAACAATTTGCTGAAAGGGGAAGTTTCTTTGTGGTGGTGGTGGTGGTAGTAGTCGAGGTAGTTATTGATATGATTGTTGTGGTGGGTAGTATGAAGATTGGTTGGCAAAACTATTATAGTTTTGCCTTTGTGGTGGAGGAGCAAAAGAGTTGGTACTTGTAGACGCCAAGAGAAATTAGGGTGATTTCTCTATCCTGAGTTATATGTGTTGGAAAAGGATCGTTACCCGATTTAGAGTAACCCTGAGCTATATTGACATGCTCTTGGACAAGTTTTGGAGGTGCCATTGGGCACTGAGTCAAAGAATGGGTAGGGCTTGCACCAATGACACACACCTTATTGTATTGTGGTGGTGCCGATTGTGAAGAAACGGGCCCTACTGCCATAAATTGGTCAAGCTTATGTGATAGGCCTCAACTTGTTGAGCTATATCCATATTATGCCCAACCTCATATAAACCCCCTCTTTTGGGGCTCCAGTGACAAGTCTTGCCTGTCTAGATGCAGAGGCGTGAATGAGTGAATTCTTACTTAGGTTCTCAACCAGCTTCCATTCCTCATTCTCACACTTACTTATGAATGTTCCACTACATAAAGAATCCACCATTTGGTGGTGAGGGTCAATCAAACCATAATAAAATGTGTGGACAAGTTGCCATTTTGGAACTTGGTGGTGGGGACATTGGTTGAGCAAATCATTAAGCCTTTCCTAAGCCTTATGAAATTGCTCGCCATCTATCTGTGAGAAATTCATGATGGCTTGTCTTACTTGGTTGGTCTTACCAACTGGGAAATATTTCTCTAGGAATTTCTGTTGTAACTAATCCCAAGTAGTGATGGAATTTGGAGTCAAAGTATTCAACCAGTGTTTGGCTTTATCTTTGAGTGAAAAAGGGAACAGTCTCAATTTCAATGCCTCTTTAATAAAATTCTGGAATTTCACTGTAGAGCAAATCTCTAGAATTTCATGCAAATGCAGGTAAGGATCATTATTATTTTGCCCATGGAACGATAGAAGCATCTGTATGGTGCCAGACTTTATCTCATAGTGGGTAGCATTAGTGCCCGATAACATAATGCAATTAGATGATGTGTATGCAGTTGGTGTGAAATATGTCGTAAATTCCTAGATCGGCCTCAAGGTGTATTGGTCATTGTCTGAGGTGAGGGTGCTCCTACAACTCTAGATGCAATGGATAATGCATGAAAAGACTTGATAGTTTTCTTAATCTCAGGGTCCAATTCAACTAAGTCCAGTAGACATGAATGTCGTCCGTGCATAAAAGACAATTACCCTACTCATGTTGTCTCTAGTGTGCCAAAAGGACTTCACAACTTAAAGACAAGAAATACTTATAATGGGGTACAACAATGCTTTCCTCGCCAAGGGAATTCTGGGCACGCCAAGTTGGTTGCTTCAACTCCGTGCTCAATCTCAAGCTTGCGGTTGTTTTGCTTATAATTTAAGTTTTTTGTGAGTCTGGTTTTTTTAATGCACTTTTGCACTGCAATTTTTAGCTCACTGCTAGGGTTAGTGTCACTTCACACAAGACCTGCAAATTCTACACACAAAACTGGCACAAGAAAATAGCAATAAAATCAAATTCCTAAATTAAAAATTAACACTAAAATAGTTAAATATGCCAAAAGCCCCAGGCAACGGCACCAAAAATTGGTATGTCGTGAACCAATTATCCTAAACTCTATTAAATAAGTACAGATAGCAAGTACGGGTATCGTATCCACAAGGACTATTGTGTATTCCAGAACTATTTTAATTATTAATTTCTCAATTAGTTTAGTTGATATTTGATGGTTTGTTTCCAAAAGTAATTTATAAAACCCTAATTGATAAAGCAACAATATGATAATGAATTAATTGGAATTGGGAACTTAAGGGTCCGAATCCACCACTAGCTTGTACCTGGAATTACAAACTTGAATTATGCAATGAATGAGTGAAATAAGCCAATTCCTCAACTATAAGTTAAGAATTGGACATAAAGATAAAGTTTGTTTGAAGCACGAGCATGCACTATCTCAACCGGCACATATTGTCCACTCTAAACTAGGGTTCGTGGCACAATTCGTTTAGTCATAGCGTAGCCCGTCTTGGGTTTTGAATACAACACAATGAAAACATAGTAAAACATTCATTCTCAATCACAGATATTGAATGAAGAGTAAAGGTAGAATAACATTGAATCAAAACTCAAAAGTTTTACAAATATCTCACTCAAAACATTACAAAATCAAATACTACAACTTCAGTTACTTGGCTAGGGTTTCATCGAAACCTTAAGAGAGATGCTCAATCGTTCATGGAAGGGGAGGTAAGATGAGATGATGATGGTAGTGATGGTAGCCTCCATGAATGATTACAAGTTGCTTGCCTTAGCTTTGTAGCCTCTCTAGTGCAGCCTTAGAAAATTTAAAACCCTAATCCTGTATATTTTTCTTCCTTTTATTCTCAGAAAAATGCACTAAAAATTTTGTGCATGCTTCCCAAGGTAGGCTGGTGGTGGCCCACACGTGCGATAAAATACGGTTGTACGTTCGGTGGGCTGACAGGCGATGAATTTCCATTGTTCGAGTGGAGGACCTGTTTATGTGCCACTTTTTGTTTGAAATTGCATGTTGTTCACCAAACATGCACAAGTACACGAAACGCATCATCTCTGCCAAATAACCATACTTCAAGGACTATAAATGTAACTTAAGTGGCTTCAATGTGGTACATTTCGGCCTATATCAGACGTATTTGTTGTAGTGCTAGATCTGCCATCGTCGCCGCCGAAACCCTAACCTCCACCGTCTGATGAATCGCCATTGTAGTCGAAGATGCCAAACTCGCCTTCTCCACTAGTGTTTCTTACATCGATGATGGCCTGGTTTTGATCTAAGAGACTGGATCTGCTATTGATGCTTTCAACTCTCTCTCTCTAAACTCTATACTTTCTCTCTCTAAAACTCCGTAGCTGAGTTAACTCTGCTTCGACTTCTACTATTACAGTCCGACGATCATAATTAGTAATCAATTTGTATCTAATCTATATACGTATATGAATTTGTATATGTATCTACATCAATCTATATCTATATACATATCTATATCTATAATATATACATAAATATTGTAGGATGTAATTGAACCAGTTACATTGATTTTCATAGTCTTTGTTGGTTTATGGATTCTAGGTCTGTAGTTTAATTTGGAATTGTTTGACAATTTTGTGATGTCATCCTTGTTTTTTTAATTTTTTTTTTCAAATGATAGTGGCATGTTTTGGTGTTATCATTCAAAGTCATTTTTTTTTTCCATTTTTCCATATTCAAAGTCATGGTGAAGATGTAGATCTAGAGGAATTTTGGGATTTTGGACAGATAAAGAGAGAAAAGAGAAGTAAAGAGAGGCACAGATAGAGAGAGAAAAGAGAAGTAGAGAGAGGAACATATAGAGAGAAAGTTTGAAAATGGTGTGAATTTGAATAAATAGAAAAAATAGGTGATAAAAAATCAACAGATAAAAAAAATTCAACATATAAGTTAAAAAAATTCAATAGATAGACAAGTTTTAAATAGATGGATATAAATTTGGACAGATAATTAAAACATGTCAACTGATAAAAAAAAGTTAACAGATAAATTAAGGGATAAAATTGAAAACAAAATGTCTTCCCAAAATAACAAAAGGACTTCTTACCAAACTATTTCACAATGGGGTGGACCTCTCATCAACAAAAAATATCTACTGGACCTAATGCCTTATACCCTTTTTAAATTGGATTTATCACCAATTTACTTTTATTTATTTGGTTTAAGAGTTTTCAAAAATAATTTTTAATTTTTAATTTATATTTTTAATTTTTGGTAATTTTTTTAAAAAACATTTTAATCAAATCATTTTACTTTTTAGAACCACTTAACTTAGAAACACTTACAAAGTATAAAATTTGATGATACAGTTACTACATAACGGGTCCCAAGTGGAATGGGTCGGACTAATCCACGCTTTTTCAACCGGTAACTGAGTGTTCAAGCCCACCAGAGAACCTGCACAGGAGTTCAATGGGGAACGGGGAGTCCCTCAGCGAACCCTCCGACAAGCAAGTTAGAGAGAGAGAGAAGTGAAATGTAGAGATATGAATTGGAGATAGAAAACTTAACCTTATTCTTGTCTTCAACGTTTGCTTATATCCTTTAGTAATCATTTCGCCGTCCCTTTCGACCTGCCACCCTGGCCGAAAGTCTATGCTGTAGCTTACCTTGTTCAGGGTGAGGGGGTGCTGTTCCGACGGAGAGGTGTTGTCGTAATAAATGCTGTGATGGGCTGCATTAATGGTGATGTGCAGTGGCAATAACTTTGCAGATCTTTATCTGCTGATGTGGCTTGTCCTTTACCTGCCGTATGTTTGAATGTCATTGGCTCTTTATGCCACGTTAGATTCCAGCTGTTCTGGATTTCACCAGCTGGGTTATGTATTGGGCTCCAAGTGATGGGATTGGGTTGTTCATAGTGGGCTACGGCCTTTATGGGTTTACCCACGTCAGTAGTCCCCCATTCCCGAGTGCAGCTTTAGTCCAATGAAGGGAATACTAATGAAGAGAATGAGGGTGTTAGAGATTGACAAGATGGAGGTCGACCGGCATGGGTGACCGGGTGGGTGGACCGACCGCGAGGTGGACCGACCGTGAGGTGGACCAAGTGGAAGGGAGGACCATGAGGTGGACCGACCGCGAATCGTGGCTGAGTGGAAGGGCCGACCACGTGGAGGGCCGACCGCGAAAGTTGGCCGAGTGGGAGGGCCGACCACGAGGAGGGCTGACCGCGAAGGTTGGCCGAGTGGAAGGGCTCACCATGAGGAGGGCCGACCGCGAAGGGTAAGGTGGAGGGGCGTGGGGCTCAAGAGGCGGCGTGTCACGTGGTGATTTGAAGTGGAAAAGACAGGGTAAGGGGAGGAGACAGTGGATCGTGGTCGTACACGTGGTAACATCTCGTGGGGGGGGAGATTAGGCGTTGGAGCAGAAATGAAATGATAGGTCATTATGGGTGTTGAAAAGACAGTTTTGGCGGATGTTTTGAAAAGTTTTCAAACTGGCACAAATTAATTGCAACCCTTGGAATACGGGCAAGCCTTGGGCTTTTGGCATTATTCGATTTACCTATTTCTTTGCGAAAAATCAAAACATCCCAAGTGTTAACTCCTTTGTTGCTGACGATACACCGCTGCAACATTTTTGTAATTTCCTTGCACCTGCATCCGAAGCGATCCGCAGACATACCATAGAAATGGCCCAAGAAGAAGTTGCGAATGTCAGGGTGGATCCGCTTGGTGATGACGACGCAGTGGAGTTAGCAGAGCAGTATAGGATGGAGAGGCAAATGGAGAGGGTGGGGGAACCGGTGGTACGATCTCATGCTTCCACTATGATAGCAGCTCCGAAGCCAATCAGCTAGGCGGAACCAGATCACTGGCACACGAAGGCTGACAAATCAACGGTTACCGCGGCGGAGTTGGAGGCTATTCGCGAAAAATACCAGGTGCCTACTGAAATAGAATTACTGTTGCCGACGTCAACGGAAAGGCCATCCGACGTAAGGCCGGGGGAGTTTTCCCTTTATGAGGAAGCATTGAAGGGAGGACTGAGGCTGCCACTGCTGCAAGTGGTGGTAGATGTCCTGAACCATTTGGAGGTGGCACCAGACCAACTAATGCCCAATGCGTGGAAGATTGTACTGGCCTGTGCAAGCGCGTGGCCGAAGGCGAACGAAGGGGCAACCATGACAATAGACGAATTCTTCGCATGTTATAAGGCCTCAGGACAACAAGAGACTTGGGTGACGTTACAGGCGGCGAGAGGGAGGGGTCTGGTGGCAGGGCTGCCGTCATCAATTAAAGATTGGAGGCCGCGGTGGTTCTATGTGTCTGTGAATTGAGGGGTTGGGGTGCGCACGGTATGGAGAGTGCCTACCAAATCTGTAGAGCCAAAACTGGGAGCAGCGGCAGAGGAGAGAATGAAGAAGGTGAAGACATGGCGGGAGAAGGAGGGGGTCAGGTAGGACGAACTCGTTTAACCCTCAGCCTTGTTTGGAGCGGGGTTGGGTCCTCAGTTGAGCGGTGGAGATCTGGGGCGAGCTGAATTGGAGGCGAGGAGGAAAGTGCAAGAGGTTGAGGATATGGCCATCCTCGCCAAAGCCAGTAAGTTCAAAGAGTCCTGGGAAGACCGACCGCCAAAACCGATTGCGAGGGAGAGGATCCGACCTCGCCCCAAACCCTTGGGGGAGAAAGACTTAGGTGGATTTGTGCCCCCACCGCCCCTAGTAGATCCTTTGAAGGAGAGGGCTTTGAAGGAGATGGAGGTGGAGGGTGTGGTAAAGAAGAAGAGGAGAGTGGGGAGGAGTGAAGAATAGCCTGCCGTGATGAGGAGGAGGGAAGTGATGGCAGAAGAGATCAGCATGGCCAAGGAGGCAGAGAAGGAGGGAATGGAGGAGACCCCAGGAGGGGTGGTCGTCCCAGAAGTGGTGGAGATCGCCTCGGAGAGAGTGGAGGTCGTCTCAATAATGGTGGAGATCACATCAGAGGTGGCGAGGGTCGCCCCCGAAGTGCAAGTAGAAGGTGGGGTAACTGGCCCTGAGCCAAGGGGAGGAGAACAGCCCCAGGGGGGTCCTGCGCCCCAAGGAGGGGGTGTCAAGCTGACGATCGGGATCTACCACGCTCGCGCAGTGACTGGGCGGCTGGAGGGAGAAGAAGGCCCAGCTAGGGCAGGTGCAGATTGCCTTGTGGGGATCGTGGATGAGGCAGCCGTGCGCTCAGTAGCCAGATTCAATGAGGCTGAGTTGCTGAGGGGGTTATGCTCTGCTCAAATGGAGGTAACCACCTTAGTAGGAGCTCTGCTGAGAAAGGCGGCGGCTGTAAAGATGAAGGCAGACGAGGCCATGGCTTAACTTGCAAGTTTGAAGGAGGAGCATGCAGGCTGGGAGAGTGCCCATGCTGAGCTGCGAGCGGTCAAGTTGGGGCTAGAGAACGAACGCCGCCAGGTTGTGTCACTCGAGTTCCAATTGGCAGGCGAGCAGAAGAAGCTGGGGGATGCTCAAAAGGACTGCCCGGTCGCCATCGAACGATTTGAAGAGGCTATTGTAGACACCCCATTTTTGACCGACCTTAAGACTCAGATGTCACTGATTGAGCGCTTGGTGATGTTGCATAATGTGCTCGTTCAGAAGTTTCAGAGTTGCGGCCGTGAGCCCTGCCTCCGGACTTCTGAACCCTCTTCTGTGCCTTGTCTCGGTTTGCGAACCAGACTCAGTTTTCTCTGTTTCTTTTCCTGAGGGGAGGGAGAGGTCTAGTAGACCATCTCTCAATGTCCGCAGGCTACATTTCGTGGCCGTAGGCCATTTTGCCCATTTCGGAGTCCGGTTTCCGGTTTTTCGGGACCGTTGGCCGTGTGCCTCGGTTCGAGACCGCCTAACCACCTCCGTTTGTTCTAATTTTTGGCATACTCCTTATTTGCTCCCTTTTGAGGGACACTAGGGTCTGAGAAACCCACTTCGTGGCCGAATGCCACTTTCGGTGCTTAACAGCCCATTTTCGGGACCTCGAACTGCGCGTTTTGGCCCCCGAACTTTCGTTTTGCAACGGTTTTCTTTCATTTTTGGCAGGTACCTCTGTTTTATCACCGGAGAGGTCACTGAAGGGTGGGAGGCCAGCAATTGTTGCAGCAACCAGTTATACATCCTCCGACGCCCTCCGGCGCCCGTTTTTCGCACTTCCGGGCTAATGTTGAACACCTTGGGCCCATTTTCTTGAACTTTGAACCACATATTTGTGATGTACACACATGGGAGGACCCTAAAAGTTGGTGGCCGGCCATTAATGTTACTTGACCCTTTTGACCCCCTCCTTCCGGGCTAATGTTGAACACCTTGGGCCCATTTTGTTGAACTTTGAACCACATATTTGTGATGTACACACATGAGAGGACCCTAAAAGTTGGTGGCCGGCCAGTAATCCCACCTGACCCTTTTGAACCCCTCTTTCCGAGCTAATGTTGAACCCCTTGGACCCACTTTCTTGGACTTTTAACCACATGGTTGTGTTGTACACAGATAGGAGGACACCATCAGTTGGTGGCCGACCACTAAATCTGATTGACCCTTTTGACCCCTAGCCGGCCGGCTAGGGGGTGTGGCTGGCCGGCCACCTGCAGCAAAAGTAACAGGCCGGCCGAGCTCCTTGCACTGTGCACTTTACAGCTGTGGAGCTTTATCCCCCAGAAAATATCTTTATCCGGGGGATATTTTGTGGGGGAAAGTTTGTCTCCTTTTCCCCCACCTTTACACCCCTTTTTTGGCCCTTATAACAAGCAAGCTATATCATTTGTTGGGGTTAGAAAAATTGGTCTTCAAGCTTCCATACACAAAGCCATCTTTATCCCTCTCATTTCCTTGAAAACTTCCAAGTCCCTAATCACCATTTCTTCTACACCACCAAGCTCTACCACCACCACCTCATTTCCAGCAACAAGGAAGGCTTCTCAAAGGCTAAAGGAGCTGCAAATTGGTCCAAGAAGCAACAAAAGCTTTAGTCTTCAAGGGTGAGTAACATTTCTCCTCTTTGACCCTTTTTCTTGATCCATTTGTAAGCCCCATATTCTTTTTGTTTCAAGCTCCGGCCCTAACTGAAAGGGGCCCTCTTTTGAGCTCATCTTCACTTTTCATTAAGGGCTCAACCCTGTTTGAGCCCTCCATGATGCACTTGCTTCATTGATCCTCTTATATGTCATAATCTTGCATGCTATTTTTGGCCCATGAGTAATCTGTTTTTGAGCATGTTGTAAACTTATATTAGGCTTATTTTGAGCCCCTCTTCAACATTGAAGAAGGGCTCAATACCATTTGGGACTTCCATGTTGTACTTACCTTTATACTCCTCTTTTCTTCCCCATTCTTGCATGCAATGGCAGCCTATCATGCTTTTGTTTTTGGCCATTTTACAGTTCTGAAAAAGTGCTTATTTTGGTCCATTATTCATATTTCATTTAGGTCCTTTCATGGTTTGGGACCTCCATATACCACTTCATGTTATATCTCTCTTTTATTCCCCATTCTTGCATGTTTAGTTAGCCTATCATGCTTTTGTTTTTGGCCATTTTACAGTTCTGGAAATAGTCCTATTTTGGCCCATTCTACATGTTTTATTAAGGGTCTTTGGCTGTTTGGTGAATATTTTGCATACCTCATGTTATAGCCACTTTTGAACCTCATTTTGCATCACATTTCTATCATGTTTGTATACTGATTTTGGGGCTGCCATATACTGTAAATATTCATATTTTTGGTCCCTCTTCAGTGTTGTAGAAGGGAATTTTTCAGTTTGGACTTTGCTTATATCACTTGCTTCATTACCCCTCTTTTGGCCCCTATTCTTGCATGCCATTTTTGCCCTACTTATGCTTGCTGTTTGGCCATGTTTATAACTGTGAAAGTGCCTTTTTTGGGACTGCCTAGCTTCTGTCTTTGCATTTCATGTCCATATTGTGCATGTTTGGCATAGCTATAGGCCATTTCGGGTGCCTAAATTCGCATTTCAGGACTATTTCATGCATTTCGTGTCATTTCGCCTCATTTCGGGACTGTTTTCCCCATATTTTAGTGCTGAAATTCCATTAGAATGATTGCTATCCATTTCATGTCATTACATCGCATTCTGCCATTGCCTCGGTGTGCGTGCCCGTGTGCACACATTTCGAGGCACTTCATTTTTATCCGCCGGCATCCTATGTGAGTGTGGCTGAGGCTCACTCATGTTGGTATAAGCCCATATCATGTTTTCATGTCATTACATCGCATTCTGCCATTGCCTCGGTTTGCGTGCCCGTGTGCACGCATTTCGAGGCACTTCATTTTTATCCGCCGGCATCCTATGTGAGTGTGGCTGAGGCTCACTCATGTTGGTATAAGCCCATATCATGTTTTCATGTCATTACATCGCATTCTGCCATTGCCTCAGTTTGCGTGCCCGTGTGCACGCATTTCGAGGCACTTCATTTTTATCCGCCGGCATCCTATGTGAGTGTGGCTGAGGCTCACTCATGTTGGTATAAGCCCATATCATGTTTTCATGTCATTACATCGCATTCTGCTATTGCCTCGGTTTATGTGCCCATGTGCACGCATTTCGAGGCACTTCATTTTCATCCGCCGGCATCCTATGTGAGTGTGGCTGAGGCTCACTCATGTTGATATAAGCCCATATCATGTTTTCATGTCATTCGCCTTGTGTATGCCATTGCCTCGATTTGTGTGCCCGTGTGCACGCATTTCGAGGCATATCATTTTCATAGCATTGTGCATACTAGGTTGTATCTTAGATTGCATTCTGTTATTTTCTCGGTTTGCGTGCCCGTGTGCACGCATTTCGAGACATATCATTTTCATAGCATTGTGCATACCAGTTGTATCTTAGATTGCATTCTGTCATTTTCTCGATTTGCGTGCCTGTGTGCACGCATTTTGAGGCATCTCACGTTCATAGCATGGTGTATGTTAGGATTGTATCTTAGTCGCATTTCATGCATATCATGCATATTGCATCGTGTCCGGAATAGGAGTTAGCCCGGGCACGGGAAACGAGGTACATTTCGTACTTCGAGTGACGGAATGTGTCTCAATTCCCCAGTCACCGACACTCCGGATTACCCATGATGGAGTTAGGTTTTAGCTGTAGTTTCATGTGCATTCATTCTATATTGAGTTGTGCATTTCGACTCCTCGGCCATCATGCCTCGGTATGCGTGATTGGTGGCACGAGGATCGAGACATGCATATATTTGTGCAAATACATTGCTATGCCCTTTTCCTGCTCTCTGTTGCAGCAAAACGAAGAATCAGCAACTTTTTGGGGGCTTGGCACGCATTTCAAGAACAGGTGTAAACAGAGGCTAATTGGGGCATTCCGGTGGATTTCCGCGCAAGACAACCCGGACATGCATCATCCATCAGAAGCAAGGCAGTCCCTGGCTTGCATGCCAGTTTTACAGCTTTCTTAGTTAATTTGTTAATTAATTAGGAATTTGTACATTATTCGGACTGTAATATTTTGGACTGTAATATTCTTTTATTCGGGACTGTATATTTATTCGGACCCTCCGAGTGAGGGCACAACTGTAATAAGTGTGCGTGAGTGTGATGTATGTCTTCCAACCCCACGTCTTTCTCCCTTTTATTTATCCGCTTATGATGGTTAGATTAGGGCATATTTAAACTAGCATACAGTATGACAGCATGTTTGCATTCATTCATCTGTATTGCATGCACCGGGCTCGGCGCATCATACTAACTGCATTGTACTTTCAATTTCAAAGTTGAATACGTGATAGTTGTAACATTTCATATGCCATCTTAGAATAGCCGAGCCTGCTATAATTGCATTTTGCATGTGTTGCATTAGGCATTTCTGTATAGTTAGGATCATGCATGATTTCTAATGAATTCCTATTTTGGCTTGGAGTACTCGGTAAGCTTTATGCTTTAGCATCCTTGCATGCGTGTGAGTGACTGCCATGAATAGCATGCTTACCATGAGGCTATGTGCTTATCTGATATAACTGCCTGAATGCCTGTGGGTGAAGGTTGGGTTACTTAAATTGGAATAAATCATCAAATGTTTTAAAGCCTACCTGCGGGTAGCAAACCATTTTAAAAAACAAGCATGAAATGTTTCGTTCCAATTCAGGCGACCCGGTCTATATTTGTATGCTGTGCGCATCACGTAGTAACCTAGGCTAATAAACCGGAATAAGAACTCACAATGTTTTCAAAAATTGATATCATGGTTAGTAGAGGCCGGTCTATGACCGGGCGAGCGGGGGTGCTCACGAAGTGACCTTCCCCAATCGTACCCAAGTTCCCGAGCCGAGGCAACTTTGGTGATGACGGACACGTGGCCTTTTGGCACCGAGTCAGGGTTTCCTAAATTTCCCAAAATAAAATATTTAGGTGGCGACTCTGTATCTGGCAAAGCAGTCCATGTTTGGCACTTCTTTCAAAAATATGTTTTTCTTAAAACGATTTGCCGGATTTGGACTCTTTGGTTCAGGCTTAGAACCGTGACTAACGAAAGTCGAGTCCGAGCTGTAGCGAGGTCCCCCGCGGGCTTGTTACAGTTTTTGGCGACTCTGCTGGGGATTTAGAGAACTTGACTCGAACTCATGATATCTGTTTTTGACTACACTTGTATGTTTCTTTGCATTGCATTTGCATTGGTGCGCCTAGGACACCGTGTTTGCCATCTGCTATTCCTGAACGGTTTGCCGGAGGCTTGTCTTGTCAAGGCATGACCATAAGGCTGACCGGTTGTGGGCTCTGCCAGTATGGGAACACAAACCCCGGTTTTACCGGGGCACCCTCTTTGACCATTCGACCTAGTGCATATTCGGATCCATAGTGACCATTCCAAATTAGGACAGGTTGCTTACCCGTTTATAGGTTGTTTGAAACCGCCGTGTGCGTAGTGAAGCCCTAGCTCCTGACAAAATAGGACAGGGAAACCCTACCCCAACATAGGGGTGTTTTGGCCCTCACTTATCTGTTATGTGCTTTAGAGTGCGTCTCTACAGGAATGCATGTATCAGTATATGAGTTTGGGTATCAAGCCTGCGGGCATCAGTTCAGTATTGTCAGCATCAGGCCTGCGGGCATCAGTTCAGTATTATGGGTATCAGGCCTGCGGGCATCAGCCAGTATTTGAGAATTAGTTATCTGCGGATATCAGATTCTGTTTTAGGGGACAGTGATACAGGGATAATAATCAGTGTTTGAGGACAGTGTGTTATTCAGCTTATTGACTGTGTGTTGATTATGCCCGGCTGTGTGTCATGCATTTTATTTTAAGCTGTTATGCTGTCCGTTTATCTGTTTATTTATTTCCTTTTCGCTTTATTTATCTTTTGCTAGGTCAGTTCTAGCACAATTGCTTCCAACCCGACAGGCATTCCCCAAGCACTTTGGACACGAGGTCGTCGACTCCATCGATCTGAGGATCTAATCGACGGACAGCCAGTGTTCCATTCTCTACCCCCTGTTACCAGAAGGAAGCAGAAAAAGTGCAGTGTATCTGAACAGAGAGCACCAGAACAGTGGTTTCCCCCATCAGTGGACAGTCAGATTGAGATCCCCATTGAGACAGATCTGCCGGTAGTTCAGATAGATCAAAACAGTATGACGGCACCAACAGGAGTTGAGGAAATGATGCGCCAAATGCAGGAAACCATGCGGGCCATGCAGCAGGATGCCGTTCGCCGAGATGAGCTCGCTAAGCAGCAAGCTGAGATTATGACCCAGCAGGCTGAGCTGATTACCAGACTGCAACAACAGAATGCAGCATCTGCTTCACAACAAATTCCTCCTCCGGCAAGGGCTCCATTACCTGAGCAGACACCTACTGTTCAGAACGCCCCACCAAATGCCCAGAATACCCTGCCGAATGTCCAAAATTTACAAGAGGACACGAATCTTCCAACGGGGCCAGCTCCGCCCCCGCTTCCACCACAACTGTCCAAGGTCCATACATCCAATCACCCGGACTCTCCCTTCGAGGTCGAGGTTGATCATACAGCTCTGAAATTGAGCAAACTGGAGAAGCTCTTCAAGAAATCCCAAGGGGTCAAGGCTATGCCGGATATCGAAGACGGATATACCGAGGAGGCCGTAACGCTCCCCGATAGGTTCAAAATGCCACAAATCGACCGCTTTGATGGGTCCGGCGACCCCATGGTCCATCTCCGACTGTTCGCAGACATTTTGCGGCCAATGGGCCTAACACGATCACAGAAGCTTTCACTATTCGGCCGAACCCTGTCGGGAGTGGCCGCCCACTGGTACGCAAAGTTACAAGATGAAGTGAAGAAGAATTGGGATGAAATGGCTGAGGCCTTTGTCGCGCAATATTCATACAACACTCAGATCGAGATCACAACCCGTGATCTCGAAACGACAAGGCAAGAGCCCAAGGAAACTTTCTCGGACTTTGTGATCCGATGGAGGGCAAAAGCGTCAATGATGACTTTAAGGCCCACTGACAAAGATCAAATCCGGATGATTGTGCGCAATCTCCACCCAAAGTTGATGCAGAGAATGATTGTAGTCCCCTTCCCTACTTTCGCAGATTTACATGAGATGGGGGTGCAAATCGAAGACGCAATGAAACAAGGTCTGTTTGACCACGACAGGGAACAACCGAGGAGGACCTTCAACCGTAACAACAATGCGGGCCCGACTGACGCTGCAAATACGAGAGCCTCGGAAGTTAGTATGGTCACCACCACTCCCCCTCCCCCTCCAAGGCCCATGACTGCCACACCCTTCTCCGGCGCGTCCGGAAGCAACACACAAACCAACAGATTCCAACCGCGAGGCCAAAGAACCTTTACCCCACTATATATGCCCCTGACCAAAGTTCTGGGAATATTGATCAGAAAAAATCATTTAAAACCCCTGGAGCCAAAGCCATTACCGAATCCACTCCCCCCTCTTATGACCCAGCAAAGTACTGCGCATATCACCAACAACACGGTCACGACACCGACCGTTGTTATAGATTGCGTCATGAGATCCAAGATCTTATTGACAAACAGGTGATCACGACTCCTGATAAACCCAATGTCACAACCAACCCTCTCCCGCCACATAACCAACCTCCCCCTCCCAAAAGAATTAATTTTATCCAGACTGGGGTCGCATCTTACGATCCTAGCATCTATATTACGCCCACCCACCTACCCAAGCCGGAGGTGCTCCTTCCCGATTGCACTGACTTCTTGTGCATGGTGGACATCTCTAAAACCCAACTAGAACCGATGGTGGTGACCGTCGAAGATAGGGCATGGCAGATTTTGGGAGAGAATGAGATTGTTGAATCTGGGACTAGACAGAATTTTGCTGGGGGAGCCTATGATCCAAGCAAGTATATCCTATCAACGAGCCGAATTGGGCTAGGTATAGAATTGCCAGAGACAGGAGAGCTATGCATGATCCGGGGGGATGGATCTGGGCTATGGGCAGATGATCTGACAGCCGTAGAGGAGGACTTTGCCGACCTGTAATTTCTCGATGACCAGGAACTGGGGGATGCGTCAATCAATTGGTACGATTATGAGGGATCAGCGGAGGCCACTGGATGGCTCGAGGATCAACCAGATGCAGTGGGGGAAGCCCAACCAGAACAGAGCCCGACAGGGGCGGAAGTATCAGTTGTGGCCGGAATGGCCGAAAGTCAAGTTGTATCGCCGGAGAGCGCCGGTGCTAAGAATTTCGCTCGAGACATGGGCATTATGGATACGAGAAATGTTGAACAAACAGCTGTACTGATGCAGCTGGAACGAGAAAAGTTCGAGGAGGCTGAGAGAATTAGGAAAGCCAAAGGCCCTGAGGGGACTGAAAGTGCTGCGTGCACGAAGATGGAGAATGCTGCGAGCATGTTGACAGGGAATACTGCGAGTACAACTAAACCGGAGCCAGACAGGTGTCTGTTGGCTGCCGATGGAATGTGGTGGGAAGACGATGACTTATGTCTTGCCCACACGGATGAAGACTGGGGAAATAATCAACCGGATGACACTTGGTACCTCGATGAGGTTGACCATATGACAAGAAGTGGGCGGTACTTCAAACCCCCACACCTGGACCAACCCGAGGCATCCGGGAAGGATAGAGAAGCGGAGAAACAGAAGGAGAAGCAGATTGAAGATGAAGCTGTGCTGAAACAGTTAAAAAAAATACAAGCAGACATCTCCATCTGGGGACTGCTAATGGCATCACGAGTACACAGAGAAGCTGTCCTATCTGCTATGGACAAGTCCAAACTCTCAATAGACACCACGCTTGAACAGCTGGTTGGGCTGGTTTTTCCGGGAGGAGGTTCCCCGGCATTAACCTTTTCGGACAAGGAGCTACCGCCTGAGGGCACAAGTCATAACAAACCTCTCTATATTTCTGTGGAATGTAGAGATAAGTGGATACCGGTGGTACTTGTTGATACCGGGTCTGCAATTAATGTCTGTCCAACCAGAACGGCATATGCAATCGGGTTGAAACCCGTGGACTTCATCCCAACCACCCAAGTGATCAGAGCATACGAAAATACCAACAGAGAAGTGATGGGGACTGTTAAAATTCAAACCAAGGTTGGTCCAGGACAACACAGTATCGAATTTCATATCTTGGACGTTCCCGCAACCTTTAACCTACTTTTGGGGCGACCGTGGTTGCACCAGGTCAAAGCAGTCTCTTCCACTCTACATCAGATGCTAAAGTACCCCCACGGGAAAGGGGTAGCGATCGTTTTCGGGAATTCATCAATCCATCCGCCGCCGGAAGTGTCTACACCTATCTTGGAGATTGAGCACGGCACGGAGGATGTGTTTTTATCGGGGTTCACTTTGGCCGAGGCTCAAGTGGTGCAGAATGTCATGGCTGTGAATGAGGGCATGTATGTTAGTGCACAATCTATCTACCTCATGAACAAGTTAAAACATACCCCCGGGATGGGATTAGGGAGAAGCGGCCGGAAGGGCGTCTCAGTGTTGGCCGAAGTGCCACCCAACCCTCACGCCTTTGGACTGGGTTATCTGCCCACCAAAGAGGACTGGGTGAGAAAAGGAAAAGAAATGGCCGGAAGGGCCAGGGCAAAGAAGGCCAGGAAGCCATTTGAGTTAATGCATAGGCCCATCTGGGGTACCCTAAACGGACGCTTCGTCCGGGAGGGGGAAGATTTTCCATTCTGCGGCTTCCCGGAGCCATGGCTAAACGCGGAGGGGACGCGCATGCCTGGTTTTGAAATCTTCTTCGACATACAATTATCTGGGGATGACGTTGCCGAAGCGCAGACAGACCCACCAACTGAGGTTGAGCAATGTGAAACAGTGGATCCTGAGAGCACAGAGCTTGAAATGGGGGTAGCACTGGCGAGTCTACTATCAGATCCTCCGATCGGCCAAGAGTGCTTGGGGGATAAATCTTCGGTTTCTGTGATTGGAGATGAAATAGCTGCGGGCTTTCCAGCGCCGATCTTGGATGCATCTATCGCACCTTCTCTCATCTGGCAATATGAAGAAGGCTTTTTATCTAGCAGCTCCGGGTCAGGTAGTGAGCCGGAATCTGATTCTACCGAATCTTATGCGTCGGAATCAGATTCCAACTCGACTGAGTCTGAGTCCGGTATTCCTGGGGGTGATAACCCGGATGCCACAGTCCTGTCTAGGTCGTCTTTTTCATTTTCTTTTGAGTCTGTTGTAACAGAGGAATCTGACGGCTTGGAAATATTTAATGAGAATGATGTGGATGTGGATGTGGTTTCCGAGTATTTTTCTGTGCCTTTGATTTATTGCTTAAATCAGGATTTTCAAAATTTTGATGAAAACAACGAGGAAGAAATTCCCCCAGTTTTGCAACGTTTAATTGATCAAGAGCAGGAAAGATTTGTTAAACCTTTAATGGATGAAATCACTACTGTGAATGTTGGTACTGAGAAGGACCCGCGGCTGGTCCAGATCGGGTCCACGTTGTCTTCGGAGGAGCGCGAGCTCTTAGTCGCTTTATTAAAAGATTTCAAAGATGTTTTCGCGTGGTCCTACGAAGACATGCCTGGAATCGATCTTGAGATTGTACAGCACCGGATCCCTCTTGATCCCGAGGCCCGCCCTGTCAAACAGAAACTCAGAAGGATTCGCCCGGACTGGGCCCTCAAAATTAAGGAAGAGGTCACCAAGCAAATTGACGCAGGGTTCCTGCTGGTATCTGAATATCCAACTTGGTTGGCCAACATTGTTCCGGTGCCAAAAAAGGACGGCAGGATTCGAGTCTGTGTAGACTTCAGAGATTTGAATAGGGCCAGTCCGAAGGACGACTTCCCCTTGCCGCACATCGATGAATTGGTGGATTTCACGGCAGGACACACCTTGCTTTCGTTTATGGATGGTTTCTCAGGCTATAATCAGATAGTAATTGCACCCGAAGACCAGGAGAAGACTGCGTTCACTACCCCGTGGGGGACATATTGTTATAGAGTGATGCCATTCGGGTTGAAAAATGCTGGAGCTACGTATCAACGGGCAGCAACTACAATATTGCATGATATGATCCATAAAGAGGTCGAGGTGTATGTGGACGACATGATTGTCAAGTCCAAAGAAAGAGAGGGCCACTACACCGCCTTACAAAAATTCTTTTAAAGGATCAAAGAGTTTCGGCTGCGACTGAATCCCCAGAAATGCACGTTTGGTGTTACAGCAGGGAAGATGCTAGGGTTTCTGATTACACAAAGGGGCATCGAGGTCGACCCTTCCAAAATCAAGGCCATCTTAGAAATGCCACCACCAAGGACTGAAAAGGAGGTGCGAGGCTTTCTGGGTAAAGTGCAATTCATAAGACGGTTTATTTCTAAATTAACCTTGACTTGTGAACCACTTTTTGGTCTCCTGAAGAAAGGAAAGAAATTCCAATGGGACGGCCGATGTCAAGCAGCTTTTGAGCAGATCAAAGAGTATCTACAGAACCCACCCGTGTTGTCACCACTAGAGCCGGGGAGACCGTTGATATTGTACCTTTTGGTAACTGAGACTACCATGGGCTGCATGCTCGCGCAGGAGTCAGAAGACAAGGTGGAAAGAGCCATCTACTATCTGAGCAAAAAGATGCTGGATTACGAGACCCGCTATACATCGCTGGAGAAGGCTTGTTTGGCCTTGGTATGGGCAACCAGGAAGCTGCGGCACTACCTGTTAGCCCACTCTGTAATGTTGGTTTCGCGTTTGGATCCCATTAAATATCTTTTCGAGAAACCAACACTTACGGGTAGGCTGGCTCGCTGGCTGCTGTTGCTCTCCGAATTTGATTTGAAGTATGTAACGCGCAAGTCAGTAAAAGGGAGAGCGGTAGCGGAGTTCCTTGCCGACCACCCGGTTGAGGGGGATGAAGCAGTTGAGTATCTATTCCCAGATGAAGCCATTCTGCACGTCGAAGATGAAACTTGGACGATGTACTTTAACGGAGCGTCAAACCAGTATGGGTATGGGATAGGGGTGTTGCTGATAGCGCCTGATGATTCCCGTATCCCTTTAGCATTCAAGCTCCGGTTCAAAGTTTCCAACAATGAAGCAGAGTATGAGGCATGTATTGCTGGCCTGGAAGCAGCCCTGGAACTAGGGGCAAGACGGTTGGACGTCATTGGGGACTCGAACCTTGTTGTGTCTCAAGCAAAAGGAGATTGGAAAGTCAAGGAGGAAAGGATGATAATTTACCACCAAACCTTGGATCTGCTAATTCCTCGGTTTGAGAAGCTAAATTTCACCCACCTCGTAAGAGAGAACAACAGGTTTGCAGATTCATTAGCAACTCTATCTTCTATGATAGACATCCCGTCCGGAGTCCGGATGCGTCCAATCATTATTGATCAAAAGTTTACGCCAGCATACGAGTCGATTTCCGCCATAGATGAGGTTCAAGACGGCAACCCCTGGTATTACGACATCTGGAACTTCTTGGAAAAGGAGACATATCCACTAGGGGCAAATGCCAAAGATAAGAGGGCCATCAGAAGAATGGCTGCTCAGTTCATTATCTGCGGGGGAAAGCTGTACAAAAGGGGTCATCTGGGAATGCATAAGCTCTGTGTAGAAGCTGAAGAGTCGAAACGCCTGATGGAAGCCATCCATGGGGGGGAGTGCGGTGCACACATGAATGGAGTAATGCTGGCCAGAAAGATCCTCAGACAGGGCTACTACTGGTCAACCATGGAGGAGGATTGTATTAGTTTTGTTCGGCGATGCCACAAGTGTCAAATCCATGCAAATCGCATGAACATCCCGCCGTCAAAACTGTACAACATGACTTCGCCATGGCCTTTTTCAGTCTGGGGAATTGATGTGATCGGAGCTGTTACCCCGAAGGGGTCAAACGGGCATGAGTTTATCCTGGTAGCGATAGATTATTTCACAAAGTGGGTCGAGGCCCAATCATACGCGGTGTTGAAGGCGTCGCACGTCGCAAAGTTCATCAGAAACAACATCATCAGTCGCTACGGGGTGCCAAACGAGATAATTTCAGATAATGGTTCCCACTTCAAGAAAGAAGTGGTAGACTTGTTGGAGAAATACAATGTGGCTTTCCATAAGTCATCTACATACCGGCCGCTACCCAACGGAGCGGTTGAGGCCGCCAACAAGAATATCAAGCATATACTGCAGAAGATGGTGGGAACCTATCGGGATTGGCCAGACAAGCTGCCATTTGCTCTGTGGGGCTACAGGACTTCAATCAGAACTTCTACTGGAGCAACTCCATATTCATTGGTCTATGGAATGGAGGCTATTCTACCCATCGAGATTGAGGTTCCGTCGTTATGAGTATTGGCTGAATGCTAGATAGCCAAAGCAGATTCGCAGCAAAGCAGATTCGAAGAACTCATGCTCTTTGATGAAAGAAGACTGAAAGCACTGTACCACATCCAAGGCTATCAACGCAAAATTGCCCGGGCTTTCAACAAGAAGGTTAAGTCCAGGAATCTGAAAGAAGGAGATTTGGTGCTCAAAGACAACCGAGCTCCCATCCACGACCCAAGGGGCAAGTTCAAACCCAATTGGACGGGTCCTTACATCATCAAAGCTATCTGGTCAGGTGGAGTTGTGGTTCTGATGGATCTAGATGGCTTGGAGTTCTCACAACCGATCAATATGGACAAGTTGAAGAAATACTATCCTTGAGAGGCTCGCTAGGCCGAAGACCCGAAAGGGCGACCTAGGCAAAAGTCAGAGCACAAAAAAATTAGAAAATATAAAAACTGAGCTCGCAAGGTTGAAAACCCGCAAAGGGCGGCCTTGGCAAAAGTTAGAGCGCAAAAGGAGAGTGAAAATACTCGAGTGAACCTGAGCCTAAACTACGTAAGGCTTGATTCCCCTCTTTGGGATACGTAGGCAGCTTCACATCGAAGTTCAGCCATAAACTTTTCCCCGATCAACTCTGTCCATTTCGATCATCTCAGTCATCTTTATCCATCAGCATTTATCGCGATCTCCGGTACAGTGCTGTTCAAACTAGGGGCAACTTTCCGTTGCCGCGACGGTGCAAAGTTACTCAGACTAGGGGCAACTTTTCGTTGCTTTGCAGTGCCGCATTGTTCTTCAGACTAGGGGCAACTTTCCGTTGCTTTGCAGTGCCGCATTGTTCTTCAGACTAGGGGCAACTTTCCAGTTGCAGGGATCTGGGGTTGTGCATCTCAGTGACAGATCTTCGGCGTGTCCAGTTCTGATCCACATCGAAAATAGTTTTGAAAAGTTTTAATAAAAGTTGACTTTGTTCAAATCAATCTTTTTACGACTAAGACCATTTTTGGACCAAAAGCGGAAAATTTTCAGTACCACAACTTTCAATTTCATTGATTTCAAAACTGAGTTCTCCTGCTCTTGCATTACAATCGAGGTTGCTTTTTTAGTACATTCATAACGAAAACTTGAAAATGCTAAATAAGCAATAAATTTGGGGCATAGTTGAATCAAGTATCTCTGTGTCCCCTCCCAGAGCTGGACGAAGCATCTGATGCCAAGCTAGGCCCAACCTGTGCCTCCTCGTTGAGCCAATCCAAGCACTCATCGGACAAAGTGCAACTGAAAGTTGAAGCAGGGGCCAGGAGCTCTCTAGTCCTCCATGCCGTGGCATATCGGGCAAGCTGTGCACCCCGGACCGGGAAAGCAGCTGGGTACTCAATCCCCTCCGGTGGGCAGGTTTGATCATGACCAAACTGACGCAGGAACCGGAACGGGAAATAGAATACGCAGTGGGTTAGACCAATCAATTGGATCCCAATCAGCCGGGACATACTATAGCTCATTGCCGGGAGGTTGAGCCAAGGGCAACGCCAAGCAATGCCGTCTGCGGACAAATTGCACATCCAATCGAACCACCACCTTTCGTCAAGAGCATTGACTAGGCGCTGCCGAAAGAAGTAACCTCGAGCTGAATAGGCCGGGCAAGAGTCCACAACTTGCAACTTGTCCATTAACCATACCTAGGGGAGGGATGGAAAATGAGAGAATAAAGAACAGAGAGATGTACGATGAGAAAAAAAAGTAAGACAAGGGTTTTGTGAGAAAAAAAAAACCGAGCCTGAGGGTCGAGTGATGTGAGCAAATATATATGTAAGGTCGGGTGGGAAACTTACCTGTAGCAGCAGTGGACTCCCGGCGAACCTAGTCGCCTCCCGGCGATAGACAGAATCTAAGCCCATCAGTGTCTCGGCCAAGGTCATGGCAATACAACTCTTTCCTTCTCTCAAGCCTTGGGCAACTTTAATCAGGCGAATGCTAGCTCCGCCAAAGCCCGAGGAAAGCAGAAAGTGAGACAACAAACATAAGCAGAAGGCGTGTTGCCGGAAACCCTGCCAATAATGGTTGCTGCGGTCACCAGCGTCGGAAAAACGATGGATCAAGCCGAGGATGTCCAGTTCCCCACTGCAGATCAGAGATCGAGCGTCATGCGCCGTAAGCCCACACATCCGCCCTAAAACCTGAGCATGGCCAAAACGGAGCTGGGGCAAGATCACCTCAGAGCATTCAGACTCCATCAAAACCTGAAAATCTTCGAAAGTGGGACACATCTCTTGGCCGCCAAAGCTAAAAACGTGCGTCACTGGATTCCAGAACCTTGCCGCGGCATGGAGAAAAGGGAGCTGTAGCGGAGTACGACTCAGCGTGAATAGTGCATTCAAGCCGAAACCCCGGAAGTTCAGTTTTTCCGAGCCATCCAAAGAAGAGATCCAAGATATGACATTTTCTGCGAGAAACGCCTCCATCTTTGTCTAAAACTAAGATGAAATGAATGTTCCCGAAGTTGAGGCTTTTATAGAAGGAAAAACACTATTCACGGGGACACGTGTCAAAAACCAGGTGGCTGCAGGACTAAGTGGCCGGCCGGCCACCTTTTCTGGCTGGCCAGCCATTTACTTTTTACAAAAATGGCCGGCCAGCTGTCTCTCTCCACAAAATTGGCCGGCCGGCCCCCAAAGGTGGCTGGCAATGCTGCAGTGTATCTCCTTGGCCCTGTTTTACTTCTTCGAAGGGAAGTTTCAAGCATTTCCGTCCAGCGGGAGAGTCAAAGGCCTTCATCTCCCTCCGTTTCGGATGCATTCCGATGCCCAGATCGTCAGAAGTACACTCTGTTGTCGTTTTGTTTATCGAGTTGTTGTTTTGATTATCGAGTTGTTGTTTTGCTTATCGAGTTGTTTGTCGAGCGGACGTGTTTCGTGTTTTCGAGTCATTGTTCTCTGTCTAAAACAATCTTCGTTTAAAGTCTTGTTTATTTGCGTTGTCAACATTGTTGCATTTTGCTTATCGAGTTGTAAACTTCCTAAGGTTCTGTTATATCTTAGTAAGTTGAGTTGCTTAGTTTGTTGCGTCGGTTCACTACCTGACTTGGTGATTACACAATGCACATTTCCTTTCAATTTCATTTTTGTGCGAAATAAATGATGCGATACGATGCTAAAAGTTTAAAATACAAAACATCTTTTCAAAAGCTATTTCATTCCATCATGCTTTACAACAAACAAAGGTACAAGTTTTACAAAAAATAAAACTGCCTAACAATGTGCAAAGTGCTACAAACTACTAGCAAAAAGAAAAATAAAGCAGGAAATAGCAACATCAATGTCCTCGGGAGCGAGAACGAGAAGCACTCCTCATCCTCTTCTGCGGGACAACCTCCGCACCATCATCACCATCTGAGTCGGAGCTGTCATCCTCAGGATCCCCCTCAGCCTCGCCTCTATTCCCCGAGCCAAAACTGGAGCCCCCCTCCTCAGCAGATGTCTCTGACTGACGGTCGGTAGCCTCCTCCTCCTCCTCAGCATCCTCCTCCTCCTCATCAGGCTCCACCTCCACAACGTGAGCCCTGCGTCTGCGGACAGGCCCTCCTCGAGCTCCTCGAAAAGGCCTAGATGGCCCGGCTCCTCGGGAAGGTCGAGATGGCCCCGCCCCCTGAAAAGGCCCAGGTGACCCAACTCCCTGAAAAGGCCCAGATGGCCCAGCTCCCCAAGGAGGCCCGGGTGGCCTGGCCGGCGGCTGACCGGACCATGAAGGCATCTGAAAACAAAAAGTTCAATTCAAATACATCAGTCCGAATATATACATCAGATGCAAATACAAGCAAAGGCTACGTGAAGTGGGTGCGTGTAAATGCAGTGTCCGAGTGGGGTGTGTGTCAGATGTGTTCTACACAAGTAGTCTATCGATGCAGTAGAAATCAGCATGTCATCAGAAGTATGATAAATGCCAGAAAACTGAAGGGTACCTGAATGCCCGCGACAGACAACTGTGCCTCCCTACGCAGGACCATGCCCTCGAGTGTGGCCACCAGTCCAACCACCTCCTCTATGTACCCTCGCGGTGGCTGCAAAAATGAGTTCATAATCATCAGTGAACAAAAAATGTCTAAACATCTGAATGATGAATGAAAAACAGTGGAGCATACCAGCGGTGAGTCAGGATCAATGGCGTATCGATCACTGGGCATCGGAGGCTCTAGCGGGATCGGGGTCGGAGAGATAGCCCCATACTGCCACGCCATCAACTCAGTCGGCATATCTGGCCATCCAGGATGAGGATAAGTCGACGGAACCGGAGGAACCGGTCTACTCCCACCTCTGGATGTACCAGCCCTGCTAGTAGAAGGGGCGTCTGTAGCCCGAGCCTGAGCCTGGCCCGAGGATGACATACCGGCAGGCCTCATCATCGGGATACGAGCTCCCGTCAATGGAGGCATCAAATATATGTGACGGTAAGTGGCGTAGTCCCCCTCCTCAATATATAGTAAAGCATCACTACCCAGCATGGCGCCGACTACCTCTGAGTAAGAGAGCCTGTCAGCAGTCCGCATGTTGACTGGGGGCACTGCGGGAGGATCCTGAGAAAGATACCCCCATACCTGGCGCAGAAAGCGTTTCCCCAGGAACCATGCCCTGCCAACCGGCCCTTCAAGCAGGACTCTATACTGGGAGATGTCTGACCCTCCGGTATACTGAAGTCGGAGACCGTCACCCAGGGACACCCAGGGCTGCCATGTGATCTGCGGATGATAAATGCATAAACCAATCAGAAATCAAGAATATACAGAGCAAATCAAGGATGAAAATGAAAGGAACTGAAAGTTCTGAGGTACCTCTGAATGTCGCACAGTGTCAAAGTACTGTCGCAGGTAAAGGAGGGTCTCTCGAGGTCTCGACCGGTGCGGGCCCTCAAACACCAGTGAGTATGGGGTCATGGGAACCCCTGCCACCTCTAACTCTGGGGCTAATGCTGGGAAGTATACATAGACCCATAGCTGAGAAAAGCAGTGCAGAATGTAAGTACGAAATGCTGAGAGCAAAATACAGACTGTAAAAGTGCGCTGTGTGTGCAATGTACAAGTAATGAAGAGCAGAAATGTAAATCAAGAGGACAGAAAAGTACCTCCCAGGCTCTCCAGTAGCCGCCAAGTAAATCGCCCCGCCCGCGGGAGGTCGCGCTCATATAAAAGTAAAGGGTAGCCAGGCCGGCGCCCCCCCAGTCAAATCTATTGACCTGTGATAGGTCGACCAGAGCGCTCAGCAGATATAACCCAATTGTGTTCCCTCTATCGGCGAACAGGGTAGTCCCGAAGAGGAACATAAGGAAACCACGGGCGTACTGCTCCGTCTCCTTGGGAGTCTCAGGCACCATCTCCGCCCGCCGGAAGTGGGAAGAGAACCAAGTGTATCGGACTCTCCCAGAAACCCTATCAACAGGCGGGCGAGCCCCCAATAGATACATCCAAGCGGCCTCCCACTCGCCCATATCCTCATCATAGGGGATGGGCCAACCTCCTATGTCTAAGCCAGTCAACACAGTGAAGTCTAGGGGCGTCATGGTCATGTCTCCAGTGGCAGAGAAATGAAAGGAGTTGGTGGTGTCCCACCATCTCTCTACCAAGGCTGCCATCAGTGTCCTCCTGGCAGGACAACGTGACAACCCGACGCAGAAGGGCCCGAACCCTGCCAAGTCTACTAAGTCTCGGACGCCCTCCGGGAGCTCAGCGTACCAGTCCCGCGCGATGGTGGAACCATACCCCCGCACACTGCGGGAACCAACCTGCATTCAGAATGAATACATGTGTCAATAATGAAATGAATGGGCTGTGTGCCAATGAGATGAAATGGGCTACGTGCCAATGGAATGAAATGGGCTGTATGCCGATGAAGTGAAATAAGCTACATGCAAATTAATCTGGGCTGCGTGTTCAGAAAATTTGAAGTTTGGGCTGCGTGTTCAACTTTCTATCAGTGTGGGCTGCGTGTTCACTATTTAATCTGGGCTGCGTGTTCAGAAAATTTGAAGTTTGGGCTGCGTGTTCAACTTTGTATCAGTGTGGGCTGCGTGTTCACTATTTAATCTGGGCTGCGTGTTCAGAAAATTTAAAGTTTGGGCTGCGTGTTCAACTTTCTATCAGTGTGGGCTGCGTGTTCACTATTTAATCTGGGCTGCGTGTTCAGAAAATTTGAAGTTTGGGCTGCGTGTTCAACTTTCTATCAGTGTGGGCTGCGTGTTCAGAAAATTTGAAGTTTGGGCTGCGTGTTCAACTTTCTATCAGTGTGGGCTGCGTGTTCACTATTTAATCTGGGCTGCGTGTTCAGAAAATTTAAAGTTTGGGCTGCGTGTTCAACTTTGTATCAGTGTGGGCTGCGTGTTCACTATTTAATCTGGGCTGCGTGTTCAGAAAATTTGAAGTTTGGGCTGCGTGTTCAACTTTCTATCAGTGTGGGCTGCGTGTTCACTATTTAATCTGGGCTGCGTGTTCAGAAAATTTGAAGTTTGGGCTGCGTGTTCAACTTTCTATCAGTGTGGGCTGCGTGTTCACTATTTAATCTGGGCTGCGTGTTCAGAAAATTTGAAGTTTGGGCTGCGTGTTCAACTTTGTATCAGTGTGGGCTGCGTGTTCACTATTTAATCTGGGCTGCGTGTTTAGAAAATTTGAAGTTTGGGCTGCGTGTTCAACTTTCAATCAGTATGGGCTGCGTGTTCACTATTTAATCTGGGCTGCGTGTTCAGAAAATTTGAAGTTTGGGCTGCGTGTTCAAATTTCAACTAGTGTGGGCTGCGTGTTCACTATTCTAAATCTGGGCTGCGTGTTTAGAAAATTTAAAGTGTGGGCTGTGTGTTCACTTTCGAATTCGGGCTGTGTGTTTGACAAATCAGTGTTTGAGCCGTGTGTTCACCTCTAAACTAATGTGTACTGTGTGTTCGCAATTAATTAATGAGCCGAGTGTTCAGAAATTCGAGTGTTGAAACTACATGTTCAGGGTGTAAGCAAAGTACTATGTCATAAGCTAAACTGCGTGTTCAAGCATGGCAAAGGTGCGAAATGTACAGAAAATGAAGTAAATACCTCTCGGGCCTCATGAGAGAGGTGATGCTCCGGCTCTCGGAGAAGCAGATCCTCGGGTGCTCGCTTGTCAAAGCTAGTAAAGTGACGGAAGACAGCACGAGGGAGGACATGTGCTGGCGGACGGTACCTCCCGGGAATAAAAGGTCGGGTCCTCGGGGGTAGAGTCATGGGATCAAAATCATCTCCGGCACCTGGAAAACCTTCGCCGTGGGGAGAATTACCCGCCATTTTCAGAAGATCTGCAAAGGGAGCAAAAATGAGCAAAATGAGCCGAAATTGGAAAAAGTCAACAAAAGTCAACTCTCGGGAAATAAAAAAGTCAACAAAAGTCAACTCCCGAGAAAATCTTCCAAATATTGAGACAAACTTACCTCAAGTGGCGAAAATGTGAAAAGAAGCTCCGAAACCGAAACTTAATCGCTTCAAAGTGCTTGAAACTGAATATTTTTGCGAAAACAATTTGCGCGGGGCGTTGGAAAACGCGTATGAAACTCAGATCTGGAGAAGAAAGTGTTGTAGGAGGCAAGGAAGGAAGGGATCTCGGCTGCAATATATAGGCCCCAAGTGTTGGATTGAAGGAGCATAAAAAAGGAGGTGAAAATACCAAAATGCCCCTGAATTTGGGCATATGGCCGGCCGGCCCTCTTTTCTAGCCGGCCAGCTATCTGCTTTTTGGAAAACTGGCCAGCCAGCTATTTGCTTTATGGAAAACCGGTTGGCCACCTCCCCTTGGGAAGATAAACGGCCGGCCATGTCCCCCACATGCCCACCTAGCTCTCTGCAAATTTTGAGGAAGATCGGAGTTCCCGGGACCTGAAAAAGTTCAAGAAAAGTACACTTCCGGTCGCGAAATTGCTCCGTCGGAACTTCGACTTCGAGATCTGACATATGTCCCATCATTATTCATCGAAATCAAAGTGTATCCTTTTTGAACGAGTTGTAGCCTTTCCAGGAAGTGGGTCGGAGGCCGTAATTGAGTTACCTTCGCCGAAACACGCGTTTCCATACTCGTTGTTTCATGACAAACGGACACCCTGATTCATGCTCGTTTCGCACTATCATGCACATAACTTGCATTCTCATGAGCATACCTGCATTAACATGCACATTTCTTGATATTGGCATACCTCTATGTTTGAGCATACGTTGTCACGCATGTTCCACTTTTGCATTGCGATGCATTCACTCACCGGCGCTGCGTGTGTCAAACTTTCGGAATCACATTAAATATATGTTGGTAGCATATTGTACTTGTTGCAATTTCTCTCTTTTGCAGGCACGATATTGTATGTACGGTTCAATTGAGGCTGGTGCGACCAGACGAATCGCGCAGGTATCGTATCTTCTCCGTGTGAGATGTGGCGGGGATTGAATAATCCTCCGCATTCTTAACTGCATGAAATGTAGTTGTTGCTTTGCATTCTTGCTTAAAACTGTTGCATCTATTTGCGAATACTTGCTTCATTACAGCTTGCTGCATTTGCATGATCATTGGGTTACCTCCGGCTCTTCGCATTATCATTTGCATTTTGCCCCCTGCCTGCGGGCATGCCTGCGGGCACATCTTTGTTTATCTTGCCTGTTTGTCTAAGTCTTCGGCCTTGTCAAAAATGGGTTGTCTCTGGGCTTTGACATTCACTCCCGTCACTTATGACTTTCGAGTTCTGTCAAAGAGGGGCAACTGTAGACACCCCATTTTTGACCGACCTTAAGACTCAGATGTCACTGATTGAGCGCTTGGTGATGTTGCATAATGTGCTCGTTCAGAAGTTTCAGAGTTGCGGCCGTGAGCCCTGCCTCCGGACTTCCGAACCCTCTTCTGTGCCTTGTCTCGGTTTGCGAACCAGACTCGGTTTTCTCTGTTTCTTTTCCTGAGGGGAGGGAGAGGTCCAGTAGACCATCTCTCAATGTCCGCAGGCTACATTTCGTGGCCGTAGGCCATTTTGCCCATTTCGGAGTCCGGTTTCTGGTTTTTCGGGACCGTTGGCCGTGTGCCTTGGTTCGGGACGGCCTAACCACCTCCGTTTGTTCTAATTTTTGGCATACTCCTTATTTGCTCCCTTTTGAGGGACACTGGGGTCTGAGAAACCCACTTCGTGGCCGAATGCCACTTTCGGTGCTTAACAGCCCATTTTCGGGACCTCGAACTACGCGTTTTGGCCCCCGAACTTTCGTTTTGCAACGGTTTTCGTTCATTTTTGGCAGGTACCTCTGTTTTATCACCGGAGAGGTCACTGAAGGGTGGGAGGCCAGCAATTGTTGCAGCAACCAGTTATACATCCTCCGACGCCCTCCGGCGCCCGTTTTTCGCACTTCCGGGCTAATGTTGAACACCTTGGGCCCATTTTCTTGAACTTTGAACCACATATTTGTGATGTACACACATGGGAGGACCCTAAAAGTTGGTGGCCGGCCATTAATGTTACTTGACCCTTTTGACCCCCTCCTTCCGGGCTAATGTTGAACACCTTGGGCCCATTTTCTTGAACTTTGAACCACATATTTGTGATGTACACACATGAGAGGACCCTAAAAGTTGGTGGCCGGCCAGTAATCCCACCTGACCCTTTTGAACCCCTCTTTCCGAGCTAATGTTGAACCCCTTGGACCCACTTTCTTGGACTTTTAACCACATGGTTGTGTTGTACACAGATAGGAGGACACCATCAGTTGGTGGCCGACCACTAAATCTGATTGACCCTTTTGACCCCTAGCCGGCCGGCTAGGGGGTGTGGCTGGCCGGCCACCTGCAGCAAAAGTAACAGGCCGGCCGAGCTCCTTGCACTGTGCACTTTACAGCTGTGGAGCTTTATCCCCCAGAAAATATCTTTATCCGGGGGATATTTTGTGGGGGAAAGTTTGTCTCCTTTTCCCCCACCTTTACACCCCCTTTTTGGCCCTTATAACAAGCAAGCTATATCATTTGTTGGGGTTAGAAAAATTGGTCTTCAAGCTTCCATACACAAAGCCATCTTTATCCCTCTCATTTCCTTGAAAACTTCCAAGTCCCTAATCACCATTTCTTCTACACCACCAAGCTCTACCACCACCACCTCATTTCCAGCAACAAGGAAGGCTTCTCAAAGGCTAAAGGAGCTGAAAATTGGTCCAAGAAGCAACAAAAGCTTTAGTCTTCAAGGGTGAGTAACATTTCTCCTCTTTGACCCTTTTTCTTGATCCATTTGTAAGCCCCATATGCTTTTTGTTTCAAGCTCCGGCCCTAACTGAAAGGGGCCCTCTTTTGAGCTCATCTTCACTTTTCATTAAGGGCTCAACCCTGTTTGAGCCCTCCATGATGCACTTGCTTCATTGATCCTCTTATATGTCATAATCTTGCATGCTATTTTTGGCCCATGATTAATCTGTTTTTGAGCATGTTGTAAACTTATATTAGGCTTATTTTGAGCCCCTCTTCAACTTTGAAGAAGGGCTCAATACCATTTGGGACTTCCATGTTGTACTTACCTTTATACTCCTCTTTTCTTCCCCATTCTTGCATGCAATGGCAGCCTACCATGCTTTTGTTTTTGGCCATTTTACAGTTCTGAAAAAGTGCTTATTTTGGTCCATTATTCATATTTCATTTAGGTCCTTTCATGGTTTGGGACCTCCATATACCACTTCATGTTATATCTCTCTTTTATTCCCCATTCTTGCATGTTTAGTTAGCCTATCATGCTTTTGTTTTTGGCCATTTTACAGTTCTGGAAATAGTCCTATTTTGGCCCATTCTACATGTTTTATTAAGGGTCTTTGGCTGTTTGGTGAATATTTTGCATACCTCATGTTATAGCCACTTTTGAACCTCATTTTGCATCACATTTCTATCATGTTTGTATACTGATTTTGGGGCTGCCATATACTGTAAATATTCATATTTTTGGTCCCTCTTCAGTGTTGTAGAAGGGAATTTTTCAGTTTGGATTTTGCTTATATCACTTGCTTCATTACCCCTCTTTTGGCCCCTATTCTTGCATGCCATTTTTGCCCTACTTATGCTTGCTGTTTGGCCATGTTTATAACTGTGAAAGTGCCTTTTTTGGGACTGCCTAGCTTCTGTCTTTGCATTTCATGTCCATATTGTGCATGTTTGGCATAGCTATAGGCCATTTCGGGTGCCTAAATTCGCATTTCAGGACTATTTCATGCATTTCGTGTCATTTCGCCTCATTTCGGGACTGTTTTCCCCATATTTTAGTGCTGAAATTCCATTAGAATGATTGCTATCCATTTCATGTCATTACATCGCATTCTGCCATTGCCTCGGTGTGCGTGCCCGTGTGCACGCATTTCGAGGCACTTCATTTTTATCCGCCGGCATCCTATGTGAGTGTGGCTGAGGCTCACTCATGTTGGTATAAGTCCATATCATGTTTTCATGTCATTACATCGCATTCTGCCATTGCCTCGGTTTGCGTGCCCGTGTGCACGCATTTCGAGGCACTTCATTTTTATCCGCCGGCATCCTATGTGAGTGTGGCTGAGGCTCACTCATGTTGGTATAAGCCCATATCATGTTTTCATGTCATTACATCGCATTCTGCCATTGCCTCAGTTTGCGTGCCCGTGTGCACGCATTTCGAGGCACTTCATTTTTATCCGCCGGCATCCTATGTGAGTGTGGCTGAGGCTCACTCATGTTGGTATAAGCCCATATCATGTTTTCATGTCATTACATCGCATTCTGCTATTGCCTCGGTTTGCGTGCCCGTGTGCACGCATTTCGAGGCACTTCATTTTCATCCGCCGGCATCCTATGTGAGTGTGGCTGAGGCTCACTCATGTTGATATAAGCCCATATCATGTTTTCATGTCATTCGCCTTGTGTATGCCATTGCCTCGATTTGTGTGCCCGTGTGCACGCATTTCGAGGCATATCATTTTCATAGCATTGTGCATACTAGGTTGTATCTTAGATTGCATTCTGTCATTTTCTCGGTTTGCGTGCCCGTGTGCACGCATTTCGAGGCATATCATTTTCATAGCATTGTGCATACCAGTTGTATCTTAGATTGCATTCTGTCATTTTCTCGATTTGCGTGCCTGTGTGCACGCATTTTGAGGCATCTCACGTTCATAGCATGGTGTATGTTAGGATTGTATCTTAGTCGCATTTCATGCATATCATGCATATTGCATCGTGTCCGGAATAGGAGTTAGCCCGGGCACGGGAAACGAGGTACATTTCGTACTTCGAGTGACGGAATGTGTCTCAATTCCCCAGTCACCGACACTCCGGATTACCCATGATGGAGTTAGGTTTTAGCTGTAGTTTCATGTGCATTCATTCTATATTGAGTTGTGCATTTCGACTCCTCGGCCATCATGCCTCGGTATGCGTGATTGGTGGCACGAGGATCGAGACATGCATATATCTGTGCAAATACATTGCTATGCCCTTTTCCTGCTCTCTGTTGCAGCAAAACGAAGAATCAGCAACTTTTTGGGGGCTTGGCACGCATTTCAAGAACAGGTGTAAACAGAGGCTAATTGGGGCATTCCGGTGGATTTCCGCGCAAGACAACCCGGACATGCATCATCCATCAGAAGCAAGGCAGTCCCTGGCTTGCATGCCAGTTTTACAGCTTTCTTAGTTAATTTGTTAATTAATTAGGAATTTGTACATTATTCGGACTGTAATATTTTGGACTGTAATATTCTTTCATTCGGGACTGTATATTTATTCGGACCCTCCGAATGAGGGCACAACTGTAATAAGTGTGCGTGAGTGTGATGTATGTCTTCCAACCCCACGTCTTTCTCCCTTTTATTTATCCGCTTATGATGGTTAGATTAGGGCATATTTAAACTAGCATACAGTATGACAGCATGTTTGCATTCATTCATCTGTATTGCATGCACCGGGCTCGGCGCATCATACTAACTGCATTGTACTTTCAATTTCAAAGTTGAATACGTGATAGTTGTAACATTTCATATGCCATCTTAGAATAGCCGAGCCTGCTATAATTGCATTTTGCATGTGTTGCATTAGGCATTTCTGTATAGTTAGGATCATGCATGATTTCTAATGAATTCCTATTTTGGCTTGGAGTACTCGGTAAGCTTTATGCTTTAGCAACCTTGCATGCGTGTGAGTGACTGCCATGAATAGCATGCTTACCATGAGGCTATGTGCTTATCTGATATAACTGCCTGAATGCCTGTGGGTGAAGGTTGGGTTACTTAAATTGGAATAAATCATCAAATGTTTTAAAGCCTACCTGCGGGTAGCAAACCATTTTAAAAAACAAGCATGAAATGTTTCGTTCCAATTCAGGCGACCCGGTCTATATTTGTATGCTGTGCGCATCACGTAGTAACCTAGGCTAATAAACCGGAATAAGAACTCACAATGTTTTCAAAAATTGATATCATGGTTAGTAGAGGCCGGTCTATGACCGGGCGAGCGGGGGTGCTCACGAAGTGACCTTCCCCAATCGTACCCAAGTTCCCGAGCCGAGGCAACTTTGGTGATGACGGACACGTGGCCTTTTGGCACCGAGTCAGGGTTTCCTAAATTTCCCAAAATAAAATATTTAGGTGGCGACTCTGTATCTGGCAAAGCAGTCCATGTTTGGCACTTCTTTCAAAAATATGTTTTTCTTAAAACGATTTGCCGGATTTGGACTCTTTGGTTCAGGCTTAGAACCGTGACTAACGAAAGTCGAGTCCGAGCTGTAGCGAGGTCCCCCGCGGGCTTGTTACAGTTTTTGGCGACTCTGCTGGGGATTTAGAGAACTTGACTCGAACTCATGATATCTGTTTTTGACTACACTTGTATGTTTCTTTGCATTGCATTTGCATTGGTGCGCCTAGGACACCGTGTTTGCCATCTGCTATTCCTGAACGGTTTGCCGGAGGCTTGTCTTGTCAAGGCATGACCATAAGGCTGACCGGTTGTGGGCTCTGCCAGTATGGGAACACAAACCCCGGTTTTACCGGGGCACCCTCTTTGACCATTCGACCTAGTGCATATTCGGATCCATAGTGACCATTCCAAATTAGGACAGGTTGCTTACCCGTTTATAGGTTGTTTGAAACCGCTGTGTGCGTAGTGAAGCCCTAGCTCCTGACAAAATAGGACAGGGAAACCCTACCCCAACATAGGGGTGTTTTGGCCCTCACTTATCTGTTATGTGCTTTAGAGTGCGTCTCTACAGGAATGCATGTATCAGTATATGAGTTTGGGTATCAAGCCTGCGGGCATCAGTTCAGTATTGTCAGCATCAGGCCTGCGGGCATCAGTTCAGTATTATGGGTATCAGGCCTGCGGGCATCAGCCAGTATTTGAGAATTAGTTATCTGCGGATATCAGATTCTGTTTTAGGGGACAGTGATACAGGGATAATAATCAGTGTTTGAGGACAGTGTGTTATTCAGCTTATTGACTGTGTGTTGATTATGCCCGGCTGTGTGTCATGCATTTTATTTTAAGCTGTTATGCTGTCCGTTTATCTGTTTATTTATTTCCTTTTTGCTTTATTTATCTTTTGCTAGGTCAGTTCTAGCACAATTGCTTCCAACCTGACAGGCATTCCCCAAGCACTTTGGACACGAGGTCGTCGACTCCATCGATCTGAGGATCTAATCGACGGACAGCCAGTGTTCCATTCTCTACCCCCTGTTACCAGAAGGAAGCAGAAAAAGTGCAGTGTATCTGAACAGAGAGCACCAGAACAGTGGTTTCCCCCATCAGTGGACAGTCAGATTGAGATCCCCATTGAGACAGATCTGCCGGTAGTTCAGATAGATCAAAACAGTATGACGGCACCAACAGGAGTTGAGGAAATGATGCGCCAAATGCAGGAAACCATGCGGGCCATGCAGCAGGATGCCGTTCGCCGAGATGAGCTCGCTAAGCAGCAAGCTGAGATTATGACCCAGCAGGCTGAGCTGATTACCAGACTGCAACAACAGAATGCAGCATCTGCTTCACAACAAATTCCTCCTCCGGCAAGGGCTCCATTACCTGAGCAGACACCTACTGTTCAGAACGCCCCACCAAATGCCCAGAATACCCTGCCGAATGTCCAAAATTTACAAGAGGACACGAATCTTCCAACGGGGCCAGCTCCGCCCCCGCTTCCACCACAACTGTCCAAGGTCCATACATCCAATCACCCGGACTCTCCCTTCGAGGTCGAGGTTGATCATACAGCTCTGAAATTGAGCAAACTGGAGAAGCTCTTCAAGAAATCCCAAGGGGTCAAGGCTATGCCGGATATCGAAGACGGATATACCGAGGAGGCCGTAACGCTCCCCGATAGGTTCAAAATGCCACAAATCGACCGCTTTGATGGGTCCGGCGACCCCATGGTCCATCTCCGACTGTTCGCAGACATTTTGCGGCCAATGGGCCTAACACGATCACAGAAGCTTTCACTATTCGGCCGAACCCTATCGGGAGTGGCCGCCCACTGGTACGCAAAGTTACAAGATGAAGTGAAGAAGAATTGGGATGA
The DNA here is from genome assembly GCF_055761805.1 of Camellia sinensis. Lineage (NCBI taxonomy): Eukaryota > Viridiplantae > Streptophyta > Magnoliopsida > Ericales > Theaceae > Camellia > Camellia sinensis. The sequence continues at coordinate 65,861,024 of NC_138972.1, forward strand.
AATGGCTGAGGCCTTTGTCGCGCAATATTCATACAACACTCAGATCGAGATCACAACCCGTGATCTCGAAACGACAAGGCAAGAGCCCAAGGAAACTTTCTCGGACTTTGTGATCCGATGGAGGGCAAAAGCGTCAATGATGACTTTAAGGCCCACTGACAAAGATCAAATCCGGATGATTGTGCGCAATCTCCACCCAAAGTTGATGCAGAGAATGATTGTAGTCCCCTTCCCTACTTTCGCAGATTTACATGAGATGGGGGTGCAAATCGAAGACGCAATGAAACAAGGTCTGTTTGACCACGACAGGGAACAACCGAGGAGGACCTTCAACCGTAACAACAATGCGGGCCCGAGTGGCGCTGCAAATACGAGAGCCTCGGAAGTTAGTATGGTCACCACCACTCCCCCTCCCCCTCCAAGGCCCATGACTGCCACACCCTTCTCCGGCGCGTCCGGAAGCAACACACAAACCAACAGATTCCAACCGCGAGGCCAAAGAACCTTTACCCCACTATATATGCCCCTGACCAAAGTTCTGGGAATATTGATCAGAAAAAATCATTTAAAACCCCTGGAGCCAAAGCCATTACCGAATCCACTCCCCCCTCTTATGACCCAGCAAAGTACTGCGCATATCACCAACAACACGGTCACGACACCGACCGTTGTTACAGATTGCGTCATGAGATCCAAGATCTTATTGACAAACAGGTGATCGCGACTCCTGATAAACCCAATGTCACAACCAACCCTCTCCCGCCACATAACCAACCTCCCCCTCCCAAAAGAATTAATTTTATCCAGACTGGGGTCGCATCTTACGATCCTAGCATCTATATTACGCCCACCCACCTACCCAAGCCGGAGGTGCTCCTTCCCGATTGCACTGACTTCTTGTGCATGGTGGACATCTCTAAAACCCAACTAGAACCGATGGTGGTGACCGTCGAAGATAGGGCATGGCAGATTTTGGGAGAGAATGAGATTGTTGAATCTGGGACTAGACAGAATTTTGCTGGGGGAGCCTATGATCCAAGCAAGTATATCCTATCAACGAGCCGAATTGGGCTAGGTATAGAATTGCCAGAGACAGGAGAGCTATGCATGATCCGGGGGGATGGATCTGGGCTATGGGCAGATGATCTGACAGCCGTAGAGGAGGACTTTGCCGACCTGTAATTTCTCGATGACCAGGAACTGGGGGATGCGTCAATCAATTGGTACGATTATGAGGGATCAGCGGAGGCCACTGGATGGCTCGAGGATCAACCAGATGCAGTGGGGGAAGCCCAACCAGAACAGAGCCCGACAGGGGCGGAAGTATCAGTTGTGGCCGGAATGGCCGAAAGTCAAGTTGTATCGCCGGAGAGCGCCGGTGCTAAGAATTCCGCTCGAGACATGGGCATTATGGATACGAGAAATGTTGAACAAACAGCTGTACTGATGCAGCTGGAACGAGAAAATTTCGAGGAGGCTGAGAGAATTAGGAAAGCCAAAGGCCCTGAGGGGACTGAAAGTGCTGCGTGCACGAAGATGGAGAATGCTGCGAGCATGTTGACAGGGAATACTGCGAGTACAACTAAACCGGAGCCAGACAGGTGTCTGTTGGCTGCCGATAGAATGTGGTGGGAAGACGATGACTTATGTCTTGCCCATACGGATGAAGACTGGGGAAATAATCAACCGGATGACACTTGGTACCTCGATGAGGTTGACCATATGACAAGAAGTGGGCGGTACTTCAAACCCCCACACCTGGACCAACCCGAGGCATCCGGGAAGGATAGAGAAGCGGAGAAACAGAAGGAGAAGCAGATTGAAGATGAAGCTGTGCTGAAACAGTTAAAAAAAATACAAGCAGACATCTCCATCTGGGGACTGCTAATGGCATCACGAGTACACAGAGAAGCTGTCCTATCTGCTATGGACAAGTCCAAACTCTCAATAGACACCACGCTTGAACAGCTGGTTGGGCTGGTTTTTCCGGGAGGAGGTTCCCCGGCATTAACCTTTTCGGACAAGGAGCTACCGCCTGAGGGCACAAGTCATAACAAACCTCTCTATATTTCTGTGGAATGTAGAGATAAGTGGATACCGGTGGTACTTGTTGATACCGGGTCTGCAATTAATGTCTGTCCAACCAGAACGGCATATGCAATCGGGTTGAAACCCGTGGACTTCATCCCAACCACCCAAGTGATCAGAGCATACGAAAATACCAACAGAGAAGTGATGGGGACTGTTAAAATTCAAACCAAGGTTGGTCCAGGACAACACAGTATCGAATTTCATATCTTGGACGTTCCCGCAACCTTTAACCTACTTTTGGGGCGACCGTGGTTGCACCAGGTCAAAGTAGTCTCTTCCACTCTACATCAGATGCTAAAGTACCCCCACGGGAAAGGGGTAGCGATCGTTTTCGGGAATTCATCAATCCATCCGCCGCCGGAAGTGTCTACACCTATCTTGGAGATTAAGCACGGCACGGAGGATGTGTTTTTATCGGGGTTCACTTTGGCCGAGGCTCAAGTGGTGCAGAATGTCATGGCTGTGAATGAGGGCATGTATGTTAGTGCACAATCTATCTACCTCATGAACAAGTTAAAACATACCCCCGGGATGGGATTAGGGAGAAGCGGCCGGAAAGGCGTCTCAGTGTTGGCCGAAGTGCCACACAACCCTCACGCCTTTGGACTGGGTTATCTGCCCACCAAAGAGGACTGGGTGAGAAAAGGAAAAGAAATGGCCGGAAGGGCCAGGGCAAAGAAGGCCAGGAAGCCATTTGAGTTAATGCATAGGCCCATCTGGGGTACCCTAAACGGACGCTTCGTCCGGGAGGGGGAAGATTTTCCATTCTGCGGCTTCCCGGAGCCATGGCTAAACGCGGAGGGGACGCGCATGCCTGGTTTTGAAATCTTCTTCGACATACAATTATCTGGGGATGACGTTGCCGAAGCGCAGACAGACCCACCAACTGAGGTTGAGCAATGTGAAACAGTGGATCCTGAGAGCACAGAGCTTGAAATGGGGGTAGCACTGGCGAGTCTACTATCAGATCCTCCGATCGGCCAAGAGTGCTTGGGGGATAAATCTTCGGTTTCTGTGATTGGAGATGAAATAGCTGCGGGCTTTCCAGCGCCGATCTTGGATGCATCTATCGCACCTTCTCTCATCTGGCAATATGAAGAAGGCTTTTTATCTAGCAGCTCCGGGTCAGGTAGTGAGCCGGAATCTGATTCTACCGAATCTTATGCGTCGGAATCAGATTCCAACTCGACTGAGTCTGAGTCCGGTATTCCTGGGGGTGATAACCCGGATGCCACAGTCCTGTCTAGGTCGTCTTTTTCATTTTCTTTTGAGTCTGTTGTAACAGAGGAATCTGACGGCTTGGAAATATTTAATGAGAATGATGTGGATGTGGTTTCCGAGTATTTTTCTGTGCCTTTGATTTATTGCTTAAATCAGGATTTTCAAAATTTTGATGAAAACAACGAGGAAGAAATTCCCCCAGTTTTGCAACGTTTAATTGATCAAGAGCAGGAAAGATTTGTTAAACCTTTAATGGATGAAATCACTACTGTGAATGTTGGTACTGAGAAGGACCCGCGGCTGGTCCAGATCGGGTCCACGTTGTCTTCGGAGGAGCGCGAGCGCTTAGTCGCTTTATTAAAAGATTTCAAAGATGTTTTCGCGTGGTCCTACGAAGACATGCCTGGAATCGATCCTGAGATTGTACAGCACCGGATCCCTCTTGATCCCGAGGCCCGCCCTGTCAAACAGAAACTCAGAAGGATTCGCCCGGACTGGGCCCTCAAAATTAAGGAAGAGGTCACCAAGCAAATTGACGCAGGGTTCCTGCTGGTATCTGAATATCCAACTTGGTTGGCCAACATTGTTCCGGTGCCAAAAAAGGACGGCAGGATTCGGGTCTGTGTAGACTTCAGAGATTTGAATAGGGCCAGTCCGAAGGACGACTTCCCCTTGCCGCACATCGATGAATTGGTGGATTTCACGGCAGGACACGCCTTGCTTTCGTTTATGGATGGTTTCTCAGGCTATAATCAGATAGTAATTGCACCCGAAGACCAGGAGAAGACTGCGTTCACTACCCCGTGGGGGACATATTGTTATAGAGTGATGCCATTCGGGTTGAAAAATGCTGGAGCTACGTATCAACGGGCAGCAACTACAATATTGCATGATATGATCCATAAAGAGGTCGAGGTGTATGTGGACGACATGATTGTCAAGTCCAAAGAAAGAGAGGGCCACTACACCGCCTTACAAAAATTCTTTCAAAGGATCAAAGAGTTTCGGCTGCGACTGAATCCCCAGAAATGCACGTTTGGTGTTACAGCAGGGAAGATGCTAGGGTTTCTGATTACACAAAGGGGCATCGAGGTCGACCCTTCCAAAATCAAGGCCATCTTAGAAATGCCACCACCAAGGACTGAAAAGGAGGTGCGAGGCTTTCTGGGTAAAGTGCAATTCATAAGACGGTTTATTTCTAAATTAACCTTGACTTGTGAACCACTTTTTGGTCTCCTGAAGAAAGGAAAGAAATTCCAATGGGACGGCCGATGTCAAGCAGCTTTTGAGCAGATCAAAGAGTATCTACAGAACCCACCCGTGTTGTCACCACTAGAGCCGGGGAGACCGTTGATATTGTACCTTTTGGTAACTGAGACTACCATGGGCTGCATGCTCGCGCAGGAGTCAGAAGACAAAGTGGAAAGAGCCATCTACTATCTGAGCAAAAAGATGCTGGATTACGAGACCCGCTATACATCGCTGGAGAAGGCTTGTTTGGCCTTGGTATGGGCAACCAGGAAGCTGCGGCACTACCTGTTAGCCCACTCTGTAATGTTGGTTTCGCGTTTGGATCCCATTAAATATCTTTTCGAGAAACCAACACTTACGGGTAGGCTGGCTCGCTGGCTGCTGTTGCTCTCCGAATTTGATTTGAAGTATGTAACGCGCAAGTCAGTAAAAGGGAGAGCGGTAGCGGAGTTCCTTGCCGACCACCCGGTTGAGGGGGATGAAGCGGTTGAGTATCTATTCCCAGATGAAGCCATTCTGCACGTCGAAGATGAAACTTGGACGATGTACTTTAACGGAGCGTCAAACCAGTATGGGTATGGGATAGGGGTGTTGCTGATAGCGCCTGATGGTTCCCGTATCCCTTTAGCATTCAAGCTCCGGTTCAAAGTTTCCAACAATGAAGCAGAGTATGAGGCATGTATTGCTGGCCTGGAAGCAGCCCTGGAACTAGGGGCAAGACGGTTGGACGTCATTGGGGACTCGAACCTTGTTGTGTCTCAAGCAAAAGGAGATTGGAAAGTCAAGGAGGAAAGGATGATAATTTACCACCAAACCTTGGATCTGCTAATTCCTCGGTTTGAGAAGCTAAATTTCACCCACCTCGTAAGAGAGAACAACAGGTTTGCAGATTCATTAGCAACTCTATCTTCTATGATAGACATCCCGTCCGGAGTCCGGATGCGTCCAATCATTATTGATCAAAAGTTCACGCCAGCATACGAGTCGATTTCCGCCATAGATGAGGTTGAAGACGGCAACCCCTGGTATTACGACATCTGGAACTTCTTGGAAAAGGAGACATATCCACTAGGGGCAAATGCCAAAGATAAGAGGGCCATCAGAAGAATGGCTGCTCAGTTCATTATCTGCGGGGGAAAGCTGTACAAAAGGGGTCATCTGGGAATGCATAAGCTCTGTGTAGAAGCTGAAGAGTCGAAACGCCTGATGGAAGCCATCCATGGGGGGGAGTGCGGTGCACACATGAATGGAGTAATGCTGGCCAGAAAGATCCTCAGACAGGGCTACTACTGGTCAACCATGGAGGAGGATTGTATTAGTTTTGTTCGGCGATGCCACAAGTGTCAAATCCATGCAAATCGCATGAACATCCCGCCGTCAAAACTGTACAACATGACTTCGCCATGGCCTTTTTCAGTCTGGGGAATTGATGTGATCGGAGCTGTTACCCCGAAGGGGTCAAACGGGCATGAGTTTATCCTGGTAGCGATAGATTATTTCACAAAGTGGGTCGAGGCCCAATCATACGCGGTGTTGAAGGCGTCGCACGTCGCAAAGTTCATCAGAAACAACATCATCAGTCGCTACGGGGTGCCAAACGAGATAATTTCAGATAATGGTTCCCACTTCAAGAAAGAAGTGGTAGACTTGTTGGAGAAATACAATGTGGCTTTCCATAAGTCATCTACATACCGGCCGCAGACCAACGGAGCGGTTGAGGCCGCCAACAAGAATATCAAGCATATACTGCAGAAGATGGTGGGAACCTATCGGGATTGGCCAGACAAGCTGCCATTTGCTCTGTGGGGCTACAGGACTTCAATCAGAACTTCTACTGGAGCAACTCCATATTCATTGGTCTATGGAATGGAGGCTATTCTACCCATCGAGATTGAGGTTCCGTCGTTATGAGTATTGGCTGAATGCCAGATAGCCAAAGCAGATTGGCAGCAAATCAGATTCGAAGAACTCATGCTCTTTGATGAAAGAAGACTGAAAGCACTGTACCACATCCAAGGCTATCAACGCAAAATTGCCCGGGCTTTCAACAAGAAGGTTAAGTCCAGGAATCTGAAAGAAGGAGATTTGGTGCTCAAAGACAACCGAGCTCCCATCCACGACCCAAGGGGCAAGTTCAAACCCAATTGGACGGGTCCTTACATCATCAAAGCTATCTGGTCAGGTGGAGTTGTGGTTCTGATGGATCTAGATGGCTTGGAGTTCTCACAACTGATCAATATGGACAAGTTGAAGAAATACTATCCTTGAGAGGCTCGCTAGGCCGAAGACCCGAAAGGGCGACCTAGGCAAAAGTCAGAGCACAAAAAAATTAGAAAATATAAAAACTGAGCTCGCAAGGTTGAAAACCCGCAAAGGGCGGCCTTGGCAAAAGTTAGAGCGCAAAAGGAGAGTGAAAATACTCGAGTGAACCTGAGCCTGAACTACGTAAGGCTTGATTCCCCTCTTTGGGATACGTAGGCAGCTTCACATCGAAGTTCAGCCATAAACTTTTCCCCGATCAACTCTGTCCATTTCGATCATCTCAGTCATCTTTATCCATCAGCATTTATCGCGATCTCCGGTACAGTGCTGTTCAAACTAGGGGCAACTTTCCGTTGCCGCGACGGTGCAAAGTTACTCAGAATAGGGGCAACTTTTCGTTGCTTTGCAGTGCCGCATTGTTCTTCAGACTAGGGGCAACTTTCCGTTGCTTTGCAGTGCCGCATTGTTCTTCAGACTAGGGGCAACTTTCCAGTTGCAGGGATCTGGGGTTGTGCATCTCAGTGACAGATCTTCGGCGTGTCCAGTTCTGATCCACATCGAAAATAGTTTTGAAAAGTTTTAATAAAAGTTGACTTTGTTCAAATCAATCTTTTTACGACTAAGACCATTTTTGGACCAAAAGCGGAAAATTTTCAGTACCACAACTTTCAATTTCATTGATTTCAAAACTGAGTTCTCCTGCTCTTGCATTACAATCGAGGTTGCTTTTTTAGTACATTCATAACGAAAACTTGAAAATGCTAAATAAGCAATAAATTTGGGGCATAGTTGAATCAAGTATCTCTGTGTCCACTCCCAGAGCTGGACGAAGCATCTGATGCCAAGCTAGGCCCAACCTGTGCCTCCTCGTTGAGCCAATCCAAGCACTCATCGGACAAAGTGCAACTGAAAGTTGCAGCAGGGGCCAGGAGCTCTCTAGTCCTCCATGCCGTGGCATATCGGGCAAGCTGTGCACCCCGGACCGGGAAAGCAGCTGGGTACTCAATCCCCTCCGGTGGGCAGGTTTGATCATGACCAAACTGACGCAGGAACCGGAACGGGAAATAGAATACGCAGTGGGTTAGACCAATCAATTGGATCCCAATCAGCCGGGACATACTATAGCTCATTGCCGGGAGGTTGAGCCAAGGGCAACGCCAAGCAATGCCGTCTGCGGACAAATTGCATATCCAATCGAACCACCACCTTTCGTCAAGAGCATTGACTAGGCGCTGCCGAAAGAAGTAGCCTCGAGCTGAATAGGCCGGGCAAGAGTCCACAACTTGCAACTTGTCCATTAACCATACCTAGGGGAGGGATGGAAAATGAGAGAATAAAGAACAGAGAGATGTACGATGAGAAAAAAAAGTAAGACAAGGGTTTTGTGAGAAAAAAAAAACCGAGCCTGAGGGTCGAGTGATGTGAGCAAATATATATGTAAGGTCGGGTGGGAAACATTACCTGTAGCAGCAGTGGACTCCCGGCGAACCTAGTCGCCTCCCGGCGATAGACAGAATCTAAGCCCATCAGTGTCTCGGCCAAGGTCATGGCAATACAACTCTTTCCTTCTCTCAAGCCTTGGGCAACTTTAATCAGGCGAATGCTAGCTCCGCCAAAGCCCGAGGAAAGCAGAAAGTGAGACAACAAACATAAGCAGAGGGCGTGTTGCCGGAAACCCTGCCAATAATGGTTGCTGCGGTCACCAGCGTCGGAAAAACGATGGATCAAGCCGAGGATGTCCAGTTCCCCACTGCAGATCAGAGATCGAGCGTCATGCGCCGTAAGCCCACACATCCGCCCTAAAACCTGAGCATGGCCAAAACGGAGCTGGGGCAAGATCACCTCAGAGCATTCAGACTCCATCAAAACCTGAAAATCTTCGAAAGTGGGACACATCTCTTGGCCGCCAAAGCTAAAAACGTGCGTCACTGGATTCCAGAACCTTGCCGCGGCATGGAGAAAAGGGAGCTGTAGCGGAGTACGACTCAGCGTGAATAGTGCATTCAAGCCGAAACCCCGGAAGTTCAGTTTTTCCGAGCCATCCAAGGAAGAGATCCAAGATATGACATTTTCTGCGAGAAACGCCTCCATCTTTGTCTAAAACTAAGATGAAATGAATGTTCCCGAAGTTGAGGCTTTTATAGAAGGAAAAACACTATTCACGGAGACACGTGTCAAAAACCAGGTGGCTGCAGGACTAAGTGGCCGGCCGGCCACCTTTTCTGGCTGGCCAGCCATTTACTTTTTACAAAAATGGCCGGCCAGCTGTCTCTCTCCACAAAATTGGCCGGCCGGCCCCCAAAGGTGGCCGGCAATGCTGCAGTGTATCTCCTTGGCCCTGTTTTACTTCTTCGAAGGGAAGTTTCAAGCATTTCCGTCCAGCGGGAGAGTCAAAGGCCTTCATCTCCCTCCGTTTCGGATGCATTCCGATGCCCAGATCGTCAGAAGTACACTCTGTTGTCGTTTTGTTTATCGAGTTGTTGTTTTGATTATCGAGTTGTTGTTTTGCTTATCGAGTTGTTTGTCGAGCGGACGTGTTTCGTGTTTTCGAGTCATTGTTCTCTGTCTAAAACAATCTTCGTTTAAAGTCTTGTTTATTTGCGTTGTCAACATTGTTGCATTTTGCTTATCGAGTTGTAAACTTCCTAAGGTTCTGTTATATCTTAGTAAGTTGAGTTGCTTAGTTTGTTGCGTCGGTTCACTACCTGACTTGGTGATTACACAATGCACATTTCCTTTCAATTTCATTTTTGTGCGAAATAAATGATGCGATACGATGCTAAAAGTTTAAAATACAAAACATCTTTTCAAAAGCTATTTCATTCCATCATGCTTTACAACAAACAAAGGTACAAGTTTTACAAAAAATAAAACTGCCTAACAATGTGCAAAGTGCTACAAACTACTAGCAAAAAGAAAAATAAAGCAGGAAATAGCAACATCAATGTCCTCGGGAGCGGGAACGAGAAGCACTCCTCATCCTCTTCTGCGGGACAACCTCCGCACCATCATCACCATCTGAGTCGGAGCTGTCATCCTCAAGATCCCCCTCAGCCTCGCCTCTATTCCCCGAGCCAAAACCGGAGCCCCCCTCCTCAGCAGATGTCTCTGACTGACGGTCGGTAGCCTCCTCCTCCTCCTCAGCATCCTCCTCCTCCTCATCAGGCTCCACCTCCACAACGTGAGCCCTGCGTCTGCGGACAGGCCCTCCTCGAGCTCCTCGAAAAGGCCTAGATGGCTCGGCTCCTCGGGAAGGTCGAGATGGCCCCGCCCCCTGAAAAGGCCCAGGTGACCCAACTCCCTGAAAAGGCCCAGATGGCCCAGCTCCCCAAGGAGGCCCGGGTGGCCTGGCCGGCGGCTGACCGGACCATGAAGGCATCTGAAAACAAAAAGTTCAATTCAAATACATCAGTCCGAATATATACATCAGATGCAAATACAAGCAAAGGCTACGTGAAGTGGGTGCGTGTAAATGCAGTGTCCGAGTGGGGTGTGTGTCAGATGTGTTCTACACAAGTAGTCTATCGATGCAGTAGAAATCAGCATGTCATCAGAAGTATGATAAATGCCAGAAAACTGAAGGGTACCTGAATGCCCGCGACAGACAACTGTGCCTCCCTACGCAGGACCATGCCCTCGAGTGTGGCCACCAGTCCAACCACCTCCTCTATGTACCCTCGCGGTGGCTGCAAAAATGAGTTCATAATCATCAGTGAACAAAAAATGTCTAAACATCTGAATGATGAATGAAAAACAGTGGAGCATACCAGCGGTGAGTCAGGATCAATGGCGTATCGATCACTGGGCATCGGAGGCTCTAGCGGGATCGGGGTCGGAGAGATAGCCCCATACTGCCACGCCATCAACTCAGTCGGCATATCTGGCCATCCAGGATGAGGATAAGTCGACGGAACCGGAGGAACCGGTCTACTCCCACCTCTGGATGTACCAGCCCTGCTAGTAGAAGGGGCGTCTGCAGCCCGAGCCTGAGCCTGGCCCGAGGATGACATACCGGCAGGCCTCATCATCGGGATACGAGCTCCCGTCAATGGAGGCATCAAATATATGTGACGGTAAGTGGCGTAGTCCCCCTCCTCAATATATAGTAAAGCATCACTACCCAGCATGGCGCCGACTACCTCCGAGTAAGAGAGCCTGTCAGCAGTCCGCATGTTGACTGGGGGCACTGCGGGAGGATCCTGAGAAAGATACCCCCATACTTGGCGCAGAAAGCGTTTCCCCAGGAACCATGCCCTGCCAACCGGCCCTTCAAGCAGGACTTTATACTGGGAGATGTCTGACCCTCCGGTATACTGAAGTCGGAGACCGTCACCCAGGGACACCCAGGGCTGCCATGTGATCTGCGGATGATAAATGCATAAACCAATCAGAAATCAAGAATATACAGAGCAAATCAAGGATGAAAATGAAAGGAACTGAAAGTTCTGAGGTACCTCTGAATGTCGCACAGTGTCAAAGTACTGTCGCAGGTAAAGGAGGGTCTCTCGAGGTCTCGGCCGGTGCGGGCCCTCAAACACCAGTGAGTATGGGGTCATGGGAACCCCTGCCACCTCTAACTCTGGGGCTAATGCTGGGAAGTATACATAGACCCATAGCTGAGAAAAACAGTGCAGAATGTAAGTACGAAATGCTGAGAGCAAAATACAGACTGTAAAAGTGCGCTGTGTGTGCAATGTACAAGTAATGAAGAGCAGAAATGTAAATCAAGAGGACAGAAAAGTACCTCCCAGGCTCTCCAGTAGCCGCCAAGTAAATCGCCCCGCCCGCGGGAGGTCGCGCTCATATAAAAGTAAAGGGTAGCCAGGCCGGCGCCCCCCCAGTCAAATCTATTGACCTGTTATAGGTCGACCAGAGCGCTCAGCAGATATAACCCAATTGTGTTCCCTCTATCGGCGAACAGGGTAGTCCCGAAGAGGAACATAAGGAAACCACGGGAAGTGGGTCGGAGGCCGTAATTGAGTTACCTTCGCCGAAACACGCGTTTCCATACTCGTTGTTTCATGACAAACGGACACCCTGATTCATGCTCGTTTCGCACTATCATGCACATAACTTGCATTCTCATGAGCATACCTGCATTAACATGCACATTTCTTGATATTGGCATACCTCTATGTTTGAGCATACGTTGTCACGCATGTTCCACTTTTGCATTGCGATGCATTCACTCACCGGCGCTGCGTGTGTCAAACTTTCGGAATCACATTAAATATATGTTGGTAGCATATTGTACTTGTTGCAATTTCTCTCTTTTGCAGGCACGATATTGTATGTACGGTTCAATTGAGGCTGGTGCGACCAGACGAATCGCGCAGGTATCGTATCTTCTCCGTGTGAGATGTGGCGGGGATTGAATAATCCTCCGCATTCTTAACTGCATGAAATGTAGTTGTTGCTTTGCATTCTTGCTTAAAACTGTTGCATCTATTTGCGAATACTTGCTTCATTACAGCTTGCTGCATTTGCATGATCATTGGGTTACCTCCGGCTCTTCGCATTATCATTTGCATTTTGCCCCCTGCCTGCGGGCATGCCTGCGGGCACATCTTTGTTTATCTTGCCTGTTTGTCTAAGTCTTCGGCCTTGTCAAAAATGGGTTGTCTTTGGGCTTTGACATTCACTCCCGTCACTTATGACTTTCGAGTTCTGTCAAAGAGGGGCAACTGTAGACACCCCATTTTTGACCGACCTTAAGACTCAGATGTCACTGATTGAGCGCTTGGTGATGTTGCATAATGTGCTCATTCAGAAGTTTCAGAGTTGCGGCCGTGAGCCCTGCCTCCGGACTTCCGAACCCTCTTCTGTGCCTTGTCTCGGTTTGCGAACCAGACTCGGTTTTCTCTGTTTCTTTTCCTGAGGGGAGGGAGAGGTCCAGTAGACCATCTCTCAATGTCCGCAGGCTACATTTCGTGGCCGTAGGCCATTTTGCCCATTTCGGAGTCCGGTTTCTGGTTTTTCGAGACCGTTGGCCGTGTGCCTTGGTTCGGGACGGCCTAACCACCTCCGTTTGTTCTAATTTTTGGCATACTCCTTATTTGCTCCCTTTTGAGGGACACTGGGGTCTGAGAAACCCACTTCGTGGCCGAATGCCACTTTCGGTGCTTAACAGCCCATTTTCGGGACCTCGAACTGCGCGTTTTGGCCCCCGAACTTTCGTTTTGCAACGGTTTTCGTTCATTTTTGGCAGGTACCTCTGTTTTATCACCGGAGAGGTCACTGAAGGGTGGGAGGCCAGCAATTGTTGCAGCAACCAGTTATACATCCTCCGACGCCCTCCGGCGCCCGTTTTTCGCACTTCCGGGCTAATGTTGAACACCTTGGGCCCATTTTCTTGAACTTTGAACCACATATTTGTGATGTACACACATGGGAGGACCCTAAAAGTTGGTGGCCGGCCATTAATGTTACTTGACCCTTTTGACTCCCTCCTTCCGGGCTAATGTTGAACACCTTGGGCCCATTTTCTTGAACTTTGAACCACATATTTGTGATGTACACACATGAGAGGACCCTAAAAGTTGGTGGCCGGCCAGTAATCCCACCTGACCCTTTTGAACCCCTCTTTCCGAGCTAATGTTGAACCCCTTGGACCCACTTTCTTGGACTTTTAACCACATGGTTGTGTTGTACACAGATAGGAGGACACCATCAGTTGGTGGCCGGCCACTAAATCTGATTGACCCTTTTGACCCCTAGCCGGCCGGCTAGGGGGTGTGGCCGGCCGGCCACCTGCAGCAAAAGTAACAGGCCGGCCGAGCTCCTTGCACTGTGCACTTTACAGCTGTGGAGCTTTATCCCCCAGAAAATATCTTTATCCGGGGGATATTTTGTGGGGGAAAGTTTGTCTCCTTTTCCCCCACCTTTACACCCCCTTTTTGGCCCTTATAACAAGCATGCTATATCATTTGTTGGGGTTAGAAAAATTGGTCTTCAAGCTTCCATACACAAAGCCATCTTTATCCCTCTCATTTCCTTGAAAACTTCCAAGTCCCTAATCACCATTTCTTCTACACCACCAAGCTCTACCACCACCACCTCATTTCCAGCAACAAGGAAGGCTTCTCAAAGGCTAAAGGAGCTGCAAATTGGTCCAAGAAGCAACAAAAGCTTTAGTCTTCAAGGGTGAGTAACATTTCTCCTCTTTGACCCTTTTTCTTGATCCATTTGTAAGCCCCATATGCTTTTTGTTTCAAGATCCGGCCCTAACTGAAAGGGGCCCTCTTTTGAGCTCATCTTCACTTTTCATTAAGGGCTCAACCCTGTTTGAGCCCTCCATGATGCACTTGCTTCATTGATCCTCTTATATGTCATAATCTTGCATGCTATTTTTGGCCCATGAGTAATCTGTTTTTGAGCATGTTGTAAACTTATATTAGGCTTATTTTGAGCCCCTCTTCAACATTGAAGAAGGGCTCAACACCATTTGGGACTTCCATGTTGTACTTACCTTTATACTCCTCTTTTCTTCCCCATTCTTGCATGCAATGGCAGCCTACCATGCTTTTGTTTTTGGCCATTTTACAGTTCTGAAAAAGTGCTTATTTTGGTCCATTATTCATATTTCATTTAGGTCCTTTCATGGTTTGGGACCTCCATATACCACTTCATGTTATATCTCTCTTTTATTCCCCATTCTTGCATGTTTAGTTAGCCTATCATGCTTTTGTTTTTGGCCATTTTATAGTTCTGGAAATAGTCCTATTTTGGCCCATTCTACATGTTTTATTAAGGGTCTTTGGCTGTTTGGTGAATATTTTGCATACCTCATGTTATAGCCACTTTTGAACCTCATTTTGCATCACATTTCTATCATGTTTGTATACTGATTTTGGGGCTTCCATATACTGTAAATATTCATATTTTTGGTCCCTCTTCAGTGTTGTAGAAGGGAATTTTTCAGTTTGGATTTTGCTTATATCACTTGCTTCATTACCCCTCTTTTGGCCCATATTCTTGCATGCCATTTTTGCCCTACTTATGCTTGCTGTTTGGCCATGTTTATAACTGTGAAAGTGCCTTTTTTGGGACTGCCTAGCTTCTGTCTTTGCATTTCATGTCCATATTGTGCATGTTTGGCATAGCTATAGGCCATTTCGGGTGCCTAAATTCGCATTTCGGGAATATTTCATGCATTTCGTGTCATTTCGCCTCATTTCGGGACTGTTTTCCCCATATTTTAGTGCTGAAATTCCATTAGAATGATTGCTATCCATTTCATGTCATTACATCGCATTCTGCCATTGCCTCGGTTTGCGTGCCCGTGTGCACGCATTTCGAGGCACTTCATTTTTATCCGCCGGCATCCTATGTGAGTGTGGCTGAGGCTCACTCATGTTGATATAAGCCCATATCATGTTTTCATGTCATTCGCCTTGTGTATGCCATTGCCTCGATTTGCGTGCCCGTGTGCACGCATTTTGAGGCATATCATTTTCATAGCATTGTGCATACTAGGTTGTATCTTAGATTGCATTATGTTATTTTCTCAGTTTGCGTGCCCGTGTGCACGCATTTCGAGGCATATCATTTTCATTGCATTGTGCATACCAGGTTGTATCTTAGATTGCATTCTGTCATTTTCTCGATTTGCGTGCCCGTGTGCACGCATTTCGAGGCATCTCACGTTCATAGCATGGTGTATGTTAGGATTGTATCTTAGTCGCATTTCATGCATATCATGCATATTGCATCGTGTCCGGAATAGGAGTTAGCCCGGGCACGGGAAACGAGGTATATTTCGTACTCCGAGTGACGGAATGTGTCTCAATTCCCCAGTCACCGACACTCCGGATTACCCATGATGGAGTTAGGTTTTAGCTGTAGTTTCATCTGCATTCATTCTATATTGAGTTGTGCATTTCGACTCCTCGGCCATCATGCCTCGGTATGCGTGATTGGTGGCACGAGGATCGAGACATGCATATATCTGTGCAAATACATTGCTATGCCCCTTTCCTGCTCTCTGTTGCAGCAAAACGAAGAATCAGCAACTTTTTGGGGGCTTGGCACGCATTTCAAGAACAGGTGTAAACAGAGGCTAATTGGGGCATTCCGGTGGATTTTCGCGCAAGACAACCCGGACATGCATCATCCATCAGAAGCAAGGCAGTCCCTGGCTTGCATGCCAGTTTTACAGCTTTCTTAGTTAATTTGTTAATTAATTAGGAATTTGTACATTATTCGGACTGTAATATTTTGGACTGTAATATTCTTTTATTCGGGACTGTATATTTATTCGGACCCTCCGAGTGAGGGCACAACTGTAATAAGTGTGCGTGAGTGTGATGTATGTCTTCCAACCCCACGTCTTTCTCCCTTTTATTTATCCGCTTATGATGGTTAGATTAGGGCATATTTAAATTAGCATACAGTATGACAGCATGTTTGCATTCATTCATCTGTATTGCATGCACCGGGCTCGGCGCATCATACTAACTGCATTGTACTTTCAATTTCAAAGTTGAATACATGATAGTTGTAACATTTCATATGCCATCTTAGAATAGCCGAGCCTGCTATAATTGCATTTTGCATGTGTTGCATTAGGCATTTCTGTATAGTTAGGATCATGCATGATTTCTAATGAATTCCAATTTTGGCTTGGAGTACTCGGTAAGCTTTATGCTTTAGCATCCTTGCATGCGTGTGAGTGACTGCCATGAATAGCATGCTTACCATGAGGCTATGTGCTTATCTGATATAACTGCCTGAATGCCTGTGGGTGAAGGTTGGGTTACTTAAATTGGAATAAATCATCAAATGTTTTAAAGCCTACCTGCGGGTAGCAAACCATTTTAAAAAACAAGCATGAAATGTTTCGTTCTAATTCAGGCGACCCGGTCTATATTTGTATGCTGTGCGCATCACGTAGTAACCTAGGCTAATAAACCGGAATAAGAACTCACAATGTTTTCAAAAATTGATATCATGGTTAGTAGAGGCCGGTCTATGACCGGGCGAGCGGGGGTGCTCACGAAGTGACCTTCCCCAATCGTACCCAAGTTCCCGAGCCGAGGCAACTTTGGTGATGACGGACACGTGGCCTTTTGGCACCGAGTCAGGGTTTCCTAAATTTCCCAAAATAAAATATTTAGGCGGCGACTCTGTATCTGGCAAAGCAGTCCATGTTTGGCACTTCTTTCAAAAATCTGTTTTTCTTAAAACGATTTGCCGGATTTGGACTCTTTGGTTCAGACTTAGAACCGTGACTAACGAAAGTCGAGTCCGAGCTGTAGCGAGGTCCCCCGCGGGCTTGTTACAGCTATGACCAGCAATGAAAATCTGCGTGCCCAGCAGATCAAGGAAAAAGAAGACACAGACCTGGAGATTGCTGGGCTGCAGAAGGAGCTGGAAGATGAGCGTGTTAAGGCAATGGAGGGGAGGGAGGGCCTGCAGAAGGAGTTGCAGGAAGAGAGGGCCAAGGCGGCTGCTGAAAGGGCGACCCTGCAGAAGGAGTTGGAGGAAGAGAGGGCTAAGGCAGCCTCTAAAAGGGCGGCATACCCCGATCTGTGTGTTGCAGCAGTGGATCAGTTCAAGGGGTCTGCTAAATTTCAGATGGCAGTTGATGCCGCGGTCGCCAGCAGCTTGGCGAGGGAGGAGTCTGGGGGGGCGGGCCCGTCAAGGACGACCGTTGGGGGCAGGACTGAGGCAGAAGTTATTGAGAGCTTCCAGCGGTCCGACTTCTATAAACACGAAATGGCTGAGTTCTGGGACAGTGGTTGGAAGATGTTCAAGCGTAAAGTTGAGGAGCTGTTCCCAGACTTAGACCTGAGTAGTGTAAAAATTGACGACGACGATGTGGCCCAGACCCCCCTGGATGAGGATATTGAAGAAGAAGACCTCGTGTCCAGTGAGGAGGAGTAATTGAAGAACAAGAAGAAGAAGACCTTGTACTTAGAGTTGTTTTTGCGTGTTTGTTTTTGTTTTTGAATTACTGTAATGAACTTATGTACAAATTTGTGAATAAATAAAATTTCAGTTGTGTTTTCATTCGATTGTCTGTGCTTGTGCATCTGAAATGAATGAGAATGGTGGCTTATGTGCATCTGCAAAGTGGAGGTAAAGTTGTAATAAAAACTAAATTTAAGAACTCCTCAATGTAGAGTGGAAGTGAATTTGTAATAAAAACTCAATGCAGAGTAAAGTTAAAGGCTCCTCAATGCAGAGTGAAATTGAACTATAATAAAAACTCAGTGCAGAGTAAAGTTAAGAACTCCTCGATGCAGAGTGAAATTTAAAATGTGATAAAATTATGAGTTTGTGTTTGCCACACTGCTGAAGTGGATGAGAATGGTTTATTGGAGTTAGGCTTGACTAGTAAGGAAAGAGGTTGACTTGTAAAAGTTGATGGAGAAGAAAATAATCTGACTAGTAAAGGAAACATGTAAGACTGTCGTTGGAACTTGACTAAGAGAAAAGTGGTGTAAAAACTTGGACTTGGAATTGTGATTAAGTGTGTCTACTAATGCCACAAGTATGCGTGCTCAGTTAGGGCTAAGCTGTGATTTACTGACGTTGCAAGTAACTTATTTTGGACCTGGAATTGTGGCGCTCAGTTTGGCTGAGACTTGTTATGCTTGGTCTGGTTGAGGCTTGGTCTGGCCGAGTGCTTCATGCTCAGTCTGACTGAGGCTTTTGGTGCTCAGTCTGGCTGAGGCTTTTGGTGCTCAGTCTGGCTGAGACTGTTGGCGCTCGGTTTGGCCGAGGCTTTTGGTGCTAAGTCTGGCTGAGGCTGTTGGCGCTCGGTCTGGCCGAGGCTTTTGGTGCTTAGTCTGGTTGAGGCTGTTGGCGCTCGGTCTGGCCGAGGCTTTTGGTGCTCAGTCTATCTGAGGCTTTTTGGCGGTCGGTCTGGCCGAGGCTCTTGGTGCTCATTCTGGCTGAGGCTTCTGGTGTTCAGTTTGGCTGAGGCTTTTAGTGCTCAGTCGGGCTGAGGCTGCTGGTGCTTAGTCTGGCTGAGGCTTTTTAATAAGTGCTGTAACAAAAATGTTATTGAGACAACACACAGATAGCTGAGATATAAAATTGTTGTCATGGAAAGTGCGATCCAGTTGATCAAAATTTACATTATGCCAGGGGAGAACAAGTATGTTCATGTGTGTAAATTCGTCAAAAAGAAAATACAATAACTGAGCAATAAAAAGGTAGGAGTTTATTGAAAGTAGTGCTTCAAGTGTTTAGCGTTCCATGGGTGGGGGAGGTCTCGACCTTCCATGTCCTGAAGTTGGTAAGTGCCCGGACGTGGTCGGGTTTTCACAACGTAAGGTCCCTCCCATTTGGCTGCCAGTTTACCCTCAGTCGAATTTTTGGTGGCAAGAGTTACTTCTCTCAAGACAAGGTCCCCTACAGCGAACTCCCTTGGTCGGACTTCGCGGTTGTAGTGTGTTCTCATTTTCTGTTGGTATGAGGCCAATCTGACAGTGGTGGTCTCTCTGAGCTCTTTGATTAGGTCTAGGTCTGCCCGACGGAGTTCTTCGGTTAGTTCTGGATCTGGATGTAAAACCCTTGGGGTAGGCAAACCGACTTCCACTGGAATAACCGCCTCAGTGCCGTATGTTAAGCGAAAGGGGGTCTCCCCAGTGGGAGTCCGAGCGGTAGTACGGTAAGCCCAGAGTACATTTGGTAATTCCTCAGCCCAAAGTCCTTTAGCAGCTTCTAGCTTAGTTTTGCTGATCTTCAGAAGAGAACAGTTGGTGACCTCGACTTGGCCATTGGCTTGGGGATGACCTGGGGAGGAGAAACAGGGTTGGATCTGGAGGTCTGCATAGAACTTCCTGTATTTGGCATTGTCGAATTGTTTGCCGTTGTCGGAGACGATGGCTTGAGGGATGCCAAACCTGCATATGATCGACTGCCAGATGAATTTGGTTGTGTTCCGTTCGGTAATGGTGGCAAGGGGTTCTGCTTCTACCCACTTGGTGAAGTAATCAATGGCGACAATTGCGAACTTGGTCTGGCCTCGGCTGGTGGGAAGTGGACCAACTAAATCGATCCCCCATTTGGCGAACGGATAAGGACTGCAAAGTGTGATCAACTCGGTGGGAGGAGCATGAGAGATATTGGCGAAGCGTTGACATTTATCACATTTGAGCACGAAGTCGGTCGCATCTTGGTTGAGGGTAGGCCAGAAATATCCAGTGCGAAGTATTTTGTGGGCTAGGGACCGGCCGCCTGAATGATTACCGCAGATACCCTCATGGATTTCTCGTATCACATAGGTTGCTTGAGCTGGACTGAGGCATCGCAGATATGGGCGTGAAAAACCATGTTTGTACAAGACACCACTGACGAGGATGTAATTGGACGACCGGGCCTTAACTTTGGCGGCTTGCTGTTGGTTATCTGGAAGTTCCCCTGTTGTCAAAAATAGAAAGATGTCCGACGCCCAAGGGATGGGCTCATTCTAGAGGAACTGCACTTCTTGCTGATCAGGAGAAATGGCAGGGTGGGCTAGGTATTCAAGACGGACACCATGGCTGAGGTCGGACTGGTCTGCAGAAGCCAACTAAGCCATCTCGTCTGCCTTGAGTTTTCCGCCCGAGGAATGTGTTGGATGTGGAAGGTATTGAAGAGGCGAACGAGGGGAAGTGAAATATCCCTGTAAGCCCGCATTGTGTCCTCCTTTGCATCGAATTCTCCCGTAATTTGTCCGACAATGAGCTAGGAGTCGCTGAACACCCGAATGTGGCTGACACCAATGTCCCTGGCCAGGCGGAGCCTTGCTATCAATGCCTCATATTCGGCCTTATTGTTACTGGTATCGAACAAGAAACGGAGAGCACATTTGAAATAACCACCCTTAGGGGCGGTAAGGATGAGGCCAGCCCCACTGTTTTCTCTGCGGGATGATCCGTTGACATTGAGAGTCCACGAATGAGGGTCCTTTGGCTCGGTAGGGGTTGGTGGGGGCTGAGTGGCCGTGGTTGGGGCAGGATTAGTGAACTCCAGGATGAAATCGGTGACAGCCTGCCCTTTAATTGCTGTTCGAGGTCGGTAAGAGATGTCAAACTGGCTGAGTTCCACCGACCATTGCATGAGTCTGCCAGAGAGCTCTGGTTGCTGCATTACCTTCTTTAAAGGTTGGTCGGTGAGGACCACTATGGAATGGGCTTGGAAGTAAGGACGGAGTTGTCTGGAGGCGATGACCAGGGCCAAGGACAATTTTTCTAACAGTGGGTAATTCTGCTCGGCGCCCCTGAGGGCCCGACTGATGTAGTAGACCGGCCGTTGAACAGAGTCGTCTTCCCTGATAAGAGCTGCACTGACTGCGGTGCTTGAAATGGCTAAGTAGAGGAAGAGGGGTTCGCCAGTGATTGCTTGAGATAGGAGGGGGGGTTGGCCATGCACTGCTTCAACTGCTGAAAGGCCTCTTCGGACTCGGTTGTCCATTTAAAAGTTTGCCGAAGAACTTTGAAGAAGGGGAGACACTTATTCGTTGCGCGGGAAATGAAGCGGTTAAGGGCGGCAACTCGGCCAGTGAGTCTTTGAACTTCCTTAACCGTTCTGGGTGACTGCATTTCAATCAAGGCTTTGATCTTTTCAGGGTTAGCTTTATGCCCCGCTGATTGACCATGAAACCCAAGAACTTCCCAGATCCTACGCCGAAGGCGCACTTCTCCGGGTTGAGCTTCATTTGGTACTTCCGTAGGGTGGCGAAGGTCTCTCGCAGGTCGGTCAGATGGTCAGCGGAGAGTTTGCTCTTGACTAGCATATCATCGACATATACTTCCATGTTCCGACCGATTTGATGATGGAAAACGGCGTTGACCAACCGTTGGTAGGTGGCCCCAGCATTTTTCAGTCCAAATGGCATCACTTGGTAATGGTAGGTGCCTCGGTCGGTAATGAAAGAGGTGTGTTCCCGATCAGATGGATGCATCAGAATTTGGTTATACCCAGTGAAGGCATCCATGAAGCTGAGCATTTGGTGATCGGCCGTGGCGTCGACCAGCAGATCTATGCGGGGAAGAGGATAACTGTCTTTGGGGCAAGCTCGGTTGAGGTCTGAGTAGTCGACACAAAGTCGCCATTTACCATTGTTCTTGCGAACCAGGACCACGTTTGACAACCATCTAGGGTAGTCCACATTCTTGATGAATTGGGCCTCAAGGAGCTTGTCAACCTCTGCGGCAATAAGAGTATTGCGCTCAGGATGAAAGATGCGCTGTTTTAGGCGGTAAGGTCAGAAATGGGGTTCAATGCTGAGGCGATGGGTTATGAAGGAGGGGTCAATACCCGGCATGTCTGAATGGCTCCAGGCAAAGACATCATTGTGCTCGGTCAGGAGGGTAGTAAGGTCGGCCTTTGCTTGGGGGGATAGTTGGCTGCCGATTTTGGCAGTTTTCATTGGGTTGGTGGGGTCGATAGGAACCTCCACGAGTTCCTCCACAGGTTCTCCTCTGACCAGCTCGTCCTCATCTCGGACGTCAAGTCCTTCAATGATCATAGCTTCCTTTAGCCTGACTTCTTTTAGTAAGGCAACATAGCATTCCCTGGCCACGGTCTGCTCTCCCCTTACAGTCCTGATCCCCAGATCGGTGGGAAACTTAACGGCAAGGTGATAAGTTAATGTGATAGCTTGGAAGGCATTTAGGGCAGTACGGCCAATGATGATGTTGTAGGCGGATGGGCAGTCGACAACAAGGAAGGTGAGCAATTTTGTAGTTTGCCGTGGGTACTTGCCGATTGTGATGGGAAGATCAATGGAGCCGATGGAAGTGACCCGATCGCCAGTGAAACCGACCAAAGGGGTTTGGAGAGGAGACAGACTTTCCTCCCCAATTTTGAGCTGGCGAAAGCAGTTGAGAAAGATGATGTCTAAAGAACTGCTGTTGTCGATGAGAACTCGTCTGACCCTGTAGTTGGAGGGGAGGGCAGAAATGACGAGAGGGTCATCATGAGGGTAGCGGATGCCTGTACAGTCGGCGTCCGTGAAGGTGATAGGCTCGGTCCAGTGCTTGGGCTGTTTGGTGGGTCGATCGACCGTTGCAACTGCTTTGTTTGAACCCTGTCTTATTTTCCTGAGTTCTTCCCTCTGAGCCGAGCGGGATGGTCCCCCGCAAGCAAGGCCGCCTGAAATGACTCTGATCTCTCCAATAGGTGGGGGGGTTGCCTGGCGGCCGAGGTTGTTGTGGAGGGCGATCATGGCCTGGGTTAGGTTGGGCTGGCTGCCGGGGGGGGGTGAACCGGCGGTTGTTTCTGAGGGGCTCAGTTCTTTGCCTCTGCTGAGGGCGGGTGTCCGTGAACCGGCTAAGACGTCCCTGGCGTATGAGGGTCTCGACCTGATCTTTGAGGTTAACGCACTCATCGGTGTTATGGCCATGGTCATGGTGGAAGCGACAATATTTGGACTGGTCTTTCCGATTGGAAGGGGTTCGTGACGGTTGGGGCCATTTAAGGGGGTAGTCCCGCTGGATCTGATTGAGGACTTGTTCCATGGGGGAGTTAAGGGGTGTGTACCGCTCGAAACCGACCGGGCGGTCGGGCTGGTGCCGACCGGTCAGCTCGGGGGTGCCGGTTGGTATAATGCGGTGTTTGGCTATTATACTGAGTGTTTCTGGGTTCTGATTCTTTTCTCTTTTCTCTGGGGGCCGGGTTTTTGGTTATGGGATCTTGCCGGGCGGCTAGGGAAACTTCAGCATTCATGTGTTTTTGGGCTTTGGAGAGTAGTGTTGCCATGGAGGTCGGGGGGTTTTTAGAGAGGGAGAACAGGAAGTCGGACCACTGCAGACCGGCCATGAAAGCAGTGAGGATGACCTTGTCATCATTTTTCGCTACTTGCAGGGCCTTGGTGTTGAAGCGGGTAAAAAAACTGCGTAGTGACTCCCCCTCGGTCTGTCGAATGTTGAGGAGTTGGGTTGCGGGGCGTCGCTGGCGCTGGGCTCCAATAAAATGGCTGAGGAAGGAGTCACTGAGATGTTGGAAAGTGGAGACGAAGTCTGTTGGTAATTGGCTAAACCACAGCCGAGCTGATCCCTTCAGTGTCACGGGGAAAGCTCGACACATGATCTCATCAGGGAATGCATGGAGGATCATGAGGGTTCTGTAGGTCTCCAGATGGTCAACTGGGTCTGTCGTACCATCAAAAGAGTCGATGGTGGGCATCTTGAACTTGGGGGGTAGAGGTTTGTCGCGGATAGAGGCGACAAATGGTGAGTTTGCTGTGGTAGAGGGTTTATGCTGGATGTTCTGCATGACCCCTTGGAGTTGGAGCTTCATGGCTCGGAGTTCCACGTCCCAGAGAGGGATGTGGTCACCTCCGGAGGGCAACGGGGGCTGGACGCTGCTAGCCTCTCCTTTAAGGATTGGTGGCGAGATCGATGGTTGTGGACCCTGGGGTGGTAGGTTTATACCTGGAGGAGGGGGTTACAAGCCTTCTCTGTTGGGCGGATTAGGCTGCGGAATAGTATGGCTCGGGGCTTGTTCGTAGTTGAGGGGAATATCGGGAGGTGGTGGAGGGGGCATAGGAAGGTTTCTTTGGAGTAGGGCATTGATTAGGGCTTGGTTTTGCTCGGCCATGCGGTTAATACTGTTGGTAAGCTCGATGAAATACTGTGGTGGGTTGTTTGGATTAGGGGGGTCGGCTTGGTGGTCGGCAACATTTTGGTGAGAAGCCATGGATCTAGTCGTGACCATACACTTCGATGGGTAGTGAGAAAGGGTTATTGGAATGGGGTCTCCGGCGACAGTGAACACAATTGGCGCGAGGAGCAAAGCTTTCCCATAGACGACGCCAACTGATGATACAGTTACTACACAACGGGTCCCAGGTGGAATGGGTCGGACTAATCCACGCTTCTTCAACTGGTAACTGAGTGTTCAAGCCCACCAGAGAACCTGCACAGGAGTTCAATGGGGAACGGGGAGTCCCCCAGCGAACCCTCCGACGAGCAAGTTAGAGAGAGAGAGAAGTGAAATGTAGAGATATGAATTGGAGATAGAAAACTTAACATTCTTCTTGTCTTCAACGTCTGCTTATATCCTTTGGTAATTATTTCGCCGTCCCTTCCGACCTGCCACCTTGGCCGAAAGTCTATGCTGTAGCTTACCTTGTTCAGGGTGAGGGGGTGCTGTTTTGACGGAGAGGTGTTGTCGTAATAAATGCTGTGATGGGCTGCATTAATGGTGATGTGCAGTGGCAATAACTTTGCAGATCTTTGTCTGCTGATGTAGCTTGTCCTTTACCTGCCGTATGTCTGAATGTCATTGGCTCTTTATGCCACGTTGGATTCCAACTGTTCTGGACTTCACCAGTTGGGTTATGTATTGGGCTTCAAGTGATGGGCTTGGGTTGTTCATAGTGGGCTATGGCCTTTATGGGCTTACCCACGTCAGTATAATGCACGTGCCTGGTCCCTCGCGGTGTGTCAACATATTGTCAGCTTTGGGGTTAGGCCGCTGAGAGCTTGCCCCCTTACGGTTTTGTTCCTCCCCCTAGAAGAGGGGAAAAGGCCTGTTGACAGATGGAGGGGGCCAGTACACTTATAAGGTAGACGAGGAGTCCCTCTTGAGTCGATGTGGGATAGACCCAATATAACCCCCTAGTGGACTGGGCTGCGAACAGCAGAAGAGTTTGCCGGACGCCCTTCTTCTAGCGCCAATGCACTGCTTGGTCCCTCGCGGTGTGTCAACATATTGTCCTCTTTGGGGTTGGGCCGCTGAGAGCTTGCCCCCTTACGGTTTTGTTCCTCCCCCTGGAAGAGGGAAAAAGGCCTGTTGACAGATAGAGGAGGCCAGTACGCTTATAAGGTAGACGAGGAGTCCCTCCCGAGTCGATATGGGATAGACCCAACAAAAGTTATCAAAAAACCTTTTAAAATTTTGTTAAATACAAAAAAATAGTGTGTAGACATCCTATTTTGACCAACCCTAAGACTTAGATGCTTTTTTCTAGTCATTCGATGATGAAAACCTATACACATGACTTCAATATCTCTAGCAAATTCATGATTGAAAGTAGATTCCAACCGTACACCCATTTTGACCAAAACTATTTTTAGACCTTTAAAACTATTTTCAAAATATTTGTAGACTTGTAAAATCCAATCATTCTGTGATGTCCAAGCTAACTTTTCAATAAAAACATTGTATATTTCAATAACTGAGCAAAAGATAGAGTAGAAATGAGTATAAAGGAGGAGAATCCTTTGGTAATATCCTGTTTGCACCATTTTGGCCTTAGTCGTACAAAAATTATTTTTCCAGACAACTTTTTTGTTTGGCCTGCACTTTTTTGTTTGGCGAGACAATTTTTGTATGACAAGACAATTTTTGGGGCAAACAGATTAGTTTCTAGAAGATCCCACCGTGCAAACTATTACATAATTTACGAAAAATTGCACCCAAGGCACCTTTCTCAACCGTTTAGCCTATAAAACCCCCCGAGATCATTGAATTAGAGAACCCTTGACCCTTAAAACCGTTGAAGGATTGAATTAATGAAGACACCCAAAAACTCTTCAATTATTTTCTCTCTATACTCACATATATACATATACCATTGAAGCTATCATCAATGGAGATTTTTGCTAGAGATTCAAGTCCAATTTCAAAAGCTTGAGGGTGATTAGAAGAAGGATTGTCAATTAAGCTGCTCATCGTCTTTACTTGAGGTAAACTCTTGAACTTTCTCATCATTTTCTCTTCTATTTTCTTTTCTTCTCTCTCTTGCCAAACACTGTATACTTTTGATTTCTATTTTTTATAATGTGATTGGTCTTTGTGGATAGTGGGGGGGATTAGCCACCCCTTTATAAGAGTTGCTGGAATTGCTTAAATTCTTGTTTTCTTTCATTTTCTCTCATTTTCTCACGTCCCAAACACTTTATTTTCTGAGTTTTTATTGCTTATTTAGATTAGATATGGACTTGTATAGAGGGTTTTATTCCTACCCTATGTTTTATTTTCATAATTCTCTTGATTGTTTTCATTTTCTTTCGTTTTTTTCCCCCCTCAATTTTTCACTTATTTTCTCACCATCCAAACAAGTTTAACTTTCATAATTCAATCCTTGTTCATATTCTAATGAGCTTTTGTGATTTTTTTATGGGGCTAATTGAATGATCCGTGAGTTCAATTGGGAGATTAGAGAGCCTTCTATCTTTATTTTCTTTCATTTTCTCCTACTTTCTCTGTATTTTCATGGAAGCCAAACGTGTTTTCCACCTAGAAATGATTTGTAATCTACTCTCTCCACCCACTCTTTACATGGATTTGAGTATATATTTGCTCTTTTCCATGAGAGATGATGTAAATTCATGTTCATTTATTTGATTTGCTTTTTATTTGGTTCCATCTCTACTTTGCTTCTATGATCATCATTGATTTTCTATATCCTTGGTGATCAAGGAAATTCCACCTTCTCATGATTTTTCCATGATGAGAATGGTGGATTTTGCTTGTTTTAATTCTTGGTGATAAAAAAAAAACTCAATTTTTTGTGTGAGTTAAACCAAAGAAGATTGCTATTTTCCTTGAAATGACGTGAACAAAATATCTGTATTATTTTATTATTTTAGATGTATAAAGGTTAAGAGGCAAATATGTCATTTTAACTTGACAGGGGGGTATGTGTAATTTTTAAAACATGAAGGAAGAATTTGTATTAAATAGAAATCTCAAGGGGGTGTCAATGTAATTTACCCTTTTAAATTTGTCAATTTATTTATTTATTATTTATCTTCAATTTAAACCATGCGCCTATTTCTACTAAGTAAAATTGATGAAAAAAATATATATTTTAGCCATTAAACTCAATGTAAGTGTACATAAAATGTTTAAAACATCATTTTTTGTTAAGTTTAATTACTAAATTACCATTTCTTTCGGTCGATTTTACTTAACAAAAATAGGCTAATAGTTTAGATTAAACAAATTCAAATATTATGATTGAAATTGATAAAATTAAAAATTTAGGATTTATTCAGTTATAAGGATCAAACCTTGAGTTTTATAAAAAAAAAAAAAAATCTCCCAAATAAAAATAAAAAATTGACTAATATATATATATATATTTTAAAAAAGGTCCATTAAACACCAAAAAAAAAAAAAAAAAACTCAAAAATTCAAAACCAAACAAATTATTTGTTTGTTTAGATGTGTTGGTACAAAGCTTGTGCCATCATTAAGGCTGTTTTAAAAAGTGGATTAAAAGTCATTTATCAATTTTGAATCTATTTTCAGTCACATTATCTTATATATTTTTTTTATTAAATATTTTAAAAAAAGTCAAAATAAATAAATAAAAAAAATAAACTTTAATCATTTTTTCAAAACAACACTAAATCTTTGGAGATTGTTTGATTTTAGATTTGACTCTTGTGTGACAACAGTACTTGCTAAGAGACAGAACCACGCAATTTTGTTTTTTTGGTGTGTGGAAAAGTAGTCGCAATAATTAAAAATGCATGATTACGTAGTTATTTTGCCGCAAGCAAGTTCATTTCATTTTTAAACAATAAAAAGTTTCTTAATTTAAAGAAGTATCATACCCAACTCAAGGGGTTGTGGCATTGTGGCATTGTAGTAAGGTTTTAAAGTTTAAGTCCCAAAGTTACAAGTTCAATTCTCCTTTTGGGTCAATTTTTTGGGCGAAGCACGGTTGGTTAGGAGGTTGGACCTCAAGGATGCTTAATCAGCTACTTGGTGTAGGTTTAATGCTCCCCACTGTGCGAGTCCTGACTTAATCGAAACTTGCCTTGGGAGGTCGGGACAAGCTTCCAGGTTATAGTCTTTTACACCCTGGTGATCTCTGCCTTGAACCTGCGGGAAGGTGGGAGGATTTCCCTGTAACAAAAAAAAGAAAAAAAAGAAAAAAAGAAGAAGAAAGTATCATACCCACAAGCACAAAGATGCTACGTATTCAGATTTTTATGAGAGGATCATCTCTGTTTTTGTAAAAAGCTAGTTAGGAAGTTGTCATTACTATCATTTGCAAGTGCAAGGGTCACAGGTGCAATTGATTCCACAGTTGCAGCCATTCTCAGCCAAATCAAACCCAACAACAGTGACACAGAACCCCACAAATTAAACCACTTATGAATGAGATAAAATCAGATTAATTACATTAGTGACCCTAAACTGAATATTTTGTTACATTTTAATCTATAATTTTTTAATTGTTCCACTTTAGTTTTTAAAATTGTGTTTGAATCATAAATTTGAGTAAAAATTTAAAAGAAAAAGAGAAAATGTGAATGAAATATAAATTATTTATTTATTTATTTCCATTTTCCCTTTTTGTTTTCAAATCCTCATCCACATTTATAATCTCAACACAGTGTAAAGTATACGATCTTATATACTTTTAGCACCAACTGTAAGAATATAGGATTTATATACTAGAAATCAAAACACTATGAATATGATTAACTACTAAAACATAAACTTGGATACATACCGTTTGATTCCGTTATTGTCTTGAGTTTTGCTTCTTTGAAAGATGATGGTATTCACAATCGGAAACCTTAGCACCAGCTCTTCCCCTCATTCTTCTAATCTTTATGTTGTCTTTCAATGGGGCTGACAACCCTTTGATCTACATATATATAGATATATGTAAACCCTAATAAGGATAGGAGAGGGGACTGGGCCTAAATAAAACAATTACTGGACCCTCCCATTAAGGAACCCAAATAACTTAAAACAGGCCTTACACCTCTATATCACATATCCACATATAAAATAATATATACACTAAGATGACCATGGCCCAAACTTTATGGATCACAATAATAATTTTGGGCTCATACCAGTCAATCTATCTGAATCACGTTCAACCCGTTTTTCACAAACCAAACAAAATATAGTCAATGACAGCCTAATTAAGAATAAATTCTTACATTCTCCCACTTAGGCAACATTGACTACTACTTTAAGAAAATATTTTATTTAAGAAAAATGACTCTCGGGTTAAACAACTTTAGTGGCCACATAAACATGATTCAGAATAAAAACATCTCAGTACAGAATCCCGTTCAATGAGAAATATTAATATCGAACTATAGCGGTAATTATGCTATTAAACAACATAACACATTCCATAATTACAAACACTAATATCTCACCAACATGGATTCCTATATGTGATAAAGCGTAGTGTGGAATTTCAGCATAATTGATCCAAAATTATATAACATGCTAATTCCACATTCAATCCTCTGTATGGTCTTAACAAGACCCTGCAAGGAATTTTATTCCATTTTACACTTCCAAAAGAAGCCTTTATTCCTCTAAACCGAGGTCTTTCATGCTTTAAACCAAGCATCACACTTTATGGATCCATATACACTTCTAAACCGAAGTGTTAATCTTTATATCTCAAAATTAAAACATAGCTGTAAGAGCTCATATATAAGAGGTATACATATATGACAATTACCATTTATGTGTACACACATATAACTATAAACAAAATGTGAATAAACACATTAAACTTTATTAACTGAAATATACCATAAATAATATTCATGGATAAAAAATTTCTTTAACCAAGCCCATAAAAAACTGTAAGGTACCCATATGCTCAATATATTTAGCAAACTAAAATTTGGCTTAAGCCCTATATTTAGAGGATCAACTAGTATGTATTCTATAACATGTGCTCATAAAGAATATCATCTTTAACAACTCTTTAATTCTGGAGTACTTTAAATTTATGTATTTTACGCCATCAGAGTTTTTGTTATTCTTCATAGAAAAAATTAAAACCATATATCATAATACATCTTTATAGGTTTGGAGATGAAATTAACAATTCCAAACTCTGAAATAAAATTCTTTAATTACATAACTCAATTCGAACTCTGAAATATGTTTGCATAGTGAAAAATTATAAGAGATTTTATATATCATCTGAACAACTTCCAAAGTCGACATTATACAACCAATAATATTAACATGATTAATTCTTCTATAGCCAATTGTATAATCTTTAATTCTCTATAAATATCATAACACTTTATATGTTCCAACCCAATGGTCAAGACTTAAATTAAAATAATAATTGTCTAACAAACTAATTACATAGGCACCAAGTTTAATCCAAACTTCATAATTCATTAAACTCTCACAACACTAGCATACAAGACATTCTTCATGAATTTTTTTTTTTTTCTCAAAATCATTTTATGAATACTGAATGTTAATTAATCTCGATCATTAAGAAGAGCAAAGTAAAACTTTCAATTCTGCATATTAAATTCAGTAAAATTGTGCTCTAGGTATGCTCTTTGAGATGAGACAAATAATCTTCTAAGTTATTTTTCAAGTATCTTAATGCCAAACACATAAAATACTTTGCCAAGATATTTTATATCAAAAATTTATTAACAACAATATCTTCACATCAAGTATTAGTTCGAAATTATTACTAGTAAGTAAAATTCCATCGCTATAAAGGATCAAGAAAAATAAATTACTTCCACTGACCTTGAGATATATGCATAAATTAACAGTATTATCCATAAAGCCAAGTAATAATATTTGGTGAACCTTTAAATATCATTGCTCAGAAGTTTGTTTAAAACCATAGATAAATTTGTTTAACTTACAAATCAAATTTATTTTGTTTGGCGAAGCAAAAGATAAAAAATGCCACAATACCACTATAATCATTATAAACCTATATTTATAACATTGGTAAGAACAATACTCTTTTCAAATCGCAACCTCTTACAATAGTTTTGTATTTATTTATTTATCTTCAAAAAAATACTCATTAGATTTCAAACCTTTTAAAAAAGTATAACATGATCTCATATCTAATTAATAATTTGTACCAATTCATTTACCATGTTACAAATCGCCAATATCTTCATCATACGTAGCAATCATCTCTTCAATCTCTTGATATTGCTCACTTAGAAAAATAATATAATCGCAAGGATCTTTTAATTGTATGAGAATGTCTAGAAGATTGCACGTGTTATACATGTTCAACTTTTATCAATTGACTGAATAGACACTTCAGATTCTACTTGCACTCTCACTTTTTCTATGTGAGAATGAACAGACCAATTTATTATAATAGACACAAGTATACAAGAAGATTTATATATTTAAACTGTTCACCAATCTAATAACTTCACATTTTAAAAGCTTAAAAGATTCTTATGTCAAAACCAAGATAATAGAACCATTGACAACTTACAAAGTAACAACAAATAGCTATAGGTCCCATTTTGATTTCAAAATATATCATAAAATTTTTACTTTTGTACAATCCCAAACTCAAAAGTTATTCCAACTAAATTTTATATTAGTTTGCAATTCAAAAGTGTTTTAAAAATATTTTTAACTTAGTATCATATGTAAAGTATACATAGCAATATTTTATAACAAAAACTTGTATAATTTAAACATGTTAACATACACCTCATCATTTTATTGGAGTCCAATTACGACGCTCAAGTACTCAACTTTCTTCCGAAGTTACAACCATGATATATTTAAATTGATTCCACAATTTTGTAAAAATTAATAAGAGGTTACTGCATTAACCAAAATTATCATGTTTACTATAATATCCATCTTCAATTAATAATTTTAAAATCTTCACCAATATGTTTTTCAACATAAATGAGATAGACAAATGCATAACATCAATACTCATTTATAAAATTAATAGAATAATTTCTCCCACACACTTTATGATAATTATCATCCAAGCCAAAATAAAAACTATTTCAATTATTATTATTATTTTATTTATTACCAAAATTAAAAACAATAACAATGCTTATTTTGTTGACATTAAAATTGAATTTTATCTCATGGATGATATAAAAATAACATTCTTTAAAATAAGATCAGTACAAAACTATAACTTAAATAACTTGACCAGAAAATAAAATTTTGATTAACACAAGCATTTTTTAAGCAGTTTAAAAAACAAATTAGGAGATTCCGAAGGTGGGAAGAGCGTCATAACTCACAAAAAATTCTAAAGAATTTTTCTTACTTGAGTTAATAATATGTAAAGAGATTTGCGGAATATTCTAAAAGGAAAATATAAAACACTGAAGAGACATAATGATTTGTAAAAGTCGAAGGTATTATATAGAGCATTGTAGAGTATAATTTAGATTTTCTTGTAAGAATCACCTAATGGATATTCTAAAACTCTGCTTTGTTAAATAGCTAACATTGAATATAATTTCAATCTTTCATACCATATCGAGATCTTAATATAAATGGTCAAGAAGACACATTCTCGAGTATATCAATATCTAAATCAGTTAGTCTTAAAGCTAACTCAATATCTTTTAACCAATTCATAATCAAAACTTTAATGGAGTAAATTTGATTTTCATAAAAATATCTCCCTTCATTGCTTTCAATTCAATATAATATCATTCAATTATATATGGACAATAATAATCTCATAATTACAATTAACATTCTCAAATATTTAAAATGTATCACTCTTAAACTGAATATATAGAAAGTATTTTCACAACTCCAACTTTCAATTATACATAGGCAATTAGTATAATCTCACAAGAATATGTTGCGAATAAACTTTAGCAATATTCTCAGATGTGCCAGAATGTATCACTATATAAACACCTTTGGGTTGAATATATAGAATACAATCAACATCTTTAAACTTCAATATAATCTTAATTAATTATACATGGACAATAATTATAATCTCACAACAATGGGCTGCAAATAAACTTTAACAATATTGTCAGATGTTTCAGAATGTATCATTATATAAATACCTTTGGGCTAAATATATAAGACACATTCTAACACCTATAAACAAGTCAACTAGCAAGAATGATTTATCAAGAAATTATCTCCTATGGGTAGATAAATTCTTTCAAAATCAATAAAATTTTCCTTACTAGCGGCTCACACTACCTCTAAAATTAATACACTCAATTAACCCCCTTTGGGTAGGTAATTGAGTGATATAATATTAGAAGAGCTTCCCAGAATCCTTATTGGTAAATCATTTTAAATCTCAATAGGTTAACCAATTCGGCAGTATCACCCATATTGATTCAAAATCTTCCAACTGGGACAAAAATAAATATTTGTCCACCTTTAAAACTTTATTTATTTATTAGGTCATATGACTTTTATTAAATTTTCAGCATATCCAAGTGCCCATCAAAGCATATATAATATCATATTACGAATCACCACTGAACAGTTACTCAAAAAATAATATCTCTCGGCGAACCAAAATTCGCATATGAATGTACAAAAATTACACCAAAGTGATATACATGATATAGAACTCTTAAACAATCTTAATATTTACGTAAAAGTCATAAAAACAAATATGTTTCATATCTTTTGCAAATATTTGATTAGGTGAGATTTGAAATATATATATATATATATATATATCAATATAGATTCAATATACACACATCCATATTTTACAATTGTCACAAAACTACCAGATCCAAATTACTATTTTTTATTTTATAAAACATAATTGGAACCAAACTATCAATACTCAAACAGTATGTATTTATTACATTGAAAAAGTTTTCTTGAAATTACTAAAGCACGATTTTGAGATGCAAAAGCATCATTCAGTAAAAAGAAATATTAATTTATTCCTTATCATTATATAAAATAAATTTACTGAAATAATCTGCCATAATTTTGATTCTAGTATAAACTTGCTCTGATACCACATGTAAGAATATAGGATCTATATACTAGAAATCAAAACACTATGAATATGATTAACTACTAAAACATAAACTTGGATACATACCGTTTGATTCCGTTATTGTCTTGAGTTTTGCTTCTTTGAAAGATGATGGTATTCACAATCGGAAACCTTAGCACCAGCTCTTCCCCTCATTCTCCTAATCTTTATGTTGTCTTTCAATGGGGCTGACAATCCTTTGATCTACATATATATAGATATATGTAAACCCTAATAAGGATAGGAGAGGGGACTGGGCCTAAATAAAACAATTACTGGACCCTCCCATTAAGGAACCCAAATAACTTAAAACAGGCCTTACACCTCTATATCACATATCCACATATAAAATAATATATACACTAAGATGACCATGGCCCAAACTTTATGGATCACAATAATAATTTTGGGCTCATACCAGTCAATCTATCTGAATCACGTTCAACCCGTTTTTCACAAACCAAACAAAATATAGTTAATGACAGCCTAATTAAGAATAAATTCTTACACCAACATCATTCAATATTAATTTTTAAAATTTTGCACCAAACCTCCACAGAATTTAAAAATGCCCATTATCCCATTACTGATTTTGAATGGTATTGATATTAATGAGAAAAGTATAACACATATTTAGAGATCAAAATATAACAAATAAAAGATTGAAGGATTAAAATGTAACCAAACATATTTGGAGACAAAAAGAGTGAAGTCAAATTCAATGCACTAGGTATTCAAGATATTTTTCACTTGTGAATGTGATAAAATCAATTGTGTGGTTGAGACAAAAGAGTTAAATTCAATGCACAAGTTGTTCATTAAAAATAATTGAGAGCACTAAAAGTGGTGCTCTAATAGTACAACTAATGATGTGACAGTGGACCCCGCCCACTGCCTATGCCTTTTTTTTTTTTTTTTTTGGCATTCCAAATATATTAGTTCTATTAGTGATCTTTTTTTTTTAGTGGTATGAATCATTGTTGATATTTTTTACTACAAAATTGAATCACTATGATGACACTCATGTCTTGACTTTGATGTGAAAAGAAATAAAAATTTTAATTTCGAAACAATTTGTGCAAAATGAAAAAAAAAAATTAATAAAATCACATTGTTGCTATCTAAGAGATGTGTTGGTCTGCCTTGCATGGTATATTTTAGTCTCCAAATTCTTGTTGAATTTATATATAATTTTTTTTAATCAACAAA
Organism: Camellia sinensis; assembly: GCF_055761805.1. Taxonomy (NCBI): domain Eukaryota; kingdom Viridiplantae; phylum Streptophyta; class Magnoliopsida; order Ericales; family Theaceae; genus Camellia; species Camellia sinensis. The sequence goes on from NC_138972.1 coordinate 65,896,749, forward strand.
AAGAGACTATTTTATTGATGCAAGAATCGGAGTGCACACAATGATTTACATCAACAAAAGGAGAGTGCAAGAAAAATCAAAGCCAAACTACGTGACCCCAACAAGGCTCACGCCACAAAACTAGCTCAATCATTTGCTAGCACCCCCGCCAAGTTTGTGCGAAACCAACCAATTACAAAACTAGATCAACTCCCAAACAAAGCTAAAGCACAAAAGGCAAACTACAAAAATACAAGAATGCAGCAACAACCACCCTACAGCAGAATGATGTGCACCAGCCACATATTGGTGCAACCGGAAGCAGCAGTCATAGCACTGCAACAGAGAGTGGATTGAACCAAACACCTCCATGCCCTTCAAACCCAACATTAATCCTCAGAATTATTTTAAGCTCCTCCTAACCTGTTGTGGATTAAACACAAATTGATCAACTGAGTAATCTCTAGCTACCTGATTAGTCCTCATCCAGATGGCCACTCTGACCTTGATCAGATCACTGATGTCTTCAAAATTGGGCTGAACCTCTTTATGTATAAATTCTTTACTATCATTATTTCATATTTGACATACTCTAAACATGGGTTGGTGAATGAATCTACATGTGATAATATGTTCAAGTTGGTTAGTAAGTTAAATTGTTGGAATTCTTATAATTTTACTATCTTGCTTCTACATATGTATTTTTTTTTTTTTTTTTGTTTTGTTTTGTTTTTTTTTTTTTAATCTGGATTTCTTAACTTTATATATAATTGCGAGTATCATGACTCATTTTTGACATTCTATTCTGCCAAAATTTCGCCCACCTTAGATTTTAGTTGATTTTATTTAATTTTTTTTAACTCTAAAAAAGCTTTTAGAACACATATTGAAAAAAATTGTTGGGATTGCTTTAGATCGCTACAATACCATTTTAAAATATACAATGTTTCAGAACATGTGTTTCAACACGTAATTTGTTGTTTGGTTTTGATTGATTTTCTAAAAATTAATTTTTATGTGTTTTTTAATATTTTAAGTAATTTTTTAATTTGTAAATGCACATAACTTAGATGCACCCAAAAAATAAAATATTTGAAAAAAATATTTTCAAAATTCAATAAATACATAGATTACGAAAATGTATTAATTTTTTTAAAAAAAAAAATATTTTTTTTGTATTTGATGAATTTTTTTCTTCATAAATATTATACATTTTAAGTGTATTTAGATTAAATGCATCTAAAAAATAATTTTTTTTTTAAAATATTAAAATTTTTGACAAAAAAACAAAAAATTACTGAAAATAAAAAGTTTAAAGAAGGTGATTAGTTTTTTCCGTAATGATTCTTCCTCAAGGTCACACCACGATCATATCCATGACACGTGTGAGTTGTTTTATGCAAGCTTGAGAGGTTGACCCTTTTCTCTTTAATTATTCATACTATTATAAAGTGGAGGTTCCAATGGTGTTGGAATAATGTACACTTTTATTTTTGAAAATATCTTTCTAATCTATTTGAAATAAAAAATTATATAGTGTTAGGTTTTTGTATTTGACAATCTCATTTGATAAAATTGCTTTCAGTTGTATTTTTATTCACTCTTTTTTTACAGTGAAGCGATGAGTGTTTAGATGGAAATTCTACTCAAATTGTGCTTATACAGAGAAGTTTGTAATCCTTATCCTTTTATGCTTGCCACTTTGTTGACTATGTACGAGGGTTGAGCTGCTCGATTAGCTCGCAGGGGTCTAGGAGGTAGTGCTCTCGAAGCAAAAAAAAAATGCAGTTGAAGTTATTTGTGCACTCGAGCGATGAATGGCATCATCCAGTACCTTTCTAGAGTGTCCAAACTTCTGAGAGTATCTTATATACGCTCGAGCGGTGGAGTCTTAGCTTGAGCGATGGGCATGCGTTGTAATGAGTTCCCCCAGGCTATGAATTGGTCACTCGAGCGGTCAATCTATATGTTCCGCATAGCTTTTAGTCACACCGTTCAAGTAGTCTGTGCAATCCTGTTATTTATAAAGTGTTCGCTATTTTTAGGGCTTGTGCCGTCTAGATTTTCAAAGATGAAGAAAATATAAAGTGTTTTATATTGGAGGCTATTTTATATGAGTTTCCTCGGTGTATAGAAGGTGATCATTTGATCAACGAACTTTAGATTGTCGAACATTAAGGGTTGGTATTATTGTTTCGTTTATAAAAGAGAGAATTGTTCTTTGATAGATTCTAGGGAACTTGAGCCTAAAACTTTGGTGGATTTCAGAGTGGCTCATCGTCGTAAATTCGACATCAGCGTTGTGGATTTAACGTTGGGCAAGACAATTCCGAGGTAAAGATAGTGCTGGAAGAGGCACAGCGGGGTCGATTCAATTTGGGCGTTGTGGGGAAGTGGTTTTTGGAAATACTCTTCTGATCCTGGGGGACGCTCGTGATCCACCGATAGGCACCTGAAAGGAAGTAAACACTCCGGTCGGGGGTGCCAGAATTAGCACTCCGACGGACAAGTTAGCCTCTCGTTCTAGATTACTTGTATTCTAAGTTAAACACCACAATTATCACATACCTTTCTCAGTCTGCTATTCCTTTATTTAAACTCGTTCCCTGGGCCTTGGGGCCAGGTCCACTTTTCGCTCATTATGTTCATATTTACTCGGCTCCATAGCTCAGTACTTATTCGGCCCATCTACCCTTTATATTCGGTATCCTGATGGTTTTGGACAGAGCCGGGCAATACCTGTCTGTTAAAGTATGCCTCCCTTAAAATTCGGCTCCCACAGTTCCAAATCTAACCTCTTATTCGGCATATTTTGTAATATACTGATCTTCACTTGGCCCCGTGCTTAATCGACTGTCTAGCCGAATAAGGTTGGGTCCGAGTTTCCGTGGCAATGGCCGAATGTTTCGAATCTTGATTCTTCAATGTTCGACTCTTCAAAATCTCTACGACTTCCAATATTCGGCCCCCACAATTGCCCCCCAAGCACTCCACTAGCGGCAGTTGGCTGGAGTGTTTGGCTTTGAACTCGAAGAGTTAGAGCCAAAATTCGGTGGCTGATCGTATTCCAACGCGAATGTCTATGCACACGTTTCTCGGTTATCATTTCAACTTTCCGCCTCTTCGTACACTCTCATTTATTGTGATTTAAAATTTCGACATCTTTTCAAATAGATACACGCTTTTAGACGCCCGTCGCTGGATTGCCTTCTGAACTACCTCTGCGACCTCCTACTCTTCTCTACCTCCTTCGCCACTTGTAAGTTCTCTCCTTCTTTGTTTTTTTTTTGGCTTAGCATAATCATATTAGCTGGGGAGAATGGCGAAACATTTAAAAGATCTCCTCTCACTGGATCGAATTTCTGGCTTCCGGCGCCATTTTTCCATCCCTGATGACGTTCGTCTATCTTTTGTGGCAGATGGCACCCTTGATATGGAGAGGGTTGATGAAACCACAATCGTCTTCCCTCTTCTATCAATCGCAGAGAGCGGGGTCTGTTTCCCCCTTCACCAACTCCCTAGGGTCGTGCTTTGCCATTGAGAGTTAATCCCTTTGCAGCACAACGTCAATTTCTTTAGGATTGTGATAGGGATTGTCGCACTAAACCACTGCCTTGGGCTTAACCTTGGCATCCCCCTATTCGGCATTGCTACGCCTTGGCCAAGTCTTCTGGTCGGCACGGGCGTTATTTTCTTAGAGCCAAAGACACCGACCATTAACTAGTGACTATGCTTTCCAGCTCGAGGAAGCGAGTTGATGATGTTATGGTCGTCGTCCAAGGAAACTGGGAATTCGAAAAAGGTGAGGATCGCCTTGGTCGTATTCCTAGATGGAGGGGCGAACCAGGTGGCCGAGTATCATCTTTTATTCATTTGTTAAATTTATAAAGCTTCATTTTTGGGACCTTATGGTTTTGCTTTTGCAAGGAATGATTTGAAGAAAATCTTGACCTCAACTGACGACGCCGTCCTTTCAGAAATCAAGACTGCGCTCAAGTACTTCGGCCGACGGAGTCTTCAAAAGCAGGGGAGGGCGGCCCACGTTCTGCTTCGCTACGAGCCGACTTATACGACCTTTTCGATGGCGAAAAATATCCCAATTCCGATCGGTGAGGAGTTTCTTGTCTCCCGTATCTTGACTGACTTCAAAAATTTGAGGCAAGTCGGTTGCGAGGAATCAGATTCGGAGCGACTGGAAGTAGCTGAGGCCGCTGAATCAGACGAAGTCGAAACAGAGGTTGCCGAGGCTTTGAAATTAGCATTTGAGGAAGCCAGTCTCAATTCGGCTGATAATCCATCCACTTCGGGTCGAGAGGACCGTCCACTTGACGATATTTTTCAAGGTCTGGAGGATCTTCCCAGTGCGTACCCAGAAGATATGGCTGGGCTGAGCCTCACTAAGCTTGCCAAGAAAGCGAACGCGGAAAGGATAGCTGCGCGGCGAAGGGCGGAGGAGATTCGGCTTGCCGAATCTCAGTCTCAGTCCTCTCTGCTCGTTATCGAGGAAGTGACGGCAAAAGGAGGAAGCACCGAAACGGAACCCTTGGTGCAGGCCAATGTAGAAGCTGAGCAAAGGGTGGAGAAGCGCCCTGCCGATGTTGAGGCAGGCTCAGAAAAAGATCGCGCCGACAAACGGCCTCGTTTGGAGGAATCGGATGTGATTGTACCTTTTGTTATTTAGCCGAAGATGAAAAATACGCCGATCTTCTCTGATGTTTCGGTAATCAAAGATCCAGCGGTTGCACTTAGATTGGCAACGTCCGTTTCACTGCCTGCTGATAAGGTGACTTTTCGGGCGAAGCCGGATCTGGTTGCAATCGCGTTGGCCGCGCAATCGGATCTTTTGGTATATATCTTGACTTTGTCTTTTCTCCTTACACATTATTTTGGTTTTAACTTCCTATTTTGCAGACCGTCGGAAGGATAGCCGACATGGGCCGTCGCTATCATGATGTCGTGGAGCAGATTGGCCGTTTACAAGCGGAGGTTGAGGGCCAAAGGAGTAGGGCGCAGATCGAGGGCGCTCGTGCCGAGGCCGAGTTGGAGAGAGCCCGTAATGCTGAAGATTTGAGATCGGTCATCGAGGAGAGGGCGAATGCGAGCGACACTGCGCTTAAATTGGCCCAGGATGCGAATTCTAAATTGAAGGCTGAGTTGGAAGAGATGAAGGCGGCGAAGGAAACAGCTGACCTGAAGGCTTCCAGCGCATTTGATGCTGGGAAAAAATTTGCTTATGATGAATACGTAGACAAAGTCCCCAAGTTTGAGAATCGGGGCTTTAAACACGGCTCGCTCAAAGCCCTTGCTGCTGCTAATGTGTCTTTGGCTACACAAATTCCATATGAGCAAGTAGCTGTTGAACTGCTGGAGTCTGATTCTAATGGCTGATTTCAAAGGCGCTTGTTTTTTGTTTTAGGATTTGCGTGTATTTTTTTAGCTTTTTACAGTTTTTTGCTTAGTAATTTTCATATGTAAAATGGTTATAATTTGTGCCCAATTTACTTAATGAAAATTCATTTTGTACCTCGCTGTTACTGATGAATGGAATTGCTTTGGATCAAATGTTGTATAATTGCCGACTAAATGATTAGGACATTTTAAAAGCCAAAAATTAATGAACTGGCTGCGGCACATATCGATCGGCATGAGGCCAGGGTACGCGGCCGGCTAGATTAATAAATCTGCCCTTGCCCCAGCCAGTGCATGAACTTCAAAGGCATTAATAAAAAATTACCGTTTAGATAGTTAGGCCGTTTTAAATGCCAAAAATTGGTGAATGAACTGGCTGCGGCACATATCGATCGGCATGAGGCCGGGGTATGCGGCTGACTAGATTAATAAATCTGTCCTTGCCCCAGCCAGTGCATGAACTTCAAAGGCATTGATCAAAAATTGCCGTTTAGATAGTTAGGCCGTTTTAAAAGCCAAAAATTGAATGAATGAACTGGCTGCGGCACATATCGATCGGCATGAGGCCGACTAGATTAATAAATCTGCCCTTGCCCCAGCCAGTGCATGAACTTCAAAGGCATTGACCAAAAATTGCCGTTTAGATAGTTAGGCCGTTTTAAAAGTCAAAAATTGGTGAATGAACTGGCTACGGCACATATCGATCGGCATGAGGCCAGGGTACACGGCCGGCTAGATTAATAAATCTGCCCTTGCCCCAGCCAGTGCATGAACTACAAAGGTATTGATCAAAAATTGTCGTTTAGATAGTTAGGCCGTTTTAAAAGCCAAAAATTGGTGAATGAACTGGCTGCGGCACATATCGATCGGCATGAGGCCGGGGTATGCGGCCAGCTAGATTAATAAATCTGCCCTTGCCCTAGCTAATGCATGAACTTCAAAAGCATTGACCAAAAATTGCCGTTTAGATAGTCAGGCTGTTTTAAAAGCCAAAAATTGAATGAATGAACTGGCTGCAACACATATCGATAGGCATGAGGTCGGGATACGCGGCCGGCTAGATTAATAAATCTGCCCTTGCCCCAGCCAGTGCATGAACTTCAAAGGCATTAATCAAAAATTGTTGTTTAGATAGTTAGGCCGTTTTAAAAGCCAAAAATTGGTGAATGAACTGGCTGCAGCACATATCGATCGGCATGAGGCCGGGGTATGCGGCTGGCTAGATTAATAAATCTGCCCTTGCCCCAGCCAGTGCATGAACTTCAAAGGCATTGATCAAAAATTGCCGTTTAGATAGTTCGTTTGGAGAGTAGCGTTAATGAAATTGTCTCGGGGGCACTGCAAGTATTAGAAATAAATGGGGGGTGGCTGTTTGCGCCAGTAACTTCGCTTACTGTGTTTTCAAGGCAACTTATCGCGAATGGCAAATAGAGTTTTCTTCAACAGCAAAGGCGAAGGTCGAACTTTGGCTGAGCTTGATACTGTGATGAATCGCGGTAGAGAAGCCACCCGTGCGGGAAGTGGGGCGTCCAAAGAACGGGAAAAACATCAGCCTCCAAGTCTTCAAAGCAGATCACCCCGAAAGGAGAAACAGCAACGGAGAAGCTCTCTGCGACTGTGACCATTGAGTTTCGCAGTTTTCGTGGGGAACAGACCAATGACGGAGGCATTATTAGGGACCCAGTGGTGGCGGTCGAATTTGCTCGACAGATTTTTCCACCGGAGGTGCAGCAGTCGATGGTTGACCGACAAGATTTCGACGTCTTTCGAGAGGGAATCCACGGGGCGGTGAAGGGGCTGTACACCGCTTACGATGTCAGCATGCGCCTTCGTGCCGTGCGGCAGGAGATAGAGAAGATGGACGAAAGGGTTTGCAGTTCGGAGGTTCGGGCGGAGAAAGCCGAGCGTGAACTTAATGAGCTTAGGATGGCTAAAGCCGCCAAGCTGCACGCGGCGGGTCGATCTAATCCAATCGTGGACGAAAGGGTGACCCAACGGCTATTGAGTTATGCCATTGCCGATCGAGACACGGCTAGCATGTTTGCCGTAGAAAATGCGAGATCCAAAGGTTATGAGCAAGGCTTTCATGCGGGCCGGAAGGTTGGGATCGACAAAATGAAGGAGAAGCTTGCAGAGGAGGTCTGCCGATGCGAGAATCGGGGATTTAAGCACGGTTGGATCACGGCACTTCAGGCCGCAGAGGCTCTTTAAGTAAAGGGTGTCGATTCGGCGTTGTCGCGGTACCGACGCAATCATTTTCCCTTTTCTGCCTTTGAGGTCGAAAAGAGCGACGATGAGGGAGAGGCCGCATAAAAATATTCATTGTAATGTTCAGGCGCGGATTGCGTCGAAAATTATGTAATTACTTGTTAGATGAATAAAATGCTATGTTGTTAATATTCCTGTTGCCTTATAATTACTTGTCAAATTGCGTAATTATGTAATTCTTTGGCGTATATATATTTGCATGTTTTGTGCTTTGTTGGACAGAGATTGTTCGAATAAACGGTTTAGTTGGCTCATCCTAATGGAGCACGTCACTAAATATTTATTCAGTATGCTCGTTACATTGCCCAAAAACGGTGTTGATAAGACTCCGTATCCGGCATTTTATTTAGGTATTTATTCGGCTCTAGGCTCAGGCTTTAACGACGTCATGCGTCGAAGGGGCTCTGAATCCGGAGACTTTGAGTGGCCGATCGTGATATCCACGAAGGGCGCTCCGAATCCGGAGGCTTTTCCTGCCCAACAGTGTCATGCGCAGAAGGGGCTCCGAATCCGGAGACTTTGAGTGGCCGATCGTGATATCCACTAAGGGCACTTCGAATCTGGAGAGTTTGATTGGCCGATCGTGATATCCATGAAGGGCGCTCCGAATCCGGAGGCTTTTTCGACCGAACGGCGTCATGCGCCGAAGGGGCTCTGAATCTGGAGACTTTGAGTGGCTGATCGTGATATCCACGAAGGGCGCTCCAAATCCGGAGACTTTGATTGGCCGATCATGATATCCACGAAGGGCGTTCCGAATCCGGAGGCTTTTCCTGCCCAATGGCGTCATGCGCCAAAGGGGCTCTGAATCCGGAGACTTTGAGTGGCCGATCGTGATATCCACGAAGGGCGCTCAGAATCTGGAGACTTTGATTGGCCGATCGTGATATCTATGAAGGGCTCTCCGAATCCAGAGGCTTTTCCTGCCCAACGGCGTTATGCACCGAAGGGGCTCTGAATTCGGAGACTTTGAGTGGCCGATCGTGATATCCATGAAGGGCGCTCTGAATCTGGAGACTTTGATTGGCCGATCGTGATATCCACGAAGGGCGCTCCGAATCCGGAGGCTTTTCCGGAACACTTTTAGAACAATTTTCGACTAGAATCCTCGTATTACAAAAGTGGAATTTGTACATGGGGAATCATTTAACACTAAAATCATTCCCCACAGGTCGGGTTTAATGACAAAACTTTCACAAGTGGGTCGAGTTCTAAGGCCTTGGAAGACTCCTTCCTGTCATATCTTTCAGCCGATATGCCCCTGTTCCTACGATGGAATCTATTTGATAGGGGCCGTCCTAGTTTGGACCAAGTTTTCCATCAACCGACTTCCTATCGGCTGGAAGCACCTTCTTCAGGACCAATTCTCCCGGTGTGTAGCGGCGCAGCTGAACTCGTTGATTGTATGATTTCGCCAACTGTTGCTGGTACCGTGCTATGGACGCAAAGGCGCGGTCTCTTCGTTCCTCGATTAGAATCAAATCCAAAGCCAGCATCATGTCATTTCGACCTGTATCAAAAACTTGCGACTTGAGGGTCGGGAGGCCGATCTCCAGGGGTAAGATCGCCTGGTTGCCAAAGCATAGGGCAAACGGAGTTTCTCCAGTTGATCTCTTCGGCGTTGTTCGATGAGCCCCAATGCACTCGGCAATTCTTCGACCCATTTGCCTTTGGCTTTCTCTAGCCTTTTCTTGATGCCGTCCAGGATGGATTTGTTCGAAGCTTCGGCCTGATCATTTCTTTGGGGATAAGTCGACGTAGAAAAATACGACCGAATACCATATTTGTCGCACAGTTCTCAGTAAACACCACAATCAAATTGAGTGCCGTTATATGAAATAAGGGCTCTTGGAATGCCGAATCGTGTTATGATGTTCCTCCACACAAAGCGTTTAACATCAACGTCTCGAATATGTGTTAATGCCTCCGCTTCGACCCATTTTGTGAAGTAATCTATTGCGACGATCAAGTATCGCTTATTCCCTGGGGCCCTCGACAATGGTCCTACGATATCGAGCCCCCACTGGGCGAACGGCCAGGGACTGGTAATAGAGTTCAGCTATTCTGCGGGCAAATGGGTTAGTGGGGAGAACTTCTTTTTGCATAACACTCGGCGTCCGCTTTCATTGTCGGCCAATAATACCCCTGCGTTATAGCTCGATGGGCCAAAAAACGCCCGCCAGAATGGGCACCACAATTGCCCTCATGTATCTCAGTCAGAAACTCCTCGACTTTGTCTGGGTGCACGCATTCCAAATATGGGCCAAAGAGGGATTTTTTATAGAGCCCTCCTTGCGGATCTAAGTAGTATCTCATGGCTTTGTTTCGCAACTTGTGCGCTTCTTTCTTCTCCTCTGGGAGTTGGTCAGAAGACAGAAAAGCATCAATGGGATCCATCCAGCTTGGGGCAGATTCTATAATGTTAATCTGGACTTCCTCCGAAGGGCCAATGCTTGGCTCCGGGATGAAACCTACTTCGATAGTCCGTTTAATCTCTGAGTTTATGGCGGAGGCTCTGCTGTCAAAACAGGTTCTGCAGGAAGACTTGGCCGGTCGACTACATGGAGTGCCAACCGACCAATTATTGGTGGTCGAGAGCTCAATAAATAGTCGATGACCATCCGGACATGGTCGGTGGGGTTTCCACTTGGTCGGTGGTGATCCACAATGTCCGTGGAGCATACCTTGGGAGTTGTGCAATTTTCAGAGGAGCAGAGCAGGGGAAACAGAGGTAAACTTGTGCATGGTGGTGGGTTTCCGAGCGGAACCGAGCGCGCATGCATTGGGCCCTCTTCCTGAGGCTGTTTTTACTGCTTAATTAGCTTAGTTAATTTGCTTAACTAGTTAATTGTCTGTAATATTTAGTTAGCTTGATAGTTAGTTAAATTGTATTATTCTTTCGGTCCCTCCGAGCGAGGGCAAATTTGTAATAAGTGTGGGTGCGTATGTGCATGTCTTCCAACCCCCATTTCTTTCTCCCTTTTACTTACCTGCTTTGATGGTTAGTACTAGGGCATATTTAATTTAGCATCCATATACTATGCATGCGTGCATCATTCATCAGTATTGCATGCACCGGGCTCGGCGCATCATACTAACTGCATAGTATTTCAAATCAATCTTGAATACATGTTATCTGTCGCATCTCACATGCCATTCATAGATTAGCCGAGCCTATTCTAGTGACATTTTGTATGAGATACATTAGCCACCTTAACATGAATTAGGATCATGCATATGATTACTATCTAGTTCGCTGTTTTGGCACGGAGTACGATGTAAGTATTTATGCTTTAGCATCTCGCATGAGTGCGAATGTTAACATGATAGCATGCTTACCATGTGGCTATATGCTTATGTGATATAACTGCCTGAATGCTTGTGGGTGAAGGTTGGGTTGCTTTAGTTGGAATAATTCGTCGAAACCCGTGTTTTAGCCTACTTGCGAGTAGCAAATTTCAATCCATTTTCAAAACAAACGGATATGCTATGTTTTGTTCCAATTCAGGGAATTCAGTCTATACTTGTATGTTGTGCACATCATGTAGTAAATCTAGGCTAATAACCGGTTTAAGAACGCATAAGGTTTTCAAAACAAGATATCATGGTTAGTAGAGGCCGATCTTCGGATCGGGCGAGCGGGGGTGCTCATAGCTGACCTTCCTCAATCGTACCCAAGTTCCCGAGCCGAAGCAACTGTGGTGATGACGGACATGTGGCCTTAGGCAAACGAGTCAGGGTATCCTAAATTCCCCCATAAAAAATATTTAGGTGGCGACTCTGTATCTAGCAAAGTAGTCCATGTTTGGCACTTCTTTAGAAAAAAATCTATTTTCAAAAACGATTTGCTGGATTTGGACTCTTTGGTTCAGATTTAGGCCAAGTTTGGGAACTTGTAAAAAAGTCAAAAACTCAAAAAGTTACTCAAAAAGTTAAAAAGTTAACACTATTCACCAAAAGTCAACAATTACGGCTGCGCAACTCCCAATTTGAATTTTTCCCTACAAATCAAATTTTACAATTTTTTATTACACATTTTCCCATAAAAGTCAAAATGTTAACCCAAACATCCATATTTTCAACCTCAATTTTTTAGTCCAAAAAGACAAAAAGTGCACTTATTTAGGACAACCCAAACAACCCCTTAGAACCGTGACAATTTGAGTCCTGAACTGTAGTGAGCCCAAACGAATAGAACGGGATTCATCCTCCCGGGGCATTCGAGGGACGTCTACAGTTGTGCACAGGTGGCCTTGGTTATGGTCTTTAAAAGATTGAAACAATCTATACAGCCAGCTTGGTCGTTGTCGCGACCATATGACTGCACTCGTGATGAAGGGGTTCACGCTTGCGAAGGTCCAAACTTTAAATTGAACTTTAGTGCGTGAAAAAACTATTTTCAGCCCCTTTCTTCTCCCACACACCTCTGCTTGCCATTTTTGAACCCTTGAGCTACAAAACTATTGGTTTTATCTACTTCCAAGCTTTATTTACCCATAATCCTTAAGGAAAAAAGCTAGAGTACGCTAAGAGCAACGGTTTAATTTGAAGAGTTTGTATTTTCATCGTCGCGGAGTTTTGGGTGTTGATTCTCCCTCTCTCTCTCTCTCTCTTTCTCTCTCTCATTGCTTGAGGTAGGGATTTTAATGATGTGCATGTTATTTAACTTTGTTATGTGCTATTCTTGATAGCTACAGGTTTTGAGGTAACTAGGTTTTATTATGTATGTATTAATGCAAAAATTGGAGGAAATTCTTTAGTTTTGGTTGTTATTTGAAATTACCTCTCTTGTGAGACACCTAACTTTTGTAAACCCTATCACATCCCTAAATTTTGAGAAAGCCCTTAGTTCTTTGTTTATTCACAAATTTAACCCTAGAATCGAAGACGTAGCGCGAATAAACCCGTACAAACCCAAATAGAAGACTATTGTGGTTCTTTTCCCCTTAAATAATCATCCTTGACTTATTTCCATATAATTCCCCTTAAATAGTCATCCTTACATCTTCCAGTTGCTCCTTTTTGGTCTCTTATGAACTTGGGTTTCCTTTTTGCAAGCTCCAAATCCTCTTGGATTCTACATCCTCTCATTCTAAAGTCAATGTTGTGTCAACTATTTCCACAAAGATGGCAAGACTCCTCCAGAATTTGATTCTTGATAGGGTTTGGGATTTTGGCCACGGTTACTAATTCATTCTTAAGGTTTCAACTTCCTGGTACAACATTCCTATTGTTGCTTACGAGCTTGTGTTATTACTTGTCTCGGAGTATGGTCCACCATCTGCCGATCTTTGAATGAGATGAGGTGTAAGTTGGATTCTAACTATAGAAGCAATTCCTTATGGGTAATTAACAACTCTTAAAGTTAGAGCTTAATTATCTTAGAGTGTTCACACAACACAACTTCATGTATATAATAATTACAAGATTTTTAAAATTGGATTAATACAAAGTGGAGATGAAGAATACAAAGTGGTTATTATGATAACATCAAGATCAACTAAAATATGAATGGATGGCATGATGTTATGGTTTCGAACTTCAGTGTGATCAAGGTTATAGAGGTAGTGACTAAACTAGATATTTAACTTGAAACTGCGTTAGCCATCCGTGTTTCAAAATGAATATCCAAGATTCATCACCGAGTAAAGAAAATGAAATTATTTACAAGAAGCCTTGGACTAAATAAAATAATCAAAGGGTCAAAGGAGGACAATTTTACAAATAGTAAGGTAGACACCCCATTTTGACCGGCCCTAAGACTTGGGCGCTTTCTTTTGATTACCCGATGATGACAATTAGAAAGTGTTTCTTACAGAATCCTCAGTAAGAGAGATGGAATTTGAACTTTAATCCCAACCTTCACCATTATGGCCAAATCAATATTTCATTAGTTTAGCATTTTTGTAATTTTTCATAATTTTATTCATATTTTTGGTGTTTTTATATAAATTGGTATAAATTATATATTATATATATATAAAATAAAATAATTAAAAGTTATATTATTCTATTATATTGTGATATTATTATATTATATGTTTAGTATTTTGGTATAAATTATATATTATATATTTTATATATTATATTATATATATTATAAAATAATAATAACTACCCGTTTGATGTCGGTCATGATTATATATATATATATATATTTATATTATTATTATTATTATTATTATTATTATTATGTTTAAATTATTATATTATTATTATGTTATTATAATGTTTATTATATTATTATTATTATCTTATATTTTGCCTATATAAGGACAAAGGGGGGAGAGGCTCAGAAAGGGCGATAGAAGGAAGAAGAGGAATCAGAGAGAGGGAAAAAAAGTGGTGTGAGAGAGTTTGAGAGAAAAAAAATCAGAAAGAAAGAAAATTAGTTTTTTTTTAAGAGAAAGAGAGAGGGAAAATAAAATATTTTCTTCGATATTTTTATTTTCATTTCATCAGTACACCATTAAAAAACCAACCACTAAAGCTGTAATTCAAAATTTTGGACGAAGAATTGAGAACACATTCCACAGACTTGAGAGTAATCAAATGAAAGTTTGTGACTCAGAAAATTCATCATTTCCCCAAAAGGCGAGTTTTTGTAAATTTTCATTTAATTTAAAAATGTGATATAATTTATTTAAATACTTCATTTACTTCTTTTCATAATTGTTTTTTTTATTGCTTTAATGGGATGGCTGCACCACCCACATATCTGGTGTAATTTAAATATTGTATATAAACTGTTGTAATTTATTACTTTAAATAATTTACCCCACCAGATGAATAGTAACCTCCGGCGAGAATAGTACCTTCGGCGGTAAATAGTAACCTCCAGCGGTGAATAGTAAAAGTGGTAGATTTTTAATTTTAGCACTATTGTATGCTATTTAGGGGGCTGTTTAATTTATTTCAATGATTTATGTTTTCAATACCAAGTTTATTTGTACTAACCAATTAATCATCTTCGCATAATCATCTCTGCAACCTCCCTTCATTCTTTGCTTATTTTGATTAAAAAGTTGTGAAAAATTAAGATTGTGGTTCAAGTATAAGAAAGGAACTCTTCCATGCTTAATGGTTTAATCTGTTTGGAGGTTTATTACCAAAGGTATAAAACACTCTATGCTTAATGGTTTAATTTCTTTGGGGATTCACTACCAAAGGTATAAAACGCTTTATGCATAGGAGGTTCATTACCAAAGGTATAAAACGCTCTACGCTTAATGGTTTAATCTCTTTGGAGATTCACTACCAAAGGTATAAAACGTTTTATGCTTAGGAGGTTCATTACCAAATGTATGAAACGTTCTATGCTTAATGGTTTAATCTCTTTGGGGATTCACTACCAAAGGCATAAAACATTTTATGCTTAAGAGGTTCATTACCAAAAGTATATATCGTTCTATGCTTACTAATTTAATCTCTTAGGGGATTTACTACCAAAAGCATAAAATGTTCTATACTTAACGGTTTAAATTCTTTGGAGTTCACTACGCCAAATGTATACATGTTTTTATACTAAAGCACAATCTTTTATTTTTCATTTCTCTTTATTCATCAGTGTGTTTACTTTTAAGGGACTAATTGACCCTTGGAAATCACCAAGGAAAGTGTCATTATCACTTATTATCAAGTTTGGATTTCAAGTCATTATCACTCAAGTTTGGGTTTTTCTAAGTCATTATCACTCTTTTGAGTTTGACTAGTCCTTGTTGCACATCTTAAGTTTAACTTGGAATCCCTTATCGCTTGTAAATAAGTTTGACTCTTCTTTTGTAATTTCCCCCGAAGAAAATTTTGTCGAGTTAAGTTGATGCTTGTTTCTCTTTATTGCATTTTGGACTTAGTGGACGTAAATATCACTTTTGCACAAACAGGAGAAAAGATAAAGAAATGGACAGGTAATAAAATAGGCTAACAAAATTGGTTAAAATTGGATTACAACCGACAGAAAGAACCAATATGATTAATTGAATTCGGTCAGACGTTATACTGAGTTTATTGTGTCAA
The DNA here is from genome assembly GCF_055761805.1 of Camellia sinensis. Lineage (NCBI taxonomy): Eukaryota > Viridiplantae > Streptophyta > Magnoliopsida > Ericales > Theaceae > Camellia > Camellia sinensis. The sequence continues at coordinate 65,912,421 of NC_138972.1, forward strand.
TGCTTTCCTTACATAAATTCTTGTAATAAATTAGACAGCCTCTTTCATTTATTATTCATTCGATTTTGTAATAATTATTTATTCGGACATTTGGACATTCAGACCCTCTTTCACAAGGACAAATATGTAATAAGTTGTATGTCTTCCAACCCCCATTCTTTCTCCCTTTTATTTCACTGTTTATGATTGTTAGATTAGGGACATCATGTTTAAATTAGCATTTCCATGACTTGCATCCATTCGTTTTGCATGCATAAAAGTTTGGCTCATCGTATTCTTCAAATGTCAAATTCAAACTCTCTACTTAAATATATGCTCTATCACATGCCTTGAATTGACTCGCATGCCATGCTAGTAGCCGAGCTTATTACTTGCACGTTGTATGTGTTACATTAGCCATATTGCATTAATTAGGATCATGTATTTTTTCTAACTATTTACTTTCTTTTGACTCGCCTTCGAACATAAGGTAAGTTTTTATGCTTTAGCATATTGCATAAGTGTGATTGCTGTCATATGAAACATACTACCATGAGGCTAGCTGCTTATTTGATACACCTGTTTGAATGCCTGTGGATGAAGGCTAATCACTTGAATTGGGATACTTGATTCATGTATATATGAGATCACCATTTTAAGTGATACATATTCAAAACACTTTTTGTGAAAACAAACATGAAATCAAACGTTCCAACTTTTCATGAAATTAGTCTATATTTGTATGTTACATATAGAACAAGAACATATACTGTACATAAAAACCACATCATGATTAGTAGAGACCGATCTTTGATCGGGTGAGTGGAGTGTTCAATTATTAAACTTCCCTCTCATACCTAAGTTCCCGAACCAAGACACTTTGGTAACGACAGACAAATGGCCTTTGGCACAAGTCATGGGTTTCCTAAATTTCCCAAAAATAAATATTTAGGTGACGACTCTGATATCTGACAAAGCAGTCCATTTTTGGCGTTTGATTCAAACATCGATTTTCCTAAAGAAATTGTCAGATTTGGACTCTTTTGTGTTTTCACTGTTTCACATTGCACTTGTGAAATCAGAATCAGAACCAACATAAGTGGAGTCCGAACTGTAAGCGCTATTTCATTCTTCCGAAAGGGAGCGCGAAAAGCCGAGCTACAGTTTTTGGCGACTCTGCTGGGGAATTAGAGAACTTGACTCAAACTTCATGATGTAAAATTTTATCTACATATATATGTTCTTTGCATTACATTTGCATTGGTGCGCCTAAGTCCCTGTGTTTGCCATCTGTTATTCCTGGACGGTTTGCCGGAGGCTTGCCTACAAAGCTTGTCAAAAGGCTGACCAGTCATGGGCTCTGTTAAGTTGGGAACACAACCCTTGGATCTGGATTACCGTTGTACCGCTTGATCCTCCTTTCACTTTTCGGTGTTAGGTGTGAGAGGTATATTAGGTAGTCTTGCTGAGGTACCCTTTGTGATTATTTGACCTAATGCATATAGTACGCTCTAGTGACCATTCAAATTAGGACATGATGCTACTTGTACAGGATTTTATGAAACCACTTGCTTGAAATAGTGCAACCTAGATCATGTCAAAATCTAGGACAGGGTAACCCTACCCCCTCATAGGGGTGTTTTGGTTCTTTTTATGTGGTATTTGCTTTTACAGTGAAATATACGGAGTGGTTCATAGCAGTGGTACAAATGAGCAATCAGTCTGAGAACAAAGTTTAGTGGGGATCACAGTTTAGCTGCGTATTGTGATTAATTGAGAATTGGGGCCGAAGTGCTGTCCATTTTTTTTAAAAAATGTTTTCTTTCTTTCTTTTTGCTAGGTAGTTTTTCATCATAGCTTCAGAAAGACTCGATATCCCCCAAGTTGTTTGGACTCATTCTCGTAGGCTTTGTAAAACGCAAGATCTTGTTGACGGTCAGCCAGTGTAAGTTTCTCTCCCATCGGTCACTCGACGAAGAAAGAACAAGCAGGCATCAACACCAGTACAAAGCACTCCACAAACACCTATTCGTATCCGCAATTCACCAATATCTCACCCACCTATAGGAATGGCACAGAACACAGAAGAAATTGCTGCCATGATGGCAACTTTGAGAACCATGGGTCAAAGGTTGGCCGCACAGGATGAAGTCATTGTTGATCTACGACGCCCATCTGGGGCATCTACATCTACTGTACATCCAGTCCTGGCTGCCTAGCCAAATCCTGATCTCCCTCCACCACTGGAAACTCCTCAGGTCCCAGATCCTCAGGAAATGTTTCCAACAGCTTCAGCTTACAGACCTCCGGTACAACCTCCTACGAGAACCATTCCCTTCGATATGAATGAAGTTGATCCAACCATGATCAAAATTGCTAGGCTTGAGAAAGCCTTAAAGAAATCCCAGGGTTTCAATTCAATTCTCGACATTGAGGACGGGTACACTAAGGCTTCAGTCAGGTTGCTAGAAAAATTCAAAATGCCTCACATCGACAGATTTGATGGGAGTGAGGATCCGATTGTGCATGTCCGCCTGTTTTTAGATGTGTTGAGGCCCATGGGTTTATCTAGGGCACAAAAACTCTCATTATTTGGGAGGACCCTGTCAGATGTAGCGGCCATCTGGTATGCCAAACTGGAGGACTCAATGAAACGGAATTGGGAAGAATTGTCTGAGGGGTTTGTTAACCAATACTCATACAATACTCAGATAGAAGTAACAATTAGTGAGCTGGAAGCAACCACTCAGAACCCTAAAGAACCTTTCATTGACTTTGTGGCAAGATAGAGGGCAAAGGCAGCCAGAATGATGAGCAGTCCTTCTGAAAGAGAGCAAGTTAGGTTAGTAGTCCAAAACCTCGAGCCAGACATGTTGCAGAGAATGATAATGGCATCGTTGTCCACATTTGCTTCCTTACTTGAGTTAGGGGTTCAAATTGAGAGCGCCTTCAAAAAAGGCATCATCCACAGAACAAGTGAACCTACAAAAAAAACCATTCACTCGGAGTACCAATGCTAGTAGTAGCACTATTCCACGGTCTGTAGATGTCAGTACCATAGCTACATCATCGGCCAAGATGGTCGACTCCTTTGCTGCTGCCACAAACTCACAAACCGCACAAAATAGTCAACCTTGGAACCGAAGATCTTTTACTCTCCTCCATATGAGTCCAACCCGCGCCCTCAAGGTGTTGATGGACAAGGGGCATCTCAAGCCTCTTGATCCTCACCCTCTCCCAGACCCACTGCCAGCTAGACGCGACCCAACCCAATATTGTACTTTCCACCAACAACATGGCCATCATATAGATTCATGCTATTGTTTACGTCATGAGATTTAGAATCTCATTGACAACAAAGTCATCGCCCCTCCTAAACCAAATGTGACAACCAACCCACTTCCTACACACAACCAAGTTCCTTTCCCCAGAAATATTAACCATATCCAAACTCTACCACCTACCTTCAACCCTAGCACATATATTACCTCGTCCCACCTACCAAAACCGGAGGTGGTTATTCCAGAAAGCACGAACATGTGCATGATAGACTTAACCCCACAAATCCAACCCAAGCATGTGGCAGCAAGAACAGAGAAAGGGAAGAATACACCAAGACTGGGCTGTCTAATACCTGTGGCATAGAAAATGGGGCCTCACTTGCAGAGGAGTATGATCCCAATTTATACATTGTGGTCATTGATCAACCAAAACCAACGGTCCTATTGCCGAATGTGCTCAGTGTCAATGTTATCGGGGAAGGCCAGTTAGGGCAACATCAGAACGATTGGCCTGAACAAGGCCGAAATGACTTGGTCGAGCTGGAAGAGGATCTAGTTTAGATAGAAGAAGACCTAGCCAAGTAGAGGAAACAAGCAGTGTGCAAATAGGCTGGTTGGATTCAAGTCAGCTGGAAACAAACAATGGTTGGTTTGGTGACAAAGAGCTAGATGAGGTGGAACAAACAAAAGGGGTCAGGGAGGAAAAAGTCGAGACCAGATCCATTACTAGTACAGAACAAGTGCTGGAACAATTCCAGCAGGAGAGAATGGAAGAAATTCAAAGGAAGAAGGCCTTGCCAGAAACCAAAACCATTGCTGAGGGGCGTGATATGAACATGCTCCAAGTAAAGTTTGATAAAAGCTTGGCCATGACTACCGGAGAGTGGTGGGAAGATAAGGATCTGAGTCATGCATAGACGGACGAAGGGTGGAAATCCCATACCCCCGACGATACGTGGTGTACGGACGAAATCAATCACATGACTCGGAGTGGTCGATACTTCAAACCTACGGCTGTAGATCAACCAGAATCCTCTAACAAAGAGGTTGATAACACCAGAGAGAAGGACTGTGAAGACAACTTGGTTTTGAAACAGCTCAAGAAGATTCAAGTAGATATCTCAATCTGGGGATTGATAATGGCCTCCCAGGAACGTAGGCAAGCATTGCTAGAGGCAATGAATCACACCAAACTACCTATTGACACTACCGCTGATCAACTAGTGTCGTTAGTCACATCCGGCGATGTTACGCCAGTGATATCTTTCACGAATAAAGAGTTGCCACCTAAGGGCGCCAACTACAATCGGCCCTTGTATGTAACTCTAGAAAGCTGAAAGAAGTGGATTCTGGTAGTGTTAGTAGATACTGGATCGGTGATCTTCTGATTACACAAAGGGGAATTGAAGTAGATCTCTCCAAAATCAAGGCCATCGTAGAAATGCCACCACCAAAGACTGAAAAGAAGGTGCGTGGTGTAGACACCCCATTTTTGACCGTCCTCAAGACTTGGACGTCACCATTTGAACATTCGGTGATTATCCATGTTTGTGTTCGTTTGGAGTTCCCAGAGGTCTCGGCTCGCGCGCCTTGCCTCAAGATCTCCGAACATGACTGTTTAGTGTCTGGCTTTACACCAAACACTTGTGTTTTGCCTTGGAGAGGCAGGGTAGGGCTTGTAGACCATCCCCACCCACCACCGGCAGTGGCTAGAGGCCACCGGCTGGTTTTTGCTGCCACCGGCAATGTATATTGCCGGCCGGCACTATTTGTTGCCGGTTAGCACTATTTAGTGCCGGCCAGCACTCTTTTTTGCCAAGATGGCATTTTTGGCCGGCCGACTACTGTGCATCTGCTTTTACAAATATTTTAAGACAGCTGTCTTGCTTTTTGCTCCCCTCCATACACGTGTATGGAGGGATCTCCCTCTTATGAAGCTTGTCTTGTAAGCTTTACAAGACAAGAAGTGCCATAAAGGGAGGGGTTGGTCTCTTGGCTTAGGAGCTAGACACTTAAGATATTTTGAGAGCTTAGACAGCCATTTTTAGGGTTTGAGTTCTAGGGTTAGGGTTAGATACACATTCTCTTTCTTTCCCTCTCTTTTGTGCTCTTGTGTGTGTTTTAGTCCATACTATTGCACACAAGCACCTAGTGTTTCACCTTCCTCTTGGAACTGAGGTTCTAAAGGACTGATTTTGAGGTTTTGGTGTTGGATTCAAGCTAAGGAAGGCCATTGGAGCATCATTGTTGAAGGCTTCAAGGGTAAGAATCTCACCCCTTTTTACCCCATTTTTGCATTGTATTTCTACCTATCTTAAATTCGTTTTTGAGCTTAGTGTATAATACAAAAAAGTTCTGTTTTTAAGCCCTGTTGGTTGTTTGTTAAGAGTGTTTTGTGGTTTGGGTAAGTTTGAATACCCTTAGGCCTTGAAAGGCCTCGTTTTGTGCCCTTTTGTGTGAACTCTGGGATTTTGGTGTTGGGGTCTCTTCACCACTGAAATCTTGAGGGATTTCAATGGTGAAGGTGATGCCTTGAAGTCTCAAGAAGGAGAGGGCCACCCCCTCTCCTTGTTGTCCTTGAAAAGGGCATGTTTTGGCCTCTTGAGAGAGCATTATGTTTGAGGGTGTATTGACCATGACTTGGCTGCTTTTTATGCTTAATATGTCATGTTATGCCTCTGTTTTTACTTGGTTTTGGTACTCCATGCATGCTTAGCATAGTTGCCATGTAATGCCTTGTTATGCCTTAACATGTCTTAGGTTGTGTGCCTTTGTTTCTAGCATGTTTTAGGCTTACATTTGTGAGGATTTTGTGCTTATCTTGACATGTTTTAGGTCTGTCCATAAGTGTTTGGGTTGATTTTGGCATGCTTGGTATAGCTCCTTTGTATTTGGGCTTGTTGGCCTTGAGCATATGAATGTATAGCATGACATCTTTGCATTGATTTGGTGATTTGGGATCATCCACCATGTCATTTTAGTCCTATTTGCATGCCTATATGTTTACCTTGGATGCATCTTTAATGCCTCATAAGCTTGTGTAGCAATGCTCCATGTTTTGGTGTTTATGCATGCCTTTGTTTTTGAGTCATTTGGATGCCATCTAAGTGGTCCTTAGGCCTTGTATTAATGTCCCAAAACTTTGTTTTTGGTCAATGAGTTCATGCCATGTTTGGTCTTGCTAAGTGTAGTTCAATACTCTATTGGTTTGCTTTGAGCATTTGGGCCATTTGTTGCATGCTAATTAGTCCATGATTCCCCCTTTCAAATGTGTTTGAGGGTTGTTCAATTTGTGCTTAAGTGTTAGCCTTTCAACATATGTATGTGTGCATGTGTATTTGGTCCCTCATTGTGGTACTTTGGCCCTTGTTTTAGGCCTTATTGGGGCTGCCTAAACCATGCCTAAGCCCACCTTTTCATTGGCTAGCATTGCCGCATGTTTGCTTGCATGCTTGCATAAGTGTATCGCCATGCCATGTTGCATCCTTAGCTTGCATGCTTAGGTTGCATTGCATCTTGCATGCATGCCTTGTTCCTTGAATTGGTGGTAGGAATTGGGCCTTGTTTGGTTTGCATGCATTTGAAATCAAAGTTGCATACTTGGTTCTTTGGGCCATCATGCATGGAAATGCGTGATTGGTGGTCCGAGAATCGAGGCACATGCCCCTTTGAGTCATTATCATGATAAGGTACATGGTTGGTGCATATATGTCTTGAATTGTGCTGCCATGCTTTGCCTTGCCCTCTGTTGCTGTCATTTGCAGATTCTGCAGGAACACTCTGCCGACCGGCAGTGTAAAGTGCCGACCGGCAATCATTTCCCAGCCGACAGCTTCACTTTGTGCCGGTGGCCACCACCACACTGCCGGTGGAAATTCCATGCAGCCGGTGATGTCTCTCAGCATCCAAGGAAGCAGCCCTGAGGTTTTGGCAACCTCCAGAGGAGTAAAAAAGGGAAAACAGAGGCAGCCTATGCATGGCGGCGCGTTTCCCGAGGCGATTTTCTGTTTTCCTTAGTTTTAGTTAATTTGCTTAGTTGATTAGGCAATTTGTAATATTTAATTAGCTTGTGTAGTTAATTAATTTGTAATATTTATTTGGCCCCTCCGAGTGAGGGCAAATCTGTAATAAGTGTGCGTGGGTGGTGTGTATGTCTTCCAATCCCCACTTCTTTCTTCCCTTTTATTTACCTGCTTATGATGGTAGATTAGGGCACGTTTAATTTAGCATACCTTATGCTATGCATGTGTGCATCCATGCATTTGTATTGCTTGCATTAGGCTCGGTACATCACGCTAACTGCATCTGTACTTCAATTCACAAATTGAATATGTGGTAGTTGACCGCATTTCACATGCCATGTTTAGGGTTAGCCGAGCCTGCCTAGATTGCATTTTTGCATGTGATGCATTAGCCATTTTTAACATGAACTAGGACACGTATGTTTGCTAACTAGTTTACTGTTTTGGCACGGAGTACGATGTAAGTATTTACGCTTTAGCATCCCGCATGCGTGTGAGTGTTGCCATGACAGTATGCCTGCCATGCGGCTAAATGCTTATGTGTTAAACTGTTTGAATGCCTGTGGGTGGAGGTTGGATTGTTTGAGTTGGAAAAACTCATTGAAATCCGTGTTTTAGCCTACTTGCGAGTAGCAAATTCCAAAGCATTTTCAAAACAAACGGATATGCAATGTTTCTTTCCAAATTAGGCAATCTAGTCTATACTTGTTTGCTGCGCGCATAACATAGTAATTCTAGGCTAATAAATGGATTAAGAACACATAACGTTTTCAAAATCGGATATCATGGTTAGTAGAGGCCGGTCTTCGGACCGGGCGAAAGGGGGTGCTCATAGCTGACCTTCCCCGATCGTACCCAAGCTCCCGAGCTGAGACAACTCCGGTGATGACGGACATGTGGCCTTCGGCACCGAGTCAGGGTTTCCTAAATTTCCCCATTTTAAAAATATTTAGGTGGCGACTCTGTATCTGGCAAAGCAGTCCATGTTTGGCACTACTTTTTCAAAAATCTGTTTCTCAAAACGATTTGCCAGATTTGGACTCTTTGGTTCAGATTAAGAACCGCGACAACAAAAATCGCGAGTCCGAACTGTAGCGAGGTCCCCTTCGCGGACTTGTTACACGTGGCTTTCTAAGTAAGGTGCAATTCATAAGACGATTTATCTCAAAATTAACCTTGACTTGTGAACCACTGTTTGGTCTGTTAAAGAAAGGAAAGAAATTCCAATGGGATGATCGGTGTCACTTCGCCTTCGAGTAGGTTAAGCAGTACCTTCAGAATCCTCCTGTATTGTTGCCACCAGAACTGGGGAAACCACTGATCTTGTATTTGTCAGTAACAAATTCAACCATGGGGTGCATGCTAGCGCAAGAATCAAAAGCGAAAGGGGAGAAGGCTATCTATTATCTAAGCAAGAAGATGCTAGAATATGAAACTCGCTACACTCCTCTCGAGAAAGCTTCCTTAGCTTTGGTTTGGGCAACGAGGAAGTTGAGACACTACCTGTTAGCTCATTCTGTAATTCTAGTTTCGAGCTTAGATCCCATCAAATATCTTTTTGAAAAACTAGCACTTACGGGTAAGCTAGCTCGTTGGTTGCTTCTTCTCTCCGAGTTTGACCTCAAGTATGTTACACGTAAATCAGTCAAAGGGAGAGCTGTAGCGGAATTTTTGGCAGATCACCCAGTAGAAAGAGATGATGAAGCAGTGGAGTATCTATGTCACACCCCAAATCCGGGCATGACCGGCCGTGGCCCACAGGGACTTAGCCCAAGGCACACGTAAGCCTAAACACGAATCCAATCACATTGAACAACTGAACAATAGTCCAATAATCAATAACCAAAACTCCATCCAGACATGTCACAATTATAAACGGCAAAATCAACCATAATAAAAAACCATCCAAACTTATGGGATATAAATAATCCACATATCAAAAATAATCCTAAATGAACTTCGATAAGAATAAATATAAATATGCACAAACTTGACATAACACTCTAAACTAAAGGAATGCCCTAGAGGTCCATGCAATTGAGTCCCCGCTACGCCATGAGTCCACTCTAAGTCCTTCTAACACCTGGAAGTGATAAAAACTAAGTCAGCTGATAGCTCAGTGAGTAGCAACATGGATAGTAAATACAGTTTTGAAAACAGGGTTCAATTCCAAAATAAGTTATATATCACAGAAACTAGATTGGCATACAGTTTGGTAAATACAATCTGTTTCAAAAAGAAGGTTCCACAAATCAACACTTAAAATACTCATGTCTCGCAAGAACATGATAAACGACATTTTCCACTTAAAACAGATTATAACATGAACACCAATAATTTTCTGGGTACCAAGAAAAACAAATAATCTGCCACACATTTCTCAGGCTATAAGCCCCGTTGGATCCAATACCGAACTAAGAGTCATCCTCAGGGTGGCACCTGGGCCTTTTCTCAAAGACGATCCGATTGAAGGTCACCTAGTTGTTTTTAAAGGTCTGTTCCTTACAATCGTTGAGCACTAGAGTCATCACGGCCCAACCCGGATCTGTTCCCTAGTGGCCAGAGTCACCACACACAGTGGAATAATTTCCCTGGACTAAATACACACATGGTCCCAATAATCAATACACATCAGTTTCGCAAAACATGGTAGTTCATCATTATAAACATGAGACTAAAACAAATAGTTTACAGTATGCCAAGTTCACACATGTTTCAGAAACAATTTGATTCAATTGATAATATAATAATTTATCAAAACAGTTTAGTCTTGAAACAACAATTTAATTTTCCAACAGTTCAGGGTAGGGGAACATTTATAAAAATACGTAGCATGAAACTACTCACCTGGAACGAAATAATGTAATCCTCGAATAGAGTATGAAAGTCTAACTAGTGCCCTGAACCAATATGAAAACTACACGTCACTGCTAATTTAAAAATACTAAAGAATACGAACTGAGTAACCCCAAACTAAAGCGCACTAACACGGCTCAACCCAACTCACCGTTACTCTTAAATATTACCTAAGTTCATGTTCTTCAAGGTCTAAAATCACCCAAGACATAGGTTCCGATCGAAACTTAACTAAAAATAACTTTAAGATAAAACAGTGTTTTAAACTAGTTTTCCCAATCTATTCGCTAACTTTGAAAATTAAAAAACCCACTCCACGTTATTCAAAAAATTCCAATAACCTCCAGATATGATCTAATATATCCTAAGTTTCAAACCCAATTGGTTTCACTTGATTTTCTTATCAAAATAATTATCTACAATTTATTATATCCAAACAGGTTGTTTTCTGCAGCACTTTAAAGAAATTGACGGTTCTCTTAATATACACGAGCAATCAATGCAAGGCCAAAAACGTACGAAACTAGACTTGTAACCGGTTCTAATGACACTAATTTGATAATTTTTGGATTTATACCCAAAGAGAAGAACACTCCCGAATTTACTGTTTCGGACTGGTTTCCTGGACAGATTTGAATACCTCAATTTATATGGATTTCGACTCCCAAAAATTATGAAAAAATTCAGATATGCAATTCAATGTGTAATTGATCTACTGTAAAAATTTCAGATTAAAATTCATCCGTTTGATATGGTTTCTTGATTTTTAAAGTTTGCGATTCTGTGCAGAATTTTTTGGACTGAAAATTACACCCAATCTTTACACATAAATTTAGCTCCTCAAGTTTCTTAATAGGATATCTATATACACAATACATAAACCTACAACCTCTCCATCAATGAACAAAATAATTATAGAATAAGGATGAAGAACAAAAAGAAGAGAAGAAAACCAAGTAGGGCTAACCTTTGATGATCACACACAACACAACACACCCAAAAGTTCTTTGATTGCAACATCTTCTTCTTTTTTTTCCTTCTCTCTAACCCTCTCCCGTAGCTTCTGTTGTTGCCCTATGTGGTGAACAAATAATAGAGTAGGGTTTGTGTTTATTTTATTTTATACTAGTGGTGGGCACACATAGGTCAAATAAATAGATAAATATACAAAACATATGTATAAGTTACGTGCAACTCAAATGGTAGGAGTCTTACATATTAACCTTGTGGTCTAGAGTTCAAGTCACCCCCTCCTCTCTCTCTCTTTTTATTTTTATTTTTATTTTTATAATAAACCTTGTCTCTAAATTAAATACTTTCACCATAAATTTATTTTAGGTTTAAAAATTAATTAAAACACCTTCCAAATATTTAATTTGCACTTTAGGATTCACCACCAAAATATTTGAAATTGTAAAATTATTATTATTATTTAATTATTTACTTAATTTTTTTTTTTTTATATTCGGGTTCTCACAATCTATTCCCAGATGAAGATATCCTACAGATAGAAGAGGAACCATGGACAATGTACTTTGATGGAGCGTCTAATCAGTATGGCTATGGGATCGGTGTGTTGCTCATAGCACCCGATGATTCACACATACCTCTAGCCTTCAAACTCCGGTTTAAAGTATCTAACAATGAAGCAGAATACAAAGCGTGTATTGCTGGTTTGGAAGCTGCCTTAGAACTAGGGGCAATAAGATTGGATGTTATCAGAGATTCGAATTTGGTTGTGTCTTAAGCTAACGGAGATTGGCGAGTTAAGGAAGAGAAAATGAAGGTTTATCATCAGGCCCTGGATGTGTTAATTCCGAGGTTTGAGAAATTGACATTCACGCATTTGCACAGAGAGAACAACCGATTTGCTGATGCGTTGGCAACTTTATCCTCCATGGTGGACATTCTGCTTGGAGTGAAGATGTGCCCGATCATCATTGAACAGAAGTATACGCTGGCGTATGAAACCATTGCCATGATAGATGAGGTTCAAGACACGAACTCTTGGTATTATGACATCTAGAATTTCTTGGATAAAGAGGCGTACCCACCAGGGGCAAGTGCCAAGGACAAAAGGGGAATACGTTGTCTGGCCATCCAATTCATCATCTGCGGAAACAAGTTGTACAAAAGAGGCCATCTGGGAATGCATAAGTTGTGTGTTGAGGAAGGAGAATCAAGGCGCCTTATGGAAGCTATCCACGGAGGAGAGTGCAGAGCTCACATGAATGGTGTGATGCTAGCTCGGAAAATCCTTAGACAAGGCTACTACTGGTCAACCATGGAGGAGGACTGTATTGGCTTTGTACGGAGATGCCACAAATGTCAGATCTATGCCAATCGCATGAACATTCCGCCGTCGAAACTCTACAATATGACTTCACCATGGCCTTTCTCAATCTGGGGAATTGACGTTATCAGTGCAGTCACGCCAAAAGGGTCAAATGGGCATGAGTTCATTTTGGTAGCAATCGACTACTTCACAAAGTGGGTGGAGGCCCAATCTTATGCCGTTCTAAAGGCGTCACATGTGGCTAAGTTCATCAAGAACAACATCATCTGCCAGTATGGGTGCCTAACAAGATCATCTCAGATAATGGCTCATATTTAAAGAAGAGGTCATTGACCTGCTTCAGAAATATAACGTGGCTTTCCGTAAGTCATCAACATATAGGCCGCAGACTAATGGAGCTGTTGAGGCTACAAACAAAAACATCAAGAGAATTTTGCAGAAAATGGTTGAAACCTACAGAGATTGGCCAGAGAAACTTCCATTCGCACTCTAGGGTTACAGAACGTCGATCCGAACATCTACAGGAGCAACCCCTTATTCTCTTGTTTATGGGATGGAAGCTGTTCTGTCAATCGAGATTGAAGTACCGTCGCTAAGAATTATGGTTGAGTGTCAGATAGTGGAGGCGGACTGGCAACAAAGTAGATTTGAAGAATTGATGTTGTTTGACGAGAGGAGGTTGAAGGCATTGTATCATATCCAAGGTTACCAGCGTAGAATTGCGAGGGCTTTTAATAAGAAAGTCAAGTCCAGAAATCTCAAGGAAGGAGACATGGTGCTCAAAGACAACCGAGCCCCCATCAATGACCCTAGGGCCAAGTTCAAACCCAATTGAACTGGCCCTTATATCATTAAGTCAATCTGGTCCGGAGGAGCAATTATTTTTATGGATTATGATGGCCTGGAGTTTTCTCAACCGATCAACATGGACAAGTTGAAGAAATATTATCCCTGAGAGGCTTGCTAGGCCGAAAACCTGAAAAGGCGACCTAGGCAAAAGTTAGAGCATAAAAAAAAAAAAATAATAATAAAGAAAAACTGAGCTTGCAAGGCTGAAAACCCGAAAGGGCAACCTTGGCAAAAGTTAAAGCGCAAAAGGAGAGAATAAATACTCGAGTGAATCCTCTCCGAACTACGTAAGGCCTGATTCTTATCTTTGGGATACGTAGGCAACTTCATCCCGAAGTTCGGCCATCAATATTTTTCAACCCAACTGTCCTGTTCATCTGGTTTAATCAATTCGTCATTCTCCACCGTTTGTCGACTTGGTTATGATCTTCTGATTTGGAGCTGTACAGTCTTCGGATTAATTCCGTATGTATCCAGTGGTGACCATTTCCGAAAAACAAAAAAAAGAAAAAAAAAAACAAAACAAAAAAATGTTTTGAAAAGTTTTAATTCAATTTTTGTTTTTCTTCTCAAGACTTTACCGTGTACAACACAAGAAGAAATTTTTCAATACTCACTTTAATTGATTTACCACAAGTACATTCTCCAAACCAAAGTTGATTTTCCATAAAAACTTGAAAAGAAAAGACAAAGCAATAAACTAGGGGCATAGATGAGTCAAGTGTCAGTTCTTCGTCTTTTTTTCATGCCTGTGGATGTTTCTGTAATCGAGGTCGGCCTAATCTGTTCCTCATCCTTGAGCCAAACTAAGTATTCGTCAGGAAGGATGGAACTGAAAGTAAAGGTAGGGGCCAGGAATTCTCTCGTATTCCAAGCATTGAGGTACCGAGGCAGGTACGAACCACGAACGGGAAATGAAGCTGGGTACTTTATCCCTTCATCCGAACAAATCTGATTATGTCCAAACTGGCATCTGAACCTGAATGGGAAATAGAATACACAGTGTGTAAGGCCAATCAACTGTATACCTGGTTGCCGAGACTTGTTGTAACTCATCTTAGCCAAGTTAAGCCAGAGGCTACGCCAAACAATGTCAGCTGCAGATCTGCTGCGCATCCAGTCACATCATATTCCCTCTGAGGAGAACTCCACTAGCTGTGGACGAAGAGAGTAAGTCCTGGCCGAGTACTCAGGGCAAGGATCCACCACTTTTAGCTTATCCATCAACCATATCTAGGAAAAGGGATGAAAAATAAGAGAGATAAAAGAATAGAGAGATGTATGTTGAGAGAAAAGTAAGAAAAGGGTTTTGAGAGAAAAAAAAAAAGAGATTGAATGCTGAGTGATAAAAGGATCATAAATAAAGAGGGTGGGAAACAATACCTGGAGAAGTAATGGACTCCCCGCAAAGCGAGTAGTCTCTCCCCGTTGAAAAACATCCAAGCCCGTCAAAGTCTCGGCCAACACTAAGCCCATACAACTCTTACCCTCCTTAAGGCATTGGGCTACTTCAATCAGTTTAATGCTAACTCCACCGCGACTAGGAGCAAGAAGGAAGTGTGCGAGTAAGCATAAGCAAAGGGCATGCTGGCGATAACCTCGCCAAAGGAGGTCATCTTTGTCACCAGTGATGGAAAACTGACGAATCAAATCTGGAATATCTAGTTCCCCATTATGAGCCAAGGATCGAGCTTCGTGTAAGGTAAGCCCACACATGTGTCCTAAAGCTTGAGCATGGCCAAAACAGGGTTGAAGCATGATTTCTTTGTCACGTTGAGATTCCATCAATGCTTGAAATTCTTCGAGTGTCAGACAAATCTATTGTGAACTGAAATGAAATATATGTCTGATTGGATTCCAGCACCGAGCAGCAGCATGGAGAAATGGAAAGCAAAGTGAAGTGCGGCTCAACAGAAAAAGAGCATTTAGGCCGAAACCGCAAAAATTCATCTTTTCCGAGCCATCCAAAGTGGTTATCCAATCTTGGAGCCTATTAGTGGGCAACATCTCCATTTTGGGAGCAAAATGTAAAACCTTGCTCTTCTGCCAAAAACAACATTATGGGAGGAATTTAGATGGAGTTGTGATGATAGTCTTTAGTGGTGGCTGGGCCAAACATTGTGTTGTCCTCTTGTGTCATTTTGTCCTCTTGTGTTGTGGTTGTATTTTGAGTCTTGTTTTATTACCAAGTCTTTTGTTTTAGTATGTTCAAGTTGTTTTCATTATGTTTCTTTTATTATCAAGTTGTAGTTTTTTCATTTTGTTTGGTTGATATTATTATATAATTCATGAACCAATTCAAGCGCAAGTGTTCTTCAAAGATTATCATGCAAGTGTTATCCAGTCATCACATGCAAACACAGTACAAGATATTTGCAAGAAGAGATCATCCACAATAACACTTGATAAAACTAGCGGGTCCAACCCCGATCATTATTTTGCAAAATAAAAAAACAAAAGAGAAGTTTTTCAAAAAGAAAAGAGTCTATCTGAAGCTAGTGTTTAAACTACAAAGCAAATATATATATATATATATATATAAAGGGTTTTTGGTTGGAATTTTAGTTTATCTAAAATAAAGAAAAAAAAAGAAAAAGAAATGATTTTTATTTATCTAAAAAATAATAAATGAAAACAAGAAAAAAAAAAAGAAGAGAAAGGGTTTTTATTTATCTACCAAAAAAAAAAAAACAAAAATGAATAAAAAGAAAAAAGAAAAAAGCGGCATCCGTGGCTTCTGCGTATAGAGGTTACCCCTAATCATTCTACTATACCTTCTTCCGTTCGCACGAAACGGGTTTGAATTTTGACTTTACCTTCCCTCTTTTTATGTGAAACGTGCTAAGATTTAATGTTTATCATTTCAAGTTCACATACTCCTCTCGCGTAAGACGCGTTTGGATCTCAAGTTCACAAACTCCTCTCGCGTAAGACGCACTTGGATCTCAAGTTCACATACTCCTCTCGCGTAAGACGCGTTTGGATCTCACGTTCACAAACTCCTCTCGCGTAAGATGCATTTGGATCTCAAGTTCACAAACTCCTCTAGCGTAAGACGCATTTGGATCTCAAGTTCACATACTCCTCTCGCGTAAGACGCGTT
Organism: Camellia sinensis; assembly: GCF_055761805.1. Taxonomy (NCBI): domain Eukaryota; kingdom Viridiplantae; phylum Streptophyta; class Magnoliopsida; order Ericales; family Theaceae; genus Camellia; species Camellia sinensis. Next base: position 65,928,807 of record NC_138972.1, read on the forward strand.
TGGATCTCAAGTTCACATACTCCTTTAGCGTAAGACTCGTTTGGATCTCAAATTCACATACTCCTCTCGCGTAAGACGCGTTTGGATCTCAAGTTCACATACTCCTCTCGCGTATGACGCGTTTGGATCTCAAGTTCACTATTACTCCTCTCACGTAAGACGCGTTTGGATCTCAAGTTCATATACTCCTCTCGCGTAAGATGCGTTTGGATCTCAAATTCACTATTCCTCCTCTCGCATAAGACGCGTTTGGATCTCAAGTTCACTATTACTCTTCTCGCGTAAGATGCGTTTGGATCTCAAGTTCACATACTCCTCTCGCGTAAGACGCGTTTGGATCTCAAGATTCACATACTCCTCTCGCATAAGATGCGTTTGGATCTCAAGTTCACTTTCCTCCTCTCGCAGACGAAGCGTTTGGATCTCACATTCACTACATCCAACCTTTATGCTTTTATTCAGTGTCACATCATTGTCTTGATTGCATTTCATTGCATGATCATAAGTTATGTTTTGCATTTCATTGCATGATCATAAGTTATGTTTTACATATTATTCTTCATCTTACCCCTGAACTACGTAGGTTTGATTCCTTGCAAACGGGATATGTAGGCAACCTTCTGGTTCAACCACTTGCATTTGCACATTTGTTTGTTTGCCTAAGTCTTACGGCCTTGTCAAAAGGGTCGTCTTCGGGTTTTGACATTCACTCACGCCATGAAATGACTTCAAGCTCTGTCAAAGAGGGGCAACTGTAGACACCCCATTTTGACCGGCCTTAAGACTTGGGCGCTTTCTTTTGATTACCCGATGATAACAATTAGAAAGTGTTTCTCACAGAATCCTCAGTAAGAGAGATAAAATTTGACCTTTAATCCTAACCTTCACCATTATGGCCAAATCGTTTTAAAATACTAAATATTTCATTAGTTTAATATTTTTGTAATTTTGCATAATTTTATTCATATTTTTGATGTTTTTATATAAATTGATATAAATTATATATTTTATATATATAAAATAAAATAATAAAAAGTTATATTATTATATTATATTGCAATATTATTATATTATATGTTTAGTATTTTGGTATAAATTATATATTATATATATTTTATATATTATATTATATATATTATAAAATAATAATAACTATTCGTTTGATGTTAGTCTACCGACATCAAATATCATGATTATATATATATATATATATATATATTTATATTATTATTATTATTATGTTTATATTATTATATTATTATTATGTTTATTATAATATTATTATTATCTTATATTTTGCCTATATAAGGATGAATGAGGAGAGAGGCTCAGAAAGGGGGATAGAAGGAAGAAGAGGAATCAGAGAGAGGGAAAAGAAGTGGTGCGAGAGAGTTTGAGACAAAAAGAATTAGAAAGAAAGAAAATTACTTTTTTTTTAAAAAAGAAAGAGAGAGGGAAAATAAAATATTTTCTTTGATATTTTTATTTCCATTTCATCGGTACACCATTCAAAAACCAACTACTAAAGCTGTAATTCAAAATTTTGGACTAAAAATTGAGAACACATTCCACAAACTTGAGAGTAATCAAAAGAAAGTTTGTGACTTAGAAAATTCATCATTTCCCCAAAGGTGAGTTTTCATAAATTTTCATTTAATTTAAAAATGTGATATAATTTGTTTAAATAGTTCATTTACTTATTTTTATAACTGTTTTTTTTATTGCTTTAATGGGATGGTTGCACCACCCATAATCTGCTATAATTTAAATATTGTATACAAACTGTTGTAATTTATTATTTTAAATAATTTACCCCACCGGATGAATAGTAACCTCCAGCGGGAATAGTACCTCTGGCGGTGAATAGTAACCCCGACGATGAATAGTACCTCCGGCGGTGAATAGTAAAAGTGGTAGATTTCTAATTTCAGCACTATTGTATGCTATTTAGGGGGTTGTTTAATTTATTTTAATAATTTATGTTTTCAATATTGTAGACATCCCCGAACGTCCCGGGGAAAATCCCGTTTTGTTCATTGGGCTTACAACAGTTCGGACTCAAATGTCACGGTTCTGAATCTAATCTTGCAAAGTGCAATGCGAGACCGATAAATCACCAAAGAGTTCAAATCCGGCAAATCGTTTTGAAAAACAGATTTTTAGAAAGAAGTGCCAAACATGGACTGCTTTGCCAGATACAGAGTCGCCACCTAAATATTTTGTTTCGGGAGAATTTAGGAAACCCTGACTCGAGCCTAGGGCCACGTGTCCGTCATCACCAAAGTTACCTTGGCTCGGGAACTTGGGTACGATTGGGGAAGGTTATTTAATGAGCACCCCCGCTCGCCCGATCGAAGATTGGCCACTACTAAGCATGATATCGAATTTTTGAAAACACATGTGCTCTTTTTCCGGTTTATTAGCATAGAATTACTATGTGATGCGCACAACATACAAGTATAGACTGGATTTCCTAAATTGGAACAAAGTATCGCATATCCATTTGTTTTGAAAATGGATTGAAGTTCGCTACTCGCAAGTAGACTAAAACACGGGTTTCGACGAATTATTCCAACTTAAGCAACCCAACCTTCACCCACAGGCATTCAGGTAGTTATAACACATAGGCACATAGCCTCATGGTAAGCATGCTATCATGGCAATCACTCACGCACCTGCAAGGATGCTAAAGCATAAACACCTACCAAGTACTCTGAGCCAAAAAAAGAAGCTAATTAGAAATCATGCATGAATCCTAAGTATGCTAAGAATGCCTAATGCAACACATGCAAAAATGCAACTACAATAGGCTCGGCTATTCTAAGATGGCATATGAGATGCAACAATCGATACATGTATTCAACTTGGAATTGAAATACAATGCAGTTAGCATGATGTGCTGAGCCTGGTGCATGCAATATAGATGAATGAATGCAAGCATGCGAACATATAGATGCTAATTGAAACATGCCCTAAAACTAACCATCATAAGCTGGTAAATAAAAGGGAGAAATACGTGGGGTTGGAAGACATGCATCACACACACGCACACTTATTACAAAATTTGCCCTCTCGTGGAGGGTCTGAATAAATAATACAGACCGAATGATTAATCAACGACCCTAGCTAATTAAATATTGTAAAGCCCTTAATTAATTAACAAATTAATTACAAAAACAATCTAAGTATGAAATTAAAGAGGCCGCCGCAGCTCTGCCTCGAAATGATTGGATGATGCATGCTCGATTCGCCTCACTCGGAAACCCGTTGCCATGCCAACTGTTGCCTCTGTTTGCACTGTTTCATGCCTTTGAAAGCTGCGCAAGTCCCAAGGCTGCTTCTGAACCACTCCCTGAGCACTGTGGGAGGTCATTAGCCAGGAGACTAGACTACCGGCCATGAAAGGATGGTCATCGACCAAAGATTGGGCCATCGGCTGGGTATTGGTAGTCGGTCGGCACTGAAAGTGGCCGGCCGACCATTCTTTCCTGTAGAACACTGGTTTTGCTGCAACAGAGGACAGACAGTGCATGGCATGGAATTTACAAGCCAAATGTATGCACGACCACCCTCCCTATCATGCTATGAACTCAAGGGAGTATGGCTCTCGACCCTCGGGCCACCAATCACGCATTTCGATGCATGATGGCCAAAGGTGTCAAAGGTACATATCTATATGGAATGAATGCAACAAACAAATGAATGTTACACACTCTATCATGTTGGGTCAAGAGTGTCGGCGACCGAGGATTGAAGCACGTTTCGTCACTTTAAGTACGAAAAGTCCCTTGGTCCTCATGTTTGGTTTGACACCCCAAACCAAACAAAAATGCAATGTATGTATGCAAAGTGCAATGCGAAACACGCAATTAATGCAATGCAACATGAACAATGTAATAGGTATGTAATACTATAATGCAACCTAGGTATGTAAGTATATTAAGGGATAGACATGCAACAATGACACTAACTACAAGGATGCGACAACATGCAATGCAGTAAGCCTACAACAATACACGAGTGCATGATCCATGGACTTACACTAAGGATGGATAGGCCTCAGCCATACCAAAACAGTGGCCAAAGTGCCAAGAAATGATGGACAAAACACACTCAAAGATGCGCATGTAAAGATCCAACACTTAGGCATAAAAAGAGTCGACTCTTAAACACATTAAGAAGAGACAAATATGGACATATGACAAGCATGATAAGCTCTGAAAATGTGCAAGGGATGACGCCAAATCAATCAAGCCATGCAAGTAGGGCATGCAATAATGCCCAAAACTTGAGACTAACAAGGGGGTTCAAACCATGGCCGTACCAACCAAGCCCCAAAGAGCCATGATGACTTAAAATAGTCTTAGGGTAGACCAAAATAAGGCTAGAGCATGCATAGAACAAGGCCAAAACATGCTAAGAAATGGGCGCAAAATAAGGAGGGCATTCAAGGCCATAAAGAGAGCATTCCACTACAACTACCTCAACGAAACATGGCATGGTTTATGCAATGAAAAAAAAAATAGAGCTATAAAATGTCAAGATAAGGGCGAATACCCACTTAGATGGCATCTAAATGACCTAAGTCTAGAGGTATGCACAATGGCCCAAACATGGAGCATAAGACAACAACTCTTCAAAGCATTGAGAGAACGGCAAATGCAAGCACATAAGCATGGAACATAGGCTGAAATAGCATGATAAGTGATTCAAAACCACTGAAAAAGCCCAAGTAAAGTATGCTCATGACTCGCACACCCAAAGCTAACAAGCTAAAATGCATGGTGGCTAGACAAAACATGGCAAACATGACCAAATCAACACCGAACAGAGCTTAAACATGCCACAACATGGATAAAAGCTTCATGAAGTCAAGCCAAAACATGCAAGCATGATGGTCTAACTGCATGATACATGTTTAGGCAAATGAGAGGATTGCAAGGCAAGTGCATGATGCATGCAATAAGCCAAAGAACCAACATGAAACAGAAGTATAACATGATAAACTAACACCAAATACCCAGTGAAATGAAACTAAAACACATTAAGCCACCATGCTACCTTTACAAGTCAACAATGTAAGCAAATGGGACACAAAGGGGAGAGGGGTGTCCCTCCCCTATACAAGACCTCAAAACCACTTCCCTACCACTGAAAATCCTATGGATTTCAGTGGTGAGAAGGCCAAAACAAAAGGGTTACAAAGCCCAAAGAGGAAGGCACAAAAAGAGGCCAAACAAGGCCAAGAGGGGGTGGACGACCCCCAACACAAAAGTGACCTTAATGAAACATCTCAAGCATGAAAATACAGAACTTTTATAAGTTATACACTAAGCTTAAAACAACATGCAAGATAGGCTAAAAGCTTAAGGCAAAATGGGAAATAAAAGAGGTAGTTCTCACCCTTGAAGAACACTTCAAGAACACTAACTCCAGCACCTTCTTTTGATCAAAACCAACTCAAAAACTCTAAAATCAACCCCTCAACACCTCAGTAACCAAAGTATAGTGTAACACTAGGTGCCTTAGTGCAAAAATAGGAACAAAAACACACTTTTGAACACTATTACACACACAACTAGAGAGAGGGGGAGATATAGAGAGAGAGTGATATATATCTTGTATATTAGATCAATCAACCCATGGAAAGGGAGGGGAGGCCCTCCTTTTTATATAAAAACCACTTTACAAAGCTTCCAAGGGAAGCTAAACAAGGCTCAAATCCCTCTATACACGTGTATGGAGGGCAGAGTCTGTGCTTGCCAACTGGCACAGCTGGCATGCACAGTGCCTGAAAATGGCGAAGAAAAGGTCTCGGCCAGAAAATGTGATCGACCGACCAAATAAATGGCCGACCGACCAACTAAAGTGCCGATCGGCCATCACACTTAGCCGATGGAAATACAAAGGGGCCGATGGCCTCAGGCCTTGGCCGGTGGGTTGAGAAAAATGGTCAACAAGCCACCCTCTTCCCTTAGAAGCAAAACACAAGTGCTTGGTCCACAATCAAGCACAAAATAGGTAAGTCGAGAGATCTTGAGGTAAGGCGTGCGGTCGAGACCTCCAGGAACTCAAAACGAACACGAACATAGATGATCATCGAGTGTTCGAACGATGACGTCCAAGTCTTGAGGACGGTCAAAAATGGGGTGTCTACAAATATCAAGTTTGTTTGTACTAACCAATTAATCAACATCGCATAATCATCTCTGCAACTTGTAGACACCCTATTTTTGACCGCCCTTAAGACTTGGGCACTACTGATAGTTTACTTAGTGGAAAAAGGTGTGCAGGGCAAATGTTCAGTTTCTTTGGCAAGGAGAGGGTCAAATCCCAACTTTATACCCCTTTTGGACCAAAACAATCTTGATCAAATATTTTAGACCTTGAAACCCTCTCTTTCAAGATGTTTTGAAAATAAAGTTCCTACGATGTTCCGACGCTCGCATTTCGTTAAATGTTGCGCTTTTCGATAAACCAAGCAAGGACAAAGTGAAAATGAATGAAAGAGAGATGAAATCTTTGAAAAATCTTTCAAAACACTTTGTTTAGGGGTTTGAAGTTGAAGAAAAGAGGAGAAAAGGGAAGAAATCCAGTTGGGAAAGAAAATGGGCATGAATCGTTAAGAGAGAGTCGTGCAGCCCTCACTGAATCGGGCCTATTCATTTACATACTTGGATTTCAGCTATGAGGCTACCACCATTGAAAATCTTACTTCCGGGGCTTCATTTTGCACTCAAGAATCTCCTAAACCCAAGTCCGGACGGGGGAGATATGGTTGGTTGAAGTAGGGCATCAATCCGGTTGGACCAAAACTGCGTGGCTTCACCAAAATAGCATAACTTTTTGCAAAGTTAGAATTTTGATGCAAGGATGGTGCCATTGCAAAGCGTACTTCCGGGGCTTCAATTTGGACACAAGAATGACCTAAAAAGGAGTCCAGATGAAGGAGTTATGCCCATTTGAAGTTGGACTTGGAAAGCAGAAAAAGTGGTCGGCCGACCAGAAAAAGTAGCTGGCCGACCAGAAAAGTAGCTGGCCGACCAGAAAAGTGGTCTATAGGTCCCAAACTTAGATATTTATCCTCCAGCTATCTTCCACAACCTCCAGCTGTCCCATAGATAGATATTTTCGAGCCAACTCTCGTTTTTGCTATACATGAGGTTATATCTCTCATTTTCAAGGGACAACCTTCTTGGAGAAGCTTGGGAGCTTCTCACTCTAAAAAGTCTCTCTCTCTCTACAACTTCTAGGGCTGAATCTCTGCCCCTCTCTCTATATACTCCACTCCCTTGCCCATTTTGTGCATAGAAGTGCTTGAAAGTGAAGAAATGCTTCAAATTTGCCTAGGCATCCTTCATCAAAGTTAACCACCATTGGGTTGAGGTTCTTTGAGGATCATTTTAAGCTTCAAAGGCTAGTCTTGGCTCAGATTTTGGGCTGGTTTTGCAGTGCTTCAAGGGTAACCCTCTTTTTTTCCTTTTTTTAAGCTCTATTTTGACTACACTCTTAGCCATATTTACGTGCTTATTTTGGATTAACTTTCAACTAAAAAAAGCTTTATTTTTGTGTACTTAACATGTTTTTTTAAGGCCCTTTTGGTGTTAAGGGTCTTCTACCCTCTTGCATGCTTTATTTGGCCTTGTTTTGTGCCATGCCATAAGGCCTTTGATTTAATCTTTGCTTTCCCTTTTAGCCACTGAAATCCAGTGGATTTTCAGTGGTTGGCATGTAGTTTTGAGGCCCTAAATCAGAGAGGGGTGACCCCCTCTCTTCTTGCTTCATTTACTTGCATTTTTGGCCTATCAAAGGAGCATATATTTTCATACTTCCAAGGCTTGGTTCAGGCCCTTTTTGGTGACTTTTAGGGCCTACCTAGACTTTTTCTAGGGTTGGTTTGGTCACCTTGAGTTTGCCTCTTGCATGTGTAGAGTAACCCCCTTTTTGGCCTATCAAAGGAGCATGCCATTCTAGCATGTTTTGACTATGTTTCAGTGGGTTTTTGGCCATCTTTTGGCATGACATGACTGTTATGCTTCATATGCTTGTAGTGCAAATCATGTTCACTAGCTTAGAATGCATGATGTTTTAGCTCACTATGCTAGCATATTTTGGCCATGCTCCAACATGATTTTGTTCATATTTTGGGTTGCCCTTGCTCTATTTTGAGGTTCCTTGGTCGAATGATGCTTTCCAGGCATGGTTGTAGTGTAATAGCTTTGACTAGCTTCGAGTTTTGTGGTCCCTTGCATGCTTAACTTGAGGTGTTTTTCATGTTTTGGCATCATTGAGCATGATATTTCAGAGCATATAAGGTTGCCATATTCTCATGTTTATCACTCCTTCAATGTGTTTGAGAGTTGTGCTTGTATGCCCTATTTGTGAGCCATTACATGAGCTTCATTTTTGTGCCTTTCAAGCCATCATCCCAACTTATTTTTGCTACTATTTTGGCCTGCATAGGGTCTGTTTGGGGTTGGTTTGGTCATTTGGACATTACATTGCATACCTCTAGTATGATGCACTTCACTAGTTTCGGTGCTTGAGTCTTTCAAAATGCATTGAATGAGTTGTTTGCGTGATTCAGAACCATTTTGTATGCCATTTCAGAGCTGGAACATATGCCATTGCATTCCATGTTTAACCTTTTCAATGCTCTTGGAGAGTTGTATCTTGTGCCTTAGGCTTAGAGCCCTTGCATTGTGCATGCTTGCATGTGTGTTGTTGCCTTGATTTCATCATCTTTGGCCACTGATTTGGGTGGCTGAGGCCCATTCATTTTGGTTTAAGTCCATTTTGCATTGAGTATGCCATTGTAGTTCATAGCATTGCGCATGCCTTGTAGTTCGTCGTATGGAGTATGCTATTTGACATTCGCATCGTGTATGCTAGTCACATTGTGTCATGTTGTTGCATATGTTGTCTTGCATTTGAGTTTGTGTGCATTAGCGTTGTGCATTGTGCATTGTGCATGCCATTAGCTTTGTTAGGTTGTCCATGTTGCATTTCATATTGGCATTGTGTATGCTATCAGGTCTCTTGCATGTTTGTGTAGCTTAGTTGCATTGCACTTAGATTGCATACTTCGAGTCGCATACCATGCCATATTATTTGTTGCATTGTGTTTGGGATAGGAGTTAGTCCAAACACGGGAAACGAGGGACATTTCGTACTCAAAGTGACAAAACGTGCCTCGATTCCCGGTCGCCGACACTCTTGGCTACCTATGATGGAGTTGTTGGCTTTAGGTGCTTACTTGTGCATTCATTTCACATTGAGTTGTGCAATACGGCTCCTCAGCCATCATGCATTGAAATGCGTGATTGGTGGCCCGAGGGTCGAGACCTACACTCCCTTGAGCCTCTGCAATGACGGGAAGAGTGGCCGTGCACACATGTGTTGCAAATACTTTGCCGTGCCCCTCTCTGTCCCTTTGTTGCAGAAAACCAGAATCCAGGAGAGGAAACTGGTCAGCTGACCAGATTTACTGGCTGGCCGACCACCTTTTTTGGTTTCCACCACCAAAGGTGGTCGATAGTTGGTCTCCCATGTCCATAAGTTGGCCGGCAACATCCCATCCTAGGGTGGAGTTTCATCTCCTTGGAGCTTTGTGCAAGTTTCTGAAATCAATTGCAAACAAAGGCAAGCCGGGGCATCGCGATGGATTTCTCGACAAGGCGGCTCGAGCATGCATGCATCTTTGTCATCCAAAACAGAGCCGAGGCAGCCCACATTCATTTAGTTTACTTGCTTACTTAGTTAGTTTGTTGATTAATTAGTGTTGTGTAATAATTAGCTGTAATTTATTATTCATTTCGGTTGTGTAATAACTAGCTTAATTAGATTAGCTTAGATTAGCAAGTTGGTTATGTATTATTCATTCGGACCCTCCGTCTAGAGGGCACAACTGTTGTAATAAGTGTGCGAGTGTGCGATGAATGTCTTCCAATCCCACGTCTTTCTCTCTTTTATTTACCAGCTTACGATGGTTAGTTTTAGGGCATGTTTCAATTAGCATCCTTATGCTTCATATGTTTGTATCCATTCATCTGTCTTGTATGCACCGGGCTCGGCGTATCATACTAACTGCATTGTATTTCAATTCCAAGTTGAATACATGTTATCTGTAGTATCTCATATGCCATCTTAGAATAGCCGAGCCTATCTTAGTCGCATTTTGCATGTGTTGTATTAGCCATGTTAACATAGCTAGGATCATGCATTGATTTCTAACATAGCTTTTGTTTTGGCTCGGAGTACTCGGTAAGTGTTTATGCTTTAGTATCCTTGCATATGTGTGAGTGACTGCCATGATAGCATGCTTGTCATGAGGCTATTTGCTTACGTGATTAACTACCTGAATGCCCGTGGGTGAAGGTTGGATTACTTGAATTGGGACAATTCATTGAAATCTGTATTTTAGCCTTTTGCGAGTAGCAAACTTCAAGCTATTTTTCAAACAAATGGATATGCAATGCTTTGTTCCAAATTAGGCGGTCTAGCCTATACTTGTTTTGCTGTGCGCATCACATAGTAATTCTAGGTTAAATAACTGGAATAAGAATGCATGTGTTTTCAAAAACTCGATATCTTCTTTAGTAGTGGCCGATCTTTGATCGGGCGAGCGGGGGTGCTCATTGCATGACCTTCCCCAATCGTACCCAAGTTCCCGAGCCGAGGCAACTTTGGTGATGACGGACACGTGGCCTTAGGCACGAGTCAGGGTTTCCTAAATTTTTCCAAAATAAAATATTTAGGTGGCGACTCTGTATCTGGCAAAGCAGTCCATGTTTGGCACTTCTTTCTAAAAATCAATTTTTCAAAACGATTTGCCGGATTTGGACTCTTTGGTGATTTATCGATCTTGCATTGCACTTTGCGAGATTAGATTCAGAACCTGAGTCCCAGCTATAGTGAGCCCAATGAACAAAACGGGATTTTCCTGGGACGTATACACAACCTCCCTCCATTCTTTGCTTATTTCGATTAAAAAGTTGTGAAAAATTAAGATTGTGGTTCAAGTATAAGACATGAACTCTTCCATGCTTAATGGTTTAATCTCTTCGGAGGTTCATTACTAAAGGTATAAAACGCTCTATGCTTAATTGTTTAATCTCTTTGAAGATTCACTACCAAAGGCATAAAACGTTTTATGCTTAGGAGGTTCATTACCAAAGGTATAAAACGCTCTACGCTTAATTGTTTAATCTCTTTGGAGATTCACTACCAAAGGCATAAAACGTTTTATGCTTAGGAGGTTCATTACCAAAGGTATGAAACGTTCTATGCTTAATGATTTAATCTCTTTGGGGATTCACTACCAAAGGCATAAAACGTTTTATGCTTAAGAGGTTCATTATCAAAAGTATACAACGTTCTATGCCTATTGATTTAATCTCTTAGGGGATTTACTACCAAAAGCATAAAACATTCTATACTTAACGGTTTAAATTCTTTGGAGGTTCACTACCCCAAATGTATACATGTTCTTATACTAAAGCACAATCTTTTATTTTTCATTTCTCTTTATTCATCAGTGTGTTTACTTTTAAGGGACTAATTGACCCTTGAAAATCACCAAGGAAAGTGTCATTATCACTTATTATCAAGTTTGGATTTCAAGTCATTATCACTCAAGTTTGGGTTTTTCTAAGTCATTACCACTCTTTTGAGTTTGACTAATCCTTGTTGCACATCTTGAGTTTGACTTATAATCCCTTATCGCTTGTAAATAAGTTTGACTCTTCTTTTGTAATTTCCCCCGAAGAAAATTTTGTCGAGTTAAGTTGATGCTTGTTTCTCTTTATTGCATTTTGGACTTAGTGGACGTAAATATCACTTTTGCACAAACAGGAGAAAAGATAAAAAAATGGACAGGTAATAAAAAAGGCTAATAAAATTGGTTAAAATTGGATTACAACCGACATAAATAACCAATATGATTAATTGAATTCGGTCGGACGTTATACCGAGTTTATTATGTCAAGGCTTTCCTTACATCAATTCTTGTAATAAATTAGACAGCCCCTTTCATTTATTATTCATTCGGTTTTGTAATAATTATTTATTCGAACATTTGGACATTCGGACCCTCCTTCACGAGGACAAATGTGTAATAAATTGTATGTCTTCCAACCCCTATTCTTTCTCCCTTTTATTTCACTCCTTATGATGGTTGGATTAGGGACATCATGTTTAAATTAACATTTCCATGACTTGCATCCATTCGTTTTGCATGCATAAAAGTTCTGCTCATCATATTATTCAAATGTCAAATTCAAACTCTTTACTTGAATATATGCTCTATCACATGCCTTGAATTGACTCGCATGCCATGCTAGTAGCCGAGCTTATTACTTGCACGTTGTATGTGTTGCATTAGCCATATTGCATTAATTAGGATCATGCATTTTTTCTAACTATTTACTTTCTTTTGACTCGCCTTCGAACATAAGGTAAGTTTTTATGCTTTAGCATATTGCATAAGTGTGATTGCTGTCATATCAAACATACTACCATGAGGCTAACTGCTTATTTGATATATCTGTTTGAATGCCTGTGGATGAAGGCTAATCACTTGAATTGGGATACTTGATTCATGTATATATGAGATCACCATTTTAAGTGATACATATTCAAAACACTTTTATCAAAACAAACATGAAACCAAACGTTCCAACTTTTCGTGAAATTAGTCTATATCTATATGTTACATATAGAACAAGAACATATACTATACATAAAAACTACATCATAATTAGTAGAGGCCGATCTTTGATCAGGTGAGTGGGGTGTTCAATTATTGACCTTCCCCTCTTATACCTAAGTTCCCGAACCAAGACACTTTGGTAACGACGGACTAATGGCCTTTGGCACAAGTCATGGGTTTCCTAAATTTCTCAAAAATAAATATTTAGGTGGCGACTTTGATATCTGGCAAAGCAATCCATTTTTGACATTTGATTCAAACATCGATTCTTCTAAAGAAATTTTCGGATTTGGACTCTTTTTGTGTTTTCACTGTTTCACATTGTACTTGTGAAATCAGAATCAGAACCAACACAAGTGGAGTCCGAATTGTAAGGGCTATTTCATTCTTCCGAAAGGGAGCGCGAAAAGCCGAGCTACAAGTAGTATATAAAATGAGGCTAGATGGACATGACTTAATCTTGGAAAAGGATGACATTGAATAAAGGTTACGAATACAAGATAAGTGTATGATGATCGATAGAAGACGTGTAGAACTAATAGTACCCTTACTACACGATGTGAGGACGTGTCCAGAGTTAAAACCACTTCCTGATCCTAAAATACGTCTGTAGACTCGACTTTCTTCACGCGCCACCCTTTCGGAGAAGGCCCAAATTGGTCTTCCTACAGTTCGGACTCCTATCACGGTTCTGAATCTAATCTTACAAAGTGCAATGTGAGATTGATAAACACCAAAGAGTCCAAATTTGGCAATTGGTTTTGAAAAATCAATTTTGAATCAAAAATCGCCAAACATGGACTGCTTTGCTAGATTACAGAGTCGCCACCTAAATATTTTATTTTTGGAAAATTTAGGAAACTCTGACTTGTGCCAAAGGTCACGTGTCCGTTATCACCAAAGTTGCCTCAGATCGGGAACTTGGGTACGAGAGGGGAAGGTCTTAAAATGAGCACCCCCGCTCACCCGATCAAAGATCGGCCTCTACTAAGCATGATATGTTGTTTTATAAACACATGTGTTCTTATTCCGGTTATTTAGCTAACTTACGATGTGATAAGAGTATAGATTAAAATTGCAAGAATTGAAACAAAACAACTCATGTTTGTTTTTCGAAAATGGCTTGAAAGTGACACTCGCAAGTGGGCTAAAGTGCGGATTTACCACCCTCAAGTGGGCTTAAAACATGATTTGCCACTTCGCAAAGTGGACTTAAAACTCACATTTGATGAATTGTTCCAATTCAAGTAACAAAGCCTTCATCCACAGGCATTCATGCAGTTTAGCATTTAAGCAAATAGCCTCATGGTAAGCATGCTATCATGGTAACATACACATCTCCTGCAGTATGCTAAAGCGTAAAACTTACAGTGTACTCTAAGCCAAAACAGAAAACTAATTAGAAATAATGCATGATCCCTAACTATACAAGCAATGCCTAATGCAACACATGCAATAATGCGATTAAATAGGCTCGGCTATCTAAGATGGCATATGAATGCAAAAATTTGATACACGTATTCAAATAGGTATCGAAATACGATGTACTTTGAATGATGCGCCGAGCCTGGTGCATGCAAGACAAATGAATGGATGCAAACATGCAAGCATAATGTATGCTAATCAAAATATACCCTAAAACTAACCATCGAAAGCGGTTAAATAAATGGAAGAAAGACGTGGAATTTGAAGACATGCACACACGCACGCACCCTTATTACAACATTGCGCCCTCGCGAAGGAGGGTCCGAATGAATAAGCTAAGCTAATCTAAGCTAAGCTAAGCTAAGCTTATCTAATTAAACTAATTAGACTAACTATTACAACGCAATGAATAACTAGTAAGCTACTTACTAATTATTACAACACTTAACTAATTAACAAATTAATTAATTAAATTACAAAACCATGCTAACTAATGGGTAAGCACTAAACAACACTACCTCGGCTCTGTTGAAGAAGTTAAACATGCATGCCTCGATTTCCGTCTCGAAAAGCTCTCTGGTTTGCTCTTTAGAGGCTCTGTTTACAAGGTGTCTCCAAGAGCTTTCTGTTGAACCTTACCAAAACAATGCTGGGGAGTGCACCAGTGGCCTGCCGGCCATGAATGGTGGTTGCCGGCCACCTGCCGGCCAAGAGTGTGCCTCTGTCGGCCAACAATGAAAGAGTGCCGGCCAGTGGTGTGCTGTGACACCAAACTGCAACAGAGCACAAAACAGAGAAAAATAGAGATTTTTCCAGGGACATGTTTGTATTATGCCACTCCTTATCATCTTAAAACATCAAAGGAGTTGCACCATTGGGTCTAAAGCCACCAATCAAGCATTTTCAATGCATGATGGCCAAGGATCCAACTTGTACACATTGAATAAATGCAAGACAAACAAGACTCTAGGACCATTACCTTATCATGGAAGATCAAAAGCAATGGAGACAAAGGAGATTGACTCATTTCATCACTTCAAGTATGAAATGAACCAACCTTCCTTGTGTTCAATATAACGTCCGATTGAACATAATGCAATGCACACATAACATGCTTATCTTGACATGTTTTACTTGATTCAATTCTGGTTTACACATTTTAAGTTTCCAAACGATTCTTTTATTGATTTTTCCAATGTAAAAGTCCTCTAATGAGAGAGAGGTCAATCAAAAGATGACTTAAGATATGAGAGAAACCATGCCTTTGACTAGTAGAAACCCCCAAGAGAGGGTTAAAGCCATTTAAGCATAAGCCTCAATCTCAAGCTTAAACACAACTTTAAGACCAACCAAGCCTTAAAACAAAATAGAAAAATGAAGAAATGAGGGAGGTGGCAAAATTTCAGTGCTAAAATGGCATGAAACATATGACTCTAGCATGCTAACAACTCATGTACAACATGTTAAGAGACTTAAGCATTAAAACTAGTAAAGAGCTTTACACTAGAACTATGCAATACCAAACTCAAATGGCTAAACCAGCCCTGGACAGACCTCAAACATGCTAAAACAGAGGCTAAGCTGTGCTGAGATGGTAGCATGAAAAGCAAGAAAAGCATGCTCATGTATTGGCGCATAAAAAAGGCATAAGGCTCAACTCTCAAACACAATGAAAGAGTGATATGTGTGAGAGTATGACAGAGAAATATGCTCTGAAATCACATGCTAAATGATGCCAAAACATGCAAACATCACAAGCAAAGCATGCTAAGGGCCTCAAAACACAAGGCTAGTGAAGCTAACTACACTATGGCTATACAAAGTAAGCCCCAAAAGACCAAGACTACTCAAAACAGAGTTTAAGCATGTCAAAGGAAGGCAAAAACATGCTGGAGTGGAGCCAAAACATGCTAGAATAATAAGCTAACTCATTTGGCATGCAAGGCTAGTGAGCAAGATTACACTACAAGTGTAAGAAGCAAGCATCAAATGACTCAACCAACCAAAATCAAAGCTGTAACATGTCAAGAAAGTCACAAAAACATGTTGAGATTAAGTCAAGAGATGGTAGAAAAACATGCTCAACAAGTAGGTCATTTACACATTCAACCAAGATACAAGGTAGGGAGGCCACCCCCTCCTATTTTGGACCTCAAAACCAAGTTTCTTCCACTGAAAAATCTCTGAGTTTCAGTGGTAGAAAGGCCAAACAAAGGGTGTTTCAAAAGCTTAGGAAGTTGGCTTAAAAGGCCTTACAAGCCAAAGAGCCAATGGGGAAAACCACCCCCTAACCACACAAGGCTCAAACCAACATTTTAAGACAAAAAAAAAAAAAAAATAGAACTTTTTAGAGGTTAAAACCAACTTCAAAGTAGCATACAAAACTGGCCAAGCAATGAAGTAAAACAAAGCTTAAAAGAGGGAATTCTTACCATTGAAGCACAACACTAAAACAATAAGCAAACAGCCAAACTTCTGAGCCAAAACCACTTCAAGGAGCTCAAACAAGGCCTCCAAGAACTTCAACTCTAAGGTGGAGGTGTTTGGCTAAGGGTGCTAGTGCAAATATGTTGAGAAAGCACACTTTCAAGCTCAAAATATAAAGAGAGAGGATTCTAGAGAGAGAGAGAGAATTCTTGCTCAGCTCAAACTATGTAACCCTTTGCATGCATATAGATGAGCTCTATATATAGGAGATATAAGAAGCCTTCAAACAAATCCAGCCATCTACGTGCATGCAGCCAATCTGTGCAAACAGCTGTCAAAATATCTACAAAAATATCTACTTAAACATTGGTGGCCGGCCGGCCATTAGTGGTGGCCGGCAGTGGCCTTATTGATGGCGGCCACCACTGATGGCTGACAAGGTCTATTGATGGCCGGCAGGGCAAAGCCCATAGGCGGCAGCCTTCAATGATGGCCGGCAGGCCATCAAAAACAACACTATGCAAAAACCAACACATGGTCCAAATATGAGACATAATGGAAATAGGGTCTGGAAAGATCAAACCTAGAGCATTCCATCGCGAAAGTCGAGTGCTCGACGAGCTATCAAACTTGTCGTTGGGTGTACCCTGCAAGAACATCTAATCCTTGAGGATGGTCAAAAATGGGGTGTCTACAGTTGCCCCTCTTTGACAGAACTTGAAAGTCATGGAATGACGGGAGTGAATGTCAAAGCCCAGAGTCGACCCATTTTTGACAAGGCCGAAGACGTAGACAAACATTCAATATAACAATACAGATACGCTCATAGGCTGGGGCAAAATGCAAATGACATGCATGATGCAAGAGCATAATTTATGATCATGCAAAGAGGGCTGTAATGGAGCATTTATGCAAAATAAATACAACATTATAAGCAAACTGCCAAGTTACAGCAGTCTCACACATTTCAATAGAAAGGATGTAAGAAAATTATGCAATTAACTACGTCTCCCACAGGAAAGGCTAAAAGCGACTGCCAGGAATACCCGAAGTCTCAAACAAAACACCTCCTAGCGTATCACACGCAAGAGGGAAAAAGGAAGCACCTTTTAGCGTATCACACGTGAGAGGGGAAACAGAAGCACCTCTCAGTGTATCACACGCGAGAGAGGGAAACAAAAGCACCTCTTTGTGTATCACATGCGAGAGAGGGAAATGGAAGCACCTCTCAGCGTATCACATGCGAGAGAGGGAAAGGGAAGCACCTCTCAACGTATCACACGTGAGAGAGGGAAAAGAAAGCACCTCTTAGCATATCACACGCGAGAGAGGGAAAAGAAACACCTCTCAGTTTATCACATGTGAGAGAGGAAAAGGAAACACCTCTCAGCATATCACACGCGAGAGAGGGAAAGGAAGTGGTGCTAACACCAAAGGGTGATATAAACATCAGAGCACATCCAAATGCTTTTAACAAGGTGTCAGTGTAAACACCGGGTGTGCCTGGGTGTTTCTAACCAACGAAATGTCAGTGTAGACATCGGGCGTACCTGAATGTCTCTAACCAACGAGATGCCGGTGTAGACATCGGGCGTACCTGAATGTCTCTAACCAATGAGATGAGGGAGAGGAATGGTTTTACTCGGGGTTCCTCTGAATAAACCGTACATACAATATCGTGCATGCACAAGAAAGAAACTCGATAGGCACAATTCAAATACAATACATGTCTTATGCGAGATGAACGATCATAACACAATGTTGAGGCATGCTCAATGCACAACATGCAAGAAACGAAATAGAAGCATGTTCTACAGAAGATGATCAATGAGGCATATTCAATGCAGCATGCATGCCCTATGCAAACATGGTAATGCTTGTTCAATACAACAATTCAAAATGCATGCTCCATGCAACGATGAAAGCAATGCACATTCTATGCAATGACAAAAGTATATTTGGCAAAGTCGACTCAAAGGTAACTCCCAATTTACCTGTCGGAGAGTTATAATATGTTAAAAAGGATACACCTTGTTTGTGTTAATGGGTGACGACCCTCGCGTACTGCGAACGCGATTCTGGGCTTCCACGGAGACATTTTGAATCAAACTTTGAGCATAACTTGCATTTCTTGGTATCCAAGGACACATATCTGAGCCAAAAGGACATATGAAGCTGGTGGGACCATGCCGGCCACCATGGGAGGCCGCCGGCCCCCTGCTGGCCATCAGTGGCCACTGCCGGTCATCAATACCACACTGCGGGCCATGGATGTGCCACTGCCGGCCATCGATGGCAGATTGGGGCAGATCTGTCTTTTCAGCCGTGGCTCTTTAAGTACAAGCAAAATCACTTCATTTCCTTACAATTCCTTGCACGAAATACCTCTTTTTTGCTCTCTACGGACTTCTTCTCCCTAGATCCACGCATTCTACGTGTTTCCCAATGCCCTAGGAACATTTTCTTTACGAAAACCCTCTTGCTCTCTTCGATTTACACCGATCAGAATTTGATTTCGATGCTTCTTTCGTCATTTCCACCGTTCAAGACTCATTCCCCTCGAGTTTCACCCAAGGTTAGTACACTTTCCCAGGTTTTGGCTTTCTTTGACTTTTCCCCTCTCCTAGGGTTTGACTTGTTCAAAGTTTCACCATTTTCCTCATTTTTCCTCATTTTTGCTTCCCTTGCACCTATTTCAAATGGCTGATGATATCCCTCATGACAAGGCCTTCCCTGCGCTTCCTCCGATAGAGTTTGTAGTAGACTTTGCGGCTGAACCGAAGGTCGAGCTTCAGCCATTACCACCGAGCATACGCCCTTTTGATTGGTGAGGTATCACCCTGAGACACACATAGTACCTGCTGCGGGAGGCATCAAAGCCTTCACCGATTTTTTCGAAGATGTGCCAGACGACCTCTTACTAAGAGAGCCTACGTCTCACTTGTTAGCCATTGCCGTGGAGGTACAAACTTCACTTTTCTGCAGTACTACTTTCAACTATTTGCATTTCTTGCATTGTTTTAATCTGATTGCATCACATGCCTTGATCTGACTGTATTTCATAGATTGTTGCTTCACATTCAACTGTACTCATACATCACTACTTTGTATTCAACTGTACTTGCAACTGTACTTGATTTGATTACATCTCATGCATTACTACAGGACGTATCCCGCTCCTTCAGAGGCTGTGGCACGACGACCGCCCGGGACTGGTACGATGAGCTTCTGGCCAGGGTCCGCGACATCATCGACGAGACCGGCTTCAGTCTGTTTTGCTCCAGCTTGACACGAGTCGTAGTGAGCCGCCCTCTCTTAGGGCCTCTTGTGGTGAGGTGGTGGAATACCACCAACTCCTTCCACTTCTCCACCATGGGGGAGATGATGATGACTCCCTACGATTTTGCCATGATCACCGGCTTAGGCGTAGGGGGTGATCCGATCCCTCTCGATCCTGACATAGGAGAGTGGGAGGCTGCATGGACCACACTGCTCGGGGCACATCCACTGACACTTCGGACGGGCATGGTTTGATATAGCTAGTTCGAGGAGCAGTTTAGAGGAGCTAAGCCCAAGATAGTTGAGGAGGTAGAGCAGTATGCCAGGGGCTTCCTCATGTTCCTTTTTGGTACCACCTTGTTCTCGAATAGGTGGAATACCGTAGGCCTATACTTTCTAAGCGCATTGGTCGTACTCCAGAGAGTTCAGTTCTACAACGAGGGCAGAGCCGGTCTCACCACACTATATGGATACATGAGCTCGATCTCTCGCATGAGCGGGACATTGATCGGCGGCTACTGGCGGGCTTGGGAGGTACACAACTTAGTTTTCCCTTTCCACTTTACAGTTTCTATTTAGCATTTTCTGCTTTACATTTGTTCAACACATGTACTTTCTGTTCTATATGTTCTGTATCCACTCATGTACTGCATGCTTTCTGCTTTGCATTTTCTATTCATACACTGTATTGATCACATTACTCGTATAGTTGTGGGTGTAGGTATACTTCCCAGCTCTTGCTTTTGGAGCCCACAGAGGAGACCCCAGCGACAGTCCCGTTTTCTCAAGTATACTACAGCCAGCTCCGTCGTAGGACTCGGGAGAACTTCATGTTCTTCCGATAGTACTTCGACACGGTCACGGCACACGAGGTAACCCAAAACAAAGCCATCTCGCTTTTCAATCAATCTTGATACACGCACATTAGCCAATTGACAACGACTAATCATTTGTTCATTTTCTTATCTTTCAGATCACATGGTAACCGTGGGATGCGATACCATTAGGGCTTCGAGCCCAGTACGAGACAGCTAGGGTCGTCGCTCGCTATCATATTCTTCTCGAGGGCTCGATCTTCCGTGCTTGGTTCTTGAGCGAACGTTTCACACACCAAATTTTAGGACTGCCTGCCCCGTTTGTACCGATGGCACCTCCAGCATCGATGAGAGAGACATACAGACTTTTTGCTGAGGAGGTGATCCAATTTATGGTAAGACTAGAGATGGGGTACTTTCGTGCTAAGGCCGACTACGCGATCTTCATCTAGACTCATCTGATACCGCCTTTGACCGGTATTCGCGGAGGTAAGGGAGCGAGAGCTCTAGTTGCGAGAGAGAGAGACAGAGGAGCTAGAGTGACCAAGTCTCGTAGGAGGAGAGATTTTGGGGAGAGGCAGAGACAGGGGTTGGGATGGCCAGAGCTGCCTACCTCAGTGACTTATCAGAGACGTTCTGGGGAGACTTGCCAGATTCACATTGAGCCTGCACCAGCTGGTCATACACTTGTCGGAGTTCGAGGCCCGACCCCGGTATGCACCAAACTTACATTTTGCATATTTGCTTCATTTCAATTACACAGTATAGAACACTAATCCCTTCAATGCACTTGCAGGCACCCATAGAGTACACAGGGCAGGCCCTTGAGCTAGTGGCTTCCTTGACAGAGATGGTACAGACAAGCCTAGATCTGCTCAGCCTGTACAGGATCCCGGTAACTTCTTTCAATTTGCACTTCATGCCATGAAACTCTCTGCTGACATATTGGAACTTTACTGTTCCACACTACATTGATCTGATTCATTGCACTAAAACATTGCATAGATACACTGCTCCCACACACTGCATGCAGCATACACACACTGCAATCAGTTACTGCTCACAGCACATTATCTTTTGCATCCTGTATACACCACGGCTAATGCATTCTCAAAAATTGCCCTTTTCAGATTCCTTTCAAGATGCCAGCCCCATCGGGCGCCCTAGCAGGAGCAGCGGTAGGGCCTTTAGCTCCTCCTGCAGCAGTAGAGAGAAGAGGGAGACAGGCTCAGACACACGACCGAGGTAGAGCCAGAGGCATCCATAGCAAGAGTGGTCCTCTAGAGCCTATTCTGGGCGATGATGATAATGAGACGAACAAGGAGGCTGAGGCAGCGAATCCACAGTCCGAGTCATTTGATGGGGGAGGTAGCGACGCCGACTCGGATTCTATCGGTAGTGAGGCTGGAGAGGCTGAGGAGGATTCTAGTTCAGGCTCTGATCCAGCTTCAGACAGTGGTGCCGATGGTAATAGTGCTCCAGAGTCTGCTCAGCCGAGGAAGAGGACGAAGAGGGCCTCTCGAGCTTCAGATAGTCGGCACCGATTTAGATACTCGTTGCTTCTTTGTTTTCTTTTATTTTTGCTTTGTTTCTCTTTTTGCTAGTAGTGTTAACACATTGTACAACCTTAGGCAGTTTTATTTTCTTTAAAACTTGTACTCTTTTACAAAAAGAAACCATGATTGGAATGAAAACTCAGCTTTGGTTTAAAAAGGTGTTGCATTTTGTATTCTAAGCATCGCAAAACATCGCACAACATGAAAATGAGATTGATCTTTGTTTGAAAACTGTACATTCAAAATGCATTGTTCTTAATTGGGTAGTGAACCAACTAACAACTGAAAGAACAAAACAACTCGATGAACAACGTAAATACGACTCGATAAACAAATTGCAACGACTCGATGAGAAAAATGCATACAACTCGATAAGTAAAGTGCAACAACTCGATAAGCAAAGTGCAGTAACTCGATAACAACATACATATAACTTACTAAACAAGGCTAGATGGTTACAACTTAAACAAACATGCTCAAGCCTGAAAAGAACCAAAACAAGACCTCGAAAGGTGCCGATAACAAAATACAACTTCTGGAAACCACTGAATCTTCACACAGGAGATTAATGAGCATGAAGGGGAGGCTGTCGGCCATGGGAGATGACCTACCGGCCATCACTTTCTTCTGTTGGCCATCAATGTGCCTATACCGGCCATTGATGAGCCCTTGCCGGCCATCAATGAGCCACTGTCGGCCATCGATGAGCAGAACCTCCGAAACGTTGACACCTGTCCTCTACTCACTTTCTTATTTTCTATAAAGGTTCCAGCTTCGTGGTTTCTTTATTTCAGCTCCATTTTTGCCCCAAATGGAACCATTCTTCGCTGAAAAACTCTCCAATTGGATTGCGAACTTGGATGGCTCGGAAAAGTTAAATTTTTGAGGTTTCAAGCTAAATGCACTATTCCCATTGAGCTGTACTCCGCTGTGTTTTTCGTTCCTCCATGCCGCGGCTAGATGTTGGAATCTGGGTACACATGTGTTTAGCTTTGGCAAACAAGAGCAGTGCCCCACAATTGAAGAATTCCAAGCTTTGATGGAGTTCCAGCGCGATAAGAAGATCTTGCCCCAGTCTCATTTGGCCACATCCAAGCTTTAGGAAGGATGCGCGGACTCACTTCTCATGATCCTCGATCCTTGGTTCACAACGGGGAGTTGGACATCCCTAGCTTGATTCATCAGTTTTCTGAGCCGGTGACCGCGTCGACCACTTTTGGCAAAGTTTTCGATAGCATGCCCTCTGCTTATGTATGTTGGCCCATTTATTGCTTGCCCCTGGCTTCGGAGGGTCCAGCATTCATTTGATTGAAGTTACCCAAGGCCTGAAAGAGGGCAAAAGCTGTATTGGCATGACACTAGCCGAGACTTTGGGGGGCTTGGATGCTTTCCACCACCGGGAGACAACCAAGTTTGCAAGGAGTTCACTACTGTTGCAGGTAATGTTTCCCACCCTTCTCGCATGTGTTGCTCATATCACTCGGCCCTCAGGCTATGTTTTTCTCTCAAAACCCTTCCTCACTTTTCTCTCCTCGTACTCCTCTCTATTCTTTAATCTCTCTTATTTTTCATCCCTCTCCAGGTATGGCTGATAGAGAAATTAAGAGTAGTAGACGCTTGCCCCGAGTATTCATCACGCGACTATTTCTTTCGCCCCTGGCTAATTGACTTTCTGAACGAGGGGTGGTGGTGTCACTGGATGTGCAGCAGATCTGCTGTTGACATTGCTTGGCGGTACCTCTGGTTTGATCTGCCTGAGATGAGCTACAGCATGTCTCAGCAGCCCAGCATTCAGTTGGTTGGCTTAACACACTGTGTCTTTCACTTCCCAGTCCGACTCCGGCGTTAGTTTGGCCACAACCAGACTTGCCCAGAAAAGGGGCTAGAGTACCTAGCTTCATTTCCAATCCGAGGCTCATAGCTAGCTCGGTTTACCATAACATGGAGAACAAGAGAACTTTTGGCCCCTGCTCCCATTTTCAGTTGTGCCCTTTCTGGCGAATGCATAGCTTGGCTTGAAGATGAGGCATAAACTGGGCCTACTTTAGCATCTGAAGCTTCCACAAGCTCTGGGATGGGACGCAAGAACACCTGACCTGACTATGCCTCAAGTTTATTGCTTTAATCTATACTTTCAAGTTTTTGTTTTTGAATGTAATAAAAAGCAACTTCAATTTGTATCGAGAGTCGGAGAACTCTGTATTGAAATCAATGAAATTGAAGGTTGTGGGTACTGAAAATTTTCCGTTTGGTCCAAATATTGTCTAAGTTGTAAAAAGATTAATTTGAACAAAATCAACTTTTATTAAAACTTTTCAAAACCATTTTCGATATGGATCACAACTGGACCCACCCGAGATCTATCCTTGAGATATACAACCCCGGATCCACCAACTGGAAAATTGCCCCTTGTCTGAATAGCACTGCACTGGAGATCACAACCGAGCTCTTGGATGCAGAAAAGACAAAGATGACCAGAACAATCACATGGACACAGTTGATTTGAAAGTGTTTATGGCTGGACTTCAGAAGGAAGTTGCCTACGTATCCCAAATATGAGAATCAAGCCTTACGTAGTTTGGTTCTAGTTCATTCGTGTATTAACACTCTCCTTTAACGCTCTAACTTTTGCCAAGGCTGCCTTTTCTGGGTTTTCAACCTTGCGAGCTCAGTTTTTCTTATTTCAAATTTTTTTATGCTCTAATTTTTTCCTAGGTCGCCCTTTCGGGTTTTCGGCCTAGCGAGCCACTCAGGGATAGTATTTCTTCAACTTGTCCATGTTGATCGGTTGGGAGAACTCTAGGCCATCTAGGTCCATAAGAACAACAGCTCCACCCGACCAGATTGACTTGATGATGTAAGGACCAATCTAATTAGGTCTGAACTTGCCTCCAGGGTTATGGATGGGAGCTCAGTTGTCTTTGAGCACCAAATCTCCTTCTTTCAAATTCCTAGACTTAACTTTCTTATTAAAAGCCCTAGCAATTCTTGGTTGATAACCTTGGACGTGATACAGTGCTTTCAGCCTTCTCTCGTCAAATAGCATGAGTTCTTCAAACCTGCTCTGCTTCCAATCTGCCTCAGCTATCTAGCACTCAGCCATTACCCGTAATGACGGAACCTCAACTTCAATTGGCAAAACAACCTCCATCTCATAAACCAAGGAATACGGAGTTGCCCCAGTAGAAGTTCGAATTGATGTTCTGTAGCCCCAAAGAGCAAATGGCAGCTTATATGGCCAGTCCTTGTAGGTTTCCACCATCTTCTGCAGAATATGCTTGATGTTCTTGTTGGCGGCCTCAACAGCTCTGTTGGTTTGCGGCCGATATGTGGATGACTTATGAAAAGCCGTGTTGTATTTTTCCAACATGTCGATCACCTCCTTCTTGAAATGGGAACCATAATCCAAAATAATCTCATTCAGGACCCCATAGCGACAGATAATGTTGTTCCTGATGAACTTAGCAAAGTGTGACGCCTTCAGCACTACGTAAGATTGGGCCTCAACCCACTTTGTAAAGTAGTCTATCGTCTCCAAAATATACTCATGCCTGTTCAACCCCTTCGGAGTAACTGCTCCAATCACATCAATCCCCCAGACTGAAAATGACCATGGCGAAGTCATGTTGTATAGCTTCGACGGCAGAATGTTCACACGGTTCGCATGGATCTGGCATTTGTGGTATCGCTGAACAAAGCCAATACAATCCTTCTCCATAGTTGACCGGTAGTAACCCTGTCTGAGAATCTTCTGAGCTAGCATTACCCCACTCATGTGCGCTCCGCACTCTCCTCCATGGATGGCCTATTAGGCACTTAGATTCTTCAGCATCAACACACAGTTTGTGTATCCCAAGATGACCCCGTTTGTACAGTTTACCCCCCGCATACGATGAACTGAGCAGCCATTCTTTGAATTGCCCTCTTATCTTTGGCATTTGCCCTGGTGGATAAGCCTCATTTTCCAAGAAGTTCCAGATGACATGATACCAGGGGTTCTGATCTTGTACCTTATCAATGGCGGCAATCAGCTCGTAGGCCAGCACATACCGCTGTTCAATGATGATCGGGTGCATCCGGACTCCCAAAGGGGTGTCTATCATAGAAGATAGAGTTGATAAAGTGTCTGCGAACCTGTTGCTCTCTCTCAACAAATGGGTGAAGGTTAACTTCTCAAACCTGGAAATTAGGACGTCCAGGTTTGGTAGTAGATTTTCATCATTTCTTCCTTCATCTTCTAGTCTCCTTTCACCTGAGACACAACCAGGTTCGAGTCCCCAATGACGTCCAACCTTTTTGCCCCTAGTTCGAGGGCGGCTTCTAAGCCGGCGATACATGCCTCATACTCTGCCTCATTGTTCGATACTTTGAACCGGAGTTTGAAAGCTAAGGTTATGTGGGAATTGTCGAGTGCTATCAGCAACACCCCTATCCCGTACCCGTACTAGTTAGACGCTCTGTCAAAGTACATAGTCCAGACCTCTTCTTCAAGTTGTAGAATGGCCTCATCCGGGAACAGATATTCTACTGCTTCATCCCCTTCCACTGGGTGATTGGCTAGGAACTCCGCTACCGCTCTCCCTTTCACAGACTTGCGCGTCATATACTTCAGATCAAATTCAGAGAGAAGAAACAACCAACAGGCTAGCCTACCCGTAAGTGTTGGTTTCTCGAAGAGATATTTGATGGGATCCAATCTCGAAACCAATATTGCAGAGTGAGCTAACAGGTAGTGCCTCAACTTCTTGATAGCCTATACGAAGGCTAAACAAGCCTTCTCCAGCAGAGTGTAGCAGGTCTCATATTCCAGTATTTTTTTACTCAGATAGTAGATAGCTTCTCCACCTTATTCTCAGATTCTTGCGCAAGCATGCAGCCCATTGTCGTGTCGGTCACTGATAGATACAGAATCAACGATTTCCCCAGCTCTAGCGGCGACAACACGAGTGGGTTCTGTAGATATTGCTTGATCTGTTCAAAAGCAACTTGGCATCGGTCATCCCATTAGAACTTCTTTCCTTTTTTCAGGAGACCAAACAGTGGTTCACAAGTCAAGGTTAATTTTGCAATAAACCGTCTTATGAATCGAACTTTACCTAGAAAGCCTCACACCTCCATTTCATTCTTTGGTGGTGGCATTTCTAAGATGGCCTTAATCTTAGAAGGATCGACCTTGATGCCCCTTTGTGTGATTAAGAACCCCAACATTTTCCCTGCTATAATGCCAAAAGTACATTTTTGAGTATTCATTCGCAACCGATACTCTCTGATCCGCTGGAAAAAATTCTTCAAGGCGCTGTAGTGGTTCTCTCTTTCCTTGGATTTGAAAATCATGTCGTCCATGTACACCTCGACCTGTTTGTGGATCATATCATGCAAAATCGTGGTTGCAGCCTGTTGATATGTAGCCCCAGCGTTCTTCAAACCGAACGACATCACCCTATAACAGTAGGTCTCCCACGAGGTAGTGAAAGCACTTTTCTCCCTATCTTCGGGTGCCATCAAAATCTGATTGTTGCTCGAAAACTCATCCATGAACGAGAGCAGCACATGCCCAGCAGTAAAGTCCACCAATTCGCCGCTATGCGACAGAGGAAAGTCGTCCTTCGAACTGGCTTTGTTCAAATCTCTGAAGTCCACACTGTGACAGCGCCCGGGGGGGACCCTCGCTACAGTTCGGACTCGATTTGTGTCACGGTTCTTAATCTGAACCAAAGAGTCCAAATATGGCAAATCGTTTTGAGAAACAGATTTTTGAAAAAGTAGTGCCAAACATGGACTGCTTTGCCAGATACAGAGTCGCCACCTAAATATTTTTTATGGGAGAATTTAGGAAACCCTGACTCGGTGCCGAAGGCCACACGTCCGTCATCACCGGAGTTGTCTCGGCTCGGGAGCTTGGGTACGATCGGGGAAGGTCAGCTATGAGCACCCCCTTTCGCCCGGTCCGAAGACCGGCCTCTACTAACCGTGATATCCAATTTTGAAAACGTTATGTGTTCTTATTCCATTTATTAGCCTAGAATTACTATGTTATGCGCGCAGCAAACAAGTATAGACTAGATCGCCTAATTTGGAAATAAGCATTGCATATTCGTTTATTTTGAAAATGCTTTGGGGTTTGCTACTCGCAAGTAGGCTAAAACACGGATTTCAACGAGTTTTTCCAACTCAAGCAATCCAACCTCCACCCACAGGCATTCAAAGAGTTTATCATATAAGCACCTAGCCGCATGGTAAGCATACTGTCATGTTAGCATTCACACACATGCGAGATGCTAAAGCATAAATACTTACATCGTACTCCGTGCCAAAACAAAGAACTCGTTAGCAAACATGCGTGTCCTAGTTCATGTCAATTTGGCTAATGCAACGCATACAGGATGCAATTGAAGTAGGCTCGGCTAACCTAAGCATGGCATATGAAATGCGATCAATTGATGCACGTATTCAATTTGGAATTGAAATACAAATGCAGTTAGCATGATGTACCGAGCCTAATGCATGCAGTACAAATGCATGAATGCACGCATGCATTGCATAAGGTATGCTAAGTTAAACGTGCCCTAATCTACCATCATAAGCAAGTAAATAAAAGGGAAGAAAGAAGTGGGGATTGGAAGACATACACGCCACCCACGCACACTTATTACAGATTTGCCCTCGCTCGGAGGGACCGAATAAATATTACAAATTAATTAACTACACA
Organism: Camellia sinensis; assembly: GCF_055761805.1. NCBI lineage: Eukaryota > Viridiplantae > Streptophyta > Magnoliopsida > Ericales > Theaceae > Camellia > Camellia sinensis. The sequence goes on from NC_138972.1 coordinate 65,957,727, forward strand.
AGCTAAATAATATTACAAATTAATTAATTTAATTAACAAATTAAATTAAGCTAAGAAAACAGGAAACTGTCCCGGGAAACGCGCCGCCATACGCAAGCTGCCTCTGTTTTCCTTCCTTCACTCCTCTGGAGGCTGTCAAAACCTCAGGGCTGCTCCCTTGGACAGAGGGGATCATCACCGGTTGAGTGGAATTACCACCGGCACTGGTGTGTGGCCATCGGCACAGAATGAAGCCATCGGCATAGAAAATATTGCCGGCCGGCACCTTACACTGCCGGTCGGCAAAGAAAGTCTGCAGAACCTACAACTCACAGCAACAGAGGGCAAGGCAAGGCATGGCAACACAATTCAAGGCATATATGCACCAATCATGTCCCTTATCATGGTAATGATTCAAAGGGGCATGTGCCTCGATTCTCGGACCACCAATCACGCATTTCCATGCATGATGGCCCGAAGAACCAAGTATGCAACTTTGATTTCAAATGCAATGCAAACCAATCAAACCAAATAAGGCCCAATTCCTATCATCAAGTCAAGGAACAAGGCATGCATGCAAGATGCAATGCAACCTAAGCATACAAGCTAAGGATGCAACATGGCATGGCAACAAGCTTATACAAGCATACAAGCATGCATATGACAATGCAGATAGATGGAAAGATGGACTTAAACATGAATTAGGCAACTCTAAATAGACCTAAAACAGTAGCCAACATGCCCAAAGATGAAGGCTAAACACACATGCACACATACACATGTTAAGACCCAACACTTAGGCACAAAGCAAACAACATTCAAGCACACTTGAAAGAGGCATTGATGGACTAAAAGCATGCAACATAAGCTCTGAAAATCATGCTAAAACATGGTGCCAAACCAAGCGATAAAATCAAGCCAAACATGCAACAAATAGTCCAAGTGTTCAACGCAAATCAAAGGAGCATTGAACTACACTTAACAAGACCAAACATGGCATGAACTCATTGACCAAAAACAGAGTTTTGGGACACTAATACAAGGCCTAAGGACCACCTAGATGGCATCTAAGTGACTCAAAATCAAAAGCATGCATAAACACCAAAACATGGAGCATTGCTACACAAGCTTTCAAAGCATTAAAGAGGCATGCAAGGCAATCAAACAAGCATGGAAATGGGACTGAAATAACATGTGGGGGGACCCCAAATCACCAAATCGATGCAAAGATGTCATGCTACACATGCACATGCTCAAGGCCAACAAGCCCAAATACAAAGGAGCTATACCAAGCATGCTAAATTCGACCCAAACAACCTAGGACAGACCTAGAACATGTCAAAACATGCACAAAAACTTCACAAGTCTAAGCCTAAAACATGCTCCAACAAAGGCTAACAACCTAAAGTATGTTAAGGCATAAACATGGCATTACAAGGAAACTATGCTAAGCATGCATGGAGTACCAAAACCAACTTAAAATCATGTTATATTATGGATATATAAGCATGAAAAACAGCCTAAACATGCTCAATACACACTCAAGCATAGGCTTCCTTTAGAGACCAAAATATGCCCTTTTCAAGGACAACAAGGAGAGGGGGTGGCCCTCTCCTTCTTGGGACTTCAAAGCATCATCTTCACCACTGAAATCCCTCAAGATTTCAGTGGTGAAGAGACCTCAACACCAAAATCCAGGAGCTAGCTCAAAATGGCTTAAAATGAGGCCTTTCAAGGCCTAAGAGGGGTCAACAACCCTCAAACCAAGAAACACTCTTAATAAACAACCAAGAGGGCTTAAAAATAGAACTTTCTTGTATTATACACCAAGCTCAAAAATGAGTTTAAGACAGGTGAAAATAAGGTGTAAAAATGGGGAATAAAGGGGTTAGTTTCTTACCCTTGATGACCTCTTCACAAATGGTGCTCCAATGGCCTCCTTTAGCTTGAATCCAACACCAAAGCTTCAAAATCAGTCCCTTAGAACCTCAAAAGCTAGAGGAAGGTGAAACACTATGTGTTTGTGTGCAATAGTATGAACTAAACATTCTAAAACACACACAAGAGGGAAAAGAGAGGGAGAAAGTGTATCAAACCCTAACCCTAGAACTCAAAACCCTAACAATGGCTGTCTAAGCTCTCCAAAAATATCCTAAGTGTCTAACCTAAGTCCCCCTTTTTTTTAAGAGAGAGCCTCTCTCTATATGTCTTGTAAAGCTTACAAGACAAGCTTTTCAAGAGGGAGATCCCTCCATACACGTGTATGGAGGGGAGCAAAAGCAAGACAGCTGTCTAAAAATATCTGCAAAAGCAGATGAACAGCAATCGGCCGGCCAAAAATGCCATCTTGGCCAAAAAGAGTGCCGACCGGCACAAAAAAGTGCTGACCGGCAACAAATAGTGCCGGCCGGCAAACTACATTGCCGGTGGCAGCAAACACTAGCCGGTGGCCTCTAGCCACTGCCGGTGGTGGGTGGGGATGGTCTACAAGCCCCACCCTGCCTCTTAAGGGCAAAACAAAAGTGTTTGGTGCAAAACCAGACACTAAACGGTCGAGTTCGGGGATCCTGAAGCAAGGCGCGCGAGCCGAGACTTCTGGGAACTCCAAACGAACACAAACATGGATAATCACCGAGTGTTCAAACGGTGACGTCCAGGTCTTGAGGACGGTCAAAAATGGGGTGTCTACAGTTGCCCCTCTTTGACAGAACTCGAAAGTCATAACAATGACGGGAGTGAATGTCAAAGCCCAGAGACGACCCATTTTTGACAAGGCCGAAGACTTAGACAAACATGCAAGACAAACAAGGTATGCGCCCGAAGGCATGGGCAAAATGCAAGACAATGCACAGAGCCGAGCATAACTTATGATCATGCAAAGAAAGCTGTAATGAAGCAAACATGCGACAGTTTTAAGCTAGCATACCAAACTACACTACAATGCAGAAAGGATGTAAGAGAATTATGAAATTCTCAATGCGTCTCACTCGGGAGATACAATACCTGTGCGGCTCGTCTGGTTGCACCAACCTCAAGCGAACCGTACATACAATATCGTGCCTGAAAAGAAAACAAACTTAACAGGTACAATATGGTTAGCAACATGCATGACAATGCAAATATGAATGCAAAACGAAATACAATATATACAAAACAATGCAAATAAACATGCAATGTAATTGAAACAATGCAAGCTACATGAAAAGCAATTGAATCGTGATCCAATCACGAGCGGTTCGGAGCCACACCTATGTCAAATAGATTGATGGAGATAACAAGTCTGTCTACCCCAGAACGGTCAACTGAACTGTGAGTATTGTAGACAGACGCAAGAACGAGTATTGGGTGGAATCGACATAAGTGGGGAAACGACCCGCTGGAGAAAAGACTACGATCCTAATGCCGGATGCAAAAATTACACTACAATGTAATGGATGGATACAGCACGCAGGCCAAACCAAATCTTGCCTAGGAAGGGCATGTACACATACAAGCCATGTGTAACACAGAAAAGGTGCCGCAACCCTCAACCAACATATCAGCGTGGAATCGGCGCGATACACATGCAGAACTGTGTTTTAACATGAAAAGTAAGGACACATACCAAACCAAGCTCAACCTGGAAAGGCGCAAGCCATAGGCGGAAGGTGATGCAATGAATGCATGCAACCTACAATGCAATATCTACAAATATGCAATGGAATGGATATGGATACAATGGATATGGCACGCAAGCCAAACCAAATCTTGCCTAGGAAAGGCATGGACACATATGAGCCATGTGTAACACAGAAAAGGTGCCGCAACCCTCAACCAACATATCAGTGTGGAATCGGCGCGATACACATGCAGAACTGTGTTTTAACATGAAAAGCAAGGGCACATACCAGACCAAGCTCAACCTGGAAAGGCGCAAGCCATAGGCGGAAGATGATGCAATGAATGCATGCAATCTACAATGCAATATTTACAAATATGCAATGGAGTGGATATTTACAACATGCATGACAATGCAATGCAATGCGACCTACTGGGGAAAATGCAATGGATGCATGCGAGCTACAATGGAAATGCATGACAATGCACTATGATGCAATGACTATGATTGCAACTTTCCCTATCTTACCAACAGGGTGATATACTAGGTTGGTTCAGTATCCAGAACTGAGGCGTAGACATGCCGCCTCAACCTATGGGGCTTCCATACAGATTTCAAGTCGAGGGTAAACCCCTGGGTATTTAAACCAGACTTTAGTCTCGGAACTCCCGAACCTTTGCGTTCTAGGCATAAGCCGTTCGAACTCTAGTTTCCACCGTCCCAGTTGGTCTTCTAGGAACTCATCGCAAACACAGACAGGTGGCTTTACCAGACCACCGAAAGTCGTTCGGGCACGACAAACACCGAAGGAATTGCACCTTCAGAGGATTTAAGGTCTCCTAGACCGGAATGCAAAATGTATGCATGACAATGCATGTTTTTGTTTGTTTGTTTTTTTTGAAATGCAAATGATGTATGAAATGCATGTTGCATGGAATGCGCGACAACACGCGGCTTAAGATATGTACAAAGCAATAGTGTGTACACCAATGCATTAAAGGTCTTGCACCTTCCAAGAATATAAGGTCTCCTAGACCGTACGTGTTTAAGGTCTCGCCAGACCATGCGTGTTTAAGGTCTCGCCAGACCACGGGGGTATTTACAAGACGCGTGACAATGCGCTGAAGGTTTTGCACCTCCAAAGGATTTAAGGTCTCCTAGACCGTGCGTGTTTAAGGTCTCGCCAGACCGCTAAATACCTGTCCGGTTCGTCTGGTCGCTCCAGCCTCAAATGAACCGTACATACGATATCGTTCCTGAAAAGAAAACAAACTTAACAGGTACAATATTGTTAGCAATATGCATGACAATGCAAGAATGAGGCACGCATGCCGTATGGAATGTAAGTTGATGAAAATGGACTTATATGCCAAATAAAAAAAAACGTGCACATCAATGCACCAGAGGTTTCGCACCTCCCAAGGATTTAAGGTCTCCTAGACCGTGCGTGTTTAAGGTCTCGCCAGACCGCGTATTGCATGATGGTATGATGCGCAAAATAGCGCTATGCGTTAGGCAACGCGAGTGCACAGGACAGTGCGATGGAATGCATGCAAAATGCAATGAGATGCGCAAAATAGCGCGAAATGGATACATGCAAGATGCAAGTGAGGTGCACAAAACAGTGCGATGCGCAAAACAGCGCGATAATTTTGAAATGCACAAAACAGTGCGATGCGCAGAACAGCGCGAACAATTTCGAAATGCACAAAACAGTGCGATGCGCGATTGAAATACAATGCACAAAACAGCGCGACAATTTTGAAATGCACAAAACAGTGCGATGCGCATAACAGCGCGAACAATTTCGAAATGCACAAAACAGTGCGATGCGCAGAACAGCGCGCGTTTGAAATGCACAAAACAGTGCGATGATTTTGAAATGCACAAAATAGTGCGATGCGCAGAACAGCGCGAACAATTTCGAAATGCACAAAACAGTGCGATGCGCAGAACAACGCGAACAATTTCGAAATGCACAAAACAGTGCGATGACAAGTGTGACACGCATGCCACACGGAATGTAAATGGGCTTAAATGCGCAACAACGCACGTATTCCAGAATGTATGGCGATGCATGGAATGGAAATGCAATGATGATGCATGAGAAATGTGCACGACAATGCAAAGGGGTGCGTGTTGTAACGCGTGTAACACGTGCATAACAATGCAAATGTGTGGCGCGCGACAGCGCGATGCAATGCACAGAAGTAGTGTGATGAACTCGTGTAACACACACATGGGGTAACTTTGAATTTAAAAAGGATACAAAAAGGATACACCTTGCACGAATTCGAGTGCCACGTACTGGAGACACGGCCCGCGGTCAGAACGGAGGCCGGTTGAGCGTCGGAGATGCACTTTCTTGCACTTTCTTGAGCTATGAAGACCCAAAACAACTGAAATGGCCTGAACAAGGCTGTGGGAACCCCACCGGCCGAAAGGGAAGGCCACCGGCTGGCCATCGGCATAAAAACAATTCTATCGGCACAAAAAAGTGCCGGCCGGCACAAAACACTGCCGACCGGCAAACAGTTGCTGATGCGGGGCAGTTTTGACTTTTCACCTTGGGTGTTATAAAATAGGGTTTGAAAACCCTATTCCTCACTTCTCCACCGCCGAAAACCTTCACACTCTCTCTCTAGAGCGTTTTTCCTTCCCCGTTTCTCCGTTTCTTCGCGTTCTACGCCCGTTTCGTCGTCGGATTCGCGTTTCTCTTCGCGTTTCGGACGTTTTCAACCGATCACATTTTCGTTTCGGTGCCTCGTTTGGCGTTCTCGCCTTTTCGGGGTTTGTTCCCTTAACTTTCCTCTTCATTTTCGTGCCTTTTCACATTCCGGCCTTCCCGGCCATTTCCGACCTTCTCGGGAGTTGACTTTCCGGTTGACTCTTTGTATTCCGACCCGGTTTTCCTTTTCCGGGCCATTTTCACATCATTCTCTACATGGCGGACGACATTCCACGTGGCGGGACTCCCCCGGACCACGAGATGGATCCTGGGGTCGAGCTCTTACCACTGAGCGAGCGCCCGTTTGACCCGGCGACCTACCGGCCGGCGATCCATGTTCTGCCCCCAGACGGCTTGCGTCAGTTCCGGAGCTTTGAGAGGCATGTGGCGCCTGAGCTACTGCTGCGTGAGCCTACCTCCCACCTTTCATTCGGCACTTCCGAGGTAACTCCCTTCTTTCTGCTTTACTTTCTGCAATGTAGGATACAAAACTGCCATAGTTAGTTGTATTCTCTAACTGCTGAAATCTGATACGCCGTAGACCGTAGTTGACTGTAAACATACATACAACTGATATCTGTTTGAGACTGACACATGCACACACACTGCACTAGCCCTGAATCACCCAAACACACGGCACACACTGTATTTCACTGCATACACATTGGCACCCAGTATTTGTCTGAATCTGTCAAACTTGCACACATGCCACATCTGTTCTGAAACACCCAAACACGCTGACACAGCACACGTATTTCACTACAAGCACACCGGCACCCGGTATTTGCCTGAATCTGACAAACTTGCATACATGCCATATCTGTCCTTTCAAAACTGCATTTTGAATGTTATCTTTGCAATTGTCATTTTCTGTTTGCAGGAGGGTTCCCATACCATTCGCGGGTATGGGAATACTGGTGCACGAGAGTGGTATGATGAGCTCCCTGATGCGGTCCAACGCATCGTGGACCGAGCGGGCTTCGGCACCTTCCGCCGAGGGCTCTCTAGGTTGTCCACATGCAGACCTCTTCTTGCTGCTTTGGCGGAGAGGTGGTGGGACACCACCGATTCTTTCCACTTTTCTGCTGCAGGGGACATGACGATGACCCCTTATGACTTCTCGATGCTCACAGGCATCGGGGTAGGGGGTGATCCGATCCCCTTCGACACCGACATGGATGAGTGGACCGCCGCTCAGGTCCATCTACTGGGGGAGGCCCCACCACTAGCTCGTCCAGGTTTCGTCCGATACTCCTGGTTCGAGGTCCAGTTTCGGGTCCAGCCCGCATTGGAGGAGGAGGCGCAGATGACCCTGGAGGACGAGGAGAGGTATGCTCGCGGCTTCCTCATGTTCCTGTTCGGGACTACCATCTTCGCCGACCGGGCGAACACCGTGCCTCTCTGTCTTCTCAGCGCACTGGTGGACGTCCAGGACATCTTGCACTATGACTGGGGAGGCGCTGCTCTGGCCACTCTCTATGGGTACATGAGCTCGGCTTCTCGCGGCAGCGGCCAGCTGCTTGGAGGCTACTGGCGGGCTTGGGAGGTATACTTCTTCTCCGCTTTTCATTTCTGTCCGATATTCTCTGTACTCTGTACACTGCACCCACTGTAATCTGCTTTACACTCGCTGTATACTGTACACACGGCACACACATACATTCTGTTTTACACTGACTGTACACTGCTCACACTGTACACTGCACACAATACACTGCACAACACACGGCTCTGCCATTTCTGCTTCATTCTGTGTATCCTGCTTTATCTGATGGTCATACTGACATCTGTTTTGCAGCTGTGGGTTTACGCCTACTTCCCTAGGCTTGCACCCGTACCAGTCGCGGAGCCTCCTCCGGCTGTCCCGTTCTCGAGTCGCTTCGACGGGAGATGCACCCGGCGACCACGGGAGACATTCGGCTTCTTCCGCCGATATTTTGACACCATCACCCCGGCCGAGGTATGTTTTATTTTCAGTTCATTTAAGCTTCGCTTTCCAACTGTATATTTCAATAACAGTAGATAACAAACTGTCTGTCATTTTCAGATCACTTGGCGGCCGTGGGCTCTTATGCCGGCGGCGATGCGGGGTCGGTTCCCTGTTGCGGAGGAGACCTCGCGTTTCTAGATTCTGCTTGAGGGTCCGGTCTGTCGGGCTTGGTACCTGGGGGAGCGTTTTCTACGCCAGGCCCTAGGGTTACCTGAGCAGATAGTCCCGGCTCACCCTCCTGCAGAGATGAGGGAGACCGAGGGGCTCACCACTGAGCAGCTGGATGATTACTCCATCGGCTGGGAGGAGGCCGGCTTCCGAGGCACCGACGACTATCAGGAGTACGTGCGGACGTACCTGATGCGCCCCTTGAGCGATCGCCGAGCAGAGGGGGCCAGGCCTGTAGCATCGGCGGCTGGGGCCAGAGCGGGAGCAGGGGTTGGATCTTCGAGGAGGGCCCGGGTCCATGGTAGGGGTGGAGCGCAGGGAGGACGGGGAGCTGGCTGGCCTGCCCTGCCTGCTATACTGACTTTCCAGGGGCAGGATGGGTCGACCTATCAGATCCCCTTCGCCCCTCCACCCGCTGGTCATGAGTTCATTGACGTCCCCGACTTACCGCCGGTATGTTCTACTGCATTTTGTACAGTCATTCATCTCAGTTTACTTGATATTCCATAGAATATTGATGCATCTGATACTTTTGCAGGCTTCTTCTGGGTACACCCGTCAGTCGTTGGCGATGAATGCCTCGATGATGGGGATGCTTCAGCGGACATTTGATCTCCTGGCCCTCTACAGCATACCGGTATGTCCTTCTAACATTGGCCTCAAACCACTCATACACTGTTTTACATAATCTGATGCACGGCACAACACCTGATACACCGGTCTCACAGTATCTGACACACTGCATACACTGCATTCTGCACTGCACTCTGTACTGATAAACTGCTCACGGCATCTACACACTGTACTCATACACTGCATTCTGCACTGATAAACTGCTCACGGCATTCCTACACTGTACTCTGCATTGCATTCTGCACTGATAAACTGTCTACAGCATTCATACACTGTACTCACACACTGCATTCTGCACTGATAAACTGCTCACGGCATACTGATGCATTTCCCTTTTTGTGTACTCTTTCAGCCTCCTTTCCAGATTCCCATGGCGGGAGGTGCTCCAGCTAGACCTTCTGTCTCTACCCGGGGGAGAGATGAGGAGGGCCGGATATTTCCCCGTACCAGGGGAGGGCGTACTCACGTCGGGAGTAGCTCGCGAGCTCCAGTCCCGGATGATGACGACGACGAGGAGTCAGAGGCGGAGTCCGAGTCATCGGAGGAGGAGACCGGAGACGGTTCTAGCTCGGGCTCTGACGACGACGCTGATGATGCTCCTGGACCCTCGTCCAGGAAGAGGACCAGGACAGACTGACGGTCCTTCGGAGTTGCTTGACATGGATGCAGATTTTTGCTATCTTCTTCTTTCTGTACTTTTCTTTTTGTTGGTAGATAGATTGCCTTGTACTGCAGCAGGCAGATTTTTGCTTCCAAAACTTGTACATTTGAAAAGATAGTTAAATGAAACGGACTTTTTATCTGAAAAAGTGTTTATATTTACACATTTCATGCATTGTATCGCATCTCATCATGTTACACCTCAATGTAAATGAAATTGATTGGTTGTCTGAAAGTTAAACACTTGCACTGTAATAATCAGATAACTTAAACAGCTAACAGCAAAATAACCCAAGCAATCCACTGCCTGATTCTGGACACACAGCCCTTGCTCTATTGGGGATTAATTTGCATACAGCTCATAACACAACATTCGATTCATTCTGCACACGGCGATTCTCGAACAAACAGCCCAATTTGACAGAACGGACCTCAAAGATGGAACCGGTTGGAGTCGAAACACGTTCAAATGTAGAGAATGGCACAGCATTCTGAGCATAAATGATTTTTGAAATCGAATGAGGGTTTTTCAAACCGGGATATCGAGCCTACAACTGAACACAGCGGGGAGGACTCAAATATAAAGGTACACGACCTAAACACAACGAGACACGCTCGAAAAAGACCTAAAACAAAGGTGGAGATATACAAAACAAAAGACACGACATACAGACGCGTTAGCGAAGATGGGGGACCTCGGACCACGAGGAGCCAGTTTCTCTAGGCAGTGTTTCCCGCCCTGTCTGATTTGTGATTCTCACATCACTCGGCTCTCGAGCTCGGATTTTTTTCTCAAAACCCTTTTCCTCACTTTTCTCTCAACTTACACCTCTCTATTCTTCATTCTCTCATTTTTCATCCCTCCCCGGGGTGATTGATGGATAAATAGAAAGGTGTGGGTTCATGCTCAACACCGTTAGCTCACTGCTATTTCTTCCGGCGGGTAGAGCGCTCTTCTGGCAAGTACGTCGATGACGGGGGAAAAACAGAACGCCTGGCTCAACTGTGCCCCTAGTTCATCATTTTAACCATTCTTTGTTTTTGCTTTTTACTAAAACAGTTTTGATCAAAATGAGAGTCGAATTAACATACTTGTTCGATTTTTGACTTGAAAACCGTGCAAGTCAGGTAGCAAGCACTGAAATTTTTCCTTTTTTGGGTCCAAGACAATGGTCCGATTTTGGAAAATGGAATAGTTTTCGAGAAAATAGTCAACTTCAGTAAAAATTTTCAAAAACTAATTTTCAAACAGCTGATGCTCAACAAGCATAGAACTTACCCTGGTTTAAAGGGGGTGGGAGGCAACGGAAAGTTGCCCCTAGTTTAGGATGGTGCCGCAGCAATCTGCAGACAGTCTTCATTGGCGGTGGTCGAGCTCTTGGACACAGCGATGACGAAGACGGTCACAACATATATATGGACACAATCACCTTGAAGGGTGTTGGCCACTGGACTTTGGGGATGAAATCGAAACCATTGCATGGACTGAGACGCTATGAAAGCGTTGGGGGCTGGACTTCATGATGAAGTTGCCTACGTATCCCAAACATGGGAATCAAGCCTTACGTAGTTCCGGTTAAGGTCCACTCGGGTATTTTAGCCTTCACTTTGTTTGGCTCTCACTTTTGCCAAGGCGCCCAATGCGGGTTTTCGACCTTGCGAGCTTCTTTTCATTTTCTATTTCCTCTTTTTTTTTTGCATTTTTTCTTTTTCTTTTCTTTTTTTTTTCATCATTTTTTTCTTGCTCTAACTTTTGCCTGGACCGCCCTTCCGGGTTTTCGGCCCAGCGAGCCTCTCAAGGATAAAAAGTGTAGCAAGTCCATGCCAAATGGTTTTTCTGAAATTGAAGCCTCTCTGTGTCTAGGAGAACGGCTGTTGCACTGATTTGCAGAAGAATCCATCAGGGTTACTCCACGAGCTTCTTCCGGCGAGATCTACTCCTTCCGATTCGGCTTTTGGTGCCTCTTGCTCGAGGGCTACTTCAAAACTGGCCACACGGGCCTTTCACGGCGTTTCGTCCGTTGAACTTTCTGAACATTCTGAACGGGTTCAAACTCGGAAAACGAATAGGTTGAATCTTGAGGCTGAGAGTGATCCTAGGCTGCGCAATCTCAAGAGCGATTCCACACAGGTCTTCGCAGGGCCGCGTAAAACATTTGCTTTTGAAAGTTTTTAAGAAAGCGATGAATCGCTCGCGCCGAAGATAGTGTGGAACCAATCTGGATCAAGCCAGGATCCTCCTCAGTACTCACGCCGACAAGCATGATTTCATTCATTAAAAGGCTTAGCACGCCTCTCTTTCTTAAAATGATCAAAATTTTACAAAACCCGAGGAATTCCTTCCTCTTCGTTTTTATCACCGCAGTGTTCTAAAGTTTTGTTTTTGGAAAACTTAGGTTAATGCAATGAGTTTGGCGCGCAGGAGAGCATGCGAGATGTACTGTCAGCCCAATCAAATTCTCTGGCACTTATGCTGAAAGCAAGCATGAAGTTTGAGATAGCAACAGCTGTTTCACTCGGATTTGTTGGTGCAACTGGCCCCTCGGCAGAAACAGACTCAAGACAAAAACAGATAATAATTACAAAACAAAATGGTGTTCGGGACAACAACCCCAGAATCACCTGGTATTATATACAACGGGGACTGACTCGATACAACCAGACAGACCCTTAAGCAAAAAAAGACTGACTCAAAACAAAGAGACATACTCAAAAACAAAAGACTGACTCGACATCCAAGCCAGGATTTACGAAACTCGGTTTCACCGATGCTCAAAAATGCGTGCCAGACGCTTCAAAAACACACCAAATGTTGCCCGCAGGCGGTTCGCTTTACATACTCGCAGTATCTGAGCCCTCGAAATCCAACAACTGAGTGGTGACGGGCTTTCTTGAGGTGGGTGGTAGGATAACCTTGTTATCAATCAAATCCTGCACTTCATGACGAAGGCGGGAACATCCATCGGTACTGTGACCGGACTGTTGATGGTACGCGCAGTACAAAGTAGCATCATGAGTGGTGGGGAGATTCTTCGGGAGTGGCCGGGGCTCCAAAGGCTTAAGATGCCCATTCTTCGCCAATATTAACAATGCCCTAGACAAAGGCATGTGGAGGTCGTGAAAGACCCTGCGCCCTCGGGGCAGGTACTTTGCAGTTTGAGGATTCTTGCCAGATGCGCTGGCGAAAGGATCAGCTGGCGCTGCCTTGGCTTTTTGAACCTTTCCTGATGCAGGGTTGGGAACTACAAGAACTGTCTGGGCATGACGGGGCCCATCCCGGTTTTCTGCCTGGCTCGAACTGCCTTTGATCGGAGCGGGGAAAGCATCATCTACAGCTTTGGTCACTATTGCAGATGTTTGTTGCTTGCTCATTCCTCTGACTTTCAGAGCCTCGACTGCCCACAGCAGTTGCTCAATAGGGTCGGCGTCTACCTTTGCCTTGTCCTTTTCTCTGGCCTCAGCCTGATCAAGGGTCTGGGTTGGTGCTGGCATGCCGTGGCTATAGCCGGAAGCCACCTCTGGCTGGCTGAGCTCTATCACAATCCGCCCCTGTAGCGGGGGCTCCTGTGGTACAAAATTCCTGGCATACGGCGCCGCTGGCGGTGAAGCCGACATTCCATAGGCCAGATCGACCACGGACCTCTGGAGATCGCCTATCATCCCCATCAATTCGAAGGTGGTGGGCTCACGAGCCTGATATAACTGGGGAGCCCAAACCGGGTGCACAACGGGCGACCTGGGCAGGTATGACATACTAATGGCGGCCTCATTCTGTGGAGCGGTTCCCTGCTCCAATGCAGCCGTCATAACCACAACTTCTTCTGTATTTTGTGCCGCCATAAATCCTGCCTCAGCAAGGGGGAGACACTGGCTATTCTGTATCAACTCTGCAACTCTCTGAACTGAAATGAGAAACAAACAGCATTTCAGCCATAAACTGATCGGATACGGGCGTGGTCAAACAACTGTACCCTACTGCTGATCACTGTTCCCAGATTTCTGTTCCCAAAATACTGAATCTGATACCCGCGGATAACTGATTCCTGATAACTGATTCACAACAATACTGATTCTGGTGCCCTCGGGCCCGATACTCAAACTCGCAAACTGGTATATGCGTTCCTGTAGAGATACACTCTAAAAGCACATAGAAAATAAAGAGAGCTCAATCACCCCTATGTTGGGGTAGGGTTTCCCTGTCCTATTTTGTCAGGAGCTAGGGTTTTCACTACGCACACAACAGTTTTCAAACAACTTAGCATCGGGTAAGCAACCTGTCCTAACTTGGAATGGTCACTATGGATTCCGAATATGCACTAGGTCGAATGGTCAAAAGGGTGCCCCGGTAAACCGGGGTTTGTGTTCCCATGCTGTCAGAGCCCATAGCCGGTCAGCCTTACGGACATGCCTTGACAAGACAAGCCTCCGGCAAACCATTCAGGAATGGCAGATGGCAAACACTGTGTTCCTAGGTGCACCAATGCACATGCAATGCAAAGAAACACATAAATGAGATCAAAACAGGATATCACGAGTTCGAGTCAAGCTCTCTAAACTCCCTAGCAGAGTCGCCAGAAACTGTAACAGCGCCCGGGGGGGACCCTCGCTACAGTTCGGACTCGATTTGTGTCACGGTTCTTAATCTGAACCAAAGAGTCCAAATATGGCAAATCGTTTTGAGAAACAGATTTTTGAAAAAGTAGTGCCAAACATGGACTGCTTTGCCAGATACAAAGTCGCCACCTAAATATTTTTTATGGGAGAATTTAGGAAACCCTGACTCGGTGCCGAAGGCCACACGTCCGTCATCACCGGAGTTGTCTCGGCTTGGGAGCTTGGGTACGATCGGGGAAGGTCAGCTATGAGCACCCCCTTTCGCCCGGTCCGAAGACCGGCCTCTACTAACCGTGATATCCAATTTTGAAAACGTTATGTGTTCTTATTCCATTTATTAGCCTAGAATTACTATGTTATGCGCGCAGCAAACAAGTATAGACTAGATCGCCTAATTTGGAAATAAGCATTGCATATTCGTTTATTTTGAAAATGCTTTGGGGTTTGCTACTCGCAAGTAGGCTAAAACACGGATTTCAACGAGTTTTTCCAACTCAAGCAATCCAACCTCCACCCACAGGCATTCAAACAGTTTATCATATAAGCACCTAGCCGCATGGTAAGCATACTGTCATGTTAGCATTCACACACATGCGAGATGCTAAAGCATAAATACTTACATCGTACTCCGTGCCAAAACAAAGAACTCGTTAGCAAACATGCGTGTCCTAGTTCATGTCAATTTGGCTAATGCAACGCATACAGGATGCAATTGAAGTAGGCTCGGCTAACCTAAGCATGGCATATGAAATGCGATCAATTGATGCACGTATTCAATTTGGAATTGAAATACAAATGCAGTTAGCATGATGTACCGAGCCTAATGCATGCAGTACAAATGCATGAATGCACGCATGCATTGCATAAGGTATGCTAAGTTAAACGTTCCCTAATCTACCATCATAAGCAAGTAAATAAAAGGGAAGAAAGAAGTGGGGATTGGAAGACATACACGCCACCCACGCACACTTATTACAGATTTGCCCTCGCTCGGAGGGACCGAATAAATATTACAAACTAATTAACTACACAAGCTAAATAATATTACAAATTAATTAATTTAATTAACAAATTAAATTAAGCTAAGAAAACAGGAAACTGCCCCGGGAAACGCGCCGCCATACGCAAGCTGCCTCTGTTTTCCTTCCTTCACTCCTCTGGAGGCTGTCAAAACCTCAGGGCTGCTCCCTTGGATAGAGGGGATCATCACCGGCTGAGTGGAATTACCACCGGCACTGGTGTGTGGCCATCGGCACAGAATGAAGCCATCGGCATAGAAAATATTGCCGGCCGGCACCTTACACTGCCGGTCGGCAAAGAAAGTCTGCAGAACCTGCAACTCACAGCAACAGAGGGCAAGGCAAGGCATGGCAACACAATTCAAGGCATATATGCACCAATCATGTCCCTTATCATGGTAATGATTCAAAGGGGCATGTGCCTCGATTCTCGGACCACCAATCACGTATTTCCATGCAAGATGGCCCGAAGAACCAAGTATGCAACTTTGATTTCAAATGCAATGCAAACCAATCAAACCAAATAAGGCCCAATTCCTATCATCAAGTCAAGGAACAAGGCATGCATGCAAGATGCAATGCAACCTAAGCATACAAGCTAAGGATGCAACATGGCATGGCAACAAGCTTATGCAAGCATACAAGCATGCATATGACAATGCACATAGATGGAAAGATGGACTTAAACATGAATTAGGCAACTCTAAATAGACCTAAAACAGTAGCCAGCTTGCCCAAAGATGAAGGCTAAACACACATGCACACATACACATGTTAAGACCCAACACTTAGGCACAAAGCAAACAACATTCAAGCACACTTGAAAGAGGCATTGATGGACTAAAAGCATGCAACATAAGCTCTGAAAATCATGCTAAAACATGGTGCCAAACCAAGCGATAAAATCAAGCCAAACATGCAACAAATAGTCCAAGTGTTCAACGCAAATCAAAGGAGCATTGAACTACACTTAACAAGACCAAACATGGCATGAACTCATTGACCAAAAACAGAGTTTTGGGACACTAATACAAGGCCTAAGGACCACCTAGATGGCATCTAAGTGACTCAAAATCAAAAGCATGCATAAACACCAAAACATGGAGCATTGCTACACAAGCTTTCAAAGCATTAAAGAGGCATGCAAGGCAATCAAACAAGCATGGAAATGGGACTGAAATAACATGTGGGGGGACCCCAAATCACCAAATCGATGCAAAGATGTCATGCTACACATGCACATGCTCAAGGCCAACAAGCCCAAATACAAAGGAGCTATACCAAGCATGCTAAATTCGACCCAAACAACCTAGGACAGACCTAGAACATGTCAAAACATGCACAAAAACTTCACAAGTCTAAGCCTAAAACATGCTCCAACAAAGGCTAACAACCTAAAGTATGTTAAGGCATAAACATGGCATTACAAGGCAACTATGCTAAGCATGCATGGAGTACCAAAACCAACTTAAAATCATGTTATATTATGGATATATAAGCATGAAAAAACAGCCTAAACATGCTCAATACACACTCAAGCATAGGCTTCCTTTAGAGACCAAAATATGCCCTTTTCAAGGACAACAAGGAGAGGGGGTGGCCCTCTCCTTCTTGGGACTTCAAAGCATCATCTTCATCACTGAAATCCCTCAAGATTTCAGTGGTGAAGAGACCTCAACACCAAAATCCCGGAGCTAGCTCAAAATGGATTAAAATGAGGCCTTTCAAGGCCTAAGAGGGGTCAACAACCCTCAAACCAAGAAACACTCTTAATAAACAACCAAGAGGGCTTAAAAATAGAACTTTCTTGTATTATACACCAAGCTCAAAAATGAGTTTAAGACAGGTGAAAATAAGGTGTAAAAATGGGGAATAAAGGAGTTAGTTTCTTACCCTTGATGACCTCTTCACAAATGGTGCTCCAATGGCCTCCTTTAGCTTGAATCCAACACCAAAGCTTCAAAATCAGTCCCTTAGAACCTCAAAAGCTAGAGGAAGGTGAAACACTATGTGTTTGTGTGCAATAGTATGAACTAAACACTCTAAAACACACACAAGAGGTAAAAGAGAGGGAGAAAGTGTATCAAACCCTAACCCTAGAACTCAAAACCCTAACAATGGCTGTCTAAGCTCTCCAAAAATATCCTAAGTGTCTAACCTAGGTCCCCCTTTTTTTTTAAGAGAGAGCCTCTCTCTATATGTCTTGTAAAGCTTACAAGACAAGCTTTTGAAGAGGGAGATCCCTCCATACACGTGTATGGAGGGGAGCAAAAGCAAGACAACTGTCTAAAAATATCAGCAAAAGCAGATGAACAGCAATCGGCCGGCCAAAAATGCCATCTTGGCCAAAAAGAGTGCCGACCGGCACAAAAAGTGCTGACCGGCAACAAATAGTGTCGGCCGGCAAACTACATTGCCGGTGGCAGCAAACACTAGCCGGTGGCCTCTAGCCACTGCCGGTGGTGGGTGGGGATGGTCTACAAGCCCCACCCTGCCTCTCAAGGGCAAAACAAAAGTGTTTGGTGCAAAACCAGACACTAAACGGTCGAGTTCGGGGATCCTGAAGCAAGGCGCGCGAGCCGAGACTTCCGGGAACTCCAAACGAACACAAACATGGATAATCACCGAGTGTTCAAACGGTGACGTCCAGGTCTTGAGGACGGTCAAAAATGGGGTGTCTACACACACATACCCGAATTCTTCAGTCCTTCTTCAACATAGGAACTATATTGGCCAACCAAGTCGGATACTCAGATACTAACAGGAACCCTGCATCAATCTGCTTGGTGACCTCTTCTTTGATTCTCAGAGCCTAGTCCGGGTGGATCCTTTGAAGCTTCTGCTTAACAGGTCAGGCCTCTGGGTCAAGAGGGATCCAATGCTGTACAATCTGAAGAACGATTTCAGGCATGTCTTCATAGGACCACGCGAAAATATCTTTGAAATCTTTTAATATAGCGACTAAGCGCTCGCGCTCCTCAAAAGACAACGTGGACCCGATCTGGACCAACTGTGGGTCCTTCTCAGTACCAACATTAATTGAGGTGATTCATCAACCAAAGGTTTTACAAACTTCTCATGCTCTTGATCAATCAAATGTTTCAAAACTTGAGGAATTTCTTCCTCATTGTTTTCATCAAAGTTTTGAAAGTCTTGATTAATGCAATAAACTACAGGCACAAAAAAGTACTCAGAAGCCACGGTAGTACCATTGTCATTAATAACTTCCAGTTCATCTAATTCTTCGGTTACAACCGACTCAAAAGAAAATGAAAAAGACGACTTGGACAGGACAGTGGCATCCAGGTTATCAACCCGAGTAATACCAGACTCTGACTCAAACAAACCAGAATCTAATTCCAACTCCACAGACTCTGTGAAATCAGACTCTGGTTCACTACCTGACCCAAAATTACTAGACAAAAAGCCTTCCTCGTATTGCCAAACAAGGAAAGGTGTGATGGACGCATCCAGAATGCCAGAAAAAGGGCCCATAGCCGTTTGATCCCCAATCATGGAAACAGAGAAATCATCTCCTAAGCACTCCGGTATGATCTGAGGATCTGGGAGGAGACAAGCTAGAGCTGCTCCTATCTCAATTTATGTGCCCTCGGACTCATCCTCCTTGCACTGCTCAACCACAGCTGGTGGGTTAGTCTGCTCTTCTGCAACTTCATTCCTTGACAACTAAAGGTCAAAAAAGATCTTGAAGCCGGGTCAAAAAGATCTTGCACCAAACACTTGCGTCTTGCCTTTGAGAGGCAGGGTAGGGCTTGTGGACCATCCCCACACCCCACCGGCAGTGGCTAGAGGCCACCGGCTGGTTTCTTGCTTCTATCGGCACTTTTGTTTGCCGGTCGGCACATTTTATTGCCGGTCGGCATAGTTTGTTGCCGGTCGGCACTGTTTTTTGCCGAAATGGCATTTTTGGGCAGCCGACCACTATTCATCCACTTTATGGAGATATTTTGTGCCAGCTGTGATAGCTGGCACCAACTCTTCCCTCCTCCACACACGTGTATGGAGGGATCTCCCTCTAAGCAAGCTTGTTGTATAAGCTTTGCAAGAGGGAGTCTTATAAGAGGAGGGCCTTCCTCTTTGATCTAGGTTAGACTCTTACAACCAAAAACCAGACCTTGGAGATATAGATACATATTATCTCTATACCTCCCTCTCTCTCCTCCTTTGTGTGTGTTTCTTAGCTCAAAAGGTGTTTTTTTACCTTACTTTTGCACCATTACACACACCATCACACCTTACTCCGAGATTGAGGGACTTGGGAGGTTGTTTCTTGAGTTTTTGGACTGGTTTTGATCAAAAGAAGGAGGCTAGACCATTTGTTCTTCAAAGGTTCTTCAAGGGTGAGCATCTTGATTTATATTCCCCAAACTTGCAATAGTTTTTTACCTATCTTGCTTGCTGTTTTAGCTCTTGTGTATAACATAAAAAGGGCTTGCATTTTCCTGCTTTAGCACTTTCATTAAGGTCATTTTGTGGTTTGAGTGTAAACTCACCCTTCTAGGCCTTATTTGGTCCATTTTGGTGCCTCTTTCATAAGGTTTTGTTCACTTCAGTGTTTTGGTCCTTTGACCATTGAAAATCAGTGTATTTTCAGTATCAAAAAAGTTGGTTTGAAGTCTTGCATAGGGGAGGGACACCCCTCTCCCTTTATGGTTTTGTTTCCTTGAGTTGTGGCCCAAAAGGGTGACATGCATGCTTGCTTGGTTTTTGCTTCATTTCAGAACTTTTTGGGTGTTTTTAGGTCATGTGGGATCTCTATTTTTGGCTGGATTTGTACCTCCTTGTATGCTTGTAGTACTTGCTTTGTATTGCTCTATTTTGCTTAGAAGTGCATCCCATGATTAGGCCATGATTCTTGTGTGTGTTGGCTTAGTTCCATGAAGTTTTTAATGTTGTTTTTCCATGCTAAAAATCTGTTGGTTATCCATTTGTTCATGCTTGACATGTTTGTTAGGTTTGCTTTGTATTTTGGCTTGAAAGCTTTAAGCATGTTGACCTCTAGCATGCATGGTTGTGATTACCCTCATGATTTAACACCATCTAGGACCACATTTTAGTCCAAGAATCATGTTTGTATGTGTGCATGCATGACCTCTTTTATGCCTTAAGGGTGTACCCTCTTGTGCCTAGGAATGAGCCTTAGTGCATATGCCTCGTGGGAGTCATCTTGGCTGCCATTTTAGGAGTTTTTGGAGTCCCATTTTGCATGTAAAAATTCTGTTTTTACTTGTTTTAATCATGCCATGAGAGGTCATGTTGGTGGGAGTAAGTTGTCTCCTTTTTGTGCCTTAACCTTGGGACCACAAGTTTGCTTGTTAACATGAGATGTTGTCCATCTTTTTGGGCACTTTTTGGTGCCGTCTTGGGGTGGACTAAGGTCTGTCCCTTTATGGTCCAAAGGCTCCATTGCATGCTTGTTTCATGTAAGTTGCATGATTCTTTCATTAAGCCTCATAGCATGCTAATCCCATTACCAAATTGGTCTATGTTTGCACCACATTCGCACCTTGCATGCTTGGCATTACACATTTGTCATGTTGGTTGCATAGTGCTTGTTGGGCTTTACATCTTGGTACCATGTTGCATTTTGAGCCTTGTGAGCATAACATGCATTGCATCATTTGGCTTGGGGTGTCAAGCCAAATATGAGGGTCAAGGGACATTCATACTCCAAGTGATGCAATGTACCTTGATTCTCGGTCACCGGGGCCTTTGACTTCGACATGATAAGGCTTCGGATCTCATTTTGTTTGTTGCATGCATCCTTACATTGAGTGGCAAATTTGATCCCTTGGGTCATCATGCTCCATTGATGGCTCAAAGATCGAGGGTCGTGCTTCTTTGAGTCCAAAACATGATAAGAAGCACAACCATGCCCACATGTACCTGAGAAGCCCATGCCATGCACTGTCTGTTCTCTGTTTGCTGTCAAATTGTCTTCTGCAGGAAGTTTCTGCCGACCGGCAGAATTTAGTGCCGACCGGCAATATCTGGAGTGCCGATGAATCCAACAAATGCCGATGGGAATTGTGAAGTGCCGGTGGGGATTCTGTCCGGCCGGTGGTGCTCTGCAGGATGCAAGGAACATGCTCCAGTACTTTGGCAATTTTCAAAAAGACAAGGTAGTACAAACAGAGGCGGCAAGAGTACAGTACGGGTTTTTCGGGCGAGACGGATTCGAGCATGCATCATTCGCGCATCCCGAGGCAGAGGCTGCGGCTACCCTCTTCTTTCTTTTGTCATCTTTTCCTTTAAATTAAATCAGAAATTTTGTAATAATTTTATTCGTTTATTATTTTGGGACTGTAATATTTATTTGGGCCCTCTGAGTGAGGGCAAATCTGTAATAAGTGTGTGTGGGTGGTGTGTATGTCTTCCAATCCCCATTTCTTTCTTCCCTTTTATTTACCTGCTTATGATGGTAGATTAGGGCATTTTTGAAATTAGCATACCTTATGCTATGCATGCGTGCATCCATGCATTTGTATTGCATATATTAGGCTCGGTACATCACGCTAACCGCATTTGTATTTCAAATTCTAAACCGAATATGTGATAATTGTGCATTTCCACATACCATGTTTAGGGCTAGCCGAGCCTGCCTAGATCGCATTTTGCATGTGATGCATTAGCCACTTTTAACATGAACTAGGACATGCATGTTTGCTAACTAGTTTACTGTTTTGGCACGGAGTACAATGTAAGTATTTTTGCTTTAGCATCCAGCATGCGTGTGAATGTTGCCATAATAGTATGCTTGCTATGCGGCTAAGTGCTTACATGAGATAAACTGCTTGAATGCCTGTGGGTGGAGGTCAAATTGCTTAAATTGGGATAATGCGTTAAAACTGTGATTTTTAAGCCCACTAGATAGTGGCAAAACCATCTTTTCCAAAAGCCCACTTGAGGGTGGCAAAATCTGCATTTTAGCCTACTTGCGAGTAGCAAACCATTTTCAAAACAAACATGAAATGTTTTGTTCCAATTTGGGCGATTTGGTCTATACTTGTTTGCTGCGCACATAACATAGTAATTCTAGGCTAACAATTGGTTTAAGAACACATAACGTTTTCAAAATTGGATATCACGGTTAGTAGAGGCCGGTCCTCGGACCGGGCGAAAGGGGGTGCTCATAGCTGACCTTCCCCGATCGTACCCAAGCTCCCGAGCCGAGACAACTCCGGTGATGACGGACTTGTGGCCTTCGGCACCGAGTCAGGGTTTCCTAAATTTCCCCATTTTAAAATATTTAGGTGGCGACTCTGTATCTGGCAAAGCAGTCCATGTTTGGCACTTCTTTTCAAAAAAATCTGTTTCTCAAAACGATTTGCCGGATTTGGACTCTTTGGTTCAGATTAAGAACCGTGATACAAATCGAGTCCGAACTGTAGCGAGGTCCCCCGCGGGCGCGTCTACAGTTTCTGGCGACTCTGCTGGGGAATTTTAGAGAGCTTGACTCGAACTCGTGATATCCTGTTTTGATTGCACTTATGTGTTTATTTGCATTGCATGTGCATTGGTGCGCTTAGGACACTGTGTTTGCCATCTGCCATTCCTGAACGGTTTGCCGGAGGCTTGTCTTGTCAAGGCATGACCATAAGGCTGATCGGTTATGGGCTCTGACAGTATGGGAGCACAAACCCCGGTTTTTACCGGGGCACCCTTTTGACCATTCGACCTAGTGCATATTCGGAATCCATAGTGACCATTCCAAACTAGGACAGGTTGCTTACCCGATAGGTTGTTTGAAATTGCTGTGTGCATAGTGAAACCCTGGTTCCTGACAAAATAGGACAGGGAAACCCTACCCCAACATAGGGGTGTTTTGGCTCTCTCTTCCTTGCTATGTGCTTTTAGAGTGTATCTCTACAGGAATGCATATACCAGTTTGCAAGTTTGGGCATCAGGCCTGCAGGCACCAGTTCAGTATTTTGGGATTCAGTTTACCTGAGGGTATCAGTTTACCGGCAGAATTTTGGGCAGAATTCAGTAGAGAGCACAGTCGTTCAGCTATGTGCATACCTGTTCTAGTGAAATCAAGCTGAGATACTGTCTGTTTTCTCTTTCGCAAGGTAGTCGTGGAACTATAGCTTCAGAGGGCTCCAATATCCCCCGAGGTTCTTCGGATTTATACTGATAGACTTTGTCAGGTCAGAGACTCAGTTCAAAGGTAATCAGGGCCAGAGAAGGCTAGTCAGGCACAGACCACCTGTACAACAGCTACCAGATCAGTGATCTTTGAGCAGTCGGGCCGAGATTTCCAAGCCTACTACCGACACAGATATACCGGTTGCTTAGTTAGATTAGAACAATATGTCGAGTCTGGAAGAGATGGTGCGCCAACTCCAGGATAGTATGAAAGCCATGCAGCAAGACGCTGTCCGTCAAGCAGAATTCGCCAAACAACAGGCTGTGGCCATAACCCAACAGGCAGAGACAATTGCCAGATTGGAGCAGCAAACTGGAGTGTCTACTTCGCACCAGACTCCTCCCCCACCAAGAGTTCCCATACTCGGGGAGGCAACCCACGTCCAGGAGGATACCGACCTTCCAACGGGGCCAGCTCCGCCCCCGATCCCGCCTCAACTATCCAAAGCACCCACTCCTATCAATCAATCGGATTCTCCCTTCGAGTCCGAGGTGGACCCCATGGCATTAAAAATGAGCAAGCTTGAAAAGCTGTTTAAGAAATCTCAAGGCGTGAAGTCCATCCCGGACATTGGAGACGGATACACTGACGCAGCCGTGATGCTGCCAGACCGGTTTAAGATGCCACAAATTGATCGTTTTGACGGATCTGAGGATCCCATGGTACACCTGCGACTATTTTCAGACGTCCTAAGACCAATGGGCCTCACTAGACCGCAGAAGCTGTTTTTATTTGGCCGGACCCTGTCGGGTGTAGCGGCCACATGGTATGCCAAATTGGAGGATGACGTCAAGAGAAGTTGGGACGAGATGGCTGAGGCCTTCATCCTGCAGTACTCATATAATACGCAAATCGAGATCACGACCCGGGATCTCGAGACAACGAGGCAAGAACCCAAGGAGAACTTTTCAGAATTTGTAGCCAGATGGCGGGCTAAGGCCTCGATGATGACCTTAAGGCCCACGGACAAGGACCAGATTCGGATGATTGTGCGCAATCTTCAGCCGAAGCTAATGCAGAAGATGATTGTACTCCCCTTTCCTACCTTTTCAGATCTACATGAAATGGGGGTACAAATTGAGGATGCTATGAAGCAGGGCCTCATTGACCAGGAGAAGGAACAGCCTAGGAGGGCGTTTTCCCGCAGTTCGAATGCGACCACCAGTGGTGATGCAGGTTCAAAATCTTCTGAAGTAGACATGGTTACCACCACTGCATCAAAAACAGCTACCCCATTCACCGGTGCATCCGGAAGTAGCTCACAAAAAAAACAAATATCCACCTCGAGTCAAGAGGGTCTTCACTCCACTTCATATGCCTTTGTCAAAGGCTCTAGAGGTCTTACTCCGGAAAGGACATCTGAAACCGTTGGAACAACGGCCCCTACCCGATCCTATCCCTGCAAAGAATGACCAGACTAAGTACTGTGCGTACCACCAACAAATCGGTCATGAGACCGATAGCTGCTTTCGTCTGCGCCATGATGTACAGGATTTGTTTGACAACAAGGTCATTGCCGCACCAGCTCAGTAAAGTCTATCACCACTGGATCAGTGAACTCGGGGGATAGTACGAATATGTGATCAGGGGATGAACCACCTGTGGGCGGCACTCAGTTTACTCTAGATGTGGCGTTTGGCACGCACTGTTTCGAGCATTTTACGAATGCTAGTTTTTGTGTTTTCTGACTTGGGTATTGGGTCAGTCTTCTCAATTTGTATTGAGTCAGTCTTTTCATACTGAGTCAGTCGGGTCTGTCTTGTTGTATCGAGTCAGTCCTGTTTTGTTAAAGTCGGGTGATTCCGGGGGTGTTACTTTGGATGTCACTATTTTTCTTTGTGTTTGTCCTTTTGAGTCTGTTTCTGCCAGGGAGCCAGTTGTGCCAACAGATTTGAATGAACAGCAGTGATTTTCACACTCTTGTGTTTGCTTCTGCCGTGTGCCAGTTGTGCCAGAAGTATTGAATGGAATGACAGTGCTCTTCGCCTGCCTTTTCTGTGCCTTGAAATCATTGTATCGACCTAAGTTTTTTCAAAACTTTTTTGAACACTGCGGTGAAAACGAAGAGGAAGGAATTCCTCGGGATTTACAAAATTTTGATCATTTGAGAGAAAGAGAGGCATGCTAAGCCCTTAATGAATGAGATCATGTTTGTTAATGTGAGTATTGAGAAGGATCCTGGCTTGATCCAGATTGGTCCCACACTGTCTTCAGCGCGAGCGATTTGTCGCTTTCTTAAAAACTTTCGAAAAATGTTTTGCGCAGTCCTGTGAAGACTTGTGTGGAATCGCTCTTGAGATTATACAGCCTAGGATCGCTCTCAGCCTCAAGATTCTGTCCATTTGTTTTCAAACCTCAGACTTAAATTCAGAATGTTCAATGGTCAACCGCCATATGAGGCCTGTGTGGCCAGATTCGAAGCAGCCCTTGAACAAGAGGCCAGGAAAGTCAGATCAAAAAGATCAGAAGATCAGAAGAAGCTTGCAAAGCTAGAACAGAAGTACCCCTCGAACTAGGGGCGAAGATGTCAGACGTGCTCGAAGAGCCGAAGATGAGTCCTCTTGCAAATCAACAGCCACTTTCCTGGATACGAATGGCTTCAAAATCCTACAACCATTTGGCATGGACCAAACTACGCTTTTACCCTTTGAGAGGCTCGCTGGGCCGAAAACTCGGAAGGGCGACCCAAGCAAAAGTTAGAGCAAGAGAAAAATACAAAAAAGAAAAAAAAATGCAAAGAAAAGAACAAAAAAAGAAAATCAAAAAAAAGGAAATGAAATGAAAAGAAATGAAAAGAATTGAAAAGAAAAGAAAAACAAAGCTCGTAAGGTCGAAAACCCGCATCGGGCGCCTTTGCAAAAGTTAGAGCCTAAAAAGGAGAGGTTAAATACCCGAGTGTACCTTAACCCCGAACTACGTAAGGCTTGATTCCCATCTTTGGGATACGTAGGCAACTTCATTCCGAAGTCCAGCCGTAAAACACTTCAAATTCAACTGTGTCCATGTAATGGTTCTAGTCATCTTTGTCTTTTCTGTATCCGGGAGTTCGGTTGCAATCGTCGCTCTGAGAACTGATTACAATACACTACGATGCCATTCAGACAAGGGGCAACTTTCCGTTGCCATTCAATGCGCTGTGGTGCCGTGCAAACAAGGGGCAACTTTCCGTTGCCATGTAGCTCTCTTCGAGCAAGGGGGCAATTTTCCTCCAAATCCGAGGTTGTGCGTCTCAAGAGTGGGTTCCGTGCTTGTTAAGCATTGGCCGTTTGCAAAAATAGTTTTTAAGAATTTTTACTGAAGCTGACTACTTTTCTTGAAAATTGTTCCATCTTTTCCAAAAACTGGACCATTTCTTGGACCCAAAATAGGAAAATTTTCAGTGCTCATAGCCTGACTTGCATGATTTCAAATCAAAAATTGAACAAGTGTGTTAATCTAACTCTCATATTGGTCAAAATTGTTTTCGTAGAAAACCAAAAAAAATGGTCAAAATGATGAACTAGGGGCACAGTTGAGTCAGGTGTTCTGTCTTTCCCCCGTCATCAACTACTCGCTAAGAAGGGCACCCTACCTGCCAAGAAGGGCACAACTGAAGTCAACAACAAAGGGGCTAAAAGCTCTCTCATCCTCCAAGCAACGAGGAATCAAGTCAAGTACGAAGCACGAACTGGAATGGGGCGAGATGTTCCACTCCCTCATCTGGACAGATCTAACCACGTCCAAACTCCCCAGGAGGGCATCATCAACCGATGTTAGCTGCAGATTTGCTACACACCCAGTTGTAGCACAACCCCTTTATGGGAGAAACTTACTGTTGTGAACAAGAGTCTGGTAAAATACCAGGGGCAAGAACCCACAATTTCCAGCTTATCCATCAACCACCCAGGGGAGGGATGAAAAACGAGAGATTAAAGAATAGAGAGATGTGTGCTGAGAGAAAAAGCGAGAAAAGGGTTTTGAGAGAAAAAATCGAGCTTGAGAGCCGAGTGATGTGAGAATCACAAATAAGAAAGGGTGGGAATAATACCCGGTGAAACAGGCTCCCTGTGCACGTCTGTGTGTCGTGTCTTTTGTTTTGTTTGTCTCGATTCTTGCTTTGAGTCGTTCCGAGCGTGTCTCGACGTGTTTAGGTTGTTTACCTTTTGTTTTCCGTTGTTGAGTCTTTCTCGCTGTGTTCAGTCGTAGGCTCAATACCTGGTCGAAAACTCATCTCTCAATTTCAAAAATAAATCGTTTTGTGCTCAGAGTGCTGTGCCATCCTTCACGTTTGTGCAAAACAAGATTCTTTTTTCCATAAAACTGCAGGGTCCACCCCCGATAAGTGTGAACGGTGAAACCAGGACCTATCTGAAGCTATGATGGTTCCAGACTGCAAAGCAAAAACAAAAGAGCGAAAATCGAAGTATCTGAGTTTGTGTCAACTTCAGAAAATTCCGTGATTGTACTCCGGACGTACCTCTTCAGGGCCTTGTCAATACTCCGAAATATGAGTGTACCTCTACCTCAGGCGCAAGATCAATCCTGCTTCAAGGTTATACACTCTTCCACTTACATTGTTATGCACCCACTTCACTTGCATTGTAATGCATTATACCTGTCAAGTTTCTTCCTCAGTCATGCACGATATTGTATGCACGGTTCATTCAAAGAAGTTCCGTTTTAAGGTCATTCACTTTTGTGTATCAATCACACACACTCACTTTAGTGTATTAATCACACTTCATTCACTTAGTGTATCAATTACACTCTAATTTCAATTATACTCTAATCTACTTAGTGTATCAATCACACTTCATTTGCCTTAGTGTATCAATCACACTTCACTCGCTTTGAGTATCTATCACCCACATTCTTATTTAGTGTATCAATCACACTCTCTTCACTTAGTGTATCAATCACATTTCTTTCATTTTGTGCATCTATCACACACATTCTCATTTTGTGTATCTATCACGCACATATTCGCTTTTGTGTATCTATTGCACTCTCACTCAGTGTATCAATCACACTTCTTTCATTTTGTGTATCTATCACACACATTCTCATTTTCTGTATCACACTTCTTTGATTTAGTGTATCAATCACACTCCGTTCACTAAGTGCATCTATCACACTTTGTGTTCATTTTCAGTATATCAATCATACTTTGTTCACACTGTGCATCTATCACACTTTGTGTTCACTTTTAGTGTATCAATCACACTCTGTTCACATAGTGCATCTATCACACTTTGTGTTCATTTTCAGTATATCAATCATACTTTGTTCACACTGTGCATCTATCACACTTTGTGTTCACTTTTAGTGTATCAATCACACTCTGTTCACATAGTGCATCTATCACACTTTGTGTTCATTTTCAGTATATCAATCATACTTTGTTCACACTGTGCATCTATCACACTTTGTGTTCGCTTTTAGTGTATCAATCACACTCTGTTCACACAGTGCATCTATCACACTTTGTGTTCCCTTTTAGTATATCTATCATACTTGCTCACTAAGTGCATCTATCACACTTCGTGTTCGCTTTCAGTATATCTATCATACTTGTTCACTAAGTGCATCTATCACACTTCGTGTTCACTTTTAGTGTATCAATCACACTCTGTTCACATAGTGCATCTATCACACTTTGTGTTCATTTTTAGTATATCAATCATACTTTGTTCACACTGTGCATCTATCACACTTTGTGTTTGCTTTTAGTGTATCAATCACACTCTGTTCACATAGTGCAGCTATCACACTTTGTGTTCCCTTTTAGTATATCTATCATACTTGCTCACTAAGTGCATCTATCACACTTCGTGTTCGCTTTCAGTATATCTATCATACTTGTTCACTAGGTGCATCTACCACGCTTTGTGTTCACCTTTAGTGTATCCATCACACTACGCTTACCTAGTGTATCCATCACACTCTCTTCACTTTTGTGTATCTATCACGCATGTTTGTCCACTTAGTGTATCTATCACACTTCGTTCACTTTTGTGTATCTAACGCACATGTTCGTGAGAATTGCATAATTCTCTTACATCCTTTCTACATGAGATGTAGTTTGGTTCATGTTTACTTGCTGGCATAGCATTCGCTTAAAATGTTGCATTTATTTTGCATAATTGCTTCATCACAGCTACATTCGCGCTATTTTGCGCATCGCACTATTTTGTGCAGTTTACATTCGCGCTATTTTGCGCACCTCACTTGTACTTGTTAGTACATTGCATTGTTTTGAGTGCAAACTGGCTTCGCGTGGCGTATAAGTCCAATTATCAAAGTCTTCCTGCATATCATTCGCATCCTGCCCCTGAACTACGCTGGTTTGATTCCTTGCAAAGGGATACGTAGGCAGCCTGTGGGCACAACCATTTATTTATCGGTATTTTGCTTGTTTGTCCAAGTCTTCGGCCTTGCTAAAAATGGGTCGTCTCTGGGCTTTGACATTCACTCCCGTCATTGTTATGACTTTCGAGTTCTGTCAAAGAGGGGCAACTGTAGACACCCCATTTTTGACCGTCCTCAAGACTTGGACGTCACCGTTTGAATACTTGGTGATTATCCTTGTTTGTGTTCGTTTGGAGTTCCCGGAGGTCTCGGCTCGCGCGCCCTACCTCAGGATCTCCGAACTCAACCGTTTAGTGTCTGGTTTTGCACCAAACACTTGCGTCTTGCCTTTGAGAGGCAGGGTAGGGCTTGTGGACCATCCCCACACCCCACCGGCAGTGGCTAGAGGCCACCGGCTGGTTTCTTGCTTCTATCGGCACTTTTGTTTGCCGGTCGGCACATTTTATTGCCGGTCGGCATAGTTTGTTGCCGGTCGGCACTGTTTTTTGCCGAAATGGCATTTTTGGGCAGCCGACCACTATTCATCCACTTTATGGAGATATTTTGTGCCAGCTGTGATAGCTGGCACCAACTCTTCCCTCCTCCACACACGTGTATGGAGGGATCTCCCTCTAAGCAAGCTTGTTGTATAAGCTTTGCAAGAGGGAGTCTTATAAGAGGAGGGCCTTCCTCTTTGATCTAGGTTAGACTCTTACAACCAAAAACCAGACCTTGGAGATATAGATACATATTATCTCTATACCTCCCTCTCTCTCCTCCTTTGTGTGTGTTTCTTAGCTCAAAAGGTGTTTTTTTACCTTACTTTTGCACCATTACACACACCATCACACCTTACTCCGAGATTGAGGGACTTGGGAGGTTGTTTCTTGAGTTTTTGGACTGGTTTTGATCAAAAGAAGGAGGCTAGACCATTTGTTCTTCAAAGGTTCTTCAAGGGTGAGCATCTTGATTTATATTCCCCAAACTTGCAATAGTTTTTTACCTATCTTGCTTGCTGTTTTAGCTCTTGTGTATAACATAAAAAGGGCTTGCATTTTCCTGCTTTAGCACTTTCATTAAGGTCATTTTGTGGTTTGAGCGTAAACTCACCCTTCTAGGCCTTATTTGGTCCATTTTGGTGCCTCTTTCATAAGGTTTTGTTCACTTCAGTGTTTTGGTCCTTTGACCATTGAAAATCAGTGTATTTTCAGTATCAAAAAAGTTGGTTTGAAGTCTTGCATAGGGGAGGGACACCCCTCTCCCTTTATGGTTTTGTTTCCTTGAGTTGTGGCCCAAAAGGGTGACATGCATGCTTGCTTGGTTTTTGCTTCATTTCAGAACTTTTTGGGTGTTTTTAGGTCATGTGGGATCTCTATTTTTGGCTGGATTTGTACCTCCTTGTATGCTTGTAGTACTTGCTTTGTATTGCTCTATTTTGCTTAGAAGTGCATCCCATGATTAGGCCATGATTCTTGTGTGTGTTGGCTTAGTTCCATGAAGTTTTTAATGTTGTTTTTCCATGCTAAAAATCTGTTGGTTATCCATTTGTTCATGCTTGACATGTTTGTTAGGTTTGCTTTGTATTTTGGCTTGAAAGCTTTAAGCATGTTGACCTCTAGCATGCATGGTTGTGATTACCCTCATGATTTAACACCATCTAGGACCACATTTTAGTCCAAGAATCATGTTTGTATGTGTGCATGCATGACCTCTTTTATGCCTTAAGGGTGTACCCTCTTGTGCCTAGGAATGAGCCTTAGTGCATATGCCTCGTGGGAGTCATCTTGGCTGCCATTTTAGGAGTTTTTGGAGTCCCATTTTGCATGTAAAAATTCTGTTTTTACTTGTTTTAATCATGCCATGAGAGGTCATGTTGGTGGGAGTAAGTTGTCTCCTTTTTGTGCCTTAACCTTGGGACCACAAGTTTGCTTGTTAACATGAGATGTTGTCCATCTTTTTGGGCACTTTTTGGTGCCGTCTTGGGGTGGACTAAGGTCTGTCCCTTTATGGTCCAAAGGCTCCATTGCATGCTTGTTTCATGTAAGTTGCATGATTCTTTCATTAAGCCTCATAGCATGCTAATCCCATTACCAAATTGGTCTATGTTTGCACCACATTCGCACCTTGCATGCTTGGCATTACACATTTGTCATGTTGGTTGCATAGTGCTTGTTGGGCTTTACATCTTGGTACCATGTTGCATTTTGAGCCTTGTGAGCATAACATGCATTGCATCATTTGGCTTGGGGTGTCAAGCCAAATATGAGGGTCAAGGGACATTCATACTCCAAGTGATGCAATGTACCTTGATTCTCGGTCACCGGGGCCTTTGACTTCGACATGATAAGGCTTCGGATCTCATTTTGTTTGTTGCATGCATCCTTACATTGAGTGGCAAATTTGATCCCTTGGGTCATCATGCTCCATTGATGGCTCAAAGATCGAGGGTCATGCTTCTTTGAGTCCAAAACATGATAAGAAGCACAACCATGCCCACATGTACCTGAGAAGCCCATGCCATGCACTGTCTGTTCTCTGTTTGCTGTCAAATTGTCTTCTGCAGGAAGTTTCGGCCGACCGGCAGAATTTAGTGCCGACCGGCAATATCTGGAGTGCCGATGAATCCAACAAATGCCGATGGGAATTGTGAAGTGCCGGTGGGGATTCTGTCCGGCCGGTGGTGCTCTGCAGGATGCAAGGAACATGCTCCAGTACTTTGGCAATTTTCAAAAAGACAAGGCAGTACAAACAGAGGCGGCAAGAGTACAGTACGGGTTTTTCGGGCGAGACGGATTCGAGCATGCATCATTCGCGCATCCCGAGGCAGAGGCTGCGGCTACCCTCTTCTTTCTTTTGTCATCTTTTCCTTTAAATTAAATCAGAAATTTTGTAATAATTTTATTCGTTTATTATTTTGGGACTGTAATATTTATTTGGGCCCTCTGAGTGAGGGCAAATCTGTAATAAGTGTGTGTGGGTGGTGTGTATGTCTTCCAATCCCCATTTCTTTCTTCCCTTTTATTTACCTGCTTATGATGGTAGATTAGGGCATTTTTGAAATTAGCATACCTTATGCTATGCATGCGTGCATCCATTCATTTGTATAGCATATATTAGGCTCGGTACATCACGCTAACCGCATTTGTATTTCAAATTCTAAACCGAATATGTGATAATTGTGCATTTCCACATACCATGTTTAGGGCTAGCCGAGCCTGCCTAGATCGCATTTTGCATGTGATGCATTAGCCACTTTTAACATGAACTAGGACATGCATGTTTGCTAACTAGTTTACTGTTTTGGCACGGAGTACAATGTAAGTATTTTTGCTTTAGCATCCAGCATGCGTGTGAATGTTGCCATAATAGTATGCTTGCCATGCGGCTAAGTGCTTACATGAGATAAACTGCTTGAATGCCTGTGGGTGGAGGTCAAATTGCTTAAATTGGGATAATGCGTTAAAACTGTGATTTTTAAGCCCACTAGATAGTGGCAAAACCATCTTTTCCAAAAGCCCACTTGAGGGTGGCAAAATCTGCATTTTAGCCTACTTGCGAGTAGCAAACCATTTTCAAAACAAACATGAAATGTTTTGTTCCAATTTGGGCGATTTGGTCTATACTTGTTTGCTGCGCGCATAACATAGTAATTCTAGGCTAACAATTGGTTTAAGAACACATAACGTTTTCAAAATTGGATATCACGGTTAGTAGAGGCCGGTCCTCGGACCGGGCGAAAGGGGGTGCTCATAGCTGACCTTCCCCGATCGTACCCAAGCTCCCGAGCCGAGACAACTCCGGTGATGACGGACTTGTGGCCTTCGGCACCGAGTCAGGGTTTCCTAAATTTCCCCATTTTAAAATATTTAGGTGGCGACTCTGTATCTGGCAAAGCAGTCCATGTTTGGCACTTCTTTTCAAAAAAATCTGTTTCTCAAAACGATTTGCCGGATTTGGACTCTTTGGTTCAGATTAAGAACCGTGATACAAATCGAGTCCGAACTGTAGCGAGGTCCCCCGCGGGCGCGTCTACAGTTTCTGGCGACTCTGCTGGGGAATTTTAGAGAGCTTGACTCGAACTCGTGATATCCTGTTTTGATTGCACTTATGTGTTTATTTGCATTGCATGTGCATTGGTGCGCTTAGGGCACTGTGTTTGCCATCTGCCATTCCTGAACGGTTTGCCGGAGGCTTGTCTTGTCAAGGCATGACCATAAGGCTGATCGGTTATGGGCTCTGACAGTATGGGAGCACAAACCCCGGTTTTTACCGGGGCACCCTTTTGACCATTCGACCTAGTGCATATTCGGAATCCATAGTGACCATTCCAAACTAGGACAGGTTGCTTACCCGATAGGTTGTTTGAAATTGCTGTGTGCATAGTGAAACCCTGGTTCCTGACAAAATAGGACAGGGAAACCCTACCCCAACATAGGGGTGTTTTGGCTCTCTCTTCCTTGCTATGTGCTTTTAGAGTGTATCTCTACAGGAATGCATATACCAGTTTGCAAGTTTGGGCATCAGGCCTGCAGGCACCAGTTCAGTATTTTGGGATTCAGTTTACCTGAGGGTATCAGTTTACCGGCAGAATTTTGGGCAGAATTCAGTAGAGAGCACAGTCGTTCAGCTATGTGCATACCTGTTCTAGTGAAATCAAGCTGAGATACTGTCTGTTTTCTCTTTTGCAAGGTAGTCGTGGAACTATAGCTTCAGAGGGCTCCAATATCCCCCGAGGTTCATTGGATTTATACTGATAGACTTTGTCAGGTCAGAGACTCAGTTCAAAGGTAATCAGGGCCAGAGAAGGCTAGTCAGGCACAGACCACCTGTACAACAGCTACCAGATCAGTGATCTTTGAGCAGTCGGGCCGAGATTTCCAAGCCTACTACCGACACAGATATACCGGTTGCTTAGTTAGATTAGAACAATATGTCGAGTCTGGAAGAGATGGTGCGCCAACTCCAGGATAGTATGAAAGCCATGCAGCAAGACGCTGTCCGTCAAGCAGAATTCGCCAAACAACAGGCTGTGGCCATAACCCAACAGGCAGAGACAATTGCCAGATTGGAGCAGCAAACTGGAGTATCTACTTCGCACCAGACTCCTCCCCCACCAAGAGTTCCCATACTCGGGGAGGCAACCCACGTCCAGGAGGATACCGACCTTCCAACGGGGCCAGCTCCGCCCCCGATCCCGCCTCAACTATCCAAAGCACCCACTCCTATCAATCAATCGGATTCTCCCTTCGAGTCCGAGGTGGACCCCATGGCATTAAAAATGAGCAAGCTTGAAAAGCTGTTTAAGAAATCTCAAGGCGTGAAGTCCATCCCGGACATTGGAGACGGATACACTGACGCAGCCGTGATGCTGCCAGACCGGTTTAAGATGCCACAAATTGATCGTTTTGACGGATCTGAGGATCCCATGGTACACCTGCGACTATTTTCAGACGTCCTAAGACCAATGGGCCTCACTAGACCGCAGAAGCTGTTTTTATTTGGCCGGACCCTGTCGGGTGTAGCGGCCACATGGTATGCCAAATTGGAGGATGACGTCAAGAGAAGTTGGGACGAGATGGCTGAGGCCTTCATCCTGCAGTACTCATATAATACGTAAATCGAGATCACGACCCGGGATCTCGAGACAACGAGGCAAGAACCCAAGGAGAACTTTTCAGAATTTGTAGCCAGATGGCGGGCTAAGGCCTCGATGATGACCTTAAGGCCCACGGACAAGGACCAGATTCGGATGATTGTGCGCAATCTTCAGCCGAAGCTAATGCAGAAGATGATTGTACTCCCCTTTCCTACCTTTTCAGATCTACATGAAATGGGGGTACAAATTGAGGATGCTATGAAGCAGGGCCTCATTGACCAGGAGAAGGAACAGCCTAGGAGGGCGTTTTCCCGCAGTTCGAATGCGACCACCAGTGGTGATGCAGGTTCAAAATCTTCTGAAGTAGACATGGTTACCACCACTGCATCAAAAACAGCTACCCCATTCACCGGTGCATCCGGAAGTAGCTCACAAAAAAAACAAATATCCACCTCGAGTCAAGAGGGTCTTCACTCCACTTCATATGCCTTTGTCAAAGGCTCTAGAGGTCTTACTCCGGAAAGGACATCTGAAACCGTTGGAACAACGGCCCCTACCCGATCCTATCCCTGCAAAGAATGACCAGACTAAGTACTGTGCGTACCACCAACAAATCGGTCATGAGACCGATAGCTGCTTTCGTCTGCGCCATGATGTACAGGATTTGTTTGACAACAAGGTCATTGCCGCACCAGCTCAGTAAAGTCTATCACCACTGGATCAGTGAACTCGGGGGATAGTACGAATATGTGATCAGGGGATGAACCACCTGTGGGCGGCACTCAGTTTACTCTAGATGTGGCGTTTGGCACGCACTGTTTCGAGCATTTTACGAATGCTAGTTTTTGTGTTTTCTGACTTGGGTATTGGGTCAGTCTTCTCAATTTGTATTGAGTCAGTCTTTTCATACTGAGTCAGTCGGGTCTGTCTTGTTGTATCGAGTCAGTCCTGTTTTGTTAAAGTCGGGTGATTCCGGGGGTGTTACTTTGGATGTCACTATTTTTCTTTGTGTTTGTCCTTTTGAGTCTGTTTCTGCCAGGGAGCCAGTTGTGCCAACAGATTTGAATGAACAGCAGTGATTTTCACACTCTTGTGTTTGCTTCTGCCGTGTGCCAGTTGTGCCAGAAGTATTGAATGGAATGACAGTGCTCTTCGCCTGCCTTTTCTGTGCCTTGAAATCATTGTATCGACCTAAGTTTTTTCAAAACTTTTTTGAACACTGCGGTGAAAACGAAGAGGAAGGAATTCCTCGGGATTTACAAAATTTTGATCATTTGAGAGAAAGAGAGGCATGCTAAGCCCTTAATGAATGAGATCATGTTTGTTAATGTGAGTATTGAGAAGGATCCTGGCTTGATCCAGATTGGTCCCACACTGTCTTCAGCGCGAGCGATTTGTCGCTTTCTTAAAAACTTTCGAAAAATGTTTTGCGCAGTCCTGTGAAGACTTGTGTGGAATCGCTCTTGAGATTATACAGCCTAGGATCGCTCTCAGCCTCAAGATTCTGTCCATTTGTTTTCAAACCTCAGACTTAAATTCAGAATGTTCAATGGTCAACCGCCATATGAGGCCTGTGTGGCCAGATTCGAAGCAGCCCTTGAACAAGAGGCCAGGAAAGTCAGATCAAAAAGATCAGAAGATCAGAAGAAGCTTGCAAAGCTAGAACAGAAGTACCCCTCGAACTAGGGGCGAAGATGTCAGACGTGCTCGAAGAGCCGAAGATGAGTCCTCTTGCAAATCAACAGCCACTTTCCTGGATACGAATGGCTTCAAAATCCTACAACCATTTGGCATGGACCAAACTACGCTTTTACCCTTTGAGAGGCTCGCTGGGCCGAAAACTCGGAAGGGCGACCCAGGCAAAAGTTAGAGCAAGAGAAAAATACAAAAAAGAAAAAAAAATGCAAAGAAAAGAACAAAAAAAGAAAATCAAAAAAAAGGAAATGAAATGAAAAGAAATGAAAAGAATTGAAAAGAAAAGAAAAACAAAGCTCGCAAGGTCGAAAACCCGCATCGGGCGCCTTTGCAAAAGTTAGAGCCTAAAAAGGAGAGGTTAAATACCCGAGTGTACCTTAACCCCGAACTACGTAAGGCTTGATTCCCATCTTTGGGATACGTAGGCAACTTCATTCCGAAGTCCAGCCGTAAAACACTTCAAATTCAACTGTGTCCATGTAATGGTTCTAGTCATCTTTGTCTTTTCTGTATCCGGGAGTTCGGTTGCAATCGTCGCTCTGAGAACTGATTACAATACACTACGATGCCATTCAGACAAGGGGCAACTTTCCGTTGCCATTCAATGCGCTGTGGTGCCGTGCAAACAAGGGGCAACTTTCCGTTGCCATGTAGCTCTCTTCGAGCAAGGGGGCAATTTTCCTCCAAATCCGAGGTTGTGCGTCTCAAGAGTGGGTTCCGTGCTTGTTAAGCATTGGCCGTTTGCAAAAATAGTTTTTAAGAATTTTTACTGAAGCTGACTACTTTTCTTGAAAATTGTTCCATCTTTTCCAAAAACTGGACCATTTCTTGGACCCAAAATAGGAAAATTTTCAGTGCTCATAGCCTGACTTGCATGATTTCAAATCAAAAATTGAACAAGTGTGTTAATCTAACTCTCATATTGGTCAAAATTGTTTTCGTAGAAAACCAAAAAAAATGGTCAAAATGATGAACTAGGGGCACAGTTGAGTCAGGTGTTCTGTCTTTCCCCCGTCATCAACTACTCGCTAAGAAGGGCACCCTACCTGCCAAGAAGGGCACAACTGAAGTCAACAACAAAGGGGCTAAAAGCTCTCTCATCCTCCAAGCAACGAGGAATCAAGTCAAGTACGAAGCACGAACTGGAATGGGGCGAGATGTTCCACTCCCTCATCTGGACAGATCTAACCACGTCCAAACTCCCCAGGAGGGCATCATCAACCGATGTTAGCTGCAGATTTGCTACACACCCAGTTGTAGCACAACCCCTTTATGGGAGAAACTTACTGTTGTGAACAAGAGTCTGGTAAAATACCAGGGGCAAGAGCCCACAATTTCCAGCTTATCCATCAACCACCCAGGGGAGGGATGAAAAACGAGAGATTAAAGAATAGAGAGATGTGTGCTGAGAGAAAAAGCGAGAAAAGGGTTTTGAGAGAAAAAATCGAGCTTGAGAGCCGAGTGATGTGAGAATCACAAATAAGAAAGGGTGGGAATAATACCCGGTGAAACAGGCTCCCTGTGCACGTCTGTGTGTCGTGTCTTTTGTTTTGTTTGTCTCGATTCTTGCTTTGAGTCGTTCCGAGCGTGTCTCGACGTGTTTAGGTTGTTTACCTTTTGTTTTCCGTTGTTGAGTCTTTCTCGCTGTGTTCAGTCGTAGGCTCAATACCTGGTCGAAAACTCATCTCTCAATTTCAAAAATAAATCGTTTTGTGCTCAGAGTGCTGTGCCATCCTTCACGTTTGTGCAAAACAAGATTCTTTTTTCCATAAAACTGCAGGGTCCACCCCCGATAAGTGTGAACGGTGAAACCAGGACCTATCTGAAGCTATGATGGTTCCAGACTGCAAAGCAAAAACAAAAGAGCGAAAATCGAAGTATCTGAGTTTGTGTCAACTTCAGAAAATTCCGTGATTGTACTCCGGACGTACCTCTTCAGGGCCTTGTCAATACTCCGAAATATGAGTGTACCTCTACCTCAGGCGCAAGATCAATCCTGCTTCAAGGTTATACACTCTTCCACTTACATTGTTATGCACCCACTTCACTTGCATTGTAATGCATTATACCTGTCAAGTTTCTTCCTCAGTCATGCACGATATTGTATGCACGGTTCATTCAAAGAAGTTCCGTTTTAAGGTCATTCACTTTTGTGTATCAATCACACACACTCACTTTAGTGTATTAATCACACTTCATTCACTTAGTGTATCAATTACACTCTAATTTCAATTATACTCTAATCTACTTAGTGTATCAATCACACTTCATTTGCCTTAGTGTATCAATCACACTTCACTCGCTTTGAGTATCTATCACCCACATTCTTATTTAGTGTATCAATCACACTCTCTTCACTTAGTGTATCAATCACATTTCTTTCATTTTGTGCATCTATCACACACATTCTCATTTTGTGTATCTATCACGCACATATTCGCTTTTGTGTATCTATTGCACTCTCACTCAGTGTATCAATCACACTTCTTTCATTTTGTGTATCTATCACACACATTCTCATTTTCTGTATCACACTTCTTTGATTTAGTGTATCAATCACACTCCGTTCACTAAGTGCATCTATCACACTTTGTGTTCATTTTCAGTATATCAATCATACTTTGTTCACACTGTGCATCTATCACACTTTGTGTTCACTTTTAGTGTATCAATCACACTCTGTTCACATAGTGCATCTATCACACTTTGTGTTCATTTTCAGTATATCAATCATACTTTGTTCACACTGTGCATCTATCACACTTTGTGTTCACTTTTAGTGTATCAATCACACTCTGTTCACATAGTGCATCTATCACACTTTGTGTTCATTTTCAGTATATCAATCATACTTTGTTCACACTGTGCATCTATCACACTTTGTGTTCGCTTTTAGTGTATCAATCACACTCTGTTCACACAGTGCATCTATCACACTTTGTGTTCCCTTTTAGTATATCTATCATACTTGCTCACTAAGTGCATCTATCACACTTCGTGTTCGCTTTCAGTATATCTATCATACTTGTTCACTAAGTGCATCTATCACACTTCGTGTTCACTTTTAGTGTATCAATCACACTCTGTTCACATAGTGCATCTATCACACTTTGTGTTCATTTTTAGTATATCAATCATACTTTGTTCACACTGTGCATCTATCACACTTTGTGTTTGCTTTTAGTGTATCAATCACACTCTGTTCACATAGTGCATCTATCACACTTTGTGTTCCCTTTTAGTATATCTATCATACTTGCTCACTAAGTGCATCTATCACACTTCGTGTTCGCTTTCAGTATATCTATCATACTTGTTCACTAGGTGCATCTACCACGCTTTGTGTTCACCTTTAGTGTATCCATCACACTACGCTTACCTAGTGTATCCATCACACTCTCTTCACTTTTGTGTATCTATCACGCATGTTTGTCCACTTAGTGTATCTATCACACTTCGTTCACTTTTGTGTATCTAACGCACATGTTCGTGAGAATTGCATAATTCTCTTACATCCTTTCTACATGAGATGTAGTTTGGTTCATGTTTACTTGCTGGCATAGCATTCGCTTAAAATGTTGCATTTATTTTGCATAATTGCTTCATCACAGCTACATTCGCGCTATTTTGCGCATCGCACTGTTTTGTGCAGTTTACATTCGCGCTATTTTGCGCACCTCACTTGTACTTGTTAGTACATTGCATTGTTTTGAGTGTAAACTGGCTTCGCGTGGCGTATAAGTCCAATTATCAAAGTCTTCCTGCATATCATTCGCATCCTGCCCCTGAACTACGCTGGTTTGATTCCTTGCAAAGGGATACGTAGGCAGCCTGTGGGCACAACCATTTATTTATCGGTATTTTGCTTGTTTGTCCAAGTCTTCGGCCTTGCTAAAAATGGGTCGTCTCTGGGCTTTGACATTCACTCCCGTCATTGTTATGACTTTCGAGTTCTGTCAAAGAGGGGCAACTGTAGACACCCCATTTTTGACCGTCCTCAAGACTTGGACGTCACCGTTTGAATACTTGGTGATTATCCTTGTTTGTGTTCGTTTGGAGTTCCCGGAGGTCTCGGCTCGCGCGCCCTACCTCAGGATCTCCGAACTCAACCGTTTAGTGTCTGGTTTTGCACCAAACACTTGCGTCTTGCCTTTGAGAGGCAGGGTAGGGCTTGTGGACCATCCCCACACCCCACCGACAGTGGCTAGAGGCCACCGGCTGGTTTCTTGCTTCTATCGGCACTTTTGTTTGCCGGTCGGCACATTTTATTGCCGGTCGGCATAATTTGTTGCCGGTCGGCACTGTTTTTTGCCGAAATGGCATTTTTGGGCAGCCGACCACTATTCATCCACTTTATGGAGATATTTTGTGCCAGCTGTGATAGCTGGCACCAACTCTTCCCTCCTCCACACACGTGTATGGAGGGATCTCCCTCTAAGCAAGCTTGTTGTATAAGCTTTGCAAGAGGGAGTCTTATAAGAGGAGGGCCTTCCTCTTTGATCTAGGTTAGACTCTTACAACCAAAAACCAGACCTTGGAGATATAGATACATATTATCTCTATACCTCCCTCTCTCTCCTCCTTTGTGTGTGTTTCTTAGCTCAAAAGGTGTTTTTTTACCTTACTTTTGCACCATTACACACACCATCACACCTTACTCCGAGATTGAGGGACTTGGGAGGTTGTTTCTTGAGTTTTTGGACTGGTTTTGATCAAAAGAAGGAGGCTAGACCATTTGTTCTTCAAAGGTTCTTCAAGGGTGAGCATCTTGATTTATATTCCCCAAACTTGCAATAGTTTTTTACCTATCTTGCTTGCTGTTTTAGCTCTTGTGTATAACATAAAAAGGGCTTGCATTTTCCTGCTTTAGCACTTTCATTAAGGTCATTTTGTGGTTTGAGCGTAAACTCACCCTTCTAGGCCTTATTTGGTCCATTTTGGTGCCTCTTTCATAAGGTTTTGTTCACTTCAGTGTTTTGGTCCTTTGACCATTGAAAATCAGTGTATTTTCAGTATCAAAAAAGTTGGTTTGAAGTCTTGCATAGGGGAGGGACACCCCTCTCCCTTTATGGTTTTGTTTCCTTGAGTTGTGGCCCAAAAGGGTGACATGCATGCTTGCTTGGTTTTTGCTTCATTTCAGAACTTTTTGGGTGTTTTTAGGTCATGTGGGATCTCTATTTTTGGCTGGATTTGTACCTCCTTGTATGCTTGTAGTACTTGCTTTGTATTGCTCTATTTTGCTTAGAAGTGCATCCCATGATTAGGCCATGATTCTTGTGTGTGTTGGCTTAGTTCCATGAAGTTTTTAATGTTGTTTTTCCATGCTAAAAATCTGTTGGTTATCCATTTGTTCATGCTTGACATGTTTGTTAGGTTTGCTTTGTATTTTGGCTTGAAAGCTTTAAGCATGTTGACCTCTAGCATGCATGGTTGTGATTACCCTCATGATTTAACACCATCTAGGACCACATTTTAGTCCAAGAATCATGTTTGTATGTGTGCATGCATGACCTCTTTTATGCCTTAAGGGTGTACCCTCTTGTGCCTAGGAATGAGCCTTAGTGCATATGCCTCGTGGGAGTCATCTTGGCTGCCATTTTAGGAGTTTTTGGAGTCCCATTTTGCATGTAAAAATTCTGTTTTTACTTGTTTTAATCATGCCATGAGAGGTCATGTTGGTGGGAGTAAGTTGTCTCCTTTTTGTGCCTTAACCTTGGGACCACAAGTTTGCTTGTTAACATGAGATGTTGTCCATCTTTTTGGGCACTTTTTGGTGCCGTCTTGGGGTGGACTAAGGTCTGTCCCTTTATGGTCCAAAGGCTCCATTGCATGCTTGTTTCATGTAAGTTGCATGATTCTTTCATTAAGCCTCATAGCATGCTAATCCCATTACCAAATTGGTCTATGTTTGCACCACATTCGCACCTTGCATGCTTGGCATTACACATTTGTCATGTTGGTTGCATAGTGCTTGTTGGGCTTTACATCTTGGTACCATGTTGCATTTTGAGCCTTGTGAGCATAACATGCATTGCATCATTTGGCTTGGGGTGTCAAACCAAATATGAGGGTCAAGGGACATTCATACTCCAAGTGATGCAATGTACCTTGATTCTCGGTCACCGGGGCCTTTGACTTCGACATGATAAGGCTTCGGATCTCATTTTGTTTGTTGCATGCATCCTTACATTGAGTGGCAAATTTGATCCCTTGGGTCATCATGCTCCATTGATGGCTCAAAGATCGAGGGTCATGCTTCTTTGAGTCCAAAACATGATAAGAAGCACAACCATGCCCACATGTACCTGAGAAGCCCATGCCATGCACTGTCTGTTCTCTGTTTGCTGTCAAATTGTCTTCTGCAGGAAGTTTCGGCCGACCGGCAGAATTTAGTGCCGACCGGCAATATCTGGAGTGCCGATGAATCCAACAAATGCCGATGGGAATTGTGAAGTGCCGGTGGGGATTCTGTCCGGCCGGTGGTGCTCTGCAGGATGCAAGGAACATGCTCCAGTACTTTGGCAATTTTCAAAAAGACAAGGCAGTACAAACAGAGGCGGCAAGAGTACAGTACGGGTTTTTCGGGCGAGACGGATTCGAGCATGCATCATTCGCGCATCCCGAGGCAGAGGCTGCGGCTACCCTCTTCTTTCTTTTGTCATCTTTTCCTTTAAATTAAATCAGAAATTTTGTAATAATTTTATTCGTTTATTATTTTGGGACTGTAATATTTATTTGGGCCCTCTGAGTGAGGGCAAATCTGTAATAAGTGTGTGTGGGTGGTGTGTATGTCTTCCAATCCCCATTTCTTTCTTCCCTTTTATTTACCTGCTTATGATGGTAGATTAGGGCATTTTTGAAATTAGCATACCTTATGCTATGCATGCGTGCATCCATGCATTTGTATTGCATATATTAGGCTCGGTACATCACGCTAACCGCATTTGTATTTCAAATTCTAAACCGAATATGTGATAATTGTGCATTTCCACATACCATGTTTAGGGCTAGCCGAGCCTGCCTAGATCGCATTTTGCATGTGATGCATTAGCCACTTTTAACATGAACTAGGACATGCATGTTTGCTAACTAGTTTACTGTTTTGGCACGGAGTACAATGTAAGTATTTTTGCTTTAGCATCCAGCATGCGTGTGAATGTTGCCATAATAGTATGCTTGCCATGCGGCTAAGTGCTTACATGAGATAAACTGCTTGAATGCCTGTGGGTGGAGGTCAAATTGCTTAAATTGGGATAATGCGTTAAAACTGTGATTTTTAAGCCCACTAGATAGTGGCAAAACCATCTTTTCCAAAAGCCCACTTGAGGGTGGCAAAATCTGCATTTTAGCCTACTTGCGAGTAGCAAACCATTTTCAAAACAAACATGAAATGTTTTGTTCCAATTTGGGCGATTTGGTCTATACTTGTTTGCTGCGCGCATAACATAGTAATTCTAGGCTAACAATTGGTTTAAGAACACATAACGTTTTCAAAATTGGATATCACGGTTAGTAGAGGCCGGTCCTCGGACCGGGCGAAAGGGGGTGCTCATAGCTGACCTTCCCCGATCGTACCCAAGCTCCCGAGCCGAGACAACTCCGGTGATGACGGACTTGTGGCCTTCGGCACCGAGTCAGGGTTTCCTAAATTTCCCCATTTTAAAATATTTAGGTGGCGACTCTGTATCTGGCAAAGCAGTCCATGTTTGGCACTTCTTTTCAAAAAAATCTGTTTCTCAAAACGATTTGCCGGATTTGGACTCTTTGGTTCAGATTAAGAACCGTGATACAAATCGAGTCCGAACTGTAGCGA
The DNA here is from genome assembly GCF_055761805.1 of Camellia sinensis. Lineage (NCBI taxonomy): Eukaryota > Viridiplantae > Streptophyta > Magnoliopsida > Ericales > Theaceae > Camellia > Camellia sinensis. Next base: position 66,002,717 of record NC_138972.1, read on the forward strand.
GGTCCCCCGCGGGCGCGTCTACAGTTTCTGGCGACTCTGCTGGGGAATTTTAGAGAGCTTGACTCGAACTCGTGATATCCTGTTTTGATTGCACTTATGTGTTTATTTGCATTGCATGTGCATTGGTGCGCTTAGGACACTGTGTTTGCCATCTGCCATTCCTGAACGGTTTGCCGGAGGCTTGTCTTGTCAAGGCATGACCATAAGGCTGATCGGTTATGGGCTCTGACAGTATGGGAGCACAAACCCCGGTTTTTACCGGGGCACCCTTTTGACCATTCGACCTAGTGCATATTCGGAATCCATAGTGACCATTCCAAACTAGGACAGGTTGCTTACCCGATAGGTTGTTTGAAATTGCTGTGTGCATAGTGAAACCCTGGTTCCTGACAAAATAGGACAGGGAAACCCTACCCCAACATAGGGGTGTTTTGGCTCTCTCTTCCTTGCTATGTGCTTTTAGAGTGTATCTCTACAGGAATGCATATACCAGTTTGCAAGTTTGGGCATCAGGCCTGCAGGCACCAGTTCAGTATTTTGGGATTCAGTTTACCTGAGGGTATCAGTTTACCGGCAGAATTTTGGGCAGAATTCAGTAGAGAGCACAGTCGTTCAGCTATGTGCATACCTGTTCTAGTGAAATCAAGCTGAGATACTGTCTGTTTTCTCTTTTGCAAGGTAGTCGTGGAACTATAGCTTCAGAGGGCTCCAATATCCCCCGAGGTTCATTGGATTTATACTGATAGACTTTGTCAGGTCAGAGACTCAGTTCAAAGGTAATCAGGGCCAGAGAAGGCTAGTCAGGCACAGACCACCTGTACAACAGCTACCAGATCAGTGATCTTTGAGCAGTCGGGCCGAGATTTCCAAGCCTACTACCGACACAGATATACCGGTTGCTTAGTTAGATTAGAACAATATGTCGAGTCTGGAAGAGATGGTGCGCCAACTCCAGGATAGTATGAAAGCCATGCAGCAAGACGCTGTCCGTCAAGCAGAATTCGCCAAACAACAGGCTGTGGCCATAACCCAACAGGCAGAGACAATTGCCAAATTGGAGCAGCAAACTGGAGTATCTACTTCGCACCAGACTCCTCCCCCACCAAGAGTTCCCATACTCGGGGAGGCAACCCACGTCCAGGAGGATACCGACCTTCCAACGGGGCCAGCTCCGCCCCCGATCCCGCCTCAACTATCCAAAGCACCCACTCCTATCAATCAATCGGATTCTCCCTTCGAGTCCGAGGTGGACCCCATGGCATTAAAAATGAGCAAGCTTGAAAAGCTGTTTAAGAAATCTCAAGGCATGAAGTCCATCCCGGACATTGGAGACGGATACACTGACGCAGCCGTGATGCTGCCAGACCGGTTTAAGATGCCACAAATTGATCGTTTTGACGGATCTGAGGATCCCATGGTACACCTGCGACTATTTTCAGACGTCCTAAGACCAATGGGCCTCACTAGACCGCAGAAGCTGTTTTTATTTGGCCGGACCCTGTCAGGTGTAGCGGCCACATGGTATGCCAAATTGGAGGATGACGTCAAGAGAAGTTGGGACGAGATGGCTGAGGCCTTCATCCTGCAGTACTCATATAATACGCAAATCGAGATCACGACCCGGGATCTCGAGACAACGAGGCAAGAACCCAAGGAGAACTTTTCAGAATTTGTAGCCAGATGGCGGGCTAAGGCCTCGATGATGACCTTAAGGCCCACGGACAAGGACCAGATTCGGATGATTGTGCGCAATCTTCAGCCAAAGCTAATGCAGAAGATGATTGTACTCCCCTTTCCTACCTTTTCAGATCTACATGAAATGGGGGTACAAATTGAGGATGCTATGAAGCAGGGCCTCATTGACCAGGAGAAGGAACAGCCTAGGAGGGCGTTTTCCTGCAGTTCGAATGCGACCACCAGTGGTGATGCAGGTTCAAAATCTTCTGAAGTAGACATGGTTACCACCACTGCATCAAAAACAGCTACCCCATTCACCGGTGCATCCGGAAGTAGCTCACAAAAAAAACAAATATCCACCTCGAGTCAAGAGGGTCTTCACTCCACTTCATATGCCTTTGTCAAAGGCTCTAGAGGTCTTACTCCGGAAAGGACATCTGAAACCGTTGGAACAACGGCCCCTACCCGATCCTATCCCTGCAAAGAATGACCAGACTAAGTACTGTGCGTACCACCAACAAATCGGTCATGAGACCGATAGCTGCTTTCGTCTGCGCCATGATGTACAGGATTTGTTTGACAACAAGGTCATTGCCACACCAGCTCAGTAAAGTCTATCACCACTGGATCAGTGAACTCGGGGGATAGTACGAATATGTGATCAGGGGATGAACCACCTGTGGGCGGCACTCAGTTTACTCTAGATGTGGCGTTTGGCACGCACTGTTTCGAGCATTTTACGAATGCTAGTTTTTGTGTTTTCTGACTTGGGTATTGGGTCAGTCTTCTCAATTTGTATTGAGTCAGTCTTTTCATACTGAGTCAGTCGGGTCTGTCTTGTTGTATCGAGTCAGTCCTGTTTTGTTAAAGTCGGGTGATTCCGGGGGTGTTACTTTGGATGTCACTATTTTTCTTTGTGTTTGTCCTTTTGAGTCTGTTTCTGCCAGGGAGCCAGTTGTGCCAACAGATTTGAATGAACAGCAGTGATTTTCACACTCTTGTGTTTGCTTCTGCCGTGTGCCAGTTGTGCCAGAAGTATTGAATGGAATGACAGTGCTCTTCGCCTGCCTTTTCTGTGCCTTGAAATCATTGTATCGACCTAAGTTTTTTCAAAACTTTTTTGAACACTGCGGTGAAAACGAAGAGGAAGGAATTCCTCGGGATTTACAAAATTTTGATCATTTGAGAGAAAGAGAGGCATGCTAAGCCCTTAATGAATGAGATCATGTTTGTTAATGTGAGTATTGAGAAGGATCCTGGCTTGATCCAGATTGGTCCCACACTGTCTTCAGCGCGAGCGATTTGTCGCTTTCTTAAAAACTTTCGAAAAATGTTTTGCGCAGTCCTGTGAAGACTTGTGTGGAATCGCTCTTGAGATTATACAGCCTAGGATCGCTCTCAGCCTCAAGATTCTGTCCATTTGTTTTCAAACCTCAGACTTAAATTCAGAATGTTCAATGGTCAACCGCCATATGAGGCCTGTGTGGCCAGATTCGAAGCAGCCCTTGAACAAGAGGCCAGGAAAGTCAGATCAAAAAGATCAGAAGATCAGAAGAAGCTTGCAAAGCTAGAACAGAAGTACCCCTCGAACTAGGGGCGAAGATGTCAGACGTGCTCGAAGAGCCGAAGATGAGTCCTCTTGCAAGTCAACAGCCACTTTCCTGGATACGAATGGCTTCAAAATCCTACAACCATTTGGCATGGACCAAACTACGCTTTTACCCTTTGAGAGGCTCGCTGGGCCGAAAACTCGGAAGGGCGACCCAGGCAAAAGTTAGAGCAAGAGAAAAATACAAAAAAGAAAAAAAAATGCAAAGAAAAGAACAAAAAAAGAAAATCAAAAAAAAGGAAATGAAATGAAAAGAAATGAAAAGAATTGAAAAGAAAAGAAAAACAAAGCTCGCAAGGTCGAAAACCCGCATCGGGCGCCTTTGCAAAAGTTAGAGCCTAAAAAGGAGAGGTTAAATACCCGAGTGTACCTTAACCCCGAACTACGTAAGGCTTGATTCCCATCTTTGGGATACGTAGGCAACTTCATTCCGAAGTCCAGCCGTAAAACACTTCAAATTCAACTGTGTCCATGTAATGGTTCTAGTCATCTTTGTCTTTTCTGTATCCGGGAGTTCGGTTGCAATCGTCGCTCTGAGAACTGATTACAATACACTACGATGCCATTCAGACAAGGGGCAACTTTCCGTTGCCATTCAATGCGCTGTGGTGCCGTGCAAACAAGGGGCAACTTTCCGTTGCCATGTAGCTCTCTTCGAGCAAGGGGGCAATTTTCCTCCAAATCCGAGGTTGTGCGTCTCAAGAGTGGGTTCCGTGCTTGTTAAGCATTGGCCGTTTGCAAAAATAGTTTTTAAGAATTTTTACTGAAGCTGACTACTTTTCTTGAAAATTGTTCCATCTTTTCCAAAAACTGGACCATTTCTTGGACCCAAAATAGGAAAATTTTCAGTGCTCATAGCCTGACTTGCATGATTTCAAATCAAAAATTGAACAAGTGTGTTAATCTAACTCTCATATTGGTCAAAATTGTTTTCGTAGAAAACCAAAAAAAATGGTCAAAATGATGAACTAGGGGCACAGTTGAGTCAGGTGTTCTGTCTTTCCCCCGTCATCAACTACTCGCTAAGAAGGGCACCCTACCTGCCAAGAAGGGCACAACTGAAGTCAACAACAAAGGGGCTAAAAGCTCTCTCATCCTCCAAGCAACGAGGAATCAAGTCAAGTACGAAGCACGAACTGGAATGGGGCGAGATGTTCCACTCCCTCATCTGGACAGATCTAACCACGTCCAAACTCCCCAGGAGGGCATCATCAACCGATGTTAGCTGCAGATTTGCTACACACCCAGTTGTAGCACAACCCCTTTATGGGAGAAACTTACTGTTGTGAACAAGAGTCTGGTAAAATACCAGGGGCAAGAGCCCACAATTTCCAGCTTATCCATCAACCACCCAGGGGAGGGATGAAAAACGAGAGATTAAAGAATAGAGAGATGTGTGCTGAGAGAAAAAGCGAGAAAAGGGTTTTGAGAGAAAAAATCGAGCTTGAGAGCCGAGTGATGTGAGAATCACAAATAAGAAAGGGTGGGAATAATACCCGGTGAAACAGGCTCCCTGTGCACGTCTGTGTGTCGTGTCTTTTGTTTTGTTTGTCTCGATTCTTGCTTTGAGTCGTTCCGAGCGTGTCTCGACGTGTTTAGGTTGTTTACCTTTTGTTTTCCGTTGTTGAGTCTTTCTCGCTGTGTTCAGTCGTAGGCTCAATACCTGGTCGAAAACTCATCTCTCAATTTCAAAAATAAATCGTTTTGTGCTCAGAGTGCTGTGCCATCCTTCACGTTTGTGCAAAACAAGATTCTTTTTTCCATAAAACTGCAGGGTCCACCCCCGATAAGTGTGAACGGTGAAACCAGGACCTATCTGAAGCTATGATGGTTCCAGACTGCAAAGCAAAAACAAAAGAGCGAAAATCGAAGTATCTGAGTTTGTGTCAACTTCAGAAAATTCCGTGATTGTACTCCGGACGTACCTCTTCAGGGCCTTGTCAATACTCCGAAATATGAGTGTACCTCTACCTCAGGCGCAAGATCAATCCTGCTTCAAGGTTATACACTCTTCCACTTACATTGTTATGCACCCACTTCACTTGCATTGTAATGCATTATACCTGTCAAGTTTCTTCCTCAGTCATGCACGATATTGTATGCACGGTTCATTCAAAGAAGTTCCGTTTTAAGGTCATTCACTTTTGTGTATCAATCACACACACTCACTTTAGTGTATTAATCACACTTCATTCACTTAGTGTATCAATTACACTCTAATTTCAATTATACTCTAATCTACTTAGTGTATCAATCACACTTCATTTGCCTTAGTGTATCAATCACACTTCACTCGCTTTGAGTATCTATCACCCACATTCTTATTTAGTGTATCAATCACACTCTCTTCACTTAGTGTATCAATCACATTTCTTTCATTTTGTGCATCTATCACACACATTCTCATTTTGTGTATCTATCACGCACATATTCGCTTTTGTGTATCTATTGCACTCTCACTCAGTGTATCAATCACACTTCTTTCATTTTGTGTATCTATCACACACATTCTCATTTTCTGTATCACACTTCTTTGATTTAGTGTATCAATCACACTCCGTTCACTAAGTGCATCTATCACACTTTGTGTTCATTTTCAGTATATCAATCATACTTTGTTCACACTGTGCATCTATCACACTTTGTGTTCACTTTTAGTGTATCAATCACACTCTGTTCACATAGTGCATCTATCACACTTTGTGTTCATTTTCAGTATATCAATCATACTTTGTTCACACTGTGCATCTATCACACTTTGTGTTCACTTTTAGTGTATCAATCACACTCTGTTCACATAGTGCATCTATCACACTTTGTGTTCATTTTCAGTATATCAATCATACTTTGTTCACACTGTGCATCTATCACACTTTGTGTTCGCTTTTAGTGTATCAATCACACTCTGTTCACACAGTGCATCTATCACACTTTGTGTTCCCTTTTAGTATATCTATCATACTTGCTCACTAAGTGCATCTATCACACTTCGTGTTCGCTTTCAGTATATCTATCATACTTGTTCACTAAGTGCATCTATCACACTTCGTGTTCACTTTTAGTGTATCAATCACACTCTGTTCACATAGTGCATCTATCACACTTTGTGTTCATTTTTAGTATATCAATCATACTTTGTTCACACTGTGCATCTATCACACTTTGTGTTTGCTTTTAGTGTATCAATCACACTCTGTTCACATAGTGCATCTATCACACTTTGTGTTCCCTTTTAGTATATCTATCATACTTGCTCACTAAGTGCATCTATCACACTTCGTGTTCGCTTTCAGTATATCTATCATACTTGTTCACTAGGTGCATCTACCACGCTTTGTGTTCACCTTTAGTGTATCCATCACACTACGCTTACCTAGTGTATCCATCACACTCTCTTCACTTTTGTGTATCTATCACGCATGTTTGTCCACTTAGTGTATCTATCACACTTCGTTCACTTTTGTGTATCTAACGCACATGTTCGTGAGAATTGCATAATTCTCTTACATCCTTTCTACATGAGATGTAGTTTGGTTCATGTTTACTTGCTGGCATAGCATTCGCTTAAAATGTTGCATTTATTTTGCATAATTGCTTCATCACAGCTACATTCGCGCTATTTTGCGCACCTCACTTGTACTTGTTAGTACATTGCATTGTTTTGAGTGCAAACTGGCTTCGCGTGGCGTATAAGTCCAATTATCAAAGTCTTCCTGCATATCATTCGCATCCTGCCCCTGAACTACGCTGGTTTGATTCCTTGCAAAGGGATACGTAGGCAGCCTGTGGGCACAACCATTTATTTATCGGTATTTTGCTTGTTTGTCCAAGTCTTCGGCCTTGTTAAAAATGGGTCGTCTCTGGGCTTTGACATTCACTCCCGTCATTGTTATGACTTTCGAGTTCTGTCAAAGAGGGGCAACTGTAGACACCCCATTTTTAACCGTCCTCAAGACTTGGACGTCACCGTTTGAATACTTGGTGATTATCCTTGTTTGTGTTCGTTTGGAGTTCCCGGAGGTCTCGGCTCGCGCGCCCTACCTCAGGATCTCCGAACTCAACCGTTTAGTGTCTGGTTTTGCACCAAACACTTGCGTCTTGCCTTTGAGAGGCAGGGTAGGGCTTGTGGACCATCCTCACACCCCACCGGCAGTGGCTAGAGGCCACCGGCTGGTTTCTTGCTTCTATCGGCACTTTTGTTTGCCGGTCGGCACATTTTATTGCCGGTCGGCATAGTTTGTTGCCGGTCGGCACTGTTTTTTGCCGAAATGGCATTTTTGGGCAGCCGACCACTATTCATCCACTTTATGGAGATATTTTGTGCCAGCTGTGATAGCTGGCACCAACTCTTCCCTCCTCCACACACGTGTATGGAGGGATCTCCCTCTAAGCAAGCTTGTTGTATAAGCTTTGCAAGAGGGAGTCTTATAAGAGGAGGGCCTTCCTCTTTGATCTAGGTTAGACTCTTGCAACCAAAAACCAGACCTTGGAGATATAGATACATATTATCTCTATACCTCCCTCTCTCTCCTCCTTTGTGTGTGTTTCTTAGCTCAAAAGGTGTTTTTTTACCTTACTTTTGCACCATTACACACACCATCACACCTTACTCCGAGATTGAGGGACTTGGGAGGTTGTTTCTTGAGTTTTTGGACTGGTTTTGATCAAAAGAAGGAGGCTAGACCATTTGTTCTTCAAAGGTTCTTCAAGGGTGAGCATCTTGATTTATATTCCCCAAACTTGCAATAGTTTTTTACCTATCTTGCTTGCTGTTTTAGCTCTTGTGTATAACATAAAAAGGGCTTGCATTTTCCTGCTTTAGCACTTTCATTAAGGTCATTTTGTGGTTTGAGTGTAAACTCACCCTTCTAGGCCTTATTTGGTCCATTTTGGTGCCTCTTTCATAAGGTTTTGTTCACTTCAGTGTTTTGGTCCTTTGACCATTGAAAAATAGTGTATTTTCAGTATCAAAAAAGTTGGTTTGAAGTCTTGCATAGGGGAGGGACACCCCTCTCCCTTTATGGTTTTGTTTCCTTGAGTTGTGGCCCAAAAGGGTGACATGCATGCTTGCTTGGTTTTTGCTTCATTTCAGAACTTTTTGGGTGTTTTTAGGTCATGTGGGATCTCTATTTTTGGCTGGATTTGTACCTCCTTGTATGCTTGTAGTACTTGCTTTGTATTGCTCTATTTTGCTTAGAAGTGCATCCCATGATTAGGCCATGATTCTTGTGTGTGTTGGCTTAGTTCCATGAAGTTTTTAATGTTGTTTTTCCATGCTAAAAATCTGTTGGTTATCCATTTGTTCATGCTTGACATGTTTGTTAGGTTTGCTTTGTATTTTGGCTTGAAAGCTTTAAGCATGTTGACCTCTAGCATGCATGGTTGTGATTACCCTCATGATTTAACACCATCTAGGACCACATTTTAGTCCAAGAATCATGTTTGTATGTGTGCATGCATGACCTCTTTTATGCCTTAAGGGTGTACCCTCTTGTGCCTAGGAATGAGCCTTAGTGCATATGCCTCGTGGGAGTCATCTTGGCTGCCATTTTAGGAGTTTTTGGAGTCCCATTTTGCATGTAAAAATTCTGTTTTTACTTGTTTTAATCATGCCATGAGAGGTCATGTTGGTGGGAGTAAGTTGTCTCCTTTTTGTGCCTTAACCTTGGGACCACAAGTTTGCTTGTTAACATGAGATGTTGTCCATCTTTTTGGGCACTTTTTGGTGCCGTCTTGGGGTGGACTAAGGTCTGTCCCTTTATGGTCCAAAGGCTCCATTGCATGCTTGTTTCATGTAAGTTGCATGATTCTTTCATTAAGCCTCATAGCATGCTAATCCCATTACCAAATTGGTCTATGTTTGCACCACATTCGCACCTTGCATGCTTGGCATTACACATTTGTCATGTTGGTTGCATAGTGCTTGTTGGGCTTTACATCTTGGTACCATGTTGCATTTTGAGCCTTGTGAGCATAACATGCATTGCATCATTTGGCTTGGGGTGTCAAGCCAAATATGAGGGTCAAGGGACATTCATACTCCAAGTGATGCAATGTACCTTGATTCTCGGTCACCGGGGCCTTTGACTTCGACATGATAAGGCTTCGGATCTCATTTTGTTTGTTGCATGCATCCTTACATTGAGTGGCAAATTTGATCCCTTGGGTCATCATGCTCCATTGATGGCTCAAAGATCGAGGGTCGTGCTTCTTTGAGTCCAAAACATGATAAGAAGCACAACCATGCCCACATGTACCTGAGAAGCCCATGCCATGCACTGTCTGTTCTCTGTTTGCTGTCAAATTGTCTTCTGCAGGAAGTTTCGGCCGACCGGCAGAATTTAGTGCCGACCGGCAATATCTGGAGTGCCGATGAATCCAACAAATGCCGATGGGAATTGTGAAGTGCCGGTGGGGATTCTGTCCGGCCGGTGGTGCTCTACAGGATGCAAGGAACATGCTCCAGTACTTTGGCAATTTTCAAAAAGACAATGCAGTACAAACAGAGGCGGCAAGAGTACAGTACGGGTTTTTCGGGCGAGACGGATTCGAGCATGCATCATTCGCGCATCCCGAGGCAGAGGCTGCGGCTACCCTCTTCTTTCCTTTGTCATCTTTTCCTTTAAATTAAATCAGAAATTTTGTAATAATTTTATTCATTTATTATTTTGGGACTGTAATATTTATTTGGGCCCTCTGAGTGAGGGCAAATCTGTAATAAGTGTGTGTGGGTGGTGTGTATGTCTTCCAATCCCCATTTCTTTCTTCCCTTTTATTTACCTGCTTATGATGGTAGATTAGGGCATTTTTGAAATTAGCATACCTTATGCTATGCATGCGTGCATCCATGCATTTGTATTGCATATATTAGGCTCGGTACATCACGCTAACCGCATTTGTATTTCAAATTCTAAACCGAATATGTGATAATTGTGCATTTCCACATACCATGTTTAGGGCTAGCCGAGCCTGCCTAGATCGCATTTTGCATGTGATGCATTAGCCACTTTTAACATGAACTAGGACAAAATCTGCATTTTAGCCTACTTGCGAGTAGCAAACCATTTTCAAAACAAACATGAAATGTTTTGTTCCAATTTGGGCGATTTGGTCTATACTTGTTTGTTGCGCGCATAACATAGTAATTCTAGGCTAACAATTGGTTTAAGAACACATAACGTTTTCAAAATTGGATATCACGGTTAGTAGAGGCCGGTCCTCGGACCGGGCGAAAGGGGGTGCTCATAGCTGACCTTCCCCGATCGTACCCAAGCTCCCGAGCCGAGACAACTCCGGTGATGACGGACTTGTGGCCTTCGGCACCGAGTCAGGGTTTCCTAAATTTCCCCATTTTAAAATATTTAGGTGGCGACTCTGTATCTGGCAAAGCAGTCCATATTTGGCACTTCTTTTCAAAAAAATCTGTTTCTCAAAACGATTTGCCGGATTTGGACTCTTTGGTTCAGATTAAGAACCGTGATACAAATCGAGTCCGAACTGTAGCGAGGTCCCCCGCGGGCGCGTCTACAGATGTACAACGGCTTGTTATGTTCAGAGCCCTTAGGCGGTAGTTCTTTGTCTGTGAATGTTAAGGTCGGTAAAGCTCCACCCTGGAACACCAACCCCATAAACTGCTCGAGCGTTGTATCAATTGAAAGCTTAGCCTTGTCCATGGCTGAAAGAACGGCTTGTCTATGAACCCACGAGACCATAAGCAGTCCCCAGATGGAGATATCTGCTTGAATTTTCTTTAGCTGTTTCAATACAGCTTCCTTCTCTAGCAGTTTGTCTTTCTGCTTTTCTGCTTCCTTGTACGCCTCCAGCTGGTCCAACTGTGGGGGCTTGAAGTACTGCCCACTCGGGGTCATATGGTCCACTTCTTCAGTGTACCATGTATCTTCTGGTTGATTCTGATCCCAGTCCTCATTGGTATGGGCAAGACGCAAGTCATCATCTTCCCACCATATCCCATCGGCAACCGATGAACAACTGTTTGCTCTCGCTGTAGCTGTTTCCATGTTCTCAACACATTCTGCCCCCTCAGGTGCCTTAGCTTTTCTAGCCTTGTCATCATTCTTGATTTTCTCCTGCACAAACTACTTCAGTGCGGTTTCCTGTTCGGTGTCTGCTGTACACAGACTGTCTGAGACCTGAGCAAAATTCTCTACACCGGTGCTCTCCGACGACTCCCTCTGATTCTCGGCCGTTTCGGCCATCGCAGATGTTCCTGTTTCTGACAGTTCCTACTTAGGTAGAGATCCCTCATCAATATCAGGCTCGTCACTGAGCCATCCGGTAGTATTTGTTGCTTTGTTCGCATCAAACCACCCAAACTGCACATCCCCCAAGTCCTGTTCATCAAAGAACTGTAGGTTGTTGATATCCTCCTCAAGGTCGGCTAGATCATCGAGCCCCTGACTCGGCCCGTCCTCCTGAACAACATATACCTCTGCCCCAATCGACAACTCAACCCTCAGCTTATCCTGATTTTTTGCTAGTTGTGAGCTAGTTCCGGATACGCCGGTGAAGGGTGTGGCTGTTTTGGGTGTGGTGGTGACCATGCTGACGTCAGAAGTTCTTGCTGTTGCACTACTACTTATAGCTGCATGCGAACCGTGTGTAAATGCCCTCTTAGGCTGCTCCTTCTCCTGGTCGATCAGACCTTGCTTTATAGTATCTTTAATCTGTACCCCTATCTCATGCAAATCAGCAAAGGTGGGGTAGGGTAAGACGATCATTTTCTGCATCAGCTTGGGTTATAGGTTGCGCACAATCCTTATCTGATCCTTTTCGGGTGGCCGAGTTGTCATCAAGGAGGCCTTGGCCCTCCATCGAGTGACAAAGTCAGAAAGCCCTCTTTCAGCACTTGCCTAGTTGCCTCGAGATCACGAGTCGTGTCCTCGATTTGGGTGCTGTGAGCATATTGGGCAATGAAGGCCTCGGCCATCTCCTCCTAACTGCTTTTCATTGAGTCCTCCAGCTTGGCATACCAGATGGCCGTAATACCCGACAGGGTCCGACCAAAGAGAGATAGTTTTTGGAGTCCAGTCAAGCCCATCGAGTGCAGAATATTCGAGAATAGCCTCAAGTGAACCATAGGATCGCCTAAGCCGTCAAAGCGATCTATGAGAGGGATTTTGAACCTATCCAGCAATGTCACCACTGAATCCGTGTATCCATCCTCTATGTCCGGGATTGAGTTAACTCCCTGAGCTCGTTTAAACAACTTTTCAAGCTTGCTTACTTTCAAAGCAGTAGGATCGAACTCAAATTCGAACGGCGTGTTTGTTAGGTTGGCTGGTGCTTTTAAAGTCTGTGGCAGAACCGGGAGTGGGACTGGCCCTGTTGGAACGTCCATATTCTCCTGGACGTTGGCTGTATCCTCTGGTGCTGGAACCCTAGGCAGGGGTGGGGGTGGATACGAAGCAGATGCTCCAGCTTGTTATAGTCGCTGCTATTGTTGAAGCCTAGCAATTAGTTCTGCCTGTTGAGCTACAACCTCCGTCTGACGAGTGGTAACCGCCATTTGGCGGGCAGCATCCCGCTGCATAGCCTCCATAGTCTGTTGGAGTTGACGCATCATTTCCTCCATACTGACTGTAAAATGATGATTTGAATGAACGGGTGTATATTCTCTCTCTGAGGTCGAACTAGAAAACTGAACCCTATTGTGCACAGGTGAATCAAATAGCAACCGCTTACCTGGCGACTGCTGTACTGGTGCCTTATGCCTGACTGCCCTCCGTCTTGTAACCGGGGGTAATGAAGCAAACACTGGTTGTTCGTCAATATGATCCTTAGATCAAGAAAGCCTTCTACCTCTGGTCCAGAGTGCTCGGGGGGTGTCTGCCTTATCGGAAGAAATAATGAAACACTACCTTGTAAAAAGATAAATAAAGAAAAAAAAAAAGAAACAACAATTTTGAATCCGGCAAACCGCTCAGGAATAGCAGATGGCAAACACTGTGACTTAGGCGCACCAATGCAAATGCAATACAAAGAAACACATAAGTGTAGATAAAACAACATATCATGAGTTCGAGTCAAGTTCTCTAAATCCCCAGCGGAGTCGCCAAAAACTGTAGACTCGACTTTCTTCACGCGACCCCTTTCGGAGAAGGCGCAAATTGGTCTTCCTACAGTTCGGACTCCCATCACAGTTCTGAATCTAATCTCACAAAGTGAAATGTGAGACTGATAAACACCAAAGAGCCCAAATCTGGCAATTGGTTTTCAAAAATTAATTTTGAATAAAAAAGCGCCAAACATGGACTGTTTTGCCAGATTACAGAGTCGCCACCTAAATATTTTATTTTTGGAAAATTTAGGAAACCCTGACTCGTGCCAAAGGCCACGTGTTCGTCATCACCAAAGTTGCCTCGGCTCGAGAACATGGGTATGAGAGGTGAAGGTCCTGAAATGAGCACCCCCGCTCGCCCGATCAAAGATCGGCCTCTACTAAGCATGATATGTTGTTTTATAAACACATGTGTTCTTATTCCGGTTATTTAGCTAACTTACTATGTAATGTGCACAGCATACAAGTATAGACTAAAATCGCAAGAATTGGAACAAAACAACTCACGTTTGTTTTTCGAAAATGGTTTGAAAGTGCCACTCGCAAGTGGGTTAAAAGGCGGATTTGCCACCCTCAAGTAAGCTTAAAACATGATTTGCCACTTTGCAAAGTGGACTTAAAACTCACATTTGATGAATTGTTCCAATTCAAGTAACAATGCCTTCATCCACAGGCATTCATGCAGTTTAGCATTTAAGCAAATAGCCTCATGGTAAGCATGCTATCATGGCAACATACACATCTCCTGCAGTGTGCTAAAGCGTAAAACTTACAGTGTACTCCATGCAAAAACAGAAAACTAGTTAGAAATAATGCATGATCCCTAACAATACAAGCAATGCCTAATGCAACACATGCAATAATGTGATTAAATAGGCTCGGCTATCTGATATGGCATATGAATGCAAAAATTTAAAACATGTATTCAATTAGGTATCGAAATACGATGCAGTTTGAATGATGTGCCGAGCCCGGTGCATGCAAGATAAATGAATGGATGCAAATATGCAAGCATAATGTATGCTAATCAAAATATGCCCTAAAACTAACCATCGAAAGCGGTTAAATAAAATGGAGAAAGACGTGGGATTGGAAGACATGCACACACGCACGCACCCTTATTACAACATTGCGCCCTCGCGAAGGAGGGTCCGAATGAATAAGCTAAGCTAATCTAAGCTAAGCTAAGCTAGGATAATCTAATTAAACTAATTAGACTAACTATTACAACACAACAAATAACTAGTAAACTACTTACTAATTATTACAACACTTATCTAATTAACAAATTAATTAATTAAATTACAAAACCATGCTAACTAACAGGTAAGCACTAAACAACACTGCCTCGGCTCTGTTGAAGAAGTTAAACATGCATGCCTCGATTTTCGTCCAGAAAAGCTCTCCGGTTTGCTCTTTAGAGGCTCTGTTTGCAGGGTGTCTTCAAGAGCTTTCTGCTGAACCTTACCAAAACAATGCTAGGGAGTGCACCAGTGGCCTACCGGCCAAGAGTGTGCCTCTGCCGGCCAACAATGAAAAAGTGCCGGCCAGCAATGAAGAACTGTTGGCCACTCGTGTGCTGTGACACCAAACTGCAATAGAGCACAAAACAGAGAAAAATGGAGGTTTTTCCACGGACATGTTTGTACTATGCCACTCCTTATCATCTTAAAACATCAAAGGAGTTGCACCATTGGGTCTAAAGCCACCAATCAAGCATTTTCAATGCATGATGGCCAAGGATCCAACTTGTGCACATTGAATAAATGCAAGACAAACAAGACTCTAGGACCATTACCTTATCATGGAAGATCAAAGGCAATGGAGACAAAGGAGATTGGCTCATTTCATCACTTCAAGTATGAAATGAACCAACCTTCCTTGTGTTCAATATAACGTCCGATTGAACACAATGCAATGCACACATAACATGCTTAGCTTGGCATGTTTTACTTGATTCAATTCTTGTTTACACATTTTAAGTTACCAAATGATTCTTTTATTGATTTGTCCAATGTGAAAGTCCTCTAATGAGAGAGAGGTCAATCAAAAGATGACTTAAGACATGAGAGAAACCATGCCTTTGACTAGTAGAAACCCCCAAGAGAGGGTTAAAGCCATTTAAGCATAAGCCTCAATCTCAAGCTTAAACACAACTTTAAGATCGACCAAGCCTCAAAACAAAATAGAAAAATGAAGAAATGAGGGAGGTGACAAAATTTTAGCGCTAAAATGGCATGAAACATATGACTCTAACATGCAAACAGCTCATGTGTAACATGTTAAGAGACTTAAGCATTAAAACTAGTAAAGAGCTTTACACTAGAACCATGCAATACCAAACTCAAATGGCTAAACCAGCCCTGGACAAACCTCAAACATGCCGAAACAGAGGCTAAGATGTGCTGAGATGGTATCATGAAAAGCAAGAAAAGCATGCTCATGTATTGGCTCATAAACAAAGCATAAGGCACAATTGTCAAACATAATGAAAGAGTGATATGTGTGAGAGTATGACAGAGAAATATGCTCCGAAATCACATGCTAAATGATGCCAAAACATGCAAACATTACAAGCAAAGCATGCTAAGGGCCTCAAAACACAAGGCTAGTGAAGTTAACTACACTGGCTATACAAAGCAAGCCCCAAAGGACCAAGACTACTCAAAATAGAGTTTAAGCATGCCAAAGCAAGGCCAAAACATGCTGGAGTGGAGCCAAAACATGCTAGAATAATAAGCTAACTCATTAGGCATGCAAGGCTAGTGAGCAAGATTACATTACAAGTGTAAGAAGCAAGTATCAAATGACTCAACCAACCAAAATCAGAGCTATAACATGTCAAGAAAGTCACAAAACATGCTGAGATTAAGTCAAGAGATGTAGAAAAACATGCTCAACAAGTAGGCCATTTACACATGCAACCAAGATACAAGGAAGGGAGGCCACCTCCTCCTATTTTGGACCTCAAAACCAAGTTTCTACCACTAAAAAACCTCTGAGTTTCAATGGTAGAAAGGCCAAACAAAGGATGTTTCAAAAGCTTAGGAAGTTGGCTCAAAAGGCTTTACAAGCCAAAGAGCCAAGGGAGGAAACCACCCCTAACCACACAAGGCTTAAACCAACATTTTAAGACCAAAAAAATAGAAATTTTTAGCGGTTAAAATGAGCTTCAAAGTAGCATACAAAGGTGGCCAAGCAATGAAGTAAAACAAAGCTTAAAAGAGGAAAATTCTTATCCGTGAAGCACAACACTAAAACAGCAAGAAAACAGCCAAACTTCTGAGCCAAAACCACTTCAAGGAGCTCAAACAAGGCCTCCAAGAACCTCAACTCTAAGGTGGAGGGATTTGGCTAAGGGTGCTAGTGCAAATATGTTGAGAAAGCACACTTTCAAGCTCAAAATATAGAGAGAGAGAGGATTCTAAAGAGAGAGAGAGAGAGAGAGAGAGAGAGAGAGAGAGAATTCTTGCTTAGCTCAAACTTTGTAACCCTTTGCATGCATATAGATGAGCTCTCTATATATAGGAGATACAAGAAGCCTTCAAACAAATCCAGCCATCCACGTGCATGCAGATGAGCCAATTTGTGCAAACAGCTATCAAAATATCTACAAAAATATCTACTGAAACATTGGTGGTCGGCCGACCATCAGTGGTAGCTGGCAGTGGCCTCATTGATGGCTCGCAGGGTCCATTGATGGCCGGCAGGGCAAAGCCCATGGCCGGCAGCCTTCAATGATGGCCATCAGGTCATCAAAAACAACACTATGCAAAGACCAACACATGGTCCAAATATGAGACAGAATGGAAATAGGATCTGGAAAGATCAAACCTGGAGCATTTCGTCGCGAAAGTCGAGTGCTCGACGAGCGATCAAACTTGTTGCTGGATGTACCCTACAAGAACATCCAAGTCTTGAGGATGGTCAAAAATGGAGTGTCTACAATGTCCTCATGAATTGATGTTGTTATGCCTGGAATTTGAAGAAACACCCTAAGGTAATTCAAGAAAATTTATATTTTTGAT
Organism: Camellia sinensis; assembly: GCF_055761805.1. Taxonomy (NCBI): domain Eukaryota; kingdom Viridiplantae; phylum Streptophyta; class Magnoliopsida; order Ericales; family Theaceae; genus Camellia; species Camellia sinensis. The sequence continues at coordinate 66,020,109 of NC_138972.1, forward strand.
GACCTTAAGTTGATAGCATAGGTAGTGTTATAATAATATAACATAGTCGGGGCAAGATAGTCTGTAACTGCAGGTTAAAAAGCATGGGTAAGGGTTGAACCTAGGCTCTGGTACCAAGTTGTGATACCCCAAAAATTGGGAACATCAAATAATATATTAACAAATAAATACATGGTTTATTTGAGGTTACAAGAGTAGAAAATGTCACTAATGAGTCCTTTGGTTAATAACTAAGTAAGATCCCAGAAAGGTCAGATGAGTCAATATAACATCCCTTCAAAGTCGAACTACCTTGGATAGCAAAACTATTCTTTTGACAGATCTTAACAAAATATTAACACAAGGTCTACATGAGTCGACGAGAAAATAAGGAATAGGTAAAATAAAAGATATGTATAGATATATAAGAATAACAAAATCATGTTTTAAAAGAAAATTTTGGACTGAAAGAGGCACTGTTTGGACAGAAAATTTAAATTCAAATTTGATGCAAAATTTGAATTAATTTTTTTTAGAAATTCAAATAAATTTCCCGCAAGAGTTTGAAAACATTCAAATAAATTTTGTCTAAAAAATTAATGTTATGACCCAACCCACAACTCGCACCTGGATGGAGACGGCAGCGGCGCGCGGTTGGTTTGAGCCAAAGTCCACTTTGTTCATAACTCCTCCCTTCTACAAACTTGGGGTGCCCCTTCGGGCCCAACCTAAGTCCACCTCGAGCTTATATACACACATAAGCTCTCTTAAAGTTTCAATGTGGGACAACCATTTCAAGAAAATCTACATTTTACTTCTTTAATTGTTCATTCTACGAATCCGAAAACGACGTCAAGTTCTCATTCACTCATAAATGGTTTTGATGAACCGTTTTCATCGTATGATTTGTCATGCGGTAAGGAACACGTCACCTCTGTGAACTTATTCCAAAAGACATGTGGATCCTATTCAAATTTGAACTCAAAATTGGCTCAAAATAAATTTATAAAAAACCATAATTCCAACATATGTAATATATTTTACAAACATCACCTGCAACTAATTTCCCCTTTCTAACTCTATCACTGAATCACTGTGACAGTAAAAAGAGAATTATAATTCAGTGGGAATTTAAAAAAATATTTACAAATACATGAAAATTTTTAAAATCATAATTATTAATATTTATTTTGTTTACCATTGATGTGTAATTATTTTTTTACTTTTACACTGAATTACTATTTTGCCAACTTTTTTCCTAAGTCAATGTTTTTCATTTGATAACATATTATTTTATTTTGTCTAAGGTAACATTTCAAACTATTAAAATACAATTTTTTTAAATAAAAAAAAGGGTAATATAAGTGCCTCTATTCTCTCAAAGTCCATCAGTATCTTCAACCGCCACTTACTTCTCTCTCTCTCTCTCTGTCTCTCTCTCTCACTCTCACACGCACACACACACAGAGTCATGAGAACTTGATCAAGTTATATGAATAGGAGGCACAGTACCAGAAAGATTGCTCGGCTCTCTGGCTAGCTAACCAAAGTAAGTCTCTCATCACCTTTATAGAAACATGTATTCATAACATATTTATTATTATTATTATGTCCAATTTGTGTAAGTAATCACTGTGTTCAATCATAGATGAATTTTCTGATAAAAAAGAACGGCAAGTTCAATTTTGATAGTTATAATTGAAGGAAAAAAAAAAAAATATTTAGTTTTGATTTGTCAATTTTTGCCTTTTATTTTAAATATCTTTATTTATATTCAGGGACGGACTACAGTGTAGACTATAGGGGCAGTGTCCCCTCTCCTTGAGACTACCTTGCTACTTACTTGCAATGGTTTAAAACAGAGCACTGGAGACTTTTTTGTTTGCATGGCACCCTTCCCATTCAATGGTTCCTAGTTCATGTCTTCAAGAGCAAATGTTTAACCCAATATGGCACGTGTTTGAACGGAATTGAAATTGAATATAATATATGTTAGAGCAATACTATAAATATAACTTATTTTAACAATTGAATCTATTTTGTGTGACATTTGAAGTGTGATTATTTGTTATTTGATTTTTATTAACTAGTTAAGAGACATGTTTTTATGAATAATTTATTTTTTGTTGTTGTTTTTAACTTTCTTTTTTAGATTGTGAAATTATGAATGAGTTTTTTTGGTTTATAAACAAGTTATAATCAACCCCAAAAAATATATTCTAGTTCTCTACCAAAAAAAAAAAAAAAGTCTAAAAAAATTAAGTTCAATTGCACAACTCTATCTTTTGTAAAGCTAAATTTATTGAGTTTTAATAGCACTTGAACTAAATACCTTAGGTTGACAAGTCGAGTTTGGACAGGCATGGACAATATCGAGTATTACTAGAACTGGATTGGGGCAAATTTTGAACCCAATTATGGCTTGCACCCTACCTATGGCCCCTCCGGTATTAGGATTCTAGTTTCGTCCATATTTATATTGACTATTGATATGATGCAATTTTCAAATTACAATATATAATTTGAGTTGGATACACATAATGTTTGACCTCCCTCTCTCTGTCCTTGCTTCTATCTGACAGAAAAATATTGATGGATCAATTTTTGTCAAGCACAAAAATTAATTATTTATTTTTATTGAGTTATTTGATATAATTTTTTCTCATATTTATAATTAAGAATAATTAATTATTCTTTTTCTGATTGAAAAAAAAAAATCATTGGGATAATCTTTTTGTTCCGAGTAATGCTAGAGACCCCAAATATTCTACCAAAAGTTTTACCAAATGTCTCACATGGGTGTGGGACCCACACAATGTGGGTCCCATGTGGGTCCCACACCCATGTGAGACATTTGGTAAAACTTTTGGTAGAATTTTTTGGACCTCTAACATTTTTATTTTGTTCCACATCTTAATAATTCTCTTAAAAAGATTGTGTCCATAAATTTTATTTATATAACATTAATTACCCCTAAATGAATGCCGGCACCTAACATCAACTAGGACTTGGTGATGTTTGACCTATCCTAACATGGTGTTTGGCTCATAGTGCCAGTTTGGCAGAAATTATAATCAGCTTATTTCAGCTTTCAGTTTAATTTAAGTTATTTTGATGTGTTTGGTTTAGCTTATAGCTTATAACTTATAGTTTTTTGGAAGTCAGAAATCAGCTTATTCTTTGAGTGGGGCAGGAGATGCTTTAAGAATAAGTCAGAAATCAGCTTATGTTCATAGTTATAAGCTATAAGCTGTTTAGGCATAAGCTATAAACACTTTCCCACAACTCTACCAAACAAGGCTAGAGTTACAGGAATGATTTTGAAATAGAATTATTTTTTCTTGGCCTCCCAATGGAAACATCATTTTTTTTGCTAAATTGATTAATAATCATTCCATTTGAAATATAGATCATTGTTGTTATTCCTACTGAATTAAATATAAGTATGAATATTTCAGTAGAATAATCATTCATTCCTGCAAATCAAACATTGGCTAATAGTATTCGCTAATTTCACCTATATGAAGGAAAGAAGGACAAATTTTGTTTTTCTGGTTATTTATTTATTTATTTTTTGTATTTTTGTATTTTTGTTTAGAATAGAATTTCAACCAACCAGTTTAGGGTCAAGTTTGAGTTGGAGGACCGTTTGGTTTTTTGTCTTCTTTCATTTTGTTTCTTTGTTCTTTCTTTCATTTTCTTTCTTTCTTTCTTTCTTCTTCTTCTTCGTCATCATTTTTTTTTTTTTTTGGTGTGTGTATATTCAAAAAGGGTTCTGCTTGTCTGTAATTAGAGATCAAGACTGGACCGTTCAGTCCACTTGTGGGCCTATTTTTGGGCCCCTTTTCGATAATTTGAACCGTGCAATATGTAGAACTCATTGAGTAGTATATTCCTATAAAAAATCATGTTGATCGGATTTTGATAGCTATTGATTAGATCAGATATCTGTCAACCATATATTTTTTTACCGTTTATTTTTTTTATATACAAAATAGATTTGATCAAATAGCTATTGATATCCGATCAATGTGATTTTTTACAGGGTTATGATACTTGACGAGTTCTACACATTAACGGTTCAGATTATCGAAAGGGGCCCAAATATGAACCCACAAGCCAAATTAGACGGTTCAAAACTCCAACGAGAGACGAGCTAAACCGATTCAGAAATGTACCTTACCTAACATGAAAAACAAAATTTAAAAAAACAAAGCAAAACAGAAGAAAGACACTCAACAAACATTCACTCTCTTGGTCTGTTTTTCTGTTATTTTCTTTATTTAATTATTATTTTTTTTATTTTATTTTATTTTCTTGCTGTCACCAACCTCAGTCTTGCCTTGGCTATTTTAATATTGGAAAATGATTTGTCCCTTTAAAAAAAACCCCTAATCTCCCTAATTCCCAAAACGACGTCGTTTTGGGCAAATTTATTTATTTATTTATTTATTTATTTTGCCTTGGTTTGAAATTTAGGGGGATTAGGGGGCCAAAAATTAGGAGATGTAGCAAGGTCCTTTAATATTTTTGTTTTTGTTTTGGTCCGAATGTTTTTGTTTTTTATTAGAAGAGTGGATAGTGATGCTTCGCTTACCCTATATAAAGGATGTAATGCTAGCCCAAGCCCGCCCGACTATAATAAAATTAAAATAAATAATTTACATATATATAAAATAAATAAATAAAAAATAGTAAATGGTTAGTTTAGTGTGGTTAAAGTATGCATTCATCTTAACATGTTTCCCTTGAGGGATGTATATTATAGAATTTTTTTCAATTAATATATGTAAAAAAAAAAAAAAGTTATATATTAAATATATTTATATAAATGGGGATAAGTTAGAGCACTACTAGGTTGAAAAACTGACATCAATTTTCTTAATTTTAATTTTTGGAGATTTTTCAAGACAATTTTTGGCATTTGAAATCTATGGCAATAAAACTTAACAGTCTTTCCACAATTTTGGTACTTTATATATAGAGAGAAATTTTATAATATTAAAGGTTTTGTATATTTTTAAGAAAGATAGAGTTTGAGAGAATTTTTACTCTGATAAACTATATCTTATTGTACCTTACAACTTTTGTTACAGCATTACTCTGTCCTCCCCTTTCGAGGACTACCATTTTGGTTTAATTCACCTCTTCCATGCCTTAAATGACAGAAAAATGTTGAGCAAATAGAGGAGGTGAGAAGAACAAAGAGGAAGTCCTCGCCCTTTAGGGGGGGGATTGAGTTTTGATGATGTTATACAGTGAATTGTCCTTACTATTATGCATTTCTTGGCATGGGTTTTAAAAATTGTGAGAAACATGACCACCGTAGGTCAAAGCATGACTCATGAAAGTTTATCAGATAATGTGATTAATGTCATGTAAAATGCCACATCAAATATTCAAACGTGATCATTACCACTTTTATATTTTTATTTTGCCAATTGATAAAAGATTAATTATAAATATAAAAGAAGTTAAATCAATACGAACAATCATAGCCCAATAACCCAACAACCATCACGATAAATAGTCCACAATAGAAAAGGAAAAAAAAAAAATAATGAAAACAAATGAACAATACAATACAATTGACCTCTTAATTAAGAATATATGGGAGTGACCAATTGAAATAACCCAGTTGATTGATATTACTCTTGTAAGAATTTACGTTGTGTTTGGTTAGGAAATTTGGGAAAGGATTTGGAAAGGGAAAGAGAAAAAGTTGGTGAAATGAGAATAAAATATACCTACATTTTACCTAATTTCACACACATTTGCCCTTTCCATTTCCAAATCCCTCTTCAAATCCTCTAACCAAACACAGCATTAAGCTACATTAATCTAACAACCGATACATTTTGATTAATCTTTATACTATGTTTTGCAGAAATATGGATGGTAATAACAAGATAGAAGAGAGGTTATTGACATCAACAGAAGGAGGAGATGGTGGTGGTGGTGGTGGTGGTGGTGATTTGAAAAAAAGGGTATGGGTAGAATCAAGAAAGATATGGAGGGTAGCATTTCCAGGTATATTAGCAAGAGTGAGTTCATTTGGAACATTGGTCATTACTCAATCTTTCCTGGGACACATTAGTGAACTTGATCTTGCTGCCTATGCTCTTGTCCAAACTCTTATTGTTCGTTTTTCCAATGGCATACTTGTAAGCCCCTCTCCTTATTAATTTTTTTTTAATCTAATTTGTCATTAATTGTCAATGGTAAAATTGTCATAATTTATAGGCTAAATTACATTGACCTCCCCTGAAATTTGAAAAAATTACAACAAGCACTATAATTTTTGCATAATTATACGTGACCTCTTTTTCAGTGAGACTAAATTGATTAGGACTAATGTAGATGGTGTAAAACATAAAGACAGACAAGAAAAAAAAAATATTTCATTAGAAAAGAGATAACAATAATATCATTTTCTATCCATCTAACTAATGCATTATTGATTAAAAAAAAAAAAGGAGGGGGGGGAGGAGGGGGTTGAAGTGTTATATAAATTAAAATTTTAAAAGAGTTCAATGTAATTATGCAAGAACTTGTGGGACTTATTGCATTTTTTTTCAAACTTCAAGGGAGATCAATGTAATTTATCCAAATTTATAGGTTAAGTGATCGTTTGAGAATTGACTTGTTTAGTGGCCTTTCGACTTAATGAAAAAAAGTTAAGGTGTTTGAGGATGGACTTTTTCAGTTTTATAATGAATGACTGTTATAATATGACTTACTTATTCAAAAAAAAAATAATAATATAATGCATGACTGACTAGTTTGAATGATTTGCTTTTTTAACAAGTTTTTTACTTTTTGAATTTCTTTATTTTTAACTTCTGGTTTTTTTAGACAAAAAACCATGTTCCCAAATGACCCCTAAATTAGACTGACTTCATTTTGTGAGGTTTGAAGAAAATATAGATAATCTTATAGTTTTAGCATATCTACATTAACCTTTCCTTCTTTAACAACAAATTTAACTAAGTTAGACCATCTCCAACGGTTCATCAAATGTTTCATCAAATTTAAATTTGATGAAAAAACTCTACTCCAATGGTTTACCAAATCTTTTATCAAATCCAAGATTTCTCAAATCTTTCATCAAATTGAGGATGGATGTGCCTTTCATCAAATCACTGTTTATAACCGTTAGATTTTCACCACCATATGTCCCCCAGATGACCACCTTAAGGCAAAAATTTGTAAAAAAATTTACACTGGTCCATCAGCCGCCCGGACATTTGCCCGATCGTCTGCCCGGTCGACCCCCTTGATGAACACCTCAAGGCAAAAATTTGTGAAAATTTTACACTGGCTAGTCGACCAGCCGGACATCCGCCCCGTCATCCGCCCGGTCGACCGATGTTCTGATAAAACTTTAAAAGCCTCCATTGGAGCACTTGATGTCAAATGAATTTTTTACTCAAATTTTTACTTAAATTTAATAAAAATTTTGATCCATCGTTGAAGATGCTCTTATGAGACAATGAACTTAACTTTTTTCCCTTTCTATTCCTCGTGAAATTACTTCGTTAGCCTCTTTTATCTCACCATCATTAACCTATAAATTAATAGCATGCACCTTTTTAATTCCGTGCTATTATAGTAGATTTTGACAATCCTATAGCTAGGTTTGTGCATTTGCATATATAAGTCATTATATTGTATTTACGATCACATTTTATTTGTAGCCTTTGAATAACAATACCACACATTAGAAAATAGGGCTTGAAAAAATTTATGCTAATGGTGATGAAAGTTAGCTCATGTAACATATTCTAAGACTATCCTTTCTATTTTCCAATAATTTTTTAGTTATTCTTGTTGCAGTTGGGAATGTCGAGCGCAACTGAAACTCTATGTGGCCAAGCATTTGGGGCAGGGCAACACCACATGATGGGTATATACTTGCAACGATCATGGATTGTCGATTTCGTTACTGTAACAATCTTGCTTCCTCTCTTCATCTTCACAGCTCCCATTTTTCGTCTACTTGGTGAAGAAGAAGCTATAGCAAAAGTAGCCAAGAATATAGCCCTATGGTTTATTGCCTTTATCTATAGCCTTGTCTTTGCTGTGACCATCCAAATGTACCTACAAGCGCAATTGAAGAACATGATCGTGGCGTGTATCTGCACTTCCACGTTTGCGATCCATGTACTCTTGTCTTGGATCTTTGTGAGCATACTAGACTTGGGAATACCTGGCGCAATGGGTGCATTGGCCATATCTTCTTGGTTAGTAGTTTTTGGAGAGTTTGTGTTTGTTTTTGGAGGTTGGTGCCCCCATTCATGGAAAGGATTCACCACTGCCGCCTTCTCTGATTTATGGCCTGTTGTAAAGCTCTCAGTATCCTCAGGCATAATGCTTTGGTAACGATCCATTTTCAAATCATTTGAAATGTTTTCATATAGTTACTTAAATTAATATATGCGCATTCATTATACTAATGCAATAATTCTTGCTAAGATAAACGGTCAGGTGGCAATTCCACCCAGACGGTAATGAGTTACTCTTACAATACGTCCATATACAATGATGCTCAAGGGTCTAGGCTAAGTAGCAAGAGCAAGTTTTAATTTATTAGGAGCCCAAACGATGCATTCAATAAATTCTTGCCGTCAACACCTAGAGAAAACAAAAGCTTGTACTTTAGTTTTTTCTAGGTGCTTAGAAAACAACATTTCAGTTTATTTTCCTCAAAATATACTCAATAAGAGATACCATTGCAATCTAAGCTACAAAAAAAGTGAAAATTTACTCGAGTAGGAAAAAATTGTAAGTATTAGAATAGATGGCATATTTAGAATTACACTACAAGATGTAGCATCAAAAGAATCAAACTCTAAATTGCACATGGTATAAAAAAAAGACTAGTGATATCAAAAAAATCTAAAATATTTTTTTATTTTATTTTATTTTATTTTTTAATTTTTTGGGTATTGAAAGGGGGAAGAAGATAAGAAAATAGGGAAAAACCAGCTATTTGTTTCCTTTTAGCTCTAAATTTCGCTTTGTCATTCTGCTATAGCGAAATTTCCCTAGTCCACTTATTCGTTGATTTTGTTTTGTTTTGTTTTTTTTATTTTATAGCCTAGAGTTATGGTACAATTCTGTTTTAATTCTAGTGGCGGGATACATGTCAAATGCCGAGGTTGCCATTTCTGCCTTCTCGATTTGGTATGGATCGTTCTATATTTTTTTCCTTTTCACTCTTCACTTAACCACAAATATTGCTCCTCCTAATTCCACGACTTTTGCAGCCTTAATATCAGCGCTTGGGAATTTATGTTGTGCCTTGGCTTTCTGGGCGCTGCATGGTATGCACTAATTACTTAATTAGTTATTTATTTTTTTATCTTATCCTTGTTTGATTTTTGATTTGTTATCTTTGGAAAAATAGTGTGCGGGTAGCAAACGAATTGGGAAGAGGAGATGCTAGAGCTGCAAAGTTTTCAATTAAAGTTATATTGTGTACTTCTGTTCTGCTTGGATTAATCTTCTTCGTTCTTTGTTTAATCTTCGGTCATGACATAGCGTACTTGTTTACAAGCAACGAGGAAGTTGCAGCAACTGTTTCCGACCTATCTGTCCTTCTAGCTTTCACCATGTTGTTAAATAGCATTCAACCGGTACTCACAGGCAAGCGACTCTTTTTTGGATAATTTCGCTTTTGAAAATATAAAAAACCATATTACCAACGACTGAAAAGATTTAACTGTTGAAACCGTGCTAGCAGGGGTCGCGATTGGTGCTGGTTTGCAAAGCATAGTCGCTGGTATTAACCTTTGTTGCTTTTATGTGATTGGAATTCCGATTGGAGTTTTGCTTGCATACGTGGCTGATCTTGAAGTCAAGGTAAAATAACCGGGCTTAATTTAGTATAGGTCCATGATACAAAAACAAAAAAAAAAAAAATTATGTTTGCTAACATTACAAGTGAAAATTCTATGACTCGGGTTCCATATTTTTCATGTAGGGAATATGGATAGGAATGACCACTGGGGTGGTAATGCAAGTTATTGCACTAGCCTTCATGGTATGGAGAACCGATTGGGATGAACAGGTAAACGAAAACAAGTCCACTTAAATTGTGAAAACAAATTAAGAATGAACAGTTTTTGTACTTAGATTGAAAAGAAAATTAAATTAAAATTTTGGACCTTTGTGTTACAGGTGAATAAGGCATCTGAACGCCTTGGCCGATGGTTTTTGAAACCCTCTGAGGAATCCGATGAAGTTCTCAATCACTCTTGAAATTGAAGAACTAATAAAGACTTTTCGAGTAAATGAACCACAAGCATACTTCAAATTTAATTTTGAATTCAGATGTTAGAAATTTGAGTCTAATTATTTTACTTCATTATTTTTATGATCCATGCAACAGAGAGCATATCACATTGTCATGAAATGGCAGCTTCATTTTGATCCTCCTTGTAGTGAACGATGTGGTGGATAATAATTAGGCAGATGTAAGTTGTCATTCGTTTCCGGCCTAGAAAATGGAAACTGAAGGCTTGAAAGTTTCGATTTCAACGAGCTACCGGGCACAAAAGAACTCTCGAGCCTGAGACTTGGGTAGGGATTGCTTGCTTGCTTGTAATTTAACAATGCGATTGAAGAGTTTGCTGTAATGTTTTTATGACATTTTCATTTTGCAAAGGTTTTTGTTTGTGAATCAGATTTCTCAAGCCTTGAGTATGCATTTACTAGTTTTTAGTTGCTTGGAAATTTCATAGATAATGATTATTATTGTGCCAAAATCAACTTACATGTCATAATCGATATATATATATTTTATTTTTCTTTTTTCTTTTTTCTTTTTTTAATTATTTATTTATTTTAAGTTTGACCGATAAGCTTCTTTTATGCCAATCATGAGCATCAAATTTTAAGCTAATCGAATATTAAAAGTTAAACCAGCTGATACTAATCTAATTGATCATGACTTGTGTACGTCTGTAGGAAGTTCAAGTAAAGAGCTCAAATCTTATCATGGGAATGACTGGTTTCCCATGATATAGCCTATAATAAATAAATAAAACAAAAACTCTCATATATGCTCATATTTCTTAGTGTAATTAATTATTATAATTTGGAGGACTAAATAAATGAGATAGTTTTTCCCTCTCCGATTAACCTATATTTTGGAATGTTTGATTCTGACAATCAATTTTATAAATAAGATTATGAGGAAAATTATGGAGAGGTAAAAATTGGTTTAGTCCGATTTACAATTCTAGAAATTTTATATAATAGTAAATATGATATATATTTTATGTTAGTAAATAAATTAACAACAACTAATTTGTTTAAGTTAATTAGAATTTATCAATTTTCATAATGAAAGTTAGTGTTCAAATCTTATAAGAGACTTTTTATATTTTAATTTTTACATATAAAAATATAAAAAAATAATAAATAAATATATCACGGTCTGTTTCAGTTTGGAACCGTAACCAAAGCCCTAGAATCGGGAACTGGACTGATTTGAATGATTCAACCATTTTCAAAACCAAAATCAAAACAAAAACTAATAAAACCAGACCAAATTAACGATTTAGATAAGATTGAATTGATTTATCAGTTCCACCGATTTTTTATTATTCTTTTAACACCCCTAGATATCATGAAATTGTCAGAATCCTAAATCCTAATCAAACACTTCCAAACAGGATAGATTTTAGCTATTAAACCAAGAGGCACAATCAAACAATCCCATGAAATTAGAAAGATTTTATTAATATTGTTAGGTTCCTTAGTCTTGTCAATCCCGTGAACAAATATGTTTTATCGAGTTGTAATTTTCTTAAGTTTGTTGTCTTGCTCGCTCGAGCGAAGGTGTTCTTGCTCGAGCAAAAGTTGCTTCTGTCTATCAAAAACCTGATAAGGACTATTGTACGCTCGAGCGCTGGTAGCGTGGCTCGAGCGAAGTCACTTAAGGAAAACACGCGGATTTGGTTCCTCGCTCGAGCGAGAGAGTTTTCGTTCGAGCGAGCTTCGCTGCCTCTATTTTCTATAAGTACTTGTTTAAGTCCAAATCTAGGATTACGTTTTAGATATCTACTTTAAGGTTTTTGGGGTTTTCTTTTGGGGATTTTTGTTAGTTTTTTTTTTTTATGTTTTGATTTAGAATTAAACTTATGTTTTGATAAGCACGCATTAAGGAGGTTAATTGTTCATATTCAAGAGTGTTCTTCTTCGGTGGAATTCGGAGATTCAAGCGTGGAGTATTGAAGGAGTTTGATACTACACATGGTCATTGATTCGACAATGGAAGTTGTGGATTCAACTTCAATCTAATCAATTCCGTGACGAAGGTGGTGGTGAAAGATATACAGAAGATTTGAAGACAAATTGGAAGCGTTTGGGTAATTTGTTTGTTATCTTTGTAATCTCTCTTTCTTCAGTAGTGGATTGATTAGTGGTGTTTCGCCTGTGATTTTTTTTATCACAATTGAAGGTGCTTCAATTGTGGTTTTTCCACGTAAAAATCGTTTGTGTCGATTTATCGTTTTTCGAAAACAACAATCTAAATCACTTTCGTACGTGCTTGATGATTTAGATTGTAAGTTTTAGTTGATTGGAAATTGCAATAATTAAATCTTGATCTAATCACGAATCACTTAAGTTTTTCAAATATGTTCCAATACCTGATTTTTTTTTCTTTTTTTATATAATGAATAGAATTTATAAAGTAATGTGACATATCTCAGATAGGATAGTTTTCTGTAATAATATTTCAAAAAAAAGAAAGAAAAAAGAAAAAAAGAAAGGGAATTAAAGATATAATTTTGAGACAAATTATACTTAGCCCACATCATCGTTTCAAAAGGTTGTATGCCGGTAAATCTTCCACATAGGAGACATTTTAAGGATAAAAATGACAAATTTAAAGTTTGAGAGTCTGAAATGACAAAGAACGCATTTTTTAAGAGCTAAAAATGTCTCTTATCCATTTATTTATAAATAAATCTAATAAAATCATAAGTTATAGTAATTGAATGACTTTGATTTTTTTCATAAATGATTTATAAACATAATTGAATAAAATAAACATTTCTAATTATTGAAGTAATAGCGAGTCTTTTGAATCCCAAAATACCTTCGATTTATTCATAATAGAAAATTTTTATTACAACCATGGAATTTAAATGATGACAATTTATCCCGAATCTCTCACAATGATTTTACGTGCACAAAAAGAGATCATAGAATAGATTACCGATCATAAAGTAAATCTTCTTGTGAGTGTTTTATGATTCCATATATAGACTTTGATCGTTGATTTTTTTTTTTTTTGAGAAGTATTATTTTGATTTAAAGTTTAGATTCATTTTTCAAACTCAATCATTTTCATCTATTGTAATATTTAAATATATATATATTTTTTATCATAGTTTCATTAATTATCAATTAATTATTTTTTATTACATATCATTAAACTTAGAAATTGAACTATAATAACATTTTCATTTGTTTCTCTATAGAATTCCTAAATGACGTGGCTGTGCAATATAGACCATGCCTATGCCACCATTAAAAGCCAACTCTCCTTATTTCGTAGGCGACGAAATAACTTTATCAATAAGAACTTTTCACTTTTCATCGCTGTCTGAAACGGGAAATTATTCAATACTCTCAGGATAAACGTGGTCATATTTTAAACTAATCATTAATTATGTAGTTTTATATTATTTTTCCATCTCCAACATGAATTATTAGCCCTTATGCCTCTTCATCAATTAAAATCTTATAAAATACCACGTATTTATACTCCGAAAGCACTAAATAATCACCTGTTTGAAACATATGCTGAGCCTATCCAGCTACATTACTTCTCTCTCTCTTGTAACCATACACTCTCTCTGTCTCTCTCCAAAGAAGTTGGAGAAGAAGATCAGGGTGTAAATTTGGTCTACCGATTCTCGGCCCACCTGAAATTTGTTTGCAGCCCAGTGTGGCCTGGTCTGACTCATCCATGCATGGGTCTAAACCCAGCCTAAAAATTTAAATTTGGACCGTTTGTTTTAAAGCCCGGTCCAACTCATCCATGTCCGAATCCATCCTAAGACCTTGAATTTGTACCATTTGTTTCATTTAGCCCGGCCTGGCCCGATAGACCCATTTTTTATTTTTTATTTATATACATATAAATTAATTATTTTATTTTATTTTTTTGGGTGAAGACTATGTACACACTTTATAATTAAATAAATAAATAATATAATTTTATATTTTTTTAGTCATAATTACAAAACATAACATAATCTAATATCTCATTAATCATAACTAAAATAATGTTATAACTTAAGAAGAAAATTAGTCAAAACTAAACTAGAAAATGACGTAACTTGATACTTCATTACTATAAAAAAAAAAAAAAAAAAGTCATAACTAAAAACCACACGAGGCATAGCCAAATAACTCTCCGAAATCATAACTAAAATAATATCATAACAAAAGAAGAAAATTACATAAGTTTATACTTTTTTAGTCATAACTAAAAAAACATAAGTCGTAACTAAATAATACATGAAACATAACTAAATATTTCATTAATCATAACTAAAATACTATAGTACAATTTTTTTTTTTTTTGCTTTATATCCCTCATAAATAATTTATATAATATATATATCTATCAATTAGACCCTACTTTGAGTGAGCTTGGACCTGGACTTAGATTTTTGCCATGTGGACCAGCTGAAACCAAATTTTAACGGCAGCCCACACTACTTGACAGTGGGTCGACCTAAGTCCAGGCCCAAGTGGACTGGACCTAGCCAAATTTTTGCCCATAACTTTTCTTATAAGTCCAATCTCTTCTCAAATGTTTCTCTCATTGTCACGCCCTGAAAATTAGGCAATTAAATATTACATTAGGACTAATCCCCAATCAATATTCCATCATCCAAATCTTAAGGGTAAAACAAAATCTAAATGTTCTTGTCTCTGTAAAGTTTAAATAAATTTCCATACTCAAAAGATTATAAGGGATTAAAAAAAAAACTAACAAAACGCCAACCAAACTATCCACCATAATTTCATAACTATCCAATACCTCCAACTTTAAAGTAACAATAAATAGTCAAAATAACTTAAATAATGTAAAGTTACAAACCATGCCAAATTATCAAAATACTAAGGTCATAAACAAATAAATAAATAAATACATAAACTAATATCAACTCTAAGCTCAAGAAAACAAAAAAAGTTCAAGCGATATGTCCAACAACTATAGTTATTTCTCGTCACCACCGTAGTCTCAACTAATCCTGCAAAGGAAGTTTGGCTGCACTCAAACAGAACGCACCCGAGATGCGAAGACACAAAACGGATTAGTATACAAGTATATTGGTATGAATACAAGATTTAACATCCACGTGTCCACCAAACACAAATAAAAGTACATTTAATTCTTGTTATGGGCAAGACAAGTTGTTCCACCGGCACCGAGTAGAAGGGGTAGTTTCCTGAGATACAGCTGCATTTAGTTTCTTACCCGTACACAACTAAATATAAATTGAGTATAAAATAAATATAAAAATTATGATGGGTCAGCCCTGGATAGAAACTTAGTAAGACCCACCATTCTGCAAAAAAAATAAAGTTAGTATAATTTAATCATAAATAACTTGTTGAAGAAGTATAAAAATGCACCGTTTCATGCTCAAATCATTCGAATTGACCAAAACTCAAAGAATAAAAGTTGTACATAATTAAATTTCCTAAAAGACATTGTGAACAAATTTAGTAGAAACTAAACAGGTTGAGAGAAAAACTTGATAGAAGAACCTAGACAGAATTCAACTGAAAAATCTGAAACTGAAAACGAAAAGAAACTGTCCTAAGATGAATTTTTTCAAAAAGTTCAAAACACGAAAAGTATTCAGAATGATGTTTTACTTCAGTTTATGCGAAATCAATAAAAATGAACTCATTTCGTGAGTTAAAACAATATCTAAAATCTACATTGCTAAAATGAATAAAAACTATTGTAACAAAGATCATCCAGTTACAAGTTCTAATCGATCTTTTCAGTAAAAAGTTAAAATACAAAAGTTGTTTAGAATTACTTATACATGCATATGCCCAAATTTTGTAATTTATTGAGGCTGTTTACTATTTTTTAAGATGTAAAAATCAATACAATTCACACTATAACAATAAATCCATATTTAATTCTTTATATCTTAACTTTACCACTTCGGCCCTTCACTTCCGGCCTATACATATATCTTATATGCCTCCCGTATACCTAACACCGCTCCAAAACCAAACTTGCACGGGGATATCATCCTGAGTTTGACCCACACTCCCTAGATAGTTAGCATATACGTACGTGCGTAAATCAAAGCACTCGTCTACTCTTGAGAATGAGGCAACAATGTATGTACACAATCTCTCATCTACTTATGAGAACAAATATAAAAATACCAATCCTAGGGCATTCAAATAAATTTCATAATTCTCACATTTTTTTATACACTCTTTCTCACCAACACTAAAAAAAAAAACAACAATCTATGGAGTCATGGTGGAGTGTAAGGAATTTATTTATGGATTCCTAATTTATTTTAATTTCATATAATCATGAGTGTGATTACAATCATAAAATAAATATATATAAAAATCCTAAACTTTGCATACACAACTAACCAAAATAATTAAAATCAATCCATCATCTTTATGTAAATACAATATCAAACTAATATCAAATAAATAAAAATAAATAAATAATAACAACACAATAAACATAAATCACGGAAAGTGAGTTTTGCACTCATAATATTTTTTTGAAGATCAAAGAATCACTTAGAGAATTAATAAAGCCACTAAAATAAAACCCTAATTTTTTTTTCCATTTCTTCTCTCTCTCTCTCTCTCTCTCTCGGCTGCACTCACTCTCTCTCTACTCTCTCAATTTCTCCCGTGGCTGCTGGTTCTCTCGGAAAACTTTCACACACACACTTTTGTGATTACTAGGTCTAGTATATTATATATACCTAATTTACTATTATATTTATATCATACAAATATAACATAAATACAACGTATATATAAATATGATTCATATTTTATCAATATATAAAACACCCTTTTTTTATATATATAAAAAATATAAATTTATAAATATTTAGATTAATTATATATAATTAAATAACACATTAAATTAATTAAATACCACATTAAATTCTTATGTAGCTACTCAATTAATAAAGCCAAAAATAAAATAAAGTAATAATAATAAGTAATGACTTACAAAAAATCAGGGTCGCTACAATATACACACCTTAAAAGAATCTCGTCCCGAGATTTGATAGAAGAGAATACTAAGCAAAAAGCTCCGGGTGCATACGCCGAACTTTCTCTTCCAATTCCCAAGTGATATCATTCTCATCCTTGCTCCATTGCACTTTCACCAAGTTCACTTTCTTGTGCCACAATTGTTTTACATCTCGGTCTAGAATAGTAACCGGTCGCACCGCATACGTTAGATCGTCACTAATCTCCAACACTTCTGGTGGTATTACTTGGGAAGGGTCTTGCACACATTTCCGCAATAAAGATACACGGAACACATTGTGAATCATAGCTAAAGCAAGTGGTAGGGCTAGTTTGTAAGCTACAATACCAATCTTCTCAGTGATCTCGTATGGTCCTACAAATCTAGGTACCAACTTTCTCTTCTTTTCGAACCGCATGATACCCTTCATCGGTGAGACTTTCACAAACACAAAAACTCTAACATTCAACTCAACCCCCTTACGTTTTCTATCAGCATAACTCTTTTGATGACTCTGTGCAATTTTAATACGTTCCCAAATAATGTTTACCTTTTTGTGGTCTCTCTCACAAACTCTAGCCCTAGTAACGGCGCATCTCCTACCTCCATCCAACAAACAAGTAATTGACATGGCCTCCCATACAAAGTCTCAAAATGTGCTATCCCGATTCTTAAGTGATAACTATTATTATAAGCAAACTCCACCAATGGCAAGTGTTTTTCCCAACTACCATTAAGATCGAGGACACCAGCTCTCAACATATTTTTCAAGATCTGATTTACCCACTCAGTTTGCCCATCTATCTGAGAATGATAAGCTGTGCTCAGGTCCAACCTAGCACCCAAAGCACGCTGAAAACTCTTCCAAAACTCTGCCACAAACAACAGATCACGATCCGAAACTATAGAAACTGGGGCGCCATGAAGTAGCACCACCTCCCGAATATATAGCCTAGCCAATTTATCCGCAGTTCGGTGAACACTGATAGGAATAAAATGAGCAGACTTGGTGAGTCGATCCACTATCACCCAAATAGATTCATGACCTCACTTAGACCGCGACAATCCATCCACGAAATCCATAGAGATGTACTCCCATTTCTAAGTAGGGATCTTGAGAGGCTGCAAAAGTCCAGACAATCGTTGGTGTTCTGCTTTAACCTATTGACACACATAGCATTAAGAAACATACACTCCTACGTCCTTCTTCATACCTTCCCACCAAAACGTCATCTTCAGGTCATGATACATCTTTGTCATACTAGGGTGAATGGTATATCAGGACCTATGGGTATCATCCATAATCTCTTTCCTCAATTCAACAATGTTAGGCACACACAACCTGCCCTTGAATTGCAATCCCCCATCAAAGTCCACAGACCAATCAGTAGGACAATCAACGATAAAATCCACTACAAGGTCATTGAGCTTTCCGACAAGGAACCTATCTAAATACTGTATCTGACGAACTTTACCCAATTACGTCAACTGCATAGTCAAACTACCAATGTATGCCCTCTCGACACTCTCTATTGATTGAACATTATGCATTGAAACTAACTCCAAAGACTTTCATTCTTGAATCATCAAAGAAACTATAATTCCATGTTGTTGACTAAGTGCATCCACGACCACATTTCCTTTCCCCGGGTGAAAAAGGATCGCGAAATCATAACTACTAACGAATTCAACCCATCTCTGTTGCCTCATGTTCAACTCTTTTTTGAGAAAAAAAGATATTTGAGGTTCTTGTGATCTGTGTACAACTCAAAGCGGTCCCCAAACAAGTAGTGTAGCCACACTTTCAACGCAAAAACAATAGCTGCCAGCTCTAAGTCATGAGTAGGGTATCGTCTCTCATGAGGTTTTAACTGTTGAGAAGCATAAGATACAACCTTTTGATACTGCATCAACACACATCCCAACCCAGTTCCACTCACATCAGTAAACACTACTAACTTTTCTCCTTGTACTGGTATGGTTAACACTAGAGCTATAGTCAACTGCTACTTTAACTCCTGGAAAGCTCTCTCACAATCATCTCTCCATAAGAACTTCACATTCTTACGGGTCAACTTGGTCAATGGTGCTGTAATAGTGAAAAACTTTTTCTATAAATCTCTTGTAATAATTGGCTAGTCTTAAAAAACTTCTCACCTTTGAAGGATTTGTAGGCTATTTCCATTCTTTGACCGCAACAACTTTCTCAAGATCTACTGTTATCCTATGATTAGACATAACATGTCCAAAAAATCGAACTTCTTTCTCCCAAAAGTGACACATATTGAACTTAGTGTATAACTGTTATTCCCTCAAAGTCTGTAACACGACTTTGAAGTGTTCTCTGTGCTTTTCCTCATTCTTAAAATACACTAGGATATCATCTATGAAGACAATCACAAACTTATCTAGATACGGTTAAAAAATTTTGTTCATCAAGTCCACGAAATAGGTAGAAGCATTTGTCAAACCAAAAGACATTACGGGAAATTCGTACAACCCATATCAGGTCTGAAAAGCAGTAAGTGATATACTTTCCTCTGACACACCTATCTAATGGTAACCTGTTCTGAGATCAAACTGAGAGAACACGATTGCCCCCTTTATCTGATCAAACAAGTCATCAATTCTAATTTCTAGGTAGCAGATACTTGTTCTTGATAGTCACCTTGTTAAGTACCATTCTGTATGCCGCCTTAAAAATCAGTGCAGTTCCCGGCACTAAGTCAATGAAAAATTCTACTACCCGTCAAGGTGGAGATACAAGTATCTCCTTAAATATATCCTCAAACTCACGTACCACATCTACCTCATAATATCCTACTTAAAGATTTCTACCGAACATAGAAAACTCGTCATTACCGACTTTTCTCTATCGCTAGAAGTATGGATAAGCCGTGGAATACCGGGATTATCTATATTCACAGTCTTTCCAGCACAATCTAGAGTCACAAAGTGTTTTTGCAGCCAATCCATACCCAAAATAATTACAAACCCCTCAAACCCTAAAACAATTAGGTCCGCATACAAGACTCCGCCTGCAAAGTCAATCTCAAAATCTTTACACATCTCATAAAGAGCAACTGTCCCTCATAAAGGGGTCTCAACACGAATAGGTCTAGATATGGAGGTAGTTACAATGTGTTCTCTTTCTACAAACTGTCTAGATATCAAAGAATGAGAGGCACCAGTATCAAAAAGTACTGTAATTGGTTCTTGAAAAAGGTTAAAGATACCTTCCAGTCATCACCTTCAAATTAAACACACAAAAAGAATTCGTTCATAAATATTTAGAATAAATTCAACCACCAAACTAAACCAGCTAACCCATGTTTCCATAATCCGAGGATCACCTAAACTCTCACAAGTCTAGGGTAACCTAGAGCTCTGATACCAAACTGTCATACTCCAAAATTTTGAAAATTAAATATTGCATTATGACTAAATCCCAATCAATATTCCATCATCCAAATCCTAGGGGTGAAATAAAATGCACCATTTCATGCTCAAATCATTCGAATTGACCAAAACTCAAAGAACAAAAGTTGTACAGAATCAAATTTCCTAAAAGGCATTATGAACGAATTTAGTAGAAACTAAACAGGTTGAGAGAAAAAACTTGATAGAAGAATCTAAACGGAATTCAACCTAAAAATTTGACGCTGAAAAAGAAAAGAAACTGCCGTACGATGATTTTTTTTGAAAAAATTCAAAATACGAAAAGTGTTCAGAATACTGTTTTTCTACTGTGGCTGTTGCTCCTCTTGGAAAACTTTTACACATATACTTTTGTGATTACTAGGTCTAGTATATTATATATACCTAATTTACTATTATATTTATATCTTACAAATATATCATAAATACAACATATATATAAATATGATATATATTTTATCAATATATAAAACACCCTTTTCTTTTTATATATATAGCAAATATAAATTTATAAATATTCAGATTAATTATATATAATTAAATAACACATTAAATTAATTAAATATCACATTAAAAACTCATGTTACCACATAATTAATAAAGTTAAAAATAAAATAAAATAATAATAATAAATAATAATTTACGAAAAATTAAGGTCGCTACACTTTTCTTTTGGACATGCCAATGGTTTTAAATATCCACTTTTACTTACTAAATTTTTAATCTTTTAATACTGATAATTGGGTGGCATACATATAATATGCGCATCGGTTAGTTCACGTTACTTATCAGTTTATAACTGATTCGATCATAACTTGATTTACAATCATTATGATGAGTTATCGTGGACATGAATGATTAAGTTATTATAAAAAATATATATTTTTTAATAATTCAGTGCCCGGCCTTAAACGGACCAATCCGGTCCATTAACCTAATAGCTCAATTACAATTAAGACAAAGTCTGGTATAAATTCTGTCACTCAATTTCCGATAATATTGATCACTGCAATCATTATCAAGTTTGGTTTATATAAATAATTAAATATAGAATTAATCACTTAAAAATCTTATTTATAAATATTATTATAACTTAGATCCTATCTAACACTTTTTAAACCAATAAATCCTATTTCATAAAACTGATAATGTATTAGTTTTTTTTTTCAATTTTTAAAATTAAGAACATTATCAATTTTGCGGAGTAATGTTTTAGATAATTATTTCACTAACTGATAAAAAAAAAAGAGAATGAGAGATTAAACGTTTTTGCTTTTCTCCTTAATGGTTTGATTCAACTATTTAATAAAACCGATAACATTTTCAAATTTTCATAATTTTAAAACTGGGAACATTTTTAATTTTTTTTAAATGTTTTTTTTTTTTTTTTTGCATATCAATGTTCCATCTTCATGCTCCTTTATTTTGCACAAAAAAATTTAGTTTTTTCAAAAAAAAAAATTATTTATTTATTTTTTTTGCACATAATTTTTTTTTATAAATTTTTTTCAATTTGAAAATTGATATTTTAAAGTTTTGAAAATCAAAATAAATATCACATCATCATGTTCCTTTATAGATAATCATAAATTATTTACAATCATTATTTGAAATGAGACTTAAAAATCTAAAAAATCTTTATTAAAACTTTATAGAGTATAAATTTATAAACTAGGACTTACATATAAATGATTCCTTAACACATATATATGTATATCTACATGTGTGTAGATCGGCTTTGCATATTTTGTTCTTCTACTTGTTTGAATAGATTGAATGGGTAGGGTAGAGTAGAGTTGAGAGAAAATCTCTTTGAAACTGCGAGAAAATTAGGGGAAAAGGGTGCGTGTCTCGAGTCCATTCTTTTTTTTTTCTTTTTCTATTTCTGGTTTTTGTTTTTGTCCATCATTGATCTTTTTTAAATTATGTTTAAATTATAAATTTAAATAAAAATTTAAAAAAACAAAAAATAAGGTAAATTAAGAAAATATTTAATTTACATTTTTTCATGTTCTTTTTATTTTTATATTTTTAAAACTTTTATTTAAATTCATAATATAACACAGTGTTAGTCAGTCTTATGTTGTTTGGTTACTCAGAAATTTTGACATATTAAACAATCTCCAACTCAAATTCAAATCTTTCATAAAATTTAAATTTGATAAAAAATCGATGAAAACAGTATTCCAGTCATTTCACCAAATTAGTATCAAATTAAAGAAACATTTAACATTTCATCAAATCTCGCAGGTTACCCTTAGTGAATGACTGGATTGGAGAGAATTTGTCACGACCTAAACCCGCCCTTAAAGGTTTAGGTCATGATAGGCCAGTAATTTCAGATTACCTTCAGCCTCGAAGAGAAAATCAAATCATAGAATTATAAACGGGATTTAGCGGAAGTAATATCAAAATATAAATAGTCCATTGAGTGGTGCTTACATGACAAAATTCAAACAAACTTAAATTTCATTTCACTTCTTCATAGTAATATTTACATTAAACTAAAAATTTGAAAACAACATCCAAAACACAAAACAAAGTCTTCAAATAACAGAAGCAAAAGATTAAACAACAGGTTGACAAGCTTGGCTCGACTCGAGACCAAGTAACGCCCCATCATAGAGGCACTCATGAACAGCTTCAGAAAAAGGGTAGACTCTCCAAGCATCTCTAGACTTGGTGATCCATATGCTCACCAACATATATATAAGGAAGGGGAGTGAGTTAGAGCCCATTGAGTAATATCAAAATAAATAGGTTAAATGAATGAAGTCTGATACAATTTCCATCATATCTTGCATTACTAAATACCAAATAACGAATTCAAATTGAACATTTGTCATATCAAAATCCATTAATCAAACATCATACATGGTACATCCAATAGAGTAACAAAGGGGTCCGAAGGCCTAATTTAAAGGGGCCATCAAGATCTAGCAAAGGGACCGCGAAGGTCTATACAAAAGGACCATAAAGGTCTAGCAAAGGGACCACTTGGATCATTCATTAGATATCTCTGTCAATTCAATAATCGAAGGGCCATGGTATTGTTTTCCCCAGACAAGGGCCTCATTAAATGTTGTCACAATTACTTTTCAAATAGGACATTCATTCATTCATATAAAAATAAAATTTCAAAATAACACTCATGTAACAATTCAAAATACATTTCAAACATATCTTTTGTAGAGATACTACTTACAGTGGGCTTATACTGATGTTAAGCTTTAGGTGTCCAACCTACACAAAACACATAACAATACACATTGAAACACAGTGTAATCAAACATTTCATCTTAATTCAATTTCCTTAAATGTGTTTTTAGCTTATTCTCTCATTAATGATGCCTAAACAATGCCCAAGGATGCCTAAAAGAGCATGCAAATAAAAGTATGCACTTGAAAGTATTTTTCATAAGTTACTGAAACAGGGCAGTTTGCTTGAGTGATCCTTTGGTTACTCGAGCGGTCCGTATGGTCTGCAAAAGTGCTAGATGTATGAAATCTAGGTTCGCTAGTTGCTCAAGACATGTGCGAAGTGAGTTGAGGTCGCTTGAGCGGTCACTTGGTTGTTCGAGCTATGTGTAATGTTATGCAAAACTATTGGATGATCACTAAGTGCACTCGAGCGACAACTTGATCGCTCGAGCGATGAGGCTGAATTCTGGGTTTTTTATAACAAAATTTCCAAAACATGATTTCAAGCTTGAAAAGCATGCATGGTTGGACCAAATATATGAATACTCTTTGGAAAACATGTAAACACAACTAATTTGAAACTAATTGCTCAAAACTTTTGTCAATTCTCAAAATCAAGCTCAAAGCTTCATAATTCAACCATGTATGCATGGAATTCAACCTCATCACTTCCAAGACATAACCACATGAACTATTGAGTATAAACTCATGAGATTTTTTTTTTTTTTTTTTTTTTTTTTTTTAAAGGTATGAACTTCATGCATGTAAGGATTTTGAAAACTAAACTAAAAAATGATGAATTGATGCATGCATGTCCATAATTAACCCATTTTCACCATAATCAAGTTGATTATACCATTTTCTTAGCAATTACATGAAATTTGCTCTAATTACTAAATGAATTTAGCTCTGAGGTGGATTCCTACAAGAATTAAGGGTCAATTACATACCTAGAGCTTGAATTTGATGAATTCTAACACAATTCCCTTCAATTCTTCTTATTCTCTACACAATTCTTCTCATCTCCCTCTTTCTAGAGTTTGTTCTCTTTCACTCTCTAAATCTTGGCCAAATTGATAAGGATGAACCTCAAACATCACTTAATAACATATATATATATATATGTATATTAGATCAACTTAAGCTAATTAAGTAGGCTTAAGACTAATTAAACAAGCCTAAGTCTAATTAATCCCACTAAATTCTAATTGATTAATCCTAATTAATTCAATCTGAATAAAATTTTAATTAAACTTTCCAAATGGTTCAAAATATTTCAATTAGCCTTTTAAACTAGTCATTTTTGGTTTCTAAATTCATTAAGGCATTCAATTTCTGATTCGAAGTTAGCATTCTAACAGATATTTCATAATCAAACAGATATAAGCAAAATTAAGCACATAAACATTAAATTTTACATAATAATATGATATGCAATAATGATATACATGTCAGGGTTGTCACAGTCTCTCATCCTTAGAAAGTTTGGTCCTCCAAACTTAACTTACCTTCATTTGAAAACAAATGCGGATACAATTGTTGCATCTCATCCTCTTTCTCCCAAGTAGCTTCTTTTCTATAATATTCTTTCCTTTCCACTTTCACCATTGGAATTGATCTATTCCGTAATTATTTTACTTGTCGATTGATAGTTTGTATTGGCCATTCTTCGTATTTCATATCATTATTCAAAGCTATCTGGTGATAATCGATGACATGGAACAGATTTTGAAGATAACCTCGAAGCATTGACACGTGAAAGACATTGTGTATCTATTCCATTACAGGTGGTAAAGTGATTCGATAAGCAACTAGGCCAAGTCTCTCTAACATTTGAAATGGTTCGATACAATGAGGAGCCAATTTTCCTTTCCTACCAAACCTCATTTTCCCTTTCATTGATGTGACTCTGATAAACACATAATCACCCATTTCATATTCCAAATTTCTCCTTCTTTGATTTGCACAACTTTTCTGTCTGCTTTGAGCAGTCTTGAGCCTTTGTTGTATGAACTTTATCTTTTTGATTGTTGTTTGTACAAGTTCCGATCCATACAAAGCTTTGTCCCCAACCTTTGTCCAACAAATCGGAGACCTACACTGCCTACCATACAATGCCTTATATGGTGCCATGTCGACACTAGCGTGAAAATTGTTATTATATGCAAACTCAGCTAATGGTAAGTATGTTTCCCAACTGCCTTGAAACTTTAATACACACATACGAAGCATGTCTTCTAAAGTTTGGATGGTCCTCTTGGTTTGCCTATCAGTTTGCAAATGAAAGATGGTACTAAACCTCGACTCTATTCCCATTGCTTTTTGAAGACTTTGACAAAATCTAGAGACAAACTTAGAGTCCCTATCTGAAACAATAGTCACTGGAACTTCATGCAAATGAATAATCTCATTGATGTAAATGATAGCAAGTCTATAAGCATTTAATGAAGTTTTCATAGGAAAAAAATGAGAAGATTTTGTTAACCTATCCATAATAACCCATATAGAATTCATACCTCTAGATGTCTGAGGTAGACCAACAATGAAATCCATGGTTATGCGCTCCCATTTCCATTTTGGAATAGGGAGAGGTTGAAGTAATCCCGTTGGCTTTTGATGTTTAGCTTTAACTTGTTGACACAGGAGGCATTTGGAATTAAAATCAGCAATCTCTCTCCTCATGTTAGGCCACCAATACACTTGTTTCAAGTCTTAATACATTGTAGTACTCCTCATATGCATCGCAAACTTCGATTTGTGAGCTTCTTCTAAGATTCTTTGCTTTAATTCAAAAACATTCGGAACACCAAGTTTTTCTTAAAATTTCAATACTTGATCTTCTATGGTAAACCCCAATCTTGGCTTGGTTTCAAACTCATCACATATTCTCTCAAGGAACTTATCTTCTATTTGTTTCTGTTTGAACTTTTCTATGATTGCCAGTTGTGCAAACATTGTGGTTTACATTGTCTTGCCCATAATGTACAACTTCTATATCAGGCCTTTCTAAATCTTGAAAAAGCTCTCTTCACTCTGTAAATAGGCAAGCAAAATTCCCCATGTTCTTCCTACTAAGTGTATCGGCAACAATGTTTGCTTTGCCCAAATGATATTGGATGTGAAAGTCATAGTCTTTGATCAACTATAGGCATCTTCTTTGACACATATTCAGTTCTTTCTATGTAAAGAAATATTTCAAGCTTTTATGATTTGTATACACTTCACATTTTGCCCCATAAAGATAGTAGTGCCAAATTTTCAATGCAAATACAATAGTAGCGAGTTCTAGATCATGTGTCAGGTAGTTTTTTTCATGCAGTTTTAGTTGACGGGAAGCATAAGCAATCACTTTACCATTCTGCATCAAAACACAACCCAAACCCTTATAAGAGGCATCACTATATATCACAAAACTTTCCGTACCTGATGGTACAGTAAGAATCGATGCTTTAGTTAGTCTTGTCTTCAATTCTTGAAAGGCGGACTCTCATTGGTTTCTACCTTCAAAGTTTGTTAAGTCAATGGTACGGCAAACTTTGAAAAGTCTTTGACAAATCTTCAATAGTAACCTGCCAATCCCATAAAACTTGAAACATTCGTTACGTTAGTTGGGGTAGGCCAATTTACAATTGCTTCAATTTTCTATAGGTCAACGGATATGCCATGACTGTTAATAATGTGCCCCAAGAAAGTAATTTCATTTAACCAAGACTCACATTTCTTAAGTTTCTTATATAACTATTTCTCCCTAAGTGTTCGACGAATTATTCTCAAATGTTGTTCATAGTCTTGTTTACTCCAAGAGTAAATCAGAATGTCATCTATAAACATAACCACAAATTCATCCAAAAACGATTTAAAAATTCGATTAATTAAGTCCATGAAAGTTGCAGGTGCATTGATAACCCCAAAAGGCATGACTAAGAACTCATAATGTCCATACCTGATTCGGAAGGCAGTTTTTTCAATGTCTTTGGCTTTAACCTTCAACAGATGATATCTCGATCTCAAATTAATCTTGGAGAACACTTGAGCTCCCTATTACTGATCAAACAAATTTTCAATCCAAGTTAATGGATATTTATTCTTAATAGTTACGTTGTTCAACTCTCTATAGTCAATGCACAAATGGAGTGTTCTATCCTTCTTTTTTACAAACAATATTGGTGCGCCCTACAGTGATGTACTAGGATAGAAAAACCCCTTATCAAGTAATTCCTACAATTGAACTTTTCAATTCTCTCATTTTAGCAGTTGACGTACGATATGGAGCTTTAGATATTGGTTGAGTATCTGGTACTACATCAATTACAAACCCAAGCTCTCAGTCAATCAAATGTCTTGGCAACTCTTCTAGAAACACATCTAGGAAATCTTTTACTACTGGAATGCTATCTAAAATAACATCGGCAGTTTGAACATTCAACACAATACATAAGTACCCTTGACACCCCTTATTAATAAACTTACGAGCTTCATTATGAAGATTAAGTATGGCAGAGGAACTATACCCTTTCCCTCAAAATAAAATTCATCTTGACCTAGAAATCAGAACATAACTCATTTAGAGACACAGTCAATAGTTGCATAATATTTGGACAACTAATCCATACCCAAAATAATATCAAAATCTCTCATACCAAGAGGTAACAAATCAACATATAAAGTAACATTCCCAATCAATATTTCATATGCAGGATAAACAGATGAACACAACATAGATCCCCCGAGGGCAATGTAACACATAATACACATCTCAAAGATTCCATAGGTCTATTCAATTTATGAGCAAACATCATAAAAACAAAAAGAGTGTGTAGAACCTGAGTGTAGACACCTCATTTTGAAAAGCCCTAAGATTTGGGCCCTCTTTTCCCTACACTCGATGATGAAAGTTGGAATATGCTATCTTATGAATTCTTCAGCAGGAGAGTCGAGTTCAACCTTTCATCCCAACCTTACACTTGTTTTGGCCGAACTATTGTAGACCCTTTTTAAATCTTTTTCCAAATATATTTTTTTTCCCATGTGGATTCAAACATTTCTACAAAATTCCAAGGCTTGCATTTTCAAAGTTCAATTGTTATATTTTCTTGGTAAATTGACCAAGGACAAAGTGGAAACGAGTGGAAGGAATAAGAATTTTCTGTGAAAAAATCATGTTTTCCCCTTTGAAAAAACTGTCTGACCAAATAGTTTTTTGTTTAGCCAAACGCCTTTTTGTCTGGTTGGATGATTTGTTTGGGAAACAGAGCAGTTTCGAGAAATTTGGTATTTTCTCCAAATTTTACACAAATATCTTAGATATTTTGACTCTAAGCTTACTCTACAAATATCTCAGATATTTTCTTTCCCTCAAAAGTCTATAAATACACCTCTCCTTTTTCATTTCAAATGGTTACAAAATTTTGTTTACATCCACATATCATCTTCAATCTTCTCATTTATTTTCTTCATTTTTCTTCACTGATACACCACCAAAAACTCCATTAAAGCTAAAATTAAGGTTGAGAAATATTTCTAAGTGATTACAAGATACTTAGAAAGGCCAATAGACTTGTTTGAGAGCCTCCTCCTACACTTTATCATCAACCTCCATTCTTATACACCAACCATCAAAACTCCATTAAAGCTTGACTCCAAGCTTCTTGCTAAGGATCCTAAGAACTTTAAGCCATATCTAAAGGACCTTGAGGGTGCCAAGAAAGAGTTTGATAACCAAGAAGTTCATACTCTTTCAAGAGGTGAAACTTTGGAACTATTTTTATCTTCTCTTTCTTGGTCTTCATTTATAAGCTTTATACTTCACTATTAGCTTGTTGTAATCATGTGATGGGTCCTCATGGATGTGGAGGGAACTAGGATATAGCCACCCATCCATTAAGTTGATTGTTCTCCTTACTTTCTTGTACTTTTATGCTATTTTTTTGATTTCTAGTGCTTTAGTCCCTTATTGTTGTATATAGATGAAATACTCGGAACCTTGTGGATGTGAAGGGAGTAGAAAGTAGCCACCCATCCACAGGTTTCATTATGCATAGTGTTTCTTTCATTTTTTTAAACACTTTTTCATCACATATCTCATCATCTTAGCATGTTAGCCCATATTCTTTAACCCATGCTCAATCTTAATGAGTAATGTAGGTTGTTTCATGGGGCTAGTTGGATGATTTTTGGGATTTGGTTTTGAGAAAGTGGTTGCTGTTGTTAGTTTTATTTTTATTTTTATTTTTTATTTTTTTTAAGTAAAGTAAAAGGTTTTATGTCAAAGGCGTTGAAAAAATGCTCCCTTCTCAATCATTTGTGAACATGAAAAAGGTTAGAAACACCCTTACTTCATTGAATATGAGAGGAGTTATCAATATCCTTTGATGAATCTTTTACTTTGAAGAAAAGCTTCTACCAAGAAATGATTTGCATTAATCTACACTCTTCACTTAATAGAATGGATTGGGGTATTGATTTACCCTTATTCATGTCTTGAGATGATTCATGTATCAAATGTTAGTAGCCAGATCTTTAGGTGCATTTGTGTATGTATTGCTTTAGGTATTTGCATATAGGATCATGCTTATTTATATAGCATATTATTTTTTGGCTTGTGATGGAGGAGTACTAGGTGAGCATTTACAGTTTTATCAACCTGGCTGTATATGTTATTTTACTATGTATAGCTAGACACCTCATTTTTAACGGCCCTTACGAGTTGGATACCATTGCTTGCACACCTGATAATGAATTCATATGCTCGTCAAGTGCTCGAAGTCTTTAGCGGAATGCCACAACTTCGAGCCTTTCAAACCCTGTACCTCTTGTTGCCTCATTCTTGGACCAAGTCTCAGTGCTTTAAGCCTGCAGCTTCTGGCCACCAGTGATGGCCGATCGACCACTAGTATCTTTTGCAGATATTTTGTGACAACTGTGCCAGCTGTTTGCACAGATGCATGCATCTGCACCCAAGTGTAGGGCTGGATGTTTTTGAGGAAATTGCTTTGTTTTCTATATATAAAGGGCACCTCTTTCATTTTTGAAGGTTAGAAAAATTTTAGAGTAAAATTTTTCCTCTCTCTCTACCAAATCGCTACATTTTTGACTATAAATCCTTAGCCTTGGCCTATACACCCCTAACCAAATCTTCTCATCTTTGAGATGAGGTATTCTTGAGGCTTGTTTGAGCTCTAGAGGGTGTATTTTCTTGGTTTTATTACTTGGAATTGCTTTCCTCTTCAAAAGGTATAAGGCTTTAACTATTTGTATGCTTTCTATACTATTTTTCTTGTTGTTTTCCAACTGATTTTGGGCTGTAAAACTTCTGTATTTTTGGACTGAAACTTGGGTTTTAAGGCCATTAAAGGTTGAGGGGTGGTTCTCTCTTCTTTGCATCTTGTCTTGAAGGTCTTTCCCCTTGTGTTTCCCATCCTTTTACTATCTATTTTTGAGCTTTTAAACACTGATTTTCAGAGTTATTTTAGTGACCAAAATCATGTTTTGAAGTCCAAATTTAGAGGGGTTGGCCTCCATTCCTTGTGTCTTGCTTACTAGCCTAGTTTGTGCCATGTTTTGGCTTATTTTTCTAGCTAGTGTTAGCTCAATTCCAGCATGTTTTAGGACTGTATTAGACCTGTTTTAGCACTATTTTTGGTTGATAGTTACATTTGAGCTTTATTTTGCATGCTTATAGTGTAATTGTCCTCATGAGTTTGGTGTTCTAGGCCTTAGACACCATCTCCTTTGAGTTGATTGCATTTATTTATGGTTTTCTCACTTATTTTCAGCACTAATAATCTCTGCAACTTCCTTCATTTCTTGGCCTTTTGTTTTTCTTTGAGAGTTGTTTCAAGCCTTTTGTTTTTTTAAGCATGAGATTGAGGTTGTCATGCTTAATGGTTTAATCCCTTTTAGGGGTTCATTATCAACGACATGACATCTCTTTCATGTCTTAAGTTAACTCATGGTTTGGTACTTCATTCCATTTAGAGGACTTAAACTTCCCATTGGACTCAATGAATTAAAGAATGGATGGTAATCTAAAATGGAGTAATAAAATTGAGGCTAAAAATGGTGAAAGATAATAATTTGGGTTGTTCAATCGGACGTTAATTGAACACATGGTAGCTTGAGGCATTTCATACTCATTAGTATTGAAATGGTTCAAGTTTCCAAGGTCACCACTGCCCTTGATCAACTCATGAAATGGAGGAGGTTGGAGTCTTGTTTTGTTGCATTTATTGAACTTGCTCACTTTGGTTCACAAGCCATCATGCAATGAAATTGCTTGAGTTGGTGGTTTGTGGCTTAAGTTTTCTACTCTTTTGATTTGTTCATGAAAATGAGGGATGAGCTGTGTAGACAAACCCTTGAAAATACCCTGTGCATGCTCTGTTTGTTCTCTATTGCAGCAAGATGAACTGGGCAGCAGTGGCCAACAGGCCACGTTCCATGGCTGGCAGGCCACCTTTGATAGCCGGTCGGCTATCACTGGGGGCCGGCAAGCCTCATCACTGGCTGGCCGACCACTGATGCAAAATTCAGCAATGTGTTTGTGAGGCGGAGTAGAGCTATTCTGGAAGTGGGCAACAATGTATGTGTTCTCTGTGCAACAGAGGCCCTCTAGAAGCAAAATAGTGGCCTTTTCAGGTGGAAACCGTACATGCGCATGAACATCTGTCACTTCTTAAGGCGGAGTAGTTTAGTTTAGTTTAGTGCTTAATTGTTTAGCTTACTTACTTCTTTTAATTGCACTAGTGTTGTAATTATTTAATTAGTTAAAGTAGTAAGCTAGTTGTGATGTTATAATAATTAATTAGCTAGAATAGTTAGTTAATTCTTTTGTTGTAATAATTAGTTAAGTAGCTTAGCTAGTTCATTCATTTTGTTTTGTAATAATTAGCTTAGCTTTAGTTCATTATCTAGTTAGTTGATTCATTCGGACTCTCCTTCATGAGAATACAATGTAATAATGTGTATTTCTTTCAACCCCATGTCTTTCTCCCTTTTATTTACTAACTTATGATGGTTAGTTTAGGGACATCATGTTTTGTTTAGCATACTTCATGTTTGAATCCATTTGTATTGCATGCATCGAGGCTCGGTTCATCATTCTAACCTACATTGTTAGTTTAACGCTTCTTTGAATACGTGCTTAGACTGTATGTTATCAAATTATTTCATATGCCATATTAGTAACTGAGCCTATTAATTGCATATTGCATGTGCTGCATTAGTCATATTGCATAGTTAGGAGTCGTGCATTTTCTAACTTATTCCTTTTTTAGCTTGGAGTACTAGGTGAGCCTTTACTCGCTTTAGTATGTCGTATGAGTGTGATTGTTGCCATGTCTAGCATGCTTGCCATGAGGCTAATTGCTTAAGTGCTATAATCTGCTTGAATGCTTGTGGATGAAGGCTTGTTGCTTGAATTGGAATAATTTGAGTAATGTTAATATGCGATCACTTTTCAACTGGTACATATTTCAAACCAAATTTCAAAACGAACATGAATCAAGTGTTCCAATTCTTGCAATTTAGTCCATACTTGTGGGTGTGCACATCACATAGTAATGCTAGCCTAATAAACCAGAACAAGAGCATATAATGTAAATAATATTCATATCATGATTAGTGGAGGCCGATCTTTGATCGGGCAAGTAGGGGTGCTCAATGCATTCATGACCTTCCCCTCTCGTACCTAAGTTCCCGAGTCGAGACAATCTTGGTGATGACAGACACATGGCCTTTGGCACGAGTCATGGGTTTCCTAAATTTCCCTAAAACAAAAAATATTTAGGTGGCGACTCTGTATCTGGCAAAGAAGACCATTTTTGGCAATTTGATTCAAAATCGATTTTCTAAAAGATTTGCCGAATTTGGACTCTTTGGTGATTATTTATTTCGCATTACACTTGTGGAACTAGATTTAGAACCACGGGAGTCCGATACTGTAGGACTTATTTTCGACTTTCGAAAGGGGGCGCAAAAAAGTTGAGCTACAGTTTCTGGCGACTCTGCTGGGGAAATTAGAGAACTTGACTCGAAATTTATGATGTGAAATTTTATCTATACTTATATGTTTCTTTGCAGCATTTGCATTGGTGCGTTTAAGTCACTATGTTTACCATCTGCTATTCCTGGACGGTTTGCTGGAGGCTTGTCCAAAAAGCTCGCTAAAAGGCTGACCGGCCATGGGCTTTGCCATGATGGGAACACAACTCTTGGATCTGGACTACTGCTATACCGTTTGATCCTCCTTTCACTTCTCGGTGTTAGGTGTGAGAGGTATATTAGTTAGTCTTGTTGAGGTACCCTTTTTGACCATTTGGCCTAGTTGTATATCAAAAGCTATAGAGACTGTTCCAAACTAGGACATGATGCTGACTCTAATACAGGATTGTGTGAAACCGCTTTGTTTGAATAGTGAACCCTAGCTTCTAACGAAACTAGGACAGGGTAACCCAACCCCCTCATAGGGGTGTTTTGGCTCTAACTTAACTGGTATGCTCTTTACAGTGAAACTGTATAGGAATGTGCGCATCAGTTGTATGTTAGGTATCAATTTTGGGGGCAAAATTCGGTATTGAGTGCAGTCCTACAGCTTTGATTGCATCTATGTGTTGTTAACATCTTAGCTGAGGTGCTGTGTGGTTTCTGATTACTGCTTTCTTTTTGCTTTGTTTCTTTTTGCTAGGTAGTATAACACCATAGCTTCGGACAGTTCAAATATCCCCCAAATGCTCTGTACTCGTATCAGAAAGCTTTACAAAGCCAAAGATCTTGCTGGGGGACAACCCGTGTTTACTTCGCTCCTGTTGGTTCCTAGAAGGAGGAGAGTAAGGCAGAGTTCACGGTCTAATTTCTATAGTAATCACCCCTTACTTCACCTGCATCTAGTGAGGCTTAGTCTTCTACATCTAGTCCAGTACGAGATCATTCACCCATTCCGATGGCATTGTATCCCCCAGTCAGTATGGAGGACCTAATCTTTCATCTCCAACAAACAATTGAAACCATGCAGCAAGACGCTGCTCGTCAAGCCGAGGTAACAACACATCAGGTTGAGGTAATTAACAAGCTGCAATAACAACAACCACAGTCGGCAGCAACTTTTGCATCTCACGTACCTCCTACGGGTATCCCAGCACCCGGAGCCACAGCCCATATTACTAATGTCCAGGCTGAGAATCAGGGTAATCCGACAGAGCTAATCCCACCACAAGCCTCCAAAGCACCTGTGTATCAAACTGAGGCTCCATTTGAGTTTAAGGTTGACTCGACCGTGCTTAAGGTCAACAAACTGGAGAAGCCCTTCAAGAGAGCACAAGGTGTTAATTCTATCCCTGACATAGAAGACGGGTATACTGACTCTACAGTGACATTGCCAAGTTGGTTCAAAATTCCACACATCGATCGATTCGATGGCTTTGGAGACCCCATGTTCATCTTCGACTATTTTTAGACATTCTGCGGCCGATGGGCTTGACCAGACTGCAGAAGCTCTCAATCTTTGGCCGGACTATGTTAGGAATAGTGGCTATATGGTATGCAAAGTTAGAGGATTTTGTGAAATAGAGTTGGGAGGAAATAGCTAAGGCCTTTGTTGCACAGTAATCGTACAACACACAAATCGAGGTCATAACTCTTGAGGTAACGCGCCAAGAGCCAAAGGAGGGCTTTTTATAATTCGTGACAAGGTGGAGGGCTAAAGCTTCAATGATGACCACAAGGCCTTCTGAGAAAGATCAGATAAGGATGGTAGTCCGCAATCTGCACGGGAAATTGCTGTAGAAAATGATCATCCTACCTCTGTTCATATTCACCAAGCTCTATGAGATGGGGTTTTAGATTGAAGACGCCATGAAGCAAGGGTTGATTACTGATGAAAAAGAGCAAACCAAGAGGCCTTTTGTGCACAGTTCCAATGCAACCACCAGTGGTAGTACAGTTGCACGGCCGTTGGATGTGAGCGTTGTCACCATCATAACCAAGACCACCAATCCCTTTACCAGTACAACTCCACAAACTTCAAATAACCCAGCCCAATCCCAGAGGACCTTTACCCAACTCAACATGCCTTTATCTCAAGCCATGAAGGTGTTGATCAAAAAAAGGCACCTCAAGCCATTAGAGCCTCGCCCATTACCCGATCCTCTTCCACCCAAACACAACCAGTGAAGTACTGTGTTTTTCACTAGTAGCACGGTTACGACACCAACCAATGCTTCAGACTGCGTCATGAGATTCAAGATCTCATTGACAATAAGGTGATTACACCACCCCAAAACCAAATGTGACCATAAACCCCTCTTCCAGCCCACAATCAAGTTCCCCTACCTCGAAATCTAAACCTAATCCATACACTGGCCCTCCCCTACGACCCCAGCGTATATATTACCCCTTCTCACCAACCCAGACCAACGGTGTTCATTCCTAAAAGCACAAATTTGTGCATGATGGACACATCTGCACCTCAACCTAAGTCTGTGGTGCTGACAGTTGCACTACAAGGGAAACCGATCTTAGAGAAAAGTGTGAGTCCATTGCTTGAGTGCTCTGAGGACTTGACAAAGGAGGTGTATAATCCAAGCTGCTACATTGTGCCGATTGATCAAGGCCAAGCTAGAAGTGATATTGCCATCTATGGTAGAGGTCAATATGGCTAGGGAGGATGGCCCGAGCCGAGGTTTGGATGATGTGGCAGAACTTGGGGAGGACTTAGACAATCTGTAGTTCTTTGACGAACAAGATCAAGGGGATGTGTAGATTGACTGGTTTGATTTGAATGGATTAACGGACAATTCTGGATGGTTGAGTGATGAACCCGACAAAGAAGGTGGAACTGAAACAAAACTAGAGGAAAAGAAAACAAGAATTGCTATGCTAGCCGGAATGGCCAATGAAAAGGGAAAACTGCTGGAGAACACTAGCGTGGAAGATTCAGCTCAAGAATTGGGTGCTATTAGGACTGTGGATATAGAACAGGAAGCTGCGTTGAAGCAGTTTGCACAAGAAAGGGTTGAAGACAACCAGCAAGCTGTAATAGTCCAACACCCTGCAGGGGAAACTCGTGAGGTGAAAGTGATACAAACGGAGCCAGACAATTGTTTGTCGGCTGTCGGAGGTATATGGTGGGAGGATGATGATCTACTTCTGGCTCACACCGATGAGGATTGAGGTGAGTACCTTCCAGACAACGCGTGGTACGCAGAAGAGATAGACCACATGACGAGAAGTGGGTGGTATTTCAAGCCACCACACTTAGACCAAGCTGAGACATCTGGGAAAGATAGAGAGGTTAAGAAATAGAAAGAGAAGCAGTTGGAGGAAGAGGCAATGTTGATGCAACTGAAGAAAATCCAAGACGACATCTCAATCTGGGGTCTTCTTATGGCCACCTGGGTACATCGACAGGCTGTACTATTAGCGATGGACAAAGCGAAATTGTCCTTTGACACTACCCCTGAATAGCTTGTGGGATTGGTCTTCCCAGGTGGCGCCGGCCTAACCCTAACCTTTTCTGATAAAGAATTGTCATCGGAAGGCTCAGCTCATAACAAACCCCTATACATATCTGTTGAGTGCAAGGAAAAATGGGTACCGGTGGTGTTGATAGACACCGATTCTGTTATCAATGTCTATCCTTCCCACACAGCTTATGCCATCGGCCTTAAACCAGCAGACTTTGTGCCTACAACCTAGGTGATCTGAGCATATGATAGCGCGAACAGGGAGGTTATGGGCATGGTACAAATCAAAGTCCAGGTAGGCCCAGCTCAGTAGGATGTCGAGTTCCATGTCCTGGATGTTCCGACCACCTTCAACTTACTTCTAGGGAGACCCTGGTTACACCTTGTGAAAGCAATCTCTTCTACTCTTCATTAAATATTGAAATACCTTCACGGGAAGGGTATGACAATTGTTTTCGGAAATGCATCCATCCATTCCCCGCCAGAGGTAACTACATCAATGTTGGAAATCATTCATGGTGAGGAGGATGTTTTCCTCTTAGGGTTTACTTTGGCTGAGGCCCGGGTAGTGCATAACAT
Organism: Camellia sinensis; assembly: GCF_055761805.1. Taxonomy (NCBI): domain Eukaryota; kingdom Viridiplantae; phylum Streptophyta; class Magnoliopsida; order Ericales; family Theaceae; genus Camellia; species Camellia sinensis. The sequence continues at coordinate 66,058,062 of NC_138972.1, forward strand.
TTTGGCCACTGATGAGGGCATGTATCTTAGTGCCCAATCAATCTATTTTATGAACAAGCTACAACATGTGCTAGGAATGAGACTTGGAAGAAGTGGCCGAAAAGGCGTCACTGCACTGACAGATGTACCGCACAATCCATATGCCTTTGGTTTGGGATATGTACCCACCAAAGAGGACTGGATCAGGAAAAGGAAAAAGATGGCAGGCAGAGCTAGAGCCAAGCAAGCCGGGAAGCACTATGAGCTCATTCACAGGTCGATCTAGGGAACATTGAATGGCCACTTTGTTCGGAAGGTAGAAGATTTCCCATTTTCCGGCTTTCCTGAGCCCTAGATGAATTTTACGAAGTACCGTGTTCTTGGATTTGAAATCTTCTTTGATTTGCAGTTGTAAGATGGTGATGCCGAGGAAAAGGCTGAGCTAGGTACTGAAGCTAAAAAGAGCATGGAAAGTGACTCAAACAACAACGAGCTTGGAGTAAGGGCAACACTGGCATGTTTCCTTACAGATCCTTCGGCTGACTCAGAGAACTTGGGAGATAAACTTGCCATCTTCATGATCAGGGACCAAGCGGGTATGAACCCATCCAGCAGCATTTTGGATGTTTTTAAAGTACCATCTCTTTTCTGGCAGCTAGAGGAGGGCTACCTGTCTAGTTTTGAGTCGGGTGATAAGCTAGAATCTAATTCCACAGAGTCTGTGGAGTTGGAATAAGATTCTGGTTCTTCTGAGTTTGAGTCTAGTATTCCTAGGGTTGATAACTCGAATACCAAGGTCTTGTTTAGGTCCTCTTTTCCTTTTACTTTTGAGTTGGCTGTAACTGAAGAGCTAGATGAGCTGGACCTTATGAATGAGAACACTGTCGATTTTGAGTATTTCTTAGTGCCGCTTGTTTATTACATTCACTAAGATTTTTAGAATTTTAATGAAAACGATGAAGAAGGAATTCCTCTAGTTTTGAAAAACTTGATTAATCGAGAGGAGGAGAGGTTTGCAAAACCTTGTGCTGATGAAATCGTTGTTATTAATGTGGGTACTGAGAAGGATCCGTGTCTGGTCTAGATCGGGTCCACGTTGTCTTTGGAGGAGCGTGAGTGCTTAGTCGCTTTATGAAAAGATTTCAAAGATGTTTTCGCGTGGTCCTATGTAGACATGCTTGGAATTAATCTTGAGATTGTACAACATCGGATCCCTTTTGACCTTGAGGCCCGGTCTGTCAAGCAGAGGTTGCAAAGAATTCATCCGGATTGGGTGTTGAAAATCAAGAAGGAGGTCACCAAGCAGATTGACACAGGTTTCTTGTTAGTATCTGAATATCCGACTTGGTTGGCCAACATCGTCCTAGTGTCGAAAAAGGATGGTAGAATTTGGGTGTGTGTGGACTTCCGAGATTTGAACAGAGCCAGTCCGAAGGATGACTTTCCTTCGCCGCACATCGACGAGTTAGTGGATTTCACTGCGAGTATGCATTGCTATCCTTCATGGACAGTTTTCCAGGTATATCCAGATTCTGATGGCACCCTAGGACAGAGAGAAAACTGCATTTACTACGCCATGGGGTACCTATTGCTATCGAGTTATGGCATTTGGGCTGAAGAATGCCGGGCCTACCTACTAGAGGGCTGCAACCACGATTCTGCATGATATGATCCACAAAGAGGTCAAGGTGTATGTGGACGACATGATTATCAAGTCCAAAGAAAGAGAATGCCACTACACCGCTTTGAAGAAATTCTTTCAACGGATCAGAGAATACAGACTGAGATTGAATCCGTAAAAATGTAGTTTCGGTGTAACAGTAGGGAAAATGCTAGGGTTTTTGATCACACAAAGGGGCATCGAAGTAAATCCTTCCAAAATCAAGGCCATCCTAGAAATGCCACCACCAAGGACTGAAAAGGAAGTGCAAGGCTTTCTGGGTAAAGTGTAATTCATAAGACGATTTATTTCCAAATTAACCTTTACTTGTGAACCACTATTTGGTCTCCTGAAGAAAGGGAAGAAATTCCGATGGGATGATCGATGTCAATTCGCTTTTGAGCAGATTAAGCAGTACCTTCAAAATCCACATGTGTTATCGCCGCCAGAGTCGGGGAAGCCTTTGATTCTATACCTGTTAGTGACAGACACCACAATGGGATGCATTCTTGCTCAAGAATTTGAGAATAGGGTAGAGAAAGCCATATACTACTTGATCAAGAAAATGCTAGATTACGAGACCCGTTATACTCCGCTAGAGAAAGCTTGCTTAGCCTTGTTATGGGCTAGCAGTAAGTTGAGGCACTACTTGTTAGCTCTCTCTGTAATTCTGGTTTCAGGATTAGATCCCATCAAATATCTCATTAAGAAACCAGTGCTTATGGGTAGGCTAGCCCATTGGTTGCTTCTCCTCTCCTAATTTGATCTCAAGTATGTTACTTGCAAGTTGGTCAAGGAGAGAGTTGTAGCGGAGTTCTTGGCAGATCACCCAGTGGAAGGGGATGAAGCAGTAGAATACATATTCCTAGATGAAGCTACTCTGTAAGTTGAGGAGGAGACTTGGACGATGTACTTTGACGGAGCATCCAATCACTACAATTATGGGATAGGTGTGTTGCTGATAGCACCTGACGATTCCTATATACCTTTAGCCTTCAAACTTCAGTTCAAGGTGTCCAATAACGAAGCAGAGTATGAGGCGTGTATCGCAAGCTTAGAAGCCACCTGGAACTAGAGGCAAAAAGGTTAGATGTTATTAGGGACTCGAACCTAGTTGTTTCTCAAGCAAATAGAGATTGGAAAGTCCAAGAAAAAAAGTTGAAGATTTATCACTAGACCCTAGATGTTCTGATTCCTCGGTTTGAAAAGCTGACTTTTATCCATCTACTAAGAGAGAACAACAGGTTCACTAATGCTTTAGCAACTCTATCTTCTATGATAGACATCCCACTAGGAGTCCGGATGCGTCCGATTGTCATTGAGCAGAGATATACGCCAGCCTATGAAACTATCGCCGTAATAGATGAAGCGCAAGATAAAAACCCTTGGTACTATGATATTTGGAACTTCTTGGAAAAGGAGATTTATCCACCAGGGGCAAATGCCAAGGACAAAAGGGGAATACGGTGAATAGCCGTCTAATTTATCATCTGCGGAGGTAAACTGTACAAAAGAGGTCATCTGGGAATGTACAAGTTGTGTTTTGAAGAAGAAGAATCAAAGTGCCTGATGGAGGCTATCCGGAGGAGAGTGCAGAGTGCATATGAACGGAGTGATGTTGGCCCGGAAGATTCTTATGCAAGGTTAGTACTGGTCCACCATGGAGGAGAATTGTATTGGTTTTGTTTGGCAATGCCACAAATGCCAAATTCATGCTAATCACGTGAATATTCCATCGTCAAAATTGTACAACATGACATCGCCATGGCCTTTCTCGGTTTGGGAAATCGACGTCATCGGCGCAGTCACACCAAAAGGGTCGAATGGGCATGAATACATCTTGGTTGCAATTGATTACTTCACAAAGTGGGTGAAAGCTCAATCCTATGCAGTGTTGAAAGCATCGCATGTGGCCAAGTTCATCAGAAACAATATCATTTGTGGATATGGAGTCCTAAATGAGATCATATCAAATAATGGCTCCCACTTCAAGAAAGAGGTGATAGACTTGTTGGAGAAATACAATGTGGTTTTTCATAAGTTGTCTACATATAGGCTGCAAACCAATGGAGTTGTTGAGGCTGCTAACAAGAACATTAAGAACATTTTGCAGAAGATGGTTGAGACCTACAGGGACTGGCCAGATAAATTGCCATTCGCGCTCTGGGGCTATAGAACTTCAATCCGGACGTCTACAGGGGCAGCTCTTTATTCTCTCATCTACAGGATGGAGGCTGTTTTGCCAATTAAAATAGAAGTCCTGTCGCTGCGAGTTATAGCTGAGTGTTAGATAGCAGAGGCAGACTAGCAACATAACAGATTTGAGGAGCTGATGTTGTTTGATGAGAGAAGGCTGAAAGCATTGTATCACATTCAGGGTTACCAGCGCAGAATTGCTAGGGCTTTTAACAAGAATGTTAAGTCCCAGAATCTCAAGGAGGGAGATATGGTGCTGAAAGACAACTGAGCTCCCATCCATGACCTTAGGGGCAAGTTCAGACCCAATTAGACTGATCCTTACATTATCAAAACTATCTGGTCGGATGGAGTTGTTGTTCTCATGGACTTGGATGGCCTGGAATTTTCACAACTGATCAAAATTTGGTTATACCCAGAAAATTCGTCCATAAACGAGAGCAATGCATGGCCCGCGGTGAAATCTACCAACTCATCAATATGCGGTAGCGAAAAATCATCCTTTGGACTAGCCTTATTTAGATCCCTGAAGTCAACATAGACTTTTATTCTACCATCCTTCTTCGGAACTGGAACAATATTGGCCAACCATGTCGGATATTTAGATACAAGAAAAAACCTTACCTCAATCTGTTTGGTAACTTATTCTTTAATCTTTAAAGCCCAATCTGGGCGAACTGTACGCAGCTTTTGCTTAACTGGCCAGGCCTTGGGGTCACGAGGGATCCAATGTTGTACAATCTCAGGATTGATTCCAAGCATGTCTTTGTAGGACCATGCGAAAACATCTTTGAAATTTTTGAATAAAGCAATTAAACGCTTGCGTTCCTCCGAAGACAGCGTGGACCCAATCTGGACCAAGTTAGGATCTTCCTCAGTACCCACGTTAATTGATATGATTTCACTTGTACAAGGCTTAACACGCCTCTCCTCCTCATGATCTACCAAAATTTTCAAAACTTGAGGAATTTCTTCCTTTTCGTTTATGTCAAAATTTTGAAAATTAAGATCAATACAACAAACCAAAGGCATAGAGAAGTAGGCAACATTCACAACATTCTCATTCAAAAAGTCTGGATCTTCAGTTACAGTCGACTTAAAGGAAAAGCTAAAAGACGACCTGGACAGGACTTTGGCATCCGGGTTACCACTCTTAGAAGTACTAGACTCAGAGGAACTTGAATCTGACTCTAACTCCACAGACTCAGTGAAATCAGATCCGGACTCACTATCCAATTCAGAATTGTCGATGACGCCTTGCTCGAACTTCCAGACTAGGCGTGGAGCCTCAGATGCATGCACGATAAGATTGGAGAAATCCGCTGCTGAGGTATCCCCGATCATTGAGATAATAAAACTATCCCCCAAGTTGGTGGTCTCAGCTCTAGTAGTGGAACTCATCAGTAAGTCAGCCAATGCTTTTCCCAAGAGCTCCTCTTCTTCAATGCCCAGGTTTGCAATCATTCTTTGATCTGTACCAGTGCTTAGGTTTGTCTGTTCATCCTCCTCTTCTGGTAACTAGCGCCCAAAAAAGATCTCGAACCCTAGATACCTAGTCTTTGTTTCCCAGTCATAGCAGGGCTCTGGGAATCCACAGAATGGGAAATCTTCCCTTTGGAGGACAAAGCGTCCATTCAGGGTTCCTCGTATAGGTTTGTGGACTAACTCATACTGCTTCCCAGTCCTCTTTGTTTTCAGCCTCTTTCTCAACTCCTGCCTTTTCCTTTGCCAATCTACAACGATAGGTTTGTATCCCAGCTCAAAAGCATGGGGGTTATGACTCAGCTTCTTAGCAACGGTATCTCCCTGCCTTCCGCTTTGGCCTAGTCCCGACCTAGGCATATGCCCCTGTTTGTTTATCGTGTATATGGATTGCGCACTCATATAAACTCCATTGCTCTCTGCCATGATGGTTTGAACTAACCGCGCTTCTGCTAGAGAAAAATCGGAAAGGAACACGTCCTCTTCCCCATGTATGATCTCCAATAATGGTGCAGTGGTTCCTTGGGGAGGATGGATCGTAGAGTTACCGTACACAGTGGCAATCACGCCTTTAAAGGGGTACTTCACAAACTGATGGACTATTGATGATACAGTCTTCATTTGATAGAGCCAAGGCCTTCCTAGTAGTAGGTTGAACGTGGCCGGAACATCCATGACATGGAATTCTACCTCATGTTCGGATAGGCCGATCAAGATATTGCTCTTGAACGTTCCCATGCTATCCCTGCTTGTATTATCATAAGCCCGGACAACTTGGGTCATAGGTGTAAAGTTAATCGGCCTCAAACTGATGGCATAAGCAGTTCTAACTGGGCACATATTGATTGCTGACCCAGTATCTACTAATACCACTGGAATCCATTTTTTTTAACTCTCCAAGGTTATATACAAAGGTCTATTGTGGTTGGCACCCTCGGGAGGCAATTCTTTATCTGTGAAAGATATTATTGGCATAACATCCCCAGAGGTGACCAATGACACCAATTGGTTAGTGGTGGTGTCAATAGGCAGTTTGGCTCGATTTATTGCTTCGAGCAAGGCTTGCCTATGCTCCCGAGACGCCATTATCAGTTCCCAAATGGATATATCGGCCTGAATCTTCTTGAGTTGTTTCAAGACCATGTTCTCCTCCACATCCCTCTGTTTTGCTTTCTCGGCCTCCTTTCTAAAGGTCTTTGGCTGGTCTAATGCTGCGGGTTTGAAGTATCGACCACTCCGGGTCATATGATTGATCTTATCAGTATACTATGTGTCATATATGGTATCATCTTTCCAGCCTTCGTTAATGTAAGCATGACATAGGTCACTGTCTTCCCACCACTCTCCCAAAGTCATGATCGAACTGACATCGGGTTCTATCCGGAGCATATTGACATTGTGTGTCCCATCATTGTACCATTCTTCTTCCACCACAGCTTGAGTTTCATCATCCCAGTACTTCCTAAGTTTCCTGAATATCCTCTTTCAGTCATTGGGATCCCATTCTACTTTTTTGGTTATCTGGGCATCACCCACCGTTGTTTTAGGTTCTTCTTTTCCTTTTCCTTTGCCTTGTTCCAGAGCTATCTTCGCTTGGATTTCCTATATCCTTTCCTTTTGAAACTGTTCCAGTGCTTGTTCCTTCTCAGTAGGAGGTGCAGCGTCAGCCTTACCCTTAATGGTAACTTATTCTCCTCCTCCGGTCTCTTCTGTCTGTTCCTCCACATCGGACTTTTCCTCACTTAACCACCCATTGCTAGCTTCTAGTTGGCTTGGGTCCCACCATCTCATCTGTACACAGCTTGTGTCCTCTTCTTTGAAGAAGTAAAGATCCTCCAGATCCTCTTCTAATTCTGCCAGATCCTCCTCTAGGTTTGCTAAGTCATGCAGGCCTTGCTCGGGGCCACTCATTCTGATTCTGTGCCATTTGGTCTTCGCCGATAACATTAATCCTAAGAAAATTCGACAGTATGATCACTGGCTTTGGCTGATCAATGGCCACATTGTATAAGCTAGGAACATACTCCTCCGCAAGCAAGACCCCCTTCTCTATGACACGGGTATCAGGCGACCCTGTCTTTAGTGCATTTTTCTCTTTCTCCACTTCTACTACCATGGGCCTGGGTGGGGTTTTTGGTGTTAAATCCATTATGCACGTGTCTGTGCCTTCTGGAATGACTACCTCCGCCTTTGGTAGGTGGGATAAAGTAATGTATATGCTGGGGTTGAAGGTGGGTGGTAGTGTATGGATGTGGTTAATGTTTCTGGGCAGGGAGACTTGGTTATGTGCAGGGAGCAGGTTGGTTGTTACGTTTGGTTTTGCGAGTGGGGTGATGACTTTGTTGTGGATGAGATCTTGAATCTCATGACGTAGGCAGTAGCACATGTTTGTGGGATGGCCATGTTGTTGATGTAAGATACAATACTAGGTAGGGTCATGTTTGGGTGGCAATGGGTCTTGAAGTGGTCGAGGATCGAGAGGCTTTAGATGCCCCTTTCATATCAATAACTTGAGGGCTTGAGTTGGGCTCATATGGAGGGGAGTAAAGACTCTACGTTTTTAGGGTGGACCGGTATTTTGTGAAGGCTTTGAGGTTGTGGCAGTAGCAAAGGGATCAGCCATCTCGGCTGTTGTGATGACATTACTGACATCCGCAGGCCGCGAAATAGTGCTACTGTTAGCATTGGTATTCCCAGAGAACAATCTTCTTGCGGGTTCGCTTGTTCAGTGGATGATACTCTTTTTGAATACACTCTCAATCTGGACCCCCAGATCATATAAGGAAGCGAATGTGGACAACGGTGCCACTATAATTCTCTGCAATATGTTTGGCTCAAGGTTTTGGACTACTAGACGGACTTGTTCTCTTTCAATAGGCCTATTAGTCATTCAGGCTGCTTTGGCTCTCCACCGGGTGACAAAATCAATGAATGATTCTTTGGGGTTCTGGGTAGTAGCCTCCAGCTCACTAATGGTTACTTCTATCTGAGTGTTATATGAGTATTGATTGACAAATGCCTTAGATAGCTTCTCCCAATTCCATTTTGTAGAATCCTCTAATTTAGCGTACCAGATGGCCGCTACATCAGACAGGGTCCTTCCAAATAACGAAAGCTTCTACGTCTGAGACAAACCCATGGGCCTCAATACATCCAAAAACAATCGGACATGCACGATTGGATCCCCACTCCCATCGAATCTGTCGATGTGGGGCATTTTAAATTTTTTCGGTAATCTGACCGAAGCCTCAGTGTACCCATCTTCGATCTTTGGAATAGAGTTGAAGCCCTAGGATTTCTTTAATGCTTTCTCTAACCTGGTTATTTTGACCAAGGCTGGATCAATTTCATTGATATCGAAAAGAAAAATCCTTGGAGGACGTTGAACCGGAGGACGATAAGCTGGAGCTGGAGGAAACATGTCTTGAGGATCTAGGACTGGTAGATTTTCTGCTGGTGAGGATATATCTGGTTTTGGCTGAGCAGTAGGGACCGGATGCAAAGTTGACGCTGATGTCCCGAATGTATGCCACAGATCGGCAATGACTTCATCTTGTGTAACCATCCTTTGGTTTACAGTTTCCATAGTCCTTTGGACGACAATCATTATGGCAGCAAATTCCTCTGCGTTTGGTGTTGTGTTATGTGCCATTGCTATCCTAGGTGAACTAGATGTTGGTGAATTGATTGACTGAGAACGAGTGGGTGTTTGTGGGGTGCTTTGTACTGAATCTACTGATTGATTGTTCCTTCTCCGTCGAGTGACTAGAGGAAGCGAGACTAGCATGGGCTAACTACCAACAACATCTCGAGCTTTGCACAGCCTGCCGAAACGAGTCCACACAACTAGGGGAATATCGTGTCTTTCTGAAGCTATGATGGTAAACTACCTAGCAAAAAGAAAAAAAGAAAAACAAGATCAAAATCGAATAGCACTCCAGCCCCAATTCACAATAGCCAAGACACATAGCTATAGTCACCCCATTTTTGACCGACCTTAAGACTCAGACGTCATCGTTTGTGTACCCGATGATTGTGCATGTTTGTGCTCGTTTTGAGTGCCCGAAGCTCTCGGCGGAACGCCTTGTCTTTGAGCCTCTAAACTCTCTATGTTTTGGCCTTGTTTTTGGGCCAAACCTTGGTGCCCTTTGCCTGGAGGGAGGAGAGGCCTTGTCGGCCACTTTTGGCCCTTGTCGGTCACTTCTTCCTTTTGTCGGCCACCTTAGGTGGTCGGTCGGCTAGAGGAGGTGGCCGGTCGGCCACCTAGAGTGGCCGACGGCCATTTTTCTCATTTTTCAGATATTTTATGTGCCAACTGTGCCAGCTGTTGATCACTGAAGCCATCCTCCATATGGAGGGATAGAAACAAGCTTTTGGCTTGTTTGTCTATATAAGGGGAGGTCCCTCCCCCATTTTGAGGGTTCAGAAAAATTGTGAGCAAATTTTCACTCACTCTCTCTAGAATCCTCGCTCTCTTCCTATTTAGTGCTTGAAAGTGAGTTTTCTTCACATATTTGCATACAACCCCTTAACCAAATTAGACTACCTTGTTGCTGAGGTGCTTGAAGGTCTTATTTGGGCTGTTGAAGGCTGGTTTTGGCTCAGAAGTTGCTTTTTTCCTGCTGTGCTTCAAGGGTAAGGCTTTACCCTCTTTAAAGCTTTATTTAGTTGCTTGTTTGGCCACTTTTGCATGCTGTTTTTGGCCTACTTTTCAACCAAAAAACCCTTTATTTTTAAGGTTTAAAAATGTTAGTTTGAGGCCTTTTTGGAGTTAGGGGTGGTCCACCCTCTTTTGTAGCTTATTTGCTAAGCTTTGTGCCATCTTTTAAAGCTTTTAAAACAATCTTTTTTTCACCTTATAACGACTAAATTCTAGGGAAATTTTAGTGGTATAAAGTTGGTTTTGAGGTCCCAAATAGAAGGGGGTGGCCTCCCCTCCTTGTGTTTTGTTTGCATGTGTTGATGCCTAATAAGTGAGCTTCTATTTCTACTTTTTTGAAGCTTAGTTCAAGCATGTTTTAGGCTTTATTTTGACCTGCTTTAACTCTATTTTTGGCTGGTTGGGTCAATTCTTGCTTACTTTTTGTACTTGTAGTGCAATCTTGCTCACTAGCCTTGCATGCCTAATGAGTTAGTTTATCATTCTAGCTTGTGTTAGCTTAATTCTAGCACATTTTTGCTACTAATTTAGCATGCTTTAGCTCTGTTTTGGTCATATATGCTTTGCTTTGTATAGTTATATTGTAGTTAGCCTTTACTAGCTTTATGTCTTAGGCCCTCTAGCATGCCTTATTTGTGATGTTTGCATGGTATAGCATCATTTAACATGTGATTTTAGAGCATATGCCTCTGTCACACTCTCACATATATCACTCTTTAATTGCTTTTGAGAGTTGTGCCCTATGCCTTGTTTGCGAGCCAACATGTGCGCATGATCTTCTATTCTTTTGTGCCTTAATGTCAACATGTTTAGGCCACTGATTTGGGATATTTTAGGTCTGTCCATAGCTGGTTTGGCTATTTGAGCTTGATATTGCATGCTTCTAGTGTAATACACTTCACTAGCATTGATGCCTTTGGCTATTAACATGTTGTGCATGGGTTGATTGCATGATTTTATGTCTTTAGCATGCCATATCAGCACTGAAAGTCTGCCATCTCCCTCCGTTCTTCACATTTTAATTCACTTTTGAAAGTGGTCTTAAGCCCCTTGTCAGCTTGAGCATGAACTTGAGGTATTCATGCCTAATGGTTTTAATCCTCCCTTGAGGATTTCTACTAACCAACAGCATGAGACCTCTTTTATGCTCAAGGCATTTGTGGCTTAGACCATCTTTCTAATTAGAGGACTTTCACATTGGACTAAACCAATTAAAGGACTAATTGGTAAGCTAAAATGTGTAAACAAGAAATCGACCAAGTAAAACATGAACAAGATAAGCATTCGTGTTGCATTGCATGTGTTTGGATCGGACGTTAATCCAAACACAAGAAACGATGGACATTTTAAACTCAAAGTGATGAAACGCGTCACGTTTCTTGGTCGCCAACAGCCTTGATCATGCATGATAGGGTGGAGGCTCTTTGAGTCTTGTTTGTGCACTCACTAAGCTTGTACAAACTTGGTTTTTGGGCCATCATGCATTGAGATGCTTGATTGGTGGCTTGAGAGCCAAGCGTCCACTCATTTGAGCTTGTGAAATGATAAGGATGGTGGCAGTACACACATTTCCTTGCAAATACATTGTCTTGGCTTTGTTGTTCTCTATTGCAGCAAAAACAACATTTTGGGAAAGGAGGTAGCCGACCAGCCACTTGCACTAGCCGACCGGCCAGTTGGAGTGGCCGGCAGCCACTTTTGGTGGTCGACCGGCCACCAGTTCATTTTGGTACAAAAATGTCCCTGTTTTGGGGCAAAGGAAGTTTGAAGTTGGCACAATTTTCAGAAATCAAGGCAAGTGCAAATAGAGACAATCGACGACAAGGCGATGGATTTCCGGGATGTCGCCAACCGAGCATGCATCTCACCCTCGCCCGCGAGGCCATTTAATTGCTTATGATTAGTTTGTGTAACTAATTAATCAATTCATTTTGTAATATAGTAGTTAGCTTAGCATAGCTAGTTATTTGATTGTGTTGTAATAATTAATTAGCTAAGTTAGTTGATTAGTTAGTTTGTAATAATTAGCTTAGCTTAGTGTAGCTTAGCTTATTTATTTGGACCCTCCTTTGAGAGGGCGCAATGTTGTAATAAGTGTGCGTGAGTGTGTGCATGTCTTCCAACCCCACGTCTTTCTCCCTTTTATTTAACTGCTTTCAATGGTTAGATTAGGGCATGTTTTGATTAGCATACCTTATGCTTGCATGTTTGGATCATTCATTTGTCTTGCATGCACCGGGCTCGGCGCATCATTCAAGCTGCATCGCATTTCAATATACCTATTTGAATACGTGTTTAAAAGCATGTTATCAAATTGTTGCATTCATATGCCATCTTAGATAGCCGAGCCTATTTAGTTGCATTATTGCATGTGTAGCATTAGGCATCTTGTATAGTTAGGATCATGCATGATTTCTAACTAGCTTTTGTTTTGGCTTGGAATACACTGTAAGTTTTACGCTTTAGCATACTTGCATGAGTGTGAGTGATGCCATGTTTCGCATGCTTGCCATGAGGCTATGTGCTTATATGATTAACTGCATGAATGCCTGTGGATGAAGGCTTTGTTGCTTGAATTGGAACAATTCGATGAATGTGAGTTTTAAGCTCACTCTGCGAAGTGGCAAATCATCATGTTTTAAGCCCATTTGAGGGTGGCAAATCCGTGCTTTAGCCCACTTGAGGGTGGCATTTTCAAAGCAATTTCGAAAACAAACATGAGTTGAATTCGTTCCAATTCTTGCGACTTAGTCTATACTTGTATGCATGCGCGCCACATAGTAAAGTTAGCTAATAACTGGAATAAGAACACGTGTTTATAAAACAACATATCATGCTTAGTATAGGCCGATCTTTGATCGGGCGAGCGGGGATGCTCATTTCAGGACCTTCCCCTCTCGTACCCAAGTTCCTGAGCTGAGGCAACTTTGGTGATGACGGACACGTGGCCTTTGGCATGAGTCAGGGTTTCCTAAATTTTCCAAAAATAAAATATTTAGGTGGCGACTCTGTAATCTGACAAAGTAGTCCAGTTTTGGCATTATTTGATTCAAAATCTGATTTTCCAAAATGACTTACCGAATTGGACTATTTGGTGTTTATCAGTCTCACATTGCATTTTATGAGATTAGATTTAGAACCATGACGGGTGTCTGAACTGTCGGAGACCAATTCGCGCCTTTCTGAAAGGGGGCGGACGAAGAAAGTTGAGTGCTACAATAGCTGAACTGTAATCCCCACTAAACTCTGTTTTCAAACCCATCCTAATATGTACAGTCTCACTGTAAAAACACATACCAAGTAAAAGAACCAAAACACCCCTATGAGGGGGGTAGGGTTACCCTGTCCTAGATTTTTGGCATGATCTAGGCTGTAATATTTCAAACAAGTTTCACAACATCCTACAAATAGGTGGCATCCTGTCCTAAATTGGAATAGTCACTATAGTTTTACTGTATGCAACTACGTCGAATGGTCAAAAGGGTATCTTGGCAAGATTACCTAATAGACCTCTAACACCTAACATCGAGAAGTGAAAAGAGGATCAAATGGTACAGCGGTAGTCCAGATTCAAGGGTTGTGTTCCCAACATGGCAGAGCCATGACTAGTTAGCCTTTTGGCAAGCCTTTCGAGTGAGCCTTCGACATACCGTTCAGGAATAGCAGTCAGCAAACACAGTGATTTTAAATGCTCCAATGCAAATGCAAATGCAAAGAAACATATAAGTGTAAATAAAAAGCCGCATCATGAGTTTTAAGTCAAATTCTCTAAATTCCCCAGCAAAGTCGCCAGAAACTGTAGCCCGGCTTTCTGCGCTCCTTTCAGAAGGCGAATAGCCGTACAATTCGAACTCCACTTGTGGTTCTAAATCTGATTTCACAAGTGTAATGTGAAACAGTGAAAATACAAAAAGAGTCCAAATCCTGCAATTCTTTTTGGAAAATTGAAGTTTGAATCAAATGCCAAAAATGAACTGCTTTGCCAGATTTTAGAGTCGTCACCTAAATATTTTTGGAAAATTTTGGAAACCCGAGACTTGTTCCAAAGGCCATTAGTCCGTCACCACCAAAATGTCTCGGCTCGGGAACTTAGGTACGAGAGGGGAAGGTCATGAATTAAACACCCCACTTGCCCGATCAAAGATCGGCCTCTACTAATCATGATGTGTTTCTTATTTACATTATATGCTCTTGTTCCAATTTATTAGCTATTTTATTATGTGATGCGCACACAAGGTATAAACTAGTTTTGCAAGATTTGGAACGTTTGATCTCATGTTTTGTTTTGAAATTGTTTTGTGAATTTGCTACTTGAAAAAGTGGGCTTAAAATGGAACATTTAATCAAACTACTCCAACTCAAGCAATTAGCCTTCATCCACAAGTATTCAAACAATTATATCATTTAAGCACTTAGCCTCATGGAAAGCATGGTAGATATGGCAACACAAACACTTGATGCAAGATGTTCAAACGTAAAAGCTCACCTAGTACTGCAAGCCAAAACAAAGCAAAAATAATTAGAAAAATATGCATGCTCCTGATTAATGCACCATGACTAAATGCAATACATACATTTATGCAATTTTCAATAAGCTCAGCTATGTGCATGGTATATGATCTGATTCAAGACATGTGATAAATCACGTATTCAAGTAATGAATTTAAACATTTGGTTAGTATGATGAGCCGAACCTTAGATGCATGCAAGACAAATGGATGCAAAACATGAGAATGCTAATGAAACGTGATGTTCTAAACTAACCATCGTAAGCATTTAAATAAAAGGGAGAAAGATGTGGGGTTGGAAGACACACACATTATTACAACATTTGACCCCTCACGCAGGAGGGTTCGAATTAGTGTCCGAAAGTCTGAATTAACTAACTATTACAAAAAATGGGCGAATGAATAATAATTAACTTAACTAAGCTAATTAACTACGTTATTACAACAATTTAATTAGCTATACCAATTATCAATAAGCAATTGCTACAATAATACTAATTATAATAAGATTAATTTACAACTATGATAATTATAACACTAATGAAACAATTAATCGCGTTTGACAAAGGCGTAAGTGAAGATGGATGAGGGTTGCATGTGCAGCACCTGAGAGCTACCCTATCTGTCCAAGCCAACTCTGTTTCACCTTCAGCCACTGCCTTTGTTTTCTACAAAACTGCACTGCTGGCCACGAACTGAGGGCTGGTCGTGCATCAGTGATGGCTGACCAGGTCTACAGATGGCCAGCCGTGCCTCAATTTGGTACAAAACTTTTGTTTTTGTGTTCTGAAGTGAACTAGTGTAGACAGACTGTTCTCAAGCTCTGTTTGTTCCATTTTTCCTTCTCTGTCATAGAGAAGGTCGAGAGAAGGATGAAGTTGGTCCCAAAACCATAAACGAGCAAGTTGATTGCTTGATGATTCTAGACACAAGTTTGGACAAAAGTCAATGAATATAATAAATAAGACCACCCCTCCCTCTTGTCATAGAGTGAGCTCAAAGAGGGAGGTTGCACTGCTTCAAGAATCATCAAAATGCCATGAATTAGCATGTGACGACTCTTGACACAAGGAACATAGCATAACATTCGGCCAAGTTCAAGTGATTCTAACCATTTTCTTTATATGGGTTCTTCCAAGTTTTAAGTCAATTTTATGAAGCCTTGCTATATTTTAGTCCATTTGTCCATGGTGATGTTAAAATCCTCTAAACAAGAAGTAATGTCAAATGAGAGGTTCTTCTAAAGCATGAGAGAGAGAGAGACTATACCTTTGACAATGAATCTTTGAAAAGATTAAGCCATTAAGTAGGAGTCTTTCTTACATATTTTGAGCAACCTCAATCGGTTGAAATCATTCTCAAGAATGAAAGAGATGGATGGTGGATTGATTGTTAAAATTAGACGTTTAGACATAGAAATAAATTGAAGAAAAGCTTAGACCAATATATAACATGTTATGCAGGCATACCTATGAGACAACAAATGAATTAACCAAAGCTTGAACCAACTAAACAACTTAGGACAGCCCTCAAACTGCACTTATTAGATGAAAAATAGAGGCTCAAAGTTAATGAAAAGAGCCTAAAAAAACTAAACAATGAAGAGGGGGAATAAGGCTGGTAAGCAAGAACAAGGAGGGGTGGCTAACCCCTCCACTTTTGAAACCTCAAAGCATGATTTTTAACCCTTTTTTTTAACTCTGAAAATCAGTGTAAAAGAAAGGTTTGAGCTATAGGTAAAGATATTGAAAGAGTGTAAACTCTCTCTACTCTTTTGGTAGCTGTTCAAACCCAATCTTAAACACTTAGAATAGACTCAAAGCAACACAAAACAATAATAATTAGGTAGGAATTGAAAGATATGAAAGCAAGAAGGAAGACAAAAAAGCTTATATCTTGCAAATAAGTTAGCTTTTGATTATGATCCAAGCTTGGTCTCAACCCACTCTTAAGCTTGAATAATGCTTCTCAAATATCAACCAAAGCTCTAAGATGGTGAGAAAAGGTTGTGTATGGTGTATGGAGATGACACAAGGGAGCTATGTTAGCACAAAGGTTGCTTGCCATGGAAGAAGGAGCATGGAGGAGCTCTCAAGGTGTATATAGGCTTTCTAAATTTTGTTCAACCCCCAAAACAATAACACAGCTTCGTTTTTATAGAATTTGAGCCAGAAATATCATAAATATCTTCAAAAATGAATAGTTGGTAGCCTCCCTCCCAAAATGGTGTTTCTCGCCACCAAGCCCGGCCGGCCATTCATAGCCACGGCCGGTCATCACTGATACACGGCCGGGCCTTGATGCCCTCTCTGTTTTTTCGGTTCAAACTTAGCTCACGGTGGAAAAAGGTCCAAAAATGAGACTCAAAGGTTCAAACAAGGTAAATGTTGAATATTTGAGGTTATTTTGAGGGTCTGATTGAATTCGAATCGCTGTGAATTCAAAGCACACAATTCAACTTTCATCATCGAGTGTATCGAACCAAGCACCTAAGTCCTGCAAGCAGTCAAAATGGGGTGTCTACAATTACCTATAGCCTCAAACCTGATTAAATATGTTTCAATAGACTTAAAATTTGTCCAATGAGCCGTGCTTATATGGCATAGCAAAATTATTCCCAAAAAAGAAAAAAAAAATTCATAATAACTCACACATATAAGCAAACTTAACATTTTGCACATCCAAGAACTTCAAACATGTAGTTAGCCAAGCAAAAGTTTATATATATGGGTGAGCCAACAAATCCACCAAGATGGCAAAAAGAGTAAACAAAAGAACAAAATAAAGTCTCGTGCGTGAGACGTTCGGGTTGACTCCACAAAACTTAACTTCCTCTCACATTTTTCACTGAGGCTGGGTTTGGACATCTCTTTGCTCACCTACATGCATGTAAATGCGAGTGAGTGAAAGCCCAATGAATAATATCAAAATAAAAAAGTTACATGAATGAAATTTGTAACAGACATATCAAACGGCCTTAGGCCCATTCAAAGTTCTATCTAATACATCAAACAGCCTCAGGTCCATACTTATCAAACGGCCTTTGGCCCATCATATCAAACGGCCTCGGGCCCATTTCATTCTTATTAGACTGCCTTGGGCCTAATTCATTCTTATTAGATAGCCTCGAGCCCAATCCATTCATGTCAGATGGCCTCGGGCCTAATTCATTCATATCAAATGGCCTCGGGCCCAATTCATTTATGTCAAACGGCCTCTGGCCCAATCATTCATGTCAAATGGCCTTTGGCTCAATCATTCTTGTCAAAAAGCCTCTGGCCCAATTATTCATGTCAAACGGCCTTTAGCCCAATCATTTATGTCAAACGGCCTTTGGCCCAATCATTTATGTCAAACGGCCTCGGGCCCAATTCATTTATGTTTATGTGCATTTCATACTTGAGATCATAATCATTTCATAATCATAATCGTATTCCCACAGGGCATAATGAATATTCGTTCACAATTCAAATTAACAAATTCGTGAACTTATACAGAAGTAAGCATTTGGAAAGTAGTATACTTCAAAATATCCTTACTAAGATATTACTCATAGTGTTCTGCCGATGGATTTGCCTTTGCGCTTGACCCTCGACATTTCATAACATATTGGGTCACAAGCGATTCAGTCTGTTCTTAATTTATTTATTTCTCTTAGGCCTCTTTTTTATCCTTTTAGTTCATTTACAATGCTCAATGCATGCCTAAGAGTGCTTAGAAATGAAAGAGAATAGAAAACGAAACATGAAACAACTTTTCAAAAATTTTGAAACAGGACTTTCTGCTCGAGATCAGCATTAGTCGCTTGAGCAACCTGTAAAGCTCTGTAAAAGTACTGGTTGCATGAACTTTACGCTTGAGCTAGATTTCTGATGCTCGAGCGAGGACTCTTGCAAAACAGGGTTCGGTCGAGCATAGGTTTGCCGCTCCAGCTATTGTGCAATCACTGTAAAACTTCTGGGAACTCGACTTTTACGCTCGAGTGACACTTCCCTCGCTTGAGCGGAAAGGTAGAATTCTAGGTTTTCCATAGTTTTGTTTAAAGCTCAAATCACAATTCCAAAGGTCCATTTCATGTATAAAACACTCAAATATGCAAGTACACTCCCAAAAACATATATTTGAAGATAACTCGCAACCATAGTTCAAAATTCCATGGGTTTAGCAAATTCCTAACCATAAACTTTATATGTACACCATTCATGTTTTGTATCTTACATGGACAAGCACCTAGGCTTGAAGTTATGCTTCAATTTATAAAACTTCTTACATGCATGTGTCAAACAACCTTCAATTCAATATGTTTCACATGCAAATATGCAAATTTATGGCTAAATCTCACATGCATGTACATATTAACTTCAAATTCACTATCATCAACTCAACTCTTGCTCTTAATTACATATCTTGCTTGAATTCAGTTAATTATAAACTTAAACATATGAGTTTGAGTTCAATTACTCACCTAGAAGCTCCAATCTTCCAAATTCTAGCTAGTTCTTAAGTGAATCTTCTCAATCGTCAAGCTTCTTGCTTAATTCTACAATTTTTGCCTTCACTCTCTCTCTAGAACTGTCCCTCTCTCTCTCTCTCTCTAGAGTGTATTTCAGATTTTGAGCTAAAAAATGGTGAGCTTAAGTGTAAATAGGTCACTCATATATGTTTGCCTAATCAATTTTGATTAAGGCTAATTAATTAAGCTTAAATTAATCAATTTAATCAAATTAATTTGGTCTAAATCAATTTTTTTTTTTAAATTTCGCCATAGGCTCTAAAAATCATGCTAATCACAATGGTGCAGACAATTCCAGTTTCTGTAACCTCTACGGTCTTCAATTTTCAAATTATAGCAGTAAGTTGTTTAGATTTTCCTACGGGGAACAGATATAGTTTCAAAAACATAAATAATCACACAATTACCACCAAAATCATATTATGCATATAATCATAATCATAATTAAGGTTGGTTAACAAAATACAGAACAGGATTATCACAATCTTCCCTCCTTTAGGAAGTTTGGTCCTCCAAACTTATTTTACCTCCATCCGAAAAGTTGCATCTCATTCTCTTTTTCCCATGTTGCATCCTTTCCATAGTGTTCTTTCCATTCTACCTTTACCATTGAAATGGACTTGTTCCTCAATTGTTTTTCTAGTCAAGGATGTGTTCTGGCCATTCTTCGTATTCCATATTCTCATCAAGTGCTATCCGGTGGTAATCACTCACATGAAACGGGTCTCAACATTGTGTATTTATTGTGTATTTATTCGAATCAAGTGCTATCCGGTGGTAATCACTCACTCAGAGATAACCCTTCAACATCGATACGTGGAATACATTGTGTATTTATTCGAATCCTGGTGGCAAAACAACTCTATAAGCGACTGGGTCAAGCCTTTACTGGATTTAAAACAACCCAATGTAACGAGGTGACAATTTACCTTTCTCACCAAATCTCAACTAGCCCTTCATCAGAGTAACACAAATAAACACATTATCTGCAACCTCATACTCAAAAGGTCTTCTTCGAACATCTGCATAATTCTTTTGCCGGCTCTATGTTGTCTTGAGCCTTTGTTGGATGATTTTAATCTTCTAAGAATTGTCTTGCACAATTTCGAGCCCAAGTAAAGCTCTATCTCCGACCTCTGTCCAACAAATTGGCGATCTACACTTTTTTCCATATAAAGCTTCGTATGGTGCCATATCGATGCTGGAGTGGAAACTGTTATTGTACACAAATTCTGCTAGTGGCAAATAGTCCTCCCAACTCCTTTGAAAATCTAAAGCACACATTCTGAGCATGTCTTCCAAGGTTTGTATGGTCCGTTCTAATTGCCCATCTATTTGTGGATGGAACGCGGTACTAAACCTCAATTCTGTTCCCATAGCTCTTTGCAAACTTTTCCACAATCTAGATACGAATTTTGGATCTCTATTCAAGACAATAGATACTGGAACTTCGTGCAAACGAACAATCTTATCAACATATATAGTGGCTAATCCATAAGCATCAAATGTAGTTCTAACTGACAGAAAATGTGTGAATTTAGTCAATCTATCAACTACAACACAAATAGATTCCATACCTCTAGGAGTTCGAGGTAGACTAACAATGAAGTCCATGGTTACAT
This sequence comes from Camellia sinensis, assembly GCF_055761805.1. Classification (NCBI taxonomy): domain Eukaryota; kingdom Viridiplantae; phylum Streptophyta; class Magnoliopsida; order Ericales; family Theaceae; genus Camellia; species Camellia sinensis. The sequence continues at coordinate 66,078,682 of NC_138972.1, forward strand.
GCTCCCACTTCCATTCTGGAATAGGGAGAGGTTGCAATAGACCGCCTGGTTTTTAATTTTCAGCTTTAACTTGCTGACACTGAAGGCACTTGGGCACATACTCTGCGATTTCCTTCTTTATTTTGGGCCACCAATAGCTTTGCTTCAAGTCTTGATACATTTTTTTGTTACCCGGATGCATAGCAAACATCGACTTGTGAACTTCATCTAGGATTCTCTTCTTTAGTTCAGTAATGTTTGGGACACAAATTCGGTTTTGAAATCTCAACACTTCACCATCAACGCTGAATTTTGATTTCGGTTTTGCCTCAACTCATCAATTATTTTCTTGAGGAACTTATCCTCTTTTTGCCTTTGCTTAACTTCATTAACTATTGCTGGCTCAGCTGAAATGGCACCTATCAACCCAGTTCGTTCATGTAACACAACTTCAATCTCAGCTTTCTCAAAATCTTGTAACTTTTTGTTTAGTGAGTAGATAAGTTAAGTTCCCTATTGATTTCCTGCTCAATGCATCGGCAACTGTATCGGCCTTTCTTGGGTGGTACTAAATCTGAAGGTCATAACCCTTTATTAACTCGAGCCATCTTCTCTATCACATATTCAACTCCTTTTGAGTAAAGAAGTATTTTAGGCTTTCGTGATCCATGTAAGCTTCACATCTTGCCCCATACAGGTAATACTGCCAAATTTTCAAAGCAAACACAATTGCGGCTAGTTCCAAGTCATGTGTTGTGTAGTTCTTTTCATGTGGTCTCAATTATCGGGAAGCATAAGCAATCACCCTTTTGTTCTACATTAGTACATAGCCCAGACTTTTATAAGAAACATCACTAGATATTACAAAGTTTTCTGTACCTGTAGGCAATGTTAACACTGGTGCAGAAGTCAATCTTGTTTTCAATTCTTGGAAGGCAGATTCATTTTCATCATTCCATTCAAATTGTTGTCCTTTGCATATCAGTTGGGTAAGAGGTATAACTATTTTTGAAAATTCCTTCACAAACCTTCTGTAGTACCCAGCTAAGCCCATGAAACTGTGAACATCTGTTACATTTGTTGGTGTAGGCCAACTTATAATTGCCTCTATCTTTTGTGGGTCTACCGAAATCCCATCTCTATTGATGACATGCCCTAAGAAAACAACTTCATCTAACCAGAACTCACATTTCTTTAATTTAGCAAATAATTTCTTCTCTCCAAGTGTTTGCATGACGGTTCTCAGATGTTCTTCATGTTCAAGTCTACTCTTTGAATATATCAGAATATCATCAATAAAAACCACAACAAATTCATCAAGGTAAGGTCTAAAAATTTGATTCATAAGATCCATAAATGCTGCAGGGGCATTAGTCACTCCAAACGACATAACAAGAAATTCATAGTGACCATACCTCGTTCTTAATGTAGTTTTCTCAACATCTTTTGCCTTTACCTTCAACTGGTGGTACCTGGATCTCAAATCAATTTTAGAAAATACTTGTGAGCCCTGCAACTGATCAAATAGGTCATCAATTCGGGGTAAAGGGCATTTATTTTTTTATCATTACCTTGTTCAATTCACGGTAGTCAATACACCGGCGCAAGGTTCCATCTTTCTTTTTCACAAATAATACTGGTGCACCCCATGGTGAACTACTTGGTCGAATAAACCCTTTGTCAAGTAAGTCTTGCAATTGTTCTTTTAATTCTTTCATTTCAGTAGTAGCCATTTTGTAGGGGGTTTTTGAGATAGGCTGAGTACCTGGTACAATATCAATAGTAAACTCTATCTCCTTGTCAACCAATTCTCCTGGCAATTCATTTGGGAATACATCTAGAAACTCGTTAACAATAGGGATACTGCTCAATTCAACATTCAAAGATTGTTCAGACAATACACAACACAAGTAACCTCGACACCCTTTCCTAATTAATTTACATGCTTTCATTGTAGATATAAAATAAGGTGGAGGCACTACCCCGTTACCTTCAAACACAATTTCTTCCTGCCTTGGTGATCTAAATACAATTCGTTTCATTACACAATCGATGGTGGCGCAGTATTTAGATAACCAGTCCATGCCCAAAATTACATCAAAATGTCTAAAGTCCAAGGGTAACAGATCTACATACAAAGTAGATCTCGAAGCAAATGCATAAGTTATAAAAGAGTGTGTTGATCCAGAGTCAATTAACACAAATGCATCTTGCTTACATATAGAGGTAGTACTTGAGATGACGGCTTCTGCGTTCCGTGCATCACCCGGAACAAGTGCAAAGAGTCTCCTCTGCCTCACAGTGTCTCCGGCATTAGTAGGCCTCGTAATGTTTTTAGGTTTTGGGATCAATGCAGTTGAGCTAGTAGCTAACTTCCCACTGCTTTGTTTACAATCGTTGGCCATATGCCCTGTTTTACCACACTCAAAGCAGGCCCCTGAGACACGGTAGCAGACCTTGTGATGTCTTTTACCACATTGGTTGCACATTGGAGACGTATCTCTGGAAGAATTTGAATTGCTTGAGGAGCCCGCATTCTATTTCTTTGAAAAGAAGCTCTGCCATTTACTTTTTTAATCAGTTGATGATTTGCTCTGTCTGGTTGTGTTAGCTTCTGATATTATGGTCCGACCTAACACATCAATATAGGTTTCTAGCTTTAGCACATTCACCTTCTCTAAGATATCATCTCGAAGACCTCTTTCAAAGTGTCTCGCTTTCTTATAGTCGGTATCGGCCATGTGTGGTGCAAATCTGGCCAATTCAGTAAACTTGGCCTTATACTCAGCTAGTGTCATGTTGTTTTGCTTAAGTTCCATGAATTCTAACACTTTCTTGTCACGAACACATTGTGGAAAGTATTTGTCGTAGAAAATTTCCAAGAATCGTGCCCAGCCAATATCTTAATTGCTTTCACGCATCAATATCCACCACCTTTTTGCTTCATCTTCTAGTGTAAAGGTGGCTGGCAATACTTTCTATGTTTCCAGACAAGGAAACACTTCAAACAATTTCTCTATACCAATGACCCACGCTTTAGCCTTCAATGGATCCAATCCCCCATGAAATTGTGGCGGTTTCATTTTCTTAAACTCTTTGGTGAGAGCTATTTTTCAATCATCATTTTGTAGATCTTGTATAGGCGGTACCGAAGGTGGAGGCAGAGGATGTGGCTATTGCCACTATTGTTATTGCCTCAATGTTTCTACTATATCCTGTATTAATCTTTCCATCCTATCCGTTTTGGTAGTAGAGGACTCCTCTAATTCATCACCTCTTGTTCTCACCATTAGCTGATTGAACTTGCATTATTTTTTATACAAAAATGTTTACAAGTATGCATATATAAGAGAGCATACATATTCAAATAACTCACAATGCAAGCAAATCACTAAACATATAGCGCATAGTCATTCATTTCGAAACATTTAAGCATATTTTCAATGTCTTCGAGTTCATACTTATCACATGAATTCATCCTCGATCTTTTCTAGATGCTTATTGCTCATTTGGACAAGTGTGTGAGTTATTAACTCGTGCTCTGATACCATTCTGTCATGACCTGAACCTGCCCCTATGGATTAAGGTCATAATCGGCCAGTAATCATGAGATTACATACGGCCTCAAACCTGATTAAATATGTTTCAGTAGAAATAAAGGGGGCCAGAACGAAAGCAGACTTAAAATTTGTCCAATGAGCCGTGCTTATATGGCATAGCAAAATTATTCCAAAAAAAAAAAAAAAAAACTTTTCATAATAACTCACACATACAAGAAAACTTAACATTTTGCACATCTAGGAACTTCAAACATGTAGCGAACCAAGCAAAATTTTATATACATGGGTGATCCAACGTATCCACCAAGATAGCAAAAAGAGTTAACAAAAGAACAAAATAAAGTCTCGTGCGTGAGACGTTCAGATTGACTCCACAAAACTTAACTTCCTCTCACATTCTTGACTAAGGCTGGGTTTGGACATCTCTTTGCTCACCTACATGCATATAAATGAGAGTGAGTGAAAGCTTAGTGAATAATATCAAAATAAAGAAGTTACATGAATGGAATTCGTAACAGACATATCAAACGGCCTTAGGCCCATTCATAGTTCTATCTAATACATCAAACAGCCTTAGGTGCATACTTATCAAATGGCCCCTGGCCCATCATATCAAGCGGTCTTGGGCCCAATATCATGTCAGACGGCCTCGGGCCCAAATCGTTCATGTCAAACTGCCTTTGGCCCAATCATTCATATCAGACGGCTGTTGGCCCAATCATTCATGTCAAACAGCCTTTGGCCCAATCATTCATATCACACGGCCTCTGGTCCAATCATTCATGTCAAACGGCGTTTGGCCCAATCATTCATGTCAAAAAGCCTCTGGCCCAATCATTCATGTCAAACGGCCTCTGGCCTAATCATTCATGTCAAACGGCCTCTGGCCCAATCATTCATGTCAAACAGCCTTTTGCCCAATCATTCAAGTCAAACGGCCTCTGGCCCAATCATTCATGTCAAACGGCCTTTTGCCCAATCATTCATGTCAAACGGCCTTTAGCCCAATCATTCATTTCAAACGGCCTCTGGTCCAATCATTCAAGTCAAACGGCCTTTGGCCCAATCATTTATGTCAAACGGATGGCCCCTGGTCCAATCATTCATGTCAAATGGCCTTTAACCCAATCATTTATATCAAATGGCCTTGGGCCCAATTCATTCATGTTTATGTGTATTTCATACTTGAGATCATAATCATTTCGTAATCATAATTGTATTCCAATAGCCTTACTCAGTCATTGGCATAACAAATATTTGTTCACTATTCAAATTAACAAATCCGTGAACTTATATAGAAGAAAGCATTTGGAAAGTAGCATACTTCAAAATATCCTTACTAAGTTATTATTCACAGTGTTCTGCCGATGGATTTTTGCTTGCGCTTGACCTTACACATTTCATAACATATTGGGTCACAAGCGATTCAATCCATTCTTAATTTATTTATTTCTCTTAGGCCTCTTTATTATCCGTTTAGTTCATTTACAATGCTCAATGCATGCCTAAGAGTGCTTAGGAATGAAAGAGAATGGAAAACGAAGCATGAAACAACTTTTCGAAATTTCTGAAACAGGGCTTTCCACTTGAGTGCAGCTTTGGTCGCTCGAGCGACCTGTAAAGCTCTGTAAAAGTATTGCTTGCATGAATTTTATGCACGAGCGAGATTTTTGACGCTTGAGCGAGGACTCATGCAAAACAGGGTTTGCTCGAGCACTAGGTTTGCCACTTGAGCTACTGTGCAATCGCTGCAAAACTTCTGGGAGCTCGACTTTCACACTCGAGCGGAAATGTAGAATTCTGGGTTTTCCATAATTTTGTTTGAAGCTCAAATGACAATTCCAAAGGTCCATTTCGTATATAAAGCACTCAAATATGCAAGTACACTCCCAAAAGCATATATCTGAAGATAACTCGCAACCATAGTTCAAAATTCCATGGGTTTAGCAAATTCCTAACCATAAACTTTATATGTACACCATTCATGTTTTGTATCTTACATGGACAAGCACCTAGGCTTGAAATTATGCTTCAATTCATAAAAATTCTTACATGCTTGTGTCGAACAACCTTCAATTCAATATGCTTCACATGCAAATATGTAAGTTTATGGCTAAATCTCACATGCATGTATATATTAACTTCAAATTCACTATTATTAACTCAACTCTTGCTCTTAATTACATATCTTGTTTGAATTCACTTAATTATAAACTTAAACATATGAGTTTGAGTTCAATTACTCACCTAGAAGCTCCAATCTTCCAAATTCTAGCTAGTTCTTAAGCGAATCTTCTCAATCTCCAAGCTTCTTACTTAATTCCACAATTTTGCCTTCAGTCTCTCTTTAGAACCGTCCCTCTCTCTCTCTCTCCAGAGTGTATTTCAAATTTTGAGCTGAAAAATGGTGAGCTTAAGTGTACATAGGTCACTCATATATGTTTGCGTAATCAATTTTGATTAAGGCTAATTAATCAAGCTTAAATTAATCAATTTAATCTAATTAATTCAATCCGCATCAATTTTTTTTTAAAATTTCACCATAGGCTCTAAAAATCACCCTAAGCACAATGGTGCAGACAATTCCAGTTTCTGTAACCTGTACAGTCTTCAAAAACATAAATAATCAGACAATTACCAAGAAAATCATATTATGCATATAATCACAATCATAATTAAGGGTCATTAACATAAGACAAAATAAGGTTATCACACTTTCGTTTGTTGTACTGATCTTAATTTTCAAAATTTTGACATAAACGAAGAGGAAGAAATACCTTGGGTTTTGAAAATTTTGGTTGATCATAAGGAGTGGTGTGTTAAGCCCTGTACAGATGAAATCGTATCAATTAACGTGGGTACTTCGGAAGATCCTCGCTTGGTCCAGATCGGGTCCACATTGTCTTCGAAGGAACGCGAGCATCTAATCGCTTTATTAAAAAATGTCAAAGGTGTTTTTGCGTGGTCCTACGAAGACATGCCTAGAATCGATCTTAAGATTGTACAGCACTGACTCCCTCTTGACCCTGAGTCCCGACTAGTTAAGCAGAAGCTGCGCAAAGTTTGCCTAGATTAGGCCTTGAAGATCAAGGAAGAAGTTACCAAACAGATTGAGGAATAGTTCTTGCTTTTATCTGAGTATCCGACGTGGTTGGCCAATATTATTTCAGTCCCAAAGAAGGATGGCAGAATCAGAGTCTGTGTCGACTTTAGGGATCTGAATAAGGCTAGTCCGAGGGATGACTTTCCTCTACCACATATTGATGAGTTGGTAGACTTCACTACGGGCCATGCATTGCTCTCGTTCATGGATGGGTTTTCCGAGTATAACTAGATTATGATGGCACCCCAAGATAGGGAGAATACCACTTTCACTACTCTGTGGGGCACCTATTGCTACCGAGTCGTGCCGTTTGGGTTGAAGAATGCTAGAGCTACTTATCAGAGGGCTGCCATCACCATTCTGCACGATATGATCCACAAAGTGGTTGGGGTGTACGCGGACTATATGATTGTCAAGTCCAAAGGTCGAGAGGGCCACTACACCACCTTGGAGAAATTCTTCCAGCGGATCAGAGAGTATAGATTTAGGTTGAACCAGCAAAAATGTACCTTCGGCATAACAACAAGGAAAATACTGGGATTCCTGATCACACAAAGAGGAATTGAGGTAGATCCTTCCAAAATCAAGGCCATCTTAGAAATGCCACCACCAAGGACTGAAAAGGAGGTGCGCGGCTTTCTGGGTAAAGTGAAATTCATAAGATAGTTTATTTCCAAACTAACCTTGACTTGTGAACCACTATTTGGTCTTTTGAAGAAAGGAAAGAAATTCCGATGGAATGATCGCTGTTAGTTCGCTTTTGAACAGGTTAAGCAGTACCTGAAGAATCAGCCCATGTTATCACTGCCAGAATTGAGAAAACCGTTGATTTTGTAACTATCAGCCATGAATGCAACCATGGGATGCATGTTAGCTCAGGAGAAGGAGGCTAAGGTGGAGAAAGCCGTTTACTACTTGAGCAAGAAAATGCTAGACTACGAGACCCGTTGCACTCCCCTTGAGAAAGCTTGCCTAGCCTTGGTATGGGCTACCTGAAAGTTGAGGCACTACCTGTTAGCTCACTCAGTAATTTTGGTTTCGAGACAAGATCCCATCAAATATCTCTTTGAGAAACTAGCACTTACGGGTAGGCTAGCCCGTTGGTTGCTTTTTCTCTCCGAATTCGATCTCGAATATGTTATACGCAAGTCGGTTAAAGAGAGAGCTGTAACAGAATTCTTGGTAGATCACCCAATAGAGGGGGATAAAGCGGTGGAGTACTTTTTCCCAGATGAAGATATTCTACAAAATAGAGGAGAAAACGTGGATGATGTACTTTGACGGAGTGTCTAATTAATATGGTTATGGGATCGGTGTGTTGCTAATAGCACCCGATGACTCCCATATACCCTTAGCCCTCAAACTCCAGTTCAAAGTATCCAACAATAAAATAGAATATAAGGCGTGTACTGCTGGTTAGAAGCCGCCCTAGAACTAGGGGCAAAAAGGTTAGATGTCATTGGGGATTCGAACTTGGTTGTGTCTCAAGCCAACGGAGCTGGCTGGTTAAAGACCAGAAAATGAAAGTTTACCATCAAGTCTTGGATATGCTAATTCCGAGGTTTTGAAAAGCTAACGTTTACCCATCTGCTAAGAGAGAACAACCGGTTTGCTGATGCACTAGCAACTCTATCTTTTGTGGTAGAAATTCCATTGGGAATCGGGATGCGTTCGATATTATAGAACAGAAGTATACGATGGCTTATGAAGCCATTGCTGCGAAGTACACGTCGGCCTATGAAACCATTGCCGCGATAGATGAGGCTTCAGACAAGAACCCCTGGTACTACGATATTTGAAATTTTCTAGAAAAAGAGGTGTATCCACCAGGAGCAACTGCTAAGGATAAAAGGGGAATATAGTGTCTGGCCGTCCAATTTATCATCTGTGGAGGCAAGTTGTATAAAAGAGGCCGTCTGGGAATGCATAAACTGTGTGTTAAGGAAGACGAATCAAAGTGCCTTATGGAGGCCATTCACGGAGAAGAGTGCGGAGCCCTAATAAACGGTGTGATGCTCACCCGAAAAATCCTTAGACAAGGTTACTACTGGTCAACCATGGAAGAAGATTGTATTAGTTTTGTTTGGCGTGGCCACAAATGCCAAATTAACGCTAATCGCATGAACATTCCGCCATCGAAGCTCTACAACATGTCTTCACCATAACCATTTTCTGTTTGGGGAATAGATGTTATCGGCGCAGTTATGCCAAAGGGGTCAAACAGACATGAATTCATCTTGATAGCGATCGACTACTTCACAAAAAGGGTGGAGGCCCAGTCCTACTCTGTGCTAAAAGTATCACATGTGGCAAAGTTCATCAAGAACAATATCATTTGCCGGTACGGGGCTCCGAATGAGATTATCTTTGATAATGGGTCGCACTTCAAGAAAGAAGTGATAGACTTGCTTGAGAAATATAACGTGGCTTTCCATAAGTCATCAACCTACAGGCCACAACCCAATGGAGCCGTTGAGGCTGCCAACAAAAATATCAAGAGAATTCTGCAAAAGATGGTGGAAACCTACAAGGATTGGCCAGATAAACTACCATTTGCGCTCTAGGGCTACAGAACCTCAATCCAAACATCTATAAGGGCGACCCCGTATTCTCTCATTTACGGGATGGAGGTTGTTTTGCCGATCGAAATTGAAGTGCCCTCGTTATGAGTTATGGCTGTGTGTCAGATATCAGAGGCAGATTGGCACTAAAGTAGGTTTGAGGAGTTAATGTTGTTTGATGAGAGAAAACTAAAGGCATTGTATCATGTCCAAAGCTACCAACGCCGAATTGCCAGGGTTTTTAACATGAAAGTTAAGTCCAGAAATCTCAAGGAAGGGGACATGGTGCTGAAAGACAACCGAGCTCCCATTCATGACCTTAAAGGCAAGTTCAAACCTAATTGGACTGGTCCTTATATCATTAAATCAATCTGGTCTGGAGGGGCAGTAATTCTCATGGACTTAGATGGCCTGGAGTTCTCGCAACCGACTAATATGGACGAGTTGAAGAAATATTACCCCTGAGAGGCTCGCTAGACCAAAAACTCGAAAGGGTGATCTAGGCAAAAGTTAGAGCATGAAAAATTAGAAACAAAGAAAAACTGAGCTCGCAAGGTTAAAAACCCTAAAGGGTGACTTTGGCAAAAGTTAGAGCACAAAAGGAGAGAGTTCATACCCGAGTGAACCAAAACCGAAAAACGTAAGGCCTGATTCTTATTTTTGGGATACGTAGGCAACTTCATCCCGAAGTTCAGCCGTAACTATCTCCAACCCGACTGTCCTATTCGTTCATATTTGATCAGGTCATCTTTCTCCATTATCAGTTAGTTTAGTTGTGTGATCTTTATATTGGAGGAAGAGCCGGTGTAGCCAATGCAATTATGGGCAGTTATGATCTTTTGATTCAAGATTACACATCTTGAGGGTTGATTCCGTGTGTGTCAAGTGGTGATCGTTTCCAAAAATTCTTTTGAAAAGTTTTAATAAAAGTTGGTTTTGTTCAAAATTTTATCCTTTTACAACTTGGACCATTTTTTGGGGACCGAAAGGAAAAATTTTAGTACTCACAACTTTAATTTTATTGATTTCAACACAAGTACATTCTCCTTCTTTGATTTAGATCAAAGTTTCTTTTACATCATTAAAACTTGAAAAGAAAGATCAAAGCAGTAAAACTAGGGGCTAAGTCAGGTAGCTCTATGTCTTCTGCTTGCACTTGCGAAAGTTTCCGCGGCTAAGGATGGCCCAACTTGTTCTTCGTCTCCAAGCCAAGCTAAACACTCGTCAGAAAGGGTGTAACTGAAGCTAGAGGCAGGGGCTGATCATGGCCTCTAGGCAGTAAGGTATCAAGGAAAATGCAAAGTGGGAATTAGAAAAGAAGTCGGGTATTCCACCTCCTCATCTGGACGTGTCTGATCATGGCCAAACTAGCGTCTGAACCGGAGAGGGAAATAGAACACGTAGTGTATGAGGCCAATCAACTATACATATGACTGTCGAGACATACTGTAGCTTATCTCAGTCAAATCAAGCCAAAGGCAATGCCAAGTTATGTCAGCTACAGATTTGTTGCACATCCAATCACACCATAGCCCTTCTGAAGGGAAATCGACTGGCCATTGGCGAAAGAAGTAAACCTTGGCCGTGTACTCAGGGCTGTGATCCACTACTTGCAGTTTATCCATTAACCATACTTGGGGAGGGATGAAAAATAAGAGAGATTAAAGAATAGATAGGTGTACAATGAGAGAAAAGTAAGGAATAGGTTATGAGAGAAAAACAGAGATTGAATGTCGAGTGATGTGAGAATCATAAATTAGAAGGGTGGAAAATAATATTTAGAGAAGTAGCGGACTCCCTGCAAAGCGAGTAGTCTCTCGCCGATGAAAGGCATCCAAACCCATCAAGGTTTCGACCAGTGCCAAACCCATGCAACTATAACCCTCTTTTAGACATAAGGCCACTTCGATCAACCGGATGCTAGCTTTGCCGAAACTAGGGGCAAGAAGGAATTGCTTAAGAAGGCATAAATAGAGAGCATGTTATCGGTGGCCTTGCCAAAGAAGGTCACTCCTGTCTCCAATAGTGGGAAAATGATGGACTAAATCGGAGATGTCTAGCTCTCCGTCATGTGTTGAGGATCGAGCCTTGTGTAATGATAACCCACACATCCGTCCCAAAGCTTGGGCCTGGCCAAAATGGGGTTGCGGTATGATTTCTTTATCACGTCGAGACTCCATCAAAGCTCAAAATTCATCGATCGTCAAACACACCTCTTGTGATCCGAATTGAAATACATGAGTGATCGAGTTCCAACATCAAACAGCGGCATAGAGGAATGGAAAATAAAGAGAAGTGCGACTTAGAGGAAAAAGGGCATTTAGGCCAAAACTGCAAAAATTTACCTTTTTTGATCCTTCCAAAGTGGCTATCCAGTCTTGAAGCCTATTGTTGCATAATGTTTCCATCTTGAGAGCAAAATACCAAAGACTTGCTATTCTACCAGAAAAATAGCATAGGAGCACCATTTATAGAGGATAAGAAAGAGCAGTGCATGACAGCTGGACAGCACTGACCGACATCACACTTAGGCCCCGTTGTGCCTATTTAGGCCCGGCTGGGTCTAAATGATGGCTCAGATTAGTGCGGTTGCAGAAAAGCCCGACCTTCGTCTTGATGTACTGTGGCTGTGTGTTAAGTCTTGTTTTGTTTGTACCAAATGTTTTTTAGCATTTTTGAGTTGTTTTCATTTTGTTTTTTGTTATTGAGTTGTATTTTACATTTTGTCCGGTTGTTGGTTATTATCCGACACAACAATGAATGCAAGAGCAGATATTCATTCTTTTTAGTCTTATGCGAAGTTACCATGCAAAGGTTACGTCATACATGCCATTCATCACGCTATGCAAAGTGACCATTTAAAAAACTTATCGTTTATAAACTAACGGGTCCAACCCCGGTCATTGTTTTACAAACCAACAAAACAAAAGAAAATTCTTCAAAAATAAAAAGGGTCTATCTGACGCTAGTCTTCAACTACAAAGAAAAAAAAAAAAAAAAAAAAACAAAAACAAAAACAAAAACAAAAACAAAACAAAATAGAAAATCATCAATGTCATCAGCAACCTATCGTTGCTCTCTTCCTCCTCGGCTATGGAAAAGGTGCATCACTGTCACACTATCATCACTGGGGCTACTGGACTGCAAGTCAACCTCCTCTCTCTCATCCTCGAGGGTCATAGACTCGTCAAAAAACTAATTAGAAGGTGAGCGCTGCCTCGCTCAGCCTCTCCCTCGATCAGCTCCCCCTCGGCCCCTTATTGGGCCTCGTCGCCATCTCCTAGCTGGAGAAGGTCCTGCGAGCACTGCTGGCACCGGCTCAAGCTAAAAAGAGTATAGGTGTTAGTATGGACTAACAAGAGTATAAGCAGTATGGAAATAATAGTGAAATATAGACAGAGTATACCTCAATCCCATGAGTGACTAAAGCGGTCTATCTCCTCCGTACCATAAGGATCAGTCGGTTGATCATCTGGAGGAGGTCATTAGCATACGCCTAGGGCATCTGCAAAAGGAATAGAATTTGAGAAAGGTAGACAGAAGTAAGAGAGAACAATGAACAAAAATGGTAGAAAACAAAATAAGATAAAGTGCAGTGCGTAGAAGCATAAAGAAATGTATACCTGCTTGATGCCAGGAGCGAACACTAGCCTGCGGTCCCTCCCCTCGATATGCTCGAGAGGGATCTGCTCGATCACTCCATCTGGACGCATGTACATAATCTCAGTGGAAATCACAGGAAACCTAGGAATGGGAACAACGACAGGGGTACCTCCAACAGGGGCATCGCTAACCGTAGTAGCAGTAGTAGCAGGAACCTCTAGAACAGCACGGGTCATGCCCGGGGTTAGAGGCGCCATCACTCGAGTATGTAAGAAGGTGGTGAAGTCGCCGGGCTCATGATGTCGATCACCATCCTTTCCCAACATCAGGACGTCGATCTAAGGACCGTCATAGAGCTCATCAACTACCCTCATGCCTGGAGGAGAAGGGTGTGGAATATCAGGGTCAGCAACGCCTCACGTCTGTTGGATGAACCTCTCTCCCAAGTAATGAGCTCAGCCAAAGAGGCCCTCAAATAGAAGGTCATACTCACTGCCTGGGGGATACCCGCCCAGGAATACCGATCAACCTGTGAAAGAAGATGCCAGATGTTAAGATCTAAGCAGTATAAGAAGCAACAGTATGAGACTGACAGTGTAGTATGAAAATAGTGCAATATGGAAACAGTGCAGTATGGAATCAGTAGTATGAGAATAATAACGGTATGGAAATAGTAATATGAAAATGTAAAAACTAGTATTTGGTTACTTGATCTGCCGTGATGGTGTCAAAGAAATGGCAAAAGTAGGGAAAGTCTCGGTCTACGCAACGGCATCGCTCAAATCGGGAGTTATAATATTGGGAGCGGGGTACTGACAACTCTATCGGCCTCATCAGGATCGGAGCTAGAGAGGTGAAGTATGTGTAAACCCAAAGCTATGAGCAGAAAAAGATGGATGAGGTAAATGAACAGAATAGACAGGAAATGCAAAGAAAAGATGAGTAGGAAATTGAACAAAAAGTAAAGTTGAACAAAAAAAGTAAGTGTGAGGCATACCTTTCAAACCCTCCAGTAGCCGCCGAGTGAATCCGCTCTACGGCGAGATATGGAGCTCATATAGCAGTATAAGGTGGCCAGGCCGGCGCCACCCCACTCGTACTCTATCACCTGTGGCAGGTGCACTAGTGCCCCTAGAAGATATAACCCCACGGTATTTTCCTTGTTCGCAAACAGGGTAGTACCGAGGGGATACATGAGGAAGCTGCGGGTGTACTGGGCGACTTCATCTGCAGTAGCGGGCTGAGAATCAGAGAAGTGATCATAAAACCAGCTATACCTCACCATCTCGTGACTGGTGATGTATGGGATGGCCTTGAGAAGTTGACGTTGTATAGCTCTCCACTACATCATGTCAGGATCACATGGGATCGGGCCTCCAACCCCAACCTGCAGGCCAGTGAGCAACGAGAAATCATACAGGGTTAGAGTCAGCTCCCTGATCGATGAGAAGCGAAATGAGTCCGTAGTGTTCCACCATCTCTCTACCAGGGCCCCGTACAGCAACGACTCAGCCCTCATCTGTATGAGCCTTGAGCAAAAGGGCCCAAAGTCGGGGTCATCAACTAGTGCGCAGACTTCTGCGGGCAGTCTCACCAGCGCTGGGGGTCGAATATGGATCCATAGCTGCCAATCCTCCTAGCTATCACCTGTAAATGGGGAGTGTATGAAGCATTAACTAGTGGTCTACTTGTGAGATTCAACAATGTAACAAAACAAAGGAAAGTTGCTTATTGTGGGGGCATCTATGGACAAGTGCTCCACAGGCTCTCGTAGCAATATGTCCTCATCTATCCCTGGGATATGGCCCTCAAATCTCAAAATACCGCCTAGGGACGGTGCATGTGTACATGGTCGGTAGGTGGCCACATCAAATGGCCTATCAACGAGGGGATGCAACGCGGGAGCGTCCTTGGCCTCTATATCTACGCCTAAGATGGCCCCAATACCGATGGCAGGGTCCGGGATAGGAACCTCGTCACTAACCGTAGAGAGAAGTGGAAATAGTGAACAAAAAGTGAAGGGGATGAGTGAAATCCCAAATTTCAAACCCTAGGAGAGAGAAAGTGAAGAAATTATGGAAAATCAAAGGGGATAGAAGGAAAGTGTGGGAAAATGTGAGGGAAACCAAAGAGAAATCCCAAAACTTCACCAAATTAAGATTTGTTCAATTCAAAGTGTAGAGTGCGAAAAGGGTTTCAAAGGAAAAATTGCAAGGGTTTGTTGGGTACCTCAAGGGGAGGGAAAATCTAGAGAGAAGAGAACCCTAAGAGAAAAGGAGAAGAGTTTCAACCTTGGTTGTGTTAAAAAATGAGGTTTGAGTTTTTTTTAAACAAACATGTAGCGCGGCTTTCTTGATTCTGCCCTTGTTGCTATCGAAGCCCGGCTGGTTGTCTTGATGCCCGGCCGTGCTTCATCGAGGCTCAGCCAGCTCTTAGTGTAAACTCAGTTTTGTTTTTTTTACTTTGTTTTTTTCTTTCTTGTGTTATGGAGCTTTAGTCTGAAAATAATAAATAAATAAATAAAAAGCAAACGGAGAAAAAAAAACAATAAAGAAAGAGAGTTTGAAAAAGAAAAGAAAAAAAAAAGAGAAGGAAAAAAAAACAATGAAACAACAAAAAAAGGAATAAAGGAAAATGAGAGAAGAAAAAGGTGAGCGAGAAAATATAAAAAGGAAAAAATATAGAAAGGAATATTACAAAGAAAAGCAACTTAAGCATTTTCAAACAAATCCGGATATTTGGAGCGGACTTCCGCCTCCTGTTCCCACGTCGCTTCTTCAACCCCATGATGTCTCCACAACACCTTTACTAATGACATAGTTTTGCCTCGTAGCACTTTCTCCCGGGTATCTAATATTTGAACCGGTCGTTCTTCGTAAGAGGCATCCTCATCTACTTCCAAGTCAACCCAATCAAGAACATGAGAAGGGTCGGGTTCATACTTCCTAAGCATAAATACATGAAATACGTTGTGAACTCCCGAAAATTATGGCAGTAAAGCTAACCAGTATGCCACTTCCCAAATTCGCTCTAAGATCTCAAAAGGCCCAATGAACCTTGGAGATAATTTACCACTCTTACCAAATCTCATCAAACCCTACCTTGGTGAGATTTTTAGAAACACATGGTCACCAACTTCAAAAGATAAAGGTCGTCTCCTCTTATCAGCATAAATCTTTTGTCAGCTTTGGGCCATAGCTAACCTCTTCCGAATAAGAACAACTTTCTCGGTTGTCTCTCCAACAATTTTCGGACCCAGTAACGATGCATCACCCACTTCGGCCCAACAAACTGGTGATCTACAAGGTCGGCCATACAAGGCCTCAAATGGTGCCATCCCAATACTAGCTTGGTAACTATTGTTGTAAACAAACTCAATCAATGGTAAGTGTCTTTCCCAAGGCCCCTTAAAATCAAGGACACAAGCTCTAAGCATGTCCTCCAAAATCTAAATGGTACGTTCTGACTGTCCATCGATTTGAGGATGATAAGCGGTGCTAAGAGTCAACTTAATTCCCAAAGCTTCTTGAAGGCTTTGCCATAATTGGGCAGTAAAACGAGGATCCCTATCCGACACAATAGTCACAGGGACTCCATGAAGTCGAACTATCTCTCTAACGTACAACTCTGCCAAGCGTTCAACTGAGTCGCTGTGCACATCGGAATGAAATGGGTTGACTTAGTCAACCTAAAAACAATCACCCAAACGGCGTCATTGCCTCGTTGTGTTCTAGGAAGCCCAACTACTAAATCCATGGTGACACGCTTTCATTTCCACTCGACTATCGGTAAGGGTTATAACAAACCTGCTAGTCTTTGATGTTCAGCCTTCACTTGTTGACAACTAAGGCACTTCGATACAAATAAAGCAACATCCCGTTTAATAACTGTACACCTGACTTCCTCTGCGCGCCCCCTCTTTCGGAGGGGGTACGAATTGGTTTTACTAAAGTTCGGACTCCTGTCACGGTTCGGAATCTAATCTCACAAAGTGCAATGTGAGACTGATAAACACCAAAGAGTCCAAATCTGGTAATTGGTTTTGAAAAATCAATTTTGAATCAAAAAGCGCCAAACATGGACTGTTTTTCCAGATTACAGAGTTGCCACCTAAATATTTTGTTTTTGAAAAATTTAGGAAACCCTGACTCATGCCAAAGGCCATGTGTCCGTTACCACCAAAGTTGCCTTGGTTTGGGAACTTGGCTACGGGAGGGAATGGTCCTGAAATGAGCACCCCCGCTCGCCCGATTAAAGGATCGGTCTCTACTAAGCATGATATGTTGTTTTATGAACACATGTGTTCTTATTCTGATTATTAATCTAACTAACTATGTGATGTGCACAGCATACAAGTATAGACTAAATCGTAAGAATTAGAACAAAACAATTCATGTTTGTTTTCGAATATAGTTTGAAAATGCCACCCTCAAGTGGGCTAAAGCGCGGATTTGCCACTCTCAAGTGGGCTTAAAACAACATGATTTGACACTTCACAAAGTGGACTTAAAAGTCACATTCATCAAATTGTCCCAATTTAAGCAATAAAGCCTTCATCCACAGGTATTCATGTAGTTTATCACAGAAGGAAATAGCCTCATGGCAAGCATGCTGTCATGGCAACATTCACACTCATGCAAGTATGCTAAAGCGTAAAACTTGCAGTGTAATCCAAGCCAAAACAAAAGCTACTTAGAAATCATGCATGATCCTAGCTAAGCAAGATACCTAATGCAACACATGCAATAATGCAACTAAATAGGCTCGGCTATCTAAGATGGCATATGAATGCAACACTTGATAACATGCTTTGATATACGTATTCAAGTAAGTGTATTGAAATACAATGCAGTTTGAATGATGCGCCGAGCCCGGTGCATGCAAGACAAATGAATGATGCAAACATGCACAGCATAAGGTATGCTAATCAAAATATGCCCTAATTTAACCATTGAAAGTGGTTAAATAAAAGGGAGAAAGACAAGGGTTGGAAGACATGCACACACGCACACACACCTATTACAACATTGTGCCCTCTCGAAGGAGGGTCCTAATGAATAAGCTAAGCTAATCTAAGCTAACTAATCTAATTAAACTAATTAGACTAATTATTATAAACCAAATTGAATAACTAGCAATCTACTTACTAATTATTTCAACACTTTAACTAATTAGCACACTAATTAATTAATTAAATTACAAAATTGTGGTAACTAACAAGTAAAGCATTAAACCATGCTTCCTCAGCTCTTCTTGAAATATAAACATGCATGCCTCGGTTTCTCGCCCCGAAAAGCTCTCCGGTTTGCTCTTGAAAGGCTCTGTTTGCAGGGTGTATCCAAGAACTCTCTACTGAACCTTACCAATTCCATGCTGGGGAGTGCACCAGTGGCCTGCTGGCCATGAGAAGCTGCTGCCAGCCACCTGCCGGCCAATGATAAAGAAGTGTCGGCCATCTGTGAGACACTGCCGGCCATTAGTGTGTTGCATTACCATTTTGTAACAGAGCTAAAACCAGAGAAAATGAAGGGTCTGCCAAGGGTATGTGTGTACTGTGCCACTCCTTATCGTCTCAAAACATCAAAGGAGAGGTACTATTGGATCAAAAACCATCAATCAAGCATTTTCAATGCATGATGGCCAAGGATCCAACATGCACAAATTCAATAAATGCACAAAACAAAGACACAAGTCCATTACCTTATCATGAGAGATCAAAGGCAATGGAGACAAAGGAGATTGGCTCATTTCATCACTTCAAGTATGAAATGAACCAATCTTCCTTGTGTTCAATATAACGTCCGATTGAACACAATGCAATGCACACAACAATGCTTATCTTGCACAAGTTTTACTTGATTCAATTCTTGTTTACACATTTTACATTACCGAGCCATTCATTAATTGATTTGTCCAATGTGAAAGTCCTCTAATGAGAGGGGGATCAAACAAAGAATGATTCAAGGCATGAGAGAGATCATGCTTTTGGTTAGTAGAAACCCTCAAAAGAAGGCTAAAACCATTGAGCATAAGTCTCAATCTCAAGCTTGAACACAACCATAAGCTTAACCAACCCTCGAAACAAATCAAAAGTGAAGAAATGAGGGAGGTGACAGAATTTCAGTGCTAAAGCAGCATGAAACACAAGACTATAACATGCAAACAACTCATGTACAACATGTTAGGGGGCTTAAGCATTAAAACTAGTGAAGAGCTTTACACTAAAACCATGCAATATCAAGCACAAAGGACCAAACCAGCTCTGGAAAGAGCTTAAACATGCCAAAACAATGGCCAAAATGAGCTGAGATGGTAGCATAGAAAGCAAGAAAAATATGCTCGCATGTTGGCCCACAAACTAGACACAAAGCACAACTCTCAAAAGCAATGAAAGAGTGGAATATGTGAGAATGTGACAGTGATATATGCTTTGAAATCACATGCTAAATGATGCTATGGCATGCAAACAACCCAAGCAAAGCATGCTAGAGGCTTTAAAACACAAAGCTAGTAAAGGGGCATTACATTATTGTAACGCCCTCAAAATAATAACATTAAACCCATCAGATAAGACATGCATTTACATATAAACTAACCACATTACTTTATTTCGTTGAGTTTCATTACATAAGTATTACATGTTAACATCAAAACAAAATGCCCTACGGGCTTACAGCTTTCCAAGTTAACACTTGGTTTCAACAAAAGAGCACTAACTCGTTTACACATTAAGCCCTTGGCTTGAAGTTACATGTAATACATCAAAAGTAAAACAACTACACTATGTCCGCCTCTAGCCTCCCAAGCTATGTCCTTGGAGGTGGCATGCTTCCTGTACCTGAAAATGATATTCCCATATAGGGTGAGCCACAGCCCAGTAGAAATACACTAAACCAACCATGGACAATGACTAAAACATTAGCAATTGATAGTTGGTCAACACTGATACAATCACATAAATTACATATTTATGTCAACGACTTACAAGTCCCAATTACTCTTCATTTTCCCTTTTTCAACAGATAAGCATGCTAGCTCTATCATCATTTCCACAGATATGTATAAAAACTATATCTCACATTCAGATAAGCATAAAAGCTATATCCACATTCTCAACAGATATGTATATCAACAATATCCACAGATAAGCATACAAGCTGTATCCACACTCTACAACAGATATGTATATCAACAATATCCACAGATAAGCATACAAGCTGTATCCACACTTCACAAAGATAAGCATATGAGCTCTATCTTCACTTCTCTAGACAAGCATATGAGCTCTGTCTACGGAGTTCATCCCCTATCTCCTCCCAATACCTATCCGGTTTAGAGGTACATCCCCTATCTTCCCCTAAACCGCGGAGTACATCCCCTATCTCCTCCTCTACACATAACGTATGTAAACACATTGGTTCTATATACCATCACACAATACACACAATTAATGTATTCTATCAACCGTCAAGTTCCATGACACATTCCATTGATTAGTTTCCGTTTACCTAATCATCATGCATTGTCTACAACAATCTCGACTATCCTCCACCGATAGCCCAAAGCAATTATTTCTAAAACAGAAAATAAATGCACAAATGGATATTCAATCAACATTTCATTTCCTCATTTCTCACCAATTAATTATCCCAATTAATTAAACAATGCAATTAGGCCATTTTCCATAATTACCATTTCAACCCTTAGGTCCCATTTTCATCAATGATTCAACAATCATTCCATTTTTCTATGCCAAACATGCATCTAGGTTTATTATGAATAAAACCCCAACTTTTGTAAAATTACACAAAAGTCCCAATCTTTCACAAAATTACCAAACCAAGCCCAACATCTCAAAATACCAAAATTTAAAGACAAAACCCATAGAGAGGAGTAGGTTATCCCTACCTCAAATTCGGAGTCCCAAAGGAGAAGACGACAAAACCCAACGTGCTCCAAAACCCGTGATTTTCAGATTAAAATGTAGCCCTCGACGATCAACAACTTTTTTGTAAAGGCCAAAGGTGAGTAAATCACTCCTACTAGATCAAAACCTAGAGAGAAGGTAGAGTCTAGAGTGAGAGGCTCAACAATGGTGATTTTGGAAAAGTAAGAGAGAGAAGAGAAAGTGAAAAAGTGATTTGAAAAGTCACAATTTCGGGACTTTAACCCAGGTCTCCGCTCGAGCGTAAAACACCCCGCTCGAGCGTCCACTCACAGACTTCCGCTCGAGCGGCCAACCTCCCGCTCGAGCGCAGAATGCACTCACCCAGCACTTTTGCAGAACCAGACCTCCGCTCGAGCTCCCAACCCTACGCTCGAGCGTACAACGCTGCACAGGAAAATACTGAATGGGTGAAATCTCCGCTCGAGCGCCAACACCTCCGCTCGAGCGTACAGGCCAAAAATCTGGGCAACTAGTTTTGGTTTCTAAACTCAACCATCCTGAAACAAATCCGCCCAACACATCCTATAACTCAAATACGAAGTAAAAGGATGTAAACAAAATAATAAACAACTACCAACATCCATGGACACATGTCCGGATCACGGTATAACAAGGGTAAACCCGAGATCGCTATAACCTCCCCCCCTTAAAGAATTTCGCCCCCGAAATTAAGCACAAGTTTTCAAAACAAGTTTTCCTTCATTTTAGACAATGTTACAATTTAACATTCAACAATTCGACCCATTACCGGTCATCCCATCCCTTTAACAAGAGACATATCACAATATGTAAACAACATATGTATTTTCAACATGCATTAACATTATGCACTATCTTTCCAATTTCAACAATATATTCAACACATGTAGTGTCACATTCAACTTCCATATGAGGCAAGTTCCAAACATACTTCCAATAATCAAAACATTTTCAATGTTTCACAACTTAAGACATATATAAAAGCTCTTAAGTTCAACAAAAAGTAAAATTTAAATACAAAATTACATATCAACAAACAAGTCCGGATATTTCTCACGGACTCCCGACTCACGTTCCCAAGTGGCTTCCTCCACTCCGTGATGTTTCCACAAGACTTTCACCAAAGGATTGGTCTTGCCACGCAGGACCTGATCCCGCCTATCCAAGACCCGAACCGGTCTCTCCTCATACGAGGCATCCTCATCTACCTCTAAATCAGTCCAATCCAACACATGTGATGGATCTGGCTCATACTTCCGAAGCATACTCACATGAAACACGTCATGCACTCCGGACAACTGCGGTGGTAAGGCTAATCGATAAGCAACCTCACCAATCCTCTCAAGGATCTCAAAAGGACCAATAAACCGAGGGGATAACTTCCCACTCTTCCCAAACCTCATCAGGCCTCGTCTAGGTGATATCTTCAAAAAGACATGATCACCTACCTCAAACGCCAAAGGCCTCCTCCTACGGTCAGCATAAGATTTCTGCCGACTCTGGGCTGTAACAAGCCTCCTACGGATAAGCTCAACTTTCTCCGTCGTCTCCCTAACCAACTCCGGACCCAACAAAGGTGCATCGCCCACCTCGGCCCAACAAACTGGAGACCTACACGGTCGGCCATACAAGGCCTCAAACGGTGCCATACCGATGCTAGACTGAAAACTATTGTTGTAGGCAAACTCTACCAATGGCAAGTGCCTCTCCCACGTCCCACTGAAATCCAGGACACAACCCCGAAGCATATCCTCGAGGATCTGAATAGTACGCTCGGACTGCCCGTCAGTCTGAGGATGATAAGCCGTACTAAAGGTCAACTTAGTGCCCAAGGCACTCTGCAAACTCTGCCACAACCTAGCAGTAAAACGAGGATCTCTATCAGAGACGATCGTCACTGGGACCCCGTGCAATCTCACTACATCCCGAATATACAAATCGGCAAGATGATCTACCGAATCTCTCACGCGCATAGGAATAAAGTGCGCCGACTTAGTCAACCGATCTACAACCACCCAAATAGCATCACTACCCCGCTGAATCCTCGGAAGACCTACAACGAAGTCCATAGTGACATGCTCCCACTTCCACTCGGCAATAGGCAAGGGTTGCAACAAACCCGCTGGCCTCTGATGCTCGGCCTTCACTTGCTGGCAAGTAAGGCACTTCGATACGAAAACAGCCACATCTCTCTTCATACCCCGCCACCAAAACTGGCGACCCAAATCCTGATACATCTTAGTACCTCCCGGATGCACCGCAAGGCGCGAATGGTGAAACTCTCGGAGTACTTCCTCTCGGCAAGACTCCGGTACAAACAAACGGTCTCGGTATCTCACACTCAGGTCGGGATACACCGTCAAACCCTTCTCAACTTTCCCACTGGAGATCTTCTCTCGGAGGGATTCTACCTCAAGGTCACCTCTCTGTGCCTCTAACACTCTAATCACAAGTGTAGGCTGCGCAACAACAGAAAACAAGGCCGCAGCCTTGACAGATTCGCCCAGTAGCAAATCAAACTCGCCCAGTGCTCCCAACATCTCCCATTCCCGGATGGCTATACAAGCTACATCACTAATGGTTTTCCTACTAAGGGCATCGGCCACAACATTGGCCTTTCCCGGATGATAATGCAACTCAAAATCATAATCCTCGATGAACTCCATCCATCTGCTCTGCCTCAGATTCAAGTCTCTCTGTGTAAACAGATACTTCAAACTCTTATGATCCGAGAATACCTCGAACCTCTCACCATAAAGGTAGTGCCTCCAGATTTTCAAGGCAAAGATCACTGCTGCTAACTCTAGGTCGTGCGTGGGGTAATTTTTCTCGTGTATTTTCAACTGACGTGAGCCGTAAGCTACCACTTTCCCCTCCTGCATCAACACACAACCCAAACCCTCTCGTGAGGCATCACAATAAACCGCATAACCCAACCCTCTCTCCGGAATAATCAACACCGGAGCGGTGGTCAATCTAACTTTCAACTCTTGGAACGACTTTTCACAAGTCTCACTCCACACAAACTTGACTCCCTTCCTAGTCAGTCTAGTCAACGGTGACGCTAACCTGGAGAAATCTTTCACAAACCGACGGTAATACCCAGCTAATCCCAGAAAACTGCGGATCTCGAACACACTCTTAGGCTGTGCCCAATCTTGCACTGCCTCAACCTTGGATGTATCAACAGACACCCCTTCTCCGGATACCACGTGGCCTAAGAATTTGACTTCCCTCAGCCAGAACTCACACTTCCCAAACTTGGCATACAGCCTATGGGCTCTAAGTAACTCAAGCACCACTCTCAAGTGTGCCTCGTGCTCCTCCTCAGAAGACGAATAGATAAGGATGTCGTCCACGAAAACAACCACAAATCGGTCTAAGAACTCCCGGAAAATCCGGTTCATCAAGTCCATAAAAGACTGCCGGTGTATTGGTAAGCCCAAATGGCATCACCAGAAACTCATAATGGCCATACCGCGTACGGAATGCCGTCTTAGGAATATCTTCCTCCCTGACCCTCAACTGATGGTAACCCGATCTCAAGTCTATCTTAGAGAAACAACGGGAACCCTTCAACTGGTCAAACAAATCATCTATACGGGGCATAGGGTACTTATTTTTAACCGTAGCCCGATTCAACTTCCGGTAGTCTATACACAATCTCAAGGCACCATCTTTCTTTTTAACAAAGAGGGCCGGCGCTCCCCACGGTGAAACACTAGGGCGAACAAAGCCCTTATCGAGCAATTCCTGGAGCTGAACTTTCAACTCAACCAATTCTGCTGGAGCAAAACGGTAAGGTGCCATAGAAATCGGCACCGTACCAGGCACTAAATCAATAGAGAACTCTATCTCTCGGTGAGGTGGCAAACTAACAAGATCTTCGGGAAAAACATCCGAATACTCACAAACCACCCTCGGCAATACATGCTGGGTCTCACCACTCTCACCACTCTCAAAGCTAGCAAGTAGACTACTAAGCTCACTTCGCCCTCGCGAATTATACCCCGGTGGCAAAACAGTACCAACCCGGTCTCCCAAGAAATGGAACCACTCCCCGCTCAAGGTACATAATGTAACCCTCTGGCGGTAGCAATCAATAACAGCCCGGTATGACGATAACCAGTCCATACCCAAAATAACATCAAAACCCTTCATGGGCATGACAACAAACGGAAAAGGAAGCCTATAGTCGGCGACCTCTATATCACATCCTCTAACACCCTGTTTCAGGATCAACTCACCACCCAAAGGCGATACCACACAAATAGGAGATGCTAACTGTGCTAACTCCAATTCCAAAACAGATGCAAATGCAGCAGATACAAAAGAATGAGATGCACCCGTGTCTATCAACACATTAGCAACTGAGTTGCAAAACAGAAAAGTACCTCTCACTACTGATGGAGCCGGTACTAAATCCTGCGCGGTAACAGCATACACGCGCCCCGTAGGCCCCTGGTCTACCTGCTCGCCTCTCGGAGCAAAAGACTGCTGCACAGACTGGGATGACGAAACTCCCGGATTGGCCCTCGAGGCCTGCACAGACTGAGCTGGCTGAAAACCCTGCGTCTGCCTAGAACCAGACGCTCCCGAAGTGGCACTCAACTGTGGGCAAAACCTCTTCATGTGCCCAGGTTGTCCACACTGATAACAAGTCAAGAGCTGCCCCCTGCCCAAACTCTGACTCTGCGGTCTAGCTGAAGAAGAAGCAGCTTTCTGACCCCCACCCTTCTGCGGGCAAACAGAAACCTTGTGACCCAGCTGGCCACACTTGTAACAAGTGAATTCCCCCTGACTGCCTCTCCCCGAGCCTACACTCGGCACTGGAAAGGTCGATCTAGAGACTGCACCCTGAGACTGCTAAGGGTTATAACCCCTCTGCCTCCTACCATCACTCTGACTATCCTGGCTCCTCTTGGAGCCTCTCTGACCCTCATCCTCCTCCTGCATCATAAGCTCCATATGAGCTGCAGCATCTACCAGGTGTCTATACTCTCGAATGTAAGACCCACCAATTCTCAACTTGAGGCCCCGCCTCAACTTCCGCTCAAACTCATAGCAACGGCGTTCCTCAGACTCCACCAGTTCAGGTGCAAACCTAGACAGACTGGTAAAAGTAGCCTCAAACTCGGCCACTGACAAGCCCTGCTGATTAAGCCGGCTAAACTGATCCCTCAGCTTCTCCCTAGCTGCTGCTGACAAAAACCTCTCCTGAAAAGCATTTATAAACGCCTCCCAAGTACCACCAACACGAGCTTTCTCGTACTTCCACCATTGACCCGCATCTCCCTTCAGCTGGAAGGATGCCAAGGTCACTTTCAGTGCTCCGTCCTCGATGCCAAGCATCTCAAACGTCTTCGTTGTCTGTTCGAGCCATTCATCTGCCTTAAGCGGCTCTTTAGGATCCCCGATAAACTCGTCCGGATTACACCGGAAGAACTCCCTCTTCAAGAAAGAAGGCCCTGCCTCAGCTGCCTGGTTCCCAGCTCTAAGAATACCCAAAGCTCCTGCTATCTCTCTGGCCAAGGCACCCATAGCCTGCTGACCCACTGGCTCGGCCACATTGGCCTGCCCAACTTCCTCCTGTACTGCCGGAATCTCACCCTGTAACGGTACTTCCTGCCTCGCAGGTCTACCACGCCTAGTACCTCTTCCTCGTCCTGACATCCTAATAAAGGTAACACAGAACGTTAGCACATTCATTGGTGTGCCGAAACTAAACACTCACGTCCTAATGCATGGACAAGTGTAATTCACTCCACATAAGCACATAAACACATAAGCACTTACGAATTTCATTTCCGGATAATGATAGTCCCAAGGCGTTACTAGAGTTCCGGTTAGAAACAGCATTGATCAAGTGCTTTTCCAACAAGACTCCCAGAAACTCAAGGATCCAATCAATATCCCAGAAATTAAATCCCATACCCACATAGTCACATAAACATGTTATCACTTAAGCCCATAACATATGATACTATATCTAAATCTCTATCAAGCGAGACAAACCCATTGTGATACTAATCACTTCCCACGTACCCAAAGTATTCGAACCCGGTACGCTCTGATACCAAGTTGTAACGCCCTCAAAATAATAACATTAAACCCATCAGATAAGACATGCATTTACATATAAACTAACCACATTACTTTATTTCGTTGAGTTTCATTACATAAGTATTACATGTTAACATCAAAACAAAATGCCCTACGGGCTTACAGCTTTCCAAGTTAACACTTGGTTTCAACAAAAGAGCACTAACTCGTTTACACATTAAGCCCTTGGCTTGAAGTTACATGTAATACATCAAAAGTAAAACAACTACACTATGTCCGCCTCTAGCCTCCCAAGCTATGTCCTTGGAGGTGGCATGCTTCCTGTACCTGAAAATGATATTCCCATATAGGGTGAGCCACAGCCCAGTAGAAATACACTAAACCAACCATGGACAATGACTAAAACATTAGCAATTGATAGTTGGTCAACACTGATACAATCACATAAATTACATATTTATGTCAACGACTTACAAGTCCCAATTACTCTTCATTTTCCCTTTTTCAACAGATAAGCATGCTAGCTCTATCATCATTTCCACAGATATGTATAAAAACTATATCTCACATTCAGATAAGCATAAAAGCTATATCCACATTCTCAACAGATATGTATATCAACAATATCCACAGATAAGCATACAAGCTGTATCCACACTCTACAACAGATATGTATATCAACAATATCCACAGATAAGCATACAAGCTGTATCCACACTTCACAAAGATAAGCATATGAGCTCTATCTTCACTTCTCTAGACAAGCATATGAGCTCTGTCTACGGAGTTCATCCCCTATCTCCTCCCAATACCTATCCGGTTTAGAGGTACATCCCCTATCTTCCCCTAAACCGCGGAGTACATCCCCTATCTCCTCCTCTACACATAACGTATGTAAACACATTGGTTCTATATACCATCACACAATACACACAATTAATGTATTCTATCAACCGTCAAGTTCCATGACACATTCCATTGATTAGTTTCCGTTTACCTAATCATCATGCATTGTCTACAACAATCTCGACTATCCTCCACCGATAGCCCAAAGCAATTATTTCTAAAACAGAAAATAAATGCACAAATGGATATTCAATCAACATTTCATTTCCTCATTTCTCACCAATTAATTATCCCAATTAATTAAACAATGCAATTAGGCCATTTTCCATAATTACCATTTCAACCCTTAGGTCCCATTTTCATCAATGATTCAACAATCATTCCATTTTTCTATGCCAAACATGCATCTAGGTTTATTATGAATAAAACCCCAACTTTTGTAAAATTACACAAAAGTCCCAATCTTTCACAAAATTACCAAACCAAGCCCAACATCTCAAAATACCAAAATTTAAAGACAAAACCCATAGAGAGGAGTAGGTTATCCCTACCTCAAATTCGGAGTCCCAAAGGAGAAGACGACAAAACCCAACGTGCTCCAAAACCCGTGATTTTCAGATTAAAATGTAGCCCTTGACGATCAACAACTTTTTTGTAAAGGCCAAAGGTGAGTAAATCACTCCTACTAGATCAAAACCTAGAGAGAAGGTAGAGTCTAGAGTGAGAGGCTCAACAATGGTGATTTTGGAAAAGTAAGAGAGAGAAGAGAAAGTGAAAAAGTGATTTGAAAAGTCACAATTTCGGGACTTTAACCCAGGTCTCCGCTCGAGCGTAAAACACCCCGCTCGAGCGTCCACTCACAGACTTCCGCTCGAGCGGCCAACCTCCCGCTCGAGCGCAGAATGCACTCACCCAGCACTTTTGCAGAACCAGACCTCCGCTCGAGCTCCCAACCCTACGCTCGAGCGTACAACGCTGCACAGGAAAATACTGAATGGGTGAAATCTCCGCTCGAGCGCCAACACCTCCGCTCGAGCGTACAGGCCAAAAATCTGGGCAACTAGTTTTGGTTTCTAAACTCAACCATCCTGAAACAAATCCGCCCAACACATCCTATAACTCAAATACGAAGTAAAAGGATGTAAACAAAATAATAAACAACTACCAACATCCACGGACACATGTCCGGATCACGGTATAACAAGGGTAAACCCGAGATCGCTATAATTATAGCCATGCAAGGCAAAGCATATATGACCAAGACCACTCAAAACAGACTTAAAGCATGCCAAAATATGAGCAAAAGCATGCTGAGATGGAGCTAACATAAGCTAGAATGATAGGCCAATTCATTAAGCATGTTAAGCTAGTAAGCATGATTACACTACAAGTGTAAGAAGCAAGAAACAAGTGACCCAACCAGCCAAAAATAGAGCTAAAGCAGGTAAAAAAAAGTCAAAAACACATGCTGAGACCAAGCCATGAGATGGTAGAAAAACATGCTCACATGTTGGGCCATCAACACATGCAAACAAGACACAAGGAGGGGAGGCCAACCCCTTCTATTTTGGACCTCAAAACATGGTTTTTACCACTAAAAATTCTCTAGAATTCAGTGGTTAAAAGGCCAAAAAAATTTGTTTTAGAAAGCCTTGAAAGATGGCACAAAAGCTTAACAAGCAAAGAGACAAGAAGGGTGGACCACCCCAAACTTCAAAAGGGCCTCAAACCACCATTTTTTATGCCTAAAAATAGAGGTTTTTGTAGTTGACAACTTGGTGGTTTGAGGCCCTTTTGAAGGGGAAAAGTGATTACCTTTGAAGCACAACAGCAAAACAACAACTTTTCTATGCTAAAGCCAACTTTGAGAGCTCAAATCAGGCTCCAAGGGACCTTAGCCCAAAGATATGCAACTTTGATGAAGGATGTCTAGGCAAACTAGAAGTATTTCTCTACTTCTATGCATAAAAGGGCAAGAGAGAGAGAGAGAGAGAACTCTAGAGAGAGAGGTAGAGATTTTTCTCTGAAAATTTTGTAGAGAGAGAGTGATTTTAGAGAGAGAGAGGTTTCCAAACTTGCTAACCTCCTCAAAATGATAGATATGGCCTTCATATATAGAAAAAATAAGAGCCTTGGTTGAAATATCTGAATACAGAACAATTGGAGCAATGTGGGAACAACTGGAGGTGAATATCTGCAAAAAAAATGAGTTTTGACATCGTTGGCTGGCAGGGGATCATTGATGGCTGGCACTACATCATTTCTGGTCGGCAAGGACCTTCAATGGCCGGCACTGCATCATCCATGGCCGGCACCCTTCACCAGTGGCCGGCAGAGAAAAGCTGCTCTCCGGGTCCAACTTCAAACGGGAATAACTCCTTTATTTGAAATCCTTTTTAGGTCATTCTTGTGTCAAAATTGAAACCTCGGAAGTAAGTTTTCCAATGGAGGTAGCCTCACGTCAAAATTCCAAGTGCGAAAACAGTTATGCTCATTTTAGTGAAGCCACTCAGTTTCAATCTTACTCGGATTCATGCCGAACTTCTCCCAAACTAGTTTTCTCCTCTCCTCTCCTCTCCTCTTTTCTTCAAATCCAAACCCCTAAACAAGGTGTTTTGAAAGATTTTTCGAAGAGTTCATCTCTCTTTCATTCATTTCCACTTTGTCCTTGCTCGGTTTACTGAAAAGAGCGACATTTAACAAAATGCGAGCGTCGGAACATCGTAGGAACTTTTTCAAAAATATTTTGAAAGAGAGGGTTTTAAGATCCAAAATATTTTGGTCAAAATTGTTTTGGTCCACAACTAGGGTGTAAAGTTGGGATTTCAAGTTCCTCTTGCCGAAGAAATTGAACCTTTGCACTGCACATCTTTCATCACCAAGTAAACCATCAATAGTGCCCAAGCCTTAAGGACGGTCAAAAATGGGGCGTCTACAGTTGCCCCTCTTTGACAGAGATCAGAGTCATGAAATGACGTGAGTGAATGTCAAAGCCCAGAGACGACCCATTTTTGATAAGGCAGAAGACTTGGACAAACAAATAAAATGTAAATGCAAAAACAGATGATTGCGCATGTAGGCTGCCTACGTATCCCTTTGCAAGGAATCAAACCAGCGTAGTTCAGGGGCCGAATGCAAAATGATACACAATATAACAAAACAGTGTAAATGATATACAATGCAATGAAATAATCAAACCATAAGCAGTGCTAAACCGTGCAAATATCATAAAGGGATGGAGATGCAAAATCAAACTACATTTAACATAGAAAAGGTGCCAGAACCCTTAAACCATAATTCTCTTAGTGGGATAGATGTATGCACATGCAGAATTGTGTGTTTCGCAGAAAGAATACAAGTAATTGGGTGGGATGATATGAGTGAGGAATGATCTGCTGAGGAAAGATCATGGTCCTACATGCTAAATGCAACAAAACAAAGTACGATACAATGGATGCAGTGAATAAGGCACACGGCCAAACCACATTTTACCTAGAAAAGGTATGGACACAAACTAGACCATGTCTAACACAGAAAAGGTGCCGACACCCTAAGACCACAATTCTCTTAGTGGAATAAGCGCGTACACACTATCACAAAACCGTGCTTCAACGAAGGAAAGTATGCGCGCATGCCAAACTAAGCTTAGCATGGAAATGCTGCAAACGATAAAATGGATAATGCAGTAGATGCATGCGATAGATGCTATATACAATGCAATAGAAGTAATAGATAATGAAATGGGATGTAGCTGGGAAGTGAAAGTACCTTACAGGGGCAATTGGCAATGACTCACCTCATGCTGCGGCGGATCTTCCTCTTCTGCATCTTGCGTTTCCAAACCATAAGTACTACTTTTCTCCTTGGCTATGGTCGCAACTTTCCCTATTCTCCAATAGGGTGACAGACTAGGTTGGTTCAGTATCTAGAATCGAGGTGCATACCCGCTACCTCAGCCTATGGGGTTGCCATACAGATTTCAAGCCGAGGATACACCCTTGGGTATTTAAACCAGATTTTAGTCGCAGAAATTCTGAACCTTTGTGTTCTAGGCATCGGCCATTCGAACTCTAGTTTCCACCGTCTCAGTTGATCTCTTAAGAACTCACCGCAAACACTGGCAGGTGGCTATACCAGACCACCGAAAGTCATTCGGGCACAACAAACACCAAAGGAATTGCACCTCTAGAGGATTTAAGGTCTCCTAGACTAGAGAGTGCACAAGATAGTGCGATGCAGAGTGAATGCACCAAACAGTGCTAACAAGATGCACAAAATAGTGCAAATGATACAAAAATACAATGTGCACAAGACAGTGCGAGTGAGGGTGAATGCACAAAACAGTGCTATACAGGTGCACAAGACAGCACTATGTAGAGATACGATGCACAAGAAATTGCAATGTGTAAGAAAGTGCAAGCAAAGATGTAGGATTTAAGGGCTCCTAGACCGGGTGAGTGCACAAGACAGTGCAAAAACATCCAAACGCGCCACATGCGAATGGAAAAAGGTTGCGCAAGAAAGCGTGATGCACAAGATAGTGCGAGAACATCCAAACGCCCTACATGCGAGTGGAGAAAGGTTGCGCAAGAAAGCGCGATGCACAAGACAGTGCGAGTACATCCAAACGCGCCACATGTGAGTGGAGAAAGGTTGCGCAAGAAAGTGCGATGCACAAGATAGTGTGAGAACATCTAAACGCGCCACACACGAGTGGAGAAAAGAGAGTGATGCAAACACTGGAGGGTGGTATGAACATCGTGCGCACGTCCCGATGTTTCTAACCAAAACAAGGCAGTTCGAGGGATTAGAATGATCTCACCCAGAATTTCACTGAATGAACCGTACATACAATATCATGTATGTAAAGAAAGACACTTAAGAAGTGTGATATAGTAAGAGTGCATATTCCATGCAAGACAAACCACCGAGATGTAAAGGCAACGATACATTCTAAGCGAGAATGAAAGCACATGAAACAAGTATATTCTATACAAGAGACAAAAACATATTCTATGCAACACTGAAAGCATATTCTATACAGAATTGAAAGCAAGCATATTCTATGCATGAATCATAACGATGCGCGGCACGTATACAACAGAAGTGTATATGGAAGTGCAAATTCTATGCAATAAAGGGGCATCAAATATGTATTTGGTGCCTCCGATTTACCTCTCGGAGGACTTTGCAACATGTTCAGCTCAAAAAGGACATACTCTGTTCATATTGGCGAGAGATAACATCTGCATGTGAGAACCACAGGTGTTGCTTGGACTACCATTCTGACTTGAAGCAGGCTTACACTTGGGGTCAAGATACACTCATACTCCCGAGAAAGGCGAGGCCTGAGATGGTGCACCTGGAATGCAATCTCAGAATTTGCTGGAGTTGAAACATACTAGATGCTCCAAAATTTCCCTCTTTTCTTTGCTTTGCAGTCCAGAACCCGTATAGCTTCAGATAAGTCCTGGTTCTACAGTTCTCACATGACTTGGATTGAACCCTGCAGTTTTATGAAAGGACAAATCCTGTTTTGCACATATGTGGAGAATGACACAGCACTCTGAGCACAAAACGATTTATTTTGAAATTGAAATTAATAAATGGGTTCTCGACCAGGTATTGAGCCTATGACTGACCACAGTCAAAATGACTCAACAAAGGGAAAAACAAGAGTAAAAACAACACAAACACACTAAACGACTCAAAACAAGAATCAAGACAAGCAGAAACAACAAACACAACACTCGGATGTGTTCCAATAGCAAGAGACCTCTCAGTTCACGAGGAGCTAGTTTCATCAGGTATTGTTTCCCACCCTTTTCTCATTTGTGATTCCCACATCACTATGGCACTCAATCTCTAGTTTTCTAAAAAAGCCCTATTCTCACTTTTTCCTCTCAACGCACATCTCTCTATTCTTTAATCTCTCTTCTTTTTTATCCTTTCCATGGGTGGTTGATGGATAGACAGGAAGTTGTGGGCTCCTGCCCCTAGTATTCTACTAGATTCTCATTCTTCCACTCACAACTAGTGAGCTTTCCCACAGAGGGGTTGTGATGCGACTTGATGTGCAGCAGATCCGCAACTGACATCAGTTGACGATGCCCTTGGCCAGTTTAGATGTGATTAGACCTATCTAGATGAGGGTGTGGAATATCCTACTCCATTCCGGCTTGTGCTTTGCACTTGGCTTGATACCTCGCTGCTCCTAGGATATGAGAGCTTTCAGCCCTTTGCTGTTAGCTTCAGTTGTGCCTACTCCGGTGAATATGGTGCCCTATCCGGCAAGTATGTTGACAACGGGGAAAAGACAGAAAACCTAACTAAACTGTGCCCCTAATTCATCATTTTGACCATTTTGTTTTTGGCTTCTACTAAAACAATTTTCACCAATATGAGAGTTTGATTAACGCACTTGTTCGATTTTCTGATTTGAAATCATGCAAGTCAGGCTATGAACACTGAAAAGTTTCCTTTTTTGGGTCCAAGATATGGTTCAATTTTGGAAAAATGGAATAATTTTCGAGAGAATTAGTCAACCTCAATAAAAATCCTCAAAACTGTTTTTTGTAAATGGCCACTGCTCGACCAACACGAAATCTACTCTAGAGATGCACAACCTCAGATCTGAATTTGAATCGTTTTGTTGCTGAATCTTCTAATGGAATAGGACAATCCGATTTTGAATGAAGATAATCATGGAGATGAGCCACTTCACATGGACAAGATAGCCGAGTTGAATAAGGATAAACCAATCAACATGGATGAGCCAAGCAGGCTGAAAATGATTAGGGCTGGACTTCAGGATGAAGTTGCCTACCTATACCAAACATGGGAATCGGGCCTGATGTAGTTCCGGGTGAGGTTCACTCGGGTGTTGACACTCTCTTTTTATGCTTTAACTTTTGCCAAAGCCGCCCTTTCGGGTTTTCAACCTTGCGATCTCTATTTTTCTTTTCTTTTCATTTCTTTTCTTTTTCTTCAATTTTCTTTTCATTTTTTTTCTTTCTTTTCTTTCCCTTTTCATTTTCTGCTTTTTCTTGCTCTAACTTTTGCCTGGGTCGCCCTTCCGGGTTTTCGGCCCAACGAGCCTCTCAAGGATAGAAAAAAGTTTAACTTTGTCCATGTTGATTGGTCATAGGATCTCGAAGCCATCTGAATCTAGGAGAATGGTTGCCGTTCATTGATGATGTAAAAGTCCATCCAATGGGGGCTGAAGTTGCCCCTAGTGTTGTAGATAAGAATTCGATTGTCCTTCAACAATAAACTTTCTTCTTCCAGCTGCTGGAATTTGGCTTTCTTGCCAGTCTTCATTGGTTTGCGAAATAACTCATCTTTGACTCTACGAGCACAATTTGACAATTTTGCCCCTAGTTCAAGGGATGCTTCTGATCCAGCTATGCAAGCTTTCTTTGATCACATTTGACCTTCTTGATCTGACTTTCTTGCCCCTAGTTTAAGGGCTACATTTGATTCGGTCGTACAAGCCTCACATTACGGTTGACCGTTAAACATTCTGAATCCAAGTTCAAGGTTTGAAAGCAAAAAGGGTTGAGTCTCGAGGCCGAGACTGATCCTATGCTGCACAATCTCAAGCGCGATTCCACACAGGTCTTCGTAGGACCACGTGAAACATTTTTTGAAATATTTTAAGAAAGCGACTAGTCGCTCGCGCTAAAGACAATGCGGAACTAATCTAGATCAAGCCAGGATCCTTTTTAGTACTCACATTAACAAACATGATCTCATTCATTAAGGGCTTAGCACGTCTCTCTTTCTCTCAATTGATCAAATTTCTACAAATCCCGAGGAATTCCTCCCTCTTTGTTTTCATCACAGTGTTCGAAAAGTTTTGAAAAACTTAGGTCAATGCAATGATTTCAAGGCACATAAAAGTAGGTGAAAATGCACTGCCGTTTCATTCAGATCTTCTGGCACATCTTGCTCTAGGGCAGAAATAGACTCAAAAGAAAGAGTGTAAAAGACAAACACAAAACAAGCAAGTGATGTCCGAGGTAATACCCCTGAAATCACCCGACTCCAACACAACAGGACTGACTTGATACAACAAGATAGACTCAACTGACTCAGTACAAAAAGACCGACTCAATACAACACAACAAGACTGACCTAATACCCAAGTCAGAAAGTACAATAAACAGCATTTGCACATTGCTCAAAACAGTGCGTGCCATCCCCAAATTTGGAGTAAACTGAGCACCACCAGCAGGTGGTTCATCCCCCAATCAAATGGTCACATTATCCCCCAAGTTCACTGATCTAGTGCTGATAGACTTTGCAGGACCTGGTGCGACGATGACCCCATTGTCAATCAGATCTTGTATTTCGTGGCGAAGAAGAAAACAAGGATCAGTGTCATGACCGATTTGTTGATGGAAGACACAATACTTGGCCGGGTTATGTGAGGGAGGGAGGTTATTTGGTAATGGCCGCGGCTCTAGGGGCTTAAGATGCCCCTTTCTGATCAGGACCCCTAAGGCTTTGGATAGAGGCATGTAAAGCGGGGTGAAGACCCTCTAGCCTCGGGGTTGATGACTCGAGGTTTGTGGAGTTATGGATGTACCAGCAAAGGGGTTGGCAGGTGCTGACTGGGTTTGCTGATCTCTTCCGAGTGTAGGATTGAAGCTGAAAGAGGCGTTTCTAGTATGACATCCCTTTTTCCGGCTTGCCCTTTGATTCAGAGTGCTCTCATCTTGAGTGGCAAAAGTGTCATCCATAGTTTTTGCAACAACTGCAATCACTTGCTGTTTGTTCAGTCCCTCAGCTTTCAAAGCCTCAACAGCCCACTGAAGGCGTTCATGGGGACCAATGTTTGCCCCTACCTTGTTCTTACCACTTGCCTCCACTTTGTCAAGGGATCGGGTCGCTATATCAAAGCGGAGCCCAGTTATTGTCGACATGTCATTGCCTAGACCTGGGATGGCTTTAGGTTGGCCATTTTCAATTACAACTTGCCCCAAGATTGGAGAGCCTTTTCTGGCATGTGATGTGGTCGTTGACAAAGCCAAAATTCCAAAGGCTAGATCTGCCGCTGTTCTCTGAAGATCTTCAATCATTCTCATCAGCTCAGAAGTAGTGGGTTCACGGTTTTGAGATGATTGGGGCTCGAGTGCATCTATCATGCATAAGTCCATACTTTATGGGATAAACACCTCAGGCTTGGGTAGATGGGCTGGCGTGATATATATGCTGGGGTTGTAGCCGGATGGCATTGTATGGATTAGACTAAGATATGAAGGTGATGGATTAGTATTAGCCCGAGGTCCTTTTGGTGGAGCTATGATCTCTTCGTCAATAAGATCCTGAATCTTATGATGGAGGCGGATGCAACAGTTCATATCATGACTGTGTTATTGATGATAGGCACAGTATTTAGCTGGTTCATATCTTGGTGGAAGAGGAGTTGGAAGGGGTTGAGGTTCTAGGAGCTCTAGGTACCCTTTTTCTCACAACATTTTCAAAGCTTAAGAGAGACTCATGTAAAGAGGATGGAAATTTCGGGCTTGGGGCCGAGTTGAAGTGGTTGGTCTTTGGCTATTGAGGGAAGTAGTGATAGTGTCTACTTCTAAGCATTTCGCAGCTGCGCTACCATCAATAATAGCATTGGAACTGCGAATAACATCCTTCTTCAAAGGCTCATTATCTTCCACAAAGATCCCTTGTCGAACGGCCTCCTTGATTTGAACCCCAATGTCATGGAGGTCCTTAAAGTTGAATATCATATTCTGCAATGTCTCAGCTTGCCTAACCATATCTTGGTGCAGTGAATCCACTGATTGCTAAAAACAGATCAGCAAATCCTCTAGATCTATCGGAGGCTGTGCCATGATAGAGGTAGATGCCCGTGCTCTGAACAGAGGTGATGCGACTGGTGACTGTCGGATCAGTTGGACCGGTGAGCCCTGACTGGCCTTTCTTTGCCCTGCCTTCGGCGAAGGAATACTGGTTGCCCTTTGAAGTAAATCTCCAACCTGACAAAGTCTATCAACACAAGTGCAATGTAATCGGGGGATATCGGAGCCTTCTGAAGCTATAGTTCCAGGACTACCTTGCAAAAGAGAAAACAGAGATCACCTCAGCCTGGTTTCACTAGACCAGATATGAGCACATCTGAATGATTGTACTCTTTGCTGAATTCTGCCCCAAATTAGATACCAAACTTGCAACTGATATGCACATTCCTGAAGACACACACTTTAACAGCACATAGCCAAAACACCCCTATGGTGGGGTAGGGTTTCCCTATCCTAGTTTCGTCAGGAACTAGGGGTTCACTACGCAAACATGCGATTTCAAACAATCCTGTATTCGGGTGAGCAACCTGTTCTAGTTTGGAACAGTCTCTAAGGCTTCCGATATGCAACTAGGTCAAATGGTCAAAAGGGTGCCTCAGCAAGACCACCTAATATACCTTTCGCACCAAACACCAAGAAGTGAAAGGTGAATCAAATGGTACGGCGGTGATCCAGATCCAAGGTTCGTGTTCCCATCGTGGCAGAGCTCGCAATCGGTCAGCCTTATGGCACGCTTTTCCAAGCAAGCCCCCAGCAAACCGTTCAGGAATAGTAGATAGCACACACTGTAACTTAGGCACACCAATGCAAATGCAATGCAAAGAAACACATAAATGTAGATAAAATAACATATCATGAGTTTCGAGTTAAGTTCTCTAAATCCCCAGCAGAGTCGCCAGAAACTGTAGACGGACTTCCTCCGCGCGCCCCCCTTTTTGGAGCGGGCACGAATTGGTCTTACTACAGTTCATATTCTTGTCACGGTTTTGAATCTAATCTCACAAAGTGCAATGTGAGACTGATAAACACCAAAGAGTCTAAATCTGGCAATTGGTTTTGAAAAATCAATTTTGAATCAAAAAGCGCCAAACATGGACTGCTTTGCCAGATTATAGAGTCGCCACCTAAATTTTTGTTTTTGGAAAATTTAGGAAACCCCTACTCGTGCAAAAGGCCACATGTTCGTCATCACCAAAGTTGCCTCGGCTCGGGAACTTGGGTACGAGAGGAGAAGGTCCTAAAATGAGCACCCCCGTTTGGCCGATCAAAGGATCGGCCTCTATTAAGCATGATATGTCGTTTTATAAACACACGTGTTCTTATTCTGATTATTAATCTAACTTACTATGTGATGCGCATAGCATACAAGTATAGACTAAATCGCAAGAATTGAAACAAAACAAGTCATGTTTGTTTTCGAATATGGTTTGAAAATGCCACCCTCAAGTGGGCTAAAGCACGGATTTGCCATCCTAAAAAACAACATGATTTGCCACTTCGCAAAGTGGGCTTAAAACTCACATTCATCGAATTGTCCCAATTCAAGCAATAAAGCCTTCATCCACAGGCATTCATGCAGTTTATCACATAAGCAAATAGCCTCATGGCAAGCATGCTGTCATGGCAACACTAACACTCATGCAAGTATGCTAAAGCGTAAAACTTACAGTGTACTCCAAGCCAAAACAAAAGCTAGTTAGAAATCATGCATGATCCTAGCTATGCAAGATGCCTAATGCAACACATGCAATAATGCAACTAAATAGGCTCGGCTATCTAAAATGGCATATGAATGCAACATATGATAACATGCTTTGAAACACTTATTCAAGTAAGTGTATTGAAATACAATGCAGTTTGAATAATGCGCCGAGCCCGGTGCATGCAAGACAAATGAATGATGCAAACATGCAAAGCATACAGTATGCTAATCAAAATATGCCATAATCTAACCATCGAAAGCAGTTAAATAAATGGGAGAAAGACGTGGGTTGGAAGATATGCACACACGCACGCACACTTATTATAACATTGTGCCCTCTCTAAGGAGGGTCCGAATGAATAAGCTAAGCTAAGCTAACTAATCTAATTAAACTAATTAGACTAATTATTACAAACCAAATTGAATAACTAGCAATCTACTTACTAATTATTATAACACTTTAACTAATTAGCACACCAATTAATTAATTAAATTACAAAACCGTGGTAACTAACAAGTAAAGCATTAAACCATGCTGCCTCAACTCTTCTTGAAAGATAAACATGCATGCCTCGATTTCTTGCCCCGAAAAGCTCTCCAGTGTGCTCTTGAAAGGCTCAGTTTGCAGGATGTCTCCAAGAAATCTTTGTTGAACCTTACCAATTCCATGCTGGGGAGTGCACCAGTGGCCTGCCGACTGTGAGAAGCTATTGCCAGCCACCTGTCGGCCAAAGATGTGCACTGCTGGCCGATGATGAAGCAGTGCCGGCCATCTGTGAGACACTGCCGGCCACTGGTGTGCTGCATCACCATTCTGTAACAGAGCTCAAACCAGAGAAAATAGAGGTTCTTCCAAGGGTATGTGTGTACTGTGCCACTCCTTATCGTCTCAAAACATCAAAGGAGAGGTACTATGGGATCCAAAACCATCAATCAAGCATTTTCAATGCATGATGGACAAGGATCCAACTTGCACAAATTTAATAAATGCACAAAACAAAGACACAAGTCCATTACCTTATCATGAGAGATCAAAGGCAATGAAGACAAAAGAGATTGGCTCATTCATCACTTCAAGTATGAAATGAACCAATCTTCCTTGTGTTCAATATAACGTCCGATTGAACACAATGCAATGCACACAACAATGCTTATCTTGCACAAGTTTTACTTGATTCAATTCTTGTTTACACATTTTACATTACCGAGCCATTCATTAATTGATTTGTCCAATGTGGAAGTCCTCTAATGAGAGGGGGATCAACCAAAGAATGATTCAAGGCATGAGAGAGATCATGCCTTTGGTTAGTAGAAACCCTCAAAAGAAGGCTAAAACCATTGAGCATAAGTCTCAATCTCAAGCTTGAACAACACTTTAAGCTTAACCAACCCTCGAAACAAATCAAAAGTGAAGAAATGAGGGAGGTGACAGAATTTCAGTCCTAAAACGGCATGAAACACAAGACGATAACTTGCAAACAACTCATGTACAACGTGTTAGGGGGCTTAAGCATTAAAACTAGTGAAGAGCTTTACACTAAAACCATGCAATATCAAGCACAAAGGACCAAACCAGCTCTGGACAGAGCTTAAACATGCCAAAACAGTGGCCAAAATGAGCTGAGATGGTAGCATAGAAAGCAAGAAAAATGTGCTCACATGTTGGCCTACAAACAAGACACAAAGCACAACTCTCAAAAGCAATGAAAGAATGGAATATGTGAGAATGTGATAGTGATATATGCTCTGAAATCACATGCTAAATGATGCTATGGCATGCAAACAACCCAAGCAAAGCCCGCTAGAGGTTTTAAAACACAAAGCTAGTAAAGAGGCATTACATTATAGCCATGCAAGGCAAAGCATATATGACCAAGACTACTCAAAACAAACTTATAGCATGCCAAAATATGAGCAAAAGCTTGTTGAGATGGAGCTAACATAAGCTACAATGATAGGCCAATTCATTAAGCATGTTAAGCTAGTAGGCATGATTACAATACAAGTGTAAGAAGCAAGCAACAAGTGACCCAACTAGCCAAAAACAGAGCTAAAGCAAGTTAAAAAAGTCACAAAAACATGTTGAGATAAAGCCATGAGATGGTAGAAAAACATGCTCACATGTTGGGCCATCAACACATGCGAACAAGACACAAGGAGGGGAGGCCAACCCCTCCTATTTTGGACCTCAAAACATGGTTTTTACCACTGAAAATTCTCTGGAATTCAGTGGTTAAAAGGACAAAAAAAATTGTTTTAGAAAGCTTTGAAAGATGGCACAAAAGCTTAACAAGCAAAGAGACAAGAAGGGTGGACCACCCCTAACTTCAACAGGGCCTCAAACCACCATTTTTAACACCTAAAAATAGAGGTTTTTGTAGTTGACAACTTGGCCAAAAATCGCATGCAAAGGTGGCCAAACTAGTATGCAAAAATAAGCTTAAAAGGGGGAAAGTGATTACCTTTGAAACACAATAGCAAAACAACAACTTTCCTATGCTAAAACCAACTTTTAGAGCTCAAATTAGCCTTCAAGGGACCTCAGCCCAAAGATATGCAACTTTGATGAAGGATGTCTAGGCAAATTGGAAGTGTTTCTCCACTTTTATGCACAAAAGGGCAAGAGAGAGAGAGAACTCTAGAGAGAGAGAGGCAGAGATTTTGCTCTGAAAATTTTGTAGAGAGAGAGGGATTTTAGAGAGAGAGGTTCCCAAACTTTCCAACCTCCTCAAAATGATAGATATGGATTTCATATATAGCAAAAATGAGAGCCTTGGTCGAAATATCTGAATATAGGACAACTAGAGTAATGTGGGAACAGCTGGACGTAAATATCTGCAAAAACAATGAGTTTTAACATCGTTGGCCAGTAGGGGATCATTGATGGCCGGCACTACATCATTTCTGGCTGGCAAGGACCATCAATGGTCAGCACTACATCATCCATGGCCGGCACCCTTCACCCGTTGCCGGCAGAGAAAATCTGCTATCCAGGTCCAACTTCAAACGGGTATAACTCCTTCATCTGGACTCTTTTTTAGGCCATCTTGTCTCAAAATTGAAGCCCCGGAAGTAAGATTTCCAATGGAGGAAGCCTCACATCAAAATTCCAAGTGTGAAGTTTTGCTTATTTTAGTGAAGCCGCTCAGTTTCGGTTCTTCCCGGATTCATGCTAAACTTCTCCCAAACTAGTTTTCTTCTCTTCTCTCCTGTTTTCTTGAAATCCAAACCCCTAAACAAGGTGTTCTGAAAGATTTTTCAAAGTGTTCATCTCTCTTTCATTCATTTTCACTTTGTCCTTGCTCGGTTTACTGAAAGCGCAACATTTAACAAAATGCGAGCGTCGGAACATCGTAGGAACTTTTTCAAAAATATTTTGAAAGAGATGGTTTTAAGATCCAAAATCTTTTGGATAAAATCGTTTTAGTCCACAACTGGGGTGTAAAGTTGGGATTTGAAGCTCCTCTTGCCGAAGAAATTGAACCTTTGCACTGCACATCTTTCATCACCAAGTAAACCATCAGTAGTGCCCAAGTCTTAAGGGCTGTCAAAAATGGGGTGTCTACAATACCCCTCCACCAAAACTAACAACTAAGATCATGATACATTTTAGTGCCTCCCGGGTGTACCGCAAGGCGTGAGTGATGGAACTCCCGAAGTTCTTCCTCTCTACAAGATTCTAGTACAAACAAACGGTCTAGGTAACGTGCACTCAGATCTGGGTGAACGTTCAAACCTTTCTCATCCTTTCCATTGGAAATCTTAACACAGATTGATTCCACATCACGGTCTCCTCGTTGTGCCTTTATGACCTTACTAACAAAGGTAGGTAGAGCATTCAAAGTAAACAAGACTCACCCAAGTGCAAATCAAACTTGCCAATAACATCTAGCATATCCCATTCCCAAATGGCCTCACTTGCCAAACTACTCACAGATTTTCGACTCAAAGCATCGGCCACCACATTGGCCTTCCCTGGATGATAGTGTAACTCAAAGTCATAATCCTCCATAAATTCCATCCACCTCCGTTGTTGTAAATTCAAGTCTGTTTGAGAAAACAAATACTTTAGACTCTTATGATCGGAGAAGACTTCAAACTTCTCACCGTACAAGTAATGCCTCCAAATTTTCAAAGCAAAAATCACCGCTGCTAATTCTAGATCTTAGGTGGGGTAATTTTTCTCATGAGTTTTCAATTGTCGTGAACCGTAGGCTACAACTTTTCCCTCTTGCATCAAGACACAACCAAGTCCATCCCTGGATGCATCACAATAGACAGTGTAATTCAAACCCCTTTCCGGAATTATCAAAACCGGTGTGGTAGTCAATCTAGTCTTAAGCTCTTGGAATGACTTTTCACAAGCCTTACTCCACAAATTTGATACTTTTCAAGTCAACCTAGTCAAAGGTGCAGCTAGTCTAGAGAAGTCCCTTACAAAACGTCGATAATACCCCGCTAATCCCAAGAAACTCCGAATTTCAAAAACATTCTTGGGTTGTTCCCAATCCTGTACGACATCTATCTTTGAGGAGTCCACAGTCACTCCCTCTCTAGACACTACATGCCCCAAAAACTTCACCTCTATTAACCAAAACTTGCATTTTTCAAATTTGGCATACAATTGGTGCTCACTAAGTAAACCCAGCACTACCCGCAAGTGAGTCTTGTGTTCCTCTTCGGAGGTTGAATAAATCAAGATGTCGTCCACAAAGACGACCACAAAACGGTCCAAGTATTCTCGAAAAATTATGTTCATCAAATCCATTAAGGAAGCTGGTGCATTGGTCAACCCAAAAGGCATTACAAGGAATTCATAGTGGCCATAACGAGTACGAAAGGCCGTCTTTTGAATGTTCTCCTCCCGGACTCTCAATTGTTGGTACCTCGACCTCAAATCTATTTTTGAGAAGCAACGAGACCGTTTAAGTTGGTCAAACAAATCATCTATTTCGGGTAGAGGATACTTGTTCTTAACTGTAATTCTATTCAACTTGTGGTAATCAATACACAACGACAATGACCCATCCTTCTTCTTCGCAAAGAGAGCCGGCGCTCCCCAAAACGATGTACTAAGGTGAATGAAGCCCTTGTCCAAAAGTTCTTGGAGTTGAATCTTCAATTCATGCAATTCGGCAGGTGCAAATCTATACGGTGACATGGAAATCGGTGTCGTGCCAGGCACTAATTCAATGGAGAACTCGATCTCCCGGTGAGGTGGTAAACTAGTAAGATCTTTTAGAAAGTCATCCGGGTATTCACAAACAACCCTTGGTAACTCGACATGAGCCCCGTCACTCTCATTATCCAAGAGAGTTGCAAGAAGGCCACTAAGCTTGCTCCTGCTACGAGGGTTAACAACTGGCGACAAGGCTCTATTAACTCGGTTCCCCAGAAAATAGCAACGATCACCACCCGAAGTGCACACTGTAACTCTCTAACGGTAACAATAAATCACAGCTTGGTAAGAACACAACCAGTCCATGCCTAAAATGACATCAAAACTCAACATATTTAGGAACACAAAAGCAAACGGAAGTCGACGCTGGGCAACTTCTATTTCACAATCACGACAACCCCAGTCTGAATCAACTATACCCCTAATAAGTGACTCTACACTAACCTTACTACCTCTAACC
Source organism: Camellia sinensis (assembly GCF_055761805.1). Taxonomy (NCBI): domain Eukaryota; kingdom Viridiplantae; phylum Streptophyta; class Magnoliopsida; order Ericales; family Theaceae; genus Camellia; species Camellia sinensis. The sequence goes on from NC_138972.1 coordinate 66,123,486, forward strand.
CCAATACAGAAGCGAATGCAGTAGATATAAATGAATAAGACGCACCCGTATCTATCAATACATTAGCCAGAGAATTACACACAATAAAAATACCTCTCACAACTGAGGATTCTGGCAACTGCTCTGGCACGGTAACAACATACACACACCCATGTGGCCCCTGATTGACTTGCTCCTCTCTCAGAGCATAGGCCTGCTGTACTGACTGAGCCAAAGCGGCTCCCTGATTAACTCGCGAAGCTTGGACTGATTGAGCCTACTGGTGGCTGTGAGTCTGCCTCGACCCTGATGCGCCAGATACACCTCCCAACTGTGGGCAAGTTCTCTTCATGTGCCCCGGCTGACCACACTGATGACAATTAAACCCTTGACCTTTATTCTGAGACTGAGACTGATTTTGAGATCGGTTAGGTGGTGGTACTATTAACTGCCCTCCTCCCTTCTATGGGCATGAGAAGGCTTTGTGACCCGGTTGGTCACACTTGAAACACGAGAAGCCACTCGATGCACTTTTTCTTGGACCCGCACTAGGCAAAGGAAAAGTGGATCTAGACTGCTGTGGTTGGGACTGGGATGGATAGGTGTTCTTGCTCTTCTTGTTCTACCTATAGTCTCCTTGAGACTCTTGGCCCCTAGACCTTGAACTCCGTAGCCTCTCCTTCTCGGCTTGTATGGAAATTTCTACGTGTGTCGCCGTCTCTACAAGACGGTCATATTCCCGAATCATATTTCTGACAAGCTTGAACATAATTTTTGTTTTCAATTTCTTTTCAAATTCAATGCAACGGCGCTCTTCCGTTGCCACCAACTCTGGTGCAAATCTGGACAAACTAGAGAAGATCGCCTTAAACTCGGCCACGAGCATGTCGAGTTGTTTGAGGTCTTTAAACTCTTGCCTCAATCTCTCTCTAGCAGTGGAAGGTATGTACTTATCTTGGAAAGTAACCTCAAAGGCTTCCCATGTAGACTCCACTCTACCCTTGGCATATTTCCACCGTTGACCCGCGTCTCCCTTAAGGTAGTAACTCGCTAGAGTCACTCTTAGTTCACTATCTTCGATCAGAAGCATCTCAAATGTCTTCACAGTTTGTTCGAGCCACTCATCCGCTTTCTTGGGCTCGGGACCACCATGGAACTCATTCGGTTTGGCCCGCAAGAACTCTCTAGTAAGGAAACTAGCCCTTGACTCCGTGGTGTTCTCTTGGGCTTGATTCTCCACCCACAACAAGTTCATAGACTCTCTTAAAGCCCCTGCCATTTCTCGAGCTGGGGCCCCTATTACGGTTTGACCCGCTTGTCCCACCTACTCGACCATATTAGCTTAGCCTGCTTGCTAGGCCATATTTGCTTGGCCGAACCCTTCTTCTTGCACCAGAACCCTATGGACCGGTACCTTATGCACACCTTAACGAGCCCTACCACACCTCCTGCCTCTACCACCACGGACTTGACCCCTTCCTAACATCCTAATAAAGGACACAAGAGAAATAATTTAGCACATTGACTCATATGTGCTCGTAACTTGACTCACACGTTCGTCTACCATATACACAATTCAATTTCACTCAACATAAGCACTTAGTCATGTAAACACATACCAACTATTCTTTTACGATGAAATCCGTCCCATGAAAAACCAAGAATTCTTAGTAGAACGAGTATTGATCAAATACCCTTCTAATGAGACCTCAAATAATTTAACAGGCGCAAACAACATCCCAAAAGTCCAGTCCCATACCCATTTAGTCACATAAGCATGTTATCACATAGTCACAAAATGCATAAGACTTCCTAAGCATGCTAAATGAACCCATTGTGGTTAAACAACCACTTCCTACGAGCTCAAAGTATTCAAACTCGGTAGCTCTGATACCAAGTTGTAACGCCCCAAATTTCTAGCTCAAATTATAATACAACAATCATGGCTCTTTCAAGGAAAACCGAATATAAATCTCCAAACTTACATTAAATGATACAATAGTTCTTTATGCAACAATACATTAATCTAACAACAAGTAAATAAATAAATAAATATCCCCAAGGGTTTACAAGTTTCCAAGGCTTGGGCCTGGTTACACAAAACGGTTATTCAAACCCACACACATACAGCCCTTGGCTTACAAACAGAGTCACAGCAAAATGAGAGTCTCGTACTCTCAACACACATTTCCTCGCCTGTAGTTAGGTGGCATCACCATATCATTTCTTGCATAAAAATCTCGTAGGGTGAGCATAAAGCCTAGTAGAAAATCCATAACAAAATATATACATTTTATACAAGTCTCAAGAGATGAAATGCACATGCCATGCTATGCCCTTTTGAAAGAAATCACATCTTCATCTTTGAAAACCATCATGCTCAATGATGTCATGAAATTTCAATTCTTCAAAACTTAACAATTCATTTCAAGAGTGATAAATACGACTCTGGTAATCCTTAGGTCGGTGTCTGTAAGTAGATTGTACAAGTACTACCAATTTGTCATTTTTACTGGTATTAACCTGAAGGCTCGACACCTATCCGCGCGGTTTTCGGTGTTTCACCCTGGACTCTCAGGCCAACTTATTCAATATCATCTACACCACCTATTAAGACTTACCAACGTATTTACCCCAAAACCATTCCATGAAAACTTGTTTCTCAATATTCTTTTCTCAATGCAACTTTTCAAATCACCTTCAGAGTTTAATGTAATCAAATGAATTGATATGCCAATAACACAAGATGAATGTAAATACTTTTAATCCAATTCATCATCCAAGGAATAACACAATTCCCTTTTCTCAAGTATCCTCAACAATTAGTCATTTCAAGACTATTTCAATGTTTTGAACAATAATTTCTAAAATGAACAGTAATTCTCATATTCCCTGAAATTCATCATTTATATAAACATAAATAAGAAATTTTCCAAACATCCATTTATTTTGACAAACAAAATAAATATAACAATATCATTCATGGATTTGCAGTCTCTTTTTAAAAAATCCCAAATTCTAGGTTTTCTCACCAAAACTATACAACTCAAATCTTTTGAAAGAAAACTTTCCAAAATCATCTTTTCTTCAATCAACAAAAATGAAAACCCACAAGATCATTTTAAAAGAACAAGAGACAAACCTACTTTCAAAATCGCTCAACTTCTTGAATCAGCAATCAATTTTCAAAGCTATCGAAAGATGATTTTGAAAATCATATAGATCTTGCAAATATATATATATAACTCTAAGAAAATCCCTACCACAAGTTTTGAAGAAGAAATGAGATGAAACCCCAAAATTTACGGTGTTGAAACTCGATCTGCACTGCACACAACGAAGCCCTTGAGAAGTTACACAACTTTGATGAAGAACTTCGGTCTAACTCCCAACGGATCTTGAGAAATCAAGGTTTTGATCCAATTTGGCATGGGAAAATGCAGAGAGAAGGGAGAGGAAATGTTTTTAGAGAGAGAGAGAGATATACAAAAGTGATCTGAAATATCAGACTCACGAATTGATATAACATGGTTCGCTTGAGCGTGGAAAGACCCTCTCGAGCGTCGAATACACCTTCCCAGTACTTTTGCAAATAAGTCAAACTTCTAGAACCAAACATTCTAAGTGGCAAAACATGAAAGAAGGGTCGAAACCGGGATCGCTACATGAATAACTTCATCCAATAATTAGTCTATACACTGAGTATTTTTAACTAATTAAGGTAAAAAAAAATTGAAATGACACAGTAATACGATATGAACTCGGCCCATAACAAAAATGACATAACTCAAAAATACAAAATAATAAACATGTTAAGTTAGTGTTGAAATAATTCTCATACAAATCCAAAATGGAACAACGCGAATACAACCTCACATGACATGACACCTTCCACTAGTTCATATAAAGAACTTGTCATTATAGGAAAAATCTATAATGTGCAACCCAAAATATTGTGCACGATTTGTACCCTCTCTAATTATGAATCTATGATGATAATATGTGCACAAAATTACAGCACAATGTTCTCAAAATATGATATGATCTCATTCTGTCATTACTCTAATGACCCAATGAGTTACTCGGTTAGTCATAGCTCGTAATGCGATTCAATATGTTTAAGTTATAATTTTATGCACATTACATTGTAACTTCAGGCACATTGTGTCACAATTGTAATGAATGTGCATCATGTGCAACTTCTAGGTGCCTAGCAGAGATTGATCCATAATTACATGTTTATACACTTGTTTTTAAGTTGTAAAAGTTAAAGATCTATGGAAAATCTAAGATTTGCACCAATTGCTCATATGAACAAATAAAATCAAACCAAACTAAAATTTAGGATAAATTTGATCAATTGTATAAATCCTTTTTAAGCATTCAATTTTCACTTTATACAATTGTATTAACTTTCCTTACTGTTACATCTACTACTGCGAAACATCTGGGGGCAAGTTTTAATTATGTGTGTTGCAAGTGACAAGAGTGATAACCGCACGCAAATTTACCATGTACATCTTAGCATAACTAACACTCACCGAACATGTTTCCCAACAATACGAGGTAGAGGTGTGAGGTCGCGATGGAGAGAGGCTAAGAGGTTCAAGTAGCTAAGATGGTTAGGGTTTATAAGAAAGGGCAGTTGTGATGGTGAGGGCTTAGGTGAAAAGGAAAGGAGTTAAGACTAACAGAAGCAACAATGGGGCAATGAGGTTTAACAGTGGTAGGGATGATGGGAAATGATGGAAAGGACTAGGGCAACGAGGATAGGTAGGAGAAGGCTTGGGGGTAACAAGGGAGGGCATGGTAGTGGTGGTGGTAGGAAGATAAATTTCAACAAAAAGAAGGATAGTTTGGTCAATTCATGGGATAAATTCCATCATTTTTTTTTTCTTTCTTCCCACCCCTACTACAATCAAGATAAACTTCCCACTATCCCAAGTCCTACTAAAATATACAGGTAAATTATCAACAAGTCCTAGTAATTGGACGTAATTCCCATAAATCCTATCAATTTGTCTTTGAAAGTTGATCCTATCAACATTGTCGCTAAGAACTCATGATTAGTAACTTTTTTGTGACAATTTTTTAAGTTTATTACTAAAAACTGACAATTAATGACGTTTTATGTGTTAAATTTCTAAATCTATCGCTGAAAACTAACAATTAACAACTTTTTGTGATAAAATTTTCTAATTGATGCTAAAAACATTATTAGAAATTTTGCATTTAAAGGCGTTTAAAAAACGCCGCTATAGGTGTAAAAAATGCCTCTAATTCTTTTTGTGACGTTTAGTACCAAACGCCAAAGATGCGGCTGTCACTGTAGCGTTATGACGCTTTAAAAACGTCGTTAGATTAGTACAGGCGGTGTGTTTAAAAACGCCCCTAAATGTGGTAAATAACACTCAATGACGTCATGCTAGTTTTTAGCGACGCTTTAAAAATGCCGTGATAGCTTTATTTTCTATTTTAAAAATATGGTCGTTGGCATTATAGTGGCATTTGAAAAAATGCCGTTATATCTTCTTCTTCTTCTTCTTTTTGAAACTATGCTAATTTTGTTAGATTTAACTTAAAAACAATACATGTAATAAGGCTGAAAAATAGCAATAATATGGATTAAGCTTTGTTGCTATTTCAATATATTGACTAAATTTAGGCAAACATTGCAAGATTATTCTAAACCAAAATCAAGCAACAAACACAACCCAAAAATAAAAATAAAAAATATTTTATCACACCACATGTATTGCAAACCTGTCAAATAACAAATTCAACAAGACAAGCAGAAAAATAAGATTTCAACATAACTTCCTTATCAATTTTCTACAATCTTGGTTAGCACAATAATAAGCAAATAAAAATTTCCAAACTACCCAACATTAACTTAGTTATGGACAGAGACTTCAAGCATTTTTTACTTTGAACATTTATAAAATCAAATGATTAGCTCTAGAAACAACAACCATAACAACAACCAAAAAAAAAACCTAGTTTGTCCATAAAGACCGAACTTTAGAGCTCCACAAAACATCCATGCAAATAACACCCATACACACCTGCAGGGAATGATAAATCAGGCACATGACCTATTATTAACAGGCTCATGTATTTGTTCATAGCTAACAAGTAGACAAATTCACACAAACAAGAACCATGCACAAGCTAAATAACAAAAAATAATTTCAATTTAATTACAAAAAAAAAAAAAATCATTTCCATTTTAAATTATTTTCCATAGAACATGTTAGTAATTGGTAGTATAAACCAAATATGTGAACATCACAATCAGCATATGTATTTGGCATAAGGGCAAGAAGTAGAAGCAAACTAAATCAAAATAATTCCATCCCATATCATCATCTTGAAGTCAGATCTGACCACATAACAGATAAACAAAAATAGGTCTAACAAGAAAACAAAAAAGAAAAGTAATTTCAACAAAAATTTACCTTGAGAAGTTTGATTCAATCTGTGTAAACTTTTCCTCCGCTACAATACGATGAGCTACCAGAGTAGAGAGAGAGAGAGAGAGAGAGAGAGAGAGAGAGAGAGAGAGAGAGAGAGAGAGGCTGTATTATTGGTTCCTGTATGAGAAGGTGAAAAGTGCGTCAATTTTGCTATGTTTATTTAAATTACATATCATCTGTACGACCCCAATTTATTACCTCATTCAACAATTCTACGTGGTCATAACGTCTACCGGAACACAATTGTGTTGTAACAAATTTAAACATTCCTATAAATTATTCCATCTCAATTTTATCAAGTAGTGACAAAAAGTTAAATTAAAAAAACAGCCGCCATGTTACTTGTGCTACCTTAATAGAGCTTGATTGTCATAACATGCAAAGCTAATACAACATAAAATAAAACTCAAACTCAAAAAACCCAAAGCATAATCTCTCCTCAAAGATCCAGAATTTCTACCAATCAGCCAAAAAATCACATAACATGAAATGCATATGTACATATACGATATGAAATATTCTTGATCTCATAACCAAAAATCGGTCATGAACAGAAGAAGAACCCACAACTTATTAACAGTATAACAAGCAAATAATAGTAAACCTATTCAAATAAATAGTTCCAACCTATTCAAAGAAAGGGACATCAAACTTTTACCTTGTTAGTTCTTCTTCTTCTTTTTCCTAGAAATGTGAACCTACATTTAATAAGAACAAGTGTTTTAATTAATAAGGTCTTGTATTGTCAAAAAGGCTTTGATTAAATGATTGCTCACCTATTGGGATGAAAATACATGAGATTGTTGTCGATGTGTCATTGGCCGAACAGTGGGATGACTACTAAGTGAATCCACAACCTATCATTCAATAAGAGGCTTAAGTTGTATATTAGCTCTTGGCAATTTAAAGTAATAACTAGTAAAAATAGTTAAAATACCTACTGCTTATATAATGGGTTTGAGGGTGCAATAGCTAGATCAACGGGCATGCCTATAGCATGCAATTGAGATTCCAAAAACTCAATTTGCGACTGAAAATCTGTGCGTATAGCCTGAATTTGTTTCTCCATTATGTTATTCATCTTCGACTCTAACTACATTTGATACCATTGAAGTTTCTCTTAACTTGTTCTAGAACTTGAGTTTGGAAGATACAATTCTGCTCTTGTGACCGCCTATATCCTCCTCCAAAAACATCAGTAGGGGACGGTCCCAATCCAAACGTCTGAGCATGTCACGACCCAAACCCACCCCTAAGGGTTTAGTATCGTAACCGGCCAGTAATCCGTGATTACCAAAGGCCTGCTTAACAGTAATAACAATAGTACAGGGGCTGGTGGAAGCCAAACAGTAATAGAATGATGTCCAATGAGCTGTGAAAATCTGAATGGAAAAAGGCTTTTATGAACAGAGCTACATTCATAACCAAAACATATATACAAACGTCATATACACAAAACATCCAGGTTAGGGACCAAATCCCTTCAACATAACTATACAGTCAAGTCTTATTCAGTCGATACAAAATAGGGACAAAAGGGTAAATCCGAAACACCCCAAAATAGCCTTGGCTTGAACGGATCCGGAACTTCAAAGTGAGGCACAATGGTTGGCTGGACAAAACAAGAGCTTAACTTGACGCCCCTAGCTCCGGTCTGGTAGCTGGACACCTACATATAAATATAAACAGTGAGCTAAAGCCCAGTGAATAACGAATGCGTAAAGGGGTTAAGAATGAATGTCCTTTCATTAGTTAAAACAGTCATTTGCATCAGTAAATCAGTCATTCAATCAGTGGCTCATATTTCATGCCATATCAGTCATTTAGAAATCATAACAATCATACGTGGTACGTCCAATAGCAAAACAGTACAGTAGGTCTTAATAGACTGAACAGTTAATTGATGGCCATCAAAACAGTAAACAGTAGTAGTTCCAAACATTGGAACTGACAGAGATCTCTGTGACAGTAGCAGTAACAGTAACAGTAACAGTAAGTTGCTATGGATGCCACAAGCACAGTTTACAAATAGGACAAACATTCATTCAGTAAACAATATCATTTTAGAAAGCAGTACAGCCAATTGTTCAGAAATAATTATAATTGAACGTATCTTTACAACATTGTTACTCACAGAGTACCGGGCTATTGGCAGGCTAATCAGCGTTCTCGGATGCCAACCCTACAGTAGTAGAACGAACACACACTAAATTACACACTCGGGATTAATAACTTAGCCCCTATCTTGACTTAGTGTAGTTCTATAACTTTATCCTCATTAAGATGCCTTAAACATGGCCTAGGAATGCCTAGGGATGGAGTGAGGATGCAAAAATGTACTTTAAAACACTTTTCAAAATTTGCTGAAAACAGGGGTTTCGCTCGAGCATGGCTTTCCCTGCTCGAGTGGACATGCAGACGAAGAGGCTCCGCTCGAGCATGACTTCTCTTGCTCAAGTGAACTGCAAACTCATGAAAAAGTACTGGTTGCATGTTTTTCACGCTCGACCCACGATCGAGCGTGAGACTCAGACCCTCGCTCAAGCGCAGATTACCTCGTTCGAGCGGACTGCAAAACACATGAACTTCTAGGCATATGCATTTCACACTCGAGCGTGACCCTTGACGCTTGAGCGGAAGTGCATGTACTGAGAGTGTACGCTCGAGCGTGAAGTCCTTTGCTCAAGCATGGATCAAAAATCTGGAATTTCCAAATTGATCCTCAAGCACAAAACTCAACCTCTAGAGCTTCAAATTCAATTTTTCTTGGCCAATTTCCTGGAAAACACTTAGAAACCCAAAATACAACATGTTTCAAAGATCATTTTATAAAATCAAGCCCAAAGGTGTGACAATTGAACACAAAATCAATTAAAACTTGAAGAACAATGCAAGAACATAACATGCATGAGTTCTCATGAACTCTAATGCTCCAAAAAATGATCAAATGCAAGATTGAATTCTAAAACATGGTGAATTCTGGAACCACAACTAAAATGTGAACATGCATGTAGGATTCTCATGAAAACAACCTTAAGTCTTGAATTCCAAGTGTGTTAGCTCAAAAATGCAATTCTCTTCAATTCCTCTAATTTCCCAAGCCAATTGTTATTGAATCAATTCCTTTCTCCTACTCCCCCTCTCTCTCGGTTTGGTCTTGAAAATGGCTGAAGAGTGGTGTGTCAAAGTGTAAGAATTAACCCCAAACAATGCTTTTGAGAATGGCCCACTCAATGGAAAAACATGTAATTAACCAGGCTCAAATAATTTAACTTTAACAATTCTAATTTAATCATTCCCAATCAAATTTCAATTAAACCTACCATTAAAACATATAAATCCTAATTAGCATATAACACTAATCAATTTTTGATTCGGTCACCGATAAGGCTTTCAATTCGCAGTTCGAAATTAAAACACGAACAGATCATTTAGTAACAAACAGATAGAAATGCATTTAAGAAACACACTCATGCAATTAATTGAGGATTTCATCTTAATCAATTACTTATCATGTTTAATCACAATTTAACACTAATCAGAGGTGAGGGTTGTCACAGAACACGACCAGGTCGCTCTAGGCCCATAACTTGTCTGAAGATCTACTCATGTAATGTTGCAGGGTCAATAGAAGATCCCTCTATGTGCTCTGTTGACTTATTCATTTGAGTCTACAATTTTGAATTCAATAATTAGCCTCCAATATAAATCATATTAAAATTTGAAAAATAAAGTAGCATTACATATTATAACCTAATTAACTAAATCACTATTTGATATTCCATCTTTCATGTATGTGGCCATTCACACCTGTTGCTGACTAGCAGGAACTCCACTGTTCTTTTTTGTCTCCTATAAATGAAAGACAACCAAAATGATAAACGATTCCTCTCAATCTAGTAGCTTACAAGAAAGACTCCCATACCTCATTAAAAGAAAAGAAAAATGAAATTGAAGATTACTAAAAAATTATCTCAGTCAAATTGGACTGTCCAGTCGAATTACCAACTGCAGACAGTAAAATTCGTTTAAAAAATTATAATCCTTTAAAAAAAAAAAAACTAAAAGACCAACCAACAGTCGCTTTTAATTATCTAGTTTCAAAAATTGAACAAAAAACAAGGTAGTCTTAGTTGAATCACCACTCTAAAACATCCAGGGTTAAGTTAAAAACCAATGAGCCAATATTCATATGACGAAAATACATAAAATTTGAATACAACAAACATCCAGTAATCGCTTCTAATTATCTAGTTTCAAAAACTGAACAAAAAACAAGGTAGTCTTAGCTGAATCATTGCTCTAAAACATCCAAAGTTAAGTTAAAAACCAATGAGCCAATATTCATATGACGAGAATACATAAAATTTGAATACAACAAACATCCAGTAGTCACTTTTAATTATCTAGTTTCAAAAACTGAACAAAAAACAAGGTAGTTGTGGCTCGACTTTTTTCACGCCCCCTTTCGGGAACTCGAAAGGAAGCCCTACAGTTCGGACTTCCGTGGTTCTGATTCTAATTTCACAAGTACAATGTGAAACTGATAATCATTAAAGAGTCCAAATCTAGCAAACCTTTTGAAAAATCGATTTTAAATCAAATAATGCTAAAAAATAACTGCTTTGCTAGATACAGAGTCGCCACCTAAATATTTTTTATTTTGGGGAAATTTAGGAAACCCTGACTCGTGCTAAAGGCCACGTGTCCGTCATCACCAAAGTTGCCTCGGCTCGGGAACTTGGGTACGAGGGGGGAAGGTCATGAATTGAGCACCCTCGCTCATTCGATCAAAGATCGGCCTCTACTAATCATGATATGTTTTTTTTTATCAACATTATGTGTTCTTATTCCGGTTATTAGCTAACATTACTATGTGACACGCACACATACAAGTATAGACTAAATCGCAAGAATTAGAACATTTTAAGTCATGTTTGTTTGCGAAAATGGTTTGAATTTGCCACCTCAAGTAGGCTTAAAGATGCAGTTTTGCCACCAAACATAGTGGGCTTAAAACATGATTTGCCACTCAGCAAAGTGGGCTTAAAACGCATATTTGTTGAATTGTTCCAATTCAAACAACAAGCCTTCAGCCACAGGCATTCATGCAGTTTAGCACTGAAGCACATAACCTCATGGCAAGCATGCTAAACATGGCAACATATACATTCATGCAAGTATGCTAAAGTGTAAAACTCACCTAGTACTCCAAGGGAGGAAAGAAAACAAAGGTAGAAAAAATGTATGATTCCTAACTATGTTAAATGACTAATGCAACACATGCAATAATGCAACTAAATAGGCTCGACTATTTAATCATGGTATTTGCAACACTTTGATAGCATGCATTGAAACACGTATTCAAAGAAGTATTGAATTGACAATGCAGTTTGAATGATGCGTCGAGCCTCGGTGCATGCAAGACAAATGAATGGATGCAAACATGCAAGCATAAGGTATACTAATTAAAAATGATCCCTAATCTAACCATCAAAAGCAATTAAATAAAAGGGAGAAAGACATGGGGTTGGAAGACATGCACACACGCACGCACACTTATTACAACATTATGCCCTTGCGAAGGAGGGTCCGAATGACTAAAAGCTAAGCTAATTTAAACTACGCTAAAATTATTACAACACGATAATTAACTAATTATTCTATGCTAATTAAATATTACAAACCGAATTAATTAATTAAACACTTAACTAATTAATTACAAAAACGATTAAGCTAATTAATTAAAACATGAACTAATTAACTAATCATAAACAATTACAACATTTGCGAGAATTAGCTACAACTAATTAACTACGCAAGTTAACTAAACAGCCTCGGGAAATGAGGGATGCATGCATGCTCGGTTTCTCCACCTGAAAAGTCATTGTTTTGCTGTTGCGATCCTCTGTTTGCGTATTTGATCACTGAAAATTCTGCCAACTTCCAGAACACCTCTGCTCCACCTCAGGAACACACTGTGCAAATTTCATTGGTGGCCGACAGGGGGCCTGTCGGCTACCAATGGTGGCTGGTCTGCTACCACTGGTGGCCAGTCGGCTACTGGTGGTGGCCGGTCGGCCACTGATGACTTGAACTCCTCTTTTTGCTGCAACAGAGAGCAGACAGAGAAAAATAGTGTATTCACAAGTTTGTTTGTACTGTTTACACTTCTTATCATTAAACAAGCTCAAAAGAAACTTTTGGCCCTCAAACCATCAATCAAGCAATTTCCATGCATGATGGCCAAAGAACCAAGTTTGTACAAGTTTGATAAATGCACAAACAAGACCAAAATGACCACCACCCTATCATGCATGATCAAGGGCAATGGTGACCTAGGTAAATGACACATTTCATCACTTTGAGTATGAAATGTCCCATTTTTCTTGTGTTCAAATTAACGTGTGATTTGAACACATGCAATGCAACACAAAGAATGCTTATCTTACACACTTTTATTTGCCAAGTTTGTTTACTCATTTTAATTATCAATTCATTCTTTAATCAATTTGTCCATTAGTGAGTGTCCTCTAATAGAAAGATGGCTCAAACCACAAGTTGCTTTGGGCATGAAAGAGGCATTACACTGTTGGTAATGAAGCCCCTAAGGGATTAAACCATTAGGTATAGCACCTCCATTTCACACTTAGGCAAACAAGTGGTTTGAAACCACTTTCAAAGCAAAACAAAAGAGTGAAGAATTGAGGGAGATTACAGAGATTATAATGTTGAAATTATGTGCAAAACAACACTAAACATGCTATCAACTCAAACCGATGGTGTTTAAAATCTTAAAACACCAAGCTAGTGCATGGACTTACACTACAACTATGCAAAACAAAGCTCAAACACAACAAACACTTAAAAATAGTCTTAAAACAGGTCTGAAAACAGTCCTAAAACATTCTAGAATTAAGCTGACAAAAGCTACAAAAATAAGCTAAAACATGGAGCATATTAAGCTAGTAAACAAAACACAAGGAGCGGAGGCTACCCCCTCTATTTTTGAACTTTAAAACATGATTTTAGCCACTGAAATAGCTTTGAAAATCAGCGTTTAAAAACTCTGAAAAAGATGATGCAAGGGTGGGAAACACAAAGGCAAAGGCCTCCATAACAAGGTACAAAGAAGGGCTATCAACCCCTCAACCTTTAATGGCCTTAGGGCCCAAGCTTCAACCCAAAAACATAGAGTTTTTATAGCACAAAATTAGTTGGAAAACATGCTGGAATGAAGATAATAGTAGCTAAAACAATAAGCTAAAACATGGGGTTACACTACAACTATGCAAAACAAGACTCAAACAAACTAACCAGCCCAAAATAGAGCTAAAACAGGTTATTTCAGAGGCTAAGACATGCTGGACTTGAGCTAAGTTAAACTAGAAAAACATGCTAACATATGAAGCTAACTAGACATGCAAACAAGACCTAAGGAGGGGAGGCTAACCCCTCCAATTTTGGACTTCAAAATGAGGTTTTTGCCATTGAAAAACCTCTGAATTTCAGTGGTTAAAAGGCCCAAAAAAAATTGGTTTTAAAGCGATGAAAAATGGTACAAAAGCTTTACAAGCAAAGAAGCAAGAAGGGTAAACCACCCCTTAACTGAAAAATGGCCTCAAACCAACACTTTTAAGCCACAAAAATAGAGTTTTTTAAAGTTCAAAATCAGCCCAAAAATAGTTTGAAAAGATGGCAAAATAAGTGTACAAAACAAGCTTAAAGGACAAGTGTTATACCTCTTGAAGCAAAGGACAATTCTAGGCACAAATGAGGCACTAAATCAAGCCAAGAACACCTTCCAGAGCTCAGAGAGGGTCCCAAGTAACCTCAGCCCAAAGAAAAGCAACTTTGGTTAAGGGTTGATAGGCAAACTAGAAGTATTTCTCTACTTGCATGCACAAAAGTTCAAGAGAGAGAGAAATCTACAGAGAGAGAATTGTAGAGAGAGAGGATTGTAGAGAGAGAGGCTCCCAAAATTTCTCCAACCTTGAAAACAATAGAGAAGGTCCTCTATATATAGAAAAATGAGAGCTTAGGTTGGAAATATCAATATAGGACAACTGAAGCAGTGTGGAACAGCTGGAGGGAAAATATTGCACAAAAAATTGACTTTTCACACCAGTGGCCGACAAAAGTCACCCTTGGACGACACATGGCCGACAAAGCCCATTCATGGCCCTCAAACTGCACTAGTGGCAGCCAGAAAAATCTGCTCTCCAGGTCCAACTTCAAATGGGCATATCTCCTTCCTCCTGAATCCTTTGCAGGTCATTCTTGAGTCTAAATCGAAGGCCCGAAAGTCTTCTTTCCAATGGTGGAAGCCTCCCATCAAAATTCAAAGTGTGCAAAAATCTATGCTTATTTTAGTGAAGACTGCTCTGTTTCGGTCCTAATCGGATTCATGCCTAACTTCTCCTCAGCTAGTTTTCTTCCCTCTCCAATTTTCTTCAACTCCAAACCTCTAAACAAGATGTTTTAAAGATTTTTTCAAAGAGTTCATCTTTCTTTAATTTATTTACACTTTGTCCTTGCTCGGTTTACCAAAAAGCGCAACATTAAATGAAATACGAGCCTCGGAACATCGTAGAAACGTTTTCAAAAATATTTTGAAAGAGAGGGGTTTAAGGTCTAAAAATCATTTTGGTAAAAATAGTTTTGGTTCAAAAAGGGGTGTAAGGTTGGGATTTGACGCTCTCCTTGCTGAAGAAATTGAACACTTGCATAACACAACTTTTATCACCAAATTAATCAATCAATGGCACCCAAGTCTTAAGAGTGGTCAAAGATGGGGTATCTACAGTAGTCTCAGCTGAATCACTACTCTAAAACATCTAGGGTTAAGTTAGAAACCAATGAGCCAATATTCATATGACAAGGAAATACCAAAAATTTGAATACAACAAACATCCAACAGTCGCTTGTAATTATCTAGTTTCAAAAACTGAACAAAACACAAGGTAGTCTCAGCCGAATCACTGCCCTAAAACTTCCAGGGTTAAGTTAAAAACCAATGAGCCAATATTCATACGACAAGAGAATACAGAAATTATACATCCACTCGAACTATTAAGAAAGGCTTTCAGCCTGTTCTATGATGTAATGTCTTCTTCTTTCGGAATTTTCTATTCTTCTTGCTTAATTTCTGTTAAATATGAAATTCATTTAAGATATTATCAAAAATTATATATAAACATTTTTTCACATAAATAAAATTGTACTGATGCACTATGAGTGCCCCAATAGTAGACCAAAGTCTGCCACTGATCCTCATGTACTCTATTTGCTCAATGAGCCAACCTTTCTGCATCATTCTTGAAGGGTTTGTATCCCATTTTTTTTCACTCGTCTTTTCCAATCACTTCATTTCTTCCCAAATGAAGCCATTAGTGTTTTCTTCATGGATTTATCTACATCCGTATGAGCCTGCATTACAATTATACATAATTGTATTATGCAATGTCAACTACACTTGAATTATGCATTTCATATGGAATCCAGTTATAACTAACAATGCACCTTTTCAACATATATACTTTCAGTTCAGTGACATATTTCATATTAAATGTCCATATTTACCTTTATCTCTCCCCATATGTTATCTTTGTTTTGTTCTGGGACATAATAACAAGTCGTAAAAGTGAGCGGTGCAAGACTCCCACCTCGGGCCAAAATGCCCAAATGTGAAGCAAAGGATGTGTGTCCTTCAACTACTTGATTCAACTCATTTGAAACAACTTTTAAAACACTATCTTCACTAGTAGCCCATGGACCATGCACATATGTGGGACCCCTCGTCTGCCTTTTTGTGGCTTGACTTGAGCTAGGACCTATCAAAAATTGTTATGCAGCCATCATTTACAATATCATATCATTTCTATAGTGAATTTGAATGGAAAAATATAGCCAAAAAATTGTCCTTCCCTTTCCCATCAACATTTAATAGCGTCCACAATACATTATCACACACGTTCTTCTCAATATGCATCACATCAAGATTGTGGTGAATCAAATTATGCTCCCAATATAACAGCTCAAAGAAAATACTCTTCTTCTTCCAATTATGACCCGAGTCCTCATTTTCCTCATTTTCCTTCCCCTTTCTATTCCGTTTACTAGATTGTTGACGCTTAGAATTCAATTCGAACTTAGGATTAGGCCGTAGTTATTGTAGCACATTAGCTCCTGATAACCGAGTTGGATATGGTTCAAATTCAAGAGTGCCATCAAAAGGAGCACCAGCTTTCCAAAATTTGTGACCCACATTCAACCAGCGACGATGCCTCATGTTATAAAATTTCCTGAAGTTCTTGAAATATCGAGAATGAGTATGAGTGTTACAACAAGGACAAGCTGAAGCGCCTTTCATGCTCTATCCAAACAAAATTGCATAGGCAAGAAAATCATTTATAGTCCACAATAACACAACATGTATTCGGAACATCAGATTAGTTTCCGTATCATACGTGTCAACACCATTTTCCCACAATTCTTTCAATTCGTCGACTACATGGCTTAAATAGACGTCAATGTTATTTCCAAGTGAAGAAGGACCATCGATGAGAAATGTCATCATCATATGAGGCTGCTTCATGCACAACCATGGTGGCAAATTGTATGGCATCACAATAACTAGCCAACTGCTATGAGAGACATTCATTGCCTTGAATGGATTGAATCCATCCGCTGCTAAACCTAGTTTGACATTGCGCGTCTCACTTGCAAACTTGGGATACAAATTATCAAAAAATTTCTAGACAGGAGACTCAGCAGGATGTCACATTTTGTTGTCATCAATTCACCCTTCTGCATGCCATCTCATTAAAGATCTTTTGGATGACATAAAAAATCTTTGAAGCCTTGGAATTTAAGGAAAGTATCTAAAAATCTTCTATGGAATTCTTTGTTTCTTCTTCTTAACATCATTCTTTTTCCCCTCATACTGTTTGTATCTATGCATATGACAAACTATGCAATTATTCATACTAACTGTTTCCTTCCAATATAGTGAGCAATCTCTTGGGCATGCATGTACCTTATGATAATCGAGGCCTAAGTCCCTAAGGAGTTTCCTAGTTACATAAAATGACTTTGGCAAGGTTTCACCCTTTGGGAATGCATCCTTCAAAAGCCCAAGCAACATCATGAAAGACTTGTCACTCCATCCACTAAGGCACTTGATGTGCAATAACTGAACAACAAATGAGAGCGTTGAAAACTTCTGACACTCTGGATACAACTCTCTTTCGGCCTCCTTCAATAAATTGAAGAATTTTTTTATTTTTTCATCTGGACCTCGTTTAATACCAGAACTTGCTACCTCATAAATAAAGCTTGGTGGAGTAAGTCCAAATCGTTTGTATAGTATTTCATAAGTTCCATCACCATCATTCAAATCAGTTTGCCCGACATTCACATTGTGTGGCACAGGCGACGACAAATTCTCCCCATGAAAAGTCCAACTGGTGTAACTTGGAACAAACCCGTTGCTCATTAAATGTTCCCCTAGCAGGCCTTTCTCAACCAATTTGACATTAAAACACTGTTTTCATAGGCATGTGACTTCATTCAACAACAACTTATTTTCGCATGAAAATTTAATGAATTCCTTAACCCCTGGTATGTATTCCAGGTGCAACCTATGTTGATTTATCCAACTTTTATTAATCTAACTCCGTCTTACACTATAAATGTCAATTATTCTCCGTCTTATAATGCATGAGACATGACATCATTCACCTCTAACTGGTCTTTAATATGTTGGTTCATCATATTTTTCCATTCAGGAATTCACAATCTATATTGTAAAAAGTAGCTCATACCGTTCTATTCATCTCTAACGAAATTTCAGCAACCTCCCCCCATGGTTCTCCAAATACACGACATAGACTAGATTTATTGTTACACCTTGTCTAGTATGCACCCGGAGAACATGAGGAGCTGCTACACAAAATCTCTACGAGATGGACTATAAACGGTAGAACTACTAATTGTAATATAGACTTGTGCTCCTAAACTGTCCAAGATGGACAATCCAAGAAGAGCTTCATCAAAGATGACTAGGTATCTCTAATGAAGATTCTTGGACGTGTCTATGGCAATTTATGCATGCATGCACCATTAACGACTGCATCCCGATGGTGCAATCTAAATCGGTACCATCAAGCATACTAGAAGCATATCTAGTATGAAGCATATTAATGAAGACACCAAAAGTTTCTACAATGCTCTTGATAGACTATGATAGATTCAAGAAATGCATTTCTCTCTTAAATCAATCAATAAAGACCAAACTGTTATGCCCTTGATAGATTATCAAACGATTTTTAATTATAAATTTGTGTTGGAGGGGTTTTGGTGTCAAATACATGCACAAGAATCATAAATAAATAAATAAAAAATAGCCACAAACAGGGCATAACAGGGCACAAACACAACACATGTAAATATAATTTTTTCTACACAAATATTCAACTTCATGCAAGCAATTTCTACCAAAAAACAGATAATAAAAACAGTAACAAAGAGGCTTATCTAGGCACTGCAAATCTAAATTTTATTCACTAAAATATTAGTTTTACAAAACTTTCTCATCCAAACGTGGTCCATTTGTTCTTCAAGTTTTCTGTTACTGCAATGGTTAAGAGATTAGCTTGAAGAAGCCATCTTAAAAGATCTTAACATTTCCTATATACTAAACAAAGCCTTCAATAATCACAGTGTTTTCCATGAAATGCATTACTGTGACAACCGCCTCCTTAATTAAATGAGTTAATTAAGTTAATTATGTGATTAATGATGATCATGTGATTATATGTTAATTGTGAATTATGTGCCATGTGTCCTATGCATTGCACTGATTTGTGCCATGGATTATGTGAACAGATACGTATAGGTATGAATTAACCCTATTTGATTCTTAAATTTTCACCAGTTAGAATTAAATATTTGGATAAGCGATTAGAGCCTTTATTTTAATTAGGATCATAATTTGATAAGGATTATTTTAATTTGAGTAAATTTGACTTTAATTTAGTGTAATTGAAACTTATAATTAAGGCCAAAATAAACTATTAAGCCAACTTATGTTCATACTAAGCTAGTCATCAATTGAGTACGCAAATAAAAGAGAGAAATAATGAACCTTGGCGAGCCAACTAGATATACGTAGAGAGAGAGAGAGAGAGAGAGAGAGAGAGAGAGAGAGAGGGAGAGACTTTGAGAGTGAAATCTCAACAAATAGAAAGAAGAGAAGAAAAGAAAGGGGAAAGGAAGGACATTGAAGTTGAATTCACAATTTCATCAATTTAAGGTAAGAATTCTTCACCAATTTCATGAAGTTGACATGCTTACTCATAATCCTTTAGGTTTTGAGTTGTAATAGGATGGAATTCAAGATCATTTAAGAAGAACATAAACTTTTTTGTAGGATTTGATGATATAAATGGAAAATTAATACATGCATGGCATAATTCTTGAACAATCATGATCATACATTCAATTTCTTACATATATTTTCAAATTGAAGTGAAACTCCATGGGAGTTGAGAGTTTGCACTCAAATTTGCAAGTTTTATGATTCTACACTTTAATACTTGGAGTGAACTTGGAGTTGAGAACAAATGATCATAGAAAAGAAAGATTGGATGAATTGATTCTTAAAACTTAACATGCATGGCATGTTTTTAATGAAAATTGTTTTCACACACTTAAATTGATGTATGGGTCTTAAAATGAGAAGGCAATTTCATGGGATTTGAAGAGTTAAAACTCTAACTTGTATGTTTATGTATATACATTTCATTTTAAAAGTTTGATTGTTTTACATGAAAAACTTAAGTTAATGTGAACCTATGAATTGTGTTTGATGTAAGAATACCTAAGTCAAGGTTGTTTTCATGGATTTTCGATTGGATTGCATGAAAATGCAGTTAAAATTTGAAAGGAGGAAGGTCTAAAAACAAGAGCAATTTTCGGACACATTTTGAACCCAGACCGCACGTACGGCCTGGGGCACTGCACATGCGAAAGAGCCCTGTTTTTGCTTGCAAACTGAAATAAATGCACGTATATGAGGCATGTGCGGTGATGGTCCCGCACGTACGGCCCTTTGGGCAGACCCAATTTTCTTTTTCGCTCCACTTTTCCACCTTCTGGGCCCCCGTTTACATGGTTTTAAAGTGTTTTTCATGCGTATTGCATCTCATGAACACAAATGAAGAATAGAACAAAAGGTTAACAAAACGGATAAGTGTCACGCCCCGAATTTTAATTACTCGAAAACATTACTAAAGCCTATAAATTTAGGTCCATATATATATTTTTTTATACATATACAATTATCTATTACACTTGAGTAATAGGAATACCATGATACATGTTCTTTCTCTCTCAATGAAAATTTCAATGTCAACAATACATGCCAATCTCTTATTGTGAAGCTATAAATGAATAAAATACAATTACAGGATCCATCACATCTACAGTGAAATTACATATAAAAGATGCATGGACTTCTCAACTTTTCAATCAAAGAATCCAAACTTTCTTCCTGTAAAAAGGTAAAACAACAACAGGGTGAGTACTAATGCCCAGTAGGAATCTCATAGTTCTCAATCAATAACTAACACACAGATGGAAATAATCATGCATGCAGGGTGATACCACATAGTAGCGTGACGTTTTATAACTTCAAAATATCATAAGTAGAGTACCTTTTCTCAAAAAACTATTTGAACACTTCTAAGAAAAACCTTCAGCCATTAAAATTCGTCCATTAACTTTAGAAAACCATAGATCCTTGTGAAACCAACATGTTTAAGAAACAACATCTTTAAAAAACTATTAACCAATTCCCAAAATATTCCCCATTTCATTTCCATTTTTTTCCTCATACTATTTCCAATCACTATAACTCCATAATGTCAAGATCCAATTTCCTTTATGTTAAAAAAGACAATCCTCATACACTCAACTCTAACTTTCCCAACAATTACCTCACATTAACGTTTGCATTACCAAATAGAATACAAACATGACACAAGAATAACAATCCCTTTTTAATTCAATTCCTCTATTATTTACAAAACAAAACTTATAATCTTCCATTTTAATCACAAGCAATCCATTGAGTGTATCAACACCAATCCCTAATCCAATTACCATTTCATTTTCCATTCTTTCAGTTAATCACATATCAAATACCGGATCCAATCATAAGTCATCTCCATGACTCACACGCTTTACCGGTCACCATCCGGAAGCAATGCGGAACCTCACGCTTTACCGGTCACAAGCCGGAAGGAACGCAAAACCTCACGCTTTACCGGTCACCATCCAGAAGGAACGCAGAACCTCAACATACCACACGCTTTACCGGGCGCTACTCTAGAAGGAAGGTGGAACCTATCTCAAGCGCCACGCTTTGCTCGCTCAAATATGGTGAGAAACGGACCCCAAAATATCATCACAATCCATCATTACAATTAGTGGACAATGCTAACACATCTTCCATTATTTTCGTAACACATTAATTCAATATACATCCACCATTTATTAAAATTACATTCACATAACAAGTACAAATATGTTCCACGACCTTCTTCATTGCCCATTAAATCATTCATTGTCTTGTCACACAAAAATATAACAACATATCCATAGAGACAAAGATTCATCTTTAAAGTGTTCACAATTCTTGGGTTCAAACTATTTCTTTATTTTTCCATATTATCATCAAGTCTTTAAATTCATTTTTTTTAAACACATTGATTATCAATTACTACCCACGGTTATAAATTAAATCTCCAACATTTAATTTTCTTTGATACAACTCCTTCATATAACATCGTCGTATTTCACAATCTCCCATTTATCATTATTCATACTCATCTTAACCCAACATAGACTTAATTTCATAAATTTAATGTTGATTGAAATATCCTCATTTTCCAAAATAAAACTTCATAACTAGAGTTAAATATAAAGTTAGGCTTTTAGTTTTGAGGTATAAAATCACTTTCTAATTATACAATAAAATTCATAAATCTTCACTTTATCATCTTATCACAAATTCCGTATCATCTTTCAACTTCCTCCCCGGTACCAACACAACACCACCCAACCCAACTCATCTCAAACTCAACACGACCCAACACAACACAATTCAACATGATTCAAACACAATTCATCATAGTCCAACACAATTCGGTTCAACATTATTCAACACAACTCAACATAATCAACACTATTCAACATAATCAACACAACTCAACATAGTTCAAGGTGAACTCTTAAACCTTTATTTCATCCTTTCACCCCAAGGCTCATGTCATCCATATCATTAATAAATTATTTCCCCAATATTCATTTCACATCATACCATAATTTACAACATCCATAACGAAGGTTCAATCGCTAATTTTTAACATAATTTCAAACACCTCCAAAATCCAATTAAACTTGTACATATATAATTCAACCTACCAATTTCATGAATCTACTTTCAATTTGGACAAAATCATTAATTATCATAATGAATCAACTTAGGGTTTTCAAGGAAAATTAAGATTTTCAACAAAAATTCAAACTTCTTAAACCACTACTTTTAATTCCAATTTCCCTCTTGATTATACACCTACGATTCATAATCCACCATATTAACCCAACAATTGAACCCCCAGCACTTTAAACCCTAACCCCCAAAAATCATAATGTACACTACATGCTCAAAAAAGTGGGTTTTACATGTATATAATCAAAATACCACAAATCTATCTATTTATGGAAACATTGAAGGAGAACTAGGACCCCTACCTCAAGAATCAAGCAAAGGGGCAAGCTTTGGTGAGATTCCTTCGCAAATCCGAAATTCCAATCGGTAGAAAATGTTGATCTTCAAGTCTCTTCACTTTCTTGGTAGGAGATCTTGGCCAATCCTTAGGGAAATGGAAGGAATTTGAGGTAAAAAACCTAGGGTTTTCAGACCTAGGGTGAGAAGGATGAAGAGAGAAGGTAGAAGTGTGAAGAATGATCTAGAAATTCGCGCGGTTCGCTCGAGCTAGCATGCTTCCAGCACAGATTCCAAAACGTCAAATGGGCATAACCCTCTCATCCGGACTCCGTTCTAGGTCGTTCTTGTGTCTAAATCGAAGCCCCAGAAATAAGCTTTCCAATGGTTCTAGCCTCACATCTAAATTCAAAGTGTGGAAAAAGAAAAGGTCAAAAGAGTGATGGCTGTTCGAAAACTCAAACTCAAATTTGGGACTTTTTATCTAATCTTATCTAAATACCTTGTTAAGGCTTCAATCAAGGTTCCAAACATCACCCAAGGATCCTCAATTATAATATTTAAAGTTCACTTGCCAACCCATCAATATCAAGAGTCCGACAACCATACAAGTTTTAAGGTGACGGGCATCACTATACATCAATCCAATGTGAATTAAAATCTGAGTCATTACAATCTTCCCACCTTATGAAATTTCATCCCCGAAATTTCATCCGTTCTATCAAAAATAGCAACAACCTTATGCTCACTAATTCCTAACAACCCCTAGTTCACAACAAAGCATGAGAGCACTCATACATATCCACCAAACCTTAACAACTTTCAATTACACCTCACTTCAATTCTAAATCCAAAAATACAAAATGTTACAATAAGCATCGAATAGAAACCGAATAAGTAAAGTACGAATAGAACCGACTGAATGAATGAATTGTGTATTCAATCATTGTGTTTAAATTTGTTTTTTTAGGTCGGACGCCGCACCTTTAGTGCATTTTAGCACGTGTTTCAGGGAGCCCACTGTGAGTAACAATGTTGTAAAGCTATGTTCAGCTACAATTATTTTCTGATCGATAAAATGTACTATTTTCTGCAATGCTACTATTTATGGAATGAATGGTTGTCCTATTTTATAAACTGTACTCGTGGCATCCATAACTACTGTTACTGTTACTATTACTGGTACTGCTACTGTTACAAAGATCTCTGTTAGTTCCAATTTTTGAAACTACCGTTACTGTATTGATGGCCATCAACTGACTGTGAGGTCTTTAAGACCTACTGTACTGTGCTGCTATTGGATGTACCACGTATGACTACAATAATTTCATGTGACTATGAAATGTTTGAAATACTGCTTTGTGATTT
The DNA here is from genome assembly GCF_055761805.1 of Camellia sinensis. Classification (NCBI taxonomy): domain Eukaryota; kingdom Viridiplantae; phylum Streptophyta; class Magnoliopsida; order Ericales; family Theaceae; genus Camellia; species Camellia sinensis. The sequence continues at coordinate 66,148,101 of NC_138972.1, forward strand.
TATTCACTACTGAATCGACCGTTTGGAATTGGCTTAAGGACATAACTCATAAACCCTTTACACATTTGTTATTCACTGGGCTTTAGCTCACCGTTTATATCTATATGTATGTAGGTGACCAGGCACCAGATCAGGCTTAGTGACATCGACTTGAACCCCCGTTTTGTCAAGTCAACTATTGTGCCTCACTACGAGGTTCCAAGCCAACACATGTCAAGGCTTTTGAGTGTTTCCACTTTGCCACTTGTGGTTATGATCATGTGTTACACAGTTTTGTTCTAGACTTTTGCTTTGACCGTTTTGTTGTTGGGATTTAATTCCCTAAGTTATGACATGTACATATATATGTTTGACCATGGACTTAAGTGATTATCGGTATATATATATATATAATTGTTTATTCATGTAAGTCCTCACAGCTCATTGGATTGAATTAAAATTGAGATTGAATTGAAATTGATGTAGATGGTAGTGGCGGTGGAGCTTCGAAATCGAGAGAGAGAACTTCAAAATTGAAATCACCAAGCTTAATGTAGTCTTAGTAAATGAAATCGATTATGAAGCCTGATGTAGATAGGTTCTGTCAGTGATTTCTATGTAAATGGAATACGTAAACAAATGAAATCACTGAGTTGAAGCTAAATTTCTATGTAAATGGAATAGGTACAACGTTCCAATTGATTCTACTCTACGAAATCACTCTGAGATTTGAGGGATCACCAAGCTAAAGCGAGAGAGTGAACGAGAGATTTAAGGGATCCTAGCATATTCTTTACTGAGATTGAAGGGTTTAGAGAGAATAAGTGTTTCAAGAGGAGGGAGAGCATGTGAGAGTTTGTAACACATTAGGAGGCGTTTATAAACGTCTTCTATTACTAAACGGTACCGTTTTAATTAAGACAAAATGTGACGTTTATATAAACGTCGTTAAATATTAGAAAAGGTGGCGTTTTTAAGCGCCGTTCAATAAACATCGTCAAAACAAACATTTCCTGTAGTGAAACTAACAATTAGTGACGCTTTTTTTTTAATATATAAAAACACCGTTAGTTATCACATGACCTATTGAGCAATAAATCTCCTTCTTAAGACGTGCACATAAATCCCCCAAAATGTAATTACCCCTCAAAATTATTCATAGAGAATGGAAACCATGCTTAAAATTTACCAAAACTAGCTTCATAGAAGATACCTTTCTAGGCTTATTAGCTATAGCATTATAGATTTGTGATAGAAACAAACATAACATATGCACCAACTTGAACTAAAACAAATAAACAAATGCAAACAGAGGTTGAAACTGCACGTGTTGCCCTGTTTTTGGGTGACTAAATAAGTGGGTTAAAACTGAACGAGAGAGTTAAAACACTTAAGAATGCTCTTTTAATGCAACCATCAAAAGTTTTTTTGGTAGGAAGAGGCATAGAAAGTGCAGGCACTATAACATGATTAGAAGATATCAAAAGATTTGCCACAATTGCTTAATGACATAATATGATGTATTAAAAGTAAACCTAAAACAAAGAAGAAGAAAAATTAAATGTGCACCATTCCTAACCTCTACCTCATTGTAATGCTACAAGTAACTAATTTCCTAATCTAACGTCGCAGCTACCATTTGAACTAACTAAATCGATTGCCACTTTCTACAAGATTCTCATTTGTGGAATCTGAGCCACTTCCAATTGTGTTATCTGAACTATCATCTGGAAGGAGTTGTAACCTGTCAGCATGCTTAATAATCCAATCAATGAACTTTGGAGAGGATGCCAATTCAGCCGCAACATGTCGGGTAGATTCCTTGGTGAAATTCTCCCACTCTTTTTTTTTTGAAAACTTCTTTCTGTTCGGTGTCCTATGGAATGTTGAATAGTAATCCTGTTGATTTCTTGTCACCCTCCCAATGGTAGAAGATATCATACCTGCAACAGCCAAAAACTAACTAATGAAGCATGAATTAAAGGTCAATACCAATGCTATATATGGTATAATTTACATGAGTACCATTGTACTTTATAGACATTTTTGGAAAGAGTGTCTGCATGAAACATCCTTAACAAGATTAATCCTCCCAACTAAAAACCTACTTTGTTCGTTTCATTTTTATAATGACTACAATATCATGGTCAAAACCAAACCATGAAGAATGAACAGTAGATCATAGGATCTCTGAAACTGACACCATATCAGGCAACACAAGCCAATAAATTTCAAGAACACAAAATATTTCAAAAGAAACTGAACATTTACCTTGCCAAGTCAAACATGAACCCCACTTCTAATATACAAAAAAGAATAATGTTGTAAAGATAAAGATATAAAGAAAGTACGAACAGTTATAAAGAAACCATTACTGTTTGTTAATCTTTAATTCCAAATTTGTGCTTCTACTAATGCACAAATTTGGATAAATTTATTAAAAATGTAGACTTCTCCCCATCAAAATATTTCTTGTTAGATATTGTCATGTCTTAGTGTGTCTACATCCAATTTTGCTAAAAAATTTCACATCATACATCTCATTTAATGCTCCATGCTCCATAAAAACCATCATACAGACTTCGTTAGGATAGAGAAACATAATTTTGTGGTTACTTATGCAACATACATTGAAAGGGACTGTTGAATTGCATGCCTACATTTAACCATCATGTTGCAGTCTAAACAAGTGATGATGTATCCTCAACTCAATTGTTTAAATCACTTATAATCTCAATTGAAAGTCAAGATAGAACAAAGTATAAACATTTCAAGATTGAAGCTCATAATCTTAAAATCAATACAACAATTACTTAATTAGAGCTAGCATTGACTGAAACTGCTAGCCTAACAAGCACATCAATAATAAATGGCATCAGGTTGAACAAAGTTTATAAGCAAGTCAACACCAGGTTACCCACTTTGAACCTAAATGAAATTGGGAACGGTGTGGGTTCACCACCAGGCCACTTCATTATCATCGCTACTTATACCTCTCATTTTAGGCATAGATAACCTTATGATCCCTATACAGTTTACTCAAATACATCTTTCTAAGGTAAGGAGCACCAAAAATTATCACAAGCAAATCTGACTACAGGATCCCAAACAAAGTTTCATAAGCAGGTCAGCACCAGGTTACTGGCTCTGAAACTAAATGATGTTTGGATGGGTTTGGCCTCCCCCCAGACCATTTCAATATCAATATCACTTATACCTTATCATTTTAAGCATAGATAACCATATGATCCCTGTGGAGTTTACTCGAATACTCTCTCTTATCAGACCAATTGAATCACAATCTCGGAAACCCAACTAAACACCCTCTTTCACCACTTTCATACTCGACCAAACACTAATACCACAACCATACATACTATAATAAACACAGCTACCCCAATCTTTTACTTCCTCTCATCCAAAAAACCTCCACAACTTCTTACTTTCTTTGTACACATATTTCTAGTGATGGCAATAACCACATACAAGGGGAAAGAAAGAAATTAAAGAGGGATAAAAGGAGACTAGAAAATCTCTTGAGAGAGGAAATTTGTTTCCTTGTAAACTCATTTCGGGGATGAACACAGAACTCTCATGAAATTTTAAGGAAAACCTCTAGAAAACATCTCCAAAACAATTCAAGAATTCAAGTACAATTTACATATGAAAGGAAAAACTCAAACTCAATTTGAATAAGCTTGGGAGAAACTCTTTCAAAAAAATGCTCCAAAAACTCCCTGGAAATGCACTCCTCATAATTTTTACCATTTTTGTATACTCGCAAATACTATTTTTCAACAATAGTATATGATTGCTCTAATATGTTTCCATAGATATTGGGTGGTAGTAGTAATAGTATTTTAATTGATCATGAAAATATAAAAATAATTTACATTGCTATTTTTAAGTTTCTTGATAAATTTTTCTTACAAATATCCTATTTAAACTTTACTCTTTTTTTTATTCAACGTATTCAATCTTTACATCACCTAATATTTCACATTTTCCATAATAGTTTTGGATGAAGTTTCAGTTTTCCTTTCCTTCTTCCAAACCAATCCAATCTAAGCATTGTTTCCCAATCTACGTCAAACATTTTTTGCCATTTTGCTCTATCGATGGCTACAAGTTCAAATAAATGAAATACATTCATATCTTTTTTTACAACTATATCCCATGTCAATTTAAGTTCTCCCCTTCCCCTAACATTTTATTTATAGAAATCATATCACTCTTCCTTGACGTTGCATCTACATTTCTTCGTTGCAAATGACCAAACCATCTTAACCTATTCTCCCTTAACTCGTCGTTCGATCGGTGTTACTTCTACCATTGCAAGAATACATTTATTTCTAATTCTATCTTTCTTAGTCTTACCACACATCCATCTAAGCATCTTCGACTCAACTACACTCATTTTATTGACATGTATTTTAGTTGCCTAATATTTTGTCCCATAAAGCATCATTAGCCTTATAGTTGTTCTATAAAATTCTTCTTTCAATTTTATTAGAATTCGTCAATCACATAATATGTCAAATGCACTCCCACACTTCAGCCAACCTACTTTAATTCTATGAATCACGTCATTTTGAAAATCACCATCCTTATTAATAATCAAACCTAGGTAACGGAAAAGTTCACTCTGTTGTTTCTGATTTTCAATCTTCACTTCTCTATCATTTCTATTTCTATTGTTGCTAAGTCACACTCTGTATATTCAGTTTTATTTTTACTAATTTAAAACCATTTTAACTTGAGTGTTTCTCTTCATATTTGTAGTTCAATGTTAATTTCTTTCGTAGTTTCATCTAGAACAATATCATCTACGAACTATCTTCCAAAATGTGTTTAGTTAATTCATCCATGACCATGGCAAATAGGGAGACGTACAATAGTGATGCAATCTACTAGTGGCCCATGATGCAATACAATAGTGATTGAAAATTTACTAGTTTCTCCTCCAAGTGATCTAATTGGGATCGATACCCCATTATACATGCATTTTATTGCATGCATATACCTTTTGGTCACATCCAACACTCACCATTATATATCCTACGAAGCACGGATACTTCAAAAAGGGAGACATATCCATATTGTATACGTATTGGATACTGATACTCTTTGAATACTTCTTAATTATTTTTTCATTAATTTTGGACCATCGGATACTTAATTTTGTAGTATCGGATACTCCAAGTCACATATTACTCCCAATACTTTATTTAGTTATTTGAAAAGAACATAGTGAGAGTTAAAGTAATGAAGTTTGTCACACTTATGTATCCTTATTGTTTCATGTATGTCGTCTGTAACTACATAGGTAGTAAAGATTAACAAGAGAATATAATAATAGTAAAATTAATAAATATGCAAGTAAACATGAATACACTATTTTTACTAGTGCCAGAGGAGAAAGCACAGAAACAAGTTGTGGATTTCTCTATTATTGTAATATAAACATATTAAACTTGATATTAAAATGAAATATTTGCAAGACCTATTGAAAATTTAAAAAGAAAACAAGCTATTGTCTAAAATTAATACCTATTTTTTAAAGATTAGTGTTTTGCATTATAAAATTACAATGCGATCTCTCAACATTCTTGAGCTTATGTGTAACTCCTACTAATAATTTTTTTAAAAATATATTTTGTACAAACGTATTTTAGCTGTATCCGTATCCTAATTTTTAAGTTTTGTTGTATCGTCATATCTGTATTTTTTTTTTTTTGAAAATCTATAAAAACCATATTTAGACCCTTCATCTTCTCTTTGTACTTCTCTATTAATCTTCTTAGTAAAAATAGTGTTTCCATATTTGATCTACCAAACATAAATCCAAACAAATTCTAACACTATTGTTATAACTCTCCAGCGATGCTCAATCATTCTCACCAGCAATTTTATTTTATTGACTTATCAACTTAATGTCTCTATAATTGTTGCAAATTTGGATATCTCATTTATTTCTATATATAGGTATTAAAATGCTCTCTCTACTCATCAGCCATTTTCCTAGTCATTTTAAATTTTATTAAAGAATTTTGTTAACCAGACAACTACTTACCTAAGCACTTCCAAGCCTCAATAGGGATACAATCTAGTCCTAATGCCTTGCCTTATTTATTTATTTATTTTTTTGATAAATCTAATGTCATGCCTTATTTCATCTTTTTTTAATGCAAATTCCACCTCAAACTCTCTTAGTTCGATGATAAAACTTATATTCTCTAGTTCCATCAAGGCTATCATATTCCTCTCCTTCCAAGTTTTTAAAATGATTTTCACTTAACAATTTCTCAAAATATCATTCACACTTTTTCTTAATCTCCTCATCCAACCTCCTTATTGGTCAACTTATGTCTTAAAATTATTCCCATTTTTATCCTCTTTTACTATGTGTAGATGTCCCTAAACGTCCCGGGAAAAATCCCGTTTTGTTCATTTGGGCTTACTACAGTTCGGACTCAAATGTCACGGTTCTTAATATGATCTCACAAAGTGCAATGCAAGACTGATAAATCATCAAAGAGTCCAAATCTGGCAAATCATTTTGGAAAACTGATTTTTAAGAAAGAAGTGCCAAACATGGACTGCTTTGCCAGATACAGAGTCGCCACCTAAATATTTTATTTTGGGAGAATTTAGGAAACCCTGACTCATTGCTTAAGGCCACGTGACCGTCATCACAAAAGTTGCCTCGCCTCGGGAACTTGGGTACGATTGGGGAATGTCAGCTATGAGCACCCCCGCTCGCCCGATCAAAGATCGGCCACTACTAAACATGATATCTTGTTTTTGAAAACACATACGTTCTTATTCTGGTTAATTAGTTAGAATTACTAGGTGATTCGCACAACACACAAGTATAGCCTAGATCGCCTAATTTGGAAAAATGCATTACATATCCGTTTGTTTGGAAGGCGGTTTGAAGTTTGCTACCTACAAGTAGGCTAAATCACGGATTTCAATGAATTATCCCAATTCAAGCAACCCAACCTTCACCCACAGGCTTTCAGGCAGTTATATCACATAAGCAATTAGCATCATGGCAAGCATGCTATCATGTTAACACTTACACACATGTGAGATGCTAAAGCATAAACACTCACAGTGTACTCCGAGCCAAAATAAGAAACTGGTTAGAAATCATGCATGATCCTAGTTCATGTTTAAGATGGCTAATGCAACACATGCAAAATGAAACTAGAATAGGCTCGGCTAGTCTAAGAATGGTATGTGAAATGCGACAACTCGATACACGTGTTCAAGTTGGATTTGAAACACTATGCAATTAGTATGATGTGCCGAGCCCGGTGCGTGCAATACGAATGAATGTATGTAAACATGCTAACACAAGTATGCTAATTGAAACATGACCTAAAACTAACCATTGAAAACGGGTAAGTAAAAGGGAGAAAGACATGGGGTTGAAAGACATTCACACACGCACGCACACTTATTACAAAATTCGCCCTCTCGATGGAGGGTACGAATAAATAATACAAACCAAATGATTAATCAACTATCCTAGCTAATTAATTATTACAAACCCTTAATTAATTAACAAATTAATTACAAAAAGAGGCCGCCGCAGTTCCACCTCAGAATGATTGAATGATACATGCTCGATCGCCTCACTCGGAAACCCGTTGACATGCCACATGTTGCCTCTGTTTGCACTGTTTTGCTCCTTTGAAAACTGCACAAGTCCCAAGGATGTTTCTGAACCACTCCCTAAGAACTGTGTGATGTCAACGGCCAAGAGATAGGACCACCGGCCATTGTAAAATGGTTATTGACCATTTGTAAGGCCCTCGGCCAGATTCTGGCAGCCGGCCGGCACTGAAGATGGCCGACTGGCCATATCTTCCTTCAGAATTTTGTTTTTGCTGCAGCAGAGGACAGACAGTGCATTCCAAGGCATTTACAAGATAATGTGTGCATAACCACCCTCCCTATCATGCTATAAACTCAAGGGAGTATGGCTCTCGACCCGCGGACCCCAATAACGCATTTCAATGCATGATGGCCAAAGGTGCCAAGTGTGAAAATTGATGTGAAATGAATGCAACAAAACATATGAATGCCTAGAACTCTATCATGCTTGATCAAGAGCACTGGCAACCGAGGGTTGAGGCACATTTCGTCACTTCAAGTAGGAAACGTCCCTCGGCCCTCTTGTTTGGTTTGACACCACAAATCAAACACAATGCAATGCATGCAACCCAAGCACAATGCAACATGGGAATGTAAGGCAATGTAACATGAGCATGCCAAGTGCAATGTGATGCAATCTAACATGCAAACAGCATGACAACGCAACAAGTATGCAATACTACAATGCAACCTAGATATGGAAATACACAAGGTGATAGGTATGCGACCATGACACCAACCACAAGGGTGCAACAACATGCAATGCGATAAGCATACAACAATACACAAATGCATGATCCATGGACTTACACTAAAGATGGATAAACCTCAGCCGCACCAAAAACAGTAGCCAAAACACCCAAATCAAGGTACCAAAAAGGGAGACATGCATGCACATACATGGATCCGCAAGCTAGGCAACGATGCACAATCCTCAACCAAGAGTAAAATGGGATAAACATGAGAACATGACAATGCAATGAGCTCTAAAATCATGTGAAGAATGATGCAAAATCATATACACTAGTGAAGCATAGCATGCTAATGGGCTCAATGCCCAAAGCTAGTCAAGGGGCTCTCACCATGGCCATATCAACCAAGCCCCAAAGGGCCAAAGTGACCTAAGACAATCCTAGGGCAGGCCAAAACAAGGCTAGAACATGCATGGAATGTGGCCAAAACATGCTAAAAAGATGGGCACAAACAAGGGGCATACAAGGCTACAAAGGGCGCATTACACTACGCCTATCATAACCAAACATGGCATGAATTATGCAATGAAAAACAGAGTAATAATATGTGAAACTAAGCCCCAAAACCCAATGAGATAGCATCCCAAAGACCTAATCATGGAAACATACACAATGACCCAATCTTAAGGCACAAAACAACAACTCTTCAAAGCATTGAAAAGATGGCAAACATAAGTGTGTAGCTACACTACATGGACTGAAACGTGATTTCAAATGATGCCAAATCATGAGAATAGTCAAAACAATGCATGCTAGCAACTTAGTGCACATAGCTTAACAAGCTAGGATGAACTAAGGCTATACTAAGCAATGCATATATGATCAAATCGACACCACACATAGCTTAAACATGGTGAAACATGACTAAATGTTCCTTGGAGTTGAGCCGAAATATGCAAGCATGATGGTCCAAATGCAAGATACATGTTAAGGCCATAGAAGGGATTACAAGGCAAGTACATGGTGCATGCAAGAGACCAATAAACCAGCTTAAAACAGAGGTATATCATGCCAAGATAACACCAAATACTTGCTGAAATGGGGCCAAAACATGCTAAGCAAACATGCTATTATGGTGAGCCAACAATGCAAGCAAATGAGACACAAAGGGAGGGGGTGTCCCCCCCTATTCAAGACCTCAAAACCACTTCTCCACCACTAAAAATCCTCTGGTTTTCAGTGGTGAGAAGTTCAAAACAAAAAGGTTTCAAAGCTCAAAAAGAAGGTCACAAAATAAGGCCAAACAAGGCCTAAGAGGGGGTAGACAACCCCCAACCCAAAAGTAACCTTAAACAAACATATTTAGCATATAAAAATAGAACTTTTTTCAGTTGGACACTAAGCTTAAAACAACATGCAAGTATTGCTAAAAGCTTAAGCAAAAATGGGGAATAAGAGAGTAGTTTCTCACCCTTGAAAAACATTTCAAGAACACCAACTCCAGCACCTCCTTCTGATCAAAACCAACTCAAAAACTCTGAAATCAACTCCTTAGCACCTCAGTAACTAGGGGATAGTGTACCACTAGATGCTTTAGTGCAAAAATATGAACAAGAACACCCTTTAGAACACTGTTACACACAATTATAGAGAGAGAGAAGATATAGAGAGAGTGATATATATATTCTATATCAGTTGGCAGAACCCTTGAGAAGGGAGGAAGGCCTCCCCTCTTATAGAAATCCAATTTGCAAAGCTTCTTGGAGAAGCTAAGCAAAGGGCAAATCCCTCCATACACGTGTATGGAGGGGGTTAATTGTGGATGCCAGTTGTGTCAGCTGCCATAAAATATCTACATAAAGCAGATGAACAAGGTTCGGCCACCAAAAATGGCTGATCGACCAACATAAGGGCTGGCTGACCAAATAAAGTGTCGATCGGCCAATGCCTTTGGCCGATGGAAAGAAAACAGGGCCGATGGCCTTAAGCCTTGGTCGGTGGGTTGAGGGTATGGCAAACAAGCCACCCTCTTCCCTTAGAAGCAAAAACACAAGTGTTTGGTCCACAACCAAGCACAAAACAGACAAGTTGAGAGAACTTGAGGCAAAGAGTGCGGCCGAGACCTCCGGGAACTCAAAACGAACACGAGTATGGATAATCATCGAGTGTTCAAATGATGAAGTCCAAGTCTTGAGGACGGTAAAAAATGGGGTGTCTACAGTTGCCCCTCTTTGACAGGACTCGAAAGTCATAACAATCACGGGAGTAAATGTCAAAGCCCAGAGACGACCCATTTTTGGCAAGGCCGAAGACTTAGAGAAGCATACAAGAAGTAAGGATATGTTCCCGCAGGCAGGGGCAAGATACAAATGACATGCAAGATGCCGAGCATAACTTATGATCATACAAAAGGAGCTGTAGTGAAGCATTTTTGTAAAATAAATACAACAATTTAAACAAGCGAATAAGAGATGACGGTCCTACACATTCCAACAGAAAGGATATAAGAAAATTATGCAATTCTCACTGCGTCTCACGCGGAGAAGACTAAAAGCGACTGCCGAGGGCACCTGGAGTCCCAAACACAACATCTCTCAACGTAGCACACGTAAGAGAGGAAAGAAAGCATCTCTCGGCGTGGCATACGCATGAGAGGCAAGGGAGCATCTCTCAGCGTGGCAGACGCATGAGAGGAAAGGGAGCATCCCTCAGCACGGCACACGAATGAGAGGAAAGAAAGTATCTCTCGGTGTAGCACACGCATGAGAGGAAATGGAGCATCTTTCAGCGTGGCACACGCATGAAAGGAAAGAAAGCATCTCTCAGCATGGCACACGCTTGAGAGGAAAAGACTGTGAAAGAAAGCGCAGTCATCCAAACGCGTGCCAAGTGCGAGAGGAGAAGGGTACGTCCAAATGTAGCACGCGAGTGGAGAAAGGGTACGTCCAAACGTGGCATGCGAGTGAAGAAAGGGTGCATCCAAACGCGGCACGCGAGTGGAGAAAGGGTACATCAAAATGTGGCACGCGAGTGGAGAAAGGGTACGTCCAAATGCGGCACGCGAGTGGAGAAAGGACACGTCCAAACACGGCATGTGAGTGGAGAAAGGGTTTGTCCAAACGCGGCATGCGAGTGGAGAAAGGGCATGTCTAAACGTGGCACGCGAATGAAGAAAGGGTGCGTCCAAAAGCGGCATGCGAGTGGAGAAAGGTACGTCCAAACGCGGCACGCGAGTGGAGAAAGGGTACGTCCAAACGCGGCACGTGAGTGGAGAAAGGCCACAGTCAGACTGAACCAGAACTTCTCTTGAATGAACCATACATACAATATCGTGCCTGCAAAAGAAAGAAATTCAACAGGTACAATATAGTAGAAAGTTACGTTCAACGTTAGATCAAGAAATCATTTCAATATGAGATAAACATGAGTATAATAATGCAAGTAAGGCATAAAAATGACAGTAGAACGAGCATAACAATGCAAGTAGGGGCATGCGTGACGACGTAAGCAAGTGGTACATAACAATGCAACCTAAGTGTACCCATAACAATGCGAGTGAAACAAGCAGGATAACACACGTAAGTAAAGCGTACGCGACAATGCAAGCAATGTGTGTAACAATGAGAAAGGGTGCATAAACACATGTAAGTAAAGGATGCGCAACAACGCAAGCAATGTGAGAACGGGGTGCATAAGCACATGTAAGTAAAGCATGCGCAACAACGCAAGCAATGTGTGTAACAATGTGAGAACGGGGTGCATAAACACATGTAAGTAAAGCATACGCGACAACGTATAGCAATGTGTGAAGCAAGGAAAGCATGAACACATGTAAGTAAAGCATACGCGACAATGTATAGCAATGTGTATAGCCGGAAAAGCATGAACACATGTAAGTAAAGCATACGCGACAACGCATGCAATGTGTGAAGCAAGGAAAGCATGAACACATGTAAGTAAAGCATACGCGACAACGTATAGCAATGTGTGAAGCAAGGAAAGCATGAACACATGTAAGTAAAGCATATGCGACAACGTATAGCAATGTGTATAGTAGGAAAAACATGAACACATGTAAGTAAAGCATACGTGACAACGTATAACAATGTGTGTAGCAAGAAAGACCCATTTTCAGCATAAGTATGGTGAAGGCACGTCGTTCGCGATGTTGAATTGCAACTTCAAAACAAGATGGGGCATTGTTCAATGCAAGACGCGTAACAAGCGTACTTATTACAGTCATAACAAAGCATTGTAATACAACATATTTAAAGCGATTTACGGAACTCATAAGATATAAAAGGATACGAGAAAGGATACTACTTGTGCACACCGAGCATCACACACAGAATACACGGCTAGAGGTCAACACGAAGGCCAGTTAAGGTTCAAAAGTGCACTTTCTTGCACTATCTTGAGTAATGAAGGTCCCAAACCACATAACTGATCCAAACAAGGGTGTGGGAGGTGCATCGACCACAACGGGAGGCCACTGGCCATCCATCGGCCACAAAAGGAGCTCATCGGCCAACTATTTAGCCGATCGGCTAAAAATTTGACCGACTGGCCAAAAATGGCAATGTTGGGGCTGTTTTGTCCTTTGGCCACGGGTCTTTAAATATAAGGTTCCAAACCTTATATTTCCACTTCACCCTAGCTCGAAAAACAATCCTCTCCCCCTCTAGGCGATTTCCCAACCTTCGATCTGAGTTTTTGCCGCGTTTTCGAGCCTTTTTTGTCGTTCGATTCGCAAAACCCTTCCCGTTTCGCACACTTTAAACTAAACAAAACATGGTTTTCAGTGTTTCCTTCTCAATTTCCACTACATGGGGTTTGTTTCCCCCTCGAGTTTACTTGGTTTTCGTGCCTTTTCCACACTCCAACCTTTTCTCCCATTTTTCATCCTCTCGGGGTTGACTTTTGGGTTGACCTTTCGCATTCTTGCCCGTTTTTCACATTCTCGGCCATTTTCACGCTCCTTTTGAGATGGCAGACAATATTCCACGTGGTGGGACTCCCCCGGGGATGGACGTGGACCTCGAGGTCGAGCTCCTACCTCTTCACATCTGGCCGTTCGATCCGACGACTTACAGACCGGCGATACATGTGTTGCCTCCCGATGGCATCCTCCACTTTAAGAGCTATGCACGGGGCGCGCCGCTAGAGCTTTTGTTACACGAGCTAGAGTCACATCTATCTTACGGCGCCGTTGAGGTATATTCTTCCTCTGTTTCACTTTTTGCAATGTGGAACATATAACTGCGATAGTCGATTCTGTTCTTTAACTGCTTAATTCAGACATACTGATACATCAAATGTTGTATTTCACCGTGAGCACACCCACACCCGGTATCTGTTTAAATCTGAACACACGCACACACGCTGCATCCTCAACTAAACAATTCAAACACATTGATACATCAAATGCCGTAGTTCACTGTAAGCACACTAGCACCCAATATCTGTTTAAATCTGAACACATGCACACACGCTGCATTCTCAACTGAACAATTCAAACAAACTGATACATTAAATGCTGTAGTTCACTGTGAGCACACCCGCACCCAATATCTGTGTAGACTCGGACACATGCACACACGATGCATTCTCAACTGAACAATTCAAACACACTGATACATCAAATGCTGTAGTTCACTGTGAGCACACCCGCACCCAATATCTGTGTAGACTTGGACACATGCACACACACTGCATTTTTATCAATTTCGAGCGCATTTAACACCGTATTTCTAACACTATTTCGCGACTGTTTGTTTTGAACACAGAGAGATTCCCATGCCTTCCGGGGGTTTGGGAGCACTGCCACCCGAGGTTGGTATATGGAGCTACCCAACGCAGTCCGTCATATTGTCGACCAGGCTGGTTTTGGGACTTTCTGCATGGGACTCTTGTGCCTCACTACGAGCAGGCCCCTTCTTGCTGCTTTGGTGGAGAGGTGGTAGGACACCACCGACTCCCTCCACCTTTCTTCCACCGGGGAGATGACGATGACTCCCTTTGACTTCTCCATGCTCACAGGCATCAGAGTGGGGGGTGATCTGATCCCCTTTGACACAGATATGGACGAGTGGGATGCCGCTTAGCTATACTTGCTCAGCACTCAACCACCTCTTGCCTGGGTAGGATTTGTGAGGTACTCATGGTTCGAGGATCACTTCCGGATCCAGGCGCCTACTACTCAGGAGGAGGAGGAGCAGTATGCCCGTGGCTTCATCATGTTCCTGCTAGGGACCATGCTCTTCGCCGATCGGGTGAACACTGTCGTCCTCTACCAACTGAGCGTACTTGTGGATGTAACGTGGATCCGCGGCTACGACTGGGGTGGCGCGAGCCTGGCCACCCTTTACAGATATATGAGCTCATTCTCTCGTCTCAGCGGGCAGTTGCTTGGAGGCTACTAGCGAGCCTGGGAGGTACACTTTCCCTTTCCGTTTTACAATTCTGCTTTACATTATCTATATACCACACACACTGCACACACGCAATCTGCTTTATCTGTATACTGATTTATCTGATAAGCATACTCATATCTGCTCTGTTACATTCTGTAGTTGTGGGTGTATGCCTACTTTTGTAGGCTTGCTCCAGTACCGGATGAGGAGATGCCCCCCATGGTTTCGTTTTCCCACCGCTTCGATGTGAGATGTGAGCAGAGGCCACAGGAGTCCTTCATGTTCTTTCGTCGCAATTTTGACACCATCACCGCAGCCGTGGTACGTCAAACATTACAGTTTATTTATGCTTCGCTTTATATCGTACTCTCAATAACAGCAGATAGCAAACTATGTATTATTTGTAGATCACCTGGCAACCTTGGGCCCCGTTGCCTGACGCAGTTCGAGAGCAGTATGCTGGTGCTCGAGAGACTGCCCGGTTTAGGGTCTTGCTGGAGGGTCCAGTCTGCCGGGCGTGGTACTTGGGTGAGCGCTTCTTACAGCAGACACTCGGCTTACCGGAGCAGGTAGTCCCAAAACCGTCTCCCACCCATATGAGGCATACTGAGAGGTATACCTTTGAGGAGATGATGGATTATACGATCGGCTGGGACTCTGTGCGCTTTAGAGACGAGGGCGATTATGCCGGGTTCTTTCAGGCTTATCTCATGCAGCCTCTGACTGGTGCTCGCCTAGTCGAGAGGGAGAGGCCTACGGTGCCGGCAACAGTAGGAGCATCGAGGGCGACTCAGGCCCGTGGTAGCAGTGGATCTCAGAGGGGACGGGGGGCTGAGTGGCCAACACTGCCCACGACGATCACATGCCGAGGGCAGGGTGGGGAGACTTATCAGATCCCTTTCGCTCCTCCTCCTGCTAATTATGAGCTTGTCAGAGTCTATGGCTCGACCCTGGTATGTACTACTAGAATTTGCATTCTGTACAGTCATTTTAATTCATTTGATATCCCGCAGAATACTAATGACTTCAACACTTTTGCAGGCTTCCGTTGAGTACACTCGCCAGTCCCTAGAGTTGACAGCCTCAGCGGTAGGGATGCTGCAGCGGTGCATCGACTTGTTGACCATCTATAATATCCCGGTAAGTTCTTTCAACCGCAGTCTCAAACTCTACCTAATCTGTTTCAAACATAATCTGATGCATCACACTATCAACACGACACTTGATACACCGCACTCACGGCACTGATACACTGTAACCAACATACTGCTCACAGCGTTGCTCACAGCATTCATACACTATACTCATACACTACATTCTGTACTGATATACTGCTCACAGCATTCATATACTATTTTGCGTAGCATGACTGATGCATTTGCTATTTGTCCTTTCCAGGCCCCATTCCAGATTACGACTGCGGGAGGTGCTCCAGCTGGACCATCTATTCCTACTCGAGGAGGAGGGAGAGCCAGGCAGGGGATGACCATCCACAGCCGAGGCAGACATAGGCGCACCTGTGCTGAGAGCAGTTCACGAGAGCCCTCCCCCGATGATTCTGATGAGGAGGCGGCGTCATCCCAAGGCGAAGCCGGAGACGGCTCAGATTCAGACTATAGAGCTAGCAGCGGTGATCCTGGACCCTCGTCCAGGAAGAGGACCAGGACGGACTCCCGTGCTCGAGATGACTGGTACTGATCCAGACGTTTGCTGCTTTTCTTCTCTTTTGTTTTGCTTTATTTTTCTTTTTACTGGTAGTTTGAGCACATTGTACTGCCTCAGGTAGGTTTTACTTTCTTCAAAACTATATACTTTTTGCAAAAGACATGATGAAAAGAAACAGCTGTTTTGTTCAAAAAGTGCTACATTTGTACATTTTATGCATCGCATCGCATCGCATTACATAACAATGTAAATGAGATTTGAACTTTTATTTGAAAATTAAGCACTTGCATCGTAATAATCAGGTAGTGAACTGAGTAACAACAAAAATAGCTCGATAATCAAAACAAAGAACTAGATAAGCTAACCAAGTGTGAATATAACTCGATAAGCAAAGCAAAGACTTTGATAAGTTTACAACTCGATAGGTAAAGAGCAACAACTCGATAAACAAAATCGCGACAACTTGATAAACAAATGGACAATAACTCGATAAATGAATGAGCAATAACTCGATAGACAAATGAGCAACAACTCGATAGACGAATGAACAACAACTTGATAAACAAATAAGCAACAACTCGATAAACAAATAAGCAACAACTCGATAAGCCGATACACATTTTTTTTTTTTGTTACGCATGAGACAAGAAAAACATATTCTATGCAAAATTGAAAGCAAGCACAATTTACGCAATAGACAGGTATATCATATGCAATATTGAAAGCATATTTCTATGTTTGAATCATAACGATGCGTGGCATGCGTGCAACAGAAGTGTAGATGAAAGTGCACATTCTATGCAGTAGAAGGGCATCAAACATGTACTTTGGTGCTTTCGATTTATCTCTCAGAGGGCTTTGCAACACACTTAGCTCAAAAAGGGTACACCTTGTTTATGTTGGCAAAAGATAACATCTGTATGTGAAAACCATAGGTGCTACTTGGACTACCATTCTAACTTGAAGCAGGCTTACATTTCGGGTCGAGATACACTCATACTCTCAAGAAAGGCGAGGCCTAAGAAGGTGCACCTAAAATGCAACCTCAGAATTTGCTGGAGTTGAGACATACTAGGATGCTCCAAATTTTCCCTCTTTTCTTTTGCTTTGCAGTCTGGAACCCATATAGCTTCAGATAGGTCCTGGTTTTACTGTTCTGATGCATCCTGGGTCGAACCCTGCAGTTTATGAAAGAACAAATTCTATTTTGCGCAAATGTGGAGAATGGCACAGCACTCTGAGCACAAAACGATTCATTTTTGAAATTGTAACGAGAAAAGGGTTCTCAACCGGGAATTGAGCCTACGACTGACCATAGTCAAAATGACTCAACAATGAAAAACAAAAGGTAAACAACCTAAACACATCGAGTAACACTCGAAATGACTCAAAATAAGAATCGAAACAAACAAAACAACAAACACAACACTCAGACGTGTTCCAAAGGCGAGAGACCTCTCAGTTCGTGAGGAGCCAGTTTCTTTGGGTATTGGTTCCCACCCTTTCTCATTTGTGATTCTCACATCACTCGGCCCTCAGGCTCTGTTTTTCTGAAAAAGCCCTTTTCCTCACTTTTTCTCTCAACGCACATCTCTCTATTCTTCAATCTCTCATTTTTATCTCTCCTCTGGGTGGTTGATGGATAAACAGGAGGTTGTGGGCTCGTGCCCCTAGATTCTCATTCTTTTGCGCGCAGCTAGTGAATTTTCTCCCAAAGAGGGGTTATGCCGTAACTGGGTGTGCAACAGGTCTGCAACTGACATCAGTTGATGACGCCCTTGGCCAGTTTGGATGTGATTGGATGTGTCCAGATGAGGGAGTGGAATATCTTAATCCATTCCAATTCGTGCTTCGCACTTAGCTTGATACCTCGTTGCTTGGAGGATATTGAGAGCTTTCAGCCCTTTGCTTTCTAGCTTCAGTTGTACCCTTTCTGGCAAATACGGTACCCTTTCCGGCAAGTATGTTAACAATGGGGAAAAAACAGAACACCAGACTCAACTGTGCCCCTAGTTCAATCATTTTGACCATTTTTTGTTTTTGTTTTCTACTAAAACAATTTTGACCATTATGAGAGTTATATTAACACACTTGTTCAACTTTTTTGATTCAAAATCATGCAAGTTGGATTATGGGCACTGAAAATTTTCCTTTTGGTCCAAGAAAAGGTCCAGTTTTAGAAAAATGGAATAATTTTCAAGAAAATTAGTCAACCTCGATAAAAATTCTCAAAAACGGTTTTTGCAAACAGCCATTGCTCAACGAGCACGGAACCTATTCTTGAGATGCACAACCTGGAATCGGAAGCAATGGAAAATTGCCCCTTATCTGAACAACACTGCATGGCAACGGAAAGTTGCCCCTTGTTTGGATAGCGCTGCAGCACACTGTAATCAGTCCTCAAAGTGGCGATTACAACCGAACTCTCGGATATAGAAATGACAAAGATGATCTGAACCATTACATGGACACAATTGATTTGGAAATGTTTATGGCTGGACTTCAGAATGAAGTTGCCTACGTATCCCAAACATGGGAATCAAGCCTTACGTAGTTCCGGTTAAGGTACACTCGGGTATTTAACCTCTCATTTTGCGCTCTAACTTTTGTCAAGGCCGCCCTTCCGGGTTTTCAACCTTGCGAGCTCTTTTGTTCTTTGCTTTTCAATTTTTTCTTTGTTCAGAATTTTTCATTTCTTTTTTTTTTTTTGCATTTTTCTTCTCTTTTTTTTGTTCTTTTCTTTTCTTTTTAATTTGCTCTAACTTTTGCCTGGGTCACCCTTCCGGGTTTTCGGCCCAGCGAGCCTCTCAAGCATAAAAGTGTAGCTTTGTCCATGTCCAATGGTTTGAGATCCTGAAGTCATCTGAATCCAGGAGAATGGCTGCTGTTCGCTGACGATGCAGGAGTCTATCTAATGGGGGGCTGAATTGGCCCCTAGCATTATGGATAGGAGCTCAGTTGTCCTTCAACAATATATTCTTCTTTATTCCCTTCTGGGATTTGGCATTCTTGCCGATCTTCATTGACTTGCAGAATGATCCATCTTTGACTCTTCGAGCGTATCTGACATTTTTTTCCTAGTTTAAGGGATGCCTCTAATCTAGTTTTGCAAGCTTCCTTTGATCATATCTGGTCTTCTTGCCCCTAGTTCACGAGTTGCTTCAAATCTAGCCGCACAGGCCTCACATGATGGTTGACCATTGAACACTCTAAATCTAAGTTCAAGGTTTGAGAACAAAAGGGGGTCAAGTCTCAAGGCTGAGAGTGATCCCAAGCTGCACAATCTCAAGAGCGATTCCACACAAGTCTTCGCAGGACCGCGCAAAACAATTTTTTGAATTTTTTTTTAAGAAAGCGACTAATCGCTCGCGCTGAAGACAATGCAGAACCAATCTGAATCAAGCTAGGATCCTTCTCAGTACTCACACTAACAAGCATGATTTCATTCATTAAGGGCTTAGCATGCCTTTCTTTCTTTCAAATGATCAAAATTTTGCAAATCCCGGGGAATTCCTTCCTCTTTGTTTTCGTCACAATGTTAGAATTTTTTTTTGAAAAACTTAGGTCAATGCAATGATTTCAAGGCACAAAAGGGCAGGTAAAATGCACTGCTGATTTATTCAAACTTCTGGCACAACCGGTGCAAGGCAGAAGCAAACACAAGAGTGTGAAAATTCACTCCTATTTCATTCAAATCTATTGGCATAACTGGCTCCATGGCAGAAACAGACTCAAAAGAAAGCGAAAAGACAAACACAAAACAAGCAAGTGATATCCGAGATAACACACCCAAAATCACCCGACTTTTAACAAAACAGGACTGACTCGACACAACAAGATAGACCCGACTGACATAGTAAGAAAAGACTGACTATATACAAGACAACAAAACTAACTGAATACCCAAGTCAGAAAGTACAAAAACTAGCATTCGCAAATGCTCAAAATAGTGTGTGCCATACGCCACATCTAAAGTAAATCGGGTGCCACCTGCAGGTGGTTCGTCCCCCGATCACACTCGTACTATCCCCCAAGTCCACTAATCCAGTGACGATCGACTTTGCTGAGCTTGGTGGGACAATAACCTCATCATCGATCAAATCTTGCACTTCGTGACGAAGACGAAAGCAATTGTCGGTGCTGTGACCGGTTTGTTGATGGTATACACAGTATTGGGTACCATCATGCTTAGCTGGAAGGGGATTCGGGAGGGGGCGAGGCTCAAGAGGTTTGATATGGCCTTGCTCAACAAGGATTTGAAGATCCTTGGACAAAGGCATATAGAGGGCATAGAAGACCCTGCGACCCCGGGGTTGGTACTTCGAGGTTTGCGGACTTTTGCCGAACGCACTAGCAAAAGGGTCGGCAGGTGCTTACTTGGTTTTCTGATCTTTTTCGGGTGCAGGGTTAGGGTTGGAAGGAACGGTTCTGGTACGACAATCCTTGTCCCGATTTTCCCCTTAGCTTGAACTACTCTCACTCTGCGTGGGGAAAGAGTCATCTACAGTTTTTACAGCAACAGCGAGCACCTGCTGTCTATTCAGTCCTCCGGCTTTCAAAGCCTCAACAGCCCATAGGAGTTGTTCATAGGGATCGGTGTCCACCTTTGCCTTATCCTTACCACTCGCCTTAGCTTGGTGGAAGGTTTGGGTTGCTACATCAGAGCGGAGCCCCGTTGTTGTCGACATGCCATTGCCGGAACTTGGGATGGCTTCAGGTTGGCTGAGCTCAATCACAATTCACCCCAATAGCAAGGGCTCTTCCGGCATGAAATTCCCGGCATACCATGTAGTCGGTGGCGGAGCTGACATTCCGTAGGCTAAATCAGCCACAGATCTCGGGAGATCGCCAATCATTCCCATCAACTCAAAAGTGGTGGGCTCACGGGTTTGTAATAACTGGGGTTCCAAGATTGGACGCGCGGCCGGTGACCTGGGTGGGTGTTGTACTTCAACATCGGTCTCACCCTATATGGTGATTCCTTGGTTTAGTGCCGCTGCAATAACCACAATTTCTTCTGAATTCTGTGTCATCGCGAGTCTACTTAACTAAACAGAGGGGAGGTGACTGGTGGCTGACGGATCTGATGAACCGATGAGCCTCAACTGGCCTTTTTTTGCCTTGCCTCAATGAAGGAGAACACTGGTTGCCCATAACCGAATCTTTGAACTGAAAGAGAAAATAGGTAGCATCTCAGTCCAATTTCATAAGCATAGCTGAATAACTGTATTCGACCACTGACCACTGTTCCCCAAATTACCGCCCTAAATCTGAATCTGATACCCGCAGATATAACTGATTCTCAAAATACTGATGCCCGCAGACCTGATACCCAGACTTGCAAACTGATACGTGCATTCCCGTAGAGGCACACTCTAAAAGCACATAACAAGCAAATGAGAGCCAAAACACCCCTATGTTGGAGTAGGGTTTCCCTGTCCTATTTTGTCAGGAGGTAGGGTTTTGCTACGCACACAGCGGTTTCAAACAACCTATAATCGGGTAGCAACCTGTCCTAGATTGGAATAGTCACTATGGTTTCCGAATATGCACTAGGTCGAATGGTAAAAAAGGGTGCCCTGGTAAAACCGGGGTTTGTGTTCCCGTCGTGGCAGAGCCCGCAACCAGTCAACCTTATGGCACGCTTCTTAAAGCAAGCCTCTTGCAAACCGTTCAGGAATAGCATACTGTAAACACGGTGTCCTAGGTGCACCAATGCAAATGCAATGCAAAGAGACACATAAGTGTAATCAAAACAAGATATCATGAGTTCGAGTCAAGTTCTCTAAGTCCCCAGTAGAGTCGCCAGAAACTGTAGACGTCCCCGAACGTCTCGAGAAAAATTCCGTTTTGTTCATTTGGGCTTACTACAGTTCGGACTCAAATGTCACGGTTCTTAATCTGATCTCACAAAGTGCAATGCAAGACTGATAAATCACCAAAGAGTCCAAATTCGGAAAATCGTTTTGGAAAACTGATTTGTAAGAAAAAAGTGCCAAACATGGATTGCTTTGCCAGATACAAAGTCGCCACTTAAATATTTTATTTTGGGGGAATTTAGGAAACCCTGACTCGTCGCTTAAGGCCACGTGTCCGCCATCACCAAAGTTGCCTCGGCTCGGGAACTTGGGTATGATTAGGGAAGGTTAGCTATGAGCACCCCTGCTCGCCTGATCAAAAGATCGGCCACTACTAAACGTGATATCTTGTTTTTGAAAACACATGCGTTCTTATTCCGGTTAATTAGTTAGAATTACTAGGTGATGCGCACAACACACAAGTATAGACTAGATTGCCTAATTTGGAACAAAGCATTACATATCCGTTTGTTTGGAAGGTGGTTTGAAGTTTGCTACCCGCAAGTAGACTAAATCACGGAGTTCAATGAATTATCCCAATTCAAGCAACCCAACCTTCACCCATCGGCATTTAGGCAGTTATATCACATAAGCAATTAGCCTCATGGCAAGTACGCTATCATGTTAATACTTACAGACATGCAAGATGCTAAAGCATAAATACTCACAGTGTACTACGAGCCAAAACAAGAAACTAGTTATAAATCATGCATGATCCTAGTTCATGTTTAAGATGGCTAATGCAACACATGCAAAATGAAACTAGAATGGGTTCGACTAGTCTAAGAATGGTATGTGAAATGCGACAACTCGATACACGTGTTCAAGTTGGAATTGAAACACTATGCAATTAGTATGATGTGTAGAGCCCAGTGCGTGCAATACGAATGAATATATGCAAACATGCTAACACAAGTATGCTAATTGAAACATGACCTAAAACTAACCATTGAAAGCGGGTAAGTACAAGGGAGAAAGACGTGGGGTTGGAAGACATTCACACACGCACGCACACTTATTACAAAATTCGCCCTCTCGACGGAGGGTCCGAATAAATAATACAAACCAAATGATTAATCAACTATCCTAGCTAATTAATTATTACAAACCCTTAATTAATTAACAAATTAATTACAAAAGGAGGCCGCCACAGTTCCACCTCGGAATGATTGAATGATGCATGCTCGATCGCCTCGCTCCTGTTGCCATGCCACATGTTGCCTCTATTTGCACTGTTTTGCTCCTTTGAAAACTGCACAAGTCCCAAGGATGTTTCTGAACCACTCCCTAAGAACTGTGTGATGTCACCGGCCAAGAGATAGGACCACCGGCCATTATAAAATGGTTATCGACCATTTGTAAGGCTCTCAGCCAGATTCTGGTAGCCGGCTGGCACTGAAGATGGCCGACCGGCCATATCTTCCTGCAGAATTTTGTTTTTGCTGCAGCAGAGGACAAACAGTGCATGCCAAGGCATTTACAAGATAATGTGTGCATAGCCACCCTCCCTATCGTGCTATAAACTCAAGGGTGTATGGCTCTCGACCCTCAGACCACTAATCACGCATTTTAATGCATGATGGCCAAAGGTGCCAAGTGTGCAAATTGATGTGGAATGAATGCAACAAAACATATTAATGCCTAGAAATCTATCATGCTTGATCAACAGTGTCGGTAACCGAGGGTTGAGCCACGTTTCGTCACTTCATGTACGAAACGTCCCTCGGCCCTCATGTTTGGTTTGACACCCCAAACCAAACACAATGCAATGCATGCAACCCAAGAACAATGCAACATGGGAATGTAAGGCAATGTAACATGAGCATGGCAAGTGCAATGTGATGCAACCTAACATGCAAACAGCATGGCAACGCAACAAGTATGCAATACTACAATGCAACCTAGATATGGAAATACACAAGGTGATAGGTATGCAACAATGACACCAACCATAAGGATGCAACAACATGCAATGCGATAAGCATACAACAAAACACAAATGCATGATCCATGGACTTATACTAAAGATGGATAAACCTCAGCCGCACCAAAAATAGTAGCCAAAACACCCAAATCAAGGTACCAAAAAGGGAGACATGCATGCACATACATGGATCCGCAAGCTAGGCAACAATGCACAATCCTCAACCAAGAGTAAAATGGGATAAACATGAGAACATGACAATGCAATGAGCTCTGAAATCATGTGAAGAATGATGCCAAATCATATACACTAGTGAAGCATAGCATGCTAATGGGCTCAATGCCCAAAGCTAGTCAAGGGGCTCTCACCATGGCCATATCAACCAAGCCCCAAAGGGCCAAAGTGACCTAAGACAGTCCTAGGGCAGGCCAAAACAAGGCTAGAACATGCATGGAATGAGGCCAAAACATGCTAAAAAGATGGGCACAAACAAGGGGCATGCAAGGCTACAAAGGGAGCATTATACTACGCCTATCATAAGCAAACATGGCATGAATTATGTAATGAAAAACAGAGTTATAATATGTCAAAATAAGCCCCAAAACCCAATGAGATGGCATCCCAAAGACCTAATCATGGAAACATACGCAATGACCCAATCTTAAGGCACAAAACAACAACTCTTCAAAGCATTGAAAAGATGGCAAACATAAGTGTGTGGCTACACTACATGGACTGAAATGTGATTTCAAATGATGCCAAATCATGAGAATAGTCAAAACAGTGCATGCTAGCAACTCGGTGCACAAAGCTTAACAAGTTAGGATGAACTAAGGCTATAGGAAGCAATGCATATATGATCAAATCGACACTAAACAGAGCCTAAACATGGTGAGACATGACTAAACGTTCCTTGGAGTTGAGCCGAAATATGCAAGCATGATGGTCCAAATGCAAGATACATGTTAAGGCCATAGAAAGGATTACAAGGCAAGTACATGGTGCATGCAAGAGACCAACAAACCATCTTAAAACAGAGGTATATCATGCCAAGTTAACACCAAATACTTGCTGAAATGGGGCCAAAACATGCTAAGAAAACATGCTACTATGGTGAGCCAACAATGCAAGCAAATGAGACACAAAGGGAAGGGGGTGGCCATTTCCTATTCAAGACCTCAAAACCACTTCTCCACCACTGAAAATCCTCTAGATTTCAATGGTAAGAAGGTCAAAACAAAAAGGTTTCAAAGCTCAAAAAGAAAGTCACAAAATAAGGCCCAACAAGGCCTAAGAGGGGGTAGACAACCCCCAACCCAAAAGTAACCTTAAACAAACATATTTAGCATATAAAAATAGAACTTTTTTCAGGTTGACACTAAGCTTAAAACAGCATGCAAGTATTGCTAAAAGCTTAAGCAAAAATGGGGAATAAAAGAGTAGTTTCTCACCCTTGAAGAACACTTCAAGAACACCAACTCCAGCACCTCCTTCTGATCATAACCAACTCAAAAACTCTGAAATCAACTCCTTAGCACCTCACTAACTAGGGGATAGTGTACCACTAGATGCTTTAGTGCAAAAATATGAACAAGAACACCCTTTAGAACACTGTTACACACACAACTATAGGGAGAGTGGAGATATAGAGAGAGTGATATATATATTCTATATCAGTTCGCTGAACCCCTGAGAAGGGAGGAGGGCCTCCTCTCTTATAGAAATCCAATTTACAAAGCTTCTTGGAGAAGCTAAGCAAAGGGCAAATCCCTTCATACACGTGTATGGAGGGGGTTAATTGTGGATGCCAGTTGTGTCAGCTACCATAAAATATCTGCATAAAGCAGATGAACAAGGTTCGGCCACCAAAAATGGCTGATCGACCAACATAAGGGCCTACTGACCAAATAAAGTACCGATCGACCAATGCCTTTGGCCGATGGAAAGAAAACAGGGCCGATGGCCTCAAGCCTTGGTCGGTGGGTTGAGGGTATGGCAAACAAGCCACCCTCTTCCCTTAGAAGCAAAAACACAAGTGTTTGGTCCACAACCAAGCACAAAATAGACAAGTTGAGAGATCTTGTTGTGCGGCCGAGACCTCTGGGATCTCAAAACGAACACGAGCATAGATAATCATCGAGTGTTCAAACGATGACATCCAAGTCTTGAGGACGGTCAAAAATGGGATGTCTACACTATGGCTTAAATCTCACTATTCAACCACCAAGTATATTTAGATATAAGAGCTTTTCCGTTTGACTGTCCATGGCACTACTTTCGATATTCTTTCAATGCATTATGCTATTGTATTTCAATGTTATTAGAAAAGCCTTTCAAACCCCGCATTACTTCTTTAAAGACTTTATCATCAATTTCTCACTTTTTAGATTTCACATCTAGTTCATAAGTTTTTAATATATTTCCCGCTTTGATTTTGCTCTTTATTATTGTATATGATGATAGATTTAGAGAAGAGAAAGAGATGGGAAATGAGTGAGACCTCACCCCCTTTTTATGTTAGAAATAAAGCATAATTACAGGAGTGCCATAAGGCAAGAATTAAGGGCTAGCTCATAACAACCCATTACATCAATCAAGGAACAAATCAAAATAATATAATTCCCTATTCTAACACTCCCCCTCAAGCCGGTGCGAAGATATCTCTCGTGGCCAGCTTGTTTAGAATGTCATAAAATGGTTTGCTCCCTATTCCTTTGGTGAGAACATCTGCTAGTTAGTCCCAGTCTTCACAAGTGGAGTACATATGGTGCCACTAGTGAGTTTTTCCTTGATGAAGTGACTATCAATCTCCACATACTTAGTTCTGTCATGATGAACTGGATTATGAGCTATTGTGATCGCCGCCTTGTTGTCACAGTACAATCTCATGGAATCGGTTTGATGAATCCCCAAGTCTTCCAACAATAACCACATCTCTGAATTCTAGCTCAACACTAGATCTAGCAACCATATTATGTTTCTTGCTTCGCTATGTGACTAAGTTGCCACCAACAAATGTACAATATCCAAAAGTTGATCGTCTGTCAGTGACTGATCCAACCCAATTCACATCAGTAAATGCCTCCACATAGAGATGTCTATGTTTCGAGAAATAGAGACCCTTTCCAGAAAGGACTTTAGGTACCTCAGGATTCTTATCACCGTCTCTAAGTGGGAAGCTTTAGGGGCATGTATAAATTGGCTGAACATGCTCACTGTAATGGCAATGTCTAGACATGAGTGAGATAAGTATATGAGCTTTCCTACTAGCCTTTGATATCTTCCTCTATCCACGGGCTTTCCCCCTTAATCCTCACTTAGTTGCTGGCCCAATTCTAGAGGTGTATCACATGGTCTACCTCCAAGCATCCCAGTTTCCTTTAGCAAGTCAAGTACGTACTTCCTCTGGCATATAAAGATGCCATCCTTGGACCGAGCTACTTCAGTGCCCAATAAATACTTCAATTGACCTAAGTCTTTGATTTCAAACTCCTTGGCTAAATATTCCTTCAACCGAGGGACCTCCTCAACATCATCCCCTGTTAGAACAATATCATCAACATAAACAATAAGAGTTGTGGTCTTACCATGTGAGGAGTGTTTCACAAATAAGGCGTGATCAGCTTGGCTTTGTTCAAACTCGTATCTCAACATAGCTTGAGCAAAACGTTCAAACCACGCCCTAGGCAACTGCTTTAGCCTATACAGTGGCTTTTGGAGCCTACACACTTTACCTTTGGACTTAGCATCCTACAAACCAGGGCGAATATCCATATAGACCTCTTCTTCTAGGTCTCATGAAGGAAGGTATTCTTTACATCAAACTGATGAAGTGACCAATTCAAATTTGCTGCAAGAGAGAGTAGTATTCTCACAGAGTTCATCTTAGCAACCGGGGCAAATGTCTCCTACAAATCTACTCCATAAGTCTGAGTGAAGCCCTTAGCAACCAGTCTTGCCTTGTATCTTTCGATGGAACCATTTGCATTGTGTTTGACAGTGTACACCCACTTACACCCAACTGGATATTTGCTTCTAGGTAACTCCACCAACTCCCAAGTGTCATTCTTGCTGAAAGCTCTCATCTCTCCCATCATGGCATGTTTTTTATTCAGGAATAGAGAGAGCATCCTGAAAATTGTTAGGCAAACTCATAAAAGAAATCTTAGATAGAAAGCTTTGTATGAGGGAGACAGATTAGAATAAAAGACATGATTGGTAATAGGATGCTGAGTACATGATCTAACCCCCTTCCTATTAGCAATGGGAACATCAAGATTTGAAAACACTGGAATATGAGCACTAGGATCAGAATTACCTCGACTCTCAGGAGAGGGGGTGACTTTGGACACTCATTCAGAGAAGAAGTTGGCAGTAGAGGAGGGAAGGTAGTCTCTTGTATCCAGGTGACTTTCTGTCTGTCCGTGTCCCTAACATAAACTTTGCCTGCTTCAACAACTGTTGGCTCATCACCCTCTATCTGTTCAACCACTGGTAGAAGTGGAACATGAATTTTTTCACACCAAGGCTCCCCCTGAAGGGATGATTAGGACACAAGAGAGGGTATAAAGTAAGACTAAGAATCGAAAAATGAGATATCCATAGAGACAAACTATTTGTGAGTGGGATAATGATAACACTTATAAGCCTTTCGTATGGCAGCGTAACCTAGGAAAACACACTTAAAAGACCAAGGATCTAATTTAGCATGAGTGGGTGAATGATTATGGACAAAACAAACACAACCAAAGGTCTTAGGGGAAATGGAGAACCCAAAAGAGGTGGACCCGAACAGAACTTGAAGAGGTGTTTGTTTTTGAGGAACTTGGGTAGGAAGACGATTAATCAAATAAGCTACAGAGAGAATAGCTTCCCCCCAATAGGATTTAGGAACACACATTTCAAATGATATACTACGGGCCACATCAAGGAGGTGATGATTTTTTTGTTTGGCAACACCATTTTGTAGAGGGGTATTAGTGCAAGAAGTTAGATGAATAATGCGATGAGTGGCGAAATAACTGGCAAGACTAGAGTCAATATATTACCCCCCATTATCAGAATGCAAAATTTTGACAATCGTCCCAAACTGAGTGCAAATCATTTTATGAAACTTTTGAAACACAGAAAACACCTCACTTTTAACTTTCATCAGATAGACCCAAGTCACCTAGAACACTCATCTATGAAAGTAAGAAACCACATTTGACCTTTTAAAGACACAAAACGTCAAACGTCAAGGACCCCAGCTATTAGAATGAATCAAAGTAAATGGAACTGAACTTTTATTAATAGAAGGAGCAAAGAAGCTCGATGCTATTTCCCAAGTTTACAAGACTCACATTGAAAATCAAACACATTATTTCTTTCAAAAACAAAAGAAAATAAATGCTAACGTAGTAAAAAAAAGGGATGTTCTAAACGACGGTGCCACAGCCAAAGGTCTTCCTTAGTGGATGGTAATTGAATAGATGAGTGAGCTAGCTTGTTTGTCTGATCTAGAATATAGAGACCATGTTCCTCTCTACCATTACCAATCTCTTTCTTCATGACATGGTCCTAGAAAAGACAATGATCGGGAAAAAAACGTTACACTATAATTCAAATCACAAGTAATACGATTCAAAGATTAAAAAAAAAAATTAACACTAAAATTGGGAACATGGAGGACAAAGGATAAAGCAAGGGAAGAGGTGACATGAATTAAACCTTTCCCTGATACAGACGACATAGTACCTGTTAGAATAGTATATTATTAGTTGGGTTATTATTCAAATGTAATTATTCTATGCCTTAGGGCTCCCTTATAATTATTAATCTTCATTAATATAAAAAGGGAATGATATCACAATCATTCTCTAATCCTTTTCTATTATCTAAACCTACATGGTATCAGAGCCAACTCACCTCATTCTTTGTTAGCCCCCCAACCTCAGCTGACCACCTTCTCCCATCACCCAACACCAGTCGGCGCCTCTTCTCTCTTTTCCAACCTACCTTGGCTGATTTCAGGGCACACCCATGTCGTTCTAGGGGCCGTGGCTCACCCGGAGTGCTTGGGTAAGATTCTCGACTCACCCTCTGTCTGCTTTTAGGCCTGTCAGTAGCCCTAGATTACTCTTCTAGGGTTGCCGACCCTCATAGCCATCCCGTAGCACCCTTTCGGTCAACTCCTTGCCGAGTCCGACTCTTTCTGTATCAACTGGTATGACCCTAATAACCTGCCCTCTCGTTATTTAGTATATACTATAACCTTATTGTAGACACCCCATTTTTGACCGTTTGAACACTCGGTGATTATCCATGTTTGTGTTCGTTTGGAGTTCCCGGAGGTCTCGGCTCGCGCGCCTTGCCTCAGGATCCCCGAACTCAACCGTTTAGTGTCTGGTTTTGCACCAAACACTTGCATCTTGCCCTTGAGAGGCAGGGTGAGGCTTGTAGACCATCCCCACCCACCACCAGCAGTGGCTAGAGGCCACCGGCTGGTGTTTGATGCCACCGGCAATGTAGTTTGCCGGCCGGCACTATTTGTTGCCGGTCGGCACTCTTTTTGGCCAAGATGGCATTTTTGGCCGACCGATTGCTGTTCATCTGCTTTTGCAAATTATTGTAAACAGCTGTCTTGCTTTTGCTCTCCTCCATACACGTGTATGGAGGGATCTCCCTCTTGTAAAGCTTGTTTTGTAAGCTTTACAAGAGATATAGAGAGAGGCTCTCTCTAGGGAGAAGAAGAGAGGACTTAGGTTAGAGGGAGAGATATTTTGGGAGCAAAAGATAGCCATTGTTGAGCTCTTGTTCTAGGGTTTGGGTGAGATACATTTCCTATCTCTCTTTCCCTCCCATTTGTTCACTAGGTGCTTTGTGTCTTACTATTGCACACAAACACCTAGTGTTTCACCTTCCTCTTGAAACTAGGGTTCTAAGGGCTTGTTCTTGAGTTTCTTGACTGGTTTGGAGCCAAAGGAGGCCATTGGAGCATCATTTGTGAAGAAGGCTTCAAGGGTGAGAATCTAGTCCTATTTTCCCCCTTTTTTGCATTGATTTTATACCCATCTTAGAGCTGTTTTTGTGCTTATTGTATAACATAAAAAAGTTCTGTTTTTAGGCCCTCTTTATTGTTTATTAAGAGTGTTTTGTTGTTTGAGGGTTGTTGACCACCCTTAGGCCTTGAAAGGCCTCATTTTGGACCATTTTGTGCTAGCTCCGGGATTTTGGTGTTGGGGTCTCTTCACCACTGAAATCTTGAGGGATTTCAGTGGTGAAGATGATGCCTTGAAGTCCCAAGAAGGAGAGGGCCACCCCCTCTCCTTGTTGTCCTTGAAAAGGGCATATTTTGGCCTCTTGAGGGAGCCTATGCTTGAGTGTGTGTTGAGCATGTTTGGTTTGTTTTTCATGCTTATATACCTATAATATAACATGATTTTAAGTTGGTTTTGGAACTCCATGCATGCTTAGCATAGTTGCCATGTAATGCCTTATTTATGCCTTAACATGTTTTAGGTTGTTAGCCTTTGTTGGAGCATGTTTTAGGCTTGCATTTGTGAAGATTTTGTGCTTATCTTGACATGTTTTAGGTCTGTCCCTAAGTGTTTGGGTTGATTTCGGCATGCTTGATATAGCTCCTTTGTATTTAGGCTTGTTAGCCTTGAGAGTGTGCATGTGTAGCATGCCATCTTTGCATTGTTTTGGTGATTTGGGATCATCCTATATGTCATTTCAGTCCCATTTCCATGCTTGTTGGATTGCCTTGCATGTCTCTTTAATGCCTCATAAGCTTGTGTAGCAATGCTCCATGTTTTGGTGCTTATTCATGCTTTTGTTTTGAGTCATTTGAATGCCACTTAAGTGATTCTTGAGGTTTGTTTTAGCATGATTTCAGAGCTCATGTTGCATGTTAATTGTTCATGATTCCCCCTTTCAAGTGTGCTTGAGGGTTGTCTAATTTGCGCCTAAGTGTTGGGCCTTAATCGTGTGTACGTGTGCATGTGTTTTGGCTTCTTGTTTTGGTCATTATGGCCACTGTTTTAGGCCTTATTAGAGCTGCCTAATTCATGTATAAGCCCATCTTGCCATCCATTTGCATTGCCACATGTATGCTTGCATAATTGCATAAGTTCATTGCCATGCCATGTTGCATTCCTAGCTTGTATGCCTAGGTTGCATTGCATCTTGCATGCATTCCTTGTCCCTTGACTTAGATGATAGGGATTGGGAGTTTTGTTTGATTTGGTTTGCATGTATTTGAAATCAAAGTTGCATACTTGGTCTTTGGGCCATCATGCATGGAAATGCTTGATTGGTGGTCCGAGAATCGAGACACATGCCCCTTTGAGTCATTATCATGATAAGGGACATGGTTGGTGCATACATGCCTTGAATTGTGCTGCCATGCCTTGTTTTGCCCTCTGTTGCTGTGAGTCGCAGGTTCTGCAGGCTTTCTTTGCCGACCGGCAGTGTAAGGTGCCGGCCGGCAATCTTTTCTCTGCCGACAGCTTCAATTTTGTGCCGATGGCCACATACCAGTGCCGGTGATGATCTCACTCAGCCGGTGGTACTCCCCAGTGCCCAGGGATGTAACCCTGAGATTTTGACAGCCTCCAGAGGAGTGAAGGAAGGAAAACAGAGGCAGCTTGTGCATGGCGGCGCGCTTCTCGAGGCGTTTTACTGTTTTTCTTAGTCTATTTAATTTGTTAATTAAATTAGGCAATTTGTAATATTAATTATCTTGCGTAGTTAATTAATTTGTAATATTTATTCGGTCCCTCCGAGCGAGGGCAAATCTGTAATAAGTGTGCGTGAGTGTGTGTATGTCTTCCAACCTCATGTCTTTCTTCCCTTTTATTTACCTACTTATGATGGTAGATTAGGGCATGTTTAAATTCAGCATACCTTATGCTATGCATGCGTGCATTCATGCATTTTGTATTACATGCATTAGGCTCGGTACATCACGCTAACTGCATTCGTACTTCAAATCAAAAAGTGAATATGTGATAATTGTGCATTTTCACATGACATGTTTAGGATAGCCGAGCCTATTCTAGCAACATTTTGTATGCGATGCATTAGACACTCAACATGGACTTGGATCATGCATGTTTGCTAACAAGTTCTTTGTTTTGGCACGGAGTACAATGTAAGTATTTCCGCTTTAGCATATCGCATGAGTGTGAATGTTGCCATAACAACATGCTTAACATGTGGCTAGATGCTTATGTGTTATAAACTGCTTGAATGCCTGTGGGTGAAGGTTGGATTGTTTGAGTTGGAAGAACTCATTGAAATCCGTGTTTTAGCCTACTTGCGAGTAGCAAATCCAAAGCATTTTCCAAAACAAACGGATATGCAATGCTTGTTTCCAAATTAGGCAATCTAGTCTATACTTGTTTGCTGCGCGCATAACATAGTAATTCTAGGCTAATAATTGGAATAAGAACACATAAAGTTTTCAAATACAGATATCACGGTTAGTAGAGGCCGGTCTTCGGACCGGGCGAAAGGGGGTGCTCATAGCTGACCTTCCCCGATCGTACCCAAGCTCCCGAGCCGAGATAACTCCGGTGATGACGGACATGTGGCCTTCGGCACCGAGTCAGGGTTTCCTAAATTCTCCCATAAAAAATATTTAGGTGGCGACTCTGTATCTGGCAAAGCAGTCCATGTTTGGCACTACCTTTTCAAGAATCTGTTTCTCAAAACGATTTGCCAGATTTGGACTCTTTGGTTCAGATTAAGAACCGTGACACAAATCGAGAGTCCGAACTGTAGCGAGGTCCCCTCCCCGCGGGCTTGTTACAGTTTCTGGCGACTCTGCTGGGGACTTTTAGAGAGCTTGACTCGAACTCGTGATATCCTATTTTGATTTTGCTTATGTGTTTCTTTGCATTGCATGTGCATTGGTGCGCCTAGGAACACAGTGTTTGCCATCTGCCATTCCTGAACGGTTTGCCGGAGGCTTGTCTTGTCAAGGCATGTCCATAAGGCTGACCGGCTATGGGCTCTGACAGTATGGGAACACAAACCCCGGTTTATCGAGGCACCCTTTTTGACCATTCGACCTAGTGCATATTCGGAATCCATAGTGACCATCCCAAGTTAGGACAGGTTGCTTACCCGATATTAGGTTGTTTGAGAACTGCTATGTGCATAGTGAAACCCTAGTTCCTGACAAAATAGGACAGGGAAACCCTACCCCAACATAGGGGTGTTTTGGCTCTCACTTACTTGCTATGTGCTTTTAGAGTATATCTCTACAGGAACGCATATACCAGATTGCGAGTTTGAGTATCGGGCCCGAGGGCACCAGAATCAGTATTGTTGAGAATCAGTTATCAGGAGTCAGTTATCCGCGGATATCAGATTCAATATTTTGGGAACAGAAATCTGGGAACAGTGATCAGCAGTAGGGTACAGTTGTTTGGCTACGCCCGTATTCGATCAGTTTGGGCTGAAATGCTGTCTGTTTTTTCTTTCAGTTCAGAGAGTTGCAGAGTTGATACAGAATAGCCAGTGTTTCCCCTTGCTGAGGCAGGATTTATGGCGGCACAAAATTCAAAAGAAGTTGTGGTTATGACGGCTGCATTGGAGCAGGGGACCGCTCCGCAGAGTGAGGCCAGCATCAGTATGTCATACCCACCCAGGTCGCCCGTTGTGCACCCGGTTTGGGCTCCTCAGTTATACCAGGCTCGCGAGCCCACCACCTTCGAAATGATGGGAATGATAGGTGACCTCCAAAGGTTTGTGGCAGACCTCGCCTATGGAATGTCGGCTTCACCGCCAGCGGCGCCATGTGCCGGGAATTTCGTGCCACAAGAGCCCCCGCTACTGGGGCGGATCGTAATAGAGCTTAGCCAGCCAGAGGTGGCTTCCAGCTACAGCCGCGACATGCCAGCATCAACCCCGACCCTTGATCAGGCTGAGGCCAGAGGAAAAGACAAGGCAAAGGTAGACGCCGACCCTATTGAACAACTGTTGTGGGCAGTCGAGGCTCTAAAAGTCAGAGGGATGAACAAGCAACAAACATCCGCAATCGTGATCAAAGCTGTGGAAGATGCTTTCCCCGCTCCAATCAAAGGCAGTTCAAGCCAGGCAGAAAACCGGGATGGGCCCCGTCATGCCTAGACAATTCCTGTCACTCCCAACCCTGCACCGGGAAAGGTTCAAAAGGCCAAGGCAGCGCCAGCCGATCCTTTCGCTAGTGCATCTGGCAAGAATCCTCAAACTACAAAGTACCTGCCCCGAGGGCGCAGGGTCTTTCACGACCTCCACATGCCTTTGTCTAGGGCATTGCTAATATTGGCGAAGAATGGGCATCTTAAGCCTTTGGAGCCCCGGCCACTCCCGAAGAATCTCCCCGCCACTCATGATGCTACCTTGTACTGCGCGTACCATCAACAGTCCGGTCACAGTACCGATGGATGTTCCCGCCTTCGTCATGAAGTGCAGGATTTGATTGATAACAAGGTTATCCTACCACCCACCTCAGGCAAGCCCGTCACCACTCAGTTGTTGGATTTCGAGGGCTCAGATACTGCGAGTATGTGAAGTGGACCGCCTGCGGGCAACATTTGGTGTATTTTTGAAGCGTCTGGCACGCATTTATGAGCATCGGTGAAACCGAGTTTTGTAAATCCTGGCTTGGATGTCGAGTCAGTCTTTTGTTTTGAGTCTGTCTCTTTGTCTTGAGTCAGTCTTTCTTTGCTTAAGGGTCTGTCTGGTTGTACCGAGTCAGTCCCCGTTGTATATAATACCAGGTGATTCTGGGGTTTTTGTCCCGAACACCGTTTTGTTTTGTAATTATCTTTTTTTTGTTTTGAGTCTGTTTCTGCCGAGGGGCCAGTTGCACCAACAAAGCCGAATGAAACAGCTGTTGCTATCTCAAACTTCATGCTTGCTTTCAGCATAAGTGCCAGAGAATTTGATTGGGCTGACAGTACATCTCGCCTGCTCTCCTGCGCGCCAAACTCATTGCATTAACCTAAGTTTTCCAAAAACAAACTTTTTGAACACTGCGGTGACGAAAACGAAGAGGAAGGAATTCCTCGGGTTTTGCAAAATTTTGATCATTTTGAGAGAAAGAGAGGCGTGCTAAGCCTTTTAATGAATGAAATCATGCTTGTCGGCGTGAGTACTGAGAAGGATCCTGGCCTGATCCAGATTGGTTCCACACTATCTTCGGCGCGAACGATTTGTCGCTTTCTTAAAAACTTTCAAAAACAAATGTTTTACGCGGCCCTGTGAAGACTTGTGTGGAATCCCTCTTGAGGTCGCGCAGCCTAGGATCGCTCTCAGCCTCAAGATTCAACCTATTTGTTTTCCGACTTTGAGCCCGTTCAGAACGTTCAGGAAGTTCAACGGACAAACGCCGTGAAGGGTCTGTATGGCCAGTTTCGAAGCAGCCCTCGAGTAAGAGGCACCAAAGCCGAATCGGAAGAAGCTTGTGGAGTAACCGAGATGGATTCTCCGCAAATCAGTACAACAGCCGTTCTCCTAGACACAGAGAGGCTTCAATTTCAAAAAAAAACCATTTGACATGGACTTGCTACACTTTTTACCCTTTGAGAGGCTCGCTGGGTCGAAAACCCAGAAGGGCGACCCAGGCAAAAGTTAGAGCAAGAGAAAAATACAAAAAATGCAAAAATACAAAAAGAAGAAAAGAAAAGAAAAAGACAAAAGATGCAAAAAAGAAAAGAAAAAGAAAAATGTAAGAAAAAAGAAATAGAAGATTAAAAAAAGCTCGCAAGGTCGAAAACCCGCATTGGGCGCCTTGGCAAAAGTGAGAGCCTAAAAAAAAAAAGTGAAAAGTGAAGGTTGAAATACCCGAGTGTACCTTAACCGGAACTACGTGAGGCTTGATTCCCATGTTTGGGATACGTAGGCAACTTCATCATGAAGTCCAGCCCCCAATGCTTTCATAGCGTCTCAGTCCATGCAATGGTTTCGATTTCATCCCAAAGTCCAGTGGCCGACACCCTTCAAGGTGATTGTGTCCATATATGTGTTGTGACCGTCTTCGTCATCTCTGTGTCTGAGAGTTCGACCATCGCCAATGAAGACTGTTTACAGATTGCTGCGGCACCATCCCAAACAAGGGGCAACTTTCCGTTGCCACAAGCCGCCGTGAGCCGCCATTCAAACCAGGAGCAACTTTCCGTTGCCATCCACCCCCTTCAAACCAGGGGCAATTTTCCATTGCCTCCGATCCAAGGTTGCGCATCTCGAAGAGTAAGCTCCATGCTCGTCGAGCATCAGCTGTTTGAAAAATAGTTTTTGAAAATTTTTACTGAGGCTGACTATTTTCTCGAAAACTATTTCATTTTCCAAAACCGGACCATTGTCTTGGACCCAAAAAGGAAAACTTTCAGTGCTTGCTGCCTGACTTGCATGGTTTTCAAATCAAAAATCGAGCAAGTACGTTAATCCGACTCTCATTTTGATCAAAATTGTTTTAGTAGAAAGCAAAAAACAAAAGAATGGTTAAAATGATGAACTAGGGGCACAGTTGAGTCAGGCGTTCTGTCTTTCCCCGTCATCGACGTATTTGCTAGAAGGGCGCTTTACCCGCCAAAAGAAATAGCTGTGAGCTAACGATGTTGAGCATGAATCCACACCTTTCTTTTTTATCCATCAATCACCCTGGGGAGGGATGAAAAATGAGAGAATGAAGAATAGAGAGGTGTAAGTTGAGAGAAAAGTGAGGAAAAAGGGTTTTGAGAGAAAATCCGAGCTCGAGAGCCGAGTGATGTGAGAATCACAAATCAGAAGGGGGCGGGAAACAATACCCAGATTGAACTGGCTCCTCGCGATCCGAGGTCCCCATCTTCGCTAACGCGTCTGTGTGTCGTGTCTCTTTGGTTTGACGCTCTCGTCTTTTGTTTTTAGTCTTTCCCGAGCGTGTCTCGTTGTGTTTAGGTCGTGCACCTATATTTGAGTCCGTCCCGCTGTGTTCAGTTGTAGGCTCAACATCCCGGTCTGAAAAACCCTCATTCGATTTCAAAAATCATTTATGCTCAAGAATGCTGTGCCATTCTCTACATTTGAACGTGTTTTCAACTCCAACCAGTTCCATCTTTGAGGTCCGTCCTGTTAGATTGGGCCGTTTGTTTAGAATTTTGCCGTGTACAGAATGAATCGAATGTTGTGTTATGGGCTGTATGCAGATTAATCCCCCAATAAAGCAAGGGCTGTGTGTCCAGAATCAGGCAGTGGGCGGCTTGGGTTATTTTCGCCATTGGCTGTTTAAATTATCTGATTATTACAGTGCAAGTGTTCAATTTTCAGATAACCAATCAATTTCATTTACATTGAGGTGTAACATGATGAGATGCGATGCAATGCATGGAATGTGTAAATGTAAACACTTTTTCAGATAAAA
This sequence comes from Camellia sinensis, assembly GCF_055761805.1. Lineage (NCBI taxonomy): Eukaryota > Viridiplantae > Streptophyta > Magnoliopsida > Ericales > Theaceae > Camellia > Camellia sinensis. The sequence goes on from NC_138972.1 coordinate 66,186,671, forward strand.
AGTCCGTTTCATTTCATTATCTTTTCAAATGTACAAGTTTTGGAAACAAAAATCTGCCTGCGGCAGTACAAGGTAATCTATCTACCAACAAAAAGAAAAGTACAAGAAAGAGAAAGATAACAAAAAGCCGCATCTGTATCGAGCACTCCAAGGGCCGTCAGTCCGTCCTAGTCCTCTTCCTGGACGAGGGTCCAGGAGCATCATCAGCATCGTCGTCAGAGCCCGAGCTAGAACCGCCCCCGGTCTCCTCCTCTGATGACTCGGACTCCGCCTCTGCCTTCCCCTCTGACTCCTCGTCATCATCATCGTCCGGGACTGGAGCTCGCGAGCTACTCCCGACATGAGTACGCCCTCCCCTAGTACGGGGAAATATCCGGCCCTCCTCATCTCTCCCCCGGGCAGGGACAGAAGGCCCAGCTGGTGCACCTCCTGCCATGGGAATCTGGAATGGAGACTGAAAAGGTACACAAAAGGGAAACGCATCAGTATACTGTGAACAGTTTAAAGGTGCAGAATGCAGTGTATGAGTACAGTGTAAGAATGCCGTGAGCAGTTTAACAGTGCAGAATGCAGTATATGAGTACGGTGTGTAGATGTCGTGAGCAGTTTATCAGTACAGAGTACGGTGCAGAATACAGTGTATGCGGCGTGTCAGATGCTGTGAGATCAATGTATCAGGGGTTGTGCCGTGCATCAGATTATGCAAAGCAGTGTATGAATGGTTTGAGGCCAGTGTCAGAAGGACATACCGGTATGCTGTAGAGGGCTAGGGGATCAAATGTCCGCTGGAGCATCCCCATCACCGAGGCATTCATCGCCAACGACTGACGGGTGTACCCAGAAGAAGCCTGCAAAAGTATCAGATACATCAATATTCTGTGGAATATCAAATAAACTAAAATGAATGACTGTACAGAAATGCAGTAAAACATACCGGAGGTAAGTCGGGGACATCGATGAACTCGTGACCAGCCGGTGGAGGGGCGAAGCGGATCTGATAGGTCGACCCACCCTGCCCCTGGAAAGTCAGTACAGCAGGCAGGGCAGGCCAGCCAGCTCCTCGTCCTCCCTGCACTCCACCCCTACCACGGACCCGGGCCCTCCTCGAAGATCCAGCCCCTGCTCCCGCTCTAGCCCCAGCCGCCGATGCCACAGGCCTGGCCCCCTCTGCTCGACGGCCGCTCAGGGGGCGCATCAGGTACGTCCGCACGTACTCCTGATAGTCTCCAGTGCCTCGGAAGCCGGCCTCCTCCCAGCCGATGGAGTAATCATCCAGCTGCTCAGTGGTCAGCCCCTCGGTCTCCCTCATGTCTGCAGGAGGGGGAACCGGGACTATCTGCTCAGGTAACCCTAGGGTCTGGCGTAGAAAACGCTCCCCCAGGTACCAAGCCCGACAGACCGGGCCCTCAAGCAGAATCCGGAAACGCGAGGTCTCCTCCGCACCAGGGAACCGACCCCGCATCGCCGCCAGCATAGGAGCCCACGGCCGCCAAGTGATCTGAAAATGGCAGACAGTTTGTTATCTACTGTTATTGAAATATACAGTTGGAAAGCGAAGCTTAAATGAACTGTAAGTAAAGCATACCTCCGCGGGGGTGATGGTGTCGAAATATCGGCGGAAGAAGCCGAACGTCTCCCGTGGTCGCCGGGTGCATCTCCCGTCGAAGCGACTCGAAAACGGGACGGCCAGAGGAGTCTCCGCAACTGGCACGGGGGCAAGCCTAGGAAAGTAGGCGTAAACCCACAACTGCAAAATAGATGTCAGTATGACCGTCAGAATAAAGCAGAAATAGCAGAGCCGTGTGTTGTGCAGTGTATTGTTTGCAGTGTACAGTGTGAGCAGTGTACAGTCAGTGTAAAGCAGAATGTATGTGTGTGCCGTGTGTACAGTATACAGCAAGTATAGAGCAGACTACAGTGTGTGCAGTGTACAGAGTACAGAAAGTACGAGACAGAAATGAAAAAAGCGGAGAAGAAGTGTACCTCCCAAGCCCGCCAGTAGCCTCCGAGTAGCTGGCCGCTGTCGCGCGAAGCCGAGCTCATATATCCATAAAGGGTGGCCAGAGCAGCACCGCCCCAGTCGTAGTGCAGGATGTCCCGGACGTCCACCTGTGCGCTGAGAAGACAGAGAGGCACGGTGTTCGCCCGGTCGGCGAAGATGGTAGTCCCGAACAGGAACATGAGAAAGCCGCGAGCATACCTCTTCTCGTCCTCCGGGGTCATCTGTGCCTCCTCCTCCAACACGGGCTGGACTCGAAACTGGACCTCGAACCAGGAGTATCGGACGAAACCTGGGCGAGCTAGGGGTGGCGCCTCCCCCAGTAGATGAACCTGAGCGGCGGTCCACTCATCCATGTCTGTGTCAAAAGGGATCGGATCCCCCCTACCCCGATGCCAGTAAGCATCGAGAAATCATGAGGGGTCATCGTCATATCCCCAACAGCAGAGAAATGAAAAGAATCGGTGGTGTCCCACCATCTCTCCGCCAGAGCGGCAAGGAGAGGTCTGCATGTGGACAATCTGGAGAGCCCTCGGCAGAAGGTCCCGAAGCCCACTCGGTCTACGATGCGTCGGACTGCGTCAGGGAGCTCATCATACCACTCCCGCGCACCAGTATTCCCATACCCGCGAATGGTATGGGAACCCTCCTGTAAACAGAAAATAACGGTGGCAAGACAACATTCAAAATGCAGTTTTGAAAGGACAGATATAGCATGTATGCAAGTTTGTCAGTTTCAGGCAAATACCGGGTGCCAGTGTGCTTACAGTGAAATACGTGTGCTGTGTCAACGTGCTTGGGTGTTTCAGAACAGATATAGCATGCATGCAGGTTTGACAGATTCAGACAAATACTGGGTGCCAGTGTATGTGCAGTAGAATACAGTGAGTGCAGTGTGTTTGAGTGATTCAGGGCTAGTGCAGTGTGTGTGCATGTGTCAGTCTCAAACAGATATCAGTTGTATGTATGTTTACAGTCAACTACGGTCTATGGTATATCAAATTCAAGCAGTTAAAGAGTACAACTAACTATGACAGTTTTTGTATCCTACATTGCGGAAAGTAAAACAGAAGACAGAGAATTACCTCAGAAGTGCCGAATGAAAGGTGGGAGGTAGGCTCACGCAGCAGTAGCTCAGGCGCCACATGCCTCTCGAAGCTCCGGAACTGACGCAGGCCGTCGGGGGGCAGAACATGGATCGCCGGCCGGTAGGTCGCCGGGTCGAACGGGCGCTCGCTTAGTGGTAAGAGCTCGACCCCGAGATCCATCTCGTGGTCCGGGGGAGTCCCGCCACGTGGAATGTCATCCGCCATGTAGAGAATGATGTGAACATGGCTCGGAAAAGGAAAACCGGGTCGGAATACGAAGAGTCAACCAAAAAGTCAACTCCCGAGAGGGTCGGAAATGGCCGGGAAGGCCGGAATGTGAAAAGGCACGGAAATGAAGAGGAAAGTGAGGGGAACAAACCCCGAAAAGGCTAGAACGCCAAACGAGGCACCGAAACGAAAATGCGATCGGTGGAAAATGTTCGAAACGCGAAGAGAATCGCGAATCCGACGACGAAACGAGCGTAGAACGCGAAGAAATGGGCGAAAAATGAGAGAGAAACACTCTAGAGAGAGAGGGCAAGGGATTTCGGCGGTGGAGAAGTGAGGAAATAGGGCTTGAAGCCCTATTTTAAAACACCCAAGGTGAAAAGTCAAAACTGCCCCGCATCAGCAACTGTTTGCCGGTCGGCAATGTTTTGTGCCGGCTAGTACTTTTTTGTGCCGATAGAATTGTTTTATGCCGATGGCCAGCCGGTGGCCTCCCCTTTCGGCCGGTGGGGTTCCCACAACCTTGTTTAGGCCATTTGAGTTGTTTTGGGTCTTCATAGCTCGAGAAAGTGCAAGAAAGTGCATCTCCGACGCTCAACCGGCCTCCGTTCTGACCGCGGGCCGTGTCTCCAGTGCGTGGCACTCGAATTCGTGCACGGTGTATCCTTTTTGTATCCTTTTAAATTCAAAAGTTTTCCCATGTGTGTTGCACGAGTTCATCACACTACTTCGGTGCATTACATCACGCTGTCATGCGCCACACATTTGCATTGTTATGCACGTGTTACATGCATTGCAACACGCACCCCTTTGCATTGTCGGGCACATTTCTCATGCATCATCATCGCATTTCCATTCCATGCATTGTCATGCATTCCGGAACACGTGCGTTGTTGCGCATTTAAGTCTTTTTTGTGCATTTCAAACTGTCGCACTGTTTTGTGCATTTCAAATTGTCGCACTGTTTTGTGCGTTGTATTTCAATCGCGCTGTTTTGCGCGTCGCACTGTTTCGTGCACCTCACTTGCATCTTGCATGCATCCATTCGCGCTATCTTGCGCACCTCGCTTGTACTTGTTAGTACATTGCATTGCTTTGAGTTCAAAACCGGCTTCGCGTAGCGTATAAGTCCAACTTTCAAAACCGGCTTCGCGTAGCGTATAAGTCCAACTTTCAAAACCGGCTTCGCGTAGCGTATAAGTCCAACTTTCAAAACCGGCTTCGCGTAGCGTGTAAGTCCACTTGTATCATTTTGCATCTTATGAGACACACGTATCTCATTTGTTTCATTTTGCATTCCGTGTGGCATGTGTGTCACACTTACATTCTGTGCGCGGTCTGGCGAGACCTTAAACACGCATGGTCTGGCGAGACCTTAAACACGTACGGTCTAGGAGACCTTAAATCCTTGGGAGGTACGAAACCTCCGGTGCATCGATGTGCACGTTTTTTTTTTTTTTTTTTTTTTTGGCATATAAGTCCATTTGCATCAACTTACATTCCATACGGCATGCGTGCCTCATTCTTGCATTGTCATGCATATTGCTAACAATATTGTACCTGTTAAGTTTGTTTTCTTTTCAGGAACGGTATTGTATGTACGGTTCATTTGAGGCTGGAGCGACCAGACGAACCGGACAGGTATTTAGCGGTCTGGCGAGACCTTAAACACGCACGGTCTAGGAGACCTTAAATCCTCTAAAGGTGCAACTCTTTTGGTGTTTGTCGTGCCCGAACGACTTTCGGTGGTCTGGTAAAGCCACCTGCCTATGTTTGCGATGAGTTCCTAGAAGACCAACTGGGACGGTGGAAACTAGAGTTCGAACGGCTGATGCCTAGAACGCAAAGGTTCGGGAGTTCCGAGACTAAAGTCTGGTTTAAATACCCAGGGGTTTACCCTCGGCTTGAAATCTGTATGGAAGCCCCATAGGTTGAGGCGGCATGTCTGCGCCTCAGTTCTGGATACTGAACCAACCTAGTATATCGCCCTATTGGTAAGATAGGGAAAGTTGCAATCATAGTCATTGCATCATAGTGCATTGTCATGCATTTCCATTGTAGCTTGCATGCATCCATTGCATTTTCCCCAGTAGGTCGCATTGCACTGCATTGTCATGCATGTTGTAAATATCCATTCCATTGCATATTTGTAGATATTGCATTGTAAATTGCATGCATTCATTGCATCACCTTCCATCCATGGCTTGCGCCTTTCCAGGTTGAGCTTGGTCCGGTATGTGCCCTTACTTTTCATGTTAAAACACAGTTCTGCATGTGTATCGCGCCGATTCCACGCTGATATGTTGGTTGAGGGTTGCGGCACCTTTTCTGTGTTACACATGGCCCGTATGTGTACATGCCTTTCCTAGGCAAAATTTGGTTTGGCTTGTATGCCATATCCATTGTATCCATATCCACTCCATTGCATATTTGTAGATATTGCATTGTAGATTGCATGCATTCATTGCATCACCTTCCGCCTATGGCTTGCGCCTTTCCAGGTTGAGCTTGGTTTGGTATGTGTCCTTACTTTTCATGTTAAAACACAGTTCTGCATGTGTATCGCGCCGATTCCACGCTGATATGTTGGTTGAGGGTTGCGGCACCTTTTCTGTGTTACACATGGCTTGTATGTGTACATGCCTTTCCTAGGCAAGATTTGGTTTGGCCTGCATGCCATATTCATGTATTACATTGTAGTGTAATTTTTGCATCCGGCATTAGGATCGTAGTCCTTTCTCCAGCGGGTCGTTTCCCCACTTATGTCAATTCCACCCAATACTTGTTCTTGCGTCTGTCTACAATACTCATAGTTCAGTTGACCGTTCTATGGTAGGCAGACTTATTATCTCCATCAATCTATTTGACATAGGTGTGGTTTCGAACCACTCGTGATTGGATCACGATTCAAATGCTTCGCATGTCGCTTGCATTGTTTCAATTACATTGCATCTTCATTTGCATTGTTTATACATTGTTTTGTATATATTCCATTTTGCATTGTCATGCAAGTTGCTAACAATATTGTACCTGTTAAGTTTGTTTTGTTTGCAGGCACGATATTGTATGTACGGTTCATTTGAAGCTGGTGCAACCAGACGAGCCGCACAGGTATTGTATCTCCCGAGTGAGACGTATTGAGAATTCCATAATTCTCTTACATCCTTTCTGCATTGTAGTGTAGTTTGGTATGCTAGCTTAAAACTGTCGCATGTTTGCTTCATTACAGCTTTTCTTTGCATGATCATAAGTTATGTCCGGCTCTCTGCATTGTCTTGCATTTTGCCCCTGCCTTCGGGCGCATATCTTGATTGTCTAGCATGTTTGTCTAAGTCTTCGGCCTTGTCAAAAATGGGTCGTCTCTGGGCTTTGACATTCACTCCCGTCATTGTTATGACTTTCGAGTTCTGTCAAAGAGGGGCAACTGTAGACACCCCATTTTTGACCGTCCTCAAGACTTGGACGTCACCGTTTGAACACTCGGTGATTATCCATGTTTGTGTTCGTTTGGAGTTCCCGGAGGTCTCGGCTCGCGCGCCTTGCCTCAGGATCCCCGAACTCAACCGTTTAGTGTCTGGTTTTGCACCAAACACTTGCATCTTGCCCTTGAGAGGCAGCGTGAGGCTTGTAGACCATCCCCACCCACCACCGGCAGTGGCTAGAGGCCACCGGCTGGTGTTTGATGCCACCGGCAATGTAGTTTGCCGGCCGGCACTATTTGTTGTCGGTCAGCACTATTTTGTGTCGGTTGGCACTCTTTTTGGCCAAGATGGCATTTTTGGCCGGCCGATTGCTGTTCATCTGCTTTTGCAGATATTTTTAAACAGCTGTCTTGCTTTTGCTCTCCTCCATACACGTGTATGGAGGGATCTCTCTCTTGTAAAGCTTGTCTTGTAAGCTTTACAAGAGATATAGAGAGAGGCTCTCTCTAGGGAGAAGAAGAGAGGACTTAGGCTAGAGGGAGAGATATTTTGGGAGCAAAAGACAGCCATTGTTGAGCTCTTGTTCTAGGGTTTGGGTGAGATACATTTCCTATCTCTCTTTCCCTCCCATTTGTTCACTAGGTGCTTTGTGTCTTACTATTGCACACAAACACCTAGTGTTTCACCTTCCTCTTGAAACTAGGGTTCTAAGGGCTTGTTCTTGAGTTTCTTGACTGGTTTGGAGCCAAAGGAGGCCATTGGAGCATCATTTGTGAAGAAGGCTTCAAGGGTGAGAATCTAGTCCCATTTTCCCCCTTTTTTGCATTGATTTTATACCCATCTTAGAGCTGTTTTTGTGCTTATTGTATAACATAAAAAAGTTCTGTTTTTAGGCCCTCATTATTGTTTATTAAGAGTGTTTTGTTGTTTGAGGGTTGTTGACCACCCTCAGGCCTTGAAAGGCCTCATTTTGGACCATTTTGTGCTAGCTCCGGGATTTTGGTGTTGGGGTCTCTTCACCACTGAAATCTTGAGGGATTTCAGTGGTGAAGATGATGCCTTGAAGTCCCAAGAAGGAGAGGGCCACCCCCTCTCCTTGTTGTCCTTGAAAAGGGCATATTTTGGCCTCTTGAGGGAGCCTATGCTTGAGTGTGTGTTGAGCATGTTTGGTTTGTTTGTCATGCTTATATACCTATAATATAACATGATTTTAAGTTGGTTTTGGAACTCCATGCATGCTTAGCATAGTTGCCATGTAATGCCTTATTTATGCCTTATTTATGCCTTAACATGTTTTAGGTTGTAAGCCTTTGTTGGAGCATGTTTTAGGCTTGCATTTGTGAAGATTTTGTGCTTATCTTGACATGTTTTAGGTCTGTCCCTAAGTGTTTGGGTTAATTTCGGCATGCTTGATATAGCTCCTTTGTATTTAGGCTTGTTAGCCTTGAGAGTGTGCATGTGTAGCATGCCATCTTTGCATTGTTTTGGTGATTTGGGATCATCCTATATGCCATTTCAGTCCCATTTCCATGCTTGTTGGATTGCCTTGCATGTCTCTTTAATGCCTCATAAGCTTGTGTAGCAATGCTCCATGTTTTGGTGCTTATTCATGCTTTTGTTTTGAGTCATTTGAATGCCATTTAAGTGATTCTTGAGGTTTTTTTTAGTATGATTTCAGAGCTCATGTTGCATGTTAATTGTTCATGATTCCCCCTTTCAAGTGTGCTTGAGGGTTGTCTAATTTGCGCCTAAGTGTTGGGCCTTAATCGTGTGTACGTGTGCATGTGTTTTGGCTTCTTGTTTTGGTCATTATGGCCACTGTTTTAGACCTTATTAGAGCTGCCTAATTCATGTATAAGCCCATCTTGCCATCCATTTGCATTGCCACATGTATGCTTGCATAATTGCATAAGTTCATTGCCATGCCATGTTGCATTCCTAGCTTGTATGCCTAGGTTGCATTGCATCTTGCATGCATTCCTTGTCCCTTGACTTGGATGATAGGGATTGGGAGTTTTGTTTGATTTGGTTTGCATGCATTTGAAATCAAAGTTGCATACTTGGTCTTTGGGCCATCATGCATGGAAATGCTTGATTGGTGGTCCGAGAATCGAGGCACATGCCCCTTTGAGTCATTATCATGATAAGGGACATGGTTGGTGCATACATGCCTTGAATTGTGCTGCCATGCCTTGTTTTGCCCTCTGTTGCTGTGAGTCGCAGGTTCTGCAGGCTTTCTTTGCCGACCGGCAGTGTAAGGTGCCGGCCGGCAATCTTTTCTATGCCGACAGCTTCAATTTTGTGCCGATGGCCACATACCAGTGCCGGTGATGATCTCACTCAGCCAGCGGTACTCCCCAGTGCCCAGGGATGTAACCCTGAGATTTTGACAGCCTCCAGAGGAGTGAAGGAAGGAAAACAGAGGCAGCTTGTGCATGGCGGCGCGCTTCTCGAGGCGTTTTACTGTTTTTCTTAGTCTATTTAATTTGTTAATTAAATTAGGCAATTTGTAATATTAATTAGCTTGCGTAGTTAATTAATTTCTAATATTTATTCGGTCCCTCCGAGCGAGGGCAAATCTGTAATAAGTGTGCGTGAGTGTGTGTATGTCTTCCAACCTCACGTCTTTCTTCCCTTTTATTTACCTGCTTATGATGGTAGATTAGGGCATGTTTAAATTCAGCATACCTTATGCTATGCATGCGTGCATTCATGCATTTTGTATTACATGCATTAGGCTCGGTACATCACGCTAACTGCATTCGTACTTCAAATCAAAAAGTGAATATGTGATAATTGTGCATTTTTACATGACATGTTTAGGATAGCCGAGCCTATTCTAGCAACATTTTGTATGTGATGCATTAGACACTCAACATGGACTTGGATCATGCATGTTTGCTAACAAGTTCTTTGTTTTGGCACGGAGTACGATGTAAGTATTTCCGCTTTAGCATATCGCATGAGTGTGAATGTTGCCATAACAGCATGCTTAACATGTGGCTAGATTCTTATATGTTATAAACTACTTGAATGCCTGTGGGTGAAGGTTGGATTGTTTGAGTTGGAACAACTCATTGAAATCCGTGTTTTAGCCTACTTGCGAGTAGCAAATCCAAAGCATTTTCCAAAACAAACGGATATGCAATGCTTGTTTCCAAATTAGGCAATCTAGTCTATACTTGTTTGCTGCGCGCATAACATAGTAATTCTAGGCTAATAATTGGAATAAGAACACATAAAGTTTTCAAATACAGATATCACGGTTAGTAGAGGCCGGTCTTCGGACCGGGCGAAAGGGGGTGCTCATAGCTGACCTTCCCCGATCGTACCCAAGCTCCCGAGCCGAGATAACTCCGGTGATGACGGACATGTGGCCTTCGGCACCGAGTCAGGGTTTCCTAAATTCTCCCATAAAAAATATTTAGGTGGCGACTCTGTATCTGGCAAAGCAGTCCATGTTTGGCACTACCTTTTCAAGAATCTGTTTCTCAAAACGATTTGCCAGATTTGGACTCTTTGGTTCAGATTAAGAACCGTGACACAAATCGAGAGTCTGAACTGTAGCGAGGTCCCCTCCCCGCGGGCTTGTTACACTTATTCTTTGTTTTTTCAAAAAAAAAAAAAAAAAAAATTCAGTAAAGTGAACCAAAAAAAATTGTTGATGAGTTTTTTAATTCTTTAATTTTCTTAGTAGTCATTGTGCTTGTATTTCTCCACCTTCTGGGTTTGTGATTGACGCTAGTTTTGTTGAGGGTTCGGTAATACAATATCTATGGCAGATTCCACCAGTGTGTCCACTACTTCTCACACACTTAGGAGTGAGAGTTCCATTGTACCTACTACTATGACTGATGACCCAAACCCTAGTCTTAAAATCACCACCTCTCCATTTAATGGTCAGAACTATCTAGCGTGGTCACAAAGTTTGACTATTTTTTTGAAGAGCAGAGGGAAGATGGGGTATGTTGATTGCAGGATACAGGCACCCAGCATCACTGACCCGGGTTATGACCAATGGGAGATTACCAACTCTTTGATTATGGGTTGGCTGATTCATTCGATAGTACCAGAAATTAGTGAGGGCTACTTGTCTATGGAGACTGCTCGGGATATTTAGGATGCTGTAGCTACCACCTACTCTTGTAAAGATAATTTCTCACAGGCATTTGAGTTGCGCCGCTCTATTGAGATCTCTATTCAGGGGGGGAGCAGACTGTTCTTTAGTACTTCACCTTCCTCACCAACAGCTGGAAATGCCTTGATCACCTATATGACTATAAGGTTGTTTGCACTGCTGATTCAATCAGATACCGGAAGTTTATTGCATAGGAAAGGGTCTTCAAGTTTCAGGCCGGTCTCAATGTAGAGTATAATCCGGTTTGGAGTCGAATTCTGGGTAGGGACACTCTTCCTTCACTTCAGGAGGCATTCGCTTATGTACAGAATGAGGAAAGTCGTCAGTTTTCTATGATGTCACCTGTTTCTACTGACCGCTCTACATTACTGTCTACCCCTAGAGATGGCCTCAGCCTGACTCTTATCACTCCAACTATCGCCAAGAAGTCTGTATTCTATGATTACTGTCGCAAGTCGAAGCAAACTCGTGAGACGTGTTAGAAGCTTCATGGGACTCCATCTAGAAATCGAGGTGATCGGTCTGGTTCTCGAGGAGGTCAGTCAGGCCAATCTAGGTTACATGGCTCTCATCCATGGGTTCGTCAGTCTAGTGCCATTGATACACTTGATTCTACTTCTGCTTCTGTTGGCTAGAATTCTAATGGTCTCTCTAGCATGACTACTCACGAGCTTGAGGATATTTTGCATCACATGCTGGATCGCCGATCTTCTACTGCTCTCAGTACATCTTCTTCGCCATTTGCCCGCTTAGGTAACTTAGCCTCTTCTCCTCGTGTTTTTCTTTCTCATAAGTCTTTGCCATGGACTATTGATTCTAGTGCCTCAGATCATATGTCTAGATCCGCAGACCTTTTCTCTACCTATAAGCCTTCTTCAGGTCAGGACAAAGTTAGGATTGTAGATAGTACTGTTTCTTCTAATTTCGGGAAAGGTTTTGTCCATGTTACTCCTACCATACCTCTATCTTCTGTTCTCTATGTCCCCAATTTTTCTGTTAACCTGTTATCCTTGAGTCGTAATACAAAGGATTTGAATTGTAGTGTGACTTTTTTTTCCTGATCATTGTCTTTTTCAGGACATTGTCACGTGGAGGACGATTGGCAGTGGTAGTGTAGAAAATGGTCTTTACTTCCTGGATCAACCGGACAAGCATGCTTATTCTTCCACCATGAATCCTACTAATAAAGTTGATTTATGGTTGTGGCATCGGTGTCTTGGGCATCCTTCTTTTTATTTACTTAAGAATTTATTTCCACCTGTTTTTGCAAACAATAATGTGTCGAAGTTTCTTTGTGACTCATGTCAACTTGAAAAACAACACAAAGCCTCTTTTGCTCCCAGTTTTAATAAAATTTTAGTTTCTTTTTCATTAATATATTCTGATGTCTAGGGTCCATCTCGTGTTATGTTTGTAAAAGGTCATTGATGGTTTGTTACATTTATTGATGATTTTTCTCGTACTAGTTGGGTATATCTCATGAAAGACAAGAGTGAGGTTTTCTCTATGTTTCACAATTTTCATAAAATGTTTTGTACTCAATTTGGGACGACTATTAAAATCTTCTATTCTGATAATGGGGACGAATACATAGATTCTAGGTTAGGGAAATATTTTTCTGCTCACGGCATTATCCATTAGACCTCTTACACCAATACCCCTCAACAAAATGGGGTGACAGAAAGCAAGAATCGTCATCTTCTTGACATGGCTCGGTGAATGTATTTTTCCATGAGTGTGTCTCGGTCTTACTGGGGAGACACTGTTCTCACCGCTACCCATCTTATTAATCGTCTTCCTATCCAGGTTTTACAAAAACAAGCTCCCCTTCAAGTCCTTGTAGGTTCTGAGTCCTTGTTTTCTACTCCTCTCAAAATATTCGGTTGTGTTTGTCTTGTCCACAATCTCTCCTACTCGTGGTAAGTTGGGCCCTCACTCCCTCAAATGTGTTTTCCTCTGGTACTCTCCTACTCAAAAGAAGTGTTATCACCCTCCTTCTCGTACGTGGTTTTTCTCCATGCATGTCACATTTTTGAGTCCCAATCCTATTTCTTGTCCTCTCCGGTGTCACAGTCCTCCCTTTAGGGGGAGCCTTAGTGTGAAATGATGCATATGATTCCTATGGTGGAACCAGTAGTTCTTGCACCACCACCTCTTACTAAGACTACAAAACCTAATGTCCCCACAGATAGGGAAGGGCAAGCTTATGTCAGGGACAAAGACAGACAGAAAGTTAACTAACTACAAGAGATCACTTCTACTCACCCACTGCCATCTCCTGCTTCTGATGAGAGTCCAGGTAACTTTGAATCTCTTGAGTCCACTGACTTTGATACTCCTATTGATATTGATGTTCCTATTACCAAGAGAAAGGGTGTGAGATCTTGTACTCAACATCCTATCTCAAATTTTGTGTCCTACTCTCATTTGTCGTCCTCATATAAAGCTTTTGTTCAAATATTTCCTCTGTTAGCATTCCTAACCGTTTTTAAGGTGCTCTTGCTACCTTTGAGTGGAAACTTGCCATGATTGAGGAAATGAAAGCACTTAGGAAGAATGACACTTGGGAATTGACTGAGTTACCTAAGGGCAAACGACCAGTGGGATGTAAATGGATGTATACTATGAAACACAAAGTGGATGGTTCTATTGAGCGTTATAAGGTTAGACTTGTGGCAAAAGGGTTCACTCAGACATATGGTGTTGACTATCAGGAGACCTTTTGTAGACACCCCAATTTTTGACCATCCTCAAGACTTGGACGTCATCGCTTGTGCACTCAATGATTGTGCTTGTTTATGTTTGTTTTGAGTGCTCAAAGTCCTTGGTGGAGTACCTTGCCTTTAAGCCTTGAAACCTTATCTATTTTGTGCATTGTTTTAGACCAAAAGTTTGTTATTTCAAGTCTAGAAGAGTGGGTGACCTATCGGCTAGTCCAATAGGCTGTCGGCCTTGCCTTATGCTTGTTGGCTACCAGTGGTGGCCGACGGCCACTAGTCTCTTTTTCTAGATATTTATTGACAACTGTGCCAGCTATTGCACACTGAACTGCATCTCCATGCACGTGTATTGTAGGACGTTCCTAAGCTCAAGACTTGTTTTCTATATATAGGGGAGTTCCTTCTCCATTTTTAAAGGTTAGCAATTTTAGACCAAAAAAATATCTCTCTCTTTAGCTTTCTCTCTCTCTCTCTCTCTCTCTCTCTCTCTCTCTCTTGATATTTTGTGCTTCATTGCCTAGTTTCTCTATACTTTTGCATACCAACCCTTAATCAAACTTGACCAGTTGAGGCTCCTTGGAGTCATGTTTGAGGTCTAGAAAGAGGTTTGAGCTTGAATTTGTGCCTAATTTGTGCTTTGCTTCAAAGGTATAGCACTTACCTTGTTTAAGCTTGTTTTGTATCTTTGTTTTGCCATCTATTTTAACTATTTTTGGGCTGATCTTGAACTGTCAAAAACTCTATTTTTATGGTTTAAAAGTGTTAGTTTGAGGCTATTTTGGGTTAGGGGGTGGTCCACCCTCCTTTCTCCTTTGCCTGTTAAGCTTTTGTACCATTTTTCATCACTTTCAAATCAGCTTTTTTGAGCCTTTTAACCACTAAATTTCAGAGGTTTTTCAGTCATGAAAAACTTATTTTGAAATCCAAATTTGGAGGGGTTAGCCTCCCCTCCTTGTGTCTTATTTGCATGCCTAGTTAGCTTCATGTGTTAGTATGTTTTTTTAGCTTTACTTAGCTTTAGTCCAGCATGTTTTTCCCTCTATTTTCACCTGTTTCAGTTCTATTTTTGTCTATTTAGGTCATTTGAGCCTTGTATGGTATGGTTGTAATGTAATTTCCTTCACTAGCTTGGTGTTTTAGGGCTTCAATCACCATTGATTTGAGTTGATAGCATGTTTTAGTGTTGTTTTGCACTTCATTTTAGCATCTAAAATCTTTGCAATCTTCCTTAATTCTTCGCTCTTTTGTTTGCTTTGAAAGTGGTTTCAAACCACTTGTTTGCTTAAGTGTGAAATAAAAGTGCTACACCTAATAGTTTAATCCCTTAGGGGGTTCATTACCAACAATGTAATGCCTCTTTCATTAGAGGACCTTGTGGTTTGAGCCATCTTTCCATTAGAGGACTCCCACTAATGGACTAAATTGATTAAAGGATGGATTTGGTAATTAAAATGAGTAAACAAAATTGGACAAGTAAAAGAAGCAAGATAAGCATCTTTTGTGTTACATTCCATGTGTTCAAATCGGACATTAATTTGAACACAGGGAAAATGGGACATTTCATACTCAAATGTGATGAAATGTGTCACTTTCCTTGGTCACCATTACCCTTGATCATGCATGATATGGCAGTGGCTATTTTGGTCTTGTTTGTGCATTTATCAAACTTGTTCAAACTTTGTTCTTTGGCCATCATGCGTGGAAATTCCTTGATTGATGGTTTAAGGGCCAAGAGTTTCACTCCTTTGAGCTTGTTTGATGATAAGGAGTGTAAACAGTACAAATAAACCTGTGAATACACTATTTTGCTCTATTTGTTCTCGGTTACTGCAAAAAGAGGAGTTCATGTCATCAATGGCTGACCGGCCACCATTGGTAGCCGACATGCCCCCTATCGGCCACCAATGAAATTTGCACAGTGTGTTTCTGAGTTGGAGCAGAGGTATTCTAGAAGTTGGCAGCTTTTTCAGTGTTCAAATGCGCAAACAGAGGCTCGCAGCAGCAAAACAGTGGCTTTTCGGGTGGAGAAATTAAACATGCATGCATCCGTCGTTTCTCGAGGCCGTTTAGTTAACTTTCTTAATTAATTAGTTGTAGCTAATTCTCTCAAATGTTGTAATTATTTATGATTAGTTAATTAGTTCATGTTATAATTAATTAGCTTAATCATTTTTGGAAATTAATTAGTTAAGTGTTTAGTTAATTAATTCGGTTTGTTATATTTAATTAGCTTAGAATAGTTAGTTAAATATTGTGTTGTAATAATTTTAGCTTAGCTTTGCTTTTATTCATTCAAACCCTCCTTCGTGAGAGTGTAATGTTGTAATAAGTGTCCGTGTATGTGTGTGTGTCTTCCAACCCCACGTCTTTGTCCCTTTTATTTAATTGCTTTTGATGGTTAGATTAGGGACATTTTCAATTAGCATACATTATGCTCGCATGTTTGCATCCATTCGTTTGTCTTGCATGCACCTCGGTTCGACGCATCATTCAAACTACATTGTCATTTTAATACTTATTTAAATACGTGTTTCAAAGCATGGTATCAAAGTGTTCCAAATACCATGATTATGTAGCCGAGCCTATTTAATTGCATATCGCATGTGTTGCATTAGTCATTTAACATAGTTAGGAATCATGCATTTTTCTAACTTTGTTTTCTTTTGGCTTGGAGTACTAGGTGATATTTTTTTTTTTTTTAATGCTTTAGCATACTTTCATAAATGATTCCATATTTAACATGCTTGCCATGAGGCTATATGCTTTAATGCTAAACTGTATGAATGCCTGTGGATGAAGGCTTGTTGTTTGAATTGGAACGATTCAATAAATGTGAGTTTTCAGCCCACTTTGTTGAGTGGCAAATCATTTTTTAAGCCCACTATGTTTGGTGCAAAAACCGCATCTTTAAGCCCACTTGAGGTGGCAAATTCAAACCATTTTCGCAAACAAACATGAATTGAATTGTTCCAATTCTTGCAATTTTAGTCTATACTTGCTTATGCGCATCACATAGTAAAGCTAGTCTAAATAACCGGAATAAGAGCGCATAATGTTTATAAAATATCATATCATGGTTAGTAGAGGCCGACCTTTGATCGGGCAAGTGGGGGTGCTCAATTCATGACCTTCCCCCCTTGTACCCAAGTTCCCGAGCCGAGGCAACTTTGGTGATGACAGACACAAGGCCTTTGGCACGAGTGAGGGTTTCCTAAATTTCTCGAAAAAAAATATTTAGGTGGCGACTCTGTGTCTAGCAAAGTAGTCTAATTTTGGCATTATTTGATTTAAAATCCATTTTCCAAAAAGATTTGCCAGATTGGACTCTTTGATGATTATCAATTTCACATTGCACTTATGAGACTAGATTCAGAACCGCGGGAGTCCGAACTGTAAGGCCTTTTCATTTCAAACCTTTCCGAAAGGCGGGGTGCGAAAAAAACGAGTCTACACCTTTGCACCCATGGGTAAGATGAATTCAATCAAAGTACTTCTCTCTCTAACAACTAATCTAGGTTGGCCACTTTATCAGTTTGATGTAAAGAATGCCTTTCTCCATGGTGGCTTAGAAGAAGAAGTATGTATGGACATTCCTCTTGGTTTTGAGGATCATTAAACAGAGGGTAAAGTATGCTTGCTTCAGAAGTCATTACATGGTCTCAAATAGTCTCCAAGGGCTTGGTTTGAGAGATTCACTCAAGTTATACTTAAATATGTCTTCAAACAAAGTTAGGCAGATCACACATTGTTTATGAAACATTCATCACGTGGTAAGACTATAGCGCTCATTGTTTATGCAGATGACATAGTTCTTAGAAGTGATGATAGTGAAGAAACGCCTCTATTGAAGAAATATTTAGCAAGTGAGTTTAAAATCAAAGACTTGGGGTGCTTAAAGTATTTTCTGGGAATTGAACTTGCTTGCTCCAAGGATGGGATATTTATGTCACAGAGGAAGTATGTGCTTGACCTGTTGAACGAAACTGGATGCTTGGCTGCAAGGCCTGTGACGCTCCACTGGAACCCAATCAGAAACTGGGGGATGATGAAGGAGGAACAACTATTGATAGGGGGAGCTATCAGCGATTAATGGGTAAGCTCATCTACATATCGCATTCTCGTCCTGATATTGTTGTTGCTGTCAGTGTGGTTAGCTAGTTTATGTATGCTCCTCATCAGATTCACTTCGAAGCTGTCATAAGAATTTTGAGGTACTTGAAGTCTGCTCCTGGTAAGGGTCTTTATTTCTCAAAGCATGATCATCTTTGTGTGGAAGCCTACACAGATGCTAACTAGGCTGGATCAGTAACTGATAGGAGATCAACTTCAGGGTATTGCACCTTTGTTAGAGGTAACCTAGTTACTTAGAGGAGTAAGAAACAGAATGTGGTTGCCAGGTTAAGTGCAGAAGCAAAGTTTAAAGCTATGGCACAAGGGGTGTGTGAGCTCGTATGGATCAAGTTATTGTTGAGTGATCTACGTATTAATCAGACGGACTCAATGCGGTTATATTGTGATGATAAGGTTGTCATCAACATTGTTCACAATCCAGTTCAACAAGACAGGACAAAGTATGTTGAGATTGATCACCATTTCATTAAGGAGAAGCTCACTAGTGGCACAATATGTATTTCATTTGTGCAGTCTGGTGCACAACGCGCTAACATCCTCACCGAGGGAGTTGGAAGTAAGCCATTGCATGACATCCTAGGCAAGCTAGGCATGAGCGATATCTTTGCACCAGCTTGAGGGGGAGTGTTAGAATAGTGTATTATTAGTTGGGTTATTATTCGATTGTAATTATTCTATGCCTTAAGGCTCCCTTGTAATTATTAATCTTCATTAATTTAAAAAGGAGATGATATGACAATCATTCTCTAATCCTTTCCTATTATCTAAACCTTCAGTACCATCACCAATACGCGTTTTTTCTTGACCTGAAGAGAGGTTATACTTTGAGAATAAATGACAGGAACCAGACATATGGTCAGAAGCACCATAATCAACAATCCATGGCATAGTGGTATGAGATAGCAATGCACATGAGGAGGAAGCCAAGTTACCTGATTGGCAAAGGAAGAAGAGGGGGCACCTGTGGCAGAAGTGGAGGCTCAACGGTCTAGCAAGTGGTGAAGAGCGATCTCAAAATCCGAGGCAGATAACTGTGAGACATCAGCAGCCGATGAGATAACTGGAGATAAAGGTGGTGGCTCAACTATATTTGAAGGATATGCCCGAGCATTGCCCCTTGGCCAGATCAACCCCCGTGAGTACCCAGACAGTCTCCTCGGCCACCAAAAGGAATCCCATGCAACTTCTAACAAGTCTCTCGACTGTGTTGAGGTTTACGACAGTAGTCATGAAAAAGATAGTCCTTCTCAGAGGAAGAATGAGAACCACAGGTCACCCGCTCTACATCTCAAGGGGTGCAGAAACCAAGCCTGAGTGGTCAAAAGTTGCAGAAGGAATCATAACAAAACGACGACTCTCCTCATTCTGCACAAAAGCAAAGGCTTCCTAGAGAGAAGGAAGCACATCCATGCCAAGGACTCTGCTCCGAACCACATCATACTCCACATTAGACCTTTCAAGAACTTTAAGACCTACTCTTGCTCCACAAACTTTCAGTAACCAGCAAAATCAGTAGGACAGACAGGCTTGTAATCTTGAAGATGATCAAGACGCTTCCACCCATTGCTAAGGAAGGTAAAATATTGAAGGATAGTCATCTCACCTTGTACCGACCTTTCAATGGAGCGACGCAATTTGAATGCCTGGGAGAAATTCCCTTTACGGGAATAAGTAGTAGCCGCAGCCTCCCAAATGTCCTGTGCAGTATCTATGGACAAGTATCCTTCACCAATCTTAGGAACCATAGAGTGTATTAGCCATCCCATGATCATAGAATTTATAATCTCACACTGGTTATAACTAGAATCTGTAATGCTAGGTGCCTATATTCTTCCATCAACATAGCCCATCTTTCCTGTGACAACCCTTACCTCTGATTAATGCTAAACTGTGACTGAGAATGATAAGTAATTGATTTGACTGAGATTCTGAATTGATTGCAAGAGTATACTGCTTTAAATACATTTCTATCTGTTAGTCATTAAATGATCTGTTCATGTTTTATCTTTGAATTGCGAATTGAAGGTCCTATCGACGACCGAATCAGAAATCGAGTGGTGTTTCATGTTAATTAGAATTTATGTGATTTTATGGTAGATTTAATTTGAAATTGTTTTGGAATGATTAAATTAGATTAAATAATGTTGAATCACATTAGTTGCATTAATTACCCTTTTGCCATTAGTGGGCCACTACCTGCAACATTGTTTTGGAGCCTTTTGATGCATCAATCTTGTTCATCTCTAGAGACAAAACCGAGAGAAGAGTGAGAGAGGAGAAAACTTAGCTTTAATTGAGAATTGGCTTGGACTTAGGAGATGTGAAGGTTGATTGCATAATTGAGCTTCTATACCTAAAATTGAAGACCTAAGGTAGGATATTTACCTTATTGTTTATGAATTCAAGTCATTTCTCGCATGTTTCGTGGGGGAATAGGAGCTTAAGGTCAAGAATTAAAGTTAAGTGTTGAATTAAGAGTGGTTCCATGCATGCATGTTCATATTATGATATTTTGAAGTCATTTTCATGAAATTCCCACATGCATGTTTCTATTTTGGTTTTGATCCATGAATTAATCAGATTCTTGAGCTCAAACTTGCATTTTATCATGTCTTAGAGCATAGGAGTTCATGGGAACTCATGCATGTATGAGTTTTGCAATGTTCTTCAAGTTCTTGAATTTTGAGTTGCAGTTTGTGATTAAATGACTTAGCTTTGGGCTTGATTTTACAAAATTGATCTTTGAAACATGTCATATTATGGGTTTTAAAGTGTTTTCCAGAAAATTAGCCCAAAAGGATCGGATTTGATGCTTAAAAATTTGAGTTTGTGCTTGGAGGTTCAATCTGGAAATTCCAGATTTTAGATCCACGCTCGAGTGTAGGACTTCACGCTCGGGCGTACACTCTGAGTCTTGCACTTCCGCTCGAGCGTGGAAAGTCACGCTCGAGTGTCAAATGCGTGTACCCAGAAGTTTATTTGTTTTGCAGTCCGCTCGAACGAGAGAGTTCACGCTCGAGCGAGGACCTGAGTCTCACACTCGAGCGTGGATCGAGCGCCCATCGAGCGTGATTTTTGTGCATCCAGTACTTTTGCTTGAGTTTTCAGTTCGCTCGAGTGGAAAAAGTCACGCTCGAGTAGAGCTCCTTTGTCTGCATGTCCGCTCGAGCGTAGAAAGCCACGCTTGAGGCACTTTAAAACACTTTCCAAAATTTGCTGATGTGGACCCCTGCTTCAGCAAATTTTGGAAAGTGTTTTAAAGTGCCTCTTTGCATCCTCTTTCCATCCTAGGCATTCCTAGGGCATGTTTAACGCATCTTAAGGAGGATATTGATGCAGAACCACACCGAGTCAAGCTAGGGGTTAAGTTATTAAACACAAGTGTATAATTTAGTGTGTGTTCGTTCTGTAACTGTAGTGTTGGCATCCGAGGAAGCGCACTACCCTATCTGTAGCCCAGTGCTCTGTGAGTAACAATGTTGTAAAGATATGTTCAATTATGAATATTTTCTGAATGATCAACTGTTTTGTTTACTGAAACGTTATTGTTTAATGAACGAATGTTTGTCCTATTTGTAAACTGTATTCGTGGCATCCTTAGTAACTTACTGTTACTGTACTGTTACTGCTACTGTCACAGAGATCTCTGTCGGTTCCCAAGTTTGGAACCACTACTGTTACTGTTATGATGGCCATCCACTAACTGTTCGGTTTGTTAAGACCTACTGTACTGTTTTGCTATTGGATGTACCACATATAACTGCTATGGTTACTAAATGACTGATATGACTGTTTAATGACTGAAAGGACATTCATTCTTAACCTCTTTACACAGTTGTTATTCACTGGGCTTTAGCTCACTATTTATATATATATATATATATATGTAGGTGTCCAGGCACCGGACCAGAGCTAGGGGCGTCGGGTTAGCTTTCATTTTGTCAAGCCAACCGTTGTGCCTCACTGCGAGGTTCCAAGTCGTTTCAAGCCAAGGCTATTTTAGGGTGTCTCAGTTTCATCCTTCCGTCTCAGTTTTGTAATACTATTTAAGACCTGTATTGTACTGTGCTAATTATTGGTCCCTAACCTGGATGTTTGTACATATGGTGTATATATGTTTTGCTTATGAATGTGAATATGTTCAAAAAAGTCTTTTTGCATACAGAATGTCACAGCTCATTGGACATCTTTTATTTACTATTTCGGCTTCTGCCAACCCCTTACTCTGTATTACTGTCATTATTGTTAAGCAGGCCTTTGGTAATCACGGATTACTGGCCGGTTACGATGCTTAAACCCATAGGGGCGGGTTTGGGTCATGACAGAGTGGTATCAGAGCGATATCAAACCACGAGTTATACCGCACACACGTGTCCAAATGAGCTATAGGATGTCCTAAAAAAGTGAATAGGACATTGCATGAGCATTGAAAAAGTGTGTGGCCATGACATGAATATATGTGCTAATGTATTTAAGTAGGCAATTCCTGTGTTTATTATTACTGTATTGCATATAGTGAAATGGACAATGCAAGGAATACCGATAAAACGGAATAATCTAATGCCAGAATGGCAAGATTAGAAAGAACAGTTGAACTGTTGACTGAGACCTTAAGGCTACAACAGAACCAACATCCCCCACCTCCTCCAGTTCAACCCGAGCAGAATGTTAATGAGGATATAATTGCCTTAACACAGAAGTTCAGTAAAATGAAACCACCATCCTTTCAGGGAGGCCCTGAACCAATAAAGGCCGAAGCATGGGTGCTAGAAACAGAGACATTGTTTGAGGTATTTCCATGTTCTGAAGCACATACGGTGCTATTGGCTACCTTTACTTTACAAGAGGAAGCTAGACGGTGGTGGATGCTCATCCGTGACACCGACACTATTATGACTTGGGCTTAGTTTAAGGGAATCTTCTTTGAGAAATACTTCCCTCAATGTGTCAGGGATCGCAAGGTGACTGAGTTTGAAGAGTTAAAGTAGGGTACCATGTCAGTAGCAGAGTATGAATCAAAGTTTACCGAGCTCGCCAGATATGCACCACACATGGTGGAGACTGATTACAAAAAGGCTAGGAAGTTTGAAGGCGGCCTTAATGTAGAGATACATGACAGAATCAATGTGCTGAAATTAATGAAATATGTAGATGTTCTTGATCGAGCAATAATGGCTGAGTCAAATATCGAAGCATTGAAACAGAATGAAACACCAGCAACTGAATCGCGTGGTAAGAGACGGGGTTTTAAGTTTAAGAAAGGCCGAAATAACTCACTGAACAAAAAGCAAAATACAGGGTCCACGACCAGTTCTAGTTAGGGAAGTGGTTCCGTGCCACCCTGCTCCGAATGTAGGAAAAGACATTAAGGGGTATGTTATAAAATTTCTAGTGCCTGTTACAGGTGTGGCAAGATAGGCCACATGGTTAAAGATTGCGCTTCTACATCTCAAGGCAATAGTAAAGCTGCAGCTAGCGCCGCAGCATCAACTGCTCCACCGAAACCCAACCCCAAAGCTATTGGAAAAAAGCCTATGAGGCAAGGCCGAGTGCTCGCACTTGTACCGGGAGATGTGCAGAATACCGAGACCGTTGTGTCAGGTATACTCTCAATTTTTGCTCAAAATGCTTATGTTCTGATTGATTCGGGGTCTACACATTCATATGTCTCGCATGTTTTTTTGCGAAAACTAGATAGACCACTGGAACCCATGAATTATTTGTTAGCTGTATCTTCACCTATTTGGGGATCCATGGCTTGTGCTTATATGTACCCTGCATGTGAAATTTTTGTTGGAGATGTGCATTTGTATATTGATTTACTGCCTTTGAATATCGATCATTTCGATGTGATATTGGGAATGGACTGGTTAACAAAGTATCATGCTACGATAGACTGTGTAACAAAACAAGTTGTTTTCCGTCCACCTGGATTGCCTAAATTTGTATTTAACGGAGTTGGAGTAGTACCTACCCCATACCTGATTTCATCCATGAAAGCATTTAAACTAATTAGAAAGTGGTGTAAAGGGTATCTATGTTGTATATTGACTGTACCTACTAATACTAAAGCTAATATGGATAATATTCCTATAGTCAGAGAATTCCCAGATGTTTTTCCAGATGATTTTCCAGGGGATTTGATTGACAGGGACATTGGGTTCACCATTGATGTGATTCCGGGTACACAACCAGTTTCCAAAGCTCCGTACAGAATGGCACCTACCGAACTGAAAGAACTGAAAGTTCAGCTACAGGAACTGTTAGATAAGAAGTTCATCAGGCCCAGTACTACACCGTGGGGCACTCCAGTTTTGTTTGGGAAAAAGAAAGACGGCTCCTTGAGACTCTACATTGACTATCGTGAGCTGAACAAGGTAACAGTGAAAAACAAATATCCATTGCCTCGAATTGATGATTTGTTTGACCAGTTACAGGGTGCCCAGGTGTTCTCTAAAATTGACCTGAGATCTGGATACCACCAGTTAAAAGTCAAACCAGAGGACATTGAAAAGACTGCATTTCGAACGGGGTATGGACATTACGAATTCCTTGTTATGCCTTTCGGAGTTACTAATGCACCTGCCGCATTTATAGACCTTATGAACCAAATTTCTAAACCGTTCCTCGATGAATTTGTAGTTGTGCTCATAGATGACATTTTGATTTATTCCAAAAGCACGGAAGAACATGAACATCATTTGAACATTGCCTTACAGACCTTAAGAGAACAGAAACTGTATGCAAAACTAACGAAGTGTGAATTTTGGCTAGACAATGTAATGTTTTTGGGACATGTGATTAGTAAGGACAGCATTACAGTTGACCCGCAGAAAATTGAAGTAGTGGTGAATTGGCCTAGACCGACTAATGTTACTAAAGTTCAAAGCTTCCTAGGCTTAGCCGGGTACTACAGAAGGTTTGTAAAAGATTTCTCCAAAATTGCCCTACCATTGACTCAGTTGACTCAAAAGGGGATATCATTTGACTGGACCGATCAGAGAGAATCAACCTTTCAAGAGTTAAAGACTTGACTTGTGACTGCACCGATTCTTACCCTACCCTCAGGTACGGATGGTTTTATTATATTTAGTGATGCTTCTTATAAAGGTTTGGGATGTGTCGTAATGCAGAATGGTAAAGTTATTGCATATGCTTCCTGACAACTGAGACCGCATGAGAAAAATTATCTGACCCATGACTTAGAACTTGCTGTAGTAGTGTTTGCATTGAAAATCTGGCGTCACTACCTTTATGGGGCAACATGGGAAGTGTATACAGATCACAAGAGCTTGAAATATTTCTTCACACAGAAAGAATTGAACATGAGGCAGCGGAGATGGTTAGAACTGATAAAAGATTACGACTTGCAAATTTTGTACCATCTGGGGAAAGCTAAAACCGTTGCCGATGCACTGAGTCGGAAATCAGTTGCAAATTTAGCCTTCTTACTCACCGGGCAGAAAGAATTGCTATGTGACCTTGAAAAATTTGAAGTTGAGATTGTTTTGCATGAACAAGGTGGAGCCTTGGCCGTTATTTCTGCTCAACCGGCACTGATTGAGGAGATTAAAGAGAAACAGCAACAAGATTACTTTTTGAAAAAGATCATTGATGAACGGGAGTCCAAACCAAGGCCAGACTTTAAATTTGAGAATAATGTGTTGAAATTCCAGGGAAGGTTGTGTGTACCGAATGATTCTGAACTGAAAAGACAAATTCTGCAAGAGGGCCACAATTCGAAACTGTCTATCTATCCAGGAAATAGAAAAATGTACCAAGACTTGAAACTGAATTTCTGGTGGCCGGGAATGAAGAAAGAGATTGCTGACTTTGTATCGAAATGTCTTCATTGCCAATAAGTTAAATCTGAACATCAACGACCTGCAGGCTTACTGCAGCCGTTACCAATACCGGAGTGGAAATGGAAACATATTACTATGGATTTCATTGTTGGTTTACCTCGCTCCAGTAAAGGTATGGACTCAATTTGGGTTATTGTTGATAAATTGACTAAATCTGCTCACTTCTTACCTGTCAAAACAATCTATAATGTGGACAAATTAGCTATAATTTATATTGATGAGATTGTTAGATTGCATGGAGTGCCAGTATCTATTATTTCTGATAGGGACTCGAAGTTCACATTGAGATTTTGGCAAAGTCTGCAAACTGCCTTGGGTGCTGAACTGAGACTAAGTAGTGCATACCATCCTCAGACGGATGGCTAGTTAGAAAGAACAATCCAGACTCTGGAAGATTTACTGCAGATGTGTATTCTTGATTTCTAGGGAAATTGGGAAAGTTATCTACCTTTAACTGAATTTTCCTACAATAACAGCTTTCACTCGAGTATTGGTATGGCGCCTTTCGAGGCTTTGTATGGTAGAAAATGTCGATCTCCTATCTGTTGGGCAGAAGTTGGAGATGGTCCTTTACTTGGGCCCGAGATTGTCCAGGAAACCACAGAAAAGGTGAAACTGATTCAGTAAAGATAGAAAACCACCCAAAGACGGCAGAAAAGTTATGCGGATGTCCGAAGGTGAGACAGGGAGTATGAAGTAGGTGATCATGTTTTTGTTAAAGTGACACCAATGAAAGGGCAGACTCATTTTGGAGTCAAGGGTAAGCTAGCGCCGAGATATGTCAGGCCGTATGAAATCATTGAGAAAATTAATCCGGTGGCGTATCAAGTAGCGCTTCCTCCTGAAATGGAGCATATGCATAATGTCTTCTACATTTCAATGTTGAGGGATTATCTTTGGGATCCCTTCCATGTTATTGAGCCTACACGTGTGGTATTGAGTGATGACTACACTTATGAAGAACGGCATGTTCAAATTGTACACCGTCGGATCAAGAAGTTGAGTGTGATACCCCTGTTCCGTAGTATGTTAATTGGTCCTTAATATGAGTATGATATGTGTCTAATATGATTTTTGTGTGCCATTATGTGAAAATATGTGGTTTTGAATTTTTATCTGTTCACCGTAGAAATATCTGTTTGATTATCTGCTTTGGAAACTAAATCGAAGGCCTTATCGGCCACAGAAACTGAAATTGGTCGCGCCATTGTGATTGGCATAATTTTTAGAGCCTACGGTGAAATTTAATTGAAAAATTGATTCGGATCAAAATAATTAGATTCAGAATGATCAATTTAGTGCTCCATTATCAAATATTAAAATAACGACTTGGTGGGGACTTTTGTAGAAAGGCACTGTACAATTAATCCTTACACTTGAGTTCAAAATCTGATTTTGGTGCCTTGAGAGAGAGAGAAGGCCGGCCATAGAGATAGAAGGGAGATACTTGTGCAATTTTTGACTCAAGCTTGGGAATTTGAAGATTTAACTCTAGATTTGACCAAATTAGAAGAATTGAGCCTCTAGGTAAGCATTGATTTTGAATTTGTAAGTTTGAATTTGTGATCTTGTAAGTTCAAGGTTTGTTTGTGATCAAGAGCATGGTTTGAGTTGGTTTTGTTGAAATTGAGTCTTGATATGTGCATGCATGTGAAGAACTCCTTTGGAATCACAAAATTCTAGCATATAATTTGTGAATTATGAAAGATTGAAAGTGTAATCCCACATGCAAGCATGTTTTTGTTGAGTTTCATGGGAATGAGCACTAATTTCATCATTAGAAGTGAAAATGAAAGTCAAAATGGGCATGCATGTTGTTTATTAAAAATGGAAACCTTGAACGCATGAGTTTGAGTTAATTTGGGGCAAGCATGTGATCAATTTGTGAAATTGAGCTCCATGTTGATGTATTTTAGTGTTGGTACCGTGTTAGTACAAGTATATGTGAAATTGGAGCCATAATATGCAAGAAATATGGTTAAAATGTCGAATTTGAACTTAGAAACCATTCTGGAAAACCCAGAATTTATGATGTCTGCTCGAGCAGGGGAACCACCGCTCGAGCGGGGAATTCATGCTCCCAGTATTTTTTTGCAAGCATGGGTCCGCTCGAGCGGGGAAGTCCACGCTCGAGCGGGGAGCTATGTAGACAGACCTTCCGCTTGAGCGCCCGAGTTAACGCTCGAGCGTGAATTTGATGCAGCCAGCACTTTTGTAGACCAATTAGGTCCGCTCGAGCGGGGACCCTGTTTGCTGAAAATTTGTTTATGTGTTCGGTGTTTCGTTTTCCGTTATCCTTCACTTCTAAGTACTGTTAGGCATGTATTGAGCATTGTAATTGAGTTAAAGAGGTAAGAGTAAAGCCTAAAGAGAAAATGTGAATTTAAGAACGGATTGAATTGTTGGTGACCCTTTTGTGTTCATAGACTGTGTAGGGTCGAGCTCCAGGGGAAACCAACCTGCCGATCACTGTGAGTAATATCGATATTTGGAAGCTCGTCATTTGTCCAATTGCTTATTTTCTTATAAGCCTTATGCCTTATGATTTGCTAGTTTGAATTGTGGGTGAATGTCTGATAAGAATGAATGGGCCAAAGGCTATTTTGTCATGAATGGATGGGCCAAAGGCCGTTTTGTCATGAATGGATGGGCCAAAGGCCGTTTTGACATGAATGAATGGGCTAGAGGCTGTTTGACATGAATGAATGGGCTAGAGGCCGTTTTGACATGAATAAATAGGCCAGAGGCCGTTTTGATATAAATGAGTGGGCCAGAGGCCGTTTTGACAGGAATGAAAGATAAATGGGCCAAAGGCCAATATGTTGAAACTAGAGTCACTTGACTTAAATTGTATATATGAATGTTAAATAAAAATGTGAATTGGGCCCAAGGCCGTTCGGAGTATGTTGTTCTACATATCGTTGTATCTTCTTATTTGATATTATTCACTGGGCTATCGCTCACGTTTATTCATGTGTTTGTAGGTGAGCCAAGAGAGGTCCAAACCCAGCCCCAGTGAAGTCTATGTGGAACAACCGAGTTTTGGAGAGTTAGCCCTAGTGTCTCACGCACGAGACTCGTCTTCGCCTTTCTGCTATTCTATGTTATTTTTGTCATGTTGGCGAGGACTTTGCATATGTCTGTATATAGTTTTCATAGGTTGACTTAGTTTTTGGATGATCCTGTTTGTACAGAACTTCTGCTACTGTATTTCTGTTATGAGTTTATATATGTTTGGTTATTTGGATGTGCCATGTAAGCACAGCTCTATAGACAAAGTTTTGAACTACTTCCGTTTGGCCCCCATTAACTCTGTTAATACATTAGTTTTGGTTTGAGGCCGTAGGTAATCTCATGATTGCTGGCCGGTTATGTCCTTAACCCACGGGGGCGGGTTCGGGTCATGGCAGAGTGGTATCAAAGCACGAGTTAATGACTCACGCACTTGTCCAAAAGAGCAATAAGTGTCTAGAAAAGATCTAGGATGCATTCATATGATAAGTTTGAAATTAAAAGCATCAAGAATACGCTTAACTGTTAAATATGAACAACTATGTGTTATAAGTTTATGAACTACTTACATTTCAAATTATTTGATTATGTATGCCCTTTAGTATATGCATACCAGTGTATCTTTTGTATGAAGTATAATGCAAGTTTAATTAGATGGTGAGAACAAGAGGTGATGAGATAGAGGAATCTTCTACTGCCAGACTGGATAGAATAGAAAGATTGATTCAGGAAATGGCAGTGGCATTGAGGCAACAACAGGAATGGCAACAACAGTGGTAGCAACCACATCCTCCACCTCCGCCTCCGGCACCTCCTGTGCCAGATAATTAGAATGATGACCGAACCATAGCTCTCACCAAAGAGTTCTAGAAAATGAAACCACCACAGTTCCATGGTGGATTAGATCCTTTGAAAGCCGAAGCTTGGGTTCTCGGTATCGAGAAATTATTTGAAGTGTTCCCTTGCACGGAGACTCAGAAAGTGCTTCTAGCCACTTTTATGCTAGAAGACGAGGCAAGAAGATGATGGATGTTAATGCGAGAAAATCATAGAGATGTTGATTGGGTGAAATTTCTAAAAATTTTCTATGACAAGTACTTCCCGCAGTGTGTTCGGGATAGGAAAGTGGCAGAGTTCATGGAACTAAAACAAGACAGTATGACTGTAGCTGAGTGTGAGGCCAAATTCACTGAATTGGCCAGGTTTGCACCACATGTGATTGACTCTGACTATAAGAAAGCGAGGCATTTTGAAGGTGGGCTTCGAAGTGACATCTTAGAGAGAGTGAATGTCTTGAAGCTGGAGACCTACATTGGGGTGCTAGACAGGGTTATCATATCAGAGGCTAACATAGCTAGACAGACTAAGTCAACAACTGACTGGAAAGGTAACAAAAGGCAAGGCTTCTTCTCAAAGAGGAAATTTTCAAAAAAACAAAATACGGGCTCCTCAAATACTTCAAATTCTTCCCGAGACATAGCTCCCATGTGCAATATTTGTAGCAGAAAGCACCGTGGAGTTTGTTACCATGTGTCAGGAGCCTGTTTCAAATGTGGGAAACAAGGGCATATGGCCCGAGATTGTAATCAGAATGGGGGAAAAATGGTTGCTAGTTCAACGGCATCAGTCCCGAAGCCGGGAAACACTATGAGACCAGCTATCATCGGGGATACCGTGAGACAGGGAAGAGTTTTTGCGCTTGTTCCGAGCGACACACGGAATGTTAATACAGTTGTCTCAGGTACTATTTCTATATGTAATCAGGATGCTTTTGTATTAATTGACTCCGGATCCACACACTTTTTTGTGACATATGCATTTGCATCTAGACTGAATAGACCTTTAAAATTACTGCCATATCTGTTATGTGTGTCTACTCCATCTGGGGAATCTGTATTGTGTGAATCTATATACCGGTTTTGTGATATATGTGTTGAGGATGCTATCCTATATGTAGATTGCTGCCCTTGAACTTTAGGCATTTTGATGTAATTTTGGGCATAGATTGGTTGACCAAGTATTGTGCCACCATAGATTGTGTGACAAAACGAGTTGTATTTAAACCGCCAGAACATAAGGAGATTGTGTTTGTGGGTAATGGAGTAGTGCCTCCACCTTATTTAATATCTGCAATGAAAGCATGTAAACTGATCAGGAAAGGGTGCCAGGGTTATTTGTGTTATGTGTTGTCTGAACAATCAGTGAATGTTGAATTGAATGATACCCCTATTGTTAGAGAATTTCCAGATGTGTTTCCAAATGAATTACCAGGGGAATTGGTAGATAGGGAGATAGAGTTTACTATTGAAACTATGCCAGGCACCCAGCCCATTTCTAAAACTCCCTACAGAATGGCTACTGCCGAAATGAAAAAATTGAAAGAACAGTTGCAAGACCTGCTTGACAAGGGGTTTATCCGACCTAGCACTTCACCTTGGGGTGCACCAGTGTTGTCTATGAAAAAGAAAGATGGAACCCTACGCCTGTGCGTCGATTATCGGGAATTGAACAAGGTAACAATAAAGAACAAATATCCCCTACCCTGTATTGATGACTTATTTGACTAGTTGCAGGGATCACAGGTGTTTTCTAAGATTGATTTGAGGTCCGGGTATCATCAGTTGAAAGTTAAGGCAGAAGATGTTGAGAAAACCGCATTCAGGACGAGGTATGGACATTTTGAGTTTCTTGTTATGCCATTTGGAGTGACTAATGCTCCAGCAGCATTTATGGACCTAATGAACCGAATTTTTAAAACCTACCTTGATGAATTTGTTATGGTTTTTATTGACGACATTTTGATATATTCTAAAGATAGACTTGAACATGAACATCATTTGAGAACTGTCCTACAAATACTTTGGGAAAGAAAATTGTTTGCTAAACTAAAGAAATGTGAGTTTTGGTTGGATGAAGTTATCTTCTTAGGGCATGTGATCAACAGGGAAGGAATTTCAGTGGACCCGCAGAAAATAGAGGCAATTGTGAATTGGCCTACACCGACCAATGTGACAGAAGTCCGCAGTTTCATGGGCTTAGCCGGGTACTACAGGAGGTTTGTGAAGAACCTTTCCAAGATAGCTGTACCTCTTACCCAGCTGACTCGCAAGGGGCAATTATTCGAATGGAATGACGAAAGAGAAGCTGCCTTTCATGAATTGAAAACGAGATTGACCACTGCACCAGTGTTGACACTACCGTCAGGTACGAAAAATTTTGTAATTTTCAGTGATGCATCTTATAAAGGTTTGGGTTGTGTGCTAATGCAGAACGGAAAGGTTATTGCTTATGCCTCCCGACAGTTGAGACTGCACAAGAAAAACTACCCAACACATGACTTAGAATTGGCCGCAGTCGTTTTTGCTTTGAAAATCTGGTGGCATTATCTGTATGGGGCAAAGTGTGAAGTCTACACAGATCACAAAAGTCTGAAATACTTCTTTACGCAGAATGAGTTAAATATGCGATAGAGGAGATGGCTTGAACTGATAAAGGATTACGATTTAGAGATTCAGTATCACCCTGGGAAAGCTAACACAGTTGCTGATGCCTTGAGCAGAAAATCAATGGGGAGTATGGCTTGTTTGCTTATTGAACAAAGGGAGATTTTGCAAGATTTTGAGAAATCTGAAATTGAAGTAGTAATGTGCGAACAGGGCGGATTGATAGCCACTATTACAGCCGAGCCGACAATCATTGATGAGATCAAGCAGAAATAGAAAAAGGATGAATTCCTCAAGAAAGTGATTGATGAATTTGAGACAAGTCCGAAGGCAGAGTTCAGTATTGAGAATGAAGTGTTGAAATTTCGAAACAGAATGTGTGTCCCAGAGATTCCGGAACTAAAGAAGAGGGTTTTAGACAAAGCCCATAGATCCGTATTTGCTATGCATCCGGGTAATAATAAAATGTATCGGGATTTGAAACAAACCTATTGGTGGCCTAAAATGAAGAAAGAGATTGCAGAATATGTGCCCAAATGTCATCAGTGTCAGCAAGTTAAAGCTGAACATCAGAAACCAGGAAGTCTACTGCAGCCTCTCCCTATTCCTGAATAGAAGTGGGAACATGTGACTATGGATTTCGTTGTTGGCCTACCTCGGACTTCTCGAGGTATGGATTCTATTTGGGTTGTAGTTGATAGACTGACTAAATCTGCACACTTTCTGCCTGTCAATGCTTATAGATTGGCTACTATTTATGTTGATGAGATTGTCCGCTTACACGGAGTCCTGTATCTATTGTGTCAGATAGAGATCCGAAATTTGTATCTGGATTGTGGAAGAGTTTGCAGGAAGCTATGGGGACAGAATTAAGGTTCAGTACTGCATTCCACCCACAGACAGATGCGCAATCAGAACGAACAATACAGACTTTGGAAGATATGCTTCGGATGTGCGCTTTGGATTTTCAGGGAAGTTGGGAAGACTATTTGCCAGTTGCAGAATTTGCTTATAATAACAGCTTCCACTCCAGCATCGGTATGGCACCATATGAGGCTTTGTATGGTAGAAGGTGTA
The DNA here is from genome assembly GCF_055761805.1 of Camellia sinensis. NCBI lineage: Eukaryota > Viridiplantae > Streptophyta > Magnoliopsida > Ericales > Theaceae > Camellia > Camellia sinensis. Next base: position 66,219,794 of record NC_138972.1, read on the forward strand.
GATCACCTATTTGTTGGACAGAGGTCAGGGATAGAGCTTTACTTGGGCCTGAAATTGTGCAAGACACTTCTGAGAAAATCAAGATCATTTGACAAAGGCTCAAAACAGCTCAGGACCGACAAAAGAATTATTCAGATGTTCGGAGAAGACCTCTTGAGTATGAGGTTGGTGACCATGTGTTCGTCCGTGTTTCTCCGATGAAAGGCCAAGTCAGGTTTGGAAAGAAGGGCAAGTTGTCGCCCCATTACATTGGGCTGTTTCAGATTTTGGAAAGGCTTGGTCCAGTTGCCTATAGAGTTTCTTTGCCACTGGAATTCGAATAGATCCATAACATGTTTCATGTGTCAATGTTGAGGGGTTACCTCCGAGATCCGTTTCATGTGATTGATTACCACCGGGTAGCTATTGATGAAAATATGGAGTACGCCGAGTGGCTGGAGAGAATTATTGATCGACAAGTGAAACAACTGAGAAGCAAGTCCATTCCAATAGTGAAAGTGGAATGGAAAGAACACTATGAGACAGATGCCACGTGGGAAAAAGAGAATGAAATGCAACTACGCTATCCACATTTGTTTCCCGATGAAGGTAAATTAAGTTTGAAGGACCAAACTTCCTAAAGGGGGGAAGACTGTGATACCTCTATTCCGTAGTATGTTAATTGGTCCTTAATATGAGTATGATTATGTGTCTAATATGATTTTTGTGTGCCATTATGTGAAAGTATGTGGTTTTGAATTTCTATCTGTTCACCATAGGAATATCTATTTGATTATCTGCTTTGGAAATTAAATCGAAGGCCTTATCGGCCACAGAAACTGAAATTGGTCGTGCCATTGTGATTGGCATAATTTTAGAGTCTACGGTGAAATTTAATTGAAAAATTGATTCGGATAAAAATAATTAGATTCAGAATGATCAATTTAGTGCTCCATTATCAAATATTAAAATAATGACTTGGTGGGGACTTATGTAGAAAGGCACTGTACATTTAATCCTTACACTTGTGTTCAAAATCTAATTTTGGTGCCTTGAGAGAGAGAGAAGGTCGGCCATAGAGATGGAAGGGAGAGACTTGTGCAATTTTTGACTCAAGCTTGGGAATTTGAAGATTTAACTCTAGATTTGACCAAATTAGAAGAATTGAGCCTCTAGGTAAGCATTGATTTTGAATTTGTAAGTTTGAATTTGTGATCTTGTAAGTTCAAGGTTTGTTTGTGATCAAGAGCATGGTTTGAGTTGGTTTTGTTGAAATTGAGGCTTGATATGTGCATGCATGTGAAGAACTCCTATGGAACCACAAAATTCTAGCATGTAATTTGTGAATTATGAAAGATTGGAAGTGTAATCCCACATGCAAGCATGTTTTTGTTGAGTTTCATGGGAATGACTACTAATTGCATCATTAGAAGTGAAAATGAAAGTCAAAATGGGCATGCATGTTGTTTATTAAAAATGGAAACCTTGAATGCATGAGTTTGAGTTAATTTGGGGCATGCATGTGATCAATTTGTGAAATTGAGCTCCATGTTGATGTATTTTAGTGTTGGTACCATGTTAGTACAAGTATATGTGAAATTAGAGCCATAATATGCAAGAAATGTGGTTGAAATGTCGAATTTGAACTCAGAAACCATTCTGGAAAACCCAGAAATTATGATGTCCACTCGAGCGGGGGAACCACCGCTCGAGCGGGGAATTCATGCTCCCAGTATTTTGTTGCAGGCATGGGTCTGCTCGAGCGGGGAAGTCCACGCTCGGGCGGGGAGCTATGTAGACAGACCTTCTGCTCGAGCACTCGAGTTCACACTCGAGCGTGAATTTGATGCAACCAGCACTTTTATAGACCAATTGGGTCCGCTCAAGCGGGGAAGTCCACGCTTGAGCGGGGGCCCCGTCTTCTGAAATTTTGTTTATGCGTTCTGTGTTTCGTTTTCCGTTCTCCTTCAGTTCTAAGTACTGTTAGGCATGTATTGAGCATTGTAATTGTGTTAAAGAGATAAGAGTAAAGCCTAAAGAGAAAATGTGAATTTAAGAACGGATTGAATTGTTGGTGACACTTTTGTGTTCATGGACTGTGTAGGGTCGAGCTCCAGGGCAAACCAACCAGCTGATCACTGTGAGTAATATCGATATTTGGAAGCTTGTCATTTGTCCAATTGCTTATTTTCTTATAAGCCTTATGCCTTATGATTTGCTAGTTTGAGTTGTGGCGAATGTCTGATAAGAATGAATGGGCCACAGGCCATTTGTCATGAATGGATGGGCCAAAGGCCGTTTGTCATGAATGGATGGGCCAAAGGCCGTTTTGTCATGAATGGATGGGCCAAAGGCCGTTTTGACTTGAATGGATGGGCCAGAGGCCGTTTGACACGAATGAATGGGCCAGAGGTCATTTTGACATGAATGAATGGGCCAGAGGCCGTTTTGACAGGAATGGAAGATAAATGGGCCAAAGGCCAGTATGTTGAAACCACAGTCACTTGACTTAAATTGTGTATTTGAATGTTAAATAGAAGTGTGAATTGGGCCCAAGGCCGTTCGGAGTATGTTGTTCTACATATCGTTGTATCTTCTTATTTAATATTATTCACTGGGCTATTGCTCACGTTCATTCATGTGTTTGTAGGTGAGCCAAGAGAGGTCCAGACCCGGCCCCAATGAAGTCTGTGTGGAACAACCGAGTTTTGGAGAGTCAGCCCTAGTGTCTAACGCACGAGACTCGTCTTCGCCTTTCTGCTATTCTATGTTATTTTTGTCATGTTGGCGAGGACTTTGCATATGTCTGTATATGGTTTTCATGGGTTGACTTAGTTTTTGGATGATCCTGTTTGTACAGAACTTATGCTACTATATTTCTGTTGTAAGTTATTAATTTATATATGTTTGGTTGTTTGGATGTGCCATGTAAGCACAGCTCTATGGACAAAGTTTTGAACTGCTTCCGTTTGGCCCCCATTTACTCTATTAATACATTAGCTTTGGTTTGAGGCCGTAGGTAATCTCATTATTACTGGCCGGTTATGTCCTTAACCCACGGGGACGGGTTGGGTCATGACATTGAGGAACAAAGAAATCCCACTAGTGAAAGTTGATTGGCAAAACCATGGTGGCACTTATGTGACTTGGGAAAGAGAAGATGATAAGTTGAAGCGATATCCTGAACTGTTCCCCCTGAATCCAGTGTTCTATCAAAATGAAGGTAATCCGAGTTTGGTGGGCCAAACTCTTTTAAGGGGGGAAGACTGTGACAACCCTCACCTCTGATTAATGCTAAACTGTGACTGAGAATGATAAGTAACTGATTTGACTGAGATTCTGAATTGATTGCAAGAGTATACTGTTTTAAATGCATTTCTATCTGTTAGTCATTAAATGATCTGTTCATGTTTTATCTTTGAATTGCGAATTGAAGGTCCTATTGGCGACCGAATCAGAAATCGAGTGGTGTTTTATGTTAATTAGAATTTATGTGATTTTATGGTAGATTTAATTTGAAATTGTTTTGGAATGATTAAATTAGATTAAATAATGTTGAATAACATTAGTTGCTTCAATTACCCTTTTGTCATCAGTGGGCCACTACCTGCAACATTGTTTTGGAGCCTTTTGATGCATCATTCTTGCTCATCTCTAGAGACAAAACTGAGAGAAGAGTGAGAGAGGAGAAAACTTAGCTTCAATTGAGAGTTGGCTTGGACTTTGGAGATGTGAAGGTTGATTGCATAATTGAGCTTCTATACCTAAAATTGAAGACCTAAGGTAGGATATTTACCTTCTTGTTCATGAATTCAAGTCATTTCTTGCATGTTTCATGGAGGAATAGGAGCTTAAGGTCAAGAATTAAAGTAAAGTGTTGAATTAAGAGTGGTTCCATGCATGCATGTTCATATTATGACATTTTGAAGTCATTTTCATGAAATTCCCACATGCATATGCTTCTGGTTTGGTTTTGATCCATGAATTAATCATATTCTTGAGCTCAAACTTGCATTTTATCATGTCTTAGAGCATAAGAGTTCATGGGAACTCATGCATGTATAAGTTTTGCATTGTTCTTCGTGTTCTTGAATTTGAAGTTGAAGTTTGTGATTAATTGACTTAGCTTTGGGCTTGATTTTACAAAATTGATCTTTGAAACATGTCATATTATGGATTTTAAAGTGTTTTCCAAAAACTTAGCCCAAAAGGATCGGATTTGATGTTTGAAAAGTTGAGTTTGTGCTTGGAGGTTCAATCTGGAAATTCTAGATTTTGGACCCACGCTCGAGCGTAGGACTTCACACTTGACCGTACACTCTGAGTCTTACACTTCCGCTCTAGCGTGGAAAGTCACGCTCGAGCATGAAATGCGTGTACCCAGAAGTTCATTTGTTTTGTAGTCCGCTCGAGCGAGAGAGTTAACGCTCGAGTGAGGACCTGAGTCTCACGATCGAGCGTGGATCGAGCGTGATTTTTGTGCATCCAGTACTTTTGCTTGAGTTTTCAGTCCGCTCGAGCAGGGAAAGTCACGCTCGAGCGGAGCTCCTTTGTCTGCTTGTCCGCTCGAGCGTAGAAAGCCACGCTCGAGCCTGGACCCCTGTTTCAACAAATTTTGGAAAGTGTTTTAAAGTGGCTTTTTGCATCCTCTTTCCATTTTAGCCATTCCTTGGGCATGTTTAAGGCATCTTAAGGAGGATATTGATGTTGAACCACACAGAGTCAACTTAGGGGTTAAGTTATTAAACCCAAGTGTATAACTTAGTGTGTGTTCGTTCTGTAACTGTAGGGTTGGCATCCGAAGACGCGCACTAGCCTATCTGAAACCCAGTGCTCTGTGAGTAACAATGTTGTAAAGATATGTTCAATTATGAATATTTTCTGAATGATCAACTGTTCCATTTACTGAAACGTTATTGTTTAATGAACGAATATTTGTCCTATTTGTAAACTGTATTCGCAACATCCTTAGCAACTTACTGTTACTGTACTGTTACTGCTACTGTCACTGAGATCTCTATCGGTTCCCAAGTTTGGAACCACTACTGTTACTATTATGATGGCCATCAACTGACTGTTCGGTTTGTTAAGACCTACTGTACTGTTTTGCTATTGGATGTACCACATATAACTGCTATGGTTAGTAAGTGACTGATATGACTGTTTAATGACTGAAAGGACATTCATTCTTAACCTTTTTACACAGTTGTTATTCACTGGGCTTTAGCTCACTGTTTATATATATATATATATATGTAGGTGTCCAGGCACCAGACCAGAGCTTGGGGCGTCTGGTTAACTCTCGTTTTGTCAAGCCAACCGTTGTGCCTCACTGCGAGGTTCAAGTCGTTTCAAGCCAAGGCTGTTTTAGGGTGTCTCAGTTTCACCCTTCCGTCTCTGTTTTGTAATACTATTTAAGACTTGTACTGTACTGTGCTAATTAGGGATTTGGTCTCTAACCTATATGTTTGTACATATGGTGTATATATGTTTTGCTTATGAATGTGAATATGTTCAAAAAAGTCTTTTTGCATACAAAATGTCACAGCTCATTGGACATCTTTTATTTACTGTTTTGGCTTCCGTCAGCCCCTTACTCTGTATTACTGTCATTACTATTAAGCAGGCCTTCGGTAATCACGGATTACTAGCCGGTTACAATGCTTAAACCCATAAGGGCGGGTTTGGGTCGTGACAGAGTGGTATCAGAGCGATATCAAACCACGAGTTATACCGCACACACGTGTCCAAATGAGCTATAGGATGTCCTAAAAAAGTGAATAGGGCATTGCATTAGCATTGAAAATGTGTGTGGCCATGACATGAATATATGTGCTAATGTATTTAAGTAGGCAATTCCTATGTTTATTATTACTGTATTGCATATAGTGAAATGGACAATGCAAGGAATGCCGATGAAACGAATCATCTGATGCCAGAATGGCAAGATTAGAAAGAACAGTTGAACTGTTGACTGGGGCCTTGAGGCTACAACAGAACCAACAGCCCCCACCTCCTCCAGTTCAACCCGAGCAGAATGTTAATGAGGATATAATTGCCTTAACACATAAGTTCAGTAAAATGAAAACACCATCCTTTCAGGGAGGCCTTGAACCATTAAAGGTCGAAGCATGGGTGCTAGAAACAGGGAAATTGTTCGTGGTATTTCCGTGTTCTAAAGCACATAAGGTGCTATTGGCTACCTTTACTTTACAAGAAGAAGCTAGAAGGTGGTGGATGCTCATCCATGACACCGACACTGTTATGACTTGGGCTCAGTTTAAGGGAGCCTTCTTTGAGAAATACTTCCCTCAGTGTGTCAGGGATCGCAAAGTGACTGAGTTTGAAAAGTTAAAGCAGGGTACCATGTCAGTAGCAGAGTATGAATCAAAGTTTACCGAGCTCGCCAGATATGCACCACACATGGTGGACACTGATTACGAAAAGGCCAGGAAGTTTGAAGGCAGCCTTAATGTAGAGATACTTGACAGAATCAATGTGCTGAAATTACGGAAATATGTAGATGTTCTTGACTGAGCAATAATGGCTGAGTCAAATATCAAAGCATTGAAACAGACTGAAACACCAGCAACTGAATGGCGTGGTAAGAGACGGGGTTTTAAGTTTAAGAAAGGCCGAAATAACTCACTGAACAAAGAGCAAAATACAGGGTCAACGACCAGTTCTAGTCAGGGAAGTGGTTCCGTGCCACCTTGCTCCGAATGTGGGAAAAGACATAAAGGGGTATGTTATAAAATTTCTGGTGCCTGTTACAGGTGTGGAAAGATAGCCCACATGGTTAAAGATTGCCCTTCCACATCTTAAGGCAATAGTAAAGCTGCAGCTAGCGCCGCAGCATCAACTGCTCCACCGAAACCCAACCCCAAAGCTATTGGAAAAGAGCCTATGAGGCAAGGCCGAGTGTTCTCACTTGTATCGGGAGATGTGCAGAATACCGAGATCGATGTGTCAGGTATACTCTCAATCTGTGCTCAAAATGCTTATGTTCTGATTGATTCGAGGTCTACACATTCATATGTCTCGCATGTTTTTTCGCGAAAACTAGATAGACCACTGGAACCCATGAATTATTTGTAAGCTGTATCTTCACTTGTTGGGGGATCCATGACTTGTGCTTATATGTACCCTGTATGTGAAATTATTGTTGGAGATGTGCATTTGTATATTGATCTACTGCCTCTGAATATCGATCATTTCGATGTGATATTGGGAATGGACTGGTTAACAAAGTATCGTGCTACCATAGACTTTGTAACAAAACCAGTTATTTTTCGTCCACCTGGATTGCCTGAATTTGTATTTAACGGAGTTGGAGTAGTACCTCCCTCATACCTGATTTCATCCATGAAAGCATTTAAACTAATTAGAATGGGGTGTAAAGGGTATCTATGTTGTATATTGACTGTACCTACTAATACTAAAGCTAATGTGGACAGTATTCCTATAGTCAGAGAATTCCCAGATGTTTTTCCAGATGATTTGCCAGGGGATTTGATTGACAGGGACATTGAGTTCACCATTGATGTGATTCCAGGTACATAGCCAGTTTCCAAAGCTCCGTACAAAATGACACCTACCGAACTGAAAGAACTAAAAGTTCAGCTACAGGAACTGTTAGATAAGAAGTTCATCAGGCCCAGTATTTCACCGTGGGGCACTCCAGTTTTGTTTGTGAAAAAGAAAGATGGCTTCATGAGACTCTACATTGACTACCGTGAGCTGAACAAGGTAACAGTGAAAAACAAATATCCATTGCCTCGAATTGATGATTTGTTTGACCAGTTACAAGGTGCCCAGGTGTTCTCTAAAATTGACCTTAGATTCGGATACCACCAGTTAAAAGTCAAACCAGAGGACATTGAAAAGACCACCTTTCGAATGAGGTATGGACATTACGAATTCCTTGTTATGCCTTTCGGAGTTACTAATGCACCTGCCGCATTTATGGACCTTATGAACAGAATTTTTAAACCATTCCTCGATGAATTTGTAGTTGTGTTCATAGATGACATTTTGATTTATTCCAAAAGCATGGAAGAACATGAACATCATTTGAACATTGCCTTACAGACCTTAAGAGAATATAAACTATATGCAAAACTAACGAAGTGTGAATTTCGGATAGACAAAGTAATGTTTTTGGGACATGTGATTAGTAAGGATGTCATTACAGTTGACTCGCAGAAAATTGAAGCAGTGGTGAATTGGCCTAGACCGACTAATGGTACTGAAGTTCAAAGCTTCCTAGGCTTAGCCAGGTACTACAGAAGGTTTGTAAAAGATTTCTCCAAAATGGCCCTACCATTGACTCAGTTGACTCAAAAGGGGATATCATTTGACTGGACCGATCAGAGAGAATCAGCCTTTCAAGAGTTAAAGACTTGACTTGTGACTGCACCGATTCTTACCCTACCCTCAGGTACAGATGGTTTTATTATATTTAGTGATGCTTCTTATAAAGGTTTGGGATGTGTCTTAATGCGAAATAGTAAAGTTATTGCATATGCTTCTCGACAACTGAGACCGCATGAGAAAAATTATCCGACCCATGACTTAAAACTTGCTGCAGTAGTGTTTGCATTGAAAATCTGGCGTCACTACCTTTATGGGGCAACATGTGAAGTGTATACAGATCACAAGAGCTTGAAATATTTCTTCACACAGAAAGAATTGAACATGAGGCAGCGGAGATGGTTAGAACTGATAAAAGATTACGACTTGCAAATTTTGTACCATCTGGGGGAAGTTAAAACCGTTGCTGATGCACTGAGTCGGAAATCAGTTGCAAATTTAGCCTGCTTACTCACTGGGCAGAAAGAATTGCTATGTGACCTTGAAAATTTTGAAGTTGAGATTGTTTTGTATGAACAAGGTGGAGCCTTGGCCATTATTTCTGCTCAACCGGCATTGATTGAGGAGATTAAAGAGAAACAGCAACACGATGACTTTTTGAAAAAGGTCATTGATGAACGGGAGTCCAAACCAAGGCCAGACTTTAAATTTGAGAACAATGTGTTGAAATTCCAGGGAACGTAGTGTGTACCGAATGATTCTGAACTGAAAAGACGAATTCTGCAAGAGGGCCATAATTCGAAACTGTCTATCCATCCAAGTAATACAAAAATGTACCAAGACTTGAAACTGAATTTCTGGTGGCCGGGAATGAAGAAAGAGATTGTTGACTTTGTATCGAAATGTCTTCATTGCCAACAAGTTAAAGCTGAACATCAACAACCCGCAAGTTTACTGCAGCCCTTACCAATACCGGAGTGGAAATGGAAACATATTACTATGGATTTCATTGTTGGTTTACCTCGCTCCAGTAAAGGTATGGACTCAATTTGGGTTATTGTTGACAAATTGACTAAATCTGCTCACTTCTTACCTGTCAAAACAATCTACAATGCGGACAAATTGGCTATAATTTATATTGATGACATTGTTAGATTACATGGAGTGCCAGTATCTATTGTTTCTGACAGGGACTCGAAGTTCACATCGAGATTTTGGCGAAGTCTACAAACTGCCTTGGGTACTGAACTGAGACTGAGTAGTGCATACCATCCTCAGACAGATGGCCAGTCAGAAAGAACAATCCAGACTCTGGAAGATTTACTGCGAATGTGTGTTCTTGATTTCTGGGGAAATTGGGAAAGTTATCTACCTTTAGCTGAATTTGCCTACAATAACAGCTTTCCCTCAAGGATTGGTATGGCGCCTTTCGAGGCTTTGTATGGCAAAAAATGTCGATCTCCTATCTGCTAGGCAGAAGTTGGAGATGGTACTTTGCTTGGGCCCGAGATTGTACAGGAAACCACAGAAAAGGTGAAACTGATTCAGCAAAGATTGAAAACCGCCCAAAGCTGGCAGAAAAGTTATGCGGATGTCCGAAGGCGAGACATGGAGTATGAAGTAGGTGATCATGTTTTTGTTAAAGTGACACCAATGAAAGGGCAGACTCGTTTTGGAGTCAAGGGTAAGCTAGCGCCGAGATATGTCGGACCGTATGAAATCATTGAGAAGATTAATTCGGTGGCGTATCAGGTAGCGCTTCCTCTTGAAATGGAGCATATGCATAACGTCTTCCACATTTCAATGTTGAGGGATTATCTTTGGGATCCTTTCCATGTTATTGAGCCTACATGTGTGGTATTGAGTGATGACTACACTAATGAAGAACGACCTATTCAAATTGTAAACCGTCAGATCAAGAAGTTGATGAACAAAAAAATCCCACTAGTGAAAGTTGATTGGTAAAACCATGGTGGCACTTATGCGACTTGGGAAAGAGAAGATGATATGTTGAAGGGATATCCTGAACTGTTCCCCCTGAATCCAGTGTTCCATCAAAATGAAGGTATTCCTAGTTTGGTGGGCCAAACTCTTTCAATGAGGGAAGACTGTGACAACCCTCACCTCTGATTAATGCTAAACTGTGACTGAGAATGATAAGTAACTGATTTGACTGAGATTCTGAATTGATTGCAAGAGTATACTGTTTTAAATGCATTTCTATCTGTTAGTCATTAAATGATCTATTCATGTTTTATCTTTGAATTGCGAATTGAAGGTCCTATCGGCGACCGAATCAGAAATCGAGTGGTGTTTTTTGTTAATTAGAATTTATGTGATTTTATGATAGATTTAATTTGAAATTGTTTTGGAATGATTAAATTAGATTAAATAATGTTGAATCACATTAGTTGCTTCAATTACCCTTTTGTCATCAATGGGCCACTACCTGCAACATTGTTTTGGAGCCTTTTGATGCATCATTCTTGTTCATCTCTAGAGACAAAACGGAGAGAAGAGTGAGAGAGGAGAAAACTTAGCTTCAATTGAGAATTGGCTTGGACTTAGGAGATGTGAAGGTTGATTGCATAATTGAGCTTCTATACCTAAAATTGAAGACCTAAGGTAGGATATTTACCTTCTTGTTTATGAATTCAAGTCATTTCTTGCATGTTTCATGGAGGAATAGGAGCTTAAGGTCAAGAATTAAAGTAAAGTGTTGAATTAAGAGTGGTTCCATGCATGCATGTTCATATTATGACATTTTGAAGCCATTTTCATGAAATTCCCACATGCATGTTTCTATTTTGGTTTTGATCCATGAATTAATCATATTCTTGAGCTCGAACTTGCATTTTATCATGTCTTAGAGCATAAGAGTTCATGGGAACTCATGCATGTATGAGTTTTGCATTGCTCTTCGTGTTCTTGAATTTTGAGTTGAACTTTGTGATTAATTGACTTAGCTTTGGGCTTGATTTTACAAAATTGATCTTTGAAACATGTCACATTATGGGTTTTAAAGTGTTTTCCAGAAAATTAGCCTAAAAGGATCGGATTTGATGTTTGAAAAGTTGAGTTTGTGCTTGGAGGTTCAATCTAGAAATTCCAGATTTTGGACCCACGCTCGAGCGTAGGACTTTACGCTCGAGCGTACACTCTGAGTCTTGCACTTCCGCTCGAGTGTGGAAAGTCACGCTCAAGCGTGAAATGCGTGTACCCAGAAGTTCATTTGTTTTGCAGTCTGCTCGAGCAAGAGAGTTCAAGCTCGAGTGAGGACCTGACTCTCACGCTCGAGCGTGGATCGAGCACCCATCGAGCGTGATTTTTGTGCATCCAGTACTTTTGCTTGAGTTTTCAGTCCGCTCGAGCGGGGAAAGTCACGCTCGAGTGGAGCTCCTTTGTCTGCATGTCTGCTCAAGCGTAGAAAGCCACGCTCGAGCCTGGACTCCTATTTCAGCAAATTTTGGAAAGTGTTTTAAAGTGCCTCTTTGCATCCTCTTTCCATCCTAGGCATTCCTAGGGCATGTTTAGGGCATCTTAAGGAGGATATTGATGTAGAACCACACCGAGTCAACTTAGGGGTTAAGTTATTAAACCCAAGTGTATAACTTAGTGTGTGTTCGTTTTGTAACTGTAGGGTTGGCATCCGAGGACGCGCACTAACCTATTTGAAACCCAATGCTCTGTGAGTAACAATGTTGTAAAGATATGTTCAATTATGAATATTTTCTGAATGATCAACTGTCCTGTTTACTGAAATGTTATTGTTTAATGAACGAATGTTTGTCCTATTTGTAAACTGTATTCGTGGCATCCTTAGCAACTTACTGTTACTGTACTATTACTGCTACTATCACTGAGATCTCTGTTGGTTCCCAAGTTTGGAACCACTACTGTTACTGTTATGATGGCCATCAATTGACTTTTCGGTCTGTTAAGACCTACTGTACAGTTTTGCTATTGGATGTACCACATATAACTACTATGGTTAGTAAGTGACTGATATGACTGTTTAATGACTGAAAGGACATTCATTCTTAACCTCTTTACACAGTTGTTATTCACTGGGCTTTAGCTCACTGTTTATATATATATATGTAGGTGTCCAGGCACCGGACCGGTGCTTGGGGCGTCGGGTTAGCTCTCATTTTGTCAAGCCAACCGTTGTGCCTCACTGCGAGGTTCTAAGTCGTTTCAAGCCAAGGCTGTTTTAGGGTGTCTCAGTTTCACCCTTCCGTCTCTGTTTTATAATACTATTTAAGACTTGTACTGTACTGTGCTAATTAGGGATTTGGTCCCTAACCTGAATGTTTGTACATATGGTGTATATATATTTTGCTTATGAATGTGAATATGTTCAGAAAAGTCTTTTTGCATACAGAATGTCACAGCTCATTGGACATCTTTTATTTACTGTTTTGGCTTCCGCCAACCCCTTACTCTGTATTACTGTCATTACTGTTAAGCAGACCTTCGGTAATCACGGATTACTGGCCGGTTACGATGCTTAAACCCAGAGGGGCCGGTTTGGGTCGTGACATTTCCCCTACTCTTGAGAAAAAGGGTCAGACTCTGCGACCATGCTAGGTAGTTTTGTCCATTAAATAGAGAGGTGGTGATTTTAAGGCTAGGATTTAAAGTGTCAGATGTAGTAGTCATTATGGGACTCTTCCCTTTAAGTGGCTGAGAAATAGTGATGGATTCACTGGTCAAGTCAACCATGTATAATCTACAATCCTAACCCAAGAATACTACACTAATCATAAAAATTGGAAAGATAGAATTGGATCGACAAGCAATGTGTAGGACTGACCACTATGGGATCATAATATAGCATTCAGTTTCAAAAAAGGCCATATAAGACATTAAATGATGAAAGAGGGATCCATCAAGCAAACAGAGACATAAAGAGTGGTATTGTGTAGAACAGATGAACTAATCAAACCATATGAGTCAGCAGAAGACAACAGAATAGTGGATGGAGCCAAAATAGATAGGGACACTGTCGGATGAACAAAAGAGGTGCTGACTGGTCCTGGTGGGCTTCTGACAGTAGTCAATTAGGCATGGGTGGCCTTTGGCAGGGCCTGGGTGGCCTTCAACAGTGGTTGACCAGGCTTGGATGGTTTTCTGTGACTGTTGACCAGGTCTGGGAGACTTTCAGCAGTAGTCGACTAGGCTTGGGTGGCCTTCGGTGACTGTTTACTTCAACCTAGGTGACCTCTATTGCTGTCGGGACGGGACCCCTACTCTTACAAGAAGTTGATGAAACTTGATGGGTGTGTTGGTGGTGGCTGCGTGGTGGCTATATGGTGGTGTATTGGTTTAGGTTTGCTGCTCTGATATCATGATAGTTTTAGAGAAGAGAAAGAGATGGTGAATAAGTGAGGCCTTCCCTCCTTTTTATATTAGAAATAAAGCATGATTACAGGAGTGCCATAAGGCATGAATTAAGGGCCAGCGCATAACAGCCCACTACATCAATCAAGGAACAAATCAGAATAATATAATTTCCTATTCTAACATATAATATTATATATTGAATAGTACTAGCCTACTTTGTGTCATTAACTTCCTTTGGAAATAACCTTGAAACCTTTACATATTTAGCGGTCTATTTTTCTTACAAGAAAATGAACTATCCAACTCTTATTTGACCCATTTTTAAAAGTTATGTTTTTAACCCTCCTTTTTTAAAAAGTTGTTGGTTACTACATGATCAAATGTTTCTACGAAATCTAAGATGTTCTCTCCGCTTTCATTTCGATCACCAAAACCATATCCGCCATGTATCTGTAAGAATAAGTGGTAGAATAGGAAATAATATTGCATATATTCTATTCTTATTTGATTTTGTTTTCCCTTGATTGATGTAATGGGCTGGCCCATAATTTATGCCTGATGACACTCCTATAATTATGCATTATTATCAATATAAAAGGGGATAAGGTCTCACTCATTCTCTATCTCTTTCTCTTCTCTAAACTTACATGGTATCAGAGCCATGCCATAGCCATCTCTCCTTCTCTATCACCCATCACTACCAGTTGTCTCCTCTCTCCTTCTTACCATACGACGCACCCTTGTAACTCCTCACATCCACCCGGCAACCTCTTCCAGCCTTTTTCTACCCCCGACAGTCTCCACCCAAGCCTCCTAGCTCTTGCTCTCCCCTCAATAGCCTTCACCTTGGCCTCTCAATCCTTGCTCTCCTCTTAACACCCTTTATCCAGCCTTTCATTTCCCTCGTCAAGCCCCTCTAGCCACTGCTCCTAGGTGGCTGACCAGCCTCCATGCTGGTCCGGTCGAGTTCGGCAACCTTTATAGGGTAGCTTGGGTTAGTCTCTTTCCTTTAGGGGTCTTCTGGTGATGTAAAATAGTCTAAAAAAAAGGTTTATACTGGGTTCTTAATTCTTTATGCTTTCATAGTAACTGTTGTGCTTGTTTTTTCACTATCATCTTTCGGATTTATGATTGGCATTGTGTTTGAGGAGTGATTAGTAGAATCTTCATGGTGGATTTGACTAGTGAATCTATTACCTCTCAGCCATCTTAGGGCAAGAGTTCTGTTATCACATCTACTATGACTGATAACCTCAACCCTAGCCTTAAAATCACCACCTCTCTATTCAATGGTCAGAATTACCTAGCATGCTCAGAGAGTCTGATTATTTTCTTGAAGAGCAGAGGGAAGATGGGATATGTTGATAGAGGGTACAGGCACCCAGTATCACAGACCCTCGTTATGACCAGTGGGAGATCACCAATTCCCTAATTATGAACTGGTTGATACATTCACTACACCAAATCGCACCTTTGGCGACTAATCAAATTTTAGTCACCGAAAATACATTCTTTGGCGACTAAAATTTAATTTGTCGGCATTGGTTCATGATATTGCCACTAAAATATTTTAGTCAATAAATATTGCTTATTGGCGACTAAATTTGAATTTAGTCAGAAAAAACTCAAGTTTCAACGACTAAAAATTTGATTGGTCGCTGTTAGTCCAAATTTTAGGCCCAAAAAAAAAATTAATTAGTAATATTGGTTTTTCCCGACTAAAATTAAAATTAGTCGCCAAATAGTACTTTTGGCGACTAATATTTTCGTCGTTGTTAAGTAAACCTTTGGCTACAAAAAATTTGGTCGGCAAATATAAAGTTTCTACTTTTAGCGACTAACATTTTAGTCGCTGTTAGAGTTGGTTTGGCTACTAAATAATGTAGTCTTTATTACTTTAATTTTTGCCGACAAAAATTTACATTAGTCGCCAAAGGTGCCAAAATTATGGTGGGAAAATAAAATGCTATTTGTTGCCCGCCAAGCATTCTCCTCTGTTTAGGAATACAAAACACTTCTCTTTCTCCCACACATCAGTCAGCACCACACCTCACCTTACCGCCAGCGCACACCACTGGGAAGCATGAGACGTCGCACATCGCCACCGCCACTGCCACCGCCGAATACCAGGTTATCTCTCGCTCTCCCTATCAGTCTCGCGCTCTCTCTCGCTCTCTCGCTTGTTGTATCCCCAAATCGGCGAACAACGACGCGATGACGAACAATTCATCGTTGATTTGCTCTAGTTCTTCCTCAATCTCTCCACCGTAGGGTTTTGACTTTATTGCGATCTGATCTGCTCTGGTTTTATTTTAATTTTAATTTGAGCAGGTGGGTATGACAAAGAAGAGAAAGCAGCTAGGGCTTATGATATGGCTGCACTGAAGTACCAGGGAACATCTACCACTACAAACTTCCCTGCATGCTTTTGTGGTGCACAGAAGATTTTAAGAAAAATCAAATAATAGTTTTAATGTTTTTTACTGTCACATATTAAAATGAATTAATACATTTGAAATTGTAGATCAGTAATTACGAAAAGGAACTTGAGGAGATGAAACACATGACCAGGCAAGAATTTGTGGCCTCAATTAGAAGGTAACTATGAATCATATATAGCTAGTTGTATTTATCCTCCCCCTCTGTACTTGAAGAAGAGTGAGTGAGTGCCATGTATCTTATAATCAATTTTTCTTACCATTTTATTTCACCACATCCATCACAAGCTATGATTGTTATTTTATTTTTTTATTTTGGTTAAATAATTTTGTCTAAATACGAATCAATCCTCAACAAGATAGATGCAAACAAAAAATAGGTGATGAGAATTCAATGACATAATATTTTTGTTAGCTTTTGCACTAAAAATCTTCACTGTCATACTAATTCACTTTTTATTGGTCAAGCATGGTACTTTGTAAGCTTTCTTCTTCCAGTAATAAATTTCAGGAAAAGTAGTGGATTTTCTAGGGGTGCATCAAGGTATCTTGGTAACATAATATTTTTGTTAGCTTTTGGACTGATAATCTTTACTGTCATACTGATTCACTTTGTATTGGTCAAGCATGGTACTAAAAGGCAGCATGTTTTTATAATCTTTTATCGTTTTTCTTTTCTTCTTCTACATAATAGACAGTTATTCTTCTAAACGAAAATTAGTTTGTTTGTTATTAAGTGCAGGACATCTATGATTTCATTTTCTATAAGAACTTCATTTAGAATTTGCCTCCTTTGAATCAAACCTTACTACAATACATAATATATATAGTTGTTCTTAGACCAAAATATATATGTAGTTGTTCCTCTCTCTATTCTGCTTTAAGTTCCCAATTCAGAGATCTCTTAAAACTTAATTTATGTTATGTGTTATATTTTTTTCACTGAATTAGATCTCTCTATATAGTGGTTTGGTGTTTAATTGAGAGAAAGATATTTCTTGGGATCCGTTTCTGAGTTTTCTTGACCTGCGTTGACTTACGGTTCGAAATGGTTTTCAATTAAGCTTTTTAACTATTGGATGCTACTATGCTGGAATTCTTTTCACTCACAGGTTAGCTTTGAATGTTTTGTTTAATGTCCCAATTGATGATTTCTATTGATTTTGATTTGTATGGTTGATATGTTCAATTTGATGAATTGGGTATCAATTTGTTTCTTTGAAATTTTTGTATTTTTGTTTGGAAATTCTAAAAACATTATTTTTTAATGGGTTATAGATTTGGAAGTCAGTGGTTTTGTGAAATTTGCTCATTTTGGAGTGGTGGTGGTGATGGAAAATTATGTGGAGTTTCGTTATTATGGGTACCGATTGCAAAGAATTTAAATAAAATAAACAGAAAAATGTTTCAGACCCCATTAATCTCCCACAATTTAACTTGCAATGATTTAATCTCCCACAATTAATCTCTCACAATAATAAAAAAAAAAAAAATAGAGTATCAAACAATGGAAGACTTAGAATACAAAGTATGAAAATAGTCCCTACATGTTAAGTGCTAATGATGTGTTTTTGTTGATCCTTAAAATATCTCTATGATGGGAATAAAATTAAAATTGTTGTTGTTGATGTGTTTATAGACTCGTAATAAATGTTTTTTGAATTTCAAATATTTCACCGCTAACTATAAGAATAAAAGTCTTTCTATATTATTTTGTTTTCATTTTCTGCCCCTTTTCCATTATCCCTAGTCGTGGGTCTCTCTGGTTTAGTTGCAAAGATGGAATGAAACAAAAAATCGAAGGAAAATATATTTGGTAAGGATGCTTCATTGCATTGTTTGGTAATGTCTTGTATTTGAAATCCTTTTCCATACTTGCATTTTATAGGTTCATCTCTTAACAGGACAATTACCCAACTTACAGGAATGGTTTGATTTTCTTTTATATACTCTTCTTATTTGCATGATTTGGATCTTCTAACATGTTTTGTAATTATGTAGTTCATGGAAACTGAGTTGATGCCAAAGAGATCACACCGCAGAGAAGTTTAAATTTTAGGCTGAGGTGTCTTGGCTTATGGACATCATTATCATCTTACTTTACAGCAAAAAAGACACCTTCTTTAGGGAGTTAATCTCCAATGCTTCTAATGTAACTATATTTTTCCTTGGAAATTTCCTTAACAATGTTACGTTTATATCTATTATATGTTAGTCATGAATCAGGCTGGTTTCATCTTTTGCTATTGGCCGAGCGATATCAATCCAAGTTGAACTTGGAGCAAATTATAATTGTCAAGGGGGAAAACTAAATTTTGCCTAACAAAAAAAAAAATCAAAATTAGGTCTATTGTGTAAATTACGTACCTTATATTATGTTGTATTATTATGTGATACCTGGAATTTTATTTTCGTTCATTAGTTGTTGATCACATTAATTGTTCAATCTGTGAAGTCCTAGGCAATTTTCATTAAAGTAGTAGTTTATGTCAATGAAGTTTTTGCAATTCACCCACTGTTGATCAATCTGTCAATGAAGTTTTGTCCCATGTTTCTACATTAATTGTTAAATCTTTGAGTTCTGCATTATAATTGATCATTGTTTTGTAACTTCCATTAATTGTAAAGATTGCCACTTCATTGTGCTTTCTAGCCCTTTCTTTTCCTGATAACCAAACAGCCCTTAAATATAGTAATGGGCAGCTTCTTTGTGCAAAAAATGACTTGTGAGAACTGATGGTACGTAAATAAGACACATATAATGGGAGTTGAAATCGAAAATACGTTTAACTTAGTTGAAAAAGGGGGGTTTGGGTGGCGAAAATGAAAAATAGGGCCCCAACCATTGTTGGGATGTAACATGCAGCTTCTTCATGCCAAAAATGACTTCTGACAACTGATGGTATGTAAATAGGACACGTATTACAACTGCTAGAGGCAACTCTTAAATCATCAATCAATTAATCAATCATCTTATTTACACATCATGATATGACACTTTATTAAAATATCTAAATTAATTTTTTTCTCTTATTTATTCTCAAATCATCAATCAATCATCTTATTTACACATCACTGGACATAAAAAGTAGATAGAAAAAGTAGATTTGTATATCATTTTTCTTAGACATTCTTGAAACATCAAATGATAGATGGACACATTTGTTTTAACAAAAATTTTAGTGAATGTAGGTATTGCTCTCATATTTTTGCCGTGTAAATGCCAATTCTTGATTCACCTCATAACCAACACTACAATAAATTAAGGTTTCAGAGGAGGGAAAAATGCAAATCAGCCACTGAACCACCATACGAACATCACAACCAGTTTCCTCACGTCAAATAGGACCTGTGACAATAGATGAAATGTCGTTAGCACGTGTAGGTTGGGAGTTAGAGCTGAAAACGGCTTAAACTTAACCAAAAAAAGGCGTTAAGGGGGTGAAAATGCAAAATAGCCTTGAACCACCGTACAAACGTCACAACCAGCTTCCTCACGTCAAATAGGACCTGTGACAACCGACGGAATGTCATTAGCACGTGTAGGTTGGGAGTTAGAGCCGAAAACGGTTTAAACATACCCGAAAAGGGGCGTTAAGGGGGCGAAAATGCAAAACAGTCCCCAAACCATCGTACGAACATCACAACCAATTTTCTCATGTCAAATGGGACCTGTGACAATAGACGGAATGTCATTAGCACGTGTAGGTTGGGAGTTAGAGTCGAAAATGACTTAAGCTTAACTGAAAAAGGGCGTTAGGGCGGCAAAAATGCAAAACAGCCCTCGAATCACCATACGGACGTCACAACTAGTTTTCTCATGTCAAATAGGACCTGTGATAACAGAAAAAATGTCATTAGCACGTGTAGGTTGGGAGTTAGAATTGGAAACAACTTAAACTTAACTGAAAACGGGCGTTAAGGGGGCGAAAATGAAAAATAGCCCCGAACCACCGTACCAACATCCCAACCAGCTTCCTCATGTCAAATAGGACCTGTGACAACCGACAGAATGTCATTAGCACGTGTAGGTTGGGACTTAGAGCCGAAAATGACTTAAAGTTAACCGACAAAGGGCGTCAAGGGGGCAAAAATGCAAAACAGCCCCCGGACCACCGTATGGACATCACAACTAGCTTTCTCACGTCAAATAGGACTTGTGTGACAATAGACGAAATGTCATTAGCACGTGTAGGTTGGGAGGTAGAATTGGAAACAACTTAAACTTAACCGAAAAATGGCGTTAACGGGACGAAAATACAAAATAGCCCTTGTAGACACCCCATTTTTTACCGTCCTCAAGACTTGGACGTCACCGTTTGAACACTCGGTGATTATCCATGTTTGTGTTCGTTTGGAGTTCCCGGAGGTCTCGGCTCGCGCGCCTTGCCTCAGGATCCCCGAACTCAACCGTTTAGTGTCTGGTTTTGCACCAAACACTTGCATCTTGCCCTTGAGAGGCATGGTGAGGCTTGTAGACCATCCCCACCCACCACCGGCAGTGGCTAGAGGCCACCGGCTGGTGTTTGATGCCACCGGCAATATAGTTTGCCGGCCGGCACTATTTGTTGCCGGTCAGCACTATTTTGTGCCGGTCGGCACTCTTTTTGGCCAAGATGGCATTTTTGGCCGGCCGATTGTTGTTCATCTGCTTTTGCAGATATTTTTTAAACAGCTGTCTTGCTTTTGCTCTCCTCCATACACGTGTATGGAGGGATCTCCCTCTTGTAAAGCTTGTCTTGTAAGCTTTACAATAGATATAGAGAGAGGCTCTCTCTAGGGAGAAGAAGAGAGGACTTAGGTTAGAGGGAGAGATATTTTGGGAGCAAAAGACAGCCATTGTTGAGCTCTTGTTCTAGGGTTTGGGTGAGATACATTTCCTATCTCTCTTTCCCTCCCATTTGTTCACTAGGTGCTTTGTGTCTTACTATTGCACACAAACACCTAGTGTTTCACCTTCCTCTTGAAACTAGGGTTCTAAGGGCTTGTTCTTGAGTTTCTTGACTGGTTTGGAGCCAAAGGAGGCCATTGGAGCATCATTTGTGAAGAAGGCTTCAAGGGTGAGAATCTAGTCCCATTTTCCCCCTTTTTTTGCATTGATTTTATACCCATCTTAGAGCTGTTTTTGTGCTTATTGTATAACATAAAAAAGTTGTGTTTTTAGGCCCTCTTTATTTTTTATTAAGAGTGTTTTGTTGTTTGAGGGTTGTTGACCACCCTTAGGCCTTGAAAGGCCTCATTTTGGACCATTTTGTGCTAGCTCCGGGATTTTGGTGTTGGGGTCTCTTCACCACTGAAATCTTGAGGGATTTCAGTGGTGAAGATGATGCCTTGAAGTCCCAAGAAGGAGAGGGCCACCCCATCTCCTTGTTGTCCTTGAAAAGGGCATATTTTGGCCTCTTGAGAGAGCCTATGCTTGAGTGTGTGTTGAGCATGTTTGGCTTGTTTTTCATGCTTATATACCTATAATATAACATGATTTTAAGTTGGTTTTGGAACTCCATGAATGCTTAGCATAGTTGCCATGTAATGCCTTATTTATGCCTTAACATGTTTTAGGTTGTTAGCCTTTGTTGGAGCATGTTTTAGGCTTGCATTTGTGAAGATTTTGTGCTTATCTTGACATGTTTTAGGTCTGTCCCTAAGTGTTTGGGTTGATTTCGGCATGCTTGATATAGCTCCTTTGTATTTAGGCCTGTTAGCCTTGAGAGTGTGCATGTGTAGCATGCCATCTTTGCATTGTTTTGGTGATTTGGGATCATCCTATATGCCATTTCAGTCCCATTTCCATGCTTGTTGGATTGCTTGCATGTCTCTTTAATGCCTCATAAGCTTGTGTAGCAATGCTCCATGTTTTGGTGCTTATTCATGCTTTTGTTTTGAGTCATTTGAATGCCATTTAAGTGATTCTTGAGGTTTGTTTTAGCATGATTTCAGAGCTCATGTTGCATGTTAATTGTTCATGATTCCCCCTTTCAAGTGTGCTTGAGGGTTGTCTAATTTGCGCCTAAGTGTTGGGCCTTAATCGTGTGTACGTGTGCATGTGTTTTGGCTTCTTGTTTTGGTCATTATGGCCACTGTTTTAGGCCTTATTAGAGCTGCCTAATTCATGTATAAGCCCATCTTGCCATCCATTTGCATTGCCACATGTATGCTTGCATAATTGCATAAGTTCATTGCAATGCCATGTTGCATTCCTAGCTTGTATGCCTAGGTTGCATTGCATCTTGCATGCATTCCTTGTCCCTTGACTTGGATGATAGGGATTGGGAGTTTTGTTTGATTTGGTTTGCATGCATTTGAAATCAAAGTTGCATACTTGGTCTTTGGGCCATCATGCATGGAAATGCTTGATTGGTGGTCCGAGAATTGAGGCACATGCCCCTTTGAGTCATTATCATGATAAGGGACATGGTTGGTGCATACATGCCTTGAATTGTGCTGCCATGCCTTGTTTTGCCCTCTGTTACTGTGAGTCGCAGGTTCTGCAGGCTTTCTTTGCCAACCGGCAGTGTAAGGTGCCGGCCGGCAATCTTTTCTCTGCCGACAGCTTCAATTTTGTGCCGATGGCCACATACCAGTGCCGGTGATGATCTCACTCAGCCGGTGGTACTCCCCAGTGCCCAGGGATGTAACCCTGAGATTTTAGCAGCCTCCAGAGGAGTGAAGGAAGGAAAACAGTGGCAGCTTGTGCATGACGGCGCGCTTCTCGAGGCGTTTTACTGTTTTTCTTAGTCTATTTAATTTGTTAATTAAATTAGGCAATTTGTAATATTAATTAGCTTGCGTAGTTAATTAATTTGTAATATTTATTCGGTCCCTCCGAGCGAGGGCAAATCTGTAATAAGTGTGCGTGAGTGTGTGTATGTCTTCCAACCTCACGTCTTTCTTCCCTTTTATTTACCTGCTTATGATGGTAGATTAGGGCATGTTTAAATTCAGCATACCTTATGCTATGCATGCGCGTATTCATGCGTTTTGTATTACATGCATTAGGCCCGGTACATCACGCTAACTGCATTCGTACTTCAAATCAAAAAGTGAATATGTGATAATTGTGCATTTTCACATGACATGTTTAGGATAGCCGAGCCTATTCTAGCAACATTTTGTATGCGATGCATTAGACACTCAACATGGACTTGGATCATGCATGTTTGCTAACGAGTTCTTTGTTTTGGCACGGAGTACGATGTAAGTATTTCCGCTTTAGCATATCGCATGAGTGTGAATGTTGCCATAACAACATGCTTAACATGTGGCTAGATGCTTATGTGTTATAAACTGCTTGAATGCCTGTGGGTGAAGGTTGGATTGTTTGAGTTGGAAGAACTCATTGAAATCCGTGTTTTAGCCTACTTGCGAGTAGCAAATTCCAAAGCATCTTCAAAACGAACGGATATGCAATGTTTCTTTCCAAATTAGGCAATCTAGTCTATACTTGTTTGCTGTGCGCATAACATAATAATTTTAGGCTAATAATTGGTTTAAGAACACATAAAGTTTTCAAAAACGGATATCACGGTTAGTAGAGGCCGGTCTTCAGACCGGGCGAAAAGGGGTGCTCATAGCTGAGCTTCCCCGATCGTACCCAAGCTCCCGAGCCGAGACAACTCCGGTGATGACGGACATGTGGCCTTCGGCACCGAGTCAGGGTTTCCTAAATTTCCCATTTTAAAAAATATTTAGGTGGTGACTCTGTATCTGGCAAAGCAGTCCATGTTTGGCACTACTTTTTCAAAAATCTGTTTCTCAAAATGATTTGCCAGATTTGGACTCTTTGGTTCAAGATTAAGAACTGCGACACAAAATCGAGAGTCCGAACTGTAGCGAGGTCCCCTCCCCGCGGGCTTGTTACAGTTTCTGGCGACTCTGCTGGGGACTTTTAGGGAGCTTGACTCGAACTCGTGATATCCTGTTTTGATTTCGCTTATGTGTTTCTTTGCATTGCATGTGCATTGGTGCGCCTAGGAACACAGTGTTTGCCATCTGCCATTCCTGAACGGTTTGCCGGAGGCTTGTCTTGTCAAGGCATGTCCATAAGGCTGACCGGCTATGGGCTCTGACAGTATGGGAACACAAACCCCGGTTTACCGAGGCACCCTTTTTGACCATTCGACCTAGTGCATATTCGGAATCCATAGTGACCATCCCAAGTTAGGACAGGTTGCTTACCCGATATTAGGTTGTTTGAGAACTGCTGTGTGCATAGTGAAACCCTAGTTCCTGACAAAATAGGACAGGGAAACCCTACCCCAACATAGGGGTGTTTTGGCTCTCACTTACTTGCTATGTGCTTTTAGAGTATATCTCTACAGGAACGCATATACCAGATTGCGAGTTTGAGTATCGGGCCCGAGGGCACCAGAATCAGTATTGTTGAGAATCAGTTTTCAGGAGTCAGTTATCCGCGGGTATCAGATTCAGTATTTTGGGAACAGAAATCTGGGAACAGTGATCAGCAGTAGGGTACAGTTGTTTGGCTACGCCCGTATTCGATCAGTTTGGGCTGAAATGCTGTCTGTTTTTTCTTTCAGTTCAGAGAGTTGCAGAGTTGATACAGAATAGCCAGTGTTTCCCCTTGCTAAGGCAGGATTTATGGCGGCACAAAATTCAGAAGAAGTTGTGGTTATGACGGCTGCATTGGAGCAGGGGACCGCTCCGCAGAGTGAGGCCAGCATCAGTATGTCATACCCGCCCAGGTCGCCCGTTGTGCACCCGGTTTGGGCTCCTCAGTTATACCAGGCTCGCGAGCCCACCACCTTCGAAATGATGGGAATGATAGGTGACCTCCAAAGGTTTGTGGCAGACCTCGCCTATGGAATGTCGGCTTCACCGCCAGCGGCGCCATGTGCCGGGAATTTCGTGCCACAAGAGCCCCCGCTACTGGGGCGGATCGTAATAGAGCTTAGCCAGCCAGAGGTGGCTTCCAGCTACAGCCGCGACATGCCAGCATCAACCCCGACCCTTGATCAGGCTGAGGCCAGAGGAAAAAACAAGGCAAAGGTAGACGCCGACCCTATTGAACAACTGCTGTGGGCAGTCGAGGCTCTGAAAGTCAGAGGGATGAACAAGCAACAAACATCCGCAATCGTGATCAAAGCTGTGGAAGATGCTTTCCCTGCTCCAATCAAAGGCAGTTCAAGCCAGGCAGAAAACCGGGATGGGCCCCGTCATGCCCAGACAATTCCTGTCACTCCCAACCCTGCACCGGGAAAGGTTCAAAAGGCCAAGGCAACGCCAGCCGATCCTTTCGCTAGTGCATCTGGCAAGAATCCTCAAACTGCAAAGTACCTGCCCCGAGGGCGCAGGGTCTTTCACGACCTCCACATGCCTTTGTCTAGGGCATTGCTAATATTGGCGAAGAATGGGCATCTTAAGCCTTTGGAGCCCCGGCCACTCCCGAAGAATCTCCCCACCACTCATGATGCTACCTTGTACTGCGCGTACCATCAACAGTCCGGTCACAGTACCGATGGATGTTCCCGCCTTCGTCATGAAGTGCAGGATTTGATTGATAACAAGGTTATCCTACCACCCACCTCAGGCAAGCCCGTCACCACTCAGTTGTTGGATTTCGAGGGCTCAGATACTGCGAGTATGTGAAGTGGACCGCCTGCGGGCAACATTTGGTGTATTTTTGAAGCGTTTGGCACGCATTTATGAGCATCGGTGAAACCGAGTTTTGTAAATCCTGGCTTGGATGTCGAGTCAGTCTTTTGTTTTGAGTTTGTCTCTTTGTCTTGAGTCAATCTTTTTTTGCTTAAGGGTCTGTCTGGTTGTATCGAGTCAGTCCCCGTTGTATATAATACCAGGTGATTCTGGGGTTTTTGTCCCGAACACCGTTTTGTTTTGTAATTATCTTTTTTTTGTTTTGAGTCTGTTTCTGCCGAGGGGCCAGTTGCACCAACAAAGCCGAATGAAACAGCTGTTGCTATCTCAAACTTCATGCTTGCTTTCAGCATAAGTGCCAGAGAATTTGATTGGGCTGACAGTACATCTCGCCTGCTCTCCTGCGCGCCAAACTCATTGCATTAACCTAAGTTTTCCAAAAACAAACTTTTTGAACACTGCGGTGACGAAAACGAAGAGGAAGGAATTCCTCGGGTTTTGCAAAATTTTGATCATTTTGAGAGAAAGAGAGGCGTGCTAAGCCTTTTAATGAATGAAATCATGCTTGTCGGCGTGAGTACTGAGAAGGATCCTGGCCTGATCCAGATTGGTTCCACACTATCTTCGGCGCGAGCGATTTGTCGCTTTCTTAAAAACTTTCAAAAACAAATGTTTTACGCGGCCCTGTGAAGACTTGTGTGGAATCCCTCTTGAGGTCGCGCAGCCTAGGATCGCTCTCAGCCTCAAGATTCAACCTATTTGTTTTCCGACTTTGAGCCCGTTCAGAACGTTCAGGAAGTTCAACGGACAAACGCCGTGAAGGGTCTGTATGGCCAGTTTCGAAGCAGCCCTCGAGTAAGAGGCACCAAAGCCGAATCAGAAGGAGTAGATTTCACCGGAAGAAGCTTGTGGAGTAACCGGGATGGATTCTCCGCAAATCAGTACAACAGCCGTTCTCCTAGACACAGATAGGCTTCAATTTCAAAAAAAAAACCATTTGACATGGACTTGCTACACTTTTTACCATTTGAGAGGCTCGCTGGGTCGAAAACCCAGAAGGGCGACCCAGGCAAAAGTTAGAGCAAGAGAAAAATACAAAAAAAGCAAAAATACAAAAAAGAAGAAAAGAAAAGAAAAAGAAAAATGCAAGAAAAAAGAAATAGAAGATGAAAAAAAGCTCACAAGGTCGAAAACCCACATTGGGCGCCTTGGCAAAAGTGAGAGCCTAAAAAAAAAAAAAAAAGTGAAAAGTGAAGGTTGAAATACCCGAGTGTACCTTAACCGGAACTACGTGAGGCTTGATTCCCATGTTTGGGATACGTAGGCAACTTCATCATGAAGTCCAGCCCCCAACGCTTTCATAGCGTCTCAGTCCATGCAATGGTTTCGATTTCATCCCAAAGTCCAGTGGCCGACACCCTTCAAGGTGATTGTGTTCATATATGTGTTGTGACCGTCTTCGTCATCTCTTTGTCTGAGAGTTCGACCATCGCCAATGAAGACTGTTTACAGATTGCTGCGGCACCATCCCAAACAAGGGGCAACTTTCCGTTGCCACAAGCCGCGGTGAGCCGCCATTCAAACCAGGAGCAACTTTCCGTTGCCATCCACCCCCTTCAAACCAGGGGCAATTTTCCATTGCCTTTGATCTGAGGTTGCGCATCTCGAAGAGTACGCTCCATGCTCGTCGAGCATCAGCTGTTTGAAAAATAGTTTTTGAAAATTTTTACTGAGGCTGACTATTTTCTCGAAAACTATTTCATTTTCCAAAACCGGACCATTATCTTGGACCCAAAAAGGAAAACTTTCAGTGCTTGCTGCCTGACTTGCATGGTTTTCAAATAAAAAATTGAGCAAGTACGTTAATCCGACTCTCATTTTGATCAAAATTGTTTTAGTAGAAAGCAAAAAACAAAAGAATGGTTAAAATGATGAACTAGGGGCACAGTTGAGTCAGGC
The DNA here is from genome assembly GCF_055761805.1 of Camellia sinensis. Taxonomy (NCBI): domain Eukaryota; kingdom Viridiplantae; phylum Streptophyta; class Magnoliopsida; order Ericales; family Theaceae; genus Camellia; species Camellia sinensis. The sequence goes on from NC_138972.1 coordinate 66,247,441, forward strand.
GTTCTGTCTTTCCCCGTCATCGACGTATTTGCTAGAAGGGCGCTCTACCCGCCAGAAGAAATAGCTGTGAGCTAACGATGTTGAGCATGAATCCACACCTTTCTTTTTTATCCATCAATCACTCCGGGGAGGGATGAAAAATGAGAGAATGAAGAATAGAGAGGTGTAAGTTGAGAGAAAAGTGAGGAAAAAGGGTTTTGAGAGAAAATCCGAGCTCGAGAGCCGAGTGATGTGAGAATCACAAATCAGAAGGGGGCGGGAAACAATACCCAGATTGAACTGGCTCCTCGCGATCCGAGGTCCCCATCTTCGCTAACGTGTCTGTGTGTCGTGTCTCTTTGGTTTGACGCTCTCGTCTTTTGTTTTTAGTCTTTCCCGAGCGTGTCTCGTTGTGTTTAGGTCGTGCACCTATATTTGAGTCCGTCCCGCTGTGTTCAGTTGTAGGCTCGACATCCCGGTCTGAAAAACCCTCATTCGATTTCAAAAATCATTTATGCTCAAGAATGCTGTGCCATTCTCTACATTTGAACGTGTTTTCAACTCCAACCGGTTCCATCTTTGAGGTCCGTCCTGTTAGATTGGGCCGTTTGTTCAGAATTTTGCCGTGTACAGAATGAATCGAATGTTGTGTTATGGGCTGTATGCAGATTAATCCCCCAACAGAGCAAGGGCTGTGTGTCCAGAATCAGGCAGTGGGCTGCTTGGGTTATTTTCGCCATTGGCTGTTTAAGTTATCTGATTATTACAGTGCAAGTGTTCAATTTTCAGATAACCAATCAATTTCATTTACATTGAGGTGTAACATGATGAGATGCGATGCAATGCATGGAATGTGTAAATGTAAACACTTTTTTCAGATAAAAAGTCCGTTTCATTTCATTATCTTTTCAAATGTACAAGTTTTGGAAACAAAAATCTACCTGCGGCAGTACAAGGTAATCTATCTACCAACAAAAAGAAAAGTACAAGAAAGAGAAAGATAACAAAAAGTCGCATCTGTATCGAGCACTCCAAGGGCCGTCAGTCCGTCCTAGTCCTCTTCCTGGACAAGGGTCCAGGAGCATCATCAGCATCGTCGTCAGAGCCCGAGCTAGAACCGCCTCCGGTCTCCTCCTCTGATGACTCGGACTCCGCCTCTGCCTCCGCCTCTGACTCCTCGTCATCATCATCGTCCGGGACTGGAGCTCGCGAGCTACTCCCGACATGAGTACGCCCTCCCCTAGTACGGGGAAATATCCGGCCCTCCTCATCTCTCCCCCGGGCAGGGACAGAAGGCCCAGCTGGTGCACCTCCTGCCATGGGAATCTGGAAATGAGACTGAAAAGGTACACAAAAGGGAAACGCATCAGTATACTGTGAACAGTTTAAAGGTGCAGAATGCAGTGTATGAGTACAGTGTAAGAATGCCGTGAGCAGTTTATCAGTACAGAGTACGGTGCAGAATACAGTGTATGCAGCGTATCAGATGCTGTGAGATCAATGTATCAGGGGTTGTGCCGTGCATTAGATTATGCAAAGCAGTGTATGAATGGTTTGAGGCCAGTGTCAGAAGGACATACCGGTATGCTGTAGAGGGCTAGGAGATCAAATGTCCGCTGGAGCATCCCCATCATCGAGGCATTCATCGCCAACGACTGACGGGTGTACCCAGAAGAAGCCTGCAAAAGTATCAGATACATCAATATTCTGTGGAATATCAAATAAACTGAAATGAATGACTGTACAGAAATGCAGTAAAACATACCGGAGGTAAGTCGGGGACATCGATGAACTCGTGACCAGCCAGTGGAGGGGCGAAGGGGATCTGATAGGTCGACCCACCCTGCCCCTGGAAAGTCAGTACAGTAGGCAGGGCAGGCCAGCCAGCTCCTCGTCCTCCCTGCACTCCACCCCTACCACGGACCCGGGCCCTCCTCGAAGATCCAGCCCCTGCTCCCGCTCCGGCCCCAGCCGCCGATGCCACAGGCCTGGCCCCCTCTGCTCGACGGCCGCTCAGGGGGCGCATCAGGTACGTCCGCACGTACTCCTGATAGTCTCCAGTGCCTCGGAAGCCGGCCTCCTCCCAGCCGATGGAGTAATCATCCAGCTGCTCAATGGTCAGCCCCTCGGTCTCCCTCATGTCTGCAGGAGGGGGAACCGGGACTATCTGCTCAGGTAACCCCAGGGTCTGGCGTAGAAAACGCTCCCCCAGGTACCAAGCCCGACAGACCGGGCCCTCAAGCAGAATCCGGAAACGCGAGGTCTCCTCCGCACCAGGGAACCGACCCCGCATCGCCGCCGGCATAGGAGCCCACGGCCGCCAAGTGATCTGAAAATGGCAGACAGTTTGTTATCTACTGTTATTGAAATATATAGTTGGAAAGCGAAGGTTAAATGAACTGTAAGTAAAGCATACCTCCACGGGGTGATGGTGTCGAAATATCGGCGGAAGAAGCCGAACGTCTCCCGTGGTCGCCGGGTGCATCTCCCGTCGAAGCGACTCGAAAACGGGACGGCCAGAGGAGTCTCCGCAACTGGCACGGGGGCAAGCCTAGGAAAGTAGGCGTAAACCCACAACTGCAAAACAGATGTCAGTATGACCGTCAGAGTAAAGCAGAAATAGCAGAGCCATGTGTTGTGCAGTGTATTGTTTGCAGTGTACAGTGTGAGCAGTGTACAGTCAGTGTAAAGCAGAATGTATGTGTGTGCCGTGTGTACAGTATACAACAAGTATAGAGCAGACTACAGTGTGTGCAGTGTACAGAGTACAGAAAGTACGAGACAGAAATGAAAAAAGTGGAGAAGAAGTGTACCTCCCAAGCCCGCCAGTAGCCTCCGAGTAGCTGGCCGCTGCCGCGGGAAGCCGAGCTCATATATCCATAAAGGGTGGCCGGAGCAGCACCGCCCCAGTCGTAGTGCAGGATGTCCCGGACGTCCACCAGTGCACTGAGAAGACAGAGAGGCACGGTGTTCGCCCAGTCGGCGAAGATGGTAGTCCCGAACAAGAACATGAGGAAGCCGTGAGCATACCTCTCCTCGTCCTCCGGGGTCATCTGCGCCTCCTCCTCCAACACGGGCTGGACTCGAAACTGGACCTCGAACCAGGAGTATCGGACGAAACCTGGGCGAGCTAGGGGTAGCGCCTCCCCCAGTAGATGGACCTGAGCGGCGGTCCACTCATCCATGTCTGTGTCAAAAGGGATCGGATCCCCCCCTACCCCGATGCCAGTAAGCATCGAGAAATCATGAGGGGTCATCGTCATATCCCCTGCAGCAGAGAAATGAAAAGAATTGGTGGTGTCCCACCATCTCTCCGCCAGAGCGGCAAGGAGAGGTCTGCATGTGGACAATCTGGAGAGCCCTCGGCAGAAGGTCCCGAAGCCCGCTCGGTCTACGATGCGTCGGACTGCGTCAGGGAGCTCATCATACCACTCCCGCGCACCAGTATTCTCATACCCGCGAATGGTATGGGAACCCTCCTGTAAACAGAAAATAACGGTGGCAAGACAACATTCAAAATGCAGTTTTGAAAGGACAGATATAGCATGTATGCAAGTTTGTCAGTTTCAGGCAAATACCGGGTGCCGGTGTGCTTACAGTGAAATACGTGTGCTGTGTCAACGTGCTTGGGTGTTTCAGAACAGATATAGCATGCATGCAGGTTTGACAGATTCAGACAAATACTGGGTGCCAGTGTATGTGCAGTAGAATACAGTGAGTGCAGTGTGTTTGAGTGATTCAGGGCTAGTGCAGTGTGTGTGCATGTGTCAGTCTCAAATAGATATCAGTTGTATGTATGTTTACAGTCAACTACGGTCTACGGTATATCAAATTCAAGCAGTTAAAGAGTACAACTAACTATGACAGTTTTTGTATCCTACATTGCGGAAAGTAAAACAGAAGACAGAGAATTACCTCAGAAGTGCCGAATGAAAGGTGGGAGGTAGGCTCACGCAGCAGTAGCTCAGGCGCCACATGCCTCTCGAAGCTCCGGAACTGACGCAGGCCGTCGGGGGGCAGAATATGGATCGCCGGCCGGTAGGTCGCCGGGTCGAACGGGCGCTCGCTCAGTGGTAAGAGCTCGACCTCGGGATCCATCTCGTGGTCCGGGGGAGTCACCCCACGTGGAATGTCGTCCGCCATGTAGAGAATGATGTGAAAATGGCCTGGAAAAGGGAAACCGGGTCGGAATACGAAGAGTCAACCAAAAAGTCAACTCCCGAGAGGGTCGAAAATGGCCGGGAAGGCCGGAATGTGAAAAGGCACAGAAATGAAGAGGAAAGTGAGGGGAACAAACCCCGAAAAGGCTAGAACGCCAAACGAGGCACCGAAACGAAAATGCGATCGGTGGAAAATGTTCGAAACGCGAAGAGAATCGCGAATCCGAAGACGAAACGAGCGTAGAATGCGAAGAAACGGGCGAAAAATGAGAGAGAAACACTCTAGAGAGAGAGGGCAAGGGATTTCGGCGGTGGAGAAGTGAGGAAATAGGGCTTGAAGCCCTATTTTAAAACACCCAAGGTGAAAAGTCAAAACTGCCCCGCATCAGCAACTGTTTGCCGGTCGGCAATGTTTTGTGCCGGCCGGCACTTTTTTGTGCCGATAGAATTGTTTTTATGCCGATGGCCAGCCGGTGGCCTCCCCTTTCGGCCGGTGGGGTTCCCACAGCCTTGTTTAGGCCATTTGAGTTGTTTTGGGTCTTCATAGCTCGAGAAAGTGCAAGAAAGTGCATCTCCGACGCTCAACCGGCCTCCGTTCTGACCGCGGGCCGTGTCTCCAGTGCGTGGCACTCGAATTCGTGCAAGGTGTATCCTTTTTGTATCCTTTTAAATTCAAAAGTTGCCCCATGTGTGTTGCACGAGTTCATCACACTACTTCGGTGCATTACATCACACTGTCATGCGCCACACATTTGCATTGTTATGCACGTGTTACATGCATTGCAACACGCACCCCTTTGCATTGTCGGGCACATTTCTCATGCATCATCATCACATTTCCATTCCATGCATTGTCATGCATTCCGGAACACGTGCGTTGTTGCGCATTTAAGTCTTTTTTGTGCATTTCAAACTGTCGCACTGTTTTGTGCATTTCAAATTGTCGCACTGTTTTGTGCGTTGTATTTCAATCGCACTGTTTTGCGCGTCGCACTGTTTCGTGCACCTCACTTGCATCTTGCATGCATCCATTCGCGCTATCTTGCGCACCTCGCTTGTACTTGTTAGTACATTGCATTGTTTTGAGTTCAAAACCGGCTTCGCGTAGCGTATAAGTCCAACTTTCAAAACCGGCTTCGCGTAGCGTATAAGTCCAACTTTCAAAATCGGCTTCGCGTAGCGTATAAGTCCAACTTTCAAAACCGGCTTCGCGTAGCGTGTAAGTCCACTTGTATCATTTTGCATCTTATGAGACACACGTATCTCATTTGTTTCATTTTGCATTCCGTGTGGCATGTGTGTCACACTTACATTCTGTGCACGGTCTGGCGAGACCTTAAACACGCATGGTCTGGCGAGACCTTAAACACGTACGGTCTAGGAGACCTTAAATCCTTGGGAGGTACGAAACCTCCGGTGCATCGATGTGCACGTTTATTTTTTTTTGGCATATAAGTCCATTTGCATCAACTTACATTCCATACGGCATGCGTGCCTCATTCTTGCATTGTCATGCATATTGCTAACAATATTGTACCTGTTAAGTTTGTTTTCTTTTCAGGAACGGTATTGTATGTGCGGTTCATTTGAGGCTGGAGCGACCAGACGAACCGGACAGGTATTTAGCGGTCTGGCGAGACCTTAAACACGCACGGTCTAGGAGACCTTAAATCCTCTAAAGGTGCAACTCCTTTGGTGTTTGTCGTGCCCGAACGACTTTCGGTGGTCTGGTAAAGCCACCTGCCTATGTTTGCGATGAGTTCCTAGAAGACCAACTGGGACGGTGGAAACTAGAGTTCGAACGGCTGATGCCTAGAACGCAAAGGTTCGGGAGTTCCGAGACTAAAGTCTGGTTTAAATACCCAGGGGTTTACCCTCAGCTTGAAATCTGTATGGAAGCCCCATAGGTTGAGGCGGCATGTCTACGCCTCAATTCTGGATACTGAACCAACCTAGTATATCGCCCTGTTGGTAAGATAGGGAAAGTTGCAATCATAGTCATTGCATCATAGTGCATTGTCATGCATTTCCATCGTATCTTGCATGCATCCATAGCATTTTCCCCAGTAGGTCTCATTGCACTGCATTGTCATGCATGTTGTAAATATCCATTCCATTGCATATTTGTAGATATCGCATTGTAAATTGCATGCATTCATTGCATCACCTTCCATCCATGGCTTGCGCCTTTCCAGGTTGAGCTTGGTCCGGTATGTGCCCTTACTTTTCATGTTAAAACACAGTTCTGCATGTGTATCGCGCCGATTCCACGCTGATATGTTGGTTGAGGGTTGCGGCACCTTTTCTGTGTTACACATGGCCCGTATGTGTACATGCCTTTCCTAGGCAAAATTTGGTTTGGCTTGTATGCCATATCCATTGTATCCATACCCACTCCATTGCATATTTGTAGATATTGCATTGTAGATTGCATGCATTCATTGCATCACCTTCCATCTATGGCTTGCGCCTTTCCATGTTGAGCTTGGTTTGGTATGTGTCCTTACTTTTCATGTTAAAACACAGTTCTGCATGTGTATCGCGCCGATTCCACGCTGATATGTTGGTTGAGGGTTGCGGCACCTTTTCTGTGTTACACATGGCTTGTATGTGTACATGCCTTTCCTAGGCAAGATTTGGTTTGGCCTGCGTGCCATATTCATGTATTACATTGTAGTGTAATTTTTGCATCCGGCATTAGGATCGTAGTCCTTTCTCCAGCGGGTCGTTTCCCCACTTATGTTAATTCCACCCAATACTTGTTCTTGCGTCTGTCTACAATACTCATAGTTCAGTTGACCGTTCTATGGTAGGCAGACTTGTTATCTCCATCAATCTATTTGACATAGGTGTGGTTTTGAACCACTCGTGATTGGATCACGATTCAAATGCTTCGCATGTCGCTTGCATTGTTTCAATTACATTACATCTTCATTTGCATTGTTTATACATTGTTTTGTATATATTGCATATCGTTTTGCATCCATTTTGCATTGTCATGCATGTTGCTAACCATATTGTACCTGTTAAGTTTGTTTTCTTTGCAGGCACGATATTGTATGTACGGTTCATTTGAAGCTGGTGCAACCAGACGAGCCGCACATGTATTGTATCTCCCGAGTGAGACGTATTGAGAATTCCATAATTCTCTTACATCCTTTCTGCATTGTAGTGTAGTTTGGTATGCTAGCTTAAAATTGTCGCATGTTTGCTTCATTACAGCTTTTCTTTGCATGATCATAAGTTATGTCCGGCTCTCTGCATTGTCTTGCATTTTGCCCCTGCCTTCGGGCGCATATCTTGATTGTCTTGCATGTTTGTCTAAGTCTTCGGCCTTGTCAAAAATGGGTCGTCTCTGGGCTTTGACATTCACTCCCGTCATTGTTATGACTTTCGAGTTCTGTCAAAGAGGGGCAACTGTAGACACCCCATTTTTGACCGTCCTCAAGACTTGGACGTCACCGTTTGAACACTCGGTGATTATCTATGTTTGTGTTCGTTTGGAGTTCCCGGAGGTCTCGGCTCGCGCGCCTTGCCTCAGGATCCCCGAACTCAACCGTTTAGTGTCTGGTTTTGCACCAAACACTTGCATCTTGCCCTTGAGAGGTAGGGTGAGGCTTGTAGACCGTCCCCACCCACCACCGGCAGTGGCTAGAGGCCACCGGCTGGTGTTTGATGCCACCGGCAATGTAGTTTGCCGGCCGGCACTATTTGTTGCCGGTCAGCATTATTTTGTGCCGGTCGGCACTCTTTTTGGCCAAGATGGAATTTTTGGCCGGCCGATTGCTGTTCATCTGCTTTTGCAGATATTTTTTAAACAGCTGTCTTGCTTTTGCTCTCCTCCATACACGTGTATGGAGGGATCTCCCTCTTGTAAAGCTTGTCTTGTAAGCTTTACAAGAGATATAGAGAGAGACTCTCTCTAGGGAGAAGAAGAGAGGACTTAGGTTAGAGGGAGAGATATTTTGGGAGCAAAAGACAGCCATTGTTGAGCTCTTGTTCTAGGGTTTGGGTGAGATACATTTCCTATCTCTCTTTCCCTCCCATTTGTTCACTAGGTGCTTTGTGTCTTACTATTGCACACAAACACCTAGTGTTTCACCTTCCTCTTGAAACTAGGGTTCTAAGGGCTTGTTCTTGAGTTTCTTCACTGGTTTGGAGCCAAAGGAGGCCATTGGAGCATCATTTGTGAAGAAGGCTTCAAGGGTGAGAATCTAGTCCCATTTTTTCCCTTTTTTGCATTGATTTTATACCCATCTTAGAGCTGTTTTTGTGCTTATTATATAACATAAAAAAGTTCTGTTTTTAGGCCCTCTTTATTGTTTATTAAGAGTGTTTTGTTGTTTGAGGGTTGTTGACCACCCTTAGGCCTTGAAAGGCCTCATTTTGGACCATTTTGTGCTAGCTCCGGGATTTTGGTGTTGGGATCTCTTCACCACTGAAATCTTGAGGGATTTCAGTAGTGAAGATGATGCCTTGAAGTCCCAAGAAGGAGAGGGCCACCCCCTCTCCTTGTTGTCCTTGAAAAGGGCATATTTTGGCCTCTTGAGAGAGCCTATGCTTGAGTGTGTGTTGAGCATGTTTGGTTTGTTTTTCATGCTTATATACCTATAATATAACATGATTTTAAGTTGGTTTTGGAACTCCATGCATGCTTAGCATAGTTGCCATGTAATGCCTTATTTATGCCTTAACATGTTTTAGGTTGTTAGCCTTTGTTGGAGCATGTTTTAGGCTTGCATTTGTGAAGATTTTGTGCTTATCTTGACATGTTTTAGGTCTGTCCCTAAGTGTTTGGGTTGATTTCGGCATGCTTGATATAGCTCCTTTGTATTTAGGCTTGTTAGCCTTGAGAGTGTGCATGTGTAGCATGCCATCTTTGCATTGTTTTGGTGATTTGGGATCATCCTATATGCCATTTCAGTCCCATTTCCATGCTTGTTGGATTGCCTTGCATGTCTCTTTAATGCCTCATAAGCTTGTGTAGCAATGCTCCATGTTTTGGTGCTTATTCATGCTTTTGTTTTGAGTCATTTGAATGCCATTTAAGTGATTCTTGAGGTTTGTTTTAGCATGATTTCAGAGCTCATGTTGCATGTTAATTGTTCATGATTCCCCCTTTCAAGTGTGCTTGAGGGTTGTCTAATTTGCGCCTAAGTGTTGGGCCTTAATCGTGTGTACGTGTGCATGTGTTTTGGCTTCTTGTTTTGGTCATTATGGCCACTGTTTTAGGCCTTATTAGAGCTGCCTAATTCATGTATAAGCCCATCTTGCCATCCATTTGCATTGCCACATGTATGCTTGCATAATTGCATAAGTTCATTGCCATGCCATGTTGCATTCCTAGCTTGTATGCCTAGGTTGCATTGCATCTTGCATGCATTCCTTGTCCCTTGACTTGGATGATAGGGATTGGGAGTTTTGTTTGATTTGGTTTGCATGCATTTGAAATCAAAGTTGCATACTTGGTCTTTGGGCCATCATGCATGGAAATGCTTGATTGGTGGTCCGAGAATCGAGACACATGCCCCTTTGAGTCATTATCATGATAAGGGACATGGTTGGTGCATACATGCCTTGAATTGTGCTGCCATGCCTTGTTTTGCCCTCTGTTGCTGTGAGTCGCAGGTTCTGCAGGCTTTCTTTGCCGACCGGCAATGTAAGGTGCCGACCGGCAATCTTTTCTCTGCCGACAGCTTCAATTTTGTGTCGATGGCCACATACCAGTGCCGGTGATGATCTCACTCAGCCGGTGGTACTCCCCAGTGCCCAGGGATGTAACCCTGAGATTTTGACAGCCTCCAGAGGAGTGAAGAAAGGAAAACAGAGGCAGCTTGTGCATGACGGCGCGCTTCTCGAGGCGTTTTACTGTTTTTCTTAGTCTATTTAATTTGTTAATTAAATTAGGCAATTTGTAATATTAATTAGCTTGCGTAGTTAATTAATTTGTAATATTTATTCGGTCCCTCCGAGCGAGGGCAAATCTGTAATAAGTGTGCGTGAGTGTGTGTATGTCTTCCAACCTCACGTCTTTCTTCCCTTTTATTTACCTGCTTATGATGGTAGATTAGGGCATGTTTAAATTCAGCATACCTTATGTTATGCATGCGCGCATTCATGCATTTTGTATTACATGCATTAGGCTCGGTACATCACGCTAACTGCATTCGTACTTCAAATCAAAAAGTGAATATGTGATAATTGTGCATTTTCACATGACATGTTTAGGATAGCCGAGCCTATTCTAGCAACATTTTGTATGCGATGCATTAGACACTCAACATGGACTTGGATCATGCATGTTTGCTAACGAGTTCTTTGTTTTGGCATGGAGTACGATGTAAGTATTTCCGCTTTAGCATATCGCATGAGTGTGAATGTTGCCATAACAGCATGCTTAACATGTGGCTAGATGCTTATGTGTTATAAACTGCTTGAATGCCTGTGGGTGAAGGTTGGATTGTTTGAGTTGGAAGAACTCATTGAAATCCGTGTTTTAGCCTACTTGCGAGTAGCAAATTCCAAAGCATCTTCAAAACGAACGGATATGCAATGTTTCTTTCCAAATTAGGCAATCTAGTCTATACTTGTTTGCTGCGTGCATAACATAGTAATTCTAGGCTAATAATTGGTTTAAGAACACATAAAGTTTTCAAAAACGAATATCACGGTTAGTAGAGGCCGGTCTTCGGACTGGGCGAAAGGGGGTGCTCATAGCTGACCTTCCCCGATCGTACCCAAGCTCCCGAGCCGAGACAACTCCGGTGATGACGGACATGTGGCCTTCGGCACCGAGTCAGGGTTTCCTAAATTTCCCATTTTAAAAAATATTTAGGTGGCGACTCTGTATCTGGCAAAGCAGTCCATGTTTGGCACTACTTTTTCAAAAATCTGTTTCTCAAAACGATTTGCCAGATTTGGACTCTTTGGTTCAAGATTAAGAACCGCGACACAAAATCGAGAGTCCGAACTGTAGCGAGGTCCCCTCCCCGCGGGCTTGTTACAGCCCTGAACCACCGTACGAACGTCAAAACCGGCTTCCTCACATCAAATAGGACTTGTGACAACCGACGGAATGTCATTAGCACGTGTAGGTTGGGAGTTAGAGCCGAAAACGGCTTAAACTTAACCGAAAAGGGGCGTTAAGGGGGCGAAAATTCAAAACAGACCCTGAACAACCGTGTGGCTCACACGGATTGCTTCTCCATGACAAATAGGAGTTGTGAGAACTGACGGAATGTAATTCAGACTCGTAGGTTGGGAGTTAGAGCCGAATACGCCCTAAACTTGGTCGAAAAATGGCGTTTCTAGGGCGAAAATTCAAAACAGCCCCCGAACCACTGTGTGGCTCACACGGATAGCTTTTCCATGACAAATAGGACTTGTGAGAACTAACAGAACGTAATTCAGACGTGTAGGTTGGGAGTTAAAGCCGAATATGCCATAAACTTAGTCGAAAAAGGGCATTTTGGGGGTGAAAATTCAAAACAGCCCTTGAACCACCGTATGGCTCATACGGATAGCTTTGCCATGGCAAATAGGACTTGTGAGAACTAACGGAACGTAATTCGGACCCGTAGGTTGGGAGTTAAAGCCGAATATGCCCTAAACTTAGTTTAAAAAGTGCGTTTCGAGGGCGAAAATTGAAAATAACCCCCGAACCGCCGTGTAGCCAACACGAACAGCTTCCCCATGCCAAATATGACTTATGACAACTGATGGAATGTTATTCAGACCCGTAGGTTGGGATTTAGAGACGAATACGTCCAAAACTTAGTCGAAAAAGGTCGTTTTAGGGGCGAAAATTCAAAACAGCCCTTGAACTGCCATATGGCCGACACGAATAGCTTCCCCATCCCAAATATGACTTGTGATAACTGATGGAATGTTATTCGGACTCGTAGGTTGGGATTTAGAGCCAAATACGCCCAAAACTTAGTCGAAAAAGGGCATTTCGGGGACGAAAATTCAAAACAACCCCCGAACCGCCGTGTGACCAACACGAACACCTTCCCCATGCCAAATAGGACTTGTGAAAAATGACGGAATGTTATTCGGACCTATAGGTTGGGATTTAGAGCCAAATACGCCCAAAACTTAGTCGAAAAAGGGCGTTTCGGGAGCAAAAATTCAAAACAGCCCTTGATCTACCGTGTGGCCGACACGAACAGTTTCCCCATGCCAAATATGACTTGTAAGAACTGACAGAATGTTATTCAGACCCGTAGGTTGAGATTTAGAGCCGAATACGCCTAAAACTTAGTCGAAAAAGGGCGTTTCGGGGGCGAAACTTCAAAATAGCCCCCGAACCTCCGTCTAACTCTCACGGGCAGCTTCCCTATTACGAATAGGACTTGTGACAACTGGCGAAATGTATTGTAGATGTATAGTAATGGAAAATTATGGGAAAAATATTCAGAAACCAATATGAACTCAGTTTACGCCTTGTTATAAACTTGCTAATTTTTTGAACTTTCACACGTGTGTTATATTATATTTAAGCTGTCATACAAGCATGAAACATGCTCATGGTGTTTCTGAGGCCATGTGCGTCATGAGATATCAAGTATTCTTTCATTGATGAACCATTTATAGGTGTCTCAACATACATTTCTACATATTTAATTTTATGATTGAAATTTATTTTTGTTATTAAAGTTATCACATGTTGAAATGTCCATTCTGAAATGGCACTGACATACATTAATAAGCAGCGATGGTTTTATATCCAATCTAATGATTCATGTGCCTTTTGCAACCAAATAATGAGGAAGTTGGTAAAAAGAATATTTTCTATTCACATTGGGCTTTGGTATTGGTTTAGCCATAGAATTTTGATATATGTTGCATACAAAAAGAAGAATGTTACATTAGCTTTATGTTAGTAATGAAAGATTTAGTAATGCATACATTTTGCATTTAACAATGTCCCTTATAACAAAAGACTTTAGAAAGACTGTAGAATGACTGATAATTGATTCATCATGGAAGGTTGCTTCTCACTTATTTTTATTTGTCACTTGTTGCCAAATTCATTCATGAAGTTGGGGATTTTTTGATCCAATTCTAATGTTTTTTTTTTCTTTTTTGTAGATGACTTTGATGCGTGGACTTCCAGAGATATTTTGGTGTATGGAGAAGAAATTGTACTTTTGTATGGAAGTAATATAATACTTTTGTCGTCTCCGGCTTTCGTGCAGTTAACTATTACTGATACAGAAAACTTTTGGCAGCCAACAGATAATTACTGGCATGGTAGATAGATCACCTTTTGTCATTGTACAGATATATGATATTTTGTCGTGGTACATAGATGTACTTTTGGCTTGGTACATACATCACCTTTTGTCGTCGTACAGATTACGATGGGAATTTGTACCCTGCCAAATGGTCATATCACATGGTATAGTAAATGTAATTTTTGTATATGGAGGACTTTACTTTTTGTATGATTCTATGTTTTGTATGGAATTATTATTTTAATTTGGACAATAGTTACTTTGTATTTAGTTGGGCAGTTAAAGTAATTTATTTTTTGTATACGTATGCAGATTGTGGAATGACTGATAGTTTATGTATCATTTTATTTATATATGTATTACAGGTTGCATGGAATACAGACAGGTTATGGACACATTATAATATTGACAATAAAACATAATATCATGTTTTTGCCGACTAAACGTTTTGTAGAAGAAAAAAAAAGGGGGAAAAAAAAACCTTTGGCTATTAGAAGTTTTGTAGCCAAAAGAAAATCAAACATTTGGCTACTAAATTTTTTGTAGCCGAAAGAAAAACAACCATTTGGCTACTAAATGTTTTGTAGCCAAAAGAAAATCCAACCTTTGACTACTAAAAGTTTTGTAGCCAAAGGTAATTCTCACATTTGGCGACTAAAATCTTTTGTAGCCAAAAAAAAAAAAGCTGAAGAATAAAAAAAATACTTTTGCCGACTAAAAATTTAGTAGAAAAAAATGTGGGAGTTTAGGCGACTAAATTTTTAGTAGCCAAAAATATGGAAGTTTAGGTGACTAAATTTTTTGTAGCCAAAAGAAATACTATTTGCCGACTAAAATTTTAGTAGCCAAAAAAGATGAACTTTAGGCGACTAAAATTTTAGTAGCCAAAACACTAATATTTTCTTTAGGCGACTAAAAAATTTAGTAGCTAAAAATTTTTCCGCAACTAATTTATTGGTTTTTTGCGACAAAAAAATTGGTCGGCAAAAATGTATTATTTAATTAATTTTCCAACCTATTAGCGACTGAATATTTAGTCGGCAAATGCATACATTTCACGACTAAATTAAGTTTAGTTGCCAATTAGCTTTGCCGACTACTCTTCGGCTACTAATTTTCCGACCAAAAAATTTAGTCGCTCAAGACTATAGGCGACTAAAAAATGACTTTTGGCGACTAAAAATTTAGTCACCAAAAGTGAAAATTCTTGTAGTGATTCTATGGTACTGGAGATTGGAGAGGGCTACTTGTCTATGGACACTGCCCAGGATATTTGGGAGGTCGTAGCTATTACTTACTCCAAGAAGGAGAACGTCTCATAGGCTTTCGAGTAACGTTGCTCCATTGAAAGGTCAGTACAAGGTTAGCTGACAATCCTCCAGTATTTTACCTTCCTTAGTAATGAGTGGAAGCGATTTGATCACCTTCAGGATTATAAGCCTGTATGTCCCACTGATTCTGCTGGTTACCGAAAGTTTGTGGAGCAAAAGCGGTTCTTCAAGTTCTTGGAAGGCTTAAATGTGGAGTATGATCCCGTTCGGAGCAGAGTACTTGGCATGGACATGCTTCCTTCTCACCAGGAAGCCTTTGCTTTTATGCAGAATGAGGAGAACTCCTGCCACTATTGATTGCTCTGCCTTGGTTTCTAGACCCCTTTGAGATGGTGAGCGTGTGACTCGTGGTTCTCGTTCTTCCTCTGAGAAGGATCATCTTTTCTATGACTACTGCCGTAGACCTCGACACACATGAGACACTTATTGGAAGTTGCATAGGACATCTTCTGGTGGTCGAGGACCATCCTGGTACTCGAAGGGGTAGGTCTGGTCATTCTAGAGGCCGAGGAACCAATGCTCAGGCACATCTTTCAGACATGGTTAAGCCACCACCTTCATCTCTAGTTGTCTCACCAGTTGCTAATGTTTCGAGGTTATCTGCCTCAAATTTTGAGATTGCTCTTCGCCATTTGGTAGACCATCGAGCCTCCACTTCTGCCATAGGTGCATCCTCTTTTTCCTTTGTCAATTCAGGTAACTTGGCTTCTTTCCCATGTGCATTGCTATCTCATATGACTATGCCATGGATTATTGATTCTAGTGCTTCTGACCATATGATTGGCTCTCCCCTTTGATCCTCACTTAACTTCTGACCCGGTTCTAGAGGTGTGTCACATGGTCTACCTCCAAGCATCTCATTCTCCTTTAGCGGCAATGGATAGAGGGAGATATCAAAGATTAGTAGGGAAGCTTATATACTTATCTCACTCGCGCCCAGACATTGCCATTGTCGTAACTGTGGTTAGCTAGTTTATGCATGTGCCTAAAGTTACCCACGTAGAGGAAGTTATGAGAATTCTGAGATACCTGAAATCTTCTCTAGGAAAGGGCCTCTATTTCTCAAAACATGGTCATCTTAGTGTTGAGGCTTTTACTGATGTAGATTGGGCCGGATTAGTCACTAATAGACGAACGACTTCTGGGTATTGCACATTTGTTGGAGGCAACCTAGTCACTTGGCGTAGTAAGAAACAAAATGTGGTTGCTAGATCCAGTACAGAGGTGGAATTCAGGGTGATGGCTCAGGGTGTATGCGAATTGTTGTGGATTAGACTATTATTGAGAGACTTAGGGATTCATCAGACTGATTCCATGAGGCTGTACTGTGACAACAAGGCAGCTATCAACACAGCTCATAATCCAATTCAGCATGACAGAACCAAGCACGTGGAGATTGATAGGCACTTCATCAAGGAAAAGCTCACTAGTGGCATCATATGCACTTCATTTGTGAAGACTAGTGATCAACTGTCGGATGTTCTCACCAAAGGAATAGGGAATAAACCATTTCATGACATTCTCACTAAGCTGGACATGAGAGATATTTTCACACCAGCTTGAGAGAGAGTGTTAGAATAAGTGTTAGAATAGGAAATAATATTCCATACATTTTATTCTTATTTGATTTTATTTTCCCTTCATTGATGTAATGAGCTGGCCCATAATTTATGCCTAATGGCACTCCTTATCAATATAAAAGGGGATGAGGTCTCAATCATTCCCTATCTCTTTCTCTTCTCTAAACTTACAGTATCCTCTTGTGCACTTGCTTATATTTTCGGACATGACTATTAAAATCTCCACCTATAATTATTCTCTCCTCTACAAATATTTGTTTTATTAACTCATCCAGTTGATCCCCAAATTTCCTTTTAATATGTTTCTCCAATCCTATTTGGAGTGCATAGGTGCTTATTATACTCTCTAGTTACAATTTTAATTAATATCATTATGTAACTTATTCACATAACTATTACTACCTTATTTTTCAGATGCTTAGCTACACCATTTCTACAATAAATTTTATTGAAGAAAAGCATCAAGAAGATGCTAAAGATACAAAAAGGTCCCCATAAAAATGAGCGCTAGCCAATTATGTCATCAAAGAAATCAAAAAAGGCAAACAAATCAAGATCTACATGCCCTAACACCGAACCACACAAGAGTCGCAAAAATCTATCTACCAACCAATATTTCCAGCATACAAATGTTGTACCGAGTTTTTTCTATTCCGTTTGCTTTCTCAGCTACTCACTTAGTTTCTTGTAAGCATGTTATAGTTTCCTTCTAATCATTGAATCTACTAATTCCATAATTTTATCTGTTAGTGTTCCCTTTTCCAAGTTGCTAATGTGAACAAACAATCCTGGGCTAATTTCTTTACAGGTGCTCATCCAAGAAAACATAAGGACCTTTTCTTATTTTTCATTGCACTAGGGCACCGATGTAGTGATCCTTGCCTATTTTTCAAAACATGTTGCTTATAGAAAACATCCTAACCCTCGAATATTCATGTTCATAAGAGATCTGATGGGGAGTTTTGCGTGGTAACTATGGAATTGATCCATCATGTCAAAGGAAAATAAGAGAGAAATAAAATGCTCTGCAGAAGCTTAAATCTTTCTAGAAAAAATGTTTCCACGGATAAAACAAATATTAGGGAGAGAAAATGCAGAGTTTAACAAAAGTGTGTACCTTTAACAGGAGAGTCAAACCAACTAGAAGATCTCCATGGGTTGTTCCACAGTGTTCCTCGTGAAGCCACCATCTCTGACCTACTGAGAAATTGTGCACAATTTTGTGTTATATTTTCTAGTCCTCTACCCTGCCAAGGATTCCCATTTGCCGAATAAATTTATTTCTCAAAAGTAATGGTAGAACTACATACAAATAATTAGTTAAGATCTTGTTAAACTAAGCAAACGAAAGATTTTTTAAATCTGTTCTATCCACTGAGCAGATCTCTCTTCAATCAATATTCATGACCATTCATATATTAAATCAAGCATACCACCCATTTTGACAAATCCAAAATGGATTTCAACATCCCAACAGATAAACTCAAAAAGCTAATAAGATCTATTTGATTCGAATTTAATAAGTTGAATAAATTGAGTTAAGCATCAATTATATGAACATTTATTTGGTACAATAATTACCAGTCTGCCAGCATGATGCAAGGGAAGAGTAAGGAAAAAAATGGTGTTAGTAACTTACTCTAGACCATTCCACTTGAAGGAAGTGATAAGAAATTAGATTGACAAACAAGAAGCCAATGCCCCCATTGCCAAAGGAGTATCAAGAGTACTCTGATAGAAAATAAGAAAAAAAAAATTCAGAAATAATACAATTATGAGAGTAGGAAGAAATTGCACGAATGCAAAGCAAATTGCACACTAATTTCTATTTGGTCCAGTGGTGAATTATCATAACATTTATTAACATGAACACAATAGCCACCTGGAAGATAAATGTGGTTGTAATGACGCGCATGGCCCATTTCACAAATTGAGCTACGCCAACATCCACACTTCCATCTTCTGCAATAACAAATTTCCACACCATCCAACACCCCTAGGGCAGCTCCTGCAATGACAATCCTAAGTAGTACAAAAATAGGAACCTAAAACCAATCAAGGTAAATATTTTAAACAAATAAAGGAGGACATAGTTGAAAACTGAATCTGTAATAAATAAAAAAAGAAAAGCTAATTCTATGGTCTTGTAGTTATGAAGCCATTTGGTCTTGATTATGAATCATGTAATTACTTGTGAGGCCTTGTGGTGGTCAAACTTGGGGTCATTGGTTATGAGGCTTTGTGACTATGAACATAAGTGGCCTACGTTACAAGGCTTTGTGGCATTTTTGGTTATGAACCAAATTGGTTATGAATCCTTGTGGCTGAAATTTTGGGCGCATGGCATATGCATCATGTTTCCTTTCCGAAAAATAATAAAAAAGAGATTCAAGTCATAGTACAAAGAAATAAATAAATGCATTAAAAAATGAAAAAAAAGTTAATAGATGTAATTGGGCTAACACGAAGATAATAAGAACAGTTAGAGGTGCTAGATGATGCTCTTTATACAAGATTAGACATAATCAATGTCAATATTATTGATTTTTATTACATAAAAGAAATGCACTAAGTTGATAGAAGCGATGAAGGTTTTAGCAAGGAGAGTCACTCTTTAGCTATGTTACATGGACTCGGGTATGAGTGTTGGGGGTAGATATGTATCTAGGGGTCGAACTCAACAAACCTCCAAATGAAGGATACGTGGGTACATCTAAAAAGTACCCAAAAATTTGACATGGGTATGTGGATACAGCCAAACATGGATGTATTAAAAAAATATTATGAATTTTTCTGATAAAGTTACAATAATTTATGGCCCAGAATGATTACATATTTTACGATGATGCTACACATTTGTAGTTAAAAAATATTGAATAAAAAATACATATAACATTATTTAAAAAAATGAATAATTGATTTTCCATGGATATAAGTTAAATCCCAACTTAGTTACTTTTGGGCCCAAACATGAGAAGCTCATGTAAAAGCCAGCCAGCCCAGTAACCTTATAATTTTTATTATAAGGCCCATTTTTTTAATAGACCAAAGTGTATCATAAATAAGCCCAAATGCACCAAACCCTTTAATATAACTCCAGCAACCATCAACAAAGATGAATACAAAAGACGGAGATGACGAACGTCGATGATGAGGTCGCGAGCCATGCTTCTTTCCTCCTCTTTCTTTGTTGCTGCCGTGAAAAATAGAAAAGAAAATCAACCATATCCATTTGTATTTAGTTGTATTCCCCACCTGTACTCGTGTCATGTCATTTCGTGTCATGTGAACATGGGAATCTCTCAAAATACAAAGACTCTGTGTAACTTTGTTCTTTAGTTGGGATGGTCTAAGATTGTCCTTGAAGAGGAAGATGATAGAGATTGAGATGGTGACTTGTTGATGCTCAGAGAGAGAAGGTGAAACTTGAATCACTAGGTCAGGCTGAAGCATGGGAAGTTAGATTGGTTGCGTGAAGTCCTTAACCAACTGATGGGTAACGAAGGTGAGAAGGATTTTACAAAAGGATTTTGTGACAAGGTTGTCGTATAGATGTTAGTTCCTTCATACTGAAGAGGGAGGTTCCTTTGCATTTTGGTTGGTAAAGGTAGGAAATGGTGGTCTTCTTGCCAAAGAATAAAGGGCGTTCTCTTTGAGGGATGTGGCTAAGAAGTTGTCAAAACTCAAGGTTTAGAAGGAACCAGCCTAGGTGAAAGAGGTTGATCCTTTATGTAGGTGCCTGAAATGGTGTATTCGCCACCAAATCAAAGCCCTTCTAGACTAGGGTTACAAGGGGAAAAGAGAGTAATGAATTCTATTGATGCCAAGAAAACTCTATATTTCTTGGAAAGAGGTTTGATGGGGAGGGTAGTGGACTAGTATAGGGGCATCCCCTCTACAACCAGAGTTGGGTTTGATGTTGAAGATGTTTTTTTAATCTATTTTGTTTCCATCAAAAGAGGACGTGAAAAGGGGTTTGACTGAAAAAAGTTGAGTTCTTCTGACTCGTGGGAGAGTGTTTTCATGGAAATAGTGGAAGTCTTTTAAGGGTTGACAAAGACACAAACAAAGATGTCAATATCGTTGGGCTACGCTTCTTGTCGAAGATTGGACAAGACAATTTCTGATGATTGTAATAGTGGAGATAAATCCTTGGCTTTTGAGATCCCTCTTTGGAAGAAATTGGGGTCTTCAAGTGCATGATAGTTGAAGGTCTGCGTACCATACAATGATTGGAGGTGGTCACGTTGACCGAATGAGGAGGATAATAGAGGGTCACACGTGGTCAATACATGGGTTTGCTTGGCAAAAAGGCGTGCATTGTCAGTGCATAAAAATTGTCATCTAGTTCAAATATGAATAGACAAAAGGACAGGAAAGTGCTATAGGTAAGGGTGTTCACAGGTCAGGTCGGCCCCGGGTTTGTCCATAACCCATCACCTGAACCGTTCACTCCAATACTAAAACTAGAATTTTCATCAGATTTTTCACATCCCTGGTTGTCCGAAAGGACATCTAGGTAGATGTCCTGGAGGTCGTCCGGACATAAACAAAAAAGGCTGTCAAAGTTGCTCTTAGGTGGACATCTAGGAGGATGTCTGGCCCAACAATAACAATTTAATTTTGATGAAAGATGAAAGCCTCCATTTGATGAAAATTTTGGTTCATCCCTCATTTGATATGAGTTTGATGAAGGGGTTAAAGGTTAAATAGTTGTTGTTTTTCATCAAATTTCAATTTGATGAAATATTAGATGCAGCGTTGGAGACAGTCTTACATGAGCTTCTCATATTCAAGACCCATACTAATTAAGGTGTTGGAATTTACCTTATATTTGTAGACACCCCATTTTTCACCGTCCTCAAGACTTCGGCAACATCGTTTGAACACCCGATGATCATCCATGCTCGTGTTCGTTTTGGGTTCTTGAAGGTCTCGGCTGTGCGCCTTGCCTTGGAGTCTCTCAACTTGTCTATTTTGTGCTTGGTTGTGGACCCAAGCTTGTGGCTTTGTTTTTTAGGGAAAGGGGTGGCCTGCTGGCCAGACCTACAATCCATCGGCCATATCTTTTGGCCGAGGCCTTTTTCTTTGCTTTTGCAGATATTTTGTTGCTAGCTGTGCCAGCTGGTGAGCACAGAAAGCATCCTCCATACGTGTATGGAGGGACTGTAGCAAGCTCTTAGGTTGTCAAACAAGCTTGAAGCTTGTAATTCTATATAAAGGGAGGATCCTCTCCCCTTTTAGAGGTTCAGAAAATTTGGATTAGGGTTAACATATCCCTCTCTCTCTATATTTGCACTGTATTTGAACCAAAAATGTCATTTCTTCGCACTTTTGCACACAAACACCTACTCAAACACCTTCACTCTTGAGCTGAAGTTTTTGGAGGTTGCATTTGAGCGATTTTGGCCTGGTTTTGCCTCAGAGGTTGCTAACTTGCTGTTGTTCTTCAAGGGTCTTCAAGGGTAAGCATATACTCTTTTTAAGCTTTGTTTTGATTAATAGCTTAACCACCTTTGCATGCTACTTAAGGCTAGTTTTAGCCTCTTTAAAACTCTATTTTTAAGGATTTGAAATGTGGGTTTGAGTCTTGTTTGGTTAGGGGATGTTTCCCCTCTTTTGCTCTATGGCTTGTAAAGCCTCTTGAGCCACCATTCTTAGCCTTTGTTGTGACCTTTGTTTGGCCTTTCTACCACTGAAACTCAGAGGAATTTCAGTGGTAGAAAGTTGGTTTTGAGGCTCAAAATGAGAGGGGGTGGTCCCCTCTCTTTATGTCTTGTTTGTATGCATAGAGGGCCTACCAAGTGAGCATGTATTTATATCCTCTTAAGGCTTAGTTTGAGCATGTTTTTGTCAGTTTTTGGACCTGATGTAACTCTGGCTGGTTTGGTTGTCTCTTGAATGCTTCATACACTTGTGGTGTAATTCTACTTGCTAGCCTAACATGCTCTATGCTTTGGACCATCATTCTAGCCTATTTTGACTCCACTCCAGCATGCTTTTTGCCATGATTTCACATGCTGTAGGTCTGATTTAGGTGGTCTTGATCATGTATGCTTTTCTTTGTATAGCCATAGTGTAAAGCCCCTTCACTAGCTTTGTGTTTTGGGTCCACTAGCATGCATTGCTTGGGCTATTTACATGATATAGCATCATTTGATATATGATTTCAGAGCATGTTTCAATGTCATACCCCAGTGTGTATCACTCTTTCAATGCTTTGGAGGGTTATGCTTTATGCCTTAATCATGAGCCAATTTGCATGCATGCTTGTCTAAGCTCTTGGGTACCATTTTAGCATGTTCTTGGCCCTTAACTTGGCATGTTTGAGCTCTGTCCAGAGTTGGTTTGGTTAGTTGTGCTATGTATTGCATGCCTCTTGTATGATGCTCTTAACTAGCCTTATGCTCTAGACCCTCTAACATGCCTTGTTTGTGTTATTTGGCATCATTAAACACTTGATTTCAGAGCATATAGCATTGCCATATTCTCATGCATATCACTCTTTAATTGTATTTAAGAGTTGTGCCTTTATGCCTTGCTTGCGAGCCATGAGTTAAGTATGCATTCCTTGCTTTTCGTGCCTAAGTTTTGGCCACTGTTTTGGCATGCATGACCTCTGTCCGGGGGTGGTTTGACCATTTGAGCATTGTAGTACATGCTTCATGTGTAATACACTTCACTTGCCTTGATGCCTTAACTCCTAAACATGCCATGCATGCATTGTTTGCATGTTAAGAGTCTTATGCATTCCACCTTAACATGTCAAGATTAGCATGCGGTTTGGATAGCATGTTGTCTGCATGTGTGTTTTATTGCATTGTGTTTGGATCGGATGTTGATCAAAACACGAGGAACGAGGGACGTTTCATACTCAAAGTGATGAAACGCGCCTCATTCCTTAGATCATCGACACCTTTGATCATGTATGATAAGGTGGAGGTTCATCGAGTCCTATTTGTTATTTGTGTATTTATCAACATTGTGCAAGCTTGACTCTTTGGCCATTATGCATCAAGATGCGTGATTAGTGGCTTGAGAGCCAAGCACTACACTCCTTTGAGCTTGAGACATGATAAGGAGTGTGGTTGCACACACATTTCCTTGCAAATACACTGCCATGCCTCTATTTGTGCTCTGCTGCAGCAAAAGGAGAAATTGCAGGAAGCAGGGGCCGACAGGCCATCAAAGCTGCCGACCGACCACCAAGTCTGCTGATCGGCTAGCAAAAGTGGCCGATGGCCATCAACTCTAGCTGATGGCCACCATTTTCGGCCGATCACCCCTCAGCATGTTCCTAAGGTGGGTCAGAAGCATTCTGGAAGTTAGCATACTTTTCAGAAGTACAAAAGAGTGCAAATATAGGCATCATGAGGCACGGTAGTGGATTTTCGGGAGGACGCCGACCGAGAATGCATGTCCCTCATCCTTGAGGCCATTTAATCGCTTTTGTTAACTTAGAACAAGTTAGCTATTTTGTTCATGCAAGTATTGTAATAATTAGAAATTGATTTGCTAGTTATTCGATTTGGTTGTGTAATAATTAGTCTAATTAGATTATTAGATTAGTTAAGTAGCTTTGCTTAGAATAGCCTAGCTTTCATTTAGACCCTCCGTCGAGAGGGCAAATGTTGTAATAAGTGTGCGTGAGTGTGTGAATGTCTTCCAACCCCACGCCTTTCTCCCTTTTATTTACTAGTTTTTGATGGTTAGTTTTAGGACATATTTCAATTACCATACCTTATGCTTGCATGAGTGCATTCATTCATTTGTTTTGCATGCACCGGGCTCAGCACATCATTCAAACTGCATTGTATTTCAATTCCTACTTGAATACATGTATCAATTGTGATATTCACATGCCATCGTAGATAGCCGAGCCTGCGTAGTTGCATTTTGTATGTGTTGCATTAGGCATTGTTGACATAGCTAGGATCATGCATTGATTTCTAACTGGTTTTTTGTGTTGGTTCAGAGTACACTTTAAGTGTTTACGTTTTAGCATACTGTATGAGATGTGTATGTTGCCATGTTAGCATGCTTGCCATAAGGCCATTTGCTTAATTGCTATAACTACATGAGTGCTTGTAGGTGAAGGCTTGATGGCTCAAATTGGAACAAATCATCAAATGTGTGTTTTAAGCCCACTTGAAGTGGCAAAATCATGTTTTTTTAAGCCCACTTGAGGGTGGCAAATTCGCGCTTTAGCCTATTTGTGAATAGCACCATCAAACCACTTTCAAAAACAAACATGAGTTGTTTTGTTCCAATCCGTATAATTGAGTCTATACTTGTATGATGTGCACATCACGTAGTAAGGTTAGCTAATAAACCGGAATAAGAACACATGTGTTTTCAAAAACAACATATCATGTTAGTAGAGGCCGATCCTTTGATCGGGCGAGTGGGGGTGCTCATTTCAGGACCTTTCCCTCTCGTACCCAAGTTCCCGAGCCGAGGCAACTTTGGTGATGACAAACACATGGCCTTAGGCATGAGTTAGGGTTTCCTAAATTTCCCAAAATAAAATATTTAGGTGGCGACTCTGAAATCTGGCAAAGCAGTCCATGTTTGGCGCTTCTTGATTAAAATCGATTTTCCAAAACAATTTGCCAGATTTAGACTCTTTGGTGATTTATCAGTCTTACATTGCACTTTGTGAGATTAGATTCAGAACTGTGACAAGAGTCCGAACTACAATTCGCGCGCGGAGCGGAGTTCGCGCGGTCTACAATATCCATGCAAAATAAATTATTCATTTTTTTAATAATGTTATATATAATTTTTATTCAATATTTTTTAACTACAAATGTGTAGCATCATAAAAATATGTAATCATTTTGAGCCATCAATTATTGTAACTTTATCAAAAAAATACATAATATTTTTTTGATATATCTATGTTTATCCATATCCACGTACTCGTGTCTAATTTTGGGTACCTGTAGACGTGCCCCGAGAACTCCCCGGGCTCCACGCTACGAGGGCGCGAATTATGTTTTGTTCTTTAGGCTGCTACAGTTCGGACTCGTGTCATGGTTTTGAATCTAATCTCACAAAGTGCAATGTGAGACCGATAAATCACCAAAGAGTCCAAATCTGGCAAATCGTTTTGGAAAACTGATTTGTATAATGAAGTATCAAACATAACTGCTTTGCCAGATACAGAGTCGCCACCTAAATATTTTATTTTGGGGGGAATTTAGGAAATCCTGACTCATGCTTAAGGCCACGTGTCCGTCATCACCAAAGTTGTCTCGGCTCGGGAACTTGGGTACGAGAGGGGAAGGTCATGCAATGAGCACCATCGCTCGCCCGATCAAAGATCGACCTGTACTAAGCATGATATTTTGTTTTTGAAAACACGTGTTCTTATTCCAGTTATTTAACCTAGAATTACTATGTGATGCGCACAGTATACAAGTATAGACTAGATCGCCTAATTTGGAACAAAACATTGCATGTTCGCTTGTGAAAACGGTTTGAAGTTTGCTACTCGCAAGTAGGCTAAATCGCGGATTTCAATGAATTGTTCCAATTCAAGCAATCCAACCTTCACCCACAGGCATTCAGGCAGTTAATCAAATAAGCAGTTAGCCTCATGGCAAGCATGCTAACATGGCAACATACACATCTCATGTAGTATGCTAAAGCATAAACACTCACAGTGTACTCCAAGTCAAAACAGAGAAGTAGTTAGAAATCATGCATGATACTAGTTCATGTTAAGATGGCTAATGCAACACATGCAAAATGCAACTGAGATAGGCTCGGCTATCTAGAATGTCATGTGAAATGCAACTTGGTACATGTATTCAAATTGGAATTGAAATACAATACAGTTTGTATGATGCGCCGAGCCCAGTGCATGCAAGACAGATGAATTGATGCATGCATACAAGCATAAGGTATGCTAATCGAAACATGCCCTAAAACTAACCATCGTACGTGGTTAAGTAAAAAGGAGAAAGAAATGGGGGTTGGAAGACATGCATCACACATACGTATGCTTATTACAATAGTTGGCCCTCTCAACGGAGGGTCCGAATAAGACGCTAACTAGCTAATCTAAGCTAATTAAACTAATTATTACATCACAAAATTGAATAACTAGCTATAACTAATTATTACAACACAAATTGAATAACTAAGTACATTAGCTAATTAAGTACAAACCAAAGCATAAACTTGCTAAGCAAATTAGCTAAGTAAAGCAGTAAAACAATGTCCTCAGAGGGAGAAGAGTGTATGCATGCTCGGTCGCCTCGTTCGGAAATTCGTCGCGATGCCCCAACTTGCCTCTGTTTGCAATTGTTCTCAGAACTTTGCACCAAGCTTCACAAAGCTTTAACTCCACCATGGGAACCTGTAGGAACATGGCCGACCAGTTGTTGATGTGGGAGACCACCGACTAGTTGTTGATGTGGGAGACCACCTGCCAACCACTTTTCTTTGCTGCAGACCAGAAAAAGTGGTCGGCCAGCTAGTTTTTCTGGTTAGCCGACCAGTTTTGCTGCACTTCTCGAGTTTGCTGCAACAGAGAGCAAGAAAGGGCATGGCAATGTATTTGCAAGATATATGTGCACAACCACTCTCCCTATCATTTCATAAGCTCAAGGGAGTGCAGTTCTCGACCCTCGGGCCACCAATCGCGTATTTCAATGCATAATGACCGAGAAGCGAAGTTGCACAATTCAATATGAAATGAATGCACACATAAACACATAAATGCCTTGACCTCTATCATGTATGATCAAGAGGGTCAGCGACCGAGAATTGAGGCACGTTTCATCACTTCAAGTATGAAGCGTCCCTCATTTCTCGTGTTTGGACTAACACTTAATCCAAACAAATGCAACAACAACATGCAAACATGAAATGCAACTACATGGCATACACAATGCAAAGAATAACATGGCATACTCAATGCAATGTAACATGATCAACTTAACAAAGCTAATGACATGCAAAGAAGGCCAATGCATACATACATAAAAGCAAGGAAATATAATCATGCAACAACATGACAATGTAAGCATGCAAATAACATGAAAGCAAGCATGCTCTCAATCATGCCCAAATCAGTGGCCATAATGATGAAATAAGAGGCATGAAGATCAAGACAAGCAAGCTCAATGCATTGGCCCATCAACTAGGCATAAGAGCACAATTCTCTAGAGTGCTCAAAGAGTGACAAGCATGGAAGTGTAACAACACTATAAGCTCTGGAATATGGTAAGAAATGATGCCAAATCACTCAAACAAAACAAGCATGGCATGCTAGAGTCCTTAAGGCATAAGGCTGGCAAAGAGCAACACATAGGAGGCATGCAAAACATGGCACAAATGCATGAACCAACCATGGACAGAGCTTAATTAGGTCTAAACAAAGACCAAAACATGCTGAGATGAGGGCTCAAAGGCCTAGGCAAGATGGCATACATGCTAGGCCACAAACTAGGCAACAAATGCACAACCCTCAAAAGCACTTAAAGAGTGAATAAAGTGGGAACATGACAATGCAACATGCTTTGAAATGTCATGGTAAATGATGCCAAATCATGTACACAACACAAGTGAAGCATGCTATGGTACCCAAAGCTTGAAGCTAGCATATGCATTTGTACTATAGCTATACCAAACATGAAGCATATGGCAAAGGCAAACCAAAATAGTCCTAGAACATGTCAAAATGATACTAAAACATGCATGGAAGGAAGCCAAAGCAAGCTAGCACGAAGGGCATAAGGCATGGAATATGCAAGGCAAATAAGGTGGATTACACTACACCTACCAAGACCAAGCATGAGATGACTTAACCAACAAAAATAAGAGTTATATCATGGCAAAATAACCCCAAAAACACATTGAAATGATAGCTCTCAAGGTTAGGCATGAAGGCATACACAATGGCTCATGTTAAGGCATAAAGGGGAAACCCTCCAACACATTGAATGAGTGAAAGATGTGAGTGTATGGCCACACTACATGTACTGAAATCACATAACAAATGATGCCAAATCATGAAAATAGTCCAAGTAATGCATGCTAGTGGACTTGATACACAAAGCTAACAAGCTAGAATGCACTATAGCTATACAAAGCATTGCATGCATGACCCAAACAACATAAATTAGAGTAAGAGCATGCTAAAACATGGACAAAAGCTTCTTGAAGTTAAGCCAAAATTATGCTAGAATGACATGTTAAAGCATGATAGTCATTAGGCTATTTCATGGAATTACACTACAAGTGTACGGAGCATGCAAGGGGCCATTAAACTAAACCTTAACAGAGGTATGGCATGTTAAAACAACACCAAAAACCTACTAAAATGGAGTCAACATAAGCTAGAAAGACATGCTACTTCATGAAGCATACAAGACTAGTTTATGAAATTTACACTAAAAGTGTATTAAGCATGCATGAGGTGATCAAGACAACCAAAAATAGTGGCATGCCATCTCAAAATAATCCCAAATACATGCTAAGAACAAGCCAACAGAAGCTTAATAAACATGCTCAATCATGAGGCATATGAAGCAAGTATTCAAAATACAAGGAGAGGGGATGACCCTCTCCTATTTGGAACCTCAAAACCACCTTTTCACCACTGAAAATCCTCTGGCTTTCCGTGGTAGAAAGGTCATGCAAAGGATAAAACAAGAGCCAAAAGGGATGGCTCAAAACAAGGGCTAACAAGGCCTAAGAGGGGGTAGACCACCCCCAACAAAAAAGTGACCTTAAACAAACATTTTAAGGACTGAAAAATAGAACTTTTTACAGTAGGAAGTTAAGTCTAAAAAACCATGCAAATAGGTCTAAAAGCTTAAGCAAAACAAAGGATTAAAGGGCTAGTTGACTTACCCTTGTAGAACACCTTCAAAACCACAACTCCAACAGCTTTTTTGAACTCAAACCAACCCAAAAACTCCAAAACAAACCTCAAGAAGCCTTAGCAACAAAAGGATGGTGTTTGAGTGTGTGTTTGTGTGTTAAAGTGTGGTAAAATGACACTTTTAAGGCACAAAATGAAGAACAATAGCAAGATAGAGACAAAAGTGTATCTATATCTTCCAAGCCCAAAAAACAGAACCTGGACAAGGAGGGGGGAGGTTCTCTCTTATAGAGAACCAAACTCAAGCTTGTTGGATAAGCTTAGGGTCCAAGGCCATCCCTCCATACACGTGTATAGAGGATGGCTTTAGTGTCTTCCAGCTGTGCCAGCTGGATGAAAATATCTCAAAAAAGGTGACAAAAAAGTGGTAGGCCAGCTACTTGAAGTGGTCGGCTGACCACCACAAGTGGTCTCCCAAGAAGAAAACTAACCAGTCATTGTGGGAAAGAGTCTAGAGGATGAAAACAATGCAGTGGTGTGGTGAGGAGACCAGTTGGCCGACCAAAAAACTGGCTGGCGGGCAGAAAAGTGGTCTCCAAGGGGAAGAACTGGTCTCCCACCCTTGTACCACCTTCCAAACAAGGAAGACAAGGTTTGTATCAAAAACAAACCAAAACGGATGCAAGACGAAAGTTTGGGAGGCATGGCACATCGTCGGAAGCCTCGAAAACTAGTCTACGGGCATCAAAAGTGGTTTACGACCACAAAAGTGGTCTCCTAGACCACAGTGTTCCTCTAGGTAGAGGCAACAAGGTGTGGTTCAAAAACCACGCCAAACAAAGAACATTAAGCGGTCCCGACTCAAGGCGAGTGGCCAAAGACTCAGAAAATCAGAAACTGGTCTCCAAATGAGAAAAGTGGTCTACGACCACAAAAGGATGGTCTACAAGACCTATCCCTCCCTCTAGGGAAGAGAAACAAGGCTTGGTCCGCAAACCGAGCGAAAGCACAAAGAGTTCAGAGGCCTGGACGCAAGGCTCTCAGCCAAAACTCTGAAACCTCGAAACGAGCACAACATGCACTATCACTGAGCGCTCAATTGATGACGTCTAAGTCTTAAGGTCGGTCAAAAATGGAGTGTCCACAATGCCTTTTAGACGTACTCGTGTATCCCTCATTTAGAGGTTTGTCGAGTCCGAACCCTAGATACATACTGGCACCCGACACTTGCACCCGAGTCCGAACCCTAAAGCATGACCATAACATTTATTCTAATCAATAAGTAGTCAAATACATGAATCTAATTGACTTAAAAACATGTACCCTATGAAGCACCAATACTCCAAAATATGTGTTGTAGCGGTGCCAGAGAGGGGAACACAGAGGGAACTCGTGTGCCTTTTTATTTAATTACTTCTTTTTCAAGGAACACCCTAACTAGTTTTTCTATTCCCTTTTCTTAGTTCTTTTTATGCATGTTGGATGTTGAATGACTTTTACTTTTTTCTTAAATTTAAATAATTAATAGATGTCAATGGTGTGGTGAGGTTACTTTGCAGTCTTGTTTTCCATTGATTTTTTGTGTTGCAATTGATCAGGAGGCCATGTTGGCATCTTATCTAGATGGTGTTAGAGGTGTGGTGGTTTGGGATATTTTATTACGTCGACAGGTTCAGGATTGGGAGGTTGGGCAGTTGGTGGATTTACTGAGTTTCTTGTACGGGGTGCGGGTTTAAGGTGGTGAGAGAGGACATCTTGGTGTTGGGCGGGGGGGTCAGGTTCAAAAAGGTGTTTTCTTGATTTTTTCATTCTACCAGGCTTTGTCTAGTGGTGTGGAGGGAGAGTTTCCTTAGCATCGTGTTTGGGTTACAAGTGTTCATCTAAGGTGGCATTTTTTGTATGGACGACAGGTTTTGATCGGATTCTAACTATTGATAATTTGGTTCGCCATCGTTATTTTCTAGTAAACTGGTGTTATCTATGTTATGGTAACGCAAAGTATGTGAATCACTTGCTTATCCATTGTCCTGTGGCTTATCGTTTGTGGGTGCTCATCTTCTCTACTTTTGGAATCACTTGGGTTCAGCAAAGGAGGGTGATGGTGGTCCTCTAGAGTTGGGGATGGGGTTGGATTGGGAAGCAGCAGAAGGCATGAGCCATGGCCCCATTGTGCGTAATCTGGCTGGTTTTGTCAGAACAGAATCGCCGTATTTTTCAAGGGGTGGCACGGTCTATCTCATGGTTAAAAAATAGGTTTTTTTATAATTTTGTATAGTTGGGTTACAGTGATGGTAGATCTGGAAATTTTTTTTTTTTTTTTATTTCTTGAATGATTTGATTGGTTATGTGGTTTTTTCCTTTTGGAGGCACTTTTTGTATTTTTTGCATCATCTTGATGCTATGAGCAATAAACTTTATTTATCAACAATAAAAAAAAAGGCAGTGATTTTTTTATTATTTTGAATTAGTATTAGTTTTTGTTAATTTTAATTGTTTGTGGATGTAATATTAATCTACATATATATAATTAATTTTCATTGTCATGTTCCCGCCGTGTCTGTGTCCTCATTTTTTTTGAATTCACTCTGTCTCGTATCCATGTCATTGCATCTTAACATATACCCTAGCGTTGACTTGTCTACTAATAAATGGTTGGTTTATAGACATTTCTTTTTGATGAATTCTCTTTCCTTTTCTTTTTTTTTTCTTCTTATGTTTCTTCTCCTCACTCTTCTCCTTCTTCTACTAAATGGCTTCATAATACCTTTCATCCTTGGTCCTCCTTCTTTCTCTATCCCTACCAAGTGGTGCACATAGCCACATGTCTATTGTATTTTTCGATTTTATCTTATCTATCGAAAGTCCAGTTCAAAGTCACAAACTTGTTTGTTTTTGTCTATGAAACACAGACACAGACACAGACACAGACACAGACACGGGACAGGACACGGACACGCGGATTCATATATTTTTAAAAAATAGGGAACACAATACGCTGGGGACACGTTCAATGTATATAATTGAATTTATTTATTATATGTCATAAAATGATATTAAAAAAAATATTGAAAGGTAATAAAAAAAATACAAAATGACACTGTTAAAATTATTAAAAAAAAATTATATTTCAAAATAAAAAATTGGTTCCTATAATAAAATTAATAAACATATCATTAAAATTAATAATTTCAGCAATATCAACTATAATTTA
This sequence comes from Camellia sinensis, assembly GCF_055761805.1. Taxonomy (NCBI): domain Eukaryota; kingdom Viridiplantae; phylum Streptophyta; class Magnoliopsida; order Ericales; family Theaceae; genus Camellia; species Camellia sinensis. Next base: position 66,279,779 of record NC_138972.1, read on the forward strand.
TTTATTTATTTCAAATAAAACTATTTTGTTCTATCAAATAAAATTATAAAACTAATCAGCCAACAAAATAATAACAATAAGAGAGAGAGAGAGAGAGAGAGAGAGAGAAGCCTTACATTTAGCAAAAAAAATAAAAGAAAAAGAGAGTGATTGAGATAGAGACAACGAAGAAGAGAGAGAGAGAGAGAGAGAGAGAGGAGAAAAATAGAGAGCAACAGAGAGAGTGAGAGAGAGAGAGAGAGATTAAAAGACTCGAAGAAGAAGAGAATCGAAGTACTTACGTTCGATATGGCAGCGAATAGCCAGCAATGAGCAGTGACCAACCTTTTCTCTTGTCTCTTCTCTTCAATCAGTTCAATTGTAGGGTTCCAAATTGGGTTAATTGTTTTAGGTTTGTTTTTTGCAATTTGACCCACTTCAAGTTTCAGAAATTATGTTTTGCACTCCGCAGTGTCCAAAACGTGTTCGAACGTCTGAAAAAAAAAATACAAATAAAAAAGGGTCACTCACAGGAGAGTGTCAGACACATGTCCACAGCGTGTCCGTGTCCGACACTAATATGCAAGCCTCAAAGAGGTGTCCGTGCTTCATAAGTTTTCGCAGTGTTCTAAAAGGCTCTAAGCGTACCGAGGTGATAAGGTCTCCTATAGCCTAAGTACGAGGCGCGAGGGAAGGCGCGCGCCTCATCAAAGCAAGGCGTATGTAGTAGAAGAAAAGCAAAATTATAAAATAGGCAAACTTTTCAACAAAACAAATATATGTAGTGTATTAAAAATATAATATCCATCATCATTCAATGTTTATTCGATTTTATACTTTTTTTAATAGGGAAAAAAATACAAATAAGAACAGAGGAGAAAGAAAAAATAGAGAAATAGAGAGAGTACTAGGACAGAGAAGAAAAAAACAAAGAAAAATAACAGAGACCAAGAGAGAGAGCGGGAGAAGAAAAGAAGACCAGAAAAAAAAAAGTAAAAAAAAAAAAGAAACAAAGGCAGAAAACCATAAAAGAAAAGGAGATAAGAGAGAACAGAGAACCATCAAAGAGAACCAGAAAAATAAAGCAAAAAAAAAAAAACCAAAGGCAAAAAACCAGAGAGGAAAATGAGGAGAAGAGAGAGAGAGAGAGAGAGAGAGAGAGAGAGAGAACAAAGAAAAAAAGAAGAGAAAGAGAAAAATAAGAACCTACGTGTCGTGTGTCGAAAGCCAAAGAAGAACGTTTTCGTCTTCTCTTCTCCACTCACTATGGTTTTTTTCAATTGTTTCCACACTTTTTGACCACATTTAGGACTTTTTATAATGAAGACAGATTTTATTAAATATGGTTATCCACACAGAAAACCATATGAACCGTTGGAGTGAAGAGACAAGCAAAACGCAGAATCGCATCACTTGTGCCTTTGAAAAAGGCGCTCACCTCACTTGTACCTTACATTGCAATGCATGAAGCGCATCCTCACGCCTCGCCTCGCCTCACCTTGAGCTTAGTGTGCCTTTTAAAACACTGGGTTTTCATACCATAGAGCTTTTAACAATATTTATGATATGAAATAGAACTATGACTTAGACCTATACCAAGGTTTCAAACATAAAGGAAATAGCATCTTTATCTAAATTCCGTCTATTAACCAATTTTTCAAAATTTTGTTTTAGATAATTGAACATTGGGTACATTTTTATTTTTTGATGACCAGGTGTCCATGCCAACTTACGCACACCTCAACTACTCCCGAGACCCATGCAAAACGCCCCTTCTACGTGGATCAACAAATCTCAAACAAAGCCTGCAGGCGTAGCCCCAAGGAGTTGATAGCACTTAGTGGAAGTTGAACCTATGAAGACCGGATCGAAAGCCATCTCGTTTCATTTTAAGTTATGTCAGGTAAGTTGTTGAAAATTCCTTTCTAAATATTTTCGATTGCATTATTTCTTTTCTGAGTTTTCACCTATCCCGGAGGTGCGAGGTCGACTCTGGAGTGTCGGGAGAGAAGCCAAAGTTTTTCTAGGTTGGAAAACCAGAGCCGCTTGTGTGGGGCCATGGGCCGCACGTTCGGAAGAAGAGCGCCGCACGTGTGAGAGGTGAGGCCACACGTGCAGAAAGTAGGGGAGAGGGCTGCATGCACATCACCTAAAAGGCAGGTGTGGAAGTAGAGGTACAGAAGAGACCGCACGTGCGGGGGTGAGAGCCGCACGTGCGGAAGAGGCGCTCTGCATGTCTGGGAGAGGCGCTCCACACTTGCAGGAGAGGGCGCCGCACGTGCGGCCAAGCGCGTTTTCTGTCTCATTTTTCGTACATTGCAGCTATGTATTGGTCTTTTGCTCTTTTCCTTTCATTTTTCTGATTTAGTCTCTCTCTATATATATATATCATCTTTCTCTCATTCTCCCTCATCTCTCTCAAGAATCCATTGGGATTTTGGTGCTAGTTCCTTATACCAAATGATGAGCATGTCGAGTGCTTCGTCTTGATCGGTGGAGATCGTATTCCGGTGAAGTTGATTTTTGAGCTCTTTCTCCTCTTCTCTGTTAAGGTAGGGATTTCCTTGGTCTTTTCCAAGACCTCTTTTATAGATAGTGTAGACACCTCATTTTTGACCGACCTTACGACTTAGACGTCATCGTTTGAGCACGCGGTGATCGCGCATGTTTGTGCTCATTTCGAGTTTCCGTAGTTTTCGGCTGAGTGGCTTGCCTCCGGGCCTCTGAACTCTTTGGGTTTTGGCTTGGTTTGTAGACCATGCCTTGTTTTCCCCTGCCTGGAGGGAGAGAGAGGTCTGTAGACCACTTTTTGTGGTCGTAGGCCACTTTTGCCTCTTGTAGGCTAGTTTTCGGTTTCCGGAACCTTCGGGCGAGCGCCTTGTCTTGCTTCCTTTTTGGTTTGGTTTTGAACCAAACCTTGTTTTCCCTTCCCTAGAGGGAGAGAGAGGTCTTGTAGACCACTTTTTTGTGGTCGTAGACCACTTTTCCCTCCTGTAGACTCGTTTTCGATTTCTAGAGCCTTCAGCCGTGTGCCTTGTCTCGGGATCGCTTAACGTTCTCCTCTTGGCTTGGTTTTCGAACCATGACCTGTTGCCTCAGTCTAGAGGGACACAGGGGTCTTGGAGACCACTTTTTGTGGTCGTAGACCACTTTTCCCTCGTAGACCACTTTTGGTGTCCGTAGACTAGTTTTCGACGCTTTCGGCTGCGCGCCTCGACCCCCGGACTCTTGCCTTGCATCCTTTTTGCTTTGTTTTTGGCAAAAACCTTGTTTTCCTTGCTTGGAGGGTGGAATGTGGGTTGGAGACCAGTTTCTCTCCTTGAAAACCACTTTTCTTCCACGCCAACCAATTTTCTTATTGGCCAACTGGTCTTGGTGACCTTTGGACCACCAAAAGTGGTAGGCCACCATGTCACCACCTTGTTTTCCTTGTGCAGACCACCTCTCTTCCCTGGCCGACCACTTTTCTTTCTACCCGACCACTTTCACTGGTCGGCCGACTAGTGCAAGTAGCTGGCCGACCACTTCAACTGGTCGGCAGCTTTCCTTCACCTTTCTGCAGATATTTTCTTGCCAGTTGTGCCAACTGTTGGGCACAGCAAGCATCCTCCATACACGTGTATGAAGGGATTCATTCATGCCTAAAGCTTGTTGAACAAGCTTGATCCTTGTTTTTCTATAAGAGGGAGCCTCCTCCCTCTTGCCTTAGGTTTTGAATTTTGCTTAGAAGCTATACATACACACCTATCTCTATATTTGCCCTTTCTCTCTTGTTTTGTGCTTACAAGTCCCTTTTCTTCTTACTTTTGCACAAAAACACATAGTGAAACACCATACTCTTGGAGCTGAGGCACCTTGAAGTTGTTTTGGAGTTTTTGTACTGATTTTCATCAAAAAAGGTTGCTGGTGTTGTAGCTTTGAAGTTGTTCTACAAGGGTGAGTTTCTAACCCCTTAAACCTTGCTTTTTGTTTAAACTTTTGGCCCTATTTGCATGCTGATTTAGGCCTAACTTTTAACTACAAAAAGCTCTGATTTCAAGTGTTCTAAATGTTTGTTTAATGCCTTGTTGGTGTTGGGGGTGGTCTACCCCCTCTTGTGCCTTGTTTAGCCTTGTTTTTGTGCTATCCCTTTAAGCTATTGGGACCACCTCTTTTTGGCCTTCTCACCACTGAAACTTAGAGGAATTTTAGTGGTGGAAAGTGTGTTTTGAGGTCCCAAATAGGAGAGGGTCATCCCCTCTCCTTGTATCTTGAATGCTTGCCTTATTAGCCTCATGTTTGAGCATGGTTTTCTAGCATGTGTTGGCTTGTTCTCAACTTGTTTTTTGGTGTTATTTTGACATGGCATACCCTTGTTTTAGCGTGGTTTGGTTACCTCATGCATGCATTCTACACTTGTAGTGCATTTCCATTCATTTAGCCTAACATGCATCATGCTTTTGGCCATCATTTTAGCATGTTTTGGCTCAACTCCAAGAAGATTTTGTTCATGTTTTACCATGATTAAGCTCTGATTTAAGTTTTTTGGGGCATGCATGCCTTGCTATGTATAGCTATAGTTCATTCATGCTCACTAGCTTTGAGTTTCCAAGCCACTAGCATGCATTACTTGGGCTATTCACATGATTTGGCATCATTTGATACGTGATTTCAATGCATGTAGTGTGGTCATACCCTCTCATATGTCACTCTTTCAAAGCTTTGGAGAGGTTGTGCTTTATGCCTTAAATATGAGCAATTGTGTATGTCCTCTTGCCTAGGCTTTTGAACCACCATTTCAGTTTGTTTTGGGTCTTGTTTTGCCATGATACAACTCAATTTTTGGTTGGTTAGAGCATCCCTCTTTTGCTTCTTACACTTGTAGTGTAAGTCCTCTTTACTAGCCTTGCATGCCTAATGAGTAAGCTTGTTATCCTCGCATGTGTTGACTTGGTATTAGTCCATTTTTGGTGTTATTTTGACATGCCATAACTTTGATTTTTGTTGGTGAAGCCATCTCATGCTCGGTTTTGGTAGATGTAGTGTAATCCTCCTTGTTGGCCTTGCATGCTTGTTGTTTTGGCTCTTCATGCTAGCTTGTTTTGGCTTTGCTCCATACATATTTTAGCATCATTTTGACATGCTCTAGGACTGTTTTGGATTGTATTGGCCATATGCTTCATGTATTGCATAGCTATAGTGCAAGTACCTATGCTAGTTTCAAGTGTTGAGCACCATAGCATGCTTCATTTGTGATATGTATATGATTTGGAATCATTTAACATGTTATTGCAGAGCATATAGTATTGCCATGCTTCCACTTCTTTCACTCTTCAAGTGCCTTTAAGGGTTATGCATTGTTGCCTTGTTTGTGGCTTAGCTTGTATGCATGCATGCCTAGACTTTCGAGTTATCATCTCAGCATGTTTTGATCCTAGTTTTTACCTATTTGAGCTCTGACCATGGCTGGTTCATCTATTTGTGATATGTATTGCATGCCTCTTGTGTAGTCCCCTTCACTAGCTTTAATGCTTAAGGACCCAAGCATGCTATGCCTGCTTTGTTTGAGTGATTTGGCATCATTTCATACCTGATTTCAGTGCTTATAGTGTGGCTACACCCTTACATTTGCCACTCCTTGAGCACTTTTGAGAGTTGTGCCCTTGTGCTTAATTGATAGGCCATTGCATGAGCATCACCATTTTGCCTTTCATGCCATCATTTCATAGCATTTTAGCCACTGTTTTGGGCATGACTGAGGTCTGTCCACGTTCGGTTTAAGTCCATTGAGCATTGTTTTGCATGCCCCTTGTGAGGTAACCTTTACTAGCTTTGATGCCTTAGCCTCTAAGCTTGCCATACAAGCATTGTTTGCATGATAGAATTCTGTGCATGCCCTTCTAGCATTGGTTGCATTGCTTTGTTGTTTGCATACTTATGTTGCATAGCATTGTGTTTGCATGCCATTAGCATTGCTAGGTTGAGCATTGGTTGCATTACACCGTGTTTATATGCTTGTTGCATCGTCTCATGTTTGCATGCATTGCATTGTGTTCGGCATGCTTGTGTTGCATTGTGTTTGGATAGGGCGTTAGTCCAAACACGAGAAACGAGGGACGTTTCATACTTGAAGTGTTGAAACGTGTCTCATTTCTCGATCGCCGACCCTCTTGATCATGCATGATAGAGGTTAAGGCTTTATGTGTTATTTGTGCATTCATTTACATTGAATTGTGCAATCTTGGCATCTCGGCCATCGTGCATTGTGATGCTCGGTTGGTGGCCTGAGAGTCGAGAACCGCACTCCCTTGAGATCATGAAATGATAGGAAGGGTGATTGTGCACACATATCTTGCAAATACATCGCCATGCCCCTTCTTGTTCTCTATTGCAGCAAACTGGAGAAGTGCAGCATTTTCTGGTCAGCAGACTAGTAAAAGTGGCTAGCCGACCACTTTTTCTGGTCTACAGCAAAGGTAAGTGGTTGGCAGGTGGTTGGAAACATCAACAAGTGGTCAGCAGCCCTCCTGGAGGTTCCCATGGTGGAACAAAAGCTATATGGAGCTTTGTACGGTGTTCTGAGAACAATTGAAAACAGAGGCAAGTTGGGGCATCGCGATGGATTTCCAAACGAGGCGACCGAGCATGCATGCGCTTCTTGCTCTGAGGCCCTTTCTAATTGCTTTACTTAGTTGCTTTGCTTAAGCTAGCTAATGCATTGTTTTTTTACTTAAGTAGTTAATACGCTTAACTATTCATTTGTGTTTGTAATAACTAGTTAGTTGACTCGTTAGTTAATTAGCTTCGTTTTGTAATAATTACTTAACTAGGATTAGTTAATTAGTTTTGTTTGTAATAATTAGTTTAATTAGCTTAGAGTAGCTAGTTTACTTATTATTCGGACCCTCTGTCGAGAGGGCACAACTGTTGTAATAAGTGTGCGTGTGTGTGATGCATGTCTTCCAACCCCCATTTCTTTCTCCCTTTTACTTATCTGTTCTCGATGGTTAGTCTTAGGGTCATTTTTCAATTAGCATCCTTATGCTATGCATGCATGCATCATTCATCTGTCATTGCATGCACCGGGCTCGGCGCATCGTACAAACTGCATTGTATTTCAATACCAATTTGAATACATGTATCAAATGTCGCATTCACATGACATCATACACTAACCGAACCTATCTTAGTTGCATTTTGCATGTGTTGCATTAGGCATTCTTGACATAGCTAGGATCATGCATTGATTACTAACTAGGTTCTTTTTTGGCTTGGAGTACACTGTGAGTGTTTTCTCTTTAGCATCCTTGCATGAGTGTAAGTGATTACCATGTTAACATGCTTGCCATGAGGCTAACTGCTTAAGTGTTTAACTGCATGAGTTCCTGTGGGTGGAGGTTTGATTGCTTGAATTGGAACAATTCATCAAAATGTGTGTTTTAAACCCACTTCGCGTAGTGGCAAAATCATGTTGTTTTCTAAAGCCCACTTGAGAGTGGCAAATCCACGTCTTAGCCTACTTGCGAGTTGCACCTTTCAAACCATTTTCAAATAAACAAACATGAGATGTTTTGTTCCAACTTGAGCGATTTAGTCTATACTTGTATACTGTGTGCATCACGTAGTAAGTTAGATTAATAACCCTGAATAAGAACGCATGTGTTTTCAAAAACAACATATCATGTTAGTAAAGGTCGATCTTTGATCGGGCGAGTGGGGGTACTCATTGCATGACCTTCCCCTCTCGTACCCAAGTTTTCGAGCTGAGGCAACTTTGGTGATGACAGACACGTGGCCTTAGGCACGAGTCAGGGTTTCCTAAATTTTTCAAAATAAAATATTTAGGTGGCGACTCTGAAATCTAGCACAGCAGTTTATGTTTAGCGCTTTTTGTTTAAAATCGATTTTCCAAAACGATTTGTCGGATTTGGACTCTTTGGTGATTTATAAGTCTCACATTGCACTTTGTGAGATTAGATTCAGAATCGTGACATGAGTCCGAACTGTAGTAGCTAAGAACCATGATTTGCGCCCTTGCGCACGGAGCGGAGTTTCGGGTGGTCTACAGATAGACATGTGGTAAGTTTTTATTGCATAAAAACCATGTTGTTATGATTTTTTTTTTTAAAAAAATCATGACCATGGATCTAAGATGGGTTTTGTGAGCTTGAGATTTGGGAAATTTATTGTTGTAGGATTAATTTTGGGAAGTGATTTAATTTGTTTATGTAGAGAGAGAGGTGAAGCCCTAATTTTTAATAACAATGCTTATTTGATAAAAAGGGTTTTAATTGTGGAATAAGCATGTTATGAATGTAGGGATTTAAATGATGAATTTTTGACTTATTAGAGACTAAACGAGCCTCAAGAATTCTTAACATTGACTTTGTGTTGTGTTGTTCAAAGTTGAATGTAGTGAATTGATGTTGTGTGTACATTGAAAAAAAAATGGACTTAACCATGAGATTAGAATATTATTGGGTTACACTACCGTTAAATAGAAATTGAGTAAATTATAACTTTGTTAGCCATGATTGGAATTCCTTATTTAAAATGAAAGAAATTGAGTTGGTCAAATTTTTCTTGTGAAATGAAATAAATGGATTGAGGCAAAGGGTGGAGAATATTAATGTGGAAGAATAAGATAATTGATTTTGAAATGGAAGAATGAAACACCAACATTGTGTGAAATTCAGAAATTAACTTGAGATTGAATCACAAATATATCTTATTTTACTATTGTTGTAATTGGATCTAAAGTTTCATAAGAGTTAGATTATTATTAATGTGTAAGTTACACAGATTTTTCTTAGAGGTTTGTCCTTGGTCATCGGTGGAGGATGACATTGGTGTGTTGAATAGTTGTGTGTATGCATTACACTTGTTGGTTGTACTTTATCATGTTGTGATGGTTGGTAACATGTATTGCGCTGAGAATGAGAGGTACCATTACCTTCCAGCTAGCGCCTGGAGAATTCGCTGCGCTGAGAATGAGCGGTACCATTACCTTCCAACTAGCGCCTGAAGAATTAGCAGATGTACCATTCCCTTCCAGTTGGTGTCGGGTAAATTGGCATTTCATTGTGGAAAGATGTATCATTGGCTTACCATGCTTCAGGCAGGCAGAGCACAGATTATTTATCATTGTTGTCTCAGTTTGACTATGTGTGTCTTGTGTTATGATGATTATAATTCAGTAAGGTTGAGTTGTCTTATATGTTGAGTAGATGTGTTCATGTATATTTGGACGTACTAGAGTGACGAGAGAGTTTCCTAGCATAAGTTATTTTATTGAAAGTATCTCTTTAAATTTTGAGTCTAAGATTGAGAATGTAATGAACGTATGGAGACAGACTTTGGTTACATATTGGGTTATAAATAATGTGAAGAAATCAGATTTGATGAACATGCCTTTAAAAAAAATAAATAAATAAAACGGTTACTATGTGGTATTTTGTCACAAATAGAAAAATGCAGTTATCGTCTATTAATTGTTTAAATGGGAAATGGGTAGTAAAAGTGAACCTTGGTGTTGTGACTAAAACTGAATGTTTTGGGGAAAAGTATTTATGTAAATATACTTGGTTATAAAATGTCACCGCATTTATATGGTATGAGACTAGCATTCATGATCATAGCTATCTGTAAGTTGTTATTATTGAGGATCATGTTAAGATCCTTACTGGACTTTATGTTCATCCCACGTCGTAAATTTTTTTCAGGTGTATCTCGAGAAGAGTTACAAGGTCATGGATCTTTCTTAACTGTTGGCCACGGGGCCTTTTATTTGTGGGTGGAATGCCATTGATGTAAAAAGGGTTAAACCCTTTCTCTTACTTTAAAGATGTAAGCCTGCGGGCAATTTATTTAGTTATGCACATGTTGCATTTAAATTGCATTTCGGATGAGAGAATTCTTATTTATTCTTACAAATGATGCAAAGAGTTTCCGCATGTTATCTCTGAAATTGAATAAACTTAATGAATTTGGTAATGGATTTCGAGTAATAAAAAGTGGGACGTGACAACTTGGTATCAGGGCGAGCCGGGTTTGAATACCTTGGGCTTGTGGGAAGTGGTTTTTACCACAAATGGGTTTGGTATGCTTGGTGAGGACGTTGCATATAATTAGGATTAATGTTAGGACTTATGTGTTGCATTTATGTGAGCATGGGATTAAGTTTCTTGGACAGTGTTTGTGGCTGGTGAACTTGCTTTGAGGTCCTATTGGAAGCACGCCTGATCAACGTGGTTTCTAATAGGAATTTTTTGAGAGTTTCAGAACAAGTGGCTATCTTTGTGAACTTGATTCGATTATGTGTTTAGATGTTTAATTGTTTATATGCTACGAGAATTGTACGTTTTGGGGCTTAAGTGTGTTTTGTAGCTTAGTGGTGGTGAGTGTGTGCCTCTGGGAGGCCGTTGCGATGTGCACTAAATTGATTCTATTTTGGGATTTTATAGGATGCCTACACAAGGGAATGGAGGACGGATGGGTTGTAAGAGTGTTGGTAGGGACACGGCGGTTCCCTTACCACCTGTCGTTGCAGCATTGGTTGTCGGTGAGGAAGTTGCACGCGAGATAGTGAGAGCGGTGCAAGATGCTCTAGCTTGCAAAGAGGGGGACAACAGGCGTACCCTTAAGCTTACTAAGGAATTTCTTCGCTCCAATCCACCGGAGTTTTTGGGGGAGGCAAGACCGCTGGAAGCGGAGAGTTGGTTAGAACAAATTACCAGGACTCTTGATATGCTCAGAGTTGAGGACGAGGGGTTGAGGATTTCTTTGGCGACTTTCCAATTGAAAGGAGATGCAAATTATTGGTGGAAGTATGCTAGGAACACTGTAGATGCCATATGGGTTGCGTTTACCGAGGCCTTCTTGGCCAATTATTTCCCCCCTTCTGCTCGGGAAAGATTGAGGGAACAGTTTGTTGAGTTGCGCTAGGATGCTACTCCTTTGGCTCAATTTGATATGAGGTTCACTAGTTTATCGAGGTTTGCTCCATAGTTGGTGGCAACAAAGGAGCGCCGTTGTTATGAGTTTGAGAGTCGATTGCTTGATGATATTCGGGAAAAGGTGGTTGGATCCATGAGGAAGAATTATTTTTCTTTAGTTGAGGCAGCGGCCCATGTGGAGGCCATGGTTAGTAGTGTTGGTCGGGCTAGGGAGGAGGTCACTTCGGTAACTCCTACGGTTCATAAGCACTCTAGGCTTAGTAAGAGGTAGAGGCGAGCGCATGCTCACTCCCAAACTCAATCTTTGTCTTCGTCGGGGGTTTCGAGCTCGTCCGTTGGGGGATCCAGTGAGGTTCAGGCTCCAAATCAGGTTCAGAGTTGGAAGACTGCTGTTTATTTTAATTGTGGTCAGTAGGGCCATGTTAGACGTTTTTGTGCTTTGCGTGTAAATTCTTCAGGTGTTTTAGAACCTAGTTGGACTCTATCCCATCAGCCCAGTCGGAACGATATCAGTACCAGACCCGAAAAGGCTAGGCTTCGAGAGCTTCGCGAGGGTCAACTTTTCAACCAGCGCGGTAGTATAACCCTTGAGAGGGACTTTTGTTTTAGAGATCGATGTTATAAATTGTGAACTTTTGTTACTGATCGATGTGCTGTAGGGTGCTGGGGCACCGTGGTTATGTGTTGCATATGTATATGTATTGTTGTTTGTCAACCCTGTATGGGGGATATAATGAAACTTGAACTCTCTGTTATGTTTAGGTCATGAAAGGTTGTTAATGGGATTGATTGTGATACCCCTATTCCATAATATGTTAATTGATCCCTAATATGAGTATGATTATATGTTTAATATGATTTTGTGTGCCATTATGTGAAAATATGTGGTTTTGAATCTCTATCTGTTCACCGTAGGAATATCTGTTTGATTATCTACTTTGGATATTAAATTGAAGGCCTTATCGGCCACAAAACCTGAAATTGATTATGCCATTGTGATTGGCATAATTTTTAGAGCCTACAGTGAAATTTAATTGAAAATTGATTCGGGTCAAATTAATCAGATTAAATTAATGACTTAATGCTCATTATTTTTATATAAAAACAATGTGTGTGAGTGGGGCAATATTAAAGACCTTATTATGTTCAATTCCTTGCCTTTATTTATATGATTTTGGCTTATTAAACTCTCTAGAGAGTGAGAGAGACCCGAAATTGAGAGAGAAAGGGGGAAATCATCTAAGTTTGCTCTTGAAGCTTGGGAGTCTTGAGGGCTAGCTCAAGAATTAACCATAGTTGTGAAGATTAAAGCTCCTAGGTGAGTAAATTCATGAGTTTGAACTTGTAATTTGTGAATTAAAGATTAATTGGTGATCAAGAACAAGAGTTGTGCTTTAATTGATGAATTTGAAGTTACAATGCACATGCATGTATAGGATCACCATGATTTTGCATAATCTAGCATGTATTAAGTTGAATATGGAAAAATGGGTGATAAATCATACATGCAAGTATGTTTTTGTTGAGTTTGATGAGAGTGAACACCATTTGCATCATCTAGGGTGTGAATAAGGGTAATACATCACATGCATGAATGTGCATGTTGAAAATGAGTTTGGTGTCAATTGGGACACGCATGTGTTTGATTTATGAAATTGAGCTCCATATTGATGTAAATGGGTGTTTGTATCATGATAGCATAAATATATTTGAAGTTTGAGCCATAAAATGTAAGTTGGATTTGTTTGAATGCCGGATTTGAGCTCAAGAACCATTCTAGAAAACCCAGAATTTTTGATGTCTGCTCGAGCGGGGGAACCACCGCTCGAGCGGGGATTTCGACCTCTCAGTATTTTCTGCAGACATGGTGTCCGCTCGAGCGGGGAGCCATGTAGAGAGGCATTCCGCTTGAGCGCCGAAGTGGACAATCGAGCGTAAATTCGACCTAACCAGTACTTTTGCAAGGTCCGCTCGAGCGGGGACCTTGTTTTCTGAAATTTTGAAAAGACATTTTGTGTTTCATTCTCTATTCCCTTTCACTTCCAAGTACTCTTAGGCATGCATTGAGTATTGTAATTGAATTAAAGAGATAAGAATCAAGCGTAAAGAGGAAAATGTGAATTTAGAACGAATTTAATTGTTTGTGACCCTTTTGTGTTCATGGAATGTGTAGGGTCGAGCTCCAGGGCAAACCAACCAACCAATCACTGTGAGTAATATCTTAACAAAGATATCTGAAATATGTTGTTGTCCAAATTGCTTACCTCTATGTAAGTTTTATAAGTTCATTAATTCGATTGGTGGACAATGGTTGTTATACTAAATGATTGGGCCAAAGGCCGCTTTGATAAGAATGAATGAATGGGCCAGAGGCCGTTTTGACAAGAACGAATGGATGGGCCGAAGGCCGTTTTGACATGAATGAATGGGCCGAAGGCCGTTTTGACATAAATGAAAATTTGAATGGGCCAAAGGCCAGTTTGTTAAGAATCGCAGTCACACGACTTAAATTGTGTATATGCTAAATAAAAATATGAATTGGGCCCAAGGCCATTTGAGGTTTGTTATTCTACATATCGTTTGTATAACTTCTGTATTTGATATTATTCACTGGGCTATCGCTCACGCTCATTCATGTATTTGTAGGTGAGCCAAGAGAGGTCCAGACCCAGCGTCAGTGAAGCCTGTGTGGAACAACCCAAGTTTTGGAGAGTCATCCCTTACGTCTCACGCATGAGACCCGTCTTCGCTCTTTTGTTTCCTTGTTTGTTTTGTCATGTTGGCGAGGACTTTATGAATACCTGTATATAGTTTTGATGGGTTGACTTAGACTTATATGATTCGGTCTATACAGAACTTTATGGTACTGTTTTTCCATTGTGAGTTATTAATGCTTATATGTTTGGTTTATTTGATGTGCCATGTAAGCACAGCTCTGTGGACAAAGTTTTCAATTTTGCTTCCGTTTGGCCCCTTTACTCTGATGAGTTATGTCTGATTTGGTTTAAGGCCGTAGGTAATCTTAGGATTACTGGCCGGTTATGTCCTTAATCCATAGGGGCGGGTTCGGGTCATGACATTGATGATCCTAGTGTCGTTGTATATCAAATGTGAATTATGAGGTCATCAGGTGATGGCCTTTGACCTTTGTTCAGTTTGGGATGTGTTTGTGAAAAGTGAGAGAGCTGTGAAATCCTTATGATCAGTGTAGTGGTTTGATAAGGGCCAAATTATGAGGCTTTCAATGTGTTGAATCTAGGGAAATGGGAGACCTTAGAGTTTTGTGAAGTTGGTGGAAGTTATGAGACAATGTCTAGGAAACTGTTGGATTCATTTCTTGGCATAGTGAGGATGGCACTAGTGTGTGTCGCTTAGTGTCTTGAGTTGTTGATTAGTGAGTTCATTGTGGTCCTATCGACCGTGAATAGGGTCAGTGTTGTGCCATGGTCAGTTATGAGTTGGGGATGTTATTAGGTTTTGGGTAGAGTTTTGAGTAGGAAAGGGATTTCATGGGTAGATGCTTGAAATATTACTAGAGTGATGAGTGGTTTGTATTCTTATGTAACGAGTGTATTATTGGTAAGAATTGTCTGGTGTGAATGGGAGCGTGTGATTGCCATTGACCTTTTCGGTCTTGTGTGGAATATAAGAGTGTGTTTGCCATCTAGGCGTGTGAGTAGAATTCCTATGGGAACAATAGTGGAGTAGTCTGTTTTGGGAAAGCCGAGAAGACTCTAAAGATATGTGGAACAGTGTCTGGAAACTTGTCTCTAGGTAAACAGAGCGGGAATGGAATGTAGGTGTTTGAGTGCCAGGAGTGAAAATTCTTGGGTGATTAGTTAAGTTGATCGGTATCAAGGTGAGTGGCAAGTAGTCAATTTTGGATGATTCGAATAAGAGTTGTGAGGTTGGAATTTTGGAAATCTAGTGCGGTTTGGGCCATTAGGCAATGTAGTATGAAGGGTTGTGTTTAGGAAGTTGAGCTTTGCTTATGTGCGTGTGATTTTCAATGTGCGACTATTGGTGTGAGTTCCTAAGGCCCATGAGTTGGGGTAAGATGTTAACTTCTTTGTTGAGAACACTCGTAAGCCTTCATGTATCAAGGGTCTTTTTCAACTGTGTTGGTACTAGTGCGCAACTTTCGGAGTTTGAAAAATCATGCGTGTGGTAATTATCTCTTTTAGCATTGTGTTTAAATCTAATTGGTTGTGGTTATAGAAATGTAATTGTCACATTGTGGAAATCACTAAAAGTGTGATGGATGTGATTGGCTGATGGTTGGGATTCACCGGTTGTTTGTTGAGAAGATAAATTGATAAGTGATTGTTGGTCTTTGAAAACTTTCATGGAATTTCTATTTCAACTAAAACCCTTGAGGTGATATTTTAAGGTTTGTTTTGGGAAAATATTTACAAAATAAATTGGTTTTACTTGAAGTTTATGACATGAATCTTTTGTTGGAAAACGATGTGAATTTAAGTAATTTTTTTAGAAAAGGTATAAATGAGAAAAAGAGTTTTCTTTCATGATGATATGAACAATCCACATTTTAACTAGTTTATGTGCCCGTTTTGTTACCTTGTGTGAATGATAAATTGCATGGTAATAATAATGATCATGACCGAATGAAATTGCGTGATAGTGGTATTTTGTGTTAATGGCATAGTTGTTATCTCTATTAGTTATTATTGTGGAAATGTTATGTTGATATTGGTTATGGCATCACCATATGAGTGATGGAGCATTAGTGGGTGATGGTAGAGACTCACAGGTTGATTACATTGGAATGGAATTGGAAACAAATAAAATTTTGGTCTTGCTTGAAAAACAGAAAATGTATTTTGGATTGTAATCGGTGCGAGTTTTGAGCATCTTTAAGAAAATGTTTTCTATGCAAAGAAATGGTTTTTTTCAAGAATTGAGAAAATGATGAGTTTCCTTTTTAAAGGGGTTGAGTTGTTAGTTATTATACGCTTAGGGTTGGGATGGAGTAACCACTTTATTTGAATTGCTAATCTTGGGTTTGTGTGTTCGGTTATGTGGGTCGATTGGAGTTGTAAGGGCGTGTAGGCCGGAGCTTTCCTTGGGTTGGGCTTTGTGTCATCCTTTCCTTTTGAGTGACTTACCATGGGTCTTGTAGTGAAAACTTCATTTTCCTCCATGTTAGGGTATTAAGCGTTCAGGAGTGTTTAAGCATGTGGTGGTCGATGCCTTGGGTACACGCTTTGTTGCTGTGGTTGTGTTATTCTTGTCTCATAGGCCCAGCGAGTGGTATGGATCGGGGAGACATCCTTAGTCTCTTATTTGTGTCCTTGGGGCTCCGGGAGGTCGAGCCTAGAGTCAGGTTAGTATTCCAATGCTTCGTTGTAGCCAGGAGTTGGTGTTGTGTTTCCTTGGTTGGTTGGGAGGTCTACCTTGGTACCGTGTTTTCTTCTTGAAATGTTAGCTTTTATTTTAGGCCTTGTTTAATTTCGGGAACGAAATTTCCTAAGGTGGAGAGGTTGTGATGACCGGTTCGAAAGCCGTCTCGTTTCATTTTGAGTTATGTTGGGTAAGTTGTTGTCGAAAATTCCTTTCTAAATATTTTTGGTTTCATTGTTTCTTTTCCAAGTTTTCACCTATCTCGGAGGGTGCGAGGCCGACTCCAGAATGTCAGGAGAGAAGCCGAAGTTTTTCCAAGCTAGAAGGCCAGAGTCGCACGTGCGGGGCCTTGGGCCGTATGTGCGAGGGATGAGGCTTCACGTATAGGAAGCAGGGAAGAGGGCTGTGTGCACGCTGCCTAAAAGGCAGGTGCAGAAGTGGAGGTGCAGGAGAGACCGCACGTGCAGGGGTGAGAGCTACACGTGCGGGAGAGGCGCTCCGCATGTGTAAGAGAGGGCGCCGCACGTGCGGCCAGGCAAGTTTTCTGTCTTGTTTTTCGTGCATTACAACTATGTATTGGTCTTTTGCTCTTTTCCTTTCATTTTTCTAATTTGGTCTCTCTCTCTCTATATATCATCTTTCTCTCATTCTCCCTCATCTCTCTCTACCCAAACCCTCAAAACATTGCATTTCCCTTTGATCTCAAGAATCCATTGGGATTTTGGTGCTAGTTCGCTATACCAAAATGATGAGCATGTCGAGGGCTTTGTCTTGACCAGTGGAGATCGTATTACGACGAAGTTGATTTTTGAGCTCTTTCTCCTCTTCTCTCTTGAGGTAGAGATTTCCGTGGCCTTTTTCAATACCTCTTTTATAGATAGACATGTGGTAAGTTTTTATTACATAAAAACCATGTTGTTATAGATTTTTTTGAAAATCATGAACAGGGATCTAAGATGGGTTGTGTGAGGTTAAGATTTGTCAAATTTATTGTTGTAGGATTAATTTTGGGAAGTGATTTAATTTGTTTATGTAGAGAGAGAGGTGAAGCCCTAATTTTTAATAATAATGATCATTTGATAAAAAGGATTTTAATTGTGGAATAAGCATGTTATGAATGTAGGGATTTAAATGATGAATTGCTGGTTTATTAGAGACTAATCGAGCCTCGAGAATTATTAACATTGACTTGGTGTTCTGTTGTTCAAAGTTGATTGTATTGAACTGATGTTGTGTACATTGAAAAAAAAAATGAAATTAACCATGAGATTAGAATATTATTGGGTTAGACTACCGTTAAATAGAAATTGAGTAAATTATAACCTTGTTAGCCATGATTGGAATTCCTTATTTAAAATGAAGGAAATTGAGTTGGTCATTTTTCTTATGAAATGAAATAAATGGATTGAGGCAAATGGTGGAGAATATTAATGTGGAAGAATAAGATAATTGATTTTGAAATGGAAGAATGAAACACCAACACTATGTGAATTTTGGAAATTAACTTGAGATTGAATCACAAATATATTTTATTTTACTATGGTTGTAATTGGATCTAAAGTTTCGTGAGAGTTAGATTATTATTAATGTGTAAGTTGAATACATTTTCCTTAGAGGTTTGTCCTTAGTCATCGGTGGAGGATGACATTGTTGTGTTGAATAGTTGTGTGTATGCATTACACTTGTTGGTTGTACTTTATCATGTTGTAATGGTTGGTAACGTGTACTGCATTGAGAATGAGAGGTACCATTACCTTTCAGCTAACGCCTGGAGAATTGGCTACGCTAAGAATAAGAGGTACCATTACCTTCTAGCTAGCGCCTGGAGAATTGGCTGAGGTACCATTCCCTTCCAGCTGGTGTCTGGTAAATTGACATTTCATTGTGGAAAGATGTATCATTGGCTTTCCATGCTTCAGGCAGGTAAAGCACAAATTATTTATCATTATTGCCTCAGTTTGACTGTGTGTGTCTTGTGTTATGATGATTATAATTCAGTAAGGTTGATTTGTCTTATATGTTGAGTAGATGTGTTCATTTATGTTTGGACGTACTAGAGAGTGTCGAGGGAGTTTCCTACCATAAGTTATTTTATTAAAAGTATCTCTTTAAATTTTGAGTCTAAGATTGAGAATGTGATGAATGTGTGGAGGCAGACTTTGGTTATATATTGGATTATAAGTAATGTGAAGAAATCGGATTTGATGAACGTGCCTTAAAAAAATAAAAAATAAAACAGTTATTATGTGGTATTTTGTCACAAATGGAAAAATACGGTTATCATGTAATAATTGTTTAAATGGGAAATGGGTAGTAAAAGCGAACCTTGTTGTTGTGATTAAAACTGAATGTTTTGGAGAAAAGTATTTATGCAAGTATACTTGGTTATAAAATGTCACCTTATTTATATGGTATGAGACTAGCATTCATGATCATAGCTATCTGTAAGCTGTTATTGTTGAGGATCATGTTGAGATCTCTACTGGACTTTATGTTCATCCCACGTTGTAAATCTTTTTCAGGTGTATCTCGAGAAGCGTTACAAGGTCATGGATCTTCCTTAACTATTGGCCATGGGGCCTTTTATTTGTGAGCGGAATGCCATTGATGTACAAATGGTTAAACCCTTTCTCTTACTTTAAAGATGTAAGCCTTCGGGCAATTTATTTAGTTATGCACATTTTGCATTTAAATTGCATTTCGGATGAGAGAATCCTTATTTATTCTTACAAATAATGCAAAGAGTTTCCTCATGTTATCCCTGAAATTGAATAAACTTAATGAATTTGGTAATGGATTTCAAGTAATAAAAAGTGGGGCGTGACAGACCCTAAGATCTAGAAGGGAACACACTCCCAAGCTACACCCACTAGGCCAAACCCTTGGGGTTAACATTGGGTACATTTAACATGCATTTCTTGATTCCATTCCTTTAGAATTCACGCGAGGTAAATACAAAGAACCCTAGAAAGAAGAATATTAGAGACTTCTGCATACTCAACTTGCCATAGGAAAAAAGTTAATGGCTTAAGAACATATATCCTAGCATTGACTTATCTACTAATAAACAGATTATTTCTAGACATTTCATTTTTATGAATCTCTTTTACTTTTCCTTCCTTTTCTTCATGAGTTTCTTCTCCTCACTCTTCTTCTTCTACTGATTGGCTATCTCCCCCTCTTTAAAGATCCTATAGACTCCTTTTCATCCTTGATCCTCCTCTTTTCTCTATCCCTGCCATGTGGCCCCTATAGTGTTGTATTGTATTTAGGGTTAAATTCATTTTATCTCCTTGTGGTTTGAGGCCAAAGCACTTGACCCTCTTATCGTTCAAATATAGCTAGAAAGCCCCCATAAGGTTTTGAATTAAAGTGCAACCGTTTACACCGTTAACTATAAATGTAAAATGACTATAATACCCTCAAACCCTAAATTTTTTTGTCATTTTATTTCTCTCTTCTCTCTAATACACATAATTTATAATGTCTAACATTGATTTAATTAAATCACAATTAATTATAAATTCTTGATTATTTATTGTAATTCTTAACTTGTTATTCTGATTTTAATTTAATTATATTTTATATCATAATTAATCCTAAATATTTAATTATTTATTATAATTCCTAACATGTTAATCTAATTTTAATTTAATTATATTTTAGTTCAATTCTTAATTATGATTTATTTTATATTTCATTTAATTATATTTTAAATCAATTCTCATTATATTTGATATTTTAGATCAATTCTGAATAATATTTTAATTTATTTAATTTTAATTAACATATTAATCTAATTTTAAATTTGGAGAAAATTGAGGTAAATTGTTTTTTTGTTGTATTAATTTCACTTTAATTTTTCAGATAACCAAACCCACTCTAAAAAATGGTGTGTGTAATGCACCTTCTGCTAGTTTGGATTGAAAAGCTAACGGTAGCACTTTAGGCCAAAACCACATGAGGTTTTCTGACTATGTTTGAACCATAAGGAGGCCTCCCAGCTCCAACCAGGGGTAAAATGAATTTAACCCTTGTATTTATCTATCTATATATATATATATATATATATATGTACGTATATTACCTGCTTATTTGATTAATTATTTTTCTAATTAGTTATGGGTGATAATTGTGATACTTGCCCAATTCCTTAAAGCCTCTAATGTGTGACCCTAACCTAGCAGTTATATAGCCTACAATATCATTCATCAAGTCAGGCATTCTAGTCTTACATTGGTTAGAAGATGCTTATCTCTAGAGTAAGTGTGTATGAGAAAAACAAAGTATAATTATTGAGAGGATTTCAAAACGGATCTTTATTCAAAAATCAATAATAACTATATATAGAGCACATATTGCAAAAGAACTCACAAATTACAAATAGAACTATTAGCATTCCAAAAAAAATAAAATAAAAAATAAATCTCCTATATTTTACAGCTTTGTTACGATCCAAACCCACCCCTATAGGTTTAGCGCCATAACCGGCCAATAATCCTTGAATACCAAATGCCTATTTAACAATAATGACAATAACACAATAGTGGGGTTGGAAGAAGCCAAACATTAATAGAAAATAACGTTCAATGAGCTGTGAGGACTTAAATGAACAAAACAAATTTCACATATTTGTGATTACACAAAAAGTTAAGTCCATAACACACATGTGTACCAAACAAAACACAAGCTAGGGAATTAAATCCCAATGTCAAAAACAATTAACAAAACTCAATAAACATTCTTGTCTCTTAAATACAATGTCAAAAGGGAGAATCTGAATCTCCCAATAAGCCCTGACATGGAAACATTCGGAACATCGCGATAAGGCATAGCAGTTGGTGTCACGCCCCAAATTTAAATTACTCAAAACATTACCTAAGCCTGTAATTTAGGTCCATTTTTTTTTAAAAATAAATGTCGATTACCCTTGAATAATAGAAACGGAATAATACATGTTCTCTCTCTCGATGAATACAATAATAACTATAATACATGCCAAGTTTCTACTGCGAAGCTACAAATCAATAATTACTAACATCAATGTACAACATTCATTTTTCTCACATCTAAGATAAAATTATATATAAAAGATACAAGGACTCCACAACTCTTAGACTATCAATCCAAATTTCTCTTCTTGAAAAAGAATAAAACGAGGGATGAGCACTAATGCCCAGTAGGAATCTCATAGGTCTACAACAATAGCTAACACATAGATAGAAATGATCATACATGCGGAGTGATACCATATAGTAAGGTGACATTTTGTAAATTCTAAAATATTATGCGAAGAGTATCTTTTTCTTAAAATTTCATTTGGACCTTTAAGAAAACTTCCTACCATATATATGTAGTCTATCATCATTAGCAAGCCTTAAAATTCTCTTTGAAAACAAGTACACTTATGAAAGAACATCATCTTAAATTTATCAATCCGGTTCCAAATTATTCCTCAATGCATTTCCATTTTTCCCTTGTACTATTTCCAATTACTATACTTCTTAACATCAAAATCCACAGGATTAGAGTTCAAACATAACACAAGAATAACAAGCTCTTTTTAGTTCGATTTCTCAATTATTTACAAAACAAAACTCATAATCTTCCCTTGTAGTCACAAGCAATCTATTGAGTTCATCATCACCCATCTCTATTCCAGTTACCATTTCATGTTCTATTCTCTTCAAATAATTTCTATTTTCATTTTCCTTTCTTGCCAAATTAGACATCAAATTGTAATTTCACGAGTTCATCACATCTCACACATATTATTACCGACTCAACATGTTCCTCAATATGTTCCACCTTTAGCCGACTTGATACGGCAGGAAGTGGACTCCCAAAATCACCTTTTAGTTTTGAAAACATCCCCACATTCGCCGACTCCAAAAACGGCAGGGCGGTGGGCACCCAAAACATCACAACCTTCCACATTTGCCGGCTCCATAAACGGCGGGGATGTGGACACCCAAAACATCACAACCTTCCACATTTGCCGGCTCCATAAACGGCAAGGACATGGACACCCAAAACCATTTGTTTCCCACATTTGCTGTCTCTAGAAACGGTGGGCTTATGGACACCCAAAAACATTTTTCCACATTCGTCCGGCGATATGCGTAGACAGTGCAATTGGGCACCTTGACTCCTCGCGCGGGTACCAATTTCAACTCACCCAACACAACTCGACACTACCCAACTAAACTCAACACAACTCAACCCAACGCAACTCAACATGATTCAACACAATTCAACATAGTTCAACACAAATCAACAAATTTCCACTTCATCATCTTATCACAAATTCCGTATCATCCATATCATGAACAAATTCTTTCCCCCAAATTTGTTTCATATTATAACATGATTTATAACATCCACAATAAAAGTTCAATCGCAAATTTTTACATAATTTCCAAATACTCCCAAAATTCAATTAAACTTGTATATGAGTGATTCAATACCTCAATTTCATGATTCTACTTCCATCTTAGGCAAAATCATCAGTTATCTACATGTACCAAACTAGGGTTTTAAAAGAAATTAAAGCTTTTCACCCGAACACTTTTTATTTCAACTCTTCTATTAATTATACACCCAATTTCATAAGCCAATAATCATAATCCAAAAATTAAACCCCAACATTTCAAACCCTAGACCCCCAATCTCTTGATTTAATACAATATGCTCAAAAATATAAGTTTTGTGTCTATATAAAGAACATACCACAAATCTATCTATATTGAGAGTATTGAAGGAGAACTAGAAACCTTACCTCAAAGAGCAAGCAAGGAATCTAGATCAAGAGCATCCTTTCGAAAATCTAAAATCCAATTGGTTGAAAAATAAGAACTTCAAGCCTTCTTCAATTTTTGATAAGAGATCTTGGCCAAATCTTTGAGGAATGGAAGGTATTTGGGTCAAAAATCTAGGGTTTTCGGACCTAGGGTGAGAGGAAGGAAGAAGGAAAATGAAAGTGCCAAGAATGATCTAAAAAATCAATTTTTAAGCTGCTGAATTCGCACAGTTCGCTCGAGCGTCTATTTCCACGCTCGAGCGTACCTGCTTCAAGCACATATACTAAAACTTCAAACGGGCCTAACTCTCTCATCCAAACTCCGTTTTAGGTCGTTCTTGTGTCCAAATCGAAGCCTCGGACACAAGCTTTCCAATAGTTCTAGCCTCACACCCAAATTCAAAGTTTGGAAAAATAAAAGGGCAAAAGAGTGATGGTTGCTCGTAGGAAAATTACCCGAGTCAAAGTTTTCGGTCGAATCTTACTTTACCATTATGTTACCACTTCGATTAATGTCCCAAAATAAAATAAGGAGGCTCCAAACACAACAATAAAAATCTCAAGAGCTATCCCACTAGTCCTAGAAATTCAAACTCAACCAGGCAGACCGCTCGAGCGCCCAATCTTGAGCTCGAGCGCGCAAACCAACAAAGCCGATTGCTCGAGCCACCACTCCTATGCTCGAGCGGGAATTCACAACTCTCAGAATCTCAGATAGACTGGAAAAGTATTGGGACCCTCACAAGTCCACTTGAGCGTCAGCTCCCCCGCTCGAGCGGAGGGAAAAATTCTGGATCGTTACAATTGGCTTAACAAAAACAAGTTTCGGGTTGACGTCGCTAACTCTAATCCGATGCTCGATCACCTACATATATATAATAAACAATGAGCTAGAGCCCAGCGAATAGAAAATGTGTAAAGGGTTTATGAATAATGTCCTTATAACAATTCCAAAACTGTCATATTCAGTAGTGAATAAATTCACACAACAGTATTTCAGACATTACATAGTCATGGAATCATAGCAGTCATACGCGGTACATCCAATAATAGAACAGTACAGTAGGTCTTAAAAATCGAACAGTCAGTTGATGGCCATCAATGCAGTAACAGTAGTTCCAAAGATTAGAACTGACAGAGATATCTGTGACAGTAGCAGTAGTAGTAACAGTAACAGTAACAATAACAGTAACAGTTGCTATGGATGCCACGAGTACAGTTTACAAAATAGGACATTCATTTATTCAATAAACAGTATCATTTTAGAAAATAGTACATTTAATCAATTAGAAAATAAGTACAATTGAACATAGCTTTACAACCTCGTTACTCACAGTGGGCTCCTCAAGTTGCACTACGATGCGACGCCCGACCTAAACAAATAAATTCAAGCACAACAATTCAATTACATTCATATCTTTAGCCAATTCTATTTGATTCGGTTGTTTACTTATTCAATTTCCATTTGTCTTCACTCGTTCGGTTCTAACTTTTCGTTCCAATGCACTCATGAGATGCAAATACAGAAGAAAAACACTTTAAAACTATGTAAATGATGGCCCGGAAGGTATAAAAATGATGCAAAAACAAAACTCGAGCCTGACTAAAACCGCACGTGCAGGATGCCCAATCCGCACGTGCAAATCACAGTAGATTATGTGCCCTGTTTTCCGAATTTCTGTTTCATGTGTGAAGCTCAAAGTTCGCAATTTCCACCTCATTTTTATGCATTTCACTCCCAAAAACTCATATAAATATGCTAGAATTCGGGTCTTCAACATAAAATAGGAATCAGACTTGAAATTAACTCCCAAATCTTCCAATTTGAAGAAAGATTAAAATTTCAATGAAATTACAAAACATAAATCATGTGTTGTGAAGCTTCAATTGTAAAACCCATGACTAATTTTCCAATTTCTAATTCAAAAATCTCTTTAATTATTAAGATTAAAACCAACAATTTCATGAATATAATAATTTCAAAATTCTTCTTTCTTTGTTTAATAAAACATAAATTGAAGCTATAAAGCCCTTTCAAAAATATTTACATGTAAGAACTTTAAATTAAAATCAAACTAATTTTTTATTCTCAAATATAAATTATAATTTATTTCCAAATTCGTCCAAATTTAGATGTAATTCATTTTCTCCATATCAAACCCAATTTTAAACCCACAAATTTTAAAACATGAATTAAACTTTCAAAGCTCTTGAAAAATTCATGATGCATGTACAATTGAAACTCAATTTCATGTTAAGACAACTAAATTCAAACCCAAAGTGATTAATTTCTAAGTTAATTTCCATAAATTTGAGCCTAACTCCATTGCATGGATCAAATCTTCCATACATCATTGTTGCATGTAATTTATATAACACAATTCAAGAATAATTCGCAAAATTAAACTCAAACTTAACAAATTTAAAGAATCATAACTCATATTCTTCAACCTAACTTGATTTTACATATAAAACCCAATTTCTATCAATTTATATAATTAATCTTCGAATCTTAATTTTTAATCCTCTCAAAATCCACCTTAAAGCAATTTTTGTTTAGATTATTTAAACAACACTAGAAAAAGGATGGAATTTCTTACCCTAAGATAAACTTTTCATAATTTTTAATTTCAATTTTGATATCCCACAAAACCCTCTACTTCTTTATTCTTCCTCTCTTCCTTCTCTTTTTCTTGATTTCACTTCTCTAGAATATCTCTCTCCGTATGTTTCTCTCTCTCCTTCTGTTTAGTGTTTTTCTACTCAAAGTTCCAGCCAACAACAAATTGAGTACTCATACTGTCTCCTCACATATAGCCAGACGTCCCCTCCACCAAAAAGAATTCTATATTCTTCTCCATTGTTCTAAACTCTTCTTCTTAATTATATAATTATTTAAAATTAACTTAATTTACTAAGTTCACATCAACTTAATTAATTAGGATTAGTATGGCACACCAATTACACATTAACTTAATTAAACCACAATTAACCATACTTAATCATGATCGATAAATTTCTACATAGCTCAATTAGTCCAATTGACTTCAATTAAGTCCCAATCAATCATAACTAAATTTATCAATAATCAGATTTTTAATCAATATCTCAAAAGGCTCCAAACATTAAATTGAACTTATTATCATCATCAATTTTGGTTTCGTAAATCACCTTCAATTTCAAATCAAACCCAAAATCCATGTCAATAAATTTCATATTCAAATTGGATACCTCATAAATAGATTTAATTCATAATAATCATAATTTCTCAAACCTTTTAACATAATTAACTCCAATTTCGACCCAATTAATGAAATCTTGATTTTACTAAACTGAACCAAATATTAATTAAATTCCCAAATGGGTGCGTATTTAAAATTAAATTGATTCAACTTATTATTTTCACTTCCTTAAGCCATTTGGACCCTTAATTTCTACTTCCAAAATAAATCATTATTAAAATCAAATACGAATCAAACTCTAATACTGTTCATCAATTCTGCAATTAAATTAGAATAATAATTAATTCAAATTCAAATCACCTTTATTAATTAAATATAAAATATTACACGTGACGGGCCCGTCATCAGCTTGAAGATCATGGTTGATTCAACCTCTACACCAAATCAACTAAACAAAAACTACACAACATAACCCTAAAATCTCGGAGTTTTACAAATCAATTAAAAAAAATGGACACACCCAGAGATAGGGTTTGAGTAAAGAAAGAGATGTGAAGCAATGATCACGGTTGATCATTGCTTAAGCATAAAAGGATAGAGAGCAAGAATGTGAGAGAGAGAAAACAAGAAGAGAAGGAGCTACAGAAAAGCTCATCACTCAAAGGAGAAGAAAGAACGCAGCACGCGCGCTTTGGGTTTGGGTGGGCCTTTTTGGGTTTGGGTTTGGGTTTGAGTTTAGGTGGGCCTTGTAGACACCCCATTTTTGACGGCCCTTACGACTTGGACACCATTGCATGCACACCCAATGATGAGTCCTTTTGGCTGCTAGGTGCTTGAAGTCCTTAGCAGAATGCCACATCTCTGAGCCTTTCAAACCCTATACACCTATTACCTCATTCTTGGACCATGCCTTGGTCTTTCCAGCCTGCCACCTCTGGTGGATTGCCAACCATCACTTTTGGGATGCCGGCCACTAGTGTATTTTGTAGATATTTTATGCCAGCTATGCCAGCAGTTTTCACAGATGCATGCATTTATCCCCACGTGTAGGGCTGGATCTCCTTGAGGGAATTTCATATTTTCTATATATAGGAGCCCCCTCTCTCATGTTTTAGGGTTAGAAAATTTTGAGATCAAAAATTTTCCTCTCTCTCTACCAAATCTCTACACTTTTGCCTACAAATCTTCCACATTTGCCTATACACCCTTAACTAAATCTTCTCATCTTTGAGCTGAGGTACTTTTGAGGCTTGTTTGAGCTCTAGAGGGTGTTGTTGGCTTGGTTTTATTGCTTGAATTGCTTCTTCTCTTCAAAGGGCATAAGGCTTTACTTATTTGCTTGCTTTCTCTATCATTTTTCTTACTGTTTATCCATTGTTTTGGGCTGTCCAAACTCTTTGTTTTTTGGGCTAAAGCCTGGGTTTAAGGGCCATTAAAGGTTGAGGGGTTGATAGCCCTTCTTTGAATCTTGTTTTGGGGGCCTTTGCCCTTGTGTTTCCCATCCTTTCATCACCTTTTTTTGAGCTTTTAAACACTGATTTTCAGAGTTACTTCAATGGCCAAAATCATGCTTTGAAGTCCAAAATTGGAGGGGTGAGCCTCCCCTCCTTGTGTCTTGCTTATAAGCCTAGTTTGTGCTATGTTTTAGCATGTTAATCTAGCTATTTTTAGCTCAAGTCCAACATGTTTTAGGACTTATTTTAGACTATTTTAGCACTGTTTTGGGCTGATGGTTGCATTTGAGCTTTGTTTTGCATGCATATAGTGTAATAGTCCACATGAGTTTGGTTTTTTAAGCCTTAGACACCATCTTGTTTGAGTTGATAGCATTTATTTATGCTTTTTCTCACTCATTTTAAGCACTTAATCATCTCTATAACCTTCCTCCTTTCTTGGCTTTTGTTTTACTTTGAAAGTGGTTCAAACAACTTCTTTGTTTAAAGCATGAGATTGAGATGTCATGCTTAATGGTTTAATCCCTTAGGGGGTTTATTACCAATGGTATGATGTCTCTTTCATGCCTAAAATAACTTTTGGTTTGAGCCCTTTTTCCATTAGAGGACTTAATCTCACTTTTTGGACTCAATTGATTAAAGGATGGAAAGGTCACTAAAATAGTGTAATTAAAACTTGGGTTAAAATGAGCAAGATAATAATTTGGTGTGTTCAATCGAACATTAATTAAACACATGGAACTTGGGCCATTTCATACTTGATAGTTATGAAATGACTCGAGTCTCCAAGGTCATCACTTCCCTGGATCATTCATGACAGGGAGGTTATTTTGAGAGTCTCATTTTCATTCCATTTATTGAACTTGCACACTTGGTTTCATAAGCCATCATGCATTGAAATTGCATCCATTGATGGTTTGTGAACCGAACTTGCTACTCCTTTGATTGGCTCATGAAAAGTAGGGGTGAGTTGTTCAAACAAACCCTTGAATAACCCTGTATATGCTCTATTTGTCCTCTATTGCAGTAAGGAGAACTGGGCAGCAGTGGCTGGCAGGCCACTTTCCATGGCCGGCAGACCACCTTTGATGGCTGGCAACCTTCATCACTAGTCGGTTGGCCACTGATGCAAAATTGAACAGTGTGTTGGTAAGGTTGAGCAAAGTTATTCTGGAAGTGGGCAACAGTGTATGTGTTCTCTGTGCAACAAAGGCTCTCCAGAAGCAAAACAGTGGCCTTTTCGAGTGGAAACCAAGCATGTGCATGAACATACCTTGTTTCCCGAGGCAGAGTAATTAGCTTAGTACTTAATTATTTAGCTTACTTACTTCTTTTAATTGCACTTGTGTTGTAATTATTTAATTAGTTAAAGTAGTAAGCTAGTTATGATGTTGTAATAATTAATTAGCTAGAATAGTTAGTTAATTCATTTGTTGCAATAATTAGTTAAGTAGCTTAGCTAGATCATTCATTTTGTTTTGTAAT
Organism: Camellia sinensis; assembly: GCF_055761805.1. NCBI lineage: Eukaryota > Viridiplantae > Streptophyta > Magnoliopsida > Ericales > Theaceae > Camellia > Camellia sinensis. Next base: position 66,308,973 of record NC_138972.1, read on the forward strand.
AATTAGCTTAGCTTTAGTTTGTTAGCTAGTTTGTTTATTCAGACTCTCCTTCGTGAGAGCAAAATGTTGTAATAACGTGTATGTCTTCCAACCTCATATCTTTCTCCCTTTTATTTACCAGCTTATGATGGTTAGTTTAGGGACATCATGTTTTGTTTAGCATACCTCATGTTTGCATTCCCTTGTCTTGCAGGCTCGGTTTATCATTCTAACTTGCATTATTAGTTTAAATACCTCTTTGAATACGTGCTTAGATCGTATGTTATCAAATCAAATCATATGTCATGCTAAGTAGCCAAGCCTATTAATTGCATTTCGCATGTGTTGCATTAGTCGCATTGCATAGTTAGGAATCATGCATTTTCTTAACTCATTTCTCTTTTTTTGGCTTAGAGTACTAGGTGAGCCTTTACTCGCTTTAGCATAAATTGCATGAGTGTCGATGTTACCATGTCTAGCATGCTTGCCATGAGGCTAATTGCTTAAGTGCTATAACTGCTTGAATGCCTGTGGATGAAGGCTTGTTGCTTGAATTGAAATAATTTGAGCAATGTTTATATGTGATCACCTTTTCAAGTGGTACATATTCGAAACAATTTTCGAAACAAACATGAATTGAAATGTTCCAATTCTTCCAAGTTAGTCTATACTTGTGTGTGCACATCACATAGTAATACCAGAACAAGAGCATATAATGTACATCAGATTCTTATCTTGATTAGTAGAAGCCAATCTTTGATTGGGCAAGCGAGGGTGCTCAAATTCATTCATGACCTTCCCCTCTCATACCTAGGTTCCCAAGCTGAGACAATCTTGGTGATGACGAACACATGGCCTTTGGCACGAGTCATGGGTTTCCTAAATTTTTCCAAATATAATATTTAGGTGGCAACTCTGTATCTGGCAAAGTGGTCCATTTTTGCCAATTTGATTCCAAATTAATTTTTCAAAAGATTTTCCAGATTGGGACTCTTTGGTATTTATCTATTTCACATTGCACTTGTGAGATCAGATTCAGAACCTTGGGAGTTCGAACTGAAGGGCTTATTTCGACTTCCGAAAGGGGGCGCAAAAAATTCGAGTTACAGTTTCTGGCCACTCTATTAGGGAAATTAGAGAACTTGACTTGAACTTCATGATATGAAATTCTGTCTACACTTATATGTTTCTTTGCATTTGCATTTGCATTGGTGCTTTTAAGTCACTGTGTTTGCCATCTACTATTCCTGGACGATTTTCTGGAGGCTTGCCCGAAAAGCTTGCCAAAAGGTTGACCGGTCACGAGCTCTGCCATGATGGGAACACAACCCTTGGATCTGGACTACCGTTGTACCGTTTGATCCTCTTTTTCACTTCTCATTATTAGGTGTGAGAGGTATATTAGGTAGTCTTACTGGTACCCTTCTGACCATTTGGCCTAGTTGCATATCGAAAAGCCATAGAGACTGTTCCAAACTAGGACAGGATGCTTACCTAAATACAGGATTGCGTGAAATCACTTTGTTTGAGTAGTGAACCCTAGTTCTTGACAAAACTAGGACAACGTAACCCTACCCTCCCCCCCACTAGGGGTGTTTTCGCTCTCTATTAACTGGTATGTGCTTTATAGTGAAACTATACAGGAATGTGCATATCAGTTGCAACGTTGGTATCTATTTTTGGACAGAATTTAGTATGGAGTACAGTCATTCAGTTGTGATCATATCTATTCTAGTGAAATTGGGCTGAGGTGCTATCTATTTTCTCTTTTGCAAAGTAGGCCTGGAACCATAGCTTCAGAAGGTTCTGATATCCCTCAGGTACTCTAGACTTGTGTCGATAGACTTTGTTAGATCAAAAATTTAGTTCAAAGGCAGCCAGTGTTTGTTTTACTTTCGCCAATGGCGAAACGAAAGAGGGCCAGATAGGGTTCACCAGTTCCACTATTCCGACATTCACCAGCTAGATTACCTTTTTTCAGCTCATCCCGAGCATCTACCCCTATCATGGCTCAGCCTCCAACAAATTCGGAGGAATTATTACTCCATCTACAGCAAACAGTTGACTCCCTCCAACATGACGCGTCTCATCAGGCCAAGCTTATAACGAGGTTACAGCAACAGCAACCACAACCAGCAGCAGCCTCGACATCACATGTACCAACTGCAGCTATCCCTATGCCCGGTACCACAACTAATGCTGCCACTGCTCAAGATCCACAAACCGAGGATGTTCCAATTTTCCCAGTCCAAACAGAATCCATCCTAGCACAAACTTCCAGAGCCCTGTCCAGAGCCCTGGTGTATCAGACTGAGGCACTATTTAAATTCAAGGTTGATCCAACCGCACTCAAAGTCAACAAGCTAAAAAAGCTGTTCAAAAAGGCACAGGGGGTCAACTCTATTCCAGACATAGAGGATGGGCACACCAAATTGACAGTTACCTTATCGGAGCGGTTCAAGACGCCGCATATTGACTGCTTCGATGGCACTGGAGATCTGATGGTGCATTTGTATCCGTCTTCTGATATCCTACGACCAATGGGTTTGACACAAGTATAGAAGTTGTCACTATTCAGCCAAACCATGTCTAGAATAGCTGCCATCTAGTATGCTAAATTGGAGGACTCTGTGAAACAGAGCTGGCAGGAGTTAGCCGAATCCTTCGTTGCCCAATATTCCTACAACACGCAGATCGAGGTCACAACTCGTGACCTTGAGGCAACGCGTTAAGAACTGAAGGAGGGATTTTAAGAGTTTGTTATTTGATAGAGGACAAAGGCAGCTATGATGGCAAATAGGCCTCCAGAGAAAGAGCAAGTTCGTATAATTGTTAGAAATCTGCATGAAAGGCTATTACAGAAAATGATAGTCCTCCAGCTATTAAACTTTAACGACCTCCATGAAATTAGGGTTCAAATCGCGGATGCCATCAGGCAAGGGATCATTGTGGAGGGTAATGAACCTATGAGGAGGAATGTTGTTTGCAATTCCAATGGTAGCACAGCTACCAAATGCATAGAAGTAAACACTGTCACCACTTGCATCAATAACCAAAAACCAACCACTTCAACTCGGCCCCAAGCCCGAAATTTCCATCCTCTTTACATGAGTCTCTCTTAAGCCTTGAAAATGCTTCTAGAAAAGGGGTAACTAGAGCTCCTAGAACCTTGACCCCTCACAAATCCTCTTCCACCAAGATATGACCCTGCTAAATACTGTGCCTATCATCAGCAGCACGGTCATGATATAAACCATTGCATCTGCCTCCGTCATAAGGTTCAAGATCTTATTGACAAAAAAATCATAGCTCCACCAAAAAGACCTCAAGTCACCACTAACCCATTATCTTCACACCTCAATCTAATCCACACACTGCCATCCACCTACAACCCCAACATATACATCACCTCAGCCCATTTACCTAAGCCTGAGGTGTTCATTCTAGAAAGCACGGACTTGTGTATGATGGATGCACTTGAACCCCAATCATATCAAACCTATGAACCCACTACTTCTGAGCTAATGATTGAAGATTTGCAGAGAACTGTGGCAGATTTAGCCTTTGGGATCTTGGATCCCTCATCGATCACATCACATGCCAGAAATTTTACGCCAAAAGGCTCCACAATCTTGGGGTGGGCTGCAGTTGGAAACGGCAAACCTAAAGCTATCTCAGGTCTGGGTGATCAGATGACAGCAACAACTGGGCTCCGCTTTGATATAGTGATCCAATCCCTTGGCAAAGTGGAAGCAAGTGGCAAGAACAAGGTAAGGGAAAGCATTGATCCCGATGAACATCTTCAATGGACTATTGAGCCTTTGAAGGGAAAAGGGCTGGACAAGAAGCAAGTGCTTGCAGTTGTTGCAAAGATTGTGGATGACACTTTTGTCATTTAGGTTAGGAGCACTTTGAATCCAGGGGCAAGCCAAGAAAAGGGCTGCCGTACCAGAAACACCCCTTCCAGCTCCAATCATACACTTGTCGTTTAGGTTAGGGGCACTTTGAATCCAAGGGCAAGCCAAGAAAAGGGCTACCGTGCCAGAAACACCCCTTCCAGCTCCAATCCTTCCAGAAACACCCCTTCCAGCTCCAATCCTATCAACCCTGGTAGGACTGGTAACCGCACCTACAATCCCCTTTCATGACATTGTCCAAAGCTCTCCAAATCCTTATAGGACAAGGCCATCTCAAACCCCTTGACCCTTGGCCTCTCCCTGATCCCCTTCCATCCAGGTATAATGTTGCCACGTACTGTGCCTTTCATCAACAAATCAACCATGACACTGACAGTTGTTTTTGTTTTCGCCATGAAGTTCAAGATCTGATTAACAATAAGGTCATCACTCCATCGAGTCCTACAAAGTCTATCGGCGTTGAATCGATACACTTGGGGGATAATGTGACTATGTGATCGGGGAATGAACTACCTGTTGATGGCACTCATTTTTCTTCGGGCGTGGTGGATGGCACGCACTATTTTGAGCAATTTAAAAATGTTGTTTATTTTACTTTCGGACTTGGGTATTGAGTCAGTCTTGTTGTATTGTATTAATTCAGTCTTGTTGTGTTGTATTGAGTCAGTCTTGTTGTGTTGGAAGTTGGTGATTTCGAGGGTGTTAACTCGGACATCACTTTCTTGTTTTGTGTTTGTCTTTTTTACTCTTTCTTTTGTGTCTGTTTCTACCATTAAGCCAGTTGGGCCAGAAGATCTAAATGAAACGACAATGCATTTCACTTACTTCTCTGTGCCTTTAATACATTACATTAACCTAAGTTTTTCAAAACTTTTCTAACATTATGGTGAAAACAAAGAGGAAGGAATTCCTTAGGAATTGTAAAAATTTGATCAACTGAGAGGAAGAGAGGCACGCTAAGTCCTTAATGAATGAGATCATGTCTGTTAATGTGAGTACTGAGAAGGATCCTAGCTTGATCCAGATTGGTTCTACATTGTCTTCAGAAGAGCACGAGCGACTAGTCGCTTTATTAAAAGATTTCAAAAAATGTTTTGCGTGGTCCTATGAAGATATGCTTGGAATTGATCTTCAGATTATACAGCATAGGATCACTCTCAGCCTCAAGACTCGACCCTTTTGCTTTCAAACTTTGATTCAGAATGTTCAACGATCAACTAAAATATGAGGTTGCATGGCCAGATTTGAAGCAGCCCTTGAACAAGGGGCAATAAGGTTGTATGTCATCAAAGGACGTTTGCATGGCCAGATTTGAAGCAGCCCTTGAACTAGGGGCAAAAAGGTCAGATATCATCAAAGGAAGCTTGCATAGCTGGATAAGAAGTAGCCCTTGAACTAGGGCAAAAACGTCAAATGTGATCGAAGGTTCAAAATTGGGTCATTTCTCAAGCAAACGAAGATCAGTAAGAAAGCCAAATCCCAGAATCTGAGAGAAGAAAACTTTTGCTGATGGACAATCAAGTTCCTATCCACGGTACCAGGGGCAAATTCAGACCCAATTGGATGGGCTCTTACATCATTAGAGACTATTTAATCAGGGACAACAACCATTCTCGTGGATCCAGATGGCGTAGAGATCTTACAGCCAATCAACATAGACAAGTTAAACTTTTCTATGCTTGAGGCTCGCTGGGCCAAAAATCCAAAAAGGCGACCCAGGCAAAAGTTAGAGCAAGAAAAAGAGAAAAAGAAGAAAAGAAGCAAAAAGAAAAGAAAAAGAACAAAAAATGCAAATAAAGAAAAAAAAAAGAAAGAGAAATAAAGAAGAAAGAAAAATGCAAAAAAAAATAAAATAAATAAAGCTCGCAAGGTTGAAAACCTAAAAGGGTGAGTTAGAGCGCAAAAGGAGAGTGTTAGTACTCGAGTGCACCTTAACCCTGGAACTACGTATAGCCTGATTCCCATCTTTGGGATATGTAGGCAACTTCATCCTGAAGTTTGGCTGCAACCATTTTCAACCTGCTGGTCTCATCCATGTTGATTGGCTGATCCTTATTCAACTCGGCTATCCTATCCATGTCCAACTGGCTCATCTTCATTCAAAATCGATTGTCCTATTATGATGGAAGATTCAATCTCAAGAGTTAATTCCACGTTGGCTGAACAGTGGCCATTTGCAAAAATAATTTTTGAGGAGTTTTAATAAGGTTGACTAATTTTCTCTAGAAAATTATTCCATTTTTCCAAAACTGGACCACTTCTTGGACCCAGAAAAAGAAAATTTTCAATGCTCATAGCCTGACTTACATAATTTCAAAGTAGAAAGTCAAACAGGCATGTTAATCTAACTCTCATGTTGGTCGAAATTGTTTTAGCAGAAAGCCAAAAACAAAAAAATGATCAAAATGATGAACTAGGGTAGGGGCATAGTCGAGTCAGGTTTTCTGTCTTTTTCCCGTTATCAACGTACTCACCAGGAAGGGCACAACTGAGGCTAGCACTAGAGGCCAAAAACTCTCTCATCCTTCAAGCAGCGAGGTATCAAGCCAAGTGCGAAGCACAAACTAGAAATGGAGCAGGATATTCCATCCCCCCTCATAAGGTCCACAACTTTTAGCTTACCCATCAACCTCACCTAGGAAGGGATAAAAATCAGAGAGATTAAAGAATAGGGAGATGTGCATTGAGAGAAAAAGTAAGGAAAGGGCTTTTCAGAGAAAATAGAGATGGAATGCGAAAGTGATGTGAGAATCACAAATAAGAAAGGGTGGGAAACAATACCTGTAGAAGCAGGCTTCCCATGAACCGAGAGGTCTCTTACCAGTGGAAAACATCCAAGTGTTGTATTTGTTGTATTTGTTTGTCTCAATTCTTGTTTTGAGTCGTTTTGAGTGTAAATAGAATAGATGTGTCAGATTGTTTTTACTTTGCTTTTCCTCTGTTGAGTCGTTTTGACAATGGTCGTCGTAGGCTCAATACCTGGTTAAGAATTCATTCTTGGTTTTAGTTCCAAAAATAAATCGTTTTATGCTCAGAGTGTCGTGTCATTCCCAACATGATGTGCAAAACAGAATTCCTTCTTTCATAAACGGCAAGGTCCAACCCCGATCAAAAGTAAGAACTATAGAAAAAGGACCTATCTAAAGCTGCATAGGTGTAGACACCCCATTTTTTACCGTCCTCAAGACTTGGACGTCATCATTTGAACATTCGATGATTTTGTATGCTCGTGTGTGTTTTGAGTGCCCGAAGATCTTGGCCGAGCGCCTTGTCTTTGAGCCTCTAAACCTATTTGTTTTGTGCTTGGTTGTGGACCAAGAGCTTGTTGTTTCAAGTCTGGAGGAGAGGGTGGCCTGTCGGCCATGCCCACAGTCCATTGGCCATGGCTTGTGCCTGCTAGCCATCAGCAATGGCCGGTCGGCCACTAGCGATGGCCGGTGGCCATTTTTCTCCTTTTTCAAATATTTGTTTGCCAACTGTGCCAGTTGTTATTCACTGAAGTGTATCTCCATACACGTATATGGAGAGATAAATACAAGCTTTAATCTTGATTTTCTATATATAGGGTGTGTCCTCCCCCATTTTGGACGGTTAGAAAATTTGGATCAAATTTATCTTTCTTTCTCTCTTCTTGTTTTGTGCCTTAAAGCCTTGTCTCTCTACACCTTTGTATATCAAGCCTTAACCAAACACTCTCACCTTTGAGCTGAGGTTCTTTGGGGTCTAATTTGAGCTTTGGAAGGAGGTTTGAGCCTAAAATTATGGCTGATTAGTGCTATGCTTCAAGAGGTATAAGACTCACCTTGTAAGCTTTGTTTTGCATACTTGTTTTGCCATCTTTTCAAACTGTTTCTGGCCTGGTTTTCAACTACAAAAAACTCTAATTTTTGAGCCTTAACATGATGGTTTGAGGTCATTTTGTGTAAAGGGGTAGTCTGCCCTTCGTGTTGCCTAATTGTGAAGCCTTTTGTGCCATCTTTTAGCATACTCAAATCAAACTTTTTGGGCCTTTAAACCACTGAAATTTAGAGTTATTTTAATGGTGGAAAGCATGTTTTGAAGTCCAAAATTAGAGGGTTAGCCTCCCCTTCTTGTGTCTTACTTGCATGCCTAGTTAGCCTCACATGGTAACATGTTTTTGTAGCTTAACTTGGGTTGTTTCCAACATATTTTTGCCTTTGATTTGGACTATTTTAGCTCTGTTTTGGGCTACTTTGGTCATATGAGTCTTGTTTTGCATAGTTGTAGTGCAAATGGCTTCACTAGCTTAATGTTTTAGGCTTTTAAACATGAATTGCATGAGTTGCTTGCATGTTTTAGTGTCTTTTTGCACTCCATTTCAGCGCTAAAATCTCTGCAATCTCCCTCTATTCTTCACTCTTTCATTTATTTTGAAACGGGCTTTGAACCCCTTGTGAGCTTAAGTGTGAAATTGAGACACTTGTGCTTAATGATTTTAATCCTCTTTTGAGGGTTTCTACTAACCAAAGGCATGAGATCTCTTTCATGCTCACGGCACTTGTGGTTTAAGCCCTCTTTCCATTAGAGGACACTCACCTTTTGGACTAATCAATTAAAAAATGGATTGGTAATCTAAAACGAGTAAATAAAATTGAACAAGTAAAAGAGGCAAGATAAAAGCATCTTTCATGTTGTATTGCATGTGTTCGAATCAGACGTTAATTCGAACATGAGAAAAATGGGATGTTTCATAGTCAAAGTGATGAAACGTGCCACTTTTCTTGGTCACCATCACCCTTGATCATACATGATAGGGTTGTGGTTTTGTTGAGTCTTGTTTTACACTCATTAAGCTTGTACAAGCTTGGTTCTTTGGTCGTCATGCATGAAAATGCTTGGTTGATGGTTTGAGGGCCAAGAGTTACACTCCTTTGAGATTGTGTGATGATAAGGAGGGTAGCAGTACATACACTCCTTGAGAATACACTATTTTGCCTCTGTTTGCTCTCTGTTGCAGCAAAAAAGGGAAGTTCAGGAAGCAGTGGCCGACCGGCCACCAATGGTAGTCGACAGCCACCATTAATGACAAGACGGTGGATTTTCGGGAGGAAAGCAACCAAGAAAAGAGTGAAGTTACATAGCCTCTTACATCTTATCTTCCATAGTCAAAACCACTTAAAACCTTAATCAAAGAGAAATTATTTTTGCCAAGAAAAGATTGGTCATATACTTGTTTAAAACCGTCATTCTAAGCTCAAATTCCAAGCTCTTGAATTGAGAATTAAGATCATAATTCACAACCTTTAGGGTGATCAAGAGGAAGATTGAAAATCAAGAAGTTCAATTTTTCTTTGGAAAGTGAATTTTCAATTCTTTCATTTTTCTTGCATGTTTTATCTTATATTTGTTTTCTTGTGTTAGTTTCATATTAGTTTTGTTGTACTCTTACATGTTCTATTTTATATTTGTTTTCTTATTTTAGTTTCATATTAGTTTTGTTGTAATCTTGTATGTTCTATTTTATATTTGTTTTCTTATTTTAGTTTCATATTAATTTTTTTTGTAAGCTTGCATGTTCTATCTTTATTTGTTTTCTTGTTTTAGGTTCATATTAGTTTTGTTGTAATCTTGCATGTTCTATCTTATATTTGTTTTCTAGTTTTAGTTTCATAGTAGTTGTGTTGTAATCTTGCATTTCCTAGCTTATATTTGTCTTCTTGTATTAGTTTCATATTCGTCTTGTTGTAATCTTGCATGTCCTATCTTATATTTATTTTCTTGTTTTAGGTTCATGTTAGTTTTATTGTAATTTTGCACTTTCTATTTTATATTTGTTTTCTTGTTTTAATCTAACCAATAGTGGTTGGTTAAGCCACCTACATGTTTCTTGTTTGTTCCTTTTCTAGGTTTTGCAATAAGATAGATTTTGCTAGGCCTAGTAGGTCGACCTGCCTATTAGGCTGGCCGGTTAACCCCATTTGGACAAGACAACATTATCTTTCAATGTTAACTAGCTTCCGGTGGTTTCCGAGGCACATGAAACTTTTTCTTTTGTTTATTTTATTTTGATTGCTTTGTGAGGTTTTTATTTTGTTGTAATATTCTCCTCATCCCTCCCTAATATGGTTTGTAATTATTATTTCAAGTGTTGTAATAATTTCCTGCCCCGCTTCTTTCTATCTCATTCTTTTACTTGTTTTCTTTATTTGTGAATATGTATCATATTTTGTTTTTCATTATATCCATGCTTCGGATTCATGTTTCATGGATCTTGATTTGACTAAGTTTGCATTTGTGGATTTAATCAATTCTTATGTAATTATGTGCTTTACCTCATGTTCTTGAGATGATTCGCATGTCATATCTTAGAAGCGGAATCTTTATAGTTGCATCTCATGAGTGAATTGCATTAGGATTTTGTATAAAAGATCATGCATGTTTTATTAACTTTGTTTTGTAGCTGTTCGTGGGACATCGATAAATATGTAAGTTTTTATGCTTTAGCATCCCGCTTGTGTGTGTTTTTCTTATTATGTTTAAGTATCCTACCATGTGGCTACTTGCTTACTTGATATAATATATGAATGCTAGTGGATGGAGGTTCTGTCACTTAATTTGGAATGATGTTGATTTTTCATGTTTGTAAACTCAATTTATTTGGGTTATACATCTTCAAAACTCTTCAAAATATATGAAATCAAATTGTTCCAAAATGAATGGCATCGTCTATACTTGTATGCTTCACATAGTAAATTTTAGGATTTATTAAATAATCAGAACATGAACATATAAAGAAAGTAAAATCCATATCATGGTTTAGTAGAGACTGATCTTTTGATCGGGTGAGCGGGGGTGCTCAATAATGACTTTTCCCTCTCATACCTAATGTTCCGAGCCAAGCATCTTTGGTGACGACGAACAACGGCCTTGGCATGAGTCACGGGTTTCCTAATTTTCCCAAAACATTAGGTGATTACTCTAAGATCTGGTGATGCAATCCATTTCTGGCAAAGGTTTTGCAATAAAATGGATTTTCTATAAAATTTGCCAAAACTGGATGCTCATCTATATTTCACATTACACTCGTGAGACAAGATCAAAGAAATGAGGGTCCGAACTGTTTAACGTGCACAGGTACCCCGAGGCATGTTATAGCGTCATTATCGAAATGGCTCCAAGCTCTTATATTGCTCTGGGACCCACATTACGTTTTAACTTTTAGATTCCTAGAATATTGTGAAGCTAAGTGCATGGATTTCAGGGGTCATTCAACCTTTTGTGTTTTGACCACATTCGATTTTCGGGTGCATTGAACCTTTCAAGTCCCAAACCCCCTAGACCGAGGTTTGCACCTTTCTTCATCATATTTTTCTTGCCTTCCAAGAATCATGTATTTTACCCGAGAATTTCGGGCCTAAACTTCTTTGAGCTTTTCTCGCCTTTTCAATTTGAGTTGGAATTTTGAATTTAATGTCTTCAATTTCCCCCCTCTCACAAAACATAATTTTTTCGGCTTCTCTTTGAAATTTTCAAACACAATCATTTAGAACCACTTTCAGCCTCGTCTAAATAGACATTTCATTGCCCATAAATTGGCAATCCCTCTAGCCATTCTATGTATCTAAAATTTTTGTCTCTAGTCATTTGTTTCCTTTCTCATCATCTACTTCATACTCTACAACCTTACAGTTTCGTTTTCCAACAAGTAAGTACCAGTGGTTGAAAAAATAGCCTCGAGCTCAGTATTTAGGGCAAGAATCCACTACCTTCAGCTTATCCATAAGCCACACCTAGGAAGGAATGAAAGAAAATAGATATTGAAGAATAGAGAGATGTATGTTGAGAGAAAAGTAAGAAAAGGGCTTTGTGAGAAAAATAGAGCATGTGTGCCGAGTGATGTGAGAGACACATATGAGAAAGGGTGGGAAACATTACCTGAAGAAGTAGTGGACTCGCTACGAATCTGGTAGTCTCTGCCAACGAAAGGCGTCTAAGCCCATCAAAGTCTTAGCCAGCACCAAACCAATGGAACTCTTGCCTTCTTTCAGACCTTAAGCCACTTGATCAATTGGATGCTCAACCCGCCAAAGCTAAGGGCAAAAAGATAATGAGCAAGCATATATAAGCAAAGGGCATGTTGTCGAAAACCTTGCCAGAGAAGGTCGCCTCTGTCACTGACATCGGAAAATTGACGAATCAAACTGTGAATCTCTAGCTCTCCGTTGTGGGCCAAAGATCGAGCCTCATGCAGAGTAAGCCCACACATCCATCCTAAAGCTTGGGCATGGCCAAAACAGGGCTGAGGCATGATTTCCTCATCATGTTGGGATTCCATTAATGCTTGAAATTCTTCAATTGTCAGGCATATTTCTTATCCCCCGAAGCAAAAGACATGTGTAATCAGGTCCCAGCATCAAGCCGCGGCATGGAGGAATGGAAAACAAAGTGGGAAATAGCTCAGTGAAAAAAGTGCATTTATGCCAAAACCCCAAAAATTTACCTTTTCCAAGCCACCTAAAGTTGCTATCCAATTTGAGAACTTTTCGGCAAAAAATGGCTCCATTTGTGAAGAAATTGCAGCTGAAATAAAGTTTTGGAGAAAAATTCACGAAGCTAAATCTTTTGTAGAAGACAAGGTAGTGAGTGGAAGCCAACTGTCAACAATCTAGTGATTCTCGCATTTGATGGCCACCTCTTATGGCCGGCAGGCCACCTTCTCTGACCGGCAACCTCTTTCCTTGGCCGGCAGTCCTCTTTTCTGCTCTGCTATCCATTTGTGTGCCAGACAGTGCTGGAAGTTTGTGTTTTCTCTAGGTCTTCGAGTATTTTAAGGTCTTGTTTTGAGTCTTTTTTTATTTTAGCAAGCTTGCTTATTTGTATTTAAGTTGTTTTTGCTTTGTTTATCGAGTTATTTTTGCATATCAAGTTGTATGTTGCATTTTGTATTTTGTTTGTTTGTCGGTTCATTACCCGATTAAAAACATCATTTCAATCAAGCGAGCTCTTGGCCAATTCAATTCCATGTCCATTTCATGCAAATATGGTGCTCATGATGCAAAAATAACAACGCTTTTCATAAAAACTGCAAGGTTTTATACCAATCATGTTTTTTTTTTTTACAAAAGAGAAGTACAAGTTTTCAAAGAAAAATAAACCTATCTGAAGCTATGCTTGTGTTAATACTACCAAACAAAACAAAAAAAAAATCAAAAATCAACGGGAGTTGCCTCAGGCTCGAGAGGCCCTTTTTGTCCTCTTCCTCAGAGGAGAGGACTCAAGGGCACTATCTCTATCAGCTATACTGTTTGAATCAGTCTTTGAGCTAGAACTAGAGCCAGCATTGTCTCCACTCTTTGCCCCAGAACCTGCCTTGGCATCATCACCTCCGCTCTTGGAACCTAAGCCAGTATCGTCGTCTCCACTCTCGAATGACTCAGAATACTGACTCGTTGCCTCCTTAGAGTCACTAGTCTCAACATCGTCATCCCTCAAGATGGGATTTGGAAGACTGCTCTGGCCTCGAGTACCCCTATCTCTGTCTCTCCTCCCTGTTACTGGAAGAGGTACTGCCGCCACCAGAGCCATCGATATAGGTGGAATCTGAAAAAGACAGTTATTAATATATCAATTACAGTATGTGTATCAGATGTGAGCATAGTATGTAGAATGAGTGTATGCAAAAATCAGACACAGTATGAGTACAATACGTGAATCCAATGTGCCAATGCAGTGTATCAGTGCAGTTTGGGAAAGACTATAGTTGAAATGCCAGTGTATCAATGGAAATTAGATAATATGAAGTACAAACTGAAGAAATTACTTGGATACCATAGAGACTGAGCAGTGTCTCCCTCTTTTGTACCATGCGCATCAAGGAGGCTATTAGCTCAAGATAGCTCCCCGTGTACTCTATGGATGCTTGCAAATGTGTTTGGATGATCAGTATCTACAATAAATATATATGAAATGAAATGTCGGGTGCAAATTATAAAGTATGGTCCGTACTTGAGTCGGGCCTCGAACTCCGACAAGTTCGTGACCAGCCGCTATAGGCTCGATCGGGATCTGGTAAGCCGCCCTAGTATGCCGCTGGCATGTAATCACGATAGGAAGCTCTAGCCAATGGGTGCTATGCCCCGTAGGGGGAGCCTCTCTAGCACGAGCCCTGGTCGCCCTAGGTGCCTCTCTCACCGCAGAAGCCCTTACCTTCTCACCTCTGCGAGCGCCTGTCAGAGGTGGCATGACGTGGGTCTAGATAAAGGTCGCGTAGTCGCCTTTTGCTCTAAAGTAATTAGCATCCAAGCCCACCACGAACTGTGTAACTGCATCAATGGATAGGCTGTCTGCTGATCTCATAAACTCTGGCGATGCCATCAGAACGATCGGATCTAGCAAACCCATAGTCTAACGGACAAACCGCTCACTCAAGAACCAGGACCGGCAGACTTGGCCCTCAAGCAGGATCCGAAAATGAGAGGTGGCCCAGGCCCCAGCATACTAGTCCCGCACCCCAGCCGGCATCATGGCCCAAGGCTGCCACATGATCTACAAATGGAGAGTCAGATTGTTAGTTGTTGTCGGTTGCTAAAGTGTGAATTAGAATAGTTATAAAGAAAAAATGACTATGTTTTGGGTTACCTCATGGGCGGCCACTATGTCGAAATAGTGGCGAAAGAATATAAAGATCTCGCGAGTCCTAAGTTGGCATCGACCGTCATACCACCTCGAGTAAGGAACTGCCAATAGGAGCTCCTCCATGGGCTCTAGGGCGAGTGCTGGGAAATATGCATAAACCTACAGTTGTAAGGAAAGTACAGTGATATGTGAGCATACAGCATGAACAGATACAGAAAATGCAAAGCAGAAAGCATACAATATGAACAGATATAGAAAGTGCAAAGCAAAAAAGTATACAGCATGAACAGATATAGAAAGTGCAAAGCAGAAAGCACATGCGGTGAACAGATATAAAGTAGAACATGTGGAGCAGAAAATGTAAAGTGCAAAGAGGGAACTGAAATGCATACCTCCCAGACTCGCCAGTAGCCTCCGATCACCTCTCTCCTCAGACGGGAGATAGAGCTCGTGTAGCTGTAGACACCCCATTTTTGACCGTCCTCAAGACTTGGACGTCATCATTTGAACACTCGATGATCATCCATGCTCGTGTTCATCTTGAGTTCTCGGAGGTATCGGTCGTGCGCCTTGCCTCAAGATCTCTCGACTTATTTGTTTTGTGCTTGGTTGGACCAAGGACTTGTGGTCTTTGCACCTGAGGGCGAGAAATGGCCTGTTGGCTATCCCCACACATCATCGGCCATGGCCTGAGGCCACCGGCCCTGTTTTATTGCTACCGGCCAAAAGTGATGGCTGGTCGGCAATGTATTTAGTCGGCCAGCCCTTTGTGTTGGTCGATCGGCCTTTTCTGCTAGCCAAACCCTGTTCATCTGCTTTATGAAGATATTAAGTGCCAGGTGGCACAGACCCTGCCCTCCATACACGTGTATGGAGGATTTGCACCCTTTGTTTTAGCTTCTTGAGGAAGCTTGAACCTTTTGAACCTTTGTTTTAAGCTTCTTGAGGAAGCTTGAACCTTTTGAACCTTTGTTTTAGCCTCTTGAGGAAGCTTGAACCGTTTGAACCTCTTTAGCTTCTCCAAGAAGCTTGAACCGTCTTGTTTCTCTATAAGAGAGGGCCTCCCTCTCCTTTAGAGAGGTTCCAAAAAATTTGTTTAAGGCTCCAAGAGATATCTCTCTTTATATCTCTATATTTTGGGATCAAAAGGGTCTAGTTCTTGGCCTATTACACCACACCTCATAGCCACACACCTCCACCATTCATCTAAGGTTCTTGGAGCTCATTTTCAGAGGTTAAAGAGTTGGTTCTTGGTCCAAAAACCTGCTGGTTTTGCAGCTGTGCATCAAGGGTGAGAACTACCCTCTTTATTTCCCATTTTTACACACACTTTTAGCCTATCTGCATGCTATTTTGAGCTTAACTTATAACTGATAAAAGTTCTTTTTTTGCATGCTTTTGAAGTTTGTTTAAGATTACTTTTGTGTTTGGGGTTGTTTATCCCCTCTTAGGCCTTGTTTGGCCTCATTTTTTGTGCCTTTTTTGTGAGCTTTGGGACCACCTTGTATTGGCCTTCTCACCACTAAAATCCAGAAGGATTTCAGTGGTGGGGGTGGTGTTTTGAGGTCCTAAGAAGAAGCGCCATCCCCTCTCCTTGTTGTCTTCAATACTTGTCATATTTACCTCATATGTGAGCACCTTTGTTAAGTTCCTGTTGGCCATGTCTTATCTAGTATTTGTGGTTATTTTTCTATCATATGCCACTATTTTTGCCTATCTTGGTCATTCCATGCAGGGTTTATACACTTGTAGTGTAAATTTTGCAAACTAGTCTTGTATGTCTCATGTTTGAGCATGTGTTTCTAGCTTGTTTTTGGGCCATCTCAGCAGATTTTTGGTGTATTTTTAACATTCCTTAGATCTATTTTTGCTTGGTTTGGTTGGCCCTTGCATGCCTCATACACTTGTAGTGTAAATCACGCACACTAGCTTTGTATGCTCCTTGAAGTAGCATATCATTTTAGCCTATGTTGTGTCCATTTCAGCATGTTCTTAGGCTTATTTTATCATGTCATATCTTTGTTGAGGTTTGGTTTGGTTAGCCCTTGCATGCTCTATACACTTGCCATGCAATCCCATGAAATAGCCTAACATGCGTCATGTTGTGACATGTCTTTTTAGCATGCTTTTGGCTTGACTTCAAGGAGATTTTATCCATGTTTTGGTATGCTTGAGGTCTAATTTTGGTTGTCTTGGTCACCCATGACTTGTTTTGCGTAACTTTGGTTCAATCTTGCTTGTAAGCTTTGTGTATTGAGTCATTTAGTATGCATTACTTGGCCTATTTCAATGATTTGGCATCATTTATAGTGTAATTTCAGTCCATGTTTCATGGTCATGCACATGCATTTATCACTCTTTAAATACATTTGAGAGTTATGCTTGTATGCCTCATTTATGGACCATTGCATGAGCTTCATCTTTGTGCATTCCGAGCCACCATCCCAACACATTTGGCCACTGATTTTGGCATGCTTGAGAGCTACCCATGTTAGTGTAAGTCCATCTCACCATGTTATTGCATGCTTGTTTCATTTTGCATGTTGTTGCATGCTATACATGTCCACATGTTTAGGTTGTATGCCTATTGCATATTGCATGCTAACATGCTCATGTTGCATTAGATTTGTTGCACACTTGGGTTATTTGCATGCTTGCTTGCTTGCCTAGGTTGCATTGCATTGTGTGTGCATCTCTTGCCTCTTGATCAATCATGATAGAGGTTGGGGCCCTTTATGTGTTTTGTGCATTTCGTTCCTTGGCTCCTTTGGCCATCATGCATTGAAATGCGTGATTGATGGTCCGAGGGTCGAAAGCCATACTCCTTTGAGTCTCAAACATGATGAGGGGGGTGGTGATGCAAACATTGCTTTGAAATGCATTGCCATGTCTTGTCTGTCCTTTGTTGCAGCAAACCAGTATTCTGCAGGAAGAAATGGCCGGTCAGCAACTTTCAATGCGGCCGACTATCAATACCCAGCCAATGATCTAATTTTTGGTCGATGACCATTTTCCAATGGTCGGTGACCTTTCACAGTGCTCAGAAGGTGGTTCAAAAACATCCTGGAGACTTGTACAATCCTCAGAGGTGCAGAGCAGTGTAAACAGAGGCAAAATGTGACATGGTGGTGGGTTTTCGAGTGGAGCTGAGTGTGCATGCATTCGTCCCTCTTCCCGAGGCTATTTTACTGCTTTCAATAATTTAATTAATTTGTTTAGTTAATTAAGGGTCTGTAATATTTAATTAGCTTGTTAGTTAATTAATTTGTATTATTCATTCGGACCCTCTGCTAGAGGGCAATGTTGTAATAAGCGTGTGTGCGTGTGATGTATGTCTTCCAACCCCATGTCTTTCTCCCTTTTGTTTACTAGCTTATAATGGTTAGTTTAGGGCATGTTTTAATTAGCATACTTATGTTCGCATGTTTGCATTCATTCATCTGTCTTGCATGCACCAAGCTTGGCGCATCATACTAATTGCATAGCATTTCAATTCCGAGTTGAATACATGTTAAGTGTTGCATTTCACATGCCATTGTAGAATAGCCGAGCCTATTTTAGTTGCATTTTGCATGTGTTGCATTAGCCATCTTAACATGAGCTAGATCATGCATGATTACTAACTAGTTTCTTGTTTTGGCTCGGAGTACACTGTGAGTATTTATGCTTTAGCATCTTGCATGTATGTGAGTTTTGCCATGATAGCATGCTTACCATGAGGC
This sequence comes from Camellia sinensis, assembly GCF_055761805.1. Lineage (NCBI taxonomy): Eukaryota > Viridiplantae > Streptophyta > Magnoliopsida > Ericales > Theaceae > Camellia > Camellia sinensis. The sequence goes on from NC_138972.1 coordinate 66,327,187, forward strand.
TATGTGCTTATGTGATATAACTGCTTGAATGCCCGTGGGTGAAGTTTGGATTACTTGAATTGGAATAATTCATTGAAATCCGTGTTTTAGCCTACTTGCGAGTAGCAAATTTCAAACCATTTCCAAACAAAACAGATATGCGATGCTTTGTTCCAAATTAGGCGATCTAGTCTATACTTGTGTGTTGTGTGCATTACATAGTAATTCTATCTAATTAATCGGAATAAGAACGCATGTGTTTTCAAAAACGAGATATCATGTTTAGTAGTGGTCGATCTTTGATCGAGCAAGCGAGGGTGCTCATAGCTGACCTTCCCCAATTGTACCCAAGTTTCCAAGCCGAGGCAACTTTGGTGATGACGGACATGTGGCCTTAGGCAACGAGTCAGGGTTTCCTAAATTTCCCAAAATTAAAACATTTAGGTAGCGACTTTCTATCTGGCAAAGCAGTCCATGTTTGGCACTTCTTTCTAAAAATCTATTTTTCAAAATGATTTGCCAGATTTGGACTCTTTGGTGATTTATCAATCTCACATCGCACATTGTGAGATCAGATTAAGAACCGTGACAATTTGAGTCCGAACTGTAGTGAGCCCAAATGAACAAAACGGGATTCCCTCCCGGGAGGTTTGGGGATGTCTACAGTAGCCATATAGGGTGGCAAGGCCAACTCTGGCCCAATCATAGAAGCATACCCGGAGAAGGGTCACTAGGGCGCTTAGTAGATATAAGCCAATGGCGTTCCACCTGTTCAAAAACAAGGTGGTACCGAAGACAAACATCAGGAAGCCTCTGGCATACTGCTCCATCTCCTCTACTGTCTCGGGCTCGCTCCCTATGAACTGCTCAGGGAACCAGCTATATCTGACTATGGTAGTTTGGTATAAGGGTGGACGTGCTCCCAATAGCTCAATCCAAGCCGCTTCCCACTCCCCAATGTCGGTGTCGAAGGGGATCAGATCACCCCCTACTCCTAAGTCGATGATCATGGCAAAGTCGTAGGAAGTCATTGTCATCTCCCCGGTAGTGGAGAAGTGGAAGGAGTTGGTGGTGTCCCACCACCTCTCCACTAGTGTGCCTAGAAATGGACGACTCGCAATGACCCATGTCAGGCCGGAGTAGAATAGGCCGAAGCCCATCTCGTCCATAATGTCGCGAACCCCAACAAGGAGCTCGTCGTACCAATCTCTCGCAATCGTGGCCCCGTACCCTCTATAGGCTCAAGACTCTCCCTATGGTAAAAGAGCAGATAAATCAGATAAAAAGTATTGATGAAAATACAGTCGAATAAGGTGATGCGGGAAATGTAGGAAAAGAAAGGAAGAAATGCATAAAAACAGAGTTTATACCTCAGCGGCGCTCAATGAAAGGTGAAAGGCCGGCTCCCTCAGTAGGAGGTCCTTTGGTGCCCCACAAGCAAAGTCGCTGAACCGTCCAACGCCTCCAGGTGGCAACCTATGTGTGCAAGGATGATATCTCTCCGAATCAAAAAGTCGTACCCTCAGTGGTAGCGGCTTTGGCTTAACCTCAGGCTCAAACTCTATCTCGAGGTCAGCCTCAGCAACTACTGGCTCCTCTATCTCGGGAACAAGTGAGAATGCGGGGGAACCTTGAGAAGAGCCCCGTCATGTGGAAAATCATCTGCCATTTGAAGAATGGGTGAAAAGTAGGTGAAAAGTGAAGAAAAATGGACAAAAGAGGGTAAACTTGGAAAAAGTTAGCCCTAGGAGAGAGAAAATGGGAGATAAAGTCAAAGCCAAGAAAAGTGCACGAAACTCAAGAGAAACTCGAGGGGAACAAGTCTAGAAGGGTGAAAATGAGAAAAAAAACATCGAAATCAAATTTTAATCAATTCTAAAGGAAGAGAACTAAGAGGTTTAGTGAATAAAGTTTGCATGGGCATTGGAAAACGCATAAAAAGCTCGGATATAGAGAGGGAAAGTGTCTAGAGAGATATGGGAGAATTTCGGACCTAGAGAAGTGAGGAAATGAAGTGTTGTGGGGTATACTTAAAGACCGGTGTGCGAAAAGTCCGAAAACCCCCAAACTTCCATCGGTCCGGTAAGGCTGTTCAGTGAACAACATGTGACCGGCAGTCTCCCCCTATGGCTGGAAAGTGTTTGGTGGCTCTCATGAGGGTCCTGATGTTGTTCTGTTCTTCTTCTTATAGATTAGTGTATGGAAGGATCTGTTTTGGGAATTTATAGCTCTGTTTCAATGCAACCGCGTCCCACTTACTAAGGTGTATCCTTTTGACCATGTCGTAATTTCTCCGAGAGATAAATCGGAGGTCGTTATTGACTATCATTACATATGTATGCCCTTGTTTTGCATAGAATATGCTTTTAGAATTGTGCATAGAACATACTGTTAATGTTGCATAGAGTATGCCCTTGTTTTGCATAGAATATGCTTTTAGAATTGTGCATAGAACATGCTGTTTATCGTGTAGAGAATATGCCATCATATCTCGGTTGTTTACCTCGCATAGAATGTGCATTGTCACTATATTTTACATTATTCATATTAGCTATGCTTTCATAAAAAGGAAAATTCTTTGCTTTTTTTCTTTGCCAATGCAGGCAAACGATATTATATGTATGGTTCATTCAGAGAAGTTCCAGAGAAAGTCATTTTGTGCATCTATCGCACTCAGTCATTTTCTGCATCTATTGCACTCAGTCATTTTGTGCATCTATCGCACTCAATCATTTTGTGCACCTATCGCACTCATTCGTTTTGTTCATCTATTGCACTCATTCATTTTGTGCATCTATTGCACACCTCTCAGTTGTATCTTAGGACACGTGACGCACAGCCTTGGGCAGGTTTCATCTCGGCACATGCGTGTAGACGTCCCCAAACGCCCCGGGAGGGTGAGTCCCGTTCCGTTCATTTCGGGGTCACTACAGCTCGGACTCGATTTGTGTCACGGTTCTTAATCTAAACCAAAGAATCCAAATCCGGCAAATCGTTTTGAGAAACAGATTTTTGAAAAGAAGTGCCAAACATGGACTGCTTTGCCAGATACAGAGTCGCCACCTAAATATTTTTTTATGGGGGAATTTAAGAAACCCTGACTCGGTGCCGAAGGCCACATGTCCGTCATCACCAGAGTTGCCTCGGCTCGGGAGCTAGGGTACGATTGGGGAAGGTCAGCTTTGAGCACCCCCTCTCGCCCGATCCGAAGATCGGCCTCTACTAACTGTGATATCCGTTTTTGGAAAACATTATGTGTTCTTATTCCATTTATTAGCCTAGAATTACTATGTTACGCGCACGGCAAACAAGTATAGACTAGATTGCCTAATTTGGAAATAAGCATTGCATATCCGTTTGTTTTGAAAAACACTTTGGAATTTGTTACTCGCAAGTAGGCTAAAAAATACGGATTTCAACGAGTTTTTCCAACTCAGACAATCCAACCTTCACCCACAGGCATTCAAACAGTTTATCACATAAGCATCTAGCCACATGGTAAGCATGCTCTCATGTTAACATTCACACGCATGCGAGATGCTAAAGCATAAATACTTACATAGTACTCCAAGCTAAAACAGGGAACTCGTTAGCAATCAATGCATGATCCAAGTCCATGTTCAAATGCCTAACACATACGGAATGCAATTAGAGTAGGCTCGGCTAACCTAAGCATGGCATGTGAAATGCAGTCAATTGATGCACGTATTCAATTTGGAATTGAAGTACAAATGCAGTTAGCATGATGTACCGAGCCCGGTGCATGCAGGACAAATGAATAAATGCACACATGCATTGCATGAGGTATGCCAATTTAAACGTGCCCTAATACTAACCATCAAAGCAGGTAAATAAAAGGGAAGAAAGAAGTGGGGATTGGAAGACATACACACCACTCACGCACACTTATTACAGATTTTCCCTCGCCCGGAGGGACCAAATAAATAATACAAATTAATTAACTACGCAAGCTAATTAAATATTACAAATTGCCTAATCAATTAACAAACTAATTTAAACTAAGAAAAGTAGTAAACCGCCTCGGGAAGAGAGTCCAATGCAATGTGTGCTCGGGTCTTGCTCGGAAGTGCACCGCCATGCATAGTCTGCCTCTATTTTCCCTGCTCTGCCTCTCTAAAGACTGCCAAAGTCTCGAGGATGCTTCTCTGGATACTGGGAATCACCACCGGCTGAGTAAGATTACCACCGGCAGTGAATTGTGGTCACCGGCACAAAATGAATCCATCGGCTGGTGATTTGATGCCGGTCGGCAATGTATACTGCCGGTCGGCAAAGAATGCCTGCAGAACCTGTAACTCACAGCAACAGAGGACAGAACTTGCATGGCAATACAATTCAAGCAATGTATGCACCAATCATGTCCCCTATCATGTTTGTGACTCAAAAGGGCATGTGTCTCGATTCTCGGACCGCCAATCACGTATTTCCATGCATGATGGCCCAAAGAATCAAGTGTGCAACTTTCATGTCAAATGAAATGCAAACCAAACAAACGAACCAAGGTCCAATTCCTATCACCAAGTCAAGGAACAAGGCATGCATGCAAGATGCAATGCAACCTAGGCATGCAAGCTAAGGATGCAACATGGCATGGCAAGACACTTATGCAAGCATACAAGCAAACATGAGGCAATGCAAACTGATGAAAAGGTGGACTTAGACATGATTTAGGCAACTCTAAATAGGCCTAAAACAGTGGCCAAAAAAAACAAGGAATTGGGATCAAACATACATACACACATGCACATGATTAAGGGCCAACACTTAGGCATAAAAGGGGGACTCTCAAGCACACTTGAAAGAGGCATAATGTGGACTAATGGCATGCAAGATAAACATTGAAAATCATGTTGAGATGGTGCCAAACCAAGCAAACAAAATGGACTAAGCATGTAACAAATGGCCCAAGTACTTGAAGCAAGTCAAAGGGGCTTGAACCATGACCAAGTCAACCAAGCCTCACAAGGCTAAGGGGACTTAAAATAGGTTCAAGACAGACCTAGACCATACAAAGGGGACTCTTAGATGGCGTCTAAGTGGCTCAAATTCAAAGGCATGTACAATGGCCAAAACATGGAACATGCTACACAAGCTTTCAAAGCATTAAAGAGGTGTCCAAGGCAAACATATGAGCATGTCAAAGGGACTAAAATAACATGTAGGGTGGTTCCAAACCACCGAAATGATGCAAGCAACACATACTACACATTCACATACTTGAAGCATACAAGCTCAAATACAAAGGAGCTATACTATGCATGCCAAGATCAACCCAAACAACTATGGACAGACCTAAAACATGGCAAAATGAGCACAAAACTTTCACAAGGCTAAACCTAAAACATGCTAGAGCAAAGGCTAACAACCTAAGGCATATTAAGGCAATAACAAGGCATTACATGGTAGGTATGCTAAGTATGCATGGTGTACCAAAACCAACACACAACAAGGTTATATCATGGCATAATAAGCATGGAAAATAGCCAAGACATGATCAATACACACTCTAACATGATGCTCCATCAAGAGGCCAAAAAGGGTCCCTTTCAAGGACAACAAGGAAAGGGGGTGGCCCTCCCCTTTTGGAGACTTCAAGGCACCATCTCTGCCACTGAAATCCCTCAAGATTTCAGTGGTGAAGAGGCCCAAACACCAAAGTCTCGAAACTTGCACAAAAATAGCACAAAAAGGAGCCTTACAAGGCTTAGGAGGGGTCAAACAAACCCAAACCACAAAACACTCTTAACAAACTATTTAGAGGGCTAAAAAACAGAACTTTTTTGTATTATACACTAAGCACAAAAACAGCTCTAAGATAGGTAGAAAAGCAATGCAAAAATGGGGAATAAAAGGGAAGTTTCTCACCCTTGTAGATCACCTTCACCAATGATGCTCCAACAGCCCTCTTTGGCTTGAATCCAGCTCCAAAACACCAAAACCAGCCTCTTAGAACCTCAGTAGCTAAGAGAAGGTGAAACACTATGTGTTTGTGTGCAAAAGTAAGACACAAACACAATTAAACACACACAAAGGTAAAAAGAGAGAGGTATAGAGATAGAATGTGTATGGATTCTAACCCTAGAACTTAAAACCCTAATATGGCTGTCTAAACTCTCTAAAGTGTCTAACCCTAAAGCCAAGAGAGAATACTCTCTCTTATAGAGCTTTTTGTCTTGTAAAGCTTACAAGACAAGCTTCTCAAGAGGGAGATCCCTCCATACACGTGTATGGAGGGGAGCCAAATGCAAGACAGCTGTAATAAAATATCTGCAAAAGCAAATGAACAGTAGTCGGCTGCTCAAAAATGCCATTTTGGCAAAAGGGAGTGCCGACCGGCAATATACATTGCCGATGGCAGTAAAAACCAGCCGGTGGCCTCTGGCCATGGCCGGTGGTGTGTGGGGATGCCTCACAAGGCATTCCCTGCCCCTCCAAGGCAAAACACAAGTGTTTGGTGCAAAACCAGACACTAAACAGTCGAGTTCGGAGATCCTGAGGCAAGGCGCGTAGCCGAGACCTCCGGGAACTCCAAACGAACACAAACATGGATGATCACCGGGTGTTCAAATGGTGACGTCCAAGTCTTGAGGACGATCAAAAATGGGGTGTCTACAATGCGAAGCACGAGCCCAAGCAGTTTTCTTGTATCTTAAGATGTGTGACACGCAACACTGGACAGGTTTTATCTCGGGACGTGCGAAGCGCGAGCTTGAACGGTTTTCTTGTATCTCAGGACACATGACGCGCAGCCCTGGGCGTGTTTCATCTCTGGACGTGCGAAGTGCTAGCCCAAGTGGTTTTGTTGTATCTTAAGACACGTGGCGTGCGGTCCTAGACGTGTTTTATCTGGAGACGCGTGAAACACGAGCCTGAGAGGTTTTCCAGTTTCTCAAGACGCGTGACGCGTGGTTCTGGGTGTGTTGTATCTCGGGACGTGCGAAACGCGAGCCTGAGCGATTTTTCTCATCTTCTCACGATTTTAGCGTGATTAGACTTTCCCAGGACACATGACACGTGACCCTAGGCGAGTTTCATCTCAGGACGTGTGAAGCGCGGCTCCAAGTGATTTTTCTTGTTTCTTGGGACGTACGAAGCATGGCTCCGAGCAGTTTTTCTTGTTTCTCAGGACGTGTGAAACACGGCTCCGAGAGGTCTTTCTTGTTTCTCGAGACACGTGAAACAAGACCCTGAGCAATTTTCATTCTTTAGTTTCTCAGGACGCGTGAAATGCAACCCTGAGCGGTGTTTTCTTTCCTCGTCTCTTGTTTTGGCGTGGTCAAAGTGTGTTTTAGATCTTTTTGCAGGGAACCTATTTTGGTTTTAAGCTTGAAGCTGCTCATTCATATGTTATTATCTTGTTATCTTTCTTATTGCAGTTGTTATTGCTTATTGCATCATCTCGCATGATCATGATTTTTCAAAATAACCGGCTTCGCGAAGCGTGTTGGTCTAGCTTTCAAAGTTGCATTGTGCATATCATTTGAATCTTGCTCCAAAACTATGCTGGTTTGATTCTTTGCAAAGGGATACACAGGCAGCCTACAGGGACAAGCATTTACTTTTGTCTTGATTGTTTGTCCAAATCTTATGGCCTTGTCAAAATGGGCCGTCTTCGGGCTTTGACATTCACTCACGTCATTTCATGACTCTGAGTTCTGTCAAAGAGGGACAACTGTAGACACCCCGTTTTTGACAGCCCTAACGACTTGGATGCCATTGCTTGCACACCCGATGATGAATTCATATGCTCGTCAAGTGCTCAAAGTTCTCAACGGAATGCCACATCTTTGAGACTTTCAAACCCTATACCTCTTGTTGCCTTATTCTTGGACCAAGCCTTGGTGCTTCAAGCTTGCAGCTTCTGGTGGCTTGCAGGCCACCTTTTTGGGCTACTGGCCATCACTTTTTGGTTGCCGGCCACCAATGATGGCATGCCGGCCACTAGTGTCTTTTGCAGATATTTTGTGACAACTGTGCCAACTGTTTGCACAGATGCATGCATCTGCAGCCACGTATAGGGCTGGATGTTTCTGAGGGAATTTCTTTGTTTTCTATATATAGAGGTCCTCTCTCTCATTTTTGAAGGTTAAAAAAAATTTTGGAGCAAAATTTTTCCTCTCTCTCTACCAAATCTCTATACTTTTGCATACAAATCCTTAACCTTTTCCTATAAACCCCTAACCAAATCTTCTCATCTTTGAGCTAAGGTATTCTTGAGGCTTGTTTGAGCTCTAGAGGGTGTATTTGCTTGGTTTTATTGCTTGGAATTGCTTTCCTCTTCAAAAGGTACAAGGCTTTACCTATCTGTTTGCTTTCTCTACTATTTTTCTTGTTCTTTTCCAAGTGATTTTTGGCTGTAAAACTTCTGTATTTGTGGGCAGAAACTTGGGTTTTAAGGCCGTTAAAGGTTAAGGGGTGGTTCACCCTTCTTTGCACCTTGTTTGAAGGCCTTTTCCCTTGTGTTTTCCATCCTTTTACTATCTATTTTTTAGCTTTTAAATACTGATTTTTAGAGTTATTTCAGTAACGAAAATCATGTTTTGAAGTCCAAATTTGATGGGGTTAGCCTCCCTTCCTTGTGACTTGCGTACTAGCCCAGTTTGTGCCATGTTTTGGCTTATTTTTCTAGCTAGTGTTTGCTCAATTCCGGCATGTTTTAGGACTATATTAGACTTGTTTTAGCACTGTTTTTGGTTGATGGTTGCATTTGAGCTTTGTTTTTGCATGCTTATAGTGTAATTGTCCTCATGAGTTTGGTGTTCTAGGCCTTAGACACCATCTCTTTTGATTTGATTGCATTTATTTATGCTTTTCTCACTTATTTTCAGCACTAATAATCTCTACAACCTCCCTCCTTTCTTGGCCTTTTGTTTTGCTTTGGGAGTTGTTTCAAACCTCTTGTACTTTTAAGCATGAGATTGAGGTTGTCATGCTTAATGGTTTAATCCCTTTTAAGGGTTCATTATCAACGTCATGACATCTCTTTCATGTTTTAAGTTAACTCTTGGTTTGGTACTTCACTCCATTTAGAGGACTAAAACTTTCCATTGGACTCAATGAATTAAAGAATGGATGGTAATCTAAAATGAAGTAATAAAATTGAGGCTAAAAATGGTGAAGGAAAATAATTTGGTTGTGTTCAATTGGACGTTAATTGAACACATGGAAGCTTGAGGCATTTCATACTCATTAGTGATGAAATGGTTCAAGTTTCCAAGGTCACCACTTCCCTTGATCAACTCATGAAAGGGAGGAGGTTAGAGTCTTGTTTTGTTGCATTTATTGAACTTGCACACTTTAGTTCACAAGCCATCATGCAATGAAATTGCTTGAGTTGGTGGTTTGTGGCTTAAGTTTACTACTCCTTTGATTTGTTTATGAAAAGAAGGGATGAGCTGTGCAAACAAGCCCTTAAAAATATCATGTGCAAGCTCTGTTTGTTCTCTATTGCAGTAAGATGAACTGGGCAGCAGTGGCTGGCAGGCCACCTTTGATGGCCGATTAGCTATCACTGGTGGCCAACAAGCCTCATCACTAGTCGATCGGCCACTGATGCAAAATTCAGCAGTGTGTTTGTAAGGCAGAGCAGAGCTATTCTGCAAGTGGGTAACAATGTATGTGTTCTTTGTGCAACAGAGGCTCTCTGGAAGCAAAACAATGGCCTTTTCGGGTGGAGAAGTTTAGTTTAGTGCTTAATTGTTTAGCTGACTTACTTCTTTTCATTGCACTTTTGTTGCAATTACTTAATTAGTTAAAGTAGTAAGCTAGTTGTGATGTTGTAATAATTAATTAGCTAGAATAGTTAGTTAATTCTTTTGTTGTAATAATTAGTTAAGTAGCTTAGCTAGTTCATTTATTTTGTTTTGTAATAATTAGCTTAACTTTAGTTCGTTAGCTAGTTAGTTGATTCATTCGGACTCCCCTTCGTGAGAGCACGATGTAATATTGTTTGTGTCTTCCAACCCCACGTCTTTCTCCCTTTTATTTACTAGCTTATGATGGTTAGTTTAGGGACATCATGTTTTGTTTAGCATACTTTATGTTTGCATCCATTTGTATTGCATGTACCGAGGCTCGGTTCATCATTCTAACATGCATTGTTAGTTTAACGCTTCTTTGAATACGTTCTTAGACCTCATGTTGTCAAATTGTTTCATATGCCATATTAGTTGCTGAGCCTATTAATTGCATATCCCATGTGTTGCATTAGTCATATTGCATAGTTAGGAATCATGCATTTTTCTAACTTATTCTTTTTTTGGCTTGGAGTACTAGGTGAGCCTTTACTCGCTTTAGCATATCGCATGAGTGTGATTGTTGCCATGTCTAGCATACTTACCATGAGGCTAATTGCTTAAGTGCTATAAACTGCTTCAATGCCTGTGGATAAAGGCTTGTTGCTTGAATTAGAATAATTTGAGTTATGTTCATATGCGATCACTTTTTCAAGTGGTACATATTTCAAACTAATTTTGAAAACGAACATGAATCAAGCATTCCAATTCTTGCAATGTAGTCTATACTTGTGTGTGTGCGCATCACATAGTGATGCTAGCCTAATAAACCGAAATAAGAGCATATAATGTAAATAAGATTCACATTATGATTAGTAGAGGTCGATCTTTGATCAAACGAGCAGGGGTGCTCAATGAATTCATGACCTTCTCCTCTCGTACCTAAGTTCCCAAGCCGAGATAATCTTGGTGATGACGGACATGTATCCTTTGGCATGAGTCATGGGTTTCCTAAATTTTCCCAAAACAAAAAATACTTAGATGGTGACTTTGTATCTAGCAAAGCAGTCTATTTTGGCAATTTGATTCAAAATTGATTTTCCAAAAGATTTGTTGGATTTGGACTCTTTGGTGATTGTCTATTTCACATTGCACTTGTGAAATTAGATTCAGAACCGCAGGAGTCCGATACTGTAGGGCTTAATTTTGACTTCCGAAAGGGGATGCGAAAAAGTCGATCTACAATAGCATCTTACCATGCAGCTATGTGCTTAATTGATATATCTCTATGATTGCCGGTGGATGGAGGTTGTATTGCTTGGGTTAGAATGATATTGATTGCCATGTATGTGAGCTCAGTTTTTCTTTGAGTCGTACATTTATTCAAAAATCTTTCAAAAATGCATAAAATCAAAACATACCAAAATAAGTGACATGATCTATACTTGTTCACTTGCCATAGTAATGTTAGCATTATTAAAATAACCAGAATATGAACATATAATGTTTATAAAACTCATATCATAGCTTAGTAGAGGTTGATCTTTTGATCGGATGAGCAGGGATCCTCAATTCATGACCTTCCCCCTCATATCTAAGGTTTCGAACCAAGGCATCTTTGGTTATGATGAATAGTGGCATTTGACACATGTCACGGGTTTCCCAATTTTTCTAAAAGATAAGGTGGCGAATCTGAGATTTGGTGATGTAGTCCATTTCTGGCATATTTTGCAATAAATGGATTTGCTATAAAAGTTGACAGATTTGGACTCTTATTTTCTATTTTACATTGCACTAGTGAGACTAGATCAGGAGATTGAGAGTCTGAATTGTTAGGCGCACATAGTATCCTCAAAAGCATCCCACAGTTTCTAGCGACTCTGCTGGGGAAATTAAGAGACCTTTACTCAAACTCCTGATCTGAGATTTATTTACATTTACATGTTTTAGCTTGCTTTTCATGCTCCTTTCGAATACAACTAGCCCTACAGTTCGGACTCCTGTGGTTCTGAATCTAATTCCACAAGTGCAATGTGAAATATATAAACACAAATGAGTCCAAATCCGGCAGTTCTTTTGAAAAATCGATGTTTGAATCAAAGGCCAAAAATGGACTGCTTTGCCAGATTTCAAAGTCGCCACCTAAATATTTTTGAAAAATTTAGGAAACTCGAGACTCATGCCAAAGGCCACTTATTCGTCATCACCAAAGTGTCTCAACTCGGGAACTTAGGTACGAGAGGGGAAGGTTATGAATTGAGCACTCCACTCGCCTGATCAAAGATCGGTCTCTACTAATTATGATGTGATTTTTATTTACATTTTATACTCTTGTTCTGGTTTTATTTAGACTAACATTACTATGTCATGCGCACACAAGTATAGACTAATTTACAAAAATTGGAACACTTGATTCATGTTTGTTTTAAAATTTGTTTCGAATATATACCACTTGAAAAAAGTGATCGTATATAAACATTACTCAACTTATTCCAATTCAAGCAAATAGCCTTCATCCACAGACATCCAAGAAATTTATCAATTAAGCACTTAGCCTTATGGTAAGTATACAAAACATGGCAACAATCACATGCATGCAATATGCTAAAGCACAAAATGCTTACCTAGTACTCCGAAGCGAACCAAAACAAACAAAATAATTAGAAAAACATGCATGCCCCTAACTAATGCAATATGACTAACTGCAACGCACACATTATGTATTTTAACAGGCTCGGCTATGAACATGGCATATGATTCCATTAAAAACATGCGATAAAGCACGTATTCAAACAATGAATTCGAATTGACATTGGGTTAGTATGATGAGCCGAACCTTGAATGTATGCAAGACAAGTGGATGCGAATCATAAGAATGCTAATTTTTTTATAAAAAAATGATGTTCTATACTAACCATCATAAGCAAATAAGTAAAATGGAGAAAGATGTGGGGTTGGAAGACATACAACTTATTACATGTTGGCCCTCGTGCAAGAGGGTGCGAATCAATGTCCGAGAGTCCGAATTTAAACTACTTATTACAACACTGAATGAATCAATAAGCTACTAGCTAGCTAAGCTATGATTAACTAACTAGCTAATCTATTACAACAAGGATAGTAATGAGAAATAAACTATCTATAACAATTACAAATAAACAATGGCTACAAAAATAAATTAATTAAGTACAAAACAATAATATTTAATGACAACAATAATAATTAATGATCAATCATCAACAAGGATGCGTGAGGATGCACAATGCTCGCATGCGTAGCATCCAAAAACTACTTTGTTTACCCAGATCATTCTATTTCACCTTTAGCCCCTGTCCTCTGTTTTCTGTAAAACATGCTGCTACCCAAACATTGATGGCCGGCCGTGCCACAATGAGGCCCAGCCGTGTCAGAAAAGGATTGCTCGTTCCTCAATGTATGCAAAATCTTGTTTTTGTGCTCTGTGGTGAAAACAGTGCAGACAAAGTTTTCTGAACTTTGATTGTTTCTTCCACACTCCTCTGTCTTGGGAAAGCCTCAAGAGGAGGTTGGAATCATTTCCAAAACCATCAATGAGCAATTTGTTTGCTTGATGATTTAGGGCATGATTTGGACAAAATTCAATGAATACAATGAATAACAATCATCCCTCCCCTTTATCATGGGATAAGCTCAAAGGGGGAGGAGTAAAAACACTTCAAGGGTCGTCAAAACACCATGAATTAACGTGTGACAACCCTTGACACATAGACTCGGCATAACGTCCGGCCAAATCCAAGCAATATAACTCATTTTCTTTACATGGGTTGGTTCATTTTAGCAGTTTTTCTTAGTCCTCTCTATTCTTTAGTCCATTAAGTCCAAGGTGATGATTACGTCCACTACATGAGAAGCGTGTCAAACAGGAAGTGATTCTCAACATGAAAGAGAGACTGTACCGTTGCCAATGAACCTTCGTAGAGATTAGGCCATTAAGCATAGATCTTTAGCTCATGTTTTGAACAACCATCAACAGGTTCAAATAACTCTCAAACGAAAGAAATGAATGATTGTTTGTTAAAATAGAGCATCTTAACATGGAAATTACTTAAAGAAAAGCTAGAACAAACATGCAATAAGCTATGTATGGAACATATGAGACAACAACCAAACTAATCAAAGCATGCTAACCTAGGATAGCCCTAAAATAGCCTCTAAAAGGTAAAAAAAAAATAGTGGCTCAAGGTGTATGAAAATAACCTAAAATGCTAAACAATAAAGAAAGAAAATAAGGCTAGTAAGCAAGAACAAGGGGCATGAAAACATGATTTTCAGCCTCGTTTAAACTCTAAAAATCAATTTGGAAAGCAAAGAAAATGGGTGTAAGACAAGGGTTTGAGCTGTGTAAGAAAGAGAGTTAACTCTCTCTACCCTTTTGGTAGCTCTCCAAACCCAAGCTTAGACACTTGAGGGAGATCAAAACAACACAAAGTTACAAGAACTAGATAGCAATAGATAAAGCAAGAAGTAAACGAGAGAATGACAAGCTAATACCTCTCAAAGAAGTGAGCCTTTGTTTGTGAATCAAACTAAGTCCAAACACACTCTCAAGCTTGAATTGTGGTATGCAAAGCTTGACCAAGGTTCCAAGACTAAGGTGTCAAGGTGTGTATGGTGTATGGATATAGGTTCAAGGTTGTAAGCTTGCTCAAAGGTTGCTTGTACAAGAAGAAAGAGATCTCAAGAAGGTGTATAGGCTTTTTAGAAATTCTTCAACCGTCAAAATAGAGATACAACTTCGTTTTTATAGAATTTGAGCAAGAGGGGTCGTAAATATCTTCAAAAATAAACAGTTGGTAGGCTCCCGCCCAGAACAATGTTTCTCGCTATAAAAGCACGGCCAGCCATCAATAGCCACGGCCGGCACTCAATGAGGCACAGTTGGGCTTCAATGTGATCCTCTATTTTTCTGCTTTAAACTCAGCACAGGGTGACACAATGTGTAAAAATGGATTTTTGAGGTAAAAACAATGGGAATATGGAAGGTTTGGGATTGTTTCGGAGCTTAAACATAGTCCCTTCGTTGAGACCTCGAACCATGCACAACACCACTTTCATTATCGCGTGTACCAAGCAAAGCGCTCGAGCCTTGCAGGCGGTCAAAAATAGGGTGTCTACAGTTGCTCCTCTTTGACAGAGCTCGAAGTCATAAAGTGATGTAAGTAAATGTTAAAGCCCAAAGACGACCCTTTTGACGAGACCGCAAGGCTGGGGCAAGAAATCAAGACATAAATGCAAAATGAGATGCAGCAAATAACTTATGATCATGCATTGAAACATTTGAATGCAAATTAAGCAACGCTTACAATCTAAACAAGAATGCAACATTTCACGAAAGCATAAATCAAAGCAAAACAAATCCTTCCATGCCTCACATGGAAAGAAATGAAAGCACAAATGAAACTACATCTCACGTAGAAAGGATGTAGAAAGCATAAACCAAACTACGTCTTATGTAGAAAGGATGTAAGAAAATGCAAACCTAACTACACCTCGCGTAGGAAGGGTGAAGGGCGACGTAGCCATCAAGCACACTCGAGGTTTCAACCGAGATCCTAACGCGTCTCACGCGATAGGAGGAAGGGTGGTGTGAACAAACAAGCCCACCTGCTATTTTTAACCGAGTGAAACAATCCTAACGCATCGCACGCGATAGGAGGAAAAAACGTGGTGTGAACAAACAGGTGCACCTGCTATTTTTAATCGAGGTAAACAATCCTGACGTGTTGCATGCGATAGGAGGAAAAGTGGTGTGAACACCAGGACACGCCCGTTATTTTTAATCAACGTGAATAATCCTAATGCGTTGCATGCAATTGGAGGAAAGGTGGTGTGAACACTGGGACACGCCTAATATTTTTAACCGAAGTAAACAATCCTAACGCGTTGCACGTGATGAGAGGAGTGGTGGTGTGAACACCGGGACACACCCAATGTTTTTAACTGAAGTAAGCAATCCTAGCGCATTGCACGCGATGGGAGGAGAGGTGGTGTGAACACCGGGACATGCCCAATGTTTTTAACCGAAGTAAACAATCCTAACACGTTGCACGTAATGGGAGGAGAAATGGTGTGAACACTGGGAAACGCCCGTTGTTTTTAACCAAAGTGAACAATCCTAATGCATTGCACGCGATAGGAGAAAAGGTGGATCAACGAAAGAGCAAACAAATTTTCATACTGGTAAAGCGAAACTAACTCCCCCCAAGAAGGCCTCGGAAAAAGCAGTCCATTGAGATAATTCAAAACAAGACACAACACATAAACATGAATTAGAAGTAAACATAGATTCTACACAAAGGCACGTAAAATCAAAACAATCAAAGCAATGTAGAAAAGTGAAAGCCAATTTGCCCATGTGTTAAAACAATGGGCTTTAATTTGAACACAACATACCGCGTTCCAATTTTGTTGTAAAACTGGATGATGATTTTTCTGTGGCACGAATGATTTTATCTGGAACTTCTCTGAATGAACCGTACACACAATATTGTATGTTACGAAATAATAGAACGGATTATAATTTAGGAAAAACAATTTAAAATAGAACAGTTCAAACAAATTAAAAGTTCAAAAGAAAACAAATCAAATTATGAGTTAAACAAATGAGTTTAAACAAAACAAATTATGAATCAAATGAATCAAATTATGCATTCACACAGAATGAACCAAAATCCTCTCTTTTCTTTTCCTTCTCTTTTTGATATTTTCTTCTTCTTTTTTTCTTTTCTTTTTTTTTTTTTTTTGATTGATTGTTCTTTGTTCTTTGTTTTTTTCTTTTCTCTTTTCTTTTCTTCTCTTCTGTTTCTTTCTTTGTTTATTTGTTCAGATTAACACTCCATAATACAAGAAATAAAGTAAAATAATAATATAAAAATAAAAACAAAGCTAAGTTCACACTGAAAGTCAGCCGAGCTTCGATAGCGGCAAGGGCAGGGGCAGAATCGAGAATGCCGCACGACATGGTTGATTTAAACACATTCCAACCTCATTTTTGCACACAACCTACCACAAAATTCCCTTTCCACTCTCTCTAACCTCCCTCTCTCTCTAGATTTCCCATTTTTCTTGAATTACACAATAAACCTTACCATTTTTTCTTTGAAACCCTTTCCCTCCTCTACACTTTGAACTGAACAAAATTGAATTTGGTGGAGTTTTGGGTAGGGCTGAGCAAGTGATCCGTGAAATCCGTAATCCAATCCAGTCCAGTCCAATCCGATAGGTTTGGATTGGTTTTTTGAATCCGCGGTTCGGTTCCGAATTGAAGAATTAAAAATCCGTAGTTTACGGATTGGTTCCGGATTAAACCCCACGGTTCCGGATTGGAACCGATCCGAACCGTATACAAATAGTCTATATTTTTATTATGCATCCTCCCCCATAGTTATCTTCTCTTAATTCTATATAAAATCTAAACTCAAACCTAAAATTGTATAATATTTTCTTTTATTACTCTTGTTTGTTGGTTTTTAGTTTTAAGTTGTAATGGTTTAAATACTTATAGTGAAACCAATTTTCTTATGGTTGTTTAAATTTTAGAACAGTATGTCGCTATTATAGAAAAATATGTTGCTATTGTGGAACTAATATTGCGCTATGTTTATATGTTTATAAAATTAAAGTGTTATAAATATATTTTTGTTATTTAATTATATGAATCCGTGGTCCTAAACCGATCCAATCCGTATTTAAATGGATTGGTTCGGATTGGTTCCATGATTTAAACGGATTGGATTGGTTCCAATTTTTTAGGAACCGTAGATAACGGATTGGATTGGTTCCAATTTTTTAGGAACCATAGATAACGGATTGGCCCTGGTTTTATCCCAATCCGGTCCAATCCGGACCATGCTCACCCCTAGTTTTGGGGTTTCCCTTTGGTTTCCCTCACATTTGCCCACTTTGCTCACACTTTCCTTCTATCTCCCTTTGATTTTCCAAAACTTCTTCACTTTCTCTCTCCTAGGTTTTGAATTTTGAAATTTTCACCCATTTTCACCCATCTCCTCACTTTTTCTTCACTTTCTTCACTTTCTCTTTATGGCTAGTGATGAGCTTCCCATCCGGACCCTGCCATTGGTATTGGAGCCGTTTTAGGTATAGACATGGAGGTTGAGAACGCTCCCGCATTGCCTCCTCTCATTGACAGGTTATTCGATGCGGCCACTTATCGGCCACATTGTAGACACTCCATTTTTTACCGTCCTCAAGACTTGGACGTCATCGTTTGAACACTCGGTGATCATCCATGTTCGTGTTCGTCTTGAGTTCTCGGAGGTCTCGGTCACGCGCCTTACCTCAAGACCTCTCGACTTGCCTGTTTTGTGTTTGGTTTTGCACCAAACACTTGTGTTTGGTTTTGAGGAGCAGGGAATGGCTTGTTGGCCATCCCCACATCTCACCGGCCATGGCTTGAGGCCACCAGCCATTGTTTTGTTGCCATCGGCCAAATGTTTGGTCAGTCGGCACTCTGTTTGGTCGGTCGACCATTTATTTGGTCAATTTGGCATTTTTGGCTAGCCGATCACTGTGCATCTGGCTTTGGCAGATATTTTATGCCAGCTATGCTAGTTGGCACCCACTTTGCACCCCCTCCATGCACGTGTATGGAGGGATTTCACTCTTGCTTAGCTTGTTTTGTAAGCTTTGCAAGAGTGATCCTCTATAAAGGGAGGCCTTCTCCTCCCTCCTCAAGGGTTAGAGGGTTGAGTTCCAGAGCTCTGGATTAGGGTTAGCATAGTTATATCTATTCTATCTCTATATCTCCCTCTCTTCCATATTGTGTGCGTATTAAGGTGTTTTGTTCATAGTTTTGCACACAAACACCTAGAGTTACACTTTCCTTTGGCTACTGAGGTACTAAGGAGTGATTTTCAGAGTTTTTGAGTTGATCTAAGCTTGGAGAAAGGGCTGGAGTGGTCCTTGTGAAGAAGGTCTTCAAGGGTAAGAACTTTACCCCTTTATTCCCCATTTTTGCATAGGCTTTTAGCCATCCTTGCATCTGTTTTTAAGCTTAACTTATAACATATAAAAGTTCTAATTTAAGAGCTTAAAATAGTTGTTTAAGGTTGCTTTGGTGTTTGGGGTTGTTTAACCCCTCTTAGGCCTTGTTTGGCCCCTTTTTTTGTGCTATTTTGGTGAGCTCCGGGACCACCTTGTTTAGGCCTCCTCACCACTGAAAGGGATTTTAGTGGTGGGGATGGTGCTTTGAGGTTCTAAAGAGGAGAGGGCTATCCCCTCTCCTTGTTGTCTTCAAAAGTTGTCATTTTAGCCTCATGTGTAAGCACCATTGTTGAGTTCATGTTGGCCATGTCTTAACTAGTATTTGTGCTTATTTTGCCATGACATAGCCCTATTTTAAGTTGGTTTAGACACACCATGCATGCTTAGTATACTTGTCTTGTAATGCCATGAAATTTCCTTAACATGCTTTGTACTTTGAGCCTTGTTTCTAGCATGATTTTGGCCTAACTTTGTGAAGTTTTTATGCATGTTTTGGTGTGCTTGAGGTCTGTTTTTGGTTGCTCGGGTCATCCATGCTTTACTTTGTATAGCTACCATACA
Source organism: Camellia sinensis (assembly GCF_055761805.1). Lineage (NCBI taxonomy): Eukaryota > Viridiplantae > Streptophyta > Magnoliopsida > Ericales > Theaceae > Camellia > Camellia sinensis. The sequence goes on from NC_138972.1 coordinate 66,346,524, forward strand.
ATCTCCCTTGTAGGCCTTGAGTGTTGACCCCTCTAGCATGCTTTGCTTGCTTTGTTTCAGTGGTTTGGAACCACATATCATGTCATTTCAGTCCTTATGGCATGCTTGTATGTTTGCATTTGATGCTTCTTTAATGCTTCAAGAGGTTGGTGTCATATGCTCTATGTTTGGACCATTTTGCATGTGTAGACGCGCCCGTGGGCCTCATGCTACAGTTCGGACTCGATTTGTGTCGCGGTTCTTAATCTGAACCAAAGAGTCCAAATCTGGCAAATCGTTTTGAGAAACAGATTTTTGAAAAAGTAGTGCCAAACATGGACTGCTTTGCCAGATACAGAGTCGCCACCTAAATATTTTTAAAATGGGGAAATTTAGGAAACCCTGACTCGGTGCTGAACATGTCCGTCATCACCGGAGTTGTCTCGGCTTGGGAGCTTGGGTACGATCGGGGAAGGTCAGCTATGAGCACCCCCTCTCGCCCGGTCCGAAGACCAGCCTCTACTAACCGTGATATCCGTTTTTGAAAACTTTATGTGTTCTTAAACCAATTGTTAGCCTAGAATTACTATGTTATGCGCGCAGCAAACAAGTATAGACCAAATCGCCCAAATTGGAAATAAAACATTTTATGCTCGTTTTGAAAATGGTTTGCTACTCGTAAGTAGGCTAAAATGCAGATTTTGCCACCCTCAAGTGGGCTTTTGGAAAAGATGGTTTTGCCACTATCCAGTGGGCTTAAAATTCACAGTTTTTAACGCATTATCCCAATTTAAGCAATTTGACCTCCACCCACAGGCATTCAAGCAGTTTATCTCATGTAAGCACTTAGCCGCATGGTAAGCATACTATTATGGCAACATTCACACGCATGCTGGATGCTAAAGCAAAAATACTTACATTGTACTCCGTGCCAAAACAGTAAACTAGTTAGCAAACATGCATGTCCTAGTTCATGTTAAAAGTGGCTAATGCATCACATGCAAAATGCGATCTAGGCAGGCTCGGCTAGCCCTAAACATGGTATGTGGAAATGCACAATTATCACATATTCGGTTTAGAATTTGAAATACAAATGCGGTTAGCGTGATGTACCGAGCCTAATATATGCAATACAAATGCATGGATGCACGCATGCATAGCATAAGGTATGCTAATTTCAAAAAAAAATGTCCTATTCTTCCATCATAAGCAGGTAAATAAAAGGGAAGAAAGAAATGGGGATTGGAAGACATACACACCACCCACACACACTTATTACAGATTTGCCCTCACTCAGAGGGTCCAAATAAATATTACAGTCCCAAAATAATAAACGAATAAAATTATTACAAAATTTCTAATTTAATTTAAAAGAAAAGATGGCAAAGGAAAGAAGATGGCAGCCGCAGCCTCTGCCTCGGGATGCGCGAATGGTGCATGCTCGAATCCGTCTCGCCCGGAAAACCCGTACCGTACTCTTACCGCCTCTGTTTGTACTGCCTTGTCTTTCTGAAAATTGCCAAAGTACTGGAGCAAGTTCCTTGCATCCTGCAGAGCACCACCGGCCAGACAGAATTCCCACCGGCACTTCACAATTCCCATCGGCACTTGTTGGATTCCTCGGCACTCCAGATATTGCCGGTCGGCACTAAATTCTGCCGGTCGGCAGAAACTTCCTGCAGAAGACAATTTGACAGCAAACAGAGAACAGACAGTGCATGGCATGGGCTTCTCAGGTACATGTGGGCATGGTTGTGCTTCTTATCATGTTTTGAACTCAAAGAAGCACGTCCCTCGATCTTTGAGCCATCAATGGAGCATGATGACCCAAGGGATCAAATTCGCCACTCAATGTAAGGATGCATGCAACAAACAAAATGAGATCCGAAGCCTTATCATGTCGAAGTCAAAGGCCCCGGTGACCGAGAATCAAGGTACATTGCATCACTTGGAGTATGAATGTCCCTTGACCCTCATATTTGGCTTGACACCCCAAGCCAAATAATGCAATGCATGTTATGCTCACAAGGCTCAAAATACAACATGATGCTAAACATGCAAGATATGCCAAATATCATGCAACAAAACATGACAAGTATGTAATGTTATCATGCAAGATGTAGTTGAGATATAAACATGAACCAATTTGCCATAAAGTTAGCATGGAATAGCACATTAATGGGACAATCATGCAACCAAAATGAGATAAGCATGCAAAGGGGCCTCAAAGTGATAAAGGTGCAGACCTTTATTCACCTCAAAACAACACCAAGAGTGCTCAAAATGATGGACAAACAACTCATGCCAACATGCAAGCTAATGGTCCCAAGGTTAAGGCACAAAAAGAAGGCAACTTACTCCCACCAACATGACCTCTCATGGCATGATTAAAACAAGTAAAAACAGAATTTTTACATGCAAAATGGGACTCCAAAAACTCCTAAAATGGCAGCCAAGATGACCCCCAAGAGGCATATGCACTAAGGCTCATTCCTAGGCACAAGAGGGTACACCCTTAAGGCATAAAAGAGGTCATGCATGCACACATACAAACATGATTCTTGGACTAAAATGTGGTCCTAGATGGTGTTAAATCATGAGAGTAATCACAACCATGCATGCTAGAGGTCAACATGCTTAAAGCTTTCAAGCCAAAATACAAAGCAACCCTAACAAACATGTCAAGCATGAACAAATGGATAACCAATAGATTTTTAGCATGGAAAAACAACATTAAAAACTTCATGGAACTAAGCCAACACACACAAGAATCATGGCCTAATCATGAGATGCACTTCTAAGCAAAATGGAGCAATACAAAGCAAGTACTACAAGCATATAAGGAGGTACAAATCCAGCCAAAAATAGAGATCCCACATGACCTAAAAACACCCAAAAAGTTCTGAAATGAAGCAAAAACCAAGCAAGCATGCATGTCACCCTTTTGGGCCACAACTCAAGGAAACAAAACCATAAAGGGAGAGGGGTGTCCCTCCCCTATGCAAGACTTCAAACCAACTTTTTTGACACTAAAAATACACTGATTTTCAATGGTCAAAAGGCCAAAACACTGAAGTGAACAAAACCTTATGAAAGAGGCACCAAAATGGACCAAACAAGGCCTAGAAGGGTGAGTTTACACTCAAACCACAAAATGACCTTAATGAAAGTGCTAAAGCAGGAAAATACAAGCCCTTTTTATGTTATACACAAGAGCTAAAACAGCAAGCAAGATAGGTAAAAAACTATTGCAAGTTTGGGGAATGTAAATCAAGATGCTCACCCTTGAAGAACCTTTGAAGAACAAATGGTCTAGCCTCCTTCTTTTGATCAAAACCAGTCCAAAAACTCAAGAAACAAACCCCCAAGTCCCTCAATCTCGGAGTAAGGTGTAATGGTGTGTGTAATGGTGCAAAAGTAAGGTAAAATCCACCTTTTGAGCTAAGAAACACACACAAAGGAGGAGAGAGAGAGAGGTATAGAGATAATATGTATCTATATCTCCAAGGTCTGGTTTTTGGTTGCAAGAGTCTAACCTAGATCAAAGAGGAAGGCCCTCCTCTTATAAGACTCCCTCTTGCAAAGCTTATTCAACAAGCTTGCTTAGAGGGAGATCCCTCCATACACGTGTATGGAGGGGGGAAGAGTTGGTGCCAGCTATCACAGCTGGCACAAAATATCTCCATAAAGTGGATGAACAGTGGTCGGCTGCCCAAAAATGCCATTTCGGCAAAAAACAGTGCCGACCGGCAACAAAATATGCCGACCGGCAAACAAAAGTGCCGATAGCAGCAAAAGACCAGCCGGTGGCCTCTAGCCACTGCCGGTGGGGTGTGAGGATGTCTCACAAGGCATTCCCTACCTCTCAAAGGGAAGATGCAAGTGTTTGGTGCAAAACCAGACACTAAACGGTTGAGTTCGGAGATCCTGAGGTAGGGCACGCGAGCCGAGACCTCCGGGAACTCCAAACGAACACAAACAAGGATAATCACCGAGTATTCAAACGGTGACGTCCAAGTCTTGAGGACGGTCAAAAATGGGGTGTCTACAGCATGCCTTTAGACTTAGGCCAGTTAGATGCCGTCTAGGTGTGCCTTTGACCTTGTTTTGGTCTACCTTGGGGTGGTTTTGAGTCCCCATGGCCCTTTGGGACTTGCTTCATATAGCTATGGTTTAAGCCCCTTGGCTTACCTTGAGTTTTGGACATGGTTGCATGCCATGCTTGCATTGATAGGTTGATTTGGCATCATTCCTCATGTATTTTCAAAGCTTGTTATGCTTGCCATTAGTCCATGTTTGTCCTCTTTTAAGTGTGCTTAAAAGTTGCTTCTTTATGCTTAAGAGTTAGGCCATGTGTGCATGCATGTTTGTGTGTGTTTTGGCCTTCATTTCCTTAGCATTTGGCCACTATTTTGGACCTAGTAGAGAGCTGTCCATCTTGGTGTAAGTCCCTCCTTTGCATGTTGTTGCATGCTCGCCTTGTGTGTTGTTTCATGCTTGGCCTATCACTTTGGCTTGGCCTATCACATGTTGTTTCATGTTTAATTGCGCATTTGGCATGCATCTTTGGTCAAGTTGTTTAGCATGTTGTCACATGTCTTGCATACTTGCATGTTTAAATTACATCATGCATGCTTGTTAGTTTGCATAGTTGTTACATGCCTCGCATGCTTGTTTGCTTAGGTTGTGTGCCTAGTGCACATTGCATGTTTGCATACTTGCCCCCATCCTCATATTGCATACTTCGCTCGCATGCTCAGGTTGCATTTTGCATGCATACCTTGCCTCTTGAATCACCATGATAGAGGTTAGGTCCATTATTTGTTTATGTGCATTTCATTTGACATTGAAATGGCACACTGGGCCTCTTTGGCCATCACGCATTGAAATGCGTGATTGATGGCCCGAGGGTCGAGGGCCATCCTTCTTTGAGTCATGAACATGATAAGGAGGGTATTGGTGCACACATTTGCTTGAAATGTATTTCCATGCCATGTTTGTCCTCTGCTGCTGTCAAAACAGGATTCTGCAGGCATACATGGTCGGCCGACCATCTAAAGTTCCAATCGACCAATGATGGATGGCAGAGAGCTGAATATTTGGTCGATGACCCTTCTACCATGGTCGGTGATGTTGCCCCTTGGTCAGTGATGCTCCACAGTGTTCAAAGAGTGTTCCTTCGGACTTGTGCAACTTTCAAAAGAGCAGAGCAGGGTAAACAGAGGCAGCTTGAGCATGGTGACGAATTTCGGAGCAAACCCAAGCACGCATGCATTGAACCCTCTTCCCGAGGCTGTTTTATTGCTTTCTTAGCTTAGTTAATTTTCCTAACTAGTTAAGTGGTCTGTAATAATTAATTAGCTTGTAGGTTAATTAATTTGTATTATTCTTTTGGTCCCTCCAAGCGAGGGCAAATGTGTAATAAGTGTGGATGTGTGTGTGTATGTCTTCCAACCCCCATTTCTTTCTCCCTTTTACTTACCCACTTTTGATGGTTAGTACTAAGGCATATTTAATTTAGCGTACCTTATGCTATGCATGCATGCATTCATTCATCAATATTGCATGCACCGGGCTCGGCGTATCATGCTAACTGCACAGTATTTCAAATCTAACTTGAATATGTGTTACTTGTTGCATTCCACATGCCACTCTTAGATTAGCTGAGCCTATTCTAGATTGCATTTTGCCTGTGATGCATTATCCATTTAACATGAACTTGGATCATACGTTTGATTGCTAACATGTTCTTTGTTTTGGCTCGAAGTACGCTGTAAGTGTTTATGCTTTAGCATTTCGCATGAGTGTGAATGTTAACATGACAGCATGCTTACCATGTGGCTATGTGCTTATATGATTCTACTGCCCGAATGCCTGTGGGTGAAGGATAGATTGCTTGAGTTGGAACAACTCGTTGAAATCCGTATTTTAGCCTACTTGTGAGTAGCAAATTTCAAACCATTTTCTGAACAAATGGATATATAATGTTTTGTTCCAAATTAGGCGATCTAGTCTATACTTTTGTATTGTGCGCATCACATAGTAAGATTAGCTAATTAATCGGAATAAGAACACATAATGTTTTCAAAACTAGATATCATGGTTAGTAGAGGCCAATCTTCAGATCGGGCGAACGGGGGTGCTCATAGCTGACTGTAGACACCCCATTTTTGACCGACCTTAAGACTCAGACGTCACCGATTAAGCGCTTGGTGATGTTGCATATTGCGCTCGTTCTGAGGTTTCAGAGTCTCGACTGCGAGCCTTGCCTCCGAACTTCCGGGCTCTTTCGTGTCTTGCCTCGGTTTGCGAGCCAGGCTCCGTTTTCTCTGTTTTCTCTTCCCAAAGGGAGGGACACGTCTCGTAGATCATCTCTCAGTGGCCGTAGGCTACGTTTCGTGGTCGTAGGCCATTTTTCCCGTTTGGAGTCTGGTTTCCGATTTTTCGGACCCGTTGGCCGTGTGCCTCGGTTCGGGACCGATTAACCACCTCCGTTTGCTCCGGTTTTTGGCATGCATCTTATTTACTCCCTTTTGAAGGACACTGTGGTCCGAAAAACCAACTTCGTGGTCGAACACCACTTCCGGTGCCTAACAGTCAGTTTTCGGGGCCTCGGGCTGCACGTTTCGGCCCCTGAACCTCCATTTTGCATCGGTTTGAGTTCATTTTTGGCAGGGACCTCTGTTTCATTGTTAGGAAGGTCATAGAAGGGTGGGAGGCTTGCAATTGTTCTGACGACCATGTTTTATTCCTCCATCGCCCTCCGTCGCCCGTTTTTCCCACTTGAAAGCCAATGTTGACCACCCTAAGGCCACTTTTTCTTGCCCCAAACCACATATTTGTGTTGTACACACCTGGGAGGCCACCAATATCATATGGCCGGCCAGTAATTGTGTGTGACCCTTTTGAACCCCTCCTAAAAGTGGCCTTTTCTCTCTCCTGGTTTATTCTCTCCAGTTTTTTGACCACATGGTTGTGTTGTGCACACATGAGAGGCCCTCTTTTTGGCATGGGCGGCCATTAACCTTCATTGACCCTTTTGACCCTTGGCCGACTGGCCGTGGGGAAGGCCGACCGGCCACCTAAACCCTAGGAAACCGGCCGGCCATGATCCTCTCTCCAAGTACTTTACAAAAATGTCCTCTGTTTCCCCCTAGATTTTGTATCCGGAGGGGCCAACTTTTGTGGGGAAATTTGAATTCCATTCCCCCCCTTTTTCCCCCCCTCTTTTGCCTATATATCCGGGCCCTCCAGCTCCCATTTAAGGGGTTAGAAAGTTTGGTTTAAGCCTCCTACATTGTATCTCTCTCTCTCTACACTCCAACCCTCAAAACCTCTCAAATCCTACATCCATTCTACTCCATCTCCAAGCCGACCAATCCACACTCCATTCCAGCAGCTTCAAGGCCATTTCCAGAGGTCAAGGGCTCCCAAACTTGGTCCGAGAGTTGTTGAAGCATTGGTCTTCAAGGGTAAGTCTTTTATCCCTCTCTTTGGCCTTATTTTTGCTCAATATATTAGCTCCTCTTCCTTGCATATTTGGGCTCCGACCCTAACTGAAAATAGCATTATTTTGAGCTCCTTTCATGTTTGTTTAAGGGCCTCTCCCTGTTTGAGATTTCCTTTTTACACTTGCTTTTTTACCTCTCTTGTATGCCTCTTTCTTGCATAGTATTTTAGGCCTATTTGTAAACTGTTTTGAGCTTAGTTATAAACTATAAAGTGGCTTATTTTGAGCCCTTCTTCAACATTGTTGAAGGGCTCTTCACTGTTTGAGGCTTCCTTTTGTCACTTGCCTCTTCATCCCTCTTTTGGCCTTACTTTTGCATGTTTTGTTAGCCCCTTGTGCTTGTGTTTTTGGGCTCTGGTCCAAACTATAAATAGCTTTATTTTGACCCCCTCTTCATGTTTAATCAAGGGACTTTTTCTGTTTGAAGCTCCCTTTTTGCTCTTTGTGTTTAAACCTCTCTTTAGGCCTTATTTTGCATAGTATTTTAAGATTGCATATGCACTGTTTTGGGTTTGGTCACTAATTGTAAAATACCATGTTTTGAACCCCTCTTCAACTTTGTTGAAGGGCTCTTGGCCATTTAGGGTCAGCAGCTGCTACTTGCTTCATTATCTCTCTTTTGGGGCCATTTTTGCATGTTAACTTAGCCCTATTTGTGTTCACTTTTTGGCCTTGCTTAAAACTGTAAATATGCTTTTTTTGGGACTTTCTTGATTCTTTCTTCACACTTCATGTTCGAATAATGCATGTTTTGTATAGCTATAGGCCAATGTGCATGCCTAGTTTCGTGTTTCGAGTTCATTCCATGCATCGGGTGCCATGTTTCCATGTTTTGGGGTCATTTTGCATCACATTTCAGTGCTGAAATTTGCATGATTGCATACAATATTCCATGCCTTGCCATGCTTTGGTAGATTGGCATTTGTTGCCTTAGGTTCGGTCCTCGGTTTGTGTGCATGTGTGCACGTATTTCGAGTGTCTCATTTTCATCTCATGGCTACTAATGTGAGTGTGGCTGAGGTCCACTCATGTTGTTGTAAGTCCATTGTGCATTGAGTATGCCATTTCATTTTATAGCATTACGTATGCTAGGTTGTATGTTAGAGCATTGCGTATGCCTTGTTACATCGTGCATTGTGCATGCTAGGTTGTATATTAGTTGCATTCATGCATGTCATGCATATTGCATTGTGCTTGGGATAGGAGTTAGCCCGAGCACGGGAAACGAGGGACGTTTCGTACTTCGAGTAACGGAACGTGTCTCAATTCCCAGTCACCGACACTCCGGATTATCCATGATGGAGTTTAGGTTTTGTTGTGTTTATATGTGCATTCATTTCATATTGAGTCGTGCAATTTGACTCCTCAGCCATCATGCAACGATATGCGTGATTGGTGGCACGAGGACCGGGGACTACACTCCCTGAAGAGTAGTCATGAATACATATGTGAAAATACTTTGCCATGCCCCATTGTTGCTCTCTGTTGCAGCAAATCAGAAATTGACAGTCTTCCGGAGCTTGGCACGCATTCCAAGAACAATTGCAAATAGAGGCAAACCGGGGCATCTTGAGGGATTCTCCGCACAAGGCAACCCGAGCATGCATCATCCATCATCCGGAGCAGAGTTTAGCCAGTCCCTGGCTTGCATGCCAATTTGTTGCTTTCCTAATTTAATTTGTTAATTAATTAGGGTTTTGTACATATTTGGACTGTAATATTCATTCCGGACTGTATATTATTTATTCGGACCCTCTGCGCGAGGGCAATGTTGTAATAAGTGTGCGTGTGTGTGATGTATGTCTTCCAACCCCACGTCTTTCTCCCTTTTATTTACCAGCTTATGATGGTTAGATTAGGGCATGTTTCAATTAGCATACAGTATGATAGCATGTTTGCATTCATTTATCTATTTTGCATGCACCGGGCTCGGCGCATCATACTAACTGCATTGTATTTTCAATTCCAAGTTGAATACATGTTAGCTGTAGCATTTCATATGCCATGTTTAGAATAGCCGAGCCTACTATAGTTGCATTTTTGCATGTGTTGCATTAGACACTTCTGTATAGTTAGGATCATGCATGGATTTCTAATCAGCTTCTGTTTTGGCTTGGAGTACTCGGTAAGTTTTATGCTTTAGCATCCTTGCATGCGTGTGAGTGACTACCATGAATAGCATGCTTACCATGAGGCTATATGCTTATGTGATATAACTGCCTGAATGCTTGTGGGTGAAGGTTGGGTTATTTGAATTGGAACAATTCATCAAATGTGTGTTTTAAGCCCACTAGATAGTGGCAAAATCATGTTTTTCTAAGCCCACCCGAGGGTGGCAAATCCACGTCTTAGCCTACTTGCGGGTAGCACCATCAAACCACTTTAAAAAATAAACATGAAATGTTTTGTTCCCATTCAGACGATCCAATCTATACTTGTATGTTGTGCGCATCACATAGTAAATCTAGGCTAATAACCGGAATAAGAACGCATAATGTTTTCAAAAATAAATATCATGGTTAGTAAAGGTCGATCTTTGATCGGGCGAGCGGGGGTGCTCACGAAGTGACCTTCCCCAATCGTACCCAAGTTCCCGAGCTGAGGCAACTTTGGTGATGACAGACACGTGGCCTAAGGCAAACGAGTCAAGGTTTCCTAAATTTCCCCAAAATAAAACATTTAGGTGGTGACTCTGTATCTGGCAAAGCAGTCCATGTTTGGCACTTCTTTCAAAATCTGTTTTCTCAAAACGATTTGCCGGATTTGGACTCTTTGGTTCAGATTTAGAATCGTGACAATTTGACAGTCCGAACTATAGTGAACCCCAAATGAACAGAACGGGACCTCGTTCCTCCCGGGGCGTTCGGGGACGTCTATAGTTTCTGGCAACTCTGCTAGGGAGTTAGAGAACTTGACTCGAACTCATGATATCTGGTTTTGACTGCACTTATGTGTTTCTTTGCATTGCATTTGCATTGGTGCGCCTAGGACACCGTGTTTGCCATCTGCTATTCCTGAACGGTTTGCTGGAGGCTTGTCTTGTCAAGACATGACCATAAGGCTGACCGGTTGTGGGCTCTGCCAGTATGGGAACACAAACCCCGATTTTACCGGGGCACCCTTTTGACTATTCGACCTAGTGCATATTCAGATCCATAGTGACCATTCCAAACTAGGACAGGTTACTTACCCGATAGGTTGTTTGAAGCCGCTGCGTGCGTAGTGAAACCCTAGCTCCTGACAAAATAGGACAGGGAAACCCTACCCCAACATAGGGGTGTTTTGGCTCTCACTTATCTGTTATGTGCTTTTAGAGTGCGTCTCTACAGGAATGCATGTAACAGTTTCCAAGTCCGGGTATCAGGCCTGCGGGCATCAGTATCTAGGAATCAGTTTTACCTGAGGGTATCAGTTCACCGGTAGAATTTTGGGCAGAATTCAGTAGAGAGCACACTCATTCAACTATGCTCATATCTGTTCAAGGGTGAAATCAGGCTGAGATACTGCATGTTTTCTCTTTTGCTACGGGTAGTCTTGGAACCATAGCTTCAGAAGGCTCCGATATCCCCCGAGGTTCATCGGACTTGTGCTGATAGACTTTGTCAGGTCAGAGATTCAGTTCAAGGACAAATCAGTGTTCCTCCGCCAGAGACAGGGTAAAAAGGAGCCAGTTAGGCACAGATCACTGGTTCAGCAGTTACCAAATCAGTGGCCCTTATCCACCCTACCAGTGAATAGTCAGGCTGAGGCCTCAGTTTTTATCAGTTTTTAGTCACCTCACCAGTCAGTCAACCGGAACAGCAGAACGTGGCAGGGATGGAGGAAATGATGCGTCAACTCCAAGAAAGTATGAAACTCATGCAGCAAGACGCTGCCCGGCAAATGGAATTTGCCAAACAGCAGGCTGCGATCATGGCCCAGCAGGCAGAGCTAATCACCAGTCTGCAACAGCAAAATGGAGCATCTGCTTCGGACCAAGCCCCTCCCCCACCAGGAGTTCCAGCATCCGAGGAGGCACCAAATGTCCAGGGAGATACGAACATTCCGACAGGACCGGCTCCGCCCCCAATCTTACCCCGGCTGTCTAAAGCACCGATCAACTTGCCGGATTCACCATTTGAGTTCGAGTTAGACCCTATAGCGCTGAAGGTAAGCAAGCTAGAAAAGATGTTCAAGAAATCTCAGGGAGTAAAATCCATTCCGGACATTGAGGACGGGTATACCGACGCAGCTGTGACGCTGCCGGACAGATTTAAGATGCCACACATCGACCGATTTGATGGATCTGGCGATCCTATAGTGCACCTCCGGTTGTTTTCGGACATACTAAGGCCGATGGGCCTCACCAGGCTGCAGAAACTTTCATTATTCGGCCGGACCTTGTCAAGTGTGGCCGCTATCTGGTACACAAAACTAAAAGACGATGTCAAACGGAACTGGGATAAGATGGCTGAGGCCTTCGTTGCGTAGTACTCCTATAACACGCAAATCGAGGTCACAACCCGTGATCTTGAGACAACAAGGCAAGAGCCTAAGGAGGGTTTTTCTGATTTCGTAGCCCGCTGGAGGGCCAAGTCCTCGATGATGACCCTTAGGCCCACTGACAAAGATCAAATTCGAATGATTGTGCGCAATCTCCAGCCCAAGCTTATGCAGAAAATGATCGTTCTCCCCTTCCCCACCTTTTCAGACTTACATGAGATGGGAGTACAGATCGAGGATGCTATGAAGCAAGGCCTTCTTGACCAGGAGAAGGAGCAGCCCAGGAGGGCGTTTTCCCGCAGTTCGAATGCGACCACCAGTGGTGATACAGCTGCAAGATCTTCTGAAGTGGGCATGGTTACCACCACCGCATCAAAAATAGCTACCCCATTCACCGGTGCGTCTGGAAGTAGCTCACAAAAAACCAAATATCCGCCTCGAGTCAAGAGGGTTTTTATCCCACTTTATATGCCTTTGTCAAAGGCTCTAGAGGCCTTACTCCGAAAGGGATATCTGAAACCATTGGAACAATGGCCTCTACCCGATCCTCTCCCTCCAAAGCATGACCAGACTAAGTACTGTGCGTACCATCAACAAACCGGTCATGACACTGACAGTTGCTTTCGTCTTCGCCACGATGTACAAGATCTGTTTGATAACAAGGTCATCGCCGCACCAGCTCAGCAAAGTCTATCGGCACTTGATTAGTGAACTTGTGGGGAATAATGTGATGTGATCAAGGGATGAACCACCTGTGGGCGGCACTCAGTTTACTCCAGATATGGCATGTGGCACGCACTGTTTTGAGCATTTGCGAATGCTGGTTTTTGTAGCTTCTGACTTGGGTGTTAAGTCAGTTCTGTAGTTTTGTTTTGAGTCTGTCTCTTTGTTTTGAGTCTGTCTTTTTGATTAAGGGTCTGTCTTGTTGTATCGAGTCAGTCCTGTTGTACAGAAGTCAAGTGATTCCGGGGGTGTTATCTCGGATATCATTATTTTGTTTTGCGTCAGTCTTTTCACTTCCTTGTGAGTCTATTTCTGCCAGGGAGCCAATGACACCAGAAGATTTAAATGAAACAGCAGTGGTTTTCATGCTTTTGTGCTTGCTTTTGCCTTGTGCCGGTTGTACCAGAAACTTGAATGAAACAGCAGTACCTTTTGCCTGCTCTTCTGTGCCTTGAATCGTTGTATTGACCTAAGCTTTTCAAAACTTTTTCTAACACTATGGTGAAAACAAAGAGGAAGGAATTCCTCGGGATTTGCAAAAATTTGATCAATTGAGAGAAAGAGAGGCGTGCTAAGCCCTTAATGAATGAGATCATGCTTGTTAATGTGAGTACTGAAAAGGATCCTGGCTTGATCCAGATTGGTTCTACATTGTCTTCAGCGCAAGCGACTAGTCGCTTTCTTAAAAGATTTCAAAAAAATGTTTTGCGCGATCCTGCGAAGACCTGTATGGAATCGCTCTTGAGATTGTGCAGCCTAGGATCGCTCTCAACCTCGAGACTCGACCCCTTGCTTTCAAACCTCGAACTCGGGCTCAGAAAGTTCAAAGGTCAACCATAATGTTAGGCCTGCGTGGCCAGATTTGAAGCAGCCCTCGAACTAGGGGCAAGAAAAGTCAGATCAAGAAGATCAAGTGTTTTCAAAGGAAGCTTGCGAAGCTAGATCAAAAGCCCTCAAACTAGGGGCAAAACTGTCAGATGTGCTCGAAGAGTCAAAAAATTGGGATGTTTCTCAAGCTAACAAAGATCGGCAAGAATGCCAAATCCCAGAGGGGAAAAGAGAAGAAAGTATTGCTGAAGAAAAATTGAGTTCCGATCTACAACATTAGGGGCAAATTCAGCCTCCACGGGATGGACTCCTGCATCGTCAACGAACAGCAGCCACTCTCTTGGATTCAAACGGATTTGAGATCTCAAAACCATTTGACATGGACCAAGCTACACTTTTACCCTTGAGAGGCTCACTGGGCCGAAAACCCGAAAGGGCGACCCAGGCAAAAGTTAGAGCAAGAAAAAGAACAAAAAAAAAAAGAAGAAAAATGCAAAGAACAAAAAAAAGAAATGAAGAAAAAGAAATGAAAAATTCTGAAAAAGAATGAACAAAGTAGAAAAGAAATGAAAAAAATTGAAAAGGAAAGAAGAACATAGCCCGCAAGGTTGAAAACCCGGAAGGGCGGCCTTGGCGAAAGTTAGAGCACAAAAGGAGAGGTTAAATACCCGAGTATACCTTAACCCCGAACTACGTAAGGCTTGATTCCTCTCTTTTGGATACGTAGGCAACTTCATTCTGAAGTCCAGCCGTAAAACACTTCAAATTGATTGTGCCCATGTATTGGTTTTGACCATCTTCGCCTTCTCTGTATCTGAGAATTTGGTTGTGTTCGTCACTCTGAGGACTGACTACAATGCGCTGCGGTGCCATTCAAACAAGGGGCAACTTTCCATTGCCATTCAATACGCCGCGGTGTCATTCAAACAAGGGGCAACTTTCCGTTGCCATGTAGCTCTCCCCAAGCAAGGGGCAATTTTCCTTCGAATCTGAGGTTGTGCATCTCGAGAGTGGGTTTTATGCTTGTTGAGCAGTGGTCGTTTGAAAAAACAGTTTTTGAGAATTTTTACTAAGGTTGACTAATCTTCTCTCGAAAACTATTCCATTTTTCCAAAACTGGACCTTTTTCTTGGACCCAAAAAAAAAAAAAAAAAGGAAAATTTTTAGTGCTCAGAACCTAACTTGCATGATTTTGAATCAGAAAATCGAAAAAGCGTGTTAATTTAACTCTCATTTTGGTTAAAATTGTTTTAGTAGAAAGCCAAAAACAAAAATTGGTCAAAATGATGAACTAGCGGCACAGTTGAGTCAAGCTTCCTGTCGTTTCCCCGTTGCCAATGCATTTGCCAGAAAGGGCACCATACTTTGCCAGAAAGGGCACCATACTTGCCAAGAAGGGCACTCTCCTTGCCAGAAAAGGGCACAGCTGAAACGGTCAACAAAGGAGCTGAAAGCTCTCTTGTCCTCCAAGCGACGAGGTATCAAGCCAAGTGCGAAGCATGAACTAGAATGGATCAAGGTATTCCACTCTCTCATCCGGACAGATCTAACCACGTCCAAACTCCCCGACAGAGCATCGACAGCCGATGTCAGCTGTAGATTCGCTACACGCTTAGTTGCAGCGTAGCCCCTCTGTGGGAGGAACTCACTAGCTGCGCGCAAAAAAAGGAAGAATCTAGATGAGTGCTAGGGGCAAGATCCCACAACTTTTGTTTATCCATCAACCACCCTGGGGGGGATAAAAATGAGAGAATAAAGAATAGAGAGATGTACGATG
This sequence comes from Camellia sinensis, assembly GCF_055761805.1. Classification (NCBI taxonomy): domain Eukaryota; kingdom Viridiplantae; phylum Streptophyta; class Magnoliopsida; order Ericales; family Theaceae; genus Camellia; species Camellia sinensis. The sequence continues at coordinate 66,361,823 of NC_138972.1, forward strand.
AGAGAAAAGTGAGAAAAGGGTTTTGTGAGAAAAACCGAGCTTGAAGGCTGAGTGATGTGAGAATCACAAATAAGAAAGGGCGGGAAACAATACCTAGAGAAACAAGCTCTCTATGCACGTTTGTATGTCGGGTCTTTTGTTTTGTTTGTCTCAAATCTTGTTTTGAGTCGTTCCGAGCGTGTCTCGTTGTGTTTAGGTCTTTTTCTTTTTTTTTTCTTTTTTTTTTTGAGTCGTTTTGGCTGTGGTCAGTTGTAGGCTCAATACCCGGTCGAGAACTCATCCTCAATTTCAAAAATGAATCGTTTTGTGCCTAGAGTGCCGTGCCGTTCTCCACATCTGTGCAAAACAAGATTTGTTCTTTCATAAAAACCGCAGGGTTCAACCCAGGTCATGTGGGAACAGTAAAACCAGGACCTATCTAAAGCTATATGGGTTCCAGATTGCAAGCAAAAGAAAAGAGGGAAAAATTTGGAGCATCTGAGTTTGTTTCAACTTCTGTAAATTCCGAGATTGTATTCCAGATGTACCTCTTTAGGTCTTGCCAATGCTCCAAAGTATGAGTATGCCTCTGCCTCAAGCTCAAGATCAAGTCTGCTTCAAGCCAGAATGGCGATCAAAAGTGCTCTCCCTGAGTACCATTCTCTACCAGAGGCATCTCGGCTGTGTTTGCAATGAGTTCCTAGGAGACCAACTGCGACGGTGGAAACTAGAGTTCGAATGGCTGATGCCTAGAACGTAAAGGTTCGGGATTTCCGGGACTAAAGTCTGGTTTAAATACCCAGGGGCGTGTCCTCGGCTTAAAATCTGTATGGAAGCCCCATAGGTTGAGATAGCGTGTATGCACCTCAATTCTGGATACTGAACCAACCTAGTCTGTCACCCCGTTGGAGAATAGGGAAAGTTGTGAATATGATCAGGAAGAAATGCAGCATCCAAGGTGTTCCACGTGAAGAATCCTTGTCAGTATTTTAGAGCCTTTGTACTGTGAGTTGAAGGTAAGTGTTCGAAGAGCACGAGGGGAGATCCCCGTCAGAGTAGAGTGGTTCATCGCCACTCACCCCATGAGGTGCTTTCTAAAGCGCCGCTACACTTGTTTATTGCGTTCCTTAAACATCATGCATTGTATTGCACTGTACCTATCAAGTTTCTTTCTCATTCATGCACGATATTGTATGTACGGTTCATTCAAAGAAGTTCCATTTGAGATCCTTTATTTAGTGTATCAATCACACTTCATTCAGTTGGTGTATCAATCACACTTCATTTTTTTAGTGTATCAATCACACATCATTCACCCTTAGTGTATCTATCACACTTTCTTCGTTCGCTTAGTGTATCAATCACACTTCATTTATTTAGTGTATCGATCACACTCTCTTCACTTAGTGTATCAATCACACTTCTTTCATTTTTTGTATCTATCACATACATTCTCGTTTTGTGTATCAATCACACTTCACTTCATTCACTTAGTGTATCAATCACACTTCGTTCACTTTTGTGTATCTATCACACACATTCTCATTTTGTGTATCTACCATGCACATATTCACTTTAGTGTATCTATCACATACATTCTCGTTTAGTGTATCAATCACACTTCATTCATTTAGTGTATCAATCACACTTCATTCATTTAGTATATCAATCATACTCTATTCACATAGTGCATCTATCACACTTTGTGTTCATTTTCAGTATATCAATCATACTCTGTTCACATAGTGCATCTATCACACTTTGTGTTCACCTTTAGTGTATCAATCACATTTCATTCATTTAGTATATCAATCATACTCTGTTCACATAGTGCATCTATCACACTTTGTGTTCATTTTTAGTATATCAATCATACTCTGTTCACATAGTGCATCTATCACACTTTGTGTTCACATTTAGTATATCAAGCACATTCTGTTCACTTAGTGCATCTATCACACTTTGTGTTCGCTTTTAGTGTTTCAATCACACTCTGTTCACTTAGTGCATCTATCACACTTTGTGTTTGCTTTTAGTGTATCCATCACACCTGTTCACATAGTGCATCTATCACACTTTGTGTTCGCTTTTAGTGTATCCATCACACCTGTTCACATAGTGCATCTATCACACTTTGTGTTCGCTTTTAGTGTATCTATCGTACTCTGTTCACATAGTGCATCTATCACACTTTGTGTTCACTTTTAGTGTATCAATCACACTCTGTTCACATAGTGCATCTATCACACTTTGTGTTCACTTTTAGTATATCAATCACACTTTGTTCACATAGTGCATCTATCACACTTTGTGTTCACCTTCAGTGTATCAATCACACTCTGTTCACTTAGTGCATCTATCACACTTTGTGTTCACCTTCAGTGTATCAATCACACTCTGTTCACTTAGTGCATCTATCACACTTTGTATTCACTTTTAGTGTCTATCACACTTTGCTTCATATAGTGTATCCGTCACACTCGCTTCACATTATGCTCATTTTGTGTATCTATCACACGTTCACTTTGTGTATCCATCACACACGTTCGCTTAGTGTATCAATCACACTTTATTCATATAGTGTATCCATCACACTCTCTTCACTTTTGTGTATCTATCACACATGCTCGCTAAGATTGCATCATAACTGCATGAAATGTAGTTTGATTTGCCTTCCCGTTTAAAACTGTCACATTTATTGTGAATATTTGCTTCGTTACAGCTTTATTTACATGATCCTTACTGCATGAAATGTAGTTAGATTTGTATATGCTTGTTGTATTTGCATGATCATTGAGATACGTCCGGCTTTGTACATATCATTTTGCATCTTGCCCCCTGCCTGCGGGCACATCTTTGTTATCTTGCCTGTTTGTCTAAGTCTTCAGCCTTTTCAAAAATAGGTCGTCTCTGGGCTTTGACATTCACTCTCGTTACGCATGACTTTCGAGTTCTGTCAAAGAGGGGCAACTGTAGACACCCCATTTTTGACCGACCTTAAGACTCAGACGTCACCGATTGAGTGCTTGGTGATGTTGCATATTGCGCTCGTTCTGAGGTTTCAGAGTCTCGGCTGCGAGCCTTGCCTCCGGACTTCCGGGCTCTTCCGTGTCTTGCCTCAATTTGCGAACCAGGCTTCCTTTTCTTTGTTTTCTCTTCCCGAAGGGAGGGAGAGGTCTCATAGATCATCTCTCAGTGGCCTTAGGCTACGTTTCGTGGTCGTAGGCCATTTTTCCCGTTTGGAGTCCGGTTTTCAGTTTTTCGGAGCCATTGGCCGTGTGCCTCGGTTCGGGACCGCTTAACCACCTCCGTTTGCTCCGATTTTTGGCATGCATCTTATTTACTCCCTTTTGAAGGACACTGTGGTCCGAAAAACCAACTTCGTGGTCGAACACCACTTCTGGTGCCTAACAGTCAGTTTTCGGGGCCTCGGGTTGCGTGTTTCGGCCCTGAACCTCCATTTTGCATCGGTTTGAGTTCATTTTTGGCAGGGACCTCTGTTTCATTGTTAGGAAGGTCGTAGAAGGGTGGGAGGCCATCAATTGTTCTGATGACCATGTTTTATTCCTCCATCGCCCTCCGTCGCCCGTTTTTTCCACTTGAAAGCCAATGTTAACCACCCTAAGGACACTTTTTCTTGCCCCAAACCACATATTTGTGCTGTACACACCTGGGAGGCCACCAATATCATATGGCCGGCTAGTAATTGTGTGTGACCCTTTTGAACCCCTCCTAAAAGTGGCCTTTTCTCTCTCCTGGTTTATTCTCTCCAGTTTTTTGACCACATGGTTGTGTTGTGCCCACATGAGAGGCCCTCTTTTTGGCATGGCCGGCCATTAACCTTCATTGACCCTTTTGACCCTTGGCTGACCGGCCATGGGGAAGGCCGACCGGCCACCTAAACCCTAGGAAACCGGCCGGCCATGATCTGCTCTCCAGGTACTTTACAAAAATGCCCTCTGTTTCCCCCCAGATTTTGTATCCAGGGGGGCCAACGTTTGAGGGAAAATTTGAATTCCATTCCCCTCCTTTTTTCCCCCTCTTTTGCCTATATATCCGGGCCCTCCAGCTCCCATTTGAGGGGTTAGAAAGTTTGGTTTAAGCCTCCTACATTGTATCTCTCTCTCTCTACACTCCAACCCTCAAAACCTCTCAAATCCTACATCCATTCTACTCCATCTCCAAGCCAACCAATACACACTCCATTCCAGCAGCTTCAAGGCCATTTCCAGAGGTCAACGACTCCCAAACTTGGTCCAAGATTTGTTGAAGCATTGGTCTTCAAGGGTAAGTCTTCTATCCCTCTCTTTGGCCCTATTTTTGCTTAATATATTAGCTCCTCATTCTTTCATATTTGGGCTCTGACCCTAACTGAAAATAACATTATTTTGAGCTCCTTTTCATGTTTGTTTAAGGGCCTCTCCCTGTTTGAGGTTTCCTTTTTACACTTGCTTCTTTACCTCTCTTGTATGCCTCTTTCTTGCATAGTATTTTAGGCCTATTTGAAAATAGTTTTGAGCTTGGTTATAAAATTTAAAGTGGCTTATTTTAAGCCTTTCTTCAACATTGGTGAAGGGCTCTTCATTGTTTGAGGCTTCCTTTTGTCACTTGCCTCTTCATCCTTCTTTTGGCCTTACTTTTGCATGTTTTGTTAGCCCCTTGTGCTTGTATTTTTGGGCTCTAGTCCGAACTATAAATAGCCTTATTTTGACCCCCTCTTCATGTTTGATCAAGGGACTTTTGCTTTTTGAAGCTCCTTTTTTGCTCTTTGTGTTTAAACCTCTCTTTAGGCCTTATTTTGCATAGTATTTTAAGCTTGCATGTGCACTGTTTTGGGTTTGGTCACTAATTGTAAAATACCATGTTTTGAGCCCTTCTTCAACTTTTTGAAGGGCTCTTGGCCATTTAGGGTCAGCAGCTGCTACTTGCTTCATTATCTCTCTTTTGGGGCCATTTTTGCATGTTAACTTAGCCCTATTTGTGTTCACTTTTTGGCCTTGCTTAAAACTGTAAATATGCTTGTTTTGGGACTTTCTTAATTCTGTCTTCACACTTCATGTTCGAAAAATGCATGTTTTGTATAGCTATAGGCCAATGCGCATGCCTAGTTTCGTGTTTCGAGTTCATTCCATGCATCGGGTGCAATGTTTCCATGTTTTGGGGTCATTTTGCATCACATTTCAGTGCTGAAATTTGCATGATTTCATACCATATTCCATGCCTTGCCATGCTTTGGTAGAGTGGCATTTGTTGCCTTAGGTTCGGTCCTCGGTTTGCGTGCATGTGTGCAAGCATTTCGAGTGTCTCATTTTCATCTCATGGATACTAATGTGAGTGTGGCTGAGGTCCACTCATGTTGTTGTAAGTCCATTGTGCATTGAGTATGCCATTTCATTTTATAGCATTGCGTATGCTAGGTTGTATGTTAGAGCATTGCGTATGCCTTGTTACATCGTGCATTGTGTATGCCATCTCATAGCATTGTGCATGCTAGGTTGTATATTAGTTGCATTCATGCATGTCATGCATATTGCATTGTGCTTGGGATAGGAGTTAGCCCGAGCACGGGAAACGAGGGACGTTTCGTACTTCGAGTGACGGAACGTGTCTCAATTCCCAGTCACCGACACTCCGGATTATCCATGATGGAGTTTAGGTTTTGTTGTGTTTATATGTGCATTCATTTCATATTGAGTCGTGCAATTTGACTCCTCAGCCATCATGCAACGATATGCGTGATTGGTGGCACGAGGACCGGGGACTACACTCCCTGAAGAGTAGTCATGAATACATATGTGAAAATACTTTGCCATGCCCCATTGTTGCTCTCTGTTGCAGCAAATCAGAAATTGACAGTCTTCCGGAGCTTGGCACGCATTCCAAGAACAATTGCAAATAGAGGCAAACCGGGGCATCTTGAGGGATTCTCCGCACAAGGCAACCCGAGCATGCATCATCCATCATCCGGAGCAGAGTTGAGCCAGTCCCTGGCTTGCATGCCAATTTGTTGCTTTCCTAATTTAATTTGTTAATTAATTAGGGTTTTGTACATATTTGGACTGTAATATTCATTCCGGACTGTATATTATTTATTCGGACCCTCTGCGCGAGGGCAATGTTGTAATAAGTGTGCGTGTGTGTGATGTATGTCTTCCAACCCCATGTCTTTCTCCCTTTTATTTACCAGCTTATGATGGTTAGATTAGGGCATGTTTCAATTAGCATACAGTATGATAGCATGTTTGCATTCATTCATCTATTTTGCATCCACCGGGCTCGGCGCATCATACTAACTGCATTGTATTTTCAATTCCAAGTTGAATACATGTTAGCTGTAGCATTTCATATGCCATGTTTAGAATAGCCGAGCCTGCTATAGTTGCATTTTTGCATGTGTTGCATTAGGCACTTCTGTATAGTTAGAATCATGCATGGATTTCTAATCAGCTTCTGTTTTGGCTTGGAGTACTCGGTAAGTTTTATGCTTTAGCATCCTTGCATGCGTGTGAGTGACTGCCATGAATAGCATGCTTACCATGAGGCTATATGCTTATGTGATATAACTGCCTAAATGCCTGTGAGTGAAGGTTGGGTTATTTGAATTGGAACAATTCATGAAATGTGTGTTTTAAGCCTACTAGATAGTGGCAAAATCATGTTTTTCTAAGCCCACCCGAGGGTGGCAAATCCACGTCTTAGCCTACTTGCGGGTAGCACCATCAAACCACTTTAAAAAATAAACATGAAATGTTTTGTTCCCATTCAGACAATCCAGTCTATACTTGTATGCTGTGCACATCACATAATAAATCTAGGCTAATAACCAGAATAAGAACGCATAATGTTTTCAAAAATAGATATCATGGTTAGTAGAGGCCGATCTTTGATCGGGCGAGCGGGGGTGCTCACGAAATGACCTTCCCCAATTGTACCCAAGTTCCCGAGCCGAGGCAACTTTGGTGATGACGGACACGTGGCCTAAGGCAAACGAGTCAGGGTTTCCTAAATTTTCCCAAAATAAAACATTTAGGTGGCGACTCTGTATCTGGCAAAGCAGTCCATGTTTGGCACTTCTTTCAAAATCTGTTTTCTCAAAACGATTTGCCAGATTTGGACTCTTTGGTTCAGATTTAGAACCGTGACAATTTGAGAGTCCGAACTGTAGTGAACCCTAAATGAACATAACGGGACCTCGTTCCTCCCGGGGCATTCGGGGACGTCTAGACTGACCTTCCCCAATCGTACCCAAGTTCCCGAGCTGAGACAAATTTGGTGATGACGGGCACGTGGCTTAGGCGAACGAGTCAAGATTTCCTAAATTTCCCAATATAAAATATTTAGGTGGCTACTTTGTATCTAGCAAAGCAGTCCATGTTTGGCGCTTCTTTCTAAAAATCTGTTTTCTCAAAACGATTTGCCGGATTTGGACTCTTTGGTTCAGATTTAGAACCGTGACAATTTGAGTCCTGAACTGTAGTGAGCCCAATGACGAACAAAATGGGATTTCCCTCTTGGGACGTTCAGGGGACGTTTACACACGTATACATGTTCCGCCCCCAGGCAGTATCTTGAGATTTGAGGGCCTCATCCCAGGGATAGATGAGGACATCTTCCTGTGAGAGCCTGCGGAGCACTTGTTCGCTTATGCTTCCATGGTAAAGCCACATTTCCTTCGTTTTGTACATACATTGAATTACTCGTCAGTGTTATTCGCATATTGATAATACTTCCAATTTACAGGTGATAGCTAGGAGGATTGACGACTATGGATTCATATCCGACCCCAGGCGCTGGTATGAAAGGCTTCTCGCAGAGGTTCACACCTTGGTTGATACTACCTGCTTTGGACCCTTCTGTTCAGGGCTCATACAGATGAGGGCTGAGTTGCTGCTATATGGGGCCTTGGTAGAGAGATGGTGGGACACCACTGACTCATTCCACTTCTCATCGATCAGGGAGCTGGCTCTAATCCCGTACAATTTCGTGATGCTTACTGGTCTACGGGTTGGGGTTGGCGACCCAATCCAATTCGATCCTAATATGACGCAGTGGAGAGCTGCACAGCGTCAGCTTCTTGGAGCGATCCTGGATACTACTAGACACGGGATGGTGAGGTACAGTTGGTTTTTGGAGCGCTTCACCGACCTTTAACCTACTACTCCAGATGAGGTCATCCAATACATCCGTGACTTCCTTATCTATGTCCTCGGTACTACCCTGTTTGTGAATAGAGAGAATATCGTGGGGTTATATCTTCTTGGGGCACTAGTGCACCTACCATATGTGACAGAGTATGACTGGGCAGGCACTGACCTAGCCACCTTATACTGTTACATGAGCTCCGTATCCCGCCGAAAGGCGAATTCACTCAGCAACTACTGGAGAGTTTGGGAGGTACATCTCACACCTACTTTTTCTGTACAGCTTTACATTCTGTTCAGTTTTGTATTTCCTAATCATCTTTTCTTTGCATTTCTTGTTTATATCTGCTTATCTGCTCTGTTCATAACTGCTCATCTACTTTATCCATGTCTTTCTGCTTGTAGTTATGGGTTTACACATATTTCACCTCTCTGGCTCCGGTCCCGGTGAAGTCGGTTGAGTGTTCAGTATCCCGCTCCAAGTACTACAACTCCCGATTTGAGCGCCGCCACCACGTAGACCAAGACTTCCCCTACTTTCGCCGCCTCTTTGACACGATCACTGCGGATCAAGTAACAAAATATCAACCTTTAACTTTTACATATTGTAAGCATACTACAATGTTTCCCATACTACACAGTCATTCTCATATTGTTGCTTCTATACTGCTTAGATCTTTGACATCTAACATATGCTTCCACAGGTTGACTGGCATCCCTGGGCAGGTATCCCTCAAGCAGCGAGGATGACCTAGGCTGTTGCATGGTATGCCGCCAACATGCGTATTCTATTTGAGGGCCGCTTCGATAGGGCTTATTACTTGGGAGAGAGGTTCATCCGGCAAACGCGTGGTGTTACTGACCCTGACATTCCACATCCTCCTCCTCCGGGCATGAGGGTAGTTGATGAGCTTCACGACTGTCCTCAGATCGACCTTCTGATGTTGGGAGAGGATGGTGATCGACATCATGAGCTCGGCGACTTCACCACCTTCTTACATTCTCGAGTGCTAGCGCCTCTTACCTTGGGTGTGGTCCGTGCTGTTTTGGAGGTTGAGGTTGTTGTTGTTATTGCTGCAGCTGGCGATGTCCCTGCTAGAGGTGCCTCTGTCGTTACTCCCATTCTTGGGTTTTCCGTGATTCCCATTGAGATCATGTACATGCATCCGGATGGAGTGATTGAGTAGATCCCTCTTGAGCATATTGAGGAGAGGGACCGCATGCTAGCGTTCGCTCCTAGCATTGAGCAGGTACACATTTCTTTATGCTTCTACTCACTGCACTTTATCTTGTTTTGTTTTCTACTATTTTTGTTCATTGTTCTCTTTTACTTCTGTCTACCTTTCTCAAATTCTATTCCTTTTGCAGATACCCCGGGCGTATGCTAATGACCTCCTCCAGACGATCGACCGACTGCTTCTTATGGTGCGGAGGAGATAGACCGCTTTAGTCACTCATGGGATTGAGGTATACTTTGTCTATAGTTCACTGTTGTTGCCATACTATTTATACTCCTATTAGTCCATACTGAAACCTGTGCTATTTTCAGCTTGAGCCGGTGCCAGTAGTGCCCGCAGGACCTCTTCCAGTTGGGATGAGAATGAAACGGGGCCTAGTGAGGGGCCGAGGAGGAGCTGATCGAGGGAGAGGCCGAGAAAGGAAGCGCTCACCTTCTGAGGAGTCTTTTGACGGGTTTATGACCCTCGAGAATGAGGGAGAGGAGGTAGACTTGCAGTCCAGTAGCCCCAGTGATGCACCTCCTCCGCAGCCGAGGAAAAAGAGGGCAAGAATGGGTTGCTGATAAGGATAACAATTTTGTTTTTGTTTTTATTTATTTATTTATTTATTATTTTTTATTTTTTATTTATTTTTTGTTTTGTTTTGTAGTTAAAGACTAGCTTCAAATAGAACTTTTTGTTTTTGAAGGATTTTCTTTTATTTTACTGCTTTGTAAAACAATGATCGGGGTTGGACCCGCTAGTTTACAAAAGACAAGTTTTTTTTGGATGATTTCCTTACACAATGTGATGAATGGCATGTAATGAATGGCGTAACCTTTGGATGGTAGCTTCACACAAGACTTAAAGCAATGAATATCTGCTCTTGCATTCATTCTTAAGTCGGATAACAACCCACAACCAGACAAAATGTAAAATACAACTTGATAACAGGAAAACAAAATGAAAACAACTCGGAAATATTAAAAAACATTTGGTACAAACAAAACAAGACTTAAAACACAACCGTGGTACATCAAGACAAAGGCCAGCCGTTTCTGCAACTGCACTGATCTGAGCCACCATTTAGACCCAGCCGAGCCCAAATAGGCACGGCTAGGCTTCACTTAGGCACGGCTGGGCCTAAATATGAGGTCGGTCAGTGCTGCCCAACTGTCATGCACTATTCCTTCTCAACCTTTATAAATAGTGCTACTATGCTGTTTTTCTAGTAGAATATCAAGTCTTTGATATTTTGCTCTCAAGATGAAGACATTGTGCAACAGTAAGCTTCGAGACTGGGTAACCACTTTGGACAGCCCGGAAAAGGTGAACTTTAGCGGTTTCATCCTAAATGCCCTTTTTCCTCTGAGCCGCACTTCTCTTTGCTTTCCATTCCTCCATGCCGCTGTTCGATGTTGGAACCCGATCACACATGTATTTCACTTTGGTTCACAAGTGGTATGTCTGACAATCGAAGAATTTCAAGCATTGATGGAATCCCGACGCGATGAAGAAATCATACTGCAACCCCGTTTTGGCCATGCCCAAGCTTTGGGATGGATGTGCAAGCTAACATTGCATAAGGCTCAGTCCTTGGCATATGATGGAGAGCTAGACATCCCTGGTTTAGTCCATTGTTTCTCCGCTATTGGAAACAGGAATGACCTTCTTTGGCAAGGCCACTGGCAGCATGCTCTCTGTTTATGCCTTCTTGCACAATTCCTCCTTGACCCTAGTTTTGGCGAAGCTAGCATCCGGTTGATCGAAGTGGCCTGATGTTGAAAGAGGGTAAGAGTTGCATGGGTTTGGCACTGGCCAAAACCTTGATGGGTTTGGATGCTTTTCATCTGTGAGAGACCACCTGCTTTGCAGAGAGTCCGCTACTTCTCCAAGTATTATTTTCCAACCCTTTTAATTTATGATTCTCACTCAACACTCACTCTCTGTTTTTCTCTCAAAACCCTTTCCTTACTTTTCTCTCATCGTACACCTCTCTATTCTTCAATCTCTCTTATTTTTCATCCCTCCCCAGATATGGTTGATGGATAAACTGCAAGTAGTGGACCCTTGCCCCAAGTACTCAGCCTGAGCTTACTTCTTTTGCCAACGGCTGATCGATTTCCCTTCGGAGGGGTTATGGTGTGACGGATTTGTAACCAGTCTGTAACCGACATAGCTTAGCATTGCCCCTGGCTTGATCTGACCAAGATGAGCTACAACATGTCTCAACAATCGGGTGTAGAGTTGATTAGCCTCACACATTGTGTGTTCTATTTCCTTCTCTGGTTCAGACTCCAGTTTGGCCATGATCAGACACGTCCAGATGAGGAGGTGGAATACCCAGCTTCTTTCCCAATTCACGCTTTGCACTTGCTCAATACCTTACTACCTAGAGGACAAGGGAGCTTCTAGCCCCTGCACCTAGCTTCAGTTACACCCTTGCTGACGAGTGTTTAGCTTGGCTTGAAGATGAAGAACAAGTTGGGCTCTCCTTAGCAACGGAAACTTCTGCGAGTGCAAGCAGACGACATAGAGCTACCTGACTTAGCTGTGCCCCTAGTTTTACTGCTTTGATCTTTCTTTTCAAGTTTTAATGACGTAAAAGCAACTTTGATCTAAATCAAAGAGAGAGAATGTACTTGTGTTTGAAATCAACACAATTAAAGTTGCAAATACTGAAAATTTTTCTTTTGGTCTAAAAATGGTCCAAGTTGTAACAAAAGAGTAAAATTTTGAGCAAAACCAACTTTTATTAAAACTTTTCAAAGCAATTTTAGGAAACGATCCCCACCTGACACACACAGAATCAACCTTCGAGATGTATAGTCCCGAATCAGAAGATCATAACTTCCCATAACTACATCGACCACACTGGTTCTTCCGCCAATATAAAGATCACACAACCGAACTAACTGATAATGGAGAAAGAGAACCTAATAAAATATGAGCGAATAGGACAGTTGAGTTGGAGATGGTTACGGTTGAAATTTGAGATGAAGTTGCCTACGTATCCTAAAGATGGGAATCAGGCCTTACGTAGTTCAGTTCAGGTTCCCTCAAGTATTAACTCTCTCCTTTTGCACTCTAACTTTTGCCAAAGTCACCCTTTAGGTTTTCAACCTTGCGAGCTCAGTTTTTCTTTATTTCTAATTTTTCATGCTCTATCTTTTGCCTAAATCACCCTTTCGGGTTTTCGGCCTAGCGAGCCTCTCAGGGGTAATATTTCTTCAACTTGTCCATATTAACTGACTGTGAAAATTCCAGGCCATCTAGATACATGAGAATGACTGCTCCCCCAGACCAGATTGACTTGATAATATAGGGACCAGTCCAATTAGGTCGGAACTTGCCCCTAGGATCGTGGATTAGAGCTCGGTTATCTTTCAATACCATGTCTCCTTCTTTGAGATTCCGAGACTTAACTTTCTTGTTAAAAGCCCTAGCAATTCTGTGCTGGTAGCCTTGAATATGATACAATGCCTTTAGCCTTCTCTCATCATGCAGCAATAACTCCTCAAACTTACTATGTTGTCAATCTGACTCCGCTATCTGACACTCAACCATAACTCGTAGCAACGGTACTTCAGTCTTGATTGGTAGAACAGCCTCCATCCCATAGACAAGAGAATAGTGGGTTGCCCCTGTAGATGTTTGAATCGACATTCTATAGCCCCAAAGTGCAAACAGCAGCTTCTCCGGCCAATCCTTGTAGGTCTCAACCATCTTTTGCAGAGCTCTCTTGACATTTTTGTTTGCAGCCTCAACGGCTCCATTGGTTTGTGGCTTGTATGTGGATAACTTATGAAAGGCCACGTTGTATTTTTCTGACAAGTCTATCACCTCTTTCTTGAAGTGCGAGCTGTTACCTGATATGATATCTTTTGAAACTCCGTACCAGCAGATGATATTGTTCTTAATGAACTTAGCCACATGTTATGCTTTCAATACAGAATAGGACTAGGCCTCCACCCATTTAGTAAAGTAGTTGATTGCTACCAGAATGAATTCATGTCCATTTGACCCCTTTAGCGTGACTGCACCGATAACGTCAACTCCCCAGACTGAGAAAGGCCATGGTGAAGTCATATTGTAGAGTTTAGATGGTGGTATGTTCATGCGATTGGCATGAATTTGACATTTATGGCAGCACCGAACAAAACCAATACAATCTTCTTCCATGGTTGACCAATAGTAGCATTGCCTAAGGATTTTTTGGGCTAGCATCACACCATTCATGTGGGCCCCACATTCTCCTCTGTGAATGTCCTCCATAAGGCACTTCGATTCCTCATCCTCAACACACAGCTTATGCATTCCCAAATGACCCCTTTTGTACAACCTGCCTCCGCAGATGATAAATTGGACGGCCAGACGCCGTATTCCCCTTTGTCCTTGGCATTTTCTCCTGGTGGATACACCTCATTTTCTAGGAAATTCCAAATATCGTAATACGAGGGGTTCTTGTCTGAAACCTCATCTATCGCGGCAATGGTTTCATAGGCTGCCGTGTACTTCTATTCAATAATTATCGAACGCATCCTGACTCCCAATGGAATGTCTACCATAGAAGATAGAATTGCCAGTGCATTAGTGAATTGGTTGTTCTCCCTTAGCAGATAGGTAAACGTTAGCTTTTCAAACCTCGGAATTAACATATCCAAGGCCTGATGGTAAACCTTCATTTTCTCCTCTTTAATCTGCCAATCTCCGTTGGCTTGAGACACAACCAAGTTTGAATCCCCGATGACGCCCAACCTTTTTTCCCCTAGTTCCAGGGCGGCTTCTAAACCAGCAATACACACCTCATACTCTATTTCATTGTTGGATACTTTGAACCAGAGTTTGAAGGCTAAGGATATATGGGAGTCATCGGGTGCTACCAGCAACACACCAATCCTATAACCGTATTGATTGGCTGCTCCATCAAAGTACATTATCCATGTTTTCTCCTCTATTTGCAGAATATCTTCATCTGGAAAAAAGTGCTCCACCACTTCATCCCCCTCTACTGGGTAATCTGCCAAGAATTTTGCTACAGCTCTCCCTTTTACCGACTTGCTTGTAACATATTTAAGATCAAATTCGAAGAGAATAAGCAACCAATGGGCTAGCCTACCCGTAAGCGCTGGTTTCTCGAAGAGATATTTGATGGAATTAATCTCGAAACCAGAATTATCGAGTGAGCTAACAGGTAGTGACTCAACTTCCAAGTAGCCCATACCAAGGCTAGGCAAGCTTTCTCGAGGGAAGTGTAATGGGTCTCGTAGTCCAGCATTTTCTTGCTCAAATAGTAAACAACTTTCTCCACCATGGCCTCTAACTCCTGAGCCAACATACACCCCATGGTTGAGTTTGTCACCGATAGGTATAGGATCAATGGTTTTCTCGATTCTGGCGGTGATAACACAGGCGAATTCTGCAGGTACTACTTAACCTGCTCAAAAGCAAACTGACAGCGATCGTCCCATCGGAACTTCTTCCCTTTTTTCAAGAGACCAAATAGTGGTTCATAAGTCAAGGTTAGTTTTGAAATAAACCGCCTCATGAATTACACTTTACCTAGAAAACCGCGCACCTCCTTTTCAATCCTTGGTGGTGGCATTTCTAAGATGACCTTGATTTTGGAAGGATCTACCTCAATTCCTCTCTATGTGATTAGAAATCCTAGCATTTTTCCTATTGTTATGCCGAAGGTGAACTTTTGCGGGTTCAACCTCAGTCTATACTCTCTGATCCTGAAAGAATTTCTCCAAGGCGGTATAATGGCCCTCTCAATCTTTGGACCTGGCAATCATGTTGTCCACATTCACCTTGACCTCTTTGTGGATCATGTCATGCAGAATGGTGGTTACAGCCCTTTGATAAGTAGCTCCAGCATTCTTTAACCCAAACAGCATGACTCGATAGCAGTAGGTGCCCCACGAAGTAGTGAATGCAGTCTTCTCTCGGTCCTCAAGTGCCATCAGAATCAAGTTATACCCGAAAAACCCATCCATGAACGAGAGCAATGCATGGCTGTAGACGTGCCCAAACGTCCCGGCTCCACCCGCAAAGGCGCAAAAATCCATTTTGTTCATTAGCTTCTACAGTTCGGACTCAATGTCACGATTTTGAATCTAATCCTGTAAAGTGCAATGCAAGACCGATAAATCACCAAAGAGTCCAAATCCGGTAAATCGTTTTGAAAAACTGATTTTTATAAAGAAGTGCCAAACATGGACTGCTTTGCCCGGTACAAAGTCGCCACCTAAATGTTTTTGTTTTGGAAAATTTAGAAAACCCTGACTCGTGCCTAAGGCCACGTGTCCGTCAGCACCAAAGTTGCCTCAGCTCGGGAACTTGGGTACGAAAGGGGAAGCCTTTACTAACATGATATTTTGTTTTTGAAAACACATGTGTTCTTATTCCGGTTATTAGCCTAGAATTACTATGTGATGTGCACAACACACAAGTATAGACTAGATCGCCTACGTTGGAACAAAACATCTCATGTTCGTTTGTTTGAAAATGGTTTGAAGGTGCTACTCGCAAGTAGGCTAAGACGTGGATTTGCCACCCTCGAGTGGGTTTAGAAAATATGATTTTGCCACCCTCAAGTGGGCTTAAAACTCGCATTTCGATGAATTGTTCCAATTCAAGTAATCCAACCTTCACCCACAGGCATTCAGGTAGTTACATCATTTAAGCAAATAGCCTCATGGTAAGCATGCTATCATGGCAACACTAACACACATACAGTATGCTAAAGCATAAAAACTTACCTAGTACTCCGAGCCAAAACAATAGCTAGTTAGTAATCAATGCATGATCCTAGCTATGTCAACAATGCCTAATACAACGTATGCAAAATGCAACTAAAATAGGCTCGGCTTATTCTAAGATGGCATATGAGATGCAATTAGATAACATGTATTCAAATTGGAATTGAAATACAATGCAGTTAGTATGATGCACCAAGGCTGGTGCATGCAAGACAGATGAATGAATGCAAACATGCCATCATAAGGATGCTAATCAAAACATGACCTAGAACTAACCATCGTAAGCGGTTAAGTAAAAGGGAGAAAGACGTGGGGTTGGAAGACATTCACACACTCACGCACACTGGGTCCGAATAAATGATACAAATCAACTAATTAATTAACTACCCTAGCTAATTAATTATTACAAAACTCTTAACTAATTAAGCAAATTAATTAAGTTACAAAAACAGTTAAATCTGCCTCGAGAAGAGGGATATATGCATACTCGGTCGGCTTCGCACGGAAATCCATTGCCATGTCTCATGTTGCCTCTGTTTACATTGTTTTGCATCCCTGAAAACTGTGAAAATCTTTGTGATGCTTCTAGACCACTTCATGAACACTGTGAGAGGCCATCGGCCAAATGGTATGGCCACCGGCCAAGGGAAAAGGATCATCGACCACTTTTTGGTCCATCGGCCAAATATTGTTAGCCGATCAGCATTGAAGATAGCCGATCGGCCATCTCTTCCTATAGACTACTCATGTTGCTGCAGCAGAGGGCAAACAAGGGCATGGCAATACATTTGCAAGAAAATGTTGTGCACCTGCACCCCTTGTCATGTTTGAGACTCAAAGGAGTGTTGTGTTCGACTCTCGAGCCATCAATCATGCATTTCGATGCATGATGGCTAAAGAGGCCGAATGGCATAAATCAATATGGAATGAATACACAAAACACATGAATGCCTCACACTCTATCATGTTGAATCAAGAGTGTTGGGGACCGAGGATTGAGGCACGTTTCGTCACTTCAAGTACGAAATGTCCCTCGGTCCTCGTGTTTGGTTTGACACCCCAAACCAAACACAATACAATGCATGCAACATGGAAAAGCCATGCAATGCAACATAAGCATGCCAAATGCAATACGACTCAAACATGTACACAAGGCTAAGGTAACAAGCATGCTAAATGCAATGCAACCTAAACAAGCATGTGACAAAATGCAAACTAGCAAGCATGCAAAATGCGACTTAAACATACAAACATGCATGGCATGCAACGATGGACAAGCATGCAACAACATGCAAACTAGAAAGCATGCAACAACATGCAACATGTCAAGTATGCAACAACATGCAAAGATGGACTTAAACCAAAATGAGGAGACCTCAGCCACGCCCAAATCAGTGGCTAGAATGCAATGAAAATGAAGACAAAAGCACATACAAACATGCATACACTTCGGTTCACAAACAAGGCATGAAGATACAAACTCCTAAGAGCACTTAAAGAGTGAAAAGTGTGGACATGTGACAAGCATTATAAGCTCTGAAATCATGCATGGAATGGTGCCAAACCACTCACCTAACATAAGGATGGCACGCAAGAAAGCTCAAAGTATGAAACCAACAAAGGGACTTAAACCATGGCCATGCAAGGAAAGCCCCAAATGGCCAAGGGCAACCAAAATAGTCGGGAGGCAGGTCAATACAAGACCAAAAGCAAGCTTGAATCTAGCCAACACAAGCTAGAACAAAGCACCAAAGACATGAAGCATGCAAGGCTAACAAAGGGGTGTTACACTACACCTATTACAACCAAACATGGCATGACTTAATCAATAAAAATCAAAGTTATGGCATGTCAAAATAAGCCCAAAAACCCACTGAGATGGCATCCTAAAGACCTAAACATAGTGGCATGTACAATGATCCATTCAAGAGGCATAAAACACCAACTCTTCAAAGCATTAAAGGAGTGACAAGTACAAGTGTATGACCACTTTATATGGACTGAAATCACATAGGAAATGATGCCAAATCATGAAATGGGTCCAAGTAATGCATGCTAATGACTTGGACACTCAAAACTAACAGGCTAGATTGAACCAATGCTATACAAAACAATGCATGCATGACCAAGACAATGAAAATTAGAGCTAGAGCATGGTAAAACATGACTAAAAGCTCCTTTGAGTTTAGCCAAAATATGCAAGCATGATGGTCCAAATGGATGATGCATGTTAAGGCAAATGAGAGGATTGCAAGACAAGTGCATGATGCATGTAAGAGGCTATCAAACCAACTTAAAATAGAGGTGTAGCATGGCCAAATAACACCAAATACTTGCTGAAATGAAGCCAAAACATGCTAAGCAAACATGCTACCATTATAAGCCATATATACAAGCAAATGAGACACAAGGAGAAGGGGATGTCCCTCTCCTATTCAAGACTCCAAAACCACTTCTCCACCACTGAAAATCCTCTGGATTTCAGTGGTGAGAAGTTCAAAACAAGATGGTTCCAAAGCTCAAAAAGGAAGGCACAAAACCAGGCCAAACAAGGCCTAAGAGGGGGTAGACTACCCCCAACCAAAAAGTGACCTTAAACAAACTTCACAAGCATGAAAAATAAGAACTTTTTACAGTTTAGAGTTAAGCTTAAAACAATATGCAAATATGTCTAAAAGCTTAAGCAAGAATGGGGGATTAAAAGGTAGTTTACTCACCCTTGAAGAACTCTAAAAGCAACACCTAAGGACCTTAGCAACCAAAGGATGGTGTTCTACTAGGTGCTCTAGTGCAAAAGTATGAACAAAATGTACTTTCAAGCACAAACTCACAAATATATAGAGAGAGAGAGAGGGAGGAATATAGAGAGAGAGAGAGAGAGAGAGATATATATAGAACTTGTATATCAAATTTCCAGAACCTCTGGAAAGGGAGAGGAGGCTCCCTTCTTATAGAATTTCAGTTCTCAAGCTTGTTCAATAAGCTTGAGTCTTGAAACAAATCCCTCCATACACGTGTATGGAGGATCAGAATTGTGCATACCAGCTGTCACAGCTGGCAGAAAATATTTGCAAAAAGCAGATGGAAAGGTCTCGGCCCAAAAATATGGTCGATCGACCAAAAAAAGTGCCGATCGGCCACCACTTTTGGCCGATGGCAAGAAAACAAGGCCGATGGCATCATGCATTAGCCGATGGGTTGAGGAGATGGCCAACAAGCCACCCTCTTCCCTCAGAAGCAAAACCACAAGTCCTTGGTCCACAACCAAGCACAAAACAGACAAGTTAAGAGATCCTAAGGCAAGGCGTGCAGTCGAGACCTTCGAGAACTCAAAACGAACACGAGCACGGATGATCATCGAGTGTTCAAACGATGACGTCCAAGTCATGAGGACGGTCAAAAATGGGGTGTCTACAATGGCCCACGGTGAATTCTACCAACTCGTCAATATGCGGTAGTGGAAAATCATCTTTCGAGCAAACCTTATTCAGATCCCTGAAGTTGACACAAACTCTGATTCTGTCGTTCTTCTTCAGAACTGGAACAATAGTGGCCAACCACGTTGCATACTCAAATACAAGCAAGAACCCTACCTCAATCTGTTTGGTAACTTCTTCCTTGATCTTCAAAGCCCAATATGGGCAGACTCTGAGCAACTTCTGCTTAACTGGTCAGGCCTCAGGGTCAAAAGGGATTCGATGCTGTACAATCTCAGGATTGATTCCTGGCATGTCTTCGTAGGACCACGTGAAAACATCTTTGAAATCTTTTAATAAAGCAATTAAACGTCGCATTCCTCTAAAGATAGTGTGGACCCAATTTGGACCAAGCTAGGATCCTCCTCAGTACCCACGTTAATTGATACGATTTCATCTATACAGGGCTTAACACGCCTCTCCTCCTCATGATCAACCAAATTTTTCAAAACCTGAGGAATTTCTTTCTCTTTGTTTGTGTCAAAATTTTTAAAATTAAGATCAGTACAACAAACCAAAGGCACAGAGAAACAGGCAAAGTCCACAACATTCCCATTTAAAAAGTCTGTATCTCCGGTTACAGTGGACTCAAAAGAAAAGCTAAAAGATTACTTGGATAGGACTTTGGTATCTGGGTTACCACTCCCAGAAGTACCAGACTCAAAGGAACTCAAATCTGACCTTGACTCCACAGACTCAAATGAGTCAGATTCGGACCCACTATCTGATCCAGAATTGTTGATGACGCCTTGCTGAAACTTCCAAACCGGGCGTGGAGCCTCAGATGCATCCACGATAAGATTAGAGAAATCCGCTGCTGGGTTATCTCGATCATTGAGATAGTAAAACTATCCCCCAAGTTGGTGGTCTCAGCTCCAGCAGTAGAACTTACCAGTAGGTCAGCCAGTGCTTTTCCTATTAACTCCTCCTCTTTAATGTCCAAGCTTGCAGTCCTGTCTTGATCTGTGCTAGGGTTAAAGTCTTCTTGTTCATCCTCCTCTTCTAGTAACTGGTGTCCGAAGAAGATCTCGAACCACGGATACCTTGTTTTTGTTTCCTTGTCAAACTAGGGTTCTAGGAATCCACAGAAGGGGAAGTCTTCTCCTTGGCGGACAAAACGTCCATTCAAGGTTCCCCGTATGGATTTATGGACTAACTCATACTACCTCCCAGTCCTCTTTGCTTTCAGCCTTCCTCGCAACTCCTCCCCCTTTCTTTGTCAATCTGCAGCGGTAGGTTTGTATCCCAACCTGAATGCGTGGGGGTTGTGACTCATCTCCTTGGTGACAATGCCCCTCTGCCTACCACTTCAGCCTAGTCCTGATCCGGCCATATGTCCCTATTTGTTCATCAGGTAGATGGATTGCGCACTTACGTAGTTCCCATCACCCTCCACCATGATGGTTTGGACCACCCAGGCTTCTGCCAAAGAGAAGCCGAAAAGGAACACGTCCTCCTCTCCATGTATGATTTTCAATAATGGCACAGTCGTTCCTTGGAAAGGGTGGATCACAGAATTGTCGTACACAGTGGCAATCCCACCTTTGAAGGGGTACTTCACTAACTGATGGACCGTTGATGATACAGCCCTCATCTGATGTGGCCAGAGCCTTCCCAGTAGTAGATTAAAATTGGCCGAAACGTCCATGACATGGAATTCCACCTTAAGTTCGGACGGGCCGATTAGGATATGGCTCTTGAACGTTTTCATAACATCCTGGCTTGTATTGTCATAAGCCTGGACGGCTTGGGTCGTAGGTGTAAAGTCAACCGGCCTCAAACCAATGGCATAGGCAGTTCTCATTAGACATACATTGATCGCCGATCCCGTATCTACTAACAAGACCGAAATCCACTTTTTCTGACTTTCCAGGGTTACATATAAGGGTCAGTTGTGGTTAGCACCCTCAGGTGGTAACTCCTTATCTGTAAAAGATATCACCTGCATAATGTTCCCAGATGTAACCAACGATACCAATTGGTCAGCAGTGGTATCGATAGGCAGTTTGGTCCGGTTCATTGCCTCCAGCAATGCTTGCCTTTGCTCTGGAGAAGCCATTATCAGCCCCCAGATTGATATGTCAGCTTGAATCTTCTTGAGCTGTTTCAAGACCAGGTTTTCTTCAACATCCTTCTCTTTTGCTCTTTCAACCTCTTTATTGGAAGACTCCGGCTGATCTAATGCTATGGGTTTGAAGTACCGACCACTCCAGATCATATGATTGATCTCATCAGTATACCAGGTGTCATCCGGGGTATCATCTTTCCACCCTTCGTCAGTGTACACATGACTTAGGTCGCTGTCTTCCCACCACTCTCCTGCAATCATGGCCGAGCTAGCATCGGGTTCTATCTGGAGCATGTTAACATCACACGCCCAGCCATCATACCATTCTTCCTCCACCACAGTCTTGGCTTCTAAATCCTGATATTTTCTGAGCTTTCCCAACATCATTTTTTGGTCGATGGGCTCCCATTCGACCTTTTTGGTTGTTTGCACATCACCTACCATTCTCTCAAGTTTTTCTTTCTCTTTTTCTTTTCCCTTCTCCAGAACTATCTTTGTCTAGATCTCTTCTATCCTCTCCCTTTGAAATTGTTCTAGTCCCTGTTCTTTCTTAGTCCGAGGTGCAGCCTTAGCCTTGCCACTAGCACCAATTTCCTCTTCCTTAACAGTCTCTCATGTCTATTCTTTCATATCTGAGTCCTCCTCACTCAACCATCCGTTGCTTGTTTCTGGCTTACTTGGGTCTCACCACCCTATCTGAACATTGCTTGTATCCTTCTCTTCAAAGAAATAGAGCTTGTTTAGATCCTTTTCCAACTCAAGCAGGTATTCTTCCTGTTTAGCCAAGACATTTAGGCCTTGTTCCAGCCAATCGTTCTGATTCTGCCCTAATTGGTCCTCCCCAATAGCGTTAATGCTAAGGATGTCCGGCAATATGACTACTGGCATCGGCTGATCGAAATTGAGAGGAGCTATCTAAGGCATTTGTCAATCAGTACTCTTATAACAAAATTGACAAATGCCTCAGATAGCTCCTCCCAATTTCGCTTTGTTAAGTCTTCCAACTTAGCGTACTAGATAGCCGCCACATTAGACAGTGTTCTCCCAAACAGGGAAAGCTTCTAGGCCCGAGACAAACCCATGGACCTCAATACATTTGAAAATAGGCGGACATGCACAATCTGGTCCCCACTTCCTTCGAATCTGTCAATGTGGGGCATCTTAAATTTCTCTAGTAATCTAACCGATGCCTCAGTGTACCCATCTTCAATGTCAGGAATTGAGTTGAAGCCTTGGGATTTCTTCAGTGCTTTCTCCAATCTAGCAATCTTGATCAAAGCCAAATCAATTTCATTGATATCAAAAGGAAAAATTCCTGCAGAGGGTTGAACTGGAGGCCTATAAGCCGGAGCTGGGGGAAACATTTCCTGAAGATCTGGGACTTGTAGATTTTCAACCGATGGGGGTGGATCAAAACTTGACTGGGCAGCCAGGACTGGATGTACGGTTGATGTTGATGCCCCATATGTACGTCGTAGATCAGCGATAATTTCATCTTGTGCAGCCATCCTTTGGTTTAAAGTATCCACGGTTCTCTGGAAAGCAGCCACCATGGCAGCAAATTCCTCCACATTCTGTGTTGTATTCTGTGCCATTGCTGGTCAGGGTGAACTAGATGCTGGTGAACCGATTGAGTGAGAACAGATATGTGTTTGTAGAGTGTTTTGTATTGGTGCTGCTGACTATATGTTCCTTGAGTGACTGACGGAAACGAGACTAACATGGGCTGACCAACAACAATGTCTTCAGCTTTGCAAAGCCTGCCAAAATGAGTCCACACATCTTGGGGAATATCGGGTCTTGCTGAAGCTATGATGGTAAACTACCTAGCAAAAAGAAATAAAGAAAAACATAATCAAAATTAGACAGCACTTCGGCCCCAATTCACAACAGTCATAACACATAGCTGAACGTAATCCCTACTAAACTTCGTTCTCAAACTCACACTGATATGAACCATCCTATACAGTCTCACTGTAAAAGCACACACCAAGTAAAATGAACCAAAACACCCCTATGAGGGGGTAGGGTTACCCTATTCTATTTTGACATGATCTAGGTTGTACTATTTCAAACAATGAGTTTCACAACATCCTATATATGGATGGCATCCTATCCTAAGTTGGAATAGTCACTAGAGTATACTATATGTACTAGGCCCATTGGTCCAAGAGGGTACCTCGACAAGATTACCTAATATACCTCTCACACCTAACACCAAGAAGTGAAAGGAGGATCAAGCGGCAGAGCCCATGACCGGTCAGCCTTTTGGCAAGCCTTTTGGGCAAGCCACCGGCAGACTGTCCCGAAATAGCAGATAAAAAATACAGTGTCTTAAAGTAACCATGCAAATGCAATGCAAATAACATATACATGTAGATAAAACTTCATATCATGAAGTTTGAGTCAAGTTCTCTAATTCCCCAGTAGAGTTGCCAAAAACTGTAGCTTGCTTTTCGTGCTTCTTTCATATACAACTAGCCCTACAGTTTAGACTCTTGTGGTTCTGAATCTGATTCCACAAGTGCAATGTGAAATAGATAAACACAAATCGGTCCAAATCCAACAATTCTTTTAGGAAAATCGATGTTTGAATCAAATGCCAAGGACGGACTGCTTTGCCAGATTTCAAAGTCGTCATCTAAATATTTTTGAAAAATTTAGGAAACCTGAGACTCGTGCCAAAGGCCACTTATCCGTCATCACCAAAGTGTCACGGCTCGGGAACTTAGATACGAGAGGGGAAGGTCATGAATTGAGCACCCCACTCGCCCAATCAAAGATCGGCCTCTACTAATCATGTTGTGATTTTTATTTACAATATATGCTCTTGTTCTAGTTTTATTTAGACTCACATTACTATGTCATGCGCACACAAGTATAGACTAATTTGCAAAAATTGGAATACTTGATTCATGTTTGTTTTAAAAATTGTTTCGAATATGTACCACTTGAAAAAAGTGATCGTATATAAACATTACTCAAACTATTCCAATTCAAGCAAATAGCCTTCATCCACAGGCATCCAAACAATTTATCAATTAAGGACTTAGCCTCATGGTAAGTATACGAAACATGGCAACAATCACATGCATGCGATATGCTAAAGCACAAAATGCTCACTAGTACTCCAAAGCGAGCCAAAACAAACAAAATAATTAGAAAAACATGCATGCCCGTAACTAATGCAATACGACCAAATACAACACACACGTTTTGTATTTTAACAGGCTCAGCTATGAACATGGCATATGATTCCATTCAAAACATGCGATAAAGCATGTATTCAAACAATGAATTCGAATTGACATTAGGTTAGTATGATGAGTCGAACCTTTAATGTATGCAAGACAAGTGGATGCGAATCATAAGAATGCTAATTTTTTTTTTTTTAAATGATGTTCTATACTAACCATCATAAGAAAATAAGTAAAACGAAGAAAGACGTGGAGTTGAAAGACATACAACTTATTACATGTTGGCCCTCGTGCAAGAGAGTGCAAATCAATGTTCGAGAGTCTGAATTTAAACTACTTATTACAACACTGAATGAATGAATATGCTGCTAACTAGCTAAGCTATGATTAACTAACTAGCTAATCTATTACAATAAGGATACTAATGAGAAATAAACTATCTATAACAATTACAAATAAACAATGGCTACAACAATAAATTAATTAAGTACAAAATAATAATATTTAATGACAACAATAATAATTAATGATTAATCATCAACAAGGATGCATAAGGATGCACAATGCTCCCATGCGGAGCGTCCAAAAACTACTCTGTTTGCCCAAATCATTCTATTTCACCTTTAGCCACTACCCTCCATTTTTTGTAAAACATGCTGCTGACCAAACATTGATGGCTGACCGTGCCACAATGAGGCTCAGCTGGGTCAAAAAGGACCAGTCGTGCCTCAATTTTATGCAAAATCATGTTTTTGTGCTCTAATGTAAAAACAGTGCAGACAGAGTTTTCTGAACTCTGTTTGTCCCTTCCACACTACTCTGTCATGGGAAAAGCCACAAGAGGAGGTTGGAATCATTTTCAAAACCATCAATGAGCAATTTGTGTGCTTGATGATTTAGGGCATGATTTGGACAAAATTCAATGAATGCAATGAATAACAATCATCCCCCCCCCTTTATCATGATGTAGACTCGCCCCGAGGGCCTCATGCTACAGTTCGAACTCAAATGTCACGGTTCTGAATCTAATCCCGCAAAGTGCAATGCGAGACCAATAAATCACCAAAGAGTCCAAATCTGGCAAATCGTTTTGGAAAACTGATTTTTAAGAAAGAAGTGCCAAACATGGACTGCTTTGCTAGATACAAAGTCGCTACCTAAATATTTTATTTTTGAGGGAATTTAGGAAACCCTGACTCGTGCCTAAGGCCACGTGTCCGTCATCGCCAAAGTTGCCTCGGCTCGGGAACTTGGGTACGATAGGGGAAGGTCATCTATGAGCACCCCCGCTCACCCGATCAAAGATCGGCCTATACTAAACATGATATTTTGTTTTTTAAAACATATGCGTTCTTATTCCGGTTTATTAGCTAGAATTTACTATGTGATGCGCACAACACACAAGTATAGACTAGACCGCCTAAATTGGAACAAAACATTTCATGTCGGTTTATTTGAAAATGGTTTGAAAATACTACTCGCAAGTAGGATAAGACGTGGATTTGCCACCCTTAAGTGGGCTTAAGAAAACCTGATTTTTGCCACTCTCAAGTGGGCTTAAAACACACATTTCAATGAGTTGTTCCAATTCAAGTAATCTAACCTTCACCCACAGGCATTCAGGCAGTTATATCACATAAGCAAATAGCCTCATGGCAAGCATGCTATCATGGCAACACTCACACTCATGCAAGATGCTAAAGCATAAACGCTTACCTAGTACTCCGAGCCAAAACAACAACCAGTTAGTAATCAATGCATGATCCTAGTTTATTTTAAGATGGCTAATGCAACACATGCAAAATGAAACTAGAAATAGGTTCGGCTATTTAAGAGTGGCATGTGAAATGCGACAACTCGATACACGTATTCAAGTTGGAATTGAAATGCTATGCAGTTAGTATGATGCGCCGAGCCCCGTGCATGCAATACAGATGAATGAATGCAAACATGCGAAGCATAAGGATACTAATTGAAATATGCCCTAAAATAACCATCAAAAGTAGGTAAGTAAAAGGGAGAAAGACGTGGGGTTAAAAGACATTCACACACTCACGCACACTTATTACAAAATTCGCCCTCTCGACAGAGGGTCCGAAAGAATAATACAAATTGACTAATTAACCAACTAACTAGCTAATTAATTATTACACAACACTTAACTAATTAAACAAATTAATTAAGCAACTAAAGCGGTAAAGAGGCCTTGGAAAGAGGGACAAATGCATGCATGCTCGGCTCCGCTCGGAAATCTATCGCCATGCTCATGCTGCCTCTGTTTACACTGTTCTGCACCTCCGAAAACTGTGCAAGTCTCAAGGATGCTTCTGAATCACCTTCTAGGTGCTTTGAGAGGCCATCGGCCAAGGTATAGGAACACCAGCGATGTGGAATTGGTCATCGACCATTTGTGAGGATCTCGGCCAAAAATGCTTAGTCGATCGGCACTGAAGATGGCCGGCCAGCCATATCTTCCTGCAGAATGCTGTTTTGCTGCAGCAGAGGACAAACAGAGCATGGCAATGCATTTTCAAAGCAATGTGTGCATAACCATCCTTCCTATCATGTCATAAACTCAAGGGAGTATGGTTCTCGACCCTCGGGCCATCAATCACGTATTTCAATGCATGATGGCAAAAGGAGCCAAGTGTGCAAATCAATATGGAATGAATGCACAAAACACATGAAGGCCTCACACTCTATCATGTTGGATCAAGAGCGTCGTTGACTAAGGATTGAGGCATGTTTCAGCACTCCAAGTATGAACGTTCCTCGCTCCTCGTGTTTGGTTTGACACCCCAAACCAAACACAATGCAATGCATGCAACCAAGTACGATGCAACATGGAAATACAAGGCAATGTAACATGAGCATGGCAAATGCAATGCAATGCAACCTAGTCAAGCATGTGACAAAATGCAAACTAGCAAGCATGCAAAATGCCACCTAAACGTACAAACATGCAATGTAATAGGCATGCGACAACAATACCAACAACAAAGATGCGACAACATGTAATGCGATAAGCATGCAACGACACACAAACCGCATGATCCATGGACTTACACTGAAAATGGGTAGGCCTTAGCCACACCAAAACAGTGGCCAAAATGATGAAGTGATAGAATGAAACGCACAATGAGCATGTACATCCAATGGTCCAAGAGTTAAGGCATAAGGTCACAACACCCAAACATGAGCGAGGGGTGACAATCATGGTAGTACGGTGACACCATAAGCTCTGAAATTATGTTAAGAGTGATGCCAAATCAAACACATAACACAAGCGAGGCATGGTAATGGACTTCAAGTTCAAAGCTAGCCAAGGTACTTGAACCATGGCCATATCAACCAAGCCCCAAAGGACCAAGGTAACCCAAAACAGTCCCAAGGAAGTCCAAAACAAGGCTAGAACATGCATGGAATGAGGCCAAAACATGCTAGAAAGGTGAGCACAAAACAAGCCGCATACAAGGCCAAAAGGGGCAATTGCACTACACCTATTACAACCAAACATGGCATGACTTAGGCCAATAAAATCAGAGTTATGGCATGTTAGAATGAGCCCAAAAACCCACTGAGATGGCATCCCAAAGGCCTAAGTATGATGGCATGCACAATGACCTATTCTTAAGGCATGAAACACAAACTATCCAAAGCATGGAATAGGTGATAAATGCAAGTGTGTGACCATGAAACATGGACTGAAATTACATTTCACATGATGCCAAACCATGAAAATACTTCAAGTAACACATGCTAATGAACTCAAGGCATAAAGCTTACAAGCTAGAATGAACCAAGGCTATGCCAAACAATGCATGCATGACCAAGACAACACCGAACAGAGTTTAATCATGGTAAAACATGAGAGAAAACTCCTTGGAGTCAAGCCAAAACATGCAAGAATAGTGGTCCAAACACAAGATGCATGCAAGTCCTAAAAGCCACTAAAAAGTGCTGAAATAGAACCAAGACATGCTAAGTAAACATGCTACTCTTATATGCCAACAACATATGCATATGAGACATAAGGAGAGAGGGGTGTCTCCCTCCTATACAAGACTCCAAAACCACTTCTCCACCACTAAAAATCCCCTAGATTTCAGTGGTAGGAAGGTCAAAATAAGATGATCCCAAAGCTCAAAAGTAAAGGCACAAAAAAAGGCCAAACAAGGCCTAAGAGGGGGTAGACAACCCCCAACCAAAAAGTGACCTTAAGAAACCATAACAAGCATACAAAATCAGAACTTTTTGTAGTTTAGAGCTAAGCTTAAAACAATATGCAAGTAAGTCTAAACGCTTAAGCCAAAATGGGGTATCAAAAGCAAGTTGACTCACCCTTGAAGAACAACTTCAAGAACACAACTCCAGCAATCTTCTTGGATCAAAATAGCCCAAGAACTCTAATATCAACCTTCTAGTGCCTCAGCAACCAAGGATAGTGTAGTGCTAGGTGTTTGTGTGCAATAGTAAGAACAAAACACACTTTTGAGCTCAAACACACACACAAATCTAGAGAGAGGGAGATATAGAGAGAGAGATATATCTAACTTGTATATCAGATTTCTAGAACCCCTGGAAAGGGAGATGAGGTTCTCTTTTTATAGAAAACCAATTTTGCAAAGCTTCTTGGAGAAGCTAAGCAAGGCTCAAATCCCTCCATATACGTGTATGGAAGGGGGAATTGTGCGTGCCAGCTGTGCCAGTTGGCACAAAATATCTGCCAAAAGCAGATGGA
The DNA here is from genome assembly GCF_055761805.1 of Camellia sinensis. Taxonomy (NCBI): domain Eukaryota; kingdom Viridiplantae; phylum Streptophyta; class Magnoliopsida; order Ericales; family Theaceae; genus Camellia; species Camellia sinensis. The sequence goes on from NC_138972.1 coordinate 66,391,406, forward strand.
AAGGGGTCGGCTAGAAAATATGGCCAATTGACCAAGAAAGATGGCCGACCGACCAAATACAGTGTCGATCGGCTAACACTCTTGGCCGATGGCAAGAAAAAGGGGCCGATGACTTCAAGCCTTGGCCGATGGGCTGAGGGGATGGCTAACAAGCCACCCTCTTCCCTCAAAAGCAAAAACACAAGTCTTTGGTCCACAACCAAGCACAAGACAGACAAGTTGAGAGATCTTGAGGCAAGGCGCGCTGCCGAGACCTCCGGGAACGTAAAATGAACACGAGCATAGATGATCATCGAGTGTTCAGACGATGACATCCAAGTCTTGAGGACGGTCAAAAATGGGGTGTCTACACATGGGATCAGCTCAAAATGGGAGGAGTAAAGACATTTCAAGGGTTGTCAAAACACCATAAGTTAACGTGGGACAACTGTTGACACATAGACTCACCATGATGTCCGGCCGAATCCAAGAAATATAACTCATTTTCTTTACATGGGTTGGTTCATTTTAGCAATTTTTCTTAGTCCTCCTATAGTCCATTAAGTCCGAGGTGATGATTACGTCCACTACATGAGAAGCGTGTCAAACAGGAAATGATTCTCAACATGAAAGAGAGACTATACCGTTGGTGATGAACCTTCGTAAAGATTAAGCCATTAAGCATAGATCTTTAGCTCATGTTTTGAATAACCATCAACCGATTAAAACAACTCTCAAATGAAAGAAATGAATGATTGTTTGTTAAAATAGAGCATCTTAGCATGGAAATTACTTAAAGAAAAGCTAGAACAAACATGTCTATGTATGTGAACATATGAGACAACAACCAAACTAATCAAAGCATGACAACCTAGGACAGCCCTAAAATAGCCTCTAAAAGGTAAAAAAAACAATGACTCAAAGTGCATGAAAATAGCCTAAAATGCTAAACAACAAAGAAAGAAAATAAGGCTAGTAAGCAAGAATAAGGGACATGAAAGCATGATTTTCAGCCTCTTTTAAACTCTAAAAATCAATTTGCAAAACAAAGAAAATGGGTGTAAGACAAGGGTTTGAGCTATAGGTGAAGGTGTAAGAAAGAGTGTTAACTCACTCTGCCCTTTTGGTAACTCTCCAAACCCAAGCTTAGACACTTGAAGGGAGATCAAAACAACATAAAGCTACAAGAACTAGATATCAATAAATAAAACAAGAAGTAAAAGAGAGAATGACAAGCTTATACCTCTCAAAGAAGTGAGCTTTTGTTTGTGAATCAAACTACGTCCAAACACACTCTGAAGCTTGAATTGTGGTGTTCAAGGCTTAACCAAGGTTCCAAGTCTAAGGTGTCAAGGTGTATATGGTGTATGGATATAGGTTTAAGGTTGTAAGCTTGCTCAAAGGTTGCTTGTACAAGAAGAAAAAACTCTCAAGAAGGTGTATAGGCTTTTTAGAAATTCTTCAACCCTCAAAACAGAGATACAACTTCATTTTTATAGAATTTGAGCAAGAGGGGTCGTAAATATCTTCAAAAATAGATAGCTGGCGGGCTCCCACCCAGAACAGTGTTTCTCGCTACTACGGCACGGCCGGCCATCAATAGCCACGGCTAGCTCTCAATAAGGCATGGCTGGGCTTCAGTGTGATCCCCTGTTTTTCTGCTTCAAACTCAGCATAGGGTGACACAATGTGTAAAAATGAATTTCTGAGGTACAAACAATGGGACTATAGAAGGTTTGGGATTATGTCGAAGCTTAAACATAGCCCCTTCATTGAGACCTCAAACCACGCACAACACCACTTTCATCATCGAGTCTACCGGGCAGAGCGCTCGAGCCTTACGGGCAGCCAAAAATGGGGTGTCTACACATGTTCATTGCATTACATGCATGGTGCACATAAGTCATTGCGTTTGCCATCTGAACGTGGGCTCTGTCATGATGGGAATACAACCCTCGGATCTGGATCACCAACGTACAACTTGATCTTCCTTTCACTTATAGGTGTTAGGTAGGGTCGGTATATCGGTGTCTTGCTGAGGTACCTCTTTTGACCAGACTGACCTAGTGCATATATTCAGCTATAGCAAATTCCAAAATTTAGACATGATGTTTTCCCGTGTCTAAGATGTGATGATACTACTTGCTTGAATAGTAAAACTCTAGATCCATTCAAAGCTAGGACAGGGAAACCCTAACCTCTAGGGGTGTTTGGAATGATTCCCTATGTGCGAATATGAGATGCTTGTTATACAAATATGAAATCTTGAGAAAAAGGGCTCCCAATCCTTAGAGAGTGTTATTTTCTTAAGGGTTTTCTTTCAAAATTTTGGGGCATATCAAAATCAGAATTTGGGGTCAGAATCCAAGGGGTTGTGTTTGTTTAGTGAAGGATTAGAATTTGGGGATTGTATCTAAATGGTTGAATTTATAGCAAGATCAGAACTCAGAAATCAAAATTATGTCTTGATTTATTTTGACCGACATGTCCAGTATCATGATCTGATGGGGTATTTGTTTTGATGCTAGGATTCACTGAGGTTAGGAGAGCTTGATTCTATATGCTTTAGTGGGTCGCACACAATAAGTCATCCCTAATTCAAAAATAGCCATATCTAATCCAGAAAAAGCCCAATCCAATCTAACTAGGAAAAATCCTAATCCAGCTCACTCCATATAATCCGACCTATCCAAATAAAAAACGCTCCAATCCATTCAAAACCCACAAAAGCCATATCCAAAAAACTGTAGCCCATCTAATCTTGGAAATGCCATCTCTAACAAGGTCACATCTACCTAGTTCCGTAATTACTAATTTATCTGATCGGATAATGGCCCAAAATCTGGTGGATCTAGTAGATATGATCCAACAGCTCTCCAACAAACTGTGGATACTCTTAATCACACAATAGCCGCTCAGGGTGATGTCATTGCTGGGATACAACAATCGGCCGGGGCAATTGATGTACATTCGCTACCAATCAATCATTCAGTTCCAGACCCACCTCCATTAGTTGAGAATTTCCCGAGTCTTAGCCAACCAGGAGAGCTGACCAGGCTCTAGCTTCTAAAGCTCCAGCAGATCCTGTCGACGGGCTCTTTCCTTTTGACCTTAGTGAGTTTGACCTCGCCATGCTAAAAGTAGCTAAACTTGAAAAGCTGTTTAAAAAATCATAGGGAATCAACTCCATTCTGGACATTGGAGGTGGGTATATCAAAACTACTGTCAGATTACTAGAAAGATTCATAATGCCCCATGTAGACCGGTTTGATGGATTGGGGGACCCTATGGTGCATATCCAATTGTTCTTAGATGTCTTAAAGTTGATGGGCTTAGCTTGGGCCCAAAACCTTTCCTTGTTTAGGAGAACCATGTTAGGAGTGGTTGCTACTTGGTATACCAAGTTGGATGATTCGATCAAACAGAACTGGGAGATGTTGGCTGAAGCATTCATTGCACAGTACTCTTACAACACACAAATCGAGGTAACCACCCGAGAGCTAGAGGTAACTCACCAAGAGCCCAATGAAAGCTTCGTGGCATTCATCACCAAATGGAGAGCAAAAGTAGCCATGATAACAAACAGGCCTTTGGAAAAAGGTCAAATCCGCATGGTTGTAAGGAATCTTCATGAAAGACTGCTATAGAAAATGATACTTCTCACTCTCTTCATTTTCAAAGACCAACGTGAAATTTGGGTTCAAATTGAGAATTCTATCAAGTAAGGAATCATTGTAGAGAGAAGCGAGCCTGTAAGGAAATCATTCACCCTCAGTTCCAATACTACTACCAGTAGTAGCGCAGCTGCTAATGCCAAGCCCTCAAAAATCGATGCAGTTACCATCATTGCCCAAATAGTTAATCCCTTTGCCAATGTCAGCCCGCAAATAGCCAATTCAACCCTACCCCAAACTCGAAGCTTTCACCCTTTTTACATGTCCCTATTCCAAGTCATGAAAGTGTTATTGGATAAGGGACACCTTGAACTCCTATATCCTAAACCCTTTCCTGATCCTCTTCCACCTAGGTATGACGCATTCAAATGTTGTTCTTTACACCAGCAACATGGCCATAGTACTCCGTCATAAGATCCAAGATCTCATTAACAATAAAATCATAGCTCCACTACAAAGGCCAAACATCACCACTAACCCATCGCCTACATATAACCAAGTACCACCACTTCCCCTTCTTAACCTGATCTATCTACTATCATCCACCTACAACCCCACTAAATACATCACTCTGTTTTATCTACCCAAGTCTAAGGTGTTCATTCCAAAGGCCATCGACTTGTGCAAGATAGACACACCTAAACCCCAATTCTCTCAAACCCCAAAAAGTGAACTCTGGAAAGGCCTAGCTTAGTCAATCCATCTAGACCAATCCAGTTCAGATACACTAAGTGCACCAATGGTCGAACCCAATACTTCTGAGATGTTGGGAATGATTAAAAGCCTCCAAAGAATTGTGGTAGATTTAACCTTTGGGGTTTTGGCCCGTCATCGACCGCATCCCATGCTGTGAATTTCATATCAAAGAGCTCTTCAATTTTAGGGCAAGCTAAAAATATAATGGAGCAACGCAAAGCCGAAACTGTGATGAAGGCTGATGGTGACAACAAAAGGGTAGCCCAATTGGACACGTTGTTCAAAGATATCTCAAGCTTGGATGATACCATGTCAAAAGTCCAAAGGCCTAAATAGTACGAATGAGTCTAGGGCTGTCCCTTGAAAAGACTGAAGCAAGCAGTATGAATGAGTCTAGGGCAAGTATTGATCCTTGTGTACATCTCCAATGGGTAATTGAGGCTCTAAAGTCCAAAGGCCTAAACAAGCAGCAAGTTCTTACAGTTGTTGAGAAGACTGTGGACAAAACCTTTGTTGCTCAATACCCCAATGCCAAGGTGGGGGTTGCCACAAGTGAATTTAGTGTGAAAGGCCAGGTTGAGGGCACTTTGAATCAGGGGTCAACAAACAATAGAAACCCAAGTCATGGAAAATTGATGTTTTAGCAAAAACACTCATCCTAGCTCCAATCTCAAACCTATAGGTGTTTGTCCCATGAGTACCCAGTCTACACCCACCAACTCCTTTGCCAATGCTTTTAGGATTGGTGCTCGTTACTTCTAAAATCGCACCTTCAATCCCCTCTACATGGCCTCGTCTAAAGCTCTTTAAATCCTCACAAAGGAAGGCTACCTCAAACCACTTGACCCCTGACCTCTCCCTAATATTCTCCCAACCCGACATGACCCTACCATATATTGCGCCCTTCACCAACAACACGGTCATCACACTAATCATTGCTATCGCCTTCGTCATGACATTTAAGATCTCGTCGACAACAAAACAGTAGCTCCATTTCAAAAACCCAATGTCACTACTAACCCACTACCACCCGTCCATATAAATTCTATCCATGTCTGGCCAACAGTCAACTAAGGGTAATTATTGAAAAGTGCTTAGATAGGACCTTCTGAACTAGGGGCATGATGAGAGAAATTATAGAAGGAAGTTGTTTTGGTCAAAGAGAAGTTCGGAGGCTACCAGGTGGGTTTCAATAGTGATGCAGAAGTAAAGGCATGATGGGACCTACTAATGGGCTACTTAAAGCATGTCATGAATTCTGCCGATGGACTTCAAAAAATGAAGAACCCTTTCATGTTTGGGATGCAAATGATGTTTTTTTTTTTTTTTTGGTTGGTGTAGCTGGTTTCTCGTGCTCCTCGAACGGTTTTAGTCTCCTCGGATGCGATAGCCCTACAGTTCAGACTCTCGTGGTTCTGAATCTAGTTTCACAAGTGCAATGTGAAACAGAAAAATACAAATGAGAGTCCAAATCCAGGAAATCTTTGGAAAATCAATTTTCAATCAAAAATGCCAAAAATGGATTGCATTGCCAGATTTCAGAGTCATCACCTAAATATTTTTGAAAAATTTAAGAAACCCATGACTCGTGCCAAAGGCCACTTGTCCGTCATCACCAAAGTGTTTCGGCTCGAGAACTTAGGTATGAGAGGGGAAGGTCATGAATTGAGCACCCCACTCACCCGATCAAAGATCGGCCTCTACTAATCATGATGTGATTTTTATATACAGTATATGCTCTTCTTATTATTATGCTAACTTACTATGTGATGCATACAAGTATAGACTAAGTCACCCACTTTGGAATGTTTGGATTTCCTGTTTTGTTTGAAAAGATTTTTTGAATATGCGCCACTTGAAAAAGTAAACTCATATATGCATTAATCAAAGTCATCCGACTTAAGCGAAATAGCCTTCATCCACCGGCATTCAAACAAGTATATCAAATAAGCACTTAGCCTCATGGTAAATATGTTTAATATGGCAACACTAACATACATGCAATATGCTAGAAAAATGTTCACCTAGTACTCAACCGAGGCAAGCCAAAATAGAAGAAATAATTAGAAAATGCATGCTATAATTTGTAAGTGACTAATGCAACACACACAAAAATACAACTACTAGGATTCGGCTTCTTAACATGGCATGTAGATTAATTCAAGGCATAACAAGTATTCAAGCAAGAAATAATCGATACTTTTTAAAGGTGATGAGCCAAATCCTTGTGCATGCCAAAATGGATGCAAGTCATGGTAATGATATGGGACCAACAATATGATATTACATGCAACCATCATAAGCAAGTAAATAAAAGGGAGAAAGAATGGGGGTTGGAAAACATACACAATATTACAAGTTTGCCCTTACACGGAAGGGTCCAAACGAATATCTGAATGTTAAACTAATTATTACAACACCAAATTAACTAATTTAACTAGCTATTACCATAACTAAATTTAACTAGCTATTAAAATTCGAATGAATCAACTAAGGAACTACAACACACTAATTATTAAATCACTAATTAATGGAATGAGAGGCGAGGAGCCGCGTGCACACAAATGAGAACATCCTCTCGGAAACCTCTTTGTTTGCTGCCAGATTATGTTCTATTTTGCAGTCAAAAAATATTCTATTTTTGCCTCAGCTTCTGCTCTGTTCTGCCAAAAAACTAACACTACCTATACAACAAAATCTGGTCGGCCGGCCTTGAGAAGTGGTTGGCCAGACAGAAAGGTGGTCGGCCAGCCATTATTTTTGAGTTCTGCCCTGCTACCACAGAATCAAAACAGAGCAAAAATAGAATGTTTCTAGGAGATGTTTATCCTCTCTACCTCTCTTTATCATGAAACTGATCGAGGGAGGAGTAGACTTGATTCACAAATCATCAATTATCACAAAGTTATTGCGTGATGATCTATGAATCGATAGGACAAAAGATCAATAAATAGAAATAAAAGACCAACAAAACCATTCCCCTATCATGGAGTTACCTCAAAGTAAGTGGTTGACATTACTTCTCTAATCATTAACATCACTAAAGAGTATGTAATGATTTAAGACGCAATAAGTTCAATATAACATCTGATTGAACCTAACCCATTTTATTACTTTTTTACCTCACTTGATCCAATTTTAATCTCTTTTACATTACCTTGCCATTCCTTATTCATTTTTGTCCCAAGTGATGACTACGTCCACTAAGTGCAAAAAAGCGATAAAGAGAAGTGTCAAACAAAAAGTTGTGCTTAACATGAGAGAGATGTAATGCCTTGGCAATAAACCTCCGAATAGATTAAACCATTAAATATGGAAAGTCTCTTTCTCGTGCCTTGAGCAACAAACTAGTGTTTAAGACAACTCTTAATCAAAGAAAGCAAAGAAATGAGGGAGGTTGCAGAGATGATTAGGCAAAGGTGATCATGACAAACATGAATATTTACATAGAAATTATGTAAAGAAAACCATCAACTCAAACAGAGTGGTATTTATGGCCTAAACCACCAAATCTATGAGGACTTACAACAATATAAGAATGGTATTCAAATCATAAACTAAGTAAACAATTAAAACAACCCTACAACAGCAAAAACACTGCTTGAATCATGTTGAAAAGCTAGGAAAAGTAAACTTAAAAAATGAGGAGAATAAAGCTAGTAAGCAATCCTAAGGAATGGTGGCCAAACCCTCCACTTTTTGAATCTTAAAATCACATGTTTTAGCCTTTGAAAACTCTGAAAATCAATAGCTAAAAGTGAAGAAACAAGTGGAAAACACAAAGACATAAGCTATGGAATAAGGTTCAAGAAATGGTAGTTAACCTCTCCACGTTTGATAGCTTTTAAATCACGAGTTTCTACCCACAAAACCAATCCAATACAGTGTGAAAAATAGTAAGAAAGAGTAGTGTACAGATGGCAAAAGTTATACCTCTTGAAGAGAGGATGTTCTTTGGTTCACAAACCACAAAGTTATAACCCTCAAGAGCTGAAATTTTAGCTCAATAATCTTAACAAGAAGCCTTAAAAAATTTGTTTAGGAAGTGTGTGTATAGTGTATGTATAGTGCAAGATAGAAAGAGAGAGTGTTTGGTAAGTTTTGAGCACTTGACAAATTTTTAAAACCGAGAGGGGTGCTCATCTATTTATAGAAAAATAGGTTCCTTTGTTGAAAATATCTGTATTGAGCCAGCTGGTGCAAGGCATGCACATGGGGCGACAGCTAGCAGCAAAATATATGTTGGCCACTGGACATGGCCAGCCAGCCATGAAGGAGGATGGCCGGCCAATAAATTTGGCCTACCGGCCACTTTTTGGCCAGCAGGCCCAATGTAATTCACCCTAAAAAATAAATAAATAAATAAATAAAAGAATAAAAACTCAAGATTTGACGTCAGTAACAAATCAAACCATATAGTTTAATTAAATCAATTTAAATCCTAAATTTTTAAAATGGTATTAATGTTAATCATCCGTTTGTATAACTAACAGAAATGGGACAATTTTGACAATTTAAGTATTTCTTTTCCCTTTGTTATTGTTCCTTTACCATCATCCATCACTTCCTTATCATCCTTAATCTATTGTTACCATCTCATCTGTGGGGATATATTTTCTGAGTACCAACACGTGGCATGGTGACGCCGACGTATCAGCCGAGGTGCCACATGTCGTGGTAGTTATGCCGAGGTTATCTTTGGCGAGGCCGAGGTGATCTCCGAAGATATCGGAATCCGAGATAAGCGGATAAGGGACAAAAGTCCTAGAGAAAAGACAAGACTTAGCCAAGATAAGGATAAAACTCTTAGGGAGTTTATCTTTATCTCTTGAAGAGTTCAAAGTCAGTATTGAATTGGAGTCCATAGAAGTCAGGCTTCTAGTGGGACTTGGATTAAGTAAACTATAAAAGAGAGGCACCCCCGTGGGTCTAAGGTACGAAAATTATGTTTTGAGCAATGAGTTTAGTACTTGATTTATCTTTGAGAGATATACTGACTTGATCGTCGGAGTGCCCCTGGGTGGTCGAAACCACCGCGGGATTCTTATATTTCTGTTGCAGGTCAGTCAGGTGCCATCTATTCTGCCAGTGCTCTCCAGCTGGTTACTAAGCGGGCAGTGTGGTCAGAAAATCACCCACACAATTTGGCGCCGTCTGTGGGAAACTTAGAAGAATAGATGGCCAGTAACGGACAGAGGGAAAACATTGGGGGCGACACTCCTGCTGGGAGTGGCAGACCAATTGACCTTGACGTTGAAAGAGACAACCACAATATAGAAACTCATGGCCAGGGCTACGGAGAGAAAGACGTCGGCCAGGAGAACGACGCTTCGAAGAGGACAGACCAAAGCAAGTATTATAACGAAGATAACCTTCAGGTATGGAGGGATAGATGCCTACGAAGGGATGAGGAAGTGAAAGACTTGGCAAACAAGTTGGCAGACCTACAGTCAGTGGTCAACTTCATGATGCAAAATAATGTCATGTAGCCACCATACCCGTTGCAGGATACGCCAATGCCAGCAACTAATACCCAGAAGGGAGGAGGAAGAACGATCCCCGAAGTCCCTCAGCACACCAGGAGCGGAAGGCACTCTCACCGACCTTCCAGGGAAGGCGGACGAGAGGAACCGAGACGAGAGGAGTCCCAAAGAACGTATCACACGAAGGATCCAGAGCCCAAAGAACATCGCCATGTTCAAGGGTAGGCGCTTTGCTTTGACACAACACATGGAGAGAGATCAAAACGTGCCCACCATGAGGCCGAAAGTAGTGTGCCGAAGAGATTGAAATCAAAAGATAGCTGAGCTCCAGGAAGGAGTAAAGAAGACTTGAGAGATTACCTCAAGAGGAGGCAACAGAATGCTGAAGCCGAGGTAACTTCCCCGGTTAAGCCGAGAACACCATTCTCGGTGGAACTGGACAAATTTCAAACACCTAAGTGATTCAGTATGCTGAGGTGCCAAATATATGATGGTAAGACAGATCCCAACTTCCACGTCGGTCTAAATCTGTCACGACCCAAACCCGGCCCTATGGGTTTAGCACCGTAACCTGCCAGTAATCTGAGATTACCGAAGGCCTGCAGGACAGAAGAACAGTAAAACAGAGTACAGGGCCTGGCGGAAGCCAAAACAGTAAATAAACAATGTCCAATGAGATGTGACAGTCTGTATGCAAAAAGACTTTCATACATATATACATAATCAGTACAGAACAGTATGCACAAAATGCACAATCATTCAGACTAGGGACTCAACCCTTTACATCGCAGTACAGTAAGCATTCGGTCTATACAATCCATTCTGTTATTACAAAACAGTAAGACAGTATAGAAGGGGGAATCCTAAAACACCCTTAAGCCTTAGCACGATAGGCTCGGAACCTCGCAGTGAGGCACAATAGTTGGCTTGACAAAACTGGAGTAACCTTGACGCTCCTAGCCGCGGTCTGGTGCCTGTACACCTACATATATATATGAGCAGTGAGCTAAAGCCCAGTGAATAACATAATGCGTAAAGAGGTTAAGAATGAATGTCCTTACAGTATGAAAACAATTCAATTAAACAGTATTTCAGTTGTTCAGTCAGTACAGTCATATGTGGTACACCCAGTAGCATAACAGTACAGTAAGCAGTAGGTCTTAAAAGACCGAACAGTAATGATGGTCATCAGTCAGTAAACAGTAGTGGTTCCAACGAGGGAACCGACAGAGAATTCTGTCACAGTAACAGTAAACAGTAGGTGCTAAGGATGCCACAATACAGTTCAGAATATAGGACATACATTCATTCAGTTAACAGTAAATCAGTTCAGAAAATAGTACAGTTCAGTTGTTCAGAAGGTAATCATTTGTGAACATATCTTTACACAATCGTTACTCACAGAGTTCTGGGCTACAGTATGCTAGAGCGTGTCTCCCCAGTCGCCAGCCCTACACAGTTAACAGATTGAACACACTAAGCTACACAGTTGGGGAAAGATAATAACTTAACCCCTAATTTGCCTCGGTGTGTTCTACATCTATATCCTCAACAAGATGTCTTAAACTAGGTCTAAGAATGCCTAGAATGGGATGAGGATGCAAAGATATACTCAAAAAGCAGTTTCAAAAGTTTCAGAAAAACAGAGTCCCGCTCGAGCGCAGGTTTACCCGCTCGAGCGGACATGCAACAAAGGTACATGCTCGAGCGTTAACTCCCCGCTCGAGCGTACTGTAAAAGTACTGGATGGGTGAAATCTCCGCTCGACGGGCGCTCGACGCCCGCTCGATCGTGAAACACATGCCTCCGCTCGAGCGCCCAATCCTCCGCTCAAGCAGACTGTAAAACAGTGCAGAGAAATACTGGATGCTCGGATTCCACGCTCGAGCGCCAATTTCCCCGCTCGAGCGGAAGTGCAAAATCTGGGAATTCCAGATTGCACCTCCAAGCCAAAACCAGGTTCAAATGCATCAAAACCAATCCTCTTGGGCCCATTTTTCTGGAAAACCTTTATAAACACATAGAATAACATGGTTCAAAGCTCAATTTGAGAAATCAAAGCCCAAGGGTGTTTAATTCAAACTCAATTTCAAATCAATATCAATAACAATAAGAACATGCAAACATGCATGAATTTTAAACAACTTCAAAGTTCAATTTGATGCTCTAAAGGAGCCGATTGATCCAAAAACAAGTTGAAAACATGGACCATTACAAGGTTATGGACATGCATGTATCATTTTACCATGAAAGCAACTCACAACTCAACAATTCAAACATGCATGTATGAAATGAGCTTCAATTCACCATTAATGAACCAATTCATGACTTAGCTCTACAATTAGACATGAACCATGCATGAATCAACTTAAAGACAAAATCAAAAAGATGAAATTCATACCTAGGTTCCTTGAATGCAAGTCTAGAGGCTCAATTAAGCACTTAAGCTATCAATTCCTCAAGATTCAAGCCAAATCTCTATGTTGAATTCACTACTCTCCCTTCCTCACTCTCTAAGGTCGGCAAGAGCTCAAACGAGGCTGAGGAAATGTTTTGATTCAAGTGTGGTGTAGCTCAAAGGTGTATAGGGAGTGGCCCACTCAAGGGCAAAGTTGTAAATGAGTCAAACTCTGCAATTGGTCAATATTTAATCTAATTTAATCATACCTAATCAGTTTTCAGATAATTACACCGTAAAATCACATTAATTATGATGATCATAAAATATCAATCAATTCCCGGTTCGGCCCCCGATAAGGCCTTCAATTAGCAGTTTAAACATAAAACGTGAACATATCAAATAATCAATCAAACAGATAGAATACAAATTAACACACACACACTCAGTCAATTCAATTCTAGTTTTCAGTCAGTCAGTTCAATTCAGTACTTTAATCAGCTCAGTTATCAGTCGTACTCAGTTCAGTTTAACGGTAATCAGTATTTATCGGTAAGCAGTGGTGAGGGTTATTACAATATCTGAATTCAATGGCATTACATAGTGGGAACGAGTCGTTGCTCTGCAAAGTGTTCCCCTCGTCCTTTGGGGAAATTGCATCAGATTGGTTCCACAAACTACCGAAGGGAAGCGTAAAGACTTGGGAAGGCCTGGCCGAGATGTTTGTCGCCAGGTTTGTAACAAATAAACTACAACCCTTGAGGGTCGACGCACTGATGGCTTTAAAGATCGCCAAGGACGAAGGCCTTATGGCCTATGCAAAAAAGTACTACGAGGTGTTCAATCGAATACCTGATTGCAACCAAGAGGTGGCGGCCGTGTCCTTCAAGAACGGCCTGAAAGATGACTGCCCACTATGGAAATCTTTGGCAAAAACATTGGCAAAAAGCATGGAAGAACTCATGGCGAGAATAGAGAAGTACGCCAGAGCCGAGGAAGATACGTCGGGAAATAAAGAAACAAAGCAGGAGAAAGGAAACGGCTCGCCGAAGCGAAGCCGAGGCAACAATGGACCAACCAAACAAAAAACGGAATTGAGGGGTAAACAGACAGTAACAACTATATTCCGAGTCCCAGTCCACAAAGTCTTGGATCAAATACGAAACCAACCCTGTTTCAGAGCTCCAGCAAGAGCACCAGGGAATTCATGGGAAGAAACGTTGGTAGGCGTTGTGCTTACCACAATGAAGAAGGGCACCCAACTCAGGGTTGCAAAGCCCTAAAAGCACACTTAGAAGACTTGGTAAGGCAAGGCCATCTGAGGGACCTTGTTGATGAGGCCAGGACAAGAGAAGAATAGGCAAGATTGCCTCAAGCACCTGCAGCTCCGCCTCCCCCAGCACAACAACCACAGGCAGGAGGACCACGGGTGGTTAATGTAATTCACTCAAAGGTGAACGAAAGCGACATTCGGGGAGAAACTCAAAGAGTAAAACACCTGCAGCACATAAACCAGGTCGGACATAAAAGACCTCGGCCTGAAGAGTGCCAAAGACCGATGATAGCCTTCACTGAAGCTGACCTAGAGATGGTCCAGCATCCGCATAATGATGCCTTGGTAGTATCCCTCCAGGTTGGGGAGTGCCAAGTGAAACGCATCCTAATAGATCAAGGCAGCTCTTGTGACATCATGTACGTTAGATGTTACAAGGAGCTAGGCCTTCACCCAGACGACATGGAGCAATCGAATGGCCCGATGGTCAGCTTCAATGGAACGCCGACGTGGCCACTGGGAGCAACAAGCTTGGAAGTACAAGCTGGCACTAAGAAGATCAGGACAGAATTCATGGTGATTGACACACCTTCACCATATAACATCATCTTGGAAAGACCATGATTGCATGCAATGGGGGCAGTTCCCTCAACATTGCATTAACTACTGTGGTTCCCAACAGAGTATGGGATTGAAGAAGTCAGAGGAGATCAATTACAGGCAAAAAGTTGCTCTATCGCAGCAATGAAGTCTACTTGCAGCGTTCGAGAGCCAAAAGAGACAGAAATTGAAAATGAGGACATGGAAGTACTAGAAGACGTCGGCAAAGAACCAGCCGAGAAGAGCGAAGAGACACTAAAGAAAATCCTCGTCCAGGAGGGCGACGAAGAGCGCTTCTTTCTTCTCGGCTCAGGCTTAGCCGAAGAAGAGGAAAGAGAACTGGAAGATTTTTTGAGAACAAACATAGAGGTGTTCGCCTGGACACCTTACGAAATGCCTGGCATTGACCCCGAGGTCACTTGCCACAGACTGAATGTCGACAGGTCGGCAAAACCTATGATTCAACGAGCCAGAAGACCGACGTTGATGCACGTCGAAGCAGTAGAAGAAGAAGTAGATAGACTTCTGGAGGCCAGGGCCATCCGAGAAGTTCACTACCCAACATGGCTGTCCAACACAGTAGTGGTGAAGAAGAAGAACGGCAAATGGAGGGTTTGTGTAGACTTTACCAGCCTCAACAAAGCCTGCCCCAAAGACAGCTTTCCTCTGCTCAAGATTGACCAGCTCGTAGATGCTACTTCAGGGCATGAAAGGATGAGTTTTCTGGATGCATACAGGGGGTACCACCAAATTGCCATGTACCCTCCAGACGAGGAGAAGACCGCGTTCATCACCCCTAAAGGCCTGTACTGTTACAAGGTAATGCCTTTTGGGTTGAAAAACGCAGGAGCAACTTACCAAAGGTTAGTAACAAAGATGTTTAAGCACCTGATTAGGAAAACGGTAGAAGTCTACATTGATGACATGGTCGTGAAGACCAAGGAATCTAAGGGTCATCTTGACGACCTAAAAGAGGTCTTTGATATACTCAAAACATACCGGCTCCGACTCAACGCATCAAAGTGCACGTTTGGAGTTGGATCAGGTAAGTTTTTAGGGTATCTGGTAACAAGAAAGGGCATTTAGGCCAGCCCAGACCAAATCAAGGCCATCCTAGAGCTGAAGAGCCCGACATCGGCAAAACAGGTTCAGATGCTTACTGGAAGGGCCGCAGCCCTAAACAGATTCATCAGCAGAAGCTCAGATAAGTGCAGACCCTTCTTCAACTTGGTAAAAAAAGCCACAGACTTTCTGTGGACAGAAGAATGCGAAGCCGCTTTGACCGACCTGAAGAAGTACTTGACCACAACTCCGGTTCTTTCCAATCCAGAACTAGGGGAAGAACTGTTTTTGTACTTGGTAGTTTTAGAACACACAGTCAGTGCAGTACTAATCCAAAAAGAAAAATGGGAGCAAAAGGCTGTTTACTATGTAAGCAAAACCTTGGCCAGCGCAGAAACAAGGTATCTACCACTGGAGAAATTAATGCTAGCCTTAGTAACGGCTTCAAAGAAGTTAAACCATTACTTTCAGGCGCACAAGATTGTGGTCCTAACAGAGCATCCACTGAAGTCCTTGTTGAAACAAGGAGACTTAACAGGAAGGATAGCAAGATGGGCAGTAGCCCTGGGTCAGTATGACCTGGAGTTCAGGCTGAGAACAGCAATTAAAGGCCAAGTTTTGGCCTACTTCGTGGCAGAATTCACGCCCGAAACCATCGAACATCGGGCTCCGTTGAGCCAGGATGAGCATTGTCCCAGCAAGCAAGGAGAATCCCAGCCAAAGGCAAAAGAGCAAAGGAAGGAAAAACTCAAACCCTGTAGCATCTACATCGGCGACTCATTCAGACTGTTTTTCGATGAAAGTTCGAACCGACAAGGAGCAGGGGTAGGAGTACTGCTCATATCTCCAGATGGAGAAATAATAGAACAATCCATCCGTTTAGGGTTTAAGGCCTCAAACAATGAAGCGGAATACGAAGCATTAATTGCAGGGCTAAAATTGGCAGCAGAAGCAGTTGAGGTAATAGCTTTTTGTGATTCACAACTTATTGTTAACCAGTCAACAGGAGAATTTGCAGCCAGGGACGAAAGGATGTCGGCATATGCAAAAGAGGTCATCAGATTGGCAGCCCTATTTCAGAACTGCCGACTACTCCAAGTTAGCCGAGATGACAACACCCACGCCGATGCGTTGGCTAACCTGGCAAGTTCAATGCAGACTGGAAAAACAAGGACAATTATGATCAACTATATGTCGGGCCCGAGCATAGAACCACAAAGCACAGAGCAAGAAGCAATGTGCGTGGACTTGGGACCAAGCTGGATGGATGCAATAGTTGCATTCCTAAAAAAGGAAAAGCTGCCAGAAGACCATAAGGAAGCACATAAAATCAGATTGAAGTTGGCCAGATTCAGTCT
This sequence comes from Camellia sinensis, assembly GCF_055761805.1. Classification (NCBI taxonomy): domain Eukaryota; kingdom Viridiplantae; phylum Streptophyta; class Magnoliopsida; order Ericales; family Theaceae; genus Camellia; species Camellia sinensis. Next base: position 66,407,929 of record NC_138972.1, read on the forward strand.
GACAGCAGAGGGCCATCTCTACAGAAGGTACTTCACTGGACCCCTTTTAAGGTGCGTACACCCTTTGCAGTTTGAAGATTTTCTATACGAGATTCATGAAGGGATTTGTGGAAGCCATACTGGGGGCAAATCATTAGCCCACAGGGCCATTACCCGGGGGTATTGGTGGCCCTACATGCAAAAGGATGCTGAAGCCTACATGAAGAAGTGTGAACAATGCCAAAGGTTTGCACCTTTGATACATCAGCCAGCTGCTGACCTGAACCCAATATCCAGCCCTTGGCCGTTTGCCCAATGGGGCATAGATCTTGTTGGACAACTTCCCCAGGCAACTGGGCAGAGAAAATACTTGCTGGTAGCAACAGATTACTTTACGAAGTGGATAGAAGCAGAACCTCTTGCCAAAATCTGAGATGTGGACGTCAAGAACTTTATATGGAGAAACATCATCACCAGATTTAGGATTCCAAGAGCAATAGTTGCCGACAACGGAACACAGTTTGACAGCAAACTCATCAAGAACTTTTATGCGAAATTCAAGATCAAGAATTACTTTTCAACACCAAGTTTTTCCCAAAGCAATGGGCAAGCAGAAGCATCCAACAAAGTAATTTTGGATGGAATAAAGAAGAGGCTGCAGGCAGCAAAAGGAAAGTGGGTAGATGAGTTGCCCAACGTACTTTGGGCATATCGGACTACGCCGAGAAGATCAACAGGGGAATCCCCCTTTGCCATGGCTTATGGCACAGAAGCAGTCATCCCATTGGAGATCGGCATCCCAGGGATCAGAACCCAGGGAGTAGAGAATGGCACCAATGACATACTCTTAGCCTGAGATCTGGATCTTTTGGAAGAACGAAGAGAGAAAGCTGCAATTCAGCTCGCAGTATACCAGCAACAGCTTGCTAGAGCTTACAACAAGAAGGTCAATCCAAGAGATTTTCAAGTCGGCGACCTAGTCCTGAGAAAAGTCGTCGGCGACAAGAAAGATCCCAAAGAGGGCAAGCTTGGCCCAAACTGGGAAGGACCCTACAGAATTACTTCGGTATTAGGCAATGGAGCTTATCGGCTTGAAGATAATGAGGGCAATGCACTGCCAAGACCTTGGAACACTTGTAATTTGAAATTCTTCTATCATTAGATGTGCAGTATTTTTGGCCGATGTCATCAATAAAATCTTTTCCCTTTTCTTTAAAACACATATGATTGATAAAATTACATATTGGTGTTTTTGGAGACATGAATAATGAGTACCCGAGTAGAACTCAGGTTCACATTGGGGGCAGAGAGAAGACAGAGACACTTAATTCACTTGTTGAAATTTGTAGCAATTTACAAGTCGAAGTTAAGCCGAGATTATTCCTTATCTTCACTTGTTGAAATTTGTAGCAATTTACAAGTTGGAGTTAAGCTGATTCCTTATCTTCACTTGTTGAAATTTGTAGCAATTTACAAGTCGAAGTTAAGCCGAGATTATTCCTTAATTCAGTTATTGAAATTTGTAGCAATTTACAAGTTGGAGTTAAGCTGATTCCTTATCTTCACTTGTTGAAATTTGTAGCAATTTACAAGTCAAAGTTAAGCCGAGATTATTACTTAATTCACTTGTTGAAATTTGTAGCAATTTACAAGTTGGAGTTAAGTTGATTCCTTATCTTCACTTGTTGAAATTTGTAGCAATTTACAAGTTGAAGTTAAGCCGAGATTATTCCTTATCTTCACTTGTTGAAATTTATAGCAATTTACAAGTTGAACTTAAGCTGAGATGGTTCCTTATCTTCAGTTATTGAAATTTGTAGCAATTTACAAATTAAAGTTAAGCCGAGATTACTGTTTCTCTTCACTTGTTGAAATTTGTAGCAATTTACAAGTCGAATGAAGCCGAGGTTATAGTTTGCACACTTATAGCAATCTACAGGTTGGTCCAACCAAAGAAGATGCTTAACACTTGTTGAAATTTGTAGCAATTTACAAGATAATGTTAAGCCGACATGTGATCATCTGTTGAAATTTGCCGCAATTTGCAGGTTGAGGTAAAAGCTAAGTATATTATTTAAACACTTGTTGAAATTTGTAGCAATTTACAAGTAGATCATTGCTTAAACACTTGTTATAACTTGAGAAAAGTTTACAGTATATGATAACACTTGTTGAAATTGGTAACAATTTACAAGTAGGTTAGACTAAGATCACTGTCTAAACACTTGATTGAAACATTGAGAAACGTTCGCAAAGTTGACATTGAATAGTATATGTCTTACACTTGTTGAAATTTATGAAAAGTTTGCAGGTCAGTATTTTGCCGAAGTAAAGCTTGTAGTTATTATACCCGAGATATGTAACCCCAAGAAGATTGCACAAAGGTGGCAAAATATGAAAGGCATACAAAATATTCTAAGTATAGAACCATGCAGAAGCAAATCAAGAGAAATTAAAAGATTAAAGCATCCATAGAAAAACAGTTGCAGTTGTGTACAAAAGAAGGCACTACGGCCTACCAGAAGTAAATTGTTTCGAAATAACAAAGAAAGGCACATCGGCCATGAAAGGAAGCTTACATTGTCCAGAAAACAAAACAAAGTACAAGGGTGCAAAAGAAAAGACATGAAAGTTAAGACTTTTCAGCATCAGCAACTGGCTGGATCTGAACCTCAGAAGTCTCCTGAAGAGATACCTCGGCTTCCTCATCTGCAGCAATCTCGGCGTCGATCTCGGCAAGGGTTTCATCAACGCTCTTGCCGATTTGAGGAATGTCGGATGAACCCTGCTCCGAGGTAGCCTCCTTGATAACTTCATCACCATCATTATCTAGGACCTGCTCATTCAGAGAAGGAGACTTAGCCCCAACAGCCTCCTTGGATTTTCTTATTAAACCCTTCTCCTCACCTCACTCCACATCTTCAGACTCAGATTCGGATTCTTCTTCAGGATGACTTGGAGGAGGAGGGGGAGGGAATGGCAGAGAGATATCATCAGCCTTGCACAATGGCGAGTCATCTGGGATGTTGAACTTTTTGGCAAGGGCCATCCAACCAAGGGAGAAGCCCCTGTTGCATGCCTGCCTAACTTGCAGTTTGTACTCCTCAGTGACGTCGGCCATTCCTTGAGCATAAGCCTTCTCGTCAGCCTCCTTAATCTCAGCATCTTTGGTAAGTAAGGCCTCTTGAAGTTCCTTTTCGGCTTGGACCTTTTTGTCCTCGGCCTCTCTCTTTTCGGCCTCGGCCTCTGTCTTTTCGACCTCGGCGACCTTCTTAATAGCCTCGGCAGATTCGGCCTTTTCCTCGGCAAGGGTTTGGGCTTTGGTGGCAGCCTCAGCCTGGTCTTCTAGTTTTTTCATCTTTAATTGAAGAGTTTTGTTCTCCTTTTTAAGGGCAGAAACCTCTCTCTTCAGGTCGACCAACTTTGCTCTGTTTTCAAAAGCTTGCATGGAGAGAGAGTGGGCATGTTGGATGGCCTGAAAGAACACAAGGCACAAATTGTTACAAGATTTTACAAAGTAATAGAGAAAACCAATTTCAGCACAAAGGCACTTACTTGGACAGAGCGTTGCAGCATAAAGGCGTAGTTCTCATACTCACTCATCTTGGCATTCCGCTCAAGATCGCCTGGGAGGAGTAGAGCAGTAATGAGTGCCACGCCGACGTTTATATCATCGGCGCCGTCGCTGGCAAGGACAGGCTTATCCTCTAGAGTGATCTCAGGTGTCCAGGGGACTTTTGGTATTCTGGAACCCGAGGTCGTCGCAGACGATGACCTCAGCTTCTTTGATTGGGTGGACTCTGATGGCTGGGCCTCAGCAGACCTTTTTGCAGAAGCAGAAGCAGTTTTTTTACTCTGAGCCAATTGTGAGATGGGCAGAGCATCCTCAGCCTCAACCTCAGTAGCTTTGGCCTTAGGCTGAACCCTTTTTGTTCTTTTTGGCTTTGGTGGGATCATGGATTGGGTTGGTCCAGCATCAACATCAACTAGGAGGTCGACTAGGAGATCTTGGGCAACAGGCTTCGGGCGACCCATCTCAGCAGTTTTGACAAGTCGTCGCCGACGTTTTCTTTCGGATATTGGGACCAAGTATGGAGCTGAAGTTGATGGTTGATCGGCTGGATCAGAGGTTGACCCTTGGTCAGCCCGAGATGTTGATGCGGTTTGTAAAGTGGTAGCAGAAGGAGGAGATAAGCTCTTCTTCTTTCTTTTTGGGACGTCGGGCAGTGTAGACTTGTACATCGGAATAAAATTCAGTACCAGTGGAGCCTTGCGCTTTTGGATTGGCAGATCTAGGAGCCTCTTTAAGTCTTTGTTGGGAACGTAGGATTGGCGAAAGTCTTTTGGTGGCTTACGAACGTCTACAAGAAGAAACAGACATTAGAAACAGATAAAATATTGAAGACTTGAACAAAAACAACTAAGTATTGACACTGGGCTCTTACCCTTGCCCTCTTTAACTGATCGGGGAAGAGGGTAGAGATGGGCGTCCTCGTCTGCGCCAAACTCCCAATTTCCCGAAGCAATAACATAGTCATCTCCAGCCCCCTTGTTGGAGTCTGGGAGGTCGGCTACGATTTTGAATTCAGTGGACCTCGGCTTAAGATAATAGACGAAGCCTTTTTCCTTCAGGTTAAGGGGGCACATGGTATAACAGTACTAGATGTCGGCAAGGGTGATCCTAGCATTCTCCTGCTTAGCTAAAACTATGATTCCATTGATCACTCGATAAGAGTTTATGGCAAGTTGCATAGGGTTCAACTTGTAAAAGTGAAGAATTTCGCAAAAGAGAATGTTAAGTGGGAGCCGGAGTCCGCACTTAGTAAAAGCTACTATGGGAAAGGGCATTGAATCATCTGTGGGCATGATGGAGTCGTTATCTTCAGCCAGCCTCAGATGGACATCGGCAGGAATAGAGAACTCTTGCCTAAAGTACTCAAGTTTGGTCGGGGTGTCTACCCTATGTCTCCACATACCCATAACGTCGGCCTAAAATCAGAGGGCTAGGTTTCAGAAAGAAGATGCTCTTAAGAGGATTATCGGACCTCGGCGAAACCCTAGGTATATGCTGGTAAGGATTGTTTCAGTTTTTTCCTAAGAATTGATAGATTCTATAGACAAATCCTAAACCTAAATCTATGAAGGCAAAGATTGAAAGTAAAAATTGAAGGTAGAGATCTGGCAAAGACACAAAAAACAGAAAACAAAGGCAAAGTTTCAGAAACAAGAACAGGGATGGGCTATCAAGAACATGAAGAATACGAGAAATAAAGGACCAAGATCAGTGGCAAAAATATAGTGAAATGGTGCAACGGTTCGTGTGTTCAAGATATAGGCAAGGGCCAAATCAAGGAGTACACACATTCAGATGAATGATTCACAAAATAGATATTTGAGCAAGGCAGTAATAACAGGAGATTCCAGAAATGGTCAAGAATTGAAATCAGAAGGAACAGTTGCTTACCAGAAAAAATGAAGCCGATGTGAGGACCGCCGAAATCAGTCGGTAGTTACAGATGTGGCAGAACGATGAAAGTTCCACCAGGAAGACAAACACAGAGCTTGGAAGCTTCAGCAATGGCGGATTCGAAAGAACGAGTTTAGAGAGAGAAACAGCAAATGCAATAGTGAAAAAATGAAAGAAGAATGAAGAGTTTTTGTCAAAAACCAAAAGCGGCAGCAAAAGATAATCAATGCGCCTGGAGCAGCGCATACGTCAGGCGACGTACATAGGAAAAATGTGGTTTATAAGCGCGTCACAAACACGGACCAATAAGGTAAAGACGCGTAAGAGAAACGGTTGAGAAGTGATGCATGACAGCTCATGCGCGTGGGAAAGTTCACTGGAATTCTTGTTCTCCGGAGAGAACATGTCGGCTTGAAATAAATCATCTCGGCTGAAGAGTTTGTAAGCCAATGTATAGAAAGAGATATCGATATAGGTTCCATCACCTCAGAATGCCGAGGTAATAGAACCTAGGGGGCAGTTGTGGGGATATATTTTCTGAGTACCAACACGTGGCATGGTGACGCCGACGTATCAGCCGAGGTGCCACGTGTCGTGGTAGTTATGCCGGGGTTATCTTTGGCGAGGCCGAGGTGATCTCCGAAGATATCGAAATCCGAGATAAGCGGATAAGGGACAAGAGTCCTAGAGAAAAGAGAAGACTTAGCCAAGATAAGGATAAAACTCTTAGGCAGTTTATCTTTATCTCTTGTTGAAAAGTCCAAAGTCAGTATTGAATTGGAGTCTATAGAAGTCAGGCTTCTAGTGGAACTTGGATTAAGTAAACTATAAAAGAGAGGCACCCCCGTGGGTCTAAGGTACGAAAATTATGTTTTGAGTAATGAGTTTAGTACTTGATTTATCTTTGAGAGATATACTGACTTGATCATCGGAGTGCCCCCGGGTGGTCGAAACCACCGCGGGATTCTTATATTTCTGTTGCAGGTCAGTCAGGTGCCATCTATTCTGCCAGTGCTCTCCAGCTGGTTACTAAGCGGGCAGTGTGGTCGGAAAATCACCCACACATCATCCATTTTCCGGTATACCACTACTCTTTTTTACTTAGCACACTACCACCTTTCTCATTCCTTCCCTAGTCTATAGCCAATGTTGCATTCTAACACCACCAACAAAAAAAGTGGTTGAATTGTTCAAATTGCCCTTATTCCATTAGTCATAACTAAGATGATTGAAATTGATACCATTTAAAGCGTTCATAGTTTAAATTGAAACATTTTAAAAAAATTATGGCCTGATTTGTTATCGGGATTAAATTCAAAATTTTATTTAATATAATTTTACCAATTATCAATTATAAATTTGATCTATTTTTAATTCTTAATACACAGTTCAATCCTGGTTCTTAAAATAGGCAAACTGTACTTCAGGATTCGGTGCTTGATTTTATAGTTATGAATCTGCTTTGGAACTACACTAGATTGTTTAAATAAATACACATATATAATTTGTTATCTACCGTAAATATTCAAATATCTTATTAGTATCAAATATATATACACATAAGTTGTTACATTTTACTGGCGCAAGTTTGTTCTTGTATACTAGTAAAACCAGTTCTAAACAATTCAAATCGAATCAAACCGTGATTTACTAGTTCGGTCTAATTTGATTTCAAATTTTTTTTTAATTTAATTTTATTTTAAATTTTGTAAAACTATAAATAATTATTTGATTTTAATTTACTCTTAAAGCCAACCAATTTCAATCATCCTCACTCCTATTTAGTGGTGTTTTGGGAAGTTGATAAAAAAAAATTAATTTTTTAATTTTTTTGTGCCTTCATAGCTTTTTTGTATTAAAAAGGAGAAAGGTAATATAACCCAAAAAAGCCAAAAAATCAAAAAAACTAACTTTTACTATGTTGCCAAAATACCCCTATGACAGTTCCATTGTAGTCCACAATTAGTGTTTTTTCTTTTTGGTAAATTACAAATACACCCCCTGAGGTTTGCTTAAAATACGAATTGTCCCTGTGGTTTGAAAAATTACAAATACCTCCCTGTCAGAATTTTTTATTTAATAGAATTAATTAAAAAAGTAAAATTTCTAACTGTTCACCTATACAATAATAAAATTATCTGAATTATTAATTGACATAAAATTTTAACATTATTAAAAACTGTTAATTAACTTGATGATTTATTAATAAAATGACCTATTTATTATGAAATTAAAAATCGTAAGAGACATAATATAATTTTTAAAACTATATGAGATAATTTATAATATAAGTAAACTTTAAGAGTTGTGTTTGTAATTTATTTTTACTTATTTATTTATTTATTGTGGAGTTTAAAGGAGTCCTGTGATGAGACATTGCTACACTGCTTAAGGGGTTGTTTGGGATAATCTAAATAAGTATATTTTTTATCTTTTTATAAAAAAAATATGTAAAAAAATAAAAAAAATAAAAAGATAAATTATTTTTGAATTGCCAAAGCCGGCCTAAATACCGTACGTGAAACACCAATTTCAACCAATTACTTTTGTCCCGCATAATTGTCAATTTTTATAAATAAAGAAAAAATATGGCATTATTACTTTTGCATTAGATAGTAAACTTGAAGTGACATTAAAGTAATTTATTATTCCCAAAAGAAAAATGTTTGGGAATTTTAAATTTGGAGCATTAAAAGAGTTTTAGAGAGTGAGTCTCACTGACTGATATGATGTTTTGGCTTTAAATTTTTTTTTTTTTTTTTAAATTTCTACCTCATTAGTGGTTATCAGTGTTCCCAAATTAATGAGATGTATCATTATTATTCCAAAAAATGTAGAAAACTTTTGATAACTGCCCAGACTGTGATTACGAACCAGTCAACGCCTGCTGTTAACCTCTAGGCCCCGTTTGTTTCCAGAGATAAAATGGAGGGGATTGATAGTGAGGGGATTAGTAGTGAGGAATTATTAAATTATTTTTATATAAAATAATAAAACAAATAAAAAAATATAAAAAATTAAAAATTATATTTTAAAAAAAAATTTCCATATATAAAAAATAAAAAAAATAAAAAAATTTCTAATCCCCTCACTATTTTTCTAATACCATCCCTACCTCCTCCTTACCAATCCCCTCTCCAAGGGTATTAGTAATACCAAGCGACTAATAGTCCTAAGGCCTTCTCCCAAAACAAACAAGGCTATTACTAATACCTTGGTATTAGCAATCCCAATACCCTCTCTTTCACCCAAAACAAACGGGGCCCTAGTTCTTGTTTGCTTTATTCTTTTATTGATTACACAAAACAGATAGAAATATCTCACTGTCCAGGATTTGCTTCTTTTTTTTTTTTCATTCTGTCTTTAAAAAGTTTTATATTTCTAGGCTCTAATCGAATAGATAAATCGAAAAAGTAAAAATTATTTTAAAATTAATCACCAACTAATTCTATTAAACAGATTTAGATCTATTGATTTTTTTAATGTATCAACAAATCACAAAATATTTGTGTTGCCTTCATTAAAATATTATCTATTAAGTTCTTTTATCTTCTCTCTTCAACATTTCACACCACCATTGTGCATCATGGTCACTACTGTCACCATCCGCCACCCGCCACCACTACTGTTGTCAAATTTCAGAGAGATCGATGTAATTTATCCTAAAGTGGAGAATTATAAAAAATAAAATAAAAAGAAATCTCAAGATTTGACGTCGTCTTTTTAATTAAATCAACTTGAATCTTAAATTTTTAAAATGATTTTAATTTTAACTATCAGTTTGTATAACTAATAGAAATGAGACAATTTTTACAATTTAAGTATTTCTTTTCACTTCATTATTGTCCTTTTACCATCATCCATCACCTTGTAACTTCATTAATCTACTGTTACCACCTCATTCATTTTTCCCGTCTACTGCTACTCTTTTTTTCTTAGCTCACTACCACCTTTTTCACTCCTTCCCTAGTCTATATCCACTATTGCATTCTAACACCGTCAACAAAAAAGTGGCAGAATTGTTTAAATTGCCCTTATTCCATTAGTCATAACTAACAGATGGTTGAAATTGATATCGTAAATAGTGAAGCATTATAACACAACGGATGAAAAATTATGGTTATACATTTTTTTGCAGAGTCTGAATTGAAGGATCTCGTGAGTAAATCACGTGCTTCCTGAATCTGATCAATCAACCCAGCAATGGAGTGATATTACAGAATGAATATCACCCACACAAGTTACAATGTAAAATGGTTCTTGATCGTTGTATTTTGGGAGAGAGTCAGTATATGAGTAAAACATACGATATACGTTGTTTTCTTAATCACCCATATCCCATATTATATCATATATGTTGGATAATAATAAATCTATCCATATCAATTGATATGATAGATATGGATATCCTGAGTGGTTATCCAAGTAAGTTTTGAATTCAAATTCAAACATATATGGATAAGGTTCAAAAGGTTCAAAGGGTCATGTCACATGGGCCCCCAATTTCCAACATCTCCCACTCGGACATGAGTTGGCATGACACTGCCACATCTCTATCTCAATCTCCCTAAAAAATGAACAATCTCATACTAGCCACTGCATCGTGCGACTTCTAAGAACACCTACATGTGGGAGCTCTATACTAAAAACTCAAAATAAGCCAGCATAGAGACATCAATCCAAAAAGAACAGAAATAGTGTCACATATACTCCAGACCCATCTAATTACACCGGTCCAAAAAACATCTCTAATCCCTCAAAAAAGAGCATCTTTGACCCTCTCAATTCTTGCAATATATTCACACTCAATCCGCCTCTCATACAGAGCGATATGAGTTGCCGACAATGAATATATAACAGTGGTGTAATACTAGATGATCTTCCCTTTGCCCTCATGCAATTTAGTTTAGGATTGACCGTTTTCCCAGTAATGTCCCTTAAGGCCGAATCATACGTGACCGCAGGCAACATACCAAAGTAACAAAACATCAACCCCTTACCTTATGACATAGTCAAAAGTCACAACATGGTACATAAATGAAAGTCATATCAATAATGACACGTAAGACTCACACGGTGAGGAAACAGGGATCCATTCTCTCACCTCATTACTCGGTCGCCAAGCACATATAGTATGAATACATTCTACAGTGGAGTAACTCTTCTAAAAAAGTAACGTCATACTCGATACACCGTACAAATATTAGTCTAGTCGCTTTCTAGCGCCTAACCCGAATTCTCTATTTGCTCGCCTTCCAGGCGCCAAATGAGATCTCGCATCTAACTAATCATAACAGGCACATCATAGAAAGTGGGTACTAACATCCATGTTTGGTCCTTAACATGACCTCATCTTGGTTGTAACCAAGGTGACATTCATAGTGGATAATTTAAGGCTCTCTTGGCTCCAAATAAAAAATAAACCACTAGTCTCATCCTTGTTCGCTCCCAAGCGCCAAGGGCGATTGCTCGTGTGAGTGAGCCAATTTTGCCTGCTGACATCATCATCTGCTAATCATTATGACACAAACCATAATGGTGTCAACATCCTATCATCTCACAATAACTGATCAATTTTAAAAAAAAATTGACCACAGCTTGCGCAATTCTAGATTCCAAACATAAGCCTTATCAGTACCTCTTGCGATAAGTATATAAAACGAAATCCACCATGTGCGCCTCACATGAAGTGATTCAAGATCACAATTCTAGATTCCAAACATAAGCCTTATCAACACCTCTTACGATAAGTATATACAACGGAATCCATCATGTACGCCTCACATGAAGTAATTTAAGATCACTACCTCTTGCACAATAACCTCTCTAAAGATATTTTGGAGACCAATTTGCATTCATTCTTGATGCGCCCAACTAGGGCATTGGATCTTACAAGGAGCAAATTAATATACTACTAGTAAAGCATTTTATCCACAATCTAATGAGCATGGTCAATGTCTAAATAACTCAGTTGACCATTTACCAAATATAACACTTATCGTGCCGAATACGCCCACATAGCGTACTTTAGGCTCCCACAACAAAGAAAAGATCAAGGAATATAAGTCATCTGTTTCTCTCAAAGACAATCCGACGATTCACTCAATAGTTAAGGCTCTGGCTTTTACTGATAGGTAAGTCAATGGGTTTGCAATTTTGCATCTAGAATCATTCTAGGATATTCCTTATGTAAGTCATCGAAGACAAACCAAGAATTTTCCCAAACACAATCCCTAAGGATCGTACATCTGAGCATATAAATTACATCACCCATGTCCATCATATCTAAAACAGAGGACTGCCCACCCTAGGTGGCGACAACCCTATAAATTCCTAGCTCATAATGACTAAGGAAAAACTTCTTTTGGACCATTGATCATGCCTCAGTGGTCTTCATCGATCATCGTTGGCCTATCATGGCTTGACGAAATCTAAGAACCACTATTTGGATAACTGTTTTAGGCTATAAAAGATTTATTGGAACTAGCAACATTTTTGCGCCCCTAACTTTTCACCATAAAAGTAGAATGTAAATCCCTACGGATCTACTTATCCAATTCTCTAACGAGAAAGTTGGGTCACAATGTCCACAAATCAATATTCTGAACTTATGTCAATTATAGTCTAAGTCAAAATAACCTCACTCCAGGAGGAAGTCTTCTAATGGTCTACACTTTCCTCAATGGTGAGACTTTTCAGTATCTAGCGAGCCTTATGCCTCAACAATGACTATCCAAATTACGCATAACTTTAGAACAGTTTCGTGTCATAATGGAAAGTCAACCAAATTATAGAAATGGTTAATCCTCAAAGACTTTGTCTTAAACTGCGCAACATTAATCCACTTTCTAAAAACAGGGGACTAGAGCCTTTGGCATTATCCTAGGCTCTTTATCATCTTGCGGAGCAATCATGAATGTTTCCCTCTCAATCACCCAGTGATAACGTGAAAAATTTTCACATTCGCTACCACGCAACTAAGAATGTAGAGTATTCTTCTCTAATGGAGTAATCCAGTAGTAGGCACATCGCTCCCACTGTCCCTAGGATATTGGAAATTTCTATCCATTCTCAACTAAGCTACATAGAGCACTATGCTTAGAATTCTCTATCTTATAGAGTTCTAAAAAACTCTATTCATGTCACCTTTACTAAGAAAACTTTATGTGACTTAGTTACACTCCCACAAAGTTGCTTACCTATATGCACATGACCCGGAGGGTTTACATGACAGCATACAATAATGCGCCTCGTGACCCTATGTGTTTACAAGACAACATACAATAATGCGCCATAGAACTCTAGGTCTTAACTTCATAACCTTATGAGAAGTAAAAATAAAGATAAGCTGCTTAATGGTTACAGATCGCCCATAGATGGGTCTCCACTAACCCATTACATAAATGGAGTTTAAAATTTGATATGGAGGGCATTTAGTTAGGGATACAGGCAACAAACTAAAGTGCAATTCCCAATTGGGAAACATTTTGCGCCATTATCCACCTAACATTAACAATACTTAATTCCTTATCTCTACTACACCATTATGTTATTGCGTATTAGGAATAATCAATTTTCTAAGCATCCATTTCTCTTCACAAAGTTTTTTCTAAAATAACTCAAATAGATACTCGCCACCTTGGTCAAAACTAAAAGCACGAAAGCTATTATCTAATTGATCTCAACCTCATATGTGCAATGTCAAAAATCATCTCAAAACTTTTAACTTATGGAAGATCAAATAGTCTTGACTCAGATGCGTATCGTAATCTATAAATGTGTCGAGATTGAGGCTTAGCTATCATACCCTTACACATATCTAGTCACAAATATCATAGTGGATTAAATGCGCCAAAACAAATGACCTTCTACGGCTTTCCTACTTACTTGTGCGCACCCATTGTGAACAAAGTTACACATTCACATGAGAGCAGGATGTCATAAGCGAGTGGGCCCGAGAAGGCCTACTCAAACCATCGCGTCATCATCTCATTAATGTGATTAAGTATAATAAGCCACTGGTTCATGACCAATGTCATAAATTAATTCCAATCATCTTAATGTGTGAGTTCTCGAAGACAAGTTTTAAAGGTTTAGGCCCAACTAGGTAATGACTCACGACTAATTCATATTCACTAGATCATAAAAGGATGTCATGGAGATATCAAGTGCATCTAAGTCGCAAATTTAACTAGTAAATGCTAATCCCCTGCACCTTCAAGTCAATTTTATTCTCCATACACTTTACTGCATCTAGTTGAAAGATGACGCTACTACTCTTGCCATATCTAATTCTCGCTTCATAGTTACTTGCAATTAATTTTACTAACCATAAGAAGGAGAGAATAAGCTATCAACTATGCCAGCTCCTGAAGTAACTTAAGCGCGAATTACGCTAAAGAGTTTAATTCAACACAATGCTCTCACAAGCTATGCGTCAAATTCTTAGAGTCGTAACAACCTTGTCAGCCTTGACCTTTTCATTATTATACTGCAACGTTTGCGCTTAGTGGTAAACGTTATTAAAAAACGTTAGCCTATCTAAGGAATCATACAAAGAAGCCCCTCCTCATGTCTCACACTCAAGTGTGGAAACAATAAGTGTCCAGACTTAGACAAGTTGGCAATGCTAATAGATTTTGCAGCCACTAAGCGCTAATCTTTTCACTTAGTATTAATAGATTTTGCAGTTTCTAAGCTCTAATCTTTTGACATAGTGCTAATAGATTTTTCAGCTTCTAAGCGCTAATCTTTTCACTTCACGTGATATTTCAACGCACACTATGATAGTGCATGAAATTTTGCTCCATCCACTCCCAATAATTGGGTAGAGAGCAAAACACTGCTTATACTGTCTACTCGTCTTACACTTAATGACTAATTTATTTAAGCTCGCATTTCTTGGATGACGTGACTCTTGAATGTTACTTCATCCAATGATGTAACATTATTTACAAGTCAAATTACAAAGTCAATCTGCGCAGCTCAATAGTCAAGATCATATACAGATCTATTGAGGGCTTACTAACTTCATAACTCCAAAACTCACCAACCAAAACTACGTAGCGTGCCGCTAACCATAGCGCACACATTAGTTTATTATGCTAAACAAAGCAACAAAACCACGGCGACTTTGAGTCATGTTCCCTTACTTTGGCTCAATTAAGGCTTGACCTAAAGTCTCCAAGATTTTTGCTCATCTAAAGAATGGGATTACATTGTTCACATTTGAACATCTTTACTAAGTCTAGGTCAACCAATTAACTTCTATAAGCTAAGTCAATTTAGAGAGAAATTCGCATTGAGATTAATTTGATTAGCATAATATAATTTTGTTACAAAAATCTAAATTAAATAGTGACAATATTACACAAGCCGCAAGATCGAAAATCCGCTATGCTCGTAATCATCTCTTGCGCCACAGGTGACAATTAGCCAAAATTTAATTTAATTTATGTGCAAAATATTGATTTTCGGGAGTTAATCTACAAATATTTCTCTCAACCGAATAACCTCCCACTGGCTATGGCATGTCTAAAACCATGATAAAATTTTTTAATTTCATACAATAGCATCATAATGTAGATTCACAACCAATTCATGCTATGTCACAATTAATAATGGAATTTAAACAAATAACAATTAATCATGCTATTCTAATTACAACATATTAGAAACTCTAGGAAAAAAATAACAATATGCTGTATTTAATATTCAAATTATTCCATAACAGAAAGTATATCACTTCTGAAAATTTCTGGAATTTTTTGGTATTTTCTGAAATTTTAAATAACTAATAAACACATATAAAATTAGAAATAAATATTTCAGAATCTGGTAAAATGAAATAACCATACCAGTAAATACTAAACTACAACAATAGTCTACCATAAAAAATTCAGCCCCAGAAACTTAATCATGCAACACCAGATGCATTTTAAAGCAGAAATAATGAATTATTATTTCAGGAAAAATATTTTTTATTTTCATAAAATTTTGAAACTTTTACAGAATATAAAAAATTTAATTCTGAGTCTAATGGTCCCAACCATGCTTAAAACAAAGCTATAACGAATTAATTATGACTATTTAACGCGATTCAGAATTAAAAACAAAACAAACAGAGCCTTAACTTTAGCAGCCAAGCCAGCAGAGAAAAACGGCGCTGCTCAGCGCGCGACTTATCTACGGCTCAGCGCGAGGTCCAGCAGGCGGCTCAAAAGCCGGCTCAGAGAGCTGCGCTCAGCGCGCGGCTCAAAGAACGGCCCAGCGAGCGGTTCAGCGCACAACACGCGTGCGTGGCGCGGACGGTGCGGCTGAAGCGCGTGTAGGCGCATGACAGCGCGTGAGAGCGCATGGCAGCGCGTGCACACCGCTGACGGCGTCATCTGGTGTGTGAGGCACATGCGCCGCCTTCTGGGGTGTTTTCTGGTCCGATTTTGATACTCCCGAACTCCATTTTTCACAACAAAAACATTTATGGCATCAAAAATCACATTTAATGAACATAAAAATGAGATGTACCATACTCTCAATCTAATGGGAGTTGAAATTTTCCTCCTTTATAAACATTCATGTATATAATGTGTGCATATATATATAAAAAATATACACATGATTAGAGAAAACACGAAAATACCCATTCACGCTCTGATACCAATGTAAATCAAAGGTAAACGCAACGGATGAGAAATTATGGTCATACATTTTTCTGCAGAGTCCGAATTGAAGAATCTCGTGGGTAAATCACGTGCTTCTTGAATCTGATCAATCAACCTAGCAATGGAGTGATATTACAGAATGAATATCACCCACACAAGTCATAGTGCAAAATGACTCTTGATCGCTGTATTTTGGGAAAGAGTCAGTATATGGGTAAAACATACAACATACGTTGTTTTCTTAATCACCCATATCCCATATTATATCAGATATGTTGGATAATAATAAATCTATCCATATCAGTTGATATGATAGATATGGACATCCTGAGTGGTTATCCAAGTAAGTTTTGAAATCAAATTCAAACTTACATGGATAAGGTTCAAAAGGTTCAAAGGGTCATGCCATATTGGCGCCCAATTTCCAACAGATATCATTTAAAAAATTTATAGTTTAAATTGAAACAATTAAAATAATTAAGGTCTGATTTGTAAACGGGATTAAATTCAGAATTTCATTTAATATAATTTAACCAATTATCAATTATAAATTTGATCTAAATTTTGTCAATTGTTATCACTAGAGCTGAGTAAAAAATTTGGAAAAAAAAATCATAAATTGGTTCGACCCAAACCAAACCAAACGACATGATTTGGTTTGGTTTTGTTTGGTTTTCTCAATACACAGTTCAGTCCTGATTCTTAAAATAAGCGAACCGTATTTCAGAATTTAGTGCGTGATTATATAGCTATGAATCTGATTTGAAAACGCACTGAATTGTTTAAATAAATACACGTATATAATTTGTTATCTACCATAAACATTCAAATATCTTATTAGTGTGAAATATATATATATATATACACACACATAAGTTGTAACATTTTACTAGTGCAAATTTGTTCTTGTGTTCTGGTAGAACTAATTCTAAATAATTACTTAAACAATTCATAAGATATGAACAATATTTTATAATTATGTTGTGAATGAAAATAATATTTTTAAAAATCATAATTTCAAATCGAACCAAATTGTAATTTACTGATTCAATCAAATTTGATTTCAAATTTTTTTAATTTAATTTAATTTTAAATTTTGTGAAACTATAAATAATTATTTAATTTTAATTTACTCGTAAAGCCAACCAATTTCAACCATCCTCACTCCTATTTATTAGAGTCCCATTGTAGTCCACAATTAGTATCTTTTTTTGGGGGGGGGGGGGGGGGGGGGTTGAAAGGGGCACGTGATGGGGGGTGTTTAATGGGGCACGTGATGGGCCACGTGATGAGACACTTGATGAGACACTACTACACTACTTAAATATCCTACGTGAGACACCAATTTCAAACAATTACTTTTGTCACGCATAATTGTCAACTTTTATAAATAGAGAAAAAATATGACATTATTACTTTTTCATGGCATGAATCACGACTAACAAAAAAAAAAAAAAAAAAAAAGTTACGTCGTATCAAAGTTATAATTTATTATATTTTTTGAAACATTTTTTTTGATAGATCAGAGATAGAAAACTTTTTTTGAAACTTTTTTTAATTTATTATATTTAGATAGAAAAATTTTGATAACTTCACAGTTTGTGGTTACGAAGGAAGTGAAGATGTTGCTGCACGGGTTATTGTTCGGCAAAATGAGTTTATTTTGAGATTCATTTTGATAATTCGAGCCGTCCATATTTTAAAATACATCAAGTAGAAAATGCCTGCAAAAAATTAAATTAATTAGATATCGTTTATCTATTCATCTACTATATTTATATTTATTTTAATATACTTTAAATCACAATTATTATTTATTTTTGTAAATACAAATGTGAGTAGATGAATGGATAAACGATATCCGATTAACTTGATTTTTTATAGGCATATTCTAATTGATGTATTTTAAAATGTGAACGGTTCGGATTATCAAAATAGACTCCTATCCTCTAGTTCTTGTTTGTTTTATTCTTTTATTGATTACACAAAACAGATAGAAATAATTCACTGTCCAGAATTTTCTTTTTTTTTTTATTATTATTATTCCATCTTTAAAAAGTTTTACATTTTTAGGTTTTACTCAAATAGATGGATCAAAAAATAAAAAATATTTTAAAATTAATTATTAATTAATCGTATTAAATATATTTAAATACATATTCTATGGATTTTTTGAATGTACCAATAATGTCTAAAATATTTATGTTGCCTTCATTAACATATTATCTACCAAGTTCTTTTATCTTCTCTCTTCATCATTTTTTCAAAAATTTCACACCACCACCGTCCATCACCACTGCAACCGCCACCACTACTGTCGTCTTGGCCATCTAGCCGCCACCATTACCGTGGTCATTTGACCATTATCACAGTTCACCAACTGTCTCTACTATTCCTGATCTACACATCACCATCATTATACACTTACCTCGATTGTCGTAGATCCACCGCAGTTGTTGCAGATCTTCAATTTACTTTTGTCGATCTACACAACCACTACCAATGCCTCCTTTGTTGCTGCCACCATTCTCTATCATCATCATCCTCGTTAACTACTATTTTCTAGTAGCCTCATCTAAATCTACACCAATCTAGTTGTTTTAATAATAAAATCGACTCAAAATGACTCTAAACAATGATTCTCTCTCTCTCTCTCTCTCTCACACATCAGATCTGCTAGAACCCATATTTAGATTTAGATTTATTTCTCATTAATAAATTTATCAGTCTCATGCTTTACGTGTATGTGGGATAGGAGGTTGAGTTCTTATAAGTGAGTGAGTGAACATGAGTAAATCAAATTTGTCATTTGTATTTTATTTTTATTTTTTTCAACAAATCAGCCAATAATAAATTCATCACTAAATGTATTTTTGATAAATTCATTAGACCGGTCTTTGTTACTTCC
The DNA here is from genome assembly GCF_055761805.1 of Camellia sinensis. Classification (NCBI taxonomy): domain Eukaryota; kingdom Viridiplantae; phylum Streptophyta; class Magnoliopsida; order Ericales; family Theaceae; genus Camellia; species Camellia sinensis. Next base: position 66,426,944 of record NC_138972.1, read on the forward strand.
TCTGTGTCTATGTTTGTGTGTGGTTGTGTTTCTATGAGTGAACATATATGCTAGTAAATGACAACGACTAAGCTTGTGTGTATATATATATGCAAATGTGAGTAAGTAAATATGTTAGAATGAATGACTAAGTGGTAAAGGTGACAGTAGTGATGTGGTGGTAATAAATATTATTTTTTCTTGAAAAATAGCCAGAGGGTCGTCGAAAATTATCTACTTGGGCCAATCATAGATTTTGCCAGAGGTGGTAGGTGACAGTCGAGATAGTCGTCGATGGTCGTAGACTACAACTGGACGTAGTCACTAACGAGTGAGAGAAGAATCATAATAGCGTTTCTAATGGAGATGAAGAAAGTAAATGAATGGTATTTTAGGAATATTGATAACTGAAAAAAGAGCATAACTTAGAAATAAATAAGTCTGGTCAATAGACCAACTCATATATGTCCCAAAATTTAAAACTAAAAAAAGGTCTAGAAATTAAAAAACATAATTGCCTTTTTTGGTTATTTTTGTTTTTGCAAAATATTTTTTTTCAATTTTTTATTTTTTAGATTTCTCTACATTCGGGGGAAAGTAAAAAAAATTTAAAATAATTTTGAAAAAAAAAATCATTAAATAGAAACAAGTTCGAAAAAATTGTGATTTTTTTAAGTATATGGCAAACACTAGATAGTCAGCATTGCTCCGTTCCTTTTCTCCCACTAATCTGTGAATTTTTAAGGTGAGATTGGCTACACTTTTGTTTTACATTTTTATTTTTTTGAATTTTTAAATTAAAAAAATAAATTATTTATTTTTAATTTATTTAGTTGACAACTGAGAAAAAAATAATTTACTTAATAAAATTCATCTTTATTTATCAACTACTTAAAAAACCGCATTTTAACCTTTTTCTCATTTTTAATGAAATTTTAAAAAAAAATTATAATGTTTTTATTTTATTTTTCAAGTCCTATTTAGAAGGATATAAAAAAAATTAAAAAATTATGAAAGACCAAAAAAAATAATACTAAAAAATATTTTTTTAGCATTTTCCAAATACAATAACCCTTTTAGAAATAATTTTATGTGAAAATAACCAATAAGTCTTGTTTTGCTCTTCAATTACTATCAAGTCCTATCAAGTTTCAATATAAATAATTAAGTCCTATCTTTCATAATATATTTCCAAAACATTCATTGATCCATAATGGTGGATTTATCTCAATTTTACCTCATTCAATATGAAGATATGAGTTAATTATCAAAAAGTCCTGTCTACATATTTAGTGGTAGCTTAGGTCCTGTCAAAAAGTTTTTGAACCAATAAGTTTCATTTATAGGTAAAAAGACGTTTTGCCCTTTAATCCAAAAACTGAGAATGTTTTCAATTTCAAAACTGAGAATGTTCTTAATTTTCAAAACAGAGAATGATTTCAATATATAATTATCAAAACTAAGAAATTTCTGTTTGGCTTCTGAGAAAAGTATGGGATTGAAAATAAAGATAATTATGCGAACCTGACACGTTAGATTGCTGAATTGAGTTTGTTTCATGCTTAAAATTGAGAATATTATAAACTGAGAATATTCTCAATTTCAAAAAAAGAGACTCAGCTACACAGTGACTCGAGTTTAACAGAGAGTTTGCAAACTGAGAATGTTCTTTAAAAAGAGCTTTTGAACCCAGAGAGAACTAAAAAATACAAATTGAAGAATTTGGAATCCCAACAAGATCTAAACTGTGGGCAATATGATTTAGGCACTAGTATTGCAACAGTTACAAATTTGAAGTCACCTAGACCGCAAATTTAGGCCTATTTAGTCTCTTCTGCTACAATCTCTGCAGTGAAGAGATCAAAGCATAACCATGAGGGAAAAACAGAGTTCCTCGCCGAATTGACGATTATAGCTTCTTTGAGGCACAAGAATTTGGTTCAGCTGCAAGGCTGGTGTGTTGAAAAAGATGAATTGTTACTCGTTTACGAGTTCATGCCCAACGGGAGTCTTGATCAGGTTCTATACGATCAATCTGAGCGTGGTAATTTGCTGAAATGGGTACATAGATACAATATTGTAGTTGGGTTAGCCTCTATTCATAACAAGAACAATTCAACAAAGACCTAGCAAACGAAATGACGAAGCAGAAGTATGCAAAGACACAACCTTTGGCACATCTTCGGGGGAGATTGGAACAACCTCTACAGCAGATATCTTGGCTGTGATCGGTGAGCTATTGCGAAACACTCTGTGGCCATCACTTGCGTCATGGTTGAATGCTTTAGAGAGAGAAAAAAACTAGTAAGAGAGTGAGAGAGAAGATTGATTGAAGTGAGGTTTGGATGTGTTGCCTCTAAATCGATCGCGCTACGTAGCTCGAAAACGAGGAGCCCGAATGGCTCGACTTTTTTTTTTTTGTTTTTGCAGAAGAAGAATGAAGACCAGCAAGAAGAAGGAAGAAAGGAGGAGGAGGAGAAGGAGGAAGAAGAAGAGGAAGGGAGGAGGAGGAGGAGGATTGGAGGGGGCATAATATTCGGGGGAGGAGGAGGTGGAGGCAGGGCGACGACAGTCGGAGGCTGCGGCAGGGCTAGGCTGGGCGACGATCGGCGGATCGACGGCTGGGAGGGGCAACGATCGGCGGTTGGCCGGGGCGACAATTGTCTTCTCTCTCTCTCTCTCTTCCCCTCTGCTTCTCTCTTTCTCTCCATCTGCTTCTCTCTGCGTCTTCTCCCTCAAGCCATTCGGGGCAAAATGTTTCGAGCTACAAAACATTTCCCCCTCTAAATTGAGCTTTCTTTGGAGAAATCGCCGATGAATTTGGTGGAGAGGGAAGGGGGTTTGGATGGATAAATTGGTCTATTAAAAATTAATGGGACTTGAAAGAGCAAATAATTTTATCTAGGACCTAATGGATTATAAGTTCACAAAATGGGACTTCTAGGTAAATGCCCCTATTTTTAATCTAAGTAAAATAATCTGTTTTTTTTAATTGTAAAAATTATGATATTGTATTTAAAAAATCATAAATCACAATAATAATAAAAAAAAACTATCAAAAAGTTTTATTTTGCTTTGAAAATTATTATTGAATTATATCAAATTCAATATTAACAAATAAATCTTTTTTTTTTTTGTTTATAAATTGTTATAGGTAAAAAAATTCAATTGTTCATAATAGTATATTTTATTTTCATTTTATCTTTTTCATTAAAATATGAACAAAAAAATTCATAAATAATTTTAATTTATTGGAAATTTTATAATTAAATTCTTTTTAATTGTTCAAATTAATTGATTTTTCGTAAAGAATAAAAAAAATTATAAGCATAAGATTAATAATCTTTACAATTAAAATTTTAAATTTTAATTAAGTTAAAATTATTTATAAAATTGTTGTTCATATTAAATAAGAATGGTTAAATTGGGATAAGACAAACCATTATAAAGAAATGAATCTTTTGAGAATTTTTTTTATCATAAATAGGACTTAGGGCATCTCCAACGGTTCACCAAATGTTTCATCAAATCTAAGTAAAAAAAGCACAAATTCCTCTATCTGATATCAGTCACTCCAATGGTCATCCCTTCAACGATGAATTTATAGTTGTCATCAAAACAAAAGTCATTTGAGAGGTTGACTGGCTAGTCGACCAGCAAGAGTAAATGAAGAAAAAAAAAATTTATACTTTGTGTTCCATATCCAGAACTAGAAAAACGATGGTTTGCTCAATCCATAACATATCTCATAGTTTGCTCAATCCATAACCCATCTCATGGTTTGCTCAATCTGGGCATCAAGAAAAACGATATTGTACTCATTTTCGCCCAAATTCGATCCAATTCCCTATTTGTTTCTTTGGAATCATCGCAACCGGCGCTATCGCAACTACTGTAAATCCTATGTACACAATCACTGAGCTTTCAAAACTAATCAAAGATTGCAAACCAAAGCTTATTATCACTGTTTCTCAATTATGGGAAAAAGTTAAAGGCTTTAGTATACCATGTATTTTTTGGGGGTTCTAAAAAATCTGCTTCGATTGTTACGAACTAAAATTCAAAAGTTACGTCTTTTATTGATTTGATTAGGAGTGTTGGGTCGGTTTCAAATTTGCATGAGGTTTCAATTAGATCAAATGGTAAAGCTGCTCTGTTGTATTCATCAGGGACACAGTTGTAGAGAGGCAATGAAATAGCTTTATTTGGTTAAAGAGGTGGTCGACCGGGGAGTTGACCTAGGGGTCGACCTCCCAATGTAAAATTTTCACAAAATTTTGCTTGAGGTGGTCATTCGGGAGGACGTTCGGCCGGATGTCCGGAGAGTCCACACTCAACGGCTATGCACAGTAAATTGCTAAAAAGTGCAAGATGTCTTCAGTTTGGTAAAAATTTTGGAGCATTCTCAATTTGATTTCATTTTGATAAAACCGTTGTCAAAAAAAAGTGTACTTTTTCACCAAATTCAAATTTGGTGATACATCTAGTGAACCGTTGGAGATGGCCTTAGTTGTCCATATTGAAACTTGATAAGACTCATTAGTAATCTTAAGAGCAAAATAGGACTTATTAATTATTTTTTTAAAATTTATCTGGAAAAAAAAAATTCCAAATAAATCTCCTTTTGTTTTTATCAAACTCAAGTACCTAAATTTACTTGCCCAATACACCTCATTGGGAGGTCAATGATTCGATTTATTGAGATTTTTTCCCACATTACTAAAAAAAATTTACTATCACTATTCTGTCTCGATAGTTTTAGAAACTCAAATTTTCATTAAAGTCATCAAATTTGTTTGCATATAAAAATTTCAATTTTTACGACCAGAACCTAACGAATTTGAACATTTAATATTTAATTATTTATGAATTGAATTTTGTTAAGTTCCGATGGAATGTTCAAAATTTGAAGATAAATTAAATGTTAGACATTTATTTTGTCAATTTTTGAATCCAAATTTCACCAACGCTCTATTTATTTGGGTAAAAAATATTTTCTACAGAAATTTTTTTTAGAAAATGTTTTTTGAAGAAAACATTTTTCTATATTTGGTGGTGGTAGTGGTGAAACGAAAGTGGAGGTGAAGGTGGAGGTGGTGGCATGGTGGTGGGACAGTGGCAGCGTTGGTGATAACAGCGGTGATAGTGACACTAGCAGGGGTGATGGTGGTAGAGGTGAGAGTAGCGGTGGTAGTGTGGTAACATTAGTAACTGGAAACATTTTTCACCTTTTAATAGTGAAAAATATTTTCTACCCATATGGGCTTGTTTTTTGTTGACCATAGAAAATATTTTCCGTTAACTTCGTTTTTCATTATACCAAGCACCAGAAAATACAGAAAATATTTTTCAAAAAATATTTTCCACCCAAACAAATGGAGCGTAAAAACATTTAGGTTTTTGTGTCTCTATTTTGACTAATTCAAGCTCAAATAATTAGTTATATCTAAATTTAGGCAAATTCAACTTCAATCAATCTGTTTTAATACTATAATAATGAAGCAAGAGTGACCAAAAATAGAATAGGCTATAAGCACACTGTATTCTAAGTCACCTTATATATAATACAAATTAGTAGGTGTGTGTCCACCCGATGAGTTTGCTGTTAAATCTATAAAATATCGATTTTGACATTGATTTAAAAATATATATGTGGGAGCCAGAAAAATATAGGTACTAGCTTATTGGGCCTAACCCAAATAAAGCCTACAATGGGTCCAACCCAAACAAATATCACACCCCCCATCTATATAAAGGAGGGGGTATCCCAAGTGGAAGGTATGTTTTGATCTCTCTCTACAGAACACACACCCCTTCAAATATATATACAATTTACTTCCTTGATTGAAGGACTAACTTCATCATCGGAGAGTCCCCGGCCGGCAACCCCGGTTGGGTGGCACCGACTATGTTCATCTTTACAGATTTACAGGGGTGAAGCTCTTCTCTTCATTGGATCTCTACAACATCTATGTGAGAGGATATTTCATGGTCTCACAATATATATTGTATGTTGTCTTAGTAAAAATATTGTTTTCCAGATCGAAAGTCTCAGGGTCAAGTCTCTACCTACTTTCTATACGAAAAATCTAACATCTCTGAGATTTTGATTTTTTGATTATGTTCCAATTTAAAACAATAAATAACACTCACAATCAAACAATTAAGGCAAGTAGACACAATGATTTAACGTGGAAAAACCACAATTTGAGCGCCTCCAATTGTGAAAGAAAAAACTATGGGCTAAAACTATAAAACAATCTAGTAAGAAGACAAAAAAAAAGTAATTACTCATGTGTACTCTCAATTACTTAGCACATCCACGCCTGTGGGGGCTGAATATTGGAAGTCGTAGGGATTCTGGAGAGTCGAACATTGAAGAATCAAGATTCGAAACATTTGGCCATTGCCACGAAAACTCGGACCCAACCTTATTCGGCTAGATAGTCGATTAAGCAAGGAGCTGAGTGAAGATCGGTTTATTACAAAATATGCCAAATAGGAGGTTGGATTTGGAACTGTGGGAGCCGAATTTTAAAGGAGGTATACTTTAACAGACAGGTATTGCCCGGCTCTGTCCAGAACCATCAGGATTCCGAATATAAAGGGTAGATGGGCCGAATAGGTACTGAGCTATGGAGCCAAGTAAATATGAACATAATGAGCGAAAAGTAGACCTGGCCCTGAGGCCCAGGGAACGAGTATAAATAAAGGAATAGCAGACCAAGAATGGTATGTGATAATTGTGATGTTTAACTTAGAATACAAGTAATCTAGAACGAGAGACTGACTTGTCCGTCGGAATGCTAATTTCGGCACCCCCGACCGGAGCGTTTACTTCCTTTCAGGTGCTTATCAGTGGATCACGAGCGTCTCCCAGGATCAGAAGAGTATTTTCAAAAACCACTTCCCCACAACTGGCGCCGTCTGTGGGAATACTCAAGCATATCCATGGCAGACGTGACGAAGGACCCTCTAATAGTCACTGATGAAAACACGCAGGTAGACGTTTTCACTCCAACAAACACGCACGGACCGAAGCTTCTCCTAGCAAGACACGTTTTGAACTTCGCCTCACCTTCGACTCCAGAACATGAGGCAATGCAAGCGATCATGGAGCAGGCAAAGCAAAATGAGCAGACATTGGAAAACTTGATCGACGAGAACGAGCGCCTTCGTCAGGATTTGGCTTTGAAGGTAGTAAAATCCAAACAAGTCGTGCTCCAAAATCCCGAGCGACCTTTGAAAGCAGGTGATCGACGGCCTCGAGCTCGGCTTCAAGACACCGATAGCAGCATCGACTTATTATCTCCGAATCCCAAGAAGAATGGACGATCTGAAGTTTCCAGTTCCTTCGAAGAAAGTTCGCATATAAAGTGGACCCCCTCGTTCTACATCAGGCCATTAGAAGCGGTGGCACCACCCGACACGACAAGAAGGGATAGGCGGTGTGAATATCGCGAAGATCACGATCGTGACAGTAGCTATGCCATGAAAGACCTTCAGGAGTTGGTCCGAGATGTTCAGTCCCAGCCATGCCTAAACGTGTGCAACCAGACCAATGGTACTTTGGCAGGAATAACTTCCGCTTGCAGTCATCCATATGATATACAGCTTGCCAACGCCCTTAGCCGTGCATACAATTCAAAAACACCCTGCATCCCAGAAGCAACTCACGCCGGCGAAAAGGCCGCATGAAGCTCTGAGTATCACCTTCGACGATTCTGATCTTATCGACATAACAGTCCCCCACATTAATCCACTGGTCATTGAACTACATGTCAACCGATTTACTATCGAGCGTGTTCTCATAAACCAGGGAAGTACTTCTGAGGTTGTGTATTACAAGACCTTCATCAAACTTGGCTTAAATGAATCAGACTTGTCTCCGGCTCCTTAGAATATCCGTTGGGGAAAATCATACTACCCGTCCGAGCAGGCTCCCAAACAGTGGATGTGGAATTCTTGGTCGTCAGGTTGCCTTCGCCGTACAATCTCATCATGGGGCGAACTTGGTTGCATACTATGCGGGCTGTCCCAAGCACCTATTATCAGCTTCTGCGCTTCCCGACAGAATACGACATCGAGCAGATCCGTGGTTCCCAACAAACAGCACAAGTATGCTATCTCCTCTCCGGAAAGGCACCAAAGGATTTGCAAGTTAATTCCATCGAGGTGCCGGATCGTGAAAGCCTCGACGATGTCGGGCGGCTCCCGAAAGAGAAAGCCACGGAAGATTTAGACCGAATTGATATTGACGGCAATCCAGAGAGATTCTTCATGGTCGGCGCCTCCCTGAATCAAACCGACAGACAGCAGCTAGTATCCTTCCTGCTTGATAATCTTGATGTATTTACATGGACTCCATATAAAATGTCGGGCGTCGACCCAACTGTTTCCGAGCATCGTTTCAATGTTGACCCTAAGTGCAAGCCGATCGTTCAGAAAAACCGGCGATCTACCGCAGAGCACACTACCATCGTGATTGAAGAGGTTGACCGGCTGCTTGATGCAGGGGCAATCAGGGAAGTTACCTACCCCACATGGCTCTCTAATACTATAGTTATAAAGAAGAAGAACGGTACATGGCGAGTCTGTGTTGATTTCACGAACCTAAACAAAGCCTGCCCCAAAGACTGTTTCCCTCTCCCAAGGATAGACCAATTGGTAGTTGCTACAGCACGCCATCAACGCATGAGTTTCCTCGATGCTTACAGAGGCTACCATCAAATTGCCATGCATCCGGAAGACCAGGAGAAAACTGCATTCCTCACCCCAAGAGGAACCTACTGCTATAAGGTTATGCCTTTTGGGCTAAAGAACGCCGGGACAACCTACTAGAGACTAGTCACCACCATGTTCAAAAAGCAACTCGGTCGCACAATGGAAGTGTACATTGACGATATGGTGGTCAAGTCAAAGGTAAAGTAGAATCATATAGCCAATCTTGAAGAAACATTCGGCATCCTACGCAAATATGGAATGAAGCTGAACGCTTCCAAATGTGCCTTTGGAATCGGCTTTGGCAAATTCTTGGGATATATCCTCAATCACCGAGGAATCGAAGCTAACCCAAGGCAGATCACAGCAATCCTGGAGCTCAGCTCCCCCCGATCAGTAAAAGAGTTGCAAAAGTTAATGGGGATGGCCGCCGCGCTCAACAAGTTCATCTGTCGTTCCACAGATCGCTGCCGACAATTCTTTCATACACTACGGCAGGGCAAGGCTTTTGAATGGTCCTCCGAATGCGAAGCCGCTTTCAACGGCCTTAAGACGTACCTCCGCTCAGTACCACTCTTGGCAACGCCCTCTCTTGGTGACCCGCTCATTATGTATCTAGCAGTTTCCGACCGGGCCGTCAGCGCCGTGCTGATAAAGAAAGAGCTGGGAGAGCAACAGCCGGTATATTATGTGAGCAAGGAAATGGTTAATGCCGAAACACGACCATCCGCTGGAAAAGCTCATCCTAGCCCTAGTCATGGCGGCGAGGAAACTGATGCATTACTTCCAGGGTCATAGCGTTGGGGTGCTAACAGACTATCCCCTCCGGTCTGTACTACGCAGTGCAAAAGCTTCCAGACGTGTTTCAAAGTGGGCTCTGGAACTCGGCCAATACGATATTCAATTTCTACCCAGAACCTCAATCAATGGGCAGGTGCTTGCTGACTTTGTCGTTCAATTCACTGGTGTCCTCACTACTTCAAGCCTGACGAAATTCGACCGAAGCCGAACTGGAGGATTTATGTTGGGGATATTTGGCAGTTGTATTGCGATGGATCATCCAATCAGCGGGGCAGTGGAGCCGGCGTTGTCATCATGTCTCCTGACGGTGCAATAATTGAGCAGGCTTTCAAGCTTGGCTTCGAAGCATCAAATAACGAAGCCGAATACGAAGCCCTCCTAGCCGGTTTACAGAATGCGCACGTTCTTGGCGCTCGGCGTTTGCTTGTGTTTTGTGATTCAAAACTGGTGATCAACTAGCTAAAGAGGGAGTACGCGGCAAGGACTGACCGCATGGCAGCCTACCTGAAAACGGCCAATTCCTTGTTGGCAAAATTCGACCATTATGAGTTGAACCAGAAAACACGTGATCAGAACACCCTTGCAGACGCCTTGGCTTGCCTAGAGGGCAAAACAAGGCATGGCAATGTATTTCAAGAAAATGTGTGTACCAACACATCCCTTATCATGTTTGTGATTCAAAGGGGTATGTTCCTTAATTCTCAGACCACTAATTACGGATTTCAATGCGTGATGGCCCAAGGAACCAAGTCGTGCATTTTGATTTCAAATGAAATACAATGCATAGAAACATACCAAGGGGCTTTCAACCTCTATCATGGCTTGATCAAGAGGTGAAAGATGCATGCAATGATATGCAACCTAGACATGTGAGCTAAGTGTGCAACATGAGATGCAAACAAGTAAGCATGCAATAGGCACACAACCTAAGCAAATAAGTATGCAAGACATGGAATAACTATGCAAGCTTAACCATGCAAGCATGCAAGGTGCAACATGGACAACATGTTAGGCAACTTAGCCAAGAGAATGCGTGCCAAATGCAAAGCGATTGAAGCATGCAACACATGCAATAGGCTAAGTATATGACAACACACAAGGTGAGCATGCAACAACATGCAAACAATGGACTTATACCAATTTGGGCAGCCCTATACTAGGCCCAAAACAGTGGCCAAAAGCTATGAGGATGGGGCCAAATGCACATACAAGCATGCATGCAAATGGACCAACACTTAAGCATCAAAGAGACAACTTTTAAGCACACTTAAAAGAAGATAAACATGGACACATAGCATGCATAGAAAGCTCTGAAAATCATGTTATAAAGGTGCCAAACCAAGTAAACGAGACAAGCTAAACATGCAACTATGGTCCAAGATTCAAGGAAAGCCTAAGAGGGCTTAAACCATGGCTAAGTCAAACAAGCCTCACAAGGCTAAAAGGACTTAAAACAGGTCCAAGGCAGACCTAAACAAAGCTAAGGACACACCTAGATGGCATCTAAGTGGTCTAAACATGCAAGCATACAAAAGAGGCCACACATGGAGCATAAGATGACAACCTTGTAAAGCATTAAAGGGACATCAAATGCAAGCATACAAGCATACCATGAGGACAGAAATGATGCTATAAGTAGTACCAAACCACTGAAATGATGCAAGGATGACATGTTAGAGGGGTCACTGCTCAAGGCATACAAGAGAGTTTGCATGGTAGTTATACAAAGCAAAGCATGGATGACTCAAATGACCAAAAACAGTCCCTTAGCATACTAAAACAAGCATAAAAGCTTCACAAAGCTAGGCCGAGAACATGCTAGAACAAGGCTCAAAGCACAAAGCATGTTAAGGCTAAACACATGGCATTACAAGACATGTATGCAAGGCATGCATGGTGTGTCTAAACCAAGCAAAAACAGAGGTAATACATGGCAATATAAGCACAAAAACAGCTAAGGCATGACCACCATACACTTAAACAAGATGCTCACACATGAGGCAAAAATGGCCCTTTTCAAGGACAACAAGGAAGGGGGGGTGGCCCTCTCCTTCTTAGGACCTTAAGGCACCATCCTCACCACTGAAATCCCTCAAGATTTCGGTGGTGAGGAGGCCCAAACAAAGTGGTCTCGGAGCTCACCAAAATAGCACAAAAATAGGTCCAAACAAGACCTAAGAGGGGTCAAACACCCCCAAATGACAAAGCAACCTTAAACAACTATGTTAAGAACTCAAAATCAAGACTTTTATTAGTTATACACAAAGTCTAAAAATAGTTGCAAGATTGGTTAAAAAGCTATGCAAAAATGGGGAATAAAGGATGAAGTTCTTACCCTTGATGACCCTCTTTACAAACAATGTTCCAGTTGGTTCTTCAAGCTTGAATCCACTCAAGAACACCAAGAACAGCTCTCTGGCCCCTCAGAAACCAAGAGAAAGTGTAACTCTATGTGTTTGTGTGCAATAGTAAGACTAAAACACACACTTATGCACTAAAGAGAGAGATATAGAGATAGAATAGCTACAACTATGAACTAACCCTAACTCAGAGCTCCCTCTGTCTTTTTATTGTGTAACCCTAATAGAGGGAGAAGAGGCTCCCTCTTATAAAGCTCACTCTTGCAAAGCTTCTCAAGAAAGCTAGTCAAGAGGGAGATCCCTCCATACACGTGTATGGAGGGGAGCAAAGTGGGTGCCAGCTATCACAGCTGGCACAAAATATCTGCCAAAAGCAGATGCACAGTGGCCGGCCAACCAAAAATGTAATTTGACCAAAATAGATGGCCGACCGACCATCCAGAGTGCCGACCGACTAAATATTTGGCCGATGGCAACAAAACTCAGCCGGTGGCCTCAAGCCATGGCCGGTGATGTATGGGAATAGCCAACAAGCCATTCCCTGCCCCTCAAAGGCAAAACACAAGTGTTTGGTGCAAGACCAAACACAAAATAGTCGAGTCGAGAGATTCTGAGGCAGGGTGCGTGGCCAAGACCTCTGAGAACTCAAGACGAACACAAACATGGATGATCACTGAGTGTTCAAACGGTGACGTCCAAGTCTTGAGCACGGTCAAAAATGGGGTGTCTACAACAACCCAAACAAAGGAAGTAGAAATCAAACTCAACAAGTTAAATGTCTAAACAGATAAGGTACAAAGGGTTAGATCTTGACCCAGGCGTTATAGTCGTCGTGCATGTACTCTCTTTGTTATACTCAACTTAATGTCTATGTGAGTCTTATAATTTCTATATGAGTGAATGTCCTGGGGATAATATTTATAGTTTTGTTTGTGACTATTCTGAAAGGTTATGACTTTTCTATGAAGAGTTATATATTTCCGTCTGAACAGACACAGTTAAATTCCATTCATACTAAAAAATCCAACAGATGGGTTTGATTTGTAAGTAAGTGGTGGCCAGATTTGCATAAGTAAGAGAAGGAAAAAAGGGAAATAAGAAGAATAAAGGAAAATTTTCATCCAATAATTTGGAGATTCCACGAGCTTATAATAACCAGTTTACTTTCCATCCCTACTATAATTCTCAAAATTTTTCCATTGACTTGAAATATGTTGCCTAATATTACAATGTGTTGTAATTTTCCCAAGAAAAATTAAAAATTACATATGAGAATTGGGTCTTTTCTACCGCTTGAACCTCATCCTTCCACCACAAAGTTTCCTTAGAATTAGATCCCTTTCATTTCTTGTCACAACCCAAACCCGCCCCTATAGGTTTAGTGTCGTAACTAGCCAGTAATCCTTGAATTACCAAAGGCCTCTTAACAGAATGATATAAAATAAGGGGTTGCGGAAGCAAATATAGAAAATATACAGCGTCCATAGAGCTGTGTTAACGTATATGAGACAGAAAACTTCAAAACAACTTATATATATGTGACAAAATACATTAGTCTTACGTCACCCAAATACACAGACAATGCCAAAAGGGAACTTAGCCCAATGTACAGATAAGCAAAACATCTGTAACAAGGTTACAAAACTAAACATTTCAAAAGGGAACCTCCTCGGGAGGCATAGTGGCTGCCTGACCCAAAACTCCAGGCAGCAGCTTACGCGCCTGCTCACCTACATACATAATATAAATAATGAGCGGAAGCCCAGTGAACAATAACTGAGTAAAAGGTTTAAATGAATGATGTCCATAACAAAATCAGAAACCAGAGGTCATAACAGAAACAAATTTATATTCATTTTCTTGTTCAACTTCATACAAATATTAAAGTTCATGCTTCATCATACAAGGTACATCTTGTAGTGTTATCATGCTTGTCAGTTCCATAAGGAACCTCCGGTACCAAGAACTTGTAATATACTTGAGCCACGGTATTGTTACCCCGAGAAAGGCCATGAGACCACGGTATTATTACCCCTGGGCAAGGGCCTTGCTTATAAACCACGGTATTGCTACCCCCGACCAAGGTCCTTGTGCTAAGGATGCCACGAATACTTGTCAGAAATTGAACATTCGCTCGTTGGACATAATATAACATTTCATAAAACAGAGCATTTCTTGTCATATCATATCATATAAGAAATTACTTAGACGTAAACATAACTTTACAAAGCGATTACCCACAAATGGCTCCACTTATAGAATAGAAAAATCTGATAACTTGTGGCGTGTGACCTACACACACATAACAGAAACACATAATGAAACACACACTCGGTTAGTACTTAATTTCTTTCGTTTCATTCTTAGTGTGTTTCTAAGTCTTGACCTCTTATTGAGTCTTAATCATAGCCTAGAAATGCCTAGGATGCAATGTGGATGCCAAAATGCACTTTGGAACCCTTAACAAAATTTGCTGAAAACAAGAGCGGACATGCAAACATGTGAGGGGCTATTGGTTGCGTGATTTCCACGCTCGACGGTCGCTGGAGCGTGAGACTCAGGTCCTCGCTCAAGCACAACTCTTGTCGCTCGAGCGGTCTGCAAAAATATGAAACTTTTAGGAGCTCGCATTTTACGTTCGCGCGGACTTCTGGTCGCTTAAGTAAAAGTGTAGGATCACAGAGTGGTCGCTCAAGCGTAGCTTCTGCCGCTCAAGCGGAAGTGCAGAATCTAAAATTTCCAGATTGCACTCTTAAGCTCTAAACTCGAATTACAGACCTTAAAACTCATCTTTCTAGGCCAAAACTTCAGAAAACATTTAGAAACTTGTAAAATACCATGGTTTGAAGATCATTTCACTAAATCAAGGCCCAAAAGCATGTTAATTGATCAAAACTCCAACTTGTAATTTATGAATATGCCGTGAACATGACATTCATGAATTACTTTGAACTAAGGCTTTCCAAAATATGATTAATTAAGGTCAAATGGTAAGAAATGTGATGAATTCTCAAAACCAAGTCAAGATAGACACATGCCTGTGACAATTCTTTAGAAATCTACTAAAAATTCCACGATATGTGCATGCATGCATGATTTGGGTTACAATTCTATAATCCTAGCTTCATTCTCATGTTATTCCACCTCTTTCACTATAATTCTTACAAAACTAATTCAATTACACAAGTAAGGGTTGGATTTCTTACCTTAGATGCTCAATTATGCTCTCTCTAGAGTTAATTAATTGAAGTTCCTAGCCAAATCTCCAAATTCTCAAGCAATTCCTTTGTTTGAAGTCACTTCTCCCCCCCTCTCTCTCTCTCTCTCTCTCTCTCTCTCTCTCTCTCTCTCTTTTTACTCAAGCAAGAGGAAATAAGAGTGCAAAAGTCTATAAGGGATATTGAGGTGGCCTTAAATAGGCTTGATTAAAGAAATTAATTAATTAGCTTAACACTAATCTAACGAGCATTAATTTATTCTAATTTAATCATTCCGAACCGAATTTTAATTAAACCTACCATAGAGTTCCAAAAATTTCAACTAACACATAATTCAAGTCAATTTCGCGATCGGATGCCGATAAGGCCTTCAATTCACAGTACAAAACAGAAACATAAACAGATATTCCTACAATAGACCGATATAAACTCATATAGCACATAACACATGCAATTAACTCATGATTTTATCTAGATTACTTATTAGGCATAATTAATCATGGTTAATCAGTTAATCATAGGTTGGGGTTGTTACAATCTTCTCCCCTTAAAGAGTTTGGTCCTCCAAACTCGAATCGCTTTCATTTTAGAGAATCATCGAATCCAAAAAAAACAAATTAGGGTACCTCCTTATCATATCTTCTTCCATCTCCCAAGTCGTATAGGTCCCTCCGTGGTTTTGCCAATCAACCTTTACTAATGGGATCTCTTTGTTCCTCAGTCTTTTGATTCTTCGGTTAACAATTTGGAGGCCGTTCTTCATACGTGTAGTTATCCTTTAGTAGTATGTGTGTCGGCTCAATCACATATAACAAGTCTCTCAAATAATCCCGAAGCGTAGAGATGTGAAAAACATTGTGCATATGTTCCATTACTGGAGGTAAAGCCACTCGGTATGTTACTGAGTTGATTTTCTCTAAAACTTCATACGGGCCAATGTATCTTGGTGCAAGCCTTCCTTTTACCCCAAATCGTGTCTGGCCTTTCATTGGAGTCACTTTGATAAACACATTATCTACGACTTCATATTCTCTATCACGCCTTCAGACATTGGTGTAACTCTTTTGGCATTTTTATACAGTTTTCAGACGTTGATGGATCAATTTCACATTTTCAGTTGTTTCTTGCACAAGCTCTTGTCCAAACAACGGTCTTTCACCTACTTCAGGCCAACAAATCGGAGAACAACACTTCCTACCATACAAAGCTTCATACGAAGCCATATCGATGCTCGAATGGTAGCTGTTGTTATACACAAACTCGGCCAGCGGTAAGTAGGTTTCCCAATTTCCTTGGAAATCTAGGGCACACATCCGTAACATATCTTCTAAAGTTTGATTGGTTTGTTCAAATTGGCCGTCTGTCTATGGGTGATAGGCACTACTCAGTCGTAGTTCAGTTCCCAAAGTCTATCGTAAACTTTGCCAAAACCTCGACATAAACTTCGAATCTCTATCAGATACAATAGATACTAGCACACCTTGCAATCTCGCAATCTCATTTATATAAATATTAGCCAACTTGTCCGCATTATAAATAGTTTTAACAGGCAGAAAATGAGCAGACCTAGTCAATCGGTCAACAATGACCCAAATAGAATCCATACCTCGAGAAGAGCGAGGCAAACTCATAATGAAGTCCATGGTGATATGCTCTCATTTCCATTCCGGTACTGGGAGCGGCTGTAGCAATCCAGTAGGTCGTTGATGTTCAGCTTTAAGTTGTTGGCAGTGCAAACTTCTAGCTAAAAAGTCAGCAATGCTCTTCTTCATTCTAGGCCACCAAAAATTTTGTTTCATGTCATGGTACATCTTTGTATTTCCCGGATGCATAGCAAATTTTGAATTGTGAGCCTCGGTCATAACGTGTTTCCTTAAACCAGAACAATTTGGTACGCAAAATCTATTCTAAAATTTTAACACATCATTTTCAATCATGAACCCGGGTCTCAATTTTGAGTCAATTTCATCGAAAATTTTCTTCAAGAATTCATCTTCAAGTTGTTTCACTTTAATCTCTTCAATGATTTCAGGTTGAGCAGAAATGGCGGCTAAGATCCCGCCTTGTTCACGTAGCACAATTTCAATCTCATTCCTTTCTAGGTCACATATTAACTCCTTCTGACCAGTGAGTAAACATGACAAATTACTCATGAATTTCTGGCTTATGACATCTGCAATGATATTGGCTTTTCCCGGATGGTACAAGATTTGCAGGTCATAATCCTTGATCAACTCAAGCCATCGTCGTTGTCTCATATTCAGTTCCTTTTAGGTGAAGAAATATTTGAGGCTTTTATGATCAGTGTACACTTCACAAGTCACACCGTATAAATAATGTCGCTAAATTTTTAAAGCAAATACCACAGCGGTTAATTCAAGGTCATGGGTTGGATAATTCTTTTCATGAGAATGGAGTTGTTGAGAAGCATAAGTAATTACTTTTTCATTTTGCATCAACACACCCCCGAAGCCTTTGTAGGAAGTATCACTGTAAATTTGAAATCCATCAGTACCATTAGGCAAAGTCAAAATTGTTGCAGTTACTAACCTGGTCTTTAACTCTTGGAAGGCAGTCTCTCTTTGATCAGTCTAAACAATTGGTGTAGCTTTCTGTGTCAATTGAGTGAGTGGCAAAGCAAGTTTGGAAAAATCTTTTACAAATATGCGATAATAGCCTGCAAATCCCAGAAAACTTCGAACTTTTGATACATTTGTCAGTCTAGGCCAGTCCACAATAGCTTCAATTTTCTGTGCGTTAACAGAGATACCATCCTTGTCGATTACATGCCCCAGAAATGCCATACCATCAAGCCAAAATTCATATTCGGAAAATTTTGCATATAACTTCTTTTCCCTTAGGGTCTGTAAAGCAATTCTCAGATGATTTTCATGTTTTTCCCTGCTTTTAGAATAAATTAATATATCATTGATGAACACAACAATAAACTCATCAAGGAATTGTTTTAACACTCTATTCATTAAGTCCATGAATGTTGCAGGTGCATTAGTTACCCCAAATGGTATGACTAAGAATTCATAATGTCTGTATCTAGTTCGGAAAGTGGTTTTCTCAATGTCTTCTGCTTTCACCTTTAGCTAGTGATATCTGGATCTAAGGTCTATCTTAGAGAACACCTGTGCTCCTTGAAGTTGATCAAACAGGTTATTTATTCGGGTGGTGGGTACTTGTTCTTGATAGTTACTTTGTTTAATTCACGGTAGTCAATACATAGCCACAAAGACTAGTCTTTCTTTTTGAAAAATAACACTGGAGCACCCCAAGGTGAAGTGCTTGGGTGAATAAACTTCTTGTCTAACAATTCCTAAAATTGAGTTTTCAATTCTTTCAATTCAGAGGTGGACATTCTGTATAGGGTTCTAAAAATTGGTTATGTCCCGGGTACTACATCAATGGAGAACTCAAGTTCTCTATCAATTAACTCCCCAGGTAGGTCAGTGGGAAATACATCAGAAAATTCACAGACCACGAGAATATTTTCCACACTTACACTGTCCAAAGACACAATCAACACACAAAACAAATAGCCCTGATAGCCTTTTCTTAATAATTTCCTGGCTTTCATAAATGAAATCAAGTATGGCAGAGGAACTAACCCATTTCCAGTAAAAACAAACTCAGGCGTACCAAGTGGTCTAAACACAACATATTTACTCGGACAGTCAATGGTTGCGTAGTACTTAGTCAACCAATCCATACCCAGAATACAATCAAAATGATCAATGCTGAGAGGCAACAAATTAACATACAATGTCATATCACCAATCATGATATCACATGCCAGGTAAACATAAGCACATATCATAGAACCCCCAGGCGGTGTAGACACAGATAATAAACAGTTCATAGGTTCTAATAGTCTAGTTAATTTCTGATAAAAGCATGCGATACAAATGAACGCGTAGAACCAGAATCAATCAGCACATAGGCATTCTGAGCATAGATAAAGATTATACCTGACACCACTAACTCAGTATTCTGTACATCTTAGGTACTAATGCAAAACTCAGCCTTGTCTCAAAGTTTCTTCTCTAGCATTGGCCCTCATGTTGGTTCTTGGTGCAGGAGCAGAGCCGGCTGAACTTGTCGCAGGTCGGGTAGTCGTATCGAGTCTCATCAGGCAATCTCTAATCATGTGGCCTATCTTGTCACATTGAAAACAAGCACCAGATACGTGGTGACACATGCCCCTATGTTTCCTTCCACATTCTGGACAAACTGGCATAGACCCACTGCTTTGGCTTGAGCTACTTGACAATCCAGTATTTTGCTTCTTCGAAAATGATCGGCCCTTCTTGAAATTGAATCTGACCCTTTTACCTCTCCATTCAGTTATTGGAGTTGTAGCTTGTGTCTTTGCTACTAGTATGGCCTCTACTATCAATGCCCTATCAAGCACTTCCACATAAGTAGGCAATTTCAAGACGCCTACTCGATTATTTACTTCTAGATCTAGTCCTCCCTCAAAATTTCGTGCTTTCTTATAATCTGTGTCCACCATATGAGGAGCGAATCCGGCCAACTCTGTGAACTTAGCCTCGCACTCAACTACGGACATCTTCCCTTGCTTAAGTTCTTGGAATTCAGAAACTTTTTGGTCTTTAAAGCATTAGGGAAAGTACTTGTTGTAGAAGATCTCATTGAATTGAGCCCAGGTCATATTCCCATTGCTATTTTAGATCAATAACCACCATCTCCGAGTTTCATCTTTAAGAGTATAGGTGGCCAATAAAACCTTCTGATTCTTAGTACAGGGGAACACTTCAAATAACTTCTCCATTTCAAGTAGTCATGTCTCCGCTTTCAACGGTTCAATATCACCCAAGAAAGTTGGCGGTTTCATCTTCATGAATTTCTGCGTTAGATTGATGATGTCATTATTATCCAACTTAACCTGGACCAGAGGGGGCGGAGGAGGCATCGGTTGTTGTCTTTGTTGCTGTGCTATTGCTTCAGTTAGAGTGATAATCATTTGTTCCATTCGGCTCATGCGAGCCTCTGAGGATTCACTTGTATCATTACTTCTTGCATTCTCCATTAGCTATAGGTAAACAAAAGAATAATAAACACAGGCAAATAGTTCTTTTCACAGTGTTTGGAACATTCACACCCAATTCATTCGTTTTAATTTCATGTGTTCATGTTCTGATGTAGTTTTCTCATGCACAGAAATTAATACACACTCACATATGCAGATGGAATGCCCCTAACTCTCACTAGGACATCCTATAGCTCACATGGACTCATGTGTGCGGTATAATGCTTGCTTTGATACCACTTTGTCACAACCTAAACCTGCCCCTATAGGTTTAGCATTGTAACCAGTTAGTAATCCTTGGATTACCAAAGGCCTCTTAACAGAATGATATCTAATAAGGGGCTGCAGAAGCAAATATATATAATGTCCATAGAGCTGATTTAATGTATATGAGACAGAAAACTTCAAAACAATATATATATATATATATATGTGACGTCATAAATACATTAGTCTTACGTCACCCAAATACATATATAACGCCGAAAGGGAACTTAGCCCAATGTACAGATAAGCAAAACATATGTAATAAGGTTACAAAACTAAACATTTCAAAAGGGAACCTCCCCAGGAGGCATAGTGGCTGGCTGACCCAAAACTCCAAGCAGCAACTTAAGCCTGGTCATGTGCCTGCTCACCTACATACATAATATAAATAATGAGCGGAAGTACAGTAAATAATAACAGAGTAAAGGGTTTAAATGAATGATGTCCATAACAAAATCGAAAATCAGAGTTCATAACAGAAATAGATTTATATTCATTTTCTTGTTCAACTTCATACAGAAATTAAAGTTCATGCTTCAACATATACATGGTACATCCAGTAGTGTTATCATGCTTGTTAGTTCCATAAGGAACCTCCGGTACAGGGAACGTATAATATACTTGAGCCACGGCATTATTACCCCCGAGAAGGGCCATGAGATCTGTAGACACCCCATTTTTGACCGTCCTCAAGACTTGGACGTCATCGTTTGAACACTCGATGATCATCCATGTTCGTGTTCGTTTTGAGTTCTCGGAGGTCTCGGTCGTGCGCCTTGCCTCAAGATCTCTCAACTTGTTTGTTTTGTGCTTGGTTGTGAACCAAACACCTGTGTTTTTGCTTCTGAGGGAAGAGGGTGGCTTGTTAGCCGTTTTCTCAAACCACAGGCCAAGGCCTGAGGCCATCAGCCCCCTTTTCTTGCCATCGGCCAATAGTGTTGGCCGGTCGGCACTTTGTTTGGTCAGTCAGCCACTGTTTTGGTCAGTCGGCCACATTTTATGGCCGAGGCCTTTTCTTTGCCTTTTTCAGGCATTGTGCATGCCAGCTGTGCCAGCTGGTAAGCACAGACTCTGACCTCTATACACGTGTATGGAGGGATTTGAGCCTTGTTTAGCTTCTCTTGGAAGCTTGGCTAAGTTGGATTTCTATAAAAGGAGGGCCACTTCTCCCTTTCCAGAGGTTCAGCCAATTGATATAGAAGAGATATATCACTCTCTCTCTATATCTCCTCTCTCTCTATAGTTGTGTGTGTAATAGTGTTCTAAAGGCTGTTTTGTTCATATTTTTGCACTAAAGCACCTAGTGGCACACTATCCCTTAGTTACTAAGGTGCTAAAGGGTTGATTTCAGAGTTTTTGAGTTGGTTTTTATCAGAAGGAGGTGCTGGAGTTGGTGTTCTTGAAGTGTTCTTCAAGGGTGAGTCAACTTGCTTTTGATACCCCATTTTGGCTTAAGCTTTTACACATACTTCTATTTTGTTTTAAGCTTGACTCTACACTACAAAAGTTCTGATTTTGTATGCTTGTTATTGTTGCTTAAGGTCACTTTTGGATTGGGGGTTGTCTACCCCCTCTTAGGCCTTGTTTGGCCTTGTTTTGTGCCTTTACTTTTGAGCTTTGGGATCATCCTAGTTTAACCTTCTCACCACTGAGGAGAAGTGGTTTTGAGGTCTTGAATAGGGGAGGGACACCCCTCTCCCTTTGTGTCTCATTTGCTAGCATAAATGGCTTATAACATTTGCATGTTTTCTTAGCATGTCTTGGTTCTATTTCAGCACTTTTTAGTGGCTTTTAGGACCTACCTTAACTCTATTCCATGTTGGTTTGATGGCATCTTGCATGCTTCTCATACTTGTAGAGTAATCTTGCATGTTTGCATAATATGCATCTTGCATTTAGACCATCATGCTTGCATGTTTTGACTTAACTTTGAGAAGTTTTTAGCCTTGTTCTATCATGCTTAAGCTCTGTTTGGTGTTGTCTTGGTCATGTTTGCCATGCTTTGTATAGCCACCATGCATTCTAGCTTGTTAGCTTTGGGTGTGTGAGTCATTAGCATGCTTCACTTGGGCTATTTCAGTGATTTGGCATCATTTGTCATGATATTTCAGTCCATGTTCCATGGTCGTATGCTTGCATTTGCCATCCTTTCAATGCTTTAAAGAGTTGTTATTTTGTGCTCTATGTTTGGACCATTGTGTATGTCTCCATGATTAGGTCTTTGGGATGCCTTCTCACTGGGTTTTGGGGCTTATTTTGACATATTATAACTCTGTTTTTCATGGCCTAATTCATGCCATGATTGGTTGTAGTAGGTGTAGTGCATTTCCCTTTTTGGGCCTTGTATGCGTCTTGTTTTGTGCCCGCCTTTTTAGCATGCTTTGGTCTCATCCCATGCATGTTCTAGCCTTGTTTTGGTCTACCTTGGGACTGTTTTGGGTCATCTTGGCCCTTTGGGGCTTGGTTGACATGGTCATGATGAGAGCCCCTTGACTAGCTTTGAGCATTGAGTCTATTGGCATGCTATGCTTCACTTGTGTATATGATTTGGCATCATTCTTCACATGATTTCAAAGTTCATTGCATTGTAATGTTCTCATGTTTGTCCCCTTTTGCTCATGTTTGAGGATTGTGCATTGTTGCATAGTGTTTAGACCAATATGTGTACATGTTTGTTTCACATGTTGGTGCCTTTTGGTTTAAGTCCATTTGGGCATGTTTGCATTCATGATATTTGCATGCTTGTATTGCATCATGTTTGCGTGTTCGGTATATTGCATGATGCTTAGCTAGTTGCATCACATAACATTGTCACATACTTGGCATGTTCATGTTAAATTAGTTTGAATTACATGCTTAGGTTGTGTTGCATTTGACATGTTTGTTACCTTAGTCTTGTGTACATGTTTGAGTCACATTGCACTTTTGGCATGCTCATGTTGCATTACATTACATTTCCATGTTGTATCGTATTTGGCATACATGCATTGCATTGTGTTTGGTTTGGGGGTGTCAAACCAAACACGAGGAGCGAGGAACATTCGTACTTGAAGTAACGAAACGTGCCTTAACCCTCGGTTGCTGACGCTCTTGATCAAGCATGATAGAGTTCTAGGCGTTCATTTGTTTTGTTGCATTCATTCCATATTGATTCGTACACTTGGCACCTTTGGCCATCATGCATTGAAATGTGTGATTGATGGCCTGAGGGTCGAGAGCCATACTCCCTTGAATTTATAGCATGATAGGGAGAGTGGCCGTGCACACATCATCATGTAAATGCCTTGCCACTCACTGTCTCTCCTCTACTGCAACAAAAACAGAATTCTGCGCGAATACATGGCCGGTCGACCATCTTCAGTGCTGGCCGGCCACGAATATCCAGCCGATGGTCTCTACTTCTGGTCGATGACCAATTCCACATGGCCGGTGTTCCCCTACCTTGGCGGATGACATCCCACAGTGCTCAGCGAGTGGTTCAGAAACATCCTTGGGACTTGTGCAGTCTTCAGAGGAGCAAAACAGTGCAAACAGAGGTAACATGTGGCATGGCAACGGGTTTCCGAGCGAGGCGATCAAGCATGCATCATTCAATCATTCCGAGGTGGAGCTGCGGCGCCCTCCTTTTGTAATTAATTTGTTAATTAATTAAGGGTTTGTAATAATTAATTAGCTAGGATAGTTGATTAATCATTTTGGTTTGTATTATTTATTTGGACCCTCCGTCGAGAGGGCGAATTTTGTAATAAGTGTGCGTGCGTGTGTGCATGTCTTCCAACCTCCATTTCTTTCTCCCTTTTACTTACCTGCTTTTGTTGGTTAGTTCTAGGGCATGTTTCAATTAGCATACTTATGATAGCATGTTTGCATACATTCATTCGTATTGCATGCACCGGGCTCGGTGCATCATACTAATTGCATAGTATTTCAATTCCAACTTGAATACATGTATCGAGGTGTTGCATTTCACATGCCATTCTTAGATTAGCTGAGCCTATTCTAGTTGCATTTTGTATGTGTTGCATTAGCCATTTTAACATGAGCTAGGATCACGCATTTGATTACTAACTAGCTATTGTTTTGGCTCAGAGTACTAGGTAAGCGTTTATGCTTTAGCATATTGCATGCGTGTAAGTGTTGCCATGATAGCATGCTTGCCATGAGGTTATTTGCTTACGTGATATAACTGCCTGAGTGCCTGCGGGTGAAGGTTGGATTACTTGAATTGGAATAGTTCATTAAAATCCGTGTTTTAGCCTACTTGCGAGTAGCAAACCCTAAACCATTTCCAAACAAACGGATATGCGATGTTTTGTTCCAAATTAGGTGATCTAGTCTATACTTGTTTTGCTGTGCGCATCACGTAGTAAAGATTAGCTAATTAACCGGAATAAGAACGCATGTGTTTTTCAAAAGCCAGATATCATGCTTAGTACAGGCCGATCTTAGGATCGAGTGAGCGGGGGTGCTCATAGCTGACCTTCCCCAATCGTACCCAAGTTTCTGAGCCAAGGCAACTTTGGTGATGACGGACACGTGGCCATAGACACGAGTCAGGGTTTCCTAAATTCCCCTAAAATGAATATTTAGGTGGCGACTTTGTAACTGGCAAAGCAGTCCATGTTTGGCACTTCTTTCTTAAAAATTTGTTTTCCAAAACGATTTTCTGGATTTGGACTCTTTGGTGATTTATCAGTCTTGCATTGCACATTGCAAGATCAAATTAAGAACCGTGACAAACGAGTCCGAACTGTAGAAGCATCCAACCGGAGGGCGCGTCTACAGTTTCTAGCGACTCTGCTGGGGATTTAGAGAGCTTGACTCGAACTTATGATATCTTGTTTTGATTACACTTATGTGTTTCTTTGCATTGCATGTGCATTGGTGCGCCTAGGACACCGTGTTTGCCGTATGCTAGTCCTAAACGATTTGCTGGAGGCCCGCTTTGAGAAGCGTCCCATAAGGCTGACCGGTTGCGGGCTCTGCCACGACGGGAACACAAACCCCGATTTTACCGGGGCACCCTCTTTGACCATTCGACCTAGTGCATATTCAGAATCTATAGTGACCATTCCAAACTATGACAGGTTGCTAACCCGATATAGGTTGTTTGAAACCGTTGTGTGCATAGTGAAACCCCAGTTCTTGACAAAACTAGGACAGGGAAACCCTACCCCAACATAGGGGTGTATTGGCTCTCATCTACTTGTTATGTGCTTTTAGAGTGTATCTCTACAGGGTATGCACGTATCAGTCTGCAAGTCTGGATATCAGGCCTGCGGGCATCAGTATCAGTGTTTTGAGAATCAGTAATATCTGCGGGTATCAGATTCAGATTTTGAGCCAGTGATTTTTGGAAACAGTGATCAATGGTTGGGAACAGTTCATTCAGCTTGTATTCACCAACTGTGTGTTGTCTTTATTTAAGCTGTTATGCTGTCCGTTTTTCTGTTCATTATTTCCTTATTATGCTTTATTTATCTTTTTGCAAGGTAGTTTAGCACCATTGATTTCGACCAGTTAGATATCCCCCGAGCACTCTGGATCAGAGGTTGTAGACTTAATCGATCTAAGGATCTGATAGACGAACAAGTGGTGTTCTTTTGTCTACCCCAGTTACCAGAAGGAGGTCAAGAAAACGCAGTGCATCATTGCAGCGGTTGTCAGAACAGTGGTCTACCCCATCAGTGGATAGTCAGGCTGAGGCCACAGTTTTTACTACAAGAATAGATATATCCGTTGTTTAGTCAGATCAGCATAACATGGCAGGGATGGAGGAAATGATGCATCAATTCCAAGAAAGTATGAAAATCATGCAGCAGGGCGTTGTCCGTCAAGCGAAATTTGCCAAACAACAGGCCGAGGTCATGGCTCAACAGGCAGAGTTGATCGCCAAGTTACAACGGCAAACTGGTGCATCTGCTTCACACCAAGTTCCTCCCCTACCAGGAGTTCCAATACCCGGGGAGGCACCAAATGTCCAGGGAGATACGGACATTCCGACAGGGCCAGCTCCGCCCCCAATCCTACCCCAGTTATCCAAAACACCCACCAACCTACCGGATTCTCCCTTTGAGTTCGAGGTGGACCCCACGGCATTAAAAGTGAGCAAGCTTGAAAAACTGTTCAAGAAATCTCAGGGTGTAAAGTCCATTCCAGATATTGAGGATGGGTACACTGACTCGGCCGTGACACTGCCAGACCGATTCAAGATGCCGCATATTGACCGCTTTGATGGATCCGGGGATCCTATGGTGCACCTACAGCTATTTTCAGACATACTAAGGCCAATGGGCCTCACCAGATTACAGAAGCTTTCTCTGTTCGGTTGGACCCTGTCGGGTGTAGCGGCCATCTGGTACGCAAAATTGGAAGATTCCGTCAAGAGGAGTTAGGAGGAGATGGTCGAGGCCTTTATAGCTCAATACTCCTATAATACACAGATCGAGATTAGTGATCTTGAGACAACTAGGCAGGAGCCAAAGGAGAGTTTCTCCGATTTTGTGACCCGGTGGAGGGCTAAGGCTTCGATGATAACCATCAGGCCTGTGGACAAGGATCAGATTAGGATGGTTGTGCGCAACCTCCAGCCCAAACTGATGCAGAAGATGATCGTTCTGTCCCTCCCCACCTTTTCAGATTTACATGAGATAAGGGTACAGATCGAGGATGCAATGAAACAGGGTCTGATTGACCAAGACAGAGAGCAGCCCAAGAGGGCATTCAACCGTAGTACCAATGCATGCACAAGCAGTGCTGCAGCTACCAGATCTTCAGACGTGAGTATGGTTACCACCACCACCACCCCGAGAACCCTTGCAGCTATGCCATTCACCGGTGCGTCCGGAAGTAGCTCACAAACAACCAAGTATTTCCCCCGAGGCCAAAGAACCTTTACCCTGTTATACATGCCTTTGTCTCTAAGGCTCTGGGGATTTTAATTAGAAAGGGGCACTTGAAGCGCCTAGAGCCGCGGTCATTGTCAGAAAAACTTTCCCCTTCCCACAACCCAGCTAAATACTGCTCGTTTCACCAACAGCATGGTCATGACACCGACTAATGCTATCAACTGCGTCATGAGATTCAAGATCTCATTGACAACAAGGTGATCGTGCCTCCAGAGAAACCCAATATCACAACCAACCCTCTCCCACCACATAACCAAGCTCCACCTCCCAAACGTATCAATTTGATCCAAACTAGAGTTGTGTCATACGACCCTAGTATATATATCACCCCTTCCTACCTGTCCAAGCCAGAGGTGTTCATTCCTGGCAGCAAGGACTTGTGCATGTTGGACATCTTCCAAACCCAACCTGAGTCGGTGATGGCTATCGAAGATGGAACAGAAATTACCTTGGGAGTAGAAAGGAATGAAGATTCAGACCCGAGCGGTTATATCACACCAATGGATCAGCCTAAACTAGAGGTAGAATTGCCAGTGGAGGCACTGATCAGTGTAGTTAGGGAGGATCAACTTAATCAGGGGCTGGATGACCTGGCAGAACTAGAGGAGGACATTGCAAATCTTCAATTCTTCAACAAACAGGATCCAGGGGACGTGACTGTTAACTGGTTTGGTTTAGAAGGGTCAGCAGAAGCTACTGGATGGCTCAGTGACGAGCCGGATATTATTGAACAATTACAGCTAGAACAGGGTCCGTCAGGGACGGGGACATCAGTTGTGGCCGGAAGGGCCAAAAAGCAGAGTATATCACCGGAAAGCACTGGTGTCAAGAATTTTGGTCAGAATATGGGCAGTCTGGGAACAGAAGAAATTGAACAGTAGGCTGTACTAAGGCAGTTTGAGCGAGAAAGGATCGAAGATTCTGAGAGAACCAGAAAAGCCAAAGCCCCTGTGGGGACAGGATATGCTGCAGGCACAGGAACGGAAGGTGCTGTGGGCACAGGAATAGTTGTAACGGAGCCGGACAGGTGTCTGTCGGCTGTTGATGGCATGTGGTGAGAAGATGACGACCTATGTCTTGCCCACACCGATGAGGACTGGGGGAAAAACTAGCTGGATGATACCTGGTACATTGGTGAAGTAGATCACATGACTAGGAGCGGGCGTTATTTCAAACCCCCGCACTTAGACCAACCAAAGGCGTCCGAAAAGAACAAGGAGGCAGAAAAGCAGAGAGAAACGCTACTCAAAGAGGAGGCTGTGCTGAAACAGCTGAAGAAGATACAAGCAGACATCTCCATCTGGGGACTGCTTATGGCTTCAAGAGTACATAAACAAGTTGTCTTCTCTACGATGGACAAGGCCAAACTTTCAATAGATACCACGCCTGAGCAGTTGGTAGGATTGGTTTTTCCGGGAGGGGCTTCCCCGACGTTGACCTTTTCTAACAAGGAACTGCCGCCTGAAGGCACAAACCATAACAAACCCCTCTATATCTCTGTGGAGTGTAGAGACAAGTGGGTACTGGTGGTTCTTGTCGACACGGGATCCGCTATCAACGTGTGCCCATCGAGGACGGCATATGCAATCGAGTTGAAGCTCATGGACTTTGTGCCAACAGCCCAGGTGATAAGGGCATATGACAATACTAGCAGAGAGGTGATGGGGACTATGCAAATTCAGACCCAGGTTGGTCCAGGACAACATAAGATTGACTTTCATGTCTTGGACGTTCCCGCAACCTTCAATCTACTCCTGAGGCGGCCGTGGCTGCACCAGGTGAAAGCAGTCTCTTCCACCCTGCATCAGATGTTGAAATACCCCCACAGGAAAAGGGTGGCTATTATTTTTGGGAATTCGTCAATCCATCTGCCGCCAGAAGTGTCTACACCGGTCTTGGAAATCGAGCATGGCACGGAGGATATGTTCCTATCCGGGTTTACCCTAGCCGAGGCCCAGGTCGTACATAACATTTTGGCTGTTGATGAGGGGTTGTATGTCAGTGCACAGTCAGTGTACCTCATGAACAAGCTCCAGCATATCCCTGGGATGGGATTGGGAAGGAGTGGCCGGAAGAGCATTGCAGTATCGGCCAAAGTGCCGCATAACCTGCATACCTTTGGTTTAGGTTACCTTCCCACCAAAGAGGACTGGGTGAGAAAAGGCAAAGAGATGGCTGGGAGAGCCAGAGCAAAGCAGGCGAGGAAGCCGTATGAGTTGATGCATTGGCCTATCCAGGGTACCCTGAACGGACGCTTCGTCCGGGAGGGGGAAGACTTTCCATTTTGCGGCTTCCTAGAGCCATGGTTGAACACCGAGAGGAGACGCCTGCCGGGTTTTGAGATCTTCTTCGACTTGCAGCTGTCCAGGGATGATGTTGCTGAGGAACAAACAGACCCACCAACTGAGTTTGAGCAGTGTAAGGAAGTGGATTCTGAGAGCACCGAAATTGAAATGGGGGTAGCACTAGTTTGTCTACTATCAGATCCTTCAATCGTACATGAGTGCTCGGGGGATGATCTCTCAGTGTCCATGATTGGGAATGAAACGGCTGCGAGCCCACCTTCACACATTTTGGATGCAGCCGTCACACCCTCCCTCGTCTGGCAGTACGAGGAGGGATTCTAATCAAGCAGCACCGGGTCAAGTAGTGAGCCGAAATCTGATTCCACCCAGTCTGTAGAGTAGAAATCAGGTTCCAGCTCGTCTGAGTCTGAGTCCGGTATTCTTGAGGGTAATAACCCAGATGCCACAGTCCTGTCTAGGTCGTATTTTTCTTTCCCTTTTGAGTCTGTTGTAATAGAAGAATCAGACGGACTAGATAAAGTGATTAATGAGAATGGAACAACTATGGCTTCTGAGTACTTTTTTGTGCCTTTGATTTATTGTATTAATCAGGACTTTCAAAATTTCGATGAAAATGACGAGGAAGAAATTCCTTCGGTTTTGAAATTCCTTCGATTTTGAAATATTTGATTGAACAAGAGCAGGACCGCTGGTTGACGAAATCATCCAAATTAATATTGGTACTGAGAAGGACCCGCGGCTGGTCTAGATCGGGTCCACGTTGTCTTCGGAAGAGCGTGAGCGCTTAGTCGCTTTATTAAAAGATTTCAAAGAAGTTTTTGCGTGGTCCTATGAAGACATGCCTGGAATCGATCCTGAGATTGTATAGTACCAGATCCCTCTTGACCTAGAGGCCCAACTTGTCAAACAGAAACTCAGAAGAATCCGCCTTGATTGGGCTCTCAAGATCAAAGAAGAGGTCACCAAGCAAATTGACGCAGGGTTCCTGCTGGTATCTGAATACCCAACTTGGTTGGCCAACATCGTTCCAGTGCCGAAGAAGGATGGCAGAATCCGGGTATGTGTGGATTTCAGAGATTTGAACATAGCCAGTCCGAAGGACGACTTTGCTCTGCCGCATATCGATGAGTTAGTAGACTTCACAGCAGGGCATGCATTGCTCTCATTTGTGGATGGCTTTTCGGGCTACAATTAGATTGTGATGGCACCCGAAGACCGGGAGAAGACTGCTTTTACCACCCCGTGGGGGACCTACTATTACAGAGTGATACCGTTTGGGCTGAAGAATACTGGAGTTACATATCAACGGGCTGCGACCACAATACTACACGACATGATCCACAAAGAGGTTGAGGTGTACGTGGACGACATGATTGTCAAGTCCAAAGAAAGAGAGGGCCACTACACCGCCTTGCAAAAGTTTTTCCAAAAGATCACAGAATTTTGGTTGCGGTTGAATCCTCAGAAATGTACGTTTGGTGTTACAGCGGGGAAAATGTTGGGGTTCTTGATTGCACAGAGAGGTATCGAAGTCGACCCTTCCAAAATCAAGGCTATCTTAGAAATGCCACCACCAATGACTGAAAAGGAGGTGCGAGGCTTTCTGGGTAAAGTGCAATTCATAAGACGGTTTATTTCAAAATTAACCTTGACTTGTGAACCACTCTTTGGTCTCCTGAAGAAAGGAACAAAATTCCAATGGGACGGCTGATGCCAAGCTGCTTTCGAACAAATCAAGCAATACTTACAGAACCCACCCGTGTTGTCACCGCCTAAGCCGGGGAAATCGTTGATTTTGTACCTTTCAGTGACTGAAACCACAATGGGCTACATACTTGCACAGGAATCCGAGGACAAGGTGGAAAAAGCTATCTACTACCTAAGCAAGAAGATGCTGGGTTACGAGACCCGTTACACTCCGCTGGAAAAAGGCTTGTTTGGCCTTAGTATGGGCTACCAGGAAGCTACGGCACTACCTGTTAGCTCACTCCATAATGTTGGTTTCAAGATTAGATCCCATCAAATATCTCTTCGAGAAATCGGCACTTACGGGTAGGCTAGCTCGTTGGTTGCTCCTGCTTTCTGAATTCAATCTGAAGTATGTGACGCACAAGTCAGTGAAGGGGAGAGCGGTAGTGGAGTTCCTAGCCGATCACCTGGTTGAAGGAGATGAAGCAGTTGAGTACCTATTCCCAGATAAGGCCATTCTGCATGTCAAAAAAGAATTTTGGACGACGTACTTTGATGGAGCGTCAAACCAATACGGGTATGGGATAGGGGTGTTACTGATAGCACTCGAAAATTCTCGTATACCTCTAGCATTCAAACTCCGTTTCAAAGTCTTGAACAACGAAGCAGAATATGAGGCATGCATTGCCAGTTTAGAAGCCGCCCTAGAACTAGGGGCAAAACGGTTGGACGTCATCGAGGACTCGAACCTTGTTGTATCTCAAGCTAAAGGAGATTGGAAAGTCAAAGAAGAAAAGATGAGAACTTACCACCAGACCCTGGATTTGCTGATTCCTTGGTTTGAGAAGCTGAACTTCGCTCATCTGTTAAGAGAGAACAACAGGTTCACGGATTCACTAGCAACTCTATCTTCCATGATAGACATCCCTTTTGGAGTCTGGATGCGCCCGATCATCATCGAACAGAAATTTGTGCTGGCTTACAAACTGATCATTGCAATAGATGAGATTTAAGATGAAAACCCCTGGTATTACGATGTCTGGAACTTCTTGGAAAAAGAAGCATATCCACCAGGGGAAAATGCCAAAGACAAAAGGGCAATTCAAAGAATGGTTGCTCAGTTCATCGTCTGCGAGGGCTAATTGTACAAGAGAGGTCATCTCGAGATGCATAAGCTGTGTGTTGATGTCGAAGAATCCAAGTGTTTGATGGAGGCCATCAATGGAGGAGAGTGCGGAGCGCACGTGAATGGGGTAATGTTGGCCCGGAAGATCCTTAGACAGGGTTACTATTAGTCCACCATGGAAGAGGATTGTATTGGTTTTGTCCGACGATGCCACAAATGTCAAATTCATGCAAACCGCATGAATATCCCGCTGTCGAAGCTGTACAACATGACTTCGCCATGGCCATTTTCAGTCTGGGGAATTGATGTGATCGGGGCTGTCACTCCGAAGGGGTCTAATGGGCATGAGTTCATTCTGGTCGCGATAGACTACTTTACAAAATAGGTTGAGGCCCAATCTTATGCGGTGTTGAAGGTGTCGCACGTTGCAAAGTTTATCAAGAACAACATCATCTGTCGTTATGGGGTCCCGAACGAGATTATTTCAGATAATGGTTCCTACTTCAAGAAGGAAGTGATCGACTTGTTGGAGAAATACAACGTGGCTTTTCATAAGTCATCTACATATCGGCCACAAACCAATGGAGCAGTTGAGGCCGCCAACAAGAACATCAAGCGTATTTTACAGAAGATGGTGGAAACCTACCGAGACTGGCCAGATAAATTGCCATTTGCTCTGTGGGGCTACCGGACTTCAATTAGAACTTCTATTGGAGTGACCCCGTATTCATTGGTTTATGAAGTGGGGGCCGTTCTACCTATCGAAATTGAGGTTCCGTCGTTGCGAGTACTGGCTGAGTGTCGGATAGCTGAGGGAGATTGGCAGTAGAGCAGATTCAAAGGACTCATGCTCTTTGATAAACGGAGGCTGAAAGCACTGTACCATGTCCAAGGTTATCAACGCAGAATTGCCAGGGCTTTTAACAAGAAAGTTAAGTCCAGGAATTTGAAAGAAGGAGATTTGGTGCTCAAAGACAACCGAGCTCCCATCCACGACCCTAGGGGCAAGTTCAGACCCAATTGGACTGGTCCTTACATCATCAAGTCTATCTGGTATGGTGGAGCTGTCGTTCTGATAGACCTAGATGGCCTAGAGTTCTCCCAATCGATCAACATGGACAAATTGAAGAAATATGTTCCCTGAAAGGCTCACTAGCCGAAAACCCGAAAGGACGACCTAGGCAAAAGTTAGAGCATAGAAAATTTGAAATTATAAAAACTAAGCTCGCAAGGTTGAAAACCTGCAAAGAGCAGCCTTGGCAAAAGTTAGAGCGTAAAAGGTAAGGGTTAATACACGAGTGAACCTGAGCCTGAACTACATCAGGCTTGATTCCCATCTTTGGGATACGTAGGCAACTTCGTCCTGAAGTTCAGCCGTAAATACTTCCCCGATTAACTTTGTCCATGTGATTGCCTTGGTCATCTTTGTCTATTCAGCATTCAAGAGCTCGGTTATGATCTCCGGGGCAGTGCTACTCAGACTAAGGGTAACTTTCCAGTTGCTGGGATTCGAGGTTGTGCATCTCAGTGATAGATCTCAGGCGTGTCCAGTTCTGATCCATATCGAAAATGCCTTTGACAAGTTTTAATAAAAGTTGATTTTGCTCAAATTAATCTTTTTACAACTTAGACCATTTTTGGACCAAACGGAAAATTTTCAGTACCACAACCTTCAATTTCATTGATTTCAATACAGAGTTCTCCTGCTCTCGAATACAAAATTGAAGTTGCTTTCCATTACATTCATAAAGAAAACTTGAAAGTTCTGATTAAAGCAAATAAATTCGGGGCATAGTCAGGTGTTCCTATGTCCCCTCCCAGAGCTGGTCGAAGCCTCTGATGCCAAGCTGGGCCTGATCTGTGCCTCTTCATTAAGCCAATCTAAGCACTCATTAGAAAGGGTGTAGCTGAAAGTAAGAGCGGGGGCCAGAAGTTCCCTCGTCCTTCATGCTGCGACATACCGAGCTAGCTGCGCGCCTCAAATCAAAAATGTAGAAAGGTACTCAATTCCCTCCTCTGGGCAAGTCTAATCATGTCCAAGCTGGCGCCGGAACCGAAACGGGAAATAAAAGACACAGTCTGTCAAGCCTATCAACTGGATCCCGGGCTGATGGGTCATGCTGTAACTCATTGCCGGCAAGTTAAGACAAGGGCAGCGCCAAGCAATGCGATCCGCAGACAAATTGCACATCTAGCTGTACCACCATCTTTCATCCGGAGCATCGACTAGACGTCATCGGGAGAAATAACTGCGAGCTGAATATGTCGGACACGAGTCCATCACTCTCAACTTGTCCATCAACCACACCTGGGGAGAGATGAAAAATGAGAGAATAAAGAATAGAGAGACGTACGCTGAGAAAAAAATGAAAGGTGAGCAAAGGGTTTTGAGAGAAAAACCGAGCCTGAGGGCCGAGTGATGTGAGCAATACATATGTAAGATTGGGGTAGGAAACATTACCTGCAATAGTAGTGGACTCCCCGCAAACCTAGCCGTCTCCCGGTGATGAAAAACATCAAATCATATCAATGTTTCAGCTAGTGCCATGGCGATACAGCTTTTGCCCTCTTTCAAGCCCTCGGCAACCTCAACCAAACGAGTGCTAAACCCGCCAGAGCCCGGGGCTAGTAAGAAATGGGACAGCATACATAAGCAGAGCGCATGTCGCCGATAACCCTGCCAAGGATGGTTGCCGCGATCACCAGCATCAGAAAATCAACAAACCAAGCTCGGGATGTCCAGCTCTCCATTATGAATCAATGACCAAGCATCGTGCAAAGTAAGGTCGCACATCCATCCTAAGGCTTGAACGTGGCCGAACTGGAACTGAGGCAAGATTTCCTCGTCGCGCTCAGATTCCATTAAAGCTTGGAAATCCTCAAAAGTGGAACACAACTCTTGGCCGCCAAAACTAAAGACGTGCGTTACCGGATTCCAAAACCTTGCCGTGGCATGGAAGAATGGAAAACGCAGCGGGGTGCGACCCAAAGTGAATAGTGCATTTATGTCGAAGCCCCGAAAATTCAGCTTTTCTGAGCCATCCAAGTCGGCAATCCAAGTTGTGAGATTTTGGACAAGAAACTCTTCCATTTGGTGCAAATCAGCGTTGAAGATAGGAAAACTACGAAGCTGGGGCTTTTGTAGAAGATATGGTGTTGAGTGGAAGACAGGTATCAACATTCTGGAGGTGCTTGCCATTTTTGGCCCATCGGCCAAAAATAGTGCCGACTGACCATCCTTTTTGGCCGATCGGCCAAAAATGTTGGCCGATGGCCATTTCTTGTGGTCGGTGGCCATTCCCTTTGGCCGATGGCCTTCCTTCTTGATCCCGGAGCTGTTTATGTATTGAATATGCTGAGAATTTGTGACTGGTACCACTTCCAATGCCTTCTGATGATGATTTTGCGAAGTCGTGCTTGTTACTTCGATTTGTTTATCGAGTTGTTATAAATTTGTTTATCGAGTTGTATTTCACATTCTTTAAGTCTTTGTTTTGCTTATCGAGTTGTATTTACACTTGGTTAGCTTATCGAGTTCTTTGTTTTGATTATCGAGTTATTTTGGTTGCTAGTCGGTTCACTACTTGGTTATTACGATGCGATGCCTATTTTTCAAACAAAAGTTCAAATCTCATTTACATTGTTATGTGATGCAATGTGATGCGATGCGTAGAAATGTATAAATGCCATACTTTTTGAACAAAACAGTTGTTTCATTTCATTATGTCTTTTGTAAAAAGTACATAGTTTTGAGAAAATAAAACCTGCCTGAGGCAGTACAATGTGCTCAAACTACCAGTAAAAAGAAAAGTAAAGCAAAAAGGGAAAAAGAAAAGCAACAAGTGTCTGAACAAAGCAAAAAGAAGAAAAAGTAGTAGAATGTCTGGATCAATATCAGTCATCTCAAGTGCGGGAGTCGGTCCTGGTCCTCTTCCTGGACAAGGGTCCAGGGTCACCACCGCCATCTCCATAGTCAGAATCTGAGCTGTCCCCGGCCTCACCCTGGAGTGATGCTGCCTTCTCGTCAGAATCATTAGGGGAGGGCTCTCGCGAACTGCTCTCAGCACAAGCATGCCTATGTTTACCTCGGCTGTGGAATGTCATCCCCCGTCTGGCTCCCCCTCCTCCTCGAGCAGGAACAGATGGTCCAGCTGGAGCACCTCCCGTAGCGGGAATCTGGAATGGGGCCTGAAAACGACAAATGGCAAATGCATCAGTTATGCTACGCAAACCAGGATATGAATACCGAATGCAGTGTATGAGTACAGTGTATGAATGCTGTGAGCAGTATATCAGTACAGAATGCAATATGTGGATTACAGTGTATCAGTGCCGTGAGTGCTGTGTATCAAGTGCCATGTTAATAATGTGAAGCATCAGAGTATGTATAAAACAGATTATGCAGAGTTTGAGACTGTGTTTGAAAGAACTTACCGGGATATTGTAGATGGTCAACAAGTCGATGCACTGCTGCAGCATCCGTACCGCTGAGGCTGTTAACTCCAGGGACTGGCGAGTGTACTCGACGGAAGCCTGCAAAGGTGTTGAAGTCGTTAGTATTCTGCGGGATATCAAATGAATTGAAATGACTGTACATAATGCAAAGTGTGGTAATACATACCGGGGTCGAGCCATAGACTCCGACAAGCTCCTGATCAGCCGGAGGAGAAGCGAAGGGAATCTGATAAGTCTCTCCACCCTGTCCTCGGCATGTGATCGTTGTGGGCAGCTCTGGCCACCCAGCTCCCTGCTCTCTCCGGGACCCACTCCTACCTCGGGCCGGAGGTGCCCTCGGTGCCCCTACTCTTGCTGCTGGCACCGCTGGCCTCCCTCACTCAGCTCGACGAGCATCAGTCAAAGGCCGCATGATGTAAGCCTGAATGTACTCGGCGTAGTCACCCTCCTCCCTGAAAGGCTCAGAGTCCTAGCCAATCGTGTAGTCTCTCATCTCCTCGAGAGTATACCTCTCGGTATGCCTCATGTGAGTAAGAGGTGGCCGCGGAACTGTTTGCTCTGGCAAACCCAAGGTCTGGCGTAGGAATCGCACCCCCAGGTACCAAGGCCGATAGACTGGGCCCTCCAATAGAACCCTGAATCGGGCAGTCTCTCGAGCACCGGCATACCGCTCTGGAACTGCGTCAGGTAATGGGGCCTAAGGCTGCCAGGTGATCTGCAAATAAAACACAATTTGTTATCTACTGATATTGAGAGAACAATATAAAGCGAAGCTTAAATAAACTGTAATGTTTGACATATCTTGGCTGCGGTGATGGTGTCAAAGTAGCGGCGGAAGAACATGAAGGACTCCCGTGGCCTCCGCTCGCATCTCACATCGAAGCGGTGAGAAAATGGAACACCGAGAGGGATCTCCTCATCTGGCACTGGGGCAAGCCTAGGGAAGTAGGCATACGCCCACAACTGTATAGTGTAACAGAGCAGATATGAGTACGCTTATCAGATAAAGAGTATACAGATAAAGTAGAGTGCGGTATGTGTAGTGTATTACGCAGTGTGTGTAGTGTACAACCGGTGTAAACCAGATTGCATGCGCGTAGTATGTGTGATGTATAAATAATGAAAAACAAAATTGAAAAGACAGAAAAGGGAACATGTACCTCCCAGGCTCGCCAATAGCCTCCATGCAACTGCCCGCAGCGGCGGGAGGATAAGCTCATATATCCATAAAGAGTGGCCAGGCCGGCACCACCCCAGTCATAGCCGCGGATCCTAGTCACATCCACAAGTGCACTCAGCAGGTAGAGGGCGACGGTGTTCGCCCGATCGGCGAAGAGTGTGGTCCCCAGCAGGAACATGATGAAGCCACGGGCATACTGCTCCTCCTCCTCTGGAGTAGTAGGCTCCTGGACCCGGAAGTGATCCTCGAACCATGAGTACCTCATGAACCCTGCCCGGGCAAGGGGTGGCAGAGTGCCGAGCAAGTATAGCTGAGCGGCATCTCACTCGTCCATATCTGTATCAAAGGGGATCGGATCGCCCCCCACTCCGATGCCTATGAGCATGGAGAAGTCAAAGGGAGTCATCGTCATCTCCCCGGTGGCGGAAAGGTGGAAAGAGTCGGTGGTGTCCCACCACCTCTTCACCAGAGTAGCAAGGAGGGGCCTGCTCGCAGTGAGGCACGATAGTCCCATGCAAAAGGTCCCAAAGTCGGCCCGGTCAACAATACGACGAACCGCATCGGGCAGCTCCATATACCAACCTCGGGCAACAATGTTCCCATACCCCCGGAAGGCATAGGAATCTCTCTGTGTTCAAAACAAACGATTGCGAAGCAGTGTTAGAAATACAATGTTGAGTGCGCTCAGAATCGATGAAAATGCAATGTGTGTGCACGTGCCCGAGTCTACACCGATATTGAGTGCGGGTGTGCTCACAATGAACTACAGCATATGATGTATCAGTGTGTTGGAATTGTTTAGTTGAAAATGCAGTGTATGTGCACGTGTCCGAGTCTACACCGATATTAAGTGCGGGTGTGCTTGTAATGAACTATAACATATGATGTATCAGTGTGTTGGAATTGTTCAGTTGAAAATGCAGTGTGTGTGCATGTGTCTGAGCCTACACAGATATTGGATATGGGGGTGCTCATAGTGAACTATAGCATGTGATGTATCAGTGTGTCTGAGTTAAGCAGTTAAAGAACATAATCGACTATCGCAGTTATATGTTCTACATTGCAGAAAATGAAACAGAGGGAGAATATACCTTAACGGTGCCATAAGAAAGATGTGACTCTGGCTCGTGCAACAAAAGCTCCAGTGGCGCGCCCTGTGCATAGCTCCTGAAGTGGCGGATGCCGTCGGGGAGGCAACACGCGTATCGCCGGCCTGTAAGTCGCCGGATCGAACGATAGGATACGAAGAGCCAAGAGCTCAACCTCGGGGTCCACGTCGATCCCTAGGGGAGTCCCGCATGCGGAATGTCATCTGCCATCTCAAAAGGAGCGTGAAAATGGCCGAAAATGTGAAAAACAGGCAAGAATGCCAAAAGTCAACCCAAAAGTCAACCCCGAGAGGATGAAAAATGGGAAAAAAGGTCGGAGTGTGGATAAGGCACGAAAACTAGGTAAACTCAGGGGGAAACAAACCCCAAGTAGTGGAAATCGAGAAAGAAACACCGAAAATCGAGTTTTGTTCAGTTTAAAGTATGCGAAACGGGAAGGGTTTCGCGAATCGAACGATGAAAAGGACTCGAAAACACGGCAAAAACTCAGATCGAAGGTTGGGAAATCGCCTAGGGGGAGAGAGAAGTGATTTTCGAGCTAGGACAAAGTGGAAATATAAGGTTTGGAACCTTATATTTAAAGACCCATGGCCAAAGGACAAAACTGCCCTAACACCTCCATTTTTGGCCGATCGCCCAAATTGTTAGCCGATCGGCTAACTATTTAGCCGATGATATTATTTCATGGCCGATGGATGGCCGGTGGCCTCCCCTTATGGTCGGTGAACCTTCCATACCCTTGGTTGGGTCAGATATGTGGTTTGGGACCTTCATCTCTCAAGATAGTGCAAGAAAGAACACTTTTGAAGCTTAACCAGCCTTCGTGTTGACCTCGAACCATGTCTTCCGTATGCGGCACTCGATATGTACGAGGTGTATCCTTTTTCATATCCTTTTGTGTATGGCAAAATTCAGGAGTTGCTCGAGAATTGCCTTTGAATGTGTCATATTACAATGCTTTTTTATGACTGCAATAGGCGCTCTTGTTACACGCCTTTTCGCTTTTGCATCGAACATGCTTCATTTTGCTTTAAAGTTGCATCTCAATATCGCGAATGACATGCCTTTACCTTGCTTACGTTGAACATGTGCCTCTTTTTGTTGTTGCATTGTTATGCACACACCGTATGCGTTGTCATGCACGTTTTGTTTGCATTGTCATGCACATCCTTGTTGCATTGTTATGCACACACCGTATGCATTGTCATGCACGTTTTGTTTGCATTGTCATGCACATCCTTGTTGCATTATTATGCACACACCGTATGCATTGTCGCGCACGTTTTGCTTGTATTGTCATGCACATCTCTCTGGCATTGTTATGCATGCACCGTATGCGTTGTCACGTACGTTTTGTTTGCATTGTCATGCACATCTCTCTTGCATTGTTATGCACACACTGTATGCGTTGTCACGCACGTTTTGTTTGTATTGTCATGCACATCCCTGTTGCATTATTATGCACACACCGTATGCGTTGTCGCGCACGTTTTGCTTGCATTGTCATGCACATCTCTCCGGCATTGTTATGCACGCGCCATATGCATTGTCACGCACGTCTTTCTTGCATTGTCATGAACATCTATCTTGCATTGTTATGCACACACTGTATGTGTTGTCACGTATGTTTTATGTGCATTATTATGTAAACTTCACCTGCATTGTTATGCGCGTTCTACCTATATGTGTTTCTACTATATTGTACCTATTGAATTTCTTTGTTTTGCAGGCACGATATTGTATGTACGGTTCATTTGAAGATGGTGAAACTAGACAATGTTATCCGTGTGGTTCTTTCGAGAAGTTCCGGTTCAGTTTAACTCTATTTCTTTCTCCACTCGCATGCCGCGTTTGGACGTATTCCTTTCTTCACTCGCGTGCCGCGTTTAGATGTATTTCTTTCTCCACTCGTGTGCCACGTTTGGATGTATCCGCATTGTTATGTGCATCGCGCCTTCTTGCGCAACCTTTCTCCACTCGCGTGCCGCGTTTGGACGTATCCACACTGTTATGTGCATCGCGCTTTCTTGCACAGCCTTTCTCCACTCGCGTGCCGCGTTTGGACATATTCACACTTTTATGTGCATCGCGCTTTCTTGCGCAACCTTTCTCCACTTGCGTGCCACGTTTGGACGTATCCGCACTGTTATGTGCATCGCGCTTTCTTGCCCAACCTTTCTCCACTCGAGTGCCGCGTTTGGACGTATTCGCACTTTCATGTGCATCGCGCTTTCTTGCGCAGCCTTTCTCCACTCGTGTGCCGCGTTTGGACGTATTAGCACTTTCATATGCATCGCGCTTTCTTGCGCAACCCTTCCCCTCCTGCGTTCGACACGCGTTTGGATGCTTTTCCTCTACTGTGTATGCTACACTGAGAGATGTTGTGTTTGAGACTCTGGGTGTCCTCGGTAGTCGCTTTTAGTCTTCTCCGTGTGAGACATAGCGAAAATTGTATAATTCTCTTACATCCTTTCTACATGTAATGTAGTTAGATTTGTATATGCTTGCTTAAAACTGTTGCATGTTATGCTTCGTTACAGCTTTCTTTGCATGATCATAAGTTATATTCGGCTTTGTGCGTAGTCTCTGCATTTTGCCCCTGCCTTCGGGCACATATCTATATCTGCTAGCTTCTATGCTTTGTCTAAGTCTTCCGCCTCGTCAAAAATGGGTCGTCTCTGGGCTTTGACATTCACTCCCGTCATTGTTATGACTTTCAAGTTCTGTCAAAGAGGGGCAACTATAGGCACCCCATTTTTGACCGTCCTCAAGACTTGGACGTCATCATTTGAACACTCGATGATCATTCATGTTCGTGTTCGTTTTGAGTTCTCGAAGGTCTCGGTTGCGCGCCTTGCCTCAAGATCTCTCAACTTGTTTGTTTTGTGCTTGGTTGTGAACCAAACACCTGTGTTTTTTCTTCTGAGGGAAGAAGGTGTCTTGTTGTCCATTTTCTCAACCCACCGGCCAAGGCCTGAGGCCATCAGCTCCCTTTTCTTGCTATCGGCCAAGAGTGTTGGCTGGTCGGCACTTTGTTTGGTCGGTCGGCCACTGTTTTGGTCGATCGGCCACATTTTCTAGCCGAGGCCTTTTTTTTGCCTTTTTTAGGCATTGTGCATGCCAGCTGTGCTAGCTGGTAAGCACAGACTCTACCCTCCATACACGTGTATGGAGGGATTTGAGCCTTGTTTAGCTTCTCTTGGAAGCTTGGCTAAGTTGGATTTCTATAAAAGGAGGGCCTTCTCTCCCTTTCCAGAGGTTCAGCTAATTGATATAGAAGAGATATATCACTCTCTCTTTATATCTCCTCTCTCTCTTTATAGTTGTGTGTGTAATAGTGTTCTAAAGGCTGTTTTGTTCATATTTTTGCACTAAAGCACCTAGTGGCACACTATCCCTTAGTTACTAAGGTGCTAAAGGGTTGATTTCAGAGTTTTTGAGTTGGTTTTGATCAGAAGGAGGTGCTGGAGTTGGTGTTCTTGAAGTATTCTTCAAGAGTGAGTCAACTTGCCTTTGATACCCCATTTTGGCTTAAGCTTTTACACATACTTCTATTTTGTTTTAAGCTTGACTCTAAACTACAAAAAGTTCTGATTTTGTATGCTTGTTATTGTTGCTTAAGGTCACTTTTGGGTTGGGGGTTGTCTACCCCCTCTTAGGCCTTGTTTGGCCTTGTTTTGTGCCTTTACTTTTGAGCTTTGGGATCATCCTAGTTTAACCTTCTCACCACTGAAATCCAGAGGATTTTTAGTGGTGGAGAAGTGGTTTTAAGGTCTTGAATAGGGGAGGGACACCCCTCTCCCTTTGTGTCTCATTTGCTAGCATAAATGGCTTATAACATTTGCATGTTTTCTTAGCATGTCTTGGTTCTATTTCAGCACTTTTTAGTGGCTTTTAGGACCTGCCTTAACTCTATTCCATGTTGGTTTGATGGCATCTTGCATGCTTCTCATACTTGTAGAGTAATCTTGCATGTTTGCATAATATGCATCTTGCATTTAGACCATCATGCTTGCATGTTTTGACTTAACTTTGAGAAGTTTTTAGCCTTGTTCTATCATGCTTAAGCTCTGTTTGGTGTTGTCTTGGTCATGTTTGCCATGCTTTGTATAACCACCATGCATTCTAGCTTGTTAGCTTTGGGTGTGTGAGTCATTAGCATGCTTCACTTGGGCTATTTCAGTGATTTGGCATCATTTGTCACGATATTTTAGTCCATGTTCCATGGTCGTATGCTTGCATTTGCCATCCTTTCAATGCTTTAAAGAGTTGTTATTTTGTGCTTCATGTTTGGACCATTGTGTATGTCTCCATGATTAGGTCTTTGGGATGCCTTCTCATTGGGTTTTGGGGCTTATTTTGACATATTATAACTCTGTTTTTCATGGCCTAATTCATGCCATGATTGGTTGTAGTAGGTGTAGTGCATTTTCCCTTTTGGGCCTTGTATGCATCTTGTTTTGTGCCTGCCTTTTTAGCATGTTTTGGCCTTATCCCATGCATGTTCTAGCCTTGTTTTGGTCTGCCTTGGGACTGTTTTGGGTCATCTTGGCCCTTTGGGGCTTGGTTGACATGGTCATGGGGAGAGCCCCTTGACTAGCTTTGAGCATTGAGTCCATTGGCATGCAATGCTTCACTTGTGTATATGATTTGGCATCATTCTTCACATGATTTCAGAGTTCATTGCATTGTCATGTTTTCATGTTTGTCCCCTTTTGCTCATGTTTGAGGATTGTGCATTGTTGCATAGTGTTTAGACCAATATGTGTACATGTTTGTTTTGCATGTTGGTGCCTTTTGGTTTAAGTCCATTTGGGCATGTTTGCATTCATGATATTTGCATGCTTGTATTGCATCATGTTTGCGTGTTCGTATATTGCATGATGCTTAGCTAGTTCCATCACATGTTCATGTTACATTAGTTTGAATTGCATGCTTAGGTTGTATTGCATTTGACATGTTTGTTACCTTAGTCTTGTGTACATGTTTGAGTCATATAGCATTTTTGGCATGCTCATGTTGCATTACATTACATTTCCATGTTGTATCGTATTTGGCATACATGCATTGCATTGTGTTTGGTTCGGGGTGTCAAACCAAACATGAGGAGCGAGGAACGTTCGTACTTGAAGTGACGAAACGTGCCTTAACCCTCGGTTGCCGACGCTCTTGATTAAGCATGATAGAGTTCTAGGCGTTCATTTGTTTTGTTGCATTCATTTCATATTGATTCGCACACTTGGCACCTTTGGCCATCACGCATTGAAATGCGCGAGATAGCTCGAGGGTCGAGAGTCATACTCCCTTGAGTTTATAGCATGATAGGGAGAGTGGCCGTGCACACATCATCTTGTAAATGCCTTGCCATGCACTGTCTGTCCTCTGCTGCAACAAAAACAGAATTCTGCAAGAATACATGGCCGGTCGACCATCTTCAGTGCCGACCGGCCACCAATATCCAGCCGATGGTCTCCACTTCTGGTCGATGACCAATTCCACATGGCCGGTGTTCCCCTACCTTGGCCGATGACATCCCACAGTGCTCAGGGAGTGGTTCAGAAACATCCTTGGGACTTGTGCAGTCTTTAGAGGAGCAAAGCAGTGCAAACAGAGGCAACATGTGGCATGGCAACGG
Organism: Camellia sinensis; assembly: GCF_055761805.1. Classification (NCBI taxonomy): domain Eukaryota; kingdom Viridiplantae; phylum Streptophyta; class Magnoliopsida; order Ericales; family Theaceae; genus Camellia; species Camellia sinensis. Next base: position 66,471,757 of record NC_138972.1, read on the forward strand.
GTTTCCGAGCGAGGCGATCGACCATGCATCATTCAATCATTCCGAGGTGGAGCTGCGGCAGCCTCTTTTTGTAATTAATTTGTTAATTAATTAAGGGTTTGTAATAATTAATTAGCTAGGGTAGTTGATTAATCATTTTGGTTTGTATTATTTATTTGGACCCTCCGTCGAGAGGGCGAATTTTGTAATAAGTGTGCGTGCGTGTGTGCATGTCTTCCAACCTCCATTTATTTCTCCCTTTTACTTACCTGCTTTTGTTGGTTAGTTCTAGGGCATGTTTCAATTAGCATACTTATGATAGCATGTTTGCATACATTCATTCGTATTACACGCACCGGGCTCGGCGCATCATACTAATTGCATAGTATTTCAATTCTAACTTGAATACGTATATCGAGGTGTTGCATTTCACATGCCATTCTTAGATTAGCCAAGCCTATTCTAGTTGCATTTTGTATGTGTTGCATTAGTCATTTTAACATGAGCTAGGATCACGCATTTGATTACTAACTAGCTATTGTTTTGGCTCAGAGTACTAGGTAAGCGTTTATACTTTAGCATATTGCATGCGTGTAAGTGTTGCCATGATAGCATGCTTGCCATGAGGCTATTTGCTTACGTGACATAACTGCCTGAGTGCCTGTGGTTGAAGGTTGGATTACTTGAATTGGAATAGTTCATTGAAATCCGTGTTTTAGCCTACTTGCGAGTAGCAAACCCTAAACCATTTCCAAACAAACGGATATGCGATGTTTGTTTCAAATTAGGCGATCTAGTCTATATTTGTTTTGCTATGCGCATCACGTAGTAAAGATTAGCTAATTAACCAGAATAAGAACGCATGTGTTTTTTAAAAACTTGATATCATGCTTAGTACAAGCCGATCTTAGGATCGGGCGAGCGGGGGTGCTCATAGCTGACCTTCCCCAATCGTACCCAAGTTTCCGAGCCGAGGCAACTTTGGTGATGACGGACACATGGCCTTAGGAGCAAGTCAGGGTTTCCTAAATTCCCCCAAAATGAATATTTAGGTGGCGACTCTGTATCTGGCAAAGCAATCCATGTTTGGCACTTCTTTCTTAAAAATCTGTTTTCCGAAACGATTTGTCGGATTTGGACTCTTTGGTGATTTATTAGTCTTGCATTGCACATTGCAAGATCAAATTAAGAACCGTGACAAACGAGTCCGAACTGTAGAAGCATCCAGCCCGAGGGCGCGTCTACAAGACCACGGTATTATTACGCCCGGGCAAGGGCCTTGATTATAAACCACGGTATTATTACCCCTAGACAAGGTCCTTGTTCTAAGGATGCCACGAATACTTGTCAGAAATTGAACATTCATTCAATGGACATAATATAACATTTCATAAAATAGAGCATTTCTTGTCATATCATATCAAACAAGAAATTACTTAGACGTAAACATAGCTTTACAAAGTCATTAGTCATAGATGGCTCCACTTGTAGAACAGATAAAGCAGATAACTTGTGGCGCGTGACCTACATACACATAACAGAAACACATGATGAAACACACACTCGGTTGCTACTTTAATTCTTTCATTTCATTCTTAGTGTGTTTCTAAGTCTTAACCTCTTATTGAGTCTTAATCATGGACTAGGAATGTCTATGATGCAATGTGGATGCCAAAATGCACTATGGAACTCTTAACAAAATTTGCTGAAAACAGAGGTCTCGGTCGAGTGCAACTTCCTTCGCTCGAGCGGTCTGCAAACTTTGAAAAAGTACTGGTTGTGTGATTTTCACACTCGACGGTCACTGGAGCGTGAGACGCAAGTCTTTACTCGAGCGCAACTTTTATCGCTTAAGCAGTCTACAAAAACATGAAACTTCTAGGAGCTCGCAGTTCATGTTCGAATGCACTTTTGGTCGCTCGAGCGCAAGTGTAAGATCAGAGAGCCGCTCTCTGGAATTTCCAGATTGCACTCCCAAGCTCCAAACTCAAATTACACACCTTAAAACTCATCTTTCTAGGCCAAAACTTCAGAAAACATTTAGAAACTTGTAAAATACCATGGTTTGAAGATCATTTCACTAAATCAAGGCCCAAAAGCATGTTAATTGATCAAAACTCCAACTTATAATTTATGAATATGCCATGAACGTGATATGCATGAATTACTTTGAACTAAGGCTTTCCAAAATATGATTAATTAAGGTCAAATGGTAAGAAATGTGATGAATTCTCAAAACCAAGTCAAGATAGACACATGCATGTGACAATTCTTTTGAAATCTACTCAAAATGCCATGATATACGCATGCATGCATGATTTGGGTTACAATTCTAATATCCTAGCTTCATTCTCATGCTATTCCACCTCTTTCACTAGAATTTTTAGAAAACTAATTCAATTACACAACTAAGGGTTGGATTTCTTACCTTAGATGCTCAACTATGCTCTCGCTAGAGTTAAGTGATTGAAGTTCCTAGCCAAATCTCCAAATTCTCAAGCAATTCCTCTGTTTGAAGTCACTTCTCCCTCTCTCTCTCTCTCTCTCTCTTTTTACTCAAGCAAAAGGAAATGAGAGTACAAAAGTCTACCTAGGATATTGAGGTGGCCTTAAATAGGCTTGATTAAAGAAATTAATTAATTAGCTTACCACTAATCTAATGAGCATTAATTTATTCTAATTTAATTGTTCTGAACTAAATTTTAATTAAATCTACCATAGAGTTTCAAAAATTTCAACTAACACATAATTCAAGTCAATTTCGCGATCGAATGCCGATAAGGCTTTCAATTCACAGTACAAAACAAAAACAGAAACATATATTCCTACGATAGATAGATAGAAACTCATATAGCACATAACACATGCAATTAACTCAGGGATTTTATCTTGATTATATTAGGCATAATTAATCATGGTTAATCAGTTAATCACAGGTCGGGGTTGTTACATTTCTACTCTCTAAGGACTTCTCTTGAGATTCTCCTCATACAATTGGCCTCAAATTTCGCATAGTATTAGCATATCATCTTCCAAGCCTCATATAACTTCTTCATCCATTCTATTCTTAATTATTTATAATTTACCCCCTTTTAAGTTCTACCATCTCATTCTACGACACCCACTATCCTTCCTAGCTTGGTATTGCCCTTTAATGCATAAATCTAGTATCAAAATCCTATGTTGAGACATCAGGCTCTCTCAAGAATTACCTTACAGTAACTGCAATTTAGACACTTTACTTTTTTTACTAGAAGTAATCTATCTAGCTCCTATTTGACCCACTCTTAAAGGTTATAAGATGTTTATCTCTTTTCTTATACATATTATTGGCCATTACCAAGTCAAAAGTCAAATCAAAATCTAAAATACTCTCTCCAGCCTCATTTTTATCACCAAAATCATATCTGTCATGCACCCTCTCATAATCTAATTTATCTACTTCCACATGGCCATTGAAATCTCCACCTATAACATGGTTCTGTTCTACGGGTATCTCATGTAATACCTCATCCATTTGGTTCCAAAATTCTCTCTTAGTATGATCATCTAATCGCATTTGGAGGACGTATACACTAATAACATTTACTATATTTTCTCCAATAACTAATTTAACTAACATAACCTTATCACATTTCCTGATAATCGTTACTACATTTTCTACAAAATCTGTGGAGAGGTAATAGAACTATTTTGAGAAGTTGTTATATGAGGAACATGTAGGAAGCTCAAAAAGGGTGGAAGTTATAGGTAATATGGAAAATTAAGACTATAGGTTAATCTTATTTACAAAATTGATTGTCAGAATCAAACATTCCAAAATATTAAATTGGTTATCGGAGAGGAAAAAACTATCTCATTTATTTAGTCCTCCATATTATAATAATTAATTACACTAAGAAATATGAGCATATATGAGAGTTTTTGTTTTATTTATTTATTATAGGCTATATCATGAGAAAACCAGTCATTCCTATGATAAGATTTGAACTCTTTACCTGAACTTCCTACAGACGTACACGAGTCATGATCAATTAGATTAGTATCAGTTGGTTTAGCTTTTAATATTCGATTAGCTTAAAATTTGATGCCCATGATTGGCATAAAAGAAACTTAGCGGTCAAACTTTGAAAAAAAAAAAAATTATTATAAAAAAAAGAATATATATATCAATTATGACATATAAGTTGATTTTGGCACAATAATACTCATTATCTATGAAATTTTCAAACAACTACAAACTAGTAAATGCATACTCAAGGCTTGAGAAATATGATTCACAAACTAAAACGTTTGCAAAATGAAAATGTCATAAAAACATTACAACAAACTCTTCAGTCGCATTGTTAAATTACAAGCAAACCAACAATCCTACCCGAGTCTCAGGCTCGAGAGTTCTTCCATGCCCCTGTATCTCGTTGAAATCAAAACTTTCTAGCCTTCAGTTTCCATTTTCTAGACTGGAAACGAATGACAACTTACAAGTAGGATCAAAATGAAGCTGCCATTGCATGACAATGTGATATGCTCACTGTTGTACGGATCATAAAAATAATAAAGTAAAATAATTAGACTCAAATTTCTAACATCTGAATTCAAAATTAAATTTGAAGCATGCTTGTGGTTCATTTACTCGAAAAGTCTTTATTAGTTCTTCAATTTCAAGAGTGATTGAGGCCTTCATCGGATTCCTCAGAGGGTTTCAAAAACCATCGGCCAAGGCGTTCAGATGCCTTATTCACCTGTGACACAATGATCAAAAGAATTAATTTAATTTTCTTTTTAATCTAAGCACAAAAACTAAGTTCATTCTTAATTTGTTTTCACAATTTAATTGGACTTATTTTCATTTACCTGTTCATCCCAATCGGTTCTCCATACCATGAAGGATAGTGCAATAACTTGCATTACCACCCCAGCGGTCATTCCTATCCATAATCCCTACATGAAAAATATGGAACCCAAGTCATAGAATTTTCACTTGTAATGTTAGCAAACATACTAAATTAAGCCCGGTTATTTTACCTTAACTTCAAGATCAGCCACGTATGCAAGCAATACTCCAATCGGAATCCCAATCACATAAAAGCAACAAAGGTTAATACCAGCGACTATGCTTTGCAAACCAGCACCAACCGCGACCCCTGCTAGCACGATTCAACAGTTAAATCTTTTCAATCGTTGGTAATATGGTTTTTTATATTTTCAAAAGCGGAATTATCCAAAAAAAGAGTCACTTGCCTGTGAGTACCGGTTGAATGCTATTTAACAACATGGTGAAAGCTAGAAGGACAGATAGATCAGAAACAGTTGCTGCAACTTCCTCGTTGCTTGTAAACAAGTACGCTATGTCATGACCGAAGATTAAACAAAGAACGAAGAAGATTAATCCGAGCAGAACAGAAGTACACAATATAACTTTAATTGAAAACTTTGCTGCTTTAGCATCTCCTCTTCCCAATTCGTTCGCTACCCGCACACTATTTTTCCAAAGATGACAAATCAAAAATCAAAAATCAAACAAGGATAAGATAGTAAAATAAATAAATAATTAAGTAATTAGGGCATACCATGCAGCACCGAGAAAGCCAAGGCACAACATAAATTCCCAAGCGCTGATATTAAGGCTGCAAAAGTCGTGGAATTAGGAGGACCAATATTTGTGGTTAAGTGAAAAGCGAAAAGAAACAAAAATATAGAACGATCCATACCAAATCGAGAAGGCAGAAATGGCAACCTCTGCGTTTGACATGTATCCCGCCACTAGAATTAAAACAGAATTGTACCATAACTCTAGGCTATAAAATAAAAAAACAGAACAAAACAAAATCAACGAAAAAGTGGACTAGCGAAATTTCACTATAGAAGAATGACAAAGCGATATTTAGAGCTAAAAGGAAACAAATAGATGGTTTTTCTTATTTTCTTATCTTCTTCCCACTTGCAATACCAAAAATAAAATAAAATAATATTTTAGATTTTTTTGATATCGCTAGTTTTTTTTGATACCATGTGCAATTTAGAGTTTGATTCTTTTGATGCTACATCTTGTAGTGTAATTCTAAATAAGCCATCTATTCTAATACTTATAAATTTTTCCTACTCGAGTAAATTTTCATTTTTTTTTTGTAGCTTAGATTGCAATGGTATCTCTTATATACAAGTTTGGGCTCATAATAAATTAAAAGTTGCTCTTGCTACTTAGCCTAGACCCTTGAGCATCATTGTATATGGACGTATTGTAAGAGTAATTCATTACCTTCTGGGTGGAATTGCCACCAGACCGTTTATCTTAGCAAGAACTATTGCAGTAGTATAATGAATGTGCATATATTAATTTAAGTAACTATATGAAAACATTTCAAATGATTTGAAAATGGATCGTTACCAAAGCATTATGCCTGAGGATACTGAGAGCTTTACAACAGGCCATAAATCAGAGAAGGCGGCAGTGGTGAATCCTTTCCATGAATGGGGGCACCAACCTCCAAAAAGATACACAAACTCTCCAAAAACCACTAACCAAGAAGATATGGCCAATGCACCCATCGCGCCAGGTATTCCCAAGTCTAGTATGCTCACAAAGATCCAAGACAACAGCACATGGATTGCAAATGAGGAAGTGCAGAGAACCGCCACAACCATGTTCTTCAATTGCGCTTGTAGGTACATTTGGATGGTCAAAGCAAAGACAAAGCTATAGAGAAAGGCAATAAACCATAGGGCTATATTCTTGGATGTTTTTGCTATAGCTTCTTCTTCACCAAGTAGACGAAAAATGGGCGTTGTGAAGATGAAGAAAGGAAGCAAGATTGTTGCAGTAATGAAATTGACAATCCATGATCGTTGCAAGTATATACCCATCATGTGGTGTTGCCCTGCTCCAAATGCTTGGCCACATAGGGTTTCAGTTGCGCTGGACATTCCCAACTGCAACAAGAATAACTAAAAAATTATTGGAAAATAGAAAGGATAGAGTCTTAGAATATGTTACATGAGCTAACTTTCATCTCCATTAGCATAAATTTTTTCAAGCCCTATTTTCTAATGTGTGGTATTCTTATTCAAAGGCTACAAATAAAATGTGATCGTAAATACAATATAATGACTTATATATGCAAATGCACAAACCTAGCTATGGGATTGTCAAAATGCACTATAATAGCACGGAATTAAAAAGGAACATGCTATTAATTTATAGGTTAATGATGGTGAGATAAAAGAGGCTAACGAAGTAATTTCATGAGGATAAGAAAGGGAAAAAAGTTAAGTTCATTGCCTCAGAAGAGCATCTTCAACGATGTATCAAGTTTTTCAATAAATTTAAGTAAAAATTTGAGTGAAAGATCCATTTGATATCAAGTGCACCAATGGAGTCTTTTGAAGCTTTATCAAAACACTGGTCGACTGAGCAGATTTCCGGCTAGTCGACCAGTCAGTGTAAAATTTTCACAAATTTTTGCCTTGAGGTGTTCATTGGGGGGGTCAACCGGGCAAATGTCCCGGCGGTCAACCGACCAATGTAAATTTTTCACAAATTTTAGCCTTGAGGTGGTCATTTTGGGGGACAGCTGGTGGTGAAAATCTAACGGTTATAAACAGTGATTTGATAAAAGGCACATCCATCTTCAATTTGCTGAAAGATTTGAGAAATCTTGGATTTGATAAAAGATTTGGTAAACTATGGGAGCAGAGTTTTTTCATCAAATTTAAATTTGATGAAACATTTGATGAACCGTTGGAGATGGTCTAACTTAGTTAAATTTATTGTTAAGGAAGGAAAGGTTAATGTAGATATGCCAAAACTATAAGATTATCTATATTTTCTTCAAACCTCACAAAATGAAGTTAGTCTAATTTAGGGGTCATTTGGGAATATGATTTTTTGTCTAAAAAATCCAAAAAGTTAAAAATAAAGAAATTCAAAAAGTAAAAAACATGTAAAAAAGCAAATCATACAAACCAGTAAGTCATTCATTATATACTGAAAAAGGTCATTCTCAAATACCTTAACTTTTTTTCATTAAGTCGAAAGGCCACTAAAAAGGTCAACTCTCAAACGATCACTTAACCTATAAATTTGGATAAATTACATTGATCTCCCTTGAAATTTGAAAAAAATGTAACAAGTCCCACAAATTCTTGCATAATTACATTGAACTCTCTTGAAATTTTAATTTATATAACACTTAAGCCCCCCCTCCCCCCCCAACCCCCCTTTTTATTTATTTATTTATTTTTTTTATCACTAATGCATTAGTTAGATGGATAGAAAAATGATATTATTGTTATCTCTTTTATAATGAATTTTTTTTTTTCTTATTTGTCTTTATGTTTTCACACCATCTACGTTAGTCCTAATCAATTTAGTCTCACTGAAAAAGAGGTCAAGTATAATTATGCAAAAATTATAGTGCTTGTTGTAATATTTTTTCAAACTTCAAGGGAGGACAATGTAATTTAGCCTATAAATTATGACAATTTTACCATTGACAATTAATGACAAATTAAATTAAAATAAATTAAAAAGGAGAGGGGCTTACAAGTATGCCATTGGAAAAACGAACAATAAGAGTTTGGACAAGAGCATAGGCAGCAAGATCAAGTTCACTAATGTGTCCCATGAAAGATTGAGTAATGACCAGTGTTCCAAATGAACTAACTCTTGCTAATATCCCTGGAAATGCTACCCTCCATATCTTTCTTGATTCGACCCATACCCCTTTTTTCAAATCACCACCACCACCACCACCACAATCTCCTCCTTCTGTTGATGTCAATAACCTCTCTTCTATCTTGTTATTACCATCCATATTTCTGCAAAACATAATATAAAGATTAGTCAAAATGTATCAGTTGTTAGATTAATGTAGCTTAAATTTTTACAAGAGTAATATCAATCAACTGGGTTATTTCAGTTGGTGACTCCTATATATTCGGAAGGTTAAGAGGTCAATTGTATTATATTGTTCATTAGTTTTTATTATTTTTTATTTTTATTTTTATTTTTTTTCCCTTTCTATTGTGGACTATTGATCGTGATGGTTGTTGGGTTATTGGACTATGATTGTCCATATTGATTTAATTTCTTTTATATTTATAATTAATCTTTTATTAATTGGCAAAAATAAAAATAAAAACATAAAAGTGGTAATGATCACATTTGAATATTTGATGTGGCATTTTACATGACATTAATCATATTATCTGATAAATTTCCATGAGTCATGCTTTCACCTACAGTGGTCATGCCTCTCCTAATTTTTAAAACCCATGCCAAGAAATGCATAATAGTAAGGACAATTCACTGTATAACATCATCAAAACTCAACCCCCTCCTCTAGGGTGAGGGCTTCCTCTTTGCTCTACTCACCTCCTCTATTTGCTTAACATTTTTCTGTCATTTAAGGCATGAAAGAGGTGAATTAGACCAAAAGGGCAGCCCTCGAAAGGGGAGGACAGAGTAATGTGGTAACAAAAGTCATAAGGTACAATAAGATATAATTTATCAGAGTAAAAATTCTCTCAAACTCTATCTTTCTTAAAAATGTACAAAACCTTTAATGTTATAAAATTTCTCTCTATATATAGTACCAAAATTGTAGAAAGACCGTTAAGTTTTATTGCCATAGATTTCAAATGCCAAAAATTGTCTTGAAAATTCTCCAAAAATTAAAATTAAGAAAACTGATGTCAGTTTTTCAACCTAGGTAGTGCTCTACCTTATCCCCATTTATATAAATATATTTAATATGTAACTTTTTTTTTTTTTTTACATATACTAATTATTAAAAAAAATAAATAATTAAATAAAAAGATCTATGATATACATAACATGTTAAGATGAATGCAAACTTAAACCACACTAAACTAACCATTTACTATTATATATATATATATATATATGTCGAGGATGGAAAATGTCTTGTAGCTCAAATTTTGTGGCTCAAAAGTGGCTCAAATGGCCAAAACGACGTCGTTTTGGCCATTTTTATGTTGTTCTGTACTCAAAACGACGTCGTTTTGGCCATTTGAGCCACTTTTGAGCCACAAAATTTGAGCTACGTAGCATTGTCGAGGATAGGGATTTTTATTGACAAATCCCATTTAGAAGTGTTTTAACTCAAAAAGTCTGTGAAGGAATTTTTAAACCCATTTAGTCCCTTGTATGTATAGTTTTATTCCATAAAATCCTTTTTCTTGATTTACACTATTTTCTTGGACACTTATGCCCTTATATTTAATTTTGATACCCTTATAAATATTTTTTGAACGGTTAGCAATTTTATGATGTGAACATTCATATTTTAAAATTCACATTGATAGGAATGTAAAATTGGCCCGTGGGCAGCCCGAAACCCGCCCGCGAGCCAGGGCGGGCCCGGTCCATTGACAATGTCAATATTCACATTGACATGTTAACATTGACATTAATAGAAGTGTAAAATTGGCCCGCGTCCCATGGCGACGTGAAACCCGCCTGCGACCCATGGGTGGTTCGAGACGGGCCCAGTCCGGCCTGTTGACAATGTGAATATTCACATTGACATGTTAACATTTACATTGATAAGAGTATAAAATTGGCCCGTAGCCCATAGGCAGCCAAAAGCCTGCCCGTCGCCCGGGGTGGCCCCGGCCCGGCCCATTGACAATGTAAATATTCACATTGACATGTTAACATTAACATTGATAGGAGTGTAAAATTAGTCTGTGCCCCGTGGCTGCCCGAAACCCGCCCACGGCCCGGGGCAGGCCCGACCCGACTTGTTGACAATGTGAATATTCACATTGACATGTTAACATTCACATTGATAAGAGTATAAAATTGGCCAGTGGCCCAAGGCGGGCCCGACCCGGCCCGTTGACAATGTGAATATTCGCATTAACATGTTAACATTCACATCGATAAGAGTGTAAAATTGGCTCGCAGCCCGTGGGCGGCCCGAAGCCCAACCGCAGCCCGAGGTGGGCTTGGCCTGACCCGTGACAATATGAATATTCACATTGACATGTTAATATTAACATTGATAGGAGTGTAAAATTTGCCCGCTTCCCGAAGCTCGCCTGCGGCCTAGGGTAGGCCCGGCCCGGCTTGTTGACAATGTGAATATTCACATTGACATGTTAACATACACATTAATAGGAATGTAGAATTGGCCTGTGGCCCGTAGGCTGCCCGAAGCCCGCCCACAGCCCAGGGCAGGCTCATTTGGGTCCGGACCCGAGCATGTCCGAGACCCTAGGCTAGGGCCTAGGCCATCACTTTGAAACCTGGCCCGCCCCATCGGCCCGCTTAAGGCCTATTCAAGGCTCGGTCCGAGGCCCAGCCCTCCCGAGGCGCAATGTCTTTTTTGGTAGAAAATAATAAAATTTTGGTAGAAAAAATTAAAAAGAATTAAAAAAAAAATGGCGAGGCTTGTCCAAGCCCGACCTAAGCTCGAGGCTAAGCCCAAGCCCATCAGCCGACCCGAGGCTCGATCCATCGGCCTGTCCAAAGCCCGAATACCCTTGTGCCAGGACTAGGGCCCAGGCCTAATTTTTTGGCCTGTGGGCCGGCCTGGTCCGACCCGGATTTTTTCGGACACCCACGAGGCTCGATATGGGCCGGCCCGGGCCTCTACGCATTGATGATATGAACATTCACATTGACGATGTAAACATTCACATTATGGGTATTTTGGTAATTATGTCTCTCATAGGACTTATTAAAACATAAGAAAATAATGTGGACTAAATAGAATATAAGTAGATGAAAATGGTATTTTGGCCTTCTTACCTCAAATAGAACTTAATGGAATAGTCAAAAAGAACATAGGTTGCCCGCCCATGTCCCGGGAAAGGCTCGTTTGGGCCCGGCCTCGAGCCTAGTCCGAGACCCTAGGCTAGGGCCTAGGCCATCACTTTGAAGCCCGGCCCGGTCCATCGGCCCGGTTAAGGCCCATTCAAGGCTCGGTCCGAGACTCGGCCCGCGGCGAGACCTAGTGTCTTTTTTTGTGGAAAATAATAAAATTTTGGTAGAAAAAATTAAAAAGAATTAAAAAAAAATGACCAGGCCCACGCAAGCCCGACCTAAGCTTGAGGCTAGGCCCAGGCCCATCGGCCCGACCCGAGGCTTGACCCACCGGCCCGTCTAAAGTCCGAATACCCCTGTGCCAGGGCTAGGGCTTGGGCTTAATTTTTTGGCCCGTAGGCCGACCCGACCCCGCCCGACCCAAATTTTTTTGGACACCCACAAGACTCGACATGGGCCGGGGCCCTACACATTGACGATATGAACATTCACATTGACAGTATGAACATTCACATTGACGGTGTGAACATTCACATTAGGGGTATTTTGGTAATTAAGAAAATAATGTGGACTACATACAATAGAAGTAGATGAAAATGATATTTGGGTCTTCTTACCTCAAATAGGACCTAATGGAATAGTCAAAAAGAACGTGGGCTGCTCGAAGCTCGCCCATGGCCCAAGGCAGGCTCATTTGGACCCGGGCACGAGCCCAGTCTGAGACCATAGGCTAGGGTCTAGGCCATCACTTTGAAGCCCGCTCTGGCCCATCGGTCCGCTTAAGGCCTATTCAAGGCTCGGTCCGAGGCCTGGCCCGCCCGAGGCTTAATGTCTTTTTTTGTGAAAAATAATAAAATTTTGCTAGAAAAAATTAAAAAGAATTAAAAAAAAATAGCCAAGCTCGCCCAAGCCCGAGGTTAGGCCCAGGCCCACCGGCTCGACCCAAGGCTCAACCCACTGGCCCGCCCAAATTCCGAATAACCCTGTGCCAAGGTTAGGGCTTGGGCCTAATTTTTGGCCCGTGGGCCAGCTCGGCCCGACTCGAATTTTTCCAGGCACCCACGAGGATCAACATGGGTCGGGCCCCTACATATTGACTATATGAACATTCACATTGACGGTGTGAACATTCACATTAGGAGTATTTTGGTAATTATGTCACCCATAGGACTTATTGAAACATAAGAAAATAATGTGAATTAAATCGAACATAAGTAGATGAAAAGGATATTTTGGTATTCTTCTCTCAAATAGAACCTAATGGAATAGTCAAAAAGAATATGAGTTGGATGAAATAAAGCTCTTAGTAAGTAGATTTATCAAAAAAGCTCCCATATATATATATATATATATGTAAATTATTTATTTTAATTTTATTATAGTCAGGCCGGGCTTCGGCTAGCATTACATCCTTTATATTGGGGCAGTTAAGGGCTACCTGTAAACTCTGCATGAATATTTAGGGTTGCTTTGCTCGATGACTACAGTTGAGGTTCATTGAGGTGCTCATCCCATCCTCCTCAAGGGGACTTGCACCTTAGTCATCATAAAGAGAAAGACCTCCACAAGAAAACACACGGCATGATTTGCACTACCCTACTTTATATAGTGTAAACTAACCACTCTTCTAACCAAAAGCAGAAACATTCAGACCAAAACAAAAACAAAAAATATTAAAATAGCCGAGGCCAGACTGAGGTTAGTGACAGCAAGAAAATAAAATAAAATAAAAATAATTAAATAAAGAAAATAAAAGAAGAAGAGACCAAGAGAGGGAATGGTTGTTGAGTGTTTCTCTGTTCTGTTTTGCTTTGTTTTTTTAAATTTGTTTTTCATGTTTTCATAAGGTAACGTACATTTCTGAACATACAAAAAATTAAAAAAAAAAAAAAAAAAGAAGAAGAAGAATAAGAATAAGAAGAAGAAAAAGAAACAAAATGAAAGAAAACAAAAAACCAAACGGTCCTCCCAACTCAAACCTGACCCTAAACTGGTTGGTTGGAATTCTAAAGATCCTAAACAAAAAATAAATAAATAACCAGAAAAACAAAATTTGTTCTTCTTTCCTTTATATAGGCGAAATTAGCGAATACAGTTAGCTAATGTTTGATTCACTAAAATGAACGATCATTCTATTGAAATATTCATACTCATATTTGATTCGGTAAGAATAACAACAATAATGTACATTTCAAATGGAATAATTATTAATAAATTTAGAAAAAATGATGTTTCCATTGGGAGGCCAAGAAAAAATAATTCTATTTCAAAATCATTCCTGTGGCTGTGAGCCAAACACCATGTTAGGATATGTCAAACATGACCAAGTCCTATTTGATGTTAGGTGCTAGCGACATTTTATATAAGGAGTGTTTTGGTAAGTTGGTAAAAAGTAGGTTTTTGGCTTTTTACTAAGTTTTTTAACTTTTTGAAAAGTGATTTAGAGACTGGCTTTTGACTTTTTAGTTTAATATTTGTTTATGGTGTCAAATCAAATTAAAATGACCAAAATACCCTTACCCAACATAAGAAATTTATTTTTTCACTTTTTTGTCATAGCTCCAATTTGTAATTTTATCACTTGCATTTTCATCTCTTCCCAAATGAATTTTGTTGCGTTCTTGGCTGCCAGCTTTTTTCCCCTTGGATAAAAAACGTGGCTTTTTACTTGACTTCCCAAAACAGCACTAAATAAAATTTATGGCCACAATCTTTTTAAGAAAATTATTAAGATCTGGAACAAAATGATCATTCCAATGATTTTTTTTTTTTTTTTTTTTGTCAATCAAGAAAAGAATAATTAATTATTCTTAATTATAAATATGAGAAAAAATTATATCAAATAATTCAATAAAAATAATTAATTAATTTTTGTGCTTGACAAAAATTGATCCATCAATATTTTTCTGTTAGATAGAAACAGGGATAGACCCAGATAGGGAGGCCAAACATTATGTGTATCGAACTCCAATTATATACGTTAAAAAAAAAAAAAAACAACTCCAATTATAGATTTTACTTTGAAAATTTTAACGTATCAATAGTCAATATAAACAAAGACAAAACTAGAATCCTAATACCGGAGGGGCCATAGTTAGGGTGCAAGCTAGGTGGGTTGAATTCGGTTCAAAACTTACCCTGATCCAACTCCAGTAATGCTCAAAATTGTCCATGCTTGTCCAAACTCGACTTACCAACCAAAGGTATTTAGTTCAAGTACTATTCAAACTCAATAAATTTAGCTTATGTAAGGCTCGTGTCGCTTACAAAAGATTGAGTTGTGCAATTGAACTTAATTTTTTTAGACTTTTTTTTTGCTAGAAAACTAGAATCTATTTTTTGGGTTGATTATAACTTGTTTGTAAACCAAAAAACTCATTCATAATTTCACAATCTAAAAGAGAAAGTTAAAAAAAAAAATAAAAATAAAATATTCATAAAGGCATGTCTCTTAACTAAGAATCAAATAACAAATAATCACACTTCAAATGTCGCACAAAATAAATTCAATTGTTAAAGTAAGTTATATTTATAGTATTGATCCAACATACATTATATTCAATTCAATTTCTTTCAAACACGTGCCATATTGGGTTAAACATTTGCTCTTGAAGACATGAACCAGGAACCATTGAATGAGAAGGGGGCCATGCAAACAAAAATGTCTTCAGTGCTCTGTTTTAAACCAAAGCAAGTAGCAGGGTAGTCTCAAAGAGAGGGGAGGCACTGCCCTACACTATGGGGTCCGTCCCTGAATATAAACAAAGATATTTAAAATAAAAGGCAAAAATTGTCAAATCAAAACTAAATAGTTTTTTTTTTCCCCTTCAATTATATCTATCAAAGTTGAACATGCCGTTCTTTTTTATCACAAAATTCATCTATGATTGAACACAGTGATTACTTACACAAATTGGACATCATAATAATAAAACAATATGTTATCAATACATGTTTTTATAATGGTGATGAGAGACTTACTTTGGTTAGCTAGCCAGAGAGCCAAACAATCTTTCTGGTATTGTGCCTCCTATTCCTATAACTTGACTTGCTTAAGTTCTCATGACTTGTGTGTGTGTGTGTTTGTGAGAGAGAGAGAGTGACAGAGAGAAGTAATTGGGGGTTGAAGATACTGATGGGACTTTGAGAGAATAGAGGTACTTATATAACCCTTTTTTTATTTAAAAAAATTGTATTTTAATAGTTTGAAATGTTACTTTAGAAAAATAAAATAATATGTTGTCAAATGAAAAACATTGACTTAGGAAAAAAGTTGGGAAAATAGTAATTCAGTGTAAAAGTAAAAAAATAATTACACAACAATGGTAAACAAAATAAATATTAATAATTAAAATTTAAAAAAATTTCATGTATTTGTAAATATTTTTTTTTTAAAATCCCACTGAATTATAATTCTCCTTTTTACTGTCACAATGATTCAGTGATAGAATTAGAAAGGGGAAATTAGTTGCAGGTCATATTTGTAAAACATATTACAAATGTCGGAATTATGGTTTTTTATAAGCTTATTTTGAGTCAATTTTGAGTCTAAATTTTAGTAGGGTCCACACATCTTTTGGGATGGGTCCAAAGAGGTGACATATTCCTTGCCGCATGGTAAGTCATACGGTAAAAACGGGTTCATCAAAACCGTTCATGAGTGAATGAGAAGTTGATTATGGTAAAAACGGGTTCGTCAAAACCGTTTATGAGTGAATGAGAAGTTGATGTCGTTTTCGGGTTCGTAGAATGGACAATTACAGAAGTAAAATGTGAGTTTTCTTGAAATGGTTGTCCCACATTGAAACTTTAAGAGAGCTTATGTGTGTATATAAGCTCTAGATAGGCAAACTTAGGTTGGGCACCAAGGGACACCCCAAGTTTGTAGAAGGAAGACGTTATCAATAAAGTGGGCTTTGGCTCAAACCTACCGCGTGTCGCTGTCGTCCCTGTCCAGGTACGAGTTGTGGGTTGGGTTATAACATTAATTTTTTAGACAAAATTTATTTAAATTTTTTCAAACTCTTGCGGGAAAATTATTTGAATTTCTAAATAAAATTAATTCAAATTTTGCATCAAATTTAAATTTAAATTTTTTGTCCAAACAGTGCCTCTTCCAGTCCAAAATTTTCGTCCACATTTTCTAGCAGATCAAACAGATTTGAAAAAATAAACCTGTAAATGTTTAGTTTGAAGTTTGTATCTGTTTAATTTGAATTGTATCTGTTCGGTCCTTGATTAGATCTGTTCAATTCAAACTTGAACCTGTTCGGATATGCCAAATAGTCACCAATTTTCCTATAAATAGAAGACTTTTCTGGCAGATTTTCTGATTCAATTCTCTTCTCAGTTTTGCTCTCTTTTTGCATTATTCTTCATACTAGTTTTAGAGAAATTCTAAGAGTATAAAACACAAGTTTTGGTTCGCTGTACAGATTGTTTGGAATACTACTACAATCTGTGTATGATCATTGTATCCTGAGAGATAGACGCCATTTATCTATAAGCACCAGAGCAGGGCGAATCTATATTAAGAACAGAGTGTCATACACTCGACTTGATCATTATTTTTCATAAGTTGTTTTGGTAAAATTCTATAAGTAATTTTATTTTTTTTATTTGTTTCACATTATTTTCTCATGCACAGAAAATTGTTCCAACAACATATGTGCGGAAAAATTTATAATTATTTTTGTTAGCACCATAAATCTGTAATTTTTATTATTATTTATTATTTATATAATTGCAGGACACGTGGCATCCTCTTATTCATTTGGAAGTTAAAAGAAGTTATAGAGATAATGGAGAATATGAAGGACAAAGTGGATGAGTGGGAGGACAAAGTGGATGAGTGGGAGGACACATGGCAAGACAAGAATGAAGATGGAAGAAATGGGTAGTTACTAAGTAGTTATTGCTGTATTTTTTCTTCTATAAATAGCCATTAATGGCTACATTGTAAAGGATCCAGAACTTAAATCAAAGGCAATTGATTTCAATATTTCTTGTCACTTTCCTTATCTTAGGAGTAGTTTAACATAGATTTATATTTCGAAGCATTTATTTTCAGTATTTCCATTTCGAAGCATTTTATGCACTTTCTTTTCAAAGCATAGGAGTAGAGGTAAGTATTTATTACTTTGATTGTTCACTCAATCATCTTTCTCCATCCCTTTTTCTTCTTTTACTTTTTCTTTTCGCTACACTTGGCAAATTTGAAGTCCTCTTCGTTGAGGCAAAAGAACCGTCAACACAATCGCTTGATAATTGGCTTGAATTTAATCTGTAAGGATTTTTCAATCCTTACTGGCACGCTCGCATTTATGATATTTTCCTTCGTAGGAAAAATAAGCCAACATTTTTTGGCACGCCCAGTGGGACTGCCAAGTGTAAGAAATGACAAACGATTTGGATTTCGCCATTCAAACTTGTCAATTTGAAATATATTGGCGTGAAAGAAAAATTTTGGATCTTCAAGAAGAGATCCATTTTCTTGATGAAATAAACTTTCATCCATTACAATATTATTTGGTGGAAGAAAAAAGACACCATTTAATTAGAGAAATTCATCAACTTGATATGGAAATTCGCCAATGGAATGATGAGTTATCAACTCTCACTACCATGTCTTTAACTGAGGCTTTAATGGCCGAAATTGGTGAATTTTTTCAGAATTTTTCCATGGTTGAAAATAGCAAAAGTAAAGAGTTGATTTCATCAATGGCTCGGGGGGTTCAAGAGTCCGTTTTTAAAGAGCCAAATTATGAAATTAACATAACGAAAGAGCATGTTTTTGAGCCAAATTTGGCTAAGAATGATGTTTTATACATGGCTCGGGAGGTCCAAAAACCAAATTTTAGAGAGTCAAGTCATGAAAATAACATATTTATGGGTGATTTTCATAAGCCATTAATGGCTAACATGGAAAAACAATCCACTTTGCCAAATAATTATGAAAATCTACTCAGCAAAAGTCATATTTTTAAAACAAACATGGTCAAGAATAATGAACAAGCCGCTGTTCATGAATTCAAAATTTTTGACATTTTTCAAAATGTCAAAAAGTATGAATTTTCATGGTCACACTATACTATGACTTTTGGTGTTCAAAATCCTTTTTGGATTTGTGGTTCACATCAAAATATAATTTTGATGATGTGGCTAATAAAATTAACAAATTGTTCTTATGAATTCGAAGCACTAAGAACAAGGGATGACCATTTAAAATGCATGAATTTGGCTAGAAAAAGCCTGTGCATTTAAATAAATGGTTGAGAATGGCTTATCTTTTCAAATTGATGGCCAGTTGTTTGTATGTACACAATCAAAGCATCAAAGATACATTCGAAGCATCAAGAGTTGTTTCGAAAGTTGATTACTTCACCTTCGAAGCTGTATAAAGCTTTGAAGATACATTCGAAACATCAAGAGTTGTTTCGAAGGTTGATTACTTCACCTTCGAAACTGTATAGAGCTTTGAAAACTTTCGAAATGTGTACATCTCTTCAAATATATGTAAAAATGACAATTAATTAGTTGTCGAATAATGCCTGTTTTTGGCATGATAAGTTGGTTCGAAGAACAACAGTTTTGATGTCTTCGAAGAATTAATAACTGGTTCGAAGCACAAAATTAATATTTTTATTAATTATGTATGAACCAGAACATACAAAATGTGAATAACTATAATGTTGGCCAAAAGCTGCTTCGAAGGCTCTTTTGCCATAATTTTGTAAGCTTCGAAGCACTCCATCTTGCATTAACAGCTTCGAAGAAACAATGATGGTGGTTGTGAACCTTTGAAACTTTGCTGAGTATTTCTAAGGATGTAATTTATCCTTTGTTGGCACTTTCAACATTCGAAATATAATTTTGGTCCTTTGTACTACCTTCGAAGCTTGTTACTAGTCTGTAATAGCTAGCATTCGAGACATTTAGTCATAATTCCATACTCATTCGAAACACTTCATTGGGGCTATTATATCATTCGAAGCACTTTGTTGATATTATTCGAAGCATTTTATTGCTTAGATTAGTCATGTGCTTGGTTCGGCCCTTTAAAAATTTAAATAAACATCATTTTTAAGGGCCGCGGGGGGTAATGTTAGCACCATAAATCTGTAATTTTTATTATTATTTATTATTTATATAATTGCAGGACACGTGGCATCCTCTTATTCATTTGGAAGTTAAAAGAAGTTATAGAGATAATGGAGAATATGAAGGACAAAGTGGATGAGTGGGAGGACAAAGTGGATGAGTGGAAGGACACATGGCAAGACAAGAATGAAGATGGAAGAAATGGGTAGTTACTAAGTAGTTATTGCTGTATTTTTTCTTCTATAAATAGCCATTAATGGCTACATTGTGAAGGATTCAGAACTTAAATCAAAGGCAATTGATTTCAATATTTCTTGTCATTTTCCTTATCTTAGGAGTAGTTTAACATAGATTTATATTTCGAAGCATTTATTTTCAGTATTTCCATTTCGAAGCATTTTATGCACTTTCTTTTCAAAGCATAGGAGTAGAGGTAAGTATTTATTACTTTGATTGTTCACTCAATCATCTTTCTCCGTCCCTTTTTCTTCTTTTACTTTTTCTTTTCGCTACACTTGGCAAATTTGAAGTCCTCTTCGTTGAGGCAAAAGAACCGTCAACACAATCGCTTGATAATTGGCTTGAATTTAATCTGTAAGGATTTTTCAATCCTTACTGGCACGCTCGCATTTATGATATTTTCCTTCGTAGGAAAAATAAGCCAACAATTTTTAAACTTATTCTCCCAATTAGAAAGGGTGAGTTGATGATGTCGGAGGCTTGTTTGTACTGTTTTCCTAATGTTGAAAAGGTTCTTTTCAATTATACTTTAAAAAATATTGATGAAAAAGTATTAAGTGCATGAATAGAAAATAAAGTGAAAAAAATTAAATGAAAAAAATGAAAAGACAATGAAGTGGGAAATTGTCAACAAAATAATAATAATAATTGTTATAATTGGATTTCCCCCATTAAAAGTATAAGTGTACATACATAAATAATTTTGTCCATTAACAACCGTCATAAATGTTGTTCTTAACATTTTACAAAATGAAAATGAAAATGAAAAAGACAAAGAAAATAAATAAATAAATGGATTTATGAGAGAATTCATTATGGTTTGGTAGTTGAACCGACTTGGGGTTTGTGGATATATATCTACAAAAAGGGATGTGGAGGTTAGCAACAGTTGACTGGTTGGTGGTTGGTATCTACCTCATATCATATCATAGACTATACTCTGGTCTGGAGTCTCAGCACTCTCTCATGAAACCAAAGCCAAAAATAAAATAAAATAAAAAAACAATATTACATTTCACTAATTTATTACCATGAATTCTAATGAAGTGATATTGAAATTAAATTTTACATAATGAAAAATTTGACAAATCAAAATTTAATACTTATCAAACACATCATTAGAGGTGATTTTTAAAGGTGATAAATTAAATATCTCACATATTTATAAATTAAAAAAAAAAAAAAAAAAAAGCAAGGATAGTGGGGACCTTCCAAATTTCAGCACCACTAGTGGTTTGTGAGGAAATATTAGGAGAAAATACATATAAGAGAGTTTCAAACAAAAAAAAAAAATACAAAAAAATAAATAAATACTATAAATATTAATAACTAAAATCATAATTTTTTTGAATAATTTCTAATAATTTTTGAAATTCTCCCCTAAATGGTAATTTTCCCAAATAATTATGGGTTCATGGTTTTGTAAAATTGATAGATGGATTTTCCCCTGAGGTGCGTTTAGATTTTCACTTTGCATAATTTAGATAGAGAAAACAAATGGTAAACTTGGGGATAGTGGTTCGGGGTGGTTAGGATTTGGGTTGACTCTACAATGCAATATAAATGCAAATCAAAGATCAAATTGAGAGATAGACGAAACAAATGCTCCAATTAGGGTAAACTCCTAAGGGCTAGAGAGATAAATCAAATTATTCCTATTACAATGTATATTCTTTAATAAAAAAATTAGGAACGATGATATTACATCACCTGCTTATATACTACAGCTAAGGCTCCGTTTAGGAAGTGAGTTTATTGGCTACTTTTAGTCAATAAAGACAAAAAAAAATGTTAAAATAACCAATAAAATAAAATGTTATATCCAAATCATAATCATTTTATTTTTATTTTTTTCTCACAATCATCAATTCAACTACAAGAAAACCAAAAACCATCCCACACACAATTTTTTTTAACCAGGTTAAAATAGCCAAATAACTAAAAAAATAAAGCTGAAAAAGCGCATCCCAAACAAGCACTATAGGCCACCTAAACATACACTTAAGGCATTTATTCTACCAAATCACTATGGTGTTGGGTTGGGTGGGAATGGTCCGGGGGTAGAGAAGGTAGTAAAGGAGCAGCAGAGATGGTGAGTGTGGCTAGAATGAGGGAGAGAGAGGTATAGAAGAGTCTAGGAGGGCAAGGGGTTGTGAGGAAAGGCGAAGGAAGTGGCAATAGTGCTAAAGGAGGGCAGAGGTAGGTTAGGTGGGGATGGTTTGCTACAAAATGCGTAGTTTGAACTTGCACTCCGCATATATAAGACTTGCGCCCTATACACATTGAACTTGCACCTCACTAGTTTTATCAACAATGAAGGGTGAGGAAGTAGAGTCGCAACAAGCAAGGGTTTGAATGGTTCTGGTGGCTAGAGTTTTGATTGATTATGGTGTTAGGTGGGATGAGAAGGACCTGGGGTAAAGAAGGATGGTTGGGGGGATGTGGGAGTGGCAAGAATCTATGGGGAAGGGTTTTGGAGTGGTAAAGAAGGGTAGGGAAGGGTTTTGGAGTGGCAAGGAATGAAAGAGAATGGATTTGAAATGGCGAAAGATAGTGGGAGATGGTGTTGGAAAAAAATCTTATATGTACTGTGCATCAAACATATAAAAAATCGAACCAGATTCTACAACTAATACAGAAACAAAAATTAAAAATAAATTTAATGAAACTGGAAAATAATTTAGAAAAAATCACAAATAGAATGAATAATTTTTGGAACAAAATAGTTTCATCGAGGCTTGTGTTAGATACAATGTCCGTAAGACGAATTTCACCCCTCACTCTGATACTCACAAGTTTGAATTAGTGTCTGTCTCCCAAGATATAACAATCAGAAGCATCGCAGAAGCAGCGCTTCAATTTGCAAGTCTGAAGAACGTCACCGTAACGCCCCAAAAATATGAAAGCCTGAACTAACCAGTATACTCCTCAATTAATATTCATTTCTCATTAAATCATGTGAAAGCTACAATTAATCTCAATTATTCAATAACCAAACCATACTAAACCCAATATTCCATTCATATACTTTAAAACATAATTCCATAGCATGCTAATATTTAGAGAAGTCTAAACTAATACAAATTTTGTGCCTTAAAGACTACAAGTTTCCGGGTCTTAGCCCGATTACATCAAGTGTGGTCATAAGCCCAATACATCTAAGCCCTTATCTATACACAGAAATAAAATAGACAAAATGAGCCTTAAGCTCTCAAATCCTCCCAAGTCATCGCCTTGGCTGAGACACGCCATCAATAACTGAAAAGTTGTTTCCACATAGGGATAAGCAAAAAGCCCAGCAGAGATAAACTTAATGACATATATGATGTTTAACGATATCATGCAGTGAATGCATATGAAATGCCATGACAAAACATAAGTTTTCATTTTGAGAGATAATGCCATGCACTAGTTCCAAAACTGCAATTCAAAAGCTTTTCATTTTAATAGAAAATAGGGTAGTAAATATGACTATGGCAATCCCTAGGCTAGCATCTGCAAGTAGTCCCAAAGAGCATGACCAATTCACTTTATCGGCTCTTAACCAGAAAGAACTTCAACCTACTCTACGCTTGTTTTTGGAATTTCACCAAGGATATAAAGCAAAATTAACAATAACTACACCCCCTAACCAGATTCACCATGATACCTTTTTTTTCCCTAAAAAACAATGCAAATGTTCTCACCACAACCATTTTCAAGATACGAAAGTATGAAGTTAACAAATCCATGATATGTACAATGGGATGCATGATTTGTAAACATTTCAATTGCCTAATTCACATGCAATATCTATCGCACAACAATGTTATCCTTCATCAATAACCAAAATAGTTATCTCTAATTCGATAATTAAATAATCTCAAAAATAGTATATAGTTTAAGATGTTATCAACATTACGAAATCACTATGATTTCCTAAGTTCTCAACATTTCAATGTGTTCAATACTCATCACTCCTCAAGAGCCTCAAGGATATCAACAATCCAATTCCATTTCCAAAACCCTACACATCCTAGGTTTTATGAAAAAATTGGGGGTTTTCTCTCAATTAACAATTTTCCTCAAATTTCATGACAAAAACAATCATAAGAGATGTGACGCCCTAAAAATCGAGAATATCATATAATATATTAACAAATAAATATATGGTTTATCTAAGGTTAACAGAGTAGAAAATGTCACTAATGAGTCCTTTGGTTAATAACCAAGAAAAATCTTAGGAAGATCAGAGGAGTCAATAGAACCTCCCTTCAAAGTCCAACCACCTTAGATAACAAAGCTACCCTTTTGATAGATCTTAACAAGACAGTAACACAAGGTCTACACGAGTCGACGAGAAAATAAGGAATAGGTAATATAAAAGATATGTATAGATATATAATAATTACAAAATCATGTATTAAATACAACATGGGATCTATCATTTACAATCTCAAAACATGTTTACAAACTAGTTTCTAATCCTCCTAGAGTAGTCGTACGTCCTCAAGTGCTTTAGTTTTGCCTTCGAATGGTCTAATAGTCTTCATGCCATTCTTTGAATGCGTTTTGTGCCAGGTATTGAAGACTATTAGACCAGTTGAAGGCAAAGCTAAAGCATTTGAGGACGTACGGCTACCCTAGGAGGATTAGAAACTAGTTTGTAAACATGTTTTGAGATTGTAAGTGATAGATCTCATGTTGTATTTAAGACATGATTTTGTAATTATTATATATCTATACATATCTTTTATATTACCCATTCCTTATTTTCTCATCAACTTATGTAGACCTTGTGTTAATATTTTGTTAAGATCTGTCAAAAGGGTAGCTTTGCTATCTAAGGTGGTTCAACTTTGAAGGGAGGTTATATTGACTCCTCCGACCTTCCTAGATCTTACTTGGTTATTAACCAAATGACTCATTAGTGACATTTCCTACTCTTGTAACCTTAGATAAACCATGTATCTATTTGTTAATATATTATCTGATGTTCCTGATTTTTGGGGCGTCACAACTTGGTATTAGAGCCTAGCTTCATCCCTTACCCTTGCATTTTAACCTGCGATTAGAGACTATCTTGCCCCGACTATGTTATATTATTATAACATTACCTATTCTATCAACTTAAGGACATCAAAAATAGAAATTTTTTGACTCACCTTAGGGCATTTCTTTGAATTCCAGGCACAACAACATCAATTCATGAGGACGTATTTCAAGAACAGGAAGTGGTTTTAACTCTGGACAAGGCCTCACATCACGCAGTACGGGTACTATTAGTTCTACGCGTCTTCTATCGATCATCATACACTTATCTTGTATTCATAACCTTTATTCGATGTCATCATTTTCCAAGATTAAGTCATGTCCATCTAGTCCCATTTTATATACTATTATTTGGAAAATTGACCTTCTTTGACCCTTGATTATTTTATTTAGCGCAAGGCTTCTTGTAAATAATTTCATTTTCTTTACTCGGTGATGAATCTTGGATATTCATTTTGAAACACGGATGGCTAACGCTTTCAAGTTAAATATCTAGTTTAGTCACCACCTCTATAACCTTGATCACATTGAAGTTCGAAACCATAACATCATACCATTCATTCATATTTCAGTTGATCTTGATGTTATCACAATAGCCACTTCGTATTCTTCATCTTCACTTTGTATTAATCCAATTTTAAGAATCTTGTAATTATTATATATATGAAGATGTGTTGTGTGAACACTCTAAGATAATTAAGCTCTAACTTTAAGATTTGTTGATTACCCATAAGGAATTGCTTCTGTAGTTAGAATATGACTTACGCCTCACCCCATTCAAAGAACTGCAAATGGTGAACCATACTCCGAGACAAGTAATAACACGAGCTTGCAAGCAACAATAGGAATGCAATACTAGGAAATTGAAACCTTAAGAATGAATTAGTAACCGTGGCCGAAATCCTGAACCCTATCACTAATCAAATTCTGGAGGATTCTTACCATCTTTGTGGAAATAGTTGAAACAACATTGACTTCAGAATGAGAGGAGGTAGAATCTAGGAGGATTTGGAGCTTGCAGAAAGGAAACCCAAGTTCATGAGAGACCAAAAAGGAGCAACTGGAAGATGTAAGGGTGACTATTTAAGGGGAATTATATGGAAATAAGTCAAGGATGACTATTTAAAGGGAAAAGGACCATAATAGTCTTCGATTTGGTTTTGTACGGGTTTATTCGCGATGCGTTTTCAATTCTAGGGTTAAATTTGTGAATAAACAACTATGGGCTTTCTCAAAATTTAGGGACGTAATTGGGTTTACAAAAGTTAGGGGTCTCACAAGAGAGGTAATTTCAAATAGCAACCAAAACTAAAGAATTTCCCCCAATTTTTGCATTAATACATACATAATCAAACCTAGTTAGCTCAAAACCTGTAGCTATCAAGAATAGCACATAACAAAGTTAAATAACATATACATCGTTAAAATCCCTACCTCAAGCAATAAGAGAGAGAGATAGAGAGACAGAGAATCAACACGCAAAACTCCGCGACGACGAAAATACAAACTCTTCAAATTAAACCGTTGCTCTTAGCATACTCTAGCTTTTGGCCTTAAGGATTATAGGTAAATAATGCTTGGAAATAGATAAAAACCAATGGTTTTGTAGCTCAAGGGTTCAAAAATGGCAAGCAGAGGTGTGTGAGAGAAGAAAGGGGTTGAAAATAAATTTTTCGCACATTAAAGTTCGATTTAAAGTCTGGACCATCGCAAGCGTGAACCCCTCCATCACGGGTGCAGTCATACAGTCACGGCAGCGACTAAGCTAGTTGTGTAGATTGTATCAATCTTCTAAAGACCAAAACCAAGGCCACCTATGCATAACCTAAACAAATGACGTAGAAATCAAACTCAACAAGTTAAATGTCTAAACGGATATGGTATAAAGGGTTCGATCTTGACCCAGGCGTTATAGTCATTGTGCATGTACTCTCTTTGTTATACTCGACCTAATGTCTATATGAGTCTTACAATTCCTATATGAATGAATGTCATGGGGATAATATTTATAGTTTTATTGGTGACTATTCTAAAAGGTTATGACTTTTCTATGAAGATTTATACATTTCCGTCTGAACAGGCACCATGAAGAGTCACACCCTTCCAACTTTAATGGAGTTAAATTCCATTCATACTTAAATATCCAACAGATGGGTTTGATTCGTAAGTAAGTGGTGGCCAGATTTGCATAAATAAGAGAAGGGAAAAAGGGAAATAAGAAGAGTAAGGGGAAATTTTTGTCCAATAATTTGGAGATTCTACGAGCTTATAATAGCTAGTTTACTTTCCATCCCTACTGCAATTGTCAAAATTTTTCGATTGACTTGAAATATGTTGCCCAATATTACAATTCTTGCAATTTTCCCAAGAAAAATTAAAAATCACATATGAGAATTGGGTCTTTACTACCGCTTGAACCTCATCATTCCACCACCGAGTTTCCTTAGAATTAGACCCCTCTTATTTCTACTCGCTAAGGACTTCTCTTGAGATTCTCTCCATACAATTGGCCATCGAATTGTGCATAGTGTTAGCATATCATCTTCCAAGCCTCAAGCACCTTATTCATCCATTCCATTCTTAAATATTTATAGTTTATCTCCTTTTAAGTTCCACCATCTTATTCTACGACACCCACTATCCTTCCTAGCTTGGTATTGCCCTTTAATGCATAAATCTAGTATCAAAATCCTATGTTGAGACATCAGGCTAGTTACTGCACATTAGACACTCTACTTTTCTTACTAGAAATAATCTATTTGGCTCCTATTTGACCCACTCTTAAAGGTTATAATATGTTTATCTCTTTTCTTATAAATAGTTTTTGCCATTACCATGTCAAAAGTCAAAGCTATATCTAAAATACTCTCTCCAGCCTCATTTTTATCACCAAAACCATATCCTCCATGCACCATCTCATAATCTTATTTATCTATTTCCACATGACCATTAAAATCTCCACCTATAACATGGTTCTTTTCTACGGGTATCTCATGTAATACCTCATCCATTTGGTCCCAAAATTCTCTCTTAGTATGGTCATCTAATCCTACTTGGAGGACGTATGCACTAATACATTTACTATATTCTCTTCAATAACTAATTTAACTAATGTGACCTTATCACATTTCCAGATGATCGTTACTACATTTTCTACAAAATCTGTAGAGAGGTAAAAGAACTATTTTGAGAAGTTATTATATGAGGAACATGTAGGAAGCTCAAAAAGGGAGGAAGTTATAGGTAATAAGGAAAATTAAGAATATAGGTTCTATCGCATGATATAGAACTTTAAAGTGGAGATTATACTTAAGAAAATGAAGTCAAATAAAGCTTTAGAACCTGATGATATTCCTATTAAAGCTTAGAAATGCTTGGGTAAGAAGGGGGTTGCTTGGTTGTCTAGGCTATTTAGTAAGATTTTGTTGATTGAAAAAATGCCAAAAGAGTAGAGGAAGAGTATTTTAGTGTCAATCTATAAGAATAAAGGACATGCCTAGAATCACTACAACAAATGGCACTTTTGATGACTAAATTTTTAGTTGCCAAAAGTCAAGTTTTATTTGCTAAATCTTTTTAGCGACTAAAATTTTGGTCGCCTGATTAGTCATTAAAGACTTGTCGGGAAAGGTAATTGACGACTAAACCAAATTTAGTCGCCAAAAGTAGTAAATTGCCGACTATTTGTTTAGTCATCAAAAGCATTGAAATAAAATTAAATATCACATTTTCAGCGACTAAAACTTGCTGTCACGAAAAACTTCAATTATTTATAACAACTAAAGTTTTAGTCGCCAAATATATATATATTTTTTTGTTCATCTTTTTTTTTTTTTTGGCTACTAAACTTTTTAGTAGCGTAAAGTCTGAGTATTTTTAGCTACTAAATATTTTAGTTGCCTAAAGGTTGATTGTTTTTTAGCTACTAATATTTTAGTCGCCTAAAGTCTCACTTTTTTCGCTACTAAACTTTTAGTTGCCAAAAATGAGTTGTTCATCTTATCTTTTTTAGCTACTAAATATTTTAGTCGCTTTATGTCTTATTGTTTTTTAGCTACTAATTTTTTAGTCACCTAAAGTCTGACTTGTTTTCCTACTACACTTTTAGTCACCATTTTTTGTTTTTTTTGTTGTGCATCTCATTGTTTTTCAACTGCTAAACAGTTTACTCACCTAAAGTATTGTTTTTTTGGCTACTAAGCTTTTAGTTGCCAAAAGTTTTATTTTAATTTTCTTTTTTTAGCAACTAACTATTTAGTCACTAAAATATGTACTTCCTTTTTTAGTACAAATTGTTTAGTCACCAAGAATATGATTTAATGTTTTTTTCTCTAAATTATAATTTCTCCCCAACTTGTATCTATTCTGTGCAACCTGTAGTATGTATATAAACAAAAAAAAAGTACATATATTATCAATCATTCCATAATCTGCATCCATTTCATTTCCAACTATCCAAAAATGAATAACTTTAAATGTCAAATTCCTTACAAACCAACTATAGTCCAAACTAAAATAATAATTCCATACAGAACACAAAAGCATACAAAAATCAAGCCCTCCATATAAAAAAAATATATATATATTTATTACCATACCAAAATGGCCATTTGGTGTGGTACAAATTACCATCGTAATCTGTACCACGACAAAAGGTAATCTATGTACCACGCCGGTAAGTATCAGTTTGATGCCAAAAGTTATATGTATGAGTAATACTAATTCACACAAAAGTAGAGGACTAAATTGTCCTCCATACACAAAAATGAATTATCCACAAGTCCACGTCAAAAGCCATCTACCAAAAAAAAAATAATAATTTTGCACCCATTGGAAAATTTCAGTTGATTCAGACATGCAAAAAAGGTTTTAATATGCATTTAAGGTAGAACAACCTATAAATGCCTTTTTGAAAATGAACATGCGTATATATGTATCATGAAAGTTTTTTTTTTTTGATAAATATATGTATCATGAATGTGCACTTGTTTCAATTTTGAATTTAATTCCCCATTGACAAAAGAACACAAGTTAATCAATCAATATTACTCTGTACTACGATGCTTATCTTTGTTTACATCATATAGTGAAAGAGTGCATTAATTAGATTCAAAAAATAGTAACTAAGAATAATCAACATCCATATCATGTAGAATTTTTATCATCAATAACATATAACTGATGTATTTTATCTTTCTTTTACCCCACATGAACAAGGTGCCTTTGAGTTTCTGAAATTTGAAATAAGTCTTGATCTATAAAGCCTAATTAAGCCTATCCAAACAAACAATGCTGTAGAGGCTCCTTCTAGACCGTCTCTTCACCAAATAAAGGGTAACCCTCCGACACATACATCTATTTTACTACCCAACCTACGTTGCTAATTACATGTCATCTATTGCCTCAGGTCCTATTTGTCACGAGGAAGCTAGCTATGACATCCATATAGAGGTTTAGGGGTTGTTTTGCATTTTCGCCCCCTAAACATCCTTTTTCTACTAAGTTTAAGGCTTTTTCGGCTTTAATTGCCATTCTACCCGTGCTAATTATATGCCACCTATTGCCACAGATCCTATTTGTCATGAGGATGCTATCTGTAACATTCATACAATGGTTCGGGGGCTGTTTCGCATTTTCACTCCCCAAACACCATTTTTTGACTAAGTTTAAAGCCTTTCAGCTCTAACTCCTAACCTATGAGTGCTAATTACATGCCACCTGTTGCCACAGGTCCTATTTGTCATGAGGACTACCCGTGACATCCATACAGTAGTTCGGGGGCTATTTTGCATTTTCGCCCCCAAACGCCATTTTTCAACTATGTTTAAGGTGTTTTCAGCTTTAAGGCATGCTAATTACATGCCATCTATTTCAACATGTCCTATTTGTGTCAAGGAAGCTGGCCGTGGGATCTATACAGTGGTTTGGGGGCTGTTTTGCATTTTCGCCCCCCGAACGTCCTTTTTCAACTAAGTTTAAGGCATTTTCAGCTCTAACTCCCAACCTACGAATGCTAATTACATGTCGTCTATTCCCACGAGTCCTAATTTCCATGAGGATGCTACCTGTGATATCCATATAGTAGTTTGGGGGCTATTTTGCCTTTTCATCCCCCGAACGCCCTTTTTACGACTAAGTTTAAGGTATTTTTTTGCTCTACCTCCCAACCTAGGTGTGCTAATTACATGCCGTCTATTGCCACAGGTCTTATTTTCCATAAGGATGCTGCCCGAGAGAGCCATACAATGGTTTGGAGGCTATTTTGCATTTTCAGCCCCCGAACGCTCTTTTTCGACTAAGTTTAAGGCGTTTTCGACTTTAACTCCCAATCTTCCCATGCTAATTACATGAAGTATATTTCCATAGGTGTTATTTGTTACAAGGATGCTGCCCATGACATCCATACAATGGTTCGAGGGTTGCTTTGCATTTTCGCCTCCCGAACGCCATTTTTCAACTAAGTTTAAGGCACTTTCAGCTCTAACTCCCAATTTATGGATGCTAATTACATGTAGTATGTTGCCACAGGTACTATTTTTCACGAGGATACTACTCATGACATTCATATAGTGATTCGGGGCTGTTTTGCATTTTTGCCCCCCGAACGTCTTTTTTCAACTAAGTTTAAGGCGTTTTTGGCTCTAACTCCCAACCTATGCATGCTAATTACATGTCGTCTATTGCCACAAGTCTTATTTTTTATGAGAATGCTAGATGTGACATCCATATAGTGGTTCAGGGGCTGTTTTGTATTTTCGCCCCCCAAACGCCCTTTTTCGACTAAGTTCAAGACATTTTCGATTCTAACTCCAACCTACGTGTGCTAATTACATGCCATATGTTGCCAATGGTTCCAGACAAAAAGGAGAAAGCTGGCATCCTCTAACATGTGCTTTTGTATTTTCTATTCTTTCTTGTGTCATATCTCTAATACAGACCAAGACACCATTCTAATCGCATCTACCATTGAACTTTGTAATTCATAAAGGTTTTTATCTCATGTATTATAGAAAAATCTTGAGTACTAAATTTCCAAGAGTTGAAACTTCAAACAATCCTAAAATACGAGTACATAGTGGTTAGTTGATGCATTTTTTACCAAAGATTGGAAAATTATTATTATAAACTTGCGTTGTGTTCCTTTGTTCCTTCCATTAATTAGGTAATAAACCTTAATTCATATAAATCTATTTTCTTAAGAAAACACAAAAGAAATTAATAATTTAATAAAATCTCTTAGTCTGTACCTTATTGCAAGCCCGATACATTCAATAAAGTCTGAGTGCGCATTCAAAGAACTAACAACTTGTAGTGGATGGAAACTCAAGTTTTTAATCACCAAAAAAATACATATATGACTATGCACAAGAGATATATTACAGACCTGCCTATAATTAAAAATATACACCCACAATCTAAAATTTATTTTTTTTTCACATAATACAACCCAATGCCGTAAATATGAGTTGACTGCACATATACAGAAGCACATCCATTTCTATTTTGTTGTGACCAAAAGTAGGATAGTACCATCAAGTGTAAAATCACCACAAGTCACACTACTAGCAAGACCTGAAAACATATTAAGATAGGCACTTTTGTCAGCATTCCACATCCAATCAATGGAATCCTCTGAACTAGCCAAGACCAAATGTCCTTTTGGATGCCACCTAACCCATTATGTAGGCAAATAGTTCATACTCAATCTTTATACATTAACTATGTGACAAAAAACACTAAGAGTAGTCATAAAATCTCACCTCAATGCCCCCCACTCGGACCATCAAGCGTACACTTGAGATTCCCAGAATTTATGTCCCAGATTTGAACAAGTCCATCAAAACTTTTAGATACAAGCAACTGTCCATTAGTACTAAAGGCTAAACTAGACACATATTCTTTATGACCTACACAGTTTTTGAAAAGCTTTGACTAAAGCACAAGGATTAAGGAATCATGGACCAATTTATGCTATATTGATTGAAGGCAGAGAAAAATTGGACTAAACAGAAATCATCTTAAAATGAAAATCATCAACTCTTTTTTTTGGAGTTGTAAAATCATGAGATACTTGATGACCAATTATGTATCTGTGACTAATAACTTGTAGCTCAAAAGCCCAATCTCCTTGACCAAACTTCCAAAGAAATCCTTTGTCATCTCCACCCCCAGTTTCCACTAATGTACCATCATTGAGCTGCATATAACCTTATATAGTTCACCGACGCTCAAAAATAGAGAAGAGAAGTTATCTCCGGAAACTCAGTACTACGATGCATTGCAAAGTTAGAGCACAGTTAGTTGTCCATATCTATTCTGGGATCAAAAGCCAACCAAACAAGTGCATGTGGTTCACGAACACCAATTAATAGAGCACATTGAGTTTCGTACCTTAGAATAGTAAGAAATCCCATATCTAGTAAGTGGAAAATAAAGAACACAATCAACAAAGACACACATGATTAGGCTATATTTGATTTGAATCTAGCTATATCAACCGGGACAATTACCTTCATATCACAAAAAACCATAACATTGGAATGGTGAGAACTCATTGGACCACCTTAAGAAACTCAAATCAGAAGTAGATGAATTACTCTAATCAATATTACAAGAATCATACAACATACACTACGGATGGGAAATTCTTGTTTCTATTTCTCTCATGACAATGGAACAAAAATACAAAAAAGATACCTATATATGTGCCTGTAGATGTAATCCTTAATTGTTAAAATAATTAACTCCTCACAAAACCCAGTGTACTATGTTGCCATGCCACTGATCTAGTTTCTTTCAAGGCTAATAATAATAACAAGGACAAGAAACAGAGACAGATTGTTGAGGCAACTAAGTCCACACTGACTTATCAAAGAGAGAGATTTAGTATTTAACTGGAACCATCTTGTAATAAAGATGCATCACATTCAAATAGGTTTTTCAATAAAATAGATTAGGGCTTTGAATACATACACAATCAATGGATTAGGGCTTTGAAACTAATAAGAGAGAAAGGAAAAAGAGGGAAAAATCTATCAAACCACTAAAATCAAACCCATTTAGGACATCAAACCCATAAAACTTTAGAAATCAAATCACTTCTGTAGCTTGACTTTTTTGCGCCCCCCTTTCGGCAGGTTTGAAAGAAGCCCTATAGTTCAGACTCCTGTGGTTCTAAATCTGATTCCACAAGTGTAATGTGAAATAGATAAATACCAAAGAGTCCAAATCCGGCAAATCTTTTGAAAAATTGATTTTGAATCAAATTGCCAAAAATGGACTGCTTTGCCAGATACAAAATCGTCACCTAAATATTTTGAGAAATCTAGGAAACCCATGACTCCTGCCAAAGGCCACGTGTCTGTCATCACCAAGATTGTCTAGATTCAAGAACCTAGGTACGAGAGGGGAAGGTCATGAGTTGAGCACCCCCACTCGCCCGATCAAAGATCGGCCTCTACTAATCAGGATATGATTCTTATCAACATTATATGCTCTTGTTCCAGTTTATTAGGTTAGCATTACTATGTGATACGCGCACACAAGGTATAGACTAGTTTGCTCGAATTGAAACAATTCAATTTCATGTTTGTTTTGCAAAGGGTTTGATTTGCCACTTAACAAAGTGGGCTTAAAGTTTGTGAATTTGTCACTTGACAAAGTGTGCTTAAACATACATTTTATTGAATCATTCTAATTCAAGCAACAAGCCTTCATCCACAGGCACTCAAATAGTTTAAAAAGTAAGCATTTAGCCTCATGGCAAGCATGCTAGTCATGACAGTCACTCACACTCATGCAAGTATGCTAAAGCATTAAAACTCGCCTAGTACTCCAAGCTAAGAAAGAAACTAGTTAGAAAAATATGCATGATTCCTAACTATGCAAGATGGCTAACGTAACGCATGCAATAATGTAATTACTAGGCTCGACTACTAATATGACATATGATTCAATTTAAGACATGCGGTCTAAGCACGTATTCAAAGAATGTATTTAAACAACAATGCAGTTAGAATATGATGAACCGAGCCTCGGTGTATGCAATACAAGATAAATGGATGCGAGTATGCAATATGCTAATTGAAACGTGATGTCCTTAATCTAACCATCAAAAGTGGATATATAACAGGGAGAAAGACGTGGGGTTGGAAGATATACACATTATTAAAACGTTGATGCCCTTGCACAAGAGGGTCGAATGAACTAATTAGCTAACTAATTAAAGCTAAGCTAACTAATTAACTATTACAACACAAATTAAATTAGCTAAACTACTTAACTAATTATTACAAAAATTGAATAAATAAGCTAGCTATCTAAGCTAATTAATTAAGTACAACAATTAAATAATTTAACTAGGCTAAGCTAATTAAATATTTACAACACAAACTAATTTAATTAATCTAAACTAATTAAATAAGTACAAAAAAAACTAATTAGCTTCAACTAATTAAGTACAACAAATAAATGGCTAAATGCTAATTAAACTAATTAACTATTCCCGGGAAGCGAGGAAGGTCCATGCTTGCTCGATTTCCATCCGAAGAACGTCCACTGTCTGCCCTCGGAAGCCTCTGTTTCACAACCCTAACACTGATTTTCCACTTCCAGGCCAAAGCTGCTCTACTTCATAAACATTCTACTCAAAATTCATTGGTGGCCGGCAGGCCAGAAGTGGTGGCCGACCGGCCACCATTGGGGGGTTGCTGTCCAACATTGATGGCCTGCTGGCCAGAAATAGTGGCTAGCCGACCACTGATGATACAACATTCCTTGTTGCAAATAGGGCAAAGAGAGGGTATTCTCACAGGTTGTT
This sequence comes from Camellia sinensis, assembly GCF_055761805.1. Lineage (NCBI taxonomy): Eukaryota > Viridiplantae > Streptophyta > Magnoliopsida > Ericales > Theaceae > Camellia > Camellia sinensis. Next base: position 66,507,717 of record NC_138972.1, read on the forward strand.
TGTACTGTGTATCCCTCATTATCATCAAAACATCTCAAATGAATGATACACTTGGTCCTCAAACCATCAATCAAGCAATTTCATTGCATAATGGCTAAAGAACCAAGATTTACAAGTTAATAAATGCACAAATAAGACTCACAACCTTCACCCTATCATGTATGATCAAGAGCAATGTAGACCTTAGAAAAATTGGCACATTTCATCACTTTGAGTATGAAATGTCCCAATTTTCCTTGTGTTCAATTAACGTCCAATTGAACACATCAAAACACAACCAAATCTTTTCACAATTTTAGTTTCCATTTTTTGTTACTCATTTTAATTTACCATTCCATTCTTTAACCAAATAAGTCCATTGGTGAGTTAGCCCTCTAAAAGGGAAGGAAGTGTCAAACAAGGGCTAGTTTAAGGTAAGAGAGAAGTGTCATGCCATTGATAATGAACCGTCAAAAGAGGATTAAACCATTGGTGGGTTAGTTCTCTAAAAGGGAAGGAAGTGTCAAACAAGGGCTAGTTTAAGGGAAGAGAGAAGTGTCACGCCATTGATAATGAACCCTCAATAGAGGATTAAACCATTAGACATGGACCTCAATCTCAAGCTTAAACTATCCTAAGGTTGAAACAACCCTCAAAGCAAACAAAAAAAAGTCAACAAATGAGGGAGGTTGCAGAGATTAATGATGCTGAAAATAAGTGAGAAAATCACTAAAATATGCAATCAACTCAAACAAGTGGTGTCCAAAGGCCTAAAACACCAAGCTTGTGAGGACACTTACACTAGAAGCATGCAAAACAAGACTCAAATGCAACAACTAGCCAAAAATAGAGTTTAAAAAGTCCAAAATAAAGCCTAAAACATGCTGGAATTAAGCTATAAATGGCTAGAAAAATAAGCTAACACATAGAGCTAACTAGGCTAGCAAATAAGACACAATGAGGGGAGGCTAAACCCTCCAAATTTGGACTTCAAAAGATGATTTTTACCACTGAAAATATTTTGAAATTCAGTGTTCAAACGCTCAAAAAAAGATCGTTTGAAAGTAGGAAACAAATGTGAAAAGGCCTTACAAACAAAGAATAAAGAGGGGTGAACCACCCCCTAACCTTAAATGGCCTAAAACCACCAATTTCAGCCCACAAAAATAGTTGGAAAAAGATAGAAACACAAGTATGCAAAACAAGTCAAGAAGGCAAGTATTATACCTCTTGAAGCAAAGATCAACTTTAGGCAACAATTCAAGCCAAAACCACCTTTTAGAGCTCCAAGAAGGCCTCAAAGAACCTCAGCTCAAAGATAATCAACTTTGGTTAAGGAGGTGTAAGCAAAAGTGTGGTGTGTATAGGCTAATATGCACAAACTTGCAAGAGAGAGAGAGAGAGATTGAGAGAGAGAAACGTATAGAGAGAGAGAGAGAGAGATTTGCTTCAAAATTTTCAACCCTCAAAATGGGGGAGGAGACCCCCAATATATAGAAAAATAAGAATTTAGCTGAGAAATATCCATCCATACACGTGTATGAAGATAGAGGTCATTGTGGTAATAGCTGGCACAACTATCACCAAAGTATCTGAAAATAAGCATTGATGGCCAGCAGGCCACCACCATTGGCCGGCAGACCACCATAGATGGCCGGCAGACACAAGGGGTGGCCAGCAGCCTCAAAAATTGGTTGGCTAGCCACCAAGGGTTGCAGGCTTGAAAGTTTAGTGCAAAACAAGGCATAGAATGGATAGGGTTTGAAGTCTCAAAGACAAGGCATTCCGCCAAGGACCTCGAGCACGAAAAGGAGCACACACATTCATTATCATCGGGTGTGCAACCAATGATGTCCAAGTCTTGAGGACAGTCAAAAATGGGGTGTCTACAACTTTAACCAAACCCATTTTTCAAAAGCAACACAAAATTAAACTGAAGAAATCATAAAAACCCTAGAGCAAGATTCAAAATGAGGAAATAGAGAAAGGGAGACACACAGAGAGAGAGAGAGAGAGAGAGACAGACAGACAGACCAGAGTGAGAGAGAGAGAGACAGACAAACAGACAGACAGACCAGAGTGAGAGAGAGAGAGAGAGACAAACTACCAGTGAGAAAGAACCTGTGAGGATGCGGAAGTGGCGGTGGTGATTTATGACAGTGGCGGTGGCAAGCGACGATGGTCTCCGCTGAGTGAGGTTGGGTGAGGTTTGGTGGTGACAGAATTTGTGTGTGAGAGAGAGAACAACCAGATGTCTAAACATAAATAGGCGCCAATATTAATTCATTTCCCTCTAAAATAAACTATACCTTTAGTGACTAAACTAGTAATTTGTTAACAAATAGTGCCAAATCTTAATAATGGCGACCAAAGTATTAGTTGCCAAAAGTGTATATTGGCCGACTAATTTTCTGGTAGCCAAAGAGTAACAGTAAAATATGTATGTTTTTGGCGACTAAACTTCCTTTTGTCGGCAATAATTAGTATACAGCGACTAAAACAAAATTTAGTAGGCTAAAATCTAGACTTAAGTCGACTAATATTTTTTTAGTCGCCAAAAAGTGGCATATTCAGCTCCTAAATTTTTTCTAGTCGCCAATAAGTAATATATCTTGACTAAAAAAATTTAGTAGCTATAGCCTAAACAAACACCGAATAATACATTTTTTAGTCGCCAAAAGTTAACTTTTTGGCGACTAAATTCCTTTTAATCGCCAAAAGTGTAAATTGTTGTAGTAAATTGCAACAACTATAGAGGAATTAAATTGATATGTCATATAATGAGAGTGTAGGAGAAAGTGATGGAATGTCAATTGCGAGATATAATAGAGATTTCAAATAATCGATTTAAATTCATGTCTGGTAAGTCAATAATGGAAACGATCTATCTTCTGAGAAGAGTAATAGAAATGTATAGAGAGAAGAAAAGAGATATTCATATAGTTTTTATCGATTTTGAGAAAGCATATAATCGAGTGTCTCGAAATATAATTTGATGGGTGTTAGAGAAGAAAGGGATGACAAAAGCCTACATTGATATGATTAGGGATATGTATGAGATGTGGTGACCATTATTAGATCACCGACTAGAGAGACAAATGAATCTCCTATTACTGTAAGATTACACAAAGGGTCAACCTTGAATCCTAATCTTTTTGCTTTAATTATGGATGAGTTGATGAGAAATATTCAAGAGGGTATGGCATGGTATATGCCTTTTGCATATGATATCGTGTTAGTGGATGAGACAAGAGAAAGAGTTAACACTTAGTTGGAGACTTGGAGAGAAACACTTGAATCTAAACAATTTAGGATAAGCAGAACTAAGATCGAGTACATGGAGTATAATTTTAGTAATAGTAGAAATGAAAATAGTGGAGAAATGAAAATTAAGAACCAAGAACTACCTAAAAATGAACATTTTCATTATTTAGGCTCGATTATCAAAACAGATGGGGACATTGGAGAATATACGGTCTATAGAATTAAGACAGGTTGGCTTAAGTGGAAGAGTGTGTCTAGGGCATTGTGTGATAAACGAATACCCATTGGATTAAAAAGAAAGTTCTATAGAGCGACTATTAGACCAGCGATATTGTATGAGATGAAATGTTGGGCAACTAAAAAGCAACATGTAGATAAGATGAGTGTTGCAAAAATGAGGATGTTAAGGTGAATGTGTGGTAAGACTAAAAAAGAGAGAGTTAGGAATGAATATATTTGTGAATGGGTAAAAGTAGCACCAACAGAAAATAAGTTGCGAAAGAATAGATTGAGATGGTTTGGTCATATACAATGGAGACCAACAGCGGCAATAGTAAGGAGATGCAATACAATTATAGTAGATGGAAATGTTAGAGCAATGGGCAGACCTAGATTGACTTGGAATAGTGTAGTAAATAGAGATATGAACCTTTTAATTTGACTAACCAAATAGCCTTTGATAGAGCCGAATAGCGAAGAAGGGTTTATATAGCCGACCCCATTTGATAAAACTTAAGAGTTAGCTTTATAGCAACTTGGGTTAAGACTCGATCCTTTTACACTTTTTAATTCTAAATTCTGTGTGTATTGGCGTTGTTGATAGCTATTTTAGTCTTATGCTATCATTAGAAGTTGAGATTTGGATTTGTTAGGTTATGTTTTGAACAAGTTGAGACTTAGTTTTTCTGGGGAAATTTTGTCTGTTTACTCTTGGGTTCGCTCGAGTAGTGAGTTGGTCGCTCGAGCGGTCTTTTGGTTTTCCTAGTTTTTGAGGTTACAGTCTAAACTTTTGGAAGTAGGTCTTTCTTCCCTCGAGCGGTGTTTTGTTTGCTTGAGCAGTCTATTTGCAGTTTGAATTACTGAGCTTCTATTCTATGCTCGAGCGGTGTTTTAGTCGTTGGAGCAATCTGTTCTACAGATATAATCTTCTGGAAGTTTGGTTTCTTCACTCGAACCTAGTTTTTGTCGCTCAAGAGATGTTCTATGTTTGACGCTCAAGCAGTATTTTGTTCGCTTGAGCGGTTTGTTTATATAAAGTTGTGGGGAAAAGATTTTTTTTTTCCTTACCTTTTTGATTTCTTTATCTCTCTATAGTTGCAAAACCCATTTCTCTCATCTCTCTCTAGAAATTTTTGTCTAAATCTTCAAATCTACTTTACGCGGTGGACCTCACCACCGTGGTACATTAGGATAAAAGGTAGAGCTCGGGAAAGTGGTCATTTTGATATGAAAAGTTTGAGTTTTTGTCTCCATCAATTTTAGGAATTTTTTCCTCTCTTTCTTCTGGTTTGAGGTAGAGATTTTTTTACTTGTCCGCATGTTACTTACCCTTGTTATCTATTAGTTAAATGAATTTAATTTTGGAAAACTTTGGGTTTGATTTGGGATTTGATTAATTCACAAAAGAGGGGTTTCGAGATGTTTCCTTAATAATGTTGTTGGGTTAGTCTATAATAATCAGTGATGTTGGAATTTGATAGAAATTGCTTCTAAAATGTGATTTTTGAAAGAAACAATTGTTTGGTATTATGGAATAGAGTGTTGCTATTAGCATCTGCCTAAATTCTTTGGACCCCCAAATTTCTAATTTTTCTTTTATTACAATTATACCTTGAAGTAAAATTACATTAAAAGATATCATTTAATGGAACACCCACCTACCAAATAAGAACTAACACTATACAATATTGTTCACCACCTCCACCCCTAGCTACATGTATTTCACCTTTTTAAACCTTAAACTTGTTACTCTTCGCAGCTAACCAACGTAAACCGTAAACTTGTTACTCTTCACAACCATCTTAAACCCTGAATGTATCATCTTCACCACCATCATAAACTCTCATGAACTAGAAAGCTCTTTTCAAGTCCAATGTATTACTATTTCTCAGTTATTTCACTTTGTAGAGCAATGGTAAGTTTATCTGTATTGCATTAGCATTCTCTGTCATTTTCAATCGTTGTTGTTTTGTTTGAGTTGTTGGGTACTGGTTTGCCGACTATTAAGATTATGTTCAGTAACACAATATTGAACATAAACATTTAGTTCAATATATGAGTTTTGGACAATAATGCAGATAATCAGTACTGTTGAACCAAACATGATCTTTATTTTCGACACTGATGTACTAAACGGTTCGATTTTTGTATATTCAACACCAGATTGTGTTTTTCGCAAGGGGTTTTCCCTCTAAAACCCCCTTTTACACCAAAATAAACCAAAAAATAAAACTGTGATAAGAAGAAAAGAGGCAATGTTGCTGATAAGATGGGGAGTCAATATTTACTTGAGAGGAATTTCTAACGAGTTTTCTGCAATGGTGGTTAGGAATTTCAAATGAGTTTTTTGACAATATTCTTTAGACAATGTTGAGTCTATTCCTCCTTTTTTTAAGAGTTGACAAAAATTTCAATGATGGACCGTCAATGCAATGCTCTTTACTAAGGAAACGTTGTTTATTGATGCAATGACCGTTAGCATTCTTTTTAACAAGAAATGGGCGATAATCAAAAAGACAAGGAGAGAGGGTGTGCAAAATTAGGTGGGTGCGCCTTAGGTGTGATAATATTATGAATATAGGTAAATTTGGTATCAAAGAAATCTTATTGAAATTTGGGGTTTAAGGTGGGGGCTCAAAGAAATAGAGGGTCCAAAAAATTTAGGTAGTTACTAATAGCAACCTTCTATGGAATAACCTTGATGATGATTGAATTACAACAAAAGGGGAGAAATAGTGCAATCTTGAACAATGTTTGGATTCATGTGTGAATTGGAAATGAAATAGAGTTTGAACATGTATTGTTACTCCAAATTTGAAATTATGAAATTATATTTGTATCGTGGAATTTATCTTTTGAATAGAGATATCTATTTTAGCTATTTGTGAAAGATAGCATTGATTGTTATAGCAATTGTATGAGAAATAGGTTGACTAAAGCCATTCACTCATGCATTTTCATTTGAACATAGGTTTTAATCCTTGTGCTTCGAAAAGTATTGTTTTGAGAAAAATTGGTGAATACCTTGGTAAATTTGGTTAGGGGGTGTTGTTGTGGTTATTTATGTTGGCCTCTGTGTCGTTGGTGAAAGTCTAGAAACCCATGTGGTTAGGTGTCGTTCCTTCCGGTTAGTATCAGTAATATGGCTTTTTGTAGTGCTTGTATAGCCTACTGGCAAACACATACCTAAAGATTCCCGATGTATATATCCACTACCCTATTTTCTGTTTTGGAAGTAACGATTTATCAATTGAATTATAAACATGGCATCGTATTATTTGAAAGAGAAAATGTATTATTTTGGTAAATGGCATTCATGTGCATTTCACCATATAGCTTGGTTAAGCATCATACAGATCATTAAATTTAGGCCAAACTTAATTTTACCCCCTTGTGGTTTGAACCGGGTGCGGATTACCCCCCTTACATTTGAAAATCACCACATAACCCTCATGTGGTCACTGGATTGAAGTGCACGCTAACTTTTGTTAACAGAATTGATAAATTGATAGTTATACCCTCATATTCATCTTCTTCTCATCGTCATCTTCTTTTCAGTTATCCTTCTCCTCTTCTCCATTATTCTTTCCTTTTCACAAACCCAAAAGATATAAGGTAGATATGTATATAGATATATATATTCTTCTTTTGAAGAAGTGAGCTTTGTCTTCTCAAATCAATGCCGAAGCTGTTGGAGTGTGCGAAAACAATTTTTATAATTTTGAAAACAATTTTGATGTTTGCTAAGAAGCATGTATTTTTCAGAAAATTTCCAAAACAGTTCATAGAACAAGTATTATCTGAAAATGAAAACCCAACAAAATAATTCCAAAACATCAAAACCCACCAAAGGGAAAAAAAAAATGGCAAGAAACAAACTGAATCAAAAATCATATCTTGAAACGCATTGAGAACCAAATCCAGGAACATAAACATTCACAAATTTGAACAAAAACCCATGTCAAAAATGGGAAAAAAAAAAAAAGGAAAAGATTGAGAATCTACAACTTCATGGACAACTCCAGTCTTCTTGGTTGAATACAGTGGGTAAACCATAAGCAATTGACTTCCAATAGAAGTTGTTTAAGTGTATTGGTAAGCAAGATAGTTCTGTGTATGAATGTAGAGGTGATATACAGATTGCATCATATCCAGACCATAACCCCATTCCATTAATTTGCAAATCCAATTCCATATATATATATATATATATATTTGTGTTGAATTGATGCTCGATTCTAGGGTCATTCCTTTTCACAAACCCAATTCCATATATATATATATATTTGTTTCCCTTCATGTATATATATATATATATATGATTGCTTTTTATTTTATTTTATTTTATTATTATTTTTTTTTTGGTGGGTAATATATGATTGCTATTATTTAATTGTAAGAGATGAGCTGCCATTGATATCAAGTTAAGAAAGATTTTAATGGAAATCATTTAATTTCTATGTATATATATGAGTGCTATTATTTAATTGTGAGTAGAGAGAGAAACAATGGAAATAAGGAGAGGGAAAAAATAATGGCATCTTTGGTAAATTTAAAGAAGTAAAAAGGGTATTTTCATCTTAAAAATTGACTTATGCTGTGTTCGGTTGGGGGATTTGGAGAAGGATTTGGAAAGTGAAATAGAACAGGAAGGTGAAATGTGAATAAAATATACCTACATTTCACCTAGATTCATACATCTTTTCCTTTTTCTTTTCCAAATCCCTTCCCAAATCGCCCAACCAAACACAACATTAGTCTCTACAGAGGCACATAGGACTCACAATCTGTTATATTAGGCAGAAATGTTAACTATGCATTTTAGTCCAAAAAGCACATGGCGGTTATGTGGTGATTTCCAAATGTCATGGGGGTAATCCACACCTGAACCAAACTATGGAGGGTTAAAGTGAAGTTTGTCCATAAATTTATCTCTACTAGGTTTTAGCTCACTCTATGTGGAAACCAAATTTCAGGTGCAAAGGGTATGCCTCTGCCAAGGGAATACCTTAGGAGAACTGTGGAGCTAAAGGCTCGTTATGTTTTTATTTTGTAAATATATTTTGTATAAACCCAGGGTTTGTTTCTTGTATTGGGCTTGACCTACTTTTGATATAACCAAGCAATGTCTTGAAAATGTACAGCCTGTAAGGCATAAACTTGTATTTATCTATTGTTGTTTCAATATATGGACCACATGCTATACATACAGACCCTAGGATTTATGAATGTATTAATGCATGTGGTGCCTTTTGTAATACTTTATGGAAATCAATAAATAATGATAGTTAGCTTCTACATATCTATTGAGAGTCGACAGGTTATCTGTTGTCATTATTTCAAGGCGTTATAGGTTTGATTTGGTTTATATGATTTAATGTCATTGTGTATGGTTTATGAATATAAGAAATAAGGGTTTGGTTACTCTTCAGCCAATTGGAGTAAAACAGTAGAATTGCACAGTAACTAACTGCACTTGGGTTAAGTGGGGATGCAAGAAAAGCATATTAACAAATGAAAATTGCTATGACACCATAAATTCATCAATGAGTTCCAAGAAGAATTCAAAAATTGAAGACAACCTAATTAACTAAACAATTAAAAAAATAAATTAATTAAAGGCTAAACAAAGAAAGAGATTTGAGTTTTTATCATCAAACAAGATAGCTAATTCAAGGAAATTAACAAGAAAGATTTAAAAAGTAAAAGCAAATTTTTTTTAAGAAAGTGACTCATCTAACAAAGTCAAATGATGTTTTGGGTGTCACAAATTTGGTCTACTGTACGGGAAAGAAATACGCCTTCTCGTATAATCCTGTTGACCAAGTCCACGCTCCTCCGTACGACGTCGCTTTGTCACCTGAAAACACAAACGTGAGCTAGCCGGCGGGTGTGTGCCGGAAACCTCTCCGATGCCTAAGTCAGTGGGTTTGACAAATAGAAAAAGCTCTATGTTCTCAGAAAGCAAAATTGTGTTGTGTTCTGTTACCTCCTTCAAGGTGATGTTTGTGAGCTTTTTATAAGTTTCGTGTGGCACAATCCTAGTAGGACTTTTGTTCCTCCACGCAGAGTCCTCCTAGGATTCATACTCCTAAGGATAATGCTTATCCTTTTACACCCCGCCCCCCCAACTGCTTAAACCAAGTGGGATGGTTTTTACTTTGGCCGAACTACAATATGACCGAAACAAGCTTGACTATACAGAGCCACTGAGTAGACCGAACTTCCTTAGTTCGGTTCTGCTTCCCCTCCTTATCTCGGTTATCTCTTGCTCAACCCATGGCACGGTTGGAAAATACTTAACCAATTGCGACCGGTATAACTCTTAGCTGTACCGGACCGAAGTAACTTTATCAACTCTTGGGCCGGAGTAATTATACTTCTTCTGGGCCGGAGTAATTATACCTCTCCTGGGCCGGAATAACATTGCGGCCTTTTCACCCAGTCTTTGGCACTTTGGGCCACAATTCCCATCACACAGCTCGGCCCAATTTTTACAAAAGCCAAATGTCTCTAAATGAAGAAGAAACCTGGGGAAACTGTTTAAAATTTAAGCAAGTCTACGATGAGTTTGAGATAAATTTAGAGGTCTCCTATGATAAGTCTGTGACAAGTCTAGCAATGAGAGGGGTTGATAATTTTGTTACAAATGACTACACATTTAAATTGTGTTTGAATCATGAATTTGGATTTTTGTTTCTCTTTCTAAATCTCTAATCTAAACATAGTCTTAAAAGGAGTAGATCAACTAGACAATGATGAAGCCATTAATACGCAATAAAAGCTTGAATAGGAAACTTAACTTGAGGAAAGAGAGAATAAAGTTGAGATTGAGAGATTAAATGAAAAAATGAATTTGAAAATTTCATTAGTGAAGTTTCATGAGTCACAACTATTGGAAAATTTTGTGTCTCCAGGTCTTCAAAATCTTGCAATCAACTTCAGTATCTTCAATGCTGAATTCTCAACCTATTTATAGGCCTAGATGCACCTGATTATATGTCTAATAGCTCATTTATCCAATCAATGCTAAATGCTAAGTGCAAAGTGTGTCATCAAAGTGCGACACAATCCACACCATGCCATGCGCACATATACTATGGTGTGAGTGCATATACACTAACATCCATACCATAATCCCATATTTATATTTTTAGATTGATTTCAATTATTCGAACCGTCTACTTTTTAGGACTCATTTAGTAGAATATTCATGTAAAAAATGAAGATAATTGAATATTAGTAGTTATATGCTTGAATTATATTTGTTTTAAAAAAATAACTAACAAATATAATTTCAAAAATAACCATCTATTTTTTGTAGTACAAATTTGATTCAAATATATAATTATCAATGTCCAATCATCTTTTCTTTTCTTTTTCTTTTTTTGTATGAATATTCTACTTAACGAATCCTAAAAGGTGAACGGTTCGGATCACCAAAATTAGTCCAAAAATAGGCCTACCAAATCCAAACACTCTATCAGAGATGGCTAACTTGAGAGAAATTAAACCCTTAATATTTAATTTTGCTTTTTATTAAGAGCTCCATCTTTTATGCTCTTTCTAATGTGAAATGAGTTTTCAAATTTGTTTAAAGCTTTTCAAAATAAAACATGGAATGTTTTGAAAATACTCATAAAACTTTATTATTACTTGTGAAAATTCCCCAGCATAAACCCCATGAGGATAGTACAAAGGAATGAATGTTTGAAAATTTACATTTCTCAAATTGAAAAAGATTGAAATTAAAGAGTGAACCTTGAAAAAGAAAGCAAATTGAAAGAAGGGAAAATTATAGAAAAGATGTACCATCCAAAAATAATTACCTGCACATGGAAAAGTTTATGATTTTAATAATTAAAATTTATAAATTTTACCATTATTCTAAAAAAAAGAAATCAACTACTATAATGATTTGTTATTTCTCCTTCAGAAGCACTAAAAATCTTGAGCACATGCTAAAAATTGAGAAGAATGAGGGAGACAAAACTATTTCTAAGGTAAGGAAAAGCAAAAGAAGAAGAAGAAGAAGAAAAAAAAAAAAAAAAAAAGAGAGAGAGTTGCTAGAAAACAAACAACAAATGCCACAAAGAGTAGGGTGAATATTGTATTGTATTGGCCATGTTCATGTTGTGTTAGCCTAGGTTTGTGTTAGAATTTTTTCAATATTAACTTAATTCCTTTATTTTTTTTCATATTATTGTGTCCTATCATTTTGAGTTCGTGTTATGTTAATTTGCCACACCATTTTTCTTTTTTGTATTTTTTATTAAAAATATTAAAAATATTTCTCCACAAGTTAAATTTCATGAACTAATTTCTACTAAATCAAATTATTGATAAAAAAAAAAATGTTTGTTTAGATATTTGAGTAGAAATTTAGAATGAGAAAAGGAACGAGGTGAGGTAAAAATGAATGAAATATAAATTAAATTTCTTTTTTATTTCTCTTTCTATTTTCAAATATTTATCTAAATGCATGATTTAAACACAGAGTCATTTAAGCTTCTTAAAATTATTTTTAAAAAATACAGAATGACTTTTTGAAATTTCATGCCGATCTTCCTTTGATAGTATGATTTGCTTGTTGTATAATAACATTAGATCTTTTGATTGTCATGAATTTGTCTAAGCCATGCTTACTTGTTGAAACGTTCATGTAGACAATTCACCTTCTTTTATTTCTTTATTATTATTTGTTTGGTTCCAGAGTTTTCAAAAATAATTTTCAAGTCTTAAATTTATTTATTTTTTTATTTTTAGTGAATTTTTAAAAATATTTTAGTCAAATCATTTTATTTTTTAAAACCACTTAACTTAGAAACAATTACAAAGTATAAAATTGGGGAGAATTTTTTTTAAGGTATCTAATATTAAGATTTTATAAGATAAAGGACATACAATATTTTCATAATAGTTAAGGTCTCTCAACATTTCTACAGAAAAATTTCAACTCAGAGAAATTTTGCCTGACTCAGAGAAATTTCTTTGATTTAATTTCTCTGTGATCATACCTGAGAAATTTTGAAATTTCTCTGAGTCGGGGTCAAAATTTCTCTGAGTCGAATCCTCTCTGTAAAAATGTTGAGAGACCTTAACCAATAAAAAAAAATATCTTGGACCTCTCCTACTACACAAAGTTAAATAGGATGTTTCACTAATTTTTCTAAAAATAATCACAATAATTAAAAATGCATGATTACGTAGTTATTTTACTGTAACCATGTTCATTTTTTTTTAAACACTAAAAAGCTTCATAATTTAAAGAAGCATCATATCCACAAGCACAAAGATGCTACATATACATACATATATATGTATTTAGATTTGGATGAGAGGACGTCCCTGTTTTTGTAAAAGGTTATTTAGAAAATTGTCATTACTATCATTTGCAGGCGCGAGGTCACAGGTGCAATTGCCTCCACACTTACCAGCCGTTCTTAGCCAAATCAAACCTAACAACAATGACCCCAGATCCCCTAAATTAAACCACTTATGAATGAGATAAAATCAGGGATTACTTATATTAGTGATCTTAAAGTGAATATTTTGTTACATTTTAGTCCATAATTTTTTAATTGTCCTGAGAGGGTAATTTGTGTAGTCAAATTGGACCAAACTATTTGGAATTGCCTTCGAGAGATAGGCCACATAGTGGGCGGAGTTATGGGTTGAAATATCACGATTTTGGGCCAAATAGAGGGTAGGCCGGTCAAGATGGTTGACCAGACTAGCAATTGATCACGTGTTCTTGAACCTAGCTACATCTTAAGTGCAATCAACGCCATGACCAAGCTACGCTGAAGGTGGTCAAAGGGAGCAAGCAGTAAATGCCTGACCGAGCTAGAACGGTTGCACGGCGGCAACCGAGCACAGAGTTGTGCCATCTCACTTGGCTTATAGTGAGGAGAGTGTCAAAGGATAAGCATTATCCTTTCAGAATGTAATTACTAGGAGGACTCTATTAAGGAAAGTTAGAGTCCTACTAGGATTGTACCATGCGGAATATACAAAAACTCAAGCCAAACTTTTATCTAGGTATGGCGATTCATACTCCCAAATTCACAGAGCTTTTCTATCCTTAGTTTACTTACTAACTTAGGCATCGGAGGGATTTCCGGCACACACCTGCCTGCTAGCTCACGTTTGTGATTTCAGGTATTACGACGATGTTTGGAGGTATGCAAGCTTGATCAATAGGATTATACGAGTGAAGATTATTTCATGCTTGTACAGTACCGCTTTAGTTTTACATGTTGTGTTTGGATCATAAATTTGAGTAAAAATTTGAAAAGAAAAAGAAAAAAGGTGAGGAAAATATATATAAAAAAAAAATTCTATTTTCTTTTCCCTTTCAAAATCCTTATCCAAATTTATGATTCCAACATAGCGTGAAGTATACGATCTAATATACTTTAGTCCTTGGCACCAATTCCATTCAACATCAGTAACAGGAGGGTTTTTAAAATTTTGCATAAAACCTCTGCAAAATTAAAATGATCAAATCCACACATGGTCAAAAAATATACATTTTGTTAACTAGGGCATTTGGCCAAGTAATTGTGTAACACTCATTGTGATGTGAAGTTACAAAGTTCAACTCCTATGAAGAAAATTTTGATACCATTTGTGTGGTTTATTTTTCTTCTATAGTGGTTGGTGAGCTTGGGCTTAGTAATTGATTCTAGCTATTGTGAGTTACTGATATATTTGATGATATAATATTTTTCATACTTGCAATTATTTCTTATTAATTAACAAAATGTATATTGTCACGATCCAAACCCGGCCCTTAAGGTTTAGCGACGTAGCCGGCTAGTAATCCTGGGATTACCCAAGGCCTCTTAATAGGATACCAAAATATAAGAGGTTGCGGAAACAATCATACAAACTACAAGGTCCATTGAGCTGTGAAGACATACATGAGATAAATAAGTTTAAACTTATATAATATCAATTTTCCATAAGACTGGTATCACCATGCATAATGTCATGAGGGACTTAGCCCAGCGTACAGATAAGCAAAACAACCAACAAAAACATCTTTATGAGGTTCACAGAATTTGACTTCTCAGGCACAGTGGTTGGCTGACTCAAAAACACTTCAGGCAACAACTTAGGCCTGGTCACAGGCCTGCTCACCTACATAACACAATATAAATAGTGAACGGAAGCCCAATGAATAATAACAGAGTAGAGGGTATGAATGATGTCCATATCAAATTCAGAAATCAGAGTTCATATCAAAAACAGATATATATTCATATTCTTGTTCAAACTACATACGGAAATCAGAGTTTATGCTTAATCATACACGGTACATCCATTAGCGTTATCATGCTTGTTAGTTCCATAAGGAACCTTCGGTACCAGGTACTTGTAATATACTTGGGCCACGGTATTATTACCCCCGGGTAAGGGCCATGCAACAACGGTATTGTTACCCCTGGGCAAAGGCCTTATACTTGTAGACCACGATATTATTACCCCCGGGCAAGGGCCTTGTGCTAAGGATGCCACACATACTTGTTAAAAATTGGACATTCATTCATTGATACAGAACGTAGCATTTCAGAAAGTAGATCATTTATTGTCATATCGTATAAGAAAATACTTTAACGTGAACATAGCTTTACAAAGTTATTACTCACAGATGGCTCTACTTGCAGAATAGACAAATCAGATAACTTGTGCGCGCATGACCTACACACACATAGCAGAAACACATAATGAAACACACACTCGATTGGTTCTTAACTTCTTTCGTTTCATTCTTAGTGTGTTTAGGTCTTAACTTCTTATTGAGTCTTAATTATGGCCTAGGAATGCCTAGGATGCAATATGGATACCAAAATACACTTGAACATATTCTACCAAACTTGCTGAAAACAAGGGTCTCGCTTGAGCGGACATGAAAAATGTGAGTGGTTGCTCGAGCGCAACTTCCCTTGCTCGAGCGGTCTGCAAAACATGTAAACTTTTGGGAGCATGCATTTCACACTCGAGCCAACTTTAGGTCACTCAAGCGGAAGTGCACACACTTATGTGGTTGCTCGAGTGTAAGAGTAGAATTCTGGAATTTGCAGATTTGCTCCCAAGCTCAAAACTCCAATTCTAAACTGAAATTCATGATCCTTTGGGCCAAAAGCAGAAGGAACTAGTGTGAACATGCAAAACAACTTGAATTCAAAGTCAATTCACAAAATCAAGGCCCAAAGGTAAGTCAATTATACAAAACTAAGTTTGAAGCTCAAAGAACATAACTTGAAGATAACATGCATGAATTCATATGAACTTAGACTCTTGAAAACATGATCAATTAAGGTCAAATGGTAAGAAATGTGATGAATTCTCAAAACCAAGTCAAGAAGGACACATGCATCTAGGACTTGAGTGAAATTCAAACTCAAAATGCTTTGATCTATGTATGCATGCATGATATGGTTCAATTCTCTTCATTTCTGGCTCAATTCTTGTATTATCCATCATAATTCTCTAGAGTTCCTGTCCTACACATCATAATTGTACAATCTAAAAGTTGAATTCTTACCTAGACTTGTCAATGATGCTCTAGATGATCAATTGTTGGAAGTTCCAAGCTGAAATCTCTAAGGTCTCTAGCAATCTTCTTAATTTGAGCTCAAACTTCTCTTCTCTCTCTCTCTCTATCTCTCTCCCACGTTTGGTTTGTGTGTGAGATCAAAAATGCGTTGAGATGAAGAAAAGAATGACTGGAGGCACATATGGGAGCCTTATATAGGCTTGGCTAATGGTTTAATTAAATTGTTGATCAACTAATCAATTAGATATTAAATTATTCTGCCGAATTTAAATTAAACCTACCATAATTTTCCAAAATCCTAAATAACACAAAAATCAAGTCAATTTTGTAATCAGATGCTGATAAGGCCTTCAATTCGTAGAACGAAATAGAAACAGAAATAGATATTTCTACGATAAATAGATATAAGCACATTAATACAACACACACATGCAATTAATTCAGGATTTCACCATAATTACTTATTAGGCTTATTTAATTATGAATTAACGTTAATGAGAGGTCGGGGATGTTACAGTCTTCCCCTCTTAAAGAGTTTGGTCCTCCAAACTTGAAGTACCTTCATTTTGGAAGAACGTTGGGTTCAGCGAGAACAAATCTGGATATCTCTTCATCATATCCTCTTCCATCTCCCAGGTTGCATACGTCCATCCGTGGTTCTACCAATCAACTTTTACCAACGGTATTTCCTTGTTCTTTAGTCTTTTAATTCAGTGGTTCACAATCTGTATTGGCCTTTCTTCATACGTATAGTCATCTTTTAAAAGCATATGTGTTGGTTCAACGACATGGAGTGGATCTCATAAGTAATCTCGAAGCATTGAAACATGAAAAATGTTGTGCATATTTTCTATCACCGGAGGTAAGGCTACTTGGTATTTTACTGAGTTGATTTTCTCTAAAACTTCATACGGGCCAACGTATCTTAGTGCTAGCTTTCCTTTCATCCCAAATCGCGTCTAACCCTTCATTGGAGTTACTTTTATAAATATGTGTTCTCCGACTTCGTATTCCCTATCCCTTCTCCAAACATCCGCATAACTCTTTTGGCGACTCTGTGCAGTTTTTAGACGTTGTTGAATCAGTTTCACCTTCTCAGCTGTTTCTTGCACAAGTTCTGGTCCCAACAACTGTCTATCACCTACCTCAGCCTAGCAAATTGGAGATTGACACCTTTTACCATATAAAGCTTCATAAGGAACCATGCTGATATTCGAATGGTAGCTATTGTTATACACAAATTCGCCCAATAGTAAATACGTTTCCCAACTGCCTTGAAAGTTTAGGGCACACATCCGTAACAAATCTTCCAATGTCTGAATGGTCCGTTCAGATTGACCATCTATCTGTGGACGATAAGCACTGTTTAGTCTCAATTCAGTCCCCAGATCTTGCTGTAGACTCTACTAAATCTTGAAGTGAACTTAGGATCTCTGTCAGATACAATAGATACTGGCACGCCATGTAATCTCACAATCTCATCAACATACAAGTTAGCCAACTTATCCGTATTATACAAAGATTTGACAAGTAAGAAATATGCAGATTTAGTCAAACAATCAACGGTTACTCGAATAGAGTCCATACCTCAGGGAGAGCGAGGTAATCCCACAATGAAGTCCATCATGACATGTTCCCATTTCCATTCTGGTATTGGAAGTGGCTGAAATAATCCAGCAGGTCATTGATGTTCAGCTTTAACTTGTTGGCAATGTAAACATCTAGCTACAAAGTTAGCAATGCTCTTCTTCATTCCAGGTCACCAGAAATTTTGTTTCAAATCACGATACATCTTTATTCCCCGGATGCATAGAAAATTTTGAATTGTGAGCCTCGGTCATAACACGTTTTCTTAAATCAAAACAATCCGGTACACAAAGTCTATTCTAAAATTTTAACACATCATTTTCAATCATGAACCCAGGCCTCGGTTTTGAGTCAATTTTATCGAAAATTTTCTTCAAGAACTCATCTTCATGTTGTTTCTCTTTAATCTTTTCAATGATTGCAGGTTGAGCAGAAATGGCGGCTAAGATCCCGCCTTGTTCATGCAGTACAATTCCAATCTCATTCCTTTCTAAATCACATATTAACTCTTTCTGACCGGTGAGTAAACATGATAAATTGCCCATGGATTTCTAGCTCAAGGCATCTGCAACGGCATTGGCTTTTCCCGAATGGTACAAAATCTGCAAGTCGTAATCCTTGATCAACTCAAGCCATCGTCTCTGTCTCATGTTCAGCTCCTTTGGGGTAAAGAAATATTTAAGGCTTTTATAATCAGTGTACACTTCACATGTCACTCCATACAGATAATGTCGCCAAATTTTCAAAGCAAATACTACCGCTGCTAATTCAAGGTCGTGGGTTGGATAGTTCTTTTCATGAAGGAAAAGTTGTTAAGAAGCATAGGCAATTACTTTTCCATTTTACATCAATACACACCCCAAGCCCGTATAGAAAACATCACTGTAAATTTGAAATCCATTAGTACCATTAGGCAAAGTCAAAATTTGTGCAGTTACTAACCTAGTCTTTAACTCTTGGAAGGCATTCTCTCTTTGATCAGTCCAAGGAAATGGTGTAGCTTTCTATGTCAATTGAGTGAGTAGCAAAGCAAGTTTGGAAAAATCTTTTACAAATCTGCGATAATAGCTTGCAAGTCACCGAAAAACTTTGAACTTCTAATACATTTGTCGGTCTAGGCCAGTCTACAATAGCTTCAATTTTCTGTGGGTCAACGGAGATACCATCCCTGTTGATTACATGCCCTAAAAATGCCACATTGTCCAGCCAAAATTCACATTTGGAAAATTTTGCATATAACTTTTTTCCCTTAAGGCCTGTAAAGCAATTCTCAAATGATTTTCATGTTTTTCCCTACTTTTAGAATAAATCAATATATCATCTATGAATACAACAATAAACTCATCAAGGAATTATTTGAACACTCGATTCATTAAGTCCATGAATGTTACAGGTGCATTAGTTACCCCAAATGACATGACTAAGAATTCATAATGTCCGTATCTAGTTCGGAAAGCGGTTTTCTCAATGTCTTCTACTTTCACCTTTAGCTGGTGATATCCGAATCTAAGGTCTATCTTAGAGAACAATTGTGCTCCTTGAAGTTGATCAAATATGTCATCTATTCGGGGTAGTGGTACTTGTTCTTGATAGCTACTTTGTTCAATTCACAGTAATCAATACATAGCCTCAAAGATCCATCTTTCTTTTTGACAAATAACACTGGAGCACCCCAAGGAGAAGTGCTTGAACGAATAAACTTCTTGTCTAACAGTTCTTGAAGTTGAGTTTTCAATTCTTTCCATCCAAAGGTAGACATTCTGTATGGGATTTTAGAAATTGGTTGTGTCCCAGGTACTATATCAATGGTGAACTCAAGTCCCTATCAATTAACTCCCCAGGTAGGTCAGTAGGAAATACATCAGAAAATTCACAGACCACGGGAATCTTTTCCACACTTACACTGTCTGAAGACACAGTCAGCACACAACACAAGTAGCCCCGACAGACTTTTCTTAATAATTTCTTGGCTTTCATAAATGAAATCAAGTATGGTGGGGGAACTACCCCATTTCTAGTAAAAACAAACTCAGGCATGCCAGGTGGTATAAACACAACAGATTTACTGACACAGTCGATAGTGGCACAGTATTTAGTCAACCAATCCATACCCATAATACAATCAAAATAATCAATGTTCAAGGGAAGCAAATCAACATACAATGTCATATCACCAATCATAATATCACATGCCGGAAAAACATAAGCACATATCATAGAACTCCCAGACAGTGTAGACACAGATAGTAAACAATTCATAGGTTCTAATGGTCTAGTGAATTTCCGAGAAAAAACATGCGACACAAATGAATGCATGGAACTAGAATCAATCAGTACATAAGCATTCTGAGCACAGATAGAGATTATACTTGACACCACCGACTCAGTGTTCTGTACATCTCCAAGTACTGATGCAAAAACTCGACCTTGTCGCAAAGTTTCACCCCCAGTATTGGCTCTCACATTCGTTCTTGGTGCAGGAGTAGATCTGACTAAACTTGTCGTAGGACGATTAGTTATGTCGAGTCTCATAAGGCAATCTCTAATCGTGTGGCCTGTCTTGCTGCATCGAAAACAAGCACTAGATGTATGGTGACACGTGCCCTTATGCTTCCTCTCACATTCTAGACTGGGATAGACCCACTGCTTTGGCTTGAACTACTTGACGATCCGGTGTTTTGTCTTTTGCCTGTAAAGGATGAGCGGCCCTTCTGAAAATTGGATCCAAATCTTTTACCTCTTTATTCAGTTATTGAAGCATTAATCTGTTTCTTTGTTACTAGTATGGCCTCTGCTATCAATGCCCTATCAAGTACTTCCACATAAGTTGGCAATTTCAATACACTCACTCGATCATACATGTCCAGGTCTAAGCCTCCTTCAAAGTTTCGGGCCTTCTTATAATCTGTGTCGACCATACGAGGAGCAAATTTGGCCAACTCAGTAAACTTAGCCTTGTACTCGGCTACGGACATTCTACCTTGCTTTAACTCTTGAAATTCAGAAACCTTCTGATGCCGAAAATATTGAGGAAAGTACTTGTCATAAAAGATGTTGTTGAATTGTACCCATGCCATGTTCCCATTATTAGTTTGAATCAATAACCACCATCTTCAGGCTTCATCTTTTAAAGTGTAGGTGGCTAGTAGAACCTTTTAAGTCTCAGAACAAGGAAAGACCTCAAATAATTTTTCCATCTCAAGCAGCCCTGTTTCTGCCTTCAAGGGCTCAATGCCACCTAAGAAAGTTGGTGGTTTCATTTTCACAAACTTTTGGATCAAGTTGATAATTGGTCTGTTTGGTAGAGCTGTGGGAAAGTGCTTATAGCTTATGCTTAAACAGCTTATAGCTTATAACTATGAACATAAGCTGATTTCTGACTTATAAATTAAGCATCTCTTGCCCCACTCAAAGAATAAGCTAATTTCTGACTTCCAAAAAGCTATAAGCTATAAGTTATAAGCTAAACCAAACACATCAAAATAGCTTAAATTAAGCTGAAAGCTGAAATAAGCAGCTTTTAAGCTGCACCAAACAGGGCCAATGTCATTGTTATATGGTTCAATTTGTACCGGTGGAGGCGGAGGAGGTAAAGGTTGTTGCTTCAGTTGTTGCGTCATTGCCTCAGTCAAGGCTGTAACATTTGTTCCATTATGTTCATTCAACCCTCAGAAGATTCACTTGTATCATTTCCCCTTGCATCCTCCATGTTGCTATAGGTAAACAAAACAGTGATAAACATAGGCCACTAATTCTTTTTACCTTGCTTGGAGTATCTAGCTTTCATATGTAGTGTCAGTTTTCACATTCATCGAAATTAACACACTCACATATGCAGATTAAATGTCCCTAATTGTTTTCTAGGATACCCTATAGCTCATATGGACTCGTGTCTGCGGTATATCACATGCTCTGATACCACTATGTCACGATCCAAACCCGCCCCTTAAGGTTCAACGATGTAACCTGCCAATAATCCTGGGATTACCCAAAGCCTTTTAACAGGATAAATATAAGGGGCTGCGGAAGCAATCATACAAAATACAAGGTCTATTGAGCTGTGAAGATATACATAAGATAAATAAGTTTAAACTTATATAATATTAATTTTCCATCAGATTGGTATCAACATACATAATGTCATGAGGGACTTAGCCCAGCGTATAGATAAGCAAAACAACCAACAGAAACATCTTCACGAGGTTCACAGAACTTGACTTCTTCAAAGGGAACCTTCTCGGGAGACACAGTGGCTGGCTGACTCAAAAACACTCCAAGCAACAACTTAGGCCTAGTCACGTGCCTGCTCACCTACATAACATAATATAAATAGTGAGCGGAAGCCCAATGAATAATAACAGGGTAAAGGGTTCAAATGAATGATGTCCATATCAAATTCAGAAATCAAAGTTCATATCAAAAACAGATATATATATTCATATTCTTGTTCAAACTACATATGGAAATCAGAGTTCATACTTAATCATACATGGTACATCCATTTGTGTTATCATGCTTGTTAGTTCCATAAGGAACCTCCGGTACCGGGTACTTGTAATATACTTGGGCCACGACATTATTACCCCCAAGTAAGGGCCATGAAACGATGGTATTGTTACCCCCAGGCAAAGGCCTTGTACTTGTAGACCACGGTATTATTACCCCCGGGCAAAGGCCTTGTGCTTGTAGACTACGATATTATTACCTCCGGGCAAGGGCCTTATGCTAAGGATGCCACACATACTTGTTAAAAATTGGATATTCATTCATTGATACAGAACATAGCATTTCAGAAAGTAGATCTTTTCTTGTCATATTGTATAAGAAAATACTTTAACGTGAACATAGCTTTACAAAGTTATTACTCACAGATGGCTCCACTTGCAGAACAGACAAATCAAATAACTTGTGGTGTGTGACCTATATACACATAGCAGAAACACATAACGAAACACACACTCGGTTGGTTCTTAACTTCTTTGTTTCATTCTTAGTGTGTTTCTAGGTCTTAACTTCTTATTGAGTCTTAATCATGGCCTAAGAATGTGTAGCGACCCTAACTTTCTTAAGTCATTTATTTATTATTATGATTATTATTATCTTATTTTATTTTTGATTTTATTAATTTTGTGGTCACATGAGAATTTAATGCGGTATTTAATTAATTTAATGCGTTGTGTAATTAATTTAATGTGTTATTTAATTATAGGTAATTAATTATATTGTTTATAAAAAAAAGAGGGTGTTACATATATTGATTTTTTAAAACATATTTATATATGTTGTAGTTATTTAATAAAATAAAATATATATCATATTTATTTATGTTATATTTACATTGTATTTATGTTTTATAATATAATAGCCATTTGTTATATTGTAAGTGATTAGAGCATCTCCAATGCACTAGGCATATAATACTTGTTAGTTAAAATGCCTAGTGTGATTCACTTTTTTCAATTCCAACGCACTAGGCATATGATTAGACATTTTGGCTCAACTCATATTCACTAGCTACATGTAGCTAGCCTTCAACGCTAGGCAAAATGTATTCAATCATTAGGATCATTTCCCTCCATCTTTGTTGTTGACGTGGCATTCTATAAAATTAATAGTATTTGGATTAATAGCTAAAATAAAGAGCATGGTTGGAGTAAAAATATAAAACAGGTGATAGGCAAAATAAAATATATACTTTATAGTAATATTTAGATAGGTAAAATGCCTACTACCGTTGGAGATGCTCTTAGGTCATAATCTTAAGAGGAAAAGAACGTGAGAAGCAGCTGTACGGCGAGAGAGAGAGAGAGAGAGAGAGAGAGAGAGAGAGAAATCAAGGAAAAAAGTGTTTAATCGACAAAGAGAGTGCTCTGTATGGCGTGAGAAAGAGCAGAACGGTGGGAGGAGAGGAGAAAAGGAGAGAAAAAAAAGATTAGGGTTTTGTTTTGGTGGCTCCTTTAGTTCTCCAAATATTTTATTGACCTTCAAAATAATATTGTGAGTACAAAACCCACTTTCCTTGATTTATGTTTAATTCGCTGTTTTATTTATTTATTTATTTATATTTGTTTGATGTTAGTTTGATTTTGTTTTATATAAAGATGATAGATTAATTTTAATTATTTTGATTAGTTGTGGATATAAGATTTAGGGTTTATAGATGATAGATTGATTTTAAGTATTTTGACTAGTAGTATATGTAAAGTTTAGGGTTCTTAGATAAGTGATTGATTTTAATTACTTTGATTAGTTGTGTGGGTAAACTTTATGGTTTTTTAGATGATTGATTAATTTTAATTACTTTCATTAGATATATATGTAAAGTTTAGGATTTTTAGATGATTGATTAATTTTAATTATGTTTATTAGACGTATATGTAAGATTTAAGATTTTTAGATGATTAATAGATTGTAATAATTTTAATTAGTTGGGTATGAAAGGTTTGGGATTTTTTTTAGACGATTGATTAATTTTAATTATGTTGATTAGACGTATATGTAAGGTTTAGGATTTTTAGATGATTAATTGATTGTAATAATTTTAATTAGTTGGTTAGGTAAGGTTTGGGTTTTTGTTTTAGATGATTGATTAATTTTAATTATGTTGATTAGATGTATATGTAAAGTTTAGGATTTTTAGATGATTGATTAATTTTAATTATGTTGATTAGACGTATATGTAAGGTTTAGGATTTTTAGATGATTAATTGACTGTAATAATTTTAATTAGTTGGGTAGGTAAGGTTTGAGATTTTTTTTAGATGATTGATTAATTTTAATTATGTTGATTAGATGTATATGTAAGGTTTAGGATTTTTAGATGATTGATTAATTTTAATTATGTTGATTAGATGCATATGTAAAGTTTAAGATTTTGGATAATTAATTGATTGTAATTATTTTAATTAGTTGGATATGTAAGATTTAGAATTTTTAAATGATTGACTAATTTTTAATTATTTTGATTAAACGTGTATGTAAGGTTTAGAGTTTTTTTTGGATGATTGATTGATTTTAATTATTTGCATTAGTTGGGTATGCAAGGTTTAGGGTTTTATTTTGGGTGACTTTATTAATTCTTTGAGTTTGATCAATTCGAATTATTTAAGTATGAAACGATGTAATTTTATATTTGTTTCAACAAGTTACTTATGATTAAATTATACTAATTTTATTTGTTTTGCAGGATGGTGGGTCTTACTAACTTTTTATGCAGGGCTGACCCACCATATTTCTATTTCTATTTTGTTTATTTTATAATAAATTTATATTTCGTTGTGTACGGACAAGAAACTAAATGCCACTGTGTCTCGAGAAACTACCCATTCGTCTCGGTGCGGTTGGAACTACTTGTCTTGTCCCATGATAAGAAATAATGTACTTTTTGTTTGTGTCTGGTGGACACGTGGGTGTCAATTCTTGTACTCATACCAGTATACTTGTATACTGACCCGTTTTGTCTCTTGGCAACTCGGGTGCGTTCTGTTGGAGCGCAGCTGAGCTTCCTTTGCAGGATTAGTAGAGGCTTTGGTGGTGACGAGAAATAACCGTGATCGTAGGACATGTCGTTTGGAGTTCTTTTATTTTTCTTGAGCTTAGGGTTGATACTAATTTATGTAATTATTATTTTTTTTAATGACCTTAGTATTTTGGATAATTTGGCTTGGGTTGTAACCTTACATTATTTAAGTTGTTTTGAAGTATTTAATGTTACTGTAACGTTGGGTATATTAGATAGTTTATGAAATTATGGTGCATGGTATGATTGGTGTTTTGTTAATTACCTTATTGAGAATAGAATGTTTAGATTTTTGTTTCACCCCTAGGATTTGGATGATGGAATATTGATTGGGGTTTAGTCCTAATTTAATATTTAATTGTCCAAATTTTGGGGCGTGACAGAATGCCTAGAATGCAATGTGGATGCCAAAATGCACTTGAACATATTTTACAAAACTTGCTGAAAACAGGGGTCTCGCTCGAGCAGACATGAAAAATGTGAGTGGTCGCTCGAGTGAAACTTCTCTCACTCGAGCGGTCTGCAAAACATGTAAACTTCTGGAAGTATGTATTTCACGCTCGAGCCAACTTTAAGTCCACACACTAAGAGTGGTCGCTCGTGTGTACCTCCTTCACTCGAGCATAGGAGCAGAATTCTGGAATTTTTAGATTTGCTCCCAAGCTCAAAACTCCAATTCTAAACTGAAATTCATGATCCTTTGGGCCAAAAAATGAAGGAAACTAGTGTGAACATGCAAAACAACTTGAATTCAAAGTCAATTCACAAAATCAAGGCCCAAAGGTAAGTCAATTTTAAAAAACCAAGCTTGAAGCTCAAAGAACATAGCTTGAAGATAACATGCATGAATTGATGACTCTCGAAAACATGATCAATTAAGGTCAAATGGTAAGAAATGTGATGAATTCTCAAAACCAAGTCAAGAAGGACACATGTATCTATGACTCGAGTGAAATTCAAACTCAAAATGCTATGATCTATGCATACATGCGTGATATGGTTCAATTCTCTTCATTTCTAGCTCAATTCTTGCATTATCCATCATAATTCTCTAGAGTTCATGTCCTACACATCATAATTGTACAATCTAAAGGTTGAATTCTTACCTAGACTTGTCAATGATGCTCTAGATGATCAATTGTTGAAAGTTCCAAGCCGAAATCTCTAAGGTCTCTAGCAATCTTCTTAATTTGAGCTCAAACTTCTCCTCTCTCTCTCTCTCCCCCCCACGTTTGGTTTGTGTGTGAGATCAAAAATGCGTTGAGATGAAGAGAAGAATGAGTGGAGGCACATATGGGAGCCTTATACAGGCTTGGCTAATGGTTTAATTAAATTGTTGATCAACTAATCAATCAGATATTAAATTATTTTAATTTAATCATTCTGAACCGAATTTAAATTAAACCTACCATAATTTTCCAAAAATCCTAAATAACACAAAAATCAAGTCAATTTTGTAATCAGATGCCGATAAAGCCTTCAATTCGTAGAACGAAACAGAAATAGAAACAGAAACAGAAATAGATATTTCTACGATAAACAGATATAAGCACATTAATGCAACACACACATGCAATGAATTCATGATTTCACCTTAATTATTGATTAGGCTTATTTATTTATGAATTAACGTTAATCAGAGGTCCGGTTAGTACATATATATTTTGTTTCAATTTTTATTTTTATTTTTAAAAATTATACACTTTCTTTCATTTTTATTTTCGACAATTATTTTTGTTGCATCGTGTTTATTTTTTATAATTGGCAATCTCGTTAGACAAAATTTCATTCAGTTGTATTTTTATTCACTCTGTTGTATCTTTGAGTTATGAGAGTTTAGATGTGAATCCAACCCAAATTGTGCTTGTGTAAAGGAGTTTATACTGACATTCCGTATTTTGAGTTGAGCATTGTTTGCTGACTACTTTGCTGACTAAATATGGGGATTGAAGGGCAGTGCCTAGGCGGGGTCGAAGGGCAACGCCTCTGAAATTAAGAAAGAAGTCAAAGTTGATTAGCTGCTTGCGTGGTCTTTTGTGTGCTTGAGTGATGAAACACTTCATCCGGTATCTCTACTTACATTTGAACTTCTGGAAAACATGTTTTACTGCTCAAGCAGTAGATGTTGTGCTCGAGCGGCTGATCTATATGTGAGCATCGTCTTTAGTCACATCGCTTGAGCAGTAAAGTGAATGCTTGAGAAGTCTTTGTAACTCTATTTGCTATAAAGTGCAATGTTTGCTATTTTTAGAGTTGAACCCATCCAGATTCTTAGAGAGGAAGAGAAAATAAAGTGGTCTATATTGGAAGATGTTTATATATTATTTTCCTTGATGATTTGAGGGTGATCGATTGATCAACAAGTTTCATAATGACTATCATCAAGGGTTGATTTGTTCTTTTATTCACAAAAAGAGAGAGGTGTTCATTAGTGGATTCCGGAGAACTTGGACTTGAAACTTTGGTAGATTCCGGAGTGGCTCATCATCATGGATTCAACATCGGCATTGTAGATTCAACATTAGGCAAAGCAATTTCGAGGTAAAGACGGTGATGGAAGAGACACATCGGGTTCAATTCAATTCGGACGTCAATTCGTTAAATGATTGAGGGTTCTCATGTTTAATTTCTTTTTGTCTTCGTAGTAGATTGTTTTGTGATTTCGGCCTGTGATTTTTTATCACAATTGCAGGAGTCCAATTGTGGGTTTTGCCACGTTAAATTATTGTGCCGATTTGTTGTTAATTGTTTGATTGTTATTGATATTCATTGATTATAAAATTGAATCATAATCACAAATTAATATCTTGAGAGTTTTTAAAATTCTTCACATTATTTTTGTGAATTTTAAAAATGCCCATCATCTCAATACTGATTTTGAATGGTATTGATATTAGGGACTGAAGTATAACAAATCACGTATTTAGAGATCAAAATAGAACAATTAAAAGATTGAAGGACTAAAATGTAACCAACCATATCTGGGGACAATTTGCGCATATGGTTGAGACAAAAAGAGTGAAGTAAAATTCAATGCACAAGGTATTCATGTTATATTTCACTTATGAATGTGATAAAATCAATTGTGTGTGGTTGAGATAAAAGAGTTAATTCAATGCACGAGGTATTCATGATACTACATAATTGAATTACTATGATGCCACTCGTGTCTTGACTTTGATGTGAAAAGTAATAAAAATTTTAATTTCAAACAAATTGCGCAAAATGAAAAAAATAATAATAAAATCACATTGTTGCTATATAGGAGATGTGTTGGTCTGCCCTGTATGATCTATTTTAGTCTCTAAATTCTTTTGAATTTATATATAAATACTTTATTATAATTGGACGAATTATACTAAGGGGTGTTTATTTGGTGGGATATAGCCAAGAGATTGGACTCCATGTCCAACGGAATAATTAGTCCAACGTTTGGATAAAAAAATAAAGGTCAGACTAATAGTCTCCCATATGTGGAATAACTCTATCTCATGCCCCCAAATATATAACATTCCTTCCTTTATTTTTTTAAACATGTTAAATTTTTTATTAAACATCCATAAATTAATTCCGTTATATATAATTGTTTTCTTTTATTTTTTTGGTATTAGCAAAATAATAAAGGAAATATACTTTCAATATTTAAAGGAAAAGAATATATGACATATTTTTTCTTTATTTTTTAAAATCTTTTTTTAAACATGTTGATTTTTTTTTTAAACATATATGTATATAAATTAATCTCATGATATATAATAGTTTTCTCTTTTCTTTCTTTCTTTCTTTTTTTTTTTTTTGGTATTAACAAAATTATAAATAAAAATATACTTCTAATGCCGCATTTAAATAAAATTAATAGTGGTCTTACTAAAATAAAATATACTTTAAATTTAGTATTGCCATTGTAAACAATTCAAAAAGACAAAATGATCTTTTGAGAAGTTATTATTTTTTATAATTTTCTAATTAAACATGAGATTCACTAAAATAGTCATTTCTAGACATCTAATTTCATGACAAACAAACATGGGATACACATCATTTCCAGCCAAATAGTCCTGAGACTATTTATCTAGCACTAATAGTCCGTTGGATTTCAATCCTCCCTTATCCACTCCGTCCAAACAAACATAACCTAACAGTCCTTGTAATTTGAGACTTGTGTCATTTTGGTCCCTAATTTTTCAATTGTAATATATTTGACTCTAAATTTTAAATCTTATTCCAAATAAGAATAATTAAAAATATTTCATTTGCAAACGGTCCATTTGTACGGGTAAAGTCGTCATACAACTTATTTTGTGTTAGTTAACTTGTATGCGGTTTAAAATGTAATATTTTTTTAATGAATAATACTTAAACTTTCTTAGTTATAAAGTTCTGTTTGGTTTACTTTTCAAAATCTATTTTCCAAAAAATATGTTTAAAAAACTAAAAATTAAATTGGTAAAAAAAATTAAAAACACGCCATTTTTATATAATTTTATCTTTTGGGAGGGAAGAATTTTTCTTTAAAATAAATTGTTTTTGTGATATTATTTTCGCTAAATTAGTTTCCATTTTTTAAAAGTCAGATAGGGCGACAACTTTGATACCATTATTAAACCAATCCATTAAATTAAAAAATTCAAAACTAAAAATATTTAATATATTAAATATATCGATTACATATTAAAAATCTAATAATCATACATTACATGATAATCATCTAAAAATATATGTTAACAACAAATATAGCCATATATTACATAATAATCATCCAAAAGCATTAACAAAAACCACCCATTACAAAATCATCATCCAAACGCATGTTAAAAATTAATTTTGTAAAAAAATTTACAAAATAAAAATGTAAAAAATTTATCTTTTTTATATAATTTTATTTGTGGTCAGTAGAAATAATTTTTAAAAATTCAAAAATAATTTTTTGACATTTATTTTTGTTAAACTAATTAATATTTTATTAAATTAATGATTTTGCCATTGAAATAAAACAATGGTATCTTTGATGGAAAATGTTATAGACTCCAAATTTTCTACCAGATGAATGATCAAATGTCTCACATGGATGTGAGGTTTATAAAAGCATGGACCCTATATCTATGTGAGATATTTGATCACTTATTTGATAGAAAATTTAGTATCTTTAATATTACCCATTTTTAATTATCATTATTTAAAGCGAGATTTAAAATTTAAAATTTAAAATTAAACGTATCACAATTAAAAAATTAAATATTACAATAATATAAATTTCAAATCACAAAAACCGTTAGGGTAACCCACTCATCATTATTTCATGTTTGATATACTCTAAACATGGGTCGGTGAATGACTCCACATGTGATAATATGTTGAAGTTGGTAGTAGGTTAAACTGTTGGAATTCTTGTAATTTTACTATCTTGCTTCTTCATATGTTTTTTCTATTTTTCTACATTTCTTAACTTTGTATATAATTGCATGTATCGTGACTCATTTTTAACGTTCCGTTCTAGCAAAATTTTGCCCCCTTTAAATTCTAGTTGATTATATTTAAATTTTTTTTTTTTTTCTAAATGAACTTTTAGAAAATATATTGAAAAAAAATGTTGGGATTACTTTAAATCGCTGCAATACCATTTTGAAATATTTTGGAATATGTGTTTCAAAACATAATTTGTGAAGACACTTTAGTGTGTTCGGTTTTAATTTTTTGAATTTAGTTTTTTTAAAAATTGAATTTTTTATTTTTCATATTTTTTTTATTTTTAGTGAATATTTTTAAAATAATTTTTTTATTTTTTTAGATGTACCTTAGATGTATTTAAATAGTAAAATATTTGTGAAATTTTTTTTAAAAAAATTAATAAATACACAAAAATATGATAAATGTATTGAATTTTCTTTTTTCTTTTTTGTATTTTTGGTATTTAGTGAATTTTTAAAAAAATTTGTTCTCACAAATATTATACTTTTAAGTGTATTTATATTAGGTGTGTCTAAAAACAAAAAAAAAAAAATACTTAAAATATTAAAAACAATTATTGGAAACAAAAAAATATGAAAAATAAATAAGTAAAATTTTTTAAAAACTAAAACCAAACAAGCTAATTAGTTTTTTCTAGTAACGATTATTTCTCAAGGTCACACCATGATCTTATCCATGACACGTGTAAGTTATACAAAAAATAATGTTTGAGAGCTCAAATTTAAGAACTCTAATGTAACCCTAATAATATGGAGAGTACTCTGTGAATGTGAGGCCCACACTCCTCTCTCTCTCTCTCTCCCTCTCCCTCTCCCTCTCTTCTACACTACAGCTCTAGTATTAGAGTTATGTATCACCACCCTTTATACAAACTTGAACATGAGTAGAGATTGACCCTTTTGTCCTTGATCACATTATATACTATTATAAAATAAAAGCTTCTCATAGTGTTGGAACAATGTAACAATTTTTATTTTTGAAAATATCCTTCTAACCTACCAGGAAAAAAAAAAAAAAAAACTATTTAAAATATAAAAGAGTATTGCTATTCAAGACTAAAAATTAGATCTAATTTTCAAGTCAAGTGATGTGACAATCAATTAGGATATTGAAAGAAATATTCTATTTCATATATTCTCTAATCATCAACTAATCATATTATTTATATATCATTGGATCTAAAAACGCGCGCGCGCGCACACACACACACTCTCTCTCTCTCTCTCTCACACATATATTTTCTAATCATTAATCAATTATATCACTTACAGATAATTGGGTTTAAAAAATGAGTTTGTATATCATTTTTCAATACAAAATTATACAGAAAGTAGGTGGGGATTCGAACCCAAGACTTTTGGCCCGAGAACATCTTTACTAAGACGACATATGACATATATATTTTTAAATCAAAATCAAAATCAAAATCTATGTTTGATATAGCACACTCATCCGATGAACACACATCTACTAATTTGTACTATATACAAGGTGATTAGAACACAGTGTGCTTGTTAGCCTATTCTATTTTTGTCACTCTTGCTTCTTTATTATAGGATTAAAACAAATTGATTGAACTTGAATTTACCTAAATTTAGATATAACTAATTGTTTGAGCTTAAATTAGCCAAAATAGAGACACAAAAACCTAAATATTTTCAGTGAAATTTGGATTCAAACATTGACAAAATAAATATATATGTCTGACATTTATCTTTAATTTTTGAACATTCCATCGAAATTGAGCAAAATTCAATCCATAAATAGTTAAATAGGTCGTAAAAATTGGAAATTTTTTTATAAGCAGACAAATTTGGCGACTTTAATGAAAAACTGTCTAAACCCATCATTTAGCAAAGTATAAGAGAGAAAAACCAATAAATTCAACTATTGACCACCTAATGAGGTACAAGAATTCAGAACATTCGAGTTAACCATGATGATTGAGCAAGTGGATTTAGACAGGGGAAAATTAGTAAAACATCACTCTCTAACTTTGTGTAGTGGAAGAGATACAAAATGTTTTTTTTATTAGTTAAGGTCATTTGATGAAATTTCTCTGTAATTATATTAGAGAAATTTCAAATTTTCTGTGAAAAAATTGAAATTTCTTTGTGTCGAGGCCAAAATTTCTCTCAGTCAAATGACATTTCTCTGAGTTGAATTTTTTTTATAAAAATGTTGAGAAACCTTAACTACTATAAAAATGTTGTATATCATTTATCTTATAAAATTTTAATTAGTAACTTTAAAAAAAAATTCCCCTTTAGATCGTAGTGTTTTGATAAAAACAAAAGGAGATTTATTTGGAAAATGCTATTTGATTACAATTTTCATAAACTATTTCTAAATGGATTTTTGTTTGTTTTTACTGAACATTTTTATATTTTAGCCAAAGTTTTTTATTTTGTCGATACATCAAGATTAGATACATTTAAAAAGTAATTTTTTAAAACTAAAATATTAAAAAAATTTAATAAAAACAAATAAAAATACACATAGATTTTTGTTTGAATTTTAATCTACTTTTAGTGGTTTTTTTTTTTTAATGTTCTAGCCAATTTATTTTACTTTTCAGATGCATCTTTATTAGGTGCATCTAAAAAATTACAAAGAATTGATTAAAATATTAAAAAAATATACTAAAAATAAACGAAAACTCATCTGAAAATATTTTTTGAAAAATCAAACCAAACATGCTTTTCTATAATTGGAAAAGTTTAGGTAAATTAATGATTTTTTTTTTGTCTTTAATAATTTTTTAAAATATTTTTTATATCCTTCTAACTAGGACTTGAAAATAAAAGAAAAACATTATACAATTTTTTTTTGTTTTTTTTTAAATTTCATTAAATACAAAAAAAAAATGTGATTTTTTAAACAGTTGATAAACAAAGATGAATTTTGTTAAGTAAATTATTTTTTCTCAATTGTCAACTAAATAAATTGAAAATAGCATTTGATAATGTTTATGTTTTTCGTTTATATTTATAAAACACTGTAAACTAGTTTTTGTTTATATTTAGAAAAATAAAAACTGAAAACCCATTTGATTTGAACAAAATGTTTGAAAATTTTTAAAAACAAAAAATATTTATGTGGTTCGAAAAATGCTTCTCCGGTGGTTCGAACAAACGCATTACATCCATGTTTGTTCCACATTTTTCTTCAGTTTTTAAACTTTAGTAAATATGCTTTTTTTAGTTTTATAATTTTTAGTTTTATAATTTTTAGCTTAATTTTCAGTTTGAAAGACCTGTTTATGAATTTAAAAACTTACCAAACAAAGTTTATATGACAATTTTTTAAACATATGTAAATATAAACAGGAAAGTGAAAACCAAACAGTTACCCAACATGCCCAAAGGATTTATTTTTCTAATTTAAAAAGTCAAAAAATAAGCACATTAAAAATTCACAGTAGAAGAAATGGAAGGGAGAGATGCTGACCATCTGGTGTTTGGCATATAATTAAAAAAGTCACATGTTTTTTCGAGCTTGTTTCTTTGTAGTGATCTTTTATCAAAATTAGGTTATTTTTATTTTTATTTTATTTTATTTTAACTTTTCCAGAGTGTTGACAAACCTACAAAAATAAAACTTAAAAAAAATTGAAAAAAATCTTTATATATAAAAAAAAAAAAAAACAATAACAACAACAACAACAGTAAGCCAAAAATAAGCATAGAAGGCAATTATTTTTTTTCTTTTTTTTGTCATTTCTATACTTTTTATTTATTTATTTATTTTTATAAATTTTGACACACTTATGAGTCGGCCTTATTACCTAGACTTATTTACCTATAAGT
Source organism: Camellia sinensis (assembly GCF_055761805.1). Taxonomy (NCBI): domain Eukaryota; kingdom Viridiplantae; phylum Streptophyta; class Magnoliopsida; order Ericales; family Theaceae; genus Camellia; species Camellia sinensis. The sequence goes on from NC_138972.1 coordinate 66,542,128, forward strand.
TCTGTTCTTTTTTTCACCAATGAATATCCCTAAAATACTCTTCATTTATCTTCTTCATCCTCATTAGAAACACTATTATGAATTCCTCCACCCCCGTCAGTGACCACCTTCGGCTGTAGTCTCCAACCATCGACGACCATCTTTGGCCGCCGGCTACTGTTGCCAGTGAAATATACAATTGGGATAAGTAGATAATTTCCGGCAACATTTCCCTGATCATTTTTCAAGAAAAATAACATTTGTCACCACCACGTCACTACTATCACCACCTCTACCAATCAGTTACTCATTCTCACACAACCACACACAAACATAGACATAGAGGAAGTAATAGAGAATAGTCTAATAAATTTATCAAAAACACATTCAACGATAAATGTATCATTGACTAATTTGTAAAAAAATACAAATGACAAATTTGATCACTCACTCACTTACAAGAACCTATCCTCCTCTACGCAAGAAATAAGAGACTAATAAATTTATTACTGAAAAATAAATCTAAATCTGAATTTGGGTTATAGCAGATCTGGTTTAAGAGGGAGAGAAAGAGATAGATACATAGAGAACCACCATTTTTCAAAGTTATTTAGAGTCTATTCCACCATTAAAAGATGACGATAGAGAATTGTGGCAGCAACAAAGGAGGTGATGGTGATGTGATGGTTGTGTAGATTGGCAACAGTAAAGTGTAAATCGATTACGGTAAAATGTAGATTTGCGATGATAGAGGTGGTTGATGAACAATGATAGTAGTGTGTAAATCAACAGTAGTGGAGACGGTAAACAGTAAAGGTAGTCAAACAACCACAATAGTGTTGGCAAGTGGACCGCAAACGATGGTAGTGATGGCGGGTGGATAGAGACGACAACGGTGGAGGTAGCGACTATTAAATATAGTAACTATATATACTTTCTATCATACATACTATATTATATTCATTACCATATTTGGGATTACCATACTTATATTTCTTTCATCTTGTATAAAGGAGCTTTGTATACATTGTTACGTAATTATTCAACACAATATTCAATATAATACATTTTTTTTTCTCTCTCTCTTAAATATTGTAACAGCGACGATGGTAGACAGTGATAGTATGAAACTTCTGAAAAAAATGATGGAAAGAAAGAAGATTAAAAAAAATTGATAGACAATAATTTAATGAGATAACATATATATTTAAAAAGTATTTAAATCTAATTAATGGGACTAGTGAGTGATTAACCTTAGTTTTTTTTTTTTCATTTATTCAAGGAAAAACCCCAAAATCAAAGGCTATATTTGGTAAAGTTTTTGAAGTTTAACTTTGCCTCTTAGTTTGAGTGTGTTGTTTGGTTACAGTTTTAAAAAATTAATTTCACACACACTTTTCAAAACACTTTTCAAAACATCTACTTTTCAATATTATATGTTACATTACTCAATTCAAACTCTTTTTAAAACTCATAACAAAATAAATTTTCTATAATTAAATCATAATTTTAAAACTTACAAACTCAAAATATAATTCTATTACCAAATAGTCCTACCAAACGCAACCTAAGACTTCTTAAAGACGGATAAACAAAAGAACAAAACGCATATCCTACACAGTGAGGTATGTCTCTCTCTAGATCTTTTGAATAAATAAAAGAAGAAAACAAACAAGAACTGGAGGATAGCAGCATGCGTTGACTGGTTGGTAACCACAGATTGTGAAGTTAGATGTGGTCTTTCAAAAAAGCAGTTTCAAAAAATAAAATAAATCATATATTTGATATAAATATATTTTAATTCACATAATTTTTTATTTTTTGTTAATTTTTTGCTAGTCGTGATTCATGTCATGAAAAAAAAAATTATCATATTTTTTCTCTGAAATATATATTTTCTATTGATTATTTAAATATCTACACAACGTCTACATTAATTAAAAAATAAATTATAATTATTTCAAATTTATAACACATTATATTTTCTTAGAAAGAAAAAAAATTGAAATTACTTAAACATGGGTCCCACTACAACAACTATGTAGGACAGAAGTAATGGGTAGAGAGACCACACCTGGGATAAAAATTTAAAAAGTCATTATAAAAGTTAATTTTGATTTTTTTTTATTTTTTTAAAATATATAAAAAATATAAAAAAATGATGTCATCTAACCTCCGGTAAAAAAAGACATTATTTTTTATATATATACTTTTATAAAAAATTTTAAAAATTATTATTAAAATAATCTATTCTCAACTATGGCTTTAAAGTGTCATCACGTGGCTCCAAACTATTTGTGGACTACAACTGAACAGTAATAAATAGGAGTGAGGATGGATGAAATTGGTTGCCTTTTGAAGTAAATTAGAAACAAATAATTATGGGCATGATTATACAAATTTAAAAATTATATTTAATTTATGACAATTAATTAGGATATTTGAGGCAAAATTCTTTCTTATATCTTTTCAATTATCAACTAATTATATCACTTATATATCATTGGTTCTATAAAATGGATTTGGAAAGTAGATTTATATATCATTTTTCAATAATAATTTATAGTTTCATAAAATTTGGAATCAAATTAATTTAAAAAAAATTAAAATCAAATCAGATATGAACCAGTAAACCATGGTTCGATTCGATTTGAAGTCACAATTGTTAGAAATATTGTTATCATTCACAACATAATTATAAAATATTGTTCATATCTTATAAATTGTTGTTTAGAACTGATTTTACTACTATACAAGAACAAACTTGTATTTATCTAAACAATCCAGTGCAGTCCCAAATCGAATTTGTAATTTTAAAATCATGAACTAAATCTTTAAGTACAGTTCATCTACTTTAAGAATTAGCACCGAATCATACATTAAGAAAACCAAACCAAACCAAACTATGCCGTTTGATTTAAATCGGATCAATTTATGATTTTTTTAATTTTTTTTACTCAGCTCTAAGTAATAAAACAATTGAAGAAATTTAGATCAAATTTATAATTGATAATTGGGAAAATTATATTAAAAAAAATCTGAATTTAATCCCAATAACAAATAAAACCTTAATTTTTTTGATTGTTTCAATTTAAACTATGAATTTTTAAAATGGTATCAATTTCAATCATGTATTAGTTATGATTAATACAATAAGGACAATTTAAATAATAATCACTTTTTTGTTTTTGTTGGTGGTGTTAGAATGCAACAGTGGCTATAGACTAGGGCAATAATAAGAGAGGTCGTAATGGGCTAAGAAGAAAAAAAAGTTGCGGTGGATGGGAAAAATGAATGAGGTGGTTGCAGTAATTAAGGAATATAGGGGGTGATGGATGATGGTACAGGAACAATAATGAAGGGAAAAGAAATAGTTAAATTGTCAAAATTGTCCCATTTCTGTTAGTTATACAAATAGATTGTTAAAATTAATATCATTTTTAAAATTTAGAATTTAAATTGATTAAATTAAAAATATAAGATTTAATTTATTGCTGACGTCATATCTTGAGATTTTTTTTTTTTTTTTGTAATTTTTACTTTAGGGTAAATTACATTGATTTCTATAAAATTTGATGAAAATATAGTAAATCCTTTAAATTTAACATAATTATATTGAACTATCTTAACTTTTTGATTCACCTAACATTTACTATTATTTTTATTAACAATTCATTAATCAATGTATGAAAAATAATATTATATTTTTTACAATAAAATATATATTTACATTATTTATCTTTAACAAAATGCTACATCCCGCAATATTTCTCCACTAAACTTCCCCGATGATGTGGCATTACTCTACCAACCAAACAATCTACCATCATCATTAGTTTCGATCCTTTATCTTTTTAAAAAGAAAGGTCATTATCCAAACAATCTATCATCATCATTAGTTTCGATCCTTTATCTTTTTAAAAAGAAAGGTCATTGTAATTATATTAAAGAAGTCAAATTAATCATATTTTGTTTTCTATAAATCTCAAGGTGTATCAATATAATTTATTCTTTTTAAAGTAATACAAGTATATTTAAAGAAAAAAAAAATAGCTTAAGCTTAGATTATTTATTTAAGAGAAAATTGTTAAAAAATCTAATTTAGAGAAGTTATAAGGAATTAGCTCTCATGAGTATTTTTCTTTAGTGAGAAATCCACCACTTGTAAAATATTAAGATGAGAAGTATATTTTATTATTTTGAATGATATTTTATTTCTAATTTTACCCCTTAATTTATCTATTGACTTTTTCTATTTGTTATCTTTTATTGACTATTTGTTCAAATTTATATCTAAATGTTCAAATTTATTCCTATCTGTTCAATTTTATATCTATATGTTCAACTTTTTTCCCTATTTGTTCAATTTTATATTTCTCTGTTTAATTTTTTTCCTTATCTGTTCAATTTTTTACCCTATCTATTTAATTTATGATCTTTTTAATTCAAATTTTATTCCTATTTGTTCAATTTTTTTACCTTGAATTTTATATGTTGAAATTCTATCTGTTCAATTTTTTTTAAAAATTTTCAATATGTTGAAATATCAAGCCAAAACAAATCCTATCTATTCAAATATTTCTTCTCTCTATCTATCTCTCTTTCATTCTAACTCATATGTTCAAAATCATCATCAACAACAAAAAATCCTATATGTTCATCAATAACATCAATACCAAATCTTATCTGTTCATTATCACATCATCATCATCAACTATAATAATATCAAAAAATTAAAAATAAATAAATTAAATTGTATCCATAGTACACAACAAGATCAAACCGATCCAAAATCACAACCAACCAAAGTAAATTAAAACATTATGTAACGCTCCAAAATAATTCAACATGAGCTACCCATAAATAATCAACATTTATCCAACAATCACAATAATGTGCCCATCTTTACATAATTACTAATGAGTCTTTGCAAAGGTTTTACATGCGGGTATACATTCATCAATACAAACATATGAATCTATAGCATGTAAAGCATCCATTCTCAAAACAATACAATGCCCTTAAGGGCTTACATCTTCTAAGGCATAAGCATGGTTACATAAAAAGATGGTTTCTGCAACCCATACACATTAGCCATTGGCTCAAAAGAATTACACAAAATAAAAGAGCTATGTACTCTTCTTAAAAACATCCACACCCTTAGTTCGGCGGGATCACCACATCTTTACCTGCACCAAATCCCATTGGGGTGAGCATAAAGCCCAGTAGAGAATTCTTGCAAAGTATATACAGTTATGCATACTCTCTAAAACAATGCAATTGTTAATGCCATGCCATGCATTTTTATAAGAAAGTCCATTTCATGCACATTGAAAAGTTTCTATCTTTCCAACAATTATTTACAATCTCAACATTTTTACCAAAACTTCCAATCATTAATCAATAGGGGCGGTAAATACGACACTGGTAATCCCTAGGCTGGTGTCTGCAAGTAGACTCTACGAGTGCTACCAAACTGTCATTTTTACCGGTATTAACCGGAAGGCTCGACACCTATCCGCGCGATTTTCTGGTCTTTTACCAAGGGCACTCAGGCTAACTTATCGAATTCAACTACACTCCCTATTCGGACTTACCACGTATTTACCCCATTCACATTTCCACAATTCTCATTACAATATGATCTTTCTCAAAATAAATGTCCTTCCAAAACATGTCAAGGTGCACAATAATAATAATAACTTGAAATATGATGCAATAATTACCATTCTCAAAATATCTCTACAACAATGTCAATCAACCATTTCTCATTTCTTCCCTTCAAGTCATTTCATAAAATGCCCATGTGCCCACCATTCCTCACAACAACAATTTACAACAAACAATCCCTTCAAGGCAAACTACGTTCTCAATACAATTTCAAGATCTTACGAAGTTTCATAAACATGATACAAAATCATTCATCACTCCCAACAACGTACACTTTCAACATTTTTAACAACTTTGCAATAATATCATCTCACCCATTATCATAATACAAAATAGTAAAGAGTTCCACAAATATTTCCATGTGTTTTCAAAATCCCCCAATTTCTAGGGCTTTTATCAAAAATCTAACATCTATCCACTTCAAGGTGAAAACCAACCCCAAATCACATCTTATGAGTCAAATGAAAAGAGAGTCCCTTAGGAAAAACAAAAGATTTGAGATTTTAGAAACCCAATTTGAAAACCCTCTTTCTCTTTCTTCATTTAGTACAAAATTTAAAACTAATACAACTACTTCATAGCAACTTAAAGTCAACATTTTGTAGTAAAACATATATATATATATATATAACTCTAGAATTCCCTAACTAAAAGTTGGAGTCCAAGGAGAAGGGCTAGACAAAGGTGAAGCTTCCAAAAATGGCAAATCTCACTTCTTCTTAGATGGAAATGAAGATCTTGAAGAGTTCAACTTTTTGTCTAAGGAAGGGAGGGTGAGAAGATCACTAGATCTAGGTCAAATATATATATATATATATATATATAGAGAGAGTATTTCTAGAGAGAGAAGCTCTCAACTTAGGGTTTGGATGAAAAAGATATGAAAAAGTTATGTAAAAAGTCGCTTTTATGATCTGATATACGCGAAGTCCGCTTGAGCAGAGAGTTTCACGCTCGAGCGTCAGACACAACAACAACAACTCACTCGAGCGTAGATTTCACCCGTCCAGTATTTCATAGATTGTAGACAGCCGCTCGAGCGCCAGAAGGGCCGCTCGAGCTCAGACACGCTCGAGCGTAAGAAACGCCGCTCGAGCGTGAAAAACACTCTTGCATCACTTTTGCAGAGACACTCAATACTGATAGGTTGCAAACTCCGCTCGAGCGCAAAAAGTCCTGCTCGAGCAAAAGACCAAAATTTTGGGCAACAAAATTGTAGACCGAAAGGCAACCAACCTGTTCTAAACACGCTCAAGTCCTTCCAAAACTCAAATTCTAGAGGCATAAGGAAGAAAGACATAACTGGCAACATCAAACAAGAATATTCAGATCCAGAATACCATGACAGTCAGGTAGAGACCTGGGGTCGCTATACATTAGCACTATCAATCACTATTTCCTAAAAACTTTAATCGTAGATATGTAAAAAACAGAGAGAGAAAAAGAGAGAGAGTTGATGAACAGATCTCGTTTTAGATCTTCTTTTCCATAGCACATATACATATATAGTTTGTAGCGATGATATTGGTCAATTGAGACAACTCCAGTAGCATTATTAGCTTCAATTCCTAGATTCAAAGACTCATAATCTTATATCCAAAATTAAAACAAAATATCAAAGAAGAAAAATAAAAGTAAAAAAGAGAAACAATACGAGATAATACATATATAGAGGACGATACATATATATAAATAGATATAGAAGAAGTATGTGTGTATACGTGGAGTTTGAGTGAAGACGTCCCAGATGTTAAGGCCACGACCGTCCTTGTTGGCCATTCCTTCGACTGGGTAAGTTGAAGTCATCGTTCCGAACACGAAACCCTTTGGAAATGTCCCAAATATTTTAGATCTAGATATAAATCAAGATTTGGATTTCACGATGGTAGTGCTGGATTTGGATTTCAAGGCCGATGATGGTAAAGCTACAGATCCGGATCTCGCGACAGATGAGGGCAGCAAAACAACGATAAAGCGGAGAGAGAGTGTGTGGAAGTTAGGGTTTGAAGAGAGAGAGAGAGAGAAAATAAAGTGATTTTTTATTCTTACCTCCTCTAAAACCCCCATCTCCACTCCATCATCGAAAGCTGAAACGTTTTGGTTTTCACTGGAGACAGCCATTGTTTCTAGTGAAAATAGACGACAGCAATAGGCTTGGCGGGGGAGATGACAAAGTAAACGGATAAGGAAGAAAGCGATGCCGGTGGTTGAAAAATGCGAAGGGAGATCGGCAGATGAGGGAATAGAAGTGGTCATATCGAAGAGAGAGAGAGAGAGAGAGAGAGAGAGAGAGAAGAGAAGAGCAAAGCGATGGAGAGGTTTCTAACCCTTGGTAGGTATATACATATAGTAAGGGCATTTTGATCATTTTATCTACATTTGTCATTTTGGATAAAGTATTGCTTGAACCTTTGGCTAAACAAAATTAAGATTTGGATTTATGAACTGAGCGCCCTTTATTTAATGGAATTGAGTCAAGTTTAAAGTCAAGATTCTCAAACTCAAGATCAATTCTTTAAACTCAACTTGAGTTAACTTAAGTTTAAACTCGATTATTTTTTAACCTATTGGGGGACTTGCGGACCACGATACAGCAAAAGAACAACACTTTATTTTTATTTATTTTTTATTTTTTATAATATATGGTGCAAAAGTATTGATAATAACACATTGGGAAAATTACCACCAAAAAATAAAAAATAAAAAAATATCAAGATTTGACTCTTATTATAACGATTCTAGTTTAGACCCGACCCATTTGTTGCTTTCAGATCTGAGAACCCGTGTATTTAACTATTGTTCAACTCATTTCTATCTTTTTGTTTGTTGTGTTTGGCCACTGAGAGTTTTGATTGTGATTGAAACAGGTTTGGAAGTTAGTTTTCAAAGAGTTGTTGCCTAGAATTTTCCTTGTTCGCTTGAGCGACCATTCTTGCGTTCGAGCAATCGTTTGTAGTCTGCAAAACTACTGAGAGTTTGAATTCTTCACTCGAGTAGTCTTTGTTGCGCTCGAGTGAACTTTTGCAGGTCTAAAACTACTGGAAGTCATTGTGTGCTAGAGCGGTGGTTTTGGTTGCTCAAGCGATGTCTTTTTTTTGTATCTGTCGCTTGAGCGGTCTGTGCGTATATCAGTTCGAGCGACAGCCTTTTTCAGTCATTTTTTCATCTCTTTCTCTCTCTAAACATTCCAAAACCCTAGATCTACTCTCTCTTTCTCTCTCTCTCTCTCTCTCTCTCTCTCTCTCTCTAGTTCTTGAACTTTAGCTCCAAATACTCTCAATCTGTGAGTTTCCTTACCCTAGTCCCTTGGAGAAAAACGTTGAGCAGATCGAGCGTTTCGTTTTAATTAGAGCATCTAGTGGTTTTGACACCATCAAGTACTATCCATCTTTTCGTCGTGTCTTCTACTTTGGAGTAGGGATTTCTTTGACTCTTTTATATGATTTTTAGCTTAGTTATTTGCTCTTTGAAAAAGCTTATTTATTTGAAAATTTTTGGTAAAACCTAAGATTTGGTTTGAAATCAAAAGATGGGTTTTCTAAATTAATTCTTGAAATGGTTGTGGGAATATGGTTGTGGATGAGTTGTCTTGAAATGGTGGAACTCGTTTCTCAAAATTGATTTTGAAAGAAAAAGGGGTTTGCCCTAATTTTGGATATTTGAATATATAAAAAGAGAAATGGAAAATGATGTTAGATATTCTGGGATTGGAACAATTATTATGTTGATGATGATGGTGGAGTTAGATATGTAATACCACACCTATTGTTATTGACAGAAATGTATTTTTTGATTGGAATTTATCTATTGAATAGAAATATCTGTTTTCAGTTATTGGTGGAGGATAGTCTTGTTTGTTATAGACATTGCATGAGGATTAGGTTGAATCGAAACTAATTTCCCATCCATTGTGCATTGTGCATCATTATACATTAAACATTGTAAATGTATTGGTTTTGAGAAAAAGAGGTGAATACCTTGGTGAATCTGGTTAGGGGATGTGGTTGTGGTTATGATGTTGGTATGTGTGTCCTTGGTGAAAGTCCAGAAACCCGTGCAGTTAGGTGCTTATCATTCCAGTTAGTACCGGTAAAATGGCTTTGGTAGTATTTGTATAGCCTACTGGCAGACACATACTTAGAGATTCCCAGTGTGTTGTATCCACTGCCCTGTTTTCTGTATAAAAGGATTATTTTCATGAATTGATATATAATCTGGCATTGCATTGTTTTTAGATGGAAAAATGATAAATGTTTGGAAAATGGCATGCATTGTGCATTCACCTTATGATTTTGCTAAGATTCATATACTGTGTTAGAATATTCCTATTGGGCTTTGGCACACCCTATGTAGAAAACAACTTTCAGGTACTGATGATATACCTTCGCCAAGGACATAGCTTGAGAGGACTCGGAGCCTAAGGCTTCCTTTTTTGTTTCTTGATGTAAATATTTTTGTTCAAGCCTCGAGCTTTACTTATATTGAGTTTAAACTCATTTGTTGTAACCAAGTATCTTCTTGGAAAGTTATAAGTCATTGGGGTATTTCTTTATTTGATTTTAGTTTCCTTTATACTCTTGTATCTATGTCACATGCTATAGATTTAGAATTTAAGATTTATGAATATATATTGTATATGTTATCTTTTGTAATGATCAAAGATAAAATGAATGGAAATATGAGATTATTGATCAATTACGTCACTATTATGAGTTGAGTTAGTGTTAATTATTTCGGGGCATTACACTTATAACAAATAGATTTTTAATTTTTAATATTGAATAATAATCAACATGTTCGGTTCTAGAAAATTGAATCAACTTTTTAGAATATTAAATTTTTTGTTTTCCATTTTTTTAGTGAATTTTTTAAATATTTTATGCAAATTTTTTATTTTTCAGATATACCTAATCGAAATACACATAAAAAGTATAATATTTGCAAAAAAATAAACTTTAAAAAATTCACAAAATACAAAAAATACAAAAATAAAAATAAAAATAAAAATTCAATACATTTTTGTATTTTGTTGTATTCAATAAATTTTTTTTAAAGATTTTTATAAAAAAAAAATTACTTCTTAAGTAAATTCAGATTAAGTAAATTAAAAAAATTATAAATATAAAAATGATTCGAAAACTTTGGAAGGGATCATATTTGATTAACATGGAATAATTACCTTATCATTATGAGTTTTCAAAAATATTGGGTCTATACCATATTATTGTTTACACGTTTTAATGATTTTGAAATTTAAATTTTATATGATCTGGTATGTGAAGAAATTAGAGGTGTTTAATTTATTTAGTAAATCGAAAAATTGAACCAAACCAACCTCTTTGGGTGGATTGGTTTCGTTTTTGAGTGCATTGGTTTGTTCTGAGTTTTCAACCATCAAGCTAATAGAATTGAGTTGGTTCTTAATTTAGCCCTTGCCTAAACCGAACCAACCCGAAAACCGAACCTATATATATTTTAAATTTTATTTATATTGACATGTTTTCACTTTATTACTTTATTACAATGGACTTGATTACACTTAATAATTTTTCATATACAAAAATTATTGGGTAATTGAAGGAAACACTTGAAAGCTTGAGTCAAATTTTGCAATTTGTTTAATTTATATTGATTATATTTTTAAGCTTGAGTTTAATTTAATTTGTATTTGCTTGTATTAAACAATATTAAATATTTTGTTTGTGTTATGTTTAAATGTTAAAGACTTATTTATTTTAATTATTTATTATTATTATTGATTGATTTGCATATTTTAATATAGTGGAACCGTATTCCAACCCAAGCTACATTCGGTTGGGTTAGGTTGGGTTGGGTTGGTTCTAGTGCATGATTAGTTTGGTTCTAGATCTAAAAATTTGAAACCAATCATAATTGGATTGATTCAAAATTTAGTGTCAAACTGAACCAAACCGACTTATGAACACCCTTACTAAAAATGATAGAAACTAATTCAAATAGTATAAAAACACGAGTATAAATAGTAAAAAAATATTTTTCAATATGAAAGAGATGATAATATCATTTGTCCATCTATATGACTAACGAATTATTGATAAAAATGGAAACTAAGTGTTATGTAAATTAAAACCTTAAAGTTGTGTTTGGATCATAATATTGATTAGTGATTTAGAAAGGAAAATAGAAAAAGTGAGGCAAATGTAAATGATATATAGATTAAATTTTTCCTCATTTTTTTTTTTTTACTTTTTCCAAAATCCTATGAAATTCATGTTTCAAATACAGCAAAAAAAAATTAAATGTAATTATGCCAAATTTTGAATCTTCTTGTATTTCATTTTAAACTTTGGGAAGTCACTATAATTTCCCCAAAAAGAATATAGGAGGCAGCGATGGTAAGATCACTACAATATATAAGAGTTTTACAGATTAAATTTTTTGGTCTTTAAAAGTAAAAATTTTGTTGCAAAAGACATTTACACTTTGTTTGATTAGAGGATTTGAAGAAGGAAAAAGAAAATGTGTGTGATACTAAGTGAAATATAGGTACATTTTACTAACATTTCACTTATCTTTTTCATTTTTCTTTCCAAATCCCCCAACCAAACTGTAGATGCGCTCCCGGGAACTCTCCGACATCCGTGCGCCTGCGATGGCGAGGCGGGGATCTCGTTTTGTTCTGAGCTGCTACAGTTCGGACTCAATGTCACGGTTCTGAATTTAATCTCGCAAAGTGCAATGCAAGACCGATAAATCACCAAAGAGTCAAAATCCGGCAAATCGTTTTGAAAAATTGATTTTTAGAAAGAAATGTCAAACATGGACTGCTTTGCCAGATACAGAGTCACCACCTAAATATTTTATTTTATGAGAAATTTGGGAAACCCTGACTCGTGCCTAAGGCCACGTGTCCATCATCACCAAAGTTGCCTCGGCTCGGGAACTTGGGTATGAGAGGGAAAGGTCATGCAATGAGCACCCCCGCTCGCCCGATCAAAGATCGGCCTGTACTAAACATGATATTTTGTTTTTGAAAACATATGTGTTCTTATTCCGGTTAATTAGCTAATCTTACTACGTGATGCGCACAGCATACAAGTATAGACTAGATCGCCTAATTTGGAACAAAACATTGCATACTTGTTTGAAAATGGTTTGGAGTTTGCTACTCGTAAGTAGGCTAAATCAGGGATTTTAATGAATTATTCCAATTCAAGTAATCCAACCTTCACCCATAGGCATTCAAGCAGTTAATCAACTAAGCAGGTAGCCTCATGGCAAGCATGCTTTCATGGCAACATTAACATACATGCAGTATGCTAAAGCGTAAACACTCACAGTGTACTCCAAGCCAAAATAGAGAACTAATTAGAAATCATGCATGATCCTAGTTCATGTTAAGATGGCTAATGCAATACATGCGAGAATGCAATTAAAATAGGCTCTGCTATTCTAAGATGGCATATGAAATGCAACTAGGTACATGTATTCAAATAGGAATTGAAATACAATGCTGTTAGTATGATGTGCCGAGCCTGGTGCATGCAAGACGGATGAATGAATGCACGCATGCAAGCATAAGGTATGCTAAACAAAATATGCCCTAAAACTAACCATCGTAAGCGGTTAAGTAAAAGGGAAAAAGAAATGGGGGTTAGAAGACATGCATCACACACATGTACGCTTATTACAACAGTGTGCCCTCTTGAGGGAGGGACCAAATAAGAAGCTAACTAGCAAATCTAAACTAATTAAACTAATTATTACAAAACAAATTAATTAGCTAATCCTAGTTAACTAATTATTACACAATAAATTGAAATAGCTAAACGCATTAGCTATTAAAGTACAAAACAAGGCATAAGCTAGCTATCTAAGCATGGCAGCTAAGGAAAGCAATAAAACAGGAGCCTCGAGGCGAGGAGTTTATGCATGCCCAGTTGCTTCGTTCGAAAATTCAACGCGATGCCCCAACTTGCCTCTGTTTGCAACTGCTCTCAGAAACTTGCATCAAGCTCCAGAAAGCTTTTAACACACCTTGGGGGCCTGTGGGAGGGAGGCCGACAAGTTGTTGCTCTCTCCAGCCACTGGCTGACCACTTTTTACTACTGCAAACTAGAAAAAGTGGTCGGCCAGCTAGTTTTTCTGGCTGGCTGACCAGTTGTTGTTGCCAAACTCCAATTTTCTGCAACAGAGAGCAAGAAAGGGCATGGCAATGTATTTGCAAAGTATGTGTGCACAACCACCCTCCCTATCATTTCATAAGCTCAAGGAAGTGTGGTTCTCGACCCTCGGGCCACCAATCGCGCATTTCGATGCATGATGGCCGAGAGGCGAAGTTGCACAATTCAATATGAAAATGAATGCACAAGTAACACATAAAGCCTAAAACTCTATCATGTAGGATCAAGAGCGTCGGCGACCAAGAATTGAGGCACGTTTCATCACTTTAAGTATGAAACATCCTTCATTTCCCGTGTTTGGACTAACACCTATTCCAAACACAATGCAACACAAGCATAGCATACACAATGCGACTCAAACATGCAATGCAACTAGAGCATGCAAACATGCAATGCAATGAAACAAGCATATGAACAATATGCAAGGGACAAGCATGCAAACATGCAAGGCAACATAACATAGCATACTCAATGCTCGATGGCATACATGCTCAATGCAAAGCAATTTTAGATTCTAAATACAATGTAATGCATGTATGCACAATGCAATGCAACAAGGGCAACTTATCAATGCTAGGGACATGTATACTCAATGCAAAGGACTACTTGGCATACACAATGCAAAGAACTACATGGCATACACAATGTAATGTGGCAACATGGCATACTCAATGCAGTGAACATGATCAACTATCAATGCTAAGGGACATGCATACTCAATGCAAACAACAACTAGCATACACAATGCAATGAACATGACACATTCAATGCAATGTGACCTAAACATGCAAATAATATGGCATACTCAATGCGATGAACTACATGGCATATACAATGCGAAATCAATCACGCAAACAACATGGCATACTCAATGTGATGGACCTCATGGCATACACAATGCCCATTGGACTTAAACCAAAATGGATAGACCTTGGTCATGCCCAAATTAGTGGCCAAAATGCTAGAATAAAAGCACAAAAGGGCAAGGCATGCATGCACAATGCATTGGCCATTCAACTAGGCCTAAGAGCACAACTATCAAGAGGGCTCAAGGAGTGATAAACATGGAAGTGTAACCACATTAAATGCACTGAAATTAAGTAAGAAATGATGCCAAATCATTCAATCAAACACAAGTATAACATGCAAAGGTCCTAGAGCATGAAAGCTAAATAAAAGGACTGCAAAGGAGGCATGCAATACATGGCACAAATACAGGAACCAATCATGGATAGAGCTCAAGTAGATCTAAACATGGACCAAAACATGCTAGGACAGAGGCTCAAAGACCTAGGCATGCAAGCATACAAGCTAAGCCATAAACTAGGCAACAATGCACAACACTTAAAGGCATTCAAAGCATGAAAGAAGTGGGAACATGGCAATGCTATAAGCTCTGAAATGAAGTATTAAATGATGCCAAATCATCTAAATAGCTCAAAGATAGCATGCATGAGTCAACAAAACACAAAGCTAGCAAGGCCAATTACACTACAGCTATACAAAGCATGAAGGATATGGGAAAGGAATTCCAAAACAGTCCTAGAACATGTTAAAATGAGTCTAAAACATGCATGGAAGGAAGCCAAAACAAGCTAGCATGAGGGGCATGAGGGGCATAAGTCATGATGCATACAAGGCAAATAAGGTGGATTACACTACACCTATTAAGACCAAGCATGGGATGACTTAACCAACCAAAATCAGAGTTATGTTATGGCAAAATAACCCCAAAAATACATTGAAATGATGGCTCGCAAGCTAATGCATGAAGGCATACGCAATGATTCATGTTAAGGCATAAAGGGGCAAACCCTCCAACGCATTGAATGAGTGATAAATGCAAGTGCATGAGCATAAAACATGGACTGAAATAACATAATAAATGATGCAAAATCATTCAAATAGTCCAAGTAAAGCATGCTAATGGACTTGGTGCACAAAGCTGACAAGCTAGATTGAACTATGGCTATACAAAGCAAGTCATGCATGGCCAAAACAACCAAAATTAGAGCTAAAGCATGTTAAAACATGGACAAAAGCTTCATGAAGTTAAGCCAAAAGCATGCTAGAATGACATGTCAAAGCATGATGCATGTTAGGCTATTTCATGGAATTGCACTACAAGTGCATGGAGCTTGCAAAGGCTAACTAAACCAAACCAAAACAGAGTCATGACATGGAAAAACATCACCAAAAAATGCTGAAATGGAAACAAAACAAGCTAGAATGACATGCTACTTCATGAAGCATACAAAGGCTAGTTTGTGTGATTTACACTTGTAGTGTATTAGGTATCCATGGAATGACTAAACCAAGCAAAAACAGTGGTAAGCCTCAGCAAAATAACCACAAATACATGCTAAGATACAAGCTAACACAAGCTTAACAAACATGCTCACACATGAGGCATTCAAGACAAGTATTGAAGACACAAGGAGAGGGGATGACCCTCTCCTTTTTGGGGCCTCAAAACACCACCCCCACCACTTAAATTCATCTAGATTTCAGTGGTGAAAAGGCCAAAACAAGGTGATCCCAAAGCTTAAAAAGAAAGCACAAAAGCAAGGCCAAACAAGGCCTAAGAGAGAGGAAACAACCCCAAACACAAAAATGACCTTAAACAAAGATCTTAAGCATACAAAATCAGAACTTTTTGTAGTTTAGAGTTAAGCTTAAAACAATAGGCAAAAGGGTCCAAAAGCTTAAGCAAGAATGGGGGTTTAAAAGGTTAAAGGCTCACCCTTGAAGAACACCTTCAAAGCTGCAACTCCAGCAGCTTCTTTAAGCTCAAACAAGTCCAAGAACTCCAAAAACAACCCCTAAACACCTCAACAACAAAGAGAAGGTGTTTGAGTGTGTGTTTGTGTGTTAAAGTAAGACAAAATGACACTTTAAGGCACAAAACAAGAGCCAAAAGAGAGATATAGATACAAGATTATATGTATAGCTCAAGGGAGATTTTTCTGAACCTAAAGGAGGGAAGAGGTGGTTCTCTCTTATAGAGAACCAAAAGCAAAGCTTCTTGAAGAAGCTAAGGTTCAAGGCCATCCCTCCATACACGTATATGGAGGATGGTTCTGGTGCCCTCCAACTGTACCAGCTGGAGGAAAATATCTCCAAAAATGTGACAAAAGATGGCCGACCACTTGAAGTAGTCTGCCAGTTACTTTAAGTGGTCGGCCGACCACTTTAAGTGGTCTCCCAAAAAGACAACTAATCGGCCATGGTGGGAGATGGTCAGCAGCATGAAAAAAATGCAATGGTGTGGTGGCCGACCAGAAAAGATGGCCCAAAGACCAAGGAGACCAGTTATCAGACCAGAAAACTAGCTGGCAGGAAGAAAAGTGGTTTGCAGGGAGAGAAACTGGTCTTCCACCCTTGGACCACCTTCCAAATAAGGAAAACAAGATTTGTATAAAAAACAAACCAAAACGGATGCAAGACGAAAGTTCGGGAGGTAAAGCGCGCAGCCGGGAGCCTCGAAAACTAACTGTCAAGCACCAAAAGTGGTTTACGACCACAAAAGTGGTCTTCCAAACCACAGTGGCCCTCTAGGCCAAGGAAACAAGGTGTGGTTCAAAAACCATGCCAAACGGAGAACGTTAAGCGGTCCCGAGATAAGGCGCGCGACCGAAGGCTGCGAAAATCAGAAACTAGTCTCCAAACGGGAAAAGTGGTCTATGATCACAAAAGAGTGGTCTACAAGACCTCTCCCTCCCTCAGGCAAGGAAAACAAGACTTGCTCCGCAAACCGAGCCAAAGCACAAAGAGTTCAGAGGCCCGAAGGCAAGGCTCTCAACCAAAAACTCTGAAATCTCAAAATGAGCACAACATGCGCAATCACCAAGTGCTCAATCGATGACATCTGAGTCTTAAGGTCGGGCAAAAATGGGGTGTCTACACAAACACAACATTAGAGACCAATTACTATCGTCTTGAGAATAGTCGTTAAAAGATTATCTCGAAAAGTCAAAAACAATGCTTTTAACTACAAATTTTCAAAATATCACAAATAAATACACTTTTAGAGACAAAATAATTTGCTTCAAAAATGATAATAATTCGTTACTAATGTCTAATTTTCATTGCTAAAAGTATCATATCGACATTTTTTTGTAATAAAAATATTTAGTTCTTAAAAATAGTTTTATTCCCTAAATTTTGATTTCAAAAATCTTAATTTTTTATAGTGAGCGGTGGACAGAGAGAGAGAAGTGAAAATGACTGAAGGTGGTGGAGGTAGTTAGGAATGGCAACGAGCCGAGGCCGGGGATTACACTTCCCGTCCCCGCCCCTGCCCTCGTCCCCTAACCGGGATCGAGTTTCCCTGACCCTGAAAAATCCCTGATCGTTGTTTTTTTTTTTTTTTTTTTAAATTTTGTTCAACACAAGAACAACAAATAAATTCAATATGTTTCATCATCATTATCATCATCAACAATCATCAACAACCATCAACAACTTAAAAAAAAATAAAAAATAAAAAATAAAAATCTGAAATTGCTATGCACACATATATATGTGTAAATTAGTGGTAGATCTGTTCATCAACAACAACTAAAGATTTGTTTATTACACACACACACACACACACACACATATATATATATATATATATATATATATCATATCTAAGAAAACCCTAACAACAAAAAAATTGAGCAGACCTTAACCAAAAAAAAAAAAAAATTTGAGTTGTTTAGGGGTAGTGAATTTAAATGAAATTGGTATTTCAAAGGGTACTGGTGTTGGCATTGGTATATCAGCAAATGAAAATAATTTTGGATTTTGGAAGTACAAAGGTTCAAGGTTGTTTTGTTTTTCCCTACCAGATGATGCCTTTAGAGAGATTGCTTGAAACAGTTTCTCAAAGCATAAGATTAATTTAGCAGTTCTTAACTTCTGATGCTGCAAAACACTAGCTAAGATTTGAAAAGAACAAGTTTTAGGGTAGCTTTGCTTCTGTTTGTAGAATAAAGATACTGCTAAATGCTTGTGTCAACTGAATTTGATCATACCTTCGGTGTATAATATTATCTTCACTGTAGATACTCAAACTTTAGATCAGATCTTCAAAATTTCAAATCTTATAGCCGAAAGTGGTGGTGGTGGTGGATCTGAATCTGGATCTGGATCTTACAGCTAAACAGCTCTGGCAATGCAGGTTTAGTTGGTGGTGAGAGAGATCATTGGATTCAATGAAGATGAGATAGGCAGTTGTGCGTGTTCGGTTCAAAGCAGAGAAGATGAGGTTGCAGAAGCAAAAAGGAGATTGCGGCTGCGAAGGTGGTAGTCGTGGCGATTGGGCGATTGAGGGAGTGGTGGTTGGCGAGAAGAGAGATAAAGGGGATGAGGAGAGAGACAGAAAGACAGAGAGAAACCAAGAAATCGAGAGAGAGATGAGACTGTCTAAGGCTTATGTGAGGCTGTGTTAGGGTTTGATTTATATATATATATAGAGAGAGAGAGAGGGGGTATTATAGTAATTTCAATTCAGGAAAATGGGACGGGGATGGGCCGGGGTTGGAGAACGTATTACCGTCCTTGGCTCGAAAATTGTGGAGGATTCATTTTCATATACCATCACCAGCATATTTCACCGTTCCTGACTTAAAAATTGTCGGGGATTCATTTTCGAATACCATCACCGACTTGTCAAAGGTATTTTTTAAGGAAAAATTATTTTAATCGGGGTCGGAGGGTCTAGTCCCCGTCAGGTCAGGTTCAAATTGCCATCTCTAGAGATAGTATGGTTATGATTGTGGAGAAAGAGGGATGTGATGGAAGATGGCCAACCCATGCATAAAGCCACTAAAGCATGGGCTTCAGGGCCTCATTTTAGAAAAAGTCATATAATTTTTATATCAACAATGATTCATCCCACTAAAAACATCACCACTAATAGCACTAATGCATTAAAAAGTAAAAAAAAAAAAAAAAAACACAACTCCAAGACCAAAACATCACATCATTAATGGCGGGACCCACTGCCACCTAATTAGTGAGAGCACTAATTAGTGCTCCCAAGTATTTTTCTTTTTATATTATAATATTATAAATAAATTTATCTTTTTCTTCAAAAGGTTCACTTTGGAAAAGAGTTCCACAATTAAAAAGGAAAAAGGCTTTTCGTACGAACGTAGTACACATTTTATGTATTTTAAATGGGCTTTCAAATTATCCACTCTATTATTCTCAATAGATCCATTCTGGATTAGGATCAAGACTCACTTTGAAAAAGACTACTAATTTGGAATAGGTTCTATTTTTCACTGCTTAAATATTCTACAAGTTCAGTGTTTATTTATTTACTTTTATAGCAGTCTTCATTTTTTTTAATCTGTAAATTTATTTATTAGATAGCTTATTACAATATACATTTTGTGACTTTTTCATTCTATCAAGGAAAAGATAAATTTTACATAATGAATTATAATTTAAAAAAATAATAAATATTATTTGAATAAAAGTCTCCACTTTGAGCCTCATCCAGGCTTACCCCTTGGGTGGAAGTAGATGCTGACATGGCTTAAAATGACAAGTTGCAATAAGAAGGTGATCGTCAATACTAATTAATACTCTTTTTTTTTTTCTTTTTCTTTTTCTTTTTCTTTTTTTTTTTTCTTAAATTTAATAACTTGGTTTGTGATTATTGTTTTATCAATGCACCGTGTAATTGATAATTGGCTTCTCTACACGCCAATACCAAAAATAATATGGAATTGCAATTACCAGAAAAAAAAACTACTTAATTTCTCTATAAATTAATCATTGGTCTACCGAAATTGTTTAATTCGAATTTATCTAAATGAGTTTCTTCTTGAGAAACGACCTCAGTGTGCGAGCCTCTTCCCAAAAAGAGACTCATACAGACGAATTCGCACTAAACAAATTCAATGGATATAGCAGTGCTGACTTCTAAAACCATGAGAGTTCAAGTACTCTATCCCCATAAAGTCCCATTTTAACAAAATAATTTCACTAGCACCATAAATAAGGAAATTTCAAACTACATTGCTTTATTATTGAATATACTCTTTATCAATTCATTTGTATTTCGTGAAATATAAAAATGTGTGCGACCAATCAATATTATTATTTTTTCAAATAATAACGGGATATTTTCAATTTTTAGTCCTGTAATTTACCGACTGAGCTATCATATGATTGTACATATCCATTATATATTTTTCTGCTAAAGATCCTATATTTTTTCAAATGCAGCAAAAAATAGAAGGCAAAAAGAGAAGGTACAATTAATAAAAGATTCTAAGGCGAATAAGAGCCTTTTTCACATATATAGATTTGACAATAAAAACAACAATTATTTAATTTAAAATTGACAAACTAAGTAGAAAATGTCCTCCAAAACAAAAAGAACACATTGGGTTTAATACACACACAAACAAACAAACAAACAAACAAAAAAATCTCACAAATTTTGTGGATTAGCACCGGGTTGATCGGGTTCCACAAACCACTTGTTAATCCGTTTTTTAGCAATGGATACCTGCAAACATCAATATAAATGAGAACTCAATCTTTTTCTGATAAATTTAGAAAAAGGGGTTTTCACAACGCGTAATGATAAGCTCAGTCATGGGGTTGCCCGAGTTAATTATGAAATTAACTAAGAAAGAAAATTGTAAGTTAAGCACATGAAATTGAAAACACACCAATATTAATTACCTGTTTATCCCAATCAGTTCTGTAAGTGATTATGCTGAGAACAATAGTTTGAACAAATGTGCCAAGTAGCATACCAATCCAAACACCCTACAAAACAAATTTCCAAAAATTAATTGTTAATCGATGATTATACTAAAAGTGGGCACACACACGACGTGTGTTGACAGTTATCTAGAAAAGTTAGATCTAAAACAATTGAATTTGATAATGACAATTAGTTGAAGTGGTTAGATAGCAGTTACATGATGAAGAGTTTTTTGGAAAAACAAAATCTGTGACATCCACACCAACTCAAGAGTTGGCTTCATATAATAGATTGATAGATTTGTTAGAAGGTTTGGAAAGGAGTAGTCATGTCTACTGATGGGAAACAGATCAAGGAGGCAAATAATACAAGTATTTTGTTAATTGGTATAAAAAAGGTTTGAATTAATTAAGGCTCCAATTGCATATATAGTGATTCCAATTCATGTATTGAAACCCTAGGTTAGGGGTGTAAACGGTTCAGTTTGATCGGTGTTGAGGGTATATTTAACACCGAATCGATTCTTTTGATTTTTATGATTGAGAAACTGATACAGACTGTATGCTAGGGTTCAGTTTTATCGGTTTTGTCGGTTTGATGTAAAAGAGAAATTTACATAAAATTTTAAAAGGTTTTATAGTAGATTATAGAATTTTACATTGAAAATAAATGAAGAAAATATATGAAAATTGCTCTATAAATGTTTTTCTTCCTAATTTTTATCACAAAAGTATATTATATTAGTTACTTCTCATATAATGTTCAAAAAATTATAATATAAAAATATTTAAATATAATATTCTACCGATTCGGTTTGCATCGGTTTAAAAACTTTCAAAACCGAAACAGACTGTATGTTATTAAAAACAGACCAAAAACTAAAATTTCTGTCGGTTTTGATTGGTTGGCTCGATTTTATTGATTTTTCTTACATCCCTACCCTAGGTTCCAAAAATTGACAACAATCATTATGTAATTGTTTCTGTGATCATTCACTTATTACAGCCACTATGGTTGTATGACAGAAATTCACAACCTTAATAATAGCCATCACCATCACAGCACAGTTACAGTAGTTACGATTGCTACGCTTACATTTTCAACAAAATTGGAATATAAGACCAATTTTTTTATTTTTCCTTTTTCGAGTTGTTAAAATTACAAAAACTACTTATAGAACTTATGCATAAATTTTAGATCTATGTGTTTTGAGTGTCCAGTTTTCAAATTCTTTAATATTTGAGTTGCTATCAAGGTTAGATGAGCCTAATTTTCTCTCTTCTCTCTTATTTATATATTTATTTTTGTTGTCAAACTTTGGTCACTCTTTTTTATGGGCAAAACTTTCATTACTCTACCACATTAAAAAATCTACAAAAACTCACTAGAAAATGAGGAATAAAAATAAAATAACTCACTTTGACTTGCATATTGAGTACATAACCAAGAACCACTCCCACAGGAATCCCAACAAGGTAATAGCATGTAATGTTAACATATGCTACAATACTCTGCCACCCTGCTCCAACAGCAACACCTGCACATATAGGATTAGCAATTGAAACTAATTTCACCAAATCCAATCATTGCATTCTATAAATTGTTGTATAACAATGTTGTGATATCAGATTCTGAAATATGTAAAACAAAAACAGAATTGAAGCATTTGGCAAGACACGTCTACGACGCTATCTCCAAGATACAATGCCTAGTATTAAGACATTTAAAGACGTTTAAGGAATACAACCTTAACTCCAAAAATGAAAAATAAAGAAAAGAAAAAGCAAAGACAAAAAACCGTTGTGTGTCTATGGCTTGTCTTGGGAAAAAGTTCACAACCCTTATACAAAAAAAGGGTTCGAATAGACAATCTCAAAACCCTTCTTATACACGTAACGAATGAATTTAAACTAAAAAATTAACCATTAAACGGTTAGAGAAAACCTTGAAATTTCAAGTCATGGATATTCTTGTGAAAGGAAGGCTCTTCTAGATCAACAAAAATATGCTCAAGATTCCTATGTGGGAACCAAGCAAAAAGCTTGAGCCTAGGTGTGTTTGGAGGAAAAGTGAAATTGGATTCTCACCAAAATCTGAAAGTGAAAGTGTAGAGAAATTATTGTTAATAAGTAAATAAACACTAACACCTAGTAATTTACTGGCAGAAAGAATCATATGAGGAGAATTAAGCTTAATAACCGGAAAGAACTGGTTGAATGCTGTTGAGAAGTATGGAGCAGGCCAATAGAGGCGATAAATCTGCTACTGCAGCAGCCACCTCAGAACTTTCTGTAAATATGTATGCAAGGCGCCCCCGAAAAGAGAGGAAGAAGATGAATAACACCAATCCAACGGTGAATGAGGTTAGCACTATATTCAAAATCGAGAACTTTGCAGCTTTTGAGCTCCCTGCTCCCAGTTCATTCGAGACCCGTACGCTAAGCAAGTTTCCAAAAACAAATGCAACCCAAGAATAAGAGTAAAAACATCCTAGTACCTAAACATGATCATCCAAGAAATGACAACAATGAAATCATCAAAACCAGAAGCCATTTATATACCTTGCTGCAGCCAAGAAACCAAAAGATATCATCATTTCCCAGCCATCAATATTGAGGCTGCAAATTAAAAGGCAAATTATTAAGTGATCAAATGGCCGAGATGATGTGAAAGGCAGATTTAAAGTGAAGAGGGAAAGGACAGAGAATTTGCAGAAGAATGGAGTTATTACCAAATAGAGAGAGCATCTATGGCAACCTCAGCATTCGCCATGTTTCCTGTTAGGAGAACCAGTATGGTATTGTACCAGAATTCAAGACTGTCATGGAAATCGTATGTTTAAATCAATTAATCAAAATGGAAGCAATAAATATCAATAATTTCACCTACAAAACAGATTTATAGAAGTAACTAAAAGATAACTACACCCAAAGGCATTACTAAAGACCTTACTTTGGGCTAGAAAAACCATCGCACTTCACCTTAAGCTTTAGTTCACAACCTTATAACCTATGAAGCACGGATACTCCAAAAATAGTGCCGTACAAGCACCGGGTACTTACCGGGTGCGGGTACGCGTACCGGTACAGCTACATGCGTACCGGGTACGGCAAAAAGTAGTCAGGTACGTCTGCCTCTATCGGGTACGGCTTGGGTACGGCATGGGTACGCCTTTGGTGCGTTTTGGGTACGGCGGGGGCAGAAATCAAATTTTTTGGAGAATTGAGAGGTACCGGAGCAATATTAAGAAAAATTTAAATAAAAAAAGAAAAAATGATATATACGAAATTACGAATGAAGTTTGTTTTGCCCTAATGTCATCACTCTTGCCCTAATCTCATCAGTCGAGCAACACAGCACCAAGAGGTGACATCGAAGCAAAGAGGCGACGGCGACCCAGCCATTCCCTTCCGGTGACGGCGACGCAAGGAGTTCCGGTGAGTCTTCTTTTTCTTTGTCTTCGTCTTCTTCTTCGCCTTCTTCTTAGCCTTCTTCTTCGCTGTTTCATCTTCCACCCTCGTCTCTCATCTTCTTCGTTTCTTCTTCTTCATCTCATTTTTTTTTTTTTTTTTGCAGAGATCAGCAAGCATCTATTTTCGTCCCCTGCACTGCATATCAGCCATACCTAGCAACCAAGCAACTGGTCAGAATCTCTTCATCTTTATTTTTTTTGAATTTTTTCTTGTTTCTTCTTTCTTCTTCAGAGAGGTATAATCTGTTGTAGAACCAAAAAAAAATTAGAGAGGTATAGAACCAAGTTATTCAATCATATTTAGAACAAAAAAAAAAAAAAAAAATAGATAAAAAATGTTAATAATTAATCTGCTGCAAGTGTTAATAATTATAATCTGATGTTAAAAAAAAATTAGATCAAAAATGTTAATAATTATAATCTGATGTTAAAAAAAAATTAGATAAAAAATGTTAATAATTATAATCTGATGTTAATAATTAATCTTCCTAAATAAAATGTTAATAATTAATCACAAATATTATTTTTAATAATCAAAAATATTATTTTTTATGCTTATAGGAAAATGAGTTCATCAAGCGGTTTAGGTTCATCTGCTGCAAGTGCTTCTGCTCCTTCCATTGATCAATCTGGAGATGAAAATGCTCCTCTTTGGGGCTATGTTACAAAATTAGTTAGAAGGGGAGAAGGAGGAAGTGGTAATACAAAATTTACAAAATTAGTTTTAATATTTAATTTCAATTTGTAGGTTGGATCTTCTAACCATAATAAAAAAAAATAAAAAAATATTGGCGTACCGCAGCCGTATCCGTATCCTACTTTTTTGGGATTTTGGCGTATCGGCGTACCCGCACTTGTACCCGTATCGTACTCGTACCCGCACCCGCAACCGTGCTTCTTAGCTTATAACTTTTCCACTTTGGTATAACTAGTATGAAATTTGTCACGCTTTAGTGTCTGATGTCATTCAAAATCAATAACAGTAGGAGTGTTTTCATAATTTTACATAAAGCTTCAACAAAATCAAAAAGGCCAATACAAATAGCCCCAAAAATATGCATTTTGGTCCACAAAGAATGCATTTTGTTCCATTTCAGTCCTTTGTTAGATTCTGATCTCCAAATCTTTTTATTTTGTTGTTTTTTGTAAAAATTCAAAAATACACCCCCCCCCCCCCCTCCAGTTATTGATTTTGAATGGCACTGATACCAACCACTAAAATGTAACAGATCATAAATTTTGGGATCAAAATACAAAATTAAAGAGTAACATATTGCATTCTTTTGAGACAATTAGTACCATTTCCTTGCTTTTCCTAATAACTTGCAATAGATGAAATAAGAATTACCAGAGCATGGCACCAGATGACAAAGAAAGCTTGATGATTGGCCATAGATCTTTGAAAGCCAAGAATGAAAAACCTTTCCATGTTTCTGGACACCCTCCACATATAACAAACGCGAGCTGACCAATATTTGGAATCCAAAACGCCAGAATTGTAGATATCATTGCCCCGGGAATTCCATACTTACACTTCACTGTCAAGAGCCATGAGAGGAGCACGTGGATAGAAAGCGAAAATGCTGCCAAGTATGCAATGATCATGTTCTTGCTCTGTGCTTGTAGGAACATTTGGCATGTGAATGATGGGATGAAGGAGAACACCACTGGGATTGACCATCGAGCGATTGTTCCCGCCATTTCTGCAATGGAATCCTCCTGGCCCAATGCTTTCAAAATCGGAGTTGCGAAGATGAATATGGGGAGAAGACAAATTGAACAAATGAACAATACAATCCATGATCTTTGAAGATATACACCGAGCATGTGGTATTGTTTTGCACCGTATGCTTGACCGCATAGAGTCTCTAACGCACTCGCCATTCCCAACTACACAATCAAGAATTCAATGAACCAAATTTGTGAAATTTCCTCTCTTTTTTTTTTTTGTTCTAATTTTTGGATAAGCAACCAAAATTTTGAAATTATAAAGTCCAGAATTTGTGTAGCTCTTTTTTTTCTTTTTTGATCCTTTTTGATGAATTTGTTGCATACATGTTGAGATCTTTATACCATCATCTATTTAACCCAAAGATGGCTAATAAGTCAGCTAATAACTGTCAAATGTAATGAAATCAAATGCCCAAAAGTCAGCTCTACTTGCAAATTAACCATGAGTTCAAAATGAAATCAATCCTCATAAGAGCTTTAGGTTTTTTCTTCTTCTTTTTTTTTTTTTTCGGTTGATGATCCGTGGTATCTCCTTCCCAGCCTAATTGTACTTGAGTTACCTTGTATCTAGACAATCAAGAACTAATCCCTCGTATCTAGACAATTGAAAACTAATCCCTAAAAGCCCTAAAATTAATGACCGGACAAATATCTACTGGCCTGTTGGGAAACTAGAACTCGGAACTTTAGATCTTATTCTCAGGTATATAATAAATAGACCTCTTGGAAATCAAACTTTACCACCAAAGGATTCTTCAAATCTAAATTTGTTCAGAAACCACAAGGTTTAGGTCTTACATTACAATTTCATCTGGGTGAAAAAAAAACATTATTGCAGCCATTGTAGCAGCATAAAAGTGCAAGTTCATCATGATAATCACTAGATATATATAGTCCTCAACTTCAGTCATTTTTCTCTCATGGATTTCAGTTTCAGCAACTGTGTTAATGACCACCTTTTTTGCTCTTTTTATTTATTTATTTATTTATTTTTTTTTTTTAACATACCAACTTTTTAAGTATCTATTCATGTGATGTGAGTCACACTCACAGTGAATATGATCCATCTACTTTTTTTTCCCATTACTTTTCGAAAAACTTTTTCGGTTGTTTAGCTCTAATTCCTTGCCAAAATGATAATTATTAGGGTTAATTACATTTTTGATCCCCAAAGAATGAGTCTTCTATTATTTTGGTTCCTAATAGTTGAATTGTATCAATATTGGTGTTTCAATTTGGTTTCCAATATTTTACTGAGGTCAATCTAATTGTCATGTTTAAAAAGTGTTTCATTTTGATATATAAAGCAAACATCCAATGTTATGAGAATTATATCTTGAAGCTCTAAAGATAATAAATGGTGAAACACTTTGCTAATATAAATATGAATAATGTTATATGAACCAATTAATATACTAATTAATATAACAAATGATATGACATAATTTTAAAGATTTTGACTATTTGTAATTTGTATAATATGTGAAGTTAGTAATAATGGTATAATATTAATTGGTACACTAGTGTGTACATTAATTAGTGCATGTAGTACCACCGTATAAATATATCGACGGTGTTATATGCTAGTGTACTAACTAATGTACTAACACTAGTTATGACATTATTAATGATTCCATTCATTATACAAATTACAAATGCTAAAAACCTCTTAAATTAGGTCACATCATCAATTGGTACATTAGTTAGTACACTAATTAGTACATATTATTTTAAATATATAGAAATTATCTTGAACCTACGTCATTATTGTTGCTACCAAAATAATATAATGATAGTTCTACATGTACCAATTAACGTACACACTAGTGTACCAACTAATGTTATATTATTATTATTGATCTCACCTATTATACAAATTACAAATAACTAAAACTTCTAAAATTATGACACATCATCTGTTAATATATTAGTTAGTACATTAATTAATAGATGAAACATTATTCATAATATAAATATGATTGCTGCTAACAAATGCCCCATGATAAGGTGCATTTAATGGTGCATTAATTTATCTTGAGTTTAGTAATTTTTTAATGAATAATGTTATATGTACCAATTAGTGTACCAACACTAGTTATGAAATTATTATTCACCCCACTCATTAATTACATTACAAATATTAAAAACTTCTTAAATTATGCCACATTATCAATTGATACACTAGTTAGTATACTAATTAATATACGAAGCACCACCGTTTTTTAATTTTAACTTATTAATGTGTATTTAATGTTATATTAAATTGTCTTCAATTTAACAACTTTCTATTTTTAAACTATTAATTAAATTAAATGCATTTAATAGTTTTTTTTTTATTTTTAACCTATTATTTAAACGGTGGGCTACATGCACCAATTAATATACTAACTAGTGTATCAACACTACTTATAACATTATTATTGATTCCACTCATTAATCACATTACAAATCCCAAAAACCTCTTAAATTATATCACATCATCAATTGATGCACTAATTATTGCACTAATTGATTCATATAGCATTATTCTTATTTAAAACTGAACAAAGTTCCAATACTTGTTAAATAACGCATTATTGATTACTCATTATTAAGAGTCCTACCTGATACACTTGTTAGCATGATCATATAAATATATATGTACATATGAATAAAATAAAATAAAAAAACAGATAGAATTAGAGAATCTATTTCATATATCTAATTGCACAGAGAATTTTCACCATATGTGATACAGATTTTTTTGTCTTACTATCCCATTCTATATATAAAAAAGAAAATTGCTATGTGTTTATAAAACAGTCATTTCAACGACTTAATTTGTTCTTGAAATTACTATTTATGGGATCTAAAGAAAACAAATTAAATTGTAGAGATAGGCTATATACATGTGTGTATATATATATGGGTTTATAGAATAGAACATACCAAGATGCCATTGGCAAACCTGAAGAGGACTGTATACACAAGAGCATAGCCAGCAAGCTCAGTAGGACCAATGTGCCCAACAAATGCCTGGCTAATTACATTAATACCAAAGGTTGAAAATCTGGTGAATATTGCTGGAGCAGCCACCACCCACATTTTCTTTGTCTCTCTCCATATCTTCTCCTTCAATGTTTCATCTCGACCACCATTACGTACCCTCTCTTCTTCTTCAGCATTCCACAATAGCTTCTCATTTATATCACCCTTCATTTTTGTGAACTATGGGCTCTTCTTCTCTTCTGCTTCTGTCAATATACGCTGCAAAAAGAAAGAGATGGATGATGTGAAACAAGCACAAGTAAGCAAGTATACTTTGGTAATTTTGAGAGAATAAAAAGAATGATTATATTTGTTGGCTATATATTTTGTACAATCTTATGGCAGCCTAACACGTGGATCATAAAGGTTAAATTGGGGAATTAGTGAAAGTCTCTAATCATCAACAGACGTGTGTCAATTTATAACAAGGGCAATAGATCCGCGAGACATGAGGACAGTTAAGATGCCCAAGGTGACGTGGCCAAAACGGTTGCTTACGGTTTAAATTCAAAATTAGGAGGGAAACCCAACCACGAGAGTGGAATAGTGGAAGCAAACTGTTTAGAACCACACTCAATGATCATGGAGATCATTTCGGTAGTTATCAGCCACTTCGATGGTAATCTTTAGAGCCTATAAATAGAGGAGAATATTGATGATGCAAGGACCCAGAACTAGATCTAGAAACCAGTTTGTTTACTTTATATTTTCAGTTATTTAAATTCTAGTCTTTACATTCCTATACTACACTTCAAATTCCTACGATTAATTCTAAGTTAGTCTGTTGCTGTAATCCTCTTCGAAGCTGTGAAAGTATGAAGGTACTATTGTAAGCTCTTGTTTATTTAATGAAGTTTGATCTCTGTAACTATTTTGCTTCTTCCATTACTTTGATTAAGTCTTCTTAAATTTCTCCTAAAAAGTTAAGCCACCAGTAAAGTCTTCTTCATTGAGGCTGAGAGAACTTCGAAGCAATCGTCTGACTAATTGGCTGGTATTTATTGACTTCTGTAAAGACTTATTGATCCCTACTAGTACGCTCGAATTATATTTCTAACCTTCGAAAGCCAAAAAAGCTAACATATATTTTTGGCACGCCTAGTGGGACTCGAATAATGGCTAGAGGTAGGAGACAAGGAGAAAATGAAAGCCTGGGAGAAGGTGTAGAATGAGAGGTAGACGAACTTAACCCAGAGGATAATGCAATATCACATCCTATGGATGTGCCTGTCTCAGCAGATCCTTCACAAATGATTAAACAAACCAGCACTTCAGGATATAAAACACATGGACAGGGCCATGAAACTGGACCATCAACTGCTCCCTCTATCCAACCAATGAATCCATGGGGATAGTTAGTCAATGCTATGAGACAACAATTTATGTGTACAATGGTAAGATGGGCAACATCCTTTTTGGATTGAATGTACTCTCATCAACCACCTATTATAAGGCTGACTGAAATTTTCTTCAACATAGATTGACTTGAGATAAGCAGCCTATGCAAAATAATGGACAAACTAATGATCAGACTAGTGGTCAAACTAATAACCAAAATCATGAGAGGCCATCACCTGTGCCTCAATCATGGTACGAAGCTCCTTCTAGACCACTGGCAAGTCAAAATACACCGTTGTCTACCAGCGAAACCATACAAATTAGTGGGTCTGGGCTGACACAAGGAAATGGCAAGCAAGTGTTTTCAAATCCTATTTTTGAACCCATGCCTGGCACATGGTTGTTCACTAATCTTGTGTTCGAATTCACACCCGGGGGGTTAGAAAGATTTTTTGCGATTGGAAAAGAAACAACACTTGTTCCTCCTCCCGTAGTTCCCTTCACAGCACCTTTCATAAGACAAATGCCTGCCCTAAGAGGCAGCCATACCCTCAATATCAACCAGTACAATAGGGACAACTAGTCCCCAATGCGCCTTTGCATAGGCCAAAAGGGCCTCAAACACATGGAGTTCCTTCAAACCCTGCATTTGTTCTTCCCATAGTGGCCCAACCAGCAACAAATTTGGTACCTAGAGACCAAATTGCTGACATTGTTAGGGAGATTTGTGGATCCATGGCCTGGAGGGTCCAGACTCCTGTTTACAGAAACCCTTACCCAGAATGGGTAAATAGGTTACATGAATACCCAAGGGGATTTAGGATACCAGACTTTGCCCTCTTGTATGGAAATGGAAACCAGCCAACTATTGAGCACATTTCCAGGTTTACAGGCCAATGTGGTGAATTCACCAACAATGATTACATGAAGTTAAGACTTTTTTTGAACTCTCTAACTGGGACAACTTTCGTATGGTATATAAACCTTACACCTAGTTCTATCTAGACTTGGCAACAAATGGAAGAGGTATTTCATGCCCAGTTTTTCTAAACAGAGCCTGAAGTGTCCATGGAAGACTTGGCAAGGTTGAGCCAAAGGCCTAATGAGAAGGCTGCTCAATTCATTGCCAAATTCAAAAGGGCATGAAACAAATGTAGGGTTGTACTACCTGAACCTGAATTTGTAAGGTTGGCCCAAAATTGGCTAAAGTTCAGGCTTCGAAAGAAGTTTGACTCAACAGAGGTCCGAGACCTAGTAGAACTAAGTTATAAAGTTGCTAGATATGAAACTCTCCTTGAAGAAGAACAGAATCGAAGTAATGCATCTTACAAGACCTATTATATGGATCCTAATTTTGAAATTGATGCAGCAGAGATTATAGGACAAGAATCTATGATCTGTGAATCATTAATTCAGAAAGATAGCACCATCGATCAATAGTTTAAAAAGAAAGATCATCATACGAAATATTCTTTCGATATATCAAAAGCAGATGACATAGTTAATTATTTGTTAACAACACAGTTTCTGGAATTGCCTAAGGGAATTAAGATCCCAACTTCAGAAGAAATAAAAGGCAAAATGTACTGTAAATGGCATAATTCTTGGTCTCATTCAAGTAAAAATTGCATTGTTTTTCGAAACAAGATTCAAGAGCAGATTTGGAAATGAAGATTGAAATTCCCAGTCAAGTCAAAGAAGGCAATGAGGATTGACATTGATCCATTTCCAAAAATCAAAGAAGCAACGACCAATGTTGGCATACCAGACTTCCTTGTTCAAAATGTGGAAAAGGGCATGTCTTTGAAGGAATTGGATGAGGTCAATATGCAAATGCATGTGGCTAGCCAGGCTGCCTTGAAAAAGAACATATAGTGTTCCCCAACCAGTGGGCAAAGCTTCGAAGGCTAGGGAAACGGCTCTAATGAAGAAATGTTAGATGATGACTCCCTCGAAGCAGCTATCATCCAGCGAATGTGCCCTAGGTGCAGGCTGAGTTACAAATGGCTGAAAGGGCTTCCAGTGATCTGCAAAGAGACCGTCGACCAGTCAATACCTACAACAAGGGAGCGTACTCAAGGAACCTTACCCAGCAGCCATCCTTAGTTAAACCATCAAATGCCAGAAATCTATCGAAGGGCAAAAGACCCTGGTATGAGACTAGGCCACCAAACTACTACAGAATGGCCAACAAGCCTATAAACAAGCTTGAGCTTGGCCCAAAATAGGGGATCAAGGCCAATGATTCACCTTCGAAGACAAAAGCAACAGGCCCAATAGTCAACTTAGTGAGTTCATGGGCGCCAGGAGTACCAGATTGGTTTGTCATGCAAAATAAACCTAAAATAAAACCAACCCAAGGGAAGGTTTTTGCAAGCAGGGATAGGATGATTAAGCCTCCTTTTATGGCCCCAAACAACTTGGTTTTACTCAAAAATTCAAAGACAAAAGAACCAGTGTTATCTCTTGATCTTAGAGGAGAAAAATCCAACGAAGGTTCATTCAATACCAAAGGGATCTTAAGGGAGCTAGTGAGGGCACCTCTTTGGTGCAATCAAGAGGTCAAGTGGAAAAGGATTCAAAGCCTATTCCTAAGATCAACAGAAATGCCAGCAGAGAGAAATTGGTTAAGGTTCATGCTGAACTAAAAACCAAAGAAAGGTCAAGTTTGGCGAGCCTCGAAAAGGCCTTAATGGAAAGTAATGATGATGATAAGATAGACGAAGGAACTAAACAAGGCCAGGAACAAGTATTGGCTAAAGAAGATGTGTTCGAAGCCATCATGGCTGAACAACCAGTGTTTGTATTCAAGACAGACCAACAACAGACTGCTGTTAAGGAGCCCATCAACTTAGAAGTTCCAGAATTTAGTATGGAAGATGCATTCCAGGCATCTGGCCAAGCCAACATAGAAGGGGAGCAGATACAGTCAGTGGTACAGTTAGGTTCATTCTCCTCAACGCCAATCAATATAGTGTACGTACTCCTCAAGAATTTCAGGCGGAAGAAGAAAATCAGCAAGGGTATGAGGATGAGCCCATAGAAGTTTCCAACAGAGACTCACAAGCCAGCATAGTCCAAGATGAGTCTGAAGTTGCCAGGCCGATGGAGACTGATGAAGAAAATAAAGAGGTAAGCATAGTCACCTTATCATACCTCTTCAAATATCCCACATCATCAATGACTCAATATGTTAAGCCTTTATACATTAAGGCATACTTTGATGGGATAGAAATGAACAGGGTACTAGTGGATAATGGAGCAGTAGTAAATCTACTTCCTCATTCATCTTTAAAAAAGTTAGGGAAAATGAATCCCAGGTTGATTCCAATAAGCACAACCATTGCTGATTTTGCTGGGGACAAACAGATGGCCCAAGGCATATTACCCATTAATTTGAGTGTATGAATAAGAGATTGTGTGACTGCCTTTTTTGCCATAGACAACAATGCCAAATATAATCCTTGGCTTGGTAGAGATTGGATCCACACCAACAAATGTGTGCCCTCCTCTTTATATCAGAAGGTGATGATAGTTTTGAGCAATGTGGAGACAGAGAAGATAAATGCAAGCCCACAGCCCTTCATTGCTTATGCGGATTTCACAGAAGCAAAGTTGTATACCGAAGGGTTGGTTCCACTAAGCATACTAAGGAAACCTGATGGAACAGTCGAAGTGATGGCTGATGAAGAGTTAGCACACCTAAAACATTTGGTACAAGAGAGTGATGATGATGAATATGACTACACTATCAACGATACCAACAATTCCTGGTTGTAGACAGGAGGATTAAGAAGCCAGACCTTTGGCTTTGGTAAAGTTCTTCACATTGGACATTAAGGCAATAGTCTAGAAGGTTCAGAAGGAAAAAAGAAAAACCATGATGATTGACTGTTGCAAATATGAGCAACAAGAGGCCAAACCGTGGGCTCTAAGCAAATATTGTGCATTGGACATTGAGACTAAAGTCCAGGAGATACAGGAAGAAGAGGCTCTATGGACAGACTTTGTATATGAAGAAGAAAGCAAAGAGGCTGAGCTAGGAAAGGTTGTGATAGATCAGGATGAAAGGGTTGTTTCAAAGCCCGCAGAAGCTGAAGAAGAGACAATAGTAAGCACTCATATGCAAGATCCATTAGAGGAGATCAATCTAGGCGATGCATCAGTACAGCAGCTATCTATATAAGTTCCTGGTTGGATCCTATAGCCAGGAACCTGTTATTAGCCCTGTTAAAAGAATATATAGATTGCTTTGCTTGGTCCTACAATGATTTGCCTGGATTGGATAGGTCATTAGTCGAACATAGACTTCCAATTAAGCCAATTTTAAACCATACAAGCAGAAGCCTAGATGAATGAGTCCTAAAGTGATTCAAAAGGTGACGGAGGAGATTGCTAGTCTTCTCAAGGCAAGCTTCATCAGAATCACCAAATATGTTGAATGGTTATCCAACATAGTGCTTGTGATTAAGAAGAATGGCAAATTGATGGTATGTATTGATTTCAGAAATCTAAACTTGGCAACTCCAAAAGATGAGTACCCCATGTCTATAGTGGATTTGCTGATAGATAGTTCAGCAAGACACGGGATCTTGTTAATGATGGATGGCCATTCTGGCTACAACCAAATATGCATAGTAGATAAGGATGTTCACAAGACAGCTTTCAGGTGTCCTGGGAACATTGGGACCTTCGAATGGGTTAAAATGCCATTTGGTTTAAAGAATGCTGAAGCAACATATCAAAGAGTAATGAACACCATCTTCCATGATCTCATTGGAGGATACTTGAAGTGTTACATTGATGATATTGTGGTAAAATCTCAGTCTATGAAAGAGCATTTAGTCCAAGTTAATTTCTTAGAGTGTTATTTGCAAAAATTTCTTGGTCAGGTTAATTTTCTTCGAAGGTTTTTTCTAGCACTACTGGGAAGACTAAAGCTTTTTCTTCTTTGTTGAAGTTAAAAAATGAAGAAGACTTTAGGTGGACAGCAAAGCCTCAAGTTGCTTTCGAAGGAATAAAAGCCTACTTAGCCAAAC
Source organism: Camellia sinensis (assembly GCF_055761805.1). Lineage (NCBI taxonomy): Eukaryota > Viridiplantae > Streptophyta > Magnoliopsida > Ericales > Theaceae > Camellia > Camellia sinensis. The sequence continues at coordinate 66,578,263 of NC_138972.1, forward strand.
CTCTAGTGCTGATGTCACCAATAAAGCACAGACCTTTGAAGTTATACATTACTGCAATTGAAGAATCATTATGAGTCTTTTTAGCTCAGGACAATGAAAAAGGCAAGGAACAAGCAGTATATTACGTTAGTAGGTTTTTAAACTCTTGTGAATGTAAATACTAAGTTGTTGAAAAGTTGTGTTTACCCCTGTACTGTGCAGCAATAAAATTGAGATATTATCTTCTATCCACTATTGTCTTGGTAATTGCAACCACAGATTTGGTTAAACACATGTTATCTAGACCTATATTAAGAGGAAGAATAAACAAATGGATTTTGATTTTGTTAGAGTTTCATTTGGAATATGTTCCTCAAAAGGCAGTAAAATGACAGGTATTGGCTAATTTTCTAGCTAATCATCCATGCCAATCAGAGTGTCAAGAAACAATGGATCTTGATACAGCAGATTTAGAGCCATGTCAAATGTGGTTTGATGGATCAAAGGCTAATGGTCTAGTAGGAATAGGTGTTATGATTAAATCACCCCAAGGAATAGAAACCACACATGGTTTCAGAATTGATGAAATTACTTGTTCCAATAATCCAGTTGAATACAAAGCCTTGATTATTGAACTTGAGATACTTATTGGTTTATAGGCTCATGCAGTTGATATATTCGAAAATTTTCAATTGGTAATTAATCAAGTAAAAGGAATTTTTAAATGTCAAAATGCAAGTATGTTGCCATACTATGTTGTTGTTGTACATTTGCTCTCTCATTTCCAAGTGGCAGATATGACTTATATCCTAAGATTCATGAACCACAGGCTAATAATGTGGCCCAGAAAGCTTCGAATTTCAAAAGAAATGATAATGGTACTCAAATAGACATGGGCCAAGCAACATATCAGAAGTTGATACCACCTCTAGCAAAATGGGGTTTATTAGTAGAAGCCAATCAGAATAACTTAGAGGAGCAGGATTGGAGACATCCAATCATCCAGTATTTGACTGGCCTATTTTCGAAGGCCAGCAGAAAGCTTAAGTTACAATCTATGCAATTTATAATGTATGGAAATGCTCTTTACAAAGGAGGGGCAAATGGTCTCTTATTAGAGTGTTCGGGAACAAAAGAAACATTGACTGCCATGACTGAGATACATGAGGGCATTTATGGTGCTCACCAGCCTGGGGTTAAGATAAGATGGCTGCTTTGAAGGCATTCTTATTACTAGCCAACCATCCTTAAAGATTGCATAGAGTATGCAAAAGGTTGCCAAGCATGCCAAATGCATGGTATGATAAGACATATTCCAATAACTGATCTACATGTAATGGTGAAGTCTTGGCCAATTAGAGGATGGGCAATGGATGTGATAGGGAAAATTTACCCATCTTCTTCAAAACAACAATGTTTCATTTTAGTAGCTACAAACTACTTTACAAAGTGGGTTGAGGCTAAGCCCTATAAAATAGTGGATCAGACAGAAGTAATTGATTTCATCAAAGAATTGATTCACAGGTTTGGTATTCAACAAACCATAACTGTGGATAATGAGACTGTGTTTGATGGAAAGCTAGTAAAAGCTTTCACAGCAGAGTTTGGGATTAGTCTAATTAATTCCACCCCTATTATGCACATGCAAATGGCTAAGCAGAGTCATCGAACAAATCCTTGAAAAAAAGAATACAGAGGGTTGTTGAGGACAATCCAAGAGATTGGCATAATTTACAGTTAGATGTATTATGGGCTTATAGGATTTCTCAAAGATCAAGCACGAGAATTACCCCTTATGCCTTGGTATATGGGCATGATGCAATATTACTTGTTGAAATCAATATAAATCTTTAAGGGTCAAATGTCAGGATCATCTAAGTACTGATCAGTATCATCAAAGCATGTGTTTGAAATTGAAAAATGTAGATGAGACCATAATTTTGGCACTAAAAAACATCCTTTTACAAAAGAGGAAAGCAACCAAAAGTTATAATAAAAGGGTCCAACACCTTAGTTTTGATAAAGGGGACTTGGTTTTTAAAACAATACTTCCAGTGGACATTAAAAGCCACAAGTTTGGCAAGTAGTCACCTAATTGGGAGGGGCCATACCAAGTCCATAGAGTCTTGCCTGGGGGGGCCTACCATTTGAAGAACCTAAATGGATATGTACATCCTAGAAAAATTAATGGTAAGTATTTGAAGCATTATTACTCAACTGTGTGGGAAACACAAGGAGTATAGGATCATCATACAAAGCATAAACAAGAGATAATAACACACTTAGGTAAATAAGAATATTTCATTTCATAATGAATCAAGTACATTCTACCACAATTTGGCCCAAAATTCATTACAATGTCTCTACTGTTCCCTTGCAATGAGTTCTTTACTTCTAAGGACTGGGAACAGTTAAATGGCAATGTTCATCTCCTACCTGCGGTTGGATAGCCCCTGGTGAGAGGAATGTAGTTTCTGTGCATTCTGCTCCAAGGCCAGGTTGACTGCTGCTAGCTCCTTCTCTAATGTTGCCTTTATGTGTAGTAACTGAGCTTGGAGCTGTGTGGTGGAAGAGTGTTGTCCCTTCAGTATTGAAACTTTAGAGTAAACATAAGAAACAAACTCCTTGTCCTTTGGGAATTCTTTATTTGCAACCTTGGCCAGTTGATGGATATTGACATAGAATTTGATGGTTGCTGCTGCCTAAGACAAATGGCGTTTGAAGAAAACATTGGTCTGCTCAAAGAATTGGCAGCATTTGAGGAACCCGTTCTTGATTGTTGGTTTTGCTAAAGTTTCGAATGAGATCCATGGAAAAGTCCCAATCAACTCCAAACAGACATCTAAATCCACTTGAGGAAGAGAGATGGTGGATTCAGTAGCGGAAGAGCCTCCAATTATCTCCAAAAATAAGTCAGCTAGATCCAAGGGCTTAGCCTCACTACTAGATGGAAGCACTGGTGTAGATATGCCAAATAAGCTTACCAGTTGGGCTTCGAAGATGTCCATCTCTTCCTCTGACAAAGGTAGTGTGGAGGAGCCACTAAGTGGATGCTAAAGTGATTGTTGGAGGAGAATGAGAGGAGGATGCCCCAGCAGCATCAATGGTCTTAGCTACCAACAGGTTCAAAGACTGGAGCAGGGCATTAAAGAAAGTGTTAGTGGGGTGCCAGTGCCATCTCTAGAGGTACTAACTGATGGTCTAAAAGATGGAGTAACAGGTGTACTCTCATAAGGTAAAAGACTGGCTAGGACCATAGGAAGTGTGGAAACAGGCAAAGGAGAGGAAATGGTCACCAGAGGCTAGTTAAGAAATGCGACAGGGTTAGGAGAAGAAGAAGAAGAAATAATGATTGGCAAATCAAGCTTGAAGGAAATCAAGGAACATGCCATAGGGAGTGTAGAGACAGGGATTGGGAATATCATCTGCAATGGCTCTACACTTATTGGAAAGTCGGTATCTGCTTTCCCTTTTCCTTTCAAGGTCCTCTGCAAATTTGCAGAGCTCAAGAATGGTCCATCGGTGTTTAGTGGAGGAGAAGCAGAAGGCAGCAGAGAAAATATAGGCAAACTAGCTGCTACTTATCAAAAGAAAAAAAGTATAAAACAAAGACGAAAGGGTAAATCGAAACTAGAAATGTTGACAGAAGCAAGAAGAGTTACCAGTAGTTGTAGTAATGACAGTTGGAGAGCTGGGAAGGGTGTGATGTTCAGCAGCTTTGAGCTTCCTTACAACCTCCTATTGTGTTGCCCTGACAGCAGCAGCCTCTTTCTTTAAAATTTTCTGCTGCCTCTTCTTCTCAGATCTTTTAAATACGAGGACCTCCTTGGCCTGCTCTTGTTCTACTGCCTTAGCAGTTGCTTCATGAACCGCATCTATAGGAAGTTGGGTAGTAGGGGAAGGTGGCATTTTCCTTCTCTTCAAAGGGGCTTCTTCTTCTTTTTCTGTTTTTGAGGGGACTTTAAGGGCTTCCTCCACATGCTTGAGTCTAATATGGGCCTTTCTTTTCTGTCGCTTGCCCTTCAATGTGGCCAAAATTTATGCCCTTTAAGATAATGTCTCATACGAAGTCCTTGTAACAATAAAAGGAGCTTTAAGTAAAAGAATAGTATAAAGGAAGGAAAAAAAAGGCAAGAAAAAGGACAGCCTAGATACCTTTTTTTGCAACAACCCTAGTAGTTCTGGGTGAGAGGGTTGCAGTGCGAGCAGAAGTAATGGTGATGTTAGCCTCTTTGGATTTGGCTTGCCCACCCTGGGATACCAGATCCAAATTCTGTAATAAATTCAGGGTGAGGACAGCAAGCTACATCTCCATGTTAACAGACCACCAGTTCTTGAACCTGATCATGGCCCTGCTATAGCTAGTGAAAGGCACAAATTCAAAGGTGGAAAAATCTCTTCTGAACTTGACTATTGCTTCATCCAGCCTAGATTTTGGTACCTTCAAGTCTCTGGTGTCAAGATCAGGGTTGAAGCAGCTGCAGAGTGGAACAGAAATTCTTTGGCTAAGCCCAAATTATCTTGCAAATTGGGCAAGGCAGTTGGCTTCGGAGATACACTTGTAAGCTCTGGGATTCAAAGTCCCAATAAAGAGTTTCCTCGGCAGTAGAATGGAGGCCCACATGTCCTTATGAATAGGCTACGAGCAAATGGAGTCAACCAAAAAATCCCTCAACCATGCTGGCCTCACAGCAGCATCGAAAGGGCAAAAAAATGAGGGCCGAACAACTAGGGGTAATTGATGAAAGAATAATAGTATACAAAACTGGATAGATATAGAGACACTCTGGCATATTTCTCTTCGTAGGTAGTAGGATCTTGTACCAGAAATCTTAAGCTACGGAAGTGGAGGTCAGTAAAGTATGCAAAAAGCCAGAGTTGGAGGATCTAAATTAGACCCCTTGATTAGGCTCTAGAAGCCTCTTACAAAATTGGGAATAGACCCTGTATACGTGGCCCAGAACATAGGGAGCCAAGGCTATTCTTTTCCTCGAAGCCAGAGCCTTGGCAAGGGGACAAATTTAGGCATTATCATTCGGGAAAAAGTGCAAAAAAGAAATTTACAGAGCCAGTAAAGAATGAAAAAAAAGAGCTCACGATCGGTCACAAGACCTTCCTTCTTATTTTCATAAGTTATGAAGTCATTATAAGAAGAATTAGAAGGAGGAATGGAGAAGGAGACCTTAAGGTCTGGATAGTAAGGGCCAAAAGTGCCACCAACAGGTGAAAACCCTAGAAGATGGCACATGTCAAGAACGGTGGGAGCCATCATGCCACACCGAAATTGAAAAAAATTGAAGGCAAGATTCCAAAAGCAAAGAGCAGTGGGGATAAGGAAAGGATCCTTAGGAATGACAAACCTTGAGAGTCGAAGGACATCAAGAATGCGGAGGTTAGACTAGTTCCCGAGCTCTAACTACTCTGTCATATCACTCTTCCCACTCAGTCTTCAAGGTGGGCCAGCCATGGTGAGGTCAGTTAACCCTCCAACTTTCCCAGTTATAGCTTCATTCGTAGAAGAGGTAATGTTCTTCCAGGCGTGGTTATAATGGAGGAAATGTAGCATGGGCCTCCTTGAAGATGTGGCCAAGAATGTATTCCCCTCGAGCATGGTGACAAGGAACGAAGATCTGTCCATCAATCACACTTTGATCCTCTGGTGCCTGGTATTTGGTTATCTCGTCATTGATACATCTCCTTAAAGCCACTGAGGGATGTAAGTGCTCAACAACTAGTACTTTCAAGGAAGAAAAGGTCATTAGTGAGAGATTAAAAGGTGGGTAAGGAGAGTGGGTATGAGAAGGGCAAGAAGTTGAAGTTAACAACAATGGAAGTAAGAGCGAAAGACTGGACAAGCGAATAGGTAAGAGCGCGAGAAATTGGGGCTTTAAACCTTTCGGTCCAAAATTACTCATTCAACCTAACTGGTCAAGTAGGCCCAAGTTAAATGATTGGTTATTTTGACCCATGTGGGATTAAGACCTTTATTTTAAAAACACAATAAAGAAAGCTTCCTTCAAAGCAGCATCATGTTACCGTATGAGAGAGGGAAATATGTTTCAAATTGTTCAGTTGGCTTCGAAGCCACTTGCTCAAATTTTGAAGTTTATGCCTTAAACTCAAGTGGAGTTAGGACTTGTCTACTTCGAGAGTTTTAAAAGTATGCTCCTAGGCTTTCTCTCAAAAAAAATTTCTCTCGAAGGAGTATTTTTTAGTACTCTTTGATTAAAGGAAGTAGAGGTTTTTTACTTGGTTTGGCTTCGAAGTAAGCGGGCACTATGAGGCCAGTAGTTAATGAAGTGGTATGAAAGTTTTAAAGACCAAAAGACTTACCCATATATGAAAGTACTTTTTTCTTTTTTTGAACTTTCTACTAAGACAGAGCCCTTCGAATGAGGATATTTTCACTTTTAAAGGGGAACTCTATGCTGCGAAACACTTAAACCAGGTTTCGAAACAAGATTGGTTACTTTGAAGCTGCTATTTATAGATTATGTGAACAAAGTGAAGGATAAAGTCAAATTAACTATGCAATTGGAATATAAAAGCCCAATTTTATTGATGTACGCATTTACATTGGGAGAGCTTATTTGGTTACATTCTCAATTTCATAAAAGTAAGGAATGGACAAAGTTACAAGGTCATCAAACTTTATCCAGTAAAATTCAATAAACACATATTCCTTTTCTAATCTTTCCTCTATCCTATCTAAATTTGGTTTATCTAATTGGTAAGCCCTTATTTGGTAGAAGAGTTATTGGGCCTTCATCTCAAATTCTGTTTGTTTAAAGGCTTTCTCCACTTCATCCATATCACCCATCCCATGCATACCACCCATATTGGTATCTTCTCCGTACTCTGAGTCCTGGTTCTTGAAGTCTTCATACTCTTCAAGAAGATTCTCTACCTCATACTGGGTTTGAATGCGAACACCAGAGATCTCCTCTAATGATTCACTACTAGCTGAAGCATTTTTGTGCCAGTTAAGTAGCAGGGGGAGCTGATCCAAGAAAGTGTGGAGCTCTGCTTGGGCCACAGGGTTAAAGATATGGCTTCAAGAAACAATATCACAAGCCCATAAAAAGGTACTTGTAAGGGGTGTGGTCTCGAAGGACTTCGAAAGATAAATGAGAAAATGCAACAAGTAAAGTCTGGGCTTTGTACTGCTGATAAGTAGTTAAAGAAACTGGAGCCTGATAGGGAGCGAAATGCTAGCTTTCGAAGATAGTGAGTTTTAATTCCTTAATCCAATTAGGATTAGGAGGAAGAGAATGAGCAGTTAGGTCCCCTCCAAAAAAAGATGGAAACTGAGGCTCATTTACACACTCTAGCCAATCAGAAGAGCAAAGTTTTGCATTCTTGGCTAAGAGTGAGGGGCTCATTCCCAAAGCCTCAATAGAGTGAGGGGTCTTTCGCACTATTTTTGTCGGCAAGGTACAGGTATACCACGTCGAAAGCAAGTTGCCTTTGAGGTAGCGAAGACGGTCGAATGGGATATATGGATATACCACAGAGCTGTGCGAAGATGGAGGAATCACAGTAGGGTCATCGAATTTAGCAAATCGGTGGTGCATTTGCTCCCTTGTTTGAGGTTGGGTTGGTATTGGCCAAGCATTCTAACCAGTATTCCCAGTAGAAGAGGAGGCAACTTTATCCCATGCAGAAGGTTTTTGAGCAGAGGAAGAGCTTCCAAGATCCATTTGCGCAAGTTTTTGGTCTAGAGGCTCGTTTTTTGCAAAAGCCTCCATAACTTGTATAAATGGAAGAGGATAAATATGGCCAATAAAATGCATGGAAGTTCTTTTGATCATCATTGTCCAAAAACTTTTCATATGCTTGATCAATGAAAGAGAGAGATGGATTCTCCATCAAAGATGTATCAGTCCTTTCGTTTGCACAGATAGTTGAGGTAGATTTTAAGCACAAGAGAGAATTAAATAAAGTTCAGTGTTTTGAACATTGCTTGGAAACGGTTACACTTTTAGAATAAACAAATTCCATGCACGTCCTAGGACATGGGCAAAACACATTGATCCACTAATATTACCAAGAATTAGCTATATTAGTGCGGGGCGTACTGTTGGCTACATATTTTGTAGAGGCTTATTGCAGCCTAACACGTGGATCATAAAGGTCAAATTGGGAAATTAGTGAAAGTCTCCAATCATCAACAGATGCGTGTCAATTTATAGCAAAGACAACGGATCCACGAGACATGGGAATAGTCAAAATGTCCAAGGTGACGTGGCCAAAACGGTTGCTTACAGTTTAAATTCAAAATTATGAGGGAAACCCAACCACGAGAGTGGAATAGTGGAAGTAAACTATTCAGAACCACACTCAGTGATCATAGCGATCATTTTGACAGTTATCAACCACTTCGACGGTTATCAACCACTTCGACAATTATCTTCAGAGCCTATAAATAGAGGAGAATGCTGATGATGCAAGGACCCAGAACCAAATCCAGAAACCAGTTTATTTACTTTATATTTTCAATTTTTTAAATTCCAACCTTTACATTCTTGTATCGCACTTCAAATTCCTAGGATAAATTCTAAGTTAGTCTGTTGTTGTAATTCCCTTCGAAGTTGTAAAAGTGTGAAGGCACTATTATAAGCTCTTGTTTATTTAATGAAGTTTGATCAGGCAACTATTTCGCTTCTTCCATTACTTCGATTAAGTCTTCTTAAATTTCTCTTACAAAGCTAAGCCACTACTAAAGTCCTCTTCATTGAGACTGAGAGAACTTCGAAGCAATCGTCTAATTAATTGGTTGGCATTTATTAACTTCTGTAAGGACTTATTGATCCTTGCTGGTATGCTCGAATTACATTTCTAACCTTCGAAAGCCAAAAAAGCGAACAATATTATTAGTACATATATGGTTTGTTTGGCTTGTATCTCAAGATATAATTTTTGAAAAAAAAAATTTTAAATTTTGTTTGGTTCAAATTTTTGAAAAAAAAAAAATTTAAATCACTTTCTCTCTGTCTTCTCTCCTTCTCAATAATTTTTTCTCTCACACACATTTACTCAACTACAACAAATTATCAAATCATTCCAAAAACTCCAAAACTATTTTCAAAATGTACAATCAAACAAACCAAAAAAAAAAAAAATTTCTAAATTCTCTCTCCAAATTTTTTGTTGAAAAGTTATCTCAAAACACAAATCAAACGCACTCACAGAAAAGAAAAGTAGAGATTTCCCATCCTCTTGTTGGATAAATGAGGGAGAAAATAAGGAAAAAGAAAATGATTTTTTTCCTATTTTATTTTATTAAACTACATAAAAGTAAAGAAAGTAAATTATTATATTTAATATTACCAAAATAATCATTTATGAGTGTTAAATTTTTTTTATTTCTTTCTATATATAAAAGGGTAATTTTGGTATTCATAAAATAATAATTTGTTGATTTCTTTTCTCTCTCTATCCCTCCACTTCTGAAGAGATTTAAAATGAGTTTCTTTCTATTTCATTCCATTCCTCTTCTCTTTATCAATCCAAACAGGTGATTTGAAGCAAGAGAATTTTTTTTCCCTTGCCCAATCACTCAATCCAAATGAGTCGCTAAATGTTGGATATAATGGTCACGATATCAATTAATTAATGAGAGATTTTACATTGTAATAGTAGAGACTGTACAATTAAATTGTTGGATTAAATGTGACCACATCATAATATGGTGTGCCTCTTCATACTTGATCATTTCCAATTAATAGGTGTATATCTTCCCGCAAGAAAACAAAATGATCTAGTAAGTCAAATTTGAACTCAATGGGTGCATTGTTTCCAAAGGTTATGACCTTTAGCAAACGGGTGCCATTGTGGTTATAAATACCAAGCTGAATGTTTTCATTTGATGCATTCAAATCTATTGTAAAACCAACATTTCAAGACCCAGACTTTGTTTCCGGATTATTTTGTCTTGCGTGATAAATACTCTCACGGGATCACCGTTCACTTAGCCATTGTAAGTTTATCTTTCAGTGGTATCAGAGCAAGGTTACATATTATTGCATATGTCGAAATATAGTCCGAAAGAACAAAAATTTTCCGAACTCTTTTTACCAAGAATTTAGAAAATCATTGATCGTCAATCTTTGGCATTGGTTAATTCAGTTTGTTTATTTAATCATCACCACCGTATTGTATTTCCAAAAAGCTATCCGAAGAAAATAATTGTTGGTGGTGCTATTGTTCCAAACCTTGCCGAAAGTGAGTCCGAATTACACCGTTGGAAACAATTTTATAAAATATATTTCAGTTCAAATTGGGTCTCCAAATTGGCACCATCTTGTTCCTCACAGAATTTTGATCATAGTGGTGAAATTCGTTGTGAAAAAGGGTGAAAATTTGATCTACAAAGTTCGAATTTCAGTGTGTGGTCGCCGACTCCTATCACCGGAGAAGACAACCTGTGTAATAATACTGTAGAAGACACAATTCAGGAAATTCAAATAGTTGGGCCAAAAACAAAATCAATTAAAAGGGGCCCAAAAATAAGAGTAACTACAAGAAAATCAATTCCTTTGGGCTGCAAAATTAAAAAGACATTTTTTGGGCTAATCCAGGAATCAGCCCAAGTCAGTCAGAAGGAGCCCAGCAGCCCAAGGCCTCAAGGATCACCCAGCCCAACGACGCAGCCCAAAGCCGCGGCCCAGCGTCTCGCGCCCAGATCAGCGCGTTGACCCTCTGCACCCAGACCCGCTGCACCCAGACCCGCATCCGTCTGCTCTGCTTGACCCACATTCTGACCTGCGTGTTGACCCGTGCATTGACCGGCGGTTCACGTTGGTTCGGTCTCAGCCGGTCCAGCACAGTACTTAGACCGGCAGCAGCCTGGTCCAATTGGTTTTTTGGCTCGTTCTCGCTCATTTCAAGGTCGTTTTCAGTCATTCAAAAGCCAAAATTTCCAAAATTCTTCTAAGAATTTTTCCGTGGATCGTTGTACTAAATTTTCTGAAAACAAAATTCAAGGAGGCTATCCAAGGGTGTTACCAAGGAAAACATCCAAAGACACATTGTTTAAAAGGCACCATTGTGTTCCTTGGGCTCATAATTATTATTACAATACTCATAAGCAAAGTGTTGGGTTTAAAAGGCTATTGGGTTTTCATCATTCTTCTTACTCAAGGCAACAGAACCGTTCTATTCCTTCACATCATCTTCATCACAGGGGCTGATTCAACAACTACAAGGCTTATCCTTATTAAGACCTATTGTTGTCTTTATTTTTGCTTACTTTTAATTTTTATTTTAGTATTGTAATATTCACATTTGAATTTTCATATTCACATTTGAATTTTCATAGTAACACATTTTGTTTTTAATATGGCTATTAAAAATACCATGGATTCTTCAAGAATCGAGATGCTTAATGCAAATAATTTCCGAGCATGGAAACGCCACATTTATTATCTTCTTACACATGAGAAAACATTGCATACTTTATCCACTTCTAAACCAGATGATGATTCTAGTTGGTTCCAAAATAAATGGATAGAAGATGATGCAATGGCAAAGGCAACTATGTTACATAATATGAAAGATAATATTATTTCACTTTTTGAAGAACATGAAACTGCAAGACAACTAATGGAAGCACTAGAAAGTAAGTATGGAGTTCGATCGGATACTCAAATTCAATTGCTCTTGGGAAAATATAATAACACTCGTATGAGTGATAATGATAGTGTTGGTGATCATGTTAATCAAATGGAATTAATTGCTAAAGAATTATCCAACACTGGTCACGCTTTGTCGGACAAGATGCAAGTAACTACCATACTTAATAGTCTTCCATTGTCTTGGGATCATGTTATCACATCTCTAACTCATAGCGGACGAGAGATTTCAATGGTAACATTGCCTGTATTCTTAGTTTTGGAAAAAGAAAGAATGAAGCGCATGTATAAAGAAGGATTGTCTTCTAACTTGTTGATGGCACAATCTTCACCACAACCACAGAATAATACCCACACACCATTCAACAAGAAAAAGACGACTTCTTTCAAGAAAAAATGGAAGAAGGGATTTCAGAAAGGATGAAAGAAACCGCCAGAATGGAAAAAACAATATCACAAGCATCAGATAGGCCCATGTTACAAGTGCGGTCAAAAAGGTCATATCAAAGCCAATTGTCCTCAGAAGAAGCAGAAAATGGATCATAACCCTGTTGCCATGACAAATTTTGAAGCAGTGGTGCTTGAACCTTCATCAAATTCATGGTGGATTGATTCTGCTGCAACTAGGCATATTGTGCAAAATAAAGACATGTTCGTGGAGTTTACTGAAAAGAAGGTTGGTGAACACAGAATTTACATGGGCAACAACTCCTATAGTGATGTTTTGGGCATCGGCAATTGTCAATTCTCTATTAATGGAACTTCTATTGTGCTTCATGATGTGCTTTATGTACCTACCATTCGGCGAAATTTAATTTCAGTTCCGGTGTTAACTCAAAAAGGTTTTGAGATTACTTTTAAGTTTAACACAGTATTGATTAAGAAAGGAAGTGTATTAGTGAAAGGTGTAAGAGTAAATGACATGCACTCTCTTCCTATTGATAATAAAGTATGTATTTCTGATTATTTGCATGTTTCTACTAGTAATAGTTCTTATTTATGGCATTTAAGGTTAGGTCACATTAATAAAAATAAAATGTCTTGAATGTTTAAAAGTGGCTTATTGCCTAAAGTATGTTCTGATGATTTTGATATATGTGAACAATGTATCAAAGGCAAAATGACTAGCAAGCCATTTTTTAAATATTGGAAATCATCAGAATTACTCGAAATAATTCATTCGGACATTTGTGGGCCTTTAAGAACTAAAACTCATCGAGGCATGGAATACTTTATTACTTTCACTGATGATTATTCAAGATATGGACATATCTACCTTCTTAAACACAAATCAGAAACAATTGAAAAGTTTAAGGAATATAAATTAGAAGTAGAAAAGCAACTTGGTCGGTCCATTAAACACTTGAATAATGATAGAGGTGGCGAATATGAAGCTATGGATTCTTTCTGCAAGGAGAATGGCATAATACATTTGTTTACAATGTCATATACACCACAACAAAATGGGGTCCCAGAAAGACGAAATCGTACTTTCATGAAAATGACAAGGTCTATGATGGCTCATGCTGATCTTCCTATTCATTTTTTAGGGGAAGCCTTGTCCACCGCTGCGTACATATTAAATAGAGTCGAAACAAAAGCCAAACCTCTAACTCCTTATGAATGCTGGCATGGAACTAAACCAAATATTCACAATCTCAAAGTTTGGGGATGTAAGGCACATGTACTTATTCCCAAACCTTTAAGGGATAAATTGGGAAGCAAAACTTGGGAATGCAAGTTTATTGGTTATGTCGAAAATAGGAGTAGTTATCGTTTTTACCATCCCGAACGTGGATTGATAGAAAACCGAGATGTTATTTTTCTTGAATCCACTGATCTTGTTACTCCTATTGAACAAATTGAATTGCTCTCTGAAGTATCTTAGGATTCTTCTCTTCCTTTTTTGTCACACAGTCCACATATTCACCTCGAACCATCAAATAATGGAAGCAAACACAAATTACCTGATGTTGTTTTACCTGCTTCGAATTCTGAGATAAGTGGGAGTAAGAGAGCAAGACGTCTATCTACGGTTTTGAAAGATTATTATGTTTTTCAAGTTGAAGAACTTAATAACTTAGTAGATGATCCTACTAGTTATAATGAAGCAATGTGTAGCAGTGATGCTACACAATGGCTTGAGGCAATGAATGAAGAACTTGACTAGATCAAGAAAAATGATGTTTGGGAATTAACCGATCTTCCGAATAGAAGAAAACCCATTGGTTGCAAATGGGTTCTTAGAAAGAAATTCAAAATAGATGGAACTTTGGAGAAATACAAGGCCAGGTTAGTAGCCAAGGGATTCACTCAACAACCTAGAATAAACTTCGTAGATACATATTCTCCTGTTGCAAAATTTGCCTCAATAAGGATTCTAATGGCGGTAGTAGCCAGGATGGATTTGGAATTGCATCAATTAGATGTTAAAACTGCTTTTCTCAATGGAGAATTAAAAGAGGAAATTTATATGAAGCAACTTGATGGTTTCCAGAACCAAGGCAACAAGGATAAAGTCTACAAGTTGAAGAAATCTTTATATGGACTTAAACAATCTTCAAGACAATAGTACTGAAATTCCACCAAGCCATTTTAGAAATAGGCTATGTTGTAAGTCCATTACATCACTGTGTTTATATCTGGAAAAATGATGACAAGTTAGCAATATTGTCTTTATACGTGGATGACATATTGTTAACAGGAAATTGTCCAGATATGGTTATAAAAACCAAAAATTTCTTGGCATCTAGATTTGAAATGAAAGACATAGGTCTTGCAACCTATTTTCTAGGAATTAAAATTTCAAGAGATAGAAATTCAAAATTATTATATCTAGATCAAGAGAAATATCTAGACAAGGTGCTTAAAAGATTTAATATGGATAACTGCAATTCTTTAAGTACGTCTGTTTGCAAGGGACAAAGTCTTAGTAAAAGTATGAGTCCTCAAATTAAGTCTGATGTTGAGGAAATGAGAAATGTCCCGTATGCCCAGGCAGTAGGCAGCCTAATGTATGCTATGACAAGCACAAGACCTGACATCTGTCATGCAGTCGGATTGGTAAGTCGGTTTCAATCCAATCTAGGTAAGGAACATTGGCAAGCAGTTAAAAGAATATTCAGATATTTAAAAGGCACTAAAAATTTGAAATTATGTTTTGGTTTGTGTGATTTAGACATAAAAGGATACACTGGCGCAGATTTTGCAGGAGATATAGATGATAGAAAATCTACTAATGGTCATGTGTTCTTGTTTGGTGGAACAACAGTTTCTTGGTTAAGTAAGAAACAGAGTTGTGTTGCAAAGTATACTATGGAAGCTGAATACATAGCTTGCAGCACAGCCGTTAGTAATGCGGTCTGGATAAAACGATTTGTTGACAGTTTACAATTAGGTATACCTGCCAGACCTGTCAATATGTTTTGTGACAATCAGTCTGCCATCTCATTAATAAAAAGTAGAGCAAATAGCTCTAAGGGAAAACATATTGATGCAAGTTACCACTATATTCAGGACATAGTGGAGAGAGGTGAAATTAAAGTCAGTTATATACCCTCAGAACAGATGGTGGCTAACCCTATGACCAAAGGGTTGTCTTTGGAATCAGAGAACATGTAGCTAATATGGGATTGAAAAATACCTAGCTAGATGGTTTAACTACTTATATAAGAGCATAGTCAGATGACTCTGGGGACGCCTAGATAACCGATGTTTTGCAACTCTATCTTGCATGGAAACATGTGTTTGGTCAGGTAACAAGATAGAGGAACTGACAAGGTGCGGATATCATAGTTAGCATGAGATGTAAAGTTCATAATATGCAATGTGCTAACTAGATGATATTGTCTGCTTGATCAGAAAAAAGTCATTGATAAGGAGTGTTAAGGAAAACCTTCAGGAATGGGTCTTAAAGGAAGTACTTAACAATAATTTCAGTGCAGGTCGACACATGAAAAATGTGTACGGCTGAAGTCGTCAATGGTGATTGGGTATGGACTATGAACCTATCACTGAAAATTGATGTCGTTCACTTGTTATATAGTGAATTGAAGTCATCTGAAATGTGTTGTCAGTGGGAGAACACATTCGTACGGGTGCGGTCAGATTGGTGACAAAAACGTGGGCACGTATGGCCAAGTCACACTCAGACGTCGATTTATGAGGTAATTTCATAGATGAAAGTTGACATGAGGCAAAATTTTGGTACCAAGGTAAACATGCTCAACTTAGGATTTTTCACCTCATTAATTCGGTAATACTGTAATAAATGTGAATGATGGTGTGTGGTAATATCATAATAAATGTGAGTGAAGTGACGAGAAAGAAAAATGATGGTGGAAATAAAAATGAAAAATTCTATTCATTTATAAACATTTATACAAAAAATATCATAAAAATGTTGTGATAGTGATGTTGTAAATATAAATAATATTTATCGGTATTTTGTTTTAAAGTAAAAGGTCACCATTAAGCTATATCATTATGTTTATAAATTTTATATAAATTTTATGTTTGTATATCATCACTCAATAAGAATATGTTCAGGTAGAATTTAATGATGAAAAGTTGTAGAATGTAATCATGATGATAAGAAAAAGAAATAGTATAAAAAAGGACAAAATGGTCATTTAAAAATTTTTAAGGCATGACATCAGCAATTCATAGAGCAATTTGTAATGAGATTACAAACCTCATGGAGGGAAATGTAATTTTTCAAATGTAAAAGGGAAATCTGTGTCAAAAAGAAACCTTAGGGGGTGTCAGTGTAATTTATATTAAATTTTTTCTTCATATAATTTTGTTCTAAAATTTAAATATCATAATACCCTATCATCTTCTATTCAAATCATAATTCTAAAACATGACAACCATTATCCATTACCAACGTCATCCCTCCTCCACCATCCCCTCCAGTTGTCTCTTTTCTCCTCTACCTATGATTACTTTCCACTATGAACCATACACTTTTACAAGCTCCTCGTCGTGAACCACTCACTTCAAGGTTAACTGTTGAGGTTTAAGATGGAAAGGAATGAATAAAGGGTGGTGGTAGCAGTGGCAATGGAGAGCTAAGAGTGACAGCAACGGCGGTGAAAAATGATGGGTGGATAGAAGAAAAATTAGGATTTTAAAATTGAAGATGAGGGTATTATTAAAACAAAGTGATATGTACTGAGATTTTTATTTTTTAATATGTATAATGAGAAGGTGTTCATTAAATATGTTCATTAAGATGAGAGTATTATTTTTTTGTGTATATATATTTACCTTTGTATTTTTTTAATCTATTTTTTCTTTGTCTATTCTCACATGCTACTATCCATTGCTACTATTGGCAACTCCTTGAAAAAGTCATTTATGGCTGACAACGGTGAGTTACAGCGGTGGACACGTGGACAAATAAATGAGACTAATTTAATCTTTCAAATTATTATTGTCATTTTAAACGAAAAAGAGTAGATGTTAGAGACAATTCCCCCCCAAAAAAAAAAATAATAATGTATGACTTTGAGTGCATACTTATTTAATAAATATAATTATTCTTACATTATAAAATAAAATTATCAAACTTTTATCCCCTTCATTACTCGCGAGTGCCAGTCTTACATTTATCAAGAAATTACTCTTCAATATAATGTTGTAAAAATAATTTCAAATAAATAGTAAACTTTATAGCTATTAATAATTAAAGTTATATATTTTTCATGAATCTATAATTAATTTATGGAAGAATCACTAACATCTAACTTCTCCTAAAGTTATGGAGGAATTACTTAACAGTTTAGCAAAAGAAAAAAAAAAACACACAAATACAGAAGGGTAAAAGTGAGACTTGCAACTCTACAAATTTTTATTTGCATCTCACTATAAAACCAGTTATACCACTTATATATTTATAATTTTTTTTTTCTCTACTGTGTTTGGCAAGTGGGTTTGCAGGCTTTTTTGGCTATTTTAGCCACAAAAAACAAAATAGGCTATTTTAGCCATAACAAACAAAACATCACATCCAATCCATAATCATTACATTCTTCTCTCACAAAAAACTCAAAAAAGCCAAAAAGCCAAAAAGCCCTTCCCAAACCAAGCTTTTAAGCCCAGGCTAAAAAAGCCAAAAAACCAACCCACTTCCCAAACGGAGGCTAAGTAATTTTTCCTAAATTTATCACCATAGGATCAGTTGCTGATGATGGTGAGGTTCTGAGGTCAGTGTCAATCTTGAGTTTGATAAATTGTGATTTGTGAAAGCTAATTATAAAAATAAAATATTTGATTAAAAAAATCCAATCAAAGACTTGGATTGTTATTTGGGTAAAATGGAGGTCCGCAAAATAGGTGGACATTAATATTAAAGAAAAATGCCTTAGACTGGTCACCCTCACTGTTTTTCGATTGGTACATAATTTTTTTTTGTTTTTCACTTGCTGCCTCCACGTGTATGTGGGGTGTTGGAGGTCACCCCAGTGCGGTATGGAGCATCACTAAATATTAATATTAATTGTGAGTAAGACAAAAATGGCACTATTTTTGTGGTGGAGGAAACAAAACACGGCAACAATTAATCAACGAAAGAAATTTATAAAATTACAATGTGTTAACACAAATTTTATTTATTTTTAGATAGGCATATATTACACATTTTGTGAGTTAAAAATATTTAATAATACCATAAAAATGAGCAAATTTGTGGAGGATTACAAACACAACCAAAAAAAAAAAAAATGAAAATCCAACCCAATACCCATACAATTATTAAAAAATTAAAATCTCTCGAACGTTCGGTCGGTTGATCGGAATAATGTTTGTGTTTGTTTTTTTTTTTTTTGCACCTGTCATTTTTATATTTTAAATAAAAAATATTTTGAGAATTTTTTTACTCCTTCCGTCCCAAAATAATGGTCTCTTTTGGAGAATTTAACTTTTTTTGATAGTACAATTATTATACTTTAGAAAAATTGATTTTCTAAACTTACTCTTTGATATTACATTTTTTTGGAAAATATCAATGTCATAATTGTATTTTTTATGTTGTCAATGAATTTAAAAGAACGGCAAAATAGAAAATTTATATTATTTTTGTACTTGATTTTTGAAAAAAACTAATATTTTGGAGCATTGAAAAATAGAATAAGGAACTAATATTTTAGAACGGAATGAGTAAATTTTTTTTATGAGCTTCAAATAAATTTTTTTGATTATATTTTGTTATGAGTTGTAAATTTTTAAATCAATCAAATATCATATATTACATCACTCAATTCAAAATTCTTTTTAAAATTTATAACTAAATAAATTTTTCATATTTAAATCATAATTTTAAAATTTACAAATTTAAAATATGACTATATTATTAAATCATAATTTTAAAATTTTATCAATCGTAACTTAAAAATTTCATTGATTGTAGTATATGTTTTTCACGTGATGGCTTACGTTACGTCCCCTCGTCACGGTCACTGTCACTGTCCTGGTCCATTCGACTCCACATGTGCGAATAATTATTAGGTTGTCCTGTTCTCGTTCTGCAACGTCGGTTACCTTGGATTGAGATTAAATTAATTATTAAAAAATAAAATATATTAAAAAATTAATAAAAATAAAAATATATTAAAAATTATAATTATTAAAAATAAATTATAATTATTTTATTTTTTCTTTTATAAAAATAAAAAAATAACTTAAATGAACATTTCTATTAAACTAAAAGAGTACTCTAAAAAGTGAATGAATTTTTTTTTTTTTGCCAAACCACAACCTAGCTATTTTAGTTGGCAATTTTTATGAAAAAACGTAATTTTCTTTCTTTTTTTTTTTATAAAAATGATATGATAAAATATTTTATTTTATTAACTATTTTAGTTTGAAATGAGCTATTTTATCTATCCCAAACATTTCTTGGTTTGTGATTTGCTTATTTTTTAACTTATTGACTTTTACAAAAAAATAAAAAATAAAAAAAATCAATTAGTTGGCATTTTTTTACGAAAAACGTATTAAAAAATAGAGAGAATAATGTGATAAGGTATTTTAATTTATTGATTATTTTAATCTAAAATAGATTATTTTAACTCATCCCAAACACTTACGCTTATTTTTTGACTTATTAACTTTTTCTTTTTAAATGTATAAAAAAGTAAAAAAAAAAAAAATCATGTAAAAATTTGTAACAAATAAATAAATAAACTTCTTATTTGGGTGATCTCAAACCAAAAGTCTATCTATTGTTTTTATATCTCATTACAAAAATTGTAGGTTCTATCCTTTTCATTAAGACTATAAAATCTTGCTTAATCAATTAAATTTGTCCAATTCATATCATTATGCTTGTCAATCACGAATTGATTTGATTCATGATTTAAAATTTATAATCAATTTTTAAAATCATTCCGTTTCACCATAATTAATTACCTCCAATTAATATCAAAGTATAAGAGAGATGAGATGTAAAATTTATTTCAAATTGATGTTATATAAATGAAAATATTATACAAATTAATACTATAGATTATGTAAATGTTTTATAATTATTTTAAGATTATTCTCCAATCAACTAATAGATTGAAACCGTCCAAATCGCAATTTGGTTACGGATAGCAAATTTGTCAGTCTGTCATCTACGGCTTGGTTATAAATTTATTGTTAAATCACATTGAATTGCACTACCCACACCCTTACTTGTCACCAATCTAAACACTTTTAAGACACCGCTTAACCGTGTCTCAAGACCACTGAATAACGACTCCTTGTGTGGGGAATCCAATTCCATTTACACATCAAAATAATAAAATAAAAATAATAAAATCATTTTAAAAAAATGTCATTATCAACTAAGGGATTGGCTTCCCTCCAGTTTGATCACACAGACTGGAGGGTGTTGTTGGACTCGTGGTGGTCCACTACGGGTCCTGTTTCGACAATTCAAACTGTTCAATATGTAAAATTCGTCGAGTACTAGATGCTTACAAAAAATCACATTGATCGGATATTGATAGCTATTTCATCGTATCAGATTTCTGTCAGCCGTTTATTTTTTCACTATCTATTTTTTTTTTATACAAAACTGATTTGATCACAAAATTATTGATATCTGATCAACATGAATTTTTACAAGTGTATAGTATTCAACGAGTTCTACACATTGAACGGTTCAGATTATCAAAACAGAAACCGTGGTGGACCCCCACGAGTCCAGCAACACCTTCCAGTACTGAAGGGAAGCCAAACCCATCAACTAATTCTCATTAAAAACACTCCCAAAATAAAGCATTAGTGTTGCGAAAGTCACATTTGTTTGTCCAGCGTCTCAAATTAGTAAAAAAAATGTTTTTTATTATTATTATTATTATTATTATTATTATTATTATATTGATTGATTTCTCTTCAATCCACATTCTATAATTCACTCAGTCATCTTTTAGATCTCTATATATAAATTATTCATATAAAATATCATATTGATAAACAATCTTAGCTACCAAATTTTATTATTTTAATATTTAAAAAATAAATGATCTAATTTTAAAATTACATTTTTCATCCATTATTTTAAAAACAAAAATGATAAAATGATAATATATATATATATATATATACGATTATCAAATCAATTTGTTATTTATATAAATAATTTATACATAAAAATTTTAAAAAATAAACAGCATGAATTGTCTAAATAGTAATGAGTAAGAGCTCTAAAACTAAAGCTCTAATAATGTGGCATAGAAAAAAAAAATTTAAGCAAGCATAAATATCATATCACATGATTGGTTCCACTATTAGAGCTCCTCCTAGAATTCTAAAATTAGAACTCTCAATAATTTTTGTTGTCTAAATCAGATATGTGATCATACATCTTGCAAATAAATGAAAGCAAAAGGTAAAATGATTAATGACGCAGCTGTGACATTGTCACACTATTATTGAAAGGGAGAACTATATACAAGTAGATCTTCCATCTTGCAAATAAATTAAAGCAAAAGGTAAAATGATTAATGACGCAGCTGTGGCATTGTCACACTATTATTGAAAGGGAGAACTATATACAAGTAGGAGTTAGAGAAAAAAATAATCAACACATGAAGGGATGCAAGTAACACTTGTATTCCCATAACTTTTTATTTACACTCCACTAAAAACACACTTGTATCCACCATGTGTTAATAATTTTTCTCTCTTTTTTCTACCGGCGTGTAATCCCCTTATTGAAAAACTCCAAAACCCAAGATGAAGAGATTCTCTCAACAAATTTCTGAGTAACCAAAGAGTACTAGTTGATACTCCCATAATGTGTTATATTATGACTTTAAATAAAAAGAAAAACAATGTTTAAATAGTATATATTAATGTATATTCAAAATAGAAAAAATTGACTACACACAAAATTTAATAGTAGACATTAATGTGTATTTGAGAGGAAAAAGAAGGGAAAGATTGGGTACATACCTAATATTAATGTGTGTTTAGGAGAGGAAAGAAAAAAAAAGAAAAGAAAATGGTAGAGACCCTAAATGTTTTACCAAACAGTAGTACTATATGTACCAATTAGTATACACGTTAGTGTACTAACTAGTGTTATATCATTGTTACTGACCCCACTTATTATATGAATTACAAATACTCAAAACCTCTAAAATTATGCCACTCATTTGTTAGTACACTAGTTAGTACATTAGTTAGTACATTAATTAATACATATAGCATTATTCTTTACCAAATGTTACCAAATATTCTACCAAATGTCTCACGTGAGTGTAGGACCCACACCATGTGGGTTCCAAATTTATGTGAGACATTTGGTAAAATATTTAGTAAAAAATTTAGGGCTCCTAGCATTATTCAAAGGAAAAAGATTAAGTACACAACTAACATTTGGCATAATACACAAAGTGATTATTCCCAAACTTGAACCATAATTTCAAGATTATAAGGTCAAAATTTTACCATTAAATCAATGTCACTACTTATGACTTCAAAAATATAAAAGTAAAAAAGAATATGAAAAAATATAAATTAAATATTTGTTTAATTTACTTAGTTTTTTTGTTTTTGAAAATTTTTATTTAAATTTATAATTCAGACATAATTTAAAAGAGATCAATGATGGACAAAAATAAAAATAAGAAATAAAAAATAAAAAATAAAAGAAGAAGAAGAATAGAATGGCCTCAAGACAGACACCCTCCCCAAAAAACATTTCGCTCTGTTTCAGAGAGATTTCCTCTCTACCCATTCAATCCATTCAAACAAGTAGTAGAACAAAATATGCAAAGCCCATATACAGTCTACCCATTCAATCCATTCAAACAAGTAGTAGAACAAAATATGCAAAGCCCATCTACACACCTGTATATGGTGTTATAATAGATGGTGAGATTGGTTCCTCCAGGGCCGGATGCTGAGTTTTTAAGTGTTGTGAACTAACCAATAGGATAATGATTAAATTTCTTATATGCGTGTTGAGTCATAATTTTGTGAATCTCACATTTATATGAAATATTTAATCATTCATTTACTAAAAAATTTAAGATATATAACATTTTCCCTAACCAATATGCATATTATATGTTTGCCACCTAATTATCAGTATTAAAAGACTAAAAATTTAATAAAAGTCCATATTTAAAACAATTGACATGTATAAAAAAGGAGATATGGGAGAACATTTGAGAAGAAAGTGGACTTACAAAGAAAAGCTAAGACTTCTTTGGCTGATGCTGCGTTGTTGGTCTGATCTTCTTCTTCAACTTCTTTGGATAGAGGGGGAGAGAGAGGAAAAAGACTAGTACTATTAGTAGAAATGGTTACGAGAGAGAGAGGGAGAGAGAGAGAGAGAGAGAGGTGTAGCCACAGAGAAAAAGTGAAAAGTTTTATTAATAAAGTTATTTTTGTCGCCTAGGGAATGAGTGAGGAGAATTTTTGTCGCCTACGAAATAAGTGAGGAGAGTTGGCTTTTGTTTGGGGGTAGAATGTAAGTACACTTGTTATTTTTTTTACAATAATGCTTGAGACCACTAAAAGTGGTGCTCTAAAAGCACCACTAGTGATGTGACAGAGGACGGGGCCTACTGCTTGTGTCTTGTTTTTATTTATTTATTTATTTAAAATGCTTGTCAACTCATTAGTGGTGCTTTAGAGCACCACTTTTAGTGGGATGTATCATTACCGTTTTTTTTAAGTCATATTATTTTTATATATCTTTTTATTAAAAGTTAAAACATATATTTATTTAAAGATTTTAGAAAGAAAACAAAAGAAAATGATAAATTCATTTTCTAAGTTTAATGAAATGTAAAAAAGATAATTCACTGATATTAGAGAAGATATAATAAAATAAATTATTTTAAAATTATGATAGACCAAAATTATTGATTTTAAAAAGTTAATCTAATTTTTAAATTAAAGTAACACTTTTCAAAAGAAAAAAATTCTACAATCAAAATATAAGGGATTATAAAACATTCATAAGAAGATTGTTTTTATGATCGGTAATTCATTCTATGATCTCTTTCTGTGCATGTAAAATCATTGTTCGGAATAAATTGTCATCATTTTAATTATATGGTTGTAATGGAAATTTTCTATTATGAAGGGAATGGAGGTGTTGTTGGGAGTTAGGAGACTCGCCACTACTTCAATAAATAGAATTGTTTATTTTATTCGATTGTGTTTACAAATCATTTATGAAAAAAATTAAAGTGATTCAATTATTATAACCTATGACTTTATTAGATTTATCTATAAATAAATGAATAAAAGACAGCTTTAGTACATAAAGAATGCGCTCTTTATCATTTTAAACTCTCAAGTTTCAATTTTGTTATTTTAGTCCTCAAAATTGTCAATTTTAGTCAATTTGATCTTATCTCTAACGTCCACTTACATTGACAATGGGAAAAGTATTTTATCTTTGGATAAAAAACTGTTTTAGTCCTTAAAATATGTGTTTCTTGTCATTTTAGTTCCTTAAGTTTTAAATTTTGTCATTTTAATTCTCAAAACTATCAAAGTGATTCAATCATTATAACTTATGATTTTATCAGATTTATCTATAAATAAATTGATAATCTATTTTTAAAATTATATTTATCACTCATTTTTTACAAACAAAGCATCATCAAAATTTGTGGTTATAATTATCAAAGTAATATAATTTTTTCATTAATCATTTACACTCATAATAGAAAAAATAATAATAATTCAAATTGTCAAAATGAAATTCTTGTTAAACTTATGGCCGCAAACAAGAGAGAAGTCTCTCCCTTTCTATTACACCATAACTTCATCAATAATTGTATCAATATTTATTGTACGAGTAAGAAATAATCTTCTCATATAATCCTGTTGAGCAAGTCTGCGCTCCTCCAAACGTCGTCGCTTTACTCCCTGAAAACACAAACGTGAGCTAGCCGGCGGGTGTGTGCGGGATACCTCTCCGATGCCTAAGTCAACAAAATAGACAAATAGACAAAAGCTCTGTGTATTCGAGAATCAAAGTTGTGTTACCTCTCCATAGGTGATGTTGTGAGCTTTTATAAGTTCCATGTGGCATAATCCTAGTAGGACTCTTATTTCTCCATGCAAAGTCCTCTTAGGAATTACTCTCCTAAAAGATAATGATTATCCTTCAACACTCTCCTCACTGCTTAAACCAAGTGAGATGGTCCTAACTCGGTGGCATGTCCAAACAACCGAGCTAGCATTGCCATGGCACAATGACAACGTAACCAAGCTAACAATACTCATGTTACATTTATCCCGGCGCTTTATGTGTAACATGTACCTCGGCTTCGCCTGTAGACCGTGCTAACCATAGCGTACTTGGACCGAGCTACACAATAGCAAGGTCCTGAGTAGAAGCCAAAAATACCTCGGCTCAAGTTTGACCGAGCTAACTATCATCGCACCGACTGTGGTGACCGAGCTAACCGTCAAGCTCTTTCGGACCGAGCTATCTGCAAGGCTCCTCTGGACCGGACTAATTACAAGGCCCTTTTACTCAGCCCTTCTTACTGTGGCCCACAGAATGGCTCATTACCCAGCTTGACCCAATTTACATATAAATTACCCTCTCATTTATATTGATTTTTTTTTTTAATAATTGTCTTTCTTTTTTTCCAAATTTGAGAGGAGATAAGTGTAATTTATCAAATATTACAAAACCATCTTTAAATTTATTTTTACACCTATTTATTGTATAACTTGTATATTAAGCATAAATCTTTACACATAAAACAAAAAAACAAAATTACAAAAAATATATATATATATATATATATTATAGGATTTAACCTTTATAGTAAAATAAGTTCTGAATTTTTAATTTTGTTAATTTAAACCCTAATCATTTTATTTGTTTTTAATTTAAGCTATCTACTTATTTTTGTTGAATAAAATTAAATATATGTATATATATATTAGTTATTAAACTCAACTAAAAATGATATTATAGATATTTTATGTATACTTACATTAAGTTTAATGACTAAAATATAAATTTTTTTGTCAATTTTACTTAATAAAAATAGATTAATAATTTAATTTTAAAAAAAAATTAATTTAAATTGATAAAATTAAAAAATTAAAAATTTATTTTGTTATAAAGTTCAGATTTTTTTATTATTATTGTTTATTTACTTCTCCCTTAAAAAGCTAACGTGGTGTAATTAAAAGGTCCCCACAGAACGACTTTAGGAATAGTCCATTAAATTTTGTAATGGTTTTGTTCAAGTCGATAACCAATATTTTAATTAAAAGTACCTTTTTTAAGGATACTTTTGCACGATGGTCGACCTCGAACCACGCCACACAGCACCACCCCCGGCGTCCTAGGAATGTAATAATGATTGAGTCCGGTTCATTCGTAATTGAGTTCGGGTCGGTTCGAGCGACCCCGTCCTAAAAATGTAATAATGGTCCGGCCTAATTCGATAAGCGAGTCTTGTCGGCTA
Source organism: Camellia sinensis (assembly GCF_055761805.1). NCBI lineage: Eukaryota > Viridiplantae > Streptophyta > Magnoliopsida > Ericales > Theaceae > Camellia > Camellia sinensis. The sequence goes on from NC_138972.1 coordinate 66,604,826, forward strand.
TTTCCTTTTTAGTAGGCCGGGTCAGTTTATGGACCAAAAAATGGGGCGTAGGCCTAAGTTCAAGTCCAAGTCTAAGCCCAAATCCAAATCCAAGTCCACTCATAATAGAGCCTAGGGCTTGGGCCGCAGGCCGGGTTTAATCGGGTCTTTTTTTTTTTATTTATTATATTAGGAATAAAAAAAATTTAGTAAAGTATTTTAATTAAAATTACTGAGATGTTTTGTTGGGTTATGTTTCATGATGATATTTAAATTTAATTATAAATGACTTATATTTTTTTAATTATGAACTTATAACTAAAAAAGTATGCAATTATGTAATTTTTTTCTTTCGAAATGAATAATTTTATATTTATGAAAATAAAACTTTCAATATTACAATATTAAATTATTTATATAACATTTATTGAATGAATAATTTTTATTTCAAAATGAAATAAAATATTACAAATTGATATTATTAATTAAAATAGGTGTAGATTATTGATGATGGTAGAGCAATTGCATCACTATAGGTCAAGTACATCCCAACTAGGTTAGCACCTACTAGCCTACCAATTATTTGCATTATACTCTACCTCAGTAATCTAATACAAAAAAAAAAAAGGAAAAGAAATGAAATAGTAAAAAATAAATTGTTGATCAATCATCGGAGGAGACAAACATTTCAGTCGCATTGCTCGAAAATATGTCAACCAAATCATTTTGAATTTGCTCATTTTCACTATAATTTTGCCTTCTTGTAAGCGCATGTATATGATCTCTGGATATCATCAGTGCCTTAACCATTTGAGGTGAAAGTCTGCTTCGATAATCGCTTGGCACCTGTCCACCTGCACTAAAAGCTGTTTCCGAAGCAACTGTAAAAATAGGAACGGTTAGTATATCACGGGCCATCTGTGAAACCACAGGCCGCATAGTTTCATTTTATTTCCACCATTGCAAAATGTTAAAATCATTAGAATCATCCATTGACGGGCTTTCCAAATAACGTTGTAATTCAGAACTATTTACACTTGTTATGTTGAGATATATTCTTCTACTTTTTATTGCTAAAAAAACACTTAATCTCCCGCCTCGAGATGAGACTGCTAGTGTGGTGTGTGTAGGTGAATTTACAGATGCAGTTGCTCTGTATTTTTCAAATAATCTATTGCATGTTTGCATAATAGAGGCAAACTATGTTTGATCAGCGAAAAGACGCTTTAAAAATTATTGTAAACCAATTTCTTAACACATAGGATAAATTATTATGGCTAAACCTAATAGATGAGGCAAAAGATCAAAATATTTATTAAATTTTTCTGTCATTGAAGTAATAATGGTTACATAATATCCATTACCAATATATTTTAGAAAACTTTAATTATTTCTGCTAGCATATGTAAAACAAATGGTGAAATAAGAATACACACACATATATATATATATATAAGAAAATAATTTTGTTGAAGTATCGAAAACTTTTAAAAAAATCTTTATACAAGGTAACTTGGCACCAATTAAGTTCTGTAGGAGTCAGTCCTCCTCCTATTGATGTTGTTGCAGAAAATAAATCTATTGTTCTTCTTTGTTTACAAGCTATTTTTAACATATTATATGTTGAATTCCACATACTATCTACATCTAAAATTAATTTTCTAAATGGTATATTTTCTTGTTGACAAATTTTTTTATATTTCGAAATTCGATTACCAGAAGACATAATAGTAACAACTGCATTTTTTATTACAAGTACAAAAGTCTCGTATACATGCATAACTTTTTTAATAATCAAATTTAATATATGGGCACAACAACGAACATAAAATAAATCACCATCAACAAGTAATTGTAAAGTTGATTTTAAATGAGTTACAGTTTGATTATACTATGCTGCATTATCTAAACTAATCGTAAATATTTTATTTTGTAAAGCCCACTTATATAATACATTTCTTATTTCTACACCAAGCAAATGACCAGTGTATGGAAGTTCAACTAATTTAAATGAAATAATTCTTTTATTTAATTTTCAATCATTATTAATAAAATGTGCATTGATACATTGATATTCAAAACTATTATTTGACCACAGATCAGATGTTAAACAAACTCTTCCATTCAATTTTTTAAAGATGTCAAATAATTCACTTTTAACATCTTCAAATTTCTTTAAAATCCTATTTCTAGTAGTATTTCTTGAAAAACTTTGATATTGCGGTGCAAAACTTTCGTGAATCATTTTGGTAAAATCAAAACATTCACTAGTAGTAAAAGATTGTTCTTTTTTTTAACAATATAATCAACTATAGAATTTTGTGCATGTATAGGATCATATGAAAATGTTTGCAAATTGCCAATTGATGAAGCCCTTAATTGCATTTGACTTCGAATATCAGGTTGTTGACTTTGTAAATGTTTGTTAGTATATCTTTTTAGATGACTAGTACCCCCTGTAGATGTAGCACTAAGTAAATGTGTACAATATTTACATTTTGCTTTAAATATAATTGTACCATCAGGATTATTTATAGATATTTTTTCAAAATGTTCCCAAACACTACTACTTATGCTCCTAGAAGATGATCTAATTGTTGGATGATGGATATTAGAAGGAGAAGCAACAGATTCATGTTGTGTAGTATATGTAGAGATGAAACTATATATCGACCTATAGGGGCCTTGGCCCCCCTCCTTTGCACAAAATGCTCTGCTGTTATATACAGATTATTCAACACACCAACAACTTCTCCTATGGGCCCCCTCCCATCTTATAATTTTAACTATTTTCTTTAACAACTCTTTATAATACAATAATAGTATAATATATATATATAAAAAAATGTTATTATAAGAAATATATGATTTCTTTTTTAAGAAAGTTTAAAATATTTGTACTGTTATGTGTAGTAAATGTTACGAGCAATTAATTTATGGTGTGCATTTCTAAAGTGAAAGTGAAGTTTATGAATTATTGTAGTTACGTTATAAGCGATAGAGTAAATCTTACGAATTATTTGTGATGCAAAATGTTACAAACTATTTTGGTGAAAAAAGTTGCAATTTGTTATGGTTATGTTGCATACATATATTGTGATAACGTGTATACAATATACACATTTTAAAGAGTGCACACCATAATAACTCCCTAACATATTATGTTCTAAAATATATTTTTAATTATATTATTCACTTTATAAATGAAATGAAGTTCACAATTTTTGTATCTCATTAGCCCAATCATTATTTATCGCTACTGCAATATAAAACCTCATTGATTAGTGATGCTATAACGTAATATTAATGTTACATCAAATATTTAATAAAAATAAGAGTATACCCATTTTCAATTAATAGCATGAAAAATCACAATTGTTTATTGCATGAAAATCCATTGCTTTAAATCTAACCTCACTTATCTTCCTATGTTTGTTTTTGCCCCCCCCCCCCCCAAATGATCAAATTATGGGTGTGTTCTTGTATCAACATCAACATAAACATTAGGAATATTAGGATCCATAGTAATGTAAGTAAAACAATATATAAGAATTAACAATTAATTTAAATAATGTGTAGATACAATGAGTAAAAAATAATAATTAATATATGTACACAAATAATTAATGAAAAAAATGAGTAGCTAATAAATTTAATTAAACTAATTAATGTTACCGACTGGAAAATATGATACAAAAATTAGCTTCTTCTGATAAAAGTTTCTTGTTGCACAATTATAATTGTCACTTAGAGATGACACTTCAAAATTAAATGAGAGTTGAGAGAGATTGAGAGTTTAAGAGAGAGAGAGAGAGAGAGAGAGAGAGAGAGAGAGAATGATTTATTTGTTGTGAGATTTATTTTGAAAAATGAAAGATATTTATAGTAGTTTTAAAGAGTGAAATAAATTTATAAAATATGTATATACATATATTACTGTTTCAATTATGACCGTTTGTATATATATTACCATTTGAATTTTTTTATGATTGTTTGTCTCTACTAATTTATGGCCATTTGATTTATTTTTTTTTTCCATTTAATGAATGAAGAAGAGTGTAAGTTAATTGATTAATGAGATACAACAGACCAGAGTAGGCTAGGCTAGTAGGGGTGGGGCAATGCGAGCAGACCCTTCTTTTTTTCAATGCAATGTCATTTCGGTTGCCAGTGGATCCCACTCTCTCTCTCTCTCTCTCTCTCTCTCTCTCTCTCTCTCATCTCTTGTTCCATTATTTCGGACGGCTGCTAGCCTATAACGATTCCGGTTTTGACTTGACCCTTATTGTATTCTAGACTCGGGTTTCATGGTATTGTATTGTTGATCTTATCTTGTTTCCTTTGTGTTTTTTTGAATTTGGCTATTGGGTTGTTGTGGTTACGTTTGGGACAAGTTGGCTGCTTAGTTTCCAAACTTTTGTTGTTTAGATTTTTGCTCCTCCCCTTGAGCGGCACTTCTTGCGCTCGAGGGGGCTTTGCAAAATCTCAGTACTTTTGCTGGTTTGCAAAACTACTGGGAGAGTATATTCTACGTTCAAGCAATTTTTTCTGCGCTCAAGCGAGCTCAGCTTGAGCGGCCTTTTTTGCGCTCGAGAGTTGGTCTGTTGTCTGCAAAACTACAGGGAGTGTGCATTCTCCGCTCGAGCGTCACTTCTTGCGCTCGAGGGGAACAACTTATTGTGTCTGACGCTCGAGCATCACTTATTATGCTCAAGCGGATTGCACGTATTTCAGTCCATAAAAATGACATTTTACTTCACTTTTTCACATCTCTCTCTATTTTTCAAAAACCCTAGATCTAAAGCCTCTCTCTCTCTAAAACCCACATTCTCTCTACATTTTCACCTTGATCCATTGGTTTCTCTACCTGTGTGCCCTTGTTAAAAAGGCAGAACGTCTTAAGAGCTCCATTTTGATCCGAACAAGATTTAGTTTCAGCGTCTTTGAAGTTCCTCCATTGTTGTTTTGGTCTTCTAAGGCTGAGGTAGGGACTTTCTACACTCTCCTACAATTTTTAACTTAATTATTTGTTGGTTGTGTAAAGAATGTTGGGATTTGGAGGATTTTAGACAAACCTAGGGTTTTGGTTTAAAATCAAAAGAGGAGCTTTTAGATGAAGGTATTGAAAATGGTTATGGGTATGGATATGAGGATGTATTGTGTTAAATTTGTTGATTTTGACACATGGGTTAGATTTGGGAGAGAATGGAGTTTTGCCTTGAAATGTTTCAAATAATTATTTTGTATAAATAATAAAATTGGTATTGGGAATATGAAATTAGATGAATGTGTATATAAATGGCGGAGTTGGACGTTTATTTTCTCTTACCTATGGAAATTTGGATAATTTATCTGTTTTGGAGATTATATATCTGTTTTGGGCTATCGGTGGAGCATAGCTATGATTGTTGTAGAAATTGTATAAGGATTAGGTGAATTGAAACTAATCTTTTAATTGTAGTCATTGAATATGACCGTGATTCAAATACATTGCATATGTATGATATTTGGAAGGAGAAAGATGATATACTCCATGTTTGGGAGAAGAAAGGGAATGGACTCCATTGAATTAAGTTGGCCTGTGTGTCCAGGATGAATGTCCCGAAAATTGCATGTATACATGGATGCCGATTTCTGCAAACGAAATTTTCGTAAAATGACAAATTGAAATGTTTGTGTAATGGTTAGAGAACTACTGAGTTGTAGCCTCAGTTGGGTTGTCTGGATAATAATGAATTTGACTCATGAATTGAGGTGAAATGAGTTGACTTGAAATGAATTGCGATAAAATGGATTGAGTTATAGAATTTGGTATATTATGATTTTATAGAATACGAATGATTTTATTACAGGCATTGCATATGCACATTATACTTATATCTTTGTTAAGATTCATATATTGTGTTAGATTGTTTCTACTGGGTTTTGGCTCACCCTATTTGGGAAAAGCCATTTTCAGGTGTTGGAGATATGCCTCCGCCAAGACAGTAGCTTGGGGAGATTTGGAGGAAGAGCTTCTTTTTTATTGTGTTTGCTTTGTATAGCCAAGGACTTAATTGTATTGAGTTTAACTCATTTTTGTTGTAACCAACCAGTGACTTGGAAAGATATAAGCCTTTAGGGCAGATGAATATTTGTTTAGCTTTCATTACTTTTCACTATTCGTAACACATGTTGTAGATTTTGGATGAACAATTTATGAATCTATATCGCATGTGTAACATTTTTTGTATATTAACTCTGATTAATGGAAGTTTCTTATTGTATCTATATTACTTTGTACTGGCGTTTGGAATTGGATTATTGTAATTATTTTGGGGGCGTTTCAACTTGGTATCAAAGCGTATTAGGTTTGAATGCCTTTGGTACATGGGAAATGGTTAGTACCACAATGGATTTATCTCGCTTGTCAAAGATATTTGAGTATATAATAGGTTTCTATGATAACAAGCTTATGTGATTATATGGGTATGGGATTTAATTTCTAGGATATTGATTGAGTCTACAGGTTTCTAGAAGTCCCATTAGAAGAGCACTTGATTACTGCTGTTTCTAACTGAAATTCTGGCAACGTCGCGAGGCGGTCATTATCTGAGAATGAAATTCGTATGTGTTTACGTGACTATGTGCTTATGTAGAGTGAATTATTGTTGTCCATCGCATTAGGACGTGAGTGAGTTAGCTTCGGTACATTTGCAAATGTGTTAATCTCTTTTGTTACCTTCATTAGGATGTTAGGATGTGGACGTAGTAGTGGTAGGCGTGGTAGGCCTAGAAGGCATGACGTGCCTTTACCAGATAAGATTCCGACGCAGGAAGAAGGGGTTAGTCAGGCCAATATAGCCGAACCAGTTGGTCAACAGGCCATGGGCACCTTAGCTTGCGAAATGACCGGAGCATTGTGAGAATCCATGGACATTCTTAGAGTTGAGGATCAAATCCAAGCCTAGGTAGCTGAGGCAGGGCCGTCGTTTTTAAAGCGAGAGTTCTTCCAGTCGAATCCGGATGAGTTTGTAGGTGATCCCAAGGAGCCACTAAATGCACATGAGTGGCTAGAACAAATAGAGAAGACGTTTGAGATACTTGGCATCGAGGACGATTAGTTAAAAATGACCTTGGCATCTTTCCAGTTGAAGGGAGATGCGGGTCAATGGTGGAAGTATGCTCGTGGGTGCATTGGGATGACTTGGGAGGCTTTCGTCAACGCCTTCCAAAACCACGGTTAGGGAGAAGTTGAGAGACCATTTCTCTAAGCTGGTGTAGTTGAGCACTCCGGTGGCCAAGTTTGAGGCCACATTTACTAGCCTCTCTAGGTTTGCACCAGAGTTAGTGGCAACAACAGAGCACCATTGTTTGGAGTTTAAGAAGAGGTTGAGGACCGGGCTCATGTTCAAGATGGCCGGGTTGATGATTAGGGATTATGGACGCCTAGTAGAGGTGATGACTCATCTTGAAAACATAATGCAGATGGAGGAGGATAGGATGAGGGGCTCCAGGAGTAGTCAGGATGTTCAGAGGGATAGTAAGAGGCAGAGAGGTCTTACCCTACAGCAGTCCCAAGGAGCATAGTCGAGATCTACATTTTCAGTGCCGAGTTCGGGTGCTGGGAGAGATGGTTAGGGAGATTTCACTTGTTACACGTGTGGCCAATTGGGCCACAAGTCTCTAGCTTGCTCGCAGAGAGGAGGAGGGCAACGGTCTGCATCATTTTCGGTTCGTTCTCAGAGCCAGAGTCAGAGAAGAGGCCAGCCGCTCACTTGTTATCAGTGTGGGCAGGCGGGGCACATGAAGAGGTTTTTCTCTCAGTTGGGCGGCACATCTGGTGCGTCTAGTTCGAGGTAGACACAAAGCCACTAGCCGACACAGTTAGCACAAGCCTCAAAGGCCAATCAGGGATCCTCTTCGGCTCAGTCAGTGCATCAGACTTATGCTCCAAGGGATGAGCAGGTTGAGCATCGACCTACAGGGTGTGTGTATGCTATTACCGTGCTAGATTTAGTACCAATGCCTTCGGTAGTGAAAAGTACCTTCTTGTTTTGCAACTCAGTTGCTAATGTGTTTATTGATACGGGTGCATCCCATTCATTTATCTTGTCTGCATTTGCATCGGTTTTGGGGTTAGAGTTGGCTCAGTTAGCATCTCCTATCTGTGTAGAATCACCTATTGGTGGTGAGGTTATTTTGAAGCAAGGATGTCGGGGTGTGACATAGAGGTCGCCGGTATAATGATTCCAATTTTGAACCGTCACTTGTTGTGTTCCGGACTCGAGTTGTTTAGTTCTGAATAGTGATTCATACCTTATTTCCCTTGTCTCCCCTTTATTTTGGTTGTCGGGTTGTGGTTGTGTGTTTGGAACAGGTTGGTTGCGTGTCTTTCCAAACCTGTGATGCCTAGATTTTGGCTCTTCCGCTCAAGTGGGCATTCTTGCACTCGAGTGGGCTTCACAAATTTTGCTCCTCTACTCGAGCGGCCATTCTCGCACTCGAACGGGATTCGTCAACTATCAGCATTTCTTTTTGCAGGTCTGCAAATACTAGAAGTGTGCATTGGACACTCGAGCGTCCAGTCTCACGCTCGAGCGGGGCCCTTTATCTGCAAAACTTCTGGAAGTGCGTATCCTATACTTAAGCGCCACTTTTCACACTCGAGCAGAACTTTGTGTCTGACACTCGAGCGGGGCTTTCCACGCTCGAGCGGACTACGTGTATAACAATCCGAGAAGATGACATTTTGAATTACTTTCTCTCTCTCTCTCCCTCTAAAACTTTCCAAAAAGCTTGTTCTTGAGTCTCTCTCTCAAAAATTCACCTTCTCTCTAAGATCTTATCTAGATCCATTGGGATTTCCACCCTAGAGCCTTTGAGAAAAAGGTAGAGCTCGTCAAGATCTTCATTTTGAACCGAATAGAAGTGGGTTTTGGCATTCTTGGGATTCCACTCTTGCTTGACTCATCTTCTCTCTTTGAGGTAGGGATCTTTCTACACCTTCATATGATATTTAGCTTAGTTATTTGTCTCTTGTGTAACATTGGTGTGATTTGGGGATGTTTTAAACAAACTTAGGGTTTGGGCATAAAATGGAAAGAGGGGTTTGGGGTGTAGGTGAGATAAATGCTTGTGGGGTTTGAAAATGATGTTGTGTTATGTTTAATTTGATGATTTTGGCACTTGGCTAATAATTGGAAAAATAGGGGAATTGCCCTAATTGAATCAAATTATTATTTTGTACAAATAATTGAAATTGGCATTGAAAATGTGAAATTGAGAGGGTATTGATATGAATGGTGGGATTGATTGTGTATTAACTCATTCTTTTGGAAGTTTTGAATAAACTATCTGTTTGAGATTGAATATCTAGCTAAAGATAACTATATTGGGCTATCGGTGGAGGATAGCTTTGACTGTTGTAGAAATTGCATGTGGATTAGGTGAATTGAAACTAATCTTTTGATGGTTGTCACTGAATATGACCGTGTTTATATACATTGGATATGTATGTTTGTTTGGGAGTGGAAAGATGATGTGCTCCATGTTTGATTATATGTTTAAAAACATTGCATATGTATGGATGATTGTTTGGGAGGAGAAGGGGGGATGGATTCCATTATAATTAAGTTGGCCGGAGTGTCCTGGGTGAAAGTCCCGAAATTATACATGGCTGCCTAGCATGCAGACGAAATATCCGTAAAATGACAATTGTAGTGCTTGTATAGTCTACGTTTACATGGGTCTCGTTTGACGACTGCTCGCGGACGAAATATCCATGAAATGGAAGTTTGAAGTGTTTATGCATATGTGTTGTATGATTTGAAAATTATTGAGTTGTAGCCTCAGTTCGGTTGTTGAGAAATAACGAAATTGACTCATGGATTGAGACAGATAAGTGAACGAAATATGAATTGAAAGTAAATGGATTAAGACCTGAAATTGATATCTTATGAGTATATAAAGTTGTGAAAAGTTTTATCACAAGCATTGTTTATGCACTTGTACTTATACCTTTGTTAAATTTCATATACTGTGTTAGATGATTTCTACTGGGCTATGGCTCACCCTATTTGGGAATAACATTTTCAGGTAATGATGGCGTGCCTCCACCTAGGCAATAGCATTGGAGAGACCTTTGGGAAGCAAGAGCTTCATGTTTTGTTTATTTTGTATAGCCTAGGGCTAAATTTGTATTAAGCGGAGCTCATTTTGTTGTAACCAAGTCAAGGCTTGGAAAGGTGTAAGCCAAAAGGGCATCTACTTCTGTCAAACTCTTTTGTATCATTAACTTCATGTAATGAAAAGACTATTTACTCTGATTCATACGTTTATTAATATATGTTTTGGGTTGTATCTATTGTGTATTTTGGGGGCGTTATAACCGGTCACCGACTCCTTTTTGCATTTGTGTTAATTGATATATCTAATTTTGACGTTATATTGGGTATGGACTGGTTGTCATCATATCGGGCTGTTATAGATTGCTATTGTTAGAGAGTTACTGTATGTACCTTGAGCGGTGATTGCTTTTATTTCTTGGGGGACTATGTTGATAAAGTGTTATCACCGGTGTATGATTCGCATGGGCGGAATGAACTTAGTTGCCTTCTAGCCAACTTCTTGAGTAGTGAGTGTGATGAAGTCCGAGTTGAGTTGCTAATTTTTCTGGAGGATCTCACTAGTTTACTATCTCATTGAGAGATCGAGTTCTCTATTGATTTTGTGCCTGACACGACACTGATTTCCATGACACCATATAGATTTGCACCTACCGTGTAAAGTGAGTTGAAGATTCAACTCCAAGAGTGTAGATCGACTTTTCGTGCTCCTTTCGGAAGACGATTAGCCCTACAGTTCGGACTCCCACGGTTCTGAATCTGATCTCATAAGTGCAATGTGAAATAGATAAACACCAAAGAGTCCAAATCCGGCAAATCTTTTGGAAAATCGATTTTGAATAAACAAATGCCAAAAATGGACTGCTTTGACAGATACGGAGTCGTCACCTAAATATTTTTGGGATATTTAGGAAACCCATGACTCGTGCCAAAGGCCACTTGTCCGTCATCACCAAGATTGTCTCGGATTAGGAACTTAGGTACGAGAGGGGAATGTCATGAATTGAGCACCCCACTCGCCCAATCAAAGATCAGCCTCTACTAATCATGATATGAATCTTATTTACATTATATGCTCTTGTTCTGATTATTAGACTAATTTACTATGTGATGTGCACACAAGTATAGACTAATTTACAAAACTGGAACGCTTTGATTCATGTTTGTTTTGAAAATTGTTTCAAATATGTACCACTCGAAAAAGTGATCTCATATGTACATTGATAAAATTATTCCAATTCAAGCAATTAGCCTTCATCCACAGGTATTCAAACAGTTTATCACTTAAGCATTTAGCCTCATGGTGAATATGCTTTGGCATGGTAACAACCACACTCAAGTGATATGCTAAAACAAATAAAAGCTTACCTAGTACTCCAAGACAAAAAAATATGACACAGAAAAATACATGATCCTAACTATGCAATATGACTAATGCAACGCATACAATATGCAATTACTAGGCTCGGCCACTAATATGGCATATGAATCAATTTGATAGCATGCGGTCTAAGCACGTATTCAAAGAATGTATTAACTAACAATGCAAGTTAAAATGATGTGCTGAGCCTGAATGCATACGAGACAAGTGAATGCAAACATGAGAAATGCTAAACGAAACACGATGCCCTAAACTAACCATCATAAGTAAGTAAATAAAAAGGAGAAAGACATGGGGTTGGGAGACATACACATTATTACAATTATTCCCTCGCGCAGGAGGGTTCGAATAAACTTAACTAGCTAAGCTAATTACTACGAATTAACTAACTATTACAACAACAAATTTAACTAATTATTACAAACCGAATAAACTAACTATGCTAGCTAGTTATTACAAAACCAATTAATTAATTAACTATTCTATAGAACTAGCTAATTAATTATATGAATTAATTAATTACAAATTAGAATTAACTAATTAATTACAATCATGAATACAACATGAAAGAAGTAACTAAGCTAACTAATCAGCCCTGGGAAGCGAGGAATACTCATTCATGCGCGGATTTTCACCCGAAAAGCCCACTGTTCTGCTGCCAAAATGCCTCTGTTGCACAGTTAGAATATCTTTTCACCTCGGCATCTGCTCTGTTCTGTTCCAAAAAGTTGCTGCTCAATTTGACAAAAGTGGCCGACAGGCCAGAAGTAGTGGCCGGCTGGCCACAAATGGTAGCCTACAGTCCAAAATAGGTGGCCTGTTGGCCAGAAAAAGTGGCTTGCTGGTCACGAAAGCTTGGTTCCTCCTGCTGCAACAGAAAGCATACAGAGCACAAACAGGGCATCCTCAGGGGATGTTTGTACACCTTACCCCTCCTTATCATCAAACAGCTCAAAGGAGTGGCAAGCTCAATTCGCAAGCCATCACTCGATGCAATTTCATTGCATGATGGCCTATGAATCAAGGGGTATAATTCAATAAATGCATAATTTAAAGACTCTCAAAACCCCCTCCCTATCATGGATTGATTAAGAGAAGTGGTTGACATTGACTCTTGAGCTGTTTACATCACTAGCAAGTATGAAACCACTCAAGACTCAATGGGTTCAATTAGTATCCGATTGAACCCAAGTTGATTTAATTATCATGCATCACTTTTAGTCCAAATTTTATTACTTTATTTTAATTACCATCCATTCCTTAATCAATTAAGTCCAAATGTGAGCTTTAAGTCCTCTAATGAAAATGAGTACCAAACCAAATATTGTTTTAGGCATGAGAAAAGTGTCATGCCGTTGGTAATGAACCCTCAAAGGGACTAAACCATTAAGCACAATACCTCAACCTCATGCTTAAACAAACACTTGATTTGAAACAACTTTGAAAACAAAGAAAAAAAGCTAAGAAAAGATGGAGGTTGCAAAAGTGATTAGAGGTGATCACAAGTATGGAAAGCAAGAAATAAACACTATTAACTCAAATAGATTGGTGGCTAAGGCCTAAACCACCAAGCCTATGAGGACAATTATACTACAAGCATGCTATATAAAGCTTAAATGTAATGAACAACTAAAAACAGTCCTAAAAGATGCTGTAATTAAGACAAAAAATAGCTAAAACGATAAGTTACAACATGGAGCAAGTTAAACTAGTAAACAAACACAAGGAGGGGAGGCTACCCCCTCCATTTTTTGGACTTCAAACCATGATTTTAGCCTCTGAAAAACCTCTGAGATTCAATATTTAAAAGCTCAAAAAAATTTGACAAGAAGGTGGGAAACCTCCACCCTTAATGGCCTTAAATCACAAGTTTTAGCCCAAAAATAAAGAGTATAAACAGTCAAAAAATAGTCCAAAAACAGTAGAAAAGATGGTAAATAAAGCAAAGAAACAAGTCAAGACTTATACCTCTTGAAGAGGAGAACCCTTTCTAGGTGACAAACCAACACTTGCACACCCTCAAGAGATAGAAGTAAGCTCAAAATATCTCAACCCAAATACCACAAGGTTTGGTTTAGAGTGTATAGGCAAAGGCTTAAGAATTTACAAGAGAGAGAGGAAATTGTAGAGAGAGAAATATTTTTGCTCCAAAATGTTCAACCCCCAAAAATGGAAGGGAAGGTCTTCTATTTATAGAAAAACATGAAAATCCCTTAGAAATATCCATACATACACGTGTGGGCAGATGCATACACCAATGGAAACAGCTGGCACAACTAGTATAAATATCTACAAAAACACACAAGTGGCCGACAGACCACACAAATGGCCGGTAGCCCACACTAGTGGGGTTACAGGTCCCAGGGTTTTTAGGCTCGAAAAACTGTGGTTTTGGTCCAAAGTAAGGCAAAAAATATGTGTAAGGTTTGAATGCTCAAAGTTGTGGCATTCTGCTGAGGACTTCAAGCACTTGACAAGCATATACAAATTCATCATTGGGTGCACAAGCGGTGACACCCAAGTAATAAGGGCGGTCAAAAATGGGGTGTCTACTGCTAGATAAGGGTTTTTATTCACTCTAGTATTTCACCTTGGGGAGCACCGACTTTTTTTTCCAAAAAGAAAGATGGTGCGTTGCGACTCTGCATAGATTATCGGAAGTTGAACCGGGTAACTGTTAAGAATAAGTATCCAATGCCTCATATAAATGATTTGTTTGATCAATTGAATGAGTCTTATTGTTTCTCTAAGATAGACTTGAGATTGGGTTATCACCAGTTGAGAGTAAAAAAGGAGGATATCTCGAAGACAACATTCCGTACGCGGTATGGCCATTAAGAGTTTCTAGTAATGCCCTTTGGGCTAACCAATGCACTAGCTGTGTTTATGGATTTGATGAAATGGATCTTCCATGAGTTCCTAGACCGCTGTATGGTCGTCTTTGTGGACGACATCTTGATTTACTCACCCTCTGAGGAGGAGCACAAGGAATACTTGCGAGTGGTACTTGAGATGCTTAAAGCCCACAAACTGTATGCTAAGTTTGGAAAATGTGAATTCTGGCTGAGGAAAGTTAAGTTCTTAGGCCATGTGGTATCCGGGAAGGGAATGACTATAGATTCATCTAAGGTAGAGGCAATGCAAGATTGGGAACAACCTAAGAATGCTTTTGAAATCCGTAGTTTCTTGTGGTTGGCCAGGTATTACCGTCGGTTCATGAATGATTTCTCTAAATTAGCTTCACCATTGACTAGATTGACAAGAAAATAAGCTAGGTTTGTATGGAGTGAGACTTGTGAGAACTCTTTTCAAGAACTTAAGGTTAGACTTACCATTGCTCCAATTTTGATTATCCTAAGAGAGAGGTTTGGGCTATTCTGTGTATTGTGATGCCTCACGGGAAGGTTTGGATTGTGTCTTGATGCAAGAGGGGAAGGTAATGGCCTATGGCTCGCGGCAGTTGAAGACACATGAGAGGAACTACCCTACTCATGACCTAGAGTTAGTAGCGGTGATCTTTGCCTTAAAGATTTAGAGGCATTATTTGTATGGTGTGAAGTTTGAATTGTTTTCTGATCATAAGAGTCTGAAATATCTGTTTACACAGAAAAACTTGTATCTGAGGTAGAGGAGTTGGATGGAATTTATAAAGGATTATGATTTCAAGTTACATTATCATCCGAGAAATGCCAATGTTGTGGCCGACGCCTTGAGTAGGAAATTCATTAGCAGTGTAGCTTGTATTGCCATCCGGGAATGAGAAATGTTAGGTGCTATTGGGGAGTTTGGCTTGCATCTTGGCGAGTCTATTGAGTCTGTACCCTTGTTTTCAGTAGTTGCACAGTCTACACTTGTGAACCGAGTGATAGAAGCACAGAAGGGTGACCTTGAGGTAGAATCCCTCCGAGAGAGGATCTCTAGTGGGAAGGTAGAAAGAGGTTTGAACGTACACTCTAACTCGAGAAGAAGTACTCTAAGAGTTTCACTATTCACGCAATGCAGTGCATCCGAGAGGCACAAAGATGTATCAAGACCTTAGCTACCAATTTTGGTAGAGGAGAATGAAGAAAGATGTGGCTGTGTTTGTGTCAAGGTGCCTTACTTGTCAACAAGTGAAGGTCGAACATCAGAGGCCAGCGGGTTTGCTGCAACCCTTGCCTATAGCCGAGTGGAAATAGGAGCATGTCACGATAGATTTTGTTGTGGGCCTTCCGAGGACTCAACAGGGTAGCGATGCCATTTGGGTGGTAGTTGATAGATTGACTAAGTCGGCACACTTTATACTTATGCATGTGAACTTTATATCTATGTGTGTGAGTGACTCGGTAGATTATTTTGCCGACCTTTACATTAGGGACATAGTGAGGTTGCACAGAGTCCCTGTGACGATTGTTTCAGATAGAGATCAGCGTTTCACGGCTTGGTTGTGGCAGAGCCTACAGAGTGCCATGGGCACGAGATTGACCTTTAGTACTGCGTATCTTGCTCAGACTGACGGGCAGTCAGAGCGCACCATTCAGATTTTAGAGGATATACTTCGGAGTTGTGTCCTTGACTTTAAGGGGTTGTGGGATAGGCATTTGTCCTTAGTGGAGTTTGCCTATAATAACAGTTTCTAATCAAACATTAGAATGGAACCGTTTAAGGCCTTGTATGGCCAACCATGTAGATCACCTGTGTGTTGGGCAGAGGTGGGTGATGTACCTATGTTGGGTTCGGAGTTGGTCTGGGAAACGACGGAGAAAGTTGTACTTATCCATAAAAGGTTGGCTACTGCCCAGAGTCGTCAGAAAAGTTAAGCCGACCGTAGAAGGAGACCCTTGTCTTTTGAGGTGGGAGACCATGTATTCTTGAAGTTATCACCTAGGAAAGGTTTGATGAGGTTTGGGAAGAGTAGGAAATTGTCCCTTCGTTTTATTGGGCCTTTTGAGATCCTTGAACAGATTGGAGAGGTAGCTTATCGTTTGGCCTTGCCGCCACAGCTTTCTAGGGTTCATGATGTGTTTCATATTAGCATGCTTCGGAAGTATGGGTCGAGCCCATCGCACATGTTGGATTGGACCGACTTAGAGATAGATGATGATGCCTCGTACGAGGAGAGACCGATGAGAGTCTTGGATACTCGGGACCGAGTCTTGCGAGTCCAGACAATTCCCTTGGTTAATGTATTGTGGAAAGATCATAGGGTTAATGAAGCAACATGGGAACGTGAGTCGGAAGTCCGTGAGAAATATCCAGACCTATTTGTTGATGTTTGAACATGTAGTGAAATTTTGTTATAAATGAAAATATGAAGGCATTGTATATGTTTTGGAAACATGAGTTTAATGTGAACATTGCACATGTTTTGGAAAATATGAATTGTATATTCAGTACTAAGAAATTATTCATCTTGTTAATGGGAATGGGTGACCGGAGAATGAGTCATGATGATGAAATTGATTGATGATCATTATTGTAATTGGTTTAAACCTAGTTTTAAAACTTTATTTGAAATTTCAGGGACGAAATTCCTTAAAGAGGAAGATTATAGCGATTCTGGTTTTGACCTGACCCTTATTGTATTCTGGACTCGAGTTTCATAGTGTTGTATCGTTGATCTTATCTTGCTTCCCTTGTGTTTCTTTGAATTTGGCTATTGGGTTGTTGTGGTTGCGTTTAGGACAGGTTGGTTGCTTAGTTTCTGAACTTTTGTTGCCCAGATTTTTGCTCATCCGCTCAAGTGGCACTTCTTGCGCTCGAGCGGGCTTTGCAAACTCTCAGCACTTTTGCAGGTCTACAAAACTACTAGGAGAGTGTATTCTACGCTGGAGCAGTTCTTTCTGCACTCGAGCGGCCTTTCTTGCGCTTGAGCGTTGGTCTATGGTCTGCAAAACTACTAGAAGTGTGCATTCTGTGCTCGAGCGGACTATGTGTATTTCAGCCCGTAAAATTGACATTTTACATCACTTTTTCACATCTCTCTCTACTTTTCAAAAACCTTAGATCTAGAGCCTCTCTCTCTCTAAAATCTGCATTCTCTCTACATTTTTACCTAGATCCGTTGGTTTCTCTACCCGTGTGCCTTTGTTAAAAAGGTAGAGCGTCTCAAGAGCTCCATTTTGTTCCGAACAAGATTTGGTTTCGGCGTCTTTGAAGTTCCTCTATTGTTGTTTTGGTCTTCTAAGCTTCAAGTAGGGAGTTTTTATACTCTCCTATGATTTTTAACTTAGTTATTTGTTGATTGTGTAAATAATGTCGGGATTTGGAGGATTTTAGACAAACTTAGGGTTTTAGTTTAAAATCAAAAGAGGGGTTTTTAGATGAAGGTATTGAAAATGGTTATGGGTATGGATATGAGGATGTATTGTGTTAAATTTGTTGATTTTGACACATGGGTTAAATTTGGGAGAGAATGAAGTTTTGCCCTAAAATGTTTCAAATAATTATTTTGTATAAATAATGAAATTAGTATTGGGAATATGAAATTAGATGAATGTGTATATATATGGTGAAGTTGGATGTGTATTATCCCTCAACTATGGAAATTTGGATAATTTATTGTCTTGGAGATTGTATATCTGTTTGGAAATATTTGTTTTGGGCTATCAGTGAAGGATAGCTATGATTATTATAGAAATTACATGAGGATTAGGTGAATTGAAACTAATCTCTTAACTGTTGTCATTGAATATGATCGTATTTTAAATACATTGTATATGTATGATATTTGAGAGGAGAAAGGGGATGTACTCTATGTTTGGAAGAAGAAAGGAAATAGACTCTATTGAATTAAGTTGGCCTACGTGTGAAGGGTGAAAGTCTCGAAAACTGCCCGTATACATGTGTGTTGATTCCCGCGGACGAAATTTCCGTAAAATGGAAAATTTAAGTGTTTATGTAATGGTTTTATTGATTGGGGAACCACTGAGTTGTAGCCTCAGTTGGATTGTCTAGATAATAATGAATTTGACTCATGAATTGATGTGAAATAAATTGACTTAAAATGAATTGAAATAAAATGGATTGAGATATAGAATTTGGTATATTATGATTTTGTAGAATACGAATGATTTTATTACAGGCATTGCATATGCACATTATACTTATATCTTTGTTAAGATTCATATATTGTGTTAGCTTATTTCCACTGGGCTTTGGCTCACCTTATTTGGGAAAAACAATTTTCAGGTGTTAGAGATATGTCCTTGCCAAGACAGTAGCTTGGAGAGATTTGGAGCAAGAGTTTCTTTTTGATTGTATTTGCTTTGTACAGCCAAGGGCTTAATTGTATTGAGTTAAACTCATTTTTGTTGTAACCAAGCAGTGGCTTGGAAAGATGTAAGTCTTTAGGGAAGTTGAATATTTGTTTGAATTTCATTACTTTTCACTATTTGTAACACATGTTGTAGATTCAGGATAAACAATTTATGAATGTATATCGCATGTGTCACCTTTTTTTTATATTAACTCTGATTAGTGGAAGTTTCTTATTGTTTCTCTATCACTTTGTACTAGCATTTGGAGTTGGACTATTGTAATTATTTTGGGGGCATTTCATAGGCTGCTATAGTAGCCACAGTGTGACAGTGCTCACTCCCACACACACAGACACACTCACACTTTCTCTCTCTCTCTCTCCTCTTTTGTTCCTGTCTGTGGCTAGGGGTGGGTAAAGTATTATTATTTTCTATTTTATTTTTAAATTATTAATGTTATTTATTTAATTATATAAATTTATATTGTAGTTCTTGCAATTCAATTACAGATAATTATACAAATTATTAATTATTAACTATTATGTTATTTTATTTTTTTACTTTTACAAGATCAATTTTTTTATTTTTTTTATTTTTTATTTTTTTTAATTATATAACCGTTGCATGTTGTTTTTTATTTTTATTTTTCGAAATTTGACCATTGGTAGAGAGAAGGCCGGATGGGTGGGCCGGGCCGCCCGTAGGGCCCAGAATTTTCTGGGCTGGGCCAGGTCACAAATGGAAGGCCTAGGCCCAGGCCCAAGGTGCTGGCCTAGGCTCAGGCCCAGGCCTAACTCGGCCGAAACGGACCGTGCCAACCTCAGGCCGCCCAGGAGCCTCGGGCCATTTTTACACCCCTACCCCTTCCCTATATTAACACTTTTTTTTTTATTCATTTTTTTTTTAATTTTTTAACAAGGTCCCTCCCTATATTAACACCTCATTCCTAACTTTTTTATACTCAAGCATTATAAATATTTTTGATAAAATACGAATTGTCTCATATAATTTACAAAATTATAAATACTTTTTTTTATAAAAAAAATATTTAATAGAATTAACTAAAATAAAATAAAATTCATAACTTCTCTCCTATACAATGATGAAATTACCTGAATTATTAATTAAAATAAATTTCTAATATCACTAAAATTGTTAATTTACTTGATAATTTATTAATAAAAGAGATTATTTCTTTTCCAACCATTATTGAAGTAAAAATACAAAAATAAGCATTATCAAGTTTATTTTCTAAGGCACTTGGTCTATAAATCTAATTTTAGATTTTCTTTGCCTAAAGGTCCACACTCTGAGATACTTTATCTATAAGGGCAAACTCCTACAAAATGACCAAATTTGTAACAACACTGGTCCGTAATTAACTAGTAATCCGTAATTAAGGATTTCAATTAAGTAATTAAAATAAATTACGTGTTTATCGTGTATTTTGTATGCTATTTGGCTTTCTATCTATTACTCATAAAAATATATGTCTGAAATTCTACTTTGATCTGAAAATTGAAAGCCTTATCGGCATTCGAAATTGAAATTGGTTACATCAATATGTTACTTGGAATTTTTAGAATCATATGGAAAATTTTATTAAAAATTGATTCAGTTTACTTAATTAAGTCGTGTTTGGTTGGCCAAATGTTCTAATCATTGTAATAAGCCTTTATACCTATATAAATGTGATTTGTTTGTCTTGAACTCATTTGTGAGCTCAACTTCACCATTATGAGAGCAAAATCTGAGATTTGCATCTTAGAGAGAATAAGTCCAATTCTAGAGTGAGAAAAGAAGAAAATGAAGGAAATGTGAAGGAAGATTTGAAGATTATTATTTGTAAGCTCAAGATTGTGCAAGAACAAGTGTGTTTGAAGCCTCTAGGTAAGAATTTACCTTGTAATTCTTGAAGATTATGTGTTTTAGAGTTGAGTTCATGAATTATATGAGATCATTTGTATGTATTTTTATAATTAATAGCAAGAAAAAGTGAAGGAATTCTACATTCATGCATAAATAGGAAGAGTTTTGCCGTGTTGAGTTGGTTTTGAGCATCTAAGTTGTTATTGTAAGTTAATTGATGCATGCATGTGTAATTCATCATGTTTTGGAGTTTAATTCATGTTTTGGAAAAGGATTTTGTACATGCATCGATCTTTTGGGCTCAAATTTGATAAATTCATGTGTTTGGAGAAAAAGATTTGGAAATCTTGCATACATGAGCTATTGAGTTCAATTTTGGTAAATTCATGAGATTTCAAAGCAAATGTTTTTTAAGGGGTCATGTATATATGTTTTCTAAAGTAATTTTGTGCTTTTGACCAAGCCATGCATGACCCTAAGCTTTAAATTGCATGTTTGGAGCTCAAAACTCTGTTTTGAGAACCCAGAATTTTGCAGGTCGCTCGAGCAAAGGATTTGCAGCTCGAGCGAACATAGCATGCATCCAATACTTTTATAGAGTTTGGGGGTTGGCTCGAGCGGCAGAACCTATGCTCAAGCGACCACTCTTATTTTTGATCCTCAACTCGAGCGTAAAATAAGAGCTCCTAGAAGTTTTATAGAATTTTGCAGACCGCTTAAGCGACCAAAGTTATGCTCGAGCGAAGACCCTGTTTTCAGAGATTTGACTAAGTGTTTCAAAGTGCATTTTGGCATCTTCATTGCATTCCTAGGCATTCCTAAGCCTTAGTTAAGCTACAATAATGAGGATATGAATTAGAAACACTCTAAGAAAGATTAAGAATCCATGTAAAGAAAGCTAAGCCGTGATGGCCATGTGAAAGAGTAATGATAAGACATGCTTTGTGCTATGTACGTTTTGATTGTAGGTCAAAAATTGGAGACTGACCAACCGTTTCTGGAAGCCCACTGTAAGTAACGTTATTGTAAAGATATGTTCATATGAATTATGTTTCAAATGTTATGTAATAAGTTATGATTTCTAAAATGCAATTTGTTTACGTGAACGAATGTTCTATGTTTGAAATCTATTATGGCATCCATAGATAGTCCCAAGTCATAGGGGATGACATGTTAATGTGGGTCCATGGCATATATGTGATTATGAGATCTCGTTAGCCACTTGTTAAAGTGGTGATGTGTTTAATCGGTATTCGGAACCGATTACTCTAATCGGATGACGATGTGATGTGTTCTATGAGATGTACCATTATTATGTTCTGATATGAGAATTGATTCTGTTATGATCTATTTTATGAATATGATATGTTCGGAATTCGTTCACTAACCCCTTTGCATTAATGTTATTCACTGAGCTTTAGCTCACTGTTTGTATATATATGTAGGTGAACGTGTGCAAGACCGGGCTTGAGGGCTTCTGTCTGACTTCCTTTTTGTCAAGCCAACCATTGTGCCTCACGTGGAGGTTCCTGAAGTGTTGTATGTTATAAGCTTCGGTTGTTTGTGTATATAAGACTTGATTTGTTTTTGTTGGCTGCACTTAAGATGCTATAGTTAAGTGTGTGGGTATAATTGATTTTTGGATATGTATATAAACTTTTAAATATTATGTTTCATATAAGTCTGCACAGCTTATTGGACGATTATATTTATGTATTTGCTTTCGCTAGCCCCTTAATTTTGTTTAATCTATTCAAGGCCTTTGGTAATCCCAGGATTACTGGCCGGTTACGGTGCTAAACCTACAGGAGCGGGTTTGGGTCGTGACAAAATTACTCATGTATACATGTATAGTATACACGGTTAAACCAAACCAAACCCTCTCATCTTTCTCTTCTCCTTTTCTCCATCGACTGACCTGTCTAGGTCTTTTCTTTGCTGCCGCTCCTTGCTTCAATGCCGTCGTGTAACCACCATTGACAGATAACCACTTTCACCGCCACAGTCCATATCGGTGTCGTCGGTCTTGGAGTTCACATCATCTTCATTTGATTTGTCACCATGGATTCGTGGCCTCCTCGGCTAACTCCTCTGATCAGCGATTTCAACATCTTTGTTCTTATCGTCATCGGTTGACTCTGATACAAAACCATGTCCTCTCTCAGAGCTTAGAAGTCGTCAACGTTCAATCGGTACCTCTCAAGGTATTGCAGATCCAAAACCCTAAAGTTTGAAGGTATTTATCAAGTTATTGCAGATTCAATCGGTACCTCTAAAGGTATTACAAATCCAAAACCCTAAAGTTTAAAGGTATTTCTCAAGGTATTGCAGATTCAATTGGTATTTCTTAAGGTATTGCAATTTGCATTCATCTGTTTTCATCTCTCTTTTACTTCCTTTAAAAACCCTAAAGTTTGAAGGTATTTCATATGCTCGATTCTTTGTTTTTAATCATTTTATATCTTCATCATCGATATACAAAGACGATAACAAATTGTTCAACCAAAAACAAGAGTAACGGCAGCAGATCACAAACAATATACAAAGGGTTGTCTCGCTTAGCAGAGATGTTTGTATGTATATTATGCTTGCGTGATAACATTCTTATATGATTATATGGGTATAAGATTTAATTCCTAAGATATTGATTCGGTCTACGGGTTTCTAGAAGTCCCATTAAAAGAGCACTTGATCACTGTTGTTTCTAATTGGAACTCAGGCAACGCCTTGGGATGGTCATTATCTAGGAAAGAAAATTCGTATGTGTTTATGTGACTACGTGCTTATGTGGAGTGAATTACTGTTGTCCACAGTATTAGGACGCGAGTAACTTAGCTTCGGCATATTTGTAAATGTGCTAATCTCTTTTTTTATCTTTATTAGGATGTCAGGACGTGGATATGGTGGTGGTAGGCGTGGTAGGCCTAGAAGGCATGTGGTGCCTTTACCGGATGATATTCTGACATAAGAAGAAGGAGTTGGTCAAACCAATGTAGTTGAGCCAGTTAGTCAGCAGGCCATGGGCGCTTTAGCCCATGAAATGGTTGGAGCATTGCAGGAATCTATGTACATTCTCAGAGCTGAGAATCAAGTCCAAGCCCAAGTTGTTGAGACAGTGCTATCTTTTCTAAAGAGAGAGTTTTTCCGATCGAATCCGAATGAGTTTCTGGGTGATCCAAAGGAGCCACTAAAGGCAGATGAGTGGTTAGAGCAGATTGTGAAGACGTTTGAGATGCTTGGCATCGAGGACGACGGACTGAGAGTGATCCTAGCATCCTTCCAGCTGAAGGGAGATGTGGGTCAGTGGTGGAAGTATGCGCGTTGGCGCATTGGAGTGACTTGGGAGGCTTTTGTCAACACCTTCCAGGACAAGTTTTTACCTCCCACGGCTAAAGAGAAGTTGAGGGAGCAGTTTCTGAAGCTCAAGCAGCTCAACACCAGTAGCCGAGTTTAAGGCAGCTTTTACTAGCCTCTCTAGATTTGTACCTGAGCTTATAGTGACGGAGGAATGTCGTTGTGTGGAGTTTGAGAAGTGGTTGAGGACCAGGCTCCTTTTCAAGGTGGCCATGTCAATGATTAGGGATTACGGATGACTTGTAGAGTCGGTGGCTCACCTTGAGACCGTGATACAGTTGGAGAAGGAATGGATGAGGGGCTCTAGGAGGAGTCAGGATGATTAGGGGAACAGTAAGAGACAGAGGGGTTCTAACCCACAACAGTCCCATGGAGCGTAGTCAAGGTCCACTTTTTCAATGCTAAGTTCAAGTTCTGGGAGAGGTGGTCAGAGAGATTTTACTTGCTTCAAGCGTGGTCAGTTGGGCCACAAGTCTCCAGCTTGCCCGCAGAGAGGAGGAGGGCAGCGGTCGGTATCATCTTCGACTCATTCTCAGAGCCAGAGCCAATAGAGAGGGTAATCG
Organism: Camellia sinensis; assembly: GCF_055761805.1. Taxonomy (NCBI): domain Eukaryota; kingdom Viridiplantae; phylum Streptophyta; class Magnoliopsida; order Ericales; family Theaceae; genus Camellia; species Camellia sinensis. The sequence goes on from NC_138972.1 coordinate 66,629,316, forward strand.
CTCACTTGTTATTAGTGTGGGCAAGCAGGGTACTTGAAGAGGTTTTGTCCACAGTTGGGTGGCACACCTGGTGCGTCTGGTTCGAGGCAGACACAAGGTCACCAGCCTGTACAGTCAGCACAAGCCTCGAGGGCCAATCAGAGAGAGCCTCTTCGGCTTAATTTGTGCATTAGACCTATGCTTCGAGAGGAGAATAAGTAGACCAGAGACCTTTAGGGCTTGTGTATGTTGTTGCCATGCCAGACCTAATACCAGCGCCTTCAGTAGTGAGAGGTACTTTCTTGTTATGCAATTCCATTGCTAATATGTTTATTGATACGGGTGTATCCCATTCATTTATCTCGTCTGCATTTGCATCGGCTTTGGGGTTAGAGTTAGCTTGATTAGTATCTCCTCTCAGTGTAAAGTCACCTATTAGTGGTGAGATCGTTTTGGAGCAAGGGTGTTGGGGTTGTGATATAGAGGTTGCCGGTCGCCAACTTCCTTTTGCATTTGCGTTGATTGACATGCTTAGTTTTGATGATATTTTGGATATGGAATGGTTGTCATCGTATCGGGCTGTCATAGATTGTTACCTTTAAAGAGTTACTGTATGTACCTTGAGCGGTGATTGCTTTTATTTCTTGGGGGATCGGGTTGATAGAGTCGTACCACTGGTGTATGATACGTATGGATTGAGTGAACTTAGTTGTCTCCTTGCTAACTTTTTGGGTAATGAGTGTGATGAAATCTGTGTTGAATTGTCAAGGGTAGTTTGTGAATACCCGGATGTTTTCCTTGAGGATCTCTCTAGTTTACCATCTCACCGAGAGATCGAGTTCTCTATTGATTTAATGTCTGGCACGACATCGATTTCTATGGCACCATATAGATTTTCACCTGCCGAGTTGAGTGAGTTGAAGATTCAACTCCAAGTACTGTTAGATAAGGGTTTTATCCACCCTAGTACTTCACCTTGGGGAGCATCGACTCTCTTTGCCAAAAACAAAGATGACGCATTGCGTCTTTATATCGATTACCAGAAGTTAAACTGGGTAACTGTTAAGAACAAGTACCCAATGCCTCATATAAATGATTTGTTTGATCAGTTGAAAGGATCTTGTTGCATTTCTAAGATAGACCTGAGATCCGGTTATCACTAGTTGAGAGTAAGGGAGGAGGATATCTAGAAGACAATATTCCGTATGCGGTATGGCCATTACAAGTTTCTAGTGATGCCTTTTGGGCTAACCAATGCACCAGCTGTGTTTATGAATTTGATGAACTGGATCTTCCGTAAGTTCCTAGACCATTTTGTGGTTGTCTTTGTTGATGACATCTTGATTTACTCACCCTCAGAGGAGTTGCACGAAGAACACTTGCAAGTGGTGCTTGAATTGCTTAGAGCCCACAAACTGTATGCTAAGTTTGGAAAATGTGAATTCTGGTTGAGAGAGATTAAGTTCTTAGGCTATGTGGTATCCGACAAAGGGGAGACTATAGATTCATCCAAGATAGAGGCAGTACAAGATTGGGAACTACCTAAGAATGCTTTTGAGATCCGTAATTTTTTGGGGTTGGCTGGGTATTACCGTCAGTTTGTGAAAGATTTCTCTAGGTTAGCTTCACCATTAACAAGACTAACAAGGAAAGGAATTAAGTTCATGTGGAGTGAGACTTGTGAGAAGTCTTTTCAAGAGCTTAATGTTCGACTTATCACTGCTCCAGTATTGATTATTCCGGAGAGGGGTTTGGGCTATTCGGTGTATTGTGATACTTCACGGGAAGGTTTGGGTTGTGTATTGATGCAAGAAGGGAAAATAGTAGCTTATGGCTCGCAACAGTTGAAAACACATAAGAAGAACTACCCCACTCATGACCTAGAGTTAGCGGTGGTGATCTTTGCCATAAAGATTTGGAGGCATTACTTGTATGGTAAGAAGTTTGAGGTGTTTTTTGATCACAAGAGTCTGAAATATCTATTTACACAAAAAGACCTGAATCTGAGACAGAGAAGGTGGATGGAGTTTATAGAAGATTATGATTTTGAGTTACATTATCATCCGGGAAAGGCCAATGTTGTGGCCGATGGCTTGAGTAGAAAATCCTTTGGTAGTGTGGCTAGTATTGCCATTCGAGAATGGGAGATTTTGGGTGTTATTAATGAGTTTGACTTGCATCTCGGCAAGTCTGTGGAGTCTGCCGCCTTGTTTTCGATAGTGGCATAACCTACACTTGTAAACCGAGTGATAGAAGCGCAGGAGGGTGATCTTAAGGTAGAAACCCTCCGGGAAAAGATCTCTAGTGGAAAGGTAGAGAAAGGCGTGAATGTGTATCCCGACTCGAGTGTTAGATATTGTGACCGTCTTTTTGTACTAGAGTCTTGTCGAGAGGAAGTACTCCGAGAGTTTCCCCATTCATGCCTTGCGGTGCATCTGGAAGGCACAAAGATGTATCATGACCTTAGTCGCCAGTTTTGGTGGAGGGGAATAAAGAAAAATGTGGCCTGTTTGTATCAAGGTGCCTTACTTGTCAACAAGTGAAGGCCGAACATCAGAGGCCAGCGGGTTTATTGCAACCCTTGCCTATAGCCGAGTGGAAATAGGAGCATGTCATGATGGATTTCATTGTGGGTTTTCTTAGGACTCAACGGGGTAGTGATGCGATTTGGGTGGTAGTTGACCGGTTGACCAAGTCGGCGCAATTTATACCTATGCGCATGAGTGACTCGGTGGATTATCTTGTTGTCCTTTATATTAGGGACATAGTGAGGTTGCACGCGGTCCCAGTGACGATTGTTTCAGGTAGAGATCCGCATTTTACAGCTCGATTGTGGTAGAGCCTACAGAGTGCCTTGGGTACGAGGTTGACTTTTAGCATCGCATATCACTCTCAGAATGACAGGCAGTCAAAGCACACCATTCAAATTCTAGAGGATATGCTTCAAGGTTGTGTTCTTGACTTTAAGGGGTCATGGGAGAGGCACTTACCCTTAGTGGAGTTTGTCTCCAATAATAGCTTCCAGTCGAGTATTCGCATGGCACCGTTTGAGGCCTTATATGGCCGACCGTGTAGATCCCTTATGTGTTGGGCCGAGGTGGGTGATGCACCAATGTTAGGTCTAGAGTTAGTCCGGGAAACGATGAAGAAAGTCACACTTATCTGTAAGAGGTTGGTTACGGCCTAGAGTCGACAGAAAAGTTATGCCGATCGTAGGAGACCTTTGTCTTTTAAAGTAGGAGATCATGTCTTCTTAAAGATATCACCTATGAGGGGTTTGATGAGATTTGGGAAGAGTGAGAAGTTGTCTCCTAGATTTATTGGGCCTTTTGAGATCCTTGAACGGATTAGAGAAGTAGCTTATCGCTTGGCCTTGCCGCCATAACTTTCTGAGGTTCATAATGTGTTTCATATTAGTATGCTTCGGAAGTATGAGCTGGATCCATCGCACGTGTTGGATTGGACCGACTTAGAGGTAGATGAGGATGCCTTATACGAGGAGAGACTAGTGAGGGTCTTAGATATTCGAGATCAAGTCTTGCGAGGCAAGACAATTCATTTAGTAAAAATGTTATGGAAACATCACGGAGTTGAGGATGCAACTTGGAAATGTGAATTGGAGGTCTGTGAGAAGTATTTGGACTTATTTGTTGATGTTTGAGCATGCATTGAGATTATGTTATGTTAATGAAATATGAAAACATTGTATATGTTTGAAAATATGGAAACATTGTATATGTTTTGGAAAATGTGAATTGTACTTTCAATGTTGGAACTTGTGTATCGAGTTGATGAGAATAGATGACCAGAGAATGGGTCATGGTAATAGAATTGATTGATTATCATTGTTGTAATGGGTTTAAACATCGTTTTAAAGTTTGATTTATAACTTTCGGAGATGAAATTCCTTAAGGGGGGGGGAGGTTATAGTGATCTAGATCCATTTATTGCTTTTGAATCCGGGAAACCATATTCGTGATGGTTGTTCTTTTCTCTTCATATTTGGTTTTGGCTTCGAGGGTCGATACCGCCCTTGTTAGGGTCGTCACTGCCCTCTTATCTTTGTTTTGTTAAGCTCCAAGGGGTCGACACTAGTGTTGAAAGGGTCGACACTATCTTGCTGTTATATTCTTGGAATAGCTACTGAAATTTAGGATCGACACCAACCTTGGTGGTGTCGACACTTATCTTTTGTTGTTGGCCTCAAGGGTCGACACCAAAATCTGGGTTTGCTTGCTAAAATTTAGTGTCGACACTAGTGTTGGAAGGGTCGACACCTTGTCCGCTTCCTGCATTGTCATTTCTTTCTGAAGGGTCGACACCCCCTCCACAAGAGTCAACTCCTGCGAGTTTGTTTTCAGATTTTAGTTTGGCTTTGGGCCCTACTTCTTAGGGATTTTGACTTGTTCTTTCGGGTTGACTTTGGGACCTTATTCCACTTTAATCTAGCACTATAAATAGGACCCTCACTTACCATTTTCTTCACTTTTTCTTCTATTTTCCCTCTCTAAACCGTGAGTCCCTGCTTTCTCTCTCTAAACTCATTTTTTCGCTCAAAGATCTTTAGATCTACTCACTTGGAAGCATCTTCTCGCTTTCCTCCTTTGAGATTAAGTGTAGAGCTTGTCAAGGGCTTCGTTTTGATCGGAGCAATTGTCGTTTCATTTCTGTCGAATTCTTGGGCTTTCTTCCTTCTTCTTCTTCTAAGTTTAAGGTACGGATTCTCCGTACCCTCTTATGAATTTTAACTTAGCTATTTGTTATTTCTAAAACAACATTGTGATTTTTGGAGATTTTGAACAAATCTAGGATTTGGTTAGAGATCAAAAAGTGGGGTTTTCAAATGGGTTGTTGGCTATGCTAGTAGAAAGGTGTTTATTGTTAATCTATGATGAAGTGATGGGTTTTCACCTTTGGAAATGATTTGTAAAGAAAAAGGGATTTTGCCCAAGAAATATCAAATGTTGATCTTGTAAAGATAATGGAAATGATTCTGGGTTTTATGTAATTGAAATGATATCTTTCTCTACTTAAAAATAATTTTGAAAGAAAACAGGGTTTTGCTCTAAAACCATGGGTTTGACATGCGTTGGAAAAATATTGAAGAATGATGTTGGTTTTGTAATATCACTCATGTCTTAATAATGGTGATGGAGGATATTGATGATGATGGCGGAGTTGGATATGTTATATTGCTCACATCTTGGAAATGATAATAATGTATATTGTTATTGAAATTTTCTGTTTATAAGAGATATTTTGTTTTGGGCTATTGGTGGAGGATAGCTATGATTGTTGTAAAAATTGCATGATAATTAGGTGAATTGAAACTAATTTCTCATCCATTTGCATTGAGTATCATCACATTTTTAATACATTGTAAATGTATGATGTTGGGAGAAGAAAGGGAATGTACTCCATGTTTGAGAGAAGAAAGAAGATGTACTCTATTGAATTAAGTTGGCCGGAGTGTCCAGGATGAAAGTATCGAAAACCACGAGTATACATGGGTGTCGATTCCCGCAGACAAAATTTTCGTAAAATAACAAATAGAAGTGTTTGTGTGATGGCTATATTGGTTAGAGACCCACTGACTTGTACTATCAGTTTGGTTGTCAGAATAAAATGGAAATGACTCATGAATGGAGATAAATGGGTCAAGATATAAGTTCAACATGATGTGACTTTGCAAAAGAGTTATATATAATTTTATCATGAGCATTGCATATACACTCACCTTATACCTTTGTTAAATTTCATATGTTGTGTTAGATTATTTCTATTGGGTTTTGGCTCACCCTATATGGGAAAAACATTTTCAAGTATTGGTGATATGCCTCCGCCAAGGCAATAACTTAGGAGGACTTAGAGCAAGAGCTTCATTTTTGTTAATTGTGTATTTGTTTTGTACAAGCCAAGGGTCATTAAATGTACTGGATTTAAATCCATTTTGTTGTAACCAAGTACTGGCTTGGAAAGTTTAAGCCTTTAGCGCATTCTCTTAATTGTTCATCTTTCATTTTACATTCTTCATCACGTAACATATGATATAGATTCAAGGTTGGACTTGTGAATGTATATCTGCATATGCTGCACTTTTGTACAAGAAACCAGAAGTTAATGAAAGATAATTATTTCATCTTGTGTTGTTTTTTGATTAATACTGTAGACTGGTTATTATAATTATTTCGGGGCGTTACAAGTAATGGTGAAAAGTAAAAAAAAAAAATTGTCAAAAACGCAAATCACTCCAAACTTAGTTTTTGTTTCTCATCAGAAGTGGTGAGAAACTAAATTACTCCTTACAAAGAATTTATAATACCCGAACTACCCCTCTACATACAAAGAAAATAAAATAAAAAGACATATATCTTTTTTTTTAATCATTATCCATCCAAATAAAAAGGTGAAAAATCACAATCATTTCGGTTCTTTTCTTAATTAGGTGAGAAACTCCAATTATTTCCTTTCTTTTCTCATCTCTCAATCCAAATAGAGTGTAAGAGTTATCACATGATATTATTTACATGATACTCTCAATCAATGAAAAATAACAACACATATTAAAAGGGTTATTCTTTATCACCTAACTATATGATAAAAATAAATTAATAACATGTTTCAATTATAAATTTTCTACTACATAACTAATTTAGCATACCAAATGTCATATAATTCTTCTAAACTAGAATAATTACTCTACAAACAGTTGTGTTCATCTACTAGAAAATTATTCAACCAACCCTTTTGAAGGGGCATAATATAAAACGGGTCGAATCCAAGCCTTAGGTCGGTCCAATCCACTAAACCCAAACCAAAGTGGGTCAGATAATTGTGTGGGCAAAGCTAATTAAGCCCATCTCCATGAAGTTTCCAAGTCCTCAAGCACTTAGGCCCAACTTGCAGTGAAAAGGTCAGTCCAACCGCAATGTTGGGTTGAGTTGAGCTACTGGACTTAATCCATAAACTGAACTAATGGGCTGAACCCATCTTCAGAACCAAAGTGGGCCGAGCCCACAAAAAGATAACCAAATGGGCCAGCCCATCTCTACAAGCAATCTTATAAAAGGCCGAGCCGAGGCACAACGGTACCAAGCTGAAGGAATCTCTCAGATAAATGTGGAAGCTATGAACGCATGCATGTGCAAGCTGCCACCTTAGCCGGTCCCCTCTCTCTAGAATCATCGAAACGGTTAGCAAAGAGAATGTGATCTGTTATATGCATGGTTACAATAAACACAAACATCCATTGTCAACTACCTTGAGGTCTCCTATCGTGAGCAATGTTAAGGAAAGCCATGAAGCACCAAAGCTCCATGAAACCATCTTAGGCAACAAGCAAAGTCTTCTATATAAGCCTCACTCTCTTTACATTGAAGGTATCTCATGACAACTCAACTCATTTAAACATAACTGAATACATTCTTTCTTTTGCTCTCTATGCGCTTAGAGAGAGCCCTTCATCTTCGATCACTCATTCCTACGCCGGAGGGGTTTTCCGGCCAACCCCAACCGGGCAGCTCTGACGATGTCTGTGTTACAAGTCCTCAGTTCCTGGATAGACGATTCAGCTGCGGAGCTTTGATCCACTTTCGTCTAGTGCGGGATTTGGTACGCACAATTGGTGTAGTGAGCGTGGACTCTTCATCTTTGAGTTTTACATTTGATTCCGGCAATGGAAATTGAGGATATTCCACCCTCTACATCAACTCCACTGACATAGAAGACGAAGGATAATGATCTGGCACTGCCAACGGTTCTGGAGAAGCAAACCAGAAATAGCAACCAGACTCCATCTAAAAATATATGTTAACAACAAATACAACCATGTATTACATGATAACCATCGAAAAGTATCAACAAAAACAACCACTCATTACAATGTCATCATCCAAACAAATACTAAAAATTAATTTGGTAAAAAATTTAAAAAAATAAAATTGTAAAAGATTTATCATTTTTATATAATTTTATCTTTGGTGAATAGAAATAATTTTTAAAAATTCAAAAATAATTTTTTCACATTTATTTTTGTCAAACTAGTTAATATTTTATCAAATTAACGACTTTGCCTTGAAATAGAGAAATGATATTTTTAATAGTTCTTATTTAGAACGAGATTCAAAATTCAAAATCAAATATATCACAATTAAAAATCAAACACTAAAATAATATAAATCTCAAACTATAAGTGTGATAACCCTGTCCTGTGTTATGTTAATTAATCTTATTTATGATTGTGATTATGTACTTGATATGATTTTGAGTGTCATTTATATGAGTATATGTGTTTTTGAATTTCTATCTGTTCACCGTAGAAAAATTTGTTTGATTTTCTGCTATAAAATTTAATTAAAGGCCGTAGAGGCGACAGAAATTGAAATTGACTGTGTTTTTGCACTTAGCATGATTTTTAGAGCCTACGGTAAAATTTAATTAAAAATCGATTCGGATCAAAATAATTAGATTAAATCAATTAAATTATGTGCAATTGGTTAACCTTAATCGAGATAAATTAGTTTAAGTTAATCACTTAGTGTATATATGGGTTAAACACACTTAGGCTCCTTATTTTTTTGACCTCAAGAATCTGAAAATACACTCTATAGGGAGAGAGTGAGCCAAATTAGAGAGAGAGAGAGAGGGAGCTCAACCTTGGAAATTTACACAGGAATTCAAGAAACTAGGAGGATTAGCTCCAGAATTGGCTATAATTGGAAGAGTTGAAGCTCCAATGTGAGTAATTGAGTTCAAATTCATGAGTTTAAGTTTATAACTAAGTGAATCCAAGCATGATATGTGACTAAGAACAAGAATTAGAGTTGTATATATATGCATGTTTGTATTCACCATGACTATGTTCATTTGAGCATGAAACATGAAAAATTGAGTACCAAATCATACATGCAAGCAAAGTTTTGTTGAGCTTCATGATTATAAGCATCATTTGTACCATTCGAAATGGAATTAGAGTCAATGAGTTACATGCATGCATGATTCATGAAGGTATGTAACTTGATTGCATGAGTTTTGAAGAACTTAAAATGATTTGGGAAATTTGGGAAATGGACCATGATTTTGGGATAATTGGTTTCAAATTATCCAAGTTTTTATGTTAAACAATGTCTTTCTACGTTTTTGGCATCATTTTGCAAACTTTGGAGCCTTTGGGGTTGTGTTTTGAAGCTGAAATAGCTTGCTGGAAAACCCAAAATTTGACTTCTCCGCTCGAGCGAAAGTGTCGCTCGAGCATGAAAGTCAAGCTCCTAGAAATTTTACAGAGATTTGTACTATAGCTCGAGCAACAAAGTGTGCGCTCGAGCGAACCCTGTTTTGCAAGGCTCGTCGCTCAAGCGTCAGAAGTCTCGCTTGAGCATAAAATGCGTGCAACCAGTACTTTTACAGAGTTTTGTAGGCCGCTCGAGCAACCAAAGCTGCGCTCGAGCGGAGGGCCCTGTTTCAAAAATTTTGAAAAGTCGTTTTATGTTTCATTTTCCGTTCTCTTTCGTTTATAAACACTCTTAGGCATGCATGAACTAAAGGGATAAGAAAGAGGCCTAAGAGAAATAAACAAATTAAGAACGGATTGAAACGCTTGTGACCCAATATGTTATGAAATGTGTAGAGTCAAGCACAAGGGCAAATCCATCGGCAGAACACTCTGAGTAATATCTTAATAAAGATATTTTCATGTATATTATTTTCCAAATGCTGCTCATGTGTAAGTTTTCTAGACTTGTGAATTTGAATTATGAGTGAGCATTCTATCCGTTTGAATATTTTGATGGGCCAAAGGCCATTTGAATGTCGTGATAGGCCAGAGGCCATTTGAATATTTTGATGGGCCAAAAGCCGTTTGAATATCGTGATGGGCAAAAGGGCATTTGAATATTTTGATGAGCCAAATGCCGTTTGAATATCGTGATGGGCCAAAGGCCGTTTGAATATTTTGATGGGCCAAAGGCCGTTTGAATATTTTAATGGACCAAAGGCCGTTTGAATATTTTGATAGACCAAAGGTCGTTTGAATATTGTGATGGGCCAAAAGCCGTTTCAATATGAATGTAATGGGCCAAAGGCCGTTTGAATGAAAAGTAATTATGATCACGAATATGAAATTTGCATAAATATGAATATGGAAATAATGGGCCCAAGGCTGTTTGATACGTTTGAAATGTTTGAATTGGGCCCGAGACCGTTTGATGAATCTGACAAGTTATACAATGGGCCCAAGGCCGTTTAATATGTTTGCTAAGGATCTAAAATAGGCCCGAGGCTATTTGACATGTATAACAAAAACACAGAATGGGCCTAAGGCCGTTTGTATATGAAATTTACGGGTTCGATGTACATAATATGAATTTCATTCATGTAACCTCTTTACTTTGGTATTATTCACTGGGCGTTAGCTCACTCTTATTTATATATATGTAGGTGAGCAAAGGGATGTCCAACCCCAACATTAGTGGAGTTTGAGAAAGGAACCCGAGTTTTGTGAAGCCAGCCCAGGTGCCTCACGCAAGAGCTTTGTTTATGATCTTTTGTATTTTCCTTTGCTATTTTCATTGGTCATGATAGACCATTTATGTGTATAAGCTTTTGGTATAGCTGACTATGTGTTTGAATGATCCTTGGTGCACAAGATGTTGACTACTAATATATGGTGTGAGTTATTATCAAGTATATAGGAAATGTTTTTAATTTTCCATGTAAGCACAACTCATTGGACAAAAATTTTAAGTCTACTTCTGCATCTGGCCCCATATTATTAATTTTTAATTGATTTCTGTTTGAGGCCGTAGGTAATCTCATAATTACTGGCCGGTTATAACCTTAATCTATAGGGGCGGGTTCGGGTCATGACAATAAGAACCATTATTGTAACCCTCCCATCATTATTTCATGTTTGATATACTCTAAACATGGGTAGGTGAATGACTCTACATGTGATAATATGTTCAAGTTGGTAGCAGGTTAAACTATTGGAATTCTTATAATTTTGCTATCTTGCTTCTTCATATGTTTTTTTCTATTTTTCTACATTTCCTAACTTTTTATATAATTGCATGTATCATGACTCATTTTTAACGTTCCGTTTTAGCCCACTTTAAATTTTAATTGATAATATTTGATTTTTTTTTTCTAAAAGAACTTCTAGAAAATATATTGAAAAAAATTGTTGGGATTACTTTAAATCACTACAATACCATTTTGAAATATTTTGGAACATTTGTTTCAAAACATAATTTGTGCTTGTAAAGATTATTTCTCAAGGTCGCACCACGATCTTATCCATGACATGTGTAAGTTTTTTATACAAACTTAAACATGAGTAGAGGTGTTAAGCTCCTCCAGAGTATCTCCCTGCATTGATTTGGTGAAGTGAGTTAAGTAGAGTGCGACACCTATCCCACTAGAAGAACCAAGGGTGATGATTAAAACCTCACCAAAACGACGTCGTTTTGGTGAGTAAATTAAAAAGAAAAAAAAAATCAAATTTCCCTTTGTTTCAGTCATTCAACAACGAAGGTGAGAGAGAGTGAGAGAAAAAATGAGAGACAAATGAGGGGGTGAAGAAGAAGCTCACCCCATCGTCGCCCGATGTCCTCCCCTGCTGCCAACGAAGCTATTTGGACCCTCCAAACTATTTCAAAATTTTGGGTTTTGTTTGAATGGTAATGGTAATATAAATGAGTTGATTGAAAGATTCTTGCATGGTTTATTTCAAATCTATTCTTAGAGTTTTGATTTGGGGCTTTTTACATGATTTATTCAAATCTATTCTTGGGTAAAAAAAATTAGACTTTTGATTTGGGACTTTTTTCATGATTTCTTTCAAATTAACATATACAAAAATAGAGAGAGAGAGAAGAAGAATAAGAACAAGAACAAGAACAAGAAGAAGAAACTTGGAGTGAGCTAACATCAAACTTAGATTCGGTGAAGAGTGAATCTAATGAAAATTGAGGAAAATCAGTACCAATTTCCAGCCAGAAAATGAAACTTGGAGCACAATTGGGGCTATCTGATAATGTTGGTTTTAATTTTAGTGCTTGTTTGAAGGGCTTATCATCAATTTCAGATTTCCAAAAGAGAGAATCCAATGAAAGTTCTAGGAAATCAGACTTTGAGGATGTTGGAAAGATGAAAGTAGATATTGAAGTAGGTTCTATTGTAAGTAATAAAGACAATTTTGTATTTGGAAGTAACGTTAGTAGCACCAGTGCTTCTGGGACAAACACAGTACACAAACTCTCAGATGAGATGAAGAAATTGACCGATGATGATTGTGGAAAGATTGGATGTTTTGTTGGAGTATGGCGGGTAGGGCGTCGGCGGTGGCATGGTAGCGATGGCGGTAGCGCATCGGGGATGGGAAGGGGCGGAGTAGGGCAGCAATATCCTCCTCCTCTTCTCTCCTTTTCTCAGCCTCTCTCTCTCTCTCTCTCTCTCTCTCTCTCTCCCCATCCCCCTAAGAACAACTTGAAAAGAAACCCAAAACAAGGGAAATTTGAAATTTGTTTTTCTTTTTCAATTTACTCACCAAAACAACGTCATCTTGGTGAGCTTAAATCTCAGTCCTTGGAGGCTGAATAGGACATGTGTTGCGCATCATTTCCTCACCGTAGGAGATCACTCTAGGAAATTAGTCTAGAGGATTGTAATGCCGAGTAGAGATTGACCCTTTTGTCCTTGATCACATTATACTATTATAAAATAAAAGCTTCCCATAGTGTTGGAACAATGTAACATTTTTTATTTTCGAAATTATCATTTTAAACTATCAAAAAAAAAATACCTATTTAAAATATAAAAGAGCATTGCTATTCAAGACCAAAAATTATACCTAATTTTCAAGCCAAGTGATGTGACAATCAATTAGGATATTAAAGGTAACACTCTATTTCATATATTATCTAATCATCAATTAATCATATTACTTACACATCATTGGATCTAGAAACACTCTCTCTCTCTCTCACTCACTCACTCACTCACTCATATTCTCTAATTATCAATCAATTATATCACTTACATATAATTGGGTTTAAAAAATAAGTTTGCATATCATTTTCCAATACAAAATTATATAAAAAGTAAGTGGGGACTCGAACCCAAGACTTTTTGTCTAGGAACATCTTTACTAAAACGACACATAGCATATATATTTTTAAATTAAAATCAAAATCTATATTTTATAAATTTAACAACACACTCATCGGGTGAATACACACCCACTAGTTTGTTCTGTATAAAAGATGACTTTGAACACAGTGTGCTTGTTAGCCTATTCTATTTTTGTAGGGTTCAAACAAATTGATTGAACTTGAATTTGCCTAAATTTAGATATAACTAATTGTTTGAGCTTAAATTAGCCAAAATAGAGACACAAAAACCTAAATATTTTCAGTGAAATTTGGATTCAAACATTGACAAAATAAATATATGTCTGACATTTATCTTTAATTTTTGAACATTCCATCGAAATTGAGCAAAATTTAATCCATAAATAGTAAAATAGGTTGTAAAAATTGGAATTTTTTTATAAGCGGATAAATTTGGTGACTTTAATGAAAAATTGTCTAAAACCATTGTTTAGCAAAGTATAAGAGAGAAAAACCAATAAATTCAACTATTGACCTCCTAATGAGGTACAAAAATTCAGAACATTCGAGTTAACCATTTTGATTGAGCAAGTAGATTTAGATAGGGGAAAATCAGTGAAACATCACCCTCCAACTTTGTGTAGTGAGAGAGATACAAAATATATTTTTTTTATTAGTTAAGATCCTTTGATGAAATTTCTCTGTGATCATACTAGAGAAATTTCAAATTTTCTCTATGAAAATTAAAATTTCTCTGTGTCAGGGCCAAAATTTCTCTGAGTCGAGCGAAATTTCTCTGAGTCGAATTTTTTTTTTTTTGAAAATGTTGAGGAACCTTAACTACTATAAAAATAGTATATGTCATTTATCTTATGAAATCTTAATATCAGTAACTTTAAAAAAAAAATCCCCTTTAGATCATAGTGTTTTGATAAAACAAAAGGAGATTTATTTGGAAATTGTTTCTAGTATTTTTTTAGGATAAAATTATTGCTAAAAAGGTTATTTATTTGGAAAATGCTATTTGATTACAATTTTCATAAACTATTTTTAAATGGGTTTTTGTTTGTTTTTACTGAATATTTTTATATTTTAGTCATTTTTTTTTTTTTTTATTTTGTAGATACATCAAGATTAGATGCATCTAAAAAGTAATTTTTTTAAACTAAAATATTTTTTAAAAAAATCATTAAAAACAAATAAAAATACACACAGATTTTTGTTTGTATTTTCATCTACTTTTAGTTTTTTTTTTTTTATAATATTCTAGCCAAATTATTTTACTTTTTAGATCTATCTTTATTTGGTGCATCTAAAAAATTACAAAGAATTGATTAAAATATAAAAAAATATACTAAAAATAAACGAAAACTCATCTGAAAATATTTTTTGAAAAATCAAACCAAACGTGCTTTTCTGTAATTGGAAAAGTTTAGGTAAATTAATGATTTTTTTTTGTCTTTATTAATTTTTTTAAATATTTTTTTATGTCCTTCTAACTATGACTTGAAAATAAAAGAAAAACATTATACACTTTTTTTTTTAATTTCATTAAAGACAAAAAAAATGTGATTTTTTAAACGGTCGATAAACAAAGATGAATTTTGTTAAGTAAACTATTTTTTTCTCAAGTGTCAACTAAATAAATTGAAAATAGCATTTGGTAACGTTTATGTTTTTCGTTTATATTTATAAAACACTGTAAACTAGTTTTTGTTTATATTTAAAAAAATAAAAAATAAAAATCCGTTTGGTTTGAACAAAATGTTTGAAATTTTTTAAAAACAAAAAATGTTTATGTGGTTCAAAAAATGTTGCTCCCGTGGTTCGAGCAACTGTGTCCTCTGTGTTCCTTCTGCATTACATCCATGTTCGTTCCACATTTTTCTTCAATTTTTAAACTTTAGTAAATACGTTTTTTTAGTTTATAATTTTTAGTTTGAAAGACCTGCTTATGAATTTAAAAACTTACCAAACAAGTTTATATGACAATTTTTTAAATATTTGTAAATATAAATAGAAAAGTGAACACCAAATAGTTACCCAACATGCCCAAACGATTTATTTTTCTAATTTAAAAGTCAAAAAATAAGTATTAAAAAAAAAAAAAGTATAGCCAATAAGCTCATTAAGAATTCACAGTAGAAGAAATGGAAGGGAGAGATGCTGACTATCAGGTGTTTGACATATAATTAAAAAAAAAGTCATATTTTTTTCGAACTTACTTCTTCATAGTGATCTTTTATCAAAATTATGTGTTTTTTTTTTCTTTTTCTTTTTTTTTTCTTTTTGACTCTTCTAGAGTGTAGACAAATCTACACAAATAAAAATAAAAAATTTGAAAAAATCTTTATTAAAAAAAACAACAATAAGCCAAAAATAAGCAAAGAATTATTTTTTGTCATTTCTATAACTTTTTTTTTTTATATAAAAATTTTGACACACTTACACGCTGGCCTTATGAACTAGACTTATTTACTTATAAGTTATTTTTTTCACCTATGAATATCCCTAAAATATCCTTCATTTATCTTCTTCATCCTCATTAGAAACACTATTATGAATTCCTCCAACCCCGTCAGACCACCTCTGGTTGTATTTTCCAACCACCGACGTCCATCTTTGGCCGCCAGCAACTGTTGCCAGTGAAATCTACGATTGGCCTAAGTAGATAATTTCCGACAACATTTCCCTGATCATTTTTCAAGAAAAATGAAATTTATCACCACTACGTCACTACTGCCACCACCTCTACCAATCAGTCACTCATTCTCACACACTCAAGCACTCACATTTACATACACACAAGACACAACCACACACAGACATAGACATAGAGGAAGTAACAGAGGCTGGTCTAATAAACTTATCAAAACACATTCAATGATAATTTATCACCGACTAAGGTCTCGTTTGGGAATATACTATTTTAATAAATTTTTAACTTTTTATGAAAAGATGTGCAAAAATAGTAAAGAAAGTGATATGACAGCTTATAGTGACTTTTGATTTTTTGACTAAAATATGTAATTGACAAACGAGACCTAATTTGTAAAAAATAAAAAAAATAAAAAACAAATCAAAAATTTGATTAAGTCACTCAATTACAAGAACCCACCCTTCTCTCTCATACACGCAAGAAATAAGAGACTAATATTTATCACTGAAAAATAAATCTAAATCTGAATTTGGGTTGTAGCAGATCTGGTTTAAGAGAGAGAGAAAGAGATAGATAGATAGAGAATCACCATTGTTCAGAGTTATTTAGAGTCAGTTTCACCATTAAAATAACTATATCTATGCAAATCTAGATGAGGTTGCCAAAATATGGTGGCTAACAAGGACAATAACGATAGAGAATTGTGACACCAACAAAGAAGACGGTGGTGGTTGTGTAGATCGGCAACGGTAAAGTATAAATCGGTGATGGTGAAATGTAGATCTGTAATGATAGAGGTGATTAGTGAACAATGATAGTAGTGTGTAAATCAGCAATAGTGGAGATGGTTGGTAAATAGTAGCTGTGGCCAAACAACCACGGTAGTGTTGGCGGGTGGACCACAAACGATGGCAGTGGTGGCGGGTGGACAGAGACGGCGACGGCGGTGGTGGTAGTGGTGGCGGCGGCGGCGATGATAGACAGTGGTGGTATGAAACTTTTGAAAAAATGGTGGAAAAAAAGAAGATAAAAAAATTTTTGATAGATAATAATTTAATGAGATAAGATATATATTTTCAGATCTATTGGTGCATTTAAAAAGTATTTAAATCTAATTAATAAGACTAGTTAGTTTTTTTTTTTTTTTTACTTTTTGGGTTCATTTATTCAAGGAAAACACCAAAAATCTAAGACTTTTTAAAGACGGAAAAACAAAAAAATAAAAAAGCAAATCCTAGATAGTGAGTAAGGTTGAGCATAGGGTTATCCAACCCGTCCTACCCGACTCTGCCCGCACATGTATGGGCGGTTTCGCAAATACAATAAGGTAGGGTACGGTTTGAAATAATTTAATTTTTCAGTTTGCTGGCGGGTTGCGGGCACAACCGCCCGCACTATATATATATATATATATATATTTTTGGAAAAACCTGGATTGTTCATTTACTTGGAAGAGTTTACATGTTCCATTATATGTTCTGTATTTGTTTCACTTAATTGACTTCTAGTGTTACATAAGTTACACTTTGGTTAATGATTTAAATGATTCAAAGTACTTTTTTTAAACTTATTTATCCCCCCAAAAAAAAAAGAGTACCTTGTTTTTGAATTGGTTTTTATGTTTGATCAACACAATGCTCTCATATTACAAAATATAAACTGTGCAAATCATGAATGTTAAACTGATGGGTGACATAAGTGACAATTTCATTCAACCTGTAGGCAGTCTCGGTGCCAGGTTTTAGATGTGTGGAGTTAAAATTAAACAATATCTATGTAAATTTTTAAAGAAAAAAATTCAAACCGCAAACCGCCCGCAACCGCCCCCACATTCACAAATCCTATCCGCACAAACCGCATTGTGGGCAGTTGCGGTTTGACTTTTTCCCAAACCGCATAGATGCGGGCGGGTCAAAACCGAACCGCAAACGGCACAAATCTGATCCGCAAACACCATTTGTTAGTATATTAATTAGTACATTAATTGATACATATAGCATTATTCAAAACTATTTGTGGGCTACAATTGAACAGTAATAAATAGGAGTGAGGAATGTTGAAAATGGTTGACTTTTGAAGTAAATTAGAAACAAATAATTAAGGGCATCATTATACAAGTTTAAAAATTATATTTAATTTATGACAATTAATTAAAATATTTAAGATAAAAAATTTTGTTATATTTTTTCAATTATCAATCAATTATATTACTTATATATCATTGGATTTATAAAATTGATCTAGAAAGTAGATTTGTATATCATTTTTCAATAATTATTTATAGTTTCATAAAATTTAGAATCAAATTAAAATTTAAAAAATTAAAATCAAATCAGATATGAACCAGTAAACCACGATTCGATTTGATTTAAAATCACAATTTTTAAAAATATTGTTTAGAACTGATTTTACCACTATACAAGAACAAACTTGTACTTATCTGAACAATCCAATGCAGTTCCACATCGGATTCGTAACTTTAAAATCACAAACCGAATCTTGAAGTACAGTTCACCTATTTTAAGAATCAGGACCAAATCATATGATAAGAAAACCAAACCAAACCAAACTATGTTGTTTGATTTAGATCGAACTAATTTACGACTTTTTAAATTTTTGTACTCAACTCTAAGTAACAAAACAATTGAAGAAATTTAGATCAAATTTATAATTGATAATTGGGAAAATTATATTAAAAAAATTCTGAATTTAATCCCAATAACAAATCAAACCTTAATTTTTTTAATTGTTTCAATTTAAACTATGAATTTTTAAAATGTTATCAATTTCAATCATCTATTAGTTATGATTAATAGAAAAAGGACAATTTAAACAGTTTAACCACTTTTTTTAATTGGTGGTGTTAGAATGCAACAATGACCATAGACTACGGAAATAATGAGAGAGGTCGCAATGAGAAAAAAAAAAAAGTAGCAGTGGATGGGAAAAATGAATGAGGTGGTAGCAGTAGATTGAGGAAGATAGAGGGGGGGGGGGGGGGGGTGTGATGTATGATGGTAAAGAACAGTAATGACGGGAAAAGAAATAGTTAAATAGTTAAATTGATCAAATTAAAAATATAAGGTTTGATTTGTTACTCACGGCAAATCTTGAGATTTTTTTTTATAATTTTTCCTTTAGGGTAAATTACATTGATTTCTCTTAAATTTAATGGCAATATAGTAAATCCTTTAAATTTGACATAATTATATTGAACTATCTTAACTTTTTGATTCACATAACATTCAATATTATTTTTATTAATAATTCATTAATCATATGTATGAAAAATCTATATGATAAGACAGAACAGTTTTTGAAAGTGTAGCAAAATGTCTAAGAGATACATTTTTGTTTTAATGGTTGAGATGAATCCTAAATTTATATCAATAGTTCAAATCGATAGATGATTCCCGCCCAAACAATTCTCCCCACCTTTCCACCTACCCACGTCTCCTCCTCACCTTCCCTCTTTATCTCTCTCTCCCTCTCTGTTCTTCTTCTTGATCAGTTGAAATCTGATCTGGATCGAAGTCATTGATCTGTTTTGTTGTGTTTTTTCGATATGGGTCATGATTTGTTAGCAGTCACCCCCGCGCCACCATCATCACCATCGCCTCCAACATCTCTGGCTCCTGGGTTTCTATTCCATCCGACGGACGAAGAGCTCGTGCAGTACTACCTCAAGCGTAAGTGTAGCTCGACTTTTCGCACTCCTTTCGGAGACAACTAGCCCTACGGTATCGAACTTCCGCGATTCTGAATCTGATCTCACAAGTGCATTGTGAAATAGATAAACACCAAAGAGTCCAAATCTAGCAAATCTTTTGAAAAATCGATTTTGAACTAAAATGCCAAAACTAGACTGCTTTTCCAGATACAGAGTCGCCACCTAAATATTTTTAGTAATTTAGGAAACCCATGACTCGTGCCAAAGGCCACATGTCCGTCATCACCAAGATTGTCTCAGTTCGGGAACTTAGGTATGAGAGGGGAACGTCATGAATTGAGCACCCCCCGCTCACCCGATCAAAGATCGGCCTCTGCTAATCATGATGTGAATCTTATTTACATCATATGCTCTTGTTCTGATTATTAGGCTAGCATTACTATGTGAGACGCACACACATTTGCAAGAATTGGAACACTTGATTTCATGTTTTTTGAAAAGAGTTTGTGAATGTGCCACTTGAAAAAATGGGCTCAAATGTACATTAATCAAACTATCTCAATTCAAGCAACTAGCCTTCATCTACAGGCATCCAAACAGTTTATCAATTAAGCACTTGGCCTCATGGCAAGCATGCTTTGACATAGTAACACTAACATACAATGCAATATGCTAAAACAAATAAAAGCTCACTTCGTACTCAAAGCCAAAAAAGATGACATAGTTAGAATAATGCATGATCCTAACTATGCAATGTGACTAATGCAACACGTGCAATATGCAATTATTAGGCTCGGCTACTAATA
Source organism: Camellia sinensis (assembly GCF_055761805.1). Lineage (NCBI taxonomy): Eukaryota > Viridiplantae > Streptophyta > Magnoliopsida > Ericales > Theaceae > Camellia > Camellia sinensis. Next base: position 66,649,536 of record NC_138972.1, read on the forward strand.
TGGCATATGAATCAATTTGATAGCATGCGGTCTAAGCACGTATTCAAAGAATGTTTAACTACAATGCAACTTAGAATGATGCGCCGAGCCTCAATCCATGCAAGACAAGTGGATGCAAAGCATGAGAAATGCCAAACGAAACATGATGCCCTAAACTAACCATCATAAGCAGGTAAATAAAAAGGAGAAAAACGTGAGGTTGGAAGACATACACATTATTACAACTGTGCCCTCACGCAAGAAGGTCCGAATAAACTAACTAGTTAAGCTAATTAACTTGCTATTACAAAACGAATTAACTAATTATTACAAACCGAATAAACTAACTATTACAAAACCAATTAATTAATGAACTACTCTAGCTAATTAATACACTAATTATAACTAATGAAGTAAGTACACTAATTAATTAATTACAAATTCTAATTAACCAACACGAATACAACATGAAATAATGTAACTAAGCTAACTATTCAGCACTGGGAAGCGAGGAATGCTCATGCATGCGCGGATTTCGACCAGAAAAATACACTGTTCTGTTGCCAAAACGCTTCTGTTTCACAGTAGAACATCTTTCACCTCAGCCCATGCTCTGTTCTATTCCAAAAACACTGCTGCTCAATTTGACAAAAGTGACCGGCAAGCCAGAAGTGGTGGACATAAATGGTAGCCTGCCATCCAGAAATGGTGGCCTGTCGGCCACTGAAGCTTGGTTCCTCCCGCTACAACAGAAAGCATACAGAGCACAAAACAGGGTATTCTTAAGGTATGTTTGTTTTCCTTACCCGTCCTTATCATCAAACTGCTCAAAGGAGTGGCAAGCTCAATTCACAAGCCATTAATCGATGTAATTTCATTGCAAGATGGCCTATGAACCAATGTGTACAATTTCAATAATTGCACAAAAAAAAGACTCTCAAACCTCCTCCCTATCATGGATTTATCAAGAGAAGTGGTTGACCTAGGAAACTTGAACCATTTCATCACTAGCAAGTATGAAACGCCTTAAGTTTCCATGTGTTCAATTAACGTCCGATTAAACACCAAATTGCTTATTATCTTGTATCATTTTTAGTCTCAATTTTATTACTTCATTTTAATTACCAACCATTCCTTAACCAATTGAGTCCAAAAGTGAGCTTTAAGTCCTCTAATGGAAAGGAGTACCAAACTAAGAGTTGTTTTAGGCATAAGAGAAGTGTCATGTCGTTGGTAATGAACCTTCAAAGGAATTAAACCATTAAGCACAATACCTCAATCTTATGCTTAAACAAATAACTAGTTTGAAATAACTTTCAAAGAAAAGAAAAAGCCAAAAAAAGGAGGGAGGTTGCCGAGGTGATTAAAGATGATCACAAGTATGGAAAGCTTAAAATAAACATTATCAACTCAAATAGGTTGGTGGCTAAGGCCTAAACCATCAAACCTATGAAGACTATTATACTACAAGCATGCTATACAAAGCTCAAATGAAATGGACAACCAAAAACAGTCCTAAAAAAGTGCTAAAATAGTCTTAAAACATGTTGGAATTAAGACAAAAATAACTAGAACCATAAGTTAAAACATGGAACATGTTAAGCTAGTAAACAAGCACAAGGAGGAAAGGCTATCCCCTCCATTTTTGGGACCTCAAAACATGATTTTAGCCATTGAAAAGTCTCTAAAATTTAGTATTTAAAAGCTCAAAAAAAGTTGACAAAGATGTGGGAAACACAAAGGCAAAGGCCTAAGAAATGAGGTACAAAGAAAGGTGATCCACCCCTAATGGCCTTAAACCACAAGTTTCAGCCCAAAAAAATAGGTAATAAAAAGCTTAAAAGCATCAAGAAAAGATGGAGAACAAGTGGCGTAGAGATGGTACAAAAACACTAGAAGATATACCTCTTGAAGAGGAATGTTTCTTTGAGTTACAAACCACCAATTTCACACTCTCAAGTTCCTTAAGAGCTCAAATTCAAGCTCAAGTCACCTCAGCAAGAAGCTCTTTAGCTTTGGTTTAGAGTGTTTAGGCAAAGGCTATGCAAGTTGAGAGAGAGAGAGAGAGGAATTCTCCAAAATTTTCTCTTCAAAAATATTTTCTCACTCCTAAAATTTTCTAACGTTGAAAGCAAGAAGGGAGGTCCTCTATATATAGAAAATATGAGCCTCAGTCGAAAATATCTATATATAAACAGCTGGTGCAGTGTAGGAACAGCTGGCACAAATATCTGCAAAAAATTGACTTTTGGACACAAGTGGGCAGCAGGCCACTAGTGGGGGACACTTGGAAGGCCAAAACACCCAAAATGGCCAAATTTTGTACAGCTGGTAGGCAAGCCACTATTAGTGGCCGGCCAGAAAAATCTACTTCTAGATCCAATTTCAAATAGGCATATCTCCCTCATCTGAACTCGGTTTTAGGTCATTCTTGAGTATAAATTGAAGCCCCAGAAGTCTACTTTCCAATAGAGGTGGCCTCACATCTAAATTCTGAGTGTGAAAGAGATATGCCTATTTTACTGAAGATTGTTCAGTTTTATCCTAACGGATTGATGCCTAACTTTTTCCCCAACTAGGTTTCTTCCCTCCCCTCTTATTTTCTTCAACTCCAAACCTTTAAATAAGATGTTTTAAATATTTTTTCAAAGAGTTCATCTCTCTTTCAATTATTTCCACTTTGTCTTTGCGCAGTTTACTGAAAAGTGTAATATTTTAAACGAAATGCGAGCCTCGGAACATGATAGAAACATTTGGAAAAATATTTTGAAAGAGAGGGTTTAAAGATATAAAATAGTTTTGGTCAAAAAAGGGGTGTAAGATTGGGATTTAGAAGCTCTTCCTGCTGAAGAAATCGAACATTTATACAACATAACTTTTGTCATCGAGTGATCAATTAGTGGCGCCCAAGTCTTTAGAGCCGTCAAAAATGGAGTGTCTACAGTAAGGCCTCTGAGAAGCCCTTATGCTTCGATGCCGTCTCGGAAATCAATGTCTACAAATCTGAGTCATGGGAGCTCTCTAGTACCTCTCTCTCTCTCTCTCTCTCTTTATATATGTAGATATATATATATATATATATATGCTTCAAGTTTTTTTATTTTTAATTTTAGTTGGATAAATTGTTGTTTGTTGGTGGAATTAAGCTCTTGTGGGTTTAAATTGATGTTTTTGTTTATCATCATTTCTGTTTCTGTATCTTGATTTATGTTAAGCTTTATTAATATGGGTTTGAGTTGTTTGAACTGTGATAAAATTGTCAGCTTTGTTTGTGCATATCAACTCCAATTTTGTCATTTTTGTTGCATTTTTGTTTGTGTTCATAAAAATTTATTCAAAAACTAGGGGAGAAAGTTTGTAATCACTAGGTTTGTGCTTATTTATGTGTGTGAGAATATGTATTTTATCTTTCAAGCTCTACTTTTCCCTTTTTTGATGAATTTTTTGACCCACAACAATGGTGGAAACAACATAGACGATACCCTAAAAGCTCCATGGTCATTTTCTCTATTTATTCATCAGATCCAAAACTCACAGACTTGCGGGACTAAAGGAGGGATGGATTCTGCAAAAGTACTCTCAGTTTTTTAAATTTTTTTTTTATTTTTTATTTTTATATAGCCATATTGTTTGCTTTTTTTTGGACAGAGGATATTCACTCTCTTCAGTTACATTGCTGGATGGATGTTGTTATAGTCCTTGCTTTATTGTTTTACCTTTTCTTATGTTTTTGATATACTAGGTGTAGTGAATTTTATTTTTCTTCATTTTTATTGGGTTGAATTTGTATTTTTTTTTTTTACCATTAATTTTGTTTTCAAAAAATATTTAATGATCATGATTACTCCATTCAAGGTGGTTTTTTTGCTTTTTATTTTAAATTCCAGTCCCTTGATCTAATTTCATAGTGTGTGCTCATATGAGCAAACCACATGGATAGTTGGAGTTATTTGATTTTTTTTTAATCAATTGTTGTTCATAGCATTTCAGTGCACAATGTTAACTCATTAATATTCTTTAATATGATGTTCGGATTCTATTGGGAGTTAAATTGTTCAATCTGTTTTTAGTTTAGGATTTTTTTAAAAAAAAAAATTAATATTATCATCTCTGACTTGAGGAAACAGAGAGTCTTCATTTGAGAAGAGAGAGGAATGGGAGATATTAGTTGGTAAGAGAGAAAGAGAGAGAGACAGTTGAGAAGATTAATGCTTTACAGTCTTTTGAGGGAGAGAGACAGAGGTAATGGAGAAGAGGAGAGAGAGTGGGTGAGAAAATTGAGGAAAGATTGCAATTTGGGAGAAGTGCAATTTATCTTGGGAAGATTTTTTTTATTAAAAATATTAGAAATGCTACATATTCCTAAAAAACCACAACCCCACAACTCTTATTCACCTGTGATTGGTCCAGGAAAGAAAGAAATAAATAAAAAACAAACAAAAAAACAAAAATATGTGATTGATCCACATCATTTTGGAGGTCATTGGGGTCCCTAATTTTGGGGATTCCAAGCATTTTTGTAAAAATATAATTGTGGGGACTGAGTTAAGATAGAGGTAATAGCTTTAGCTATTTTAAGTTATCAATGCTTTGAAAATAAAATATATTTAATGTATATATATTTATATATAATGGTTATAATGATTCATTATAGCTATAAAATAAAACATATTTTTTTTGTATGGTGTTTTGCGTGTGGTCGGTAGGAGTGTAAAAATGGCCCGTGGTTTGTGGGTGGTTCGAAACCCGCCCACAGCCCGTTTAGGCCCGTTTGGATCCGAACTTGAGCCCAACCTGAGCCCCTGGGCCGTCATTTTGAATCTTGGCCCGGCCTGTCGGCCCACTCAAGGCCCGGCCCGCTTGAGGTCCAATATCTTTTTTAGTAGAAAATAATAAAATTTTGGTAAAAAAAATTAAATAAATAAATAATCAGGCCCGCCCAAGCCTGGCCTAAGGCCGAGGCCCAGCCCATCGGCCTATCCAAGACCCGAATTCTCCTGGACCTGGACCTAATTTTTCAGCCGATGAACTAGCTTGGCCCAGTCTAAATTTTGACAGGAACCTATGAGGCCCAACATGGGCCGGACCGAGCTCGAGCCTGAATGGACCAGCTAAGCTGAACTGGGCCAATTTTATACCCCTACTCGTCGGCACGCGTGAAATAGAACCATTTTGTGTGTGCATGGGTGAATAGATGTGTATTTTACACTCAACTTTAAGCGTGGTGGGAAGCATAATTTTTTTAATTCCCAAGAAGAATGATTAGTTTAATATTGTTTTTGTTCTTTTGATGTGATGAAGTTTGGATTTGTTTAATGTTAGATTGAAGTGAGAATCAGACCCACTTGTTTAAGTGCAATATGCTTTGATTTTAGAGCACGTGAGCGGGACAGAAGTTTGAAAATATATCAAATTCTATATTAAAAAAGAGAGAAAAGGAGAGGTAGACATGCACCAAAGCTGTCACTATATATTCAACATTTCGGTCGGCGAGCAGACAAAGAGGTAAGTTCTCAAATTTTGTATAAAAAATACACTCTAATTAAAAATATATCAAATTCTATATTAAAAAATAGGTTAAATTATAAATATATTTTTTGAGATTTGTTTAATATACAGATTGTCTCTTATAGTTTAAAAAATTACAAATATCTCTTTGTTGAAATTTTTTATTTAACAGAATTAATTAAAAAAAAATCATAATTGCTCTCCTATACAATAATAAAATTACCTAAATTATTAATTAAAACATATTTATAATCTCATTAAAAACTGTTAATTGACTTGATGATTTATTAATAAAATGGACGATTTGTTATGAAATTAAAAATCTCAAGGGTTGGAATGTAATTTTCAGAACCACAAAAGGTGATTTATATTTTAATTAAACCTCTAAAAATGTATTTGTAATTTATCCTAAAAAGTAATAGTGGTACACAGCATTTTTTTGTTGTATGGATGGATGTATTTTTAATTCTCAAGAGTGAGAGAGAGGGAAAGAGAGAGAGTGGGATGGGGGATATCAGTCGTGCATGAAGGATAACTTTTGATCTAGAATTGTTGATTTAGTTGAATTGCCCCACGGGACATAGCATTTTACTTCTTTTTTTTTTTTTTTTTAACAGAACTTTTTTATTAACCATACAAAACCCACGAGACTTATTCTTACAAGAAATTATTTTTTTTCAATTTTTACTATAATTTTATTTGGTATATTTTTATATGGATAATTTTACAAAATTCATTTGAAAGTTGAAACCTCATATGTATTTATATTTTGACCTCAAATTTTTAGCAACGCAATTTGATAAATTACATTTTAATTTAATAATTTTGTTTTCATTTATTAATCTCTTCATTAATTACACCGTGGCTTTAGATACGAGTATACACTAATAATATTATATTTTTTATAATAAATTATATATTTTCATTATTTATCTTTTAAAAAATGCTTTATCCCCCAATATTTCCCCACTAAACTTCCCCAATGATTTGGCTTTACTCTACCAACCAAAAAATCTACCATCATCATTACTTTCGATCCTTTATCTTTTTAAAAAGGAAGGTCACTGTAATTATATTAAAGATGTCAAATTTAGTCATATCTTATTTTTTATAAATCTCAAGATATGTCAATATAATTTACTCTTTTTTAAGTAAAACGAGTGTAATTATATATATATATATATATATAAAATAAAATAACAATTAGCTTAAGTTTAGATTATTTATTTAAGAGAAAACGGTAGAAAAATATAATTTAGAGAAGTTGTAAGGAATTAGGTCCCATAAGTAATTTTCTTCGGTGAGAAATTCATTATTTGTGAAATATTAAGATGAGAAGTATATTTTATTATTTTGAATAATATTTTATTTCTAATTTTACAGCTTAATTTATCTGTTATCTTTTTTTATTTGTTGAGTTTTATTAACTATCTATTCAAATTTATATCTAAATATTCAAATTTTTACCTATTTGTTCAATTTTATATTTATATATTCAAATTTTTTTCTTATTTGTTCAATTTTATACTTATATGTTTAATTTTTTTTACTCTAGCTATTTAATTTATGATCTTTTTAAATCAAATTTTATTCCTATCTGTTCAATTTTTTACCATGAATTTTATATGTTCAAATTCTATCTATTCAATTTTTTTTTAAGTTTTCTATCTGTTGAAATATCAAGCCAAAACAAATCCTATCTATTCAAAAATTTCACTATATTCAAATATTTCTTCTCTCTATCTATCTCTCTTGTACTCTAACTTATCTGTTCAACATCATCATCAATAACAACAAATCCTATCTGTTCATCAATAACATCATCACCAAATCTTATTTGTCCATTATCGCATTATCATCATCAACTATAATAATATCAAAAAATTAAAAATAAATAAATATAATTGTATCTACAGTACACAACAAGATCAAACTGATCCAAAATCACAACCAACCAAAGTAAATTAAAACATTAGCACTATCAATCACCATTTCCTAAAAACTTTAACCCTAGATATGTAAAAAACAGAGAGAGAGAGAGAGAGAGTGAGAGAGACAGAGAGAGAGAGAGTTGATGAACAAATCTAGATCTAGATCTTCTTTTCCATAGCATATGTATATATATAGTTTGTAGCGATGATATTGGTCAATTGAGACAGCTCCAGCAGCATCATTAGCTTCAATTCCTGTATTCAAAGACTCATAATCTCATATCCAAAATTAAAACAAACTATCAAAGAAGAAAAATAAGAGTAAAAAAGACAAACAATACGAGACAATACATATATACAGGACAATACTTATATATATATATATATATATATATATAGATATATAGAAGAAGTATGTGCGTGTATACCTGGAGTTTGAATGAAGACGTTTCAAATACTAGGGCCACGACTGTCCTTGTTGGCCATGCCTTCGACTTGGGCAAGTTGAAGTCGTCGTTTCAAACACGAAACCCTTTGGAAATGTCCCAAATATTTTAGATATTGATCTAAAACAAAATTTGCACTATGTTTGGATTAAGTGATTTGAAGAGAAAAGAAAAAAAAAATTAAGAGATATATATTTTTCTTACTTGTTTGAATAACTTAAGTGGAGAGAAATGAGGAGAAATGGAGAGAAACGAAAAGAAATCCATTGCTCTTATAACTCTCATTTTCAATCTTCCCAAAAATGGAGATTGAGAGAGAAAAGAAACCAACATATTCTTATATTTTCATAATACCAAATTTGTCCCTGTAAAAATAAAAGAAATAAAATGATTGACAAAATATAAAAATGTTATTTTGGTAATATAATATAAAACAGTTTCTTTTATTTTCTCTTATGAAATCTAACCAAATAAGAATGAGAGAAATCGTAATCATTTATTTTATTTTATTTTTTACTTATTTAAACAAGAATGAGAGAAATCACAATCATTTCATTTCTTTTCTTTTTTTCCTCTTATAACTTAAGTAATCATTTCTTTTTCTTTTTCTTTTTTCTCTCCTAGATTCCCAAACATAGTATTGGATTTCACGGTGGTAGTGGATTTGGATTTCAAGGCCGGCGATAGTAAAGCTACAGATCTGGATCTCGAGACGGATGAGGGCAGTGGAACAATGATGAAAAGGAGAGAGAGAGAGAATATAGTGATTTTCTATTCTCACCTGACCTAAAACCCTCCTCTCCACTCCATCACCGAAAGCTGAAACGCTTTGGTTTTCACCGGAGGCAGCCATTGTTTCTAGTGAAAAAGTGATGACGGTAACAGACTTGGCGAGGGAGGCGATAGAGTAGACGGATGAGGGAGAAGACGACGCCAATGGCTAAAGAAGGCATATGGAGATCGGTAGAGGAGGGTAGAGAAGTGGTCATATTGAAGAGAGAGAGAGAGAGAGAGAGAGAGAGAGAGAGAGAGATTTAAGAGTAGAGAAAAGAAGAGCAAGGCGATGGAAAGGCTTCTAACCCTAGGTAGGTATATATAGTAAGGGCATTTTGGTCATTTTATCTACGTTTGTTATTTTGGATAAAATATTCCAATGTTTGAACCTTTAGCCAAACAAAATTAAGATTTGGATTTATGAATCGAGTGCCCTTTATTTAATCGAATTGACTCAAGTTTAAAGTCAAGATTCTCAAACCCAAGATCAATTCTTTAAACTCAACTTGAGTTAAACTTGAGTTCAAACTCGACTATTTTTTAACCTATCGAGGGACTTGGGGACCAGCAAAAGGACAACACTTTATTTTTATTTATTTTTTATTTTTTTATAATATATGCTACAAAAGTAATGATAATAACAGATTGGGAAAATTACCCAAAAGAAAAAAAATCAGGATTTGACTCTTATTATAACAATTCTAGTTTAGATCTGACCCATTTGTTACTTTCAGATCCAAGAATCCGTGTATTTAATTGTTGTTCAGCTCATTTCTATCTTTTTGTTTGTTGAGTTTGGCTACTGTGAGTTTTGGTTGTGATTGAAATAGGTTTTGAAGTTAGTTTTTCAAAGAGTTGTTTCGCTCGAGCGACCATTCTTGTACTTGAACGGTTTTTTGCAGTTTGTAAAACTACTGCGAGTTTGAATTCTTCATTTGAGCAGTCTTTCTTGCGCTCAAGTGAACTTTTACAGGTCTGAAACTATTAAGAGGGGGTCATTGTGTGCTCGAGTGGTGGTTTTGGTCAAGTAGTGTCTTCTTTTTGTGTCTGTTGCTCGAGCAACCATTTCTTCGCTCAAGCAGTCTGTGCATATATCAATCTGAGAGATAACATTTTTTAGTCACTTTTTCATCTCTTCCTCTCTCTAAACATTCCAACACCCTAGATCTACTCTCTCTAGCTCTTAAACTTTAGCTCCAAATACTCTCAATCTATGAATTTTCTCACTCTAGTCCCTTAGAAAAAAATGTTGAGTACATCGAGGACTTCATTTTAATCGGAGCATCTAGGGTTTTTGACGCTGTCAAGTTCTACCCATCTTTTTTTCGTGTCTTCTACTTTGAGGTAGAGATTTCTTTGATTCTTTTATATCACTTTCAGCTAAGTTATTTGCTCTTTGAAAATGATTATTTATTTGGAAATTTTTGGTAAAACCTAGGGTTTGGTTTGAAATCAAAAAAGGGGCATTCCAAATTGATTCTTGAAAATGGTTGTAGGATTATGGTTATGGAGAGTTGTGTTGAAATGGTGAAAATCTTTTCTCAAAATTGATTTTGAAAGAAAATGGAGTTACCCTAATTTTGGATATTTGAAATTGTGAAAAGGAAAATGGAAAATGATGTTGGATATTGTGGAATTGGAACAATGGTTATGTTGATGATGATGGTGGAGTTGGATAAGTAGTATCACTCTTATTATAATTGATGGAAATGTATCTTTTGATTGAAATTGTTACCCAAAAAGCAACCTAAGAGGGGGGTGAATTAGGTTTTTACAAATTAAAATTAATAATACCCCAATAAAATTAATTACTAGTACAACAAATTATTAACAAGCACAATGATGAACTTAGCAGTAAATGATCAAGTAAAATAATAATGAAGTATAACTAACATACATGGTAAATCAAATGATTAACACATGAATATTAGATAGCTATAGCAATAGTAGGAAAGTAAAGAGATTAGGGAAGAAAAGACAAACATATTTATAGTGGTTCGGCTTCAACCAAGCCTACATCTACTCCTCAAGCTTCACTTGAGATTTTCCACTATCTTCTAGCTTCACAAGGGTGCTAGCAACCTCTTTACAAATGGAGCAATCCTCCACGGATTTTACATATACTTCACAAGCCCAAACCTTTGCAAATCTTAGGTGATTCACAATCACTCTCAAGATTTCAAGAACACAGTGTTTACAACACTTTTACAGATGAAATGGTATTTTTGCTTTCAAAGAAAGCTTACAATAAACATGTCTCAAAGATAGATATATAAAATGAAACTTTGATTTTTCTGTAAATCTCACACAGGAAAGATGAGCTTAATGCTGTAAGGCTCAGTGTATAATTTCTGAGAATAGATGTGAGTGATTATAGATCAAAGAATATTTTCAGATTTTTTGTAACTTGTTTACATTAGAGGCTTTGGAATATATAATGAAAATTATAGCCGTTTATAGCCATTGTATTCATTTGAATTTATAGCCGTTTATAGCCGTTGTAGTCATTTGAATTTATAGCCGTTTATAGTTGTTGAACTTCCATCATTACCAATTTGAATATCTTCCACTCCATCATTACAAATTTGAATATCTTCCAGTTGAACCTTTTGGCTTTTTGAACCTTTATAGCCGTTATACTTCCATCATTACTAATTTGAATATCTTCCACTTGAACTTTTTGAACCTTTTGGCCTGCTGCTGTGCTAAGCTGTTTGAACCTTTGTTTTGGGCTGTTTGAACTCCTGATTTAATCTAATATTAAATACATTCTAACAACATTTAGGATAAATGTTTAGGTGAGAAATAATGGGACAAAATAAATTTTGATTCTATTTTTCTCTTTCAAATAAATCATCAAAATAAATTTTGGATTCTATTTTTTCTCTTTCAAATAAATTAAAACATAATTAAATAAATCATCAAAATAAATAAGTCTAACAATCTCCCCCTTTTTATGATGGCACACAATGATGTTTTGATTTGATTTGGGAGTAACAAAAGGCTCCCCTCAAGTCATGCTCCCTGAATTCATTTATAAATACATAGGTTAGCACATGTGTAATAAATAAACTTTAATCAATAATATGATATAAGATTAAGATATCAAACTATAAATACATAACATCAGATTAATTTGAAAATAATACCATAATACATAACATCATATAATTTTCTCCCGCTGTGACATTATCAAAAGAAAATTATGGCTCAGAATCTGGAGGAGGAGGAGGAAAATGATAGTGATAAATGGCATCAAAAAATAGATAATCAAAATAGATATATACATATATATATATATATACAACTCTCCCGCGTCTCTCTCGTTTTTCGTAAAACGCGGTTGCCACGCGGCCTGGCTTTTGCTTCATTGGCCGACAAAATCAGCTCTCCTCGATTGCTGCTCACCTCGACTATCTCTCCCTCTTTGTCTTCTTCTCTTCAGCCTTCATCACACTCGTCTGTTTCTTTTTCTTCACCTCACTTTCTTCTATCTCTTCTTCATCACTCTCTTCGATCTTCGTCTTCCTCGAGAGACAGAACAGAGATACTAAGCAGAGCAGAAAGGCTGCCAAAAACTACTCTCCTTTCGATTACATCTCTCTCTCCTACTACATGGCCTCGTCTCGTCCCCTTACTCTCTTTCCGGACCTGAATGATCCCTCAAGTGTTGCTGGGCTGAATGCCCCGACGCCTACTCTTCCCAACCTTCCTATGATGTTGATTGAGCAAATAATGGCAGCGCAATCAGATATTGAAGCCAATCATTTCACACTGACATCCTGTATGGAGACGGTGACTGAAGTCACAAAATTGGCGCATCGACTGCAGAACAGAACGAGTGAGCTCCACCAGGTCAACGCCCAACTCTCTTTACTCCAACATATGTACAAAGATGCACGAGCAGAAATAGGCGCACTGAAGGTTGAAAACAAAGAGCTTAAACGGAAGACCACCTCCATGGTCCGATTTGGAGCAACGTCGTTCTTGGCCTTTGAAAGTCAACGGGAAGTCGTCGCTCTCGACGGAAGCACGGGGGCAGGGGCGTCAAGGGTCGCCCAAGGTGATAAAAAGAATAAGAAAACGATGGAAGAGGTGAGTAAGTAAGATCGGCGTATGGCCAGAAAAAAATGAATGGTGTTGTTGTTGTTTTTTTTTTTATGTTTATTTTGATCAGCGTGTGACCATAAAAAAATGAAGGGTGTTGTTGTTGTTGTTTTTTTTTTTTATGTTTATTTTGATCGGCGTGTGGCCGTAAAAAAATGAAGGGTATTTTTTTTTATGTAAATATTTGTATTTTAATTTGTTGTTATGTTTATGTTTAAGTATTGAAAAATGAAATTAAAAAGCAGAGAAAAAAATAAGAAAATTAAGCCCAAACAAAAAATAATAATGAGAGACCAAATTGTTAATGAGTATATGAGAAGCATTAGAGCATGATCTAATTCTCAATTTCTTAGCAAGAGCTTACCAACCTCAAGACTATAATAGACATAACAGTGCATAGATCAAGCAAGGTTGCCAAGCAAGAGCATAAATATGGAGCTAAAGTTCAAGTCACTCTTCCTTGAGGAAAACGATCTTCCTCTTACATTATTAACAACTAATCAGCTCAAAGGTCATGTTGTAAGAATTAAGATACCAAAGGCATGGAGATACCAAAATAATCAGAAATACTAAAACAATCAAGTCTCTTTTTCTCCCCCGATGACATGTTCAACAAAATCAAGCACAAGGAGGGATTATGGTACAGCATATAGGATGAAAGAATGTAAGACTCATTATAGCACAAATAATCATCCATATCAAGGTAGCTCTATGATACCAAAAAAATGATAGCACATACTGATCATACAATTGAAGCTCATACCATTTGACAATAATGGGCAAAAAAAAATAGTAACATGTGAACGTGCAAGCCCATAAGTTTGATATCAAAAACAGAATAGAAACTGAGAGGATCTTAAAAAATAATCAAGTTTAAATTCTTCCCCTTGTTTCAATTGGCAAAATCAATAGGAGATATGATAAATGAAAGCTCATAACTGAAATGTTCTCTTCAATAATATCAAATAGGATGCCAAAATGATACCAACATGCAATCTACCAAGGATACTAATATGCAATCTAGAAGATTTAACAATCATAGCTCAAGCATTACGTAGAATACCAAATATTGCTCATAATAGGTTAAACTCAATATAATCTCACGGAGCTAATGTAATTCTAAAAAAAATGAAGCATGTTCAAGGTATAGCAATCCATATGCCAAGAAAAATCATGAATTTCAATATGTACCACACATTTAATCATAGGCATAATTTTTAGGTAAGAGCATCATCAAAGAGTATACATTGCAAATCATATGAAGCATAATCAATCTTTTTCATATCAAAGTAATAACAGTATTAGCTGAAAGGATATAAGATAGAATTTTTACCTTAAAAGCTTAAGAGAGTGTAGGAGGCATACCTTTGGTTCATGAGTTAGAAGCTTTTCAATCTTCAATTTTCTTTCATGAGGAGTTCATCTCAAAAGGGGTTAACAAGTATGTCAGCAAAATAATTTCTCCCCCTAAGTTGGTGTTACCCTTTTCTAATAAGATTTTGTGTAAATATAGCATTCATAGAACAGTCACTATTACTCAATAAAAATACAGCACAAATCACTTCTTATCACAAACTCAAAAGGTGAAAAATAATTCAATGATCAAACAAGAGTTTGGAATGCTATTTTTCAGAATTTTCAAATTGTAGCACATAGCATAATATGCATAAGAAAATAGTGTTATGCTCTTTGTTTTATTAAGAAATGATGCAACAATCTCATTTAATCACATAACATTATCAAGAGACATTTTCATCAATTCAATCCACATACTCAAGTGTGATAAAATATTTTACTTAATGTAGAACACAACATGAATGTTATAAACAATTAATTCAATAATTTATCAATCAAAAACATTTCATGAGATATATGCCAATATAATCCATATTCAAAAGATATTCAATAGGATAAATGCAATGTCTCTACAAACGTATGATACTTCTTTCCATTTAGACATTGTTGATGGATCATAATCAAGGAATTTCACAACTCATTCAAATATTCCAATATAAAGCATATAAGCATGAGATCACACTTGAGCATATTCTTGAGATCACAAATGTAGAATTCAAAATATAGATAGTATACATCTCAAAAACATGCTATGACATCAAAATTGATTCTACAAAGATATGACTCAAAAAGGAATTAATATATTAGTATGAAGTCATATATAAGATGTGAAAAGTATGCTCACAAAAAAATTTATCACTTCTTATATCTTTTTCATAGCAATGGATAACATGATATAAAATGTTAATGAATATATGAATCATTCATATTCTAATAAGCATTCATCAAAATAATATAATTCTCATTTTTTAGTTCAATGAATGTTTGAAAGAAACTAGCAGAGCATGACTTAGCAAACTTAGTACAATTAGGTTAAATGAAAGCAATAATTAGACACAACCTATTGTACACAAATCACACCTTAAAGAATATAGAACTTTAAGCTTAAAGGTGTGTTAGGAGTTATACCTTCATTTACCTCTTTGGAATCTTCACCCATACATTACCTCTATTGTTCATCTTGGTGATTTTCATTTCATCATTCTTCTTCTTGTAGGAGCTAATTTTGCTCTTTAGATTGAACACTCTTGTTGTGCATTTCCTCTCGATGTCCTTGGTGTTCTTTGAGATTCCACCTACAAAATATCTTGATTTCTTTCTTGGTACCCATACTTTCTTGGGTCCATGGGGATTAGTCTCAAGAATGTTTAATCTCACAAAAGGTTTAAGAGGATCAAAACCAATGCCTACTTTGTCAAAAACACATCCTTGATTTCCAAGAAGCTTGTTGAGGTTTTCTTTTCCTTTTACAAAATTTTCAAGAGTTTTGTTTAAATCCTCAACATTGTTTTTCAAAATGTTTTTCTCATTGGCAATAGATGTAAAGTCATTTTTCAAAGTAGCATTTTCTATTTTTAAAACACCCATCATTTGAAAGAGAAGTAACTAATTTCTTTAATTTAGAATTCTTAACACAAACGTTTCTAAATATGTCATGTAATTCATTGAAAGCACTTTCAAGTTCTACATAATTAGAAATTACCTTATCATTAGTGGATTCTTCTTTTTCAAGAGTCATGAGACACAGGTTGGTTACTCTATCATTTTCTCCCCAAATGGCTTCCTTTTTGCTGCCATCCATCATTGAAAGTTCATGAGCCATGAGTGAGCCTATGAGTTCTTCAATGCCTAATTTTGTCAGGTCTTTTGCTTCTTGGATAGCTGTAACCTTAACTTCTCATTCATTTGGCAAAGACCTAAGTATTTTTCTTACAAGCTCATCATTAGTATAAGATTTACCAAGAGATTTTAGAGCATTAATAATATTGGTAAATTTATAAAACATCTCAGAAATATATTCAAATGATTCCATAGTAAAGAGTTCATAATCATGAATAAGCATGTCAATCCGAGACTCTTTTATTTGGCTAGTTCCTTCATAGGTGATTTCAAGTTTATCCCAAATCTCTTTAGCAGTAATACACCCAGAAATTTTATTGTACTCATTTGCATCTAGTCCACACACAAGAATAAGCTTGGCTTTAGCATTAGCTTGAAGGAGTTTTGTCACGACCCAAACCCGTCCCTAAGGGTTTAGCATCGTAACCGGCCAGTAATCCGTGATTACCGAAGGCCTGAATAATAGTAATACAATATAAAAGGGGCTGACAGAAGCCAAACAGTAATAACAAGGTATCCAATGAGCTGTGAAAACCTGAATAGGAAAAACTTTTATGGACAAAACCACATTCATAACCATATATATACATATCAGATACACATAGTATGCAGGTTAGGGATTCAATCCCTTCGCCATAACTGTGTAGTCAAAAGTCTTAAACATTCATTACATTAACAGAGACAAAAAGGGTGAATCTGAAACAACCCAAAACAGCCTTGGCTCGAGTAGACTCGGAACCTCGAAGTGAGACACAATGGTTGGCTTGACAAAACATGAGCTTAACTCGACGCTTCTAGCTTTGGTCCGGTGCCTGGCCACCTACATACATATATAAATTGTGAGCTAAAGCCCAGTGAATAACAAATGTGTAAAGGGGTTATGAATGAATGTCCTTTCAGTAATTAAAACAGTCAATTGCATCTGTAACTCAGTTATTCAATCAGTGGCTCATATTTCTTGTCATAACAGTCATTTAAGAATCATTAGTCATACATGGTACATCCAATAGCAGAACAGTACAGTAGGTCTTAATAGACTGAACAGTCAGTTGATGGCCATCAAAACAGTAAACAATAGTAGTTCCAAACATTGGAACTGACAGAGATCTCTGTAACAGTATCAGTAACAGTAACAGTAACAGTAACAGTAGCAGTAATAGTCAGTTGCCATGGATGCCACGAGTACAGTTAATAAAATAGAACAAACATTCATTCAGTAAACAATATCATTTCAGGAAGCAGTACAGTTAATCATTCAGAAAATAATTATAATTTAACATAGCTTTACAACATTGTTATTCACAGATTACCGGGCTATAGGCAGGCTAATCAGCGTCCTCGAGTGCCAGCCATACACAGTTGCAGAACGAACACACACTAAATTACACACTCGGGATTAATAACTTAGCCTTTAACTTGACTTGGTGTGGTTCTATAACATTATCCTCATTATAATCCTTTAAACATGGCCTAGGAATGCCTAGGATGAAATGAGGATGCAAGAATGTACTTAAAAACATTTTCCAAAACATGCTGAAAACAAGGGTCTCGCTCGAGCGTAGACTCCTTCGCTCGAGCGAGCTTACCAAATGAGAGAGGTCGCTTGAGTGTAGACTCCCCCGCTCGAGCGATCTACAAAAATGTGAAAAGTACTAGTTACTGAAATTCTCCGCTCGATGCTCGTTTGAGCGTGAGACACAATTCTTCGCTCAAGCGTAGGTCTCGTCGCTCGAGCGTGCGTCTGCACACGTAAAAACCTGAGAGCTTGTAATTTACGCTCGAGCCAGCATTTCGCCGCTCGAGCGAAATTCTGAAAACAAAGGTGGTCGCTCGAGCGTGAAATCCTTCACTCGAGCGAGGAAGCCAAATTCTTGGTTTTTCATATTTGCTCCCAAGCTTCAAACCATGAATCAAACATGCCAAAACTCATCCTTTTGGGCCAAATTTCTGGAAAACACTTAGAAACTCATAATACAACATGTTTTAAAGATCATTTCATAAAATCAGAGCCCAAAAGTATGACAATTGAACACAAATTCAACTTCAAATAAAGAACATGGTGTAATTATGTCGTGCATGTGTTTATTTGAATTCATAGCCTTTAACACATGATCAAATGAGCCATTCTTTCCAAAAACATAATGAATTCTTCGATTATAACTATAATCTGAACATGCATGGAAGAATTTCATGCAAACTAACTTCAAAACTCCATGATATGGACATGCATGCATGACTTAACTTAGCTCCCATGAATTTAAGCTCAATTCTCCTATTAATTCACCTATTTAATCCACATGCAAGTCCTAGATGACTCAATTTCAAGATTAAGAGGTTGAGTCCTTACCTAGGCTTCTCAATTAAGCTTTACTTAAGCAAGGTTCTTGAGCAAATGTACAATTCTTCAAGGCTCCTTCAAATTCCTCAACATTTTCAAGCAAAACTCTAATTGAAACCAATTCTTCCTATTCTCCCTCTCTTTCACGTTTTGGGGCAAGAAGATGGATAAATAGATGATGTCAAACATGTAAGTAATGAGAACCAAAACAATAGTTTTTGAGGGAGCCCACTCAACGGCAATTATGTAAATAACTTACATTCAATTAATCTAGCATTATTTATTCTAATTTAATCATTCCAAATCGAATTTTAATTAAACCCACTATAAAATTCTATAAATCCTAATTAGCATATAACCCAAGTTGATATCTGAATCAGTTGCCGATAAGGCTTTCAATTCACAATTTAAAATCAAAAATCAAAACCAGAACGGATCGTCTTATATCAAACAGATAAGAATGCAATTAAAATAACATACTCATGTAATCAATTTAGGATTTCATCTTAATCAATTACTTATCACGCTTAATCATGAATTAACGCTAATCAGAGGTGAAGGTTGTCATAAGTTTATAATCACGCTCATCAAATTTATCCTCAAGTTTAGGCACACTGATATGGTCTATTACCTTGGTAGGAATTTTAGAACCTTTAGTAATAATGAGCCACAAAGCATAATTGGTAGCTTGAATATACAAAGTCATTTTTTCTTTCCAATGAATGAAATTACTACCATCAAAGAGAGGTGGTCTATTATTAGCTTGTCTAACAACAGAGTAAGTAGAATACATGGTTGTTATGGATCAAAAACTCAAGATTGTTAAATCTAAACAAGAGACCCAAGCTCTGATACCAATTGTTACCCAAAAAGCAACCTAAGAGGGGGGTGAATTAGGTTTCTACAAATTAAAATTAATAATACGCCAATAAAATTAACTACTAGTCCAACAAATTATTAACAAGCACAATATTGAACTTAGCAGTAAATGATTAAGCAAAATAACAATGAAGTATAACTAACTTACATGGTAAATCAAATGATTAACACATGAATATTAGATAGCTATAGCAGTAGTAGAAAAGTAAAGAGATTAGGGAAGATGAGACAAACAGATTTATAGTTGTTCGGCTTCAACCAAACCTACATCCGCTCCTCAAGCTTCACTTGAGATTTTCAACTATCTTCTAGCTTCACAGGGGTGCTAGCAATCTCTTTACAAATGAAGCAATCCTCCACGGATTTTACATAGACTTCACAAGCGCAAACCCTTGCAAATCTTAGGCGATTCACAATCACTCTCAAGATTTCAAGAACACAGTGTTTGTAACACTTTTACAAGATGAAATGGTATTTTTGCTTTCAGAGAAAGCTTACAATAAATAGCTCTCAAAGATAGATATATAAAATGAAGCTTTGATTTTTCTGTAAATCTCACACAGGAAAGATGAGTTTAATACTATAAGGCTCAGTGTATAATTTCTGAGAATAGATGTGAGTGATTATAGATCAAAGAATATTTTCAGATTTTTTGTAACTTGTTTACATTAGAGGCTTTGGTATATATAATGTAAATTATAGTCGTTTATAGCTGTTGTATTCATTTGAATTTATAGTCGTTTATAACCGTTATAGTCATTTGAATTTATAGCCGTTAATAGCCGTTGTACTTCCATCATTATCAATTTGAATATCTTCCACTCCATCATTACAAATTTGAGTATCTTCCACTTGAACATTTTGGCTTTTTGAACCTTTATAGCCGTTTATAGCCGTTGTACTTCCATCATTACTAATTTGAATATTTTCCACTTGAACCTTTTGAACCTTTAAGTGTGCTAAGCTATTTGAACATTTATTTTGGGCTGTTTGAACTCCTGATTTAATCAAATATTAAATACATTCTAACAACATTTAGGATAAATGTTTAGGTGAGAAATAATGGGAGAAAATAAATTTTGATTAAAATATAATTAAATAAATCATCAAAATAAATTTTGGATTCTATTTTTTCTCTTTCAAATAAATTAAAACATAATTAAATAAATAATCAAAATAAATAACTGTAACAGAAATTTATCTATTGAATAGAAATATCTGTTTTGGAATATCCATGGATGATAGTCTTGTTTGTTGTAAACATTGCATAAGGATCAGGTTGAATTGAAACTAATTTCTCATTCATTGTGCATTGTGCATCATTATACATTGAACATTGTAAATGTATTGGTTTTGAGAAAAATTGGTGAATACCTTGGTGAATCTGGTTAGGGAGTGTGATTATGGTTATGATGTTGGCCTATGTGTCCTTGGTGAAAGTCTAAAAACTCGCGCGGTTAGGTGCTAATCCTTCCGGTTAGTACCATTAAAATGGCTTTGGTAGGGTTTGTATAGCCTACTAGCAGACACGTATCTAGAGATTCCTAGTGTGTTGTATCTACTACCCTATTTTCTGTATAAAATGATTATTTTCATGAATTGATAAATAATCTGACATTGTATTGTTTTGAGATGGAAAAACAAGAAATGTTTGGAAAATGGCATGTATTATGCATTTACCTTAAGATTTTGCTAAAATTCATATATTGTGTTAGAGTATTGCTACTGGACTTTGGCTCACCTTATGTGGAAAATAACTTTCAGGTACTGATGATATGCCTCTGCTAAGGACATAGCTTGGGAGGACTCGGAGCCTAAGACTTCCCTTTTTGTTTTTTGATGTAAATATTTTTGTTCAACCCTTGGGTTTTACTTGTATTGAGTTTAAACTCATTTTGTTGTAACCAAGTATCGTCTTGGAAAGTTGTAAACCATTAGAGTATTTCTTTATTTGATTTTACTTTTCTTTATACTCTTGTATCTTTGTCATATGCTATAGATTCAGAATTTAAGATTTATGAATATATATTGCATATATTATCTTTTGTAATGATCAAAGATAAAATGAATGGAAGATATGAGATTATTGATCAATTATGTCATTATTATGAGTTGGGTTAATATTAATTATTTCGGGGCGTTACACTTATAACAAAATAAATTTTTAATTTTTAATTTTTAATAATAATCACTATGTTCGGTTCCAGAAAATTGAATCCACTTTTTTAGAAATTAAATTTTTTTAAGTGAATTTTTTAAATATTTTATTCAAATTTTTTATTTTTCAGATATACCTAATCGAAATATACATAAAAAGTATAATATTTGTGAAAAAAGAAACTTTAAAAAATTCACAAAAAATATATAAAAATTCAATACATTTTCGAATTTTGTTGTATTCAATGAATTTTTTTTAAGATTTTATATAAAAAAAATTACTTTTTAAGTAAATTCAAATTAAGTAGATTTAAAAAATTAAAAATATAAAAATACAAATTGAAAACTTAGGAAGGGACGACATTTGATTAACATGGAACAATTACCTTATCATTATGACTTTTCAAAAATATTGGGGGTATACCATATTATTGTTTACTTATTTTAATGACTTGAAATTTAAATTTTGAATGATTTAGTATGTGAAGGAATTGGATTTAGAATGATATTTAACTTAAATTTTTATAATTTAGTTGGT
Organism: Camellia sinensis; assembly: GCF_055761805.1. NCBI lineage: Eukaryota > Viridiplantae > Streptophyta > Magnoliopsida > Ericales > Theaceae > Camellia > Camellia sinensis. Next base: position 66,671,388 of record NC_138972.1, read on the forward strand.
TTACAATTTAGCTTCAATTTTTTTTTTTCCCGCATAATTTGGTTGCTACAGTTTCATATATATATATATATATATATATTTGGTACATGTATTTTTTATGAATTATATAATTGCTATATGTTGTATAATTCATTTGTTTCAAGTACTTCAGTTTAAATATTGATTTGTTTTTAAAATTTATTTTTAATTTTGAAACAAATAAAATTTTTATGAAAATTAATTTTCGTACAAATTTTATTTTCATTTTTTCAACTAATTAAACACATTCAGTAAATTTTATAAATATTCATAATCAAAATCTTAAATATTTTATGTATTTTTTTTCAAAGTACCATGAAACTGTATTTTTCCCAAATTAAAAAAAAAAAAAAAAAAAAAAAGAAGAAGAAGAAGAAGAAGAAAAAAGATAATCTTTATGGTCTTGTTAGTTAAAAAATGAATAAATTACACTGATCTTCCTTGAGTTTTGAAAACATACAACAAATCTCACAATTTTAACATAATTATAGCAACCTTCCTTAAAAATTAGAAGTGTTTAAATTACTCAATAAACCGAAAAATCGAACCAAACCAATCTCTTTGGGTGGATTGGTTTGGTTTTTGAGTGCATTGATTTGGTTTTGAGTTTTCAAACTATCAAGCCGGTAGAATTGGGTTGGTTCCTGATTTAGGCCTTACATAAATTGAACCAACCCGAAAACCGAACCTATATATATATTTTTTTAAATTTTATTTATATTGGCATGTCTTCACCTTATTGCTTTATTACAATGGACTTGATTACACTCAATTTTTCATATACAAAAATTATTAGGTAATCGAAGGAAATACTTGACGCTTGAGTCAGATTTTGCAATTTATTTAATTTATATTGATTATATTTAAGCTTGAGTTAAATTTAATTTGTATTGGCTTGCACTAAAAAATATTAAACTTTTTGTTTGTGTTATGTTAAATGCTAAAGACTTGTTTATTTTAATTATTTATTATTGATTGATTTACTTATTTTAATATAGTGGAACCGTGTTTCCAATCTAAGCTACATTTGGTTGGGTTGGGTTGGTTCTAGTGGATGAATAGCTTGGTACTGGATCTAAAAATTTGGAACTGATCATAATTGGATTGATTCAAAATTTAGTGTCAAACTGAACCAAACCGACCCATGAACACCCTTACTAAAAATGACCGAAACTAATTCAAATAGTATAAAAACACAAGTATAAATAGTCGAGAAAATATGTTTCATTATAAAAGAGATGATAATATTATTTGTCCATCCATATGACTGATGAATTGTAGATAAAAATAGAGTTAAGCCTGGTTTGGCATATTCTAAAAAAATCAAAAAGTCAAAAAGTCACTATCCTATTTAAGTCACATCATCTTATTTAAGTCACATCACCTCTCTACTACATCACTTCAAATCCAACCCATATTTCATAAAAAGTCAAAAAGTGCACTTACTTAGAACATCCCAAAAAGTTAAAAAGTGCACTTAAATTAAAACCTTAAAGTTGTATTTGGATCATAATATTGATTAGTGATTTAGAAAGGAAAATAGAAAAAATGGGACAAATATAAATGATATATAGATTAAATTTTTCTTCATTTTTTTTCGTTTTTCCAAAATCCTATGAAATTCATTTTTCAAATACAGCAAAAGAAAATTAAATGTAATTATATCAAATTTTGAAACTTCTTGTATTTCATTTTGACCTTTGGAAAGTCACTATAATTTACCCAAAAAGAATATAGGAGGCAACGATAGTAATCGTCCCTACAATATATAAGAGTTTTAGAAATTAAATTTTTTAATTTTTAAAAGTGAAAATTTTGTTATAAAAGATATTTACACTGTGTTTGGTTAGACGATTTGAAAAGAAAAAAAGAAAACGTGCGTGAAATTAAGTGAAATATAAATATATTTTATTCACATTTCACTTATCTTTTCCATTTTTCTTTCCAAATCCCCCAACCAAACACAGCATTAGGGACTAATTTCTATAGCTTTGAGGATAGTCGCTAAAAGATCGTCCTAAAAAATCATAAATAATGCTTTTAACTACAAAATTTTCAAAATATCACAAATAAATGCACTTTTAGAGACAAAATAATTTGCTCCAAAAATGATAATAATTTGTTACTAACGTCTAATTTTCTTTGCTAAAAATATAATAATAGCATTTTTTTGTAACAAAAATATTTAATCCTTAAAAATAATTTTATTCCTAAATTTTGATTTCAAAAATTAATTTTTTTTTATAGTGAGTGGTGGACGGAGAGAGAGAGAATTGAAAATGATTGAAGGTGGTGGAGGTAGTATGGTTGTGATCGTGGAGAAAGAGGGATGTGGTGGAAGCAGGCCAACCCATGCATAAAGCCACTAAAGCATGGGCTTAAGGGCCTCATTTTGTAAAAGGCCTTATATTTTTTATATTATAAGAAGTTATATTATAAAGGAAAATTTATTAGAAAATCTTTTTAAGTGTTTGTATCTTAATTAGTAGGGCTGTGCAAAATACTGTCCAATTTGTTAAAATTGCACCGATCCGTATCAATTCACACCGCTCTAACCGCTAACTGCGGTTTAAATTTTAAAATTTATAATCCGCCAATCGAACCGCTCCGGTCCGCTAAAGTTAATACATATAAATTTTTTAACTTTCAATGAAATATCAATATAAAAATGAGTGTGAAAAAGATTTAAAATATGAAATTTATTACAAATTAGTGGTTATATATATGAAACATATTATGTAAAATTACTTTGTGTCATATATCTAAAAAATATTATACAAATTAATGTGATATATTATGCAAATGTATATAATTAGTTAGAATATTCTTCAATCCGCCAATTCGCCAAAAACCGCCCAAACCGCAATTGGTCAATCCGCCAATCTGCTAACCCGCCATTCGGTTTGTAATTTTACTCTCAAACCGCCCGAACCGCACAGCGCACACCCCTACTAATTAGTTTATAAGATATTTTTATATTTTAATAAGTCTATTATTTGGATATTTGATCTATCAAATCTTAATTCTTTTCTTTAAGGTATTTTATAGACATTTCTACCCTTACAAATAGTTTTTGAATGGTTAGCAATTTGGTGATGTAAACATTCATATTTCACAATGTGAATATTCATATTGACGTGTGAATGTTCACATTGATGGTGTGAACGTTCATAAGGGTATGTTTGATTGACAGGATAAGAGTATAGGATTGAGATTATTTATCCGTAGGCCTAATAATCCTATGTTTGTTTTGAAATTTTGTTTCAGGATTATTAATCCAACTAATTTGTAGGATTATTAATAATGGGGTAAGGGTGAGATTATATATCCTGAGTTGAGAAATAAAATAAAGAAAAGACCCTTTTACCCTTGACTAAAAATTAAAACACTTATATTTTTATATAATTTTATATTTTAGAAGGCTAAAAATAATTTTTAAAAATTAAAAAATATTTTTTTTTTAAATTATTTTTTGATATTCATTTTATCAAATTAGTTTACATTTATAAAAAAAAATTAAAAACAAACCAAACATGGTCTTTGTATTTTGTATTTTTATTTTGCTTTTATTTATTTATTTATAATTTTTTTCCAAAATCATGTTTATGAAGAAATTTTGATAAAGTAAAGATTGTGGAAAAAAAAAATGATAGAGGGTAAGATTAGAAAAGAAGATAAATATAATTATAATCATACATTCATATGTTTTCTTGTCCAATGCAAATCAAACAATTGATAAGGGGATAATTATATTTATCCTACTAATCCAATTAGATAGTGAATACCATACTAATTTGATGGGATTATTAATACCTTCAGGTCATGTTTGTTTGGATGGACATGAGCTTGGGATTGGACTAATAGTCCAATAAAATTATTAATTCGATATTTGGTTAAACAATTGAAATACGGATTAACAATTCATTCGGATATGGTATCCTACATATAATAGACTATTCAATTCCATAGAGGGGAGGAGATATACATTGGAGGAATAAGCCAAAGTTTAAATTATTAATCCTTCATTATAATCCTAACTTAATCCAAACATAGGATTGGATACACAATTAAAAGGGATTCATAATTCTAAAACTATATTAGTCATAGAAATGCTAATCCAATCTAATCCAGTATTCAACCAGCGTAATTTTTTACAGGCATTGGACTATTAGTCATTGATCAATGACTAAAAATCACGTTGATTGAATATCGATAACTATTTCATCAGATTAATTTTTTGTCAACCGTTAATTTGTTCACAGTCTTTTTTTTTTTTTTTATACAAAACTGATTAATCACATAACTATCAATATCTAATCAACGTGATTTTTTACAGGCACATAATACTTGACAAAATTTACACATTAAACGGTTCAGATTATTAAAATAAGACCCATGATAAATCCCTACAAGCCAAACAGTACCGTCCAAGCTGATCTCAAACTGGAGGGGAACTGCCCCCTTAACAAAATAATATCACTAGCACCACAAATAAGGAAATTTCAAACTACGTTGTTTTATTATTGAATATACTCTCTATCAATTCATTTGTATTTCGTAAAATATAAAAATGTGTGATCAATCAATATTATTATTATTTTTTTTTTTTCAACAATTTTTAGTCCTTCAATTTACCAACTGAGTTATTATATGATCATATGTACCCATTATACATTTTTCTACTAAAAATCCTACATTATTTTCAAATGTAGCAAAAAATAGAAGGCAAAAAGAGAAAGTACAATTAATGAAAGATTCTAAAGCGAATAAGAGCCTTTTCCACATATATAGATTTGACAATAAAAATGAATGCCAGTTAATAAGAATTATTTAATTTAAAATTGACAAACTAAGTGGACAATGTCCTCCAAAACAAAAAGAACATATTGGGTTTAATACACACACCCCAAAAAAAAAAAAAAAGAAAAAAAAAAAGAACTTCCTCTCACAAATTTTGTGGATTAGCACCAGGTTGATCGGGTTCCACAAACCACTTGTTAATCCGTTTTTTAGCAATGGATACCTGCAAACATCAATTTAAATGAGAACTCAATCCTTTTCTGGTAAATTTAGAAAAAGGGGCTTTCACAACGCGTAATGATAGGCTCAGTCATGGGGTTGCCCAAGCTAATTATGAAATTGACTAGGAAAGAAAATTGAAAGTTAGGCACATGAAATTGAAAACACACCAATATTAATTACCTGTTTATCCCAATCAGTTTTGTAAGTGATTATAATGAGAACAATAGTTTGAACAAATGTGCCAAATAGCATACCAATCCAAACACCCTACAAAACAAATTTCCAAAAATGAATTGTTAGTCGATGATTATACTAAAAGTTGGCACACACACGACGTGTGTGTTGACGGTTATCTAAAAAAGTTAGATCTAAAACAATTGAATCTGATAATGGCAATTATTTGAAGTAGTTAGATAGCAGTTATATGATGAAGAGTATTTTGGAAAAACAAAATCTGTGACATCCACATCAACTCAAGAGTTGGCTCCATATAATAGATTGATAGATTTGTTAGAAGGTTTGGAAAAGAGTAGTCCTGTCTACTCATGGAAAACAGATCAAGGAGGAGGCAAATAATACAAGTATTTTGTTAATTGGTACCACATAAAGAAAAGTTTGAATTAATTAAAGCTCCAATAGCATATGTAGTGATTCCAATTCACGTATTGAAACCCTAGGTTAGGGGTGTAAACTGTTCGGTTTGATCGGTGTTGAGATTATATTTAACACCAAACCGATTCTTTTGGTTTTTATGATTGAGAAATCGATACAAACCGTATACTACAATTCGGTTTTATCGGTTTTGTCAGTTTGATGTAAAAGAGAAATTTACATGAAATTTTACATTGAAAATAAATGAAAAAAATATATGAAAATTGCTCTATAGATGTTTTTCTTCCTAATTTTTATCACAAAATATATTAGTTACTTCTCATTTAATGTTCAAGAAATTATAATATAAAAATATTTAAATATAATATTCAGTCTGTTCTGTTTGTATCGATATAAAAAGTTTCAAAACTAAAACAGACCGGATGTTATGAAAAACAGACCCAAAACTAAAATTTCAGTCTGTTTTGATCGGTCGGCTCGATTTTATAGGTTTTTCTTACATCCCTACCCTAGGTTCCAAAAATTGACAACAATCATTATGCATTGTTTCTGTGGTCATTCACTCATTACAGCCACTATAGTTGTATGACAGAAATTCACAACCTTAATAATAGCCGTCACCATTACAGCACAGTTTCGGTAGTTACGACTGTTATTTCAACAAATTTTGAATATAAGACCACTTTTCATTTTTCTTTTTCCGAGTTGTTAAAAATACAAAAACTACTTATAGAACTTATGCACAAATTTTAGATCTACGTGTTTTGAGTATCCAGCCTTCAAATTCTTTAATATTTGAGTTGCTATCAAGGTTAAATGAGCCTAATTTTCTCTCTTCTCTCTTATTTATTTATTTATTTATTTTTGTTGTCAAACTTTCATTACTCTTTTTTATGGCCAAAACTTTCATTACTACCACATTAAGGGTTGGTTTGGGATGTCCTAAAAAAATGTACATTTTGTCTTTTTACGAAAAGATGTGCAGAAAAGTAGAGAGGTGATGTGATGGAAAAAAGATAAAAAGATGGATTATATAGTGTATACCAAACCAACCCTAAAAAAACCTACAAAAACTCGCTAGAAAATGAGGAATAAAAATAAAATGACTCACTTTGACTTGCATATTGAGTACATAACCAAGAACCACTCCCACAGGAATCCCAACAAGGTAATAGCATGCAATGTTAACATATGCTACAATACTCTGCCACCCCGCTCCAACAGCAACACCTGAAATATGTAAAACAAAAACAGAATTGAAGCATTTGGCAAGACATGTCTACGAAACTATCTCCAATATACAATGCCTAGTATTAAGACATCTCAAGACATTTAAGGAATACGACCTTAACTCCAAAAATGAAAAGAAAAGAAAAAGCAAAGATGAAAAACTGTTGTGTGTCTATGGCTTGTCTCGGGAAAAAGTTCACAACCCTTATATAAAAAAAGGTTCGAATAGACAATCTCAAAACCCTTCATATAGACGTAACAATGAATTCAAAATTTAAACTAAAAACTTAACCATTAAACGGTTAGAGAAAACCTTGAACAGTTTTGAACCAAACAAATTTGAACTAATGGATATTCTTGTGAAAGGAAAGGCTCTTATAGATCAACAAAAATATGCTCAAGATTCCTATGTGGGAACCAAGCAAAAAATTTGAGCCTACGTGTTTGGGGGAAAAGTGAAAAATTGGATTCTCACCAAAATCTAAAAGTGAAAGTGTAGAGAAATTATTATTAATTAGTAAATAAACACCAACACCTAGTAATTTACTGGAAGAAAGAATCATATGAGGAGAAGTAAGCTTAATTACCGGAAAGAACTGGTTGAATGCTGTTGAGAAGTATGGAACAGGCCAATAGAGGCGCTAAATCTGCTACTGCAGCAGCCACCTCGGGACTTTCCGTAAATATGTACGCAAGGCGCCCTCGAAAGAAGAGGAAGAAGATGAATAACACAAATCCGATGGTGAATGAGGTTAGCACTATATTCAAAATCGAGAACTTTGCAGCTTTTGAGTTCCCTCCTCCCAGTTCATTTGAGACCCGTACGCTAAACAAGTTTCCAAAAACAAATGGAACCCAAGAATAAGAGTAAAAACATAAACATGATCATCCAAGAAATGACAATAATGAAATCAACAAAACCAGAAGTAATTTATATACCTTGCTGCAGCCAAGAAACCAAGAGATATCATCATTTCCCAGCCATTAATATTGAGGCTGCAAATTAAAAGGCAAAATATTAAGTGATCAAATGGCCGAGATGATATGAAAGGCAGATTTAAAGTGAAGAGGGAAAGGACACAGAATTTGAAGAAGAATGGAGTTATTACCAAATAGAGAGAGCATCTATGGCAACCTCAGCATTCACCATGTTTCCTGTTAAGAGAACCAGTATGGTATTGTACCAGAGTTCAAGGCTGTCATTGAAATCATATGTTTAAATCAATTAATCAAAATGGAAGCAATATATATCAATAATTTCATCTACAAAACAGATTTATAGCAATTTGTGAGCTGGTTCTTCGCGTTTCTCATATTCTAGCCAAATTTTTTGATAGAAGTAACTCAGGTTAATGACATAATGGTTCCCAAAATATGCAATACATTTAGAAACTAAAAGATAACTACACCCAAAGGCATTACGAAAGACCTTACTTTGGGCTAGAAAAACCATCGCACTTCACCTTATACTTTAGTTCACAACCTTTTAACTTTTCCAGTTTGGTCTAACAAGTATGAAAATTGTCACACTTTAGTCTCTGATGTCATTCAAAATCAATAACGGTAGAAGGGGTGTTTTCATAATTTTACATAAAGCCTCAACAAAATCAAAAAGGCCAAATACAAATAGCCCCAAAAATACGCATTTTGGTCCACAAATAATGCATTTTGTTCCATGTCAGTCCTTTGTTAGATTCTGATCTCCAAATCTCTTTATTTTGTTGTTTTTTGTAAAAATTCAAAAATACCCCCCCTCCAGTTATTGATTTTGAATGGCGCTGATACCAACCACTAAAATGTAACAGATCATAAATTTAGGGATCAAAACATATATTGCATTCTTTAGAGACAATTAGTACCATTTCCTTGCTTTTCCTAATAACTTGCAATAGATGAAATAAGGATTACCAGAGCATGGCACCAGATGACAAAGAAAGCTTGATGATCGGCCATAGATCTTTGAAAGCCAAGAATGAAAAACCTTTCCATGTTTCTGGACACCCTCCACATATAACAAATGCGAGCTGACCAATATTTGGAATCCAAAACGCCAGAATTGTAGATATCATTGCCCCGGGAATTCCATACTTATACTTCACTGTCAAGAGCCATGAGAGCAGCACGTGGATAGAAAGCGAAAATGCTGCCAAGTATGCAATGATCATGTTCTTGCTCTGTGCTTGTAGGAACATTTGGCATGTGAATGATGGGATGAAGGAGAACACCACTGGGATTAACCATCGAGCAATTGTTCCCGCCATTTCAGCAATGGAATCCTCCTGGCCCAATGCTTTCAAAATCGGAGTTGTGAAAATGAATACGGGGAGAAGACAAATTGAACAAACGAACAATATAATCCATGATCTTTGAAGATATACACCGAGCATGTGGTATTGTTTTGCGCCGTATGCTTGGCCACATAGAGTCTCCAATGCGCTCGCCATTCCCAGCTGCACAATCAAGAATTCAGTGAACCAAATTTGTGAAATTTCCTCCTTTTTTTTTTGGTTCTAATTTTTGGATAAGCAACCAAAATTTTGAAATTATAAAGCCCAGAATTTGTGTAGCTTTATTTTTTCTTTTTTCTTTGTTGTTCCTTTTTGATGAATTTGTTGCATACATGTTGAGATCTTTATACCATCATCTATTTAACCCGAAGATGGCTAATAAGTCAACTATTAACAGTCAAATGTAGTGAAATCAAATGCCCAAAAGTCAGCTCTACTTGCAAATTAACCATGAGTTCTGAAATCAATCGTCATTATTGCTTAGCTTTTTTCTTCTTTTTTTTGTTGATAATCCATGGTATCTCCTTCCCAGCCTAATTGGACTCGAGTTACCTCGTATCTAGACAATCAAGAGCTAATTCCTCGTATCTAGACAGTTGAGAAAGAACTAATTCCTCGTATCTAGACAGTTGAGAACTAATCCCTGGAGGCGCTAAAGTTAATGACCGGACAAATCTCTAGTGGCCTGTTGGGAAATTAGAACTCGAAACTTTAAATCTTATTCTCAGGTATATAATAAATAGACCTCTTGGAAATCAAACTTTACCATCAAAGGATTCTTCAAATCTAAATTTGTTCAGAAACCACAAGGTTTAGGTCTTACATTACTATTTCATTTGGGTGAAAAAAACATTATTGCAGCCACTATAGCAGCATAAAAGTGCAAGTTCATCATGATAATCACTTGATAGATATATATAGTCCCTCAACCTCAGTCATTTTTCTCTCTAGGAATTCAGTTTCAGCAACTGTGTTAATGACCACCCTTTTTTTTTTTTTTTTCTTTTTTTACATACCAACTTTTTCAGCATCTATTGATGTGATGTGAGTCACAGTCATAGTGAATCATATACTTTGTTTTCTGATTACTTTTCGGAAAACTTTTTCAGTTGTTTAGGTCTGGTTCGTTGCCACAATGATAATTATTAGGGTTAATTACATTTTTGGTCCCCAAATAATGAGTCTTCTGTTATTTCGGTCCCTAATAGTTGAATTGTATCAATTTGGTCTCCAATATATAAAAGTGTTTTAATTTTATTTCCAATATTTAAATTGGGTCAATCTGATTCTAATGTTTAAAAAGTGTTTCATTTTGATATATAAAGCAAACATCCAATGTTATAAGAATTATATCTTTAAGTTCTAAAGATAATAAATGGTGAAACACTTTGCAAATATAACTATATAGGAATTATCTTGAACCTACACCATTATTGTTGCTACCAAAATACTATAAGAATAATATTATATGCACCAATTAGTATACTAATTAGAGGATCAATTGATGATGTGACATAATTTAAGAGAAGTTCCAATACTTATTAAATGAAAAAAGTATTATTAATTACTCATTATCAAGAGTGCTAGGAGCCTGATGCACTTGTTAGCATGATCCTATAAACATATATGTACACTGAATAAAATGTAATAAAAAACAGATTGAATGGGAGAATCTATTTCATATATCTAATTGCACATAGAATTTTCACCAAATGTGATACAGATTCTTTTGTCTTAAATCTGTATCCCATTCTATATATAAAAAAGAAAATTACTACGTGTTTATAAAACAGTCATTTCAACAACTTAATTTGTTCTTGAAATTACTATTTATGGGATCTAAAGAAAACAAATTAAATTGTAGAGATAGGCTATACACGTGTATATATACACATGGGTTTATAGAATAGAACATACCAGGATGCCATTGGCAAACCTGAAGAGGACTGTAAACACAAGAGCAAAGCCAGCAAGCTCAGTAGGACCAATATGCCCAACAAATGCCTGGCTAATTACATTAATACCAAAGGTTGAAAATCTGGTGAATATTGCTGGACCAGCCACCACCCACATTTTCTTTGTCTCTCTCCATATCTTCTCCTTAAATGTTTCATCCCTACCACCATTACCTACCCTCTCTTCTTCTTCAGCATTCCTCAATAGCTTCTCGTTTATATCACCATTCATTTTTGTGAACTATGCGCTCTCCTTCTCTTCTGCTTCTTTCAATATACACTGCAAAAAGAAAGAGATGGATGATGTGAGACAAGCACAAGTAGGCAAGTACACTTTGTTTGGTTACTTTGAGAGAATAAAAGGAATGATTACGTTAGTTCATATAGAAAAGAAAAGTAGAGATTTTCCATCCTCTTGTTGGATAAATGAGGGATAAAATAAGAAGAAAATGATTTTTTCCTATTCTATTTTATTAAACTGTATAAAAGTAAAGAACATAAATTATTATATTTAATATTACCAAAATAATTTTTTATGAGTGTTAAATTTTTTTATTTCTTTTTATATATATAAAAGGGTAATTTTGGTATTATAAAAATAGTAATTTGCTGGTTTCTTTTCTCTCTTTATCTCTTGACTTTTGAAGATTTAAAATGAATTTCTCTTCATTTCACTTCATTCCTCATTTCTTTATTAATCCAAACAGGTGATTTGAAGCAAGGGAATTTTTTATTTTATTTTTTTTTTCATTGCCCAATCACTCAATCCAAATGAGTCGCTAAATGTTGGGTATAATGGTCATGATATCAATTAATTAATGAGAGTTTTCACCTGGTAGAAGTGGAGAATATACGATTAAATTAGTAGGACACAAAAGTTATCCAACTAACGTATCTTATTATTATTTTTTATTAATAAGTGACACTACATAGGATGGTGTGTGATCATCATTCCACGTAGGCCTAGTTTGGGAAGACTAAATAAGTGCACTTTTTGACTTTTTATGAAATATGGGTTGGGTTTGGGTTGGGTTTGAAGTGATGTATTAGAGAAGTGATGTGACTTAAATAAGATGATGTGACTTAAATAGGATAGTGACTTTTTGACTTTTTATCTTTTTTCAACCTTCCCAAACTAGGCCTTAGGCACCGTTTGGGAAGGGATTTTGTGGGTTTTTTTTTACTATTTTAATCACAAAAGACAAAATAGGTTATTTTAACCACAACAAACAAAACATCACATCTAACCCAAAATCATTACCCTCTTCTCTCACAAAAAAAGTTTAAAAAGTCAAAAAGCTAAAAAGTCTTTCCCAAACCAAACTTTTTAACCCAAGTTAAAATAGCAAAAAAAGACCAAAAAGTCAACTCACTTCCCAAGCCAACCCTTTAATATTTGTTCTAACCAGTGAGTAATAGATCTAGAAAGAAAATGATACTCTTACAAAAAATTTATACAGAATTGTTAATCAAAATTATATAGGTTTGGAATTTTAAAAAATATGTCCCTTAATGAGCCTTTTATTTGAAAGTGATAAAATCAAATTTTAACATGTCATTTTATATTATTATTATTATTTTTTTTTTTGGCACAACTTTTTTATTTAAATAACACTATTGTAATGCCAAAAGGCAATACATTGTGGCTTACAATATGAATAATATTTATAAAAATAGAATTAAAACAAAAAAATAAAAAAAAACTCTGGTGTGGTGTGGCAGGAATTTTTCTTTTTCTTTTTTTTAAAAAAAAAAAATGAGTAAGAAGCCAACCTATAATATTTGAAAATATTATTTACTAATTTTTAAGGATTTTTTCTAAACTTTCGGAGTGATTTCCAAATTTGCCATGAATCTCTCTACAATGGTGTTATTATAATAATCTAACTATTTAGATTTAAACCAAAAAAAATTAAGCCATATAATACATGCTATTTTAATGTTATTACTTCAAATTTAAATTTGAACTGTTGAATTATGTATGTTATTAATATTTTTTATTGTTAAAAAAATAAAAAATAAAATAATTGCACAATAGAATAGTAGAGGATCCTTATCCCCTCCAACTACCCCTTGGGCTCATCTTCGTCATAACACAGCCTACAAAATATTTTTGTAATATAATAATAATTGCATTTTTGTAAGATAATAATAATTGCATGCCACGACAAATATAAATGCAAAATTGCAAGTAATTTTATTTTTACACGCCAATTTCTTTTAGTTCACAAATTTAATTAATTTTTAGATAAATTATACTGACATTTTTTGAGATTTTTGTTTAATATAAATCTCTCATTCACATTTGAAAAATTACACTTAATCCTTATCAAAGTAAAATGACATTTATCCATTAACCTTTATACATATAAAATAATACTAATATTTTGTTCATGTCAGAAATAACAATCATCTTTTTTGGTTTAAATTACAAAAAATTAATTTTTTTTATTTTTCGTGTTTATTTATTTTTACTATTTTTTTTAATATTTTAAGCATTTTTTTTATTTTTTAGATACACATAATCTAGATATATTTAAGAAGTATAATAGTTTATAATTTTTTAAATTCACCAAATACAAAAAAAAAATATAAAAATACAAAAATTTAATAATACTATAATAAATGTGAATGACGGTGTTTGATAATATCATAATAAATGTGAGTGAACACCTATAAATATAATTTATATTTACAACATCACTATCACAATATTTTTATGATATTTTTTTGTATAAATGTTTATATAAATTATATTGAAAATATAAATATAAATTATATTTATAAGTGTTTTATTTTAAAGTGAAAGGCCACTATTAAGCTATAAAAAATAAAATGAGTGAGATCCCTTTTTTAGTGGATCCCCACAAACCCCAAAGTGATCCACACCACTCATACATCGTGAGTGGTGTGGATCACCTTGGGAGTTGTGGGGATTCTCCAAAAAGGGGTCTTTATCATTGTTGTTAAGTTATATCATTATGTTTGAAAATTTTATATAAAATTTATGTTTGTATATTATTACTCAACAAGAATATGTTCAGGTAGAATTTAATGATAAAAAGATGTAGAATGTAATCATAATGATAAAAAGAATAAATAGTAGGGAAAATGACAAAATGGTCATTTAAAATCCATGGGCAATTTGTAATGAGATTACAAATCTCAGGGAGAGGAATGTAATTTTTCAAACGTGAAGCGAAAATATGTATTAAACAAAAACCTTAGAAGGTGTTAGTGTAATTTATCCTAAAGTTTTTCTTAATATAATTTTGTTCTAAAATTTAAATATCATAATGCCCTACCATATTCTATTCAAACCATAATTCAAAAACATGACAACCATCATCCATCGCCAACGCCATCTCTCCACTGCCAACCCTTCCAGTTGCCTCTTTTCTCCTCTACCTACGACTACTTTCTACTACGAACCGTACACTTCTACATGTTTCCTGTTGTGAACTGCTCACTTCGAGGTTAACTTTTGAGGTTTAGGATGGAAATGAATGAATTAAGGGTGGCGGTAGCAGTGGTAACGGAGAGCTAAGAGTGGCAGCAACGGTAGTGAAAAAGGATGGGTGGATAGAAGAAAAATTAAGATTTTAAAATTGAAGATAATGGTATTATTGGAACAAAGTGATATGTACTGAGATTTTTTATTTTATCTTTTTATGTGTATATTGATAAAGTGTTCATTAAGATGAGATTAATATTTTTTTACGTGTATATATATTTATTTTTGTATTTTTTTAATCTCTATTTTCTTTGTTTATTCTCACCTGCTATCATCAATTGCTATCATCAATTGCTATCCATTGCTACTACTGGCAACACCCTGGAAAAGTCGTTAATGACTACAACAGTGAGTTATGGTGGTGGACCCGTGGACAAATAGATGAGATTAAGGCCAAGTTTGACATGATTGAAAAAAGATAAAAAGTTAAAAAGTCACTATCTTATTTAAGTCACATCATCTTATTTAAGTCACATCACCTCTCTAACACATCACTTCAAACCCAAACCAAACCCAACCCATATTTCATAAAAAGTCAAAAAGTGCACTTATTTAGTCTTCCCAAACTAGGCCTAATTTGATCATTCAAATTATTGTTGTCATTTAAAAATAAAAATAAATAATAAATAAAAGAAAAAGTATGACTTTAAGTACGTACTTTTTTAATAAATATAATTATTCTAACATTATAAAATGAAATTATCAAACTTTTATCCCCTTCATTACTCGCGAGTGCCAAACCAAATAAAAATAAAACCGTCATCCACCTGGCCAAAGTCTTAAATTTATCGAGAAATTACTCTTTAGCGCAATGTTGTAAAAATAATTTCATATAAATAGTAAACTTTATAGATATTAATAATTAAAATTATATATTTTTCATGAATCTATAAGTAATTTATAGAAGAATCACTACATCTAACTTCACCTAAATTTATGGAGAAATTACTTAACAGGTGTCGTTTGGGAAGAGCTCATTTGGACTCTTTTGGCTCTTTGAGCCACAAAAGACAGAATAGGCTATTTGAGCCACAACAGACAAAACATCACATCTAACACATAATCATTATACTCTTCTCTCACAAAAAAAGTCCAAAAAGCCCTTCCCAAACTAAGCTATTGAGCCCGGGCTCAAATAGTCAAAAAAGTCAAAAATCCAACCCACTTCCCAAACGGAGGCACAGTATAGCAAGAAAAAAAAAATTACACAAATATAGAAGGGTAGAAGTGAGATCTCCAATTCTACAGTTTTTCACTTGCACCCCACCATAACATCACTTATACCACCTATATATTTATAATTTTTTTTTCTTCCTCTACCCTTATCTTAAGTAATTTTTCCTAAATTTATCACCATAGAGCCAGTTGCTGATGATAGTGAGGTTCTAAAGTCCGTGTCAATCTTGAGTTTGATAAACTGTGATTTGTGAAAGCTAATTATAAAAATAGAATATTTAAAAAAATCCAATCAAAGACTTGTATTGTTATTTGGGTAAAATGGAGGTCGGCAAAATAGGTGGAAATTAATATTAATTGTGAGTAAGACAAAAATGGCACTATCCTTTGGTGGAGGAAACAAAACGCGGCAACGATTAACCAAAGAAAGAAATTTATAAAATTACAATATGTTACACATTTTTAGATAGGCGTGTATTGCATATTTTGTGGTTTAAAAATATTTAATAATACCATAAAAATGAGTAAATTTATGGAGGATTACAAAAACACACACAAAAAATAAAAAATAAAAATAAAACAATAATGAAAAATTCAACCCATAGTATTATTACTAGCGAATAGTTTAATATTTTAAATTTTAAAATAATATAATTTTTATCTAAATGTTAATTTTTAATAAAATTAATATTTTATAAATTCTGTCATCAAAATCTATCAAATAAGATATATATTGACTATGCCATTTTTAAAAAATAAAAAATACGGTTGAAATTGACGTAAATAGTAATATGTTACTCTGTTTGACAGTAATATGTTACTCTAGTTCATAATAACATTTTACTATTACAAAAAACAGAGTGCATATATTAGATGAACCAATCAAAAATGCGCATATACAATATTTTTAAACTTGTATAAAATAAAATAAAAGTGTTCCTCGTCAAAAGAATTCTGTGAAATATGTATATATATATATATGAATGAACAATATTGTCTAAGAAAAAAAAAATTTACTTTCTCTTACTCAATTATGCGACTCTTTCTTAAGAAATTTATGAAGAAAAATAAATTAGATTGTTATTTTTACCAAATAATGGTCCAATGGAAGGGTTTTAACAAAATTTTCCTAAATTTATTTGTCAACTACAAATTATTGTAATTTTAGCAAAATATTATTCAATATTTATCATGAAAATATGTACCAAGTACCAGAAAAATATAAGAAATTTTTAAAAAAAATAGTGAATAAGAAATATAATCATAAAATGACGAAGGTACACGTATTATTTGTACAATTCAATGTTTATGAAACATTTATGCATTTATTGCTTTGCAATTATTTTTCTGACTCTCCGTTTTTTTTATTTTTATATATTCCTCCCAAAATATATAACAAGGCACCTTAGCCTCCGTTTGGGAAGTGGGTTGGCTTTTTGACTTTTTGACTTTTTTGGCTATTTTAGCCTGGGCTAAAAAGCTTGGTTTGGGAAGGACTTTTTGGCTTTTTAGCTTTTTTGGCTTTTTTTGTGAGAGAAGAATGTAATGATTATAGATTGGATGTGATGTTTTGTTTGTTATGGCTAAAATAGCCTATTTTGTTTTTTGTGGCTAAAATAGCCAAAAAAGCCTAAAAAAGCCCTTGCCAAACGGAGGCTAAGCCGAGTCTAAGACATGAGATATTTCTTCTTTTCTTTTCTTTTTCTTTTTCAGTATTGTATGGAGTCTTAGGCTCCGTTTGTTTGGGATTATGAGGAGAGGATTGGGTTTAAAGTGAGGAGGGGATTGAGAATGGAATGTTTGTTTTGAGAAATAGGGAGAGGATTAGTAATCATTTGGTATTAGTAAGGAGGAGGAAGGAGGATTGATAAGGAGGAGATAGAGATGGTATTAGAAAAATAGTAAGGGATTAAAAAAAAAATTATTTGTTTTATTATTTTATATAAAAATAATTTAACAATTCCTCACTATTAATCCCCTCACTATCAATCTCCTCACTAACAATCCCCTCACTATTAATTCCCTCACTATCAATCCCCTCCATTCTATCTCCCAGAAACAAACGGGGCCTTACCTAATTAATTTTTGACACATATCAATCTTAGATTTTTAATTTTGTTAATTTAAACCATCTTTATTTTGATTTATTTTTAATCTAAGCAATCAGTACATTTCTATTAGTAAAATCAATAGAAAAAATGATATTTTAACCATGAAACTCAACGATAATTTATATTTTAAACATTTTATTTACACTTAAAGTGAGTTTAATAATTAATATATATATATATATATTTGTTAATTTTACTTAACAAAAATAGATTGATGACGGGCCCCGTTTGGGAACAGATATTTTCAGTAACTTTTTAACTTTTTGACTAAAATATAATGTAAAAAAATTAGTATATTTGGAATGACATTTTTAAAACTTGGTTTGGCATGTTTGAAAAAAGTCAAAAAGTCAAAAAGTCACTATCCTATTTAAGTTACATCATTTTATTTAAGTCACATTACCTCTCTAACACATCACTTCAAACCCAACCCAAACCCAACTCATATTTCCTAAAAAGTCAAAAAATACACTTATTTATATCATCCTAAACAATCCCTTTTACAAAAAGATATGCAAAAAATAGAGATAAAAGTAAATCTTTGACTTTTTTATAGAAGTTGTTGGCTTTTTGATAAAGCTTCATTTTAAAACAAATTATTTTAGTAACTTTTTAACTAAAATATAAGATAAAAAAATTAGTATGTTTAAAATAACTTTTTTTAATTTTTTACGAAAAGATGTGCAAAAGTAGAGAGAAAAAAGATTTTTTGACTTTTTGATATAACTTAGAAATTTTTTAATTTTTTTAGTAACTTTTTAACTTTAAGACTAAAAAGCGATGTTGCCAAACGATATTGAAAACAAATTTAAAAAATTAAATTTACATTCATAAAATTAAAAATTAAAAATTTATTTTGCTAGAGTTAAATTCTAAGACTTTTGTAATTTTTTTCAAAACAAATTTGTCAAATAAAGAACATTAATGAAGAATTATAAAGCCTTGATTATCATAATTTAAAAAAATTAAAAAGTCAAAAAATTACTATCTTATTTAAGTTATATTATCTTATTTAAATCATATTACATCTGTAACACATTACTTTAAATTCAACTTATACTTAACTTATATTTCATAAAAAATTAAAAAAGTATCATCTCAAATTAGCCCTGACATTTTGCGAATTATAATTTTGTTAAAGCTACTTATTTAGAAAATTTTAACGTAATTGCTTACGTTACGTTCCCTCGCCACTGTCACTGTCCTTGTCCAATCGACTCCACATGTTCGAATAATTATTAGGTTGTCCTGATCTCGTTTGGCTATGTAGTTGGGTTGGGTTGGATTGAGATTAACGGTGTTTTAAAAAATTAGTAAAAAAATTAATTTTTTTATTTTTTTAATTTATTTTATAAGTTAAAAATATGAAAAATGATATAACTTAAAATGAGAAAAAAAATAAAAGCTGACTCGGTTTTTTACTTTTTAAAAGATTCCTAAATTAGTTATTAAAAAATAAAATAAATTTATAAAATTAATAAAATAAAATTTCATATTTAATTTATAATTATTTTTTTTATTTTTTTTTATAAAAATTAAAAAAAATCAACTTAAACGAATTTTTTTCTTTTAAATTAAAAAGAATCAATTTTAAAAAGTCAATGAATTTTTTTTTTTTTTTTGGGCAAAACCACAACCTAGGCTACTTTAGTTGGCAATTTTTATGACAAAAACGTTAAAAAAAAAATTAAAAAAATTAGTATATAATAAAATATTTTGTTTTTTAACTGTTCTAGTTTGAAATGACCTATTTTATCTATCCCAACCATTTTTTGGTTTGCCATTTGCTTATTTTTTAATTTATTGACTTTTACAAAAAATAAAAAATGTACCAAAAAAATATAAAAAAACCATTTAGTTGGCAGTTTTTACAAAAAATATACCAAAAAATAGAGTGATGTGATAAGGTGTTTTATTTTATTAACTACTTTAATCTAACATAGGCTATTTTCACCCATTCCAAACACCTGCTTGGTTTGTAATCTTATTTTTTGACTTAGGCCTCGTTTGCCAACCGAACTTTTTAAAGTTACTAAATTAGTTAAAAAATCAACAATTCATGTCAAAAAATTAAAAATTCTCTTTTCTCTCTACTTTTTGCATATCTTTTCGTAAAAAACCAAAAAATCATCTCAATATTTTAGCCAAATAATCAAAAAGTTACTAAATTAGCCTGTTCCCCAACGAGGCCTTATTGACTTCTTCTTTTTTAAATGTATAAAAAATTAAAAATTCATGTAACAATTTGTAACAAATAAATAAATAAACTTCTTATTTATGTGATCTGAAACCAAAAGTCTATCTATTGTAACATTGTTTTTATATCTCATTACAAAAATTGTAGGTTCTATCCTTTTCATTGTGCCTGTTTGGCAGAAATTATTTACAGCTTATTTCAGCTTTCAGCTTAATTTAAACTATTTTGATATGTTTGGTTTAGCTTATAACTTATAGCTTATAGCTTTGTGGAAGTCAGAAATCAGATTATTCTTTGAGTGGGGCAGGAGATGCTTTAAGAATAAGCTGGAAATCAGCTTAAGCTGAAAGTTATAAGCTATATAAGCTGTTTAGGCATAAGCTATAAGCACTTTCCCACAGCTCTATTAAGACTATAAATTCTCGCCGCTTAATCAATTAGAATTGTTCAAATCATATCAATATATGCCTGTCAATAACGAATTGATTTGACTCATAATTTAAAATTTATAATCTATTTTTAAAATTGTTCTGTCTTGCCATAATTAATATCACAGTGTAAACGAGATATGAGATGTAAAACTTATTTCACATTGGTGTAATATAAACGAAAAATATTATATAACTTAATATTATATATTATATAAATATTTTATAATTATTTTAAGATTATTCTTTAATCAACTAACGAGTTGAAATCGTATACACCGCAATTTGATTATGGATAGAAAATTTGTCAGCCTACCATCTACGACTTGGTTATAATTTTACAGCAATGATAGAGACCCCTTTGTAGAGGACCCCACAAACCCCTTTGTGATCCACACCATTCATGATGTGGATCCCACACATATATGAGTGGACCCCACACATCATGAATGGTGTAGATCAGTAAAGGGGTTGTGGGAGTCCTCCACAAAGTCACATTTGTTTGCCCAACATTTGAAATTAGTAAAAAAATTTATTTATTATTATTATTATTTTGATTAATTTCTCTTCAATTCATGTTTTATAATTCACTCATCTTTTAGATATCTATATATAAATTATTCACACAAAATATCATATTGATAAATAATCTTAGCTACCAAATTTTATTATTTAAATATTTAAAAAATAAATGATCTAATTTTAAAAATTATGTTTCTCATACATTATTTTAAAAATAAAAATGATGAAATTATATATATGTGATTATCAGATCAATTTGGTATTTATATAAATAATTTATACATAAAAATTTTAAAAAATTAACAGTATGAATTGTTTAAAGAATAGTGATTAAGAGCTTTAAAACTAGAACTCAAATTTGAGTTCAAAAAAAAAAAAAAAAAACAAGCATAAACATCACATCACATGGTGAGTTTCACCATTAGAGCTCCTCCTAGAACTCCAAAATTAGAACTCTCAATCATTTTTAATGTTTAAATTAGATATGTAACCATATGTCTTGCAAATAAATGAAAGCAAAAGGTAAATAAAAATGATTGGGAGCTCTAATAGGGGTGAGGCCTATTGTGATGTGATATGATGTTTTGATTTTTTTTTTTTTTTTGTCATATTATTAAAAGTTAATTAGAGTTTTAAAATTAAAAGATGTATCATTACTCAAAGATAAAATGATTAATGATGCAACTGTGAGTGTCACACTATTATTGAAAGGGCAAACTATATACAAGTAGGAGTAAGAGAAAAAAAAAAAATAATCAACACATGAAGGTGTACAAATAACACTTGCATTCTCATAATTTTTTATTTATACCCCACTATAAACACACTTATATCCACCATGTGTTAATAATTTTTTGAATAATGCTTGAGACCCCCTTTTGAGGGTCACCCCCTCACCCCCTTTGTCACGTGGCAGGTGGTGATTGGAGGAGCAGGAAAAAAAAGAAAAAGAAAAAGAAAAGGTAACCAATGAGAGAGAGAGGGGGTCAAAGGGAGGATGAATCATTGTTGTAATTTTTTTTCCCTTTTTGTCTCCCCGCATGTAGTCCCGTTATTGAAAAACTCCAAAAACCCAAAATGAAGAGATTGTCTCAACAAATTTCTGAGTAACCAAACAGTACCAATTGATACTCTCATAATGTGTTATATTTTGACTTTAAATAAAAAGAAAATTAATGTTTAAATAATACACATTAATGTGTGTTTAGAAGGAAAAAAATTGAATAGACACAACTTAATATGAGACATTAATGTGTGTGTGAAAGGAAAAAAAAAAAGAAAAAGAAATATTGGGCACACACCACCCATCAATGTGTATTTAGAAGGAAAAAAATTGAATAGACACAACTTAATATGAGAGATATTAATGTGTGTGTGATTGGAAAAAAAAAAATATTGGGTACACACTTAATATTAACGTGTGCTTGAAAGAAGAAAAAGATAAAAGATTGGGTACACAATTTTTGATATAGTGCACAAAGGCTTATTTTGGCAACATAGTTTTTAGTCATTTTTTTTGGTTAGTAACAAAAGTTAAAAGTTAGTTTTTTTGGCTTTTTTTTCATTTGGAAAGTTGGTTTTTAGCCAATGGTGAAATTACAATTTTATCCCTCATGGGTCAAAATGTGTTACATAAGTGAAGTTGTAAATATTTTAAATAAATGGGGGTAATTTGGTCATTTTATTATGATTTGACATCATAAACAAATATTAATAAAAAAAGTCAAAAGTCACTTTTTATCAACTTCCTAAATTATTTGTCTAAAAAAACCAAAAGCTTGGTTAAAAGTCAAAAAGTCACTTTTTACCATCTTCCCAAAACAACCCAAAGTGATTATCTCAATACTTAAACACATAATCTCAAAATTATTAGGCCAAAATTTCACTATTGAACCAATGGTCATCGCTTATGACTTTAAAAATATAAAAATAAAAAAGAATATGAAAGAATATAAATTAATATTTGTTTAATTTACCTTATTTTTTTTGTTTTTTAAAATTTTTATTTAAATCTATAAGTCAAACATAATTTAAAGGAGATCAATTATGGACAAAAATAAAAATGAGAAATAAAAAATAAAAAACAAAAAAAGAAGAAGAAAAGAATGGTCTGAACACGCACCCTCTCCAGAGAACATAAAATTTTTCCTAATTTTTGCGCGCAGTTTCAGAGAGATTTTCTCTCTACCCATTCAATCCATTCAAACAAGTAGAAGAACAAGATACGCAAAGCCCATCTACACACCTGTAGATGGTGACATAATTTATACGGAGTTTTGTACCAATTTTAATTGAGTTCTCTGCTAATAGATGGTGAGATTGATTTCTCTAGAGCTGGATGCTGAGTTTTTAAGTGTCGTGAACTAATCAATATGCGTATTATATGCTTGTCACCTAATTATCACTATTAAAAGACTAAAAATTTAATAAGTAAAAGTCGATATTTAAAACAATTGATATGTATAAAAAAGGAGAAATGGGAGAACATTTGAGAAGAATATGAACTTACAAAGAAAAGCTAAGCCTTCTTTGGCTTATACTGCCTTGTTGGTCTGATCTTCTTCTTCAACTTCTTTGGAGAGAGAGAGAGAGAGAGAGAGAGAGAGGAGTATAGCGAGCTAGGCTCAGCATATGTTTCTGACGGAGGAAAGTGAAAGGTTTTATAATGATGCATTGTTATAGGGAGAAAGTTCTATGAGCTGTAATAATGTGATAAAGTTTTTAAAAAAAGAACAATAATATATCTTTTTAATTTTAAAATTTTAATTGAAATTAAAAAATCACGTGAAATTTATTCCCATTAAAATTTTTAATCATTTTTTTAAAAAAATACACATACTTCGTATTACAGGTAGAACCTAATTATTTAAGTCTCCGTTTGGGAAGTGAGTTAGTTTTTTAGTTTTTTGGCTCTTTTGGCTATTTTAGTCTGGGCTTAAAAGCTTGGTTTGGGAAGGACTTTTTGGCTTTTTGACTTTTTTGATTTTTTTTGTGAGAGAATAATATAATAATTATGGGTTGGATGTGATGTTTTGTTTGTTATGGCTAAAATAGCCTATTTTGTTTTTTTTTTAACTAAAATAGCCAAAAAAACCTGCAAACCCACTTGCCAAACACAGGCTAAGGTTCCTTTAAAACTCTTATTTTAAAATTATTAAAGCTCCGTTTGGAAGGATAGATTTGGAGATTTTTTTAATTATTTTAGTTACAAAAAACAAAATAAACTATGTTAGTCATAAAAAAATAAAACATCACATCCAATTCATAATCATTACACTATTCTCTCACAAAAAAAAGTTAAAAATGCCAAAAAATCAAAAAATCCTTCTCAAACTAAGCTTTTTAAGCTAAACTAAAATAAGTAGAAAAATCAAAAAATTAACCCACTTCCTAAACAACACCTAAACATTTTTGAAGTTTTTTTAATAAAGTTATTTTTGTCGCCTACGAAATAAGTAAGGCGGTGGGCTTTTAATGGTGGCACAGGCATGGTCAAGGGAGAAAAAACGAAGAAAATGATAAATTCATTTTCTAAGTTTAAGGACATGTAAAAAAGATAAAAGTAAATTACAAATACACTTTTGAATTTTATTTAAAATATAAAATATTTTATGTGATTTAAAAAATTATAAATATTTTCTTATCAAAGTTTTTTATTTAACAAAATTAATTAAAAAAGTAAAATTTTTAACTTTTTACCTATATAATAATAAAATTATCTGAATTTTAATTAAAATAAAATTTTAACATTATTAAAAACTGTTAATTAACTTAATGATTTATTAATAAAATGACCTATTTGTTATGAAATTAAAAACTTTAGGAGGCATAATGTAATTTCTAGAACTACAGGAGTAATTTATAATTTAAATAAACTTCAAAAAGTATGTTTATAATTTGCCCAAAAGATAATTTATTGATAAGATATAAAAAAAATAAGTTATTTTTAAATTATGATAAACGGAAATTATTGACTTTAAAAAGTAAATTTAATTTTTAAATTAAAAGAACACTTTTCAAAAGAAAAGATTCAACGATCAAATATAAGAGATTATAAAACACTTATAACAATATTATTTTTATGATTAGTAATTCATTCTATGATCTCTTTCTGTGCATGTAAAATCATTGTAGGGGATTCAAAATAAATTGCCATCATTTTAATTACATGGTCGTAATATGAAAATTTTCTATTATGAATGGATGGGAGGTGTTGTTGGGATTTAGGAGACTAGCCTACTTCAATAATTAGAATTGTTTATTTTATTTCATTATGTTTATAAATTATTTATGAAAAAAATCAAAGTGATTCAATTATTATAACCTATGATTTTATTTGATTTATCTATAAATAAATGAATAAAAGACAGTTTTAGTGTTTAAAGAATGAGTTCTTTATCATTTCAAACTCTCAAGTTTTAAATTTGTCATTTTGGTCTTCAAATTTGTTAATTTTAGTCAATTGGGTCTTATCTTTAAGGTCCGTTTACATTGACAATAGGAAAAGTATTTTATGTTTGGATAAAAGATAATTTTAATCCTTAAAATATGTATTTCTTGTCATTTTAATTTCTCAAATTTTAAATTTTGTCATTTTGATTCTCAAAACTGTGAAAGTGATTCAATTATTATAACATATGATTTTATCAGATTTATCTATAAATAAATTGATAATTTATTTTTAAAATTTTATTTATCACTCATTTTTTACAAACAAACATCATCAAAATTTGCGGTTATAATTATCAAAGTAATATAATTTTTTCATTAATCATTTACACTCGTAATAGACAGAAAAAAAAAAATCAAATTGTCAAAATGAAATTCTTGTCAAACTTATGACCCCAAACAAGAGAGAAGTCTCCCCCTTTCTATTACACCATAACTTCATCAATAATTGTATCAATAGTTATATTGACTTTTTTTATAATTATCTTTCTTCTTCTTCCTTTTTTCCCAAATTGGAGAGGAGATAAGTGCAATTTATCAAATATTACAAAGCAAACAATCTTTAAATTTATTTTTACACCTATTTATTGTATAACTTGTATCTCAAGCATAAATCTTTATACATAAAACAAACAAAAAAATTACAAATATATATATATATATATTATAGGATTTAATCCTATAATAAAATAAATTATGAGTTTTTAATTTTGTTAATTTAAACCCTAATCGTTTGATTTATTTTCAATCTAAGCCATCTACGTATTTTCGTTAAATAAAATTATATATATATATATATGTATATTAGTCATTAAACTCAACTAAAAATGGTATTCTAGATTTTTTTGTACACTTACATTAAGTTTAATGATTAAAATATAAATTTATCGTCAATTTTATTTAATGAAAATAGGTTAATTGTTTAGTTTGAAAATAAATTAAAAAATTTTAATTTAAATTGACAAAATAAAAAAATTAGAGACTTATTTTGGCTATAAAGGTTTTTTTTTTTTTTTAAATTCTCCCTTAAAAAGCTAATGTGGTGTAACTAGAGGTCCCCACAACCACTTTAGCAAATGGTCCATTAAAATTTGTAATGGTTTTGAGTTGTTTTGGGAAGATAGTAAAAATTGATTTTTTGACTTTTAATTAAATTTTTGATTTTTTTAGACAAATGATTTAGGAAGTTGGTAAAAAGTGACTTTTGAATTTTTTTTATTAATGTTTGTTTATGATGTCAAATCATAATAAAATGACCAAACTATCCCTACTTATTTAAAATATTTACAACTTCACCTATGTAACATATTTTGACCCATGAGGGGTAAAATTGTAATTTCACCGTTGGCTAAAAACCAACTTTCCAAATGAAAGAAAAAAATAAAAAAATCAACATTTGACTTTTGTTACTAACCAAAAAAAGTGGCTACAAACCATGTTGTCAAAATAGGTCAAAGTTGAAGTTCATAGTCGGGGCTAAAAGGTCCTCACAGAACCACTTCGTTTGGGTAGTGGATTAGTTTTTTAATTTTTTGATTTTTTTTAATTATTTTAATTTGGGTTAAAAAATTTAGTTTGGGAAAGATTTTTTAGTTTTTTGATTTTTTTTAACTTTTTTTATGAGAGAAGAGTGTAATGATTATAGATTGAATATGATGTTTTATTTTTTATGATTAAAATAGCTTATTTTGTCTTTTATGATTAAAATAGCCAAAAAAAACCTAGAAACTAACTTATCAAATGGAGGATTATATCCACAATTTGACATCAATTCAACTACACGAGTTTTAGGTATTACAATTTTTTTTGTTGAAAAAAAATAAAAAGACTTAAAGGGCTAAAATAAAAAAAAATAGTCAAATATAAAAGGATAAAATATAATTAATTAGTATATTTTTCTTTTTTTTTTAATTTAATTTACTCCCTTCATCTCAAAATATTAGTCTCTTATTCCATTTTTCATTGTCCCAAAATATTTGTCCCTCTTCAAAAATCAAGTACAAAAATAATATAAATTTCTTATTTTGCCCTTCTTTTAAATTAATAAACAATATAAAAAGTACAATTATGACATTGATATTCCCAAAAAATATACTATCAAAAGGATAATTTTGAAAAATTAACTTTTTTCAAATGCAATAATTATATTATAAAAAAAATTAAATTCCTTAAGAAGGATCATTATTTTGATACGGAAAGACTAATTTTTAATTATTTTTTCGCTGAAAAATATTTTTGACAACTCCATAAAAGTATCATTTCCAGGATACTTTTGCGGGATGGTCGACCTCGAGCCACCCACCACCTGTCCCTCTCATAACAGCTTTTTTTTTAATTTATTTTTACTTATTCATTTATTTATTTTTTTTGACAAAGTCTAACATTAACACCTCATTCCTAACTTTTCGTACTCAGCCACTACAAATATTTTTGATTTAAAAAATTATAAATATTTAAAAAAAATTTAATTAATAAAATTAATTGAAAAAAAAATTTAAAATTAATTAATAGAATTAACTGAAAAATTAAAATTCGTAACTTCTCTTCTATACATTGATGAAATTATTTGAATTATTAATTAAAATAAAATTTTAATATTACTAAAACTGTTCATTATTTGATAATTTATTAATAAAATAAATGATTTTTTTTCCAAACATTATTGAACTAAAAATACAAAAATAAGCTTTCGTTTGGCAATGACTTTTTTAGTTGGTTTTTTGATTTTTTTGACTTTTTTAGTCGTTTGGTATTCTTGTTTGGCTTTTTTGGCTTTTTGACTTTGAAATTGTGTATTTTTTTTTTGTCTTTTTCCTTATTTTGTCATTTTGTAATTTTTTGATTTTTTTTGTCCTTTTGTGCTTTTTTAGTCCAATAGGAAAACCAAACATTACTTAGGCTCCGTTTGGCAAGAGCTAAACGGGATTTTTTTGACTATTTTAGTCATAAAAAACAAAATAGGCTATTTTAGCCACAAAAAATAAAATATCACATCCAACCCATAATCATTATATTCTTCTTTCACAAAAAAAGTCAAAAAGCCCTTACCAAACCAAACTTTTTAGCCCAAGCTAAAATAGTCAAAAAAGCCAAAAAGTCAACCCACTTCCCAAACGGAGGCTTAAGCATTATCAGGTTTATTTTCTAAGGCACTCGGTTTATAAATCTAATTTTAGATTTTCTTTGTCCAAAAGTCCATACTCTAAAATACTTTGTTTATAAGGACAAACTCCTACAAAATGATCAAATTACTCATATATACATATGGGTGTGTTTGATTGGACGAACTGAATAAAGGGAAATTAGAATCTATCGGATTTGAGTCCTAAGACTGTGAATCTCCCGGCCTATTTAGTTGGATTGGATATGTATCCTGTGTTTGTTTTTTCATGGGATTAGATGTCTGGAAAGGACTATTTTTAGTGAATCCAACGTTTGGTTGAACGGACTGGATAGAATAAATGACCAAAAGACTATTTTACCATTTTTCAATTATTTACTAAGTAATAGCAATATTAAACATATCTTTAATATTTTAATTATTTTTATCTAGATTAAATACAAATTTATTTTATTTTATATTTTACACAATTAAATAAATTTATTTTCTAAAAATTAAATAAATAAAATAAATAAAATATCAATAAAAATATATGTTATTTTTTAAGTAAAATTTTAAATAAATTTGTTTTTAAAAATAATAATAATTAAACAATGAAATTAAATAAAACATCTATTAAAATTTAAATAATGAAATTAAATAAAATATAAACAAAATTTTAAAATAAAACATCAACAAAATATCTATAAAAAATTATTTTAAAAAAATTAAATAAATAAAACATCAATAAAAAGTTAAATAAAATTATTTTATTTTTAAATTGAGACATTTAAATTTTATTAAATTTTACTAAATATAATACATAATTAAATAGTAGAGAGTCAAAATGGTTATTTTATCACCTAATTCCAACAGTGGATTATCCCCCCAAAACTGTCACACACACCCCTCTCCCCCGGATAGTATAATCCCCCATATGGGGGATAAGGATTCCAAGCGGACTCTATGTCCAGCGGACTAAAAAATAAACAAACGATGGACTACTCACTTCTTCGGATAAGCAATTCGAATAGTGAATAGTCTCCCCCCATAATTCCCCCAATCAAACACACCCATATGGTATACAAGGTTAAACCAAACCAAACCCTCTCATCTCATTTTCTCCGTCGATTGACCTATCCAAGTCTTCACTTCACCGCCGCTCCTTGCTTCATCATCGCCATGCGACCACCACTGACAGAGAACCACTTTCACCGCCACCGTCCATGTCGGTGTCGTCGATCTCGGAGTTCACATCAGCTTCATCCGATTTGTCACCATGGATTTGCAGCCTCCTTGCCTGATTCCTCTGATCAGCGATTTTGACATCTTTGTCCTTGTCTTCGTTGACTGAATCTGATACAAAACCATGTCCTCTCTCAGAGCTTAGAAGTTGTCAACGTTCGATCGGTACCTCTCAAGGTATTGTAGATCCAAAACCCTAAAGTTTGAAAGTATTTCTCAAGGTATTGCAAATTCAATCAGTACCTCTCAAGGTATTGCAATTTGCATTCATCTGCTTTCATCTCTCTTGTAATTCCTTTGAAAACCCTAAAGTTTGAAGGTATTTCATATATTTGATTTTTTTAAACTATTTTATATCTTCATTATCAATATACAAAGACGATAATAAACTGTTCAACTAAAGACAATAGTAGCGACAACAAATCACGATCAATATGCAGAAGCGATGACAGATCTGTTGTTTTTGATATTTGATTTTTTTTGTTTTTGGATTCTTTGGGTTTGAAACAGATAGATCTGTGTAGTGTTTGTAGTAATGGTTTGTTGTTCTCTCTCTCTTCTTATTTATTTATTATTTTGTTCATTCTTTCAAATAGAGTGAATGTGTGAATGAATATGTGTGTGTGTGTGTGAGAGAGAGAGAAGAGTGAAAGAGAGCTGATGTTGTTGTTGTTCTTGCTATTGTTGATGATTGCAACAGATAGTGGCTTGTGTATCTCTTAGTTCCCAAAAAAATATATAAAAGTTGATGTATTTCAATAGATCATTCTCTTTTAATAGATAAAATTCAATAGATAAATAGAGAGAGAGGTGTAAAATTCAATAAATTCGGTAGTAAATTTCAACAAATATCAAAATTGAACAAATAATAAAATTTGAACAAATATTTGAATAGATAAGGGAAAAAATTGAATTGATGGGTAAAAAATTTGAACAGATAGATACGAATTTGAACAAATAGTCAAAAAAATTAAACAGATAAAATAGATAAATTAAGGAGTAAAATTAAAAATAAAATACCCTTCAAAACAAATAAAAAGATTTCTCGCTAAACTATTTCACAAATGGTTAATCTCTCACCAATAATAAATATCTATCGGACCTAATGCCTTATACTCCCTTTAGGTTGGACTTTTCAACAATTTTCTCTATTTTATATATATATATATATATATATATATATTAATGTTATTGATATGTAAAACATGGATTGCATATTATAGATTTGTTTTTTCTTTGAGTTCTCTCTCTCAATTTATATTTAGGCTAAACTAATAATAAGTCATAATAGTTGGACTTAATTCTCATTAAGTTCTATTAAAAATAAGTCATAATAAAATCGTTAGTAAAAATATTTATGGTCACAATTTTTGCATGTCACTAAAAATTAATAATTAGTGACTTTTTTTGTCAACGATTTTTATAAATTGTCACTAAAACTTACATGTAATGATGTTTTTCTGTGACAAAATTTTCAAACTGTTGCTAAAACTTGAAAATTAGTAATTTTTTTTGTGATGGTTTTTTTAAACCGTCGCCAAAACTTATAATTAGTAACATTGTTTGTGATAAAATTTTATCCACTGAAGAAGATCCTTCTCCTTCCTCTTTTTTTGGGCCGCAGTTTCTACTCCCGCTAATATTTTAGCACATTCTTTGTTGTTACTATGGGATCCTGAAGCACAAGGAGATTTTACTCGTTGGTGTTATTTAATTGATGAAAATGGGAAAATTTATAATCCCGATCCATGCAATAACATCATTTTGAATCCATTCAATTTGAATTGGTATTTTCTCCATCACAATTAAATTATCACTGAAAATTAACAATTAGTGACGTTTTTTAATAGTGTTTAGTGAAAAATATCATTAATTATCAGATGACCTATTGGATAATAAATCTATCAATTAGAACCTACACGTAAGTCTTCGCTTTATTTGGGCTCTAGAGTTGTTTTTCTTTTCTTTTTTTGGGCAAACTAAAAACTATTTTTTTTTCCAATTCACACTCTCAATTTTTTTTAACTAATACTCTCTCTCTCTCTCTCTCTCTCTCTCTCTCTCTCTCTCTCAATTTCTTCTTATTTTATTTATTTATTATGATATATCAATTATAATGAACTAATTCTCCAATGTTTTTCCTAAGTTTCTCTTTCAAATTTTTTTGACTGAAACATTTTTTTTCTCTCTCTCTTTCTCTCAATTTATTTTTATTTTTTTTCATTTTATTTTTATTATGATATCAATTGTAATAAATCTATTCTCCCTCTCTCAAACTCTTTATTTATTTGTTTTTGGTATGTACAACACTAGTGGATTACTAACTAAAACTCTTCTCTCCAATTCTCTCTCAATATCTTTTTTATTTTATTTCTTTATTATGATATTGTTGGCTTTTTTGGCTTTCGAAAGTTAGACATGTAATTAGAGCATCCTAATAAGGATCAATAAGTCCTTACAAAGATAGTAAATCCCAACCAATTAATCAGACGATTGTTTCGAAGTTCTTTTTAGCCTTAATGAAAAAGACTTTTACTGGTGGCTTGTTTGTCACGACCCAAACCCACCCCTGTAGGTTTAGCATCGTAAGCGGCCAGTAATCCATGGATCACCAAAGGCCTCTTAACAGATAAGCACATAATAAGGGGCTGCGGAAGCAATTATACAAAATAGACAAGATCCAATGAGCTGTGGTAACATACATGAGATAGAAGATTTTAGAACTTCCATATATATATATATATACATAAGCGTGTCGGTCGAAGGACATCAATATTTACATATATTTACAAAAGTGTAATCCCTAGGACCCGACTTCACAAAACAGACAGAGACTACCATAGGTACGAAAACAGCCATGTAATTAGACTTCGATCGGAACCTCCTCGGGAGGCACAACGGTTGGCTGACAAAACAGAAATACAGGCCATCAACTCTAGCCCTGATCACGCGCCGGCTCACCTACATACATAATATAAACTGTGAGCTTTAGTGAACAATAACAGAGTAAAGGGGTTTCAATGAATAAGTCCGTACAGATTCAGAAATCATAATTCAGTTTCGTATCAAATTCATAATTTGTCCAGATCATATATAGAAATCATGAGGTATGCTTAAATAAACGTAATACATCCATTAGCATTAACAGAGCAGATACAGAACAGATGCAGACACGTGAGGGTTACGAATAACCAGTTCCATAAAGGAACCTCCGGATCCGGGTAACAAAGAATAAATACGCCGAGCCCTATGATGGAGCCCCCAGTACAGGCAATAGAGTGTAGACAGATTAAGTTCTATGATGGAACCTCCGATACCAGGTAACAGCCAACACATATCACATGATGCTAAGGATGTCACGAATACATATCAGAAATTGGACAGTCATTCATTGTACAGAACATAGCACTTTAGAAAACAGATTTAATTTTATCACACAGAAAATAAATACAGTTGAACATAACTTTACTACGTTATTACTCACAGTTGGCCTTGAGACAGATAGACGGAGCAGATTGGTCAAATGGTACACGGCACGTGATCTACATAACACATAACAGACATACACTTGAAACACACGTTCTAATTGTACATAACTTATGTCGATTGCTCTTAGTGTGTTTCTAACCTTTAATCCTCATTATGGAGTCTTAAATATGGCCTAGAAATGCCTAGGATGGAATGGGGATGCAAAAATGCATTGGAAAATATTTCTTGAAACTTGCTAAAAGTAAGGTCCATACTCGAACGTGGCTTTCCCCGCTCGAGCGTGACTTTTCCCGCTCGAGCGGACTGTAAACTCTTGAAAAAGTGCTGGGTGCAAGATTTTCACGCTCGACGGGCGCTCGACCTACGCTCGAGTGTAAGACTCAGAACCTCGCTCGAGCGTGGATTCCCTCGCTCGAGCGGAATGTAAAACACAAGAACTACTGGGTATATGCATTTCACGCTCGAGTGTAAACATCGTCGCTCGAGCGGAAGTGCATGTACTCAGAGTGTATGCTCGAACGTAAAGTTCCATGCTCGAGCGTGGATCAAATTTTTGAAAATTCCAGATTTGATCACCAAGCTCAAACTCAACTCCAAATGCAACAAGCTCAATTTTCTGGGCCCAAAACTTGAGGAAATACATGAAAACTCATAAAACAACATGTTTTGAAGATCATTTTACAAAATCAAAGCCCAGAAGTATGCCAATTGAACAACATTCAACTTGAAACTTGAAATTAATTCATGAACGTAACATGCATGTACATTTTTGAGCTAAGGCTCTCCAAAACATGATCAAATGCTACTAAATAACATGAAACTCATTGTGTTTCCAAAATTAAAGTGAATTCAACACATGCATGAAGGAATTCTTGGAAATCAATCTTCAAAATGCTATGAAACATGCATGCATGCATGCGTAGATTGATCTACTTCCCTACGCCTTAAGCTTGATTCTCACATCTTATAGCTCAATTTACTTGAATTCATGCATAAACAACTTAAATCCACAATTAAAAGAATGAATTTCCCACCTTAAGTCTCGAATTTCAAGTATGCTAACTCAATTTTGCAAGTTCTCTTCAATTCTTCTAACTTCCGAAGCCAACTCTTGTTGAATCAAAACTTTGCTCCTACTCTCCCTCTCTCTCTCGATTTGGTCTTGTGGATGGAGAAGAGTGGGGAATCAAAGTGTATGAATTAAGCCTCAAACAAAACTTTTGAAAGTGGCCCACTAATGGCAAGAATGAAATAAACTCAAACTAATGTAATTTAACCTCATTTATTCTAATTTAATCATTCCGAATCGAATTTTAATTAAACCTACCATAAAATTCTAGAAATCCTAACTAGCACATAAATCAAGTCAATTTCTGATTCGAACGCCGACAAGGCTTTCAATTCGCAAACCGAAACTAAAACGTGAACAGATTTTTCTGCGCCTAACAGATATAGACACAAACAATGCATCACACACATGCAATTTAATGCATAATTCACCTCAATTGCTAATTAGGCATAATTAATCATGGATTAACGTTAATAAGAGGTTGGGATTGTTACAGTCTTCCCTTCTTAAAAGAGTTTGGTCCTCCAAACTCGAATTACCTTCATTCTGGAACAACATTGGGTCTAATGGGAACAAATCTGGATATCTCTTCATCATGTCTTCTTCGGTTTCCCAAGTTACATAGGTTCCTCCGTGGTTTTGCCAATCAACTTTTACCAATGGTATTTCTTTGTTTGTCAATCTTTTGATCTTGCGGTTCACAATCTGGATAAGTCTTTCCTCATAGGTGTAATCATCTTTTAACAGCACGTGTGTTGGCTCAATGACATGGAGTGGATCTCTCAAATACTCTTGAAGCATCAACACGTGAAATACATTGTGCATATGTTCCATTACTGGTGGTAAAGCTACCCGATACGATACTGGATTGATCTTTTCAAGGATTTTATAAGGTCCAACATACCTTGGCGCCAATTTGCCCTTAACACCAAACCAAGTTTGACCCTTCATCGAGGTCACTTTAATGAACACATGGTCCCCAACTTCATATTCCCTATCTCTTCTTCGGACATCAGCGTTGGTCTTCTGTCGACTCTGTGCAGTTTTCAAACACTGTTGGATCAGTTTCACCTTCTCGGTTATTTCTTGCACAAGTTCCGGTCCTAGCAAAGGTCTATCACCTACTTCAGTCCAACATATCGGAGAACGACATTTTCTTCCATATAAAGCTTCGTAAGGAACCATTCCAATGCTTGAATGGTAACTGTTGTTGTACACAAATTTAGCTAATGGCAAATAGGTCTCCCAGCTTCCTTGGAAGTCTAATACACACATTCTAAGCATGTTTTCCAGAGTCTAATTGGTTCGTTCAGTTTGTCCATTTGTCTATGGGTGATAGGCACTACTCAACCTCAGTTCAGTCCCCAAAGCCTGTTGCAAACTCTACCAAAATCTTGATACAAACTTCGAATCCCTATTAGATACAATAGATACCGGTACACCATGCAATCTCACAATTTCGTTCACATACAAGTTAGCCAATTTATTTGCATTATAAATAGTTTTGACAGGCAGAAAATGGGCAGACTTGGTTAAACAGTCTACAATGACCTAAATAGAGTCCATACCTCGAGAAGAACGAGGCAATCCCACAATGAAGTCCATGGTAATGTGCTTCCATTTCCATTCCGGTATTGGGAGTGGTTGTAATAAACCAGCGGGTCGTTGATGTTCAGCTTTAACCTGTTGACAATGTAGACACCTAGCCACAAAATCTGCAATACTCTTTTTCATTCCAGGCCACCAAAAATTCTGTTTTAAATTGTGATACATTTTCGTGTTCCCCGGGTGCATGGCAAACTTACTACTGTGAGCTTCGGTCATCACACGTTTTCTCAAATCACAACAATCGGGTACACAAAGAAGGTTTGGAAATTTCAGCACGTCATTCTCAAACACAAATCCCGGCCTCGGCTTTGAATCAAATTCCTCTATGATCTTTTTCAAGTATTCATCTTTGCATTGTTTTTGTTTGATCTCGTCAAGAATTGTAGGTTAAGTGAAAATAGCAGTTAAAATCCCACCTTGTTCTCGCACATCAATCTCAATCTCCTTATGTTCTAGGTCATCTAACAGTCCTTTTCGATTGGACAGCAAACATGACAAATTTGCACTGGATTTTCGGCTCAAGGCATCTGCTACGGTATTAGCTTTCCCTGGGTGATATAAAATCTACAAGTCATAATCTTTGATTAACTCTAACCATCGCCTCTGTCTCATGTTCAATTCCTTTTGGGTGAAGAAATATTTCAAGCTTTTTTGATCGGTATACACCTCACAAGTTACCCCATACAAGTAGTGACGCCATATTTTCAAAGCAAACACCACAGCTGCTAATTCAAGATCGTGCATCGGGTAATTCTTTCATGAAGTCGGAGTTGTCTAGAAGCATAGGCAATCACTTTTCCGTTTTGCATTAATACACACCCCAAACCTTTGTAGGAAGCATCACTGTAAACTTGAAACCCATCAGTACCATTGGGCAAAGTTAAAATTGGTGCAGTCACTAACCTGGTTTTCAACTCTTGAGAGGCTGCCTCTCTTTGTTCATTCCAATGAAATGACACATTTTTCTAAGTTAATTGGGTCAATGGCATGGCAAGCTTGGAAAAGTCTTTCACAAATCTTCGGTAGTAACCTACAAGCCCTAGAAAACTTCTAACTTCTGTCACATTTGTCGGTTTAGGCCAGTCTACAATAGCTTCAATTTTCTGAGGGTCAACAGAAACACCATCCTTGTTGATTACATGGCCCAAAAATGCCACACTATCCAGCCATAATTCACATTTGGACAATTTAGCATATAATTTCTTTTCTCTCAAGGTCTGTAGAGCAATTCTCAAGTGATTCTCTTGTTCTTCCCTGCTTTTGGAGTAAATCAGGATATCATCAATAAACACAACAATGAATTCATCCAAAAGTAAATCAGGATATCATCAATAAACACAACAATGAATTCATCCAAAAATTATTTAAACACTCTGTTCATAAGATCCATGAAGGCAGCAGGTGCATTGATCAACCCAAATGGCATTACTAAAAATTTATAATGTCCATATCTAGTTCTGAATGCAGTTTTCTCTATGTCTTCAGCCCTGACCTTTAACTGGTGATACCCAGATCTGAGGTCAATTTTGGAAAATACTTGGGCACCTTGAAGTTGGTCGAACAAGTCATCTATTCGGGGCAGTGAGTATTTGTTCTTGATAGTCACTTTGTTCAATTCTCGGTAGTCTATACACAACCTCAAAGATCCATCATTCTTTTTGACAAACAAGATTGGAGCACCCCAAGGTGAAGTGCTCGGACGGATAAATTTCTTATTCAACAGCTCCTGAAGTTAAGTTTTTAATTCTTTCAATTCTGAGGTAGACATTTTATAGGGGGTCTTGGAAATAGGTTGTGTTCCCGAAAACACCTCAACAGTGAATTCAATTTCTCTATCAACTAAGTCCCCAGGTAAGTCATTCGTAAACACATCGGGAAATTCACAAGCAACAGGGATAGTTTCTACATTAGTTCCGTCAGATGATGCAGTCAGTATACAACACAAGTAACCCTTACATCCCTTCCTAAGCAGTTTTATGGCTTTTAGAGATGAAATCAGATATGGGGGAGGAACTAGCCCATTCCTATAAAAGTAAATTCAGGAATACCCGGTGGTCTAAACACAACAGATTTACTTGCACAATCAATGGTAGCACAATATTTAGTCAACCAGTCCATTCCCAAAATGCAATCAAAATGATCAATGTTCAAGGGCAATAAGTCAGCATATAACATCATATCACCAATCATAATATCACATATTAGATAAACATGAGAACACATCATAGAACCCCCAGACGGCGTAGATACAGATAACACATATGTCATAAGTTCTAATGGTCTAGTCAATTTTCGAGAGAAAGCATGCGATACAAAGGAATGTATAGAACCAGAATCTTTCAGTACACATGCATTTTGAGAACATACAGAGAGCGTACCTGACACCACAGTATAGGTGTTTGGTACGTCACCGGGCACTAAGGCGAACACTCGACCTTGTCTTAGAGGTTCTTTCCCAGTATTTGCTTTTGCATTTGTTTTGGTCATAGAGGCAGATCCAGCTGAACTTGCCGTAGGACAGCTAGTATTCTCGGACCTGAGTGGGCAATCTTTCACTACATGACCTGACTGGCCACATCGAAAACAAGCACCGGATACTCGGTAGCACACACCCCTATGCTTTTTACCACAATCAGAACAGACCCGGATAGACCCACTACTCTGACTCGAGCTGCTTGTAGACCCCGTGTTTTGCTTCTTATTGACAAAAGACCAGCTTCTTCAAAAACCAAACCCAGGCCTCTTTCCTTTCCAATCCGTTTGTATAGTTGTTGGGGCTTTACTTTGTTTCATAGCAGCTATGGTGGCTTCCGCCATTAAGGATCTGTCTAAAACCTCCACATAAGTAGGCAATTTCAATACGCCTACCCGATCAAACACCTCTAAATCCAACCCACCTTCAAATTTTTGTGCTTTCTTGTAATCAATATCCACCATATGTGGAGCAAACAGTGCCAGTTCGATGAATTTGGCTCCATACTCTGCTACAGACATTCTTCCCTGTTTAAGTTCTTGAAACTCGGACACCTTTCGATCCCTGAAATATTGGGAAAAATATTTATCATAGAAGATCGCATTAAACTATGCGCACGTCATATTCCTATTGCCACTTCGAACCAGTAACCACCACCGTCGGGCTTCTTCCTTTAGAGTATAGGTGGCTAGGAGGACTTTCTGGACTTCAGAACAAGGAAACACTTCATATAGCTTCTCCATTTCAAGTAACCACGTCTCTGCTTTCAACGGTTCAATTCCACCATAGAATGTTGGCGGTTTCATTTTCATGAATTTCTGTGTCAAGTTGATGATGTCATTATTATCTGCTTCGGCTTGTGACGGCAGAGGTGGAGAGGGTAAAGGTTGTTGTCTTTGCTATTGTATCAAAGTTTCAGTCAATGCTGCAAGCATTTGTGACATTCGGCCCATGCGAGCCTCTAAAGATTCACTTACATCACTTCCCCTTGCATTCTCCATGTTGCTATAGAGACATCAAATGATAGTGAACACAGAAACAATCTTATTCATTTCTTTCAATTCATTTGCTCAAATTTACATATATTAAGTTTCCATATTCATTTGGATTACCACACACTCACACATGCAGATAGAATGCCCCTAACTCTCACTAGGACATCCTAAGCTCATATGGACCTGTGTGTGCGGTAGAACACATGCTCTGATACCACTCTGTCATGACCCAAACCCGCCCCTGTAGGTTTAGTATCGTAACCGGCTAGTAATCCATGGATCACCAAAGGCCTCTTAATAAATAAGCACATAATAAGGGGCTGCGGAAGCAATTATACAAAATAGATAAGGTCCAATAAGCTGTGGTAACATACATGAGACAGAAGATTTCAGAACTTGCATATATATATATATATATATACACATAAGCGTGTTGGTCGAAGGACGTCAATATTTACATATATTTACAAAAGTGTAATCCCTAGGACCCGACTTCACAAAACAGACAAAGACTAGCATGGGTACAAAAACAGCCATGTAACTAGACTTCGATCGGAACCTCCTCAGGAGGCACAACAGTTGGCTGACAAAACAGAAATAAAGGCCGTCAACTCTGGTCCTGATCATGCGCCGGCTCACCTACATACATAAGATAAACTGTGAGCGAAAGCTCAGTGAACAATAACAGAGTAAAGGGGTTTCAATGAATGAGTCTGTACAGATTCAGAAATCATAATTTAGTTTCGTATCAAATTCGTAATTTGTCCAAATCATATAAAGAAATCATGAGGTATGCTTAAATATACGTGATACATCCATTAGCATTAACAGGGCATATACAGAACATATGCAGACACGTGAGGATTACGAATAACCAGTTCCATAAAGGAACCTCCGGATCCAGGTAATAAAGAATAAATACGCTGAGCCCCATGATGGAGCCTCTAGTGCGGGTAACAGAGTGCAGACAGATTAAGTTCCATGATGGAACCTCTGATACCGGGTAACAGCCAACATATATCACATGATGCTAAGGATGTCACAAATACATATCAGAAATTGGACAGTCATTCATTGTATAGAACATAGCACTTTAGAAAACAGATCTTATTTTATTACACAGAAAATAAATACAGTTGAACATAACTTTACTACGTTATTACTCACAGTTGGCCTTGAGACAGATAGACGGAGCAGATTGGTCAAACGGTACGCAGCACGTGACTTACATAACACATAACAGACACACACTTGAAACACACGTTCTAATTGTACATAACTTATGTCGATTGCTCTTAGTGTGTTTCTAACTTTTAATCCTCATTATGGAGTCTTAAACATGGCCTAGGAATGCCTAGGATGGAATGAGGATGCAAGAATGCATTGGAAAAAATTTCTTGAAACTTGTTGAAAATAAGGTCCATGCTTGAGCGGACTTGCAGACAATGAAGCTCCGCTCGAGCGGATTGTAAACTCTTGAAAAAGTGCTGGATGCAAGATTTTCACATTCGACGGGCGCTCGACCTACGCTCGAGCGTGAGACTCAGAACCTCGCTCGAGTGTGGATTCCC
This sequence comes from Camellia sinensis, assembly GCF_055761805.1. Classification (NCBI taxonomy): domain Eukaryota; kingdom Viridiplantae; phylum Streptophyta; class Magnoliopsida; order Ericales; family Theaceae; genus Camellia; species Camellia sinensis. Next base: position 66,712,460 of record NC_138972.1, read on the forward strand.
TCACTCGAGCGGACTATAAAACACAAGAACTTTTGGGTATATGCATTTCACGCTCGAGCGTAAACATCGTTGCTCGAGTGGAAGTGCATGTACTCAGAGTGCACGCTTAAGCGTGAAGTTCCATGCTCGAGCGTGGATCAAATTTCTGGAAATTCCAGATTTGATCACCAAGCTCAAACTCAACTCCAAATGCAACTAACTCAATTTTCTGGGCCCAAAACTTGAGGAAATACATGAAAACTCATAAAACAACATGTTTTGAAGATCATTTTACAAAATCAAAGCCCAAAAGTATACCAATTGAACAACATTCAACTTGAAACTTGAAATTAATTCATGAACACAACATGCATGTACATGTTTAAGCTAAGGCTCTCCAAAACATGATCAAATGCTACTAAATAACATGAAACTCATTGGGTGTGTTTGGTAACGTTTACGTTTTCAGTTTATATTTACAAAAATTTTATAAACTGGTTTTTGTTTATTTTTTGTTTATTTTTAGAAAAACATAAACTACAAACGCGTTTGGTAATTGACAAAATGTTTAAAAAAAATTTTAAATATAAAAAAGAGTGAGAAATGGTGAGTGGTAGCAAGTGGCGGCGGAAGACGGTGGTGGAAAGTGGTGACGGTGGGTGGTGGTGGGTGGTAGCGAGTAGGTGGTGGTGGCGGGTGGTGGGCGGGTGGTGGTGGCGAGTGGATGGGTAGCGGTGGCGAGTGGTGGGTGGTAGCGAGTGGGTGATGGTAGGTGGTGGCGGGTGGTGATGGTGGGTAGGTGGGTGACGGTGGCGGGTGGTGGGTGGCAACAAGTGGGTGGTGGTGGTGATGGTAGCGAGTGGTGGATGGTGGTGGCAGGTAGGTGGCGGATGGCAGGTGGTGGCGGTGACGGTAGCGGTGGCGGTGGTGGTGGGTGGCGGATGGCGGGTGGTGACGGTGGTGGTGGTGGTTGGGTGGGTGGGTAGGTGGTGGTAACGAGTGGGTGGTGGTGGTGGTGGTGGTGGTGGTCGCAGGTGGGTGGCGGGTGGGTGGTGGTGGTGGTGGGTGGTAGTGGGTGGTGGGTGGTAGTGGAGGGTGAGTGGCAGGTGGCTGGTGATGGTGGGTGGCTGGTGGTGGCAGGTAGTGGATGGTGGTGGTGGCAAGTGAGTGGTGAGTGGTGGCGGCAAGTAGGTGGTGGTGGTGGTGGCGGCGGGCGGTGGATGGTAGTGGCGAGTGGTGGGTGGTGGTGGTGGGGGTGGGGGTGGGTGGTGGGTGGTGGTGGCGGAAGATGGTGGTGGAAAATGGTGGCAGATGGTGGCTAGTGTTGGGTGGTAAAAAAAAAAAAACTGAAAACTCAAAATGAAAACACATTTTTTGTGTTTTCATTTTTTGGCCAAATTTATAAACTGAGACCACTGATTTATAAATCAAAAATTTTACCAAACAAGTTTTTATTTGAGTTTTTTAAATTTTTGTAAATATAAACAGAAAACTGAAAACGTAAGTGTTACCAAACGGCACCATTGTGTTTCCCAAATTAGAGTGAATTCAACACATGCATGAAGGAATTCTTGGAAATCAATCTTCAAAATGCTATGAAACATGCATGCATGCGTGGATTGATCTACTTCCCTACTCCTTAAGCTTGATTCTCACATCTTATAGCTCAATTTACTTGAATTCATGCGTGAACAACTTAAATCCGCAATTAAAAGAATGAATTTCCCACCTTAAGTCTCGAATTCCAAGTATGCTAACTCAATTTTGCAAGTTCTCTTCAATTCTTCTAACTTCCAAAGCTAACTCTTGTTGAATCAAAACTTTTCTCCTACTCTCCCTCTCTCTCTCGGTTTGGTCTTGTGGATAGAGAAGAGTGGGGAATCAAAGTGTATGAATTAAGCCTCAAACAAAACTTTTGAAAGTGGCCCACTAATGGCAAGAATGAAATAAACTCAAACTAATGTAATTTAACCTCATTTATTCTAATTTAATCGTTCCGAATCGAATTTTAATTAAACCTACCATAAAATTCTATAAATCCTAACTAGCACATGTAGGCGCGCCCTTGGGCTTTGCTACTACAGTTCAGACTCAAATGTCACGGTTCTAAATCTAATCCCGCAAAGTGCAATGCGAGACCGATAAGTCACCAAAGAGTCCAAATCCGGCAGATCGTTTTGGAAAACTGATTTTTAAGAAAGAAGTGCCAAACATGGACTGCTTTGCCAGATACAGAGTTGCCACCTAAATGTTTTATTTTGGGGAATTTAGGAAACCCTGACTCGTTGCCTAAGGCCACGTGTTCGTCATCACCAAAGTTGCCTCGGTTCGGGAACTTGGGTACGATTGGGGAAGGTCATCTATGAGCACCCCCGCTCACCCGATCGAAGATCGGCCTGTACTAAGCATGATATTTTGTTTTGAAAACATATACGTTCTTATTTTGGTTATTTGCCTAAAACTATTATGTGATGCGCACAACACACAAGTATAAACTAGATCGCCTAAGTTGGAACAAAACATTTCATGTTTGTTTATTTGAAAATGGTTTGATGGTGCTACTCGCAAGTAGGTTAAGACGTGGATTTGCCACCCTCAAGTGGGCTTAAGAAAACATGATTTTGTCATAATCAAGTGGGCTTAAAACTCGCATTTCAATGAATTGTTCTAATTCAAGTAATCTAACCTTCACCAACAGGCATTCAGGCAGCTTTATCACATAAGCAGTTAGCCTCATGGCAAGCATGCTATCATGGAAACACTTACACTCATGCGAGATGTTAAAGCATAAAAGCTTACCTAGTACTCCGAGCCAAAAACAAAAGCTATTTAGTAATCAATACATGATCCTAGCTCATGTTAAGATGGCTAATGCAATATATGCAAAATGCATCTAGAGATAGGCTCGGCTATTCTAAAATGTCATGTGAAATGCAACACCTGATACATGTATTCAAATAGGAATTTAAATACAATGTAGTTTGTATGATGCGCCGAGCCCGGTGCATGCAATACAGATGAATGGATGCAAACATGCGAGCATAGGAATGCTAATTGAAACATGACCTAAAACTAACCACTGAAAGCAGGTAAGAAAAAGGGAGAAAGACGTGGGGTTGGAAGACATTCACACACTCAGGCACACTTATTACAAAATTCGCCCTCTCGACGGAGGGTCCGAATAAATAATTCAAACCGAATAAATAATCAACTACCCTAGATATTTAAACATTACAAAACCCTTAACTAATTTAAAAAATTAACTAAGCTATGAAACTAAAGAGGCCGCTGCAACTCCACCTTGGAATGATTGAATGATGCATGCTCTATCGGCTTCGCTCGGAAATCCGTCGCCATGCTACATTTTGCCTCTGTTTGCACTGCTCTGTACCTCTGAAGGTGGTGAAAATTTATGTGATGCCTCAGAACCACTTCAAGGTCATGCTGAGTGGTCATCGGCTGAATGGAAAGGCCATCGACCAAGGGAAACTTGTCGTCGACCAAAAATGAGGTCATCGGCCAGACACCTTTAGCCGATCGGCACTTAATATGGTCGACCGACCATTTCTTCCTGCAGAATGCTATTTTGCTGCAGCAGAGGACAAATAGAGCATGGCAATACATTTATAAGGCAATCTTTGCATGAACACCCTCCTCATCATGTTTGAGACTCAAAGGAGTGTAGTCCTCGACTCTCGGTCCACCAATCACGCATTTCAATGCATGATGGCCAAAGGAGCCAAGTGTGCACATTAATGTGAAATGGATGCACAAAACACATATGTGCCTAGAATTCTATCATGCTTTGATCAAGAGCGTTGGCGACCGGGGATTGAGGCACGTTTCGTCACTTCAAGTACGAAACGTCCCTCGCTCCTCGTGTTTGGTTTGACACCCCAAACCAAACATAATGCAGTGCGTGTATGCCAAATATAATGCAACATGGAAATGCAATGCTATGCGACCTAATCATGCCAAATGCAATAGGGCTCAAATATGCACACAAGGCTAAGGTAACAAGCATGCCAAATGCAATGCAACCTAAACATACAAAAAATGCGAGCTAGCAAGCATGCAAAATGCAACCTAAGCATATGATGCAATAGGCGTGCAACAACTATACCAACAACAAGCATGCAACAACATGCAATGCGATAAGCATGCAATCAACACACAAACCACATGATCTATGGACTTATACTGAAAATGGATAGGCTTCAGCCATACCAAAAATAGTGACCAAAGTGATGAATTAAGGCACCGAAAGGGCAAAACACACATGTACATACATTGATCCATAAACTATGCAACAATGCACAATCCTCAAACATGAGAGAGATATGATAAACATGAAAATGTGACAATGCAATAAGCTCTGAAATCATGCAAGGAGTGGTGCCAAACCACTCAAAAAAGTTGGGCAAAGCATGCAAGAAGGCTCGAAGCTTAAGGTTTACCAAGGGACTCACACTATGGCCATATCAACCAAGCCCTAAAGGGCCAAGGTGACCCAAAACAGTCCCAAGGCAAACCAAAACGAAGCTAAAACATGTATGGAATAATGCTGAAACATGCTAGAAAGGTGAGCACAAAACAAGACGCATACAAGGCCAAAAGGGGCAATTGCACTACACCTATTACAACCAAACATGGCATGACTTAGGCCAATAAAATCAAAGTTATGGCATGTTAGAATAAGCCCAAAAACCCACTTAGATGGCATCCCAAAGGCCTAAGCATGATGGCATACACAATGACACATTCATGAGGCATAAAACATCAACTCTTTAAAGCATTAAATGAGTGATAAAGTGCAAGTGTACAAACATGAAATATGGATTGAAATAACATAACAAGTGATGCCAAATCATTGAAATGGCCCAAGTAAATCATGCTAGTGACTTGGACTCTCAAAGCTAACAAGCTAAAATGCATGGTGGCTATACAAAGCATTGCACATATGATCCAAACAACACCAAACAGAGCTCAAACATAGTAAAATATGACTAAAAGTTCTTTTGGGTTGAGCCAAAATAGGCAAGCTTGATGGTCCAAATGCATGGTGCATGTCAAGGCAAATAAGAAGATTGCAAGACAAGTACATGGTGCATGCAAGAAGCCATTAAACCAACTTTGGACAGAGGTATATCATGCCAAGATAACACCGAATACTTGCTAAAATGGGGCCAAAACATGCTATGCAAACATGTTACCAATGTGAGCCAATAACACAAGCATATGAGACACAAGGAGAGAGGGGTGTCCCTCTCCTATTCAAGATTTCAAAACCACTTCTCCACCATTAAAAATCCTTTGGATTTCAGTGGTGAGAAGGTCAAGACAAAATGGTTCCAAAGCTCAAAAGTAAAGGCACAAAAACAAGGCCAAACAAGGCCTAAAAGGAGGTAGACAACCCCCAACCAAAAAGTGACCTTAAACAAACATCTTAAGCATACAAAATCAGAACTTTTTACAGTTTATAGCTAAGCTTAAAATAATATGTTAGTAGGTCTAAAAGCTTAAGCAAGAAAGGGGGATCTAAAGTAAGAATGCTCACCCTTGAAGAAGACCTTCAAGAATAAGGCTCCAGCACCTTTCTCTGATCAAAACCACCTCAAGAACTATAACATCAACTCCCTAGCACCTCAGCAACCAAGGATAGTGTAATGCTAGGTGTTTGTGTGCAATAGTAAGAACAAAACACCATTTTGAACTCAAACCCACACACAAATGTAGAGAGAGGGAGATATATAGAGATATATATATATATATATATAACTTGTATATCAGATTTCTAGCACCCCTAGAAAGGGAGATGAGGCTCTCATTTTATAGAAATCCAATTTTGCAAAGCTTCTTGGAGAAGCTAAGCAATGCTCAAATCCCTCCATACACGTGTATGGAGGGGGGAATTGTGCGTGCCAGCTGTGCCAGCTGGCACAAAATATCTGCATGAAGCAGATGAATAGGGCTCGGCCAGAAAACATGGCCGATTAACCAACATGAAGGGCTGACTGACCAAATATAGTGCCGATCGGCCAACACTCTTGGCTGATGGCAAGAACAAGGGGCCGATGGCTTCATGCCATAGCCGATGGGGTGCGGGGATGGCCAACAAGCCACCCTCTTCCTTCAGAAGAAAAACCACAAGTCCTTGGTCTACAACCAAGCACAAAATAGACAAGTTGAGAGATCCAAGTTAAGAGATCCTAGGGTAAGGCACGCAGCCGAGACCTTCGAGAACTCAAAATGAACACGAACATGGATGATCATCGAGTGTTCAAACGATAACGTCCAAGTGTTGAGGACGGTCAAAAATGGGGTGTCTACAGCACTTAAATCAAGTCAATTTCTGATTTGAACACCGATAAGGCTTTCAATTCCAAAATCGAAGCTAAAACGTGAACAGATCTTTTTACGCCTAACAGATATAGACACAAACAATGCATCACACATATGCAGTTTAATGCATAATTCACCTCAATTGCTAATTAGGCATAATTAATCATGGATTAACGTTAATCAGAGGTTGGGATTGTTACAGTCTTTCCCCCTTAAAAGAGTTTGGTCCTCCAAACTCGAATTACCTTCATTCTGGAATAACATTGGGTCCAATTGGAACAAATCTGGATATCTCTTCATCATGTCTTCTTCGATTTCCCAGGTTGCATAGGTTCCTTCGTGGTTTTGCCAATCAACTTTTACCAACGGTATTTCTTTGTTTTTCAATCTTTTGATCTTGCGGTTTACAATCTGGATAGGCCTTTCCTCGTAGGTGTAATCATCTTTCAACAGCACGTGTGTTGGCTCAATGACATGGAGCGGATCTCTCAAATACTCTTGAAGCATCAACACGTGAAATACATTGTGCATATGCTCCATTACCGGTGGTAAAGCTACCCGATACGATACTGGATTGATCTTTTCAAGGACTTCATAAGGTCCAACATACCTTGGCGCCAATTTGCCCTTAACACCGAACCAAGTTTGACCCTTCATCTGGGTCACTTTAATGAACACATTGTCCCCAACTTCATATTCCCTATCTCTTCTTCGGACATCAGCGTTGGTCTTCTGTCGACTCTGTGCAGTTTTCAAATGCTGTTGGATCAGTTTCACCTTCTCGATTATTTCTTGCACAAGTTCCAGTCGTAGCAAAGGTCTATCACCTACTTCAGTCCAACATATTGGAGAACGACATTTTCTTCTATATAAAGCTTCGTAAGGAGCCATTCCAATGCTTGAATGGTAATTGTCGTTGTACACAAATTCAGCTAATGGCAAATAGGTCTCCCAGCTTCCTTGGAAGTCTAATACACACATTCTAAGCATGTTTTCCAGAGTCTGATTGGTTCATTCAGTTTGTCCATTTGTCTGTGGGTGATATACACTACTCAACCTCAATTCAGTCCCCAAAGCCTGTTGCAAACTCTGCCAAAATCTTGATACAAACTTCGAATCCCTATCAGATACAATAGATACCGGTACACCATGCAATCTCACAATTTCGTTCACATACAAGTTAGCCAATTTATCCGCATTATAAATAGTTTTGGCAGGCAGAAAATGGGCAGACTTAGTTAAACGGTCTACAATGACCCAAATAGAGTCCATACCTCGAGAAGAACGAGGCAATCCCACAATGAAGTCCATGGTAATGTGCTCCCATTTCCATTCCGGTATTGAGAGTGGTTGTAACAAACCAGCGGGTCGTTGGTGTTCAGCTTTAACCTGTTGACAATGTAGACACCTAACCACAAAATCTGCAATACTCTTTTTCATTCCAGGCCACCAAAAATTTTGTTTTAAATTGTGATACATTTTCATGTTCCCCGGGTGCATGGCAAACTTACTACTGTGAGCTTCGATCATCACACGTTTTCTCAAATCACAACAATCGGGTACACAAAGAAGGTTTTGAAATTTCAGCACGTCATTCTCAAACACAAATCCCGGCCTCGGCTTTGAATCAAATTCCTCTATGATCGTTTTTAAGTATTCATCTTCGTATTGTTTTTGTTTGATCTCGTTAAGAATTGTAGGTTGACCGAAAATAGCAGTTAAAATCCCACCTTGTTCTCGCACGTCAATCTCAATCTCCATCTGTTCCAGGTCATCTAGCAGTTCTTTTCGATTGGACAGTAAACATGACAAATTTGCACTGGATTTTCGGCTCAAGGCATCTGCTACGGTATTAGCTTTCCCTGGGTGATATAAAATCTACAAGTCATAATCTTTGATTAACTCTAATCATTGCCTCTGTCTCGTGTTCAATTCCTTTTGGGTGAAGAAATATTTCAAGCTTTTATGATCGGTATACACCTCACAAGTTACCCATACAAGTAGTGACGCTAGATTTTCAAAGCAAACACCACAGCTGCTAATTCAAGGTCGTGCGTCGGGTAATTCTTTCATGAAGTCGGAGTTGTCTAGAAGCATAGGCAATCACTTTTCCGTTTTGCATTAATACACACCCCAAACCTTTGTAGGAAGCATCACTGTAAACTTGAAACCCATCAGTACCATTGGGCAAAGTTAAAATTGGTGTAGTCACTAACCTGGTTTTCAACTCTTGAAAGGTTGCCTCTCTTTGTTCATTCCAATCAAATGACACATTTTTCTGAGTTAACTAGGTCCATGGCATGGCAAGCTTGGAAAAGTCTTTCACAAATCTTTTGGTAGTAACCTGCAAGTCCTAGAAAACTTTTAACTTCTGTCACATTTGTCAGTTTAGGCCAGTCCATAATAGTTTCAATTTTCTGAGGGTCAACAGAAACACCATTCTTGTTGATTACATGGCTCAAAATGCCACACTGTCCAGCTAGAATTCACATTTGGATAATTTCGCGTATAATTTCTTTTCTCTCAAGGTCTATAGAGCAATTCTCAAGTGATTCTCATGTTCTTCCCTGCTTTTGGAGTAAATCAGGATATCATCAATAAACACAACAATGAATTCATCCAAAAATGATTTAAACACTCTATTCATAAGATCCATGAAGGCAGCAGGTGCATTGACCACCCCAAACGGCATTACTAAAAATTCATAATGTCCATATCTAGTTCTGAATGCAGTTTTCTCTATGTCTTCAACCCTGACCTTTAATTGGTGATACCCAGATCTGAGGTCAATTTTGGAAAATACTTGGGCACCCTGAAGTTGGTCGAATAAGTCATCTATTCGGGGTAGAGAGTATTTGTTCTTGATAGTCACTTTGTTCAATTCTCGATAGTCTATACACAACCTCAAAGATCCATCCTTCTTTTTGACAAACAAGATTGGAGCACCCCAAGGTGAAGTGCTCGGACGGATAAATTTCTTATTCAACAGCTCCTGAAGTTGAGTTTTTAATTCTTTCAATTCTGAGGTAAACATTCTATAGGGGGTCTTGGAAATAGGTTGTGTTCCCGGAAACACCTCAACAGTGAATTCAAATTCTCTATCAACTAAGTCTCCAGGTAAGTCATTCGGAAACACATCGGGAAATTCACAAGCAATAGGGATAGTTTCTACATTAGTTCCGTCAGATGATGCAGTCAGCATACAACACAAGTAACCCTTACATCCCTTCCTAAGCAGTTTTATGGCTTTAGAGCTGAAATTAGATATGGAGGAGGAACTACCCCATTCCCAGTAAAAGTATATTCAGGCATACTCGGTGTTCTAAACACAACAGATTTACTTGTACAGTCAATGGTAGCACAATATTTAGTCAACCAGTCCATTCCCAAAATGCAATCAAAATGATCAATGTTCAAGGGCAATAAGTCAACATATAACATCATATCACCAATCATAATATCACATGCTAGATAAACATGAGCACACATCATAGAACCCCCAGACGGTGTAGATACAGATAACACATATGTCATAAGTTCTAATGGTCTAGTCAATTTTTGAGAGAAAGCATGCGATACAAAGGAATGTATAGAACTAGAATCTATCAGTACACATGCATTTTGAGAACATACAGACAGTGTACCTGACACCATAGTATAGGTGTCTGGTACGTCACCGGGCACTAAGGCGAACACTTGACCTTGTCTCAGAGGTTCTTTCCCAGTATTTGCTTTTGCATTTGTTTTGGTCATAGAGGCGGATCCAGCTAAAATTGCCGTAGGACGGCTAGTATTCTCAGACCTGAGTGGGCAATCTTTCACTACATGACCTGACTGGCCACATCGAAAACAAGCACCGGATACTTGGTAGCACACACCCCTATGCCTTCTACCACAATCAGAATAGACCGGGATAGACCCACTACTTTGACTCGAGTTGCTTGTAGACCCCGTGTTTTGCTTCTTATTGACAAAAGACCAGCCTCTTCTAAAACCAAACCCCGGCCTCTTTCCTTTCCAATCCGTTTGAATAGCTGTTGGGACTTTACTTTGTTTCATAGCGGCTATGGTGGCTTCCGCCATTAAGGATCTGTCTAAAACTTTCACATAAGTAGGCAATTTCAATACGCCTATCCGATCAAACACCTCTAAATCCAGTCCACCTTCAAATTTTCATGCTTTCTTGTAATCAGTATCCAGCATATGTGGAGTAAACCATGCCAGTTCGATGAATTTGGCTTCATGCTATAGACGTCCCCGAACGTCCCGGGAGGGAAATCTCCCGTTTTGTTCATTTGGGGCTCACTACAGTTCAGACTCAAAAGTCACGGTCCTGTGTCTAATCTCACAGAGTGCAATGCAAGACCGATGAATTATCAAAGAGTCCAAATTTGGCAAATTGATTTGGAAAACAGATTTTTAAAAAGAAGTGCCAAACATGGACTGCTTTGCCAGATATAGAGTCGCCACCTAAATATTTTATTTTGGGGGAATTTAAGAAACCCTGACTCGTGCTGAAGGCCACGTGTCCGTCCTCACCAAAGTTGCCTCGGCTCGGGAACTTGGGTACGATTGGGGAAGGTCACTTCGTGAGCACCCCCGCTCGCCCGATCAAAGATCGGCCTCTACTAACCATGATATCGAGTTTTGAAAACATTATGCATTCTTATTCCGGTTATTAGCCTAGATTTACTACGTGATGCGCACAACATACAAGTATAGACTGGATCGCCTGAATTGGAACAACACATCTCATGTTTGTTTATTTTGAAAATGGTTTGATGGTGCTACCAGCAAGTAGGCTAAGACGTGGATTTGCCACCCTCGGGTGAGCTTAGAAAACGTGATGGTTTGTCACTCTCAAGTGGGCTTAAAACTCACAGTCAATGCATTATTCCAATTCAGATAATCCAACCTTCACCCACAGAAATTCAGGAAGGTATATCACATAAGCACATAGCCTCATGGTAAGCATGCTATCACGACAGTCACTCACACACATACAAGGATGCTAAAGCATAAACATTTACCGAGTACTCCAAGCCAAAACAGAAGCTATGTTGGAAATCTATGCATGATCCTAACTATGCTGAAATGCCTAATGCAACACATGCAGGAATGCAACTACAATAGGCTCGGTTATTCTAAAGATGGCATGTGAACTGCTACAACTAACAAGTATTCAACTTGAAATTGAAATACAATGCAGTTAGTATGATGCGCCGAGCCCGGTGCATGCAATACAGATGAATGATGCAAACATGCAAGCATGAGTATGCTAATTGAAACATGCCTTAATCTAACCATCATAAGCTGGTAAATAAAAGGGAGAAAGACATGGGGTTGGAAGACATACATCACACACACGCACACTTATTACAATTGTACCCTCGCTCGGAGGGTCCGAATAAATAATACAGTCCAAATAAATAATTAATTACTCTAGCTAATTAAATATTAAAAAATCCTAATTAATCAACAAATTAACTAGAAAAGCAAATAAATTAGCATGCAAGTTAAATGGACCGCCTCAGCTCTGTTCCGAATGATGAAAGGTGTATGCATGCTCGAGTTGCCTTGTCGGTAAATTCCATCGCGATGCCTTGCCTCACCCTTGTTTGCAATTGATCTCAGAAACTTGCACAAAGCTCCAGAAGGCTGAAACTCGACCTTGGGAAGGCCACCGACCAGTTATCATCATGGGAGACCACTTGCCGACCACCCTTTGTGGTGGAGACTAAAGAGGGTGGTCGGCCTTCCAGAAAATCTGGTCGGCCGACCAGTTTCCACCTCTGGTTTCTGGTTTTTCTGCAACAAAGGCAAGAGAGAGAAAAGGCAATGTATTTTCAACAAATATGTGGATGACCACTCTCCCCGTCCTTGCACAAGCTCTAGGGAGTGTAGTCCTCGATCCTCGCGCCATCAATCTCGCATCTCGATGCATAATGGCCGAGGAGTCGAATTGCACGATTCAATGGGACATGAATGCACATATAAACATAACAAGGCCTAAACTTTATCATGGGTAATCTGGAGTGCCGGCGACCGGGAATTGAGACACGTTTCATCACTTTGAGTACGAAACGTCCATCGTTTCCCATGTTTGGACTAACCCTACTCCAAACACAATGTAATGAGATGGCATACACAATGCGACTAACATGCAACCTAGCATACGCACTACTATAGGCTAAAATGGCATATACAAATGCACGTGACATAACATGGCATACACAATGCACTTACGAAGACTATCATGCGCACATGAACTAAATGGCATATACAAATGCAAGATAGAGATACATGCAGACGTGCACGAATGCCAAGGACCGATCCTAAGGCATCAAATGCCACTCTACTAAAGCATGGCAATGGATGAAGTATGGCATACAAACACACATGACACAACTCTGAAATGGCATAAAAGATGATCCCGAAACATGCTAATATGTCACACAATGCATGCTAGATGGCCCGGGTACCGAAACTAGTGAAGCGGGTTACACTAGAGGTACACAAAGCAATGCACCAATGGCAAAACCAACCCCAAACAGACCCTAGGCAGGTCTGAAACAGTGGGGAAATGGCCTAAAATGATGGCTCGGAATGCAAAGAAATGGAGCTCATTCAATGGTCAGTAAATGAGGCATACAAGCCCGACTCTCAAACGCATTTAAAGAGTACTAAACATGGGAACATGACATTCACATAAGCTCTGAAATATGATGTATAATGGCCCCAAAACAAGAAAACATCTCAGTATATGCATGTAGTGGACCTCAAAACTCAAAGCTAAGCATGGACATTGAACTACAAGCATGTAAAACAAGCATCATTCGACCATGAGACCCAAAAACAGAGCTAAGGCAGTCCAAAATATGCACAAAATCAGTTTAAGGTATGGCCAAAAAGTGCTAAAATCAAGGGTCAACAAAGCATGCAAAGAAAGCTAGTGAACCATGAGTTGTACTACAACTATATGAAGCATATGAGAGCTTACCAAACCAGCCAAAAATAGAAGTATGCCATGCCAAAATATTTCCAAAAACCCACTGAAACTCCGTCAATGCATGCAAGAATGATAGGCTCCTTTGGAAGGGGTTATTCTGCACATATATGATGGACACACAAAATGGCAAAACAACCTCTGGAAAGAGGTTATGAGGGTCCTAAAACCCACCAAAAAGGTCCTGAAATTAGTCTAGGAAGCATGCAAGTGAAAGCCCCTTTGAAAGGCCTTGAATAGGATTGTTCTATACATGCATAATAGACACTTTATATGGAAAAATGGGCTCTGGACAGAGCCTATGCAGACCTTAAAACTCATCAAATAGGGCCTAAAATATGGCTTTGAAACATGCAAGTAGGAGCCCCTTTGGAAGGGCAACAAAGCTAGTAAACAAATCAAGGGGTGAGAGGGTCACCCCTCTCTGATTTTAGGGCTCAAAAACACATGTTAGCCACTGAAAGTCTGCTGGATTTCAGTGGCTAAAAGGCCAAACTAAGGCCAACACAAATGCTCTAATGCATAGCCCTAAACATGGGGAAATGAAGCATGCAAAGGGGAAGATGACCCAAAACAGAAAAAAAATGTCTTAAACAAACATGTTTATAAGCTCAAATTTTTTTTTTCTAGTTTATGATAAAACCCAGAAATGCTTTCAAATAAGGCTAAGAATGAAGCAAAATAAAGCTACAAAGAGGGAAATAGTGACTTACCCTTGTAGCACAGCAATGCAGCAAGCTCTGAACCAAGAAAGTGAGCCCTCAACCTCTGAAAAACAGCACCAAGGTACTTAGGATGGTAGTGGAGGTGTTGTGCTTGGAGGTGTAGTGCAAATGGCCAAGAACCATGGAGCTATGGAGCTTGGATGTAGAGATATAGAGGGAGAGTATATGTATGCCTCAGCCAAAAATGTTCAACCCTTGCAAATGGAGAGGAGAGCCTCTCTTATAGAAGAAGAGGTCCAAGGCTTTTTGAAGAAGCCTCAAGCAAAGGGACCAAGCTTCTAAAAGAAGCTAAACCAAAAGGGTCAAGCTTCTCTTAGAAGCTAAGCAAAAAGGGTCAAAACTTCCTTAAGAAGACAAACAAAAGGGTTAAATCTCGGAGGATGGGGCAAATGCCTCCTAGTTGGCACAGCTGTATGCAACTCAGAAAGGCCAAAAAGGAGATGGCTAGCCGACCAGTTCAAGTGGTTGGCCGACCAGGGGTCAAAAGGGTCAACAAGAAAAGGTGGTCAGCTAGTTCAAAAAGGTGGCCTCCCAGGTGAATGTAACACAATGGTGGTATGGGAGACCAGAAAATGTGGCTCAAAAGTGAGGGAGACCAAGGGGTCAAAAGGGTCAAGCACCAAAGGTGGTCGGCCATACCAAATAGGTGGCCTCCCAGATGAATGCAACACAATGGTGGTATGGGAGACCAGAAATTATGGCCCAAAAGTGAGGGAGACCAGCTCTCTAACAAGAAAACCAGGCAACGAAGAGAAAAGTGGTCTCCAAGAAGAAAAGGTGGTCTCCCATCATACTACCACCTTTCTAACAATGAAACTAGGGTCCATGCCAAAAATGAACCTTAACTGATGCAAACGAGGGTTCGGGGGCCAAAGCGCGCAGCTGGGGGCCCCGAAAACTGACTGTTAAGTGCTGAAAGTGGCGTGCGACCCCGAAGGTGGTCTCCCGGCCCACAGTGTCCCTCTAGGGAGAGGAAACAAGGCGTGTGCCAAAAACTGGAGCAAACGGAGATAGTTAAACGGTCCCGAACAGAGGCGCGGCCGACGGCTCCGAAAATCGAAAACTGGTCTCCAAACGGGAAAAGTGGTCTACGACCATGAAACGTAGCCTACGGCCACTGAGAGATGGTCTACGAGACCTCTCCCTCCTTTTGGGAAGAGAAAAACAGAGAAAACAGGACCTGGTTCACAAACCGAGGCAAAGCACAAAAGAGCCCCGAAGGCCGGAGGCAAGGCTCTCAGCCGAGACTTCGTGACCTCAGAACGAGCACAACATGTGTCATCACTGAGCGCTCAATCGATGACGTCTGAGTCTTAAGGTCGGTCAAAAATGGGGTGTCTACACATACTTTGCTACAGACATTCTTCCCTGTTTAAGTTCTTGAAACTCGGACACCTTCCGATCCTTGAAACATTGGGGAAAATATTTATCATAGAAGATCGCATTAAACTGTGCCCACGTCATATTCTCATTGCCACTTCGAACCAGTAACCACCACTTTCGGGCTTCATCCTTTAGAATATAGGTGGCTAGGAGGACTTTCTGGACTTCAGAACAAGGAAACACTTCATATAGCTTCTCCATTTCAAGTAACCACGTTTCTGCTTTCAACGGTTCAATTCCACCATAGAATGTCGGCGGTTTCATTTTCATGAATTTCTATGTCAAGTTGATGATGTCATTATTATCTACTTCGGCTTGTGCCGGCGGAGGTGGAGGGGGTAAAGGTTGTTGTCTTTGTTGTTGTGTCAAAGTTTCAGTCAATGCTGCAAGCATTTGTGACATTCGGCCCATGCGAGCCTCTGAAGATTCACTTATATCACTTCCCCTTGCATTCTCCGTGTTGCTATAGAGACATCAAATGATAGTGAACACATGAACAATCTTATTCATTTCTTTCAATTCATTTGCTCAAATTTACATATATTAAGTTTCCATATTCATTTGGATTACCACACACTCACACATGCAGATGGAATGCCCCTAACTGTCACTAGGACATCCTAAGCTCATATGGACCTGTGTGTGCGGTAGAACACGTGCTCTGATACCACTCTGTCACGACCCAAACCCGCCCCTGTAGGTTTAGCATCGTAATCAGCTAGTAATCCATGGATCACCAAAGGCCTCTTAATAGATAAGCACATAATAAGGGGCTGCGGAAGCAATTATACAAAATAGATAAGGTCCAATGAGCTGTGGTAACATACATGAGACAGAAGATTTCAGAACTTGCACATATATATATATATATATATAAGCGTGTCGGTCGAAGGACATCAATATTTACATATATTTACAAAAGTGTAATCCCCAGGACCCGACTTCACAAAATAGACAGAGACTAGCATAGGTACAAAAACAGCCATGTAACTAGACTTCGATCGGAACCTCCTCGGGAGGCACAACAGTTGCCTGACAAAATAGAAATAAAGGCCGTTAACTCTGGCCTTGATTACGCACCGGCTCACCTACATACAAAATATAAACTGTGAGTGAAAGCTCAGTGAACAATAGCAGAGTAAAGGGGTTTTAATGAATGAGTCCATACAGATTCAGAAATCATAATTCAGTTTCGTATCAAATTCATAATTTGTCCAGATCATATACAGAAATCATGAAGTATGCTTAAATATACGTGATACATCCATTAGCATTAACAGAGCAGATACAGAACAGATGTAGACATGTGAGGGTTATGAATAACCAGTTCCATAAAGGAACCTCCGGATCCAGGTGATAGAGAATAAATACGCTGAGCCCCATGATGTAGCCTCCGGTATGGGTAACAGAGTGTAAACAGATTAAGTTCCATGATGGAACCTCCGATACCGGGTAACAGCCAACACATCACATGATGCTAAGGATGTCACGAATACATATAAGAAATTGGACAGTCATTCATTGTACAGAACATAACACTTTAGAAAACAGATCTTATTTTATCACAAAGAAAATAAATACAGTTGAATATAACTTTACTACGTTATTACTCACAGTTGGCCTTGAGACAGATAGACGGAGCAAATTGGTCAAACGATATGCGGCATGTGACTTACATAACACATAACAGACACATACTTGAAACACACGTTCTAATTGTACATAACTTATGTCGATTGCTCTTAGTGTGTTTCTAACCTTTAATCCTCATTATGGAGTCTTAAACATGGCCTAGGAATGCCTAGGATGGAATGAGGATGCAAGAATGCATTGGAAAACATTTCTTGAAACTTGCTGAAAATAAGGTCCACGCTCGAGCGGACATGCAGACAATAAAGCTTCGCTCGAGCGTGACTTTTCCCGCTCGAGCGGATGTAAACTCTTGAAAAAGTGCTGGATGCAAGATTTTCACGTTCAACGGGCGCTCGACCTACGCTCCAGCATGAGACTCAAAACCTCGCTCGAGCATGGATTTCCTCGCTCGAGCAGACTGTAAAACACAAAAACTTCTGGGTATATGCATTTCACGCTCGAGCGTAAACATCGTCGCTTGAGTGGAAGTGCATGTACTCAGAGTGTATGCTCGAGCGTGAAGTTCCACGCTCGAGCGTGGATCAAATTTCTGGAAATTCCAGATTTGATCACCAAGCTCAAACTCAACTCCAAATGCAACAAACTCAATTTTTTGGGCCCAAAACTTGAGGAAATATATGAAAACTCATAAAACAACATGTTTTGAAGATCATTTTACAAAATCAAAGCCCAGAAGTATGCCAATTGAACAACATTCAACTTGAAACTTGAAATTAATTCATGAACATAACATGCATGTACATTTTTGAGCTAATGCTCTCCAAAACATGATCAAATGCTACTAAATGACATGAAATTCATTGTGTTTCCAAAATTAGAGTGAATTCAACACATGCATGAAGGAATTCTTGGAAATCAATCTTCAAAATGCTATGAAACATGCATGCATGCGTGGATTGATATACTTCCCTACTCCTTAAGCTTGATTCTCACATCTTATAGCTCAATTCACTTGAATTCATGCATGAACAACTTAAATCCGCAATTAAAAGAATTAATTTCCCACCTTAAGTCTTGAATTCCAAGTATGCTAACTCAATTTTGCAAGTTCTCTTCAATTCTTCTAACTTCCAAAGCCAACTCTTGTTGAATCAAAACTTTTCTCCTACTCTCCCTCTCTCTCTCGGTTTGGTCTTGTGGATGGAGAAGAGTGGGGAATCAAAGTGTATGAATTAAGCCTCAAACAAAACTTTTGAAAGTGGCCCACTAATGACAAGAATGAAATAAACTCAAACTAATGTAATTTAACCTCATTTATTCTAATTTAATTGTTTCGAATCGAATTTTAATTAAACCTACCATAAAATTCTATAAATCCTACCTAGCACATAAATCAAGTCAATTTCTGATTTGGACGTCGATAAGGCTTTCAATTCGCAAACCGAAACTAAAACGTGAACAGATCTTTCTACGCCTAACAGATATAGACACAAACAATGCATCACACACATGCAGTTTAATGCATAATTCACCTCAATTGCTAATTAGGCATAATTAATCATGGATTAACGTTAATCAGAGGTTGGGGTTTACATTGTTTTAGGAGAAAATTCAAAAGACTTATCACAAAAGTAAAAGAAAAATGGAGAAACAGTGTTAGAAATCAAATTTCATTAAGTAAACAAAAGTTTACAATTGTACCTTCACACTTTTACAGCTTCGAAGGGGGTTATAGCAACAGACTAACTTAGAACTACTCCTAGGAATTTGAAATGCAATGTAGGAAAGTAAATGACTGGAAAGAAAAATGTAAAGTAAATAAACTAGTTTCGGACTCTGGTTATGGTTTTGTATATGTAGCCATCAATGGCTATTTATAGGAAAAAAACTTCTAGCAATAGCTATCCAATAACTACCTAGAACTATCCATTCTCCCATTTTCATTCCCACAATACCACATATTCCTCCATGTCTTCCATTAAGTCACTTTGTCCATCATATTCTTCACATGTGCTTTAACTTCTTCCACTTTGTCTTCCATGTTCCACCATGCAAGACCACTAACTTTGTAACTTCTCTTAACTCCTGATTGATCAAGAAAGTATCACGTGTCCTGCAATAATAATAATAACAATAATAAATAATAATAATAATAATATATTATTATTATTATTTATTATTAATTAGAATTAATAAATGATTTTGAATTAGAATTAATTGCCTTAATAGATTCTGGTGCTGATTTAAATTGTATCCAAGAAGGATTACTTCCCACTACATATTATGAAAAGTGTCAAGAAAAATTAACTTCTGCTAATGGTACGAAAATGCATATCAAATATAAATTACCAAAAGTACATGTTTGCCAAGATAATATATGTTTTAACACCTCTTTTGTTCTAGTCACTAATATGACAGATAAAATTATTTTGGGTTCCCCATTTATATATTTACTATATCCCTTTACTACATCTAGTACCGGAATTACTACACATGTTTTAGGCCAACCAGTTACATTTAAGTTTTTATCTCCGCCTGAATTATTATACTTAAATCAATTAAAAGATTGTTCTATTTCTCATCAAATTAACCGCCTTACTCGACATTTAAAATTCCTAAAAGAAGAAATCAATCACAAAAGAATTGATCAACAATTAACTAATCCAGTTCTTGTCTCTCAAATCCAGGATTTTCAATTAAAACTCGAATCAACTGTTTGCTCCACTTTACCTACGGCATTTTGGCATAGGAAAAAACATGTAGTTACCTTACCCTATATTAAGGATTTTCATGAATCCCAAATTCCTACTAAATCTCGACCAATCCAGATGAATCATGAATTACTTGAAATGTGTAAAAAAGAAATTAAGGAATTATTGAAAAATCGTATAATTAGTCCAAGTAAATCACCTTGGTCCTGCCCTGCTTTTTATGTTAATAAAAATGCTGAATTAGAACGAGGTGTCCCTCGACTTGTTATTAATTACAAACCATTAAATTCTGTTTTAGAATGGATTCGGTATCCTATTCCTAATAAAAAAGATTTAATTAAACGACTTAGTCAGGCCGTTATTTTCAGTAAATTTGATTTAAAAAGTGGTTTTTGGCAAATTCAAATTCACCCTAGAGATAGGTATAAAACTGCATTCAATACACCTTTTGGTCAATATGAATGGAATGTCATGCCATTTGGTTTAAAAAATGCCCCTAGTGAATTTCAACATATTATGAATGACATATTCAACCCATTTAGTCATTTTTCCATTGTTTATATTGATGACATCTTAATCTTCTCCAAATCAATTAGTGAACATTGGAAACATTTAACTGCATTCTTTTACACAATTAAAAGTCATGGTCTTGTTATTTCTGCACCTAAAATTAAATTATTTCAAACTAAAGTTCGATTCTTAGGATATGATATTCACCATAATACTATCATACCCATTAGTCGCTCTATTGAATTTGCATCCAAATTTCCTGATGAAATTCTTGATAAAACTCAATTACAAAGGTTCTTAGGCTCCCTCAATTACATTGCTGAATTTTATAAAGATCTTAGGAAAACTTGTCAACCCCTATTTGATAGGTTAAAAGATAATCCGCCCCCTTGGTCTTCTGTTCATACTTCTATTGTTCAACAGGTCAAACAATATGTTAAATCTCTTCCTTGTCTTGGTATTCCCACTGAAAATTCATTCAAAATTATTCAAACTGATGCCTCCGATATTGGTTATGGTGGCATTCTCCTTCAGCAACTTACTCCTCAATCATCTGAACAAATTGTTCGTTATCATTCTGGTGTCTGGAATAAAGCACAACTTAATTATAGTACTATTAAAAAAGAAATTTTATCTACTGTTTTATGTATTCAAAAATTTCAAGATGATGTTTTAAATCAAAAATTCTTACTTCGTGTTGATTGCAAATCTGCCAAATTTATTTTAGAAACAGATGTTCAAAATCTTGCTAGTAAGCAAATTTTTGCCCGTTGGCAAGCTATTTTAAGTATCTTTGATTTTGATATTACCTATATACCTGGTTGTCAAAATTCCCTACCTGATTTTCTTACCCGGGAATTTTTACAGGGGGGTAAGGGATGACTGCACCATTTACTGCTTACCATAAATCCCGCATTACCTATTTCAAAACTCTCATTAAACAACTTACTCATCGCATTCGCCGCCTCAAATCAGCTAGACCCACTACCAAAAGAGCCCAGTATATCAATTACCAACAGATTCAAGCTCGCCGCAATTTACTTGCTCATAACTACAATTGTTTACATCATCATCAAGATTATCTAGATCTTCTTTCTGGTTGCTAATCATTATTTATTATTTCACAGATGTCTCGACCAAGGCCTCCTTCAAAGGCTTTGGCCTCCTCTTCCCATCAACCAAATCAACTCATTGTCCCTCCTCCTTTGGGGTCAGTTTCCCCCTCTTATTCACTTGAACTCATTAACCGTTACCAAACTCTTGGTACTATTCAACGCCCTGATTATTCATCTGCATTGGCCTCTGATCCTTTTGTATCTAGTCAATCAGTTTCAGTTACTCCATTCCCAGTTAACCCTGTTAAATCATCTCGGTCTGAATATACCAATTCACATGTTACCAACCTGTTCTATAAAGAACCCAGTCACCCACGAAATCAAACCATCAATGACATTGCTAAATTCCATTTTGGTTCTGGATGCCATTTCACTCTTTCCCATCCAGAAAAAACCCTAGCCTATTACAAGGATATTTTAATCAACCATCATTCCATCCTAATCAAGCCAATTCAGGACCGCACCTATGCCTATAAGGTCCTATACCATTCACTTTATATTCACAACATTGTTTCCATGGCTGAATGGGGAAATCCTAATCAGCTTCGTGATCTACCTGGTCATTCTATTCCATACAATTATCATGATTATGTTGATGCTTGGTTCAAGATTTTCTTGTACCAAAATGAAACTTTTAGTCATTCCTGGTTCATCTCATTTGATCAAAAATTCAAATCTGAGTTACCAACTTGGTTTCTGAGATGGTGGTCTCACTATGGCTCCATTTCAGCTATCCTTCCTGATGATCTCAAAAATATAATTCATTATTTCAACTCTGTCTACCCATTTTCTGCTCACCAGAAGCAATTTCCCTTATTACTCATATTCATTGCCAAATACAAGATTCCATGGATATTCAAATGGAATTATGGGATTGATGATAATATTATCATCCGCCAACACACAGTTAAATGGTGGGATAAATTCAATGTTCCCAGAATTCTTGAAATTGTTCCAGCAGAATTTCCACCTGATCAATATGCTCCAACTCCTGCTCTTGCTCAAACCCAGCAGATCCCAACTGCTGCAATTACCCAAGGAAGCCAGCCCAGTCTTCCTCCAGTCAACCTTGGCAGCCCCTCATCCAGTGGCTCCAAGCCCAAATCATCAAAATCAAAGTCCAAAGCTGTTGCTGCTCAACCAGCCCAATCCAAGCCCAAAGCACAGTCCAAAGTCAAGGCAAAGCCCATTCCACCTCCTGTTCAGCTCAAAGGTAAATCCAAAAGTAAAGCCCAATCATCCAAAGCCGACATGATCCAGTTAGCCCATCAACTGTTGAGTCAAGCTAAAGCTCAATCCACCGATTCAGACAGTTCAGACGGGTCAGCCCAGATCCATTCCTCTGAAGAATCAACCAATCAGTATTCAGGACCCGAATTTCAAGATGCTCAGGATCCATTTGTCTGATCAGCATTGGATTCCATATAGATACAAATTAGCTTCAATCAATACTCTTTTGAGAAAAGCTGCCAATTTGTATTTATATTGATTCCATTATTCACATGTTCCACCGAAAGTAATGAATAGTAAAAACTACTGTTCACTTTTACTGTTCACCGTCACTATTCAACCAATCAACTTTTACTAAAGGCTGCTCAGTTGTGTAATCACTCCACCGAAAGCATCCGACAGCATCTGCTTTTCACCTGCTCGGCCAGCTGCTTTCAGAATTCACATGCTCACTGTTTTGCTTTTTATTTCTTTATATTGTAATCAATTGTAAGCATTCAGGCATTCTTCAATTTTCTTCTCCATCTTTGTTGTAAGAAAACCAGAGTGTTTTGGGAGCCTTACCAGTTTCTCCGTTGTACCTATTTAAGATCCTTACAGTTGCTACTAATACAATTGTAAGTTATTTTATGTAAGTTATATTTTATGTTATTTTATGTAAAATGTTTTAATGTGTTATTCCAATGTTTAGTCTGAGTTTTGATTTCGTAATCCATCTCCTTCATATATATATATGCTGCTTCCTCCTTGATGGTATCAGAGCCATATATTATTATTATTATTTATTATTGTTATTATTATTATTATTTATGGTGTCAACATTCCCCTCCGGTAGCTCTTTAAAAATGATGTTTATTTAAATTTTTTAATAGCTGAACCAAGCACAGAACTGATATAAGTAATAAAGTACTTTGAATACCACAACAGCACCAACAAAGTGTTTCGAAGGGACACTACACTAAAGGCATATGCTTCAAATTCAATATGAGTGCCTCAAAGTGATCAATTCGAATCAAGAAGCACCAATTTGATTTGGACACACTATATACCAATCATGTTTGGTATGAGTCATGAGTAGAAGCTTTGTACTTTTTTAAGTGGCAAGTTCAAAATTTCAAGATGAGACACCAATTTGTAATCAATGAATGCATGCACTCACTATGTATCGTGTTCAAAAATCATAGCTAATATTTCAATGACATGGAAACACTATCATGTCCATTATAAACAACCTCTTCGAAGCTCTTTTAGAATCCTTCAAAGCTTCTCTGGCACCCTTTGAAGTTTATTAGAAGGTTCATTATAAAGAAGGACATACTAAAGCCTCCTTGGAGCTACTTTGAAGCTAATTCAGAATGCTTAGAAGCCATTCCGAAATGATTCGAAGTTTACTGCCATGTAAAAGTAACAAATATCTCACTTGACGGTGGCCAATATCATGGCAAAAAATTATGAGACGTCTTGACTTTTTGAAGAGTTATAATTCAAAGGATGAAAGCCATCATCTAAAGGTATTATTAGAGGGCCAAAATAATCATTTGAAGGTTGAAAGTGCCAACCAAGGACTAATTACATCCTTAGAAATACTCGGTAAAGCTTCAAAGGTTCACAACCGCCATTATTTTTTCTTCGAAGCTGTTATTGATGCAAAATGGAGTGCTTTGAAACTAAAAAAGTTATGGCAAAAAGGTCTTTCCAAGCACACACGTTGACCAACAACAAAGCCAAAATGATAACATATCCACTTCGAAGACAATCTAGACTATAAAAACGTCATGTCTAATACATAACAAAGGCTAGCTTTTGGTCAAGAATGATGTTTTTCACATTGCATGGCAAAAAACAAAAAACATGTGGGTTGCTCATCATTTTTAACCACACTTGGTTTAAAAATATATTCCCTAACAAGCTTTTCATGACTTGGCTCTCTACAAATAGATGTATGAACCCCCCGAGCCATATATGGTACATTATTCTTAGTCATGTTTGACTCAAGAACATACTCTTTCGTTATGTTAATTTTTAATTTGGTTCTTTAAAAATAGGCTCTTGGACTCCTCGAGCCATTGATGAAATTACTTTTTCACCAATTTCAGTCATAAAAAACTTAAAAACATTTTGTAAAACCCCACAAAATTCAGTCATTAAAGACTTGACAAGAAGGGTTGATAACTCATGTCTCCATTGGTAAATTTACATATCAAGTTGATGAATTACTCCAATTAAATGAGATATTTTTCTTCTACCAAATAATATAATGAAGTAATAACTTGAAAATTTTCTTCATCAAGAAAATGGATCTCTTTTTGAAGATCTAAAATTTTTCTTTTACGTCAATATATTTCATTTTGATAAATTTGAATGGCAAAATCCAATTCGTTTGTCATTTCTTCTTTTACGCTTTCTTCAAGGCGCTCATTTTCTCCTTGTCGTCTTTGTCTAGCCATTATAATGATAGTCCCACCGGATGTGCCAAAAATATATGTTGGCTTTTTTGGCTTTCAAAAGTTAGACATGTAATTAGAGCGTGCCAGCAAGGATCAATAAGTCCTTACAAAGATAGTAAATGCCAACCAATTAATCAGACGATTGTTTCGAAATTCTTTCTAGCCTCAATGAAGAAGTGTTTTATTGGTGGCTGGTTTTAGGAGAAAATTCAGAAGACTAATCACAAAAGTAAAAGAAAAAGGGAGAAACAGTGTCAGAAATCAAATTTCATTAAGTAAACAAAAGTTTATAATTGTACCTTCGCACTTTTACAGCTTCGAAGGGGGTTACAACAACAGACTAACTCAGAACTACTCCTAGGAATTTGAAATGCAATTTAGGAAAGTAAAGGACTGGAAGGACTGAAAAGAAAAATGTAAAGTAAATAAAATGGTTTTTGGATCTAGTTATGGTTTGTAAATGTAACAATCAATGGCTATTTATAGGGAAAAAAACTTCCAGCAATAATTATCCACTAACCACCAAAAATTACCCACTCTTCCATCTTCATTCCCACAATGCCATATATCCTTCCATGTCTTCTATTAAGTCACTTTGTCCATCATATTCTTCACATGTGCTTTAACTTCTTCCACTTTCTCTTTCATGTTCCACCATACAAGACCATTAATTTTGTATTTCTCTTAACTTTTGATTGATCAAGAAAGTGTCATGTGTCATGCAATAATAATAATAATGTTACTATTTACGGTATCAACAGATATATCAATTATGATGAATTAATTCTCCTTCTCTAAAACTCTTTATTTGTTTCTTTCTAGTATGTAGAACACTGGTAAATTAATATAGAGTTCTTTTTTTCTTTTTCTTTTTTTTCTACCTAGGGTTGATTACTGCTTCTTTTAACCCAATTCTCTCTCTCTCAATTTCTTTTTATTTATTTATTATGATATATCAATTATAACACTAACCCATCTCATTGTTTACAATTGATCAACAATAATATATCTTCAATTCATTATGTTTTTGATCATTGCAAAAGATGACATATGTGATATACATTTATAAATCTTAAATTCTAGGGAAAATTATCAGAAAGTCCTATTTATCAATCTATTACTCCATTTGGTCCCACATTTATTCTCTTGGATTGACAAGTCCTGTTTGGTATGTTTTGTGGACAATCAAGTCCCGTTTTAAATTTATGTGATGTGTGTGGACGGGTTTGACCCTCTTTTATTTTTTCTTTTTACAGGTGTATATTGGGATTGAATGCAGATTCAATAAGCACACACTCCGTCGATTTCAGATCTGGTTTTGAATCTGAATTCACTGGTGTCTTCGATTTCTTTCGGTTTTTGATTTTTTTGGAAGGGCACAAAAGGCCTCTGCTGAGAGGGTTAATGTTAGGTTTAGGGATCGGAAGAGGAAGAAGAGGTGGCTGAGGATTGAGAAGTGAGAGAGAACGACGAGGCGCGTGAAGAAGACTGCCATGGAAGTTCGAAGGAGTGAAGTTCTCAGAGCTTCGTTAAATGAGAGGCTGGTTGTTTCTCTTAGGGTTTGTGAACTGCTTGTTGGGAGAGATTGATTGATCTGGAGACGAATGTAACAAAGCTGTCTCCATAGCTGATGTGTTCCAGAGTCAGATTGAAATTTGATAGTGTTCTAAGAAGATAAAGTGAAGGAAACAAAGGCAATGATCTCGTGTTCACGTCACAACCCACGTCTCATGTTGTGAGTGTTACACACTTATTAAATTAAAAAAGGTATTAGTGTGCTTTTTCGATCAGCGTGACACACAAACACCCATTCACTTTATCCCATACAAACCCACACCAAATGTCAATCAATAATACTAGCAGTGGCAAAACTGTCAACAAATAAATTAAGGGACCACCCAGTCACTAAGAAAACATTCAGGACCTTATGGATTACAAGTCCACAAAATAGGATTTACTAGTCAATTCCCCTAAATTCTAAATCTATAACAAATGACATGATTGAAAATAAAAGCAGAACCAAATAATTATATGCCCAATTGGATACAATTTTCCAAGTCGATGATTAAGTATAACAAAATAAGTTTAACTCAATACATTTTTAAAGATTTATTAATGAAATTATTTTTGTCGCCTACGAAATAAGTGAGGAGAGTTGGCTTTTAATGGTGGCATGTCGTTTAGGGATTCTAGAGAGGGAAAAAAAAGAAGAAGAAAATGAATTTAAGGATATGTAAAAAAAATAATTTACTGATAAGATATAATAAAATAAGTTATTTTAAAATTATGATAGAAGGAAATTATTGACTATAAAAAGTAAATTTAATTTTTAAATTAAAATAACACTTTTCAAAAGAAAAAAAATTCAACAATCAAAATATAAGGGATTATAAAACTGTAACGCCCTCAAAATAAACCCATAAATCATGCATTCATAATACAAGAAAGAGATATTATATTCCAAACATCAGAGTATTCTTACAAGAGATATTACATGTTGACAACAAAAGTAAATACCCTATAGGCTTACAACTTTCCAAGTCAACACTTGGGTTAAACAAAATAGAGTTCTAACTCTTTACACAAAATAAGCCCTTGGCTTGATATACATGTAATACACAAAATAATCAAAAAAAATAAGCCGTCAGCTTCTACAACCTCCCAACCTACATCCTTGAAGGTAGCATATCACCTGCACCTGAACATGATGTCCCATATAGGGTGAGCCAATGCCCAGTAAAGATATGCTAAACATAATATGAGCAATAACTAAAACATTAGTATTTGATAAATGTTTAACTCGCACAAACCAACGTACACACAATCCAATTCCATGACAGATATGTCCATATTTCATTCCACTTTCCTTTACTTAACCAATTTTCAATTTATGAACATGGCTCAGAACCTGGCCAAACAATTTAATGAGACTACAACTCATATCAACAATACTTCAATTTCAAATGAGACAATAACTCATAATAAAACACTT
This sequence comes from Camellia sinensis, assembly GCF_055761805.1. Lineage (NCBI taxonomy): Eukaryota > Viridiplantae > Streptophyta > Magnoliopsida > Ericales > Theaceae > Camellia > Camellia sinensis. The sequence continues at coordinate 66,740,493 of NC_138972.1, forward strand.
CCATACTTCGCAATAAATACACATATTTGCTGTATCAATGTCATATTAAAACACTTCCATACTTCATAAATGATACACAGATTCGTTGTATCAATAGAGTCCATCCCCTATCTTCTCCCAAACCGTGGAGTACCTCCCCTATATCCTCCCACACAATACAATGTATATAAACGTTTATCATATACATGTTCAATCAATACACAAATTCGATGTATTATTCCAACCGCCATTTTCAATGACATAATTAATCGATTAGTTTCAATTCACCTAATCATCATGTAGTGTCTACAACAATCAAGACTATCCTCCACCGACAGCCCAAAGCAATTATTTCTAAACAGATAATAAATGCATCAAAAGATAAATTATCAATATTTTCAAAAGTGAGTGATTAATCAATCCAACTCCACCATTCTTTCTCATAACTTCCCAATTTCACTATTTCACAATGAAAGTCATTAATTACACTAATGACCCAATAAAATCCAAATATGGCATTTTCCTCAATTTCTCCCAATATTGACCCAAAGGTCCAAATATCATCAATAGACCTCAATAACTTCATTTTAAGGCTCAAATACACATATATAGTTCAATGGAACGAAAAACCCTCTTTTTATATTTTATGGTTTGAAACCCTAACTCCCAAACTTTTCTAACTACAACATTACATCAAAATGAACACAAGTTTATGTCAAAGACCATAAATATGAGTAGTTATCCCTACCTCAAAAGATGAGACCAAATGGAGAAGACAAAGAATTTCGAAATGCTCCAAAACCTAAGATTTTCGGATGGAAATGTAGCCCAAGCCAAGCTCTACACTTTTTACAAAGGGACTAAGGTAGAAGATCACTCAAACTAGATCAAACCTTAGAGAGAAGGTGAAATGTAGTGAGAGAAGCTCTCCAAATAGGTTTTGAAAAGTAAGAGAGAGAGTGAGAGTTGAAAAAAGTGATCTAAAATGACCCAGCTGCCAACTGATATACGTATGACCCGCTCGAGCGGAGAATAGGACGCTTGAGCGTCAAACACAAAAACTGGACCCGCTAGAGTGCAAGTATACTCGCTTGAGCGCCAAGACACAGCTGCAAAACTCCACCCCCTCGAGCGTAGATTACACTCTTCCAGTATTTTTATAGACATCGAACACCCGCTCGAGCGCAAGGATACCCGCTCGAGCGCGACCTGCTCGAGCGTAAGGAAATCCGTTCGAGCGTGAAAAACACATCTGCAGTATTTTTGCAGACGGACAAACTACTGAAGGTATACAAACTCCGCTCGAGCGCAAGAAGACCCGCTCGAGCGGATCACTAAAAATCTGGGCAACAAGAGATGGGACAAAAGTTCAACCAACCTATTCGAAACACGCCTAAGACAATTCTAAACTCAAATACAAAGAGTTAAAGGACAGAAATGAAATACAGACAACAACAACTATCAACGAAACCGAGTCCAGAATACAGTAAACATGAGAGGAAAACCGGGATCGCTATAAAAACACTCATAAGAATATTGTTTTTATGAACGGTAATTCATTCTATGATCTTTTTTTGTGCATGTAAAATCATTGTGAGGGATTTGGAATAAATTGCCATCATTTTAATTACATGGTTATAATGAAAATTTCTATTATGAATGGATCGGAGGTGTTGTTGGGATTTAGGAGACACGCCACTACTTCAATAATTAGAATTGTTTATTTTATTCGATTATGTTTATAAATCATTTATGAAAAAAATCAAAGTTATTCGATTATTATAACCTATGATTTTATCTGATTTATCTATAAATAAATGAATAAAAGACGGTTTTAGTATTTAAAGAATGCGTTCTTTATCATTTTAGACCCTCAAGTTTCAATTTTGACATTTTGGTTCTCAAATTTGCCAATTTTAGTCAATTTGGTCTTATCTGTAACGTCAGCTTACATTGACAATGGGAAAAGTATTTTATGTTTGGATAAAAGACAATTTTAATCCTTAAAATATGTGTTTCTTGTCATTTTAATTCCTCAAATTTTATATTTTGTCATTTTGATTATCAAAGCTGTCAAAGTGATTCAATTATTATAACCTATGATTTTATCAGATTTATCTATAAATAAATTGATAATCTATTTTTAAAATTTTATTTATCACTCATTTTTTACAAACAAACATCATCAAAATTTGTGGTTATAATTATCAAAGTAATAGAATTTTTTCATTAATCATTTACACCCATAATAGAAAGAAAAAAAAATTCAAATTGTCAAAATGAAATTCTTGTTAAACTTATGGCCCCAAACAAGAGAGAAGTCTCTCCCTTTCTATTACACCATAACTTCATCAATAATTGTATCAATAGTTACATTGACTTTTTTAATAATTATTTTTCTTTTTTTCCCCCAAATTGGAGAGGAGATAAGTGCAACTTATCAAATATTACAAAGCCAACAATCTTTAAATTTATTTTTACACCTATTTATTGTATAACTTGTATCTTAAGCATGTATCTTTATACATAAAACAAGAAAAAAAAATTACAAAATAAAAAAATATTATAGAATTTAACCCATATAATAAAATAAATTCTATGTTTTTAATTTTGTTAATTTAAAACCTAATCGTTTAATTTGTTTTAAATCTAAGACATCTACCTATTTTCGTTAAATAAAATTAAAAATATATATATATATATATATTGGTTATTAAACTCAACTAAAAATGGTATTTTACATATTTTATGTACACTTATATTGAGTTTAATGATTAAATTTTTTTCATCAATTTTACTTAATGAAAATAGATTGATAGTTGAGCTTGAAAATAAATTTTAAATTTTAAATTTAAATTAACAAAATAAAACAATTAAAGATTTATTTTGTTATAAAGATCTATTTTTTTTTTTTAATTTTTAAATCTCCCTTAAGAAGCTAATGTGTTGTAATTAAAAGGTCCCCACAGAACCATTTTAGCAATAGTCCATTAAATTTTGGAGTAATGGTTTTGTTGAAGTTGATAGTCAATATAATTATATCCACAATTTGGCATCAATTCAAACACAAGAGTTTTAGGTATTAAATTTTTTTTATGTCTAAAAGTGAAAATTTTATTATAAAAAATATTTGAGGATTAATTCCTTTTGTCTCGAAGATAATCGTAAAATCGTCTTGAAAAATAAAAATAAGAACTTTAATGACAAAAATTTAAAAATGTCGCTAATAAATAATTGGGTCCCAAAAAGATTATTTTTTTTAGACCAAAATTTTGATACTAAAAAGATAATAATTCATCACTAATATTCAAATTTAGTCACTAAAAATATAATAATGATATCATTAACAATAAAAATATTTGGATTCTAAAAAATAATTTTATATCTTATTTTATCTTTATTTTTTTTAAAACTAGTTCTATATTAATTGTAAATTATGAACATTTACATTTTATTTTGGTATAAATTTTATTTTTTCGAAAGTTAATCGTATATTTGTTATTTTTGTTACTATACTTGTTAGTTGAATAATCATTTTTGTTACCATTGAACAATTGAAATAGTCAATTTTCACTTTTTTCAATTTTGTTTTATATTTTCACATTGCAGTGTAAATGTTTATGTTGGTATGAGTTATTTTTTTAAGGCCAGTTATATGTTAATTATAAATTGTGAATATTCAAATTGTATTTTGGCATGAATTTTATTTTTCGAATGTTAGTTGTATGTTTGTTATTTATTGTAAACATTCACATTGTACTTTAGTATGTGTTTTATTTTTTCAAAAGTTAATTGTATGTTTTGTTATTTATTGTGAATATTCACATTGTATTTTGACTTTCATTCAGAATTTTTCTTACGTTATTTTAAAAATTTTCAAATTTTAAAAAAGTTCAAAGTTTATAATTTGAAATTTTCTCCATGGAATGCGGGAAAGCTTTTCTCCATGGAATGCGGGAGAGATTTTCTGTTTAGAATGAATGAGAGATTTTTTTCATAAAATAAAGGACTATTGTTATGTATTTGTTTCAAAATAGAAATATGTGTAAAAAATTAGAAAAAATAATTTGGTCATATTATATTAAACATGACTTAATCGAATACTTAAAAAGAATATGAGTTAAATAAAATAAAATAATTAAAAAGATGATTTATCAAAAAATGACCCAATCTTAATTTATTGTAGTATCATGTGAAGATAACAATGAATTTTTTTTCTCACATGCTAACCATTTTTTCCATTTCGAATGCGTATGAACAGGCAAGAGAGAGAAATAAAAATATATACAAAATTTTCAACATTTTGAATTTTGTTGTTAATAAAGAGAAGGGTAAATTACACTTTACCTCTTTAGATTCGACTATTTTTTACTTTAGTCTTTCTAATTTATTTTTTCTCACTTTGGTAACGTTTTAAATTTTTTTTCAATTTACTTCTAAAATTAATTTTTGTTTAAAATTAGGTAAAAAAATGTCACTTTAACCATCACATAACATTAAAATATTATTGTATTAGAATTTGAATTTGTGTGAGATATGTGAGTTATACATAATAAAATAATTTTATGTAACATGATTTCTAATGTGTCATTTTTTTTAATCTAATTTTGAAGATAAATTAGCTTTTAAAGTAAATTAAAAATAAAAATAAAAACTTGAAATATAAAGGATCAAAGTGAAAAAAAAAACACTCAAAAGGTCAAAGTGAAAAAATAGTCAAATATAAAGGAGGAAAAGTATAATTAATTAGTATACTATCTTTTATTTTATTTTATTTTAGTTTTTATTCATTTTTTCTCTAAAAAGTATTTCTGATAACTTCATAAAAGTATCTTTTGTAGGATACTTTTGCAGGATGGTCGACCTCGAACCACCTATCCACTCCTCATCCCTATATTAACACGTGTTTTTTTTTTTTAACCTAATGTGGTTGGCAACTTGGCAAAGGCTTGGGAATAAAGCTCCAAGGTTCAAAACTTTTTTGGGCTAATTTTTTGAACGTAGCACGGTTGGTTAGGAGGTTAACCTCAAGTAATTTCATCGCATTTGGTGTGGGCTCAATGTTTCCCCGCTGTGCGAGTGCTGACTTAAATGACACTTGTCATGGGAGGTTGGGGCAAGTTCTCAAGTTATAGTCTCTTAACACAGAACGGACAATAGAACACTCTGGTGATCTCTACAAGGGGCACTACCTTGAACCTGCGGGCGAGTGAGAGGATTTTCAAGTAACAAAAAATAAATAAATTTTAATTTATTTTAATTTATTCATTTATTTATTTTTTTACATGGTCCCTATATTAACACCTCAATCCTAACTTTTTTTACTCAAGCATTACAAATATTTTTGACAAAATACAGATTGCCTTATATAATTTAGAAAATTATAAATATTTTTTTCTAAAAAAATTTATTTAATAGAATTGATTAAAAAACTAAAATTCGTAACTTTTTTCCTATACAATGATAAAATTATCTGAATTATTAATTGAAATAAATTTCTAATATCACTAAAACTGTTAATTGCCTTGACAATTTATTAATGAAAGAGATACTTTCTTTTCCAACTATTATTGAAGTAAAAATACAAAAATAAGCTTTATCAGGTTTATTTTCCAAGGCACTCGGTCTATAAATCTAATTATAGATTTTCTTTGCTTATAGGTCCATACTCTATGATACTTTATCTATAAGGACAAACTCCTATAAAATGACCAAATTACTCATGTATACATATATGATATACACGGTTAAACGAAGCCAAACCCTCCCATCTCTCTCTATTCTCATTTTCTCCGCCGACTGACCTGTCTAGGTCTTTGCTTCACTGCTGCTCCTTACTTCACCGTCGTCATGTGACCACCACTGACGGACAACCACTTTCACTGCTATCGTCCATATCGATGTTGTTGGTCTCGGAGTTCACATCACTTCATCCTATCTGTCACCATGGATTCGTGGCGTCCTCGCCTAACTCCTCCGATCAGTGATTCAGACATCTTTGTCCTTGTCCTCGTTAGGGTGAATCTGATACAAAACCATGTCTCCTCTCAAAGCTTAGAAGTCGTCAACGTTCAATCAGTACCTCTCAAGGTACTGCAGATCCAAAACCCTAAAGTTTGAAGGTATTTCTCAAGGTATTGCAGATTCAATCGGTACCTCTCAAGGTATTACAATTTGCATTCATCTGTTTTTATCTCTTTTTTACTTCTTTTGAAAACCCTAAAGTTTGAAGGTATTTCATATGTTTGATTTTTTTAATAATCATTTTATATCTTCATCATCGATATACAAAGACAATAACAAACTGTTCAACTAAAAACAAGAGTAGCGGCAGCATATCACTATCAATATCCAGAGGCGGCGATAGATTTGTTGTTGTTGACATTTGAATTTTTTTTTTTTAAGTTCTTTGGGTTTGAAACAGATAGATTTGTGTGGTGTTTGTGGTGGTGTGTTGTTCTCTCTCTCCTCTTATTTATTTATTTATTATTTTGTTCATTCCTACAAATAGAGTGAGTGAGTGAGTGTGAGTATGTGTGTGTGTGTGTGCATGTGTGTGAGAGATGTTGTTGTTGTTGCTGCTGTTGTTGATGATTGCAACAGATAGTGGCTTGTGTATCTCTTAGTTCCCAAAAGAAAAAAAGAAGTTGATGTATTTCAATAGATCATTCTCTTTTAATAGGTAAAATTCAATAGATAAAAAGAGAGAAAGAGAGAAGAGATGTGTAAAAATTCAACAGATTTGGTGGTAAATTTCAATAGATATCAAAATTGAACAAATATTTGAATAGATAAGGGGAAAAAATTGAATAGATAGTTAAAAAATTTAAATAGATAGATATAAATTTGAACAGATAGTCAAAAAAATTAAAGAGATAAAAAAAGTCAATAGATAAATTAAGGGGTAAAATTCGAAATAAAATATCATTCAAAACAAACATAAAGATTTCTCGCTAATTTATTTCACAAATGGTCGATCTCTCACCAACAACAAATATACACTGGACCTAATGCCTTATACCCTCTTTAGGTTGGTCTTTTCAACAATTTTCTCTATTTTTTTATAATTTTTTTTAATGTTATTGGTATGTAAAACATGGATTGCGTATTATAATTTCTTTTCAACAATTTTCTCTATTTTTTTATTTAATTTTTTATTTTAATGTTATTGGTATGTAAAACATGGATTACGCATTGTAGTTTTTTTTTTTTTTTTTTTTCCTTTCGAGTTCTCTCTCTCAATTTATATTTAGGTTAAACTACCAATAAGTCATAATAGTTGGATTTAATTCTCATTAAGTTCTATTGAAAATAAATCCTAATAAAATCGTCAATAAAAATAATTTTTTGTAATGATTTTTGCATGTCACTAAAAATTGACAATTAGTGACTTTTTTCATTAACGATTTTTATAAATTGTCGCTAAAACTTACAATTAGTGACGTTTTTCTATGACAAAATTTTTAAATTGTCGCTGAAATTGAAAATTAGTGACTTTTTTGTGATGATTTTTTTAAACTGTCACTAAAACTTATAATTAGTAAATTTTTTTGTGAAATTTTTTTCAAATTATCACTGAAAATTAACAATTACTGACATTTTTTTAATAGTGTTTAATGAAAAATTTCATTAATTATCAGAAGACCTATTAGATAATAAATCTACCTATTAGAACCTATACGTAAGTCTCCCCTTTATTTATTTAGGCTCTAGAGTTGTCTGTTTGTTTGTTTGTGTTTTTGTTTTTTTTTTTGGCAAACTAAAAACTTTTTTTTCCAATTCTCTCTCTCAAATTGTTTTAAGGGTAAATTATGCAAATAGTCCCTGTAGTATACATAATGTATCGATTTGGTCCCTATTGTTTCAATTTGCTTGATTTTGCCACTTAATTTAACAGGTTTTGTCATTTTAGTCTAATAAATAATGATTGTTAAGTTTGGTGGACGAAAAATCTACACAAGGTGTCAATTTGGTCCTTATAGTTTACACAATATATCAATTTGGTCCATATTGTTTTGATTTGCTCGATTTTGACAGGAACCAAATTGACACATTGTGTAAATTGTAGGGACCAAATTCACACATAATTTGACTTTCCGTTCACCAAACTTAACAACCGTTATTTATTGGACTAAAATTAAGGGCAAAATCGAGCAAATTGAAACAACAATGACCAAATTGACATATCGTGTAAACTACAGGGACTATTTATATAATTTATCCCTTTTTAACTAAAAACTCTCTCTCTCTCTCAATTTCTTTTTATTTTATTTATTTATTATGATATATCAATTATGATGAACCAATTTTCCACTATTTTTCCTAAGTTTCTCTTTCAAATTTTTTTGGCTGAAACTTTTTTTTTCTCTCTCTCAATTTATTTTTATTTTATTTTATTATGATATCAATTGTAATGAACCAATTCTCCCTCTCTCAAACTCTTTATTTATTTGTTTTTGGTATGTACAACACTAGTGGATTACTAACTAAAACTCTTTTCTCCAATTCTCTCTCAATATCTTTTTATTTTACTTCTTTATTATGTTACATCAATTGTGATAAATTAATTCTTCTTCTCTAAAACTCTTTATTTGTTTCTTTCTAGTATGTAGAACACTGGTAAATTAATGTAGAGTTCTTTAATTGAAGGTCTCTTTTTTTTCCAACCTAGGGTTAATTACTACTTCTTTTTACCCAATTCTCTCTCTCTCTCTCTCTCTCTCTCAATTTATTTTTATTTATTTATTATGGTATATCAATTATAACACTAACCCATCTCATAACATTGCTTACAATTGATCAACAATAACATATCTTCTATTTATTATATCTTTGATCATTACAAAAGATGATATGTGCGATATACATTCATAAATCCTAGATCTTGAATCTATAGCATATGACATGATTTAAAATAACAGCAAAACCAAATAATTATATGCCCTACTGGCTACAACTTTTCAAGTCGATGATTGGGTACAATAAAATGAGTTTAACATAATATAGGTAAAGCTCGAGGCTTAAACAAAAATAATTACATCAACAAAACAAAAATGAAGCCCTAAGCTCCAAGTCCTTCCAAACTACGTCCATGGTGGAGGCATATCATTAGCACCTGAAAGTTGTTTTCCATATAGGGTAAGCCAAAACCCAGTAGAGATACTCTAACACAGCATATGAATCTTAACAAAGTTATAAGGTCAATGAACATACATGCCATTTGTCAAACATTCCTCGTTTTCCATATGAAAACAATGCAATGCCAAATTATAAATCAATTCATAAAAATAATCATTTTATACAGAAAACAGGGCAGTGGATACAAAACACTAGGAATATCTAGGTACGTGTCTGCCAGTAGGTTATACAAGTACTACCAAAACCATTTTACCGGTACTAACCGGAAGAATCGGCAACTAATGGCGCGGGTTTTTGGACTTTCACCAAGGACACACAGGTCAACATCATAACCACAACCATACCCCCTAACCAGATTCACCAAGGTATTCATCTATTTTTTCTCAAAACCATTACATATACAATGTTTAATAAGAAATGATGTTCAATGCACAATGTATAAGAAATTAGTTTCAATTTAATTTGATCCTCATGTAATGTCTATAACAATCAAAACTATCATTTACCGATAGCCCAAAACAGATATTTCTGTTCAACAGATAATTTCCAATCAAAGATAAAATTTCATCATTTACAATGGGAGTGATATTACATATCCAACTCCACCATCATCATCAACATAAACATTGTTCTAATCTTACAAAACCTAACCTCTTTCTTCATTTCCCTTCACAATTCCAGATATCCAAAAACCTCTTTTCTTACAAAATTAATTTTCAGGAAAGATATCCATCATTTTAACATAACTCACCCATAACCATATCCCCACAATCATTTTCAAGAACCCATTTGGCAAACTTTTTTTGATTTCAAACTCAAACCCTAGGCTTTTTCCAAAATCCCTAAATCATTAACCTTTTTTCAAACAACAAATAACTAAGCTAAAAATTATATAAATGAGTCAAAGAAATCCCTACCTCAAAATAGAAGATAAGAAGAAACAAAGGGTTGAACTTGACGGAGCCAAAAACAATAAATACTCAAATTAAAACGAAGCCCTTGATGTGCTTTACCTTTTTCTCCAAAAGGGCGAGGGTGAAGAAATCAACGGATTGAGAGTATTTGGAGCTAGAGTACAACTAGAGACAGAGAGTATGAAGATCTAGGGTTTTTGAAATGTTTAGAGAGAGAGAGTGGTGAAAAAGTGACTGAAAATGGCCTTCTCTCGGACTGATATATATATTGACTGCTTGAGCGCAAGAATGGTCGTTCGAGCGACAGACACAATAAGTGACACCGCTCGAGCGACCAAAACCACTGCTCAAGCGAACAATAACCCCTTCTTAGAAGTTCAGGCCTGCAAAAGACCTCTCGAGCTCAAGAAAGACCGCTCGAGCGAAGATATCAAACTTCCAATAGTTCTACGGACTGTAAAAAGCCGCTTAAGCACAGGAATGGTCGCTCGAGCGAATAAGCAAAATTCTGGGTAACAATTCTTTGGAAAACTAACTTCCCAACCTGTTTCAATTGCAACCAAAACTCTCAATAGCCAAGCTCAACAAGAAACAAGATGGAAATGAGGTGAACAACAGTTAAGTACATGAGTTCTTGGATCCAAAAGTAAGAAATGGGTCGGGTCTAAATAGAATCATTATATAAATTATTTATTTTTATTTATCTAGCATTTGAAAGAAAGTTGTAAATAATAAGACTCTAAAAGATATTAAATATATATATATATATATATATGATATGTGTAGAAGATAATTTTAAATTTTTGATTAAGTAAATAAGAAAAATACATATAACAAGGAGATTCCAAAAGATTTTTAAATTAAAAATCGAAAAGAAATAAGATACTTATAAGATAATAAGTAAACTTTTGAAGATATTAAAAAAAAAAAAGATATAACAACTTGAGAAATTATATATGAATAGAAAATAATTTTAAATTTGATTAAGTAAAAAATAAATAAAATGTTCTAAAAAATCTTAAATTAACATTAGAAAAGAGATAGGATACCTATAAGATTATGATAAATAACAGATAATTTTAAATTTATTTGTTATATCTAGTCAATTTCAATTTATTTGTTTATTTATTTTATATAGTTATTGATTAGAAGTTTATTTTTAGACAATTAGAAGACTCCAAAAAATATTGAAATAAAAATAAAAATAGGATACCTTGAGAAATTATTTATGAATATAATTTTAAATTTGATTAAGCAAATAAAAAATTATGGATACTAAGGAGGATACCAAAAGATATTAAAATTAAAAATAGATATTTAATTTTTTTTTTCTTGGCCTTTCTCACAATGTTATTTGGATTGTTCCCAAAAACAATTAAAAACAAAAATTAAAAAAAATATTTAAAGAAAAATCATTAATATCATATTATAACTTTTTTCGAGTTGAATACGCATTACGTATACTAACCGTAATATGATCAATCAAAAGTTAAGAAAAGTTATAAACTTTAGTGATTTTGTATGAAAATATACATGTGCAAAATATGATGCACAAAAGTGGCTTAGTAGAAGATCATCCACACATGACAATATAAGAAAAAAAGATGGGATTAGTAGGTAGTTTCAGCTGGTTATTGTTGGAGTTTTTTTGGTCTATAAATGACTGTCATTTATGACTTCATTGTAAGTGTGGGTGCTGATTTTTGACCACACAACCAAACATGGAACTTAGTTGGAGAGTACCGGCAGAATAGATTAAGCCCAACAACTTATAACAAGAAGATGAGCATTCTACGGTGGTTCACTACCCAGGGCCACTCCGATGATCAAGTCAGTAATCTTTCAAAGATGTCAAATCAATGTCTAACTTACAAGTTACTGCTCAAAGTATATCACCCATACTTGAGACCCATGGGGGTGCCATGCTTTTTTAACCAGCAGTGACCTGATCCCCTAAAAGCCTTACTCCATTGGGCTCAGGCTCAATCCTTATCCTAGACTCTCAGCTAGATAGGAATAAACTCTTCAGGAGCTTTATCCTTATCCAGACTGAGACCTTCCTTGCTCTAGGACTCTTGTTCCTTATCCGCTTATCCCGGATTCTGGGATCGTCGTAGATAACCTCAGCCTGGTCGAAATCATTTCGGCAAGCATGACCAGGCCACGTAGCACCTCGGCTGACACTTCGGCGTCACCTTAGTGTAGACGCGCCCCGAGGGCTTCATGCTACAGTTCGGACTCAAATGTCACGGTTCTTAATCTGATCTCGCAAAGTGTAATGCAAGACTGATAAATCACTAAAGAGTCCAAATCCAGCAAATCGTTTTAGAAAATTGATTTTTAAGAAAGAAGTGCCAAACATGGAGTGCTTTGCCAGATAAAGAGTCGCCACCTAAATATTTTATTTTGGGAGAATTTAGGAAACCCTAACTCGTTGCCTAAGGCCACGTATCCGTCATCACCAAAGTTGCCCCGGCTCGGGAACTTGGGTACGATAGGGGAAGGTCATCTATGAGCACCCCCGCTTGCCCGATCCGAAGATCGGCATGTACTAAGCATGATATTTTGTTTTGAAAACATATGTGTTCTTATTCCGATTAATTAGCTAACCTTACTACGTGATGCACACGACACACAAGTATAGACTAAATCGCCTAATTTGGAACAAAGCATCGCATACCCGTTTATTTGAAAACGGTTTGAAATTTGCTACTCGCAAGTAGGCTAAAATACGGATTTCAATGAATCATTCCAATTCAAGTAATCCAACCTTCACCCACAGGCATTCAGACAGTTATATCAGATAAGCGATTAGCCTCATGGCAAGCATGCTGTCATGTTAACACTCACATACATGCAAGATGCTAAAGCATAAACACTGACAGTGTACTCCGAGCCAAAACAAAGAACATGTTAGTAATCAATGTATGACCCAAGTCCATGTTAAGATGGCTAATGCAACACATGCAAAGATGTAACCAGAAATAGGCTCGGCTATTCTACAATGACATGTGAGATGTGACAACTCGATACATGTATTCAACTTGGAATTGAAGTACAATACAGTTAGTATGATGCGCCGAGCCCGGTGCATGCAATACTGATGAATGAATGCAAACATGCATAGCATAAAGATGCTAATTGAAACGTGCCCTAAAACTAACCATCGTAAGCGGTTAATTAAAAGGGAGAAAGACGTGGGGTTGGAAGACATGTATCACATACACGCACGCTTATTACACAATTGCGCCTTCTCGACGGAGGGACCGAAAGAATAATACAAATGAACTAATTAACTAACTAACAAGCTAATTAATTATTACACAACACTTAACTAATTAAGCAAATCAATTAAGCTATGAAAATAGTAAAATAACCACGGGAAGAGGGATGCATGCATGCTTGAATGGCGTCGCTCGGAAATCCATCGCCATGTCACATGTTGCCTCTGTTTGCACTGCTCTGTACCTCTGAAAATTGTGCCAACTTCTGTGACACTTCTGAACCACCTCGGGGACTTTCTGAGAGTCCATCGGCCAAGAGATAGGGCTATCGGCCATGAGAAATTGGTCATCGACCAAATGTAAGGCTCTCGGCCAACAATGTTTAGCCGACCGCCACTGAAGGTGGCTGACCAGCCATATCTTCCTACAGAATGCTGTTTTGCTGCAGTAGAGGACAAACAGAGCATGACAAAACATTTACAAGACAATGTTTGCACGACCACCCTTCCTATCATGTTATGAACTCAAGGGAGTATAGTCCTCCACCCTCGGGCCACCAATCACGCATTTCAATGCATGATGGCCAAAGGAGCCGAATGTGCAATTCAATATGGAATGAAATGCACAAAAACACATAAGGGACCCCAACCTCTATCATGCTTGATCAAGAGGCAAGGGATGCATGCTTAATGCTATGCAACCTAGGCATGCAAGCAAGCTAATGCAACATGAGCACGCAAGCAATTAATGTGCAATAGGCCTACAACCTAACAAGTAAACATGCAAGGCACGTAACAACAATGCCAATGACAAACATGCAACAACATGTGAGGCAAACATGTGACCACATGTAAAGGGACAAGCATGCAATAAGCATGCAACAACATGCAATGAGACTAGCATGCAAACATGTAAAGCAACTTATCAAAAGGCATGCCAAATGCAATATAACTCAAGCATGCGACAACATGTAATAAGCCAAGTATGCAACAACATGCAAGGCAAACGTGCAACAACATGCAAAGGATGAACTTACACCAAAATGGATAGCTCTCAAATAGGCCTAAATCAGTGGCCAAAATGCAATGGAAATGAGGACAAAAACACCCCAATTGGCCTAACACTTAAGCATAATAGAGCAACCCTTCAGCACACTTAAAAAATGATAAACATGGACATGTGACAAACATGTTAAGCTCTGAAATCATGTTAGGAGAGGTGCCAAACCAACCAAAGTACACAAGCAAAGCATGCAAGAAAGCTTAAAGCCTGAGACTAGCCAAAGGGGGTCGAACCATGGCCACACAAGACAAGCCCCAAAGGGCCAAGGGGACCTAAAACAGTCCCAAGGCAGGTTAAAGTGAGTCTAAAGCATGCAAGGAATGAGGCCAAAACATGCTAGAACATAACACCAAAGACATGAGGCATGCAAAGCTACAAAAGAGGTGTTACACAACACTTATCAAAACCAAACATGGCATGACTTAAGCAACCAAAATCAGAGTTATGGTGTGTTAGAACAAGACCAAAAACACATTGAAATGGCATCCTAGAGGCCTAAACATGATAGCATACACGATGACATATTCATGAGGCATAAAACACAAACCCTTTAAAGCATTAAATGAGTGATAAGTGCAAGTGTACAAGCATAAAACATGGACTGAAATAGCATAACAAGTGATGCCAAACCACTGAAATGGCCCAAGTAAAGCATGCTAGTGACTTAAACACCCAAAGCTAACAAGCTAGATTGCATGGTAGCTATACAAAACAATGCAAGCATGACCAAAACAATGAAAAACAGAGCTTTAGCATGGTAAAACAAGGCCAAAAGATTCATGGAGTAAAGCCAAAACATGCAAGCATGGTAGTCTAAATGCTAGATACACGTTAAGGCAAATGAGGGGATTGCAAGGCAAGTATATGGTGCATGCAAGAGACCACTAAACCAACTTTAAACAGGGGTAAATCATGGCAAAACAACACCAAATACTTGCTGAAATGAAGTTAAAACAAGCTAAGGACACATGTTACCAACATAAGCCACTTATGCTAGTATTCAAGACGACAAGGAGAGGGGATGACCCTTTCCTAATTAAGACCTCAAAACCACCTTTTCACCACTGAAAATTCTCTGGATTTCAGGCCATGCAAAGCTAATAACAAAGGCCAAAATGGATGGCCTAAAACAAGGCCTAACAAGGCCTTGGAGGGGGTAAACAACCCCAAATCTCAAAATGACCTTAAACAAAGTTCTAAATCAACTAAAAACAGAACTTTTATCAGTTGATAGCTAAGCTTAAAATAATAAGCAAGATGGGCTAAAAGCTTCAGCAAGAAAGGGGTATCTAAAGCAAGAATGCTCGCCCTTAAAGAACACCTTCAAGAACACAACACCAGCACCTTTCTCTGATCAAAAACAGCTCAAGAACCCTACCACCAACTCCCTAATGCCTAAGCAACCAATGATGGTGTAGTGCTAGGTGTTTGTGTGCAATAGTAAGACAAAATCACACTTTAGGTCACAAAAACACACACAAATATGTAAAGAGAGGGAGATATAGAGATAGATAGATACAACTCTCTAACCCTAAATTTCAAAACCTCTGAGAAGGGAGGAGGGCCTCCCCTCTTATAGAAATCCAAATTGCAAAGCTTCTTGGAGAAGCTAAGCAAAGAACAAATCCCTCTATACACGTGTATGGAGGGGGTGAATTGTGGATGCCAGCTGTGCCGGCTGGCATAAAATATCTGCATAAAGCAGATAAACAGGATTCGGCCACCAAAAATGGCCGATTGACCAACATAAGGGCCGGCCGACCAAAAATTGTGTCGATCGGCCAACACTTTTGGCCAATGGAAAGAAAACAGGGCTAATGGCTTCAAGCCTTGGCCGATGGGTTGAGGGGATGGCAAACAAGCCACCCTTTTCCCTTAGAAGCAAAAACACAAGTGCTTGGTCCTCAACCAAGCACAAAACAAACAAGTTGAGAGATCTTGAGGCAAGATGCGTTTGAGACCTCCGAGAACTCAAAACGAACATGGGCATGGATGATCATCGAGTGTTCAAACGATGACGTCCAAGTCTTGAAAACGGTCAAAAATGGGGTGTCTACAGTTGCCCCTCTTTGACAGAACTTGAAAGTCATAAAGATGACGGGAGTGAATGTCAAAGCCCAGAGATGACCCATTTTTGACGAGGCCAAAGACTTAGACATGCATACAAGATAACAAAGATATACGCCCGAAGACAGGGGCAAGATGCAAGTGACGTGCATGGTGCCAAACATAACTTATGATCATGCAAAGAAAGCTGTAACGAAACAAAACGTGTAACAGTTTTAAACAGGCGAACATAAATCTAACTACATTACATGCAGAAAAGATGTAAGGGAATTATACAATTCTCGCTACGTCTCACACGGAGTACGATACCTGTCTGGTTCGTTTGGTCTCGCCAGCTTCAAATGAACCGTACATACAATATCGTGCTTGTAAAAGAAATATACTTAACAGGTACAATATCGTTAGAAACAAGCATAACAATGCAAGTGAAAAGTGCGCGATAACGTAAGTGAAGTGTGAAGTGCATGACAATACAGGTAGAATGTGCAAAACAACGCAAGTAGAACGTGCGAAACAACACAAGTTAGAGAAGTTGCAAGACAATGCAGGTTAGATAAGTTTGCAAAACAATGCAAGTTAGAGGGGTGCAAGACAATGCACATAACGAGCAAGACAATGCCGGTTATAGGGAAAATACAAGACAACGCAAATAACGAGCAAGACAATGCCGGTTATAGGGAAAATGCAAGACAACGCAAATAACAAGCAAGACAATGCTGGTTATAGGGAAAATACAACGCAAATAACGAGCAAGACAATGCCGGTTATAGGGAAAATGCAAGACAATGCAAATAACGAGCAAGACAATACCGGTTATAGGGAAAATGCAACGCAAATAACGAGCAAGACAATGCCGGTTATAGGGAAAATGCAAGATAACACAAATAACGAGCAAGACAATGCAGGTTATAGGGAATGTAAGATAACGCAAATAAAAAACAAGACAATGCAGGTTATAGGGAATGCAAGATAACGCAAATAACGAGCAAGACAATGCAGGTTATAAGGAATGCATGACAATGCAAATTATTGAAATGCATGACAATGCAAATGAGACGTACATGACAATGCATGAACTGAAATGCATGATAGTGCATGAACTTAAATGCATAACAATGCAAATTATTGAAATGCATGACAACGCATGTGAACTGAAATGCATGACAATGCAAATGAGACGTGCATGGCAATGCATGAACTGAAATGCATGACAGTGTATGAACTGAAATGCATAACAATGCAAATTATTAAAATGCATGACAATGCATGTGAGACGTGCATGACAATGCATGAACTGAAATGCATGGCAATGCACGTACTGAAATGCATGGCAATGCACGTAATATGATAAGTTGTATAATGATGTGAATGAAACACGTGAAATAATGCGGATGGAGGGGGGGTGCAAGACAATGCGACCTAAGGGATGTGCATGACAATGCAAGCATGGTGTGCGTGACAATGCATATAGACGTGCATAATAATGCAAGAGATGGTCTGCTAATTACGAACATGACAAAGTATTGCAATGCAACGTATTTAAAGTAGTTTTCGAATCTCGCAAGATACAAAAAGATACGAAAAAGGATACACCTTGCGTGTACCGAGCATCGCATACAGAAGACATGGTTCGAGGTCAACACGGAGGCCGGTTAAACTTCAAAAGTCTACTTCCTTGCATTTTCTTGAGGAATGAAGGTCCCAAACCACATAACTGATCCAACCAAGGGTGTGGGAGTTGCATCGACCACAAGGGGAGTCCATCAGCCACCCATCGGCCACAAAATAAGCTCATCGGCCAAATATTTAGCCGATCGGCCAAAAATGGCAGTTTCGGGGCAGTTTTGTCTTTTAGCCACGGGCTTTTAAATATGGGGTTCCAAACCCCATAGCCTCACTTCTCCAAGCTCGAAAAACATTTCCCTTTCTCTCTAGGTGATTTCCCGACCTTCGATCCGTGTTTTTCTCTTGTTTTCGACCCTTTTTCGTTGTTCGATTCGCGAAACCCTTCCCGTTTCACACACTTTAAACCGAACAAAACTCGATTTTCGGTGTTTCTTTCTTGGTTTCCACTACTTGGGGTTTGTTTCCCTCCGAATTTACTTGGTATTCGTGCCTTTTCCACACTCTGAACTTTTCTCCCATTTTTCATCCTGTCAGGGTTGACTTTTGCGTTGACCTTTCGCATTCTTGCCCGTTTTTTACATTCACGGCCATTTTCACACTGCTTTTGAGATGGTAGACGACATTCCACGTGGTAGGACTCCCCCGGAGATGGACGTGGACCCCGAGGTCGAGCTCCTACCTCTTCGCATCCGGCCATTGGATCCGGCGACTTACAGGCCGGCGATACACGTGTTGCCTCCCGATGGCATCTGCTACTTCAAGAGCTATGCGTGGGGCGCGCCACTGGAGCTTTTGTTGCACGAGCCAAAGTCACATCTGTCTTATGGTGCTGCTGAGGTATATTCTTCCTCTGTTTCATTTTTTGCAATGTAGAACATATAACTGCGATAGTCGATTCTGTTCTTTAACTGCTTAATTCAGATACACTGATACATCACGTGCTGTAGTTCGCTCTGAGCACACCCACACCCGATATCTATTTAAATTTGAACACATGCACAAACGCTGCATTCTCAACTGAACAATTCAAACACACTAATAGATCATATGCTGTAGTTCACTGTGAGCACACCCACACCCGATATCTGTGTAGACTCGGACACATGCACACACACTGCATTTTCATCAATTCTGAGCGCATTCAACACTGTATTTCTAACACTGCTTCGCAACTGTTTATTTTGAACACAGAGAAATTCCCATGCCTTCTGGGGGTATGGGAACACTGTCGCCCGAGGTTGGTATATGGAGCTGCCTGACGCGGTCTGTCATATTGTCGACAAGGCTGGCTTTGGGACTTTCTGCATGGAACTCTCGTGCCTCACTGCAAGTAGGCCCTTTTTTGCTACTTTGATGGAGAGGTGGTGGGACACCACCGACTCTTTCCACCTTTCTGCCACCGGGGAGATGACGATGACTCCTTTTGACTTCTCTATGCTCACAGACATCGGAGTAGGGGGTGATCCGATCCCCTTTGATACAGATATAGATGAGTGGGACGCAACTCAGCTATACTTTCTCGGCGCTCAGCCACCTCTTGCCTGGGCTGGATTTGTGAGGTACTCATGGTTCGAGGATCACTTTCGGATCCAGGCACCTACTACTCGGGAGGAGGAGGAGGAGTAGTATGCTTGTGGCTTCATCATGTTTCTGCTGGGGACCACGCTCTTCGCCGACCCGGCGAACACCGTCGCCCTCTACCTGCTGAGTGCGCTTATGGATATGACTAGGATTTGCAACTACGACTGGGGTGGCGCCGGCTTGGCTACTATTTATGGATATATGAGCTCATCGTCCCACCGCAGCGGACATTTACTTGGAGGCTATTGGCGAGCCTGGGAGGTACACGTTTCCTTTTCTGTCTTTCAATTCTGCTTTTCATTATCTGTACACCACACATACTGCACACTCGCAATCTGCTTCACACTGGCTGTACAGTGCACACACTGCACATTCTGAACAATACACTGCACACACGCAACCTGCTTTGTTCTGCATTTTTGCTTTATCTGATAAGCATACCGATGTTTGCCCTGTCATACTCTGTAGTTGTGGGTGTATGCCTACTTCCCTAGGCTTGCCCCAGTGCCAGATGTTCAGATCCCCCCGGGCGTTCTATTTTCACACCGCTTCGATATGAGATGCGAGCGGAAGCCACGGGAGTCCTTCATGTTCTTCTGCCGCAGCTTTGACACCATCACCGTAGCCGAGGTATGTCAAACATTACAGTTTATTTAAGCTTTTCTTTACATTGTGCTTTCAACAGTAGATAACAAACTACATATCATTTGTAGATCACCTGGAAGCCTTGGGCCCCGTTGCCTGATGCAGTTCAGGAGCGGTATACCAGTGCTCGAGAGACTGCCCGGTTCAGGGTCTTGTTAGAGGGACCGGTCTGCCGCGCTTGGTACTTTGGGGAGCGCTTCTTTCGGCAGACCTTGGGCATGCCAGAGCATATAGTTCCAACACCTCCTCCTACCTACGTGAGGCACACTGAAAGTTACACCTTAGAGGAGATGATAGACTACACGATTGGCTGGAGCTATGAGAGCTTTAGAGACGAGGGCGATTATGCCGAGTACATCCAGGCTTATCTCATGCGGCCTCCGACTAGTGCTCGCCGAGCTGAGCGAGAGAGACCTGTAGTGCCAGCAGTAGGAGCAGGAGCATCGAGGGCACCTTAGGCTCGTGGGAGGAGTGGGTCCCGGAGAGGACAGGGAGCTGGATGGCCAAAGCTGCCCACGATGATCACATGCCGAGGGCAGGGTGGGGAGGCTTACCAGATCCCTTTCGCTCCTCCTCCGGTTGATCATGAGCTCGTTGGAGTTTACGGCTCGACCCCGGTATGTACTACCACACTTTGCATTCTGTACAGTCATTTCGATTCATTTGATACCCCGCAGAATACTAATGACTTTAACACTTTTGCAAGCTTCCGTCGAGTACACTCACCAGTCCCTGGAGTTGACGGCCTCAGCGATAGGGATGTTGTAGAGGAGCATCGACCTGCTCACCATCTACGGGATCCCAGTAAGTTCTTTCAAACTTAGTTCCAAAACTTTGCATACTCTGTTCTATACTGATCTGATATACCACATTGTCGATACGACACTGGATACACAGTACTCACGGTACTGATACACTGTACTCACACATTACTCACAACATTCATACACTGTACTCACACACTGCTTACGACATTCATACACTGTACTCACACATTGCCCACAACATTCATACACAATACTCACACATTGTACACAACATTCATACACTGTACTCACACATTGTATTCGGTATTCATACCTTGCTTTGCGTAGCATAACTGATGCATTTACCATTTGTTCCCTTCAGCCCCATTCCAGATTTCGGCCGCGAAAGGTGCTCCAGCTGGACCATCCGTACCTGCCCGAGGAGGAGGGGGAGTCAGGCAGATGATAACTATCCACAGCCGAGGCAGACACAAGCGCACCCGTGCTAAGAGCAGTTCACGAGAGCCCTCCCTCGATGATTCTGATGAGGAGGCGGCGTCGTTCCAGGGTGAGGCCGGAGACAGCTCAGACTCTGACTACGGAGCCGACGGTGGTGATCCTGGACCCTCATCCAGGAAGAGGATTAGGACAGATTCCCATGCTCGAGATGACTGATATTGATCCAAACTTTTGCTGCTTTTTTTCTTTTTTTTTTTAGCTCCGTTCAGACACTTTGTTGTTTTTCCTTCTTTTTGTTTTACTTTTCTTTTTACTGGTAGTTTGAGCACATTGTACTGCTTTAGGCAGGTTTTATTTTCTCAAAACTATGTACTTTTTGCAAAAGACGTATGATGAAATGAAACAGTTGTTTTGTTCAAAAAGTGTTACATTTGTACATTTTATGCATCGCAACGCATCACATTGCATCGCATTACATAACAATGTAAATGGGATTTGAACTTTTGTTTTGAAAACCAAACACTCGAATTGCAATTAATCAGGTAGTGAACCAACTAACAGCAAAACAACTCGATAAACAAAAACAAAGACCTCAACAAGCTAACCAAGTGTAAATACAACTCGATAAGCAAGGCAAAGACTTAAAGAATGTGAAATACAACTCGATAAGCAAATGTACAGTAACTCGATAAACAAATTAAAGTAACGCAAACGTGACTTTGCAAAATCATCACCAGAAGGCATTGGAAGTGGTGCCAGTCACAAATTCTCAGCATGTTCAATACATAAACAGCTCAGGGAACAAGAAGGAAGGCCATCGGCCAAAGGGAAAGACCACCGGCCATAAGAAATGGTCATCAGCCAACATTTTTAGCGGATCAGCCAAAAAGGATGGTCGGTCAGCACTATTTTTGGCCGATCGGCCAAAAAGGGCAAGCACCTCCAGAATGTTGACACCTGTTTTCCACTCAACACCTTATCTTCTACAAAAGCTTCAGCTTCGTAGTTTTCCTCATTTCAACACTGATTTGCACCAAATAGAAGAGTTTCTTGCCCAAAATCTCACAACTTGGATTGCCAACTTGGATGGCTCGGAAAGGCTAAATTTCAAGGGTTTCGGCATAAATGCACTATTCACTTTGGGTCGCACCCCACTCCATTTTCCGTTCCTCTATGCTGCAGCAAGATTTTGGAATCTGGTAACACATGTCTTTAGCTTTGGTGGTCAAGAGATGTGTCCTACTTTCAAGGATTTCCAAGCTTTAATGGAATTCGAGCGCGATGAAAAAATCTTGCCTCGACTCCGGTTCGGCCACGTTCAAGCTTTAGGAAGGATGTGGGGCCTCACTTTGCATGACGCTCGGTCATTAATTCGCGATGGAGAGCTGGACATTCTGAGCTTGGTTTGTTAGTTTTCTGATATCGGTGACCGCGGCGACCATCATTGGCAGGGTTATCGACGACACGAGCTCTGCTTATACATGCTATCTCATTTCTTACTAGCCCCGGGCTCCGGCGGGTTTAGCACTCGTTTGATTGAGGTCGCCGAGGGCTTGAAAGAAGGCAAAAGCTGCATCGCCATGACGCTAGCCAAAACGTTGATGGGATTGGATGCTTTTCATTATCGGGAAACGACTAAGTTTGCGGGGAGTCCACTACTATTGCAGGTGTGGTTTTTCCCACCCCATCTCACATATATTGCTCATATCACTCGGCCCTCAAGCTCGACTTTTCTCTCAAAACCTTCTGCTCATTTTTTTTTTCTCAACGTACATCTCTCTTTTCTTTATTCTCTCATTTTTCATCCGTCCCCAGGTGTGGTTGATGGACAAGTTGAGAGTTATGGACTCGTGTCCGGCATATTCAGCTTGTAGCTATTTCTCCCGATGACGTCTAATCGATGCTCCGGATGAAGGATGGTGGTATAGCTGGATGTGCAATTTGTCCGCAGATCGCATTGATTGGCGCTGCCCTTGGTTCAATCTGCCGACAATGAGTCAAAGCATGACCAGTCAGCCCAAGATCCAGTTGATTGGCTTGACACACTGCGTGTTCTATTTCCCATTCCGGTTCCGGCGCCAGTTCGGGCATGATCAGACTTGCCTAGAGGAGGGGATTGAGTACCCCGCTACATTTCCGGTCCGAGGCGCTCAGCTAGCTCGGTATGCCACAACCTGGAGGACGAGAGAGCTTCTGGCCCCCGCTCCTACTTTCAGCTGCACCCTCTCTGATGAGTGCATAGATTGGCTTAATGAAGAGGCACATGTTGGGCCCAGCTTGGCATCAGAGGTTTCGACCAGCTCTGGGAGGGGACGCAGGAACACCTGACTATGTCCCGAGTTTATTTGCTTTAATCAGAACTTTCAAGTTTTCTTTATGAATGTAATGAAAAGCAACTTCAATATTGTATTCAAGAGCAGGAGAACTTTGTATTAAAATCAATAAAATTAAAGGTTGTGGTTACTGAAAATTTCCCGTTTGGTCCAAAAAATGGTCTAAGTTGTAAAAAGATTAATTTGAGCAAAAATCAACTTTTATTAAAACTTTTCAAAACCATTTTCGATATGGATCAGAACTGGACACGCCTGAGATCTGTCACTGAGATGCACAACCCCGGATTCCAGCAACTGGAAAGTTGCCCCTAGTCTGAGTAGCACTGTACCGGAGATCATAACCGAGCTCTTGAATGCTTAATAGACAAAGATGACCAAGGCGATCATATGGACAAAGTTGAACGGGGAAGTGTTTATGGCTGGACATCAGGATGAAGTTGCGTACATATCCCAAACATGGGAATCAAGCCTTACGTAGTTCGGCTCAGGTTTACTCGTGTATTAACCCTCACCTTTTACGCTCTAACTTTTGCCAAGGCCACCCTATGCGGGTTTTCAACCTTGCGAGCTCAGTTTTTATATTTTCAAATTTTCTGTGCTCTAACTTTTGCCTAGGTCGCCCTTTCAGGTTTTCGGCCTAGCGAGCCTCTCAGGGAAAATATTTCTTCAACTTGTCCATGTTGATCGGCTGGGAAAACTCTAGGCCATCTAGGTCCATTAGAACGACAGCTCCACCCGATCAGATAGACTTAATGATGTAAGGACCAGTCCAATTCGGTCTGAACTTGCCCCTAGGGTCGTGGATGGGAGCTCGGTTGTCTTTGAGCACCAAATCTCCTTCTTTCAAATTCCTGGACTTAACTCTTTTGTTGAAAGCCCTGGCAATTCTTCGTTGATAACCCTGAACATGGTACAGTGCTTTCAGCTTTTGCTCATCAAACAGCATGAGTTCTTCGAACCTACTCTGCTGCCAATCTGCCTTAGCTATCTGACACTCAGCCAGTACTCGCAAAGACGGAACCTCAATTTCGATAGGCAGAACGACTTCCATCCCATAGACCAATGAATATGGAGTCGCCCCAGTAGAAGTTCTAATTGAAGTCCGGTAGCCCCATAGAGCAAACGACAACTTATCTGGCCAATCCCGGTAGGTTTCCACCATCTTCTGCAAAAATGTGTTTGATGTTCTTGTTGGCGGCCTTAACTGTTCTGTTGGTCTACGGCCGATATATGGATGACTTATGAAAAACCACGTTGTATTTGTCCAATAAGTCGATCACTTCTTTCTTGAAGTGGGAACCATTATCTGAAATGATCTCGTTCGGGACCTCGTAGCGACATATGATGTTATTCCTGATGAACTTTGCAACATGCTACGCTTTCAACACCGCATAAGATTGGGCCTCAACCCACTTTGTAAAATAGTCTATCGCGACTAGAATGAACTCATGCCTATTAGAGCCCTTCGGAGTGACAGCCCCGATCACATCAATCCCCCAGACTGAAAATGGCCATGTCGAAGTCATGTTGTATAGCTTCGACGGCGGAATGTTCATGCGGTTTGCATGGATCTGGCATTTGTGGCATCACCGGACAAAGCCAATACAATCCTCCTCCATGGTGGACTAGTAGTAACCCTGTTTAAGGATCTTTCGGGCTAGCATCACCCCGTTCATGTGTGCTTTGCACTCTCCTCCGTGGATGGCCTCCATCAGACGCTTCGATTCTTCAGCATCAACACACAGCTTATGTATCCCGAGATGACCTCTCTTGTACAATTTACCCCCGCAGATGATGAACTGAGCAGCCATTCTTCTAATTGCCCTCTTATCTTTGGCATTTGCCCCTGGTGGATACGCCTCTTTCTGCAAGAAGTTCCAGACATGGTAATACTAGGGGTTCTCATCTTGAACCTCATCTATGGCAGCAATTAGCTCGTAGGCCGGCACAAACTTCTAGTCAGTGATGATTGGGCGTATCTGGACTCCAAAAGGGATGTCTATCATGGAAGATAGAGTTGCTAGTGAATCTGCGAACCTGTTGTTCTCTCTTAACAGGTAAGCGAAGTTCAGCTTCTCAAACTGAGGAATCAGCAAGTCCAAGGTCTGGCAGTATATTCTCATCTTTTCTTCTTTGACTCTCCAATCTCCTTTAGCTTGGGATACAACAAGGTTCGAATCCCCAATGACATCCAACTGTTTTGCCCCTAGTTCTAGGACGGCCTCTAAACCAGCAATACATGCCTCATATTCTGCTTCGTTGTTCGATACTTTGAACCTGAGTTTGAATACTAGGGGTATACAGGAATTGTCGGGTGCTATTAGCAACACCCCTATCCCATACCCGTATTGGTTTGACGCTCCGTCAAAGTACATTGTTCAAATTTCGTCTTCGACATGCAAAATGGCCTCGCCTAGGAATAGGTACTCAACGGCTTCATCCCCTTCGACTGGGTGATCGACTAGGAACTCTGCTACCACTCTCCCTTTTACTAACTTGCGTGTCACATACTTTAGATCAAATTCGAAAAGCAAAAGCAACCAACGGGCTAGCCTACCCGTAAGTGCCGGTTCTCGAAGAGATATTTGATGGGATCTAATCTCGAAACCAGCATTACAGAGTGAGCTAACAGGTAGTGTCGCAGCTTCCTGGTAGCCCATACCAAGGCCAAACAAGCCTTCTCGAGCGGAGTGTAACGGGTCTCATAACCCAGCATCTTCTTGCTCACGTAGTAGATAGCCCTCTCCACTTTGTCCTCAGACTCTTGTGCAAGCATGCAGCCCATCGTAGTTTCAGTCACTGAAAGATACAAAATCAACGGTTTCCCCGGCTCAGGCGGTGACAACACGGGTAAGTTCTGTAAGTATTGTTTGATCTGTTCAAAAGCAGCTTGGCATCGGCCGTCCCATTGGAACTTCGTCCCTTTCTTTAGGAGACCAAAGAGTGGTTCACAAGTCAAGGTTAATTTGGAAATAAACAGTCTTATGAATTGCACTTTACCCAGAAAGCCTCGCACCTCATTTTCAGTCATTGGTGGTGGTATTTCTAAGATGGCCTTGATTTTGGAAGGGTCGACTTCGATACCTCTCTGTGTAATCAAGAACCCCAGCATTTTTTCTGCTGTAACCCCAAACCTACATTTTTGAGGATTCAGCCGTAACCGAAACTCTCTGATCCTTTGAAAGAACTTTTGCAAGGCGGTGTAGTGGCCCTCTCTTTCTTTGGACTTGACAATGATGTCATCCACGTACACCTCAACCTCTTTGTGGATCATGTCATGCAATATTGTTCGCAGCCCGTTGATATGTAGCTCCAGCATTCTTCAGCCCAAACAGCATCACCCTATAACAATAGGTCCCCCATGGGGTGGTAAAAACAGTCTTCTTCCGGTCTTCAGGTGCCATTATAATTTGGTTGTAGCCTGAAAAGCCATCCATGAATGAGAGCAATGCATGCCCCACAGTAAAGTCTACTAACTCGTCGATATGCGGCAGAGGAAAGTCGTTCTTCGGACTGGCTTTGTTCAGATCTCTAAAATCCACACATACCTGAATTCTGTCGTTCTTTTTTGGCACTGGAACGATGTTGGCCAACCAAGTTGGGTATTTAGATACCAACAGGAACCCCGCGTCAATTTGCTTGGTGACCTCTTTTTTGATCTTGATAGCCCAGTTTGGGCGAATCCTTCTGAGCTTCTACTTGACAGGTCGGGCCTCTGGGTCAAGAGGGATCCGGTGCTGTACAATCTCAGGATCGATTCTAGGTATGTCTTCGTAGGACCACGTGAAAACATCTTTGAAATCTTTTTATAAAGCGACTAAGCACTCGCGCTCCTCCGAAGACAACGTGGACCCGATCTGGACCAGCCGCAGGTCCTTCTCAGTACCAACATTAATTTGGGTGATTTCATCAACTAGCGGTTTTACAAACCTCTCCTGCTCTTGTTCTAGCAAATATTTCAAAACTGGAGGAATTTCTTCCTCGTCGTTTTCATCTAAGTTTTGAAAGTTTGAATTAATGCAATAAATCAAGGGTACAGAAAAGTAATCAAAGGCCACAGCCGCACAATTCCCATTAAGCACTTCATCCAGTCCATCTGATTCTTCTGTTACAACAGACTCAAAAGAGAAAGAAAAAGACGACCTAAACAAGACTGTGGCATCCGGGTTATCACCCCTAGGAATACCAGACTCAGACTCAAATGAGCTGGAACCTGATTCCGACTCACAAGACTCGGTGGAATCAGATTCCGGCTCACTACCTGACCCGGTGCTGCTCTATAAGAATCCCTCCTCGTACTGCCAGACGAGGGAGGGTGCAATGGATGCATCCAAAATGTTTGAAGGTGGGCTCACAGCGGTTTCATTCCCAATCATAGACACTGAGAGATTATCCCCTAAGCACTCATGTATGATCGGGGGATCTGATAGTAAACAAGCTAGTGCTCCCCCATTTCAAACTCAGTGCTCTCGGAATCCATTTCCTTACAGTGTTCAACCTCAGCTGATGAGTTTGTCTGCTCCTCGGCAACATCATCCCCGGATAACTGCAAGTCGAAGAAGATCTCAAATCCCAGTAGGCGCCTTTTCTCCGTGTTGAACCATGGCTTTGGGAAGTCGCAGAATGGAAAGTCTTCTCCCTCCCAGATGAAGCGTCTATTCAAGGTGCCCTGAATAGGCCGATGCAACAAATCAAAATGCCTCCTGTAGACGAGCCCGCGAGGGACCGCGCTACAGTTCGGACTCGTTTTGTGTATCACGGTTCTTAATCTGAGCCAAAGAGTCCAAATCCGGCAAATCGTTTTGAGAAATAGATTTTTTTGAAAAAAAGTGCCAAACATGGACTGCTTTGCCAGATACAGAGTCGCCACCTAAATATTTTATTTTGGGGGAATTTAGGAAACCCTGACCCGGTGCCAAAGGCCACGTGTCCATCACCACCAAAGTTGCCTCGGCTCGGGAACTTGGGTACGATTGGGGAAGGTCAGCTATGAGCACCCCCTCTCGCCCGATCCGAAGATCGGCCTCTACTAACCGTGATATCCATTTTTGAAAACGTTATGTGTTCTTATTCCAGTTATTAGCCTAGAATTACTATGTTATGCGCACAGCAAACAAGTATAGACTAGATTGCCTAATTTGGAAATAAGCATTGCATATCCGTTTGTCTTGAAAAACACTTTGGAATTTGCTACCCGCAAGTAGGCTAAAATACGGATTTCAATGAGTCACTCCAACTCAGACAATCCAACCTTCGCCCACAGGCATTCAAGCAGTTATATCACATAAGCAGCTAGCCTCATGATAATCATGTTGTTATGACAACACTCACACGCATGTGGTATGCTAAAGCATAAATACTTACATCGTACTCCGTGCCAAAATAATAAACTAGTTAGCAATCAATGCATGATCCAAGTCCATGTTTAAATGTCTAATGCAACGCATACGGAATGTCACTAGAGTGGGCTCGGCTATTCTATGAATGACATGTGAAAATGCACAAGTAGCATGTATTCAAGTTAGATTTGAAATACTAATACAGTTAGCATGATGCGCCGAGCCCGGTGCATGCAATACTGATGAATGATGCACGCATGCATAGCATAAGGTATGCTAAATTAAAAATGACCTATTACTAACCATCAAAGCAGGTAAGTAAAAGGGAGAAAGAAGTGGGGGTTGGAAGTCATGCACACACTCCCCCACACTTATTACAAATTCGCCCTCGCTCGGAGGAACCAAAAGAATAATACAACGACCGAAAGAATAATACGAATTAACTAACTCGCAAGCTAATTAATTATTACAAATCACCTAATTAATTAACGAATTAACTAAGCATAAGAAAAGCAATAAAAGGGGCCTCGGGAAGAGGGTTCGATGCTCGCGTGCTCGGGTCTTGCTCGGAAGTGCACTGCCATGCATAAGCTGCCTCTGTTTTCCCTGCTTTACTCCTTTGATGACTGCCAAAGTCTCAGGATTGCTTCCCTGGACATTGGGAGACACCACCGGCTGAGTAGAATCATCACCGGCTGTGGTGTGTAATCATCGGTTGTTGATGAAGCTATCGGCCCAGGAAGGATTGCCGGTCGGCACTAAACACTGCCGGTCGGCAGAAAGTTCCTGCAGAATCTGCAATTGACAGCAACAGAGGGCAAGGGAGAGCATGGCAATGCAATTCAAGCAATGTATGCACCAATCACACCCCTTATCATGTTTATGACTCAAAGGACCATGATCCTTGGCTCTTGGACCATCAATCGCGCATTTCAATGCGTGATGGACCAAGAGACCAAGTTATGCATTTTCATGTCAAATGAAATGCGATGCACACAATGAAACCAAGGGGCTTCTACCTCCATCATGACTTGGTCAAGAGGTAGAGCATGCATGCCAATGCAATGCAATCCTAATCATGTGGGCTAGCATGCAACATGAACATACAAGCGAGTGATGTACACTAGGTACACAAACTAAGCAAACAAGCAAACAAGCATGCCATAACTATGCAAACTACTAAAGTATGCAAGATGCAATCTAATCATGCAACATGCTAGTAACTTGACCAAGGGAATGCATGCCAAATGCGAGTGATTTCAAACATGCAACACATGCAACCAAAGCATGCAAACATGGGATAATGTAACAACACTTGGATGGCATGCAAGGGATGGACTTACACTAATTGGACAGCTCTAAGTTAGGTCCAAAACAGTGGCCAAAGCTTAAGAAGATGGGACCAAACACACATACACACATGCACACGTTAAGGCCTAAACACTTAATGTCACGACCCAAACCCGGCCCTATGGGTTTAGCACCGTAACCGGCCAGTAATCCGAGATTACCGAAGGCCTGCAGAACAGTAATACAGTAAAACAGAGTACAGGGCCTGGCGGAAGCCAATACAGTAATTAAACAATGTCCAATGAGCTGTGACAGTCTGTATGCAAAAGATTTTCCATGCATTCATACATAAACAGTACAGAACAGTATGCACAATATTCACATCCATCCAACTAGGGACTCAACCCTACAGAACAGTACAGGAAACGTTCCGTCCGTACAAAACAGTACGGTCTAAACAAAACAGTAAAACAGTACAGAAGGGGAAAAAAACAGACAAAACACCCCCAAGCCATAGCATGGCAACTCGGAACCTCGCAGTGAGGCACAAAGGCTGGCTTGACAAAACTGGAGTAACCCTGACGCCTCTAGCTGCGGTCTGGTGCCTGTACACCTACATATATATATGAGCAGTGAGCTAAAGCCCAGTGAATAACATAATGCGTAAAGGGGTTTAGAATGAATGTCCTTACAGTAATGAAAACAGTTCAATTCAATCAGTATTTCAGTTGTTCAGTACAGTAAACAGTCATATGTGGTACATCCATTAGCATAACAGTAACAGTAGGTCTTAAAAGACCAAACAGTAATGATGGCCATCAGTCAGTAAACAGTAGTGGTTCCACGAGGGAACCGACAGAGAATTTTGTCGCAGTAACAGTAACAGTAAACAGTAAGTACTAAGGATGCCACAGTACAGTTCAGAAATAAAGGACATACATTCATTCAGTAGATAATACCAGTTCAGTAGACAGTTCAGTTCAGTATTCAAAAGATATCAGTTGAACATATCTTTACACAATTGTTACTCACAGAGTTTGGGCTACAGTAAGCTAGAGCGTGTCTCCCCAGTCGCCAACCCTACACAGTTAACAGATTGAACACACTAAGCTACGCAGTTGGGAAAGTAATAACTTAAACCCTAATTTGCCTTGGTGTGTTCTACATCTATATCCTCAATAAGATGCCTTAAACTAGGCCTAAGAATGCCTAGAATGGAATGAGGATGCAAAGATGTACAATAAAAGCATTTTCAGAAAAACAGAGTCCCGCTCGAGCGCAGGTTTCCCCGCTCGAGCGTATAGGCAAACAAAGGTGCACGCTCGAGCGTAAACTTTCCCGCTCGAGCGTACTGTGAAAGTACTGGACGGGTTAAATCTCCGCTCGACGCCCGCTCGAGCTTGAGACATGACTTCGCTCGAGCGCCCAATCCTCCGCTCGAGCGGACTGTAAAACAGTGCAAGATGCTGGAAGCTCGATTTTCCCGCTCGAGCGGCACTTCCCCAGCTCGAGCGGACAACTGAAATCTGGAAATCCCAGATTCGATCTCCAGGTCTAAAACCAAGCTCAAAAGCATCAAAACCAATCCTCTTGGGCCCATTTTCTGGAAAACACTTAAAAACACATAGGATATCATGTTTCAAAGCTCAATTTTTAAGAAATCAAAGCCCAAGGGTGTTTAATTCAAACCCAATTTCAAATCATTTTCAAGAACAATCTTCAAACATGACATGCATGATCTTAAATCATTTTCAAAGCTTTAATGCTGTTTCAAAAGAGCTCAAACCTTCAAAGATAAGATGAACTCATGGAGTATGACCAAAAGATGGACATGCATGTGAGGTATGGTGAACTACCACCTCAAAACTTCAATATATGTGCATGCATGCAACACTTAAGCTTCAATTGATGCTCTCAGGAGCCAATTCTTTTTCAAAACATGGTGAAATCATGGACTTAAACATGATTATGAACATGCATGTAACCTTTTGCCATGAAAACAACTCAAACATCTACAATACAAACATGCATGCAAAGATTGAGCTTCAATTCACCATTAATGGACCAATTCATGACTTAGCTCTACAACTAGACATGAACCATACAAGAACCAGTTCAAACACAAGAATGAGAAGATAAAATCCTTACCTAGAGCTTGTATTCAAGGTTTAGGAGTCCAATTAGGCAAATCTCCTATGATCTCTTCAAGCCTTTCAAGCCAATTCTCTAGAACAATTCTCTCTCTCTCTCTCTAACTCGGGTCGGTTGAGTGCAAGAATGGGAGAAGAAAAGTTTGTTTTGATCAGGCACGTGGAGTGTAATAAGGCTCAAGAGGTGTGAAGTGGTGGCCACTAAGTGGCGAAACGGTAAATAAGTCAACTCCGCAATTAACTCATTATTTAATCTAATTTAATCATACCTAGTCAAATTTCAGATAATTATACCATAAAATTACATTAATTATGTGGATCATAAAACATCAATCAATTTCTAATTCGGCCGCCGATATGGCCTTCAATTAGCAGTTTAAACATATAAGCATGAACAGATAATCATACGGTCAATCAGATAAAATGCAATTTAACTAACATATACTCAATCAATTCGGTTTCCAGTTTCAGTCAGTCAGTTCAGTACTTTAGTCAGTTCAATTATCAGTCATTATCAGTTCCATTTCGCAGTAATCAATGATTAACGGTAATCATTCGGTCATTAATCAGTAAACAGTATGAGGGTTGTTACACTTAAGCATCAAAGGGCATCTTTTAAGCACACTTAAAAGGGAATAATCATAGACATGGGGCATGCATTAAGCTCTGAAAATCATGCAAGAACATGGTGCCAAACCAAGCAAACAAGATAGGCTAAACATGCAGCAAATGGCCCAAGCATTCAAGGCAAGCTAATGAAGTATTGAGCTACGCTTGATATGACCACACATGGTAAGACCTAAATGACCAAAAACAGAGTTTTAGCACATAAAACAAAGCCCAAAAGATGGTTTACAACCTAAGGCATGTTAAGGCCTAAACATGGCATTACAAGGTAGGTATGCTAAGCATGCATGGTGTACCAAAACCAACTAAAAACAGAGGCATATTATGACATAATAAGCACAAAAATCAGCCAAGGCATGGTCAACAAGAGCCTAAGCTAGGTGCTCCCTCAAGAGGCCAAAAATGGTCCTTTTTAAGGACAACAAGGAGAGGGGGTGGCCCTCCCCTTCTTGGGACTTCAAGGCACCATCCTTACCACTGAAATCCCTCAAGATTTCAGTGGTGAGGAGGCCCAAACACCAAAGTCCCGGAGCTCACTCAAAATAGCACAAAATGGAGCCCCTCAAGGCTTAAGAGGGGTCAAACACCTCCAAACCACAAAACACTCTAAAAAAACTATTTAGAGGGCCCAAAAACAGAACTTTTTTATGTTATACACTAACCTCAAAAACAGTTCTAAGATAGGCAAAAATACAATGCAAAAATGGGGAATAAAGGGACAAACTTCTTACCCTTGAAGACCTTCTTCACAAATGGTGGACCAGCTGCTTCCTTGAGCTTAAACCAGCCCCAAAACTTCAAGAACAGACCTCTGGTCCTTCAAGAACCAAGAAAAGGTGTAACACTATGTGTTTGTGTGCAATAGTGAGCCTAAACACACACACTAACACAAGAGGAAGAGAGATATAGAGCTAGGATATATACAAACCCTAACCCTAGAACTCAAACCCTAAAATGGCTGTCTAAAATGTCTAACCCCTTGCAACAAGAGAGAAAACCTCTCTTTATAGAGCTTATTATCTTGTAAAGCTTACAAGACAAGCTTCTAAAGAGAGAGATCCCTCCATACACGTGTATGGAGGGGAACCAAAAGCAAGACAGCTGTATTAAAATATCTGCAAAAGCAGATGAACAGTAGTCGGCTGCTCAAAATTGCCATTTTGACAAAATGGACTGCTGACCGGCAATATACATTGCCGATGGCAACAAAACACCAGCCGGTGGCCTCTGGCCATGGTCGGTGATGTGTGGGGATGCCTTACAAGGTATTCCTTGCCCCTCCAAGGCAAAACACAAGTGTTTGGTGCAAAACCAGACACTAAACAGTCGAGTTCGGATATCCTGGGGCAAGACGCGTAGCCGAGACCTCTGGGAACTCCAAACGAACACAAACATGGATGATCACCGGGTGTTCAAACGGTGACGTCCAAGTCTTGAGGACGGTCAAAAATGGGGTGTTTACAGTTGCCCCTCTTTGACAGAACTCAAAAGTCATAACAATGACGGGAGTGAATGTCAAAGCCCAGAGACGACCCATTTTTGACAAGGCTGAAGACTTAGACAAACATGCAAGACAAACAAGGTATGCGCCCGAAGGCAGGGGCAAAATGCAAAACAATGCACGAAGCCGAGCATAACTTATGATCATGCAAAGAAAGCTGTAACGAAGCACACATCCAACAGTTTTAAGCTAGCGTACGCCAAACTACACTACAATGCAGAAAGGATGTAAGAGAATTATGCAATTCTCGATACGTCTCACTCGGAGGATACAATACCTGTGCGGTTCGTCTGGTTGCACCAGCCTCAAATGAACCGTACATACAATATCATGCCTGTAAAGAAAACAACTCAACAGGTACGATGTTATTAGCAACATGCATAACATGCAAAAATGAATGCAAGATGACATGCAATATATACAAAACTATGTATAAACAATGCAAATGAAGATGCAATGTGATTGAAACAATGCAACTATATGCAAAGCAATTGAATCATGATCCAATCATGAGCGGTTCGAAACCACACCAATGTCAAATAGATTGATGAAGGTAACAAGTCCGTCTACCATAGAATGGTCAACTGAACTATGAGTAACACAAGAACAAGTATTGGGGGGAAATGACATAAGTGGAGAAACGACCCGCTGGGGAAAGGACTACGATCCTAATGCTGGATGCAACAATTACACTACAATGTAATATATACAATGAAAATGCTGGGGAAATGGCAATGGATATGACACGCGAGCCAAACCAAATCTTGCCTAGGAAAGGCATGTACACATACAAGCCATGTCTAACATAGAACGGTCCACTGAACTATGCTTTGACACGAGAAGTATGGGCACATACCGAACCAAGCTCAACATGGAAAGCCGCAAGCCATAAATGGGGGTGATGCAGTGAATGCATGCAAACTACAATGCAATATCTACAAATATGCAATGGAAATGCAATATAATGGATATGGCCTGCGGGCCAAACCAAATCTTGCCTAGGAAAGGCGTGTACACATACAAGCCGTGTTTAACATAGAACAGTCTACTGAACTATGTTTCGATGTAAAAAGTATGGGCACATACCAGACCAAGCTCAACATGGAAAGGCACAAGCCATAGATGGAAGTGACACAATGAATGCATGCGAATTACAATGCAATATCTACAAATATGCAATGGAAATGGATACAATGGATATGGCCTGCGGGCCAAACCAAATCTTGCCTAGGAAAGGCATGTACACATACAAGCCGTGTCTAACATAGAACGGTCTACTGAACTATGTTTCGACGTAAAAAGTATGGGCACATACCAGACCAAGCTCAACATGGAAAGGCGCAAGCCATAGGCGGAGGTGACGCAGTGAATGCATGCAAGCTACAATGCAATGTACACTATATTACAATGATGCATGACAATGCAACTATTTACGATGGTGCATGACAATGCAATTATATTTACGATGGTGCATGACAATGCAATTATATTACAATGATGCATGACAATGCAACTATTTACGATGGTGCATGACAATGCAACTATTTACGATGATGCATGACAATGCAATTATATTTTTGTTTTATTTTTGTTTTTTGAAATGCAAATGCATGATGATGCATGACTTCGAAGTGCGCGACAACGCGCGGCTTTTAAGATGCACGTGAACTTGAATATGCGATGACGCGAGTCGCTTGAAACACATGTATAATGCAACTTATCAAAAGTCGTTCGGGCACGACAAACACCGAAGGACTTGCACCTTCAAAGGACTTAAGGTCTCCTAGACCGTGAAATACAATACCTGTGCGGTTCGTCTGGTTGCACCAACCTTAAATGAACCGTACATACAATATCGTGCCTGCAAAGAAAACAAACTTAATAGGTACGATGTTATTAACAACACGCATATAAAAGTACTTGAAAATGCGTGACAACGCAAAGCAAGGGGGAAGCATAACAATGCTGTGAAGGCACAGACATGTAAGTGGAGCACGCGGTCTACACAGGCAACGAAAATGATCATAAGCATGCGGTCTGCGCAAGTAATGAGATTGGTTACAAAGCATGCAGTCTACGCAAGTAGAACATGCGGTCTACGCAAGTAATGAATTTGGACATAAGCATGCGGTCTACGCAAGTAATGAATTTGAACAAACATGCGGTCTACGCAGGCAAAACATGCGGTCTACGCAAGTAATGAATTTGAACAAACATGCGGTCTACGCAAGCAAAACATGCGGTCTACGCAAGTAATGAATTTGAACAAACATGCGGTCTACGCAAGTAAAACATGCGGTCTACGCAAGTAATGAATTTGAACAAACATGCGGTCTACGTAGGCAAAACATGCGGTCTACGCAAGTTATGAGATTGAACAAACATGTGGTCTACGCAAGCAAAACATGCGGTCTACGCAAGTTATGAAATTGAACAAACATGCGGTCTACGCAGGCAAAACATGCGGTCTACGCAAGTAATGAATTTGAACAAACATGCGGTCTACGCAAGCAAAACATGCGGTCTACGCAAGTAATGAATTTGAACAAACATGCGGTCTACGCAAGCAAAACATGCGGTCTACGCAAGTAATGAATTTGAACAAACATGCGGTCTACGCAAGCAAAACATGCGGTCTACGCAAGTAATGGATTTGAACAAACATGCGGTCTATGCAAGCAAAACATGCGGTCTACGCAAGTAAAGGAATTGAACAAACATGCAATGAGATGCGCAAACTAGCGCGACGCGTTTAGACGACGCGAGTGCACAAGACAGTGCGATTGATATGCGATACGCATTGATCAACTTTTGAGTTTCGTAAAAGCCAAAGGATACGGAAAGGATACACCTTGCACAAATCTGAGTGCCACGTACAGAGGACACGGTTCGAGGTCAAAACGGAGGCCGGTTGAGTGCCGGAGATGCATCTTCTTGTACTTCTTTGAGCTGTGAAGACCCAAAACTACAGATCTGACCCAAACAAGGATGCAGGAGGCTCGTCGGCCGGAAGAGGAGGCCACCGGCTGTCCATCGGCCATAAATACATTACACCAGCCAAATATTTGGCCGACCGGCCAAAAATGTGGCCAACCAGCCAAAAGTGTCTGAATTAGGGCAAATTTGTCTTTTCGCTACGGGTCTTTTAAAATAAGGCTTCTAGCCCTATTTTGTTCACTTCTTCTTGCTCGAAAATCCTCTCCTTCTCTCTCTAGAGTGTTTTCCTCCTTCGATTCTCTCATTTTCGTGCGTTCTAGCCCCCGTTTCGTTGTTTGATTCGCGTATATCTTCGCGTTTCGAACATTTTCATCAAAATATTTCTTCATTTCGGTGCTTCCTTTTCCATTTCCACCTTTTGGGGTTTATTCCCCTCGAGTTTCTCTCGACTTGCGTGCCTCTTTCACTTCCCAGCTTCTCAAGCCACTTTTCACCCTCTCGGGTTGACTTTCCGATTGACTTTCCACATTTTCGCCCGATTTTCCCTTTTCCGGCTATTTTCTCACCATTTTTGACATGGCCGACGATATTCCACAGGGCGGGACTCCCCCGGATCACGAGATGGATCCCGAGGTTGAGCTCCTCCCGTTGAGCGTCCGCCTGTTCGACCCGGCGACCTACTGGCCGGCAATTCATGTGCTACCTCCTGACGGACTTCGCTAGTTTCAGAGTTTCGATAGAGCGATGCCACCAGAGCTCCTCCTGCGTGAGCCTACATCTCACTTATCCTTCGGCGCTTCCGAGGTAACATTCCTTTCTCTATTTTATTTTCCGCAATGTAGAATATAAAACTGCCATAGCTGATTACATTCTTTAACTGCTTGACTCAGATACACTGATACACTGTGCACTGTAGTTGATCGCAACCATATTGGCAACTGATATCTGTTTGAGGCTGACATGTGCACACACTGTAGTTTTATTGCAATCACACCGATACTCGATATCTGTTTGAATCTGAAAAGCTTGCGCACGTGGTATATTTGTACTGAACCACGCCAACACGCTGACACATCACACGTTGTAGTTCACTATAAGCACACCAGCACCCGGGATCTGTTTGAATCTGAAAAACTTTCACACATGCTGTATACCTGTATGCTTTTTAAAACTGCGTTTTGAATATTGCCTCGCAATTATTTTTGATTACAGGGGGATTCCCACACCGTCCGCGGGTATGGGAACATTGTCGCTCGGGACTGGTACGCTGAGCTTCCCGATGCGGTTCGCCACATTGTGGACCAGGCGGGCTTCGGCGCTTTCTGCAGGGGATTATCCAGACTCACGACCTGCAGGCCCTTGCTCGCCGCTCTAGTGGAGAGGTGGTGGGACACCACCGACTCGTTCCATCTATCTGCGACGGGAGACATGACGATGACTCCCTATGATTTCTCGATGCTCACAGGCATCGGGGTAGGGGGTGATCCGATCCCCTTCGACACTGATATGGACGAGTGGGTTGCCGCTCAGATCCATCTGCTTGGCGAGGTGCCACCTCTCGCCCGTCCAGGCTTTGTTCGTTACTCCTGGTTCGAGGTGCAGTTCAGGGTCCAGCCCGCGTTGGTGGAGGAGGCGCAGATGACCCAGGAGGCCGTGGAGAGATATGCGTGCGGCTTTCTCATGTTCCTGCTGGGGACGACCATTTTCGCCAACCGGGCGAACACCGTGCCCCTCTGCCTGCTTAGTGCACTGGTGGATGTCAGGCAGATCTTGCACTATGATTGGGGTGGCGCCGCTCTGGCCACACTCTACGGGTATATGAGCTCGGCTTCCCGTGGCAGCAGACAGTTGCTCGGAGGCTACTGGCGTGCTTGGGAGGTACGTTTCTTTCCCGCTTTTCATTTCTGCTTTTCTATCTTCTGTACTCTGTACTGTATTCTGTATTGTACACACTGTAGTCTGCTTTTCACTAACTGTATACTGCACACACGGCACACACATACACTCTGCTTTACACTGACTGTACACTGCTCACACCGTACACTGTACACAATACACTGTCTGCGCAACACACTGCACAATATGTGGTCCTGTTATTCCTGTTTTACTTTGCATTCCGCTCTTATCTGATAATCATATTGACGTTTTCTCTGCAGTTGTGGGTCTATGCCTACTTTCCCAGGCTTGCACCCGTGCCAGACATGGAGACCCCCCTCGTCGTCCCGTTCTCGCGACGCTTCGACGGGAGATGCGTGCGGAGGCCACGAGAGACATTTAGCTTCTTTCGCCGCTACTTCGACACTATCACCCCTGCCGAGGTATGTTTTATTTCAGAATTTATCAAAGCTTTGCTTTTCACTGCATATTTCAATAACGATAGATAACAAACTGTATGTCACTTTCAGATCACTTGGCAGCCTTGGGCTCCGTTGCCGGCGACGATTCGGGACCGATTTGCCGGTGCTGAGGAGACCTCGCGTTTCCGGATCTTACTGGAGGGCCCGGTCTGTCGGGCTTGGTACCTGGGTGAGCGTTTTCTACGCCAGACCCTAGGGTTACCAGAGCAGATAGTCCCGGTTCACCTTTCTGAGGACATGAGGGAGACCGAGAGACTCACTACCGAGCAGATGGCCGATTATACTATTGGTTAGGAGGCGACCCGCTTCAGAGGCGTCGGCGACTACAGAGAGTACGTGCAGACGTACATTATGCGGTCTCTGAGCAGCGGCCGTCGAGCTGAGGGAGCCAGGCCCGTGGCACCAGCAGCTAGAGTGGGAGCTGGAGCAGGAGCATCGAGGAGGGCTCGAGTCCGTGGCAGGGGCGAAGTTCAGGGAGGACGGGGGACCGGTTGGCCTGCTCTGCCCACTTTACTGACATACAGAGGGCAAGATGGGGCGACCTACCAGATCCCCTTTGCTCCTCCCCCGACTGGTCATGAGTTAGCCGGCATCCCCGACTTGCCTCCAGTATGTATTACTTCATTTTGCATCTTGCATTGGCATTTCATTTCAGTTTATTTGATATTTCGCGGAATACTGATATATCTTGTACTTTTGCAGGCGTCCTCCGAGTACACCCGGCAGTCTGTGGAGTTGAATGCCTCCATGATGGGGATGCTACAGCGGACCTTCAACCTCCTGGCCCTCTATAGTATTCCGGTATGTTCTTCTGATTACGGCCTCAAATCACTCACAAGCTGATTCACGTAATCTGATACACGACACAACTCCTGACACACTGATCTCACAGCGTCTGATACACTGCATACACTGCATTCTGCACTGTACTCTGCACTGATAAACTGCTCACGGCATTCACACACTGTACTCAAACACCGCATTCTGCACTGATAAACTGCTCACGGCATTCACACACTGTACTCATACACTGCATTCTGCACTGATAAACTGTCCACAGTATTCACACACTGTACTCATACACTGCATTCTGCACTGATAAACTGTCCACAGTATTCACACACTGTACTCATACACTGCATTCTGCACTGATAAACTGTCCACAGTATACTAATGCATTTGCCTTTTATGTACTTTTTCAGCCTCCCTTCCAGATTCCCGTTGTAGGAGGTGCTCCAGCTGGACCTTCCGTCCCCGCCCGAGGGAGAGATGAGGAGGGCAGATTATTCCCCCACACCAAGGCGGGGCGCACTCATGTCGGGATTAGTTCGCGGGCTCCAGTCCCTGATGATGATGATGACGAGGAGTCGGAGGTGGAGGCAGAGTTGGAGACGGAGTCATCGGAGGAGGAGATCGGAGGCGACACTGGCTCGGGCTCTGATGACGATGCTGATGATGCTCCTGGACCTTCGTCCAGGAAGAGGACTAGGACAGACCGATAGCCTTCGGAGCCGCTTGACATGGATACAGATTTTCGTTGTTTTTCTTCTTTCCTGTACTTTTCCCTTTTGTTGGTAATTAGGATACTTTGTACTGCCGCAGGCAGATTTTTGTTTCCAAAACTTGTGTACTTGAAAAGATGATGAAATGAAACAGGCTTTTTATCTGAAAAAGTGTTTACGTCCGTATATCTTTACATTTCATACTTTGCATTGCATCACACCATATTACACCTCAATGTAAATGAAATTGATTAGTTGTCTGAAAATTGAACACTTGCACTATAATGATCAGATAACCAAATAGCTTCATAGCAAAATAACC
The DNA here is from genome assembly GCF_055761805.1 of Camellia sinensis. Lineage (NCBI taxonomy): Eukaryota > Viridiplantae > Streptophyta > Magnoliopsida > Ericales > Theaceae > Camellia > Camellia sinensis. The sequence goes on from NC_138972.1 coordinate 66,782,292, forward strand.
CAAGCCACCCACTGCCTGATTCTGGACACACAGCCTTTACTCTACTGGGGATTAATCTGTATACAGCCCGTAACACAGCATTCGGTTCATTCTGCACACAGCAAATCCTAAGCAAACGGCCCAATCTGACAAGACGGAACACAAAGATGGAACTAGTTGGAGTTGAAGCACGCTCAGATGCCCCGAATTTTTCTTCTTCTTCCGCTTCGCACAGATGTAGAGAATGGCACAGCACTCTGAGCATAAACAATTTTTGAAATAAAAAGGATTTTCAACCGGGGTATCGAGCCTACAACTGAACACAGCGGGGAGGACTCAAACAAAAGGGTACACGACCTAAACACAACGAGACCCGCTCGGAAAAGACTCAAAACAAAGGTTGAGGTAAACAAAACAAAAGACACGGCATACAGACGCGTTAATGGAGACGGGGGACCTCAGATCACGAGGAGCTAGTTTCTCTGGGTATTGTTTCCCACCCTTTTCTCATTTGTGATTCTCACATCACTCTGGCACTCAAGCTCGGTTTTTTCTCTCAAAACCCTTTTTCTTACTTTTCTCTCAACTTACACCTCTCTATTCTTTATTCTCTCATTTTTCATCCCTCCCCAAGGTGATTAATGAATGAATAGAAAGTTGCGGGTTCATGCCCAATGCCGTTAGCTCACAGCTATTTCTTCTGGTGGGTAGAGTGCCCTCCTGGCAAGTATGTTGACGACGGGGGAAAGACAGAACGCCTGACTCAACTGTGCCTCTAGTTCATCATTTTGACCATTTTTTGTTTTGGTTTTTTCTATTAAAACAGTTTTGATCAAGATGAGAGTCGGATTAACGTACTTGTTTGATTTTTGATTTGAAAACCATGCAGGTCAGGCTATAAGCACTGAAAAATTTCCTTTTTGGGTCCAAGAAAATGGTCCAGTTTTGGAAAATGGAATAGTTTTCGAGAAAATAGTCAACCTCAGTAAAAATTTTTAAAAATTATTTTGCAAACAGTCAATGCTCAACGAGTATGGAACTTACTCTTTGAGATGCGCAACCTTGGATCGGAGGCAATGGAAAATTGCCCCTGGCTTGAAAGGGGTGGATGGCAACGAAAAGTTGCCCCTGGTTTGAACGGCGACTCATGGCAACGGAAAGTTGCCCCTTGTCTGGATGACGTCGTAGTATTTGGTAAACAGTCTTCGTCGGTGATGATTGCAAATGAACTCTTGGATGCTGAGAAGACGAAGATGGTCAAAACCAATATATGGACACAGTCACTTTGAAGGTGTTGAGGGCTGGACTTCAGGACGAAATTGCCTAGACACTCCAAACATGGGAATCAAGGATGATTTAAGAAAACCATTGCATGGACTTAGTCGCTATGAAAGCGTTGGGGGCTGGACTTCAGGACGAAGTTGCCTACGTATCCCAAACATGGGAATTAAGCCTTATGTAGTTCCGGTTAAGGTACACTTGGGTATTTTAACCTTCACTTTTCAGGCTCTAACTTTTGCCAAGGTGCCCGATGCGGGTTTTCGACCTTGCGAGCTTCTTTTCATTTCTTTTCATTTTTCTTTTCATTTCTTTTTCTCTTCTTTTTTTTTGCATTTCTTTTTTCTTTCTTTTTTTTCTTTTCTTTTGCATATATTTTTTGCTTCTTCTTCTTCTTTTTTTTTATTTTTCTCTTGCTCTAACTTTTGCCTGGGTCGCCCTTCCGGGTTTTCGGCCCAGCGAGCCTCTCAAAGGGTAAAAGCGTAACAAGTCCATGCCAAATGGTTTTTGAAGTTGAAGCCTCCCTGTGTCTAGGAGAACGGCTCTTGCAATGATTTGCAGAAGAATCCTTCATGTTTGCTTCACGAGCTTCTTCTGGTGAGATCTAATCTTTTTGATTCGGCTTTGGTGCCTCTTGCTCGAGGGCTGCTTCAAGACTGGCCACACGGGCCTCCTCCGACAGTTGACCGTTGAATGTTCCGAATGAGTTCGAGGTTCAAGACAAACACGTCGAATCTTGAGGCTGAGAGCGATCCTAGGCTGCACAATCTCAAGAGCGATTCCACACAAGTCTTCACAGGGCCGCGCAAAACATTTGTTTTTGAAAGTTTTTAAGGAAGTGACAAATCGCTCGCGCCGAAGATAGTGTGGAACCAATTTGGATCAAGCCAGGGTCCTTCTCAGTACTCATGCTAACAAGCATGGTTTCATTCATTAAGGGCTTAGCATGCCTCTCTTTCTCTCAATTGATCAAATTTTTGCAAAACCGGAGGAATTCCTTCCTCTTCGTTTTTTTACCGCAGTGTTAAAAAGGTTTTGAAAAAACATAGGTCAATGCAATGATTTTTAGGGCACAAGAAAACAGGTGGAATGCATGGCCGTCTGATTCAAATTCTCTGGCATAACTAGCCCAAAACAAACAATAAGCACGGAAACATGATAGCCGCAGTTGTTTTATTCAGGCTTCTCGAATGTAACTGGCTCCACAGCAGAGACAGACTCAAAAAGAAAGCAAAAAGGTTAAATACAAAAACGGTGTTCGAGGCAACAACCCCAGAATCACTCGACATCCTATACAACGGGATTGACTCGGTACCACAAGACAGACCCAACGACAAAAAGACTGACTCACAGCAAAGATGCAAACTCAAAAACAAAATAGAGAACTGACTCAAAACCCAAGCCAGAAGCTACAAAACTGCATTTACAAATGCTCAAAAAGTGCGTGCTAGACGCCACATCTAAAATACACCGAGCGCTGCCCCGCAGGTGGTCCAACCCCTGATCACATACTCACCGTATTCTCAAAGTCCAACAGCTCGGTGGTAACAGACTTCGCCGAGGTAGGTGGAAGAATGACCTCATTATCGATCAGATCCTGCACTTTATGGCGAAGGCAGAAACAGTTGTCGGTGGCGTGACCGGTCTGTTGGTGGTACGCGCAGTACAAAGCAGCATCATGTGTGAGAGGGAGATTCTTCGGGAGAGGCCGAGGTTCAAGGGGTTTGAGGTGCCCCCTTTCGGCAAGAATCTGAAGTGCCTTAGACAGAGGCATGTAGAGAGCATGAAAGGTCCTCCGTCCTCGGGGCAGGTATTTTGAAGTCTGAGCATTCTTACTAGACGCACTAGCAAAAGGGTTGGCAGGCACTGCCTTGGCGTTCTGATCTTTCCCAGGTGCAAGGTTGGGAATAGGAGGAACTGTTCTGGCATGACGGGGCCCATCCCGATTTTCTGACTGACTTGAACTGCCCTCAGGTGGAGTGGGGAAAGCATCCTCCACAGTTTTTGCCACAACTGCAGATATCTGTTGCTTGTTCATCCCCCCGACTTTCAAAGCCTCGACTGCCCGCAATAGTTGTTCAATGGGATTGGCATTTGCCTTCATTTTGTTTTTGCCTCTGGCCTCAGCCTGGTCAAGGGTTTGGGTTGTTACATCAGGGCGAAGCCCGGTTGTTACTAACACGTCGTTACTGTAGTTGTAGGCAACCTCTGGTTGACTGAGCTCTATCACAATCCGCCCCAGTAGCGGGGGCTCCTGCGGTATGAAATTCCCGGCATACGGTGCCGCTGGCGGTGAAGCCAACATTCCATAGGCCAGATCGGCCACGGATCTCTGGAGGTCACCAATCATTCCCATCAGCTCGAATGTAGTGGGCTCGCGAGCCTGATACAACTGGGGAGTCCAGATCGGGTGCGCGACAGGTGACCTGGGTGGATGCGATACATCAACATTGGTTTCATCCTGCAGGGTGATCCCTTGATCTAGCGTAGCTGTCATAACCACAATCTCTTCTGAATTCTGCGTCATCATAAGTCCTGCCTCAGCAAAAGGGGAACACTAGCTACTCTGTATCAACTCTCTGAACCTTTGAACCTTGAAAGGAAAAACAAACAGCGTTTCAGCCCAAACAGATCAAACACGGGTGTAGCCGAATAACTGCACTCTACTACTGATCACTGTTCCCCAGAATCACTATCCCCAAAACTGAACCTGATACCCGCAAATAACTGATTCTCAACAACACTGATACTGGTGCCCTCAGGCCCGATGCTCAAACTTGCAAACTGGTATGTACGTTCCTGTAGAGATACACTCTAAAGCACATAGCAGATAAGTGAGAGCCAAAACACCCCTATGTTAGGGTAGGATTTCCCTGTCCTATTTTATCAGGAGCTAGGGTTTCACTATGCATGCAGCAGTTTTCAAACAACCTAACATCGGGTAAGCAACCTGTCCTAGCTTGGAATGGTCACTATGGATCCGAATATGCACTAGGTCGAATGGTCGAAAAGGGTGCCCCGGTAAAACCGGGGTTTGTGTTCCCATACTGTTAGAGCCCATAACCGGTCAGCCTTATGGTCATGCCTTGACAAGACAAGCCTCCAGCAAACCATTCAGGAATGGCAGATGGCAAACACGGTGTCCTAGGCGCACCAATGCACATGCAATGCAAAGAAACTCATAAGTGTAATCAAAATAGGATATCACGAGTTCGAGTCAAGCTCTCTAAAATGCCCAGCAGAGTCGCCAGAAACTGTAGACGCGCCCGCAAGATACCCGCTACAGTTCGGACTCGTTTTGTGTATCACAGTTATTAATCTGAACCAAAGAGTCCAAATCCGGCAAATCGTTTTGAGAAATAGATTTTTTTGAAAAGAAGTGCCAAACATGGACTGCTTTGCCAGATACAGAGTCGCCACCTAAATATTTTATTTTGGGGGAATTTAGGAAACCCTGACTCGGTGCCAAAGGCTACGTGTCCGTCATCACCAAAGTTGCCTCGGCTCGAGAACTTGGGTACGATTGGGGAAGGTTAGCTATGAGCACCCTCTCTCGCCCGATCCGAAGATCGGCCTCTACTAATCGTGATATCCATTTTTGAAAACGTTATGTGTTCTTATTCCAGTTATTAGCCTAGAATTACTATGTTATGCGCACAGCAAACAAGTATAGACTAGATTGCCTAATTTGGAAATAAGCATTGCATATCCGTTTGTCTTGAAAAACACTTTGGAATTTGCTACCCGCAAGTAGGCTAAAATACGGATTTCAATGAGTCACTCCAACTCAGACAATCCAACCTTCACCCACAGGCATTCAAGTAGTTATATCACATAAGCAGCTAGCCTCATGGTAATCATGCTGTTATGGCAACACTCACACGCATGTGGTATGCTAAAGCATAAATACTTACATCGTACTTCGTGCCAAAACAATAAACTAGTTAGCAATCAATGCATGATCCAAGTCCATGTTTAAATGTCTAATGCAACGCATACGGAATGTCACTAGAGTGGGCTCGGCTATTCTATGAATGACATGTGAAAATGCACAAGTAGCATGTATTCAAGTTAGATTTGAAATACTAATACAGTTAGCATGATGCGCCGAGCCCGGTGCATGCAATACTGATGAATGATGCACGCATGCATAGCATAAGGTATGCTAAATTAAACATGACCTATTACTAACCATCAAAGCAGGTAAGTAAAAGGGAGAAAGAAGTGGGGGTTGGAAGACATGCACACACTCACCCACACTTATTACAAATTCGCCCTCGCTCGGAGGGACCAAAAGAATAATACAACGACCGAAAGAATAATACGAATTAACTAACTCGCAAGCTAATTAATTATTACAAATCACCTAATTAATTAAAGAATTAACTAAGCATAAGAAAAGCAATAAAAGGGGCCTCGGGAAGAGGGTTCGATGCGCACGTGCTCGGGTCTTGCTCGGAAGTGCACTGCCATGCATAAGCTGCCTCTGTTTTCCCGGCTTTACTTCTCTAATGACTGCCAAAGTCTTAGGATTGCTTCCCTGGACATTGGGATACACCACCGGCTGAGTAGAATCATCACCGGCTGTGGTGTGTAATCATCAGCTGTTGATGAAGCTATCGGCCGAGGAAGGATTGCCGGTCGGCACTAAACACTGCCGGTCGGCAGAAAGTTCCTGCAGAATCTGCAATTGACAGCAACAGAGGGCAAGGGAGAGCATGGCAATGAAATTCAAGCAATGTATGCACCAATCACACCCCTTATCATGTTTATGACTCAAAGGACCATGATCCTTGGTTCTTGGACCATCAATCGCGCATTTCAATGCGTGATGGGCCAAGAGACCAAGTTATGCATTTTCATGTCAAATGAAATGCGATGCACACAATGAAACCAAGGGGCTTCTACCTCCATCATGACTTGGTCAAGAGGTAGAGCATGCATGCCAATGCAATGCAATCCTAATCATGTGGGCTAGCATGCAACATGAACATACAAGCGAGTGATGTACACTAGGTACACAAACTAAGCAAACAAGCAAACAAGCAAACAAGCAAACAAGCATGCCATAACTATGCAAACTACTAAAGTATGCAAGATGCAATCTAATCATGCAACATGCTAGTAACTTGACCAAGGGAATGCATGCCAAATGCGAGTGATTTCAAACATGCAACACATGCAACCAAAGCATGCAAACATGGGATAATGTAACAACACTTGGATGGCATGCAAGGGATGGACTTACACTAATTGGACAGCTCTAAGTTAGGTCCAAAACAGTGGCCAAAGCTTAAGAAGATGGGACCAAACACACATACACACATGCACACGTTAAGGCCTAAACACTTAAGCATCAAAGGGCATCTTTTAAGCACACTTAAAAGGGAATAATCATAGACATGGGGCATGCATTAAGCTCTGAAAATCATGCAAGAACATGGTGCCAAACCAAGCAAACAAGATAGGCTAAACATGCAGCAAATGGCCCAAGCATTCAAGGCAAGCTAATGAAGTATTGAGCTACGCTTGATATGACCACACATGGTAAGACCTAAATGACCAAAAACAGAGTTTTAGCACATAAAACAAAGCCCAAAAGACCACTTAGATGGCATCTAAATGGCTTGAATTCAAAAGCATGCACAAATGCACTTTCAAGGAGCATACCACACAAGCTCATAAGGCATCAAAGAGGCATCCAAGGCAAGCATACAAGCATGGTAAGGGGACTGAAATGATGCTATAAATGGTGCCAAACCATTAAAATAAAGCAAGTAATGCATGCTATACCCTCACATACTTAAGGCCAACAAGCCAAAAATGCAAAGGGGCTATACTAAACATGTCATGGCTGACCAAAATGACTAAGGACAGACCTCAAACATGGCAAAATAAGCACAAAAGCTTCACAAGGCTAGGCCTAAAACAAGCTAGAACAATGGTTTACAACCTAAGGCATGTTAAGGCCTAAACATGGCATTACAAGGTAGGTATGCTAAGCATGCATGGTGTACCAAAACCAACTAAAAGCAGAGGCATATTATGTCATAATAAGCACAAAAATCAGCCAAGGCATGGTCAACAAGAGCCTAAGCTAGGTGCTCCCTCAAGAGACCAAAAATGGTCCTTTTTAAGGACAACAAGGAGAGGGGGTGGCCCTCCCCTTCTTGGGACTTCAAGGCACCACCCTTACCACTGAAATCCCTCAATATTTCAGTGGTTAGAAGGCCCAAACACCAAAGTCCCGGAGCTCACTCAAAATAGCACAAAATGGAGCCCCTCAAGGCTTAAGAGGGGTCAAACACCTCCAAACCACAAAACACTCTAAAAAAACTATTTAGAGGGCCCAAAAAAAGAACTTTTTTATGTTATACACTAACCTCAAAAGCAGTTCTAAGGTAGGCAAAAATACAATGCAAAAATGGGGAATAAAGGGACAAACTTCTTACCCTTGAAGACCTTCCTCACAAATGGTGGACCAGCTGCTTCCTTGAGCTTAAACCAGCCCCAAAACTTCAAGAACAGACCTCTGGTCCTTCAAGAACCAAGAAAAGGTGTAACACTATGTGTTTGTGTGCAATAGTGAGCCTAAACACACACACTAACACAAGAGGAAGAGAGATATAGAGCTAGGATATATACAAACCCTAACCCTAGAACTCAAACCCTAAAATGGCTGTCTAAAATGTCTAACCCCTTACAACAAGAGAGAAGACCTCTCTTTATAGAGCTTATTGTCTTGTAATGCTTACAAGACAAGCTTCTAAAGAGAGAGATCCCTCCATACACGCGTATGGAGGGGAGCCAAATGCAAGACAGCTGTATTAAAATATCTGCAAAAGCAGATGAACAGTAGTCGGCTGCTCAAAATTGCCATTTTGACAAAATAGACCACCGACCGGCAACAAAGAATGCCGACCGGCAATATACATTGCCGATGGCAACAAAACACCAGCCGGTGGCCTCTGGCTATGGCCGGTGATGTGTGGGGATGCCTCACAAGGTATTCCCTGCCCCTCCAAGGCAAAACACAAGTGTTTGGTGCAAAACCAGACACTAAACAGTCGAGTTCGGAGATCTTGGGGCTAGGCGCGTAGCCGAGACCTCCGGGAACTCCAAACGAACACAAACATGGATGATCACCGGGTGTTCAAACGGTGACGTCCAAGTCTTGAGGACGGTCAAAAATGGGGTGTTTACACCTCCCGGTCTGCTTGGCTCTGGCTCTTTCGGCCATCTCCTTACCTTTTCTCACCCAGTCCTCTTTGGTGGGCAGATAACCCAGGCCAAAGGTATGCGGGTTGTGCGGCGCTTCGGCCGATACTGCAATGCCTTTCCGGCCACTTTTTCCTAGTCCCATCCCAGGGATGTGCTGAAGCTTGTTCATGAGGTACACCGACTATGCGTTGACATACATCCCTTCATCAACAGCCAAAATGCTCTATACGACCCGGGCATCGGCTAGGGTAAATTCTGATAGGAACATATCCTCCGCACCATGCTCGATTTCCAAAACCGATGTAGACACCTCTGGCGCTAGATGAATTGGCGAATTCCCAAAGACTATAGCCACCCCCTTTCCGTGGGGATATTTCAACATCTGATGCAGGGTGGAAGAGACTGCCTTCACCTGGTGCAGCCACGGCCACCCTAAGAGTAGATTAAAGGTCGTAGGAACGTCCAAGACATGAAAATCAATCTTGTGTTGTCCCGGACCAACCTTAGTGTGAATCCTCACGGTCCCCATCACTTCTCTGCTAGTATTGTCATACGCCTGTATTACCTGGGCAGTTGGCTCAAAGTCCGCGGGCATCAACCCGATTACAGATGTTGTCCTTGACGGGCACACATTAATGGCGGATCCTGTGTCGACAAGAACCACTAGTACCCATTTGTTATGGTTTGCGCCCTCAGGCGGTAATTCCTTATTAGAAAAGGTCAACGTCGGGGAAGCTCCTCTCGGAAAAACCAGCCCTACCAGCTGCTCAGGCGTGGTGTCTATTAAAAGCTTGGCTTTGTCCATTGCTGAAAGGACAGCTTGTCTATGAACCTTTGAAGCCATAAGCAGTCCCCAGATGCAGATGTTTACCTGTATCTTCTTAAGCTGTTTCAGCACAACCTCTTCTTCGAGCAGCTTTTCTTTCTGCTTTTCTGCCTCATTGTCCTTTTTGGACGCCTCTGGTTGATCTAAGTGCGGGGGCTTAAAATACCGCTTGCTCCTAGTCATGTTGTCAACTTCGCCAATGTACTAGGTATCATCCGGCTGGTTATTGCCCCAGTCCTCATCTATGTGAGCAAGACATAGATCATCATCTTTCCACCACATGCCATCGGCAGCCGACAGACACCGGTCCGGCTTCGTTACAACTATTCTTGTGCCCACAGCACCTTCCGTTCCTGTGTCTGTAGCACGTTCCGTTCTTGTGCACACAGCACGTTCTATCTTCGCAAGGGCTTTGGCCTTTCTGGTCCTCTCAGAATCCTTGATCCCTTCCCGCTCAGACTGCTTCAGCGCAGCTTGCTGTTCAACATCTCCTATATTCAAATTGCCCGGATCCCGAGCAAAATTCTTAACACCAGCATTCTCTGGCGATGTATCCAGATTCCCGGCCCTTCTGGCCACAGTTGATGTCCCCGTCCCTAACGGACCCTGTTCTAGCTGAGGTCATTCAACAACATCCGGCTGGTCATCAAGCCACCCAGTAGACTCCGCTGCCCCATCCAAATCAAACCAGTTGACTGCCATGTCTCTTGAGTCCCGCTCATTGAAGAACTGAAGGTTGGCGATGCCCTCCTCTAATTCTGCCAGGTCATTGAGCCCCTGATTAAGTCCATCTTCCCGTGCTACACAAATCTCTGCCCCCACTGGCAATTCCACTTTCGGCCTAGCCTGGCCTGCTGATATAATGTAATCGCTCGGGTTGTTCATGAAGTTTGCAGACCCCTCAGGCTCTGTATTTGCATTCTCATCTGCCTCCGCAGTCAACCCAGTTCTATCTTCGATAGCTACCACCACCATTTCAGGTCGGGTTTGGGAGATGTCCAAGACGCACAAGTCAGTGCTGTCAGGAATGAACACCTCCAGCTTGGGTAGGTGAGAAGAGGTGATATATTTACTAGGGTCTATGACACAACCCCAGCTTGGATCAAATTGATGCATTTGGGAGGTAGAGCTTGGTTATGTGGTGGGAAAGGGTTGGTTGTGACATTTGGTTTCTCCAGAGGCACGATCACCATGTTATCAATGAGATCCTGAATCTCATGACGCAATCGAAAGCATTGGTCGGTGTCATGACCATGCTGTTGGTGAAAGGCGCAGTACTTGGCCGGGTTATGGGAAGCAGGGAGTTTGTCTGGTAGCGGCCGCGGTGCCAGGGGCTTCAAGTGCCCTTTCTTGATCAAAACCCCTAGAGCTTTGGACGGGGGCATGTATAGTGGAGTGAACGTTCTTTGGCCTCGCGATGAATACTTGGTTGTTTGTGAACTACTTCTGGATGCACCGGTGAATGGTGTAGCTGCAAGGGTTCTTGGGGTGGTGGTGGTGACCATTCCCACATCTGAAGATCTACCAGCTACAGCACTGCTTGTGCATGTATTTGTACTACGGTTGAATGCCCTCTTGGGCTGCTCTCTATCCTGGTCAATCAGACCTTGTTTCATTGTGTCCTCAATCTGCACCCCTTTCTCATGTAGATCTGCAAAGGTGGGGAGGAGGAGAATGATCATCTTTTGCATAAGCTTTGGCTGGAGGTTGCGCACAACCATCCGAATCTGATCTTTGTCCACAAGCCTGATGGTCATCATCGAAGCCTTGGCCCTCCACCGAGTCACAAAATTAGAGAAACTCTCCTTAGGCTCTTGCCTAGTTGTCTCAAGATCACGGGTTGTGACCTCGATCTGTGTATTGTAGGAGTATTGAGCTATGAAGGCCTCGGCCATTTCCTCCCAGTTCCTCTTGACGGAATCTTCCAATTTTGCATACCAAATGGCCGCTACACCCGACAGGGTCTAACCAAATAGAGAAAGCTTCTGTAATCTAGAGAGGCCCATCAGCCTCAGTATATTCAAAAATAGCCACAAATGCACCATAGGATCTCTAGACCCGTCGAAACAGTCTATACGCGGCATCTTAAATTGGTCTGGTAGCGTCACGGCTGAGTCGGTATACCCATCCTCTATATCCGGGATGGACTTCACACCCTGAGATTTCTTGAACAGCTTTTCAAGCTTGTTCACTTTCAACGCTGTGGGGTCCACCTCGAACTCAAAGGGAGAATCCGATAGGTTGATAGGTGTGGGTGCCTTGGATAGCTGGGGTAGAATTGGGGGTGGAGCCGGCCCTGTCGGAACGTCCGTATCTTCCTGGACATTTGGTGTCCCCCCGGGTATTGGAACTCTTGGTGGGGGAGGAACTTAGTGTGAAGCAGATGCTCTGGTTTGCTGCTGTAACCTGGCGATTAACTCCCCTTGTTGGGCCATGACCTCGGCTTGTTATTTGGCAAATTCTGCTTGACAGGTGGCGTCCTGCTGTATAGTTCTCATACTTTTCTGGAGTTGACGCATCATCTCCTCCATTCCTGCCATGTTATGTTGATCTAGCTGAATAACTGGTATATCTGTCACTGCAATGGAAACTGAGACCTCAGCCTGACTGTTCACTGGTGGGGTAGACCACTGATCTGATGACCGCTGTACCGATACACTGTGCCTTTTTGACCTCCGTCTGGTAACCGGGGGTAAAGAAAGGAACATTGCTTGTCCGTCTATTAGATCCCTAGATCGATTAAGTCTACGACCTCTAAACCAGAGTGCTCGGGGAATATCTGCCTAGTCGGAATCAATGGTGCTAAACTACCTTGCAAAAAGATAAACAAAGCATAATAAGGAAATAAAATGACTAGAAAAACGGACAGCATAACAGCTTAAATAAAAACAAGACACAGTTGGCAAACACACGCTGAATGAACTGTTCTCAACCACTGATCACTGTTTTCAAAAATCACTGCCTCGAAACTGAATCTGATACCCGTAGATATAACTAATTCTCAAAACACTGATGCCCGCAGGCCTGATACTCAGACTTGCAAATTGATACATACAACCCTGTAGAGACACACTCTGACAGCAAAGATCATGTAAGTTAGAGGCAAAACACCCCTATGTTGGGGTAGGGTTTCCCTGTCCTATTTTGTCAGGAGCTAGGGTTTCACTACGCACATAGCGGTTTCAAACAACCTATAATCAGGTAGCAACCTGTCCTAGATTGGAATAGTCACTATAGATTCCGAATATGCACTAGGTTGAATGGTCCAAAAGGGTGCCTCGGTAAAATCGGGATTTGTGTTCCCGCCGTAGCAGAGCCCGCAACTGGTCAGCCTTATGGCGCGCTTCTCAAAGCAAGCCTTCGAAAAATCATTCAGGAATAGCATACGGCAAACACGGTGTCCTAGGCGCACCAATGCAAATGCAATGCAAAGAAACACATAAGTGTAATCAAAATAAGATATCATGAGTTCGAGTCAAGTTCTCTAACTCCCCAGCAGAGTCGCCAGAAACTGTAGACTCGCCCCGAGGGCTTCATGCAACAATTAGGACTCAAATGTCACGGTTCTTAATCTGATCTCGCAAAATGTAATGCAAGACTGATAAATCACCAAAGAGTCCAAATCTAGCAAATCATTTTGGAAAACTGATTTTTGAGAAAGAAGTGCTAAACATGGACTGCTTTGCCAGATACAGAGTCGCCACCTAAATATTTTATTTTGGGAGGATTTAGGAAACCCTGACTCGTTGCCTAAGGCCACGTGTCCATCTTCACCAAAGTTGCCTCGGCTCGGGAACTTGGGTATGATTGGGGAAGGTCATCTATGAGCACCCCCGCTCGCCCGATCCGAAGATCGGCCTGTACTAAGCATGTTATTTTGTTTTGAAAACATATGTGTTCTTATTTCGATTAATTAGCTAACCTTGCTACGTGATGCGCACGGCACACAAGTATAGACTAGATCACCTAATTTGGAACAAAGCATCGCATACCCGTTTGTTTGAAAACGGTTTCAAATTTGCTACTCGCTAGTTGGCTAAAACACGGGTTTCAATGAATCATTCCAATTCACGTAATCCAACCTTCACGCACAGGTATTCATGCAGTTATATCACATAAGCGATTAGCCTCATGGCAAGCATGCTGTCATGTTAACACTCACATACATGCAAGATGCTAAAGCATAAACACCCACAGTGTACTCCGAGCCAAAACAAAGAACATGTTAGTAATCAATGTATGATCCAAGTCCATGTTAAGACGGCTAATGCAACACATGCAAAGATGTAACCAGAAATAGGCTCGGCTATTCTACAATGACATGTGAGATGTGACAACTCGATACATGTATTCAACTTGAAATTGAAGTACAATGCAGTTAGTATGATACGCCGAGCCTGGTGCATGCAATACTGATGAATGAATACAAACATGCATAGCATAAAGATGCTAATTGAAATGTGCTCTAAAACTAACCATCGTAAGTGGTTAAGTAAAAGGGAGAAAGACGTGGGGTTGGAAGACATGCATCACACACACGCACGCTTATTACACTATTGTGCCTTCTCGACGGAGGGACCGAAAGAGTAATACAAATGAACTAATTAACTAACTGACAAGCTAATTAATTATTAGACAACACTTAACTAATTAAGCAAATCAATTAAGCTATGAAAATAGTAAAACAGCCTCGGGAAGAGAGATGCATGCATGCTCGGGCGGCGTCGCTCGGAAATCCATCGCCATGTCACATGTTGCCTCTGTTTGCACTGCTTTGTACCTCTGAAAACTGTGCCAACTTCTGTGACACTTCTGAACCACCTCGGGGACTTTCTGAGAGTCCATCGGCCAAGAGATAGGGCCATCGGCCATGAGAAATTGGTCATCGACCAAATGTAAGGCTCTCGGCCAACAATGTTTAGCCGACCGGCACTGAAGGTGGCCGACCGGCCATAACTTCCTGTAGAATGTTGTTTTGCTGCAGCAGAGGACAAACAGAGTATGGCAAAACATTTACAAGACAATGTTTGCACGACCACCCTCCCTATCATGTTATGAACTTAAGGAAGTATAATCCTCGACCCTCGGGCCACCAATCACGCATTTCAATGCATGATGGCCAAAGGAGCCGAATGTGCAATTCAATATGGAATGAAATGCACAAAAATACATAAGGGACCCCAACCTCTATCATGCTTGATCAAGAGGCAAGGGATGCATGCTTAACGCTATGTAACCTAGGCATGCAAGCAATTAATGTGCAATAGGCCTAATACCTAACAAGTAAACATGCAAGGCATGTAACAACAATGCCAATGACAAACATGCAACAACATGTGAGGCAAACATGTGACCACATGTAAAGGGACAAGCAAGCAATAAGCATGCAACAAGCATGCAACAACATGCAATGAGACTAGCATGCAAACATGCAAATCAACTTATCAAAAGGCATGCCAAATGAAATATAACTCAAGCATGCAACAACATGCAATAAGCCAAGTATGCAACAACATGCAAAGGATGAACTTAAACCAAAATGGACAGCTCTCAAATAGGCCCAAATCAGTGGCCAAAATGCAATGGAAATGAGGACAAAAACACATGCAAACATGCATGCCAATTGGCCTAACACTTAAGCATAATAGAGCAACCCTTAAGCACACTTAAAAGAGGATAAACATGGACATGTGACAAACATGTTAAGCTCTGAAATCATGTTAGGAGAGGTGCCAAACCAACCAAAGTACACAAGCAAAGCATGCAAGAAAGCTTAAAGCCTGAGACTAGCCAAAGGGGGTCGAACCATGGCCACACAAGACAAGCCCCAAAGGGCCAAGGGGACCTAAAAGGCAGGTTAAAGTGAGTCTAAAGCATGCAAGGAATGAGGCCAAAACATGCTAGAACACAACACCAAAGACATGAGGCATGCAAAGCTACAAAAGAGGTGCTACACTACACCTATCAAAACCAAACATGGCATGAGTTAAGCAACCAAAATTAGAGTTATGGCATGTTAAAACAAGACCAAAAACACATTGAAATGGCATCCTAGAGGCCTAAACATGATGGCATACACGGTGACATATTCATGAGGCATAAAACACAAACCCTTTAAAACATTAAAGGAGTGATAAGTGCAAGTGTACAAGCGTAAAACATGGACTGAGGCTAAAACAAGGCTAAAGGATTCACGGAGTTAAGCCAAAACATGCAAGCATGGTAGTCTAAATGCTAGATACACGTTAAGGCAAATGATGGGATTGCAAGGCAAGTATATGGTGCATGCAAGAGACCACTAAACCAACTTTAAATATGGGTAAATCATGGCAAAACAATACCAAATACTTGCTGAAATGAAGCTAAAACAAGCTAAGGACACATGCTACCAACATAAGCCACTTATGCTAGTATTCAAGACGATCAAGAGAGGGGATGACCCTCTCTTATTTAAGACCTCAAAACCACCTTTCTACCACTGAAAATCCTCTGGATTTCAGTGGTAGAAAGGCCATGCAAAGCTAATAACAAAGGCCAAAATGGATGGCCTAAAACAAGGCCTAACAAGGCCTTGGAGGGGGTAAACAACCCCAAATCTCAAAATGACCTTAAACAAAGTTCTAAATCAACTAAAAACAGAACTTTTATCAGTTGATAGCTAAGCTTAAAACAATAAGCAAGATGGGCTAAAAGCTTCAGCAAGAAAGGGGTATCTAAAGCAAGAATGCTCACCCTTAAAGAACACCTTCAAGAACACAACACCAGCACCTTTCTCTGATCAAAAATAGCTCAAGAACCCTAACACCAACTCCCTAATGCCTCAGTAACCAAGGATGGTGTAGTGCTAGGTGTTTGTATGCAATAGTAAGGCAAAATCACACTTTAGGTCACAAAAACACACACAAATATGTAAAGAGAGGGAGATATAGAGATAGATAGATACAACTCTCTAACCCTAAATTTCAAAACCTCTGAGAAGGGAGGAGGGCCTCCCCTCTTATAGAAATTCAAATTGCAAAGCTTCTTGGAGAAGCTAAGCAAAGGACAAATCCCTCCATACACGTGTATGGAGGGGGTGAATTGTGGATGCCAGCTGTGCCAGTTGGCATAAAATATCTGCACAAAGCAAATGAATAGGGTTCAGCCACCAAAAATGGCCGATCGACCAACGTAAGGGCTGTCCGACCAAAAATAGTGCTGATCGGACAACGCTTTTGGCCGATGGAAAGAAAACAGGACCGATGGCTTCAAGCCTTGGCCGGTGGGTTGAGGGGATGGCAAACAAGCCACCCTCTACCCTTAGAAGCAAAAACACAAGTGCTTGGTCCTCAACCAAGCACAAAACAAACAAGTTGAGAGATCTTGAGGCAAGGCGCGCGGTCGAGACCTCCGAGAACTCAAAACAAACACGGGCATGGATGATCATCGAGTGTTCAAACGATGACGTCCAAGTCTTGAGGACAGTAAAAAATGGGGTGTCTACACTTCGCCACGTGCTGTAATTCTTAAAATACTTCCCTACAACTCCCCCCCTAAGTTCGATTACCTCGTCAACCTGAGGTGATGAAACCTACATCGTCTGTCCACTCAGCATATCGGATCAAACATGCATTCATTACTTTGACCGAGTGTAGATGCGCCCTTGGGCTTCATGCTACAGTTCGGACTCAATGTCGCGGTTCTTAATCTGCTCTCGCATAGTGCGATGCAAGACCGATAAATCACCAAAGAGTCCAAATCCGGCAAATCGTTTTGAAAAACTAATTTTTAAGAAAGAAGTGCCAAACATGGACTGCTTTGCCAGATATAGAGTCGCCACCTAAATATTTTATTTTGGGAGAATTTAGAAAACCCTGACTCGTGCCTAAGGCCATGTGTCCGTCATCACCAAAGTTGCTTCGACTCAAGAACTTGGGTACGATTGTGGAAGGTCATGCAACGGGCACCCTCGCTCGCCCGATCAAAGATCGGCCTGTACTAAGCATGATATCTAATTTTGTGAAAACACATGCGTTCTTATTCCGGTTAATTAGCTAGAATTACTATGTGATGCGCACAACACATAAGCATAGACTAGATCGCCTAATTCGAAACAAAGCATCGCATATCCATTTGTTTGGAAATGGTTTAAAGTTTACTACTCGCAAGTAGGCTAAAACACGAATTTCAATGAATCATTCCAATTCAAGTAATCCAACCTTCACCCACAGGCATTCAGGCAGTTATATCACATAAGCAATTAGTCGCATGGCAAGCATGCTGTCATGTTAACACTCACGCACATGCAAGATGCTAAAGCATAAACACTCACAGTGTACTCCGAGCCAAAATAAAGAACTAGTTAGTAATCAATGTATGATCCTAGCTCATGTTAAGATGGCTAATGCAACATATGCAAAATGCAACTAAAATAGGCTCGGCTATTCTAAGATGGCATATGAGATGCGACAATTCGATACATGTATTCAAGTAAGAATTGAAATACAATGCAGTTAGTATGATGCGCCGAACTCGGTGTATGCAATGCAGATGAATGGTGCAAACATGCATAGCATAAGGATGCTAATTGAAATATGCCCTAAAACTAACCATTGTAAGCAGTTAAGTAAAAGGGAGAAAGACGTGGGGTTGGAAAACATGCAACACACACACGCACACTTATTACAAAATTGGCTCTCTCGACGGAGGGTCTGAAAGAATAATACAAACTAACTAATTAACTAACCAACAAGCTAATTAATTATTACAAAACTCTTAACTAATTAAATAAATTAATTAAGCTACAAAAACAATAAAGCGGCCTCAATAAGAGGGACAAATGAATGCTCGATCGGCTTTCCTCGGAAATCCGTTGTCATGCCACATGCTGCCTCTGTTTGCACTATTTTGCACCTCTAAAAACTGCACAAGCCTCTGTGATGCTCCAGAACCACTTCATGGTCATGTTGAGAGGCCATCGGCCAAATGGAAAGGCCATCGGCCAAGAGATGAAGGTCATCGACCAAAAATAAGACTCTCGGCCAAACATTGTTAGCCGATCGACACTGAATATGGTCGATCGACCATTTATTCTTGCTGACTGCTCATTTTGCTACAAAAGAGGACAAACAGAGCATGGCAATGCATTTGCAAGAAAATATTTGCAACCACACCAGTTATCATGTTTAAGACTCAAAGGTGTGTGGCTTCGACCCTCGGACCACCAATCACGTAATTCAATGCATGATGGCCAAAAGAGCCAAGTGTGCAATTCAATATCAAATGAAATACAGAAAACACATAAGGGGCCCCAACCTCTATCATGCTTGACCATGAGGCAAGGGATGCACACATAATGCAATGTAAACATGCAAGCATGATGCGAACAACTCAAGCATGCAACAAGTATGCAACAAGATTATGCAATGCATCTAATATGCAATAGGCATACAACCTAAACATGTAAACATGCATGGCATAGGTATGTGATAACAATACTAACAACAAGCAAGCGACAACATGTAAGAAAAGCATGCAACAATCATGCAAAGATGGACTTAAACTAAAGTGGACAGCTCTCAAACATGCCCAAAATTAGTGGCCAAAAGTGCTAAAATGATGGTACCAAAATGCAAAACAAACAAGTATGCTAATTGGCCCATAAGCTAGGCAACAAGACACAATTCTCAAACATGAGCAAGGTGTGACAAATATGAGAATGTGGCAACGCAATAAGCTCTGAAATCACACATGGAAAGGTGTCAAACCAACCAAACAAAGCAAGTATAGCATGCAAGAAGGCCTAAAGCTTAAGGCTAACCAAGGGACTCAAACCATGGCTATGCAAGGCAAGCCCCAAAGGGCCAAGGGCACCTAAAACAGTCCCAAGGCAGGTCAATACAAGACCAAAAACATGCTCGAAACTAGCCAACACAAGCTAGAATACAACTCCAAAAGGCATGAGGCATGCAAGGCTACAAAGGGGTGTTATACTACACCTATCAAAACCAAACATGGCATGAATTAACCAATGAAAAATAGAGTTATGGCATGGTAAAACAAGACCAAAAATCCACTTAGATGGCATCCCAAAGACCTAAGCATGGAGACATACACAATGGTCCATTCATGAGGCATAAGACATCAACTCTTTAAAGCATTAAAGGAGTGATAAGTGCAAGCATTTGAGCATGAATCATGGACTGAAATATCATAACAAACAATGCCAAATCATTGAAATGAGCCAAGTAATGCATGCTAGTGACTTGGACACTTGAAGCTAACAAGCTAGATTGAACCACGGCTATACAAAACAATGCAAGCATGATCAAAACAATACAAAACAGAGCTTAAGCATGCTAAAACAAGGCTAAAAGCTTCTTTGAGTTGAGCCTAAATGTGCAACCATGATGGTCTAAACACAAGATGCATGTTAAGGCAATAGAGAGGATTACAAGACAAGTACATGGCGCATGCAAGAAGCCATTAAACCAACCTTAAACAGAGGTACAACATGTCAAAATAACACCAAATACTTACTGAAATGGAGCTAAAACAAGCTAAGCAAACATGCTACCAATATAAGCCATTTATGCAAGCATTCAAGAGAATAAGGAGAGGGGATGACCCTCTCCTATTTATGACCTCAAAACTACCTTCCCATCACTGAAAATTCTCTGGATTTCAGTGGTAGAAAGGTCATGCAAAGCTAAGAACAAGGGCCAAAAGGGATGGCCAAAAACAAGGCCTAACAAGGCCTTGGAGGGGATAAACAGCCCCAAACCAAAAAGAGACCTTAACCAAAGATTTAAAGCACCAAAAAATAGAACTTATTGTAGTTTAGAGTTAAGATTAAAACAATAAGCAAGAAGGTCTAAAAGCTTAAGCAAGAAAGGGGTATTAAAAGCAAGAATGCTCACCCTTGAAGAACACTTTCAAGAACAAGGCTCCAGCAACTTTTCCAAGCTTAAACTACTCCAAGAACTCTGAAATCAACCTCAAGGGACCTCAGCTCCAAGAGGATGGTGTTCTAGTGTGTGTTTGTGTACAATAGTAAGACAATACTACACTTTTGAGTACAAAACAAGGCTAAACAAAGAAGAATAGATACAAAAGTATATTTATCCCTCAAGACTTAATTTTCCGAACCCTTGAAGAGGGAGGAGATGGTTCTCTCTTATAGAGAACCAAAAGCAAAGCTTCTTGAGGAAGCTAAGCAAAGAGGCAAATCCCTCCATACACGTGTATAGATGGGGTGAATTGTGCATGCTAGTTGTGACAACTGGCATAAAATATTTGCATAAAGTAGATGAACAAGGATCAGCCAGAAAACATGGCCGATCGGCCAATATAAGTGCCGACGGCAAGAAAACAAGGCCGATGGCTTCAAGCCTTGGCCGATGGGTTTAGGGGATGGCAAACAAGCCACCCTTTTCCCTCAGAAGCAAAAACACAAGTGCTTGGTCCACAACCAAGCACAAAACAGACAAATTGAGAGATCCTAAGGCAAGACGCGTAGCCGAGACCTCCGAGAACTCAAAACGAACACGAGCATGGATGATCATCGAGTGTTCAAACGATGACGTCCAAGTCTTGAGGACAGTCAAAAATGGGATGTCTATAGTTGCCCCTCTTTGACAGAACTCGAAAGTCATAAAAATGACGGGAGTGAATGTCAAAGTCCAGAGACGACTCATTTTCCACAAGGCCGAAGACTTAGACAAGCATACAAGAAGCAAAGATATGTGCCCGAAGGCAGGGGCAAAATGCAAATGACATGCACGGTGCCGAACATAACTTATGATCATGCAAAGAAAACTATAATGAAGTAAAACATGCAACAGTTTTAAGCAGGCGAACACAAATCTAACAACATTACATGTAGAAAGGATGTAAGAGAATTATACAATTCTCGCTACGTCTCATGCGGGGCCACGCTAGCTTCAAATGAACCGTACATACAACATCGTGCCTGCAAAAGAAAGAAACTTAACAGGTACAATATCGTTAGAAACATGCATAGAAACACAAGTGAACAGTGCGTGACAACGCGAGTGGAGTGTGAAGTGCATGACAATGTAGGTAGAACGTGCGAAACAACGCAAGTTAGAGAGGGTGCGAAACAACGCAAGTAGAACGTGCGAAACAACGCAAGTTAGAGAAAGTGCGAAACAACACAAGTTGGTGAAGTTGTAAGACAATGCAAGTTAGATGGGTTTGCAAAACAATGCAAGTTGGATACTTTTGCAAAACAATGCAAGTTAGATACTTTTGCAAAACAATGCAAGTTAGAGAAAGTACGAAACAACGCAAGTTAGGAGGGGTGCAAAATAATGCACAAGTTAGTAGGGGGTGCAAGACAATGCACAAGTTAGTGAGTGCAAAACAATGCACAAGTTAGAGGGGTGCAAGACAATGCACATAACGAGCAAGGCAATGCAGATTATATGGGGGGTGCAAAACAATGCACATAACGAGCAAGACAATGCAGGTTATAAAGAGGGGTGCAAGACAATGCACATAATGAGCAAGACAATGCCAGTTATAGGGGGGTGCAAGACAATGCACATAACGAGCAAGACAATGCTAGTTATAAGGGGGTGCAAGACAATGCACATAACGAGCAAAACAATGTCAGTTATAAGGGGGTGCAAGACAATGCACATAACGAGCAAGACAATGCCAGTTATAAGGGGGTGCAAGACAATGCGAAAGAGGCGTGCATGACAATGTCAGGTAAGGAAATGCATGACAATGCAAATGACGTGCGAGACAACGCATGCATGACAATGCAAATGAGATGTGCATGACAATGGAGATGAGGAAATGCATGACAATACAGATAAGGAAATGCATGACAATGTAGATGAGATTGTGCATGACAATGCAGATGAGGAAATGTATGACAATGCAGATGAGATGTGTATGACAATGCAGATAAGGAAATGCATGACAATGCAGATAAGGAAATGCATGACAATGCATACACTGAAATGCATGACAATGCAAATGAGATGTGCATGACAATGCAGATGAGGAAATGCATGCCAATGCCAATGACGTGCGCATGACAATGCATGTACTGAAATGCATGACAATGCAGATGAGATGTGTATGACAATGCATATACTGAAATGCATGACAATGCAAATGGCGCGTGCATAACTATGCATGTACTGAAATGCATGACAATGCAAATGAGATGTGCATGACAATGCAGATGAGGAAATGCATGCCAATGCCAATGACGTGTGCTTGACAATGCATGTACTGAAATGCACGACAATGCAAATGACGTGTGCATGACTATGCATGTACTGAAATGCACGACAATGCAAATGACATGAGCATGACTATGCATGTACTGAAATGCACGACAATGCAGATGAGATGTGCGAAACAACGCGGATGGAGGGGCGCAAGACAATGCGACCTAAGAGATGTGCATGACAATGCAAGCATGGCGTGCGCGAGAACGCATAAGAGATGTGCATAACAATACAAGCATGGTATGCGCTACAACGCATATAGAGATGTGCATAACAATGCGAGCATGATGTGCGCTATAACGCATAAGAGATGTGCATAACAATGCAATGCACTAACAAGTGCAGGTAAGGTGCGCAAGATAGCGCGAATGATACTATGTAATGCACAAAACAGTGCGAATGAAATGCAATGCAAAAACAAGTGCAGATAAGGTGCGCAAAATAGCCCGAATGCAATGCAATGCAATGCACTAACAGGTGCGTATGATGTGCGCAAAATAGCACGAACACAATGAAATGCACTAACAGGTGCGTATGATGTGCGCAAAATAGCGCGAATGCAATGAAATGCACTAACAGGTGCATATGATGTGCGCAAAATAGAGCGAATGCAATGAAATGCACTAACAGGTGCATATGAGGGGCGCGAATGCAAAATGCAGCGTAATGTACTGACAGGTACATATGATGTGCGCAAGATAGCGCGAATGAAATGCAAGATGCAAAATAATACAGTAGATGCAAAGGGTGACAAACTCCAACCATGCTGGAATCATGAGAAGAGGAAAAACGAACAATCAGGTGCGTACACAACGCAACCTGAGACAAATTCCCAACACGTTGAAATCGTGTGAGGATGAGGGACACTCAAACCACGCTGAAATCGTGAGAGGAGGTCCAAAACAATTCCAAACATGCTGAAATCGTGTGAGGAAGGAACAACCCTAACCACGCTGAAATCGTGAGAAGAGATCAACAATTCCAAACACACTGCAATCGTGTGAAGAAGGAACAAACTCTAACCACACTGAATTCGTGAGAAGAGGTAAATAATTCCAAACACGCTGTAATCGTGTGAGGAAGGAACAAGGAGAAACATAGAGACAAATCCCCATTGTTTCGGAATGGTATGAGCATTGGAACATATTCCAAATGCTCTAAACCAGAAAAGGAGAAACATAGGGACATATCCCCATGCTTCGGAATGGTATAAGAATTGGAACGTATTCCAAATGCTCTAAACCAGAAAAGGAGAAACATAAGGACATATTCCCGTGTTTCGGAACAAGGAGGAAAACCTCTCAGCGTATCAAACGCGAGAGAGGAAAGCGAAAATCTCTCAGCGTATCAAACGGGAGAGAGGAAAGGACTGTGTAAGAAAACAGAGTCATCTAAACGTGTGTCAAATGCGAGAGGAGAAGGGTAGGTCCAAACGCATGCCCAAATACGAGAGAAAAAAGGCATCAGTTAAACTGAACCGGAACGTCTCTGAATGAACAACACATACAATACTGTACATAAATGAGGAAGAAATACGAGAGGTAGAATGCAATACAATGCATGATGTTTAATGAAAGCAATAAACAAACAAAGTGGCGCTTTAGAAAGCACCTCACAGGGTGGGTGGCGATAAACCGCTCTACTCCGATTGGGATCTCCCTTCATGTTTGTCACGACCCTAACCCGCCCCCATGGGTTAAGGACGTAACCCGCCAGTAATCCTGAGATTACCTACGGCCTCAAACCAAAATAGACATAAGTCAACAGAGTAGAGGGGCCAAACGGAAGCAATAATCAAAAACTTTGTCCATAGAGTCGTGCTTATATGCACCTCAAAACAAACCAAACTTATATACGTTAATAACCCACGTCAAAAGTGCAGTACCATAAAATTCCTTATAGACAGGATCATCTAACTAAGTCAACCCATGACAGACTATTTATAGATATACATAAAGTCCTTGCCGGCAAGAAAAAATATAATTACATAGCAAAAGGCAAGGATAGGTCTTAAGAGTGAGACGCAAGGCTGACTTCCTCAAAACTTGTATTTTTCCTAGCAGACTTCACTGGGGCTGGGTTTGGACTTCCCTTGGCTCACCTACAAGCACATGAATGAGCGTGAGCGATAGCCCAGTGAATAATATCAAATACAGAAGTCATATAAACAATATGTAGAACAACACACTCCAAACGGCCTTAGGCCCAATTCATATTCCTACTTAACATATGTACATTTATACAAAGTTTAGATCAAGTGACTGTAGTTCTAAACATATTGGCCTTTCGCCCATTCTGATTTCCATTTACGTCAAAACGGCCTTCGGCCCATTCATTCTTGTCAAAACGGCCTTCGGCCCATTCATTCTTGTCGAAACGGCCTTCGGCCCATTCAGTCTTGTCAAAACGGCCTTCGGCCCATTCACTTATATCAAAACAGCCTTTGGCCCATTCATCTATGTCAAAACAGCCTTCGGCCCACTCATTCATGTCAAAACGGCCTTCGGCCCATTCGTTCTTGTCAGAACGGCCTTCGGCCCGTTCATTTATATCAAAACGGCCTTTGGCCCATTATCTCTATCGAAACGACCTCTAGTCCATTCATTTATTCGTATCAGGCTTTTGTCCATGATTCCAATTAGCAAATTCATAAGGCTTATAAGAGAATAACAATTGGACATTCACAAGCTTTTAAATATTGATATTACTCACAGCGATCGGCTTGTGGATTTGCCTTGGAGCTTGACCCTACACATTTCATGAACACAAAAAGGGTCACTAACAGTTCAACCCGTTCTTTGCTTCACACGTTCCTCATTAGGCTTTATTCATATCTCATTAATTCATTTACAATGCTTAACATGTGCCTAAGAGTGCTCACAAGTGAAAGAGAACAGAAAACAGAACTCAGAATGCAAAAACAGAATCTCAGAAAACAAGGTCCCCGCTTGAGCGTGGACTTCCCCGCTCGAGCGGACCCCTGGGGCCTGCAAAAGTACTGGATATAGGAAATTTAAGCTCGAGCGTTAAATCTGGCGCTTGAGCGGAAGGCCTCTTTACATGGCTCCCCGCTCGAGCGCGAACTTACCCGCTCGAGCGGAAGCCATGCCTGCAAAAAGTTCTGGATGTCTCATTTTTACGCTTGAGCGTGACCTCGGACGCTCGAGCGGAAGTCCATCCTACGTAGCTCCCCGCTCGAGCGTGGACTTCTACGCTCGAGCGGACATCAAGGGCTGCAGACAATACTGGGAGCACGTATTTCCCACTCGAGCAACCTTTACCTCGCTCGAGCAGACATCAAAATCTGGAAATTCCAGATTGAGCTCTTGAGCTCCAATTCAAAATCTCAGCCTCAATACTAGCATGCAATGGCTCAAATCTCAAATATAATCATACTAACGTGGTACCAATGCAAGACTATAACATTATGGAGTTCAATTTCTTGTTTTATCTGCATGCATGTCTCACAACATGTCAAACTCAACATCAACATAACAAACTCATGCATTCAAGCTCATGTCTTCTCAAAATGTACATGCATGTGATGAATTAGCCACATCCTCAACTTAGATGGCACAAATGATGATTATAACATGAGCTTCAATTAAAATTGTACATGGATTATACAAAACATGCAAATTCAAGGTACTTTCTTACATGCATGCACATAATGGCCTTCAATTCAACCAAACCTCTTCAATTTCCTCATAATCAAACTAAATCATGTTCTTGACCATTATTTCAACTTGAATTCACAAATTACAACTTAATATTCATGAATTCACTTACCTAGAGGCTTGATTCTCCTAATCTATGGTCAAAACTTGAATAATTTTCAAGGCTCCCAAGCTTTGAGCTAAGTTGCTCAATTCTCTTCTCTCCTCCTCTCTACAGCCGGCTCTCTCTTCCTCTCAACAGTCTAACTCAGATTTTTTTGAGTTCATAAGGGCTAGAGGAGAGTGTAATGTTGTCATACAACAAGGCCCACTAACATAATATTTCAATATAAAATATTTGGGCACTAATTCATCAATTAAATCGACTTAATCTGGCTCGAATCAATTTTTCAATTAAATTTTACCGTAGGCTCTAAAAATTATGCCAGTCACGATGGCGTAATCAATTTCGGGTTCTGTGGCCGATAAGGCCCTCAATTTAATTTTCAAAACAGATTATTCAGACAGGTATTCCTACGGTGAACAGATAAGACTTCAAAATCACAAACATTCACATAATGGCACATAAAATCATGCTAAACACATAATCATACTCAAATTAAGGACCAATTAGCATAATACGGGACAGGGGTACCACAGTGTTCCTTGAACACTTACCTTCAACTCGCAGTGCAAAGGTCCTGAAATGCTGACAAGGAGCAACGT
This sequence comes from Camellia sinensis, assembly GCF_055761805.1. Lineage (NCBI taxonomy): Eukaryota > Viridiplantae > Streptophyta > Magnoliopsida > Ericales > Theaceae > Camellia > Camellia sinensis. The sequence goes on from NC_138972.1 coordinate 66,809,225, forward strand.
TTGCTGGGGAAACCACAGATGCCGCTTTTCTTCCTGATCATACTCACAACTTTCCCTATTCTTCAATGGGGTGACAGACTAGGTTGGATCAGTATCCAGAATCGAGGCGCATACCCGCTACCTCAACATATGGGGCTTCCATACAGATTTCAAGCCGGGGATACACCCCTGGGTATTTAAACCAGACTTTAGTCTCGGAAATTCCAAACCTTTGTGTTCTAGGCAACAACCATTCGAACTCTAGTCTTCACCATCGCAATTGACCTCCTAGGAGCTCATCACAAACACAGCCAAGGTAACTCCGGCGGGGATTGGTACTCAGGAAGAGCACTTCTGATTGCCATTCTGGCATAGAAACAACTGACACAATATTCCGTTCGTTTTGAACACAGAGCCATTACAGCACACTGCTCATTCTGAACACACAGCCCATAACACAGTACCCGGTTCATTCTGCACACGACTCAAACGAGGTACTGCTCACTTCGAACACACAGCTCATAAGACAGTACTCAGCTTATTCTATGCACGACTTATTCAACGCACTGCTCACTCTGAACCCACGGCTCATAACACAGCACTCGATTTATTCTGCACACGGCTTATTCAACGCACTGCTCACTCTGAACCCACGGCTCATAACACAGTACTCGGTTTATTCTACACACAGCTTATTCAACGCACTGCTCATTCTGAACATACGGGATGTACAAAAGTCAAAACATACTCAGATGCTCCGAATTTTTCCTCTTTTCTTTTGCTTCGCAGTTCGGAACCCAGATAGCTTCAAATAGGTCCTGGTTTTACTGTTCTGGCATGACCTGGGTTGAACCCTGTGGTTTTACAGAAGAACAAATCCTGTTTTGTACAAATGTGGAGAATGGCACAGCATTCTGAGCACAAAACGATTTATTTTTTAAATTGAAATGAGAAAAGAGTTCTCAACTGGGTATTGAGCCTACAACTGACCACAGTCAACATGACTCAATAAAGAAAAACAAAAGGTAAACAACCTAAACACATCGAGTAACACTCGAAACGACTCAAAACAAGAAACGAGACAAACAACACAACAAACACGACACTCAGACGTGTTACAAAGACGAGAGACCTCTCGGTTCGCGAGGAGCTAGTTTCTTCGGGTATTGGTTCCCACCCTTTCTCATTTGTGGTTCTCACATCACTCGGCCCTCAGGCTTTGTTTTTTTGAAAAAGCCCTTTTCCTCACTTTTTCTCTCCACGCACATCTCTCTATTCTTCAATCTCTCATTTTTTATCCCTCCCCTGGATGGTTGATGGATAAACAGGAAGTTGCGAGCTCTTGCCCCTAGAGGGATTGTCAGTAAAGTTCTGCTAGATTCTTCTTCTGCTTATAACAGTGGATTTTCTCACAGAGGGATTGCACTACAACTGAGTGTGTAGCCAATCTATAGCTGACATCGGTTGATGATGCGCTCCTGGAGAGTTTGGACGTGATCAGATGTGTCCTAACAATGGGGTGGAGTATCTTGATCCAATCCAGTTCGTGCCTCGCACTTGGCTTGATACCTCGTTGCTTGAAGGATGAGGGAGCTTTCAGCCCTTTACTTACAACTTCAGCTGTGTCCTTTCGGCAGGTAGAATGCCCTTCTTGGCAAGTACGTTGACAATAGGGAAAAGACAGAACACCTGACTCGACAGTGCCCCTAGTTCATCATTTTGACCATTTTTTGTTTTGGCTTTCTACTAAAATAATTTTGACCAAGATGAGAGTTAGATTAACAAATGTGTTCAGCTTTCTGATTTGAAATCATGCAAGTTAGTTTGTGAGCACTGGAAATTTTCCTTTTTTGGATCCAAGAAATGGTCCAGTTTTGGAAAAATGGAATAATTTTCGAGAAAGTTAGTCAACCTCAGTAAAAATTTTCAACAACTGTTTTTGCAAACGTCCACTGCTCAACGAGCACGGAACCTAGTCTTGAGATGCACAACCTCGGATTCATAACAACGGAAAACTGCCCCTTATCTGAAGGACACTACATGGCAACGGAAAGTTGCCCCTTATTTGAATAGCACCGCAGCACATTGTAGGGCAATAGAGAGTTGCCCCTTGTCTAAATGGCACCGCAGCGCATTGTAGTCAATCCTCAGAGTGACGAACACAACCAAACTCTCTCGGATATAGAGAAGGCAAAGATAATCAAAACCATTACATGGGCACAATCAATTTGGAAGTGTTTGTGGCTGGACTTCAGAATGAAGTTGCCTACGTATCCCAAACATGGGAATCAAGCCTTACGTAGTTCAGGTTAAGGTACACTCGTGTATTAACCCTCCCCTTTTACGCTCTAACTTTTGCCAAGGCTGCCCTTTCGGGTTTTCAACCTCGCGAGCTATATTTTTCTTCTTTAAAATTCTTTTCTTTTCTTTTCTTTTTGCTCATTTTTTTCTTGTTTTTCAAACTTTGTATTTTTTTCCTTTTCTTTTCTCTTTTTTTCTTGCTCTAACTTTTGCATGGGTCGCCTTTCCGGGTTTTCAGCCCAGCGAGCCTCTCAAGGGTAAAAGTGTAGCTTTGTTCATGTCAAATGGTTTTAGATCCTGACGCTATCTGAATCTAGGAGAATGATTGTTGTTTGCTGACGATGTAGGAGTCCATCCAATGGGGGTTGAATTGCCCTCAATGTTGTGGATAGGAACTCAGTTGTCCTTCAACAATATTTTCTTCTTTCCTCCTTTCTGGGATTTGGCATTCCTGCCTATCTTCATTGGCTTTGAGAAATGTCCCGATTATTGATCCTTCATGCACATCGGACATCTTTGCCCCTAGTTCGAGGGGTGCTTCTGATCTAGCTTTGCAAACTTTTTTTTTTTGACGGCGTTTGATCTCCTTGATCTGACTTTGTTGCCACTAATTCAAGGGTTGCTTCAAATATGGCCACACAGGCCTCATATTGCGGTTGACTTTTGAACACTCTGAATCCAGGTTCAAGGTTTTGAAAACAAAAGGGGTCGAGTCTCGAGGCTGAAAGCGATCCTAAGCTGCACAATCTCAAGAGCGATTCCACACAGGTCTTCGCAGGACTACGCAAAATATTTTTTGAAATCTTTTAAGAAAGCGACAAATCGCTCGCACTGAAGACAGTGTAGAACCCATCTGGATCAAGCCAGGATCCTTCTCAGTACCCACATTAACAAACATGATTTCATTCATTAAGGGCTTAGCATGCCTCTCTTTCTCTCAATTGATCAATTTTTTACAAATCTCGAGGAATTCCTTCCTCTTTGTTTTCATCGCAGTGTTCAAAAAGTTTTAAAAAACTTAGGTCGATGTAATAATTTCAAGGCACAAAAGAGTAGGTGAAATGTACTGCCGTTTCATTCTAAACTTGCTGGCACAACAGGCTCAAAGTAGAAATAAGCACAAAAAAATGAAAATCACTGCTGCTTTAATAAAATCTTCTGGTGTAACTGGCTCCACGGCAGAAACAGACTCAAAAGAAAGCAAAAAGACAAACGCGAAACAAAATAGTGACATCCGAAGTAACACCCCCGGAATCACCCGACTTCTGTATAACAAGACTGACTCGATACAACAAGACAGGCCCTTAATCAAAAAGACTGACTCAAAAATAAGAGACAGACTCAAAATAAAACCACAGAACTGACTCAACACCCAAGTCAGAAACTACAAAAACCAGCACTCGCAAATGCTTAAAATAGTGCGTGCCACACGCTACATCTGAAGTAAACTGAGCACCGCCCACAGGTGGTTCATTTCCTGATCACGTTCTTGGATTGTCCTCGAAGTTCACTGACCCAGTGACGATGGACTTTGCTGAGCTAGGTGGGAGGATGACCTCATTGTCAATCAATTCCTGTACTTCGTGGCGAAGACAAAAGCAATTGTCACTGGTATGACCGGTCTGTTGATGGTATACACAGTACTGGGTAGCGTCATGACTAGATAGAAGACGACTAGGGAGAGGTCGAGGCTCGAGGGGTTTAACATGCCCCTTTTCAGCAAGGATCTGAAGTGCCTTGGACAAAGGCATGTAGAGGGCATGGAAGACCCTACGACCTCAGGGTAAATACTTCGAGGTTTGCGGATTTTTGCTGGACACACTAGCAAAAGGGTCGACAGGTGCTGACTTGGTTTTCTGATCTTTTTCGGGTGCAGGATTAGATCTAACAGGATCGTTTCCAGTATGATGGCCCTTCTCTCGGTTCTCCCATTGGCTTGAACTGCCCTCAGTCTGAGTGGGAAAAGTGTCATTCATAGTTTTTGCAACAACAGTGAGCACCTGCTGTTTATTCAGTCCCCTGGCTTTCAAAGCCTTAACAGCCTGCAGAAGTTGTTCATAGGGATCAGTGTCTACCCCCGCCTTGTTCTTACCACTCGCCTCAGCTCGGTCGAAGGTTTGGGTTGCTACATCAGTGCGAAGTCCTGTTGTTGTCGAGATGTCATTGTCGAAACTTAGGATGTCTTCAGGTTAATTGAGTTCAATTACAATTCGCTCCAATAGTGGAGGCTCTTCCGGCATGAAGTTCCTGGCATGTGACATGGTCGATGGTGGAGCCGATATTCCGTAGGCTAGATCAGCAACAGATCTCTGAAGATCGTCGATCATTCCCATCAGCTCAAAAGTGGTGGGCTCACGGGTTTGAAATAATTAAGGTTCCCAGATTGGATGTGCGGCAGGTGACCTGAGCAGATGTTGCATCTCAACATCGGTCTCACCCTGTATGGTGATTCCTTGGTTTAGTGCTGCTGTCATGACCACAATTTTTTCTGAATTCTGTGTCATCATGAGTCCGCTGAACTAAACAAAGGTGATGTGACTGGTGGCTGACGGATCTGATGAACCAGTGAGCCTTGACTGGCCCTTTTCTGCCTTGCCTCAGCGAAGGAGAACGCTGGTTGCTCTAAACTGAATCTCTGAACCCCTAAAAGAGAAAATAGGCAGCATCTCAGCCCAATTTCACCAGAACAGACATAAGCATAGCTGAATAACTGTATTCGACCACTGATCACTGTTTCCCACAATATTACCCCAAAACTGAATCTGATACCCGCAACTATAACTGATTCTCAAAGTACTGATGCCCGCAGGCCTGATACTCAGACTTGCAAACTGATATGTGCATTCCCTATAGAGGCACACTCTAAAAGCACATAATCAAGCAAATGAGAGCCAAAACACCCCTATGTTGGGGTAGGATTTCCCTACCCTATTTTGTCAGGAGCTAGGGTTTTACTATGCACAAAGCGGTTTCAAACAACCTACAATCGGGTAAACAACCTGTCCTAGCTTGGAATAGTCACTATGGATTCTGAATATGCACTAGGTCGAATGGTCAAAAAGGGTGCCTCGATAAAAATCGAGATTTGTGTTCCCGTCGTGGCAAAGCCCGCAACCGGTCAGCCTTATGGCACGCTTCTCAAAGCAAGCCTCCGACAAACCGTTCAGGAATAGCATACGACAAACATGGTGTCCTAGGCACACCAATGCAAATACAATGCAAAGAGACACATAAGTGTAGTCAAAATAAGATATCATGAGTTCGAGTCAAGTTCCCTAAATCCCCAGCAGAGTTGCCAAAAACTGTAGACGCGCCCTTGGGCTTCATGCTATAGTTCAAACTCAATGTCACAGTTCTTAATCTGATGTCGCAAAGTGCGATGCAAGACCGATAAATCACCAAAGAGTCTAAATCCGGCAAATCATTTTGGAAAACTAATTTTTAAGAAAGAAGTGCCAAACATGGACTGTTTTGCCAGATACAGAGTCATCACCTAAATATTTTATTTTGGAGGAATTTAGGAAATCCTGACTCATGCCTAAGGCCAGGTATCCGTCATCACCAAAGTTGTCTCAACTCGGAAACTTGGGTACAATTGGGGAAGGTCATGCAATGAGCACCCTCGCTCGCCCGATCAAAGATCGGCCTGTACTAAGCATGATATCTTGTTTTGTGAAAACACATGCGTTCTTATTCCAGTTAATTAGCTAGAATTACTATGTGATGCGCACAACACACAAGTATAGACTAGATTGCCTAATTCGGAACAAAGCATCGCATATCCGTTTGTTTGGAAATGGTTTGAAGTTTGCTACTCGCAAGTAGGTGTAGACACCCAATTTTTGACCGTCCTCAAGACTAGGACGTCATCATTAAAACACTCGATGATCATCCTTGTTTGTGTTCGTTTTGAGTTCTCGGAAGTCTCGGTTGCGCGCCTTGCCTCAAGATCTCTCAACTTATTTGTTTTATGCTTGGTTATGGACCAAACACTTGTGTTTTTGGCTTCGAAGGGTAGGAAGTGGTATGTTAGCCATCCCCTCAACCCACCGGCCATTGCCTGAGGCCACCGGCCTTGTTTTCTTTCCACCGACCAAATGTATTGGTCGATCGGCACTATATTTAGTCGGTCGGCCATTGTTTTGGTTGATCAACCATTTTTGCTGGCCGAACCCTGTTCATCTGCTTTATGCAGATATTTTGTGCCAACTAGCTGGCACCCATTATTCACCCCTTCTATACATGTGTTTGGAGGGATTGGCCCCTTGGCTTAGCTTCTCTTAGAAGCTTTAGAATTGAACCTCTATAAAGAGGGAGCTCCTCCTCCCTCCTCAGGGATTCAAAAAATTGTTCTTGAGAGGATAGAGATAGTATTGTATCTATTCTTCTTTGTTTAGTCTTGCTTTGTGTCCAAAAGTGTAGTATTGTCTCACTATTGTACACAAACACACACTAGAACACCATCCTTGGTTGCTGAGGTGCTAGGAGGTTGATTTCAGTGTTCTTGGGTTGGTTTTGGTCAGAGGAACCTGCTGGAGCCTTGTTCTTGAAGAAGTTCTACAAGGGTAAGCATTCTTGCTTTAGATACCCCTTTCTTGCTAAGGCTTTTAGCCCTTCTTGCTTATTGTTTTAAGCTTTGACTATAACTGATAAAAAGTTCTGATTTTTCTTGCTTTAGAACTTTGTTTAAGGTCATTTTGAGGTTTGGGGTTGTTTACCCCCTTCAAGGCCTTGTTAGGCCTTGTTTTAGGCCATCCCTTTTGGCCCTTGCTTTTAGCTTTGCATGGCCTCTCTACCACTAAAATCTAGAGGATTTTCAGTGGTGGAGAGGTGGTTTTGAGGTCCTCAATAGGATAGGGTCATCCCCTCTCCTTATTGTCTTGAATGATAGCATAAATGGCTTATGTTTGTAGCATGTGTGCTTAGCTTGTTTTAACTTCATTTCAGCAGGTATTTGGTGTTATTTTTCCATGATTTACCTCTGTCCAAAGTTGGTTTAGTGGTCTCTTACATGCACCATATACTTGTCTTGTAATCCCTTGATTTGCCTTAACATGCATCATGTTGTAACATGTCATTTTAGCATGATTTTGGCCCAACTCCATGAATCTTTTAGCCTTGTTGTAACATGCTTAAGCTCTGATTTTGGTCTCTTTGGCCATGCATGACATGCTTTGTATAGCCACCATGCAAATTAGCTTGTTAGCTTTGAGTGTTCAAGTCACTAGCATGCATTACTTGGCTTATTTCAGTGGTTTGACATCACTTGTTATGTTGTTTCAGCCTATATAGTATGCTCATATACTTGCATTTGTCACCCCTTTAATGTTTTAAAGAGTTGATGTTTTAGGCCTCTTAAATCGGTCATTGTGTATGCTTCCATGCTTAGGTCGTTTGTATGCCATTTCAATGTGTTTTTGGGCTCATTCTAACATGCCATAACTCTGATTTTGGTTGCTTAAATCATACCGTGTTGGGTTGTGTTAGAGGTAGCGTAACACCTCTTTTGTGGCCTTGCATGCTTCATGTTTTAGCATTATGTTCTAGCTTGTGTCGGCTAGTGTTGAGCTCACTTTTGGTCTTGTTTAGACCTGCCTTGGGACTGTTTTAGGTCCCCTTGGCCCTTTGGGGCTTGCTTCATGTAGCCTCGGTTTGAGTCCTTCGACTAGTTTCAAGTTTTGGGCTTTATTGTATGCCTTAATTGCATGGTTTAGTTGATTTGGCATCATCCCTTGCATAATTTCAAGGCTTAACATGTTTGCCTAATATCCATGTTTGTCTTCCTTTAAGCGTTCTTAAAAGTTGCTCTACTATGCTTAAGTGTTAGGCCAATTGGCATGCATGTTTGTATGAGCTTTTGTCCTCATTTCCATAGTATTTTGGCCACTGATTTGGACCTATTTAAGAGCTTTCTATTTTGGTTTAAGTCCATCCTCGCATGTTGTTGCATGCTTGCCTTGCATGTTGTCGCATGCTTGTTGCATATTTGGTAAATTGTATGTTGTAACATGCTAGTTCAATTGTGCCTTGTTGCATACTTAGTCCATAACATGTTGTTGCATGTTTAAGTGGTATTTCATTTGGCATGCTTTTGTTAAGTAGCTTTGCATGTTTGCATATCTTGCCCCTTTACATGTTGTCACATGTTTGCCTTACATACTTGAATGTCCATGTTGCATTTTGCATGCTTATCTAAGTTGCATTGCATTTGGCATGCTTGTTACCATTAGCCTTGTGGGACATTGTCATTAACATGTTCATGTTTGCATCCCTTGCCTCTTGATCAACCATAATAGAGTTTGGGGCCCCTTGTTTGTTTTGTGTGCATTTCATTTGATATTAAGTGCACACTTGGCTCCTTTGACCATCATGCATTGAAATGCGTGATTGGTGGCTCGAGGGTCGAGTACCATACTCTTTTGAGTCTTAAACATGATAAGGAGGGTGGTGGTGCAAACATTGCCTTGAAAATGCATTGTCATGCTCTGTCTGTCCTCTGCTGCAGCAAAACAGGATTCTGCAGGAAGAGATGGTCGGTCAGCCATCTTTAGTGCCGGCCGGCTATGCATTGTTGGCCGATAGCAGCATAATTGATCGATGGTACGTTCCCATTGGCCGATAACCATTCCTCTTGGCCGATGGGCTCTCACAGTGTACATGAAGTGATTCTGGAGCATCACAAAGAATTGTCTAGTCTTCAGAGGAACAGAGCAGTGCAAACAGAGGCAACATGTAACATGGCGATGGATTTCCAAGCGAAGTCGTCCGAGCACGCATGCATCCCTCTTCTCGAGGCTGTTTTTACTATTTTCATAGCTTAATTAATTTGTTTAATTAGTTAAGTGTTGTGTAATAATTAATTAGCTTGTTAGTTAGTTAATTATGTAATTTGTATTATTTTTTCAGTCCCTCCGTCGTGAGAATGCAATTGTGTAATAAGCGTGCGTGTGTGTGATGCATGTCTTCCAACCTCCACTTCTTTCTCCCTTTTACTTAACCACTTATGATGGTTAGTTCTAGGTTATGTTTCAATTAGCATCCTTATGCTCGCATGTTTGCATTCATTCATTTGTATTGCATGCACCGGGCTCGACGCATCACACTAACTGCATTGTATTTCAATTCCTATTTGAATACATGTATCGAATTGTCGCATTTCATATGCCATCTTAGATTAGCCGAGCCTATTCTAGTTGCATTTTCTATGTGTTGCATTAGCCATTTCTAAACATGAACTAGGGTCATGCATTGATTTCTAACTAGTTTCGTGTTTTGGCTCGGAGTACACTATGAGTGTTTATGCTTTAGCATCTTGCATGTATGTGAGTGTTAATATGACAGCATGCTTGCCATGAGGCTAAGTGCTTATATGATATAATTTCCTGAATGCCTGTGGGTGAAGGTTGGATTACTTGAATTGGGACAATTCATTGAAATCCGTGTTTTAGCCTACTTGCAAGTAGCAAACTTCAAACCATTTCTAAACAAACGGATATGCGATCCTTTGTTCCAAATTAGGCGATCTAGTCTATACTTGTGTGTTGTGTGCATCACATAGTAAATTCTAGCTAATTAACCGGAATAAAGAACGCATGTGTTTTCAAAAACAAGATATCATGCTTAGTACAGGCCAATTTTCGGATCAAGCGAGTAGGGGTGCTCATAGCTGACCTTCCCTAATCGTACCCAAGTTTCCGAGCTGAGGCAACTTTGTTGATGACGGACACGTGGCCTTAGGCAACGAGCCAGGGTTTCCAAAATTCTTCCAAAATAAAATATTTAGGTGGCGACTCTGTATCTGGCAAATCAGTCCATGTTTGGCACTTCTTTCTTAAAAATCAGTTTTCCAAAATGATTTGCCGAATTTGGACTCTTTGGCAATTTATCAATCTCGCATTACACTTCACGAGATTAGATTCAGAACCGTGGCATTTGAGTCCAAACTGTAGAAGCAAAGCCCGAGGGCGCGTCTACAGTAGGCTAAAACACGGATTTCAATGAATCATTCCAATTCAAGTAATCCAACCTTCACCTACAGGCATTCAGGCAGTTATATCACATAAGCAATTAGCCTCATGGCAAGCATGCTGTCATGTTAACACTCACACACATGCAAGATGCTAAAGCATAAACACTCACAGTGTACTCCGAGCCAAAATAAAGAACTAGTTAGTAATCAATGCATGATCCTAGCTCATGTTAAGATGCCTAATACAACATATGCAAAATGCAACTAAAATAGGCTCGGCTATTCTAAGATGGCATATGAGATGCGACAATTCGATACACGTATTCAAGTAGGAATTAAAATACAATGCAGTTAGTATGATGCGCCGAGCCCGGTGCAAGCAATACAGATGAATTGTGCAAACATGCATAGCATAAGGATGCTAATTGAAATATGCCCTAAAACTAACCATCGTATGCAGTTAAGTAAAAGGGAGAAAGACGTGGGGTTGGAAAACATGCAACACACACACGCACACTTATTACAAAATTGGCCCTCTCGACGGAGGGTCCAAAAGAATAATACAAACCAACTAATTAACTAACCAACATGCTAATTAATTATTACAAAACTCTTAACTAATTAAACAAATTAATTAAGCTACAAAAATAATAAAGCGGCCTCGATAAGAGGGACAAATGCATGCTCGATTGGCTTTGCTCAGAAATCCGTTGTCATGCCACATGTTGCCTCTGTTTGCACTGTTTTGCACCTCTAAAAACTGCACAAGCCTTTGTGATGCTCCAGAACCACTTCATGGTCATGTTGAGAGGCCATCGGCCAAAAGGAAAGGCCATCGGCCAAGAGATGAAGGTCATTGACCAAAAATAAGGCTCTCGGCCAGACATTGTTAGCCGATCGGCACTGAATATGGTCGATCGGCCATTTATTCTTGCTGACTGCTCCTTTTGTTGCAACAGAGGACAAACAGAGCATGGCAATGCATTTGCAAGAAAATGTTTGCAATCACACCCCTTATCATGTTTAAGACTCAAAGGTGTGTGGCTTTCGACCCTCGGACCACCAATCACGCATTTCAATGCATGATGGCCAAAGGAGCCAAGTATGCAATTCAATATCAAATGAAATGCAGAAAACACATAAAGGGCCCCAACGTCTATCATGCTTGACCATGAGGCAAGGGATGCACACATAATGCAATGCAAACATGCAAGCATGATGCGAACAACTCAAGCATGCAACAAGTATGCAACAAGATTATGCAATGCATCTAATATGCAATAGGCATACAACCTAAACATGAAAACATGCATGGCATAGGTATGTGACAACAATACCAACAACAAGCATGTGACAACATGTAAGACAAGTATGCAACAATCATGCAAAGATGGACTTAAACTAAAGTGGACAGCTCTCAAACATGCCCAAAATTTGTGGCCAAAAGTGCTAAAATGATGGTACTAAAATGCAAAACAAACAAGTATGCTAATTGGCCCATAAGTTAGGCAACAAGACACAATTCTCAAACATGAGCAAGGTGTGACAAACATGAGAATGTGGCAATGCAATAAGCTCTGAAATCACACATAGAAATGTGTCAAACCAACCAAACAAAGCAAGTATAGCATGCAAGAAGGCCTAAAGCTTAAGGTTAACCAAGGGACTCAAACCATGGCTATGCAAGACAAGCCCCAAAGGGCCAAGGGCACCTAAAACAGTCCCAAGGCAGGTCAATACAAGACCAAAAACATGCTCGAAACTAGCCAACACAAGCTAGAATACAACTCCAAAAGGCATGAGGCATGCAAGGCTACAAAGGGGTGTTATACTACACCTATCAAAACCAAACATGGCATGAATTAACCAATGAAAAACAGAGTTATGGCTCGGTAAAACAAGACCAAAAACCCACTTAGATGGCATCCCAAAGACCTAAGCATGGAGACATACACAATGGTCCATTCAGGAGGCATAAGGCATCAACTCTTTAAAGCATTAAAGGAGTGATAAGTGCAAGCATTTGAGCATGAAACATGGACTGAAATATCATAACAAACAATGCCAAATCATTGAAATGAGCCAAGTAATGCATGCTAGTGACTTGGACACTTGAAGCTAACAAGCTAGATTGAACCATGGCTATACAAAACAATGTAAGCATTATCAAAACAACACAAAACAGAGCTTAAGCATGCTAAAACAAGGCTAAAAGCTTCTTTGAGTTGAGCCTAAATATGCAAGCATGATGGTCTAAACACAAGATGCATGTTAAGGCAATAGAGAGGATTACAAGACAAGTACATGGCGCATGCAAGAAGTCATTAAACCAACCTTAAACAGAGGTACAACATGGCAAAATAACACCAAATACTTATTGAAATGGAGCTAAAACAAGCTAAGCAAACATGCTACCAATATAAGCCATTTATGCAAGCATTCAAGAGAATAAGGAGAGGGGATGACCCTCTCCTATTTAAGACCTCAAAACTACCTTCCCATCACTGAAAATCCTCTGGATTTCAGTGGTAGAAAGGTCATGCAAAGCTAAGAACTAGGGCCAAAAGGGATGTCCTAAAACAAGGCCTAACAAGGCCTTGGAGGGGATAAACAACCCCAAAACAAAAAGAGACCTTAACCAAAGATTTAAAGCACCAAAAAATAGAACTTATTGTAGTTTAGAGTTAAGATTAAAACAATAAGCAAGAAGGTCTAAAAGCTTAAGCAAGAAAGGGGTATTAAAAGCAAGAATGCTCACCCTTGAAGAACACTTTCAAGAACAAGGCCCCAGTAGCTTTTCCAAGCTTAAACCACTCCAAGAACTCTGAAATCAACCTCAAGGGACCTCAGCTCCAAGAGAATGGTGTTCTAGTGTGTGTTTGTGTACAATAGTAAGACAATACTACACTTTTGAGTACAAAACAAGGCTAAACAAAGAAGAATAGATACAAAAGTATATCTATCCCTCAAGACTCAATTTTCTGAACCCTTGAGGAGGGAGGAGATGGTTCTCTCTTATAGAGAACCAAAAGAAAAGCTTCTTGAGGAAGCTAAGCAAAGGGGCAAATCCTTCTATACACGTGTATGGAGGGGGTGAATTGTGCATGCCAGCCATGACAACTGGCATAAAATATCTGCATACAGTAGATGAACAGGGTTCAGCCAGAAAACATGGCTGTTCGACCAACATAAGTGCCGATCGACCAAAAGGAGTGCCGATCGGCTAAAAGTTTTGGCCGACGGCAAGAAAACAAGGCTGATGGCTTCAAGCCTTGGCCGATGGGTTTAGGGGATGGCAAACAAGCCACCCTCTTCCCTCAGAAGCAAAAACACAAGTGCTTGGTCCACAACCAAGAACAAAACAGACAAGTTGAGAGATCCTAAGGCAAGGCGCGTAGCCGAGACCTCCGAGAACTCAAAACGAACACGAGCATGGATGATCATCGAGCGTTCAAACGATGACGTCCAAGTCTTGAGAACGGTCAAAAATGGGATGTCTACACCGAGATCATGACTCGTCGGCTTTCAAGTAATCAAGAGCTAGTTATCCACTTTATCAAGGATCAAAAACTAAGAATCAAGTTCTTTAGGTGTCTCGACCGAGATTGCCCTTCTAGCTAAGGTTGTTGCCTCATTACTTCAAGAATTTCAAGAGTTCCAATTGCGTATGAACTGTCACGCATAGCCTTTTCAACTGTTTCCTCCACATGTCCCTATGTTATTGGCTCGTACCTGACATGCGCTATCAAATCACGTTGCTTCTACCCACGTTGCCTGACAAGCACGTCACCCAAGGCTAATTCATTATGGTTTGCCACCTTTTCGAATTTTGACAAAACTTCCTCTTCTCTTTCTTCACCTCTTCACTTCTCATTCTCATATTCTCTCTCTCTGCTCAGACTTTCTCTCTCTAAAATGTTTCAATTCGCCATTTTTGTACTTTCGAAGCTCTGTAATTGCTCCGTTTACCTCCTCCAGTGATCTTTTTATCATTTGACTCCGATCATTCAAGTTGTTTGACTCTGGCGAACCTCATCCCGACGTTCACTTATTTGACTTCATTTGGTAAGTCTCTGATTTTCTTTTCCACTCTCAGTTTTCTGCTTTTCTTGAGTATGGCACTGTTGTGAATTGTTTATTCCTCAATGTTCTTTATACCAAATTCTTTATTCCCCGACTGGCTTGCCATTTTTCATGCTCTAGCTATTATGAGTTAATTCTCGTTCTTGAATCTATATTTATACTTGTATTCTGTTTTTCTTCATTGTTCCTGTACATTGTCATGAACTTTTTGTCATGAATCGATGCTCACAAATATGCCAATGCCTCTGGTTTTGCACTTCTAGATTCTGAATCGTGTCTCTTTGAATTTGCCTGTGTTCTTGAATCACTGTTCGTGTCACATTGTTACTTTTCTCTGTTTTCTTTCTTGATTCTGAATCATGTTCCTTTTTCTGTTTTTATTGCTTATTTTCAGATTTTTGCCTTCGAATCTTGCATAGATCTTAGGTTTGGGATTTGATTTAGAAATCATCTAGCAAAACTGAAACAAATTCCCCCTTAGATCTTCAAAAAACCCTAGTGCTCGTCTAGGGTTTTGTTGAGGTCTTCATACCTTTATCAACTCTTTTCTCTGAGATCTAGTACCAACAACTTCGAGCCAACATCATGGGGATGTTTAGGTAGAGGGTAGACACCCCTAGCAAATTAGAGTACTTCGGCTAGGAGTTCTCTATTCCAGCCGACGTTTAACTTAGTTTGGCCAAGGAGGAGGACTAAATCATGCCTGGAAAGGATTATATGCCCTTTCTAGTAGTCTTTGTTATTGAGGGTGGAATTAGATTCCCTCTTGACATCCTCTTTAGGGAAGTCATCCATTTCTACCAGCTCAACCCATGCAACTGGCCATAAACACCTTTACAATCATCAATGGAATTGCCAAGTTGGCCCATCAGCAGAACGCCAGAATAACCTTGTGACAAGCTGGTAAAGGCTACCTCAAACTCCGCTACGACTATGCCAAGTTGTTTAAGTTCTTCAAAATGTTTCCTCAAACGCTCCCTGGTTGTGGGTAGAAGATACTTCTCTTGGAATGCGTCAGTGAATGCCTCTCATGTGTGCACTATACGATTTTTGGCATATTTCCACCATTGACCTGCGCCCATTTTCAATTGAAAAGCCCCTAATGTGACTCGAAGCTCATCATCAACAATGTGAAACACCTCAAACGTCTTCATCATCTATTCTAGCCATTTATCCACTTGAAGAGGGTTAGACTCGCCATAAAACTCCATAGGTTTTGACTTAAAAAACACTTTTGTAAAAGAAAAGGATCAAGTCTATCCTATGACGACCTGTGCTGCTTCTTTAGCCCTAAAAATATTCATAGATTCCCGAAGTGTACCAACCAATTCCCAAGCCAACAAACCCATCACACCCTGCACTTCCTGTTCGGCCTTGTTAGTTTGGACTACTCCATCTCCTTGAAGGGAAACACCTCAACCACCACAACGAGGTCTACTGTCACGACCCAAACCTATTCCTATAGGTTTAGCGTCGTAACCGGCCAGTAATCCTAAGATTACTTACGACCTTTGAAACAGAATCACAAAATAAGGGACTAACGAAAGCAAATACATAAATATAATTTCCCAATGAGCTGTGCTGACTTATATGAAACAAAATATTTAAAACTTTATATACATATCCAAAAGTCATTCTTACATTATACGCACACACATTATAGCATCTTAAGTACAACCAACAAAAACAAACAAGTCTCATATACAGAAACAACCAAATTTTATAACACGTGACACTTCCAGAACCTCCACATGAGGCACAATGGTTGGCTGACAACAGAACATAGATCTAAACAAAAGTCTTCAGGCCTGATCTCCAAAACGCTCACCTATACATATATATACACACAGTGAGCTAAAGCCCAGTGAATAACATCAATATAAAGAGGTTAGTGAACGAATTCTGAACATTTCATAATCATAAAACAGATCATAGCATAATTATCCTTATATCCGAACATAATAATAGTACATCCAATAGAACATATCACATCGTCTTCCGACTAGAGTAATCAGTTCCTGATACCGATTAAACACATCACCACTTTGAAGTGGCTAACGAGATCTCGTAATCACATATATGTCATGGACCCACATTAATATGCCGTCCCCCATGACTTGGGACTATCTATGGATGCCATAATAGATTTCAAACATAGGACATTCGTTCACGTAATCATAACTTATCAAATCACATTTGGAACATAATTTATATAAACATATCTTTACAATAACGTTACTCATAGTGGGCATCTGGAATCGGTCAATCAATCTTTGAACGTTGACCTACAAACACAAAAGTACATAGCACAAAACATGTCTCATTATTACTCATTCATATAGCCATAGATGGCTTAGCTTTCTTGCTTTAACTTCTTATTCATTCCATGCTACATAGCTTGTTCATATTGGACCACATACTCAGATTCGACACATATTTTCTAATTCACTTACATATGTTGTTTCTTAGCTTATTAATCCTTAATGGTTCATAAATCATGCCTAAGAATGCTCGAAAAGAGATGGGAGCGAAGATATGTATTTAAAACATCTTTTGAAAACATGTTGAAAATAAGTTGGTGGCTAGAGCCAGCTGAAGGCAAAAACTGAGCTCGCTCGAGCCACCACTCCTTCGCTCAAGCCAGCTTTTATAAAGTTCAAAATATTGGGAGCTTGTAATGTTGGCTCAAGCCACCACTTCATCGCTCGAGCCAGCTGTGAAATTCTGGGTTTTTAAAACGTAAAGTTTGAGCTCCAAACACAAATTCAAAGCCTTGGGTCATGCATAGCTCATTCAAAAACACAAAATTACTTTAGAAAACATATATACATGACCCTTAAAAACCATTTGCTTTGAAATCTCATGAATTTACCAAAATTGTACTCAAAGCTCTTGCATGTAAGATTTTCAAACTACTTTCATGATTTCTTCAAAACATGCAAATGGTTGTTGTGAACCCATGAATTTCCGAAACATAATGCAAGATATGAACTCACTTGCTTGCAATGGCTTCAAAACTCAAACTCAAAATGATGGCACCAAAGGTTAATCTCCACGAATGCACATGCAAGTCATCTACAAGCTCAAAGACCCATTTCTCTTACTAATTTCATGAAATTAGTTCAAAGATATGTTGAAATCATGATGCGCGAAGGATTTACAATAGAAATTAGTCATAGAATTCTTACCCAAAGCTTTAATTTCAGAAATGTGAGATGAATCTTCCTAGTTTTCTTCTTCTTCTTCTTCAAACTTTTGAGCTCTCTCTCTCTAAAGCCAAACTCTCTCTCGCTTTTTGGCTTGAACTCTCAACTTAATGAAGTAGAATAAGCCAAGGAATGTTGCTTACATTCCCTCATATCTCATCAGAAACTACACAACACGTGCAGACACATGCATTATTCCAGCACACCCACAAGAGTTGTAATTCCGTACATTCAATATCACCAAATGCCCAACTCAGATTTCTCAATACACCCACACAGATTTCTCAACACACGCCCACTAAAGGATTTTAATCCTCCATACCCAACATTATAAAATGTCGTAGCACATCATACACTTAATCACATCTTAGATCATTAATAGGATTAGATGAGGCACCAATCATGCATCATTTTAATCAAACACAAGCAACCTTAATTAATCACGGTTAGCACATGACTCAATTAATCCAAAATAGTTCCAATTAAGGCTCAATTTAATCACATGCGATTTTCCTAAACTGAATCAATTTTTAACAAAACTTCTCATATGGCTCCAAATATTCCAATTAGTCTCTCCATGAACTCAAATTCGGTTTCTGAAAGCATTTAGGCTAACAATTTCATATTCAAAGCAGAAATCATGACAAATAATTTTCAAATCAAACAGATATGCACAAATTACTACAAAGCACATATCACAATTAATAATAACACATAATTCCATTCTAAACACTTAGTTAGCATTCTTAATTATGAATTAGTAGTTAATTACGGATCAGGGTTGTTACATCTACCACGGCTACTACCACTATGCCCAGACATCCTATATAAGAATAAGATAAAACTTAGCTCACAAATTATCCCACGCAAAACCCCTTATGCTACCTGAAATGTCTACACATGCATATATATATATATATATACAACGATTTTCACAATAGACAAACCACATAAGCACATAATCACATAAAGCACATACAAATTATCCTCCTAAGATGTCAATTTGCCCCACAAGCATTCGAAGAATTTGAATTAGCATGGCATTAATCAAGTGCCCTTCTAACAAGACTCCTAAGAAATTCATAGGCACAAATCTCATCATAAGAGTTTAATCACATACCCACATAGTTATATAATCACACACAAGTCATACAAAGCACATAAATGACCCATTCTAGCCTAGTAACCCATTGTGACAAATGTTACTTCCCACGGGCCCTAGGTATTCAAACTTGATTAGTTCTGATGCCAAGTTATAACACCCCAATATTTCTATACCATTTTACGAATCCATTACTATTACCCGATTCTATAACATTAATGTAAACAAAAAGTAAAAGACAACAATCTTATAGGCCAAAACTCATTTAATTTTTTTATAAATTCTTCATTAATTTACAATAAATGGAATTATGAAATATACATAAAATTGCCATAAGGGCATACATCTTGCAAGTCTAAGGGCCTTGATCACAACAAAATATAATCCTATTCCGGCAAGTAAGCTCAATAGTTGTAAACAAAGTAACATCAAAAGGAGCTTCAGTGCTCCATCTAGAACTCCATTTGCTTCTCAACGGGTCAGAGGCACATCTTCTTCACTTGAAATTTTGGATATCCAGCCCATAAAAGGGAGTAAGCTATTATGCCTAGTACAAATAAACTTACCACAATATATAAATGTTCAATATGATTATGTTCATGCAATGCCATGTTATGCATAAGACTCTTGACTTCGTTTTGAAAATCAATGCTCAATGTATAACTTAAAACCCATGGTTGAACCAAACTCTTGAACCTTTATCGTACTCTAGAAATTCTCATTTACATTTTTAATAAAACTCCCAATAAATAACTCAAAACAATCCCACATTTACTAGCCACCGAACACGGAAGGGCAATTGGGCACCTATCACAGTTCCGATAACCATTTGCACATTTACCGCATCACGGACGGAGGGGCAATTGGACGCCCATTTCACTTTGAAAACATCTCCACATCTACCGGCCACCAAGTACGGAGGGGCAATTAGACACCCAACAACTTATTCAACCATGTTCCACACATTTACAGCCATTAAGTATGGAAGGGCAATTAGGCACCTTAACAATATACCGATAACATTCCCACATTTTTCGGCCTCGCATGGAAGGACAATTGGGAACCTCAATACACACAATGTATTTCCAAAACACACACATACCTTTAAATCACCAGACACTTTGTCCAAAACCATGAAAATATAATGCGATGCATGAATTTATAAATATTCTAATTTACACCAAAATTCAATTTAATTGCACAAGGATCCAACAAGTAAAAACGAATGAAATATTCTCTTTTTCATGACTCCAAGTCTTTCTCATTACCAACAATAATTCCATGCAAAATATTAACTTTACATCCTTTTAACATTCCCAAGTTTCCACACGATTCAACTTCCATGAATTCAATGATATCATTATAAATCAAAAATCCATCCCACTCACATATATTCAAGTAAAATCAATTGAAATTTCAACATAAAGTACCAATTAGTTCAAACTCTATTTTTAAATCAAAGTTCCAAATATAGGGTTTTAAGGAAATTGGGGGTTTTCCTCATTTCTTTCTCAAATTCTCAAATCATCAAATATTATTCATCAATATGTCTAAACATTCAAAACATTAAAAAAAATTGAGTGAAAACCCCATCTTTGTACATTAACATTTTTAAATCAAAGTTTTCTAACTCATATCAACCCATAACCCTTAAATATTACAAAATCACACCAAACCATAAATATATAGGGTTAAGAGAATCCCCTACCTCAAAGATAAGAAATAAAATAAAGACCCAAGCAAGAACTTTGATGAAATTGCAATCTAATCGGTCAACATGGTTGATCTTCACTATCTCTTCGCTTTTCTTGCATGATCTAAGGTAGATCTTTAGTGGAAATGGGTGAAATCAAAAGTTTAGAGCTAGGGTTTTTCGAACAAGAGAAGAGAGAGAGAGAGAGAAGGAAAAAAGGAAAAGTGAGAAACAAAGGAGCAAAAAGTGATTTTAAATTGGATGAATACGAGCAGACAAAGACCACTTGAGCGGTGAACTCAAACTCTCAACATTTCAGTCTGCAGAGCAAACTACTAGATGCACCCTCCTCATTGCTCGAGCGGTCTCCCAGGACACAGCTAGACACATAGGCTCAGCTCCTAAGGCACTCTCAGCACATCAACCTTATTTCCATATGTAACCATTTAACCTTAAGCAAATAAAATATAAATGAAAAAAATTACTTAAGTTTACAATGTAAATAAGGAAATACCCCCTTTTGGATTCAAAGAAAAATACAAAAAGAATTAAAATTCAATTAAATCAAAAAGTGGTTCCCCCAGTTTTAGTACAAAAATAATTTTTCAATTGAAATTTCTAAATTTGGCATTGAATTAAAGTGGTTAATACCTCATAGAAAAATTTCATAAAATCAAATTAGACTATTTATTATATAAGGAACAATTACCGCCAATTTTTTTTTTTTTCTCTTCTAAATCACAAGTTTTGAAAAATCCAATTTTTACACTTTGAAAATTTTTAGGCTAAGTCCAATCTTTGACAGAAAATCTTTTTAATACAACCATCTTTATATGAACAAGAATAAGGGCCAAATCTTGTCTCGAGCTGTTATATTTAGTATTGTTATATCTTGTGTCAAATTTTGGCACAAGGTTTAGTAGATTGTCAAATCTGCCAACTCATCAACCAACCATTATTCATCTCTCTTTCTAAAGAGATATATATATATATATATACACACACATTCAAAGGGAAAACGCGGAGAAAAAAAAATTCAAAAGAATACAAACTAATTAGGTGAAAAAATATTAACAAAAGCAAAAAAATGTAATTTTTATATGTTTTTAACTTTTTGTGAAGGTGAAAATAATTTTTTAAAATTCAAAAATAACTTTTTAGTTTTTATTTTTGTTGACTCTATGTAACAACAATGCTAGTATCGACATCATACAACTCAACGTCGTGTAGTGTCGACACCATTGTTGTAAAAATCCCGACCCATAATTAGCTTAAAACATATGATTATGAATGCCTAATAAGTAATTAAGATGAAATTCTAAATTAATTGCATGCATCTTGCATTATTTGTGTCTATATCTGTCTATCGTAGAAATATCTGTTTATGTTTCTATTTTGTTTTGAAAATTGAAGGCCTTATCAGCATCCGATCACAAAATTGACTTGGTAAATGTATTATTTGGAATTTTTGGGAATTTATGGTAGGTTTAATTTAAATTTGATTCAAAACCAAATAATTAGAATAAAATAAGTATAATTGTTTAATCTAAACAAGGTTTAATTCATTTCACTAATGGTATTTATATAAGCCATGAGTTGCCTCATACTACCACTATACACACACTTCATCATCTCATACTATCAAAAATGTGGGAAAGAGAAAGAAGAAGAGTTTGAGCTCAATTAGGAGAATTGAGAGAGTGAGTGAGAGAGAGAGAGAGAGAGAGAGAGAGAGAGAGAACTTGGAGGTTTTGGATTGGAACTTCAAACATTTGCTATCTAGAGCACAATTGAGAAGCTAACGTAAGATTTCAAGCCTTTAGTTTTGCTTTTGAGTTGGTGGATTCATGAATTCAAGAGAACTGAGTGGAGGAATATAGATCATAATATGCATGCATGTCCATCTCATCACAATTTGAGTTTGATTTCAAAGAATTCCCTCATGCATGTGTCCATTTTACCTTTATTTTGAGAATTCATCTTGTTTGAAACCATTTTATATCAATTAATCATGTTTTGGAAGCTTTGAAGTCAAGTTAATGCATGCATGTCATGTTTTCAAAGATTTAACCTTTATTTTGCATAATTGGCAAGCTTTTGGAACTTGATTTTGCGATATGATCTTTGATTCCTAATGTTTTATAAGTTTACAATTGTTTCCTCAAGCTTTTGGCTTAAAAGAACTTGATTTGCAGCTTTGAGTTTGAGTTTTGAGCTTGGAAACAAATCTGGAAATTCCAGAATTCGGCCTCGTCGCTTGAGCGACAGAACCTGTGCTTGAGCAACCACGTTTTGTTTTGCACTTCCGCTCGAGCGACCAAAAGTTGGCTCGAGCATAAAATGCATGCTCCTAGAAGTTTACACATTTTGCAGACCGCTCGAGCGACAAGAGTTACACTCAAGCGAAGGCTTCAGTCTCACGCTCGAGCGACCGTCGAGCGTGCATTGAGCGAAAAAACAAGCAACCAATACTTTTGCAGAGTTAACAAACCGCTCAAGCAATCGAAGTTGCACTCAAGCGACCACCCTTGTCTTTGACCCTCTGCTCGAACAAAGAAAGCTACGCTTGAGCAAGGACTCTGTTTTCAGCAAATTTGGCTAAGTGTTGAACAACATGTTTTGGCATCCTAGGCATTCCTAGGCCATGATTAAGACATAATAATGAGGATAAGGGCTAGAAATACACTAAGAATGAAATGAAATATGTTACGTGCGATCCAAGCATGTGTTTCAACACTTGTATCTGTTATGTTTGTGTAGGTCATGTGCCATGAGCTGTTGGTTCATTGATTTGCTATCAAAGCTATCTGTGAAACTATCTATGAGTAATAACTCTATAAAGTTATGTTTGCCTTTAATTATTTTTTGATGATATGAAATGATCAATTTTCTAAAATGCTATGTTTTGTATGAATGAAAGATTGTCCAATTTTGTTTGAAATGTAAATGTGGTATCCTTAGCAGAGGCCATCGCCCAAGGGACATAATACTATGGCTTATGGTCATAAGGCTCTCGCCCAGGAAAACAATACCGTGGCCCACTTATGAGATATGTTACCTTGTACCGGAGGTTCCATTATGGAACTTGATATTCTTCACCAAAGAGATATGTTAATGCTAATGGATGTACCACGCGTAATTTGAATATGAATATGATTATGACTCTGTTTCTGGTGCGAATATGCTTATGTCTCTGTTTGATAAGAGAATTGAAATCTAAATCCGTTAAGGGCATCATTCATTAAAATATTTACGCTGTTATTATTCACTAGGTTTCAGCTCACTGTATTATTTATGTATGTAGGTGACCAGGCGCGTGACCAGGCACAAAGTTGATTGCCTGGAGTCTGTCTTGTCAGCTAACTTTTGTGCCTCCCGAGGAGGTTCCAAAAAGAGTGTAGTGGTCAAGTTTTGCAAACCTTTTTCGAAGATCAAGACTTTTGTGGTTTTGTAGACAGTTCTTTTATCTTATTTTGGGTATCATGACAATGTGGAATGGATATGTAAATGACTACATATGTGGGTTAATGAATAGTAGTTTTAAATTTTTGTCCCATGTGTGTCTACACGGCTCTATGGACTATGTATGTTTCTATATTTGCTTCCACTAGCGCCTTATATTTTGTTATTCAGGTCAAAGGCCTTTGGTAATCTGAGGATTAATGATCGGTTACGATGCTAAACCTATAAGGGCGGGTTTGGGTCGTGACAATTGTCCACACTGCAAACTCGTGAAATTGCTTAACACAATTGGTGTCGAATAGTAGAAACTCGTAAAATTGAGTTATGGTGCCAACATTAGTGTACACACTAGAAAGTCATGAAATTGCTCAACACTAGTATGGTGTTGACACTAGTGTCGATACTAAAATCTTAAGAAATTGAGTTGTGTGGAGGAAAAAGTAATATTGTCAAGATATACCATTTGTGTATTGAAACAGAATTGTTATAATTTGACATTTTGACACTATAACAGTGCTATAATTTAGTAATAGTATGCCAATTTAACAATTGTGCATTGGAGATACTTAGATGTAAATAGAAATTTCCAAATAAAAATTATAGTGTTTTTAATGATAAGGTAATGTGATAAGTAACCACGTTTCACCAAAAGAGAAATTTGTTCACACAAAAATTAGATTTGGGGTTATTCTTCCCAAATGTATGAAACGAACTACTCTATGGAATTTCATTTTTTGGTTTTCTTAACAATTTCAAATGGACAAATTTGGACCGGCCATTAAAGTTAAATCATTCCATATTGTCTATGGTCAATTATTAAAGTAAGAAATGAGCATTTCACATTAATAAACAAAACCAAAAAATGACACCCATCAATGTTTTGACATTTCTAATAGTTTTTTGGAGTAAAATGATAGAATTTTTTTTTTTTTTTTTTTTTTTGGGCAAAACTAAATTGCCAAATGAGGCTAGGAATGGACAACATTTTTGTCCTCCTATGATTTTCTTTGTAGCAATAATTTCGGAACATAGAAAATTATTAGATAGGGTATGGCTTCCCTCCAGTCCATGATCAGACTAGAGAGTACTATTGGGTCCGTGGAGGCCCACCACGGGTCCCGTTTCGATAATTCAAACCGTTCAATGTGTAGAACTCGTCGAGTACTATTGTAGAAATCCTATTTTTGACTGCCCTTACGACTTGGGCACCATTGATTGATTACCCAATGATGAATGTACATGCTTGTCAAATGCTTGATTTCCTCAGCAGAAAGCCTCAGATTTGAGCCTCAGAAACCTACAAGCCTTACATCATTTTTTTTTTACCACAACAGCTTTTTTTCAAGCCTGACCACTCAGAGGCCTACAGACCGACTAATGGCCCGCCGGCCACTTATGTAAAAAAACAGATCTTTTTGCCAGCTGTCTCCACAGGTGCATGCACTGCAACAGTTATGTCTGTATGGATATTTCCGAGATAGTCTCATATATTTCTATATATAGATGACCCTCTCTCATAAATTAGGGTTAGAAAAAATTGAAGAAGGAAAATTCCCAAAAATATATCTCTCTATCTTGCAACCTACACACTCTCTCTCTCCACTTCCTAAACTTAATTTCTAAGGTTCCTTGCTGAGGTTCTCAAGCTTGAATTTTAGGTCTTGAGGGTGTGAAATTGGTGATTTATAACTAAAAAGGTCACTTATCTTCAAGAGGTATAACTCCAAGCTTCTTTCCCCTATTTACTTTCCATCATTTCTTGCTATTTTTGTACTATTTTTTCACCTGTTTTCATGGGATGAAGCTTGTGGTTTAAGGCCATTAAAGGTAGAGGGGTTGACCACCATTCTTTGAACCTTGCTTCCTAGGCTTTTACCCTTGTGTTTCCTATCTCTTCATCACCTCTTTTTGAGCTTTTTACCACTGAATTTCAGAGGTTTTCAAAGGCTAAAAATGATGTTTTGAAGTCTAAAAAATGGAGCGGTTAGCCTCCCCTCCTTGCTCTTGTTCACTAGCTTAAATTCCTCAATATTGCAGCTACTTTTTTCAAGCTTTTCCATGTGAATTCCAGTCTTATTTTTTACTATTTTAGGACAGTTTTAGGTTGTTTATTTGATTTGTGCCTTATATAGCATGCTTGTAGCATAATAGTCCTCATAGGTTTGGTTTTTTAAGCATTAGACACCAACCTATTTGAGTTGATAGTATTTATTTACTGCTTTTCATACTTGTGTTCATCTCTAAGCACTTCTGCACTCTCCCTCTCTTCTTCGTTTTCTTTTTCATTAGTGGACTTAACTATCACTGTTTGGACTAAAATGACTAATGAATGGAAAGGTAACTAAAAGAGGTAATAAAAGTGGACTAAAATGGACCAAGATAATAAAATCAACTTGAGTTCAATCAGACATTAATTGAACCCGTTGAGTCTTGAAGCATTTCATACTAACTAGTGATGAAAATGGTTCAAGATTCAAAGTTAACCACTGCCCTTGATCAATTCCATGACAAGGAGAGGTTTTTTTTTTTTTTTGTCTTAGTTTCATTTATTGAGATTGTATCCCTTGGTTCATAAGTTATCATGCAATGAATTTGCGTCGATTGATGGCTTGTGAATCAAGCCTACCCCTCCTTTGAGCTGTTAGAGGATAAGGAGAGGTAGGGTGGACAGATATCCCCTAAAAATGCTCT
Source organism: Camellia sinensis (assembly GCF_055761805.1). Classification (NCBI taxonomy): domain Eukaryota; kingdom Viridiplantae; phylum Streptophyta; class Magnoliopsida; order Ericales; family Theaceae; genus Camellia; species Camellia sinensis. The sequence goes on from NC_138972.1 coordinate 66,835,711, forward strand.
GTCTGTGCTCTGTTTGTTATCTATGGCAGCAAAGCAGTACCACAAACTAGTGGCTAGCCCCATTTTTCTGTCCAGCCAGCCACTTTTTTTTTTTTCTAGCCAGGCAGTGCCCGTTTTTCCTGCAGAATAGAGCAGAGGCTGAAGCAAAATAGAGTAATTTTCTAACTGCAAAACAGAATCCTTTTGGCAACAAAGCAAAGGCATTTTCGGGTGGAAACTGCCTTCATGCATGAGTATTCCTTACTTCTCAGGGCTGATTAGTTAGAGTACTTAATTATGTAGCTTAATTAATTCTATAGTGTAACTACTTAGTTAGTCCTTTGTATTATTATATTTGTGTTGTAATTAACTAGTTAAAGTAGCTAGTTAATTTTGTGTTGTAATTATTTAATTAGCTAGAATAGTTAGTTAAATTCGGCATTGTAATAGTTAGTTAAGTAGCTTAGCTAATTTATTTATTCGGACCCTCATGTGCGAGGGCAATTTGTACTAATTAGCTAGTGTAGTTAATTTATTTCATTTGGTTTATAATAGTTAGTTAATTTGTAGTAATTAATTAAGACATTTATTCGGACCCTCTTGTGCGAGGGTGAAAATGTAATAATGTTTGTATGTCTTCCAATTTCACGTCTTTCTCCCTTTTATTTACCTGCTTATGATGGATAGTTCACATCACATTTTGTTTAGCATTTCCCATGTATAAAGCATTCATTTGTCTTGCATGCATTAGGCTCGGTGTATCATTCTAACTCACATTGTTATTTATTACTTCTTTGAAAACGTGCTCAAATCGCATGCTATCAAATTGATTCACATGTCATGTTAGTAGTCAAGCCGATTTAAATTGCATATCGTATGTGTTGCATTAGTCATGTTGCATTATTTAGGAGCATGCATGTTTCCTAATTCTTTTGCTTTGTTTGGCTTCCCTTGGAGTATTAGGTGAGCATTTATTGCCTTAGCATATCGCATATATGTGATTATTACCATGTCAAGCATGAATACCATGAGGCTAAGTGCTTAATTGATATAAACTCTTGAATGCCTGTGGATGAAGGCTAATTTCTTGAATTGGAATAATTTGAGTAATGTATATATGAGATCACTTTTCCAAGTGGTACATATTCAAAACAATTTTCAAACAAACATGAAATCAAAGAGTTCCAATTTTTACAAATTAGCCTATACTTGTATGCATCAAAAGTAATAATAGTCTAATAATTGGAACAAGAACATATGATTTAACTAAGAATCACATCATGATTAGTAGAGGTTGATCTTTGATCGGGTGAGTGGGGTGCTCAATCCATAACATTCTCCTTTCATACCTAAGTTCCCAAGCCAAGACACTTTGGTGATGATGCATAAATGGCCTTTGGCACGAGTCTCGGGTTTCCTAAATTTCCCAAAAATACTTAGGTGGCGACTCTGTAATTTGGCAAAGCAGTTCATTTTTGGTATTTTGATTCAAAATCGATTTTTCAAAAGAATTGCCAGATTTGGACTCATTTGTGTTTATCTATTTCACATTGCACTTGTGGAATTAGATTCAGAACCACAGAAGTCCGAACAGTAGGGCTAGTCGTATCCGAAAGGAGCACGAAAAGCAAGCTACAGTTTTTAGCGACTCTGTTAGAGAAAGATAGAGAACTTGACTTGAAATTCATGATGTGAAATTTTATCTACACTTATATGTTCTTTGCATTACATTTGCGTTAGTGTGTTTAAGTCACTGTGTTTGCCATCTGCTATTCCTGGATGGTTTGCCGGAGGCTTGCCCAAAAGCTTGCCAAAAGGCTGACCGGTTGTGGGCTTTGTTATGTTAGGAACACAACCCTTGGATCTAGGCTACCGCTGCACCGTTTGATTCTCCTTTCACTTCTTGGTGTTAGGTGTGAGAGGTATATTAGGTAGTCTTGTTGAGGTATCCCTATTTGACCATTTGGCTTAGTTTCGTATAGAAAAACCATAGAGACTGCTCCAAATTAGGATGGGATGCTCGCCCGAATGTAGGAACACGTGAAACCACTTGATTGAAATAGTGGACCCTAGTTCATGACAAAACTAGGACAGGGTAACCCTACCCCCCTCATAGGGGTATTTTGGCTCTCTCTTAACTGGTATGTACTTTACCGTAAACTATACAAGAATGTGCATATCAGTTGCAAGGTTATATCTATTTTGGGGCAAAATTCAATGTGGAGTACAGTCCTACAGCTTTGATCATGTCTGTGTTGATAACTCTCTTAGCTGAGGTGTTGTGCGGTTTTTGATTGCTGCTCTTTTACTTTATTTCTTTTGCTAGATGGTTTAAACCATAGCTTCAAAAAGTTCAGATATCCTCCAAGCACTCTGGACGCGAGTCAAAAGACTTTGCAAGACCAAAGATCTTGTTTGGGGACAACCCGTGTTTACCTCACTCTCACCGGTTACAAGACGGAGGAGAACCAGACAGAGTTCGCCAATCCAATTCTTACAGCAATCACCTCTCAGCTCACCTGTGTTCAGTTCGGTTCAATAGCAATCATCTACTTCCAGTCCGATTCAAAACTAGTCACCTATTCTAATGGCACAGTATCCCCTGGCCAATATGGAGGAATTGCTACTCCATCTACAATAAACAGTTGAGAACCTACAGTATGATGCAGCTCGTTAGGTTGAGATTATAACAGCCACCACAGCTGGCTATGGCCTCTACATCTTGTGTACCCACCAAAGCTATCTCAGCACCCGGAGCCACTGATAATATTGCCAATGTACAAGAAAACCAGGGCAATCCAGCAGAACCTATCCGATCACAAGCTTCTAGAGCCTCGGTTTATCAGACTGAGGCACCATTCGAGTTTGAAGTTGATCCAACAGCGTTTAAAGTCACTAAATTAGAGAAACTATTCAAAAGAGCGCAAGGGGTTAACTCCATCCTAGACATAGAGGATGGACAACGTATTCTTTGGTTACATTGCTGGATCGGTTTAAGATGCTGCACATTGATCGCTTTGACAGTTTCAGGGATTCAATGGTTCACTTGTGATTATTTTTAGATATTTTGTGGCCGATGAGCTTAACTAGACTACAGAAGCTGTCTCTCTTTGGTCACACCATGTCGGGTATAGCGGTCATTCGGTATACTAAGTTGGAAGATTCTGTCAAACAGAATTAGGAGGAGATAACTAAAGCCTTCATTGCTCAGTACTCTTACAATACGCAAATTGAGGTCATAACTCGTGATCTCGGGGTAACACGTCAAGAGCCGAAGGAGGGTTTCTCTGAATTTGTGACAAGATGGAGAGCTAAATCCTTGATGATGACCACGAGGCCTTCTGAGAAGGACCAGATCAGAATGGTTGTCCGAAATCTGAATGGCAAGCTGTTGCAGAAAATGATTATGCTTCCGTTATTTACGTTTACAGAACTTCATGAAATGGGAGCACAGATTGGAGATGCCATGAAGCAGGGGCTTATTACGGATAAGATGGAGCCGGCAAAAAGGCTGTTTGTTCGCAGTTCCAATGCTGCCAGTGGTAGCACAGCTGCGAGGCCATCGGATATAAGTGTTGTCACCACCACAAAAACTGCTAACCCCTTTGCCAATGTAGACCCACAAACCTCATCCAACCTTACCCGACCTCAAGGTAGGACTTTTAACCAACTATACATGACCCTATCTAAAGCCATGCAAGTGCTAGTCAAGAAAGGGCACTTAGAACCCTTAGAACCTCGCCCACTTCCTGACCCTCTCCCACTCAAACATAACCCTACAAAGTATAGTGCTTTTCACCAGCAGCACAGTCATGACACCTACCAGTGCTTCTGATTACGTCACGAGATTTAGGATCTCATTAATAACAAGGTTATCACTCCACCTCAGAAACCAATTGTAACCACAAATTCACTCCCAGCTCATAATCAAGTCCCCCCCACCTCGAAACCTTAACCTTATTCATACATCAGCCACCTCTTATGACCCTAGCATATATATTACGCCCTCCCACCTACCAAAACCAATGTTGTTCATTCTTGAGGGCACAAATCTGTGCATGATATGCACATTTAAGCCACAAACTGAGCCTCACAGGTCAGTGGCGATGACACTTGCAATAGAAGGGATGTCGACCTCGGAGGGAGGTACTAGTCTGTTACTGGGGTGCCTCGTGGACTTTTGTGAAAAGGCATATGATCCGAGTTGCTATATCGTGCTAACCATGTGAATCAAGCCCGAAGTAGTGCTACCAACATCGGTGGATCTTAATGTGGTTATGGAGGATGGTCTGAGCCAAGGGTTAGACGACCTTGCAGATTTGGAAAAAGATCTAGACAACTTGTAGTTCTTCGATGAACATGATCAGGGAGGTGTACAGATCGAGTGGTTTGACCTGAATGGATCGATCGATAATACCGAATGGCTGAGTGACGAGCCAGACAAGGAAGAAGAAACTGGGATGAAACTAAAGGGAAAGGAAACAGAGGTAGCTGCAGTGGCTGGGAAGGCTGACAAGAAAGGAAAACTGTCAAAGGGCGCATGTGCGGGAAACCCAACCCAAGAAGTGGGTGTTGTGAACACTGTAAATATTGAACAGGAAGCTGTGTTGATGCAGTTTGAGAAAGAAAGAATGAAAGATGGCTTGAACACCGCAACAGCATGTCGCCTTGAGGGGGACACTTGCACTATAAAGATGATTCAAGTGGAGCCTGACAACTACTTGTCGGCAGCTGACGGCGAGTGGTGGGATGACAATGATTTGTGTCCGATCCATACCGATGAAGATTGGGAAGACTGCACCCCGAATAATACATGGTATGCTGAGGAGATAGACTAACTTACCTGTAATGGACGGTATTTTAAATTGTTGCAGCTGGATCAAACAGAGGCGTCTGGAAAGGACAAGGAGGCCGAGAAACAGAAAGAGAAACAACTAGAAGATGAGTTAGTACTGAAACAACTTAAGAAAATCCGAGCTAATATCTATATTTGGGGACTTCTCATGGCTTCACCGGTGAATCAGCAGGTGGAATTGTCGGCAATGGACAAAGCTAAATTGTCCATTGATACTACGCCCGAGTAACTTGTGGGCCTATCCTTTCCAAGTGGCGCCAAGCCAATGCTCACTTTCTCGGACAAAGAGTTGCCGCCGAAAGGCTCGGCTCACAACAAGCTGTTATACATATCTATGGAATGCAGGGAGAAGTGGGTGCCGGTGGTTTTGGTAGATACTGGTTCTGCTATTAATGTATGTCCTTCTCGTACTACTTATGCAGTTGGCCTCAAACCGGCGAACTTTGTTCCCACAACCTAGGTGATACGGGCATATGATAACATAAGCTGAGAGGTCATGGCAGGGTGAAAGTGCGAGTCCAGGTTGGCCTGTTAAAGCAAGACATCGAGTTTCACGTCCTGGATGTACCCGCTACCTTTAACTTGTTGTTAAGGAGGCCTTGGTTACATCACATGAAGGCTGTGTCCTCCACCCTTCATTAAATGTTAAAGTATCCTCATGGGAGAGGAGTAGGAATTATTTTTGGCGACTCATCCATCCATCCTCCTCCGAAGGTGACTACGCTAGTGCTAGAGATCAATCATGGCGATGAAGATGTGTTCCTTTAGAGATTCACTCTGGCTGAGGCCCGAGTAGTGCAGACCTGTCACGACCCAAACACGCCCCTATGGGTTTAGTACCGTAACCGGCCAGTAATCCGAGATTACCGAAGGCCTGCTTAATAGTAGAACAGTAATACAGAGTATAGGGGCTGGCAGAAGCCAATACAGTAAGTAAACAATGTCCAATGAGCTGTGATAGTCTGTATGCAAAAGACTTTTTCATACATATATGCAGTCAGTGAGAAAACAGTATATACATATATACAATCATTCAGTTTAGGGACCTAATCCCTATTAAACAGTACAGTAACAGTCTATACAGTTAACAAAACAGTTACAGAGACAGGCGGGGGGAATTAAAGCACGCCTAAGCCATAGCTTGACAGGCTCGGAACCTCGGAGTGAGGCACAGTGGTTGGCTTGACAAAACTGGAGCTTACCCCGACATTTCGGATTCAGCCGCCGATAAGGCCTTCAATTCGCAATTTAAACACAAAGGCATGAACAGATAATCAAACAGTCAACAGATAGACATACAATTAAATAGATATACTTAATCAATTCAGTTCTAGATTTCAGTCAGTCAGTTCAGTACTTCAATCAATTCAGTTACCAATCATAATCAGTCTCAGTTTAGCAGTAATCAGTGGTTAATCGATAAACAGTGACGAGGGTTGTTACAAGACCATTCTGGTCGCGGACGAAGGTATGTACGTCAGTGCCCAGTCCATTTACTTCATAAACAAACTGTGGCATGTTCTGGGAATAGGGCTTGGAAAAAGCAGTCAGAAAGGTGTTACTGCGCTGGCAGAGGTGCCACATAACCCACATACCTTTGGACTGGGCTACGTGCCCACCAAAGAGGACTGGTTAAGAAAGAAAAAAGAGATGAAGGGCAAAGCCAAGGCCAAGAGAGATGGAAAGCATTATGAGCTCGTCCACAGGCCAATTCAAGGAACGCTCAATAGCCGTTTTGTTCGAGAATGAGAGGACTTCCCTTTTTGTGGCTTCCTTGAGCCTTGGGTAAATTTCACGAACAAGCGCGTCCCCGGGTCCGAGATCTTCTTTGATCCACAATTGCAGGACAGTGATAAGGAGAGGGCTGAACTAAACATCAAAGCTAACCAGAGCACAGAAGATGACTCAAACAACAGTGAGGTTGAAGTAGAGGCAACACTGGCTAATCTCCTAGCAGATCCTACGGCCAACTTAGAGAACTTGAGGGATAACTTTACTGTCTCCACGATCGAGGAAGAACCAGGTGTGGACCCAACCTCTGTAATTTTGGATGTATCGAGGGCACCACGTCTTATTTGGCAGTTGGAGGAAGGCTTTCTTTCCAGTTCTGAATCTGGTGATGAGCCAAAATCTGATTCCACTGAATCTGTGGAGTCGGGATCATATTCAAGTCAGTCTAGGAGGTCTAAGTCTGGCTGTACGACCCCTGTTCCGTATTATGTTAATTGGTCCTTAATGTGAGTAGGATTATGTGTCTAGTATGATTTTGTGTGCCATTATGTGAAAATATGTGGTTTTGAATTTCTATCTGTTCGCCGTAGGAATATCTGTTTGATTATATGCTTTGGAAATTAAATTGAAGGCCTTATCGGCTACAGAACCCGAAATTGACTGTGCCATTGTGATTGGCATAAATTTTTAGAACCTACAGTGAAATTTAATTAAAAATTGATTCAGATCAGAATTAATTGATTTAATTGATGAATTAGTGGCCACTTATTTATTATTATTAAATTGGACTTAGTGGGATTTGTTGTAATAAGGCAATACACACTCAATTCCTCTCCTTGCTTCGTCTTTTGGCTGATTTAACTCTCTAGAGGAAGAGAGACTCGAAATTAGAGAGAGAGAGGGGAGAAAATCTATGTTTTGGTCATGAAGCTTGGAAGTTTTGAAGATCAAACTCAAGAATTTGCTATAGTTTGGAAGATTGAACCCCTAGGTAAGGGAATTCATGAGTTTAATGTTGTAAATTGTGAATTCAAGTTTGATTAATGGTCAATAACATGAGTTAGATTGATTATGATGAAACTGAGTTATATTTGTTGAATTTGATCCAATTTGAGTACCTCTACAGGATAGACCTCAACAGAAAACTGAAGAGTAACAGCAGCAAGTGATTGAGTTCAGTAGTTCCTCATATAAAATTATTGACTCTAGAGATATAGTAATATGGAGAAGACAAAATTGTTTCAAGCACCAACAGAATCGAATTCTTTTTTATTCCTCCGTATCAGGTATTTCTGGAGGACAAGGGGTTATACCATCTCATGGTAGATTGGCGAATTATTTATTGGGCCGAGCTGGATTTGAACCAGCGTAGACATATTGCCAACGAATTTACAGTTCGTCCCCATTAATCGCTCGGGCATCGACCTAGGAAGAATCCATTTTAGGCTTATTGGTAATCCATGATCAACTTCCTTTCGTAGTACCCTACCCCCAGGGGCAAGTCGAATCGCTGCTGCCTCCTTGAAAGAGAGATGTCCTGAACCACTAGACGATGGGGGATCTATCAGACTCAGATAGGGAAATGATCAAATTACCACCCTTCTTTCCGGAGGAGTTAAAAATACTATGATGGTTCCGTTGCTTTATATATTTATTATTTATTGTTTTTTATTTATTTGTCTCTGATTCAACAATCCCAAAGTTTCTTTTTGATCCGATCAAATAAAAAGTAAAGAAAAAAGTTAAAGTTTGTGACGCTGAACTGGACTCCCGATAGATAAGATAAAAACACATGCATGTAAGAAATTGCCATAAATTTCCATGTTTGAGCATAAAGTTGCAATCCATGTTGAGTTTTGATTAATGACCATGTATTTGATCATCTCTTCACCAATTAAGTTGAAGATGTTGTGTATGTTTCACACACAAGTGCAAATCATGGGAGTTTGAGTCTTGCATGTTTGAATCTAGTGTGTTGGTGATGAGTTTGAGTTAATTTGAGACATACATGTGATTAAATTGTGAAATTGAGTTTTATTGTGTTATAATTTGGTGTTTATACCATGTTAGAATATGTATATGTGAAATTGGAGCCAAAATCATGCATTTGGAACCTTTGAATGTCGAATTGAAGCTCAAGAACATGTTCTGGATTTTCCAGAATTTTGATTCCCGCTCGAGCGGGGAAACTGCCGCTCGAGCGTGAAATTCGTGTTCTCAGTATTTTCTGCAGACATGGTGTCTGCTCGAGCGGGGAAGTTCACGCTCGAGAGGGGAGCCATGTAGAGAGGCCTTCTACTCGAGCACCAGAGTTCGCGATCGAGCGTAAATTCGACATAGCCAGCACTTTTGCAGGCCTCATGGGTCCGCTCGAGCGTGGAAGTCCACGCTTGAGCGGGGACCCTGTTTTTTGAAAATTTAAAAATGCATTATGTGTTCCGTTTTCCGTTCCCTTTCACTTCTAAGTACTCTTAGGCATACATTGAGCATTGTAAATGAGTTAGAAGAATAAGAATTAAGCCTAAAGAGGAATATGTGAATTAAGAATGGATTGAATTGGTTGTGACCCATATGTGTTATGTGATGTGTAGGGTCAAGCTCCAGGGCAAATCAATCAGCCGATCACTGTGAGTAATATCCTAACAAAGATATATGAAATGTGTTGTTGTCCAATTACTTACCTCTATGTAAGTTTTATATGTTCGTTGATTCGATTGGTGGACAATGTTTGCTATACCAAATGAATGGGCCGGAGGCCGTTTTGACATGAATGAATGGGCTGGAGGTTGTTTTGACATGAATGAATGGGCTAGAGGCCGTTTTGACAAGAATGAATGGATGGGCCAGAGGCCGTTTTGACAGGAATGATTAAATGGGCCAGAGGCCGTTTTGACAAGAATGAATGGATAGGCCAGAGGCCGTTTTGACAAGAATGATTAAATGGGCCAGGGGCCGTTTCGACAAGAATGAATGGATGGGCCAAAGGCCGTTTTGATAAGAATGAATGGATGGGCCAGAGGCCGTTTTGACATGAATGAATGGGCCAGAGGCCGTTTTGACATGAATAAACGAATGGGCAGAGGCCAGTTTGACAAGAATAGTAGTTTGACACGAATAACAGTTTGACACGAATAACAATTTGAAACGAATGATAGTTTGATACGAATAACAATTTGACATGAAAGAATGAATGGGCCAAAGGCCAGTTTGTCATCTGAATGGGCCAAAGGCCATTTTGACACAAAAGAAAGTTTGATTGGGCCAAAGGCCAGTTTGACCTAGATGACACTAATGAATTGGGCCCAAGGCCGTATGATGTGCTTGGAACCGCAGTTACTTAACTTGCATATGTCTATGTATGTATGTATTAGTTAGAAATATAAGTTGGGCCCAAGACCGTTTGATGTATATTGTTCCAATGTATATTCTTTATTTGATATTATTCACTGGGCTTTCGCTCACGCTCATTCATGTGTTTGTAGGTGAGCCAAGAGAGGTCCAGACCCAGCCTCAGTGAAGTCTGTTTGGAACAACCTAAGTTTGAAGAGTCAGCCCTTGCGTCTCATGCACGAGACACGTCTTCGCCCTTTTGCCATTCTGTGTATTTCGTCATGTTGGCAAGGACTTTGGTTTACGTCTGTGTATCGTTTTGTTTGGCTGACTTAGTTTTGCATGATCCTGTCTGTACAGAACCTTATGTTACTATACTTTCTATGGTGAGTTATTAACATATGTCAATGTGGAATGTTATGATGTGTATATAAGCACGGCTCTATGGACAAAGTTTTTAAATTTGCTTCCGTTTGGCCCCTTTACTCTGATGAGTTTTGTCTTATTGGTTTGAGGTCGTAGGTAATCTCGTGATTACTGGCCAGTTATGGCCTTAACCCATAGGGACGGGTTTGGGGTCGTGACACTGGCGTTCCCAGGGATGGTAACTCGGATGCTAAGGTTCTGTCGAGATCCTCTTTTTCTTTTGCTTTTGAGTCGGATGTAACCGAGAGGCAGGAACTTTTGAATGAAATTGCTGCAGATTCTGTGCACTTTTCTATGCTACTTATTTATTGCATTGACCAAGATTTTTAGAATTTTAATGAAAACGAAGAGGAAGAAATTCCTTTGGCTTTAAAAATTTTGATTAGTCGAGATAAGGAGAGGTATGCTAAGCCTTGTTTTGATGAAATCATTGCCATTAATGTGGGTACTGAGAAGGATCCACTCTTGGTCCAGATCGGGTTCACGTTGTCTTTGAAGGAACGCAAGCATTTAATCGCTTTATTAAAAGATTTCAAAGATGTATTTTGTGTGGTCCTATGAAGACATAACTGGAATCGATCCTGAGATTATACAGCACTGGATCCCTTTCGACCCCAAGGCCTGACCAGTCAAGTAGAAGCTATGCAGAATTCATCCAGATTAGGCACTGAAAATCAAGGAAAAGGTCACCAAGCAGATTGATGCAGGATTCTTGTTAGTATCCGAGTATCTGACATGGTTGGCCAATACCATCCTAGTGCTGAAGAAGGATGGCAGAATACGGGTTTGTGTCGACATTCGGGACTTGAACAGAGCCAGCCTGAAGGATGACTTTCCACTGTCGCATATTGATGAGTTGGTAGACTTCACCACAGGCCATGCCTTGTTTTCCTTTATGGATGGGTATTCTGGATATAACTAGATTTTGATGGCACTAGAGGATAAAGAAAAGACGATTTTCACCACACTATGGGGTACGTACTGCTACCGAGTCATGCCGTTTGGGTTGAAAAACGCTGGGGCTACCTATCAGAGGGCTGCGACCACCATTCTTCATGATATGATCCACAAAGAAGTTGAGGTGTATGTGGACGATATGATTGTCAAGTCCAAAAAGCAAGAAGGTCACTACATCGCATTGGAAAAGTTCTTTTAATGAATCAAGAAATACAGATTAAGGTTGAACCCGCAGAAATGTACCTTCGAGGTGACGGCAGGGAAAATGATGGGATTTTTTATCACACAGAGGAGAATTAAAGTAGATCCTTGCAAAATCAAGGCCATCTTAGAAATGCCGCCACCAAGGGTTGAAAAGAAGGTGCACGACTTTCTGGGTAAAGTGCAATTCATAAGACGATTTATTTCCAAATTAACCTCGACTTATGAACCACTATTTAGTCTTCTGAAGAAAGGACAGAAGTTCCGATAGGACGATCGATGTCAGTTTGCCTTCGAGCAGGTCAAGCATTATCTCTAGAAGCTGCCGGTGTTGTCACCAACATAGCCGGAGAAACCTTTGATTCTGTATTTGTCGATGACAGACTCGACCATGGGGGCATGCTCGGTCAGGAATCTAAAGACATGGTGGAAAAATCCATCTACTACTTGAGCAAGAAGATGCTAGACTACGAGACTCGCTATACTCCCTTGGAGAAAGCTTACTTAGCCTTGGTATGGGCTACTAGGAAGTTAAGGCATTACTTGTTAGCTCACTCTATAATCCTAGTTTCGCGATTAGATCCCGTCAAATATCTCTTTGAGAAACCAGCACTTATAAGTAGGCTAGCCCGTTGGCTGCTTCTTCTCTCTGAATTTGATCTCAAGTATTTTACACGCAAATCAGTTAAAGGAAGAGCTATAGCGGAATTCCTAACAGACCACCCAGCAGAAAGAGATGAGGCAGTGGAATACTTGTGCCCAGATGAAGACATTCTGCACGTAGAAGAAGAAACGTGGACGATGTACTTTGAAAAAGCGTCCAATCAATATGGTTATGAGATAGGTGTGTTGCTGATAGCAGCCGATGATTCCCATATACCTTTAGCCTTCAAACTTCGATTCAAAGTGTCCAACAATGAAGCAGAATACGAAGCATGTATTGCTGGTTTAAAAGTTGCCCTAGAACTAAGGGCAATAAGGTTGGATGTCATCAGAGATTTGAATTTGGTTATCTCTCAAGAAAATGGGCATTGAAAGGTCAAAGAAGAGAAAATGAAGGTTTATCATCAGGCCCGAGATATGCTGATTCCAAGGTTTGAAAAACTAACATTTACGCATCTGCTTAGAGAGAACAATCGGTTTGCTGATGCACTGGCAACTCTATCTTCTATGATAGACATCCCATTAGGAGTGAAGATGTGTCCAACCATCATTGAACAGAAATACACGCCGGCTTATGAGACCATCGCTGCTATAGATGAGGTTCAAGACAAGAACCCTTGGTACTATGATGTTTGGAACTTTTTGGAAAATGAGGCATATCCACTAGGGACAAATGCCAAAGACAAATGGGACATACGACGTCTGGACGTCCAATATATCATTTGCGGGGGTAAGCTCTACAAAAGAGGCCATCTGGGAATGCACAAGCTATGTGTTGACGAGGAGGAATCGAAGTGCCTTATGGAGGCTATCCACGGAGGAGAGTGTGGAGCACACATGAACGGTGTGATGCTAACTCAGAAGATTCTCAAACAAGGTTATTACTAGTCAACCATGGAGGAGGATTACATTGGTTTTGTATGGTGATGCCACAAATGCCAGATCCATGCCAATCGCATGAACATACCGCCGTCTGAATTCTACAATATGGTTTCGTCATGGCCTTTCTCAGTCTGAGGAATTGACGTTATTGGTGCAACCTCGCTAAAGGGCTCAAACGGGCATGAGTTCATTCTGGTGGCGATTGACTATTTTACAAAGTGGGTAGAAGCTCAATCCTACGTCGTGCTGAAGGCATTTCATGCAGCCAAGTTTATCATTAACAACATCATCTGCCAATACAGAGTTCCGAACGAGATCATATCAGATAACGACTCACATTTCAAGAAAGAGGTGGTGGATCTGCTCGAGAAATACAACGTGGCTTCTCATAAGTCATCAACATATAGACCACAGACTAACGGAACTGTTGAAGCCGCTAATAAGAATATCAAGAGCATCTTGTAGAAGATGGTGGAAATATATAGGAACTGGCCGGATAAACTGTCATTCATGCTTTGGGGCTACAGAACCTCAATCCAAACATCTACAGGGGTAACCCCTTATTCTCTCGTCTATGGGATGGAGGTTGTTCTGCCAATTGAAATTGAAGTGTCGTCCCTTTGAGTTATGGCCGAGTGTCAGATAGCGGAGGTGGACTAGTAGCAAAGTAGATTTGAAGAGTTAATGTTGTTTGATAAGAAAAGACTAAAGGCATTGTATCATGTCCAGGGCTACCATCGCAGAATTGCTAGGGCTTTTAACAAGAAGGTCAAGTCCAGAAATCTCAAGGAATGAGACATGGTACTCAAGTACAACTGAGCTCCCATCGATGACCCTAGGGGCAAGTTCAGACCGAATTGGATTGGTCCTTATATCATTAAGTCTATCTGGTCAGGAGGGGCGATCATCCTAATAGACCTAGATGGCCTGGAGTTTTCACAGCCGGTCAATATGGACAAGTTGAAGAAATATTACCCTTGAGAGGCTCGCTAGGCTGAAAACCCAGAAAGGCAACCTAGGCAAAACTAAGAGCATGAAAAGTTAGAAATAAAGAAAACTTGAGCTCGCAAAGTTGAAAACCCTGAAAGGCAACTTTGGTAAAAGTTAGAGCGCAAAAGGAGAGAGTTAATACTTGAGTGAACTGGAACCGAACTACGTAAGGCCTAATTCCCGTTTTTGGGATACGTAGGCAACTTCATCCTAAAGTTCGGCCGTAATCATCTTCAACTCAACTGTCTTGTCCATCTATTTGATCAGGTCATCTTTGTCTATCATTATTTATCTCGGTTGTGTTACCTCTATTTTTGTAGAAGGGCTAGTTGCATGATAGAGCAATGATGATAAATGCAGTTGCGGACAGTTATGATCTTCTGATTTGGGGTTGTACATCTTAAAGATTGACTTCGTGCGTGTCAAGCAGTGATCATTTTCGAAAATGGTTGTGAAAATTTTTAATAAAAGTTGATTTTGTTCAAAATTTTACCCTTTTACAACTTAGACCATTTTGAGACCAAAAGGAAAATTTTTGGTGCTCAAAAGTTTAATTCAATTGATTTCAACACAAGTACATTTTCCAAACTATCTGATTAAATCAAAGTTATTTTTACATTATAAAACTTGAAAAGAAAAGTCAAGACAATAAACTAGGGGCATAAGTGAGTCAGGTGCTCCTATGTCCTCTGCTTGTGCTTGTGGAAGCTGTTGTAGCCAAAGTTGGCCCAACCTGTGCCTCCTCTTCGAGCCAAGCTAAGAACTCGCCATAAATGGCATAACTGAAACTAGAGGCAGAGGCCAGAAGCTCTCTCGTCCTTTAAGCAGCGAAGTATTAAGTCAAGGTTGAAGCGCGAATTGGGAATGGAGCTGGGTATTCTACCCCCTCTTCTGGATAGGTCTGATCGTGTCCAAACTGGTATCTGAACCGAAAGGGAAAATAGAACACGCCATGTGTGAGGCCAATCAACTGTATACCCGGTTATCGAGGCATGCTGTAGCTCATTTCAGCCAAGTCAAGCCAGAGGCAACTCTAGGCTATATCAGCTGCGGATCTACTGCACATCTAGTTGCACCACCATCTCTTTCTGGGAAAGTCCACTAGCCGTTGGCAGAATAAGTAAGCTCAAGCTGAATACTCGGGGCAAGGGTCCACTACTTTAAGCTTGTCCATGAGCCATACTTGGGAAGGGATGAAAAAAAAAAGGATTAAAGAATAGAGAGGTATACGTTAAGAGAAAATGTAAAGAAAAAAGGGCTTCGAGAAAGGATGGGAAACAATACCAGGAGAAGCAGTGGGCTCCCTGCGAATCTAGTAGTCTCTCACCGATGAAAAATGTCCAAACCTGTCAGGGTCTCAGCCAGTGCCAAACCAATGTAACTCTAACCCTTCTTCAGGCATTGGGCCACCTCGATCAACTTGACGCTAGCTCCGCCGCAACTAGGGGCAAGAAGAAAGTGTGCGAGCACACATAAACAGAGGGCATGATGCCGAAAGCCTAGCCAAAAAAGGTCACCTCTGCCGCCGATGTCGAAAAATCAGAGACTCAACCCCGGTATATCTCGCTCCCCGTCATGAGCTAAAGATCGAGCTTCGGGAAAAGTCAGCCCACACATTCACCCCAAAGCCTGGGTATGGCCAAAACTGGGTTGAGACATGATTTCCTCGTCGCGATGGGATTCCATCAGCGCTTGAAATTCTTCAAAATTCGGGCACAGTTCTTGTGCACCGAGCCAAAATATGTATGTAATTGGGTTCCAACACTGGACTACGGCATGGAGGAACAGAAAACAAAGTGGAGTACGGCTCAACGAAAAAAGCCCATTTATGCTAAAACCTTGAAATTTTACCTTTTTCGTGCCGTCTAAAGTGGCTATCCACTCTTTGAGTTTCTCAGCAAGAAATGTCTCCATTTTCAAAGAAAACAGCAACTAAAATGAGGTTCTGATGAAGAATTTGTGAAGGAAGACCTTTTGTAGAAGATAGGGCTGTCAGTGGAAGCCAACTGTCAGCCAGTTGGTGGATCACCACAGGTGGCCGGCCGTCCGCTTTTATTGGCAGGTCGTACACTATTTGTGGCCGGCCATCCACTTTTTTGGCCGACAATCCACTTTTATGGCCTGATAGTTTGGCATTTTGGTTTTGTTCTGGTCTTTGTGTTTTGGGTTTTGTTTTGATTCTTTTGTTTTAAGCAAGTGTAAATAGTTGTGTTTAAGTTGTTTTTACGTCGTTTTTCTTTTATCGAGTTGTGTTTTGTATTTTGGTCGTTGATCGGCTCAATATCCAGTTACGAACATTATTCCAATACAAGCAGTTTCAAATTCAATTCCATTTTCATTTTACGCAAGTGTGGTGCTCATGATGCAAAATAAATCTCTTAATACACCTGTAGGGTTTGACCCCGATTATGGTTTTTACAAAAAAGAATACAAGTCTTTTCAAAAAAAAAAAAAAACACAAAACACAAAAAGTAAAACTAACTGAACCTATACATATGCTAAACTACAAAATAAAATAAACTAAGCAAAAGAGTACAAAAAATAGCTCCAGTCGCATCAAGCTCGAGAGGCCCTTTTCATTCTCTTCCTTGGAGAGGACTCAGGGGCACTGTCACCGTCGGCACCGTTATTAGAGTCAGACTCTGACACTGAGCTAGCATCATTATCTCCACTTTCTGACTCAGAGTCAACCACGGCACCCTGCTCGCTACCTGACCTCGAGCCATCGTCGGCGTCCTCGCTCACAGATGACACAGAGGGTTGGCTCACAGCCTCCTCAGCATCGCTAGTCTCAGCATCATCGCTACTCAAAATCGACTCTGAGAAAGAAGAGGTCTTCTTTGGCTGGGACCGACCCCGAGCACCTCTACCTTTGCTTTGGCCTCGCTGATCATCTTGGCCTTGTGCTGAGGCCTGTCTACCTCTCATCTCTGTCACTGGAAAAGGTGTCACCGATGCTGTCGGTGCCACTGGTGCCCTCAGTGCAAGTGGGATCTGAAAAACAAGCATTAACATATCAGATACAGAGTATGTATTATTGCAGAATGTAATATGCAAAATGAGTGTCATGCAGAAGCCAGATTCAACCTGATCATAGTGTGTCAGTACAGTTTGAGGTAGTGTCAGAATGCATATCTATGTATCAGTGGGACAGTGGGAATATGACAGTATGGTGTACCATAGTGTGAGTTAGCAGTGAAATGCGCATGAAGAAAGGGCGAGAATAGCTGAATACCATGCAAAGCGAGTAACATCTCCCTTCTCTACACCATGTAAACTAGGGAAGCAACCAGTTGAAAAAGGCCCTCCGTGTACTCTGTGGGCACCTACAACTGCATTGGCATAATTAGTATCTGAAAAATTTTATGCAGGATGCAAGTTGTAAAGTGTGGTCCATACCTGAGGTGCGTCTGGAGCTCGAACATACTCATGCCTTGCTTCCGGTGGCTCTATTGGGAGCTGATAGGTCGTCCCGCTTGACCTCCCATAAGGGATCGTGGTGGGAATCACCGGCCAACCAGCAGCTTGTATAGTAGGAGGAGCCTCTCCAATACCAACCTCGGCCTCCTGAGCAACCTCTCTAGCCAAAGGAGCACCTGCTGCGTTGTCTGCGCGAACTTCAGTTAGGGGCGACATGAGATGAGTCCGAAGGAAGACCGTATAGTCTTCGTCCCCTCAAAAGTAGTCGATATCCTACCTCGCCATAAACTGGATAATAGCCTCAGCTGACAAGCTATCAGCTGTCCTCATGGAAGCTAGGGGCGGCATAGGAACAACCAAGGCGAGCAAGCCCAGTGTCTGGCGTACAAATCACTCTCCTATGAACTAGGCCCGACAAAAAGGGCCCTCCAATAAGATCTGGTATTAGAAAGTAGCTCAGGCTCCGGCATACTGGTCCCTAACTTCGACTGGCATCATCGCTCATGGTTGCCAGGTGATCTATAAAAAGAAAATTACAAGTTATTAGTGGTTGTCAGAATATGGATCAAAACAGTAGCAATAGAAACAAAGTGGAAGTAAGTGTAAGTTTTGAATTACCTCACGGGATACCATCGTATCGAAATATCGGTGGAAGAAGATGAATGTCATGTCGTCGTGGCTCCGGTGGAGGCACCTGCCATCATACTGCCATGCGTAGGGAACAATTGGAGCAATCTCACCCACCGGCTCCAGGGCAAGGGCCGAGAAATAGGCATAAACCTACAGTTACAAGAAAAGATCAGCAAAGCAGAAGGCACAGTGTGTGAACAGATATCAAACAAAAAGTGCAAAGCAGAAGGCACAATGCATGAACAGATATAAAAACAAAAATTACAAAGTAGAAAGCATAAGAAGAAAACAAAACTGAAAATATGGTACATACCTCCCAGGCTCTCCAGTAGCCTCCGACCTTTTTCCCTTTCATGCGGGAACTGGAGCTCATGTAGCCGTAGAGTGTGGCGAGGCCAGCTCCACCCTAGTCATAAAATCGGACCCAGGGTAAGGTCACAAACGCACTCAACAGGTATAAGCCCACGGTATTCCACCTGTTCACAAACAAGGTGGTACCGAGAAGGTATATCAAGAAGTCCCAGGTATACTGCTCTGTCACCTCCTAAGTCTTAGGCTAACTTCTGTGGAAGTGCTTGAGAAACCAACTGTATCTAACCATAGCTGGCCTATATAAAGGTGGGCTCATTCCAAGCAGGTAGATCCAAGCCGCCTTTCACTGGCCCATATCTATATCAAAGGGGATCGGATCACCCCCTGCTCCCAAGCCTGTGATCATTGAGAAGTCGTAAGGGGTCATCGTCATCTCCCCGGTGGATGAAAAGTGGAAAGAGTTGGTGATGTCCCACCATCTCTCCACCAATGCTTCGAGTAGGGCCCGGCTATCATGGTCCCATGGCCTCTCTAAGAGTGAAAGTCCTCCTATGACAAGGAAAGAGAGAATTAGATGAAAGAAAAGTCAGCTGAAATGTAGTGATGAAAAGCAGTACTGAAAAGGCAAAACATGCAGTACATGAAAGCAAAGTTTGTGCCTCAGTAGTGCCATGGGAAATGTGGGAGTCTGGCTCCCTCAACAAAACATCTTCTGGCACGCCATCGACGAAATTATCAAACCGCAGCATGCCGCCGGGCGCCATCGCGTACATCTGGGGGTGGTAAGTGACCAGGTCTAATGGCCTTACTCTCAATGGTGGTAACTCAGGCCCAGGAGCGAAGACCTCCTCGGCCTCAAAATCAACAGCAATGTCCTCTGTCGCCTCTTCAGCCCTAGCGACCGCCGGCTCCTTAACCTCTATAGGGGTGGAAGTACGGATGGAATCTCGCGAGGGGCGTCATCGTGAGGAATGCCATCTGCCATCTGGAAAGTGGGGTGAAAACTGGTGAAAAATCGAGAAAATGTGGAAAAAGAGGGAAAAAGTCAACCCTAGGGGAGAGAAAATGTCAAAACCCGAGAAAGTTCACAAAATCCAAGCAAAACTCAAGGGAAACAAGCTCAAAGTGTTGAAAACCCAAAAAAATCAACGAAAACAAAATCTGATCGGTTCAAAGTGAAGAGGGTCAAAGAGGTTTTACGAATTAAGTTTGCATGGGGCGTTGGAAAACATGTACAAAGCACAAATTTAGAGAGAGGAAGCACTTAGAGAGAGAGAGAGAGAGAGAGAGAGGAGGATTTTCAGGCTTGCGGGTGTATGCCGAATGATTTTTGGTTGTGTATTTAAAGAGACCTGTGCCGAAAAGACCGAAGTGCCACCGAAATTGTATTAGTGGCCGACCGTACACTATTAGTGGCCGGCCAGTCCCTTTTGTGGCCTAGTGTTGGTTTTTTGCTACTCTTATCCCCAAACAGTGTATGGGAGGTCCTGTTTTGGGTCTGGAAAGAAGGGTTGAGATATTTGAACTAGATTTGGTTTACGAGGATCTCGAACTTGTGTTCCGGTTGTCCTATTCCGATGCCCGCTGTACTTCGGCACGCGAACGTGCCCCAATTGCAAATATGAACAAGTTGTATCCCTTTGAGCATTTTTTCAAAGCCTCCAAGGGGTAAGCTGGAGGTTATCGTAGAACATTGCTTTTGTCCATTTTGTCGATTTACATATCCATTACATAGAATGTGCACTCTCGCATACCTCTTACGTTGCGTATGTGCATTGCATTGTAACTTATATGCTTATCCAGTGTACATAGAACATGCTTTCAATTCTCTTGCGTAGAGCATGCTTTCAATTCTCTTGCATAGAACACGCTTTCAAGTCTCTTGCATAGAACATGCTTTCAATTTTCATGCATAGAACATGCTTTCAATTACCTTGCACAGAACATGCATTACATTTTGTGTCGGTTGTCTATTATGTTGCATAGAACATGCGTTGTCATCGCACTAATTTTCGATTACGTCACCTTGCATCCTCACCTCGTGCATCTATCGTGCATCCTCACCTCGTCCATCTATCACATGTCCTCACTTCGTGCATCTATCGCACGTCCTTACTTTGTGCATCTGTCGCACGTCCCCATTTTGTGTATGTATCGCACTCTCTCACTGTGTGCATCTATCGCACATCCTCACTTCATGCATCTATCGCAGCCACTCACGTTGTGCATCTATCGCATAATGTTACATTGCGTATCTATCGCACACTTTCACTACATTGTGCATCTATCGCATACTTTCACTGCCTTGTGCATCTATCTCACAACCTCAGACTTTTTGCATCTACCGCAGCATCTTGGGGTATGTGGACGCACGACCCTTAGCAGTTTTTCTCATCTTTTTACGATTTCGACATAATTAGAGTGTGTTTTTATTTCTTTTCGTGTGAAATGTGGTTGGATTTCTTGTGATAATTGTTAGCTTGTTATTACTTATCGCATTGTCTTGCATGATAATGGATTTTCAAAATAGCCAACTTCGCGAAGCGTGTGAGTCTAGCTTTCAAAGTATATTCTTTGTGCATATCATTTGCATCTTGCCCCCGAACTACACTGGTTTGATTCCTTACAAAAGGATACGTAGGTAGCTCTCAAGCTCAACCAATTTATTTTATGTCTTGATTGCTTGCCCAAGTCTTATAACATTGTCAAAATGGGTCGTCTCTGGGCTTTGACATTCATCAGCCACTTATAGTGTACGGCCGGCCACTAATAAGTGGATGGCCGGCCACTAGTGGGTCTGCAGGCCTCCGAGTGGTCAGGCTTGAAAAAAAAACTATTGTGGTAAAAAAAAAAAAAAGACGTAAGGCTTGTAGGTTTCTAAGGCTCAAATCTGAGGCTTTCTGCTGAGGAAATCAAGCATTTCACAAGCTTGTGCATTCATCATTGGGCGATCAATCAGTGGTGCCCAAGTCGTAAGGGCGATCAAAAATGAGGTGTCTATAGTTGCCCCTCATTGACAGAGCTCGAAGTCATGTGTGAAAAAATAGATGTTTTTGCCAACTCTGCCAGTTGTCTCCACAGGTGCATGCGCTGCACCAGCTGTGTCTGTATGGATATTTCCAAGATAGTCTCATATATTTCTATATATAGATGACCCTCTCTCATAAATTAGGGTTAACAAAAATTGAAGAAGGAAAATTCCAAAAAATATCTCTCTCTCTATCTTGTAACCTACACACTCTCTCTACACTTCCTAAACCTAATTTCTAAGGTTCTTTGCTGAGGTTCTCACGCTTGAATTTCAGCTCTTGAGGGTGTGGAATTGGTGGTTTATAACTAAAAGGGTTACTCCTCTTCAAGAGGTGTAACTCCAAGCTTCTTTTCCTTATTTATTTTCCATCATTTCTTGTTGTTTTTGCATTGTTTTTCACCTGTTTTTATGGGCTGAAGCTTGTGGTTTAAGGCCATTACAGGTAAAGGGGTTGACCACCTTTCTTTGAACCTTGCTTCCTAGGCTTTTACCCTTGTGTTTCCTATCTCTTCATCACCTCTTTTTGAGCTTTTTACCATTGAATTTCAGAGGCTTTCAGAGGCTAAAAATGATATTTTGAAGTCCCAAAAATAGTGGGGTTTGCCTCCCCTCCTTGTGCTTGTTCACTAGCTTAAATTCCTCAATATTGTAGTTACTTTTTTCAAGCTTTTCCATGTGAATTTCAGTCTTATTTTTGACTTTTTTAGGACTATTTTAGGTTGTTTATTTCATTTGTGCCTTGTATAGCATGCTGATAGCATAATAGTCCTCATAGGTTTGGTGTTTTAGGTATTAGACACCAACCTATTTGAGTTAATAGTATTTATTTACTACTTTTCATACTTGTGTTCATCTCTAAGGACTTTTGCACTGTGCCTCTCTTCTTTATTTTCCTTTTCATTAGTGGACTTAACTCTCACTCTTTGGACTAAAATGACTAATGAATGGAAAGGTAACTAAAAGAGGTAATAAAAGTGGACTAAAATGGACCAAGATAATAAAATCAACTCGGATTCAATCAAATGTTAATTGAACCCGTTGAGTCTTGAAGCACTTCATACTAACTAGTAATGAAAATGGTTCAAGATTCAAAGTTAACCACTTCCCTTGATCAATTCCATGATAGGGAGAGGTTTTTGTTGGTCTATTGTTTCATTTATTGAGATTGTATCCCTTGGTTTATAAGTCGTCATGTAATGAATTTGCGTCGATTGATGGCTTGCGAATCAAGCCTACCCCTTCTTTGAGCTGTTTGATGATAAGGAGAGGTAGGGTGGACAGACATCTCCTGAAAATGCTCTATCTGTGCTCTGTTTGTTATCTGTTGCAGCGAAGCAGTACCACAAACTAGTGGCCAGCCGGCCACTTTTTCTGTACAGCCAACCACTTTTCTGGCCAGCCAGCCACTTTTTTTTTTTTTTTCAACCAGGTAGTGTCCTTTTCTCTTGCAGAACAAAACAGAGGCTGAAGCAAAACAAAGCAATTTTCTGACTGCAAAACAGAATCCTTTTGGCAGCAAAACAGAGGCATTTTCAAGTGGAAACCGTCTTCATGCATGAGCATTCCTTACTTCTCAGGGCTGATTAGTTAGAATACTTAATTACGTAGCTTAATTAATTCTATAGTGTAACTACTTAGTTAGTCCTTTGTATTATTATATTTGTGTTGTAATTAATTAGTTAAAGTAACTAGTTAATTTTGTGTTGTAATTATTTAATTAGCTAGAATAGTTAGTTAAATTCGGCGTTGTAATAGTTAGTTAAGTAGCTTAGCTAATTCATTTATTCAGACCCTCTTGTGTGAGGGGCAATTTGTACTAATTAGCTAGTGTAGTTAATTTATTTCATTTGGTTTGTAATAGTTAGTTAATTCGTAGTAATTAACTAGAGCATTTGTTTGGACCCTCTTGTACAAGGGTGAAAATGTAATAATGTTTGTATGTCTTCCAACCTCACGTCTTTCTCTCTTTTATTTACCCGCTTATGATGGATAGTTTGCATCATATTTCATTTAGCATTTCTCATGTATAAGGCATTCATTTGTCTTACATGCATTAGGCTCGGCGTATCATTTTAATTCACATTGTTATTTATTACTTCTTTGAAAATGTGCTCAAATCACATGCTATCAAATTGATTCACATGTTATGTTAGTAGCCGAGCCGATTTAAATTGCATATCATATGTGTTGCATAAGTCATGTTGCATTATTTAGGAGCACGCATGTTTTCTAATTCTTTTGCTTTGTTTGGCTTCTTTTGGAGTACTAAGTGAGCATTTATTGCTTTAGTATATCGCATACAAGTGATTGTTACCATGTCAAGCTTGAATACCATGAGGCCAAGTGCTTAATTGATATAAACTCTTGAATGCCTGTAGATGAAGGCTAATTGCTTAAATTGGAATAATTTGAGTAATGTATATATGAGATCATTTTTCCAAGTGGTACATATTCAAAACAATTTTTAAACAAACATGAAATCAAAGAGTTCTAATTTTTGCAAATCAGCATATACTTGTGTGCATCACATAATAATAATAGTCTAATAATCGGAACAAGAGTATATAATGTAAATAAGAATCCCATCATGATTAGTAGAGGCCGATCTTTGATCGGGTGAGTGGGGTGCTCAATCCATGACCTTCCCCTCTCATACCTAAATTCTCGAGCCAAGACACTTTGGTGATGATAGATAAGTGGCCTTTGGCACGAGTTTCGGGTTTCTTAAATTTTTTAAAAATATTTAGGTGGCGTCTCTGTAATCTGGCAATGCGGTCTATTTTTGACATTTTGATTTAAAATCAATTTTCCAAAAGAATTGTCAGATTTGGACTCATTTGTGTTTATCTATTTCACATTGCACTTGTGGAATCAGATTCAGAGCCACAGGAATCCGATTGTAGGGCTCATCGTATCCGAAAGGAGCACGAAAAGCAAGCTACAACTATATGCCTGTAGAAAATCACATTGATCAGATATCGATAGCTACGTGATCAAATCCGTTTTGTATAAATAAATAAAAAATGGACAGTAAAAAAATAAACGGTTGACAGAAATCTGATTTGATCACGTAGTTATTAATATCTGATCAACATGATTTTTTATAGGCATATAATGCTCGACAAGTTCTACACATTCACCAGTTCGAATTATCAAAACGAAATCCGTGGTAAGCCCTTACAGGCCCAACAGTATCCTCCAGTCCGATCACGAACTGAAGGGAAGCCATATCCATTAGATATTCTAGCACTCCATTTGGATTGAAAGGTTCGGTAACCAAAAAAGAAAGAAAAGAAATAGAGAGTACAGATTTTCTTGTCACTTGTTTAAATGATTAATGAGATAAGTAATGGTGAAATGTAAAAAAAATAAAATAAAATAATTGTGAAAAGCACAAATCACTGCAAACTTAGTTATTGTTTCTCATCAAAAGTTGTGAGATTTAGTGAGAAACTAAAATTACTCTATACAAAAAAATTATAATACCTAAACTACCCCTCTACATACAAAACAAATAAAATAAAAAGACATACATCTTTTTTTTAATCATTATCTATCCAAATAAAAATGTAAAAAATCACAACCATTTCGGTTCTTTTCTTAATTAGGTGAGAAACTCCAATTATTTTCTTTCTTTTCTCATCTCTCAATCCAAACATAGTGTTGGAGTTATCACATAATATTATTTACATGATACTCTCGATCAATGAGAAACAACAACACATATTAAATAAGTTATTCTTCATCACCTAACTATGTGACAAAAATGAATTAATAACACATTTCAATTATTAATTTTTTGCTACATAACTAGTTTAATATACCAACTGTCATATAATTCTACTACATAACTAATTTAATATACCAAATGTCAAATAATTCTTCTGAACTAGAATAATTACTCAACAAACAGTCGCGTCCATCGACTAGAAAATTATTCAGCCATCCCTTCGAACCACTTCAGCAATAGAAGTCATTCATATGAAATTTGATAGCCACTATATTTTATATCCACAATTTGGCATCAATTCATGTGAGGAGGACAATGAATGTAGTTTCAATGCTTCAGATTTAATAATCAATCTAATCTATTAGAGTAGTTTAATTCGTCATTCTTGTATATTATTAATTAAAATGTTATGAGAACAATCTTTATTAAAGATAAAAATTGATTACATTTTTATTTTTTTATGGACCCTTTCTTTGTTGATGTATATTTTATATTTATTTTCTTACATAATTAATTGTTTGGTTTGACGTAATTTTTTAAAAAAAATTATCAATTTTGTTTGGGAGTTAGCTAAAAAGTTAGTTTATTGGTTAAAAATAAACCTATAAAAAAACTACGATGGGCTTCCCTCCAATCTAAGATTTGGACTAGATGGTGCTATTTTTGCCCGTGGAACTCACCATAAGTCTCATTTCCATTATCTAAACTATTTATTTTGTAAGTCCTTCATGTATATTATTCATAAAATAAATAGATCATTGAATAATCGTAACGATATTAGATATTCAATTTATCGCATTTGTCTTTTTAAAAAATGGACACCAAATGTATTTTTGAAAATTGACAATCTTTTTTTTTAATTTTTTATGACAAACGCTATAGATTGAACACGTTACGATTATCGAAAATAACTAATTTTTTTGTATAAATAATATATACAGCAACCCTATAATGTTAATAATTCAGATCATTGAAATGGGGGCAAACAGCACCCTCCAATCCAAACTCAAAAACTAATACTAAAACACCTAGTTAGTTTGTTTTAGTCATTCCTAACTTTTTTAGTATTTCTAATACCTTTGAGATGGAATAAAATTAGACCTTTCTAAGCGAAAAATGAAAGTTTTTTTAACATGATGAATATCTTTTCTTTTTTTTGGGGGGGGGGGGGAATTACACAGACACCCCTAAGATTTACACGGACACCCCTAAGATTTCTATTTAATACAGATTCTTCCCTCGTATTTGAAAATTTTTATTTCCCTCCCTGAGGTTTGTAATCTCATTACAAATTGTCCCATGGATTGCTGATATCATACCTTAAAATTTTTTAAATAATTATCTTGCTCTTTTTCCTACCATTTTTTTCCTATCATCATGACTACATTATATAACTTTTCATTATTAAATTCTACCTGAACATATTCTTATTGAGTGATGATATACAAACATAAATTTTATATAGAATTTTCAAATACAATGATATAGCTTAATGGTGACCTTTCACTTTAAAACAAAATACCTATAAATATAATTTATATTTACAACAATATCACTATTACAACATTTTTATGATATTTTTTGTATAAATTTTTATATATGAATATAATGTCATGCCCCGACATGTTAACCCATGTTATAATTACCAATCCTTTATTAATCTCCAAGTTCAAAGTATAAAAAAAGATTATAGAAAATTAATCAAAGGACAACCATTTCATAAGTCTAGTGTTTATCTTTCTTGTAGATGTTACATTTCCCCTTTACAACACTAGTGATCACAATAATAATACATTATAGTTTAAGAAATAAAATAGATACAACAAAATGCCTACAGAGGGCTTACATCTTTCAAGACTAGGGCCTTGATTACAAACATAAGTGGAATTTCTATCCAAAGCACTTAAGCCCGGTGGCTATAATTACATAAAACATCCAAAATTATGTGCTCCATCAAGATCTCCACCAATTCCTAATTGAGTGGAGGCATATCATCACAACCTGAAATGTATGTTATGATAGGAATGAGCTAATGCCTAGTAGAGAATATATCTTATAAGGCATATAAACATTTGATATAATCATGTGTAACACAAAATCTGTTACTCTAAGACTTTTTGTCACGACCCAAACCCACCCCTATAAGTTTAGCGTCATAACTGGCCAGTAATCCTGGGCTTACCAAAGGCCTCTGAACAAATTAAACAAAATACAGGGGCTACTGGAAGCAAATACAAACATACAACATCCATAGAGCTGTGTAGACATACATGAGATAGGAAATTTTTAATTACGTAATTAAGACGTCATAACCACGTCACCAATGGACATACAGAAAAACAAAAGACTTGTTCAAACTTAACAAAAGAAATACAAAAGATCCATAACATGGTTCACCAAAACTTGACCATTGCAAAACGGGAACCTTCTCGGGAGGCACTGTGGTTGGCTGACAGAACAAAACTCCAGGCAATCAATTCTGAGACTGGTCACGCGCTTGACCACCTACATACATAAATAATAGGATGAGGTGGAGCCCAGTGAATAACAACAGAGTAAAGGTTTTACGAATGATGTCCAAACAATTTCAGAAATCAGAGTACATATCAAAAACAGATTCAAATTCATACACTTAATCAAAAGTCATGAGCAGTTATATGTGGTACATCCATTAACTATCATATCAAATTAGTCATAAAACCCACATGCATAGTCGGTACCGACGACCCCAAAGGTCCATATCTTATGCACAAGCAACCATTGTATTGTTTCTCCTAGGTGAGGGCCATATAATCATAAGCCACGGTATTGTTTCCCCTGGGCAAGGGCCATATAAGCATAAGACACGGTATTGTTTCCCCCGGACGAGGACCACGTGAACGGAGGATGCCACAAATACATTTCAGAAAAAATTGGATATTCATTCATTATTCACAAAATAGCATTTTATAAACCAAAACACATCTTAACATTCTGGAATTACTTATAATCAAATGTAGCTTTACAAAGTTGTTACTCACAGATAATTCTGATAGCAGAATGGACAGAGCAGACAAATCGGATAGTCTATGGTGCATGACCTACACAAACACATAACAAATGCATATTGAAACACATGCTTGGAAAACACATAACTCATTCCTTTTCTATCTTGGTGTGTTTCTAATTCTTATCCTCATTATTGTGTCTTAATTAAGACTTAGGAATGCCTAAGATGCAATGAGAATGCCAAAATGTACTTCAGAACATTTAGTCAAATTTTCAAAAATAAGGCAGTCCGCTCGAGCGTAACATCAGTCGCTCGAGTGGTCTGCAAAGTTTGCAAAAGCACTAGTTGCATAATTTGTACGCTCGACAGACGCTCGAGCCAAAGACTGAGTAAGCAAGATCTCCACTCGAGCGCAACTTCGATCGCTCGAGCAGTCTGTAAAACTCTATAAAACTTCTAGGAACATGAATTTTACGCTCAAGCGAAGGATTAAAAATAAGGGTGGTCGTTCGAGCACAGGTTCTGCCGTTCGAGCCAACCCCTAAACTCTGCAAAAGTATTAGGATCTCGCATTCTTCGCTTGAGCGCAGACTATAACGCTCAAGCGGAGAGTGTGAATTTTGGAATTTCCAAATTGCATTCCCAACTTCAAAACTCAATTCAATGCATCAAAACACATCCTTTTGGGCCAAAACTTATTAAAACATTGAGAAACTCATAATACATGATGAATTACAAACCATTTCGTAAAATCAAGCCCAAAAGCTTTGATTGTACAAGATCAAGTTTGAAACTTTGAAAACATAATATGCATGTAATGATATGAGCTTCAACTTTCCAAAACATGATCAATTGAGATGTTTGATACAAAAACATGTTGAATTCTTAAAACATAGCCAAGGCAAGGTCATGCATGTGAAAATGGTTGGGAATCGAACTCAAAACTTCATGATTTATGTATGCATGCATGTTTTGTTCATCCATTCTATTTCTTTAGCTTAATTCTTGCACCTCCTAGCTCAGTTCTCTTGAATTCATTCACTAAAGTCTTACATATAAAGATCAAGAGTAAGATTCTTACCTAGGGCTCCCAATGGAGCAACTCTTCAAGTCTTCTAGCAAATTCCTTCCAAACCTTAGCAATTCTTCTCTTCCTTCTACTTGAGTTCAGTTCTAATCTACCCTCTCTCTCTCTCTCTCTCTCTCTCTCTCTCTCTCTCTCTCACATTTTAGTTTCAAAGAGGATAGAAAATGATGAGTCTAGCATATGCTTATAAGCCTTATATAGGCTTGATTAAGGAGTTTAATTAACTTGAGTTAAAGATAACTAATTGGGATTATTTATTCTAATTATTTGATTCTGAATCAGATTTCAATCAAACTTACCATAAATTTCTAAAAATTCCAAATAACACATAAACCTAGCCAATTTCATGATTAGATGCCGATAAGGCCTTCAATTTGCTTACCGAATCAACAATACAAATAGATATTCCCACCATGAACAGATATAATACAACTCACATATGGAATGCACAATTAACACATGATTTCTCCTTAATTACTCATTAAGCATTCTTAATTAAAGATTATAGGCTAATCATAGGTCAGGATTGTTACACTTTTATTCAAAACAAATCCACACAAGTATATATACATATATATGTAAGAATATAAAACATTTCCAAATAATTCCATATTTATTAACCAATTCCATATTTTTCCATCCTTACACGGATGGCTTGTAACAATTAGTTTTGGGGAACCGCTGGAGCGGTCATTCGATCACTCAAGTAGTGATGCGAAGCTTCCAGTATCTTGGCTGGTTGCAGGAGTGGTCAAGTTGTCGATCGAGCGAAGTTGTGAGGCTTCCAGTATTTCCATTGCAGCTCTACAAAACTTTTGGGCCTTTGAGTTTAATGCTTAAGCGATGTTTAGTTAGCTCGAGCAGTCTATTTATATTATGTGTATTGCTCAAGCGATGGAAAGTTCGCTCGAGCGATCTATTCGGGACAACTGAGTTAAAATACGATCTAAACTCATTTTTAGCTCACTTTTTCATACCCTTTCTCTCTATATCAGTCTTTTTCAAAAACCCTAGCCTTATAACTTTAGATTTCATCTATCTATAGCAAGAATCCATCTTTGTGCCTTCAACAAAGTTGTTACTTTCACCAAAAGCTACATTTTGAACCGATTATATAGTGCTATTTCGGAATTTCATTGCTTGGATCTTCATCTTTCAGTCACAACCCTTGAGTTAGGAATATCTTTACCCTTGTATATTCATAATTTGGTTTAAGTGTGTGTGAATCTTAAGGTGTGGGTGATTATTGAGATGAGTGATACACACACACACACACACACACACATATATATATATGGATTTTGTGATGATAATGGGTTTTGGTTTGAAATTGATGAAGCGTTGGGTATCCATTTATGGAAATTAGTGTAAAAAGACTCAAACCAAGGAAAGGTAATACATAAAAGGAAAAGCCCTAAAAACTTTTGTGTAACCCTAAAGATTATTAAAGGATTTTGACTTAAAAGGAAAAGATAAATTGATGAGTAGAATTGGAGGGTCCTTGTGATTCCTTACAATATGTTTAAGGTGTTATTTTTGGAATGTGGTTTTGTTATGCTTTATGATCTAACCACGTGGAATGTATTGAGGTCCTCGCTTGCCCGGTCGTGTGAGGACGACAAATGTGGGAATGTGTTGAGGTGTTCATTTGCCGATCGTGAGAGGACGACAAATGTGAAATGATTGAGGTGTCCATTAGCCATTCGTGTGAGGACAGAAAAATGTGGAATTGAATGTAGAGTTGTGTGTTGTGTGTTGTGTTATAAAATTGGAAACATTGAATCCATGGATGCTGGTAGAGATCATGCATGTTTTAAATCAATGTTTATATAGTTGGTTAAATATATTCTCTACTAGGTAATTGCTCATTCCTAGCTAATAACATTTCAGGACACGATGAGCCATAACCCCGCCAATAAAAAAAGAAGATGACAATCTCTTTTAAACCTTAATTTTTGTGAACTTTGAAGTTGTAATTAACTGTTGAACTTCTATATTATTATTTTGCAAATTGCGCCTTTTGTATTAAGTGGCAACAATGTAATTAGTAAACCCAGAGGACAATGTGTTTTGTTATTTTCTCTAACTTATTGAACTATGAGCTATAATATGTAATTATGTAAGCTGAAAACTATAGTTCAATGAGAAAGAGAAATATTGGAATTGATTCGTGCTGTTTGGAATTATGAGGCACGTTTTTAATGGTTGTTACATTGGAATTGTTTCCGAGGTGTTACAATTGGTATCAGAGCTAACCGGATCAAATACCTGGAGCTCGTAGGAAGCGGCTTTTGTTACATTGGGTTGTCATGCTAGAACGACGGGTTGGTTATCTTACTTGACTATGTGTTTATGTGATTAGGAAGGTATGTGGTCAATCCTCTAGGATATGACTTGTGTCCATTGCATTCATCGAAGTCCCTTTGGAAAGGCACTTAATCAATGCTTTTTCCGTTGGGAAATCTTTGAGTATTGTGGGATAAGTTGATATCTTGGGAGAGGGATCCAGATGTGTTCTATGTGCTTATGTGTTTAGAATGAGATTAAGACTTAAGAAGGAAATGATGTGCGAATTGATTAACTAGTATGTGAATTTTGAGTTAATCTTGCTCCACATCTACTTTTATATAGGATTTTGAGACGTGGTGGGGGTCGTGGCAGACCTCATCGAGGTAGTCGGGACATTTTGGATTAACCAAAGATCCCTTTTCTAGAAGAAAGAATGGGTCAAAATAATGTGGCCTCTCTACCAGCCCAAGATGTTATGGCAACGTTGGCTCAAGAGATGGTCGGGGCTCTTAAGGAGTCAATGGATATTCTTAGGGCTGAGAAAGTGGCTAGGACTATTGAAGGGGAGACAAGGGCTTCATTTTTGAATAAGGAATTCTTCTGCTCTAATCCTGTTGAATTTCTTGGTGGTGCTGAATCATTAAAGGCGGACGAATGGCTTGGGCAAATCACCAAATCTTTCAAGATTTTGGACACCTGTGAGGGTGAACTTCAGGTGGCGCTTGCCACTTATCAATTAAAAGGGGACACAAGCCAAAGATAGAAATATGCCAAGGGTCGTATCAAACACACTTGGGAGGCATTTTCTTATGCCTTTCAAGAGAAATACTTTCCTCCTACTGCAAGGGAATGCTTAAGGAGGAAGTTTGAGGAACTTGAACAATCTGACTCCATAGTAGCAGAGTTTGAAGCCACCTTTACAAGCTTATCCTGTTTTACACCAGATCTTGTGGCGATGGAAGAACGTCCGTGTCTAGAGTTTGAAAAAAAGGCTGAGGCCGGGAATCTTGATGAAGGTGATAGGGAACATAATCTGGGATTATAATAGACTAGTGGAGTCCGCGGCACATGTTGAGATTATATTTGAGGGCGAAGAGAAGAGGCGACGACTTAAGACACAAGGGTTTTCAGAGTCTCGAGGGGACACTATAGCATCCAAAAAGTCGAAGGGTTTTGCGTCTTCTTAGCTACCACCACTGTGTCACGGACTCCTACATCTAAGAAGAGTACGAATAGTACAAGACAAAGTGGGGTCACTTGTTATCAATGTGGTGAGTAGCGTCATAAATCTATTGCATGTCTGCTCGTTCTCAGAGCCAAACACCGAGTGGAAGTCAACCACTCATTTGTTATCAATGTGGCCAAGCTAGTCATATAAAGAGGTCTTGTCCCTAGATTGCCAAGATGACCAGTGCTTCAAGGTTTCAGTTAGGACAGAGCCAGAGGTAGACTTATCAGCTAGTTCATTATGGACAGGCGTCTAGAGACATACATGGAGCCACTTTTGCGCAGGCTGTGCAACATGCCTATCATTAGAGAGGTGATTAGATTGAACAGAAACCCCAAGTGAGAGTCTATGTTGTTACCGCATCCAAGCAGTCATCTAGGTCGTTAGTGATGCGAGGTACATATCTTATATATAATACTTAGGTCAATGTGTTGATAGATACAAGGCCATCTCATTCATTCATAGCATCTGCATTCACATCCATGTTGGGGTTAGAGATTGACCAATTAGAGTCTTCACTTGTGATAGAATCACTAGTTGGGGGTAAGATTGTTCTGAACCAGGGGTGCCACGGGTGTGTGATCAAAGTCGCTAATCGTTGACTCCCTTTTAGTTTGGTGTTATTAGATATGACGGTTTTGACGTCATCTTCGGTATGGACTGGTTGTCCTCCTATCGTGCCATCATAGATTGTTATCGTGGGTAAGTTACTGTGTGCACTGCGGGTGGAGATTGTTTTTATTTCCTGGGGGATAGGACTGATAGACTTTTACAACCATTATATAACTCTCGTAGTTGAGGCCAATTTACTTCTCTTCTTGCAACTTTTACGAATGACAGGAACAGTAGAATATGAGGGGTATTTCCAAGGGTGGTTTGTGAGTATTTAGATGTCTTCCCAGAAGACCTCACTGAATTGCCTTCTCATCATGAGGTCAAGTTTTCTATAGACTTAGTGTCTGGCACGGTGCCCATTTCCATGTCACCCTATAGATTTGCACTGACAGAGTCGCTCATTCTGAAGGAACAATTGCAAGAATTACTAGACAAGGGTTTAATACACCCTAGTACCTTGCTATGGAGAGCACCGGCTCTCTTTGCTAAAAAAAAAGGATGGTTCATTGCCGTTATGCATTAATTACGACAAGTTAAATATGGTTACTGTCAAGAACAAATACCCGTTGCCTAGAATTAATGACTTAATTGATCAACTTAAGGGTTCCAGATGTTTCTCAAAGATAAACTTAAGGTAGACTTATCATTAACTACGAGTAAAGGAGGAGGGTGTACCAAAAATAACTTTTCATACTCAATATGGCCATTACGAATTCTTTGTAATGCCCTTTGGTTTGACCAATTCTCCTGCCACTTTTATGGATTTGATGAATCAAGTCTTCCGAGAATATCTGGACAAGTTTGTGGTAGTTTTTGTGGATGACATAATGAGGAACACGAGGCACACCTTCGTATTGTTTTGCAATTGCTTAGGGAGCACAGGTTATACGCTAAATATGAGAAATGTGAGTTCTGGCTCTAAGGTAAAATTCTTAGGTCATGTCATTTCTAATGATGGGGTTAGGGTGGATTCTTCAAAGACCAAGGCGGTGTAGAATTGGGAGCGACCTAAGAATGCTTTTGAGATCCACAGTTTATTGGGTCTTACCGGCTACTATAGGCGGTTTGTGAAAGACTTCTCCACATTAGCATCTCTATTGACTAGGCTAACCAGAAAATAGGGAAGTTTGTTTAGAGCGAGTCATATGAGAAATCCTTCTTAGAGCTAAAGGTTAGATTGACCACTACACCAATTTTAATCATTTCAGAAAGAGGTTTGGGTTACACTGTTTACTATGATGCCTCTAAAGAAGGTATAGGGTATGTTTTGACGCAAGCAGGTAAAGTAGTGGTGTATGGTTCACGCCAATTAAAAACCCACAAAAGAAATTATCCAACTCATGACTTGGAGTTGGTTACGGTTATCTTTGCTTTAAAATTGTGGAGACATTATTTGGATGGGGAGAAATTTGAGGTGTTCTCAGATCATAAAAGTCTTAAGTACATATTCTCCCAAAAAGATTTGAACTTACGTCAAAGGAGGTGGATGGAATTCTTGGAAGATTATGATTTTGAATTACACTATCATCCGGGAAAGGCCAATGTGGTGGCCGATGCTTTAAGTAGAAAATCTGTGAATGCCATTGCTAATCTTGCTATTAGAGAATGGGAAATGTTGGGTGATTTGGGCAAATTTGATTTGCATCTCAGTGAATCTCTTGAGCATGCTACCTTGTTTTTCGTCCTTGTATAACCAATGCTTGCTACTCGGGTTATAGAGGTACAATGGGAAAATTCGAAAGTTGAAGCAATCAAGGAGAAAGCAACACAAGGGAAGGAGGAAAAAGGTTTGAGGGTAGATTCTGATTCTAATGTCCGGTATTTAGATTGTTTTTTTGTACCTGAGTCAAGTAGAGATGAGGTACTTTGGGAATTTCATCATTCCCGCCTTGTAGTACATCTGGGAGGCACAGAAATGTACCATGACCTTAGCCAACAATTTTGGTGGAGAGGTATGAAGCGAGACATAGCATTATTTGTGTCTAAGTGTTTAACTTGTTAACAAGTCAAGGCAGAACATCAACAGCTAACCGGGTTACTGCAACCTTTGCCTATAGTTGAATAGAAATGGAAACACATCACTATGAACTTCGTTTCAGGCTTTCCTAGAACACAAAAGGGTAACGATGTAGTTTGGGTAGTTGTAGATTGTGACAACCCTCACCACTAATTAGTGCTAATCTATGATTAAGCATGTTAAGCGACTGATTGACTGAAATTCTGACTGATTGATTGAGTGTATTAGTTTGAATGCATGTCTATATGTTTGACTGTTAATTGATCTGTTCATGTTTTATGTTTCAAACTGTAAATTGAAGGCCTTATCGGCGGCCGAATCTGAAATCGAGTAATGTTTTATGCTAGTTAGAATTTATGTGATTTTATGGTATGTTTAATTGAAATTTGATTTGGTATGATTAAATTGGATTAAATAATGTTAAATTACATTAGTTGGCTTATTTACCCTTTTGCCACTAAGTGGACTTTGCTAGACCAAATGTTTAGTCTTGCTTTACATGTGTTGGCCTCACTTTTCTTCACTTCCTCTAAGAGACCAAACGTGAGAGAGAGCTAGAGACTTGGAGACATTGAATTCATCTAGAATTCTTGCTTGAAATTAGAAGGCTTGAAGAGAGATTGCATGTTTGAGCTTCCATATTTGAAATTGAAGACTTAAGGTAGAGAATTTACCTTCTTGTCCATATTTTGGGTTGGTTCTTGCATGGTTTACAGGATTGTTGGAGTTTAGAGCCAAGTTATGGCTTAAATTGTTGAATTGAAACTTGTATCATGCATGCATGTACACATTTGTGAGTCTTGAGGTTATTATCATGGAAATTGTTACATGCATGTCCATATTCTAGCTTTGGTCCATGAATTCAACTTGTTTTTGAAAGAATTGACTCATTTGATCTTGTATTGGAAGCTTTGATTTCATTTGAACTCATGCATGTTACATACACTTTATGTTCTTGATGTTTATTTGAAAGTGGTGTTCAATTGACTCATCTTTGGGCTTTGATTTCTCAAATTGATCTTCAAAACATGTTACACTATGAGTTTACAAGAGTTTTCCAGAAAATTAGCCCAAGAGGGTCGAAATTGATGCTTTAAATATTGAGTTTCATGCTTGGAGACCAATCTGGAAATTCCAGATTTTGGATCCACGCTCAAGCGTACACCCTGAGTTCATGCAGTCCGCTCGAGCGAGGACTTATGTCTCACACTCGAGCGAGGGTCGAGCGCCCATCAAGCGTGAATTTCATGCATCCAGTACTTTTACAGTCCGCTCGAGCGAGGAAAGTCACGCTCGAGTGGAGCTCCTTTGTCTGCATGTCCACTTGAGCGTAGAAAGCCACGCTCGAGCGAGACCCCTGTTTTCTGAAAATTCTGAAAAGTGTTTTGAAGTGCATCTTTGCATCCTCATTCCATCCTAGGCATTCCTAGACTTAGTTTAAGGCATCTTAATGAGGATATTGATGTAGAACCACACCGAGTCAAGATAGAAACTAAGTCATTGTTTCCCAAGTGTGTAACTTAGTGTGTGTTCGTTCTGTAACTGTGAAGGGTTGGCATCCAAGGACGCTCTAGCCTATCTGTAGCCCAGAACTCTATGAGTAACAATGTTGTAAAGATATATTCAATCATGAATACTTTCTGAATGATCAACTGTACTGCTTTCTGAAATGATATTTCTTACTAAATGAATGCTTATTCTATTTGCGAATTGTATTCGTGGCATCCATAGCAATTTACTGTTACTGTACTGTACTTCTACTATCACAGAGATCTCTGTCGGTTCCCATGCTTGGAACCACTACTGTTTACTGATATGATGGCCATCAATTGATTGTTCGGTCTGTTAAGACCTACTGTACTGTTTGCTATTGGATGTACCACTTATGACTGGTATGATCGAATAACTGATATACTGTTCAAATGATTGTTTTAAATACTGAAAGGACATTCATTCCTAACCCCTTTACGCATATGTTATTTACTGGGCTTTAGCTTACTGTTTATATATATATATATATATATATATGTAAGTGTCCAGGCACCGGATCAAAGCTAGGAGCATTAGGTTAAACTCCATTTTTGTCAAGCCAACCAATGTGCCTCACTGTGAGGTTCCAAGTGCTGCCAAGCTACGGCTGCTTGGGGGTGTTTTAGATTTCCCCCTTTCTGTTTCTGTTTTGTATGGACTGTATGAGACCTGTACTGTACTGTTTTGGTAGGGATTTGGTCCCTAACTTGAATGCCTGTATATGATGTATATATATACTGTTATGATTTTGAATGTGAATATGTTATGAAAAGTCTTTTTGCATACAGACTGTCACAGCTCATTCGATATCTTTCATTTACTGTTTTGGCTTCCGCCAGCCCCTGTACTCTGTATTACTGTCTTTACTGTTAAGCAGGCCTTCGGTAATCACGAATTACTGGCTGGTTACGGTGCTAAACCCATAGGGGCAGATTTGGGTCGTGACATAGATCGACTAACTAAGTCGGCTCATTTCCTCGCTATGTCTATGGGTGACTCGGTTGATTACCTAGCTGAGCTTTACGTTAAAGAGATTGTCCGGCTTCATGGAGTTTTGGTGAGTATTGTCTCAAATCGAGCCCCTTGTTTTATCACACGGTTGTGGTGGAGTTTGTAAAGTGTTATGGGTACCCAATTGACCTTTAGTACTGCTTATCACCCCACGCCAACGGGCAGTTTGAACACACTATTCAAATCCTAGAAGACATGTTGAGAGCTTGTGTTTTAGATTCAAAAGTTCTTGGGAAAGACACTTACCTCTAGCTGAGTTTACCTACAATAATAGCTTTCAAGCTAGCATTGAGATGACATCTTTTGAAGCCCTATGTGGGCGTCCGTGTAGATCGCCTGTGTGTTGGATTGAAGTGGGGGATTCACCCATGCTTGGACCTAAGTTAGTTCATGAGACAACCGAAAAAGTGACTCTTATACGGAAGAGGTTAGTTATGGCTCAAAATCAACAAAAGAGTTATGTCGACCAGAGGAGAAGACCTCTATCTTTTGAGGTGGGTGATCATGTGTTTCTGAAAATATCACCTAGAAGGGGGTTAATGAGATTTGGGCGAAGTGGAAAATTATCACCTAGATTCATTGGCCCTTTTGATATTATAGAACGGGCCGGAGAGGTAGCCTATCGCCTTGCCTTGCTACCACAATTATTTAGGGTACATGATGTGTTTCATGTCTCCATGCTTTGCAAGTATAAGCCTAATCCTTCTCATGTCTTAGATTAGACAAATTTGAGATAGATGAGAATGCTTCATATGAAGAGAAATCGATGAAAATCTTGGACATCCAAGAACAAGTCTTGAGAGGCAAATCTATTCCCTTCGTCAAAGTATGATGGCACCACCACGGGGTGGAAAAGGCTACTTGGGAACGAGAAGCCGAAGTCTATGAGAAATACCCAGATTTATTTAATGATATGTAAACTTGCTTGTTTGTTATTATCGGATTATATGTGTATGGTGGTATGTAGAAGAAAGTAAATGGGAAAAACTTAAATCTTCATGCTATTATTTGAATCCTGCTTTAACTTTGTTTTTGATTTGTGCGGTTGTGATGGTTGAAATTATCATTAATATGTTATTCATCTTCCTTGGGAATTGTTGGAGTTGTTTAGCAGGAGTAACATAATTTTGGGGACGAAATTCTTTAAGGGGTAGGTTATAACAGTCAGTTCTAGAGGACCGCTCGAGCAGTCATTCTATCGCTCGACCCGTAATGCGAAGCTTCTCGTATCTTGGCTGGTTACAGGCAAGACCGCTGGAGCGGTCAAGTTGTTACTCGAGCAAAGTTATGAGGCTTCTAGTATTTCCCTTATAACTCTGCAAAACTTCTGGGTCCTTGATTTTACTGCTCGAGTGACGTTTAGTTAGCTCGAACGGTCTGTTTATATTATGTACATCGCTCAAGCGATGGAAAGTTCGCTCGAACGATCTGTTCGGGATAGCTGAGTTAAAATACGATCTAAACTCATTTTTAGCTCACTTTTTCATACTCTTTCTCTTTCTATCAGTCTTTTTCAAAAACCCTAGCCGTATAACTCTAGATTTCATTTATCTATAGCAAGAATCCATCTTTGTGCCTTCAACAAAGTTGTACTCTCGCCAAAAGCTATATTTTGAACCAATTAGATCGTGCTATTTCGGAAGTTCATTGCTTGGATCTTCATCTTTCACTCACAACCCTTGAGGTAGGAATATCTTTATCCTTGTATATTCATAGTTTGGTTTAAGTGTGTGTGAATCTTAAGGTATAAGTGATTATTGAGATGAGTGATATATACACACACATATATATATGGATTTTGTGATGATAATGGGTGGCTTGCAATTGATGAAGGGTTGGGTATCTATTTATGGAAGTTAGTGTAAAAAGACTCAAACCAAGGAAAATTAATACATAGAATGAAAAGTCCTAAAAACTTTTGTGTAACCTTAAAGATTGTTCAAGGATTTTGACTTAAAAGGAAAAAGGAAATTGAAGAATAGAATTGGAAGGTCCTTGTGATTCCTTTCGATATATTTAAGGTGTTATTTTTGGAATGTGGTTTTGTTGTACTTTATGACCTAGCACGTGGAATGTATTGAGGTGTCCACTTGCTCAGTCGTGTGAGGACAACAAATGTGGAAATATATTGAGATGACCACTTACTCAATCGCGAGAGGACGACACATGAGGAAGGACTGAGGTGTTCATTGACCATCCATATAAGGACGGAAAATGTAGAATTGAATGTAGAGTTGTGTGCTGTGTTATAAAATTGGAAACATTGAATCCATGGGTGTTGGTAGAGATCATGCATGTTTTAAATCAAATGTTTATGTACTTGGTTAAATATATTCACTACTAAACAGTTGCTCATTCCTATCTAATAACATTTCAGGACACGATAAGCCACAACCCCGCCAATGAAGAAGAAGATGACAATCTCCTTTAAACCTTAATTTTTGTGAACTTTGAAGTTGAAATTTAACTGTTGAACTTCTATATCATTATTTTTGCAAATTACACCTTTTGTATTAAGTGGCAACAATGTAATTAGTAAACCCAGAGGACGATGTGTTTTGTTGTTTTCTCTAACTTATTGAATTGTGAGCTGTAATATGTAATTAAATAAGTTGAAAACTATAGTTCAATGAGAAAGAGAAACATTGAAATTGATTCGTGTTATTGGGAATTATGGGGTATGTTCTTAATGGTTGTTAGATTGGAATTGTTTCCTTGGTGTTACATGGCCAGGGGGCACCTCACACTTTCTACATTTATTGTCCTTGCACAATTGCGTACATGTACACCTCAAACAATTCTCACATTTATCGCCCTCACACGATTGGGTAAGTGGGCACCTAAATTTCCCCGCGTAGGTACCAAATACATCACATAACATAACATATCTATTCAACAAACCCCTAAATTTATCTCATCACAAAATGTCTCAACACATCTGCACAATATCGATTTAATTCCAATTATCTCTTAAACACCAAAATCCATAGTTAGGGTTTTGTAGAATTTAAGGCTTTTTCCATATTCTTTATCAATCCAAGAATCACGAAATCAAAGTTGGCTTTATTCAAGAATATTCAAATATTACAAAAATTATTGATGCAAAACCTCTCTTTTACGTAAATACTCTTTAAATCAAATCATCTATCTCATATCATACATATACTATGAAAACTACCACATAATCAAATCAAAATATAGATATATAAGGTTAAAAGTATTCCTACCTCAAAGGTGATGATGAAAAGATGAAAACCCAACTTGAAACTCCAACAAACTCATGAATCAATCAATAGAAATCTTAATCAAGGCTTGTTCTTCAACTCTCTTGAACGATCTAAGGTGGATTCTTAGTAAAAATGAGGGTAATCAAGTGTTTTTGGGGCTAGAGTTTCAAAGGGAGAGGAGATGAAAAAGTGAAAGAAAAATGG
This sequence comes from Camellia sinensis, assembly GCF_055761805.1. NCBI lineage: Eukaryota > Viridiplantae > Streptophyta > Magnoliopsida > Ericales > Theaceae > Camellia > Camellia sinensis. The sequence continues at coordinate 66,877,045 of NC_138972.1, forward strand.
GTATAAGTCGACTTTTAAATTTGTTAAACCGAACAGACCACTCAAGCGAATATTTCACCACTCAAGTGGTGAATGCAATCTCTCAAAAATTTTGCAAGTGTGTGAAAATACTAGAAGCCTCACATCTCCGCTTGAGCAACCACTTGACCACTCAAGCAGTCACCTTGAACACAGCTAGTACCCCTGATTTGGATTCAAAGAAAAATACAAAAAAATCAAAATTCAATTTAATCAAAAAATGATTCCCTTAGTTTTAGAACAAAATAATTTTCTGACTGAAATTTTCAAATTTGATGTTGAAGTAAAAGAGGTTAATACTTTGTATAAAAATCTCATAAAATCAATTTAGACTATTTAATTTATAAGAAATAATTACCACCAAAAATTATTTCAAAATTGTAAGTTTTGCAAAACTCAATATTCACACTTAGAAAAATTTCATGCCAAGTCAAATTTTCAATAGCAAATATTTTTAATACAACCTCTATTATACGAAAGTGAATAAGGGTCGAGTTTTGACCTTAGTCGGTACATATAATTTTTTTTTTTTTATTTCTACCATTATATCTAGATTAGATCAATTTAAGTTAAATATATTTAAAAAGTGTAAAATTTGTACAAAGAACTTTAAAAAAAAAAAAAAATTCTATTGAATACTACAAAATAAGATAATGTATTAAATTTTTGTATAAATTTATATTTGGGGAACATAAAAAAAATACAAAATATTATACTTCCTAAGTATATCTAGATTAGATGTATCTAAAAAAATAAAAAAATTACTTAAAATATTATTTTAAAAAAAAAGCCTGTGTAACGATATTCGATATCTAATTTATTGCATTTGTCTTTTTAAAAAATGGACGCCAAGTGTATTTTTGAAAAGGATAAATTACACTGACACCCCTAAGGTTGTTAATTAATACAGATCCCCCCTTACGTTTGAAAAATTACATTCTCTTCTTTGAGGTTTGTAATCTCATTACAAATATATTGCCCTTTAGATTGCTGATATCATCCCCTAAAAATTTTTAAATGACCATTTTGTCCTTTTTTATACCATTTCTTCTTCCTATCATCATGACTACATTCCACAACTTTCTATAATTAAATTTTACCTAAACATATTTTTATTGAGTAATGATATACAAATATAAATTTTATTTTAGATTTTCAAACACAATGATATAGTTTAATGGTAACTAGTAGCAGAGCCACATGGGGATTAGGGGGGTCATGTGTCCCCTTGAATTTTATTTTATTTTTTTTACATATGTATATAAATAAAATTTTAAATAAAAATAATATTTAGAATAAAATGTCAAGAGTATTTTTAAATTTATGAAAACAATAGTGATTGTTTTATTGAAAATGAAGTGATTACAACAAATTATATTTTTATGTATGAAAATTTTGTAAAAAAATCTCAATATAAAGGTAATATCTATCATTATTGATATACAAATATAATTAATATCACTATATATATGTAAAAATTACTAGAATGCTAGTTATATTTTCATATGGAGTTCGCCCTTCATATGTTGTTTTACTATTGGTTGGTGATATTATATACCAATAATGACGTAATATCACTATTGTATGAAATCTTTACTCAAATTTTGTAAAAATTTGATTTATCTTACCATTATATAATTTATTTTACCACTTAAATATATGACTTTTTTACATTGTCCATGATACACTAGTTACACGCAATACTTTTTTTTCGATTTTACTTGAAATTAATTGTAAAATTTTATGTGAAATACTTGTGTAACAATTTATTTAATTTTCTGTACTTAATATTAATTCAAAAATTATTATTATCTTATTATTGTTGGTTATGGAAAAAAAAATTAAAGTTGTAATTAATAAGTGTCCCTCCTAATTTAGTTTCCTAACTCCGCCACTGATGGTAACCTTTCACTTTAAAACAAAACATTCATAAATATGATTTATATTTACAGCAACATCACTATCACAACATTTTTATGATATTTTTTATATATGAATAGAATTTTTCATTTTTATTTCTATCGTCATTTTCTTTCTCTTCTATTCATCCTTATTTATTACAGTATTACCAAATACTATCATTCACATTTATTATAATATTACTGAACATTTGTATTTTTTTATTTTTTGTATTTAGTGAATTTTAAAAAATCATAAAATATTATATTTCTTATGTATAGCTAAATTGGGTGTATCTAAAAAAATAAAAATTAAAAATTGCTTAAAATATTTAAAAAATTCAGTAAAATAAAAAATAAAAAAAATTAATTTTTTGTGTGAGTTAAACCAAAGAAGATGATTGTTATTTCTCTTGAAATGACATGAATAAAATATCAACATTATTTTGTTATTTTATATGTATAAAGGTTAAAGGACAAATATGTCATTTTAATCTGAGAAGGGGTAAGTGTAATTTTTCAAACATGGGGAGAAAATCTATATTAAACAGAAACCTTAGGGGGTGTTATGTTAGTGTAATTTACCCTTTTGAAAATTGACAATCAAATTTTTTATTTTTTTATTTTTTTATGACAAAAACTATAGATTAAACACGCTACGATTATCAGAAATACTTAATTTTTTATGTGAATGATATATATAAAAGATCCTATATAATTAATAGTTCGGATCATTGAAACGGGGGTCAACCAGCATCCTCCAATCCAAAAAACAACTAGTTAGTTTGTTTTAAACATTTCTAACTTTTTTTTAGTATTTCTAATACCTTTTAGACAGAATAAAATTAAACTTTTTTAAACGAAAAATGAAAGTTTTTTATCAAAATTTTTTTTTAACAGGCTGTTAACTAAATACTAGTCATAGAACTAATTAGTACTAGTAATATACAGTGTTTTAACTATTTGTTGCAGTTCCTTTGCTTGAGTTTATTTTAATCTTTTGCAATTCATGGGATTTTTTTAAATTTTTAGATCGGTGCAATTCATGAGATTTAACCTATCATTTTCATAAGAGCTCCGATTCGTAGCTCGAATTCGGAGGCTCGAATTTGGCTCGAATTCGGAGCAGAGGAAGAAGAGAAGAAGAAGAAGGAAGGAGGAGGAGGACTGGAGGGGAGGAGGCCATAAAAATGGGGCTGGAGGAGGAGTCGGGGCTGGAGGCGGGGCTACGACGAGCTGCGGCCGGGCTGCGACGATCAGCGGCGTGCTGAGACGATCGGCAGCGGCAGGGGCCCTTCTCTCCTCTCCTCTCCTCTCTCTCTTGCCCGTGTTGCCTGGTTCAACGAAGAAGAAGAATAAAAGAAAGAAAGAAAAGGAAGAGAAAGAAGAGAAAGAAAACAAAAAAAAAAAAAAAAAATTCGAGACCCAAAACGACGTCGTTTTGGGTAGGGGTGTGCATAATACTGCCGAAACCCCGAAACCGCTAAAACCGCACCGAGCCGCACCGTCAAGGCAAATTCGTTATTATTTGCCAATCAAACCGCCGATTTTTGGTAAGAAAAATGGCAAATTCTAGTGACACTTTTATCAATCCGCCGGTTTCTATTTTTCTTCCAAACCGCACCGACCCGCACCGCTATTAAATCATGTTTTATAATATTCTAAAAATTCTTTTTTACTTAAGTTTGTTTGTTATTCTATACCTTAGAATATAGTATTACATTATTACTCGAAGGGAATTCAAGATGTCAGTAATCCAAAATAAAGTTGGATTCCAATTCACTTTTCAATCTTTTTTTTTTTTCTGGCCATGTTGCAAACTTGCATCAGCTCACTTTTCAATCTAAATACTTTTCAACAGTAAACATTTTCAATATATTGTAAACCCTGAATAATATTAATTTTATGTATTGTATTTGATCATTGTAGCTTCCACAGATGCTTGTAATGAACTAATGGCATAGTCGTTGATATTATCATGTTGTTGCTACACTTGCTACATCAGAAGAAAGCTTCGCAAGATGCTTAACATTACGGTATCTCTCGCCTTTTTTTTACTCTTTGATTTAAGTTTTGTAATTTGAATTATATTTTTTATAAACCGTCAATCCACCCGAACCGCCAAGGCAAATCCACCATTATTTGCCAATCGAACCGCCGGTTTTTGATAAAGAAAATAACAAATTCTAGTGGCACTTTTATCAATCCGCCACCCGCCATACGGTTTCCATTTTTTTCTCAAACCGCACCGACCCGCACCACGCACACCCCTAGTTTTGGGTCTCGAGCCGAATTCGGGCCACGGAATTCGAGCTACCAGGAATTTTTCTTTTCATAATTAGTTATTTCCAAATTATTCGAACATAAGTTTATTTTTTTATTAATGTATTATATGACAATAAAGTTTAATAAATTACATTTACAAAAAAGATTAAATATAACATATTAATTTTTATCGTAATTTTTCTCACGCCATGCACCTTTTTAGGAGTATCAATTGTAACATTTCCAGTAACGAATTAATCTCCTTTGTTGGCTCAAACATAAGTTTGTTATATCTTGATTATCATTTTTTGTTCTTCAACATATTCATTTTCAACAAGTTATTTGTATTTCAATAAATAAATAAGAAATTGATAATTCCAAAGTTCTCTTTCTAACATGAGTGGATCCCATAATTTTCCGTTTGGGAGCCGAGAATTTTTTTAATTTGCAAACAAATACTAGTTTCTTATATTTTCAGACACAATCTGTGTTTGGTTTGATTTTCACAAACATGTTTAAAAAATTTAAACTAAAAACTAAAAATTAATTTGGTAAAATAATTAAAAATAATTAGTATTTTTATATAGTTTTATCTGTTGAGATATCAAAAATAATTTAAAATTTTAAAAATATCTTTTTCATATGTATTTTTATCAAATTAGTTTCTATTTTTTCGAAAAAAATTTCTGAAATTTTTTTAGAGAATCAAACCAAACAATCGAAAAGTTTTCTAATTGAGAATCTCACATGGGACGTCCTGAGTTTAAATCTTAAAGAGTAGACTAGTAATTAAAAAAAAAATTATTATTATTTCCTTTTGAGGTTATTCTAGAATTTAGGTTCAATAATTACTTAAAGAGTAGATTAGTAATTATACAAATTATTTTACTATTTATTTTTGAGGTTGTTCTAGAATTTAGGTTCAATTGTATATGTAAAAAAAAAAAAAAAAAATTACTTTTACTCTGAAATTAGTTGAGGTAAAATCCCGAACAACCTCATAAAAAATTTGAAAAAATAAAAATAAAACAATAGCAAGAGCTTGAGAACTAAAAATAGTTTGGAACTTTGGGAAAGTCAGGTATATTAAGAATTTTTTACATAAAAATTATAAAAATAATGTGTTCTTTTGTTATTTAGAACCATAAAAATTTTTAAATGACCATTTTGTCCTTTTTTATACCATTTCTTCTTCCTATCATCATGACTACATTCCACAACTTTCTATAATTAAATTTTACCTGAACATATTTTTATTGAGTAATGATATACAAATATAAATTTTATTTTAGATTTTCAAATACAATGATATAGTTTAATGGTAACTAGTGGCAGAGCCACATGGGGATTAGGGGGGTCATGTGTCCCCTTGGATTTTTTTTTTTTTTTTTATACATATGTATATAAATAAAATTTTAAACAAAAATAATATTTAGAATAAAATGTCAAGGGTATTTTTTAATTTATAAAAACAATAGTGATTGTTTTATTGAAAATGAAGTGATTACAACAAATTATATTTTTATGTATAAAAATTTTGTAAAAAAAATCTCAATATAAAGGTAATATCCATCATTATTGATATACAAATATAATTAATCTTACTATATATATGTAAAAATTACTAGAATGCTAGTTATATTTTCATATGGAGTTCACCCTTCATATGTTGTTTTAGTATTGGTTGGTGATATCATATACCAATAATGACGTAATATCACTATTGTATGAAATTTTTACTCAAATTTTGTAAAAATTTGATTTATCTTACCATTATATAATTTATTTTACTACTTAAATATATAACTTTTTTACATTGTCCATGGTACACTAGTTACACGCAATACTTTTTTTTCGATTTTACTTGAAATTAATTGTAAAATTTTATGTGAAATACTTTTGTAACAATTTATTTAATTTTCTGTACTTAATATTAATTCAAAAATTATTATTATCTTATTATTGTTGGTTATGGAAAAAAAAATTAAAGTTGTAATTAATAAGTGTCCCTCCTGATTTAGTTTCCTAACTCCGCCACTGATGGTAACCTTTCACTTTAAAACAAAACATTCATAAATATGATTTATATTTACAGCAACATTACTATCACAACATTTTTATGATATTTTTTATATATGAATAGAATTTTTCATTTTTATTTCTACCCTCATTTTCTTTCTCTTCTATTCATCCTTATTTATTACAGTATTACCAAATACTGTCATTCACATTTATTATAGTATTACTGAATATTTGTATTTTTTTATTTTTTGTATTTAGTGAATTTTAAAAATTCATAAAATATTATATTTCTTATGTATATCTAAATTGGGTGCATCTAAAAATATAAAAATTAAAAATTGCTTAAAATATTTAAAAAATTCAGTAAAATAAAAAATAAAAAAAAATTAATTTTTTGTGTGAGTTAAACCAAAGAAGATGATTGTTATTTCTTTTGAAATGACATGAATAAAATATCAACATTATTTTGTTATTTTATATGTATAAAGGTTAAAGGACAAATATGTCATTTTAATCTGACAAGGGATAAGTGTAATTTTTCAAACATGGGGAGAAAATCTATATTAAACAGAAACCTTAGGGGGTGTTATGTTAGTGTAATTTACCCTTTTGAAAATTGACAATGAAATTATTTTTTTTTTTTTATGACAAAAACTATAGATTAAACACGCTACTATTATCAAAAATACTTAATTTTTTATGTGAATGATATACATAAAAGATCCTATATAATTAATAGTTCGGATCATTGAAACGGGGTCAACCAGCATCCTCCAATCCAAAAAACAACTAGTTAGTTTGTTTTAAACATTTCTAACTTTTTTTAGTATTTCTAATACCTTTTAGACAGAATAAAATTAAACTTTTTTAAACGAAAAATGAAAGTTTTTTATCAAAAATTTTTTTTAACAGGCTGTTAACTAAATACTAGTTATAGAACTAATTAGTACTAGTAATATACAGTGTTTTAACTATTTGTTGCAGTTCCTTTGCTTGAGTTTATTTTAATCTTTTGCAATTCATGGGATTTTTTAAATTTTTAGATCGGTGCAATTCATGAGATTTAACCTATCATTTTCATACTTGGTTATTTCCAAATTATTTGAACATAAGTTTAATTTTTTATTAATGTATTATATGACGATAAAGTTTAATATATTACATTTACAAAAAAGATTAAATATAACATATTAATTTTTTTTCGTAATTTTTCTCACACCATGCACCTTTTTAGGAGTATCCATTGTAACATTTCCAGTAACGAATTAATCTCCTTTGTTGGCTCAAACATAAGTTTGTTATATCTTGATTATCATTTTTTATTCTTCAACATATTCATTTTCAACAAGTTATTTGTATTTCAATAAATAAATAAGAAATTGATAATTCCAAAGTTCTCTTTCTAACATGAGTGGATCCCATAATTTTCCGTTTGGGAGCCGAGAATTTTTTTAATTTCCAAACAAATACTAGTTTCTTATATTTTCAGACACAATCTATGTTTGATTTGATTTTCACCAACTTGTTTAAAAAATTTAAACTAAAAAACTAAAAATTAATTTGGTAAAATAATTAAAAATAATTAGTATTTTTATTAAAATTTAAAAAATATCTTTTTCATATATATTTTTATCAAATTAGTTTCTATTTTTTTGAAAAAAATTTCTGAAATTTTTTTAGAGAATCAAACCAAACAATCCGCAAGTTTTCTAATTGAGAATCTCACATGGGACGTCCTGAGTTTAAATCTTAAAGAGTAGACTAGTAATTAAAAAAAAATTATTATTTCTTTTTGAGGTTATTCTAGTATTTAGGTTCAATAATTACTTAAAGAGTAGATTAGTAATTATACAAATTATTTTACTATTTATTTTTGAGGTTGTTCTAGAATTTAGGTTCAATTGTATATGTAAAAAAAAAAAAAAAAAAAAAAAAAAAAAAAAAAAAAAAAAAAATTACTTTTACTCTGAGATTAGTTGAGGTAAAATCCCGAACAACCTCATAAAAAATTTGAAAAAATAAAAATGAATGCACCAATAAATCCCAAATTAATAACTTATACACTGTTTAGTCTTAAAAGTTTTCTTATAGACTGAAAGGTCCCATTACAATGTTTCAAACATCAGATTAATGTTTCGAACATTAGATTTCGAACATCAGATTAATATTTCGAACATTAGATTGATGTGCAAATGGGACTAAATGGAGCATAAGAAAACTTTTAGGACTAAATGGTTCAACTTTTCAGAAATTAGGACTTATGGGTAAATTTTCCATAAAACAATAGCAAGAGCTTGAGAACTAAAAATAGTTTGGAACTTTGGGAAAGTCAGGTATATTAAGAATTTTTTACATAAAAATTATAAAAATAATAATGTGTTCTTTTGTTATTTAGAACCATAAAAATGTCATTATTACGGCATATTATATAATTTTTGTTTAAAATTTTATATTTATAAATCACTTTTACATATGGATCACGCATAATTTTTTTAAAAAAAATAAAAAAAAATAAAATTACGAAGTTAACATTCTACCATTACCATGTCCCATTGGGTCCTCTGTTGTTCGATTGGAGTCCTTTAAATAATTTTCTTTCTTTTTAGTCTTTGGATCGGACAGAATCATAATTTTCTTTCTCTTTTTGCTTAGGAGGAATCAAATTTGGGTTGGGCTAGTAAATAAATATATTTGTCTGTTATATTCACACAAAAAAATATATTTGTTATTTCAAACTTAATTCGAATTCGGTCTTTAAAAATTTCTAAATTTTAAGTTTGCCACTTCATCTGGTTATATAGACTGATAGTTTTTTTTTTTTTTTTTTGTTAGTCTTGGAAGGGCATTACATGAATTAAGCATTTCAAATAATTATTTAATTTTTGATTTCTGAACAAAACTCAATTATAAATTATTTATGCCTTTTAACAAATGTTTTAATTTATGTTTTTTGCTTATCTTTTTGTTTCATAGTTAGTAATGTAAAATTTTTAAATATTATTTTATTTAAATGACCAGGCTAGGCAAGGCTAGGCTCCAAAAATAAATGAGATCAAAATTTTAGCTCAACCTAAGTTCTATGAATCATAACACTCATTCTAAATTTTAAAAAGATAAATTACATTGCTCTCTCATGAGATTTAGATTAAATATAGTAAATTTTATAATTTTGACATAATTATATTCCGGTGCTATTTCGTTGCTCGAAATTTAGTGGCCCTAATGGCCCTAAATTTCCATATAAGGCAAAAAAAAAAAATAAGGCAAAAAAAAAAAAAAAAAAAAACAAACTTATCCAAAAAAGGAAATTAGGGCCATTAGGGCCACTGTTTTTAGGGCCACAATTCATTTTCCATTATATTCAGCTTGCTTATTTTCATTTTTCAAAAAAACACTTTTCAAAAAATTATACTTTCTTGTTTTCCGTGTTTTTTTATTTTTACTGAATTTTTTTAATATTTTAAGTAATTTTTTTACTTTTTAGACACACCTAACATAAATATACCTAAAAAGTAAAAAAAATATTTTAAAAATTCACTAAATACCAAAAATATAAAAAAAATACAAGAATTCGGTACATTTTTTGTATTTTTATGTATTTATTAATTTTTTAAAATATTTTTTCACAAATTTTTTACTTTTTAGATACATTTAAGTAAGGTGCATCTAAAAAAGTAAAAAAAAAATGTTTAAAATTTTAAAAATATTAACTAAAAACAAAAAAAAAACACGAAAATTAAAAAATTCAATTTTTAAAAAACTTAATCTAGAAAACTCAAACCAAACACAGATTGGCTCTCATAAAATTTTAATCTATATAACAGTTAACCCCATTTCATAATCAATCAAATCTATTAGAGTAGCTTAATTGTCATTCTTGTGTATTCTTAATTAAAATGTTTTAAGAACAATCTTTATTAAAGATAAAAGTTGATTACTTTTTTATTTATTTATGGACCCTTTCTTTGTTGATGTATATTTTATATATATTTTCTTACATAATTGTTTGTTTTGTATGATGTAATTTTCTTAAAAGATTTATCAATTTGTTTGGGAGTTAGTTAAAAAGGTAGTTTATTGGTTAAAAATAAACTTATAAAAAAAATTAGGGTTGGGTTTCCCTAAGATTTGAACTAGAGGGTACTACTTTGGCCTGTGGAACTCACCATGAGTTTGGTTTCAATTATCCAAACAGTCCATTTTATAAGCCCTTAGTGTATATTATTCATAATAAAAAAATATATCAATCGAATAATCGTAACGATAATCAGTTTTATCACATTTGTCTATTAAAAATGGATGCCAAGAGTATTTTAAAAATCGACCATCTATTTTTTTGTGACAAACACTATAGATTGAACACACTATTATCGAACATACCTAATTTTTTGCGTAAAAGATATACACGAAGGGTCCTATAAAATTAACTGTTCGGATCAACGAAACAGAATCCAAACAGAGGCAATCTGGGCTCAAAAACTAAGACATTCCTAACTTTTTTAGTTTTCCTAATACCTTAGACAGAATAAAATTAGATTTCTTTAATGAGAAATGAGTTTATTAACCAGATGTGTTTTTTTTCTTTAGCAGGCTGTTAACTAAAAACTAGTTATAGAACTAATTAGTACTAGAAGATGATGAGAGGTTTAGATTCTTCAATAGTCCCAACTCAAGAACACAAGAGTAAATGAGATGATGGAGATAAGAGATTGGGTGAAGAAGAAGGCAAAATGGCTAGAGAGAGAATAATGGCAAGGCTCTCCCGTAGATCTCCTACTTTCACTCTCAAGGTTGATAATGGAGAAGGGAAATTAGTTCTTTCCCAAGAGTCATCTCTCCAAAATCCATCCCTTGTAAAGCTATGGGTGGGTGCTATTTATAGGCACCTCATGATGTAAAATGGAGCCCATGTGCAAGGCACATGGGGAATATTCTCTTTAACCACCTTGTCCGATGAGGTGACCTCTCCGAGGATGAGGAAAACCCCGAAGAGGAGATCAACCCCTCGGCGAACCCTTCTTCTTAGCCACACCTAACCAATGATCCCTAATCATCCCAAAGGGTTAGGGGTAGTCCCAGAGGACGTCCTGCCGCTAAATATTGCCGAGTCTCATGGACCCTCCGGAGTCGTGCCACCTCGACCCGGGTATAGGCTAGTTTAACCGAAGAGTGAATTTATCCCCACTCACCGTCCTCGGGATCGGGTCCTTTGTTCGAACTCCATTACGCCCATGGTTCTGGTGCGTAGATCGCGGAAAGCTCCAAGCCCGCAAGTGTTCTAGGACTCATTAATGGAGCGACTTCTAGATTGCGTTTGAATCCGTTCGAAGCCAGGTGCTTCGGATCTCTAAGTTCGTGGATCCAAACCCTTTCGAGTCCGAACTTGAGTAAGTCTCTAAGTTCGTGGATCCGAACTCTTTCGAGACTTAGAGTGATTCAACCCATTTGATGGCGATAAACCCGGGCCCACCAATCTTGGACTTGCGATAAATTCGGGCCCACTAATCTTGGGCTATTGGGCCTAATTAATTTAGCGGACTGAAATTAGCTCATCTTACAATTATATGACAATAAAGCTTGATAAATTATATTTACAACGAAGATTAAACATAAAATAGTAATTTTTTTTACAACATAAACCTTTTTAGGAGTGCAGATTGTAATTTTTAGGAGTGCAGATTGTAACATTTTTGTAACGAGCTAAACTCCCTTGTTGGTTCAAACATAAGTTTGTTATATCTTGATTATTATTTTTTATTCTTTAATACTGTAGGGACATAATTTTTGAATGACAACACGTGGCCGAGATGTCACGTGTCCTGGTCATGATGCCGAGATCATCTCGGCTAGGCCGAGGTTATCTGCGAGAATACCGGAATCCGAGATAAGCGGATAAGGGACAAGAGTCCTACAATAGGAGAAGACTTCAGTTTGGGTAAAGATGAGACTCTTATAGAGTTTATCCTAATTCTACTAGGAGTCCAAGATTAGCAGTAATCCAAAGTCCATTAGAGCTAGGGTTCTATTGGGACTAGGATTGTGTTGGCTATAAAAGTGAGGCACCCCCACGGGTCTAAGGTATGCTTTTGATATTCTATCTAGTGAGTTAAGCACTATTGATTATCTTTGAGAGATATACTAACTTGATCGTCGGAGTGCCCCCGGGTGGACGAACCACCGTCGGAAACTCTTCTTTCTGTTGCAGGTCGTTCGAGCTTAATCTATTCTGCCGGTGCTCTCCAACTGGGTACCTGTTTGGAGGTGTGGTCAGAAAATTACCCACATAATTTGGCACCGTCTGTGGGAAAGAAAGGAGAATAGATGGCCAATGACGGACAAACAGAAAAGGTTGGGGACAACACCCCTACTAAGAATGGGAAACATATTGACTCTGACGTCGAAGAAGTCAATTGCAACGAAGAGACTCGTGATAAGAATCACGAAGGAAAGGACGTCAGCCAGGAGAGCGACGAACCAAAGAAAACGGAACGGAGCGGGTATTACAACGAGGACGACCTCCAGGTATGGAAGGATAAGATGCCTGCGAAGGGACGACGAGATAAAGGGGATGGCAGACAAATTGGCGGACCTGCAAACGGTCGTCAATTTCCTGATGCAGAACAACGTCGTACAGCCACTATTCTCACTACAAGATATGCCGATTCTAGTGGCCAAGAAAGACGCCCAGAAAAGGGGGCAGAAAACGATTCCTGCAGTCCCTCAGCATGGCAAGACCAAGGGACATTCTCATCGGCTTTCGCGGGAGGTCGGCCATGGAGAAACCCAGAAGACACGATCTCAGCCTAGATGATTAGGTCCGAGAAAAGAAGAACTCAATCTAAAAGTGAGCAGATCCCAGATTCTAGAAGGCAAGATCTCGACCCGGATGATTAGGTCCGAGAAAAGAAGAGCTCAGTCTAAAGTGAGCAGATCCCAGATTCCAGAAGGCAAGATCTCGGCCCAGATGATTAAATTCAAGAAGAGAAAAGCACAGCCTAAGTTAAAGACTTTTTCCCACAAAGCAGTAGGTGGAAGCCATGTAGAGGGCTGGAGAATGATACTTGGGAGTTAGAATTTTCAAGCCAAGGTCATGTTTAACACTTGTTGAAACTTGAGAAAAGTTTACAAGTTGAAGTTAAACCGAAATTATGTTTAACACTTGTTGAAACTTGAGAAAAGTTTACAAGTTGAAGTTAAACAGAGATTATGTTTAACACTTGTTGAAACTTAAAAAGTTTACAAGTTAAAGTTAAACCGAGATTACGTTTAACACTTGTTGAAACTTGAGAGAAGTTTACAAGTTGAAGCTAAACCGAGATTACGCTTAACACTTGTTGAAACTTAAAAAGTTTACAAGTTGAGGTTAAACCGAGATTATGTTTAACACTTGTTGGAACTTGAGAAAATTTTACAAGTTGAAGTTAAATCGAGATTATGTTTAACACTTGTTGAAACTTAGGAAAAATTTATAAGTTGAAGTTAAACCGAGATTATATTTAACACTTGTTGAAACTTAAAAAGTTTACAAGTTGAAATTAAACCGAGATTATGTTTAACACTTGTTGAAACTTGAGAAAAGTTTACAAGTTGAAGTTAAACTGAGATTACGTTTAACACTTGTTGAAACTTAAAAAGTTTACAAGTTGAAGTTAAACTGAGATTATGTTTAACACTTGTTGAAACTTAAAACGTTTACAAGTTGAAGTTAAACCGAGATTAGGATTAACACTTTTTGAAACTTAAAAAGTTTACAAGTTGAAGTTAAACCAAGATTACGTTTAATACTTGTTGAAACTTGAGAAAAGTTTACAAGTTGAAGTTAAACCGAGATTGCGTTTAGCACTTGTTGAAACTTGAGAAAAGTTTACAAGTTGAAGTTAAACCGAGATCACGTTTAACACTTGTTAAAATTTGAGAAAAGTTTACAAGTTGAAGTTAAACCGAGATCACGTTCAACACTTGTTAAAATTTTGAGAAAATTTACAAGTTGAAGTTAAAGCCGAGGTCATGTTATAAGAAGACTAGTTTAACACTTGTTAAAATTTTGAGAAAATTTACAAGTTGAAGTTAAAGCTGAGGTCATGTTATAAGAAGACTGGTTTAACACTTGTTAAAATTTTGAGAAAATTTACAAGTTGAAGTTAAAGCCGAGGTCATGTTATAAGAAGACTGGTTTAACACTTGTTGAAATTTTGAGAAAATTTACAAGTTGAAGTTAAAGCCGAGGTCATGTTATAAGAAGACTGATTTAAACACTTGTTGAAATTTTGAGAAAATTTACAAGTTGAGATTAAGCCAAGATTACGAGTGAAAGAAGTATCTATGCACGATTACCATGTGGCCAAGACTTGGAAGATAATGGAAGACAGAAGTCTTAAGAAATAAAAAAGTGGCGAGTTTTGAGCAAACACTTGAGAAAACATTTGTTATAATGTTTTCAAGTGTTAAGCCAAGGCCGAGATAAACAAGATTACAAGTTGTGTCCGAGGTATTTTACCCCAAAGAGATTACACAGTGAATGTGTACCTTGAAGACATGCAAATTATTTCAAGTATAGAATGCATTTAGAAAAGGAAAGAAGGCACTTCGGCCTAAACATTGAAGAATGATCGTACAGATTACAAAAGTGGCACGTCGGCCAAATTAAAGCTTACATTGTTTCAAAAGCTTCACCGGAGGAGAAGAACGGAAGTGGTTGCAGAGCTTGAGAGCTTGAAACATGGCAGATTTTGGAGAATAAAAAGAAAGTGAGTCTAGGGACACAGAAAGAAATGAAATGGTTTCGTTGGAATTAGAAATCCTGACGTGCCCGTGCTGACGTCAGACGGCGGGGGGCAGAACTGATGCGACACAATGGGGCGTGATTGGTAAGTTCCAAATCTGATAATGATCTCTGATGATAGTGTGATCTCTATTGAGATACTGAACCTGGATGAGAAAGACCATGATTCTTAATTCTTGATGAGTGGACATATGAGTCCTAAATTCTTGGCGCCAACAAGCCACCATGAACTCGGCCGGAGGAGTACATGTATAGGTTCCATCACCTCAGGATGCCGAGGTAATAGAACCTAGGGGGCAGTTGTGGAGACATAATTTTTGAATGACAACACATGGTCGAGGTGTCACCGAAGTGCCAGCCGAGATGCCACGTGTCCTAGTCATGACGCCGAGATCATCTCGGCTAGGCCGAGGTTATCTGTAAGAATACCAGAATCCGAGATAAGCGGATAAGGGACAAGAGTCCTAGAATGAGAGAAGACTTCAGTTTGGGTAAAGATGAGACTCTTAGATAGTTTATCCTAATTCTACTAGGAGTCCAAGATTAGCAGTAATCCTAAGTCCATTAGAGTTAGGCTTCTATTGGGACTAGGATTGTGTTGGCTATAAAAGGGAGGCACCCACATGGGTCTAAGGTATGCTTTTGATATTCTGTCTAGTGAGTTAAGCACTATTGATTATCTTTGAGAGATATACTGACTTGATCGTCGGAGTGCCCCCGGGTGGACGAACCACCGCCGGAATCTTCTCTTTCTGTTACAGGTTAGCTAGGTGTCATCTATTCTGTTAGTGTTCTTCAGCTGAATACTGAGTTGGGCAGTGTGATCGGAAAATCACTCACACAAATACATTTATTTTCAATAAATTATTTTTATTTCAATAAATAAATAAGAAATTGATAATTCCAAAGTTCTCTTTCTAACATGAGTGGATCCCATAATTTTCCGTTTGGGAGCCGTGAATTTTTTT
Source organism: Camellia sinensis (assembly GCF_055761805.1). Classification (NCBI taxonomy): domain Eukaryota; kingdom Viridiplantae; phylum Streptophyta; class Magnoliopsida; order Ericales; family Theaceae; genus Camellia; species Camellia sinensis. The sequence goes on from NC_138972.1 coordinate 66,892,998, forward strand.
AATTTCCAAACAAATAGTGGTTTTTTATATTTTCAGACACAATCTTATGTTTGATTTGATTTTTACAAACTTGTTTCAATTTTTTTTAAATGAAAATTCATTTCGTGAAAGAAATAAAATAAAATGAAAAATTAGTATTTTTATATAATTTTATCTTTTGGGAAGTCAAAAAAGATTTAAAATTTTAATTATAAAATTAATTTCTATTTTTTCCCTAAAAAAAATTATTTTTTTTTTGGGAAACAAACCAAACAATCCTCAAGTTTTCTAAATGAGAATCTCACACGGGATGTCCTAAGTTTAAATCTTAAAGAGTAGATTAATAATTAAAAAAATATTTTTTATTATTTCCTTTTGAGGTTATTCTAAAATTTAGGTTCAATAATTACTTAAAGAGTAGATTGGTAATTAAAAAATTATTCTATTAGTTCTTTTTGAGGTTATTCTAGAATTTAGGTTCAATTGCATATGTAAGACAAAAAAAAAAAAAAAAAAAAAATTGCATTTACTCTGAAATTAATTGAGGTAAAATTCTGAACAACCTCATAAAAAATTTGAAAAAAAATAATAAAATAAGTCCAAGAGCTTGAGAACTAATAAATATCTTGGAACTTTGGAAAGTAAGTATAATATTTTTAAAAAAAAAAATTATAAAAATAACGTGTTATTTTATTATTCAAAATTATAAAAATATCATTATTACATCACATGATTTTTGTTTAAAATTTTGTTTTTATAAATCACTTTTCCATACGTGCTACACATGATTACATTAAAAAAATAAATAAATAAATAGTAGCAAAGTTAACATTGATTTGAGTACTGGCATTGGGTCCCTTGTGGTTCGATTGGAGTCGTACAATAATTTTCTTTCTTTTTCAGTCTTTGATATGATAGAATCATAATCTTCTTTCTCTTTTTGCTTAGGAGGCATCAAATTTGGGTTGGGCTTTCATTAGATAGTAAATAAATATATTTGTTATTCCAAACTTAATTCAGCCTAACATTGTGTCAATTATAGTCATTCCAAATTCGATTTTTTAAAATTTGATTATATTGGCTACAAGTTTCCTTTTTTAATCGTGGAAGGCTATTAATGCTGTGTTTGGTTGGGGGATTTGGAGAGGGATTTAGAAAGGGAAAGGGAAAAGGTGTGTGAAACTATGTGAAATATAGGCATGATTTTTCACATTTCACCTACCTTTTCCATTTTCGTTTCCAAATCCCTTCCCAAATCTCCAAACCAAAAACATCATAAACGAATTTAGCATTTTTAATAATTATTTAATTTTTGATTTCTAAACAAAACTCAATTATAAATTATTTAAGCCTTTTAACAAATGTTTTTGCTTATCTTTTTGTTTCATAGTTAATAATATAAAATTTATAAATGACCAGGTTAGGCAAGGCTCAACTCAAATTCTATGAATCATAATATTTATTCTAAATTTTAAAAGGATAAATTACAATGCTCTCTCATGAGATTTAGATTAAATACAATAAGTTTACAATTTTAACATAATTATATTGGTTTCCTTAAAATTTTAATTCATATAACAGTTAACTCATTTTCATTAATAATTCGTTATGTGAATGGACAAATAATGTTGATATATTTTTTATCCTGAAATGAATGTTTTTCTTTATTTATCCGTGTGTCGTCACACTTATTTAATTTAGTTCAATCCCTTTACACTTTTTCTAAAAGGGAGATCAGTATAATTATGTTAAAATTGTGAAACTAATTATATTTCTTCTAAATTGCAAGAAAGTTTAGTATAATTTACCTATTATAAAAATATCGTACTGAACTGAATAAAACTCCATAAGTGAGTGTTTGAAGCTTGCTTTTTTTGTGGCCTTTGGAGTTTTCTAGTCACTTTTTTAGTTAATGTGTTTGAAAAGTTGCTAAACAAACTGTTGTTCTGCTTGGCATAATTTTTCAAAAATTATTTTTAAATAAATTTTTATCTGTCTTTAGTGATTTTTTTTTTAATATTTTTTTTAATTTTAAATGCACTTAAAAAAATTTAAAAATATTGACTAAGATATAAAAATAAAAATAAAAATGTTTACTAAAAATAATCAAAAACCCAAACAAAACCAAAAAAAACTTATGCATTTTGTTCAGATCTTCATTTATTATTCGTGATTTTTTTCATATTATATTATTTTTCATATTTAAAATGTTTCTAAAAATAATAAAAATTTTATTATAACATGAAAAAAAAAATCAATAATAAAAAATAAATAAATCATTTAAAATTATTTTTTAAAAAATTAAACCAAACAAAATGCATGTGCCGACCACTACTTTAACTATAGGAAAGTGAGTAGGCATGGGGCAATTCGAAGGATGGGGTTGTTCTTGCGTTTAGGGCAACAAATGTAGCTGGCTTTCATTATTATCATCATTTAAAAATAAAAATAAAAATAAACAATCATTAACATAGATGGTAGAGCCATAAAGACTCGTGCCATGGTTGAATTCTTTTCTTTGTTGAAAAGAACCATGATATAATGGAGATAGAGATATGACAGGTGAGTTATCAACGAGTTGAATGAATATATTCGAATTATATATTGACATAAATAAAGTGAAAATAACTATAAATTAACTTTTAATTGGAGTAAAATAATTTTTTTGGCAATGAGAGTTTCTAACGAAATTATGGAGGAAGCTTTATCTAAAATAATTTTCAACAATAAAGTTTTATTGACATCATTTGTAATAAGAATATAATGTTTTTCTTATCAGTAATAAAATGATAAAATGTTAAAAATTCACAATTTACATCTTTTAAATTCAAGTACAACATTTGACAAAGAAATGAAGCCATTATAGTTAAGTGGGTAACAAATCAAAAGTTGACACGTATACTGTTACGTCAATATGAGTGAAATCGAAAAAACAATTTAGTAAGGCTACTATCTTAAAATTTTTACTTAAAATTAACATTAATGTATGATCCAACCATGCAATAATATATTTATCTATTGATGTCATCAACATATCACAATTCTAAGTGATGTGTTAAATTTAATTACTTGTAAACGCACCAACCATGCAATAATATAGTTTAATGAATGCGAGGTCAAACTCCAAGGGACTTATGATTTTTTAGAAAATGAATCAATTTCAAATTTAAATAGACTCTAATCTAGTAAACAAATTTTAGTTTCATTGAAATTAACTCTAAAGATGCAATAAGTAAATAATTAAATAAACAGAAAAATAATTGAATAAATTAATCAGATGAATGAAACTAAGGATTCAGAATCTACACGCAAGTATACATAATAGTTAATAACATAATCTGAATAAGTTCTTTAATTCTTTTTACAATAATATGGAAATCAATCTCAATTATTACGGAAAATACGATCTTTAAGGTTCTTTTAATAATAATCTTATATATATTCTTTCTCGCTTAAATATTCAAAATCAAATCATCTAATGTATATCTAATATTCGAATTCAACAAAATAATAATCAAAGACGGACTAATTAATTAATAAATTTCATATAATGAAAGAAACTTGATTAAATTCATATTCAAAATTTACTGTCTTAATTATAAAAAGAAAAGAATGATTAATCATTAAAGCATACTTTAAGACAATATAATTCCATCATATATATAATTATTACGATACACGAGATTTCATCTTCTGCCTACATTAATAATTTAGTTACGCATCATTGAAGAAACAATCAAAACCAAAGATTCACCATAAAACTTTCAAGTATTAGAAAGAAAAAAAAAATAGCAAAAACCAAGTCCCCTTTTGCTTTGTCTTTTCTCTCTAAAAAAAAGTTTGTTAGGGAAAATATGTGATTCCTCACAAGTAAATCAATCAATGGGAATAAAAAATTAATGCAGAAAAATTAAATCAAAAGCAACACAAGAATTTTTACGTGGTTCCCTCAATGTGAGGTACATCCACAGGATTGAAATTCGATTCCACTATCAACCAAATAGTTTCCAAACGATTATAAACGAGACACGAATGGTCTCACAAAATCACCCTTAGGTAAATTCCAAATAATCACAAATAAACAAGAGAAAAGACTTCACCAAATAGATGAACCAAAATCTTCAGAACCAGAGTTGAAGAAGACCCAAAATAATAACCCAAATCAGCACCGAAAACGAACCAAACGAAGCAGCCGAAACCACACCACCGAAGCAAGTATCAATCTCACAAATAATAATGATCAATAGTTGCTCACCTTGGAAAACTAAAATATGGAGCAGCCACACAACACCTTTTTTTCTTAGGAAAAACAATACCAATAATATATTGTGAATCTAGGTTTTTTTATCAAAACCTTAGTTGTTTCCAAACTGAATTGGGTCTCCACAAAATTAGATATAATATATAAAAATATATTATAACTAATATCAAACCAAATTAAACTCTTTTAATAAACTAATTGGGTCCCATACTCCAATAAGGAGGTATACCCAATAATTCTCACCCTACCAACTTAGGTGGAGACATCAACCATACCCGCAAAAGTTCGACACTTTAAATGTTTGTCCTTCAATAACGTCTTAGTCAACATATCTGAAATATTATCATCTGTGTGAACCTTTTCGAGATGCAACAATTTCGAATCTAACACATCACGAATCCAATGGTATCTCACATCAATGTGTTTCGATCTCGAATGAAAAGTAGAATTTTTACTCAAATGAATAGCACTTTGACTATCACAATAAAGCACATACTTTTCTTGCTTCAAACCCAACTCTTGCAAAAATTTCTTCAACCATAACTCTTCTTTGCAAGCTTCCGTAATGGCAATAAATTCAGCTTCGGTAGTTGAGAGAGCAATACATTTTTGTAATTTGGATTACCATGTCACAGCTCTCCCTACAAAAGTCATCAAATATCCCGAAGTAGATTTTCTAGAATCAACATCACCAGCCATGTCAGAATCCGTGAACCCATCAAGCATCGGCTTACCATACCCAAAACACAAACACACCTTTGAAGTTCCTCGAAGATACCTTAGAATCCATTTTACCGCTGTCCAATGTTCTTTACCTGGATTAGAGAGAAACCGACTCACCATACCAACGGTGTGAGCAATATCCGGCCTTGTACAAACCATGGCGTATATCAAAGAACCAACTGCCGAAACATAAGGAACTTTCAACATCTCTTCCTTGTCTTTCTCACTTGTAGGACATTGATTCGAACTAAACTTGAAGTGACCTGCAAGTGGACAACCAACCGGTTTTGCTTTATTCATGTTAAACCTCTTAAGAACTTTCTCAATGTAGCTTTCTTGAGACAACCAAATCAGTACCTTTTTGCGATCACGAACAATTTTCATACCGAGTATTTGCTTTGCCAGTTCCAAATCTTTCATAGCAAAAGACTTGCTCAACTCCAATTTCAACCTGTTTATCATGGTAGAATCTTGATCCAAAATTAACATGTCATCAATATAAAGCAAAAGAATAATAAATTTACCATTCGAAAATTTTTTCACAAACACACAATGGTCCGAAGTGGTTTTAGAAAAACTATTATTCATCAAGAAAGAGTCAAATTTTTTGTACCATTGTCGTGGGGCTTGCTTGAGACCATACAAACTTTTCTTTAATTTGCAAACAAATTTTTTTTGTACCATTGCCGCAGGGCTTGTTTGAGACCATACAAACTTTTCTTCAATTTGCAAACAAATTTCTCTTTCCCTTTTTCCACAAAACCTTTTGGTTGCTCCATGTAAATTTCTTCTTCAAGGTCACCATGAAGAAATGCAGTTTTCACATCAAGTTGCTCAACTTCAAGGTTCATACTTGCAGCCATGCCAAGTACAACCCGAATAGAAGACATCTTCACAACCGGCGAGAAAATCTCATCAAAGTCAATGCCTTTCTTTTGCCCAAAGCCTTTCACAACAAGACGTGTCTTGTACCTCAGATTCTTGCCGTCATTCTTCAATTTGAAGACCCACTTATTTTTCAGAATTTTCCTTCTCTTAGGCAACTTCACTAAATCATAAGTGTGATTTTCAAGCAAGGAATTCATCTCCTCGTACATGGCCTTTTTCCAATCACCTTTCTTTGCATGCTCAATTGCTTCTTGGTAGCTCTCGGGCTCCCCTTGATCGGAAATCAACACAAATTCGTTGGGAAGTTACTTTCTCGAAGGTTGTCGGTCCCTTGTAGATTTTCTCAACTCAAGTTGTGGTGGCGGTTCTTGAGTTGGATGCTCTTCCTCAATTTGCGGCTCAACTTCACTAGGATTAGAATCATCCTCCATATCTTCAATAGGTGGCAGCACATCTCCCACATTTTCATCATCAACTGAAGATGAAGGAGATGGATCCATGTCAATGAGATCACCAGTTTTTTGCTCCAGTTGATCACCTTTGCCAAAGTCTTCAATTGTTTGGTCTTCAAGAAACACAACATCACGGCTTCGAATGACTTTCTTGTCAACCGGATCCCACAATCTATACCCGAATTCATCACGCCTATAGCCAAGAAAAACACATTGTCTTGACTTACTATCAAGCTTGGACCTCTCATCCTTTGGAATGTGAACAAAAGCTTGGAAACCAAACACTCTCAAATGCTCATAAGACACATCTTTACCGGTCCAAACTCTTTCTGGAACATCACCATTCAAAGGATAGGAAGGAGACAAATTGATCACGTCAACCGCTGTTTTCATTGCCTCACCCCAAAAGGATCTTGGCAATTTAGCTTATGAAAGCAAACACCTTGTTCTTTCCACAATGGTGCGGTTCATCCTCTCGGCAACCCCATTTTGTTGAGGAGTCTTCTTAACTGTCTTTTGGTGCCGAATACCTTGGCTGCGACAATACTCATCAAATAGCCTAATGTATTCACCACCATTGTCTGATCAGATGCACTTCAATTTCTGCCCTGTTTCTCTTTCAACCATGGCCTGAAAATACTTAAATACTTCCAGAACTTGATCTTTAGTTTTTAGTAAAAAAGCCCAAACTTTCCTTGAATAATCATCAATGAAAGTAACAAAATAAAGTGCACCACTATGTGTTCCAACTTTCAAAGGACCACAAACATCCGAATGAATCAACTCCAAAATATTTTCTTTTCTAGAAGCAACATTTTTATGAAAAGAAACTCTATGTTATTTACCCGCCAAACAATGAACACAAGTTTTGAGATGTGTACCTTTAAACCAGGTAGAAGCTCTTTCTTGAACAAAACTTACAGCCCTTTTTCACTCATGTGCCCAAGTCGCTGGTGCCACAATTTAGTAGAAGTATCATCTTCAAGTGCATTGACAACACCTTTACAAATTTTTTCTTGCATCAAATAAAGTGTATGAGTCTTTTTGCACTTAGCCACCACCAAAGAGCCCTTTGTGAGCTTCCATATTCCATCACCAAATTTGTTGTTGAAGCTTTCATCATATAGCTTCCCGGTAGAGATCAAATTGAGACGAATGTCGGGAACATGCCTCACATCTTTAAGCAACAACTTGCAACCCAAATTTGTTTCCAAGCAAACATCACCCATGCCGATAATCTTGGACAAACCTTCATTATTGATTCGAACAGAACCATAATCTCCTTTGGTGTAGGTAGTGAAGAAATCAACTCGAGAAGTCACATGAAAAAAAGCACCGAAATCAATCACCCAATTGCTCTCTTGGCCCACAAAATTGATACACTCATCTTCACAAACGACCATGAGATCATCGGTAGTAACTGCCGTTGTGTCTTTTTGCTTCTTATCCACACTTTTGTCACGCCTTTTCTCCTTGTTCTTGAGCTTTCGGCATTCTCGCTTCATGTGCCCTTTCTCATGGCAATAATAGCACTCAATGTCTTTCTTTGAAAAAGAACCATCTCTTGATTTGTCACGGTTTTGATCACGACCATGATGAGTCTTACTCCTCCCCCTTGTTTTGCTTCGGTCTCTCACAACAAATGCTTCTGAATGAAAGGAACCCGCTGATTTTCTTCTAGTTTCTTCATTCAACAAGCTACTATTAACTTGGCCCATTGTGACAACTCCATCAGGTGCCAAATTACTAACCGTCACAACCAAAGTCTCCCAACTTTCAGGTAAAGAACTAAGTAGCATCAAAACATGTAACTCATCATCAAAAATAATTTTCATAGAAGCAAGTTGGTTAACAATACTCTTTATTTCATTCAAATGTTCTGGAATGGGGTTGCCATCTTTATATTTTAAATTAACTAACTTACGAAATAGAAAGGCTTTATTTGTAGCTGATTTCCTATCATAAAGGCCTTCTAATTTTTTCCATAAATCATGTGTTGAAGTTTCAGTAGCAACATGATGAAACACACTATCATCAATCCATTGATGGATAACACCAACGGATTTTTGATTAAGCCTATTCCATTCATCATCTTTCATACCCTCAGGTTTGCCACTATTACCATCAATGGATCCATACAAATCTTTACAAAATAATAGGTCCTCTATTTTAGTTTTTCAAGTTACCCAATTGCTTCCATTGAAGCTAGACATACGACCCACATTCCCCTCTATTGATTTACACAAATAAATAAACCCAAATAAATCGTAAGTTCTGATACCAGTTATTAGGGAAATATGTGATTCTCCATAAGTAAATCAATCAATGGGAATAAAAAACTAATGCAGAAAAATTAAATTAAAAGCAACACAAAAATTTTTACGCGGTTCCTTCAATGTGAGATACGTCCACGGGATCGAAATCCGATTCCACTATCAACCAAATAGTTTCCAAACGATTATAAACGAGACACGAATGGTCTCACAAAACCACCCTTAGGTGAATTCCACATGATCACAAATAAACAAGAGGAAAGACCTCACCAAATAGATGAACCAAAATCTTCAGAACCAGAGTTGAAGAAGACCCAAAATAATAACCCAAATCAGCATCGAAAACGAACCAAACGAAGCAGCTGAAACCACAACATCGAAGCAAGTATCAATCTCACAAATAATAATGATCAATAGTTGCTCACCTTGGAAAACTAAAATATGGAGCAGCCGCACAACACCTTTTTTTCTTGGGAAAAACAATACCAATAATATATTGTGAATCTAGGGTTTTTTTTTATCAAAACCTTAATTGTTTCCAAACTGAATTGGGTCTCCACAAAATTAGATATAATCTATAAAAATATATTATAACTAATATCAAACCAAATTAAACTCTTTTAATAAACTAATTGGGTCCCACACTCCAATAAGGAGGTATACCAAACAAGGTTCTCTCTCAAATAATGAGTATTATATGCATTTATATAAAAAGAGAAAAACTCAACATAATCTAATAATAATAGAAAATTATTATTAAATATATATATATATATATATATAATTTATGCTAAATAAACTTCTACTCTTACTGGAAGAGTTGTTGGCATGCAATATAATTCGGTGCTTTGCGTCATTGATAAAAGCGTATCAATTGGATCCCTAACAGAAAGGGTCAAAGTAAAACACATCAATAGCCTAGGAAGTCCATTTGTACAGTTTTATAGTTTAGGGGGTAAAGTGATACTTTTCAACAATGTAAGCGATTAATTTCGAGTATTTTGATTAACCTTTATCTTTCTTCTTAGAATCCCTACCTCCTTTATTTTTTTTAATTCCAATTTTGTCCCAACTTACAATTTCACTTTTACCTTCATTCCTAATCTTCTAAGCCTAATTTTCCAAATCCTAACCCTAATCACCTCCAGCAGTCACCACCATCTCCGACCATCCCTCATTGCTGTAACCACCACTCCTTCCATCGCAACCAGCCACCACCTCCACCGACAAGCACCCCCGCCTATACTCCACCATCACAACCCATCTCCTAACCCCAGTTCCTCTTCCCCTTCTTCTTCTTCTATAGATCTAAATCAAAAAGAGAGAGAGAGAGAGATCTACCCTAATTGGCGTCCCTGCGATAGCAATCACAATCTCCACTCCTGCTACAGTGATCGCGATCTCACAGCATTCACTAGAGAGAGAAAGAGAGAAGAAGATGAACAAGGAAAGACGGAAAGGCGGTGGCTATGGTTGCAGCTGCAGTGGTGAGTAGCTGCGAAGGTAGTGGTGATCGCGGTGTGGTGACAATGGCGACGGTCGACGATGCAGTAGCAAAGGTGGGCTAGCGGCAATGGTTGTTGGAGTTGGTGGGAGATGGAATTAGGGTTAGGGTTTGGGTTTGGATTTAGGGTTAGAGATATAGTTGGTATTAAGGTGAGGGGGGGTTTGAAGAGAAAATTGAAGGGTTTCATTTTGTTGGGTGAAAGTTCAAAGACATAAGGGGGCAAGGTAAAAAGGTGAGAACAAATAGAAACCTTTTTAATTTATATGCTTTTATAATTTAAAAAGTCAAAATAATACTTTTCAATAATTTAGGACCTTTTGTGTTAATAGCCTTAATTCACTAGCTATTATTTCTACTTAAAAAGTATCTTTGTGTAGGCCCATTCAATTTGATTATAGAACTAAAAATGTGATCAAAAGATGCTACTGCAGCATCCTTGTTGCCTATGAGCATCCTCCGTTTGGATCTCGAGATAAGAAAGGAAACGGTAGTAGATTCTCACGCAAGTGTGAAAATAAAAGAAATCATTGTAGTTCCAATGACTAAAAGAGAATATCGGTGTTTATTTCATTTGCTTTAGTAGTTTAGGTATTATAAAATTTTTATAAAGAGTAATTTTGATTTTTTTTCACAAAATCTCAGTGTTGGTGAGAAATAAAACTTAAGTTTTGAGGAAATTGCCGTCTTTTTATCATTTTTTTTTTATTTTTTCATTTCTTCTCTCATTAATCATTTAAACAAGTAATGAAAAATCTCATTCTCTCCTTACTTATACTTTCTCACTAGTGTCAAAATGACCATTTAGTTCCATCGATTATCTTTTCATTTAATGTGTTAGTCTAATTATTAACATTGTATTTGAGATATATATTAGTGGTGGCCCCATTACATCAACATTGTGTTGATAAAGATTGTAAGCATAATTTGGAGGAGATGGGGGTGACTGTTGTGCTTCCAGCATAACAACCATATGGGTCTATTTCAAGTTCTGTTTTGATGATTCTAATCATTTATGTTTTAGAGTACATCGAGTAGAACATATTTACAAAAAATTAAATTAAACGGATATCGTTAACTTTTTCATCCACTCATATTTGTATTCATTTTAATACTTTAAATCATAATTGTCATTTATTTTTGTAAATATAAATGTGAGTGAATGAAGGATTAACGATATCCGATTAACTTGATTTTTTGCAAGTAAGTTCTACTCAAATACTGCAAAATATGAATAGTTTAGATCATTAAAATAGGTTCCAAAATAGACCCATATAGCTACCCAACAATAACTGTTGTGCCTCCAACACAACAAACACCACATTTATAGAAATATAAACACCACATTTATAGAAATATATGTTAAGTGTAGAACATTATTGGTTGCATATGGTAACCATATGGTGTAAAAAATATTATAATCTTTTTCCGGCTATAAAAATAATAATAATTAGTAATTACCATAGCAAGCCCGTTTGGTCAGACTTGAGTTGAGCTAGTTGCCACCTTACCAATTAAATTGAAATCTATATATTATATAAGTAGAATGAGATTTTTAGTGAGAAATTTTATGAGAATTTCACTGTTTCGTATTAATTTTTTTGTTTTTCTTAATTTTTTCTATTTAACCATATAAAAATAAAACTCTAATTACTCCATCATTTATGATTTTTAAAAGGAAAATACATATTTCCTTAATATATATATATATATATATATATGCTTTTCAAATACATATTTGTTTTGCTATTAAATATGGGAACAATTCACCAAAATAAGAAAATAAAAATTTCAAATTTCAAACATTCACAGATTGACTTTTTATGCACATATATTTCTATCTTTTCATACACATAATTTTTATTTAGAATAAATTTTCAAATCTCTTATTCTCTCTCACACACACACACACACACAAAATTAAATAAAACTTTATAAATTGTAAAAATCTTGTGTTACACACAAAATTAGAAAAAATAAAATATTTTTAGAAAATTTTATTTATACTATATCTATTTGTAACAAAAAGTCTTATCACAGTTTTAAAATTCCATATCTAATTTCTTGATTTTTTTTAATTTTAAACAATTAAAAAAATTATTAGGTAATTATTCCATAATTGACGGCTTTCAAAAGAGAATGTACTAATCCATTTTAAAAAAGGAAAATGATTGGTGGCCCTAGAAAATTTGCCCCTAATGTCCCTAATTTCCATTTTTAGAAACTGTTTTCTTTTTTTCTTTCTTTTTTCCTTTTTTTTTTTTTTTTTTTTTACCTAAAGTGGAATTTTCGGGGCATTCGAGCCCCGAAATTCGGGCCCTCAAGCAGCGCACTTTAAAAAAGGATACTTTTATGGTTTCCATATTCATCTATACTATACATTATGTACCTATATATATAGATATAATCATTCAAAAAAATAAAAACTAAAATAAAAACTAGAGCATACATTGTCAATTCAAAAACCATAAACAACCATATATAGCAGCTATTCTATTCAAAGATTTCAATATCTTCTTCACTGCAATATGGCATCAACATCTGTTTCAATTGCTTTATCAATTTTTTTGATACAGATTTTAAATACTATTCTTTCTTCTTCTTCTTGTTCTTCTTCTTTTTTTTGGTGAATGTTAACCCATGAGATATTACATTATTTTTGCAATTGTAGCATTTGAGAATTTTAGTTTATATTTATATGTTTATTTTTTGTTAGATATATAGCAGTCAGAGAAAGTTGATGATACAAGAATGAATTTACTAAAAACAATGCATGTTTAAATTGTAATTCCTCCAATTTTGATTTTAAGTGATTTGTTTTGATTATATTCAAACTTCACTAGTTTAAGCAAAACTTATGATGATGGTTTTTTTATTAGTTATTTAAATTTTTTGTGCTTTTTTTTTTTTTTTTTTTTTGTGGTTTCAATGTAAATCTATAAATCATTTGGAATTTTCCCTGAAAATCCTTGAATGAAGCCCTTAAATTTTTTCATGGAAATCTTTGAATGTAGACAAATCATTTGGAATTTTCTATAGAAGTCATTTAGATCATCATTCATGCATGTGAGATCATGTTTTTGCTTAAGTCGACATTACTTAGTATATTATTTATCATATTATTTTGAATTATGAATTATGAATATCGAATCATATTACTTTTTAGTTTTGGCGGTACCTATTATTTCAATAATTTTTTGATAATTGTCTCTCTCTTTTTTTCTTTTTTTCTTTTTTCTCTCTTTAAAATTGCTTGCAATCTTTGAACATTTTTCTTGCAAATTGTTTGACATATGTATTGATTATTTAGTCATTATACATATGAGTACTATTATAGGTGCATGACTATGACTATTGTGATTTTTGTTCATTTAATTTAATTTTTTTTTTGGCACAAACAAACTTGATGCTCATTTCATTCGCTATGTATGTACTTTGTTTGATTCAATATGTATGTACTTTGATTTTTTAAGGATGTTTGATTCAATATGTATGTACTTTGTTTTCATCAATAAAGTTACTTTTTTTCATTTAAAAAAAAAATGGTTCATAGTTTTTTCAAATCTCTAACTAATATTCAAGGGCACACAAATGGCATATAACTTCACAAAATCATAGAAACAATTCGAATGACTTACTCAATCTAAATATTGGAAATTTATTTTTATATACATAGTCTTATAAGATAGAGATAAGAAAATATAATCAAGATATACTAATGTTTTTCGAATTATTTAATTTAGAAACAAATATGATTTTTTAAATTGACTTTAAGATTTTATTGATTCAAGTCATGGAATGAGATTAATTTCATATTCTTAGCCAAGCTCAAAAATTTTCTTAATGAATTTTCATCATGTTTTCTCATACAATTAAAAAATTCATTCCTAAACACAATAACTTTTCTTATCTTTTAAAATAATCATAAAGTCATTTAAAATGTTAATTTTAAACAACCACTTAGTTAAAATAGTTAAAATTTACTTATTTATTTTTTAAAATTATTTTTAATTGATTAATAAATAAATTTCTCTATCATTAATTAATCTCGTATACAACTTAATACGATTTGCTGCTAGGCTAGACATGCTATGTAATGGTGCATGAAATATTTTTGGAGAAGGTATTTGGTGTCGTTGGGTCAATGCCTAAACAGTTTCAAAAGTCACACATTCGCATGAGTCCACTATCATGTGCCTCTCTTGTGATCGTTTTGGGAGCATTGCCCCAGAATATCCCGTAATTCATATTTTGTGTAATTAAAAGAGGGACTAGGTCCTCCCAAAGGTCTCTCTAGGATGTCTAGCTCATCCAAATTACGCATTGATTTCCTACTATTTAAGGTTCCGATAGTATCATTTTGGATAATGTATTTGTATAGTGAAAATAGAATTCGTGCAGCGTGAGTTCAAGTGATGTAGAATAAATAGTTAAAACCTTTTTGGAACAATTGAATTGTCAAATTGAGAACAATAGTGACACTTTTGGGATGAGTTCAGAATTGTCTCAAATTTAGTAGTCTGATCAAAAATGGCATTTTAAATCGAAGTCATTTCGAAATTCCTTCGTTTAAGCCTTCAAATTAACTTTATTTTGGGAAGTTCATTTTTAGCGTCGTCTATTTTGGCACATTTCTATTGTTTCCTAGTATGCAAATTTAGTCTTAACTCATATTTTCTATTTTTGGTAATTTTTCATTTATTTTCATGTCTAGTAAGGAATTATCCTAATTCCTTGTTTCCTTATTTAATTAAGGTTCAGTTTATTATAAATACGCAAGTATGCCTTAGGGCAAATGAATTTTGATGCAATATAATTCAGTTCTTGAAATTTTTTTCTTCCTTGTGGATTCAAGGATTTTTTTCGTCTACTAGAACAATATCCAGTCTCGTGTGATTTATTCTGCTACGTCATCAAGCATAGAATGAATTTGAACCATAATTCAAGAATTGTACTTTGTTTATTTTATTTTTCCAAAATTATTTGGATATACATCAGAATAAAGCCACTAAGGGGTGTTAGAAATGGTTTTGGAAGGTTTGGAAAAACAGAATTTTTCCTCAACTTTGGTCTAATTTTTAGGTGGGACTCATGTGCCAAAGTTGACGGGTCAAAGTGGTAACACGTTTTATGTTGCGTTGTGATTCACTTAGTATATTTGGTTGCTCAAAACCATTATCGAGTGAATGGGAAATTGAAGCCAAAGTGAGCTCCATGGAAATGGAGTTTTTGGTGAAAATTCATTAAGGTTTGGTTTAAGGCTTGTCCCACATTGATTTGGTGGGCATACTTTGAGTGGGCTTATAAGGCTTGAGTTTGAAACCTAGGGTAGGTCGCAAGGGGCACCCAAGTTTTGTAGAGGGAGAGGTTATGGGTAAAGTGGGCTAGACCTGTTAAACCCAAAATAAACACAGGCTGGGCTTGGGCGCGGATGCATGGTATGTGGTTGGGTTGGGCTCATCCGACCCAATACCTATCTTTTTGGGCCAAAAACATTTGAATTTTATTTTTCTAAAATTAAATTCTAAGTTTTTAGAATTTGAATTTCGAAAAAATTAATTTCAAAATTGGCTCTGGTTTTTTTCCTCACCTGAACAGATTCAAATTTGTTTAAATTTCAAATCCAAATAGTTTGTATCTGTTGAAACAGTGCCTTACCTGTTTAAATTTAAACCATACGTGTTCAAACAGGTTTACACCTGCTTAATTCAAACCTAACAGCCACAAATTCTCCTATAAATAGTCAATCCTTCATTCGGTTTTTTCACTCCAATTTTCGTCCCTAATTCAGTCAATACACTTTGCATTTTGTTGCATACAATTTTCTTGTGAGAAAGAGTATAAATACTTAGTGTGTTCGTTGTGTGAATAGTGTGTAGTGCTACTACTATTCACTGTTGATCATTTTATCCTGTGAGATAGACGTCCTCAAATCTGAAAGTACCGTGGAGATGACGAATCTGTCTTAAGGACACAATGTTAAATACTGGACTTGATCAAAAATTTTGTTCGAGAAATTAATAAAGCAAGTTATTTATTTATTTTCTATTTTTTATTTATTTATATCAGATTTTGATTTTGTTTTTTGTAAACAAACTAAAAAATCTATTTTTATTTATTTATTTATTTTTATTTACCGGTTTGATTTTCGTAATCAAACAATCTCTCTCATTGCCTTTATTTCTTCTGTATTTTGTTTGTTGTTAAGTACACAAACATAATTTATCTTTTAAATACAGTGAAGATTGTCCAACAATCTTAAGACAGATTATTTTTGGTGTCTTCATTTTATTTATTTTTCTGTGCATTCTCAAAGTGATATTTTGGTTGGAAAATACAAACAGTACTATTTATTTTCTTTGACAACTAGTAGTAATATACTAGTGTCACTAACAATTGTAGAATATTAATTTGTGTTATAGAAAATTATTGTGGTATTTTATTTTTCTAGTTTTAGCAACAAGAAAAATAAAATTCTTTTGTGTTATAATTTATTTTCTGGTTTTAGTAACTAGAAAATTAATTTGTGTTTTGGTTTTTTCTGATTTTTGTAATTAGATATTATGGCTGTTGAAAGTAGTACTCCAAATTCGATCATTATAACGACTCCGGTCCTTATCCAGAACCATGTTCAAGTTCCGATAAATCACGGAGAAAGGAAAAAATTAATGGCACTGAGTTTAAGAGATGGCAGCAGAAAATGCTGTTTTATCTTACAACTCTAAATCTTGCCCAGTTTCTCCGTGAAGAGGCTCCAGTACTTAGAGATGATGAAAGTGATCGGCAAGTTGTTGCCGCTGTAGATGCTTGGAAACATTCTGATTTCTTTTATAGAAACTACATCATCAATGGCCTTGACAACATGTTGTATAATGTTTACAGCCCTCTGAAAATAACAAAAGAATTATAGGATTCTTTAGAGAAAAAATACAAGACAGAGGATGTTGGTACAAAGAAATTTGTTGTCGATAAATTTATGAACTTCGTTATGGTAGACTCCCAAACGGTAATTTCTCAAGTTCAAAATTTTCAATTAATTTTGCATGATATTCATGCTGAGGGTATATCTCTGAGCGAGTCTTTCCAAATCACTGCGTTTGTGGAAAATTTACCACCAGCTTGGAAAGATTTCAAAAATTATTTAAAACATAAACGCAAAGAGATGACCATGGATAAATTGATTGTAAGACTAAGAATTGAGGAAGATAACCGTAAAGCTGAAAAGATGAATGGTAAAAATCCCATTGAGTCTAAGGCTAATGTAGTTGAACAAGTGCACAAACCACATAACAAAAAGAAGAAGTTTACTGGAGATGGTCCTAAACAAGGCGACAACAATGGCAATAAAAGTTCAAGGGTAAATGCTATAACTGTGGCAAGATCAGACATCGAGCTTCTAATTGCCACCGCCCTAAGAAGGATCGCGGAAGTACAAATAAAAAGACCACCAATCAAGCCAATGTGATAGAATTAGATTACATCTCTGACGGGGTAAATGACATCAATCTCTCTGCTATGGTGTCTGAGGCTAATTTGATTGGAAATTCCAAGGAATTATGGGTTGACATTGGGGCAACTCGTCACATTTGTGTGGACAAGAAGATGTTCACTACTTACAATGAAGTTGCAAATGGTGAACAACTTTTCATGAAAAATTCTTATACTTCTATTGTGGCTGGACAAGGAAAGGTGATCTTAAAGATGACATCAAGGAAAGAACTTACCCTCAACAATGTACTACATGTACCAAACATCCGAAAGATTTTAGTTTCTAGTTCTTTGTTAAGTAAAAATTGTTTTAGGCTTGTTTTTTAGTCAAATAAATTTGTATTAACAACGAGTGGTATGTATGTTGGTAAGGGATACATGAGTGATGGTCTCTTCAAATTGAATGTAATGACGGTTGTACCAAAACTTGTTATTAATAAGAATAACACATCTTTTACTTATATTCTTGAGTCGAATTTATTGCATGATAGATTAGGACATGTAAATTTTGATGCTTTGCATAGATTAATTGGTTTGGATTATATACCAAAGTTTGAAATTGATCCTAATCACAAATGTGAGATTTGTGTAGAAGCGAAACTAACTAAGGCTCCATTTAAATCGGTTGAAAGAAAAACCGAACCTCTAGAATTAATTCATACTGATGTATATGATCTTAAATTTGTTCAAACTAGAGGAGGCAAAAAATATTTCATAACATTTATCGATGATTGCACAACATATTGTTATGTATATTTACTTAAAAATAAAGATGAAACCTTAGAAATGTTTAAACTCTACAAAACTGAAGTTGAAAATTAACTTGGTAAAACCATTAAAATGGTTACAAGTGATAGGGGTGGTGAATATGATGCACCTTTAAATGAATTTTGTACACAACATGGCATTATTCACCAAACTACAGCACCCTATTCTCCACAGCAAAATGGAATTGCTGAAAGGAATAATAGAACCCTTAAAGAAATGATGAATGTCATGTTACTAAACTCAGGCTTACCATAGAACTTGTGGGGGAAGCAATATTGTCTGTTAATTATGTTCTTAACAGAATACCCCACAAGAAATCTAACAACACTCCTTATGAATTGTGGAAATGACGACCACCTTCCTATAAATACTTAAAAGTGTAGGGGTGTTTGGCGAAGGTAGAAGTTCATGTTCCTAAAAAAAACTAAGATAGGACCAAAAACAGTGGATTATGTGTTTATTGGTTATGCTCAAAATAATAGTGCATATCGGTTTCTGACTTATAAATCAGAAATACTTGATATAAATGTGAACACTATTATAGAGTCTAGGAATGCTGTGCTTTTTGAACATGTCTTTCCTTACAAGAAATGACAAGAATTAAGTTCACAGAAAAGAACTTATGATTGTACACAAAGTCAAGAGACTAATGACAATCAAACACAAGAGACTAGTAATGGTCTCAACTAGCAAGATTTAACTGATGATGAATCAAGACGAAGTAAGAGAACAAGAACATCAAAATCCTTTGGTCCAGATTTTCTAACATACCTGTTAGAAAATGAACCTCGAAGCTTTGAGGAAGCAATAAGAGGTCCTGAAGCACCTTTGTGGAAATAGGCTGTTTTGACACATGTTCCACTGGTTCGAAACCTCCTGGATATAAATGGATATTCAAGAGAAAAATGAAAACAGATGGTTCAATAGACAAGTATAAAGCAAGACTTGTAGTAAAAGGTTACAGACAAAAGGAATGTCTGGACTATTTTGACACATGTTTCCCTGTGACAAGAATAATATCCATTCGCATGCTTATTGCTATAGCAGCGTTGTATAATTTAAAAATACATCAAATGGATGTTAAGACAGCTTTCTTAAACGGTGATCTAAATGAAAAGATCTATATGGAGCAACTCAAAGGGGTTGTAGTGCCAAGGCAAGAAAAGAAAGTTTGTCAGCTTGTAAAGTCTCTTTATGGATTAAAACAAGCTCCTAAGCAATGACATGAAAAATTTGATCATGCTATGCTTACTAATAGGTTTAAGATAAACGAATGTGACAAGTACGTCTATGTTAAAAACACTGACCAAGGATATGTCATAGTTTGTCTTTATATGGATGACATGCTTATCATTGGAAGTAGTCAAAACATGATCAAATCAACTAAGCAAATGCTAAATAAAAGATTTAATATGAAAGATATGGGAATCACAAATGTTATATTAGGAATGAAAATTACTAAAACATCTGATAGGTATGCATTATCTCAATCTCATTATATTGAGGAAATTCTTGGTAAATTTATCAAGGATGATATGAATGTAGCTAGAACACCTATAGACATCAATCTTTATTTATCGAAAAATAAAGGTAATGTTGTGTCGTAGTTAAAATACTCCCAAATCATTGGAAGCCTAATGTGCCTAATGTACCTAATGAATTGTACTCATCCTGATATAGCTTATGCAGTCAGTAAATTGAGTAGGTACACTAGTAACCCCGGAGAAGACCATTAGAAAGCGATCATTCGGGTTCTTAGATATCTAAGATTTACCTGTGATCATGGTTTGAACTTTACTCGATACCCAACAATACTCGAAGGTTATTGTGATGCCAATTGGATATCGGATACTAAAGATTCAAAATCCACTAGTGGATATGTCTTTACTCTGGAAGGCGCTGTTGTTTCTTGGAAATCCACAAAACAAACATGCATCGCACGATCCACAATGGAATCTAAGTTCATTGCTTTAGACAAAGTAGGAGAAGAAGCAGAATGACTTCGCCACTTCTTAGAAGAGATTCCAATGTGGCCAAAACCTGTGTCAGCTATTTGCATTCATTGTGATAGTCAATCTACAATAGGCAGGGCGCAAAATAAAATGTATAATGGTAAGTCACGACATATTCGTCGTCAACATAATACCGTAAGGCAATTGCTTTCAAATGGAATAATCTCAATCGATTATAAAAAATCTAAAGAGAATATTGTGGATCCGTTAACAAAAGGTTTGACAAAAAAACAAGTGTATAGTTCATCGAAGGGAATGGGATTAAAGCCTATTACATAAGAATCATCGTAATGGTAACCCTATTTATATGATTGGAGATCTGAAGAACTAAGTTCAAAGGAACAACTAAGTTATGTATGGCTCTCCAGAAATCACCAAGGGATTAAAATTCCCTACCCATTCCTATGGTGAGAGTGATTTCTGTAACATATGTTACATGTAGGGGTTTAAGGATAAGTTTTGCTTTTAAATATTACTTATATCTTGATTTAGGCATAAAAATCAAGACGAGTATAAGGAGATACTCACAATAAGAATCACCTATATGAGTGTCAAACTGGAGCCGGTTCTATGAGAATGAAGAGGCTAAATTCTCTAGAAACACTCATGAACAACCAAGAGCGTTCAAGGCCAAAATGAACACAACTGTGAGAACCACGATGTGTCAGAAGATATTTTATGCGAAATCTATTATCTTGGTTTACACAAACGGCTGAACAATTTAAGGCATCACGTCCATTGGTTACTAGTAAGTCCGATAGGTTATCATTAGGGAAGGTTCAAGGTCGAAAGCTACTAATCCTGATGCAAGATATTTTCAATTTATACTCTTTTGACAAATTCTGTATATTGTTGCATTTCCGTTGTCATCAAATTCTATTCATGTGGGGGATTGTCAGAAATGGTTTTGAAAGTTTTAGAAAAACAGAATTTTTCCTTAACTTTGGTCTCATTTTTAGATAGGATCCATGCGCCAAAGTTGGCGGGTCAAAGTGGTAACGCGTTTTATGTCGCGTTGTGATTCACGTAGTATATTTGGTTACTCAAAACCATTATCGAGTGAATGGAAAATTGAAGCCAAAGTGAGCTCTATGGAAATGGAATTTTTTGTGGAAATTCTTTAAGGTTTGGTTTAAGGCTTGTCCCATATTGATTTGGTGGGTATACTTTGAGTGGGTTTATAAGGCTTGAGTTTGGAACTTGGGGTAGGTCTCAAGGGGCACCCAAGTTTTGTGGAGGAGGAGGTTATAGGCAAAGTGGGCTAGACCCATTGGACCCAAAATAAACACACGCAAACATGCCGCCGCCGTCCATCCGGTCGGTCGGGCAACTGGGCTGGGCGTGGGTGCGTGGTGTGTGGTTGGGTTAGGCTTATCCGGTCCAATACCTATCTTTTTGGGCCAAAAACATTTGAATTTTATTTTTCTAAAATTAAATTCTAATTTTTTTGAAATTTGAATTTCAAAAAAATTAATTTCAAAATTGGCCCAGTTTTTTCCCCCACCCGGACAGATTCAAATCTATTTAAATTTCAAACCCAAATAGTTTGTATATGTTGAAACAGTGCCTTACTTGGTTAAATTCAAACCATACCTGTTCAAACAAGTTTGCACCTATTTAATTCAAACCTAACAACCATAAATTCTCCTATAAATAGTCAATCCTTCGTTTGGTTTTTTCGCTCCAATTTTCGTCCCTAATTCAGTCAATATTCTCTGCATTTTGTTGCATACAATTTTCTAGTGAGAAACAGTGTAAACACTTAGTGTGTTCATTGTGTAAATAGTGTGTAGTGCTACTACTATTCACTGTTGATCATTTTATCTTGTGAGATAGGCGTCCGCAAATCTGAAAGCACCGTGGAGAGGACGAATTTGTCTTAAGGACACAGTGTTAAACACTGGATTTGATCAAAAACTTTGTTCGAGATATTAATAAAGCAAGTTATTTATTTATTTATATCAGATTTTGATTTTGTTTTTTGTAAACAAAATAAAAAATCTATTTTTATTTATGTATTTATTTTTATTTACCGGTTTGATTTTTGTAATCAAGCAATCTCTCTCATTTCTTTTATTTCTTCTGTATTCCATTTGTTGTTAAGTACACAAACAAAATTTATCTTTTAAATACAGTGAAGATTGTCCAACAATGGAGACACAATTGAGAAATTAGATCAAAGTGAGCTCAATACAAGGATAATGAAGCAATGTCATACTGTACACAACCATGTCACTTATCACACTCTGGAAAACCTTGTACGCATTCAGGAGATACAATGCACACATGCGTTATCAGTAGCATAAGATCCATGTTAAATGAGACTGGTTCAGAACATGTGCGAGTGAAACACTACCAGCCACATAACATCATAGAACAAGCATGTTGAACTCAATTGTGGTCACTTTCAAGGATCATAGCCAACAACAATGCCTAATTTGGTAACCATGTCACTTTCAAGGCTGAGAGTATCTCCGGTAATTATCAATGACCCAAGAATTATGACAAGCATGATCCTCGATGACATGATTTGGTCTTCTAGTTGGTCCAGACACTAGGTTATAAAAAAATAAAAAGAGTGACAAGCACTTTATCCCCTTGTGATTTGATGCTGAAATACTTTACCTCCCTTTAATTTGAATATATGCAGATACCTCTCATACAGTTTTGAAGTAATATGCAACCATAACATGTTAACGTTAGACATTAAAAAGATTAATTTATCCTTACATATAAAGACTTCTCTCTCTCTCTCTCTCTCTCTCTCTCTCTCTCATACATATAATTTTCTATATTAATCACATATTTAACAAATTAAATCATAAATTAAATTAAACACTCTAATCTGTTATCATAAAATTAAATCATAAATTAATTTTTAATTTTTAACTTAATTTATAATTTAATAACATTTTAAATTATATATACAAATATATACATGTATGTATATATAATTAAAAGAGAATTGGTGATAAATCCAACCTAAGGAAGGTTTAAGGCATTAGGTCCAACGGATATTTTTTGTTGGTGACAGGTTCGCCCTTTATGAAATAGTTTGATAAGAAATCCTTTCATTATTTTGAAAAGACATTTTATTTCCAATTTTATCACTTACTTTATCTATTGACTTTTTTTTACTATCTGTTCAAATTTATATCTATATGTTCATATTATTTTCTATCTGTTCAAATTTTTTGTCCATCTATTTCATTTTGTATCTATCTATTCAAATTATTTTTTATCTGTTCAAATTTCATAAGCTTATTTTTCCTATATGTTTAATTTTTTTTATCTATTTAAATTGTAATATAGAGAAAAAAGACTAATCTAACCAATCTGTTGAAACCCACTTTGACTGATCTACTCAAACTTTTTTTTTCTTTCTATCTCTATTTGTCTCTCTTGCTCATCTTTTTCTCCCTCTATTTGTTAATTTCACAAACGTATTTTTTTTCTTCTCTCTCTCTCTCTCTCTATCTGTTGAAGCAAGACATGTTTGTAAAGAAAAAAGAGGACTGAGGAAAAAAAAATGATGTCACATACATATATATATATATATAGAAAGAGAGAGAGAAACATAGATCCATAATCATTTTTAGAAAGATGTAAATCTGTGAACATCCAAAAAAAAAAAACCCATATACACAACAAGACATGTCCAAACCCACCAGAAAAAAAGAAAAAACATGTTTGGTATGATGGAATGATATGAAGTGTGATGAAATGAGAATGAAAATGGAATACAATGTTGAATAAAATGGAATGTCCATTCGCATTCCATTGTTTGGTTGCGAACATAAAATGGCATAGGAATAATATGATAATTCGCATTCTCATGTTTGGTTATACCTACTAAACTCATGGAATGGAATAATTTTTTGTTATTTTTTTTTTAACAAGATACTAACAAATAAATTAAAATTTTATATAGAACATGATAATATTGATAGTTATGAAAATAATGGTGTAAGTCAAAATAGTGGTGGTAGTGGCCTTGGTAGCCATGGCAACATAGGTGGAGATGATAGCAATGATAGTAAGATGGTGGTAGTAGATTGTTATGGCCTTAGTGGTGGTGGTAAGGTGGTGTTGTGGTAAGAAGGTGGTGGTGGGGGCGACGGCGACCATCGGTAGTGGTAATGGTAGTAGTGGCAACATCGGTAGTACAGTGGTGGTAGTGTGGTGGTTGTAGCGGCAGCCGTGATGGTAGTGGTAGTATGGGGGTGTGGTGGCAATAGGGTGGTGGTGACGGTGGCGACAGGGTGGTAGAATGGATGGTAGGAGAACGGAATGGTGGTGATAATAGTTAAATAATAATATTTTTTTTAAGTGCTAACAAAAATAATAATAATAAAATTTTATAATAATTTCATGATGGAATGAAATAGTCATTCCTTAAGTTTGAGGAATGAATAAGCATTCCCACATTTTGTTGGAATAGTCATTCCAATGGAATAACTATTCCTACTTAAATAAGGCGTACTAAACAAGGGAAAAGGAATACAAAACTAGAATGGGCAATTCATTCTAGCACATTCCATCTTACCAAACGTGCTCTCAGAGAGAGATAAAATCTGAAGAAAGCAACAAATCGTAGATAAATCTGAAGGAAGGGATCTACATAGATTTGTTGATTTACACAGATCTGGTTTTGGTTTTGATTTACACGGATCTGAATCCTTGAGTTTCACATCACCGCCATGGTCACCTAAAGCCCTAAGCCTTAACTCTAGCACCACACAATCGACCTCCTCATCGTTCACATAATAAATCATCTCCACCACCGAACCAAGAAGGACCCTAGAATCGATGGCTGAGGCTCTGTGAGAGTCGATGGAAACCCTATAGAATCGAACAAACCACAACCCTCTCTCTCTCTCTTCTTCAACTCTGCTACCAGCCTCCTTGTCTCATCTTCCCTATTTTCGCCGTCAATGTTCAATCTCATTCAACTTGCCGGAGATGGATCGAAAAGTTGTGGTCTTCGATAAGAGCTCAGAGAGAGAGAGAAAGAGAGTGCTTCAATCTGTGTAAATGGAAACTAAGTTCTTCAGCGCTAGATCGAGTCATCCTCATTTGTGACAACCCTGATCCATAATTAACCGTTAATCCATAATTAAGAATGGTGATCAAGTAAATAATTGAAATCACGTATTAATCGTGTGATTTGTGTGTTATTTGCATTTCTATTTGTCGATTGTAGGAATATCTATTTGTAATTCTGTTTCAATATGAAAATTGAAGGTCTTATCGGCGTCCGAACACGAAATTGACTAGGTTCACGTGTTAGTTAGGATTTTTAGGATTTTATGACAACTTCAATTGAAATTTGATTCGAAATCAAATAATTAGAATAAACTAATTAGATTCAATTAGATATAAGCAAGCTTAATTAAACTTAAGTTAATTTAATCAAGTTAACTTAATCCAAGCTATAAATATGTGACATAAGTTCTAGAACTCATCTTCTTTCATCATTTTGAGCCTCAAACCATAAGAGAGAAAGAGAGTGAGGAAAAGAGTGTGATCAAAAAAGAGGAAGGAAGAAATTGTAAGGGAATTGAGAGATTTGGCCTGGTAGCTCAAAGAATTAACAATCTAGAACCTAATTGAGAAGTAAAGGTAAGAATTCAACCCATGAATTAAGTGTATGAGTCATAAAGAATGTAATTCAAGAATTTAAGTGATTAAACAAGAGAATTAAGCTTTGAATGTAGAATTGGAAGTCAATCCATACATACATGCATATTTCATCACATTTTGAAGTTATTTCCAAAGGATTCTTACATGCATGTACTTATTCTAACTTTGTTTTGAAAATTTATCATGTTTCATACCATTTTATCCTAATTGTTCATGATTTGAGAGAAGAAAAAAAAATTTATACCATTACATGCATGTAATAAATATGAGTTTCAAGTGTAATTTTGAATAATTGGCATGTTTTTGGGCCTTGATTTTGCGAAATGATATTCAAATCATGATGTTATACAAGTTTCTAAGTGTTTTCTTGAGTTTTGGCCCAAAAGAATGCGTTTTGATGCTTTGAAGTTGAGGTTTACAACTTGAAAAGCAATCTGGAAATTTCAGAGTTCGCAGGATTTGCTCGAGGAGTGAACTCTTCGCTCAGGCGTACTTTGCAAGTGTAGCTCGCCTTTTTCGCGCCCCCTTTCGGAAGTCGAAATAATCCCTATAGTTCGGACTCCCATGGTTCTAAATTTGAATCCACAAGTGTAATGTGAAATAGATAAGCACCAAAGAGTCCCAATCTAACAAATCTTTTGGAAAATTGATTTTGAATCAAATTGCCAAAAATGGACTGCTTTGCCAGATATAGAGTTGCCATCTAAATATGTTTTGGAAAATTTAGAAAACCCATGACTCGTGCCAAAGGCCACGTGTCCATCATCACCAAGATTGTCTCGGCTCAAGAATTTATGTACGAGAGGGGAAGGTCATGAATTGAGCACCCCCGCTCGGCCGATCAAAGATCAGCCTCTACTAATCATGATATGATTTTCATCAACATTATATGCTCTTATTCCGGTTTGTTTAGGCTAGCATTGCTATGTGATGCGCACACACACAAGTATAGACTAAATTTGCAAGAATTGAAACACTCGATTCATGTTTATTTTGAAAATTGCTTCGAATATGTACAACTTGAAAAAGTTATGACATATGAACACTACTTAAATTATTCCAATTCAAGCAACAAGCCTTTATCCACAGGCATTCAAATAGTTTAACACTTAAACAATTAGCCTCATGACAAGCATGCTAGATATGGTAACAGTCGCATTCATGCAATTATGCTAAAGCGAGTAAAGACTCACCTAGTACTCTAAACTAAAATAAACAAAAGAGTTAGAAAAAATGCATGATTCCTAACTATGCAATATGACTAATGCAACACATGTGATATGCAATTAATAGGCTCGGCTACTTAATATGGCATATGAAACATTTGATAAAATGCGGTCTAAGCACGTATTCAAAAAAGTATTAAACTAACAATGCAGTTAGAATGATGCACCAAGCCTCGGTGCATGCAATACAAATGGATGCAAACATGGAGAATGCTAATTGAAACGTAATGTCCCTAAACTAACCATTATAAGCTAGTAAATAAAAGTGAGAAAGACGTAGGGTTAGAAGACATACACATTATTACAACATTGCGCCTTCACGATGGAGAGTCCGAATGAACTAAGCTAATTAACTAACTAATTAAAGCTAAGCTAATTATTACAAAACAAATGAAATAAATAGCAAAACTACTTCACTAATTATTACAACAAATGAATTAACTAACTAGTCTAGTTAACTAACTAATTACAAAATGAAATTGAATAACTAGTTGAATTAACTAATTAAATACAACACTTTACAAAATTAATTAGCTACAACTAATTAATTACAACAATATGTAAGCTAAACAGGTTCGATATGCGAAGAATGCTTATGCTCATGCTCGGTTTCCAACCGAAAAGCCACTGTTTTGCTTCTGAATGTCTCTGTTTGCACAGTTGAACACCAACACTGTTGCCCACTTCCAGAACAACTCTACTCTATCTCAGAAACACACTGCTCAATTTTGCATCAGTGGCCGGCCGGCCAGTGATGAGGATTGCCGGTCACCAGTGATGGCCGGCTGGCCATCAAAGGTGGTTTGTTGGCCACCTGCCGGCCACTGCTGCACAGGTTTATCTTGCAACAACAAAGGACAAACAAAGCATATACAGGGTATTTCAAGGGTTTGTTTGCACAACTCACCCCTCATTTTCATAAACAAATCAAAGGAGTAATAAGCTTGGTTCACAAACCATTAACTCAAGCAATTTCATTGCATGATGGCTTAAGAACGAAAGTGTGCAAATTCAATAAATGCAACAAAATAAGACTCAAACCACCTCCCTATCATGGAAGATCAAGGGAAGTAGTGACCTTGGAGACTTGAATTATTTCATCACTAATAAGTATGAAATGGTTCAAGTTTCCATGTATTCAATTAACGTCCGATTGAACACAACCAATTATTATCTTTCATCATTTTTAGCCTCAATTGTAGTTACTTATTTTAGATTACCAACCATTCTTTAATCCATTAAGTCCAATGGGTGAGTTCAAGTCCTCTAGTGGAGTGAAGTACCAAACCAAGAGTTAACTTAAGAAATGAAAGAGATGTCATATTGTTGATAATGAACCCCTAAAAGGAATTAAACCATTAAGCATGACAACCTCAATCTCATGCTTAAAAGAACAAGAGGCTTGAAACAACTCTCAAAGCAAAACAAAAGCCAAGAAATAAGGGAGGTTGTAAAGATTATTATTGCTGAAAATAAATGAGAAAGCATAAATAAATGCTGTCAACTAAGGCCTAAAACACCAAACTCATGACGACAATTACACTACAAGCATGCAAAACAAAGCTCAAATGCAACCAACAGCCCAAAACAGTCCTAAAATAGTCTAAAAATAGTCCTAAAACATGTTGGAATTGAGCTAAAAATAGCTAGATTAATAAGCTAAAACATAGTACAATCTAGGTTAGTAAGCAAGACACAATGAGGGGAGGCTACCCTCTCCAAATTTGGACTTCAAAACATGATTTTGACCACTAAAAAAGCTCTAAAAATCAGTGTTTAAAATCTTGGAAAAAGATAGTAAAAATGTGGGAAACACAAGGGAAAAGGTCTCCAAAACAAGGTATAAAGAAGGGCTATCAACCCCTCAACCTTTAATGGCCTTAAACCTAAGCTTCAGCCCAAAAAACACAAAGTTTTGACAACCCAAAACAATGGAAAAATAGTAGGAATAATAGCAAATAAAACAAAGCTACAAATAAAGTCTTATACCTCTTGAAGAGAAGAAGCAATTCCAAGCAACAAAACCAAGTAAACACGCCCTCTAGAGCTCAAAACAAGCTCAAAGACACCTCAGCTCAAAGATGAGAATATTTGGCAAAGGTTGAAGAATTGTAGGCAAAAATGTAGAGATTTGGTAAAGAGAGAGAGAGAATTGTAGAGAGAGGAAAATTTTTTGATCTCAAAATTTTCTTACCTTAAAACATGAGAAAGGGGTCTCATATATATAGAAAACATGAAATTCCATCAAAGAGATCCAGCCCTACACGTGGGGATAGATGCATGCATCTGTGCAAACAGCTACACTGGTGGCCGACCAGCCATCACTGGTGGCCGGCAAGCCACATCAGTGGCCGACAGCCCAAAAGTGATGGCCGACAGCTCTAGACACCCCATTTTTAACTGTCCTCAAGACTTGGACGTCATCGTTTGTGCATTCGATGGTTGTGTGTTTGTGTTTGTTTTAAATGCCCGAAGTCCTCGGCGAAATGCCCCGTCTTTGAGCCTTTGAACCTTGTTCTTTTTGTGCCTTGTTTTGGACCAAAACTTGGTGTCTGGACATCTTGGTGACCTGTCGGCCACCCCCCAAGGCTATTGGCCATGGGTTGTGCCTGTTGGCCATGGATGTGGCCAGTCGGCCACCAGTGGTGGCCGGTCGGCTATCAGTGGTGGCCGACGGCCACCAGTTTCTTTTTCCAGATATTTGTTGACAGCTATGCCAACTGTTGCACACTTAGCTACATCTTCATACACGAGTATGGTAGGATGTATCTAAGCTCAAGGGGTGTTTTTCTATAAATAGGGGGGTTCCTCCCCCATTTTAGAGGGTTAGAAGATTTGGACAAAAAACATCTCTCTCTTTAGATTTCTCTCTCTCTCTCTCTTTCTTGATATTTTATGCCTTGTAGCTTATTTTCTCTACATTCTTACATACACTACATTAATCAAACTTGACCACCTTTGAGTTGGGGTCCCTTGGAGCCTTGTTTGAGCTCTACAAGGAGGTTTGGTCTTGGATTGTTACATATTTTGTGCCTTAGCTTCAAGAGGTATAACACTTGTTATTTAAGCTTGTTTTCAATACTTGTTTGGCCATCTTTTCCTGCTATTTTGGGGCTGGTTTTGACATGTAAAAAGTAATGTTTTTGAGGCCCAAAAGTGGTGGTTTGAGCCCTTTTGAGTTAGGGGGTTATCCATCCCTTTTGTTTCTTAGCTTGTTAAGCTTTTGTGCCATCTTTTCATCACTTTCAAAACAAATTTTTTGGGCCTTTTAACCATTGAATCTCAGAGGTTTTTCAGTGGTAGAAACTTTGTTTTGAAGTCCAAAATTGGAGGGGTTAGCCTCCCCTCCTTGTGTCTTGTTTGCATGCCTAATTAGCTTCATGAGTTAGCATGTTTTTCTAGCTTACTTTAGCTTAAGTCCAGCATGTTTTTGCCTCTGTTTTCACCTGTTTTGACTCTGTTTTGGGCTGGTTAATTCAGTTGAGGCTTATTTTGCATAGTTGTAGTGTTAACTCCTTCACTAGCTTAGTGTTTTAATGTTTTGATCATTATTGCTTTTAGTTAATAGCATGTTTTAGTGTTGTTTTCCACTTCATTTTAGCACTTAAAATCTCTGCAACCTCCCTCCATTCTTCACTCTTTTGTTTGCTTTGAAAGTGGTTTCAAACCACTTGTTTGCCTAAGTGTGAAATTGAGGTGTTGCACCTAATGGTTTAATCCCTTAGGGGGTTCATTACCAACATTGTAATGCCTCTTTCATGCCCAAAGTAACTTGTGGTTTGAGTCATCTTTCCATTAGAGGACACTCACTTTTGGACTTAATCGATTAAAGAATGAATCGGTAACTAAAATGAGTAAATAAACTGAACAAGTAAAAGAAGCAAGATAAGCATCTTTCATGTTGCATTGCATGTGTTCGAATCGGACATTAATTCAAACAGGAGAAAAATGGGACATTTCATACTCAAAGTAATGAAATGTGTCACTTTCCTTGGTCACCATCACCCTTGATCATGCATGATAGGGTGGTGATCTTTTTGAGTCTTGTTTTGCACTCATTAAACTTGTACAAACTTGGTTCTTTGGCCATCATGCATGAAAATTGCTTGATTGGTGGTTTGAGAGCCAAGAGTTTTTCTCCTTTAAGCTTGTGCGATGATAAGGAGTATAAACAGTACACACAAATTTGTGAGAATACACTATTTTGCTCTGTCTGTTCTCTATTGCAGCAAAAAGAGAAGTTTATGTCATCAGTGGCTGACCGGCCACCACCAGTAGGTAACCAACATGCCCCCTATCAGCCACCAATGAAAATTACACAGTGTGTTGGTAAGGTGGAGCAGAGGCATTCCGGGAGTTAGCAGCACTGTTGGTGTTCAAATGTGCAAACAGAAGCGTTCAGTGGCAAGGCGGTGGCTTTTTCGGGTGGAGGAACCGAGCATGCATGCATCCCTCGCTCCCGAGGCCATTTAATTGCTTTGTTTAGTTAATTAGTGGTAGCTAATTAATTAGTTTAATTGCTTTGTACTTAATTAGCTTAGTATTTAGCTAATTACTTCGATTTGTAATATTTAATTAGCTTAGAATATGTTAGTTAATTCGTTTCAATTGTTGTAATAATTAGCTTAATTAGCGTAGTTAGTTAGCTTATTCATTTGGACCCTCCTTCGCGAGGGCATAATATTATAATAAGTGTGTGTGTGTGTGTGTGTGTGCATGTGTGTATGTTTTCCAACCCCACATCTTTCTCCCTTTTATTTAATCGCTTTCAATGGTTAGATTAGGGACATTTTCAATTAGCATATCGCATGCTTGCATCCATTCATTTGTCTTGCATGCACCGAGGCTCAGCACATCATTCAAACTGCATCGCAATTTCAATATCTTCTTTGAATACGTATTTAATTGTATGTTACTCAAATCGATCCATATGCCATATTAGTAGCCGAGCCTAATAATTGCATTATCGCATGTGTTGCATTAGGCATCTTGTATAGTTAGGATCATGCATCTTTCTAACTAGTTTTTGTTTTGGCTTTGTAATAACCCTCACACTATCCTAACCATACTCATATGCATTCATGTGATTCTATCTTGTAAGCTTGTGTTTCAAGTCTTGTCCTTGTTCGTTTAAGTGTTTCAGCATGTTTTGTACCTTGCTTGGTGTGAGTTTAGCCGAGGGCGTCTTCCGTCTAGGATTACCTTGGAACCACTTTGTTCGACCTCCACCTTCGTCCTGACATATTGGTCGAGATGTCATCATCTAGGCCGAGATGTTACCTTTGCACCTAAGTGATCTTGTCCCGGAGAGGTATGACCTAGACCGAGGTGTGGCACATCTAGGCCAAGGTGTGGCACAGCTTAGTCAAGTGTTGTCATTCCTAGCCGAGGTCATTATTCCGTACTTGCCGATGTCTTGTTCTTAGCCGAGATCATTACTCGACAGAGTGCCCACGCCGTCTTGCTTGTTGAACACACTTTGTCATAGTTTTGTCTTGTCACTCAGCCACCTTTCTGTGTAGCACCAACCAGCCGCTGCCACGTGCCTCTGTAGAGGGTTAAGTCAGCCAGCAGACTTAGGAATGTATCATTTTGCTATATGTCTTTGTTTGTGAGGAGAGAGAACCTCTAGAAGAAGAAGAAGAAGTTTAGAGTGAGAGAGTGGGTTTTCGAGCTTGATTCCTAGAGATCAAACCATTAGATTCGCGCATTGAGGTTAGATTCTTGATTTACTCTTGTCATTCTTATTGATCATCTAGCTGTATTGCATGATCGAACCCGTTTTGCATGTCATGCATCGATTTAAAGTTGGTTTTAGAAAGAGAAAATGGTGTTCATGTGTTCTTGAAAGAAAGGTCTTGTTTGATCTGAAAGTTTGCATTAAGTTTCATGTTTTTGTGTTTGTTCTCGCTAGATCCTTGAATATGGGTACCCAGGTCCATGTTTTTTGAACTCATAGCATGAAATCCCAGATTTTGTAATAGCAAATCACGATCTTTGCATTCATCTTCTCATGTTCTTGTTCTTCATGTCCATCATGTTCTTCAAGAAAGGGAAACCCAGATTTTCCCGATTTCATTCCTTTGAATGTGGCCATCGAGGCCACACCTCGGCCAGGGGATGTGGAACCTCGGCCTAGACCTGGTAGTTGCCCAGCATGTTTCCCCGAAATAAAGAATTGTGTTTGTTTTGATTTGACTTAGTCTTGAGGAATGCCGAGATCATCTGCATACATGTGAAACTTGTTTGAAAGTGCATTCAACAGACTTTGCCATGTGTTTGTAGGGTTTGGACTTGCCTTGACCCCAACGTTTGAAGAACTAAGTGAGTGGTATTTTTAATAAAGCTATGTTATAATGCTTTGATAAAGTCTTGTTTTGCTTATCTTGGAAAGTATTTGTAAGCATGAATGGTTATTCCTAATTGGAAAAAAAAATATATATATATATATATATATCTTGTTTTGATGACATTCTTGGAAAGTCCGTATGTGCTAAGGGACTATAAGCATTTGTAGCACAAAGTTTGAAAGTTCGTACATGCTAAGGGACTATAAGCGTTTGTAGCACAAAGTTTGAAAGTCCGTGCGTGCTAAGGGACTATAAGCATTTGTAGCATAAAGTTTGGAAGTCCGTACGTGCTAAGGGACTATAAGCATTGGTAGCACAAAGTTTGGAAGTCCGTACGTGCTAGGGGACTCTAAGCATTAGTAGCACAAGTCCTTAGTGTCCGGGGACTATAATGCAACGACACCATTGAATTAAGATATCTCCCTTGTCTTGCCTTGTCTTGTCTTGTTTGCCACTGACGGTTTACCGCGTGGGTTTTGTTTGCCGAGATGTCATCACTTGTATTATAATGATGTTAGTAAGCATCCTTTGAAACTTGACAGATTTGCTAGATGGACTTGGTTCATCCTTTGACGTGCACTAATTATGTTATGTATTGTTTGATAAAGATCTTGAATACCAGTCATGCAAACCCCTTTATTTCTTATACCATTCACTAAGTATCCAAGCTCACCCTCTTTATATATATGTAGGTGATGAGCAGGAAGGCGGAGATGCCTAGGTGTGACTCGCTAGCTGTTTTGGGTTTTTGTTATGTCGGCAGTCTTGAAAACTATGCTTCTCGGCTTATAATGTCTGCAATTTACACGTGTCGGCTGGAGAAGCCTTTTGATCAAGATGTAAAATGTATTTTTTACTTTATTGTACTTGTATTCAAGTTGTAATATTATGTAAAGTTGGATGCCATTCCATGTAACTTACGCACTGCTCTTATGAACTGCTTGTATCTTTTTTAAAATTATTGCTTCCGCACTTGTAAGCCCTATATATATTAATACTCTGTTTGTGTGTGGATTTTGGAGGTTGGCCTTCGGTAATCCCGGATTACTGGCCATCACGGCACCAAACTAGTAGGGGCGGTTTGGGGTCGTGACAGGCTTGGAGTACTCTATGAGTTTTATGCTTTAGCATACTTGCATGAGTGTGATTGTCATATTGCCATGTTTCGCATGCTTTCCATGAGGCTATGTGCTTAAATGCTAAACTGCTTGAATGCTAGTGGATGAAGGCTTGATTGTTTGAATTAGAACGATTCAATGAATGTAAGTTTTAAGCTCACTTTGTTAAGTAGTAAATCATTTTTTAAGCCCGCTATGTTTGGTGAAAATCTGCATCTTTAAGCCCACTTGAAGGTGGCAAATTCAAACTATTTCCGCAAACAAACATGAGTTGAATTGTTCCAAATTGAGCAAACTAGTCTATACTTGCTTGTGCGCAACACATAGTAAAGTTAGCTTAATAACCGGAATAAGAACACATAATGTTTATAAAACATCATATCATGATTAGTAGAAGCCGATCTTTGATCGGGTGAGCGGGGGTTCTCATTTTAGGACCTTCCCGAGCAGAGGCAACTTTGGTGATGACGGACACGTGGCTTTTGGCACGAGTCACGGTGTCCTAAATTTTTCCAAAAATAAAATATTTAGGTGGCGACTCTGTATCTAGCAAAACAGTCCAATTTTGACATTATTTGATTTAAAATCAATTTTCCAAAGAGGTTCGCCTGATTTGGACTCTTTGGTGATTATCAGTTTCACATTGCACTTGTGAGACTAGATTCAGAACCGCAGGGGTCCGAACTGTGAGGCTTTCTTTTCAAACCTTTCCGAAAGGCGGGCGCAGAAAAAAGGCAAGTCCACAGCAGCCCAAAAGGGGTGACTGGCAAGCCACCAGGGGCTGCAAGCTGAAAAAGCTAGGCCTGGTTCAAAACTGGGACAACAAAGGTATAGGGTTTGAAAGGCTCAAAGTTGTGGCATTCCGCTGAGGACTTCGAGCACTTGGCGAGTAAATAGAATCATCATCGGGTGTTCATGCGAGGACGTCCAAGTCGTAAGGGCAGTAAAAAATGGGATGTCTACAGCAAGCTCTCAGAAGTTTTCCAAACAGTGTAGTTCGCTCGAGTAATCAAAGCTTCGCTCGAGCGAACTCATGGCTCGAGTGACCAAAAAGTTGGTTCGAGCCTAAAATGAGAGCTCTTAGAAGTTTTGCAGACCAAGGGGTCTGCTAGAGCTACCAAACCTTCGCTCTAGGGAACTGCCCTATTTCTGACATTTTGCAAAGTGTTTTTAATGTATAAAATTGCATGTTCATTGCATCCTCATTGCATCCTAGGCATTCTTAAGCCATGATTAAGCAATAATAATGAGGATAAAAATTAGAAACACACTTAAAAAGAAATGTATTAAGTCAAGTGTATTCAGAGTGTGTGTTTCGGTGTGTGTCTACCACTTATTTGTGTAGGTCAAGTGCCATTGTTTGTCTGATCTGTCTAATTCATCTGATCTGCTTCTGGAGTTGTCTGTAAGTAACAACTCTGTAAAGCTATGTTTGACTATAAGTATTTTCTGACTGATATGATATGATCTGTTTTCTGAAATATTATTTTGTGAATTATGAATGAATGTCCAATTTTCTGAAATGTTTCGTGGCATCCTTAGCATCATGGGAATCTATCATATGTTATATGTTACCTAGTACTAGGGTTTCACGTGGGTTCCACTCATGGAAGAACTGATTATGCATAATCAACTATCTACTCTACACATGGGTCTTAATGACCATCTCAAGTCAATATGAGTCTTTATGGCCAACTAATCTGCACGTGGGTCTTAATGACCATTTCATGTGAATATGGGTCTTTATGACTAACTACTCTACACGTGGGTCTTTGTAACCAATATGATCTGTTAGCTATTGGATGTACCACGTATAACTGTTTACAAATCTGAATATGTACAAGAATCCGTTTCTGATCTGAATTCTGATTTCTGAATCTGTATGAACATTATTCATCAAAACCTTTAATCTGTTTTTATTCACTGGGCTCCAGCTCATTATTTATATTATGTTTGTAGGTAATCAGGCGCGTGACGAGGCTTGACTTCGAGTCTGGATCTGTTCTGTCAAGCCAACTACCGTGCCTCACATGGAGGTTCCTAAAAGTCTTTTGTAGTCGAGTTCCGTAATCAATGTGTTATGAACAAGTTTTAAGATTTTATTTTCTTTTGTTTATTTTGTATATAGGGCAAAGTCCCTTATATTTATCTGAACATGTGGTGACACAAGAGTGACGTCATAATATATGTAAATATAAGTTTAAGTTTTCTATTCCATATAAGTCTACACAACTCTATGGACATTGTATATTTGTTATTTGTTTCCGCTAGCCCCTTATATTATGAATTTGTCTCAGAGGCCTTCAGTAATTTTAGGATTACTGGCCGGTTACAACACTAAACCTATAGAGGCGGGTTTTGGTCGTAACATCATCCTCCTCTGCCAGATCTGACGATGATGCAACGAATCTCGATCATCAACGGCAATGATGAAGTCCTGGTAGTGAGGTCAACAATGGCAATGATGAAGTCCAAACCTGGCGCACCAAAGAGTTCTTCAGCGAGAGCGATGATGGTGGTGATGAAAGTAGTGAGTCATGATGAACTCCATAGCCATTGTTGAATAGCCCATTGAAACCCCCAAGCTCAAATAGAGAGAGAGAGAGAGAGAGAGAGTGTGAGGTTATGAACACAGACGCTTTTAGGAAGAATAAGAGAGAAAGAAGAATAGAATGGGTAGTTTGGTCATATGGCAGAAGTGTCCTTATTGACAAAAAAGTTTTGCGCATAACCCTTTGGACAAAGAAAATTTAAATTTAGATTTAGATTTATCACCCCAGCGCCCTATAATTAAACCATAAATTGATCTAAACGCATCTATTACCATAAAATTAAATCATAAAATTATCTTAATCTAATTTTTTTTTATTTTTAACCCACTTTTTTGTTTAATAATATTTTAAAATAAACATATATAAATCATAAATTAAACTAAACACCCTAATTTATTACCATAAAATTACCTTACTTATTAATATTTTAAATTAAATATATACATATACATATACATATACATATACGAATTATAAATTAATCTGACTGTCGTAATTTATTGTCATAAAATTATCTTAATTATTTTTAATTTTTAACTTAATTTCTTATTTAATTTTTTTGTTGATTTTTTTTAATTTTGTTTCTACTCTATTGTGCAATTTGTTAGAAACATTGCAATATCTACTATTGATTACCTCTCTTTTTTATTTTTTTATTTTTAATTTTATGATTTGATTTAATGATAATAAATAACAGTTGTTAAATTAATGTATAATTTAATTTGTGATACATATAAATATATGTATTTTCAATTTAAAATATTATTAAATAAGGTAATTTTATGGTAATAAATTTTTATGATTTAAATTGTAATATATATTTATTTTTAAAAAAATAAAAAAATTGGGTTAAAAATTAAAAATTATATTAAAGTAATTTTATGATTTAAACAAAAAAATAAAAGTGAACAATACATACAAAAAAAAAAAAAAAAGAACAGACACTAATCTAGCACAATAGAGTCGAAGAAAAATTAAACAAATCAAAAGAATAAAATAAATAAATAAGAGATGCAACCAGCACAATAGAATAGAAAGAAAATTAAATAAATGAAAAAAGTAAAAAAATAAAAAGAAGAAAGAAAGAAGAAAATGGAGGAAGTAGTGTACAGTTTTGGCAAGTAATAACAAGCCATTTGATACTATTTTCTTATATAATGAAGGCTAAAGTCATATTAGTTTTTTTGGACAAATCATTTTTGGAGGAGAAAGTATTAAATGGAG
This sequence comes from Camellia sinensis, assembly GCF_055761805.1. Classification (NCBI taxonomy): domain Eukaryota; kingdom Viridiplantae; phylum Streptophyta; class Magnoliopsida; order Ericales; family Theaceae; genus Camellia; species Camellia sinensis. The sequence goes on from NC_138972.1 coordinate 66,931,459, forward strand.
CCATATATACGCGTTGGGCGTATGTACCACACTTCCTGTTTGTTTGAATAGTAAAGGTACCAATTGCACATCACTCCAAAACTACAGGGGAAGTGTCTGTGTCTATATATATTCAAACCACAGGGTGGTAATATGTAACAGCCTAAAATCACAGAGGATAAAGTGTTTTTACACAAATAAAAAATAAATATAAAAAAAGTTAGCTTTGTTGAAAAATTTTAGAAGTGAATGAGAATTGACTTCATTTAAATGGAATGGTGCTCTTTATCATGTCTCTTCAGATGAAAGGGTACAACCGAGAGTCATGATCTTTTAGAATGATCACAAACACTTCTATAAATTCCATCCCAACAACATCTATTTAATAAGGAGTTTTTAATTCATACATTATGTAATAGTCAAATATAAAAGAGAGAATGCATAGCACAAATTATTTCCTTATATACACTGAAAAGTTATATAATTTATGGGTGTGGTAATCATTATATCTTAGAGACCAGATGCCTATCAATTGTAAGCACTAGAGATGAGGGCAAACTTATAACTTAGAGACATTGTATTCAAATATTGACCTTGATCACAAAATATTCTAACTTTTACAAAATTTATGTAAGGAAATTTATTGTGTTTATTTTATTATTTATTTACATTAAATTAATTTTTTTGAAAATATTTTCCCCAACTGCATCAATGTCAGACTTTTGCAACTTCAGCATGCACCAATAGCTATAATGGCAACAAGACCAAAAACATCTTCTTCTTTTTTTCTTTTTCTTTTTTACAGGAAAATCCTCTCACTTTCCTGCAAATTTAAGGTAGCGTCCATCGCAGAGATTATCAAGGTATCCAATTATTCGTTCCGAGTAAGAGATTATAAAATAAGAACTTGTCTCGATATCCCTGTAAGATTTCTGAATGGTTTTCTGTATATTCTACAAAGTATTCATCAGTTTATATAGCCCTAAATCTATGGGTGAACAAGGAATTACTGAAAAAGGAAAATACACCTAATTTACGTTTAATTCCTAATATACACAATCATGCCATATATATAATATATTCACACCCCCACTCAAACTCAACGTGTTTCAGCAGAAAATACTGAGAGTTTGCTAAGAAGAAATTGAAACCGATGGGTAGTGTGAGTCTTGGTGAAGAAGTCCACAAGTTGCAAAGCCGAAGAGACGAAAAGAAGCAAGATAGAGCCAGACTGCAGATGCTGTCGGACAAAGTAACAATCAATCTCAATGGGTTTCGTCCGTTCATGGAAAACAGTACTGTGGGCAATCTAAATAGCACTGCAGTTGTCATAATAGAAAGAGGTCGGAGAAGACTAAGGGACACCCAAATTAGAGAGAAGACAACGAAGCTAAACAAGCTTAGTAGTTGCATGAGCCATAGCACGGTACTCAGCTTCGGCAGTAGAACGAGCAACAACAGTTTGTTTCTTACTTTTCCAAGAGATCAAGGAATCGCCAAGAAACATACAGAAACCAGAGGTGGACTTGCAATCATTAACATCACCAGTCCAATCAAAATAAACATAGGCTACCAAGTCTAAAGAGGAAGTAAAGAACAACAGTAAACTCTAAAAGATGGTACCCAGGAGATAGGGAATAATGTGAACCAAAGCAGCCCAATGGATAGAACGAGAAGCATAAACGAACTGACTAACCACATACACAGCATAAACAAGATCAGGGTGAGTGACAGTCAAATAAACTAAACAACCCATAAGCTCGCGATAGAAAATGGGATCATCCAGAGGGACATCATCAGTAGAGTTGAGCTTCACATTAAGCTCAATAAGTGTATCAGAAACCTTAGTGTCAGTAAGACCAACACGGTGAATAACCTCATTAACATACTTGGCCTGAGACAGAAAATAGCCCTTTGGAGAAAAGGCAACCTGTAGACGCGCCCGCGTGGGGCCCTCGCTACAGTTCGGACTCGATTTGTGTCACGGTTCTTAATCTGAACCAAAGAGTCCAAATCCAGCAAATCGTTTTGAGAAACAGATTTTTGAAAAGAAGTGCCAAACATGGACTGCTTTGCCAGATACAGAGTCGCCATCTAAATATTTTTTTTATGGGGGGAATTTAGGAAACCCTGACTCGGTGCCAAAGGCCACGTGTCCGTCATTGCCAAAGTTGCCTCGGCTCGGGAGCTTGGGTACGATTGGGGAAGGTCAGCTATGAGCACCCCCTCTTGCCCGATCCGAAGATCGGCCTCTACTAACCGTGATATTCGATTTTGAAAACGTTATGTGCCCTTATTCCAGTTATTAGCCTAGAATTACTATGTTATGCGCACACCAAACAAGTATAGACTAGATTGCCTAATTTGGAAATAAGCATTGCATATCCGTTTGTCTTGAAAAAAAAACACTTTGGAATTTGCTACTCGCAAGTAGGCTAAAACACGGACTTCAACGAGTTTTTCCAACTCAGACAATCCAACCTTCACCCACAGGCATTCAAACAGTTTATCACATAAGCATTTAGCCACATGGTAAGCATGCTGTCATGATAGTATTCACACTCATGCGAGATGCTAAAGCATAAATACTTACATCGTACTCCGTGCCAAAATAATAAACTGGTTAGCCAACATGCATGGTCCTAGTTCATGTCAATTTGACTAATGCAACACATACAGGATGCAATTAGAGTAGGCTCAACAAACCTAAACATGGCATGTGAAATGCAATCAATTGATGCACGTATTCAATTTGGAATTGAAGTGCAAATGCAATTAGCATGATGTACCGAGCCCGGTGCGTGCGAGACAAATGTATGGATGCACGCATGCATAGCATAAGGTATGTTAATTTAAACATGACCTATTACTAACCATCAAAGCAGGTAAGTAAAAGGGAGAAAGAAGTGGGGTTTGGAAGACATGCACACACTCACCCACACTTATTACAAATTCGCCCTCGCTCGGAGGGACCGAAAGAATAATACAAATCGAATAATGAATTAACTATCCTAGCTAATTAATTATTACAAATTACCTAATTAGCTAACGAGCTAACTAAGCTAGGAAAAATAGTAAACCGCCTCGGGAAGAGAGCTCAATGCAATGCATGCTCGGTCTTGCTCGGGAATTCACTGCCATGCGCAATCTGCCTCTGTTTTCCCTGCTCTACTCCTCTGAACACTGTCAAAGTCTCAGAATTGCTTCCCTGGACATTGGGGAATGCCACCGGCTTGAGGGAATCATCACCGGCTGTGATTTGGTGTCCATCGGCACACAATGAATCCATCGGCTGCCGGTTTATTGCCGGTCGGCGCCCTATGCAGTCGATCGGCAGAGAATGCCTGCAGAACCTGTTTGACAGCAGCAGAGGACAGGACTTTGCATGGCAATGCAATTCAAACCATATATGCACCAATCATGTTCCTTATCATGTGAGTGAGTCAAAGGGACATGCTCCTTGATTCTCGGACCACCAATCGCGCATTTCAATGCGTGATGGCCCAAGAGACCAAGCGTGCACATTTTGATGTCAAATGAAATGCAATGCACACAATCAAACCAAGAGGCTTCTACCTCCATCATGACTTGGTCAAGAGGTAGAGCATGCATACCAATGCAATGCAACTCTAATCATGTGAGCTAGCATGCAACATGAGCATACAAGCAAGTGATGCGCACTAGGTACACAGACTAGGCAAACAAGCATACAAGCATGCCACAACTATGCAAACTACTTAAAGCATGCAAGATGTGATCTAATCATGCAACATGCTAGTAATTTGACCAAGGGAATGCATGCCAAATGCAAATGATTTCAAGCATGCAACACATGCAACCAAAGCATGCAAACATGGGATAATGTAACAACACTTGAATGGCATACAAGGGATGGACTTACACTAATTGGACGGCTCTAAGTTAGGTCCAAAACAGTGGCCAAAACTTAAGCAGATGGGACCAAACACACATACACACATGCACATGTTAAGGCCTAAACACTTAAGCATCAAAGGGCTTCTTTCAAGCACACTTAAAAGGGAATAATCATGGACATGGGGCATGCATTAAGCTCTGAAAATCATGCAAGGACATGGTGCCAAACCAAGCAAACAAGATAGGCTAAACATGCAACAAATGGCCCAAACATTCAAGGCAAGCTAATGAAGTATTGAACTACACTTGATATGACCACACATGGCATGAATTTAATGACTAAAAACGGAGTTTTAGCATATAAAACAAGGCCCAAAAGACCACTTAGATGGCATCTAAATGGCTTGAATTCAAAAGCATGCACAAATGCACTTTCAAGGAGCATATCACACAAGCTCATAAGTCATCAAAGAGGCATCCAAGGCAAGCATACAAGCATGCTTAAGGGACTAAAATGATGCTATAAACGGTGCCAAACCACTAAATCAAAGCAAGTAATGCATGCTACACACTTGCACACTCAAGGCCAACAAGCCAAAATGCAAAGGGGCTATACTAAACATGCCAAAGTCGACCCGAACAACTATGGACAGACCTTAAACATGGCAAAATAAGCATGAAATCTTCACAAGGCTAAGCCTAAAGCATGCTAGAACAATGGTTTACAACCTAAGGCACATTAAGGCCTAAACATGGCATTACAAGGTAGGTATGCTAAACATGCATGGTGTACCAAAACCAATTAAAAACAGAGGCATATTATGACATAATAAGCACAAAAATCAGCTAAGGCATGGTCAACATGAAGCTTAGCTAGGTGCTCCCTCAAGAGGCAAAAATGGCCCTTTTCAAGGACAACAAGGAGAGGGGGTGACCCTCTCCTTCTTGGGACCTCAAGGCACCATCCTCACCTCTGAAATCCCTCAAGATTTCAGTGGTGAGGAGGCCCAAACACCAAGGTCTCGGAGCTCACTCAAAATGGCACAAAATGGAGCCCCTCAAGGCTTAAGAGGGGTCAAACACCTCCGAACCACAAAACACTCTAAACAAACTATTTAGAGGGCCCAAAAAAAGAACTTTTTTATATTATACACTAAGCTGAAAAATAGTTCTAAGATAGGCAAAAATAGTATGCAAAAATGAGAAATAAAGGAGTAAGATTGTTACCCTTGAAGACCCTCTTCACAAATGAAGCTCCAGCAGCTTCTTTGAGCTCAAAGCAGCTCCCAAGCTTCAAGAACACACCTCTGGCCCTTCAAGAATCAAGCAAAGGTGTAACACTATGTGTTTGTGTGCAATAGTAAGACACAAACACACTTTTACACACGCAAAGGAGAGATAGAGAGATAGGATATGTATGAAACCCTAACCCTAGAACTCAAGCCCTAAAATGGCTGTCTAAAATGTCTAACCCTTTTTTTTTCTAACCCTAAAGCCAAGAGAGGAGGGCTCCTCTTATAGAGAAGCCAATCTTGTAAAGCTTACAAGGTAAGCTAACAAGGAAGCCATCCCTCCATACACGTGTATGGAGGGGAACAAAATGCCATACAGCTGTATTAAAATATCTGCAAAAGCAGATGAACAGTAGTCGGCTGCTCAAAATTGCCATTTTGACAAAATTGGCTGCCGACCGGCAACAAAGAATGCCGACTGGCAATATACATTGCCGATGGCAACAAAACACCAGCCGGTGGCCTCTGGCCATGGCCGGTGATGTGTGGGGATGCCTCACAGGGCATTCCCTGCTCCTCCAAGGCAAAACACAAGTGTTTGGTGCAAAACCAGACACTAAACAGTCGAGTTCGGAGATCCTGAGGCAAGGCGCGTAGCCGAGACCTCCGGGAACTCCAAACGAACACAAACATGGATGATCACCGGGTGTTCAAACGGTGACGTCCAAGTCTTGAGGACGGTCAAAAATGGGGTGTCTACAGTTGCCCCTCTTTGACAGAACTCGAAAGTCATAACAATGACGGGAGTGAATGTCAAAGCCAGAGACGACCCATTTTTGACAAGGCCGAAGACTCAGAAAAACATGCAAGACAATCAAGATATGCGCCCCAAGGCAGGGGCAAAATGCAAGACAATGCACAGAGCCGGACATAACTTATGATCATGCAAAGAAAGCTGTAATAAAGCATACATGCGACAGTTTTAAGCTAGCATACACCAAACTACACTACAATGCAGAAAGGATGTAAGAGAATTATGCAATTCTCGATACGTCTCACTCGGAGGATACAATACCTGTGCGGCTCGTCTGGTTGCACCAGCCTCAAATGAACCGTACATACAATATCGTGCCTGCAATGAAAACAACTCAACAAGTACGATGTTATTAGTAACATGCATGACAGTGCAAAAATGAATGCAAAATGATATGTAATATATACAAAATAATGTATAAACAATGCAAATGAAAATGCAAAGTAATTGAAACAATGCAAACTATATGCAAAGCAATTGAATCATGATCCAATCATGAGCGGTTCGAAACCACACCTGTGTCAAATAGATTGATGGAGGTAACAAGTCCGTCTACCATAGAACGGTCCACTGAACTATGAGTAATGTAGACGGGCGCAAGAACAAGTATTGGGGGGGATGACATAAGTGGGGAAACGACCCGCTGGGGAAAGGACTACGAGCCTAATGCCGGATGCAACAATTACACTACAATGTAATGTATATATGGATATGCTGGAAAAAATGGCAATGGATATGGCACGCGGGCCAAACCAAATCTTGCCTAGGCAAGGCATGTACGCATACAAGCCATGTTTAACATAGAACGGTCTACTGAACTATGCTTCGACACGAGAAGTATGGGCACATACCAGACCAAGCTCAACATGGAAAGGCGCAAGCCATAGATAGAAGGTGATGCAATAAATGCATGCAATCTAAAATGCAATGGAAATGGCACGCGGGCCTAACCAAATCTTGCCTAGGAAAGGCATGTACACAAACAAGCCGCGGCTAACATAGAACTGTCCACTGAACTATGCTTTGACACAAGAAGTATGGGCACATACCAGACCAAGCTCAATCATGGAAAGGCGCGAGCCATAGGCGGAGGTGATGTAGTGAATGCATGCAAGCTATAATGCAATGTACACTATATACAATGATGCATAACAATGCAACTATTTACGATGATGCATGACAATGCAATTATATTTTTTGTTTTTGTTTTTGTTTTTGGGATGCAAATGACGCATGAAATGCATGTTGCATGGAATGCGCGACAACATGCGGCTTTTAAGATACATGACAATGTAAATGGACTGTGCATGACAATGTAAATGGACTGTGCACATCAATGTACTAAAGGTCTTGCACATTCCGAGGATTTAAGGTCTCCTAGACCGTACAATACCTGTGCGGTTCGTCTGGTTGCACCAGCCTTAAATGAACCGTACATACAATATCATGCCTGCGAAGGAAACAAACTTAACAGGTACAATGTGATTAATAATATGCATATTAATGTATTTGAAAATGTGTGACAACGCAAAGCAAGTGGGAAGCATAGCAATGCTGTGAAAGCACAGACATGTAAGTGGAGCACACGGTCTACGCAGGCAACGAAATTGATCATAAGCATGCGGTCTACGCAAGCAAAACATGAGGTCTACGCAAGTCATGGAATTGATTACAAATATACGGTCTATGCAAGGAAAACATGCGGTCTACGCACGTCATGGAATTGATTACAAATATGCGGTCTACGCAAGTAATGAATTTGAATGCAAACATGCGGTCTACGCAAGCAAAACATGCGGTCTACGCAAGTAATGAAATTTGAACAAACATGCGGTCTACGCAAACAAAACATGCAGTCTACGCAGGTAATGAAATTGAACAATCATGCAGTCTACGCAAGTAAAACATGCGGTCTACGCAAGGAAAGCATTGCGGTCTACGCAAGCAAAATATGCGGTCTACGCGGGCAAAACATGCGGTCTACGCAGGTAATGAAATTGAACAAACATGCGGTCTACGCAAGCAAAACATGCGGTCTATGCAGGTAATGAAATTTGAACAAACATGCGGTCTACGCAATTAAAACATGCGGTCTACGCAAGTAATGAAATTGAACAATCATGCGGTCTACGCAATCAAAACATGCAGTCTACGCAAGCGAAACATGCAGTCTACGCAAGTAAAACATACGGTCTACGCAAGTAATGAATTGAACAAACATGCGGTCTACGCAAACAAAACATGCGGTCTACGCAAGTAATGAATTGATTGAACATGCGGTCTACGCAAGCAAAATATGCGGTCTACGCAGGTAATGAATTTGAACAAACATGCGGTCTACGCAATCAGAACATGCGGTCTACGCAAGTAATGAAATTGAATGAACATGCATGCAAAATGCAATGAGATGCGCAAAATCGCGCGATGCGTTTTAGACAACGCGAGCGCACAAGACAGTGCAATTGATATACGACACGCCTGGGGCAACTTTTGAGTTTTGTAAAAGCCAAAAGGATACGAAAAGGATACACCTTGCACGAATTTGAGTGCCACGCACAGAAGACACGACCCGAGGTCAAAACGGAGGCCGGCTGAGCATCAGAGATGCACTGTTTTGAGCAATGAAGGCCCTGGACCCCACAAATAACTCAAACAAGGGTGTAGGAGGCTCCAAAATCACTGTAGGAGACCACCGGATGTCCACCGGCCATCAAAATGCATCACCGGCCGTCCATCGGCCATCATACAATTCCATCGGCACAATATTTTGCCGACCGGCAAAGAGTGTGGACGACTGACAAAAAGTCCCTGTATCGGGGCAGTTCTGTCATTTCGCTACGGGTCTTTTAAAATAGGGCTTCTAGCCCTATTTTGTTCACTTCCTCTTGCTCAAAAATCCTGTCCCTCTCTCTCTAGAGTGTTCTCCTCCTTCGATTCTTCCCTTTTCGTGCGTTCTAGCTCCCATTTCGTTGTTCGATTCGCGATCTCCTTCGCGTTTCGGACATTTTCAACTGAACGAAACTTCGTTTCGGTGTTTGTTTTTTGATTTCTGCCACTCGGGGCTTGTTTCCCTCGAGTTTTCCTCGATACCCGTACCTTTTCCGTACTCCGGCTTTTCCGGCCTTTTCGGACCCTCTCGGGGTTTGACTTTTGTTGACTTTTTGCCTTCTTGCCCGATTTTTCATCTTCCGGCCATTTTCACATTCTCTTCGAGATGGCGGACGATCTTCCACAGGGCGGGGCTCCTCCAGAGCTCGAGATGGATCCCGAGGCTGAGCCCTTGCCACTTCATATCCGGTCGTTCGATCCGGAGACCTACAGGCCCGCGGTTCACGTGATGCTTCCTGGCGGACTACGCCAGTTCAGGAGCTTTGATAGGCACATGCCTCCCGAGCTACTACTGCGTGAGCCTACCTCCCACCTGTCCTTCGGCGCTTCTGAGGTAACTTTCCTTCTTTGCTTTACTTTCTGCAATGTAGGATGCAAAACTGCCGTAGCTGGTTATGCTCTTTAACTACTTAATTCTGATATACTGTATACTGTAGTTGATTGTAAACATACGTGCAACTGATATCTGTTTGAGACCGACACATGCACACACACTGCACTGGCTTTGAATCACCCAAACACACGGCACACACTGTATTTCACTGCGTACACACTGGTACCCGATATCTGCTTGAGTCTGAAAACATGCACGCATGCCGTATTTGCACTGAACCATTCGAACACACTGACGCATCACACGTTGTAGTTCACTGTAAGCACATTGGCACCCGGTATTTGTTCGAATCTGTTAAAACTTGCACGCATGCTACATCTGCCCTGAACCACCAAAACACGCTGACACATCACACGTTGTAGTTCACTGTATGCTTCTTAGAACTGCATTTTGAATATTGCCTTGCAATTGTTGTTTTTGATTACAGGGGGATTCTCATACCATCCGCGGGTATGAGAATACCGTTGCTCGGGACTGGTACCTAGAGCTGCCAGACGCGGTTCGTGACATCGTCGACGAGGCCGGCCTCGGCATCTTCTGCAGGGGACTCTCTCGACTGACTACCTGCAGGCCCTTGCTTGCTGCTCTAGCGGAGAGGTGGTGGGATACCACCAACTCCTTCCACTTCTCTGTCACAGGGGACATGACGATGACCCCTTATGACTTCTCGATGCTTACTGGCATTGGGGTAGGGGGTGATCCGATCCCCTTTGACACGGATATGGATGAGTGGGACGTTGCCCAGCTGTACCTACTCGGCACTCAGCCTCCCCTCGCTCGAGCGGGGTTCGTCAGGTATTCCTGGTTCGAGAGCCACTTTCGGGTCCAGCCGGCCTTGGCAGAGGAGGCTCAGATGTCCCCAAAAGAGGTGGACCAGTATGCGCGGGGCTTCATCATGTTCCTCTTCGGGACGACTCTCTTCGCCGATCGGGCGAACACCGTGCCCTCATGCCTGTTGAGCGCGCTGGTGGACGTCAGGCGGATCCGCCATTATGACTGGGGTGGAGCTGCTCTGGCCACTTTATACGGTTACATGAGCTCTTCTTCCCGCCTCAGCGGACAGCTTCTCGGTGGCTACTGGCGAGCCTAGGAGGTACGTCCTCTTCCCCTTTTACATTTCTGCTTCCTGTTTTCTGTATTCTGCACACTGCACATATACTGTACAGTGCCCCACACTGACTGTACACTGCACACCCGGCACACATATACTCTGCTTTACACTGACTGCATACTGCACACACTGTACACTCTGCACAATACACTGCACAACACACGGTTCTGCCATTTCTGCTTTATTCTGTATTCTGCCTTATCTGATAGTCATACTGATATCTATCCTGCAGTTGTGGGTGTATGCCTACTTTTCTAGGCTTGCCCCAGTACCCGATGAGGAGATCCCACTCGGCGTCCCCTTCTCTCATCGCTTCGATGTGCGATGCGTGTGGAGACCACGGGAGTCTCTTATTTTCTTCCGCCGATACTTCGACACCATCACCGCCGCGGAGGTATGTTCAACTTTAGAGTTTATTTTTTGGCTTTGCTTCGCACCGTATGTTTTCAATAACGGTAGATAATAAACTGCATTTCATTTTCAGATCACCTGGCAGCCCTCGGCTCCGTTGCCGGCCGTGGTGAGGGATCACTATGAGGGCTCAGGGGAGACTGCCCGTTGTCGGATCTTGTTGGAGGGTCCGGTCTGTCGGGCTTGGTACCTGGGCGAGCGTTTCTTGCGTCAGACCCTAGGTTTACCGGAGCAGATAGTGTCGGGTCCACCTCCTGGCCACATGAGAGATACTGAGAGGTTCACCGCCCGGGAGATGAGAGACTACACCGTCGGCTGGGGTGCAGAGCATCACAGAGGCGAGGGCGACTACGCAGAGTACGTCCGGACCTACATCATGCGACCCTTGAGCGGTGGTCGCCAAGCTGAGGGGGGGAGACCAGCGGCGCCAGTAGCTGGAGCGGGAGCTGGGGCTGGAGCAGGCACATCGAGGAGGGCTCGAGTGCATGGCAGGAGCGGAGCCCGGGGGGGACGGGGGACTGGCTGGCCTGTCTTGCCCACCGTACTGTCATATAGAGGGCAGAATGGGGCGACTTACCAGATCCCCTTTGCTCCTTCCCCGGCTGGTCATGAGTTAGCCGACATCCCCGACTTGCCTCCGGTATGTATTATTTCATTTTGCATCTTGCATTGACATTTCATTTCAGTTTATTTGATATTCCGCGGAATACTGATATATCTTGTACTTTTGCAGGCGTCCTCCGAGTACACCCGGCAGTCCGTGGAGTTGAATGCCTCCATGATGGGGATACTACAGCGGACCTTTGACCTCCTGGCCCTCTACAGCATTCCGGTATGTTCTTCTGACCACTGTCTCAAACCATTCATACACTGTTTCACACAATCTGATGCAGGACACAACACCTGACACACTGATCTCACAGCATCTGATACACGGCATATACTACATTTATACACTGTACTCTGCAATGATAAACTGCCCACGGCATTCACACACTGTATACCGCATTCTGCACTGATAAACTGCTTACGGCATTCTCATACTGTATATTGCATTCTGCACTGATAAACTGCTCACAGTATCCTGATGTATTTGCCTTTTGTGCTTTTCAACCTCCCTTCCAGATTCCTTCGGTGGGTGGTGCTCCGGCTGGGCCCTCTATTCCTGCTCGAGGAGGGCGTGGAGACACTGTACGTCCCCGTACCAGGGGAGGGCGTACTCATGTCGGGAGTAGTTCTCGGGCGCCGACCCCTGATGATGATGATAATGATGATGACGAGTCCGAGGCAGAGGCAGAGGCTGGGTCATCTGAGGAGGCTGGAGATGACTCAGACTCAGGCTCTAACGGTGATGCTGATGACGATGCCCCTGGACCTTCGTCCAGGAAGAGGGCGAGGGCAGATCCCCGGGCCCGAGACTACTGACGATGACTCAGATTGCTGCTTTTCTTCTTCTTTTTTGTCTTTTTCTGTTGTTTTTTTTTTGCTGGTAGTTAGAATACTTTGTACTGCCGCAGGCAGATTTTTGTTTCCAAAACTTGTGTACTTGAAAAAGATAATGAAATGAACAAACTTTTTGCTTAAAAAGTGTTACATTTACATATCTCATGTATTGCATCGCATCACATCATGTTACACCTTAATGTAAATGAAATTGATTGGTTGTCCGAAAATTGAACACTTGCATTGTAATAACAAGATAACCAAACCAAGTAACAGCAAAGCAACCCATACAAACCACTGCTTAACCTGAACACACGGTCCATACTCTGCTGAGGATTAATCTGCATACAGCCCATAACACAGCATTTGGCTCATTCTGCACACGGCAAACTTTAAACAAAACAGCCCAATCTGACAAGACGGCCTTCGAAGGTGAAACCGGCTAGGGTTGAAACATGCTCGGATGCCCCAAATTTTCCCTTCCTTCTTTCGGTTCGCCCAAATGTAGAGAATGGCACAACACTCCAAGCATAAACGATTAACTTTCGGAAAAGGGGTTTTCTTAACCGGGGTATCGAGCCTACAACTGGATACAGCGGAAAAGGACTCAACAAAAGTACACGACCTAAACACAACGAGACGCGCTCGGGAAAAACTAAAAACAAAAGGCGAGATCGACAAATCAAAAAGACACGACACACGGACATGCTAACGAAGACGGGGGACCTCAGATCATGAGGAGCCAGTTTCTCTGGGTATTGTTTCCCACCCTTTTCTCATTTGTGATTCTCACATCACTCTGGCACTCAATCTCGATTTTTCTCTCAAAACCCTTTGGCTCGCTTTTTCTCTCTACTTACACCTCTCTATTCTTTATTCTCTCATTTTTCGTCCCTCCCCAAGGTGATTAATGAATGAATAAGAAGTTGCGGGTTCATGCCCGAGGCCGTTAGCTCACAGCTATTTCTTCTGGTGGGTAGAGTGCCCTCCTGGCAAGTACGTCGATGACGGGGGAAAGACAGAACGCCTGACTCAACTGTGCCCCTAGTTCATCATTTTGACCATTTTTTGTTTTGGTTCTACTAAAACAGTTTTGATCGAGATGAGAGTCGGATTAACGTACTTGTTCGGTTTTTGATGTGAAGACCATGCAAGTCAGGCTGTAAGCACTGAAAATTTTCCTTTTTTGGGTCCAAGAAACGGTCCAATTTTGGAAAACGAAATAGTTCTCGAGAAAATAGTCAACCTCAGTAAAAAATTTCAAAAACTATTTTGCAAACAGTCAATGCTCACCGAGCATGGAACTTACTCTTTGAGATACGCAACCTCGGATCGGAGGCAATGGAAAATTGCCCCTGGCTTGAAAGGGGTGGTAGCAACGGAAAGTTGCCCCTGGTTTGAATGGCGTCTTGCGACGACTCGTGGCAACGGAAAGTTGCCCCTTGTTTGGATGATGTCGCGACAGTCCGCAAACAGTCTTCACTAGTGATGATCACGACCGAACTCCCTCGGACACAGAGAAGACGAAGATGGTCAAAACCAATATATGGACACAGTCACTTTGAAAGAATTGGCGACTGGACTTTGGGATGAAATCAAAACCATTGTATGGACTGAGATGCTATGAAAGCGTTGGGGGCTGGACTTCAGAATGAAGTTGCCTACGTATCCCAAACATGGGAATCAAGCCTTACGTAGTTCCGGTTAAGGTACACTCGGGTATTTTAACCTTCACTTTCTCAGGCTCTAACTTTTACCAAGGTGCCCGATGCGGGTTTTCGACCTTGCGAGCTTCTTTTCATTTTCTTTTGTTCATTTCTTTTTCGCATTTTTTTTTCTTTTTTTTTCTTTTCTTTTCTTTGTATTTTTTTGTTTTTTTGTATTTTTCTCTTGCTCTAACTTTTGCCTGGGTCGCCCTTCTGGGTTTTCGGCCCAGCGAGCCTCTCAAAGGGTAAAAGTGTAACAAGTCCATGCCAAATGGTTTTTGAAGTTGAAGCCTCTCTGTATCTAGGAGAACGGCTATTGCAATGATTTATAGGAGAATCCATCATGGCTGCTCCACGAGCTTCTTCGGGTGAGTTCTAATCTTTTTGATTCGGATTTGGTGCCTCTTGTTCGAGGGCTGCTTCAAAACTGGCCACACGGGCCTCCTCTGACAGTTGACCGTTGAATGTTCCGGATGAGTTCGTGGTTCAAAACAAACAGGTCGAATCTTGAGGCTGAGAGCGATCCTAGGCTGCACAATCTCAAGAACGATTCCACACAGGTCTTCACAGGGCCGTGTAAAACATTTGTTTTTGAAAGTTTTTAAGAAAGCGACGAATCGCTCGTGCCGAAGATAGTGTGGAACCAATCTGAATCAAGCTAGGGTCCTTCCCAGTACTCACGCTGACAAGCATGGTTTCATTCATTAAGGGCGTAGCATGCTTCTCTTCCTCTGAATTAATCAAATTTTTACAAAACCGGAGGAATTCCTTCCTCTTTGTTTTTATCACCGTAGTGTTTTGAAAAAAAGTTTTGGAGAACTTAGGTCAATGCGATAATTCTCGAGGCACAGAAGAGCAGGTAGGATGCAGGGTCGTTCCATTCAAAGCCTCTGGCATAACTAACTTACACTAAAAGCAAGCATGAAAATGAGATAGCCACAGCTGTTTCATTCAGATTTGTTGGTATAACTGGCCCCTTGGCAGAAACAGACTCAAAAACAAAAACGGGTAATTACAAGACAAAACGGTGTTCGAGGCAACAACCCCGGAATCACTTGGCATTCTGTACAAGGGGGACTGACTCGCTACAACAAGACAGACCCTTAAGCAAAAAGACTGACTCAAGACAAAGAGACAGACTCAAAACAAAAGACTGACTCAATACCCAAGCCAGAATTTACAAAGCTAGCGTTCACAGATGCTCAAAAATGCGTGCCAGACGCCACATCCAAAATGTACTGAATGTCGCCCGCAGGTGGTTCACTTTCTGATTACATACTTGCAGTATCTGCGTCCTCAAAATCCAATAACTGGGTGGTAACGGACTTGGCTGAGGTGGGCGGGAGGATAACCTCGTTGTCAATCAAATCTTGCACCTCATGACGGAGGTGGAAACAATTGTCGGTTGCATGGCCTGTCTGCTGGTGGTACGCGCAGTACTGGGCAGCATCATGCGTAGCAGGGAGATTCTTCGGGAGAGGCCGAGGCTCCAAGGGTTTAAGGTGCCCCCTCTCGGCAAGGATCTGAAGTGCCTTAGACAGAGGCATGTAGAGAGCATGGAAGACCTTACGCCCTCGGGGCAAGTATTTTGAAGTCTGAGCATTCTTACTAGACGCACAAGCGAAAGGGTCGGCAGGCGCCACCTTAGCTTTCTGATCTTTCCCAGGTGCTGGGCTGGGAATAAGAGGAACTGTTCTGGCATGACGGGGCCTATCCCGATTTTCTGACTGACTTGAACTACCCTCAGGCGGAGTGGGAAAAGCATCCTCCACAGTTTTTGCCACAACTACGAATATCTGTTGCTTATTCATCCCCCCGGCTTTCAAAGCCTCGACTGCCCGCAACAGTTGTTCAATGGGATCGGCATCTGCCTTCATTTTGTTCTTATCTCTGGCCTCAGCCTGATCGAGGGCTTGGGTTGATGTTGATATGTCATTACCATAGCTGGAGGCCATCTCCGGTTGGCTAAGTTCAATCACAATTCGCCCCAACAGCGGGGCCTCCTGGGGTACAAAACTCCCGGCATATGGTGCAGCTGGAGGTGAAGCTGGCATTTCGTAGGTGAGATCCGCCACAGACCTCTGGAGATCACCTATCATCCCCATTAGTTCAAATGTAGTAGGCTCGCGAGCCTGGTATAGCTGGGGGGCCCAGACCGAGTGCGCAACAGGCGACCTAGGTGGATGTGACATATCAATGTTGGTCTCACTTTGCAGAGTGATCCCTTAATCTAATGCGGCTGTCATAACCACGATCTCTTCTGAATTCCGCGTCGTCATAAGTCCTGCCTCAATCAAAGGGGAACACTAGCTATTCTGTACCAATTCTCTAGATACTCTGAACTGCAAGGAAAAACAAACAGCGTTTCAGCCCAAACAGATCAACCACAGGTGTAGCCGAACAACTGCACTCTATTGCTGATCACTGTTCCCCAGAATCACTGTTCCCAAAACTGAACCTGATACCCGCAGATAACTGATTCTCATAAACTGATACTGATGCCCTCAGGTCTAATACTCAATCTTGCAAACTGATATGTACGTTCCTGTAGAGATACACTCTAAAAGCACATAGCAAGTAAAGAGGGCCAAAAACACCCCTATGTTGGGGTAGGGTTTCCCTGTCCTATTTTGTCAGGAGCTAGGGTTTCACTATGCACGCAGCAGTTTCAAACAACCTAACATTGGGTAAGCAACCTGTCCTAACTTGGAATGGTCACTATGGATCCGAATATGCACTAGGTCGAATGGTCGAAAAGGGTGCCCCGGTAAAATCGGGGTTTGTGTTCCCATGCTGTCAGAGCCCATAACCGGTCAGCCTTATGGTCATGCCTTGATAAGACAAGCCTCCGGCAAACCGTTCAGGAATGGCAGATGGCAAACACGGTGTCCTAGGCGCACCAATGCACATGCAATGCAAAGAAACACATAAATGCAATCAAAACAGGACATCACGAGTTCAAGTCAAGCTCTCTAAGTCCCCAGCAGAGTCGCCAGAAACTGTAGACGCGCCCGCGTGGGGGGCCTCGCTACAGTTCGGACTCGATTTGTGTCACGGTTCTTAATCTGAACCAAAGAGTCCAAATCCGGAAAATCGTTTTGAGAAACAGATTTTTGAAAAGAAGTGCCAAACATGGACTGCTTTGCCAGATACAGAGTCGCCACCTAAATATTTTTTTTATGAGGGGAATTTAGGAAACCCTGACTCGATGCCAAAGGCCACGTGTCCGTCATTGCCAAAGTTGCCTCGGCTCGGGAGCTTGGGTACGATTAGGGAAGGTCAGCTATGAGCACCCCCTCTCGCCCGATCCGAAGATCGGCCTCTACTAACCGTGATATTCGATTTTGAAAACGTTATGTGCCCTTATTCCAGTTATTAGCCTAGAATTACTATGTTATGCGCACACCAAACAAGTATAGACTAGATTGCCTAATTTGGAAATAAGCATTGCATATCCGTTTGTCTTGAAAAAAAAACACTTTGGAATTTGCTACTCGCAAGTAGGCTAAAACACGGACTTCAACGAGTTTTTCCAACTCAGACAATCCAACCTTCACCCACAGGCATTCAAACAGTTTATCACATAAGCATTTAGCCACATGGTAAGCATGCTGTCATGATAGCATTCACACTCATGCGAGATGCTAAAGCATAAATACTTACATCGTACTCCGTGCCAAAACAATAAACTGGTTAGCCAACATGCATGGTCCTAGTTCATGTCAATTTGACTAATGCAACACATACAGGATGCAATTAGAGTAGGCTCAGCTAACCTAAACATGGCATGTGAAATGCAATCAATTGATGCACGTATTCAATTTGGAATTAAAGTGCAAATGCAGTTAGCATGATGTACCGAGCCCGGTGCGTGCGAGACAAATGTATGGATGCACGCATGCATAGCATAAGGTATGTTAATTTAAACATGATCTATTACTAACCATCAAAGCAGGTAAGTAAAAGGGAGAAAAAAGTGAGGTTTGGAAGACATGCACACACTCACCCACACTTATTACAAATTCGCCCTCGCTCGGAGGGACCGAAAGAATAATACAAATCGAATAATGAATTAGCTATCCTAGCTAATTAATTATTACAAATTACCTAATTAGCTAACGAGCTAACTAAGCTAGGAAAAACAGTAAACCGCCTCGGGAAGAGAGCTCAATGCAATGCATGCTCGGTCTTGCTCGGGAATTCACTGCCATGCGCAATCTGCCTCTGTTTTCCCTGCTTTGCTCCTCTGAACACTGTCAAAGTCTCAGAATTGCTTCCCTGGACATTGGGGAATGCCACCGGCTTGAGGGAATCATCACCGGCTGTGATTTGGTGTCCATCGGCACACAATGAATCCATCGGCTGCCGGTTTATTGCCGGTCGGCGCCCTATGCAGTCGATCGGCAGAGAATGCCTGCAGAACCTGTTTGACAGCAGCAGAGGACAGGACTTTGCATGGCAATGTAATTCAAACCATATATGCACCAATCATGTTCCTTATCATGTGAGTGAGTCAAAGGGACATGCTCCTTGATTCTCGGACCACCAATCGCACATTTCAATGCGTGATGGCCCAAGAGACCAAGCGTGCACATTTTGATGTCAAATGAAATGCAATGCACACAATCAAACCAAGAGGCTTCTACCTCCATCATGACTTGGTCAAGAGGTAGAGCATGCACACCAATGCAATGCAACTCTAATCATGTGAGCTAGCATGCAACATGAGCATACAAGCAAGTGATGCGCACTAGGTACATAGACTAGGCAAACAAGCATACAAACATGCCACAACTATGCAAACTACTTAGAGCATGCAAGATGTGATCTAATCATGCAACATGCTAGTAATTTGACCAAGGGAATGCATGCCAAATGCAAATGATTTCAAGCATGCAACACATGCAACCAAAGCATGCAAACATGGGATAATGTAACAACACTTGAATGGCATACAAGGGATGGACTTACACTAATTGGACGGCTCTAAGTTAGGTCCAAAACAGTGGCCAAAACTTAAGCAGATGGGACCAAACACACATACACACATGCACATGTTAAGGCCTAAACACTTAAGCATCAAAGGGCTTCTTTCAAGCACACTTAAAAGGGAATAATCATGGACATGGGGCATGCATTAAGCTCTGAAAATCATGTAAGGACATGGTGCCAAACCAAGCAAACAAGATAGGCTAAACATGCAACAAATGGCCCAAGCATTCAAGGCAAGCTAATGAAGTATTGAACTACACTTGATATGACCACACATGGCATGAATTTAATGACTAAAAACAGAGTTTTAGCATATAAAACAAGGTCCAAAAGACCACTTAGATGGCATCTAAATGGCTTGAATTCAAAAGCATGCACAAATGCACTTTCAAGGAGCATATCACACAAGCTCATAAGTCATCAAAGAGGCATGCAAGGCAAGCATACAAGCATGCTAAGGGGACTGAAATGATGCTATAAACGGTGCCAAACCACTAAATCAAAGCAAGTAATGCATGCTACACACTTGCACACTCAAGGTCAACAAGTCAAAATGCAAAGGGGCTATACTAAACATGCCAAAGTCGACCCGAACAACTATGGACAGACCTTAAACATGGCAAAATAAGCATGAAAGCTTCACAAGGTTAAGCCTAAAGCATGCTAGAACAATGGTTTACAACCTAAGGCACATTAAGGCCTAAACATGGCATTACAAGGTAAGTATGCTAAGCATGAATGGTGTGCCAAAACCAATTAAAAATAGAGGCATATTATGACGTAATAAGCACAAAAATCAGCTAAGGCATGGTCAACATGAGGCTTAGCTAGGTGCTCCCTCAAGAAGCAAAAATGGCCCTTTTCAAGGACAACAAGGAGAGGGGGTGACCCTCTCCTTCTTGGGACCTCAAGGCACCATCCTCACCTCTGAAATCCCTCAAGATTTCAGTGGTGAGGAGGCCCAAATACCAAGGTCTCGGAGCTCACTCAAAATGGCACAAAATGGAGCCCCTCAAGGCTTAAGAGGGGTCAAACACCACCGAACCACAAAACACTCTAAACAAACTATTTAGAGGGCCCAAAAAAAGAACTTTTTATATTATACACTAAGCTGAAAAACAGTTCTAAGATAGGCAAAAATAGTATGCAAAAATAGGAAATAAAGGAGTAAGATTGTTACCCTTGAAGACCCTCTTCACAAATGAAGCTCCAGCAGCTTCTTTGAGCTCAAAGCAGCTCCCAAGCTTCAAGAACACACCTCTGGCCCTTCAAGAATCAAGCAAAGGTGTAACACTATGTGTTTGTGTGCAATAGTAAGACACAAACACACTTTTACACACGCAAATGAGAGATATAGAGATAGGATATGTATGAAACCCTAACCCTAGAACTCAAGCCCTAAAATGGCTGTCTAAAATGTCTAACCCTTTTTTTTTCTAACCCTAAGCCAAGAGAGGAGGGCTCCTCTTATAGAGAAGTCAATCTTGTAAAGCTTACAAGGTAAGCTAACAAGGAAGCCATCCCTCCATACACGTGTATGGAGGGGAACAAAATGCCATACAACTGTATTAAAATATCTGCAAAAGCAGATGAATAGTAGTCGGCTGCTCAAAATTGCCATTTTGACAAAATTGACTGCCGACCAGCAACAAAGAATGCCGACCGGCAATATACATTGCCGATGGCAACAAAACACCAGCCGGTGGCCTCTGGCCATGGCCGGTGATGTGTGGGGATGCCTCACAGGGCATTCCCTGCCCCTCCAAGGCAAAACACAAGTGTTTGGTGCAAAACCAGACACTAAACAGTCGAATTCGGAGATCCTGAGGCAAGGCGCGTAGCCGAGACCTCCGGGAACTCCAAACGAACACAAACATGGATGATCACCGGGTGTTCAAACGGTGACGTCCAAGTCTTGAGGACGGTCAAAAATGGGGTGTCTACACAACCTCAATACCAAAAAAATACCGCAAGGGACCCAGATCCTTCATTTTGAAGGTACGGAAGAGATGTTGCTTGACCTCAGAGATAGCAGAAAAGTCAGAGCTAGTGATGATCATATCATCCTCATAGAGTAAGAAAGCAACAAAACCAGCCAAGGTATGTCTCAAAAATAAAGTAGAGTCGGAAACAGAAGGATGAAACCCAAGCTCGGTAACAGCAATCTGAAAGCGATCATACTAAGCACGAGAATATTGCTTCAAACCATACAGAACATGCCGAAGACGACAAACCTGCCCAGAGGAGTGGAGAAGGCCAGGGGGAGAACGCATGTAGACCTCCTCAATGAGATGCCCGTTAAGAAAAGCATTCTTAACATCCATCCGATAAAGAGGCTAATGGCGAACAGCAGCAACAGAAATCAAAGTACAAACAGTATTCATCTTGGCAACAGAGACAAATGTCTCCTCATAATCAATACCATACTCTTGCGAGAAACCCTCTGCAGCCAACCGAGCTTTGTATCCCTTGAGAGAACCATCAGAATGAGTCTTGACTTTATAGACCCATTTGCAACCAACCAGATTCTTGCCAGCAGGCAAAGGAACCAACTCCCAAGTGTTAGTCTTCTGCAAGGCAAACAACTCATCCTCCATAGCTTAAATGCAATTAAGATCCTAACAGACCTCCGTGTAAGACTGAGGTTCTAAAAAAGAATGAATAACAGGAAAAAAAAAAGTATGATAGAAAGTAGAAAAACATGTATTAGACCAATCCAACCTATTTGGAGGACGACACTCACGAGTAGGATATCAGTGTGCAGCAGGATCAGAGTCATTAGAAGCAGAAGGAGCAGAAATAGGAGTAGAGACAACTAGCGGTGGAGGAGTCTGGCGACGAGAATAGACCAACAACGGAGGGGGAGAAGAAGCTGAAGGAGGAGAAGGAGTCATAAGTGACGTAGATAGAGAAGTATGAATGGGCTCAAAGGAACAGTGGAGATGTATTCATCAGACGGGACCTCAGAAGAAAATGGGTCAATGTGAATCAATTCCTCTTTGAAAACTGGAGCAGTGAGAGTGGGAAGTTGAAAGTAAGACAGACGTTCGAGAAAGGCAACATGACGGAAGGCATAAAGGCGACGAGAGACAAGATCGTAAGAGCGGTAGTCTTTCTGAGTAAGACTGTAGCCCAAAAAGACACACAAGACAGACCAGGCACTGAGTTTGGTCCTATCTTTATAGAGAATGAGGACAAAACAAGCAGACCCAAAGACGCGCAGGAGGGAATAATTGGGAGGTTGGGAATACAGAGCCTCATAAGGGGATCGACCGAAGAGTAGAGGAGTTGACATGTAATTAAGGAGGAAAGCAACGGTAACAACTGCCTCACCCCAGAATGGTGTCGGAACAGAGGCAGAGAGAAGAAAAGATAGAGCCATCTCAAAGAGATGACGGTGTTTACGCTTAGTACGACCATTTTGGGCAGGGGTATCAGTACAGGAGGTTTGGTTGCCCAATTTGGCCAAATACTCACGGAATTCAGTTTTAAAGTATTCCCCACCCAAGTCAAACTGGAGTATTTTAATTGTAGCCCCAAGCTATGTAGTAATTATAGACTGAAAGGTACGATATATCTGGTAAAAGTCAGATTTATGAGCCATAAGACAAACCCAGGTATAGCGGGTACAATCATTAACAAAAGACACATAGTACGCAGAGCCTCCTTTAGTAAGAACAGGAGAAGATCCCCAGACATCAGTATGTACAAGAGAAAAAGGAAAAACAGAAATAGAAGTACTGCCATTAAAAGGTAAAGCTGTCATTTTTGTAAGTTTACATCATCGACACTCATTAATTTAACTAGGAGAAACTTTACCTAACAATCCTGATTGAGCTAAAGACCACAAGCGGTCAACAGATAAATTATCTAAACGAGAATACCATAAATAAAACTGACTCGACTGAGAATCTAACTAAAAAGATGAAAGTGCAACAGGGGAAGTAGATAGAAAAAGATGCAGGCTTCCCACCATATAAAGATCTCCAACTATACGGCCAATCCCAATCTGCATCGTGGACACCCGATCCTATACACAACAAACAGAAAAAGAAAAGATATCATCAAAACCAGAAGCATCAAACTGACTGATAGAAAGCAAGCTAACAGACAATTTAGGAACATAAAAAATAGAGAATAGTAACAGCAGTCATGACAAAGGGTAAAACAGACCTAATAGATAGGACAGACATACCAGACCCATTAGCAGTATTAATAGTAATAGGAAAGGGATAGGGGACACAGTTTTGGAGTAAGGAGTCATATGATGAGAGGCCCTAGAATCAAAAAGCTAGACAGATGAAGGAATACCTAAAGAGGACCCAAGCAAACCTGAATAAAGAGAGGTGAGAGCAAATGTAGATGAAGATAACTGAGAGGTGTACCAGAGATGCTGAAACTGAGCAATTTGGGCACTCAATGAAGCCAAGTCAGGATCAGAAGCCAAAGCAGATGTAGTATAAGTAGCAGGAGGGCGAAAAGCACTCGAAGCAAGACTGCGGAACTGAGGCTGAGACAGCTGAGAAGACTGACGGCCGTTCTTGGGACAGTTGTTCTTCCAATGGCCCTTTTGATGGAAAAAAGCACACTCAGCAGATGCTAGTGGCCTCTTCTTGGGCTTTGTAGTGGCCTGAAACTGATAAGGTGGGGGTTCGACAGTAGAGGAGGCTGAGTAGGAGCTAAGAAGACAAATTGAGACAGAGTCTGATTAGCTGTCTTAAGACGGGTTTCCTCGGAGAGGAGCTCACAAACAATAGCATCCATAGAGGAGAGAGGAGACCGATAAAGGACGCCACCATGTATAGCCTCATACTGAGGGGAGAGAGCCATTGAGAATTGCATTAAACGACCTTACTCTTGAAACTCAACATAAGCGTCTAGTGTCTTGAGGCTAGATGATTCTATGAGAGCCAATTGATCCCAGAAGCCTGTCATCGCTATGTAGAAGTTCTAAATAGATTGATCCTACTGACGAGCACTCTGAATAGTTGTTTCCAACTCATACCGCTTAGCAAAATTGGACTGCTGATACACACCCAATAAATAGTCACACACCTCCTTGGCAGTTCTGTATTTGAAAAATATCATTCCTATACGGTCATCTACAGAATTATGAAACTAGGTCAGAACTTAGGCATTATCACAATCTCAAGTGTCACAGAAAGTCAGATATCCTTCTTGTTTCGGGTCCAATGGACGAGGAAGAGAACTAGAAATATAGCCCGATTTTTTTTGACCAAGAAGGAAATTCTTTATGACATTAGCCCAATAAGTATAATTGACACCAGTGAGTTTACATCTGATTACTTGGATTTTTGTGTCCGTCATTGTAATAAATCAAATATTCACAAGTTGAAATATAATAATGACTAACAAGTGGACCAAACTGTAAATAAGAGTTTTGACCTAAATAATAGTGCTGAGAAAGTCAGAGCCACGAACTTAGAGAGACAAAGATAGATATATATATATATATATAGAGAGAGAGAGAGATACAAGCAGAGCAAAACAGAGCAGAGGTCGACCGAGTGAGGCAAATCAAACACTTCTTCGATCGCGTGAATCAAGGCTCGAACGAGAGAGTTCAATCGAACACGATCGTGATTCTAAAGAGAGAGAGAGAGAGAGAGAAGCTTCTGATGATCACGAACCAGAGTCGATCAACTAGGAAGACCAGACGACTAAACTCCAACCAATGAAGACGAGGCATAACGTCGACTGAGGGACTAAAACAGCGACTAAACTGATGTCACGATGCGAACCAGAGAATCAATGTTGAGAACCAGAGAGAGATCAGTCACGAACCTGTTTCAATATCGTGATTGGGGGAGAAGATCACCCACAACTCACGACTGAGAGAGAGAACAACAGTTTCTAGGGTTTTTGGCTCTGATACCATGTAAGATTTTTGAATGGTTTTCTGTACATTCAATTGTATACGTTTACAAAGTATTCATCAATTTATATAGTGCCAAATCTATGGCTGAACAAGGAATGACTGAAAAAAGAAAATACACCTAATTTACGCCTAATTCCTAATATACACAATCATGTCATATATGCAATATATTCACACTCCCAAGACAAGTTCTGCTTAAATTAGGACTCACACAGCGAGAAGTATCGAGCCCACACTAAATGAGTGTTTGGAAAGTTATTATTTTAGTTTTTGGCTATTTTAGTAAGTTAAAATTTTTAAGTTTGGGAAAATAGTTAGATTTTTTTTGTAGTTCGATGTAATATTTATAAGAGAAAAAATAAAATGATTATGGATTTGATGTAACATTTTGTTTTATTGACTATTTTAACTTATTTTATCTTTTTATGAATTTTAATCCAAAAAATTAAAAAATAACTTTTATCAAACACTCCCTAAATATTGTAATAACAACAATTTAAGATTTAGGCCTTGTTTGGCAAGTTAATATTTTAATTAAAAAGTCAAAAAATTACTAAAAAAATCAAAAAGTTTATAACATATACCAAAAAGTTAAAGATTTTATTTTCTATCTACTTTTTGCACATCTTTTTGTAAAAAGTTAAAAAATCACTCCAAATATATTAATTTTTTTATCTTCCAATTTAATTAAAAAATTAAAAAATTATTAAAATAATATATTTCCAAACGAGTTCTTTAATCTTCTAACTAACTGTACCACGTTTTAAAAATTAGCCTAAAATTTTTTTAACTTAAAACCTAAGGTCTTGACCCTAGACTTTTCCCAAGGGCGCTATGCTTAACAGGACCAAAAACTTTGCTAGCTGATCGTGGAAATTAAGAAAAGTTTGTTTCATGCCATCCAAAACATTAGATGACAGACCCCAATATTCGCGCAAGAGTCTGTTTCTGTCAGATTCTCTAGGCAAACTTTTGAAAACTGAGCATTTGGTGATAATTGTGTTGGGTGGACCTAATAATTTGTTTAAAAACATATTTAATTTGATTTAATGTTAATTATAACGAGCTCCTTTAGAGAGTGGGTAGATTTTTTTGATTTTTTAACTATTTTAATATGGGAATAAAATGTTTCATTTGGAAAGAATTTTTTTAATTATTTTAATTTTTTTGTAAAAGAAAGAATATAATAATTATATGTTGAATGTGATGTTTTATCTTATTAAATTAAAAAACCTATTTATCTTTTTATGACTAAAATAACCCTAAATCCACCTAACCTTTTTTCCCAAATGAAGCCAATATATTTTTATATATGTTATATTTGATTTTTTTTAGAATTTCAAGGAGTATTTAAAATCTGTTTATTATGTGAAGCCCAAGAAATTTATGAGCTCGTTTGAAATGTGGGTTAATTTTTTGACTTTTTAACTTTTTTAATCTAGGGCTAAAAAGTCTCATTTGTAATAGGTTTCTTGACTTTTTTAACTTTTGTAAGAGAAAAAATAAAATGTTTATAGGTTGGATGTAATATTTTCTCCTATTCAGCTAAAATAGCTTATTTTATCTTATATGACTATTTTAACCCTAAGGGACATGCCAAACGAACCCTATGTGTGTTGCTAATATTGATATATTTTATATATATATATATATATATATCAATTTCGGTGGGTAGCAGCTTATTAAGCATGAGTACAGTTACAAGTACTGGTACTGATATAATATGGGTATGTCGATACAGTATAATCTCAAAAAATTAGGGTACGGATATGACTTGGTAGATTTATAAAAATATATATATATATATATATATTTTTAATTTGGAGTCATGAAAAAATTGATTAAATGATTTAATTTGTTAAGATCCAATCTACAATTAACATTTAATGCCAAAAATAAATATATAAATCAAAATTAAATGTCATTGTCTTAGAAAACTTATAAACCATAATTTAATGTTAAAATCATGCTAGGTATAAAACTAAAAATAAAAAAGAAGTTTAGTGAAAAAAAATTTATGTCTATAGTAAAAAAAAATCCAGCATGTTTGTTTTCATTTTTCAGAAAACACTTTTCAGAAAATTCTACTTTCTTATTTTTTGTATTTTTTTATTTTTACTGAGTTTTTTTAATATTTTAAGCAATTTTTTTACTTTTTAGACACACCTAACATAAATACACCTAAACAATAAAAAAAAATTATAAAAAAAATCTTTTAAAAATTTACTAAATACCAAAAATATAAAAAAAAATACAAGAATTCAGTACATTTTTTATATTTTTATGTATTTATTAATTTTTTAAAATATTTTTTTACAATTTTTTACTTTTTAGATACATCTAACTAAGGTGCATCTAAAAAAGTAAAAAAAATATTTAAAATTTTAAAAATATTCACTAAAAACAAAAGAATACGAAAACCAAAAAACTCAGCTTTCAAAAAACTTAATTCAGAAAATTCAAACCAAACACAGGTATTGTTTTTACTGAAGTACGATAAGACTTAGGAGTATACTAGGTACATTTGAGTATGTCAAAAATTAAGAAGAAAAAATTTAAATAAATATTTTGTATACTCAATACGTATACAGATGTATCATATAAAATACCATATATCGATAAATATCCAGTACAGAGACAACATATTTTCCAAAGCACCCATGCTTCATAAATAGTAGCTTGGGGTGAAAAACTTGTGTATTATTCTCGGTGGGCTATTTGAATAGTGCTCTGCTTTTGAAGACTTGGTTGCTCAATCAATTTGTGAGTTGGTCTAGTGCTTGGGTGAGATCTTCTATAGTGGTGTTCGGTGTGGATTATACGGGTTTATTTTAATTTGGATTTTTGTGTCAAATTGTTTGATGTATTTTTTACTTATAGATTTTTAGACAAAAATAGATTAAATAAACTGAGAAAAACTGATTATTTAGAAGCTGGGAAATG
Organism: Camellia sinensis; assembly: GCF_055761805.1. Lineage (NCBI taxonomy): Eukaryota > Viridiplantae > Streptophyta > Magnoliopsida > Ericales > Theaceae > Camellia > Camellia sinensis. The sequence goes on from NC_138972.1 coordinate 66,959,367, forward strand.
GTGTTTTTGCTTTCAATTTTCTGATTATCAGCTTTTAACTTATAATAATCCGCACCAAACACCCCTAGGTCACGTGGTGTGCTTCGAAGGACTGTTTGGATTACAAATTTGATACAACTTTGGTTGTTTTCTTCAACTCTGTTTCGTGGACTACTTTAGTTATATTTGTTCATTTATTTTATGGCATCTTTTTTTTTTTTATGATTATTTGGAATTCACCTAAGGGTAGTTTATGAAGCCATTCGTATCTTGTTTATAATCGTTTAAAAACTCTTGTTTGATAGTGGAATCTAACTATGTTTCTGTGGACATATCTCACATTAAGAAAATCACGTAAAAAAATTTGTGTCGTCGTTGATTTAATTTTTTTACGATATTTTTATTTCTTTCGATTGATTTACCTATGAGAAATCATTTATCTTTCCTAGCAATTTGAACACAAATTCTAAGCAATTATGAGCAACACATTTCTTTTGGGATTTTTCTTAATGACATCAACAACCTCAGAAACCGAATTAGGCCCGGTTTCTGATAATTGAATCTTATCGAGAGCTAGAATTACATCCCCAGGAAAAGGCCTCTTGCACTTGCACAGACAATCCAACAAGCAATTGCAAAGATGATCACATAAGCAAATACTATATTGTCAATGACACCAGCTGAAACAACAAGAACCCTATATCAATGATTGGTCTATTTTTAAGTAAAGTTTCAGCATCTACTGGAATATCACTATCAGGAATCAGGATCATTGTCATGAAATCCCACATTACCAAGAGGAAAAGACTCTAATTGCGCACTCTACATTGCATTGAATTTAGTTAACACTGGACCAAACCCAATGGCAAATTTGCTTACATGAATGCCTTGAAGATAAGCTACCAAAAAATGACCACTCTCATGAACAATAATGATAACTATATATAGATTAAGTTTTTAATGGAGTAAAATAATTTTTTAGCAATGAGAGTTTCTAAAGAAATTATAGATGAAGCTTTATCTAAAATAATTTTCAAGAATAAGGTTTTATTGAGATCATTCATAATAAGAATATAATGTTATTTGTCAATAATAAAATAAAGGGTAAATTACACTTGCCTCACTTGAGGTGTGAGAAAAACATAATTAGTCTCATTTTTTATATAATGACCTTTTTTTATCTTTTAATTCATGTAATAGTTAGGTCTTTTTTTATCAATAATCTGTAGTCGTATGAATATAAAAATGAAGCCATCATCTTTTTTACTAAAATGTAAATTTATCTTTGTTTATTTCAGTGTTTGTCCATTATTTATATTGGTTTCGGTTACTTTAACCTTAGTAAAATAAGTGTAATTATGTCAAAAGTGTGGATCTTATTACATTTTTTTTCAAATCTTAAAAGAGGTAGGTGTAATTTACGCTAAAAAAAATATTGAAGACTTGTAATTTAGACTTTCAAATTCACTTATAATGATATGGCAAAAAAAAAAAAAATAGAGTAATAAAAAGTTGAAATCAATGAAGTGAATCAAATTAAGGAAAAAAACAAATTAAGAGCTCAAATATTTTTCTTTAAATTTTCGAGACCATCTTTGAAAATGGGTGTCAGCCTAAAACCATCTGTTATATATATTGAGATCTTCAGTATATCTAATCATTTGTCATGAGAATCTTTATATTGAGAACCTCAATGTAAATATTCAAGGCAAATCTAATGATTTTTTTAAATGATTTTTTTATCATTTACATGTATAGCTGTGTTTATAAGAAATTGGCCTGGCTTTAGAAGTGGATTTTTGATTTTGTAGGTTAAAATCTATAAAAATAAATAAATAAATAAAATAAGTTAAAATAATTAATAAGATAAAATATTATATTAAATTCATAATCATTTCATTTTTTCTCTCACAAATATTACTTTCAACTACAAAAAGATCCAACTATCTTTTTAAACACAAAAATTTTAACTTTCTAAAATAGTGAAAAATTAAATAATCTATTAAAATAGTCAATTTTCTAAACGAGACCATTATATAGTAGTTCCTAGACAAATTTATGTGGTGTTCTAATTTAATTTTTATTAATTTTAATAATAAAATTTATCACTTTCATTTTAGTTTTGAATAAATAATTGAACAAATATCACTATATAAATAGAAAAATTATTCAGTCTAGGACACATCACCTATATGCGGCTATTTGGGAAGCAATAAAAAAGTTAGTTTTTAGGTTTTAATTCATTTTGAATCATATTATCTTTTACATTTTTGACATATAAAAAGATAAAAAAGTCAAAAAAAATTCAAAAAATCAACTTTTAATCAACTTCTCAAATCACTCCTATGTCAGGTAGTGCTCGAAGCCAAAAGAGTAATGTTTTATCAAATATTTTATTAAATATTTTACATAAGTATGGAACTCATGTGTAAATTCTATACCTATATGAGATGTTTGGTAAAATATTTAATAAAACATTTAAAATTCTTAATATTTTTCCAATTAAAAACATCAACCAGAGTAGTGGTGACCAATGCCAGTGATAGTGGTGGAATTTGATAGGGCGAGAGAGAAAAAAGATGAGGAGCAAATATCATGTAAATGGAGAAATTATTCAGTTCCCCTCCTAGAGCACCCGGTCTTTCTCACCAATATGCTTACAATTCTCAGTCGCCCTGTACTAAAGATTTCTTTTTGACAATTATATATTTTAGTTAAAAAATTAAAGTTATTATAAATTATTATATTATTTTTTCTATTATTTTGTATATTTTTTTTAAAAAAATTAAAAAATTACTTATTTCCAAACAATATGTTTTGAGAAGTTGGTAAAAAATTAGCTTTTGGCTTTTTATCAAGTTTTTTAGCTTTTTGGAAAGTGATTTGAAAAGTTGGTAAAAAGTTAATTTTTAAATTTTTAGTTTAATATTTGTTTATGGTGTCAAATCAAATTAAAATGACCAAAATACCCTTACCAAGAAATTTATTTTTTTATTTTTTTTTATCATAGGCCTAATTTGTAATTTTACATTTGTGTTTTTGGCACTTTCCAAACTAATTTTGTTACGTTTTTGACACTTGCATTTTTGGATATTTTGTTCAAAAATGTGACTTTTTATTTTGTTCCCAAAACGGCACTCTAAGCTGAGGGTGAGAATTTCCTATGCAACTTCACACACGAAGTTAGCCAAGTAGGGTTAATCCTTTTCTAACATGGCGACGATATGATAATATAAATAAGTTAATATCAAACTTGTATTAGACAAAATGAACATGAATGATTCATTTAATAAAAAAATTAATTATATATTTTAATATTATTTTTAGTAAAGGATGTCAGCATATTTTTTTGAATCATTTATGTAATTTCATCCAACTGATGAAAAAAAATATGTAAAATAAAATATAATTTATATAAATCTTTTTAATTGAAGATAACGTATCTGTTGTCAGTTTAAAATCAATCTAGTAAAAGAATATAATAACATAATTTAATTTATATAAATTAAGGAAAGAATTGAGTTGAAATTATAATATATATATATATATATATACATAAATAATTTCATCAAGTATAGATTACTTTTATTAGATTTAACCTTGTGGGAGAAATTAAGGTAGCGATTGGTAGAGCTTTATAAATATGATTTGAGAGTAAGAGTTGTATTTTAAATTTGTGAGTTTTGAAATTATAATTTGAGTATGGAAAATTTGTTTGGTGAAAGAGTTTTGAATTGAGTAGGGAATTTTTGATGTGACATATGCTATTTGATACAAAAATTTATAATTCATAACCAAACACACAACTCAAAATTCTATTAAAACTCATAAAAAAAAATTAAAAATTCAGAAAATATTTTTTTCGTATATATAAAAATTAACATGTGTCAATTGTAAAAAGTAAATAAATAAATAAAAATAAAATAATTTGCACTGTTCCGATCAACCGGACAGTGGGACAACCGATTAGTCCAAATTTCCCGCCTTCGACTGAGTTTTCAAAAGTGAGTATGAAATTAAATTTTGAAACACGTAAACAAACATCATGTGAGAAATAAGCTTTGAAACTAACGTTCCAGAACTGTACCAAACACAATCTAATTCTTCGCATTTAGTATTTTTAATTTTTTACATACATGACATAAATTAATTACGAATTAAAAATAGGAAAATGCGTAAGAGCTCGAAAGTGCACCACCCGAATTCTCCGAAAACTAAAACGACGTCGTTTTGGCAAATTTTTTTTTTTTTTCCTTTTCTTTTTCCTTCTTCCTCGAAATGGGTTTGAGGGAAAGAGAGAAACAGAAGCCAAAGAAAGAGAGGAGAAGAGAGAAAGAGGAGAGAAGAGGTGATGGCGGAGGAGGAAGAGAAGGATCGACGGTGATGGCGGCATAAGATCGATGGTGAGTATCGTCGATCGACTGTTTTCTCTACTTTTTTTTTTTTTTCTCTTCTCTAGCAGATCTGGATTTAAAGATGAAGGGAAAAAAAAATTTGTTGATGATGATGATGATGATGTTGATGAAGATATGTTTTCTTGTCTCTTCTTCTTCTTCGTTCTTCTTCAGAAACTGTGTGTGTGTTTGAGAAAGAGAAAGATGTGTTGATGAAGATGTGGAAGTCACAGTTGATGGAGAAACAGAGAGAGGAGAGAAAAAGATGTGTTGATGGAGAAACAGAGGCCAGATGTGTTGATGAAGACGTTGCAAGGAAGAGAAAGGAAAAAGAAAAGAAAAAAAAAAATTCAGACTATTTGTGCCCTATATTTTTGGGCAACGTAACCCGACTCTTAAAAATAACACAACCTAATAATATAAAATAATAAATAACTTAGGTCTTGTTTGGGAACCAGACCATTTAGTCAAAAAATCAAAAAGTTATTAAAAAAATTAAAAACTCAACCACTCATATCAAAAAGTCAAAAATTTTATTTTCTCTCTACTTTTTATATATCTTTTTATGAAAAATCAAAAAAAACATTCTAAACATATTAAATTTTTTAACTCATAATTTAATTAAATAACTAAAAAATTACTAAATGAAACTGTTGCGACACCGCACCTTAATATTTATGACACCACGCTACGCCCACCTCTATTAATTGCCTCTTCTGCCCCATCTTTTCTGTCACGGTGGCCACCATCTTAATGAGGGCGTCCTCCACGAGGTTATGTGGGACAATCGAAGAAAAATCGTGAGGGACTTTCCATGTGAACCACGTGCTTTTTTTTCTTTTTTTTTTTTTTTTTTTTTTTTTTTTTTTTTTTTTTTGAAGATTTAGTCAAAATTTTCTTATAATAAAATTTTAATATAACATAAATAAATATAAAAAAAATTTGAAAAATTTAATATATATCACTATTATTAAAATATTAAATTTTATGTTCATTATAAAAATTTTTAATTAAAAAAAATTATTATCAATTGAAATTGATGTAAATAATAACATATTATTTTAATTTATAATAATATATTATTCTGACAATATTGTTCAAGAACAAAAATGATATTTTATTCTATTCTTACTTAAATATGCACTTCCTCTTTAGAAAGTTAATGAAAAAAACAAATTGACTTGTTCTTTATCAAATAGTGATTTACTGAAAGAATTTTGATTAAATTTTCTTTATTTTTCAAATAAAGTTGATTTTGATTCCACAATACGATTTAACGCGACAGAATGCCGGCATCTATAGTTTTTTCTATAACGCTCTTCAAAGTCTCACAAGAATTTTAAAAGTCGAGAGTTAAAAAAGTGATCTTTTTCCAATGGTAAAAGTATTTTGAAGGACTCGTCAGTAATTTTCATTTTTTTTTTATACTTTCAAACATAAAAAGTAAAAAGTAAAATACAACAATGTAATTCATGTCAACTTAATTATAAAAGTATTTTAAAATGATCTAAATAAATATATTTTTTAATTTTTATTTTTAAAAAAATATACAAAAAATAAAAAAACAATGTAATCAAAAAAAATTTAAAAAATAATAAATAAATAAAATACACTTTTATAGTGTAAGCCAAACACCTTCTTTTAGCCTTAATTTTAAATTTAATATATATATATATATATATATGGGACATTTATTCATAAATTTTTTTTCACCTAGTACCACTTAATCTAAATTATTTTTTTCGATCATGCTACGTAGCTCGAATGCCGCGGCTCGAAACGCGGCTCGACACCAAAACGACGTCGTTTTGGTGTCGATTTTGTTTTTTGTTTTTTTTTTTTTTTTTCCTGATTTTGCAAAACGAAGAAGTAGAAGAAGAAGAAGACGGGAGAAGAAGAGAAGGGAGGAGGAGGAGGAGGGGGCCATAAAAACCGGTTTGAGGAGGAGGAGAGGCTGGGCTGCGACGGAGGCGGGGCTGCGACGGAGGAGGAAGTAGCAGCGGCGGCCGGAGCTGTGACGACGGCGGGGCGGGGCTGCGACGACGCCGACCTTCTTCCTCTCCCTCTCTTCTCTTTCTCCTCTCCCTCTCTTTCTCTCCCTCTCCCTCTCTTCCTCTCGAGCCTGGTAGCTTCGAACTACCAGGCATTTTCCTATTTTTTTATATTCCAATAAGTCCTATGAGTGACATAATTTCTAAAATACCCTTAATAATAATAAGGTGAAACGCGCATTAACATTCACATTGACAATGTAAATATTTTATGATGTGAACGTATTAAAAAAAATATTTATAAGGATAAAATTATTCATAAAATAAGTTAAATATAAGAATTAAAATTTCGTAAATCAAATGTCCAAATTAATAAAATTTATTAGAATATAAAAATATTTACTTGAAAAAAATATTAATAAATTATATTGTTTTTCTTTGTCAAAACTCCCTCTTTTTTCTCTGGAGCCATTTTTAATTTGTAAAAATTGATTGTCAAATGCCTTTGTTAAAGTAGTTTTGCATTTTGTTTGCATCCTATTTTATTTGTAAATAATAGATTGAATTGATTGTCATAATGTTACTGCAACCTAGTCTTAAAAAAATCACTGAAACAATTTATTTTAGTTTGAAAAATATTAACACAATTAATCATTTAGTAGCTAGAGATTGCCACACACATACACATCAAAAAATAAAAAAGGAAAAATATGTTGTACCAACAAAAGGCCTTCTCTTCAATGTATTCTGTCAACAACCTCAAGAATTCAGAGTACTTGCCTTCCAGTTAAATTTTCCCTTCAATTTATGCGCAATAATTTCATCGCAAAGAATGTATTGGGTATAATGAAAAAACAATAACGATGTGCCGAGAAAAGAGAGATTGTCGCCGGTTGATCAACAAACAACAATTACAAAATGCTACTTTCCCTCAAACCATCTGTGATTCCTTCCTATAGACCAGAACCAGAAGCAGAACTGGAACTGGGAACAATAGCATATCATCAATGAAAACAAACACATCCCCACCATTACAAGGCTTTTTGTCCTAACAAAAGACACTACTGGAGCTCATACAAAACTGAATCTAGATCAATCACTGATCTCCCGGAGACTCTGCTTCTGTGCTGCCCTCATCACCAAGTTTGGTTTCGCTTGCGCTTTCTGCTACTACTTCAGATGGCTCTGTAGATTCGGGCTCTGAGGGCCCTGGACCAGCCGATACCTTCACCATTGATGGGCGCAAAAGTCTCTCACCGAGTTTGAACCCCTTGCGATATTCTTCAATTATGATGTCTTCTTCAAATTCTGTAGATTCCTCGCGCATAATGGCCTCATGCAGCTTTTACAACCAAAAAAATAAAATAATGTATACGTCAAAAGAAATTTTGGAGGAATGGATTAAAAGTCACAACAAAATATTAACTCGGGAGATTCAACATGAATGATGAAACCCCTAGTTAAAGGGTAAGCTTGCAACATATTAACACGATCTGTGCAAACTAAGAAGCACGGACACGGACACAGACACAACCATGGCCATGGTCATGTGAAATGACATGGATATGACACTAACATGCAAACACGGTAATTTTTTTTAAATATAGGACATGACACATGAAGGATATGTGCAAAATATATAATTTTATATAAGTAGTATACGTCATATACAAGGATAAATAATTATTATATGTCATATATGAATATTTAAGTCTAATGTAATAATTTGGGAAAACTACATGCAGGTGGAAGAAGGGAAAAAAATTACCAATACATGGGAGGATGCAAGTGACACTTGCACCCTCACAGCCTTTTATTTGCACTTCACCACAGACACACTTGCACCCCACATGTGTTTATAATTTTTTTCCTTTTCTCTCACCTATGTAGTTCCCCTAATAATTTTAGGTCTAAATGATGAAATAGATGTAAATTTACATTTTTTTTTTATCATTAAATTTTAAGTTATTTTATTCGAACTTGTAATGTGTTTCATATGTATCCAAGTGTTAGGAAGTGCCTGACGCGTGTCATGTCGTGTCGATTTTCTTAGAAGTGTCTGTGCTTTTTAGGATGCAAACAAGGTATTTCCCAACCACTTTCGCTGCCAATGATAAATTACTAATCCACGAAATGAAGAGCAAGTTATTTTTCTAGTTATAGAACTTAGGCTACTACTACAAAATTGCTATTTCACAAATGTATATATTGCTCTAATTAAATGAACTCACCGAGTTGGCTCAAAACAATCAAGACTTGGATTGAATTAAAAGCCTATCCAGGTCTTCATAAAACCTGAACAAGCTTTATAGAGTGTTTGATAAAGTTCATCAAGTTCTCGACTGAATTTCGAGCCAACTCGGGAACGAGCCTGCATTAAGCCAATGATCAAATAGAAGAATCACTATTCCATTTAAGTAAAATGGGTAATGATTTTAGCAAAACCATTTTCACCGGAAGCAAGCATACATCTAATGATTATTCTATTGGAGATCATCCATCTATTTGGTGTTGATCTTACAATGGTGTTGATCTTACAATAGTTTAGGGTGAAATTCACTTTTATCACCTACATTGTAACTATTTTTTTTTTTTTTTTTTTTTTTCTATTTCATCTATTTAATACCTAAAGTTTCTAATTTCAACTAATGTGGTCCAATGGGAGACAGTTTGTCCAAACCAGTATCCCTCACAACCTAATTTGATGGACAAAATGGTCATTTCAAAATTTGAACTTAAATCATACAACCATTCATTCATTTTTTTTATTCATTATTTTGAAATGAATGGTGTACAAGAAGGTGAATGTTATGTTCTAGGGTATAAATTGTCTAATATAGTGTAATAAGAAGGGCATTTATTTGTATGATTTAGGTAATGGGTTGTCCAAATTGTAAAATTATCTTTTTGCCCTTAGGTTAGGTTTCCACCATTACTAATTTGGACTGCCATTCTCCCATTGAACCATATGAACTGAAATCAAAAACTTAAGAGATAAATAGATGAAATTGATAGTTTAGGGATAAATAGAAGAAAAAAAATTATGAGATAAAACTGAAATTAACCTAACAATGTATAGTTAACAGTAGAAAAAATATCAGTTTAATGACATGTGAAAAGTCCTTGGCACACCACACGTAAAATAGGTCAGAAAGGCCAAGGGACTCACCAATGGATCAAAGGGGTTCCCTATTGCCTCCACAGGGACAACACCAAGCGACCCCAGAATCTCCACAAACTGCTTATATATGCTCTGATAGCTGTTGTTGATTTTCTCCTCTCCCTCAGTCTCAATCTTGAGCTGGGCTTTAGCTCTCTCAAAGTTATCTAAAACAGACAACAGATTCTCCACAACTTCCCCTTGTGCATTTGTTACCAGCGAAAGCCGTTCTTTGTCCGTCCTCTTCCTAAAATTGTCAAAGTCTGCGCTAATCCTAAGTATCCGAGCCTTCTCATTTGATAGTTCTTCAGACAAAGTAGCCACTTTTCTTTCAAGATCGATTTTCTCGTCTTCAATGGACTTGAGGAAAGCCTCTATCTCGGCAACTTTGGACTCATCGTTACTTGCTAAAGCTTCTTTATATGAGTTCAGTGAAACAATAATGGCTGAAATGGGTTCCTCGGCATCGCCACTGTCACCCTCACTTCCACCATCTTCCTCATCAACAGCCCCATCTATATTGTCCTGTTCAATAAACCTGTTAGAAAACAAATGAAGAGACTACATCCCATCATCAAGGTTTTGCCGAACTATAGGGTCAATTAGTTTAGAGTCACAAGTCATTGGACAAATATATTGAAAGCATTGTAATAACCTTTGAATAAAAACAGCAATAGTATTAAAAGCATATTAATGTAGACAAACTTGCCCCACATACGTGCATTTACAAGCATTAGTATAATCACACATGCACAAGTAAACACCACACCAAAGAGGAATGCAGAAATTCATTATTTGTATACATGCACTATGAATCTTGATGCTAATTCACTCTACCTCAAATCACAACTAACCACCAAGACATTCAAATTTAGACACGGTACCCATCCCTTCTTTTCCTCGTTAAGGAATTTCACTAATCAAAAGAAACATCTGAAACACGTATTGCATGATAATCCTGGAAATAACAGAAAATGGAAACTTAACAGAGTGCCACAAATAGAAAAAAAAATGTAAGGCCAATTTGGCCTAACAACAGGTAGTGGACACATTACGAACCAGTCAGTTAGTAAATGCATGCTTTCGATCCTAACATGTTACTCATCATCATCCATGGCTAGTGAGATGATGCGAATGAAAAATAAAAATAATAAATAATAATAATAAATTAAATTAAATCTAAAAAGATGAAAAACCTACCAATTCCTCAGGCTATTAGCACCTTCACACATTAAAACTGTGCCAAAAAAAAAAAAAAAAAAAAAAAAAAAAAAACTGAATTTATAAATAATTACTAGAGAATAAAATTTCCAGGTGATTTGAAAACTTAATGGGTATGCCACAAAAATCACATGTCATGTTTAAAATTTTCACTTGGTATGTAGGTTGTTGCTGTTCTTGGTACAAGTAGTCAACAAATTACTTATTGAGCTCTTGTCAGACAATGCTAGATTCTTAAATTCCACTATCAATTTGAAGAACTCACAAGTTGGATTTTAAAGAGTTCAGATTCTTAAATTCCACTATCAATTTTAAGAACTCGCAAGTTGCATTTTAAAGAGTTCTTTCAGTAAAATTATGGCAGACGATTTGGAACCTAATCTATAAAATTTGATAGTCTGATGAACTCCCATTTGACTGCAACTATTTCTCCTAACATCCACAGAAACATGGTGGCAGAACATTTACCACTAATTGTAGAATAATAACCACACAATCGCTTTAGTAATTATAGGCATCTCAATACTAAGGGATATCAGTAAAGTGGGTGTTAGGTACAAGGAAATTAAAACTTGCCATCCCCAACCAATGATGTACATTAAGAGACTAAGACAGTTTGGGCATGTCTCGTATCATTTTTGTTCTGTTCTGAAAAACAGAAACTGATGTGAAAATTTTGTTTGGCATGTTGTTTTTGAAAAAAATCATTTTTTAGAAACACTTTTAAATTATTTTCTGAATTTTCAAAAACAATTTCACATAAAAATAAAAACGATGTGAAAACAATGATCGTTTCTGAACAATAATGAAAATTTTGAAAACGATACCAAACATGGCCTTAATTTTTCAAATTTTTGGGTACATGACTTTCTTGGATTGGGAAAGAGATTTTTGGATTGCAAATAAATTCAGTATTTACATTTTCTTTGTTGATTCTGATTGATTGCCTTTTTTTACAAGTAGTTCAAAAGTGGAATTGGCACAATATCGCGAAGTGGCCACCCTTGCTCAAAATGATACCAAACATGACCTTAATTTTTAAAATTTTTGGGTAACCTCATCTCCTGTACAAGTATAGCCCGATTGTTAGTTTCCCTTTCGAGAAAATTTCCCATTGGTGTAAAAGAAGATCCTGTAATTCTACAAGACCAAAATAGCCCCTACCTCAATACACACACACACAAAAAAAAAAAAAATTAAAATAAATAAAGAACATAATTCTTTTGCAATGTCGTTGCAACTCTAAAAGGGGATCACCTAAACTTTTTTTATGTGTCCATTCATGTATCATATTTGTGTTGATATAGAACCATCGATAAGCTATAGATTTTCTAGCCTATATAGTTGATATAGATCCATTTGGTTTCTTTGATCCTTGCTTGAACCAGAAAGAAAAAGAATTTGTCTGGTTCCTTTAGGGATCCATAAGAATCCACCAATCCTAACTACCAAAAATATAACCTGAATTATCTTGTATTAAGATCAAACTGGCTAAAGCAATAGATTATAACTACTACAAAGAGCAGGCATATATATACATATATATCTAATATCTAGTTTCCTTTGATCTCCGTTTACCGAACCTTGACCCTCCAGAAAAGGTTTAAACTGCAAATTAAGACAAGGCCTGAACCCCTTTTAGTTGAGAACTCCGTCATGATAAATGGAAAAACAAAGTCATAAATATTGTAGAAACAACAGTGAAGAAGACAAACTATTGAGTTCAGAAATGCTCATTCTATCAGAGTAGCCTATGTTCATGAAAAAGTCTCATCAAGGAAGGAATTTCTTGTTATTTTCCCTACAAAATAACATTTACAGTTGACAGTGCCGCTTCTTTAGGGATATAATAAGACAATAGTATTTCTTACCATAATTCCAACCTCTTCCAATTCCAAAAGAATATAAGATAACCAAACCAAACCAAACGAAGCCTTAAGTCCCATCAAATGGGGTCGGCTACATGAATCCTTCTTCTCCACGCGGCCCTATCAAAGGCCATTTCATTAGTCAAATTAAGTAGATTCATATCTCTATTTATAACGCTAGTCAACGTTAATCTAGGCCTACCCCGTCCCCTAACACTTCCATCTACCGTTACAGCATCGCATCTCTTCACTACTGCCTCTGTTGGTCTCCGTTGAATATGACCAAACCATCTCAAACGATTCTCTCTCAACTTATCTTCTATCGGTGCTACTCCTACCCATTCCCGAATACACTCATTCCTAATCCTGTCCTGTCTAGTCTTACCACACATCCACCTTAGCATCCTCATCTCAGCCACACTCATCTTATCTACATGTTGTTTCTTAGTTGCCCAACACTCCGTCCCATACAACATAGCTGGTCTAATAGCCGTTCTATAAAACTTACCTTTTAGTCTAGTGGGTATTCGTTTATCGCACAATACCCCAGACGCACTTCTCCACTTACACCATCCCGCCTTAATCCTATGGGCCACATCTGCATCAATCTCTCCCGCTGTTGTGATAATCGACCCTAAATAACGAAAATGTTCACTCTTAGGCAGTTCTTGGTTCTCAATCTTCACTTCTCCTCTGCTTTCATTGTTACTGTTACTAAATTTACACTCCATGTACTCTATCTTAGTTCTGCTTATTCGAAACCCTTTAGATTCAAGAGCTTTTCTCCAGATCTCCAACTTTGTGTTAACTCCTTCTCTAGTCTCATCCACTAACACAATATCGTCTGCAAAAAGCATACACCATGGCACGTCATCCTGAATATTTATCGTCAACTCGTCCATAACTAAAGCAAAAAGATAAGGACTTAAGGTAGATCCTTGGTGTAACCCTACAGTGATAGGAAATTCATTTGTTTCTCCAGCTGGCGATCTAATAGTGGTCACCACCCCTTCATACATGTCCCTAATCACGTCAATGTAGCCTTTTGTCACCCCTTTCTCCTCTAACGCCCACCATATTATATCTCGGGACACTCTGTCATATGCTTTCTCAAGGTCGATAAACACCATATGAATGTCTCTTTTCTTTTCTTTATACTTTTCTATTACTCTCCTCAAAAGATAGATCGCTTCCATTGTTGACCTACCAGGCATAAACCCAAATTGATTCTCTGACACCTCTGTTATGTCTCGCAATCGATGTTCCATCACCCTCTCCCACACTTTCATTATATGACACATTAGCTTAATTCCTCTATAGTTGTTACAATTCTGGACATCACCTTTATTCTTATAGATTGGTACTAAAATACTCTTCCTCCACTCATCTGGCATGTTCCTAGTCAACAAAATTTTGCTAAACAACCTAGTCAACCAAGCAACTCCCTTTTTACCCAAACACTTCCAAGCTTCAATAGGGATATCATCAGGTCCTAAAGCCTTATTTGATTTCATCTTCTTAAGTGCAATCTCCACTTCAAAATTTCTAATCCTGCGATAGAACCTATAGTCTTGGTTTATCGTATTACTGATTATTTCTTCCCCTATTGTCGTACTTCCATGTTCCTCATTTAACAGTTTCTCAAAATAATTCTTCCATCTTTCCTTAATCTCATCGTCCTTCACCAATACCTTAGAATCCTCACTCTTGATGCACTTTACTTGATTAAAATCTCTTGTTTTCCTCTCCCGTATCTTAGCAAGTTGGTATACCCTCTTCTCTCCCTCCTTACTATCTAGTCTAGTGTATAGGTCATCATAAACTTTCAACTTAATCTCTCTCACTACTTTCTTGACCTCCTTATTAGCCAATCTATAGCTCTTAAGGTTTTCCTCAGTTCTATCCTTCTGCCACTTTTTAAAGCACTCTTTTTTTGCCTTAACTACCGCTTGGACCTCTTCCCTCCACCACCAAGTTTCCCTAGAGCTGGGTCCCGTTCCTTTCGACTCTCCAAGCACTTCCCTTGAGATTCTCCTCATACAATTGGCCATCGAATTCCACATAGTGTTAGCATCACCTTCTAAATCCCAAGTACCTTCCTTATCCATTCGATTCTTAAATATTTCTAGTTTATCCCCTTTTAAGTCCCACCATCTCGTCCTACGACGCCCACCATCCTTCCTAGCTTGGTATTGCCCTCTAAAACATAAATCTAGTATCAAAATCCTATGTTGAGAGACCAGACTCTCTCCAGGAATCACCTTACAATCATTGCATTTTAGGCAGTCTACTTTTCTCACTAAGAAATAATCTATTTGGCTCTTAACTAATCCACTCTTAAAGGTTATCAAATGCTCCTCCCTCTTCTTATACATAGTATTGGCCACCACCAGGTTAGAAGCCAACGCAAAATCTAAGATTCTCTCTCCAGCCTCATTTTTGTCACCAAAACCGTATCCACCATGCACCATTTCATAACCTACTTTATCTATGCCCACATGGCCATTAAAATCTCCACCTATAACCAGGTTCTCTCCTATGGGTATCTCCTGTAAGATCTCATCCATGTGCTCCCAAAAATCCATCTTAGTCTGATCATCTAACCCTACTTGAGGGGCATAAGCGCTAATAATGTTCACTATATTCCCTCCAATAACTAATTTAACTAGCATAATCCTATCTCCTTTCCTAATGACCGCCACCACACTTTCCACAAGACCCTTGGCAATTATGATTCCTACCCCATTCCTGCGTCTATCCTTACCACTATAATAAAGTTTAAAACCAGTATCCTCAATTTCCCTAGCTTTCTCTCCCGTCCACTTAGTTTCTTGTATGCAAGCTATACTAACTCTCCTCCTAATCATAACATCTACCAATTCCATCGTCTTACCAGTTAAGGTTCCTATGTTCCAAGTGGCTATCCTAAACCTATAGTCTTGGACTAGCTTCTTTACCCGCGCTCGTCCAGATAAACGCGGAAACCTTTGCCCATTTTTCACCGCACCCAGGCGTCGATGCGGCGCCCCTTGCTCACTTTTCGAAACACCCGGAGGCAGACGCAACGCGTCACTTGAGGGGAACGACCTAGCATTTAAACGATTCAAAGTAGGATTCATTTTCATAAGGGATCCGAGCGGCTTTTTTTACGTGTTGGCTGTCGGCTACCTAACACACAACCCTCCTCCAAAAGAATATAAGATCTCTTTAATTAATTTAAATGCAGTTAAGTGATAGTTTGTGTTGGCAAGTTCCATAGACAATGTGTTTATAAGGGTGTCTAGGTTGATAGTATAGGTTAGAATGTTCATGTCATGAAGATTGAAGACTTTCAGAGATGATGCACACATGCTCCAATCATTCATCAGGTGTTTGCATTCAGCATGTTGCATTAATATAGACTCTAGAATGTGTTTTTGATGTCACAAATTCACATAATTGACTTACACCAAGTCACGTAGCCTTTTTGGTTTAAGGTTTTCCAAAACAAGGCTTACTAGACAAATCCCTAGAGCGCCGCACGTTTGATGGCTGCTAGAGCAAGTTGCCCTATGCAGGCCTCAGCATAAGTC
The DNA here is from genome assembly GCF_055761805.1 of Camellia sinensis. Classification (NCBI taxonomy): domain Eukaryota; kingdom Viridiplantae; phylum Streptophyta; class Magnoliopsida; order Ericales; family Theaceae; genus Camellia; species Camellia sinensis. Next base: position 66,975,552 of record NC_138972.1, read on the forward strand.
CAAAGATGTCCGATTAATACCTCGAAGGCCATTTGAGCAGCTGTTGTCAGATTCTGCAGAATGCAAATCCAGTGAGGGCCATTTGAAGCCCTATGGAAGGAAGCTCTAGTGCAACGTCAATTTTTGGAAAACAAGTCAAACTATTTGTCTAAAAACAACAAATAGGGCAGATTATTTCCTAACCAAATGCTTCTCAGACTTGATATCGGAACCCTAGCCTCGTTGGAACTCTTATCCTAATATAAAACCCTACCTCGTAATTAGTGTTCAGAAAATACGCCTAATTTGATCAACATGGCATTGTAAACTACTTAAACAACACAGACACAGCACTTCATTAATTCATTCTTTGTGTATTGGGCATTCTTATGTTGGTCCATTGCAATAGGAACCACACTACAAAGATCTAGACAAGAAAGGTCATCAAGGTCGGAGCCACTTGCGAGTTAAGACTTAATTGGTGAGTTAATGAGACAAGGTTTGGGGTTGTAAGTAACTGATCAAGTCTTCTAAGTAAACTCTTGTTCTAATGGACAATTCTCACTGGCAGGATCGCAAGTGGTTCTTCCCGTGGGGATTGTAGTTCCTAAGGTTTTTCACTTATATAATGTGTTCTGATATATCTTACTCTTATTATTAATTTAATATACATGATATATCTTGTTCTTATTATTAAAATAATATTGTGTGGGCATCATATGATTAATTGAAATAATGGAACTAGCTAATTGATTTGAGTAATTCAATACTGGCTTAATTTTTAAATTGGTGTCTTGACCTATTCAACCCTGTAGGCACAAACATTGTCCATGTATGCTTTTTCACATACTAAGCTAATTTGCTTTCCTTTGTCTTTAAAACACTACGAATCCAATTCTTGGCCATACTATTCTAAGTTTCCCGTGCTGTCCCAAATCATATTAACAGGTGAGCAATATGTTTCCACTAATCATTTTTTGAACTGGTAGATATGTTAGTTACTAGCACTAAGATTGAAATTCCATAAATTAGCATGCAGACCTACAAACAGGTTTGTCTAGTTCATGTTTATGATCTTTTCTGTGTAAGCACCTCCTTTGTAAAAGGGCAATTGTAACAAATGGCTCAGAAACCTCAGCTACCAGAGTCATGAATTGTTATCAGGTGATTAAAAATGTAAATGAAAAACACTAACAACCAATTACTTCAGTAAAACAGGCAATATGTGAAGCATCATAAGATTGGTGTCGATTGTTTAGAACAGACATGGAACCGCCCTTCTGATCATCAATAGAGTGGGGAAAAAAATAGAGTTGTCAATAACTCACTATTTTGTTCTCAACCCAACTGTAGATCACTGGCAACTTTGAATAACTAATGAATGATAAATAGCCCCCAGGTGCAGCCATGTCTACTCCTACGCAGAAAAATCACCAAATCACAATTGATTTCAGTGACATGGGAGGGATGGAAGACTTCCTATGCCTTCACTGCCTTTAAGTTACCAAGGAAAAACACCCCACCATACTAAATCATACTATTCATTTCTGAATATTTTTACGAAACATGTGAAACAAAATCCACTTCTAGATAAATCACACAAAACCTCTAGCAAATTCACTCAACATCTGTATAAGAAGTCTACTTTTGCTCCAATGATGTTTCACAAGCACAAAGGGTTTAACTCCAAGTCAAGTTTAAAGATCATATCTCCTTCCTTGCATTAAAGAATACCTGCATGCCTCAATCACACTACTATGGAACTTTTTCTTTCTTTTTTCACTTTTTCCCCCTATAATACTCCTACAAATAAATGTCAGACCAGAACAAAATCAGAACTGTACTTTTTCATAATAGAATCTAACCACCCTTTATTTGGTATCCTCAATGAGAGCACATGCTGAAGTAACTGAACCCAATAATGAGCTGTGTTATTAGCTCCTCTTCTAAACTTCCCAAAATAACATTATTGGCACACAGCATATTTATATTATAGTTGCACTATGGCATTCTAGCTGGAAATATGTTGTGAAGCAAGATATATAAATGGCTAATGTGCACACATGTAATGGTACACATTATCATAATTTTAGTCTTATTAAGAGCTTTGGTGGACCGTTGGGTCTTTTTAGCACTTCAGAAAAATGGTCACATGACTCACGACAGATCAGGTATATTAGTTCTTTCATTCTTTGAATCCTGCATTCAAGCAGCCTTATGTGCATTCTTAGCACGGATCTGCAAGTACATGTGTAGCTTTAGAGTTCAGACTCAAGAAAGTGCAAAATGCAGTACCATAATACACCTACAACCCAACAACTTTGCTTCTGCATAAGATGCAGTAATGCAGGCAGTTACAAATTTCTAAGGGAATTTCCATTGTACGTTTTTTTACAGAAAAAAATTCCCTTTGTGTCAAACCAAAGGTGTAGATCTAATTGAGTGCTATTATGTGAGAACCACACTTGCCGTAGGGGTCCAGTTCCACATCATGCCTCTTCTTGACATAAATCTACTATTAACAGCATGATACATTGCATTCCAATGATTTGATTCTACTAGATTGTTAAGTTTCACCAGGCACAATTGGATGATTCCCTCTGCCCCAAATTCGCTCAGTCAGATACTGAAATGCATTCAAACCCTATATAACCCATCATAATTTATATGATCGATGGCAAACATCATTGTTCCTCCAAGTCTTTAATATTTTTTCTTCCTGCTTAAAATTTACTACAGACCTCGTCTTCACTATTAACGGTACTCTGTTTTCAAACAACAGTTAACTTTCTTCCTACTCATGTCTTCATGCCTTCAATAAGTGCAAGATGATTTCTTGAAGATTGTGGTCTCTATATGCTTGACACTAATTTGCCTCCCTCTCAAGTTCACCTTTGAGATGATCTTACTCCTAATAATAGTGATGAGTTAGTCATGTCCTTCAATAGGTTTCTCAATTTCATTTTGAGCAGTCTGTTCACGGGGAGACTGGTATCAATAAACAGCATTTTCCATTTTTTCAGCCATTTGTCCTGATCTAGCCTTTGAAAAGTGCATCTCTCTTCTTTCTAAGAGATTAATTGTTGACTAGGTTTGATATCAAAGGTCAACTCAGTATTGAGGCAGTATACTCTAAGAACGCAATCCGATAACATGGAGAAGTAAACAAGAGCATGTAACACAATTCTATTAGCTTCTTAGGTTTATTCTTTGTACATTGTAACATAAATTATTTAAAATATGAAACTAGACAGAATCATGCATCCTAAGATACTCCTTTCCCAAATCTAAGGACTTTGACTCCTAAATTTATTAATCAATTAAAAACACATATATGAATACCAAATAACAACCTCGACCCAAATTGCAACCCATGGACAATCAATACTGTCCATGTCCTAGGGATTGTAAATTTTTGAAGTCTTAAAAAGCTGACCAAAAAGATAATAAACATAAAATACGGTTATACTAAAACATAGAATCACACGCAATGTTCCAAATGGGTTCCAGCTTAAAACAACTACGTTCCAATTTTTACCACTTCCTTTAATATACTTTTCTTAAGCTTTTATAGCTTACATTGCGAGGCCTCTTGTTTCACAAAGTCAACGTCACAATATTCACAAATACTTACCTTTAAATACAATTTCCTTCAGGCCAATTAAAATGAAGAGGAGAGAGAGAGAGAGAGAGGGAGAAGAAGAAGAAGAAGAAGAAGAAGAAGAAGAAGAAGAAGAAGAAGAAGAAAGCAATCTTAAAACTTTCTCGTAGACGACATTAGGACATAGAGCATTAGAAGGCACTCAATCATTTCATTAATGAAAACAAGAAAAATGCTATATCTATCCCCCATGTCTTGGGTAAATTCTTAATCTTCAAGAAAGCACCATTAATCACTCTAGTTTCTTGATAAATAACATGTAATTATTCTCCTCAAAACTGAATACGAAGTATTTGGTCCTATGTTAGTTGGACCTTCCATTTTTGCAATTTGAAAACGGATGTGGGAATGGGATGTGCTTGACACGCCTTTGGTTTAAACACTAGCAAAAACACATGGTTGATGAGGGAAGTAAGCCTATTCCCTAAGCCTCAAGTCACAATTATGGCATTTCACCAAGAATTAACTCAAACTTCTCCTCCGCCAAAAACCTAGCCCATTCTTAAAAACCCTAAAAAAAAATTGTGCTTCTTGGTCCACATTATCCACGAATCCCGTCGATCTATATTGATATTCATTAATAATCTCAGGGGTACCTCCTGTATGTATGAGTTCTAAGTTCTAACCTATCCTCTGAATTCTTCATGACAATCTGTAAAATAACATGTTCACACTATGCAAGTCCGCAAGCATTTCCTCAACTACCACTGCTGCTACTACTCATTAAGTCACTCCAACAACAAATAGCACACCTTACAGAAACAAAGTTCGCATCTCACAAATGCAATACTATTTAAGATGAATTTGTCAATTTGGACTTCATTTTCCAATAGATTACGTTAGGTTTGTCTTAAATCGGCTGGTTAACCTGAGCTTTGGCTGTAAGATTATATTCCCTCCTTCAAATTTGAAAATTGGTCGCAATACAGTTCATTCAAGCCATCAGGAACCCAAGATGGAACCTTTGAGGGGTCTATCTAGCATAAGTCCTAGCGAGATCATTATCAAAGGAGATTCAACAAAAATGATTTGTTTAAAGCTTTTTTCCAAACTATTTCATGTACTTGAGGTCAAGAAACAAAATTTTGAATTGATACTTTAAAGGGTTGTTTGGGGAGTAACTAAAAAAAAAAAAATTTAAAAACTACTACAAAAAGTCAACCTATTCTCTCTACTTTTTTGCACTTATTTTCGAAAAAAAACCAAAAAAAACACTATTTAAAAAAAAAAAAAAAAAAAAAAAAAAAAAAAAAAAACCATTCCCAAACTTCCAGTTAAATTGAATCTGTGGTTAAGAGGATTTTGAGGCTGATTAATTTGCCAAAAGGGAAGCTATAACCCTGCTATCATGCTATGGAATTTTGATTTTCATAGGAAGTCGCCAAGTAGATGACAATCGACGCTTCCTACTATTCAAAAAATGCACCCTCAAACTATATATCCAAATCAGCGAAAGCTCCCTTTTTTAAAATTCTTCAAAAACTCAAAGCCAACGCAGAGTACCAAGAACAGCAATATTCTTCACAGAAGAATGATTCAACCTCTAACCAGTATGAGTCTCTTCCTAATGCTATTTCCATTTATAATGTTATATTTTCCCACCACCTGTTATGTGTAGTTCTTTTCATCATACCTTTTCGTATTTATAATTCATTCATTCATATAATCAATCAATTTATTAATTCTTTTCATCATACCTTCAATTAATTAATTCATTCATTCATTGATCATTATTTATTGGTTTTTCTATGTTACTTTTAATTCTCTGTTTTTCTACTGAAAAAGTCAAAAGTTACTTTTAATTCTCTCTTTTTCTGCTCAAAAAGTCAAAAAGGTGAAAACATTCATTCATATATAAACAAAAACATTAGTAACCCCAGCTAGAATAGGAACCATGACCTAAACCAAAATCAGCAAATGAAAAAGAAATTAAATTTTTTATGATTCAAACTCCACACACACAAATCAAGCAGCTCACTTGGTCACAATTCACAACAATTTAGAACCAAACTAGAGATAACACAATACAACTCACATACATAAAAATATTTGTAACCCATATAAAGAAGTGAATTTTAAAGGGCACCTGAATCTGGGATTCCTGAACCTCTTCCTTTTCATCGGTTTCGGTGGTTTCACCATAGGAAGCAAAAGGAAAGAACTTGAGCCTGCGATGGGACAATTTGGAAGATGAATTTGAAGAATAGTGAATACGACAACGATTTGGGAAAGTGTGTGATTGTCTTAGAGAAGCCCATGTGAGGTGCTTTGGAGATTTGGAGGACTTGGTGGTGTCTAGGCGTGAGGAGAGAGGTGCTTGAAAGGTTGGTGTTTTGAGATAAGCCGTGGCCATTGCAAGAGAAAAGAGAGAGGAGTGAGTAGAAAAAACTAGAAACTATAGAGGGAGAGAAGAAGATAATGAAGAGAGGGAAGGTGTGAGCGTTTCTTGAAGGGATTTGAGGTGTTGTTAGGCAATGATGGTTCCATTTTAAGGGATGTTCTTCCTTGATCTGGACCGTTGGATGGAAATGGATGTGGTATCTCTTATGGGAGAAAAAAAATAAGAGGGCTAGCAGCTGTCAAAAATTTTTGGACCTTCTATTTTATAAATTTTTTTTATTACAATTATACTTTAAAGTAAAATTACATTAAAAGACATTATGAAATGGAATACTCACCTATCAATAATAACTAATATTCTATAATATTGGACACCCATCCACACCTCTACCCCCACCCCCACCCCCACCCCTACCTCCAACTTCAACTCCAACTATACGTATTCCATATTTGTAAACCCTAAACCTATTACTTTTCATAACCAATTAACATAAACCCTAAATCTATTATTTTTCATAATCATCTTAAATTCTGAATGTGTCATCTTCATTACCATCATCAACGCTATTGAACTTGAAAGTTTTGTTTCAAGTATAACGTATACTTCATCAGTTATTTCACTGTGTAGAGTAATGGAGGACAAGGACAACATTCTCGGTCGTTTATCTGTCTTGTATTAACATTCTCGGTCGTTTTCGGTCGTTTTCGGTCGTTCTTGTTTCGTTCGAGCTGTTCGGTACTGGTTTGCTGACTGTTACAATTATGTTCAGTAACACAGTACTGAACATAATCCTTTCGTTCAATACATAAGTTCCGAACATTAATGCAGATAGTCAGTTATGCAATTTTCTTTGTTAAACTAACTTAGAATGGAAAAGAGTGAATTGGAATGGATTTAAGTTATGTATTTTGAATGAATTTAATTCATGTTATTTTAAGTTGTGAATTAGAATGGATTCAAGTTACACAGTGATGAACAAATTTTATTCAGACATACAGTGCTGACAGGATCATTATTGTTCGACAAAACAGTTCTAAACAAAATACATTTTTTCGGCTACACAGTGGTGAACAAATTGGGTGGGTGTGCTTTTCATTGTGAAAATATGGAGATTAGTTTTCTATTCTGAAAATATTATGAAAATATTATGGAGATTAGTTTTCCATATATATACATTGTTTTCTATTCCTACAATTCGCATCAATCTTCACTTTCTCATCTGAATTTCCCAATCAATGGCAAATTCCAAAGAGACCCACGTCGTCAAAATCCTAATCGACGAAGAACACCAACCCCACAAGTAAATGCATTGTGTTTTCAGGAACCACTTTTTAGATGTGGTTAATGTTGGAGAGAGAAGAGAGAGAAAAAACTAGGGTTTTGAAGGGGTTTTGAGAGAGAGAAAAGAGAGAGAAAAATCTTCACTTTCTCATATGAACAAAAGGGGTTTTGAGAGAGTGAGAGAAAAGAGAGAGAAGAGACATCACTGATGAGGAGAGAGAGAGAAGAGAGAGAATTGGAATGGATTCAGGTGGGTGTGCATTTCATTGTGAATATGGATAGATTTGGTAATAAGTGGCATGTCCAAAAAAATATTATTAAAATTTAGGATTTAGAATTTGGGTCCAAAGAAATAGGGGATCCAAAAAATTTTGGTAGGTACTAATAGAGCACTCAAAAATAAACTTAAGGGTAAATTACACTTTATTCCCTGTGGTTTAATGGAAAAACATGAAGCCTTCTATAGTTTTATTTGTAACACTTAAGTGTAATTGCGGGCAGAATTGCTCGTTTAAACAGAGAATGCGTTGCATGACCATAAAGATTGCGTGTAGCAATTTTTTTGCTAAAAAATACATGACACATAACCAAAACACCCTTTATTACTATATATATACAGAAGAAGACCAAAATGAACCTTAAACCAAATTTGCCCAAAAACTCTGTTTCCTACCTAAATTTCCCAGATTTTTTGAAAATTCAAGATTTTCCAAATTTGTTAAATGACTTCTTTATTTTCTTTTGAAAGTTGAGAGAAAATTTCATTTTTATCTCTATACTTTACCTCGATTTTCAATTACAACCCCACTCTTTGAATAATTTCAATTTTACCCTCAAACTTTTTGAAATCGTATCAATTTTACCCCTACCGTCAAATTTGAAATGGAAAAAGTTAAAAAAATTATATTTTAGCCTTAAATTTCAAAAGAAAGATGCAAAAACGCATCCTCTCTTACCCAAACTCAGCCTCTCTTACTTTTCTCCAATTCTTCTCTCTTTCATCCACCCTTACAAGTACTACTACTACCACCGCAATCACTCAATTCTCCAACCCAACTTCTCTTAAACCCAAATTCACATACTCCAAAATTTTTACTTTTTCTTGCTGCAACAGAGGGGCTGAAGTAAGAAGAGTAAGAAACACAACTTAGTTTCAATATCACAAAACTCCTCTCAATATCTCAATTTGATTTTACATAGATTCTTTGGTAAACCAATGATGATTTACAAAATAAAAAATTCAGAGTTGTATACTATTCATCACCTTTCACCAAGAACCCTTGACTATTGGATTCATCAATTCGTTGCTATGACTTTCTACTTTCTTTTGGAGAGAAATTGAAGGCAAACGCTCAATCACTTCAACGCCAAACAAGAAGATGAGAGCTTTTCTATCTATTCCTAAGCCAACCCCCTGTGCTTTAAAGTAGAACAGTTAGTTCTCTTCTACATCACTAATTGCAGAAAGTGTCCATGGGAAGTGTCCTTTAATCTCTTCCTCAATTGGGTTTTATAGAGAGAGAAAGTGGGTTCTCAAGTATCCTTTAATCTCTTTCCCAACTGGGTTTTATATAGAGAGAAACTAGATTATCAACATGAGTGCTCCATTAAAAGTTGCGTTTGTGAAAGAAGATGAGATTAAATTTGACCAAGGCATGCCACAGCCATTCAAATTGGCTGAAATTTGATCCACCATTCGTGGAGTTTGTCGACATATTGAGAATGGGTAATAATTAATTTGGATTTGGAAGCATTGAATTGCTTGAAAACTTTAGCCAAATTATAGAATAGGTTGGCGGTGGTAGTCACTATGTCGATCATTGAAGCATTCATGAATATAAAGATGAATTCAGCACGGTTTTGAAGGAGAAACATAATGACATCGCCTTTTTTGATGTCGAGGAGTGATAATCCGACAGTGACTTTCTGGAAAACAAAGTGGGTTTCGAAGAAATAGTAGGATTTACTGGTAGAACCAATGATAAGACAGGGTCTATTTAGGAATTAAGAGAGGTTTTGGAAGCAGTAAGTGTAGAGAGGTAGGTGGTTGGAGATGGGTATGTCGGGCAGCTTTGATCAGTAAACATGGATTTCGAAATATGAAGACGATGGGTTCTGCAACGGAAGAGGATGAGGAGAGAACTTTGGTTTTTGGGTTTCAGCAGAAGCCACAAACAACATTATTGCACTGTTTCTGTAGTAACCCTCACTTTATCCTAGTCATACTTACGTACATTTTTGCATGATCCTTGTATTGATTAAGCTTGCATCTTTGCAAATTTTGATTAGTTTCGTTTAAGTGTTGCTTGCATGTTTTGTTTTTTGCTTGGTGTGAGTTTAGCCTAGGTCATCTTAAGCCTAGGTTACACCTTTGAACTTCTTACACCTAGGACCATCTTGGAACCACCTTGGTTGACCTCCACCTTCACCCTGACATGTTGGCCGAGATGTGTATTATCTAGGCCGAGATGTTATACCAAAGTGATCTTGTCCCTGGACTGGTACGACCTAGGCCGAGGTGTGGCACAGCTAGGCCAAGTGTTGTCCTTCCTAGCCGAGATCATTGAGACCCTACTTACCGAAGCTTTGTCCTAGCCGAGATCATCACCCGCCGAAGTGCCGTTGTCACCTTACTTGTTGCTTACACTTTGTCATGCTCTTGTCTTATCAATCTATCACCTTTTTGAGGAGATCCAACCAGTCGTTGCCACGTATCCCAATAGAGAGTTTAGTCAACCGGCAGAGTTAGAAACGTATCATTTTTGTGTCATATCTCTTGCATGGTAGAGAGAGAAGCTCTAGGAAGAGGAGAGGAAGTTAGAGTGAGAGAGTTAGATTCCAAGCTTGATCTTTAGAGTTTGAGCCGTTTAATCCATGTTTTAAGGTTAGAATCTTGATTTACTCTTGTTATTTTTTATGTTGATCCGATTGCATTGCATGATCCAGCATGATTCATGAGCCATACATTGATTTAAAGTTTGTTTTAGAAAGAGAAAGTGATGTTCATGTGTTCTTGAAGAAAAACCATGTTTTGATCCGAAAGTTTGTATCAAGATCCATGTTTTTGTGTTTGTTTTCATAAGATCTTCAAGTATGGGTACCTAGGTCCATGTTTTCAAACTCATCTCATGAAAACTCAGATTTCGAATGAAGAAGTTATGATTTTAGCATTTCATGTTCTTGTTCTTTATGTTCTTCAAGAGGGAAACCCAGATTTTTCCAGACTTCATTTCCTTGAATGTGGTCGTCGGGAACACACCTCGGCCAAGGGATGTGAGACCTCAGCCTAGACTTGGTTAGTACTCAGCATGTTTTTCCGAGATGAAAAGGCAGTGTTGTAACTCCCAGCCTATTTTGCTTTGTTTTGACTTGATTTTGAAAGAAATGCCGAGATCATTTCCTGTCATGTAAAGCTTGTTTTAAGGATGCATTTCATATCCATCTTTGAGTATCTCACCTTGTCGTGTTGAAACGCATTCAATGGGATTTATTATATACTTGTAGGCCTTGGATCCTTGCTTGTAACTCCCCCACCCGAAGAGCTAGGTGAGTAGTATTTTTAATAAAGTTATGTTATAAAGTTTTGATAAAGCTTTGCTTTGCTTTGTTTTGGAAAAAGTATTTGTTAAGCATGAATGAATACCCCTACTTTGTGTATCAAGTATTAGCCTTGTTTTGGATGACGTTCTTGACAAGTCCGTACGTGCTAAGGGACTCTAAACCTTTGTAGCACAAGTCCGTACGTGCTAAGAGACTCTAAACCTTTATAGCACAAGTCCGTACGTGCTAGGGGACTCTAAACCTTTGTAGCACAAGTCCGTACATGCTAGGGGACTCTAAACCTTTGTAGCACAAGTCCGTGCGTGCTAGGGGACTTTAAACCTTTGTAGCACAAGTCCTTACGTGCTAGAGGACTCTAAGCTTTTGTAGCACCTCTGTTTAATGCCATCCCTTGTATTATACTGATGCTAGTAAGCACCCCTTGAAGATTTGAAATACTTGATAGATGGACTTGGTTCATCCCTTGATTTTGTATAAGTTATGCTATGTATTGTTTAGAAAAGAGATCTTGAATATCATTCATGCAAAACCTTTATTACTGGTATCATTCACTGAGTATCCAAGCTCACCCTCTCTATATATATGTAGGTGACGAGCAGGAAGGCGGTGATGCCTAGATGATTGTTGCAAGATGCTTTTGGATTCATGTTTTGTAGCATCTTGAAGATTATGCTTCTTGGCTTGTAGTTATCCCTTTTGTATATGACGGCTTGAGAAGCCTTTTGATTAAGATGTATTTTGTACTTTATTTTATTGTATCCAAGTTGTAAGCTATATTAAGACGTATGTCATTTCATTTGATCTATGCACAGCTCTTGTGGACTATTTAGTTTTAAATTTATTGCTTCCACACATATAAGCCCCATATGTATACTCTGATTGTGTGTGAATCTTTGCAAGTTGGCCTTTGATAATCTCGGATTGCTGGCCATCACGGCACTATTCTACTAGTGGCGGGATGGGGTTGTGAAAGTTTCTTTCAAGCTCTTCTTGTCAATATATATATATATATATATATCATTTTTAGCTATATGGATCAATAGAGAAAAGAGAGAGAGTGAGAGAGAGAGAGAGAGATGAGAGGAAAAGAAATTGGTTAAGAGAATGTGAGTTTGTATCTTTCTTTTGAAATTTAGGGCTAAAATGTTTTTTTTTTTTTTTGACTTTTTCTGTTTCAGATTTGACGACAGGGGAAAAATTGATATGATATCAAAAAGTTTGGGAGTAAAATTAAAATTATTCAAAGTCTGGGAGTGTAATTGAAAATCGAGGTAAAGCATAGGGGTGAAAATAAAATTTTCTCGAAAGTGGACCCTCAAGGACCAATGCTCTAAGACTATGTTGTTGTAGAAAGAGATCTCTTGTGAAGACTTCAATGACATCTGGAAATATGGATAGAAGGTTTTATGGTTGTGCAAGATATAAGGTAAGCTAAAATTAAATTTTATTTTTTTAGAAATAAAGATTGAATTTTGTTTGAAAAGGAATTTGTGAGTTCATATTTTTGTTATAGGTTAATACCCACCTATGTGCTAATGTGGGAAGGAGGTATTGCCAAAGATGGTTGCAAAGATAAACTGGTTAGAGAATAAACTAGCAAGAAATTGTAAAAGAGAGAAAATATATTGCAAAGCTCTACTTGGGACATGGGTTTTTTCTTTATCATAGTAATCTTGTTTCCTGAAGTTGATTGGAGGCAAGAAAAATGGTTTGTTGTTGGGCCATGAAGTTTGAGAGAAGAAAAATACAGTATGACAGTAAAAAAAGGTTTCTTGGTACTGTTTTGAACAATGAATAAGGTGTAAAATGCTCTTTAAAGCAATTATTATAATGAAAGAATGTTTTGGGAATGAAATGCGTTTTATGTAATTTTCCTATGTGCTTTATGCATATTTTGGCTCACAATTGTTTAAGCACACAATACAGAACCATTAAAGCACGTAAACAATTTCAGCTCATTTCTCCAAGCACATAAACAATGTCACCAAATCATTCAAGCACACAATAAAAAACCCAAATAAACTTGTGGACAAGAAACAAGATAAACAATTGTATAAATCAACTCATAATTGTATAATTGAACTCACAATTGTTTAATACAAGGCATAATTTAACATAGACATTTTTTTGGGGGTGAATAAACATAAATCTAATTTAATACAAATCACAATTATTCAATACAAACCATAAAGCAAACATGGTGCTTCTTGCCAAATAATAAGTAAATATGAAAATCCTAAGTGATTCGTGATTAGATCAAGATTTAATTCCTCCAATTCCCAATTATTCAAAACACACAATCTAAATTATCAAGCAATTACGAAAGTGGTTTAGATGGTTGTTTTCGAAAAATAATAAATCGACACAAACGATTTTTACGTGAAAAAATCACAATTGAAGCACCTTCAATTGTGATAAAAAAAACCACAGGCGAAACGCCACTAATGAAGAAAGACAGATTACAAAGATAACAAACAAATTATCATACGCATCAAATTTGTCTTCAAACCTTCTGTAAATCTTTTACCACAGCCTTCGTCTCGGAATTGATTAGTATGAAGTTGAATCCACAACTTCTATTGTCGAATCAACGACCACCCACAGTATCAAACTCCTTTGATGCTCCACGCTTGAATCTCCGGATTCCACCGAAGAAGAGCACTCTTGAATATGAAGAAACAAACTCCTTGATGTGTGTATCTCAGATCATAGGTTTAAAACTCACTCAAATATATCAAGGAAAACTAGCAAACAATCCCAAAACAAAACCCTAAAGCTTCCAAAAACAGATCTAGGAAAACTTAACCCTAAAATAAGACTTAAACAAATATTTATAGAAAACAGGGGCCGCGAACTCCGCTCGAGCGCAGGATAGTCCGCTCGAGCGGATCCACTAAAACACGCGTGTGAATAAACAAGTTTCCGCTCGAGCGCTTTAACCCACACTCGAGCGCGAAATCATATTTCTCAGTATTTTTGCAAACATGCCCAACTACTAAGATAGTACACATTCCACTCGAGCGCCAATGGTCCCGCTCAAGCGGGAAATCCAAAAAACAAGAAAAAATTACAACTCTATAAAACAGAGTTTGTTCATGGATTTGGCAATAATGGGACCTAACAATCTCCCCATTTGTCAATTCCCGGACAAAACTCTTTTGAACAATTTTCCTGAAAACACACGCACTAGACAATCTTACCAACACAACCTATTGGACATAAGCAAACAAATCTGAAGCTGTACAAAAGGTTGAGTTAACAATAATTTAGAACAATCCAACAATCATCCACCTGTAAATCAGCAAGCAACACACTAAAAAACAAAAACAGTGGAACTTCATAAGAAAATAACAAATGTCTATGAAATAAAGTAAAGCCCACAAAAATGAAAAAAATATATAATGTGAGCAAGCTGAGTAGACGTCTGAATGGCGGACTGCTCCAACTGTCCAAGTCGGCCATCGAAGGCATCAAAACAAGCATCTAGAAGATCCAACCGCTGTGTCACAGTCTCCTCAAAATGACGAAGCTAGCCATGAAAAGTCCGGAGTGGAATATCAGCCTCCTCTACACCAGCTGTCGCATCATCAATTTCTGCCTCCTCGGCGAGACCATCTATTGTACCTGTAGAAGGACCAACCCTAGTAGACTCCCCTTTGACATGTGCATGTGTAATAACCTCGATCTCTGATTAATGCTAAACCATGATTAATTATGCCTAACAGTAATTTAGAAGGAATCTGGAATTAAATTGCATATGTATTGCATTATCTTAGTGTTTTTATCTGTTTGCCATAAAATGATCTGTTCTTGTTTTATATTTTAAACTGCAAATTGAAGGCCTTATCGGCGGCCGAATCCGAAACCGATTAGTGTTTTGTGTTAATTAGAATTAATGTGATTTTGTGGTAAATTTAGTTAAAATTTGATTTGGTATGATTAAATTGGATTAAATAAGCTAAATTACATTAGTTGGACTTATCTACCATTATGCCACTTAGTGGCTTGATTTGAGACCAACCTTATTACACTTAGAAACATATCTCCTCAGCCATTTTCTTAGCTAAAAACCGACTAGAGAGAGAGGGAGAGGTAGGAGATTGATTTCATCTAGAGATTTTGCTTGGAATTGAAAGAATTGAAGAGTAGTTGCATATTTGAGCTTCTAGGCTTGGAATTCAAGACTTAAGGTAGGCGTTTTCCCTTTCAATTGTGAATTTAAGATTAATTCTTGCATGGTTCATGGAATGTTAGAGTTTAAAGTCTAGAATTGGTTTTAAGAGTTGGATTTGAGAGTGAATTCATGCATGCATGCACATATTCTTGGATTTTGGAGTTGTTCTTCATGAATTTCCACATGCATGTCTGCATTTTTGTTATAGCCCATGAATTCATCATTTTCTTGAGCTTAATCTTGTTTTGGATCATGTTTTGGAGCATTATAAGTCATGAGAATTCATGCATGTTACATTTAAGTTATGTTCTTGACATTTTATTTGAAATTGTGTTTAATTGACTCTCTTTTGGGCTTTGATTTTACAAATTGATCTTTGCAACATCTTATACTATGAGTTTACAAGTGTTTTCTAGAAAATGGGCCCAAGAGGTCGAGTTTGGAGGTGTTGAATGCTTAGTTTGAGCTTGGGAGGCAAATCTGGAAATTCTAGAATTTGGCTTCCTCGCTCGAGCGAAGGATTCCACACTCGAGCGACCATCGTTTGTTCAGAGCTCCGCTCGAGCAAAGGAATGGTGGCTCGAGCGTAAATTGCAAGCTCTCAGGTTTTTGGTGCATGCAGACACACGCTCGAACGACGAGACCTACGCTCGAGCGAAGGGCTGTGTCTCACGCTCGAGATGAGCATCGAGCGGGTATCGAGCGTAAAATTTCAACAACCAGTACTTTTTCATTTTTACAGACAACTCGAGCAAAGGAGTCTACGCTCGAGCGACCCCTCTATTTTGACAAGCTCGCTCGAGTGAGACCCCTGTTTTCAGCAAGTTTTGAAAAATATTTTCCAAGGCATCTTTGCATTCTCATTCTATCCTAGGCATTCCTAGGCCATATTTAAGACTCTTTAGTGAGGATTTAAGGTTAGAAACACACTAAGAACCAACGAAATAAGTTTTGTGCAATTAGAATGTGTGTTTCAAGTGTGTGTCCGTTATGCATTATGTAGGTCACGTGCCGCGTGTTGTGTGATCAATCTGCTCAGTCTGTCTGTTTCAAGGCCAACTGTGAGTAATAATTTAGTAAAGTTATGTTCAAACTGTATCTACTTTCTATGTGATAAAACAAGATCTGTTTTCCAAAATGATATGTTCTATACAATGAATGATTGTTCAATTTCTTATATGTATTCGTGACATCCTTAGTATCATGTGATATCTGTTAGCTGTTACCCGGTATCGGAGGTTCCTTTACAGAACTTATTTCTGTCTACACTCTGTTACCCGTACCAGAGGCCCTGTCACGAGGGCTCAGCTTCTGTTCTGTTATGTTACCCGGATCTAGAGGTTCTTTTATGGAACTGGTTATTTGTAACCTCACGTGTATACATTCTATTCTGTTCTGTTCTGTTAATGCTAATGGATGTATCACGTAAACTTAATCATGACCTATGATTTCTGTCTGTATATGATCTGAATAAACTATGATTTTGATATGAAACTGAATTACGATTTCTGAATCTGTACGAACTCATTCATTGAAACCCTTTACTCTATTATTATTCACTGGGCTTTCACTCACAGTTTATATTATGTATGTAGGTGAGCCGGCACATGACCAGGGCCAGAGTTGACAGCCTTCTGTCTGTTTTGTCAACCAACTATAGCGCCTCCTCCCTAGGAAGTTTCGGTCGAAGTCTAATGCTATGGTTATTTTTGTATTCATGCTAGTCTCTGTATGGGTTTTGTAAAGACATGTCTTGGGATGTAATACTTTGTAAATATTGTGTACCTGGACTGGCATGTTTATATATATAAATATGTTTTGAAATGTTCTGTCCCATGTACGTTATCACAGCTCATTGGACCTTGTCTATTTTGTATTGTTGCTTCTGCAGCCCCTTATTATTTGCTATTCTGTTCAGAGGCCTTTGGTAATCCACGGATTACTGGCCGATTACGGTGCTAAACCCATAGGGGCAGGTTTGGGTCGTGACAGAGTGGTATCAAAGCACGTGTTCTACCGCACACACAGGTCCGTATGAGCTTAGGATGTCCTAGTAAGAGTTAGGGGCATTCCATCTGCATGTGTGAGTGTGTGGTAATGCAACTGAATATGAAAACTGAATGTACATGTGAATCAAATGAATTGAAGGAAACAAATAAGATTATGCCTGTGTTTATTATCATTCGATGTCTGTATAGTAAGATGGAGAATGCAAGGGGAAGCGGTGAAAGTGAATCTTCAGAGGCTCGCATGGGCCGAATGGAACAGATGTTAGCAGCGTTGACTGAAGCCTGGACACAACAACAGAGACAACAACCTTTGCCCCCTCCGCCTCCACCAGCATAAGCCGAGGTAGATAATACTGACATCATCAATCTGACATAGAAATTTATGAAAATGAAACCGCCAACGTTCTATGGTGGAATTGATCCTTTGAAAGCTGAGACGTGGTTGCTTGAGATGGAAAAGTTGTATGAAGTATTTCCTTGTTCTGAAACTCAGAAAGTCCTCCTAGCCACCTACACTCTGAAAGATGAAGCCCGCAGGTGGTGGTTACCGATTCGAAGTGGCAATGGGAATATGACATGGGCACAATTCAATGCAATCTTTTATGATAAATATTTTTCCCAATGCTTTAGGGATCGGAAGGTGTTCGAGTTTCAGGAACTCAAACAGGAAAGAATGTCTGTAGCAGAGTATGAAGCTAAATTCACCGAACTGGCATGGTTCGCTCCACACATGGTGGATACTGATTACAAAAAAGCACGAAAATTTGAAGGTGGATGGGATTTGGAGGTGTTCAATCGGGTGAGCGTGTTGAAATTGGCTACTTATGTGGAAGTCTTGGACAGATCCTTAATGGCGGAAGCTACCATAGCTGCCATGAAACAAGGTAAAGCCCTAGCAAATACAATAACTGAGTGGAGAGGAAAAAGATCCGGGTTTGGTTTTAAAAAGAGCCGGTCCTTTGTTAGTAAGAAGCAAAACACAAGGACTTCGAACAGTTAGACTCAGAGTAGTGGGTTTATTCCGGTTGGTTCTGATTGTGGTAAAAGGCACAGGGGTGTGTGCTACTGAGCGTCCGGTGCTTGTTTCTGGTGTGGCCAGCCAGGTCATGTAGTGAAAGATTGCCCGCTCAGGTCTGAGACTACTAGCCGTCCTGCAGCAAGTTCGGCGGGATCCGCTTCTGTGGCTAAAACCAATGCCAAAGCCAATACTGGGAAAGAACCTCTAAGACAAGGCTGAGTGTTTGCCTTAGTGCCCGGTGACGTACCGAACACCTATACTGTGGTGTCAGGTACACTCTCTATATGTTCTCAAAATGCATGTGTACTGATAGATTCTGGTTCTACACATTCCTTTGTATCGCATGCTTTTTCTCGAAAATTGACTAGACCCTTAGAACTTATGACCTATGTATTATCTGTGTCTACGCCGTCTGGGGATTCTATGATGTGTGCTCATATTTATCCATCATGTGATATTATGATTGGTGATATGATGTTGTATGTGGACTTATTACCCTTGGACATTAATCATTTTGATTATATTTTGGGGATGGACTGGTTGACTAAATACTGTGCTACCATTGACTGTGCAAATAAAAATGTTGTGTTTAGACCGCCGGATATGCCTGAATTTACTTTCATTGGAAATGGGGTAGTTCCTCTCCCATATTTGATTTCGGCTGTGAAAGCTATAAAACTCCTTAGGTAGGGATGTAGGGGTTATCTGTGTTGTATATTGACTGCACCATCTGACAGTACTACTGTAGAAACAATCCCTGTTGCTTGCGAATTTCCCGATGTGTTCCCAACTGACTTACTTGCAGACTTAGTTGATAGAGAAATTGAATTCACTGTTGAGGTGTTTCCGGGGACACAACCTATTTCCAAGACTCCCTGTAGAATGTCTACCTCTGAATTGAAAGAATTGAAAACCCAACTTCAGGAACTATTAGATAAGAAATTTATCCGTCCGAGTACTTCACCTTGGGGTGCTCCAGTTTTGTTTGTCAAAAAGAATGATGGACCTTTGAGAATGTGTATAGACTACCGAGAACTGAACAAAGTGACTATAAAGAATAAATACCCTCTGCCCCGAATAGATGACTTGTTTGATTAACTTCAGGGTGCCCAAGTGTTTTTCAAAATTGACCTCAGGTCCGGATATCATCAATTAAAGGTTAGAGTTGAAGACATAGAGAAAACTGCATTCTGAACTAGATATGAACATTATGAATTTTTAGTAATGCCATTTGGGATGACCAATGCACCTGCAGCTTTCATGGATCTTATGAATAGAGTGTTTAAATCATATCTGGATAACTTCATTGTTGTATTTATTAATGACATTTTGATTTATTCTAAAGACAGGGAAGAACATGAGAACCATCTGAGAACCACCTTGCATATTTTGAGAGAAAAGAAATTGTATGCTAAATTATCCAAGTGTGAATTCTGGCTTGACAGTGTGGCATTTTTGGGACATGTAATCAACAAGGATGGAGTTTCTGTTGACCCTTAGAAAATTGAAGCTATTGTGGATTGGCCTAAACCGACAAATGTGACAGAAGTCCGAAGCTTTCTGGGACTTGCAGGTTACTACTGGAGGTTTGTTTTCCAAGCTTGTCATGCCATTGACTCAGTTAGCTTAGAAAAATGTGTCATTTGACTGGAATGAACAAAGAGAGGCAGCTTTCCAAGAGTTGTTAGTGACTGCACCAATCTTAACCTTGCCTAATGGTACTGATGGGTTTCAAGTGTACAGTGATACTTCCTATAAAGGCTTGGGGTGTGTACTAATGCAAAACGAAAGGGTGATTACCTATGTTTCTAGACAACTTCGGCCCCATGAAAAAAATTACCCAACACATGATCTTGAATTAGCGGCTGTGGTATTTGCTTTGAAAATATGGCGTCACTATTTGTATGGGGTAACTTGTGAGGTGCATACCGATCATAAAAGCCTGAAATATTTCTTCACCCAAAAGGAATTGAATATGAGGCAGAGGCGATGGTTAGAGTTAATTAAGGATTTTGATTTGCAGATCTTGTATCATCCAGGAAAGGCTAATACCGTAGCAGATGCCTTGAGCCGAAAATCCAGTGCGAATTTGTCATGTTTGTTATCTAACCAAAAAGAATTGTTGACTGACCTAGAATAAGTTGGGCTATTAACTGCTACTGCCGCTTAATCTACAATTCTTGACGAGATCAAACAGAACCAGTGCGAGGATGAATACTTGAAAAAGATCACGGAGGAATTCGATTCAAAGCCGTGGCCAGGATTTGTGTTTGAGAATGATGTGCTGAAATTTCATAACCGTCTTTGTGTGCCCGATTGTTATGATTTGAGGAAACGTGTTATGACCGAAGCTCACAGTAGTAAATTTGCTATACATCCGGGGAACACGAAGATGTATCATAATTTGAAACAGAATTTTTGGTGGCTTGGAATGAAAAAGAGTATTGCCGATTTCATGGCTAGATGTCTACAGTGCCAACAGGTTAAAGCTGAACACTAACGACCCGCTGGTTTGTTACAACCACTCCCAATACCGGAATGGAAATAGGAGCACATTACCATGGACTTTATTGTGGGATTGCCTCGTTCTTCTCGAGGTATGGACTCTATCTGGGTTATAGTTGACCGTTTAACTAAGTCTGCTCATTTCCTGCCTATCAAAACTATTTATAACGCTGATAAATTGGCCAATATCTATATGACTGAAATTGTGAGATTGCATGGAGTGCCAATATCTATTGTGTCTGACAAGGACTCAAAGTTTGTATCAAGATTTTGGCAGAGTTTGCAATAGGCTTTGGAGACTGAATTGAGACTGAGTAGTGCATATCACCCACAGACAGATGGCCAAACTTAATGAACGAACCAAACTCTGGAGGATATGCTCAGAATGTGTGTGTTAGACTTCCAAGGGAATTGGGACACCTACTTGCCATTAGCTGAATTTATGTATAACAACAGTTACCATTCAAGCATTGGAATGGCTCCTTACGAAGCTTTGTATGGAAGAAAATGTCGTTCTCCGATATGTTGGGCTGAATTAGGTGATAGACTTTTGTTGGGACCGGAACTTGTGTAAGAAACAACCGAGAAAGTGAAACTGATACAGCAGCGCCTGAAAACTGCACAGAGTCGGCAGAAAAGCTATGCTGATGTCCGAAGAAGAGATAGAGAATCTGAAGTTGGGGACCATGTGTTCATAAAGGTGACCCCGATGAAGGGTCAAACTCAGTTTGGTGTTAAGGGCAAATTGGCGCCAAGGTTTGTTGGACCTTATGAGGTCCTTGAAAAGATCAATCCAGTGTCGTATCGGGTAGCCTTGCCTCCGATAATGGAACATATGCACAACGTCTTTCATGTATCGATGCTTCGGGAATATTTGAGAGATCCACTCCACGCCATTGAACCAACATATGTGCTTTTGAAAGATGACTACACCTATGAGGAAAGACCTATCTAGATTGTGAATCGCCGGATCAAAAAGTTGAGAAATAAAGAAATACCGTTGGTAAAAGTTGATTAGAAAAACCACGGAGGAACCTATGCAACCTGGGAAACCGAGGAAGACATGATGAAGAGATATCCGGATTTGTTCCCATTTGACCCAATGTTGATTTCGAATGAAGGTAATTCGAGTTTGGAGGACCAAACTCTTTTAAGGGGGGAATATTGTAGTAACCCCGACCTCCGATTAATGCTAAACCATGATTAATTATGCCTAACAGTAATTTAGAAGGAATCCAGAATTAAATTGCATATGTATTGCATTATCTTAGTGTTTTTATCTGTTTGCCATAAAATGATCTGTTCTTGTTTTATGTTTTAAACTGCAAATTGAAGGCCTTATCGGTGGCCGAATCCGAAATTGATTAGTGTTTTGTGTTAATTAGAATTAATGTGATTTTATAGTAAATTTAGTTGAAATTTGATTTGGTATGATTAAATTGGATTAAATAAGCTAAATTACATTAGTTGGACTTATCTACCATTATGCCACTTAGTGGCTTGATTTGAGACCAACCTTATTACACTTAGAAACATATCTCCTCAGCCATTTTCTTAGCTAAAAACCGACTAGAGAGAGAGGGAGAGGTAGGGGATTGATTTCATCTAGAGATTTTGCTTGGAATTGGGAGAATTGAAGAGTAGTTGCATATTTGAGCTTCTAGGCCTGGAATTCAAGACTTAAGGTAGGCGTTTTCCCTTTCAATTGTGAATTTAAGATTAATTCTTGCATGGTTCATGGAAGGTTAGAGTTTAAAGTCTAGAATTGGTTTTAAGAGTTGGATTTGAGAGTGAATTCATGCATGCATGCACATATTCTTGGATTTTGGAGTTGTTCTTCATGAATTTCCACATGCATGTTCACATTTTTGTTATAGCCCATGAATTCATCCTTTTCTTGAGCTTAATCTTGTTTTGGATCATATTTTGGAGCATTAGAAGTCATGAGAATTCATGCATGTTACATTTAAGTTATGTTCTTGACATTTTATTTGAAATTGTGTTTAATTGACTCACCTTTGGGCTTTGATTTTACAAATTGATCTTTGCAACATCTTATACTATGAGTTTACAAGTGTTTTCTAGAAAATGGGCCCAAGAGGTCGAGTTTGAAGGTGTTGAATGCTTGGTTTGAGCTTGGGAGGCAAATCTGGAAATTCTAGAATTTGGCTTCCTCGCTCGAGCGAAGGATTCCACACTCAAGCGACCATCGTTTGTTTAGAGCTCCGCTCAAGCGAAGGAATGGTGGCTCGAGTGTAAATTGCAAGCTATCAGGTTTTTGGTGCACGTAGACGCACGCTCGAGCGACGAGACCTACGCTCGAGCGAAGGGCTTTGTCTCACGCTTGAGCGAGCATCGAGCGGGTATCGAGCGTAAAATTTCAACAACCAATGCTTTTGCATTTTTACAGACCGCTCAAGCAAAGGAGTCTACGCTCGAGCGACCCCTCTGTTTTGACAAGCTCGCTCGAGCGAAGAAAGCCTCGCTCGAGCGAAGAAAGCCACGCTCGAGCGAGACCCCTGTTTTCAGCAAGTTTTGAAAAATATTTTCCAAGGCATCTTTGCATCCTCATTCCATCTTAGGCAATCCTAGGCCATGTTTAAGACTCTTTAGTGAGAATTTAAGGTTACAAACACACTAAGAACCAACGACGTAAGTTTTGTGCAATTAGAATGTGTGTTTCAAGTGTGTGTCTGTTATGTGTTATGTAGGTCACGTGCCGCGTGTCGTGTGATCAATCTGCTCTGTCTGTCTGTTTCAAGGCCAACTGTGAGTAATAATTTAGTAAAGTTATGTTCAAACTGTATCTACTTTCTGTGTGATAAAACAAGATCTGTTTTCCGAAATGATATGTTCTGTACAATGAATGATTGCTCAATTTCTTATATGTATTCGTGACATCCTTAGCATCATGTGATATCTGTTAGCTGTTACCTAGTATCGGAGGTTCCTTTACGGAACTTATTTCTGTCTGCACTCTGTTACCCATACCGGAGGCCCTGTCACGGGGGCTCAGCTTCTGTTCTGTTCTGTTACTCGGATCCGGAGGTTCCTTTATGGAACTGGTTATTCGTAACCTCACCTGTATACGTTCTGTTCTATTCTGTTCTGTTAATGCTAATGGATGTATCACGTAAACTTAATCATGACCTATGATTTTTGTCTGTATATGATCTGAATGAACTATGATTTTGATATGAAACTGAATTACGATTTCTGAATCTGTACGAACTCATTCATTGAAACCCTTTACTCTATTATTATTCACTAGGCTTTCGCTCACAGTTTATATTATGTATGTAGGTGAGCCGGCACATGACCAGGGCCTGGGTTGACGGCCTTCTGTCTGTTTTGTCAACCAACTATTGCGCCTCCCGAGGAGGTTCCGGTCGAAGTCTAATGCTATGGCTATTTTTGTATTCATGCTAGTCTTTGTATGTGTTTTGTAAAGACAGGTCTTGGGATGTAATACTTTGTAAATATTGTGTACTTGAACTGGCATGTTTATATATATAACTAAGTTTTGAAATGTTCTGTCCCATGTACGTTATCACAGCTCATTGGACCTTGTCTATTTTATATTGTTGCTTCCGCAGCCTCTTATTATTTGCTATTCTGTTTAGAGGCCTTTGGTAATCCACGGATTACTGGCCGATTACGGTGCTAAACCCATAGGGGCGGGTTTGGGTCATGACAGCATGACTCTGTGAAACGTTTTTCTTAGTGAAGGGTTTAATAGGAGAGGCATACTCGTTGTCCTCTAATACAAAAACTTCAAGCCAGGACAAGAGACGATTGATTAAACAACCATAAGGTAGGCCTAATTGCTTGTTGCCAACACCAGCAATCATCTTACGAAGAATGAGAGGGGGGCTAGATTGATGGACATATGACGAGCAATACAGAAAAGAACGAACCCTTGTTCTTGATTAATTTCAGAAGAGTGAGTGGTGACAATGATATTAGCACAAACAATAAGATTAAGCAGTCGAAACTCAAGAAAGAGTTCAAACTGTTTAATCAAAGCTCCCTTGATCCAGTTACGAGGAGCACCACACAAGATTTCATCCATGACATTAAAATCACAAGTAGGACAAACTGGAAAAGGATAATGCTCCGGAAACACACGGTTAATATCAAAGAGCTCTCTAATAAGCTCGAGGGAAACAGTTATGGACTTAAAACGGACCCAAGTTGTAAAGGAAGGACCAATACCATCTGTATTCTCAATATTGCAGTAAAACTCACGGACCCAGCCTAGGTTTTGGTGTCTGGAGAAGGACAAAACCAAGTCTCCGCCTAATGGATCGAAAAAAGAATGGATGGGAATAGACTCGAATGTATTTGGTTAGACATGACGTTCAAGATGAACAGTCCTAGACGCGAAGGACTCTCTGAAGAAATCTATTAGGGTTATACGAAGAACGAGACAAAATAGACTTGCGACGTTTGGGACCAGACATGATGAGTCCAAACACAACTAAAGCCCAAACAATACAACCCCAAAACCCAAAGCAACAGAGCACAGTAAAACATTAATAATCCAACAGTGTTAGAAAAATATCAAAATCACAGAACCATAGCTTAATATAAATGACAGGTAGAACAGTGCTAGGTTCAAATCCAACAGATGCAAATGTAGGACAATCAACATCAGTACATACCACTGTGACCACATGAATTAGCATATAGCACACAGTACAGTATAAAGAAAATAAAGCACTAATTTTTACCCTGTCTCTAAAAACCTAGCAAAAATGTACCAAAACTCATCAAACCAACATGCAATTGAGAGATAAGAGATCAAAATAAAGGAAATAAAGCCAACAACTTAGAACCCTAGAAGCATCGACACAGCAGAGCAGACAACACAAAAAACTCAGTAAATCAAAGAGGCACTCAAGACAACAACCAAATTGTGCAATGAAATAGGAAAGAAAAACAAGCAAAAATCAACCCAAAAACAACCTCTATAAGAGCTGAAATGAAGAACACAACACAGAGAGAGAAGAGAAAAGACTTACCAAGATTGAATCGGGGCTGAAGAACGAGGGAGAATGTCAAAATCACAGCCCAATGAGGTTGCCAGCCAAGCCCTAAGGGAGAGAGAATGAAATTTGGGGGGGAAATGAATTGAATAGGCGAGGGAGGGAGTATTTAAACCAAACCAGTCCGTTCGAGCGTAAAAGGACGCTCGAGTGGGAGCCAAAGTACGCGTGGATATGCTCGAGCTCGAAAAAGGACGCTCGAGCGCTAAAAGCACCCTCACAGAACTGCAAAACCCTGCACTAAATGCTGAAAGACAGAAATTCACGCTCGAGCGTGATATATTCCGTTTGAGCAGGGACAAAACACAATTAAGCTCCAAATTATTATTTATTTTTTTTTAAATTAAAATAAAAACAAAAACACCTCAATCAGAGAAGGGTGAACTGTAAAACAAAAGAGAGCAGAATTAGAAGCCTGTAATACTGGGATGAAATGATTCACACACCATGAAGCCTGAAAACTTGTTTATTTAAAACCTTATGAACCACAAAATCATGAGCAAGTAGATAATATTCAATCAATGATCATAAGCAACATGAGAATTCATAACTCAAAAACAAACATGAGAGCTCACATATATAATGTGTGTGTGTGATCCTTGAGAGGCCACAGAGCTAGAGTTAATCCTCGTAGCGATCGGATGGCTGGACCTCGGCAAGAGTAACTAAATATCATAGAGAAAAGTCAAACCACTAGGAATCACAGGGTATTTGTTGAGTAAACACGGAGGCTCCTCCTCAATCAATGAGTCTTTTTTTTATATTATTATTTTTTTCCAACTTTTCTTTCTTGTGGGCACTCACTAGTGGCATGCACGCTCAAGAGTATAGAGACCAAACCAGAGAAGAATGGAATAAAAAAGAGATGGCTTGGTTAGTGCCTCTGAGTTAGCATTTTCCTAATGCCTGGACTTCAATGAACTGAGAGAGAAACCGTAGAAGTGAAAAATGATGGTAGATGGTTAAGAGACTCAACATCACCCATGATATACTAGTATAGGTCAAATCCTCTGAAAAAGTACAAGAAACACTGTTAGTGGTCCATAGAGAACTTTGATCACTTGTGCGAAAACCCCTGCAACAGTTTATCTCAAGGATGTGTACAGAATGAGATCATGAAGTCAATGAGCACGGGCATTCAGAATGAGCTATGAACAAAGAAGAATGAGATCTTGTAAGTAGTATGATCAGTGTTCATATACATTTAGATGCAAAGATGACAGGAATCAATGACAATGAGATTATAACACCCAAGAATATATAAAAACAATCACTCACTCCCCTCAAGAAACAGGTAACACCCTAGTGACTGAGCACAACACCCAAGGTCTTTGTAAGGAACTCAAATCGAAGAAGATCAAGGGGTTTTGTAAAAATATCAACTTTTTGATGCTCAGTGGGTACATGTTTAAGAACAGCAATGCTTTCTTCCACTAACTCTCGAATAAAATGATGACGAATGTCAATGTGTTTGGTGCGAGAGTGTTGGACATGATTTTTTCAAATGTTTATGGCACTTGTGTTATCACAAAAAAGAGTGAGAGTGTTCTGATCTATCCCATAATCATGAAGCATTTGCTTCATCCACAACATTTGTGCACAACAACTCCCTGCAGCAATGTACTCAGCCTCAGCAGTCGAAAGGGAGATGGCATTTTGCTTTTTGCTATGCTAGGAAACCAAATTATTCCCAAGGTAAAAACATCCCCTAGATGTACTCTTCCTATCATCAGCACCCTGCCCAGTCGACATCAGAAAAACCAGTAATTTCAGCTGTAATATCAGTAGAAAACAAAACCCCATACCCTAATGTTCCATTAACATATTTAATGATACGTTTGACCACAAGAAGATGAAACTCTTTAGGACTAGCTTGGTAACGGGCACAAACACCTACACTGAAAGCAATATCAGGACGACTGGCTGTGAGGTAAAAAAGACTCGCTATCATACTCCTATAAAGGGTAGGATCAACATCAACACTAGAGGAATCTTTGGAAATGTGAAGACTGGTGCATATGGGAGTGCGTGCATGTTTGGCAGACTCAAGACCAAACTTTGACACAAGATTTTTGGCATACTTAGTCTAAGAAACAAACATACCCGAAGGAGACTGTTTAATTTGAAGACCCAAGAAATAAGACAACTCTCACATCATACTCACCTCAAACTCATGTGTCATGCAATCTGAAAAATATTTCACAAGATGATCAACAGTGGATCCAAACACAATATCATCAACATAAATTTGAGCAACAAGAATATGAGACTTAGTACGTTTCACAAATAAAGTCTTATCCACACTACCCCTTTGAAAGTCATTATCAAGAAGAAAGGTAGTGAGTCTATCATACCAAGCCCAAGGGGCTTGTTTCAACCCATACAAAGCCTTGTCTAACTTGTAGACATGGTTTGGACATTTAGGGTCCTCAAACCCTTTTGGTTGCTCAACATAAGCCTTTTCTTTCAAGTACCCATTCAGAAAGGCACTTTTCACATCCATTTGAAACAATTTGAAACCAAGAAAACAAGCAACACCAAGTAAAATATGAATAGATTCGAGACGTGCAACTGGGGCAAACGTCTCATCATAGTCAACACCCTCTACTTGTGTGTAGCCTTGAGCAACCAACCTGGCTTTATTTCTAACCACAGTACTATTCTTATCAGATTTATTTTTTGAAGATCCACTTGGTACCTATCACATTCATGTCTCTAGGTCTGGAAACTAGAGTCCAAACATTGTTACGTTCAAATTGACTTAATTCTTCATGCATAGCATTGACCCAACTATCATTTAGTAAGGCCTCTTTAATATTCTTAGGTTCAATTAATGAAACATAACACATATGAGATACCTCATCCCGAATTTTTCTTCCGGTTTTCATGCGATCTGATACACTTCCAATCACCTGTTGGGCTGGATGATTCAATTTCACCCTTGCTAATGGTTTGAACTCAGGACTTGTGGTGACAGAAGCATCTGAAGTGGTGTCTTTCTGTGAACTCTTTGGACTCTGACTTACCTGAGAAGATGGTGTTGTCTCAATTTCTTGTGCTTGGACCACAGTTTCTCTTTGACTCTGTGGTTCACTATCCAAGATTGGAGACTCACCATTCTCATCCTCATTTGTAGCTGGAGTAGGGGAACCTGTGTCATCTATAACCACATTGATTGATTCCATTAAAGAAGAAGTTCGCATGTTATAGACTCGAAAAACCCTACTAGTGGTTGAATACCCTAGAAAAATACCCTCATCACTTCGGGAGTCAAATTTGTGGAAAGGCTCTCTATCTTTGAAAATGTAACACTTACTCCCAAAAGTTTTGAAGTATTTTACATTAGGTTTCAATCCCTTCCACAATTTATATGAAGTTTGTAAAGTGTCGGGCCTTAAATATACGCGATTTATGACATAAACAGCAGTATTTAGGGCTTTAGCCCAAAACTTTGAAGGAAGTTTCTTACTAAGGAGCATGACCCCAGCCATCTCTTGAACAACCCTGTTCTTCCTCTCAACCACTCCATTTTGTTGTGGAGTAATAGGTGTAGAAAATTCATGCTTGATTCCATGCATATCACAAAAATCCGAAAACGAACTGTTTTCAAACTCACGACCATGATCAGTTCGGATTCTTATGATACGCCCAATGGAAACACCCTATTCATTTTAGATTTTAAGGACTAAGGCCTGGAAAGCATTAAATGTATAAGATTTTTCCCTTAAAAAATTTACCCACGAAAATTGAGTAAAATCATCAACAGTTAAAAAAATGTATCTTTTACTTCCAATGCTTTCAATGCGAGTGGGTCCCATAAGATCCATATGAACCAATTCAAGAGGACGTTTGGTTGTAAAGCTGTTCGCCTTTTTATGAGGGGCACGGGTTTGCTTCCCGAGTTGACATGGTCCATACACATGATTCAGATTCTTACCCAGTTTAGATAATCCTCTCACAAGCTCCTTGTTGGCTATCTTAGTTAGGTCTTTGAAATTCATGTGACCTAATCTTTGATGCCACAAATCAATGTTACATATGATGGCTGAGTGGCAAGTGAGATCATTAGTTGTGACAATCCCATAGCAGTTATCAGATGTGCGAACCCCATGCAAGACAGCATTTCCCTTTTTATCCAATTTATTTTTTGAAAACAATACTTCATGGTGGGAATCACACATTTGACTAATGCTCAAAAGATTTGCTTTAAGACCATCAACAAGTAAAGCATTTTCAAGCTTGGGAAGACCAGCAACACTTATAGAGCCCTTACCAATGACTCTAGAAGTGCCACCATCTCCAAAAGTAACAATTCCACCTTCATATTTTTCAAGAGAGGTGAAGTAGGATTTGTCACCTGATATGTGACAAGAGCACCCACTATCAAGATACCACATGTGTGAGTCACATGCTTTTAGAGCAGTGTAAACAACTTGGTCTTAACAAAATCAGGTCTGGCGGTCTTGGTAAATGTCTTGGTGTTGTGAACACCCTCATGAATCTTGGTATTCCGCCTAGACATGTAAAGTTGTCTCCTAACCCAAAATGTATTCGAATTTCTACTCTTTTGAGACACTTTACCAAACAATTCAAAGCAATAAGAACGAATGTGGCCATACCTACCACAATGATGACAAATAAAAACAGGTTTTACCTCCATTTTGTTGATCTTACCCCCGTTAAGTAGATGAAGAGAGGAATCACCCTGGTGTACCTTCAGCTTTCCCTTTGCTTGAGTCTTCAGGTCATGTGATGTAAAGGCCTGTTCGTTGTGAGCTGTCGCACCTAGCCTAGCCCACTTTTGTCACAACCCATTTGTTGAGACCCGAGGATGTCTTCTAATGATTTGGAACCTTTGTTCCACATAACAATTGTGGCTCTAGCAATTCGGAGTTCTTCATCTTTATGACAAACCATCTCTTCCAATGTAGCTTGTGACATCTCAAGGCTTTCAAGCTTCTCTTTCTATGTGGAATACACTTTCAAGAGTTCATTCCTTTCAATTTCACAAGATAAAAGTTTCCCACATATGTCTTGCCTGTCACTAGAGATCTTGATGACATTCTGCTTTGCTATTACAAGTTCTCCTTTTAGCTTGACATTCTCGCTTTCACATGCTTTGAGCTTGAGAGTGAGTTTGTCATTGATCTTGGACAAATTCAGAGATTCATCATAAAGCTTTTCGTAAGCTTGTTGTAGATCATCACCATTAATCTCATCATTGTCTTCTGATGTTTCATCATCTTCTTTTTGCTCCTCATTCTCCTTGGCCTCATCCAGTCAAGCAACTAAGGCAGGAAAGGTGATTGATGGTGATGAAGATGAATCTCCTCTTTCATGGTATTGGCTCAGAATGTCCCACGCATCTTTAGCCTTTGTGCAGTGAGCAACCCGTTGCTGTTCTTCATCATAAATTGCTCTACGAATAGTAATCAGAACTCTCTGATTGCTCGGATTGTCAGCACTTTCAACATCCTCTTCAATAGCTTGCCAGCCTTCTGGGTCAAAAACTCTTAAAAATGCCCTTATTCTGATCTTCCAATACAAGTAATTACTCCCATCAAAGGTGGGAGCATG
Source organism: Camellia sinensis (assembly GCF_055761805.1). Classification (NCBI taxonomy): domain Eukaryota; kingdom Viridiplantae; phylum Streptophyta; class Magnoliopsida; order Ericales; family Theaceae; genus Camellia; species Camellia sinensis. The sequence continues at coordinate 67,006,706 of NC_138972.1, forward strand.
ATGCAGATTCTGACCACGAGCAAATTCCACTGGCTTCGGAAGAGGTTGTGTGAAAGTGGACCAAAATGCCATGAAAGCACTATCTCCGTCTTCACCAGATTTAGTTTCTTCGGATTCCTACTCCGACCCGCTTTCATCATCCCAAGTCACTGTGTAGACTTTCTTCTGATTCTTTTTCGAAGGACATTCAAGGGCAATATGTCCAGATCCTTGACATTCATAACACTTGACCCCTTGCCCGTTTACAATCTTCTTTTCAGTTTTTGGAGCAAGTTTTGGTGGAAAAGTTTTGGGTTTATCATTATTCTTGTCTTTTAAAATAGGGTCTCTGAAATTAGGTTTCTTTTTCTTTAAATTTTTTTTGAACTGTTTAGTAAACATAGCCATCATCTCAGACTCTAAGTCAAACTCAGTCTTAGAAGTTTTTACAGTCTCGTGAGCACTAGTGAAAGCCACACTATCTTTTTTGTTTTTTCTTAGAAATCTGGTGGGCTTCATAAGTCTGCAAGTTTCCAACCAACTGATCAAGCTTGAGGGTATCAACATTCTGAGCCTCCTCAATGGCTGTCATTTTTTATTGGAACCTCTCGGTTAATGACCTCAAAATTTTTCCAACAACTTTAGCTTCAGGGATTTTTTCACTAAGTGTGAAACAGGAATTCATGATGTCACTAAGTTTAGCATAGGAATCATCAAACATCTCATCATCATGCATAAAAAGGGTTTCAAAGGCAGATGTGAGACGTTGAACAGAAGTAGTACCTTCGTAAATTATTTCAAGAATGTCCCAAGCCTCTTTTGCTACCTCATATGTGCAGATACGACGAAACTCTTCAGGTGTGACGGAGCAAAAAAAGGAATTGAGAGCCTTACTGTTCCAACTCGAGTTTTGATAATCTGTTGTGTCCCATTTATCAAGGGGTTTGGGAATATCAATACCATCAATGGTGACAATAGGTTCACTCCACCCATAGATCACGCAGTACCAAACTTTCTCATCGATAGATTTTAAAAACGCTCTCATACGAGCTTTCCAATAACAATAGTTTGTACCATCAAGTAATGGAGGTCTATGGGTCGAGTTACCTTCACGAATTGAATCCATATCACCAATCACACAAAATCACACTCCTATAGTTTTGATAAAAACAAAGAGTGACGCGCTCTGATACCATTTGAAAATCCTAAGTGATTTGTGATTAGATCAAGATTTAATTCCTCCAATTCCCAATTATTCAAAACACACAATCTAAATCGTCAAGTACTTACGAAAGTGGTTTAGATTGTTATTTTCAAAAAACAATAAATCGACACAAATGATTTTTACGTGGAAAAATCACAATTGAAGCACATTCAATTGTGATAAAAAAATCACGGGCGAAGTGCCACTAATCAATCCACTACTAAAGAAAGACAGATTACAAAGATAACAAACAAATTACCAAACGTATCCAATTTGTCTTCAAACCTTTTTGTAAATCTTTCACCGCAGCCTTCGTCTCGGAATTGATTAGTATGAAGTTGAATCCACAACTTCTATTGTCGAATCAACGACCACACACAGTATTAAACTCCTTTGATGCACCATGCTTAAATCTCTAGATTCCACCGAAGAAGAACACTCTTGAATATGAAGAAACAAACTCCTTGATGTGTGTATATCAGATCATAGGTTTGAAACTCACTCAAATATATCAAGGAAAACTAGCAAACAATCCCCAAAACAAAACCCTAAAGCTTCCAAAACAGATCTAGAAAAACTTAACCCTAAAATAAGACTTAAACAGATATATATATATAGAAAATAGGGGCCATGCACTCCGCTCGAGCGCTAGATAGTCCGCTCGAGCGGATCCACTAAAACACGCGTGTGAATAAACAAGTTTCCGCTCGAGCTCTTTAACCTATGCTCGAGCGCGAAATCACACTTCTCAGTATTTTTGCAAACATGCCCAATTACTGAGATAGTACACATTCCGCTCGAGCGCCAATGGTCCCGCTTGAGTGGGAAATCCAAAAAAAAAGGAAAAATTACAACTCTATAAAATAGAGTTTGTTTGTGGATTTGGCAATAAAGGGACCTAACAAAATAACCTGAGAAGTACCTTAGGATGCATGACACATGAGTTTGGATCCACTGCTGATCATCTTGTGAAATATTTTAGATTGAGCGAATTAGCGGATCGACAGATAGATACGAATCGGTTTAGCGGTTTAAAATTTTATAAATTTTGAACATAATTCAACTTGTGCATTTCCTCAAAAAAAAAATAAAAATAAAATTTATTAGAGTGAATGACTTAAAAAAGTATGCATGCCTCATCCAAAGAAAGAAAGTTTGAAATTTTAGAATATTACAATCACTGCATGTCCCATCTACATGTTACGATCACAACATGTTTTCTCCACATAAAGTATTACAATACGTGGTTCTTAAAATATAAAAACAATTCAAACCACTAAAACTATGAATAGAGCAATAGTAGAGATTGTATGCATTTGTATTGTTACATCTATATCTATTTTTGAAAACAAAAACCAATCAACATATATCATCTTTTTTATTTATTATTTTTAGAGTTAGATTTAAAAACCAAAAAATATAGATAAATAATACATTTATTTTTTTCGATTCAAAAAATAGATTCAAGTTGAAAACTCTTTTTCAACAGAATATTTAAACACTTTTTCAATTGAAAACACAAACAGAATATCTAAACAAATTGAAAATACAAAATCTTACAAATTACTAGGGGTGCTCGTGGTTTGGCGGTTTAGTTGCGGCCGAATGAACCTCAAATTCGCTATCCGTCCAAAACTATGCGGATTGAAAAAAATCAATCCTCAACTTTCTGCTCATCATCACGCATCCATCTAAAATGTGGCGGATCGGTTCGGTTCGGCCAGTTTGGACGGATATATCCATTACTCACCCCTAACTATAGACATCTATTTTCAACTCCCTCAACATAGTATTTATCTCAAAAAAAGATAGCCTGTCAAGATCAACATCGTAAATATATTCCAGTTTCCTTTGTTTATAAGCAATATCATGGGGCTTACTGAAGTACCCACTATAGTTGATCTCAAAAATCATTTTTTTTTTATCTCACTGCACAAAACAACAAAAGTGAACAATACATTACAAAAATTAAAGTCATTAGGACCGCATTACAAAAATCAAAGCCATTGGGACCACAACAAAATATTAATTGTTTATAAAGCTATACCCCGCCTTAACTAAAATTTTCAAAAATTTAACTAATAAAGGCATGTCATGCATAAAATATTACAAAATCTCTAAACTTCACCAAACACAAACAGAAGACATGAATAAAAATATCCAAAATCAATATCATGAAAATAGTATGCAGTTTCATTAAAAGCTCTATACCCCACTCAACTTTAACCAAAGTCCAAAAAAAATAAAGTCATAAAAGGCATGCCATTTGTAAAAAAATTACCAAATCTCTAAACTCAAGTATACACAAACAAATATATGTTTAAAAAATATCCAAAGTTAACATCATGGAAAAATTACCATAAGCCCATTATTTATGACGTTTTATACCACAACACACCCTACTCTAACTAAAATCCTCAAAAAAATAAAGCAATACAGGCATACTATGCATAAAAAATTACAAATTTTGTAAACTGAAGTAAACACAAATAAAGATATGAATAAAAATTATCCAAAATCAACATCTAACACAGTTCTAATGATCGAAATAAATTAAGGTGAACAAAACATAACTAAATTAGCAATGGCATTCGCAATACGATGGATCGATAATGAAAACCTAGTTCAATTGCATCAACCATGGTGAGAGAAAAGATAGAGATATAAAAACTGTATTAGTAAAATAAACGACTTGGGGAGTAAAATATCTAGGGACATTTTTGACTTTTTATTACTTTTGTTACGTCCGTCCAAAATTACACTCTAATATAAAGTACAGAGAGTTTAAATATCACAAATGAAATTACAGAGAGGCTCTGTGTTTTTTCGTCAAACCATAGGGGGTTAAAGTGCAATTTACCCTAAGATTAAATTAATCAAAATCTTTTAAAATATATTTTAGGATAAATTACAAATACACCCCTTGATGTTTACTTAAACTACAAATTACCTTATGTGTGTGAAAAATTACAAATATCAATTTTTTTATTTAACAGAATTAATTGAAAAAATGACTAGCGAGCTACGATATCCATAGCAAGATGATATGCCGACCTTACCGTAAATACACCTACCCTGATTGGTAAAGTGCCAAACCAACATATCATTAACTTGACTAGGACAAAAGGGAATAGCTAAAATAGTCTCAGCATCAATCGGAGCTAACCAACTATGAATTTGAGTAGTATTCTAGGCTAAAACGGTCCCCGTGAAAAAGATCACTTACCTTCATTATAGGATTAATGGAAGGGGGAGGGACTATTAATTTGAATGAGTGCAACGAGTCCAATCAATTTCGATTTATTTATTTTTTGGAATCTATTTAATAATCTTCTTGGCAAATTTGCGAGTTCGAGTATTGATTGGAGTTAGATTGGTATGAATTCCCACATAATTTAATTGTATTGTTATTATTATAATAATTAGGGTGTCCTGAATCATTCTATTTAAATTGGTGAAAACAAATTATATTACTTTTCAATTTCAACCTTGTAAGGCCTACTTGGCAGTTTTTTTTTTAGTTTTAATATAACTCCCCAAAATAATAATCATAACCCACATCATAATATCTCGTAGAATTTATTAATAACATCATATTTAATATTTCTATTTATACTCCTTGTTCATACAGAAGATGACATATACATGTATACATTCATAAATCTTAAATCTTGAATCTATAGCATATGACACATATGAGTGAATTGAAATAAAAAGTTACACAGATAAGTTAATACCCTAATGCCTACATCTTTCCAAGACAATACTTGGATACAACAAAAGCGAGTTCAATTCATTACAGTTAAAGCCCAAGGCTTGTACAAAATAATTATAACAAGAAACAAAAATGAGCCTTCAACTCTTTGGTGGAGACATATTGTCAAGACCCAAACCCGTCCCTATAGGTTCAGCATCATGACCGGCCAATAATCATAGATTACTTACGGCCTCCATACAAAAAAATCTCTTAATATAAAGTACGGGCTTAGCGGAAGCTTAAAATGACATAGAAATTATCCATTGAGCTATGCGTATATGTAGAGAATTAGTATACTAAGCAAAGTTTGTTCCAAAAGTACATCCATCGTAGTCATACAAAAATTCATGTCTTACAAAATACAACCCCATTTATATAAAAAAAATGCAAAATCACTGAAACACACAAAAAGGGGGTTCGACTAGCATAGCTCCAACTGAGCCTGGTTACTTCACTTGGAAGCTCCACAAAAGGCTGACTTTGGTAGACTCGAGGCTTTTCTAACCCTATTGCTCGACTTGCCCACCTACACACACACACACACACACACACACACACACACACATATATATATATATATATATATAAATAAATAGTGACCTAGAGCCCAATGAGTAATAACAGAATAAAGAGGTTATATGAATGAAGCTCAATAATATTGTCAAATCAAATTTCATTTCATCAACAAGATCTTTCAATATCGCTTTATGTGGTACATCCATTAAGTGATAACATTCTAGTAATAACAGACCATATGTCAATCAACCCAAAAGCCATGGCATTATCTCCTCCAGGCAAGGGCCTAGCCATGGTATTGTCACTCCCAGGCAAGGGCCTACATTCGATGGATGCCACAAAACCATTTCAAAATAGAACTTCATTCATTATAAGAAAATAACGTTTTCAATAGGCCATGCTATCAATTATCAAATTATTTCAATAATTTATTCAATCAATCACAAATTCATTTCGATAGCAATAACTTTTTCGAAAGTAAGATAATTTGGACATATCTTTATAAAATTATTACTCACAGAGGTTTGTGTTGTCACTAAGCCTCGAACGTCCACCTAAACAAAACACATAACAAAGCACAATTGAAATTCCATTTCAATTTAATTCAATTCTCTTTATGTGTTTCTAACTCATTCTATGATTATATGAGTCCAAATGGTGCCTAAGAATACTTGGAGTGACATGAGGATGCAAAAATGCACTAAAAAGAGTTGGTAAAATTTTGCTGAAAATAGGGTCTCCGCTTGAGCGTAACTTCCTTCGCTCGAGTAGGGTTTCAAAAACAAAGGTGGTCGCTCGAGCGCAACTTCTGACGCTTGAGCAGTCTGCAAACTTGGCAAAAGTACTTGTTGCATGAAATTCCCACTCAACGATCGCTCGAGCAGAAGACTGAGTAAAAAGGGTCCTCGCTCGAGCGCCACTTTGGTCGCTTGAGTGGACTGTAAAATTTTGCAAAACTTCTGGGAGCCCGATATTCACGCTCGAGCGTAGCTTTCCTCGCTTTTGAGCTTCAAATTCAAAGCCTCAAAACTTGTGTTTTTAGTACAAAAACTTGGAAAATCATTATATAACATGAAAATACTTCCAATTTGAAACCATTTGTTCAGAATCATGCTTCAATTGTCCAAGTTCAAGCTTAAATTTTCAAGTTGAAACCATGCAGGTTATGGATTGAGCCTCTTTCATGTTAAAACACCACTAAGTGATATGAAATGCTTGAATTCATGGATGATCTTCAAGTTCATGCCTCCTAAGCTTCATGCATGTATGAATTTCAAGAAATCTTAGCTCAAAAATGAAAGATTAAGCATGCATGTGCATAATTCAACTCAAATTCATCATATCCATGGTAATTCAACTCAAATTCATCATATCCATGGTAATTCATGCTCAATCTACTCAAATTGAAACAAATGATCCCCTAACTCCATGAACTTAGTTTCTATATGACTTGATTCCAAGAATTTGGCTTGAGTTTCATACCTAATGTGTGAATTCAAGTGTTGGACTAGCTCAATTCACCAAAACTCTAGCAATTCACTTCAATCTCTTCTTTCTCTCTCTAAATGTTGAACTCTCCTCCCTTCTCTCTCAATTCTCAGCCAAGTGTGTGTATATGTGAGCTCTTAAGCTTATTTAGAGCTATTTATATGGTGTGATTAAGTTAGCCTAATCACATATGATTAAGGTTAGCTAGTTAGCTTAATTCTAGTTAATTCAATCAGTTTATTCTAATTATTTTGATCCAAATCAATTTTCAATTAAAGTTACCATAAAATTCTAAATATTCTAATCAGCCTATTGGACTAGTCAATTTCAGTTTCTGAAGCTATCCAAGCTCTCAATTTTTGTCTCCAAGTTGTCAATTTAAACAGATATTTCATATAATAACATATAGCTACAAAATTAAGCATGTAGTCACATAACTAAGCACACAATCATGCAATTAAACTTATTAGAATAATATAATATAATAGTCCGGAGATCGGGGTTGTCACACATATCATCAACACTTGAAAATTGTTTTCCACATAGGGTGAGCTAAAGCCCAGCAGAGATACTTTAACACAATGTATGGAATTTAGCAAAGTTATAAGGTGAATACACATGCATGTCATTTGTCAAACATTATACTTTTCCATCTCAAAACAATGCAATGCCTTTATCAATACATTTTAATTCATGAAAATACATTTTTACATCAGAAAATAAGGCAGTGGATACAAAACACTAGGAACCTCTAGGTAAGTGTCTGCCAGTAGGCTATACAAGCATTACCAATGTCATTTTATTGGTATTAATCGGAAGGATCAGCACTTAACCGCACGGGCTCATGTACTTTTACTAAGGACACACAAGTAAACAATATAAATCACAACCACACTCCCTAATCAGATTCACCAAGGTATACACTCATTTTTCTCAAAAATAATACATTTTCAATGTTTGAGTATGAAGCAATGCTCGATGCAAGATGTATGAAAAATTAGTTTCAATTTAACTTATTTCTCATGCAATTTCTACAACAATCAAAACTATCCTCCACCGATAGCCCAAAATAGATATTTCTAATCAATAGATAAATTGTCCAACAATAGATAAAATCTCAACATTTTCAAAATAGGAGTGATAATAAATATCTAACTCCACTGTTATATTAACCGATACTGTGACTACCCTAATCTGTAATTAACTGTTAATCCATAATTAATAATGATGATCAAGTGAATAAATGAAATCATGCGTTAATTGTGTGATTTGTGTATTATTTGCATTTCTAACTGTTGATTGCAAGAATATGTGTTTGTAATTCTATTTCGATATGAAAATTGAAGGCCTTATCGAGATCCGAACACAAAATTGACTAGGTGTAGACATCCCATTTTGACCGCCCTTAAAGACTTAGGCACTTTGTTCCGAGTACTCGATAATGAAACGTTACACTGAGCAATCGTTCGAATCTTCAACAAGAGGAATTCGCTTTTGAGCTTCAAAAGCCCTTCAAGCCTAAACCATACACCCTTTTTTGATCAAAACCACTTTTTCATTTAGACTGACCACCCAACAATTGCAGGCCAACAGATGGCCAGTAGGCCATATTTTACAGCAGCCAGCTGTCCTCATGCCCATGCTTTGCACCAACTATCCCTATACAGCTATTTCCGACATGAGAAGGTGAAATTCTATAAATAGAAGGCCTGCCCTCAGGTTTTGGGGTTGAAAAATTCATTCAAGAGCTTAGTGAAATCCAAGATATCTTCTCTACCCTCTCAATTATAGATACAAGATAGATACACCTTTGGAGCTTAAACTTGAGGCTTCCTACTGAGATTTTGAGCTTACTTTCAAAGACTTGAGAGTGCTTTGAATCAAGTTTGCTTAACCAAGAGCTTCCTCTCTTCAAGAAGTATAAGTTTTGGCCCTCTTTTCCTTTGTTTATACTAGTCTTTTCCATTCTTTTTTTACTCTGTTTATATACTGTTTTGGGCTATTTTCAAAGGCTAAAAATATATGATTTAAAGTTCCAAAGGTGGAGGGGCTAGCTAACTTTCTTTGGCTTGCTTACTAGGCTTGTTTTTTCCCATTTTTGTTCAAGTTTTCTACCTTTTTTAAAATAATTTTCAGCACTGCTTTGTACCATTTAGGAGCTAGTTTAAGTGTTTATTTAATTTATGCTTTGAATATTATCCTTGTGTTGTTGTAAGTCCTCATGTATTGGTGTATAGGCCATAGCTTTCCATCCATTTGAGTTGTTAGCCTTTTCTTTCATTTTTATGACTTTCATATGCATATTCACACCATTGTAATCATCCTTCTATCTCTGCAACCTCCCTCTATTTTTTGTTTCTTTTGATTAAAGAGTTGAATCAAACAAAAGATTACCGCTCAGGACATAAGAAAGAGACCCTTCATACTAAATGGTTTAATCTCTTCGGAGGTTCATTACCAGGGCATTACATCTCTCTTATGCTAAACGTGATCTCTTATTTGATACTTCTCTTTATTGTCGGTGTATTACTTCTAAGGGACTAACTTTCTAGTTAGACCCTTGGAAATCACAAAGAAAAGTGCCATTATAGCTTATTATCAAGTTTGGATTTAGAGTTATTATTGCTTATTTTGGGTTTGACTAGTCGTTATCACTCTTTTCGAGTTTGACTAGCCATTATCGCTCATTTTGGGTTTGACTCCGAATTCATTATCGCTTGTAAATAAGTTTGATTCTTCATTTGTAATTTCTCTCATAGAAAAGGGCTTGAAAAGCTTATTTCTAGGGTTAAGTCGTGTTTGCTATTCTTTATTGCTTTGGATTTAGTGGATGTAATCATCACATTTGGACAAAATTGAAAAAAAGATAAGAAATGGAAAGGTAATGTAAAATAGCTAATAAAAAGAGGTAAAAAATGTAATAAAATTGGGTTAGGTTCAATCGGACGTTATATTGAACCTATTGCGTCTTGAATCATTGCATACTTTTTAATGATATTTAATGGTTCATGAAGCAATGTCTACCCCTTCCCTTAAGGTAACTCCATGATAAGGATGAGGTATTGTCTATCTTTTGTTTAATTTATTGAGCTCTTATTCTATCGTTTCTAAGATCATCACGCAACAAATTTGCGACAATTAATGAGTTGGGAAACGAATCTACTCCTCCCTTGATCATCTTCATGATAGGGAAGGGCAGAGAGGATAAACATCTCCTGGAAACACTCTATTTCAGCTCCGTTGCAGTAGGTTATTCTCTAGAAGTAGTGGCCAGCCGGCCATCATTCTGTACGGCCGACCACTTTTCAAGGCTAGTTGGCCACCTATTTTGTATAGGCAGTGGCATTTTTACAGCAAAACAGAGCAAAATCTGAGGCCAAAACAGAATAATTTTCTAACTGCAAACAGAGTAGATTCTAGCAGTAAACAAAGAGGTTTCCAGGAGGATGTTTCGGTTGTACGCATGTGACTTATCGCCTCCCGTTCAAGTCTACAAAATTAGCTCTTTAATATTAGTATGTTGTAATTAATTAGTTGCTTTGCTTCTATTCAGACTCGTAATAATTAATTAGTTTAGTTAATTCGTTTGAGTTTGTAATAATTAGTTTAATTAGGACATTCATTTAGACCCTCTTGTATGGGTGGCAAACTTGTAATATTTGTATGTCTTCTAACCCCCATTATTTCTCCTTTTTACTTGCTTATCGTGGTAGCATCATATTTTTCGTTTCATATCATTTCCATGCTTAATATCCATTCTTTGCATGCATTGGGTTCAGTTCATCATTCTATCATTGTTATTTGCTACTTACTTGAATACGTGCGTTGCCACATGCTTTGAGTTGATCCATATAACACGTTAAATAAACCGAATCTAGTAGTCGCATTTTGTATGTCTTGCATTAGTCACTTGCATATTAGAGCATGTATTTTTCTAATTATTTTCTTCTCTTTGGTTTGCTTTGGTTAAGTACTAGGTGAGCATTTTTTGTTTTAAAATATTGCATGTGTGACTGTTGCTAGGTCAAACATACTACCATGAGGCTACGTGCTTATTTGAAATACCTTTTTAAATGCCTGTGGATGAAGGCCATTTCGCTTAAGTTGGGATGATTTTGATTAATGTACATATAAGCTTGCTTTTTTAAGTAGCACATATTCAAAACTTTTTTTCAAATAAACATGAAATCAAAGCAGCCCAATATGGGTGACGTAGTCTATACTTGAGTGCCTCACATAGTAAGGTAGCATAATAACAAGAACATGTGCATATACTGTCCATAAAAATTACATCATGATTAGTAGAGACCGATCTTTGATCGGGTGAGTGGGGTGCTCAATTCATGACCTTCCCCTTTCATACTTAAGTTCCCGAGCCAAGACACTTTGGTTATGACGGACAAGTGGCCTTTGGCACGAGTCACAGGTTTCCTGAAATTTTCAAAATATTTAGGTGGCAACTCTGAAATCTAGCAATGCAGTCCATTTTTGGCATTTTTTATTGTAAATAGATTTTCCAAAGATTTGTTGAATTTGGACTCTCATTTGTGTTTTTCTATTTTACATTGCACTTGTGAAACTAGATTTAGAACCATAGGAGTCTGAACTGTAAGGCTATCGTATCCGAGGAGACTAAACCCCTCCGAGGAGCACGAGAAACCATCTACACTAGGTTCATGTGTTAGTTAGGATTTTTAGGATTTTATGACAACTTCAATTGAAATTTGATTCAGAATCAAATAATTAGAATAAATAACATAGAGTTAATGACAATTAATGAGTCTAAGCTTAATGAGCCTATATAAGGCTAATATGCCTTCTAGAATACACTATACACTTCATTCTTATCTCTTTAAGCTCAAGAAAAACGTAGGAGATTGAGAGATAGTGTGAGAGAGTTGAATTTAAGAGAAAAATGAGGAACTACTAGAGAAGTGAAGAAAATTTGAGAAGACATTCAAGGAATTGTTAGAATTCAAGAAATTGTGGACTTTAGGTAAGAATTTAATTCACACTTTGTGTGCTTAAGCTAACTCACATGAGAATTCAAGAGAATGTAAGAATTAAATGCTTGATTTGAGCTAAGAAAGTGGAATTAGAGAGCAAATCATACATGCATGCATATTTCATGGCATTTTGGGGTTGTTTTCCAACAAATTCTCATATGCATGTAATAATCCTAACTTTGTTTTGAGAATTCATCATATATCATGCCATTTTATTTCAATTGTACAAGTTTTGAAAGCAAAGATTTCAAGTTCATGCTTGCATGTGTATTAGATATATAGTTTCAACTTGATTATGAAGATTTGGTGTGCTTTTAAGCTTTGATTTTGTGAATTGAACTTCATTTCATGTTTTTCTACAAGTTTCCAAGTGCTTTCTAAAGTTTTGGCCCAAAAGAATAAGTTTTGATGTGTTAAACTTATGTTTTGAACTTGAAGATAAAATTTGGAAATTTCAGACTTCGCAGGTTTCGTTCGACCAGTGAACTCTTCACTCAAGCGTACTTTGCAAGCTCTCAGAAGTTTTGTAGACAGTGTAGTTGGCTCGAGCGAACTCACCTTTGTTAGGCTCATGGCTCGAGCGACCTAAAAGTTTGCTCGAGCCTAAAATAAGAGCTCTTAGAAGTTTTGCAAATCAAGGAGTCTGCTCGAGTGACCAAAGCATCGCTCGAGCAAACTGCTCTGTTTCTGAAATTTTGCAAAGTGTCTTCAAAGAGCATGATTGCATCCTAGGCATTTTTAAGCCATGGTAATAAGGAAATGAATTAGAAACACACTAAGAAAGAAAAATGTAATAAGTTAAGATGTTACAGAGAATGTGTTTCAATGTGTATCCGTCATGTGTTTGTGTACGTCGAGTATTCGTTTAATCTGTTTCTGGAGCTATCTATGAGTAACAACTCTATAAAGCTATGTTTGACTATAAGTATTTTCTTACTGATATGATATGATCTGTTTTCTAAAATGCCATGTTGTGAATCATAAATGAATGTCCAATTTTCTGAAATGTATTTGTGGCATCCTTAACATCATGTGAATCTGTCATGTGTTATCTATTACCTGGTACCAAGGTTTCAAGTGGGTTCCATTCATGGAACTAATTATGCATAATCAACTATCTACTCTGCACGTGGGTCTTAATGACCATCTCAAGTGAATATGGGTCTTTATGGCCAACTACTCTGTATGTGGGTCTTTATGACCAATCTGATCTGTTAGCTATTGGATGTACCACGTATAATTATTTACAAATCTGAATATGTATAAGAATCTATTTTTTATCTGAATTCTGAGTTCTGAATCTGTACAGACATCATTCATCAAAATCTTTACTCTGTTGTTATTCACTAAGCTCTAGCTCATTATTTATATTATGTATGTAAGTGATCAGGCGCGTGACCAAGCTCGAGACTTCGAGTCAAGACTTGTTCTATCATGCTAACTATCATGCCTCACATAGAGGTTCCTGAAAGTCTTTTGTGGATGAGTTCAATAATCAATGTGTTGTGAACAAGTTTTAAGGTCTTATTTTCTTTCGTTTAGTTTGTATATAGGGCTAAGTCCCTTTTTGTCGCATATAAGTCTGCACAGCTCTATGAACATTGTGTTTCTAATATTTGCTTCTGTTAGCCCTTAATTTAGCTAATCTGGCTCAGAAGCCTTTGGTAATCTTAGAATTATTGGCCGGTTACGATGTAAACTTATAGAGGCGGGTTTGGGTCATGACAGATACCCTTTTCCATATCCTTTCAAGACCCAACATCCTTCATTTTCCTTTCATAAAACAAATATCAATAATTTTCAAACAAAATTTCCTTTATTTCCAAAATTACATTTAAAGAAAGATCCTCTCATATTTCAATACAACCCATCAACATACATACTTCCATAGCCTTCTCAAGCATTTATTTGAAAAACCACTCTTTTACATTTCAAAATCAAACCCTAGATTAACCCAAAATCCCCAAATTATTAAATCCTTTCAAAGAGCAAATAACTAAGCTAAGAATCATACAAGATATTGAAGAAATCCCCACCTTAAGAGCAGAAGAGGAAGAGAGCAAAGGTGAAACTTTTACGAAGTCGAAAATGAGATCCTCTCCAATTAGAACGAAGCTTTCGACAAGCTCTATCTTTTTCTCCAAAGGACTAGGGTGGAGAAATCAATGGATAATGGAGTATTTGGACTTTAAGGCAAGAACTAGAGGGAGAAAGTAAAGAAATTAGGGTTTGGAATGTTTTAGAGAGAGAGAGAGGAATTGAAAAAGTGATAAAATTTTCCTTTTTCCTTAACTGATATACGCGCAGACCATTCGAACGACCAAAACACCACTCGAGCGTCAGAGGCAATAAGTTACACTGCTCAAGCGACTCAAACACCGCTCGAGCATACAATGACCTCTTCCCAAGTTTTGTAGACTGAAGAAGACCACTTGAGTGCAAGAAAAACCACTTGAGCAAACAATACCCTACTCCTAGAAGTTTTGGAGACCTGCAAAATATTGGGAGATCTCAAAGACCGCTCAAGTGAAGAAGAAAAATGTACATAACAACTTTTTTTGAAAAAAACTAACTCCCAACCTATTTTAAACATGACCAACAACACAACTCGACCACAGACGAGACGACAGGGGATATAAACAACAATTATAGTACTGAATCTCGGATCTAAGAGTATTAAATGGGTTGGGTCTAAACTGGAACTATTATATTTAATTATTCTTGGGTTTTGAGTGTTAAAGTTGTATATAAATTTAATTTTTGGGTCTTATCTGATTAGTCCATGTTTAATTACTTTGGCTCATATTTAATTACGTTGGTGGTGGGGACCATTTTGAGTCCATTTGAAGTTAATTCATACTCTAGTCTCACTTGGTGAATTAATTTAGATTATTAAATTTCATTCTTTTGGACCTAATTAATTGAATCACGGCTCATTTGTAACCATCTATTATTGTTGTTTTTATTATTATTTATTTTATAATCTTGAGAGAGTTACAAATATTGTGATGTGTACCACCAAACGAAATATATTTTGTAATGAGGAAACAAATATATGATTTTATAATTTTTACTACAAAAATCTTATAATTTAGCAATTCTAATTGATATATATATATATATATATAGATATTTGGGGAAAAAAATTATGAGAGGCAGCAACATGGAGACGCCTCCTCATTTCTTTTCCTTGATTTCCACTTTTCTCCATTCTTCATTTCTCTCTCTTTTACTCTCTCTCTAAACACCACTACAAACCCTCTCATTTTTCTCTTGATCCAGTAAGATTTATTGAGTTTTTTTACTATAGTTCTTAAGGTCAAATTGAAGAATACTTTAAGGGTTTCGTTTTGTGCGGTGTACGGGAAAGAAATAAGCCTTCTTGTATAATCCTGTTGATCAAGTCTGCGCTCTTCTGTACGTTGTTGCTTTATCACCTGAAAACACAAACGTGAGCTAGCTGGCGGGTGTGTGCCGGAAACCTCTCCGATGCCTAAGTCAGTAAACTTGACAAATAGACAAAAGCTCTGTGTATTTAGAAAATAAAGTTGTGTGTTGTCCTTCAAAGGTGATGTTTGTGAGATTTTAAAGGTTTCGTGTGGCACAATCCTAGTAGGACTTTTACTTCTCCATGCAGAGTCCTCCTAGGATTCATACTCCTGAAAGATAATGCTTATCCTTCTACACCCCCCTCACTACTTAAACCAAGTGAGATGGTTTTATCATGGCCGAACTGCAATATGACCGAAGTAAATATGACTACGCATAGCCGCAAAATAAGCCGAACTAGCTCTTCCTTTTACTGCTCTTACATCGGCTTCTCCTGCACAACCCATGGCGTGGTTTAGGCCGAACTAACATGTCATGACCTGTGTAACTCCAAGACCGGTCTAATTCCAATGTATAGTCAGACCGACGTAACTTCGATCTTCTACCAGACCGGACTAGCTTCACGGCCTTAGGACCGGACTAACTTCAAAATATCCGTACGACCGGAGTACCTTACATGGCCATTTCACTCGGCCCTTTGTACTACGGCTCATAACGGCCCATTACCTAGCTCGGCCCAATTTTCACATAAATTACCCTCTCATGCGGTGAAGATCATTTTTCGACATAGTTAATTTTGAGACTTTTCTTTCGTTTCCTCTTCTAGAACTTAAGGTAGGGATTTTCTAAATATTGTGTATGTGTTTTAACTTTATTATGTGTTATTTTGATAGTGTAACACTTGAAGAGATTAGAGTTTTTATTTAATGCATAAAAAGGGGGAGTTCTCAAAATTTTTGAAAAGTTTTCTATTAGTTGAGTGTGGTTATAGTGTGACTCATAGATTTTGAGGAAGGTATCTTTAAAATGAGAAATCCTAAAATTTTGATGAAATTCTAGAAATTTGAAATGTTGAAATTGAGATTTAATGGTTAAATTCATAAGAAATTACAAGTGTTGAAACATGTGTTTTATAAACAATGTGAATTTGGAAGTGTATGTTCAAAATGATGAGATTGATGAAAATGTTGGTATTAAGAACATTGGAAATTATTAGGATCTTTCAAGTATTGTTTAAATTGAGAATATTAGACCCCCGAGAAATGATGAGAATTATTTACCATGTTGATGTTGTTGGGAATTGTTGATTATACTCTTATTATATATTGTCTCTTGGAATTTAATTTTGAATAGAGATAATTGTTTTTGACAACCGAGGGTTTTGTTGATTGTTATAGAACTTGCATGCGAATTAAGTAAATTGAAATATTTACAAATTCATACATAACATTGATCATCGCATAGCCTCATGATTTAATTCTAGCATTGGAATTGAGAAATTGGCTTTCAAAGTTAATCCATTAGAAATATTTGAAATATGTTGAGTTATGCTGTAAATACTTAGTGAAATCCAGTAGAGGGTGTAGTTTGAGAAGTAAGTTGGCCTGAGTATCCATGGTGAAAGACCGAAACACACATAGGTTAGGTTACTACGTTCCTTCCGGTTAGCAGCCAATAAAGTAGGTTTGGTAGTGCCTTGAGGGGGCCTACTTGCAGACACCTTACCTGGGAATTTTCAATTTTGTATTTACCACCCCTTGTTTTATCAAAGGATTATTGAATTGGTTATTTTTTGAACAAGTGCATGGCATGAGAGTTTCAAAATGAGAGAAACTATGATTTTTGACATTGGCATCTCATGTGCATTGCACCTCATGATATTGTTAAACTGCATACACTTTATTTAGGTTATCTCTGCTGGGTTTTATACTCGTCCCTTAGTGATAACCATTTTTGAGGTGATTATGATGTGTCTTAGCTGAAGTGAAGGCATGGAGGATCTTTTGGAGCGCAAGGCTCGGTTGTTCATTTGTTTTGTTTTACAAGTCAAGGGCTATCTATTTATGGGTTTGAAAACCATTTTGTTATAACTGGGCAAAGCTTTGAAACTTGTAGCCATTAAGACATTAATTTGTATAATTGTTTTAACTTATTACTACCACATGCTATAGATTCATATCTTAGGGATGATAAAAAATTATCAATACATGTAGTCACTCTTTTGTTAAATATCACGTTGAATATTATTAAGGGAAAGATAGGGATTTAGTACGAATATTGAATATTGAAATGTTTATAATACTCAATGTTCCTGTATGTTAATAATTGTAAGTAATGGGTTTGGCCACATATATGAGTTAATCCTAATATTTTGGGAGCGTTACAATGAGTGAGGCTGGGGTATCCATTTTATCTGAAACAATCATAATGGTAGCACCATTACCCACCATCTATCGAATACCTGCCTCCATCAACAACTGAGTGCTAACTATATTATGCCAAGTAAATGAGGGGTTGATTCCCGTTAATGCTTGGAGAAGAGGTCACGGTGCAAAAAATACTAAACTTTGAGAATTCTTGCCACTTACGAGGCTAGATTCTTAAGGATCCTCCAGCATTGTTTAGCAAGCATCGCTTTGTTGAAAGCCATAAGACATCGAAAACTCATGCCACCATTCAACTTCGACATACATAATAAATCCCATTATGATATAATCATATAATTAATACTTGCACAAAGACCATTGAGAGTCCCTTAATTCTCATTTATATTTTTTCATACCAATATTTATTTGGGTGTTATTTGGAAGGAGTCAGCTCACATCATTAATTTTGTAACTTTTTGTAATTGTAGGTTTCTCTTGTCAAATTGGGTTGTCCACCAGTTAAGCACATCCATCGAGAAGGGAATAAATGCGTCGATCTACTGACGAATAAATCAAATCATGCTATTGATGGAATGCACATTTTGCACAACTGCCCCGTTTATGTAGCTAATCAATTGTACGATGACTCTAGAGAAATGAAATATCCTCCGTTCTATAGTGAGAAAACTCTTAATATTTATATATCTTCGCTTTACCAAAGAAAAAAAAAAAGAGACAGATATAAATATTTAATAACTTAGGTGGAGAATTGTAGCCATAGAATTTGAGGACTTGAAATTTGAAAATTGATTTTAGCCTCTCTTTCTTTCCCTGTGTCAAAATGTACTCATATTTAGTTTTAACTTGTAAATGAATGTGTTGTTTATGATCCTCTCTATTCTAATCATATAATAGATAGTTTATTATACTTTCTACTCTTAAATTATCACTAAATTGCTTATTTAGTTCCTATATTTGATTGAGTCTATTTAGTCCTTAAAGTATATAAATTAAAATCTATTTAATCCTTAAACTATTGATTGAATCTATTAAGTCCCTAAAATATTTAATTCAAATCTATTTAGTCCCTGAAAGGATTACAAAAATAAAATATAAGTCTATAAATTTATAAATAGTAAAAGACCCTATCAAGTTAAGATTTTATTTTAGAAAAATCTTAAATTTCTATTTTATCTTTAAAAAGTATTTTTTTTCGGTGTGTATTTAAATTAGTATCAAAGTCTGTTTCTCAGTCTTGGGAATAAAATTATATGAGTATTAAACATACTGAACAAATAGAACTAGATAATTTGAATAATAACATTTCGCTATGAATTATAATAGAATATGTACGGGAAAGAAATACACCTTCTCGTATAATCCTGTTGACTAAGCCCACGCTCTTCCGTACGACGTCGCTTTATCACCTGAAAACACAAACGTGAGCTAGCCGGCGGGTGTGTGCCGGAAACCTCTCCGATGCCTAAGTCAGTAAACTTGACAAATAGACAAAGCTCTGTGTATTCAAAAAGCAAAGTTGTGTGTTACCTCCTCCAAGGTGATGTTTGTGAGCTTTTTATAAGTTTCGTGTGGCACAATCCTAGTAGGACTCATACTCCTCCATGCAGAGTCCTCCTGGGATTCATACTCCTGAAAGATAATGTTTATCTTTCAACACCCCCCCACTGCTTAAACCAAGTGGGATGGTTTTCACTATGGCCGAACTACGTCATGACCGAAATAAAACTGGCTATGCTGAGCCACAGAGTAGGCCGAACTATCCTTAGTTCGGTTTTCTCATTCCACTCCTTATCTCGGTTCTCTCCTGTTCTACCATGGAGTGTTTAGACCGAACTACCGAGTAGCAAGGTTTTGACCGTTCTAACCATACTACGTCGCGACCGGACTAACTCTGAGACCGGCCTAACTCCAAGTTGCCTCCAGACCGGAGTAACTTTACATCATCTTGGACCGAAGTAACTTTATCTCTTGGGCCGGAGCAACTTTATCTCTTTTGGGCCGGAGTAACTTTACGGCCTTTTTACCCAGTCCTTTGTTGGGCCACAAAGTCCATCTCACAACTCAGCCCAATTTTCACCAAAAATTACCCTCTCAATTGCCCCTTAATTCCATCTGCACAGCATGATTTGGGATTACCAGTCTATCAACCGAGCTGAAGTTTTTAAACCTTTCCAACCGAGCTAAAACCCTTTAGCCTCTCCAGCCGAGCTAAAAACTCTTAAGCCTTCGAACCGAGCTACTTTCACTCCAGGCTCTGTTGGTCCGGTCAAAACGTCTCTTCAATCACAGCGTCTGTAACGCTTCCCTTTCCAATGACACGTGGCGGGCTCTGATAGGCTAGGGGCAGCTGTCACGCCGCCCTTGTACTACGAGATTTTTTAACAGTCCCGCCCTTTTTGCCTTTCGTCCTTTACACAAAACAACCCTTTTCATTTTTGAATCACTTACTCTACTATTCTTCGTCTCCTCTCTCTGTGCCTCTGCTTCTTCAACTATCAAGCTCGTGCTCTTCATTGCTGTGGCTGTTCCATCTTCAGTTCCCTCCTCTTCAATCTGGTAAGTAAATCCATTTTCTTCCTCTGTTTTACTTTCGTATCTTGCTTTCATTGTAGTTTGTTTTTGAAAAACATATTTTGCTTTGCCTTGTACTTTTCTGGAAAAACTTAACCATAGAACACTTGAATATATGCAATATCCTGTAGAAAACTAGCTTTCGATCAAGAATCTTGTCCCAACCGAACTAGGAGTCTGTTTGTGCTATACATGCAGATCAATTCAAACAATAGCCGAACTAGGACTAGTAAAAATAACAAAAGTTTCAACAAATCACCAACTCCTGATTCACTTTAGCCGAGATAAGATCACCCAACGAAGTTTAGACTAGGAACTTCGATCTTCAACCGAGCTAAGCCTTTGGGGCTAAGTCAGCTTTCTTTGTTTCTGAACCAAAACTCAGAAAGCTGCCCCTAGAGGCTCAACCGAAGTAACAAAACTCATAGTTTAACCGAATTAGGCCTTCGGGGCTAAGCCAGTTTTCTTAGTTTTTTAGACCGAACTCAGAAAGCTGTCCCCAGACGATGAATCGGTCTAATAAGCAACCTGCTCAAACTGAGCTACCAAACCTTTTGATGAACCGAGGTAGAACCAGTTCACAAGGCCGAAGTAGGGCTCTTGTACCTTGCTTTTAATTTGTAGCACGGTCCAATGATCTGTGCTTAACCCCTTTGTTTTTTACTTTGCAGACTTAGGTTGCCCAGGCACTTCTTCGTGCGCTCAACCGTGCTACTGAGCACAATTTTTGCACCGATATAACTTATCCATAAATTATACAACAAATGGGTAAGTATAGGTATTTGGTAGAGACCCCTAGTGGCATGGCCGAATTCCGAAGGGATTATGGCATTCCAGACGATGTACACCTTACCCTAGCCAAGCAGGATATCATACCATGGGGCGAAGTAGGCTTTGTACCTTTTACCCTGCTTTCAATAATAGAGACCGGACTAAGGTTCCCAGTCCAGCCTTTAATTTGTGAGTTTCTTAGGCAAACCAGACTATGCCCAACCCAGCTATCCACCAATACATACCGGATAATAATGGGTATAGCTGAACTAAACCGCCAAGCAGGCCTGAACCTCGGCCTAGCCGAAATCTTCCACCAGTACTCCATAGGTTCCAAAGACGATGGCTGGGTTTATTACCTTAGGATACGCCGCCGTAGAGAAAAGATAATAAAAGATACGCCGGATAAGGATGTAAATGATGATGACTTTTTCTAGGTATCGGGCAATTTTGAAGATCAACAAGCCCAAATCCCAGGCCGAATTATAAACTGGAAAAAAGGAGAACCTGGTATAGTTACTTCGGTTTTATGCATGTTTTTCTTTTACTTTGGTTTCAGATGTCATAACCGATCTAACAGTTGTATCCTTTTTGCAGACTCAGCTCATCTTGCTTCCCTGTATAGTTACCCAAATCTGAACACACTCCGAGCCGCATTACGTTTTAAAGAAAGGAGTTGGGCTAAGCTTTTAAACTTTGAGCCGACCTACAGATATAGCGGTCGCCGAAAAGCCAGAGTGACCGATTTTCTTCTTGAAGACGCACCAGAACCGGACCCAACCTTGCCCGAAATAAGACTTGTCCCACTAACCGCTGAAGAAGATATGGCAAAGAAAAGCAGAGTCAGGGCCCTTCTGACCGAAACAACCAGGGCCGAAGTACCACCATCAATCTAAACGCAGCCTGCCGTTGTGGCCCTCCCTTCTCAACAGCCTTCTTCATCTCGCCCCTCTAAACGCACCCGATCTACATCGACCGAACAGCAACTTGTCGATGAGGTCGAATCCATCCCTTGAAGTCCTCAACCTACCCTTCAACCGGAGCAAACTGACCGAGCAGAATCTTCCAAATGGGCTCCGAAGCTAACCTTCAACGACCGAGATATCCAAGATTCTGATTCGGTTGTTGCTGACAAAGATCATCAATTGGCCTTCAACCTGGCCAAGAGTGTGTGCCTCCCCAAAGATATAGAGCACCACCAAAAACAATTAAACACCGAATTGAAGTTCATCCGGTCTTCATCGAAGTCCATGATTTTGGTAAGTAGCTCTGTCCGTTTTTCTGTCTAATTTTTCCAACTTTTACTTCGGCTCAAGGGAAGTCTTCGTTTTGTCAGGCCTTACAGAAAAACAACATTACTTACAAGAACGTCCTAGAGCTTAGAAAAACAACAAGGCAAGCAGTGGCGGAAGCCGAAGCGAAGGTGGCCGAGCTAGAAGAAGCCAGAAAGCAAATGGCCGAGCTACAAGCTGAGAACGGCCGACTTGCCGAACTGGTTAGTTCGGCCGAAGCAGAGAAGCAGAAAGCCGCCATCGCTATGAAAGACAAGTATCTGCGTGAGTTGGTGAAGCCTGAAAAGAGAAAAGATACCGAAATAACTCAACTGAAAAAGAGCGCAAAGGGAGTCGAAAAGCAGGGCTACAAGAAGGCAGAGGATGCTTATGTCAAGCAGTGCGATGTTGCCAAGGAGCTGTTCTTCAAGTGCGGCTGGAGGGCAGCTATTGAGAAGCTCGGTCACAATCCACAGACCGAGATTTTCAACCCTCTAGCCTACTTCATACCGAGCTCCCTTGTGGAGTATGCTAATGCCTTGCAACAGCAGTTTCTAGAAGACTCAGATTCTGACGACGACTCTGCTTCTGAGGATACGCCGGTTGTTAGTGCAGACCCGTCAGTTCGGTTGGAGCCCATGGTGGAAGACCTGACTATTGAACTACCAGGTGAAACCGTGGTTCCAACCGAAACCACTGTTACAACCGAGAGCGAGCTTCCTCCTGAAACCGGTCTTCGTTCTGATGTTGATGCAGCTTTTGATGCCGAAATCGATGATCTTTTCTCTTGATTTTGTACTTTTTCTCCTTTTTTTTTGGTTGCTTTTTTTGTCTTTGTAACCGGTCTATGCCCCTCTGTAATGGCTTTTCAATGAATGAAAATTTTGCTTGAACTCTTATTCTGGTTTTGATTCGTATGCTTGCACTTGTAATGTCTTCTATTACTCTAACTGCTATTTCGGTTTTAGCTGGTTAAACTATGCTTACCAGCCAACCACTCCTTAGCCGACATATTTACTTCGGCTGAGGAGTACACAAAATTTGTTTAATCCAGCCAACCACTCTTCAGCCATACCTTTACTTCGGCCGAAGAGTACAAAGAGTTGGTTTACTCCAGCCAACCACTCTTCAGCCATATCCTTACTTCGGCTGAATAGCAACAAGAGTTGGTTTATTCCAGCCAACCATTCTTCAGTTATACCCTTACTTCGGCTGATGAGTACAAGAGTTGGTTTATTCCAGCCAACCACTCTTCAGACATACCCTTACTTCAGCTGAAGAGTACAAAGAGTTGGTTTATTCCAGCCAACCACTCTCAGACATACCCTTACTTCGACTGAAGAGTACAAAGAGTTGGTTTATTCCTGCCAACCACTCTTCAGCCATACCCTTACTTCGGCGGAAGAGCAACAAGAGTTGGTTTATTCCAGCCAACCACTCTTCAGCCATACCCTTACTTCGGCTGAAGAGCAACAAGAGTTGGTTTATTCCAGCCAACCTCTAAGTTAGTTTTTCCAGCCAACTTAGAATAATGTTTGGTTATTCCGACCAAACGTCCTGCAGCCTAGATCCTTATCCTGGGCTTAGGAAGGGTGTTGGTTTATTCCAGCCAACCTCTAAGTTAGTTTTTCCTGCTAACTTAGAATAATGTTTGCAATGTACCTAAACTTCACTAAAGCTAACTTTTACAGAGAACAACTTATGTTGAAGAGAATTGTTTTTTTTATTGAGAAAAGAAAAAATTACATATGTTTGAAAGAGAAAAGCTAAAAGTAAAATAACTTGAGGTTGGCCGTGTTCCATGGCCTAAGGATTGTTTTGCCGTCCTTGTCTTCTAGGTGGTATGCCCCTTTGCCTGCTAACCCAACCACCTTGTAAGGACCTTCCCAGTTTGGCCCTAACTTGCTATCTCCTAGGATCAAGGTGTTT
Source organism: Camellia sinensis (assembly GCF_055761805.1). Lineage (NCBI taxonomy): Eukaryota > Viridiplantae > Streptophyta > Magnoliopsida > Ericales > Theaceae > Camellia > Camellia sinensis. Next base: position 67,030,915 of record NC_138972.1, read on the forward strand.
TCCATCACTTTGCGTAGTACCCAATCGCCGATCTTGAATTGTCTTGGATGCACTGTCTTGTTATATTTCCTAATTAATTCTCGTTGGTATGAGGCAATGTGAACCAGTGCTCTTTCTCTTCTTTCTTCTGTAAGGTCGAGTTCCAATGCTATAGCTTCTCCATTCAAGTTTGGATCAAAATTCTCGCTTCGAATTGTGGGGAGGCCAACTTCCAGTGGGATTACTGCTTCCATTCCGTAGGCTAAGGAGAATGGTGTTTCTCCTGTTGATCGCCGAGGTGTGGTGCGGTAAGCCTATAAAACATGAGGAAGTTCATCCGCCCACTTGCCTTTTGCCTTCTCTAGCCTTTTCTTTAGTCCATCCAAGATGACTTTATTTGATGCTTCTGCTTGCCCATTTGCTTGAGGATATGCCGATGTAGAATTGTAGAACTCTATCTTGTACTCTTCACAAAAGCTTCTGAAGATTCTGCCGTCGAACTGAGTACCATTGTCTGAGATTAGGGCTTTTGGTATGCCAAACCAAGTGATGATATTCTGCCAAACGAACTTCTTCACATCTTTTTCTTTGATTGATGCCAATGCTTCTGCTTCCACCCATTTTGTGAAGTAGTCTGTTGCTGCGAGAAAGAACTTCCTGTTGCCGGGTGCTGTTGGAAGTGGTCCTACTATGTCCAAGCCCCACATTGCGAAAGGCCATGTGCTAGTCAATGGTAGGAGTTCTCTTGCTGGTTGATGTATTTGGTGCGCGAATTTTTGGCATTTCTCACACTTCTTCACATATTTCTCTGAGTCTGCCTGCATATATGGCCACCAATATCCTTGCGAAATGGCTCTGTAAGCTAGCGATCTTCCCCCTTGATGGCTTCCGCACACCCCTTCGTGTATTTCGAACAAGAATGCTTCCACTTTGCTGGGATCAACGCACTTTAGGTAAGGTCCTGAGAATGACTTCTTGTATAATGCCAAAGATGGAGATAGCCAAAATCGTTGCGACTTCGCTCTTATTCTGTTGGCTTCTTTTTTCTCTTCTGGTAGGATGCCGTCTTTTAGGAACAGGATGATGGGATCCCTCCAAGAGGGGCCTAATTCTGCGCAACATACCTCTTCTGCTTCGGGGTCTTCTATGCTTGGTCTTGGTAAGTAGTCGATGAGCAATGGATGAGGGATGGATGCATCTGCCATTGAGGCAAAGCCTGCTAGTTCGTCTGCTCTGCTGTTTTTCTCCCTGCCAATTTGTTCTATTCTTACTACATCAAACTTTTTGATCTCTGTTCTGACCAATTCTTGGTACTTGGCCATCCTATCATCCTTTGCTTCATAGTCGCCAGAAATTTGGTTTACCACCAGCAGAGAGTCGCTGTATACCATTAGTTCGGTGGCCTTCATGTAGTATGCTGATTTGAGTCCTGCAAGAAGCACTTCATACTCCGCTTCATTGTTGGATGCTGGGAAGCCAAGGTTGATTGCTTGCTCTATAACCAGGGCGTCTGGAGAGATGAGGAGTATGCCAAGTCCTGCACCATGCCGGTTGGATGCTCCATCCACAAAGAGCTTCCACATCTCTCCAACGAATAACTTCCAGCAAGTGGAAGGGTCAGATGATGTCGTGGGGTCAAGAGTGGTGTTTTCTTCGATGTCCATGCTTGCTGTCTGCCCCTCGCCATCTGATTGGACTGTTGGTGAGTCTTGGTTTGCTCGGTTTGCTTCTTCCTTGCTGTCTTTAGTCTGGTCTGTCTTGGAGTCTGACTGAGTGCTTTCTGCTAGGGGTTGCGCTATTCCGGCGTCAACTTCCATCCCTAGTTCGGTTGTGTCAGTTAGGTCGACTGGGCAGATATGATGACTTCCAGGAGTAAATTCTGCGACGAAGTCTGCCAAGGATTGGGCTTTTACTGCGGTTCTGGGTTGGAACTTGATGTCGAATTGTCCCAACTCTACTGCCCACTTCAAGATTCGCCCAGAAAAGTTCGCCCTCTCAAACAAAGCTTTTAGTGGAAAAGCTGTGAGGACAACTATGGTGTGGGCATGAAAGTAATGTGCCAATTTCCTTAAGGCCATCATTAAGGCTAATGCTAGTTTTTCCAGTGGCAAATACCTTGTTTCGGCTTCCAGCAATGTTTTGCTGACATAATAGATGGGCAGGTGTTGGATTCCTTCTGAACGAACCAACACTGCGCTAACTGCGTGCTGAGAGACTGCCAGGTACAAGAAGAGTTCTTCACCAGGTGCTGAGGTGACAAGTAGTGGTGGGGAAGACATATATTCCTTTAAGCTTTCCAGAGCTTGGTCGCATTCTTCATTCCACTCAAACTTGGCCTTTAGAGCTTGAAAGAATGGTCGTAGTCTGTCTGACGATCTGCTTATGAACCGATTGAGCGCAGCCGCCATGCCGGTGAGATGCTGCACTTCTTTGACTGAGTTTGGTCTCTCCAACTCCTGGATTGCTTTGATCTGGGAAGGGTCTGCTTCTATGCCTCGGTTGGTCACAAGGAAGCCCAAGAATTTGCCAGATCCTACTCCGAATGCGCACTTGGATGCATTGAGGCATAACTTGTGCTTCTTCAAGACTTCAAACATCTCTCCTAAGTCCTTGAGATGGTCATTCTCATCCTTGCTTTTCACCACCATGTCGTCGATGTAAGCCTCCATTGTTCTGCCTAACAATGGTTCAAACATCTTGGTGACCATCCGTTGGAATGCCGCCCCTGCGTTCTTCAGGCCAAAGGGCATGACCTTGTAGCAGTATAGTCCTCTTGGTGTTGTAAAGGATGTGACCTCCTGGTCTGGTTCATGCATGGCGATTTGGTGGTAGCCTCTGTATGCATCCAGGAAGCTAAGTCGATTGTGCTCCGCCGTTAGGTCTACCAGTTGATCTATCCTTGGTAGAGGAAAGCTATCTTTTGGACACGCCTTGTTGATTGTTTTGTAGTCGACGCAGACACGCCATTTACCATTCTTCTTTGGCACTACGACTGTGTTGGAGATCCATCTTGGGTAGTGCACTTCTCTAATTACTCCTGCCTCCAGCAGGTTACCTACTTCTTCTGCCACTATTTCGGCATGGTGAAGTGCCGATCTGCGAGTGTGCTGAATGACTAGTCTGGCTGATGGGTGGACATTGAGTTGGTGACAGATGAAGTTTGGATCAATGCCTGGCATGTCGTAGGGTGTCCAGGTGAACACTTCGATGTTAGAGGTTAAGAATTCCAAGACCTCTAACCTCTCCGTGCTGGACAACGATGAACCGAGCAAAAAGAACTTATCCGGGTTCTTTTCATCTATTTTTACCTCTACCAAGTCCTCCACTGCTTTCTGATCCGCCGCTTTGCCGACATCTGCGAATAGCTCATTACTTTCTGGTTCTTCCACCGAATGAACGTATCCTTTGGCTGCGCGGCTGCCATTCACCGTGGCGAAGCATTGTTTTGACATGATCTGATCTCCATAGACTTCTTCAATTATACCGGTGTCGTTGGGGAACCGCATTACTTGGTGGTAGGGTGACGCCACCGATCGCATGGCATGCAGCCATGTTCTGCCCAGGATGATGTTGTAAGTGGAGGGTACCTTCAATACCCAGAACTCCACTTGTTTTGTCACGCTTCCTGCTCTGACTGGAAGAATTATCTTGCCGACGGGCCATTCTGGCATGGAGTTGAATCCAATCAGGGGAGATACGGCAGGCGCCAAGTCTTTGTCTTGCAGCTTCAGTTGTTTAAATGTTTCATAGTACATGATTTCACATGAACTACCCTGGTCAATCAGAATCCGCTTGATGTCAAAATCCTTGACTCGGAGAGTGACGACTAGGGCATCATTGTGAGGGCAGTATATTCGATCTAAGTCTTTGTCTGAAAAGGACATGACGTTTGTTGCCTCTGTCTTCCCCTTCTTAATGGCAGGTTGGGCACTTTGTACTTCTCTAAAGTGCTCAGCCTTTTTGATCGATCCCTTGAGCTCGCATACACGCTCAGGTTCAAAGACTCCATGTATTACATTGATAATGCCTTGTGGTGGGGCATCGATCGGCATTCCATTGGGGTTATTATGATCCTGGGGGGCTGGCTGTGTCCCTCCTTCAATGTATTTGTCCAAGTGACCTGCTGCTACTAACTCTTCCAAGTGCTGTCTCAACGGCGTGTAATTCTCAGTTCGGTGCCCCTTTTCTTTGTGGAAGGTGCACCGTGATCTGTCGTCGTAGTCTTTATGAGCTTCTCCTAGCTTGGCTGGCCACTTGACGAAAGGCTCATCTCTTATTTCGCTCAAAATCCGATATATCGATTTTTTGAACACCGTTGTTATGGCAGTGCGGATTCTCAACCATCTTTTGTCTAGGTCTTCTCCGTTATCTCGTCTGCCACGTCTGTTTCTGTTCTGCCGATCTACTGCATTGACCTTTGCTGAGGTTTTCTTTTCTGGTACTGCGGTCGCACTAGATTTTGCTTTGGCACGTGCGCCATCCTCTTCTACCCTGATGTGCTGATGCACTCTTTCCATCAGGGCTTCCATGGTGAGTGGTGGTGTCATGGTGATCGAGTCCCTTAGTCTGTTCCCAACTGGAAGGCCTCTTTTATACTATGCAATGGCAAGATTGGTGGGGCAGTCCCCAATCTGATTGAATGTCTCCCAGTAGCGACTGTTGTAGGATCTAAGGGTCTCTTTATCCCCCATGTCGATGGAGAGTAACTGGTCGATCTCCACCGGTGTTTTAGTGTTTGTTCGGAACCTTGTTACGAACGCTTCTGCCAATTGAGCCCAGGAGGCTATGCTGCCCTCTGGAAGTTTCTCGAACCAAGTCAAGCCTAGGTCGCCAAGGCTTGATGGGAAGAGTATGCACATCAAGGCATCGTTTCGCCTGTATACGGCCATGACTTGGCGAAAGTGGCTCAAGTGCGAATACGGGTCCGTTTTCCCTTCATATGTAGTGAATTTGGGCTGAAGGAAGCCTGTTGGTAGGGGCACGTTTTCGATCGCCGGAACAAACGGTGAAGTCTGTAGTCTTGCTAAGGCTTTGACCGTTGGTTCGTAGGCAGGGCGCGGTATTGGCATTACAACCTCGACGCTTCCATGCGTCCGAGGAGCCAACCGCTGTAAGGCAGAAACTCTGTGTGGATCCCTCGCCCTGGCATCCTCCTTGCATCGTGCTTTTTCTTCGAGCACGGTTCGTAAGTCGGATGACCTGGGTAACTCCGTCTGTCTAGATCTGGTTTGGTGCGAATGTGAGGGCCAATATGTGCTTCCTTCAGTGTATGATCTCTCAGATCTCGTCCTCTCAGACCTGGAGTGACGAGTTCTGAAAGACCAGGATTGAGTGTCGCCTGTCCTGAGGCTTCTGCTTTCTCCTTGCGAGGGTGTAGTATTCCTACTACGATTTTCTGAGTGGCGAGGGGGCGTCTTGTTTTTGCGCCCCTCTCCTGTCGCCACTTCTTTTTTCTTCATCTAGCGTTTCAAGGTCTCCATGTCCACCGCCATCTTTCTTATCAATTCATCATGCTCCTTCACGCGTTCTTCCAGAGCTTGAGGATCAATCCTCCTCATTTGCCTGTCAGGACTTTGTGAACGAGAGTGACGGGGGCTGTTAGTTCGTCTTCCCCTACCATCCCTCCTGGAGCTATGTCGTTGAGGCTCCAAGTCCGCCATGAGAGGGACAGAAGGTAATCCTTCACGCCTTGCGCCCCCATCTGGAGTTAGCCCGTCGACGGCGGACTATGGCAGTTCCTCAATGTGTGCCATTGTTTGAAAAAAGGAGAAGTTTAGTCAAGAGGTTTTGTTCTGTCTATTTTTCCCATAGACGGCGCCAATTGTACGGGAAAGAAATACACCTTCTCGTATAATCTTGTTAACTAAGCCCACGCTCTTCTGTACAACGTCGCTTTATCACCTGAAAACACAAACGTGAGCTAGCCGGCGGGTGTGTGCCGGAAACCTCTCCGATGCCTAAGTCAGTAAACTTGACAAATAGACAAGGTTCTGTGTATTCAAAAAGCAAAGTTGTGTGTTACCTCCTCCAAGGTGATGTTTGTGAGCTTTTTAAAAGTTTCGTGTGGCACAATCCTAGTAGGACTCATACTCCTCCATGCAGAGTCCTCCTGGGATTCATACTCCTGAAAGATAATGTTTATCTTTCAACACCCCCCCCCCCCCACTGCTTAAACCAAGTGGGATGGTTTTCACTATGGCCGAACTACGTCATGACTGAAATAAAACTGGCTATGCTGAGCCACAGAGTAGGCCGAACTATCCTTAGTTCGGTTTTCTCATTCCACTCCTTATCTCGGTTCTCTCCTGTTCTACCATGGAGTGTTTAGATCGAACTACCGAGTAGCAAGGTTTTGACCGTTCTAACCATACTACGTCGCGACCGGACTAACTCTGAGACCGGCCTAACTCCAAGTTGCCTCCGGACCGGAGTAACTTTACATCATCTTGGACCGAAGTAACTTTATCTCTTGGGCTGGAGCAACTTTATCTCTTTTGGGCCGGAGTAACTTTACGGCCTTTTTACCCAGTCCTTTGTTGGTCCACAAAGTCCATCTCACAGCTCGGCTCAATTATATGAGTATTAAACATACTGAACAAATAGAACTAGATAATTTGAATAATAACATTTCGCTATGAATTATAATAGAATAAAATAATACATTAATTAAGTTATAAAAAGAATTTAGCGAAAAATTTAAAAACAATTAATAAGAAGTTATATACGAAATCCGATATATAATACTAGATGAAAGCTTATATTTTAACTAAATAGGGTATTTTACTAATTTATAATACTTATAGATTTATATTTTATTTTTGTAATCCTTTCAGAAACTAAATAGATTTGAATTAAATATTTTAAGAATTTAATAGATTCATTCGATAGTTTAAGAACCAAATAGAATTTAGGGGTCTTTTGGGAAGTGGGTTATAATCCACTTCCCAGATTATAACTTACCTCTCTCTCTCACAAAAAGTTGATTATAATAAGCTTTTCATCAGCTTTTAACCAAAAAGCTGATTATAACTATCTTCCCAAAATGGCCCTTAATTTATATGTTTTAGGGACTAAAGAGACTGAATCGATAGTTCAAGAACTAAGTAAACAATATAGTAATAGTTTAGGGGTAAAAAGTGTAATAAACTCTATAATGTAAGATTTCCATTTCATATATAATGGCTATGGAATAAAAATATAAATTTATAATTATTTTAATTAAAAAATATCATTACACTCATCATTAAATGATGTAATAGAACCTCTCTATCGTAAATATGCAATGGAGAGGATCACAATCTGTGTTATTATATATTAATTTTTTTTATTGACCAATTAGTAATGCCTTAACAAATATTTGAATAAGTTGATTCTTCGAGAAGACGTGGATCTTCCTTAGAAGGGAAAAAATTAATTGATTCATTTTCTCCCATTTAAATATTGGTGATAGATTAAAATGAAATACATATTTGCTTTTTCATACAATAATAAAATTACTTGAATTATTAATTTAAATAAATTGCTAACTGTATTAAAAACTGTTAATTGACTTGATAATTTATTAATAAAATGGGTCATTTGTTATAAAATTAAAAACTTTAAGGATCGATATGTAATTTCTAGAACTATGGGGGCAATTTGTATTTTAAGCAAATTTTAAGGGATGTATTTGTAATTTATTCTAAATTTTATCATAAACACTTTATTTTAAGGTGTGTACCATATGTTCAGTTATGGAGTTTGTAACTTTTAATTATGATTTATTATGATATTAGTTATGCCTTGATTATAAATGATTGTGGTATTAGTTATGACTAATTATGACATTAGTTATATTATTTTGGTTATAATTGAAAAACTCTTTCGTTATATCTTATGGGTTATTTAGTTATAGGGATTTTTATTGATAAATCTCATTTAGAAGTATTTTAACCCAAAAAGTCCATGATTAAATTTATTAACCCATTTAGTCCCATGTATGTATAGTTTTATTCCATAAAGTCATTTTTCTTGATTTACACTCTTTTTTTAGACTCTTATGCCCTTATAATTAATTTTGATACCCTTACAAATATTTTTTGAACGGTTAGCAATTTTATGATGTAAATATTCATATTTTAACATTCACGTTAGTAAGAATGTAAAATTGGCCCGTGGCCCGTGGGCGGTCCGAAGATCGCCCCCTGGCCGGGGCGGGTCCAGTCCGTTGACAATGTGAATATTCACATCGACATGTTAACATTCACATTGATAGAAGTGTAAAATTGGCATGCGGCTCGTGGGCAGCCCGAAACCCGCTCGTGGACTGTGGGCTGCCCGGGGCGAGCCCGGTCCGGCCCGTTGACAATGTGAATATTCTTATTAACATATTAACATTCACGTTGATAGGAGTGTAAAATTGACCCGCGGCCCGAAGGCGGCCCGAAACCCGCCCGCGGGCCCGACCTGGCCCGTTTACAATGTAAATATTCACATTGACATGTTAACTTCACATTGATAGGAATGTAAAATTGGCCCGCGGCTCATGGGCGGCCCGAAGCCCGCCCATTGCCCGGGACGGGGCGGGCTGTAAATATTCATATTGTAACTGTACGGGGAGCAAATATTTCGGCAAGCCCGTACTCCTTTCTTTCGAGCTCCGTTTATGTCCGATCACCTGCGCGCAAAGAATGGTGAGCTACCCGGCGGTGTGTGGCCGGAAAAACCCTCCGACGATCAAGTTAGCACACACCTTAGGAGAGAGAGAGAGAGGTGTTTGAGTGTAAGAGATTCCTTACAAAGTGTTCATCCCCAGCGTATGGGGGGCGCAGACATACTTATATACCCTCTGCGCCCCATATCCACTCCCAGTCATCTCCTGACACGTGGCTCCGCTATCCCATCTGTCTGCATAAACCTTGCCGATCATCACCTAATCACAATTGCCTGCCTTCTCAGCTGGAGCTCGGCAGCCGAACTGCTCTACCCACGGCCGTGCTGTGCTTCATACCCAAGCACTTCACTGGCTAGGCCCAGGGAGGACCGGGCTAGGCGGCATCTCGGCAAAGTCGAGCCTGGGGCACCTCCTGTGGTCGGCCTTCCTGCCGATCAAACGGTTTCCTCGGTTGACCACGCCTTTCCGAGCGCCGGTCGCTCAGCTTGTCTGGCTTCAGCCATCCCCTGGTCAAGCAGCTCGGTCCAACCGAGCACTGCCTTGCCGAGCTTCTTTACGGTCCGGGGCGGCACACACTTGGCCCAATTCCTACCCGGGCCAAGTTCTGTCAGCCCATCTCCGGGCGGATAGTCGATCATCTCGGCCCCATGCATGGTTGGGCTCTCAACCTGCTCGGCCGTTGCCTCGGCCCAATTCCAGATCATAAATTACCCTCTTAGTAACATTCACATTGGTAAGAATATGGATGGCAATTTGAACTCGGCCTGACGGGGACCCGATCCCCCGACCCCGATTATAATGGTTTTTTCTCGAAAAATACCTCCGTGGGGACAGGGATGGTATTCAAAATTAAATCCCCGATCAGTTTCGGGCGGGGGACGGTGATCAGTGTTCAAGCCCCGGCCCGTCCCCGGCCCGAATTTCCCCGAAGTGAAATTACTAGTTTACCCCTATATATATATATATACACATATGGTACAAAACCCTCGTTTCTGTCTTCCTTTCTTCCTCCGTGTCTCTCTCTCTCTCTCTCTTTTCTCTACTCTCTCTCTCTCTCACACTCTCGCACTGTTCTACTCTGTCTCTCACGATCGTCACTCCGCGACGCCGATCGGCTTCCTTTGCCGTCCATGGCTTCCGTCATCGCAGTCACAGCCATCCATCGCCACTGTTCTACTCTGTCTCTCACTTTCGTACTGTTCGCGACGCCGATCGTCACTCCGCGACGCCGATCGGCTTCCTCTGTCGTCCATGGCTTCCGTCGTCGCAGTCACAGCCATCCATCTCCTCCATCTATATGTGTTGATAATCCGATCATCCTCTCTCTCTCTCTCTCTCTCTCTCTCTCTCTCTCTGTGACACAGATCTCAGATCTGTTTGTGTCTGTGACTGTGTGTATCTATCCATTTTTATTTATTTTTTGGTTTATGATGTATTGATGATTTTGTTGATATGTTGATGTTGAAAATGATATGTTGATATTGATAATTCTGTTGACGACGTTGTTGATGTTGTTGTTGTTGTTGATGATAATGGCGGTGTTGAAACAAATTTGGGGGGCGGGGAATTTTCGGGGTCGGGGAAACCCGACCTCTGTTAGGGGGCGGGGATGGGGACGGTTGTAGGTTCCCCGTCGGGGATCGGGGCCGGGGCCGGGGAGATTTTCAGATTCAGGGATTGGGAACGGGGAGTATGATCCCCGGCCCCGCCCTGCCCCGTTGCCATTCTTAGGTAAGAATGTAAAATTGGCCCGTGGCCCGTGGACGGTCTGAAGCTCGCTCCCCAACCGGGGCAGGCCCGGTCCATTGACAATGTGAATATTCACATTGACATGTTAACATTCACATTGATAGAAGTGTGTAAAATTAGCCCGCGGACGGGCCCGGCCCGGCCCGTTGACAATGTGAATATTCACATTAACATATTAACATTCACGTTGATAGGAGTGTAAAATTAACCCGCGGCCCGTAGGTGGCCCGAAACCCGCCTGCGGGCCCAGCCCGGCCCGTTTACAATGTGAATATTTACATTCATATGTTAACATTCACATTGATAGGAGTGTAAAATTGGCCCGCAGCCCGTGGGCGGCCCGAAACCTGCCGGCTGGTCTGGCTCGGCCTGTTTACAATGTGAATATTCTCATTGACATGTTAACATTCACATTGATAGGAGTGTAAAATTGGCCCGCGGTCCGTGGGCGGCCAGAAGCTCGCCTGTTGCCAGGGGCGGGGCGGGCTGTAAATATTCATATTTTAACATTCACATTGGTAAGAATGTAAAATTGGCCCATGGACGGTCCGAAGCTCCCCCCTGGGCCGAGGCGGCCCGGTCCGTTGACAATGTGAATATTCACATTGACATGTTAACATTCACATTGATAGAAGTGTAAAATTGGCCCGCGGCTCGTGGACGGCCCGAAACCCGCTCGCGGCCCGTGGGCTGCCTGGGGCGAGCCCGGCCCGTTAACAATGTGAATATTCCAATTAACATATTAACATTCACGTTGATAGGAGTGTAAAATTGACCCACGGCCCGTAGGCGGCCCGAACCCCGCCTGCGGGCCCGGCCCGTTTACAATGTGAATATTTATATTGACATGTTAACATTCACATTGATAGGAGTGTAAAATTGGTCCGCGGCCCGTGGGCGGCCCGAAACCTGCATGTGGGGCCGACCGGCCCGTTTACAATGTGAATATTCACATTGATATGTTAACATTCACATTGATAGGAGTGCAAAATTGACCTGCGGTCCGTGGGCAGCCCGAAGCCCGCCCGTTGCCCGAGGCGGGGCGGGTTGTAAATATTCATATTTTAACATTCACATTGGTAAGAATGTAAAATTGGCCCGTAGGCGGTCTGAAGCTCCCCCCTAGACCGGGGCGGGCTCGGTGCATTGACAATGTGAATATTCACATTGATATGTTAACATTCACATTAATAGAAGTGTCAAATTGACCCGCGGCCCGTAGGCTGCCCGGGGCGGGCCCGGTCCATCCCGTTGACAATGTGAATATTCACATTAACATATTAACATTCATGTTGATATGAGTGTAAAATTGACCCGCAGCCTGTAGGCGGCCCGAAACCCGCCCGCGGGCCCGGCCCTGCTCGTTTACAATGTAAATATTCACATTGACATGCTAACATTAACATTGATAGGAATGTAAAATTGGCCCGCGGCCCGGAGCGGGTTCAACCTGTTGACAATGTGAATATGCACATTGCCATGTTAATATTCACATTGATAGGAGTGTAAAATTGGCTCGCGGCCCGTGGGCCACCCGAAGACCTCCCGCGGCTTGGGGCAAGCTCGTTTGGGCCCAGGCCCGAACCCAACCCGAGAACTTGGGCTAGGACCTGGGCCATCAGTTTGAAGCTCGGCCTACGTAAGGCCCATTTAAGGCTCGACCCGAGGCCCGGTGTCTTTTTTCTGGAAAATAATAAAATTTTGGAAGAAAAAATTTAAAAGAATTAAAAAAAATGGCGAGGCTCACCCAAGCCCGACACAAGCCAAGTCTAAGCCCAAGCCCCTTGGCTCGACCCACTGGGGCACCCAAAGCCTGAATACCTTTGTGCCAAGTCTAGAGCCTAGGCCTAATGTTTTGACTCGTGGGCCGGTCCGGCCCCGCCCAAATTTTGGCAAGCACCCACGAGGCTTTACATGGGTTGGCCTCGGCTCGAGCTGGGCCGGGCCCCGGCTCGGGCTGGGCCGAGCCCCTACACATTGATGATATGAACATTCACATTGACGGTGTGAACATTTGCATTGACGGTGTAAACATTCACATTGACGATGTGAACATTCACATCAGGGGTATTTTGGTAATTATGTCACCCATAGGACTTATTGAAACATAAGAAAATAATGTGGACTAAATGGAACATAAGTAGATGAAAATAGTATTTTGGTGTCCTTACCTCAAATAGGAACATTTACATTGACGGCGTGAACATTCACATTGACGATATGAACATTCACATTAGGGGTATTTTGGTAATTATGTCACCCATAGGATGTAAACATTCACATTAGGGCTATTTTGGTAATTATGTCACCCATAGGACTTATTGAAACATAAGAAAATAATGTGGACTAAATAGAACATAAGTAGATGAAAAGAGTATTTTGGTCTTCTTACCTCAAATAGGAACATTCACATTGACGGTGTGAACATTCACATTAGGGGTATTTTGGTAATTATGTCACCCATAAGACTTATTGAAACATAAGAAAATAATGTGGACTAAATGGAGCATCAGTAGATGAAAAGGGTATTTTGGTCTTCTTACCTTAAATAGGACCTAATGGAATAATAAAAAAGAATATGCGTTGCATGGAATAAAACTCTTAAAAAAATGATTTATCAAAAAAGCTCCTTTAGTTATAACTCTTTTTTTAATTATGACAGAAAAATATTTAGTTATGACATTTGTAGCAATCAACACTACAAATAACATAACTTGCATATGGTACATACATTTTTTATATGTGCATTCTAAAATAATTCATTATTTATTTTGTTATTTATAAATTCATACATTTTGACCATCTCAATTATAAAAATATATTATTTTCAGTCTTATACTCTCTGCATATCACCTCTAGAAAAAGTGTACTTGTATTATTTTTTCATAATTGATAAATAAAAGTGAAAAGTGATAGTCACTAATAATTTATCCAAATAAATAAATAATAATAATTTTGGTATCTCACTATCATAATCAAGATATTTAGCCTAATAATTTTGGTATCTGACTATCATAATCAAGATATTTAGCCTAATGTTTGTAACCATTTTGTGATGTGAGGTTGAGAGATTCAATTATTATGAGGAGAAGTTTGATATTTATGATTTTTATAATAATTATTGGTCTTTGTAGTTATTGTTTGGCAAGTGATATATTGGATGTAATGCTTTTTATATTTGTAACTATATTATCTTACCAATTGATTAAAAAAAAAATCTCACTATTATATGTGGACGGAAAAAAAAAACAAAACATGCGATATGGGAATAGTATTTTATGTATTATTATTTTACATTTTTAACATGTTCTATATATAAAGGGAAATGTTAGGGTGTATATCATATGCAAATTATAACATTTGTGAATTTGATTATGACAAGTGACATAACTTAATACTATGAGAGTCATAATTAAAAAAAATTAAGTTATAACCAAACATTATGTGAAAAATAACCAAACAACTCTTGAATTATAACCAAAATAATATCATAACCAACATCATAATATGTCATAACTAACAATACAGTATGTCATGACTAACAACACAAAAATCGTAACCAAATATACATGGTACGCACCCCAAAGGAAGTGTGTACGATAGAATTTCCCATATATAAAACTCATAAACAATTAAATCTTATTTATATTTTCTAATATCAATATATTGAGTTAATGCTATATTGTATTTATTTTATTTTTTTATTTTTATAAATAGGTGTCAAATATGATTAAGAAGTGCCAGCTTCAGCCACAACTAATGATACCAGCATGTGTGCAACATTCTACACTCAAATCTATGGACTAACACAATCAAATGCTAAACTGCTCAAACAATAAGCTACAAAATTACCCTATCAGAAAACATGACTTCTCGAAGATGACAGAAACTCTCCCAACAAATCATGAGTTACCTTAGCAAGATGACCAAATCGAGACAAAGTTTCCCTTGTTGATCACATTAATCAAGTCGCCTTAAAGATGGATACGTAGGAGGCACAAATCTTTAGCAATTTGCGCTGCACGCATGACTGCTAAAAGCCTCAATACAATCGATATCATCCCAAAATTGGATCCCATCTGACAGCGTTACTATCATTTGACCCTGAAAATCCCTTACAATAACCTAATTCCAGCCACCTTGAGCTTCTTCTTAACAGACCCATCGACGTTGAGCTTGTAGACACCCTTACAAGGTGTACACCAACAACCCAATCAAGGACATGAGGTAGAAGCGATAAATGTATACAAGACTTGCTTATACTCATGAAGGTATTCGTTGGCGTATCGCACAATCTCCCCTACAATTCGGTTCATGTTATTAAAAATGAATAAATTCTGATCAAACCATATACACCAACAAATAATGAAAAACAATTCCATCGTACACTCATCCTGTAACTCCATAAGTCGACAAACCCACTGGAACACTTCAAAATTGACTCAATTTATAAAACAAAAAATAGAGAACAAGCATTCTAGACTTGTGTCGTAAATTCATTGTAATGAAAACAATGGGTTGTCGACTCCATACCCTTCTCACACCTAGCATAGACATCACTACCAACAACTTTCCTCCGGCGGAGATTTGATCCAACAAGCAAAATATCCAAACACATCTTCCATGCAAAATTTTTAATCTTACTCGAAATATGCACCTTCCATAGACGTGACCAAACTATTTGTGAGGAGTGCCACAATCTAAAGATGAAGAATGAGGATTATTTTTGTTCTTTATTTATTTATTTATTTTTCTATTTTTTTATAGAGTATTTGGAGTTGCAATACTTGTTTTATGTTGATTTTTTGGTCTATTTGATGCATGTTAAGTGATTTTTTTTCAGGTCTTGTTTCTCCTAATGTCCCTTTTGATAATTTATTTGGTAGTTATATTTGTAAGATTTATTTTCAACTTCCTTTGAAGTACTGAAAACATATAGTAATAAATCTAAATGTGCTCACTAGTATTGATATGCACATCAACACTAAAACTAATGTGAATTGTAGAAAGTTAGTTATCATTCTTCAACCAAAGTCATAACACATAATCTTTGGAGTCAATGTCTCATCAACTCTTTAATAGTTTTGAGTAAATTAAAATTTGGTTTATTTACACATAAAAGTGAACAAATTACATTATGAATAAGCCACACCAGATGTACATGATCCACCTTAATTTTGATTGGAAGTTCGCGAAAAGCCATTTTCTAACAAGGATAAAGTTCATAAATTAAATCTTTATAAGTTTTCAAACAAAAACCTAAACAATGATATGATAAATTGATTAGTGAGTGTTAAAAAATGGTTAAAATTATAATAAAAGCAAGATATTTATATATGAAAATTAACAATAGTGCACATATGCTCAGATGCTTGTATGTGTATTATCTATTGATATTTTTGTACGTCTAAAAATAATTACCTAAAATAGCATGAGAGGAAGTAAAAGTACAACTAACATTTGGATTGTAAACTTCTATACATAACTTATCTAAATGTTAATTTATTTAGGGCAAATTACATATACACCCCTCGAGGTTTGGCTAAATTACAGATGCCCCCCTGAGGTTTGAGAAATTACGAATTCCCCCCTGAATGCTATATTTGCATAAGAAATTAGGGGGTAATTTGTTATGAAATATAAACCTCAGGGGGCAAATTGTTATGAAAATACAAACCTTAGGGGGTGGGATGTAATTTCCGAAACCTCAGGGGGTATCTGTAATTTAGCCAAACCTCGAGGGGTGTATATGTAATTTGCCCAATTATTTATTATGTGATGATATCAAATCACGCTAATGTGATATTTTCCCATTATAAATTGGGGAACCAATTTCACTCCAATATACATATTTGTTACTATTTTTGGACTTACTTAGACCAATTTTTTTTTTTTTATACAAAATAAGCTATTTTTATTTAATTTAATTTTTTATTACTTTTTCCTCACACATATTTTGGTAAAAATAAAATATATATTTTAAAAACTTTTTAGTGTGACAAATGACAAAATATTTTTTTGATTAAATATAATCTTTTTGTTATCTAATAATTATAATACTTGAACATGTTGCATCTGCTAATGGAGGGGTGTTTTAATAATTATAAATTAACTTTTAATTATTTACTTTTATCAATATAATTTTGTAGCTGAATCAATGGTTAACAATTCATTAAGGACTAAAAAAGTAAAAACTCAAACAAAGAAAAAAAACTGAAATAAAGATGAAAACAAAAATAACAAGGAAGGGTGAAGAAAGAAAAGTGAAACTAAAAGGTAAATTACAAATACACTCCCCTGATATTTGTTTAAAACATAGATTGTTTTTATAGTTTTGAAAATTATAAATATCCCTTAACATAATTTTTTATTTCATAGAATTAATAAATAAAATAAAATTCTTAACTGCTCTCCTATGCAACAATAAAATTATCGAAATTATTGATTGAAATATATTTTTGACATAATTAAAAACTATTAATTGACTTAATGATTTATTAATAAAATGAGTAATTTGTTATATGATTAAAAATTTGAAAGGGGCGTGTAACGCCCCCAAAAAATACATACTATTGAAATAATAATAATAACCAAGGCTCTTAAGAGTTACCGGAAATAATCTCAACATATTCCATTACATAATTTCAATGTTTATATAAGAATAATCTCACATGCAGCTATACATTCAATGAATCCTGATACATGAATCTATAGCATGTAGAATCATTCAATCAAAATAAGCAAATGCCCTCAAGAGCTTACAAGTTCCAAAGCTTAAGCCCGGTGTAGACACCCCATTTTTGACCGTCCTCAAGACTTGGACGTCACCGTTTGAACACTCAGTGATCATCCATGTTTATGTTCGTTTGGAGTTCCCGGAGGTCTTGGCTACGTGCGCCTTGCCTCAGGATCTCTGAACTTGACCGTTTTGTGTCTGGTTTTGCACCAAACACTTGTGTTTTGCCTTGGAAGGGCAGGGAATGCCTTGTGAGGCATCCCCACACACCACCGGCAGTGGCTAGAGACCACCGGCTGGTTTTTCATGCCATTGGCAATGCATTTTGCCGGTCGGCACCTTTTGTTGCCGGTCGGCACTCTTTTTTGCCAAAATGGCATTTTTGGCCGGCCGACTACTGTGCATCTGCTTTTGCAGATATTTTATCACAGTTGTCTTGCTTTGGCTCCCCTCCATACACGTGCATGGAGGGATCTCCCTCTTTAGAAGCTTGTCTTGTAAGCTTTACAAGACAAAAGCTCTAGAAGAGAGAGCCTTGTCTCTTAGCTTTAAGGTGAGAGAGACTTGAGAGACTTAGGATATTTTTAGACAGCCATTTTTAGGGTTTTGACTTCTAAGGTTAGAAACCATACACTTTCTATCTCTATATCTCCCTCTTGTGTGTGTTTAAGTGCACTTGTGTCTTACTATTGCACACAAACACATAGTGTTTCACCTTCACTTAGCTACTGAGGTTCTAAGAGGTTGGTTTTGAAGTTTTGGAGCTGTTTTCAACCTAGAAGGAGCTGTTGGAGCACCATTGTTAAAGGGGTCTTCAAGGGTAAGAAACTAACACCTTTATTCCCCATTTTTGCATTGTATTTTGACCTGTCTTAAATTCGTTTTTGAGCTTGGTGTATAATACAAAAAAGTTCTGTTTTTTTAGTCCTCTTGATTGTTTATTAAGAGTGTTTTATGGTTTGGAGGTGTTTGACCCCTCTTAGGCCTTGAAAGGCCCCATTTTGTGCTATTTTAAGTGAGTTTCGAGACTTTGGTGTTTGGGCCTCTTCACCACTGAAATCTTGAGGGATTTCAGTGGTGGAGATGGTGCCTTGAAGTCTCCAAAAGGAGAGGGCCACCCCCTCTCCTTGTTGTCCTTGAAATGGACCCCTTTTGGCCTCTTGAGAGAGCATCATGTTAGAGTGTGTATTGATCATATCTTGGCTGTTTTCCATGCTTATTATGCCATGATATAACCTTGTTGTGTGTTGGTTTTGGTACACCATGCATGCTTAGCATACCTACCATGTAATGCCATGTTATTGCCTTAATATGCCTTAGGTTGTTAGCCTTCGTTCGAGCATGTTTTAGGCTTAGCCTTGTGAAGGTTTTGTGCTCATTTTGCCATGTTTAAGGTCTGTCCTAGGTTGTTTGGGTCGGATTTGGTATGCTTAGTATAGCTCCTTTGCATTCCGACTTGTTGGCCTTAAGTGTATGAATGTGTAGCATGGCATTCTTGCATTGATTTAGTGGTTTGGGACTATCCACCATATTATTTCAGACCTTATAGCATGCTTGTATGTTTGCCTTGGATGTTTCCTTAATGCTTTGAAAGCTTGTGTAGCATGTTCCATGTTTTTGCCATTGTGCATGCCTTTAAATTTGAGCCACTTAGATGCCATCTAAGAGTCCCTTTTGCATGGTTTAGGACTGTCTTGAACCTATTTTAAGTCCTCTTAGCCTTGTGAGGCTTGGTTGGCTTAGCCATGGTTCAAGCCCCTTTGACTTGCTTCAAGCATTTGGGCCATTTGTTGCATGCTTAGCTTGACTTGTTGCCTGGTTTGGCACCATGTTTTAACATGATTTTCAGAGCTTATGTTGCATGCTAATTGTCCATGATATCCATTTTCAAGTGTGCTTGAGAGTTGCACAATTTGTGCCTAAGTGTTGGCCTTTAATCATGTGCATGTGTGTATGTGTTCAGTCCCTTATTTTGGTCACTTTGGCCATTGTTTTAGGCCTATTTAGAGTTGCCTAAATTATGTGTAAGTTCATCTTTCCATTAATTCGCATTACCTCATGTTTGCTTGTATGCTTATATAAGTGTCTTGCCATGCCATGTTGCACCCGTAGCTTGCATGCCTAGGTTGCATTGCATCTTGCATGCATGTCTTGTTCCTTGACTTGGTGATAGGAATTGGGCCTTGGTTTGTTTGTTTGGTTTGCATTTCATTTGACATGAAAGTTGCACACTTGATCCTTTGGGCCGTCATGCATGGAAATGCGTGATTGGCGGTCCGAGAATCTAGCCACATGCCCCTTTGAGTCACAAACATGATAAGGGACATGATTAGTGCATATATGCCTTGAATTGTGCTGTCATGCTCTGCCTTGCCCTCTGTTGCTGTCAATTGCAGATTCTGCAGGGACACTTTGCCGACCGGCAGTACCAAGTGCCGATCGGCACTCCTATCTCTGCCGATAGCTTCACCAATGGCCGATAGCTATATACCACTGCCGGTGGCAATTCTATTCAGCCGGTGGTGATGTCTAGTATCCAGAGAAGCAATCCAGAGGTTTTGGCAGCCTCCAGAGGAGTAAAAGAAGGAAAACAGAGGCAGGCTATGCATGGCAGTGCACTTCCGAGCAAGACCCGAGCACGCGCTGCATCTGGCCCTCCTCCTGAGGCGGTTTACTGTTTTTCTTAGCTTAGTTAATTTAGTAATTAATTAGGCAATTTGTAATATTTAATTAGCTTGCGTAGTTAATTAATTTGTATTATTTATTTGGTCCCTCCGAGCGAGGGCAAATCTGTAATAAGTGTGCGTGAGTGCGTGTATGTCTTCCAACCTCACGTCTTTCTTCCCTTTTATTTACCTGCTTATGATGGTAGATTAGGGCACGTTTAAATTAGCATACCTCATGTAATGCATGCGTGCATCCATACATTTGTTTTGCATGCACCGGGCTCGGTACATCATTCTAACTGCATTTGTATTTCAATCCCAAATTGAATACGTGCATCAATCGACTGCATTTTACATGCCATGCTTAGGTTAGCCGAGCCTACTCTAATTGCATTTTGCATGCGTTGCATTAGCCACTCTTGACATGAACTAGGACATGCATGTTTGCTAACTAGTTTATTGTTTTGGCACGGAGTACGATGTACGTATTTATGCTTTAGCATACCGCATACGTGTGAGTGTTGCCATGACAGTATGTTTGCCATGCGGCTAGATGCTTATGTGATAAACTGTTTGAATGCCTGTGGGTGAAGGTCGGGTTGTCTGAGTTGGAATAGCTCATTGAAATCCGTATTTTAGCCTACTTGCGAGTAGCAAAATTCCAAAACATTTTTTTAAGACAAACGGATATGCAATGTTTTTTCCCAAATTAGGCAATCTAGTCTATACTTGTTTGCTACGCGCATAACATAGTAAATCTAGGCTAATAAAATGGAATAGGAACACATAAAGTTTTCAAAAATGGATATCGCGGTTAGTAGAGGCCGATCTTCGGATCGGGCGAGAGGGGGTGCTCATAGCTGACCTTCCCCGATCGTACCCTAGCTCCCGAGCAGAGACAACTCCGGTGATGACGGACATGTGGCCTTCGGCACCGAGTCAGGGTTTCCTAAATTCCCCCATAAAAAATGTTTAGGTGGCGACTCTGTATCTGGCAAAGCAGTCCATGTTTGGCACTTCTTTCCTAAAATCTGTTTTCTCAAAACGATTTGCCAGATTCGGACTCTTTGGTTCAAGATTAAGAACCGCGACACAAATCGAGTCCGAACTGTAGCGGGGTCCCTCGCGGACGTGCTACACCCGGTTACACAAAAATAGTCTCTCGGACCCATACATGAATAGCCCTTGGCTTACAAAAATTACAATCACAAACAAAAATAGAGTCTTATGTTCTCAATACATACTTCCACGCTCTAGTTCGGCAGATTTACCACGTCTTTTCCTGCACCAAAATCCCATAGGGGTAAGCATAAAATTCAGTAGAGAATTCTTAACAAAGTATATACATTTATGCAAGATTTCCAATATGAAATGCAAATGTTATGTTATGCCATTTGAAAGAAGACTACATTTTTCATCTTGTGAAAAACCATTATGCTCAATGAAAATTTGAGTTCTCAACAATTTAGTAATTTACAATTTAATTCAATGAGGCGGTAAATACGACTCAGGCAATTCCTAAGTTGGTATCTACAAATAGACATACTAGCACTACCAAAAATCCCACTTTACCGGTTGCTAACCGGAAGGGAAGTAGTACCTCCTCCGCGCATGTTTTCAGTCTTTCACCCCGAACACTCAGGCTAACTTAATCCATTTCATTTACACCTCCTATTCGGACTTACCAACGTATTTATCCCAAAACGTTTCAATAATTCCCATTTCAAAAATATACTTTTCTCAATGTAAACTTTTCCAAACTCAAATTCAAAATGTATAATTGTCAATTGAAAGAGGATGTAATGAAATAATTAACAATGCTTCATAACAATTCTCTATTTTTAAGTATCTTAACAACGATACGATGTTAACCACATTTCCCATTTTCCTCCCTTCAAAATTAATTCACAAAATACCACATGTTTAATTAAATCTATCAACACGTAGCAACATTTCCACCCCTTGTACAATTCTCGACATTTTAGTCATTTCAAGACTATATGCAATGTTCTTGAACATCAACTTCCCAAAAATCACAATTTTCATAATTCATGAAACTCAATAATGTGCCAATTCATAACTACATATGTATATGCATTTAACAATAAATTCAAGTACAGTCTCTAAATTCTCACACATCAA
Source organism: Camellia sinensis (assembly GCF_055761805.1). NCBI lineage: Eukaryota > Viridiplantae > Streptophyta > Magnoliopsida > Ericales > Theaceae > Camellia > Camellia sinensis. Next base: position 67,052,840 of record NC_138972.1, read on the forward strand.
GAAGTTATCATATTTGCAAACAACAACATAAAATTCGCACTTACTCCTTCATTTAACCCAAGAAAAATTCATAAATCCCCACATTTTTCCAAAACCCCCAATTTCTAGGTTTTTCACAAAAACCCAACATTTCCTCATCGCTTAGCAAAACCTCACTAAAAACATTATTCTTAAGCCAATGTGATTCAACTATTCAAGAGAATCTTTAAAAAGAAACAAATGATGAATTCTTTTACAAAACCACTAATTTCTTGAGCCAGAAACCAATTTTTACAAATAATCAAAGAAGAACTCTCAAAATCAACCAAAAACTTGCAAAACATATATATAACTCTAAGAAATTCCCTACCTCAAGTTTGGTAAAAAAAATGAGATGAAAGCCCTAAAATCAACGGTGTTGAAGCACAATCTCCACCGCACACAACGAAGCCCTCAGTTAGCTCTCCAACTTTGATAAAGGAACTCTGGTCAAAATATCAATGGATTTGGAGAGATCAAAGATATTATGAGGCTTAATGTAGGAAATATAAAGAGATGGAGGAGAAAAGGGTTTTTAGAGAGAGAGAGATGTGTATATAATGATATACACTCAGCCCAAGAAAAGAAGAAAAGGTAGATTTTTGGATTGCACACAGGCCCGCACGTGTGGCGCCCTCTCCCGCATGTGCAGAGCGTCTCTCCGCACATGCAGCCTTCACCCCCGCACGTGCGGTGGTCCCTCCCCTACACTTCACTCTGCACCTGCATATAATGCAGTGTACAATGCCCAAAAGTACTCACTTTCCTGCACATGCGCCCCAAGGCCCCGCATATGCGGCCCTAGTCCTCCAACCTAGAATTTCCTCAGCTCAAACCCCTAGCACTCCGGACCGAACCTGCACCCTCTAAAACAAGTGAAACTCAACACTGGAGTAAACAAGAATGACAATTTTGAAACGAAATCCTTCGAACACAACAACCCACTGAGAATGATATGTGAAGGGACTCACAACGTAGCTAATCATCACAGGACGGATGTAATTTCTAGAATTACAGGAAGCAATTTATATTCTAAGTAAATATCAAGAGGTGTATTTGTAATTTATCTAAAACTAAAACTAAAAAAAATATGAAAAACATGAAGGATAAGGATGAAGACCGAAAATCAAGACAAAAAGATGATAGACACTCGATCCATAAATCCAAATTTCAATTTTGTTTGACCAAAAGTTCAGGTACTAAAATATATTATCCAAAAGGACAAATTTAGACAAAATGACCAAAATAGATACATGGTCCCAATACCATCACACACACACACACACACTATATTTCTTTTTCGAACCCTAACCCTTTCTCTCTACTCTCCATAGCCGTCGATCGCCACTGTCCCTCCATCGTTAGAGCGCCATCGTTCCTATCACTTTATCGTTATCGGCGTGAGATCTTTGTCATCGTCTCCGACTTTTGTTACCTCACCACCGCCTCAGACAACAACATCCTCCGCATCGGCGACAATTTCCCGACCTCCCTCCAACAGAGCCGCTTTCGCTCCGCTTTCCTTCACCGCAATGTTTTCCAATTTCCCAATCACCACCTCAACTCCACGGTTCTCCATCGCCTTCGACAAGTAAGATGACTTGTTTGAGATCCCAACCATAGCTTGTTCAAAGCCTTGATCTGAGCAGATCGCCTCATTTCATCCATCAACGAAATCCTAACTCTTACATCACTACCCTTGAAATCACCTGTGATTATCTTTATTGCCATTGTCGTCTCCAGATCGTGAGTAAGATCTAAACTAGAAGGCTAGATCTAGCCATATCTATGAGTTGTTTGTATATAGATTATTTTTTGGTACACACTACATATTCTTGTAATTTTGTTAGTTTGGTTCATCTCTCTCTCTCTCTCTCTTATTTATCTATCTGTCTATATATAGATCTGTGTATACACATATATAAGCTTTCAATGCCATTAGAAGTAATTCTCAGAGTAGTTGTTGATAATCTGTATTTTTTTTTCTCTTTATTATTTGTTGATTGTTGTTATTGTTGATAATGATGAAACAAATTGGTACCCCTTCTCTTTGTCTTCTTTTTTTTTTTTATTTGAAAGATAAAGAGTGAGAGAGATGTTACTGTCGTTGTTGATAATGATTGCAACAGATATATATATATATATATATATATATTTCTTTTACAACAAATAGAGAGAGAAAATAGAAGTAAAGGAAGAAACAACAAATAAAAATTGAATAGATAAGGGAAAAAAATGAACAAATAGTTAAAAAATTTGTACAAATAGAAATTTTTTTTAATAGATAAATATAAATTTGAATAGATAGCAAATGAATTTGAAGAGATAGTTCAAAATTTTCAACAGATAGATAACGAGTAAAATAGAAATAAAATGTTCTCCATTAAAATAAAAAGACTTATCATTAAACTATTTCACAAATGGTGGACCTCTTATCAAAAAAAAAAAATTTATTGAACCTAACACCTTAAACAATTATTATAATGGGCTTTCCAACAATTATCTAAAAAATGATTGAAAATAAAAGTCAAAGAAAAAGAAGACCAAATTTTGAAACAAAAGTAAGATTGAGAAAGAAAGTCAAGTAAAAAAATAGATTGAGAATCCAAATAAAAGGAAGGCTAATTGTACAGGGAGCAAATATTCCTACGAGCCCGTACTCCTTTCTTCCAAGCTCTCTGTCTGTCCGATCGCCCTACGAACACAACGGCGGTGAGCTACCCGGCGGTATGTGGCCGGAAAACCCCTCCGACGGTCAAGTTAGCACACACTCAAGTAGAGAGAGAGAAAGGAGAGTTGAGTGTAAGTGTTTTTCTCACCAAATGATCATCTGTCCCAGCATGGGGGTTGCAGACATGCTTATATACTTTCTGTGCCCCAAATTTACTCCCATTAGTCTCTCGACACGTGGTGCTACTATCTCATCAGTCAGCACAAATCCAGCAATCACCACCTAACCAATCTATTAGGGTACCTTGGCGGAGCTTGGTAGATCAGCGGAACCTCACCGGTTTAACCTGACCGCGTTGCATGGCATACCTGTATGATCCATTCGCCGTGCTCCTGTACAACCGAGTTCGGCCGTATTCCGACGAGCCGAGCCCGAGAGAGGTCGGTCAAGTTAGCCGTCGCCCCTTCTACAGAGCTAACGCGTGCCTCCGTGGAAACCACAGAGGCAGGCGGACAGCCCAGCCGCACTTCCAGTAGACCGGTTTCAGCACCAAGAAGTCAAGTAGCTCAGTCCAAACATGCCCTTTGCCTTAACTGAGCAAAACCTTTCTGGACTGGCCCGTGCTACCACGGCCCAATTATGTTCGGTCCATAATCTGCCCGGCCGTTACCGTGGCTCAATCCAGCTCATAAATCTCCCTCTCAGTTGCCCCTTAATTTCGTCTGCAAAAGCGTGACTAGGATTACATGATCCGACCAGGGTAGACCCTTCCTCGGTCTTCAGTTTGCAAGACGACAACCGGGCTAGTTGATACGACTGGCTTCCAAACTTTCCCGGTCGACACCTCGACTTGCCATCTTGTCTCTTCAGTACTGACGCCGCCGTCAATAGGGACACATGTCACTCGCCCATTAGCCTCGAGTAGCCAACCATCACGTCCTTTCACATTCAAATTTTTGGCGGTTCTTCACCCCTACAAACACGCCATATCCCCCTTCATTTCACTCTTACTGACTCCCCTTAAACCTTCAACGTTCTAGAGCTCCAACCTTCATTCTTGTTCCTCTTCTCCGTTCGCGCGTGAAGACTCAGATTTAACCCCCTTCCTAATAAGTCCTTAGAGCACTGTATTGCTATTTCATTTGATATTTCACATTTTAGGGCACTAAATCCGTAGGTTTTAGGATATACCACCCAAAACCCTTTCCTGCCCCTATTCTCTTCGATGTTCTTCAGTCCCAGTGATGAACACATGAACACATGAGGATCTGGAGCGGACCGGGCTCCAGGTCTTCTTTTGATCCCAAAAAACATTGAGACCGAGCAATTTACAAGTTTACCAAAACCTTAGTAGAAATCGAGGTAGACAGAGGACTTGACCGTTCGACCGGGCTAACAACTGGTCCTCTTAAGCGACCGAGCTCCTTGGTTTGCCTTTGCCTCCGAGGTGGTCTGGCACTCTTCATGACCGAGCTAAAAGCTCGTTCTGTGCGACCGCACTTCCACTTACACTTGTCATCCTTTTACTGCAGAGTCCAAGGGGACCACAGACCAAATACTGAGGCTCTCAAAGACCGAGCAGCCACCAAACACCAGTCTGCCAAACCACCTCAGCCGAGCTAAGACCAGCCGGTCACACATGGGGCGCTACCACTTCTTGGTCGATACGTCGGCCGCTCTAGCCGCATTCCGGGAAGAATACGGTATCCCGGGCGACGTCCACCTAGAGCTCGGTGAAGAGGAAACGATCTCTTGGGGCAAATCCGACCAGTGCCCCTTCACCGTGCTTTCCATCATAGAAGGTGGGCTTCGCTTCCCGGTCAACCCGCTTATTTGCGAATTCTTGCGGCATACCGGGCTAGCTCCAACCCAGGTTTCAACCAACACTTACAGAATAATCAACGGGGTCCATGAGCTAAATAACCGGTTAGGAACCAACCTTGGTCTGGCCGAGATACTTCGCCAATACACCTTAGGGCACACAAGCAATGGCCTCGCCTACTATTTAAAGATCAGACCGGGCAAGGAGAAAATAGTGACCGGTACCCCAGACAAGGACTTGCATGGCGATGACTTTTCCTGAGTGTCCGGCAATTATGAAACGGCCAAGATGCCGGGCTGGTATATCAGCAAAAATTTCGGCGAGACATGTAAGCCATGCTAATTGCTCGGTCGATTTGCTATATTTCATTGTTCTGTACTTAGCATTTGCAAGCCAACTACCATTATCCCAACAAAGCCGCCATCAGAACCGTGCTCCTCTACCGCAATTGGGATTGCCACGACCTCATCGGTTACACTCCGACATACAGATATTCAGCTCCACGCCAGAGTAAAGTCACAGACTTTCTTCGCGCTCCATCTCTACCTCCCGATCCCACATTACCAGACGTGCCATTCATCCGGTTGACCGAGGCAGAAGAGATGGCCAAAAGAAGCCGCATCAAGAACCTCATCCCTGCCACCTCCACTGAGATATTGAGCATCGAAACCCGCTCTTCTGCTACCGGGCAACCCAACGGGACCATGGTTGCATTGGCGTCTCCTGCCACCGGGCAAGCCAGCAGGGACAACCGCCGGGCTGGCAAAAGGCCTCGCGCAGACCCTTCCGCCGAGCTAGTTGCGGAGCTCAACACCGAGCAGCCGGCTGTAACAGCTGACCCAATTCCACCATGGAGGCTGCAGCTTAAGCACCGGGGAAAGGAGATCCCAGAAAACGCCTCAATCAAAGGCGACAAGGAGCATCTGCTCGCCTTCGATCTCTCCAAAGCTCTTCTTCTACCGAGCGACGTGGTTGGCAGTGACTATGTGCCAGACACCCAGTTGGTGAAATCCTCGGTCAAGTCCATGGCCAAGGTAAGCATCTTAAATTTTTCATTCGAATTTCACAAGTGTTTGCTCAGTTTCCATTCTAATCAAACTTACTCCTTGCAGGCCATCCAAAAACAGCACTTGGTAATGGAAAGGATCCACCGACTCCGGCAGAGGGCAACTAACTCTGCCGGCCAGGTCGAAAGCCTTCAAACTGAGCTCGGGTGAGCCAAGTCTTTACTGGAGATGGCCAACTCTGATAACGCTAGGCTGCTCGGTCAACTTGGATCTACCGAGAAAAAAAGAGACGTGCTCCGGGCCGAGCTAGATTCGATGAAACGATCAAGGGAAGAGGAGCTGAAGGCCGCCAACAACGCCGGTTTCCTTGAGGCCGATGAGAGTTACACAAAGCAAGTCTGCGCTACCCAAGATATTTTCTTCAAGGCATGGTGAAAAGCTGCTTGTGAACAGCTCGGCCAGGGATTGGGAACCGATGTGTTCGTTTTCCCTCCAGTTGCCTTCCTACCGAGCTATCTTGTGCCCTATGCCAACGACATCTTCAGCGCGTTGCAGGCTGAAGCTGAGGAAAAGGGAGCTGAAGATGCCGAGAAAAATGCGGAGGAAGAAAATCGCCAAGAGCAGCCCGGCCAAACGGAGACCGGTGTCCAAGACCAAACACCAACGGTCAACCTGAAGGCAAGCGGAAATGAATTCACTGACCTTTCCCCCCTAGTTTAGTTTTCTTTTGTCTTCTTTCTTTTGTGTCTGAACATGTAACCGGGCTATCTGCTACTCCTCTTGTAGTTATTTTGCACATCAATGAAAAAGTTCAATTTTCATCAAGTGTTTGCACGGTCTTCAAGCTAAATAACTTCAGCCGAAAAATACCTCGGCCAAACCAATCATTTTGTTTAACTTACTTAACCGGAAAAGACATCTCAGTTTCAAGCATAAAGTTGAGTGAATCATCAACTGTTTTAATCGGAACAATAAATCTCGGTTTAAATATAAAAGTTGAGCAAATCATCAACTCAGGCAGCCGGAATAAAGCTCCACGAAAGTTGAATAAATAATCAACTTAGTCAACCGGAATAAAACATCTCGGTTGAAATCTCAAAGTTGAGCAAAACATAAACTCATTCAACTGGAGTAAACATCTCGTTTGAGAATCTCAAAGTTGAGCAAGACATCAACACGTTCAACCGGAGTAAAACATCTCGGTTTAAATCTCAAAGTTGAGCAAAACATCAACTCGTTCAACTCGGGTAAAACATCTTGGTTTTAATTTCAGAGTTGTGCAAAACATCAACTCGTTCAACCAGAGTAAACATCTCGATTGAGAATCTCAAAGTTGAGCAAGACATCAACTCATTCAACCAGAGTAAACATCTCGGTTGAGATTCTCAAAGTTGAGCAAGACATCAACTCATTCAACCGAAGTAAAACATCTCGGTTGAGAATCGCAAAGTTGAGCAAAACATCAACTCGTTCAACTGGAGTAAAACATCTCGGTTTAAATCTCAAAGTTGAGCAAAACATCAACTCTTTTAACCGAAGTAAAATATCTCGGTTGAAATCTCAGAGTTGAGCAAAACACCAACTCTTTTAACCGGAGTAAAACATCTCGGTTGAGAATCTCAAAATTAAAAAGCAACAATCAGAATACTAAGGTAAAGATGAGACACTTCTATATATTGACAAAAAGAATATTACATTCTGAAGTGTAAGGCAAAAAATTCCTTTCCACAAAAAGAAAACAAAAGCTAAAAATAGTACAATTTGAGGTTGGTCGCATTCCATGGCCGGGGTATTCCTCTTCCCCCAGGGTCCTCCAAGTGGTATGCCCCCTTGCCCACCAGACCGGTGATCTTGTAGGGTCCTTCCCACTTTGCCCCTAGTTTGCCTTCACCTGACACTAGGGTATTGCCCATGACCTTCCTCAAGACCCAGTCACCCACTTTGAACGGTCTAGGGTGCACCGTTTTATTGTATTTTCTTGAAAGCTCTTGTTGGTAGGCGGCCACATGGATGAGAGCCTTTTCTCGGTGTTCTTCCACTAGGTCTAATTCCATAGCAATGGCTTTAGCGTTCAGCTCAGGCTCAAAACTTTTACTTCTGAGGGTGGGCATACCAACTTCCAAAGGGATGACCGCCTCCATGCCATATTCCAAGGCAAAAGGAGTTTCCTCGGTTGGTCGGCGCGGGGTCGTTCGGTATGCCCAAAGGACACTTGGGAGTTCCTCGGCCCATTTGCATTTGGCTTTCTCAAGCCTTTTCTTCAACCCATCAAGAATGGTCTTGTTTGATACTTCTGCTTAACCATTAGACTGCGGGTAAGCCAGGGTAGAATTGTAGAATTCAATCTTCAAGTCTTCACAAAATCCTCTGAATAGGCGGCCGTCAAATTGGGTGTCGTTATCCGAGATCAGAATTTTAGGGACGTCAAACCGCATTACCACATTCTGCCAGACAAACCGTTTGACGTCTTTCTCCTTGATTGTCGCCAAAGGCTCAGCTTTAACCCATTTGGTGAAGTAGTCTGTGGCCACGATGAAGAACTTTCGGTTGCCTGGCGCCGTTGAGAGTGGTCCCACTATATCTAGCCCCCACATCGCAAAGGACCAAGGGCTGGTGAGGGGAAGAAGTTCCCTGGCCGGTTGGTGGATTTGGTGGGCAAACTTCTGGCACTTCTCACGTTTGCGAACATACTTCTGCGCGTCTATTTGCATGCACGGCCACCAATATCATTGTGATATAGCCCGGTAGGCCAGAGATCTGCCCCCTATGTGACTGCCACAGATGCCTTTGTGAATTTTGTATAGGAAGGCTTCTACGCTGCTTGGGTGCACACACCTTAAATAGGGACCGGTGAAAGACTTCTTGTATAAAGCGCCTGATGGAGAGAGCCAAAACCGCTCTGACTGCACCCAGACTTTATGTGTTTCCTTCTTGTCAGCTGGAAAGGTCCATTCTCTGAGAAAGAGGATAATAGGGTCCATCTAAGAAGGACCTAGCTCGGCGTAGAGTACTTCTGTCTGTCCGGTTTCCTCAATGCTGGGCTTCGGTAAGAACTCAATCAGGAAAAGGCTGGGAGATGTGTTATCGACCATGGAAGCAAGGCCGGCTAATTCGTCTGCGCGGCTATTTTCTTCACGACCAATCTGTTGGACCCTTATCGCCTGGAATCGCTTGATGTGGCCTCAGACCAGAGCTTGGTACTTCACCATTATGTCATCCTTTGCTTCATAAACCCTAGAAACTTGGTTAACCACAAGCTAGAATTACTGTAAACCATTAGCTCGGAGGCGTGCATCAGAAGGGCGCTTTTTAACCTGGCCAAAAGCACCTCGTACTCAGCCTCATTGTTTGATGCAAGGAATCCAAGGGTGATAGAGTGTTCGATGGTCAGTCCATCTGGCGAAATCAGAACTATGCCCAGCCTGGCACCGTGGCGGTTAGAAGCCCCATCTACAAAAAGTTTCCACATTTCGCCTACAAAAAGCTTCCAACATTCTGAAGGGTCATGAGAGGCCTGAAGGTTGACGTTACCACGATCGCTTAGCTGTTCGGTTTCAAGTTCAATGCTGATTGGTTCCACTTCCTCCCCCCTTGGTGATGCAGCACCGGACCGAGCAGGTTGGTCGGTAAAACCCAACTCCGCCGTCGCATCACCGGGTTGTAGTGTCGTATTGGTTGAAGGTTCTTCGGCTAGGCGCGCAAGTTTCATGTTGCCAACGTCGCCGAGCTGCGTTATTTCGGTTGAGACTATATTCACCTCCTCGTCTGCCGCGACAAGATCCACCGGGCATATCGGATGAGTCCTTGGTGAGAATTTAGCAACAAAATTGGCCAATGTCTAGGCTTTTATAGCAGTACGCGGTTGGAACTTGACGTCAAACTGTCCCAATTCCACCGCCCACTTGAGAATTCGATCGGAGAAGTCCACCCGTTCGAACAAGGCTTTGAGGGGGAACTCGGTCAAAACGATGATAGTATGAACATGAAAATAGTGCGCCAACTTCCTGGAGGCCATCATCAATGCCAATGCAAGTTTTTCCAGTTGCAAGTATCTCGACTCTGTCGGTAGCAAGGTTTTACTGACGTAGAAGATGGGGAGATGCTTGATTCCTTCCGACCGAACAAGCACTGCACTGACTGCATGCTGGGAAACGGCCAGATAAAGGTAAAGTTCTTCGTCGGGCTTCGGTGTGACCAATAGTGGTGCTGAAGACAGATACTCCTTCAGCTCGGCCAAAGCCCGATCACATTCTCCATCCCATGAAAACTTGGATTTCAAAGCTTGAAAGAACGGGTGGCAGTGATCTGATGACTGGCTTATGAATCGATTAAGTGCGGCAGCCATTCCGGCCAGATGCTGCACATCCTTAGTCGAGCTGGGCTGCTTCAATTCTTACACGGCTCGGATCTGTGTGGGGTCTGCTTCGATGCCTCGGTTTGTGACTAGGAAGCCCAAAAAATTTTCGGATCCTACGCCAAAGGCACATTTTGACGCATTCAGGCGTAGCTTGTGTTGTTTGAGAATGACGAACATCTAGGCCAAGTCGGACAAGTGGTCTGCTTGATGTTGGCTTTTGACCACCATATCATCAATATAAGCCTCCATTATCCAGCCTAGCAGAGGAGCAAACATCTTGGTCACCATCCTTTGGAAAGTTGCCTCGGTGTTCTTCAAACCAAAAGGCATGACCCGGTAGCAGAAGAGTCCCCTTAGAGTAGTGAAGGAGGTGATTTCTCGATCGGGGCTGTGCATGGCAATCTGATGATAACCGTGGTAGGCATCTAAGAAACTGAGCCTGTTATGTCCAGCCGTTAAGTCCACAAGCTGGTCTATTCTAGGCATTGGAAAACTGTCTTTAGGGCAAGCTCGGTTGACGGTCTTGTAGTCGACGCAAACTCGCCACTTCCCATTCTTCTTGGGTACAACAACTGTGTTCGAAATCCACCAAGGGTAGTGCACTTCCTGAATAGCTCGTGCCTCAAGCAAGTTCTTTACCTCCTCTGTGACTACCTCGTCGTGGTGCAGCGCCGATCTCCTCGTTCTCTGAATGACCGGCTTTGCGCCAGGAAAAGCATTCAAATGATGACAAATAAAGCTCAGATCAATGCCAGGCATGTCGTAAGGCAACTATGCGAAGACTTCAATATTCGTCATCAAGAATTCCACCATCTCGGTCCTTTCCTATGCGGTGAGGCTTGAGCCGAGCAGAAAGAACTTGTTCGGGCTGTCAGTGTCAATTCACACTTCTACCAACTCTTCAACGGCTTTGTCCTCGGCTTTGGTGCCCACATCGTCTAGGACCTCCCGGTCTCCCAGTTCTTTTATCATTTGGACGAAGCCTTTGGCAGCTCGGCTCCTATTTACTGCCATGAAGCATTGCTTCGACATGACTTGATCGCCCCAAACCTCCTCAATTGCCCCCATAGCCGAGGGGAATCTCATTACCTGATGGTAGGTCGACGCTACGGCTTGCATAGCGTGAAGCCATCCCCTTCCAAGGATCAAGTTGTATATGGACAGCACTTGCAATACCCAGAACTCCACTTGCTTGACCACGGATCCCGCTTAGACTGGTAGAATAATCTTTCCCAAAGGCCACTCAGGTTGTGAGTTGAAACCAACCAGTGGCGAAGTTGCCGGAGCCAAGTCTGTATCCCGAAGCTTGAGCTGCTTGAATGCGTCGTAATACATGATCTCGATTGAGCTTCCCTGATCGATCACGATGCGTTTGACATCGAATTCTTTGATGCAGAGTGTGACCACTAAGGCATCGTTGTACGGCGTCTGAATGCACTCTAGGTCCCTTGTAGAGAAACTGATCACGTCTTTTTCTTCGGTCTTGCCCCTTTTGATCGCGGGCTAGACCGACAAAACTTTCCTTATGTGCTCCGCTTTCTTGATCATACCTTGGAGTTCACATACACGCGCCGGTTCCACAATGCCGTGGATAACATTAACAATGCCCTGAGGGGGTACTTCTAAGTCATCCGATCCACGAGGATCAACCGGAGCAGGATGCGCGGCTTTAACACCCCTATCAATGTAAAAGTCTAAGTGTCCGGCTGCGACTAGCTCCTCCCAGTGTTGCTTCAAAGGCAAACAATTCTCTGTCCGGTGTCCGCGCTCCCGGTGAAATGTGCAACGGTACCGTGGATTGAAACGCTTCTGTGCATCGCCTAACTTAGCAGGAAACCGGACATAATCCTCGTCACGGATTTCACTAAGTATGCGATAAATTGAAATCTTAAAGACCGTGGTGATGTCGGTCCTAGCTTTCAACCTTCTGTTCATATCAGCTACGTCGTCGCGGGGGTATTCATCTCAGTCATTCCGTCGACCCCTACCCCGGTTTCGACGATTTGAACCTTGGTCAGATTCCTCGGCGCGATCATTTGAATGGTTGGTCTCTTGTCCGACCGCGTGCACCTTGCCAGCCGACCTCTTGTCTGTTGCTACCGGAGTTGCCTTCGCAGTAGATGCTACCGCATCATCTTCTACTCGGATGTGCTCATTGATGCGCTGCATTAATTGGCCCATGGATGTCGGCTGGTGCATAGTAAGTGAATCCCGTAGCCTATGTCTAACCGGGAGACCACGCTTATATATTGAGTGATTGTCAGGTTGACCGGGCAATCCAAGATCTCATTGAAAGTTTCCCAACATCTGGAGTTGTATGCCTTAAGTGTGTTGCTCGGCTCCATCTTGACACTAAAAAGGTGGTCAACTTCCTTCGGCGTTTTGGTGTTGGTCTTGAAACGTGTCATGAAGGCTTCCGCCAACTGTTGTCACCCTTCGATGCTTCCCTCCGGCAACCTCTCGAATCATTTCAAGCCCAGCTCACCCAAACTTGACGGGAAGATAAGGCACATAAGAGCGTCATTTCGCCTATGTCCGGCCATGACCTGTCGGAAGTGGCTTACATGCATATATGGATCGGTTTTTCCGTCGTAGAGCGTGAACTTTGGCTGGTGGAAGCCCGTCGGAAGTGGTGTTGTTTCTATCTCCAGGGAGAAAGGAGTGGCGCTCAGCCTTGCCAAGTCTGTGTTTAAAAGGAGAGGCGCAGCTAGGCGGGGTGGAGGCATTCCGACCTCTTTATTGGCGTGAACCCCATAGGATAGCCGCTGGAACGCCAGCACCGTCTGAGGCTCCCGTCGGCGAGCCAGTTCCTTTAAGACTACCCGCAAATCCTCTAAATGAGCGGAATAAGAATACCTCGACGTCATCGCCGGACGTGAGGGTTGATAGGTGCTGTCTTGCGCACTGGACTTCTCTACGTGCGCGTCGGAATCTCCAACCTTGTAACTTCTGGTGATTGAGATGGACGGAGTACGCCGCTGGCTCTGACTGCCTGAACGGCGGGGTTGGGTATGCTCACTGTGGTCTCCCACTCTAGCTACACCCTTCCCTTTGACATGTCGCTTAAGATCCTCCATCTCCGCCGCCATTCGCCGGATGACGGCGCCTTGGTCCCCTAGCTTGTATTCCAGTCGTCTGGCATGCGATTCTCTCCACCGCCGGTGACCGTCTGGACTCCGTGAATGACTAAAGCTTCTTCCGCACTTATACCGCGCGTCTCTTAAATGTCCTCCTGGAGAAGTCTCCAGGTCCGCCATAGGAAGGATGGTGGGATGTCCTTCTCTCCGTCAGCCTAACTCTGGGGTAACTCCGTCAATGGCAGACAACGAAATCTCATCATTGTTCGCCATGGAAGGCGATCAGATGAGCCTGGAAGACAAGGTTTTGTCTGTCAAGTTCCCACAGACGGCGCCAATTGTACGGGGAGCAAATATTCCTGCGAGCCCGTACTCCTTTCTTCTAAGCTCTTTGTCTGTCCGATCGCCCTACGAACACAATGGCGGTGAGCTACCCGACGGTGTGTGGCCGGAAAACTCCTCCGACGGTCAAGTTAGCACACACTCAGGTAGAGAGAGAGAAAGGAAAGTTGAGTATAAGTGTTTTTCTCACCAAATGATTATCTGTCCCAGCATGGGGGGCGCAGACATGCTTATATACCTTCTGCGCCCCAAATCTACTCCATTAGTCTCTCGACACGTAGTGCTACTATCTCATCAGTCAGCACAAATCCAGCAATCACCACCTAACCAATCTGTTAGGGTACCTCAGCGGAGCTCGGCAGATCGGCGGAACCTCACCGGTTTAACCTGACCGCGCTGCGCGGCATACCTGTATGATCCATTCGTCGTGCTCCTGTACAACCGAGCTCGGCCACATTCTGACGAGCCGAGCCCGAGAGAGGTCGGTCAGGTTAGCCGTCAGCCCTTCTGCCGAGCTAACGCGTGCCTCTGTGAAAACCACAAAGGCGGGCGGACAGCCCAGCCGCACTCCCAGTAGACCGGTTTTAGCACCAAGAAGCCAAGTAGCTCGGTCCAAATATGCCCTTTGCCTTAACCGAGCAAAACCTTTCTAAACTGGCCCGTGCTACCGCGGTTCAATTATGTTCGGCCCATAATCTGCCCGGCCATTACCGCGGCTCAATCTAGCTCATAAATCTCCCTCTCACTAATATATATATATATATATATATTTGGAAAAAAGAAGAAGAAACAAGAGTAGAAAATTGATGAAAAAGTTGTTTGGTTGAATTTTTAAAACTTATTTTTCGATATTTTTTTTAAGTGATTAAAAATTAATTGATAAAAATAATATATTTAAAATTTTAAATTTATTTGCTCTGTTTGGTTTTAAAACTCAAATACTATTTTTGATTTTTTTTGATTTTTTATTTTAGTAATTTTTTTTTCATATTTTAATAAGTTTTTTTTATTTATTTTCTATATTCACTTACTTTTAATAAATTTAAAAAGTAAAATATTTGTGAAATATAAAAGAAAAATCCATCAAATATAGAAAAACATAAAAAAACATTTTTGAATATTTTTTGTATTTAGTAATTTTTTTAGACTTCTTCATAATCTTTTTTTTTTTTTTTTTTTTTTTTGTATCTTTACGTTAGTTGCATTCAAAAAGTAAAAAAATAAATACTATTACTAAGGTCTTGTTTTGGAATAGGTTATTTTAATAAGTTTTGACTTTTTACAAAAAAAAAATATATAAAAAAATAGAGAGAATAATGCGATAACTTATAGTAAATTTTAATTTTTAACTAAAATATTAAAAATATACAAAAACAAATAAAGAAAATTATATGATAACTTATAATCATTATAATTTAAATTAAAATATTTAATCCCTAAGCCTAAAACAATACAAAAAACACAAAACATAAAACAAGCGGCTTTTTTGAAATTTTGAATTTTCTTACATACATGCATATAGGGCTGTGCAAAATACCGCTCAATCTACTAAAATCACACCGATCCGCACCGCTCTATCTACTAATCATGGTTTAAACTTTAAGATTTATAATCCGCCTTCGAAACTACTCCACTTCGCTTTCGAAACTACTCCACTCCGCTATAGTTAATACATATATATTTTTAATCTATAATGAAATATCAAAATAAAATGTGTGTAAAAGAGATTTAGGCCTCGTTTGGGAACATATGTTTTTAATAACTTTTTGACTTTTTGGTTAAAATATGATGTAAAAAAAACTAGTATGTTTGGGATGACTTTTTGATTTTTTACAAAAAGTTGTGCAAAAAGTAGAGAGAAAATTGATATCTGACTTTTTGATATAGGTTGCTGACTTTTTTGATTTTTTTAATGACTTTTTGACTTTTTGGCTAAAATCACTACTTGCCAAACGAGAGCTTAATATGTGAAATCTATATAATAAAATATGATGGTTTTTGAAAATATATAAAATGTATCAGAGATACATTTTGAATCAATGGTCTGTATCAATCCTAAATATATATCAATAGCTCAAATATATTTTCTTCCCGCCTAAACGTTAGCCCTCCCACCTACCTACGTCCCATCCCTATTCCCTTCTTTTCTCTCTCTTGCTCTCTCTCTCTCTATTCTCACGTCTCCTCCCCATTCCCACTTTATCTCTCTCTCCCTCTCTGTTATTCTTCTTTCCTACCCTCCCTCTTGGTTCACTCTTCTCGAACTCAGCTCGCACCCTCCCGACGATGCTCTCCAGTTCTCCAGTCCTCGATTTTTGCATCTCGAACTCGACTCGCAAGGTAGCCTTTATCATCTTCTGAAATTTTTAGGTCTATTTTTGCGTTTTCTTCTAAGGTATTCATTCCCTTTTCCCACCACTTTGAATTGTGTTGATTATGGACATTTGACGAGTTTTTTGCATTTTCTTTGAATTATTTGATTCAATTTCAGTTTCTTTTGCATTTTCTCTGAATTCTGTTAATGGGTATCATTTTTTTTTGTTTCAGTATCTTCAAAGTTCTGAGACAAATTAGATCTAATTTGATATAAATGGTGTTTTTTTTAATGGAGAAACTAGGCAAACCTTTTTTCCATTGGATTGATAATAGTTTACTACTTGAGTCTTTCAGCTCACAATTAATTGGAATAAAATTTTTTTTTTTTTTGGTCTATCTTTTTATAAAAAAGACAAACTAATTTCATGACTCAGAAATTTTACCAAGTTTTTCTGCTAAACGACCAACTAAATGAAGCTTAGAAACTGTAGGCTCGCACCCTCGTTACCATTGGTTTTGTAGTTTAGGTGTCTGACAGAATGTCTGTGAGTCCTTCATATTGGTTTGAAATTTTAGGAAATTAGGAGTTGGAATTGGTTCATTCTTTACCTGCTCGCAAATCTTTTTGCTTTATTGTTGACTATAAACTGTGCTCACACCAATTGTTTCAGTTCTCCTTGCAATATCTGTTCCAGAAATGAAAAATAATACATGGAAGTGTAAGGTATGCATTCCCTTTAAGCGCTAAATTGTACAGATTCAGTCAATTTGTTATTTTTATTTTTTTGCTAGGGATGTACTTACAACTACTTGGTAGCATGGGGTTTGTTACATTTGAGAGGGACACAAATGCCTTGAGAGCCAGAAAAATATTGATACATAGAATAATAAACTCCAATTCCCTCTCAAAACAAGAATGAAATTAGAATCTAGAAAAGCCCAGAGTGTTGCAATAAAAAATAAAGAATAAAAAGACATGTACAGGGATTACCCCCATTTTGGTCTAATAATAACCCATACCCATGTAACATCAATGGGAACAATTTTGGCCACAATATTCTCCAACCAAGAAAGCAATATCAAAATAATGGTTCCAGACCATTTTGTTCAACTCAGAAATAAATAAACATATAATTTCACAGCTATTCCCATAATATAATTTTGATTTCTGACAAACAAATAAGGTATGTGTACAATACTTTTGAGATCACATAGTTATGAACAAATATCAAAGTTTTGTTTCATTCAAGCTAGAATAAGCTTCTTTTTCTTAGGATAGACATGTTTATAAACCAAATTCAATATTATATCACATAATTCCTGGCCACATAGTCAATTTTCTGTCAGGAACAGAACGCCAATTTAAAACAACATTATGCCAAGAGGTGTTTAAACAATCATCTAAATATCGCTGACCTCTAATTCTAGTTCTGCATGCCAGGCTATTTTGGGAGATGATGAGCAGAAACTGGTTCAATGAGAGAAGAATAGTGTTTGGCCTCGGAGAAAGAGGATGACTTATTGAGAAAGTTTATGAAAAGGCAAAGAATCAAACATTAGTTAAGAATTGGAGGCAAGT
Source organism: Camellia sinensis (assembly GCF_055761805.1). NCBI lineage: Eukaryota > Viridiplantae > Streptophyta > Magnoliopsida > Ericales > Theaceae > Camellia > Camellia sinensis. The sequence goes on from NC_138972.1 coordinate 67,070,029, forward strand.
AATCTAAGTGACACTTCTTTTTTTTTTTTCCTTTTTTAAATGTTGTGACTGAGGAGGATGAACCAGACACTTCCTACTATTTTTCGTCTCAAAGGTACTGACTCAACACACATACACAATTAATGAAATGTTTGATTCTTTAACGAGAAATGTGTGTTAATTTTTTATTTATAAAATGGGTTTTTCTATATTATGAGTTTTTCTAAATACTCATAAATATACATGGATCTATAAATACTCCTGAGTTTGCTAAATACGCTTTCACTATTGATATGAATTTTCCTATATTTATTGGGTTTTTTGTGTTTTTCTATTTTTTGTCCCTTTTATTTGGGAGTGGTGTTTGGTAAGCTATGATAAAATATATATATATATATAGTTTCAGCATTGTCTATTACTTTTTTAAGACTCTGTAAACAATTGTCCCCTTATTATATGCTATTGATTTGTTGTTTTATCCATTGACTTTTATTATATCTGTTTAGTCTTATAGTTTATTTAATTTCAATCTAAATTTTGTTAGTTGCTGCCCATGAGCTAACCAAATAGATCCAAAGGGGCTGGTTTGATATTTTGCTTATGGTCATGTATTGTTTAATAAATATTCAAAATTTATTTAAGGTTGGAAGCAAAATGAATCTGAATGGGTGTAGGTGAAGATTGAAGAAGGTGATGAAGGGTTACATACACAAAACTGATGGGACTAAACTGATATAATAAATGGCTTTGAGTTTTTGGTCAAAATAAATGAGGTTTTTTAGGCTGTGTTGATTTATAAATGATGGGGTAATTAAGTTGGTTAGAGTTTGTTGTTGAATTACCAAGCGAAGAGTTTCTTTTTTGAACTTTATTTTATTAAATTCTTTCGTAAGAACACTTCTTTCTTAGATTTTCCTTCTAACCTTATGTGATCAATTAAAGAAAGTTCCAAAAAGAAAGAGTTGAAAAAAATAAAATCCAAAGAAAAGATTGATTGATTTTCGTAAATTAATGTTTTTATTAGTCATTAATTTATATATGTGTTGACAATGTGTTGTGTTTGTTCGTAGTGTTTGCATTGGGTAAACAATTATTATTTTGCAACAATGTTTGTGTTTAGTTTGAATTGGGGTCTATAAAAAAACTCTTCATTAGTGTGACAATGCATGTGTTTGTTTTGAATTGGGTAGTTTCTTTTAATTATCATATTGCCTTTTTTCTGTATTTTACAGATGGATGAAGACTAGAAACGAATGGTAATATTGACTCCCTTATAGGTCTACATTTTTTTAAGCTTAAGTTTTTCTCATCTCTCTAATGATTTTGTATTTATTGTTATGTAAACTAAACGTGCACTTCTTTGATTGATGAGTGTTGAAAGAAGGGCAATCTCGAGTGAGCAACAATCTCGAGGGCATAACTTACATTATTTTTGATTTTATCGTTGACAAACTTTGAAAATGATTGACGTTGTATAAAGTTAAAGATATTTTGAGGCAAATTGCCGTTATATAAACTTATATTGATTTGGTTTAGTTTGAGAGATAGACATTTAGAGGTGTTTGTTATTTAAATTTTGATCAAGAATACCATTTTCGTATTGGCATGGTGTGCTCCAAAGGGAGAATACCATTTTATTGTTCCTCTTATTTTGAAGTTGTGTCTATAATAAAGAGGATCCCCTTGCTCAAATGTATATTATCTATTCATTTTTTTTATGTCACGAGAAAACAGAATTTTAGGTATACTTGATTTTCAGTATTCTTAGCTTAAGAAAGAATGATAAATGAAAATTATTCAAACAAAATATTATTTACACCGTACCTTTAGGTACAGACATACACTAATTTATTACAAATTAATAATTATATATATAAAAAATATTATCTAAAATTAATTTATATTATATATATATATATATATAAAATATTATATAAATTAATGTTATATATTATATAAAAATTTAATAATTAATTAAAATATTTTTTAATCTCTCAATTCATTCAAAATCTCTCTAACCATAATTTATTAATATGTCACGCTATTAATTTACCACTCCATTTATAATTTTAAGATAATACTAAAGATACTAAATTTTTTACTAAATAAATGATCAAATATCAATGTGAAATTCACAATTTTATAAGTCCTACACTAGCGGTAACCCGTGCTATGCACGGGCAAGTACCAAAAAATGATAAATAATGTTGAACATGCTAAAAATTAACAATTAAATACTATGATATTTATTAAGATGGGTATTGAAATAATATATTTAGTGATCTTACTATATTTAATTAAATAAATTTTAGAAGAAAAAAAAGTTGAACTGAAAATTAAGAGTAAGAGTAGATTCTGTAAATATAAGATATAGATAAAAATAAATTAAGTTTAAATTTGATGATAAACTATAAATATATATATATATATATATATAAGAAAATTAGACAAATCCTAGAAAAATGAGGTAGAGAGAAATTCAGTAATTGAAAAAAAAAAAAAAAGTTGAAATTTAAAATTAAAAAATAAGATAAGACAAGCTTGAAAAGAAAAATAAAATCTAATATAACTCTAATAACAGAAGAAATGGAGAGGGTAATAATTAAAAAATTAGATAAGAGTGAAATGCCACTTATAATTTTTTAAAATTCGTAAAAAAAAACTAAAATAAAATCGAGGTAGTATGTTAAAAATCATATAAGATTTAAGTGTCACTTATAATTTTTTAAAATTTAAATTTTGTGTAGTTAAAAAATAAGCAATTATGTTATCTTATTATACAAATTTTAACTCTATTTTGTGTCTACTACCTACAATTTAATCAAATTTTGTCTTCTAAAGCTACTTAATTGAAATAAAAAAGAATAAAAAATTATAAGAATATAGAAAGTGAAAATCAGATAAAAATAGAATAAACTTAATTAAAAATCAAAAGCAAGAATCGATCCTGTAAATATAAGATAAAGATTAAAAAAAAAATCAAATGCAAATTTGAAGATAAATTATACGAATATAGAAAGAGAAACTTAGATAAATTGAAAAAGTAAAAGAGAGCAAAAAAAACATAATATGAGATTTAAAACATGTGCTTCTTTTCACATAAGATGCTAAAAATTTTGCATAATTGGTTAAATCACCCGTTTAATTTCTTTAGAACGATATTTTTGTTCTCCAATCTTTTTGTCTAATTTCATATTGTCATAGAAGTTAGGTTTTGAGATTTATAAATTTATTTATTTATTTATTTCATATATCCTTGGGTAAGACATAAATTGATGAAAAAATTTGAATTAGAGTCAAACTCATCTTTTATTTTTAAATATTTTGAAAATCTTTTTTCTTTAAATATTTTAAAAATCTTTTATATCCATGTCATAAGTAATTAAAAAGTGAAATAAAAAATATAAAAAAAGATAAGAACAAATAGGAAAATAGAATGAGAGAAGAATGGATGTGCCACGTAGGAAAGAGGTTCATGAGATGTTAGGATTGAGAGTTTTGTTTTGATGAAGAAATTTGAATTAGAGTCAAACTCATCTTCTGTTTTTAAATATTTTGAAAATCTTTTATCTTTAAATATTTTGAAAATCTTTTATATCCATGCCATAAGTAATTAAAAAGTGAAATAAAAAATATAAAAAAATCTTTTATATCCATGTCATAAGTAATTAAAAAGTGAAATAAAAAATATAAAAAAAGATAAGAACAAATAGGAAAATAGAATGAGAGAAGAATGGATGTGCCACGTAGGAAAGAGGTTCATGAGATGTTAGGATTGAGAGTTTTGTTTTGATGAAGAAATTTGAATTAGAGTCAAACTCATCTTCTGTTTTTAAATATTTTGAAAATCTTTTATCTTTAAATATTTTGAAAATCTTTTATATTCATGCCATAAGTAATTAAAAAGTGAAATAAAAAATATAAAAAAAAGATAAGAAAAAATAGAAAAATAGAATGAGAGAAAAATAGATGTACCACGTAAGAAAGAGGTTCATGAGATGTTATGATTAAAAATTTTTAATTTTTTAAGAAATCACTACATTTATTTATAAAAATAATATAGATTCGTGTATACATGTGAGAAATTTAATCATTTATTTGGTGAAAAGTTAATAACTTCTAACATTTTCCATAATTTTATTGACAGATCGTCGGTACTAGCCACCGCTCATCCCTACATACATGGAAAGTGCATAGGGAGACGTAAACGTCATAATCCAGGTCGAACAGAGAGAGAGGAGAGAGAGAGAGAGAGATAGTGGTGGTTTTAATTTCTTTTTCCTCAAAATTCAAAATCCTAGATTACGCATCTCAATTTATTACTCTCCCACTAATGATATACTAATAATCCCTATACTCAACCTCATACCCTCGTTTCCTCTCCAATTTCCCTAGAAAATTCGTTTAATTTTCTCGGTTCTAGGGTTTGGAGGTACTTCACAGTGAAAAAAATTCCCTTTTTTTTAAACTCTCGAATTTTCATTTGCCTTTTTTTCGAGTCGAGGAAAATGAGTAGTAGAAAGGAAGAAGAGCGGAACGAGAAGATAATAAGGGGTCTCATGAAGCTTCCCCCCAATCGCAGATGCATCAATTGCAACAGCTTGGTGAATATTCTCTCACTTTGTTTCATTTTCCATATGGGTTTCTTGGGTAGTTTCTCTGTTGTTAATTAAGCGTTGGTTGTTGTTGCGTTCTGTCAAATTTGTTTGGATGCTGAGAAAATGTAGTGAGGGAATCAATATTCAAAATTTTGAATCTTACATATGCACACCCAAATGATTGGAGCTTAAATAAAAATCAAAATAAGCTACTTTTAAAGATATAAAATTGTTATTGAAATCACCACCCAGAAAGGGACCTCTATTCCACTGTGCCTATTCACAACTATTTGACTCGGCTGACTTGAAATTTTGTTCATTTATTGATATTGCTATTGAAACTTAAATGTGAGATCCAAAGCCTATGTCTTTCTCTATTCCCATTTTTCTTTTTTTTTGGCAAATGCGTGTCAACATTATTTTCTTTTGCTCTGGCGACAGTACTCTTTTTTTTCTAATTTTTTTTTGTTGTAACCAGTAACATTAGTCAATTTCATTTTTTTGGGGGTGTGGAAGGTTCAGTATTTTTTTTAGGGTTCTTCGTTGCCCCTCTTATTTAATTTTCGTTGGATGATTCATGTCACATTAATTATTATGATGTTAATTTGTCTGCAGGGACCTCAGTATGTTTGTACGAACTTTTGGACATTTGTTTGTATCACATGCAGTGGGATACAGTGAGTTTTTATTTATTTATATTTCAGTTCATTTGATTATTTTTGATTTCATTATTTATAGTTATGGGTATATTCAGGAAAAGACGATCTTGTGTTCTATACAATGGATTGTTTGGTTTTTTCGCTATGGACAAAATAAGTTGTTATATAACTTTGTTTTTACTAAGACAAGACATCCTACTTAGCTTTTTCAGTTACTTCCCAAATTTGCTTTGATAAAATTGGACAGTAAAGTAATCAGATGGTAAATTTGATTTAGATACCTTAAAGAATTTGACATATTTGTAATATAACTTCAACGGATTCATTTTAATTGTAAATGACTAGATAGTGTCATTTATTTTAGGCTGCATTGCCCTTTGTTTTATAGTTATGACTTTTATTTTATAACGTTCCTCCAAATCAAATGGGTATAACTTTCCTCTGAAGGTAACTTAAAAGGTTTATAATGGTAAATATTTTTGGGATCGCTAAATCACCATTTTATAGTGAAAATGTACCATGTTTTGCAATGTGCATTCTAAAAGTAAATCGCAATGTGTTAATGTTTTTTGGTAACATTGGTTTTGAGGGGTGGCAGTGGTCAATGGTGGAGAGCAGGGGAGGGTGGAGAAGGGGAAAGTAAAGGGGGAAGTGAAGGTTTAAGTGTTGTGAGATCACATTTTAGTGGATGATGTGCTAGGTTTTGATTGGGAGAAAACTGTTTTTTTAATGAGTAAAACGGACCAAATTGGGAAAGTCGTTGCTTAAAGGACCAAAGTAGAAAGGGCCTATACTTTAGGGAGTGAAAAACTAAATTACTATATTTTCGTGGATTGTCTTGGACTAAATCAGGAGCGTTGAGTGGGTGTTTGGGATTATATTTTTTGGTGGCTTTTTGGCTTTTTAGGAGATAAAAAATTAATGGGTGTGTTTGGTTTGGGTTTGTAGATTAGTTTTTGAGATAAAAAGTACGAAAACTTGTTTGGTTTACTTTTTTTCCGAAATGGTTTTGGAAAATTGTTTTGAGAAGAGAGTTTTAAAAAAGTGATTGATTTGATGTGTATGAGAGAGAGAGAGAGAGATTTTGGAAAGTAGGTAACCAAACAAAATTTTGAGATTTTTTTTGAAAAAATTTGTTTGGTTTGATTACTCTTAAAAATTTGTTTGTAGAGAATTTTTTCCAAAATTTTTTCTGAAAAACAAACCAAACAAGGCCAATGTGTTTGGGAATGGCTTTTTAGTTGTATGGGAAAGCATGAATGACTGATGTCATACTTTTTTTTGGCTTGAATTTCTTGTTTTACTCCTATGCACTAATGAGGGTAGTTTGGTCTTTTCAAACTAGTGCACTGGATTGTAACAATTGATAACTTAGGGGTTGTTTGGGATGATCTAAATAAGTGTACTTTTTGACTTTTTATGAAATGTGGGTTGGATTTGGGTTAGGTTTGAAGTGATGTGTTAGAGAGGTGATGTTAGGAGTTGTTTGGGGTGTCCTAAATAAGTGCACTTTTTGTCTTTTTGGACTAAAAAATTGAGAAAAAAAATATGGATGTTTGGGTTAATTTTTTGACTTTTTATGGAAAAATGTGTAATAAAAAATTGTAAAAATTGGTTTGTAGGGAAAAATTAGGATTGGGAGTTGTGCAGCCGTAATTGTTGATTTTTGGTGAATAGTGTTAACTTTTTAACTTTTTGAGTAACTTTTTGACTTTTTGACTTTTATGGACTTGCCAAACTTGGCCTAAGATAATGTGAGCTAATATCAATTGGTTTGAAGTTCAACATTCCTCCATTTAAATTTGTCTCAGTTTTAGCCATTTTCAACCGTGGTTACTCTACTGGTATAGAAACTTTAGGTACTTTGAATTTTGAAATACATTGATATACGCTAGGGATGGCAACGAAGTGGGTTTGGTTGGTAGACCCCTTTTTGTGACTCCTTTTATTTAGAAGAGAGCCTGAACATGATTCTTTCCCAACCTCATGCCAATGGAGGGTGGGGAGGCATGCCAAACTCAAATGAGGGATGTTGGGCTCCTGATAGATTGCCTACAATAATATTTAAAATTGATTTATTAAATTGTGAAAACACTATTGATGGAGGCCCACTTGGCATTGTCATAGTCACGTTGGAGTTAACATTGGAAAGGTTTTTTTGTTGTGGTGAGAGAGTGAATGAAGCTTTGGTTTTATAAGGAATTTGGTTTATGAGACTCTCCTATTGTTTTGAGATGGGACACAAGTGGCGTGAGTTCCTTAAATGCAACCACAAAAGTATGTTGTTTAGGAATGTTAGTCGCATGTCTCTCCTCTTTTTTGCCTCACTTCGAATTCACAATAGCTATTACATGCTTATATTTAATAATATAGACAAAAGCCAAGCAAAAGCTTGTTTGGATGTTGGGAAACCTTGATGAAGTGGGGTCGGGATGGTTGGTTTAGTCCGATCCCTATTCCAAATGCTGTTTGGGTTAACCCTTTAATTCTTTCCCCACCGCCCTAATTCCAAGCATCGCATCCCCATCTCAATAGGGGCCAATTTGGGTGGGTTACCTTATCTTCAAATTAGAATTAGATTACCATCCTAATCAAGTTTTGTGGTTGGGTTAATATCCTGTGAGAAGCATAAATTCTAAGGATATGCAACTTAATATTTGATGTAGAGCATGTTGGCAAGAAAAGAGGCCAATTTGTACTTTCACATAGAGTACACCTTACACATTAAGTAACCATGTTTATGTTCAATTTGACTTATAATTTTATTACATTATAGGTTGGTATACTAATTGTTGTTTTATTAGAGTTTAGTAGTAAGTGTATCTTAGTAATTCCAAATTTGCAAGTGTGAACTTTAACATGGTTCCATGGGTGTTATTTTGGGTCAAATGATTTTTTGGGGTATTATATGTAGTTTTAATAGTCAATTAGTAAAAGTTTCTTATTCTTTAGCAGTCCTAGTAGTACCTGCCCATAAAAAATTTATGTCAAAAAGGGTGACTTATTGCACATGGCTTTCACTAAAGCGGGGTCTGGGGAGAGTAAGATGTATGCGACCTTGCCATTCACATTTTAGGGAAGACTGCATCTGTGGTAATGACAAGCCTTATTGTTGAGTCTATTGATATTTACGTGGTGCTTCTATTTAACAGAGTTGAGTTATAAAAATTTGAAATTGTGTTTGTCTAATTTCCTTAGCCCTTGTGAGGTTAATTCGTTCTTTTTTTCAATGCAACGAAAGTTCTGTAGACGTGGAACCATTCACTACCCTTCAAATTCTCTCATTAAGCTCAAAAAGCCTACCTAATCAAGCTAAAATCAAGCCCAATCCTTTCTTGTGCCGTTTGGCCTTGAACATTATATGAAGAATTTAAATATTTGTTGTTCATAGAATTTGATTTGACCACCTAATCTCTGAAATCCAGCGATTAACTTCTTTGGGAACCAAGACAATTCCAACCTTGAATTGAATCCCACCTGAAACTCAACCAAATATTTTTCTTTGCTCCAAACCCACCATAAAACATAGTTGTTGGCAGTTTTAGTTTTAAGTTTCCAGAAAGCTGTCTTACCATTTATAATTGTTTATGTACTCTTTCTATTCAATGAAGATGAGTTGTGAGGTTTTGAAATTGTGTTGGTGTAATTTTGCCAAACCCTTGCGATGGTTAGTCATTTCCCCCCTCTTTTCCCTCCTCGTTGTCTTTATGAATAGCAAAAGTACTATTCCTGTGTTACCATTCACAACCCTTGCACATTCCCATATTCAGCTCAAATCAAACTAAGCCCTTCAATTTAACTCCATAAACCTGACCTGTTTTCTGAAAATCTAGTAATCTGTCACTTCAGAATCGGAGTCAAATTTCACTTATTTTAGTCTAGAAACTTAGAATCTTTCTTCTGTCTTGATAAGCCGAAAATGTACTAGCATTTTTTTTCGATAATAAAATCAATTGTAGGCGGCCTTACGCTATATTTCCTAAAGCTATTGTGCCTCAGTATTCTTAATGCTAAAAAATTTCGAGTCTTTGTTTTCATTTTCCGTTGGTTAAAATTCTCTATTAGATGATATAGTTTTGACCTTGGCACTCTTTGCTGATTTTATTCCTTTGAAACTTCACTTTAATATCTATTCACATTATGTGTGTTGCAGTCGTGAGTTTACTCATCGCGTGAAGTCTGTATCCATGGCTAAGTTCACTATCCAGGAAGTTGAGGCTCTTCAGAAAGGTGGTAATCAGGTATAAGTACTGTCAAAATTTTTCTCTGTGAGTGGCAGGGGTTTAATTTTTTCACTGATCAGACATTCGCTTCGCTTTGTTCAGCGTGCTAGGGAAACTTTTTTGACAGATTGGGACCCACAGAGGCAGAGACTGCCTGATAGCAGGTGCAAGATGCAGAATTTGTTGCACTGTTTCTATGCAATTTAGCATTGCTAAAATGGAAATTTTAATCTTGTATTTGTCTTGCAGCAATGCTGATAAAGTTCGGGAGTTTATAAAGAATGTTTATGTGGATAGGAGATACGTTGGGGGAAAAAACTCTGACAGGCCTCCAAGAGATATGCAGGCAATCTATTCCTAAACCAATATTACTTGTAAAAATGAAAAAGATGAATTCTTATCCAAATTGATAATTACATTTAGCATAGGATAGTTTGGAAATTTCTTTTTTTTTTTTTGTTGAACTAACAACCTTTTTGATTGTCCTCGTCTTTCCAGTAAATTTTCTTGCTTCATTTTGTGGGCTAATCTGTGGTAATTTTAAATGAAATTAACAGAACCCTAGGCACCATGAAGATGAGACGAGACGAGCCAGTTCATATCACTCTTATTCTCAAAGTCCACCATATGACTATCAATATGAAGAACGTCGTTATGGAAAACCAGCCCCTGTACTTACTAGGAAGCCTGGTTCAGATCGGGGCCTTTATGAAGGGAGAATCTCTAGTTTCTTCAGTCCTAGTCGTTTTAGTGACCAAACGAATGAGGACAGGTTTCCAAATGAGGGATCAAATCCCAGAGCTTCAGACTATTCCGTGTCTAGTGCCGGTGATCCATTCAAGTCAGATACCCAGTCACCAAATTTTCAAAGAGACATTATCAGTCCTCCTTATCAAACTTCAAGGGATATCTTAAATGAACACATTCAACGTCAAACAATGAGTACATTCTCAGAGTCAAACACCAAGACAGATGCAGACAGGGTTCACCGTCCACAGGTCTTGTTATTCTTACACCTCCTTATTTTTTCAACCATTGTTGTCAAATTGTGATTTGTTTTGCTAAAATAGTGGATTGTGAATGTATCAAATTTTGACTCGTAAGATTCAATTTATTTAATATAATATATAATTTTTTATATGTATATATATAAAAAATACAGTGTTTAAAATGAAGTAAATATCAATATAACTAAATTGTATTTTGTATTTACATATTAAAGCACGTATTTCGATAAAAATTAATTGATATATATATATATACATATTTTTTATTTCTTGATAGAGAGGGAAAAACACCGTCGTTTCATGCATTATGTAAACAAATAAAAAAAAAAAGAAAAAGAAAAAAGAAAAAAAAGAATTGAATTGTAGTGAATCATAGTGAATTGCAAATTGAATCACATGATATACTCAATTTTTTATTCAACAACACGGTTTGAATCATATTGGTTGAAACTCATATCGAATTCTAACAACCATGTTTTCAACAATGATCTGTTGGTAGTCTTGTTTGAGGTGTATCTTGATACAAGTTAAGCATTATGAATGCAATACAGTTGATGACTTCATCTTCTTTATCTGTGTAGTGTGCATGAATTCCACCAAATGACAGCCGGATATGTAGATTAGGGCAGATTTAGCAGGAGTTAGCAGCTTTTGTATTTGATGCATTGGATTACATCAAAACTGGCATCACAATAATTTCCTGTCAAGTGCTTCTTTTTTTTTTTGTGTGTGTTAAACTTTTTTGTTTTCTCCCTCATTTGACCACTTAGATTTTATTAAGCAAGTATATATCAGATTGTGTGGCCTGCAAACTATTTCATGGTTACAGTAAAATTGAATCTACTTAAATTGGAAATATGAGTACCTAGAATGATAAATGGACTGCTATTATAATGGATGTTTATCCTAATTTTTCCTCTCAAGAGTTCTGTAGTACATTGTAAAATTGAATTTTATATCAGGTTTTTAAACAATGTTTTGGTTGTTACAATGCATATCTAAAGTATCAGATGGTTTCCGTCAATGTCTGTCTTGCAGATTCTTTTTTTTAAAAAAAATAATCTCGACATTGCAAAGGGTCATCATTTCCAAGATTCCGATGAAGATTTGATTGTTGCCATGCAAGTTTAAAACTCACATTTGTAAATGGTTTTTTGTCATGTGGACACCCTGTCGGAAACTTTATAGAAGAAATGACTTGAATTCTTCTTCAACATCTGTTGGATATTATCACAATATAATCTGAAGGAATATCTCTCTACAGAGATCCTATTGTGTTGCGATGGTCCTTGTAAAATTTTGCTTTACCTGCCCTGATGAATTTGACTTGTGATTTGAGGATATTTCACTACTAATCTTTAATTCTTCCTGGGGACACTCTCACGTACAATTTATACTTCATCCCTCCCTCGTGAGTGGAGCCACTATCTTACTTATCTGTGTTAACAGTCTTCTGAACTATTTGCCTCTTTTTTTCTCCTTGTGAAAGATAGGTTTCTCCTGAGAGGGGTTCGGATGGCTCTTAGATACAATTATGCTTTCATATTTTAGGAGGACATTTAGTGTGGATCCACTTCTCTTTAAATTGCCTAGCTGGAGGTTTTCAGCATAGCCTTATATAATGATGTGTCTGTGAGTAGTTGTTGGAGCTTCTATTTCCACACATGGTTTCTTACTAGTGCACACATCTTTTTTGTTCGGAAATCAAAAATTAACTCCCAAACAAAATTATTTGATTCAGTCAGCTGTATCTTTGGTTCAGAAGTTGATTTCTGAACATAACTATTTGCTTTGGAAATCAACTTCTGAACCAATGAGTTTTGTTCAAAAATCAACTTCTGTACCAAAACTTCAGAAATTGTGTGTGAACTGAGATAATGCGGTGTGTGGAAATAGAAGCTCCCACAGTTGTTATTGATGATTCAAATTCTAGAGTTGTGGTCCATAAGAAAAAGTGCAAGTTTTTGACGTGGAATCACTGTAAGCATGATGAAAATATCATGTAATGTGAAGTTGAGGTTGTGAGCTGATGTTACTGAATAACTTTTATGAACTCTGGCATTCCCTTTGAAATCTTTCTTCTAATTATGATGGTCATTGTCAAGACTCTCCTCTGTCAGCTTATTTAGAAATCCTGATTCTTTAGAAGGTGGGTTTTTGCGCATTGGCAGGTGCTTGGAAAATGCTACTGAATATTGAATCATTGATAACCTCATTGCTGGAAATGGACAGACCAGCTGATGTTTGCTCACTTTGAGAATGTGCACAGCATTGTAAATCTTATTTGTTGCTATTGCTGTCTAAATTGTGCAGTACTTTTTTTTTAGCTGGTATTTGGTCACTTTGAAAAGATTAGAATAAGATGAGTTCTCTGGTATAGAATTAGAGATCTATTATGTGGATTCCAACGGATTCTTCAGTCATTAATTTAGTGCCTTTTTTGGTCTCTGCCACAGTTGATAGACATTGGCCTAAATGTCAATTTGGACGTTGTGTACACATTTTACAACTTTTGCATGCATGCTTCTGGTTATTAACATGAATTTATGTCTAATTGAAAAATTGATAAAATGTGGTAGAAAAGATTACTAGATGATCAAAATGTTTATTGTTTTTGTCTGACATATGGGTGGAAGCAATTATACGAAGATAGTGTAAATTTTGTTAGCACTATATTTATCCCTGTGAATATGTTAAATTGTGGTGTATGCATAGGCTGCGTAGTTATTATTTTATTGGTTATAAGGTAGTGTTTCTTCATTTTGTTAATGGTGTTTCTTCACCTATCATCTGACATTTCTTTACCCTTTTATTTAGAGAACTGCATCTTCAGGCAGCTTTGGATCATTTGACAGCAATTCCATGTCTCTCAAGTCAGTTAATTCAGTTAGTTTAGTGGATATTGCCTCAGAATCTGAGCAATCTGGGACCAACCAGGATAAACAGTATGCTGATCCCCCTTTACAACAATCATCAGTGTCTGGAAATTTTGGTGGCTTGGACCTGTTTAATGCACCATTTGCGCCACAAATTGTTCCTTCAGCTTCGGCCATTGATTTGTTTCAGTTTCCAGCGACACTATCAACTCCTCCAGTAGATTTGTTTCAGCCATCTTCTATTGCTTCAGTTCCAACTTTGCATGCTCATCAACCGTCCCAAACAAATCCCTCATCTTTAGATCTATTCGCTGATATGCCTCATCAGCAGCCAGCAGCAACCTTGGATAAAAAATCACCAGATGAGGTTGTCCCGAAGAATGAAGGATGGGCCACGTTTGATTTGCCTCAACACATGGCATCTACTCAGGGCATTGGAAATTCTACAACTGCAGTAGTACCTCCTACCGATGGAGGTTCTTTGGGAATGTTTGACCCACATTTACTGCCATTTACAAGCCTGCAGTGGCCAGCATTTGAAGATAGTAATGCTCATGTGCCTTCATCAATCACCACTCTATGGCATGAGACCCCGGATAATGTTCAATCTGCCAATAATGCAACGAGAACTCAAGTAAGTGATCTGACGTGACAATGTAAATGTGCTCTTCTGAAACTTCTCAGAGGTGTTGAGATCTATTAGGAAATCTTTTGCTTGGTGCGTGGTCATTCTATTCAAGCTGAGTGATAGGCTCCAAATTTGACGGATAAACTCAAATGGCTTTGAAATGTAACTTTTCAATTTTTTTTTTTTTTTCTTTCAAGCAGGCATGGAATGCTTTTGAAGATCCCACTGGAGTCATACCTCACGGGAGCATTCAACAAAGTAGTGAAGAAATTGCTGTGCATGCACCTTCTACAACTGTGAATCAGTATTTGGGTGTAAGAGTCTCAGAGGTTACATGATTGCTCTAGCAATTCTGAGGAGATTTTTTCTTTCCTTGTGCTCATTCTTGGATTTTTAGCTTAGCAGGACTTTGGGGATGGACTTCAAAGAGCTGCCTTGGATAATGGACCTCTTAATCCCAATGTACCATTACATGTTAATGGATCATCATATGCTTCATCTTCAATTCCTTCTATGGTTTGTGCTGTCTCCTTGCTTTAGGGTTATTGGTTGATTTGATCAGCTCTTTTCTTCCTATTTAACTTTGTTTGTTTGTTTGTTTTTTCTTTTTCTTTTTCTTTTTCCTTTTCCTTTTTTCTTGGATAAGTTCTTATTTCACTTTGTGAATTAATTTTTATTTATTTATTTATTTATTTTTCACAGGTAGGAACACAGTCCCATGCAACAGATGGCAAATCTATCAACCCATTTGATCATCCCTATGATTCTGATTTTGAATCCAGCAGTATGGTATGTTTCGTATATGTGTTTTTGGTCTTCCTAAGTAAAACTTTGACATTTAGGAATATACAACAATGTGCCTAGCTAAAAGAAAAGAGAAACGTATCTGCAATAAACCCTCTTCTTTCTCGCACTCTCTCTTGTTTGAGTTGTCTCATCAATATAGCAAAATATTGCAAAATCATAAAAATGTGCTTTTTAAAGATGCCTGGTTTACTCATTCTTAATTCAAAAAGAGATGGGCAAGATGAACACCCTTTTTGTAACTACTTGATTGTAATTTGTAAAAAAATTTAGTTTACAATCAGGGTTTTGAATGGAAAATGTCATGTGTCTAGCACGACACGGTAATTTTCTGACTAAAATGCTATTTATTTTTTGGGTCGTAAATGTCTAACTAAACAAGCAGTGAAGGCATTGCTTTAGTAAATGGAGAGCTGATGTTGATTGCCTCCAAGAAACTTAGATGTCTACTATTTTATGAAGTTTTAACAAGTATTTGGGGAGGGCAATGGGTGAATTGGATTCATTTGGATGCAGTCTAAGAAGCATAGACAAACCCAGACATCAACACAGGACACAAAATTTTCGAAAGAAACTAAGTCATCTACTGTCTAACGAAGTTAAGATGACTTACTACTGCTCCTGGATTCACCTAATAACTTCACATATTGAAAAGTTAAGATGACTCATTACTGCTCCTATGATAATTGGATGCCGGGGAGACTGATGAATTGATGTGGGCATACTTTCTCTTGAATATCTAATGCCATAATATGATGTTTCTATAATCTTTCCATGGTACATGGCTAGTGTGTCTTGATGCACACTGTAGGTTTGTACTAATATCTTTGATCATATGCGTCACTTGTTGAACAACCCTCTGGTTTTGTAAAGTGAAATTTAAGTTTAGTATATGGGAACAAAGTGTTTCCGACTTTATGTCACATGATTACCTAAAGGAACATTATTATCTTCAAGTACTGAAGGAGATAATAACGTCTACCTGTAGCATAGAAAGCACAAAATGCTATTTAGTTTTGGAAGTGCTATAACTTTTTAATTTTGTTCACTTACTAGCTGTGACTTTATTTTGTGAAGATATTTTCCCTTTCTATTTTATTTCTGTTGAAGTTATTTACAGCGATGATTCTGCTCCAGTAGGCTAGTTATATTAAAAATCAAATAATCTCAATTCTTGCAGTTTACACAGCTTACAAAATTCTCTTCTCTAGTTTTACATATAGAAAATATGCAAAAAAAATGTTCCTGTCTCTTGCTGAAGAGAAGTTTAATTGATCACTATTGTTGTAATATGTTTGAAATGAGTCTGACATTCTTTCTACTGGATGTTATCAGTGTAAATTTAAAAAAATAAAAAATAAAAATTGAGTTTTCTTGTATCTGGGAAAAAAAATTGTGCACATGGATTTTCTTGTGGCAAGTACATAGCTTGTGGTATCTATTCTAATTTCATGTTGTGTTTCTATTTGCAGTTCTTGGACATGAGTTCTTTGCAAGCTGCCCTGCCAAGTGATCAAATTCCAAATACCTTCCTTGATGGTGTAACTCAGCCATGGTTTCCTCAGAATCCGGTTCCGTCTTATATTCCAGCTGCACAGCAAGGTCCATAGTTAACCCCTCCAGGAATATTATTCTCTGGTTAACCACTATTTGCATCCAGTCTGACTCTGGTATGATTTTGCAGGTGCCTTGGGATTCATGGGAGGACCAGCGCCAGGCACTCAAATGCCGTAAGTTGTTTTCTTGCTCTCATTGTTGCATGTAGATGATCTAAACCAAATGGATGTACATTAGATACAAACTGCTGGTGATTTTGTGCAATTTATCTTTTTCTTGCTCTGCAGCTGAAAATACTGTTCCATGTCTTTATTTCATAAGAATAAAACTGGAATGATTGTTCCCTTTTTCTTGTGAAATGGTATCAGTGTCACTTCTTTTTGTGTGGCACTCATCAATTTGTGGTAGGCCAGTGAGAGTAATTGTTGAAGGAGATGCTTCTTTGTGGATGTGCGTTTCCTAGGCCAAACCAATAAACCTTATTGTGGTTTGGTCTTTGTTTCATTGAGTAAATATTTTGGGAATATATAATATTTAGAATTATATAGATTTGTGAGTGTTGTATTTTCATTGCAATTTCCTGTTATTTGGGTGAATTCAGGTGTTTATTTTTAGTGGGAAGGTGATGATTTTCTTTGATGCAAAACTACCTCCTTTGTTTCATAAATTGCAATTCACGTGGTAAATGGTGGTCTGGTTATTCCAATTGTGTCAATCCTGTTCTTTCCAAGTTTCTCACATGCTCCAATTGTTTAGCAAATGCTACCTCTGCCCCATTTTTTTGTGGCATCGTATACCATGCACGCAATTTAAGGAAAGCATCTTGAGTGATAGATAAAATGCCCTTTGTCTTATTTGCATGAAGCTTTGGAAATTGGGATTGTGTAACATGCCTAGGGGGTAACCCGTGTGCGTTAAACAGTTCGAACCCTCAGTCTGTTTGATTTTGTCTCACGAGTGCAATATGAAATGTAGACGAGAGTTCACATTTGACAACTTTTAGAAAATTCATTTTATTGCAAAAACATTTGCCGAAAATAGATTGCGTCATCAGATCTCAGAGTCGCCACTTAATATTTATTTTGGGAAACTTAGAAAACTCAGTACTCGTGCCAAGGCCACTGTTCGTCGTAACTAAGGATGCTTATGAAGGGGGAAGGTCATTAATTGAGCACCCTTGCTCACACGATTAAAAGATTGGCTTTTAGTAACCATGATATGATTTTTTTTATTTCCTTTATGTGTTCATATTCCGATTATTTAATAAATCTTAAAAAAATTACTATGTGAAGTATACATGTATAGATTGTGTCACTCACTTTGGAACAACTTGATATCATGTAGTTTTGAAGATGTATAACCCAAATAAATTGAGTTTACAAACATGAAAAATCAACATTATTCCAAATTAAGCGACGCAATCTCCACCCATTGGCATTCATACAGTTATATCAAGTAAGCAAATAGCCACATGGTAGGATGCTAAACATAATAAGAAAATTATGTACAAGCGGGATGCTAAAGCATAACAACTTACATATTTACCGACGTCCCGCGAACAGTTATAAAACAAAATTAGTAAAATATGCATGATCCTATATACAAAATCCTAAAGCAATAGGTACACAAGAATGCTTCTAAAGATCCGGCTTCTAAAACATGGCATGTGAAACATTGCAAAACATGCGATAGCGCACAAAATCATATAATAATCAATTAAAGTACAAAGATGCAAATTTAGCCGGATCTAGGCATGAATCATGTAAGTAAAAGCATGGATATGCATGGCATGCAAGATATACACATATGTACAGTTAGGGAAAGTGATTAAAGAATGTGATAGATAAGAAGTGGAGATGAGAAATTATTACAACATTTTAAATATTACAAATCCGAGGGAGATGAATAAATATTACAACATAATATAAAAATCCTCACAAATACTCAATATAAAATAAACAAAACAAAATAACAGTTTCAAGCGCCTCAAAGACTATCGGAGGTTGATCTTCTCAATGTCAGAAGGCTGTCCGGTTTTGCCTAGAAGTCGCGGGCACGGTCATGAAGGTCGTGGGCGCGATGGTGTATTTTTAAGTGGCTACCCGACTAACTAACAGGCCGGGTAGCCCAGTAGGCTCGGCCAAACTCTGTTTTCTTAGATTTCCACAACAAAAACAAAATTAAAAGCAATATATATTAGAGTCTCAACTCACTACTTTCAATTAAATTACAACAATATATAATGTAACAAGAAATCAAAGCAAAAAAGCAAAATAAGTAAGAAATGCAATAGGTTCAATATGACGTCCGATTGAACCCAATTCAATTTTATTATTTTGCGTCTCTTTTAGTCCAATTTTATTAGCCATTTTTATTACCTTTCAATTCTTTAATTATTTTGTCCAAAAGTAATAATTACATCCACTAATGAAGAGAAGTGTCAAACAAGAAGTTTGTTCTTGGCATGAGAGAGATATAATGCCCTGGTTATGAACCTCCGAAAAGATTAAACCATTAAGTATGGAAGGTCTCTTTCTCATGCGTAAAACAGAACTAAGAATAATATATATGGGACTCTCAACTCACTACTTTCAATTTAGATTACAACAATATATAATATAACAAGAAATCAAAGCAAAAGAACAAAATAAGTAAGAAATGTAAGAAAATGAAATAAATTGAAAATTCACATTTTCAATAAAAGATGAACTTCATGATTTCCAAACTTCCTTTTGATCACCCTAAGTGTATGAATTATGTTTTCAATTCTCAATTTGAAAACTTGGAATTCTGGCTAGAATGATGGCTTGGAGGTGATTTATCTCTCTTATTTTTGTTCACTTTTACCAACACCCACTCTTCCTATTGATCAAAGATACTAAAATTCAAGTATTTCAGAATTTTTGGAGGAGTTTTGGGTGTAGAAAAGATGAAATTTCAGTTGTATCGAAGGTATGGGTGTATATGGAAGATAAGAGTATTTTTAGTTTAAAAACTTAACTTTTCTCTATTTTTTTTTCACTTTTTTCTCTAACTCAAATGTTCTTTTCTTAGTCTATCCTCTTGCTCCTCTCAACAATTTGATGTATACATATAGGCTAAGCAAGTGGAGAAATGGTGGAAGACAATGTGGAAGACAAGATAGAGCATTAAGGAAGATAATGGAGTTAATAGGAGACAAAAGTGGAGCCTTATCTCCAATGGATCAATCACTAGGTAATGAAGGCTGAGTGTTTATGCATTTGGTGATAAATATATCAGAAAATCGGTCAATAGGGTGTCTCAACCGAACCAAAACTAAAAAAAAAGGGCCTGCTGCTGTCTCAGGCCGGGTCAACAAAATATGCTCTTAAGCCAGACTTCAAACGTGCATATCTCTCTTACTCGAACTCGATTTTAGGTGATTCTTGAGTCTAAATTAAAGCCCCAGAGGTCTACTTTCCAATGGTGGTGGCCTCACATCTAAATTCCAAATGTACGAAATGATATACCTAAATATTTTGAAAAGAGGGTTTTAAAGTCTAAAATAGTTTAGCCAAAAATGTGTGAATATTGGGATTAAAGCTCAAATTCCATCTCTCCTCTGAGGATTCTGTGAGAAACACATTCTGATTGTCATCATCGGGTAATCAACAAAAAGCGCCCAAGTTATCTTTGGATTTGGACATTCACTCGCGTCATTTAATGACTTTGAGTGAATGTCAAAGAGGGGCAATTCACATTGCATTTGGTGGAAATAAATGGAAGGGAGGTGAACTTTTTGAAAAATATTTAAAAACATCTTCTTTATAGGTTTGGAGCTGAAGGAAATAGGAGGGGATGGAAGAGAATTGGTTTAGGAAAATGATGAGCATCAAATTGTTAAGAAAGAAATGAGCAACCTTCACTAATTTAGGCATATGTCTTTGTACATTTAGAATTTAGATGTGAGGCCATCACCATTGGAAAATAGATTTCTGGGGCTTCAATTTAAACTCAAGAATCATCTAAAACCGAGTCTGGGTAAGGGAGATATGCCCGTTTGAAGTCGGGCTTAAGAGCATATTTTTTTGATCCGACCCGAGACAGCTGCATACCCATTTTTTTTGGTTTTGGTTCGGTTGGGAGACCCCACTGACCAATTTTTTGATATATTCATCACCAAATGCATATATACTCTGCCTTCATCATCTAGTGCTTGATTCATTGGAGATAAGGCTTCACTTTTGTCTCCCATTAGCTCCATTAACTACGTTATTTTCCTTTATGCTCTATCTTGTCTTCCACCAATTCTCTACTTGCTTAGCCTATATGTACACGTCAGATTGTTGAGAGGAGCAAGCGGATAGATTAAGAAGAGAACATTTGAGCTAGAGAAAAGAGTGAAAAAAGAGAGAAAAGTTGAGTTTTTGAGCTAAAAACACTCCTATCTTCCATATACACCCCATACCTTCCATACAAATTGAAATTCCATCTTTTTTACATCCAAAACTCCTCCAAAAATTTTGAAATACTTGAATTTTAGTAGCTTTGATCAAGAGGAAGAGTGGGTGTTGGTAAAAGTGAACAAAAACAAGAGAGATAAATCACTTTTCACCGCGTACACCTCCAAGCCATCATTCTAGCAAGAATTCCAAGTTTTCAAATTGAGAATTGAACACATAATTCATACACTTGAGGGTGATCAAAAAAAGCTTGAAAATCATGAAGTTCATCCTTTCTTGAAAAGGTGAATTTTCAATTTATTTCATTTTCTTGCATTTCTTACTTATTTTGTTCTTTTATATGTTGTAATCAGTGTTATCAAAGGCGAGCCTAAGCGCTCGCCTAAGTGTGAGGCGAGGCGAGGCGAGGCTTCAGCGCTTCATGCATACTGAGGCGAGGCAAAATGGCGAGGCGATGGAGAAGCGCCTGAAGCGAGGCTTAGGCGATGAAGCGTGAGGCGAAACGAAGCGACGCTTCATCGTATTTTTGCCTGATTTAAGTTCGAATCATCTGCTGAAGTCGATCGTCTGCCGAAGTCGAATCATCTCTGGGTCATTCTGCCGAAGTGAGTTCGAATCATTTTCCTTCTTCTGCCGAAGTGAGTTCGAATCATCTGGGCCCTAGATCGAATCATCTGCCGAAGTCGATCGTCTGCCGAAGTCGAATCATCTCTGGGTCTTCTTTTGCCGAAGTGGGTTCGAATCATCTTCATTCTTCTGCCGAAGTGAGTTCGAATCATCTGGGCCCTAGTTCGAATCATCACCTGCATCTCTTTGTTCGACTTCGAATTGAAGAAGAACACAGTCGAACTCGAACCTGTGTTAAAATTAATTGAATTATTTTTTAAAATTAATTTTTAATTCGCAAAAAATTATTTTTAAAATTAATTCAATTATTCAATTAATTATTTTAATTTCCTGTTATTCAATTAATTTCCTGTTATTCAATTAATTATTTTAATTTCCTGTTATTTAATTAATTATTTTAATTCAATTAATTCAATTTATTTGTTTGTTTTAATTCAATTAATTTAATTCAATTAATTTCCTGGTTATTCAATTAATTATTTTAATTCAATTAATTCAATTAATTTGTTTATTGTAATTCAATTAATTTAATTTCCTAGTTATTTTAATTTCCTAGTTATTCAATTAATTATTTTAATTCAATTAATTTCAACTATTTTAATTTCTTTATGTTCTTTAATGTTGTTAAAATATGTTCTTTAATTTCTTTATGCTGAAACATTGAATTGCTTGTTGGATAGAATTAATGAATTGCTTGAAAATATTTATATTTTTATCTGTATCATTTATTTTAAAAAAATATCATTTTTGGTCGCCTCGCTTCGATGAAGCCCTCGCCTCGCCTCGTCGCCTCGCGCTTAGGCATTCGGTGACCTTGTCGCCTCGATTCGCTTTTCGCCTTAAATAACACTGGTTGTAATCTAATTGAAAGTGGTGAGTTAAGAGTCCTATATATATTGTTTTTAGTTTTGTTTTAAACATGAGAAAGAGACCTCCCATACTTAATGGTTTAATCTTTTCGGAGGTTTATTATCAGGGTATTACATCTCTCTCATGCCAAGAAAAAACTTCTTGTTTGACACTTCTCTTCATTAGTGGATGTAATTATCACTTTTGGACAAAATGATTAAAGAATAGAAAGATAATAGAAAGGGCTAATAAAATTGGACTAAAAGAGGCACAAAATAATATAATTGAGTTGGGTTCAATCGGACGTCATATTGAGATTACAAAGACAACTTCGTCGCCCGGCTTTACCGTTACTTGTCTCATTTCATCTTCACTCTTTCGAAGCTCTTGAAGACTCTGCCTCGGCCTTGGCAGAGCTTCCAAAAGAAATTATTTCCCGCTGGCCATCAAATGCGGGGTATGACGGAACTCCAAATCAAGCCACGGAAGTGCTCTGTTGTTTCAGCTCTTTGTTTTGCTTTTTTAGTGCACTAATCTCTCCTCGAGCGTCTTTGTACATACGTTGAAGTAGGAAGAGTTGCGCTGATAATTGATACACTTTAAACGACTTGTTCTGCAATCGATGGGACAACTGAGAGACCGTGGTCACGGTTCCACACATGACCTTAACATATATGAGTTAGCCTTGATGTCAGACTGCGCTGCCATTATTTGCTCAACTGACATCGCTGGAAAGTTGAGAAAGGGGGAAGGAGGAGGGGCTCGCGGTTGAGGTTTAAGGGAGTTAGAATCGGTTATCTCCATCGTGGATTCGTTCAGGGCTGGAAAGAGAGAAAGAAGCGCGGGAAGAGGCCATATCAGAGGAAAGTGATGCAAAAGTCTTTCATAGGCCTTGGTTTAAGTAGAGAACGAGGAAGGAGAAGAAGACAAGAGGGAGAGAGAGTCGAGGCGATTATTGATGAATCAGGGTAGTTGGCTGTCGGCCGGCTGACGCAAATATCGAAGCCGCGTGTCAAGTGCGACATTCGAAGGGAGAGAGAAACAAATACAAGAGGGGAGAGAGATGCGTATATATATGTATATCTTTGTATGTATATATATCTACTTGTATAGACTTTGTATGTGTATATACATTAATGTATATGTATACTTCTGTTGTGTGTACTGATGCCTTTGTACAACGTTTAAACCTGGTTAAAACCTTCCATCTCTCCGTATGAATTACGTTGAGATTCGCCTGTTAGTTACACTATTGTTATTCTCTTAGGTTAAAACCTTCCCTCTCTCTGTATGAAATACGTTGAGATACACTTGTTGGTTAGACTATTGTTATTCTCTTAGGTTAAAACCTTCTCTTTCTCCGTATGAAATACGTTGAGATACGCCTGTTGGTTACACCCTTGTTCTCCTTGGTTAAGACCTTCTCTCTCTTTGTATGAAATATGTTGAGATATGCTTGTTGGTTACACCTTTACTGGGGGTGTTTGTTTCAGCTTTTTAGAGCCAACTTATGGCTTTTAGCTTTAAAAAAGTTATTTTGAACTGTTTGGTTAAACTTATTTCAAACAGCTTCTGATTCTAACAGCCTATTTTAACTCAAAAAAGCTGATTCTGAGAAGCTGTTCACCCCTTGCTTCTGATTATCAGCTTCTGCTGTGGACATGTTAATTTATGGTTATACTCTTAAATTTTTTTATTTTTTATTTTTTTAAAAATAGAAGAAGACTCAAATAGATTATAGATTATTATTATTATTTTTTATGAGAAATGTAGACAAATAAAAAATAAAAATTAATTGAAAAATCTATTTCACAGCTTATTTAACAAACACTACTCAGCAACTTAAATCTATAATCCAACAGTTACACCAAACAGATTAACAACTTCTGATTAAAGTCATAATCTATAATCTGTTAAGCTATAATCTATAAGCTGTTTTAACAGCTACACCAAACGGGGCCACTGTTCTCCTAGGTTAAAACCTTTTCTTTCTCGGTTTACTGAAAAGTGCTATATTTTAATCGAAATGGGAGCCTCGGAACATTGTAGAAACATTTGAAAAAATATTTTGAAAAGAGGATTTTAAGATCTAAAATAGTTTAGCCAAAAATGTATGAAGGTTGGGATTAAAGCTCAAATTCCATCTTTCTTCTGAGGATTCTGTGAGAAACACATTTTGATAGTCATCATTGGGTAATCAACAGAAAGCGTCAAAGTCTTAGGGCTGGTCAAAATGGAGTGTCTACAGTTGCCCCTCTTTGACAAAGCTCGAAGTCATGAAATGACGTGAGTGAATGTCAAAGTTCGAAGATGACTCATTTGACAAGGCCGTAAGACTTTGGGCAAACAATCAAAATTCAAACACAAGTGGTTGAACCTGAAGGTTGTCTACGTATTCCATTACAAGGAATCAAACCAGCGTAGTTCAAGGGTTATATGCACAAGACTATACTTGAAAACTGGACTTACACGCTTCGCAAAGCCGGTTATTTTGAAAATCCATGATCATGCAAGACAATGTAATATGCAATAATCAAGTCAACAACATATGAATGAAAGAAGCCTCAACTTTAATCAAAACAAATCTAACCGTGCCTCACACGGAAAGGAGTAAGCAAATAACAATTCTAAACACATTTCACACGAAAGAAGGGAACAGTGTAACCAATAGGCATATCTCTCTATATTTTATACGGAGAGAGAGGAGGTTTTAACCGAGGAGAACAACAATGGTATAACCAACAGACGTATCTCAACGTATTACATACGGAGAGAGGGAAGGTTTTAACCGAGAACAACAAGGGTGTAAACAACAGGCATATCTCAATGTATTTCATACGGAGAGAGAGAATGTTTTAACCGTGGAGAACAACAAGGATGTAACCAACAGGCGTATCTTAACGAATTTCATACGGAGAGAGGGAATGTTTTAACCGAGGAGAATAACAGAGGGAAGGTTTTAATCGAGTTTAAACGATGTTCAAAGGCATCGGTATACACAACAGAAGTATACATATACATCAATATACATACACATACAAAGTATATACAAGCAAATATATATACATACAAAGATATACATATATATATATATATACATATATATATATATATATATATATACGCGCCTGACACGCGGCTTCAACATTTGCGTCAATCGGCCGACAGCGAACTATCCTGATTCATCAATGATCGCCTCGGCTTTCTATTTCTCTCGTCTTCTCCTTCCTCGTTCTCTACTTAAACCAAGGCCTGTGAGAGAGGCAGGGCAAAAGGTTGTGAACTCTCTTTGCCACCACTTTGCAACCTTTTTCTTTTGCATCACTTTCCTCTAATATGGCCTCTTTCCACAGTTCTCACTCTCTTTCCAGACCTCAATGAATCCACGATAGAGATAACCGATTCTGACTCCTTTAAACCTCAACCGCGCGCCTTTCCTCCTTCCCCTATTCTCAGCTTTCCAGTGATGTCAGTTGAGCAAATAATGATAGTGTAGTCTGACATTGAGACGAACTTGTATATGCTGAGGTCATGTGTGGAGACCGTGACTACGATCTCTCACTTGTCCCATTGACTGCAGAATAGGGGATTTGAAGTGTATCAACTGTCAGCGCAACTCTCCCTGCTTCAACGTATGTACAAAGATGCTCGAGGAGAGATTAGCGCACTGAAAAAGCAAAACAAAGAGCTAAAACGACAAGCCACTTCCCTAGCCCGATTTGGAGTTCCCTCATACTCCGCATTTGACGGTCAGTTTTTTTTTTTTTTTACTTTTTTGAGTGGGCACCTATAGCTTCAACCCTTTTTAGTACAACTTTGATTAGGGATCCCTAAAGTTTAATAAAAGAGTTTTGTTTTGCAAATCTAAATGGCATGAATACGACACTTGAGCATAAAAAACCTTTTGTGTTGAATTTTGAATTTGAAAATGGTTGCATTTCAATGAATTCTGAACTGGATGTCGAGCCTATGACGAACCAAAATACAACTCACTGAAAAGAAGAAAAAAAAACCGAACGCACCCCTTTATGCTTGCTGGAATAATGGACACAAAACAAAACATCACCGGTCGACCGTCTGGCGAAAAAGCATCGCCGGTGACAACCAGCAAAAACCATCCCAAACGCTCCCATTTATGCTTGCCAGAATAAAATGGATACCACCTAAGAAGCACGGACACTTCTAAGAAGGTGACGTATCCGTGTCGTGTCTGTGTTGGACACCGATACTCTTTAGACACTCTTAGGACATGTGTAAAAGCAATTTTGATTTAATTAGAAAGTTGGAGAATGTACTTGTGTTGAAATCATGCAATTAAAGTTGTGAGTATTGAAAATTTTCCTTTTTTATCCAAATAATGGACTGTGTTGTAGAAGGCAAAATTTTGAGAAAAATCAACTTCATTAAAACTTTTCAAAACCATTTTTGGAAACAATCACTCGCAAGTTCGTCAAAGGGAGAGTAGTAGCGAAGTTTTTGGCTGACCACCCAATGGAAGGAGATGAAGCAGTAGTGTATCTGTTCCCAGATGAGGAGATTCTGCAGGTAGAAGAGGAATTATGGGCAATATATTTTGACGGAGCAGCTAACCAATACGGTTATGGGATAAGTGTGTTGCTGATAGCACCCGATGAATCCCATATATCCCTAGCCTTCAAACTCTGGTTTAAAGTGTCAAACAATGAAGTAGAATACGAGGCATGTATTGTTGGATTGAAAGCTGCTCTAGAACTAGGGGCAATAAGGTTGGACGTCATCGAAGACTCGAACCTGGTTGTTTTTCAAGCCAATGGAGACTGGAAGGTCAAGGAAGAGAAAATGAAGGTTTATCATCAGACCATGGACATTCTGATTCCAAGGTTTGAAAAACTGATGTTTACACATTTGTTGAGAGAGAACAACCGGTTTGAATGTGCTGGCAACTTTATCCTCCATGGCAGACATACTGCTTGCGGTTAAGATGCATCCAATTATCATCGAAAAGAAGTATACGCCTGCTTATGAGCTAATAGCCGCAATAGATGAGGCTCAAGATAAGAACCCTTGGTATTATGACATTTGAAATTTCTTGGAGAAGGACATGTATCCACTAGGGGCAAATGCCAAAGATAAGCGGGGAATACAGCGTCTGGCCGTCCAGTTCATCATTTGCGGGAATAAGCTGTACAAGAGAGGCCATTTGGGAATGCACAAGCTCTGCGTTGAAGAAGAGGAGTCAAAACGTTTCATGGAGGCCATCCACGGAAGAAAATGTGGAGCACACATGAATGGTGTGATGCTGGTTAGGAAAATCCTCAGGCAAAGTTATTATTGGTCAACAATGGAGGATTATTGTATTAATTTTGTTTAGCGATGCCACAAATGTCAAATTCATGCTAATCTCATGAACATTCTGCTGTCAAAGCTTTACAACATGACTTCACCATGGCCTTTCTTAGTTTGGGGAATTGAAGTCATTGGGGCAATCTCACTAAAGGGCTCAAATGGACATGAGTTCATCGTGGTGGTGATCGACTATTTTACCAAGTGGGTGGAAGCGCAGTCTTACTCAGGTCTCGTTTGGGAACCCTCATTTTTAGTTAAAAAGTCAAAAAGTTACTAAATTAGCCAAAGAGCCAACAACTCATACCAAAAAGTCAAAGATTCTCTTTTCTCTCTACTTTTTACACGTCTTTTCGTAAAAAGTCAAAAAGTCATCCCAAACATACTAGTTTTTTTTTAGTTCGTATTTTAGCCAAATAGCCAAAAAGTTACTAAATTAGCCTGTTCCCAAACGAGGCCTCAGTGTTGAAAGCGTCACATGTGGCCAAGTTCATCAGGAACAACATCATCTGCAGTTATGGGGTATCTGTAAGAATTTATGTATTATTGATTGATGTCTTGATTGATAGATTACAAGATGCATTAATTACAATTCCTATACAATCTATATATAGAAGAAAATGTGGTAGTAGGTGTAGTGGAGGTGATAGTGGGTTAGGTGAAGTGGAGTGTGTAGTGGAGTAGAGGTAGGTGAAGTGGAGTGTGTAGTGGAGTAGGTGAAGGTAATGTGGTAGTAGGTGTAGTGGAGGTGATAGTGGGTTAGGTGAAGTGGAGTGTGTAGTGGAGTAGAGGTAGGTGAAGTGGAGTGTGTAGTGGAGTAGGTGAAGGTAAAGATGGGAAATTCTAACAGCCCCCCGCAAACTCAAGGAGGAGAGAAACTAACCAACTTGAGTTTGGAGAGAGTAACAAAACAAGAAAATACATAAAAATAAAAAAGGATAGGAGACACTGTATGGTCGTGTCAGACCGTTGGTGAAGACACTGTATGGGGTGTCATAACGTTGTAGAGGACACTGTATGGTGGTGTCAGACCGATGTAGAAGACAGTTTATGGGGTCATGTCGGACCGTTGTAGAAGACAATGTTGTGACAGTTTACGGAGTCTTGCTGGACCCTTGTAGAAACTAACCGGAATCAATGTCGGGACAGTTTACAGAGTCTTGTCGGACCCATAAAGGAGCTAACCGGAATCAATGTCGGGACAGTTTACAGAGTCTTGTCGGACACTTGTAAAAACTAACCGGAATCAATGTCGGGACAGTTTACAGATTCTTGTCGGACTCTTAAAAAGTTGCACCCTCAAAAGGTGTGCCCAATTTTGTCAAAAGGCGTGCCATCAAAAGGCGTGCCCAATTCATCAAAAGGCGTGCCATCAAAAGGCGTGTCCACTTTGTCAAAAGATGTGCCATGAAAAGGCGTGCCAGTTTGTCGGGCGGCAAGAGGCGCGCGATACGCGTGGCTGCCTCGGCTATTTAACCAAGACGAAGGCTGAGGCTGAGGCATACCATTCTGAAACCTCTGAAACCAACCCTTCGCTGAAAAAACTCTGCCTCTGCGGAGAGAGAAACTGTGGAACACTTTGTTGCCATTCTGTCACCAACCCTTCCGAACATTACCAGTCTGAAATTGCTATTTCGCTGAAACACTTAGCAACCCAAAAACATGGCCTCTTCTTCCCGTCCAGCTACCCAGAACCTGCTCACGCTCTTTCCAGAACTGAACGAGCCCACAAGAGAAATAACTGGTGCGGTGGCCAGTGAACCTCAACCAAACACCTCTGGTTTTGCTCCATTGAACTTTCCGATGCGGTCGGTGGAGCAAAAAATGGCGGTGCAAACTGATATTGAGGCTAATCAGTATACTCTGAAGTCATGCGTGGAAACCATGACGGCGGTCACAAATTTGTCGAACCGGCTGCAGAGTAGGACAAATGAGGTGCAGCATTTAAATTCCCAGCTGGCTCTGCTCCAACGCATGTATAAGGATGCGCGAGCAGAGATAAGTGTGCTGAAAGCAGAAAATAAGGGGCTGAAGCGGAAGGCCACTGTGATGTTCCGATTTGGAGGTCCGCCGTATGCTGCAGTGGAGGAGTATGGAGGAGTGAACGTGCTCGGCGGCGTAGGAAACACGGAGGCAGCACCGTCAAGGGCCGCCCAGGACGGAGGAAAGAAGAAGAGATCTGCAGCAGAGTAGAGAAGAAAAATCCCACTGTGGGTGTTGGGTGTGTTATGGTGGTTTTTTTTTTTTTTTTTTTTTTTTTTTTTTTTTTTTCTCGTGTAAAATTATGATCGGGGTTGATCCTGACATGAATAAAATAAGTGTGTTTGGCAAACTCGAATGGTAGGTGTGGTAAGGCAGAAAAATCAACTGGAATGAATTTTTTTTTTTTTTTTTTTTTTTTTGTGAAAATAATAATAATAATAATAATAATAATAATAATAATATTAATATGGAAATCATGGAGTGGGCGGTGGTACAAAAATATTGTGTAGAAAAAGAGGGAGATGGTGGAAAAGAGAGGCCACTCATGTTATTAAAATAAATTAAGGAATTAAAAAAAGTGATATTGGTTTTGTTTTCAAAAAAGATGGATTAAAATAAATATAAAAAAAGAAAAAGAAAGTGGAGACCATGATGAAAGGTGGGAACAAGTGTGCTGGTGCTGTGTTGTAATGGTCAGAAAGAGAGATAAGAAAATAAAATAAAATAAATTTCAAGGTGCTGTGTTGTAATGGCATTGAAATATCCACCATCATAAAGAGTATCAGTGGTGCTGCATATGTTTATGAGCATTATTTGAGGCCTTTCTTTCTTAACCCACAGCAGACTGTTAACGTCTAGTATGTCCCAAGGAAGAAGGACATCTTCAGTAAGCCAGATGACATTCTAACTGCTGCTGAGAAGTACATAGAAGAACATGGCCCGGAAGCATTTGAGAAGCTTGTTAGCAAGGATAGGGAAACCAAGTTCAGGAGTAGCAATTACACGTATTTTGATGAGGACCACAGCTATTGAGCCTTGTTTGGCTGAGGGAAACACCTTTTTTCCGCTGCTGTTAGGAGTATCTTTCCGGTGGAGAAGCTGCTATGGACTATTTGGGGAGAGTGATGTCGAAAGCCGGAGCCTTGGATCTCGCCACCGGCGTCGGCGGAAAGATCGAGAAAGACGATGTTCTCTCCGCTGTCCAGAAGTATGAGCAGTATCACGGCTACTATGATGCCGAGAGAGAATGAGATGTTATGAAGATATGATGAGGAGGTAGGTATGTAGTAGACAATTCTAGCGGACTAGGTTGAGGTCCGGCGGGCGGCCAAGGCGAGGTTGCCGCCCGCCGGTGAAGCGAAAAAATATTAAATTCTTAACCTTGCTCTGATACCATGTAAGAATTTATGTATTATTGATTGATGTCTTGATTGATAGATTACAAGATGCATTAATTACAATTCCTATACAATCTATATATAGAAGAAAATGTGGTAGTAGGTGTAGTGGAGGTGATAGTGGGTTAGGTGAAGTGGAGTGTGTAGTGGAGTAGAGGTAGGTGAAGTGGAGTGTGTAGTGGAGTAGGTGAAGGTAATGTGGTAGTAGGTGTAGTGGAGGTGATAGTGGGTTAGGTGAAGTGGAGTGTGTAGTGGAGTAGAGGTAGGTGAAGTGGAGTGTGTAGTGGAGTAGGTGAAGGTAAAGATGGGAAATTCTAACAGTATCAAATGTGATCATTTCGGATAATGGCTCGCACTTCAAGAAAGAGGTGGTGGATTTGCTTGAGAAATACAACATGACTTTTCACAAGTCATCAACATACAGACCACAGACTAACGGAGTTGTTGAGGCCGCGAACAAGAATGTCAAGAACATCCTGCGAAAGATGGTGGAAACCTACAAAGACTAGCCAGATAAATTGCCTTTTGCACTCTAGGGTTATGGAACACCAATTCGAACATCCACAGGGGCTACCCCTATTCTCTAGTATATGGGATGGAAATTGTTTTGCCAATCGAGATTGAAGTACCGTCGTTGAGGGTCATGGCCGAGTGTCAGATAATAGGGGCAGACTTACAGCAGAACAAATTCGAGGAATTGATGTTGTTGACAAGAGAAGGTTGAAGGTGTTGTATCACATCCAAGCATATCAGCACAGAATTGTCAGGGCCTTCAATAAGAAAGTCAAATCTAGGAACCTCAAAGGAATATGGTGCTTAAGGACAATCAAGCCCCCATTCATGACCCTAGAGGCAAGTTTAGACCCAATTGGACTGTTCCTTACATCATTAAGTCTATTTGGTCAGGAGGAGCAATTATCCTAATGGATTTGGATGGCTTGGAGTCTTACAGCCGATCAATGTGGAGAAGTTGAAGAAATATTGTCCCTAAGAGGCTCGCTAGGCTAACAATCTGAAAGGGCGACCTAGGCAAAAGTTAGAGCATGAAAAATTAGAAATAAAGAAAAATAGAGCCCGCAAGGTTAAAACCCAAAAGGGCGGCTTTAGCAAAAGTTAGAGCGCAAATACTCGAATGAACCCTATCTGAACTAGACAAGGCCTGATTCCCATCTTTGGGATACATAGGCAATTTCATTCCGAGGTTTGGCCATAATCAACTCCAACTCAATTATCCTGTCCATTTGTTTGATCGGTCCATCTTTTGGTTGTGTTACTCCCATTTGGCAGAAGGGCCAGTTGTAAGATAAAGCAAGTGATGGTGAATGTAGTTGCGGGTAGTTATGACTCTTTCGATTCGGGGCTGTACATCTTGAGGATTGATTCTATGTGTGTCAGGTAGTGACTGTTTTCGAAAATAGTTTTGAAAAGTTTTAATGAAGTTGATTTTTCTCAAAATTTTACCTTTTACAAAACAGACCATTATTTGGATCAAAAAGGAAAAATTTCAGTGCTCACAATTTTAATTGCATGATTTCAACACAAGTACATTCTAACTTTCTGATTAAATCAAAGTTGTTTTTACATAAAAAAAAAAAAAAAAAAGAAAAACGAAAGGGCAAAGCGATGAACTAGGGTCATAGTCGAGTAAGGTTTTCTAAAGATCCGGTTTCTAAAACATGACATGTGAAATATTGCAAAACATGCGATAACGCACAAAATCATGTAATAATCAATTAAAGCACAAAGATGCAAATTTAGCTGGATTTAGACATGAATCATGTATGTAAAAGTATGGATATGCATGGCATGCAAGATATATACATATGTATAGTTAGGGAAAACGATTAAAGAATGGGATAGATGAGTAGAGATGAGAAATTATTACAACACTTTAAATATTACAAATTCGGGGGAAATGAATAAATATTACAACATAATATAAAAAGGAAAATTTACCTATAAGTCCTAGTTTTTGAAACGTTGAACCATTTAGTCCTAAAAGTTTTCTTATGCTCCATTTAGTCCCATTTTTACATCAACATGATGTGAATAATGTAAATGATCTGATGTTTCATTCTATAATTTCAAAATTTATTGAAATCTGATGAACATTAGATGTTTTTCATCCTATATTTTCAAACATTATTGAAATTTGATGAACATTAGATGTTTGAAATCCAATGTTTGTAACATGACTCTGATGTTATTAACATTGTATCTGATGTTACTAACATTGTAATGGGACCTTTCAGTCTATAAGAAAACTTTTAGGACTAGACAGTGCATAAGTTATTAATTTGGGATTTATTGGTGCATCCCCCATATAAAAATTCTCATAAACACTCAATATAAAATAAACATAACAAAATAACAGCTTCAAGCTTCTCAAAGACTATCGGAGGTTGATCTTCTCAGTGTCGGACGGCTACCCGGTTTTGCCTAGAGGTCGCGGGCACGATCATGAAGGTCGTGGGCGCGATGGTGTACTTTTAGGTGGCTACCAGACCAACTAACTAGCCGGGTAGCCCGGTGGGCTCGGCTAAACTCTGTTTTCTTAGATTTCCACAACAAAAACAAAACTAACAACAATATATATGGGAATCTCAACTCACCACTTTCAGTTAGATTACAACAATATATAATATAACAAGAAATCAAAGTAAAAGAGCAAAATAAGTAAGAAATACAATGGGTTCAATATGACGTCCGATTGAACCCAACTCAATTTTATTATCTTGTGTCTCTTTTAGTCAAATTTTATTAGCCCTTTTTATTACCTTTCCATTCTTTAATCATTTTGTCCAAAAGTGATAATTACATCTACTAATGAAGAGAAACGTCAAACAAGAAGTTTGTTCTTGGCATGAGAGAGATGTAATGCACTGGTAATGAACCTCCGAAAAGATTAAACCATTAAGCATGGAAGGTCTTTTTCTCATGCTTAAAACATAACTAAAAACAATATATATGGGACTCTCAACTCACCATTTTCAATTAGATTACAACAATATATAATATAACAAGATATCAAAGCAAAAGGGCAAAATAAGTAAGACGTAAGAAAATGAAATAAATTGAAAATTCATCTTTTCAAGAAAGGATGAATTTCATGATTTCCAAATTTCTTTTGATCACCTTCAAGTGTGAATTATGTTTTCAATCCTCAATTTGAAAACTTGGAATTATTGCTAGAATGATGGTTTGGAGGTGTTTGTGGTGAAAAGTGATTTATCTCTCTTGTTTTTGTTCACTTTCACCAACACCCACTCTTTCTCTTGATCAAAGCTACTAAAATTCAAGTATTTCAGAATTTTTGGAGGAGCTTTGGGTGTAGAAAAGATGGAATTTTAGTTTGTATGGAAGGTATAGGGTGTATATGGAAGATAGGTGTGTTTTTAGCTCAAAAACTCATTTTTTCTCTCTTTTCTCTAGCTTAAATGTTCTCTTCTTAATCTATCCTCTTACTCTTCTCAACAATATGATATATACTTATAGGCTAAGCAAGTGAAGAAATGGCGGAAGATAAGATAGAGCATAAAGAAAGATAATAGAGCTAATGGAGCTAATGGGGGACAAAAGTGGAGCCTTATGTCCAATGGATCAAACACTAGATAATGGAGGCTGAGTGTATATGCTTTTGGTGATGAATATATCAAAAAATGGGTCAATGGGGTGTCCCAACTGAACCCAAAAAAAAAAAAAAAAAGGGTCTGCTACTGTATTGGGCCGGGTCAACAAAATCTACTCTTAAATCCGACTTCAAACGGGCATATCTCCCTTACTCGGACTTGGTTTTACGTGATTCTTGAGTCTAAATTGAAGCCCCAGAAGTCTACTTTCTAATGGTGTGGCCTCACATCTAAATTCCAAGTGTACAAAGAGATATACTTAAATTAGTGAAGACTGTTCATTTCTTTTCTAACGATTTGATGTTCCACTTTTTCCTAAATCAGTTTTTTTCCATCCATTCATATTTCCTTCAACTCCAAACCTATAAAGAAATGTTTTTAAATATTTTTTAAAGAGTTCACCTTCCTTCTATTTATTTCCATTTTGTCCTTACTTGGTTTACTAAAAAGTGCAATATTTTAATCAAAATGGGAGCCTCGGAATATTGTAGAAATATTTGGAAAAATATTTTGAAAAGAGGGTTTTTAGATCTAAAATAGTTTAGCTAAAATGTGTGAAGGTTGGGATTAAAGCTCAAATTTCATCTCTCTTTTGAGGATTCTGTGAGAAACATGTTCTGATTGTCATCATTGGGTAATCAACAGAAAGCGCCGAAGTCTTAGGGTCGGTCAAAATAGGGTGTCTACAGATTGCATCTAAATATAAATTTCAAAGAAGGATAATATGGAAAGTAATGATTGAACTTTTTAAATTTCAAAACTTCGGTACAACAAATGGGACTCTCAAAAAAGTGAAGACTCAAATTGGGATGGAAGAGTAGTGGGCAAAGATTAAGATGATACACAAGAAAGGAAAAGTTATATAAGAAAAAAAGGAATTGCCATAGACGATTAGTATATGGAACATGGCAGGTGCTGGATTGAGAGAAAAAAGTCTAGTTCTAAAATTTTGCAATGACAGTAGTTACCTTGTTTGTATTAGCTTTGATGTTTGTAACTAGAAGGCAATGCTAACCCGATGACTTTTTTTACTGACATTTGGAACACTAAATGTGTTGCACTGTCCAAGGATCCGGGGGACATATTGGTGAATTTCTAGAAGCTTGGACTGTCGAGTATGCCATCTGTCTGGGTAACTGCCTTACCATTCCTAACTTCAAGTTGATTGTCGAGTCTTAGAGAAGCCACATTGTGCAAATAAATTGGTGTTTGTGTCTGTTACCAGATCAACCCTTCCCTTTGCAGATCAGGTAGAGAAGATGAATAGTGTAAAGTGGCCTTAAATTCCCAAATAATTACCTCACATTATCTGTCCATTCAAAAGGCGTAACGTCAATTTGTTTTATTTTTTATAGAAAAAATTATGGGAAAAAGAAAAACTATCGACACCTGCCATTGGAAGGGTTGCAATTGGAAGATCAGCTTCACAAAAACTTGCTTTTTTTAATACACATTTCTTTGTGAGAAATCCTACAAATTTGGCCTGCTATCTGAAGCGTCTTGTTTAAAGTTGTTGACATGATGGCTTACTTTGTCCTCTTTGGATGCTTTAGTAGTTAGTACTATTAATTTGGCATTGTACTAATCAAATAATGGGTCTCGATCATAGAGCATAAGACTTGCTTACATATTTCTTTGTGAGAAATTCTACAAATTTGGCTCACTATCTGAAAAATCTTGTTTAAAGTTGTTAACATGAAGACTGATGTTATCCTCTTTGGATGCTTTTAGTAGTTAGTACTATTATTTGTCGTTTGTACTAATCGAATAATGGGTCACAATCATAGAACACAAGACTTTGATATGGCAAGATGGGAGTGGCTCCTAGAAACTTTTGGGTGTGGCTTTGATGGGTCGTTTTGCACGCTAAAAATAAACACCTATGAAGCGTAGACATCTCTCTGGAGGTCACGTGCGAGTGCCTAACACGTGTCGGACAAGGACATGCGCCGGACACGTGTTGGACACGCTGGAAAGAGTCGAACATCTTGGAACACTTGGGACACGCTTTGTGGACACGTAGGGACACTAAGTACACGCTGGGGACACGCTGGGGACTTTCTTTTTCAAAAAAATTAAAATTTTTAATTTTTTTTCTAATAACGTACCTAAAGTTGAAGATTTTGATAAAATTAAATATTTGACACAAAATACATATTAAAAAATATGACATAATAAATATATAAAATTATATTTTTGTCACTGTCCCAACGTGTCGTATCTTGCATTTTTTGAAAATTTACATGTCCGTGTGTCCGTGTCATGTTTTGTGTCTATGTCCGTGTTTCTTAGATAAACACTAAACAATACCCAAATTCTTTAAAATAATGTCAAGTTCAGGTATTGATCCACAAAGGCTAATGTAAAATTAAACTAATTTAACTTGTAAGAGTTTTAAATGAATTTTGCTAAAAAAATTGATGAGGATTATATTGAAGCTAGAATTAAAATGAAAGAGAAATTAAATTATCAATAAATACTAAAGTTGGTGAAATTGATTTGGAAAAAAATCCTAGGGCAATGAATCTGCTACGAGTTAAATAAATAGGGTTTAAAATCGAGAATCAATTGTTATAAAGTTTGATCCACCCAATGTTTCACAACTGTAAGTTTGAAACATTGATCAAGAGGATTATCACCTTCAATGTACAGGCACAAGAAGTCATCTCAAGTAGTACTAGTCATTCGCTCTAAATTACGGTAGCAACACAACTCGTCTCTCGTAGTGTGACTCGTCTTATACTTTGAACACGATTACAAAGAAAACGTGTATAGAAAACATTTAACAATCATAGAAAGTAAAGTACTTGAAGAGATGAAAAGAAATATTATTATAAACTTCTAAAACATCCATACACTTGTTCAAATTGTTACACGAATCAAACTCAAGGAATAACCTC
Source organism: Camellia sinensis (assembly GCF_055761805.1). Lineage (NCBI taxonomy): Eukaryota > Viridiplantae > Streptophyta > Magnoliopsida > Ericales > Theaceae > Camellia > Camellia sinensis. Next base: position 67,107,491 of record NC_138972.1, read on the forward strand.
TATTTACTTGGCTAGGGTTTCATCAAAACCTTAGAAAGAGAAGCCTAGCCGCTCATGCAGGATTGAGAAGATTATGAAGAGGTTGAAGCTGCATGGAAGACCTTCAATCCTTCAAGTCCAAAGCTTTCAAAACCGTATCGTCCTTGTGCCTCTTTTCCAAGAATTTTTCCAACCCTTCAACAGCCTTCTTTTCTTCCTTTCACATTTTTCCAGCAAAATAGGTGAAAAAGAAAAAGACACACACGGATTCCAAGGTCGAGCAGAATAAGGCTGTACATGCGGAAGCTGTAGTCGCACGTGCGGGAAGGTTCCTCCGCACGTGTGGATGAAGCCAGAGAAGACTTTGTACTTTGAAGGTAGACTGCACGTGCAGGAAGGTTCCACCGCACGTGCGGTGAGTGTTTCTTAGCTAGAATTTCACTTTTTGACTCTATTTGTATTTGAGACGTGTCCATCCTGATTTAGATCAAACACTTGTAAACTATATCAAGTTATACGAAGAAGAGCGTTAAGAAATATCAATTACTGGCCTCAATGTAGCACATTTCGGCCTCAATCAGGCTTGTTAAAGAAGAGCCATATGTTATGATCAGAACTGCTTATATGACAAGTAACACATGGCTACTTTTTGGCTTATTGATATCACAGTTGTTATAAATGGGTTATTCTCATTTTTAGTACTGAATTTGATGGCAGCTTTAATATAAGCTTATTTGAACTTGTAGTGATGAACTTCAGAAAACATAGATTAATCATGCTTCTCAGAATCTTGATCCGGATCATAAAATCTGAAGATCCTACAACCCCAGTTTGGCCAAATCATCCAGATTGTACTAGGGTCTAAATTTTTTAGAATCTTAGAGTGGTTGCGTAGTCACAAAATCGTATAGAATCGCATTGCTATCGTGATTCTACCAATTTCTTTTCTTGTTCTTTATTTCTTTTGTGTATATATATATATTATTAGTAAATACTGTACAACAATTCGTGTTAGTATAGAAGATGCATGATTTCAAAATCAATTCATTAAGGTCCCCCTAGTTGAACACTTTCGCTTTCACTCGTTTTGTAGTTGTTTCAGAATATATGAAAATCCAAATCTTCCCTTCTGCAATCTAATTAAATTTAATAATTTATTTAGTGAAAATAAAAACTTGCAGTATATCTTCTTCTTTTTTTTTTTTTACATGTTTTAATTTCTGCTACAATTTTGAAGGGACTAGATCCCCAAACCAAACCCCCCTTTTTTGCACTAAAAACTTGTAAAAGTTACTACCTCCATTTAAAGAAAATTAAGAAATCAAATGAATCACCGAATCAAGGTCAACTCATTTATGTAGAATCTGTCAAATTAAACCCTCCATAACTTCATCTAATTATAAATTTGACTGCAATTACGTCACTATTTCCTTCATTGAACATCACTGAGATATGAGAGAATAGTGGGAACAGTAATTCTCGCATAACAACTAGTTCATTTCATTCTACCATTTTCATATTCCAATTATATGATTTTATAAATCCAAGCATCAATATAATATGATTAAAGTTTTGTTTCAAAAACTGCTTATTATTGTAATTTTTCAAGGATTTCAGATTTTGTTTTGCTATATCTAATCACGATGTTAATAACTTTGGAAATTTTCTCTTGCTCATCTTGATATAACTGCTACTTATTTGCATGCTACAATTAGATCTACAACAGTCTATTGTCTTGCAGAACTAACCGAGTTGCTATTTTTTCAGAAATGTGCCGGCACAAGGCCCTGTTGCTTCTGTTGGAGGAAATCCTTTCGCGTAGGGTTCTAATCAGCATGATAATTCTTTTTGGTTGGTGGTAGAAGTTTTCTAGTGATTGGTTTCCGTTCTCTTAGAGATCTTTAACTGCAATATTTTATTTTATTTTATTTTATTTTATTTTATTTTATTTGGTTAAATTTATCTGTATTATTTTATACTTTCAAAATAAAATATTGCTGTGGAAGGTTCTCCTTCATTGTGGAAGGCCTGGCCTGTACATTACGTAGTACTCTGGCTTGAACTGAACAAAGATTGTACGGTAACAATTCAGATGCACTTTGTGAATGTAGCTTGCAGAATTCAAAGTTCCCTTGGGCGAATTTGGGCTTCAGCGTTTGGCTGGTCTGTGTGGCCTTGCTGTGCCCTAGATAACAAGCCTCTGGGTAGGGATGTCTGTTTTCTATCCTTGATGGTTTTGCTTATTTGCCTGCAATTGTGCTTGCTTGTACTTTGAACGCTGGAAGCTACAAGAACACTGCATCACTTTTGGCCTCATCTTTTCAGAAATATGGTTCACTCATCACCGTGTGAGGGTATTTTCAATTATTTCTGATTTTTTTTAGGAATTAAATGATGGATTATGAGTGCATAAATTTTTATTTTTATTTTTAAACAGGTATGGGTTAGTAAAATGACTAATTATTTTCAATAAATTCTATGTGAGTGTCCTTGTTTGTCTCTGCAATTGTTGGATTTTCTTTTCATGATCAGTTGGCATATGATGTTTTTGGCTCTATCCCTCGATAAGCAACGATCGTTCTGTGCTTTTGACAGTAGTTCATGGTAAACAACTGAACTATCGGTTTAGCAATGTGGGTGAGCTCTGGCGGGCTTTAAACTGGAGTTTGGATGTTCAAAACACAGGCCTTTGTCATATTTCCATCACTTGGCCCTAATATTTGTTTGGGCTATCTAAATTTATCTATTAAGAAAGTCAATGATGTGGTAATGGCGATTATATAAAAAAGCATATGATAGTATTATTACAGTTAGTATTACTTTCCCCCTCACTCCCAATAATGTAATGTGTTGGATGTTGCTCGAATCAAAAATTTGTAGAGATTAAAATTGAGGGTTGTTTTAGCAATAACTTAAAATAGTAAAAAAATCAGAAAGTCAATTCTTCTACTTGTACTTTATGCACTTTTTATGTAAGAAGTAAAAAAATTAATTAAAATAATCACCTCACAAAACAACTTTAAATTTAAAGAGATTTTTGTAGAGTGAATTGAAAAGGGTAGACACTTTCTAATATTTTTCTAATATTATTTTTCTCTACATTTTTTCCCTCACTTGCTATGCACTAGTAGTAGGGATTGACTTTAAAGTGATAGCAAAATTAAGAAATAAAATTAGTTTTTTCACATCATAATTTTTTTAGTTTTTCCTTTTCGTTTTTTACTCTATATAATTTCACTCGTAAATCTATATCTAAAGATAGCCTGAATTGTCCTCAAAAAAAAAAAAAAAAAAAAAAAAAAAAAAAAAAAAAAAACCCTGAATTCATAAGTAGAAACAGTCTTTATCATGGATAATATTAGAAATATTAATTAATGTATCAATAAATATGTTAGGTGGTATTTTGATTAGTGTTCTCATTACTGATCTTTTACATCACTTTCTTTCTCATTGTGTACTATTATTCCAAATTTTTTAATTATATTTTTATCCTTAAATCATTATTTTGAATAAAATTCTACAACCAAATTTCTCCTTACACACCTTCCCTATACACTACTATCACCACCTTCCTCTTTTGCGGATTGCTTTCCACATTTGGTCGTTGTCCCCAAGCTCCCACTACCACTACCCCAAGCCCTTTCCGCTTCCACCTCTTGCCTCTGCAACCATTGCCATTGCAACCCTTTACCCACACTTGTGACCATCACCATTGCAACCATCGCCGCAGTGACCCACTACCCCCACGATGTACACGCTGCAATAAGAGAGAGATATCACAAGATGTGGTAGAAGGGGTTGTGATGGAAAGGAAGTGCTAAAAAAGAGTAGCGACGAGAAGGCGAGCTTCTATATACACACACCCTTTCCTCTCTATACAAATCCTTCTCAATACACACACTAAAAAAATAAATCCTAATATATTTGACTCACTACACACACCTATCATTCCACATATACCCCCAAATGTAAATCATACACACACACACCCCCTCTCACACACACACCCGTCTGTCACCCCTCTCACACACACACCCATCTGAGAACCCCTCTCACACCACACCCATCTCTCACACTCTCCAACGTTCCTCTCCAAAAGCTTCATCCATCCATTTGTGTCATTGAAGTATTGGCATTGAAGGGCATTAAAGAGCATTGAAATCTTCACATTTTAGGTTAGTTTACACAGATTAGAATCTTCTCATTCCTATTTTATTTGTAATGTAGGGTTAATTTTTACCATTTTCCGTCCACCATTGCAAGTGATTGCCGTGTTTCCTCATTCGGAACTGGTTAGTCGAATTTTTTGTTTTTGTTCGGCAATCTAGTTTCGAAAACAAAAATAATATTCGGCATTAGAGTTCCGAATTTTCTGCTTCTATTCGGCACTATAGTTCCAAAAATATTTACTTGGTTCGGCTTTCAAGTGTCGAAAATAATTTTTTTTTTCGGTTTTCAACTTCCGAATAGTAGCTTTAATTTCGGACAACAACTTCCGAATAAAATAGGTATTTTCGGTTGTGAACTTCCGAACAGGTTTTTTTTTTTTTTTTTCCTTCTTAATTAAAAAACTTAATTAAAACACGTAATCATAACACTTATTATAATTTAAAACACTTATTATTTATACACACACTCTCATTAATTTTACGCACACTCTCTCATTATAATTTAAAACACTTATTATTTACGCACACACTCATTACACACTTTCATTAATTTTACAAACACACTTATAATTTAAAACACTCTCATTAATTTTACACACACTCTGTTTATTTACACTTAGTATTTTTTGTAGATGATATGGATTCTGAATATCAACAACGTGTCCCACCTACTGCTTCAAATAGATGACGTCGTGAATTGGATGTAGACCATGAACGAGGGCGAGGGCGTGGGCGAGGACGAGGTCAAGGTCGTGCTCGAGGTCGTGATCTAGTTTCGGTAGAATATGATATTCCCAGTGCCAGTCAAAGTGGGGGCCGAAGCCAAAGACGAGTTGAAGGTTATGATATGCCTGACATTGCTGTGGAGGATACCTCTTTACCTGATTCTCTTCCTGTCCAGGAAGAGTACCTTACTCATGTTTTTCCAGGTGGACCGACTGATCCATCAATACTGCGGAGTTTCAATAGTCATGTGGCTGCAGCTATTTGGCACGGGGAGGTAAACATTCCTCAGTAAACTGAAATTCATTTGTATATGATTTTTTTTTTTTTTGTGTGTGTGTTGTATGGTAGTTTGTAATGAGATATCATTTGTGTTGTAGGAACGAGGGCCCCTAAAGTGTCATAATCACTCTTCCAAGATCCTTGCATGGCCATGGTGGTTAGTAGAGAACAACACCTGATTCAAAGCCATTATTGAGCAGTCTGGACTGTCACATTGAGCAGTCTGGACGGTCACAGTTAGCTCGTTGCACTTATCGGTTCGTCAATAAGCTTCTAATCTCCAGTTTTGTTGAGAGATGGCAACCTGAGACGAACACATTTCACATGACAGTTGGTGAGATGACCTTGACCCTAGATGATGTTGGCACTATTCTTGGCCTTCCCATTGTAGGCAAATCAGTCAGCATACCAGATGTGACAGATCATCATGGAGTTACATTACTCGTTTATGGCTTGGGGATTACTGAACGTGCAGCACATGAAGAGGTTTCTTCTGCTGGGGGCAATTCAGTCAGGCTTGAATGGTTGCAAAGTCAGTTTGCTGGTGTCATAGATTCAGACCCCGAGGAGGCTATACAGTGCGCTGCAAGAGCTTATTTGTTGTTTCTGTTGGGATGTACACTCTTCAGTGACAAGAGTGGCGGCAGGGTTCCTGTTGTTTACCTCGGCTTGTTGATGGATTTGGGCTCCATACATACTTATGCCTGGGGTGCTGCTGCATTAGCATTTTTATATAGACAGTTGGGGTTTGCTAGCCGGTCTGGGGTTAAGCAGATGGGTGGTTATATGACTCTTTTGGAGGCGTGGATTTATGAGCACTTCCGAGCATTCCAACCTCATCAGAACATGAGCTACAATGAAGACATGCCACACGTGTACCATTGGGCATCTAGGAGAGAGGCGGGTTCCTCCATTGACCATTTGAAATCTTTTCGAGCCGAGCTTGACAGTTTAGTAGCTACTGATGTAAGTTTACTTATCCTGCGATAATTTAACACTTCCATTTATCTTACCCTTTATGTACTTTAATGCAAAAACACTTTACGTTTACAGGTTATTTGGGATCCATACCACAGCTGCAGAGACCGGCATCCATGTAACTCGGTTACGTTCTACCATGGATACTTAAAGTGCTTAGACGTTGTCGAACCCTATCATCCAGATAGAGTTTTGAGGCAATTTGGTAGGGTTCAAACCATCCCAGATGCACCGCTAGCTCCCAGTCGTGGTGCGCGAGGCAACATATCTGCACGATATACAGTCATGTACAGATACTTGGACAGGATCTGGGAGGCTTGGGATAACCATGTGTTATCTGAGCAACGGAGGAGCACACCAGTTCGTCAGCCTTGGGAATGTGTACCGGGTTATATGGATTGGTATAAGAATATCACACATCTATATGTCGAGCACACTGATGTACCGCGTGTCCATGACCATCAGGATTTCAGCGAACATGCGGATGTAATCTATTATCCTCTCTTATGCATATGTAACTTACTTTTTTTTTTTCTAATATGTTCCCTAAAATGTGATATTCTTTTCAAATGTAACGTATTGCACTTGCACTGCAGATTTCACATCCTATTATTGACGCTGGTTATCAGGAGGGGATTCGCCATCCTTATCGACTTTACCAGGCTATCGAGAGTATGACACATGTTCTTGAAGGTCAGCACATTGACGAAGCTGGACCTAGTTCTGCTGGACCTAGTTCTGCTAGAGGTCGCTTTCCATCTTCGACATTTACATACAATCGTAGGCCAAGGCGTAGGCATACAGCTGATTCGTGACAAGTTATTTTGTTACATGTTATTTTGTTAGTTGATGAATCTTTTTTGGTGTTTTTTGTAAGATGACATTGTTGTAATGGTAATATTTTCTTATTAGAATGGAATGGCAACAATGGTATCGTAATGACATTGTAATGACATTTTATTATTAGAATGGAATGGTAACAATGGTCGATAACATTCAATCCACATTGCAAAACATAACACATCAACATAAAAAACACATCCATTAATTTCTTCCATAATTCTAACATTGTCAAATGCATACACGTGTCATGCGACATCAACAACATCAAAAGTCTCTCGAGTAGCTACATTATCATGTATAATGTCCTTGAAATGTTGAATGCGACGCACATATGCATCATCCCAGTCGACAGCGCAAGGGTGATGGTATTTTCTCCAATTAGTGGCAATAGGAGGAACTGGATGGCCTGGCTGCAACAAAACCTACACCAAATATCAATTGACTTAGTGGTCATACCTCATAACTTCTTGTACATGTACAAACCCAATTGATAAGTTTCTGTTATACCTGGACGAAATGATTTCCGTTGACAAACCCAATGGCAATCTCACGTCTATCAAGTTGAGGTATTGGCACTGTTCTAAGAGGTAAAAATGTGAGACATTGCTGTAAAGACAAGTGATATAACACAAAATTGTAGCACGATGCAACAAGATGCCCCATGTCTGGTATAGTCATCCAATGTGATTATCCAGGACTGTCTTCAAAGTATGACAATATGCTTGTCAATTCTTTAAACCTTTCATAGGACCCATAAAGTGTAATGTATTCCTCTTTGTGTGTGTGCAGCTCACCCAATAGGTCACGCCTAACTTGAGCCCAATCATCTTCTGTATGACCAATTGAAGTAGCTATAACCCTGAAACCACAATTCCCATCTGCAACTACATCATTGACAAACTTAATGTATGGTTTCAACCCAGCAGGGAAAGCATCAACATATGCACCAGGTTTCACTGTTCTAGTAATGTATGCCTTCCCTTTCGGATTCATCTTCTCCTTTCTCTTAACAGGTCGTTTCTTCTTGGTTTGCAGAGTAGAAGCTAACGTAGTGATTTCAGTGTCCCTAGGTGAGAAAGAATCATGTCCAGATTGCACTAACTCAAATGCACACGGGTCATGACGGGTAAAAACATTGATCTTCTTATGATCCCGAGGACGTGTTTTGGGCTTCACCTCCAGCTCAACAAGAAAAGTGCTTCCCGGATATACAATCTCTTTCAACTTCTTCAAAAGCTCCAACCGCATGGTTCTATCACTTTCATTAAACTTGTTCACAAACAACTCTACTTCTGCATGACAAGTCACCTCCGTTTCCTCTTCTTTCTTACATATGGAGATATGAAGTTGCCTCCACTGTGAGTGTATGGTAGCAAGTGGTGTAGTCAGCAATCTCATGGGCGCAAGGTAAACAATGAGTGTGGCGAAGGGCGCATCCACAAGCTTCAACATCAATACCAATGGAATTGGCTCTCTTACTCTCAACAAGCAAACACTCCAATGCAGAGATAGACACATTACCCCGTAGCACCCTGAATTGAGAAGGTTTAAATTGATGTTACACAACAGTTAGACTTTTCTCAAATGAAGCCTTGATATCAGTGTGTTGCAACTCAAGCAGACTGTGTATTTTCTCAAATGATGCCTGAAATGAGACTTGACATGAACCCAATTGTCTTTTAAGTTTTGCATGTGCACTCTCAGCCTTGTTCAATTCAATGTAAGTCAAAGTTAAAATCAAGTACATGGCACTTATTAATAACATATTGAAGAAAAGTAATCTTACCGGTTCGTTGTAACATTGCCACAATGCATACACGTGTCTATCCATGCCGCCACAAATTTGTCCTTGTAAGGAACCAACCAAGTATTCATGACGTATTTGACTGCACCAGGATAACTACTGAATTCCTTAAGTAATGATTTACGACGCTCCTCGTATTGAATTTCAGAAGATGAATACACTACAGAGTTCCACTCATGGTTGAACTTCTCCCATTTTTGCTGTGTCTCAAACATATTCTTGCATTTGGTCAACACATTCTTACTGATATGCCAACGACATAATAAATGTCTGGCACTCGGGAATATCTTCTGTATGGCATTCATCAAGGCTAGCTCTTTGTCAGTAACAATAACTGTTGGCACAACAAACCCATCCATGACATCACGCAATGTAGCTAACACCCACGTATAGTTGTCGACCCTCTCATACTGTAAGTATGCAAAAGCTACAGAGAATGTCATTTCAGTTGATGTCACTCCCACAATTTCAAGAAGAGGAAGCCAATATCTGTTGGTTTTATATGTGCAATCCATAATTAATATACGTGGGAAAGACCAAAACAAGTCCAAACTGGTAGGATGTGCCCAAAACAAGTCTGTCACAGTCATCGTGGACTCTTCAGACCGATGGCACTCAATGTAATTATACTTGGCCAATTCACCCAATAAGTGTTGCATCTGTGATCTTCCAACTCTCTGTACCACCCTGTTTCGATGGCGTACATTGTAAATGGTTTTAAGTGTGCTTACATTGAAGGCATCTCGCTATTTCAAGGTTACTAGGATTTCTTTTGGCCGAACCATGCTCTTTGACATATCCATTAATAATGCTTTCTCATCCTTTGATAGCCTCCCCACATATGAATGTCCCTCGAGGTGCTTCGCAGGTGGATGATTATGCAATCCGCATACTACGGTCAATGTCCATTCATCATGTGTGGTAAACCTGTGAGCCCTCATATCAAAAGGACAGCCACACTTCTTCGTACTGATTATTCTTGATGTATTGTTGCCATCATGTTTTAACTTCTTTGTTGCTCTATATTGGCCACTCCTCTCATAAGCAAGATACATCCTGGGTTTTTTTTCCCTCCACCATAGTCTGATGTTTTGATTACAATGACCAAACCATTTCTTTTTCCAACTTCACGTACCCAGTTGAGCAATTCATCATTTCTTTTGAATACCTACAAAGTTAAATAAATATTATCAAACATTTACATTTGGTGAGCAATTCGAAACATAATCGTTATAATTTCGTAGACTGAGCCTGTTCAGTTGTGAATTGAGTGGTGTAATCTAACACAAAATCCGTGCAAACCTGATTTCCTTGAGTTGACACATATTCCTGCATGTTTTGTATAACATTACAAATTTTTAATGGCATTATAAAGATTAATTTGCAATTTGAAACTGTAAATTTGGTATGCAGTTTGCAAATTTGGAATATAAAATGGAAAAAAAAAATTTACTTCATTCGGAAGTAGTTGTCCGAATTTTTTTTAAAATTTCAGAAGTTGAATGTTGTAAAAGTTACCTCTGTTCGGACAACAACTTCCGAATTTAAATATGTTGTTAGGACAACAACTTCCGAAATTTATTACTTTGTTCGGACATCAACTTCCGAAAATACATAATTATTTCGGTAGTATATTTCCGAACCAAATAACACAATTCGACTCTGGTTATCCGAACGACGCTGGGGAAAAAAAAATTTAAACTCACATTTCCTTCGCTCTGCTTCACATGAACACTTATTTGCTGATTTTCAGAAGGCAAATCCTCCATAACAATGATGTTTTCCCTACGAATGACGAAGGTTGATGAACTTGGAAATGCCAAAGCCCTTTGGTTTCACTTCTACCTCAATGAACATCATATACAGAAATTGATGGAAGAAGGTATGAATGAGCATCCACAAGCTACACACACGCGCGATGCAACAGACGTGAATTCACATCTGAGGTGTGCATTGAGATTTTTTCAATTAACAATGGTGTCTAAAATAGTAATTTCACTTAGGGATAAAATTGTAATAAAATTAAATATCATTAAGTGTGTGTATTGAGGGGATTAGGTGTGTGTATATAGAAGCTCCCGACGAGAAGAGTAGGCAATTCGAGAGGGGTGTTGCCGATGGTAGTGATTAGGGTTACAATTAAGATTAGGGTTAGAATTAAATTAAAGCTTGAGAGTTGGAAAGGATGACAGTGTTTTGAGATTTATTAGAAATTAGTAATGGTGCGAGTTGAAGACAATTAAACAATTTAAAATGGGTAAAACCTGTAATCCGCTTGCAACCTATAAATTTAATCAAAAGTAGACCCTTACCTATCTGTATGCATCTCTCAAATCGTCCAAAATCATTTGGGTAGAATAGGGTTGGGTCAGGCAATTTATGCGGGTTAGTTAATTTTATACCAACCCCTAATAATATATATGACAAATCCTACAAAATAAACGATTTGAATTATCGAAGTAAAACTCATGATGAACTCTATAAATCTCTCAAATTCTATCATATTGGGATCTCAACACTCAAAATCTAACTATTTATAAAAAACTAAAGGGTAAATTACACTTACAACCCCTAAGATTTGGATTTAATACATATCATCCCTGACGTTTGAGAAATTACACTGTTTTTTCTGTCATTGTAATTATTTAGACGAAATTAATGTTGGTGTAAAAAAGATATTGAATTCATACTCTCTCTTTTCTTACTTTGCTTTAAGTCTTTTATTTTTATTTTTTTCCTTCGCTTTAATTTTTTTTAAATATAATTTTTATTTTTATTTTTCTATCAAGAGTTATTTTTTCTTATATACGGAGTGATTTATGAAATGGGCCTATTAATAACGTGAATGAAAATAATTTCCACATCATTAGATGGTGGTGAAATGTAATCCGATCAAACATAAGAAAGCGTCGGTGTAATTTATCCAAAACTAAAAAATCAATTAAAATGGTAAACTTCCCAAACCAGCTATGAGAAAATGGTTGGGAGTTTCCTTTGACTTCATTTTGTGACTGCAAACTCCATTACTATTTTCTCTCTCTGTTAAATCTAAAAAAATGTCTCCTAAACTGCCCTCTCTCTCCTCCCTCCCCACCCTCAATCCCTAACCCTCACACCATCCATTCGACTAAATTCCCCAACCAAAAACCCAACAATGGACGGAAGCATTCTCGAATCCATCGGACTCGAAATCATCGGAGTCATGGCCCCAGTCTCGATCTGCATGCTCTTAGTCGTCCTCCTAGTCTACTCCCTCTCCTCCTCCTCCTCCTCCTCTGCCGCCGTACCCATCCGCACCGCCGCCAATCTGGTCTACCTCGAAACCCCCTCCGACTCCGCCACCCAGAAACTCGAAGGCGCTCTCCTCAACGCCCTCGTCTTCGTCATCATCATCTCCATCGTCACTTTCCTCCTCGTCCTCCTCTACTACTACAACTTCACCAATTTCCTCAAGAACTACACTCGCTTCTCCGCCTTCTTCGTCCTCGCCGCAATGGGGGGCTCAATCTTCCTCTCCATCATCCAACATTTCTCAATCCCAATCGATGCCATCACTTGTTTCGTCTTGCTTCTCAATTTCACTGTTGTGGGTGTTCTCTCTGTGTTCTCTCGTGCTGTACCCATTTTCTTGAAACAAGGGTTTATGGTTGCTTTGGGGATAATTGTGGCGGCTTGGTTTACCAATTTGCCTGAATGGACCACTTGGGTTTTGCTTATTGCACTTGCTTTGTATGATTTGGTTGCGGTTTTGGCTCCTGGGGGGCCTTTGAAGATCTTGGTCGAATTGGCTTCGAGCCGGGACGAGGAGCTTCCGGCATTGGTGTACGAGGCTCGGCCAACTGTGTCAAGAAATTCGGGAGTTCGGGGTTCAAATTTGGGTCTTTTGGTTGGTGGGTTTTCAGATTCTGGTTCGGTGGAGCTTCAGGTAGTGCCTAGGAACAATGAGAGTGATTTAGAGAATTCAGATTACACTGCTGTTGCAATTCGAAACCAGAGTGAAGTTGGGATTGGGCGTGAAGAAGGGGGAGAGACATCTCCATTGGTTCCTAATTCTAGGGAAAGGCGGTCATCAAGTAGTGGCTCTTCAGAGTACTCAGTGGACACTTCTGGGCAATATGGGCATGGTCATGGGCAATCTGAAATTGTGGCTGATGAGGAAAGGTCTCCTCTTGTTGAATTGTTGGGTTTGGAGGGTGAGAGAGAGCCTGTAGGGGGGGATGGGTCCGATACCTTTGTAACGGCTACGCGTGGCATAAAACTTGGTCTTGGGGACTTTATTTTCTATAGTGTTCTTGTGGGTAGAGCTGCAATGTATGATCTAATGACTGTTTATGCTTGTTACCTAGCGATTATATCAGGACTCGGGTGCACTCTTATTCTGTTGGCTGTGTGCCGCCACGCATTGCCTGCTCTCCCAATTTCTATCATTTTGGGGGTCGTGTTCTACTTCTTGACTCGGTTATTAATGGAACCGTTCATTGTTGGTACTTCCACGCATTTGATGATGTTTTGATCTTCTGTTTTACTTAAAAAACACTATGACTTTGAAGATGAAGCGATATATACCGGTCCATGACAATATCCTCTTTGTGCTTTTGTGACTTTGTCAATTGTCATGACCTAAGTTTGGGATCGGATGATTCATACTCCAATACCATCCGGTATCACATTGAGATGTAATTTGACTAGCTGCCCAGGTTGGTCTACCAATACTTCTACCCCTAATTTTTTGCCGTTAAAGTGCCTTGTGATATCTGCTTCATTTGATTTTATCTCAGCAGAAATGTATTGATTTGATTTTAACCGCATACTGTAGTAAACATTAAAAGGTATATATATCCGGGTATTTCTTAGTTGAATTGGATTCTCTAGGCGTTTTCTTATTTTGCTGGCATGTTTCTATTCCATCAGAGGTTAGCTTTTTATTTTTTATGCTGGTTCATTGTAATTTCGAATGGCCAAGGTTGAAATTGATGTTCAGCAACTATGGGTTATGAATTATCAATTGTCTAATATGATGCATCTCCTAATTTGATTTTAATATCTCATTCTATCCATCAGTTTGCTAACTCTTGAACATATTAAATAACTGTGCACTTGTGAAAGTAGAGGTTTATAGTTAGCGAGTATAGTCTATGTCACATGGATTGTTCAAACTAAATCAAATACCCGTGCCGGATACCTGACATTCAGACAAAGGTATGAAATATGTGTCGGATACTTTTCAAAGGACACTTCTTATATAATTGTATATAATATTATTAGTATATGTAAATATTGTTCTATAATTGGTAGAAATGTTTTTTTGATGCTGTAAGTTATATATAGCACCATTTTATTTCACATAATTTATTAAAAATATAAAAATATGACATTTTTTTGCCTAGTCCGCGTACTTTTAAATTTATTGTTTTATGAGTCTGACCTCTAGATACATACTTGCTAAGAAGTATGGACACGGACAGGTGACACAACACAGATACGACACGGACACGAACACGGATACAGATACGCTGACATGTTAATTTTAAAAAAATGAAAGACACAACAAGTGGGTGACACGTATGAAATATATAATTTTCTATATTTATTATATCTTATATATATGAATATATTATTTAAAGATAATAAAACATGTAATATGTAGAAATTTAATGTATAAAGAGAAATAGAGAATTGTATTATTGATTGTTGTATATTGATATCTATTACAATGATTCATGATTCCTATATATAGAAGAGGGTGAGTGTGTAGTAGGTAAGGAGTAGGTGAAGTGGAGGTGGTAGTGGTGTAGTGGGTTAGGTTTAGTGGAGTAGGTGAGGTGGTAGTGGTGTAGTGGGTTAGGTTTAGTGGAGTAGGTTTAAGTGGGTGAAGTAGGTGGAGAGTAGGTGGATTTTAACAGCCCCCGCAAACTCAAGGGGGATAGGAACTAACCAACTTGAGTTTGGAGAGAGTAACAAAACAAGAAAATACATAAAAATAAAAGAGGATAAGAGACACTGTATGGTCGTGTCAGACCATTGGTGAAGACACTGGATGGTGGTGTCATAACGTTGCAGAGGACACTGTATGGGGGTGTCATAACCATGTAGAGGACACTGTATGGTGGTGTCATAACGGTGTAGAGGACACTGGATGGCGGTGTCAGACCGATGTAGAAGACAGTTTATGGGGTCATGTCGGACCGTTGTAGCAGACAATGTTGTGACAGTTGTGGTGAGAGTTTACGGAGTCTTGCTGGACCCTTGTAGAAACTAACCGGAATCAATGTCGGGACAGTTTACAGAGTCTTGTCGGACCCATGAAGGAGCTAACCGGAATCAATGTCGGGACAGTTTACAGAGTCTTGTCGGACCCTTAAAAAGTCGCACCCTCAAAAGGTGTGCCCAATCTTTCAAAAGGCGTGCCATCAAAAGGCGTGCCCAATCCATAAAAAGGCGTGCCATCAAAAGGCGCGCCCACTTCATCAAAAGACGTGCCCGACAGAAAGCATCGAGCCATCAAAAGGGGTGCCTGACACGCGGCGATGCACGTGATTGACAGAGCGCGTGTCGGCCTCGTCGTCTCTGTCTTTATAAACCAAAGCGAAGTCTAAGGCTTGGAAGCATAACAAACCAGTTGAAACCTCTTCGTTCTCTGTAACATTCTGTAACCAACCCTTCTCTGAAACACTCAGCAACCCAAAAGCATGGCTTCTTCTTCCCGTTCAGCTACCCAGAACATAGCCTCTTCTTCCCGTGGTCTGCTCACTCTCTTTCCCGACCTCAACGAGTCAACAAGAGAGATAACTGGTGCGGTGGCCTGTGAACCTCAACCAAACACCTCTGGTTTTGCTCCGTTGAACTTTCCGATGCGGTCGGTGGAGCAAAAAATGGCAGTGCAAACGGATATTGAAGCTAATCAGTATACATTGAAGTCCTGTGTTGAAACTATGACTGCGGTCACAAACTTGTCGCACCGGCTGCAGAGTAGGACAAATGAGGTGCAGCAGTTAAACGCCCAACTGGCTCTGCTCCAACGCATGTATAAGGATGCGCGAGCAGAGATAAGTGTGCTAAAGGCGGAAAATAAGGAGCTGAAGCGGAAGGCCACCGTTATGTTCCGATTTGGAGGTCCGCCATATGCTGTAGTGGAGGAGCAGGGTGGAGTGATCGTGCCCAGTGAAGTGGGAAACACGGAGGCAACACCGTCAAGGGCCGCCCAGGACGGAGGCAAGAAGAAAAGACCGGCGGAATAGGCGAAAAAGTGAGGTCGGTGGGTGGCCGTCTGCAGAAAAGAAAACAAATCTTATGGTATTGTGGTTTGTGTTGTTGTGGTTGTTTTTTTTTTTTTTTTTTTTTTTTTTTTTTTTGGGTTAAAATTGTGATCGGGGTTGATCCCTGAGATGAATAAAAGATGGTTTGGTGTGCAAAGCTATATAGTATGAATGGAATTTGAAAAAGATTAAAAAATAATGTGAAGGAAAAATAAAGAAAGAAATAATAAAAATATATTTGAAATCAAAATGAAAAGATGGGGGAAATAAGGAAAGTGGTTTGGAGAAAATAAATAAAAATAATGGATTTTGAAATCAAACGGAGGAGAGAGAGGGGACAAGCCCATGTGAGAGAAAGAGGGGAAAAATGATAGCCGATGCACCCAAAAATAATCTAGCTGCTATTCACAGGCGCTTAGGGGAAGGAAATGGTAGCAAGAGACGGCCAACACCATATATGGCTATAGCAAAGAAATGGAGTATCAAGCTCAATGGGCTAGGATTTAGACCAGAGAGTAAAGCCACTGGTCCTGTTGAACACACACCTCCAAGGCTCAAATAATCAAAACATGCTTCACGCATTTCCTTCCTTGCTTGATCAGGAGATGCACAAAACACCTTATACAGGGCTCCAGTCATTCCTCCACCAGTTAAAGGATGACGCATGTTGAAAGCATCACCTATTAATAGTGCTCCAGGAGTAGGGTAAGGAGCAGCTGGCATACTTCTATTGGGCATTGTTCTAATACTTCCCTTATCAATTGCAGCTATAAATGAATCATGCAGCTCAGGTGGAACCTGGGGAGCCACCAGAGGGAAGCAAAGCCGAAGGCTGCTGCAAAGCCGAAGGCTGTAAAAGCGAAAAAGGAAAAGAAGGCTCCGGCTAAGACAAAAGCTGCTGTGCCAAAAGCTAAAGCCGCTGTGAAGCCCAAGCCAGCGGCAAAGGCCAAGCCAGCTGCGAAGCCAAAAGCTGCTGTGAAACCGAAGGCTGCCGTGAAGCTGAAAGCTGCAGTGAAGCTCAAGGCTGTGGCGAAGTCCAAACCAAAGCCGAAGGCGAAGGATCCTAACAAGAGGCAAATGAGCATGGAGGAGAAGCATAGATTGAGTGTTGGGTTGCAGAGTTTGCCCCAGGAAAAGATGCCACAGTTAGTGCAGATTATGAAGAAGAGGAATTCACATTGGCCTCAAGAGAGAGGATTTAGGCAGTGATGGGAAGGTATGTGTAGAAAATAAGCGGAATAGGTTGAGGTCCGGCGGGCGGCCAAGGCGAGGTTGCCGCCCGCCGGTGAAACGAAAAATACTAAGTGCTTAACCTTGCTCTGATACCATGTAGAAATTTAATGTATAAAGAGAAATAGAGAATTGTATTATTGATTGTTGTATATTGATATCTATTACAATGATTCATGATTCCTATATATAGAAGAGGGTGAGTGTGTAGTAGGTAAGGAGTAGGTGAAGTGGAGGTGGTAGTGGTGTAGTGGGTTAGGTTTAGTGGAGGAGGTGAGGTGGTAGTGGTGTAGTGGGTTAGGTTTAGTGGAGTAGGTTTAAGTGGGTGAAGTAGGTGGAGAGTAGGTGGATTTTAACATAATATGACACTAATTCTTATAAATTTATATAGTTTTTGTTTTATTATTGTATCTTAAGTTGTATTGTTCAAAATTATAATTAGTTTCACATATGTCTAATTGATATAATTGATAGAAATGTGTGTTAAGTGATTGACACGCGTGTCCTCCAAAGAGTGTCTGGGTCTTTAAAAAAATTTAAAAAATAGGATATATTTTGAAGAGTGTCAGACACGTGTCCTTAGGGATGGCAATTTAAACCCGGCCCGACGGGGACCCGACCCCCCGTCCCCGATTACAATGGTTTTTCCCCGAAAAATACTCCCCACGGGCCGGGGATGGTATTAAAAAATACATCCCCGATTAATTTCGGGCCGGGGACGGGGATAGCTTTCTCCGCCCGGGACCCGGCCCGGCCCCGTCCCCAAGCCCCGCCCCGTTTCCTCCCCGAAATAAAATTACCTTTATGCCCCTACTATCTATTTTTATATATATATTTAATATAACCCTTCAGGCCTGGATCACTCTCTCTCTCTCTCAGACCTCTCTCTCGAACTTCTGTCTCTCTCTCTCTCTCAGACCTCTGTCTCTCTCTCTCTCTCTCTCAGACCTCTCTCTCAGACCTCTCTCTCTCTCGAAGTTGATCACAGATTCACAGCTCCTCTCCCTCTCTCTCACCTGCTGCTCCACCCCACCACCGCCTCTGCCATTCCACCACCGCCTCTCGAAGTCGATCGCATCCCCCTCACTCACTCACGGACTCACGCAGACTCAGAACAGATCTGAAGAAACCGATCTGAACAGATCTGAAGCGAAGAAGCTCTCCGTCGATCCACCATCGCCACTCGAAGTCGATCGCATCTCTCTCTCTCTCTCTCACGATATATATAATATATATATATATATATATCTGTTGTTGAACACTTTTTTTTTTTTTCTTTTTTTTTTTTTAAGTTGTTATATATATGTTGTTGATTGATGATTGTTGTGATCTGAAAAGTTGTTGTTGTGTGTGTGTGTGTTGAACTTGAACAGATCTGCTGTTCATCCATTACACAGATTTTTTTTTTTTTTTTTGGTTGAACAGATCTGCCGGGGATGTTTCGGGGTCGGGGAAACCCGATCCCCGTTAGGGGACGGGGATGGGGGAGGTGATGGGTTCCCCGCCGGGGATCGGGGGCGGGGACGGGGATTTTTCTACCTTCGGGGATCGGGGACGGGGAGTGTCATCCCCGGCCCCGCCCCGGCCTGTTGCCATTCCTACGTGTCCTAAGAGTGTCCAAAGAGTGTCGGTGTCCGACACGGACACGATACGGATACGTTACCTTTTTAGAAGTGTTCGTGCTTCTTAGCATACCTGCACCCGACACCCATACCCGAGTCCATATAACGTAGAGTAGAGGTTAAAGCATATAAAGGTTAATGTATTGTTCTTCACATTAAAAGCTTTAGTTTGTACAGTAGTTAATAATTAATGAGTAGCTCTTAACATTGTGACCTTTGGCATTGCGGGTTTGAAATACAGAAACATCCTCTCCATCCCAGGTTAAGGGTACATACATTTGACCCTCCCCAGAGATCCCATAGTGGCAGCAGTCTCATGCACTAAGATGCACTCTAACATGCTTGAGAAAACAATATGTCATCTCTTTTTCTCCTCAAACAAGTGCATATTGTAAATTGAGTAATGGATAGTTCTTGTAATTTATTTTTGCCTCATTTCTTTTTCTCAAACAAGTGCATGTTGTAAAAGTGAGTAATGGATGGTTCTTGTAATTTACTTCTGCCATTTGGGAAATGCTTGTTGATTTGGTGAGTGCTTGATGTCCTTTCACATTCCGATTCATCTTGTGAGTTTTGGTGGGGGGCGAGAGTTAAGTGTTGTCCTCCTAATGATTTGGAATGTTTGGCTAGAGCAAAGTAGGAAAATCTTTGAAGATAAGAGTGGAAGTATGATTTTTTTTTTCTTTTTTTTTACTGGATAAAATCTAACCTCCAAGTCAAGTTGTTGTTCTGGGCATAGCAACCTCATAATTTAAGATTATTTCGTCTTTGATTTTTTGCGATTGATTTTGTATGTTTAAGTTGAGCTATGAGAAGAAGGCGATGAAGCTGTATGCCCTTTAAAAGGCAGAATAAAGCCCAATATGGATAGGTGTCCTCTTCCCAAAAGTACCTTGCACCTCAAAATCCCAAATTTACCATTAAACCAACCCAATAGTTTGATGAGGAGACAATATTTGTCCACAAATGAGCATCTTCATTAACAATTGGAGACCAAACCTTCTTTCTTGTGTTCAATCCTAATACCCAACGGGTTAAAACCTATTTTTGGATTGGTGAATGATGTGGGATAGTTTTAGAAAACTTGGAATTACATGGCCTATAGTCTAAAAAGCATGGATATGTGACACAACACAGACACGCCATGGACACGCCGACACATAAATTTAAAAAAAATATAAGACACAACATGTGGGGGACACGTGCAAAATATATAATTTTATATATTTATTATATATCATACATGAGGATAAATTATTATATTATATCATATATATGAATATTTAAGTCAAAATTAATAATTTTAAATCTAAAGGATGAGAATATGTAAAAATGTACATTGTTTTTTATTTTATAATTGGATTTCAAGTTATTTTATTCAAACTTATAATGCGTTTCATGTGTGCTAAGTGTTGAGAAGTGTTCGATAAGTGTCATGTCATGCTAGTGTCGGATATAATACGTTACCCTCTTAGAAGTGTCCATGTTTCTTATCCTACAATTGATTTTGTGGTGGCTTTAGGTAAAGGTAAGCTTGTAGTTTAGGGTTTTGAAAGGCAAAAGGGAGGTTCTAAAGTTTGTAGACCAAAGGGGGCTGAAATTATGCTTGTACTTCATATTTCATGAATATGTGTGTTAGTGTATGTCCAAGTTTTAGGATGGGGGAGCTTTGCTCGAAACTTGTCCAAGACTTGGGGGTACTAATATGGAACATGTCCTGCAAATTTGAATAAATTGGGTTTTTCATTGTGCATGATATTGTTATTAGAGAATATATTTGAATGGAATTTAAATTAACTAGAATGTGGTTGTAAATTGGGTTTTCTGTATCTTCATCAGAAAAGTAGGAAATCCTCTACCATAAAAAATGAGATTCTCCTTCTTTTCACCCATAGAGGATCGATCTATGCCTGATCATGTGTCCCATACATCCCATACCTATACCCAATTTATGTCTTGTTAACATGGGTTCATATTGGGGAACATGAAAGTCCATGTAACGAGTTTAAGGTGTTTGATTGCTGATTTTTAGAAAATTCTTGTTGGAAATATATGGTTAGGAGTTATGACAACTATTTTAAGGCTTCCATCTGTACTTAGAAGGCTAGTGGAGATATTAAAAATGTTTGTTAAAGTGTATTAAATGACAAAAAGGGGAATGCAATTTTGTATGTTAAGGGTTTGTTCATGTAGTAGTGTATATGGGTGTTCCAATGGAGATGTTAAAATGTGTTGTGGGACGCCAACTTTCATTCTCTCTCTCTCCCCTGTCCCTTCTCTCTCTTGACTGCTAGGGAGCTGGCTGCAGTTAACAACCAAGTTAAGGACTGATAGGTTTAAAAAAATTGGCTAACCCATCCACTGGAGCCCAAAATTGTAGAATTTGGTTGCTAATTGTGTAGCACCGACACTAGCATATGTGGTGATGCCCAAAAAGGTAGGAGAAAGGACTAGCGATATAGGCTTGTAGGAGACTAAAGAAGGGACCAAAATTGAAAATTGACGCTATGAATGTGGGATGTTTGAATAATTTCTGGAATTTTGGACATAGGTTGGGTGGTTTGTTCAGTTTGAGTTATGTTATTAGTTTGTAATATATGATTTTTAATTGGGTTAGATAGATCTTAAGAGTCCTTAATTTTTAATTTTGGATTTTGGGGTCATAGTTTGTTTAGATTAGTAATTGTCTTACTGTACAAAGGTAATTCTTCTAACTGAGCAGATAAATTTCTAAAGTTTTGTACCTTGTTGGGATTGCATGATGGAACCTTGACTCTCGGTGTGATACCTATGCGAATCTAGGTTTCATACCAATATTATGATGTGTGTTCTCATAGAACCCTATCTGGCAATTTTTGAAATTACCTAACTATCCTGGCTCTAGAACTTAATAAAACCATCCAGCAGAGCAGCACAGTAATCTAGAACTGATCCATTGTAAGAATCCCCTTAGTCCAACCTCGATTAGATGGGGTCCAAACCATGCTTATATAAGACTCCTAATTTGACCCTTCTGTTGTTATCATGCGGCACAATAGTTAATCTTTGAAATGGCCAAAGATTGGATCGCTCAAACTTCCTTTAATGCCATTGCAGGAGCTGATCTTTTTCTGCTTTTGATAACTGCTGTAAGCATCATGATGTCAGAAATAGTTTGGAGGTTTCAAGTAATTCATTCAGGCAGTATAATAGCTGGGAATTTTGTTTTGCTTTATTTTATTTTGTTTTGTTTTTGTTTCTTTTGGAGGGGAAGGGGGCAGTCGAACTTGTGCTCTCCTAGTGAGGGTACATATGTTCTGGCCACTGAACTAACCCTAGTGGTTGAGTTAATAGCAATTCAGTGCAATATTTCCCTAGTGTGTTGAAGACTAATGTTGGATGCTTCCTACCTTCTACCCTACTTTTGTTTTTTTGGTACTACGTGTATTGAAGGATGAAGTACTCATTGTTCATCGATTATTAGATTTCCTATTAACAATTACATTTTTTTTTTCTTTTGGGACATCGACCAATAAATCTTAAATGTTAAAATTGTGATCCAGATAGTCCCATGATTTTTCTTATGTTCTATTTGTTACACTATAGCCTTTTTAAAACTATTCTTTGTAGTGAAACATGTCACATCAACACTCTCCCAATCTTTTGGTGGGTGTTACGGTTTTTGTTGGACGATGGAAAAAGTGAGCAGTGTAGGAAAAAATACATTATAGTATTTTAGAATCTTTTCTTGTGGTGGTATATGCCACATCCCACATCAGAACTCTCTCTCCCTAAAATGACATCGCCATATACCACATCCCACATCAGCACTCTCTAAAATGACATCGCCTAACGAAGTAAGGTACAACCGTCCAACAAAAATTACTAAACACACAAAATAGGATTTCATGATTATATTGTCAATACCAACATGACTTATCAGGATAATAGAAAAAAGTTGGATGGATTGGAGTAAGCCTACGTTTGGCAAGATGGGTTTGGAGCTTTTTTGGCTAAAATAGTCACAAAAAAAAAGAATAGAATTTTTAATCTAATAAGACAAAACATCACATCTAATTTAAAATCATTATATTCTTCCTCTCATAAAAAAGTCAAAAATTCTTTCCAAATCAAGCTTCTTAGTTTTAGGTTAAAATAACTAAAAAAGTCAAAAAGTTAACCCACTTCTCAAACGGAGCCTAACTATTATTGAGATGAGACTTTTTGATAACTTTTCCTTTTCTTTTATTTTATTTTTGTAATAAAAAAAGCACAATACACAAGAAGGAAGAGCATGGAAAGGAGTTACATAGGAAATAAAATACATGCAGTTCTTTCTTTTTAAAAGAAGCCATATTTGTCTTCCTATTTGGTTACTATTTATGTAGGTTTGTCTTATGTTACTGGTGGACAGATTGACATTTTCTGCAACAAAGCATGTCCATCAGGTTATGATGAGGCTGTAAAATGTGAAACAATACAATGCCCATGTTCTTTTTTCTGAAATTGCAAATCAGTGGTAAGATGAAAAAAAATAATAATTATAAAATCCTGAAAAAATTTATCACTTAATTATTAAAGTTCATAAATTTTATCATTAATTTACAATTTATTTTAGAAACTTACATTGAATTGCAATTTTTCCTTCTTTTTTTAGTTCTTCTACTTTTACATTAACAAATTAGAAAATCGGATATAATTTATTTCCCATGTTCTTATTTTCCATCCATTTTTTTTTTTTTTTTTCTGACAAATTTACAATCTAAGCATGAACTTTACCTCTCCTTTATTATAAAGTTAAGAAGGTAGCTCTATCAATGGAAGTGATTGTTGGACGAGATAAACGACAACGGTAATTAAATGTGAATAAGCAATGAGTGGTGACCAAAGGAAATGGAAGAAAGAGATTAATGAATGGATTTTTTTTTTTTTGAACAAACGAAATTAAATTTTTTAAGATTACAAAAATTTAGTAAATTTTAAGATAAATTACAAATACACTTTTAGATTTGATTAAAATATTAATCATCTCTAATGGTTTCGAAAATTACATTTCACCTATTAAGATTTCTAATTTCATAACAAATTGTTTATTTTATTAATAAATTATCAAGTCAGTTAACAGTTTTAATAATGTTAGAAATATGTTTCAATTAATAATTTATATAATTTTATTCTTATAGAGAAGAACAATTATGAATTTTATTTTTTCAGTTAATTTTGTTAAATAAAAATTATGATTAGGAGGTATTTGTAATTTTTCAAATCACATGGAGCGATTTGTACTTTAAGCAAAATTCAAAAAGTGTATTTATAATTTACCTTAAATTGTATAAATTATTTGGAGCTTCCCGAATAAGTTCAAATTAAACATTTTAGTTAGTCTCATCTCAACTGTGACCCACCAATAAACTTTTATAAGAAATCAAATTTTTTCGGCTCGTCTTTTATTTATTTATTTATTTATTTTTGACAAATCATTAACATTAATCATAAATGTGAGAATAATTACACTAAACCGAATAATTATATATCTACAAGATCAACGACCAACACAAAGAAATCATAATACAACCCTTAGTTTAATGGGAAATTTTTTCATAAATTCCGTTTCTAACACTTTTATACCATAAAACTTAAATCATTTTTGATTATTCCATTAGGTCCCCTTCAGTGTAGTAAGACCAAAGTACCTTCCATCCATTCAAAAAACAAAACCATTTCTATTCGCCATATTTTCACTCTAAAAAAATGTATTAACTACACATCACTATTTAATGTTGATATATATTATACACAAAAAATTAACGGTGATGCTATATGCACCAATTAGCGTACACATTAATGTACTAACTAGTGTTATGATATTATTATTGACCACATTTATTATACAAATTACAAATATCCAAAACCATACAATGATGTCATATCATCTGTTTGTATACTAGTGTGTACATTAATTGTTACATGTAGTATTATTAAAAAATAAACATGATTTTTTATTGATTGTTAATATGTTTTGGTAGTTTCTATGCATTCAAATGTTGACTGTACGTGATGACGTGAATGTTCACATCAGATGACGTAAATGTGAATATTCACAATAGATGACGTTATGATAAATGTGATATTAAGGTTCACATCAACATTGTATCAAATTACACAACTACAAGTCTCAACTTTCATTTGAATATAAACATGTCGTGAATGTTCAAACTAAAATATATGAATGTGAATGTTCATATGAATTATGGAATATAGATATTAACATTATGAACAATAACATTTATATTCACATTCATATGTTTTAGTGTGAACATTCACGTTATCTAATATTAACATTATCAATATTAACATTTGTATTCACATTCATATATTTTAGTGTTAACATTCACGTCATCTGATGTGAACAATTATACTCATGTTATCTGATGCGGACATTTACGTCATCATGTACGGTCAACATTTGGATGCATAGAAACTATCGAAACATAATGACAATCAATAAAGAATCATATTTAATTTTGTGTGTGTAATGTATATCAACATTAAATAGTGGTGTGTAATTAATGCATATCAACATTAAATGTAAGGTTATAAGAGTCTAAGAAAATAATGTAAATCAAGAAAAAAAACCTTATGAAATAAATGTATAAATACATGAGACTAAGTGGGTTATAAATTTCCTTCATAGACTTCTTGGGTTAGAACACTCCTAAATAGGACTTATCAATAAAAATCCCTTAGAAAAATGGTTAGATTTTTTTTTTTTTTTTTTTTTTTTGTACTTAGATATAATGTTTATGAAAAAAATAGTAAAATAATTATGAATTTGATATGATATTTTATTTTATTAATTATTTTAATTTATTTTATCTTTTTATAAATTTTAACTAAAAACAAATTCAAAAAAATCTCTTCCCAAACAGAACCCATGTACATGTTTATTTGGGGTTTAGAATTGAGGGGATGCAGGCAGGCTCTGGTGAGATTGAATAAAAACATTATTGCTGCGGTTATATTAGATTAAAGGTGTAGGATAAAAATGTATTTGTACATCAGATTAGTAATAGTATTAATATATAAAATTAATATTTTTAATTTTTCGTAGTATTTTAATATTATATATATTTTTTTGTTTTTCAAAATATTAAATTTTGTTTAAAAATCATTTAAAAATTTATTAATTCCCTCACTTACTTTCTAATCTTAACTCTCCTATAGGATTGGTAGTCTTATCAATTGGGAAATTACTAGTCCAAAGGATAGTTAATCCCTTCATTCAAGTCTTTAACCAAACATTCTTTATCTTAAATGTTATTAATCCAATTTTTCTCTGCAAAGAGCCAAACAAACATGGCTTATAACTTAAGAAGAAATACTTTCTGATCCATAACTAAAAAACTAAAAAAAAACAAAAACTAAAATAAAAAAGTAACAATTAAACACTATATAAGGTATAACTAAAAATCTTACGAGTCATAACTAAAAAACAATTAATCATAATTAAAAAAATAACATAATTAGGCATCGTTTGGGAACAAGTTATTTTAGTAACTTTTGAACTTTTTGACTAAAATATGAAGTAAAAAAAACTAGTATGTTTGGAGTGACTTTTTAGTTTTTTTATGAAAAAATATGTAAAAAGTAGAAAGAAAAATAGAATTTTTGACTTTTTAATATAAGTTATAAATTTTTTGACTTTTTTAATAATTTTTTAATTTTTTAACTAAAATGTTAACTTGCCAAACGAGACCTTATACCATCCTTCAAGAGAAGTGTAAAGTAGCATTGTCCGAGTTTCTTTCATCCCACAATTACATTACATCCACTATGAAAATTGTTACTTTTGTTTAAATGAATGTTATTTTTCCAAAATAATAGTACATGTTTATCAATTTTATTTGGGAGTTTTTTTTTTTTTGTTGATAATTTCTCTTTCTAAGAGTTTTATTCCATTTAATTTATATATTTTTTTGACTATTTCATTAGATCCTATTTGAGGTAAGAAGACTAAAACACTCTCAATCTTTCTTACCCCCTATTAATGTTAATATTTAATGGTGATTGTTATTATATTTTGGTAGTTCTTATGCATTAAGATGTTGATTGTCATTATATTCATATTAATTTGAAATGAATTTTTGTCAATGTGTTGTCAAGTACATGACGTGAATATTCACATCATGTAATTGAAATAAATATTCACATCATTATATTCACATTAATTTGAAATAAATTTTTGTCATTGTGTTCTCAATTACATGATGTGAATATTCATACTAAAACATACGAGTGTGAACGTTCACATCACTATATTAGATGAGAAAGAATGTTCACATGTTGTGAATGTTCACATCATTACACGTTATGAATAAGAATGTGTTGTAAATTAAAAATATAATGAACGTTATTTTTAATATGTTGTCAATTAAAAATAAGAAGGTTCACATGTTATGAACGTTCACATCACTACATTAGATGAGAATTTTTTTTTCAGAAAGGTGTTGTAAATGTTCACATCAAATGAGAGAGAATGTTCACATTATTTTTAACATGTTGTCAATTAAAAATATATTTACATCAGATAAGAGAGAAAATTCACATTATTTTTAATGTGTTATCAATTTAAAATATACTCACATTATATAATAATATAAAATAATAACATCAATATTATGGGAAAATTGGTCTAGGGTCCCTCTCCCACTTTTCATAATGGAAGAGATCCACAAAATTATTTTTTAATGTCTAAGGTCCCTAAACAATCACAGAGAAATTTGACCTTACCAAATCAAAACTCATCTTTCTCTCTCTCTCTCTCAACTTCTCCATTCTCATACCTATCCAGATCAACTCTTGTTCCTCACCCCTAACTTCATTCTCCAACCGATTGAGCTCCAGCTTCACCGGATCTGACCTTCAACGGCATCGCCGAGAAACAAACAGTCAGTAGGAGACTCCAATTTCTCGAAACCAGATCCATAGCTGTGAATTATGAATCCTACTTTTCTTCGTTTGTTTAGTAATTTTTTAGAGTATTGAGAGTCCTATCCATTGATAAATTATTGTTGGGATTTTTTGTGATGTCCTTG
Organism: Camellia sinensis; assembly: GCF_055761805.1. Classification (NCBI taxonomy): domain Eukaryota; kingdom Viridiplantae; phylum Streptophyta; class Magnoliopsida; order Ericales; family Theaceae; genus Camellia; species Camellia sinensis. The sequence goes on from NC_138972.1 coordinate 67,135,451, forward strand.
TTGCCATGTGTTTTTGTCTGCAAATTTATTTGTTGTTTTTATTGCCAATGGCAGCATAAACTTTTATGCAGGCCTTAAATGTGTGTATATATATATGGGTAAGTTTTAAGCAAGCCTTGAATTTTACATAGTTTTCTGTTTAATTGAAATTCTGAGATGGGTTTGCAGGATTCTGGATAATCTTTCAGTCGCTGTTTTGAGACAAAGGAGGGATGGCAGTCCGTCAACCACTTATGAACATGGTTTCCGTGTGGGGTTCAAAGGAAATTATGCAGGGGTGAGTAGCGATAGACAACTGCTGCTGTAGTGTTCTTTTGTTAATACGTATTTTTTAATTTTTTTTTTTGGGTATGCTTTTACAGAGCAAAGAGGAGAAGTATTTTATAAATAACCACTTGAGCTTTAGAGTCATGTATCACAAGGATCTTGAGACTGATTCCGCTCGAATTGTTAGCTTTGAGAGAATTTCTGTAGAAAGGTTTGTCTGGAAATTTCTCTGGGTTAGGAAATTTCTCTGGGTATATTCAATGAATTTGTGTATGTACGTGTGGTATATATATGGTGTGTGTTTGGAGTAGTGAACTGAATTTTTTTTTCATTTGAACTGAATTTTCTCTGGGTTGAAACCAGAGAAATTCTCTGGTTTTTTAATTGAATTTTCTCTGGGAGCAACCAAGAATCAAATTTTCTCTGTACTTTTTTTTCTCTCTCTCTCTCTCTAATTTTATAAACACACTTGTGTGCTTGTTTTTATGAAATTTGATCTGGTATTGTCATAATCAATTCAGTGGGTATGGCAGTGAATGAAAGTGGGAGTGGAGGCAATGGTTTATGGTTGATAAATTCCGAAGTCAGAGAAATTTGGTGAAAACACATTTTCTCTGACAGTGTCCATGAAAGGCTAAGGAGGCCAGAGAAATTCAAAATTTCTCTGGACCAATTTTCTCTGACTTGAATTTTCTCTGGATCAATTTTCTCTGGATTGATGTTGAGGGACCTCAGACATCATGAAAATATTTGATGTCCTTTATACTATAAAATCATAATATCAGGGACCTTAAAAAAAATACCCCCAATATTATTTAATTTGTATATGAAATTTCTTATGCTTCGGTCCTCTCTCTTCTCTCTCCTCCCCTAACATTAAATATCAATATTAAATATAAGAGTATAAGAATATAAGAAAATAATGTAAATAAAAAAAAAACTTTATAAAATAAAAATATAAATACATGAGATTAAATGAATTAAAAAATTTTATTGACACTTTTAAGTTAAAACACTTCTAAATAAAATTATCAATAAAAATTTCTTTTTTTAAATACAAAAATTTTAATCTACTAAAATAACTACTCCTTCCGTCCCAAAATAATGGTTCATTTTGGAGAATTCAACTTTTTTTGATAGTATAATTATTGCATTTAAAAAAAGTTGATTTTCCAAAATTATTCTTTTGATGGTATATTTTTTAGGAATATCAATGTCATAATTGTATTTTTTATATTATTTATTAATTTAAAAGAAGGGCAAAATAGGAAATTTATATTATTTTTGTACTTAATTTTTGAAGAGAGACTAATATTTTAAGACAATAAAAAATAGAATAAGGGACTAATATTTTGGGACTGAGGGAGTGTTAAATATTTCCCAAACGATTTTTTCCAAGAAACTCAGCGTAAGGAAGAGGCGGTTGGTTGAGATGAGCGAGCGTGTGTGATTCCTCCTCCGTCAGTCCGAGTTCAACTGACCAAATTCTGGGTTTCTGATTTGTGTTTTGAGAGAGAGAGAGAGAGAGAGAGAGAGAGAGAGGAGAGAGAGAGAGAGAGAGCTGCACGCACAGACTCATCATCAATTATCGGATAGAAAAATGTGGGTGTCAGTTCTGCCGGAGGAGCTGTGGAGAAGAATACTGGAAATTGGGGTAGTTGAAACCCCGAATTTGCTAAACTTCAAAGACCTGTGTTGCCTCTCCATCACTTGCAAACGCCTCTACAGATTGTCCAACGACCCTTCTCTCTGGTCCTCTTTACTCTCTTCCGATTTCCCCCAATTTCGATACCCACTTTCCTCCTCCTCCTCCTCCTCCTCATCTAACTTCATCATCAACAACAACAACAACCCATCTCTCAATTCCTCTCCCAAAGCCCTCTACAAAATCAGGTACCAATCGCGCTCTCTCTCTCTCTCTCTCTCTCTCTCTCTCCCTCTATATATATATATATATAGTTTGGTTGCTTAGAGGAAATGGGTTTTTCTTTTTCTTCTTTTTCGGGGAAAGCAAATGAATGTTTAGTGATTCATACTCACCATCCATCTACACAGCCTAAGCAAAATGTTTTATTTTTTTTCCCCTGCTGTTTGTTGGAATCAAATGGATGTTCATTGATTGATTCTGGAACACTGGTTAAGAAGTACTTGTTAATCTGAACTCAACCAAAGCAACTGGAATCGGACGATTTGAAATTTTCTTTTACTTCTGTTTATGGGAAATTACCGATTGATTGTGGAAAAGTGGTTAAAGAATTTTGGACAAATTGAAATAGGTTTGAGAGAGAGAAAGCTCGAAAACTTGCAGCTCATCATCGCGCTGTTCTTAGAATTGAGAGTCAAATTGCGGAGCATTCCAGAAAGCTGCAAGAGATACAGCTTCGGTCAGTGGAGGAGACTGAGAAAATGAAGGCAACAGGTGCAGAACTATCAAACTTGCGCAAAGTTAGGTAATAATATTGATAATGTTAAATCAAATTTTCCAATGTTCTTTCATTCTTCTCTTTGCAGACTATCTTTTTATGCAACTTTAATCATTTTTCCACATGTAAGATACTTGTTGACTATAACCCAAAACAAATCAAACCAAAGTAAGCCTTGTGTCCTAATTAGGTTGGGTCAGCTATATGTTCCATGCTTTAAGAGATTTGGTGCTTGTTGAGCGACCATAAACAATTCAGGAGCCATGTTCCTGGGAAGTCAGTGCTATCCCATTTAGGACAAGGCTTATTTAAAAAAAAAATGTCCATTCTATTCTTGAATTTTTTGTGCTAGCTAAATTGTATAGAATTGGAGTTACAATTGACTTTAATGCCTATCTTGTGTACCAATGTGAACCTTTTGGTTAATGACTCTGATTGTTTATAATTCTCTAAATCTAATCATATAGATACTTTGGTAATTGCAAATTTGATTAAATCTCTACCAAATTCTTTTTCCCTAGTATTCTTAGTACTTTGTTAGTGTAGAACAATTTGGAACTTTTCAGCTTAATGGCAAGATCTTGTGATTGGTTTGATCCTATCAGGCAAGCTTCAGTGGCCTTAAATGTGTGGCAGCCAGAGGTTGTTCGGGGTAGGCATAAACAAATAGTTGAGCAATGTGTTGTACCTGCTGACTCTCGAATCCATGCACTTGAGATAGAACTAAGGCTCTGCAAGCAGCAAATTACTGGTCTTGATAAGGCTTACGTTAGTGAAATTCCTAAATACATGCCATTGGGCTTCATTTTGGGTTTGATGGAAAATGGTACAAAATATTTATGATGTTTATTTATGTAACGTGGCAGAGAGATGAGAAGAGAAGGCTTAATGCAGCAAAGGAACAGTTGGCATCCGTAAAGTATCACCCCGTGCGAGATTACAGCTCGACTAGTGGCAGGGTTGATGAATGTTGCATTAAGAGGAAGAAGTTGAAAAAGGAACACATCAACTGTAAGTTTTGATTTCCTTATCAATTTATTTTAGTTCTTGATATGCGGTTTCCTTCTCTGTTTATATACAGTAAATTTCATGAGTCACTAGAAAAATCTGTTGCATTTTCTGTACCATTCTCTCTCTCTCTCTCTCTCTCTGTTTGCAAGCTTAACTTTCTTTTTCTTTTTTTTGGGTATGTAAAAATAATGAAGAAGACACTGAATGGGCTGCCACCTGAGTACAAAAGTATGTTGACAAAAAGCAACAAAGCCCTATATGCATGAAGCAAAAGGACCCTACAAAATCCTAATTATGTTCTGTTCTGTGGTCAGGTTGATGATACCCCAAAATTCTCATAAATTTACTGTTTAGACTAAAAGAAGTCTACATCAAATGACCTTCCCATTCATTGTCCCCAAGTAATCCACATAACCCAAAGAACTGCCAAACTCCAAGCCTTCTTACTCTTTCTCACTTCCAATTATGGATAGAGTTAGTCAATGATGAAGGCAATCTTAACTTTATGACTTGATTTGCTTTGTTTTAAAGTCTTACCTACCCCCTCCCCTACTATTTTCCAGAGTTGTGTGTCTGCAAAATGGAATCCTGATTTGTATTCTAAGTTGTTGCTTGTCTTCCAAAGGTTCATAATTATGCTTGCACTATTTAACACCTTGGATCCCATGACCTGAGACCTTGAATGGGGTAAGGGATAGGGATGGGTCAAAAATTAAATTAGTCAAAGGAGTGCAAAAAGGTCTCCAAAGGGTTGGATCAAGTCAAAGGGTCAAAGGTGGAAAGTCAATAAGGTGAGGCAGTCGCTCGAGCGGACTAACTGTAGACTCGACTTTCTTCGCGCGCCCCCTTTTGGAGAGCTCGAATTGGTCCTACAGTTCGGATTTCTGTTACGGTTCTGAATTTAATCTCACAAAGTGCAATGTGAGACTGATAAACACCAAAGAGTCCAAATCCGGCAAATTGTTTTGGAAAATCGATTTTGAATCAAAAAGTGCCAAACATAGACTGTTTTGGCAGATTACAGAGTCGCCACTTAAATATTTTGTTTTTGGAAAATTTAGGAAACCCTAACTTGTGCCAAAGGCCACGTGTCCGTCATCACCAAAGTTGCCTCGGCTCGGGAACTTAGGTGCCTCGGCTTGGGAACTTGGGTACGAGAGAGGAAGATCCTGAAATGAGCACCCCCACTCGCCCGATCAAAGTATCGGCTTCTACTAAGCATGATATGTTGTTTGATAAGCACATGTGTTCTTATTCTGATTATTAGCTAACTTTACTATGTGACGCACACAAAGTAAGTATAGACTAGATCGCAAGAATTGGAACAAATCAACTCGTGTTTGTTTTCAAAAATGGTTTGAAAGTGCCACTCGTAAGTGGGCTAAAGCGCGGATTTGCCACCCTCAAGTGGGCTTAAAACATGATTTTGCCACTTCGCAAAGCGGCCTTAAAACTCACATTTATCGAATTGTCCCAATTCAAGCAACAAAGCCTTCACCCACAGGCATTCAAGTAGTTTAGCAAGTAAGCAAATAGCCTCATGGCAAGTATGCTATCATGGCAACACTCACACTCATGCAAGCGTGCTAAAGTGTAAAACTTACAGTGTACTCTAAGCTAAAACAAAAGCTAGTTAGAAACAATGCATGATTCTAACTATACAAGATGCCTAATACAACACATGCAACATGAAATTAATAGGCTCGATTACTAATATGGCATATGAATGGAACAACTTGATAACATGACATATTCAAGGAAGTGTATTGAAATACAATGCAGTTTGAATGATGCGCCAAGCCCGGTGCATGCAAGACAAATGAATGATGTAAACATGCAAGCATAAGGTATGCTAATCAAAACGTGTCCTAAACTAACCATACCCGAGTCCATATAACATAGAGTAGAGGTTAAAAGCATATAAAGGTTAATGTATTGTTCTTCACATGGTTAAAAGCTTTAGTCTGTACAGTAGTTAATAATTAATGAGTAGCTCTTAACATTGTGACCTTTGGCGTTGCGGGTTTGAAATACAGAAACATCCGCTCCATCCCAGGTTAAGGGTACATACATTTGACCCTCCCTAGAGATCCCATAGTGGCAGCAGTCTCATGCACTAAGATGCACTCTAACATGCTTGAGAAAACAATACGTCATCTCTTTTTCTCCTCAAACAAGTGCATATTGTAAATTGGGTAATGGATAGTTCTTGTAATTTATTTTTGCCTCATTTCTTTTTCTCAAACAAGTGCATGTTGTAAAAGTGAGTAATGGATGGTTCTTGTAATTTACTTCTGCCATTTGGGAAATGCTTGTTGATTTGGTGAGTGCTTGATGTCCTTTCACATTCCGATTCATCTTCTAAGTTTTGGGGGGGGGGGGGGGGGGGCGAGAGTTAAGCGTTGTCCTCCTAATGATTTGGAATGTTTGGCTAGAGCAAAGTAGGAAAATCTTTGAAGATAAGAGTGGAAGTATGATTTTTTTTTTCTTTTTTTTTACTAGATAAAATCTAACCTCCAAGTCAAGTTGTTGTTCTGGGCATAGCAACCTCATAATTTAAGATTATTTCGTCTTTGATTTTTTGCGATTGATTTTGTATGTTTAAGTTGAGCTATGAGAAGAAGGCGATGAAGCTGTATGCCCCTTTAAAAGGCAGAATAAAGCCCAATATGGATAGGTGTCCTCTTCCCAAAAGTACCTTGCACCTCAAAATCCCAAATTTACCATTAAACCAACCCATAGTTTGATGAGGAGACAATATTTGTCCACAAATGAGCATCTTCATTAACAATTGGAGACCAAACCTACTTTCTTGTGTTCAATCCTAATACCCAACGGGTTAAAACCTATTTTTGGATTGGTGAATGATGTGTGATAGTTTTAGAAAACTTGGAATTACATGGCCTATAGTCTAAAAAGCATGGATATGTGACACAACACAGACACGACATGGACACGCCGACACATAAATTTAAAAAAAAATATAAGACACAACATGTGGGGGACACGTGCAAAATATATAATTTTATATATTTATTATATATCATACATGAGGATAAATTATTATATTCTATCATATATATGAATATTTAAGTCAAAATTAATAATTTTAAATCTAGAGGATGAGAATATGTAAAAATGTACATTGTTTTTTATTTTATAATTGGATTTCAAGTTATTTTATTCAAACTTGTAATGCGTTTCATGTGTGCTAAGTGTTGAGAAGTGTTCGATAAGTGTCATGTCATGCTAGTGTCGGATATAATACGTTACCTTCTCAGAAGTTACCTTCTCAGAAGTGTCCATGTTTCTTATCCTACAATTGATTTTGTGGTGGCTTTAGGTAAAGGTAAGCTTGTAGTTTAGGGTTTTGAAAGGCAAAAGGGAGGTTCTAAAGTTTGTAGACCAAAGGGGGCTGAAATTATGCTTGTACTTCATTTTTCATGAATATGTGTGTTAGTGTATGTCCCAAGTTTTAGGATGGGGGAGCTTTGCTCGAAACTTGTCCAAGACTTGGGGGTACTAATATGGAACATGTCCTGCAAATTTGAATAAATTGGGTTTTTCATTGTGCATGATATTGTTATTAGAGAATATATTTGAATGGAATTTAAATTAACTAGAATGTGGTTGTAAATTGGGGTTTCTGTATCACATCAGAGAAGTAGGAAATCCTCTACCATAAAAAATGAGATTCTCCTTCTTTTCACCCATAGAGGATCGATCTATGCCTGATCATGTGTCCCATACATCCCATACCTATACCCAATTTATGTCTTGTTAACATGGGTTCATATTGGGGAACATGAAAGTCCATATAACGAGTTTAAGGTGTTTGATTGCTGATTTTTAGAAAATTCTTGTTGGAAATATATGGTTAGGAGTTATGACAACTATTTTAAGGCTTCCATATGTACTTAGAAGGCTAGTGGAGATATTAAAAATGTTTGTTAAAGTGTATTATATGACAAAAAGGGGAATCCAATTTTGTATGTTAAGGGTTTGTTCATGTAGTAGTGTATATGGGTGTTCCAATGGAGATGTTAAAATGTGTTGTGGGACGCCAACTTTCATTCTCTCTCTCCCCTGTCCCTTCTCTCTCTTGACTGCTAGGGAGCTGGCTGCGGTTAACAACCAAGTTAAGAACTGATAGGTTTAAAAAAATTGGCTAACCCATCCACTGGAGCCCAAAATTGTAGAATTTGGTTGCTAATTGTGTAGCACCGACACTAGCATATGTGGTGATGCCAAAAAAGGTAGGAGAAAGGACTAGCGATATAGGCTTGTAGGAGACTAAAGAAGGGACCAAAATTGAAAATTGGCGATATGAATGTGGGATGTTTGAATAATTTCTGGAGTTTTGGACATAGGTTGGGTGGTTTGTTTATGTTATTAGTTTGTAATATATGATTTTTAATTGGGTTAGATAGATCTTAAGAGTCCTTAATTTTTAATTTTGGATTTTGGGGTCATAGTTTGTTTAGATTAGTAATTGTCTTACTGTACAAAGGTAATTCTTCTAACTGAGCTGAGCAGATAAATTTCTAATGCTTTGTTCCTTGTTGGGATTGCATGATGGAACCTTGACTCTCGGTGTGATACCTATGCGAATCTAGGTTTCATACCAATATTATGATGTGTGTTCTCATAGAACCCTATCTGGCAATTTTTGAAATTACCTAACTATCCTGGCTCGTAGAACTTATTAAAACCATACCAGCAGAGCAGCACAGTAATCTAGAACTAATCCATTGTAACAATCCCCTTAGTCCAACCTTGATTAGATGGGGTCCAAAGCATGCTTATATAAGACTCCTAATTTGATCCTTCTGTTGTTGTCATGCTGCACAATAGTTAATCTTTGAAATGGCCGAAGATTGGATTGCTCAAACTTCCTTTTATGCCATTGCAGGAGCTGATCTTTTTCTGCTTTTGATAACTGCTGTAAGCATCATGATGTCAGAAATAGTTTGGAGGTTTCAAGTAATTCATTCAGGCAGTATAATAGCTGGGAATTTTGTTTTGCTTTATTTTATTTTGTTTTGTTTTTGTTTCTTTTGGAGGGGAAGGGGGCAGTCGAACTTGTGCTCTCCTAGTGAGGGTACATATGTTCTGGCCACTGAACTAACCCTAGTGGTTGAGTTAATAGCAATTCAGTGCAATATTTCCCTAGTGTGTTGAAGACTAATGTTGGATGCTTTCTACCTTCTACCCTACTTTTGTTTTTTTGGTACTACGTGTATTGAAGGATGAAGTACTCATTGTTCATCGATTATTAGATTTCCTATTAACAGTTACATTTTTTTTTTTCTTTTGGGACATTGACCAATAAATCTTGAATGTTAAAATTGTGATCCAGATAATCCCATGATTTTTCTTATGTTCTATTTGTTACACTAGCCTTTTTAAAACCATTCTTTATAGTGAAACATGTCCCATCAACACTCTCCCAATCTTTTGTTGGGTGTTACGGTTTTTGTTGGACGATGGGAAAAGTGAGCAGTGTAGGAAAAAGTACATTATAGTATTTTAGAATCTTTTCTTGTGGTGGTGTATGCCACATCCCACATCAGAACTCTCCCTAAAATGACATGGCCATATACCACATCCCACATCAGCACTCTCTCTAAATGACATCGCCTAATGAGGTAAGGTACAACCGTCCAACAAAAATTACCAAACACACAAAGTAGGATTTCATTGTTATATTGACCCTGTTTGGTAGACCTGTGGTAAAGTACTTATAAACAGCTTATAGTTTATAACTATGAACATAAGCTGATTTCTGACTTATAAATTAAGCATTTCCTGCTCCACTCAAAGAATAAGTTGATTTCTGATTTCCAAAAAGCTATAAGCTATAAACTAAACAAAAAACATCAAAATAATTTAAATTAAGCTGAAAGTTGAAATAAGCAGTTTTTAAGCTGCACCAAACAGGCACATTGTCAATACCAACATGACTTATCAAGATAATAGAAAAAAGTTGGATGGATTGGAGTAAGCCTACGTTTGGCAAGATGGGTTTGGAGTTTTTTTGGCTAAAATAGTCACAAACAAAAAAAAACAAATTTTAACCTAATAAGACAAAACATTACATCTAATTTATAATTATTATATTTTTTTTCTCATAAAAAAGTCAAAAATTCTTTCCAAATCAAACTTCTTAGTCTTAAGTTAAAATAGTCAAAAAAGTTAAAAAGTTAACTCACTTCTCAAACGGAGCCTAACTATTATTGAGAGGAGACTTTCTGATAACTTTTCCTTTTCTTTTATTTTATTTTATTTTTGTAATAAAAAAAGCACAATACACAAGAAGGAAGAGCATGGAAAGGAGTTACATAGGAAACAAAATACATGCAATTCTTCCTTTTTAAAAGAAGCCATATTTGTCTTCCTGTTTGGTTACTATTTATGTAGGTTTGTTCTTATGTTACTGGTGGACAGATTGACATTTTCTGCAACAAAGCATTTCCATCAGGTTATGATGAGGCTGTAAAATGTGAAACAATACAATGCCCATGTTCTTTTTTCTGAAATTGCAAATCAGTGGCAAGATGAAAAAAAAAAAAAAAATTATAAAATCCTGAAAAAATTTATCACTTAATTATTAAAGTTCATAAATTTTATCATTAATTTACAATTTATTTTAGAAACTTACATTGAATTGCAATTTTTCCTTCTTTTTTTAGTTCTTCTACTTTTACATTAACAAATTAGAAAATCGGATATAATTTATTTCCCATGTTCTTATTTTCCATCCATTTTTTTTTTTTTTTCCTGACAAATTTACAATCTAAGCATGAACTTTACCTCTCCTTTATTATAAAGTTAAGAAGGTAGCTCTGTCAATGGAAGTGATTGTTGGAGGAGATAAACGACAAACGGTAATTAAATGTGAATAAGCAATGAATGGTGACCAAAGGAAATGGAAGAAAGAGATTAATGAATGGATTTTTTTTTTTTTGAACAAATGAAATTAAATTTTTTAAGATTACAAAAATTTAGTAAATTTTAAGATAAATTACAAATACACTTTTAGATTTGATTAAAATATTAATCATCTCTAATGGTTTCGAAAATTACATTTCACCTATTAAGATTTCTAATTTCATAACAAATTGTTTATTTTATTAATAAATTATCAAGTCTGTTAACATTTTTTAATAATGTTAGAAATATGTTTCAATTAATAATTTATATAATTTTATTATTATATAGAAGAACAATTATGAATTTTATTTTTTCAATTAATTCTGTTAAATAAAAATTATGGTTATGAAGTATTTGTAATTTTTCAAATCACATTGAGTGATTTGTACTTTAAGCAAAATTCAAGAAGTGTATTTATAATTTACCTTAAATTGTATAAATTATTTAGAGCTTCTCGAATAAGTTCAAATTAAACATTTTAGTTAGTCTCATCTCAAACTGTGATGTTAAGGTTCACATCAACATCAACATCAACATTGTATCAAATTACACAACCACAAGCCTCAACTTTCAGTTGACTATAAACATGTCGTGAATCTTCACACCAAAACATATGAATGTGAATGTTCACATGAATTATGGAATATAGATATTAACATTATGAATATTAACATTTGTATTCACATTCATATGTTTTAGTGTGAACATTCACGTTATCTGATATTAACATTATGAATATTAACATTTGTATTCACATTCATATATTTTAGTGTGAACATTCACATCATCTAATGTGAACATTCACGTCATCTAATGTGAACATTCACATTCATGTTATCTGATGTGGACATTCACGTCATCATGTACAGTCAACATTTAGATGCATGAAAACTATCCAAAGATAATGACAATCAATAAAGAACCATGTTTAATTTTGTGTATGTAATGTATATCAACATTAAATAGTGGTGTGTAATTAATGCATATCAACATTAAATATAAAGGTATAAGAGTCTAAGAAAATAATGTAAATCAAGAAAAAAGACCTTATGAAATAAATGTATAAATGTATGGGACTAAATGAGCTATAAATTTCCTTCATGAACTTCTTGAGTTAGAACACTCCTAAATAGGACCTATTAATAAAAATCTCTTAGAAAAATGGTTAGATTTTTCTACTCTTTTTTTTTTTTTTGGAAATAATGTTTATGAAAAAAAATGGTGAAATAATTATGAATTTGATATGATATTTTATTTATTAATTATTTTAATTTATTTATCTTTTTATAAATTTTAACTAAAAACAAATTCAAAAAAATCTCTTGCCAAAGAGAACCTATGTACATGTTTGTTTGGGGTTTATAATTGAGGGGATGCAGGCAGACTCTGGTGCGATTGAATAAAAACATTAAATTTGTACATCAGATTAGTAATAGTAATAGTATTAGTATATAAAATTAATATTTTTAATTTTTAGTAGTATTTTAATATTATTATTATTTTTTTTTTCTTAAAAATATTAAATTTTGTTCAAAAATCATTTAAAAATTTATTAATTAATTTATAATCTTAACTCTCCTATAGGATTGGCAGTCTTACCAATTGGGAAATTACTAGTCGAAAGGATAATTAATTCCTTCACTCAAGTCCCTAGCCAAACATTCTTTGTCTTAAATATTATTAATCCAATTTTTCTCTTCAAAGAGTCAAACAAACAAGGCTTATAACTTAAGAATAAATACTTTCTGAGTCATAACTAAAAAAAAACAAAAACAAAAACAAAAAATAACAATCAAACACTATATGAGGTATAACCAAAGATCTTATGAGTTATAACTTAAAAAAGAAAATTAATCATAATAAAAAAAAATAACATAATTAGAATACATATAATACACTCTTTCTTTTTCTTTTTTTTTTGGTACTTCGGAAAGGATATATAGTGCCTGTTTGGCAGAAATTATTTACAGCTTATTTCAGCTTTCAGCTTAATTTAAGCTATTTTGATGTGTTTGGTTTAACTTATAGCTTATAGCTTATAGCTTTGTGGAAGTCAGAAATCAGCTTATTCTTTGAGTAGGGCAGGAGATACTTTAAGAATAAGCTGGAAATCAGCTTAAGTTGAAAGTTATAAGTTATAAGCTGTTTAGGCATAAGCTATAAACACTTTCCCACAGCTCTACCAAACAGGGCTATAATACACTCTTTCAAGACAAGTGTAAAGTAGCATTTTCCAAGTTTCTTTCATCCCACAATTACATCTACTATTGTTAGGTTTATTTATTTTGATAATTTATTTAATTATATTTTAATTTATTTGGAAGAAAAAAATAGAATCAAAATTTATTTTGATGATTTATTTAATTATGTTTTAATTTATTTAAAGGGAAAATTATTGATAAATCTCATTTAGAAGTGTTTTAACCCAAGAAGTCCATAAATGAATTTTTTAACCCATTTAATCCCATGTATGTATAGTTTTATTCCATAAAATCTTTTTTCTTGATTTACACTATTTTCTTGGACACTTATGCCCTTATATTTAATTTTGATACCCTTATAAATATTTTTTGAACGGTTAGCAATTTTATGATGTGAACATTCATATTTTAAAATTTACATTGGTAAGAATGTAAAATTGACCCGTGGGCGGCCCGAAACCCGCCCGCGAGCCGGGGCGGTCCCGGGCCGTTGACAATGTGAATATTCACATTGACATGTTAATATTCACATTAATAGGAGTGTAAAATTAGCCCCCGTCCCGTGGCGTGCGCGAAACCCGCCTGAGGCCCATGGGCGGCTCGGGGCGGGCCCGGCCCGTTGACAATGTGAATATTCACATTGACATGTTAATATTCACATTAATAAGAATGTAAAATTGGCCCCCGTCCTGTGACGGCGCGAAACCCGCCCAGGCCCATGGGCGGCTCGGGGCGGGCCCGGCCCGTTGACAATGTGAATATTCACATTGACATGTTAACATTCACATTGATAAGAGTATAAAATTGGCCCGCGGCCCATGGGCGGCCAAAAGCTCGCCCGTGGCTTAGGACGGGCCCGGCCCGGCCCGTTGACAATGTGAATATTCACATTGATATGTTAACATTCACATTGATAGGAGTGTAAAATTAGCCTGCGCCCCGTGGTTGCTTGAAACCCACCCACAGCGCGTAGGCGGCCCGGGGCGGGCCCGGCCCGGCCTGTTAACAATGCGAATATTCACATTGACATGTTAACATTCACATTGATAAGAGTGTAAAATTGGTCTGCAGCCCGTGGGTGGCCCGAAACCCGACCGTAGCGCGAGGCGAGCTTGGCCCGACTCGTGACATTGTGAATATTCACATTGACATGTTAACATTAACATTAATAGGAGTGTAAAATTTGTCCGCAGCCTGAAGCTTGCCCGCAGCCCGGGGTAGGCCCGGCCTAACCCATTGACAATGTTAACATGCACATTGATAGGAATGTAGAATTGGCCCGCAGCCCGTGGGCTGCCCGAAGCCTGCCCACGGCCCGGGACAGGCTCGTTTGGGTCCGGGCCCGAGCCGATGGGTCAAACCTCGGGTCGGGCTGATGGGCCTGGGCTTAGCCTCAGGCTTGGGTCGGGCTTGGGCGGGCCTGGCCATTTTTTTTTAATTCTTTTTAATTTTTTCTACCAAAATTTTATTATTTTTCACAAAAAAAGACACAAGGCCTCGGCGCGAGCCGGGCCTCAGATCGAGCCTTGAATGGGCCTTTAACCGGGCCGATAGGTCGGGTCAGGCTTCAAAGTGATGGCCCAGGCCCTAGCTTAGGGTCTCAGACTAGGCTCGAGCCCGGGTCCAAACGAGCCTTTTTCGGGCCGCGGGCGGGTTTCGGGCAGCCTACGTTCTTTTTTACTATTCCATTAAGTCCTATTTGAGGTAAGAAGATCAAAATATCATTTTCATCTACTTATATTCTATTTAGTCCACATTATTTTCTTATGCTTCAATAAGTCCTATGAGAGACATAATTACCAAAATACCCATAATGTGAATGCTCACATCGTCAATGTGAATGTTCATATTATCAATGCGTAAAGGCTCGGGCCGGCCCATATCGAGCCTCGTGGGTGTCAGAAAAAATTCGGGTTAGCCCGGCCCGGCCCACGGGCCAAAAAATTAAGCCCAGGCCCTAGCCTTGGCACAAGGGTATTCGGGCTTTGGACGGGTCAATAGATCGAGCCTCGGGTCGGGGCGGTGGGCTTAGGCCTAACCTCGAGCTTAGGTCGGGCTTGGGCGGGCCTGGCCATTTTTTTTTAATTCATTTTAATTTTTTCTACCAAAATTTTATTATTTTCTACAAAAAAAGACATTGTGCCTCGGCGCGTGCTGGGCCTTGGACCGAGCCTTGAATGGGCCTTAAGCGGGCTGATGGGCGGGGCCGGGCTTCAAAGTGATGGCCTAGGCCCTAGCCTAGGGTCTCGGATATGCTCGGGCCCAGACCCAAATGAGCCTGTCTTGGGCCGTGGGCGGGCTTCGGGCAGCCCACGAGTCGCGGGTCAATTCCATATTCCTATCAATGTGCATGTTAACATGTCAATGTGAATATTCACATTGTCAACTGGCCGGGTCGGGCCTACCCCGGGCTGCAGGCAAGCTTCGGGCAGCAGGCAAATTTTACACTCCTATCAATGTTAATGTTAACATATCAATGTGAATATTCACATTATCATGGGTCGGGCCAAGCTCGCCTGGGGCTGCGGTCGGGCTTCGGGCAGCCCATGGGGTGCGAGCCAATTTTACACTCTTATCAATGTAAATGTTAACATGTCAATGTGAATATTTATATTGTCAATAGGCCGGGCCGCCCACGGGCCGTGGGCTGGTTTTGGGCAGCCACGAGGCACGGACTAATTTTAAACTCCTATCAATGTGAATGTTAACATGTCAATGTGAATATTCACATTGTCAACGGGCCGAGCCGGGCCCGCCCTAGGCCGCGGGCGGGCTTTTGGCTGCTCATGGGCCGCGGGCCAATTTTATACTCTTATCAATGTGAATGTTAACATGTCAATGTGAATATTCACATTGTCAACGACCTGGGCCGGGCCCACCCCAGGCCGCGGACGGGCCCGCCCCAGGCCGCGGACGGGCTTTTGGCTGCCCATGGGCTGCGGGCCAATTTTATACTTTTATCAATGTGAATGTTAACATGTCAATGTGAATATTCATATTGTCAACGGGCCGCCCTGGGCCGCTCATGGGTCGTGGGTGGGTTTCGCCCCGCCACGGGACGCGGGCCAATTTTACACTCCTATTAATGTGAACGTTAACATATTAATATGAATATTCACATTGTCAACGGGCCGGGCCAATTTTATACTCTTGTCAATGTGAATATTAACATGTCAATGTTAATATTTCCATTGTTAACAGGCCGGGCCGGGCTCGCCCCGGGCTGCCCACGGGCCGTGGGCGGGTTTCGGGCAGCCACGAAGCGTGGGCTAATTTTAAACCCCTGTCAATCTGAATGTTCACATTGTCAACGGGCCGGGCCCACCCCGGGCCACGGGCGGGCTTTTGGCTGTCCATGGGCCGCAGATGAATTTTATACTCTTATTAATGTGAATGTTGACATGTTAATGTGAATATTCACATTGTCAACGGGCCGCGCCATGGGTCGTGGGCGGGTTTCGCACCGCCACGAGACGCGGGCCAATTTTACACTCCTATTAATGTGAATGTTAACATGTCAATGTGAATATTCACATTCTCGGCCCGACTCGAATTTTTCCGGGCACCTACGAGGATCGACATGGGCCGGGCCCTTACACATTGACGATATGAACATTCACATTGACGGTGTGAACATTCACATTAGGGGTATTTTGGTAATTATGTCACCCATAGGACTTATTGAAACATAAGAAAATAATGTGAACTAAATGGAACATAAGTAGATGAAAAGGGTATTTTAGTCTTCTTATCTCAAATAGGACCTAATGGAATAGTCAAAAAGAATATAGGTTGGATGGAATAAAGATCTTAGAAAGTGAATTTATCAAAAAAGCTTCCTTATTTAAAAGAGAAAAATAAAATCAAAATTTATTTTGTCCCATTATTTCTTACCTAAACTTTTATCCTAAATGTTGTTAGAATGTATTTAATATTTGATTAAATCAGAGATTCAAGCAGCCCAAAAACAGAAATTCAAACAGCCCAGCACAACAGCAGTTCAAAAGGTTCAAGTGAAAGATATTCAAATTTGTAATGATGGCGTGGAATATATTCAAATTAATAATAATGGAGTACAACGGCTATAAATTCAAATCAATACAAATTTGTAATGATAGAATGAAAGATATTCAAATTAGTAATGATGGAATACAACGACTATAAACGGCTATAAATTCAAATGAATACAACGGCTATAAATGGTTATAAATTCAAATGAATACAACGGCTATAAATTTCATTATATATACCAAAGCTTCTAATGTAAACAAGTTACAAAAAAAAAATCAGAAAATATTATTTGATTTATAATCACTCACATCCATTCTCTGAGGAGTGTTCTTCAATTTTTATTTACATCCTCTTTCAGAAATTATACATTGAGACGTATAGCTTTAAGCCCATCTTTCGTGTGTGAGGTTTATAGAAAAACCAGAGCTTCATTTTTATATCTATCTTTGAGAGATAATTTTTATAACTTTCTGTAAAAGCAAAAACACATTTCTTTTCAACTTTGTAAGAGTGTAGTATGCTCAGTGTTCTTGACTTAGAAAGTCAGTGTAAAATCCGTAGAGGATTACTCCATTTGTAAAAATGTTGCTAGTACCCCCGTGAAGCTAGAGAATAGTGAAAAATCTCAAGTGAAGCTTGAGGAGTGGACGTAGGCCGAGTTGAAGCCGAATCACTATAAATTTGTTTGTCTCTCTCTCCTTACCTCTTTATTTTATTTAAATTGTTGTAACTATATTTCACATTTTCACTATGCTAAAATCATTAACTGACATAGTTATTAGAATAATTGTTTTAATTATTTTTATTTCATTAACTATATTTATCTATTGTGCTAGACATAATTTTTATTAAGATATTATTAATTTTTAATTGTAAAAACTTAATTCACCCCCTCTTAGATTGTCTTTTAGATAACAACTATGAAAATTGTTACTTTTGCTTAAATAAATGTTATTTTTTCAAAATAATAGTACATGTTTATCAATTTTATGTGAGATTTTTTTTGATAAATTCTTTTTTAAGAGTTTTATTCCATCTAATTTATATATATATATTTTTTAACGAGCAATGCTAGGTATCATGAAAATCTTTTCATGAAAATGATCATGAAAGATTTATGACCCTTGGATTACACCTAAAATAAAGCACCACACATTAATCAAGCTAATCCAAGAGTCACAAATCATTCATGATCATTTTCATGAAAAAAATTTCATGATCCCTACCTTTTCTCTTTTTTAACTATTTCATTATATCCTATTTGAGGTAAGAAGACCAAAACACCCACAATCTCTCATATCTCCTATTAATGTCAATATTTAATGTTGATTGTTATTATGTTTTGATAGTTCCCATGCATCAAGAGGTTGACTGTCATTATATTCATATTAATTTGAAAGGAATTTTTGTCAATGTGTTTTCAATTACATGATGTAAATATTCATAACATGTAATTGAAATAAATATTCACATCATCATATTCACATTAATTTGAAATAAATTTTTGTCATTGTATTGTAATTACATAATGTGAATATTTATACTAAAACATACGAGTGTGAACGTTCATATCACTATATTAGATGAGAGAGAATATTCACATGTTGTGAACGCTCACATCATTACATGTTGTGAATAAGAATGTGTTGTCAATTAAAAATATAATGAACGTTATTTTTAATATGTTGTCAATTAAAAATAAGAAAGTTCACATGTTGTGAACGTTCACATCACTACATTAGATGAGAAAGAATTTTTCGAAAAGGTGTTAAAAATGTTCACATCAGATGAGAGAGAAAATTCACATTATTTTTAATGTGTTATCAATTAAAAATATACTCACATTATATAATAATATAAAATAATAACATCAATGTTATTTAATTTGTATATGAAATTTCTTATATTTTAGTCTTTTCTCTTCTCTTTCCTCCCCTAACATTAAATATAAGAGTATAAGAATATAAAAAAATAATGTAAATAAAAAAAAAAGACTTTATAAAATAAAAATATAAATACATGAGATTAAATAAGTTAAAAAATTTCTTCATTGACACTTTTAAATTAAAACATTTCTAAATATAATTATTAATAAAAATCTTTTTTTTTTTAAATACAAAAATTTTAATCTACTAAACATTTCTCAGCGTAAGGAAGACGCGGTTGGTTGAGATGAGCGAGCGTGTTTGATTCCTCCTCCGTCAGTCCCAGTTCCAACTGACCAAATTCTGGGTTTCTGATTTGTGCTTTGAGAGAGAGAGAGAGAGAGAGAGAGAGAGCTGCACGCACAGACTCATCATCAATTATCGGATAGAAAAATGTGGATGTCAGTTCTGCCGGAGGAGCTGTGGAGAAGAATACTGGAAATTGGGGTAGTTGAAACCCCGAATTTGCTAAACTTCAAAGACCTGTGTTGCCTCTCCATCACTTGCAAACGCCTCTACAGATTGTCCAACGACCCTTCTCTCTGGTCCTCTTTACTCTCTTCCGATTTCCCCCAATTTCGATACCCACTTTCCTCCTCCTCCTCATCTAACTTCATCATCAACAACAACAACCCATCTCTCAATTCCTCTCCCAAAGCCCTCTACAAAATCAGGTACCAATCGCTCTCTCTCTCTCTCTATATGTATATATATATATATAGTTTGGTTGCTTAGAGGAAATGGGTTTTTCTTTTTCTTCTTTTTCGGGGAAAGCAAATGAATGTTTAGTGATTCATATTCACCATCCATCTACACAGCCTAAGCAAAATGTTTTATTTTTTTTCCCCTGCTGTTTGTTGGAATCAAATGGATGTTCGTTCATTGATTCTGGAACACTGGTTAAGAAGTACTTGTTAATCTGAACTCAACCAAAGCAACTGGAATCGGACGATTTGAAAATTTTCTTTTACTTCTGTTTATGGGAAATTATACCGATTGATTGTGGAAAAGTGGTTAAAGAATTTTGGACAAATTGAAATAGGTTTGAGAGAGGGAAAGCTCAAAAGCTTGCAGCTCATCGTCGCGCTGTTCATAGAATTGTGAGTCAAATTGCGGAGCATTCCAGAACGCTGCAAGAGATAAAGATTCGGTCAGTGGAGGAGACTGAGAAAATGAAGGCAACAGGTGCAGAACTATCAAACTTGCGCAAAGTTAGGTAATAATATTGATAATGTTAAATCAAATTTTCAAATGTTCTTTCATTCTTCTCTTTGCAGACTATCTTTTTATGCAACTTTAATCATTTTTCCACATGTAAGGTACTTGTTGACTATAACCCAAAACAAATCAAACCAAAGTAAGCCTTGTGTCCTAATTAGGTTGGGTCAGCTATATGTTCCATGCTTTAAGAGATTTGGTGCTTGTTGAGCGACCATAAACAATTCAGGAGCCATGTTCCTGGGAAGTCAGTGCTATCCCATTTAGGACAAGGCTTATTTAAAAAAAAAATGTCCATTCTATTCTTGAATTTTTTGTGCTAGCTAAATTGTATAGAATTGGAGTTACAATTGACTTTAATGCCTATCTTGTGTACCAATGTGAACCTTTTGGTTAATGACTCTGATTGTTTATAATTCTCTAAATCTAATCATATAGATACTTTGGTAATTGCAAATTTGATTGAATCTCTACCAAATCCTTTTTCCCTAGTATTCTTAGTACTTTGTTAGTTTAGAACAATTTGGAACTTTTCAGCTTAATGGCAAGATCTTGTGATTGGTTTGATCCTATCAGGCAAGCTTCAGTGGCCTTAAATGTGTGGCAGCCAGAGGTTGTTCGGGGTAGGCATAAACAAATAGTTGAGCAATGTGTTGTACCTGCTGACTCTCGAATCCATGCACTTGAGAGGGAACTAAGGCTCTGCAAGCAGCTAATTACTGGTCTTGATAAGGCTTACGTTAGTGAAATTCCTAAATACATGCCATTGGGCTTCATTTTGGGTTTGATGGAAAATGGTACAAAATATTTATGATGTTTATTTATGTAACGTGACAGAGAGATGAGAAGAGAAGGCTTAATGCAGCAAAGGAACAGTTTGCATCCGTAAAGTATTACCCCGTGCGAGATTACAGCTCGACTAGTGGCAGGGTTGATGAATGTTGCATTAAGAGGAAGAAGTTGAAAAAGGAACACATCAACTGTAAGTTTTGATTTCCTTATCAATTTATTTTAGTTCTTGATATGCGGTTTCCTTCTCTGTTTATATACAGTAAATTTCATGAGTCACTAGAAAAATCTGTTGCATTTTCTGTACCGTTCTCTCTCTCTCTCTCTCTGTGTTTGCAAGCTTAACTTTCTTTTTCTTTTTTTTGGGTATGTAAAAATAATGAAGAAGACACTGAATGGGCTGCCACCTGAGTACAAAAGTATATTGACAAAAAGCAACAAAGCCCTATCTGCATGAAGCAAAAGGACCCTACAAAATCCTAATTATGTTCTGTTCTGTGGTCAGGTTGATGATACCCCAAAATTCTCATAAATTTACTGTTTAGACTAAAAGAAGTCTACATCAAATGACCTTCCCATTCATTGTCCCCAAGTAATCCACATAACCCAAAGAACTGCTAAATTCCAAGCCTTCTTACTCTTTCTCACTTCCAATTA
Source organism: Camellia sinensis (assembly GCF_055761805.1). NCBI lineage: Eukaryota > Viridiplantae > Streptophyta > Magnoliopsida > Ericales > Theaceae > Camellia > Camellia sinensis. Next base: position 67,156,886 of record NC_138972.1, read on the forward strand.
TGAATAAAGTTAGTCAATGATGAAGGCAATCTTAACTTTATGACTTGATTTGCTTTGTTTTAAAGTCTTACCTACCCCCTCCCCTAGTCTTTTCCAGAGTTGTGTGTCTGCAAAATGGAATCCTGAGTTGTATTCCAAGTTGTTGCTTGTCTTCCAAAGGTTCATAATTATGCTTGCACTATTTAACATCTTGGATCCCATGACCTGAGACCTTGAATGGGGTAAGGGATAGGGATGGGTCAAAAATTAAATTAGTCAAAGGAGTGCAAAAAGGTCTCCAAAGGGTTGGATCAAGTCAAAGGGTCAAAGGTGGAAAGTCAATAAGGTGAGGCAGTCGCTCGAGCGGACTAACTGTAGACTCGACTTTCTTTGCGCGCCCCCTTTCGGAGAGTTCGAATTGGTCCTACAGTTCGGACTCTTGTTACGGTTCTGAATTTAATTTTACAAAGTGTAATGTGAGACTGATAAACAACAAAGAGTCCAAATCCGACAAATTGTTTTGGAAAATCGATTTTGAATCAAAAAGCGCCAAACATGGACTGCTTTGCCAGATTACAGAGTCGCCACTTAAATATTTTGTTTTTGAGAAATTTAGGAAACCCTGACTTGTGCCAAAGGCCACGTGTCCGTCATCACCAAAGTTGCCTCGGCTCGGGAACTTGGGTACGAGAGAGGAAGATCCTGAAATGAGCCCCACTCGCCCGATCAAAGTATCGCCCTCTACTAAGTATGATATGTTGTTTGATAAGTACATGTGTTCTTATTCTGATTATTAGCTAACTTTACTATGTGACGCACACAAAGCAAGTATAGACTAGATCGCAAGAATTGGAACAAATCAACTCGTGTTTGTTTTCAAAAATGGTTTGAAAGTGCCACTCGTAAGTGGGCTAAAGCGCGGATTTGCCACCCTCAAATGGGCTTAAAACATGATTTTGCCACTTCGCAAAGCGGGCTTAAAACTCACATTTATCGAATTGTCCCAATTCAAGCAACAAAGCCTTCACCCACAGGCATTCAAGCAGTTTAGCAAGTAAGGCCCCGTTTGGGGACTTACCTTTTTAGCCAAAAAGTCAAAAAGTTACCTTTTTAGCCAAAAAGCCAACAACTCTTACAAAAAAGTCAAAGATTATCTTTTCTCTCTACTTTTTGCACATCTTTTCGTAATGAGCTAAAAAGTCATCCCAAACATATAAGTTTTTTTTATCTACTTTTTTAGACAAATAGCCAAAAAGTTACTAAATTAGCCTGTTCCCAAACGAGGCCTAAGCAAATAGCCTCATGGCAAGTATGCTATCATGGCAACACTCACACTCATGCAAGCGTGCTAAAGTGTAAAACTTACAGTGTACTCCAAGCTAAAACAAAAGCTAGTTAGAAACAATGTATGATCCTAACTATACAAGATGCCTAATGCAACATATGCAACATGAAATTAATAGGCTCGGCTACTAATATGACATATGAATGGAACAACTTGATAACATGACGTATTTAAGGAAGTGTATTGAAATACAATGCAGTTTGAATAATGCGCTAAGCCCGGTGCATGCAAGACAAATGAATGATGTAAACATGCAAGCATAAGGTATGCTAATCAAAAGGTGCCCTAAACTAACCATCGAAAGCGGTTAAGTAAAAGGGAGAAAGAAGTGGGGTTAGAAGACACGCACACACGCACGCACGCACCCTTATTACAACATTGTGTCCTCGCGAAGGAGGATCCGAATAAATAAGTTAAGCTAAACTAATTATTACAACACAAAACGAAACTAATTAAGTCTTCTAGCTAATTAATTATTACAAACCGAATTGAATAACTAGCTATGTTAAGCTAATTAAAATATTACAAAACAGATTAAACTAATTAATTACAACACTTGTATTAATTTGCTACAATTAACTAATAAAGCAATTAAAGTGGCCTCGCGGGTGAGGGGGACATGCATGCTCAGTTGGTTTCCTTCCAAAAATTCATCGCTTTCCCAAAGGTTGCCTCTGTTTGCATTCGCCGTGATTTCTGAAAATTGCACCAACTTCCAGACTGCTTCTGATCTAAAACAGGAACACTTTTGCATAAAAATGGATTGGTGGCCGGTCGGCCACAGAAGGTGGCTGCCGGCCACCTTAACTGGCCGGTCGGCTAGTATAAGTGGCCGGTCGGCCACCCCTTTTTCCAGGCTTCTGGTTTTGCTGCAACAGAGAACAACAGAGGCAAAGCAATGCATTTTTCAAGGAATGTGTCTACTGTCACCCTTCTTATCATTTCTCAAGCTCAAAGGAGTATGACACTTGGGGCCCGTTTGTTTTGGGAGATAGAATGGAGGGGATTGATAGTGAGGGGATTAATAGTGAGGGGATTGTTAGTGAGGGGATTGATAGTGAGGGGATTAATAGTGAGGGGATTGATAGTGAGGGGATTAATAATGAGGAATTGTTAAATTATTTTTATATAAAATAATAAAACAAATAAAAAAATATAAAAAATTAAACATTATATTTAAAAAAAAATTCCCAATATATAAAAAATAAAAAAATTTCTAATCCCCTCACTATTTTCTAATACCATCTCTACCTCCTCCTTACCAATCCCCCTTCCAAGGGTATTAGCAATACCAAGGGACTAATAGTCCCAACCCTTTCTCTGCAAACAAACAGAGACTTTAGTAATACCTTGGTATTACTAGTCCCAATACCCTCCCTATAGCCCAAAACAAACGGGGCCTTGGCTCTCAAGCCACCAACCAAGCATTTTCATGCATGATGGCCAAAGAACCAAGCTTGTATAAGCTTAATGAATGCACAGATAGACTCAAAGGGCCACCACCCTATCATGCATGATCAAGGGTGACGGCGACCGAGAAACGTGGCGCGTTTCATCACTTTGAGTATGAAACGTCCTCCAATTCTCGTGTTTGGATTAACGTCCGATCCAAACACATACAATGCAACACAAACATGCTTATTATCTTGCTCAAGTTTTACTTGTCGTGTTTTATTTACTCATTTTAGATTATCGATTAGTCCTTTAACCGATTGAGTTCAAAGTGAGAGTCCTCTAATTGGAAAGAGGGTCTAAGCCACAAGAGCCTTGAGCATGAAAGAGACCTCATGCTGTTGGTTAGTAGAAACCCTCAAGAGATGATTAAAACCATTAGGCATGAGAATCTCAATTTCATACACAAGCCAACAAGGGACTTAAAGCCACTTTCAAAACAAATTGAAAAGTGAAGAATAGGGGGAGGTTGCAGACTTTTCAGTGCTGATATGGCATGCAAAATGACACTAAATCATGCAAGCAACACATGCACAACATGCTACGAGCCAAAAGCATCAAAACTAGTGAAGAGTGCAACACTATAAGCATGCAACACTAAGTTCAATTGACCAAACCAGCTCTGGACAGAGTTGAAACATACCAAAAAAGTGGCTAAAACATGCTGAGATAGAAGCATAAAAGGTTAGAAAAACATGCTCACATGTTAGCTCGGAAATGAGACTCAAGACACAACTTTCAAAAGCAATGAAAGAGTGAAAAAAATGAGCATGTGACAGAGATTATGATGCTGAAATTACATGCAAAATGATGCTACAACATCTACTCAAACACTTCATGCTCGAAGCCTCAAAACAATGGACTTGTGAAGACCGTTACACTATAGCCATGCAAAACAAGCCTCGAAGGACTTAACCAACCCAAAACAGAGTTAAAGTAGGTCTAAATAGTAGCTAAAACAAGCTGGATTTAAGTTAACACAAGCTAGAAAAATAGGCTAACTCATTAGGCATGTTAGTCTAGTAAGCACAATTGCACTACAAGTACAAAAAGCAAGCAACAGGTGCACCAACCAACCAAAAACAGAGTTGAAACATGCCAAAACAGAGCCTAAATCATGCTTGAAATAAGCTAACACAAGCCACAAAAACATGCTACTACGTAATGCTAACTAGGCATGGAAGAGAGACACAAGGAGGGGAGGCCAACCCCTCCATTTTTGGACTTCAAAACATACTTTTTACCACTGAAATAATTCTGAATTTTAGTGGTTTAAAGGCCCAAAAAGTTTGACTTTTACATGCTAAAAGATGAGGCAAAGGCTGATACAAATATGCAACAAAGAAGGGTTGACAACCCCTTAGCACCAAATGGCTTCAATCCAACATGTTTAGGCCCAAAAATCAGAACTTTTTGTAGTTGAAAACTAAGCTCAAAATAGCATAAAAAGATGGTAAGACAAGAGTGTACAAAGAGCTTAAATGAGGTAAGTCTTATACCTTTGAAGCACAACACTTAAACAACCACTTTCTAGGCTCAAATGACCTTCCAACAGCCCAAAATAAGTCCCAAGATGCCTCAGCTCTAAGGTGGTCCAATTTGGTTCAGGGGTTGTATGCAAATACGTAGAGAATTATAACTTTTAAGCATAAACAAGAGAAGAGAGAGAGAATTGTAGAGAGAGAGAGAATTGTAGAGAGAGAGGTTCTAGAGAGAGAGGCTCCCAAACTTTTCTTCCTCAAATGTTCTAACCTTCTAAACTATAGAGAATGGCCTCCATATATAGCAAAATACAATCTCAGGTCGAAATATCTAAATTAGGACAACTAGCACATTGTGAAAACAGCTGGAGGGGAAATGCAAAATATCTGAGTTTTGGACACAAGTGGCCGACCGACAACCTTTAGTAGCCGACCGGCCACTTAAAATGGCCGGCAACCCACTTTTCTGGCCGACTGGTCACCTCTAGTGCCCGACAGCAAAAATCTGTTTTCCAGGTCCAACTTTAAATGGGTATATCTACTTCGTCTGGATTCATTTTCAGGTCATTCTTGTGCCTAAATTGAAGCCCTAAAAGTTTTATTTCCAATGGTGGCAGTCTTACATTGAAATTCCAAGTGTGCTAAGGGATATCCCTCTTTTAGTGAAGACTGCTCAGTTTCAGTTCAACTGGATTCATGCCTAACTTCTCCGCAGCTAGTTTTCTTTCCTTCTCTCCTCTTTTCTTCAACCCCAAACCCCTAAATAAGGTGTTTTGAAAGATTTTTCAAAGATTTCACCTCTCTTTCATTCATTTCCACTTTGTCCTTGCTCAATTTACCGAAAAGCGCAACATTTAACGAAATGCGAGCCTCGGAACATCGTAGAATCATTTTTCAAAAATATTTTGAAAGAGAGGGTTTTAAGGTCTAAAATCATTTTGGTCAAAATGTTTTGGTCCACAAATGGGGTGTGAGGTTTGGGATTTAGAGCGCCTCTTGCCGAAGAAATTGAACCTTTGCACTGCATAGCCTGCACCATCGAGTAAGCAATCAGTGGCACCTAAATCTTAAGGACGGTAAAAAATGGGGTGTCTATACTAACCACCACTTGAGTTGTGAATACAGACTTACAGCTTCTTTGATCAAGTGATAGATCTTGGATGAAAGGCTACTCGAGTGCTAAAATCAATGTTCTATGACTTTTGCTCAATCAGGAGAAACTGAAAGGTTGTGATGACCGCTCAGGCAGTCTCAGTTAGTAAGCACACCCAAGAGGCTAGGCAACTTTCACTTGGCTTCCCACATTGCCATCAAGTTGCTCCATCCCTTGTTCTAACCGATCTTGCTGCTCCGTGACATCGGCCACGGCCACTTCCACCTTGACCACTCGGGTCTCCATGGCGCTCACAATGTCGCGTGACTTGTCTTTGGCCTTCTTGCCCAAATTAGCAGTAGTCTCCCTTCCTCGGATCTCCTCGGTGTGGATTACTTTCGACATGGTGCTCTTCCTTCCTTAGTCACGATGTCTTCATAACCTTGGCTCTGATACCAACTGTCATGGCCTTGGTTTTTTCCAAGCCAATCGTGCGGCCTTTTAGATGCTTATGCACGCCTTGCTTGCAACTAAGTAAGCCTTCTTGGAAGAGAGTTAGGAGAAGATTGCACACACAAGAGAAAGCTTAGAGAAAATTAGAGAGAGAGCTCTTGGAGAATGTTTGCTTGTATTGCTTTAGAATGCTTTGGATACACTTGGATGGTTTGGGCAAATGAAGCCCTCCCCCTTTTATAGGCTACAAAGAATGTTCTAGAACTATAATGATGGAGAGTATTCTGAACACTTCCTCCAACTACATCCTATAGACTATTCTAGAATTACAAGGATGGAGAGGGTTCTAGATCTTTCCCTCACCTTCTCAAAGAACCTATTCTAGAATATACAAGAATTACGTACAAGCTTCTAGACTTATGTACAATTCTCCACAAAGCTCTAGGGAGTTCTAGAATCTTCCAGCAATCTCCAGAACCTCCCAGTGCTTCCTTATTGAGGGATAGCTTCAAGATTTGTCAGTCTATGACACTAGGCCCAAGTCCCGTCCAAGCCCAAGGTTTGTGCCTTGTAGTGTTCCAGGCCAGACGACCGTGATAAGGCCCCTGATTGGCCCAAAGCTTGCGTCTTGAGGGTTTTTTTTATTGTTACTTTAATTGGTTTTGTTTAAAATCTGACAATTGATTTAATATGGTGTTACTACAGAAGATTCCTACTCTTATTATAGATGCCAATACATTAGGCATTCAACCCCCAAATCAATGATAGAAGAAAAATTAGCCCTAATTCATAATCTCCAAAAAAATCCTAAATGTTTAACATTTCATTTTGTTTATGTTGAACCCTAAATTATTTACTTATATTAAATTATATATTTTTTTCTGTACAAGGTGCGGCTCACTTTGGTGAAGCCTGTGCCTCGCCTTGCGCCTTGAGCCTTGAGCTTAGGCCCCAGGAGACCTTGGCACCATGGTGCGCCTATCGCCTTTAATAACACTGATCCAATCTAGTTGAATCCCGTGAGCAGTTCTGTAGTTTCAATCTTCTTCCTTCGTTTGTTCTGATCTTCCTTGAAACTTTGCTGATTATTCTCCCCACTAGCATCCCTCGAACACAGCACCAAGCAACTGATCGACAATATCAAGTTTATACAATGCCAGTAGTGATTGTGCACTATATGCTTGTGTAGTGTATATTCAAGGACCTCACTAATCCCTCACTCACAAAGCATATATACTCTCCAGACAGAAATCACAAAGAAATATGATAATATGAGTAAATATATATACGCACTCAAATTATCCTCTTCTCCCTTTTTCTAATAGTGATCATGAAGATCTATGTATACACATATATATAGACACAAGGAATTTTAACTAAAATAGGAGAGAAAAAGTCTCCACGACATAGCCTGAACAGACACACGCATTCATGCATTTGAACAGATGACCTACTGGAATACTACTTTGTTTAAAGATCCCATGTTTGAATGAAATGCTAGTGTGTTCGAACAGAGAAGCTACTGTTTTAACCTAGAGTCATGGAAACACCTGCACATTTGAATGGAGCACCATGTGTTCAAACAAACTTGCATTTGAATGGACCCAATACGCATTTGAACATGCTACCTACCTATGAAGCATGGACACATCTCCGGAGGTGACGTACAAGTGTCTGACATGTGTCGGACATGGACACACTCTGGACACGTGTTAGACACGCTGGGACACTTGGGACATGCTGCGGTCACGGACACAGACAACAAGGGACACAACCAAATCCAAGAGTTTAAAGTCAAAGTCCTCCAATCAATTTTGTATATAGCATAAAATAAATTAACTAAGGTCTATAGCAAGAGTTGAACACTGGACATAAGACAGATATTACACTCAGCTGCTCAAGTGTGTGTATGCAAAAGCATGAGTGTATTATATCTGAAATGCTCAACTCCAAAGTGCAAACTGTGGATTATTATTGAAATTCATTCTTCACTTTGTGCTCTAGTTTGTAACGAGCTTGGCCTTGAGTCTTCAAAATGTCAGAATGTGGAATGCTTATGAGACACAATTAAGCCTAATTAGTAAAATATCTACTTTGAAATGAAATTGTGAACACAAAATGATATTGAAATTGAAATACATTTTTCCTCATAGAAGTTCAATAATTTGAAATTTTCATTTGCCAAAAGTCTTATGTTGATTTTTAATTTTATTTTCTGGTAACAACTCTTTCTTGAATTTTTTTTTTTTTTTTTTGGTTTGAGTTTTATACTATCATTTGTAAGTAATTATTTTTGAAAATTTAAGTTATGCCCATTTTGTTAATGAAACAGGTGAATAGACAGGTAAGTTCAATTGTTGAAATGTTTAGGTGTAGACATTTTTATCTTTGCATTGGTCGTTTTCCCAATTTTGCTATTTACGAAAGGGCAAAGCGAAATTTGCCCTTTTTTCCCCCTGATAATTGTTGTTTTTGTTCATTTTGGATTTAAAAAATTACTGACATGTTGTCAAATGATCGTTTGTCTAACCAATGTAACACCAGGTAACACATCTCGTTGACCGATTTCCTGCTGGAATAAATTTTTTTATCTTGTTGTGGCCATCCAAACCTCTGGATGTATGCTTTGAGGAAGTTGTAATCCTTGTGTGCTATCAATGAGTTAAAAGGCGACTTTCATTGATCCTGTGGAGATCTTCAATCAATGCCTCCAAGGGAAATGCTTAGCTTGTGGCTAAAGCCTATGTATGAAATATGCAAGTTAGAACATTTTTGGGAGTGAACTTGACTTGGAGCCATGTATTGCAGAGCTCAGTTGAAAGTGGGGATGGTTAAATGGCAAGAATATTGGCTTAGATCCTGGTTCAGGTTTGTCACATTGGTTTTCTGATATTTGTGTTTGTAGAAATCTCCATGTTTATTATTTGTAACTCTCTGTTTTGTTTTGTTTGTTTGTATTTTTTTTTTTTTCCAATTTTTTTTACAAGCTTCCTGAATGAAAAAAATTGGAAATTGTTGAACGACCCATTGTTTGACAAACCCTGTTTGTGTGAGTTGTAATGATAAATGTTTTTATGCTTCTCAACCTTGAAAGATTACTACTTGGGTTGTTTGGAAATTGATTTTTTGGTGGCTTTTGAGTTTTTTAACGAAAAGATGTGTAAACAAAATAGAGAGAATGAACTGACTTTTAATAGTAATTTTTTGGATTTTTGACTATATTAAAGTTTTGACTCTGTTGATTTGATTTGCATTGGCTCTGTGATTGTGATTAAATTTTGAATTGTAGAGAAAAAAGAAGGAAAAATAATGAATTAAAATTGTTCTTTTCCTTTTCACTTCCCTTTCATTTATTTTTTGGCTTCACAAATTCTTCCACAAATTCAAAATTCACAGTAACAGCTTTTTGGCTTCTGTAATGGCTTTTAAGCTTGAGCTTGTTTGGTAATATTGTTACTTCTTAAATTTTGTAATAAAAAAATTATCATTATATTGATTAGTGTATTAGCTTTTTGGCTTGTTTAATAACATTGCTACCTTTTAAAATTTTTAATAGAAAATAATAATTTTATCATTCATTTTAATGCACTAGCTTTTTGGCTTGTTGATTTTTTATGGGTTTTTTATTTTTATTTTTTAAATATGTATTTGATTTCATGTTTTTTTTTTATTATAGAAAAATTGATATCATATTTTAAACTTTTTGATGTATGCCAAATGTAAAAATGTTTTTTTTTTTTTTTTTTGGGTTTATTGGGCTAAAAATGTCAAATACATAAGTCATAGCCAAAAGAAGTTACCAGAAGAGATGGTTTAACCATTAAATCATTTAACTTGTCTTTTAAGACTCATAATTTTTATTTTTATTTATTTTTATTTTTTGGTTTTGAAAAATTCTTATTGCCAAATATTATAATAAAGTAAGGCATCATTTTAATGTTTAATCTAAGATCTCAAAAAATCTTGTGCTTTTACTTGTGACTAGATTTTGTTTAACATAGTTGCCAAAAGTTGGCTCTTTTTTGATTGAGAAAAAAAAGAACCTCTCTTTAGTTGAGGGAAAGGATTGAACCCATCTAGTTTGGCTTAGGGTTTGTTTGACACGTTGGTTGATTTTTTGACTTTTTAATTTTTTTAATCTGGGGTTAAAAGGCCTCTTTTGATATAGCCTTTTTGACTTTTTTGAGAGAAAAAATGAAATGGTTATGGGTTGGATGTGATGTGTTGTCTTGTTGGGTTAAAAAGTTTATTTTGTTTTTTTGTGACTAAAATAGCTAAAAAATCAAAAAGCTTGGCATGCCAAACGAAGGCTTAGTGAGCTCATTATTGAGTTTATTTTAATGATATGATTTTTTCATCTTGTAGAACTTCGTAAATTATTCATGAAAATAATTATTTAGATATAATAATTATAATTATTTTTTAATATTTGTCTTCAAAAAAATTGATAATAAATAGGATTTTGAATTTTTTCAAGACAAATATAATGAAATCATATATTTATGATTATTATATCAAACTGAATCCATAATAGCCTACTGAACTAAACTAGACGAATCAGTCTTTTTCCAATTAAAGAGAAATTATCATGTGAATCCAATGAACTGAGCTTCTCTCTAGTTTGGTTTGTGAGTTTATTATTGATCTTATTTTAATAATCTATTATGTTAATTTTTTAGGTTTACTTGTAAAATCATATTTATCACACATGGTATGAAAATAAAGACGATAACATTACATCATACCGATTTTTAAAATTTGTATAATGTATGGTGGTTTACACACTGAAATCTAAAAAATAAATGGAATAAATATCAAAGTGAAGCTTATGACGTAATTCACATGCCAAACTAATTGGTGAAGTGGAAAAGACCTTAGTCTAACCTGATAATATAATCTTACTGAACTAAACAAGAGAGTCCAGTCTTTTTTCAACTGGCTGCATTTTGTACAAGTTAATGATCAGATTGGTTTTTGGATTTGGAAGAGCCAGCTTTTGATTGGAAAGATGGGTTAAGGACTTGTAGTTACGTACGTGCCACTTAACTCACCATCAACAACACTTTTACAGCCTGGATTGCTTACTCCTTAAGGCAAACTTTCATAAAACTAAACTGAGTTTCATTGTCCTTTCCTTTGTACTAGGAAAATTAAATGGTTTTCATACAATCTATAGCCTAGTTTACTTAGATTTGAAGTGGTTGCTGCGTAGGGGTGTACAACAATCACTGTTGTTTAGCTAAATGGGTTTATTTCGAAACTCATTTCGATAATCCGAACTGTTTATATTTAGAATACATCAAATAAAACATACCTGTAAAAAATCAAGTCAACCAAATATCGTTTACGCTTTCATCCACTCACATTTGTTTTCATTTTAATATTTTAAATCACAATTATTATTTATTTTTGTAGATACAAATGTGAGTGGATGAATAGGAAAATGATATCCGATTAACTTGATTTTTTTGCAAGTGTATTTTACTTGATATATTTTAAAATATGAACGGTTCGAATTATTGAAATGAGCCTCAAAATATACCCATTTAGCTGTACAATAATGTCTGCTGTGCACCCCTCAAAACCGTCACCCCAAATCCAGCTTTACTAGCCCTTCCTTAAACTGGAATTTCTCATACTCAACTTATTTTTGAATCCCTTTGCCTTGGGTGTTTCAAAAATTAGAAAATTTTTAATGGCACACCATTTGTTCATGAAATCGAATACAATCTTTTTAGATGAGAAGAGACTTGTTAAATGTGTGGGTTTTACTTTATATAAGAGAATTAGTGTCTGATTTTGAAATTAAATTATTTGTCTGTAAAAAATTATAAAAATAATGATGAGTTAAACTGGTGTTTAAAAACCACACATCACTAACTAACTTTGCCAAAGTGACTATAGATAGAATTTTTTTTTGAAGCAAATAGAATACATGACACAAGTACATAGATTGGGTTGTATAAAAAACAGACCAAAATATATCTAGAGAGCGAGAAAATTTTCTTTTTTTAATAATCAAATAAGATTTGAACCAACTACTTACCCAAAAAAGATTTGAACCAACTATAGATTAATCCATCATAATAGAGTCATAATGCACCATATGAAATAGAAAAAATATGAATAGGCTTAACAATTAATCTTGTGTAAGGCAAAGGGATTAATCTGGTAATTGAGACACTCACTTATTAAGCGTGATGTCTGGATTCGAATCTAATTGCAGCATCTCTTTCACTATTTTCCATTCTTCTCTTAGCAAAAAAAAAAAAAAAAAAAAAAAACCCAATTAGTCTTGAGTTACAAAAGTTGTAATTTACAATTGTGGTGGAAAGTAAGAGAATTCAGGATTCAATCCTGTGTCTCTATCTCTAATTATTTTTTTTTCAAAATATGGTACAGGCTTCTTTGACACAATAATATAATTAAGAAATTAAAGATTTTCAAGCATTGGATTTAGGAGATTTGGTGAAAAATCCCTTGTCAAGGACTAGATATTTTTCTTAATAATTATATTAGGTGGCTTGTGTGGCCTTAGATGAAAATATATAGGACCAGAGAGAGAACAATATTAAATGAGAAGAGTCCATGGTGGCTATGCATAAACCATATATAAGTGAGAGGTTTAGGAGAAAGAGAGAGAAATAAAATAAAAGACTTTGAGGCTTTGTTGGGTTTGTGTTTCTTAAAAATTTTTGGGAAAAATTCTCTACAAATAAGTTTTCAAAAGTAATCAAACCAAACAAATTTTTTCAAATTTTTTTTCTAAAACTTGTTTGGTTTATAAATTTTCCAAACAAATCTCTCTCATACACATCAAATCAATCACTTTTTCCAAAACCCTCTCTCAAAATAATTTTTCAAAACATCTTTTGAAAAAAACCTAAACCAAACAAATTTTCATACTTTTTATTTTAAAATATATTTCTCAAATACAAACCAAACAAGGCCGGAGTCTCCTACCTTTTGGGTGATGAAGTGTGCAGTCGCACGTGACCCCTTTGTCACACAAGAAATTTTAACTTCTCTTCTGACTTTGGTTGCCCTATTGACTAGTGTACTTTTTATTAAATAAAAGTTAATTCAATATGAGAAATTAGTAGTTTTTACATTTTGTATCTTATGTTATTTTAGTTTTTATAATTTTAATTAGTGATTTTAACATTTAATTTTAAATTTTGTATAAATTTAATCTAATTGATAATGTTGATTAAGATTTTTGAAGAAAAATAGTCATTGAGTTAGTTAAAGTGAACTCACAGAGTCGAATAAATTTAATTTTACCTATAAAAATATAACATATGTGCTTATGTACATATTTTCATCCAAAAACACTAACAATTGTAATCAATTAAATTAAATTAAGACAAAATTATAAATTTAATGTCTAAATTGGGCCAATTAAAATTATAAGAACCAAAATGATATAATAATAAAAATATAAGAACTATTGATATAATTTATTTTTTAAGAATAGAGGAATATATGATTATCTTATTTAGAAATAAGAGAGTTGATATATGGCTCAGTACTATCGAAAGTGTACACACTAGGGGTGTGTTTGGTTGGAGGGATAAGAGGGGGGACTATTTACTGTGCGGATTGTAATCCAGGGGAAGTATCCAATCCGCCATTTGTTTTTTTTTTTTTGCCCGCCGGACATGGAGTCCGGCCGAACTCCTTATCCCCCATATGGGGGACTAGGATGGGGGACTATTGTGTCCTAAGGGGGGTATGAGACAATTTTTGGGAGACTATCCACTGTTGGGATTAGGTGGTAAAATGACTATTTTGACCATCTACTATATAATTATGTATTATATTTAATAAAATTCAATAAAATTTAAATGTCTCAATTTAAAAATAAAATAATTTTATTTAACTTTTTATTGATGTTTTATTTATTTAATTTTTTAAAAATAATTTTTTATTGATGTTTTATTTTAAAATTTTGTTTATATTTTATTTAATTTCATTATTTAAATTTAATAGATGTTTTATTTAATTTCATTGTTTAATTATTATTATTTTTAAAAATAATAAAATTTTAAATTTTAATTAAAAAAATAACATATATTTTTATTGATATTTTATTTATTTTATTTAAAAAAATAAATTTAATTAATTGTGTAAAAAATAAAATAAAATAAATTTTATTTAATCTAGCTAAAAATAATTAAAATATTAAAGATATGTTTAATATTTCTATTACTTAGTAAATAATTGAAAAAGGGTAAAATAGTCTTTTGTTCATTTATCCTATCCAGTCCGTCCAACTAAACGTTGGATTCACTAAAAATAGTCATTTCCAAACATCTAATCCCATAAAAAAACAAACACATAATACATATCCAATCCAGCCAAATAGTCCGGGGGATTCACAGTCCCAAGACTCAAGTCCGATAGGTTCTAATCCCCTTTTATCTAGTCCGTCCAATCAAATGTGTTTGATTGGGGGGATAAGGGGGAGATTATTTACTGTGCGGATTGTAATCCGCACAGTAAATCCAATCCGATGTTTGTTTTTTTTTTTAGTCCGCCGGACTCCTTATCCCCCATATGGGGGATTATACTATCCTAGGGGGGAGGGGATGTGGGACAATTTTGGGGAGATTATTTACTGTTGGGATTAGGTAGTGAAATGACCATTATGACCATCTACTATTTAATTATATATTATATTTAGTAAATTTCAATAAAATTTAAATGTCTCAATTTAAAAATAAAATAATTTTATTTAACTTTTTATTGATGTTTTATTTATTTATTTTTAAATAATTTTTTATAGATATTTTATTGATGTTTTATTTTAAAATTTTGTTTTTATTTTATTTAATTTCATTATTTAAATGTTAATAGATGTTTTATTGAATTTCATTGTTTAATTATTATTATTTTTAAAAACAAATTTATTTAAAATTTTAATTAAAAAAATAATATAAATTTTTATTGATATTTTATTTATTTATTTAATTTAAAAAAATAAATTTATTTAATTGTGTAAAAGATAAAATAAAATAAATTTTTATTTAATCTAGTTAAAAATAATTAAAATATTAAAGATATGTTTAATATTGCTATTACTTGGTAAATAATTGAAAAATAGTAAAATAGTCTTTTGTTCATTTATCCTATCCAGTCCGTTCAACCAAACGTTGGATTCACTAAAAATAGTCATTTCTAGACATCTAATTCCATGAAAAAACAAATACAGGATACATATTCAATCCAACCAAATAGTCCGGGGATTCACAGTCTCAGGACTTAAGTCCGATGGATTCTAATCCCTCCTTATTCAGTCCGTCCAATCAAACACACCCAATTGAAGTTATTAGATAATTTCTCATCCTATACACTATTGATCCTCAAAATATGGATAATATGTGATTTGTAAAGAATAAGGGGCTGATTTGATGGATGAAGTATTCTCTTACCAAGTCAGATGTTTGAATTCAAATTGAATTCAAATCACTATTAGGCAATGCAATCTCTCCTTACCTTATTCCCTTCCTATTGACCTTCCTGACCTTATTCCCCCCCCTATTGACACTTTGCTTCATTTTGGGCATTATTATTTCAATTGCATCAATTTAATGCCCAACTTGTCCAATTTGTGTTTAATATCCCTCGTAATGTTTTCATCAAATCTCCCTCTAATTTTTTCTTTTGGGTAAATTACATTATTGATTGCTCTAGTTTGAGCAAAATCTCACTTTGATTTTTATAATTTTGATTTGAATAATTTAGTCCCTATATTCTTCATTTTCTTGCAATGTGATCTCTCTGTTATACATTGTTAATATTCTGAATGAAAAAAGGCCATATGTAAATTTAGAGGAGCTAAAGTAAAATTCAAATAAATTATAAGGATCACAAACTATAAGGACCACCTTGTATTCAAAACAAACTATAGGGATCATTGTGTATTTAAAACAAACTATAGGGATCACAAATTATAGAGACCACTGGTGTTTACACCGTTGGATTAAAAAAAAAAAATCTATAAAGACCCCAAACTATATTTGTTTTGAATTTCACTTTGGCCCCTCTAATTTTACACTATCTTTTTCTATTCCAAATTCTCACAGTAAGTGACAGAAGGATTACATTATAACAAAATTGAAAATATAGAATCTAAATTATTCAAATTAAAACTAGAGAGATTAAAGTGACACTTCACTTAAATTATAATTAAGGACTAATAGTGTAATTATCAATCTTGTTTTCTTTTCACAAATTTAGATAAAAAAATAATAGGAGAATCACCATCCACATGTTCTTTCAAAAAAATATTATAGATACATGAAAAAGCTTAAAACTTTCATTTTAATATAGATAAAGTTTATCACTAATTTATAAATTATTTTTAGAGCTTGGACTGATTTTATATTTCCTAAAAAATAATCCTAATTTGGTTATAAATTTTGGATGAAGCGCAGTGTTGAAAACCATTTAAATACAAATTAAATAAATTGGGAATCAAACCCACACAGTTAAAATATCACAAATCAAAATGACAGAATACTCATTTTTGAAGCCCAATTGTGTAGAATTAAAACATGATAAAGTATACCATTGGTCCCTCTAGCTGGAGTAAAATTTCACTTTATTTCTCATAATTTTAATTTGAACAATTTAATTATTATACTTTTAATTTTGTTGTAATGTGATCCGTCATCAAGTGCTATATTTTAAACAAAAAAAATATCATGCGCAAAACAAACTACATGATGTGGTTCCTCCAATTTTGCATATGATTATTTTTCGTTTCAAATTTTTACAGTAAGTGACGGATGAATTATATTACAATAAAATTAAAAGTGTAGAAATTAAAATTACAAAAATTAAAATGACATTTCCCTTAAACTACCAAAACTAATAATGTAATTTACCTATTAAAATATTAAGAATCAAAATCACAAATCTTCATAATTTGGAAATGAACTGTGTGGACCAGCTGCGTATTTAACCCAATAAAAGCAAGTAAAAAGGGCAGGTGACTCCGCGTGGTAGATCAACAGGTGAACTAAGAGCTTTCCAAACCTCTTTAAAGTCACCCTCTTTGTATCTATTTATATATACATATATGAACATCACTCACATGTTCATGTCACTATTTAGGAGGTCCATACAAGCCCAAAAACACACACACACACAAGATCAAAATTTGAGAGAGAGAGAGAGAGAGAGAGAGTGGTAGAAGAAAAAGCCATGGGAAGACCTCCATGCTGCGACAAAGTTGGAATCAAGAAAGGTCCATGGACCCCTGAAGAAGACATCATCTTGGTCTCCTACATCCAAGAACATGGCCCTGGAAATTGGAGATCTGTTCCCACTAATACTGGTAAATAACTGCAATTCCAATCCAATTTCTATGTCTTTGTTTCTGTTTTTTAAAACTACTTTCCACTCACTAACTATATATGAAATCTGTTTTTGCTTTTGAAAAGGGTTGTTAAGGTGCAGCAAAAGTTGCAGGCTCAGGTGGACTAATTACCTCAGACCAGGAATCAAGAGAGGCAACTTCACTCCTCATGAAGAAGGAATGATTATACACTTGCAAGCTTTATTGGGTAACAAGTAATTTTCAAAACATCTAAAGTTTCTATTGATTCTATATTTAATCACTAAATCTATAGAAAGTCTTTATAATTTTCACCTTGTTAGATATTGTACACAGTAAAGTGTTACATTCCTCGAAAAAATATTTAGAAAAATATTCAAAATTTCAAATATCAGGATCAGACCCACACCACTTTCAAGTATAATCTACATCATAGAGTCAAACTCTACAAAGATATATATATATATATTTTGGATAAGTAGTATTTTTGTATTATGTATATAGAGTCAAACTCTACGAATATATATATATATATATATATTGGGTTAGTAGCATATCTGTACTATGTATATAGGGTCTTGAACATTTCGATCGATACGTATAAAATTCTTCACCTTCTATACTGATTTTCACTGATATATTGGCCTATATATGATCATATTATCAATAGCAATATCTATTTCGATGTGTTTGTATTCTCAAAAGGTTGTTAAACTTGGTGGTGTAGATGGGCAGCCATAGCTTCATACCTCCCACAAAGAACAGACAATGATATAAAGAACTATTGGAATACCCACTTGAAGAAGAAGATGAAGAAGCTTCAAACAGCTTTGGAGCCCCAAATAGCGTCATCAGACTCAGCTAGCTATCCGTTTGTATCCAAAAGCTTCATTGATCACAAAAGGACTATAGACACTACTACTTGTAGTAGTCATGCTTCAAGTTCAACAACCTATGCCTCAAGCACAGAAAACATTTCAAGACTCCTAGAAGGTTGGATGAGATCTTCCCCAAAGACAAATGCTTCATTGATGAATAGTGAAATGCACCAAAACAACAATAATCTTGACAACAATAGCATTGATGGAAGCAGTTTTGCTTCTGCTTCTGCTTGTGCTTCGGCTTCACTCCAGAGTGGAAGCCGTCACCGACTGCCCAAGTCTGAGCAAGAAAGTGGGGCCCATTTAGGCTCGAACGAGATGCTCGAGCCTCCTTTGTCTTTTCTTGAGAATTGGCTATTGGGTGAAAGTGTTGGACAAGTGGAAGAAATGATGGAATTGCCTGCAATATTCTGATCAATTTTAGTTTTGAAGTCTGAATTTCTGAGGTTTTAGCTATAAATTTTATGATGACAGAAATAACAATAATAATAATGAGAAGAAGAGTGTTTGATCTATTTAGGGTTTAGATTTTTTTTAATTTTTTTTTTGTTGGGGTTCTGAAAAGTTGGGATCTCATTGCAATATGTAACTTCAGTGATGATAATAGTGAAATGAATTATTTGAACTAATCTCTGTTCATTTTCACCTTTTCTCCTATTTATTTTTATTTTTATTTTCTGGTTTCATTTTAATTTGTTTGTATATGAACAATTTGACTTATTGATGAAAGCAACTAACTATTGATCTTTCAAATAAGGGTCCTACTAAAGGACAGCATAATTAACACCAATTTGAGGGGTAAGTTTAGATATAAAGTCTTTATTTTTAGGTATAATCATATATAATTTTTGATTGTAACTAAGGTAGATCCTACTTTAATTTTGATTTGATTTGATTATAGACAAATCTTAAGACATAATCAACATCTTTATAGCATAATTAGGCTTGGTTTGGGAAGTGAGTTGACTTTTTTGGCTTTTTTGGCTATTTTAGCCTGGGCTAAAAAACTTGGTTTGGGAAGAGCTTTTTGACTTTTTGGCTTTTTTGACTTTTTTTGTGAGAGAAGAGTGTAATGATTATGGGTTGCATGTGATGTTTTATTTTTTGTGGCTAAAATAGCTTATTTTGTCTTTTGTGTCTAAAATAGCCAAAAAAAGCCCCTAACCCAACTTGCCAAACGGAGCCTTAGTACATTTATATTTCAGATTGCAATGGTAGAGCATTTTTAATTGGCTCACCCAGAGTTCATTAGAGTCAAATATTAGGCCTCGTTTGAGAACATGCTAATTTAGTAACTTTTTAGTTATTTGACTAAAATATGAGATAAAAAAAATTAATATGTTTGGGATGACTTTTTGACTTTTTACGAAAAGATGTGCAAAAAATAGAAAGAAAAGAGAATCTTTGACTTTTTAGTATGAGTTGTTGGCTTTTTGGTTAATTTAAGGGTTGTTTGGGATGACCTAAATAATTGTACTTTTTGTCCTTTTATGAAAAGATGTGCAGAAAAGTAGAGAGGTAATGTGATAGAAAAAAGATAAAAAGATAAATTATTTTAATTTTGCCAAACTTGACCTTAGTAATTTTTTTACTTTTTGATTAAAATGGAAGGTTCCCAAACGAAACCTTAGTACAATTAACTAGCTCATTTTTTTTTTTGGAGGTCTCTGATGCATGTAGTCTTGTCATAGACTTGTTCAATTGTATGTAGGGTTGTATATTCAAACTCAATTTATTAAATTTTTATTACGTTTGAATTCAAATTTAAATTTATTAAAATTTTAATAAATAAATTTAAACATACAAAAACTCAGTTCGTTGACTCGTGAGTTTGCTTAAAATTTATTTAAATAATAAAGTAAACATATTATTTATTATTTATATATTAAATAATATAAAAATATGTATAAAAAATAAGATAATTATGTTATTTATATATTTAAAAAATATAAATATAAATAAAAGTTAATTATAAATAATACATTTATATAATAATAGTGGTATATATTATTATTTTGATAAAATATTGACTAACCTTTTAGTATGTTTATATATATATATATAATTAAAATTTCAATTGTAACTTTAGTTTTATACACAACTGTAAGCTTTCGTTTGGGATATGAGCTCAAGCTTGATAAAATATTATTTTTTTTAACTTTTGTGAGAGAAAAAATGAAATGATTATGATTTGAATGTGACATTTTGTCTTATTGAATTTTTGCCTATTTTGTTTTTTGTGACTATTTTAACCCAAAAAATTTATACCAAACATAGCCTAAATTTATAATTTTTTTAGTCTGTTATCGTGAACAAGCTTGAGCTCGAGTTAAGCTTAAACTAACTCGACTCAATCTCAATTCGTTAAATTTTTATTGAATTCAAATTAAAAATTGAACTCGTTAAAATATTAATAAATTAATTTAAACATACTAAAATTCGGTTCAACTCGAATTATTTGCCGCCTAATAGTAGTACGGTGATATAATTACCCGACAAACGAGGTGAGATGGCACCGTTTGGGAAGATGAGTTTGTGGCTTTTTTGGCTATTTTAGCCACAAAAGATAAAATATGCTATTTTAGTCACAACAAACAAAGCATCACATTCAACCCATAATCATTACACTCTTCTCTCACAAAAAAAATCAAAAAAGTCAAAAAGTCAAAAAGCCTTTCTCAAACTAAACTTTTTAGCCCAAGCTAAAATAATCAAAAAACCCAAAAAGTCAAAAGGTCAACCCACTTCCCAAACGGAGGCATAGTCTTTTTATTTTTTTATTTGTAGTTCTTTAATAAAATTTTCTTTTCGCGTGAACATTTACGTGAATATTATTCATTCTGTTTAGTTTCAGTTTTCAGAATTAACTTTTTAGTAAATTTTACTTTTTCGTCTTCATTATTTTTTTTTTGTTTTCACTGATTTTTCAAAATATTTTAAGTAATTTTTTTTTAATTTTTAGACACACCTAACATAAATACGCTTAAAAAAAATATTTGTGAAAAAAATCTTTAAAAAATTCACTAAATATCAAAAATACAAAAAAAAGAAGTACATTTTTCGTATTTTTGTGTATTTATTAATTTTTTCAAATATTTTTTCACATATATTTTACTATTTAGATATATCTAAGTAAAGTGCATCTACAAAGTAAAAAAAATTGCTTAAATATAAAAAATATTCATTAAAAAAAACGCAAAAAAAAAAAAACTTAATTTCTAGAAAATTGAATTAAAAAAACTGAAATCAAACACACTAATTCTTATTTAACACATTTTAGTTAGGGAGAATTGCAGAAAAATGGTATTAACTCAAAATAATTGTAATATCATGAAAGTACAAATAATTTGTGTATTAGACTATGCAACTAAATCTTGTACTTTCACATTTTGCAATTATTTTAAGTTTATACCATTTTCTTGCAATTACCCTTTGTAGCCATAGGGTTTGGACTATTTCCGGTTGGTATTCCAATTGGATGGTCCAATTTGGCTCATTTTGCATCCATTTTGAATCCGTCTCGATAATTTAAACCGTTCAATATGCAGGACTCGTTGAGTATTTTATTTCTATAAAAAAAATATGTTAATCGGATATCAATAGCTACTTGATCAAGTCACATTTATTTCAATAATTTATTTTTAGAATTTTATTTATCGTTGACAAAATCTGATATGAACAAGTGCCTATCGGTATTCGATCAATGTGATTTTTTTGCAGGGATGAAGTACTTGATAAGATGCCCAACAACACACTCTAATCTGATTTCAGACCGAAGATAAGAGCCACAACCTTAGCTATATTATTGTATCACTAATTTTACTCCCCAAATTAACAAACACTTAACATGTAAATTTGGGTTTCACTTTTATCAATTTTGATCAATTGACAGGTATACTTTAACACAATTTTAGAGACGAAATGCTCTTATGAAGTTCAAGAAAATTATTTGAAAATATCATATTCATTTTGGGGGTAGCCCCACCTTGCACTACTTTAAAAAATTTAGACCACATATTTTATTTTTTTTTAAAAATTCAAATGACTTTTTTAAACTATTACATTTTTTTTTTGGATACTTACGTATATGTCTTAATAAGTGAACTTATTATCTAATAGGTCCTATGGGAAAAAATTGTCATAAAAAAAGTCATTAATTATAAATTTTAGCGATAATTTATAAAAATCATGATAAAAAAAAGTCACTAATTGTCAATTTTTAGTGACATATATAAAAAATTGTCACAAAAAAGTTATTTTTAGCGACAATTTTACCAAGGCTTATTTTGAATAAGACTTGATGGGAATTTAGTCAAATTATTAGGACCCATTAATAGTTTATCAATTTTTTTTTTTCAATATTTAGACACCGCTTACTAATTTTTACCTATGTGGGTAGGGGGTCATCAATAGGACGGGTCAGGCTTATCCAACTCGCAAATATTGTATCCAAATCCCACATATTAACTGCATTTTCCAAATTTTGACCAGTCAATGGATTAGTATGAGCCGGACCTATTTAAAAACTAAAATTACATCTTATCCATCACTCCAATTCTTACAAGCCAAAATCAAACCAAACCGAGATACAAATCTTAGGTTCCAAACGGACGAAAACCAAGAATCTGATCCAAATTAGATAAGAACATTAATTAGAAATTGAAAACTCCCATTAAATCAATCAATCAATCAAATTTAGACTCCATTGTACACGAAATGTAGGATTTCAGATTGTATTTTCAAAACAACAATGATTCATCCCACTAAAAATATCACCACTAATAGTACTAATGCATTAAAAAAGTAAAAAAAAAAAAAAAAAATTACAACTCCAAAACCAAAATATCACATCATTAATGGCGGGACCCACTGCCACCTAATTAGTGGGAGCACTAATTAGTGCTCCCAAGCATTTTTCATTTTCAAAATTGGTTTTCATAACATGATATACACTCAACCAATCTTTTTTAGGATTATTGTTAGATTAATGCTTCGGATCCCCACCGGGGGTCGACCCCAGTGAGGTGGCAAGCGGTGATTGGGTTTAAAAAAAACTGTTTTATTTTATTTTATTTTTTTTTGAGTTTCGGCCAGTGGGGGCACGCCACCTCACTGGGGTGCGACCCCCACTGGGGGTCTGTAGCGGTTCTGTTATTGTTAAACGAATCAAGACACTTTAACTCAATGGTCGGTTTGTTAAGCAAATAAGTTAAATTTAAATACATATTTAAAACTCAATAAGTCATAAAACCAAGTTTCAATAACCTAGTACTCGACTAGTTAAATTTATATGCATTATAAAAAATTAAACTATTCAAATTTAGCTCATTAAAAACTCATTCAAGATCTACTCATTGTTTAAAGAAGTAGAAATTAAACAAAATTTTAAATTTGTCAAGTTTTAAACTAAAATTGAACAAGTTAATGTTGAGCTTCATTCGACTTGTTTATGTAAATAATATTTTTGTTACATATGTATATGTATATATGTTTGCTATATATATATATATTTAGGATGAGAATTAATTATATGATAGAGGAAGAGAAATAAATAATAGCCATATAAATAAGTGAATGGTACAGTGTCACGAAACTCTTGCTACTAAATATAGTAATAACAGTTTGCTTCAAAAAGCAATCTTTTTTTCACAATAACACAGGAGGGGATACATGTGAACTCTATGACCTTTCGGTGTGGGAAAACTTGCCATGCTGGCATCTCATGGTTACCATGCAAACTTTCACAGGATATAGAATAGATTTTCCTTTTTAGAGTTTCTTTACGTGGGTTTGGATTATGAATTTAAATAAAAATTTAAAAGAGATAAAATAGAAATAGAGAAATTTTTTAATTTATATTTCATTCACATTTTGCTCATCCTTTTTTGTTTTGTTTTTGTTTTTTTTTTTGTTTTTTTTCTTCAAATTTCTACCAAAATTCATGATCCAAATGGATGAGGGGTGGCCCCACTCCGAGTCCTATTTTGATGATCTAAACTATTCACTTTTTAAGATTCTTCAAGTAAAACATATTTATAAAAAATTAAGTTAATTTTTTGTAAGTAGGTTCTACTCAACGAATCCCAAAAAGTGAACAATTTGGATCGTCAAAGTAGGGCCCAGAGTGGGCTCTATCAGACGGAAAGCAATGATTACTATGTTTGGAGCACAATGGCCATTCTATTTTTGATCTAAGCATAGCCTTATGCTGTGTTTGGTTGGAGTTTTTGAGGTGGGATTTGGAAAAGGAATGAGAAATGTAATCCTATTTATGTTTGGTTATAATAAAAAATATATGGGAAAAGAAAGGGGGTGAGAAATAAATAAAGAAATAGGATACCTTTTAGGACATCAATTCTATTTTATAACCAACACAACCAAACATAGTTGGGATTTGGAATTCTATTAATTCTTTCTCCTTTTCCTTTCATTTCCATTTCCCTTTCCATTTCCCTTCCCAAATCCCCCAACCAAACACAGCGTTAGAGTTTCTTTACAGGAATTATGATTCTCTGCAATAATTATTATTACGATAATCTTGCAATGGTAATTTGAGTAAGTGGTTTAAGTTTAAAACAATTTGAAACTGTAAAAAAAAATTGTATTGCAGAAAATCCTAATTCTTTTTTATTGTAGTATTCTTTTCTGTATTTTAACACACCAAAACACATAGTTTATATAAGACTAAGATATTGACTTGGTAGTTGAGGCGTTCTATTATAAAACGTAATATTTGAATTCGAGTTTTAAATGCAGCTTTCCCTTCACTTTGATAGAAAGAATAAAACACAAGAAGTTACTCTACTAGTTTATAATTTACTATTTTTTTTTTTTTGTTATTTTCAAATTTCTACCAAAATTCATGATCTAAATGGATGAGGGTGGCCCCACTCTGAGTCCTACTTTGACGATCTAAACTATTCATTTTTTTAAGATTATTTGAGTAAAACATATTTGTAAAAAATCAAGTTAATTTTTTTACAGGTATGTTCTTTTTGACAAACCCTAAAAAGTGAACAATTTGGATCTTCAAAGTAGGGTGCAGAGTGGGCTCTATCGGACGGAAAATTTGGAAGCATAACAGCCATTCTATTTCTGATCTAAGCATCGCCTTAGAGTTTCTTTATAGCAATTATGATTCTATGCAATAATTATTCTTACGATAATCTTGCAATGGTAATTTATGTAAGTGGTTTAAGTTTAAAACAATTTGAAAACTGTAAAAAAAAAAATTGTATTGCTGATAATCCTATTTCTTTTTTATTGTAGCATTCTTTTTCTGTATTTTAACACACCAAAACACATAGTTTATATGAGACTAAGATATTGACTTCGTAGTTGAGGCATTCTCTTATAAAACGTAATGTTTGAATTCGAGTTTTAAATGCAGCTTCCCCTTCATTTTGATAGAAAGAATAAAACACAAGAAGTTACTCTACTAGTGTATAATTTACTATTTTTTTTTTGTTCTTTTCAAATTTCTACCAAAATTCATGATCCAAACGGATTAGGGGCGGCCCCACTTCGAGCCCTATTTTGACGATCTAAACCATTCATTTTTTAAGATTCTTCGAGTAAAACATCTGGGTAAAAAATTAAGTTAATTTTTTGCAAGTATGTTCTACTGACGAACCCAAGTGAACAATTTGGATCGTCAAAGTAGGGTCCAAAATGGGCTCTATCGGATGGAAAACAGTGATTACTGTGTTGGGAGCACAACGGCCATTCTATTTCTGATCTAAGCATAGCCTTAGAGTTTCTTTATAGCAATTATGATCCTCTACAATAATTATGCTTACGATAATCTTGCAATGGCAATTTAAGTTAGTGGTTTAAATTTTAAACAATTTGAAAACTAAAAAAAAAAAAATGTATTGCTGATAACCCTATTTTTTTTTTTTTTATTGTAGTACTAGTGTATGCTTGTGCCTGAAGGCACTGTATAAATAATGTTAGGATTACAATATAATTGTAATCCCAACACTATTTAAATTTATTTTTTAATTTGATAAAATCACAAATTTATTATCAAATTTTGGAGTTCTCACAAAACTCCTCATGAAAACTCGCTTTTGCTTAGATAATATATAGTTAGATAGATAGATGTGCTTGGCATACATACAATTTCTACGGGCATACATATATTATTGCTTTTGCTTATATAATTATATGAAAATTGTATGTATGCCCATAATGTCCAAGTATATTATGGGCACACATACATTCTATGAAAAATAAGTGTAAAATATATTGAACAAAAAGGAGAAAAAAAAATAGAGAGAAAAATAAAAACGGGAGAAAAAAAAAAGAAAAAAGAAAAGAGAGAGAAATGTGGGATCATGGGATCATGGAAGGATGTGTGAGAAAAGGAAAAAGTAAAAGAAAGAGAAGCGGAAAAGTATAAAATGTATATGTAGGATATTTTTTGAAAAAATATATCTCAGCGATTGTTTTATAATTTGAACAGATCTGAGCCATCCAAATGTCCTAATAGGACAAAAATATGTTAAAGATTCAAAAATCGTCCTGCCTTATTAAAATATGTTGAAAATTTATATAAGGTCTAAATTTCTGAAATCTATTAGGTATTCAATATATTTAAAAATAATAATTAATTATTCAAATTCATTTAATTTGTGGACTATAAAATTCATTAATTTAATCTACACTACACACAGTAAAATCTGGTTCCTAATTCTAAGATCGCAAACTTTTCCATATAATATGAATAAAAATAAATGAACAAAAATGAGAAAAAAACAAAACAAATAGAGAGAAAAATAAAAATGGGAGAAAATAAAAAAAATAAAAAGAAAAGAGAGATGAAGGTGGGATCATGGGATCATAGAAGGATGGGTGAAAAAAAAAAAGTAAGAGAGAGAAGTGAGAAAATAGAAAATGTACATGTAGGATATTTTTTGAAAAATATATCTCAGCCGTTGTTTTATAATTTGAATAGATCTGAGCCGTCCAAATGTCCTAGTAGGACAAATTCAAACGCTGTCAGGCTTTATTATATAGATATTGAAGATTCATATGAGATCTAAATTTAAGATAAACTACCAATAAGTCGTAATAGTTAGACTTAATTCCCATCAAGTCCTATTGAAAATAAGTCTTGCTAAAATTGTCGCTAAAAATAATTTTTTTGTGACAATATTTTACATACTTTGCTAAAAATTGACAATTAGTAACTTTTTTTTGTCATGATTTTTATAAATTGTCGCTAAAATTGACAATTAGTAACGTTTTTTCATGTCAAATTTTTCCCATAGGACCTATTAGACAATAAGTCAACTTATTAGGACTTACACGTAAGTACCCCCTAAATTTATGAAATCTATCAGGTATTCAATATATTTAAAAATAATAATTAATTGTTCAAATTTATTTAATTTGAGAACTATAAAATTCATTAATTTAATCTCCACTACACACAGTAAAATCTGGCTTCAAATTCTGGGATCACGGATTTTTTCATATAATATGAATAAAAATAAGTGAACAAAAATGAAAAAATAAAAAAAATAAACAAATAGAGAGAAAAATAAAAATGGGAGAAAATAAAAAAATAAAAAAAAGAGAGATGAAGGTGAGATCATAGAATCATAGAAGGATGGGTGAGAAAAAGAAAAAATAAGAGAGAAGCGGGAAAATAGAAAATGTACATGTATGATATGTTTTGAAAAATATATCTCAGCTATTGTTTTATAATTTGAATAGATCTGAGCCGTCCAAATGTCCTAATAAAATAAATATGTGTAGGACAAATTCAAAAACCGTCCTTTTTTATTGTATAGATTCTTTTTCTATATTTTAACACACCAAAACGCATAGTTTATATAAGACTAAAATATTGACTTGATAGTTGAGGTGTTCTCCTATAAAACTTAATGTTTGAATTTGAGTTTTAAATGTAGTTTTCCCTTTGTTCCCACCGCCGGAGCTTTTTCTTTTTGTTTCAGGTTACTTAAGCTATCTGTTCTGCTTGTCCTCTTCAGCTGATCACTAAACGGGCAGTGTGGTCAGATTTTCACCCACACAGGAATAAAACACAAAAAGTTACTCTATTAGTGTATAATTTACTGTGCTAAAATAACATAAATGCTTTAGTAATGTAGTATTTTCTGTGCTATTTGTTTTCCCCACTACCAATCAACCCACATTCACTAAATATTTATTTAAGTCAAAGTTATGAAACAAATAAAAGTTGCATTAAACAAAACAGTGCAATACATTATCATGGAAAATAATAAAAAATATTAGTCCCGAAATACCATGTGACATTATTTACATAATATATTTGACAAAATAGGAATCACAAAAAGAATAATTACCTACAAGTCTTATTTGATGAGATTGTGCTACTATAAGTCTCATGTAAAGTTTTTTATCGTAGAAAGTCATTTTTTCTAATTGTTTTATTACCTGTAATTAAAAGGGGAAAGGAGCCTGACCTGACCTTGCTCGGCCCATGTCGGGCCTCACGGGCTCCGGTCAAAATTTGGGCTGGGCCGGCCCACGGGTCATAAAATTAGGCCCAAGCCTAGGAGATATTTAGGCTTTGGGTGGGCCGGTGAGCATGGGCTCGGGCGTAGGGCAGGCTTAGGTGGGCCTGGAAATATATATATATATATATTTTAATTTTTTCTACTAAAATTTTATTATTTTTCACTAAAAAAAACACTGGGCCTCAGGTTGGGCATTGAGTGGGCCTTAAGCGGGCCGAGCCAGGCTTCAAAATGATGGACCAGGGTCTCAGGCAATGGCCCGGTCAACCCCCTAAACCCGGAGTGGCGCCAAAACCGGGTAAAACCGATGACCCGAACCAGTTCGGGAGGGTCAGACCGGTCTCTTTTTTTTTCTTTTCGGTTTTACTTTTTTATTTTTTATTTTCTTTCTTATATATATATATATATATATTAATATATTTTAAAATTTTGACTAAAAATTTTTATTTCAAGAGTCTCCTCTCATAAGGAAGAGTCTCATTGAAGGCTTGAGAAGATTATGAAAGTCTATTTCTATTTATAGGAAAAGATTTTTCAAAGAGAACCTACAAAATTCTATGTGGGATTCAATCAAATTATTTGAAACATATTGATTGGAGGGAGAGTTGAAAATTTCATTTCCCTCCAAAATTAAATCTAGTATTCAATCAATTTATTTGGAGGGAATGTTTAAAAAATTTAATTTCTTTAAAATAGTGACTTTTTTTAATCAATTATGACTTTATTAAATATTATTAATAATACTATGCAACAATTTTTATTTTTGTTTGATTATTTATATATATTTTTATTTATTTATAATTTATAATTATATTTTTTAATTATATAATATTAATTATGACGTCACGGTTCGATCGCTTTGACCCGATGGTTGAACTGGTGACCCGTCCACTAGGTCTCTTTTCCGGTTCGCTCATCGGTCCGGTTTTGAAAACATTGGTCTCAGGCTAGGCTAGGGCCCAGGCCCAAACAGGCCTAAACGGGCTACGCCCACCCCGGGCCGCATGAGGGCTTCTGGCCGCCCGTGAGCCGCAGGCCATTTTTACACTTCTACTGACCTGTGTTGATGCAAAAAATTTGATGATGTGGTGATTTATCATTTTTTTTTAATTTTAAATTTTAAAATGTCATAATTTTCATATTACATGTCCGTTTTTTTAAATAAAATTAATATTTTAAAACTTACTTGTTGAGATCTATTAAATAAGACTAATATTGAATATAAAATTATATAAAAATAAAAAATATTTTTTTGACAAAATAAGTAAATTTCTCAGTATTAAATTAGAAAAAATTGAGAAATTTCTCAATTTTGCAAACTAAGAAATTCTTAGTTTCATATAATTTTAAAAAATATATATATATATATATATATATATATATATTTTTACAAAATTTCATATTCAATGTTAGTCTTGTTTGATAGATGTTGTTGTGTGGATTTTAGAAATATGAATTTGATAACATGAATATGTATAATAAAAGTTAGAGCAAAATTCATTTTACTTCCTTATGGTTTGAGACTTAAGCATTTTATTGTCTGTGGTTCAAATATAGCCAGAGAATCTCATGTGATTTTGGACTAAAGTATTACCGTTACTTTTTTCATCCAAACTAATAGAATGTGTATCACATATGCCATTTTTTAGAGTATGTTTGATTTTTTGAAAAAATAAAGTGAAATTAACACAACAAAAATATAATTTTGCTCCCATCTTCTCCAAACCTAAAATTAGTTTAAAATATTAATTAAAATTTAATTAAGGATTGATGTAAAATATAATTAATTTAAAATATAAAATAAATAATAATTAAGGATTGATTTAAATTATAATTAAATTAAAATTAGATTAAGATGTTAGGAATTACAATAAATAAGTGTTTAGGATTAATTGTTATATAAATATAATTAGAATAGAAAGTTAAGAATTACAATAAATAATTAAGGATTTAAAATTAAATGTGATTTAAAATATAATTAAATTAAAATTAGATTAAAAGTTAAGAATTGCAATAAATAATTAAGAATTTATGATTAATTATGATTTAACTGAGTTAATGTTAGAAATTACAAATTATGCTTATGAGAGACGAGAGAGAGAAAATCACAAAAAAAAACATATAATTTGAGGGTATTATAGTCATTTCACATTTATAATTAACGGAGTTAACGATTGAATTTTGATCTAAAATCATACGAGGATTTTCTGATTATATTTGAACCATAGAAATATAAAGTGCTCCTCACTCAAATCATAAGAGTGTAAAATGAAATTTGCCCTTAAAGTTATGAAGTTTTAAAGTTTTGAAATAACAAATACAAAAGTAATGCCATATTAGTATCTTGAAGTGTGCCCACCTCACTTAGAAAAAGTTATTTAGTGTTCCTAGGGTATGGTCAGGTGGTGCCACATGAGAGTTGCGATTGGTGAAATAAGTGAGAACTATGATTTTGTGTTGTGGCATGATATTTGGTGATTAGTGGATGACATTGTCATGTAGTGTACCTAAGAATTTTTCTTCTAGCTAGGCATACATATTTGCATATGTGAATCTTAAAATAAAAAAATAAAGAAAAAACCTAACAAGACTTAGAAATAAAATATCTTTGGGGACTAAACATTTTAGCCAAAAAATTATTATAAGTTGTCATATGACTCTCTACTTTTTTACATATCTTTTTGTAAAAATTTAAAAAATTATTAAAATAACATGTTCCCAAACAAGACCTAGCCTCAAGTTAATTCTCATGATGGGTCATTCTTTGATTTTCTAATTACCTAATAAAAGTGGGTTAATATTGCCCCACTTATAAAAAACTTAGTAAGTTATTAATTAATAATGTCACATAAATAATATCAAATAATATTTAAAATTGCTGAATAATTATCTTAAAATCAGGAGAAAGAAAATTCCCATCAAAATTGGAGTTTTTTGATTGTCCTATTGTTATTTTAACTATAAATATCATTTTTTTTTTGTGATGTTGATGACATTTGATTGAGAGGCTTCTATGTTGGAGATGTGTATTCTTTCTTCTTCCCTTCATTAATGACCTCTATTATTAATTTTTTTTTCTGTCTATCCTTCTCTTCAGTATCACATCATTGCCTTTTTTAAAATTCTCTATCAAATAGAGTTAGGAGTTGCTGATCAAAGGGAAGCAGTCAGGTTGGCCATCAAGCAGTTGTTGTTTTGATGGAGTGTCTTGTTTCTTTCTTTTCTGTTTTTCTTGGTTGGTGTCTCTCCAGCCCATTGTAGTGTTAACAGATGATTAGGCTTGTTTTTCGGTTTCAATTTAGTTGGGAGCATCTAGTTTGCTATGATGTTTTGTGCACTCGTCTCTCTTTATTGATATTTATCTCTGTATTCTGTACTGTTGGTTTTCATCAATGAAATTTTTTTTGCTGATAAAAAAATAAATTAAAAAATAGAGTTAGGAGTTATTGTTTGAGCAATTGATTTGTTAGAATCTTGTCATTTGACATTGTTATTAATGTGAGAAAAAAATTAGCAAGAATTTTAATTATTATTAATAAATTAGTGAGAATAAGTGAGGAATTCAATAGATATTTCAATTTGTTGTTAGATTTCTAATGGCGTTGTGGCATAATAAATTAGTGATGAATTTGTACGGAAAAGAAATAAATACTCTCGTATAATTATGTTGATCAAGTCTGCGCTCATTCGTACGATATCGCTTTACTCCTTGAAAACATAAACGTGAGCTAGCCGGCGGATGTGTGCCGGATACCTCTCCGATGCCTAAGTCAGCAAAATAGACAAATATACAAAAAGCTCTGTGTATTTGGGAATCAAAGTTGTGTTACCTCTCCATAGGTGATGCTATGAGAGATGCTATGAGCTTTTATAGGTTCTGTGTGACACAATCCTAGTAGGACTCTTACTCCTCCATGTAGAGTCCTCCTTGGAATCATATTCCTGAAAGATAATGCTTATCCTTCAACACTCCTCTCACTGCTTGAACCAAGTGAGATGGTTTTACCATGGTCAGATTCCAATATGACCGAGGTAAGCATGGCTATGTTAAGTCGCAGAGTAGACCGACCTATCTAGTTCGGTTCTTTCTTTCGTTGCTCTTATATCGGTTTCTCTCGTACAACCCATGGTGCGCTTAGACCAAGCTAGCAAATAACAAGGTTCCAACCAAGCTAACCACAGTTATGCTATGACCGAGCTAACGCTGAGTATGGTGATCGAGCTAACTGCAAAGCTCTCTTGGACCGGATTAACTTCAAGGTTTTCTCGGACCGGGCCAACTTCAAGGCCTTTTTTACTCAACCCTTCTTACTATGGCCCACAACAGCCCATTACCCAGTTCGGCCTAATTTAAATATAAATTACCCTCTCAGAATTAAAATTAATTATACGTATATGTAATTTTTTATTGTATAATTAACTAGTTAAAGTTATATTATAAAATAATATTGTGTTCCATCATATGCCAAATTAGCCCAAAAAATAGCACTATGCGATTTTAGTACAACATACTATTGTTTGAAATGACCTAAATAAGTGTACTTTTTGTTTCTTATGAAAAGATGTTCAGAAAAATAGAGAGATTGTGTGATGAAAAAAAGATAAAAAGAAGAATCATTTTAGAGTTGCCAAACTTGATACCATGGCACTATTTGGATATTAGTTATTTTAATTGGTTTTTTAATTTTTTTATTATAAAAAGATATAGAGAAAGTAAAAAGAGTGATAATATAATTTATAATAATTTTTTTTAACTATAAACCTAACTTTCCAAACATAGGTGGCAAATATTTGTATTGTTATGTACTATTTTAACATTGCTATATTTAATATAGCACAGAAGTAGCGTAGAATGAAATGATAATTATGTGGCCTCTTTATTATTAAAATGACTGTTCTCTTAAAAAGATAAATAGTGATTCCATTTGTAATAAATTTTTGGGACAATTATAAAAAAATATCTTAGAATTTGAGTCTTATAATAAAACAAACTCTAAATTTTTAATCTAAATCATTGGCTTATTTCCGTCAAGTAAAGCCAACGGAAAAACGAATATTTTAACAATTCAATATAAGTCTACATAAAATGTCTAAAATATTATTTTTTATTGAGTTTAATAACTAAAATATTTATTTTTCTATCGATTTACTTAACAAAAATAGGCAGAGAATTTAGATTGAAAATAAATCAAAAATTTTAAATTTAAGTTAATAAAATTAAAAATGCATAATTTATTTTGTTATAAGTATCAAATTCTGATTTTGTTTCCTAACGTTTTTTATCAAGCGTAAAAGTGAACATTATAATAAAATAAAAATTCAACTTCAATCATTTATCGTCTTCTATTTCTACAACTCCGTTTGATTTAATTTTTAAAATAAGAATTGAGTTTTGAGTTATATTTTGAAATATAAGTTTTTTAAGTGAGTTTTGAAATGAGAAAATTTATTTGATTATGAATTTTGAAAAGAGTTTTAATTTTTGAGTTTTGAGTTGTATTTTGAAATTATTTTGGGTTTATTTTTTTTAAATATTTTAAAATTTTCTTAATTTTATTTTTTTAGAATACATATTTTTTATTGTAAATATTTATTTATTTATTTTAATATGCGTTATATTTACTACATTTGTTTTTCATTTCTTTACAATTAAGTATAATTTTGATTAGCTAATACATATCTAAAATATAACAAATTATTTTTCCAATACTTAAAACTAACTTAAAATTTTTAATCAGTGTATCGGATTCAAATCCTCGTGGTTATGACCATTTGGACACCGGTAAAAGTACCGACCATAATTTGCTTTCATTTGTGCCATCCACTTTCGCATAGGCCCAGCCCTATAAGCACAAAATATTTTAAATATTTAAAAATTTTATTATTATTTATTTTCAATATGTGTTTTTTTTATTTTAAATATTTTATTTTAATTTTTATATATTTTAATATTGTATATATATATATATATTTAAAATATTTAAATATTTTTAATTTTTTAAAATATTTAACTTCTTTTTAATTTTAAAAAATTTTGGATCACCCATATATATCTAAATCACAACAAATTATTTGGCAAATACTTAAAAAAATAAAAAAAATAAATCTTTTTTTTTCAAAAATAAAAATAAGAAAGTGTTTTTTGAAAACATATTTTTTCAAAAAAAAAAAAAATTGTTACATTTTAAAAAAAAATAGAATTTTAAAAACTTTATTTGATTTGATTTGATTTTTTTTTTTTTTTTTTTTTTTTTTTTTTGGGTACATCGGAAAGAAAAAGAGATACAAGAGGACTAGGCCTCATTACTCCCATCCAGATACAACAAATCCGCAACTAACGCATGGCGAATTTCATCTAGAGGTTCATTCACGATGAGCAACTCAAGAGGTTGATTAGCTCCAAGTTTAGCTAAGTTATCTGCACAAATGTTGCCTCCTCTGCGGACGTGTTGAACTGTACACTCACAGCCCCTTAAGATGATCCTTGAATCCTCCACAATGCCACGGAAAGGGCATTTCGCACCTGGTTCTTCATTTAGCAGCTGCACCACTTGTTCTGCATCCGTTTCGATGATGACCTTGTTCATTCCTCGCTGCAGTATGATCGTGAGCCCTTTATACACTGCCCAGAGCTCTGCTTCCAAGCTGGTGCAGCTCTCCATTCTGCCATAATATCCACTAATCCAAGCTCCTTTCTCATCCCGAAATAGACCGCCGAATCCTCCATTGTTGTTCCTTCCTTTAAGACTGCCGTCTGTGTTAAGTTTGGTTCTCCCTGCAGGTGGACACAACCACAAAGATGAGCTATTAGTCTGAAGAGGAGCTGTAACAGCAGATTCAAATGCTTTTTTAACTTCTATAGTGAAAAATCTAGAAATCCCTTATATATTGATTTGTGATTATGTAACAATTTTAAGCAGTATATAACAATCCCAATCAAACAATCAAGACAAATCAACACAACGATTTTAACGTGGAAAAGCTACAATTGGACACCTCCAATTGTGATTAAAAAACCACGGGCAACAGCCACAAAACAATCCACTAAGAAGATTTAAAGGAATTACACAGGTATACTCTCAATTACCTAGCGAATCCACGCCTAATTGAACCAACCTATATGTGCCTCTTCCAACCCGTCTTCACCTCGGAATTGTCTTTACAATGAGCCACCTCGGAATCCACCAAAGCTTCAGGCTCGAATTCTTCAGAATCCACCGAAGAACAACTCTCTTTTGTAGAACAAACAAAACCTTTGACGTATACTCTTTAAAACATGAGTTGAATACTCAATCAAAACATCAAAGAAAACTCACAAAGTATCCCCAGATATAAACCTTAGAACCCAAAAAGAAGATCTGGAGTAGTAATCCTAAAATCTGACCCAACATGCAAATTTATAGAATCTGTTGCGCGATCTCCGCTCGAGCGCCAACAGCCCGCTCGAGCGTCTTCAGCAAAATATGCACGTGATATAACAGAGGTCTGCTCGAGCGCTAGAGAGCCCGCTCGAGCGCGAAATCACACGTCTCAGTATTTTTACAGGCGACCAAAACTGCTGGAACCAAGGATTCTCCGCTCGAGCGGGGTAATGTCCGCTCGAGCGGATAGGCAACTTGAAATGCATTTTTGCATTTTGCTTCGAGGACGCTGCCCCTTGACCCCTCCGTGGCGCTGCCCCGGACCCGCCAAGGGGCGCTGCCCCCTGGACCCCCGCGAGCTGACTAGGCAGCTCGATCCCCGTTATAATCAGCGAAGTGGCAATCTTGAAAGCATTAGCATCACAAACTTCTCTGAAAAGCATAATTCGGGTTAGATTCGCATCTAAACACTCATAGCCTCACTGAAATAAAAACGCGAATAAAATTACAACTCAAAGGAGTTTTGTCAAACGGGATTGCCAAGAAATAAAACCTAACAATCTCCCCCTTTGGTAATGCCGTGACAAAACACACCTAACAAATAAAATCCTAAACATCCCAACCCATTACAGCCAACAAAAGCCAACTTCTTTCTCAAGGTCATGATCTGCAAAACAGTTATTAGTGTCACAATCTCCAAAACAACTATTAGTCCCACAAGAGTATATAAAAAAACAATAGATATATGACACGATTTTCTTGAAACATGAGATAGAAAACATGAATAAATGAAAACTAAGACTTATGAATAACAACTCTCAAACAATAAAAGCAAGATCATAAACCACACAAACAATGATATGACGATGTAAATATCAGGAGTATGCAAGAAGGAAATAATTTGCAAACAGTGCAAAGAAACATGCAAAACAACTATCGCCAATTTCCTTTACCAAACAAATCAAAGTGTTCATGCTAACAAACTCTTGCAATGATAAACCAAACTCTTTTACCAACCCAAATCAAGATGAACCAAACTCCCCCTCACTAAAAGCACTATATAACAATGAACAAGAAGAAAACGACAAAAAATAATATGGTGGAGCAAGCAAGGAATTTCAGATTTGTACCTTAAAACACACAAGATTATCCAAGAAGCACAATTACTAGTAAACACAATGTGCACAGTCTATCGAAGATTCCTCATGAAAAAAAGTGATGCATTATGTGAAAAACATAGATCCCATGATAAAAGTGTGTGTGAGACTCTTGGAGTTCGACAAATACTAGATTCAATCCTAGTAGTGATATGAAAACTGGACCTCCGACAAGAGAATCTTAAGCACGACAAAGGAAAGTCAAACCACTAGGAATCAAGGGGTATTTGGTGAGTAAAGGTGGAGGCTTCCCCTCAATCAATGAATCTTTTCTTTTTTTTCTTTCTTTCTTTTGCACATTTTTTTTTTCTTTCTTTTGCATATTTTGTCTTCTTCTCTTTCTTTTTCTTTTTCTTTTTCTTTTGCACAATCATTGGTGGCTGACACGCTCAAGAGTATAGAAACCGAACCAGAGAAGCATGGATATAATAAGGATGGCCTGGTTGGTGACTCTGAGGTAGCCTTTTCCTCATGGCTAGACTGCAAAGAATTAAGGAGAAAGCCGTGGAAGTGCAAAAAGATGGAAGGTGGTTAAGAGACTCAACATCACCCATGATATGCTAGTATAGGTCAATTCCTCTAGAAACGCAAAAGATCAATGATAGAAGTCCATAGAGAAAAAATAATCACTAAGGCGGAAGACTCCAAAATTTGCTAATCCAAGAGTGTGTGCAGAATGAGACATACTAATAAAAAACACACACTCCAAACACGAGTAATGACCACAGAAAGCACACATATATGAACATGTAATGGATATTCTCATCAAATCCAATATGTACCAAGGACCACTCAAAAATTTCAAACTTGCAAAACCATACTAAGAAAATCTTTTTGGGATTTTTTTCTTTTTTTTTTTCAAAAAAAAAGCAAGACAAAAAAAAAATGAACAAGCACACATTTTTTTTTTCATTAAAAACAACACACAAAAACCCAAACGCTAAACCAAATAAAAAAAATTAACACAAGTCAAGTTTTCTCACCCAAATCTTTTTGATCTTAACAAAATTAGGTCTAGCGGTCTCGGTAAATGTCGTGGCATTGTGAATACCCTCGTGAATCTTGGTATTCTGCTTGGACATGTAAAGTTGTCTCCTAACCCAAAAAGTATTCGAATTTCTACCCTTTTGAGACACTCTCCAATGCAACTTATAACAGTAAGGGCGAATATGACCATGCATACCATAATGATGACAAATAAAAACAGGGTGTCCAGGGTGTACCTTTTTTTCCTTTACCTTACCAACTCTAGGAAGTTTAAGAAGTCCATCCTTATGTTGAATTTTTTGTTCTCCCTTTCCTTGAGTTCTTGTATCATGAGATGTGGAAGCACTCTGTTTTTGCTCTTTCTTACCACAAAAGCCAATGCCACTCTTGTCAGAATAGATTTGTTGAGACCTAATGATATTGTCCAAAGTCTTTGATCCTTTGTTCCAAAGACCAATGGTAACCATGGCACACTTGAGTTCTTCCTCTTTCTTGATCATTAGTTCTTCCAAAGCAACTTGTGACATCTCGAGAGATTCAAACTTTTCTTCATACATGGCATGGGTTTGCAGTAGCTCATTCCTCTCTGTCTCACAAGTCAACAGTTTTGCACAAAGAACTTGTCGATCATCAGCTACCTTGATGGCATTAATCCTGGCCTCGGAAATCTCCTCCTTAAGTTTGACATTCTCACTTTCACATGCTTTGAGTTTCTTTGTGAGTTTGTCATTCAATTTGAATAAGTTAAGAGACTCCTTATACAACTTTTCATAAGCTTGCTCAAGCTCTTCATGATCACTCTCCGAGGATTCATCATCAGTGATATTCTCAACTGACCTCATTGGAGAAGCTGTTTGTCCTTCAGCTTCGGAAGCTGCCATGAAAGTAAGGAATTGTTTATGTCCCTCTTCGCCTTGATCTTCATTGTCACTTTCATTTTCATCAGATTCAGATTCATCATCCCAAGTGATGGCAAGGGCTTTCTTCTTCTTTAAACGAGTGGGGCGTTCTTGAGCAAAATGGCCAAATCCTTGGCATTCATAGCATTGGAGTCTTTCAGAGTTCCCTTGTATCTTTCCTTTTTCCTTCTTGGCTATAGAATTAATTTTGAATTTATCTTTGCCTTTAGATTTATGAGTATGAGTAGATTCCAAAAGATTAGGATTCTTTTTCAAAAAAGATTTTTTAAATTGTTTAACAAAAGCAGCCGTAATCTTGGAATCTATCTCATAATCCTCATCAGAATCCTCTCTAACTTTATGAGCACTACTAAACGCAATATCTTTTTGTTTCTTTTTGAAATTCCTGTGTGCCTCATAAGTTTGGAGATTTCCAACCAACTGATCCAACTTGAGGTTGTCAACATCTTGAGCCTCCTCAATAGCCGTAACTTTTGGTTAGAACCGATCGGGCAAGGATCTCAAAATTTTTCCCACAACTTTGGATTATGGTATTTTTTCACCTAAATTGAAGCTAGAATTTACAATATCACTCAACTTCGCATAAAATTCATCAAAGGTCTCACTATCTTTCATTGAAAGGTTTTCGAAACTAGACGCGAGCCTTTGAAGTTTTGAGCGTTTAACAGAAGGAGTGCCCTCATGAATAGTTTGTAAGATATCCCAAGCCTCTTTTGCGACTTCATAATTACAAATACGACTAAATTCTTCAGGTGTGACAGCGCAAAAGAGAGAATTGATGGCTTTACTATTCCAACTACTATTTTGGTAATCAATTGTGTCCCACTTATCAATTGGTTTGGGGATTGTAACTCCATCAACGGTAATTGTTGGTTCGGTCCACCCATTCATGACATATTGCCAAACTTTTTCATCTATAGATTTCAAAAACGATCTCATCCGAGCTTTCCAAAAAGAATAATTGGATCCGTCAAGTAGGGGTGGTCGAACCATAGAATTTCCTTCACGAATTGTATCCATTATCACAAATCAAACAAGATCTCGCTCTAAAGTTTTAAAAAACAAACGAGCAACCTGCTCTGATACCAATTGAAAAATCTAGAAATCCCCTAGATATTGATTTGTGATTATGTAACAATTTTAAGCAGTATATAACAATCCCAATCAAACAATCAAGACAAATCAACACAACGATTTTAACGTGAAAAAATCACAATTGGACACCGCCAACTGTGATTAAAAAACCACGGGCAACAGCCACAAAACAATCCACTAAGAAGATTTAAAGGAATTACACAAGTATACTCTCAATTACCTAGCGAATCCACGCCTAATTTAACCAACCTATATGTGCCTCTTCCAACCCGTCTTCACCTCGGAATTGTCTTTACAATGAGCCACCCCGGAATCCACCAAAGCTTCAGGCTCGAATTCTTCAGAATCCACCGAAGAACAACTCTCTCTTTTGTAGAACAAACAAAACCTTTGATGTATACTCTTTAAAACATGAGTTGAATACTCAATCAAAACATCAAAGAAAACTCACAAAGTATCCCCAGATATAAACCCTAGAACCCAAAAAGAAGATCTGGAGTAGTAATCCTAAAATCTGACCCAACATGCGAATTTATAGAATCTGTCCCGCGATCTCTGCTCGAGCGCCCAACAGCCCGCTCGAGCGTCTTCAGCAAAATATGCACGTGATATAACAGAGGTCCGCTCGAGCACTAGAGAGCCCGCTCGAGCGCGAAATCACACGTCTCAATATTTTTACAAGCGACCAAAACTGCTGGAACCAGGGATTCTCCGCTCGAGCGGGGTAATGTCCGCTCGAGCGGACAGGCAACTTGAAATGCATTTTTGCATTTTGCTTTGGGGACGCTGCCCCTTGACCCCGCCGTGGTGCTAACTCGGACCCGCCAAGGGGCGCTGCCCCCTGGACCCCCGCAAGCTGACCGGGCAGCTCGATTCCCGTCATAATCAGCGAAGTGGCAATCTTGAAAGCATTAGCATCACAAACTTCTCTAAAAGGCACAATTCGGGTTGGATTCGCATCTAAACACTCATAGCCTCACTGAAATAAAAATGCGAATAAAATTACAACTCAAAGGAGTTTTGTCAAACGAGATTGCCAAGAAATAAAACCTAACATATAGTATATGCAAAAATAGTCTTAACAGATGCATAGCAGTTTGGTTGTTTGTTTTAAAAAATCAATTTATTTCTATTTTTCCAAATAATCCATAGAGTGATAGCAAAAAGCTGAGGCTTGGAATGCTTTCCTTTAACATTCAGATTTAACCAGACATCAAAGGGAATAACACTTATTCTCAAAAACCAAGCTTGATCATAAACCTACGTCCAGATATTTATGGCATTAAGACAGAACCGCAGTAAGTGGTCTAAATCCTCCACAGTTTCACATCTGGGGCAATTGGGATTATCACTATAACCCCTCATGTGCCTCATTTTGTTGGTTAGCACTTTCCCAAGTAAAATAAGCCACAAGATGCTCTTAATCTTGGGAGAAAGCTTGAGTTTCCAAAGCCAAACCCAATTATTCTCCAAAGATTGAGAATGCATAATAAGATCATAAACACTGGATGTAGAAAAATCTCCATCAGAAGATTTTCTCCATCTCGGTTTATCCCTGCCACCATTATTTCTAGGGGGCTGAATTTTCAGTATCTCAGCGACAATGGGCATAGGAAGAGTGTTAGAGAGGTGAGTTAAATTCCACTCCCCATTAATATCAACAAGGGAGTCCACAGTGGTATCCTCCATATCAATGACATGCCTTGTGTTAGTAGCAGTAGCCTCAAACAAGGCCTTTTCACCACACCACCAGTCTTTCCATACTCTCACTTGAGAGCCCCCACCAATGGTCCAATGAACCCCCTTAACAAGGAGATTTCTGGTATTCAGGATACCTTTCCAGATATGTGAGGAAACTTTACTCTTCCTCTTCTTGAGAAAGTGTAGAGTTCCCAGGTATTTATTTCTCAGGAACTCTAACCAGAGACCCTCTTCCTCGTTCAACAGTTTCCAGCCAAGCTTGGATAGTAAGGCTAGATTTTGATCGTTAGTCCTTCTAATCCCAAAACCACCATCCTTTTTCTTATGACACACCTGTTGCCAGTTGACTAAATGCACTTTTTCCCTCTCCAAGGAATCTCCCCAGAGAAAATTACGATTGAGTTTATCAATCTCATCACAAACCTTACGGGGAAGCTCCAACGTTTGCATGGTATAAGCTGGAATGGCAGTGGTCATTGATTGAATCAGAGTTGCCCTCCCAGCTAGAGATAGCACACCAGTTTTCCACCCAGCAAATTTTAAAAACAATTTTA
Source organism: Camellia sinensis (assembly GCF_055761805.1). Taxonomy (NCBI): domain Eukaryota; kingdom Viridiplantae; phylum Streptophyta; class Magnoliopsida; order Ericales; family Theaceae; genus Camellia; species Camellia sinensis. The sequence goes on from NC_138972.1 coordinate 67,199,200, forward strand.
ATTTTTTTTATTCAAATCATAATTCAAAAAATAAACGACCCAAACCAAACGCTACTGTTTGCCTAAGAGTCTATTTTACTCTACAATGTCAAAGATAAAAGACTATCACATGCAAGAAAAAGCTGCAACAACTCCACCCAACAACAACAACAATAATATTTGCTAACCCAAACTGTCCATTTTATTAAAATTTTATAATTTTTAGATGTACTTAAGATGTATTTAAAAAAAAAAAAATCATTAAAAGCAAACACAAATTCAAACATAAATATGTATGTATTTTATTCGAATTTTTATTTATTTTTAGTGATTTATGTATTTATTTTATTATTTTATTATTACAAAATTTTACTTTTTAGATGCATCTAATCTTAATGTATCTAAAAAGTAAAAAAAAAATGACTAAAATATAAAAAAAAAGTTTAATAAATACAAACGAAAACCCAGCTAAAAATAATTTCTAAAAAACTGTAACCAAACAAAAAAATAAAAATTTTATATAAAATAATACGGTTTAATATAAAATTTTAAATTTTAAAATAAAATATGTATCAAGACAAATTTGTCACGACTCAACCCCAGGGACTTAGGACTGGAATCACAACTTACTAATTAATTCTGATCTTAACAAATTAAATGGTGCAAGCGGAGGCAGAATGGAAGTAAGGAAATAATTAAACATAAAATTTATTTCGTTAATGATCGAAAATACATCTATGGGGCTTTTATTATTTTATTATTCAGTGGGAGACTATCAGAGGAAGAAAAAAAAAACAAAAGGAAGAGAAAGAAAACAAAATAATAGAGCTGCATCAAATTTTTGTGCAGGTCCCACTACACATGGTTACAGGTTTTCGTTACATCTCATCACTTGATAGGGTAACAGCTATAAGCACATAGTAGAGTGATGAATATTATGCCAAAAGTATAGGGGACACAAAATAATCATGGATAGTTATTGTGTGGGAAATTTTCCGACCACACTGCCAACTCAGTAATTCAGCTGGAGAGCACTGACAGAATAGATGGCACCTGACTGACCTGCAACAGAAATATAAGAATCCCGCGGTGGTTCGTCCACCCGGGGGCACTCCGATGATCAAGTCAGTATATCTCTCAAAGATAATCAATTATTCAACTCACAAGCTTGAGCCTAAAAAGCATACCTTATACCCATGGGGGTGCCTCTCTTTTATAGCCAACATAAACCTAGTCCCAATAGAAGCCTAACTTCTATAGACTCAGGATTACTGCTAATCTTGGACTCCCAGTAAGATTAGGATAAACTCTCTAAGAGTCTTATCTTAATACAAACTGAAGTCTTCTCTCATTCTAGGACTCTTGTCCCTTATCCAGGTTGAGTTCCCTTTTCATTCTAGGACTCTTGTCCCTTATCTACTTATCTCGGATTCCGATATCTTCGGAGATAACATCGGCCTTGCCGAGATCACCTCGGCGTCACGACCAGGACACGTGGCACCTCGGTTAACACGTCGGCGTCACCTTGCCACGTGTTGGTACTCAAAAAATATATTCCCACAACTGCCCCCTAGGTTCTATTACCTCGGCATTCTGAGGTGATGGAACCTACACTATTTGTTCATCTGTGCCCCTCTGTCCGAGATCAAACTTGCCGACCTCAAAGTTCCCTGGACCTTACTATCCCCTTGTGTCAAGTATCAAGATTCATGCTTTCCAGGCTACTTGAGATCGCACCTCCTAGCCGAGGTTTATGGTTCCATCAATTCGTAAACTCCAGAAGCTTTGCAACTGCGCATGAGCTACTATGCATACGCTCCTCAACCGTTGCATGCGTTCATCCCTTACTGGTTTGTACGCGCTTATCAGGTTTGCGTCGTTTCTGCTGCCTGATAGGTACGTCACCCAAGGTACAATTCAATACTCCTTTGTCGTCTTTTTGAGTTTTCAACAAAGCTTTCTCTCTTTCCTTTTGTCTTCTCATTTTGCATTCTTTTATGTGCTTTCTGTGCTAAAACTTTTCTCTTTTCAAGAAAATATCCCCAATCCTTCATCGATCTCTTTTCAAGCTTTCTGCAACTGCTCTGTTCATACTCTCTGGTGGGTTTCCTGATTTCTAGTCACCTATTTGACTCCGGCGATCTTTATATCGGCGTTCATTTGGTAGGTTCATAAATTCTCACTTTTTATTAAGCTCAATATTTCATAACTCTTCTGATTTACTTTGAATCTATTTATTTGCCATCTGTGGCCTTCTGTTCTCGTCTGTCTTCAAGTTTTTGATTTCTTATGGCTAAAATGTCTAGAACTGTTCTTGTCATATCCTCTTTCTGTTGCTAGCATCATGTCTGGTTCATTATTTTCTTGTTCTTCACATACTTACTTAGTGCCTGTGTACGTGGCTTTATTCTTTGAACTTCATCATCTTATTGACTCTGATTTTTCTCTTTTTGTTTTTCTTGTTGTATTTCCAGATTCTTGCCTTCGTTTCTGTTTTCTGCATAGTCTTAGAACCACGTCCCTTCTTAAAATTGTTGCCGAGATAATGGTAGAGAAGCTTTCCCAGCTGACTGCCAATGCTGAACCACCGTCAACTGTTGAAGTAGATTAGTCCGACGTTCTTGCCCTAGTCCCTAGTTCTTAGGGTCTTCATCTTTGTACTTTTATTTTCTTTGCATATGTAACCTTTTTTGCTTCTGAAAAATGTCTGTTGTTGGCCGATGTTAACATTTCTTGCTCCTTGATTATCATTCCTTATTCCATTGTATTTGATAGCCATGTCGGGTAATTGACTACTCGGATGGCCCTGGGCTCCAGAAGTCTGTCTACTTCTTCCTCTACTGCTTCGACGTGCATCAACGTCGGTCCTCTTGCTCGTTAGATTACAGGTTTGGCCGACCTGTCGACGTTCAGTTGGTGGCAAGTGACCTCGGGGTCAATGCTAGGCATTTTGTAAGGTGTCCAAGCAAATACCTCAATGTTTGCTCTCTAAAAAAAGCTTTTAATTCTTTTTCTTTTTCTTCGGCTAAGCCTGAGCCAAGAAGAAAGAAGCGTTCTTCGTCCCCCTCCTGGATGAGATTTTTCCTCGGTGCCTCTTCACTCTTCTTGGTTGGCTTCTTGCCGACATCATCTAGGACCTCTATGTCCTCGTTTTCAATCTCTGCCTTCTCTGGTTCTCGAATGCTGCAGGTGGATTTCATTACTGCCATGGAGCAATTCTCCATCTGCAGGTGATCCCCTCTGACTTTTTCAATCCCATGTTCTGTTAGGAACCGCAATAGTTGATGCAACGTTGAGGGAACTGCCCTCATTGTATGCAACCATGGCTTTCCCAAGATTATATTGTATGGCGAGGGCGTGTCAATCACCATGAATTCTGTCTTGATTTTCTTCTAACTGCTCTTGCATGATTCTATACTTAGAATATTTTGCATGTCTTATGTACTTTTCCTTCTTTGTGCAATCTTCTCGGGGTGACACATCTCGGTTATGCCACCTGACGTTTTACTTCGGCAAGTACTTGTCCTGTAAATTGCTTACAAATTTCAACAAGGATAAACATATACTAGTTTAATCTCAACTTTGTAAACTTTTCTTAAGTTATAACAAGTGCTAAACAATGATCTACTTGTAAATTGCTACAAATTTCCACAAGTGTTAAACAATATATATCGGCTTAACTTCAACTTGTAAATTGCTACAAATTTCAACAAATGAAGGTAAACAATGATCTCGGCTTAACTTCAACTTGTAAATTGCTACAAATTTTCACAAGTGTTAAACAATATATATCGGCTTAACTTTAACTTGTAAATTGCTACAAATTTCAACAAGTGAAGGTAAACAATGATCTCGGCTTAACTTCAACTTATAAATTGCTACAAATTTCAACAAGTGTTAAGCATTACTTCGGTTTAACTTCAACTTGTAAATTGCTACAAATTTCAACTAGTGAAGATAAACAATTATCTCGGCTTAACTTCAACTTGTAAATTGCTACAAATTTCAACAAGTGAAGATAAACAATTATCTCGGCTTAACTTCAACTTGTAAATTGCTACAAATTTCAACAAGTGAAGGTAAACAATGATCTCGGCTTAACTTCAACTTGTAAATTGCTACAAATTTCAACAAGCGTTAAACATCATATCGGTTTAACCAACTTGTAAATTACTACAAATTTTAACAAGTGGTAAACATATTCTTCTTCTCTCTGCCCCCAGCATGGCTTCCACATACTCCTTTGCGAACCTTATAAAAGGTCTTCAACCTGGCTAATTGCAGTCCAACCTTGTGTGTGTGTTTTTTTTTTTATCTTCTAGGATTTGAGATTTGCTCACTGAGCTCTTCTCTTTTCGGACTTACGTGCCGAGATCTTGTCTGCTATAAACTTGGATCTGCTCACTCAGGTTGAGCTCTTCTCTTCTCGGACCTACTCATCTAGGCCGAGATCATGTCTTCTAGGATCCAGGATCTGAAATCCGGGATCTGCTCACTTAGGTTGAGCTCTCGTCTTCTCGGGCCTACTTGTCTAGGCTGAGATCATGTCTTCTCGGATCCGGGATCCCGGGCTCACTCAAGATGAGTTCTTCTATACTTGAATGTTATCTCCTTGGGAGCGCTCATGCCCTCTGTCTTTGCATCCCTTCTGGAAGGGTCTTCGTTCCTTTGCAGGTATCTATCCTTCCATACTTGGAAGTCATCTTCGTTGTAGTATCCACTTTGATCTGTTGTCTTTGGTGCGTCACCTTTCTAGCCGGCGTCTTTCACTCCGTGACTCTGGTCATGAGTTTCTGTGTTGCTATTGTCCCTTTCAATGTCGAGGTTGATAGATCTCCCATTCCCAGCAGGAGCGTTGTCTCCAGTCTGATCCTTCTGTTCGTCATTGGCTATCTATTCTTCTTTCTTTCCCACAGACGGTGCCAAATTGTGTGGGAAATTTTTCGACCACACTGCCAACTCAGTAATTCAGCTGGAGAGCACTGGCAGAATAGATGACACCTGACTGACCTGCAATAGAAATATAAGAATCCCGCGGTGGTTCGTCCACCCGGGGGCACTCCGATGATCAAGTCAGTATATCTCTCAAAGATAATCAATTATTTAACTCACAAGCTTGAGCCTAAAAAGCATACCTTAGACCCATGGGGGTGCCTCTCTTTTATAGCCAACATAAACCTAGTCCCAATAGAAGCCTAACTTCTATAGACTCAGGATTACTGCTAATCTTGGACTCCCAGTAAGATTAGGATAAACTCTCTAAGAGTCTTATCTTAACACAAACTAAAGTCTTCTCTCATTCTAGGACTCTTGTCCCTTATCCAGGTTGAGTTCTCTTTTCATTCTAGGACTCTTGTCCCTTATCTACTTATCTCGGATTCCGATATCTTCGGAGATAACATCGGCCTTGCCGAGATCACCTCGGCGTCACGACCAGGACACGTGGCACCTCGGCTAACACGTCGGCGTCACCTTGCCACGTGTTGGTACTCAAAAAATATATCCCCACAGTTATTTAAGCTAAAACATTAACATAACTTAATTTGAATAAACAAATTATTTAAGTGGCAGAAACTGAAATACAGAAATTATGTAAACAAATAACTATAACCACGATACAAAATAGAACAGAGGTCACAATAGTGAAAGTCAGGATAGAGGTCAATGGATCCATGACAAACAGAGGGTCACAAGGTGACCAATCAAAGGCCAATGGTTTATTTAAGTCCCCCAAGGCATGAGACTCCCGTGGTGGTACTTATAGAAAATAATTGCTTAAAAAATCATTGTCAAATAATTTTTAAAACTTAAACAAACATATCCATAGGTTTCAATTTAAGTAAAGAGAGTTCAGAAAATAATTATCGCAATCGAAATATTAATATAATTTATAAGACACAAATGGCGTAAAATAAATTATAGTAACTCAAAACATACGTAAAATATATTATGGTGACTCAAGGTATAATATAACTCATCTTAATAGTGATTCCTCACTCTTACTTGCTACTGTCAAAGATCGTCTTACCTAATAATTTCCTTCAGCCAGTATACTTTCCCTTTGTTTTTTTATTTTTTGTTTTTGTTTTTGTTTTTCTTGATCTTGAGCACATCCTGAGTGAATCCCTCCTTTATATAGAGAGGCAATCATGGGCACCAAGCCACACGACTGTCCACACGTCTGATCCCTATTCCCTATCCATCAATTCATTAATTCATGCTTATCTTTCATGCTTATCTAAAATGCTCCACTTTAGCTTGAATTCTACTTTGGCCCAATTTTTAACCTAATTATATACTATTTATTATTATTATTATTATTATTATTATTATTATTATTATGATTGGTTGTGATATTAATTAAATATTTAGGGTGTCACATTTTTTCCCTCCTAAAGAGAAGTTTGTCTTTAAACTTGTCGTACCTTAGTTTTCGAAAAGGTGTGGATATTGGGCCCGCATTTGATTCTCCGTTTCCCACGTAGCTTCTTTGACATGATGATTCTGCCATAAGACTTTTACCAGAGGTATGGTCTTATTTTGGAGAACTTGATCACGATGATCGAAAATTTGTATTGGTTGTTCTTCATAAGAGAGATTTTCTTGAACTTTTAGGTCCTCATAATCAACAACATGCTTTGGATTTCGAAGATACAACCGAAACATTGAAACATGAAACACATTCTGGACATTGGACAGTTCAGGAGGCAGGGCAAGGCAGTATGCCACAGCACCAATCCTTTCTAGTATCTCGAATGGCCTGATGTAACGTGGGTTTAACTTGCCTCGCTTTTCAAATTGGATAACCCCTCTTGTTGGTGAGATCTTTAGGAACACATGATCACTTATTTGAAATTCTAAGTCCCGTCTCCGTGTATCTGCATAGCTTTTCTGGCAGTTCTGGACAGTATGAATTCGTTGTTGGATGAGTTAAATTTTATCACTTGTTATTTGCACGATCTTGGGGCCTAATAGTTTCCTATCTCCGACTTCCGTCCAACACAGAGGTGATCGACATCTCCTTCTATACAGTCCTTCGTACGGTGCCATTTCAATGCTTGCTTGGTAACTGTTGTTATAGGCGAATTCCACTAACAGTAGGTGCTCATTCCAAGTACCCTTGAGGTCTAGCATGTAGACACGTAACATATCTTCTAAAGTCTGGATTGTTCTTTCGGATTGTCCATCAGTTTGCAGGTGATAAGCAGTGTTAAACTTTAGTGTTGTTCCCAAAGCTTCTTACAATTTGTTCCAAAAGTGAGACACAAATCGTGGGTCTCCGTCAGACATGATTGAGACTGGGGTGCAAACGAATGATGTCCTTAATGTATAGAGTGGCAAACTTAGTAAGGGAGTACGTGATTTTGATTAGTAAAAAATATGCCGACTTCGTCAATCGATCTACTATAACACATATTGCATCGTTCTTCGAGACTGAATGTATTAGCCTGACCACGAAGTCCATAGTAATGTGCTCCCATTTCCATTTAGGAATAAGGAGTGGTTACCGCATTCCTGCAGGTCTCTAATGTTCTACTTTAACACGCTAACAATGCAGGCATTTGGGGACGTGGCTTGCAATGTCTCTTTTCATTCATGTGTACTAGTAATGTTCTTTCAGATCATGATACATCTTCGTATTGCCAGGGTGGACCGCAAACCTCGAGTTATGAGCTTCTACCAGTATCTTCTTCTTAAGTTCTGGAAGGTCGAGTACGCAAATTCGATTTCAAAATTTTAGCATCCTATTGTTTATAGTGAAGTCAGGATCGGGCGTACTTTTTTGCTCCTCGTACTTTTTCTTCAAAAGTTTATCTTCACATTGGCATGCTCTAATTTCTTCAATCAAAGTGGGTTCCACGGTTATATTGGCGAGCAACCCATTGATCTGGCGGGAAACGAGAGTACATGCCAAACTTCTTGTCATCTTTCGGCTCTGTGCGTTTGCCACCATATTAGCTTTGCTTGGATGGTGCTGGATCTCTACATTGTAGTCTTTCATAAATTCTAGCCACTGTTGTTGCCTCATATTCAGTTCTTTCTGTGTAAATAGATATTTAAGACTCTTGTGATCAGTGTAAATCTCGCAGGTTGCACCGTAGAGATAACAGCGCCAAATCTTGATGGCAAAAATCACCGCAACCAACTCTAGATCATGAGTTGGGTAGTTCTTTTCGTGAGTCTTTAGTTGTCGCGAGGTATATGCAATGACTTTTCCATTTTGCATAAGAATGCAACCCAAACCATTGTATGAGACATCATTATAAATTACAAACCCATCTGCTCCTGTAGGGAGTGCTAGTATAGGAGTTGATATAAGTCTACTTTTTAACTCTTGGAAGCAACGCTCCTGCTTGTCAGTCCATTCAAAATGTATGTTCTTTTGAGTTCATTGGGTCAAGGGTGATCCTATCTTTGAGAAATCTTGCACGAAGCATCGGTAATAGCCAGTTAGACCCAAGAAACTTCGAATTTCTGACACATTAGTAAGTCGTGGCCAGTCCACGATTGCTGCAACGTTTTGGGGGTCAATCGAGATACCATCCTTGTTAATGATGTGACCGAGGAAGTGTACACTAGTGATCCAGAATTCATATTTCTTCAATTTGGCATATAGTTTGTGATCACATAGTCTTTGCAAGACTGTTCGCAAGTGTTGCTTATGGTCCTCCGGTGACTTGGAGTATATGAGAATGTCATCAATGAAAACGATGACGAACTCATTAAGATAGGGTTTGAACACTCGGTTCATGAGGTTCATGAAGGCCGCTGGAGCATTTGTGACGCCAAATAGCATGACGAGAAACTTGTAGGGCCCATAACGGGTTCTGAAGGCAGTCTTTTCAATGCTTTTCGCTTTGACTTTTAGTTGGTGGTAGCCAGAATGCAAGTCAATTTTCAAGAATACTTGGGCGCCTTGCAGTTGATCAAACAAGTCATTGATTCGTGGCAGAGGGTATCGATTCTTGATGGTGACCTTGTTCAGCTCCCGATAATCGATGCATAACCTCATTGTGCCACCCTTTTTCTTTACGAACAATACTGGAGCTCCACAGGGTGAGGTACTAGGTCAAATGAAGCCTTTGTCCAGTAGTTCCTGGAGTTGGGTCTTCAGTTCTTTCAATTTCGTAATTGACATGTAGTAAGGAGCTTTTGAGATTGGCTGTGTACCAAGTTGAGTTTCAATGGTGAATTCGATTTCTCAGTCAACCGGGGTACTAGGTAGATCTTTAGGAAAGACATCTGGAAATTCTCGAACCATGGGGATTGCATCAAGTGTAGGGGCCTCTTGTTGAGTATCAATCACATAATAGATATAACTACAACAACCTTTTCTTAGAAGTTGTTGGGCTATCAAGAAGAATATAATGCATGGAGGGGTGGGAAGTTTAGTTCCATCAAAGACAAGCTCGAGTTGATTTGGTAACCGGAGGGTGACCTTTTTGGCCTTGAAATCGATAGAGGTGTGGTTGGCAACCAACCAATCCATTCCTAAGATCACATCAAAGTGACCAACGCAGAGGGAAATCAAGTCTACGTATAAAGTTTCACCTTTTAAGGATATAGCACAAGATTTATACATAACAGTACCAATGGTAGAATTACTAGAAGGAAAGAAACAAAAGAATGAGTTGAACCAGAGTCAATGAGGACATGAGCTAAATGACCACAAATAGAAAGTTTACCTGACACAACGTTCTTGGTAACCTCCGGGTTTCCAGGCACCAAGGCAAAAGCTCTTCCTTGTTGTTTTTGGTCCTTCCTCACTCCTCCAGGTACTGCGGGTTTTGGGGCTGGTTCAGAGAGGCATGCTGTAGGATTGATAAGTTTTGGACAATCTCTCAACAAGTGGTCAACTCAAGCGCATTTAAAGCATACTCCCGTGTCTCGATGGTATCGCCCCCAATGAGCCCTTCCACAAGTAGGGTAATTAGGAATAGTGCCACCTATGAGGTTAGTAGGACCTTGATTACCTGAACTAGTTGTTTCCGTATTTACCTTCTTTGGGGGCGCAACACCGGATCTTCTGTTGTCTCTTTCCTAAAATCGCTTCTTTTGGCTTGTTTCTCCAGAACGAGAGGGTTTAATCCCTTTTCTCCATGATGTATGCTCGATCCACCACATCTGCATAGGTTGGTAGTTTCAAAACCTTAAGCTTATCTTTGATTTCAGCATCCAATCCTACTTCAAATTTCCTTGCTTTTCGAGCTTTGGTAGGGATGACATATGTCGCAAATCGATCTAGTTGCGTGAAGCTCTCGTATTCGGCCACCGTCATGGTTCTGTGCTTAAGATTCATGAATTCTAATGCCTTTTGTTCTCGTAGTGAGTTCGGAAAGTATTTTTCATAAAATACTTCTAAGAATTTTGCCCAAGTCACGATTTCTTCTTTCTTCAAAGTAAGAAACCACCATTCCTATGCATCATCTTTGAAAGTGAAAGTGGCAAAAGTTTTCTTCTGTCTTTCAATGCAAGGTAGTGCGTGAAAAATCTTTTCCATGTCTTTAAACCAAGCTTTTGTTACCATTGGGTTTGGACTATCGGTGAATGTGGTGGATTTCAAATCCTAGAACTGTTTTATCGTAACTGGTTCTTTTTGCTTTCGGGTATTCCATTATTCATGTTAGTTAGCAGGGCTCATAGAAAACTAGTAACTGCTCTTTCCATGATTTGTTCTATTGGGTTAGCACCACTAACTGACGATCTGATTCCATTTCCATCGTTAGCCATTAATTACTACATGGTAAAAACAGTTAGTGGAATAGTTCCAAATTATCACGTACTTAATCATCGCAATATTACATCTATGATTTACAAAGATATTATAACAACACATATATAATTTACACGACATTTGTCTTACTTATGCAAAAGAAGAGATGTTAATACAACATACTTAGATAATTGTGATAACCCTGTTCCGTACTATGCCAATTGGTCCTTATTATAAATATGAGTATGTGTTTGATATGATTTTGTGTGCCATTTATGTGAAAATATGTGGTTTTGAATTTCTATCTGTTCACCGTAGGAATATCTGTTTGATTATCTGCTTTGGAAATTAAATTGAAGGCCTTATCAGCCACGAAACCCAAAATCGATTACGCCATTGTGATTAGCGTAATTTTTAGAGCCTACGGTGAAATTTAATTAAAAATTGATTCAGATCAAATTAATTAGATTAAATTAATGGGTAAGTGCTCAATTATTTTAACATTAAAATAATGTATTTGAGAGGGGGCTTTATAAAGGCCATTATATGTTCAATCCTTTTCTTTTGTTCAATATTTGGCTGATTTCAACCCTAAGAAAATAGAGAGGGTCGGCTAGAGAGAGAGAGAGAGGGAAGCAATTGGAGATTTGAGCAAGGAACTTGGATAACTTGGAGATTCTACTAGAAATTGTGAAGAATTGAACCTCTAGGTAAGTAAATTCATGGATGTTAACTTATAATTTTGTGAATTCAAGGTTGAATAATGATCAAGAGCATGAATTAAATTGATTATGATGAAATTGAGTTGGTTTTGTTGAATTGAAAGTCATGGAACACATGCATGTAGGAAATTGCTATGAATTTCCATGTTTGAGTATAAAGTGTGCAATCCATGTTGAATTTTGATTAAAGTCCATGTATTTGATCATCTCTTCACCAACTAAATTGAGAATATTGAATATATCTCACATGCATGTACAATTTATGAGAACATGAGTTTGAATGTATGAGTTTGTTATGTTGGAAATGAGTTTGATGCAAATTGGGACATGCATGTGATTAACTTGTGAAATTGAGCTTCATAATGTTGTAATTTGATGATTGAATCATGTTGATACATGTATATGTAGAGTTTGAGCCAAAATCATGCATTTAGAGCCTTTGAATATCAAATTGAAGCTCAAGAACATGTTCCGGAAAATCTAGAAAATTTGATGTCCGCTCGAGCGAGAGAACCGCCGCTCGAGCGTGAAATTCGGGCTCCCAGTATTTTTGCAAACATAGTATCTGCTCGAGTAGGGAAATTTCACGCTCAAGCGGGGAGCTATGTAGACAGACCTTCAGCTCGAGCGCCCGACTTCACGCTCGAGTGTAATTATGATATAACCAGTACTTTTGCAGGCCTCATGGGTCCGCTCAAGCGGGGAAGTCGACGCTCAGCGAGGACCCTATTTTTAAAAATTTTGAAAGTGCATTCTGTGTTTCGTTTTCTGTTCTCTTTCACTTCTAAGTTCTCTTAGGCATGCATTAAGCATTGTGAATGAATTAAAGGGATAAGAAAGAAGCCTAAAGAGGAATATGTGAATTAAGAACGGATTGAACTGTTTGTGACCCATTGTGTTCATGGAATATGTAGGGTCAAGCTCTAGGGAAAATCATCCAGCCGATCACTGTGAGTAATATCTTGACAAAGATATCTGAAGTATGTTATTTGTCTAATTACTTACTTTCACATAAGCCTTGTAAGTTTGTTACATTAAATTGGGGACAAATATTTGTTATGCCATGTGATTGGGCTAAAGGCTGTCTGATACGAATGATAGTCCGATACGAATGATAGTCTGATACGAATGATAGTCCGATACGACTGATAGTCTGATATGAATGATAGTCAGACATATGAATGAATGGGCCAAAAGCCGTTGGACATGAATGATTGGGCCGAAGGCCGTCGGATATGAACGATTGGGCCAAAGGCCAGTTTGACATAAATGAAAGTATGATCTAAATGATAAATGAATGGGCTCGAGGCCAGTATGATCTGAATGATAAATAAATGGGCCAGAGGCCAGTATGATCTGAATGATAAATGAATGGGCCAAAGGCCAGTATGGTCTGAATGATAGAATGAATGACATGATTGAAAGAATGGTTTGGCCAAAGGCCAGTCCGACATGAATGAAAGACAAATGGGCCAAAGGCCGTTTGACATGAATAATTTGGGCCCGTGGCCGTCCGATGTGTTTGGAACCGCAGTTACTTGATATATATATATATATATACTAGATAGAAATATGAATTGGGCCTAAGGCCGTCTGACGTACGTTGTTCTAATGCATCTTCCTTATTTGATATTATTCACTGGGCTTTCGCTCACGCTCATTCATGTATTTGTAGGTGAGCCAAGAGAGGTCGCAACCTAGCCTCAGTGAAGTCTGTGTGGAACAACCAGGGTTTTAGAGAGTCAACCTTGACGTCTCACGTACGAGACTGATCTTTGCCCTATTGCTATTCTCTTATATTTTGTCATGTTGGCGAGGACTTTGGTGTATGTTTGTATATAGTTTTGATTGGCTGACCTGGACTTGAATGATTCTGTCTGTATAGAACTTTATGCTACTGTATTGTCTGATGTGAGTTATTAATATATTTATGTATGGCTTGTTATGATATTCCATGTAAGCACAGCTCTATGGACAAAGTTTTAAATTCTGTTTTCATTTGGCCCCTTTACTCTGATGAGTTATGTTTGATTTGGTTTGAGGCCGTAGGTAATTTCAGGATTACCGGCCGGTTATGTCCTTAACCCATGGGGGCGGGTTCGGGTCATGACAGAGTGGTATCAGAGCACGAGTTAATAACTTACACACTTGTCCAAATGAGCTATAAGATGTCTAGAAAAGACTTAAAATGCATCCATTTGTTAAGTACATGATGTAAGTATTGAGAACATGTGATTATATGAGATATGAATTGTTGCACTAATGTGTACAACAAGTTTGTTTCGTTATAATGCACAGACATGAACATATGAATCATGAAAGGTTGCTTGTGTGCATTCGATTCTGCAAATGGGTGTCTATGTAGAATATGAATATGATCTAAGTGTATAATTATCTAGTAAGTGTTCTACACGCGATATCTGATAAGTATGCGATCGTCTGTTTTGCATATGATTAATTGTGCCTTGATGATACGTAAAATGAGAATATAACAGCGTGCCTATGTATGAATGCACCTATGTGTATCTGTGTTTATTTTTGTATTGGGTATTCCTTATTTGGCATGGCTTAATAAGAATTTGTGTAGATCATGGATAAGGTAAGGACATACGAGCTGGCAGACTCTTCTACAGCTTGACTTGATAGACTGGAAAGAACAGTACAATAAATGACAAAGATCTTAAGACAACAGTATCAGTTGCCGTTACAGCAAGAACCTTTGCCACCACCAGTGCAAGGGCACCAAGTGAATGTGTTGGAAGTCACAAAATATGTTGAGGAGCTAGACCGAACACTGATGACCAAAGCTAACATGAACCGATCTTCTGAATGGAAAAGCAAGAGACAAGGCTTTTTCTCAAAGAAGAGGTCATTTAAAAAGCGAAATACGAGATCATCGCGCACTTCAACTCTACAAGGAATACAGCACCGACATGTAATGAATGTGGTAAGAAACACCAATGAGTTTGCTATCGAATTTCTGGGGCTTGTTATAGGTGTGGTAAAATGGACCATATGGTAAGGAACTGTCCCCGAACTGAACAAAATGTGAATAAATCTTCTGCCTTAGCTAGATTCGTACCAATGGTAGGAATTGCTAATCAGGATAGAGTAATCACACTCATCCCAGAAAGTGCTCAGAATATTGCGACCGTTATTCCAGGTATTTATACTGTCTATAAACAAATGCTTATGTGTTGATTGATTTTGAATTAGTACATGTGTACATCCTTGCTTGGGATATTATTTGATTCGGGTCGGCATATTCTTTCATATCTGCTGCATGTGTATCTAGATTGGTTAGACCCACAAGACCGAGACCGTATTCATTGAAGGTATATGCTCCATTTGGAAATTTGTAAAATACGTATTGGGATATTGATTGATTCTGTACATACACACGTACATCTAAACCTATGCTCAGGGTGATTTGTTATATTATTGCCTTCAAATGAATAAACCACTGAAATTATGACTCTGTGATTGTGTGACTGAGTTGAGCACCCCAAATGATGAACTCTATAATTGTGAGACCATGTATTTTGATTGGTAGAAAATTGACTGGGCTATATGACTATATTGGGCTTAACTCGTAAACCTATGATTTGTGACTTATTTGGAAACTGCTGTATTAATTATGATACATACCTCTTGATATGAACAACTGCATTCATATGCAACTACACCTGAACTTATGTGGACAATGCCATATTGTACATGACTCGAAATACTTTGATATAAACGGTTGTGATGAATGACTCTGATATGACTTTGAGAACTGATAAATTTAGGACAGTTGTGAAACCATCGACTATGTACCTAAGCAACGAAGTGTGCCTTACAGAACCAAATGAACGCTATTTGAGAAAACTTTCATCTGATTCGATTCGATAGAACCTTTGTCTGATTTGGCCTGGTAGAACCCTCATTGGATATGATTTGATGAGACCTTTTCTTGGATTGATTTGATAAGACCCTCTATCGAATTTGAATTTGTTAAGGGGGATTAAGAATTTCTTATAAACAAATAACCAGGTTATTCTTGGCAAGAAAACTGATAGACCCAAAATTTGAATCCGTTTGGAATACTTGACTTACTTAGAAGACCTTATGTGGGCTATCAACAGACCGATCTAACCATGAACGCCATTGAGAATCAACCTTCAACTATTGAGGACATATGTGTTAAAAAACGAACTGGATTGTGCAAATCCAGTGATTGGGTGTTGTAAGGAACAATGCTTGTGTGCTATCATATTCTTGCTTATTTGACACTATGGAAACTGATGACAACAGATTGATTTGATTGTAAACGATGCTGAATATTTATCCTTGACTAATCAGAATATGTTTCATATGCCTGCTTTAGTGTTATCGGATTTTGGAAAATCAGGTTATGGTGAGTGGTATTGTGTTCGTTTTGATGACATTCTTGAGACGTCCTTTCGTGCTAGGGGACGTTAAGCCTATGTAGCACCTTTGTTGACATATCTCTTTTGCCACCGACGGTTTTGTACGGGTGGGTTTGTCTAATCAATCTCAGATCGGCCACCGACGGTCGTGAACGGGTGTGCTTGAATTCCGAGACGATTATTCCCTTGTTTTGTCCGGAATGTCATCCTTTGGTATTATGTAGATGTTATTGACATCCAAGAAACCTTGAAAAAACCTTGATTATCCGTAAGTGTGTGAATTCAGTACGCCTTGTGTAAATAACTGCTCAGTGCCATTATATTTTGCAATTGGGGCTCTGAGGATGTGTAAATTGTGTTTAACATGTGATTGGCTATTTTTAATATTACCTTTAATGCCCTGGGGATTAGTATGTGAATTGCCTTATGCTTTTGACGACTATCAGATAATGTGGAAAGATTCGATGGAACAGGGGATTGAATATTGAACTGAATTGTAAACCGTAAACTGTTGAATGAGTTGAGAACACGTGTATAGTGGTAGAAATCGACTGCTTCGATGTTATTGTACTTTACAATCAGTATTATGGGGATATGTGGACTATGTGCATTGTATGGGTAATTGCTTCGATGTTAGCTTTGTTGATTCGGAAATCAGTATCTGGATCCACTTTATATTCCTGAAGACTTTTGATTGACCTTGGGTAACTATGATGAGTCATTGAACTAAATACTGAATTGGATTGTGAATTGTGGAATTGTTGGAAAATGAATTGAGCTTCTGTGACAAGGAAATCATTGAATTTGTGTCCAAATGTTCTCGGTGTCAACAAGTCGAAGTTGAACATCAGATGTAGACGGGACTACTTCGACCTCTCTCTATTTCAGAACGGAAATAGGGATGTGTGGCTACGAATTTCATTGTGGGGCTACCTTGAGCACCCAAAGTATAAGTCCCGTTTGGGTTATAGTATGAAGAATTATTAAGTTTGCCCATTTCCTCTCTGTAAAATTTCCGTATGATGTTTGTAGACTAGCCACTGTTTACATCAATAAGATCGCTCGTTTGCATGGGGTCCCAGTATCTATTGTTTTAGACAGGAATCCTAAAATGTATTTGAATTCTGACAAGCCTTCAAGAGGCAATGAGAATTGAATTGTGAGTCAGCGCTACTTTCCATTTGTAAATTGATGTATAATCAGAAAGAACTTTTGGGAGAAATGCTCCAAATATATGCAGTAGATTTTTCAAAGAATTTGGAAGATCTATCCATTGTTGGCAGACCTTGCTTACAACCACAGCTTACACTCTAGTTTTGGTGTAACACCATACAAGCCTTGTATGGAGGAAAAGGTAAGTCTCTGACTGATTGATAACAGAGTGTTGCTTGATTTTGAAACTAAGTAAACGACTATAAAAAAGGATTGGAACCGTTGAATGAAAAGTGTTCCGAATTGTGTTCGACTAAAGATGAAATAAGTTTGGAGGACCAAACTTCCTAAAGGGGGGAAGACTGTCATAACCCTGTTCCGTACTATTCTAATTGGTCCTTATTACAAATATGAATATGTGTCTGATATGATTTTGTGTGCCATTTATGTGAAAATATGTGATTTTGAATTTCTATCTGTTCACCGTAGGAATATCTGTTTGATTATCTGTTTTGGAAATTAAATTGAAGGCCTTATCGGCCATGAAACCCGAAATCGATTACGCCATTGTGGTTAGCGTAATTTTTAGAGCCTACGTTGAAATTTGATTGAAAATTGATTCGGATCAAATTAATCAGATTAAATTAATGGGTAAGTGCTCAATTATTTTAACATTGAAATAATGTATTTGAGAGGGGGCTTTATAAAGGCCATTATATGTTCAATCTTTCTCTTTTGTTCAACATTTGGCTGATTTCAACCCTAAAAAAAGAGAGAGGGTCAGCTAGAGAGAGAGAGAGAGGGAAGCAATTGGAGATTTGAGCAAGGAACTTGGATAACTTGGAGATTCAACTAGAAATTGTGAAGAATTAAACCTCTAGGTAAGTAAATTCATGGATGTTAACTTGTAATTTTGTGAATTCAACGTTGAATAATGATCAAGAGCATGAATTAAATTGATTATGATGAAATTGAGTTGGTTTTGTTGAATTGGAAGTAATGGAACACATGCATGTAGGAAATTGCTATGAATTTCCATGTTTGAGTATAAAGTGTGCAATCCATGTTGAATTTTGATTAAAGTCCATGTATTTGATCATCTCTCCACCAACTAAATTGAGAATATTGAATATATCTCACATGCATGTACAATTTATGAGAACATGAGTTTGAATGTATGAGTTTGTTATGTTGGAAATGAGTTTGATGTCAATTGGGACATGCATGTGATTAACTTGTGAAATTGAGCTTCATAATGTTGTAATTTGATGATTGAATCATGTTGATACATGTATATATGGAGTTTGAGCCAAAATCATGTATTTAGAGCCTTTGAATATCAAGTTGAAGCTCAAGAACATGTCTGGAAAATCCAGAAAATTTGATGTCCGCTCGAGCGAGAGAACCGCCGCTCGAGCGTGAAATTCGGGCTCCTAGTATTTTTGCAGACATGGTGTTCGCTCGAGCGGGGGAATTTCACGCTCAAGCGGGGAGCTATGTAGACAGACCTTTAACTCAAGCGCCCGACTTCACGCTCGAGTGTAATTATGATATAACCAGTACTTTTGCAGGCCTCATGGGTCCGCTCGAGCGGGGAAGTCGATGCTCAAGCGGGGACCCTATTTCTGAAAATTTTGAAAGTGCATTCTGTGTTTCGTTTTCCGTTCTCTTTCACTTCTAAGTACTCTTAGACATGCATTAAGCATTGTGAATGAATTAAAGGGATAAGAAAGAAGCCTAAAGAGGAATATGTGAATTAAGAACAGATTGAACTGTTTGTGACCCATTGTGTTCATGGAATATGTAGGGTCAAGCTCCAGGGCAAATCATCCAGCCGATCACTGTGAGTAATATCTTGACAAAGATATCTGAAGTATGTTATTTGTCCAATTACTTACTTTCACATAAGCCTTGTAAGTTTGTTACATTGAATTGGGGACAAATATTTGTTATGCCATGTGATTGGGCCAAAGGCCGTCTGATACGAATGATAGTCCGATACGACTGATAGTCTGATATGAATGATAGTCAGACATATGAATGAATGGGCCAAAGGCCGTTGGACATGAATGATTAGGCCGAAGGCTGTCGGATATGAATGATTGGGCCAAAGGCCAGTTTGACATAAATGAAAGTATGATCAGAATGATAAATGAATGGGCTAGAGGCCAGTATGGTCTAAATGATAAATGAATGGGCCAGAGGCCAGCATGATCTGAATGATAGAATGAATGGGCTAAAGGCCAGTTTGATATGATTGAAAGAATGGTTGGGCCAAAGGCCAGTCTGACTTGAATGAAAGACAAATGGGCCAAAGGTCGTTTGACATGAATGGTTTGGGCCCGTGGCCGTCTGATGTGTTTGGAACCGTAGTTATTTGATATATATATATATATATATACTAGATAGAAATATGAATTGGGCCTAAGGCTGTCTGACGTACGTTGTTCTAATGCATCTTCATTATTTGATATTATTCACTAGGCTTTCGCTCACGCTCATTCATGTATTTGTAGGTGAGCCAAGAGAGGTCCCAGCCCAGCCTCAGTGAAGTCTGTGTGGAACAACCAAGGTTTTGGAGAGTCAGCCCTGACGTCTCACGTACGAGACTGATCTTCGCCCTTTTGCTATTCTCTTATATTTTGTCATGTTGGCGAGGACTTTGGTGTATGTTTGTATATAGTTTTGATTGGCTGACCTGGACTTGAATGATTTTGTCTGTATAGAACTTTATGTTATTGTATTGTCTGATGTGAGTTATTAATATCTTTATGTATGGCTTGTTATGATGGGCCATGTAAGCGCAGCTCTATGGACAAAGTTTTAAATTCTGCTTCTATTTGGCCCCTTTACTCTGATGAGTTATGTCTGATTTGGTTTGAGACCGTAGGTAATTTCAGGATTACCGGACGGTTATGTCCTTAACCCATGGGGGCGGGTTCGGGTCATGACAATAATAGTCAAGAGTTAGTGTCTAATCCTACCAATACAAAAATAAGGATTAGACTAATCATGGTCAGTTCACAAAAATCTCCTAGTCGACTGTCTAAAATGGACCATTAGGTAACCACGAAAACTGGCTTGGAAAAACTGGGCCATGAAATATCCTCGCAAACTCACTCTGCATGAGGGACTCAAACTCCCAGCCACTATCCAAAGCAACGCCATACAACTTGGACTATATAGACAGGAACGCAGTGATCATATCCCTGGAACTCCCGCCTAGTAATCTGTACAGGTACATCCAAGTATATCGCACTATTAGTGAAGTCCATAGCTGGGATATGGATAACATGTTGTGGTGGAGTTGTCGTAGTGCGTATGTGGCTGCTGGGATACGCGTGCCTCCTCATCTCAGCAAAGCCCAGTGGCAAAAGTGCAACCAGAAAGTGTAGATGTCCTAGATCTGGTGCAAGACCAACAATGTGGGTCAGCCCAATGTATCTCTCACGTGTGCTGCCTCAGCTAAGTCTCCAAAACTAGATATTGTCATTGGGGTCAGCTTGTAAGTATATAGGTCTCCCTATGAGTCGATCAAGTTCTAGGTGGGCTTGTCTGACAAGGCTCTCCGAATCTCTCCATTCCTTTAGCGAGAAGGGGGCATGACGGTCTGCTAAGATTCCCTCAAGACTTATCGAGCTCGTTCCAGAGCGCCTCACTAAGAATAAACTCGGACATCCCTACATTACCAGAATTAGTCATGGTACAAACGTAAGATTCTACAAGGAAGGTTAAAAACAATTGCTCTGATAGCACATTTGTCATGACCCAACCCTAGGGGCTTAGGGCTGGAATCGCAACTTAGTAATTAATTCTGATCTTAACAAATTAAATGGCGCAAGTGGAGGCAGAATGAAAGTAAGGAAATAATTAAACAGAAAATTTACTTCATTAATGATTGAAAATACATCCATGGGGCTTTTATTGTTTTTTTATTCAGTGGTAGACTATTAGAAAAAAAAAGGGAGAGAAAGAAAACAAAATAATAGAGCTACATCAAATTCTTGTGCGGGTCCCACCACATGAGATTACAGGTCTTCGTTACATCTCATCACCTGAAAGGGTAATAGCTATAAGCACACAGCAGAGTGAGGAATATTATGCCAAGAGTATAGGGGACACAAAATAACTATGAATAGTTATTTAAGCTAAAACATTAACATAGCTTAATTCGAATAAACAAATTATTTAAGTGGTAGAAACTAAAATATAGAAATTATATAAATAAATAACCATAACCACAGTACAGAATAGAACAGAGATCACATGAGTGACAGTTAAAACAGAGGTCAATAAATCCATGACAAATAGAAGGTCGCAAGGTGACCAATCAGAGGCCAATGGTTTATTTAAGTCCCTCAAGGCATGGAATTCCCGTGGTGGTACTTATTAAAAAATAATTGCTTATAAAATCATTGTCAAATAATTTCTAAAATTTAAACAAACATATTCATGAGTTTCAATTTAAGTAAAGAGAGTTTAGAAAATAATCAACGTAAACGAAAAATTAATATAATTTATGAGACACAAATGGCGTAAAATAAATTATGGCAATTCAAAACATACATAAAATATATTATGGTGACTCAAGGCATAATATAACTCACCTTAATAGTGATTCCTCACTCTTACTTTTTACTGTTAAACACCGTCTTACCTAATAGTTGCCTTCGACCAGTATATTTTTCCTTTTTTTTTTTATTGATCTTGAGCACATCTTGAGCAAATCCCCCCCCCCTTTATATAGAGAGGCAACCGTGGGCACCAAGCCACACGGTTCTCCACGCGTCTAATCCCTATTCCTTAGCCATTAATTCATTAATTCATGCTTATCTTTCATGCTTATCTAAAATGCTTCACTTTAGGTTAAATTCTACTTTGGCCCAATTTTTAACCTAATTATATACTATTTTATTTTTTTGATATACCATCATAAAATTAATTATTTTATTTTACTATTACTATTACTACCACTATTATTATTATTATTATTATTATTATTATTATTATTATTATTATTATCATCATGATTGGTTGTGATATTAATTAAATATTTAGGGTGTCACAAAATTTGTTCATAAAAATAAAATTATCACATCATTTTTATAGAATTTTTTTATATAAATAGAATTTTTTTGTTTTTATTTTGTATTTTTTTGTTTTTTCAATTGTTGGTCCGTTGTTCGCACATAGGGGTGTAAATCTGGTTTAGCCCGGCCCGACCCATGTTAGGTAATCCAGGCACCCTCCAAAATTTAGGTATGGTAGGGTTAGTCCACGGGCCAGAAAATTAGGCCTAGGCCCAGGCCGAGTCCGAACCGGCCTAGGCTCGGCTTTGGGCCAAGCTTGAACATTTTTTTTTCACCAAAATTTTATTACATGCACATCAAACATAACACTAAACCTTCGGCAGGCGGGGCCGGGCCTCGGGTAAGGCTTTAAGCGGGCCTTGAGCGGGGCTGATAGACCGGGCTGGGTTTCAAAATGACGGCCCATGCCCAGGACCACGGTCTCGGGCTGGGCTCGGGTTGCGGGCGAGTTTCGGGATGCGGGGCCATTTTTACACCATATTCGCACATTATAGCAAGTGGTGGTGGTCGGTGGAGATGAAGGTGAAGGTGTGGGGTGGAGAAAAAATGGAGGATATGATCTTTTTTTCTTCTCTAAACTAGTGAGTCATATTTTTTGGTTAAAAGAATTTAATAAATTTTGCAAATTGTTTTCTAGACTTAAAAAAAAAAAAATTAGCAAAAGAAGTTAAATTAAAAACATAAATAAAAAAATAATAAATATAAATATTACCTAACAAAAACAAAATGCTTTCTCTCACCCTTTTTGAGAAGAAGGAGTGAGGAAATGTGAGCCTTACTCGCAAATGGAAAAGAAAGGAACTCTTCATAAAAAGGGAAATTCTATGGTATTGCACACCCATATGCACCAATTATGTATTTTAATGGCATATATTACGTATTTTTATGATAAATATTATACAATTTTTTGATTAATTTATAATAAATTGAGATTAAAAAATAAAATTATGCATTTTTGTGGTAATGTTATATATTTTTATGGTAATGTTACACATTTTATGGTTAGAAAATATTTGAAAATTTTTTTTTGTAACATAATCACAAAAATGAGTAACATTACCACAAAATGTATAATTTCATTTTTGAATCATAAATTATCACAACTGTACTAGAAAAATACGTAACATTTAAAAACAAAAAAAATGTGTAATGTGTATCATAAAAACACATAATGAGAGTGCACACCTGAGAGATGTGTACCATAGCATAACCTGAAAAAAAAAATTATTAGATGATCCAGGCACGCAACGTGTCCTTACCCCCATCAATCACCAAATGCGAAATCCTCCGGTTGTTTTGTCATGTCCCATTATAAAGTTATAGATCGCATCTCCTTTATTAATCAGAGTATTTTTAAGAAATCATCTAACTATGTAATGCCTAGACTTTTATTATTTAGATAATGTTACATTTTTCCTTTAAATCAGTCAATTTCAATAATAATAATAATAATAAACATCAAAGGCATTTATGAAGGAATAAATTACGATGTCCTCTCTTATGTACTTATAATGAAATATAATACACGCCGGTAGGTGTTACATTATCAATTACAAAATAACAAAATATATAAAAGGGATTAACCCTTTTTATAACACATTAGCATTTCGCCTGCATTTAAAAGGCCCATTGGCCAACAATTAACATACTTCAAGTTTCAAGCAACTCTTCACTCCATACCTGAAAAATAATTAGTAACGTGAGATGAACACATAGGTCCAGTAGGAATCCCAATAATCCTAAACAATAGTAACATATAGATAGCTATGATCATGAATGCTTCACGTATATACATATAGGTAATGTGACATTTCCTACTTCAAAATATACTTATATACGTACAAATTTTCAAAAGATCCTTTTTAACATAACAAGAAACAAATACCAATTCTTATCTTTCAAAACTTTCCATTTGCATTTAAAGAAATCTCAACCATTCATCATATTACCATGATCTCCTAAGATCGATCTAAACAATATACTCATTCTACATTCTAACTCATTACAACTACAAGGACAATTACTATATATTATGGCCTTAACCACAAGTGTAAAATGAATGTTCACAAATACATATATATATATATATATATATAAGCAATAATAGGCGCGTCAACAAGCATTATCGTATTTTATCGGTCACAAGCACGAAAAGCCAATAATGCATCCCTGTAGACACCCCATTTTTGACGGCCCTTACAACTCGGATGTCCTCGCATGCACACCTGATGATGAGTTTATATGCTCGCCAAGTGCTCGAAGTCCTCAGCGAAATGCCACAGCTTTGAGCCTTTCAAACCTTCTACCTTTGTTGTCCCAGTTTTGGACCAAGCCTAGCTTTTCCAGCCTGTAGCCTCTGGTGGCCTACCGGCTATCACTTTTGGGCTGCCGGTCACTAATGTGGCTTGCCGGCCACCAGTGTATTTTGCAGATATTTTATGCCAATTATGCTAGCTATTTACACAGATGTATGCATCTATCCCCACGTGTAGGGTTGGATCTCCTCGAGGGAATTTCATATTTTCTATATATAGGAGGCCCCTCTCTCATGTTTGAGGTTAGAAAATTTTGAGATCAAAAAATTTTCCTCTCTCTCTACAATTCTCTATCTCTCTACCAAATCTCTACACTTTTGCCTACAAATCTTCAACTTTTGCCTATACACCCTTAACCAAATTTTCTCATCTTTAAGCTGTGCTATTCTTGAGCTTGGTTTGAGCTTTAGAGGTGTGTTTACTTGGTTTTGTTGCTTGGAATTGCTTTTTCTCTTCAAGAGATATAAGGCTTTACCTATTTGCTTGATTTCTCTATTATTTTTCCTACTGTTTTTCCATTGATTTGGACTGTAAAACCTCTGTGTTTTTTTTTTGGCTAAAGCTTGGGTTTAAGGCCATTAAAGGTAGAGGGGTTGATAGTCCTTCTTTATACCTTGTTTTGGAGGCCTTTGCCGTTGTGTTTCCCACTCTTTTACTATCTTTTTCCAAACCTTTAAACATTGATTTTCAAAGCTTTTTTAGTGGCCAAAATCATGTTTTGAAGTCCAAATTTGGAGAGGTTAGCCTCTCCTCCTTGTGTCTCGTTTACTAGCCTAATTTGCTCTATGTGTTAGCATATTTTCTAGTTTTTTTTGTCTTAAGTCTAGCATGTTTTAGGCTTTGTTTAGGACTATTTTAGACCTGTTTTTGGTTGTTTCAGTCGTTTAAGCTTTATATAGCATACTTTTAGTGTAATAGTCCTTATAAGCTTGATGTTTTAGGTCTTAGACATTACTTATTTGAGTTGATAGCACTTATTTTAGGACTTTCATACTTCATTTTAGCACTAATAATCTCTGCAACCTCCTTCCATTCTTGGCTTTTTATTTTTCTTTGAAAGTGGTTTCAAGTCACTTGCTTGCCCAAGTATGAAATTGAGGTTTCATACTTAATGGTTTAATCCCTTAGGGGGTTCATTACCAATGGTATGATGCTTCTTTCATACCCAAATCAACTTGTGTTTTGAGCCCTCTTTCTATTAGAGGACTTTAATTCACCATTGGACTTAATTGAATTAAAGAATGGAAAGGTAACTAGAATGGAAAGGTAACTAAAATGGAGTAACTAAAACTTGGAATTAAAAGTGAGGAAGATAATAATTTGGTTGTGTTTGATCAGACGTTAATTGAACATATGGAAGCTTGAACCATTCCATACTTGCTAGTGATGAAATGATTCAAGTCTCCAAGGTCAACTTCTTCCCTTGATCATTCATGAAAGGGAGGAGGTTTGTGTTTTGTTTTGCATTTATTAAACTTGCACACATGGTTTCACAAGCCATCATGCAATGAAATTGCATCCATTAGTGGTTTGTGAACCAAACTTACTACTCCTTTGATTTGCTCATGAAAATGAGGGGTAAGTTATGAAAACAAACCCTTGAAGTACCCTGTATATGCTCCGTTTGTCCTCTATTGCAGCAAGATGAACCTATGCAGTAGTGGTCGGCAGGTAACCGGCAGACTACCTTTGATGGCTGGCCAGCCATCACCGGTGGCCGACAATCCTCATCACTGGCCGGTCGGCCACTGGTGCAAAATTGAGCAATGAGTTTGTAAGGCAAAGTAGAGTGAGCAGTAGTGTTGGTGTTCAACTATGCAAACAGAGGCATTCAGAAACAAAACAGTGATTTTTCGGGTGGAAACCGAGCATGAGCATGAACATCTCTCGTTTCCCAAGGCGTAGTAGTTAATTGTGTAACTTAATTGCTTATTTTAATTGCACTTGTGTTGTAATTATTTAGGGGTGGTTTGGGATGATCCAAATAAGTGCATTTTTTTTTCTTTTTATGAAATATGGGTTGGGTATGGATTGGGTTTGAAGTGATGTGGCAGAGAGGTGATGTGACTTAAATAAGATGATGTGACTTAAATAGGATAGTGACTTTTTGGCTTTTTGACTTTTTTAGGTTATGACAAACAAGGCCTTAATTAGTTAATTAACTAGAATAGTTAGTTGATTCAAGTGTTGCAATAATTAGTTAACTGGAATAGTTTAAGCTAATTTCATTTGTCTTGTAATAGTTAGCTTAATTAGATTTAGCTTAGCTTAGTTAGCTAGTTAGCTTAGTTTATTCATTCGGAATCTCCTTCGTGAGAGCGCTTGTATGTTTTCCAACCTCACATCTTTCTCCCTTTTATTTAACTGCTTACGATGGTTAGTTTAGGGATATCATGTTTCAATTAGCATTCTCTATGTTTGCATCCATTTGTATTTCATGCACCGAGGCTCGGCGCATCATTGTAACTGCATTGTCGTTTCAATACTTCTTTGCATACGTGCTTAGATCGCATGTTATCAAATTGTTTCATATGCCATGTTTAGTAGCTGAGCCTATTTAGTTGCATATCGTATGTGTTGCATTAGTCGTATTGCATAAAGTTAGGATCATGCATTTTCTAACTTTTTTGTTTATTTTGGCTTGGAGTACTAGGTGAGCCTTTACTCGCTTTAGCATAAATTGCATGAGTGTGATTATTGCCATGTCTAGCATGCTTGCCATGAGGCTAAGTTCTTAAATGTTATAACTGCTTGAATGCCTGTGGATGAAGGCTTATTGCTTGAATTAGGATAATTTCAGTAATGTTTATATGCGATCACTTTTTTCAAGTGATACATATTAGAAACAATTTTTAAAACAAACATGAATCAAGTGTTCCAATTCTTGTGATTTAGTCTATACTTGTGTGTACGCATCACATAGTAATGCTAGCCTAATAAACTGGAATAACAACATATGATGTTGATAAAAATCATATCATGATTAGTAGAGGCCGATCTTTGATTGGGCGAGCGGGGGTGTTCAAATGTATTCATGACCTTCCCCTCTCGTACCTAAGTTCTCGAACCAAGACAATCTTGGTGATGACGGACACGTGGCCTTTGGCACGAGTCATGGGTTTCCTAAATTTCCTTAAAATATTTAGGTGACGACTCTGTATCTGGCAAAGCAGTCCATTTTTGGCAATTTGATTCCAAATCGATTTTCTAAAAGATTTGCCAGATTTGGACTCTTTGGTGTTTATTAATTTCACATTGCACTTGTGAGATTAGATTCAGATCCGTAGGAGTCCGATACTGTAGGGCTTATTCGTCTTTCAAAAGGAGGCACGAAAAAGCTGAGCTACAATCCCGTACCATCATAACACAAGTATGAAGATACACTACGCGTAATTAACACATTACTGACCCTTGCTTCATCAAGCCATAACCACCATAACCGACTTTACTAGCGTGAGCTAGAGGGGAAGGAACCCATTTCAAAGCACCAAACTTTACCGGCCCTCGAGCTGGAGGGAAGATGAACCCGCTCACAATTTACCGAGCGCGAACCGAAGGGAAGAGGAACCCATGTCAAAGCGCCAAACTTTATCGGGCGCAAATCTAGAGGGGAGAGAAACCCATATCAGTGTGCACTTTTATTCAACTAAACAATTGACACATTATTCCAAATTTCGCAAATTATTCAGCAACGTCAATACCATCATTCACTGATGGTCAAGGTCACAGCCTCATAAACAACAAGTACCAAGTCCATGAATTCAATTTTGTCTTCTTGATTTAGATTTTATCAACATTTATACCTTGCATAACTTTCATCTTTTAACTCCAATTAATTCAACTTCCAATGTTTTCAAAACTCATAATTAAAGTCTCTTCCATCACTACCATCCCATCTTTATGATTCAATTCAAAATATTCAAATTTGTTTCAACAAGTAGTAATTCTTCACGAATACAATTATTCACTTGTTTTAAAACAAAATGTCAGCTCCTCTTACTTCTCATTCACAAAAGTATATAAATGTTTTATTGATTTCCAAAATTTATTTTCTCTTCTCTCCAAACTCCCAATACCCACAACAAATTGTCACATCTTTCTCATTAATTATCAAAACTCAACTAGTAATTTATTTTCATAATCCAACACATATGTAACACAAATTAATCCCATCTCTCAAACAAATAAATAACCAAAGGATTTTGGGCTTTTCATCGCAACCCTCATAAACAAGATTAACCAATCCAAAAATTTTCATACAGAAAACATTTACCAACGCCCTTTTTATTTCTCCAAAATTTCAATTTTTTGACAATTATTACAACTTAACAATTATAAAATCATAGATAACAATTAACACAAATTAAATTCCATGATGACTTTCTTTATTTTCTTACATACCTGTTTTCACATTTTTAATACATAATACCCCATATGGTTCAAATGAAATCAAATGATCAATTTTACCATCGTTTCCATAGCCCATAAACAATTAATTACGGCTTTTTACTCTAATCCTCTTAAACTTGTTCCTCAAACATACAATCTCATATATTCACAATAAAACACAAGATTTAACTCTAGATCATAAAATCCTAACCCTCATCACTTGTTTTCAAAAAAATACCCAACAAATCAAGTTTTTAATACAATAAAAACTACTACATGTCTATCTATAACGAGGTATTAAAAAGGAGTAAAGAAAACCCTACCTCAAAGAGAGAAGAAGAGCAAATCCAAAAAAATCAACTTTGCCGGAATTTGATCTCCACCGGTCAAAACATAGCCCTCGAGACACTCATCATTTTTGTATAAGGAACTAGTATCAAAATATCGCTGGATCTTTGTAGATCAAAGAAAATGTGAAATATGGTGAGAGTTTAGATAGAAATGAGAGAGAAAGAAAAGTTAGAGAGAGATAGAGTGATGAGAAATGGTCAAAGAGAGAGAGGGATCTGATTTGAGTGAAAAGAGCACATAAATCGATGTCTGGATGCACAAAATCCGCTCGTATGGATCAACTCAAGGAAAAAATGGCTTTCTTGTGACATCCACTCATGCGGAATTCAAATTTTCTCTTATGCGGATTTGACCAGACAGCTTTTGCTGGGTGACTTCAAACAGTCGTGTCTCTCTCGTTCTGAAACGAAATATAGTCAATTTTACATCTAAATTGAATCCCCGGAAATAAGCTTTCTAACGGTTTTAGCCTCACATCAAGATTCAAGATGTGGAGAAAGAAAAAGCCAAGAGAGTGAACACTACTCAAAATAAATATTCAAATCTGGCATTATTGGGCTAATCTTACTCGACCAACAAGTTAACTCATCAATCAGGCTCCAAACAATGAGGAGGAGGTCTCAATTATAATAACTACAAGGTCAAATGCAACCCATAACTTTTCAAAAGTCCCCAAAAAAAATGTAAGTATAGAGTAACGGTTATCATTTCATATAAATAAGTCGAGATTAAGACCTGGGACACTGCAACCTCCCCTTCTTAGGAAATTTCCTCCTTGAAATTGAAGTCACTCTAAGATTCAAACAAAAACCGAAAACAAAGGATGACAAGTGCAAACTCAAGTGTTAAGCCAACATACGGAATGGCCTCCTGAATCCTATCTCAATGCTTCAAGAACACTTGACTACCAAGGGTAACACGAACAAGATATGATAAGTCATCATCGACTCCTCCACTACGATCCAAGAGAGTTTGGTTAAACCGAATGAAAAGATTTAGTCATGAACTTCTTGACAACCCACAAGACTCGTTAGGTTTTTACGAGACAAAATTCGATCACAAAAACTCACACACCCCATTTACAATCTTTCCTTTGTTACACACATCGTGAAAAGACTACCGGTAGGTCAATAACTCAACTTAAGGATCATATCACACTTAAGCCACTGAGGCTCTCAATCAGTTCTCACAAAAATATATACATATGAGTTACACTCACGAAATGTGGCCCATGAGGATGACTCCCTAGCACAACAAGTTTCAACGAAAATAGTTTATTCTGAACTAGATACACAAAATGATACAAGTATCCGACATTCACATCATTACTTGACCAAGAACAAGTGCACAACTACAAACTAGCAATTTAAGCTTAGTTCATTACACAACATTACAAATTAAGGAATTGATCACACGCCTCATGTTATTAAAAATAAATAAATAAATAAATTCCTCATTTTCCTTAAAAATTTTCTTTTCTTTCATACTAAATTTCTCAAAAGGGAGCCCCAAACTCACATTGAGTACAATAAAATGATTTTTTTCACATTTCTGACTACAATTCATTAGTTTTGTATATGTTGTCTAAAAACAAACAAGTGTGTTCACAACAACGATGTTTTCAATCTCAACATTGCCATTCAAGACCATGATACTAGGAAACTCTTTTCCTTAACATGATAACTGGTGAACCTCACTATACCCAACAATACCCATCACTACTACAGTGATGTCATAACTCAATCATAACACATTTTTTTTTCTTTAAATAACAACTCATAGAATATAAAAAGTAGTGCACATACAACTAAAAAATATAAAAATTGGGAGTTTCATCCCTCCACAACTATCATCGCAATTTATCAATCATATAGTTGCCCAAGTGCGCTCATAAAATCATAGTTCCACCATATTACCTCAACTCAAGGGATTTTCACATAAACAAAACGATACACAATATGTCACACTCACAAGTGTCACCCAAGGCACTCTTCACCTTTACGACCTCTTACTCAAACTAAGGCAACTCTCGAGATGACTACATGTCCATCAATTTTGGATACCAACCAACCAACTCAACAATCCTCAATGCTCGGCATCAAACACTAATAGTCACCCGACGCTACTCACCCATACTTGGGTTTCAACAAACATTCTTGCACCTCCCTTGAGTCTGAGCTAGAGTCTTCGAGACCAAGCTCACTATGGCTGCCCTCTCCTGACATTTCCTTCTAGAGACTCATTACATAACTCTCATTCCCAAGTCAACTCATTATATGTTCATGCCTATAAGGAAATTAAACACCTCATATCACCCACAAAGAGATGACAAGGTTGCTAATCAATCGTATCGAGCATACAAGATATATAGAATAAACATCACACTCACCAAAGAGCATTATCAACTTTATCAATAAGTCCCTAATACTCATGAGAAATGAATCATGCTGCCTCTAATCACACTTACCCAAAGATAAAACAGTACTGCTTGCGAGATACCCCAAAGCCTGTCACAACCACACATAATTATCTCACTCCCAAGAAGCAACTTTTAATCAAAAGAGGCTCACAGGTCCATGCATAGTCATAAGACGATAGGCAATTGCACAACAATATTAGGATTATCCATTCTAATAATGGCTTCTCAAATAAAAGTAATACATAATTCATTACATGCCAAAATCGTTGGAATTTATAAAACAAACATGCTAACAACAATGAGGTATGATACCCCTGCATCCAACAATATATCAGTTATACTAACAAGGCAACAAAATTGCTAAATACTCCATCACTCTCCCATGTACTTATCTGCCCCTACGTGAGCTACTGAAACTAGCTTCGTCCCCGCTGAGGACAACAACGCCTAATATAGCCCAACATATTACACCTAGAGCAAGTAGGTGGCCCCGAATTCTGTGACTGATTCAAAGAAATCTGGGTCTGATTGGACCTCTTGAAGGACGAGTCTGAAGAAGCAAATGTAGTTTGAGGCAGAAACTGCACCTGTGACTGAGATTTCGACCGTCTCTAGCTCTTACTAAGCCTAGTGCGCTTTCTAACAGTAGAGGCCGCTGACATGGCCTCCTTCATTTCCCGACCAACACCAAAAATTGTGGCCTCAACATGGGCCACTGCCTCCACGAGTATGTAATAGTTCCTATACATTCTCGCAATAACCATATCCTAAATAACATCACACAACCTTCTCTCAAATTCAATACAACGACGTTCCTCTGTTGCCACCAACTCTAGAGCGAATTTAGACAAACTAGTGAACTGCACCTCAAACTGTGGTAAAAGAGTTGTGTTGTAAGAACCTGAATTTTTAGACAACTAATTAATTTGTTAATAATAATATTTAAGTCAATTAATAGTGATTATTAAATTATTAAATTATAATGTTAATAGCATCATGATTAATACCAATATTAAACTCCTTTAAATAAAATTATTTATCTTTATGTGATTAAATTTCTGTATCTAAATACAGTTGTGGAAACTAAATGAGTTAAAAAGATAATAACTAGTAGGGAGCAATACATCTAGTGAATAGATTATATATATACATTGATTTTATTTTGTGCACCAAAAAAAAAAAAATTAGATTTTTTGGCCAGAGGATTCGGCCACATTTCCTTCATAAGGAGGCATTCATACGAACACACTCAAGGCCTACACCTTGTAGGTAATGTTTTCCAAGTCAAGAAGAAGAAAATAAATATATAAATAAATAAATAAATCTGCCTCCAAACTCCTACAAATGCAGCACTATTTTAGCCATTCTATTGCTACACACACGGCTGAACAAGGGAAAGGAAAATAGGAGAAAAGAAAGAAAAGAGGGAGAGAGGAGAGGGCGCTTGGTGGTCACTATTTTGAAACTAATCTCGAAGATAGTTTGTAAAAGCTCTTGAGGTAAGAATACTTTACCTCTATCCTCCCTTAGATATTCTTAACTGAATTTATATATTAAATATATGCAAGAGTATGCATTGTTAATACATACATTGCAAGATAGCTCAATGCATGTTTACATTTTGATAGAACGAAAATTTCATGATTATATGATTTCTATTCCTTCTTGCAAGCATAGATTAGATGGTTTAGCTACTAATTTTATCTTCTTATGTGTTCAAATATTCTCCACTGTTTGAAATAATCTTTTATGAGGGTAAAATGAGATAAGGTTAGTTCATTTTTATTTGAAACTTATATTTTTAGATTTTATCGGATGAAAATTGCTCTAATAAATTGAAAATAACTTATGTTTAAAATATGTTTGTACTGGAGTATATAGAAGTGTTCAATACACATGTAAAATTTTTATAAAATCATTGGACACTATTTCCTTACCGAAGTAAATGTTTGTCCTAAGTGTTGCTTACAACACAGTAGAAACAATGAATTCAAACAGGTCCCATTTTCTCTGAAAATGGTATTTTTCTGCACGACCACTGGGGATAGTTTGATACAAGAGTTACCTTTAATTTGCCTCTAATTTCACAAAGAATGGATAAGTCTAAGAGGAGAAATTGCAGTTTTACTAAAATGCAATAGAATCTATACAATTTTCTTAACAAAATTATTTGACCATCTTCCATTGGTTTTCAATCTTCAAGCTCCTCTATAAATATGTTCTAAACTCAAATATCTAGAAATAAATTCTGACGATACCTCTTTTTGACATCGATTGAGGCCCCTTTTATTTTTCAAACACAGATCACCTGTGTTGGAAGTCGCTGTAGCTTAGTGTCCTAGAAACCAGTTTTCTTCCAAATTTTATTTCTCCATTTTAAAATCATTTTTAGTCCTGGTAGTATTCTCAAAATATTTTCCTAACTCAATGAACTAGCACCAGCTAAAATATTGTAATAATTGAACTTCGTTTGGTATGGGTTTCATTATTTTTAGTCCGACCATTCAGTGCTAAAAATAAGAAGTATGGGAAATTCTAAGAAATTTTGTGATGACTCCTGAGACATTCTATAATGTTTATTTTGGTTGTCATACGTGGTTGTGTTGTGCTATATAAACCTTATGTCACTGTGGTTTTCAAACTAAAACTTGCTCATGCATCAAAATGTGAATTCAATGAAGTAAAGGAACACGAAATTGAACTGATGCATTAAAGTTTAAAAGTGATAGGGTGAGCCCGGTTTAGAGTCTTGCACAAGTGAGTTACGAACCCTAACATGGTATGGGAAGGTATTTTGGCTCTTATCAGTATAGGCAATATAAGGTTGGTGGTGCAGGTGTCACAACATAGACCGTGATGTCACGACTCGGGTACGTAACCCTGGTGCGTGGACATCATTGGTGGTTACGGCAAGTAACATTTGAATATTTGACCAAGGGGGATTCAAAATCGCCCGTGGCTATTGTTTAGCGGTTGAATGGAAATAGTGCTCTGCGGAGAGTCACTTAAACTTACCTGATAAACTAAACCTATGAGAATTTAAAAGAAAAGTTGGCATTTTCCTACTGATGAATTACTACTTCGGCTTGCCATTTTTCTTATTATGTGTTGCTATTATTTCAACTGATAACATTCCTATTATGCTTATTAAACGCTACTTGTTACTGTATTACAACACAATATTCATTATTTGTGAGTATTATTATCGGAGTGGTTATTTTCGGGTTTTAGTATCTTATGAGCTCGTCGCTTATTGGCATTCCCATTGACTTGGCATTTTATGCCAGGTACCAAAGAAACTAAAGGAGACATCGATGTCTTAAAAGGCGACGTTTGGCCTTGGTAAGTGTGCCTAAGTCCCATAAACCATTTTTCTGAGTTATCTAGTTTTTCTCTAGTTATATATATATATATATATATATGTATTTGTGTTTTTATTTCATGAATGTATTAAGACTAAGTTCTAAGTTTGATTGGAGTTGTAATTTAAGAACTTTTAATTTCTGTTTTGTTAATTAATGGATGATGGCAAACTTGGTGGCAACAATGATTAGAAGTTCTTAATTAAGAAATTTGATTTTAAGTTTTAAACTTTAATATGATGTCCTCAAATTTTGGGGCATCACAACTTGGTATCAGAGTATAGGTTGAGAAAACTTTGAGAACTTGACGAACCGTAAGCCTGCTTGTTGAACAACTTATTAGTGGTCATAATGAGCATTTTTTTAGTTACTAAGTGAAATTTTGATTTTTGTAGATGGAAAACCAAAATTAGAATGGATTGTTGGAGGAGGAACCTAAGTTGTTTTTAGATGAACCTATTGATTTGGAAGAGGATCTAAAAGAAGAGCTAGAAGAGAACTTGGAAGAAGAATTCGACGTAGGAGCTGAAGATAATTTCGATTATGAGTTTGACTCTAATCAGGAAGTAGAGGAGTTTTATCCTGAATCCCCGATAGAGAACGGCCCTGAGGCGGCTTTGAGACACATAAAGGTGTCGCCCGTCCTACCGTATGGAAAGGCAGTATTTGTAAGGGTTACCCCTACTAGGATGTGCTATTAGAGGAGCTCGCCTAGAATTGTCATGTTTATCGGGCCAGTCTAGATAAAAGAATAGCTGGACAACAATTTCTATCGAATATGGAACCTACCATCGCTGTACATCGCAAACAAGGGGATGTGTTGCTACTCCAAGATATCCAGACTACCCAACCTTCTTATGGTTATGTTGTCCGAACCCTAGACCCATTGGTGAATTTTTATAGAGCTGCCACATATCATGAGATCCCTACTTATGTGATTAGGCGAATGATGTGTCAAAATGGGGTGAGAATGGTCCTTATTTGCTTGGAGTGTTATGGGTTTCCCAATGAGGCAAGGGAGTTTGAGAGATAGTGCGTCAACGTTGTGCTCACTTGCTTGGTTAGGAGATGACAAGTGTAAAAGTTAGGACAACAACAAATTTTGTAGTACTTAATTGTAATAGTCCTAGTTTCTAACTTAGGGTTTTTTGCGGAAATACTACAATGTAATGGAAAGCAGTATAGAATGAATTTTTTTTTTCTTTCTCTTTTCTTTCTTTTATGAATGTATTGATCTTTTATTATTATTAATGAAGTCTTTTATTTAAAAGTTTATGGCAGAAAGAACTAGAGGAAATGAATCCAAAAACAACAACAATAACAACAACAACAATAACAACAACAGCAACAACAACAACAACAACAGCAACAACAGTGACGTCATGAATTTCGCTCGGACAATTACTAATGAATTAAGAAACCAACCTCAGCGTGAAAACAACAAGGCAGAATTACTAGTGAAACTTCAAAAAATCAGACCCCAAATTTTTTTCAAAGAACCTAATCCTTACACGGCTGAGGCATGGATAAGACAAGTGAAGAAAATATTGGAGACGTTAGAAATTCAGAACAAGCAGGATCTATCACGACCCGCTCCCCGTACCCAAGGGTTAAGCATCGTGATGGCCAGTAATTAAAGTTACCTATGGCCAATTCTTGAACAAATAAATAAACGCGAGCAGAAAAAATATTTAAGTGAGGGTACCAAAATAATCTTTGGAGCTTTTACTTTCATAACAAAACTCATTAACCAAAAGGCCGATATTTACATATGAAGTGCTATGTGTGTCTATTCCACAGCCCCGCATCTAAGACTCTCCAAAAGCTATTTTTGAATTGCATTGTTTCCTAAAAATTGGTAAACAGCGATATGCACATGGCAGAGTGAGAAATATTATACTAAAAGCATAAGGGCGTAAAATCATCATGGATAATTTTTAGCTAAATCAAGCTTGATATTAAAATATAGAGTATATAATACAGAGATCATTTGACATATAATACAAAATCATATAAACAAAATAATCATAATCGCGGTACAGAATAGAGCATAACAGATGTATGGACTTAAGAGGTGACTCGTATGAACTTTAGAGGTGGCTCCCACCATAGTGTAGCAATTAGCTCCGTACAACACTTTGCTCTATACCAAAAATCAGAGTGTTAGTGGATCTATGATAGACAGAGGGTCACAAAGTGACTAATTAGAGAGCCAATGGTTATTTAAGTCTCCCAAGGCATGAGACTCTCGTGGTGGTACTTACCAAAATAAGTATTTATATAATCATAGTCAAATAATTATTAAAAGTTAAATAAACATATCCATGGGTTTCATTTTAAGCAAATAGGGTTCAGAAAATAATCTACGTAATTGAAACATTAATATAACAATAAAGCATAAATTATATAAAATAATTCGTGGTAACTCAAAACATTCGTAAAATATGTTATGGTGACTCAAGGTATAATATTGCTCACCTTAAAATTAATACCTCACTCTTTCTTCTTTACTTCTAGTATTTCTTCTCATTTGCTTGCTTCTCATTTCTTATTTGAGGCACCATTTTATAGGTGTTTCCCACCCTTTTTGATTCAATTCACTTGTTGCCCAAGTAACCACGTGGCCCTCCATTTAATTCACTTAATTGCATTCTTATCCAAGGCTCTTTTATCCATTGATCTCATTTTGTATTTTTCTTTTCTTTTGAGTTTATCTGAGCTTTATCTACAATAACTATTAGCTTAATTCTACATTGACCCTAGTTAATAGAATAATTGTACAATAACTCTTAATGTAAGTTAAATTATACTTTATTACATACCATCATAAAATTAATTATTTTATCTTACTATTATTATCATTATTATTATTATTGTTATTATTATTATGATTGATTGTGGTATTAATTAAAATTTAAGATTTTTCTCATTTATAATTAAATATTACTAATATAAAATTTAAGGGATAACTTAAATTTTCGGGTTGTTATAGGACCAAGTGTCTTTCGCCTCATTTCTCCTTGACAGGGAGGCCGATTTCTAGTGGACAATGATCAAGGAAAGTCGTCAAGTGACAGAACTATCTTGGAGACAGTTTGAGGAATTTTTTATGGAAAAGTACTTCCCAAACTCAATAAGACAAGAGATGATCCAAGAATTTCTACAACTAAAACAAAAGGGCATGATTGTGACACAGTATGCCAATCGATTTAAAGCCCTTTCTTGCCATGCCATAGTTATAGTGGCAAATGAAACAGACAAAGTAAGGCACTTTGAGTGGGGACTCGACTCGGGAATCCGAGACAAGCGGGTTGTAGTGCAACTACCAACTTAGTAGATAGGGCTCTTACTTTAGAAAGAGAAAAGATGGGCACTGCAAGAACTTAAGGTCAGCAGTCCAGAGCCAACCAGCAAAGAAGTGGAGGACCCTCAAGGAACAATAGGACCCCTGCAAGGTTTTTATTCTTGGAAATCCCGTTTGACAAAACTCCGTTCAGTTGTAGTTTTATTCGATCTTTTATTTCAGTGAGGTTATGAGTTTTAGATGCGAATCCAACTCAAATTGTGCTTTACAAAGAAGTTTCAGAAGATAATTCTTTCATGTTTGCCACTTCACTGACTCTATTGGGAATCAAGTTGCCTGGTCAGCTCGCGGGGGTCTAGGGTGCAGCGCCCCTTGGTCGGTCCGGGGTAGCGCCCAAGCGGGGTTGAGGGGCAGTTCCCCTGAAGAAAAATGTAAAATTGCAATCGAAATTGGTTTTTCGCTCGAGCGGCCATTCCTGCGCTTGAGCGGAGATGCAATCCGTTCAGAAGTTTCACTCACCTACAAAAGTACTGGGAGTTTTTTTTTTCCCGCTCGAGCGGCCATTCTTGTGCTCGAGCGGTCATTCTTGCGCTCGAGCGAAGATCGCGGATCAGTTTTCTATAAATATGTGGTTTTATCATTTTTTAGGGTAACGGCTTCCAAATCTTCTTCTTGGATATTAGGATTTATATCTGGAGCTTCTTTGCTAGTTTCTTTAATAGTTGTTTGAGTTTAAATCTGGATTGAAAAGTGTACATCAAAGGATTGTTTATTTTGTTCACTACAAAAGAGAGTGTTGTTCTTCGGTGGATTCCGTGGAATTCAGGCCTGAAGTTTTGGTGGATTCTGCAGTGGCTCATCATCGTGATTCAACATCGGCGTTGTGGATTCAACGTTTGGCAAGACAATTTCGATGTGAAGATGGGGCTGGAAGAGACATAAAGGGGTCAGTTCGATGCGGGCGTGGATTCGCTAAGTAATTGAGAGTACACTTGTGTAATTCCTTGATGTCTTCTTAGTAGATTGTTTTGTGGCTTTTGGCCGTGGTTTTTTATCACAATTGGAGGCGCTCCAATTGTGGTTTTTCCATATTAAATCGTTGTGTTGATTTGTCTTTGATTGTTTGATTGGGATTACTATTTACTCGTTAAAATTGATACATAATCACAAGTCAATATTTAGGAGATTTCTAGATTTTTTCGGTACCTTATGCTAGGGGGCCACAACAACAACAAGTGTACAATCTTGAACAACGTAATAGGGAAGGGGTTAGAAATTGCTATGAACATGGCCTAGAAGGGCCCTTTAAGAACAACTGTCCTCAGAGGCCAGGCTACTACATCAAGCAAGGGGGAGTCGCTCAATTAAACAATTGCACACCAGCTCTGGGAACACGAGTTGTGCAAAATTCCTAATCCGGCAGAGGTCAGCCACTAGCTAATCAGAATATGGCACAATTGAGTACTTAACAACTAGGAAATGTCAATGCAGGGAGGCCTTGGAGGCCAAATCAAGGTGCCACCAGGAGGTCTTTGCACTCCAAGAAGAAGAAGACACTAGAAATCCTTCAGTGATTCAAGGTATACTCATCCTTATGAACTCTTTTGTACAAGTCTTGTTTGATTCTAGAGCATCACACTCTTTCATATCTGCTTCATGTGTCACAACTTTAGGATTAGAACCAGAGCGTTTAGGAACACCTATGAGTGTAGTTTCACCACTAGGAGGTCAAACTCAAGTAGATCTTGTATGCAAATCGTGTGAGCTAGGAGTCTCCAGTTTACGTTTAACTTACGACCTAAAAGTCATGGAAATGTCAAATTTTGATGTTATCTTAAGAATGGACTTGTTATCAACCCATAGAGCCACCATTGATTGCTATCGAAAGACGGTGAATACCTACTTTCATGACAGAACGCAATTCCAATTTAAGGGGGATAAATAAGATTCCCTATCACTGACACTTCAAAAGTCAAAGTGGCACGATCACCTGGCTAGATAGCTAGCCACCTTAGTTCTGGATGATAAAGATCGTATAGAACTAGGGCTACCTCGTGTGGTGTGTGAGTATGCTGATGCATTTCTAGAGGAACTACCAGGACTACCCCCAAAGCAAGAAGTAGACTTCACCATTGAACTAAAACCTGGTACATCACCGATCTTAATGGCACCACATCGTATGACACCAGTTGAATTGAGAGAGCTAAAGACACAATTACAAGAATTATTGGACAAGGAATTTATAAGGCCAAACATGTCCCTGTGGGGAGCACTAGCCTTATTTGCTAAAAAGAAAGATGGGACACTTAGGTTGTGCATTGATTACCAACAACTCAATAGATTCACCATTAAGAATCGGTATCCACTACCTAGGATTGATGACCTCTTCGACCATCTTAGAGGGGCAAAGTATTTCTCAAAGATAGACCTCAGGTCTGGGTATCACCAGTTGCATATTCGGGAAGATGATATTCCTAAGACTGCGTTTTGAACCCATTATGGCCACTATGAGTTCGTAATGATGCCATTCGGCCTAACCGATGCACCAAGCGTGTTCATGAGCTTAATGAACAAAATATTCACGCCTTATTTAGATCAATTTGTGGTAATTTTCATTGATGATATTTTGGAATATTCCAAGTCTGAAGGAGACCATGAACAACACTTGAGAATAGTACTTCAAACCTTGAGAGAGAACTAACTGTATGCCAAGGCTAGTAAATGTGAGTTCTGAATGGAGGAATTAAAATTTTTGGGTTATGTGGTGTCTGAAAAGGAAATATCAGTGGACCCAACTAAAGTAAAGCAATGACAGAATGGAAGTAACTTGAGAACACATTCGAGATTCATAGCTTCTTAGGATTGGCCGGTTATTATCGAAGATGCATTTAAGACTTCTCAAAATTGGCCAAACGAATGACACATTTGACTCAAAAAGGAGTTAAGTTTGAATGGAACGAGTCTTGTGAAAATTCATTCCAAGGATTTAAGAAAAGATTGATGAGTGCCCCTATTCTCATTGTACCAGAACGTGACGTTGGGTACAATGTGTATTGTGATGCTTTCAAAGAAGATCTAGGGTGCATATTAATGCAAAATGACAAGGTGGTGGCATATGGATCAAGGAAATTAAAGAACCATGAGAAGAATTATCCTACTAATGACTTCGAGTTAGCAGCCATAGTTCACGCACTCAAAATTTGGAGACACTAACTGAATGGTGAAAAGTTTGAGATATTCATTGATCACAAAAGCTTGAAGTACCTGTTCACCCAAAAAGACCTAAACATGTGTCAGAGAAGCTAGATGGAGTATCTTGAGGATTATCATTTTACCCTTTCCTATCATCCCGGCAAAGCTAACGTGGTGGCAGATGCTCTAAGTCACAATAATAGAGGGATTGTTGCTAGTTTAGCACTTAGAGAATGAAATATGGTTGGAACTATCAATGAATTTGGGGTACAAATGGAGGTTCAAGATGAAAAGGCTTACCTTGGTGCTCGGATTGCTACGCTTAAAATTTTGAGCAAGATATTAGAATCACAAAAGT
This sequence comes from Camellia sinensis, assembly GCF_055761805.1. Classification (NCBI taxonomy): domain Eukaryota; kingdom Viridiplantae; phylum Streptophyta; class Magnoliopsida; order Ericales; family Theaceae; genus Camellia; species Camellia sinensis. The sequence goes on from NC_138972.1 coordinate 67,240,959, forward strand.
ACGATCAGGAGGTAACATTCATCAAGGCATGAATGGAATCTAGTGAAACCATGCTTGGTTGGGAAATTCACACAGATGGAAGTTTGAAATATCAAGGTCAAATGTTTGTGCTAAGCGACGACTCACTAAGAGAAAATGTACTTAAGGAATTCCACCATTCAGTATTCGCAATATATCCAGGAGGTATTAAGATGTACCAAGACTTCAAACACCAATATTGGTAGGGCGGAATGAAAAGGGATGTACCAAAATTTGCATCTCAGTGCCTGACATGTCAACAAGTAAAGGCTGAACACAAAAGACCGGTAAAAACACTTCAACCCTTACCAATCCTGGAGTGGAAATGGGAACACATAACCATGGATTTTGTGACTGGTTTGCCTCGATGACCACAGGGACATGAAGGCCTGTGGGTAGTGGTAGATCAACTAACTAAGATAGCCTCATTCTTACCTCTCAGGCCATCAGATACGTTAGATTCACCTAGCAAATTGTTCATCAAATAAGTGATCAGATTACATGGAATACCAGTTAGCATTGTGTTTGATCGTGATCTTTCATTCACTTCTTAATTTTGGCAGAGCTTATAGAAGGCAATGGGAATAAACCTATGCTTTAGCACGACATTTCACCCACAAACAGATAGGCAGTCTTAAAAGACGATAGAAAACTTGGAGGATATGTTTCGAGCTTGCGTTATGGATTTTAAGGGAAGTTGGGAGAAACACCTACCTCTTGTTGAGTTCAATTACAACAATAGTTTCTTGGCCAGTATTGGAATGGCACCGTATGAAGCACTTTATAGGTGACCTTGTTGATCACCAATCTGTTGGACTGAAGTAGGGAAAGCAACCTTGTTAGGACCAAACTTGGTTCAAGAGACCACTAATAAGATAAAACTGATCAGACAACGACTAATCACAGCCCAAAGTCGACAAAAGAGCTATGAGGATCAAAGGAGACGATCTTTAATATTTGAGGTAGGAGATTATGTTTTTCTCAAAGTTTGACCTCGTCGAGGTATTACACGATTTGGAAATAAAGGAAAACTTGCACCTTGTTATGTGGGACCCTTTGAAATTCTGAGCAAGGTGAGAAAGGTGGCATACCGTTTAGCACTACCACCACAGCTTGCAGTAGTGTACAATGTTTTTCATATCTCAATGTTACGAAAGTATGAGCCACACCCTTCCCATGTTATCAACTGGGGAGATATTGATCTCAATGAAGATGCAAACTTTGAGAAAAGGCCTATAAAGATTATGGATCGACGAGAAAAGGACTTGGAGGCAAAGTTATCCACTTGGTGCAAGTGTTATGGCAGCATCAAGGAGTGGAGTAGTCTACTTGGGAAAGAGAGGATGCAATATGAGGCAACTACCCTTATTTGTTTAAAGATAAAGGTACGCGTTAAAATTTTGGGGACGAAATTATTTAAAGGGAATAGGTTGTAAGAACCTAAATTTTTAAACAACTAATTAATTTGTTAATAATAGTATTAAGTCAATTAATAGTGATTGTTAAATTATAATGTTAATAGCATCATGATTAATACCAATATTGAACTCGTTTAAATAAATTTCTTTATCTTTTTGTGATTAAACTCCAACGTTAATTTGTTAGCATCATGATTAAGTCACTAAAAAGCCAAAAAGTCCATACTTATTTCCTGTTTGGGCGAGAAGGGGAGAGGGGGAGAAAATTCAGACTACAAAAAAGACACTTTTGTCCTTGCTTTTGGACCTTTTTGTCAGATAACAATTATTAAAGTGAACACATCACATAGCTCTCACCTCATTCCTCCTCTAAACACTTCTCCTCATCCTCACATCACTATTCCATCAGCCTGGCTGCATTGACGTGGCACATGGTGAGCCACGTAGAAAGTTGCAGAAGTATATACAAAAAAAAAAATTATTTGAAATGCAAATATTGCCCAAGCACTACAACTATGTCAACATGTCCACACATGGGTAGAAACGTAATTTTGCTATTTGTTACAATATTTCATAACACATTTTTTGGAAAAAGTCAAAAAACTATCCAAAACATACATATTTTTTTTCCGAACTTTTTTAGCTAAAAAGTCAAAATGTGCACTCATATAGCACATCCCAAACAACCACTAAATTTCTGTATCTAAATACAATTGTGGAAACTAAATGAGTTAAACAGATAATAACTAAGTTAGTCAGAGAATAATAGGGAGCAAAACATCTAGTGAATAGGTTATATATATACATTGATTTTATTTTGTATGCACACACACACAAAATCATATTTTTTAGGTAGAGGATTCGGCCACCTTTCCTTTCCAACGAGGCATGCTAAGGCATGCATACAAACACACTCAAGGCCTATACCTTGTAGGTAATGTTTCCCAAGTCAAGAAGAAGAAAATAAATATATAAATAAATAAATAAATCTGCCTCCAAACTCCTACAAATATAGCACTATTTCATCCATTCTATTGCTACACACAAGGCTAAACAAGGGAAAGGAAAAGAAGAGAAAAGAAAGAAAAGAGGGAGAGAGAAGAGGGTGCTTGGTGGTCATTATTTTGAAACTAATCATGAAGATAGTTTATAAAGCTCTTAAGGAAGAATACTTTACCTCTATCCTCCCTTAGATATTCTTAACTGGATTTATATATTAAATATATGCAAGAGTATGCATTGTTAATACATACATAGCAAAGAATAGCTCAATGCATGTTTACATTTTGATAGAATAGGAATTTCATGATTATATGATTTCTATTCCTTCTTACAAGCATAGATTAGATGGTTTAGCTACTAATTTATCTTCTTATGTGTTCAAATATTCTCCATTGTTTGAAATAATCGTGCATGAGGGTAAAATGAGATAGGGTTGGTTTACTTTTACTTGAAACTTATATTTTTTTCACTGTTTCAGATTATATCAGATGAAAAATGCTCTAATAAATTGAAAATAACTTATGTTTAAAATCTGTTTGTACTGAGAGTGTATATAGGTGTTCTATACATGTGCTGAATTTTTATAAAATCATTTGGATACCATTTTCTTGCCAAAGTAAATGTTTGTCCTAAGTGTTGCTTACAACATAGTACAAACAATGATTTTAAACAGGTCCCATTTTCTCTGCAAATGGTATTTTTCTGCACGACCACTGGGATAGTTCGATATAAGTGTTACCTTTCATTTTCTGCTGATTTCACAAAAAATGGACAAGTCTAAGAGGAGAAATTGCAGTTTTACTAAAATGCATTAGAATCTGTCCAATTTTCTTAGCAAAATTATTTGACCATCTTCCATTGGTTTTCAGTCTTCAAGCACTTCTGTAAATATGTTCTAAACTCAAATATCTAGCAAGCCATTCTAACCATACCTTCTTGACATTTTTTGATGCCCCTTTTTATTTTTCAAACACAGACCACTTGTGTTGGAAATCGCTGTGGCTCACTGTCCCAGAAACCAGTTTTCTTCCAAATTTTATCTCTCCATTTTAAAATCATTTTTAGCCCTGGTATTATTCTCAAAATATTTTCCTAACTCAATGAACTAGGACCAGTTAAAATATTGTAATAATTGAACCTCGTTTGGTATGGGTTTCATTATTTTTAGTTCGACTATTCAATGTTGAAAATAAGAAGTATGGGAAATTCTAAGAAATTTTGTGATGACTCCTAAGAAATTCTATAATACTTGTTTTAGTTTCCATATGTGGTTGTGTTGTGCTATATAAACCTTATGTCACTTTGGTTTTCAAACTAAAACTCGCACATGCATCAAAATGTGAATTCAACGAAGAAAAGGAATACGAAATTGAACCAATGCATTAAAGTTTAAAGTGATGGGGTGAGCCCAGTTTAGAGTCTTGCGCAAGTGAGTTACGAACCCTAACATGGCACGAGATGGTATTATCGGTATAGGCGATATAAGGTTGGTGGTGCGGGTGTCACAACATAGACTGTTCTCTTAGGGCAGACCGTAATGTCACGACTCAAGGACATAACCCTGGTGTGTGGGCATCATTGGTAGTTATAGCAAGTAACATTTGAATATTTGACCAAGGGGGAGTCAGAATTGCCCGTGGCCATTGCTTAGCGGTTGAGTGGAAATAGTGCTCCGTGGAGAGTCACTTAGACTTACTTGATAAACTAAACCTATGAGAATTTAAAAGAAAAGTTGGCATTTTCCTTATGATGAATTACTGCTTCCGCTTGCCATTGTTCTTATTATCTGTTGTTATTATTTCAACTGATTGCATTCCTGTTATGCTTATTAAACGTTGTTGGTTACTCTGTTACTCCACAGTATTCATTATTTGTGAGTATTATTATCGGGGTGGTTCTTTTTGGGTTGTAGTATCTTATTGAGCTTGTCACTCATTGGCATTCCCATTGCCTTGGCGTTTTATGCTAGGTACCGAAGAAATTAAAGGAAACACTGAGGTCTTGGAAGACGATGTTCAGCCTGTGTTAGCTTGCAGTGTGCCCAAGTCCCACAAACCTTTTTTCTGAGTTATGTAATTTTTCTCTAGTGTTTAATTTTTATTTTTATTTTTTATTTTTATATTTGTGTTTTTCTTTCATGAATGTACTAAGACTAAGCTTTAAGTTTGATTGGAGTTGTAATATAAGAACTTTTAATTTATGTTTTGTTAATTAATGGATGATAGAAAACTTGGTGGCAACAATGATTAGAAGTTCTTAATTAAGAAAATGGATTCGAAGTTTTAAACTTTATTGTGATGTCCTCAAATTTTGGGGCGTCACATTTGCCTTGGCGTAATTTAACAAATTGTGTCCCCAATCTTTCCCGTGCAGAGGGAGGAAAATATTTGGCCAAAAAAGCCTTGGTGAAAGCAATCCAGGTGGTGGTTATAGTGGTCTTAACATACTTCCACCAATACTCGACGTCTCCTCTCAATTGGAAACTCACTAGTTTAATCATCAACCCGTCATCTTCGACTCTAAGCATATCAAAAGTCTTGGTGATCTGCTCCAATCAATCGCTTGCGTTCCATGGCTCAGGCCCTCCTATAAACTTGGGTGGGTAAAATGAAAAAACTTGTTAGTAAGGTTGAGGGTACGATTATCGTCTCTCTCATTACGAGTTAGGGCCTCCCTTACTATCCTTACAATCTTGTGTGCGAACTCCTCGCCTACAATCGATGTTGCTGGTGTAGTTACTATTGGAATTGTTGTACCTCTACCAGCACTCCTACTCCCAACGTGTCTTCTATTTCCCTGTCTAGACATCCTATCAATGGTAAAACCCAATTAGTGAACAACTATAGCCTTCTTTGAGACGCTCACTCACCACCGTTAAGCTACAAGACACACTTAGCACGTAAGCTATAAACATATAAATAAGTTAAACACTCAATCACATAATCGAGCCAAGTCCACATAGATAGTTACTTGTTCCAGAACTCTCAGAGATTTTCCACCAGAAACCACATTGATCAAGCTTGTTTCTAATAAGACCTCAAAGCAAGTTAACCAACTATAAGCACTATCCAAGAGACTTAACTCCATGCTCCCATAAATGCATCATATAAAGTCCTAACACTTAATCTTTCTACATGTAAAAGTCTTCACCAAGCATAACCAAAACCTATTGCGGTAAAAACCACTTCCCACGAGCCCAATAGTATTCAAACCCGACTCGCTCTGATACCAAGTTGTAACGCCCCAATTTTTATTACTCAAATAATGTTACCTTTTCCCTTTAAATCAGTTAATTTCAATAACAATAAACATCAAAGGCATTTAGGAAGGAATAAATTACATTGTCCTCTCTCATGTACTTGAAATGAAATACAATACACGCCCGTAGGCGTTACGTCATCAATTACAAAATAATGAAATATATAATAGGGATTAACCCTTTTTACAATATATTGGCATTTCGCTTGCATTTAAAAGGCCCCTTGGCCAACAATTAACATACTTCAAGTCTCGAGCAACTCTTCACTCCATACCTGAAAAATAATTAGCAACGTGGGATGAACACAAAGGTCTAGCAGGAATCCCAATAATCCTAAACAATAGCAACATATAGATAGCTATGATCATGAATGTTTCACGTATATACATATAGGTAATGTGACAATTTCATACTTCAAAATATACTTATATAGCGATTCTAGTTTAGACCCGACCCGTTGATATTCTAGATCCAGGTTTCTTTGTCTTATAAAGTTGTTCATGTCTTATTCTCCTTATTCCTCATTGAGTTTGGTTATTAGAGTGTCTTGGTTGCGTTTGGAACAGGTTTGGGAGTTAGTTTTTTCAAAATAGTTCTTGTCCAGATTTTGGCTTCTTCGCACAAGCGACACTTCTTGTGCTCGAGTCATCTTTGAGAACTCTCAATACTTTTACAGGCTTGCAGAGATACTAGGAGTTAGCATTTTTCGCTCGAGCAGTACTTCTTGTGCTCGAGCGGTGTTCGCTCGAGCAATGGTCTTCTGTCTGCAAAACTTTTGGGAGTTTGTATTCTTCGTTCGAGCGGTAAACTTCTTCGCTCGAGCTATCTCACTTATTGTGTTTGGTCGCTCGAGCAACATTTCTTGCGCTCGAGCAGTCTATGCGTATATCAGTCTGTAAAGTCACATTTTTTGCTCATTTTTTCATCTTTCTATCTCTTTTTTTAAACATTCTAAAAATCCTAAGTTGAGATCCTTTCTCTTTAAAACTCACATTCTCTCTACAAATACACCCAGATCCATTGATTTCTTCACCCATGTCCCTTTGATAAAAAGGTAGAACACTCCGAGTGCTTCCTTCTGATTGGAACAAAGTTGGGTTTCGGCATTGTTGAAGTTTCTCCATTCCTTCTCTTGTTTTCTAAGTTTGAGGTAGGGATCCTCTGCACTTTCTTATGATTTTTAACTTAGTTATTTGTTATTTTCTAAAACAATATTGTGATTTAGGAATTTTGGACAAATCTAGGGTTTTGGGTTAATAATCAAAAGAGGGGGTTTTCAAATAGATTGTTGGAAAAGATTGAGGAAATATATTTACTGTTGAGTTATGATGAAATGATGGATTTTTATTTTTAAAATTGATTTATAAAGGAAAGAGGATTTTGCCCTGAGAATATCAAATGTTAATTTTGTAATGGTAAATGAAATTGATGTTAGATATGTGGAATTGGATTGATGTTGATGAGGTGGCGGAGTTAGATATATATTATCACTCTCATCTTGAGATTTTTAGAAAGTTTACCTTTATGGAAATTATTTATATGTTTAGAAATATCTGTTTTGGGCTATCGGTGGAGGATAGCTACGATCGTTATAGAAATTGCCTGAGAACTAAAAGAATTGGAATTATTTTCTCATCCATTTACATTGGGCATTGTTGCATATTAACAACTTAAAAATGTTTATTGTTTTGAGAAAAAGAGGTAAATACTTGGTGAATCTGGATAGGGGGTGTGGTTACGATGTTAAGTTGGCCTGTGTATCTTTGGTGAAAAACCAGAAACCCGTGCGGATAGGTGTCGAGCCTTTCGGTTAATATTAGTAAAAAAATTACAAATTGGTAGTACTTGTATAGTCTACTTGCAGACACGTACCTAGAGATTCACAAAGTTGTATTCACAGTCATGTTTTCTATTATAAAGGAAATGATTTCTTGAATTATGATATAGATTTGGCATTGCATGATTTTGAAAGGAGATATAAAATGTTTTTGGCACGAGCATTGCAAACACATTAACCTTATGACTTTGTTAAGATTCATAAACTGTGTTATAGTATCTCTACTGGGTTTTGACTCATCCTATGTGGAAAACCATTTTTAGGTGCGGATGATATGCCTCCACCAAGGCAATAGCTTGGGAGGACTTGGAGCAAGTACTTCATTTTGTTTACTTGTTGTAATTATTTTGTACAAGCCTAGGGCTTTATTTGTATTGAGTTTAAAACTCACTTTTGTTGCAACCAAGCATTGTCTTGGAAAGTTGTAGCCACTAGGGCGTTATCTTATTTGTTTATGTTCATCCTATTCTTGTATCAAATAACATAAGTTATAGATTCGGGGTTAGACTTGTGAATGTATATCTGAATATGTTACTATTTTGTACAAGTAATTAGAAGTAATGGAGGATAACTAATTTATCATGTATTGTTATTTAATTAACATGATGTACAGTTTATTGTCATTCATTTCAGGGTGTGACAACTTACATAAGTACAATTTTTCAAAAGATGCTCTTTAACATAACAAGAAACAAATACTAGTTCTTACCTTTCAAAACTTTCCATTTGCATTTAAAGAAATCTCAACCATTTTTCAGATTACCACGATCTCCTAAGATCGATCTAAACAATATACTTATCCTACATTCTAACTCATTACGGCTACAAGAACAATTACTATATATTATGGCCTTAAGCACAAACGTAAAATGAACATTCACAAATATATATATATATATATATACACAACAATAAACGCGTCAACACGCATTACCATAATTTTCCGGTCACAAGCACAGAAAGCCAATAATACATCTCTTCTCATCACAACACAAGTATGAAGATACTTTATGCGTAATTAACACATAACGGACCCCAGCTTTGTCAAGCCATAAACACCACAACCCATTTTACCGGGCGTGAGTCAGAGGGGAGATGAGCTCATTTCAAAGTGCCAAACTTTATCGATCCTCGAGCTGGAAGGGAGATGAACATGTTCACACTTTACCGAGCACGAATCGGAGGGGAGAGGAACCCATGTCAAAGTGCCAAACTTTGCCGAGCATAAATCCGGAGGGGAGAGGAACTCATGTCAAAGCGCCAAACTTTATCGGGTAAAAATTCGGAAGGGAGAGGAACCTATATCAATGCACACTTTCATTCAACTCAAAAATTGGCTCATTATTCCAAATTTCACAAATTATTCAACAACGTCAATACCATCGTTTACCTATAGCCAAGGTCACAGCCTCATAAACAACAAGTACCAAGTCCATGAATTCAATTTCGTCCTCTTGATTTAGATTTTATCAACATTTATACCTTACATAACTTTCATCTTTCAACTCCAATTATTCAACTTCCAATTCATGTCGTTTCAAAACTCATAATTAAAGTCTCTTCCATCAATACCATCCCATCTTTAAGATTCAATGCAAAATATTCAAAATTGTTGGAAATGGTGGAAAAAATTCTGGGTAAAACCAGAATTTTTCCTCAAGTTTGGTCTATTTTTTAGGTGGGCCCCGAGTGTCGATTTACTCGGGTCAAAGTGGTAACGCGTTCTATGCCGCGTTGTGATTCACGTGGTATATTTGGTTGCTCAAAACCATTACCGAGTGAATGGGAAATTGAAGCCAAAGTGTGCTCCATGGAAATGGAGTTTTGGTGGAAATTCCTTAAGGTTGTAAATTGGCTTGTCCCACATTGATTTGGTGGGAAGTTTTGAAAGGGTTTATAAGGCTTAGGGTGAGATACTTGGGGTGTGCCCCAAGGGGTACCCAAGTGTTTTAGAGGGAGAGGTTATGGGCAAAATGGGCTAGACCCATTGGACCCAAAAATCACCACACACGCACGCGCGTGCCGCCGCCGTCCGTCGGCCGGTCGCGCGGGTGCGTGGTGTGTGGTTGCGCTTCTAATCTTTTTGGGCAAAAAACATTTGAATTTAATTTTATTTTTTATTAAAATAAAATCCAGAATTCAAATTAAATTGGTTTGGATTTTTTGTTCATCCAAACAGGGCCCTTCCCGTTTTCAAACAAAATTAAACGGATTTGGATTTATTGCTCATCCAAACAGAGCCCTTCCCGTTTTCAAACAGAATTAAACTGATTTGGATGTATTGCTCATCCAAACAGAGCCCTTCCCGTTTTGCTATCTGTTCAATTCAAAACCAAGAGCCACATACCTGTTCAATTCAAAACCAAGAGCCACCTTCACATCTATAAATAGGATCACCCTCATTTGATGTTTTTCATTCAGAAATTTCGTATTTCACTTCTGCTATTTATATTCTTCATCTTGCTGCATTTTATTTCCGAAAGAAAGAGTGTAAACACTTAGTGTGTTCGTAAGGCAAACAATTAGTAGTGCTGCTATTGTTTGTGGTAGATCATTTCATCCTAGGAGATAGACGTCCGAATTCTGAAAGCACCGTGGAGAGGACGAATCTGTCTTAAGGACACAGTGTTAAACACTGGACTTGATCAGAAAAGTTATTCAAATAAATTAACCAAGTAAGTTGTTTAATTTTATTCTGTCTTTATTTGTTTATTTAATCAGATTTTAATTTTGTTTTTGTAACAAAATAAAATCTGTAGTTTTATTTATTTATTTTTATTTCGAGTTTGATTTTTGTAATCAAACAAATTCTCTCCTTTTCTCTATTTCTTTTATTCTTGTTGTTGTTTTGTACACAACAGAATTTAATCTTTTTAAATACAGTGAAGATTGTCCAACAAAATTTGGTTCAACAAGTAGTGATTCGTCAGTAATACAATTATTCACTTGTTTTAAAGAAAAATCATCACCTCCTCTTCTTCTCATTTACAAAAGTATATAAATGTTTTATTGATTTTCAAAATTTATTTTTCCGTCTCTCCAAACCCCCAATACCTACAACAAATCATCACATCTTTCTCATTAATTATCAAAACTCAACTAGTAATTTATTTTCATAATCCAACACATATGTAACACAAATTAATTCCATCTCTTAAACAAATAAATAACTAAAGGATTTGGAGCTTTTTATCACAACCCTCATAAACGAGATTAACTAATCCAAAAATCTTTCATACACACAATATTTATCAACACCCTTTTTATTTCTCCGAAATTTTGATTTTTTGACAGTTATTATACCTTAATAATTATAAAACCATAGATAACAATTAACAAATTAAATTTCATGATGACTTTCTTTATTTTCTTACATACCTATTTTCACATTTTTTTTACACAATACCCCATATGATTCAAATAAAATTAAATCATCAATTTTACCATCGTTCTCATCACCCATAAACAATTAATTAGGGATTTTTACTTTAATCCTTTTAAACATGTTCCTCAAACATACAATCTCATATATTCACAATCAAACACAAGATTTAACTCTAAATCATAAAATCCTAACCCTCATCACATGCTTTCAAAAAAATACCCAACAAATCAAGTTTTTAATGCAATAAAAACTATCACATGTTTTTCTATAACGAGGTATTAAAAAGGAATAAAGAAATCGCTACCTCAAAGAGAGAAGAGGAGAAAACTCAAAAAAAAACCAACTTTGCTAGAATTTGATCTCTATCAGTCAAAATGTAACCCTCGAGACGCTCGTCATTTTTGTATAAGGAATATAGCGTTCTTGGTTTAGACCTGACCTGTTGATGTTTTGAATCCTGGTTTCATTTGTCTTATTTAGATATTCATACCATGTTTCTCCTTATTTCTCATTGAGTTTGGTTATTGGAGTGTCTTGGTTGTGTTTGGAACAAGTTGGTTGCTAATTGGTCCAAACTGTTGTTGTCCAGAATTTGGCCTCTTCGCTTGAGTGAAGCTTCTTGTGCTCGAGCAAGCTTTATGAGCTCCCAGTACTTTTGCAAGCATGCAGAGATACTGGGGAGGCAGTATTCTTCGCTTAAGTGAGACTTCTTGTGCTCTAGTGATGGTTTTCTATCTGTAAAACTTCTGGGAGATTGTATTCTACGCTTGAGTGAAGATTATTGTGCTCGAGCAAAACAACTTATTGTGTCTGGTTGCTCAAGTGACAACTCTTGCACTCGAGCGGACTGTGCATATATCAGTTCATAAATAGGCCATTTTACATCACTTTTTCATATCTCTCTCTCTCTAAAACATTTCAAAACCTTAAGTTGAGACTTTCTCTCTCTAAGACTCACCATCTCTCTACAAATACACCAAGATCTATCCATTTCTCCACCCTACTCCCTTTGTTAAAAAGATAGAGTTCACCTAGAGCTTCGTTTTCATCTGAATAGAGTTGGGTTTTGGCTTCATCCGAGTTTCATCCGTGTTTAACTTGTCTTCTAGGTTTGAGGTAGGGATTCTCTACACTCTTGTATGATTTTTAACTTAACTATTTGTTTTTATAAAATAATCTTGTGATTTTGGAGGATTTTGAACAAACCTAGGGTTTTGGTTTAGAATTAAAAGAGGGGTTTTCGAATGGACGTATTGAAAATGGTTGTGAGAGTGGAGATGGGGTTAAGTTGTGATAAACTATTGATTTTGATACTTGGAATGGATTTTGGAAGAAAAAGGGGTTTTGTCTTAAATATCTCAAATGTTTATTTTGTATAAATAAATGGAATTGATGTTGGAAATGTGAAATTGGACGGATATTGATATGGATGGTGGAGTTGGATATGTATTATCACTTCCATATTGAAATTTGGAAAGATTATTTATATTGGAGATTTTACATCTATCTGTTTTAGGCTATCGATGGAGAGTAGCTACGATTGTTGTAGAATTTGTATGAGGATTAAGTGAATTGAAACTAATTTCTCATCCATTTGTATTGAGCATGATTATATCTTTAATACATTGTACATGTATAACGTTTTTGAGAAAAAGGATGAATAACATTTTTGAGAAAGGAGATGTATTCATTTTTTGAGAAAAGGGATGTATTCCATTGAACTAAGTTGGCCTGTGTGTCTAGAGTGAAAGTCCCGAAAATCGCGCGTATATATGAGTGACGAATCCCGCGGACAAAATATCCGTAAAATGATAATAGTAGTGCTTATATAGCTTACATTTACATGGGTGCCAAATCCCGCGGATGAAATCTCCGTAAAATGGCTATACTGCTGAGAGATTCCTGAAATTATGATTCACTGCCCTGTTTTTTAATGTTAAGAAGATGATTCTTGAATTGTGATATAAACCAGACATTACATGGTTTTGGAAAGACAAATAAGACGTTTTTATCATGAGCATTGCATATGCATTTCACTCATATGTCTTTGTTAAGATTCATATATTGTATTAGATTATTTCTACTAGGCTTTGGTTCACCCTATGTAGGAAAACCATTTTTATGTGTTGGTGAGATGGCTCTGCCAAGGCAGTAGCTTAAGAGGATTGGAGCAAAAGCTTCATTTTGTTTACTTGCTATAATTATTTTGCACAAGCGTAAGGCTTTATCTGTATTTCATTTAAATCCATTTTGATGTAACCAAGTATAGTCTTGGAAAGTTGTAGCCTTCAAGGCATTTCAATTATCGGTTTAACTTATATTTCATATCTTAGTTGTTGAGACATGCTATAAATTCATGGTTAGGACTTATGAATGTATATTCGCATGTGTCACCCTTTTGTACAACTAAATCTTATGTAATAGAAGAACCATATACGTTGATTTATATTGTTATTTACTTATTGTCATGGATGGTTTATGGTATTTGTTTCAGGGTGTTACAAGGAACTAGTATCAAAATCTTGCTTGATCTTTGTAGATCGAAGAAAATGTGAAATTTGGTGAGAGTTTAAAGAGAATGGAGAGAAAAGAGAAACTAGAGAGAGATAGAGAGTGATGAGAAGTGGTCAAAAATAGAGAAAGGGATTTGATTTGAGTGAAAATAGCACAAAAATCGATGTCTAGATGCGCAAAATCTGCTCGTGCGGATTTTAAAACCCCTCGTACAGATCAACTCAAGAAAAAAATGGCTTTCTTGTAAAATCCGCTCATACGAAATTAAAATTTTCGCTCATGCAGAATTGACCAGATAGCTTTTGCTGGGTAACTTCGAACAGGTGTATCTTTCTCGTTCGGAAACGAAATATGGTCAATTTTGTGTCTGAATTGAAGTCCCAGAAATAATCATTCCAACGATTCTAGCCTCACATCAAGATTCAAAATGTGGAGAAAGAAAAAGGCAAAAAAAATGAACACTACTCAAAACAAATATTCAAATATGACATTTTTAGTTTATTCTTGCCCAACCAACAAGTTAACTCATCAATCAAGGCTCCAAACAATGAGGATGAGATCCCAATTATAATAACTAAAAGGTCAAATGCAACCCATAACTTTTTAAAAATCCAAAAAATTATATACATAAATAGACGGTTACCACTTAACATAAACAAGTCAGGATTAAAACCTGGGACACTACATACTATGCCTCAAAATCAATAAACAACTTTCTAAACTGATCAGTTTAGTTAGCCAAAATTTGAATGAAAGTATTTGTCACGACCCAAACCCGGCCCTATGGGTTTAGCACCGTAACCGGCCAGTAATCCGAGATTACCGAAGGCCTGCTGAACAGTAATACAGTGAAACAGAGTACAGGGCCTGGCGGAAGCCAATACAGTAAATAAATAGTGTCCATTGAGCTGTGACAGTCTGTATGCAAAAAGGCTTTTCATACATTATACAAAAAACCGTACAGAACAGTATACACAATATTCACATCCATTTAACTAGGGACTCAACCCCACATAACAGTACAGAAAACATTCCGTCTGTACAACACAGTGTACAAAATTAACAGTCACACAGTACAGGGACCTAATCCCTGTATAACAGTACAGTAAACAGTCAGTCTATACAAAACAGTGAAACAGTACAAAAAGGGGGAAATTCTAAAACACCCCTAAGCCTTAACAGTAGGCTCGGAACCTCGCAGTGAGGCACAAAGGCTGGCTTGACAAAACTGGAGTAACCCTGACGCCTCTAGCTGCGGTCTGGTGCCTGTACACCTACATATATATATGAGCAGTGAGCTAAAGCCCAGTGAATAACATAAAGCGTAAAGGGGTTTAGAATGAATGTCCTTACAGTAATGAAAACAGTTCATTTCAATCAGTAATTCAGTTGCTCAGTACAGTAAACAGTCATATGTGGTACATCCATTAGCATAACAGTAACAGTAGGTCTTAAAAGACCGAACAGTAATGATGGCCATCAGTCAGTAAACAGTAGTGGTTCCACAAGGAAACCGACAGAGATCTCTGTGACAGTAACAGTAACAGTAAACCGTAGATACTAAGGATGCCACAGTACAGTTCAGAAATAAAGGACATACACTCATTCAGTAAATAATACCAGTTCAGTAAACAGTTCAGTTCAGTATTCAGAAGATAATCAGTTGAACATATCTTTACACAATTGTTACTCACAGAGTTCTGGGCTACAGTATGCTAGAGCGTGTCTCCCCAGTTGCCAACCCTACACAGTTCACAGGTTGAACACACTAAGCTACACAGTTGGGAAATCTCATAACTTAATCCCTAATTTGCCTTGGTGTGTTCTACAATGATATCCTCATCAAGGTGCCTTAAACTAGGCCTAAGAATGCCTAGGATGGGATGAGGATGCAAAAATACACTTAGAAAACATTTCGCAAAGTTTGCTGAAAATAGGAGCCTCGCTCGAGCGAGACTTTCTACGCTCGAGCGTAAGTCCAAAATCAAAGGCTTCGCTCGAGCGAGGAATCCTTCGCTCGAGCGGTCTGCAAAACAGTAAAAGTACTGGATGCTGAAATTTTACGCGCGATGGTCGCTCGATGGTCGCTCGAGCGGAGCCCTGGACAAAGGTGCTCGCTCGAGCGGGGAATCCTTCGCTCGAGCGAGGAAGCCAAATCTGGAATTTCCAGATTTGCCTCCCAAGCTCAAACCAAGCATTCAACCACTCCAAACTCGACCTCTTGGGCCCAAATTCTGGAAAACATCATTAAATTCAATGTATAACAAGTTTCAAAGCTCAATTTATGAATTCAAGCCCCAAAGGTGAGTCAATTAGAACCATATTCAAACCCATTTTCAAGAATATGAAGAACATGCAAACATGCAAGGATTTAAACCAAATCAAAGCTTCAAAGCTTGTTCAAATGAGCTCATTCTTTTCAAAACAAGATGAAAACATGGTCTACTCTTACAACATGGACATGCATGTAACCATTTACCATGAATTCAACTCAAAACTCATTAATTCAACCATGCATGCAAGAAATGAGCTTCAATTCACCATTAATGACCCAAATCATGACTTAGTTCTACAATGAAGCATGAACCATGCAAGAACTAGTTCAATAGCATCAATAAGAAGATAAGATCCTTACCTAGAGCTTGAATTAGAAGACTAGGAACTCAAATATGCAATCTATACTTCAATTCTTCAAGATTCTCAAGCTAATCAACAAAAACACTTCTCTCCCTCCCTAACTCTCTCTATGGTCGGCAATGAGAGGGGAAATGGCTGAGGAAATGTTGTTCTTGGCTCAAGTATGTGTGTGAGATAGTGGCCCACTCAATGGCAAAACGGTAATTAAGTCCAACTCTTCAATTGGCTTATTTTAATCTAATTTAATCATACCTAATCAATTTTCAGATACTTATACCATAAAATCACATTAAATATGAGGGTCACGTAACATCAATCGGTTTCTAGTTCGGCCGCCGATAAGGCCTTCAAATAGCAGTTTAAACATATAAACATGAACAGATAATCAGACAATCAAACAGATAGAATGCAATTAACTAACATATACTCAGTCAATTCAGTTTCAACTTCAGTCAGTCGGTTCAGTATTTCATTCAGTTCGATTATCAGTTAGTTATCAGTCATTATCAGCTTCGTTTAACAGTAATCGGTGATTAACGGTAATCAATCAGTCATAAATCAGTAAACAGTACGAGGGTTGTTACAGTCTCCCCTCCTTATAAAGAGTTTAGTCCTCTAAACTCGAGTTACCTTCATTCTGGAAGAAAACAGGATTCAGTGGAAACAGTTCAGGATATCGTTTAGCCATGTCATCTTCCCTTTCCCAAGTGGCATACACGCCACCATGGTTCTGCCAGTCAACTTTCACTAACGGGATCTCTTTGTTCCTCAGTTTCTTGATCCGTCGGTTTACAATCTGTATAGGCCGTTCCTCGTAAGTGTAGTCATCACTCAACACTACGTGGGTAGGCTCTATTACATGGAAGGGATCCCGGTGATAGTCTCTCAACATAGAAATGTGGAAGACGTTATGCATGTGTTCCATTTCAGGAGGGAGCGCAACTTGATACGCCACCGGATTAATTTTCTCAATAATCTCATAAGGTCCGACGTATCTCGGTGCTAACTTGCCTTTGACTCCAAAACGAGTCTGGCCTTTCATTGGTGTCACTTTCACAAAAACGTGATCACCCACTTCATACTCTCTGTCCCGTCTTCTGACATCTGCATAACTTTTCTGTCTACTCTGTGCAGTTTTCAGTCTTTGCTGTATCAGTTTCACTTTTTCAGTTGTTTCATATACAATCTCGGGCCCAAGCAAAGGCCCATCTCCAACTTCTGCCCAGCAAATTGGAGATCTACATTTTCTGCCATACAATGCCTCAAAAGGCGCCACACCAATACTCGAATGGTAGCTGTTGTTGTAGGCGAATTCAGCTAAGGGCAAATGGCTTTCCCAGTCTCCCTGAAAATCAAGGACACACATTCTCAGTAGATCCTCCAGAGTTTGGATGGTCCTTTCAGATTGGCCATCTGTCTGAGGATGATAGGCACTACTCAGCCTCAATTCAGTACCCAATGCAGTCTGTAGGCTTTGCCAAAACCTCGATGTAAACTTCGAATCCCTGTCAGAAACAATAGACACAGGCACTCCATGCAGTCTAACGATTTCATCAATATAGATAACAGCCAATTTGTCCGCATTATAAATCGTCTTGACAGGTAAGAAGTGAGCAGATTTGGTTAGTCTATCAACAATAACCCAAATTGAATCCATACCTTTTCTGGAGCGAGGTAACCCAACGATAAAATCCATCGTGATGTGCTCCCATTTCCATTCCGGTATGGGTAAGGGTTGCAGTAATCCGACAGGTCGTTGATGTTCAGCTTTGACCTGTTGGCAATGAAGACATTTGGATACAAAATCAGCAATTTCTTTCTTCATTCCCGGCCACCAGAAATTCTGTTTCAGATCTTGGTACATTTTCGTATTCCCCGGGTGGATAGACAATTTCGAATTGTGGCCTTCTTGCAGAACTCTTCTTTTCAGTTCAGTATCATTCGGTACACACAGTCTTTCTTGAAATTTCAGTACATTATTCTCAAATTTGAATCCCGGTCTCGGTTTAGATTCTCTTTCCTCGATGATCTTCTTCAAGAAATCGTCCAGTTGCTGTTTCTCTTTAATTTCCTCAATCAGTGCCGGTTGAGCAGAAATAGCAGCTAAGGTTCCACCTTGTTCCCGTAAAACAATTTCAATTTCAGATTTTTCAAGGTCACAAAGCAACTCTTTCTGTCCTGTAAGCAAACATGCTAAGTTTCCAATCGATTTCCGGCTCAATGCATCGGCAACGGTATTGGCTTTTCCTGGGTGGTACAAGATCTGTAGGTCGTAATCCTTTATCAGTTCTAGCCATCTCCGCTGTCTCATATTCAGTTCTTTCTGTGTGAAGAAATACTTCAAGCTCTTGTGGTCGGTATATACTTCACATGTTACCCCGTACAGGTAGTGACGCCAAATTTTCAGTGCAAATACTACTGCAGCAAGTTCCAGATCATGGGTCGGGTAATTCTTTTCATGTGGTCTCAGTTGTCGGGAAGCATAAGCTATAACCTTCCCATTCTGCATTAAAACACATCCCAAACCCTTATGAGAAGCATCACTAAATACAGTATAGCCATCCGTACCTGAGGGTAAAGTCAAAACTGGTGCAGTCACAAGTCGAGTTTTCAACTCCTGGAAAGCAGATTCTCTTTGGTCGGTCCAGTCAAATGATGTCCCCTTTTGAGTTAACTGAGTCAATGGTAGGGCAATTTTGGAGAAATCTTTGACAAATCTTCTGTAATATCCAGCCAATCCCAAAAAGCTTCGGACTTCAGTCACCTTTGTTGGTCTAGGCCAGTTCACCACAGCTTCAATTTTCTGCGGATCAACAGAAATTCCATCTTTGCTAACAACATGCCCCAAAAACATAACATGGTCAAGCCAAAATTCACATTTAGACAGTTTAGCATACAGTTTCTGTTCCCTTAAGGTTTGTAGGGCAAGTCTCAGATGATGTTCATGCTGTTCTATACTTTTGGAGTAAATCAATATGTCATCGATAAATACAACAATAAAGTCATCAAGGTACGGTTTAAAAACTCTGTTCATGAGGTCCATAAAAGCAGCTGGTGCGTTCGTGACTCCAAAAGGCATAACTAGAAATTCATAATGTCCATACCTTGTTCTAAAAGCAGTTTTATCAATGTCTTCCGGTTTAACCTTCAGTTGATGATACCCCGATCTGAGATCAATCTTAGAAAACACTTGTGCACCCTGTAACTGATCAAATAAATCATCAATGCGTGGCAAAGGGTATTTGTTCTTTACAGTTACCTTATTCAGTTCACGGTAGTCAATGCACAGTCTCAGTGAGCCATCTTTCTTCTTGACAAACAAAACAGGAGCACCCCATGGCGAAGTGCTAGGTCTGATGAACTTTTTATCTAACAGTTCTTGCAATTGCACTTTCAGTTCCTTCAGTTCAGTTGGAGCCATTCTGTAAGGAGCTTTAGAAACTGGTTGTGTTCCGGGAATCACATCAACGGTAAATTCAATCTCCCTATCAGTCAAATCTCCTGGAAGATTATCTGGAAAAACATCTGGAAATTCCCTGACTATAGGAATACAATTCACATCAGTTTTAACACTATCATCAGTAGACACAGTCAGTACAGAACACAGATATCCTTTACACCCCTTTCTAATTAATTTAACAGCTTTCACTGACGAAATCAAATACGGAGGAGGTACTACTCCACTCCCATTAAACACAAATTCAGGCAAACCAGGTGGACGGAAAACAACTTGCTTGGTCACACAGTCAATAGTGGCATGATATTTTTGTAACCAATCCATCCCCAATATTACGTCAAAATGATCAATGTTCAATGGCAGTAAATCAATAAACAGATGCATATCCCCAACAATAATTTCACATGCGGGGTACATATAAGCACATGTCATGGATCCCCCTACGGGTGATGATACGGCTAGCAGATAGTTCATGGGTTCTAAGGGTCTATCCAATTTCCGTGAAAAAGCATATGATACATAAGAATGCGTAGACCCCGAATCAATCAGTACATATGCATTTTGAGTACAGATAGAGAGAATACCTGACACAACGGTCTCGGTATTCTGCACATCTCCCGGTACTAGTGCGAACACTCGGCCTTGCCTCATAGGCTCTTTCCCGGTAGCTTTAGGGTTAGGTTTTGGTGGAGCATTTGATACTGCTGCGCTTGGTGCAGCTTTACCACTGGCTTGTGGAGCAGAGGGGCAGTCCTTAACCATGTGGCCCACCTTGCCACACCTGTAACAGGCTCCAGATATTCTGTAGCAAACCCCTTTGTGCTTCTTGCCACATTCAGAACAGGGTGGTATGAAACCACTCCCTTGGCTGGGGCTAGTTGTCAACCCCGTATTCTGTTTCTTGTTGGCTGGGTTGTGCTTGCCTTTCTTAAATTTGAAACTCTGCCTTTTTCCATGCCATTCAGTCGTTGGTGTTTCAGATTGTTTCACTGCTGCAATGTTCGACTCGGCCATCAATGCCCGGTCGAGAACACCCACAAAAGTCGGTAATTTCAAAACATTTATCCGGTCAAGTATTGCCACATTAAGGCCACCTTCAAATTTTCTGGCCTTCTTATATTCAGTATCCACCATGTGCGGTGCATAACGGGCAAGTTCAGTAAATTTCGTCTCGTATTCTGCAACGGACATTGTGCCCTGCTTCAGCTGTTCAAATTCGGTCACTTTTCTATCCCTGACACACTGAGGGAAATACTTTTCAAAGAAGGACTCCTTGAACTGAGCCCATGTCATAACAGTATTTGCGTCGCGGATCAACATCCACCACCTTCTAGCCTCTTCTTGTAGGGTGAAGGTAGCTAACAATACTTTATTTGCTTCTGAGCACGGAAACACTTCAAATAGTTTTTCTGTTTCAAGCACCCAAGCTTCAGCCTTTAACGGTTCGAGGCCTCCCTGAAAGGATGGCGGTTTCATCTTGCTGAATTTATGGGTGAGAGCAATAATATCCCCATCATTCACATTCACATTAGGTTCCGGCTGAACCGGAGGAGGAGGAGGTGGGGGCTGTTGGTTCTGTTGTTGTTCCAGTCTAGCAGTTATCAGTTCTATCATTCTTTCCATTCTTTCCATTCTTGCCTCAGTAGATGAGGACTCAGGTTCATTTGCATTGTCCATTTCACTATAAGCAGTTATAACAGTTTTAAACATAAGCAGTCATTTGTTTACCAGTTTAACACATTAACAGATATTCAGTCATAACATAGCCACACACTTTTCAAGTTCATGAGATGTCCTAATTACTTTTTCTAGGACCCCCTATAGCTCATTTGGACACGTGTGTGCGGTATAACTCGTGATAAGTATCGCTCTGATACCACTCTGTCACGACCCAAACCCGGCCCTATGGGTTTAGCACCGTAACCGGCCAGTAATCCGAGATTACCGAAGGCCTGCTGAACAGTAATACAGTGAAACAGAGTACAGGGCCTGGCGGAAGCCAATACAGTAAATAAATAGTGTCCATTGAGCTGTGACAGTCTGTATGCAAAAAGGCTTTTCATACATTATACAAAAAACCGTACAGAACAGTATACACAATATTCACATCCATTTAACTAGGGACTCAACCCCACATAACAGTACAGAAAACATTCCGTCTGTACAACACAGTGTACAAAATTAACAGTCACACAGTACAGGGACCTAATCCCTGTATAACAGTACAGTAAACAGTCAGTCTATACAAAACAGTGAAACAGTACAAAAAGGGGGAAATTCTAAAACACCCCTAAGCCTTAACAGTAGGCTCGGAACCTCGCAGTGAGGCACAAAGGCTGGCTTGACAAAACTGGAGTAACCCTGACGCCTCTAGCTGCGGTCTGGTGCCTGTACACCTACATATATATATGAGCAGTGAGCTAAAGCCCAGTGAATAACATAAAGCGTAAAGGGGTTTAGAATGAATGTCCTTACAGTAATGAAAACAGTTCATTTCAATCAGTAATTCAGTTGCTCAGTACAGTAAACAGTCATATGTGGTACATCCATTAGCATAACAGTAACAGTAGGTCTTAAAAGACCGAACAGTAATGATGGCCATCAGTCAGTAAACAGTAGTGGTTCCACAAGGAAACCGACAGAGATCTCTGTGACAGTAACAGTAACAGTAAACCGTAGATACTAAGGATGCCACAGTACAGTTCAGAAATAAAGGACATACACTCATTCAGTAAATAATACCAGTTCAGTAAACAGTTCAGTTCAGTATTCAGAAGATAATCAGTTGAACATATCTTTACACAATTGTTACTCACAGAGTTCTGGGCTACAGTATGCTAGAGCGTGTCTCCCCAGTTGCCAACCCTACACAGTTCACAGGTTGAACACACTAAGCTACACAGTTGGGAAATCTCATAACTTAATCCCTAATTTGCCTTGGTGTGTTCTACAATGATATCCTCATCAAGGTGCCTTAAACTAGGCCTAAGAATGCCTAGGATGGGATGAGGATGCAAAAATACACTTAGAAAACATTTCGCAAAGTTTGCTGAAAATAGGAGCCTCGCTCGAGCGAGACTTTCTACGCTCGAGCGTAAGTCCAAAATCAAAGGCTTCGCTCGAGCGAGGAATCCTTCGCTCGAGCGGTCTGCAAAACAGTAAAAGTACTGGATGCTGAAATTTTACGCGCGATGGTCGCTCGATGGTCGCTCGAGCGGAGCCCTGGACAAAGGTGCTCGCTCGAGCGGGGAATCCTTCGCTCGAGCGAGGAAGCCAAATCTGGAATTTCCAGATTTGCCTCCCAAGCTCAAACCAAGCATTCAACCACTCCAAACTCGACCTCTTGGGCCCAAATTCTGGAAAACATCATTAAATTCAATGTATAACAAGTTTCAAAGCTCAATTTATGAATTCAAGCCCCAAAGGTGAGTCAATTAGAACCATATTCAAACCCATTTTCAAGAATATGAAGAACATGCAAACATGCAAGGATTTAAACCAAATCAAAGCTTCAAAGCTTGTTCAAATGAGCTCATTCTTTTCAAAACAAGATGAAAACATGGTCTACTCTTACAACATGGACATGCATGTAACCATTTACCATGAATTCAACTCAAAACTCATTAATTCAACCATGCATGCAAGAAATGAGCTTCAATTCACCATTAATGACCCAAATCATGACTTAGTTCTACAATGAAGCATGAACCATGCAAGAACTAGTTCAATAGCATCAATAAGAAGATAAGATCCTTACCTAGAGCTTGAATTAGAAGACTAGGAACTCAAATATGCAATCTATACTTCAATTCTTCAAGATTCTCAAGCTAATCAACAAAAACACTTCTCTCCCTCCCTAACTCTCTCTATGGTCGGCAATGAGAGGGGAAATGGCTGAGGAAATGTTGTTCTTGGCTCAAGTATGTGTGTGAGATAGTGGCCCACTCAATGGCAAAACGGTAATTAAGTCCAACTCTTCAATTGGCTTATTTTAATCTAATTTAATCATACCTAATCAATTTTCAGATACTTATACCATAAAATCACATTAAATATGAGGGTCACGTAACATCAATCGGTTTCTAGTTCGGCCGCCGATAAGGCCTTCAAATAGCAGTTTAAACATATAAACATGAACAGATAATCAGACAATCAAACAGATAGAATGCAATTAACTAACATATACTCAGTCAATTCAGTTTCAACTTCAGTCAGTCGGTTCAGTATTTCATTCAGTTCGATTATCAGTTAGTTATCAGTCATTATCAGCTTCGTTTAACAGTAATCGGTGATTAACGGTAATCAATCAGTCATAAATCAGTAAACAGTACGAGGGTTGTTACAGTCTCCCCTCCTTATAAAGAGTTTAGTCCTCTAAACTCGAGTTACCTTCATTCTGGAAGAAAACAGGATTCAGTGGAAACAGTTCAGGATATCGTTTAGCCATGTCATCTTCCCTTTCCCAAGTGGCATACACGCCACCATGGTTCTGCCAGTCAACTTTCACTAACGGGATCTCTTTGTTCCTCAGTTTCTTGATCCGTCGGTTTACAATCTGTATAGGCCGTTCCTCGTAAGTGTAGTCATCACTCAACACTACGTGGGTAGGCTCTATTACATGGAAGGGATCCCGGTGATAGTCTCTCAACATAGAAATGTGGAAGACGTTATGCATGTGTTCCATTTCAGGAGGGAGCGCAACTTGATACGCCACCGGATTAATTTTCTCAATAATCTCATAAGGTCCGACGTATCTCGGTGCTAACTTGCCTTTGACTCCAAAACGAGTCTGGCCTTTCATTGGTGTCACTTTCACAAAAACGTGATCACCCACTTCATACTCTCTGTCCCGTCTTCTGACATCTGCATAACTTTTCTGTCTACTCTGTGCAGTTTTCAGTCTTTGCTGTATCAGTTTCACTTTTTCAGTTGTTTCATATACAATCTCGGGCCCAAGCAAAGGCCCATCTCCAACTTCTGCCCAGCAAATTGGAGATCTACATTTTCTGCCATACAATGCCTCAAAAGGCGCCACACCAATACTCGAATGGTAGCTGTTGTTGTAGGCGAATTCAGCTAAGGGCAAATGGCTTTCCCAGTCTCCCTGAAAATCAAGGACACACATTCTCAGTAGATCCTCCAGAGTTTGGATGGTCCTTTCAGATTGGCCATCTGTCTGAGGATGATAGGCACTACTCAGCCTCAATTCAGTACCCAATGCAGTCTGTAGGCTTTGCCAAAACCTCGATGTAAACTTCGAATCCCTGTCAGAAACAATAGACACAGGCACTCCATGCAGTCTAACGATTTCATCAATATAGATAACAGCCAATTTGTCCGCATTATAAATCGTCTTGACAGGTAAGAAGTGAGCAGATTTGGTTAGTCTATCAACAATAACCCAAATTGAATCCATACCTTTTCTGGAGCGAGGTAACCCAACGATAAAATCCATCGTGATGTGCTCCCATTTCCATTCCGGTATGGGTAAGGGTTGCAGTAATCCGACAGGTCGTTGATGTTCAGCTTTGACCTGTTGGCAATGAAGACATTTGGATACAAAATCAGCAATTTCTTTCTTCATTCCCGGCCACCAGAAATTCTGTTTCAGATCTTGGTACATTTTCGTATTCCCCGGGTGGATAGACAATTTCGAATTGTGGCCTTCTTGCAGAACTCTTCTTTTCAGTTCAGTATCATTCGGTACACACAGTCTTTCTTGAAATTTCAGTACATTATTCTCAAATTTGAATCCCGGTCTCGGTTTAGATTCTCTTTCCTCGATGATCTTCTTCAAGAAATCGTCCAGTTGCTGTTTCTCTTTAATTTCCTCAATCAGTGCCGGTTGAGCAGAAATAGCAGCTAAGGTTCCACCTTGTTCCCGTAAAACAATTTCAATTTCAGATTTTTCAAGGTCACAAAGCAACTCTTTCTGTCCTGTAAGCAAACATGCTAAGTTTCCAATCGATTTCCGGCTCAATGCATCGGCAACGGTATTGGCTTTTCCTGGGTGGTACAAGATCTGTAGGTCGTAATCCTTTATCAGTTCTAGCCATCTCCGCTGTCTCATATTCAGTTCTTTCTGTGTGAAGAAATACTTCAAGCTCTTGTGGTCGGTATATACTTCACATGTTACCCCGTACAGGTAGTGACGCCAAATTTTCAGTGCAAATACTACTGCAGCAAGTTCCAGATCATGGGTCGGGTAATTCTTTTCATGTGGTCTCAGTTGTCGGGAAGCATAAGCTATAACCTTCCCATTCTGCATTAAAACACATCCCAAACCCTTATGAGAAGCATCACTAAATACAGTATAGCCATCCGTACCTGAGGGTAAAGTCAAAACTGGTGCAGTCACAAGTCGAGTTTTCAACTCCTGGAAAGCAGATTCTCTTTGGTCGGTCCAGTCAAATGATGTCCCCTTTTGAGTTAACTGAGTCAATGGTAGGGCAATTTTGGAGAAATCTTTGACAAATCTTCTGTAATATCCAGCCAATCCCAAAAAGCTTCGGACTTCAGTCACCTTTGTTGGTCTAGGCCAGTTCACCACAGCTTCAATTTTCTGCGGATCAACAGAAATTCCATCTTTGCTAACAACATGCCCCAAAAACATAACATGGTCAAGCCAAAATTCACATTTAGACAGTTTAGCATACAGTTTCTGTTCCCTTAAGGTTTGTAGGGCAAGTCTCAGATGATGTTCATGCTGTTCTATACTTTTGGAGTAAATCAATATGTCATCGATAAATACAACAATAAAGTCATCAAGGTACGGTTTAAAAACTCTGTTCATGAGGTCCATAAAAGCAGCTGGTGCGTTCGTGACTCCAAAAGGCATAACTAGAAATTCATAATGTCCATACCTTGTTCTAAAAGCAGTTTTATCAATGTCTTCCGGTTTAACCTTCAGTTGATGATACCCCGATCTGAGATCAATCTTAGAAAACACTTGTGCACCCTGTAACTGATCAAATAAATCATCAATGCGTGGCAAAGGGTATTTGTTCTTTACAGTTACCTTATTCAGTTCACGGTAGTCAATGCACAGTCTCAGTGAGCCATCTTTCTTCTTGACAAACAAAACAGGAGCACCCCATGGCGAAGTGCTAGGTCTGATGAACTTTTTATCTAACAGTTCTTGCAATTGCACTTTCAGTTCCTTCAGTTCAGTTGGAGCCATTCTGTAAGGAGCTTTAGAAACTGGTTGTGTTCCGGGAATCACATCAACGGTAAATTCAATCTCCCTATCAGTCAAATCTCCTGGAAGATTATCTGGAAAAACATCTGGAAATTCCCTGACTATAGGAATACAATTCACATCAGTTTTAACACTATCATCAGTAGACACAGTCAGTACAGAACACAGATATCCTTTACACCCCTTTCTAATTAATTTAACAGCTTTCACTGACGAAATCAAATACGGAGGAGGTACTACTCCACTCCCATTAAACACAAATTCAGGCAAACCAGGTGGACGGAAAACAACTTGCTTGGTCACACAGTCAATAGTGGCATGATATTTTTGTAACCAATCCATCCCCAATATTACGTCAAAATGATCAATGTTCAATGGCAGTAAATCAATAAACAGATGCATATCCCCAACAATAATTTCACATGCGGGGTACATATAAGCACATGTCATGGATCCCCCTACGGGTGATGATACGGCTAGCAGATAGTTCATGGGTTCTAAGGGTCTATCCAATTTCCGTGAAAAAGCATATGATACATAAGAATGCGTAGACCCCGAATCAATCAGTACATATGCATTTTGAGTACAGATAGAGAGAATACCTGACACAACGGTCTCGGTATTCTGCACATCTCCCGGTACTAGTGCGAACACTCGGCCTTGCCTCATAGGCTCTTTCCCGGTAGCTTTAGGGTTAGGTTTTGGTGGAGCATTTGATACTGCTGCGCTTGGTGCAGCTTTACCACTGGCTTGTGGAGCAGAGGGGCAGTCCTTAACCATGTGGCCCACCTTGCCACACCTGTAACAGGCTCCAGATATTCTGTAGCAAACCCCTTTGTGCTTCTTGCCACATTCAGAACAGGGTGGTATGAAACCACTCCCTTGGCTGGGGCTAGTTGTCAACCCCGTATTCTGTTTCTTGTTGGCTGGGTTGTGCTTGCCTTTCTTAAATTTGAAACTCTGCCTTTTTCCATGCCATTCAGTCGTTGGTGTTTCAGATTGTTTCACTGCTGCAATGTTCGACTCGGCCATCAATGCCCGGTCGAGAACACCCACAAAAGTCGGTAATTTCAAAACATTTATCCGGTCAAGTATTGCCACATTAAGGCCACCTTCAAATTTTCTGGCCTTCTTATATTCAGTATCCACCATGTGCGGTGCATAACGGGCAAGTTCAGTAAATTTCGTCTCGTATTCTGCAACGGACATTGTGCCCTGCTTCAGCTGTTCAAATTCGGTCACTTTTCTATCCCTGACACACTGAGGGAAATACTTTTCAAAGAAGGACTCCTTGAACTGAGCCCATGTCATAACAGTATTTGCGTCGCGGATCAACATCCACCACCTTCTAGCCTCTTCTTGTAGGGTGAAGGTAGCTAACAATACTTTATTTGCTTCTGAGCACGGAAACACTTCAAATAGTTTTTCTGTTTCAAGCACCCAAGCTTCAGCCTTTAACGGTTCGAGGCCTCCCTGAAAGGATGGCGGTTTCATCTTGCTGAATTTATGGGTGAGAGCAATAATATCCCCATCATTCACATTCACATTAGGTTCCGGCTGAACCGGAGGAGGAGGAGGTGGGGGCTGTTGGTTCTGTTGTTGTTCCAGTCTAGCAGTTATCAGTTCTATCATTCTTTCCATTCTTTCCATTCTTGCCTCAGTAGATGAGGACTCAGGTTCATTTGCATTGTCCATTTCACTATAAGCAGTTATAACAGTTTTAAACATAAGCAGTCATTTGTTTACCAGTTTAACACATTAACAGATATTCAGTCATAACATAGCCACACACTTTTCAAGTTCATGAGATGTCCTAATTACTTTTTCTAGGACCCCCTATAGCTCATTTGGACACGTGTGTGCGGTATAACTCGTGATAAGTATCGCTCTGATACCACTCTGTCACGACCCAAACCCGGCCCTATGGGTTTAGCACCGTAACCGGCCAGTAATCCGAGATTACCGAAGGCCTGCTGAACAGTAATACAGTGAAACAGAGTACAGGGCCTGGCGGAAGCCAATACAGTAAATAAATAGTGTCCATTGAGCTGTGACAGTCTGTATGCAAAAAGGCTTTTCATACATTATACAAAAAACCGTACAGAACAGTATACACAATATTCACATCCATTTAACTAGGGACTCAACCCCACATAACAGTACAGAAAACATTCCGTCTGTACAACACAGTGTACAAAATTAACAGTCACACAGTACAGGGACCTAATCCCTGTATAACAGTACAGTAAACAGTCAGTCTATACAAAACAGTGAAACAGTACAAAAAGGGGGAAATTCTAAAACACCCCTAAGCCTTAACAGTAGGCTCGGAACCTCGCAGTGAGGCACAAAGGCTGGCTTGACAAAACTGGAGTAACCCTGACGCCTCTAGCTGCGGTCTGGTGCCTGTACACCTACATATATATATGAGCAGTGAGCTAAAGCCCAGTGAATAACATAAAGCGTAAAGGGGTTTAGAATGAATGTCCTTACAGTAATGAAAACAGTTCATTTCAATCAGTAATTCAGTTGCTCAGTACAGTAAACAGTCATATGTGGTACATCCATTAGCATAACAGTAACAGTAGGTCTTAAAAGACCGAACAGTAATGATGGCCATCAGTCAGTAAACAGTAGTGGTTCCACAAGGAAACCGACAGAGATCTCTGTGACAGTAACAGTAACAGTAAACCGTAGATACTAAGGATGCCACAGTACAGTTCAGAAATAAAGGACATACATTCATTCAGTAAATAATACCAGTTCAGTAAACAGTTCAGTTCAGTATTCAGAAGATAATCAGTTGAACATATCTTTACACAATTGTTACTCACAGAGTTCTGGGCTACAGTATGCTAGAGCGTGTCTCCCCAGTTGCCAACCCTACACAGTTCACAGGTTGAACACACTAAGCTACACAGTTGGGAAATCTCATAACTTAATCCCTAATTTGCCTTGGTGTGTTCTACAATGATATCCTCATCAAGGTGCCTTAAACTAGGCCTAAGAATGCCTAGGATGGGATGAGGATGCAAAAATACACTTAGAAAACATTTCGCAAAGTTTGCTGAAAATAGGAGCCTCGCTCGAGCGAGACTTTCTACGCTCGAGCGTAAGTCCAAAATCAAAGGCTTCGCTCGAGCGAGGAATCCTTCGCTCGAGCGGTCTGCAAAACAGTAAAAGTACTGGATGCTGAAATTTTACGCGCGATGGTCGCTCGATGGTCGCTCGAGCGGAGCCCTGGACAAAGGTGCTCGCTCGAGCGGGGAATCCTTCGCTCGAGCGAGGAAGCCAAATCTGGAATTTCCAGATTTGCCTCCCAAGCTCAAACCAAGCATTCAACCACTCCAAACTCGACCTCTTGGGCCCAAATTCTGGAAAACATCATTAAATTCAATGTATAACAAGTTTCAAAGCTCAATTTATGAATTCAAGCCCCAAAGGTGAGTCAATTAGAACCATATTCAAACCCATTTTCAAGAATATGAAGAACATGCAAACATGCAAGGATTTAAACCAAATCAAAGCTTCAAAGCTTGTTCAAATGAGCTCATTCTTTTCAAAACAAGATGAAAACATGGTCTACTCTTACAACATGGACATGCATGTAACCATTTACCATGAATTCAACTCAAAACTCATTAATTCAACCATGCATGCAAGAAATGAGCTTCAATTCACCATTAATGACCCAAATCATGACTTAGTTCTACAATGAAGCATGAACCATGCAAGAACTAGTTCAATAGCATCAATAAGAAGATAAGATCCTTACCTAGAGCTTGAATTAGAAGACTAGGAACTCAAATATGCAATCTATACTTCAATTCTTCAAGATTCTCAAGCTAATCAACAAAAACACTTCTCTCCCTCCCTAACTCTCTCTATGGTCGGCAATGAGAGGGGAAATGGCTGAGGAAATGTTGTTCTTGGCTCAAGTATGTGTGTGAGATAGTGGCCCACTCAATGGCAAAACGGTAATTAAGTCCAACTCTTCAATTGGCTTATTTTAATCTAATTTAATCATACCTAATCAATTTTCAGATACTTATACCATAAAATCACATTAAATATGAGGGTCACGTAACATCAATCGGTTTCTAGTTCGGCCGCCGATAAGGCCTTCAAATAGCAGTTTAAACATATAAACATGAACAGATAATCAGACAATCAAACAGATAGAATGCAATTAACTAACATATACTCAGTCAATTCAGTTTCAACTTCAGTCAGTCGGTTCAGTATTTCATTCAGTTCGATTATCAGTTAGTTATCAGTCATTATCAGCTTCGTTTAACAGTAATCGGTGATTAACGGTAATCAATCAGTCATAAATCAGTAAACAGTACGAGGGTTGTTACAGTCTCCCCTCCTTATAAAGAGTTTAGTCCTCTAAACTCGAGTTACCTTCATTCTGGAAGAAAACAGGATTCAGTGGAAACAGTTCAGGATATCGTTTAGCCATGTCATCTTCCCTTTCCCAAGTGGCATACACGCCACCATGGTTCTGCCAGTCAACTTTCACTAACGGGATCTCTTTGTTCCTCAGTTTCTTGATCCGTCGGTTTACAATCTGTATAGGCCGTTCCTCGTAAGTGTAGTCATCACTCAACACTACGTGGGTAGGCTCTATTACATGGAAGGGATCCCGGTGATAGTCTCTCAACATAGAAATGTGGAAGACGTTATGCATGTGTTCCGCCACCGGATTAATTTTCTCAATAATCTCATAAGGTCCGACGTATCTCGGTGCTAACTTGCCTTTGACTCCAAAACGAGTCTGGCCTTTCATTGGTGTCACTTTCACAAAAACGTGATCACCCACTTCATACTCTCTGTCCCGTCTTCTGACATCTGCATAACTTTTCTGTCTACTCTGTGCAGTTTTCAGTCTTTGCTGTATCAGTTTCACTTTTTCAGTTGTTTCATATACAATCTCGGGCCCAAGCAAAGGCCCATCTCCAACTTCTGCCCAGCAAATTGGAGATCTACATTTTCTGCCATACAATGCCTCAAAAGGCGCCACACCAATACTCGAATGGTAGCTGTTGTTGTAGGCGAATTCAGCTAAGGGCAAATGGCTTTCCCAGTCTCCCTGAAAATCAAGGACACACATTCTCAGTAGATCCTCCAGAGTTTGGATGGTCCTTTCAGATTGGCCATCTGTCTGAGGATGATAGGCACTACTCAGCCTCAATTCAGTACCCAATGCAGTCTGTAGGCTTTGCCAAAACCTCGATGTAAACTTCGAATCCCTGTCAGAAACAATAGACACAGGCACTCCATGCAGTCTAACGATTTCATCAATATAGATAACAGCCAATTTGTCCGCATTATAAATCGTCTTGACAGGTAAGAAGTGAGCAGATTTGGTTAGTCTATCAACAATAACCCAAATTGAATCCATACCTTTTCTGGAGCGAGGTAACCCAACGATAAAATCCATCGTGATGTGCTCCCATTTCCATTCCGGTATGGGTAAGGGTTGCAGTAATCCGACAGGTCGTTGATGTTCAGCTTTGACCTGTTGGCAATGAAGACATTTGGATACAAAATCAGCAATTTCTTTCTTCATTCCCGGCCACCAGAAATTCTGTTTCAGATCTTGGTACATTTTCGTATTCCCCGGGTGGATAGACAATTTCGAATTGTGGCCTTCTTGCAGAACTCTTCTTTTCAGTTCAGTATCATTCGGTACACACAGTCTTTCTTGAAATTTCAGTACATTATTCTCAAATTTGAATCCCGGTCTCGGTTTAGATTCTCTTTCCTCGATGATCTTCTTCAAGAAATCGTCCAGTTGCTGTTTCTCTTTAATTTCCTCAATCAGTGCCGGTTGAGCAGAAATAGCAGCTAAGGTTCCACCTTGTTCCCGTAAAACAATTTCAATTTCAGATTTTTCAAGGTCACAAAGCAACTCTTTCTGTCCTGTAAGCAAACATGCTAAGTTTCCAATCGATTTCCGGCTCAATGCATCGGCAACGGTATTGGCTTTTCCTGGGTGGTACAAGATCTGTAGGTCGTAATCCTTTATCAGTTCTAGCCATCTCCGCTGTCTCATATTCAGTTCTTTCTGTGTGAAGAAATACTTCAAGCTCTTGTGGTCGGTATATACTTCACATGTTACCCCGTACAGGTAGTGACGCCAAATTTTCAGTGCAAATACTACTGCAGCAAGTTCCAGATCATGGGTCGGGTAATTCTTTTCATGTGGTCTCAGTTGTCGGGAAGCATAAGCTATAACCTTCCCATTCTGCATTAAAACACATCCCAAACCCTTATGAGAAGCATCACTAAATACAGTATAGCCATCCGTACCTGAGGGTAAAGTCAAAACTGGTGCAGTCACAAGTCGAGTTTTCAACTCCTGGAAAGCAGATTCTCTTTGGTCGGTCCAGTCAAATGATGTCCCCTTTTGAGTTAACTGAGTCAATGGTAGGGCAATTTTGGAGAAATCTTTGACAAATCTTCTGTAATATCCAGCCAATCCCAAAAAGCTTCGGACTTCAGTCACCTTTGTTGGTCTAGGCCAGTTCACCACAGCTTCAATTTTCTGCGGATCAACAGAAATTCCATCTTTGCTAACAACATGCCCCAAAAACATAACATGGTCAAGCCAAAATTCACATTTAGACAGTTTAGCATACAGTTTCTGTTCCCTTAAGGTTTGTAGGGCAAGTCTCAGATGATGTTCATGCTGTTCTATACTTTTGGAGTAAATCAATATGTCATCGATAAATACAACAATAAAGTCATCAAGGTACGGTTTAAAAACTCTGTTCATGAGGTCCATAAAAGCAGCTGGTGCGTTCGTGACTCCAAAAGGCATAACTAGAAATTCATAATGTCCATACCTTGTTCTAAAAGCAGTTTTATCAATGTCTTCCGGTTTAACCTTCAGTTGATGATACCCCGATCTGAGATCAATCTTAGAAAACACTTGTGCACCCTGTAACTGATCAAATAAATCATCAATGCGTGGCAAAGGGTATTTGTTCTTTACAGTTACCTTATTCAGTTCACGGTAGTCAATGCACAGTCTCAGTGAGCCATCTTTCTTCTTGACAAACAAAACAGGAGCACCCCATGGCGAAGTGCTAGGTCTGATGAACTTTTTATCTAACAGTTCTTGCAATTGCACTTTCAGTTCCTTCAGTTCAGTTGGAGCCATTCTGTAAGGAGCTTTAGAAACTGGTTGTGTTCCGGGAATCACATCAACGGTAAATTCAATCTCCCTATCAGTCAAATCTCCTGGAAGATTATCTGGAAAAACATCTGGAAATTCCCTGACTATAGGAATACAATTCACATCAGTTTTAACACTATCATCAGTAGACACAGTCAGTACAGAACACAGATATCCTTTACACCCCTTTCTAATTAATTTAACAGCTTTCACTGACGAAATCAAATACGGAGGAGGTACTACTCCACTCCCATTAAACACAAATTCAGGCAAACCAGGTGGACGGAAAACAACTTGCTTGGTCACACAGTCAATAGTGGCATGATATTTTTGTAACCAATCCATCCCCAATATTACGTCAAAATGATCAATGTTCAATGGCAGTAAATCAATAAACAGATGCATATCCCCAACAATAATTTCACATGCGGGGTACATATAAGCACATGTCATGGATCCCCCTACGGGTGATGATACGGCTAGCAGATAGTTCATGGGTTCTAAGGGTCTATCCAATTTCCGTGAAAAAGCATATGATACATAAGAATGCGTAGACCCCGAATCAATCAGTACATATGCATTTTGAGTACAGATAGAGAGAATACCTGACACAACGGTCTCGGTATTCTGCACATCTCCCGGTACTAGTGCGAACACTCGGCCTTGCCTCATAGGCTCTTTCCCGGTAGCTTTAGGGTTAGGTTTTGGTGGAGCATTTGATACTGCTGCGCTTGGTGCAGCTTTACCACTGGCTTGTGGAGCAGAGGGGCAGTCCTTAACCATGTGGCCCACCTTGCCACACCTGTAACAGGCTCCAGATATTCTGTAGCAAACCCCTTTGTGCTTCTTGCCACATTCAGAACAGGGTGGTATGAAACCACTCCCTTGGCTGGGGCTAGTTGTCAACCCCGTATTCTGTTTCTTGTTGGCTGGGTTGTGCTTGCCTTTCTTAAATTTGAAACTCTGCCTTTTTCCATGCCATTCAGTCGTTGGTGTTTCAGATTGTTTCACTGCTGCAATGTTCGACTCGGCCATCAATGCCCGGTCGAGAACACCCACAAAAGTCGGTAATTTCAAAACATTTATCCGGTCAAGTATTGCCACATTAAGGCCACCTTCAAATTTTCTGGCCTTCTTATATTCAGTATCCACCATGTGCGGTGCATAACGGGCAAGTTCAGTAAATTTCGTCTCGTATTCTGCAACGGACATTGTGCCCTGCTTCAGCTGTTCAAATTCGGTCACTTTTCTATCCCTGACACACTGAGGGAAATACTTTTCAAAGAAGGACTCCTTGAACTGAGCCCATGTCATAACAGTATTTGCGTCGCGGATCAACATCCACCACCTTCTAGCCTCTTCTTGTAGGGTGAAGGTAGCTAACAATACTTTATTTGCTTCTGAGCACGGAAACACTTCAAATAGTTTTTCTGTTTCAAGCACCCAAGCTTCAGCCTTTAACGGTTCGAGGCCTCCCTGAAAGGATGGCGGTTTCATCTTGCTGAATTTATGGGTGAGAGCAATAATATCCCCATCATTCACATTCACATTAGGTTCCGGCTGAACCGGAGGAGGAGGAGGTGGGGGCTGTTGGTTCTGTTGTTGTTCCAGTCTAGCAGTTATCAGTTCTATCATTCTTTCCATTCTTTCCATTCTTGCCTCAGTAGATGAGGACTCAGGTTCATTTGCATTGTCCATTTCACTATAAGCAGTTATAACAGTTTTAAACATAAGCAGTCATTTGTTTACCAGTTTAACACATTAACAGATATTCAGTCATAACATAGCCACACACTTTTCAAGTTCATGAGATGTCCTAATTACTTTTTCTAGGACCCCCTATAGCTCATTTGGACACGTGTGTGCGGTATAACTCGTGATAAGTATCGCTCTGATACCACTCTGTCACGACCCAAACCCGGCCCTATGGGTTTAGCACCGTAACCGGCCAGTAATCCGAGATTACCGAAGGCCTGCTGAACAGTAATACAGTGAAACAGAGTACAGGGCCTGGCGGAAGCCAATACAGTAAATAAATAGTGTCCATTGAGCTGTGACAGTCTGTATGCAAAAAGGCTTTTCATACATTATACAAAAAACCGTACAGAACAGTATACACAATATTCACATCCATTTAACTAGGGACTCAACCCCACATAACAGTACAGAAAACATTCCGTCTGTACAACACAGTGTACAAAATTAACAGTCACACAGTACAGGGACCTAATCCCTGTATAACAGTACAGTAAACAGTCAGTCTATACAAAACAGTGAAACAGTACAAAAAGGGGGAAATTCTAAAACACCCCTAAGCCTTAACAGTAGGCTCGGAACCTCGCAGTGAGGCACAAAGGCTGGCTTGACAAAACTGGAATAACCCTGACGCCTCTAGCTGCGGTCTGGTGCCTGTACACCTACATATATATATGAGCAGTGAG
Source organism: Camellia sinensis (assembly GCF_055761805.1). Classification (NCBI taxonomy): domain Eukaryota; kingdom Viridiplantae; phylum Streptophyta; class Magnoliopsida; order Ericales; family Theaceae; genus Camellia; species Camellia sinensis. The sequence continues at coordinate 67,277,311 of NC_138972.1, forward strand.
CTAAAGCCCAGTGAATAACATAAAGCGTAAAGGGGTTTAGAATGAATGTCCTTACAGTAATGAAAACAGTTCATTTCAATCAGTAATTCAGTTGCTCAGTACAGTAAACAGTCATATGTGGTACATCCATTAGCATAACAGTAACAGTAGGTCTTAAAAGACCGAACAGTAATGATGGCCATCAGTCAGTAAACAGTAGTGGTTCCACAAGGAAACCGACAGAGATCTCTGTGACAGTAACAGTAACAGTAAACCGTAGATACTAAGGATGCCACAGTACAGTTCAGAAATAAAGGACATACACTCATTCAGTAAATAATACCAGTTCAGTAAACAGTTCAGTTCAGTATTCAGAAGATAATCAGTTGAACATATCTTTACACAATTGTTACTCACAGAGTTCTGGGCTACAGTATGCTAGAGCGTGTCTCCCCAGTTGCCAACCCTACACAGTTCACAGGTTGAACACACTAAGCTACACAGTTGGGAAATCTCATAACTTAATCCCTAATTTGCCTTGGTGTGTTCTACAATGATATCCTCATCAAGGTGCCTTAAACTAGGCCTAAGAATGCCTAGGATGGGATGAGGATGCAAAAATACACTTAGAAAACATTTCGCAAAGTTTGCTGAAAATAGGAGCCTCGCTCGAGCGAGACTTTCTACGCTCGAGCGTAAGTCCAAAATCAAAGGCTTCGCTCGAGCGAGGAATCCTTCGCTCGAGCGGTCTGCAAAACAGTAAAAGTACTGGATGCTGAAATTTTACGCGCGATGGTCGCTCGATGGTCGCTCGAGCGGAGCCCTGGACAAAGGTGCTCGCTCGAGCGGGGAATCCTTCGCTCGAGCGAGGAAGCCAAATCTGGAATTTCCAGATTTGCCTCCCAAGCTCAAACCAAGCATTCAACCACTCCAAACTCGACCTCTTGGGCCCAAATTCTGGAAAACATCATTAAATTCAATGTATAACAAGTTTCAAAGCTCAATTTATGAATTCAAGCCCCAAAGGTGAGTCAATTAGAACCATATTCAAACCCATTTTCAAGAATATGAAGAACATGCAAACATGCAAGGATTTAAACCAAATCAAAGCTTCAAAGCTTGTTCAAATGAGCTCATTCTTTTCAAAACAAGATGAAAACATGGTCTACTCTTACAACATGGACATGCATGTAACCATTTACCATGAATTCAACTCAAAACTCATTAATTCAACCATGCATGCAAGAAATGAGCTTCAATTCACCATTAATGACCCAAATCATGACTTAGTTCTACAATGAAGCATGAACCATGCAAGAACTAGTTCAATAGCATCAATAAGAAGATAAGATCCTTACCTAGAGCTTGAATTAGAAGACTAGGAACTCAAATATGCAATCTATACTTCAATTCTTCAAGATTCTCAAGCTAATCAACAAAAACACTTCTCTCCCTCCCTAACTCTCTCTATGGTCGGCAATGAGAGGGGAAATGGCTGAGGAAATGTTGTTCTTGGCTCAAGTATGTGTGTGAGATAGTGGCCCACTCAATGGCAAAACGGTAATTAAGTCCAACTCTTCAATTGGCTTATTTTAATCTAATTTAATCATACCTAATCAATTTTCAGATACTTATACCATAAAATCACATTAAATATGAGGGTCACGTAACATCAATCGGTTTCTAGTTCGGCCGCCGATAAGGCCTTCAAATAGCAGTTTAAACATATAAACATGAACAGATAATCAGACAATCAAACAGATAGAATGCAATTAACTAACATATACTCAGTCAATTCAGTTTCAACTTCAGTCAGTCGGTTCAGTATTTCATTCAGTTCGATTATCAGTTAGTTATCAGTCATTATCAGCTTCGTTTAACAGTAATCGGTGATTAACGGTAATCAATCAGTCATAAATCAGTAAACAGTACGAGGGTTGTTACAGTCTCCCCTCCTTATAAAGAGTTTAGTCCTCTAAACTCGAGTTACCTTCATTCTGGAAGAAAACAGGATTCAGTGGAAACAGTTCAGGATATCGTTTAGCCATGTCATCTTCCCTTTCCCAAGTGGCATACACGCCACCATGGTTCTGCCAGTCAACTTTCACTAACGGGATCTCTTTGTTCCTCAGTTTCTTGATCCGTCGGTTTACAATCTGTATAGGCCGTTCCTCGTAAGTGTAGTCATCACTCAACACTACGTGGGTAGGCTCTATTACATGGAAGGGATCCCGGTGATAGTCTCTCAACATAGAAATGTGGAAGACGTTATGCATGTGTTCCATTTCAGGAGGGAGCGCAACTTGATACGCCACCGGATTAATTTTCTCAATAATCTCATAAGGTCCGACGTATCTCGGTGCTAACTTGCCTTTGACTCCAAAACGAGTCTGGCCTTTCATTGGTGTCACTTTCACAAAAACGTGATCACCCACTTCATACTCTCTGTCCCGTCTTCTGACATCTGCATAACTTTTCTGTCTACTCTGTGCAGTTTTCAGTCTTTGCTGTATCAGTTTCACTTTTTCAGTTGTTTCATATACAATCTCGGGCCCAAGCAAAGGCCCATCTCCAACTTCTGCCCAGCAAATTGGAGATCTACATTTTCTGCCATACAATGCCTCAAAAGGCGCCATACCAATACTCGAATGGTAGCTGTTGTTGTAGGCGAATTCAGCTAAGGGCAAATGGCTTTCCCAGTCTCCCTGAAAATCAAGGACACACATTCTCAGTAGATCCTCCAGAGTTTGGATGGTCCTTTCAGATTGGCCATCTGTCTGAGGATGATAGGCACTACTCAGCCTCAATTCAGTACCCAATGCAGTCTGTAGGCTTTGCCAAAACCTCGATGTAAACTTCGAATCCCTGTCAGAAACAATAGACACAGGCACTCCATGCAGTCTAACGATTTCATCAATATAGATAACAGCCAATTTGTCCGCATTATAAATCGTCTTGACAGGTAAGAAGTGAGCAGATTTGGTTAGTCTATCAACAATAACCCAAATTGAATCCATACCTTTTCTGGAGCGAGGTAACCCAACGATAAAATCCATCGTGATGTGCTCCCATTTCCATTCCGGTATGGGTAAGGGTTGCAGTAATCCGACAGGTCGTTGATGTTCAGCTTTGACCTGTTGGCAATGAAGACATTTGGATACAAAATCAGCAATTTCTTTCTTCATTCCCGGCCACCAGAAATTCTGTTTCAGATCTTGGTACATTTTCGTATTCCCCGGGTGGATAGACAATTTCGAATTGTGGCCTTCTTGCAGAACTCTTCTTTTCAGTTCAGTATCATTCGGTACACACAGTCTTTCTTGAAATTTCAGTACATTATTCTCAAATTTGAATCCCGGTCTCGGTTTAGATTCTCTTTCCTCGATGATCTTCTTCAAGAAATCGTCCAGTTGCTGTTTCTCTTTAATTTCCTCAATCAGTGCCGGTTGAGCAGAAATAGCAGCTAAGGTTCCACCTTGTTCCCGTAAAACAATTTCAATTTCAGATTTTTCAAGGTCACAAAGCAACTCTTTCTGTCCTGTAAGCAAACATGCTAAGTTTCCAATCGATTTCCGGCTCAATGCATCGGCAACGGTATTGGCTTTTCCTGGGTGGTACAAGATCTGTAGGTCGTAATCCTTTATCAGTTCTAGCCATCTCCGCTGTCTCATATTCAGTTCTTTCTGTGTGAAGAAATACTTCAAGCTCTTGTGGTCGGTATATACTTCACATGTTACCCCGTACAGGTAGTGACGCCAAATTTTCAGTGCAAATACTACTGCAGCAAGTTCCAGATCATGGGTCGGGTAATTCTTTTCATGTGGTCTCAGTTGTCGGGAAGCATAAGCTATAACCTTCCCATTCTGCATTAAAACACATCCCAAACCCTTATGAGAAGCATCACTAAATACAGTATAGCCATCCGTACCTGAGGGTAAAGTCAAAACTGGTGCAGTCACAAGTCGAGTTTTCAACTCCTGGAAAGCAGATTCTCTTTGGTCGGTCCAGTCAAATGATGTCCCCTTTTGAGTTAACTGAGTCAATGGTAGGGCAATTTTGGAGAAATCTTTGACAAATCTTCTGTAATATCCAGCCAATCCCAAAAAGCTTCGGACTTCAGTCACCTTTGTTGGTCTAGGCCAGTTCACCACAGCTTCAATTTTCTGCGGATCAACAGAAATTCCATCTTTGCTAACAACATGCCCCAAAAACATAACATGGTCAAGCCAAAATTCACATTTAGACAGTTTAGCATACAGTTTCTGTTCCCTTAAGGTTTGTAGGGCAAGTCTCAGATGATGTTCATGCTGTTCTATACTTTTGGAGTAAATCAATATGTCATCGATAAATACAACAATAAAGTCATCAAGGTACGGTTTAAAAACTCTGTTCATGAGGTCCATAAAAGCAGCTGGTGCGTTCGTGACTCCAAAAGGCATAACTAGAAATTCATAATGTCCATACCTTGTTCTAAAAGCAGTTTTATCAATGTCTTCCGGTTTAACCTTCAGTTGATGATACCCCGATCTGAGATCAATCTTAGAAAACACTTGTGCACCCTGTAACTGATCAAATAAATCATCAATGCGTGGCAAAGGGTATTTGTTCTTTACAGTTACCTTATTCAGTTCACGGTAGTCAATGCACAGTCTCAGTGAGCCATCTTTCTTCTTGACAAACAAAACAGGAGCACCCCATGGCGAAGTGCTAGGTCTGATGAACTTTTTATCTAACAGTTCTTGCAATTGCACTTTCAGTTCCTTCAGTTCAGTTGGAGCCATTCTGTAAGGAGCTTTAGAAACTGGTTGTGTTCCGGGAATCACATCAACGGTAAATTCAATCTCCCTATCAGTCAAATCTCCTGGAAGATTATCTGGAAAAACATCTGGAAATTCCCTGACTATAGGAATACAATTCACATCAGTTTTAACACTATCATCAGTAGACACAGTCAGTACAGAACACAGATATCCTTTACACCCCTTTCTAATTAATTTAACAGCTTTCACTGACGAAATCAAATACGGAGGAGGTACTACTCCACTCCCATTAAACACAAATTCAGGCAAACCAGGTGGACGGAAAACAACTTGCTTGGTCACACAGTCAATAGTGGCATGATATTTTTGTAACCAATCCATCCCCAATATTACGTCAAAATGATCAATGTTCAATGGCAGTAAATCAATAAACAGATGCATATCCCCAACAATAATTTCACATGCGGGGTACATATAAGCACATGTCATGGATCCCCCTACGGGTGATGATACGGCTAGCAGATAGTTCATGGGTTCTAAGGGTCTATCCAATTTCCGTGAAAAAGCATATGATACATAAGAATGCGTAGACCCCGAATCAATCAGTACATATGCATTTTGAGTACAGATAGAGAGAATACCTGACACAACGGTCTCGGTATTCTGCACATCTCCCGGTACTAGTGCGAACACTCGGCCTTGCCTCATAGGCTCTTTCCCGGTAGCTTTAGGGTTAGGTTTTGGTGGAGCATTTGATACTGCTGCGCTTGGTGCAGCTTTACCACTGGCTTGTGGAGCAGAGGGGCAGTCCTTAACCATGTGGCCCACCTTGCCACACCTGTAACAGGCTCCAGATATTCTGTAGCAAACCCCTTTGTGCTTCTTGCCACATTCAGAACAGGGTGGTATGAAACCACTCCCTTGGCTGGGGCTAGTTGTCAACCCCGTATTCTGTTTCTTGTTGGCTGGGTTGTGCTTGCCTTTCTTAAATTTGAAACTCTGCCTTTTTCCATGCCATTCAGTCGTTGGTGTTTCAGATTGTTTCACTGCTGCAATGTTCGACTCGGCCATCAATGCCCGGTCGAGAACACCCACAAAAGTCGGTAATTTCAAAACATTTATCCGGTCAAGTATTGCCACATTAAGGCCACCTTCAAATTTTCTGGCCTTCTTATATTCAGTATCCACCATGTGCGGTGCATAACGGGCAAGTTCAGTAAATTTCGTCTCGTATTCTGCAACGGACATTGTGCCCTGCTTCAGCTGTTCAAATTCGGTCACTTTTCTATCCCTGACACACTGAGGGAAATACTTTTCAAAGAAGGACTCCTTGAACTGAGCCCATGTCATAACAGTATTTGCGTCGCGGATCAACATCCACCACCTTCTAGCCTCTTCTTGTAGGGTGAAGGTAGCTAACAATACTTTATTTGCTTCTGAGCACGGAAACACTTCAAATAGTTTTTCTGTTTCAAGCACCCAAGCTTCAGCCTTTAACGGTTCGAGGCCTCCCTGAAAGGATGGCGGTTTCATCTTGCTGAATTTATGGGTGAGAGCAATAATATCCCCATCATTCACATTCACATTAGGTTCCGGCTGAACCGGAGGAGGAGGAGGTGGGGGCTGTTGGTTCTGTTGTTGTTCCAGTCTAGCAGTTATCAGTTCTATCATTCTTTCCATTCTTTCCATTCTTGCCTCAGTAGATGAGGACTCAGGTTCATTTGCATTGTCCATTTCACTATAAGCAGTTATAACAGTTTTAAACATAAGCAGTCATTTGTTTACCAGTTTAACACATTAACAGATATTCAGTCATAACATAGCCACACACTTTTCAAGTTCATGAGATGTCCTAATTACTTTTTCTAGGACCCCCTATAGCTCATTTGGACACGTGTGTGCGGTATAACTCGTGATAAGTATCGCTCTGATACCACTCTGTCACGACCCAAACCCGGCCCTATGGGTTTAGCACCGTAACCGGCCAGTAATCCGAGATTACCGAAGGCCTGCTGAACAGTAATACAGTGAAACAGAGTACAGGGCCTGGCGGAAGCCAATACAGTAAATAAATAGTGTCCATTGAGCTGTGACAGTCTGTATGCAAAAAGGCTTTTCATACATTATACAAAAAACCGTACAGAACAGTATACACAATATTCACATCCATTTAACTAGGGACTCAACCCCACATAACAGTACAGAAAACATTCCGTCTGTACAACACAGTGTACAAAATTAACAGTCACACAGTACAGGGACCTAATCCCTGTATAACAGTACAGTAAACAGTCAGTCTATACAAAACAGTGAAACAGTACAAAAAGGGGGAAATTCTAAAACACCCCTAAGCCTTAACAGTAGGCTCGGAACCTCGCAGTGAGGCACAAAGGCTGGCTTGACAAAACTGGAATAACCCTGACGCCTCTAGCTGCGGTCTGGTGCCTGTACACCTACATATATATATGAGCAGTGAGCTAAAGCCCAGTGAATAACATAAAGCGTAAAGGGGTTTAGAATGAATGTCCTTACAGTAATGAAAACAGTTCATTTCAATCAGTAATTCAGTTGCTCAGTACAGTAAACAGTCATATGTGGTACATCCATTAGCATAACAGTAACAGTAGGTCTTAAAAGACCGAACAGTAATGATGGCCATCAGTCAGTAAACAGTAGTGGTTCCACAAGGAAACCGACAGAGATCTCTGTGACAGTAACAGTAACAGTAAACCGTAGATACTAAGGATGCCACAGTACAGTTCAGAAATAAAGGACATACACTCATTCAGTAAATAATACCAGTTCAGTAAACAGTTCAGTTCAGTATTCAGAAGATAATCAGTTGAACATATCTTTACACAATTGTTACTCACAGAGTTCTGGGCTACAGTATGCTAGAGCGTGTCTCCCCAGTTGCCAACCCTACACAGTTCACAGGTTGAACACACTAAGCTACACAGTTGGGAAATCTCATAACTTAATCCCTAATTTGCCTTGGTGTGTTCTACAATGATATCCTCATCAAGGTGCCTTAAACTAGGCCTAAGAATGCCTAGGATGGGATGAGGATGCAAAAATACACTTAGAAAACATTTCGCAAAGTTTGCTGAAAATAGGAGCCTCGCTCGAGCGAGACTTTCTACGCTCGAGCGTAAGTCCAAAATCAAAGGCTTCGCTCGAGCGAGGAATCCTTCGCTCGAGCGGTCTGCAAAACAGTAAAAGTACTGGATGCTGAAATTTTACGCGCGATGGTCGCTCGATGGTCGCTCGAGCGGAGCCCTGGACAAAGGTGCTCGCTCGAGCGGGGAATCCTTCGCTCGAGCGAGGAAGCCAAATCTGGAATTTCCAGATTTGCCTCCCAAGCTCAAACCAAGCATTCAACCACTCCAAACTCGACCTCTTGGGCCCAAATTCTGGAAAACATCATTAAATTCAATGTATAACAAGTTTCAAAGCTCAATTTATGAATTCAAGCCCCAAAGGTGAGTCAATTAGAACCATATTCAAACCCATTTTCAAGAATATGAAGAACATGCAAACATGCAAGGATTTAAACCAAATCAAAGCTTCAAAGCTTGTTCAAATGAGCTCATTCTTTTCAAAACAAGATGAAAACATGGTCTACTCTTACAACATGGACATGCATGTAACCATTTACCATGAATTCAACTCAAAACTCATTAATTCAACCATGCATGCAAGAAATGAGCTTCAATTCACCATTAATGACCCAAATCATGACTTAGTTCTACAATGAAGCATGAACCATGCAAGAACTAGTTCAATAGCATCAATAAGAAGATAAGATCCTTACCTAGAGCTTGAATTAGAAGACTAGGAACTCAAATATGCAATCTATACTTCAATTCTTCAAGATTCTCAAGCTAATCAACAAAAACACTTCTCTCCCTCCCTAACTCTCTCTATGGTCGGCAATGAGAGGGGAAATGGCTGAGGAAATGTTGTTCTTGGCTCAAGTATGTGTGTGAGATAGTGGCCCACTCAATGGCAAAACGGTAATTAAGTCCAACTCTTCAATTGGCTTATTTTAATCTAATTTAATCATACCTAATCAATTTTCAGATACTTATACCATAAAATCACATTAAATATGAGGGTCACGTAACATCAATCGGTTTCTAGTTCGGCCGCCGATAAGGCCTTCAAATAGCAGTTTAAACATATAAACATGAACAGATAATCAGACAATCAAACAGATAGAATGCAATTAACTAACATATACTCAGTCAATTCAGTTTCAACTTCAGTCAGTCGGTTCAGTATTTCATTCAGTTCGATTATCAGTTAGTTATCAGTCATTATCAGCTTCGTTTAACAGTAATCGGTGATTAACGGTAATCAATCAGTCATAAATCAGTAAACAGTACGAGGGTTGTTACAGTCTCCCCTCCTTATAAAGAGTTTAGTCCTCTAAACTCGAGTTACCTTCATTCTGGAAGAAAACAGGATTCAGTGGAAACAGTTCAGGATATCGTTTAGCCATGTCATCTTCCCTTTCCCAAGTGGCATACACGCCACCATGGTTCTGCCAGTCAACTTTCACTAACGGGATCTCTTTGTTCCTCAGTTTCTTGATCCGTCGGTTTACAATCTGTATAGGCCGTTCCTCGTAAGTGTAGTCATCACTCAACACTACGTGGGTAGGCTCTATTACATGGAAGGGATCCCGGTGATAGTCTCTCAACATAGAAATGTGGAAGACGTTATGCATGTGTTCCATTTCAGGAGGGAGCGCAACTTGATACGCCACCGGATTAATTTTCTCAATAATCTCATAAGGTCCGACGTATCTCGGTGCTAACTTGCCTTTGACTCCAAAACGAGTCTGGCCTTTCATTGGTGTCACTTTCACAAAAACGTGATCACCCACTTCATACTCTCTGTCCCGTCTTCTGACATCTGCATAACTTTTCTGTCTACTCTGTGCAGTTTTCAGTCTTTGCTGTATCAGTTTCACTTTTTCAGTTGTTTCATATACAATCTCGGGCCCAAGCAAAGGCCCATCTCCAACTTCTGCCCAGCAAATTGGAGATCTACATTTTCTGCCATACAATGCCTCAAAAGGCGCCATACCAATACTCGAATGGTAGCTGTTGTTGTAGGCGAATTCAGCTAAGGGCAAATGGCTTTCCCAGTCTCCCTGAAAATCAAGGACACACATTCTCAGTAGATCCTCCAGAGTTTGGATGGTCCTTTCAGATTGGCCATCTGTCTGAGGATGATAGGCACTACTCAGCCTCAATTCAGTACCCAATGCAGTCTGTAGGCTTTGCCAAAACCTCGATGTAAACTTCGAATCCCTGTCAGAAACAATAGACACAGGCACTCCATGCAGTCTAACGATTTCATCAATATAGATAACAGCCAATTTGTCCGCATTATAAATCGTCTTGACAGGTAAGAAGTGAGCAGATTTGGTTAGTCTATCAACAATAACCCAAATTGAATCCATACCTTTTCTGGAGCGAGGTAACCCAACGATAAAATCCATCGTGATGTGCTCCCATTTCCATTCCGGTATGGGTAAGGGTTGCAGTAATCCGACAGGTCGTTGATGTTCAGCTTTGACCTGTTGGCAATGAAGACATTTGGATACAAAATCAGCAATTTCTTTCTTCATTCCCGGCCACCAGAAATTCTGTTTCAGATCTTGGTACATTTTCGTATTCCCCGGGTGGATAGACAATTTCGAATTGTGGCCTTCTTGCAGAACTCTTCTTTTCAGTTCAGTATCATTCGGTACACACAGTCTTTCTTGAAATTTCAGTACATTATTCTCAAATTTGAATCCCGGTCTCGGTTTAGATTCTCTTTCCTCGATGATCTTCTTCAAGAAATCGTCCAGTTGCTGTTTCTCTTTAATTTCCTCAATCAGTGCCGGTTGAGCAGAAATAGCAGCTAAGGTTCCACCTTGTTCCCGTAAAACAATTTCAATTTCAGATTTTTCAAGGTCACAAAGCAACTCTTTCTGTCCTGTAAGCAAACATGCTAAGTTTCCAATCGATTTCCGGCTCAATGCATCGGCAACGGTATTGGCTTTTCCTGGGTGGTACAAGATCTGTAGGTCGTAATCCTTTATCAGTTCTAGCCATCTCCGCTGTCTCATATTCAGTTCTTTCTGTGTGAAGAAATACTTCAAGCTCTTGTGGTCGGTATATACTTCACATGTTACCCCGTACAGGTAGTGACGCCAAATTTTCAGTGCAAATACTACTGCAGCAAGTTCCAGATCATGGGTCGGGTAATTCTTTTCATGTGGTCTCAGTTGTCGGGAAGCATAAGCTATAACCTTCCCATTCTGCATTAAAACACATCCCAAACCCTTATGAGAAGCATCACTAAATACAGTATAGCCATCCGTACCTGAGGGTAAAGTCAAAACTGGTGCAGTCACAAGTCGAGTTTTCAACTCCTGGAAAGCAGATTCTCTTTGGTCGGTCCAGTCAAATGATGTCCCCTTTTGAGTTAACTGAGTCAATGGTAGGGCAATTTTGGAGAAATCTTTGACAAATCTTCTGTAATATCCAGCCAATCCCAAAAAGCTTCGGACTTCAGTCACCTTTGTTGGTCTAGGCCAGTTCACCACAGCTTCAATTTTCTGCGGATCAACAGAAATTCCATCTTTGCTAACAACATGCCCCAAAAACATAACATGGTCAAGCCAAAATTCACATTTAGACAGTTTAGCATACAGTTTCTGTTCCCTTAAGGTTTGTAGGGCAAGTCTCAGATGATGTTCATGCTGTTCTATACTTTTGGAGTAAATCAATATGTCATCGATAAATACAACAATAAAGTCATCAAGGTACGGTTTAAAAACTCTGTTCATGAGGTCCATAAAAGCAGCTGGTGCGTTCGTGACTCCAAAAGGCATAACTAGAAATTCATAATGTCCATACCTTGTTCTAAAAGCAGTTTTATCAATGTCTTCCGGTTTAACCTTCAGTTGATGATACCCCGATCTGAGATCAATCTTAGAAAACACTTGTGCACCCTGTAACTGATCAAATAAATCATCAATGCGTGGCAAAGGGTATTTGTTCTTTACAGTTACCTTATTCAGTTCACGGTAGTCAATGCACAGTCTCAGTGAGCCATCTTTCTTCTTGACAAACAAAACAGGAGCACCCCATGGCGAAGTGCTAGGTCTGATGAACTTTTTATCTAACAGTTCTTGCAATTGCACTTTCAGTTCCTTCAGTTCAGTTGGAGCCATTCTGTAAGGAGCTTTAGAAACTGGTTGTGTTCCGGGAATCACATCAACGGTAAATTCAATCTCCCTATCAGTCAAATCTCCTGGAAGATTATCTGGAAAAACATCTGGAAATTCCCTGACTATAGGAATACAATTCACATCAGTTTTAACACTATCATCAGTAGACACAGTCAGTACAGAACACAGATATCCTTTACACCCCTTTCTAATTAATTTAACAGCTTTCACTGACGAAATCAAATACGGAGGAGGTACTACTCCACTCCCATTAAACACAAATTCAGGCAAACCAGGTGGACGGAAAACAACTTGCTTGGTCACACAGTCAATAGTGGCATGATATTTTTGTAACCAATCCATCCCCAATATTACGTCAAAATGATCAATGTTCAATGGCAGTAAATCAATAAACAGATGCATATCCCCAACAATAATTTCACATGCGGGGTACATATAAGCACATGTCATGGATCCCCCTACGGGTGATGATACGGCTAGCAGATAGTTCATGGGTTCTAAGGGTCTATCCAATTTCCGTGAAAAAGCATATGATACATAAGAATGCGTAGACCCCGAATCAATCAGTACATATGCATTTTGAGTACAGATAGAGAGAATACCTGACACAACGGTCTCGGTATTCTGCACATCTCCCGGTACTAGTGCGAACACTCGGCCTTGCCTCATAGGCTCTTTCCCGGTAGCTTTAGGGTTAGGTTTTGGTGGAGCATTTGATACTGCTGCGCTTGGTGCAGCTTTACCACTGGCTTGTGGAGCAGAGGGGCAGTCCTTAACCATGTGGCCCACCTTGCCACACCTGTAACAGGCTCCAGATATTCTGTAGCAAACCCCTTTGTGCTTCTTGCCACATTCAGAACAGGGTGGTATGAAACCACTCCCTTGGCTGGGGCTAGTTGTCAACCCCGTATTCTGTTTCTTGTTGGCTGGGTTGTGCTTGCCTTTCTTAAATTTGAAACTCTGCCTTTTTCCATGCCATTCAGTCGTTGGTGTTTCAGATTGTTTCACTGCTGCAATGTTCGACTCGGCCATCAATGCCCGGTCGAGAACACCCACAAAAGTCGGTAATTTCAAAACATTTATCCGGTCAAGTATTGCCACATTAAGGCCACCTTCAAATTTTCTGGCCTTCTTATATTCAGTATCCACCATGTGCGGTGCATAACGGGCAAGTTCAGTAAATTTCGTCTCGTATTCTGCAACGGACATTGTGCCCTGCTTCAGCTGTTCAAATTCGGTCACTTTTCTATCCCTGACACACTGAGGGAAATACTTTTCAAAGAAGGACTCCTTGAACTGAGCCCATGTCATAACAGTATTTGCGTCGCGGATCAACATCCACCACCTTCTAGCCTCTTCTTGTAGGGTGAAGGTAGCTAACAATACTTTATTTGCTTCTGAGCACGGAAACACTTCAAATAGTTTTTCTGTTTCAAGCACCCAAGCTTCAGCCTTTAACGGTTCGAGGCCTCCCTGAAAGGATGGCGGTTTCATCTTGCTGAATTTATGGGTGAGAGCAATAATATCCCCATCATTCACATTCACATTAGGTTCCGGCTGAACCGGAGGAGGAGGAGGTGGGGGCTGTTGGTTCTGTTGTTGTTCCAGTCTAGCAGTTATCAGTTCTATCATTCTTTCCATTCTTTCCATTCTTGCCTCAGTAGATGAGGACTCAGGTTCATTTGCATTGTCCATTTCACTATAAGCAGTTATAACAGTTTTAAACATAAGCAGTCATTTGTTTACCAGTTTAACACATTAACAGATATTCAGTCATAACATAGCCACACACTTTTCAAGTTCATGAGATGTCCTAATTACTTTTTCTAGGACCCCCTATAGCTCATTTGGACACGTGTGTGCGGTATAACTCGTGATAAGTATCGCTCTGATACCACTCTGTCACGACCCAAACCCGGCCCTATGGGTTTAGCACCGTAACCGGCCAGTAATCCGAGATTACCGAAGGCCTGCTGAACAGTAATACAGTGAAACAGAGTACAGGGCCTGGCGGAAGCCAATACAGTAAATAAATAGTGTCCATTGAGCTGTGACAGTCTGTATGCAAAAAGGCTTTTCATACATTATACAAAAAACCGTACAGAACAGTATACACAATATTCACATCCATTTAACTAGGGACTCAACCCCACATAACAGTACAGAAAACATTCCGTCTGTACAACACAGTGTACAAAATTAACAGTCACACAGTACAGGGACCTAATCCCTGTATAACAGTACAGTAAACAGTCAGTCTATACAAAACAGTGAAACAGTACAAAAAGGGGGAAATTCTAAAACACCCCTAAGCCTTAACAGTAGGCTCGGAACCTCGCAGTGAGGCACAAAGGCTGGCTTGACAAAACTGGAGTAACCCTGACGCCTCTAGCTGCGGTCTGGTGCCTGTACACCTACATATATATATGAGCAGTGAGCTAAAGCCCAGTGAATAACATAAAGCGTAAAGGGGTTTAAAATGAATGTCCTTACAGTAATGAAAACAGTTCATTTCAATCAGTAATTCAGTTGCTCAGTACAGTAAACAGTCATATGTGGTACATCCATTAGCATAACAGTAACAGTAGGTCTTAAAAGACCGAACAGTAATGATGGCCATCAGTCAGTAAACAGTAGTGGTTCCACAAGGAAACCGACAGAGATCTCTGTGACAGTAACAGTAACAGTAAACCGTAGATACTAAGGATGCCACAGTACAGTTCAGAAATAAAGGACATACACTCATTCAGTAAATAATACCAGTTCAGTAAACAGTTCAGTTCAGTATTCAGAAGATAATCAGTTGAACATATCTTTACACAATTGTTACTCACAGAGTTCTGGGCTACAGTATGCTAGAGCGTGTCTCCCCAGTTGCCAACCCTACACAGTTCACAGGTTGAACACACTAAGCTACACAGTTGGGAAATCTCATAACTTAATCCCTAATTTGCCTTGGTGTGTTCTACAATGATATCCTCATCAAGGTGCCTTAAACTAGGCCTAAGAATGCCTAGGATGGGATGAGGATGCAAAAATACACTTAGAAAACATTTCGCAAAGTTTGCTGAAAATAGGAGCCTCGCTCGAGCGAGACTTTCTACGCTCGAGCGTAAGTCCAAAATCAAAGGCTTCGCTCGAGCGAGGAATCCTTCGCTCGAGCGGTCTGCAAAACAGTAAAAGTACTGGATGCTGAAATTTTACGCGCGATGGTCGCTCGATGGTCGCTCGAGCGGAGCCCTGGACAAAGGTGCTCGCTCGAGCGGGGAATCCTTCGCTCGAGCGAGGAAGCCAAATCTGGAATTTCCAGATTTGCCTCCCAAGCTCAAACCAAGCATTCAACCACTCCAAACTCGACCTCTTGGGCCCAAATTCTGGAAAACATCATTAAATTCAATGTATAACAAGTTTCAAAGCTCAATTTATGAATTCAAGCCCCAAAGGTGAGTCAATTAGAACCATATTCAAACCCATTTTCAAGAATATGAAGAACATGCAAACATGCAAGGATTTAAACCAAATCAAAGCTTCAAAGCTTGTTCAAATGAGCTCATTCTTTTCAAAACAAGATGAAAACATGGTCTACTCTTACAACATGGACATGCATGTAACCATTTACCATGAATTCAACTCAAAACTCATTAATTCAACCATGCATGCAAGAAATGAGCTTCAATTCACCATTAATGACCCAAATCATGACTTAGTTCTACAATGAAGCATGAACCATGCAAGAACTAGTTCAATAGCATCAATAAGAAGATAAGATCCTTACCTAGAGCTTGAATTAGAAGACTAGGAACTCAAATATGCAATCTATACTTCAATTCTTCAAGATTCTCAAGCTAATCAACAAAAACACTTCTCTCCCTCCCTAACTCTCTCTATGGTCGGCAATGAGAGGGGAAATGGCTGAGGAAATGTTGTTCTTGGCTCAAGTATGTGTGTGAGATAGTGGCCCACTCAATGGCAAAACGGTAATTAAGTCCAACTCTTCAATTGGCTTATTTTAATCTAATTTAATCATACCTAATCAATTTTCAGATACTTATACCATAAAATCACATTAAATATGAGGGTCACGTAACATCAATCGGTTTCTAGTTCGGCCGCCGATAAGGCCTTCAAATAGCAGTTTAAACATATAAACATGAACAGATAATCAGACAATCAAACAGATAGAATGCAATTAACTAACATATACTCAGTCAATTCAGTTTCAACTTCAGTCAGTCGGTTCAGTATTTCATTCAGTTCGATTATCAGTTAGTTATCAGTCATTATCAGCTTCGTTTAACAGTAATCGGTGATTAACGGTAATCAATCAGTCATAAATCAGTAAACAGTACGAGGGTTGTTACAGTATTGCCCGTCAGAAGGAGGACCCCGGCCCTTTCAATCTTTTACAATTTATTATTAATTTTGGTATTTATGTACCCGTAAAATATATAATGGGATAATCTATTAATTTTATAAAATTTATTTTACCAACTTTCTATTTCATCAATATTTCACGATATAAAATGAAAATGATCTCTAGTTGTTTTATATTTTAAATAATAACATTAATTTTATCAAGTCGTTTTTATTAATATAAGAAGTACATATCACTTATTTTTCAACTTCAAAAAAAAAAAAAAAAAAATGGTATGTATACTTTAGAGAACCTAAAGCTTCACTCCTAAATTTATACACGATGACATAGTAGGGAATGGGTCTTAATTGATTAATGTTTAATATGTTCAATGTCATTGAGTATAAATTTAAAAGTTATGTTTTAGGGGTTTTAAGAATTTTTTGTTTCTTATTTACTAGATTATATTAATTGTAGTTTAAAACAATAGTTTAATTGATACTGACATTTAGGCTTTGTTTGGCAATGAATTTTTTGGCTAAATTAGCCACAAAAAGAGAAAATAGGCTAAACAGTTAATAAGACAAAATGTCATATTCAAACTATAATTATTTCAATTTTTCTCTCGCAAAAGTCAAAAAAGTCAACCTAAATGAACTTTTCTCAAGTTAAAATAATCAAAAAGTCAAAAAATCAACTTAAAAAGTCTATTGTCAAACAAAAACTTAATAGTTCAAAACTTTTAAGAATTAAAAACTATTTGTTAGATTTATTTAGGCTTTCTATACTCACTTTTGAGTGTGCTGTTTGTTTAGCATTTTTAAAAATTAATTCGACACTCATTTTTGAAAACTCTTTCCAATGTGAGAAAATTTGGACTAACCGGTCGTCCCACCAGATGTCCCACCAGTCGACCGACCAGTTGACAGGAACAGTGTTCGTTTTTTTTTTTTTTTTTGCACTTGTTATTTTTATATTACAAAAAAAAATTATGAAATTTTTTAAAAACTTTTTACGAGATTTGAATAGAACTTTGGGTTGCGTTTTTTGTTATGAATTGTAAGTTTTTATATCAAATATCGTATGTCACATCACTCAATTCAAATTCAATTTAAAACTCTTTTCAAAACTCATAACTAAACAAATTTTTTACACTCAAATCATAATTCTAAAACTCACAAACTCAAAATACAACTCTATTCTCAAATCATAATTTTAAAATTTTACCAAATATTACCTTAATTTTCTTATGAAATACTTCTTACACAACGTTTATATAAAAAAATTATATTCAATTAGTAATATTCCGAAACTAAGGTCACGTTTGGCAACACCAAAATAATCTATCTTTTTATCTTTTTTCCATCATATCACCTCTCTACTTTTCTACACATTTTTTCATAAAAAAATAAAAAATATATTTATTTAGGTCATCCCAAACCACCCTTAATTTTCTTTATGCATATAAAATATTCCCTTCGTGACAAAATTTCTAATTCTGCCTCTGCTTGTCAGATAAGGTGTTTGACTCATTTATTGCATGCCTGTCCAGTTCCTCATTTTTATTCTCTCACACATTTTTATTTTTATTTAATTTCAGGTTTTATATAAATTATTTATCATATAATAACAATTTGTTATATTTATTTTACATTGCTAATAATGTATTAATGCCAAAGAATAGTAAGAAATCATTTCGTAAAAATTACATTAGATATTAGTTTGAGAGTCATTAGTCTATTTATTTACTTATTCAATGAATATGTTAATTTGATAAATTCTGAAAAAGCAAGGTACTATTTTCTTATTTTGTAAAAAATAAAAAAAAATAGTTTTTATATTTATTCTAACAATTATACTATAATAATATGTAAAATTTATTGCAATTTTAATTTAATAATAATTTAAATATGTGATCTAGAATATTAGAAAAGTATCATATACTTCTTAAAATAGCATCATGAAAATATATTTAAAAAATATCAAATACATATTCGAAGTTGAAAAAAGAGGTCTTTATCTTACTACAACTTTAACATAATGGGGGCATTAGGCAATGTACATATGAGATCTTCTCGGCGAATTTTAAATTACGAATTGAATAATTTAATGGTTGAGCCATTTGAAAGTAGAACCTACACTGAATGATATATATTCTATTCATGTGAAAAAAATAAGTAAAACTTTATAGAGTAATTTATTAAGATAGTGTTTGATAATTCAATTCAATAGTTCAAATTGAATATATTCTACAAAAATGAATTAAGTCCGTTTGATAAGTTCAATGTATACCATTTAAAATTTTAAATATTTTTATAAATAAGTTAAAATTTTAAGTCACAAATTTCTAACTTAATTTTGAATGTTGAATTTTTAATTTATTACAATTATGCCATTACGAATTTGGTTCGTCATAGTTATGTTTTCTTATCTCTTCATTCCTATTTTCAACATATGTGTGTATATATATATATAATGTTATATAACTATGACATACTTATTATATGGGACAAGTGTTTATTGGTGAGAAATAAAAATAATTTTTCTCTTATTCTCATTTTATAGTTATATGTTTGTTACATGACTGGATTCTATTAAAAACTTAAACAATAAAGTAACAGAAGAGAACATTGATACTTGATCAAAAGTGTAGGGAATTAACTATTATGATTTTATGTATATAAATTAAAATAGGATTTGATACAAAGTGTATGAATGCAAAATATAATTTATCCTTTAAAGTTATTGAAATGTGAGATCAACCTAGAATGATTGTGATTTGATATTTTAAAATATTCTTTAAGTAATTTTTGTGAGTATGTAATATTAGGGATTGACTTCTCGTCAATCTTAATTTGAATTGGGGAGGATTGTCTGGGTCCGTGGAACCCATTACGAACATTATTTCGATGATCTAAATCGTTTATTTTATTGGGCCTTACGTGTATATCATTCATAAAAATAAAAATTAAGTCAATTCGATATTTGTAATCACTTCATTTAATAGAATTTGTATTTAAAATAATTAACAGTCAACGCGTTTTAAAAATACACCATCACTTTTTTTTAGTTACAAATTTAATAAAATAAAAGGACTAAGAATATTGAATCAACATGATTTTTTTAAGAAATGATATACATATAGGACCCAATAAAATAAATTATTCTGATCGTCAAAATGAGACCCGTAATAAACTCCACAAATCTAATATTATTAATATTTTTATACATCATTTAAAGTTTTTTAAGTTGAGGGTCCTACTAAGTAACAGTGTAGGAAGAGAGAGACAATTAGTGGTAAGTATATATACAATAATCTTGAAATGTCATGTAAGCATATTCTTTAATTAATTACCATTCATTATATTTTTAAAATTTTTCAATTACTTCATATAAATAATTGATACTCTATTTTATTCACTAATCATAAAATGTCATATCATCATACTCTCATACTATAAAATAATTACTGTGAATTCATGAGTTCGATTTATGAGATGCCAATACTAAGGCCTAGTTTGGGATACCCAAAAAAATTTAAAAAGTTAAAAAATTATTTAAAAAGTTAAAAAATTATCAGTATTCACTAATATTTATATATATGTATAAGTATAATTTTACACACAATTTATTGCAACTCAGTCAGACGTTGCACAGGCTGTTGCTGAGTTTTTGGAAACAATGCACAGGCATGGTGCACAAACAACACAGTGTGTTCAGCCCGTGGGGGCCATCACGGGTCCCGTTTTGATAATCTGAACCGTTCAATGTGTAAAACTCGTCGAGTACTATATATTTATGAAAAATCACGTTGATTAGATATCGCTAATTACGTGATCAAATCAGTTTTGTATAAAAAAAAAGATGGTGTTATAGTTAACGGTTAAAAAAAACTAATTCGATCAGATAGCTGTCGATATCCGATCGACGTGATTTTTTATAGACATATAATACTCGACGAGTTCTACACATTAAACGGTTCAGATTATCAAAACGAGACCCGTGGTAGCCCCCACGAGCCGAACAGCACCGTCTGATGCAATGCTTGAAAAGTAGGCTATCATTTCTTAGCATCAATTCACTCTGCCCAGACGGTACGGCCGTATTGCCTACTGTCTTTATCTCTCCTGCACACTAATTTGTACAATTTTTTAATACACATTTTTTTTTGTAAAAAGTCAAAAAATTAACCAAAATAACTTCTTCTTTTTTTAACTTTTCAATCCAAAAAGTCAAAAAATACGCTTATTTACGACCCTCCAAATAACCCCTAAATTAAGAAAAATATTTTAAAATTTTAATTTTAAGCTCTAAAATCAATTCTAATAAGTTGATAAGTAATGAATTTCACCCATTATGATGTAATGTTTTAATTTTAATTTATTTATTTGTAAATTTTTTCCTCCTTATCATATTATTAGTATTCCATCAAAACATCAAAATTAGTAATATGAATGATTGCTAAATTAACTAACGTAAGCTGTTCAGTTGAGTTGTATATCACTGGCACTACTATCAAAATTTACAGAACGAACGCATTGTCGTAATCATTCGACTATTCTGTCAATAAATGATCCATTAACAGCACTCGATTTGTGAGAGTTCTTGTACCTCACTAGGAAAAGTCAATAATTTGAATATGTTCATTTGTGTATAAGTTTTATTTTTTATGTATTAATTGACATTTTTTTTTTTTAAATATTTTGAGAGTTTCTTTGTAATTTATTGGGTTTTGTTAAAATATCTTATATAAATTAATTTTTTTAAAAAAATAATAATAATAAACAATAAATAAGAATACATACTTTCTACTCTTCCATTATTTGGAGAGTGGTTTAAAAAGTTAAAAAATAATTATAAATTGTTATATCACAATTTTTATTTTTTTATTCATCTTTTTATAAAAAATTAAATAATCAATTAAAATAATCAATTATCAAATGTGACCTTATTTGCTACTTAATTACTAGTGTCATTAAAATCCAAAAACCTACCATTTGTATACTCTACTTTGATGTTCCCATGTGCTCCTCTTTCTTCACAATTATTCACAATGCAAAATTTATTTATTTTCTTTTTCGTCATGATCAACATTATTGATGAGCTGTGTAGATACCCATAAATCCAAATTATAGGTTTTGAATTAGAAAATAAATTTTCTCATGTGTTGTTGAGTTTGGTGAGCCTATCTCTATGTTGATCTTGGCGATTCAAACGGTTTATTTTGTAACTCTTGTTAAGCTTAATATTTTTATGCAAAAAATAAGATGATTGGATATCGGTAACCATATAATCAACCCATATTTCTTTTTTAAGAAAATTGATAATCTACTTAGTGAGTCCTAGAAGATGAATGGTAAAGTATAAAACATTAAGTGAGGTTAATGTAATTATGTTAAATATGGGAGACACACCGCAAGTTCTCTAAACCTTATATGAGATTAGCATAATTTATCCTAATTAATATCGTGCATGAGAGAGGATTGTATTAGTAATTTATCACTTGAGGCCAATAAGTATCTCAACATCTTAATCCATAAAATATCATTACAAATAAGTAAATTATGTTAAAATCATCCGTAAATACATGCACAATATAATTTAGGATAAATTATCGTAAACCTCTTTAAATTATAACTCATTTACTCCTTTAACTATAATTTACCATAACTTACTAAAAAAAATAATATTATCCTTAGGATAAAATTACACTTACAGCCCTGAGATTTCTCTTTAATATAGATTCCTCGCTCACGTTTGAAAAATTACATTCTTCTCCTTAAGATTTATAATCGCAATACAAATTGTGTCCTGGATAGCTGATGTCATACTCTAAAATTTTTTAAATGACATTTTTGCCCTTGTTCTTACCATTTCTTTTCCCTATTATCGTGACTACATTCTACAACTTTTCATCATTAAATTCTATCTGAAAATATTCTTATTGAATAATGATATACAAATATAAATTTTATATAAAATTTACTAACATAATGGTATAGTTTAATAGTGACATTTCACTTTAAAAAAAACACCCATAAACATGATTTATATTTACAACAATATCACTATTACAATATTGTTATGATATTTTTTTGTATAAATTTTTATATATGAATAGAATTTTTCATTTTTATTTCTACCATCATTTTTCTTTCTCGTCTATTCACCCCCATCTATTATAGTATTACCAAACACCGTTATTCACATTTATTACAATATTACTGAATTTTTGTATTTGGTGAATTTAAAAAAAAAATCACAAAATATTATACTTCTTAACTATATTTAGATTAGGTGTATCTAAAAAATAAAAATAAAAAATCTTAAAATATTTAAAAAATTTAGTAAAAATAAAAAAACACGAAAAATAAAAAAAAATTTAATTTTTTATGTGAGTTAAACCAAAGAAGATGATTATTATTTCTTTTGAAATGACATGAACAAAATATCAATATTATGTTATTATTTTATATGTAGAAAGGTCAAGGGACAAATATGTCATTTTAATCTAATAAAGGAGTAAGTATAATTTTTCAAACGTGAAGAAAATCTGTATTAAACAGAAATCTCATGTAGTGTCAATGTAATTTACCCTTATCCTTAAAAAGAGAGCTGCATAAGGAATTCAAAAAATATCATGACACCTCCTTAAAATAAGAGTCACATAAGGAATTCAAAACTATCATAACAACTCTTATACTGTGTTTGGTTGGGGGATTTGAAAAAGAGTTTAGAAAGGAAAAGAGAAAATATTTATGAAATTAGGTGAAATATAAGTATGTTTTATTCATATTTTCCATGCATTTTCCATTTTTCTTTTCAAATTCCTCATCAAATCTCCTAACCAAACGCAGCATTAATAAAAATACCATTAGAATGTGTAACTATTTCTTATTGAATGGTTTATTTTTATCAATTTCGTGTTATGCAACTTTGAGACGGACCTGATCCGTAATATCCATGTTTACCAACAGTGGTGCAACTGGAAATTTGATAAAGTGCTCTTGTTTGGGTAGTTATCTTCGACACCATTATTTGATACTGAAAGAATAGAGAGATTGGGAAAAATGACAATAGTCTTTATGTAAGAAAAAAAAAATTGTGAACATTTAAGAATCCAATACTTGAAAAAAAAACGATAGTTCTTAACTAAGTTCTATGTTGTTCGTAAAAAAAAGAAGTAACAATATATAAATAAAAAATTTATATAAAGCCTCCGTTTGGAAAGTGGGTTGGCTTTTTGACTTTTTTGACTATTTTAACGTGAGTTAAAAAGTTTAGTTTGGGAAGGACTTTTTGACTTTTTGACTTTTCTTATTTTTGTTGTGAGAAAAGAGTGTAATTGATGTTTTATTTGTTAGGATTAAAATAGTCTATTTTGTCTTTTGTGACTAAAATAGCCACAAAAGCCCTTGCCAAATGGAAATAATGTGATTTCATGTTGCTCCTTTACTTTCAATCAAAATATATTTCATTATTCTCATAATTTCAAAAAAATGAAAATCATCCACATATCATTTTGGATTTTTTTTTCCTATCAAATCTTTTGTTTGCAAATTATTTTGACACCGACATTTATTTTTTGTAAGAATTTTAGCAGTGTCAATTTAGGAAAACTTCTAAATTTTTTTACATAATATAAAGATCAAAATTGAGTGGGTTCAATTGAACTCACTAATGAATACTTAGTTCTGCCCCTCGTCATGTCGTCTTTGTGTTTATGTCGCAAAATATTCTATTCTAATATGATAACTTTGTATGCAACTCGAAATAAATATATTAAATTTTGTTATATTTATGTTCATATCGCAAAATATTTCATTCTAATTTATTAATTTTATATATAATTTGAGCCGTGTTTTTGTATCGTAAACTGTGTAAAATCTTGGGAAATGAGTTGACTTTTTGATTTTTTAGTTTTTTGACTATTTTAATCTGGAATTAAAAAGTCTTGTTTATGGAGGACTTTTTAAACTTTTTGTGAGAAAAAAAATATAATGATTATAAATTAAATATAATATTTTATTTTATTGAATTAAAAAATTTATTTTACAATTTTTTGTGACTATTTTAATAAAAAAAAACTCAAACACCAACTTTTCAAACGAGCTCTAATACATTACTTTTCCCACATTGCTATCCTCTCTACCTAACATACATGGGTTGGCATGTGAAATAAGAGCTAACCCCTATATCCTCATGAATATAGACGGTTTGCCTTTCTCTACTACTAAAGGAAAAACATAAATTTATTGGGGACCACAAAAAAAGAAGAAGAAGAAAAAAAAGAGAGTACAAGATTAGAAACCTAGATCACAATTATTGGATATGAGCAGGACACGTGGTGCTTCACTATAAGTCCACAAAGATTATAGGACAATCCTTCTTAATGATACCCTAATATAAGAAATATATAAGTCTAAGATAGGATCAAATCCAAGCCAATCACCAATGAGTCTGTTGTATAATCGAAGTTAATGGTGGTCCAATCACCCATCCCATTGCTTTCAATCTAAGATGAGACCAGCTTGTCTTTAGTTTCTATCAGTGCAATTTGATAATCTAGGCATATTGTGAATGGAATGGGTTTTTGTGGACTATTGGTGCTGTTTGATTTTTTGGAGCACATAAATGGAGTTTATTTTGATTATTTGAATTATTTATTTTATTTAATTATGTGTGTAAAATTTTTATGAAAAAAAATTAAATAGATTTGATAATAATGATCCATGATTTTATTAGATTTGTTGGCAAAAAATTTGACGGCCAAATTTTAAAATTATATAGTCGTCAATTTTTTATAGACAGATATCATCAAAACTTGAGAATATGTTTATCAAATTAATATAATTTTTTTTAATACATGATCTACACATATTCAAACAAAATGAACGATTTAAATTACCGAAATGGAGCCTGTGGTGGGGGCCACGAAGTCCAAAATCACCTCGAGTCCAGTTTGAAAGAATCCAAACCCATTGTGAAGCTACTTCGATGACCTTAATAATTCATTTTATGAATCTTCTATATTTATTATTTCATTACAAAAATAGACTGATTTCGTAATTATATATTACATTTGTCTTCAAATAATGAATAAAAAATATAATTTTAAAAGTGTTGGAAATTGGGTTAGATTTGACCCGACCCATTACATATGGAGCGTCTACATGGATTGTTGATAATTCACTTATTTAATAAATAAGATAATTAAGAAATTATCTAATAAAGTGTTTGAGTTATTGTGGGAGCTTATAACTCCACTTTTATCTGCAAAGATTCTATATATATATGATATAGAGAATAATATATGTATTAGTGTTGTGGGAGTTTATCCGAAAAATCTCTGCAGAAAATATTTCTCTCTCTATTCTTCTCTCTTAGGTTACTAGGAATTTGGAGTGGATAATATATTGAGAAACTCTGGTAGCTTCTCAATGGACGACGAAGGGTTTTCTGGACGAGGCTTGTAATTCAAGTATTTCGATCTTGACCGTTTCCACTTCTATTAATACGATTACCTATATATTTTCCTTCAGAAAGTATGCCTTTCAT
Source organism: Camellia sinensis (assembly GCF_055761805.1). Classification (NCBI taxonomy): domain Eukaryota; kingdom Viridiplantae; phylum Streptophyta; class Magnoliopsida; order Ericales; family Theaceae; genus Camellia; species Camellia sinensis. Next base: position 67,303,217 of record NC_138972.1, read on the forward strand.
TGTTATAAAAAGCAAATATCACAAAATAATACGATCACAATTATCCGAACAATTTGATTTAATTATTTGTAAATGATCTATACAAAAAGATGCATAAGAAAAATAATTAGGACCATCAAATTGGCACCCATGTAGGGCCAGGTTTGGCTCAAAACAAGCGAAATCGCTACTTTGGGCCTCCAAAAAAATGAGTTTAAAAAAAGGGGTTCATAATTTTTTTGGCTGTTATACTATTCAACCAAAAAAAAAAAAAATCCATTAGAATTTGAAAGGTGTAGAGGGTCAAAAATTTAACTCCAAATTAAGTATGGACCTAAGTGTTGAGGTCGCCCCTTTTAGGGGACTAAGAATGTCCAAAAGAGCATGGGCTAAAGCCCAAGGGAAATGGGCCAATAAGTAGGCCGAAACAGATCCAACCCGCTAAGGATCCGAACAGAATCCATGAACAAAATGTCTAAGTCAAGTTACAAAGGTACTACTTGCTGCAGTCAAAGTTGCAAAGGCATTTTATCTTAGCGCCGCCATTCCCAATATTGTCGATTCCGCCGTCATCCGAAGTTGCTGAAGAAAGGAGGAAACCAAAGCAACTAAGTTGCAAAAGCAACACTTGCAGCGATCAAGTTGTGGAGGCATTTTTGTCAACGCCGTCACCTCTACTATTGTCGGTTCTACCATTTAGGCTTGCAACGGGAAATGGCCACTGCAGCAACCACAGTCGCCGTAACTACGACAACCGCTGCAACTAAGTTGCGAGGGGAGGCACTCCACCAAGGTGATAGCAGCCTTTGGGAGAAGTTTAGCCTTCACAAGTAAAGGCTGATAGCAGGCCTAGGACTAATAGTAGGTCTCATATCTCACTGGTTGGAGCTGATAGCAAGCCCAAAGTTAAACCGGTGTACCGTGGCAACCCCGCGAAAATGGGAGCAGGGAAGCCCAAGTGTAAAGGACTCCCTTTCCATTACCCAAGTCATGGACCTGCCTTAGTCGCACAGGCAGGACTTAAGGAAGTCCCCTTGGGCTTGGTATTAAAGCACAACATGGCTAATAGCAAGCTTGGCTGTGGCCTTCACCCTGGAAAGCTGGGAAGTTTGTGGTTAACTGGCTAATGGTTGAGATTTCGCTAAGGAGAACACGAAACATGCCCGATGGTAAGCTATGAAGTTTGAAGAATGCATGTATTGGCCAGACTGAGCTGAGAAGGTAAGTGCAGCGGTAAGGTTTTACCACCGCGAGTGCACTTACTAAGGTTCACGCTGAGAAGGCGAGTTACAGTGACAAACACTCTCGCCGCAAGTGCACTAGCTGAGACGTTTGTAAGATTCACGCTGAGAAGGCAAGTTGTAGCGGGAAACACTCCTACCGCAAGTGCACTCGTTGAAGCAATTGTGCCAAACAAATAGTACACAGTACATGCAGAGGGACACCTGTCACTTCCAGCCTAGTAGCTCAAGGCAGAATATTTCATGTGATCCTTTAGGACACATGTCTTCTCTCTATTTGGCCACTTGGTGTCTTTTTAGTACTAAGGAATAACTAATAAATAGAACCCATTTCCCAACCCAAGCAAGGATGAATTTTTGGAAAATTTGGGGGAGATGCTACCCATTTTGGTATTGTCATTATCTTTTTGCTGAGCTACTTGCTCCACCCTTACCTTGCTACTCACTCTCCAACCTCCCAGACAGTTGCTGCTGCTCATCCTCCGATCATTCCATCATTGTTGGACCATTAACATAATTTTGTTTCTCTAATCATCTTTCTAACCTTGAACCCTCCCCTCCAACGCAGCCTGTGGTGGGGGCCGTGAAGCCCAAAATCACCTCCTGTCCAGTTTGAAAGAATCCAAACCCATTGTGAAACTATTTCGATGACCTGAATAATTCATTTTATGAATCTTCTATATTTATTATTTCATTACAAAAACAGACTAATTTCATAATTATATATTACATTTGTCTTCAAATAATGAATAAAAAATATATTTTTAAAAGTGTTGGAAATTGCGTTAGATTTGACATGACCCATTATCTATAGAGCGTCTACATGGGTTGTTAATAATTCACTTATTTAATAAATAAGTGTACGGGGAGCAAATATTCCGCAGAGCCCGTACTCCTTTCGTCCAAGCTGCTCGTCTGTCTGATCAACCTGCGAGCACAACAGCGATGAGCTACCCAGCAGTGTGTTGCCGGAATACCCCTCTGACGGTCAAGTTAGCACACACTCCGAGAGAGAGAGAGAGAGAGAGGAAGAGAGGTGTTTCACCAAGAGTATTTCTCACCAAATGTCATTCCATGCCTAGCATGGGGGGTGCAGTCATGTTTATACACTTTTCTACGCTCACCTCTGCATCCATTCGCTCATTGACGCGTGGAACTGCTCTCCCATCTGTCAGCACAAATTTAGCCAAACATCACCTAATCAAACCACTAATTGATATCGGCGGGAATGGGCAATCCGGCGTAATTATCGACCTCCTTCGACTAAGCTACTTATCGAGCCTAACAATGCCACTCGCTAAGCTCCATCACAACCGAGCTCTGTAGCACCCCAGTACGGCCGAGCTCCAAACAGGTTAGGCCGATCCAAGGGAGACCTTCCCGCCGAGCTACATGCGCGACCATAAGACCCGGATTGATAGACGATCATCTCGGCCTCCTTCGACCGAGCTACTTATCGAGCTCAATAGTGCCACTCGCCGAGCTCCATCACAACCAAACTCAGCAGCACTCTGGTGCGACTGTGCTCCAGACAAGTTAGGCCGGTCTGCGGCAGATCACGATCACCGAGCTAAAAAGAGCGAACAAGAGAAGACAAGCTGGCAGAGGATCATCTCGGCCAACTCTGGTCTGGACTTCGGCCGAGCAAGCTTCACCTCGGCTCGGCCCAACCCAGCTCGGCCCAAATACGCTTGGACCACATTCAGCCTGGCCAGAACTGTGGCCGAAGTCGAGATTACGAAAATCCCCCTCTCAGCGGCCCAAATACGCTTGGACCACATACGCTTGGACCACATTCATTACAAAAACAGACTAATTTCATAATTATATATTGCATTTGTCTTCAAATAATGAATAAAAAATATATTTTTAAAAGTGTTGGAAATTGCGTTAGATTTGACCTGACCCATTATCTATAGAGCGTCTACATGGGTTGTTAATAATTCACTTATTTAATAAATAAGATAATCAAGAAATTATCTAATAAAGTGTTTGAGTTATTGTGGGAGTTTACAACTCCACTTCTATCTGCAGAGATTCTCTATATATGTGATATAGAGAATAATATATGCATTATTGTTATGGGAGTTTATCCGAAAAATCTCTACAGAAAATATTTCTCCCTCTGTTCTTTTCTCTTAGGTTACTAGGAATTTGGAGTGGATAATATATTGAGAAACTCTGGTAGCTTCTCAATTGACGACGAAGGGTTTTTCAAACGAGACTTGTAATTCAAGTATTTCAATCTAAACCATTTCCGCTTCAATTAATATGATTACTTGTATATTTTCCTTCAAAAAGTATGCCTTTCATTGTTATAAAAAGCAAATATCACAAAATAATACGATCACAATTATCCGAACAATTTGATTTAATTATTCGTAAATGATCTACACAAAAAGATGCATAAGAAAAATAATTAGAACCATCAAATTGGTACCCATGCAGGGCCAGGTTTGGTTCAAAATAGGCAAAATCGCTACTTTGGGCCTCCAAAAAAATGAGTTTAAAAAAAGGGGTCCATAATTTTTTTTGCTGTTATACTATTCGACAAAAAAAAAAAAAAAAATCCATTCACTTTGCTTGGTTCCCATTTTTTAAAAACAGTTTTCAGAAAATTCTACACTCTTATTTTCCATTTTTTTTGTTTTTACTGAATATTTTTAATATTTTATGCAAATTTTTTACTTTTTAGATACACCTAACATAAATACACCTAAAAAGGAAAAAAAATGTAAAAAAAATCTTTTAAAAATTCACTAAATACCAAAAATACAAAAAAAAATACAAGAATTTAGTACATTTTTTGTATTTTTATGTATTTCTTAATTTTTTAAAATATTTTTTCACAATTTTTTTACTTTTTAGACACATCTAAGTAAGGTGCATCTAAAAAAATAAAAAAAAAATGTTTAAAATTTTAAAAATATTCACTAAAAACAAAAAAACACGAAAATCAAAAAATTCAATTTTCAAAAAACTTAATCCAGAAAACTCAAACCAAACACAGTGATTAGAATTTGAAAGGTATAGAGGGTCAGAAATTAAACTCCAAATTAAGTATAGACCTAAGTGCTGAGGTTGCCCCTTTTAGGGGACCAAGAATGTCCAAAAGAGCATGAGCTAAAGTCTAAGGGAAGTGGGCCAACAAGTAGGCCGAAGCAGATCCGACCCGCCAAGGATCCGAACAGACTCTGCGAAGAAAATGTCTAAGTCAAGTTATAGAGGTACTACTTGTTACGGTCAAAGTTGTAATGACACTTTGCCTTAGCGCTGTCATTCCCAATATTGTCGGTTCAGCTGCTATCTGAAGTTGCTAAGGAAAGGAGGAAACCAAAGCAACTAAGTTGCAAAAGCAACACTTAAAGCGATCAAGTTGTGGAGGCATTTTTGTCAGCGCCGCCACTTCTAATATTGTCGGTTCTACCATTTGGACTTGCAACAGGAAATGGCCACCGTAGCAACCACAGTTGCCGCAACTACGACAACCGTCGAAACTAAGTGGCGAGGGGAGGCACTCCACCAAGGTGTTAGCAGCCTTTAGGGGAAGTTTTGCCTTCACAAGTAAAGGTTGATAGCAGGCCTAGGACTGACAACAGATCCCATATCTCACTAGTTGGAGCTGATAGCAGGCCTAATGGTAAACCAGTGTATCGTGGCAACCCCGCGAAGATAGGAGCAGGAAAGCCCAAGTGTAAGGGACTCCCTTTCCATTACCTAGGTCATGGACCTACCTTAGTCGCACAGGTAGGACTTAAAGAAGCCCTTTTGGGCTTGGTATTAAGGCACAACATGGCTAATAACAAGCTTAGTTGTGGCCTTTGCCCTGGGAAACTGGAGAGTTTATGGTTAGGTGGCTAGGGATGGAGGTTTCGCTGAGGAGAACACGAAACATGGCCGATAGTAGGCTATGAAGTCCAAAGAATACATGTATTGGCCAGACTGAGCTGAGAAGGTAAGTGCAGCGGTAAGGTTTTACCACCACGAGTGCATTTGCTGAGGTTCATGCCGAGAAGGCGAGTTGCAGCGGCAAACACTCCCGTTGCAAGTGCACTAGCTTAGGCATCTGTAAGATTCACGCTGAGAAGGCAAGTTGCAGTGACAAACACTCCAGCCACAAGTGCACTCGCTGAAACAGTTGTGCCAAAAAGATAGTACACAGTACATGCAGAGGGATGCTTGTCACTTCCAGCCTGGTAGCTCAAGGCAGAATATTTATGTGATCCTCTAGGACACATGTCTTCTCTCTATTTGGCCACTTGGTGTCTTCTTAGTACTAAGGAAAAGCTTACAAATAGAACCCATTTCCCAACCCAAGAGATGATGAATTTTGGGAAATTTGGGAAAGATACTACCCATTTTAGTACTGCCATTATCTTCTTCCTGAGCTACTTGCTCCACCCTCACCTAGCTACTCACTTTCCAACCTCCCAGACAGTTGTTGCTGCTCATCTTCCGATCATTCCACCATTGTTGGACCATTAACATAGTTTTGTCTCTCTAATCATCTTCTTAACCTTGAACCCCCCTACAATGGAGCCTGTGGTAGGGGCCATGAAGCCCAAAATCACCTCCAGTCCAATTTGAGAGAATCCAAACCCATGGTGAAGCTACTTCGATGACCTGAATAATTCATTTTATGAATCTTCTATATTTATTATTTCATTACAAAAACAGACTGATTTCATAATTATATATTACATTTGTCTTCAAATAATGAATAAAAAATATATTTTTAAAAGTGTTGGAAATTGCGTTAGATTTGACCTGACCCATTGCCTATGGAGCGTCTACATGGGTTGTTGGTAATTTACTTATTTAATAAATAAGATAATTAAGAAATTATCTGATAAAGTGTTTGAGTTGTTATGGGAGTTTACAACTCCACTTCTATCCGCAGAGATTCTCTATATATGTGATATAGAGAATAATATATGTATTATTGTTGTGGGAGTTTATCCAAAAAATCTCTGCAAAAAATATTTCTCTCTCTGTTCTTTTCTCCTAGGTTACTAGGAATTTGGAGTGGATAATGATGATACAGTTCGTGATGATAGAACGGGTCGGACTGATCCACGCTCCTCAAGCCTATGTCCGAATGACCAAGCCCATGGGGGAACCTGCACAAAAGTCCAATGGGGAACGGGGAGTCCCCCAGTGAACTCTCCGACGAGCAAGTTAGGAAGAGAAGTAGATTGTAGAGATAGACTAAAGATTGAAAGGCTTAACCTTCTTCTTGTCTTCAACGTCTGCTTATATCCTCTGGTAATCATTTCGTTGTCCCTTCTGACCTGTTACCTTGGCCGAAAGTCTATGCTGTAGCTTACCTTGTTCAGGGTGAGGGCGTGCTATCCCGACGGAGAGGGGTTATCGCAATAAATGTTGTAAGGGGCCTCATTAATGGCGATGTGTCGTGGCAATAACTTTGCAGATCTTTGTCTGCTGATGTGACTTGCCCTTCTCTCGCCACATGTCTTGATGTCATTGGTTCTTATTGCTATGTGGGGCTTTAGCAGTGCTGGGCTTTAGTATTTGAGATATGTATTGGGTCCTAAACGGTGGGCTATAATCTTTATGGGCTTACCCATCTCAGATAATATATTGAAAAACTCTAGTAGTTTCTTAATTGACAACGTAGGATTTTCCGGACGAGGCTTGTAATTCAAGTATTCCAAGCTAAACCTTTTCCACTTCAATTAATATGATTACCTGTATATTTTCCTTTAGAAAGTATGCCTTTCATTGTTATAAAAAGCAAATATCCCAAAATAATATGATCACAATTATTCGAACAATTTGATTTAATTATTTGTAAATGGTCTATACACAAAGATGCATAAGAAAAATAATTAGGACCATCAAATTGGCACCCATGTAGGGCCAGGTTTGGCTCAAAACAAGCAAAATCGTTACATTGGGCCTCCAAAAAAATGAGTTTAAAAAAAAGGGCCCATAATTTTTTTTGTTGTTATACTATTCAACCAAAAAAAAATCCATTAGAATTTGAAAGGCCTTGATAGAATTGAGTGAAAATTAAAAACTAATAGACGATTGATATGGTGAATTATTTAAAACTAATTAATAATTATTTTTACCCCAAAAAATAAATAAATAAATAAATAAACCGATATTATGAGTTATTTGAAATTAATGGAATGTTGTTTCTCAAATACGTGGATTGTGTACATAATATAATTAATTATACTGTTTACAGTTATTTATGTGAAAAGAAAATTTTCAAATTTAAAGTTGATAATTAGCAATTTTATCTTCTGAAAATGATTTAATTTATAAGTTGTGTTAGGTTTTTTTCTTAGCAATCCCGTTTGACAAAACTCCTTTCAGTTGTAATTTTATTCGATCTTTTATTTCAGTGAGGCTATGAGTTTTTAAATGCGAATCCACCCCGAATTGTTCCTATGCAGAGGAGTTTGTGATTTAAATCCTATCATGTTTATTACTTCGCTAACTATGTCGGGGATCAAGATGCCCAATCAACTCACTCACAGGGGTCCAGGGGGCAGCGCCCCTTGGCGGGTCTAGGGCAATGCCCAGGCAGGGTTGAGGGGTAGCGCCCTCGAAGCAAATAGCAAAATTGCAGTCGAAGTTGTTTTTCCGCTCAAGTGGCCATTCTTGCGCTCGAGCGGAGATCGCGGATCAATTTTCCATAAATATGTGTTTCAGTCCAATTTTAGGGTACGGCTTCTAGATCTTCTTTTTAGGTGTTAGGATTTTTATCTGGAGCTTCTTTACTTGTTTCTTGTTATATCTGTGAGAGATTAATCATGAATTAAGTGGATTATATCAAAAGGTTTGTTTAGTTTGTTTTATTCAACAAAAGAGAGAGTTGTTCTTCGGTGAATTTTAGAGAATTTGGGCCAGAAGCTTTGGTGGATTCTAGAGTGACTCATCGTCGTGAATTCGACATTGGTATTGTGGATTCAACGTTGTTCAAGACAATTCTGAGGTGAAGATGGGATTGGAAGAGACACATAGGGGTCGGTTCAATTCGGGCGTGGATTCGCTAGGTAATTGAGAATACACTTGTGTAATTCCTTTTGTATTCTTAGTGGATTGTTTTGTGGCTTTTGCCCGTAGTTTTTTTATCACAATTGGAGGTGCTCCAATTGTAGTTTTTCCACGTTAAAATCATTGTGTCGATTTGTCTTGATTGTTTGATTGGGATTGTTATTTACTGGTTAAAATTGATACATAATCACAAATCAATATCTAGGGAATTTCTAGATTTTTCAAGTTGGATTATGCAAGCTTGATTAGCAAATTTGTAATTAAAAATATGAAAATGGTGATGTTCAAGTGATATGTTGTTATAGTTTATTCACTTTTTATTTATTCAAGTGACATTTTGTACAATTTGTTCTCTTTTTATTTAATACTTAAGCTCGGGTTATTTGATCATTTTTTTATATTTTAGTAAATTTGAATGGTTATACATGAAAGCAACCTTTTTGTAAACATTGTCAAGTTAAAAAAAAAATTAATAATTGAATACATAATGTTTTGATTATAATTTTTTTTTCAAATGTAAGAAAGGTATAGAGAATCTGTTTGAGTCCTAAAAATGTCAAAGCCGACCATGCATCCATGATGGATCCTAAAAGCATCAGCATCAGAGTCACTACAACGACTTTGACGCTATTGTAGAGAGCCAAACTATAAATATGTTAATACATCAGAGTCGCTATGGGCTTCATTCATTTTGACAAAACTACAGTTCCTCCTCTGATGAAGCGAGGAACTGTTCACAGGGTAATCAATTTTTTATTATATTTTCTTCCCCATGCTTCTTTCTCCCGCCAACAAGAACACTATCTCTCATACCACCATTACTGTCAACACTTACCAGAGCCATCACACAAATTTCATTCTCACCATCTTGGAAGTTCATCAGGTTCTCTCTCTCTGTGAACTAGAGCAAAGCTGGGGTCATCCCCCAGGATGTCCCCCAGGATGTCCCATGAGATGAAGAAAAATGTTGAAATTTTGCTAAACCGGTCGACCGCCTGGTCGTCCGGCCGGTCGACCACCCTGGCTCCTGTGTTGCTACTATTCTATTGTTGCTCTGGTGCTGTCTTGGATCTTATTTTATACCTGTTTTAATATATTTAAATTGAAAAAGATAAAAGAATAAAAAATAATATTTTAATGAAATAGAATTTTAAAATAGAGAGTTTGATGGAGTGTGTATATAAAATAAGAGGTTAGCTAAAATAAAAAAGTAAATTTTGAGTTATAATTTGACTCAAAATTTGCTGAGACTAACGCAAATGTTTTAAGGCCCTGATTGCACCAGTCTAGTCCCTCTTCTTGTCAATTAGTAAGAGATTATTTATAATATAAAGAGAATTACACATCTAACAACTCCCATAATGAAGAAGGCCTACAACCAACTCACATCACAACAAATTAAGGTTTTAGTGAAAAAAATTAGGGATAAAATATCTTTTTTCAAAAGTATTTTACTTTTTTAGTGACAAAAATAAATATTTGGGACCGAAATTTTTTATTTTAAAAAGTGAATGTTTCAGCATGAAATTTCTTGTCCGTAAAAGTACATTTATTAACGACATTTTGAAAAATTTGTCTTTTAAGGTCATTTTTTGAATTTTAGGGTTAGCATGTTCATGTCGATATACATGATGACTATAATTAATCTCCTACTATCTTTTGCAATAAAATTTTAATTTTGGCAACGGAAAAAATTTGACCCCTAAAATCTTTATATGTTGTTAGTGTCAATAAAGAATCTCATAACGGAAAAAATACAAACAACACAACAAGAAACCTTACAATAGAAAAGAAATTATCAATTTTTCCATTTAACAATGATCAAATCCTTAATTTCTCCGATAGAAATGTACATAATGACTAACTAAACTAGTCCAGTTAATCTCACTCCATCCCAATTGAGCTCAATTTAATTATGTCATGTCTTCAAAAACCAAAAACTAAATTGTGCTCAATTTAAATTATGTCATGTCTTCAAAAACCAATTAGAGCAACCTTTTCACTCTCAATAATGCAAATCAACATCTATTCTTTAATACGAAGGAAAAAGAAAAGCAACGGATTGCTCACAAGAAGTCTAAGTGCATTAAGTGACAACCATAATGGCCTTCAAATTAGGCTAAAAGTATTTGTGGGACAGAGGTGAAGGAAAACCATTTTCTCATTGAAATTGACCTAATTAATTGTCTATTAAATATAATGGCTAATTATCGAGTAACTTACCACTCCATATAATTTGAGAGTTGTGTTATTTTAACCTTTAACTTTTTAATTATGACACATTTGATTTTAAATTTTGAATCTTGTTTCAAATAAGAACAATTAAAGATATCATTACTTAATTTCAAAGAAAAAAATCATCAATTTGATAAAAATAAATGTCAAAAAAATATTTTCGAATTTTTAAAAATTATTTCTACCCACTAAAGATAAAATTATGTAAAATTAATATATCTTTTAGATATTTTTTATTATCAAATTAATTTTTATTATGTGTTTGGATGGTGATCGTGTAATGGGTGGTTATTTTTATTTTCATTAAATTAGTTTCTATTTTTTCAAAATTCAAATATTACGACAACTTTAATATTATTATTAAATCAATCCATTAAATCAAAAATCCAAAACTAAAAATATTTCATATATTAAATATATCAATTACACATTAAAATCCTAATAACCACGCATTACATGATCATCTAAACAAATAATAAAAAATAATTTGGTAAAATAAATAAATAAATAAATGTCTAAAAGATTTATTAATTTTACATAATTTTATCTTTGGTGGGTAGAAATAATTTTTAAAAATTCAAAAATAAATTTTTTTATATATATTTTTATCAAATTAGTTTATATTTTTATCAAATTAATGATTTTTTCTTTGAAATTAAGCAGTGGTATTTTTAATTGTCCTTATTTGGATCAATATTCAAAATTTATAGTCAAATGTGTCACAATTGAAAAATTAAGGACCGAAATGATACGAGTCACAAACTGTAAGGATTGTTGGTGTAATTCGCCCAACAAAAATAGACCTACCTCTTTTTATATTGCATTCAATTTTATTGTATAAGGTTGGTTTGAAAATATGTTATTTTAGTAATTTTTTTAATTTTTTTGATTAAAATATGAGGTTAAAAAAATTAGTATGGTTGGAATAACTTTTTATTTTTTTACAAAAAACGTGCAAAAAATAGAGAGGAAAAATAATTTTGGACTTTGTTTGTATAATTCTTTGACTTTATGATATTTTTAGTGACTTTTTAACATTTTTAATAACTTTTTGACTTTTAATTATTATAGAAAGTTCCCAAACTTATTCTCAGAACAGTAAAATCAATCAATTCTTTCGAACTCACTTTTATATTTACTTTATTAAAAATTAGTTGAATTTTCCAGGCTCTATATTCAATAAATTTATATGCATTGTAGAAAATTAAATTAAGTTTAATTTGTGATCCACTTGATTAACACTCATTTCAAATCGATTCAAAGAGTAAACAAAGTTATATTACTCAAGTTTAAGTAGAACTTACTTTCAATTAGTTTACAATCTCAGTTAGAAGAATATATAATCGCGTAAATTTTTACAATATACGTAAATTGTAATTTTTTAAATTTTTATGAATTAATTTATGTATGTTTGTGAAAATATTCGCGATTTTGTAAAATAACTTACATATATTTGTGATAACTTATGCAAATACATATGCTATGCACTTGCACACTTAAAAATTGTCATTTTTTTAGAGTAATTTTAAAGTTACATTCTAAAGTAATGTTTTGTTTTGTCTCAAAGTAATTTTGGTTATGAAGTAGGGGTATTCATGGATCGTGTTAGGTCAGGTGGTTCGCTATCCATCATCCATTCGAATTTAGACGGTTGGAAAAAAATAATTTGCATTTGTCTGCTTAGTTAGTGGATGTGGATTGAGTGGGCCGTGCGAATTAACGGATAGATGCAGATCAATTTAGCGGTTTGAGCTTTATTGTTTTATGCTTTTATTTGAACTATTTTTGAGTAATTTTTTTTATTATTATTTTGGGTTTTATTTGAGTCCAAAATTTTTTGTTCCTCATTTTTTATAATTAAAATAAAAGTCAAAATTTGATATTTCATAAGTAGCTAATATTATTACTAAATAAAATATTCTTTTTTTAACATATAAAACATAAGAACATAACGTCATTCTCTTAAGGGAGTTGACAGATCGGATTAGGTCAAGTGACCTCTCATCTATCATCCATCTAAACATAAACGAATTTAGAAAATTTTCATTGCATCCGTCCTCCCATACTATTGAAACCACTCCAAAGCGAATGAATTGAATCGGGTTGGTTGATGCTGGTGAATCGGTTGGATCCGTGATAAGCCCTTTGATGAAGAAAAGTGATAGAAAGCAATGCATATTATTTGATCTTTGATGGTAAGTAGCTAAAATTATACTAGACTCAACAAGAGAAGCAGATTTTACCATCAAAAAAGTTATTAACATACGCAAGTCCTAGGTCCATCCTATCAATTATCTATAGTTTTTCAAGAACCTAACGTAGTTATATGCTTGATTAATATTATTTTATATTTTTTTTCCATGTATTCTTACTTTTTTAGGCTAAGTATATTTGTACTCTTTCGATATTGGTAAGTACACCGTCAATTTAAAATTATCAAAACATTAGATAATTATTTCAAAATCTACACTCAAATACACATCCAATACAAGAGCGCCAGATGTGCATTTAAGTGTGTTAGTACTAAGGGTGAGTTTAGAATCAACCAAAAAAATTCTCTCTTTTCTTTTTTGAATTTTTTTTTTTTTTAGTGATTTTTTTCTTTTAAACTTGTATTAAAATATTTTTATTTTTGAAATCCATATAGTGCAGAAAGATTTAAAAAATAAATAAATTTTAGAAAAAATATAAAAAGAGTTCAGTAAAGACAAAAGAATTTATCTTTTTTGGATCTTTAATGGACATTTTTAATTATTTTATTTTTTTGGAGGGGGGATCGGTGTAGTCGAATAGAACTTGAAAATTTTAATAAAAATCACCAAAAATGAAAGTAAAAAAACGATAACAAAAAAAATTACTAAAAAAAATCAATCCTTGACACATTCTAAATAATTGAAAAAGTACCAAATAAACAATGGGGATGTAATAAGTCGTTCCGTATATGTATTTGATTTTTATCAACAGGGAGTCGGTTCATTGGATAGAACTTTTGAATCTCTCACTCAAGGCTTGGGTTTGAGTTTTCATAGCTCCATGTTGGGGTTAAACATGCTCTTTAATGCCCAGAGCACGCGGGGACCTAAGTTTCGATTCCGACGTAGGTGCAGTGGGTGTTGGGGTTAAACATACTCTTTAACGCCCGGAGCATGAGCGGCCTAAGTTTCGGCCCCGACGTAAGTGCGATGGAGTTTCTTGCGTGTTTGTTAGGGCTTTTTTTAAGCCAACTTATAACTTCTACCTTTGGAAAAACTATTTTGGACTGTTTGGTTAAATTTATTTTAAACAACTTCTAATTCTAACAACTTATTTTAACTCAAAAAAATTGATTCTGAGAAGCTACTCACCCCTTGCTTCTGATTATCAGCTTCTGCTGTGGATATGTTAATTTCCGATTATATTCTTAGATTTTTTTATTTTTTATTTTTTATTTTAAATAGAAAGAGACCCAAATATACTATAGATTATTATTTATTTTTTTATGACAAATGTAGACAAGTAATAAATAACAAAAAATAAAAGTTAATTAAAAAAACTAATTCATAGTTTATTTAACAAACACTACTCAGCAACTTAAGTCTATAATCTAATAGTTATACTAAACAAATTAGCTTCTGATTAAAGTCATAATCTATAATCTGTTAAGTTATAATCTATAATCTATTTTAACAGTTATATCAAACGGGGCCAATGGATGCTAATGTTGGAGTAGCCTATCTGTATATCCATTTCTTGAATCAAAAAAAAAAAATATATATATATATATATATATGTATTTGATCTTTTGATGGTAGGTAGATAAAATTATACTAGCTTTAAAAACATCCTGATTAATTAAAAGAAGGAGTGAATTGAATTAAATAGGAATAAATTTCGGTGACTAAACAACATAATTTTATTTATTTTTTTAATTTTTTTTTTGTCGGCAATTTTTTTTTATTAATATAAAAAAAAAAGTACAAGCAGTACACTCAACAACATTCAGGAATTGTGCTACAGCACCACCGGCCTGTTCACAACAACCAACACCATGTTGATGATCAACAACAACAGTTCAGACCTTAAAATCACAATAAAAATGGTAAATTAACTGAGCATTTACAGTTTACCCATCAGAGTCCAACTCATCCACAAGTCCATGATTAAATTTGTCTCTGTTACATCATTTCTATATATCTTATATGAAAGATCTTTTGCAAAGCTATAGTCGTCTCTCAAGATTTTAACATAGAGGGAACGAAAATATATATTTAACAAAAATTTAAAAATGAAAATATAAACTACATCAATCTTTACCAACATAAAAACTGAAAATTGAGATGAAACATTTATAAATAAATATTTTTTCTTGTATCTATCTTGAAAAAATAAGATTAAAAAAAAAAAAAAAAAGCTGTAAGACAATTTATTTATATATTAAAATGAGACATTTTGAGTGGTCTTTATCAACATTAAATTTTTTTTTCTTTTCTTAATGAATGTGTTCAAGTAACTACTCTCTGTATCAGTTATTGGTTAGGTGTCTTTGCCACTGTTATCTGCTGCTGATTTTGGAATTTATTTTGTTGTGAGTATTGCTTCAGTCAAGGAGTTGTACTGATCTGGATCAATTTGGTGGTCTGTATCAGTTATTGATTGGCAATACTTGCTAGGTGAAGTTCAGGGCAATAGAGGTTCAATGCTTGTATTTGGGGTATGCTGTGCATCCTATTATGTGCTCTCTGCTGTGTATGCTATATCTTGGAGTAGTGTATGCTAGGTCTTCATATGGGGTCATATTATCTATTTGGTTTTTTCACAAGGCTACTGCTGATCTATTTGGTTTAGACTCAAGGCTCCATCTGGGGACATATTATCTGTTTGGTTTTATCACAAGGCTGCTGTTGATCTTTTTGGTTTTTTCACATAGCAGCACACTCAGCTGGTTAGTCTCTCTTAGAATTGGCTGATTGCTGAATGTTGCTGCTAATGGTTGGGTTGTTCAGGTGGCTGTTCTGCCTTGGTTGTGTTTTTTCTCTTCGTTGGTCCCTCACCAACTCTGGGGTGCTAGCAAATGATAGGATGAACTTTTTGGTGCCAACCTAGTTGGGATCAATTAGCTCATTGTGATGCGTTGCACTCCCATGCCCTTTATTGATGTATTTAGCTTGTTTCCTTGTACTTGTTTTTTCATCAATAAAGTTTCATTTTGCCGATCAAAAAAAAAAAAAAAAAAAAAAAAAACTACTCTTCCGTTTTCTTTTCTTCTTGCATGCTAAGATTTGTAATATACACTAGTCATGATAAACTATTTTCTTATGTTATATTTTTGTCCAAAATTTTAAATTTTATACTTCAATTCCATATTTGATATAGAGAGGTGGTCATTTCAATTTTTTTTAGAAATTTATAAAGTAAAAAAAAAAAAAAAAAACCACTTAGAGGGGGCAAGATTATATAATTTGGATATAATTACTAGTTAAGACTATTATATTGAAAGGCGTTTTTGAAATCATAAGAGGGGTAAGACTATATAATTTAAAGATAATTCCTAGTTAAAACACAGGATTTTTTGAAATTGTAAGAGGTACGATTGCCCCATCTTATTCCCTTTTAAGTCCATCTTTACCTCTAAAATATTCTCTTAGTTGTAGTATAAAACCGATGGTTACTCATATAAGAAAAATCAATTTAGAGAAAAATAAATTTTTAAAAAAACTAGTTAAGCAATTTGCAATAACTTGGATCTCTGACTTATTTTTATTTTCAATTTTCAATCTTTACTCTCCAACTCTAATTATGTTTCTTTTTCTCTAATTCTTTCTTCTTCTTGGTTTCGTTTCTCTCACTTATCTTGTTTCTTTTGTTTCAATTCTTCATCTTCTTTTTGTTTATCTATTTCGGTTCTTACTAGTCCTTTAAGAATTTGGGATATTTGTAAGAGTTGAACACCCAATTTAAGAAAGATGTGATGGAGTTACTTGTACTTTTTGGGTGAATAAGAGTTACTTGTACTTAGCTTCGTTGCAAACTTGCAAATAAATATATTTCTAGAGCGAAAATTTGATATGCCAATTGTAAAACTATGAGATTGATATCTTTAAACATCACGAGTTTCGAAAGTTAGTACAAATTTTTGAGTTGTGCCATTTGTTAGTAAAAACATGATGTAGGATGGATTTTTAACAAGTTATTTAATTACAAATCCTATTGTATTATGGCTATATTTCTATTATTATCAGTGGCGGATGCATAAATCTCACGAAGATGGGGCCAAACTCTATACATTTATTTTTTACATTTTTATTGAAATTTCATATGTATATTGTATTAAAATATTGACTTTATAAGCATAAAAATTGAACATTATCATTAAATTTGCAAATAAAATTTTCAATCAATATCTAATAGTCATTAACAAAACAAAAGTATAAAAATTGGATTATAAAGTACTTTTTACTCATGTACAAAATAAAAAAGATTAAAAAATGAAATATATAAATATGTTTATACATTTATCATAGACACGTGAGGTTATAATTAACACCAATTTGAGCCATAATTTAAGACTAGTCTACTGGAAACCAAAAATCATAATAAATCGTAACTAATATCACTTCAAGATATAATCAAACGTCATAATAAGACGTAGCTAATTTAATTTAATAATTGGTTAGTCTCACCAACACAATAATTTCTAAAAAACATCCAATTTAGATCATACTTTACATCTTATATATACATATGTATTGTAGGATAACCTTAATTAAAGATTGTAAATAATTTGAGACGAAAAAAAAAAAAAAATTGCAGGGGCCAACTTTTCATAAATTATAAACTAAGGGGTAAATACCATTCACTACGGTTTTGAAATTGTTTGTAGAGGCAGTGAGAGTTTCTATTTACACACACTCATTACACTTTATACACATTTTTTTTAATAAATAATTGGTTCGGAAATAGCATTTCGAAAATAAATAATTGTTTTGGAAGTAACATTTTGAAAATAAACAATTTGTTTGGAAGTAGAATTCGTTTATTTTTTTATTTTTTCGACATTCAACTTCCGAATGTATTTATTTAATGTTCATAATAGTAATTTCACTTGAAAATAAAATTATAATAAAAATAATTATT
This sequence comes from Camellia sinensis, assembly GCF_055761805.1. Lineage (NCBI taxonomy): Eukaryota > Viridiplantae > Streptophyta > Magnoliopsida > Ericales > Theaceae > Camellia > Camellia sinensis. Next base: position 67,320,814 of record NC_138972.1, read on the forward strand.
ATTAATTGTGTGCAAAGAGGGGAATGGGGATGTACAAATAGAAGCTCCCAGGGGCAGTGGCCCCCCTTGCCACCTCTTTATCCGGGGTTGAGGGTTGTTGTTGTGAAAGCCTATAGAGGTATTTACTGAGTGTATTTGAATAATTTAAACCGTTCATATTGTAAAGTTTGTCGAATATATCATTTATATAAAAAATCAAATTAATCGGATATCTTTAACCCCATGATTAGGTCCTAATTGTTTGTAAAAAATTATTAAAATTATGGTAACCATTTATTTTTTACAAAAACAAATGTGCTATTATTATAAGGCTACAAATGTTCAAATTACTTTTTTTTTTTATATATATGGATGATTTACTCAACAAACTTTACAATATGAACGATTTAGATGATCGAAAAAGATTCGGGGCATGCCCTTAATGGGCCTCATAGCAACCTGTTGTGCCTTATGACATAGCAAAATTCCCAATTCCCTCTGTCAGCCTCTGATTCTTATATATGTTAAATAAAAATTTATAATGATATAATTTTGTTATATTTTTTATAATGTGTTAATAAAAATTAATATTATATTTCACACACCATTATAAAATTTTAAATTATTACAAATTCACTCCCAAAATAAAAATTCTGCATCCATTATACGTGAGCGAGTTCTTTTCATTTCCATGGACCACATGGTTTATAATGTGTGCACACGAGATATTGGAGTTGACAACTCAGGTGCACTTGTTACCTCTATATAGAGGTAGTCTGAGTGGGCCCTACGAATAGGTCAAGAAAATTATTGCTTCAGATCTCAAATTTAAGTAAAGTTAGCAATTCTGAAAAAATAAAAAAAATAAAAAATAAAAAAATAAATTATGAATCTAGAACTCACACCATATAAGTCTCTCACTTATATAATTATTGCATAGAATTTTTAATAATTTTTTAAAAATCTTTTACATTTTTGCTTAAATTTTACGCACAATTCCAAAAAAAAAATTGCCCTTGCACTATAGCTCCAAACTTTTTTCTTTTTCTTTTTTTTGGTTACTTATGATGTCTCATTTTTTTAAGAAAAAGTGAGTAATGGTTGATACTTTACTACAATTTTTTTTTTTAATTTTTATTTGGTATTACAATTTAGATTGTTTTGGCATTTTTCCTTTATTATGAGCTCAACCACTATAGTAAACTAAGATTTTAGGCCCCGTTTGGTTTGGGGGATAGAATGGAGGGGATTGATAGTGAGGAGATTAATAGTGAGGGGATTGATAATGAGGAATTGTTAAATTATTTTTATATAAAATAATAAAAAAAATATAAAAAATTAAACATTATATTTAAAAAAAATTCCTAATATATAAAAAATAAAAAAATTTCTAATCCCCTCACTATTTTCTAATACCATCTCTACCTCCTCCTTACCAATCTCCCTTCCAAGGGTATTAGTAATATCAAGGGACTAATAATCCCAAAGCTATCTCTGCAAACAAACAAGGGCATTAGTAATACCTTGATATTACTAATCCTAATACCCTCCCTATAGCCTAAAACAAATGGGGGCCTTAGAGACAAAAAATAGTGAGTTGGAATCTGTATCTCATCTGCTCCTTTGGTGTCTGCTTGCTTGGAGAGTTTGGTCAAACCTGATGCATTGGTAGGTACTGAATTATGTGATCCCAGAAACTGTGGGGGGACTCTTAATATGGTGGAGGGGCTTCAAATGGAAGAATTACCTGAATAAAATCTGGAGGGCTATGCCATTTACAGTCTTGTGGTCACTATGGAAACTAGGTGGTGTTCAATGGGAAACAAATACAATTGGAGCATTTTTGTGAGCTGATCAACTAGAATTGCCATTTGGGTTAAAGCTCATTCTAAGGATTACTGGTTTACAGTGTAGGAGATTATTAGTAATGTTCAACAGATTAGGTTTGTTGAGTAGCTCTTCATTGGTGTATGCAGTAGGCTTTGGTGTTGATGTGTTTTTTGAATTGTGAATTGTTTTGTGTTTTTTTTATTGGGTTTTTTGATTTTTCGAGTTGGTGCCTTGCCATCTTCTTGGGTGTGAGTTAGCGCATGATTTGGTGAGCTCTTGGTGTCAACATAGTTGAGGTAAGTTTCATAGCTCCGACCTAGTAAGGGGCCTTGATGCCCTTTGTATAGGTTCGGCTGTTAAATACGAAAACCTTGTATTAGGAGTGTAAGACCGTCAATGGAATCAAATTAATTGCTTAAAATTGATTGAAATTTTGATTTTTGTTATGTTTTTCATTACGTAGAGTAGGACTGTGTAAAACATTGCCCAATCTGCTAAAACCGCATTGATCTGAATCAATCTGTACCACCCTATCCGCTAACCGCTATTTAAACTTTAAAATTTATAATCTGTCTTTGAAACCGCTCCATTCTGCTATAGTTAATACATGTATTTTTTAACCCACAATGAAATAACAAAGTAAAAATGAGTATAAGATAGATTTAATAAGTGAAATTTATTACAAATTAATAGTTACATATATGAAAAATATTATGCAACATTAGTTTGTGTTATGCATATGAAAAATATTATACAAATTACTGTCATATATTATGCAAAAGCTTGATAATTGGTTAGAATATTGTTCAATCTGCCAATCCGTCTAAAACCGCTCAAACCACAATTTGTCAATCTGTCAATTCGCTAATCCGCCATTTAATTTATAATTTTACTCTCAAACCGTCCGAACCGCACCGTGTACACCCCTATTTTTATTTTAAGATTTTTTATGCTGATGCAAATGAACTGAACAAATTAATTCTTTGAACATTAGAAGATAAATAACCAATATAATACTTTTTTGTGATAAAAACTGAGGGAGATATTTATATAGAGCAATTTTCATACTTTTTCTTCATTTATTCTCATTATGAAATTCCACAAGTTTTTATAAAATCCTTTAAAATCTCATGTAAATCATTCATCTACACAAAACTAACAAAATCGACAAAATCATACCTAGCATACAGTCGGTGTCGATTATTCAACCATCACAAATGAAAGATTCAATTTGTTGCTAAGCTTTCTCTCAACACTGACCAACTGAATTCTTTACAACCCTATCAGTTGAGGAGAACCAAACTTCCATAACTTTACTGTGAATCAATTAAAAATATTTTAGCGTGCCATTTTATCGATTGAAAAAGCATCATTCACCTAGCTTCTTAATAATATTTTTTTTTTAGCTCGCTTAAATTGTTTTTTCTCCTAGATTGTGAACAACAATTGCATAAAGACTTTCAAAGTGAAAATGTGATAATCATCTTGCAAGATGCACCAAACGAGTTATACTTAAATAACATTCATCTTACCATCGATACTTACACAAATAAAAAATTTCAAAAATGAGTGAGACCACTAAAAAGAAGAATACTAATAGCTTTAAAGTAGTGTGGATCCCACATGATGTGATGTTTTGCTCTTGTGTTGTTTTTTTTTTTTTTTTTTTAAATTTCCACCTCATTAGTGGTCCATTAGTACTCCCAAATTAATGGGATAAATCATTGTTGTAAAAAATTTATATAAAAATTATTACAAAATGACAACGAAGGTTGATTTTATTTTTAAAACAACAGACTCGTAAGAGTAGCTTAAAGTTTGACAATAGGACTGATACATCAATTTAATCAACAGTTCTGTATAAAAGAAAATATGTTTCATGCCAATAATACACTACGACTATACCTTGGGAACTGATAACATTTTTTCATAAATGTCCTTTCATTGCAGTCTCCTACTAGGTCAAGTAACTTTGAAAATGACAAAATATGCTTAGAGACGTAGTGTATTGTTTTGAGAAATTGATAAAAAGTTAAATTTTTAGTTTTTTTTGACTTTTTTTGATGATTTTTTTGGTAAAAAAATTGGCTTTTTTGGATAAAAAAATTAAAAAGTCAAAAAATTAACCTTTTTAGCTTGTTGCCAAATTGAGCTAGTGTTACTCTTTGAAAGCTAAAAGGGTTTGTCGTTAGTCTATCAGTTTGAACTTCTGATCTCTTTTTCACCATATCTTAAGATGTAGTTACTAGACTAATAGGCCAAAACCCCAATGTCTGAATAACATGAGAGTTAGACCCACAGGAAGGGGGAGAAAAAAAAAATAGCGAGAAATTACAATTAAGTGATATTTTTAAAAAATAATTACAAATTCGTTAAAAAAAATAAGATTTTAATTGTTAATATTTAAAGTTTACCATTGATCTGAATTTTTTTTATTAGACTTATGTTGAATTATAATTTTCCAAAAAAAATAAAAAATAAACTTTGTTCAAGCTTTTTCCTATGCATACACAGCTTGCGTGAAGAGACGTGACCATTTGGTGATGTCCCATGCTACAATTCTCACCTGGGTCGTGTATTTGCTTTTCGCGAAGCGTTGATTCTTTCTCTTTCTCTTTCTCTTTCTCTTTCTCTTTCTTTTCTTTTGGATATATGACACTGATTTTTCTCCACATTTGGAGTAAAAAAAAAAAAATAGTAAGCTGGATAGTTTTGATATATTTACATCGATCTCTCTTTTAGTAAGACTAAAATAGTCGGGACTAACACAGATAGTGAGATAAAATATATATTTTCGTATAAAAGAGATAATAATATCATTTTTCTTTGTAATTGACTAATGAATTAATAATAAAAATACAACTATATAAATTAAAATCTTGAGAGAATATAACGTAATTATCCTAAACTTGTGAGACGTTTTTTCAAGTTCTAAGAGAGGTTAGTGTGATTTACCTTTTCTTTAAATCACAATGGTATTCAAAATTTGCCTCTATTGATTCTTAAGTATATATAATTTTCATGTTCTATATATATTAGGTAATTTGAAGGAGTGTTCGGAATTTGTCCCAATTAATTTCGATGTACGTATAATTTTTTGTTCCATATATATTAATTAAATAATTATTGAACCAAAACTCTTAAATGATGTAAAAGAAAAATAATTATTAAATAATTTTTTTGTTTCTCATATGCTCACACGCCTTGAAACCTTTATGCAACATGGTATTTGTTTGGCATCATTTAAAAAAAATAATAAGTCAAAAAATCACTAAAAAAGTAAAAATGTTTATACTATTCACAATGTTTGGGCAGGAAAATGGGGCTGAATACTCAGAGGGCAAAAAGACATTTTTGCCCTTCACTGACATGCACAACTCATTACTGTTTAAGGGAAAAAAAGAGAGTCAAACAATGCACCAGTGCAACTCAGTGCACTGTGAGAGGGAAAGTGACAAGTGCCCAGTGCACTGTCAGAAGGGTAGGAATGTAATTTTGGTATTTCATACAATATTTTAATACACATTTTTTTTGTAAAAAGTCAAAAAGTTATCCCAAACAATCATATTTTTTTCTCTATTTTTTTAGTCAAAAAGTCAAAAAGTGTACTTATATAGTTTATTCCAAACAACTTCCGGTGATCATAACTATTGTTAGGCGCTTTTTTTTTTTTGTAAATTTTTTATCAAGTATTCGGTTAATTTATGCATACTTTGATTAATCCTGAAATTAATAATTAGATAAATCTCTAATCACTCCTTAAAATAACTCAAACTCGAAACCTTAGACAACTTGAGTAAAGTTGTCAATGGTACCTCCTTAGTTTTGCATGGCTTTGTAAGAGTTCTTTTTTTTTTTAAATCAGCAAAATAAAATTTTCATTAAAAATATAAAATTATAGGTACAGTAAGATGCAACACATCAAACATACAACCGGACTTTGCTACAGACCCCCACTGGGGGTCGACCCCCAGTGAGGTGGCAGCGTGCCATTCGTCCAAATCACAAAAAAAAAAAAAAAAAAAAAAACAGTTTTTTTTTTTACCAATGGAAAGCCTCCATTCATGACCCCCAGTGACCCCCACTGGGGGTCTTAGGCATTTTTGATATGGATAACTACTTAGAAAATAGCACATGTAGTACTTTCTCTAATTTATTTTTATTTTTTTCAAGGCATGGAATTTTACCTAACCAATAATGAAATAAAATATTTTCTTGTCAATTTTATCTATTTTAATATTTCGATAAGTGGCTGTCTTAGTTATCTTTTTCTTGATATCTTTAACAGTTTTATTTGAATTTTAAATTTGTAGAAAATTTTGTGAAGAGAGTAAAAAAGAAGATTTTTTTTTTTCTTTCTCAAATTTAAGTTTTAAACACAACCTAAAAGTTTATAAATGAGATTCTGGTGTGTCCAAGTTCAATCCAACTAGACATTGGTTTTTGGGAAATTAAAAAGTAAAAACAACTTAAATAATTGCAATATTTATGAAGAAGATCCCCGGCCAACCTCTGTCCCACCTCACCAACTATATCTCCATGCATTAATATGGGTTTTGAAAAGATTGCTCCACTTTTTATTTTTATATTAATAATAATTAAAAGAGATAATGACACTTGTTTTCTAGAAAACACATTCATCTATATGTTCGGCCATAATTTATTATCTTAATTTGCTAGGCTACAGACACAAACATTTTTCTTGTGAACTATGACCAAAAAAATAAAATAAGAAAAATAGATTCACAACCCTTACAAATTAAGAACATAATTTGCTTTGATCCCTTTAAAAGGCCAAGTTTCATTTGACACCTTTCATGATTTTATGTTAATAAATTGGTTTGAACCAATTCACCAAGTTAATTGTGAAGCAAACTATTGGGTATTGTAATTCCTGATAAGTATTGAATATGAACTATGGGTCAAATAGAGGGTAGTGAAACTGTAACGATCGTGAATGTAACTCTATTATGGATAAATCACGTAAATCTGTGTCATTGTGTGTGATTAATTCAATTCATTTTAGTGTCTCTCTAATCTTTATTAAAAACTGTCAATAGTAACGACTTGTGTGGATAAAAAAATTTTGTTAATTGGTACAATAAATGATGCTACAAAAAATAGAAAATGTATACAGAATGACATAGCTGCAATAACACTTGTTATTTTAAATTAAAATGCCCATTAAACTAATTTTTAATTATAAAGTTGTCACTGCCACACCACTTTTATAAAGAATTCTATATAAAATTTAAGATTCAAACACAAGCACAAGATATAAAATTTAAAGTTTTGATTGAAAGAGTTACACCTCATACATTCTTTTGGAATTTTGAAACAAAAAATGATTTAAAAAGTACAAACAAAATAATCAAAAGATATTATTGGAGTTAAACCTAGACAGACTCAGTTCGAACCCAATCTCTTGAGCTTGGACAGACCCCTCTACATTTACCCCCCAACCCCGCCCGAATTGGGTGTGACCATAAGCATAAGATCCCTAGTGCTCCTCAAGTCAGCTGGCTCTCAGCCACAAGCCCACCAAAGGCATAGTTGTGAGAAACCAGTGGCCCAAAATTAATGGGCATGAGTCTGACTTCCCAAACACAGTATGATAACCCAACTATTTGTACCAAAATTTAAGCTTTGCAATTTGACATCCAATGAAACATATATGGCAAAAATAATAATTGAAGCAGCAACTAAAAACAATGTGAAAATATCAGAATTTTTTGCAAATTTTTCCTCTTCCTACCAGAAAATTTTCCCTTAAACTGAGAATTCGAGTTCTCCACCCGGAAGTAATTTCCATTGAAACAAATGATGTCAAAATCTTCTAATTCATCAATAAGAGTATGGATTCAAACTCTTTGCAAATGTATCACTATTAGCATAATATACAACTTTCTGCTAGATCGACTCCGTTGTTGAAAGCCGACTCTTCACCTCTTTATGTCTAATTCTTTGCCACACAATGAACGAAAGCGCATGGTAAAAGCAGCTCATTGGCAACCAGAACTTGAACAACATTCTCATCAACACTTTGATCAAACAACAGTCTTTCTCATTCCATCGAAAGCTATCTCTGGATTAATGTGCCTTGACATAAAAATTTGCACTTTTAGATATATGTCAATTAATAATAAGTCACCTCGCTACAACAATGGGTAACCTTAAAAACGTTGCTAACACCTTACCTTTTAAATGAAAAAAGTGAGCAAAGTTGAACACTATCTTTGTTGCATTTCTCTGACTTCATCATGAATAGACTGAAAAAGAACAGTGGAAATATACCTCTCACCAAAGCTTGGAAATACAACCTGTATCATCACAAAAGAGTTGGACTAGTCAGAAAGTGGAAATCAGCAGAGAAAATATTAAATGATTTATTTGTGTTAATGGTAAGTATACTAGTATACAATAATCTGATAGATATTCATTCCCAACAATTCCATTTGAAGAATAAATGTATGCGTGAAAAGGTCGTATCTAGTGCAAAAGGCTCCCACTTTACAGCAGGGTCTTAAGAGAGGTTCAAGCTCATTTATCAGTTAAAAAAGCATAAATTTTCAAGAATCATAGCCAAATAAGTATTGATGTTACAACTAAGACACCATTTACTATCAGCTCACACTTCTAGAATAACTGCCTATTAAAATGGTTACCAGAGTAGGCAGATCTTCTTCACATTACAACACCATGCTGATAATGCTCAAGCCTGCTCATGAGGAGGTGGGCAAACTACTTGGAAAATCCATATGAACCAAACCAACCCAACCAGGTTGGCTTGGTTTTTGGGTTAACATCAACCTAGCCCAAAAAAGCCAACCTGACCAGGTTGGTTTGCTTTTTGGGTTGGCATCGGGCTAACCTGAACCAACCCGAGAACTGCTCACACACAAACACACACATATATATATATTACAAATTTATATATGTATTCATATAATTGATTGTGACAATTTATCATAGTACACTTTGTTGCACACAATCATGTTATATTAGATTTTCTACAAACTATTTTCCTAAAATTTCATTTATAATGAGTAATTAGAAAATGAATAAATTAAGGTGGAACCACGGTACCAATCCAAACCAACCTGAATCAAGTCAGGTTGGGTTGGCTTGATTCCGGTCAGTTTGGTTTTGGGTCCAAAATTCTGGAACCAGCCAAGGGTGGTTGTCGGTTGAATTCTGGGTTTGGCTCTAACCCAAACCAACTTAATCCATGCCCACCCTATGAGGCACTTGCATAAAAATAACTATATAAGAATTCATGATAGTACATTGTTAACAATGGGTAGTACACCACTCTTCCATCACTAGAGCTTTTAGGTCTGTTTGATCATGTGGATTGTAACATGGGATTGGGATTACTAGAACATGGGACTCACATTTTATGGAGACCAAATTAGAGATTTTCTCTTGGTGATCATTAACACTACATGAGAATGTAAGCTTGTTTTGCTATTATCTGGATTGAGGTAGTACAATTCTTACATGCTATCCAGATTGAGGAAGTATTTCCTCACCATGCACTACATCTCTTGGGTACTTTTACTGTCACTATTTTCTTTCAACTGACGAGAAATTATGAGATTGAAAAGACATTAGATGAAGAATAAAGTGAAGAGATTAAATTTTAGTTTATTCAGGAGTTATAGTTCTAATAGGATTGCTTTTCCATTGTCTTTGTTTCCTTATTAGACAGTTTTTTTTTTTTTTTTTCACTTACATATTGGATTGTCAATTTAATTTGGTCTGCTCATATACAAGGCTCGAGGGTAATGAAATTTATTGGAGGTTCAGAAGAATTTCTACATTCTCTCTTTCTTTCTTCTTCTTTCCATCTTCCTTCTCTGGTTCTACACCACAAGGACAGCATCAACTCACCATTGCATGTTGCCTACAAATCATATTAACAATGGTAAGAATGTATCCCTTTCCGCTGCAAATCTCCAAAGCCACATCCCCAAAAAGTTCAATTAAATAATTCAAATGTCCTAATTCCCAGTCCACCTTCATATAGGATTGCAAGCTCCCAATCCACCAAATTATACTTTAATTCTTCTCCAATACCGGTCCAAAGGAAATCCTGCTTTCTTCCACCAGCATTAAGCGATTGGATGTGGAAAGCAAAAGAACAAAGTTTCCAACTCTGACATAGTTGCCTACCTTCTGCACTACTACTCGTATTGTTGAAATCAATCACAATAATTAGCTCGATGAAACATAAGTCAAAAAATTACAATTGTGACTCAGAAATAACAAAAGAAATCCTGCTTTCTTCCACCAGCATTATTTTGCAGAACACACAATCATGCATGCACCTACATGCATATACAAACAGAGAGAAGAAAAGAAAAAGAAAAAAAACTCACAACAATGAGTTTTCCAGCATTCTCGGGCCTTTTTGCCATGTTTACGGCAGCAACAGCTGCAGCTCCTGATGATATACCAACCTGGAACAAGTTCAATCTAAAAAAAATTGAAGTAACCAGCAACCAAGAAACATAGCTTCTGCAAGTATACAGTAATCTTGTGGTAGACAGGAGATACAAATGGAGATAAGATTAAAAACAAAGAAGCTGTTTGGAAAGTCCCAGAACGAGATTTTTTTTCAAGATATTATGCATGTGTAGCACTTGGATGGACCTTTGCTTGGAAAGGTGCCACAAGTTTCGATTAAGATCTCATCAACCCCAATTTTGGAATAAAATCAGTCCAGTTTCCGTTTTTTCTTTGTTTTTTGCCATGGGAGGGGAGGGGTTGGTTTCATTGTTTGCTTAATTGGATGGATGGAAAATGGAAGGGAAGGAAAATGTATCCGTAGGTGGGTTTCCTTATTTCTATTTACTAGGACGGAATAGAAAAGAGAAAGGAAATGCATTTTATGTCGTTTTACGGTTATACCCTCGCTTTATAAACATTAACCAACTTTTAGAGGCAACATCATAAATTTGCATTTAAAAAGAAGGGGGGAGCCTCTTTCCCTCGTCTCCTCTGCCAGTTTTAAGGAGACGGAATCTTGTGGGCCTAGGTGGAAAGGGGCATGTTCCTCCTTTCTCTAATCCCTTTTCTTTTCCTTCATCCCTTGCGCCCAAACAAACAGGCTACAAACACACAAACGCACACCAACCACAGCATAGTAATCATTAACAGTTGGGATTCATAGCTTAGGCTTTTGGAAAAATTGGTGACTTAACAGTCCCAAGTCCGAACAAACTAATTGTAGGCTTGAACAAGTTCATGGGAAATTTGCCTAGTTTACAGTGTTAGTTTTTGGACTCACTGGTCTAGAAATTATAATTCCCTGAGGAAAGAAGACACCACTACAACTCAATTGCTCTTTCTTTTTCTTTTTCTTTTTCATTTTTCTATGGTGGGCATGCCACTCATTCTTTTTGTTAAAATGTACCTACACCTACCACCACCTACTACCACACCTACTACACCTACCACCAATGTACCCTCACCTACTCCTCACCTACTACCCAAATCCTCTCCTATATAATAGGAATCCTTGTAATATCAATATCACAACACATCAATCTTGTAATATACACAATTATTCAATAATACATCAGTTTATTTTACATGGTATCAGAGCTAAGTTAAGAACGTAATATTTTTCGCTTCACTGGCGGGCGGCAACCTCGCCTTGGCCGCCCGCCGGACCTCAACCTATTCCGCTTATGTTCTACACATACCTTTCCATCACTTTCCATCACTGCCTAAATCCTCTCTCCTTCACCACCGCTGCTTCCTAGTTGATGAATTTGTTCTGAGAAGGTCCCAAGGCAACAAAGCAAGTCACAACACTCCAAAACTTTTCCCAGTCCCTACTTAAAGCTCAAGACTATATCCACATTCATAGATTTGGCAATCTCTTTAGCTTTTTCATCATCAAAACCAAGGGCAGCCATTATTTTATGGCCTGCTGATTCTTTTTCCGACCAAATCACCTGATTTCAGTTTCTCATCAACAGCCCAATCAAGAGCCCTCTGCTGGTTCGGTTAATGGAGGATGCTCGGGGCTGAAAAAAAAAAAATAAATAAATAAAAATACAAGTCAGACCTTCCAAGTAAGTTTACAGTTTCATCTCGCACTTTGAAAAGAGTAATTCCATTTGCCCTCAAAAATTTTGCAGCTAAACTGGTTCCCTCAACCAAGATACCCATCAAAAGAGCTTCAGTCCCAGTATTTGGATACTTGAGCTTCCTCGCTTCTAGCTCGGCCATCGCGAACGACTTTATAGCCCTCGCCGACCATTTTGGAAGTTTTTCAGAAGAACCCCTCTCTGGTTTCGCAGTTGGGAGGCTAAACGAGACCGTGGCGACAGTTGACGGGCGGTGATTTGAAAGGCGATTCCAGGGGTTGGTGGGCTGAATTGAGAGATGGGTTCCGATGAAAGAGCTTAGCGAGTTGTCTGGTTTGAGAATCAGAGGATGAGGTAATGGAAAATTGTCGGATTTCCTAAAAGAAGAAGGCATTGGAAGTAGTGATATGGCATTAGTGGCCATTAATTTGAAGAAACCCTAGGCTTCGTGAGGAAAAGCTCTGTGTTGATTGCCACCACCTCCAAAGGAATGCCCACATGGCAATATCACAGCGTCATCCATAAGTGCTCCTGTCAGAGGATCCGAAAGAATCATCCTTAGAGACCCACACCATCCCACTTTCTTCCACTAAACACGGTTGTGTGCTGCTGACCCACACCACCTCACTTTCTTTTTATTATTTTATCTTTTCTTCCACTAAACACACGGTTGTGTGCTGATGCCCACCCCCCTCACTTTCTTTTTATTATTTTATTTCATCTTTCACTTCACACACCACACCACCCAACTTTCTTTTTCTTCTTTTATCACACAAGGGAGACAGCCCCATGTGAAGAGAAATACCATTCACACGGTTTACCACATTAATACCGACGGGAATTGCCTCTTCCCTATTAATACATTTTTTTTTATTATTCTTATTCTTTCCAAAAAAAAAAAAAAAAAAACACAAAACACAAAACACAAAACACAAAACACAAAACAATTTCCACATTTGCACATCAACCAACCATATTTTATTCATCTCAGGGAATAACCCCGATCACCCTTTTACACACAAAAAAAAAAAAAAAAACCACATCCACAGTGGGCTTTTTCTTCTCTACTCTGCCGCCGGTCTCTTCTTCTTGCCTCCGTCCTGCGCGGCCCTTGACGGTGCTGCCTCCGTGTTTTTCACGCCGCCGAGCACGTTCACTCCCCCATACTCCTCCACTGCAGCATATGGCGGACCACCAAATCGGAACATCACGGTGGCCTTCCGTTTCAGCTCCTTATTTTCTGCCCTTAGCACGCTTATCTCTGCTCGCGCATCCTTATACATGCGTTGGAGCAGAGCCAGCTGGGAGTTTAACTGTTGCACCTCATTTGTCCTGCTCTGCAGCCGGTGCGACAAATTTGTGACCGCAGTCATGGTTTCCACGCATGACTTCAGAGTATACTGATTGGCCTCAATATCAGTTTGCACCGCCATTTTTTGCTCCACCGACCGCATCGGAAAGTTCAACGGAGCAAACACAGAGGTGTTTGGTTGAGGTTCACTGGCCACCGCACCAGTTATTTCTCTTGTGGACTCATTCAGTTCTGGAAAGAGCGTAAGTAGCCCACGGGAAGAGGAGGCCATGTTTTGGGTAGCTGGACGGGAAGAAGAGGCCATGTTGCTGAGTGTTTCAGAGACGGGTTGGTTACAGAGTATTACAGCGTTTCTCTCTCAGGCAAGGAAGATTTTTTCAGAAGATTTTAGCAGGTTTTCTGCCTCAGCCTCCGCATTGATTTATATAGAACATGACGAAGAGGCCGACACGCGCACTGTCGATCACGTGCATCACCGCGTGTCTGGCGCGCCTTTTGATGGCTCGTCTTTTTATGGATTGGGCACGCCTTTTGATGGCACGCCTTTTGATAGATTGGGCACACCTTTTGAGGGTGCGACTTTTTAAGGGTCCGACAAGACTCTGTAAACTGTCCCGACATTGATTCCGGTTAGCTCCTTTATGGGTCCGACAAGACTCTGTAAACTGTCCCGACATTGATTCCGGTTAGTTTCTACAAGGGTCCAGCAAGACTCCGTAAACTGTCACAACAGTGTCTGTTACAACGGTCCGACATGACCCCGTAAACTGTCTTCTACAACGGTCCGACATGACCCCATAAACTGTCTTCTACATGGTTATGACACCCCCATACAGTGTCCTCTACAACGTTATGACACCACCATCCAGTGTCTTCACCAATGGTCTGACACGACCATACAGTGTCACCTATCCTTTTTTATTTTTATGTATTTTCTTGTTTTGTAACTCTCTCCAAACTCAAGTTGGTTAGTTCCTATCCTCCTTGAGTTTGCGGGGGGCTGTTAAAATGTACCTACACCTACCACCACCTACTACCACACCTACTACACCTACCACCAATGTACCCTCACCTACTCCTCACCTACTACCCAAATCCTCTCCTATATAATAGGAATCCTTGTAATATCAATATCACAACACATCAATCTTGTAATATACACAATTATTCAATAATACATCGGTTTATTTTACACTTTTCCTAGTGCAGATTGGAAAAATAAAATAAAAATCATTTACAGCTTACAGCTATAAGGTGAATCAATTTCTCAGCAAAACATTTAACAGTAAACTGTTGATAAAGAAAAGTAAAACTGAACTAAACTTATTTAACAGTTCAACATTGAGAATACTGGTGATAAAGGAAAAGTAAAAATGAACAAAACTTCTTTAACAGTTCAACATTGAAAATACTTGCCAGTAAACCTTCCTCCAATGCCAACCTTCTTGCCATTTCAACAGCTTCATCATTGGTAATCTACATTTTCCAATTAAATAAATGTTCATATTAAATTGTCCAGATAATTATACTAACAAACGTAAGTACTGACTACCAAAAAAACCAAAATATCAAATGCATAGGATTTATTATATGCTTGAAGATCATGTGGCACAAAAGTGATGTTGGTCACGGCACTGTAAATACAGACTCCACCCGGAAAGCGCAAGAGGCCTGCTCCTTCAAATTAAGGGTGGGAATTTTCAACATGACACGATAACACGATTCAAACCGTACATAAAATTCGTGAGTTAGGAGCATATGACACAACCCGATAACACAAATATTAAATGGGTCAGGTTAGGGCAAACCTACATAACACAAAGTTGAACGGAGAACCCATTTAATGAAAAATTTGCTACACTTTTTAATGTTATTTCCACTAAGAGGTGCCATGACATTTTTGAATCCCTTATGTAATTCCATCCAGCTGATTAAAAAAGTTTGTAAAATAAGATTTTAAGGCTAATATAGTAGGAATGGAATGCTTGTTGGAGCTCACATTTTAATGTTATCTTGGAGCTCATATATAAGATTGAATGGCTTTACATTAAGACTAGATTTAGTACATTGGAATAAAATAAGTTGGAATGGAATGCTTGTTGAAATGGAACGGAACCTATGAGGCACAGGTGCGGGTACGAATACCGGTATGGATACAATACGGGTACGCTGATATGCCAAATCTAAAAGAAGTAAGGTATGAATACGGCTGGAATACGCTAATATATATATTTTTAAATTTACAGCTAAACGTCCAACAATAAGAAGAAGAGGGCAAAGTTAATAACACAGTGGGTGATTCTGCATTACCTAATTTTTTTTTATTTTTAAAGATGATTAAAGAGGAATAAGGTTGTAGACTTGTATCAAATTCCAGCTGCTGTGGGGGAAAATAAAAAGAAATAAATGTTTAAAAAAAGAAAAAAGAAACAAAAAATTTAAAAATTAAAAAAAAAAAAAAAAGAAAAAAAAGAAGAAGAGAATCGAAGAATAGGAGATAGGCTACAAAAGGAGGTAAGAAAACTCACTGGAACCTTGAGCTTCATCGTCACTGTTGTATTTGAAGGAGAGTTGAATCGCCGATGCTATTCTTCGAATGAGAGTCAAGAATGACCATCAACGAAGAAGAGAAATGAGAGTTATGTTTGTAAACCTAATTTGTTTATGTTTTTTATTATCACAAAACACCCTAAATTTATTTAATTTTTCAAAATGTGCAAAAAAGAATTGCTCTGGTGCCTTTAAAAATTTTGGAAATTTTGCTTTTGCCAAGCGTTTGTGTTACATGAACTTGGCAGTTGGAGGCAAAGTACCCATGTCGACACGACACGACACGACACGACACAAGTGCGGGTATAGGATCTGTGTCAGATTCGCCTCCTCTCAGACACGGCTAATCGAAAAGGAAGAAGAAGATAAAGATACTTACATGGATGTGTTGGGTTCGAGATCTAGATTTGTTGAATCATAGCTTCATCGATGAGTGAATGTTGGCTACAATAACCACATAATCTAGAGTTAGAACCAAGAGGGAGAGAGAGAGAGTAGAGAGTCATAATCACCAAGTGGGAAAGAGAAGAAAGAGAAGAGTTAGCTTCGATTGTGCTGTGCATATTTCAGAGAGAGGAAAGAGGAGAAAAAGGGAGAGAGAAGAGAGAGAGAGATAGTTTGACTGGCTGGTTGATATACTGCTGGAGAGCATTTTTGCTAGGTTTGGCTAATGGACTAGACACAAATAAATAAAATAAAAGTTTGGGCCTATTTAGTGTTTTATATCTGGCCTATTTCGTCTTACAGTTTTAGTGTTTTATTTTGGCTTATATAGTTTTTTGGGCCTAAATAAAATAAGTTTGGGCTTATTTAGTCTTTTATTGTTTTGTATATGGCCAACATCTTTATTAATAACATGAGTTGTTATATGACTTATTCATATGTTATCATATTTATAAAAAAAAATTTGTTGGGACAAATTTTTTAACTCATCTTCATATAATAAATATATTTAAAAAATAATTATTTAACGTATCCCAATATCCATATCCAATTCATACCCACGTATCCTCAATTTTTAATTTTGAAATGTCCGACCTTGGATATGCATCCGCACCCAAGTCCGTGTAACATAGTCCAACACACTCACCCTGTACCCATGGAGTACCCACCGCATACCCATGGTATACCTAACTTCCCTAGACCATATACAATGTCCCCAATACGTATATGACGTACCTAGTACAAGTGCAGTTGTATCGGTACGCGTACTAGTACCCAGTACTTATATGGCAACATTCATGCTTCATCGAATGGAACAGAGAATGGAAAGGAATACTCATTCCCATTCTCCTCTTTGGTTGCCAAGATAGAATTATGTAGCAATGCAGTGGTCATTCCTATTCTAACTTTTGGATAGGCTAATTATCAGTGTCAGAATTGAAAGAAAAATAAATGTAAATAACCAAAGAAAGCCTTGTGTCAACTACATGAATTCTTTTTCGCCATTAACCTCTACCTAGGACTGTATGCTCAATTAAATTAAAAAAATTCATATATTTTTTCACTACCTGTTAGAATTTACCATAAACCTACCACCACTACCATCTTCACCTACTCCCAAACCTACTACACTCCACCTACCACCTCCACTACCATCTTCACCTACTCCCAAATCCTCTCCTATATAAATCCTTGTACTATCCTTGTAATATATACAACAATCAAATATCAATCAATATTACATCTATTTTAACATGGTATCAGAGCTATAAGATTTAGGCCTATATTCCTTTCTTTCCGGCGGGCAGCCGGCCGGCAACCATGCCTTCGCTGCCCGCTGGAGTTTTTCAACACCTCCACAGAGTATGGCTCAATGGCTCAATCCCAAGCTTACTTCCATCAAACACAGACTCAACAATCCAAACACCACTCAAGAAAAACAACTCCTTCCTCTCGGCTCTCTCCAGATGCATACACAACACACACAACAGAGTGTTCTTCCATGAAGATTAGTTTGGGCAAGCTTACTTCAATCTTTCTTGCAAGTTTCACACTGGTATTTCCTCTGACTTGGTGGTCTCAACTCGCCCGAGTCATCCGAACTCCATGTGTCCCTCGAAAGCATCATCAAACACAGAGCAACATCTTCCTCAGTGGATGTATCCGAGACCGAACTCACCTGTTCCAACTCGGTCACCGACTCGGTCGAACTGGGTTTTTTCAACTTGGGACTCTTCCGAGTCCGCTTGGATCGCCGGCGAGTTGGGTTTCTGGATGACTCGGTCTCGCTCTCTCTGTCTTGAACCACCGACCCTCCATCGAGAAACTTGGGATCTACTAATCTGAAGCTCCTTTTTGGGTTCTCTCTCAACCCATAAACCAGAGCTTTCTCTTCACTCCCCTCTCTCAGTTGTTCTTCTTCTGAAGAAGAAGACAGAGATGAAGCTGACTCGTTAGGCTCACTGCGTTGTTGTGACTTTTGGGTCTCTGGTGGAATCGGTAGGTTGGCCAAGTGAGACCTCATGTGACCACCCAAAGCTCTGCCATTGGCAAAAGCTTCCACGGTTATTCTAAACTATAATAACACACCACCCCACTTTCCTTTTCCTTTTTTTTTTTTTTATTTTTCGTAATCTTTCTCAAATCTTATCCCCACTCATCCACACCCCACTTTCCTTTTCTTTATTTTATTTTATTTTTCGTAATTAAAAAAAAATAAAATAAAATAAAATAAAATAAAATAAAAATTTGTCGGCTTGGTTTGTTGTGGGCAGGCTGTCATCTCAGGTCAAACCATGTGAGTTTCATATATATATTATACATAAACATGTCATGTGTGGAGACAATGGCATGGTATTTCCAATCCTTCTTTTATTTTTTATATCAACCCACTCACAACTTCACACACTATCACTGTTTTTTTTTTTTAAATCATTATTTTATTATCTTTTCTTTTTTGCACATTACACCATCGCCCCCAACATCCTCCACTCAAACATATTCTCTCTTTTCTTTATCTATTTTTTTATTCTTATTATTATTATTAAACATAAAAAAAAAAAAAAAAAAAAACAAACAAACAAACAAACAAACCATTCCACAAACTTGTCATTTCTTTCATGCCGGGGATCAACCCCGATCATAATTTTACACAAAAAAAAAAAAAAAAAAAAAAACACCAACAACACCACCAACAAACCACAACGGCTTTGTTTTCTTTCCTGCAGACGGCCACACCCCGACATCCCTTCTCTACTCTACTGCAGGTCTCTTCTTCTTGCCTCCGTCCTGAGCCGCCCTTGACGGTGCTGCCTCCGTGTTTTCCATACCACCGAGCACGTTCACTCCCCCCTGCTCCTCCACTGCAGCATATGGCGGCCCTCCAAATCGGAACATCACGGTGGCCTTCCGCTTCAGCTCCTTGTTTTCTGCCCTTAGCACGCTTATCTCTGCTCGCGCATCCTTATACATGCGTTGGAGCAGAGCCAGCTGGGAATTTAAATGCTGCACCTCATTTGTCCTACTCTGCAGCCGGTTCGACAAATTTGTGACCGCCGTCATGGTTTCCACGCATGACTTCAGAGTATACTAATTAGCCTCAATATCAGTTTGCACCGCCATTTTTTGCTCCACCGACCGCATCGGAAAGTTCAATGGAGCAAAACCAGAGGTGTTTGGTTGAGGTTCACTGGCCACCGCACCAGTTATTTCTCTTGTGGGCTCGTTCAGTTCTGGAAAGAGCGTGAGCAGGTTCTGGGTAGCTGGACGGGAAGAAGAGGCCATGTTTTGGGTTGCTCAGTGTTTCAGCGCAGGGTTTACAGAGTGTTTCAGACTGCCAAAATTCAGAGGTTTCAAACTGGTTTGCACAGCCTCTGCCTCATCCTTGGTTAAATAGCCAGGGTCGATCCGCGCATCGCGCGCCACTTGCCGACAGACGACACACGGGCACGCAAGCCAAGGCGCCCACGTGCCTCGCCATCATGTCCGGCACACCTTTTGATGAATTGGGCACGCCTTTTGATAAAATTGGACACACCTTTTGAGGGTGCGACTTTTCAAGGGTCCGACAAGACTCTGTAAACTGTCCCGACATAGATTCCGGTTAGTTTCTACAAGGGTCCGACAAGACTCTGTAAACTGTCCCGACATTGATTCCGGTTAGTTTCTACAAGGGTCCGACAAGACTTTGTAAACTGTCCCGACATTGATTCCGGTTAGTTTCTACAAGGGTCCAGCAAGACTCCGTAAACTGTCACAACATTGTCTGCTACAACGGTCCGACATGACCCCATAAACTGTCTTCTACAACGGTCCGACATGACCCCATAAACTGTCTTCTACATCGGTCTGACACCGCCATACAGTGTCCTCTACAACGTTATGACACCACCATACAGTGTCCTCTACCACGTTATGGCACCACCTTTCAGTGTCTTCACCAACGGTCTGACACGACCATACAGTGTCTCCTATCCTTTTTTATTTTTATGTATTTTCTTGTTTTGTTCCTCTCTTCAAACTCAAGTTGGTTAGTTTCTATCCTCCTTGAGTTTGCGGGGGGCTGTTAGAATTTACCATAAACCTACCACCACTACCATCTTCACCTACTCCCAAACCTACTACACTCCACCTACCACCTCCACTACCATCTTCACCTACTCCCAAATCCTCTCCTATATAAATCCTTGTACTATCCTTGTAATATATACAACAATCAAATATCAATCAATATTACATCTATTCAATATTACATCTATTTTAACACTACCGTATTCCATGTCAACTTAGATCTTCCCCTTCCCCTCCCCCTCCCCCTCCCCCTACCCCTCCCCTAGCATCTCCATTCATGTGATCTTATCACTCTTTATCACCATTATATCTAGGTCTTTGTTGTATATGGTCAAACCATCTTAAATTGTTCTCTCTCAACTTATCTTCAATAGATGCTACTCCTACCATTTCACAAATATATTCACTTTTAATACTATCTTTTCTAGTCTTACCAAGTATTCTCATCTTAGCTACACACATTTGATGCACATGTTTCTTAGTTGCCCAACACTCTGTCCTGTGAAGCACTGTCGGCATTATAGTTGTTCTATAAATTTTCTTTTCAATTCTGTTTGTATTCATCAATCACATAATATGCCAAATGCACTCCTCTACTTGAGCCAACCTACTTTAATTCTGTGAATCACATCATCTCCAACCTCACAATTCTTATAAACAACGAACCTAAGTAAAGAAATGATCACTACGAAAAAAGTTAAACATTTAAGTTTAGATTCTGGCAAAATAAGACAATAAATATGAATACAACTGAAGGCAGGGAGAGGGGGAAAATCACCTTCAAAATCTCGTCAAGTAAATTAACATCCAAAATGCTAGGAATATAACCTGCACAATGTATTATTTTTGTGAGGAATCTTAAAAAAAAAAAAAAAAAAAAACATAAAAGTGACAGTGCAGAAAGAAGCAATGCCATGAAAATATTTCTATATACAATTTTTCGACCTGGGTTTTCTCCAGATATTACATTCCTTTCTGCAGGTTCCACTCCAACAACCTGAGTGCAGAAAATATAACACAACTAAATATCAATATGACATAATCTACACAGATAGGATATAATGAAAGGGGACTGACACCCAATCAGAGAATTATAGGCATGTAGATTCTAACATTCATGCATTATGTCAGAAGTGATGTGTCAAAATAGTAAGAGTCCAAATAACCAACTATAACATTACACAAACTTTCACTAAGAAGAAACATGGGTTTAACGAGCAAGTGCAAAAAATTTGATGATGGGTAAAGCACTAAAATTGCAGGGGCCATGTAGACTAGTTACATAAGAACGGTAGAGAATTTGATGGAAATAATCATTTAGTGAAAGTTATTTCTTGTTGGCAACTAGCATGTCATGGATGGTAACTAAGGAAGGAATTAGCACAAAATTAGAAACCAAAAAAGAAACAATCAAGTCAAAAGAGTTTAAAATTAGTAGAAATAAAACTGAATATATGAAGTGTAACTTTAGTAACAATAGAAGGAGAATTAAAAATTGAGATTAGGAGATAACAAATAGTGAACATTTCGTAGTTCAATGATTAATAAAGATTGAGATGTTGGAGATTAGAAAAGTAGGTGGCTCATGTGAAGGAGTGGTTCTGGCATATCATATGATTTAACATTTACCAACACAATTGAAATTAAAATTCTATAAAACTACAAGACCAGCAATGCTTTACGAGACAGAATGTTGGGCTACTAAGGAACATGTTCATAAAATGAATCCAGTTGAGATGAGAATGCTTAGATGGATGTATCGTAAGACTAGAAAATACGTACTTAAAAATTCATATATTAGAGAAATGATAGGAGTAGCACCAATTGAAGATAAATTGAGTGAAAGCATCCAAAGATAGTTTGGTCATGTACCACGAAAGCCTATAGATGCAACGGTTAGGAAAAGTGATATGATCACCGTAAACGAAAATGTTAGGGGGAGGAAGAGACCTAAATCGATATGATATGTGATAGTAAAAAATTATCAAAATTTTTACTTCATTTAATTGAGCATACAGCCCTTGACAGAATAAAATGGCGAAAAAGAATTTATGTGGCATACTCTACTTGATTGGGACAAAAGGCTTAGACTGATTGGATTGGTTTGGTTTGGTTTGGCATGATGTCCATACTTCACTTTCAAAAAGTGTAGATTTATTTCAAAAAAATTCATTGTATCCCAAATCATGTGTTGTTCCCGTAAAGCCTAATGATGATTGCAGTTAAAAATAGAAACTATCAAATCACACCATCACTATAATAATGATGATTGCAGTTAAAAATAGAAACTATCAAATCACACCATCACTATAATAGGCAAATGCCTCCTTTTTCTCAACTTGTCAGAATTATTTGTAATAAGCTATGTTACATGGACTCGTCACTTTGGGGCGAAGTACCCGTGTCGACACGACACGACACGGGTGCGGGTGTGAGATCTGTGTCGGATTCGCCTCGTCTCTCTCGGACACGGCACTTCACAGACAGCAAAGAAATGGAAGAGGAGCACTTTACAGACAGCAAAGAAATGGAAGAGGAGAAAGGAAGAGAACCTGGTCACTGTTGGCTTCGATCATCGATCACGATTAGGGCTCTCACTATTGATCACGATCGTCTTCGTCTAGGGCTTCGATCGTCTTCGTCTAGGGCCTCGATCACTGTCGATCTCGACCTCGAGCTCGATCGTCTTCGTCTCTCTCTTCGTTTCTGCTTCTCTCTCTGTCTTCGTCTCGTCTCTGCTTCTCTCTCTCTCTCGTCTCTCAATCTGTTCTCTCTCTTCGCCTCTGATTTGATCATATATATTGATCATATATAATATATATAATATAATTTATATAATATAATTTATATAATTTATATATAATATATATAATATAATTTATATAATTTATCATATATAATAATAATTTTTATAAATTATTAATCATATTACATTTACATTAATATATAATATATAGTATGAATTACATTAATATAATAATATGTAATATTACTCATCTAAAAAAAATTATATAATACAATAGATATTATATAAATTATATAGATATTATATAATAATTATTGTATAACATATAAGATATTTATAAGATAATATATACTTATATATATTAATAAAAATAAATAAACACATATATGTAAAATAATTATTTGTTATTTATATAATATAACTCATCTTAATAACTATATTTAAAATATATATATATATAACGTATCCCCGTACCCGTATCTAAATTTGGATACATATCCACGTATCCTTAATTTTTAATTTTGAAATGTCCGACCCCTAGATACGCACCCACACCCGATCCTCGTACCCGCGTCCGTGTAACTTAGGTAATAAGATATTGGCTACAACTGAGAAGATCTAATCAATAAAATTCACAATTTAGGCATAAGTAGAAATTCATTTTATAATTAAATATGTAATATAGTGCTTGTTTGTTACCTTGATACCTTTGTTCATCATTTTCAAATAACGCCCAGTGCCTGTAACAGTTCCACCAGTTCCAATTCCCGCAACAAAGATGTCAACGCTACCCATGGTATCCTCCCATATTTCTGGGCCTGTGGTTTCAAAGTGGACCTGTAGTTCAATGAACTAAACTTCTATTTAAAAATATTATATATATAATTCATTTGAAACTGAGAGCAGCTAGTGAAGTTCTGAAAGATGTGAAGCAGAAATGACCTTTGCATTAGAAATAGTGTCAAACTGTTTAAACATGTATGCATTTGGCATGCTCAATACAATTTCTTCAGCTTTATCAACAGCCCCTTTTATTCCTTTCATTGGGTCTGTCAAAACAATCTCTGCTCCAAATGCACGAAGAAGAACCCGTCTTTCAAGATTGATGGATGCAGGCATGGTGACAATGACTTTGTATCCCTTGGTTGCTGCAACGAAAGCAATACCAAGTCCTGTATTTCCACTAGTCGGTTCAACTAGTATGCTCTGCACATGACACAGAAACATATGCATAATTTTTATGATGCAGAGGGTGTGCCTTTCATCAGGCTTTAAATGCTAACCCCAAGTAACTAGAAAATGGTTTTGTATGATGAGCATGTAAGTATCTAACTTGATTTGTGCAAAGCATTCCTCTAATATTAGAGCAATAGAAGATCAATACTAACCTTCCCAGGAGAAATTGCACCACTTTCTTCTGCATCAGATATCATACTATAACCAATTCTGAAAAGTCAATCACTTGAAAAATGTTAACATCAAGTGCATCCTAATGTATCTCCAGTCAGGAAGCATGAAACATCAAGAATTGAAATTATGTTTTATGTAGGTATGCTATGCTTATCCATTACTTGCCAAGTGATGAGTCATGTGCATAAAGTCAAATTAATAAGATGAACCTGATAGTATGATGGTTTATTTATTACCAATCAACTAAAGGATATGAAATTTGCACAAAAGGTGAAAGACTCCTAGAAGATCATAAACTCAGCAAAAATGTGAAAGGTTACCTATCCTTGACACTTCGGCAAGGCTCCATAGATTCAAGTTTTGCAGCAATATTTGCCACACAGCCCTTTGTAACTTTGTTGAGATATATCATCGGTGTTTGCCCAATCAACTATATCAATTTGTCACAACTGCTCACATCAGTCAATGTTTTGAAACATATAACAACTTAAAAAAGAAAAAAGTAAACCATCATTTTACGCACATTAAAATACAAAACGATTCTCCAAAAAAACATAAATCTGAAATTCAATGAGAGCATAAATGCTTCTGAAGATGATTCTAGCTTCCTCCAAATACTTGTTGCACAGAAGATCCAAACCCGCTGCACTCAGTTTAGCTCCAAAGAATGAACTTTAAGAAGACTAATTATCCTAGGCTACTGCCCAGAATAAAAACAGATAACTAAAGAAATATACAGCTAACCATGCTGTAGCTAGACACATTTAACCGCAGCAAATACTAATGGTTTCTATAAAACTAAATCAAGATCAGTTTGCTCCTTCACTAAATTCTCATAGAATAAAATCATGCCCAACCATTAATTAAAATTACCAATGACTAATAAAATATTTTTGTCACAAATTTAAGATTGATTTATGCTGAGCACAGACCATCGGTTCATATGATAAAGCTGAAAATAAGGAAACAAAATCACAACCAAGAACACAAAAATGTATGGTGTTAAGCAAGTTCCTTCATCAATGGAAAAGAGGGAAACCATCATGGTGAAACCCTCATACTCCTAATAACATCATAATCACACTATCAAAAAATATTGACACAGGCTATGTATGGTTGCACAGAAAATATACACTAATAACAAAATTTTGGCCAGAGAACAGTAACCAACTTCCAAATATCCAAACGAAATAAGAATACAGGGAAAAAATATACATAAGCTTACAAAATGAAACGTCTCACACTATAGTTTGGTAGAATGCAACTAATTTTCTTGTCTCAGTTGTCCATTTGAATAACTGTGGATAACTCCACCTTGTTCTAAATTTCTATTAGATTTCATAATAATGAATACTGTTATAACTATATGGAAATCTGGATGATCTTAACCCAAAACAGGAAGTGGAGAAAAGATCATATCGCAATCTTTCTTCTTCTTTTTTTCTTTTCACTTTGTTTGGTTTGTAACTTCATTATATCTCCTTCAAAACTACTTAACTTCAATGAAAGAAAAAAAAAATTAAACCACACTATTTGTCACTTCTTCATAACTGATTAACACTTCTATTATGTCATAACAAAAATTATGAAATTGTGGAGAATAAAAAATAGGGTGACCTAATGCACGAAGCTCTGCTAAAGAGAGGTCTGCGGAGGGAAAGATGCACACAACCTTACCAACACCCCCCCCCCCCCCCCTCTTCTCTTTTCTAGAGTGGTTGTTTCCGTGACTCGAACTCACACACACCATTCAAACTGTTGAGAATGCATGACGAATTTATAACACCTTCACACTGAAATGATAGCAAAGAGTCTCTAATCAGATAGTTGTTTTTTGTAGCATTTAGCTTTAAATTAATATTCCTCCATATTTGGCCCATAAAGCAACACAATTTCGTAAAACATCCATTGTGGTTGCCTATTCAAACCTTATGACACCATTACATTACAAAACAATTATCAAAATTGTTCATCAAAGACAGTAATAACGATAATAACAGAAATAAATATTATTGTTTGCAACAATAACAATAATAGTAACACATATTACTCAAAAGATAAATATATGTACATATATATATATATATAGAGAGAGAGAGAGAGAGCAATAAATAGTCAACTTTAAAGTGGTAGCAGCCCCGGGAAGAGTCACGGTAACAGTATTGCACTAATGAAAACAGCCCCATTTGCTAACTTTGAAAACCTAACTGTGGCTAAATAGTGACTATGAAACAAGAATTGCTGCTAGTTATATATGTTTTGAAGCCCAATTTCAGCTTGTTGATTACTATTTCAAGCTTTGCTCTAGTTATAAAATTGTCCTATTGGTTATTGACTCTAAAATGTCATAGGTATCAGACATCATTCTCACTTCTTCATTAGTAGACTTGAATGCACAAAAACTTGTTTTGATAATACATATACACTATAATATATGCATAAATATGCAGAGAGAGGGAGTGCTGGGGGAGAACAATTGAATGCCAAATTTAATATTGCAGATTCTTAGGGCATCTCCAACCCTCTCCCAAATCTTGACTCAAACTTAAATTTGAGTAAAAAGCCACCAAAATCCCCTCTACTCCTTTACTCAAACCTATAGCAAATTGAGTTTTACTCAAATTTGACTCAAGAGACACCCATTTCCTGTGCTCAAATTTCTATCCAATCAAAACTTGACAAATAGGAGCTTTTATCCAAATTTTCCTTTATTCCAACTCCTAGAATCCACTCAGAACTTGACACTTGGCAATTTTCTTCAAATTTGAGTTTATGCTTTTGGATAATACTTCATCCCCCAAAAAGAATCCCCAAATGATGTGAACATGCCGCATAAAAACTAAAGGGGTCACTTTATAATATATGAAAACTAAAAAAACAAAAAAAAATATTGGGGATGTGCTTTGCCTTGGTGATGTGGCTAGTCCACATCATTGGGGATTTCTTTGGGGGGATGCAGTATTATCCTTGAATTATTGTTTCCGTGAAAAATTCTTTTTGATTAAGAATGACAAGAACATAATAGCTTTCATATTCCATGGTTACTGATTGACCATTTATCAATTTTAATGCAATGGGATTTTCAGATAAATCCTATTTGTCTAGAGGTAAAACTCCATGTTTTGCCAAACTATATGAAGCACCAGTTGTTAGGAAATTGAGGAGCCCCAAGCACACAGCAACACGGACCTAATTCGTCAAGAAGAAACTTCAAAGTCCACATACCTAACACTAAGGCCCAATATACATTGTTTGGAACTCATGCCCACTTAAAAGCTTAAACCTATAAGTGGAGAGCCCATCTAATGTATATTAAGAACCATCTTTTTTACTCTTTATCCAATGTGGGACTCTACCTTCACACGTGCTCTAACAATCTCCCCTTCATGTGTGAACCAAACATCAGGCCTCTCCTTGCTCCCCCTCAAGTCTTGAGCTATTACCCATAAGTTCATCATAGATCATACGCACTCCCCCTTAATCCTAATCTATAACTCTTCAACATCGAGTCCAACCCAGACCACCTACATATACACCATCATGAGCCACCATACTCCATTGAGAAAGCTATCTTGTTGTGGTCCAACCTTGCCACGTGTACCAAGAATTTTCTTCGCTCCATCAAGAGTCATCATGGATTTTTCTAGCTCCATTAAGAGTCTTTATGCAAGCCCAAACCCAACAACGTCGATGCTCCAAGAGAACCCATCCATAGATCGCTATCCATTGGCTTTGATACCAGTTGTTAGGAAATTGAGAAGCCCCAAGCGCATAGCAACACAAGCGCATAGCAACACAGGCCCAATTCATCAAGGAGAAACTTCAGAGTCCACATATCTAATACTAGAGCCCAATATACATTGTTTAGAACTCATGCCCACTTAAAAGCTTAAGCCTATAAGTGGAGAACACATCTAATGTATATTAAGACCCATTTTTTTTACTCTTTATCTTATGTAGGACTCTAACTTCACACATGCTCCAACACCAGTGTCAACTAATGCATCAATAGTGTAAGAATGATAGCTCAAAAAGTCGAATAAAATTCAACATATGAATTTGTAGGGCTAACTTCTATAATTTTTCCTAAAGTCTCTAGAGGTTTTTTACTCCTATCTTTAGTTAATTTTTGAATTTTTTTTTTATATTTATTATTATATATAATTGGGTGTCCAAGCCAGCTTGTACGCACCTCGACTAATCTAAGGCCCTAAAGTTAACAACCGGGTAAACTTTCAGTGACACCTTGGGTTATTCGAACACAAGACCTTGGATCTTATCTTTAAATCTTTATTGCTCTTTGGAATTCCTTACCTAATAATCATCTTTCTAGCAATTGTTTATTTATAGTAATAGATAGATCATCTACAGAAACCATTTTTAAGTTTTAGTGTTCTTCTATCAATGTTTTGGATGAAGATTTATTTGTAACAGGGATACTTATTATTTTGTATCCTATTATTTCTTCATCTGAACTTTCTTGTATACTAGATTCGTCTATTATAGCCTTATCTTTATTTTTTGTTATTTCTAGGCTACTTGTAGAAGTAGACCTAATAGGAAGAGCACTTGCTGATGTTTGCCTAGGTTTTCTAGATAAACAACTCATCTTTTTTCCCTAATTATTAAATTTTTGAGATTTTTGAGACTTGAAGTTTCTCCAATAATCAATTTTTTAGGCCATGATAATTGCTTTACATTAACTTTCCTAGATTGAAATTTCCAAGTATGAGCACTCAGTTTTTCAAATAACTCTATACATAAAAATATCAATGTTTTTGCTTTTAGTGTCAAGGTCTCTCGTATCTTGAGTTTGTATTTTCAATCCTAATACCCAATTAAGATTAGGATCATCCAATGCCAAGAAATAATTTGGTTTAATAGTGAACCAAATTAGTCCATTATACAAATTACTTTGAATTCCTCCTATTAAGGCTTTTTCAAAGATAAACAATTTATTATCCATAACAGAAGTTAATACTGAAATATCTTTTTCACCTAAAAATAGAGGACATTTACTATCTTGTATGAATCCTAAATGAATCTAGTTATATTTTTTACTACGACATTGATTGCTTTTATTCATATCAAACAATGATACACGTATAGATGTTTCTTCTGTATTACCAACTAAAATTTTTCCTTCAAAGATTTCAACATTCATTTGACATTTGAAGATTGAATTTTGATAGATTTCCTTAATTGGAATTTTAGGCATTTTCCAATCATTCAAGGAAAATTATTGTCCTTCAATTTCAAATGATTCACATTCTCCTCTATCAGGAAAATGGATCACTTCATTTTTACCATATGAATCTATTTTCATCTTGAAAATAGTTCATGTTAAAGCTTCTTCTAAACTTTGTTCATATACTCTTTGTCCACTATCTTCTAATTTTCTGAAAATCTAAGAGCAGTGATAAGCAAAGTAATATTCACTGAGAATGAAAGATTACACTTTCTGTCTAATCAGATAAAGGTTTGAAAGGTATTCGCAATAGATGAAGCAAGGTGAGCCTGGAAAAGAAGAACCTTAAGGTTAGTATGTGATAATTTTATAAATAGTTAGTATTTTTTTTTTATAAATAGTTAGTATTGATAAAATGTCTTAGATTGAAATTTTGTAAATAAAGAATAAAATAAATATTTAGCATAACCCTATGCTTTTTACACCCAAGTTCAGTAAAAGTATTGAGTGTTGGATATGGCCTTAGTAACACCAACTTTGTTACAAAGACAAGAATTAAACCACCATACACTTTTCTCTTTAACTTAACCACCTAAAAATAACAAATAAATAATTCCTGCAAAAAACCCATTTCAATTTTTGAAGCTGAAAATCAGAAACTAAAACATTCAAAAAGGGGGATTGAACAAGTACATATTCAAATGGCATAACAACAACAACTACCCAAATGAAGAAAACAAGTAATTTTTCAGTGGGAAGAAGAGAAGGTTGCAGCGGAGAGTAAGAGAGAGAGGAACCTGGGTGACGTCGTCGGCGATGTTGACGGCGTCAAGGTCTTCTCTGGTGGCGAAGGAAGGCGAAGTAGTGGTGGCAGAGGCTTTGGAGGTAGAAGCAATTGAATTGGTGGCTGCATTGGTACTATACGAGGAGCAGCGTTGTTGGCGTTGTGGCAAAGATTGAAAGGAGGGAGAGAGATGAATGGGTTGGAAAGAGCTGAATCGAACAAAGAGTTGCAGAGGACGAGGAGGAGATAGCACTGCCATTAGAACCCTGTTTCGAGAGAGTATGGGTTTTGGATAAGGGGGAATTGCATATACTAGGGTTTTAGGGGGGATTGAAATAATAATAAATAAATAAATAAGACTTAGCGGATATTTTTTTTTTTTTTTTTTTTTTGTCAATGAGAGATCCAACTTTGTTAAATAATTTGGTGAAAAATTCTTTTATTTGTTTTGAAAAATATTTGTTTTTCAGTTAAAAAATGATATTTTGTTTCTAATTTTACTCATTAATTTATCTGTTACTTTTTTGACTATTTGTTTAAATTTTTTGTCTATGTTCAAATTTATATCTATTTGTTCAAATTCTTTGACTACCTATTCAAATTTTTGTCTATCCAAAATTTATTTGTTCAATTTTTATATGCCTAATTTTTTTTCTTATATGTTCATTTTTTACCAACAACGATCTGTTGAAACCAACTATGATCTAATCTGTTGAAACAAATCTGGAAGAGAGTGAGATTGACGAGTTCTTGAAGTGAAACTGAGAGTTAGACCTCATACGTGCAAATCTAAATAAATTAAAAGAAACATATTTAGAGTTTAGATGAGAAATAAAGTAGATAGACAAAAAAATTGAAAAAGAGTCAACTACCGCCATTAGCGCAATTAGCGAAGCACAGACTTGATGTCCTGACTCTTCTTCGATTTCGATCAGATCTAAAATCAAATTTGAAGGAACAAGCAATGGTCTCACTCAGATTCGCGAGATTTCGCAGAGATTTCACACTGTTGAAACCTCGACGATGACGAACTTGATATCATCATCGTCATCGACGATAGAGAGAAAAAAGAGAGATCTATGAGTCATTCAGCATAATAGAAAGGTTAGAGGACACCGGTACCAACACCAGTAGTGTCGAGTAAGCGAATGCCTCAAACAGCCACCTTGTGAGAATTGCGTCAGTCAAGGTTTTGGCTACAAGTATCATTCACACCGCCGAAGAGCTCTACGAAGAGGTCGAACCAGCAAATAAGCGTCAACGTCTAGGCCGAAAAACATAAGGAATATGACAATTGTTAGAGGAAGAATGGGCTTTTGTACAAATCTGAGATAGTTGATGATAACTTTGTACAGATCTGAGATTGATGAGACAAAGGGGAAAAAAAAGAGAGAGGAAAAAGATGGATTTGGAGGGAATGAGATTTGAACAGATAATATATTGACTATGTAGAAAGAGATTTGGAGGCATACATGTTAATGAATAATGGGTAGTTTTGTCTTTTGGTAGAAACATATCCTTACCAATCATAATTATTAACAACCCAATAAGGTTTTTAAGAAAACCCCTCTTTATGCACTAAAACATACTTTAATCAAACCCTAATTTTCCCAAGTGTTAATTTATCCAAATAACACATAACAAGGCTAAATAACATACAAATCATTAAAGAAATCTCTACCTCAAAGCAAGAGGAAGAGAAGTGCAACACCCAAAAATCGACGGAGACGAAAATTCAAACTTTTCAGATTAAAATGTAGCCCTCAGCATGCTTTACCTTAAAGCCTGAAGTACTAGGAGGTAGGAAATTGGTGGAACTAGATTAAAACCATGGTTTTATAGTTCAAATGAGCAAAAATAGCAATATGAGGTATGAGGAAGAAGATAGGAATCAAAAAGTAAATATTTCCAACTTTTAGGTGCTATTTATAGACAAATGCATCACGAGCGCAGATAACACATTGCAGGTGCGAGAGACACAGTCGTGGTTGCGGCCACAACATTTGCAGGTATGACTTTGCATGTCACAGGCCATGCACATTTCTCCCCAACCAAAAGACCTAAAGGCCATATTTGGTCTCAGCTTGGTTGCGGCCCATCACAGGCTGACCTAACACATTGCAGGCGCGATAATAACTTCATAGTGGCAATCCAACAAACTCAGCACACTACTGCCAACAAGAAGAGTTCATAACTAAGGCTCCTTGTGACAAACAAACTCAAGGAAAAGTCAACACAATCCAAAATAGCTACAACTCACTACCAAGAGTATAAAAGGATCGAGTCTTAATCTAAGTTGTTATTAATATCTACCTCCATTTACTAAATTAACTCGTTATAAATAATATCATCAAAGAGTTAATTTTAAAAGGATTTTTTTTTTTTTTTTTGGGGTGGTAATTTACAAAATAGCATGAAATGATTGAATTACATGTAGAGATAAGATTAAAATTAGGTTAACAATTAAAAATATAAATTAAGAGTTGGGCTTAGTTCAATTGGACACAAATTAGATAGTATAACATTTGGATCTAGTTCCATCCAATGTCATTGTCTCTATTCAAATCGACACTATAAACCAATGTGTTTTTACTTTGAAGTCATGAAAAAATAAATAATTTAAATATTTTATAATTACAAAATAAGACATAAATCTATACACAAATACAAATATAAATCTGCAAACATTATCTAGGCCCATAGGGAGATGTTTTTGCAAACATTATCTAGGCCCATAGGGAGATGTTTTTGACATAAATCCTTTTGTAAAATACGGATTGTTACATAAATAACAGCTCTCATTTGGCCATACTATTTTTGAATTGAACTTCATGAATCAAGTGAATCGTTCGATTTACAATTAGTGAATTCAGTGTACTTACACTTTACTTAAATGGCAATTTCGTAATCTACCTAAAAATTTGTAAATTTTGTGTTTTCGATCAATTGTGTATAAATAAAAGTTTTGTTGAGAAAAAAGTTTAAAAAAAAAAATAAATAAATAAAATAAAATAAAAATAAAAACTATTTTAAGTTCTACATTTTATTTACATCTATTTAAGATAATTGCATATAATTTAAATGTGACAATTAAACCATTTGTGCCATATTTATGCTAAATAAAAATGGATTTTTTTACAATTATCTAATTCATTTTTTCATTTTCTTAACCCAGCCAAAGATCAAAGTTTCTTTCACTTCATTTTATTTTTCTATGATTTTTTTGTCTCTTTCATTTTGCTTTCATTAGCAAATTCAAAAAAGGAAAAGAAAAAGAAAAAAAGACTCTATGACTAACTGAAAGGAATGAAAAAAATTTGAAAACAAATGATATACTAATCTTGTAAAAAAAATAAAAAAATTATTTTTGTATAAGCAATTTTAGAAGGATTTAAAAAATTAAGCATTAATTTATTTTTCTATAAGTATTTTGAACGTTTCCTAATTAATAATGACATATACTTTCATTTGAAAATTTACTTTGCTTTAATTTCTATAAATTAAATGTTTGAGTACTATTATCATATTGATCAAAGTTAATATATGGGTAATGCACCAATAAATCCTAAATTGTGAACTTATGAATTGTTTGGTCCTAAAAATTTTCTTATAGACTAAAAGGTCCCATTATAGGGAAATTGATCACTGAGGGCATATACATTGCGCGTGAGTTACAACGTTAGTGGGCAACTCTAGTATTTCACACTATGTGAAATGACAAAATTGGGGCATCCTTTCCCTATGGTGTTTCGTTCTTATTTCCTTCTTGGGCAATGGTGAAGCTACAGAGATGGAAAGATTTGAGGTATCAATGTGACGATGTGGAACATCGGGGTGATTTCGAAAGGAAATGTAAATTTCAAAGTGGAAAGGCCAAAAAAATTAGAGCAGTGAAACCCTAATTTGTGAGAACCCTAATGTCAATGTTCCCTAATGTGCACACCATTAGTGAAGCACGAAAGGAACATTCACATTTATATCAGATTGTATATACATAAAGGTTGGTTGTCGAGTGAACATCATTGTCAGAAGCCACAGTGTGAAGGTGTTAAGTTTGGAGACGTTGTAGCATGACAATGAGAAATGAAGGTTTGTACCATGTTATCTTCATGTTTTGATTTGCAATGTTATTGGTTTGTTGGTCACAAATTTCTTGGGGTGATGTATTGTGTTCATATTGCAGTATGTCGAATCCAAGTCAGGTTTTGTGGACTGAATATTACGTTGAGTAGATTGTTTTGTTGTCACTATGTATGCGTGAGAAATAGGTTTTTGTTCAAGTGTGATGTTGGTGGTGTGGTTATATTGATGTTGAAATTGATTGAAAATTAGCCTGGTAGATGTGCTCATGTACTATTAGGACATGTGGGCAAACATAATTGGTTTGGATATGGAAAATGATTCACATATCTGATGTGTTGTTTCGAAATGTGTTTAAATTTTCATTAAGAGATTATATTAGAACATTGAAACTGTTCATGGGTATGTATACGAGGCGTTCATTGTTGTGTGCTGATGTTATTGAACATGGTAAATCAATTAATATGTTGAGGATAAGTGTTAGTGAACGTCTTGGGTAGCGTGCGCGGGACTGAATCATTGATGTTGTCTATGTTTCATTAGTTGCGTGTACATGCCCTATTTTGTTTTGGAATGCAAAAATAGTTGCTTGGGTCTTTTAACCCTGCATGAGTCCAATATGTAATTGGGTAACATATTAATTGGTAACATGTCTACGGGAATCGCCTTTTTTGAATTGGTTGTTTGCGTTGCACAGTGTATGTTGAGAAGAGGAACGTGCATTTGTTTCCCTTGTTTTTTATTAGTGGTATTGCATTACAGTGTCATGGGGTTTAAAAACTATATGTTACAGGTAATGTACGAGTAATTGTGCAGTTGTTGTGGCAATCTTGGTTTGGGTTGGATGTGCATGTTAGTAAGGAGCAATGTGATTTCGATTTTGTTGACGTTATGCTTGGTTGTGAATGTCTTACATTGCATAATACATGCAACGCACATATGACATGTACTTAAATTGTGTACTCAACTCTTTTTGGTCATTTATGCAGGTGTGATGCTGAAGCAATCACCACCGAAGAAGTCCAGTGGCTTGCTATGTGACCTAAGGGATTTCAATTTCACGTTAGCAACGTTGCCAGTCAAAAAGTAGAGTAAACTACCATTTAAGGAAAAGAAGCCAAATGTTGATGTGGTGATTAAACCGATAGTCAACCCTGTGCGATTGATGTACCGCTCCAACATCAATGGGGTCATAAACCAGTAGATGATATTAATTTATGTTTGACGAATTAGTATGTTCATGGGCTGAATGTGAACAACATCAAGTGGTTTGAATCTTGTTGTTTGAAGGCAATGTGGGGGTGGTGTCGGTGATAAAAGTAATCATACTTTGTTTTTTTTTGTTTTTTTTGTGTGCATTGTGGTTGACCTGGATGTTATGTTATTTGTGTATGAGTTATTACAATCATGACTTGGTTGGTACTGAATGAAAAATGGTTTGAATCTCGTTGTTTGAAGTCAACGAGACGGGTGATATCGTTGCTGAAAGTAGCATACTTCGTCTTGTGTTACTTCATTCCTGACCTGAAAATGTGATATATAATCATTCCATTGTAATGTTTTATGGTGCTGTTGGGTTTGCATTGTGGTTAGAAGTGGATATTAATCTAAAGTTGTATGCCTTATTAAGATCTTAAAATGATGTTTAACGTCATGCTTCAAACTAAATCCAAGTATTTGTTGAGCAACACGTTGTGTGACAGAGGTGGTTTTTGTAACTTCGTTGGTTGTTGGGTAACACTATTCCTCAAATCTGACATTGGTGAATCGCACATTGAGCTTCAACATTTTCAGCTTATGTGCACTTAATGACATTATACATTTGATGTTTTAGCTAAAATGTGCATCTGTTCGTTGTACCACTAATATGGTTGTAGTAGTGACTTGGCTTTGAGGTAGTTGGTATGAAATCATTTGCCATATCAACATAACAAAATCAAGTTAGTACTTGTCTCATTTGTGAATCTTTTCCCATAACAAGAAACAAATGCCATTCATCATTTAAATGCAAAATGTAATGTTTATGGTGATATAGCGATCCGGGTTTTGGACCCAACCTTCATCGTATTTCGGACTTGGGTTTGCAAGATAATATTGTATCTGTGTTCCATTTTCCTCCTTTAACTCTTGAATTTGAGTTTTTAATTGTGTTAGGCGTATTTGGGACTTGTTGTTTGTTAGTTGGTTCAAATAGTTTCTTCTTAGATTTTGGCTTCCTTGCTCAAGCGAGGCTTCCTACGCTCGAGCAAGCTTTATGAAACCTGCTTCTTCGCTCGAGCGAGTTTTGAGGGTCTTCAGGTTTCTTTCTCAGACGCAGTTTCCGCTCGAGCGAGGCTTGTGTATTCGTTCATTCACTCGAGCGAGAACTTTTGCGCTCGAGCGTGCGCCTGCTTCTGTGGCAAACCTGAAGCTTTGAATTGTGCGCTCGAGCGAAACTTTTTGCGCTCAAGCGAGGCCACTTGTTGTTTTTGGCCGCTCGAGCGACAAATCCTTCGCTCGAGCAAGGATCATGATCTCAGCTTTTTAAACATAGCGATTTTAGATCATTTGGACACAACACTTTTCTACTCTTCATTCCTTCTCTTTCCCTTTTCGAAACCCTAATCTTTTACCATCAAATACCTCTCTTACACTTGTGATCCACCCAAAATCATTTGCTAGGGGCGGAGAGCACTTGAAGAGGCCCATTCTCAACTGATTGGATTGTGGGTTTGTGCGAGATTCATGAACGAGCTTGGGCATTTGGCTTTATAGTTGAGGTAGGGATACTTTTACCCTGGCATGTCTTCATTTTTGAAGAGATTTATGATATTTAAGGTGATTTGTGAACTAATTATAGGTTTGGTGATATTGAACCCACATTCCTATATTTCTTTTATTTCTTTTCTTTTGTTTATCAATGGTTAGAGATCTCTCATTTCTTCTTTTAAAAAATGATTAGAAATGTGATTGAGAAATTAGATTCGGGACCAAGAATGAGAAACCCCAAGTTTGGTAAAACCCTAAGTTTCTAATTTAATAAGAATTACTTAGTGTAATGAAATTTCCTCTTGAATCATAGACATGGATAAATAATGGAGAAATGCAATGTGGGCTTTGGTGTGGTCAGAGAGATGGTGACTTGAATGCTACGATTCTTTGAATTTTATGTGTTGCTTATCTATGATTATGTTTGATGTTCATATGTGGGATTGAGATGTGATTTAAATTGTTGATATACATGAGTCCTTGTGTGTGTGTGTGTCGGTGAAGTGTAAAGATGGTGTTGTATTGGTACCCGCGCGGGGAGTTTAAAAAGGTGCCCAATTGCCCTGTCTAGGCTTATCGCTGGACGAATGTGGAGAAAATGTTTTTGGGTGTCCACACAGTCCCGCCGTATAGTAGCCGGCGAAAGTAGAAAAACGGATGATTTTCTTAGGGTGCCCACCTCCCGCCGTATAGTATCCGGCGAATGTGGGGGTTGTCTTTACAAAGTAAAGGTTGTTCTTGGTTGGGCTTGTGTAGAGAGGAGTGTAGTCTATTTCTCATATTGTGGATATTTGATTGTAGTACTTGATTGATGTGAGTTGTGATTATCATTCTATCTTAAAATACTTCATAATGAAATGTTGACTGTGTCCTTGTGAAAACAATCTTAATAGAACCTTTTTCCTCATGAAAACCATTATCTCATTCAAAGGATTAGATACATGGATAAATGTATTCCTACTGGGCATCTAGCTCAACCCTTATCTAATTTTTTAGGAATCGATGAAGGGCAGCCTCATTGAAGGATTGGCTCAAGCACTAGCTTTATCAACTTTTTGGGAACTAACTGAAGTCAACAACTCTAATCGTTATGTGTTATTTTGGGGCTCTTGTAACGGAATTACTTCTTATGTTTGTAATGATTGTATGCCCAGGGGGCCTTATTTTTGTAAGTTATCTAGTTCACTGAACAAAGAGAGAATACTTTGAACATCTTGAGAATTTAACGTATGTAATGTGAATGCTCAACTCTTTGTTCAATGAGAAAGATGATCTAGTGGGTGTTCATGAACATGGTCTTGGTGTATATTATTGTGTGTTTTGCCAGGGCGTTATAAGTGATATCGAAACGCTTGAAGGATTCGACGGAGAAAAATGTGTTTGTCACATTGCTAAAAAAACAAATGAATAAACCACCTGTCATATCTCATTTGTGAAACTGATAGAAATTTGTTTTGAACAGTTGGTGCAATGTTAAAAGATAATGATAGAGCCCAGGAAAATATGTTTGTGACGATGTGATAAATGTAAAAGAAGCCTACATACCACAACATATTTATTTGTGAAAACTAAAACATTACGATGCGTGTCTTCAAAAGAATCGATAAAAATATTTAGGGAAGCAAAATTATGTGACGTTGCAATAAATAAAAAACCAACCCAAACTCCGAACAAAAAATAATCATAGTAGCACATCTAAATTGGCTCCTTACATGTCTTCTTGTTGTGGTTGTCAATTTTTTCGCACCGACCACAACGAATACGTTGCACCACTTCACCCTTTGATGAAATTCTTTTCTATTTGGGCTTGCCAGACGGATGTTTCACCTTTGGCAACACAATCATGTAATCGTCGGTTGTAAATGTTGATAACTCCACAGTTGGAATCAGATATATTTGGTACGAGAGGTAGTGTATATGTTGTTTGACGTCCCCAGGTATAAGAAATTTAAGGTGGACAGTGATGACGAAATCCAAAACATGCTGTGCCTTGCAAAGTTGTTTGGCCTAAATCATTTTGATGTTCTTATTCAAACCCGGGATATTTCAGTGGGTGGTAATTGCCGGGGGGGGCGAATTGTACTGAAGGTGAAAATTCGACTATTGGTAATCGGACGTTCGTGTGGAAAGATCAGAAGGATTTGTCACCAACATATTGCCGTAACAAATCAAAGACGTATTTGTCCGCTCAATATCAATCAGCTGTACGAATGTCAACGCATGATGCAACTGAATAACAACATTGGTTTGACCGTAAGTGCACAATAATAACATAACATCATCCATACCTGTCACACAAATCGTATCCGAACCCATTACACCGCCAACATATACGAAAATAAAATGAATAAAAATGATATTTGACATTTAACAATTATGCGTTGCAGATGTTATGATTGCCTAACATTATGTCACATGAACACAAACAAAACATAAAAAGCTGGGGATAAAGAGTACACACACGCCTCAAACCATAAAAAATCACCTTACACACTATCAATTACGTGACAATAACATCAACAACTATGGAAATGAAATGAATAAAATGACATTTGACATTTAACAACAACTGTGCATTTGTGGATGTTATGAGTGCCCAGACTCAAATCATATGAACACACATAAAACATATCAAACAAGGGCTAAAAATCACACAAAAACTTCAAACCTTAAAAAACACCATACACAATAATAATGACATGCCAATAACATCATCGAACCACCACATGACACAACCCACAATGTCACGCGCAAACACATATGCGAATGTAAAACCCTAACACCATGACTTACCTGTTACAACCCCGATTGGTCCATGAAACAATGCAAAATCACGGTCAAAGAAAAAATCGCACAAACGGTGAAACAATGAAGCACAACACAAACAACACCCATCGCTCCCCTCCCAAAATCAAACCAATAAAGCAAATAAAACCCTTGCATACATTAACATTACCATTTCCCCAAACAACACACTGAATCCCCCATTTAGGAAAAATGAATCCCACAAAGGGTATTAATGTAAACTCAAATGGACCCAAAATCAACTCAATAAACCTTATCCCCCTCCCCCCCCAAAAAAAAAAGAGGACTGAATGGTGCATAAAAAAACTCTTAAGACTAAATGGTTCAACTTTCCACAATTTAAGATTTATGTGTAATTTTCCATTCATGATATGTGTATTTTCATAATTCATAAATTCAATTATTTGAGAAATTTATATGAGACTTTAAGCCTCAAAGACCCTTTAATATTTTTGTTTATATTCTATAATAACTTGCATACGATCCGGGATAAGATTTTAAATAATTACTTATGGTTGAATCAAATACTAGTATATCACTCGTGTTATACACGAAATTGGATTTAAAAAATTTATTTATAATTATGTCAAATATATTTTATAAACATATTTTTAAATTGTTATTATAAAATATATGTAATTTTAAAAGAAAATGTTGACATTTTATAATTGAAGTAATAAAAATAAAAATTTATTACATTTGTTCGAAATTCACTAAATAAATAAAATATATTATAACTAGAATATAAATTATTGTGGGTCTTCTATCAACATTCCTACATTGTCAACATAATAGTTAGTATTATAATTGATAAACAACACATATATTATGTATTTATAAAATGTTATGCTTACATATTATTATTTTTTTTAACTTTCTAAAAGGTATAGACATTCTTCAGACCAATCTATATTTAAAATATAGGTCACGCACGATACATAATTTAGTTGACGTAGTATTGTTGGTACAGGTATGATAAATGCATATGCACGATCTTGGCATGACACAATATAATCTTTAATCATTCTAACTCTATTATCCTATAAAATTGTAAAATTATAACATTGTACTTGAAAAGATATAATTTTATACATTTGATCTCATATTCTTCAAATATGATGGTTGATATCGTAAGATAAGCTCTGTCCATTTACCTTTAATTTTAAATAATTATTTATGGTGGTATCAAATATATTTTTAAATTATTGACACAAAATATATGTAATTATGAAAGAAAATGTTGACAATTGAAATCTCTCCCTCTGCGTGTATATGCATGAGTCCGAATCCTCTCCAGCCATTCCTCCTATTAAGGGCCAGGATTTGGCTACGTCACTTTGGCTGGAGGAGACGACTCAGATTAAGTTTGGTCTAAAAAAAAAGATTTTTTTGAATTTTTTTTTCCATTCAACATAGCAACAAAGCTTCATTCCCATTCACTTTTTCCCTCCCTCTTCAGCTCTGGTGAACGGTGACGCCATCTCGTGACACCGACGGTGGCGAATCCAAGTCGGCGGCGAACATCAGTGGTCTCTCTCTCTCTCCCTCTGTGTTACTCCAAAGATTTAAGCTGCAATTTGAGTTGCAAATCATAGTTAAGGTAATATGTTTTTTTCCTGTTGTTTCTCCCAAATAATTTATTGATCGACTCCATCTTGTCCCTTTTCCCGTCGTTCACCAGAGCTTACCAACTTGTTCTCTTTGTTCTTTGTTTTATTGGTCGACTCCATCATTTTAGGTTAAAATGTTTAGTGAATCTATAAATGACAAAAAATCTAAGATGAAGGAAATCTTTTTGTTGTTTTGCACTTATGGAGTCTATGAACGACAAAAAAATCTATACATGTTTATATTACTCATGAAACAGGCTATACATGTTCATTTTGTTGTTTTGTAGACTATGAATGACAAAATATCCTTTTTGATGTTCTTTGGGGGGTACAAAAAAATTTGAGATAATTTGTATGAAACTTTCTATGTTTTGCATGGCATTTAGAACAAAATTATTTCTATATTTTTTTTAGCATTGTTGTTCAGAAAACAGTCTTAGTTTTCTGGTATACCAAGAATTCTATATCAAACTATTCTACTTGTCAAGTTAGTCTTTAATTTTGGATTCTATCATGCATTCATATTACATAATCAATTTTGGAATCTATCATGATTTCTATGTACAATAGTAGTTGACTTGTGAGTTGTATAGTTTTGTTGAGCTTCTTTGTATTGCATTGACAACTTTCTCATGGCTTGCTACAAAATTAATTGATCACTTTGCTTCTCTAAATAGGTTTTCTGAAAGGTAAATGATTTGTAGTAGTGAAAGTGAAATTAATTCATCACATGCTTGAGTGTGTTTGCTGCCTAGTTGATTTTGTTTGAAGGTTTATTCCTTAATTACTGGGATTAAAATGGTTGTTTAAATATGCATATTTTGAGTGTATTGCTTTGTTTGCCTTTTATCCTACTTTACTTGTGCCTTTGTTTTAAGAGATTAGCTCATGAGGCAAATATGACTCTTTTTGATTGGTGTCTAAACTAAAGATAAGCCAAATTGTAAACAAATGTTCCTGAGAGATGTCTTGATTTGCTTTGCTATTTGATATTTTTTTTGTAGGTCAATGTCAATGTCAAGCACAAATGCAAGTATGGGCATTATTCATGAAGTTAGATTCGACAATCGCAATTGTCGATGTAGCAGCAAAGCTATGATTAAGATTTCTCAGTCAACAAATAACCCTAATTGCTTATATTTTGTATGCCCAATTCACCGAATGGTTGTAAGTTCTTTGAGTGGTGGATACCTCCACATATGCAGCATAATTTGAAGGTGGTCGAGAATGATATTCTTGAAGAATGCATGGATGTCTTGTCCACTCTTAGAGAAGTAATTATCTTGAATAGGGAGCTCAAAGACATGATTATGAAGAGTAGGAAACAATATAAGGACTTGGCAATGATGATTGAAAGAGTTTGTGATAAATTGAATTACGCCTTTGCTTTTCATGTTCTGTTGTTGGTGGTAGTTGTCATTCTAGTGTATTTGAAATAGTGTATGTAATGTAGGGTAGATTGAGTATGACTTGTATTGTAGGTTGAATACATATGTAATGTATGGTGGACCACAGCCATTTTGTTGAAGTGGTAATGAATATAATGGCTTTTTTTGTTTAATAAAGTGGTAATGATTTATTTGTTTAAGGGTTGAATGTAATGGCTTGTGACCTTGCCTCAAATAAGAACAATTACACTGCACACAGAATAATTGCAAATTCATCAACCATTTTCTTTGTTATTACTCATATGGAAGAAATTTGACTTTGCCTCAAATAATCATAATTGCCTCTTAATAGGCATGCACTGCACACAAAAAATGAAGTACATATTTAATTATATAAGAATCCAAGTGCATTCATCTCTAAATGTTACTCAAATGCTACTCAAATTTTACAACAATCGAAATGCACTCATGTTCACATGTTCACTCCAAAAGCCCCAAGTTTTACTACAAAAGGACTGCAACATGAACTAAAAACAAAACACTTAGCAGATTATCAACACAAACAACAGCAAAATAGCACAAACAACAGCATTAGAAGGCATCTCCTATGCTTGAAATTTAAAGTGCCTTCCACCACTTTGTGGCCATCCAAACCCTGGAAAAAAAAAAAAAAATCAATTAAGCACCAAAATAGTATAAATTTGAGCACTAAAAAATCACCAAGATACAACAGCAACACAACACAAATTTAACACCAAAACAGTATTTCTGCAACATTTTCCAGCACAAAAAAATAGCAGCAACACAGCACAGTACCAACAAATGACCAAAATAGCACAAAATAGCAGTATTTCAGCACCAAAACAGCAAGAAAATAGTACCATTTTCAGCAGCAACAAGCAGCATTAATTTCAGCACCAAATTCAACAAAAACAATACCAAAATAGCAGCAAAAGTACCTTAGTACACAGCAGCAAATTATTTGTTAGTCGAAAATCTGTATTTAAGGCTTCAGAATCTTCAAATCCAATGTCATACCCAGCTTGAAGTAGTGTTATAAATGTTGGTTGAGCATAATATGCCAAATTGTTTGCCTAC
Organism: Camellia sinensis; assembly: GCF_055761805.1. Lineage (NCBI taxonomy): Eukaryota > Viridiplantae > Streptophyta > Magnoliopsida > Ericales > Theaceae > Camellia > Camellia sinensis. Next base: position 67,364,954 of record NC_138972.1, read on the forward strand.
AATGCATTCATATTATATTAGGGTTCATACCAAAATGCAAATGAAAAACTAATTGACAAAGGAACGAGGAGGAAGAGGGGGAGCAATAGGAGGATGAAGAGGAGTAACATTTTATGAATACTTACATCTCCTCCAACAGATAATGGAGAAGGTCTCACTATTGAAGTAGCAACAGGTATTGAAAAACTCACACATTTAGCACGAAATTTCTTTTTAAAGCTTCCTTGTAATGCTAGCTCACATGGACCTTTTATCCTCCTTTTGCCCTTACTAGTTTTCCGTTCAAACTTTGAACAACTGCAAGCCAAAGAGCCATTCATCTCCATCTTTACTTTCCTTGCATTTTTCCCAATAGCATTAACAATTGTGTATAGGCTATAACCATTAGCGTATTCAATTGCTTGTATGTTTGATTCAATAGAAAGAAAATACTCATCTTGAAACTCCTCAAAAATATTTTTAGTGTACTCATTACCCATTTGACTTAACATTATGAATGTCGCTCTCACCCTTGGCAACCTTTGGCATAAAGCATATCCAGCTTTTAACTCCTTGTACCGCTTCTCAGAAAGTACCTTTTCAAAATGCATAAAGAATTCATTTAAATTAAAATTAGAACGAATGTAATTCTTAAAAAACGCATTAAAAGATTCACTAAGTTGTGTTGTACTCATTCCCGCAGCCTATGTTGATCTAACATATGGCCAACCCCATTTTTCTTTCACCCCATAAGTCAACTTCAACCAGTAATTATCATGAACATCATATGTATCAAGCGTTTCCCCCAACTTCATTTTCCATTTATTTTCATCCTTAATATCAAACATGAATCTATTTAATACACCTTTCATCCCCTTATCTTGAAAGAGACAATTACCATGCCTTAATGCATTTTGCATCAAATGCCAAGTGCACAAATGGTGACTCGTGTCAGGCATGACAATAGGTATGGCCTTAGCCATTGCAGCATCTTAATCGGTAAACAAAGTTTTTGGTGCTTTTTTTGACATAGCCTCTAAAAAAGTTTAAAATAACCATACAAATGTTTCGGCAGTCTTATCATATAACAAAGCAGCACCAAAAACAACTGTTTCTCTATGATGATCAAATCCCATAAAAGATGCAAATGGCCTATGCTCTTTATTTAACTTGTAGGTAGTATCAAATGTAACTACATTGCCAAATTAGGCATAATCCATGATCATTAGGGATGACAATTTGAAACCGGCCCGACAAGGACCCGATCCCCCGACCTCGATTTGAACGGTTTTTCCTCGAAAAATACCCCTGATGAGACGAGGATGATATTAAAAAATCAATCCCTGATCAATTTCGGGCCGGGCACGGTGATAAGTGTCCCGGCCCTGTTTGTCCCCGAAGTGGTACATATATATATATATATACTTTTTGATCAGTTTCTCTCTCTCTCTCTCTCTCTCTTCCCTTTACTCTCTCTCTTTCTCTTCCTCACTTCTGAATCAGAGGCTCTGATCTCTCTCTCTCTCTCTCTCTCTTCTTCACCTCTGATCTCGCTCTCTTTTTTTTCCTTACCGTCTCTCATCTCTCTCTCTCTTTCTCACTCACTCAAAGAGAGAGAGAGAGCACCAAATTAGAGTTGCCGCAATGCTACGATGCCTGAGCACCGAATCGATCTCTCTGTGTCGCGATGCCAGAGTCGATCTAAGCAAATCTCTCTCTCTCTCTCTCTCTCTCTTTCTTTTTCTCTCTCTCTCTCTATTTACATCTGAGTAGATTGATCTCTCTCTACTCAGATCTCTCTCTTTGTCTACTCAGATCTCTCTCACACTAGATCGATCTCTCTGTTGTTGATGTTGGTCGATGATGATGATGTTGTTGGTCGATGATGTTGAGGATATTGAATTCATTGTTGCTCTGTTTGGGTTTTTTTTTTTTTTTTTGGTCTGGGAAATTTTCGGGGTCGGGAAAACCCGATCCTCGTTAGGGGGCGGGGACGAGGACGGGATGGTGATAGGTTCCCCGTCGGGGATCGGGGCCGGGAATGGGGAGTACGATCCCTGGCCCCGCCCTTCCCTGTTGCCATTCCTAATGATCATTTGTGTATTGGCCCAAAACATATTCGTTATTTGCTTCTCATTGACTAATTGGAATGCATAAAAGAAGATGGATTCTCCAAAGATTTTTGTTGAAAGTATTGCAACACATTACCTACTTTCCTATAAGCTAAACTATTTTACCTTTTGGTTCTCAAGTAATTTTTTTGATTTAATTTCATAAACCCAAAAGACTGCCTCCCACTAGTTTCCCTACCCATGAGTTCAAAAGACTGCCCTAAACGAAGACCAGACTCTGAGGCTAAGTCTAACTCAATTGCTTGGGTAGCTAATATCTTTATTTGCAATGGCAACATATGGGCACAATCAAGAGATACAAGTTCATGGTTGTGTTTTTCTTTGAAATCAATCACAACAAATTTCCCAATACTGGCATCCAATTTAATAAAAAGTCAGGCTTCACAAGTAGTCCTAGTTTCAACTCTAGGGGTTTTTGTCAATAGGTCTCACTTGTCAACCTTCCAAAATCCCTCATTGTTGCAAACAAAATTTCTAGAAATAAATTCGTTTTGTAAACTTGTTCTTCTTACAATATTCCCTTCTTATGCTAAATCCCATTCTTCCTCCATATGCATTATAAAAATCATACGCACCTTCTTCTGACTCAAAGGTCATTCCTTCTTTTGGCTTCCAACCACAATCATTGTCAGGTTCCATATCCATATGAAAACGCAACTGAAAAGTAAAGACAATCAAATGGGAAAAGTATCAATACACAATAATAAAGTAAAATCAGTTGGATTTTAGAGGTTTTGTTAGCTCAATCACTGTATTCCAATCTAATTCAAGATTGGTTTTTTTTTTTTTTTTTGGAGGGCGAGGGAAATTTTTTGACCTAAATGTGAATGCAATTTGCATACACTAGCATAATTTTCTTCTACCAAATTTTTAATTGCTTTCTAAGAACCATCATAATTGCTTTGAAGGTTTGCTTTGAAGTGTTTTATTTATTTATTTGGAACCAATTAATAAGAACCAACAAATAACAACTGTGCTAGTTTCAGAAAATGATCTTGCAAAACCACATTATAGATTACACTATATATATATATATATATGAAATGGGAGCAACTCTTACCAAATTCAGAAATCTTACGCCAAACCATCAAACGTAGGCATAAAAATTGAAAAAATCAAGTCCAATGTCATCATTATAATCAATCAGTATGCAATACAATATAGGGGAAAATGGCGTTTATTTTTTTATTTTTTTGAGCCTATTAAACAATGAAAATGGCAGTTTGTCAATCATCATTTCACTAGAGAAACAATTGGAGAAACACACATCATTGTTCAAGTTTTGAAAATGGCATATTATTTGGGGAACAATCGATGAAAAAAACGTATTACCTTAAGTTTGATGAAATGCAGATCAGTGCTCTGGTTCGTTGGGTCGCCGAAGCTCTGGCTCGTTGCTGAAATTGCGACTTAAATCTTCGGAGTAAGACAGAGAGAGAGAGGGACAGACAAACAGATGAAATCGTGGCTGAAATCTTCGGATTAAGACCGAGGGAGAGAGGGACAAATCATCGATGTTCGTCGCCGACTTCAATTTGCCGCCGATCGTCGTTCACCGGAGCTTCGAAGAGGGAGGGAAAAAATGAATGGAAGCGAAGCTGAATACGGGGAGAAGCTCTGTTACTGTGTTGAATAAAAAAAAATCAATTGTTTTTTTATTTTTATTTTTTTAACCAAACTTGATATGAGCCGTTCTCTCCAGCTAAAATGACGTGGCCAAATCCTGGCCCTTGACATGAGGATTGGCTGGAGAGGTTGGTTGGAGAGGATCGGAACTCGTATATGCATCTCTCTCTCTTCCTGTCGATTCTTCTTCTAGGGTTTACAATATTGAATCTCCTCCAAGGGTTTGGATCAACTCTCCTCTTGCCTGACGTTGCTTCTTGCGATTTGAAGCTGTAAATTCTCTCTCTCTCTCTCTCTCTGATAATGAAATTGATATTTAATTGTAAATTTTTGTTGTGAGAGATTTGAATTTGAATCCATTCTAAGAGTGATATAGTAGGGAAATTCAAAGAGAAAACCACAGAAGTTGAATCCATAAATGGATTGATTAGGAATAAGCGTGTCTGTAAGCTGTAGTTTCATACTGGGATAAGAATCATAAATTTCTGATGAATGTAAAGAAGTAACAAATGGATTGATTAGGAATAAGTGATTTTTATTCTAGCTTTTAATATTCTGCTTAACAGCATGTTGTTGCCTGATTTTCCTCCTTAATCAGTATTCTAGTCACAAGATTGTGATATCTCAAGCTTTGAGTTTCATTTATGTTGTCAATTAAATGCACATATTGTTTTGTTCTCAGATTAACCACATTAACATTGACGAACTAATTTGTTTACTACAAACTGAGTCTCTCCAGTCTGATTCAGTGTTACGCTCTTGTGTGTTTTCATGAAATTTTTGATCTGATTATTCAGCACTAGTTTCAGAATGCATCATTAATTAGAAATCGCTTACTGGTGTTTTCTACTTTTTCTCTCATAATTCTTTGTCTTGTTTGTATGGTAAGGCAGGCTGTTTGTATTACAAATTTGTTAAGCTTTACATATCTTACTTCTAATTCTACTGGGTATGATCCTTATTAAGTTGCTGTTGTGGCTGTGCAGAGGCTGGTTCGCTTAACTCTTGAACACCCACAATACCCATTAGATTATTCGTTTCCATCACATGAGGAGGTTTGCAGTCAATTTTGTTCCTTTTTCTTTCTTTCATTCTTTTTATTTTTTATTTTTTATTTTTTATTTTTTTGCTTGTTAGTGATGATTGGACCTTGTATCTTCTAGTTCTAGGCATTGTCCAATATTAGCAATTTATTGTTGTAAATACTCTTTTCTATGTCTAGCTAAAGGGAAATTCAAAATTACTCAACTATGCCTTGTACCAATTGTGCAAGCTGCATTACTCAAATTCTGTTTGTATTTAAAGTTGCAGCCCTTCCCTGGAATCTTGCTAGTTATGCATCTTAAATAGGGGTCTATTTAGTTAGGCTAGTTTGAATTTAAGTTTTATTGCATTAAAGGATCTTGGCACAATAGGAATGTTCTTCATTTCAGTTTGTTAATCAATCAAAAAAAAAAAAAAAAAAAAAAAAAATTTCATTACTTTTCTTCTACAAATTTCTATTTTAATTCTCATAATGAAATTTTCAAGTACTGGGAAGAAATATGACTTGATCCCTATAAACTGAGATAGGTATGACATGGTGAAATGTTCTATGCTCCATAAATTTTTGTTTCTTGTGTAACTTTGTAGTAGTTTGAATTGAATATCTAATATATATATATACACAACCTGAAATTGATATTTTGCCCATGAGTTTTACTAATGCATTTTCATATTTTTTGTCCTGATATTTTTTGTTTTTTAATTGGCTTATCAGGCCTTAAATAAATCATTAGATCTTAAGATCACAAATAAAGCAGTGATGACGATTTGTAGCAGTAGTGCCCTTGAAAGTCACAAAGGGACCTTCTAAGGTGATCATTAAATCCTCTTTCACTTTCTAAGTTAAATTTTCCTTTTCTTAATTCATTGTCTATTAGAACAAACATATCCATGTTTCAGCAAATATCTGAGACTCATTTGAGAGTATGTGAATTGCCAAATTTATAGATAATCAAATGTTATTGATTATTTCTTAGGTCCTTGCATGCATTACAAAAGTGTTTTAGTGAGATGCCTTACTGACAATGCATGTGAACCAAATTTTTTTCATACCTCATAACTAGCTCTTATATTATTGATGAATTGAACAGTCTAATGGGGGAGTTTAAAAAACTCCATTAGAAGTATGCAGGGAGTGAGCTTTTCTGCTTGGTTTTCCCTTTCTTTTTTTGTTTTGTTTTGTTTTTGTTTTTTTTCTTATAGTATTGTGCATACAATGCACTCTATTCTAATACACGGTCGCCATTTGAAAAACTTGGCAAAAATTCTTAGCCTATTACATTTCTCCCCTTCACATTTTTTATTTTCCTCCTCATCTCCTCCTCATCCTCACTGCAGTTTTCATTCCCAAACTCTTAACATTGGTGTTATCTGCAGATTTTAAGGTCACCTGGTAAACGGCTTGTGCCTGCTGTTTCTGCACGAATCCAAGGTATTTAAAAAAAAAAAAACACTGGTTCTCTTAAACTGTTTTTCAAGAACAGTATTATGGTTGCTTCATGAAGCCAATTTACGACATCTATCAAAGCATTCCAATTTATACACGAAACACAATTAATGAAATTTATTTTCTTTTACTCTCTATAAAGCTTTGTTATTAGAATCGTATGATTTGCGATTCGAATTGTACGATTTGCGATTCGAATCGTACGATTCGATTTGATTCGATTCGGTGGGTAATCGATACGAACAGGTTGCGTGAATCGCAAATAGCCGTGAATCGAAGGTGAATCGGTGAACCGAAGAGGTGAATCGTGAATCGATTGGATTCGCTAAAATCGATATTTGGCTTTCTTTTGGATTACTATATGCCATCTTTTGACTTTTTCTCTCCCTATTTACTCTCAAATACTCAAACCTTAGCGGAAAAAAATGAACTCTCTCTCTACAATATTCTAGACTTTATTCAATTTTATCTAAATACTTGCATTTACAAAATGAATTTTTTCAAGGCATCAAAAAAGATTTTTGAAAAAAATTGAAATTTTTGGTTTTGTTAACCTTGTAAAAAGTTAAAAACATTGTTGTTGAGTTATTGTTACTTTGAAATTGAAAATTTGTCTCTGTTTACTTTTTTTATTAAGAATGGTTGATAAGAAATAGTTTCTAAAAGGGAAAAGATGAAGTGGTAAATATGGGAACCCGTGTTAACTTCTTACCCAAGTCACATGATCATCATTTCAAACAATATTTTCATTGATTTAAGTCTAAATATTTTATATATATTAGATATTTATTATCTAAGTGTGTACATATGTTTTTCTATGTAATTTTAAAAAGGTGACCGAATCTCCACAATTCGATTCGATTTGCAATGCGGTACAATACCATTTCGATTCAAAATTCAAATCCCGATTTGACAACTATGCTATAAAGGTGTATTTCTACCATCTCAGAAGAGTTCAATGTTAAAATTTTTTATCCACTGTTCTCAGGATAAGTTCAAAACAATCAGATCATGAGTGGTTTCTGTTGTTTCTGTTCAATTGATATATATATTGCTTCCATACATATATATTTGGATTCTTTAGAAAGTGTCTTGGATGTCACATAATCACATAACATCCTGTAGGCCTTCTACCATGAATTTTCATTCATTTTCTGGCTGAATTATTTTATGTCTAATGTCCTTAATCTAAGTTCATTGATAGCTTGCGGTGACTTTAATCTAAGTTACATACTGCCCTGAACTTTTCTTCAATTAGGGATCACTTGTTTTTCGATGTTCTTGAATCTTTCAGCTTCTATTAGTTTATTCAGTGGTGAACTTATATATTACCCTGAACTTTTCTTCAATTAGGGGTAAAAAGGTCCTCTCTCTCTCTCTCTCTATTTGTTTTTCAAAATGAAAGTTAATTGGTAGAATAAGGATTCATACTTTTGTTGCAGCCACAGGTTCTAGGAATTTTTTTTTTTTGTGACTTATGACTCTGATGGCATTAAAACTTATTGTTTTGAGGAAAGAACATTATGTCCTTATGTGTCAGAGTTTATAACAATTTCTTTTAACAATGTGGCACATGGGTTGGCAAAAATTAGATCTCTTGCACATTTTGAATAGATTGCTTCCCATCTCTGTCCATCTTCTTCAGGTTTGGGTTTTCTTATCTGGTGGATTATTAGGCTAAATCTCTTACATTGATATAGATCCTGAAAGTTCACCCTATTTGATTTGTTTTCTCCTCTTATGACAACTGATCCATTGCACTGTAATTTGTACATTTTGTACAGTATTGCTATTCACATGACAACAACAGATTAATTTCAAAAGCATTCATATGCCTGTTCCTGAATTCTTAACTGTCAACAACACAACAAATTTATGAAGTGCCAAAGTTTAGTTTCTGGTGTTTGAAATTTGAACATTATGTTTCATACTACTGTTTTTTATTTATTTATAAAAAATATAATAATTATGTTTGGACTCTGTTTCATTTCAAAATATACATGGAAAATAGGTGATTGCATGCTTCAATATAACTGTTTTCTGTTTACTTAGAGCAGATACTGATCATTGGCTTATTTGTGACAGGATAATGTGTTTATGATGTCAAATAAGAAATCAAAATATCCAGTTCTTCAACTAGAATTAAGGTTAACATTTTTTTTGGTTTCCACTTGAAGTGTTTAGTCTCTGGTGAAATGTTTGTTGACGAAGCTGCTCATACAAGCACTTTAGATTTGTTGCTTCATGTTCAATTATATCTATTTCTGGTGACATATGCTTTAGTTTCGTTGTGTTGCATTTTGTAGGCTGATTTCAGACTTCGTGGTGGTTATAGTTTCTGCTGCTATTGGTGGAATTATCTTTTCTTGTCTTGGACAACCAATTTGTATCTGTAACTGGTTGTTGCGTTCTTTTGCAGTTTTGGTTCTACTAGTTTGATTTTATTTTTACATTCAGCCACATGCAGTGAGCTGTATGTGTACAAATTTTAGAGCTTAATGTTACTTTATGGCTACCAATGCTAGGTAATTGATGGCTGTCTCCTTGCTGGTTCACTTGTTGGTCCAGGAGGTTTGAAATTCAAGAGTGAAATGGAACAGGTCTGTTGTCATGAATAGTTCAAGCTCATTGCTTTCTAAGGTAATTGTGTTTTACTTTCTTTTGTCCTAGTTCTTGCTATTAATCTGTTTGTGTATGGGCATAAAAAAGTGTGTTCTAACAGAACTAATGTGAGTAGTATGTTTGTTGCTATTAGATTGTGGTGTTTTCCTTCTCTAGTTTCCTGGATTATGAAGGCCTGGAAGGTTATAAATCCCGAAGGGGGGACTGACGATGCTGAAGAGAAAGGGCTTGATGATGATTCTTCCCACGGATTTTGGAGGAGTCACTTAAGTTTATTTGATTTTTTAGGTTTTCTTTGGAATATATTACTATATCTGTATCTATATTTTGCCTTATGCTTCAAATTGTATGTTGAGCTGTGATAAATTCGTCTTAGTTTGGTAACAAAATTATAGGTCCATGCCTTGAGATCATTGTACTCATCTTTATTTTGGTAATAAAATTTCTTACCCAAAAAAATGGTTTGGGTAGGATATCACCTAATTTCAAAATATACCTTGAATAATGGGTTGAGAAAAACATCTCAATTTTTTAAAAAAGTGAGATTTTTTTTTTGAAAAATAGATCACAGTTTTTATAAAAAATTGTGATTGTAACTTAATAAATGGTCATGGTTTTTTACAAAACTGAAATCTTATTGCTACTATCATTTGCGTTTTTAACATTTGATCTCAGATTTTTAACTTTTTTATCACGGTTAAAAATTATGATGAAAAACTTGCACATACGGTCACATAGTCATCCATCACAATATTTGTGTTAGAAAAATTTAAGATTGAAAGATTAAGGTCACAGTTAAAAACTGTAATCTTTAATCAATTTTGTAGTAGTGATGGAAAACATATCTGAGACTCCCCCACCAAATAAAAAATAAAATAATAATAACAATAATAGTCCATATATAATGGTTTAGCAGCTTGAAAATTTCTAGGATCATATTTAGGATGATTATATTAGACACATGAATTTTCTGTAACGCCTTAAAAATTATCACCAATTTTATAATTAAATCCATACAATATTTTTTCAACCAGTACAATGAATATCATTAAAGGACAAAGTATTTTACCCAAGATAATCTCTTGTCATTGTACTTTTTCAAGTGAAATATACATTATTAACATACAATCATGAATGATAATAGTTCATAGGGTAAGAGAATACAAAAATAAAGTGTCCTAATGGTGTACACATTTTCAAGGATAGTCTTTGATTACACAAAAATGGACATTTAGTCCCAAACCACAAAACAGCTTCGGAGCTTCAATAAGTAACATCTAGTGAGCCTTTATGCTCTAGTCAAAACAAATCCATCGCCAAGTCACTTTGGCAGAATCACAGTATCATTTCCTGAAATGTTGTTAGTGGGGTGAGCTAATACCCAATGGTCATGTTTGATTCACAAGATTAATAGTGAAGTATTAATAATCCTATTAAATTAGTGTGGTATTCACTATCCAATTGGATTAATATCCATTGGATTAATAATCCCACCTCTATCCCATTACTAATAATCCTATAAATTTGTTGGATTAATTATCCATTGGATTAATAATCCTAAACCAAAATATTAAAACAAACATAGGATAATTGGGCCCACGGATTAATAATCTCAATCCCATACTCTAATCCACCCAATCAAACATACCCAATAGGAATACATTTCACAGAGTATTTAAATAATCGAGATGTATATGATCATGTCATGCACTTGTTACAAAATCTATATTGTTTCTTTTAAAACCAAAAACGCCCAATGTATGATTTCCATTCAAAATCTCATTTACAACCGTGGGATGGTAAATACGCTGTGACGTCTCAAGTAAGAGTCACAAAACCATACTTACATCTATAGACTTATATACTGAAAATATTCCTACATTTGTCGGCTATTAATATGGCAGGGAATAGGCACTCAAAATCATTTGTTTTTTTACTTTTACTGACTATAATACTGCAGGACCAGTGAACACCCAAAAATATTTTTCCACATTCATCTGGCGATAAGCTCAAGATAGGGCAATTGAGCCACTTAACTCTCCCGCGCGGTTACCAACACAATACACAACTATTTCCCAAAATTTGACTCAACTACTCGGACTCATATGCTATTTACCCCTTTCAATATTTTCCAAATATCCACAAGATTGTAAGATCAAAAGAGAAAATCATAATGAACATGATGCATGAGTTTCCAAATCTAATTTGCCTAAGGTTCATTCAATTTATAAGCAATATTTAACAATAGCAAGAAACAAAAGGATTTCTCCAATTTCTCATTTCCATAACTCCAACATTTATTTATCTCAACACACATTTCCAAGATGAATCAAACTTATATGTTTCAACACATTTATAACAATCATGCACCCAATTTCCAGGTTTTAAAGTTCAATTGAGCCAAACCCCATTATTAAATCAAATTTAGAAACTAGGGTTTTTGAAAAAATTGGGGCTTTTCCCTCTCTTACACTTAAAGAGTCAATATTAATCAACAATAATAATCAACAAGAAACATTTATAATCTTTTCCAACAACATTAGGTATAATCCCCTTTATGTTTGTTAAATCCATTTTATACAACAAAATCATCTCATATATTTCTATAACTAAGAAAATACCACATATATATCTCAAATCATAGATACACCAAGTTAAAAGTATCCATACCTCAAGAATGGAGGCAAATAGATGAAAACCCAAAGAGAGTTTCAAGAAAAACATGATTCAATCGGTAGAAACATTGATCTTCACTCCATGTTTGTTTTTTGCAAGGGATCTAGGTTTGATTCTTAGTGAAATGAGAGATTTGTTAGAGAGAGAAAGCTAGGGTTTCGGAGCTTAGGAGAGGGGAAAGAAAAAGGAAAAGAACAAGTGAAAAAAATTATCCAAAAAGTAACTTTTAAATTGTTGATATCACACAGATTGCTCGAGCGATAAACTCAATCTCTCAGCATTTTTGTCAACAGAACAAGATACTGCATATACCCTTATCACCGCTTGAGCAGTAAATTGACTACTTTAGTGGTCACCCTGGACACAACTAGTCACACAGCTCAGCTCCTAAGGCATTTCCAGCACATCAACCTTATTTTTATATGTAATCATTTTGAGTAAATGCTTTCATTTAGGCCCTTACATTTATATTTCATTTACTTAAAGTTTACAATGTAAATAAGGAAATACCCCCCATTTGGATTCAAAGAAAAATATAAAAAATCAAAATTCAAGTCAATCAAAAAGTGATTCCCCCAATTTTAGTACAAAAATAATTTTTCGATTGAGATTTCTAAATTTGACATTGAAGTAAAGGGGTTAATATTTTGTAGAAAAATCCCATAAAATCAAATTAGATTTTTTACTATATAAGGAATATTATTGTAAAAAATTATTTTCAAAATCGTAAGTTTTGAAAAACTCAATTTTCACACTTAGTAAATTTTCAAGTTAAGTCAAATTTTTGACATAAAACCTTTTTCTACTACAACATCTTTATACGAAAAGGAATAAAGGTCGGGTCTCGAACCGAGTTGTTATAATTTGCCCCACTTAGAAAATTTCATCCTTGAAATTTTGACAACTTAATAACCAAGGGTCGACAATGCTAAAAGAAATAACCATAGGACTAACGTTCGCCGATCAATCATAAACGATTTATGGTCAATAACAGTTTTCAAAGGAAGAAGTTTCCCAACACAAGAGTCTCGCTTGATCAATAAGAAATAATTTCACAAATAACAATCACAACCTTGACACTCCCACGAACGAAACCAATGTGACATAACAATTTAAGGATAGAACGACCCTAAACAAAATTATAATCGCTACTCAAGAATTTAATTCGAAATGAAAGAATAACTTGTATATTTCGGTCTCAATATCGGTGTTCCAATGACACTCCAAATGATATGAGTAACAATGCTTCATGATGAGTCTCTCCTCAAACTCATTCATAAGGATCACAAAGGTTCCTGTAGACACCCAATTTTTGACCGCTCTTAAGACTTGGGCGTTACTGATGGTTTACTTGGTGTTGAAAGTTGTGCAGTGCAAAGGTTCAGTTTCTTCGGCAAGAGGAGAGTCAAATCCTAACCTCACACCCCATTTTGGACCAAAGCTATTTTGGATGGTTTTTAGACCTTAAAACCCTCTCTTTCAAAATATTTTTGAAATAAAGTTCTTACGATGTTCCGAGGCTCGCATTTTGTTAAATGTTGCGCTTTTCGGTAAACCGAGCGAGGACAAAGTGGAAATGAATGAAAGAGAGATGAAATCTTTGAAAAATCTTTCAAAACACCTTACCTAGGGGTTTGAAGTTGAAGAAAATTGGAGGAGAGGGAAGAAACCAAATTGAAGAAGAAGGTGGGTATGAATTGCTAAGAGAGAGTCGAGCGGTCCTCGCTAAATCAGGCCTATCTGTATATACACTTGGATTTAAGCTATGAGGCCACTACCGTTGGAAATAATACTTCCGGGGTTTCATTTTACACTTAAGAATCTCCTAAAGCCGAGTCCGGATGGGGAAGATATGGTTGGTTGAAGTTGGGCATCAATCCAGGTAGGATCGAAACTGAGCGGCTTCACCAAAACAAGCATAAATTTTTGCACAGTTGGAATTTTGATGCAAGGCTTCCACCATTGGAAAGCTTACTTCCGGGGCTTCAATTTTGATACAAGAATGACCTGAAAAGAAGTCTATATGAAGGATTTATTCCCATTTAAAGTTGGACCTGCAGAGCAGAATTTGCTATCGGCCACAAATGTGTGCAATCGGCCAAAAAAGTAGGAGATCGACCATCACAAGTAGCAGATCGGCACCAAATATGGCCGGTCAGCCAAGAGTGACCCAAACTCAGAATTTTTGAAGATATTTTTTCCTCTAGCTGTTTCCAAGTTGTGCCACTTGTCCAAGCTCAGATATTTCGACCAAAGTTGATATTTTGCTATATATAAGAGCCTTATATCTCATATTCAAAGACTTAGAACTTCTTGGACAAGTTTGAGAGCTTTTCTCACTAAAATCCCTCTCTCTCTACAAAACTTCCAGAGCACAATCTCTGCCTCTCTCTCTAGAGCCTCTCTCTCTTGCCCTTTTGTGCATAAAAGTGCATAGAAGTAGAGAAATACTTCTAGTTTGCCTAGGCATCCTTCACCAAAGTTGCATATCTATGGGCTGAGGTCCCTTGGAACTTATTTTTGGGCTGTTGGAAGGTCATTTGAGCCAACAAAGAGGCTGTTTTGATGCTGTGCATCAAGAGGTATAACTCTCCTCTTTTGTGTTTGTTTTGCACACTTGCTTCACTACCATTTTTCTATTGTTTTGGGGCTATTTTTGGGGTGGTGTTGAACAACAAAAACCTCTGTTTTTCCTCTATTTTTTAGTCCTAAAAGTGTTGGTTTGTGCCTTGTTTTCCTAGGGGGTGCTTCCTCCTTTTTGCTCTTTGGCTTGTAAAGCCTTTTGAGCCAACTTCCTAAGCTTTTGAAACCATCTTTGTTTGGCTTTTTAACCACTGAAATCCAGTGGATTTTCAGTGGTAAAAACCCTATTTTGAGGTTCCAAATAGGAGGGGGTTGTCCCCCCTTCTCTTCTCTCCATGCCATGCCTTGTTAGCACTATAAAGTAGCATCTTTTTGTGGCTTATGTTAGCTCTTTTCAAGCATGTTTTTGGTGTTATTTTGGCATGTCATAACTCTGATTTTGATTGGTGGACTCACCTCTTGCATGCTTTATACACTTGTAGTGTAATCCTTGCTAGCTAGCCTTGCATGCTTGTCTCTTTAGCCTATTATTCTAGCTTATTTTGGCTATAGTCCAGCATGATTTTATTCATATTTTGGGCTGTTTTAGGACTGTTTTGGGCTGCCTTGGTCATATGACTCATGTTTTGTATAGCTATAGTGCAAATGCCTTGACTAGTCTTGAGTTTTGAGGCCCCTACCATGCTATACTTGTGATGTTTGCATGCCTTGGCATCATTTGGCATGGTATTTCAGAGCTTATATCTTTGCCATACTCTTACGTTTATCACTCTTTAATTGTATTTGAGAGTTGGACTTTGTGCCTTGCTTGCGAGCCATCACTCGAGCATGCTTTTTCTTGCTTATCATGCTATCATTTCAGTCCATTTTAGCCACTGTTTTGGCATGCATGAGGTCTGTTTGGGGTTGGTTTAGACAATTGAGCATTGTATTGCATGGTCTTAGTGTAAAGCTCTTCACTAGTTTCAACGATTAAGTGTTCTAGCATGTTGTGCATGCGATGTTTGCATAGTAGAGTCTTGCATTTCATGCCACTTTAGCACTGAAAATCTGCCATGTAACGCCCCGACCCTTTACACGTCATCGATATTGTCCGCTTTGGGTCATGCCCGCACGGATTTGTTCTTCCCAGTGGGTCACCCATCCTAGAACTACTCCAGCCTAAGCACGCTTAACTGGGGAGTTCTAATAGGGATTTCACCACTTGGGAAAAGGCCTCGATGCTATATAAGTGTTCAGGTTTTTACTTTTATAGCCCAAGAACTCCCCTTCATTCCCGATGTGGGACACCAGGGCCTTACATGCCATCCTCCTCATTTCTTCACTTTTGATTTGTTTTGAGAATTGGTTAGTCTTGAGTGTAATGCCCTCAAAAAAATACATAAAACCCATCTCTTTACTTTTGATTTGTAATGCGACTCTGGGCTGTAACAAGGCTCCTACGGATAAGATCAACTTTCTCCGTTGTCTCCCTAACCAACTCTGGACCCAACAAAGGTGCATCACCCACCTCGGCCCAACACACTGGAGACCTACACGGTCGGCCATACAAGGCCTCAAACGGTGCCATACCGATGCTAGACTGAAAACTGTTGTTGTAGGCAAACTCCACCAAGGGCAAGTGCCTCTCCCACGTCCCACTAAAGTCAAGGACACAACCTCGAAGCATATCCTCAAGGATCTGAATAGTACGCTCGGACTGCCCGTCAGTTTGAGGATGATAAGCCGTACTAAAGGTCAACTTAGTGCCCAAGGCACTCTGCAAACTCTGCCACAACCTAGCAGTAAAACGAGGATCTCTATCTGAGACGATCGTCACTGGGACCCCGTGCAATCTCACTATGTCCCGAATATACAAGTCGGCGAGATGATCTACCGAATCTCTCACGCGCATAGGAATGAAGTGCGCTGACTTAGTCAACAGGTCTACAACCACCCAAATGGCATCACTACCCCGCTGAGTTCTCGGAAGACCTACAACGAAGTCCATAGTGACATGCTCCCACTTCCACTCGGCAATAGGCAAGGGTTGCAACAAACCCGCTGGCCTCTGATGCTCGGCCTTCACTTGTTGGCAAGTAAGGCACTTCGATACGAAAATAACCACATCTCTCTTCATACCCCGCCACCAAAACTGGCGACCCAAATCTCGATACATCTTAGTGCCTCCCGGATGCACCGCAAAGCGTGAATGATGGAACTCTCGGAGTACTTCCTCTCGGTAAGACTCCGGCACAAACAAACGGTCTTGGTATCTCACACTCTGGTCGGGATACACCGTCAAACCCTTCTCAACTTTCCCACAGGAGATCTTCTCTCGGAGGGACTCTACCTCAAGGTCAACTCTCTGTGCCTCTAACACTCGTGTCACAAGTGTAGGCTGCGCAACAACAGAAAACAAGGCCGCAACCTCAACAGATTCGCCCAGAAGCAAATCAAACTCGCCAAGTGCACCCAACATCTCCCATTCCCGGATGGCTGTACAAGCTACATCACTAATGGATTTCCTACTAAGGGCATCGGCCACAACATTGGCCTTTCCCGGGTGATAGTGCAACTCAAAATCATAGTCCTCAATGAACTCTATCCATCTCCTCTGCCTCAAATTCAAGTCTCTCTGTGTAAACAGATACTTCAAACTCTTGTGGTCCGAGAACACCTCGAACCTCCCACCATAAAGGTAGTGCCTCCAAATCTTCAAGGCAAAGATCACTTCTGCTAGCTCTAGGTCATGTGTAGGGTAATTCTTCTCGTGTATTTTCAACTGACGTGAGCCATAGGCAACCACTTTCCCCTCTTGCATCAACACACAACCCAAACCCTCTCGTGAGGCATCACAGTAAACCGCATAACCCAACCCTCTCTCCGGAATAATCAAAACCGGAGCGGTGGTCAATCTAACCTTCAACTCTTGGAACGACTTTTCGCAAGTCTCACTCCACACAAACTTGACCCCTTTTCGCGTCAATCTAGTCAACGGCGATGCTAGTCTGGAGAAATCTTTCACAAACCGACGGTAATACCCAGCTAATCCCAGAAAACTGCGGATCTCAAACACACTCTTAGGCTGTGCCCAATCTTGCACTGCCTCTACCTTGGATGTATCAACAGACACCCCTTCCCCGGATACCACATGGCCTAAGAATTTGACCTCTCCTAGCCAGAACTCACACTTCCCAAACTTGGCATACAGCCTATGGGCTCTAAGCAACTCAAGCATCACTCTCAAGTGTTCCTCGTGCTCCTCCTCAGAAGGCGAATAGATAAGAATGTCGTCCACGAAAACGACTACAAATTGATCCAAGAATTCCCGGAAGATTCGGTTCATCAAGTCTATAAAGACTGCCGGTGCATTGGTAAGCCCGAATGGCATCACCAAAAACTCATAATGGCCATACCGCGTACGGAATGCCGTCTTCGGAATATCCTCCTCCCTGACCCTCAACTGGTGGTAACCCGATCTCAAGTCTATCTTAGAGAAACAACGGGAATCCTTCAACTGGTCAAACAGATCATCTATACGGGGCATAGGGTACCTATTCTTGACCGTAGCCCGATTCAACTTCCGATAGTCTATACACAGTCTTAAGGCACCATCTTTCTTTTTAGCAAAGAGGGCCGGTGCTCCCCACGACGAAACACTAGGGCGAACAAAACCCTTATCTAGCAATTCCTGGAGTTGAATCTTCAACTCACTCAACTCGGCTGGGGCAAAACGATAAGGTGCCATAGAAATTGGCACTGTGCCGGGCACTAAATCAATAGAGAACTCTATCTCTCGGTGAGGTGGCAAACTATCGAGATCCTCGAGAAAAACATCCGAATACTCACAAATCACCCTCGACAATACAATCTGGGTCTCATCACACTCACCACTCATAAAGCTAGCAAGTAGACCACTAAGCTTATTCCGCCCTCGCGGATCATACATCGGTGGCAACACACTACCAACTCGATCCCCCAAGAAATGGAAACACTCCCCGCTCAAGGTACAAACTGTGACCCTCTGGTGGTAGCAATCAATAACAGCCCGGTATGACGATAGCCAGTCCATACCCAAAATAACATCAAAACCTTTCATGGGCATGACAACAAAAGGAAAAGGAAGCCTATGGTCGGCAACCTCTATATCACAACCTCTAACACCTTGTTTCAAGATCAACTCACCACCAACAGGCGATACTACACATATAGGCGATGCTAACTGTGCCAACTCTAATTCCAAAACAGATGTAAATGCAGCAGATACAAAAGAATGAGATGCACCCGTATCAATCAATACACTAGCAACCGAGTTGCAAAACAGAAAGGTACCTCTCATTACTAATGGAGACGGTACTAGGTCCTGCGTGGTAACAGCATACATGCGCCCTGTAGGCCTCTGATCCAACTGCTCACTCCTCAGAGCAAACAATTGCTGCACTAACTGGGACGACGAAGCTCTCGGATTGGCCCTCGAGGCCTGCATAGACTGAGCAGGCTGAAAACCCTGCGTCTGCCTAGAACCAGACGCGCCCGAAGTGGCACTCAACTGTAGGCAAAACCTCTTCAGGTAGGCTAACCACACTGATAACAAGACAAGGGCTGACCCCTGCCCTGACTCTGGCTCTGCCGTCTAGCTGAAGATGAAGCAACTCTTTGACCTCCTCCCCTCTGTGGGCAAACTGAAGCCTTGTGGCCCAACTAACCACACTTGTAACAGGTGAACTCCCCCTGATTACCTCTCCCCGAGCCTGCACTTGGCACTGGAAAGGTTGACCTAGCAACACCACCCTGAGACTGCTGCGGGTTAGCACCCCTCTGTCTCCTGCCATCACCCTGACCATCTTGGCTCCTCTTAGAGCCTCTCTGTCCCTCATCTTCCTGCATCATGATCCCCATATGGGCTGCAGCATCAACCAAGCGCCCATAATCTCAGATCATCGAACCGCCAACTCTCATCTTGAGGCCGCGCCTCAACCTCTTCTCGAACTCAATACAGCGGCGTTCCTCGGATGCCACAAGTTCAGGTGCGAACCTGGACAAGCTAGTGAAAGTAGCCTCATACTCGGCTACTGAAGAACTCAACTGCAAAAGCTGACAGAACTGGTCTCTCAGCTTCTCCCTAACTGCTGGAGATAAATACTTCTCCTGAAAAGCCTCCTCAAAAGCCTCCCACGTGCCAGCAATACGGCCCCTCATGTATTTCCACCACTGACCCGCACCCCCTTTAAGTTGGAAGGATGCCAAGGTCACTTTCAACGCTCCGTCCTCGATGCCAAGCATCTCGAATGTCTTACTCATTTGCTCTAACCACTCGTCAGCCTTCAGTGGCTCCTTCGGATCCCCAATAAACTCGTCTAGGTTGGACCAGAAAAACTCCCTTTTCAAGAAGAAAGGCCCTGCCTCAACAACCTGGGCCTGAATTGGAGCCTGAACTGGATTCTCAGCTCTGAGAATTCCCATAGACTCCCTCAAAGTATCGGCTATTCCTCGGGCTAAAGCGCCTATAGCCTCCTGACCTACTAGCTCGGCCACATTGGCCTGACCAACCCCCTCATGCTGTGCCAGAATATCATCCGGTGAAGGCATCTCCTGCCTACCACGTCTGCCACGTCTACCACGTCCTCGTCCTGACATCCTAATAAAGGTAACGAAGAGCGTTAGCACATTCATAAATGTGCCAAAACTAAACACTCGCGTCCTCATACATGGACAACTGTAATTCACTCCACGTAAGTACATAAACACATAAGCACTTACGAATCTCATTTCCAGATAATGATAGTCCCGAGGCGTTACTAGAGTTCCGGTTAGAAACATCATTGATCAAGTGCTTTTCCAACAAGATTCACAGAAACCCAAGGATCCAATCAACATCCTAGAAACTAAATCCCATACCCAAGTAGTCACATAAACATGTGTAGACGCGCCCTCGAACGCCCTCGGGAGGACGAGTCCCGTTCTGTTCGTTTTGTGGGTTCACTACAGTTCAGACTCTGAAATTGTCACGGTCCTTAATCTGAACCAAAGAGTCCAAATCCGGCAAATCGTTTTGAGAAACAGATTTTTGAAAAGAAGTGCCAAACATGGACTGCTTTGCCAGATACAGAGTCGCCACCTAAATATTTTATTTTGAGAAATTTAAGAAACCCTGACTCGGTGCCAAAGGCCACATGTCCGTCATCACCAAAGTTGCCTCGACTCGGGAGCTTGGGTACGATTGGGGAAGGTCAGCTATGAGCACCCCCTCTCCCCCGATCCGAAGATTGGCCTCTACTAACCGTGATATCCGTTTTGAAAACGTTATGTGTTTTTATTCCGGTCATTAGCCTAGATTTACTATGTTATGCGCACAACAAACAAGTATAGACCAAATCGCCTAAATTGGAACAAAGCACTGCATATCCGTTTGTTTGGAAAACGCTTTGGAATTTGCTACTCACAAGTAGGCTAAAATACGGATTTTAACGAGTTATCCCAACTCAAACAATCCTACCTTCACCCACAGGCATTCAAGCAGTTCATCAAATAAGCATCTAGCCTCATGGTAATCATGCTATCATGTTAACGTTCACACTCATGTGAGATGCTAAAGCATAAAGTGCTCACCTAGTACTCCGTGCCAAAACAAGAACATGTTAGCAATCATGCATGACCCAAGTCCATGTTTAAATGCCTAATACAACGCATACGGAATGTCACTAGAGTAGGCTCGGCTAATCTATAAATGACATGTGAAGATGCACAAGTAGCATGTATTCAAGTTAGATTTGAAATACTTATGCAGTTAGTATGATGCGCTGAGCCTGGTGCATGCAATACTGATGAATGATGCACGCATGCATAGCATAAGGTATGCTAAAGTAAACATGTCCTAATACTAACCATCAAAAGCAGGTAAGTAAAAGGGAGAAAGAAGTGGGGGTTGGAAGACATGCACACACGCACCCACATTTATTACAAATTAGCCCTCACTCGGAGGGACCGAAAGAATAATACAATTTAACTAACTAACAAGCTAATTAAATATTACAGACCACCTAATTAATTAAGCAAATTAATTAATCTAGTTTAAGCAATAAACAGCCTCGGGAAGAGGGTCCAATGCGATGCGTGCTCGATTCCGCTCGGAAGTCATTGCCATGCATAAGCTGCCTCTCCTTTGCCCTGCTATACTCCTCTGAAGACTGCCAAAATCCCAGAGTGTGCTCTCTGGATGCTGTGAAGCACCACCGGCTGAAGGAATTGGTCACCGGCCATAGAGAATGGTCATCGGCTAAACATTATGCTCTCGGCCAAACATTCTTTGCCGGTCGGCACTCAACACTACCGGCCGGCCAAATCATCCTGCTGAATCTGTTTTGACAGCAGCAGAGGACAGAACTTGGCATGGCAATGCATTTCAAGCAATGTATGCACCAACCACACTCCTTATCATATTTATGACTCAAAGGAGGATGGACCTCGATTCTCGGGCCACCAATCGCGCATTTCTATGCATGATGGCCCAAAGAATCAAGTGTGCATTTCGATTTCAAATGAAATGCAATGTACATAAACAGACCAAGGGGCTTTCAACCTCTATCATGGCTTGATCAAGAGGTGAAGCATGCATGCCAATGCAATGCAATCCTAAGCATGTGAGCCTAAGTGTGCAATATGGGCATACAAGCAAGTAATGCAAAGATACAACTAACCAAGCATGCAAAGTGTAACAACAACATGCACACATGCAAGGTGCAATATGGACAACATGTTAGATACAAAGCATGCCAAATGCAATAACACAAAAGTGTGCAACAATGTGTCATGAGCCAAGTATCTACATACATAAGCATGCATGCAAACATGGCTTAAAACTTTAAACGTGAAAAAGTAACTCTCAAGCACACTTAAGAGGATGCAATCATAGACAAATGGTATGCACCTTAAGCTTTGAAATTGCATAGAAAGGAGGTGCTAAACAACTAGTCAAAGCAAGCAAAGCATGTAATTGGTCCAAGGACCTAAAGCATGATCATATGACACATGAAGCAAATGACCAAAATAGATCAAAACAGTCCTAAATCCTGTTAAGGCAAGTCCTAAAAACCACCTAGATGGCATTTAAATGATCTACACATGGAGGCATGCACAAATGCTTAAACATGGAGCATACAACACAATCTCTTAAAGCATCAAAGGAGCATTAAATGCAAGCATGCAAGCATATTATAAGGATTGAAATAACATGGAAAGTGGTTCCAAACCACTGAAACACTGCAAGTAATGCATGCTACACACTCACACAACCAAGGCTAACAAGCCAAAATGCAAGGTGGCTATACTAAGCATGTGATGGTCGACCAAAACAACCAAAAACAGAGCTTAAGCATGCTAAAACAAACACAAAAGCTTCACAAAGCTTGGCCAAAATCATGCTAGAACAAGGACCAAAACCTAAAGCATGTTAAGACCTAAACATGGCATTACAAGGCATGTATGCTAAGCAAGTATGGTGTACCAAAACCAATTGAAAACAGAGCTATATTATGACATAATAAGCACAAAAATCAGTTAAGTCATGGCCAACATGAACCTAAACAATATGCTCTCTCAAGGGGCTAAAATGACCCTTTTCAAGGACAACAAGCAGAGGGGGTGGCCCTCTCATTCTTAGCACCTCAAGGCACCATCCTCACCTCTGAAATCCCTCAAGATTTCAGTGGTGAGGAGGCCCAAAAACAATGGTCCCGGAGCTCAACCAAAATGACACAAAACAAAGGCCAAACAAGCCTTAAGAGGGGTTAAACGACCCCAAAGCTTAAAGCAACCTTAACCAACTATTTAGAGCACTAAAAATCAGAACTTTTATATGTTATACACAAAGCTCAAAAACAGATGCAAGGTAGGAAAAAATGCAATGCAAAAATGGGGAATAAAGAGACAAGTTTCTTACCCTTGTAGACCTTCTTCACCAATGGTGAACCAGCTGGTTCTTCAAGCTCAAACCAGCTCCACAACTCCAAAAACAACCCTCAAGGGCCTCAGCTCCAAGAAAAGGTGTGATGGTGGGTGTTTGTGTGCAAAACTAAGACAAAACACACACAAAACACAAGAGAGAGAGAGAGAGATATAGAGATGGAGGATATATGAACCCTAACCCTAAAACTCAAAACCCTCTGAAAATTCTGTCTAAGTTGTCTAACCTCTAAAAGAGGGAGAGGAGGCCTCCTCTTATAGAGCTTCAATCTTGTAAGCTTACAAGACAAGCTAGCTAAGAGGGAAATCCCTCCATACACTTGTATGGAGGGAAGCCAAGTGCATGCCAGTTGCACGAAAATGTCTGCAAAACAGATGCACAGTAGTCGGCCGGCCAAAAATGCAATTGACCAAAAAAAGATAGCTGGCCGGCCATCTATAGTGCCGGCCGGCCAAGAATTTGGCTGGTGGCAACAAAACACAGCTGGTGGCCTCAAGCCATGGCCGGTGGAGTGTGGGGATGGCCCACAAGCCATTCCCTGCCCCTCCAAGGCAAAGCACAAGTGTTTGGTGCAAAACCAGACACAAAACAGTCGAGTCAAGAGATCCTGAGGCAAGGTGCATAGCCGAGACCTCCGGGAACTCAAGACGAACACAAACATGGATGATCACCGAGTGTTCGAGTGGTGACGTCCAAGTCTTGAGGACGGTCAAAAATGGGGTGTCTACAGTTACCCCTCTTTGACAGAACTCGAAAGTCATAACAATGGCGGGAGTGAATGTCAAAGCCCAGAGACGACCCATTTTTGACAAGGCCGAAGACTTAGACAAGCATGCAAGACAAACAAGATATGCGCCCGAAGGCAGGGGCAAAATGCAAGACAATGCACAAAGCCGAACATAGCTTATGATCATACAAAGAAAGCTGTAACGAAGCATAATAATGCAACAGTTTTAAGCTAGCATACACCAAACTACACTACAATGCAAAAAGGATGTAAGAGAATTATACAATTCTCGATACGTCTCATGTGCAAGATACAATACCTGTTCGGTTCGTCTGGTTGCACCAGCCTCAAATGAACCGTATATACAATATCGTTCCTGAAAAGAAAGCAAACTTAACAGGTACAATATTGTTAGCAACATGCATAACATGCAAAATGAATGCAAAATGATATGCAATATATACAAAACTATGTATAATAATGCAAATGAAAATGCAATGCAATTGAAATGCAATGCAATTAAAACAATGCAAATGAAATGCAATGCAATTGAATCATGATCCAATCATGAGCGGTTCAAAACCACACAAATGTCAAATAGATTGATGGAGGTGATAGGTCCGTCTAACATAGAAAAGGTCATACAGAACTATGAGTGTATAGACGGACCACGAGAACAAGTAATTGGGTATGACATAAGTGGGGAAACGACCCGCTAACGAAAGAACATGATCCTAATGCAGGATGCAAAAATTACACTACAATGTAATATGTATGATGGATATGGCGCGCGGGCCAAACCAAATCTTGCCTAGGAAAGGCATGGACACAAACAAACCACGTCTAACATAGAACGGTCATACAGAACTATGAGTGTATAGACGTGAAAAGTATGGGCACATACCAGACCAAGCTCAACAAGGAAAGGCGCAAACCCTAGATGGAGGTGATGCAGTGGATGCATGCAAGCTATAATGCAACATGCACTGGAATGGATATAGTGGATTAAGGCCTACGGCCAAACCGTATCTTGCCTAGGAAAGGCATGGACACAAACAAACCACGTCTAACATAGAACGGCCATACAGAACTATGAGTGTATAGACGTGAAAAGTATGGGCACATACCAGTCCAAGCTCAACAAGGAAAGGTGCAAACCTTAGATGGAGGTGATGCAACGAATGCATGCAAGCTATAATGCAGTATCTACGATATGCAATGGAATGGATACAGTGGGTTAAGGCCTACGGCCAGACCGTATCTTACTTAGGAAAGGCATGGACACAAACAAACCATGTCTAACATAGAACGGTCATACAGAACTATGAGTGTATAGACGTGAAAAGTATGGGCACATACCAATCCAAGCTCAACAAGGAAAGGCGTAAACCCTAGATGGAGGTGATGCAGTGGATGCATGCAAGCTATAATGTAGTATCTACGATATGCAATGGAATGGATATAGTGGAATGCACGACATATGCAATATATTACAATGAAATGCATGACATATGCAATATATACGATGTAATGCATGACATATGCACTATTAACGATGCAATGCATGACATATGCACTATATTACAATGAAATGCATGACATATGCAATATATACAATGTAATGCATGACATATGCACTATTTACGATGCAATGCATGGCATATGCACTATATTACAATGAAATGCATGACATATGCATGTTGTTTTTTTGTTTTTGTTTTGTTTGAAATGCAAATGATGCATGTTGATGCATGCTGATGTAAACGCGTGACAATGCACGTCTTGTGATATGCATGACAATGCATATGATCTTGAATGTGCGACCACGCGTGTCGCTCGAAATGCTTATGAACTCGAATGCGCGACGACGCGCATCGCTTGAAATGCATGATAATGCAAGCATAATGACGTATAACTCAACACGTGTTCGCAAAACAATGCGTGTGGGGCAACTTTCGAATCTTAAAAGAGACAAAAGGATACAAAAAAAGGATACACCTTGCACATATTCGAGTGCCATGCACAGAAGACACGGTCTGAGGTCAAAACGGAGGCCGGTTGAGCTTCGGAAAGGCACTGTCTTGCACTATCTTGAGAAATAAATGCCCCAAACTATACATCTGACCCAAACAAGGTTGTAGGAGGCTCGCCGGCCATCAGGGGAGGTCACCGGCCACCCACCGGCCATCAAAACATATCACCGGCCAACAATTTGGCCAACCGGACAAATGTTGCTGAGTCGGGACAGTTTGGTCTTTTTGCCTCGGGTCTTTTAAAATAGGGCTTCAAACCCTATTTTTCTCATTTTCTCTTAGCCGAAATTTCTCCCTTTCTCTCTCTAGAGTATTTCCCGAGCCTCAATTCTCCGTTTTCCTCGATTCTCACGCCCGTTTCGTCGTTTGATTCGCGAATATCTTTTCGTTTCAAACATTTTGAACCGAACATTTCTTCGTTCCGGTGTCTCCTTTGCTATTTCCACCTCTTGGGGTTTGTTTTTCCCGAGTTTCTCTCAATTTCCGTGCCTCTTCCATTTCCCGGCTTTTTTGGCCATTTTCCGCCCTTTCGGGGTTGACTTTTTGTTGACTCTTCATATTCTAGGCCGATTTTCTCTCTTCCGGCCATTTTCACACCACTTTTGACATGGCGGATGATATTCCACGGGGCAGGACTCCCCCAGAGCATGAGATGGATCCAGAGGCCGAGCTCCTCCCCTTGAGCGTCTGCCCGTTCGACCCAGCGACCTACCGGCCGGCGATTCACGTGCTTCCTCCCGATGGACTTCGCCAGTTCCGGGATTTTGCGAAAGGTGTGCCACTAGAGCTTCTTTTGCGTGAGCCCGAGACACACTTTTCATACGGCGCTTCCGAGGTATACTCTCCCCTGTTTCATTTTCCGCAATGTAGAACACTTAACTGCCATAGTTGATTCTGCTCTTTAATTGCTTAGCCCGGATAAACCGATACACTATATGTTGTAGTTGACTGTGAATACACTTGCACTCGATACCCGTTTGAATCTGAACACGTGCACACACACTACACTTGCCCTGAACCACTCAAACACACTGGTACATCACATGTTGTAGTTCACTGCGAGCATACCGGCACTTGGTACCTATTTGAATCTGAACACGTGCACACACGTTATATCTGTACTGAACCACTCAAACACACTGACACATCATATGCTGTAGTTCCCTGCGAGCATACTGGCACTCGGTACCTATTTGAATCAGAACACGTGCACACACGCTATAGCACACCGGCACCCGATGCTTGTTTGAACCTAAAAACGTGCACACACGCTATATTGCCACCAATTCTGAATACTCTTCAAAACTGTACATTTTATTTTCTTCGCAACTATTTGCTTTTGAACAGGGAGATTCCCATACTGTCCGCAGGTATGGGAATGTTGCCGCCAGGGATTGGTACATGAAGTTACCGGACGCAGTCCATTGCATTGTTGACTAGGCCGGGTTTGGCGCATTCTGCAGGGGACTCTCGCGCCTTACTGCGAGCAGGCCTCTCCTTGCTGCTTTAGTGGAGAGGTAGTGGGACACCACCGACTCTTTCCACTTTTCTGCTACGGAAGACATGACGATGACTCCCTATGATTTCTCGATGCTCACCGGCATCGGGGTAGGGGGTGATCCGATCCCCTTCGACACCAACATGGACGAGTGGGAGGCTGCTCAGATCTACCTGCTCGGTGAGGTGTTGCCTCTTGCACGTCCTGACTTCATTCGATATTCATGGTTCGAGGTCCAGTTTAGAGTCCAGCCAGCCTTAGTCGAGGAGGCTCCGATGATTCAGGAGGCGGTGGAGCGATACGCGTGCGGCTTTCTTATGTTCCTGCTGGGGACGACTATTTTCGCCGACCGGGCGAACACTGTGCCCCTTTGCCTGCTTAGCGCTCTTGTGGACGTCACCCGGATCTTGCGCTATGACTGGGTTGGCGCTGCCTTGGCCACTCTATACGGGTACATGAGCTCAGCCTCCCGTTGCAGCGCACAGCTGCTCGAGGGCTACTAGTGAGCTTGGGAGGTATGTTTCCTTTTTCTTCTTAACATTTCATTTCTGCTTTCTATTATCTGTACTCTGTACGCTGCACACACTGTGATCTGCTTTACCTGACTGTATACTGTACACACGGCACACACATACTCTGCTTTACACTGACTGTACACTGCTCACACTGTATACTCTGCTCAATACACTGCACACGGCTCTATAATTTCTACTTTATTCTGTATTCTGCTTTATCTGATAATCCTGCTGATATTTGCTCTGCAGTTGTGGGTCTATGCCTACTTTCCGAGACTCGCCCCAGTTCCAAACGTGGAGACCCCTCTCGTCGTTCCGTTCTCGCGCCGCTTTGACGTGAGGTGCGTGCGGAGGCCCCGGGAGACGTTCATCTTTTTCCGTCGCTACTTTGACACTATTACCCCCGCAGAGGTATGTTCAACTTTTAGAGTTTTATTTAAGCTTCGTTTTACACTGTATTTTCAATATCAGTAGATAACAACTGCATGTCATTTACAGATCACTTGGCAGCCTTGGGCTCCATTGCCTGCGACGATTCGAGATCGATTTGTTGGTGCAGACGAGACTGCACGTTTCAGGATTTTGCTGGAGGGCCCGGTCTGTCGGGCTTGGTACCTGGGTGAGCGTTTTCTACGCCCCTGGGCTTACCAGAGCAGATAGTTCCGAGTCTGCCTCCTACCCACATGAGGGACACCGAGAGATGCACTGCCGAGGAGATGGCCGATTACACGATCGGCTGGGACGCGGAGGGCTTTAGGGGCGAGGGCGACTACTTAGAGTATGTTCGGACATACATTATGCGGCCTCTGAGTAGTGGCTGCCGAGCTGAGAGAGGGGGACCTGCGGCGCCAGTAGCTGGAGCAGGAGCAGGAGCGGGAGCAGGGACGTCTAGGACAGCTCGTGTCCGTGGCAGGAGCGGAGCTCGGAGGGGTCGGGGGGGTGGCTGGCCTGCACTGCCCACTTCACTGACATACAGAGAGCAGGGTGGGGCGACCTACTAGATCCCCTTTGCTTCTCCTCTGGCTGACCACGAGTTAGTCGATTTCCATGACTTGCCTCCGGTATGTATTACTACATTTTGCATCATGCATTGGCATTTCATTTCAGTTTATTTGATATTCCGCAGAATACTGATGCATTTGATACTTTTGCAGGCTTCTTCCGAGTATACCCGGCAGTCCTTGGGGCTAAATGCCTCCATGATGGGGATGTTGCAGCGGATTTTCGACCTCCTGGCCCTCTATAGTATCCCGGTATGTTCTTCTGATCACGGTCTCAAACCATACACATAAGCTGCTTCACATAATCTGGTGCACAACACAACACTTGATAAGTTGCTCACGGCATTCATACACTGTACTCATACACTGCATTCTGCAGTGATAAACTGCTCACGGCATTCGCACACTGTACTCATACACTGCATTCCGCACTGATAGACTGCTCACGGCATACTGATGCGTTTGCCTCTTATACTTTTCAGCCTCCTTTCCAGATTCCCACTGTGGGAGGTGTTCCCGGCAGGCCTTCTGTTCCTGCCGGAGGAGATGGAGAGAGCAGAGTATTCCCCCGCACCAAGGCGGGGCGCACTCACGTCGGGAGTAGCTCGCGGGCTCCAGTCCCTGATGATGATGATGACGAGGAGTCGGAGGCAGAGCCGGAGGCAGAGCCGGAGGCAGAGTCGTCGTCGGAGGAGACTGGAGACGGCTCGGACTCGGGCTCAGATGACAGCGTTGATGATGCTCCTGGACCTTCGTCCAGGAAGAGGACTAGGACGGACTCCTAAGCCTGAGATCCTTTGTCATTGATCCCGATTTTTGTTGTTTTTCTTTTTCCTTTTCTTTTGTACCTTTTGCTGGTAGCTAGAGTACCTTGTACTGCCGCAGGCAGATTTTTATTTCCAAAACCATGTACTTGAAAAAGATGATGAAATGAAACAAACTTTTTGTCTGAAAAAGTGTTGCATTTGTACATTTCATATCTTGCATCGCATTGCATCATGTTGCACCTCAATGTAAATGAAATTGATCTGTTGTCTGAAAATTGAACACTTGCATTGTAATAATCAGATAACGAACCAGCCAACAGCAAAATAACCCATACCAACCACTGCACATTCTGAACACTCGGCTCATACTCTACTGGGGATTAATCTGCATACAGCTCATAACACAGCGCTTGGCTCATTTTGCACACAGCGGATCCTGAACAAACAGCCCAAATCTGACAAGACGGACCATGAAGGTTGAATCTACTGAAGTTGAAGCACACTCAGATGCGATCTGAAACCCAGAAGCTTCAAAGAGGCCCAGGTTTTCCTGTTCACACTTATCGGGGGTGAACCCTGCAGTTGTATGAAAGAACCAAATCATGTTTTTGCACAAATGTGGAGAATGGCATAGCATTCTGAGCACAAAACGATTAATTTTTGAAATTGAAGAAGGGGGGTAGTGAGCCTACAACTGGACATAGCGAGAATGACTCAACAGCGGAGACAAAAAAGGTAAATAACCTAAACACAACAAGACACACTCGGAAAAGACTCAAAACAAAGGTCGAGGTAAACAAAACAAAAGACACGACATATAGACGCGTTAACGAAGACGGGGGACCTCAGATCACGAGGAGCCAGTTTCTCTGGGTATTGTTTCCCACCCTTTTCTCATTTGTGATTCTCACATCCCTCTGGCACTCAAGCTCGGTTTTTCTCTCAAAACCCTTTTTGCTCACTCTTTCTCTCAACTTACACCTCTCTATTCTTTATTCTCTCATTTTTATCCCTCTCCGGGGTGTTTAATGGATGAATATGAAGTTGTGGGTTCACACCCAACAGTATCAGCTCGCGGCTATTCCTTCTGGTGACGCTTGGTCGATGCCCCAGGTAAAGGAATGGAGTACCTTGATTCCTTCAGATTCGTGCTTTGCACTTGGTTCGATACCTCGTTGTTCGGAGGTTGAGAGAGCTTTCAGCCCTTTAATAACAGCTTGAGTTGTGCCTTTTTTGGCAAGTATGTTGGCGATAGGGAAAGACAGAACACCTGACTCAACTGTGCCCCTAGTTCATTATTATGACCATTTTTGTTTTGGTTTTCTACTAAAACAATTTTGACCAATATGAGAGTTAGATTAACACACTTGTTCGATTTTTGATTTGAAAATTATGCAAGTCAGGCCATGAGCATTGAAAATTTTCCTTTTTTAGGTCCAAAACGGTCTAAGTTTTGGAGAAATGAAATAGTTTTCGAGAAAATAGTCAACCTCAGTAAAAATTTTCAAAAACTATTTTTGCAAATGGCCGGTGCTAAACAAGCACGAAACTTACCCTCGAGATGCGCAACCTCGGTTCGGAGGCAATGGAAAATTGCCCCTTGTTTGAAGGACGCTGCACGGCAACGGAAAGTTGCCCCTGGTTTGAACGGCGACTCATGGCAACAGAAAGTTGCCCCTTGTCTAGATAATGCCGTAGCATATTGTAAACAGTCCTCACTAGTGATAATCACGACCGAACTTTCTCGAATACAAAGAAGACGAAGATGGTCAAAACCAATATATGGACACAGTCACTTTGAAGGTGTTGGGGGCTGGACTTCAGGGCGAAGTTGCCTACGTATCCGGTTGTCACAACCGAACTGTCGGATGTGGAGAGGGCAAGAATAATCAAAACCATTACATGGACTGAGGCGCTATGAAAGCGTTGGGGGCTGGACTTCAGGACGAAGTTGCCTACGTATCCCAAACATGGGAATCAAGCCTTACGTAGTTCTAGTTAAGGTACACTCGGGTATTTTAACCTTCACCTTTTTAGGCTCTAACTTTTGCCAAGGCGCCCGATGCAGGTTTTCGACCTTGCGAGCTTTTCTTTCCTTTTTCTTTCTTCCCTTTCTTTTTTCTCTCTTTTGTATATTATTATTATTATTATTTTTTTTATTTTTCTCTCTTTTGTATATTTTTTCTCTTTTTTTCTGTATATATTTTCTTTTGCTCTAACTTTTGCCTAGGTCGCCCTTCCGGGTTTTCGGCCCAGCGAGCCGCTCAAAGGGTAAAAGTGTAACAAGTCCATGCCAAATGGTTTTAGGGTTTTGAAGCCATCTGTATCCAGGAGAACGGTTGTTGCATTGACTTATTGAAGGACCCATCTTCGGCTCTTCGAGCAAATCGGACATTTTTACCCCTAGTTTGGAGGGGTGCTTCTGTTCTAACTTTACAGGCTTCTTCTGATGAGATCTGATCTTCTTGATCTGACTTTGGTGCCTCTTGTTCGAGGGCTGCTTCCAATCTGGCCGCACAGGCCTCTCTTGATGGTCGATCTTTGAACACTCCGAATTGTGGTTCAAGGCTTTAAAACAAGGGCTCGAGTCTTGAGGCTGAGAGCGATCCTAAGCTGCACAATCTCAAGAGTGATCCCACACAGGTCTTCGCAGGACCGCGCAAAACATTTTGTTTTTGAAAGTTTTTAAAGAAGCGACAAATCGCTCGCGCTGAAGATAGTGTGGAACCAGTCTGGATCAAGCCAAGGTCCTTCTCAGTACTCATGCTGACAAGCATGATTTCAATCATTAAGGGCTTAGCCCGCCTCTCTTTCTCTCAATTTGATCAAAGTTTGCAAAACCTGAGGAATTCCTTCCTCTTTGTTTTCACTGCAGTGTTCAAAAAGTTTTGAAAAACTTAGGTCAATGCAATGATTTTCAGGGCACAAGAGAACAGGTGGAATGTACTGCTGTTCCATTCAAGTCCCTTGGCACAACTAATTCAGAATAGTAGTAAGCATGGAAACATGATAGCCGCAGCTGTTTCATTCAGATTCCCTGGTTGCAACTGGCTCCATGACAGAGACAGACTCAAAAGAAAGCAAAAGGGTAATTACAAAACAAAACGGTGTTTGAGGCAACAGCTCCGGAATCACCCTACATTCTATACAAAGGGGACTGACTCGCTACAACAAGACAGACCCATAAACAAAAGGACTGACTCAAGACAATGAGACAGACTCAAAACAAAACAAAAGACTGACTCGACACCCAAACCAGAATTTACAAAACTAGCATTCGCAAATACTCCAAAAATGCGTGCCAGACACCACATCCAAAATACGCCGAGCGCTGCCTGCAGGTGGTTCACTTCCTGATTACATACTTGCAGTATCAGTATCCTCAAAATCCAATAACTGGGTAGTAACGGACTTGGTTGAGGTGGGCGGGAGGATAACTTCGTTGTCGATCAAGTCTTGCACCTCATGACGAAGGCGAAAACAATTGTCGGTAGCATGACCGGTTTGCTGGTGGTACGCACAGTACAAGGCAGCATCATGTGTAGTAGGAAGATTCTTTGGGAGAGGCCGAGGCTCCAAGGGTTTAAGATGCCCCCTTTCGGCAAGGATCTGAAGTGCCTTTGACAATGGCATATAGAGAGCGTGAAAGACCCTGCGCCCTCGAGACAGGTACTTTGAAGGTTGAGTATTCTTGCTAGACGCACTAGCGAAAGGGTTGACAGGCGCCGCCTTGGCTTTCTGATCTCTCACAGGTGCAGGGTTGGGAGTGGAAGGAACTGTTCTGGCATGACGGGGCCTATCCCGATTTTCTAACTGGCTTGTACTGCCTTCGGTTGGAGTGCGGAAAACATCATCCACAGCCTTAGCTACGACTGCGAATACTTGTTGTTTACTCATCCCCTCGGTTTTCAAAGCCTCGACTGCCCACAGCAGTTGTTCAATGAGATCGGCATCTGCCTTCATTTTGTTCTTGCCTCTGGCCTTATCTTGATCGAGGGTTTGGGTTAAAGTTAGTACGTCATTGTTATAGTTGGAGGCCACCTCGGGTTGGCTAAGTTTGATCACAATCCGTCCCAACAGTGGGGGCTCCTGTGGTACAAAATTCCCGGTATACGGTGCGGCTAGTGGCGAAGCTGACATTCCGTAAGCGAGATCCGCCACGGACCTCTGGAGGTCACCTATTATTCCCATCAATTCGAATGTGGTGGGCTCACGAGCCTGATACAACTGGGGGGTCCAGACCGGGTGCGCGACAGGCGACCTGGGTGGATGCGGTACATCGACATTGGTCTCGCTTTGCAGAGTGATTCCTTGATCTAATGCGGCCGTTATAACCACAATCTCCTCTGAATTCTGTGTCATGATAAGTCCGCTGTACTGCACGGTGACTGACGGATCAGATATCTGTCTTGTCTCAGTAAGGAGGAATACTAGCTATTCTGTATCAACTCTCTGAACTGAAAGAAAAAACAAGCGGCGTTTCAGCCCAAATGGATCAAACACAGATGTAGCTGAACAACTGTACTCTACTGCTGACCATTGTTACCCGAGATCACTGCCCCCAAAATACTGAATCGGATACCCACAGATATAACTGATTCTCATAAACTGATACTGGTGCCCTCAGGCCTGATACTCAAACTTGCAAACTGATATATACGTTCCCTGTTAGAGATGCACTCTAAAAGCACATAGTAAGTAAAGAGAGCCAAAACACCCCTATGGAGGGGGTAGGGTTTCTTTGTCCTATTTTTGTCAGGAGCTAGGGTTTCACTATGCACGCAGCAGTTTTCAAACAACCTAACATCGGGTAAGCAACCTGTCCTAGTTTGGAATAGTCACTATGGATTTCGATATGCACTAGGTCGAATGGTCGAAAAGGGTGCCCCGGTAAAACCGGGGTTTGTGTTCCCATACTGTCAGAGCCCACAACAGGTCAGCCTTTTGGCATGCTTTGACAAAGTCAAGCCTCCGGCAAACCGTTCAGAAATAACAAATGGCAAACATGGTGTCCTAGGCGCACCAATGCACATGCAATGCAAAGAGACACATAAATGAAATCAAAACAGGATATCACGAGTTCAAGTCAAGCTCTCTAAATCCCTAGCAGAGTCGCCAGAAACTGTAGACGCGCCCTCGAACGCCCTCGGGAGGACGAGTCCCGTTCTGTTCGTTTTGTGGGTTCACTACAGTTCGGATTCTCAAATTGTCACAGTCCTTAATCTGAACCAAAGAGTCCAAATCCGGCAAATCGTTTTGAGAAACAGATTTTTGAAAAGAAGTGCCAAACATGGACTGCTTTGCCAGATACAGAGTCGCCACCTAAATATTTTATTTTGAAAAATTTAGGAAACCCTGACTCGGTGCCAAAGGCCACGTGTCCGTCATCACCAAAGTTGCCTCGGCTCAGGAGCTTGGGTACGATTGGGGAAGGTCAGCTATGAGCACCTCCTCTCCCCCGATCCGAAGATCGGCCTCTACTAACCGTGATATCCGTTTTGAAAACGTTATGTGTTTTTATTCCGGTCATTAGCCTAGATTTACTATGTTATGCGCACACCAAACAAGTATAGACCAAATCGCCTAAATTGGAACAAAACACTGCATATCCGTTTGTTTGGAAAACGCTTTGGAATTTGCTACTCACAAGTAGGCTAAAATACGGATGTTAACGAGTTATCCCAACTCAAACAATCCTACCTTCACCCACAGGCATTCAAGCAGTTCATCAAATAAGCATCTAGCCTCATGGTAATCATGCTATCATGTTAACGTTCACACTCATGTGAGATGCTAAAGCATAAAGTGCTCACCTCGTACTCCGTGCCAAAACAAGAACATGTTAGCAATCATGCATGATCCAAGTCCATGTTTAAATGCCTAATACAACGCATACGGAATGTCACTAGAGTAGGCTCGGCTAATCTATAAATGACATGTGAAGATGCACAAGTAGCATGTATTCAAGTTAGATTTGAAATACTTATGCAGTTAGTATGATGCGCCGATCCTGGTGCATGCAATACTGATGAATGATGCACGCATGCATAGCATAAGGTATGCTAAAGTAAACATGTCCTAATACTAACCATCAAAAGCAGGTAAGTAAAAGGGAGAAAGAAGTGGGGGTTGGAAGACATGCACACACACACCCACACTTATTACAAATTAGCCCTCACTCGGAGGGACCGAAAGAATAATACAATTTAACTAACTAACAAGCTAATTAAATATTACAGACCACCTAATTAATTAAGCAAATTAATTAATCTAGTTTAAGCAATAAACAGCCTCGGGAAGAGGGTCCAATGCGATGCGTGCTCGATTCCGCTCGGAAGTCACTGCCATGCACAAGCTGCTTCTGCTTTGCCCTGCTATACTCCTCTGAAGACTGCCAAAATCCCAGAGTGTGCTCTCTGGATGTTGTGAAGCACCATCGGCTGAAGGAATTGGTCACCGGCCATGGAGAATGGTCATCGGCTAAACATTATGCTCTCGGCCAAACATTCTTTGCCGGTCGGCACTCAACACTGCCGGCCGGCCAAATCATCCTGCTGAATCTGTTTTGACAGCAGCAAATGACAGAACTTGGCATGGCAATGTATTTCAAGCAATGTATGCACCAACCACACTCCTTATCATATTTATGACTCAAAGGAGGATGGGCCTCGATTCTCGGGCCACCAATCGCGCATTTCCATGCATGATGGCCCAAAGAATCAAGTGTGCATTTCGATTTCAAATGAAATGCAATGCACATAAACAAACCAAGGGGCTTTCAACCTCTATCATGGCTTGATCAAGAGGTGAAGCATGCATGTCAATGCAATGCAATCCTAAGCATGTGAGCCTAAGTGTGCAATATGGGCATGCAAGCAAGTAATGCAAAGATGCAACTAACCAAGCATGCAAAGTGTAACAACAACATGCACACATGCAAGGTGCAATATGGACAACATGTTAGATACAAAGCATGCCAAATGCAACAACACAAAAGTGTGCAACAATGTGTCATGAGCCAAGTATCTACATACATAAGCATGCATGCAAACATGGCTTAAAACTTTAAACGTCAAAAAGTAACTCTCAAGCACACTTAAGAGGATGCAATCATGGACAAATGGCATGCACCTTAAGCTTTGAAATTGCATAGAAAAGAGGTGCTAAACAACTAGTCAAAGCAAGCAAAGCATGTAATTGGTCCAAGGACCTAAAGCATGATCATATGACACATGAAGCAAATGACCAAAATAGATCAAAACATTCCAAAATCCTATTAAGGCAAGTCCTAAATCCTGTTAAGGCAAGTCCTAAAAACCACCTAGATGACATTTAAATGATCTACACATGGAGGCATGCACAAATGCTTAAACATGGAGCATACAACACAACCTCTTAAAGCATCAAAGGAGCATTAAATGCAAGCATGCAAGCATATTATAAGGACTGAAATAACATGGAAAGTGGTTCCAAACCACTGAAACACTGCAAGTAATGCATGCTACACACTCACACAACCAAGGCTAACAAGCCAAAATGCAAGGTGGCTATACTAAGCATGTGATGGTCGACCAAAACAACCAAAAACAGAGCTTAAGCATGCTAAAACAAACACAAAAGCTTCACAAAGCTTGGCCAAAATCATGCTAGAACAAGGACCAAAACCTAAAGCATGTTAAGACCTAAACATGGCATTACAAGGCATGTATGCTAAGCAAGTATGGTGTACCAAAACCAATTGAAAACAGAGCTATATTATGACATAATAAGCACAAAAATCAGTTAAGTCATGGCCAACATGAACCTAAACAATATGCTCTCTCAAGGGGCTAAAATGACCCTTTTCAAGGACAACAAGCAGAGGGGGTGGCCCTCTCATTCTTAGCACCTCAAGGCACCATCCTCACCTCTGAAATCCCTCAAGATTTCAGTGGTGAGGAGGCCCAAAAACAATGGTCCCGGAGCTCAACCAAAATGACACAAAACAAAGGCCAAACAAGCCTTAAGAGGGGTTAAACGACCCCAAAGCTTAAAGCAACCTTAACCAACTATTTAGAGCACTAAAAATCAGAACTTTTATATGTTATACACAAAGCTCAAAAACAGATGCAAGGTAGGAAAAAATGCAATGCAAAAATGGGGAATAAAGAGACAAGTTTCTTACCCTTGTAGACCTTCTTCACCAATGGTGAACCAGCTGGTTCTTCAAGCTCAAACCAGCTCCACAACTCCAAAAACAACCCTCAAGGGCCTCAGCTCCAAGAAAAGGTGTGATGGTGGGTGTTTGTGTGCAAAACTAAGACAAAACACATACAAAACACAAGAGAGAGAGAGATATAGAGATGGAGGATATATGAACCCTAACCCTAAAACTCAAAGCCCTCTAAAAATTCTGTCTAAGTGTCTAACCTCTAAAAGAGGGAGAGGAGGCCTCCTCTTATAGAGCTTCAATCTTGTAAGCTTACAAGACAAGCTAGCTAAGAGGGAAATCCCTCCATACACGTGTATGGAGGGGAGCCAAGTGCATGCCAGATGCACAAAAATATCTGCAAAAGCAGATGTACAGTATCCGGCCGGCCAAAAAGGTAATTGACCAAAAAAAGATATCCGGCCGGCCATCTATAGTGCCGGCCAGCCAAGAATTTGGCCGGTGGCAACAAAACACAGCCGATGGCCTCAAGTCATGGTCGGTGGAGTGTGGGGATGGCCCACAAGCCATTCCCTGCCCCTCCAAGGCAAAGCACAAGTGTTTGGTGCAAAACCAAACACAAAACAGTCGAGTCAAGAGATCCTGAGGCAAGGCGCGTAGCCGAGACCTCCGGGAACTCAAGACGAACACAAACATGGATGATCACCGAGTGTTCGAGCGGTGACGTCCAAGTATTGAGGACGGTCAAAAATGGGGTGTTTACAATATGTTATCAAATAAACACATAATGTCGCACATAAGTCTCTAACAAGCGAGACAAACCCATTGTGATACAAATCACTTCCCATGTACCCAAAGTATTCGAACCCGGTACGCTCTGATACCAAGTTGTAACGCCCTCAAAAAAATACATAAAACCCATCTCTTTAGACATGCATTGATACAAAGAAACCAACCATCTTTCCATTAATCTGAGTAGTTCTTACAAAAGTATTACATGTTAACAACAAAAGCAAATGCCTTACGGGCTTACAGCTTTCCAAGTTAACACTTGGTTACAAAAAGAAGAGTACTAACTCAATACATATTAAGCCCTTGGCTTGAATTTACATGTAATACATCAAAAGAAAGCAAATAACAAAGCAGTCTGTCTGCCTCTAGCCTCCCAAGCTATGTCCTTGGAGGTGGCATGCTACCTGTACCTGAAAATGATGTCCCATAAAGGGTGAGTCATAGCCCAGCAAGAATACGCTAAACCAGCTATGAACAATGACTAAAAGATTAGCAGTTGATAGATGGTCAACACCGATACACTCACTTATATTTGTAGACACCCCATTTTTGACCGCCCTTAAGACTTGGGCACCACTGATGTTTTACTTGGTGGAGAAAGGGGTGCAGGGCAAATGTTCAGTTTCTTCGGTAAGGAGAGAGGCAAATCCTCAAAACACTTTGTTTAGGGGTTTGGAGTTGAAGAAGAGAGGAAAGGAGAGTAGAAAACTAGTTTGGGAGAAGTTCAGCATGAATCCGGGTAGAAGCGAGTCAAGCAGCCCTCGCTGAATCGGGCTTATCTGTCTGTACACTTGGAGTTTAGCTATGGGGCCACCGCCGTCGGAAAGCTTACTTCCGGGGCTTCATTTTGGACATCCACCGGCACTTTTTGACCTCATCAGCCACCCATCGGCACTATATTTATCCGACCGGCCAGTATAAATTGCAGGTCGGCAATATATTGTGCCGACCGGCCATTTATTTTGCCGATGACGTCTTTTCATGGCCGATATGACCCTTTTGCACCCCTCAAGCATGGTGCATGCCAGCTGTGCCAGCTATTCTCCATTCAAACCCTCTGTCCGAGATTTTGCCTTTTGGGGGGGAAATTTGAACTTGTTTTGTTCCCCCCTTTTCTTGCCTCTCTCCCTCTATATAACCAGCCCTCCACCACCATTTTGAAGGGTTGAAGAAACCAGCTGAGGCACCATTATAGATACAACCCTATATCTATACATTCAACCCCCCCTCTTCCAAGCTCTAAAGTCCATTATCCTTGGCCATTTACACACCAACCCATAGCACAAGGCCTCCATCCTCCATTCCAACCATTTGAGGATAATTTTCAAAGGTTAGGAGCTCCTTTTCTTGGATCAAAGGCTGCTGCATTGCTGCTCTTCAAGGGTGAGTCACTCTCTTCCCTTTTCTAGCCTTCTTTTGCATGCTTTCTTAGCCACACTTGCTTGCTGTTTTGAGCTCCGACCATAACTGGAAATATCATTTTTTTTGAGCTCATTTTTCTGTTTCATTAAGGGTCTTACCCTGTTTGGGACCCCCATCTTGCACTTGCTTCATTACCCCTTTGTATGCCATAATCTTGCATAGTATTTTTGGCCTATGTGTGATCTGTTTTGGAGCATGATGTAAACTGTAGATAGGCTTATTTTGAGCCCTTCTTCAACATTGAAGAAGGGCTCATCACTGTTTGGGACCTCCATGTGCCACTTGTCATTATACCCCTCTTTGGTCCCCATTTTTGCATGATTTATTAGCCTATTGTGTCTCTGTTTTTGGACTTTGGTCCGAACTGAAAATGGATCTATTTTGACCCCCTCTTCATGTTTCATTAAGGGTCTATGGCTGTTTGAGACACCCTTTGTATACTTTATGTTGTAGCTCTTTTTTTGGCCTTAATCTTGCATAGTATTTTGAGCATACTTGTATACTGTTTTGGGCTTGGCCATCAACTGTAAAACATCATATTTTTGGCCCCCCTTCAATATTGTAGAAGGCCCCTTCTCTGTTTGGGGCCAGCATTTGTGAGTTGCTTCATTACCCCTCTCTTGGCCCCATTTTTGTATGCTAATCTAGCCTCATTTGTGTTCCATGTTTGGCCATGCTTTAAACTGTAAACATGCTTGTTTTGGGGCTGCCTAGCTTCTTTCTTCATACTTCATGTTCAAATTATGCATGCATTGCATAGCTATAGGCCATTTCATGCGCCAAAATTCATGTTTCGGGACTCGTTCCATGCATCGGGTATCATTTTGCCATGATTCGGGGCTGTTTTGCATCTCATTTTGCCTCTGAAAATTGCATGATCATATGCCATATTCCATGTTTTGCCATGTCTTGTTAGAGTGGCATTCCGTGCCGTAGGTTCGGTCCTCGGTTTGCGTGCACGCGTGCATGCACTTTGAGTTGTCTCATTTTCATCTTATGGCCTCTTATGTGAGTGTGGCCGAGGTCCACTTGTGTTAGTGTAAGTCCATTCATGCATTGTGTATGCATTTCATTTCATAGCATTGCGCATGCTAGGTTGTATGTCACCTCGTGCATCGTGTATGCCATTTCATAACATTGTGCATGCTAGGTTGTATATTAGTTGCATTTCATGCATGTCATGCATATTGCATTGTGCTTGGGATAGGAGTTAGCCCGAGCACAGGAAACGAGGTACGTTTCGTATTCCGAGTGACGGAACGTGTCTCAATTCCCAGGTCGCCGACACTCCGGATTATCCATGATGGAGTTTGGTCTTGTTGTGTTTATCTGTGCATTCATTCCATATTGAGTTGCACATTTCGACTCCTTGGCCATCATGCATCGAGATGCGTGATTGGTGGCACGAGGATCGAGGCATGCATACATTTATGAAAATACATTGCTATGCCCCTTTCCTGCTCTCTGTTGCAGTAAGTCAAGAAACAGCAACCTTCCGGAGCTTGGCGCGCTTTCCAAGAATAATTGCAAAACAGAGGCTAATTGGGGCATCCTAGTGGATTTCCGCGCAAGGCAGCCCAGACATGCATCGTTCATCATCCGAAGAAGAGTCAAGGCAGTCCCTGGCTTGCATGCCAGTTTACAGCTTTCTTAGTTAATTTGTAAATTAATTAGGAATTTGTATATATTTGGATTGTACTATTTGGACTGTATTATTTGGGACTGTACTTATTCATTCGGACCCTCTGCGCGAGGGCAATACTGTAATAAGTGTGGGTGAGTGTGATGTATGTCTTCCAACCCCACGTCTTTCTTCCCTTTTATTTACCCGCTTATGATGGTTAGATTAGGGCATGTTTCAATTAGTATACAGTATGATAGCATGTTTGTATTCATTCATCTGTTTTGCATGCACCGGGCTCGGCGCATCATACTAACTGCATTGTATTTTCAATTCCAAATTGAATACATGTTAGCTGTAGCATTTCATATGCCATGTTTAGAATAGCCGAGCCTACTATAGTTGCATTTTTTGCATGTGTTGCATTAGGCACTTCTGTATAATTAGGATCATGCATAGATTTCTAATTAGCTTCTTTTTTGGCTTGGAGTACTCGGTAAGTTTTATGCTTTAGCATCCTTGCATGCGTGTGAGTGACTGCCATGAACATCATGCTTACCATGAGGCTATATGCTTATGTG
Organism: Camellia sinensis; assembly: GCF_055761805.1. Taxonomy (NCBI): domain Eukaryota; kingdom Viridiplantae; phylum Streptophyta; class Magnoliopsida; order Ericales; family Theaceae; genus Camellia; species Camellia sinensis. The sequence goes on from NC_138972.1 coordinate 67,407,113, forward strand.
ATATAACTGCCTGAATGCCTGTGGGTGAAGGTTGAATTATTTGAATTGGAACAAATCATTAATTGTGAGTTTTAAGCCCACTAGATAAGTGGCAAAATCATGTTTTCTAAGCCCACCTGAGGGTGGCAAATCCACGTCTTAGCCTACTTGCGAGTAGCACCATCAAACCATTTTCAAATAAACAAACATGAAATGTTTTGTTCCAATTCAGGCGATCCAGTCTATACTTGTATGCTGTGCGCATCACATAGTGATTCTAGGCTAATAACCGGAATAAGAACACATAACGTTTTCAAAACTGGATATCATGGTTAGTAGAGGCCGATCTTCGGATCGGGCGAGAGGGGGTGCTCATAGCTGACCTTCCCCAATCGTACCCAAGCTCCCGAGCCAAGGCAACTTTGGTGATGACGGACACGTGGCCTTTGGCACCGAGTCAGGGTTTCCTAAATTCTCCCAAAAAATAAACATTTAGGTGGTGACTCTATATCTGGCAAAGCAGTCCATGTTTGGCACTTCTTTTCAAAATCTGTTTCTCAACGATTTGCCGGATTTGGACTCTTTGGTTCAGATTAAGAACCGTGACACAAATCAAGTCCGAACTGTAGTGGGGTCCCTCGCGGACGTGTTACAATATCACATCCCTGTTTCATGACATTTAAGTCCATGTTACATTTCATTTCTCATTTCTTTTTCAACTTTAAGTTTGAAAACAAGGCTCAAAACTTAGCCAAATAACTTGATGAGAATAAGACTCATCTTAAAACACTTTCAAAATTCATGGTGGATACACATTTTGATGCTGTATCAATAACACATAAGCCACTTCCATACTATACGAACGATACACATTTTGGTGCTGTATTAACATAACATAGAAACACTTCTATATCTCACAATTGATAACGATATACATTTTAGTGCTATATCAAATCAATTTAAACACTTCCATAATCAACACTTGATACACATGGTAGTGCTATATCAATGTCACACACAATCCGGCTTAGAGGTCCATCCCCTATCTTCCCTAAACCGTGGAGTACATCCCCAATCTCCTCCTACACACACACAATGTATATAAACATAGATCATATACACAAACAATCAATACATAAAGTCGATGTATTATTCCAACCGCTATATTCAATAGCATACTCAATTGATTAGTTTTAGTTTGCCTAATCATCATGCATTGTCTACAACAATCAAGACTATCCTCCACCGATAGCCCAAAGCAGTTATTTCTAAATAGGAAATAAATGCACCAAATGGATATATTATCAACATTCAATCTGGGTGAGCGATTAAATGAATCCAACTACACCCGTTTATCCCATAATCTTTTCAAATTGAATACTCTCAATTCAATTCCTCATTTCTCAAAATTAATTATACAAATTAATTTATCCAACTAATTAGGACATCTTCCCATAATTAACATAACAACCCCAAGGTTCCACTTTCATCCATAGTTCATCATCTATATCATTTCTCTATGCCAAGCATGCATATAGGTTTAAATATAAATAAAACCCCATCTTTTGTAAAATTACACAAACGCCCAAACTTTCTCAAAATTACCCAGCAACCCCCAACATATCAAAATGCTAAAATTCAAAGACAAAGCTCATAAATAGGAGTAGTATATCCCTACCTCGAAGTTAGAGCTCAAACGGGGAAGTTGAAGAAAACCAAAATGCTCCAAACTCAAAGATCCACGGATCAAAATGGAGCCCTCGACGATCAACACACTTTTTACAAAGGCCGGAGGATAAGGAGACACTCTAACTAGATCAAACCCTAGAGAGAAGGGAGTTTCTAGAGAGTGGAGCTCTCAAAATATCTTTTTAGAAAGTAAGAGAGAGAGAGAGAATGTAAAAAGTGATTTTAAAATGTCCAGCTGCCAACTGATATACGACATTCCCGCTCGAGCGGAGAACACAACGCTCGAGCGTCAAGAACAAAAAACTAGGTACGCTCGAGCGCAAGAAGGCCCGCTCGAGCGCCAAGACACAAGAATAAAGTACATCCGCTCGAGCGCGAAAACCAGTCCGCTCGAGCGTAGATTTCCACCTCCCAGAACTTACACCAAAAAGTACTACCCGCTCGAGCGCGACTGCTCGAGCGTAAAGAAACCCGCTCGAGCGTAAAAATCACACCTGCAGAAGTTTTGCAAGGACACAAAATACTGGGAGTGTGCAATCTTCGCTCGAGCGCAACAAGGCCCGCTCGAGTGGAACGACCAAAAACCTGGCAACAAGATTTTAGACCAAGGTTCAACCCACCTGTTCGAAGCATGCCCAACACAACCTAAAACTCAAACAAATGGAATTAAAGGACGACAACATGATAGATACAACTACCAACTCCACGGAATTGAGTCCGGAATACAACAGAACAGTAAAAGGGACAACCGGGATCGCTATAACCTCCCCCCTTAAAGAATTTCGTCCCCGAAATTAAACACAAGTTTTTTAAAAACAGGTTTTCTCCATTCTCAACAATATTACAACATAATATTAAACAATCCGACCCATTACCGGTCAATCCCATCTCTTTCAAGAGGCATTTCACATTACACATAACAGCCTGCATTATCAACAGGCATTCCTTTGAAAATTACCAGTTTCAACCTGTTTCCCACAATTTCTTAACACATGCAACATTAATATCATGCTTGCATTTCCACAATATACTTAACATACGCAATGTTAAAACAAACCTCCATTAACCAAAACATTCACAATGTTTTACAACTTAAGACATATATAATGCTCTTGAAGTTCAACGATATTACAAAATTACCAATGCATGGTTACATATCAACAAACAAGTCCGGATATTTCTCGCGGACTTCCAACTCACGTTCCCAAGTGGCTTCCTCCACTCCATGATGTTTCCACAAAACCTTTACCAAAGGAGTGGTCTTGCCACGAAGACTTGATCCCGCCTATCCAAGACCCGAACTGGTCTCTCCTCATACGAGGCATCCTCATCTACCTCCAAGTCGGTCCAATCTAACACATGGGATGGATCCGGCTCATGCTTCCGAAGCATACTCACATGAAACACGTCTGCACTCCGGACAACTGCGGTGGTAAAGCTAAACGATAAGCGACCTCCCCAATCCTCTCAAGGATCTCAAAGGGACCGATAAACCAAGAGGATAACTTCTCACTCTTCCCAAACCTCATCAAACCTCGCCTAGGTGATATTTTTAAGAAGACATGATCACCTACCTCAAACGCCAAAGGCCTCCTCCTACGGTTGGCATAACTCTTTTGGCGACTCTGGGCTGTAACAAGCCTCCTACGGATAAGCTCAACTTTCTCCGTCGTCTCCCTAACCAACTCCGAACCCAACAAAGGTGCATCACCCACCTCGGCCCAACACACTGGAGACCTACACGGTCGGCCATACAAGGCCTCAAATGGTGCCATACCGATGCTAGACCAAAAACTGTTGTTGTAGACAAACTCCACCAAGGGCAAGTGCCTCTCCCACGTCCCACTAAAGTCAAGGACACAACCTCGAAGCATATCCTCAAGGATCTGAATAGTACGCTCGGACTGCCCGTCAGTTTGAGGATGATAAGCCGGACTAAAGGTCAACTTAGTGCTCAAGGCACTCTGCAAACTCTGCCACAATCTAGCAGTAAAACGAGGATCTCTATCTGAGACGATCATCACTGGGACCCCGTGCAATCTCACTATGTCCCGAATATACAAGTCGGCGAGATGATCTACCGAATCTCTCATGTGCATAGGAATGAAGTGCGCCGACTTAGTCAACCGGTCTACAACCACCCAAATGGCATCACTACCCAGCTGAGTCCTCGGAAGACCTACAACGAAGTCCATAGTGACATGCTCCCACTTCCACTCGGTAATAGGCAAGGGTTGCAACAAACCTGCTGGCCTCTGATGCTCGACCTTCACTTGCTGGCAATTAAGGCACTTCGATACGAAAACAACCACATCTCTCTTCATAACCCCCCACCAAAACTGGCGACCCAAATCCCGATACATCTTAGTGCCTCCCGGATGTACCGCAAGGCAAGAATGATAGAACTCTCAAAGTACTTCCTCTCGGCAAGACTCCGGCACAAACAAATGGTCTTGGTATCTCACACTCTGGTCGAGATACACTGTCAAACCCTTCTCAACTTTCCCACTGGAGATCTTCTCTCGAAGGGACTCTACCTCAAGGTTAACTCTCTATACCTCTAACACTCGTGTCACAAGTGTAGGCTGCGCAACAACAGAAAACAAGGCCGCAACCTCAACAGATTCGCCCAGAAGCAAATCAAACTCGCCAAGTGCACCCAACATCTCCCATTCCCGAATGGCTATACAAGCTACATCACTAATGGATTTCCTACTAAAGGCATCGGCCACAACATTGGCCTTTCCCGGGTGATAGTGCAACTCAAAATCATAGTCCTTAATGAACTCTATCCATCTCCTCTGCCTCAAATTCAAGTCTCTCTGTGTAAACAGATACTTCAAACTCTTGTGGTCCGAGAACACCTCGAACCTCTTACCATAAAGGTAGTGCCTCCAAATCTTTAAGGCAAAGATCACTGCTGCTAGCTCTAGGTCATGTGTACGGTAATTCTTCTCGTGTATTTTCAACTGACGTGAGCCATAGGCAACCACTTTCCCCTCTTGCATCAACACACAACCCAAACCCTCTTGTGAGGCATCACAGTAAACCGCATAACCCAACCCTCTCTCCGGAATAATCAAAACTGGAGCGGTGGTCAATCTAACCTTCAACTCTTGGAACGACTTTTCGCAAGTCTCACTTCACACAAACTTGACCCCTTTTCGCGTCAATCTAGTCAACGGCGAAGCTAGCCTGGAGAAATCTTTCACAAACCGACGGTAATACCCAGCTAATCCCAGAAAACTGCGGATCTCAAACACACTCTTAGGCTGTGCCCAATCTTGCACTGCCTCTACTTTGGATGTATCAACAGACACCCCTTCCCCGGATACCACATGGCCAAAAAATTTGACCTCTCCTAGCTAGAACTTACACTTCCCAAACTTGGCATACAGCCTATGGGCTCTAAGCAACTCAAGCACCACTCTCAAGTGTTCCTCATGCTCCTCCTCAGAAGGCAAATAGATAAGAATGTCGTCCACGAAAACGACTACAAATTGATCCAAGAATTCCCGGAAGATTTGGTTCATCAAGTCCATAAAGACTGGCGGTGCATTGGTAAGCCCGAATGGCATCACCAAAAACTCATAATGGCCATACCGCGTACGGAATGCCGTCTTCGGAATATCCTCCTCCCTGACCCTCAACTGGTGGTAACCCGATCTCAAGTCTATCTTAGAGAAACAACGGGAATCCTTCAACTGGTCAAACAGATCATCTATACGGGGCATAGGGTACCTATTCTTGACCGTAGCCCGATTCAACTTTCGGTAGTCTATACACAGTCTCAAGGCACCATCTTTCTTTTTAGCAAAGAGGGCCGGTGCTCCCCACGGCGAAACACTAGGGCGAACAAAACCCTTATCTAGCAATTCCTGGAGCTGAATCTTCAACTCACTCAACTCGGCTGGGGTAAAACGATAAGGTGCCATAGAAATCAGCGCTGTACCGGGCACTAAATCAATAGAGAACTCTATCTCTCGGTGAGGTAGCAAACTAACGAGATCCTCGGGAAAAACATCCGAATACTCACAAACCACCCTCGGCAATACAATCTGGGTCATCACACTCACCACTCATAAAACTAACAAGTAGACCACTAAGCTTATTCCGCCCTCGCGGATCATACATCGGTGGCAACACACTACCAACTCGATCCCCCAAGAAATGGAAACACTCCCCGCTCAAGGTACAAACTGTGACCCTCTGGCGGTAGCAATCAATAACAACTCGGTATGACGATAGCCAGTCCATACCCAAAATAACATCAAAACCCTTCATGGGCATGACAACAAAAGGAAAAGGAAGCCTATGGTCGGCGACCTCTATATCACAACCTCTAACACCTTGTTTCAAGATCAAGCTCACCACCAACAGGCGATACTACACATATAGGAGATGCTAACTATGCCAACTCCAATTCCAAAACAGATGCAAATGCAGCAGATATGAAAGAATGAGATGCACCTGTATCAATCAATACACTAGCAACTGAGTTGCAAAACAGAAAGGTACCTCTCACTACTGATGGAGCCAGTATTAGGTCCTGCGCGGTAACAGCATACACGTGCCCTGTAGGTCCCTAATCCAACTGCTCACCCCTCGGAGCAAACGACTCTACACTGACTGGGACGACGAAGCTCCCGGATTGGCCATCGAGGCTTGCACAGACTGAGTTAGTTGAAAACCCTGCGTCTGCCTAGAACCAGACGCGCCCGAAGTGGCACTCAACTGTGGGCAAAGCCTCTTCAGGTGCCTAGGCTGACTACACTGATAACAAGACAAGGCCTGACCCCTGCCCTGACTCTGGCTCTGCGGTCTAGCTGAAGATGAAGCAGCTCTCTGACCTATTCCCCTCTGTGGGCAAACTGAAGCCTTGTGGCCCAACTGACCACACTTGTAACAGGTGAACTCCCCCTGATTACCTCTCCCCGAGCCTGCACTCGGCACTGGAAAAGTCGACCTAGCAACACCACCCTGAGACTGTTGAGGGTTAGCACCCCTCTGTCTCCTGCCATCACCCTGACCATCTTGGCTCCTCTTGGAGCCTTTTTGTCCCTCCTCTTCCTGCATCATGATCTCCCTATGGGCTGCAGCATCAACCAAGTGCCCATAATCTCGGATCATCGAACCTCTAACTCTCATCTTGAGGCCGCGCCTTAACCTCTTCTCAAACTCAATACAGCGGCGTTCCTCGGACACCACAAGTTCAGGTGCGAACCTGGACAAGCTAGTGAAAGCAGCCTCATACTCGGCTACTGAAGAACTCAACTACAAAAGCTGACAGAACTGGTCTCTCAGCTTCTCCCTGACTGCTGGCGATAAATACTTCTCCTGAAAAGCCTCCACAAAAGCCTCCCACGTGCCAGTAATACGGCCCCTCATGTATTTCCACCACTAACCCGCACCCCCTTTAAGCTGGAAGGATGCCAAGGTCACTTTCAACGCTCCGTCCTCGATGCCAAGGATCTCGAACGTCTTACTCATTTGCTCTAACCACTCGTCAGCCTTCAGTGGCTCCTTCGGATCCCTAATAAACTCGTCTAGGTTGGACCAGAAAAACTCCCTTTTCAAGAAGGAAGGCCCTGTCTCAACAACCTGGGCCTGAACCGGAGCCTGAACTAGATTCTCAGCTCTGAGAATTCCCATAGACTCCCTCAAAGCATCGGCTATTCCTCGGGCTAAAGCGCCATAGCCTCCTGACCTGCTGGCTCGGCCTCATTGGCCTGACCAACCCCCTCCTGCAGTGCCGGAATATCATCCGGTAAAGGCATCTCCTGGCTAACACGTCTGCCACGTCTACCACGTCCGCCACGTCTACCACGTCCTCGTCCTGACATCCTAATAAAGGTAATGAAGAGCGTTAGCACATTCATAAATGTGCCAAAACTAAACACTCGTGTCCTAATACATGGACAACTGTAATTCACTCCACGTAAGCACATAAACACATAAGCACTTACGAATCTCATTTTCGGATAATGATAGTCCCGAGGCGTTACCAGAGTTTTGGTTAGAAACAACATTGATCAAGTGCTTTTCCAACAAGACTCACAGAAACTCAAGGATCCCATCAACATCCTAGAAACTAAATCCCATACCCAAGTAGTCACATAAACATGTTATCAAATAAACACATAATGTCGCACATAAGTCTCTAACAAGCGAGACAAACCCATTGTGATACTAATCACTTCCTACGTACCCAAAGTATTCGAACCCGGTACGCTCTGATACCAAGTTGTAACGCCATCAAAAAAATACATAAAACCCATCTCTTTAGACATGCATTGATACAAAGAAACCAACCATCTTTCCATTAATCTGAGTAGTTCTTACAAAAGTATTACATGTTAACAACAAAAGCAAATGCCCTACGGGCTTACAGCTTTCCAAGTTAGCACTTGATTACAAAAAGAAAAGTGCTAACTCAATACATATTAAGCCCTTGGCTTGAATTTACATGTAATACATCAAAAGGAAGAAAAAAACAAAGCAGTCTGTCTGCCTCTAGCCTCCGAAGCTATGTCCTTGGAGGTGGCATGCTACCTGTACCTGAAAATGATGTCCCATAAAGGGTGAGCCACAGCCCAGCAGGAATACGCTAAACCAGCTATGAACAATGACTAAAAGATTAGCAGTTGATAGATGGTCAACACCGATACACTCACTTATATCACATCTCGGTTTCATGACATTTAAGTCCATGTTACATTTCATTTCTCATTTCTTTTTCAACTTTGAGTTTGAAAACAAGGCTCAAAACTTAGCCAAATAACTTGATGAGAATAAGACTCATCTTAAAACACTTTCGAAATTCATGGTGGATACACATTTTGATGTTGTATCAATAACACATAAGCCACTTCCATACTATACGAACGATACACATTTTGGTGCTGTATCAACATAACATAAAAACACTTCTATATCTCACAATTGATAACGATATACATTTTAGTGCCATATCAAATCAATTTAAACACTTCCATAATCAACACTTGATACACATGGTAGTGCTGTATCAATGTCACACACAATCCGGCTTAGAGGTCCATCCCCTATCTTTCCCTAAACCGTGGAGTACATCCCCTATCTCCTCCTCCCACACACACAATGTATATAAACATAGATCATATACACAAACAATCAATACATAAAGTCGATGTATTATTCCAACCGCTATATTCAACAGCATACTCAATTGATTAGTTATAGTTTGCCTAATCATCATGCATTGTCTACAACAATCAAGACTATCCTCCACCGATAGCCCAAAACAGTTATTTCTAAATAGGAAATAAATGCACCAAATGGATATATTATCAACATTCAATCTGGGTGAGCGATTAAATGAATCCAACTACACCCGTTTATCCCATAATCTTTTCAATTTGAATACTCTCAATTCAATTCCTCATTTCTTAAAATTAATTATACAAATTAATTTATCCAACTAATTAGGGCATTTTCCCATAATTAACATAACAACCCCAAGGTTCCACTTTTATCCATAGTTCATCATCTATATCATTTCTCTATGCCAAGCATGCATATAGGTTTAAATATAAATAAAACCCCATCTTTTGTAAAATTACACAAACGCCCAAACTTTCTTAAAATTACCCAACAACCCCTAACATATCAAAATGCTAAAATTCAAAGACAAAGCTCATAAAGAGGAGTAGGATATCCCTACCTCGAAGTTAGAGCTCAAACGGGGAAGTTGAAGAAAACCAAAATGCTCCAAACTCAAAGATCCACGGATCAAAATGGAGCCCTCGACGATCAACACACTTTTTACAAAGGCCGGAGGATAGAGAGACACTCTAACTAGATCAAACCCTAGAGAGATGGGAGTTTCTAGAGAAATGAGCTCTCAAAATATCTTTTTAGAAAGTAAGAGAGAGAGAGAGAATGTAAAAAGTGATTTTAAAATGCCCAGCTGCCAACTGATATACGACATTCCCGCTCAAGCAGAGAACACAACGCTCGAGCGTCAAGAACAAAAAACTAGGTACGCTTGAGCGTAAGAAGACCCGTTCGAGCGCCAAGACACAAGAATAAAGTACATCCGCTCGAGCGCGAAAACCAGTCCGCTCGAGCGTAGATTTTCCTCTCCCAGAACTTACACTAAAAAGTACTACCCGCTCGAGCGCGACCGCTCGAGCGTAAAAAAACCCGCTCGAGCATAAAAATCACACATACAGAAGTTTTGCAGGGACACGAAATACAAGGAGTGTGCAATCTTCGCTCGAGCGCAACAAAGCCCGCTCGAGTGGAACGACCAAAAACCTGGCAACAAGATTTTAGACCAAGGTTCAACCCACCTATTCGAAACATGCCCAACACATCCTAAAACTCAAACAAATGGAATTAAAGGACGACAACAAGATAGATACAATTACCAACTCCACGGAACCAAGTCCGGAATACAACAGAACAGTAAAAGGGACAACCAGGATCGCTATATTGAGTTTAAGTTTAATGCAAGGGATTGAGACTTGTGCTTAAATGGCTTCAACCCTCTTTTGAGGGTTACTACTAGTCAAAGGCATTGGTCTCTTCCATGCCTTAAACCATTCTCTTTGATAGACCTCTCTCTCATTAGAGGACTCTCATATTTGGACAAGTTGATTAATGAATGGATTGGTAATGTTAAAATGTGTAAACAAAATCAATCAAGTAAAATGTGCCAAGATAAGCATGTTGCATGTGTGCATTGCATTGTGTTCAACCGGATGTTATGTTGAACACAAAGTGAATTGGTCAATTTCATACTTGAAGTGATGAAAATGGGCCAATTCCCTTTGTCTCAATTGCCTTTGATTATCCATGATAAGGTGATGGTCCAAGTGTCTTGTTTGTCATGTATTTATTGAGTTTGTGCAAGCTTGGCTTCTTTGGCCATCATGCATTAGGATGTGTGATTGGTGGCTCGAGAGCCGAGCACTACACTCCTTTGAGCTTCAGACATGATAAAGAGTGTGGTTGCACACACATTTTCTTGCAAATACACTGCCATGCCTCTGTTAGTGCTCTGTTGCAGCAAAAGGAGAAATTACAGGAAGCATTGGTCGACCGGCCATCAAAACTGCCGACCGGCCACCAATGTCTGCCGATCGGCTATCAAAGTGGCCGATGGCCATAAACTCTAGCCGATGGCCACCATCTTTGGCCGATCATCCCCCAGAAAGTTCATAAGGTGGATCAGAAGTATATTGGGAAGTTGGCAAAATTTTCTGAAGTCCAAAAGAATGCAAACAGAGGCATTAGAGGCACGGTAGTGGATTTCCGAGCGAGGCGATCGAGCATGCATGCATTTCTCCCCTTTTTGCCCCGAGGACATTTTAACTGCTTTGTTTAGCTAGTTAATTTGCTAATTTTGTAATTAATTAGTTAATGTATTTAGCTAATTTATTTCATCTTTGTAGTATTCTAATTAGCTTAGTATAGCTAGTTTCAATTCGGTTTGTAATTAATTAGCTTAGCGTAGCTAGTTAGTTGATTCATTCGGACCATCCGTCGAGAGGGCACAACTGTTGTAATAAGTGTGCGTGTGTGTGATGCATGTCTTCCAACCCCATTTCTTTCTCCCTTTTACTTACCAGCTTTCGATGGTTAGTTTATGATCATTTTCAATTAGCATACTTATGCTTTGCATGCGTGCATCATTCATTCGTATTGCATGCACCGGGCTCAGCGCATCATACAAACTACATTGTATTTCAATACCAATTTGAATACATGTTATCAAGTGGCATTCACATGACATCTTAGAATAGCCGAGCCTATTTTAGTTGCATTTTTGCAAGTGTTGCATTAGGCATCTTAACATAGCTAGGATCATGCATGATTACTAACTAGCTTTTGTTTTGGCTCGGAGTACTAGGTAAGCTTTAACGCTTTAGCATATTGCATGAAATGTGTATGTTACCATGTATAGCATGCTTGCCATGATGCTATCATTTGAATACCTGTGGGTGAAGGCTTGATTGCCTGGATTGGAACAACTCGATGATTGTGAGTTTTAAGCCCACTTGAAGTGGCAAAAACATGTTTTTCTAAGCCCACTTGAGGGTGACAAATCCACGACTTAAACTACTTGCGAGTAGCACTTTCAAACCATTTTCAAAAACAAACATGAGTTGTTTTGTTCCAATCTGCGTGATTGAGTCTATACTTGTATGTTGTGGGCATCACATAATAAGGTTAGCTAATAAACCAGAGTAAGAACACATGTGTTTTCAAAACAACATATCATGATTAGTAGAGGCCGATCTTTGATCGGGCGAGCGGGGGTACTCATTTCAGGACCTTCCCCTCTCGTACCCAAGTTCCCGAGCTGAGACAACTTTGGCGATGACGGACACGTGGCCTTAGGCACGAGTCATGGTTTCCTAAATTTTTCAAAAATAAAATATTTAGGTGGCGACTTTGAAATCTGGCAAAGCAGTTCATGTTTGGCGCTTTTTGATTAAAATCGATTTTCCAAAACGATTTGCCAGATTTGGATTCTTTGGTAATTCATCAGTCTCACATTGCACTTTGTGAGATTAGATTCAGAACCGTGACAGGAGTTCGAACTGTAGTAGCTAAGAACTACAATTCGCGCCCTTGCGCGCGGAGCGGAGTTTCGGGCGGTCTATAGTTCTCTCAGTCAAAATGGGTGGCTCCATTATGTATGGGTTCCCGGTTAGCAAAATTAGGCAAGGATGAACATGAATGCTTCTAACGATCATAAGAACTCATTGTGTCTAGGAGATCAGAAGTCAAGCAAAAATTCTCACTAGTGCGCCCTACATTATGTGCACCTCCAATCACATTCAAATGCAAGAAAGAACTCTATGATCGCTCGACAACTAAAACCTCAAAAGATAAACTCCCACTTCATACCAAGGACTCCTAACCAACTCTCGTAAGGAAAGAAAGGAGTTCTATAAGATATTCGGTCCCTAATATGGTCTCTTGGCGAGACAAGTTTTAACGAGTCAATTTACCATAGTCTAGCAACTAATGCCCACACATTACACAGTTGAGTTTTCGAAATATTTATAAGTCAATACTATTCCTCTTTTACTCATTGGTACATTCCCAACACTAAATTCCAATTCTGGGCAAAAATCAAATCACAATTCATAGGAAACTTTGTTCCGGACTCTTTTCTCAAAACACTTCAGTTAGTGAAACTCTCAACCGTCACCCAACAATCCTATCACTACTACGGCGATGTCACAACCTAATCACAATTATACATGCAACAACCATTCAAAATAACAACGATAAGGTTAAGTAAAACAAACGAATAAGTTTTACTCATAAACTTGAGAAGTCGCATTTCTCCACAACCACCATTACAATACATCCACTGCTTCTTACAAATTTCAAGCTCGCAAAAAATTTTTCACAATTATCCCATCTTGGGGATCACACGCGACTAACTAGAAACAACTATCAAGCAATTTGCATGACTTGTCATTCCCTTGAGTGAGATACACACACACATACACACCAAACAAGCAATTCCCATTCACACATCTCATTTCTAGAATTTAGACAAGTTTTGAGGTGACTCCCTGTCAACCTCTCCTAATGTTACAACAATAATTAACACACCACGCAAATATTATGATATCCCATGAGATCAAATCTGAATTCAATACCTTTTATAATACAAACTCACTCAATGAAAAATATTTATATGGTTCCCGAGGACAGTTAACAGAATATTCTACCTCTCACCCTAAAAGTATACCAAACTAGTCATAATGAGACACATATAAAGGTTAACACCGAAATGACCCTAAAACTTCCGAATTGTTAATAAATAAATTAATCTCAAATTACCATAAATCTCTCCAAACGAAATTCAATATACATCCCTCATCAAAATAATACTACGCCTTTATTACAAAAGTCTAACAAGAATCATATATTCAGTACTTCAATCCAATGATTACTTGAATACTCATAGTCGTAGTTACTTTGAAATCTCCTTCAAAGTCTCTAGTGAGCTCACTCATATTCAAACTCTAATGATACAATCATAAGCTATAATATCACTCATTCATTCTAAGAAATTTTCTCTGTCAACCACGATCATTCCAAAATAATTTTTTTCATGATTAACAAAGTAATATAAGTACTTCATACCAATTTATTCCCCGACGAGAGGTCTACCAAATAACTTCTCCTAAATTAATATCACCACAAGATACGATGGAATAAAATTAAATAAGAAATCATTCTATATTAAGTAAATTTAGATACTCTTTAAAGTTACAATATCTAAGAGAGAGAGAGAGAGGTAATATTATATGATGTGTATATTCAATATTGTGTTGAATAATTTATGTAACAATGTATACAAGACTCCTTTATATAGGAGGAGAGAAACCTAAGTATGGTAGTCCTAAATATGGTAATGAATATAGTATGGTATGTATGATAGATAGAATATATAGGTACTATATTTAACACCCCCCTTCAAACTCAAGTATACTTGAGTTTGGAGAGAGAAACTAAAATATGAAATAAAACTTAAAAAAATAAAATAAAAGGCAAATAGATTGTAAAGTTTGAACAGGAGCGCAAGGGAGCTTGAAATAGATCAGAGGTTAGAGCTAATGCTGGAAGACAATTTATGGTCATGTCAGACCGTTATAGGAACTGGCCGGAACTAATGTCGAGACAATTTAAGGTCACAATGGACCGTTATAGGAACTGATCAGAATCAATGTTGGAACAGTTTAAGGGGTCATGCTGGACCGTGGTAAGGAAGCAATGGATGTTGAACTAGAAGATATGGCACACACATAACTTATGACGTAGTGCTGAACGGTGATGGCAACATATGACATTGTGCGCTAAGGGACGGCTTGGGTTGTACGCCAGATGGTTGTACACCAGATAGGGCAGCTTGGGTTGTGTGCCAAGGAAGCGACTTGAGTAGTGAGCCAGAGGGGGTGGCTTTGGTAGTTCACATGGTATGTCACCATGCTCACCATAATATAGGTATAATACCTCCCCTCAAACTCAAACAGGTTTGAAGATAGAAAAGTATTTGAGGTTGAAGTAGAGGGAAAAGATAGAGTGGAGCAGAAGCATAAAAAAAAAAAAAGAGTAAAATATATATATATATATATATGATATGATAGAGATATTTAGGGTAGGAATAAACCAGCGGACAAAGGAATAGATCATCAAGAAGCGATACTGAAAGGAAAATATGACAGTGGAATGGGTTGAGGTTTGGCGGGTGGCCAAGGCAAGGCTGTCGTTCGTTGGTGAAGTGAAATTACTAAGTACTTAACCTAGCTCTGATATCCAGTTACAATATCTGAGAGAAAGAGAGAGAGAGAAAGAGAGAGAGAGAGAGAGAGAAAGGTAATATTATATGATGTATATATTCAATATTATGTACAAGACTCCTTTATATAAGAGGAGAGAAACCTAAGTATGGTAGTCCTAATATGGTAATGAGTATAATATGGTATGTATGATAGATAGAATATATAGTTACTATATTTAATAGGAACAACCACTAATCATTGAAACTCAAATACACCCAAC
Source organism: Camellia sinensis (assembly GCF_055761805.1). Lineage (NCBI taxonomy): Eukaryota > Viridiplantae > Streptophyta > Magnoliopsida > Ericales > Theaceae > Camellia > Camellia sinensis. The sequence continues at coordinate 67,422,356 of NC_138972.1, forward strand.
ATAAACTCAATGACAATACTAGACCAACATACCAACAACTAAATTCTCACTATACTCATAGGGAAACAAAGGACCAGTATAAAAGACTCACAAATTTCACATCAAGGATACAACACAACTTATGCTTGAAGGATAAGGGATACAAAATTAATCTCCATTTTAGTTTCCTGAACCACACCATGCCAACACACACCAAACCTAACCCAAAACAATCATATATATATATATATATATCCGATTTTCATAATTGCTAACAAATACCTAAGGGTGACTTAAAAAAAATTAACATTAATTACTCTTGGTGGATCAAGCATATATTTTTTTTTTTTATGAAAATATTCAAATCACAGTTACATTCACTACCCCAAAACATCTAGTCACAATTTCTATTGAATTATAACATTCTCACAAGTTCCAAAAATATTTTTCTCTAAGAACACTAATTTGTTAACACAATTCCTTATCATCTTTGTAAACATCCATGTATTACACTCAAACACATCAACAAATAACTCCGAAACAATTGACCCTACTAGTCCCAAAGGTATTAAAAACTAGCCTACATACCCTTACCTTTAATACTCATAACACAAATTCATAGGTCACTATTTCCATCACTTAGAAATTTAATCAGACAATGCAACTTGAATCAAATTCAATCTCATCCCAACCTATCCCAAAATTCTTTATCTAATCCATTCACTTAGGATTTGTTACAAGAATTTGAACTAAACAGCCTCTCTAGAAAACACATCTCTTATTACCCTCTACAATTTCTGTCATGCTAAAGACCACACCCATTTCTAAATATATACCAAGATAATTGGCCTAAGACCTAACACAATCCTCATAAATAGTCAATCAAACAATTAGAGTAATCCATCCACAATAACTTAGTCCATCCCAACGGAATTTAGAACTAGTTTTACATATTCTGACATCATCACTCTAAGACATTTTACTTTAAGTCACCCGCGTCAACAACTATACTACAACATCTAGTTTAATCTCTAACCCACTTTACCTCCAAAATCCTTTTTCTAGCTCACTTTCACAATTTGATATAAGATTTCAGAAATAACTACTCCTCAAAATAACAAACCATTTACTATGCATCATAGTCTCCACCGTTTGAAGGTCATACTTACAAACACAATTCTACAAAATCATTTAGCCTATGATTTAGTGCCAATTCTAAAGCATTTTTACCCATCTGTTCGGCTCCATTAGTCTATCTTACCCTTTTTTTCCTAAAGACATCCTCAAGGTAGAGACAAAATTAGCTCACAACTTAATACTCCACACGAGTTCTCACCCAAGTTAAACATAAACCTATAAATATGTCTACATCACATAATCCAAACCAGGTAAAGCACATAGTCACATGGAGCACATATGGATTACTCTTCTAAGCTATCAACTTGTCCCACGGCGCTCAAGGACCTCTAAGTGAAAAAAACATTGATCAGGTGCTTTTCCAAAAGGATTTCGGTGAATGCAATAGGCTCAAGTTGTATCCTAGAAGCTTAACCCCATACCCACATAGTCACAAAAATACATAAGGCATACAAGGTAAACTAACGTCCCTTCCTAGCATGATAAACCCATTGCGGCGCAAGCCACATCCTACGAGCTAAAGGTATTCAAACCTAGTTAGCTCTAATACCAATTTGTAACACCCAAAAAATTATTACCTATTTTATAATTAAATCCATTCAATATTTTCCAACCATTACAATGAATACCATTAAAGAACAAAGTCTTTTACCAAAGACAATCTCTTATCATTGTACTACTTCAAGTGAAATATACATCATTGTTCATTAACATACAATCATGAATAATAATAGTTTAGAGGGTAAGAGAATACAAAAATAAAGTGCCCTAATGACGTACACATTTCAAGGATAGTCCTTGATTACACAAAAATGGACTTTCAGCCCCAAACCACAAAACAGCTTCGAAGCTTTAATAAGTAACATCTAGTGAGCCTTCGTGCTCTAGTCAAAACACATCCATTGCTAAGTCACTTTGGCTGAATCACACCATCATTTCTTGAAAATGTTGTTAGTGGGGTGAGCTAATACCCAGTAGAAATACATTTAACAAAATACATAAATAATCAAGATGTATATGATCATGCCATGCATTTGTTACAAAATCTATATTTTCTCTTTTAAAATAAAAAATGCTTAATGTATGATTTCCATTCAAAGTCTCATTTACAACCGTGGGGTGGTAAATATGCTATGACGTCCCAAGTAATAGCCACAAAACCATACTCACATCTATAGACTTATATACAAAAAATATTCCACATTTGCCGGCTATTAATATAGCAGGGAATAGGCACTCAAAATCATCTGTTTTTTTCATTTTTACTGACTATAATACTGCAGGACTAGTGGACACCCAAAAATATTTTTCCACATTCGTTCGACGATAAACTTAATACAGGGCAATTGGGTATCTTAACTCCTCCGTGCGGGTACCAACACAATACACAACAATTTCCCAAAATCTGACTTAACTACCCCGACTCATACGCTATATACCTCCTTTCGACATTTTCCAAACATCCACAAGATTGTAAGATCACAAGAGAAAATCATAATGCACATGATGAATGAGTTTCCAAATCCAATTTGCCTAAGGTTCATTCAAATTATAAGCAAGATTTAATAATAGCAAGAAACAAAACGATTTTCTCCAATTTTTCATTTCCATAACTCCAACATTCATCTATCTCAACACACGTTTCCAAGATGAATCAAACTTACATATTTCAACACATTTGTAACAATCATTCACCCAATTTCAAGGCTTTAAAAGTCAATTGAGCCAAACCCCAATATTAAATCAAATTTAGAAATTAGGGTTTTTGAGAAAATTGGGGCTTTTCCCTCTTTTACACTTACAGAGTCAATATTCATCATCAACAATAATAATCAACAAGAAACATTTATAATCTTTCCCAAAAATATTAGGTATAAGCCTTTTATGTTTGTCAAACCCATTTTATATATATAAAAAAATCATTTCATACATTTCTACAACTAAGAAAATACCACATATATATATATATATATATATATCTCAAATCATAGATATACCAAGTTAACAGAACCCGCACCTCAAGAATGGAGGCAAAAAGATGAAAACCCAAAGAGAGCTTCAAGAAAAACACGATTCAATCGATAGAAACATTGATCTTCACTCCATCTTTGCTTTTTGCAAGGGATCCAGGTTTGATTCTTAGTGAAATGAGAGATTTGTTAGAGAGAGCAAGCTAGAGTTTCTGAGTTTAGGAGAGGGGAAAGAAATAGGAAAAGAAAAAGTGAAAGAAATGATCCAAAAAGTAACTTTTAAGTTGCTGATATCGCGCAGACTGCTCGAGCAGTCTTCCCACCGCTCGAGCGGTGAACTCAATCTCTCAGCATTTCTATCTACAAAACAAGATACCGCATGTACCCTTCTCACCGCTCGAGCGGTCACCCTGAACACAACTAGTCACTCAGTTCAACTCCTAGTTTACTCCTAGCACATCAACCTTCTTTACATATGTAACCATTTTGAGTAAATGCTTTCATTTAGCCTCTTACATTTATATTTCATTTACTCAAGTTTACAATGTGAATAACGAAATATCCCCCCATTTGGATACAAAGAAAAATACAAAAAAATCAAAATTCAAGTAAATCGAAAAATGATTCGCCTAGTTTAAGTACAAAAAATAATTTTCTGATTGAAATTTTTAAGTTTGACATTGAAGTAAAAGGGTGAATACTTTGTAGAAAAATCCCATAAAATCAAGTTAGACTATTTAATATATAAGAAACAATTACCGCTAAAAATTATTTTCAAAATCATAAATTTTGAAAAACTCAATTTTCACACGTAGTAAAATTTTCAAGTTAAGTTAAATTTTCGACAAAAAAACTTTTTTCTACTGCAACATCTTTATAGAAAAAAAAAAAAAAGGACCGGGTTACACTTTTTATGTAGTTCAAGCTCAGTTTGACCCTAGCCTAGCTGAAGCACTGGCATTATGAATTTGAATACTTGACCTATAGAGTGAACATCAAAAGGGCGTATGGGTATTGAACCATGGTACCTAATATGCGCTCCACCATGAAAATACTCCATCTACTTTTCTACTCTTCATAAGATGGGTAGACAGCTATGCTTTTGGACGGCTAGGGTTTTTTGAGTTAGAAAGCATAGATATATAATGTGAATATTATGCATTTTGAAATCTATAAATCAAGGGATAATAACGTTTTAAATAATTAATTAAATAGATTGACCAATAAATTTTTTCTAATATATTTTGTAAATTAAAAAATTAATAATTTTAGGATAGAATTTTGAAATTCTTTCTTATTAAAAATTACATTTTTCTAAATATATATGTAGATAAATTGTAAGCCCAAAACTCTCCCCCATTACTCTAATTTAATGGATCATTATTATTGATTAATTTGTATAGGATTGACTCACACATTGTCAATTCACATCATTCTGCCTATAAGCTAGGGGTATTGGCCCATTGGCCCACCTAGTGCATCTCTATTGTTTTTAGGATTTGGCAAGATTGTTTTAAGGTCCATGCCAATATTTTCAACTTGATATATTAATGGGCTGAACTTGAGATTTATACTTCAATTCATCCTGACCCAACCCGCAATTAGATTAATTAATTATAATACATTAAAAAATATATATTTTGTTTTGTTGAGATCTAGATTATATATTTAGGCCTCGTTTGGAAACAGGCTAATTTAGTAACTTTTTAGTTAATTGACCAAAAAGGTAGGTAAAAAAAACTTTTATGTTTGGGATGACTTTTTGACTAATTACGAAAAGCTGTGCAAAAAGTAGAGGGAAGCCGTAATTGTTGAATTTTTGGTATGACTAATTGGTTAATTGGCTAATTTAGTAACTTTTTGACTAATTGGATAAAAAGGTAGCATCCCAAACGAGGCCTTATTGATTTTATTGAAACTTATATTTGTGGTGATATATAATTGAATTTATTTAATAAATCCTTTAATTTATATACAAAATTCTTCAATTTATAATGATGTTAACATATTTATTTAAGAAATATAATATGTGATTGAATTTAATTATAGAATTTTTTTTTTTTAAAAAAAATTAACATATAGCCCGATGGGTGGACTTGAAATTTATAATTTTTTTGGGTCAGGTTTGGGTAGATATTGAGGCCCGACGTTAGGACCAAGTTGGATTTGAACAAATACAAAACCTCTTATTACGTAGTGTTAGCTTAACCCGAACCTAACCTGACTCAATGTATGACCACCCCTACTACCAACACACATCATGCCACACTGACCATTCTATACTTGACAGAGATTACAGATCAGAAAAGAGGGTTCTTTCCGGTAGAGTTTTTGGGTTAACCATCTTGAATTTTCGGTACGGTCGGTATTTAGATAAATTTTTTATCAAATAATGTCGGTTTTATTATTTTAAATACCGATATAAACCGCTTCTTTCATCAAACTGCATCGGACCATACAAATTAAAACAGTTCGGTTTGGTGTGGTTTAATTGGTCTATGACCTTTCAAACTTTAACCACATTTAAATATAATCACTAATCTATATAAAAATATTAAATGAGTTATTTGTCTACCATTTCAAACATATACAATCCATCAATTTAATAAATATTTTTCAATTCCTAAATTAACAAAAATAAAAACAAAAAAAAGTTAAAAAATACTAAGTTTCAAGAATAATGAGTTAAGATCATATAAAATAAGAGTATACAAACTTAGATTATAAAGATGATACGATTAATAATTTATTATACTTATTAATCTATATAATAAAACAGGATGGTTTTTGAATATTCAATATATTTTTGTCCTACTAGGATATTTAGATGTCTCAGATCTGTTCAAATTATAAAACAACGGCTGAGATATATTTTTCAAAAAATGTCCTACATGTACATTTTCTATTTTCCCACTTCCCTCTTTTACTTTTTCCTTTTCTCACCCATCCTTCCATAATCTCGTGATCCCACCTTTCTCTCCCTTTTCGTTTTATTTTTTTTTATTTTCTCCCATTTTTATTTTTCTCTTTATTTGTTTATTTGTTTATTTTTTCCTTTTTGTTTACTTATTTTTATTCATATTATATGGAAAAGTCTACTATCCCAGAATTAGAAGCCAGATTTTACTGTGTGTAGTGGAGATTAAATTAATGAATTTTATATTTCACAAATTAAATGAAATTGAACAATTAATTATTATTTTTAAACATATTAAATGTTGAAAAAAATGATTTTTGGGGACTTTAATTTAATATTAAAGTGTGGTGACTTTAATTAAAGATTAAAGTGGGTCCCAACCATCTATTGTGTTGGGTCCAAGTGGGTCTAGATACTTTGCATTGAGATCTTTACACCACAGATAGAATGACCAAAAACTATTGAGATTTGAATGAGAAATTTCCTCATGAAGTTAGCTTCATGGAAAAAAGGTAATGAAGTTTGTAACTCCTGCATTAATGGGGTTTGTAACTCCTGCATTAATGGGGTTTGTAACTCCTGCCTTTATTGCAGAGGTTAATGGTGCATTATGAACAGCCATAAAGGCTGGAGGCTCTTCCTCTCTCCCCTATACATGTATAAATTGAGACCCTCCTATCAAGTCTCAAACACAGAAATTTTTACTTCCATTTCACAAGTCAGTTTGTCTGAAAGTTCCTACAGTGAGAGAGTGCTGCCACTGTTTTGTTCGCTAAGCTAGACAGAGAGTGCTTCTGCCGTAGCTGGTTTTGACCGTCGTATTTTGGGAGACAGACGCCGGGATTCCTCAAGCACTCGACCAGTGAGGCGGCGAAATCTGTTTTAAGGAAACTGCTTCCGTGCAGGTTTCGGTTTCGTCTCTTTACCCTTTTATTGTTTTGTATATTTCTGTTGAAATTTAGTTGTAATTATTAGCATGTGTTCTTAGTATATATATAATTTCTTCATAAATCTATTTATTTAATTTCAAAATTTGAACAACAAGCTTAAAACAGATTTTTCATATATGTTTTTCCTATGAAATTGATCGAATAGATTTATATATAGACATTTGTATAATGTTACTAGGAACTGTTGCGGAATTGCTCCATATTTCAATGATTGTAAATTATGCAATGTGATTCTCTAATTGTTTAGTTTAATTAGAATGCTCTATCATAATTTGTATACTTAATTGTATTACTCTGATCTTATTTTATGAGTATGGTTCATCATTCCCCTTCCATGATTTCCATGAATAGTGTGATTTAATTGGATGAATTAAAGTTTGAATTAAATGTAGTTCTTTGGAGTTATAAAATTTGTGTAACTTGCTTATATTTATTTACATGGTTATTATGAATTAAATTCTTATATAATTTATGGAAATTAATTTTTTAATTTAATGTAGAAGTTATAAGGTTTTGTAACTTGTATAGTATCTTAATTCCTTAGTTATTTTGCTATTCTATGATTTGCTAGAAGGTTAAATAATATTTGATTGTATGTACAATTGCTTTATATTATGTTGTCGTTTTCTACTAACTCTCTTTGTAAGCATACCTAAGCGTAGAAAGGAATTGTTTGGACTACTTATAATCCTCAATTGGATTGGTTATTTTTCTTTATGTTTGAAGAAATTTTTTACTTGAGATTTAGTTGGTTTGTTTACCAATTTGTAGTAGCAAGTTTTATTTGCTTATTAGACGCATTTTATATGCATGTATTTGGTTGTAGCAATTTTAAATTGTTTGCAAGTTTAAATTGCTTGTAAGTTTGGATTTTGGTTTGGTTTTCTAGAATAGAAACCAAAGTGTTTAGCCTTGGCTAAAAAGGAGGTTTTATTTGTTCGAAATGGCAACTATCACTGATGCTGCTGCTACTGCTAATGTTGGTGGGGATCTGAACCCCGGGGTAACTGGGTTGCCAACCCCTACTGTTGTGACCTCTGTGGTCAACCATGGCGTTACTCCGGCTGTTCCGGGAGGACCGCTCAGTCATCATGAGCGCCCAGAGAAATTTGCTGGGGTGAACTTCAAGAGATGGCAGCAAAAGATGCTGTTCTACTTGACCACGCTAAACCTTGCAAAGGTTCTGAGCGAGGATCCTCCAGCCGTGGCAGAGAATGAGCCTGATAGGCAGAAAGTCATGGCGCTTGACACATGGCAGCAGACAGACTATCTTTGCCGGAACTATGTGTTTAACAGCTTGGCAGACTCACTCTATAGTGTGTTTTGTTCCAAGAGCTCAGCAAAAGAGTTATGGGAATCTCTGGACAAAAAGTATAAGACTGAGGATGCCGGGGCAAAGAAATTTGTGGTTGGCCGGTTCCTTGATTTTAAAATGGGTTTAGAATCAACGAATGTGACAAGTGTGTTTATGTCAAAGACACTGACAGAGGTTATGTCATTTTGTGTCTATATGTTGATGATATGCTCATTATAGGTAGTAACGATGAAATGATCAAAACTACCAAGAAGTTGTTAAACTCTAAGTTTGACATGAAGGATATGGGCATTGCAGATGTTATTCTGGGAATTAAGATTACCACAATCTCTGACGGAATTGTACTATCTCAGTCTCATTATGTTGATAAGATACTTGAGAAGTTTAGTGGATCAGATACGAGTGTGTCATCGACACCTGTAGACTTAAGTCTACATTTTACCAAGAATAATAATGAAAGTGTCTCACAGTTAGAATATTCTCGGGTAATTGGAAGTTTAATGTATCTGATGAGTTGTACTAGGCCGAATATAGCTTACTCGGTTAGCAGGCTTAGTAGATACACAAGTAATCCCGATGCTTTTCATTGGAAGGGTATTGTGCGGGTGTTAAGGTATTTACGCTACACTTGGGATTATGGGCTGCATTATACTCGATATCCAGCGGTGCTTGAAGGCTATAGTGACGCAAATTGGATATCAGATATAAAGGACTCAAAGTCCACTAGTGGATATGTGTTCACTCTTGGTGGAGCAGCGGTGTCTTGGAAATCTTCCAAACAAACGTGTATATCTAGATCAACGATGGAATCAGAGTTTATTGCTTTGGATAAAGCAATGGAAGAAGCTGAATGGCTTTGCCATTTCCTTGAAGATATTCCAAGTTGGTCCAAACCTGTGCCTGCTATTTGTATTCATTGTGATAGTCAATCTGCAATTGGTAGGGCACAGAGTAATATGTATAATGGAAAGTCTAGACATATCCGTCGTAGACATAATTTCATACGACAACTACTCTCGAATGGAGTTGTCTCTATAGACTATATAAAGTCTAAGGACAACATTGCGGATCTGCTAACCAAAGGGTTAAATCGAGTGTTAGTCGAAACGTCGTCAAAAGGAATGGGGTTGAGGCCTTTGGAAGTTACCGGAATGGAAACCCAACTTAGTTGACTGGAGATCCCAAGATCTAGGTTCAATGGGACAACCTAATTGCATGTAACGGTGGTATGTCACTGAGGAGGTTAAACCTCCAGCCATTCCTTCTATCAGTGATACCTGCAAGCATAAAGGTTAAGCTGAGTTTTTAATGACTCTAGTGTGTTAAGCTATTGAGCTGAGTATAGCAAGATACTCAAGTAGAGCCACTTATGTGAGTGTGAAGTGGGGCCGCTTCTAGAAGAATTGGGCAGGCCAAGATTCTTTGAAACCACTCGCTGAACCAGGCTAGTGTCCAGGGCCACACAGGGCACACCAGTGAGAACAGAATGGTGGTAGGAGTAATTCCTGTGTGAGATCTATTGTCTCAGTTTACATAAACGGCAGAGCAGTTCAAGATGTCTTATTCACTGAGCAGCCAATAAACTCGATAGGTTTTCACTGGGAGAGGTTCAAAGCCAAAAGCTACCTTCTCTGATGTCGGGGTTAGTCCGTTGTACTCTCTCTCAGAGTCTTTATTGTTGAACGGTATTCGTTTGTTGCGTCATTCAATCAATTTTTATTCATGTGGGGGATTGTTGGAAAAAATAATTTTTTGGGACTTTAATTTAATATTAAAGTGTGGTGACTTTAATTAAAGATTAAAGTAGGTCCCAACCATCTATTGTGTTGGGTCCAAGTGGGTCTAGATACTTTGCATTGAGATCTTTACACCACAGATAGAATGGCCAAAAACCATTGAGATTTGAATGAGAAATTACCTCATGAAGTTAGCTTCATGGAAAAAAGGTAATGAAGTTTGTAACTCTTGCATTAATGGGATTTGTAACTCCTGCATTAATGGGGTTTGTAACTCCTGCCTTTATTGTAGAGGTTAATGGTGCATTATGAACAGCCATAAAGGCTGGAGGCTCTTCCTCTCTCCCCTATACATGTATAAATTGAGACCCTCCTGTCAAGTCTCAAACACAGAAATTTTTACTTCCATTTCACAAGTCAGTTTGCCTGAAAGTTTCTACAGTGAGAGAGTGCTGCCACTGTTTTGTTCGCTAAGCTAGACAGAGAGTGCTTCTGCCGTAGCTGGTTTTGACCGTCGTATCCTGGGAGACAGACGCCGGGATTCCTCAAGCACTCGACCAGTGAGGCAGCGAAATCTGTTTTAAGGAAACTGCTTCCGTGCAGGCTTCAGTTTCGTCTCTTTACCCTTTTATTGTTTTGTGTATTTTTGTTGAAATTTAGTTGTAATTATTAGCATGTGTTCTTAGTATATATATAATTTCTTCATAAATCTATTTATTTAATTTCAAAATTTGAACAACATTAAATACTTGATAGACTTCATAACTTTAGACCTCATATGAATCTTCAACATCTATATAATAAAGCATGACGGTTTTTGAATCTTCAATATAATTTTGTCCTACCAGGACATTTAGATGACTCAGATCTGTTCAAATTATAAAACAACGGCTGAGATATATTTTTCAAAAAATATCATACATGTACATTTTCTACTTTCTCATTTCTCTCTCTTATTTTTTCATTTTCTCATTCATCCTTCCATAATCCCGTAATCCCACATTCTTCTCTCTTTTCTTTTTATTTTTTTATTTTCTCTCATTTTTATTTTTCTGTTTATTTTTTAATTTTCTCCTTTTTGTTCACTTATTTTTATTCATATTACATGGAAAAATCTATGACTCCAGAATTAGGAGCTAGATTTTACTGTGTATGGTGGAGATTAAATTAATGAATTTTATAATCCACAAATTAAATGAATTTGAATAATTAATTATTATTTTTAAATATATTGAATACCCGATAGACCTCGCAACTTTAGACCTCATATGAATCTTCAACATTTATATAATAAAGTATGACGGTTTTTGAATTTTCAATATATTTTTGTCCTACTAGGACATTTAGATGGTTCAGATTTGTTCAAATTATAAAGCAATGGCCGAGATATATTTTTCAAAAAATATCCTATATATACATTTTATACTTTTCCCCTTCTCTCTCTTACTTTTTCGTTTTTTCACCCATCATTCCATGACCCCATGATCCCACTTTCCTCCCTCTTTTCTTTTTGTTTTTATATTTTCTCTGGTTTTTATTTTTATCTCTATTTGTTTATTTATTTATTTATTTTTATCTATCTATCTAGCTATATATTATATAAGCAAAAACGAGTTTTCATAAGAAATTTTGTAAGAACTTCAAAATTTTATAATAAATTTAAGATTTTATCAAATTAAAAAAAAATTTAAATAGTGTTTGGATTACAATTATGTTATAATCCTAATATTATTTACACTGTGCCTTCAAGCATGGGCATACGCTAGTATCATTATATTATTAGATTATATATATATATATATATATATATATATATAATATAATATAAATACAACATATGTTGCAGTGGTTGGTTTCAATTTGGTTCAGTGCACAAGGTGCTTGAACTGATACCAAACCAAAAACAAAAAAAAATCAAATTTAAAAACCGCACATACCGATTCTTGTTAAAAAACAGACCAAATATATATAGTAAGTTTGGTTCAATTCAATCAATTTGGTCGAATTTTTTCGATTTTTAAAATTTTTCTTATATCCCTAATCTTGTGCAGACGTGACTTGAATTATATGAAGAACAGTTGGGCTGTTGTATCCTAGAGGGGATAAGTCATAATTTGGTGACTATTGCACCGGTGTGTTTGGATTTTTTCTACCGCAATAGGCTTGATTTTTTTAAAGAAGATAAGATATTTGTATCTTAATTTGATCTAATTATATTTCATTTTCTTTGTATTTTTTAAAATAAATTATTAATTTTTATTTCGTTTTTGCCAATATGTCATAATTAATTTCTTGTATGACTTCTCATCACTACATTAGATATATCCATAAATAATCGAATCTATTGAACAAATATAGTGTTAATAACTCTTAAAATTTATCAAATATAATAAAATAAAATATGACCATAGTATTATTATTATTTACATTCAAGTTACAGTTGACATGCAACCCCGCCCCGTATCATATCGGACTGATGGCGGGAGCGGGTGGGAGCGGAGCATGAAGCAGATTAATTTTTAACTTAAAAACTGAAAAGATTAATAAAAATTATAAGTAATGTAATATATTTATGAACAGTAATTTATAATTAATGAAAATTAAAAGATGTAAAATGAAAAATAAATGAGTAAAAATGAATAATAAGTATAATATTTTAAAATTTATTTTTATCCTACTGAAAAAAATTAAATGATATATTATATAATAAATATATTTAGTAAATATAAATTGGACTGAGTGAGGAGTAAAATTTTGTTTCCACCCAAATTTTTACCTACATTTTATATAGTTTTACACATTTTTTTTTTTGTAATTTCTTTCTAAATTTCTCAACTAAATACATTATAAAGGAAAAAAACTAGGGCTGAGCAAGTAATCTGTGAAATCCGTAATCCGATCAAGTCCAGTCCAATCCAATAGGTTTGGATTGATTTTTTGAATCCGTGGTTCGGTTCTGGATTGAAGAATTAAAAATCCGTAGTCCACGGATTGGTTCCGGATTAAACCCCACGATTCCGGATTGAAACCGATCCGGACCGTATACAAATAGTCTATATTTTTATTATACATCCTCCCCCATAATATCTTCTCTTATTCCATATAAAATCTAAACTCAAACCTAAACCCGCATAATATCTTCTTTTATTACTTTTGTTTGTTAGTTTTTAATTTTAATTTGTAATAATCTAAATATTTATGGTGAAACTAATTTTCTTATAGTTGTTTAAATTCTAGAACAGTATGTCGCTATTAAAGAAAGATATGTTGCTATTGTGGAATTAATATAGCGCTATGTTTATAATTTTATGAAATTAAAGTGTTATATATATATATTTTTGTTATTTAATTATGTGAATCCGTAGTTCTAAACCGATCCAATCCGTGTTTAAATGGATTGATTCGGATTGGTTCTATGATTTAAACGAATTGGATTGATTTCAATTTTTTAAGAACTGTAAATAACTAATTGGTTTTAATTTTACCCAAATTCGATCCAATCCAGACCATGCTTACCCCAAAAAAACCGTGTAAAATAGAACGGAAAATACGTGGCGACGAACACTGTTCGAAAGTTATACGTACCGAATATGAGGACATTAAATTGCACCGGCTTTTGATGGGCCATTTATTATATGCTTTGAATGTTTCTCAAGACTCTCCCTTCTTTTGGTTGCCCTAGCACTAAACATGCCTTCATGGTTCAATAAATTGAAAAATGATATTGAAGTTTATTTTTTAAATTAATTTTTTAGATTTACTGATGTGTAAGTAATATGATTAATTAATAATTAAATAATATATGAGAAATAGTATTGTTTTTAATATTTCAATTGATTATCACATTACTGAACTTAAAAATTAAGTCTAATTTTTTTTTATTTTTGAATAACGTTGTTCAAATAAATTTTATTTATTATTATTTTTTTAATGTTTTTGGGAGGAAGCAGAAGGGTGGTGTTTAAAGAAGATTATATCATTTGAAAGCAGAAAATTAATGAATCATCTAAGGGAAGGAACAAGTGGTCCAAAGTTCAAAATTTCGAATTTTAACAACAATTCAGTCGGGCAATTAGATACATAAAGAAATTAATACATTGATCGATTTTTTTTTTTTTTTATCCTCATTTTTAAATATATATATATTTTTTTATCATTTTTGATATATCACCTTCCATAATTGATATCTCAGCCTTTATTCCTATTATTTTAGTATTTTTATATAAATTTTAATTTTTTTATTCGTCAAGTATTTTACAATATATTTTTACTTTAATTTTCTAATACCATATGATATTTTTTATATCATCATCAATTTATTTTCACCCAATTTTTTGAACTGTCATTTTCATTTGCAAAACTATCACTCTCATATCATTCTATATAAATTTTATGTATAAAAGCCATATTTATAAATTAGTTTCTCCAATATTTAAATTCTATGGTCAAACTGCCCACAATTTTACCCTTTTTGAGAAAAATACTTCAGTCTTTATTATTATTAGGGTGGTTTACACAAAGATCCCCTAAACTATTGAAAAGCATCATTTTGACCATCTAAACTATAAAAATGTATAAATTGATCCCCCAAACTGTTGAGAAGTATCACTTTACCCCATAAACTATAAAAATATACAAATGGACCTCCTAAACTATTAGTGTGTATTACTTTAACCCCTTTTTGATAAGGGGTCCAATTGATACATTTTTATAGTTTAAGAGGTTTATTTGTACGTTTTTATAATCTATGGGGTAAAGTGATACTTCTCAATTCTGATAGAATTTAAATAATAGAAGAATTTTTTATAATATATCCATACTATTGTTTCAACAATTTAATCAAACTAGAATTTATATTTTAAAAATGTTGAATGATAACATATTACTGCGAACGATATCAAACACATCTTTTTTTTGTTTTTAATAAATGTGACCAAGCAATCATTAAAACAAAATACAATATTAATAGTTCGTTGAAGTTGTAAACTCAAGAAGAAAAAATCAAGACTCTAGGCCTTTCAAGTGTGCCACCAGCCCACCATATTTCGTCTGCCTTTGCTACTTTGCTGTGTTTATTTTTTGTTTTGTTTTTGTTTAGTGTGATTATCGATATCAAGAGACATGAAGCAGAATAAAAAAATTTTTTAAAAAAAAAACCTAATTGATGGTGTAAAATCTGAGTTTTATATAATTGGATGAGGTCACTAATTTTTTAATGGGGTTAAATATTGATTACTTTAATTTGTACCCTATAATTTTTTCTTTTTCTCAAAGGATCCCAACAGGTTGATGGTGTCCTGTGACACCATCACGCAATGTATAGCGCCGCCCCTGGTGTGGTCCCACAGCAAGAAGTTTGAATATTCACCATTGATCGATAATTGTGAATAATTTTCTGAACCCTTTTATGCTGTGTTTGGTTGAAAGATTTAAGGAGGAATTTGAAAATGGAAATGGAAAAGGTAGGTGGAATATAAATAAAATATGCTTATATTTCACCTAGTTTCACACACTTTTTTTCTTTCCCTTTCCAAATCTCCTAACCAAACACAGTATTATGGTGTTTAGACTTTCTGATATCATATCAATTTGGTGCACATAAAGAGAGAAAGATGTAAAACATCTGCAGTAACTTTTTAGCTATTTGGCTACAATATGAGCTAAAAAAAACTAGTATGTTTGGGATGATTTTTTAACTTTTTATGAAAAGATGTGTAAAAAATAGAGAAAAAAGAGAATCTTTGACTTTTTGGTATGAGTTGTTAGTTTTTTGACTTTTTTTAATAACTTTTTAGTTTTTTAACTAAATCGGCCGCTTCCCAAACAAAGCCTTATTTATATTATAAAGTGAACAGGTCAGTTTGATACATATGGCTTTTAAAACATTGTAACACTTTCCTGTCTTTTTTATTTATTTATTTTTATTTATAATTATCTAACAAAAATCATTTTTTAAACTGTTAATTTGAAAAGCTTTTATTTAGGCCTCGTTTGGCAAGTGGTTTTTTTAGTCAAAAAATCAAAAAGTTACTAAAAAATAAAAAAGCCAACAACCCATACAAAAAAGTCAAAGATTCTATTTTCTCTCTACTTTTTGCATATCTTTTCGTAAAAAGTCAAAAAGTTATCCAAAACATACTAATTTTTTTTACATTACATTTTAGCCAAAAAACTAAAAAATTACTAAAAAAATCTATTCCCAAATGAGGCCTTAACTGGAAGTTTGGTATAAATTCAAAAATTGAGCATTTATTTAAATGCAAAAGTTAATATAATAAAAGTCGTATCCAATTTTTCCATTGCCTGTTTGTTTGATGAAGAATATGGAGTTGATGAGAGTTGATGAGAGGTTGCTTTTGTGTCAGTCTTTTGTGTGCTATTTTTTTTGTTTTCTTTTGCTTTTTTGGCTTTCTCACACTTTGACTAATCATCAATGCATCCAACATAGTTAAAAAGATTGAAAAATCAAACATACCCAAGCCAACATTGGGGTATCAAAACATTGCCTAACAATGTCATGACGCATAATCGTACATTGGAACAAATCAAATGCAATATTAACCATACGTTGGATAACAAAAATTCCATATTTTGGGCGATTACCTATGCATTCTAAATTTTTTGGGATGTGAAATTTATAGTTGTTTGTTTTTTGGATAAATTATAATAAATTCCTGATGATGTATTTACATTTTGTTCATTTAATTTTCAAAATTTAATAGTTTAAAGTATTGTCTTGTTATAGTTAATCTCTTATGTTAGGGATTTATATAAAAACAGATCATATGTAAATCACATGACATGCTTATTGAATTTTTTAAGGCAATAATGTCATTATCTAGTGATCTCATTTGCATTTTACCAATAAGATAAGGGATACAAAGTCTAAATGAGATCACTAGATAAATGTAATATTATTTTAATAAAATCAATAACGTGGATTATTGTCTTAAAAAATCAATAAGTGTGCCACGTGTTGATTCCATTTAAATCCTGAAATAGAATCCTAACGGGAATGATTAATTGTAACAAGATAACAGATCAAGGTGATCAGTTGTTGCATTTTGAAATTCAGAGGGGTAAAATGCAAATGAGTTATAGTTTAAAGGGATTTATTGTAATTTATCCTCTTTTTTTTTTTTTTTTTTTTGGAGGGGGGGAGGAGGGGAATTATAGCCCTAGATTCCCTCTAATTTTAGCAAAATTTCACTCTGGTTCTTATAGTTTTAATTTGAACAATTTAGTTCATACACATTCAATTATATTGCAATGTGGACCCTCCATCATGTATTGTTAATATTTTAAACGAAAAAATTATGTACAAAATTAAGAAGAGTAAAGCGGAATTTAAAACAAATTATAGGGACTTACTACATCGGTGGTGGCCCTGTAGTTTCTTTTGAATTTTACTTTGATTCCTTTAGTTTCAGATATGGTCTTGTTCTGTTCCAAATTCTAACGGTAAATGACAGAAAGACCACATTACAATAAAATTGAAAGTGTAGGGAGTAAATTATTTAAATTGAAACTGCGAGACTAAAATGACATTTCTCTTAAATTACAAATACTATTGGTGTAATTTTACCTTCTTTTTTGTCATTTTTTTTGTTGATAATTTTGTCAAGCTAGACCATGTGGATTTTATACCAAAAATAAAAGAAAGGATGTTCTTAATAATTCATGGACAAAGAATCAAAATTCTAATATAATTCTGGTTGAGTTTAATGATTCAAAACAAAGGATCAAAAACATATGAAACATAAGAAAGGCCACCTAAAGATATCAAGTCAAAGGAAGAACCTGCACAAAAGCATATATTTTCTGCCTGTCATTTTTATTTTTATTTTATTTTATTTCTGCAAACAATGATTGCTAATGCGACGAACATTCACAACCACCAAGAAGAACAAGGATGAAAACTTTTTGCCAATATCATACATTTATATTACTTAATTTAAATGCTATATAAGTGTGCACAATATATTAGTGTATATATATATTTATTTATATTTTTAAAAAGAAAAGAAATTAATAAAGCAAATAAAACCAGGGAAGTTAATAACAAATTATATACTACATCATTTAGATAGAAATGGTAACTATGATATCATATAAGTTACAAAATTTATTATATGCCTTTTTTATCTTACATATCTAACCTTCTATACGGATCGATACTTAGGCAGGGAAGAAGAGAGAAAGAGATAAACATTCACTTAAATTGCATTGAATATTATTTCTTATTTTTTTTGATTAGCGAAAAAAAGAACCTTTATTATTTCAGCCCTACTATGCACACAGAATGAAATACATAATATACATGACTTGATAAGGTATAAAATTTTCATCCTTATAATATCATTTGCAATTTTGTTAAGGTCTCTAGATAGTAAACTCTAGCACAATTTGCTCAAAATATAAAAAGGCGAAACACACACACACACTGACACACACACACACACATATATCATTCCCATCCTTTTTATTTTGCAGGAAAATCTATAGAAGTTTAACGGAACAACTTTTTAATCTTCTCATATAATGCTATGGAGTTGGAGATGCTATGACAACAAGAGTTTTCCAAAAACAGTAAGTCTAAGAAAGACAACACATCCCTGTTTAAAAAAAAAAAAAAAAAAAATCATTGCAGAAAATTATATTAGAATCATTAAAATCATCATCATCATCGAATGGAAATTATTTCGGAGAAGCAGATACAGAAGAGCAATCACAGTAATCGTTCTCAGCCGACTCCATCCTATGGAAATTCCTATGACAATTACAAGCCGCGCACTTGAAACCCGCGCTGGTCCCTTCCTCCCCAGCAGGCATGAACTCCCTACAACCATCCACCGCGTACCCACCGATATTCGCTGCATGGTTCTTCCTACACTCCATGTACCTCACCATCTTCTCATTCAACAAATCACCACCAACACCGCCATTCGAGGTCTTTTTGGGCTCTTTTTTTTGCTTCATTTGCTCGATTTCGTTCTCACGTTTGGGTTTTTTTGGATTTTGTAGCTGTTGATCTTCTTCAACTAAGCTAGAGGTTGGAGTGATTTTGGGTCTTTTGTTGAATTGGCAAGAGGTGTGAGTTGCAGAAGTGGTTGTCAATGTCATGGAGGGATAGGTAATAGATATTAGCACCTCCTAAGGGTAGCTCTATATATAAAGTCCTTGGGATAAAAAGGTAGGTTTGTTGTTGGTTGCAAGTTAATACTGATGCTATGTCCTTTTTAGTGGAAGTGCCATTTGGCCTCTATTTATTCCAAAAATGGCCTTGATAATAAATCCAAAGCGGTTCTTTGTTATGATTTTGATTTTGTGCAAAACCAACCAAGTGTTTGTTGGTTGTGAGCTTAGGTGAGGTTGATTACAAGGCAAATAGTAATGTTAAATAAATTAAGGAATTTTATAAATTTTCCTTACTAATATGAGTTATTTCTATCATATTATTTAGGATTAGTTACACTTCATATCTATATTTATTCAAATTTTACTCTAGTCTTTATAATTTTAAATTGAATAATTTGATCCATACACTTTAAGTCCAGTTTTAATTTGGTTCTTTTGTCTAAATTTTTGTTATTTTTTTCTCTATGTAAAATCTTAGAAAGTTGACAAGTGTTCCAAAATTGATAATTATAACCTTAAATTTAAACGTAATAACTAAGTTGAAAATGAACCTAAAGTGTCATTACAAAAAATTAAAATTTTAGAGACTAAAATTTAGGGACAAAATTATTTTTTAGGGACCAAATAATTTGTTGCGAAAAGTGTCATTATTATATTTTTAGCAACAAAATCGGGTATTAGTGATTAATTATTATCCTTTTGGGACTAATTTTTTGATCTCAAAAAATAAACCACTTTGAGACAAAATTATTTTATTCTTAAAAGTCTATTTATTAGTGTCATTTTCAAAATGTTGTCGCTAAAAATTTTATTTTGGACTTTTCAGGGACGACATTTTAGTGACTATCTTCATCACGATGAAAATTGGTTCCTAAATGTCTTTTGAAACAAAATTTTCACTTTTAGAGACCAAAACATTTAATTTCTAAAACTCTTATATGTTGTGTGTATAATAACATTATTCAAATTAAAACAGTAAGGATTAAAGTGAAATTAGATCATCAAACTAGAGGGATGAAAGTATAATCAACTCTATTAGTTACATGCATCATTTTTGAAGTTTCAAAATTTTATTTTGCATGCCACATTTGTTTAGTATAAAAAAAAACTTTATAAAACTTGTTAGTTTGATGGTTGGATTATGTGGTAAAGTGGTAATGTTGGTTGCAAGACAAAGTGATGTTGATAATGACTAAAATGACCATGGTCAACTGAAAGTCTTAAGTACATATAAATGATACGCACTATTTCAAGTGATGTGCATTATAGCCTTATTTTGATTTTTTTTTTTTTTTGTACCATACAATAAGTTATTAAAGGGTTAATAAGTTAGATTATAATGAGATGATTGTAATTTTTTCATCGGCTTAACCAATAATATTTAAACTTCTTACTATCTCAAGATACAACTACGTGAATCACTGAACCAAATGCCCTATCGTGCTTATCTTGATTTTGACATGATATCATTTATATATTTTAGCCTAGATTTCTGAAATTTAACATAAATTTATCAAATAAATTTTATATATTTTCAACTCTTATGTAGATGCACACCACAAACATCATGTCACACTCGACCACCGGAGTGGTGGTAACGTGAATAACACACTTACTTTTTACATGGAAGAGCAGGGTTCAATACTTGGGGTTGCATTCTTTTGAGTTGGCACTATATTCATGTTGCTAGACTCTGCCTCCTACTGTGGGGGTGTGGGTGAGGTCCATTATTAACTCGGTAGTGGGTTCCTTCTTATGAGTTGGGTAAAAGCTAGCTAACCAACTACTTTAGGGTTAGGGCATGCAGATGCTATGATATCCCCATGGAGCGTCCTTCATTATTGTTCAAAAAAGAAAAAAGAAAAAAATACCATGTCACTCACTAATATTTATTAGTAATACTACAAACTCAAACTTAAGTACTCAGAAATTATTCATAATTATCATATTGTGGTTCAAATTTATTTTACACATAAATCTCATATTACACAATTAATCTTCATTATACAACCACTCACTTAAAAAATTTTGAGTAGATAAATCTCGAATCTCAAACTTTTTCATATTTTATGGAATTAAAGGTAATGGTGAGTCCTACATGTATGCATTGCGCTTGTTATGGGAGGTTAAAATGTTAAAAAAAAAAATTTGGTATTCATTTAGTTTTTGATTTTATTTCATCGTATAGAAGCATTATTTTCAAATGATTTTTTTTTTATTACCTCCAAATAAAGAAATGCAACAAGATAACAAAGGTTAAGGGTCTTGATCTATGCTATCAAAAACTATTTTATGTTTTATCATTTATGTTGGAGTTCTTTTTTTAGAAAAATAAATAAATACAAAAAAAATCCCTTATGTTTGTAGATTCCTTTTTTTTTTTTTTTTTTTTTTGGTAATGGAAATGTGCATAGTAGAGTCTTTCATAAACTTTTATTTTATTGTTGTGTGACGAAAACAGCCTGACATGGCCAATGTAAACCAAGCGTTTTGGCTTTTTGATTCAATATTATAAAGAACTAAATAGTGGAATGTGAAAATAATAGAAAGTGAATTAAAAAAAATGGGAAAAAAAAAATTTCTCGCATAAATTTGATAAGGATAAAAATTTTTTGTAAAAAATGAGAGACAGAGAAAATAATAATTCTAATAAATAACCAATTTTATTAACAAATTTAATTTGTTATAATTTTTGTAAAAGTTATTATACTAACATGATCAGTTGTACAAAAAATAATCTTCTAACTTCTACCATTTTCATGTTAAACAAACTTATAAAAAAAAATTCTTTTGTTACTGTTGCTGTTGTTGTTTTTGATTTTGTTGTGATTTCCCTCACTTTCTACCACTTTCATCTTAGGGATTTTTTATTTTTTTTATTTTTATTTTTTTTCTTTTAAGAAAGAAATGAATGATAGAAAATAAAAATGGTAAAAAGTGAAGTGAAAAAAAGGAAGGAAAATGAAATGAAAATTTATTTTCTTGCATGCATTTGAATAGATGAAAATTTTTATAAGAAAATGATGAGAAAAAAAACAATATAATCACTATATAATAGAGAATTGTGTGGATAAACATGGGAAAAAAAGAAAAGAAAAGAAAATAAACCTTGTTAAGATTTGTGAGAAAAAATAAATTTTCCTTTATATTTTGAAAGAAATTGTTAGCCTAACTAACAAGCTGATTTGAGTTGTTTTTCATTATTTTCTAGAACTCTTTATTGATGTTGTCGTTCACGCACCAAAATATTCTATTTAAACCAAACAATAGCTTACTACTCTGTAAAATAGCGGTTAATATCAGGTGTCGATCCTCAGGGACTAATCGAGTTGTGTTGTTTCAGAAATAATTATTAAAGTAATTATGAAAGGTTGGTCAGAGGGTTTTCAAACTAATTAAAACTTAAAATAAATAAAATAAAATAAGAAATTTCCTAAGTTTTCGAATCCACAACTAACTTTATAACCAAGGAATTTTTGTATTAGTTTTCAGAAAATCATTAATTTGGATAATATGATGTATCTTCATTAGAAATACATCGTCAAGAGAATTTATATATTAAAACCTGAAAGCACGACTTATCTTCGCGTAGCATGGATTGTCACCACTGAACTACAGTTGATGCACGACTCGTTTTATTAGGTATGACTTGTTTAACAATTTTAATACACAATAGTGAAAACAATTGTATAACATGATTTGAATAAAATATTTATTATACAAAAAGATCTAAAAATTATACGATTTATCCAAATCAAATCAAAATAAAAATATTAAATATAATAAAACCTCAATTACTTTATCAGGGTTTCATCTCTACTTTAAGAAAAAAATATTAATTCCACATAATTATAAATAATATATGAAAGAGAACTCTCTAAATTATCTCTCTCTACTTTAGTTCTTGCTGGAGCTCTTAAGCTCTGCTCTCTTCTCCTCTTGCTGCTGGAACTTTCCTTTTATGGATGAATATGAGAGTTTGTAAGAGCAAATAATAAAATAAATGTTGTACAAATTGTGTGATAACATGAATCAAATAAATTCATATATTTAACAATTTGAATTTTGTGTTGGAAATTATACATAGATAGAACATAAATTCATAAAACTAAAATTGCAGAAGAAAGCAAATCGAAACCTGCACTAGACAATATCCTTAAAATAGATTTGCCGCCTCACCGATTGGGTGTTGAAGGTTGTTCGACGTCTGTCTCCCAGGATACGACGGTTGGACCGGCTATGTAATGCACCGACTGAATAGCTTCGACAAATAGAACTTTGCAGCAGTCTCTCACAGGAAGTGTTGGAGATTTCCTAAAAGCTTCAAAACTTTAATTATTTTTATTTATTATCATATTTTATTATTTATTTATTTCCTTTTATAGCCTTATTTATTTGAATTTTAAATTTGGTTTTGGTTTTGGTTTTATATCAAAAGGTATGTCTGTTCCAAACAGATACCAAAGAGCCTATTTAAATAGGACTCTAATTGAGAAAAGAAGTACAACATACTCTGATCTCTTTCTCTCTTTCTCTCTTTCTTCTCTTTACAGTATTTTATATTTCATATTTTCTGGGCAATTGATACATTCTTGGCAAATTCTTCTGGTACAACTGTGCATTGTATCAGATTCCTGTGAATTCTTGGGTTGTATCTTGGAGTCGTTTGTGATCGTTAGAACCTGCACGGAGGGAGCGCATAACGACTTTAGGATAGCGCCTTTGACGTGCCTCTCACAATCACACAGGCTACTTTCTGAATTCTTTCATCTTTTACTTATTCTGTTATATATTTGTATGTATAGTTTATATTGAATTGTGAAAACCTATTTAAAAAGAATCTGTTTTGCTTTCAATATTATTGTATAAAATTGATTTAAGATAAATATTTTGCAATTCCCACAACAGGAAGAATATACAATAAACTGGAAAACTTAGGAAAACAAGAATAACAACAATTTCAGGTGTAGAAAGTTAAAGGAGAGGGCCTCATTCTATACACACGGAGGGAGAGAGGAAGAAGCTCCCCTGTAACAAATGCAGGAATTAATTCTGCATTAAACCTGAATTAATTCTGCAAAACTGATGGGTTTAATTCCATCATCAATAGAGGAGACTAGGTTTTGTATACAAATTCCTGCAGCCTACACATCTGACTTGGCCCAAAAAGATTAAGATAGGCGGGCCAAGCCCAACCTCCATACTCAATCCATTCCAGCAAACCCAAGCCCAAGATTCAAGATCCACGATCCACGACATATGGATCATGGATCACAGATCACG
The DNA here is from genome assembly GCF_055761805.1 of Camellia sinensis. Lineage (NCBI taxonomy): Eukaryota > Viridiplantae > Streptophyta > Magnoliopsida > Ericales > Theaceae > Camellia > Camellia sinensis. The sequence goes on from NC_138972.1 coordinate 67,446,781, forward strand.
GACTGGACTTGGCCCTGTCCGGTCTGGGCGGGCGGGCAGCATGCATGCGCGTTTTTGCATAACCAAATTGAACCATTGTCTTGGCCCAAGTCCATCCTTGAAGCATCCATAACTCATTTCATTTGGAAAATTTGGATACCCCAAAGGGTTTATACCCTTATGCAAAAAATGGGTTTTAATTACCCATCAATGCTCTCCTCTACAATCAATGTAGGATACAAGGTTTTATACCTTTCCCAACACATTTTTTATGAGGCCAACTTAATGAGTCAATTTCTCATTCAAGCCTTAATGGTTTTTGGTCATTCTTTTTTGTGGTGTAAAGATTATACTACAAAGAATCTAAACCCACTTTACTCCATCTCAATTGAGGATTGACACCCACTTTAATTTTGCTTAAGGTCACCAAAAACCCATTATTTTTTCAACAATCCCCCACATGAATAATAATTGACCGAATAATAATAAATGGACAATACTTAACAACAAAGACTTGGAGAGAGTGCAATGGAATAACCTCGGCATCGGAAAAGGTAGCTTTTGGTTTTGAACCCCTCCTAGTGAAGTCTATCGGATTTACTGGCTGTCCAGTGAACAAAAAGTCTTGAACTATTCTACCGTTTATATAAACCAAGACAACAGACCTCACACAAGAATTACTCCAACCATCGTTTTGTTCTCATTGTTGTGTTCGATTTGGCCTTGGAACACTAGCCTGGTTCAGTGAATAGTTTAAAGAATTAGGCCCTGTTAATTCTTATAGAAATGGCCCCACTTCATACTCACATAGGTGACTCTACTTGAGTATCCTGTTATACTCAGCTCAACAGCTTAACACGCTAGAGTCATTAAAAGCTCATCTTAACTTCTACACTTGCAGGTATCACAAATAAAATGAATAGCTGGAGGTTTAACCTCCTCAGTGACATACCACTATTACACACAATTAGGTTGTCCCATTGAACCTAGATCTTGGGATCTCCAGTCAACTAGGTTGGGTTTCCATTTCGGTAACACCTTACATTACAGGCCTTAACCCTATTCCTTTTGACGACTACTCTACTAACACTCGATTTAACCCTTTAGTTAGCGGATCTGCAATGTTATCCTGAGACTTTACATAGTCTAAAGCGACAACTCCGTTCAAGAGTAGTTGTCATATGGAATTATTTCTATGACGAATATGTCTAGACTTTCCATTATACATATTACTTTGTGCCCTGTCCAATCGTCGATTGGCTGTCACAATGAATATATATAGCTGGCATAGGTTTCGACCAATGTGGAATATCCTCAACGAACCGGCGAAGCCATTCAACTTCTTCAGTTGCTTTATCCAAAGCAATAAACTCAGATTCCATCGTTGATCTTGATATACACGTTTGCTTGGAAGATTTCCAAGACATGGTTACCCCTCCGAGGGTAAACAAATAACCATTAGTGGATTTGGAGTCTTTTTTATCAAATATCCAATTAGTGTCACTATATCCTTCTAGTATTGCTGGGTATCTGGTATAATGCAACCCATAACCTCGGGTGTAGCGTAGATAACCTAACACCTGCATAATGCCCCTCTAATGAGTAGCATTCAAATTACTTTTGTATCTACTAACCCTGCTAACCGAGTAGGCTATATTCGGACTTGTACGGCTCATCAGATACATCAAACTTCCAATGACTCGAGAATATTCTAGCTGAGAAATACTCTCACTGTTATTCTTGGTCAAATGTAGACTCACGTTTACCGGTGTCCTAGACACACTTGTATCTGATTTGTCAAATTTCTCAAGTATCTTCTCAATATAGTGAGATTCAGAAAGTACAGTACCATCAGATGTTCTGGTAATCTTAACACCCAAAATTATATCTGCAATGCCCATATCTTTCATGTCAAACTCAAAGTTTAATAAGCTCTTGGTAGTTCGAATCATTTCATCATTACTACCAACAATGAGTATATCATCTACGTATAGACACAAAATGACATAATCTTTGTCAGTGTCTTTGACATACACGCATTTGTCACACCCATTGATTTTGAACCCATTTGACAACATAGCGTTGTCAAACTTCTCATGCCATTGCTTGGGAGCTTGCTTCAAACCATACAGTGATTTGACAAGCTTACAAACTTTTTATTTTGTCCTGGAGCTGAGAACCTCTTGGGTTGCTCCATGTAGATTTCTTCATCTAAACTCCATTTAAGAAAGCTATCTTTACATCCATCTGATGTATCTCCAGACTACGCAAAGATGATATCGCAATCACCATGCGAATGGATGTAATCCTTGTCACAAGTGAATACGTATCAAAGTAATCTAGGCTTTCGCACTGCCCGTATCCTTTGATAACAAGTTTAGCTTTATACTTATCAATTGACCTATCAGCTTTCATTTTTCTTTTAAAGATCTACTTACTCCCCAAGGCCTTACTGCCTGGGGGTAGATTAACCAACTCCCAAGTGTAGTTCTACAAGATGGAGTCGATCTCACTTTTGATTGCTTCTTTCCACAAAGGACTTTCAGGTGAAGTCACAGCTTCATAGAAAGTTCGAGGTTCTCCCTCTAACATATAGGTCAAGAAGTCCGGACCAAAAGACTTTGCAGTCTAAGCCCTCTTACTTCTTCTTGGCTCATCCACATCTTCAGCTTGATCATCAACTTGATCATCTAAGTGATCATCTGTTTGATCAGCTATGTGATTATTGTCACCTTCAACCTCTTTTATGAAACTCTGAATCCCTTATTGAAGACGACACAGAAATACATTTTCAAAGAAAGATGCATTTCTTGGTTCCATGATAGTATTCTTGTGTATATCTGGAATAACAAACCTATACACAAAAAATCGATATGCACTACTATTATGTGCATACCCAATGAATACAAAATCCGCTGACTTTGGTCCTATCCGAACCCGCTTGGGTGTAGGCACCACCACTTTTGCAAGACACCCCTACATTCGAAAGAATTTATAAGAAGGCTTGATGCTTTTCCATAACTCATACGGGATCTTATCCACATTCTTCCGAGGCACTTTATTCAAAATGTAATTCGCGGAGAGAATTGCTTCCCCCTACATGTTCTGTAGCAATCTAGAACTTATCAACATTGTATTTATCATCTCCTTTAGCGTCCTATTCTTCTGCTCAGCAATCCCATTTGACTGAGAAGAATAAGGCGCTGTGATTTGGTGGATAATCCTGGATTGAGCACAAATCTCAATAAACGGTGATTCATACTCCCCACCACGATCACTTCTTAAAGCCTTAATCTTGCGGCCTAATTGATTCTCAACTTCATTCTTATAAAAAACAAACTTGTCAATAGTCTCATCTTTGTTTTTGAGCAAATACACGTAACAATACTTAGTGCAATCATCAACAAAAGTGATGAAGTACTTATTGCCACCACTTGATTGTATAATCTTTAAGTCACACACATCACTATGCACTAAGTCCAATGGCTCTGAACTTCTTTCACTAGAATGAAACGAAGATCTTGTCAACTTTATTTCAACACAAGTTTTACACTTGTGTTTTGGGTTAATCTTAAAAGATGGTATGTGATCTAACTTGATTAATCTACGTAAAGATTCAAAGTTCACATGTCCTAGTCTACTATTCCACAAATTGAAAGACTCAAGCATGTAAGTAGAAGAAGATGCATCTTTATTCATCTCTGGGATAACAGTCATTACATTGAGTTTAAATATACCCCCCAACATATAACCCTTACCCACATACACTCTGCTCTTGGTAAGAACGACGTTGTCGGACTCAAAAATCATGCAAAAACCATGTTTGCTAAGAAAAGACCTTGAGACAAGATTCTTACGAATATCCGGAACATATAAGACTTCGTTCAAGGTCAGCTCATTTCTTGAGGTCAACTTCAAGACCACCTTTCCTTTCCCCTCAATAGTTGAGGTAGTAGAATTCTCCATAAACAACTTCTCACTGTTTGTAATTGGCTTGAAAGTTGTAATTGGTTTCTTCTTAAAGCATATGTGGCGTGTAGCCCAGTATCAATCCACTATTCTCTTGAGTTTGAACCTACCAGATTTACCTTAGAGACAACGGTAGACAAGTGCATGTCATCCTTATCATGGGAGTGCTCTTACATATCTGCCATGTGAGCGCGAGGTTTGGTCTTGTATGGCTTCTTCTGCTTGCGGCAGTCACTAGTCTGATGCCTCTCGCTACCACAGTTGTAGCACTTCCCTAAGAACCGATAACCAAGTTCATGCGGTTTGTATGTCGGCTTCTTTGCAATACCACCCCTTGGCCCCAGCTTTGAGCCCTTATTCACAGGAGGCTTCTTCTTAGACCATAGTCTTAGTCCAAGTCCATCCTTGGGTCGGCAACGTGCGTGTGGTAATTTTTACTTAACCAAATTAGACCATAGTTTTAGCCCAAGTCCATCCTTGAAGTATCCATAACTCATTTCCTTCAGAAAATTTGGATGCCTCAAGGACTTACACCCTTATGTGAAAAATGGGTTTTAAATACTCATCAATGTTCTCTTCTATAATCAATGTGGGATACAAGGTTTTACCTTTCCCAACATATTTTTCATGAGGCCAACTTAATGAGTCAATTTCTCATTCAAGCCTTAATGATTTTTTGTCATTCTTTTTGTGGTGTAAAGATTTTGAAAAATGTTTCAAACCCCCTTTCCCTCCCACCCCCTTTCCCTCCCATTGGCCAGCTTTTCTTTTTCTCTTTTCTTTTTTTCCTTCTCCTCTAATCACCACCCGTCACGTGTGTGTGGGGGTGGTGTGGGTGATAATTGAAGGGGGTCTCTATCAATGCTGAAAGATTTTACTACAAAGAATCTAAACTCACTTTACTCCACCTCAATTAAGGATTAACATACACTTTAATTTTACATTAAAGTTACCAAAAACTCATTATTTTTCCAACAATAAATAGATAATATAAGATAATATCATAATATATATCTATATATATATATAAGAATTGCTTTGTTAAAGATGACTTGTCTTTGCATTCTCATTTTGCCTTCAATTTTCTTTTTATTTTACCATATGCAGAATTGTTCCCATGTGATAACTAGGACAAAGGCACATCCTCCTAGACTATCACAATTATTATTTTGTCCAAAAAAAAGTTAAATTCACTAATATCATAATTTTTATGGTATTTAATTAAGGGTTGGGCTTACGGGTTGGGTTTGTAGAACCTATTATCAATCATATTTTAATGATCCAAATCATTCATTCTGTAGGATATTTTATATATATCATTTCTAAAAAAGATTAAGTCAGTCTAATAATTGTAATATTTTTAATTTTTTTTATATTTTTCTTCAAAAATTAGATGGTTTACTTTTAAAATGATCATTCATTTTTTTGAAGATACACATGATAAAAGAAAAATATTATGATTATCAAATTAATTTAATTTTTTTTCATAAATAATATACACAGAGGGGCCTTACAAAATAGATAGTTCAAATCATCGAAATATGACTCATGGTAGGCCCTACAAGTTGAGATTTTTATTTTTTATTTTTTTTATTTCTTGAGATTTGAATATGAAAGAAGTTAAACCTTTTACTTAATTCTTTATTTTCTCTATTTAACCATTTATATGAATATTAAAATTATATAAATTTTATACCATGTTAAATAAACGTTGGACTAAAAAATATAATTTATTTTAATCTTGACTTAAGAGCATCTCTAGATTTGAATATGAAAAAATCCTTCATTTCATTTATATGAATATTAAAATTATATAAATTTTATACCATGTTAAATAAACGCTGGACTAAAAAAATAATTTATTTTAATCTTGACTTAAGAGCATCTCTACTTAAATTATCAATTTTGAGGTGGCACTTTTAAGACTAAAATGTGATATTATTGTGGTCCATTCAAACGTATAAAATTGAGTTGTTAATTAGTATGTCTTAATACTATATTTGGAATAGCATAAAAAAGATGTCAAATTTTTTAATTTACATTATTTGAATAGTAAGGACTTATAAAATATTTTAAAAAATGAAAAATTTTGAAGTAAAAATAATAATCATTATAGCAGTCCAAAAAAAAAAAAAAAATTGTACAAATAACATGAATATTTTAATCTCTATTTTACTTTTTGACATATGAATGTTTATAAATTTGTTTAAATTGTAAGAGACTCCAATATAGCAAAATGATGTTAGAATACCTCTAATGATGTCCCAAATCTTGACCCAAAGTTAATTTTAATCATACACTCATAAAATGTAAAATAAAATAAAATCAAAATAAAAACTCCAATTTTCTGTCAAATATTCAAACTAAAATTTGTCATTTCAATAGTGACAATCATGATCATTAAATTTTTTTTTAGATCTAACGTGTCAAAATAACACATAACTATTGGTGTGATTTGTTTTTTGTTTTTTATTTTTATTTTTTGAGCATTACCTCCACTACCATTATCACTAGCACTAATATAACTATTAGGCCATGTTTGTTTGAGCGGACTGGATTAGCATTCCCATGATTAATAGTCCTAGGACTACGAATCCGTTGGATTATGTATCCTATCTTAACTAATAGTCAAGTTTAAAATAATTAGTCCATACTTCAATTATTTAATCAAACATTGGATTAATAATTTTATTGGACTATTAGTCCAATTCCAAGCTCATGTCCACCCAAACAAACATGGCCTTAATATATTAGCCTTAAGGTTGCAATGTTGACATGTTTTGTCTATTTGTATGTTATGCATGAAAGCGAGTATAATAAAAGATGTACAATATTTTTAAGTTTCATTATCATGTGCTCTTAGGCATATGTTAACAAGACCCTTTAAGTAAATTTTAGAATGTGTATTTGTAATATATCCTTGATTTTTTAAAATTATAATTTGGATTTTTTACTTTAAGGTAGTGTTTTTTTTAATGAAAAAAAAAATAATGGAATGGTTTTTGTGTAGAGGTTAAAAAATAAGGGTTTGGCTTTCCTCCTGTCCATAGCATGGAGGGTGCTGTTGGACCCATAGGGGCCTACCACGGGTCCCATTTTGATAATCTGAACCGTTCAATGTGTAGAACTCGTCGAGTACTATAAGCTTATAAAACATCATGTTGATCAGATATCGATAGTTACGTGATCAAATCAATTTTGTACAAAAAACAAATGGACAGTGAATAGTAAATGGTTGACCGAAATCTGATCTAATGAAATAGCTATCAATATCCGATCAAAGTGATTTTTTACAGACATATATTACTCGATGAGTTTTACACATTGAACGGTTTAGATTATTGAAACGGAACCAATAGTGGGCCCCCACGGGTCCAACAACACATTCTAGTCCGATTACGAACTGGACGGAAGCCAATCCCAAAAAATAATAATTCCATTCAATTTATTTGATTCAATGACATTTCACCTTCATATGGATTTTGAAAATTACAAATATTTTTTTGTCATAATTTTTTATTTAACATAATTAATGAAAAAAATTCCTAAGGACATTTCACCTTCATATGGATTTTGAAAATTACAAATATTTTCTTGTTATAATTTTTTATTTAACATAATTAACAAAAAAAAAAAAAATTCCTAGGGACGTTCCTATGCAACAATAAAATTACTTGAATTTTTATTTTAAAATATATTTATGATATTATTAAAAACTGTTAATTAACTTAATAATTTATTAACAAAATAAATCATATGTCATGTAATTAAAAACTTAAAAAGATGAGATGCAGTTTCTATAACTACAAAAAATAATCCATTTTAAACAAATTTTATAAAACATATTTTTAATTTACTTAAAATGTAAATATTATTACGTGTAAATAACCCATACCTTGCATAGGCATACTTAAGTAATATATATCTAAAGAGTCGTGATTCCGACCCGCAGTACGGAGGTACCCAGCACCCCACCTCCACGCCGGGCTGGCAATGGAGGAAAAGAAAAAAAAATAAAAATAAAAAATAATTTTTGACCAATGGGAGAGATGCCAGCACCCCACTGGGTCCAACTCATTTTCGATATCGAAATTGACAATTTGACAGGGGTGGTACTCCCATTAAACTTGTTTGGTTTGATTTTGGGAGATGAGTTTGGGAGATAAAAAGTACGAAAAATTATTTGGTTTGGTTTTTTTGAAAAGATGTTTTGGAAAATTATTTTGAGATGGAGTTTTGGAAAAAGTGATTGATTTGATGTGTATGAGAGAGGGATTTGTTTGGAAAACTTGTTTGGTTTACAAGTTTTGGGAAATTTTTTTGAAAAAATTTATTTGGTTTGAGTTTTTCTGAAAACTCATTTGTAGAGAAATTTTCCCAAAAAATTTTGGGAAATTCAAACCAAACGAACCCTTTGTTTTCTCACTGTTGTTTGTTTGTTTTTTTAATATTTTTTTGTCTTTTAGTATTATTATTATAATATATGTCGGTGGTGCAATCTGAACCTTTTTTCTTATTTATATTGTATTTTATTATTTATATACTATTATTAATATAATATAAATTATATTAAGATATGAAATACACAACAATTTATATATAAACTTAAAATATATAGAAACACAGAGAATCATGTAAAATTATCAAATAATATAAATTAATAGACTAATAAAATATATTTTAGTGAGCCAAATGTATAACATTTAGTTCTGATCACACCCCAACTTATATTTTGCTAGTCCACAAGCAAAACAAACTAAAAATAGAATAAAACAAAATAAAATCTAGTTATGCCATTTTCGTAGGAAACACAATTGTATTTATCATATGTAACTAGCCTTTGAACCCCCAAATTACTTCTAGTGAACGAGTTGTAATCTCATGAGAGTTTACAATGAATATACCCCCAAAGTTCAAAAAGAAATTCCATAAACATTTTTTTAAAGAAAAGAAAATTATTCAGAGATAATTATTAACTTTAATATATTAGCAAAATAATTATCAGAGTTTAAAACACTAGCAATTAGTAAAAGTAATCTATCTATCTTAAAGCTTAGTGCGTGTAAATTATAGTCAACAAAAATATTATTTAATCTCAAAATGAAAGAAGACTTTAGTTCTATCGGAAGCATATTTCAACTAAAATCTCACAAATACTGCACTCAATAAATGAATCACTAGATATGGTGCAAATTTATGTACTCTCAACATATGCGAGTAAAGTTAATATAAAAGAAAATCTATAACGCCCCAAAATAATTAACGTAAGAAAAGCTCAAATTTACTCCATCAACATGATTTTATTCCCAACTTTAAAACTTCCATTGCTTATATGTATATGAGATATAATGCCTTATCATTAATATCATCATCAAATCTATAAAATTTGAATTCATTATACTTTAGAGATTAACAAAAGTACTCTGCATGCAATTATACACTTAACGATTCTTAGAATATGGACCTACAGCAAGTGACACTATGAGTCAAACACAATTTAATGCCTTCATGGGCTATAAGTTCCAAGGCTTACGCTTAGTTACACAAAATGGTTATCAAAACGCATACATGTAAAGCCCTCGACTTGTCAAAATAATAACAAAAGAAAAGAGTCGTGTGCCTTCAAAATACACTCCACACATTTAACTCGGCGGAATCACCACATTCTTTCTTACACAAATCCACTAGGGTGAGCACAAAGTCCAATAGGAAGATCTTAACAAAGTATATACATTTTATACAGTCTCCTGAGATGAATTCATATGCCATGTCATGCTCAAAATATATTTCTTTATCTTTTGAAAATCTTATGCACAATGCTATTTTGAAAATACAACAAGTCAATAATTTCAAAATAATTCAAGGGGTGGTAAATACGACTCAGGTAGTACCTACTCCGTGGGTGTTTTTGGTGTCTACGAGTAGGCATATCAAGCACTACTAATCGCCCCTTTACTGATTTCTAACCGGAAGGCATGTAGTATCTACTCGGCAAGTGTTTTTGGTCTTTCACCATGGACACTCAGGCCAACTTAAACAATACCAAACTACACCCCTATCCGGACTTGCCAACGTATTTACCCCAAAACAACTCAAAATGATCTAGTTTCACAAAACAGTTCCTTTCTCAAAACAAAAATTTCAAATGCTAATTCGAAATCAATAATAATGAAATGCAACATGTAACAATGCATTATAATTGTTCCATTATCAATTCTACCATACAATCTTCCATTGTAATCAAATTTTCACAGCTCTTTCCAATGTAATTTTCACAATATGTTTTACGAGAGATAAATAACAATATTATATTATATGCATTCTCCACATGTTAATCGTTATTTTCAAATTTCGTCTATTCAAGACAAACAAATAATATGCTATTCATCAAGCTGTAAAGTTAATCATTTCTCATTTTTGCATGAATCCCCCATTAGATACAAACATTGCAATCCCTCCATCATTTATTCACCATAATACTTTATCAAGCATGAGTTTTATAACATCTCAACATTTTTTTTTTCCAAATCCCTAAATTTTTAGGATTTCCACAAAACTAGATTTTTTTCGATTTTTGAAAGGATTTTTCCAAAACAACACTCACATTTAACAACATAGCTCATTCTCTCAATAGTTTGAAGAAGTATAGAGAAAATCCATTTCTAGAGTTCATAAACCCAAAATGATAGTTCAAAATATAAAGAAATGGTTTCAAACAAGCATAGACTTGCATATATATATATATATATATATAACTCTAAGAATATCCCTACCTCAAGCTTGGAAGAGGAAGTAGAATTTAATGTCAATGAAATCTTGATTTGATTGTTGAAAACATAGCCCTCGTCGCCTTCTTCGATTTGATGTAAGAACCTCTATCAAAATCTTGATAGTTTTTGCTAAATCTTAGAGAGAAGTTTGAGTTTGGAAGGGTTCGTAGAGAGATAGAGGAGAAAAGAAGAATAGAGAAATGAAAAAAAAAATGAGTACAACACGTTTTTGGCAACAAATTTGAGGAAAATGGCTCAAAATTCGAGACAGACACTTGCAAAACCACACGAGCGGTTTCAAATTCCATACAAGTGGAAATCTAAATCCGCATGAACGGATTTACACATACTTTACGAGTGGTTTGAGCCAGAGACGAACTTAGGATTTTTACCAAATCCACAAGAATGGTTTTCTACCCATAAATTCCCAAATTCCGTGAGTGATTCCGCATGAGCAGTTTTACCAAATCCGCATGAGTGGTTTTGCCAGCCAAAGCCAAAATTTGATTCCATACCTTGATATAAGTTCTTACGCCCAAAACTCAAAATTTTAACCTGGAAATGTTAAGAGAGGTTAAAGGCATAATTGAAATCTTAACGACTCAATACAATAATCAAAATGCCGAAAGTAAAACAAATCATCTAACTACATAATACCGGTCGAGTCCAGGACCCGAGACATCACAACGTCCTCACTTAGGAAATTTCGTCCCCTAAGTTGAGTTACACCTCTCACCAGCAACACCCAAAAGAACAATGACAACTCAACAATAAAAGGACTTCGAACAATAGTAACCACACTAATGACAATAACGAATCAACAACAATAACAATTCAATAATAGCACAAAGATCTCAATCTCGACAATATTTTATTGCCATCACCATAGTTTCCATAGGCCATAGCCACAATACCAATAATAACTAATACGATAATCATAAGCATGAAGTTCAACAACAATTGTGACAATCCTTCAACAATTCTCATGCTTGAAAGAAACCACAATCATAATAATAAGTGGTTAGCAATTATAACGCTCCATTCTCAAACACTAGATAATATTACAATCTAGAACAAACTAAGCGTTCTCAAACACATTCGAATACTTGGAGTGGACTTCCGCCTCCTGTTCCCAAGTTGCTTTCTTAACTCAACGGTGTCTCCATAACACCTTCACTGACGGTGTAGTCTTGCCCCTCAACACTTGTTTTAGGACATCTAAAATTTGAACAAATTGTTCTTCATATAAGGCATCCTCATCTACCTCTAAGTTGACCCAATCAAGTACATGTGGAGGGTCCGATTTATTCTTCCTAATATATAGAACACATCATGAACCCCAGAAAGTTGTGGCGATAAGGCCAAACGGTATGCCACTTTCCCAATTTGTTCTAAAATCTCAAAAAGTCCAATAAACCTTGGAGACAATTTCCCACTCTTCCCAAATCTTGTCAAACCCCATCTCGGTGAGATCATAAGAAATATATGGTCACCGACCTTAAAGGATAGAGGTCGTCTTCTTTTATCAACATAACTCTTTTGTCAGCTTTGAGCCATAGCTAACCTCTTTCGAATGAGAGTAACTTTCTCAGTCGTTTTTCGAAGTTACTTTGGGCCCAATATTGGTGCATGTAACACGCCCGCGAGGGACCCCGCTACAGTTCAGACTCGATTTGTGTCACGGTTCTTAATCTGAACCAAAGAGTCCAAATCCAGCAAATCGTTTTGAGAAACAGATTTTTTGAAAAGAAGTGCCAAACATGGACTGCTTTGCCAGATACAGAGTCGCCACCTAAATATTTTTTAATGGGGAAATTTAGGAAACCCTGACTCGGTGCCCGAAGGCCACATGTCCGTCATCACCGGAGTTGTCTCGGCTCGGGAGCTTGGGTACGATTGGGGAAGGTCAGCTATGAGCACCGCCTTTCGCCCGGTCCGAAGACCGGCCTCTACTAACTGTGATATTCACTTTTGAAGACGTTATGTGCTCTTATTCCAGTTATTAGCCTAGAATTAGTATGTTATGCGCACAGCAAACAAGTATAGACCAAATCGCCTAAATTGGAACAAAACATTGCATGTTTGCTTTGAAAAATGGTTTGCTACTCGCAAGTAGGCTAAAATGCAAGTTTTGCCACCCTCAAGTGGGATTTAGAAAAGATGATTTTGCCACTATCTAGTGGGCTTAAAACTCACAGTTTTCATGCATTATTCCAATTTTGGCAATTCAACCTTCACCCACAGGCACCCAAACAGTTCATCTCACATAAGCATCTAGCCACATGGTATGCATGCTATCATGGCAACATTTGCACGTATGCAATATGCTAAAGCGAAAATACTTACATCGTACTCCGTGCCGAAACAATAAACTAGTTAGCAAACATGCATGTCCTAGCTCATGTTAAATTGCCTAATGCAACACATACAGGATGCAATCAAAGTAGGCTCGGCTAACCTAAACATGGCATATGAAATGCGATCAATTTGATGCACGTATTCATTGAAGTACAAATACAGTTAGCATGATGTACCGAGCCTGATGCATGTAGTACAAATGCATGAATGCACGCATGCATAGCATAATGTATGCTAATTTTAAAAGTGCCCTAGTCTACCATCATAAGCGGATAAGTAAAAGGGAAGAAAGAAGTGGGGATTGGAAGACATACACACCACTCACACACACTTATTACAGATTTTCCCTCACTCGGAGGGACCAAATAAATATTACAAGTAATTAACTACGCAGGCTAATTAAATATTACAAACCATCTAATTAGCTAAACAAATTAACTAATCTGAGGAAAACAGATAAACTGCCTCGGGAGAAGAACTCGATGCAATGCATGCTCGGTCCTGTTCGGAAGTGCGTGGCCATGCATAGTCTGCCTCTGTTTTCCCTGCTCTGCCTCTCTGAAGACTATCAAAGTCTCAAGGATGCCTCTATGGATACTGGGAATCACCACCGGCTGAGTAGAATGCCTACCGGCAGTGTCATGTGGTCACCGGCACAAAATGAATCCATCGGCTGGTTATTCACTGCCGGTCGGCAATCTATATTGTCGGTCGGCAAAAAATGCCTGCAGAACCTGCAACTCACAGCAGCAGAGGACAGAACTTGCATGGCAATACAATTCAAACAATGTATGCACCAATCATGTCCCCTATCATGTTTGTGACTCAAAAGGGCATGTGTCTCGATTCTCGGACCACCAATCACGCATTTCCATGCATGATGGCCCAAGTAATCAAGTGTGCAACTTTCATGTCAAATGAAGTGCAAACCAGACAAACAAACCAAGGCCCAATTCCTATCATCAAGTCAAGGAATAAGGCATGCATGCAAGATGCAATGCAACCTAGGCATGCAAACTAAGGGTGCAACATGACATGGCAAGACACTTATGCAAGCATACAAGCAAACATGAGGCAATGCAAATGGATAAAAAGATGGACTTATACATGATTTAGGCAACTTTAAATAGGCCTAAAACAGTGGCCAAAGTGACCAAAATAAGGGACCAAATACACATACACGCATGCACATGTTAAAAGGCCAACACTTAGGCACAAATGAGGCAACTCTCAAGCACACTTGAAAAGGGATATCATGGACAATTAGCATGCAACATAAGCTCTGAAAATCATGCTAAGATGGTGTCAAACCAAGCAAACAAAATAGACCAAGCATGCAATGAATGGCCCAAGTATTTGAAGCAAGTCAAAGGGACTCGAACCATGACTAAGCCAACCAAGCCTCACAAGGCTAAGAGGACTTAAAATAGGTTCAAGACAAACCTAGACCATGCAAAGGGGACTCTTAGATGGCATCTAAGTGGCTCAAATTCAAAGGCATGCACAAATGCCAAAACATGAAGCATGCTACACAAGCTTTCAAAGCGTTAAAGATGCGTCCGAGGCAAACATATAGGCATGCAAATGGGACTGAAATGACATGGTGGATGGTTCCAAATCACCAAATCGATGCAAAAATGTCATGCTATACGTTCATATACTTAAGGCCAACAAGCCGGAATGTAAAGGGGCTATACTAAGCATGCCAAATCTGACCCCAACAACCTAGGACAGACCTTAAACATGGCAAAATATGCACAAAAGCTTCACAAGACTAAGCCTAAAACATGCTTGAACAAAGGCTAACAACCTAAGGCATATTAAGGCAATAACAAGGCATTACATGGTAGGTATGCTAAGCATGCATGGTGTACCAAAACCAACACACAAAAAGGTTATATCATGGCATAATAAGCATGGAAAACAACCAAGACATGATCAACATGAAGCTTAGCTAGATGCTCCCTCAAGAAGCCAAAAAGGGTCCCTTTCAAGGACAACAAGGGGAGGGGATGGCCCTCCCCTTTTGGAGACTTCAAGGCACCATCTCCGCCACTGAAATCCCTCAAGATTTCAGTGGTGAAGAGGCCCAAACACCAAAGTCTCGAAACTTGCACAAAATAGCACAAAATGAGGCCTTTCAAGGCCTAAGAGGGGTCAAACACCTCCAAACCAC
This sequence comes from Camellia sinensis, assembly GCF_055761805.1. NCBI lineage: Eukaryota > Viridiplantae > Streptophyta > Magnoliopsida > Ericales > Theaceae > Camellia > Camellia sinensis. The sequence goes on from NC_138972.1 coordinate 67,462,033, forward strand.
AAAACACTCTAAACAAACAATTTAGAGGGCCTAAAAAAAGAACTTTTTTGTATTATACACCAAGCTCAAAAACGATTTTAAGATAGGTAAAAATACAATGCAAAAATGGGGAATAAAGGGGGTAGTTTCTTACCCTTGAAGACCCCTTCAACAATGATGCTCCAACAGCTCCTTTTAGGTTGAAAACAGCTCCAAAACTTCAAAACCAACCTCTTAGAACCTCAGTAGCTAAGTGAAGGTGAAACACTATGTGTTTGTGTGCAATAGTAAGACACAAACACACTTAAACACACACAAAAGGGAGATATAAAGATAGAAAGTGTATGGTTTCTAACCCTAGAACTCAAAACCCTAAAAATGACTGTCTAGACTCTCTAAAATATCTCAAGTGTCTAAACCTTGCAACAAGAGAGAAGGGCTCCTCTTATAGAGCTCCTTGTCTTGTAAAGCTTACAAGACAAGCTTCTAAAGAGGGAGATCCCTCCATACACGTGTATGGAGGGGAGCCAAATGCAAGACAGCCGTGACAAAATATCTGCAAAAGCAGATGCACAGTAGTCGGCCGGCCAAAGATGCCATTTTGGCAAAATTGAGTGCCGACCGGTAACAAATAGTGCCGACCGGCAATATACATTGCCGGTGGCAGCAAAAACCAGCCGGTGGCCTCTGGCCATGGCCGGTGGTGTGTGGAGGTGCCTCACAAGGCATTCCCTGCCCTTCCAAGGCAAAATGCAAGTGTTTGGTGCAAAACCAGACACTAAACGGTCAAGTTCGGAGATCCTGAGGCAAGGCGCGTAGCCGAGACCTCCGGGAACTCCAAACGAACACAAACATGGATGATCACCGGGTGTTCAAACGGTGACGTCCAAGTCTTGAGGATGGTAAAAAATGGGGTGTCTACAGTGCATCACCCATCTCGACCCAACAAACGGTGATCTGCAAGGTCGGCCATACAAGGCCTTAAACGGAGTCATCCCGATACTTGCCTAATAATTATTGTTATATGCAAACTCAATCAACGGTAGGTGCCTTTCCTAAGACCCCTTGAAATTAAGGACACAAGCTTTAAGCACATCTTACAAAATCTGAATAATGCGCTTAGATTGTCCATCAATCTAAGGATAATAAGCGATGCTAAGGGTCAACTTGTTTTCCAACACCTCTTGAAGGCTTTGCCATAATCAGATAGTGAAACGAGGATCTCTATCCGAAAAATGGTCATTGAGACCCTATGAAGTCGAACTATGCCTCTAATGTACAACTCTGCCAAATAATCAACTAAGTCGCCAGTGCGCATAGAAATGAAGTGCGTAGACTTAGTCAACCTATTAACAATCACCAAAACGACATCATTATCACGTTGTGTTCTCGGAAGCCCTGTTACAAAATCCATGGTAACATGCTCCCATTTTCACTTGGCTATAGGTAAGGGTTGTAGCAAACCTGCTAGTTTTTGGTGCTCAGCCTTCAGCTGCTGGTAAGTAAGGCGTCTCGAAACAAATAAAGCGATATCTCATTTCATACCTTTCCACCAAAATTGATGACTAAGATCATGATACATTTTAGTACCTCTAAGATGTACCGCAAAGCATGAGTGAGTGATGAAATTCTCGAAATACCTCATCTCTACAAGATTCTAGAACAAACAAACGGTCTAAATACCTCACACTTAAATCTGAGTGGCTGTTCAAACCTTTCTCTTCTTTCGCATTGAAGATCTTCTCATGGATTGTCTCTACTTCACGGTCACCCTGTTGTGCCTTTATGACTCTGCTAATCAAGGTGGGTTGTGCAATTAAGGTAAATAAGGTAACACCCTCACTAGACTCATCAAGATGCAAATCAAACTCGTCGATATCACCTAACATATCCCATTTGAATGGCCACACTTGCCACACTACTCACAGATTTTTGACTCAAGGCATCGGCCACAACATTGGCCTTCCTCGAATGATAGTATAACTCAAAATCATAATCCTCCATAAATTCCATTCATCTCCATTGGTGTAAATTCAATTTTTTTGGGGAAAACAAGTATTTTAGACTCTTATGATCGGAGAAAATATCAAACTTCTTGCCGTACAAATAATGCCTCCAAATCTTTAAGGCAAAAATTACCATTGCTAGCTCTAAGTCATGGGTGGGGTAGTTCTTCTCGTGAGCTTTCAATTGTCGTGAGCCATAAGCCACAACCACCCTTTTTGCATCAACGCACAACCAAGCTTATCCCAGGATGCATCACAATATATGGTATAACCCAAGCCTTTTTCCAGAATTATCAAAATCGGTGCAGTAGTCAACCTAGTCTTAAGTTCTTGGAATAACTTCTCACAAGTCTCGTGCCACATAAATTTGATACCTTTTCTTGTCATCCTAGTCAATGGTGTGGCTAGTCTAGAGAAGTCCCTTATGAAACGGTGATAATACTCGGCTACCCCTAGGAAACTCCAGATTTCAAAATTCTTAGGTTGTTCCCAATCTTGCATGACATCTATCTTAGAAGAATCTACAGCTACTCTTTCTCCCGACACAACATGTCCCCAAAATTTTATTTCTGTCAACCAAAACTCACATTTCTCAAATTTAGCAAACAATTGATGCATCCTAAGCAAGTTGAGCACTATCTGTAAGTGTTCCTCGTGTTCCTCCTTAGAGGTTGACTAAATCAAGATGTCATCTACAAAGACAACCATGAAACGGTCTAAAAATTCTCGGAAGACTCGATTCATCAAGTCCATAAAGGAAGCCGGTGCATTGGTTAAACCGAAAGGCATTATTAGGAATTCATAGCGGTTATAACGCGTGCAAAATGCCTTTTTCTGGATGTCCCCTCCCTAACTCTCAACTGATGGTACCCTGATCTCAAGTCTATCTTCAAAAAACAATGAGAACTTTTAAGTTGCTCAAATAAGTCATCTATTATAGGTAGAGGATACTTGTTTTTAACGGTAACTCAATTTAATTTGTGGTAATCAATACACAATCGCAATGAACCATCTTTCTTCCTCACAAAGAGAGCCAACACTCTCCAAGGTGATGTACTAAGGTGAATGAAGCCTTTGTTTAAAAATTCTTGGAGTTGGATCTTCAACTTGTGTAACTCAACAGGTGCAAATCTATATGGTGCCATGGAAATTAGTGCTATATTGGGCACTAAGTCAATGGAGAATTCAATCTCCCGGTGGGGTGGCAACCTGATAAGATCTTTAGGAAAAATATTCGAGTATTCATAAACTACCCTTGGTAAATCATTCCAAACCATGTTACCCTCATTGGCTAAGAAAATGGAAAAAAAGAAACTAAGTCCTCATCGACCCTTACGGCTATACAATAGTGGAATCGACCTATCACCCCGATCACATATAAAATAAAAACAATCCCCGGTAGGTGTACATACGAAAACTTGGTGGCGCTGACAATCTATAGCAGCCTGGAAGTGTGTCAATCAATCCATACCTAAAATAATGTCAAAAGTGTGCATGTCTAAGATGATGAAGTCAAAAGAGGAGTCGGTGATCTGCGACCTCAATCTCGCAAGAGCGGCACACTTGCCCCAATGCCACTCTACCCCCAACCGGTGACTCAATCCAAACCGAGACAAACTAGTGAAGGCCGCCTCAAACTCAATCACTAACAGGTTCAGTTACTTGAGGTTTTGAAATTCTTGCCTCAATCTCTCCCTAGTAGTGGGAGGTAGCTATTTGTCTTGGAAAGTGATGACAAAAGCTTCCCATGTCAGACCCACTCTATCTTTGGCGTACTTCCACTATTGGCCTGCATTCCCTTTTAGGTAGTAACTCGCTAGAGTCACCCTTAGTTCACTATCATTGATGTGAATTATGTCAAATGTCTTCACCATTTGCTCGAGCCACTCATCTGCCTTCTTGGGCTTCGGGCCACTGTGAAACTCATCTGGCTTTGCCCGCAAGATTTCTTGAGTAAGAAAGCTAGCCCTTGTCTCTACGACATTCTTTTGAGTTTGGTTCTCTACCCTCAAGATGTTCATTGACTCTCTCAAAGCCCCAGTCATTTCTTGGGCTAGAGCACCCATAATAGCTTGACCCACTTGCTCCGGGACTCCCACTTGTCCTATTTGCTTGGCCATATTAGCTTGGCCTGCTTGCTCAACCATATTAGCTTGGCTGAACCCCTCTTCTTGCACTGAAACCTTATGAATTGATACTTCATGAACACCTCAGCGAGGCCTACCACACCTCCCGCCTCTATCACTATGAGCCTGGCCTTTTCCTGGCATCCTATTTAAGGACAAGAATAAACAATTTAGCACACAAACACATATGCGCTCGCAACTATATCTCACACGTCCCATCATAATAATTTTATAAGTTTCAATTTCATGTAAACAATTAGTTTCACTCCACGTAAGCCCTTAATCATGTAAACACATACGGATTAGTTTTTTACGATGAAATTTGTCCTATGAAATACCTAGAATTCATATTAGAATGAACATTAATCAAGTGCCCTTCTAATATGACTTCAAGGAATTTAATAGGTGCAAACAAAATCCTAAAAGTTCAATACCATACCCATGTAGTCATATAAGCATGTTATCACATAACACCTAAAACATGGAACATCTCCTAATTTAATGAAATGAACCCATTGTAGAAAAAAAATCAATTCTCGCAAGCCCCAAGTAGTCAAACCTGGTAGCTTTGATACCAAGTTATAATGCTCCCAAATAATTAACGTAAGAAAAACTCTAATTTACTCCATCAACATGATCTTGTTCCCAACTTAATAACTTCCATTGCATAGATGTATATGAGATATAATGCCTCATCATTAACATCATCATCAAATCTACAAAATTTGAATTCATTATACTCTAGAGATTAACAAAAGTATTCCACATGTAATTATACATTCAACATTTCCTATAATATGAACCTATAGCATGTAGCACTACGATTCGAATACAATTTAATGCCCTAATGGGCTACAAGTTCCAAGGCTTACGCTTGGTTACACAAAATGGTTATCAAAATGCATACATGTAAAGCTTTCAGCTTATCAAAATAACAACAAAAGAGAAGAGCCATGTGCCTTCAAAATACACTCCACGCATTTAACTCGATGGAATCACCACATCCTTTCTTGCACAAATCCACTAGGGTGAGCACAAAGTCCAGTAGGAAGATATTAATAAAGTATATACATTTTATACAGTCTCCTGAGATGAATTCATGAGCCATATCATGCTCAAAATATATTTCTTTATCGTTTGGAAATCTTGTGCACAATGCTAATTTGAAAACATAACAATTCAATAATTTTAATATAATTTAAGGGGTGGTAAATATGACTCAGGTAATCCCTAGGTTAGTGTCTGCAAGTAGGCATATCAAGCACTACCAATCGCCACTTCACCGGTTTCTAGCCGGAAGGCACGTAGTAGCTACTCCACGCGTGTTTTCGATCTTTTACCATGGACACTCAGGCCAACTTAAGCAATACCAAACTATACCCCCTATTCAGACTTACCAACGTATTTAGCCTAAAACAACTCAAAATGATCTTGTTTCACAAAATAATTCCTTTCTCAAAGCAATATTTTCAAATGCTAATTCGAAATCAATAGTAATGAGATGCAACATGTAACAATGCATTATAATTGTTTCATTCTCAATTCTACAACACAATCTTCCATTGTGATCAAATTTTCATAGCTCTTTCCGATGTAATTTTCACAATATGTCTTCTGAGAGATAAATAACAATATTATATTACATGCATTCTCCACATGTTAATCATTATTTTTAAACTTCGTCTATTCAAGACAAACAAATAATATGCTATTCATCAAGCTTTAAAGTTAATCATTTCTCATTTTTGCATGAATCCCTTATTAGATACAAATATTGCAATCCCTCCATTATTTATTCACCATAGTACTTTATCAAGCATGAATTTCATAACATTCCAGCGTTTTTTTCCAAACCCCCAAATTTCTAGGGTTTCCACAAAACTAGATTTTTTTTCCATTTTTGAAAAGATTTTTTTCAATACAACACTCACACTTAACAACATAGCTCATTCTCTCAAAAGTTTGAAGAAGTATAGAGAAAATCCACTTTTAGAGCTCATGAACTTGAAATGATAGTTCAAAATATAAGGAAATGGCTTCAAACAAGCATAGACTTGCAAATATATATATATATATATATTACTCCAAAATATCCCTACCTCAAGCTTAGAAAAGGAAGGAGAGAAAAGCCCTAAAATTCAACGTCGATGAAATCTTGATTAGATCGATGAAAATGTAGCCCTCGTCACCCTCTTTGATTTGGTGTAAGAACCCCTATCAAAATCTTGATATTTTTTGCTAAATCTTAGAGAGAAGTTTGTGTTTGGATGGGTTTGTAGAGAGATACGGCAGAAAAGATAAATAGAGAAATGAAAAAAATGAGTACAACACATTTTTGGCATCAAATTTGAGGAAAATGGCTCAAAATTCAAGACAAACACTCGCAAAACCACACGAACAGTTTCAAATTCCGCACGAGTAGATTTACACATCCCTTACTAGCGGTTTGAGCCAGAGATGAACTTAGGATTTCTACCAAAGAACACAGTCTCTCAAAAGAATCCTAAATGTTGAAAAAGTTACACTAACACCTCTATTCATCATATCTATATCCAGATTTTACCAACTCTAAGATCAAATAGGTTGGGTTGGTAAAAGGTTAGGGATAGGTAAGAAAATGGATAAAAATCATCAACTCGTTTCTATGTGTAAGAGAATAGTCAAAATTATTATTTCATGTGTTTTACATCCTCTCTCTTCAATAATATGTACCATTGTACTCTCTTTCATACTCTTACTTTTCTTTCTTTTCTTTTTTTCTTTATTTCTTTGTTTTTTTTCTACTTTTTTTTTTCTTGGTAATTGTTTTTGTTTTTGTGTTTTTTTTTTTTTTTTCTTTTCTTCTCTATTCTCTTCATTATTAATTGCTCCACTCTTTTGCTCCTGAAGACAGTGGCCAGTTATCACTAGGGATTTATTGAATGAAAGGTTTGGCATGTAGGCTCAAATTGGTTTCTAAGGATTTTTGAGTGTGAAGAAAGAAATGTTAAAACTCAAATAATACAAAATTGCCTAAATCATTTCCTAGAGTTTGGTACAAACTTTTAACTTTCATGATTTTTAAAGAGTGTAAATGCAAGATAATTTCTCAACATTCAACCAAAACAAAGAATAATAAGATTGAACAACAAAATAGTGCGCTTCTAAATGAATAGTTAAGAGTAAATTTAATAACCCTCCAACAAAAGAATGACTCTAAACTCACAAGGGTTAAAAGGTCCACATTAGTCATCAAGATGTTCAAATCTATGTCCAAAAATCAATCAAATAACATTTGTGTGGCTATGTGCATGTGCAAATCAATCTGAGATGAGACATAAAATTATTTTTAATCAAAACATAGTGAAATAAACTAAAACATAATTAAATTTCTAAGGCAACAAAATTAACAATTAGTTGCATAAACAATTCAAAATTTTTTTGATTTTGTTTTCTTAAACATAACACACACACACACAACACAAAACACTAATTTTATTTTTATTTATTTATTTATTTTACAACACAGCAGCACACGAACATAAGTAATAATCTTTTTTATTATTTTTAAAATAAAAAACAACAACAAAATAAAAACAAACACAACAACAGACAAAGAAAAACATTTTTTTTTATTATTTTAACTTTTTCAATTAAAAGAAAAGAAAATCAAAACCCTTCCCTTCAACTTAATTGACATTGTCCTCAATGGTATATATCACAGAAATTGTAAAAGGAATAAAATTAAAACACGATAAAATATACATCACCAAAATGCAAGAGAAAGATGCCCCTAATTTTAAGGGAACTATTCCTGCAAAAAGGTTAGAAAGTAAACACAAATATACAAATATTTTTTTTTCTCCAGATCCAAGGCTTCATATTGATCTTCCTTTAAGTAACCCGTCTCAGACCAAATTTCTTTGGTCCTACTCAGTGGTTCCCTTCAAAGGTATACTCGTCTATTTTTCCGTAACACACCACACTGAAAACACGCAAAATAAAATGAAACAAAACAAAATGATATATAAATAAACAAATGAAACTAAAATGCTCAAGCTTCCTCCCAAGAATAGCTAAATTTATTGTCTTCAGAAATCAACACAAAATTAGTTTTGTCTTTTATTCCAATTGATGAGATATGGGTCCCTGTAACGAATAATTCAACCCATCCTACAATGCAGGACTAGGTTGTTGTAAATAACTTATTAGAAAATGATTAACGGAGTAGAGAAATATGTGTGTGAAAAGTATAGCGCATAAGGAAATCTCATGGGTGGGATCAATAAGATCAAAACCAAAAATAAAATCCGATCAAAGTTGATTTACTTTATCACAACATTTGTCAACAGTTATATTCCTTTCAATTTCTTTCACATGAGAGGCTGTAACTATGGAGGAAGAGAGTTGTTGCCATATCTATGGGTGCAACGTTAGGCCCAAGTGACAAAAATACTAACTCCATATCAGTTGTTGGATCACTGGATGGATGTGTTGTGGCTTCACTAGGTTTGATTTGCAACTATTTTTCAAAAATTTCACAGCGTGTACTCTTATGAAAATCTTGAACGAGTTGGTCAAAAAAAACCCACACCTCAACTAGAAACATCTCAAAATATTCACTTGATCATATTGTGTCTGCAAATTGACTTGTTTGAGAGTTCAACCCATTGTAAAAGAAATCAATGAATTTAAAGAAAGATCCTCCTATATTTCAACACAACCCATCGATATACACTCTTCCACAACCCTTCTCAAACATTTATTTGAAAAATCCCTTCATTATATTTCATAACTAAACCTTAGGTTTAACCCAAAATCCCCAAATCACTAATCCTTTCTAGGGAGCAAATAACCAAGCTAAAGATCATAATAAAGGTTGAAGAAATCCCACCTTAAGAGTAGAAGAGGAAGAGAGCAGGGGTCAAACTTTGATAGAGCCGAAAACGAGATCCTTTCTGGTTAGAATGAAGCTTTTGATGAGCTCTAACTTTTTCTCCAAGGAGCAATGGTGGAGAAATCAATGAATGATGGAGTATTTGAGGTTTTAAGCAAGAATTAGAGAGAGAAGAGAAAGAAATTATGGTTTGGAATATTTTAGAAAGAGATGAATGAAAAAGTGATTGAAAAATCCCTTTTCCTGAACTGATATACACGCAGATTGCTCGAGTAACCAAACCACCGCTCGAGTGTCAGACACAATAAGTGAGATCACTTGAGCAACAAAAACTCTGCTCGACCGTACAATGACACCCTCCTAGAAGTTTTACAGACTGCAGAGACTGCTCGAGCTAACAACACCCTACTTCCAGAAGTTTTGCAGACCTGCAAAAATACTGGAAGATCTCAAAGACTGCTTGAACGACCAAAGCACCGCTTGAGCGAACAAAAAGAAAACTAGACAGAAACTCCATTAAAAAACTAACTCCCAACCTGTTTCAAACACAACCAATAACTTAACTCAACTACCAACATATAACAAATGGCATAAACAACAATTAAAAGTACGGAATCCCGGATCTAAGATAACAAATGGCATAAACAATAATTAAAAGTATGGAATCCCGGATCTAAGATCATAAAATCGGTCGAGTCTAAACCAGAACCGTTATAATCTCCCCCTTTAAGAAATTTCATCCCTAAAATTTAAATCAAAGCAATAACCATCGGATCTTAATTCCATTGACCTTCCACAATAGTAGTAATGATAAAACCAAGTCCTCCAATACAAAACATTAAAATTCAAATTCTCAAAACATTTACAATGTTTATATATTACAGCATGAATAAAATTTTCAATACAAGTCTCAAATATCCATAAATAGGTCTGGATACATCTTATAGACTTCCGCCTCACGCTCTCAAGTCACTTTCTCGACTCCATGGTGTTATTACAACACCTTAACCATTGGGATAGTCTTGCCCCTCAAGACTTGATCCTGAGTATCTAACCCTCGAATTGGTCTCTCTTCGTACGAGACATCATCATCTACCTCTAACTCGATCCAATCTAGCACATGTGAAGGATCAGACTCATATTTTCGGAGCATACAAATATGAAACACATCATGAACCACGAATAGTTAGGGCGCAAGGCCAAATGATAAGCTACCTCCCAAATTCGTTCTAGAATCTCAAAAGCCCAATAAATCTAGGAAACAACTTGTCGCTCTTCCTGAATCTCATCAAACCCCATCTCGGCGATATATTCAAAAACACATGATCCTCCACCTCAAAAGACAAAGGCCTCCTTCTGCGGTTGGTATAACTATTCTGGTGACTCTTAGCCGAAACCAACCTCTTACGAATAAGCGCAATCTTCTCCATCATTTCTTGGACTAATTCTGAACCTAACATAGGTGCATCACCCACATCAGCCTAACACACAAAGGAGCTACAAGATTGGCCATACAAAGCCTCAAAAGGTGCCATATCAAAGCTCGCATGGAAACTATTATTGTAGGCAAATTTCACCAAAGGCAAGTTTCTTTCCCACAACCCATTAAAATCAAGGACGCAAGTTCGAAGCATGTCCTCTAAAATCTGAATAGTGCGTTCAGACTGTCGGTTAATTTGAGGATGATAGGCGGTACTAAAGGTCAATTTAGTGCCCAAGGCACCCTGTAGTCTCTACAACAATCCGAAACAATAGTTACTTGGACCCTGTGAAGTCGCACTATATCTCTAACATATACGTCGACAAGGTAGTCTTCAGAATCACTCGTGCGCATAGATATAAAGTGTGCAGATTTGGTTAACCGATCAACTGTTACCCATACGACATCATTACCCTATTGAGTCCTCAGAAGACCCACAACAAGGTCCATTTTGACATGCTCCCACTTCCACTTGGCTATAGGCAAAGGTTGCAACAAACTTGTTGGTCGTTGATGCTCGAGCTTCATTTACTAACAAGTAAGGCATCTCAAAACAAACAAGGCTACATCTATCTTTATCACCCTCCATCAAAATTGGCGACTAAGATCGTGATACATCTTTGTGCCTCCCAAATGTACCGCAAGGCGTGAATGATGGAACTCTCGGAGTACTTCCTCTCTAAGAGACTCTGGCACAAAAAGTCGATCTAGATGCCTCACACTTGAGTCGGAATAAACATTCAAGCCTTTCTCTACCTCCTACTAGATATCTTTCCCTGGATAAATTCCACTTCGCAATCACCCCGTTGTGCTTCTATAACTCGGCTTAGTAGAGTAGGTTGTGTAACTACAGTGAACAAAACAGTCGACTCGACGAACTCACCAAGATACAAGTCAAACTCGCCCGTTACACCCAATATCTCCCATTCTTGGATGGTGATACTAGCTACACTGCATACGGATTTCCTACTCAAAGGGTCGACCACCATGTTAGCCTTTCCTAAATGATAGTGTAACTTAAAATCATAATCCTTCATAAACTCCATCCACTTCCTCCGTCTCAAATTCAAATCCTTCTATGAAAATAGGTAATTTAGACTCTTGTAATCGAAAAACACTTCAAATCTCTTCCCGTATAAGTAATGCCTCCAGATTAGGCAAAAATCACTATCGCTAACTTTAGGTTGTGAGTGGGGTAGATTCTCTCATGTGTTTTCAATTACCGTGAACTGTACACTACCATATTCTTCTCTTGCATCAATACACAACCCAAACCTTCCTAAGACGCATCAAAATAAATCGAATAACTTAACTCTCTCTCCGGAATAATCAAAACTGGAGTAGTGGTGAGTCTAACCTTAAGCTCTTGAAATGACTTTTCATAAGTCTCACTTCACACAAATTTATTTTCCTTCCTTGTCAATCTAGTCAATGGTGAGGCCAATCTAGAGAAATTTTTCACAAAACATCAGTAGTACCAGGCTAAGCACAAGAAACTCCGAATCTCAAAGGCATTCTTAGGTCGTTTCCAATCTTACACTACCTCTATCTTGGATAATCTACAGTTACCCCTTCCCCGGACACTACAAGGCCTAGAAACTTAACTTTACTGAGCCAAAACTCACACTTCACAAACTTAGCATATAATTGGTGTGTTCTAAGCAACTCAAGCACAACTCGTAAGTGTTCCTCATGTTCCTCTTCAATCGACAAATATAACTATGAATTAGTCTAAAAACTCATGAAAGATTTGATTCATCAAATCCATAAACAAAGCCAGTGTATTAGTTAGCCCAAAAGACATTACTAAGAACTCGTAATGACCATACTGCGTACGTAATGCCATTTTTTGAATATCATCCTTCTTCACCCTCAAGTGGCGATACCCCGATCTTAAATTAATCTTTGAAAAATAAGGAGACCTCTTTAACTGGTCAAACAATTCATCTATTAATGACAATGGGTACTTGTTTTTAACAGTTACCCGGTTTAACTTCCGGTAATTGATACACAGTCGCAATGTGCCATCTTTCTTCTTAACAAAGAGAATCAATGCTCCCCAAGGCGAAGAATTAGGGCAAATGAAGCCCTTATCTAACAAATACTTAAGCTGGACCTTCAACTCACATAACTTGGCAGATGTGAACCTATATGGTGCCATGGAAATCCATGTTGTGTCTGGCGCTAAGTCAATTGAGCACTCAATCTCTCTATGTGGTGGAAACTCTATGAGATCCTCCAGAAAAACATTCAGATACTTTTGAACTACCCTTGGCAATTCACTCTAAATCATACTACCCTCATCGGCTACAGTGATAGTAAAAAGGAAACTCAACTCTCCTTGATCCTTAAGGTCATATAACAGAGGAATTGGGCTATCACCTCGGTCACACATAAAATAGAAGCACTCTCCTGATGGCGTACACACTGATACCCTCCCATGATAGCAATCTATCGAAGCCCAATAATGAGTCAACTAATCTATACCCAGGATTATGTCGAAAGTATGCATATCAAGAACAATAAAAATGAAAGATAGTCGGTGATCTGCGACCTCAATCTCACGGGAGCGGCATACTTGACCTAATGCTACCCTACCTCCAATAGGTGTCTCAACACACAGAAGAGACTCCAACAGTTCAAACTCCAAACCCAAAATGGATGCAAAAGAAGACGATATGAATGAATGAGGTGCACCGGTATCAATCAACACATCGGCAATAGAGTTGAACAACAAAAAGTTACCTTTCACTATGGAAGGTGCTAGCAACTGATCTGACATGGTAACAACATACACATGCCCTAAAGACCTTTAATCTATCTGCTCACCCCTTAGAACATAGGCTTGAAACACGGATTGAGTTGACATGATCCCTTGATTGGCCCTCGAGCTTTATGCTGACTGTGTTGGCTGATGGCTCTGTGTCTGTCTCGAACCAGATGCACTAGATGTGCCACTAGACTGAGGGCAAAAGCTTCTCAAGTGCCCTGACTACCCACACTGATAACAGGTAGGTAGTTGACCCGTCCTCTGATTTTGGCTCTGAGAACAAGCTGAAGACAGTGCAAACTGTTGCCTTCCTTATCTCTGCGGGCAAACTAAAGACTTATGGCCTAATTGACCACATTCAAAGCATGTTAAAACTAAAGACTTATGGCCTAATTGACCACATTCAAAGCATGTTAAGCCACCTTGATTACCTTTCCCTAACCCCAAATTTGGTACAGGAATGGTGGATCTAAACTGTGTAGCATGGGGCCTCATTCACTCCTGCTTTGTTTGTTGTCCCTAGTGTCCCCTTGAGCATCCTGACTTCTCTGCCTAGATCCCCTCATCCGCTCCTCCTTTATTTGGCTCACAGTCTCTAAGTGGGCCGCCAACTCCACAAAATGGTTGTAATCCCTAATCATTGACCTGATGACCTTGAAAATGAGCCCGGACCTCAACCGCTTCTCAAACTCGATGCGACAGTGTTCTTCCGTTGCCACAAGTTCTGGTGCAAGCCTCGATAAACTAGTAAAAGCCGCTTTAAACTCAGTTACCGGTGTATTCAACTATTTGAACTTCATAAACTGCTCCATCAACTTCTCTCTTGCTGTGGGTGGTAAAAACTTGTCTTGAAAGGTAGTGACAAAAGTCTCCCAAGTCACCCCAATACGCCCTCGCGCATACTTCCACCATTGATCCGCATCTCCTTTCAGCTGGAAAGACTCTAAGGTCATTCTCAATCTATCGTTATCAATGCCAAGCATCTCAAACATCTTAACCATCTGTTCAAGCCACTCGTCAGCCTTTAGTGGCTCTTTTGGATCCCTTAAAAACTCATCTGAATTCAACCAGAAGAACTCCCTCTTCAAAAAGTATGGCCCTATTTCTGTGACATGGGTCTGGACTTGATACTTAACCATAAGAATGTCCATGGATTCCTGCAACGCTCCTGCCATTTGACGTGTTAAGGTGCCCATGGCTTGCTGACTTGCTAGCTTAGCCACGTTGGCTTGACCAACTCCCTCCTCTATCGTCTAGGCCTGCCACACCTACCCCCACTACGTCCTCATCCGGGTATTCAAATAAAGGTACACAATAGTTTAGTACACGTACAAAGTGCTGAAATTAACTCACTCACATCCTAATACAGTGGACAACAATTAATGCATTCCACATAAGCACTGAGTCACGAAATCACAAATGAATTCTCTTTCCAGATAATTAATTGTTTTGCGACATCGCCAGAGTTCTAATTAGAATAAGCAGTGTCAAGTGCTCTTCTAATAGGACTTCTAGAAACTCATAGATCTAATAAATATCTTAGAAATCAAATCTCATACGTATCTAGTCACATAAATATGTTATCACATAATATACTGGGCCTACTTCTAACATTATCTAGCGAGACAAACCCATTATGGTAAAAACCACGTCCCATGATCCTAAAGTATTTAAACTCGGTAACTCTGATACCAAGTTGTAACGCCCCGAAATGATAACGACAACCCATCTCATGATATTCAATACAAAACATAGACATGAAAAATATTACACTACAACAAAAATGACCTTTTACGACACCATATCAATGGCATACAATAAATGCACGCCGTAGTTTCTCACTTTTACGACTTACTTTTTTTGCACGTCGTAAATACTTTTTCAACCACGATGTGTCTATTGCGTAGGCCGTAAATGGTAATAATGATATTTTTTTACGGCTTGCAATGTACGCCGTAAATAATAAAACTTTCTACGACGTGCATATGGCATGCCATTAATACATCAATTATACATGACGCACATGCGCCAGTCGTGAAAAGTATTGCACTTTTCACAGCACATAAAATGCCCGCCGTTAAAAGTTTTACACTTTTTACGACTCACATAATGCTTGCCGTTAAAAGTATTACCTTTTTACGACACACCATGTGTGTCGTGTATTGTATGTTAAAAAAAATAGGCGCCAAGGTGAAATTTTCTGCTGCCAAATTCAACCCAAAAAAAAAAATAAAGGAAAAGAAGAATTATGCATCAACTGTTTGGCTTCTGACCCATACGGCGACGTGGTGGCGCCGCTTTGTTTCAACCACAACAATGGCATCTCTCACCCCTGGCATCCTCTCCAAACTTCTCCAAAATCTTAACAACACTGTTGCCGGAGGGTATTGAGAAGAAAGTGGGTGTGAAAGAACAGATTAAGGGTTCGGAGAGTCTTTGATCTTCGGAGCCATTGATTAGTCCCCAATCACATTGTGGGTCAAATACAAAACCTGATTTTGGGGTTTTTGAGAAGGTCTCTGTAAAAAAAGAAGATTTTATGGATGGGTTTGATGAGTTTAAGATCGTAAAGAGATCGGTTATGATAGGTTAGAGAGAGAACGTCCTCCTTCGTTGTAGAAGTAGCAATCTTCGAGAGTCACAGCAACAATGGCCGCAATGGTTGCTTTTTAGAGCTCCTTCACTTCTTTTTCTCTCTCCTCAAATTCTTTCTTGGGCCAATGCATCTACGGTTCAATGTATTCTCTCATTGTCTCTGTTTTGTTTCATGTTATTTGATTTTCGGGCGAAGCATCTCGAAATTGCCATAGATAGTTCAAATTTAAGGTATGCTCTCTATTTTGTTTCTAATTTTTTTTTCCCAATTAATGCTCAGTTTTGATGTGTGAGGTGTTTTTTGATGCTCTACTTCATGCTTTTCTGATCTTTCTCCTAATGGTTGTTTAGAGAGAACGTATGCCTGTGGTCTGTAAGAAAGTAGGCAACTGCTTTTTGTTATGTCTGAGAAAGTATGGCCATGAGAGAACAATCCACTTGTTATGTCTTGCATTGGCATTGCACACCGAGTGTTTGACGGTATGTTTGTGAGAGAAAAATCATAATGATCGTTTGTTAACATATAAAAATACAGTTTCTACTACTATGATTTTGAACAATTTTTTACTCAAATTTGATGGGAAAAAAGAATAGAGTAAGAATTGTAGATGCTGTAGTCACACATGTCACGAAGCATTAGGGCAAGAATTTATTTTGCTATTAAGAAGAGTTTACAGAGTTTTTTGTTATTTCTGTACATGGGTTGTGTTAAGCAGCTCAAGAATGATGGGTTTTTTGGGTGTTTGGTTAGGTCGAGGCATCAACCAATCAGGTGGCGGACTAGGAGATGCTGATGTATAATCTTCCATCGAAGATCCTTTGCCATGTGCTTAATGTCCAATTGAACTTTGGATCCTTTGCCGTATGCTGATGGGTCAAATACAAGATCCTTTGCCGTGTGCTTATTTTGCAAATTACATATACCTCTAAATTATAGATACCCCCCTGAGGTTTATATTTTCATAACAAATTGCCCCCTGAGGTTTATATTTTCATTACCTTAGAGGGGTATCTGTAATTTTGCTAAACCTCGAGGGGGTATATGTAATTTGCCCTTATTAACAAGAAATGCTCAAAGGAATATTTAAATCCTAAGCTTAATATGCCATGAACCAATTTGATAATGGCATTGTTGATAGACTAAAACGTTCAGGGAAGTTGGAAGCTGGAAGCATGTAAAAGAAAGGATCGATTGACCCACAAATTTTGTTGAAGGTAGAGTTAATTTTTAAATGCATGTTGTGTAGTGAAGAACATAGCAATTGATTTGGAGTGGTTAAAGATTATTTGCAGATAGAGCTGGCATAATCTTTTGATAACTTTCCAAATTATGCAGCTTGTGTTTAAGCTCCAGATAATAATTATTTTCATAGGTTACATTGCAAGTTTTTGACCCCACTTTAACAGAATTTTTTTTGTCTGGCTGCATTTTTACCTGTTCTGGATTTGAATCAGTTGAAATATATGAACTTTCGGAAAGATTGAGTAGGGGGGCCTCAAGTTAACTCCATTTAAAAATTTTATCATTCTGTTGCATACAGAACTGAAGAATGTATGAGCTTGTCTCCCTGCCCTACCATCCTTAAATTAAAAAGGCTTTCGACTACTGCAGAACCCTACAAAGTACAAACACTCAGCTGCATACTAATTTACTGGAGCGCAGTTTGAGTTGATCCATGTTGAATTGGGATGACATTGTTTACCACATTAGCATTAAAGGTTTCATGTTTCTTGCTTAAATATTATCAAATTTCTAACAACTAATGGTGAATATTTATGGATGTTAATTATACATTATTGAGAGAAAAAGAAGAATTGCGTTGGCGTATGTTTAGCCAGCCATGTCCATGTCCTAGTTCTCTTTTGAATTTCTGCATTGACATCTTTGTGTTGTGTCATGTTCATGTCTGTATCTTTGCTTTTTAGTCTATTATTGTTCCTGTGGGAGAAAATCTCTTTCCTTAGTGCTCCATGGGGTTATTTTTCTCATTTTTTAATTTGTTCATTTCCTTGCTTAGAAACTTTAGCTGCTATGTAAAATTTACTTACTTTTAATAACTGTTATTCCTTTATCTTTTGCAACTTTCTTCATTACATTTACATGCATGTAGTTTCAAGGTTGGCATATATTTTGTCATATAATTCACTGATTTCAAAATTTCTGCCAACTTTCATGTGGTCAAATGAATTCCTGCAGATGTTGGTGTTGTTTATGGTTCCTTTTTTGGAAGTTACCTTTCGCACAGTCAGCATTTCATCTTGGATTTTACTATCATACTTTCATGACTGTCTTTTATAGCCTTCTGAAATAAGTTTATATGTATACACACTTTGTATCGTAATTAACTAATTATGGAATTGATGCAATATGGCAGAATTGAAAAGATCTCTTTATGCCTTGTTCTCACAATATGAAAGGATTTTCGACATTATTGCTTTGAAAGCTGCCAAGCTTCGAGGGCAAGCATGGGTTGTGTTTAGTGAAGTGCCAGTTGCCAGTAATGCAGTGAGACAGACACAAAACTTTGCATTTTATGATAAACCAATGGCAGGTCTAAATTACACATTTGTATTTAATATACTTTGTGCATGAACATGTGGTGTGTGATTATTTGTTACAATTTTATAACTTCAAACTTCTGGAAACCAAATTTACTTGTAGACTGGCTCCCTTATGTCTCCTTGATGTAGGACAACTTACACGTAACCATTGATTGACACTCCTACAAGCTGTAGTGCCAAAATTCATGTAAGGAAGCAACATGCCAGCGATATGAGGTTTTTTTCAGGTTGATTATTATTAGCTCGACACATAGGTAATTGTTCGTTGATATTTTGGATTTTAGGCTTGTAAGAATATAAGAAAGGTGTAAGGTTTTGATGTTCTAATTGAGTAGATTTGGTGTTGTTATGAGGTTGTGCATAGCCATCTGAAACAGTATCTAGGGGCTCTTTTTGAAGTCATTTGGGATCAATATTGCTGAAAATTTAGAAAAGAAAATTTATGGAGGACATCTATTATACGGTTTTGGTACTAGAGTAACAGTTTATAATTTTGAGAAAGAATCGCGATTAATGAATTAGACAATTAGATTGCATAATCAATGAAATAATTGGCTTATTAAGCCAATTGTGATTAAATTATAAAATTATGCTTGCATATAATCTAGATTCAAGATAAAGAAAGAGAATGAGAAAGGCAAATAGGATCCTAGGATCAGTTCTTGAGCATCTTAGGCATCGTATTTATGGTTGTCGTTTTCACATAAATCCCAATTCCTGCGACAACCCTTGGATTCAATCCACCAGATAAGGACATCATGAAGAAACTCCCTTGCCGAAGTGATGACATGCTCATCAATCCTTGGACTTTATTCCGCTATTTGGTAAAAAGTTTGGAAAAGAGGTAACTTCATTAGAGACAACTTCATTAGAGGTATGAAAAAAAAGGTTTTGCTTTATGTGGATTTTATTTGCATATACGTTGAGATTGTTGAGATCTTGAATTTTTGCTAATTTTTCATTATGACATTGCTTTTATGAGGCCATTGAATTATCTTATTAATTTTGGAAATGTTTTGTTGATGTTTTAAAATTTCTTGATCATTTCTTAATACCTCAAGAAATATTTTTGTCCCCGAGTCACTGGTTTTTGTACTTATGTAAAGTTTTTTCGTCATGCAGGCAAGAAATATAACAGGGTTAGTTGCTCCAGCTATTGCTGTAGGTTTAGGTGCCTTAACACATACATTGGGCACCCTCGTCTCTATGATAGGAGTAAGTGGATTTGCTACAGCTGCAGCTGTAACTGCTATAAGAACTATTGTTGGCAGTTTTAGATAATCTATTAATAATTGTCGATATGTTTAGAAAGTTAGATATGCATAGTTTTGGATGATTTAAACTTTTTGTACAATTTAGAACTTAAGGATATAGTTTTTGAATGTTTAGAATGTATAGACAATTGTTGAATGCTTATAATTTATGAATATAGTTTCTTTTTGATGTTTCAAACAATATTTTGGTGGTTGATTGATATTTTGTGATACTTGTTTGTAACATTTGTTAGATTGTACAAAATTGGTCAAATAGAACCTGATGAATTTAAAAAAAAAAAAATGCATATTCTACGGTAGGCATAAGTAGTCATTGTATTACATATTTTACGGCACGCAATCAGCGTCATTATTTGTCTCACCAATTAACGGCGTGCAAAAGTAGTCGTAGAAAAAGTAACAACGACGCACAAAATCTATCGTTAAATAGTTTTTAACAGCGTACTGTGGCATGTCATAGAAGAAGTAACAACGATGCACAAAATCTGTCGTTACATAGTTTTTAACGGTGTATGAAGCATGTTGTTGAAAGTGAATGACTTTTCATGACTGGTCATAATATGACGTACGCCTACACGTCGTAGAAGGGTTTTTATGGCATGCATTGCACACCGTAAAAACCCTTTTTTGTTGTAGTGTTAGCATTTCATTCATATACCTTTAGCGTACAAAAGATGGCATATACGAATATACATTCATAAATCCTAGATCCTGAATCTATAGCATATGCCATATAGGAGTGAATTGAAATAAAAGGTAATACAGATAAGTTTATACCCTAATGGTTACATCTTTCCAAGACATTACTTGGTTAGAACAAATGGATCAAGTCCAAAAAAATTAAAAAGCTCGAGGCTTGTATAAAAGATAATTACATCAAAAAAAAAAAAAAACAAAACAAAAAATAAGCCTTTAGCTCTACGGTCCTCCCAAGCTAAGTCCTTGGTGGAGACATATCATCAGCACTTGAAAGTTGCTTTCCACATAGGGTGAGCTAAAGCCTAGTAGAGATACTTTAACACTGAGTATGAAACTTAACGAAGTCACAAAGTGAACGCATATGCATGTAGTTTGCCAAACGTTATACTTTTCTATCTCAAAATAGTGCAATGCCATTGTGGACGTCCCCGAACGCCCCGGGAGGACGAGTCCCCCGTTCAGTTCGTTTGGGGTCACTACATGTTCGGGACTCTCAAATTGTCACGGTTCTTAATCTGAACCAAAGAGTCCAAATCTGGCAAATCGTTTTTGAGAAAACAGATTTTTGAAAGAAGTGCCAAACATGGATTGCTTTGCCAGATACAGAGTCACCACCTAAATATTTTATTTTGAGAGAATTTAGGAAACCCTGACTCGTTGCCTAAGGCCACGTGTTCGTCATCACCAAAGTTGCCTCGGCTCAGGAACTTGGGTACGATTGGGGAAGGTCACTTTGTGAGCACCCCCGCTCGCCCGATCAAAGATCGGCCTCTACTAACCATGATATCTATTTTTGAAAACGTTATGTGTTCTTATTCCAGTTATTAGCCTAGAATTACTATGTGATGCGCACAAGATACAAGTATAGACTGGGTCGCCTGAATTGGAACAAAACATTTCATGTTTGTTTATTTGAAAGTGGTTTGATGGTGCTACCCGCAAGTAGGCTAAGACGTGGATTTGCCACCCTCAAGTGGGCTTAGAAAATATGATTTTGCCACTATCTAGTGGGCTTAAAACTCACAGTGAATGAATTGTTCCAATCCAAATAACCCAACATTTACCCACAGGCATTCAGGCAGTTATATCACATAAGCAATTAGCCTCATGGTAAGCATGCTATCATGGCAGTCACTCACACGCATGCAAGGATGCTAAAGCATAAAACTTACCGAGTACTCCAAGCCAAAACAGAAGCTAATTAGAAATCCATGCATGATCCTAATTATACCGGAATGCCTAATGCAACACATGCAAAAGTGCAACTATAGCAGGCTTGGCTATTCTAAACATGACATATGAAATGCTACAGCTAACATGTATTCAACCTGGAATTGAAAATACAATACAGTTAGTATGATGCGCCGAGCCCGGTGCATGCAAAACAGATGAATGAATGCAAACATGCTGTCATACTGTATGCTAATTAAAACATGCCCTAATCTAACCATCATAAGCGGGTAAATAAAAGGGATAAAGACGTGGGGTTGGAAGACATATATCACACACACGCACACTTATTACAGTTGTGCCCTCGCGCAGAGGGTCCGAATAAATAATATACAGTCCCAAATGAATAATTACAGTCCAAATATGTACAAAACCCTAATTAATTAACAAATTAAATTAGGAAAGCAATAAATTGGCATGCAAGCCAGGGACTGCCTCAACTCTGCTCCGGATGATGAATGATGCATGCTCGGGTTGCCTTGTGCGGAGAATCCCTCGCGATGCCCCGGTTTGCCTCTGTTTGCAATTGTTCTTGGAATGCGTGCCAAGCTCCAGAAGGCTGCCGATTTTTGATTTGCTGCAACAGAGAGCAACAAAGGAGCATGGCAAAGTATTTTTACATATGTATGCATGACTACTCTTCAGGGAGTATAGTCTTCGATTCTCGTGCCACCAATCACGCATCTCGATGCATAATGGCCGAGGAGTCGAATTGCATGACTCGATATGGAATGAATGCACATGAAAACACAACAGGGCCTAGACTCCATCATGGATAATCCGGAGTGTCGGCGACCGGGAATTGAGACACGTTCTATCACTCGAAGTACGAAACATCCCTCGTTTCCCGTGCTCGGACTAAATCCTATCCCAAACACAATGCAATATGCATGACATGCATGAATGCAATTCTAACATGCAACCTAGCATACACAATGCTATGAAATGACATACACAATGCGCGATGTAACGAGACATACACAATGCTCTAACATACAACCTAGCATACACAATGCTATGAAATGAAATGGCATATACAATGCACGATGGACTTACACCAACATGAGTGGACCTCAGCCGCACTCACATCAGTAGCCATGAGATGAAAATGAGACTTTCGAAACGCGTGCACGCATGCACGCAAATCGAGGACTGAACCTAAGGCATAATATGCAACTCTAGCAAGGCATGGCAAGGCATGAAATATGGCATACAAGCATGTAATTCCAGCACTGAAATATGATGCTAAACAGCCCGAAACATGGAAAGATGGCACCCGATGCGTGAGATGAAACCCGAAACTCGAAACTAGGCACATGGAATGACTTATAGCTATACAAAGCATGCATTATTTGATCATGAAGCATGAAGACAGAGGCAAGAAATTCCCAAAACATGCATATTTTCAGTTTATAACAAGTCTCAAAAATGAACACAAATAGGGCTAATCTATCATGCAAAAACGGCCCTAAAAGGGAGATTAAACACAAGGGACAGAATCTGGCCCCAAATGGCAAAGATCCCTTCAACAAAGTTTAAGAGGGGCTCAAAACAAGGCACTTTACAGTTTACATCAAGCCACAAAAATAATCACAAATAAGGCCAAACTATCATGCAAGGAAAGGCCTAAAAGAGGGGTAAAGAGACAAGTGGTAGCTTCTGTTATCAAACAGATGAGAGCCCTTCAACAAAGTTGAAGAGGGGCTCAAAAAAATATATTTCACAGTTTATGGAAAAGTCCAAAACAGCTCACAAATAAGCCTAAAATACTATGCAAAAATTGGCCTAAAAGAGAGATAAAGAGGCAAGTGATAGCAGAAGACCTCAAACAGAGGAGAGCCCTTCAACAATGTTGAAGAGAGGCTGAAAAAAAGTTATTTTACAGTTTATGACCAAGTCCAAAACAACCCACAAATAAGCCTAAAATATTATGCAAAAATTGGCCTAAAAGAGAGATAAAGAGGCAAGTGGTAGTAGGAGACCTCAAACAGCAGGAGGTCCTTGATCAAACATGAAAAGGGGCTCAAAATATGACTATTTACAGTTTGGATTGGAGTCCAAAAAAGCTAGAAAGTATGGCTTAGATAGCATTCAAAATAAGGCAAGAAAGAGAGAAAATGGGACTCACCCTTGTAGAACCAAGCTTCAACAACTTTTGGGCCAAGTTTGGGAGCTCTTCACCTCTAGAAAGTAGCCTCAAGTTGCTGGAATGGAGGATGGAGGCCTTGTGCTATGAGGTGTAGGGTAAATGGTGTAGAACTTCAGGGGTTTTGGTGCTTGGAGTAAAGAGAGAGAGAGATTGAATGCAAGAGCTCCAAACAGGTTTTTTGTAACCCTCAAACAAGGAGCTGAGGGGCTGGTTTTATAGAGGAGAGGAGTGGAGAAAAGGGGGGGAAAATCAAATTCAAATTTCCCCCCCAAAAGACCCCCCCTCGGATACAGGATCTGGGAGGAAACAGAGGGTACAGCTGTAAGGAACCAGGTGAGAGGGTCATGGTCGGCCAGGTTCAGAAGGTTCAGGGGGCCGGCCGACCACCCCCCATGGCCGGCCGACCAAGGGTCAAAAGGGTCAATGACAATTGCTGGTCGGCCACCTCAAAAAGGTGGCCTCCCATATGTGCATAACACAACTATGTGGTCAAAACCCAGAAAATTTGAACTAAGAGAGAGAAAAGCCAACTTTTTAGAGGGGTTCAAAAGGGTCAAGCACAATTTCTGGTCGGCCACCAAATATTGGTGGCCTCCTAGGTGTGTACAACACAAATATGGGGTTTAGGGTTAAAAAAAGTGGCCCCGGGGTGGTCAACATTGGCTTTTTAGTGAGGAAAACGGGCGACGAAGAGCGATGAAGAAATAAAGCTGGATTTTCAGAACAATTGCTGGACTCCCACCCTCCTACAAGCTTCCTAACAATGAAAATAAGGCCTCCACCAAAAATGAACCAAAACGGATGCAAAACGGAGGTTCGGGGACCAAAACGCGCGGCCCGGGGCCCCGAAAATGGACTGTTAAGCACCGGAGGTGGTATTCGACCACGAAGTTGGTCTCTCGGGTCACAATGTTCCTTAAAAGGGAGGAAATAAGGTGCATACCAAAAATCGGAGCAAACGGAGGTGGTTAAGCGGTCCCGAACCGAGGCGCACGACCGTCGGCTCCGAAAAACCAGAAACCGGGCTCCAAATGAGAAAAATGGCCTACGACCATGAAACGTAACCTACGGCCACTGAGAGATGATCTACGAGACCTCTCTCTCCCTTCGGGAAGAGAAAATAGAGAAAACAGAGCCTGGTTCGCAAACCAAGGCAAGGCACGAAAGAGTCTGGAAGTCCGGAGGTAAGGCTCGCAGCCGAGACTCTGAAACTTCTGAACGAGCACAATATGCGAAATCACCGAGCGCTCAATCAGTGACGTCTGAGTCTTAAGGTCGGTCAAAATGGGGTGTCTACAGCCATCATTATTATATTTCAATTCATGAAAATACTCCTTTACATTAGAAAACAGGGTAGTGGATACAATACACTGGAAATCTCTAGGTACGTGTCTGCCAGTAGGCTATATAGGCACTGTCAAAGCCATTTTATCTGTACTAGCCAGAAGGATCGACACCTAACCATGCGAATTTCTGGACTTTTATCAAGGACACACAAGCCAACAATATAAACCACAATTACACCTCCTAACCAGATTTACTAAGGCATACACCAATTTTTTTCTCAAAATAATACATTTTCAATGATTAAATATGAGAGAATGCTAAATACAAGATGTATGAATAATTAGTTTCAATTGACCTAATTCTTATGCAATTTCTACAACAATCAAAGCTATTCTCCATTGGTAGCCCAAAACAGATATTTGTACTCAACAGATAACTTTCCAATAATAGATATAATCTCACAAATTTCAAAATGGGAGTGATTTTACATTTCCAACTCCACTCTCATCATCAACAGATACATTTTTCCATATCTTTTAAAAAACCCAATATCCTTTATTTTCTTTACCTAAATCAAACATCAATAATTTTCAAACAAAACTTCTTTTATTTCCAAGAATCACATTTAAAGAAAGATCCTCCCACATTTCAACACAACACATTGGTATACACACTTCCACAACCCTTCTAAAGCATTTATTTGAAAAAAACCTCTTTTATATTTCAATGGATGATGGAGTATTTGAGATTTTAAGCGAGAATTAGAGAGAGAATGGGAAGAAAATAGGATTTGGAATGTTTGTGAGAGAGAGAGAGAGAGAGAGAAAGAGATGAATGAAAAAGTGATTGAAAAATCATTTTTTTCCCGAACTGATATACGCACAGACCGCTCAAGCGACCAAACCACTGCTTGAGCGTCAGACACAATAAGTGAGATATCTCGAACGACAAAAACACCGCTCAAGCGTACAATGACCCCCTCCCAGAAGTTTTACAGACTATAGAGACTGCTAGAGCGCAAGAAATACCGCTCGAGTGAACAACACCCTACTCCCAGAAGTTTTGCAAACCTGCAAAAATACTGGGAGATATAAAAGACCACTTGAGCGAACAAACACCCTACTCCCAGAAGTTTTATAGACCTGCAAAAATACTGAGAGATCTTAAAGACCGCTTAAGCGAACAAGAAGAAAACTGGACAGAAACTCCATTGAAAAATTAACTCCCAACCTGTTTCAAACGCAACCAACAACTCAACTCAACTACCAACAAGATAACAAAGGGAATAAACATCAATTAAAAGTACGGAATCCCAGATCTAAGAGCATAAAATGGGACAGGTCTAAACTGGAACCGTTATAATATTGTTGAAGGAAATCTTGGAGTAAATGGAGTATGAGTTATGATTGGTTTTTAGGGTAAATTTGGAAGGAGAGAGGTTTTAAGACATTAAATGGAAGAAAATATTTAGGTGAAATTTAGCATATTATTTACAATAAAATTAAATAAAAAAATTACCATAATAATCGATTATTGGAGTAATTTTTTTTATTGGAGAAAAAATTAATATTGAAGATTATTGAAAATAATTACATGGCAGTCATTTTCCGATGTCAAATTAAACTTCACTTAGATTATGTACTTTTTTATTTTTTCTGAAACCTAAAATATAATGCCTTTAGATTGATCACGACCAAAAAACAATTACCATATATAGGAAGATTATGGTAGATTATTAGAAAAAAGGGAGATATATTAAAAAAAAGAGCAATATTATAGGTAAAACTTTTACTAAAATTCTTAATAAAAACATGTGTCCAAATATCATTGGATGTCAAAGAATCATTGCTTTTGTTAAAACTAATCAAATTTAACCCTTTACACTTTCAGTAAAAAATTTAGTAGATGTGACAACTCACTTCAAGTGACTGCTGTTGTAACGCCCTCAAAATCATAACATTAAACCCATCAATATAAACATACATTTATATACAAAAGATCTACATTTCCTCAATTCATCAGAGTACCTCATTACAAAAGTATTATATGTTAACAACAAAAGTAAATGCCCTACGGGCTTACAGCTTTCCAAGTTAACACTTGGTTACAAAAGAGAGTATTGACTCGGTTACACATTAAGCCCTTGGCATTGAATTTACATGTAATACATCAAAAGGAGACAAGAGAACAAAAGTCTGTCCACCTCTAGCCTCCCAAGCTATGTCCTTGGAGGTGGCAAGTTACCTGTACCTGAAATGATGTTCCCATATAGGGTGAGCCACAGCCCAGCAGAGATATACTAAACCAACTATAAACAATGCCTAAAAGATTAGCAACTGAAAGATGGTCGATACTTACACCTCCATTTACATCTTATTTCAATTCCATGACAACCAAGTCTATGTTACAATTCACTTTTCATTTCTTATTCAACTTTGAGTTTGAAAACAAGGCTCAGTACTCTGGCCAAAACATTTGATGAGGTTATAGTTCATCACTAGAACACTTTCGAAATTCACGGTGGATACACATTTTGATGTTGTATCAATAACACATAAACTACTTCCATACTTCACAAACGATGATGATATACATTTTAGCGCTATATCAAATCAAACAAACTTTTCAATAGATAAGCATGTGAACTATATCAATACCACAACAGATAAGCATATGAGCTATATCAACAACCCAATAGATAAGCATATGAGCTATATCAATACCATAACAGATAAGTATGTTACACATCAACAGATAAGCATATTAGCTGTATCCACACTTCACTAGACAAGCATATGAGCTGTATCTACACTTCACTAGACAAGCATATGAGCTGTATCTACGGAGTTCATCCCCCATCTCCTCCAAATCCTATCCGGTTTAGAGGTACATTCCCCTAAACCGTGGAGTACATCCCCCATCTCCTCCTCTACACAAAGCATATAAACACAAAGGTTCTATACACAATATAACGCATGCAAACACAGAATCACATACGCAATCAATCAATACATAAAGTTAATGTATTCTACCAACCGTCTACACATAATGCATATAAACACATTGGTCATATACACAATCACTCAATACATACAGTTAATGTATTCTATCAACCGTCATACTCTATGACACATCCGATTGATTAGTTTTAGTTTGCCTAATCATCATGCATTGTCTACAACAATCAACACTACCCTCCACCGGTAGCCCAAAGCAATTATTTCTAAGCAGGAAATAAATGTACAAATGGATAATATATCAACATTTCAACTAGATGAGCAATAAAAGATTCGTCTACACTCTTTAATCCCATACATTCCAAATTTCAACATTCTCAATTCAATTCCTCGCTTTCTCCAATTAATTATATGCATTAATTAATTAAACCAATTAGGGCAAATTACCATAATTCACAAAACAACCCTAAGGTTCCATTTCCATCAATGTCCCAACATTAATCTCGTTTCTCTATGCCTAACATGCATATAGGTTTATATATTTAAAACCCCGACTTTTGTAAAATTACAAAAAGGCCCAAACTTTCTCAAAATTACCCAACAACCCCCAACATATCAAAATGCTAAAATTCAAAGACAAAGCTCATAAGATGGAGTAGGTTATCCCTACCTCGAATGATGGGACTCAACGAAGGAGATGACGAAACGAAAATGCTCTAAATCCCGAAATTTTCAGATTGGAAGATAGCCCTCGACGATCAACACAACTTTTGTAAAGGCCCAAGGTGAGAAAATAACTCCTACTAGATCAATCCTAAGAGAGAAGTTAGGGTTTTAGTGAGAGGAGCTCTCAAAATACCTTTTTGGAAAAGTAGGAGAGAGAAAGGATGTTGAAAAGTGAACAAAAAGGTCGGATCTCGGCTTTATATAAAAGTCGCCCCGCTTGAGCGTCGAACTCCCCGCTCGAGCGTCACTCACAGATCCCCGCTCGATCGTCCAATCCCTCGCTCGAGCGGCGGATGCACGCTCCCAGAACTTTTACAGACATGATGCCCGCTCGAGCGTCAAACTCCCCGCTCGAGCATCAGACACGTACTCCCGCTCGAGCGTCCAATCCCCTGCTCGAGCGTACACCACTGCAGACGAAAAACTGGATGGGTGATTTCCCCGCTCGAGCGCCAACACCCCCACTCGAGTGGAAAGACCAAAAACTGGGCAAATACTTTATGTTTTAAAACGCAACCAACTTACTCCCAACTTGCCCAACACAACCCCAAGCTCGAACACAAAGAGAAAGGGATAGAAGGAGGATAAGACAACAGCACCCTTACGAAATCGAATTCGGATTACAGTTAAGCACGAAAAGGAAAACCGGGATCGCTATAGCTGTAGCAGAGATGAGGTGCTCTCAGTAGTTTGTTTTGCAGGTTGAAGGCTTAAGCGAACAAGTGGTCGCTCAAGCCAAGATAAGGGGTTCCTAGTATCTGATTTTATAGGCAGAGATACTGAAAGGTCTCGTTCACCGCTCGAGCGATGAAAAGACCACTCAAGCAGTCTGTGCAAATTCACCAACTTAAAAGTCACTTTTTAGATCATTTATTACACTTTTCTTTTTTCTCTTCTTTCCTCTCTCTCAAATTTCGAAAATCCTAGATTTCTCTCTACAGATATCTCTCACTCCACTAAGATTCAAGCCTAAATCCCTTACAAGAAGTGGAGTGTACATAAAGATTTTACTTCCTACCAATTGGATTTCGATTCTACAAAGGATTCTTCCTAAAGCCTAGCTTTTTTGCTCTTTTCTTGAGGTAAGGTTACTTTTAACTTAGTATCTCTTTATTTTGAAGATAACTATGTGGTATTGTTGTGACCATGATACTTTATTTTGATGATTGAGCAAAAGTTGAGTGTTATAACAAAAAGGGATTTTACCCAACTTTTATCAAGATTTGAAATAAACTCTTATGGATTATGAGTATTGATGTTGAGAACTATCACATATATGAAGAGGGCGTAAACGCCCTAAATTTATTAAAAACCCTAGTTTTGATTTTGACGAAAGATGATGTTTGGATGGAATTGAATTTCAAATCATGAAAATTAATGGACATTAGACATAAATAAGTGGATAACTAGATTTTTGAGTGCATTATTAACGTATGTTGAATTAAGATTTGTGGATTTGGAAATTGTTAATCATGTATTGTACATTTTACTATTCATCTCATGTATTTATGAATGCTTGATTACTTGGAAGGTGGTACAAACAGGGAGGTAAATAGTGTATGAGTCCGAGTAGGGAGTCGGCTTTTTGAGAACGGTGTGTTGTGTTGGTACCCGCGCGGGAAGTTAGGTGCCCAAATGCCCTATCTTGAGCTTATTGCCAGACAAATATAGAAAAATGTTTTTAGGTGTCCACTGGTCATGTTGTATAATAGTTGACAAAAGTGAAAAAAATGAATGATTTTGGGTGCCCACCACCTGCCGTATTAATAGCCGGAAAATGTGGGAATAGTTTTGGTTATAAATCTATATATGTGTAATATGAGGCTCCTACGAGGGATTCATGGCATATTTACCACCCCAGTATTGAGAAAGGCTTCGAGTGGAGCAAAGATACATTTGTTTTCTTGTCCTATATATTTTTTGACATAAATTTCAAATTGTGTTTTGGGTTATGATAATGTTATGTGGATGTTCAAGTAATTAGATACTCTGTTAAATGTATCTCTACTGGGCATATAGCTCATCCCTATCTAACATTTCTAGGAATTAGTAATGTGCCACCACCTTAATGAGAAGAAGTAGACTCTTTTGTTTTGATTGGAGCACTGAGGCTTGTGGATGTTTAAAGTGGAAGCTCCGAGCTTATTTATTTAGGACCGTGAGTCCATTTTTGTTGTAACAAAGCCATGCCTTGAACTTTTTGTGTAAGCCATCAAGGCATCTCATTTGCATCCTCTAACTTGTTGAACTATGTCATATAAAAGTGTAATTAATA
This sequence comes from Camellia sinensis, assembly GCF_055761805.1. Lineage (NCBI taxonomy): Eukaryota > Viridiplantae > Streptophyta > Magnoliopsida > Ericales > Theaceae > Camellia > Camellia sinensis. Next base: position 67,493,024 of record NC_138972.1, read on the forward strand.
GATTGAACACAAATCTGTAAATGGAAATCTTAGTTCAATGAGAAAGAGGACCTTTTGGGTTAATGTTATTATGATGATGGTAAGAATTCGGTTCAACTATATTTTAATTAATGTTTTACCGTAAATTATTCGGGAGCGTTACAGTAAAAGTGCTAGTATCTATAGAATTATTCTAAAAGAATATCAAATGACATGAAGAAAATTGTAGCTTATCTTACAAAATCTTATACGGTTAATATAAAAAGCCAGCCTTAAGCATAGGAATGGCCACGTGACGGATTTATAGTCATTCGTCTTCACTTTTGCCTCATATCATATTGGGGAAGGGTAGGTCCGTGGAGTGGCTACGGGGGCAAGGGTGGGTTAATTTTATAATTTAAAAATAAAAATATTAATAAAAATTATAAATAATATAGCATATTATAAATAGGCATTTATAATAAATGAAATTTAAAAGAGTTAAGAAGAGAAATAAATAAATAAAATGAATGCTAAGTGTAATATTTTGAATTTTAATTTTGTCATAGTGATGATATATATATATATATATATAGTAAATATAAATAGGAAGAGGATTGGGGCGGATTAGAACAAGGTGAGGGAAGCAAAACTTGTTCTCACCCTACTTCCTTACCTGTTCCCACCACACTTCTTTATTGGGGTAGGGAAAACCCATATGCGGCTGTGTGGAGAATGTGAGGGTGGAGCGGGGTGCAGAAAACTGGTCATCCCTACTTACACAACGTCCTTTTTTTAAAATAAAAATCATATGAACGCTTGACTTGACTTAGGTTGTAGCTCAAGTGGTCGCATAAGAACATATAGATGTCAATGAGATAAGATCTCAAGTTCATGTTAATGGAGTGATGTCAACTTATTGTAATAATTTAATTCTACTATCTCATCAACATGTTACCCTATGACTATCTATACTATATAACAAGCAAAAAGGGGTTTTTAACCCCCAAGGCCTATGGGAGTTTCAACATCTCAATCTGAATTTTCTAAATTTTTTATTTAAAAAAAAACTCAGTATTTATTGATTTGGTCAAAATCCTCTTATTAGTATTTCACTACAAAAAAAATTGTTTTTTGCGACGGCAAAACGCCGTCGCAAATACCCCAAACGCCGTCTCAAAAGGTTTTTGCGACGGTAAAATGGCTTTTTGCGACGGCAAGTGAGGGTCGCAACAAAAGGGGTTGCAAAAGGGTTTTAGCGACGGCAAGTGCCGTCGCCTTTGTTTTTGCGACGGGAAAATTCCTTTTTTGCGACGGCAAATTTCTGTCGCCAATAATGGAAGAAAATCTGAGTTTTTTTGCGACGGCACAGTATTGCCGTCGCTAAAAGGGTTTTTTGCGACAGCAAAAATACCCGTCGCTAAAAGTGTCGTAGCTAATGACTATTGTCGACGGCAACCTGAGCCGTCGCTAATGACTATTGTCAACGGCAATGATGCCGTCGCTAAAGGCCTTATTTTTCAATTCAATTCCCTACCTTTTGCGACAGTATAGGTGTCGTCGCAAAAAGCCTAGTTCAATTTACTTTTTGAGACGGGGTGTTCTGCCGTCTCAAAAAAAATTATATAAAAAAAAACCTATATTAAAATTATTAAAAATATAAAAATAATCTGTATTAAATGAAAAATAACTAAAAAAAAAATCAATAATTACATAATAATATAAATACATACATAAACAAAAATTGACACATGATGAAAATTCATAATGTTGTTCCATTCATAACAATACATAAATAAAAATTCATAACAATAAAAATTATGCCACTACATAATGTTGCATAATACATACATAATGTTATTCACAAATTTAAATAACATAAATTAAAAACAAAAGTTTTCATCATATGATTCTTCCGTGGGTTAATATTTTAATCTTTACACGCCTGCATTCCACAAGAAACAAACTGCTACTCCCGAAATATCTGAAAATAACAAAATAAAAATAATTAATGACAATATAATTGTGTTAATATTTTAATTATAGAAAAACATAAAAAATTAACTACTATATATATATGCACACACATGCATTATATATGGCTTTTCTAACTATTTACTAGCTAATAGACCCTGAAAAATTGTTCAAATCATACATGATATTAAACATCCAGCTGAAACATGCTATTCTAAGGAAAGGGACCTTGAGTAGCTCTACTATATTTGAAAATTTGTTTGCAGTCAGGCCTCAGCAAAGATTCACTTTTCAGAAGGAAATAATAGATGCAAATGTCAATGCACTACTGAAGACATATTGTCTACTTCAACAATATTTCACGCATGTAAAAAATTCAAGATGCCATTTTAAATAGGCCAAACCAAAAAACACACCTACATACCTTTTCTAGTGCTAGAGCAAGTTTCGAGAGATTTGGATAAATGCTTCTCGCACTCAAAAGGATCTGATTCACAGAAGGTTCAATGAAATGAGTCATACGGAAACATAATACGACTTAGATACAGATATTTGCTAGGCATAACATATATTTAAACATAGAGAGTAGTAAGCAATTGTTTCAGCAAAAATAAGCCCAACATGAAACAACCCTAGGATGCCCTTCCCTCCACAAGGCAATCTCCAAAACTAACAAACAAATAAAATTTGTGATTTCACTGATTCAAAACCTCAAATAAGGTTTGAACCATCACCAGAATTCAGTGCACAGTAGTAACCAATTAGGAGATTGTTGAAGTTATTAGGCAGGGTACAACAAAATGAAACATGATACTCATAATGGACAAGTATGATCACCTCACAAAGCCTCTGCAGGGTAAAAGAAGGACCTTCTATAAAGCTGAGAAGAGCTGCAGAGGAGAATAAACATTCTGTGAATGCTTTCAACAATATCTTACCAAAATTTCAGATTAGGAGAACAAATACATACATAGCTAGAAAATATCACTAATATACACAATCACAAATATCCAAAATATCCATCAGTATTATGGAGTTATGCCCAACACCCTTCCAGCCTTTATAATGGTTTACTATGCATGAATTCAACAGAGATATGGCTCTTAACAGAGTTGACAGAAATAGAAAGTTACAAGTAACTAGCCATAAGGAGCAGGTTTTGAGACCTTTTGAGATCAGTGAAGAGTATGGTTACAAGCATTCAGGGAACCAATACAAAGAAGTTATATTTTGATTTTCTCCTTTTTTTCATTTTTTATTTTTGAAGAAAAAAAAAATGAAATAATATTTATGACTCATACAATATATAATCTTGAAGTATACAAACAAAAGAAAGAACTTGCAAATGCATGACATGCGAAGCTACATATGAATTTCTAACTTTGTACTAGCCTATGATCTTTTCCTCACGTCATTTAAGTTTGTTGGTAAAGCAGAAACACATGCGTATCAGATTAGGAAAATACAATTTAAGCATTCCACTGCTAATTGGAAACACATGGCCATTATAGGGCTAAGGGCCAAGCATTATCAATGGAGAAGGATTCTACTCGAGCAAAGAGTCAAAACAACTCAACCATGCATGGATCAAGCATGGTTAAAGAACACCCAAGGACTTCATGAGCTCACTTTAAAGAACATCCAAAGGGAATAGGCAAAAAAAAAAACTTCCAAGCCACTTGCCAAGTGAAATCCTGAAGTAAAGTTCTATTAAAAGAAGGAATCATATAAACCCCAAAAGGTGTAGGGAAGTTTCCATGAAGATCTGGTTCTTGATTTTGATCACTCTGGCTTAAGCCTGTCTGCTTAAATAAAAAATTACTTCCCCCCTCTAGCTAAAACTGTGGGCAAGGGGATGGGGAACCCAAAACAACAAAACAAAAACAATATGCACAAACACTAATAAAATATATATATATATATATATATATATTCAAAGAACAGAAATGAGCCCATTAGAAAGATCAAATATTAGCTGCAGATGCCACAATTTTGCTTTTTCTTGAAATCGCCATAATTTTCATTACCACCATGGTATCACCAAAGACTTTGCTTCATACAATCGTATTGAAATTAGTCTCGAGCGAAGCCACAAAACATCACAATCAGACAGATATAATACTAATAAGGAGACAAATTAAAGATTTTATATGTATACGTGAAATTTATGTCAGAAGTGAACATCATCGAGTAACAGAATGTGGTGACAAAGACCTGAACAGAATGATATTAATAAGGAAATCTAGAATAAAGGGTCTTCTTTTCTTTAGGTTGGGGGTTGAGGGTGTTGGGTGAATATCTTACATTCACTTGTGTCTACATGTGTAATCAGAATATTGATAGAAGCCCCAGAAACAAAGTTTATGCATCAACTCCATGCTTTGGTCCACAAACACCAGAACATTTCATGCAAAATGAAATAATACAACTTATGGATGTAATTTTATACTAAGGTACAAACTTACCAAAATTTCCCAGTTGAAGCAATAACTTCAAGTATAGTTCTGGCTTCTTCTTCGCCAATCTCATGCTTGTATTCCATTCCTCTGGAATTTTATGTATAATAAGGCTTTAGTAAATCAAATATAGTATGAAGACCCTCATAAAAACTTGCACATAAAGCTTTCAAAAAGTTGTTAGGTATTTGAATTGAAGACATATAATCAACTCTTTGCTCCACACAAACCCACTGGAAGGGTAGGAGAAGAAAGAAACAAAGAAGAAGAATAAGAAGAAGAAAGGGGGTGGATGAAGAGAAGAAAAAAAAAAAAAGTATTGCATTTGCATTTCCTCCTACATTACCATTAAAAAACAAAATAAGAAAATAAAGATTCAGTGATTTCTATAAAGTTCCATTGTTCCTCAATGTGCAAATATGTATATTTCTAGCAAGCACTAATCTTGAACAATCTCAGGCATCCAGGCAGATTCTATTAATCTTCCCCGATACCTTATTGCTATAACCACATCTCCAAATAGTTGCTTCTGATTTCAAATTTCTATCACTTCGCTCCACAATGTAAAGTTCAATCATCTCTACAATTAGACAAATTTAACACAACAGACTTAATCTGCATAGCATAGATACAAACAAGCATGATTGGGACATACGAACACTGCAGATCTTAAAGAAGTAGGACATGGCAGCATATCATATATTCATATATCTGTTGTGGATATTATATAAGAAAAATATGAAATCTAGTTAATCCCTAATTATTTCTACTAAAAATTGCAAAATGCGGAACATGAAGCTTCACAAAAGTGGATCAAATAATAGACATTGAAAGGGAAAAGAAAGAGAAAGATAGATTGAAGAAAGAGGGAGACCTTTCGAACGTAACCGTACTCGCTCTCCTTCTCTGAATCTTCGAAAGTTGTCAATCGAGCTCTGTATACGGACGACATTTTGTGAGACGGATCAGAGGAGAAACCGAAATCAAAAATCTAACGCTGCACATACACATCAGGTTTCTGAGCAGCTCCTTCGCCACTGGAATGAGAGCAGCAGAGGGAAAGCCAACGGAGTGAGACTCGACGCCATCGTCTGCCGTGCTCACAGTCGCGAGAGAGACAGAGATGGGGATTTTTTGTTCAAAAATTAGGGATTTGAGATTTGGGGATTTTTGGTTGATGGGGGGAAAAATGAGCGGGAATGGGAAGGGAGGGGATTGGAAATATTTTTGGAATTTTTTTTTTAATTTATTTTCATTACATATGAATATTTAAATAATAAAACGACTCTTTTTTTTTCGCAACGGAGGATTTGCTAAAAAAGATTATTTTTTATTAAAATAATTTTTTTTATAGTTAATGATTTTTTTTTTTTTCATTTAGTAAGGTTGAAAATTTATTTGTTTCATATTTATTTTAATGAATAAAAAATTATTATTATTTTTTTATTTGGTAGAAGTATGGATAATATTTTCTATTAAAATAAAGTTAATTTTTTGTAGTCAATGAAAAAAAAAATTTTGCGACCCTTTTTTTTTTTTGTTACTAAAAATCAAGAATTAATTTTTTGTGATATAGGATAGGAAGTGGCAGTAGTGGCGAAAGTGGTGGAGAAGAGGTGATAATGGTGGTGGTAGTGATGGTGAAGGAGATAAGTGGTGAAGTTGTGGTAGTGGTAGAGGAGATAGAATAGCGGTGGTAGATGAGAGGTAATGGTAGTAGTAGTGGTGGTAGTGGAGTGATAGCGATAGTGGTAGTAATGATAGTTGTAGAGGTGGAGTGACAATAGTGGTAGTAGTGGAATGGCATTTGCAGTAGTGGTGAATGTGGTAGAGAAGATGGGTGGTGAGAGAGAGATGAGTGAGAGACAGAGAGAGACAGAGACAGAGACAAAGTGATGAGCGAGAGAGAGACAAAGTGGTCGCTAAAAGTGCATTTTCTTGTAATGCGAGAGCTCGGTAAATAGAGAAAAGATGAGAGAAAGAGTGAGCAAGGTGGACACAATGGGGGAGAGAGACAGACACACACATAGAGAGAAAGAGAGAGAGAGAGAAGAGCGAGAGACAGACAAACAGACACAGAGAGAGAAAGAGAGAGAGAATAGTGATAAGTGAGAGAGAGACAAAAAGAGAAAGATATATAGAGAGAGAGAGACATGGAGAAAGAGATAGAGAGAGAGACATATAGAAAAATAAAGAAAGTGAAAGAGAGATAAGGGAGAAGAGAGATGAGCAAGAGACAAAGAGAGAAAGAGAAAGAGAAAGAGACAGAGACAAAGACTGACAGACAGAAAAGAGTGATGAGTGAGAGAGAGAAAAGAGGTAATATTTTGTGGTAGAGGAGAGGAAGCGGCAGTAGTGGTGAAGGTGGTGGATAAGAGATGATGGTGGTGGTGGTGGTAGTGGTGGCAAAGGAGATTAGTGGTGAAGTTATGGTAGTGGTAGAGTAGATGGAGTGGCAGGGGTGAAAGAGAAGTAATGATAGTAGTAGTAGTAGTGGCAATAGTGGTAATGGTGGTAGTGGAGTGGTGGCGACGGTAGTAGTAATGGTAGTCGTAGAGGTGAAATGATGATCATGGTAGTAGTGGTGGTAGTGAAATGGTGTTTGCAGTAGTGGTAAAGGTGGTAGAGGAGATGAATGATGAGAGAGAGAGATGAGTGAGAGGCACAGAGAGAGAGAGAGAAAAGAGATGAGAGAAGCGATAGATGAATGAGAGACATAGAGAGAAAGAATGACAAATAGACAGATAGAGAGAGAAGAGTGATGAATGAGAGAGAGAAAGAAGATAGAGAGAAAAAGATGAAAAAATGGGTAAAAAGATATAGACAAAGAGAGAGACAGACAGAGAGAAAAAAAAAGAGCGAAAAAAGATAAACGAGAGAGAGACAGAAAGAGATGAGCAAGAAAGCGAGAGAGAAAAAAAGAAGAGAGAGAGAAGAGAGACAGAGAGAGAAGATAGATGAAAGAGATAGAGAGAAGACAGATGGACGAAAGACACAGAGAAAAAGAGAGACAGACAGACAGAAAATAGTGATGAGTGAGAGAGAGAAAGAGAAGAGACACAGAGAGAAAGAGAGAGACAGACAGCCAGAGAAGAGTGATGAGTGAGAGAGAGACAGAGAAGAGAGACAGAGACACATAGAGAAAGGGAGAGACAGACAAACAGAGAAGAGTGATGAGTAAGAGAGGGAAAGAGAAGAGAGACAGAGACAGAGAGATAAGAAGATGAAAAAATGGGTGAAAAGAGAAATGTTCAAAAGAGTAAGACGACGTTGTTTATAGTGGATCGATAAATCGAGAATGAGCTCGATAAATAGAGAAGATGGGAGTAAAAGAGTGAGCAAGGCGAACATAGTGAGGGAGAAATAGACAAATAGACAAGTAGAGAAAGAGAGAGAGAAAAGTGATGAGTGAGAGAGAGACAAGGAGAGAGAGATAGACAGAAAAAGAGATAGAGAGAGAAATAGAGATAGAGATAGAGGGAAAGATAGAAAAAGAGAGAAAAACAAGAGATGAGCGAGAGATAGACAAAAAGAGAGAGAAATAGAGCGAAAAGAAATGAGCAAGAGAGAGACAGAGAGAGATAAAGAGAAATAGAAAGATAAGAGAGAGAGAAAAGAAATGAGAGAGATAGAGAGAAGAGAGATGAACGAGAGAGACAGAAAGAGAAAACAGATGAGAGAGATAGAGAGAAGAGAGATAGGCGAGAGACACAAAGAGAAAATGAGAGAGAGAAACAAACAGACAGAGAAAGAAGAGTGATGAATGAAAGAGATAGATAGAGATAGAGAGACATGAAGATGAAAAAATAAATGAAAAGAGAAATGTTATATAAAAAATAAGAAGACATTGTTTTTTTAAATTTTTTTTGCGACAGAAAAAAGTACTAGAATTTATTCAAACCATTTTGTGACTGTATATATATGAAGCTGTCTCAAAACCACAATCACTATGTTAGGTTAGAGTTTTCCAAAAACTCTTTTGAGAAAATTATGCTTTCTTGTTTTCCGTGTTATATTATTTTTACTGAAGTTTTTTAATATTTTAAGTATTTTTTTTTAATTTTTAGACACACCTAACATAAATACGCCTAAAAATTTAAAAAATTGTAAAAAAAATCTTTTAAAAATTCACTAAATACCAAAAATACAATAATTCAATACATTTTTTTTTGTACTTTTATGTATTTATTAATTTTTAAAAATATTTTTTCATAATTTTTTTAGATACATCTAAGTAAGGTGCATCTAAAAAAAATATTTAAAATTTTAAAAATATTCACTAAAAATTAAAAAAAAAAACACGAAAGTCACTTTTTGCGACGACAGAAAATGCCGTCTCAAAAAAGCAGGGTATTTGCGACGGCACTATTTGCCGTCTCAAAAAAGCAGAGCATTTGTGACGGCACAATTTGCCGTCTCAAAAAAGCAGAGTATTTGCGACGGCAAAAAATACCGTCACAAATGCTATGCTTTTTTGAGACGGCAAATTGTGCCGTCGCAAATGCTATGCTTTTTTGAGACAGCAAATAGTGCCGTCGCAAATACTCTGCTTTTTTGAGACGGCATTTTTTGCCGTCGCAAAAAGTGACTTTTTGAGACGGCAAGTGTGCCATCGCAAATAGTCCCGTCTCATATACCCACTTTTCTTGTAGTGTTTATTAACTTTTTTCAATCCACATGTCTTTTCACATGCTTGCATTTATTGATTTGGTCAAAATTCCTTAATCAGCATTTAAAATCTCCTCATACAAATAATTATAGATACAATCTGTGTATAGTTACTGCAGTACCCTTTTCAACTTCTCCTATACACTATGGTTAGTGATAAGATTGTTAAATTATTTTTATAAAAAATCTTAAAAAACATAATTTATATATTAAAAAAATATAAAATAAATATAAATATCTATAATTATTCTGTGCATAGCACGGTTGATAAGCTAGTATACATATATATATATATATATATACAGCAATGGTAGAGGGCCACAACAATAGTGGCTCAAATAGCTCTAAACTGCCAAAAATCAATGTCATTTTAGCAGTTTAGAGCCATTTGAACCACTGTTTTTGTGAGTCTCAAACATTTTTCATATATATATATCAAAGGCATGATTTTAAAAAATTTACTTGACAATAAAGACTACCTTTCAAAGTCTAGAAAGCAATGTATAGTAACCTTTATGTAGCATCATTTAAAAAAGAGGACCAGTTATAAATTTTATTCATAAATTGTGTGCATAGTACATAGCATGATAGTTATAAATAGATTGACAATCAGACGGGGGTGTTACTCCCCCATTAATGTTTTTGTTTTCTCACTTTTGTTTTTTGGTTCTTTGTTTTAAATTTTGTGCATAGTACATGTAATATGCCAGGTATAAATAGATTGACAATTTGACAAGAGTGGTACTTCCCATTAATGTTTTTGTTTTCTCACTTTTCTTCTTCTTCTTCTTTTTATTTTTTATTTTTTTATTATTATAATATATATAATTGTATGATAATATATACTTTACTGTCGATGGTGCAATCCTCACATTTTTCTTGTTTATATTTTATTTTATTATTTATATAATACAACATAAATTATATTAAGATATGATATATACAACAATTTATATATAAACACATAAAATATATAGAAATATAGAGAATCATGTAAAATTATAAAATTATACAAATTAATGAATTAATAAAACATATTTTAGCGAGTTAAATGCGTAATATTTAGGTTTCGATAATCTATCTAGACAAACACATACAAAATTATTTTTTTCCTTTTCCTTTTACTTTTTTGTATTATCTATCTAACCAAACTAAACTTTAAAGAAACTTAGATTGCGTCAAAAAAATTGTGTAATGCATGATTTTCATTTTGTCTTTTTATAATTAGAGCAGTGCTATATGCACTAAAACTCTTATTAAAAGAATGTGTCCAAACATCATTGGATGTCCGAGTACTATTTTTGACAATCAATCATATTTAGTTTCTTGTCTATTTAGTAAGATTTTTAGTTTTAGGTATTTTGTGATTGGCAATTCTGATAGACAAAACTCTATTCAATTATAATTGTATTCGCTCTTTTGTTTTATGAAAATGAGAGTATTTGATGTAAATTCAACCAATTTACAATTTATGCTCGAGCAGAGTAGTTTGTGTTGAAGGAAAGGTATGTGCGCTCGAGCAGGGAAGTTGTTTATGCTAAAGCGGAGAAATGTGCGCTCGAGTGATCAAGACATGCTTGCTGCTTCTCAAAGTCTCAGAGAAAAATTCTGCAATATCAAAAAGTTCGCTTGGGCGACCAAATGTGCACTCTAGTGATTTAAGACGGTTACAGTCATTTTAAAGTGCAATTTTGGACAAATCTTAGAAGACTCTAGGATATTCATTCCTGAAGTGCGAAAAACAAAGAGAGTTCTCTAGTGTGATCTATATGTGTACCTTGATGAGTTGAGAATGATCTATGGATCAACAAGCTTTACATTAAAGATCATCTAGGGATTTATCATTCAAATACACTTTCCTAAAGAGATGTTCATCGGTAGATTTCAGAAACTTGTGCTTGGAAGGTTTGGTGGATTCCAAAGTGTCTCATAGTCGTGGATTTGACATTGATGTTGTGAATTCAATGTTTGGTGAAGCAATTCCGGAGTGAAGACAATATTGTAAGAGACACAACGAGTTAGGTTCAATTTGGGTGTACATTCACTAAGTAATTAAGGATTCTATTGTGTAATTTCTTTATCTTCTTAGTGAATTATTTTGTGGTGTTGTCACATAATTTTATCACAATTGAAAGAGTCCAATTACTCCACGTTAAATCGTTGTGTCTTGTTCTTATTGCTTGATAGTAGATCTAATTCAATTCTCTCATAAATGAATTAGATCAATGATTGTTTGATTGTAAATTGTTGTTATTGACTCCTAATTACAAATAACAATCTCAGAGGTTTTTCAATTTTAGTAACAGTGCTAGAATTTCAGTCATACAAAGTTACATATGTTATTTTGTATTGAAAAGTCGGGAGCACATTCTCTTCAATCACCGGACCGTATTGTTTAGGTTCGTGAGGCCCATCACAGGTCTTAAATCGATGATCGAAATTGATAATTCAATAACTGCAATTACGCTAGTTTATCATATTTGTTTTCCAAAAAATGAATAGCTTAGTTTTCAAATAACATTTATAATTCATTTTTTTTGCAAATAAATGTCATAAACTAATATGACTACAATTATCGAATCAACTTAATTTTTTTTCATGGATGATCTAAACACTGCCCTCGTTTGGCATGTTGGTTTTGGGGGTTAAAATGTTAAAATAGTCACAAAAAAGAAAAAATATGCTAAAAAATTAATAAGATAAAATGTCACATTCAAACCATAATCATTTCACTTTTTCTTTCATAAAAATCAAAAAGTCAAAAAACCTAACCCAAACGAGACTTTTTAGCCTATGTTAAAATATTTAAAAAGCCAATCCATTCCCAAACGAAGCCACTGTGACAAAAAAATTGAACTGTTTAAAGTATCAAAATGGGAACCAAGGTAAGCCTTACGGACCCGAACATTACCATCCAGTGCAAACTAGAGAAAAGCTTGTCCTTAAAATGTCAAAAAATTAAAATTATCAAATATAATTGCCTAAAAAATTGGGCACAGATCTTCAATTTCTAAATTCTTATATCCTTGTGTCTTGACACATTTCTAAATATTATATCATATTTTAAGATTCAACTGACTCAAGATTTTTACTTAATTCAATAGTTAGTAGTTACGATTACGTTAAAACAAGAGAATAGAAAATTTTGAAGCCAAATCCCATAACCCGTAAAAAAAGTTAGGTAAATTACAGATATAACCTTTGAGGTTTGTCAAAACTATAAAAATTATAAATATTTCATTATCAGCTTATTTATTTATTTTTTATTTTTTTAACTGACCAAATGGAGCCATTCCTCCAGTGACCTTGTTCACTGACGCCCGTAATCAACCAAAATTAAATGGTTGGGACCATTATCAAACACCACTCACCACTCGGCGTCATCAATTCCTTACCAAAACTTTGTCCTCATCGATCGAGAATGCTCGTTGTACCTTCTCTACTATTGTCATGTCATGGGCTTCAATCGTATAAATGTGTCCATATGTATGGAGACAAGATGGAGGAGACGTTGGCTAGGGAAAATAAGAAAGGAGAGAAAGGAAAAAGGGAGGGACATGGTGGTAGGGGCCGGAGAGAAGGGACAGTGATCATTGGGCGTGGTCAACAGTAATTTTTGACAATTGATTATTGGTTGGTGGTTCTCGAATATTTTGAAATTACTCGTTAACAAGTGTACATGTACATTTTTATTAGAATTGCATGTCACAAAAATGTATAATTATATTAAATTTTGTTAAGGGTTTTGATACAAACTCCCACAAAACTCAACCCCCACGAACTCCGCACACCTCTGAAAGAGAGAGGGACAAAAAAAAAAAAAAAAAATACATAGATACCTTGCCCACATCAATTGGGGTTCATGGAAGTCACTCATTTTGGGGTCTCATATATTAACCTTTTGTGGTAATTAATGTCATTAAGATATTCATTATAACAAAATTCTTATCTTAACACAATAATAATAATAATTAAACCTAAATGCAAAATTATGTGGAATTGGGGTCATGGGAGTGGGTACACAAGGTTCTTTATTTTGTTTTTATTTATTAATTAATTTTTTTGCTATACGATGTACGTAGGATTAGAACCGACTTTAGGTTAAGGTCATTGAGTCCTATGCCTTAGGCCCAAAAAATTAACCTAAAATAAGGTCTCAAATTTAGAAAACTATTATAGTATATTACAAATATAACTAGGCCTAAATTATTTTTGTTGTTTTAAACCTCCAACCTTTACTGTCTCAAAAAAAACAATTATATAAACTATTGAACCAACTATCCTCTCTAATTCTTTATTTTGTTTGCCAACCCTTTATTGTGAATTGTAATGAAAGTCATTTATTCATATAGTTAAAAGGAGAAGAAAGTCAAAAGCCTTAATTGTACGCATGCAATGCAACACCACCTTCGTACTAGCATATTATTCAGGTTAGGTACGGGGTATAAATAAATAATCAAAATTTATTTTTTAAAATTAAATAATAATATAAAATTTATCTAAGATATGTAGTAAAAATAATATATAATCAATTAAATACATGTCATAATTTAATTAATAAAAATTAAATAATAAATTACAAAAGTTATGTTTATGATAAAATACAAATATATTTCATTTTATAAGTTTTGTAATTTTAGTTTACCATATGATAGTAATAAATTACATTTGTTAATATAATAATATTTTAATATTTTCATAAAATTAAAAAAAAAATTAGTTGAGATTTTGAACCTTAAAATACCCTATTGAATTGTAATTGTATATTATATAGATATAGATTATTTAAAATTGAAAAATATAAATATAAATTACTCAATCATAATATATGTAAATCTCTACATAATATATATATATATATATATATTTAGTGTGTATGAAAATAATGAGTTTTGATATGTTTGTTAAGTAGTAATGACCATAGTGAGAAAAAAAAAATGTTGTGAAATTTTAATTATATAAATCATTTTATGCTTTATGGTGAAGAATTTAAAATATTTTAATAGAAAATATTTTACAATGAAATATTTTTGAGTGTGTGATTTATTAATTATTATTTTTTAATTGGAAAACTCTTGTTTGTTTGATTTTATGGGAGGAATGATTTTAGGAATGAAAAATGAATTCTTTGTTTAAAAGAAAGTGTTTGAATGTGTGATTTATTAATTATTTTTTAAATTAAAATATTAAAAAATTTAGATTAAATATTTGGAATTCTTGTATTTCTTTTCACTAAAAACTTTTTTTTTTTTGTTTATATAATATATATATATATATATATATATACGTAGATAGATATGGAGCAACTCCACAATAGGGAACTTTTTGGACTTCTAACATTTGTGTTCTCTCTCCTCTTTGGTCCTTTAAACATTAATGATGCCTAGCTAGCATATATCACTAAGACGTGAGTAGTAGGGAATGCAATCGGGCCGGACCGGGCCGGGTTAAATTTAAGGAGGTGGTGCAGGTTTGACGAGAGTGGAGATATGTCAGGTACTAACAAAAAAAAAATTATTTATAAATTTCATTTAGAAGTGTTTTAATTTAAAAAATTTATAAAGAAATTTATTAATTTATTTAGTTTTATGTATGTATAATTTTATTTCATAAATTTTTTTTTCTTGATTTACACTCTTTTTTTAGACTCTTATGCCCTTATATTTAATTTTGATATCCTTACAAATATTTTTTGAACGGTTAATAATTTTATGATGTAAATATTCATATTTTAACATTCACATTGGTAAGAATGTAAAATTGGCCCGTGGCCCGTGGGCGGTTCGAAGATCGCCCTGGTCCGTTGACAATATGAATATTTACATTGACATGTTAACATTCACATTGATAGAAATGTAAAATTGGCCCGCGGCCCGTGGGCGGTCCAAAACCCACCTGTGGCCCATGGGTTGCCTGGGGCGGGCCTGGCCCATTGACAATGTGAATATTCACATTAACATATTAACATTCATGTTGATAGAAGTGTAAAATTGACCCGCGGCCCGTAGGCGGCCCGAAACCCGCCCGCGGGCCCGCCTTGTTTACAATGTGAATATTCACATTCACATGTTAACATTCACATTGATAGGAGTGTAAAATTGACCCGCGGCCCGTGGGCGACCGGAAGCTCGCATGTTGCCCGGGGCGGGGCGGGCTGTAAATATTCATATTTTGACATTCACATTGGTAAGAATGTAAAATTGACCCGTGGCTCGTGGGCGGTCCGAAGATCGCCCCCGGGCCGGGGTGGGCCCTGTCTGTTGACAATGTGAATATTCACATTGACATGTTAACATTCATATTGATAAAAGTGTAAAATTGGCCCACGGCCTGTAGGCGGCCCAAAACCCGTCCGTGGCCTGTGGGCTACCCGGGGCTGGTCGGGAGGCCCGATCCGTTGAAAATGTGAATATTCACATTAACATATTAACATTCACGTTGATAGGAGTGTGAAATTGACCCGCAGCCCGTAGGTGGCCCGAAACACGCCCGCGGGCCCGGCCAGGCCCGGCCCGGCTCGTCCCGTTTACAATGTGAATATTCACATTGATAGGAATGTAAAATTGGCCCGCGTCCCGTGGGCGGTCCGAAGCCCGCCTATTGCCCGGGGCGAGGCGGGCTGTAAATACTCATATTTTAACATTCACATTGGTAAGAATGTAAAATTGGCCGGTGGCCCATGGGCGGTCTGAAGCTCGCCCCCGAGTCGGGGCGGGCCCGGTCCGTTGACAATATGAATTTTCATATTGACATGTTGACATTCACATTGACAGAAGTGTAAAATTGGCTCGCGGCTCGTGGACGGCCCGAAACTCGCCCGCGGCTCGTGGTCTGCCCAGGGCGGGCTCGGCCCTGCCCGTTGACAATGTGAATATTCACATTAACATATTAACATTCACGTTGATAGGAGCGTAAAATTGACCCGCGGCCCGAAACCCCCCCGCGGGCCCGACTCGGCCCGTTTACAATGTGAATATTTACATTGACATGTTAACATTCACATTGATAGGAGTGTAAAATTAGTCCGCGGCCCGTTTACAATGTGAATATTCATATTGACATGTCAACATTCACATTGATAGGAGTGTAAAATTAGCCCGCGGCCCGTGGGCGATCGAAAGCCCGCCCGTTGCCCGGGGCAGGGCGGGCTGTAAATATTCATATTTTAACATTCACATTGGTAAGAATGTAAAATTGGCCCGTGGCCCGTGGGCGGTCTGAAAATCGCCCCCGGGCCGGGGCGAGCCCGGTCTGTTGACAATGTGAATATTCACATTGACATGTTAACATTCACATTAATAGAAGTGTAAAATTAGCCCGCGGCCCGTGGGCGGCCCGAAACCCGCTCGTGGCCCGTGGACTGCCCAGGGCGGGCCCGGCCCGTTGACAAGTGAATATTTATATTAACATATTAACATTCACGTTGATAGGAGTGTAAAATTGACCTGCGGTCCGTAGGTGGCCCAAAACCCGCCCACGGGCCCGGCCTGTTTACAATGTGAATATTTACATTCACATATTAACATTAACATTGATAGGAATGTAAAATTGACCCGCGGTCCGGATCGGGTTCGATCTGTTGACAATGTGAATATTCACATTGATAGGAGTATAAAATTGGCCCGTGGCCCCTGGGCCACTTGAATCCCTCCCACGGCCCGGGGCAAGCTCGTTTGGGCCCGGGCCCGATCCCAGCCCGAGAACTTGGGCTAGGACCTGGGCCATCACTTTGAATCTCGGCCCGCATAAAGCCCATTTAAGGTCCGCCCCGAGGCCCGGCCCGCCAGAGTCCCGGTGTCTTTTTTGTGGAAAATAATAAAATTTTGGCCCCAGCCCGGGCTGGGCTGAGCCCCTACACATTGATGATATGAACATTCACATTAAGGGTATTTGGTAATTATGTCACCCATAGGATGTGAACATTCACATTAGGGGTTACCTATAGGACTTATTGAAACATACGAAAATAATGTGGACTAAATGGAACATAAGTAGATGAAAAGGGTATTTTGGTCTTCTTACCTCAAATAGGACCTAATGGAATAGTCAAAAAGAATATGTGTTGCATGGAATAAACCTCTTAGAAAAAGGATTTATCAAAAAAACTTTCATAAAAAAATAATATAATAATAAATAAATAAATATTAATGAGTAATAAAAGTTAAAGATATTAAAAATGAGAGATAAAGAAATAAAAATCGATATATATATATATATATATCAATATTTTAATATTTTACTCTTATTATATTTATATATACATATAAAATTTATTTATTTATTATAATCCGAGCGAGAAAAACGAGAAAAACTAGGGGTGGGCAACGGTTTATCCGAACCGCTCAAACCGCCCAATCCGCCCAACCCGCATATAAATGGGCGGTTTCGCAAACATAATGCGGGCGGATGCGGTTTGAAATATGACAAATTTGCGGGTTGCGGGTTGCGGGTGGGTCGCGGTTTAAACCCGCAACCCGCAAAAACCGCCCGCACTTTAATTATTATTATTATTATTATTTTTTATATACCAACTTTGTAACTTTTACAGGAGTACCATTATATTCTCTATGACACTAGGATCCTTATTTTTAAGTATTTCTCAACTTTCTTAATGCCGTAGAATTATCAAGTCCAAAACTTGGTTTCTTATATGATTTTCATTGATGATTCATCCACTTTTTCCTAATAAAATTTTCTTTCTAATGGTTGATAGAACTTATAGTTTGATTATTGATTATTGAACTGGCAATTCTAATTGAGTACAACCTTTAATGCATTGATATACATTTTTTTCATGGCAAAAATGCTAGTGTAGGGTCTCTTTGTTTTGAGTACTTTCATTTAATGCATTGATATTCAATTTTTATTTGTAAACTCATCAAAAAATTGTTATCACAAATATATAAAATGAATCTGATGCCTAAATTCACTGGGAAAAAAAAACTCGAAAATTAATTTTTAAAGAAAAAAGTGTAAATCGCAAACCGCCTGCAACCGCCCGCACATTTGCAAACCCTATCCGCACAAACCGCAAACCGCACTGCGGGCGGTTGCGGGTTGACTTTTTCCCAAACCGCATAGACGCGGGCGGGTCAAAACCGAACCGCAAACCGCACAAAACCGATCCGCGAACACCCCTAAGAAAAACCCTTCATGAATTGAAGGGATGCGGAAGTGGGGCAAATTATCATCCCTAATTGGAAGGCTTATAACGGAGAACAATATTAGTAGAATAACCATTTCTTTACAACATATTTCTCTATTACTTGTTTTTAAATTTCTTTTATATTGTCTAGGAGAATAATTATAAATATGAAAAAAATAATTATATCAAACATATCCGGAAATTTTATGGTAAATCCATTTTTGGGATCAAATTTTGGGGGGTTAATCCAACCTTGTATTCTATTCTATGATAATTCAAGCTACATTACCACAAATCTTTTTAGACTCGATTGATTCCCAAGCCATTCGTTCTCCCTGTCAAATTGAAAAATTATAGCCTAGAATGAGTGGAAAAATAAATAACTCAACACTGTTAGATAATGTCTCAATGGGACCACATAATTAAATGTGGTGTTATCATTTATAAGAAGCCTACAATTTAAGTGATTCAATTTAGTTAATAGGCTTAAGGGTATATGTGTTATGGACCTAATGTGTAGATACTAGTTGTATAATTTCTATTTCTATGAGGGGCAGAAATAGAAATTAAAACATATTGGTTAAAGTTGGTTTTCATTACCTTTCAGTTTTAAAACCAATAATGGTTAATTTATTGGTTTTCATTACCTTTCAGTTTTTAAGCCAATAATGGTTAATTTATTGGTTTTCATTACCTTTCAGTTATGAAAACCAATTACAACCTTTAAAAGGTTATGGTCCCTATTCCTTCCTAAGGTGAAAAAAATAAGAACACTGTTTTGTTTTTATAAATCCTCTCAAGGAGAAACATAAGGCACCAAAGGGGAAAAGATTAGAAGGCAATAACATAGTCAATATCAAGGTTTTATTGACAATCAGACGCTTCCGTTTAACCGTTCATCGATGGATTCAGGTATGTCGTTTTGTCTTGATTTCTTGATGATATACATGGTAGATGATCCGAAACATGAAGTTTCATGTTCTGAAATTTATGTTTACAAGTGGTATCAGAGCGGTTATATCATGTGTATTATCAGAATAGATATGCTTTTATTGATCCTATTTAGTTTCTTGGAATCAGATTCTGTTTTTTGTATTTCTGTTTTTCCCTCTGCTGCAAATTCTGTTTTGTTTTCTGGAAATGGAACATAATTCGGATGGGCGGTTCATTTTTCAAATGGATGAACATCATGTATTTATATATATAGATATATCTTGCGATTTGATCGGTTTCATTTTGAACATCATAAAAAAAAATATATATTTGTTTTTGGAACCGTCAATTATATATATATATATATAATTGGAATTGCTGCAGATTATATAATATATACGGGGTCACAAATTTAGAAATCTTTAAATTTAATGTAATTTCATACAACGTCTACAGAAATTTAATTTTCTAACACTCTCAATATAAGTCAATTCAAACAAGATGTCACAAAAGTGATCTCTCTTGTCTAGATTGTTTTATATGGAATGTTTTGAAGTTCATGTCTGTGTATCTCATGCGGGTATTTATCGGTCCAAAGACATGATTAAGACTTGGCAGAATTACACACACATTTTGTGGTGATAAACATGTGCCAATTGTCAAGGAAACCTAATGTGAATAATAAATCCATCAAAAGATAGATTTGTTATTTGACATAACTTATTGTCAATGTTTGATCATTACAACAAGAATACCACTTACAGTTAATATCACTACCCAAAGGCTTGGTATTAATGTTGTGCTAGGTATCTTGAGATGTTGTCATTAAATTAATTTATTTAGAGATTATCTGTTTGGTAACTTAATGTGAAGATGAGGTAATTGTTCCTGAGGAACAAACTCTACAACCTCAACCTCAAGAATCTGTGCCATTAAGGCGATCCACCAGAGAAAGGAGATTTGCATTTTCAGATGATTATATTGTATATCTCCAGGAACATGAGGTAGAAAATGGAATGTCGAAAGATGATCCAATCAACTTTCGTCAAGCCGTGGAAAGTTCCAACTCTCATAAGTGGATAGAAGCCATGAATGAAGAATATAAGTCTATGCAAGACAATAAAGTTTGGGAACTTGTCTCATTACCAGTTGGTGCGAAGCCCGTAGGTTGTAAATGGATATTTAAAACCAAAAGGGATTCAAATGGTAATGTGGAGAGGTATAAAGCACGTCTTGTAGCCAAAGGCTTTACTCAAAAAGAAGGAATTGACTTTAAAGAAACTTTCTCTCCAGTTTCTTCGAAAGATTCTTTTAGGACAATTATGGCGCTTGTTGCATATTTTGATCTTGAGTTGCATCAGATGGATGTCAAAACAACTTTTCTTAATGGTGACATTAAAGAAACAATTTATATGGTGCAGCCAGAAAACTTTGTGTCAGGAGACCCAAAGAATATGGTTTGCAAATTGACTAAATCCATCTATGGACTCAAACAAGCTTCTCGTCAGTGGTACTTCAAATTTCATCAAGTTCTCACTTCGTATGGTTTTGAAACTAACGTTGTTGATGAATGTGTGTATCACAAGTTCAGTGGGAGTAAACACATATTTTTGGTTTTATATGTTGACGACATATTGCTTGCCACAAACGATATAAACTTATTGTATGACACCAAGAGATTTCTATCTAAGAATTTTGAAATGAAAGATCTTGGTGATGCTTCCTTTGTATTAGGAATCGAAATACTCCGAGATCGTTCTCGGGGTATTCTGGGATTATCACAAAGGAGCTATATCGAAAAAATACTCATTAGATTTGGCATGCAAAATTGTAAATCAGGTGAAACCACGGTTGCTAAGGGAGACAAGTTTAGTCTCAGCCAATGCCCGAAGAACAGTCTTGAAATTCAAGAAATGCAGAAGATTCCTTATGCCTCAGCTGTAGGGAGTCTAATGTATGCTCAAGTATGTACGCGTCCGGATATTGCGTTTATAGTTGGCATGTTAGGCAGATATTTAAGTAATCCTGGCATGGATCATTGGAAAGCAGTCAAGCGTGTTATGCGATATTTACAGAGAACAAAGGAATATATGCTCACATATAGGAGATCGGATAAGTTAGAGGTCATTGGATATTCCAACTCCGATTTTGCTGGATGCCAAGACAGTAGGAAATCCACATCAGGCTATATTTATCTGTTAGCTGGCGGAGCAATTTCTTGGAGGTCTGCAAAGCAGACGCTCATAGCTTCATCCACCATGGCTGCAGAGTTTGTAGCATGTTATGAGGCATCAAACCAAGGGATATGGCTGCGGAATTTTGTCACTGGGTTGCGTATTTTGGAAGGCACTGAAAGACCACTTAAGATATATTGTGACAATAAGTCTGCAGTTTTATATTCCAATAACAACAGGAGCTCGACAAAATCAAAGCATATTGATATCAAGTTCCTAGTTGTAAAAGAAAGAGTGCAGAGTGGACAAATTTCCATAGAGCACATTGGGACAAACTCCATGATAGCGGATCCACTTACGAAGAAACTACCACCCAAGGTCTTTCATGAGCACACTGCTCATATGGGTGTTGTTCTATTTGAGAACATTCTGGTTTAGTGGGAGTTTGTATTTATATTACTGCTTTATGTTAGCCTTGAGTTTTATCTATGTAATTAGATTAATTTCTGCAGAAATGAAGTATTCAGTTTATTACGCTCTGTTACGTATTGTGAAGTATTGATCTCAATAAAGTTAAGTAGGACCAGTTGGACATAGGCATGTATGGATCACATCACATGTAATTTCCATGCTACGCATCCATGATTGATCTATGTCATTTAGCTATATTTGTATACGTGACCATTGGTGGGTCGAGTTACGATTGATGTAACGAAGACCGCTTTGATCCTATATTAATATAGTTAATGGACAAGATTGTTTGGATACCCTCAAGTTATGATAACAAATTTCTGAGCTCACTAAAGTTAAGCACATTTTTCAAGATACATATGTGGTCCAGTGGGAGATTGATAGATAATGTCTCAATGGGACCACATAATTAAATGTGGTCTTATCATTTATAAGAAGCCTACAATTTAAGTGATTCAATTTAGTTGATAGGCTTAAGGGTATATGTGTTATGGACCTAATGTGTAGATACTAGTTGTATAATTTCTATTTCTATGAGGGGCAGAAATAGAAATTAAAACATATTGGTTAAAGTTGGTTTTCATTACCTTTCAGTTTTAAAACCAATAATGGTTAATTTATTGGTTTTCATTACCTTTCAGTTTTAAAACCAATAATGGTTAATTTATTGGTTTTCATTACCTTTCAGTTTTAAACCAATAATGGTTAATTTATTGGTTTTTATTACCTTTCAGTTATGAAAACCAATTACAACCTTTAAAAGGTTATGGTCCCTATTCCTTCCTAAGGTGAAAAAAATAAGAACACTGTTTTGTTTTTCTAAATCCTCTCAAGGAGAAACATAAGGCACCAAAGGGGAAAGGATTAAAAGGCAATAACATAGTCAATATCAAGGTTTTATTGACAATCAGACGCTTCCGTTTAACCGTTCATCGATGAATTCAGGTATGTCGTTTTGTCTTGATTTCTTGATGATATACATGGTAGATGATCCGAAACATGAAGTTTCATGTTCTGAAATTTATGTTTACAAATACAACAACAAAAAAATTCCAAAATAAGAAAGAAATAATTTTTTGCTTTTCACAAGAATTGCCCCCCCCTAAAAATGTAACACATATGCAGCCATTGATATACTAGGTTTTACATGAACTCCATCAATTATAATAATTTTGAAAGTGTTACATAAAAGTAAACAAGAATGATTAAAAAAAATATAATCATCTTAACATTATTTTTAAATAAAATGAATGTATTATTGGTAAGTATTATTATATATAAAAAAATATTATACTTATCATATTCTAATACTATATTTTGTTAATCATGTGGCACAACCATGGGACTTGTGTTGTTTTGAAGCAGGGTGCGTTGCTTGCTTGAAGCTGTTGTATCTCTTCATCCCTTTTCTGTTATATCTATCTTTTTTTTTCTTTTATTCTTTTTTTCTCTTTTTTAAAAAGCAAAAAAAGTTTCACATGGATTTCATTAGGGTTAAATACTTTTTGGGTTATCAAAATATGAGATTTGTGTTATTTTAGAACTCAATATCTAAATTATATTAATTTAGTCCCAACGTATAAAATGTGTTTTAATTTGGTTTTTAAAAAAATTCACATGGATTTCATTAGGGTTTATTATATTTTTGGTACTCAAAATATGAGATTTGTGACATTTTAGATCTCAATATTTAATTGTGTTAATTTATTCCCAATGTATAAAATGTGTTTTAATTTGGTCCTCCAACCAAACTCTATCAATTGACATCATTAAAATTAAGGATAAATGTGTAACTTTAGAAATCAAACTGAAATTACATGAATTTCTACATTAATGCCACATATCACCGGTCATTTTTTCTTAACGGAATTAGATTGGAAGACTAAATTAAAACACTTTCTATATATTAGGGATATGGGTGTACACGGTCCGGATGGTTCGGTTCTAAGAAAATCCAAGAACCGAACCGATCCTAATGGTTCTGTGATTTTGAGAACCAGACTAGACCATTACACTTGTAAAACCGGATCAGAACCAAATCGAAAAAATGGTTCGATTTTGGTTTGGTTCACGGTTCCAAAAATTTCTATTTACAAGAATAAATTGTTAATATTAGCAAAATAATTACTCAAACTAATTACATTTAACTCATGATAAAAACTAATAATATTAAGACATTACTCAACATTACATACCTATACCATCCTAACTAGCGGTAACCCGTGCGATGCACGAAAAAATAGGCTATATATATTTTGTGTGATAAATAAATTATCTTAATCTTAAATTATATCTTAATAGCGACAAGCCATAATATTAAGCCATCTAGGTAGATGTTAACAATAATTAATCCACAAAAGTTTACAATAAAATTTGATATGCATAAGAAATTATTAATTATAAAAATTGTTGAGAATAATAGTATCACAATCACTTGATAACATAAATAACTTGTATCAAACTAAACAAAACATTAAAAGAGAGAAATTCTATAAGCTCAGAAAAATTATTATAAATTTATTTGGACTTTTAAATTAGTGGTGTGTATTATCATTGTTGGATCAAATTATGAATAAATATCAACTTTTAATTATAATTTATAAGTAATTTTTAAAAAATTTTAATCTAAGTTTGTTGCCTTACTTATAAAAAGAACTTCTCAAAGAAATCATTAATTGATTATATTAGCAACTCTTTATCTTTGATTTCCTCTATCAATGACACACTCATATCATATCAAAATATAAATCATTCTCCATAGTTTGAATAATACTTGCATAGTTCCTACGCCATTTTAAAAAAATTAATCAAAATAAGAATGTCATAGTATTATAAAAATTATATAAGAGAATAGTTTTAATCCATTTTATTTATAAAAAAATGATAAAAAATTATTTGAATTGTACTTAAAAAATATAACAAATGATAGTTTTAATCATTATATACCCAAAAAAAAAAAATTATTTCGGTTACTCAACGAAAAAATGGTCAAATACAAATAGAGTCATGAACATTAAATTAAATCATATGGGCTCTAAATTGACAATATAATCTAGCAAATCAACTAATAATAACATAGAGATATTGACAAATATGTAGTACTTCCCTATCATCTTTGTATTATATTCATTAATTTCATATATTATATGAAAGTTTTATTCGTTTCGATCCTTCAATAAAATAAGGATCAAGAAAACAAATTTGATAAGAAATTGATTCTAAACTTAATTATTAAAAAAGCAAAAATTTCAAAGAGAGAATTTAGAGATGGGATTGAAGAAATACTATAACGAATGACAGCCTTATAAAAAAATTTAAGAAAAAAAACATAACAATGATCTAATGCAAATTATTTTTAATAACTAATAGAAAGAATCTCAAATTATTACCTTTTATAAATATAGTAAAGAAAATTAATTTTGTGAGATTTTTGTGCTACCTTCTCCCATGTAACCTTTATAATTTCATTATTAATACTATTCTCATTCAGAGCGATAATTTTTTTTTTTTTTTTTATAATCTTTATCATTTGGTAGATAATAACGAATAATAAAAATTATCAAGAGAATGTTAAGAATTTAATAGGAGATAAGAAGTTATAGATAAGAGCATTTCATAAGATAAAAAATTTAAAATAAAAAAAGATAATATGTGATAGAGAAAAAAAAAAAAGTAAATCAAAATAAAGATTTAGATATATATGTTTTTGATAGATATATAGATTAACAAATCATATCTTTATCTAAATTTTATTATTTTAATTTTTTGAAAATAAATTATTTAATCTTTATCTTTATCTGTAGGTCATGAAATTAATCTTTATCAATTATTTATCAATTTTTATATGTTTATTTATCTATAAGTCATGAAATTATTTTTTTTAAACAATTTTTAAAATTTTTATCTTCATCTATAGGTCATGAAATAAATTTTTATAAATTATTTATGAATTTTTGTATGTTTATCTATAATGAAATTAATTAAAGTATGAAATGAGGGGGGGGGGGGGGGAAAGAGAGTTATTTTGTTTTTTTTTTATAAAAAAAATCAATTATTTAATCTTTATCTTTATTTGTAAGCCATGAAATTAATTTTTATAAGTTATTTATCAACTTTTATTTGTTTATTTATGGGAAGAAATTTTAAATTATCTATAAGTTATGAAATTAATTTTTTTAAATTAATTGTTTATTTTTTATCTTTATCTGTAGATTATAAAATTAATTTTCAATTTTTATATGTTTATCTATATGGACGAATTTTGAAATTCAAATCTTTATCCGTAAATAATGAAATTAATTTTAATTTTAATTAATCAAACAAATAAAAAATGAAGAAAAATAGAAAACATGAATGGCAATCAAAGGAGGTTGCCATGTAGGAAAGAGATTGTTTTAAAATTATGAGAATTTAGGAATAAATATTTAGAGGCTTTTGACAAAATAACTACATTTGGTTATATATATAGTATAGATATCATTAAAATTATAAAAAACCAGTTAATAAAAATAAAACTTGATATTATATATATATATTTTAAAATTCAGTTCGATTCGGTTCGAACCACAGTTTTTTCATAAAATCCATTAACCGAACCATTTTTATAGTTCTCATATTTCTTAATCCGAAACCGAACCAATTTTGAATAGAACCGAACCAAACCGTAAGATTCGGTCCGATTCGGTCCGGATTACCGGTTTGAACGGATTTTTGAACAACCTAATTAGGGATCAAATTGATACAATTTAAATATGAAACATTAAAATGACACAAATATTA
Organism: Camellia sinensis; assembly: GCF_055761805.1. Lineage (NCBI taxonomy): Eukaryota > Viridiplantae > Streptophyta > Magnoliopsida > Ericales > Theaceae > Camellia > Camellia sinensis. Next base: position 67,519,582 of record NC_138972.1, read on the forward strand.
TACTTTGTGGAATAAAAAATTGACTCTAAAGTATAATATAATGGGTTAGGTTTGAGAATGTGAGGGGACGTGTAGCCCAGCATAAGTCCTGTTTTAATGATCTGAACCTTTTATTTTTTATGACACGCTGAGTAAAATATTCATGCAAAAAAACAAGATAATCAGATATCGATAATTATATTTTTGAATCAAATTTGTATTAAAAAAAATTCTTAAAATTACATTTGTAATTCATTTTATTAAAACAAATATGATTCAAACATATATTTACCGATATCCAATCATCCTACTTTTTTGCATGAACATTTTGCTTAACGAGTTTAAAAAAGTAAACGGTTCGGATCATTAAAATCGACTCTAAAATGGACTCACTAAATTCAAACGTGCTCTCAAATTGATATGACAATTTGGGAGAAATTAAATCCTAATATAATAATGATGGTGTTTGGGAAGTGAGTTTTTATGTAGGTTTTTTTAGTTGTAGGTTTTTATTGGATAAAAAATTTTTGGTGTTTGGGAAGATAGTTGGGTTTTTATGTGGTTGGATGTGATGTTTGTGAGAGAAAAAGTGAAATGATTATGGGGTTGGATGTGATATTTTGTTTGGATGTATTTTTTTTAGTTTTGTAAAAAGTTTGTCTTTTAATGGAAAAAATGAGAAAAAAAATTGGAACCTAGGTTCCCAAATGCATCAATGCAGCATGCTATAGGGTTTCCTAACCCAGGAGACTATCCACAATCTTCATAAATGAATCCAATACTTTGTGGGGTAATATATCTGCCCTTGGTTTTGGTTTGGTACACCACGCATTAATGCAGCATGCTATAGGGTTTCCTAACCCAGGAGACTATCCACAATCTTCATAAATGAATTCAATACTTTGTGGGGGGAAATAAATAAATAAATGCAGTCATGATGCTACTATTTATATTTAAAGAAAATGATATATAAATTTACTTTCTAAATTTATTTTTTCAATTTAATGATGTGTAATTGATATGATTAGTTCATAATTAGAGAATATATGAGAGAAAGTGTTGTCTTTAATATCTTAATTGATTTATAGCGATTTTGGTTTAAGACCCGACCCATTTGATATTCTGAATTTGAATTTTTTGGTTTTGTATTGTTGTTCTTGTCTTATTTCTCTTTTCCCTTTTTGAATTTGGCTATCGGAATGTGTTGGTTGTTTGGAACATGTTGGTACCTTGTTTTTCAAAAACCTTATTGCCCAGAATTTTGCTTTTACGCTCGAGCAGTCTTTGTGAACTCTCAGTACTTTTGCAGGCCAGCAAAATTACTAGAAGAATGTATTCTACGCTTGAGCGGTGTTTCCTACGCTTGAGCGGTTGTGTGCTCAAGCGATAGTCTTTTGTCTGTAAAATAACTGGGAGTGTGTATTTTACGCTCGAACGTTATTTCTTGAACTGGAGCGGTGCAACTTCTTGTGTCTGAACGCTCGAGCGTCACTTCTTGCGCTCGAACAGACTGTGCATATATTAGTTCGTAAAAAGTCACTTTTTACATCACTTTTTCATCTCTCTCTCTCTCTCTCTCTCTCTCTCTCTCTCTCTTCTATAAAAATATTTCAAAATCCTAAATCTAGAGCTCCTCTCTCTAGAACTTACTTTCTCTCTACAAATATACCAAGATCTACTCATTTCTCCACCTTATTCCCTTTGTTAAAAAGGTAGAACTCACCTAGAGCTTCATTTTTATTTGAATAGAGTTGGATTTCGACTTCATCCAAGTTTCATCCGTACTTTTCTCGTCTTCTAGTTTTGAGATAAAGATTCTCTACACTTTTTTATGATTTTTAACTTAACTATTTGTTTTTATAAAACAATCTTGTGATTTTGGAAGATTTTGAACAAACTTAGGGTTTTGGTTTAAAATCAAAAGGGGATTTTTTAAATGGATGTATTGAAGATGGTTGTGGAATAGAAAATAATATTTAGTTGTGATAGAATTGTTGAATTGATTCTTAAAAGGGATTTTGGAAGACAAAGGGGTTTTGTCCTAAATATCTCAAATATTTATTTTGTATAAATAAATGGAATTGATGTTGGAAATGCAAAATTGGATGGATAGTGATATGAATGATGGAATTGGATATATATTATCACTCACATCTTGAATTTTGAAAAATTTATCTGTATTGAGATTTTATATCTGTTTAGAAATATCTATTTTGAGCTATCGGTAGAGGATAACTATGATTATTGTAGAAATTGCATGGGAATTAGGTGAATTGAAACTAAGTTCTCATTCATGTGCATTAAACACTGTTGCTCATTTAATACATTACAAATGTATATGATTTTGAAAAAAATAGATGAATGTAGAAAAGATGTGTGTATTACCAAATTAAGTTGGCATGTGTATCCAAAGTGAAACTCCCCGAAAAAAGCGTGTTATATAGGTGGTGATTTTCGCGAACGAAATATTTGTAAAATAGCAATAGTAGCACTTGTATAGGCCATGTTTACACGAGTGTCGTTTGACGGTTTCCCCCAAATGAAATATCCGTAAAAGGTTGTACCGGTTTGAGAATTCCCTATTGTTTTCTACTGTAAAGAACATGATTTGAGAATTGTGATATAAACTGAGCATGACATGGTTTGGGAAAGAAATGTAAAACGTTTTGACATGAGCATTGTGTTTGCACTTCACCCTTATATCTTTGTTAAGATTCATATATTCTGTTGGATTATTTCTATTGGGCTTTGGCACCATATATGAGAAAACCATTTTCAGGTGTTAGTGATATGCCTCCACCAAAGACTTAGCTTGGGAGAAGTGTGGTGCTGAAGGCTCAGTTTTGTTATTTTGTATTTAATTTTTGTACAAGCCTATGGCTTTATTTGTATTAAGCTTAAGACTCACTTTTGATATATTCAAGCATTGTCTTGGAAAGTTGCCTTCAGGGCATTTTTATTATCTGTTTAGCTTCTATTTCATATTTTTGTTGTTGACATGTAGTGCAAATTCAGCGTTAGGACTTATGAATGTATATTCGCATGTGTAACCTCTTTTGTACAATTGAGTTTTATGTAGTAGAAGGATATTATACTGTAATTTATATTGTTATTTAATTATCGGTATGGATGGTTTATTGAATTTATTTCGGAGCATTACATTGTAATACTTAAAAATTAGATTTTTTTTTCTTGAATAACAATAATCTATATTTAAACTTGCCCACGAAGGATATGATAAGAGTTCCATTATAATTAAATGTATAATTCTATACACACTAATATTTTTATTAAAATATTTGTAAAAAAAAATAATAAATATAATTGATTGTCAAAAATATAATAATAATTAAACATTCAACAATGTTTAGGCACATAGGCTAGACTTTTAGTGAATAACTAAATGAATAACCAATCTTTGTGAGAGGGTAGTCAGCAGTGGGTAGGGGTGTAATTTTGACTAGGTCCCACCCATGTCGGGTCTTGCGGGCTCCCGTAAAAAATCGGACCGACTCACGTGCCAGAAAACTAGGCCTAGGCCCAAGCCCAAGCCCAAGCCTAGGGGTGTTCAGGTTTTGGGCGAGCTAGTGGGTGGGGCCTTGGGCTGGGTTACTAGGCTTGGGCTCGGGCTTTGGGTAGGCCTAACAAAATTTATTATTTTTTCTATCAAAATTTTATTATTTTTCATTAAAAATAACATTGGGCCTCGGGCGGGCTGGGCCTCAGGCCGAGCTTTTAAGTGGGTCTTGAGCGGGTTGATGGGGTGGGCCAGGCTTCAAAATGATAGCCCAGGCCCAGGCCCAAGGTCTCGGGCTGAGCTTGGGCCTAGGCCTAAACGGGCCTCGGGCGGGCTTCAGGTCGCTCACGGGCCACATGCCATTTTTACACTCTTAGCCGTGGGATATGGAGTAATGTGATCAACAAAAGGTTTGACAAAATATTGCCAAAATCACCAAATGATAATTTTTTTTAAAAAAAAAATATTGTCTTAATCTTGAATATCATCTTAAACATGGCATATTTTTTTTTTTTAGGTGGTACACCAATTAGTATATCAACTAGTGCACCAACATATGTTATAACATTTTTGTTGACTCCACCCATTATACAAATTACAAATATCCAAAATTTCTAAAATTGTGTCACATCATCTGTTAGTACACTAATTGGTATACCAATTGATGCATATAATATTTTTTTTTTTGTTTGAGTAGTTTAGATTATTTTTTTGAATGAAAAGGTGTAAAAAAAATTTTGCAAAAAAAAAAAATAAAATAATACTCAAGTTAAGGAAATGAGTTTAAAAAAAAATATAGATTAGTTTCCAAATTAATGCTCTATTTACGAAATATTATTAACAATATTAGTTTTCTATCTTTTCTTCAAATATAGTTTCTTTTTTGTTTCATATTTTTTTTGCATAAAGAAAATTCTAAATATTGAATTGACAAAATCACATCTAAGATCGATTATGTCTCAATATATATATATATATATATATATAAGGGAATTTTTTTTAAGATCCGTAATATTAAGATTTTATAAAATAGAGGATATGTAATATTTTCATAATAATTGGAGTCTCAATATTTTTTTTAGAGAAATTTCGATCTAGATAAATTTCAAAACACAAAGAAATTTCAAACAAAATTCTCTGTGTCTTCAAATTTCTCTGGTTTGCTCATTTTTTCTGATTTTCTCTATGTTTTGAAATTTTCGCTGTGTTTTGAATTTTTTTTTATTTGCTCACAATTTTCACTATATTTTGACTTAATTTCTTTGGTTTGCTCATAATTTTTTCTGTGTATTAACCATATCAGATAAAATGTGTTTTGACTCAATCAGAGAAAATTTATCAAAAAATCAACACAAAGCATAGAAAAAAAAAATAAAAAAGAAATATTGTTGGAGATGTTTTTAGGTTGGAAGCCACTAGATAGGTAAAAACTATTGGAAAAATGGTTTTATAGTGACTTTAATGTGAAATTAAAATAGGTCACAACTACCGATTAAAGTGAGATCAAATGCATTTAGATTCTTTGTAATAAGATCTCTATACCACAAAAAGAATGACCAAAAACATTGAGAATTGAATGAGAAATTGTATTATAAAGTTGGCCTTATGCATGAGGTATTGAAATGGTATACAACCACCTATCCCACACTGATTCCAGAGGAAATCATTTATGGGTATTTAAATCCCAAGTTTTTTCATAAGGGCATGAATTGGGGTATCCAAATTTTCTGAAGCAAGGGAGTTATAGATGTTTCAAGGATGGATTTTGGCCAAAACTATGATCCAAGTTGGTTATGCAAAAATTTCCACATGCACGACTTAGGGCTAGGTTTGAACTGGGCCGGATTAGTGACCCATCAATCTAATCTTTTTTGGACTAGGTTTGTTTGGTAGCTGTAGATATACACACATATGTATATAGAGTGTGTAACTTAGACACTTATTTTCCATCAATTTTTTTCGCATTAGTTCGGCAGTTTTGCATAATTGAATTCTGCATTTGTTGCTGGAAAGACTCATCCTCTCACACAGAATTTTTTTCTCTCAAGATTATACAGTCAGTCTACTCTTATAATATTATTTCTGTTGTGAGAGAGTGTTACTATTGTCAGTTCGCCGGAGCTAACTAGAAGGTGCTTCTGACTTAGTGGGGTCTAAATCGTCGTATCTTGGGAGACAGACACTGACATACCTCTAGCACCCATGGTGAGGCGGCAAATTTGTTTTAAGGAGACTGTAGTATCACACAGGTTTCGGTTTGCTCCTTTTCTTCTTTTAGTATTTTTCTTTTGTTATATATTTCTGTTTATCAAGTTGTATGATTTAGTCTCATAACTTCTTGTTCTGTAATATTAATTTAATTAAATATGAATCTGTTTATTTTATTTAAATACATATTTTATATAACAATTTTAAAATAGATTCTATATTTCTCATGGTACTAACAAATAGATTTATATGTAATTTGTACTAGTTTACTTTTTTCTAGGATTGTACACCGTCTATTACATTTGTTAAATTGAAAATAAAAATTACAGAACACGTTCACTGGAAATTGTAAAATTGAATTGCCCACTGTATCAATAGTGTATCAATAGTACATGGTATGAGATTTAAATTACAGCTGTGATTAGGACCCCCTTATATTCCCACCCCCACCACCCCCTCCCCCCACACACGTGGGGGTTGGTGAGTGGGAGAGAAGAAAAAAAAAATTTAACCAATCAAAAGGCAAAGGGGGTCGTGGGGGTACCTTTGAAAGGGGGTCTCAGTCTTTTTTGTTTAAATTATTAAAAAGACAAAAAAAACAAAAACAAAAAAAACAAAACAAAAATAAAATTGCATGTTACTGCTTTCCGAAAACCGAAGACGCTGTGTAGCACTAAAGCCCACTGTTCATGATTAGAGATTCATATATTGTTAGAAATTGGGCGCCCATGTTGCATGACCCTTTTCTGAACCTTTTGAACCTTATCTAAATAAGTTTGAATTTGAATTCAAAACCTATTTGGATAACCACTCAGGATATCTATATCTATCATATCAACTAATATGGATAAATGATATAGATATCTTATATATCTGATATAATTGATATGGATAGATTTATTATTATCCAATATATCTGATATAATATGGGATATGGGTGATTAAGAGAATAATAACGTATGTCGTATGTTTTACCCATATACTGACTCTCTCCCAAAATACAACGATCAAGAGCTATTTTGCACCGTGACTTGTGTGGGTGATATTCATTCTGTAATATCACTCCATTGCTGGGTTGATTGATCAGATTCAGGAAGTACGTGATTTACCCACCTCATCCTTCAATTCAGACTCTGCAGATAAATGTATGACCATAATTTTTCATCCGCTACGTTTACCTTTGATTTACATATTGTAGACACCTCATTTTTTACCGACCTTAAGACTCAGACGTCACCAATTGAGCGCTCGGTGATGTTGCTTGTTGTGCTCGTTCTGAAGTTGCGGAGTCTCGGCTGCGAGCCTTGCCTCCGGACTTCGGAGCTCTTTTGTGCCTTGCCTCGGTTTGCGAACCGGGCTCTATTTTCTCTATTTTCTCTTCCCGAAGGGAGGGAGAGGTCTCGTAGACCATCTCTCAGTGGCCGTAGGCTACGTTTCATGGTCATAGGCCATTTTTTCCATTTGGTGCCCGATTTCCGGTTTTCAGAGCCGTCGGCCGTGTGTCTCGGTTCGGGACCGCTTAACTACCTCCGTTTACTCCGATTTTTGGCACACATCTTATTTTTCTCCCTTTAGAGGAACACTGTGGCCCGGGAGACCACCTTCGTGGTCATACGCCACTTTCGGTGCCTAACAGCCTGTTTTTGGGGTCCTGAACCGCGCGTTTTGGCCCCCGAACCTTCGTTTTGCATCCGTTTTGGTCCATTTTTGGTAGGGACCCTATTTTCATTGCTAGGGAGGTGGTAGGATGGTGGCCGGCCACCTTTTCTCTTGAAAAACTAGTTTTCTCATTTTCTCTCTCCAAAAGCCGATTTTTCTAACCGAAAGCTAGTTTTTCCCACTTTTGAGCCACATTTTCTGATTTTTCACCACAGGGCTGTGTTCTACTCATCTGGGAGGCCACCTTTCTGGGTAGGCCAACCAGCAATTTTGCTTGACCCTTTTGACCTCTAGTTGGCCGACCATGGGGAGTGGCCGGCTGGCCACCTTAGCTGGTCGGCCAGCTTTCTGCTTTTTGCTCTTCTCAAGTGTAACACAGTTGTGCCAGCTGTGAAGCACTTGACCCACTGTCCGAGATTTTGAGCCTCTTTTTGATCCTTTTTAATTGGTTTTTCCCCCCTTGCTTAACTTCTTGGAGAAGCTTGACTCTTTTGTCAAGCGTCTTGAGGAAGCTTGACCATTTTGATCTAGCTTCCTCAAGAAGCTTGACCTTTTTGGTTAAAACTTATTTGAGAAGCTTTGACCCCCTCTCTTGGCTTCTCCAAGAAGCTTTACTTCTCTCCCTCTATATAACCAACCCCCCACCTCATTTTGCAAGGGTTAGAAAGATTTGGCCAAGGCACATGCACTCCACCCTCCATAGCCTTCTTCTCCAAAGCTCCAAACCCTAATTTTCTTGGCTATTTACACTACACCTCTAAGCCTAACACCTCCACCATCCATTCCAGCACCTTGGAAGTCATTTGCAGAGGTTGAAAGCTCACTAACTTGGTCCAAAAGCTGCTGGAGGTCGGCTCTTCAAGGGTAAGTGTTCATTTCCCTTAAATTTGTATTTTTTTTCATGATTGATTAGCCTTACTTACAAACATTTCTAGGCTTTGACCCAAACTAGAAAGTGTCTTATTTTGATCCTCTCTCCAACTTTGTTTTAGGGCACTTTACTGTTTGAGGTCATTTACTTCCCCTTATCCTCTATCTCTCTTTTAGGGCTATTTTTGCATCCTATTTTAGCCTTACTTGTGAGCATTTTCGAGATTTTCTATAAACTGGAAAAAGTCTTTTTTTGAGATCCTCTTCAAGTTTTGTTAAGGTCCTATTTCTGTTTGGGGTCATCTTCCCTCTATGCATGCTTCATCTCATCATGATTAAGGCTATGCATTAGAGCACTTGCATTGGCCATGGTTTGGCCTCTTAGCCACTAAAATCCAGTGGATTTTTAGTGGCTTGGATACATTTTTGAGGGCCAAAATTAGAGGGGGGTGACCCCCTCTCTCCTTGTCTTGTTTGGGGATCTTTTGGGCCTTCCAAAGTGGCTCTATTTTGCATGCATTAAAGTTACTTTTTGGGCCCAATTTTGTGGGTTTTAAGGTCTGCCTTAGGTCTGTCCGGGGCCCTTTTGATCATATTTTATGTCTATAGTGCATGTATAGAACAATCCTATTCAAGGCCTTTTGAGGGGACCTTTCTTTTCATGCTTCCTTGACTGATTTCAGGGCCAATTTTGTGAGTTTTAGGGCTTTCATAACTCATTTCCAGAGTTGGTTTGGTCATGCTAAGTGTCTATCTTATATGTGCTTAACAACCCCTTGAATGGCCTTCCAAAGAAGCCCCTCATTTTTGCATGCATTGGCTGTATTTCAGTGATTATTTGGGCATATTTTGGCATGTTTTATTCATTGATTTTGGCTGGTTTGGTGAGTTCTCATTTGCCTCATATACATGCCATGTAAACTATGCTTGCTAGCCAATGTTGCATGCTATTTTAGTCCATCATGTTAGCATCTTTTGGCCATGTTCTAAACTAGAAATATGCATGTTTTGGGACTGCCTTGGCTCTGTCTTTTGACTTCATGATCAAATAATGCTTTCTTTGTATACTTGTAGTTCAATACATGTGCCTAGTTTTGAGTTTCGAGGCTTATTCCATGCATCGGGTGCCATATTTCCATGTTTCGGGATCATTTAGCATCATGTTTCAGTGCTAAAAATTACATCTTTGAATGCCATGCTTCATCCTTGCCATGTTTTGGTAGGGTGGCATTCAATGCCTTAGGTTCGGTCCTCGGTTTGCGTGCATGTGTGCACGCATTTCGATCATCTCATTTTCATCTTATGGCCACTGATGTGAGTGTGGCTGAGGTCCACTCATGTTGGTGTAAGTCAATTATGCATTGTGTATGCCTTTTCAATTCATAGCATTGCGTATGCTAGGTTGCGTGTTAGAGCATTGTATATGCCATGTTACATCGAGCATTGTGTATGCCATTTCATAGCATTGCGTATGCTAGGTTGTATGTTAGTCACATTGTGCATGCCACCTCATTTGCATTGTGTTTGGGATAGGAATTAGCCCGAGCACGGGAAACGAGGGACGTTTCGTACTCCGAGTGACGGAATGTATCTCAATTCCCTGTCGCTGACACTCCGAATTACCCATGATGGAGTTTAGGTCTTGTTGTGTTTTCACGTGCATTCATCTCATATTAAGTCATGCAATTCGACTCCTCGACCATCATGCATCGATATGCGTGATTGGTGGCACGAGGATCGAGGACTACACTCCCTGAAGAGTAGTCATGCATACATATGTGAAATACTTTGCCATGCCCTTTTGTTGCTTTCTGTTGCAGTAAATCAGAAATCAGCGGCCTTCTGGAGCATTGCGCAATCTTCCGAAAACAATTGCAAATAGAGGCAAATCGGGGCATCGCAATGGATTTCCGCGCCAGGCAATTCAAGCATGCATCATTCCACAATTCGGAACAAAGCTGAGGCAGTCCATAGGCTTGCATGCTGATTTACTCGCTTTCCTACATTAATTTGTTAATTAATTAGGGTTTTGTAATATTTAACTATTTATTCGGACTGTATTATTTATTCGGACTGTATTATTCTTTTGGACCCTCCAAGCGAGGGCAATGTTGTAATAAGTGTGCGTGAGTGTGATGTATGTCTTCCAACCCCACGTCTTTCTCCCTTTTATTTACCAGTTTATAATGGTTAGACTAGGGCGTGTTTCAATTAGCATACAGTATGATAGCATGTTTGCATTCATTCATCTGTCTTGCATGCACCGGGCTCGGCGCATCATACTAACTGCATTTGTATTTCAATTCCGAATTGAATACTTGTTAGTTGTAGCATTTCACATGCCATCTTTAGATTAGCCGAGCCTACTATAGTTGCATTTTACATGTATTGCATTAGGCATTTCTGTATGGTTAGGATCATGCATGGATTTCTAATATAGCTTTTGTTTTGGCTTGGAGTACTCGGTAAGTACTTATGCTTTAGTATCCTTGCATGTGTGTGAGTGACTGCCATGATAGCATGCTTACCATGAGGTTATGTACTTATATGATATACCTGCTTGAATGCCTGTGGGTGAAGGTTGGGTTATTTGGATTGGAACAATTCATCAAATTGTGAGTTTTAAGCCCACTAGATAGTGGCAAATCATCTTGTTTTCTAAGCCCACCTGAGGGTGGCAAATCCACATTTTAGCCTACTTGCGAGTAGCAAACCTTTTTTTAAAAAACAAACATGAGATGTTTCGTTCCAATTCAGGCGACCCAGTCTATACTTGTATGCTGTACGCATCACATAGTAAATCTAGGCTAATAACCGGAATAAGAACGCATAATATTTTCAAAATCCGATATCATGGCTAGTAGAGGCCGATCTTTGATCGGACGAGCGGGGGTGCTTACGAAGTGACCTTCCCCAATCGTACCCAAGTTCCCGAGCCGAGGCAACTTTGGTGATGACGGACACGTGGCCTTAGGCAACGAGTCAGGGTTTCCTAAATTTTTCAAAATAAAATATTTAGGTGGCGACTCTGTATTTGGCAAAGCAGTCCATGATTTGGCACTTCTTTCCAAAAAATCTGTTTTCAAAAACGATTTGCCGGATTTTGGACTCTTTGATGATTTCATCGGTCTTGCATTGCACTCTGCGAGATTAGATATAGGACCGTGACATTGAGTCCTGAACTGTAGTGAACCCAATGAACAAAACGGGATTCATCCTCCCGGGACGTTCGGGGACGTCTACACATATATATTTCAGTAAATTTATGCAGATTGCTATGTCTTTGGGTATAGTATAATGCTATGGTATTTATGTGTATGATGCATTCTAGTTGTTTATTATTTTTAAGTTTCCTACTGTAATTTGCATGTTTTTTAGTATATAATTTTTTTGTATAATAGCATATTCATGATTTATAATTTTTTAATATAATTAACATGTTTATTATTTTCTAAATTCTAATTTAATTCACATGTTTATTATTTCTTAAATTTTTAATTTCAATTTTCATGCTAATTATTTTCTAGAATTCTAAAATTATTTGCATGATTTTATTCCTAAATTTTTAGTGTAATTTGCATGCTAATTGCTTTCTAATTTTTAGTTTAATTTACATGTTAATTGCTTCTAGTGGTCTAGGATCATTGCATGTTTATTGCTTTGTAAGAATTTTACATGTAACTCTTGACTACTAAATATTTTTTAATTTAATTACTTGGAGTTATAAGTTTATTTTTGTAACTTGTAAAGCTTTTTAATTCTTTACTTAATTTTGCTATTAAATAGATTGGTAAAAGGTTTTAAATAGTATATTACTTTTACTGTTTTTTTCAATTATATGTTTTGTATTTTGTTATGGTTTTCTGCTAACTTTCTTTATAGGGATACCAATGCGAAAGAAAAAGAAAAAAAAAATATACAAAACCAAATGAATAGAATTTGGGACTACAATAAAAAAATTTGGACTACTAACTTTTTTTGTTGAACGTAAATACCTAAATGTGGAAAGGAATTTTTCGACCAAAAGAATCCTAGTTTGGATTGGTTAATTTTCTTTATATTTGAAACAACTTTTTGCTTATGTTCCAATAGTGGTTCATTACCTTATATTTGGAAGCATTTTTATTTGCTTCAAAATTGTTGTAGTAATTTTGATTGCTTGTAATTTGGGTAGCAATTTTTAATTGCTTGTAGAGTTTTGAAACTTGGTTTGTTTTAACCTCCCTTCGAAAACTTCCCATGGACAATGAGACAACATGCTCTTAGAAGTTTTGTCTAAGGTTAATTGAGCTTTAAATGGGATCGATGTGACCCCTCCAGTCTTCCTAGAAACTTTCTTAACCATATTCAATTTTGAAGTTATGGTAAGACTAGTTTTACATTAAATTTTAAACTTTGGGATTTTCTAGTGTTAAGTTTAATTTCTTAAAACACAGAATAGTGAAATTCTATTGTATTTTTCAAAAATGGCAACTGTAACTGATGATGTTGCTGCTACTGCTATTGCTATTGCTAATGTTGGTGGGGATCAGAACCTTGAATCAACTAACTTTCCAACCCCTACTATGACCGCTATGGTCAATCCAGTTGATGCGACCTCCATGGTCAATCTTGTTGCTACTCCTACTATTCCGAGAGGATCGCTCAACCATCATAAGCGCCCAAAGAAGTTCACTAAAGTGAATTTTAAGAGGTGGCAGCAAAAGATGTACTTACTTGACTACTCTTAGCCTTACAATGTTTTTAAGTAAAGATCCACCAACCGTGGAAGAGAATGAGCAAGACAAGTAGAAGTTTATGGCTCTAGATGCTAAGTCGGACTTCCTTTGCCGAAACTATGTTCTGAACGGCTTGGCAAATACACTGTTCAACTTGTTTTATGCCAAGAAGTCAGCAAAGGAATTATGGGATGCTTTGAACAAGTACAAAAACGAGGATGTTGGGGGCAAAGAAATTTGTTGTTGGCCGGTTTTTGAACTTCAAAATGGTGGACTCTAAAATCTTTATTAGCCAGATCCAAGATTTTCAAGTAATTTTGCACAAGATTCATACAGAGGGAATGTTATTGAGTAAATCATTCCGGGCAGCTGCTTTGATTGAGAAGCTGCCTAACGGTTGTAAAGACTTCAAGAACTATTTGAAGCATAAACGAAAGGAGATGACAGTCGAAGAGCTTGTTGTCAGGCTCCGCATTGTGGAAGACAACATGAAGAAATGATGGAGTACATCTGTTGTGAAAGCAACCACAGTTGAGCATGGCCAGTCCTCTGGGTTCAAAAAGAAGCCACCAACTAGTAAAAGCTCAAAGCTAGGGTCTAGAGGTGGTGTCTCCAAAAGGTCGATCTACAAGCTACAAGAACCTACTTATAAGTTTAATAGAAAGTGCTTCAACTATAGAAGCGATGGGCATAGGGCGGTTGACTGCCGCAAGAAGAATAAGCCTTATAAGAACAGCCCTTCACAGAACAAAAGTCGGCCCTACATGGCTAAAATGGAGGATCTGTCTCAAGATGTGGACGACATACATCTGTCTGATGTCGTCTCAGAGGTGAACACGGTGGGGTCTAACCCGAAGGAATTGTGGGTGGACTCTAAGGCCACTCGCCACATCTATGTTAAGAAGAAGATGTTCACAACTTTCGAACTGGTTTCAAATGGTGAGAAATTGTTCATAGGGAATTTTGGGACCTCAACTACTAAGGGAGAAGGCAAGATGGTATTGAAGATGACTTCAAGAAAAGAGCTGACTCTGAACGATGTCCTGTTTGTGTCAGACATTCATAAGAATCTCGTCTTGGGGTCTCTCCTAAGCAAGCATGGCTTCCATATGACGTTTGAGTCTTATAAGGTCGTGTTGACCAAGAGCAAAGTCTATGTAGGTAAGGGATACATGTCGGGTGGTATGTTTAAACTCAATTTAATGACTATTATCCCTAAGATGAATGAGAAAACTTCTTCTTCTGCTTATATGCTTGAGTCTCCTAATTATGGCATGGTAGACTAGATCATGTGAATTTTGACTCTTTGCATAGATTAATCAAGTTATATCACATACCATCTTTCAAGATTAATCCCAATCACAAGTGTAAAACTTATGTAGAAAGAAAATTGACTAGGACTTATTTTCATCCTGTTGAAAGAAGTACCAAGCCTTTAGATTTAGTACATAGTGATGTGTGTGACTTAAAATTCGTGCAATTACGTGGTGGCAACAAGTATTTCATCACTTTGTCGATAATTGCACTAAATATTGTTATTTGTATTTACTGAAAAGCAAAAATGAGGCGATTGATAAATTTGTTCTTTTTAAAAATGAAGTTGAGAATTAACTAAGCCGAAAGATCAAGACTTTAAGAAGTGATCATGATAGAGAATATGAATTGCAGTTTATTGAGATTTGTGCTCAATCTGGAATTATTCACCAAACTACAGCGCCTTATTCCTCTCAGTCAAATGGTGTTGCTGAGCAAAAAAATAGGACGTTGAAGGAAATGACGAATGCAATGTTGATAAGTTTTGGGTTGCCACAGAACTTGTGGGAGGAAGCAATTCTCTCTGCGAATTTCATTCTAAATAGAATACTTTGGAAGAAAGTAGACAAGACTCCATATGAATTATGAAAAGGCTGCAAGCCTTCTACAAATGTGGGGTGTCTTGCAAAAGTAGCGGTACATACACCCAAGCTGGTCAGGATAGGTCCAACAATTGTGGATTGTATATTCATTGGTTATGCACAAAATAGTAGTGCATATAGGTTTCTTTTACACAAGTCTGATATCTTAGATATGAACAAAAATACCATTACGAAGTTAAGAAATGCGTCCTTCTTCGATGATGGGTTTCCTTGCCGAACTCGAGGAGATAATCAAAGTTCTAAGAAGAAACTTGAAGATGAGGGTAGTGATAGGGATCAAAAGGGAAATTAGTGTAATTATGTGAAAAGTGTGAGATTCATTTTATTTTTCTCAAATCTCAAAAGAAATTAGTGTAATTTCCCTATTTCTTTTTTATAATTAGGTCCACATCAAAAAAAAAAAAAAAAAAAATTAGGAAGTAGGAGTTGAGTAATTGGACCTAGTCAACCATATTAGAGCCTGCTCAACAATGACTCTCAACCAGCTTATTAAGTTGGGTCAACCAAAGTCCTTGAGCATCAAATGATAAGGCACTATTGGGACAAATAGTTAATAGGTTGAAGTGAAAATCCAATTGTATTATATACCCTCCACGTCACTTCCACAATTCATATTCCTAACCATTTGATAACGATTGACTGGAGTTATAGAAAGGTAATGTGCTTTTCACTTGCACTATATTGCATGCTTAATTATAAGAAAATTTTGTCATTATGATGGCCAATAGCTATTTCATTTCCTTTTTGCAAAATGTGTCTTTGAAGTTATAGTTGACTAACATATTATGAACAACAGTTTTGAATGCATAGATATAAAACACAAAATGGAACACAGACTTCTTGTGTAAAGTATCTTTGTCTCATTTTATATTTTATATTTGTCCACTTAATTTTATTATATTATGAATCATATTAAATTAATTTTATGATCAAAGCAAGTCACACTGTAGGAATCCCTCACAACCTATCACTACAAGAATTTACATATTTGCCAACCACTTTTGCTGGCCAAAAAAATTTTGGTCCCAAAAAAATGATATTTGCCGACCAAAAAACATTTCGTAGCTAAAAGTTGATACTATTACCAACTAAAGTAATTTTGTTGCAAAAAGGTATTTTTTGCGACCAATTTCAAATATTAGTCGCTAAAAATGGTGTAAGAAGGTCAAAAATTGGGCAGGAATAGTAAAATCTTTTAGCGACTAACACAATTTAGTTGCAGATATCAAAACGACGTCGTTTTGATATCTAAATGCAGTGGTAG
Organism: Camellia sinensis; assembly: GCF_055761805.1. Taxonomy (NCBI): domain Eukaryota; kingdom Viridiplantae; phylum Streptophyta; class Magnoliopsida; order Ericales; family Theaceae; genus Camellia; species Camellia sinensis. The sequence continues at coordinate 67,535,713 of NC_138972.1, forward strand.
ACAATGGCCGACCAAATTTTAGTCGTTATATGTTAAGATTCTGCGACAGAAAACAAATTTAGTCGCTAAAGGTGAAATGTTTTTTTTGTGGGATATATATCACCGCCCCTATTCTTTGTTTACAACCATTTGTTCAAACCTCTCACACAGATTCTCCTTCACCACCAAGCCTCACCTCACCGCAGACCACCACCACCGGCACAGATCGCCACGGCCACCGCCGCAGATCCCCACTGCCGTCGATGATCCTCCTTCGTCCTTCGCTGGTGCCTCTCTCTCTCTCTCTCTCTCTCTCTCTCTCTCTCTCTCTCCTAAACACCCACCGCCTTCGATGATCCTCCTCATTCTCCTCCTCCTCCACTAGTGCCTCTACCGGATCCGAGAAGATCGTCGAAATCTAAATTAGATTTGAATCCTAGGCCGAGTTCTAACCGTCGTGAGCGATCCACAGCGACGCAATGGCTTCCAAATCCTACAACAAGATCGCCGATATCTGCGACGACCTCATCCTCCAGGCACATACACTACCCATCCTTCTATTCTATTATTGATCTCTTTTCTTATCAAACCCTAATTTACTCTCTCTCGCTCTAGGTTTCAACGCAAGGGATTACATTCCAGGACGAATGGCCCTACTCGATTCATCTTCTAGGCCACATCTACATCGATGACATGTGAGTTGATTTTGTATGACTGTGTTGTTCAGTGTCATTGATTTGGGGTTTTACAATGGTTTTATGGTTTATGTATATATATATATATATATATATATGTTTTGTATTGCAACAATAGTGCTCGATTGTTCAGTGTCATTTTTTCTATGTGTAAAATTTTGACATTGTTGGTCTCACTTTGTTTCTTGTTTGATTGTCAATTTGAATTCTGGGGTTTGTGTTCATTTTTTTTAATCAGATGATTTTCATTGTGGAACTTTATTGATTTATATGTATGGTGGTTGAGTAGACCTTTTTTTAGATTTTGAATTTAGCTTTGATTGTTCAATCTGTGAGATATACGGGTGTGATCCTACTTAAAATTCTTAGTTCCTTTCTTTGAAAGTATAGGGGTGTGATTCTAAAAGTATGATTCTGAAAGTGAGATATAGGGGTGTGATTTTGAAAGATTTTTTTAGCCAATTAAATTGAGATGCAGCTTTGAATTTCTGTCATTAAACACTATTCAGATATGAAGTTGTGCAAATAAAATGGCAAAGATTATTTTGTTTTGTTGGTTAGAGTTGATAATTCTATAACAAACTGTAAATGCATTCAGAATGCAACTTCAAGGATTTGGTCGTGAATAGGTCTATTGCCGACTAAAGTTTTAGTTGCGAAAATATTTCTTTTGGCGACAAACATGTTTGGTCGTGGAATGTGACAATTGGCGACTAATTATTTTGGTCGTGGAATGTGACAATTGGCGACCAAATTAAGAGGTCGTAGAATGTCACAATTGGCGACCAAAATTTTTGGTCGTTGAATGTGATAATTGGCAACCAAATTTTTTGGTCGTGGAATGTGACAATTGGCGACTAAGATATATGGTCGGCAAAATATCACTTTTTGCGACCAAAATGTTTTAGCGACAAAATGGATTAGTCGCAGTAATGATATATTTAGCGACCAAAAATTTAGTCGGCAAATCTAACTTTTTCCCACCAACCAAAATTTTGGTCGCGAATTACTTTTGCCGACCCTCAATTGGCGACCAAAGTAGCGACTAAAAAAATTGATCGTGGATAACTTTTGCCGACTAAAAATGGACTTTTAGCGACCAATTTTTTGGTCGGCAAAAGTGTTAATTCTTGTAGTGTTTACCGACGATGTAGGTGTTTGGGAAGTTATTATTTTAGTATGTTATTTTAGTTTTTGACTATTTTAATAGGTTAAAATTTTTGTATTTAGAAAGATTATTGGATTTTTTTTATAGTTAGATGTGATGTTTGTGGAAAAAAAAAGTGAAATGATTATGGGTTTGATATGACATTTTGTCTTATTAACTATTTTAATCTATTTTATCTTTTTTGTAAATTTTAACCTTAAAAAAAAACTAAAATTTCCCTTCCCAAACATCACCAATATGGTAAACCCATTACTTCAAGCAATTGGGTTACAACTTACAAGTACAAAAATAATAAAGTAATAATATGATGAATATCTATTTTTATCATTTTATCTTATCATGTGTTGTATTAGTTTAATTATTAGTATTATATCTATACTAATAGTGGTGTTTTAAAAAATTTCAAACTCTCAATTCTAACATCTCATTAAACTCTTTCATCCATTCTTCTCTTACTCTATTTTCCTATTTTCCTATTTTTTCTTATATTTTTTATTTCACTTTTTAATTACTTATGGCATGGATATAAGAGATTTTCAAAATATTTAAAGATAAAAAATTTTCAAAATATTTAATGACAAAAGATGAGTTTGACTCTAATTCAAATTTCTTCATCAAATTTATGTTTTACCCAAGGATATTTCAATAAATAAATAAACTTATAAATCTCAAAACCTAACTTCCATGACAATGTGAAATTAGGCAAAAAGATTGGAGAATAAAAATAACGGCGCAGAGAAATTAAACGGGTGATTTAACCAATTATGCAAGATTTTTTGCATCTTATGTGAAAAGAAGCACATGCTTTAAATCTCATATTGTGTTTTTTGCTCTCTTTTTCTTTTGCAATTTATCTAAATTTCTCTTTCTATATTCTTATACACTACAAGAAAAAATAGATTCGGCGACCACTTTTGGCTACTAAAAAGAATTTGGTCGCTGAAAGTATAGCTTTCAGCAACTAAAAAAGCATTAGTCGCCAATTGTTAAGCTTTTTGGCGACTAAAAAAATTTAGTAGCCAAAAATCTACAATTGGCGACTAAAAATAAGTTTGGTCGCCAATTTTATGGGTTTTACCGACTAAAACATTTTTAGTAGCCAAAAGTATCATTTTTGCCGACTAATAAACATTTAGGCCTCGTTTGGCAACTGAACTTTTTAGCCAAAAAGTCAAAAAGTTACTAAATTAGCCAAAAAGCCAACAATCCATATCAAAAAGTCAAAAATTATCTTTTCTCTCTACTTTTTGCACATCTTTTTGTAAAAAGTCAAAAAGTCATCCCAAATATACTAGTTTTTTTAAGCTCATATTTTAGCCAAATAGTCAAAAAGTTACTAAATTAGCCTGTTCCCAAACAAGGCCTTAGTAGCCAAAAAGTCAACAATTGGCAGCTAATTATAATTTTGGTCGCCAATTATGTGGGTTTTATCGACTAAAACATTTTTAGTAGCCAAAAGTATCGTTTTTGCCGACTAATAAACATTTAGTAACCAAAAAGTCAACAATTGGTGACTAATTATAATTTTGGTCGCCAATTATGTGGGTTTTACCGACTAAAACATTTTTAGTAGCCAAAATGCAGTTTTTGCCGACTAAAAAATATTTAGTAGCCAAAAAGTCTACAATCGACGACTAATTATAAGTTTGGTCACCAATTATGTGGGTTTTACAGACTAAAACATTTTTTAGTAGCCAAAAGTAAGCTTTTTGGCAACTAAAAAAAATTTAGTAGCCAAAAAGTCTACAATTGGCTACTAAAAATATGTTCAGTAGCGAAAAGTGGTCTTTTTTAGCCCGAAAGTCTCTTCGGTGACCAAATTTATTTTGGTCGGTAAAGGTTAAATTTTTATTTTTATTTTGCTACTAAATAATTTATTTTTACATAAATTATGTCAATAAAAATAATTTTTTTTATACATATACTTTTATATTAATACAGATCTATGTATTATATAAATAATATATATTACATATATAATCATATAGTGTTATAGAGGTGTAGTAGAAAGTGTGTGGTGCATAAGGCTTATGGTGTGGGAGGTTAGGAGTTCGAGTCTTTATAGGAGCAAATTCAAAGCTTAACAATGAATTATTTTTTTTCACGGATGAAGCTTTTGGCTACTAAAAATATTGGTCGCCATTTGGTAGCTTTTGGTGACTAAATATTTTGGTTGGCGATTCTTTGACTATTGGCGACTAAAACATTGGTCGGTGAATGTATGATTTTAAAGAAATATAATTGACTATTGGCTACCAAAATTTTGGTGGCTAAAGACTTGATTTTTGCCGACTAAAGGTTTTTTAGTCGGCAAAACCTTTCCCGACAGGTTTTTGACGACAAATGTGGCGACCAAAATTTTTGGTCACAGAATGGCTTTGGCGACCAAAAAACAGACAATTGGCGACCAATATTTTAGTAGCTAAAAGTGACTTTTTTTATAGTGATAATTTATCTTCAAATTTACACTTGATTTTTTTTAATCTCTATCTTATATTTACAGGATCTATTCTTACTCTTGATTTTCAATTAAGTTTATTCTTTTTTTAGGATTCATATGATTTTCACTTTCTATATTCTTGTAGTTATTTATTCTTTCTTATTTTAATTAAGTAGCTTTAGAATACAAAATTTGTTTAAAATTATAGGTAGTAGATACAAAATAGAGTTAAAATTTGTATAATAAGATAACATAATTGCTTATTTTTTAACTACACAAAATTTAAATTTAAAAAAATTATAAGTGGCACTTAAATCTTATCTAATTTTTAACATACTACCTCAATTTTTATTTTATTTTTTTAGTTTTTTTATACAAATTTTAAACTTTTAAAAAATTATAAGTGGCATTTCACTCTTATCCAATTTTTTAACTATTGCCCTCTCTAGTTCTTTTGTTATTAAAGTTATATTAGATTTTATTTGTCTTTTCAAGTTTATCTTATCGTATTTTTGAATTTTTAAATTTAAACTTTGTTTTTTTTTTCTTCAATTACTAAATTGCTCTCTACCTCATTTTTCTAGGATTTATCCAATTTTCTTTTTCTATATTTTTATAATTTATCTTCAAATTTAAACTTAATTTTTTTTTATCTTTATCTTATATTTACAGAATCTACTTTTACTCTTGATTTTCAGTTGAAATTTTTTTTTTCCCTAAAATTTATTTAATTAAATATAGTAAGATCACTCAAATATATTATTTCAATACCCATCTAAATTAAGATCATAGTATTTAATTGTTAATTTTTAACATGTTCAACATTATTTACCATTTTTTGTTACTTACCGCTGCATAGTACGAGTTACCGCTAGTTAAAGATATACATAAGTGATGTTATCTTATTATATATTGTGTCAGTCTAATTGTCAGTACTTCATTAGAGATATGCACAAATGGTGAGACTTATTACACTTTGGGAATTAATCTTTTTGAAAAAAAATTAATTTTTTATAAAAAGACGTACACAAAACTAGAAATAATTAGTTGACTTTTTGTATTATTTTTTAGTTTTTCTTACCAAAAAATCTTACTTTTCAAACTAAGCCTAATATTGTGCCAGACAACTAAGATGATACATATAACACGATACAAAATTATGATAAATATAACATTATTAAAAATAATACCCACAAGTCTCCAAAGTAGCTGAAGCTAAAATTTTCAGTTTTGAGTCAAGTCCTTTTCCCAACCTAATTCCTCCATTCTTTAATGGAAACCATAATGACCCTTAGAGCTCCTCTAAAGTCGCTAGGTTTTTATTGCTGATTATGTCTTTTCTTTTTCTTTTTTTTTTTTTTTTTGAACGGGATGTTGATAAAAGGTACAAGATGTACACGCACAAACATCAAAACACCAATAAAGAGAAGAGGGAGAAAACAAGATAGGCAGCAACCAAGACAGAACACAACAACAAAACACCCTTCTGATGCTGATTATGTCTTTTCATGAAGGCATAGGGGAATAAGATCCTCCCTTCTGCTCTTCTTTCTCCCCTTCATATATCAAAGAGAAAAAGAGAAAAATTGACGACTTCCTTTGCTTTGTCTGGTTGTTGTCCTATAAAGAGCACTACTTATTAATGCTTCCATTCACTCCACCAAAATTTTATGGCATGTATTGATCATGCATATATTGGCCATTGTATGAGAAACCAGTTGCTGGATTCAACTTTGAAATGACTAACTCTTTGATCTAGAGTTTTTAGTTGAGTCTCTCTTTAATACCTAATCTTAGACAAAGGAATATACAAATTATAAAATTTTGTGATGTTGATACTATTTTGTAATATAATCAAATCACTTTCGCTTATTACTAGATATTATAATGGATCATTATCAAATATCACTTGAAATATAATTAAAGATCTCATCAATAATAACCAAAATTAAAGATATCATCAATTATAAAATTTTGTGATGGTGATACTATTTTGTAATATAATTAAATCACTTTCACTTATTACTAGATATTATAACGGATCATTATCAAATATCACTTGAAATATAATTAAAGATCTCATCAATCATAACCAGATCTCATTTGCTCTGGTCTTTTTCTGGTCTGGTGCTGCTGTGTTAGCTGGTTGTAAGGGTTGAATGGGTTAAATCTGTTTTGCTTTTTGCTTTCTTTTTTTTGTTGGTTCCTCACCAACTGGTGCTTGGAGTTTCGTGTTAGTTCCATACTCCTCTTTATTAATATATCTTTTCATTTCTTGATTGTTTGCATCAATAAAGATTTATTTGCCGATCAAAAAAAAAAAAATCATAACCAAAATAACAAGTAGAGTATGCCATAATTAAATCATAATCAATACTACAATGGGTCATAATCACGTCATAACTAATATCAAGATTACAACCAAAGACTACAAAAAAATTGTAACTAGAGTATATGGTATACTTTTTTAGGGTTTGTATTGCAATTTTTTTTTGTCATTTTTATATCGATGTGACATATTTACAAACCATATATATTTACAGAATTTCTGTGAGACTCACTATATATGAAATAATAAATTGTATTAAAAGATAATAAATATAAATTATGTTACTGTTTGAAATATCCTCACTTCAAAAGAGTAATTGTACTTGCAAATCCCAAGCAGTAAAGGAGAGAATTTTTGGACAAGCAGTAAATTTAGGCTATATATATTTTAGTTGAGTTTTACAATATTTTTTAATTTAAAAATTAATTGGGTGAAAAAATTAAATAAATAAAAAAACACTCATAATTTTAAAATAGTCTCTCTTTTATGTTTTTTTAGAACCAAAATAATTTTTAAAATTTTAATAATTTTTTTTTTGTGTGTTTATTTTTGAATTCGTGGTTTAGAATTGTTTGGTTGAACTTTTAGAATTTATTTTTTGAAAAAAAAAATCAAACAAGAAATTAGAAACTAGTTCGAGTTTGACTTTTGCAAGTTTCTCTCTATTACTCTTTAATTATTTATTTATTTTTTTAAATATAGGTGTTACTTCTAACTTAAGTGATGCTTCTCTTAGGTGGTGCTATACAGTAGAGACACTTAATTATATAGTGGTAAGTCGAGGACTTACACAAAGACGGAAATTCGAAATCACACTCCTAACACACAGTTTGCCCCCGACCTGGAAGGTTCGTCCCACTAATCATATGTGTTGTAGTCCGGATGGCTAGTTCCCGAAAGAGTCAAACTTAAAATCTCAAAGTTTATACCTCAAGATCATACCAAGTTGCCACACTCCCTTGAGTTAAGTGATACGTCTGGTTTACACATATATTTGGAATTTATTACGTAGGGTTGGGTTTAAAGAGCCAGCATTGGTGGTATTTTTGTCAAATTAATTGAGACCTTTCTTTAAAATGGACCTTTCATGCATGATACTTCTGCATCACTTGAATGTTATATTACAAGCAGCCAAGAGTTAGTAAAAAAATGGAAGTACAAATTTGAAGAGGAGTTTAAATTGGGGATTGTACTAATCATGCATGGTATTTCTGCATCACTTGAATGTTATATTACAAGCAACCAAGAGTTGGTAAAAATATGAGTGTACAAATTTGAAGAGGAGTTTAAATTGGGGATTGTACTAATCATGCATGATATTTCTGCATCACTTGAATGTTATATTACAAGCAGCCAAGAGTTCGTATAAAAATGAGAGTACAAATTTGAAGAGGAGTTTAAATTGGGGATGGTACTAATATATTAATTGATTTGGCGGTGTCACTACTGATCTTCTCATGGCTTACCCTACATTTAGTACCTCTCAAGACATTTTACAACCAATTGTTCAGCTTGATGGTTGAGCTAGTTTTGTCTTTATATAGGGAAGATATATGATACAGATCTCTTTTTGGATGTGTATTACATGTTCTAGTTATGGTTTTTGTGATCTCTAATTATGATTTAGTGTGGTGTTAGTTATGACTTGATTATAACTTTTTATATACATTGTAGCATTAGTTATGAGTCATTATGTTGTTAGTTATAACATTATTTTAGTTATAATCCAAAAGGCCTTTAGTAATACATTTTATGATGTTTGATTTCGATTCAAATTTTTTTATTTATTTATTTTTTTGTTATGGTTTAAAAGGTTCAATTATGATAGTTGTGATAATCAACTCTACAAATGTTATAACTTGCATATAATATTGTGTACTATAACCTTACTTGTATTTATTTTACTACACAAACTCTTATTTTTATGGTATATAATTAGGGTCCTCAGGTCAAAAATTTATTTTTAAAATTTTTGAGTCAATAGGCTTAAGTTCTATTATTTTGGGGTTAGAAGGAAAATTATAATTTGAATGATCATTTTACTCTTATTTATTTGTCAAATGTCCATTGTCCACATTGCCTATCTATCCACATGTTAATACGCTATTTGTATATATGTCATCTATCTATTTACCTAATTTATATATCTATCCATATCATCATCACCACACCATTGCCGCCTGCTAGTTTTTGGACAAACGACGACTTTTCCAGTGGGCGGCCAGGGATAGTCCGGCAATGGAGATACAATTGGAAAAATTAATTTATCCTTATCACTAAACAATTTCATTAATTATGTCATTATCATCAAAAATCAAATCTTAAACCAAATACCCTATGGTCTCGTGGGTGTACACTTTTTTTTTTTACCAATTATCCCAAATAAATAACCAAGAATTCTAGATATTCGCAGCTATCAAGCCATATTTCCTATTGCAATAATAGAAAAAAGGGCAAAATTTTAATTATTAATGAATTCCGATAGTCTCAACTTAAGTTGTGCAATATTTTATATAGTAAGTAGTTGACTAATTTACTGCTTACACAATAATTAATGGATAAATTACACTGATCTTCTATTAAAATTTGAAAAAAAATACAATAAGTTCACAATTTTAGAATAATTACATTGAGTTCATTAAGGTTTTAATACATATAACACTTAGGGCTAATCCCATATTTCATTAATAATTCATTAGTCATATAAAAAAAATAAAAAATGATAGTCACCTTTTTTATATTGAAATATATGATTATTCTTGTTTATCCTTTCACGTTTTATTTTATTTTTTGATCACCAAAAAAAGAACTTTATTGATGAAAAAAACATAATACATGCAAAAAGGACATAATACATGAAAAAAGCATAATACATGCAAATAATCCTTTCACATTATTTGTCTTAATTTTGATCTTTTTAATATCACTACAAAAAGGACGATATAATTATATCAAACCTATAGAAGCTGTTTATATTTTTTTTGCAAATTTCAAAAAAGGTCAATGTAATTTATCATCACTTGTCATGCTTTACTCTCCTTAAATAGTGGAAATATGAGAAATGTTTACTTGTTTTCTTTCTCTCCTTTAAATTACAATTAGTTATGCTTTGAGCCTTGCAAACTATAAGATATGTACTTTTGTTTATCTTCATATGATTTCATTAAGTACATGTATTTTATGCTTTCAAAAGGCTTATTTGAAAGTATAGCAGGAATGTTTTGATACTCTCTCTACCTTGTACATGATTTTCAAATGCTCATTTGAGCAAGGTTATGATCTATATGAATACTTTTTATATCGACATATGATTTGGATGTGTTCTATGCCATCTGCAAAAAATCTCCAAACACCAGAGAATTTTAAATTAAACTGATATGTCGTTAAATGAAACAAAATACTATTTAGCACTAAGTGCTACGTCACGCCAAAAGGCATGACATGAGCCACCTATTTCATGCTGTTTTTACTCGTAAATTGATGTAAAGTTTCCAAGTTCCAAAAAGGAAAAAAGAAATTATGCATAACTTATCCTTTTGACAACAGACTTTAGATGATAAAATTCTGAACCATCTGCACATTATTCATATATTCATACCATACCCAATCAACAGAACTACATATGTAAAATTTTCTCATGACAGTGAAATTCTGGATTTAAGTTTATGGCTTTATAGGCATCATTAGGGTAATCAGTTTGATTCGGGCAGGTTGAGCAGCTAAAGAATTAAAGAAAAGCAATAATAAATGAATGAATGAATCAACACACAACAGTAAACATTTCTAGCTACTTGGTAGCTAAATACCTAAAAGTGATTTTTCTTTCTTTTTTTTGCCCCCTTTCAATTCTTTGTTTACAAACACTAAACTTTTGCTCCAAAATCTGCTGCAGCAGTTACTGCAGTTTCACCTTCTGCAAGCTGTGCTGTAAATTTTCCCAACTGCCAAACAAAAGGTATTCGAGTTTTGTCTCATGCAACAAGATTGAAAACTTTCCAGCCAAAAAGAAGTCAAATTTTGCTCACTCAGCAAAGTTGTTTGGCAATTTAACCAATATTGGGCCTCTATCTTCAACAACATTGTAATGGGAGAATCGCCTAGACTTGTGTATCTTCATTCGGATAGCCGGAACCTTCCGTGCCACGGCTTGCCATATCATTTGCACAGCATCACCCTCCTTCGACGGGTACTGAAACTGAAAGAAATGTTCAACCTCTTTCAGTTTTGCCCACATTTGAGTCCACTTTTCTCTCCCGATGCTCCTAATGAGATTGATGAGGAATTTTTCCTTTATGGCATCGGATGAGCGGACAAATATGCAGAATTGAGAGTAGTCGAGGACGTCTTCAAAGGGGAGCTCAATTTCGTCACTGATGATAACGGGGATGCAGTGGCTAGCAATGGCGTCAAACAGGCGGTTTGACGAGGGAGTGTCACCTGCTATGTTGAGACAGAACTTGGATGAGTGCATTCCTTGGGTAGCTTTATGGATCCCATCTCTTTGCACACTTCCAAATGAGAAATGTACGTCTTTTTCATCTTTTAGAAGATAGAACAACTCTTGCCGAACAAAACCACCCTGAAGATGAGAAACTAATGAGTTAAGACAATATAATAGGACTTGGATAAAGCGGGGACTGTTCAACTTAGCTCTTAAGCCCCTCCTTAATGGCCCGCCCCAAACCATTGCATCAATGTAACAAGCACAGCCCAGAAAATAGAAAAGGAAAAAGAAGCCTCAAGACTCCAACAAGAAATTGCAAAATATTGAGAAATAGCTTTCAGATAATCATTTTACACATGCTAGAACAGTATAGGAACACCCACTTTCTTGATGAGTACAAATATTATTGATTTACTATGCATGGTGGCCTGAAAAATAGGCCACTTTCAACAGATCAACCAAAAGGCAATAAAATAAGAAAGCTCTTAAGCTCCAACAGATTGGTTCACCCCAAGCCAAGGGAGCAATGGAACAAGCACAATCCAACAAAACTTAGAATAAGAAAAAAGACGACTCCCAGACTCCGACAAGAGATTGCTAAACATTAAGAAATAGCTCACAGATATCACATCTATTTTACACATGCTAGAACAACATAAGAACGCCAATTTGCTTGATGAAAACTAACATTGTTGATTTACCACGCAGTGTGGCCTGAAAAAAATGACATTGAGCAGAACAACCAATCTCCATTTTGCCCGACTGTAAAAAGTTGTCTTCAAGTCCCCATGACCATGGAGTCTCAGTGTTGAATAGCTTGATACACATTGTTGGGCCTATTTTCTAACCACTTAAGCTTTAGAGATAATTGGTGACTTAGCATGGTATTAGAGCTCAGGTTAGGAGAGGTCTTGTTGGTTCAAGTCTATCCGTTTGCATTAGGTCCCCATTTGCATTCTTTCTCTCAGACATTCTTTCTTCTCTCTATGAATGATGTTTGCAATTTCACATGCAAGACGGAGTTGCACATGTTGATGTACATTGTTGGGCTGATTTTGTAACAGCTTAATCTTGGGATAATTGGTGACTTAACACAAAAAATAACTTTTCTGAACAATCACAATATGACTGGCTCACCACATAATGATGTAATTCAGCATCCAACCCTAATTACCTTAGTGTGATATAACTTCTCCAAGAAGTCTTTGGTCTGCCACTGTCTAATCATGAAAGGCTGGGATGGATCTTGGATTCGAGCTTTGGGGGGGAAAAAATTAGGGCAAACTTTATTTTACCCCCTTGTGGTTTGGGTCATGTGCGGTTTACCTCCCTAATATTTGGAAATGACCACATAACCCCCACGTGATTTTTGGACTAAAACGCACACTAACTTTTATTAACAGAACATGTGAATTGACTATTATGCCCTCATCTTCTTTCTCTTCTCTCTTTGAATTAAACCTGCAAATATATATACATATATACACCCCAACCCGGAATGAAAGAGACGAAGTCACACCAAACATGAGGATTTGGAATTTGTTTTCTCATCCTACATTTTTTTAGAAACTAAAGAGGGTAGTGATGTAAATCACAAATTAAATGCACTGAAGAACTCAATTTTTCTAAAATTTGACCAGTGAGAGAGCGGAAAATCAAGAACTTGAGAAATCAAAACCCAATTCCAATCAAGAACCGGAGAAAGTGGGTCTTGGTTGGGTTTTGATGGAAGTGAGTGGCGGTGGGTGTAGAAGCCCAGTTTTATTAAGGAGGGTTTGGTTTCCCTGGAATGTTTTTTTTCCAATGACCTCTTTGTTGATTTAGAGCTTATGTTCTCCCATGGCTGCCATTGCCAACTTCCAACCCACGATAGTTATATATATGTATATATATATTATAATTATTATTATAATTAAATTAAAATTACTTTTATAACAGTAGAGGGAGAAAATGGAGTGGCAGGATGATCAATTAATGGGGATTTTCATGTGAGAGAAATAGTGAGAGAAGGGAAATGGTAGAGAGCGGGGGAAGAAGAATGGCATGCTTTTGTAAATTTAAAGATGTATAAGGGGTATTTTGGTCTTAAAATATAACTTACTATCTTCATGGGCGTGTGAACCTCACAACCCGTTAATTTGGATGGAAAAGTGGACGGTTCGATAGCATTTATTTGGACTAGCCATTGAGATTTTTTTTTGGCTTCTTCCAGTCATTTATTGGCAAGCTGCGATTGTTGAATATTTTCACACCAGCTTGAGGAGGAGTGTTGAATATAGAAATTAGAGTAAATAGAATTTTTTTATTTTTAGTATGATGTATATAATCTGTGATTGTGTCAATTAGAGATTTAGTATTGTTTCCTTATTTATATTGTTTCCTAAATTGTATCATGAATCTATTATATATACATTGCATCTACCTTATTCATGGGTAAACCAAATAATTCTTTTCATTCTTTTAATATTAGTATAACGTAAGTAGGTTTTAAAATTTTTGGGGGTGCGACCTCCCCTGCCCGCACACCCCTAGATCCATCCTAGGACTTCTTCTCATATCAGCAGCTCGAAGGCATATCATTTTGCCTCCAAGAGAAACGAAACCTTGAACCCTTGTCAATCACTGGAGGTCAGAAAAACACTGGCATTAGATGCATCTTCTCATACCAGATGTCATTCACAGAAGAAACCTTCATCCTAAACAAACTCCCGGAATGCTCTTATATTCCCTTTCTGGAATCCCACACTACACGACCTTCTCATTTCCTAGAAAATACAAAAAGAATCTATGCAATCTTGGCCACAACTTACAACCATGAAGTTGGACCGAATTCAATATCAATGTCAGTATGACCTGTGCTGTTCAAACTTCAGAACTATGACTTGCATATGTAGGATGTAACCCTTTTTAGGTGAGTTACTTCAAAAATATCATAATCTTGTACACCTACAACCCAAATAGGGAAGAGGGAGATAGATGGTGAAGTTCAGGGGGTAGAGAAGAAGGTAACAAACCTTAAACCTCTAGAATCCAAATCTACCAATTCAGGACTAGATTCACGATTCATGCATAGATCAATGTGAATCTATGGGTGAATCTATCTTGGGATATAATCAATGATGAATCATACAATTCACAATTCAATTCATTTTATAATTCATATAATTCTTGAAACTATTGGATCCAACATATTTCAATCCCTTTTTTTTTTTTTTTTTTTGGTGTGTGTGAAAAGAAAAAAATACAACTTTTAAAAGTGTTTAACAACAAAATGAGCAATGCATATGCATAATCCAATCAGACACAACATGTTCTCAATTTTTTTTTTTTTTTTTTCCCTTAGAAAAATGTCAAAATACACCTTCTAACGATGTTTTTGACTGAAGGAAGTTTCACCCATTAATTATCTGTTATTATTTTGATAAAATAAACATCGTTTAATATGACAAGAATTAGGTTAGTTAGACTAACAATTCCACAACTGGTTTTTTATGATTTTTTGAGCAATACACATACACATTTTAAAAAGTGTTTTAGGTTTAAAAATAGAAGATTCCTACTTACTCTTTTTTTTTTACTCTATTCTATTTAGGGTTTCTAGATTCATTTTTTGAATGTGAGAATATATTATTATTTTTTAAATATTTTATCAATGGTGGGATTTGGACTCGGGTCTCTAACTATGAAGACAATATCTTTCCAATTAGATGGTGCAATCATATTGTTACATAAAAATTACTACATAACATGTGTGAAAAAAATATTTTCATATATCCAATTGTTTTACATCGTTTTTTATAGTTTGTTCCAAAAGTTATGATTCTCAATTCAATTAGGATTTTGATTCACGATACATTTCTCGCTTTGACAACAATACCTTCAACTACGTAACCAAAATATTTGGATAGTATTTAAGATCAGAGATATGCAACAGGTATGAAGTTCTTGGTGTCATTTACCCACAAACTAAATAGGCAGTGTCAATTAGAACTCTTACATTTTTCATTTCACCTTGCAAAACTATGAGAAATGAATCCGGTAAATTCCTAATATATCACATTTCAACATGTCAGCAGATTGAACCACGAAAGTAAAAAGGATTCACTGTTTAATACAACCCAGTAGAGAGAAAAAGGGAGGGTATAAAATTTTAATCAGAAAGCTCGAATGACTATTTATTCGACGTACAACCTGGAAGCTTCAGAATTCAATAATATAGGGCGATTTGAAATTTTGAATTAAGTGCAGGGCTTAAAAATTGCCTTTCCTAAGTGCAAAAAAAATCATGCTTTTAGCTGGGAAATTCTATTTCCGCTTACTTAATTATCTCAATGCACATCTTCTCTCAATACACACACTTATTAATTTGATTATTAATTAATTTTCTCAATCCACACACTAAAAATTATAATTATACCCTTCACTTATAGTTATTGTACACACACTACTCAACCCTCTTTTCGACACTTTTTTTTTTTTTTGTTTTTTTGTTTTTATGTTTTTTGGTTTGGAGATTTCGGCACTGGTTTTCCGAAATTACACATTTAATTTGAAACTTAACTCCCGAATAAAAGTGATTTGTTCGACAAATTTGTTCAGAAAAAAAAATATAAAAAAAAAATTTCACCAGTTGATGTTTGAATATAATGAAATAATTCGGTACTAGTTGTCTGACTGAAAACCGCAAAAGAAGGGAAAAAAAAAAAAAAAAATCTGCACGAAAAAACTAACATTTTCATCACTAATAGAATATAAATCTAGAGATTAAAACAATATGAGAGTTGTTATGAGAGTATTGATTTTCAAGTAATAGAGGAGTATAGAGTGTGTAGCAAACAAAGTGACAATAATAGAAAAATTAAGATTTAGTTTTTTTCTATTCAAAAGGTGTACATTGAGTTTTTTTTTTTTTTTTTTTTTTAAAAGATGTGTACAAAGAATATTTTCATATATTATTATGGGTGTTAGTGGATGTCCATTATGGTCATTTTAATTTAGGGTATAATTGCCATTATAATAATATTTCATTAAGTGTGTGCACTAAGGTAATAAGTGTGTGAAAATAAAATTTTCCCGTTTAGCTGGACTAGACCTTCAACAAATCGAAAAGAAGCTATAACAGATACAACAATAGTTTTCCTCATCAAAATTAAGAGAATCAACCTAAGGCCTTGAATAGATATGGACACAACATATCCAACGTTTAAACCCTTTCTAAATACTTTTATCAAGAACTTACAACTTGGCATTAGAAGAAATCATAATAAACGGGAACAAGCACAAGTACATAACTAGCATTTATGACTAGAAAGCTTTGATTATGATAAACAGATATACTAAGGCATGGCATGGCAAACAGAGAATAAGCGAAGCAGGTTAAATAATGACCATGTAGTTAAATCACAACTAAAAGGCTAGTCAAACTAATGTGGAAATAACAGATACCAGCAAAAACAAATATTTCATTTTCCCTCTAAAACCCAAAGATAAGGAAAGAAAGTCACGTACATCTTTTCTATATATGGCTCCTTGGAAGAAAAGCAAAATTGGGCGGCTACCAAAATCAGATGAATCATTCACAAAGCTTTTGATGACATGTTTGTACGGTGCAATCACATCTTTGTCAACATTAGCTATATTTGGGGGATACCTTCCAAAATCCGAAAGTATGAACGTTGCAGGCCAGAGCTTCATCCTTGCATCTAAGAGGCTATTTGGGTGATGAGCTAGAACTATATGGTCCCGTCCCCCTGACCTCTTCCATTCCACTTGAGCTGTCAAAAACTTGACCAGCTTTTCTTGCAGCAACTTATTAATGCTTCTCTTTTGGTGTGGCTTCAACCTAGAATACCGATTATAGCATAACGAAGAAAAAAAGGGGACAAATATAACATCGGCTTCACTTGAGTTGTGGACTCTTATTGCACTACGAGCACGAGTAGGATGATTGAATTCTGATAACAGGAGATCCAACGTAAGCCAATATTCTATACTGTGTTGCAAGTTTAACCCACCAGGATATACAGGGATTTTAGTTCTGATATCAGGCCAAACACCTTTTCCCTCACGCTTCCAATCTAGGAGCTCAAAATGGAATTCTGGGGGTAAATCATACATGAAAACCTTAAGAATTGCATTATTACGATTGCATTTCACCAAATTATTTTCTTGTGGCTCTTCTACTTGTTCCTTGAGAATGACTGGGTTACTTGTAATTGAGGGGTTATTATCAAATGAAGCAAAAAGCTTGTGATTTGGTAACAATTTATGGTCAATGAAGTAAGGATGGCCAGTGGATCGCAACACGAATAACCAGGATAATACAAACAACATGATCGATGTAATTGAAAACAAACAAAACATTGATTTCTTTTGCCCCATTAAGGATGGATTTCTCTCAGCCATTGCAATACTAATCCCCCAAAGTCACTGGTAATTGTGATCAAATATCATATCTATTTCTGATTAACCATGACTCATCCAGAGATGTATAAGGAACTATTAACTACCGAAGATTAATCTTTATATTACTGCAAAACCACAGCTCATTTACTGATTAGAGACTACATGAAATGAATGCAGAGAAAATGGAACGAACACATGCAATTAAGCTGAAAGAATCACACTCTGATAAACTCCAAGGCTACCCATGAAGATCACACCACAAAACCAGAAACCAACTATTCATTTGCAGCTCATGAATTAACCCAGATTGCCCATAGAGTCAAATGAATCTTTCAATACTAATCATCTTGAATGATCATCCCACATAGGTCCTAGCTAGGTAGTACTATGTAGAGACAAACCCCAATCACCCAATGTGAAAGAACCCAAATTTGAATCTAACAACTACCCAATATTCAGAAGAGAAAAGAACAGCTTAATAGGAGGTTGAAAAAACCCAGTTCCAAAACAATCACACAATGTGAAAGAATGAAAACCCAGATAGGATTTGAATCAAATTTCAATCCATTACCCAGAAAAAAGCTGAATGGGAAAGGTAGATATTAAGGAAGGCTAATGTGAATGCTAGGATTCGTACCGTGTAGTGATAGACATTGACCAAACAAGCAGAGTTGGTTGATCGAGCTCTCTCTCTCTCTCTCTCTGTAAGAAGGTCTTACAGGTAGCGGAAAAATAGAGTCCGACTGAGGAAGCGGACTCGTCGCTTTGCGCTGAAAATCTGGAATTGTGGCGAGAAAGGGGGTTTCTATTTGTTTGTCTTTGTCTTTCTATTTTGAGTTTGCTATTTTTGTTTTTTTGTTTTTGTTGTTGTTGGAATATTATTACTCATAATTAATTACAGCTTAACACCATGATTAGCTCTATTTTTATTTTATTTTATTTATTTATTTTTTTTTTTTGAGTAATGCTAGAGATCTAAAAAGTATTATCAAATTTTTTATCAAATGTCTTGTATAGATGTGGGATCTACATGTGACCCACATGGTATCGGTTCTATTTAATAGAAAATTTGATAAATTTTTTAAATCTCTAATATTTTTCATTTTTTATTACAAAGTTATGAAAAAACAAATATTAAAAAATTTAAAAGAACAGTGATAGTTATAGACTTCTAAAGACAACATTTATTAATTGTATTATATTAATTCTAAAATGAAGTTTCATTAAAATTTTAGTTTTATTTTGTAAATGGTAAAAATTATTTTACCTCTCGTTTTTTAGGCTCGGAACACTTTAGCCGCCATACCATAGTTTAGAAATAGATAAAAAATTCCCGTGTAATTTTTGTCTAAATTGCAATTCTTACTCAATTAATGATATACATGGAATGACCATAATATCCTCCAATGTGTCTGCCTCATTTTTTGTTTTTCCTTTTTTTTTATCTCTCTTTTATTAGTCTCATAATTTCTAACTTAAACATTATAATTTCTATCAAAAAAATTAATTTAATTAAATTATAAATTATTATTAACTTCTTAATTCTTTATTCTATTCCTAAATTTTCAACCGAATTTCAATTTAATAATATTTTCACAGCAAGACATATTGGAATCATTAATTACTTTGGATTCATCAAACATCATAAATCATCAAACATTAAATGTCATGAAAAAGTCAATCAAGCCATGAATGAACAAACTTACCGTAATGATGCAGCCCAAAAAAAAAAAAAAAAAGAAAAAAAAAAAAACCACTCAAATCATTTCTAAGACCTCGTTTGGGAACATGCTAATTTAGTAACTTTTTAGCTATTTGGCTAAAATATAATCTAAAAAAAATAGTATGTTTGGAATAACTTTTTTATTTTTTACGAAAATATGTGCAAAAAGTAGAGAAAAATGAGAATATTTGACTTTTTGGTATGGGTTGTTGGCTTTTTGGCTAATTTAATAACTTTTTGACTTTTTGGCTAAAAATAAGAGTTCCCAAACGAGGCCTAAGTAATGAAAAGCATAGTTGACTGAAGTCATATTTTTGAGTAATGAAGAGGGAGGCAATAATGATCGGAGAAGGGTGTGCCAGCAACAACGACGGTCCGGGAAAGGAGAAGAGGTGGCAACAATAGTCGAAAAAAGTAGAAGAGGCGACGACAATTGTCAAGTAGAGGAGAAATGGCAACAAAAACGGTCGAAGAGAGAGAAATAGGCAACAACAATGGTCTAGAAAATGAGAGGAGCTGATGATAATAGTCTAACAAGGGAGCAGCGATGGTGGACAAAGAGGTGTGGCTGGTTAAGGTTAATGTTTCAAGGTTAGGGTTTCTATGGTTTGGTGATTAAGGATGAATATAAGGATACAAATGTCCTTTTCTACTTTAATTTAAAAAGAAAAGGAGACCCACTCTAAAAAAATGACAAGTGTATTACACATTCCGTTAGTTTGAACGGAAAGTACAACAATTGCAATTTAGTCCAAAATTATAGAGAGGGTAAAGTGTTCTAAGCCTAAATCACAAGAAGGGGGTAAAGTGTTAAATCACAGGGAGATAAAGTGAATTTTGTCCTTTTGTAAAGTCTGTGGGAAAAAAACTTCTAATATATAATACATTAATAAAAGGGTAAATTACACTCATCTCCCTCGAAATTTTAAAAAAAAAAAAAAAATTAGACCTACACTTTTGACATAACTACACTAGTCTCTTGATATTTTAATTCACTTAGATTTTTTTCACTAGTAATTTGTTAGTCGTATAAATGAAAAAAATAATATTATCACTTATTTACAACTAAATTATATATTTATCTTTATTTATTTAGTATCTACCCATTAGTTACGTTTGTTTCGGTCACTTTAATCTTACAAAATGAAATATCAATGTAATTATATCAAAATGTAAGATTAATTGTATTTTCTGTAACCCTCATGAGAGGTGAGTGTAATTTACCCTTAATAAGGGGTGGTTTGGCATCCCCTATATAATTCATCTTTTTATATTTTTTTCATCACATCATCTCTCTATTTTTCTGCACATCTTTTCTTAAAAAGACAAAAAGTGTACTTATTTAGATCATCCCAAACAACCTTTAAAAGGTAAAACGTGTTACAAAATTAAATATACAAAAATAAAAATAAATTAAGCACATTCATTTAAAAAAGAATTATTAACCTCACATGACTTTAGATTCTTACTATTTAATTTTTAAATTAAAATAATAATTGTATCATAGCTTTTCTGCAGAACTATAAACCCTGGGTTGGAATAATTACTAAATTAAATTTACATATTACACAAATCCCATCTAACATGCACCCATAATTTTCAATGTTAAAAATACTAAAACCAAGTATATCTAGATTTGATTCTTCAAAATCTTTTTCATAGATTTTCCTTACAATACAATGCAACATTTTATTTTGTTGTGTGAGAAATATTTTTTTTTAATATTGTTAATATGTTTTGAAAAAAGTACTTATTAAGAATTCTTAGATGATTATGAAAGTGTGCACCGTAAAAAATAGGACACTCAGTTGATAAATCCACTTTTGAATTTTATTTGGTTAAAAGTCGAAGCGCTCAAATACTTTGTTTATAAGGACAAGCATAGATAAAATGACTAAAATAGCCATCTATATATATAGATATATATTGTATTTCTGGTTGCTATTTCACAAACCAAACCAAACCAAACCAAACCAAACCCCCCCTTTCTCTCTCTCTCTTCCCATAGCACCACCCGTTGCCTCCAGTCGGAATGTCGCCTGTTGTAGAGTCGCCCATTGCAACGCTACCCCTCGCCTCTTATTGTAGCGTCGCTTGTCGCCTTCTGTCGCCACCCGTTACCTCTAGTCGATCTGTTTTATCTTCTCCGTCGTCGTCTCATCGATCTAAAACTCATTGACGCTCGCGCGAGCATACACAGACATACACACACACACACACACATATACGTAGGTCTCATTTCTCTCTCTCTCTCTCTCTCTTTCTCTCTCTCTCTCACACCCTCCCTCCCTCCAACTCCCCCTCTCATTCTATTGATTTGTTTTGATTTATGTTTAGAGTTGTGTTTTTGAGAGATTTTTGCTAAGTAAGTTGTTTTTGGATGATTGTTATATCTATCTGTTGATTGAAACTTAGATGTTAGGAGTTTTGAATTTGAATATGAACTGCTTTAGTTGCTTTTATGTATTTATAGTGTATATTTACCTATAACTGTAGTTGAATGTAGAACTACATTTTAACATCAATATGTTAGTATGGTTCTATGAATTTATAGTTATGTTTTTGAATTTGTTTTTGTTGAGTAAGTTGTTTTTGGATGATTGTTATATGCATTTAAGTTGATTGAAATTTCGATGTTAGGAGTTTTGAATTTGAATATGAACTGGTTCAGTTGTATTTGTGTCTTTATAGTCCATATTTATTTATAAATTTATGATTGATTTTAGTTTTTGATGCATTTGTGTTGAGAAAAAGTTAGGATTCACAAAATGCCACTGATCTGTTGAAACATATCTATTCAACAGATAGTGGTGAATGTAAACAAATTTTGACCTCATATCTTTTATTTATTTTTATCAGATCTCAGATCATTGTTAAAAATGCCACTGATGCTTCAACGGATAGATAATTTAACAGATTGGTGTTAATTTCGACAAATAGATAGATAGATAAGAGAAAGTAAGTTTGATTTCATTGCTTTGTAAAATAGATAGATAGATAAGAGAAAGTAAGTCTGATTTCATTGCTTTGTAAAATTTGTACAGATAAAAATATTGAACAGATAAAAAATTGGATAGATAAAATTTAGATAGGTAGAAAACTTATAGAAATAAAATTTCGACAGATAAAAAATTTATGCAGAAAACATTTGAACAGATAGACAAAAAATTTGAACAGATAGATATAAATTTGAACAGATAGTCATAAAAAAAAGTTAACAGATAAAAAAATGTCAACAAATAAATTAAACGGTAAAATTGAAAACAAAATATCCTTCAAAACAAACAATAGGGCTGAGCAAAAAATCCGTATAATCCGTAATCCGATCTAGTCCAGTCTAATCTGGTAGGTTTGGATTGATTTTTTGAATTCGTGGTTCAGTTCTGGATTGGAAATTTAAAAATCCGTAGGCCATGGCTCGGTTCCGGATTGAACTCCACGGTTTCGGATTAGAATCGATCTGGGCCATATACAAATAGTCTATATTTATACCATAGTCTTTGCTTTTTTACTCATCTTCTAATAAACTTGAATCCCCATAGATTTCCTACATTTTCTTTTTTAGATCTTTAGTTTTGCTGAGATTCTTTTTTTCTCGAATTATGATGCTCAGCCATGTATCAGGATGTTCATTAGGTTATTTCCCAAACTTGAATCCCCATAGTTTTCGGTAAAGGGAGTTTTCCGGCCACGGAGCTTTCGGCCATGGGAGGTGTGTTGGTGTTGTCTCGAAAATAAAGAGTGCAACATTAGGTGAAGTTGTTTTGGGAGTGCAGCACTTGAGAATTTGTTTTCGTTAGTGTGGGTTGTTTTGTGGGTTTCAATTATTTTATTTTTAGAGTTAAGTGCTGTAGCTTTTGGTGAAAAAGAATAGTGTGGGTTGGTGGGGAAAAAAAAAAAAAAGTGATTTGAGTTCAATTATGTTTATATTTTTATGAAATTAAAATATTCTATATTGTTTTTTGTTATTTAATTATGTGAATCTGTAGTCTTAAACCGATCCAATCCGTGTTTAAACAGATTGGTTCTACGATTTAAACGGATTAGATTGGTTCTAATTTTTTAAGACCCGTAGATAACGAATTGGTCCTGGTTTTACCTCAATCCGGACTAATCCAGACCATGCTCACCCCTAACAAACAAAGGTACTTTTCATCAAATTATTTCACAAAGGGTGGGCCTCTCACCAACCAATATATATATATATATATACATATATCTATTGAATTTAATGCTTTGTACCCTACGTAGTTTGGACTTTTCAACAATTTACTTTAAAAAATATACAATTATTTTAAACTTTGTTTATCAATATTTTTTTTTTACATACGTTAATAAGATTTGTATTTTCTTTTTTTAACAGTTATGTCAAGCGAAATTATCTTTGATAAATATAATGATCATAAATAAATATATATAGTGGCATCCATAATATAAAAAGTTAATACATTAAAGACGTAGTTAGTTCACCCAATAATCATTATAAAAAAATAGTAAACAAAAAAAGATCAAGAAACTTAGCACAAGAAAAGAAAATGAATTCATAAAAATAAAAGTTACCAATTCCCAGATTAATTTGCAAGTTTATTTCCCTATCTAAAAATAAAATAAAATTGTAAGTTCATTTAATTTTTATGGAAAATAATAGTACATGTATATACATATGATATTATAAATAAATAAATAATTAAAGTATCCATGGATTGTACGGTCAGCTGAAAGTTAAATATTAATAAGTGAATATAGAGTAAGAAAAAAAAAATTTAATTGGTGAAAGTTGACACCTACGAGGTCATATGTGTGGCATGCTTTTTGTGTGGCATGTTTTTTTGTGTTCAACAATTCTTTTGGAAAATCGATATTTGAATCAAATGTTACAAATAGATTATCTTGTCAGATTTTAGAGTCGCCACCTAAATATTTTTAAAAAATTTAAGAAATCTGAGACTCGTGCCAAAGGCCACTTATCTGTCATCACCAAAGTGTCTCAGCTTTGAAACTTCGACACGAGAGGGGAATGTCATAAATTGAGCACCCAACTTGCCCGATCAAAGATCGATCTCTACTAATCATGATGTAATTTTTATTTACGTTATATGCTCTTGTTCTGGTTTTATTAGACTAACATTACTATGTGACGCACATAAGTATAGACTTTTTGCGAAGATTGGAACACTTTGATTTCATGTTTTATTTGAAAAAATGTTTTTTGATACTCGTCACTTGAAAATGTGAGTTTGTACGTACATTAATCAATTTGTCCTAATTTTGGCAATTAGCCTCCATCCACTGGCATTCAAACAGGTATATCATTTAAGCACTTAGCCTCATGGAAATATGCTTAGCATGGCAACACAAACATTCAATGTAAGACGCTAAAGCTCAAAATTGCTCACCTAGTATTTTGAGCCAAAACAAAGCAAAATAAGTAGAAAATATGCATGCTCCTAACTAATGCAATATAACTAATTCAACGCACACATTATGTAATTTATAAGCTCGGCTATGAGTATGGCATATGATTCCATTCAAGACATGCGATAAAAGCACGTATTCAAGCAATAAATTTTGAACATTGATATTGGGTTAGTATGATGAGCCGAACCTTGGATGCATGTAAGACAATGGATGCAAACCATAAGAATGCTAATTTGAAAATGATGTTCTATACTAACCATCCTAAGCAAATAACTAAAAAGGAGAAAGACATGGGTTTGGAAGACATACAGCTTATTACATGTTGGTCCTCACATAAAAGGGTGTGAATCAAAGTTCGAAAGTCCAAATTAAACTAATTATTATAAAATCGAATGAATAAATAAGCAAAGAATTAACTAACTAGCTAACTACTCTATTACAACAAGGATAATAATGAGAAATAAATTAGCTATCTAAGTTAACTAACTATAACAATTACAAATAAACAATAATAATCATTACAACACTAATTACAACAAGACTAATTGTAACAATATAAATTAATTACAACAATACTCGGAGCATTAATTTACAACATTAATGTAAGCAAGGATGTATAAGGATTGCATGCACAGTGTCCAAGAACTACTCTATCTGCCTAGGCTTGCTGCATTTCCCCTTCAGCCACTGTCCTCTGTTTTCTGCAAAACACACAATTGACCAAACATTGATGGCCGGTTGGCTCCCAATGAAGCCTAGCCGGGCCTAAATAAGGCCGGTCGTGCCTTAATTTTATGCAAAATCTTGTTTTGTGCCCTGAAGTGTAAATAGTACAGATAGAGTTCTTCTGAACTCTGTTTGTCCCTTTCACACTTCTCTATCATAGGAGAGTCTCAATAGAAGGTTGGAATCATTTCCAAAACCATCAATGAGCAAGTTGATTGCTTGATGATTTAGGATACAATTTGGATAAAGATCAATAAATGCAATGAATGACAACCATCCTCCCTTTATCATGGGATGAACTCAAAAGGAGGGAAGTGAAGACGCTTCAAGGGTCATCAAAACACCATGAATTGACGTGTGATGACTCTTGACACAATAGACTCGGCATAACGTCCAGCCGAGCCCAAGCAATATAACTCATTTTCTTTATGTGGATTGGTTCATTTTAAGCCAAATTCATTAGTCTTTGCCATTCTTTAACCCATTTGTCCAAGATGATTTTTACATCCACTAAAGATTACGCCCACTAAGTGAGAAATATGTCAAACGAGAAGTGATTCTCAACATGAAAAAGAGACTATGCCGTTGACAATGAACTTCCGTAGAGATTAAGCCATTAAGCATAGATCTCTAATTCATGTTTTGAACAACCATTAACCGATTGAAACAACTCTCAAATGAAAGATATGAATGGTAAGTTGATTATTAAAATGAGGCTCTTAAACAAGGAAATTAGACAAGGAAAGGCTAAGAACAATATGCAATAAGCTATGTATAAGGACTTGTGAGACAACAAGTAAACTAATCAAAGCATGATCTAATTAAACAACCTAGGACAGCCATTAAACAACCCTTAATGGGTGAAAAACAGTGGCTCAAAGTGCATAAAAAGGGCCCAAAAAGGCTAAACAACAAAGAAAGAAAAAAGACTAGTAAGTAAGAACAAGGGGGGTTGGCTAACCCCTCCACTTTTGAAACCTCAAAGCATGATTTTTAGCCTCTTTTAAATTCTGAAAAACAATTTAGAAAGCAAAAAAAATGGTGCAAAAGCAAGGGTTTGAGCTATAGGTGAAGGTGTAAGAAAGAGTGCTAACTCTCTCTACCATTTGGTAGCTCTCCAAACCCCAAGCTTAGACACTTGAAGGAAGATCAAAACAATACAAAAATACAAGAATTTGATAGCAAATGATAGAAAAGAGAGCAAGAAAAGAGACAGTAAGCTTATACCTCTTAAGAAATGTAAGCTCTTTGTTGTGAATCAAACTAAGTCCAAACACACTCTCAAGCTTGAATTGTGATGCTCAAGGCTCAACTAAGGTTCCTAGACTAAGGTGTGAAGGTGTATATGGCGTATAGATATAGGTTCAAGGTTGTAGGCTTGCTTAAAGGGTTGCTTGCACAAGAAGAAGGACTCTCAAGAAGGTGTATAAGCTTTTTAGAAATTCTTCAACCTTCAAAACAGAGATACAACTTTGTTTTTATAGAATTTGGGCAAGAAAGGTCATAAATATCTTCAAAAATGAATAGGTGGCAGGTGTAAACACCCCATTTTTGACCGTCCTCAAGACTTGGACGTCATCGTTTGAACACTCGATGATCATCCCTGTTCGTGTTCGTCTTGAGTTCTCGGAGGTTTCGGCTACGCGCCTTGCCTCAAGACCTCTCGACTTGTTTGTTTTGTGTTTGGTTTTACATCAAACACTTATTGTTTTGCTTCTAAATGTGGGAAATAGCTTGTAGGCCATCCCTACACCTCACCGGCCATGGCTTGAGGCCACCGGCCACTGGTGATGGCCGGTCGGCACATTTTGTAGTCGGTTGGCCAACTTTGTTGGCCGATTAGCCACTTTTTCTGGCTGAGACCTTTTCTTGAGGGGGGTTTGAACCTTTTGAACCCCCTGTTTTAGCTTCTTGAGGAAGCTTGAACCTTTTGAACTCTTGATTTTAGCTTCATAAGAAAGCTTGACCTTTTGAACCCTTTTTTAGCTTCTTGAAGAAACTTGAACCTTTTGACCCTTTTTAGCTTCTCCAAGAAGCTTGACCATTTTTTAGCTTCTCCAAGAAGCTTGATCCTTTTTTAGCTTCTCCAAGAAGCTTGAACCTTTTGACCCTTTTTAGCTTCTCCAAGAAGCTTGACCCTTTTTTAGCTTCTCCAAGAAGCTTGATCCTTTTTTAGCTTCTTGAAGAAGCTTGAACCTCTTGACCCCTTTGCCTAGCTTCACCAACAAGCTTGGCCCTTTTGCTCCAAGCTTCTAAGAGAAGCTTGGCCTATTTGCTCAAAGCTTCTAAGAGAAGCTTTGCCCCTTGGTTTCTCTATAAAAAGAGGGCATTTCCTCCCCTTTAAAGGGTTAGAAAAATCTGATATATATTATATATTTATCACTCTCTCTCTATATCTCCCTCTCTCTCTACATTTGTGTGGGTTAGAGGGTGCAAAAGGGTCTAGTTCTTGGCCATTTGAACTACACCTCCTAGCACAACACCTCCGTCATCAACCTAAGGAGCTTGAAGGCCATTTTCAGAGGCTAAGGGATTTTTTTTTTGGATCAAGAGGCTACTGTCCCCTTTTGGCTACAAAAGTAACTTCTTACCCTCTTTATTCCCCGTTTTTGTGCACACTTTTAGCCTTACTTGAAAGCATATTTGGGCTTTTTCATAAACTGAAAAAAGTCTTATTTTGAGCTCCTTTTGAAGTTTGTTTAATATCACTTTTGTGTTTGGGGTCGTTTACCCCCTCTTAGGCCTTGTTTGGCCCCATTTTGTACTATTTTTGGTGAGCTTCGGGACCACCTTGTTTGGGCCTCCTCACCACTGAAATCTTGAGATTTCAGATTTCAGTGGTGAGGATGGTGCCTTGAGGTCCTAAGAAGGAGAGGGCCATCCCCTCTCCTTGTTGTCTTCAATAATCGCCATTATAGCCTCATGTGAGAGCATCATTTCTAAGTGCATGTTGGCCATGTCTTAAGTGTTATTTGGTAGT
Source organism: Camellia sinensis (assembly GCF_055761805.1). Lineage (NCBI taxonomy): Eukaryota > Viridiplantae > Streptophyta > Magnoliopsida > Ericales > Theaceae > Camellia > Camellia sinensis. The sequence goes on from NC_138972.1 coordinate 67,564,020, forward strand.
ATTTTGCCATATATTACCTCTATTTTTCCTTGGTTTAGACACACCATGCTTAGCTTGTATACATGTCTTGTAATGCCATGATTTGCCTTAACATGTGCCTAGCATTTAGACTACCATGCTCATGTGTTTTGGCCTAGCTTTGTGAAGCTTTTATGCTTGTTTTAGTATGCTAAGGGACTGTTTTTGGTCATTTGAGTCATCCATGCTTTGCTTTGTATAGCTACTATGCAAACTCTCTTGTATACCTTAAGCATTGGCCCCTCTAGCATGCCATCCTTGCATCATTTCAGTGGTTTAGAACCACTTGTCATGTTATTTCAGTCCTTGTGGCATGCCTATATGTTTGCATTTGATATCCCTTTAATATGTTAAAAGGTTGTTGTCTTATGCTCCTTGTTTGGGCCCTTGTGCATGCTTCCATACTTAAGCCATTTAGACGCCATTTAGGTGGATTTTGAGGCTCATTTTAGCATGTCACATCTCTGTTTTCAGTCACTTAATTCATGCCATGTGTGGTTGCACTAAGTGTAGTTCAATGCTTCTTTGGTGAGCCTTAGGCTTTAGATCATTTGTTGTATGCTATGCTTGTCTTGTTTGCTTGTTTTGGCACCATCATTAACATGATTTTCAGAGCTTACGTTGCATGCCATATGCCCATGTTGTTCCTCTTTTAAGTGTGCTTAAAAGTTGTCTCTATGTGCCTAAGTGTTGGACCTTGCATGCATGCCTATTTGTATGTGTTTTGGCTTCAATTCTTGAGCATGTCGGCCACTGTTTTGGACCTAGTAGAGGGCTGTCCAAGTTAGTTTAAGATCATCCCTTTGGCATGTTGTTGCATGCTATACATGTTTTTATTTTTAGGTACTTAGCCTATTAACATATTGCATGTTTAAGTGTCATTGCATTTGGCATGCTTCTTGTGTTAAGTCGCTTTGCATATTTACATGTGTTATGCCTTTCATGTTGTTGCATGTGTGTCATTAGCATTGATGTTATATGCCTTGCATGCTTACTTGTTTAGTTCATGTGCCTATTGCACATGGTTTTGTTGTTTGCATGATCATGTTGCACACTTAGCTCACATGCCTAGGTTGCATTACATTTGCATGCATGCTTTGCCACTTGAATTGAGTATGATAGAGGTTGAGTTCATTGTGTGTTTGTGTGTATTATATTTGACATTAAAATGCACAACTTGGTTTCTTAGGCCATCACGCATTGAAATGCGCGATTGGTGGTCCGAGAATAGAGTACCATACCCCTTTGAATCATAAACATGATAAGAGGTGTGTTGGTGCACACATTTGCTTGAAATGCATTGCCATGCCTTGTTTTGCCCTCTGTTGCTGTCAAAACAGGTTCTGCAGGAAGAATTGGCCGGTCGACTATATACAGTGCCGACCGACCATGTGTTGCTGGCCGAGAGTCGCACCAGTGGCCGATGACCACATCCCATTAGCCGGTGATCATTTACCTTGGCCAGTGGCACTCCACAGTGTGTAGAGAGCATACCTTGGGACTTGTGCAGCCTTCAGAGGTGCCAAACAGTGAAAACAGAGGCAACATGTGTCATGGCAATGGATTTCCGAGCGAAGCCAATCCGAGCTTGCATTCATCCCTCTTCCCGAGGCTGTTTTACTGCTTTAGTAGCTTAGTTAATTTGTTTAATTAATTAAGGGTTTGTAATATTTAATTAGCTAGAGTAGTTAATTACTTATTCGGTTTGTATTATTCTTTTGGTCCCTTCGAGCGAGGGCGAATTTGTAATAAGTGAGGGTGTGTGTGTGCATGTCTTCCAACCCTTACTTCTTTCTCCCTTTTACTTACCTGCTTTTGATGGTTAGTATTAGGTCATATTTAAATTAGCATACCTTATGCTATGCATGCGTGCATCCATACATTTGTCTTGCATGCACCGGGCTCGGCGCATCATACTAACTGCATTGTATTTCAATTCCAAGTTGAATACGTGTTAGTTGTAGCATCATCATATGCCATCAATAGATTAGCCGAGCCTATTATAGCCGCATCTTGCATGTGTTGCATTAGCCATCTTAACATGAACTAGGATCATGCATATGATTACTAACTAGTTTCTGTTTTGGCTTGGAGTACTCGGTAAGCATTTATGTTTTAGCATCCTTGCATGCGTGTGAGTGTTGCCATGACAGCATGCTTACCATGAGGCTACTTGCTTATGTGATATAACTGCTTGAATGCCTGTGGGTGGAGGTTGAATTACCTAAATTAGAATAATGTATTAAAACTGTGAGTTTTAAGCCCACTAGATAGTGGCAAAATCATCTTTTTTAAAGCCCACTTGAGGGTGGCAAAACCTGCATTTTAGCCTACTTGCGAGTAGCAAACCATTTTCAAAACAAACATGCAATGTTTTGTTCCAATTTAGGCGATTTGGTCTATACTTGTTTGCTGTGCGCATAACATAGTAATTCTAGGCTAATAACCGGAATAAGAACACATAATGCTTTCAAAACAAGATATCATGGTTAGTAGAGGCTGATCTTTGATCGGGCGAGCGGGGGTACTCATAGCTGACCTTCTCCAATCGTACCCAAGTTCCCGAGCCGAGGCAACTTTGGTGATGACGGACATGTGGCCTTTGGCACCGAGTCAGGGTTTTCTAAATTTCCCAAAATAAAATATTTAAGTGGCGACTCTGTATCTAGCAAAGCAGTCCATGTTTGACACTTCTTTTCTAAAAATCTATTTTTCAAAACGATTTGCCGGATTTGGAGACTTTGGTTCAGATTAAGAACCGTGACAATTTGAGAGTCCTGAACTGTAGTGAGCCCAATATGAACAGAACGGGACTCATCCTCCCGAGGCGTTCAGGGACGTCTACAGCGGGCTTTTGCCCAGAACAATGTTTCCCGGTACCAAGGCACGGCCGGGCCTCCAAGGGATCCCTTGTTCCTTACTTCAGACTCAACATAGGGTGGTATAATGTGTAAAAATGGATTTCTGGAGTGTAACCAGTGGGAATATGGAAGGTTTGGGATTGGTTCGGAGCTTAAACATAGCCCCTTCGTTGAGACCTCGAACTACGCACAACACCACTTTCATCATTGAGTGTACCGGGCAAAACGCTCGAGCCTTGCGGGTAGTCAAAATTGGGGTGTCTACAATATGTCATTTGGTTCAAAATTTTAATTTTTGTTGTGATATGAACACGCATCAAAAAGTTATTGGTACTAAAATTATCAATACTTGAAAGTCGTCAAAAGTTATTCGAAAGGGAGGATTTTGTTTTTTTTTTTAGGGTCCCTAGTATTAAGATTTTATGGCATAGAGGACATTCAATATTTTCATAATGTCTAAGGCCATTCAACATCGATCCAGAGAAAATTCGATCCACTGAGAAATTCTAGGAATGCCAGAGAATTTCTTTGGATTGTAGTCTAAAGAGTTTTGCAGGATTCCAAAGAATTTCTCTGATTTTCACAAGAATTTCTCTAGTTCAACCTAGAGAAAATTACACATGGTAGAGAAAATTAAACATGCCAAAAAAAATTATGCATGACAAAGAATATTAAATATGGCAGAGAAAATTAAACATGTTAAAGAAAATTACACATGGTAGAGAAAATTAAGCATGCCAAAGAAAATTACACACACGAGAGTGTTAAGTTGCAGTTCTCTCTTCTCTTCGAACTTCATTCCTCATCTTTCCCAAATTCTCTAGTTTGCTCATAATTTTCTCTATGTTTTGATCAAACCAAAGAAAATTTTGTTTTGACTCAACTAGAAAAAATTAATCAAAAAGCCAACACAAAAACGATTCAACACATAGAAGACGAGAGAAAAAAAAAAAAAAAAAACAAAGCCACCATTCAGATCAATAACAAAATTTGGAATTTCAAATATCAATTACATTGAAATTGGTTGAAATTTGTTTTTTTTGTTATTACATTTGGAATTTCGAAACCAATTTGAAATTTCAAATATCAATTACATTGAAATTTGTAACAAAGCCACCATGTTGCCCAATTCAACTGGTTGCTTAATTACATTGAATTTTGATTGGCAACATTATCAATTAAAATTAAAATTGAATTCTCTGTTTCCTACTTATTTCCTGAGTTCTCTTAACAACCAAATAAAAGGGAAAAGGTCATCATCTAAACTGTTTAAATCTTCATAGTTGAGCTTTAATTTCAAAAACCCATTTACAAAATCCTCAACAAAACCTAATCTATTGCACAATATAAAAATTAGTGTATGATTTTACCTTCCATTGAAGATTTCATTCTTGGCAATGAAACCAAAGAAGGGGCCTTGATCAGCTTCATTTAGCTTCTTTTGCTTAATGTACTTTTGCCTCTGAAACTCCATTGTAATCACACTCTTATCCACCACCACTGCCATTAGCTTCGGAGGCGTTGTCGGCGAGGACGTAGTAATCGTTGAAGTTGTCGAGTCCGAGGATACCATCGCCACAGCGTTTTAGGGCAACGGAGACATGGGTTCTGATGAAACTAACGACGTTGGTGAACACTATGGCGATTACCGAGTACACTAACTTGAACACCTTGTGAATTTTCGTCAAAGTCGCCATTGACAGAGTTCAAAAAAGATAAAGAAAAGATGAGAGAGAATAAGAAAGTAGATGTGATATATGGGTATGGGTGAGATACATACTCATAAATAGGTAAGGGACCTTAGTCTACAAAAAAAAAAATTTGTGGACTTCTCCCATTACTAAAAGTTAAAGAGGGGTGTTAGATCAATTTTTCCAAAATGGGAATTTTTTTTAAAGTCCCTAATATTAAGATTTTATAGCATAAAGGACATGCAATATTTTTTCAAAGAAATTTTGATCTAGAGAAATTTCAAAACACAGATATTTCTCTGTGTTTTGAAATTTCTCTGGTTTGCTTAATTTCTTTGATTTTCTCTATGTTTTGAAATTTCTCTGATTTACTTACAAATTTCTCTGTGTTTTAACCAAATCAGAGAAATTGAACTACAAAATTAAATAGAGATAAACTCATAGAGAAATCATATATATAGGTATGTATACAACCCCATCTACCATACCAACACTCAAAAACTCCAAAGCATATGGATCAATTAATTATAGTCTTACATAACCAAAGCATTGTTTACTCAATTCTAAAAGCTTCTTCATGTCCATAAATTTGGGAAAATCTAATTGAAATATGAATCTTCAATCCTATCTTGTCTAGTAGATAGATTTTTTGAGCAATCTATCTACTAGACAAGACTAGTGGCAACCCTTTTTCTAATTCTGAGAATTTTATAACAACCTTCAAGTAATTATGCTAAAATCGTACTAAATCCAAAAGCTTGAATGTAAATATTTTTTTTAAGCAACAAAATAATTTGTATATGGATCAAATAGGTCATAAAATTTTCTAGGAAACTGAGAAAACAATATATATAGACAAAATGTTGAGAAAAAAAAAAAGAAGAAGCTATTCTAGACAAACTACACAGACCTAGAAATCCCCAAAAATTTAATTAATTAACAAACACAAAATCTACATAAAGATTATACAATGTTTATGTACATAAATCACACAAATTCAACTAAGCGTATTGAATGGAACTCAAAATGTTTGACCAACACATGCCCATTTCGATAGACATCTCCTTGAATAGGAAAAACCAAGGAGGATTGAAAACGATTGGGCAATTGGGTCTACCTCATCATGTTACTTTGAAGCTGTTTGGCAGCTAAGAAACAAACTTGAAACGTTACAGTAAATAACAGAGCACAGAAAATCACCCCCACTGATGGTGTTTCTTTCTTTCTCTCACCCATCTTGATTGCCTAATGGTATAGATGATCAGATATGATGAAGCATTTGGAGGAGAGATGAGAGAGTGGATGTGATATATGGGTATAGGTGAGGGACTTTAGGCTACAAAAAAGAATATTGTGGACCTCTTCCATCACTAAAAGGTAGAGAGAGATGTTAGATTAAATTTCTTTATTTGAAAAAGTTGTCGGTAACTGACAAACATGTGATTTGACATTGAATTTATTTCTATAAAAATATTAAAATAAATTTAGAAAAATTAAAAAAAAAATTATCATCATGATTTGGTCTTGGATTTATTTTTACATTTCAATGACTAAATTCAAATATGTAAATAAAGTTAAAATTAAAAGGGAACTGATGTATTTAAATGATTATACTTTTAGATTTGTATATGAAGATTTAGGCCAAACTATACTATAAACCCTAGTCAAAGAAAATGTACTTTTTTTTTTATAAAAACAAAAAAAACAAAAATTATTTGGGATTAGACCGGCTTCTATTCTTCATTGGACTGGACTGTCTAGTCTTGTTGTCCAAATTGTGTAATCTAAATAAAATAAACAACTAGATTCAAACTTAATTAAATTGATTTACACAATAAGAGCTCATAATCTAACTCGTGCTAGAGATTACATTTTGATGAACATAAAAATTTTAACAAAATGAAATACGGAAATAAAATAGTTAAAGTAAGCAAATCGAAACCTGTGTGGTACTACAGTCTCCTTAAAACAGATTCGCCGCCTCACCGTGGATATTGGAGGTGTATCGGCATATGTCTCTCAGGATACGACGATCTAGACCCTCTAATACAGAAGCACCTTCTGTTTAGCTCCGACAAACTGACAGTGGTAGTACTTTCTCACACAGGAAGGAAAATATATGGGCAGACTGACTATACAATACGAAGGCAAAAAATTTTGTGTTTGTAGACGTCCTCGAACGTCCTGGGAAGGAAACCCCGATTTGTTCATTTAGGCTTACTACAGTTCGGACTCAAATTGTCACGGTTCTTAATCTGAACCAAAGAGTCCAAATCCGGCAAATCGTTTTGGAAAACAGATTTTTGTAAAGAAGTGCCAAACATGGACTGCTTTGCTAGATACAGAGTCGCCACCTAAATATTTTATTTTGGAAAAATTTAGGAAACCCTGACTCGTTTGCCTAAGGCCACGTGTCCGTCATCACCAAAGTTGCCTCGGCTCGGGAACTTGGGTACGATTGGGGAAGGTCAGCTATGAGCACCCCCTCTCGCCCGATCCAAAGATCGACCTCTACTAACCATGATATCTTGTTTTGAAAACATTATGCGTTCTTATTCCGGTTATTAGCCTAGATTTACTATGTGATGTGCACAGCACAAAAGTATAGACTAGATCGCCTAATTTGGAACAAAGCATCGCATATTCGTTTGTTTGGAAATGATTTGAAATCTGCTACTCATGAGTAGGTTAAAACACAAATTTCAATGAGTTGTTTCAACTCAAACAATCCAACCTTCACCACAGGCATTCAGGCAGTAATATCACATAAGCACATAGCCACATGATAAGCATGCTGTCATGTTAACATTTACACTCATGCGAGATGCTAAAGCATAAATACTTACATCGTACTCCATGCCAAAGCAATGAACTAGTTAGTAATCATGCATGATCTTAGTTCAAGTTAACAAATGGCTAATGCATTGCATACTGAATGTCATTAGAACAGGCTCGGCTAATCTAAGGATGACATGTGAAATACGACAACTCGATGTACGTATTCAAGTTTGGAATTGAAATACTATGCGGTTAGCATGATGCGCCGAGCTCGGTGCATGCAAGACTGATGAATGATGCACGCATGCATAGCATAAGGTATGCTAAATTAAACATGCCTTAATACTGACCATCAAAGCATGTAAGTAAAAGGGAGAAAGAAGTGGGGGTTGGAAGACATGCACACATGCACCCACACTTATTACAAATTCACCCTCGCTCGGAGGGACCAAAAGAATAATACACTTTAATTAACCTACAAGCTAATTAAATAATTTACAGACCACCTAATTAATTAACAAATCAATTAAGCTAAGGAAAGCATTAAAAGGCCTCGGGAAGAGGGATGCACACGTGCTCAGATTGGCTTCGCCCGGAAATCCAATGCCATGCACAAGCTGCCTCTGTTTTCCTTGCTCTGCTCCTCTGAAAATGGCACAATTCCCAAGGTATACCTTATGAACACTGGGGAATGCCACTGACCATGAGGAATGGTCACCGGCCAAATAGAAGTGGTCATCGACCATCTATGGAGTTATCGGCCATCAATAACTGGTCGATCTACACTTGATGTAGTCGACCGGCCACAGCTTCCAGCAGAACCTATTTTGACAGTAGCAGAGGGCAAAACAAGGCATGGCCATGCATTCCAAGCAAATGTGTGCACCAATACACCTCTTATCATGTTTATGACTCAAAGGGGGATAGTACTCGATTCTCGGACCACCAATCGTGCATTTTAATGCGTGATGGCCCAAGAAATCAAGTTGTGCACTTTCATGTCAAATGAAATGCAAACCAAATAAGCACATAAAGGCCCAACTTCTATCACTTGATTTCAAGAGGCAAGGCATGCATGTTCAATGCAATGCACCCTAGGCGTGGAAACTAAGTAGGCAACATGAACATGTGGCAAGCATGGAAAACATATAACAAGTATGCAAGCTAATTGAGCATGCAAGATGCAATGCCAACATGCAAATATGCAAAACATGTGGCATGTTAAGCAATCAAAACAAAGATGAGAATGCATGCCAAATGCACTATGATTCAAGCATGCAACACATGCGGTAGGCCAAGTATTCAACAACACACAAGGCGAGCATGCAACAACACACGAACAATGGATTCATACCAAGGTGGACAGCTCTCTACTAAGCCCAAACAGTGGCCAAAGGCTATGGAAATGGGGCCAAATGCACATGATCCAATTCCTAAGCATCAAAAGGCAACTTTTAAGCACACTAAAAGGGAGGACAATCATGGACTAATGGCATGCATACTAAGCTCTGAAATCATGTTATAAAAGGTGCCAAACCAAGTAAACAAGACAAACTAAGCATGCAACGATGTCCGAAACTCAAGGTAAGCCAAGGGGCTTAAACCATGGCCATGCCAACCAAGCCTCACAAGGCTAAGAGGACTTAAAGTAGTCCTAAGGAAGACCTAAACAAAGCTAAGGACACGCCTAGATAGCATCTAAGTGGCCTACGCATGGAAGCATACAAAAGAGGCCAAACATGGAGCACAAGACTACAACCTTTTAAAGCAATAAGGGAGCATCAAATGCTAGCATACAAGCATACCATGGGGACTGAAATGATGCTATAAGTGGTGCCAAACCACTGAAACAAGCTAAGCAATGCATGCTAAACACTCACACACCCGAGGCTAGCAAGCCAAAATGCAAGGTGGCTATACAAAGCATGTCAAGCATGGCCAAAGAAATTAAAAACAGAGCTAAAGCGTACTAAATCATGCATAAAAGCTTCACAAAGCTTAGCCAAAATCATGCTATAACAAGGCTCAAAGCACAAAGCATGTTAGGGCAAATTCATGGCATTACAAGACAAGTATGTTAAGCATGCATGGTGTGTCTAAACCAACTAAAAACAGTGCTATATCATAACAAAATAAGCACAAATAACACTTAAGACATGGCAACCATGAACTTAAAAATGGTGCTCACACATGAGGCTAAAATGGCACTTTTTGAAGACAACAAGAAGAGGGGATGACCCTCTCCTTCTTAGGACCTTAAAGCACCATCCCCACCACTGAAATCCCTCAAGATTTCAGTGGTGAGGAGGCCCAAACAAGGTGGTCCGAAGCTCACCAAAATAGCACAAAATGGGGGCCAAACAAGGCCTAAGAGGGGTCAAACAATCCCAAAGCTCAAAGAAACCTTAAATAACTATTTTAAGCAAGTAAAAACAAGACTTTTATATGTTATACACTATGCTCAAAAACAGATGCAAGGTAGGCAAAAAGACTATGCAAAAATGGGGTATTTAAAGGTAAAGTTCTTACTCTTGTAGACCCCTTCAAGAATAGCACTCCAGCTGCTTTCTTTAGCTCAAAACTTCAAGAACAACCTAATGGCTCCTCAGCAACCAAGGTAAGGTGTAAAACTAGGTGTTTGTACACAAAAGTAAGGACAAACATACACTTATACACAAAGAGAGTGAGATATAGAGATAGAATAGATACACTATGGCTAACCCTAATCCAAATCTCTGGAACTCAACCCCCTAACCTCTGAGGAGGGAGGAGAAGCCCTCCTCTTATAGAGGATCACTCTTGCAAAGCTTACAAGACAAGCTAAGTTAGAATGAAATCCCTCCATACACCTGTATGGAGGGGGTGCAAGGTGTATGCCAGCTAGCACAGCTGGCATAAAAATATTTACAAAAGCAGATGCACAGTGGTCGGCCAGCCAAAAATGACAAAATGGCAAAATACATGGTCGACCGACCACAAAGAGTGCCGATTGACCAAACATATGGCCGATGGCAACAAAACAATGGCCGGTGGCCTCAAGCCATGGCCGGTGAGGTGTGGGGGTGGCTCACAAGCCACTCTCTGCCCCTCAAAAGCAAAACATAAGTGTTTGGTGCAAAACCAAACACAAAACAGTCGAGTCGAGAGATCCTGAGGCAAGGCGCGTTGCCGAGACCTCCGGGAACTCAAGACGAACACAAACAAGAATGATCACCGAGTGTTCAAATAGTGACGTCCAAGTCTTGAGGACGATCAAAAATGGGGTGTCTACAGTGTTGACAACCAAAGAAGTTGATCTCTATTTATACACCATGGGGGAGAGAGGAAGAGCCTCTAGCCATGAAGGCTAGCAACCAATGCAGCCCATTACTTTTGCAAAATTGTTGGAGTAATCAAGAGTAATGCATAAAACTAATGGGGACTCAATGTGTGAGTTATACACAATATATACATTTATGTATACACATATCTACAGCCACTTAACAGACTTAGCCCAAAAAGATTAGGTAGTTGGACCACTAATTTGGCCCAGCCCAAACCTAACCCATTTCAGCAAGCCTAAAGCCTGAGCCCAAGATCCATAACCCATGACCCACGGATCATGGACCACATACTCGGACCGTATGGCAATTTTTCCATAAACAACTTAGACCATAGTTTTGGCCCAAGCCCACCATTGAAGCATCCATAACTCCCTTCTTTCGAAAAATTTGGATGCCCCAAAAGGTTTATGCCCTTATCAAAATCTTGAGGTTTAAATACCCATCAAAGCTTTTCTCTACAATCAATGTGGGATTGGTAGTTATACACAATTCCCAATACCTTATTCATGAGGCGAACTTTATGAGACAATTTTTCATTCAATTTTTAATGGTTTTTGGTCATGTTATAGACACCCCATTTTTGGCCGTTCTCAAGGCTTGGATGTGCTTGCAGGGTACATCCAGTAACAAGTTTGATTGCTCGTCGAGTGTTCGACTTTCGCGACGGAATGCTCCAGGTTTGATCCTTCCAAACCCTATTTCCATTCTGTCTCATTTTTGGACCATGTGTTGGTCCTTTCTTTGTGATGTCCTTGATGGCCTGCTGACCATCGGAGAGGGCTGCCAGCCATGGGCTTTGCCCTGCTAGCCATCAATAAGGCACTGCCGGCCACCACTGATGGCTGGCCAGCCACCTTTATTTCAACAAATATATTTTAGATATTTTAAGCCAACTGTGGCTCACTGAAACTCATCCTCCATACACGTGTATAGAGGGATGGAGCAAGATTTTTACTTGTCTCCTCTATATAAGGGGAGCTCCCTCCCCCTATTTGAGGGTTCATAATTTTCAGAGCAAAAACATCGTTCTCTCTCTAGAATTCTCACACTCTCTTTATATTTGTGCTATATTGAGCCTTAAAGTGTGTTTTCTTCATACTTTTGCACTAAGACACCTAGTCAACACCACTACCTTAGAGCTGAGGTCCTGGAAGGTTTGTGTGGAGTTCAAAAAGCTGGTTTTTGGCTCAGAAGTTGTCCTCTTGCTGCTGTGCTTCAAGGGTGAGCATATCTCCCTTTTAAGCTTATTTTTGTATACCATATTAGCCACCTTTGTATGCTGTTTTAGGCTTGGTTGTTAACTACAAAAAGCTCTCATTTTAAGTGTTAAAAATGTTGGTTTGATTCCTTGTTGGAGTTAAGGGTGGTCTACTGTAGACGCGTCCGCGAGGGACCATGCTACTACAGTTCGGACTCTCGATTTTTGTTGTCGCGGTTCTTAATCTTGAACCAAAGAGTCCAAATCTGGCAAATCGTTTTGAGAAAAACAGATTTTTGAAAAAGTAGTGCCAAACATGGACTGCTTTGCCAGATACAGAGTCGCCACCTAAATATTTTTTATGGGAGAATTTAGGAAACCCTGACTCGGTGCCAAAGGCCACGTGTCCGTCATCACCGGAGTTGTCTTGGCTTGGGAGCTTGGGTACGATCGGGGAAGGTCAGCTATGAGCACCCCCTCTCGCCCGATCCGAAGATCGGCCTCTACTAACCGTGATATCCGTTTTTGAAAACGTTATGTGTTCTTATTCCGGTTATTGGCCTAGAATTACTATATTATGCGCGCAGCAAACAAGTATAGACTAGGTTGCCTAATTTGGAAATAAGCATTGCATATCCGTTTGTTTTGAAAAACGCTTTGGAATTTGCTACTCGCAAGTAGGCTAAAACACGGATTTCAATGAGTTTTTCCAACTCAAACAATCCAACCTTCACCCACAGGCATTCAAGTAATTTATCACATAAGCATCTAGCCACATGGCAAGCATACTGTCATGGCAACACTCACACACATGCGAGATGCTAAAGCATAAATACTTACATCGTACTCCGTGCCAAAACAGTAAACTAGTTAGCGAACATGCATGTCCTAGTTCATGTTAAGAATGGCTAATGCATCGCATGCAAAAATGCAATCTAGACAGGCTCGGTTAACCTAAACATGGCATGTGAAATGCGATCAACTATCACATATTCAATTTGTGAATTGAAGTACAGATGCAGTTAGCGTGATGTACCGAGCCCAATGCATGCAATACAAATGCATGAATGCACGCATGCATAGCATAAGGTATGCTAAATTAAACGTGCCCTAGTACTAACCATCAAAGCAGGTAAATAAAAGGGAAGAAAGAAGTGGGGATTGGAAGACATGCACACACTCACCCACACTTATTACAGATTTGCCCTCGCTCGGAGGGACCAAATAAATAATACAAATTAATTAACTACGCAAGCTAATTAAATATTACAAATTGCCTAATCAACTAAGCAAATTAACTTAAGCTAAGAAAACAGTAAATCGCCTCGGGAAACGCGCCGCCATGCATAAGCTGCCTCTGTTTTCCTTTCTTCACTCCTCTGGAGGTTGTCAAAACCTCAGGACTGCTTCCTTGGATGTTGGGAGACATCACCGGCTGCATGGAATTTCCACTGGCAGTGGGATGTGGCAACCGGCACAAAATGAAGCTGTCGGCAGAGAAATTATTGCCGGTCGGCACTTTACACTGCCGGTCGGCAGAGTGTTCCTGCAGAATCTGCAAATGACAGCAACAGAGGGCAAGGCAAAGCATGGCAGCACAATTCAAGGCATATATGCACCAATCATGTCCCTTATCATGGTAATGACTCAAAGGGGCATGTGTCTCGATTCTCGGACCACCAATCACGCATTTCCATGCATAATGGCCCAAGGGATCAAGTATGCAACTTTCATGTCAAATGAAATGCAAATCAATCAAACAAACTAAGGCCCAATTCCTATCATCAAGTCAAGGAATAAGGCATGCATGCAAGATGCAATGCAACCTAGACATACAAGCTAAGAATGCAACATGGCATGGCAAGGCACTTACGCAAGCATACAAGCAAACATGAGGCAATGCTAATGGATGCAAAGGTGGTCCTAAACATGATTTGGGCAGCTCTAAATAGGCCCAAAACAGTGGCCAAAATGACTAAAATAAAGGACCAAAACACATGCATACATGCACATTATTAAGGGCCAACACTTAGGCACAAAAGAGGGACTCTCAAGCACACTTGAAAAAGGATAGCATGGGCTAATTAGCATGCAACATAAGCTCTGAAAATCATGTTGTAAATGGTGCCACACCAAGTAAACAAAATAAGCAAAGCATGCATAAAAGCTTGGAATTAACCCAAGGACTTGAACCATGACCACATGGCGCATAAAGCAATTGATCAAGGTGAATCAAAACAGTCCCAAATCATGCAAAACAAGCCTCAAGAATCACTTAGATGGCATCTAAGCAACCTAATCCTAGAGGTATACATCATGGCACAAATATGAAGCATGGGGCATCAACTCTTGAAGCAACAAAAGGGCCACAAAATGCAAACATTTAGGCATGCGAAAAGGACTGAAATAACATGTAGGGTGGTTCCAAACCACCGAAATGATGCAAGCAACGCATACTACACATCCGCATACTTGAGGCCAACAAGCCCGAATACAAAGGAGCTATACTAAGCATGCCAAATCCGACCCAAACAACTATGGACAGACCTAAAACATGGCAAAATATGCACAAAAGCTTCACAAATGTAAGCCTAAAACATGCTAGAAACAAAGGCACACAACCTAAGACATGTTAAGGGATCACAAGGCATTACATGGCAACTATGCTAAGCATGCATGGAGTACCAAAACCAATTTAAAAGCATTTTATATTATGGGAATATAAGCATGAAAAATAGTCTATACATGCTCAACACACACTCAAACATAGGCTCCCTTTAGAGGCCAAAACATGCCCTTTTCAAGGACAACAAGGAGAGGGGGTGGCCCTCCCCTTTTGGAGACTTCAAGGCACCATCTTCACCACTGAAATCCCTCAAGATTTCAGTGATGAAGAGGCCCAAACACCAAAATCTCGAAACTAGCACAAAATGGCTCAAAATGGGGCCTTTCAAGGCCTAAGAGGGGTCAAACACCCTCAAACCACAAAACACTCTTAATAAACAATCAAGAGGACTAAAAAACAGAACTTTTTTGTATTATACACCAAGCTCAAAAACGAATTTAAGATAGGTAAAAATACAATGCAAGATTGGGGTAAAAAGGGGTAAGATTCTCACCCTTGAAGACTTCTTCAACAATGGTGCTCCAATGGCCCTCTTTGGCTTGAATCCAACACCAAAACACCAAAATCAGTCCCTTAGAACCTCAGTAGCTAGAGGAAGGTGAAACACTAGGTGCTTGTGTGCAATAGTATGGACTAAAACACACACAAGAGTAATATAGAGATAGGATGTGTATGTAACTCAAACCCTAGAACCAGAGCTTGGTCTGTGTTTTCTCTCCCTAAAATGTCTAAACTCTCTAACCCTAGCAACAAGAGAGAGCCCCTCTCTATATAGAAGCTTTTGTCTTGTAAAGCTTACAAGACAAGCTTCATAAGAGGGAGATCCCTCCATACACGTGTATGGAGGGGAGCAAAAGCAAGACAGCTGTATTAAAATATCTGCAAAAGCAGATGCACAGTAGTCGGCCGGCCAAAAATGCCATCTTGGCAAAAAAGAGTGCCGACCGGCACTAAATAGTGCTGACCGGTAACAAATAGTGCCGGCCGGCAATATACATTGCCAGTGGCCTCTAACCACTGCCGGTGGTGAGTGGGGATGCCTCACAAGGCATTCCCTGCCCCTCCAAGGAAAAACACAAGTGTTTGGTGCAAAACCAGACACTAAACAGCCGAGCTCGGAGATCCTGAGGCAAGGCGCGCGAGCCGAGACCTCCGAGAACTCCGAACGAACACAAACATGGATAATCACCGAGTGTTCAAACGGTGACATCCAAGCCTTGAGGACGGTCAAAAATGGGGTGTCTACATCTATCCTCTTTTCTTCGCTTATTTGTTAAGCTTTTGAGCCATCCTTTGAAGCTTTTGTAATAGCCTTTGCATGGCCTTTCTACAATTAAAACTTAGAGGAATTTTAGTGGTGGAAAGGTGGTTTTGAGGTCCAAAATGGGAGGGGGTGGTCCCCTCTCCTCTTGTCTTGCTTGCTTGTGTTGTTGGCCTATCAAACGAGCATGTGTTTCTACTTCTTTGTGGCTTTGTTCAAGCTTATTTTTGTGACTTTTTAGACCTGTCATAACTCAGTTTTTAGCTTGTTTGATCATTGGTTGCTTGCTGTGTAATCTTGCTCACTAGCTTTGCATGCTTGTTGTTTTATCCCATCATTTTAGCTTATTTTCGCTACACTCCAGCATGCTTTTATCCATGTTTTAGCATGCTTGAGGACTGTTTTGAGTGGTCTTGGATTTTTGAGGCTTGTCTTGCATAGTTGTAGTGTAAAGGCCCTTGATTAGCTTTGAGTTTCAAAGTCTCTAGCATGCTTTACTTGAGTTGTTTACATGCTTTAGCCTCATTTCTTACATGATTTCAGTGTGTGTAGTGTACTCACACCCTCATATGTTTCCCTTTTTCATTGCCTTTAAGAGGTGTGCTTGGTGCCTTGTTTATGAGCCAATACATATGCATGTCTGTCTAAGTTTTTGGG
The DNA here is from genome assembly GCF_055761805.1 of Camellia sinensis. NCBI lineage: Eukaryota > Viridiplantae > Streptophyta > Magnoliopsida > Ericales > Theaceae > Camellia > Camellia sinensis. The sequence continues at coordinate 67,580,433 of NC_138972.1, forward strand.
CTACCATTTCAGCATGTTTTGACCTTTATTTTGACCTAATTGAGCTCTGTCCAGACTTGGTTTGGTTATTTAGGCTATGTACTGCATGCCTTTTGTGTGAATGCCTTAACTAGCTTTGAGTTTTAGGGCCTCTTGCATGCTATACTTGTGAGGTTTGTGTGATATTTCATCATTTGGCGTGTGATTTCAGTGCGTATACCTCTGTCATACTCTCACATATATCACTCTTTTATTGTGTTTGAGAGTTGAGGTTTGTGCCTTGCTTGCGAGCCATAAGTTGGCCATGCTTTTCTTGCTTCTTGTGCTTAAGTTTCAGCACATTTTGGCCACTGTTTTGGCATGCATGAGGTCTGTTTGGGGGTGGTTTAGTTTGTTGAGCATTGTATTGCATGCTTCTGGAGTGATGTTCTTCACTAGCTTTGGTGTTTTTAGCTTTAAACATGTCTTGCATGCTCTGCTTGCATGGTTTCATGTCTTTAACATGCCAAGATAAACACATGTTGTTTGCATTGCTTCTTGTTTAACCGAACGTTATGTTGAACACAAAGTGGATTGGTCCACTTCATACTCAAAGTGATGAAAGTGAGCCAATCCGTTTTGTCTCTATTGCCTTTGATCATCCATGGTGAGGTAGTGGATTTAGAGTCTTGTTTGCATTGCATTCATTGAATTTGTACAAATTGGATCTTTGGCCATCAAGCATTGTATGCTTGATTGATGGTCTTGGATCCAATGACGCCTCTCCCTTGATGTTTTGAGATGATATGGAGTGGCATAATACACACATGTCCTTGGGAGACCCTCCATTTTCTCTGTTTTGTGCTCTGTTGCAGTTTGGTGTCACAGCAAACCAGTGGCAAGTAGTGCTTCACAGATGGCCGGCACTGCTTCATCATTGGTCGGCAGTGCACACCCTTGGCCGGCCGGTGGCCGGCAGAAGCTTCTCATGGCCGTCAAGCTACTGGTGGATTCCTCAGAGTTGGTTTGGTAAGGTGGAGTAGAAAGTTCCTATAGACACCCTGCAAATAGAGCCTCTTAAGAGCAAACCGGAAGGCGTTTCGAGGCGGCAACCGAGAGCATGCATCCATCATTGTTCAAGGAAGAAGTTGAGGCAGCCTAGTTTACATATATTACATGTTTAGTAAGATGCCTTGATTAGTTAATTTGTTAATTGATTAAAGTATTGTCATAATTAGTAATTGGTTTGCTAGTTATTCGATTTGGTTGTGTAATAATTAGTCTAATTAGATTATTAGATTAGTTGATTAGCTTAGCTTAGATTAACTTGGCTTATTCGGACCCTCCTTCGAGAGGGCACAATGTTGTAATAAGTGTGCGTGTGTGTGCATATCTTCCAACCCCACTTCTTTCTCCCTTTTACTTATCAGCTTTTGATAGTTAGTTTAGGACATGTTTCAATTAGCATACTTTATGCTTTGCATGCGTGCATCATTCATTTGTCTTGCATGCACTGGACTCGGCGCATCATTCAAACTGCATTGTATTTCGATACCTATTTGAATACATGTATCAAATGTCACATTCATATGCCGTCTTAGATAGCTGAGCCTACTTAGTTGCATTTTTGCATGTGTCGTATTAGGCATTTTAACATAGCCAAGATCATGCATGATTACTAACTAGCTTTTGTTTTGGCTTGGAGTACATTGTAAGTGTTTACGCTTTAGCATGCTTGCCATGAGGCTACTTGCTTAAATGATTAACTGCATGAATGCCTGTGGATGAAGGCTTGATTGCCTGAATTGGAACAATTCGACGATTGTGTGTTTTAAGCCCACTTGAGGGTGGCAAATCCGTGCTTTAGCCTACTTACGAGTAGCACTTTCGAACCATTTTCGAAAATAAACATTGAATTGTTTTGTTCCAATTCTCGTGATTGAGTCTATACTTGTATGTTGTGCGCATCACATAGTAAGTTAGTTAATAACCGGATAAGAACACATGAGGTTTATAAAACAACATATCATGTTAGTAGAGGCCAATCCTTTGATTAAGCGAGCGGGAGTGCTCATTTCAGTACCTTCCCCCCTCGTACCTAAGTTTCTGAGCCGAGACAACTTTGGTGATGACGGATACGTGGCCTTTGGCGCGAATCAGGGTTTCCTAAATTTCTCAAAATAAAATATTTAGGTGGCGACTCTGAAATCTAGAAAAATAGTCCATGTTTGGTGCTTTTTGCTTAAAATCGATTTTCCAAAACGATTTGCCGGATTTGGACTCTTTGTTGATTTATCAGTCTTACATTGCACTTTATGAGATTAGATTCAGAACCGTGACAGGAGTTCGAACTGTAGGACCAATTCAAGCTCTCTGAAAGGGGGGTGCAAAAAAGTCAAGCTACAGTTTCTGGCGACTCTGCTAGGGAAGGCTTGTTTGGCCTTGGTATGGGCTACCAGGAAGTTGAGGCACTACCTGTTAACTCACTCTGTAATACTGGTTTTGTAACGACCCAAACCCGGCCCTATGGGTTTAGCACCGTAACCGGCTAGTAATCCGAGATTACCGAAGGCCTGCAGAACAGTAATACAGTAAAACAGAGTACAGGGCCTGGCGGAAGCCAATACAGTAAATAAATAATGTCCATTGAGCTGTGACAGTCTGTATGCCAAAAAGATTTTTCATACATTCATACATAAACAGTACAGAACAGTATGCAATATTTACAATCATTCAGATTAGGGACTCAATCCCTACATAACAGTACGGAAACATTCAGTCTATACAGAACAGTAAAACAGTACAGAAGGGGGAAGTGTAAAACACCCCTAAGCCTTAACACAATAGGTTCGGAACCTCGCGGTGAGGCACAATGGTTGGCTTGACAAAACAGGAGTAACCCTGACGCTCCTAGCTGTGGTCTGGTGCCTGAACACCTACATATATATATGAGCAGTGAGTTAAAGCCCAGTGAATAACATAATGCGTAAAGAGGTTGAGAATGAATGTCCTTACAGTAATGAAAACAGTTCATTTAAACAGTAGTTCAGTTGTTCAGTCAGTACAGTCATATGCGGTACATCCATTAGCATAACAGTACAGTAAACAGTAGGTCTTAAAAGACCGAGCAGTAATGATGGCCATCAGTCAGTAAACAGTAGTGGTTCCACGAGGGAACCGACAGAGAATTCTGTCACAGTAACAGTAAACAGTAGATGCTAAGGATGCCACAATACAGTTCAGAATATAGGACATACATTCATTCAATTAACAGTAATCAGTTCAGTAAACAGTACAGTTCATTTTGTTCAGAAGATATTCGTTTATGAACATATCTTTACATAATCGTTACTCACAGAATTTGGGCTATAGTATGCTAGAGCGTGTCTCTCCAGTCGCCAACCCTACACAGTTAACAGATTGAACACACACTAAGCTACACAGTTGGGAAATAACATAACTTAATCCCTAATATGCCTCGGTGTGTTCTACATCTATATCCTCATTAAGATGTCTTAAACTAGGCCTAAGAATGCCTAGGATGGGATGAGGATGCAAAGATGCTATCAGAAAACAGTTTCAGAAAAACAGAGTCCCGCTCGAGCGCATGTTTCCCCGCTCGAGCGGTTATGCAACAAGGGTACACGCTCGAGCGTAAACTTTCCCGCTCGAGCGTACTGTAAAAGTACTGGATGGGTGAAATCTCCGCTCGACGCCCGCTCGAGCTTGAGACATGACTCCGCTCGAGCTCCCAATCCTCCGCTCGAGCGGACTGTAAAACAGTGCAGAGAGATGCTGGATGCTCGAATTCTCCGCTCGAGCGCCAAGTTCCCCGCTCGAGCGGAAGTGCAGAATCTGGGAATTCCAGATTGCACCTCCAAGCTCAAACTCAAATCTAAATGCATCAAAACTCGACCTTTTGGGCTGTATTTCCAGAAAACACTTGTAAACACATAGCACAACATGTTTTAAAGCTCAATTTTGAGAAACCAAAGCCCAAGGGTGTTTAATTCAAACTCAATTTCAAACCATTTTCAAGAACATGAAGAACATGCAAACATGCATGAATTCAAATCGATTCAAAGCTCCAATTTGATGCTCTAAGGAGCCAATTCTTTTCAAAACATGGTGAAATCATGGACTTAGCATAATTATGAACATGCATGTCACATTTTTGCCATGAAAACAACTCAAAACTCAACCAAGAACACATGCAAGCATGGAATGAGCTTCTTTCAACATGTATGCACCAAAACATGGCTTAGCTCTACAATTGAAGCATGAATTGTGCAAGAATGCATTCTAAGACAACAACAAGAAGATGAATATCCTACCTTAGTCTTGTGTTCAAGGTCTAGGAGCTTAAAGTAGCAATCAACACTTCAATTCCAAGCAATTCAAGCCAAAACTCTCAAGAACAAATCAACCCTCTCTCACTCTCTAACTTGGGTCGGTTGAGTGCAAGAATAGGATATGAAAAGTGTGTTTTGATCACATACGTGGAGTGTAATAAGGCTCAAGAGGTGTGAAGTGATGGCCACTAAGTGGCGAAACGGTAAATAAGCCAAACTATGCGATTAATCAATATTTAATCCAATTTAATCATACCTAATTAGTTTTCAGATAATTATACCATAAAATCACATTAATTAAGAGGGTCCTAAAACACTAATCAATTTCTAATTCGGCCGCCGATAAGGCCTTCAATTAGCAGTTCAACCATATAAGCATGAATAGATAATCACACAGTCAAACAGATAGAATGCAATTCAAACAGATATACTCAATCACTTCAGTCTCAATTTCAGTCAGTCAGTTCAGTACCTTTATCAGGTCAATTATCAATCATGATCAGTTCAGTTATCAGTAATCAATGTTTAACGGTAATCAGTGGTGAGGGTTATTACAGTCTCCCCTCCTTATAAAGAGTTTAGTCCTCTAAACTCGAGTTACCTTCATTCTGGAAGAAAACAGGATTCAGTGGAAACAGGTCAGGATATCTTCTGGCCATGTCATCTTCCCTTTCCCAAGTGGCATACACACCACCATGGTTCTGCCAGTCAACTTTCACTAGCGGGATCTCTTTGTTCCTCAGTTTCTTGATCCGTCTGTTAACAATCTGTATAGGCCGTTCCTCGTAAGTGTAGTCATCACTCAGCACTACACGAGTAGGCTCTATTACATGGAAAGGATCCCGGAGATAATCTCGTAACATAGAAATGTGGAAGACGTTATGCATATGCTCCATCTTAGGAGGGAGCGCAACTTGATACGCCACCGGATTGATTTTCTCAATAATCTCATACGGTCCGACGTATCTTGGTGCTAACTTGCCTTTGACTCCAAAACGAGTCTGGCCTTTCATCGGTGTCACTTTCACAAAAACGTGATCACCCACTTCATACTCTCGGTCTCATCTTCTAACATCTGCATAACTCTTTTGTCTGCTCTGCGCAGTTTTCAGTCTCTGTTGTATCAGTTTCACTTTTTCAGTTGTTTCATACACAATCTCGGGCCCAAGCAACGGCCCGTCTCCAACTTCTGTCCAGCAGATCGGAGATCTACATTTTCTGCCATACAATGTCTCAAAATGCGCCATTCCAATACTCGAATGGTAGCTGTTGTTGTAGGCGAATTCAGCTAAGGGCAAGTGACTTTCCCAGTTTCCCTGAAAATCAAGGACACACATTCTCAGTAAATCCTCCAGAGTTTGAATGGTCCTCTCTGACTGTCCATCTGTCTGAGGATGATAGGCACTACTCAGCCTCAATTCAGTACCCAATGCAGTCTGTAGGCTTTGCCAAAACCTCGATGTAAACTTCGAATCCCTGTCAGAAACAATAGACACAGGCACTCCATGCAGTCTCACAATTTCATCAATATAGATAACGGCCAATTTGTCCGCATTATAGATTGTCTTGACAGGTAAGAAGTGAGCAGATTTAGTCAGTCTATCAACAATAACCCAAATCGAGTCCATACCTTTACTGGAGCGAGGCAATCCCACTATAAAATCCATGGTGATATGCTCCCATTTCCACTCCGGTATTGGTAAGGGCTGCAATAAGCCTGCGGGTCGTTGATGTTCGGCTTTAACTTGTTGGCAATGAAGACATTTGGACACAAAGTCGGCAATTTCTTTCTTCATTCTCGGCCACCAGAAATTCAATTTCAGATCTTGATACATTTTCGTGTTCCCTGGATGGATAGAAAATCTTGAGTTGTGGCCCTCTTGCAGAACTCTTCTTTTCAGTTCAGTGTCGTTCGGTACACATAGTCTTTCTTGAAACTTCAGTACATTGTTCTCAAGTTTGAATCCCGGTCTCGGTTTGGATTCTCTCTCTTCGATGACCTTTTTCAAGAAGTCATCCAGTTGCTGTTTCTCTTTAATCTCTTCAATCAGTGCCGGCTGAACAGAAATAGCAGCTAAGGTTCCACCTTGTTCTCGCAAAACAATTTCAATTTCAGATTTTTCAAGGTCACAAAGCAACTCTTTCTGTCCAGTAAGCAAACATGCTAAGTTTCCAATCGATTTCCGGCTCAATGCATCGGCAACGGTATTGGCTTTTCCTGGGTGGTACAAGATCTGTAGGTCATAGTCCTTTATCAGTTCTAGCCATCTCCGCTGTCTCATGTTCAGTTCTTTCTGTGTGAAGAAATATTTCAAACTCTTGTGGTCGGTATATACTTCACATGTTACCCCGTACAGGTAGTGACGCCAGATTTTCAGTGCGAATACCACTGCAGCAAGTTCCAGATCATGGGTCGGGTAGTTCTTTTCATGCGGTCTCAGTTGTCTGGAAGCATAAGCAATAACTCTCCCATTCTGCATTAAAACACACCCCAAACCCTTATAAGAAGCATCACTAAATACAGTATAACTATCCGTACCTGAAGGTAAGGTTAAAACAGGTGCAGTCACAAGTCGAGTTTTCAACTCTTGGAAGGCAGATTCTCTTTGATCAGTCCAGTCAAATGATATCCCTTTCTGAGTCAACTGAGTCAACGGTAAAGCAATCTTGGAGAAATCTTTGACAAACCTTCTGTAGTATCCAGCCAATCCCAAAAAGCTTCGGACTTCGGTCACATTTGTTGGTCGAGGCCAGTTCACTACAGCTTCAATCTTCTGCGGATCAACAGAAATTCCATCTTTGCTAACAACATGCCCCAAAAACATAACACGGTCAAGCCAAAATTCACATTTAGACAGTTTAGCATATAGTTTCTGTTCTCTTAAGGTTTGTAGGGCAAGTCTCAGATGAGGTTCATGTTCTTCTATACTCTTGGAGTAAATCAATATGTCATCGATAAATACAACAATAAAGTCATCAAGGTATGGTTTAAAAATTCTGTTCATGAGGTCCATAAAGGCAGCAGGGGCGTTCGTGACTCCGAACGGCATAACTAAAAATTCGTAATGTCCATACCTCGTTCTAAAAGCAGTTTTATCAATGTCTTCCGGTTTAACTTTCAGTTGATGATACCCGGATCTGAGATCGATCTTGGAAAACACTAGTGCACCCTATAACTGATCAAATAAATCATCAATACGTGGCAATGGGTATTTATTTTTCACAGTTACCCTGTTCAGTTCACGGTAGTCAATGCACAGTCTCAGCGAGCCATCTTTCTTCTTTACAAACAAAACCGGTGCACCCCACGGTGAAGTACTGGGTCTGATAAACTTCTTGTCTAACAGTTCTTGCAATTGCACTTTCAGTTCCTTCAGTTCAGTTGGAGCCATTCGGTAAGGAGCTTTCGATATCGGCTGTGCATCCGGAATTACATCAACGGAAAATTCAATCTCCCTGTCAATCAAATCCCCTGGCAAATTGTCTGGAAAAACATCTGGGAATTCTCTGACTATAGGAATGCAGTTCACATTAGCATTATCATCAGTAGACACAGTCAATACAGAACATATATACCCTTTACATCCCTTTCTAATCAGTTTAATAGCCTTCACAGATGAAATCAGATACGGGGGAGGTACTACTCCAACCCCATTAAACACAAATTCAGGTAGACCAGGTGGACGGAAAACTACTTGTTTCGTTACACAGTCTATGGTGGCATGATATTTCGTTAACCAGTCCATCCCCAATATAACATCAAAATGGTCTATGTTCAGTGGCAGTAAATCAATAAACAGATGTGCATCTTCAACAATAATTTCACAAGCAGGATACATATATGCACAGGTCATAGATCCTCCTACGGGTGATGATACTGCTAACAGATAGTTCATGGGTTCCAAGGGTCTATTCAATTTACGCGAAAAAGCATGCGATACATAAGAATGTGTAGACCCCGAATCAATCAGTACATAAGCATTTTGTGTACAAATAGAGAGAATACCTGACACAACGGTCTCGGTATTCTGCACATCTCCCGGTACTAGTGCGAACACTCGGCCTTGCCTCACAGGCTCTTTCCGGTAGCTTTAGGGTTCGGTTTTGGTGGAGCATTTGATGCTGCGCCGCTGGCTGCAGCTTTGCTGTTGCCCTGAGGAGCAGAAGGACAATCTTTAACCATGTGGCCCACCTTGCCACACCTATAACAAGCTCCAGATAGTTTGTAACAAACTCCCTTATGATTTTTCCCACATTCAGAACAGGACGGTATTGTACGGTTTCCTTGACTAGAAGTAGTCATTGACCCTGTGTTTTGCTTTTTGTTCAACGGGTTGTGCTTGCCTTTCTTAAATTTAAAACCCTGTCTTTTACCACGCCATTCCGATGCTGGTGTTTCTGTTTTCAATGCTTCAATATTAGATTCAGCCATCAAGGCTCGGTCGAGAACACCCACAAAAGTCGGTAGTTTCAAAACATTTATTCGATCAAGAATTGCAACATTAAGGCCGCCTTCAAATTTTCTGGCCTTCTTATACTCAGTATCCACCATATGCGGTGCATATCTAGCAAGCTCGGTGAATTTCGTTTCATATTCGGCAACAGATGTGGTGCCCTGTCTCAGTTGTTCAAACTCAGTCACTTTCCTGTCCCTAACACACTGAGGGAAGTACTTTTCAAAGAAGGCTCCCTTGAATTGAGCCCAAGTCAAAACGGTATTTTCATCACGGATCAACATCCACCACCTTCTAGCTTCTTCTTGCAATGTAAAGGTGGCTAACAGTACCTTGTTCGCTTCCGAGCACGGAAACACTTCAAATAGCTTTTCTGTTTCAAGCACCCAAGCTTCAGCCTTTAATGGTTCCAGTCCTCCCTGAAAGGATGGCGGTTTCATTTTGCTGAACTTCTGGGTCAGAGCAATAATATCCCCATCATTCACATTAGATTCCGGCTGTACCGGAGGAGGAGGAGGAGGCTGTTGGTTCTGTTGTTCCAGTCTAGTAGTTATCAGTTCTATCATTCTTTCCATTCTTTCCATTCTTGCCGCGGTAGACGAGGATTCAGGTTCATTTGCATTATCCATTTCACTATACGCAGTTATAACAGTTTTATACATAAGCAGTCATTTGTTTCACAGTTTAACACATTAGCAGATATTCAGTCATAACATAGCCACACACTTTTCATGCTCATGAGATGCCCTAATTACTTTCTAGGACACCCTATAGCTCATTTGGACACGTGTGTGCGGTATAACTCGTGGTTAAGTATCGCTCTGATACCATTCTGTCACGACCCAAACCCGGCCCTATGGGTTTAGCACCGTAACCGGCCAGTAATCCGAGATTACCGAAGGCCTACAGAACAGTAATACAGTAAAACAGAGTACAGGGCCTGGCGGAAGCCAATACAGTAAATAAATAATGTCCATTGAGCTGTGACAGTCTGTATGCCAAAAAGATTTTTCATACATTCATACATAAACAGTACAGAACAGTATGCAATATTTACAATCATTCAGATTAGGGACTCAATCCCTACATAACAGTACGGAAACATTCAGTCTATACAGAACAGTAAAACAGTACAGAAGGGGGAAGTGTAAAACACCCCTAAGCCTTAACACAATAGGTTCGGAACCTCGCGGTGAGGCACAATGGTTGGCTTGACAAAACAGGAGTAACCCTGACGCTCCTAGCTGCGGTCTGGTGCCTGAACACCTACATATATATATGAGCAGTGAGCTAAAGCCCAGTGAATAACATAATGCGTAAAGAGGTTGAGAATGAATGTCCTTACAGTAATGAAAACAGTTCATTTAAACAGTAGTTCAGTTGTTCAGTCAGTACAGTCATATGCGGTACATCCATTAGCATAACAGTACAGTAAACAGTAGGTCTTAAAAGACCGAGCAGTAATGATGGCCATCAGTCAGTAAACAGTAGTGGTTCCACGAGGGAACCGACAGAGAATTCTGTCACAGTAACAGTAAACAGTAGATGCTAAGGATGCCACAATACAGTTCAGAATATAGGACATACATTCATTCAATTAACAGTAATCAGTTCAGTAAACAGTACAGTTCATTTTGTTCAGAAGATATTCGTTTATGAACATATCTTTACACAATCGTTACTCACAGAATTTGGGCTACAGTATGCTAGAGCGTGTCTCTCCAGTCGCCAACCCTACACAGTTAACAGATTGAACACACACTAAGCTACACAGTTGGGAAATAACATAACTTAATCCCTAATATGCCTCGGTGTGTTCTACATCTATATCCTCATTAAGATGTCTTAAACTAGGCCTAAGAATGCCTAGGATGGGATGAGGATGCAAAGATGCTATCAGAAAACAGTTTCAGAAAAACAGAGTCCCGCTCGAGCGCATGTTTCCCCGCTCGAGCGGTTATGCAACAAGGGTACACGCTCGAGCGTAAACTTTCCCGCTCGAGCGTACTGTAAAAGTACTGGATGGGTGAAATCTCCGCTCGACGCCCGCTCGAGCTTGAGACATGACTCCACTCGAGCTCCCAATCCTCCGCTCGAGCAGACTGTAAAACAGTGCAGAGAGATGCTGGATGCTCGAATTCTCCGCTCGAGCGCCAAGTTCCCCGCTCGAGCGGAAGTGCAGAATCTGGGAATTCCAGATTGCACCTCCAAGCTCAAACTCAAATCTAAATGCATCAAAACTCGACCTCTTGGACTGTATTTCCAGAAAACACTTGTAAACACATAGCACAACATGTTTTAAAGCTCAATTTTGAGAAACCAAAGCCCAAGGGTGTTTAATTCAAACTCAATTTCAAACCATTTTCAAGAACATGAAGAACATGCAAACATGCATGAATTCAAATCGATTCAAAGCTCCAATTTGATGCTCTAAGGAGCCAATTCTTTTCAAAACATGGTGAAATCATGGACTTAGCATAATTATGAACATGCATGTCACATTTTTGCCATGAAAACAACTCAAAACTCAACCAAGAACACATGCAAGCATGGAATGAGCTTCTTTCAACATGTATGCACCAAAACATGGCTTAGCTCTACAATTGAAGCATGAATTGTGCAAGAATGCATTCTAAGACAACAACAAGAAGATGAATATCCTACCTTAGTCTTGTGTTCAAGGTCTAGGAGCTCAAAGTAGCAATCAACACTTCAATTCCAAGCAATTCAAGCCAAAACTCTCAAGAACAAATCAACCCTCTCTCACTCTCTAACTTGGGTCGGTTGAGTGCAAGAATAGGAGATGAAAAGTGTGTTTTGATCACATACGTGGAGTGTAATAAGGCTCAAGAGGTGTGAAGTGATGGCCACTAAGTGGCGAAACGGTAAATAAGCCAAACTATGCGATTAATCAATATTTAATCCAATTTAATCATACCTAATTAGTTTTCAGATAATTATACCATAAAATCACATTAATTAAGAGGGTCCTAAAACACTAATCAATTTCTAATTCGGCCGCCGATAAGGCCTTCAATTAGCAGTTCAACCATATAAGCATGAATAGATAATCACACAGTCAAACAGATAGAATGCAATTCAAACAGATATACTCAATCACTTCAGTCTCAATTTCAGTCAGTCAGTTCAGTACCTTCATCAGGTCAATTATCAATCATGATCAGTTCAGTTATCAGTAATCAACGTTTAACGGTAATCAGTGGTGAGGGTTATTACAGGTTTCAAGATTAGATCCCATCAAATATCTTTTCGAGAAACTAGCATTTACGGGTAGGCTAGCCCATTGGTTGCTTCTTCTCTCCGAATTCGATTTGAAGTACATGACGCACAAGTCAGTGAAAGGGAGAGCTGTAGCGGAGTTCCTAGCCAATCACCCAGTGGAGGAAGATGAAGCAGTTGAGTATCTGTTCCCAGATGAGGCCATTCTGCATGTTGAAGAATAAACTTGGACTATGTACTTTGATGGAGCGTCAAACCAATACGGGTATGGGATCAGGGTGTTGCTGATAGCACCCAACAATTCCTGCATACCTTTAGCCTTCAAGCTCTGGTTCAAGGTATCAAATAATGAAGCAGAGTACGAAGCATGTATTGTTGGACTAGAAGCCGCCCTGGAACTAGGGGCAAAGCGGTTGGACGTCATCGGAGACTCAAACCTGGTTGTATCTCAAGCAAAAGGAGATTGGAAACTTAAAGAAGAAAGAACGAAAATCTATCACTAGACCTTGGACATTTTGATTCCTCTGTTTGAAAAGTTGAACTTCGCCCATCTGTTAAGAGAGAACAACAGGTTCGCCGATTCTTTAGCAACTCTGGCTTCTATGATAGACATCCCTTTCGGAGTCAGGATGCGTCCCATAATCATTGAACACAAATTCGTGCTGGCCTATGAGCTGATTGCAGCCATAGATGAAGTACAAGATCAGAACCCCTAGTATTATGACATCTGGAACTTTTTGGAAAAGGAGACGTATCCATCGGGGGGAAATGCCAAAGACAAGAGGGCAATACGAAGAATGGTTGCTCAGTTCATTTTCTGCAAGAGTAAACTATAAAAGCGGGATCATCTTGGGATGCACAAACTGTGTTGATGCTGAAAAATCTAAGCGCTGAATGGAGGCCATCCATGGAGGAGAGTGCGGAGCGCACATGAGCGGGGTGATGCTAGCCCAGAAGATCCTTAGATAGGGTTATTATTGGTCAACCATGGAGGAAGATTGTATTGACTTTGTTCGGCGATGCCACAAATGCCAGATCCATGCAAACCGCATGAACATTTCGCCGTCGAAGCTATACAACATGACTTCGCCATGGCCGTTTTCAGTCTGGGGGATTGATGCGATTGGGGTAGTTACTCCGAAGGGGTCAAACGGGAATGAGTACATTCTGGTGGCGATAGACTACTTTACAAAGTGGGCTGAAGCCCAATCCTACGCAGTGTTAAAGGCGTCGCATATAGCTAAGTTCATCAGGAACAACATTATCTGTCACTATGGGATCCTAAATGAGATTATTTCGGATAATGGTTCCCACTTTAAGAAGGAGGTGATCGACTTGTTGGAGAAGTACGACGTGGTTTTTCATAAGTCATCCACATATAGGCCGCAAACCAATGGAGCAGTTGAGGCCGCCAACAAGAACATCAAACACATTCTGCAGAAGATGGTGGAAACCTATAGGGACTGGCCAGATAAGCTACCATTTGCTCTTTGGGGCTACCGGACATCAATTCGAACTTCTATGGAGGCAACTCCGTATTCCTTGGTTTATGGGATAGAGGCTGTTCTGCCTATCGAAGTTGAGGTTCTGTCATTTCGAGTGTTGGCTAAGTGTCAGATAGCTGAGGCAAATTGGCAGCAGAGCAGGTTCAAAGAACTCATGCTATTTGACAAGAGAAGTCTGAAAGCACTATACCATATTCAAGGTTATCAACGCAGGATTGCCAGGGCTTTCAATAAGAAGGTTAAGTCCAAGAATCTGAAAGAAGGAGATTTGGTGCTCAAAGACAACCGAGCTCCCATCCACGACCCTAGGGGCAAGTTCAGACCTAATTGGATTGGCCCTTACATCATCAAGTCAATTTGGTGGAGCCGTTATTCTTATGGATTTAGATGGCCTTGAGTTCTCCAAACCGATCAACATGGACAAGTTGAAGAAATACTATCCCTGAGTGGCTCGCTAGGCCGAAAACCCGGAAGGGCGACCTAGGGAAAAGTTAGAGCAGAAAAAATTTGAAATAAGAAAAACTGAGCTCGCAAGGTTGAAAACCCAGAAAGGGCGGCCTTGGCAAAAGTTAGAGCGTAAAAGGAGAGTGTTAAAACCCGAGTGAGCCCTAACCGAACTACGTAAGGTTTTATTCTCATCTTTGGGATACGTAGGCAACTTCATTCTGAAGTCCAGCCATAAACACTTCCAAATCAACTTTGCCCATGTGATTATTGGTCATCTTTGTCTATTCTACATCCAAGAGCTCGGTTGTGATCTCCAGTACAGTGCTGTTCAAACAAGGGGCAACTTTCCAGTTGTTTGGATCCGGGGTTGAACATCTCATTGATAGATCTCGGGCATGTCTAGTTGTGATCCATATCGAAAATGGTTTTGAAAAGTTTTAATAAAAGTTGATTTTGTTTAAATTAATCTTTTACACCTTAGACCATTTCTGGACCAAACGAAAAATTTTCAGTACCCACAACCTTCAATTCCATTGATTTCATTACAGAGTTATCTGACTCTCGATACAAATTGAAGTTCCTTTTTATTACATTCATAAAGAAAACTTGAAAGTGCTGATTAAGGAAAATAAACTCGGGGCATAGTCAGATGTTCCTGCGCCCCCTCTCAGAGCTTGTAGAAGCCTCTGATGCCAAAGTAGGGGCGGTATATGCCTCTTTATCGAGCCAAGCTATGCACTCACTGGAAAGGGCACAATTCAAAATGGGAGCGGGGGCCAGAAGCTCTCTCGTCCTCCATGTTGTGGCATACCGAGCTAGCTGTGAGCCTCGGACTAGAAATGCAATAGGGTAGTCTATCCCCTCTTCCGGTCAAGTCTGATCATGCCGAAATTGGCGCCAGAATCGAAATAGGAAGTAAAAGACACAGTGTGGCAAACCAATCAGCTGAATCCCGGCTGGCGAGACATGCTGTAGCTCATTGCCGGTAGATTAGGCCAGTGGCAGCACCAAGCAATGTTGACATCCATTCGCACCACCAGCCCTCATCCGGGGCATCAACTAGTTGTTGTCGGAAGAAATAGACGCGTGATGAATATGCTGGGCATAAGTCCACCACTCTCAACTTGTCCATCAACCATATCTAGGGAGGGATTAAAAATAAAAGAGATTAAAGAATAGAGAGGTGTACGTGGAGATGAAAGTGAGGAAAAGGGTTTTGAGAAAAAAACAGAGCCTGAGGGCCGAGTGATGTGAGAAATACACATGTGAGAAGGGTGGGAAATGTTACCTGTAAGAGTAGGGGACTCCCCGCGAATGTCGTTGTCTCTTGGCGACGGAAAGCATCCAAACCCATCAGAGTCTCAGCTAGTGTCATGCCGATGCAGCTTTTGCCCTCTTTCAAGCCCTGGACAACCTCAATCAAATAGACGCCCTCAATCAAACGGACGCTAGACCCTCCGAAGCCTAGGGCAAGCAAGAAATGAGACAACATGCATAAGTAGAGGGCATGTCGCTGAAAACCCTGCCAAAGATGGTCGCTGCGGTCACCAGCGTCAGAAAATCGATGAATCAAGCTCCGAATGTCCAGTTCTCCATCGCGAATCAAAGACCGAGCGTCATACAAAGTAAGCCTACACATCCGTCCTAGAGCTTGGACGTGGCCAAAACGGAATTGGGGCAAGATCTCTTCATCACGCTCGGACTCCATCAAAGCTTTGAAATCTTAAAAAGTGGGACATATCTCTTGACCCCCAAAGCTAAAAACGTGAGTTACCAGATTCCAACACCTAGCCGTGGCATGGAGGAACGGAATGCGTAGTGGGGTACGGCTCAGTGTGAATAGTGCATTTATGCCGAAACCTCAGAAATTCAACTTTTTCGAGCCATCCAAAGCTACAAGCCAATCGGAGAGTTTTTGGGCAAGAAATGCTTCCATTTGGGGCAAAAATAGAGTTGAAATGAAGACACTGCGAAGCTGGGACCTTTATAGAAGATAAGGCAGTGAGTAGAGGACAGGTGTCGACGTTTCGGAGAGTCTGCCATCGATGGCCGACACTTGCTTATTGATGGCCGGTAGTGCCTCATCAGTGGCCGGCAGGCCAGCCCCCATGGCCGACAGCCTCCCTTCATGCTCAGTGATCTCCTGTGTGAAGATCCAGTTGCTTTCTAGCAGTTGTATTCTATTATCGGCACCTTTCGGGGTTCTATTTTGGTTCTTTTCAGGCTTGAGCATGCCTATTTAAGTTGTAATCATTTGGTTTTGTTTGTTAAGTTGCTTTTTGTTGCTTATTGAGTTGTATGCATTCTGTTTATCGAGTAGTTGCAATTCGTTTATCGAGTTGTACTTACTTTGTTTAGCATGTCGAGGCCTTGTTTTGTTTATCGAGTTGTTTTGTCCTTTCAGTTGTTAGTTGGTTCACTACCTGATTAAGAGCAATGAAATTTGACTGTGCAGTTTTCAAAAGATCAATCTCATTTTCATGCTGTGTGATGTGATGCGATGCTTAGAATGTAAAATGTAACACCTTTTGAACCAAAAAAACTGTTTTCATTCCCATCATGGTTTCATTTTGCAAAAGAGTACAAGTTTTAAGGAAAATAAAACTGCCTAAGGCTGTACAATGTGCAAAAACTACAAGCAAAAAGAGAAATAAAGCAAAAAGCGTCTGAACTGGCGATGTCTATCTCAAGATCGAGAGGCCCTCTTCGTCCTCTTCCTCAATCGAGCGGCCTCTAAAGCACTGTCACCATCGGCATCGCTGTCTGAAGCTGAACTAGAGCCCTCCTCAATCTCTCCAGCCTCACCCCCAGCTGAACCTGAGCCGGCGTCACCATTTCCATCCTCAGATGACTCGGACTGTTGACTCGCTGCCTCAGCCTCCTCGCTCGTCTCGTCATCATCGTCGCCCAAAACGGGCTCTGAAGGGCCACTCTCGCTGCAGCTACCTTTAGCTCTACCTCGACCTTGTGTCTGGGCCTGTCTCCCTCTCCTCTCTACTGCTGGGGGAGGCGCTGAAGGTCCTGCCTCTGCTCTTGCTGGGGTGTATGACGGGGCTGGCATCTCGAAAGGAATCTGAAAAGGGCAGTTTATGAGAATGCATTATTCATAGTGTATATGATTACAGTGTATGTGCTACGAACAATAAATGATTACAGTGTATGTACGCTGTGGGCAGTGTGTGGGAACAGTGTATCGATGTAGTGTTTTGATGTGAAGAATCATATTAGTGCAATGTGAAGTAGTTGCAATACTAATGTTTTAGTCGAAAAACTTTATGGCATGAAATGCAAATTGAAAAAAATTACCGGGATCCGGTAGAGGTTGAGCAGATCCAGGCTCGTCTGCACCATGTCTGTCAAGGAAGCCACAAGTTCAAGGGCCTGCCCCGTGTACTCTATCGGTGCCTGCAAGCGCATTGAAAGGATCAGTATTCTATACATCATAATTAAAATGAAGCAAATATGAAAAATTGAAATGTAAAGTTTGGTACATACCGGAGTCGGGCCTCAAATCCTGACAAGTGCATGACCAGCTAGTGCAAGCTCGATGGGGATCTGACAAGTCTCCCCAGAATGCCTCCGATGAGTCACTGTAGTAGGTAGCTTTGGCCATCCAGTCTCCTGCCTCGCCTCAGGATCTCTCCTCCTGCGAGATTTGGTCGCTCTGTCTCTCCCTCTCGTAGCTGGAGCTCTAGTTCCCTCACCTCCGTGAATGCCAGTCAGAGGCGGCATCAGATGCATCTGAATGAAGGTTGCGTAGTCGCCCTCCATGCGGAAAAGGTCTGCATCTAGTCCTACCATGAACTTGATCACCTCATCCTCAGAAAGTTTGTGTGTCTTTTTCATAGATGCGGGAGGTGCCATCGGTGTAAACGGGGCAGGCAAGCTCAAGGTCTGGCGCACAAAGCGCTTGCTCAAGAACCAAGTGTGGCAGATCGGTCCCTCATGGAGGATATGGTAGCGAGCCACGACGCTAACGGTTTCATACTGGAATCTGGTCCCTTACGGTATCACGTCCCACGCCTGCCATGGGATCTGAAGATGAGAAAATGAGCAGATGATTAGTCATTATCAATTGACTGCTGTGTGTATCAAACTAGTTAAAAAGTAGCATGACTATGTTTTGGGTTACCTCGCGCGTCATGACCATGTCGAAATACTGTCGGAAGAACGTAAAGCTCTCCCGAGTCCTACAATGAAGTAAGCCGTCATATACTCTAGAGAACGGGACTGTCGCTGGGGTCTCCACTATGGGCTCTGGGGTAAGAGCTGGGAAGTATGCGTACGCCCATAGCTGCAAGGGAAATGTGATCAATATAGTGTATGAACAGAATACAGAAAATGCAAAGCAGAAAGCATACAGTGTGTGAGGAGGTACAAAAAATACAGGACAAAAAGTACATGTGTTACACAAAAGTAAGGCAGGAAATGCTGGGCAGAAACTGTAAAGTGAAAAGAGGGACTAAGCTGTGTACCTCCCAAGCCCGCCAGTAGCCGCCGAGCAAGGTCCCGCTCATCTGAGAGGTCGAGCTCATGCATCTGTACAAAGTGGTGAGACCGGCTCCGCCCCAGTCGTAGAACGGGACTCGCTGCAGCAGCACCAATGCACTCAGGAAGTACAGGCCCACGGTATTCCACTTGTTCGAGAGCAAGGTGGTATCGAAGAGGAACATGAGAAAGCCCCTGGCGTACTGCTCGGTCTGCTCAACAATCTCGGGCTCAACTCCTCGAAACTCTCCTCAAACCAGCCATATCGAACCATATCTGCCCGAAGCATCGGTGCTTGTGCCCCGAGTAGTGCAGCCCATGCAGCCCCCCACTCTCCCATGTTAGGATCGAGGGGGATCGGATCACCTCCTACGCCTAAGCTAATGATCATGGCAAAGTCTTAGGGAGTCATCGTCATCTCCCCCGTAGAAGAGAAGTGGAAAGAGTTGGTGGTGTCTTACCACCTCTCCACTAGAGCCCCTAAGAGAGGACGGCTCGCTGTGACCCGTATCAAACTGGAGCAAAATAGACCGAAGCCAGTCCCGTCAATGATGTCACGGACCCTAACTGGAAGCTCGTTGTACCAATCCCGACCTGTCATGGCACCGTAGCCTGGAAAGGAGCGGGATCCGTCCTGTGTTAATGCATGTGATGCAATTATATCAAGCAATGAAAGCACAATGCAAAGTACAGTTAAATGCAGAGCAGTGATGTATGAAGTACAGTTGAATGTGAAGCAACACTGTATGAAATACAGTCAGATCAAGGCATGTGATGCAATCAAATCAAAATAGTGCAAGAAATGCAACAGTTAAAGGTGGTACTGCAAAAAAGTGAAGTTTGTACCTCTACGGCGATGGCCGATAAGTGAGACATGGGCTCTCTCAGCAAGAGGTCATCTGGCGCGTCCTTGGCAAAATCAGTGAAGGCCTTGATGCCTCCCGCAATTGGTATAATGTGCATCTTGGGATGGTACCTCATCGGATCTAATGGGTGAATGCTCGGTGGTAGTGGCTTGGGCTCAACTGCAGGCTCGGCCTCGAAGTTCGCTGCAAACTCTGCTGGAGGTAATGCGGGGAAGCCCCCGTCATGTGGGACATCGTTTGCCATCGGAAATGGATGCGGAATGAGCAAAAATGAGCAAAAATGCGAAAAAGGGTGAACTTTGAATAAAGTAAACCCTAGGAGAGAGAAAAAGTCAAAGAAAGTTGAAAACCTGGGAAAAGTGTACTAACCTTGGGAGAAACTCGAGGGAAATCAACCTTGAATGGTGAAAATGACGGAAGAGGCATCGAAATCAAATTTTGATCGGTTCAAATCGAAGAAAACGAAGGGGTTTTTGCGAAGAGCGAAGAAAATGTTCTTAGGATGTTGGGAAACGCGTAGAATGCGCGGATCTAGAGAGGAGCCACACCTAGAGTGCAAGGGAGATGATTTTTGTGCAAGGGTTTGTAAAGAAATAAAGTGATTTGTGTGTATTTAAAGAGCCACGGCTGAAAAGACTGTTTTGTCCAAGTCTGCCATCGATGGCCGGCAGTGGCACATTGATGGCCGATAGCGTACAATTGATAGCTGACAGTGACCATTGATGGCCGGCAAGAGGCCGGCGGCATCCCCTGGTGGCCGGCATGGTCCCACAAGATCCCTCTGACCTTTTGGCCTTGATATGTGTCCTTGGGTTCCAAGAAATGCAAGGAATGCTCAGAGTTTGATTCAAAATGCCTCGGCGGAAGCCCAGAATCGTGTTCTCAGTGTGCGGTGGTCATCACCCATCAACGCACACAAAGTGTATCCTTTTTAATATGTTGCAACTCTTCCAGGAGGTAAACCGGAAGTTACCTTCGAGTTGTCTTTATCGAGCATGCTTTTGTTGTCGCATAGCATTTGCACGTTACATTCAACATGCATCATTGATTATCTTGCATTGAATATGTATTGTTGATTATCTTGCATTGAATAAGCGTCTTTGTTATTTTGCATAGAACATGCATTCTCATAGCATTGTACTGTGAAGCTTCTTTCATTTGCAGGCACGATATTGTATGTATGGTTCATTCAAAACTGATGCGTACGGTTCATTCATAGAAGTTCCTCACAAGATCATTATGCCTTGGTAAGAGAACACTCTCTTCACTTAGTGTATCTATCATACTTTGTTCATTTAGTATATCAATCACACTCTCTTCACTTAGTGTATCTATCACACTTTGTTTATTTAGTGTATCTATCACACTCTCTTCACTTAGTGTATCTATCACATTTTGTTCATTTAGCGTATCTATCACTCTCTTCACTTGGTGTATTTATCACACTTTGTTCACTTAGTGTATCTATCTTACTTTGTTCACTTTGTGTATCTATCTTACTTTGTTCGCTTTGTGTATCTATCACACATGCTCACTTTGTATATCTATCACAAGTTTACTTTGTGTATCTATCACACATACTCACTTTGTGTATCTATCACATGTTTGCTTTGTATATCTATCACACATGCTCACTTTGTATATCTATCACACGTTCGCTTTGTGTATCTATCATACATGCTCACTTTGTGTATCTATCACACATTCGCTTTGTGTATCTATCACACCTTCGCTAAGATTGCATAATTTTCTTACATCCATTTTGCATGAGATGTGGTTTAGTTCATGTTTACTTGCTTATGTGCGAGTTTGCTGTAGCATTTCTTTGCATAACATTTGCATCTAGATGTTTCATTACAACCCTCTTTGCATAATAATAAATTATGCTCTTATATCGTGCATGTCATTTGCATTTTGCCCTTGCCTGAGGGCGCATCTATTTTGTTATCTTGCCTGTTTGTCTGAGTCTTCGGCCTTGTCAAAAATGGGTCGTCTATGGGCTTTGACATTCACTCCCGTCACTTTGTGACTTTCGAGTTCTGTCAAAGAGGGGCAATTGTAGACACCCCATTTTTGACCGCCCCAAGACTTGGATGTGCTTGCAGGGTACATCCAACAACAAGTTTGATTGCTCATCGAGTGTTCGACGTTCGCGACGGAATGCTCCAGGTTTGATCCTTCCAAACCCTATTTCCATTCTGTCTCATTTTTGGACCATGTGTTGGTCCTTTCTTTGTGATGGCCTTGATGGCCTGCCAGCCATCAGAGAGGGCTGCCAACCATGGGCTTTGCCCTGCTGGCCATCAATAGGCCCTGTCGGCCATCAATAAGGCACTGCCGGCCACCACTGATGGCCGGCCGACCACCACTGATGGCCGGCCGACCACCATTATTTCAACAGATATATTTTAGATATTTTGAGCCAGTTGTGGCTCACTGAAACTCATCCTCCATACACGGATGGAGCAAGCTTTTTGCTTGTATCCTCTATATAAGGGGAGCTCCCTCCCCTATTTGAGGGTTCACAATTTTCAAAGCAAAAATATCCCTCTCTCTCTATATTTGTGCTATATTGAGCCTTAAAGTGTGTTTTCTTCATACTTTTGCACTAAGACACCTAGTCAAACACCACTACCTTGCAGCTGAGGTCCTTGAAGGTTTGTTTGGAGTTCAAAAGGCTGGTTTTTGGCTCAGAAGTTATCCTCTTGCTGCTGTGCTTCAAGGGTGAGCATATCTCCCTTTTAAGCTTATTTTTGTATACCATATTAGCCATCTTTGCATGCTGTTTTAGGCTTGGTTGTTAACTACAAAAAGCTCTAATTTTAAGTGTTAAAAATGTTGGTTTGAGTCCTTGTTGGAGTTAAGGGTGGTCTACCCTTGTTCTTCGCTTATTTGTTAAGCTTTTGAGCCATCCTTTGAAGCTTTTGTAATAGCCTTTGCATGGCCTTTCTACCACTGAAACTCAGAGGAATTTCAGTGGCGGAAAGGTGGTTTTGAGGTCCAAAATGAGAGGGGGTGGTCCCCTCTCCTCTTTTCTTGCTTGCTTGTGTTGTTGGCCTATCAAACGAGCATGTGTTTCTATTTCTTTGTGGCTTTGTTCAAGTATATTTTTGTGACTTTTTAGACCTGCCATAACTCAGTTTTTGGCTTATTTGATCATTGGTTGCTTGCTCTTTACACTTGTAGTGTAATCTTGCTCACTAGCTTTGCATGCTTGTTACTTTAGCCCATCATTTTAGCTTATTTTTGCTACACTCCAGCATGTTTTTATCTATGTTTTAGCATGCTTGAGGATTGTTTTGAGTGGTCTTGGCCTTTTGAGGCTTGCCTTGCATAGTTGTAGTGTAAAGGCCCTTGACTAGCTTTGAGTTTCAAAGTCTCTAGCATGCTTTACTTGAGTTGTTTACGTGCTTTAGCCTCATTTCTTACATGATTTCAGTGTGTGTAGTGTAGTCACACTCTCATATGTTTCCCTCTTTCATTGCCCTTAAGAGGTGTGCTTAGTGCCTTGTTTATGAGCCAATACGTATGCATGTTTGTCTAAGCTTTTGGGCTACCATTTTAGCATGTTTTGACCTTTATTTTGACCTGATTGAGCTCTGTCCAGACTTGGTTTGGTTATTTAGGCTATGTACTGCATGCCTTTTGTGTGAATGCCTTAACTAGCTTTGAGTTTTAGGGCCTCTTGCATGCTATACTTGTGAGGTTTGCATGATATTTCATCATTTGGCGTGTGATTTCAGTGCATATACCTCTGTCATACTCTCACATATATCACTCTTTTATTGTGTTTGAGAGTTGAGGTTTGTGCCTTGCTTGCGAGCCATAAGTTGGCCATGCTTTTCTTGCTTCTTGTGCTTAAGTTTCAGCACATTTTGGCCACTGTTTTGGCATGCATGAGGTCTGTTTGGGGGTGGTTTAGTTTGTTGAGCATTGTATTGCATACTTCTAGAGTGATGCTCTTCACTAGCTTTGGTGTTTTTAGCTTTAAACATGTCTTGCATGCTTTGCTTGCATGGTTTCGTGTCTTTAACATGCCAAGATAGACACATGTTGTTTGCATTGCATCGTGTTCAACCGGATGTTATGTTGAACACAAAGTGGATTGGTCCACTTCATACTCAAAGTGATGAAAGTGAGCCAATCCCCTTTGTCTCTATTGCCTTTGATTATCCATGATGAGGTAGTGGATTTAGAGTCTTGTTTGCATTGCATTCATTGAATTTGTGCAAATTGGATCTTTGGCCATCAAGCATTGTATGCTTGATTGATGGTCTTGGATCCAATGATGCCTATCCCTTGTTGTTTTGAGATGATATGGAGTGGCATAGTACACACATGTCCTTGGGAGACCCTCCATTTTCTCTGTTTTGTGCTCTGTTACAGTTTGGTGTCACAGCAAACCAGTGGCCAGTAGTTCTTCACAGATGGCTGGCATTGCTTCATCATTGGCCGGCAGTGCACACCCTTAGCCGGCAGGTGGTTGACAGAAGCTTCTCATGGCCGCCAGACCACTAGTGGATTCCTCAGAGTTGGTTTGGTAAGGTGGAGTAGAAAGTTCCTAAAGACACCCTGCAAATAGAGCCTCTTAAGAGCAAACCGGAAGGCGTTTCGAGGCGGCAACCGAGAGCACGCATCCTTCATTGTTCAAGGAAGAAGCTGAGGCAGCCTAGTTTACATATCTTACATGCTTAGTATGATGCCATGATTAGTTAATTTGTTAATTGATTAAAGTATTGTAATAATTAGTAATTAGTTTGCTAGTTATTCGATTTGGTTATGTAATAATTAGTCTAATTAGATTATTAGATTAGTTGATTAGCTTAGCTTAGATTAGCTTAGCTTATTCGGACCCTCCTTCGAGAGGGCGCAATGTTGTAATAAGTGTGCGCGTGTGTGCATGTCTTCCAACCCCACTTCTTTCTCTCTTTTACTTCTCAGCTTTTGATGGTTAGTTTAGGGCATGTTTCAATTAGCATACTTTATGCTTTGCATGCATGGATCATTCATTTGTCTTGCATGCACCTAGCTCGGCGCATCATTCAAACTGCATTATATTTCGATACCTATTTGAATACATGTATCAAATGTCGCATTCATATGCCATCTTAGATTGCTGAGACTACTTAGTTGCATTTTTGCATGTGTTGCATTAGACATTTTAACATAGCTGGGATCATGCATGATTACTAACTAGTTTTTGTTTTGGCTTGGAGTACACTGTAAGTGTGTACGCTTTAGCATCCTTGCATGAGTGTAAGTGATTGCCATGACAACATGCTTGCCATGATGCTACTTGCTTAAATGATTAACTGCATGAATGCTTGTGGATGAAAGCTTGATTTCCTGAATTGGAACAATTTGACGATTGTGTGTTTTAAGCCCACTTGAGGGTGGCAAATCCGCGCTTTAGCCTACTTGCGAGTAGTACTTTCGAACCATTTTCGAAAACAAACATTGAATTGTTTTGTTCCAATTCTCGTGATTGAATCTATACTTGTATGCTGTATGCATCACATAGTAAGTTAGTTAATAACCGGATAAGAACACATGAGGTTTATAAAACAACATATCATGTTAGTAAAGGCCGACCCTTTGATCGGGCGAGCAGGGGTGCTCATTTCAGGACCTTCCCTTCTCGTACCTAAGTTCCCGAGTCGAGACAACTTTGGTGATGACGGACACGTGGCCTTTAGCGCGAGTCAGGGTTTCCTAAATTTTCCAAAACAAAATATTTAGGTGGTGACTCTGAAATCTGGCAAAGTAGTCCATGTTTGGCGCTTTTTGCTTAAAATCGATTTTCCAAAATGGTTTGTCGAATTTGGACTTTTTGGTGATTTATTAATCTTACATTGCACTTTGTGAGATTAAATTCAAAACCGTGACAGGAGTTCGAACTGTAGGACCAATTCAAGCTCTCTGAAAGGGGGGTGCGAAAATGTCAAGCTACACATTCTTTTTTTGGTGTAAAAATCTTGTTACAAATAATCTAAACCCATTTACTTTCACCTCAACCAATGGTTGGTACCTACTTTAATTTCACATTAAAGTCATCATAAAATCATTTTTTTTAACAATCTCCCACATGAATAAAAATTGACCGAATAAAAAAAACGGAATACATTTACAACAAAGACTTAGAGAGAGAGTACACAAACTAACCCTGCATCAGAAAAGGTAGTTGTTGACCTTAAACCTTTCGTAGTGAAAGCCTATCGAATTTACTAGCTGCCCCGTGAACATAATGTCTTGAACTGTTCTGCTGTTTGTGTAAACCGAAACAATGGACCTCACACAGGAGTTAGTCTAACCATTGTTTTTGTTCTCACTAGTGTGTCCGATCTGGCTCTGGAACACTAGCCTGGTTCAGTGAGTGTTTTTAAAGAATTCAGTCTTACCAATTCTTAAAGAAGTGGCCAGACTTCGCTCTCACATAAGTGACCTATATAAGGTCTCTCATTATACCATGGTTGATTATTCATATCACTTCGGTCATTAAAAGTATTAGCTTAACCTTCTACCTCCACAGGGTATCATTGTACAAAAGAATGGGCAAAAAGATTTACCTCTTCAGTGACTCGCCCGTTACACGACGTTAGGTTGTCCCTTTGAACCTAAATCTTGGAATCTTCAGTCAACTAGGTTGGGTTTTCTATTCCGGTAACATTATTAAAGGTCTTAACCCCATTTCTCTTGACGACGTTTCTGCTAACTCTCGAGTTAACCCTTTGGTTAGCAGATCCGCAATGTTGTCCTTAGACTTTACATAGTCCAGAGAGACAACTCCATTAGAGAGTAGTTGTTGTATGAAATTATGTCTACGAGATATGTCTAGACTTTTCATTATACATATTACTCTGTACCCGTCCAATCGCTGATTAGCCATCACAATTAATATAAATAGCAGACACAGATTTCTACCAACGTGGAATATTCTCAACGAACTGGCGAAGCCATTCAGCTTCTTTAGTTGTTTTATCCAAAGCAATAAACTCAAATTCCATCGTTGATCTCGATATACACGTTTTCTTGGAAGATTTGCAAGACACGGCTGCCCCTCTGAGGGTAAACACATAACCACTAGTGGATTTGGAGTCCTTTAAATCAAATATCCAATTAGCATCACTATACCCTTCTAGTACCGTTGGGTATCTAGTATAATGCAACCCATAATCCTGAGTGTAGCGTAGATAACGTAATAATCGCATAATGCCCCTCCAATGAGTAACATTCGGATTTCTTGTGTATCTACTAAGCCTGCCAACAGAGTAGGCTATATCGAGGCTTGTACAACTCATCAAATACATCAAACTTCTAATGATCCAAGAATATTCTAGGTGAGAGACACTCTTACCATTATCCTTGGTCAAACGTAGACTCAAGTCTACTGGTGTCCTAGACACACGCGTATCTGATTTCCCAAATTTCTCAAGTATCTTCTCAACATAGTAAGACTAAGAAAATATAATACCACCAGATGTTCTGGTAATCTTAATACTTAGAATGATATCTGCAAGGCCTATATCTTTCATGTCAAACTTAGAATTTCACAAAATCATGGTAGTTCTAATCATTTCACTATTACTACCAACAATGAGTGTGTCATCAACGCATTGACATAAAATGACATAGTCTTTGTTTGTGTCTTTAACATATAAACATTTGTCACACTCATTGATTTCAAACCCATTGGACAATATAGCATTGTCAAATTTCTTATGCCATTGCTTAGGAGCTTGCTTCAAACCATATAATGACTTGACAAACTTACATACTTTCTTTACTTTGCCATAGAGCTGAAAATCCCTCAAGTTGCTCCATGTAGATTTCTTCATCTAAATCTCCATTTAAGAAAGTTGTCTTTACATCCATTTGTTGTATCTCTAGACCATGTAAAGCTATTATCACAATCACCATGCGAATGAATGTAATCCTTATCACAGGTGAATACGTATCAAAGTAATCCAGGCCTTCTCGTTATATGTATCCTTTGATAACTAACCTAGCTTCATACTTATCAATTAACCCATCCGATTTCATCTTTCTTTTAAAGATCCACTTACTTCCCAAGGCCTTACTGCTTGGAGATAGATGAACCAACTCCCAAGTATGGTTATATAAGATAGAGTCAATTTCACTTTTAATTGCTTCTTTTCATAAGGGACTTTCAAGTGAAGTCACAGCTCATGAAAAGTTTGAGGTTCTCTCTTTAACATATAAGTCAATAAGTTCGGGTCAAAGGACTTGGCAGTCCTAGCCCTCTTACTCCTTCTTGGCTCTCATCTTGATCATCTTCAAGTTTCTTCTCAGAACTTTGATCCTCTCCTCAGGTTCAGTAAGGAAATACGTCCTCAAAGAAGGATGCGTTTCTTGACTCCATTATGGTATTCTTGTGTATATTTGAAATATCAGACTTGTGAACAAGAAACCTATATGCACTAGGACTGGGCATAGAGTTATCCGAACCGCAAAATCCACTTAACCCGAATCGATCTGCATACAAATGGGCAGTTTCGCAGACATAATACAGACATATACGATTTGGAATATGGCATGATTGCGGGTTACAGACGGGTTACGTGTTTAAACCGTACCCGCAAGAACCCGCCCACACTTAGACTTTTTTTAAAAATAAATAAATAAATAAAACCTGGACTGTTGTTATTTTATTATTGCATTTTAGATGAATGTAAAAGTTAATGAAGAATTACTTTTAGATAAGCTTAGGATTTTGAATGATTTTACTTTAATTATATTGTTGGGTAGTAGATAGTAAATGAGATTGATGATCTAGTTTAGGATTTTGAAAGATGTGCGTGTGTTAGTTTATGATTTGATTTAAAAGTTTAGGATTTTGAATGATTTGTTTGTGTTAGGAATTGATTTTGTTGTGTTTTTAATTTTATAAGTTTTAATTCATTAATTATTAATGTTGGAGCATTTTAAAAAATGAGGGGAAAAGGACCCAAAATAAATATTTACAAAATGGGAAAAAAAAGGCTCCAAAATAAATTTTTAAAGAAAAAAGTCCAATCCGCAAACCGCCTGCACATCCACGAGCCCTATCCGCACAAACTGCAACCCGCATTGCAGGCTGTTGCAGATTGAATTTTCCCAAACCGCATACATATGAACGGGTCCAAACCGATCCACAAACCATCCAAAACCACACTGCAACCACCCCTAATATGCACTACCATTCTGTGCATAACCAATAGATATACAATCCACAGTTTTCGGACCTATCCTAACCCGCTTAGGTATAGATATTGCCACTTTTGCAAGACACCCCCACATTCGTAGGAAATTAAAAGAACGCTTGTGGCCTTTTCGTAATTCATATGGAGTCTTGTCCACTTTCTTCCGCTATATTCTATTTATAATGTAATTCGCGGAGAGAATTGCCTCCCCCCACAAGTTCTGTGGCAACCCAGAACTTGTCAACATTGCATTCATTATTTCTTTTAATATCCTATTTTTTCGCTCAACACCATTTGACTGAGGAGAATAAGGCACTATAGTTTGGTGGATAATTCTAGATTGCGCACAAATCTCAATAAATGGTGATTCATATTTTCCACTACTATCACTTCTTAATACCTTGATCTCTCGACTTAGTTGATTCTCAACTTCATTTTTGAAAAGAATAAACTTATCAATTGCCTCATCTTTGCTTTTAAGCAAATACACACAACAATATTTAGTATAATTATCAACAAACGTGATAAAGTACTTATTGCCACCATGTGATTGTATGACTTTCAAGTCACACACATCACTGTGCACTAAATCTAAAGGCTCGGTACTTTTTTTAATAAAATGAAATGAAGTCCCAGTCAATTTTGTTTCTACACAAGCTTCACACATGTAATTTGAATTAATCTTGGAAGATGGTATGTGATCTAACTTGATTAATCTACATAAAGAATCAAAATTCACATGACCCAGTCTACCATGCCACAATTCAGGGAACTCAAGCATACAAGCAGAAGAACATGATTTCTCATTCATTTTTGGGATAATAGTCATTACATTGAGCTTAAACATACCGCCCAACATATATCACTTCCCCACATAGACCCCGTTCTTAGTCAACACAACCTTATCAGACTCAAACACCATACAGAAGTCATGCTTGCTTATGAGAGACCCCGAGGCAAGGTTCTTACGAATATCCGGCACAAACAGGACATCGTTCAGAGTCAGCTCTTTCCCTGAAGTCATCTTTAGGACCACCTTACCCTTTCCCTCAACAGTTGAGGCGATAGAATTCTCCATGAACAACTTATCGCTATTTGAAACAGGTTCGAAAGTTGTGAACATCTTCTTCTTTGCACAGATGTGGCGAGTGACCCCAGTGTCCACTCACCATTCCTTCGGGTTGGACCCCAACATGTTCACCTCTGAGACGACAACTGCTAGATGCATGTCGTCCACATTTTGTGACAGATCTTCCATTTCAGCCATATGGGCACGACTCTTGTTCTATGGAGGGTACTTCTTGTAAGGTTTCTTCTTCTTGCGGAAATCAACCACCCAATGCCCATCGCTTCCACAGTTGAAGCACTTTCCATTAAACTTAAAAATAGGCTCTTACAGCTTATAGACCGGCCTTTTGGGGACATTGCCTTTTGCCCCCAGCTTTGAGGTTTTGCTTGTCGGTGGCTCCTTCTTCACCTCCAATGACTGGCCATGCTCAACCACGTTTGCTTTCACAGTGGAGGTACTCCCCCATTTCTTCTTATTATCATCCTCAATACGGAGCCTGACAACGAGCTCTTCAACTGTTATCTCCTTTCATTTGTGCTTAGAGTAGTTCTTGAAGTTTTCCTAGCTGTTAGGCAACTTCTCAATCAGCGCAGCTTCCTGGAATGATTTACTCAGGAACATGCCCTCTGTATGAATCTCGTACAGAATTACTTGGAAATCTTGGACTTGACTAATGACGGTTTTTGAGTCCACCATTTTGAAGTCCAGAAACTGGCTAATGACAAATTTCTTTGCTCCAACATCCTCGGTCTTATACTTCTTGTCCAAAGCATCTCACAGCTCATTTGCCGACTTCTTGGCATAAAACACGTTGAAAAGTGGATCTACCAAGCCCTTCAGAACATAGTTCCAGTAAAAGAAATCTGACTACTTCCAACCATCTAAAGCCATGAGCTTCTTGCTCATTCTCTTCTCCGACTGGTGGATCCTCACTCAAAAACCTTGCAAGACTTAGAGTAGTTAGGTAGAACAGTATCTTGAAATTTTGTCACGACCCAAACCCGGTATCCAAAGGTTCGGCGTTGCAACAAGACAATAAAAATAAAGTAATTCTAAAATTTATGTAGTAGTAGCAGCGCAAGCAGATAAATTAATTCTAAAATTTCTATATTAATAGC
The DNA here is from genome assembly GCF_055761805.1 of Camellia sinensis. Lineage (NCBI taxonomy): Eukaryota > Viridiplantae > Streptophyta > Magnoliopsida > Ericales > Theaceae > Camellia > Camellia sinensis. The sequence continues at coordinate 67,611,130 of NC_138972.1, forward strand.
ACAAGTGGATAAAGTAAAATAAAATAAATGGGTACCAAGAAGTTTATTAAAAAGGAAAATATTCATTTGGGCTTTATTTTATTACAAGAGTCCGATCAGAATTATAGCCAGTAAAAATTAAAAAAAAAAACACTGCGATTTATTCCCAATCTTGATCCCTCTAAATCTCCCCACTTGAAAGGATAATAGCTATAAGCACACAACATAATAAGAAATATTATACCAAAAGTATAGGGGCCACAAAATAACCATGGATAGTTATTTAAACTAAAATATTTAAAATAACTTAGTCTAAACAAATAATTATTTAAGTAACAAAACTGAGATTATGTAAATAACTAACCATTATCACGGTACAGAACAGAACAGAGGTTACTAAAGTGACAAACAGAATAGAGGTCAATGAATCTATGACAAACAGAGGTTCACAAAGTGGCCAAACAGAAGCCAAAGGTTATTTAAGTCCCCCAAGACATATGACTCCCGTGGTGGTACTTACAAAACATAATTATTTATAAAATCATTGGCAAATAATTTCTAAAATTTAAACCAACATATCCATGGGTTTCAATTTAAGTAAGGAGAGTTTAGAAAATAATCAACGTAATTGAAATATTAACATAATTTATAAAACACAAATGGCGTAAAATAAATTATAGTAACTCAAAACATACGTAAAGTATATTATGGTGACTCAAGATATAATATAACTCACCTTTATGTTAATTCTAATTTTTTACCTTTCGTTCACTGCGATCCACTAAATACTCCAACCTAAACTCAAAGTTTTATATATAAAAAAACACTTAGAGAGCCGAGAGACAATAAGAGAGTTTGGAGAGAAAGATGATGAGGCTCAAACTGATTGGCACATCTATATATACAGTGAGGAAGGAGTGGGCGGCAAGACAGCTTGGGATCACGCATCGTGGTTGTATAGAAAATATTTTGTTTCAGTATATTTTGGTCCAGAAAAAATATAGAGAAAAATATTATAATACTCAGAAAATAATATCAAATAATAATATAAAGTTAAAATTATTTTTTGAAATAATTTTTTTTTTTTTGTATAAAAATATACAGACTATTAAATTTAAGATAATGTGAATAATTATTTAGAAAAATATACTATTACATATATATATATATATATATTTATACTCTAAACTTTAATACCATCTAACTCTTTAAATCACATGCTTCCACAATTTTATATTAACGTGGTGTTAAATTAATTACACATTTGGGGTGTCACAAATTCACTCTAGTGAACTTCGCTGGGCAGTCATGATAGTTGAGCGGGCCTCTCGCAATAGCAGAAGTAGCAACAGGGTTGACCACATAGGTCACAGTAATGTAGTTGACTATAGAGGTCACAATAGTAGGGGTTGGTACGCTAGTTGCCTCGGGGTTCTGATCCCCACCAACATTAGCAGCAACAGTAGCATCAGTGACAACCATTTGTAAAAAATACAATAGAATTTCACTATTCTGTGTTTCCAAAAATTAAACTTAATACTAGAAAATCCCAAAGTTGAAAATTTAATTCAAAACTAGTCTCACCACTTAACTTAAAATCAAATATGGTCAGGAATGTTTCTAGGAAGACTGGAGGGGTCACACCGGTCTCCCTTAAAACCCAGTTAACTTTAGACAAAACTTTCAAGAGTTTGTCGACTCCCAGTCCATGGGAAACAATTTAAAGAATTAAGTTTTTTAGGGGATGAGTTAGGTTAAAACAAATCAAGTTTCAAACTTACATGCAATTAAAAAATTGCTAACAACAATTACAAGCAAATAAAATGCTCCAACATCACAAGCAAACAAACTTGCTTAAAACTTAGGTAATTAATCACTACTAAACACAAACAAAAAATAATAATTCAAATATAAATAAATGTAAACCATTTCAAATATGATTCTTTGTGTCCAAAAATCTCTTCTCACGCTTTGGTATTTATGTTCAACAAAAAGTTAGTAGTCCAATTTTTTTTTTTTTAATTATTGCAAGCCCAAATTTCATTTGGATTTTGTATTTTTCCCTTTCACACAGGTATTCATGTAAAGAAAATTAGCAGAAAAACACAACAAAATACAAAACAAAGAATTGAAAAAACTGTAAAAGTAATAAATGAATAACAAAATTAAGCAAAAATTAAAATGCTATACAAGTTACACACATAAAACTTAAAAGTCCAAAATTAATTTAAAATTTAATTTACACAATAAATATGTAAATAAATATAGACAAGGTACAAAAACTTTATAACTCCAAATACTTAAATTAAAAATTTAATAGGCAAGAGTTGTATGAAATTTTTACAAAACAATAACCAGGTAATAAACATGTGAATGTTTCTAGTAATAAACATGTGAATGTTTCTAGCAATTAACATGCAAACTATTATAAAAATACGATCATGCAAATAATTCTAGAAACATAAACTAAAATCTAAGAAAGATTAGAACATGCATATTATCCTACAAATTCAGGATCTAATAAACATGTGAAGTAAATTAGCATGTCAATATTAACTAAAATTTAAACACTCATAAGTATGCAAATAAAATTATAAAATAAAAAGAAACATACAAATCATCATAGGAAATCAATCATAGAATAAAATTATACTTAAAACAAATAAGCATTCTTATCAAATTGAAACATTAAAACATACACCATTACATTTATGAATGTACTAAACTAATCACGAATTTGTAATCAGGAATTTAAATATGTAACAGTGGCTTCTATGTAAATTCAATTAAATATCTAATCAAGACTAGCATGTAAATAATGGGAGAAGACTGGCAATTAAAAACCAGCATGCAAGTCTTGTTTTGTTTTTTGTTTAAGCATCTACTATTGAAACATATCTTCGGAAACCACTAAATAGCAGCATGCATATAATATTAAATTAATATCCTAATCAAGACTACCATAGAAGTTCTTGACCTAGTCTACAGACAAACACGGAAACGGAGAAAAAAAAAAAACTTGGGCAAATTAATTCGGATAAATTACACTTTGCCCCTCTAAAATTTCACATTTTTCACTTTGGCTTTTTAAGTTTGATTCTTCTTACTTTGACCCTTTATGTTTATGATTTTTTTCACTTTGACCCTTTAAATTTGATTTTTCTCACTTTGGCCCATCATGTTTGTAACCCTTCCCACTTTACTCCTAGACTAACTTCTATCTAAAAAACTAACAAAACCTGCCACATCACTAACACATTAGCTCCATGTGAGATGCAAAAAATTTACTAACGATGCAAAAAATAAAAAATAGAAACAAAAAAATTGAACTTTTTTTAGTCTTTAGTGAACTTTTTTTCAAATTTATTCATAAATATTATTATATTATAGATGCATCTAACTTAGATGCACCTAAAAAAAATAAAAAAACAAATTTAATTTAAAAAAAAAGAAAAAAGTTCACTAAAGATGAAGAAAAAAACAATAGTAAACTTTTCATTTTAAAATTGACAATACAGGTGTTTGAGTTAGTATATTTTCATTTTTCTCGTCTTTAGTAAACTTTTTTCTTTTTTTAATTAAATTTGTTTTTATTTTTTTAGGTGCATCTAATCTAGATACATCTATAATGTGACAAATTCTGTTAGTTTTTTTTGCATGAAAGTTATTCTAAGAGTAAAGTGAAAAGGATGGTAAACTTGAAGGATCAACGTGGAAAAGATTGCAAACATAAAGGGTCAAAGTGAAAAAAATTAAACTTAAAAAATTGAAGTGAGAAATGAGTAAAACTTTAGGAGGCAAGGGGTACTTTACCCAATTAATTCCATCACATAAAACACTAGCACCGAATTCATGGAACTGCAGCGGTGGGCTACTAGCAGGTAACACTATTCCTCTTGTTTGTTTCCACTTTTTAAAAAATATTTTTCAGAAAATTTTACTTTCTTATTTTTCACATTTTTTTGTTTTTATTGAATTTTTTTAATATTTTAAGTAATTTTTTTACTTTTTAGACATACCTAACATAAATACACCTAAAATGTAAAAAAATTGTAAAAAAAATCCTTTAAAAATTCACTAAATACCAAAAATACAAAAAAAATACAAGAATTCAGTATATTTTTTTGTATTTTTATGTATTTATTAATTTTTTAAAATATTTTTTTACAAATTTTTTACTTTTTAGATACATCTAAGTAAGGTGCATTTAAAAAAGTAAAAAAAAATGTTTAAAATATAAAAAATATTCACTAAAAACAAAAAAAACACGAAAACCAAAAAAGTCAATTTTCAAAAAACATAATCCAAAAAATTCAAACCAAACACACTGATTTGTTTTTTCCACTATAACAGGTACAACAGTTTATAACTTAGGGAGGAAAAAAAAAAGTGATTTGTATATGAAGCTATTAAATCAATTGCATGGAAAATATATATAATCTGTTTTAAGATTGTTGTCCCAATTGTGTAATCTAAATAAAATAAACAACTAGATTCAAACTTAATTAAATTGATTTACACAATAAGAACTCATAAATCAAACTCATGCTAGAGATTACATTTTGATAAACAGAAATATTTAACAAAATGAAACACATAAATAAAATAGTTAAAGTAAGCAAACTGAAACTTGTGTGGTACCATAGTCTCTTTTGAAAAATATAGAAATCTCCTAGATATTGATTTGTGATTATGTATCAATTTTAAGCAGTATATAACAATCTCAATCAAACAAACAAGACAAATCGACACAATGATTTTACATGGAAAAATCACAATTGGACACCTCCAATTGTGATAAAAAATCACGGGTAAAAGCCACAAAACAATCCACTAAAAAGACATAAAGGAATTACACAGGTATACTCTCAATTACCTAGCGAATCCACGCCCGAATTGAACCAACCCCTATGTGCCTCTTCCAACCCCGTCTTTACCTCGGAATTGTCTTAACGATGAGTCACTCCAGAATCCACCAAAGCTTTAGGCTCGAATTCTTCATAATCCACCGAAGAACAACTCTCTCTTTTTGTATAGAATGAACAAACAAACTTTTGATGTATTCTTCTTAACCCATGAGTTGAATACTTAATTAAACATAAAAAAAAACTAGCAAAATAGCCCAGATATAAACCCTAGAATCCAAGAAGAAGATCTGGAGGCGTTATCCTAGATTTGGACTGAAACACGTATTTATAGAAAACTGTCCCGCGATCTCCGCTTAAGCGTCAAATTGGCCGCTCGAGCGGATCTACGCTCGAGCGCGGAAAGTTTCACTCGAGCGGGAAAAAATAACATCCAGTATTTTTGCAGGCAAATAAACTTCTGGAACTCAGCATTCTTCGCTTGAGTGGGGGAATGTTCGCTCAAGCGAACAGGCAACTTTGAATGCATTTTTGCATTTTGCTTCGGGGGCGCTGCCCCTCGACCCCGCCATGGCGCTGCCCTCTGGACCCTCGCGGATCCCCGTCATAATCAGCGATGTGGCAATCTTGAAAGTATTAATATGACAAACTTCTCTGCAAGGCACAATTCGAGTTGGATTCGCATCTAAAAACTCATAGCCTTACTGAAATAAAAGTGCGAAAACAAATACAACTGAAAGGAGTTTTGTCAAACGGGATTGCCAAGAATAAAAACCTAACATCTTTAAAACAGATTCACCGCCTCACCATGGGTGCTGGAGGTGTACCGACGTCTATCTTTCAAGATACGATGGTCTAGACCTGCTAACACAGATGCACCTTCCATTTTGTTCCGGCGAACTAATAGTGATAGTACTCTCTCACACAAGAAGGAAAATATATGGGCAGACTGACCATGTAATACAGAGGCAAGAGATTCTGTGTTAACAACTAAAGAAGTTGGTTTCTATTTATACACCATTGGGAAGAGAGGAAAAGCCTCCAGCCATGAAAGCTAGCAACCAATGCTTAGGACCCCCAAAGTTAAGGACCACCATGACCTCCAAATTGATGTGGACTAATCATATATTTTTGTTTTTTTTGTTTCCTTCTTGGACCAATCAGAGGTGAGTGGGGGCTGTGTTTTTTGGGGGGTCTATAGTATTGTTGTGAAGGCTAGTAACCAATGCAACCCATTACTCCTGCAAAACTGTTGAAATAATGCACAAAACTAATAGAGATTTAATGTGTGAGGTACACACAATATACACATGTGTGTATATACATATTTGTAGCCACTTAATAGACTTAGCCCAAAAAGATTAGGCTGGTGGACCACCAATCCGACTTAACCCAAACCCATTCCCTCAAGCCTCAACCCCAAGATCCACGACCCACGACTCGGGCATGCAGCGCACGCGTATGTGGCAATTTTTCCATAACCAACTTAGACCATAGTTTTGGCCTAAGCCCCATTTTTGAAGCATCCATAACTCCCTTCCTTCAAAAAATTTGGATGCCCCAAAGGGCTCATACCTTTATCAAAACCTTGAGGTTTAAATACCCATCAAAGCTTTCATCTACAATCAATGGGGGATTGGTAGTTATATACAATTCTCAATACCTCATTCATAAGGTCAACTTTATGAGACAATTTCTCCTTTAATTCTTAATGGTTTTTTGTTGTTCTTTTTGTGGTGTAAATATCTTGTTACAAAGAACCTAAATCCATTTAATCTCACCTTAACCAATGATTGGGACCTACTTTAATTTCACATTAAAGTCACCATAAAACTATTTTTTCTAACAAGTGTCGCCCATTGGATCCATTTTTGGGTTCCATTTCGATAATTCAAATCGTTCACATTTTAAGATTCGTCAAGCACATCTCTGCAAAAAAATCAAGTCAATCGAATAATGAAAATCACACGTATGTAATAATTTTGTATAAACTATTTATTTATTTTTTCATACAAAACATATCCGAACATGTAATTATGGTTATCTGGTCAACTTAATTTTTTATAAGAATAATATTAACATGCTTAAAATTATGAACAGTTCGAATTAATAAAAAATTTGATATTAGCATGCTTAAAATTAATTAATTTACATATTTTAAATTTTAAGTATTTTTCGTAAAAATATTTATGCTAATGTGAGTGCTATTTTTTTTATTTTTTTGGGTAGGAATACTGCTATTTTTTTGGTAACCAGTCGGTGGGCAATCAATAAATAAAGACAAGTGGGGGACAGGCAGACCAAACATTAAGCTTGTAATAATAATTAGTTCCAGTATAATGTTTGACAATACCAAAAAGTACAATGCTAACACTACCATTTACCTTTTGGCAACTATGGGCAGTTTGTTTTCCAAATTAGTTTGGGTAGAATTGTTAATGTGAAAATTATTATTAAAAAAAAAAATTATTAATGTAGAAATTATTAATGAAGGGATTAAAAAAATTATATTTATTTGTTATATATTTAGTGAGGAGATTAACTAGTATGAAATACTATAAATACTTTTTGGGGTTTTTTTTTTGGATATATTTTAGTATTGGAAAGAGTAAATTAGTGATAAATCTAATCTAAAGAGGGTATACGATATTAGATTTAGTGAATATTTTTTATTGATGAGAAGTTTACAATTTGTGAAATAGTTTGGTGAGAAGTCTTTTCATTGTTTTGGAGGATATTTTGTTTCCAATTATACCCCTTAATTTATCTTTTGACTATTTGTTCAAATATATATCCATATGTTCAAATTATTTTCTATTTGCTCAAATTTTTTATCTATCTGTTCAAATTTATATCTATCTGTTGAATTTTTTTCCTACCTGTTCAAAATCTTTGGGTCTTTATCTATTTGTTTAAAATCTGTGAATTTCTCTCTCTATGTGTTTAAAATATGTCTGTGGATTTCTCTCTATCTATTTAAAATCTGTGGGTTTTTTTTTTTATACCTCTCTCTATAGATCAAAATTATATGTTCAATTTAAGATCAAACACAACATTATCTGTTTAATTTTAGATTAGATATAGAGCTATAGATCAAAATAATATGTTCAATTTTAGATCAAACACAATATTATATGTTCAATTTTAGATCAAAGACAATGGATCAAACAGAACATTATTTGTCCAAAACACAACAGATAACGCATATGGAGAGAGAGTGAGAAGATGAGTGAAATTAACAAATTCAAGAACTGGACCTAGATCTGTGTTTTCTTCATCATCTTCATCAATAGTGCCAAAGGAATTATCTTTTTCAGTACTACCACAACTAATCCTAACTACTTCATCACCCTCTTCTTGGACCTTCTTCAATAACAAGAACAATTCAAACATATACACACACACACACACATATATATATATATATAGGGGTTCTATCTATTGAAATCAAACTCAATGTTCTTCTTTTCAATGAACACAAAACACAAGAACTGTTTGCTCTGAACACAAACCACAAATCACCAAAAAAAAAGGCAAAAACAAACATAAATGACATCTCTCTCTCTCTCTCTCTCTCTCTCTCTCTGCTCACCTTCCTCCATTAACACATCAAAGAGAAAGAAAGAAGTTTGAGAGAGAGAGTTTATGTCATGGAAACAACATAAGTCCAGCAAATGATTTTACTAAATTCAAAATGCTCTAAAGTCTCGTAACAAATCAATACACATGTTGTCTAACTATATACATCTGTATATTTGTATATATAATTACCTAATCAAACAATCTTGAGCTTTTCATTTTCCAAATCGCAAATCAAACGGTGATTCTACTAGTTTCCATATGATGTTTCGGTGCTGATTTGAGCAATTGAAGAAGAAGAAAAATAAGAAGATTTAAAGAGAACAAGGGCTCTATGGTTTAGATCTATGTCGATCTGAGGAAGGTTTCGACCTACCTTGACCTGCTTCTACGGTGGACATCGGTGGAAGCCATGAGGGCTTTGATGATGAAGAAAGAGAGAGAGATGGAAGAAGAGAGAGTGTAGATCGATAGAAAGAACACTTCGGCGAATTTGTGGCGAAGACAGTGGCAGACTCCGTCGGTGTAGTGCTTCTAGTTGACGTTGATATGGTCGCGCTAGATTTTCGTTGGAACAAACATACGACTATCGCGACACATGTTTCTGAAGGCACCTTGCTCAATGCTGTAAGTGCAACCACCGAGAATGCAAGGGATACGAGAGACGGCACGTCCGGTACCCTAGGACTCGGTGGAGGTCTAGTGGCCGGCCTTTTTGGAGACAAACATTGTAATGACTCGGATATGTATTTGATTAATTAGCCATCTAATTACATTGTTATGTGCTACTTGATTATGTGTTTGTTGTGAAATTGCATGTCTAATGGTGTGAATTAGAAGGATTTGAATGTATATCTGTTGATTGTAGAAAAGCCTGTTGGAATTACAACTTTAAATTGAAGGTTGAAGGTCTTAGAGGTGCTAGAAACCAAAATTAAGCACGTAGTTGTGATCTGCATGATTTTTAGGACTTTCTAAGAAGTTTTGTAAAAATTCGATTCAGAATGAAATAATTGGATTTAATTAATATTTATATATCTATATATATAGCTCTAGTTGAGCCTTAGCTTCAACAAAAAAAATCTGGGGAGAGAGAGAGATTAAGAGAGTTCAAGAGACTAAGAGGAGGAAAGAAGAAAAGAAGAGAAAGAAGAAGAGCAAGGAAGATTAGGGTTTAATCTTCAACAACTCAACTAGCAAAGGTAAGATTTCCTCCATAATTCATGAAATTGAGATGTCATACTTATAATCCTTTAGCATTTGAGTTGGATTAGGATGAATCAAACTTGATTGGTAGTGTTTTGATGTAGTATATATGAAAGAACAAAATAATAAAGAGATGGTAAGAATTGAGCTCATAACATCACAAGCATAGAATTAATTCATGGAAATCTAGTTATACACTTGAAATCTTGCATGGTTCTTCAAATTTGAGAGAAAAACCCCATGGATTATAATATTGGAACATAACATTTGCATGAAAATTTGAGTTTTGTTTTGAAGTGATGATTTTGTTTGAAGTTCAAAATGTCTAGTTCAACATATTTTTTATGAGAGTTGGGCTTTGATGTACATAAAATTGAAGTTTTTGGTTACAAAACTCAGCTCAAGCACTGAAGCAGATTCTCGAACAGGTTTTGGCCTAAAACTACACGTGCGGAAAGGGTTACCACGTATATGGAAAACAGAGCATGGAAGACTAAGCATTCTGCAAAAATTTCACGTGCAGGTGCACATGCAGTGGGGTTTCCGCACGTGCAGTTTTCAAGGCAGGCTTGGAATTGTTTTCTTTTCGTTTTTCAAACTTTGGGCCTCTATTTGCATGGTTTCCACATGTTTTTCACAAGCATTCGTATATCATGAGCATTTAATAAACGAGAAAAAGAATTGAACTAAACAAACGAACAAGTAATGATGAACCGAACCGAATAGGAGTAAGAATTGACAAAATGAATTGAATATGTGTTGAATTGTTGTGCTATGAATGTCTGTGTTTGTAAGTCAAGACTCGAAGACCGAGCAACCGGTTCTAGAAGCCTACTATGAGTAACATTGCTGTAAAGATATGTTTATATGAAATATATTTGAAATGCTATTTGATAAATTATGTTTTTCTGAAATGGTATTTTGTGAATGTGAACGAATATTTGGTTTTGAATCTACTGTGGCATCTAAGGAATGGTCCCACGTCATGGAGGATAGCATGTTAATGCGGGTCCATGAAAAATAAGCGATTACAAGATCTCGTTAGCCACTTGAAAAAGTGGTGATATGTTTAATTAGTATCCGGAACCGATTACTCTAGCCGGAAGACGATATGATATGTTCTGCTGGATGTACCACTATTATTTTTCAATATAAGAATAATTGTGATATGATTTGTTATATGGATATGATATATTTGGAATTCATTCAATAACTTCTTTACTTTAATGTTATTCACTGGGCTATAGCTCACTGTTTATATATATCTGTATAGGTGGGTGTCTTGGAGATCAAGCCTAGAAGGGTTCATTTAGCTAAGCCACCCGTTGAAGCTCTACTAAGATTTTGGTGCCTCTAAGTTGAGGCTAGGTCGAGAAGACCATTGTATAGTTTGTGATCACATTGTCGGGCTTTTGTTATATGTATACATGGACATGAATGATGCTTTTGCACATGATATTATGTATATATTGTACAGTGGGTAAGTTAACGTTTATATATATTTGAATTTTAGCATATAGATACACAGCTAAATGGATTATTTGTTGTCTTTATATTATAAGCTTTCGCTAGCCCCAATTATTTTGATTTGTACAAGAAGGCCTTTGGAAATCTCGGATTACTGGCCGGTTACAAAGCTAAACCTATAAGGGCGGATTTGGGTCGTGACAAAATAATATTAGAGGACGAGTTAATTTTCCTACATACGTGTCCAATTGAGCTAATGTATGTCCTAGAAAAGACGTAAGGACATTACATTGTCATGTGTGAGTATGTGTGCATTTTCTATGCATGTCTGATAAGGAAATGAAAATGAAAAGTATGAGCATAAACAAAGAAATTAGGTGAATTAACATGCAAGTTTGATTTTAATGAGCATGACTGTTATTTCAGCATGAAGATGAAAGTATGTGACTATGTGATAACATAAGCAAAGAAGTTATGTGTAACTTGACTTCTATATGGAATATGTGACCTATGTGAACATGAAATCCTCCTATGTTTGTTATTACCCATGTTTATCTAGACCAATGGAGAGAACAAGAAATGCAGATGAGTCTGAATCTTTTGATGCTAAAATAGATCGGTTAGAAAGAATGGTGGAAGTTTTAACTGAACTAATAAGACAACAACAAGAGCAAAGGCAACAACCCTTACCTCCTCTGTCGCCTTCGGTTCAAGTAGAGCCAAATAATGATGACATCATTGCTCTTACATAGAAATATAAGAAAACGAAGCCACTGGAATTTCTGGAGGGTATTGAACTACTAATAAGTGTTTCTGTATACTGAAGTACATAAAGTTTTGTTGGTAACATTTACTCTGAAAGAAGAAGTTAGGAAATGGTGGATGCTCGTCCAAAGCGAGAATGGAGACTTGACATGGGATCAATTTAAAGAAATTTTCTATGAAAAATACTTCCCGCAATGCATCTGAGATAGAAAGGTATCCGAATTCGAACAACTAAAACAAGGTGACATGATTGTGGTTGAGTACGAGGCAAAATTTATGGAACTAGCCCGATATGCACCTCATATGGTTGACACTGATTACAAAAAGGCAAGGAAATTTGAGAGTGGATTGGCTATCGAAGTGTGTGACCATATAAATGTTCTGAAATTGCCAAAGTATGTAGATGTCCTTGATAGGGCCTTGATGTCTGAGGCAAACATAGCGGCTTTAGCGATGTCCAAGTTAGTGTCGTCAACCGAAGGGGAAAGTAAAAAACAAAAGAAATAGGAAGTTGAAAGGACCGATGATGATTCAGTGACCTCTATGAATGAAAAACCAAATTCAAAAACTTTTGATGGCACAAGCTGGGGAGGCAATAAGAACAATGGCATGCCTACATGTACAGAGTGTGAGAAGTAACATTAGGGCATTAGTCGTCGTTTATCTGATGCTTGTTTTAGATGTGAAAAGAAAGGACACCTAGCTAAATCTTGTCCACAAGCTCATCCAAATAATAATGGCCCTATTACTAGTGGGATTGGATCAACAATGACACTAAGAACAACTGCAGCATTTACTCCTGAGAAGCAAGGAAGGGTTTATACCCTAGTATCAGGGAACACCCAGAATATTGAGACCACAGACGCAGGTATGACCTCCATTATGTGCAAAATGTTTATGTGGCAATTAGTGTGAGAGTCGTACACTCTTTAACTGGATATACCTTATGAACTCATTGAATGATTAAAATTATGACCTTGTATTATACACTTTGAATTATTCAACGTACAGAACTTTTGGAATTAGGAACCTATGCTGTTTATCGGAGAATGAACTTTTGTTATTGAACACTACTAGTGAGCTATTGACAGACTTACGAATTTATGACCAAATGCGTAGGTGATAATTGATTCTAGACTCGTATGAGTATGTACTTTTCCTTGGAATGAATTGTTATAATATTTGACCCTCTGAACTAGACTCTCAGGACCATGATTTTGTGATGAAGAAACTTGTTGAATACCTCGGATAATAAACTTGATATTAGGCGTAACTGTGAACGCCTGCATATGAGACTTATTTCGGAACTGTTGATTGTCTATCCAATGAATTGATTGTGACCTTCGGAAAGAAACTTTATTTGGGAATAATGAGATAAAACCTTTATTTGACTTAATTCTGCTTGTGGGGACTATGGAGTGTTAATGAACAAACGACCAGGTTATATTTGCTAAGGGAGTTGGTGGATTGAGAACCTGAAAATGATTTGAACACTTACGATCTTATGTGCCTATTAGTAGTGGGCTATTCGATTATGAACGGTATTTGAACTTATATCTTTGACTGATTGGGAACACATGTATTAGGTTAAAGATTGAATGCCTCGGTATTACCTTTGCTATCATGAATTTGACTATTTAGAGAATGGTTGCTTCTGTGTTACCAAATCTGAAGTCAATGCAATGAGAGCTGTTAACAGCGGACAATTTTAACTATTTGTGATTGAAACCTCAATTACTTGGAAGTATATAAATTTTATATGTCATACGATCGACTACTTCAGTATTACCTTACCTTACAATTGATTCTACAAGATATGTGCAATATGTACAATATGACTACTATGGTATTACCTTCGCTGCCCTAGAATGGATATATAGATTTACTTTAGAATTTTAAATGGCTGGGAATGATCATAATAGATTAATGAAACAAATTACCGAATTGAACTATAAATTGTTGCGTAACTGAGAAATGGTACTTGATCACTTGCCAAATTCTTGTGCTCATGGGTTTTGACTATGGGAATTTGATCGACCTACGACATTACCAGATAAGAAGAGGAATTTGTGGTGCAACGGAAAAAATAAAATGACAAATGGGACCCGAATTCAATTTATGACGTAATAAGACAAGTTTGGAGGACCAAACTTTCTAAGGTGGGGATAATGTAATGACCCGAACATGCATCTGATTAATTAATCATCTAATTACATTGTTATGTGTTACCTAATTATGTGTTTGTTGTGAAATTGCATGTCTAATGGTGTGAATTAGAAGGATTTGAATGTATATTTGTTGACTATAGAAAAACCTGTTGGAATTACAACTTTGAATTGAAGAGTGAAGGTCTTAGAGGTGCCAGAAACCAAAATTGAGCACATACTTATGATTAGCATGATTTTTAGGACTTTCTGAGAAGTTTTGTAAAAATTCTATTCAAAATGAAATAATTGGATTTAATTAATATTTATATATCTATATATATATAAGCTCTAGTTAGGGCTGCAAATGAACTGAGCTGTTCATGAACAAGCTCAACTTGGCTCGTTAAGGCTCAGCTTGGCTCGGCTCGTTTAGTAAATGAGCCGAGCTCAAGCTCGAATATTGGGCTCGTTTAGTAAACGAGCCGAGCTCGAGCTGGCATAAGCTCGGCTCGTTAAACTCGGCTCGTTTATCTTTATTTAAATTATATAATAAATATATTATTTATATATTAAATAATGTATAAATATATATAAATACATTTTTTATATACTAAATAATATAAATAATATTTTTTATTTAAATATTTATATTTAAATAATATAAATAATATTTAAAAAAAATTTCGAGCCGAGCCGAACTCGAGTTTTATTAAAATTAACGAGCCAAGCCGAGCTCGAGCCCAGTTTCTTATCGAGCCGAGCTCGAGCTCAGCAAAGCTCGGTTCGGCTCGGCTCGTTTGCAGCCTTAGCTCTAGTTGAGCCTTAGCTTGAACAAAAAAAATCTAGGAAGAGAGAGAGAGAGATTGAGAGAGTTCTAGAGACTAAGAAGAGTAAAGAAAAAAATAAGAGAAAGAAGAAGAGCAAGGGAGATTAGGGTTTGATCTTCAACAAATCAACTAGCAATGGTAAGATTTCTCCCATAATTCATGAAATTGAGATGTCATGCTTATAATCCTTTAGCATTTGAGTTGGATTAGGATAAAATCAAGGTTAATTGGTAGTGTTATGATGTAATAAACATGAAAGAACAAAATAAGAAAGAGACAATAAGAATTGAGCTCATAACATCACAAGCATGGAATTAATTCATGGAAATCTTGTTATACACTTAAAATCTTGCATGGTTCTTCAAATTTGGGGGGGAAACCCCATGGATTGTAAGATTGGAACTTAACGTTTGCATGGTTTATAACTTTACACTTTAAACTCAAGAGTTTGATCTTTTGCATGAAAATTTGAGTTTTGTTTTGAAGTGATGATTTTGTTTGGAGTTTAAAATGTCTAGTTCAATACATTTTTGATGAGAATTAGGTTTTGATTTACATAAAATTGAAGTTTTTGGTTGTAAAACTCAGCTCAAGCACTGAAGCAGATTTTCAAACAGGTTTTGGCCTAAAACTACATGTGCGAAAAGGATTACCACACATGCGGAAAACAGAGCATAGAAGACTAAGCATTCTACAAAAATTGCACGTGAGAGCACACGTACGATGGGGTTTCTGCACGTGCGGCCAATGCCCCCGCATGTGCGGTTTTCAGGGCAGGCTTGAAATTGTTTTCTTCTTGTTTTTCAGACTTTCGGGTCTCTATTTGCATGGTTTTCACATGTTTTCACAAGCATTCACATATCATGAGCATGTAATAAATGAGAAAATGAATTAAACTAAACGAACGAACAAGTAACAATGAATCGAACTGAATAGGAGTAAGAATTGACGGAATGAATTGAATATGTGTTGAATTTTTGTGGCATGAATATATGTGTTTGTAGGTCAAGACTCGAAGACCAAGCAATTGGTTCTGGAAGCTCATTGAGAGTAACATTACTGTAAAGATATGTTTATATGAAATATATTTGAAATGCTATTTGATAAGTTACGTTTTTCTGAAATGGTATTTTGTGAATGTGAACGAATATCAAGTTTTGAATTTACTTTGGCATCCAAGGAATGGTTCCAAGTCATAGGGGACAATATGTTAATGCAGGTCCATGACAAATAAGTGATTACGAGATTTCGTTAGCCACTTGACAAAGTGGTGATATGTTTAATTAGTATCCGGAACCTATTACTCTAGTCGAAAGACGATATGATATGTTTTGTTAGATGTACCACTATTATGTTTAGATATGAGAATAATTGTGATATGATTTGTTATACAGATATGATATATTTGGAATTCGTTTACTAATCTCTTTACTTTAATGTTATTCACTGGGCTATAACTCACCGTATGTATATATCTGTAAAGGTGAGCGTCCTGAAGATCAAGCCTAGAAGGGTTCCTTTAGCTGAGCCACCTGTTGAAGCCCTATTGAGATTTTGGTGCCTCCAAGTTGAGGCTAGGTCGAGAAGACCGTTGTATAGTTTGTGATCACATTGCCGGGCTTTTATTATATATTTATATGGACATGAATGATGTTTTTGCACATGATATTATGTATGTATTATACAGTGGGTAAATTAACGTTTATATACATCTAAATTTGTGCATATAGATACACAGCTCAATGGACTGTTTGTTGTCTTTATATTATAAGCTTCTGCTAACCTCGATTATTTTGATTTGTAGAGGAATGCCTTTGGTAATCTCGGATTACTGGCTGGTTACGACACCAAACTTATATGGTAGGTTTGGGTCATGACAAACATAGAGAGAGAAAATAGAAGAAAGGAAAGTAAGAGAGAGAGAAAATAGAGGGTTAGGTGTTGTGTTTCACCGTATAATATATATACATAAGTTTGGTCATTTTGCTTGAGTTTGTCATTTTAGACAAAGTATTTCAGTTCTTGGACTTTTAGCCAAACAAACTTGAAATTTGAAGTTTTGGACCGAGAGCCCTATTAAAAATTATATTTTATTACCAAAAAAATTGTACTATATTATTTTAATATTTATATATTATATAAAATGACATTATATCCGCAACAACAACAACAACAAAAACAATAACCAAAAAACAAAAAAAAAAATTTAATTTAATCCTCTCATTGATTTTAAAACCCAACTCTTGAAGGTATTTGCTAATCTCCTTCCCAATTTTGCAAACAAATACTATTTTAGTTAGGGGTGAGCAACGGATATTTCAAACTACCCAGACCGACCGAACTGAACTAATCCGTCACATTTTGGACGGATGCGTGATGACGAGCGAACGGTTGCAGATTGATTTTTTTCAATCCGTCTAATTTTGGACGGATTGCGGATTTAAGATTCCTTTGGTCGCAACTGAATTGCCAAACCGCGAACACCACTAGTAATTTATAAAATTTTGTGTTTTCAATTTGTTTAGATATTCTGTTTGTGTTTTCAATTGAAAAAAAGGTTTAGATATTCTGTTATGTTTTCAATATGGAAATCCTTTCATCAAATGGTAAAGGTTGATATTTGATATTTTTGTGTGGAAAATATAATACTTAATTTTATCACTTTTAAAAAAA
Source organism: Camellia sinensis (assembly GCF_055761805.1). NCBI lineage: Eukaryota > Viridiplantae > Streptophyta > Magnoliopsida > Ericales > Theaceae > Camellia > Camellia sinensis. The sequence continues at coordinate 67,628,638 of NC_138972.1, forward strand.
ATTAAATTAAATAGTTTTTGAATAAAAAAAAAAGTAATGAAATAGTTTTGATAATGCATGACTTTCTTATATGTATTTATTATTGGTATTTGACAATTTACTTGATAATCTTTTGGTTATGTTGAGTTGGATTGTTAAAATTTGTAAAAGTTTAACCGCCATACCGATTCGCATTAATCTGCAAATCCGCTCAATTCACATCCGTCAATTCGGCCGACGGATGTAGATTGATTTTTTCTAATCTACCCATCCAACGGACGGATGACGAATTAGAGATTTTTCAGCCACAACTGAACCGCAAACACCCCTAATTTTAGTAGGTTTCACATCTATCCTAATCCAATCAATTCCCTATAACCAAAACAAACAAGTTCTTTATACTTTGTCTCTAGTGTGACATCAATTTTATTGTTTCAATATTAATTGAATTAAAAGTAGAATTATTTAGAGAAAGAATTCCTAAATGTTAATGCAATATATTTAATTATTAAAATGTTTGACATCTCTGTTATTATTTTACGCCCATTAATTATATCATGAGATACCACTCTATCTCTTGAACTATAAAAACAAATAATTAAAACCTTTCAATTTTTAAAATGCCACACTTGATGTCGTTAATGAAAATAGTAAAATGTCTAAATTGTTCTATTTATTTTTTTATTTATTTTATTATATATTTGACACATCTATTATCTCTTTGAAATTTATCAGAAACCACAAATTTAAAAAAAAAAAAAAAAATACACTAGAAACCTTAGTCCTATTGCCTCACTTCCACATTCCGTTTCAGAATAAGATCTTTTTTTATTAAAACGAAAAAATTTGTAATGGTTTTAATGGATTTCAAAGAGAGAACAAGTGTGCAAGACATAGAAAAGATGAGACAATTTGGTTATTTCACCATTTTCATTAGTGACACCAGGGTGTGTGACATTTTGATAGTTAAAGGGTCTAATTTGTGATGTGTGAATAGAAACTTTCAATTTCTTGTAACACGTTGAAATTTATTCTAACTTAAAAGTTAAAAGTTTATAAAATAAAATTTAAAAACACTTCTCCACAGTTCCAACAGAATTGATTTTTTTTTTCTTTTTTTAAAATTTAATTAAACCTTTTTTACCACATAAATTATTAGCAAAAATTATAACTAACAATCTGAAATTGGAAATGTTTGGTCCGACAATGTAACCAAATATTTTAATTATGTTAATAATTTTTTTTGTTTTTTTTAACATATTTTATTTTCTTTAATATATTTTTAGGATTCAGTTTCTCTCAAATTTAGATCTAAATATAAGAGAACTTGACATGCCAATGAAGTCCGTCATAGCCTCATAGGTCTCATTTTGATAATTTGAACTGTTCATTTTATAAAAGTTTTATTATTCATTTGGTTCATTTTAATACTTTAAATCATATTTATTTTTATTTTTTTAAATACAAATGTAAATGGATGAATGGATAAACGATATCCGATTAACTTAATTTTTTACAGGCATATCTTATTTGATGTATTTCAAAATATAAATAATTCAAATTATTAAAATAAATTCTAAAATTAACTTATTTTACAGCACAGTAATTATTGCTACGCAGCCGGCGCAGCAGTACCCCAAATTCCTTCATCTTTCCAACGGCAGTTGAACCATTCAATTTATGTTTGAATTGTTTTAGTTCAAGTGGGCATTATTAGCTCGGTGTCAGTTTTCAATAGTCAGTGAAGTGTAGTTTTCAAAGTCAGCATTCTAACCTCTGCGAGACGTTTTGCTTCCAACTTTCAAAATTAATTGATTTATGTCACTATTGTGTTTGAAATTTAAATTTGGTGAGTAATTTTGAATTTGAAAAACAATTTATCAAAGAAAAAGCAAAATTAGGAAAATTGTTATTCTTTTTTTCTATTTTCTCCGTGAATTTATTCATAAATTTAAGATTCAAACACAATTTTAAAATAAAAAAATTAGTCAAGTGGTTCAATCCATTAGATAAAGATACATCTAAAAATCTAAATTTAAGGATAAATATTTAGGTTACATTTGGATGATGAATTTTTTAGATAAGAATTTAGAGAGAAAAATGAAATATAAGAAAAATGTGAATAAAATATAAAATATTTTTTTTCTTCCTTTCTCTCATTTTTTCTTTTTCCTTTTTAAAATCCTACCTAAATTCAGCCTTACCAAACAAGAATCAACATGAGACCTTCATGAACCTAACTAAATTAGAATTAGTATATAGTAAACTTGTAAATTTTGGATTGGCTGAGTGATTTGTACATGGAAAAAGATAGGGAAAAAATGTAGAATTTTCTTCTTTTTTTTTTTTTTTTTTTTCTGCTTGCTAAAGATAAAAAAACAGAATTTTTTTGTATTTTGTTATTAAAAAAAGTGAGTATGTATAAATTATTGCATTTCCTTTCATTTTCCAATCCTCTGATAAATCCAAGATTAAAAAAAAAATATGTGGTTTATTTTCCTTCCAAAAAAAATATATTACAAAAATAAACAAAAAAGTAAAATGTTGTCAAATTTTATATTGCATAATAAAAGGGAAACGACAAATCAATCAGTGGGCTCGGAGTTAGGTTAAATGATTACAGAAAAGTGAGAATCTTTTATGCAGCCTTTGTTATATTTGTTTGCAATAATGCTTGAGACTATTAAAAGTGGTGTTTTAAAAGTACCATTAGTGATGTGGTAGTAGATGAGACCCACTGCTTGTGTCATATGTTTTTTTTATTATTATTATTAAAGTGCTTGCCGACTCATTAGTGGTACTTTAAAACATCACTTTTAATGAGATGTATCATTACCCATTTGTTTGCACAAAAAGTCTTGCACTCTATATATTTATAATTATTTGTGGTCAAACATCCTAATCTATAGTTGCCACAATAATAAGGGAAAAAAGGAAAAATTATTTAAAAAAAAAACTTTTTAGTTTAACCCTTGTAATAAAATACATCTTTAATTATTAATTTTATCAATTTAAATCATAATTTTTTAATTTATTTTCAATTTAAATTATTGCTATATTTTAGTTAATCATTAGATTCAATGTAAGTGTATATAAATAAAATATATTTTTTCATTGAGTTTGATGATTAGAAATAGACAGATGATTTAAATTGAAAACAAATACAAAATTTAGAATTTAAATTTACCAAATCAAAAACTTAAAAAGGTCAAATCCTTAAAAAAAAAAATTTGTAGTTTTCCCAAAAGCAAAATACCATTTAGTAGAAAATAAGGCAAATATTTACTCAAGGATCGTCTTGCGTACAATTTTTTATGTGTTTTTTACACAGAATTATACCTCCATATATATATATATATATATTGATCATACTGATATGTAATTTCTGCATAATAAAATGGGTCCACTTCTGAGAATTAATGAGATTGTAAACAAATCATCATCAATATAGGAAATTGATCAAGAGGCCATGACAAAGTAGGCCCTTTCTCTAAATTTCTCTGTTTAGAGTTGGTTTAGAAATTGATTTTTTTATTTTATTTTTTCAAAAAAATATGAAAAAAAATAAAGAAAATATACTAACTTTTTGTGATCATTTTTTACTATTTTCTTTTCTTTCCAAACGACCCCTAGACTATGTAAGAATCTCAAAGTATGTAAAAAAAAATAAAAAAATAAAAAAACATACGATTTAAAAATAGAGAGTAACATAGGAAATGACTCATCTCCATACTCTCATCTTCCATACTCCTCCATGAAATATGGAAGATAAGAATATAGAGAGAAATCATACCTACAACATAATGACAAAATAAAAAAATAAAAAAATTAGGAACATAAACATAAATTTCATACCCACAGAGTAGGTGAAAGCTTATTTGGTGTAGTAGTAGTATATAATACAAAATGGGCCATGCTACTACATGCAGGTACACACCCCTTTGAAGTATGTTGATATTTATAGTGTTGATTATTAAATTTCTTTTAATCATAATTAAAAAATTAATAATGAGTCATAACCAAACACCATAAGGTATATAACTGAAGATTTTTTTAATCATAATCAAAACAATAATTACAATAAATAATAATCGATATCACAATGAGTCATAACTAATAACACAATAAAATCATAATCAAGTTATAACTACATCACAATAAATCATAATCAAATGTGACAAATGTCATAACTGTTGTAGCATATGTACACACCTCATTGGTGTAATATAGAATTTTCCATACAAAATACAATATTGCAACATCTTCACTAAAATCATCTTTAATTACTGGGAAAACAACCCAAGGAAAAACAAAGGTAAGTCGAAAATAGTGCAAAGATTCTTAACTGTTACATTGGCTCATATGTGAATGACCTGTGCAGATTTTGTCAACTCAAAGGGATTATCAAGTAGGGGGGAAGCATCCCATTAAATTAAAAAAGTAGGGGGGATGTGGTCATTCATGAGCACACCCCATCAAATTAAAAAAGTAGGGGGGATGTGGTCATTCATGAGCACACCCATAGCATAAACAGAGGAATTTAATATTTAATAGCAAAAATAAATAAACAATATCCAAACACAGCCCAAATGATGTGAATTTTTTATTTTTTTTTACTTTTACCTTCTCCATCCAAAAATTCAATGTTCGAACGCAGCCTAAGATCAAGTTTGACAACTCAAAAATAATTTATCTTTTAATCTTTTTTCTATCACATTACCTCTTTACTTTTCTAAGCATCTTTTCGTAAAAAGACAAAAAACACACTTATTTAGATCATCTCAAACAACCCTTAAATGAACAAAAATATTTTAAGAAGATAAATAAAATGATATTTAATAGTAGAAATAAATAAAGAATAATTATGCAGATGACCTTGCTTTTTTAATTTGAAGTATGATATGCTGATCCAATTTCATGAAATAAAATTCTTTTTTTCAGTCAGAAACAAAACCAACAGACTAAAAAATAATTTAAATATTAAAAAAAAACAAAAAAAAAAGTGATCTTCTAAGTGAAAAGCTCTTGAGGAATTTTGTAAGACTCAATTGTCAACCCAACACCTCACCAAAAAATAAATAATTAAATAAAATTTTATTTATATATATAAAAAATAAAATAAAAAAACAGGTAAAAATTTGTGCTGTGTTTCTGATTCTTTCGTGTTTCCAGCAATACGAGTCATCAAACTTATAGTTCTAACAATAAGCACCACAGGCGATTAATTTGGACCCCTAACGTAAGTTTAAATCCAGGGAAAATCCTTTATTAAAGTGGTTAGCAAGAAAGTTCACAGTTGATCCAATGCATGACAGTTCCATTAAAAACTCTTGAGAGACACAACATGACATAACATAACAAAACTGTATTATGCCCAACCAGTGAAAAGGGCTACTAAACATGCCTGAATTTCGAAAAAAATGACCCCACAAGATTATCAGAACTGGAACTGCATCTCCGGTGCATATCCAAGAGCTTCAAGGTGAGCAGCCATCGCCTTGTTCATAGGTGGTGGGCCACACCTCAGGATCTGTGCATGTTCCAGCATTTTAGGGTTAACCATTTTAGGTATTGAAAAAGTAAGGTACATGTATGTTAGGGCTGCAAAGCCGAAATATTAGTGAGCTCGGCTTGGTAAGAGCTCAACTCGACTTGGTTCATTAAGTAAACAAATAAGCTCGAACCTAGACTTTTAAGCTTGTTTAATAAACGAACCTAACTCGAGCTCGAGTATTATTTATTTAAATAACAATATAAATAGATTATTTATATATTAACGAATGTAAAAATGTGTATTAATGATAAGATAAATACATTATTTGTGTATTCAATAATATTATTTATATATTTAAATAATGTAAATATTTATCAAGAAAAATTTTCATTTAAATAATATAAATAATTGCCAAGAAAAATATTCATTATCAAGCTTCAAGCCGAGCTCAAACCTTGCAAAGCTCGGCTCATTTGCAGCCCTACACATAAGCGAGAAGGCCTCCAGGCATTCAAAGAGAAGGAAACATAAATATACCTGACTATCAGATGATGGTGCAGGGCAGTGGGTTTGAATCATTTCCTTGGATACAAACCCGACACCGCCATTCCATACCTCAGGAGGCTGCAGAGGTATTTAAGCAGGCTGTTAGTTCATCAGTAGAGACAAAATCAAAGTGGGTCTATCTACACGATACATGTATAAGATTGGGACCTGTCCTGCAGCTATATAATCTTACCCACGAATCAAAACATTGAAACACATCAAAATACGACGCGATAATATGCTAACAGCAACCCTCGAGTGACATATCAATTAAATTTGTTTTCGAAGTAACTATGCAATTCCGATGCATTAATATTCACAAAATTGTGTTCGTTCATTGACTAAACTAGATAAACAACCTTGAAACAATGAATAGCTTCTTAAATAAGCTCCCTGTAAAGAACATACTTATTTTCATGTCAAGATACCCTTTCCTATGTATTATATTAGACAAGGCCGGAGAAAACCAAAAATGTATATCCAGTTTACTCCCCATTAGATTGAGATCTGGGAGGGGTAGATTCGGTACAAACCTAACTTTTGGCAAGATTTGTATAAAGTGGTTGTCCTCAGGTTCGAATCCACAACCTCAAGGTTGATAGGCTAAGTTTAACCACTGAACCACTGGCCAGGGAAAACTTATGAGTGAATATTTCAATCTTCCCCAAAATTACAACAATCATTTGGTAAACGTAATAGTTTAACTGAGAGAGAGCAACAAAAACAAGAGCAGATGTGCCATGCTAGAACGATGACTGACCTGATTCAGCACATAGTAAATCTTGAAGCGATCAGGATAGTTAGAAGCAAGGCCATCCAATTCTTCCTGCAGATAGATATCCACAATGTAAATTGATTCATTCCATTTTTATCAACCACATGTCAGTATATCTTGATTCATTGCATTAATTATTACATCTAAATCTATAGTAGTTCAAGTCACAGCACTAGTAGCCCCATTATATGATGCAACACAATGTGCCAATGGTAATCCTTATTCGTAGAAGCAGCCAATTTCCCATACCAAGGGAGAAAATGATGCAACAATTGAAACAACTAATGCATGTCATACATGTAAACAAAAAATTGAAGCTTTATAACTAAAAAAGACATTTCATAAATTGAAGGGAGCTGCATATTCAAGTAAAATTTACTAAATAAGTAATCACCTTTCTTGGGAGGTTCTATTTTCACACACCACATTATCTCAGTACACATTGAATTTGCAAATTTTTGGTTCGGAAGTCGACTTCTGAACTAAATAGTTTTGTACAAAAATCAACTTCTAAACCAAAGATACAGCCAAATCAAATAATTTTGTTCGGAAGTTGATTTCCGGACCAAATAGTTTTATTTGGAAGCTGATTTCGGGAACAAAAAAAAAACAAAACAAAACAAAACAAAATGAGAGAGAAGAAAAAGATGTGTGCACCAAGACAAAACCATGTGTGAAAATAGAAGCTACTGTCATTCTCCCGTGCTGCTTTTCAGTATGTTAGCGCTACCCAAATCCAACAACAAGCAATAACTTCGTCTTTGCCATTCTAATTTTCTCAGCTCTAGACACTCCATCAATCTGGATAACGAAGATTTTTTGCTCAATCTTTAAATCCCTGTCACAACTATATGTTCTCATTTTGAAATACTATAAAGAGCCGACGAAACTGATTAACGTAAATGTATAGGACTCTATAAAATTTACCGAAGAACAACCAAAGGATACTTCTGCATTCAAGAAAAGAAGAACAGACAGCAATGGACTGATAACCAAAGAGTAAGAAGAATGACAGTGAGTGAAGATGAAAAGACACTAACAGAAAAGGATGAAAGTGAGGTAAAATAGAAGAAATCGACTCTAATTGTATCATGCAACCAATAAGAGAAGAGAATGAAGGAAAAGCATGAAACTGAAAGAGAATAGAAGAGCAAAAAACAATTTTTGAAAATGAGACCCACTATTTTGAACAATTTTTTGATACAAGACAATAAGGAAGACAAAAGAAAGAGAGAATAGAAGGGAAGAAAGAAAGAAAAGAATAGGTCAAGAGATAAGAGAGACCATTAGGGTTATCTTCATATAAACTCTATTATATAATAAAGCAGGTTTATGTAGGAATTTAAATGATAGCGCAAACATAATCATCATTACTACATTTTTTTATTTTATGTTTTTTTGATTGGCATTGGGGTGTTCGGATCAAAACCAGACTAATCCCCTGGGGTGCACAGACCCTCAGCAAGGAGTTTCCCACAAGTGTATCAAGGTTAATTCAAGGGTTTTCCTCCAGTCCGATGGACCAAGGAATTGTTAACACTTAAGAGGTTTCGATCCCTGAACCTTAGAGGGAGTACACCCCCAAGACCCAAGGCCTTACCACTAGGCCAACCCCTTGGGGTTATAATCATCATTACTACATAACATCATCTCAACCGTGAATGTTCACCAAACTCTAAAAGACAGAAATCTTGGCAAGTGACAAAATTCAGTTACTGGTTTTTATGTTCAGTCCAATGTTTTAATCGTCGAGGAGGTTATGTTAAATTAAGTTATTTGGTAAAAAGTTATTATCTTTCCATTGAACATATTACTTTTTGTCTTTGTTTTAAAGGGTAATAATAGGTTGAAGTTGCAATGCAAGAACATACACTACACATTCAAACCTTTTTCTGTGTTATCCACACCACTTACAACTGTACTTTCTTGTTCTTTAATGGTTGTAAATAGCTAGAAACAAAAGCTTTGAATTTTCCAGAGACATCACCTAACCAACACCTCATTAAGAGATCCTAATCACCAAGGCAATACCTAGCCTGCACTCCCTACATCGAGACGGTAAAGAAAGCCTCTGGCTGAAAACTAAGCACCATATACTAACTAGGAGAAAATTCCCATCTTGGACGTGCAAAATGAGTTCTACTTCCCAAAACAGGGCCAATATGTTTTTGGCCAACCTAGGTAATGACCAACTCATACAGATTCTAAAGATTTCATTTCTCTAGTGGAGTCATGCTAGCTTTTGTATGGCCCATACTAACACAAAGTTGATAAGAGAAATACCTTTAGAAGAATGTCCTCAAATGTAACATTAGCATAAATGAGATGCACCTTCGTCACGTCCTTTGGGTTTTCTAAAATAGCTCTTGTAACCTAAAGTGGAAACAGATCAGAACAAAACAAAAGCAATATAGAAACACCAAAACCTTTAAGAAGACATCAATCTAAAATAATTAATATATCTTGATAATTAGATCAAAATACATATCCTAGATTCTCAAATACATACCTGGAACATTGGAGTAATGCCAGAGCCACCAGCAAGCATACCAAAGGCTCTCACTTGGCCAGGTTGATACTTAAAACGGCCCTGGAACAATAAAACCACCCCAATATGATCACTTTCATGTGGTAGTAACTTCATATCTATGAAGCGTCAATAACCCAACGCATTTATATCATGAGAATAAGAATCCAGGTTAGTTAAGTTCGAGAACCAATACTTAGCAGTCCGGCAGCTATATAAATGTTAATTTAGGCCATTGAGACATTACATGAGTCGAGCCACTAATCATGTCTAATGTGTTTATTTAAAATACAAGATAGGATCACTTGATATTAGAGAGAGAGAGAGAGAGAGAGAGAGAGAGAGAGAGAGAGAGAGAGAGAGAGAGAGAGAGAGAGAGAGAGAGAGAGAGAGAGACTTTTCACAAATAATTAAACTTCTATTTCCTTAAAGTCAAGTTGCTTGGCAAACAACACTGATAAAGTTTCAGACACAGTTTTTTATCACTCAATGCAGCTTTGCAACCACCCCCATAGAAGCTTTCTCTAACAAGAAAACAATATTTTTTTGGACGAATATTGCCAACTATTTAAGAACTTCAGTTCACCATAAAACTAACATAAGTATTCACTTATTGCAGTTCAAATGACTTGGGATCTTGAAAAGTCAACCTATCATATGGAGAAAAAATGGAAATGAAGCAAAATAACTTCAACTATGCCAAGCGAATACTGAAAAAATAAGCACTTTTAAACATATTAAAAAATGGTATAGTCCAAGACCCAAGAAAGTTGTTATATGAACATACACTCTAGATTTTATTTATTTTTTAATAACCACGAACCGTGTCCTAGGCAAGGTCCTTTGGGCCCACCCTAGGAGTGTAAACATGAGGATCAAGCAACTCCCCTAATCACATGATTTGGGAAAAACAGGAGGGGCCGACAAAAGTCGAACTTGAGCTGGGCATGTGGGTAGCAAACACATTGCCAACTAGATTAACCCCTAGGGGTATAACTCTAGATGGTTGGTAGGTTGACTTATCTGATTGACACTTCAAGACATACTTAATGTCATAAATAGGGTCAAATACACACTCCTCACCTATTACAGGGAAGTGGCATTAAGTAGTTATAGTGGTGACACAGTGTAAGGCAGAGAGAGTGTCGATATTTGATTTGGATGGTCCAAATGGAACCAGCTGCATCTAGTACTTTATCCAAGAAAAAAATAAGGTAAAATTGGAAGCAAAACAAGAAAGGTACAGTAGGTGGCATGCTTCACTATCAACATAGCTCGAACCAAGTGGTTGAGAAGCCCACCAATACAGAGAGATCTGTGCAGAAGTTGCTATACCCTTGTATATCCCTTAACAAGTGGTCTCTTAAGACAGCATTCACAAGTCACTCTAACCAAGGCATCCAGCTACACTCTATAACCCAAAGTTGGCTACAAAAAGGTCAACATCCATTAAGAATAACAAGTAAACAAAAAAAAGAAAAAAAAACGAAAAAAAAAAACGGGATTCAAGAATTTTACTCGGTTGAAGGTAGTTCAAAATTGGTTAGCAATAGGAGAAACATTGTCAATTGTGCAGTTAAAGAGCCCTAATAATATATTTGGACCGACAAAAGAATACTGCCTAAAGGTACCCATGAAAATATGGAACAATCACTACAAAAAGATGGTGGTAACCCAGTTTCTTCAGAGATGTTGTGGTGGCAACCCTAGTTCCTCAGGATGAGATGGACAGTCATCTCCTCTGACAGGCAGTGGAGGTGACAAAATAATTGCCCAGAGAACCATAGATGATTATGTCAAATTTACTTGAAAGTTGACATACAAATGATCATCGATGCAGATGGTGCCCAAAGCGAAAGATATTTTCCAAATTAGCAAATGCTTTGGAAGGTTTATGTCTGTCCCATACAACCACAAACAATAACCTGGAATTTCTAACTATCAAAGATGGCTCAGATTCTAAAAGGTCAATAAAAATAAACATGTTTCTTCCTAACCCAACCTCAGTTTAACACCCTTCCTTTCAGTCTGACTGCAATTTACCAACCATATATCATAATAATCAATCCATCAATTACAAGTTCATGTTAGCCAAACCTGATTATTTTCTAGCATATTTCTAGTTAACTAGACCAAAGACATCTTTGTCCAACGCCAGCAAATGTAATTTTGGCAGCAAAACAAACTCTCAAAGGATGATGCAAAAGCAGAACCAGGCTTGGGGGAACCACCTTTACTGATAGTATTACAATTTGGGTGAGCAAGTATCCAGACAACAAAATATAATAACTTAGTTCAAATACTAAGAAGTTACAAGACTACAGTTATTAGTTACAAAACTAAACAGATGATATGCTTCTCATTCTTTTTTCTATTGAGATTCTCCATCCAGAAGTTTTACATTGCTTTTTTTTTTTTTTTCCCCCTCCTAACGCCTAAGGTGCTTGTATATCTTGCATGTACCAGGAATAACCTTTTTCTTTAGCTTAAGCCTTCTTATTCATCAAAAATAGACACTTACAGAAAAGGATTAATTTTCATGTTTTTCCTAAAGATTGATTTATTACCAAATAGAAATGATTGATTTCTACATGAAGGTAAAAAAATAAAATAAAATGAAATAAAATAATTCTTTAAGTTGGATATGAAAAGCTAAGTACAATAGCAATAATCACTTCATTATAGCACAACCTTTTATGCTAAATATCTTAGGCGCAATGCCTTTTGCTTCATTTCCATAAATTGTAAACTAATGTATCAATTATTGACACTCCAAAAAAGCTCAAAAATAAAGTAACAGCAAAAAAATAAATAACTACATAAAAGTTCAAAGAAAATGCTGTCAAATGGATATCACAAATATCAAAACAATGATTTGAACTCGTATTTGTGCAAAAGGAGGAGATATGGCACACTCTTCAAACAAGCATTTCGCTTCATTTGAATAACATGCCCTTGCATTTAATGCAAGGTATTGATGAGTATTGGAATGACCAACAACTGTCCACCTGACGTAAATGCATTAAAGCCGGAGCCCCCAAAAAAACCCTAAACCTAATAACATGATTGGCATAAAACCTGTCCAAGGGACAGTATTTCGGTAGTTGGACTGTCGATTTCTTGCTTAAAGGCAAGGAAAAATCTACGATGATTTTCTACAAAAACATGTCCAAGGGGAAGTACTTTGGCAACTAGATGGTCGATCTCTTGCTTAAAGGCAAGGAGCAAACCTATGATGGTTTTCTACAAAAACCTATCCAATGGACAGTACTTCGACCATCGAACTACCGACCTCTTGCTTCAAGGCAAAGAACAAAAATAACCTGTCCAAGGGACAGTATTTTGGTAGTTGGACTGTCAATTTCTTGCTTAAAGGCAAGGAACAAAACTACGATGATTTTCTACACAAACATGTCCAAGGGGCAGTACTTTGGCAACTAGATGGTCGATCTCTTGCTTAAAGGCAAGTAGCAAACCTATGATGGTTTTCTACCAAAACCTATCCAATGGACCGTACTTCGACAATCGAACTACTGACCTCTTGCTTCAAGGCAAAGAACAAACCTACGATAGTTTTCTATTGTAACCATATTGTAGAAGCATGATTCAGACTCAGATACGAGGGCTTAACCTAATGCTAACTAATTGCATAATCTTATGGTACACTGAACAGGGAATGGAATGCAATGTGACATTTTAGACTAATAACATTGACATAAGGCAAAAAATAAGAAGGGCTTTTCTGATTCAAAAAGATATGTTCTACAATTAAATTGTTCATTCCAAAAATCAAGTCGTCAGACCATAGGTTTGGTAACCATGACTTCAACTTACATAGAACCTTCTAGAAACAAGGATTTGTGCAAACTGCTGTCATACAGTACAGGGACCACAACTAAAGGGCCCATGTACAAAGTAAATACACTTGGACATGTCATTCACCAAACAGTTAAAAAGGTTTTCCATGCAAATAAAGAAGTATATTAAGTGCATACACAAACGTCCACCAGATATTAAGCCATATAACTACACATAAAGGTAGATTTAAAGATATAAAACAATGAACAAAATTCAATAGTAGTATGACCAGATGCAATCTAGAATAAATAACAACATTCATCTATCTAAAGGATCCAACATGAGTTCTTTCCAGTATCATTCCTTCATCATGCCTGCATGGAGCCAAAATTTCTAAAGTAAGCTAAAATTGCTCAAATTCTTTGCCTTGTGGAGCAGACAGAACTCAGCTTCTAGCAACAAGCATGCATGCAAACAAGAAAAGTTTGATGAAATCAACATTAGAGATGGGAACACATACCTTTGGTCCCTTCACAGCTAGATAATCACCAACGCACATTTCCCGGAAGTGATGTGACATCCTTCCTTGCGGATACATCTATTTATGCACATAATCATAAAACCATTAATACAATAGACATTATGCCAACAACCAACACATAAAAATCCCCATCAGATCCCTCGTGAAAATGAATCCTTATGAACACATGAAAGTATAGTTCAACTACCCCCCCCCCCCCCCCCCAAAAAAAAAAAAAAAAAAAAAAAAACCCTTCAAATACAACCTAAATAAATCTTGCAAACCCATGTCTAAGAATAGTGTGTGTTTTACATATACCTTGATGACTAACTCGAAAGATCCAACATCAGAGTCCAAAGTAGTTGGGGTGTAAGGTTTAATAACCTCTTCACCTTGGCCATCCTTACCCCTATTTTGATAAAGTAAATATCAATCAAAATCTAATCAGGGAAAAGAGAAAGAAAAAAGACTAAAAAAAAGAACAACAGAGCCAATATTTGAAAGATAAAGCATCTACAAAAATACAATCAAGCACAGATTTTGAAGTACATATAGAATCACAGTTGTACCTGCAGCTTATATGTTGTCCAATAGGAAGTCCCAAGACTGAAGTAGATGTAGGAAGTTCAAATTTGAACCTGGCCACATTATGACTGATCTGGGTTTTCTTCACAAGCTTGAATTCCTTGAAGTTCTCAGGATTTAAGCACCCTATCAAGCAAATCCCATATGTTATTAAACAAACACACAAATTGGTAAAAACCCAGTTTTACAAATTGAAAAACAAACTAATTTAAAAACTGCACAAGATTGATTAGCCAGAATTTTTGAAAACCCATTAAAAATCAAGACACAAATAGTCAGAAAAACATAATAGACCTTTGGGTTTTTTGGAGGAAAAGAAGAAAGCAGCAGCAGCAACAATGGCGAAAAGGGCAACAGCAACACTGACGATCTGGATATCAAATGTTTGTAAGAAATCCATTGGTATTGAGTAAGGTAAAACCCCTATCGATCTCCTCTTCCTCTTCCTCTTCCTCCTCCTCTTCCTCTAAATGTGGATTTTAGTGTGAGGTTTCAGAGGTTTTTTACCAATAAATGGATGGTATTTAACATTCTCCCAGATAAGAAACTGGCTCCTGCGGTCTTAACGCCTACCAACCAAATCAATCATTTTTATATGGAAAATGTTCTCCTTTGCTTTTTTTAGATTGAATATGGAAAATGTTCTTTAAATGGGAAATCCTGTGCAATTTTGTGGTATTTTGCTTATAATTTGGTTATATATGTATATATAGTAGTTCATTTGATAGTTTTGACACAAAAAATAAAATAATTATAAATATGATATTTTGTCTTATTACATATTTTAGTATATTTTACCATTATTGGCTATTTTAGCTCAGAGTTTTGCTAGCGATTTCAAATTTACCAAATGTTTTATTAATTCTCTCACATGGTGTGGGATTCATACAAATCACATGTATGTGATTTTATGTGAAAGGTTTGGCAGAATATTTAGATTTCGTTTGGTAAGCAATTCAAATTATAGTTTCATCCATTAATTTGAGTATATTGTTTGTTTTGAGCTTTCAAATTATAATTCTACACCTATTTTTCAAGCGTCCGGATCCTTTAGAGTCATCCTCTAGAGTGGTCCCTTAGAGTGCAACACGTGTCCCATTATCGCATCCAACGGCTGAGATGATCCCTCACCAAAACGGCGTCGTTTTGGTGAGCTAGACCAAAAAAAAAAAAAAAAAAAAAATTTACAGAGCTGCAGATCGAGTCGAGAGAGGGGAGGAAGAAGAAGAAAATGGAATTGAAGGGAGGACAGATCGAGTCGAGAGGGAGGAGGAGGAAGAAGAAAATGGATTTGAGAGAAGAAAATGGATTCTGTCAAATCTATTGTTGGGCTCTGAGGGAAAGATGAAAATGGATTCTGAGGGAAAGATGGGTTTCGGAGCATACAAAACTCAAACTCGGGGGAGTTGGAGTCGCTGCTTCGTCTTCCACTGCTGCAAGGTGAGAGTATTGTTGGGCTTGCCATTTGAGAGAGAGAGAGAGAGAGAGAGAGAGGGAGAGAGGAGAGTTGGGAAGTTATATTGGGTTCCTGAGGAGAGAGAGGGAGAGAGGGAGTGTTTCGAGTAGTCTACAGATGCAATAGAGAAAGGACAGAATCCATTTTCTCTCAAATCTATTTTCTTCCAATTTTTCTTTTTTGGTCTGGCTCACAGAAGAAAATGGAAGTTCATCCATGGTGATGAACTGCAGCTCTGTAAATTTTATTTTATTTTATTTTTTTTGGTCTAGCTCACCAAAACGACGCCGTTTTGGTGAGGGATCATCTCAGCCGTTGGATGCGATAATGGGACACGTGTTGCACTCTAAGGGACCACTCTAGAGGATCACTCTAGAGGATGACTCTAGAGGATCCGGACGCATTTTTCAAAACTCAATTAAAAACATAATCATTACTTTTCAAAACTTATAACTAAACACATAATTCAAAACTCTTTTTCAAAACTCAATTCAAGTCAATATTTTAATTTTGTTAAGATTTTAAATATTTAAATATGTTACGATTTTTAAAATTTTTAATTTTTTGAATATTTTTAAATATTTTAATTTCAAAATATTATGATTTTAATTTTTTAAATTTTAAAATATTTTATAAAAATAAATTCAAACTCTATTTTATAAAAATATTTTAATTTTTTTGTTATGTATTTGGTTACGATTTGAATGTAGAGTTATGAAGGTAGTATGGAGTTTCGAATTATGTGTTTGGTTATAAGTTTTAAAAATAACTTCTTAATTGAGTTTTGTTTTATGTGTTTGATTACGATTTGAGTGTAGCGGTATTTTTAAATTTAAAATATTAACATTTTAAATTATTTAAATTTTTTGAATATTTAAATTATTTAAATTTTTACGATTTAAATTTTTTGAATATTTATTTTAATTTTTTACTTATTAAATTTTTTAGATTATTTAAATTATTTAAATATTTATGATTTAAATTTTTTGAATATTTATTTTAGAAAAAAATTATTTCTTTTGTAGTATTTTCAATTAAAAAATTGATTAATGTTATTTTCTGTTAATAATAAAATTTTTAATTGAATTTTAAAAAGAGTTTGGTTATAAGTGTTGATCAAAATTTTCAAGGTATGAAAATAGTGTGTTTTGTTATGAGTTATAACAATTTGAATTAAGTTTTGAAATTTTTTTTCAAAACTCATAACCAAACAAATTTTCTTACTTCACATGTCAAATCAAACTTTCAAAACTCAATTTCACATTCAATTCAAAACTTAATTCAACACTCTATTCAAAAGCCATAACCAAACAAATTTTCTACACTCAAATCATTATTCCACGACTCACAAACTCAAATACAACTCATATTCTCAAATCATATTTATAAAACTCTATCAAACACAACCTTAGTAATTTATTTGGGGTCTCTAGCATTTTCCTTTAGGTAAATATAGTCTCTAGCCAAACAAAGCCATTATGGTATTAGTTATTTAGAGTTGATCTAAATAAATGTATTTATTTAATAAGGATACTTATTTCGATCACATCACTTTTTTATTTTTTTACATTTTTTTTTTTTATAAAAAGTTAAAAATAAACTAAATAAGCAAACTATAAACAATATCACGTTGATTATGATATTATTTTTGTTATGAAGAAGTATTAGTTGTACCTTTATGTGGTATATGATTTTCATTTTTTATAAAGTTATGAACTCCAATAAGATTGAGTCATGACATTTATATTGATCAACCTCACTAATGTCATAATTTACATATTTTTTAGAGTGTGTATCATACTATTACCCTCTTTAAATTTATGGGTAAATTAAATTTGGTCGCATTTATGTTTTGCCATTTTTTCATTTTAATTTTTGAAGTTTTTTTTTTCTTTCATTTTCATATTTTAAATT
This sequence comes from Camellia sinensis, assembly GCF_055761805.1. Taxonomy (NCBI): domain Eukaryota; kingdom Viridiplantae; phylum Streptophyta; class Magnoliopsida; order Ericales; family Theaceae; genus Camellia; species Camellia sinensis. The sequence continues at coordinate 67,646,232 of NC_138972.1, forward strand.
TTCTCATTTCTTTTTAAATTTAATTTTTATTTAAAATTAAACAAAAAAAAAATGTCATGTTACCTAACATATAACATAAAAAAATATATTATTATATTATAATTTAAATTTGTATTAGAAATGTGAGTTATATATAAATAAAATATTTTTATGATACATGACTATGAATGTGTTATTTTGTGCTATAGTTTTGGTAGTAAAAAAAAAATAAAAAAATAAAAAAAATCAAAGACTAAAATAAGAAAACATTCAAATATAAAGGGGGATAAAGTATAATTTCTCTTTGAATTTATATATTTGGCTATGGTATATATTTTAATATTGTATAATTTGTTTCGGTTTTAATAAATTTTTAATTTTTGTATGTTTATTTAATTAAATATATCTGTTATATGAATATTTAAATATATTTTAAATTTATAATTAATTTTTTATATTCTCAAGCATCAAAATAATTATTATTTACGATTTAACAATGCTTTAGAGTTATTAAATTAAATAAAACATCATTACTCATATACATTTATTAACATTATTCTTTATTTTTATCTATTTTAGATAGAAATATATTTTTTTTAAAGACAAATGTTAACAAATGTCCTCTATGTATTGTTTAATGCTGAGAAGTGTATATAAAGTGTGTTGAAAATATATAAAATTATTAAAAAATTTATAGTTTTAATTTCAGTAAAAATACAATTTTTTTGTATTTTACTTATACCTAGAGGCACTTGTTAGCACAATATATATATTTTTTAATGATTATACGCCAGTTAAGAAAGAGTGATTTTGTAAATTATTAATTTTTACCTTAGGATTAGTAGAAATTATGCCTATTTAATCATATTTTGCAAAAATAGAAATAGGGTAAATTACACTTACTTTTACTAAAATTTGAAGAAAATATAATTAATCACACTTTTGATTTAATTATATAACTTCCTTTAAGGTTTTAATTTACCTAACACGTATACCTTTTTTATTAGTAATTTATTAGTCATATGAATAAAAAAAAATGATGTTATCATCTCTTTCCTACTAAAATATATATTTGTCTTATTTATTTTATTATCTACTCCCCATTAACATTGGTTTCAATCATTTTAGCTGTATCAAAAGAAAAATTAGTGTAATTATATCAAAAGTATGAGAATAATTATATTTTTTTGAATTTAAAAAAAAAATAATATAATTTATTCTTTATATATAAAAGGTAATGCTATACTACATATCCCTCAAAAGATGGGTATCGGTTACACCTAGGGGTAGGCAACAGTTTATCCGAACCGTTCAAACCGCCCAATCTGCCCAACTCGCATATAAATGGGCGGTTTCGCAAACATAATGCGGGCGGATGCGGTTTGAAATATGACAAATTTGCAGGTCGCGGGCGGATAGCGGGTTAAACTGCAACCCGAAAAAACCGCCCGCACTTTAATTATTATTATTAATTTTTTTTATATACCAACTTTGTAACTTTAACAGAAGCACCATTATGTTATCTATGACACTAGAATCCTTATTTTTAAATATTTCTCAACTTTCGCCATTATCAAGTCCTAAAATTGGTTTCTTATATGATTTTTATTGGTGACTCATCCACTTTTTCCTAATAAAATTTTCCTTCTGGTGGTCGATAGAACTTCTAGTTTGATTATTGATTACTGAACTGACAATTCTAATTGAGTTCAACCTTAATGCATTGATATACATTTTTTTCATAACAAAAATGCTAGTGTAGGGTCTCTTTGTTTTTGGTACTTTCATTTAATGCATTGATATTCAATTTTTATTTGTAAACTCATCAGAAAATTGTTGTCAAATGATCTCGAATATATAAAATGAATCTGATGCCTAAATTCGATGGGAAAAAAAAAAACTCAAAAATTAATTTTTTTAAAAAAAAGTGTAAACCGCAAACCGCCCGCACATCTGCAAACCCTACCTGCACAAACCGCAAACCGCACTGCGGGAGGTTACGGGTTGACTTTTTCCCAAACCGCATAGATGCAGGCGGGTCAAAACCGAACCGTAAACTGCATAAAATCGATCCGCGAACACCCCTAGCTACACCCTTATTACTCATTTTTGTAATATATGTTATATATATTTTTTATAATTGTTACGTATTTCTTCTGATTGAGTTACGATAATTTGCCGTTTAGAAACGAAATTATGTATTTATGTAATAATGTTACACAATTTTTTGTTAGAAAATATTTGGATAAAAAGATATGTAATATTACCATAAAAATACATAATATTATCACAAAATGTGTAACTTCCTTGCTAAATTATAAATTATCATAATTTTATTAAAAAATTATGTAATATTTATTATAAAAATATAAAATGTATATTATAAAAATACATATAAAAAGTTTACCATACAAAGAGCTGAATAAGGAGAAACCAGGGGCTATAGGTGGATAGTAGGTTGGGTAGATGAGAGAGAAAATGGATTGTTTATGCAGTTTTGCTTTGAATCTTGTGAGGGATACCTCACCCCCCAAAAATAAAAATAAATAAATAAAACAAAATGCGAGTTTGGTGAGGATAGGTAATGCAGTAGTCACAAACTAGCGGGAAAAGGACAGAAAGATGCGAGGAGAGAGAGGGGAGATGGGGGTAGGTGGAAGACCGAAGAAAGTGATGGAGGAGGGTTACATACACAAAACACAAGTGTATCTATCTATGTAGTTCCCACCAAACCTTCTCTATTCTATTCTAATCTTTGTTTTGGAAAGTAATAAAAAAAAAAAAGAAGTTAACTTATTAATTTTTTTAAAAAAATATAAAAAAATGTAAAAAAAAAAAAATATGATCTAAATAAGTTAATAAATTAAAATTTTTTAATTAAAATATAAAAAAATCATTAAAGACAATCAAAAACTCATTTGAAAATAGTTTCTAAAAATTATAACCAAACCAGACATGTATTTGTAACCTCACATCACAATACTATTAAAAGAAAATCTCACAATTCGTCAAATTACATTTATTTTTAATTTTACCCTTACAATCATATTTACAATTTATTTTTTTATCCACAAATGTAATTCGATAAAGATATTATCTAATCAATTTAATTTTTTATAAATATATTTTATTAATATTTATATAAAAAATAAACTATTAAAATTATTAAAATATAACCTAAAACGTACACCACACTGCTTCAGCACCGCAGTGACCCATATCTGCTACCAATTCGTCAGTAACAATTAATGTCTATTTTTATAATTCTTTATGTCAAATGGTAGCAGGAAAAGCATATTCAATATAATAAATATGACAATTTCCAAATTCAAGCCCCCCATTTAGACTTCTTTCTTCTTTGTTTTTGTAATTGATTGGAGATGAATTATAGATAGGGATGTCAATTTGAACTCAACTCAACGAACACTCAAGGATTATCTCATATTCATGAATTATATCTAATATTTATCTCAAGTTCTCAACTCTCTCTCTCTCTCTCTCTCGTTCTTCTCCATCTACTCTCTGTGAGAGAGATGACGGATCCCTCTTCCAAGATATTAACTAATTCCATGACACTCAAGGATTTCCCAATGGAAAAAGCATTTGTAACACTTTGTACTTCTTAAACTAGATATTAACTAATTCCATAACACTCAAGGATTTCCCAACGGAAAAAGCATTTGTAACACTTGTACTTCTTGAACTAGTGAGATTGCTCTTGACACTCTTATTATTGTACTTGGAGCCTCTTTGATTCATTTTGGAATATTGATTGAGGTGGTATCATAATGGTAAAATAAGATTGAACCAAAAACATTGATTCAGATAAATTGTCCTTTGAGTAGTCTTCACTCTTTTGTGTTTTTCTCTTTCCACACTTTGAGTTTGGATATGAGGTTACAACCACTGGAAATCGTGTTTCCAAGGCTTGGATTTGGATACAAGAACGACCTAAAATGTAATCCGGACGAGGAAGTTATGCCTGTTTAAAATTTGGATACCTGTGTTGGATGCAAGTCCGCTCGAGTGAACTTTTGACTGCTCGTGTAGTCTGCACGAATTATGGCACTTTAAAGTCACTTTTTAGCCCAAAATATTTATTCTTTCTTCCTCTCTTCTCTCTCTCTCCTCCATACCCGAAACCCTAGAGCTCCAAACACTTGATTTCTCTAATTTCTCCCTTAAATCCACCCTAGATCCTTCAAGAAAATTGAAGAACAAGTCTAGTTTGAGATATCTACCAATTGTTTCGCATTTTCTTTGAAATTTCAAGTGGGTTTCCATCTTATGCTTCAATTCTTGAGGTAGGGGTATTTTTAACTTATCATATCTTTAATTTGAGACCCATATGTGATAATTTCATTAGATATTCACCTTTGTAGATGTATATATACATATTTGTATGGATTGTGTATGCTAATAAATGATTTGGAAGGATGTGGGCAATAATTCATGATTATGGATGGAATTATGTCTATTATTGAAGATTATTGTTGTTGATGATGAAAAATAGTCTCTAATTCATGAAAGAGAGAAAATCCCTAATTTTCTACAGACCCTAGTTTTGAAACTTGTTCAATAAAGAGGGTTTTGCTCAATTGATTTTTAAAACATGAAATTGGGTGTGTTTATTTGACTTTGAGGTCGAAATATGAATTATTGGATTATTGTGAATTGAATCATCCTAGGGGAAATTGAAAACTTTAAATTCATACATCATATACAATATTTAATTCTTCTTGTGATACTAATGTGTATGAATGGTTAGAAGGGCTAAAAGGGGGTTTTGCTCAATTGGCCTTTAGAACCTAAAATTAAGTGTATTTACTTGACTTTGATGTTGAAAACTTAGGCTTTGAGACTTTTACATCAAAACTGGAGACGGTGATGGTTATATATTGAAGAATCTTCTCATTGTTAACATATGAACTATTGAATTGTTATGCATTGACATTATTATAGGGAAATTGAGATTTGGAAAATTCATGCATCATAAACTTTTAAAATTTTATCTTGTGACGTTTAAAGGTTGGCATATTGAAGGAGTTGAAAGGGGATAAATAGTCTATGAGTCCGCGTAGTGAGTCGGGTTTGGTTGAGTTGTGTAAAGTAATTGGTATCCGCACGAGGAGTCAACGTGCCCAATTGCCCTATGCATATTGCCGAACAAATATGGAAAAATATTTTTGGGTGTCCATGAGCCCGCCGTTTCAGGAGTCGGCAAATGTAGAGAAACATGATTTTTGGTTGTCCACATCCCCGCTATTTCAGGAGTCGGCACATGTGGAAGGAAAAATGGTTTTTGGGTTCCCATCGCCCAACCGTTTCTGGAGCGTCAAATGTGGGACTATTTTCAGTATACAAAATCTATATCTATGTATTTGTTTTGAATTATGGCTCTTACTTGGGATGTCATAGTATATTTACCGCCCCTGCTTTTGCAGGAATGATTATCTAATATCCTGCTTGGTCATTTAAACTTATAAAGAAGATTTACGTTAACATAATTTTTATACTTGCATAGTATGACCATGTGTGTTTCAATTAAATATATAATTTGTTAAATATACTTCCTACTAAGCACTCACTCACCTAAATGATTTACTATGGAAAGCAATGTGGACGAAGTATGAATGATCACTTGTTTGATGTTTTGTGTTGAAGCCTTGGGGTTATTTTGTATAAATATAAAGGATTTATTTTTAAATCAGGGACACTTTCGATAGAGTGTTGTCCCTTTTTTATTTCTCTATTTTGTATAACTTCGTAGCTTTTGAACTATTTCATTTTAACCATGCATATAAACTGACTATATTGAAATTCTTGAGAATAGTTCAATAGGAAAGAAGTGTTATGGGATTGTATTATTATTTTTTTATCTACTGTTTGTATCTATGTGGATTGAGATAGGGGAACAGGATTTGGGAGGTGTTTTCCCAGAACGTTACAAATTGGTATCAGAGCTAACCAGGTTTGAATACCTTGGGCTCATAGGAAGTGACATTTGTCACAATGGTTTTACTAGGCTAGGATGCGGCGCTTATGTGCTTTGCAAGCTTTGTGTGTTTTTGTGGCTATGTGGGTATGGGAATAAGCTTCTGGGATACAACTTGCGCCTATTGCATTCATCAAAATCTTTTTTGAAAGGCACCTGATCAATGTTTTTTCCACTTGAAAGTCTTTGAGCGTCATGGGGTAAGTTGATGTCTTAGAAAAGTGATTTGTATGTGCTCTACGTGACTATGTACTTACGTGGTTTGCCTTATGTGGTGTACATATATGTATAAGTGTATGTTTAACTCAGATACGACGTGTGTGAATTTGTGCGGAATATTAAACTATGAGTTGATTTTGTCTTTACCTTGAGGATGTTTCTCCCTAAGAAAAAGGGATAAGATAAACTACAAGGGTCAGACTGACGAGTCAATATGATTTAGAATTTACATTGGATCATAAGTTAAATGGTTTTGTAGAATAATGGGTGTATGCATTACCATCACATGATGGAGACTATGATGCACAGTAAATGATTTGTCATTATGAGGAGAGCTATTCTGAAGCCTTACATCAAATTGTGGAAGTGAGCTATATAAAGGATTTTGGAGGTAAAGTTTGTTAGAAATTAGACTAGTTGTAGTAGTATAGTGTTGAGGTTTTAATGATAAGTGGAGCCACTTAAAGTATAACGTCCTAGAGTGATGCTGTCAGAATAAGTAAAAGCTAGTTCTAAATTTCACTGGGATGGACTAAGTTAGTTGTGGTTGGAATGCTCTAATTGTTCGATTGACTATTTATGAGGATTGTGTTGGGTCTTAAGCTAATTATTTTGGCATGTATTTAGAAATATGTGTGGTCTTAACATGAAAGAAATTGTAGGGTGTTGTGATGTCCAGTTTCATTGCGTGTTGTTTCCTTCTTGTCCTCTTTGAGTTGTGGTGTTTGAGAGCTTTCTTTCAAATTCTGGTTCTTGTCTAACTCCAAGTTGAGCGTCACTTGTTTCGGAGGGTGCGCGGTCAAGTCTGGAGTGTCTAGGATCGAAACAATGAAATTCTAGACTGGAGACCAGGACCGCACGTACGGGGTCTTGGGCCGCACGTGCTGGGGATGAGGCCGCACGTGCGGGGAATGGTAAGTTTTAGAGGGTTGCACACTGCCTAATATGCTGGTGCGGAGGGGGAGGTGCGGAAGGAGCCGCACGTGCGAGAGGCACGCTCCGCACGTGCAGGGGCAAGTGCCGCACATGCGGTCAGACCAGAGTCTGAGAGGCTCTGTTTTTCTTCTCTTTTTAGGCTGTGGGTATCACTTTTCTTTTGTCACTCTCTCACTAAAAATCATCTCCTCTCTCTTCTCTCTACATTCCATACACCAAAACACTTAGAATTCTTGATCTCTTTAGATCTATTGCATTTCTACTGCAAGTTCCTTCATCAAAGTCAAAGAGCTCCTCAAGAGCTACATTGTGTGCGGTGGAGATCTCATTTCAACACCATCAATTCTAGGGTTTCATCTCCTTGTCTTCTTCAAACCTGGAGGTAGGGAATCACTTAGAGTTATATATATGTTTTGCAAGCTTTTGATTGATTTTTGAGAACTCTCCTTTGTTGATTTTCGAAAATGGGTTTTGGGCTCAAGTAAATTGAGGGTGTTGTAGAAGAATTTCATCTTTTGTTCTTTTTAAAGACTTTTCTTGAAATGTTGAACTACATGGGTTGAGATTGAGGTATTTAAGGAGGTTTTGTAAAGGGATAAGGAAATGTTGGGGTTTTTGGTGAAAAACCTAGAAATTGGGGGGTTTTTAGAAACAATGTGGGGATTAATGGACTTTTCTTGAATTAAATGAAAAAGTAAGTGAGAATTTCATATTAATGTTACAAATGTGAATATTTCTTAACGTATGGAGGTTTGGAGATTATACTTGAAAATTTTGTTAATGCTTATACACATGTATATATGGATTGGTGCATTGTTGAGTTCCATAAATTATTTAAATGGTGAATTAGAATAGTTGGCACGTATTATTAGACTTGATTAAGCATGTGGTTATTTTGTGAAATAACATTAAAGAGAGAGAAGAAAGGGAAAACGTGATTGTTATGGTATTATCGTTGAGATTCTTGAGAATGGAAAAATGTTATGAGGCATTTATAATTGTTGCATTACACACTCATTTCCTCGATTATTATACATTTTGAATTGAGTTTGGAAACGTTTGCATTGAGATAAGTATATATATTGAAATGAGAACTATGGAAATGTTTGTGGGGTAAATACGTTGGTAAGTCCGGATAGCAGGTGTAGATGAAATTGATAAGTTGGCTTGAGCGTCTAGGGTGAAAGATCAAAAACACGTGCGGAGGAGGTACCACTTCCCTTCCGGTTAGCAACCGATAAAGTGGGGTTTTTGATAGTGCTAGTTGAGCCTACTTGCAGACACCAACCTAGGGATTACCTGAGTCGTATTTACCGCCCCGTTGAATAAAATTGTAAAATTTGGAATTGTTGAGATTTCAAACTATGGTTGACCATGATGACTTTTAAAAGAAAAAGCATGTAAATGAAATTCTTTTTAAACTTTGGCGTTGCATGGCATTTGCATTTGATATCAGAAAATATGCATAAACGTATATACTTTGTTAAGGATTCTCTACTGGGCTTTACGCTCACCCCTACGGGATTTTGGTGCAGAAAAAGATGTGGTGATCCCGCCGAGTTGAGGACCTCAACACATTTTGGTGAAGAGTAATAACTCTCTTTTGTTGTGATATATTTTGCTAGCCAAGGGCTTAAAGTGTATGGGTTCGTGAAACCATTTTTGTGTAACCAGGCTTAAGCTTCGGAAATTGTAAGCCCATGAGGGTATTGTTTTATTTTTAGGATTTGATATTCTACATGCTATAAATTCATGTATTTTAATACCGTTGAATGTATAATTTGCATGTGGAACTTTTGTACACATTTTGCTGATTAATGATGTAAAGGTTGGAGACCTATCTTTATTTCTTAATGGACGTTGATTAATGTACTTAATTTGTGTTGGGTTATTTTGGGGCGTTACAGGTGTAGTAAGAGATGCTTGTTTCAGAGAGTTTATCTAGTTCAGAATCTTGTAACAAGTTCTAGGTGAACGAAGTATGTAAAGAATTTTGGGATGAGATTGAATATGATTTAAATTGCACTGTGTGATTAAATTTCTAGTGATGGAAAATAGTGGCTATGAAATTGTGTTATGAGTATTGAAGGTATGGATATGTAGGCTAGTTTTGAATGCCTTTGGGACTAATGGGGTCAATTGTTTTGGAGTTGTTTGTTGATGTACTTGAGTGTAGTAAATGGATGCTTACCAAGATGATAAGTAATTGTGGTAACAAATTAATGTTCTTAGAAGAACTAATTTTGAATGAAATTGTGAGAATGTTATGATTCAATAAAGATTGTGACTAGCTATTTTGGGATAGTTGATGCGACTATAATTTGAACATGGAAATTTGTTATTGGTCCACCAAGAGTAATTAATGTTAATTTTTAAAGTTACCCTTAGCTAAAAGTTATAAATTGTGACGACCGGAGATATACATGAGTACTCTGAGTTAAGTTTGGTGTGTGTAATGACAATGTGGTTCAAGAAACCAAAATGGAGATTTATTTTGTATCTCTTGACCTTTGACCATAAGTTGTCTTGTATCCTCTATGTGAAATTTATGATTCCCTTGTACTGGTCCTTAGTTTCCCCTTAAGGGTAATGAGAATTTTGTTGTTGATATATTATTCTGGTATTGCCATTGAGTTTAAGTTGGGTGTACTTGAGCTTAAGTTAAATTAACGGGTATTTAGTTTTACTTGATAGAGGATGATTCTTTATTTCAATTTTATTCTATCCTGATTTGTGGTGAAATTATTTTAGAAGAAGTTATTTGATAGACACCATGTCGGGAAATAAATTGATACAAAGTATTTTTGTTATTTGGTTAGTCATGGAGATTGTTTTGGAATGACCATTGTTAACAGAGAAGAATTTCTTAAAGTGAATAAATGGTATTATAGCTTGTGGTTATATCTTTAGAGTTTCAGTAGGAGGGAGCTGATCAGAGACTTCAAAGGAGATTTCAAAATAACTACAACTATGAGTATTTGTTGGTGTAACCTTTCGTCTTAAGTTGTGTAGCCATTTGTGGTGGGTTAGATATGGTGGTTGGCGTCGTTTTGTGACATGAGCAGTTGTGAAAATTAGATTTTATTTTCATTTTGATAAGATGTGGTGAATGACTTTTCGAGTTAAATTATTTTTTAGGGGCGGAGCAGCTTTAGTAGTGATTGGATTGGAATGCTGAAAACATGATTTTAGTTAGAGATTTTGTATTAGAGGTGTAGTATTATTTTGGTAAGAGATGCATATTGAATTTCATTTGGAGAGATTTTATTGTAATATGAGATTAATTTATTTGTTAACGATGTGAATCATTGTCATTGAGTAAGTTCGTGTTATAGAAAGTATCGAATTCAGGTTTGATCTCATGGGACGTCATAATATTGGTGTGGAGTTGTGTTTCAGCTATGGAGTTAATGTCATGGCTTTGATTCCAAGGAATGTAGTGTGTTGTGCGAGTATAGGTAAATGATGCAAGGGTAGAAGGTTTCCTTAGGTAGCGTGTTAATTATTGTTCTAGCATTAGGAGAGGTTGATAGGGAATCGCCTCAAAACTCATTTAAAATTCTAGAAATGAGGTGTGTGAATAGGTATTGATTAATTAGTGAGTGTGTGTCATTTTGAGTGACAAGTTGTGCAAATTGCTTGGTATTTGTTTTTAGTTGGTTGCATGTGATCCCCACGATGTGGTACTTGCGGATTTTTTTTTTTTTTTTGCTGCTAGCTTAGTTGTGGGGGAATGCGACTTCCCAAGTTTATGAGCAAAACTTATCCATTGGTCTTCTTTAACCTTATTGTTATATTTTGAATTGTTGTTGCCTATATGATTGTGATGAGGTCGTGACATTGTAGTGATAGTGATGGAATCCTTGGTTGTGTCATGTTTGGCAATCAGTAGTTGAAATATGTTTGAGAATGGAGTTTTCCTATAGGGTATGACCTTATTTTTGCCGGAATTGAGAATTTATTATTATGGATAAATTAGTGAGAAAAAAGGAAAAATAGTCAAGAAGTGGACGTATCGAGTCTTATGACATATATAAACCTTAACCATCTTCACAAAATCATTCCTTTTTCGAACTCTTCATTTTTACCATTCACTTTTATGTATCTAAACCATTCCTTTATTTATATATATCCATAGTTTTATACCAAATATGAATCCCTTCAAATTTCAAAGATCCGAAAATATTGTTTTTGGGTATTGTTAACTTTTAAGTATTTCAATAACGCATTTAAGCAATGTGTGGATAGGGAACACTAGCTGTATTGCAAGAACGTGGTCTGTAGTGCTTTGATTTTGCTGGGTTGTATCTTGTCGAAAGGCCATGGTTGGCAGATAGAATTTCTATTACAAAATTTTTCCTTCTCTTTATTTTCTTTTCATGACAGGGGGTTGAGGACTTCTAAAGTGATGTGAGATATTCTTTTGAAATTGTGTTTCCAAGTGACTGGTAGTTGTTTTTGGGGTGTGAATGTGATGTGAGAACTATTTTTCTAAGGTTCTGGGTCGCTAGAAAACCGAGAGTTATTCCCTAGAAGTTGAGTCTGTTTGAGGCAGAAGTATGTAGACGCGCCCGCGTGGGGCCTCTCTACAGTTCGGACTCGATTTGATGTCACGGTTCTTAATCTGAACCAAAGAGTCCAAATCTGGCAAATCGTTTTGAGAAAACAGATTTTTAGAAAAAGAAGTGCCAAACATGGACTGCTTTGCCAAATACAGAGTCGCCACCTAAATATTTTTTATGAGGGAATTTAGGAAACCCTGACTCGGTGCCGAAGGCCACATGTCCGTCATCACCAGAGTTGCCTCGGCTCGGGAGCTAGGGTACGATTGGGGAAGGTCAGCTATGAGCACCCCCTCTCGCCCGATCCGAAGATCGGCCTCTACTAACCGTGATATTCGTTTTTGAAAACATTACGTGTTCTTATTCCATTTATTAGCCTAGAATTACTATGTTATGCGCACAACAAACAAGTATAGACTAGATTGCCTAATTTGGGAAAAAGCATTGCATATCCATTTGTTTTGGAAAACGTTTTTGGAATTTGCTACTCGCAAGTAGGCTAAAAAACATGGGTTTCAATGAGTTATTCTAACTCGGGCAACCCAACCTTCACCCACAGGCATTCAAATAGTTTATCACATAAGCATCTAGCCACATGGTAATCATACTATCATGGCAACACCCACACACATGCGAGGATGCTAAAACATAAATACTTACATCGTACTCCATGCCAAAACAATAAACTAGTTAGTAATCATGCGTGATCCTAGTTTATGTTAAAGTGGCTAATGCAACACATACAGAATGCGATTAAGATAGGCTCGGCTAATCTATAATGACATGTGAAATGCTACAACTAATCACGTATTCAATTTGGAATCGAAGTACAAATGCAGTTAGAGTGATGTACCGAGCCCGGTGCATGCAAGACCAATGGATGGATGCACGCATGCATAGCATAAGGAATGCTAATTTAAACATGTCCTATTACTAACCATCATAAGCAGGTAAGTAAAAGGGAAGAAAGAAGTGGGGATTGGAAGACATGCACACACACGCACCCACACTTATTACAGGTTCGCCCTCGCTTGGAGGGACCAAATAAATAATATAGATTAAATAACGAATTAACTAACCTAGCTAATTAATTATTACAAATTACCTAATTAGTTAACAAACTAACTAAGCTAGGAAAAACAGTAAACTGCCTCGGGAAGAGAGTTCGATGCGCGCATGCTCGGGTCTTGCTCGGAAGTGCACTGCCATGCATAGGTTGCCTATGTTTTCCCTGCTATGCTCCTCTGAAGACTGCCAAAGTCTCAGGATTGTTTCCCTGGACATTGGGAGACACCACCGGCTGAATAGAATGGCCACCGACAGTGGCATGAAATCACCGGCTGTGAATTCATCCATCGGCCATGGAAAGATTGCCGGTCGGCACATAGCACTGCCGGTCGGCAGAAAGTTTCTGCAGAATCTGCAATTGACAGCAACAGAGGGCAAGGCAGAGCATGGCAATACAATTCAAGCCATATATGCACCAATCATGTCCCTTATCCTGTTAGTGACTCAAAGGGGCATGCTCCTTGGTTCTCGGACCATCAATCGCGCATTTCCATGCGTGATGGCCCAAGGGACCAAGTGTGCACATTTTGATGTCAAATGCAATGCAAACCAACAAACCAAAGTCCAATTCCTATCACTAGATCAAGGAACAAGACATGCATGCTAGATGCAATGCGACCTAGGCATGCAAGCTAAGGATGCAACATGGAAATGCAAGATGTGCATGCAAGCATGCAAACAACATGCAAGGTAAGCATGCAAGCTAGCGAAGTATGGGCTTAAACATGATTTGGGCAGCTCTAAATAGGCCCAAAACAGTGGCCAAAAGCTTAAGAAAATGGAACCAAACACACATACACACATGCACATGTTAAGGCCTAAACGCTTAAGCATCAAAGGACTACTTTTAAGCACACTTAAAAGGGAGTAATCATGGACATATGACATGTATTATAAGCCTTGAAAACATGTAGGAAATGATGCCAAATTAACCTACCAATGCAAGCTATACATGCAACCAAACCCAAGTACCTAGAACATGGCCATATGACTCATGAAGCAAATGACCAAATTGAATCAAAACAGTCCCGAATCATGCAAAAGTAAGCCTCAAGAACCACTTAGATGGCATCTAAATGACCTAATCCTAGAGGCATACACAATGGCATAAACATGGAGCATGAAACACCAACTCTTGAAGCATCAAAAGGGCCATGAAATGCAAGCATATAAGCATGCTAAGTGGACTGAAATGATGCTATGAATGATGCCAAACCATTAAATCAATGCAAGAATGTCATGCTATACATTCACACACTTAAGGCCAACAAGCCGGAATGCAAAGGGGCTATACTAAGCATGCCAAAGCCAACCCAAACAACCTAGGACATACCTTAAACATGGCAAAATATGCACAAAAGCTTCACAAAGCTAAGCCTAAAACATGCTTGAACAAGGGTTTACAACCTAAGGCATGTTAAGGCAACAAAGCGGCATTACAAGGTAGGTATGCTAAGTATGCATGGTGTACCAAAACCAACTAAAAACAGAGGCATATTATGACATAATAAGCACAAAAAATAGCCAAGGAATGGCCAACATGAAGCTTAGCTAGGTGCTCCCTCAAGAGGCCAAAAATGGTCAATTTCAAGGACAACAAGGAGAGGGGGTGGCCCTCTCGTTCTTGGGACCTCAAGGCACCATCCTCACCTCTGAAATCCCTCAAGATTTCAGTGGTGAGGAGGCCCAAACACCAAGGTCTCGGAGCTTACACAAAATAGCACAAAATGGAGCCTTACAAGGCTTAGGAGGGGCCAAACAACCTCAAACAACAAAACACCCTAAATAAACTATTTAGAGGGCCTAAAAATAGAACTTTTTTGTATTATATGCAAAGCCAAAAAACAGTTTCAAGATAGGTAAAAATAGAATGCAAAAATGGGGTAAAATGGGACTAGTTTCTTACCCTTGTTGACTTTCTTCAAAGATGAAGCTCCAACAGCTTCTTTGAGCTCAAAACAGCTCAAGAACCTCAAGAACAACCTATGGTCCTTCAAGAAATCAAGCAAAGGTGTAACACTATGTGTTTGTGTGCAATAGTAAGACACAAACACACTTAAGCACACACAAAGGCCAAATGAGAGAGAGGTATAGAGATAGAATATGTATCAACCCTAAACCTAAACCCAGAGCTCTCACACCAATTTTCTCTCCAAAATCTCTAACCTAGAGCCAAGAGGGGAGGGCTTCTCTTATAGAGGAGCCAATCTTGTAAAGCTTACAAGGTAAGCCAACAAGGGGTCCATCCCTCCATACACGTGTATGGAGGGGAACAAAATGACATACAGCTGTCTTAAAATATCTGCAAAAGCAGATGAACAGTAATCGGCTGCTCAAAATTTTCATTTTGTAAAAAAGGAGTGTCGACCGGCAACAAACAGTGCTGACCGGCAATATATATTGCCGATGGCAACAAAACACCAGCCGGTGGCCTCTGGCCATGACCGGTGATGTGTGGGGATGCCTCACAAGGCATTCCCTGCCCCTCCAAGGCAAAACACAAGTGTTTGGTGCAAAGCCAATCACTAAATAGTCGAGTTCGGAGATCCTGAGGCAAGGCGCGTAGCCGAGACCTCCGGGAACTCCAAACAAACACAAACATGGATGATCACCGGGTGTTCAAACGGTGACGTCCAAGTCTTGAGGACGGTCAAAAATGGGGTGTCTACAGAGTACTGTAAGGTATTTTAGTGAGACATTTACCCTTGACTTTTAGTTTCATGGAATCGATGGGTTCTTGTGGCTCGTTAGAGGTACTCGTGACCATTTTGTCTAATCCGACTAAATGGGGACCCGTACGTAATTAGAGTCGCTTGTCTGGGTTGGGTGGGCTTTGGTAGTCCTTGTGGATGAGTTAAAGGAAAGACTCACCACTTTATTGTTGCTATTCGTATCATATCTGGTGGATCTATATATTAGTGTAGAACCTGAAAATATGAGAGTTAACCTTAGATTTTGAACAAGATTCTAAAGTGGTGATTGTAATTTAATTTGGAATTGTTCTATCCTTTATATCATTGGGTTGTCTTATCTTCTTTCATGGAAGTTGTTTCTTGTTTGTCACGTGAAATCTTTTGTGTTGGGAGAATCTTCTAGAAACTTGTTGTTGAGTAGAAATCATTGTGATTAGTTGGTGGGAGTGTTAGTTCAATCTCTGTTACATTTGGATTTGTCTAAACTTTAGATCTTGAACTGTTTAATATCGGGGACGAAATTTCCTAAGGTGAGAAGATTGTAACACTTTGTACTTCTTGGACTAGTGGAATTGCTCTTGACACTCTTATTATTGTACTTGGAGCCTCTTTGGCTCATTTTGGAATATTGATTGTGGTGGTATCATAATGGTAAAGTAAGATTGAACCAAAAACATTGATTCGGATAATTGTCCTATGAGTAGTCTTCACTCTTTTCCCCTTATTCGTTTACCACACTTTGAATTTGGATGTGAGGTTAGAACCATAGGAAAGCTTGTTTCCGGGCTTTGATTTGGAGACAAGAATGACCTAAAACGAAGTCCAGATGAGGGAGTTATGCTTGTTGGAAATTTGGGTACCTATGCTGGAAGCAAGTTCGCTCGAGCGGTCTGTGCGAATTCTGGCACTTCAAAGTCACTTTTTGGCCCAAAATCTTTATTCTTTCTTCCTCTCATCTCTCCCTCTCCTCCATACCTGAAACCCGAGAGCTCCAAACACTTTATTTCTTCAATTTCTCCAATTTCTCCCTTAAATCCACCTTAGATCCTTCAAGGAAATGGAAGAACAAGTCTAGTTTGAGATATATATACCAATTGTTTCGCATTTTCGTTGAAATTTCAAGTGGGTTTCCATCTTATGCTTCCATTTTTGAGGTAGGGGTATCTTTAACTTATTATATCTTTTGAAAATCCTAAGTGATTCGTGATTAGATCAAGATTCAAATATTCCAAATCCCAAAAATCCAAAACACACAATCTAAATCAACAAGCACTTATGAAAGTGATTTAGATTGTTTGTTTTTCAGAATAAATAATAAATCGACACAAACGATTTTTACGTGGAAAAAACCACAATTGGACACCTCCAACTGTGATTAAAAAACCACGGGCGAAATGCCACTAATCAATCCACTACTGAAGTAAGAAAGATTACAAAGATAACATACAAATTACCCAACTCAGTCAATTTGTCTTCAAATCTTCTGTAACTCTTTCTCCACGACTTCATCTCGGAACTGATCAATCCTGAAGTTGATTCCACAACCTCACTTGTCGAATTAACGACTACGTATAAAATCAAACGCCTTTTGAAACTATACGCTTGAATCTTCGGAATCCACTGAAGAGAACCCTCTCTTGAATTTAAAGTAACCAACTCCTTGATGTATGTATTTTAGATCATGAGTGAAGAACTCTTCTCAAAACATCAAGGAAAACTCACCAAAACTTCAGAAGAAAACTTCAAACAAAACCCTAGGACTCTTGAATAAGATCTAGGAAAGGTAAACCTAAAACAGACCCAACAAGCGAATTTATAGAATCTGGGATCGCGTGGTCCGCTCGAGCGTGGGAATTCCCGCTCGAACGGAGGCTACAAAATTATGTGATTCATATAAGCTTCACGCTCGAGTGGCAGTTTCCACGCTCGAGCGTCGAATCACACCATCTAGTACTTTTTCAAGCGACTGCAGAGATGCTGAGAGCTTCCAATCCCCGCTCGAGCGTCACTTTCCCCGCTCGAGCGGGGAGACCAAAATTTGAAAAACTAGAAAACTGAAACCTGTAACATCCTTGGTTTTGATCCATGGATTTTGACAACAAAGGGTTCTAACAATCTCCCCCTTTGTCAAATCCCGAACAAAACCATTCTAAAACAGTTATCCTAACAAAATCACAAAAGAACTCAAACAATATTCCAAACTAGTCTAAAAACAATGTTCCAACATAAATAATAATAATAAAAAAAACAACACCACCAACGACGATCCAAATCCATGCTTGTGAACAACTATCCTGAAAGAAAACAACCACACATAAGCCAACCAAAAATATGTGGAACTGGATTAGATGGATGAACTAAGAAATAACCAATGACAAGTCGATAAAAAAAACATCCAAAACAAAAAAAAACAATCCAACTGTACCAAAGAAGGATAAGATAAAAGCAACTGTACCAACATCAACTGTACCAAAATCATCCATCATCCAAAACATCACCAAAAACACTCCCCCTTTTTGTCTGGGAGGGAACAAAAGAAAGAGAAACAAAACAAAATAGCAAAGAGCAAAGATCATGAAGCTGGAGGGGGAGACTGCGTCTGAAGCAAGGTCAAGATCTGAGCCAACTGGGATGAAGACTGTGCCACAGAATCCTCAATCCGCTGGGAAGAAGCCTCCAAAGCACTGAAACGAGCATCGGTAGTGGTCTCAAGATCTGTGAGTCTAGCCTCAAATATATCCATCCGCGCCTCAAGATGGTCAAACCGGGAACCAACAGAGCCCTCGAGGAACTAAAGCTGACCACGAACTGTACGAACTGGAGGGTGCTGCTCCCCCTCACCAAGATCTCCACCAGCAGCAGCATCATACTCGGCCTCCTCTGTCATGGCCGCAGCAGCACTGGGACCTGCACCAGATCTACCCGAACCAGAAAGAATCCCCCTAATGTGAGACTGACTCTGGGAGACAGTCTTTTTGGTAAACGGACGGGAAGGAGAAGCAAATTCGTCCTCATCAAAGGCAGGGACCTTCAATTTTGCTAAAAGTCGGTTAATGAGACAGCCATAGGGTAAGCCAAGATTACTACGCTCAAAAGGAGCAACCATCTTTTGAATGATAAGAGTGGCAAGATTGATGGGACGGTTTTGGGCTATATACTGAAGAACAAAGCCTTGATCCTGGTTAATCTCAGAGTAGTGGGTGGTAACTATGATATTGACACACACAATTAAGTTGAGTAACCTAAATTGTGGAAGAAGTTCATTCTGTTTGATCAAGGAACCAGAAGGCCAAGAACGAGGACAACCACAAAGAAACTGAGTAACCTCATCAAAATCACACGTAGGGCGCACTGGAAAAGGGTAAAAAATAGGAAATCTCTCATGAATCCCTAAAAGCTCGCGGATAAGGTCAGTGGTAACAGTGATTTCCTTGGACCTAACCCAGGTCTTAAAAGATGTTCCAATGTCATTAAGACCATCCATATTGCAATAAAATTCCCGTACCCAAGTAAGATTTTGTGACCCAGAGAACAAAAGTACATGATCCCCACCCAAAGAATCAAAGAAAGATCGGATAGAAATGGACTCAAAGGTGGAGGTTTGAACATTACGTTCAAGGTGGATGGAGCGGAAGGAGTAGGAATCGCGGTATAACTTGGCTTTTTCAGCCGACGGGAAGCGGTCAGTGTTAAATGTAGGGCGAGAGGCTGTAGCCTTACGTCTTTTGAAGGTGGACATGACTAAACAGGACAAACAAACCCCAACCCAATACAACCAAAAACCAACAAGGACAAGAGAAACAACAGAAACATTAGTAACACAGTGATATAGCAACATGAGGCAATGAAAGAAATCTAGAATGCAAAAATGTATGCTGCATGGTGAGGGACTTATGCAGAAAAAAAATCAAGTAACACAAGATAAGAGAGGTAGACTAAAATCCCCAATTTCAAAGTCAATCAAAAACTAGCAAAGTGCCCAAAATACTAACCCTAGATGCAAGACATGGACAGTACAGCATTACTAACTAATCAAAAGCAACAATGAAGGACCTTCAACAAGATGAATAAAGACTCAACAGACCCATCGACATACTGTAAACCAACTCAAGAAAAAAAAACTAAATACGAAGAAATCAAAGAACAGAGAGCCGACAAGAGCAAAGGAGAAAGAGAGAAGAGACAAACCTGAGATGGAAACACACGAAAACACCAAGGAAACACCACGGAAGAGCAGAGGACGGGAAGCGCAAGAAAAAAAACCTAGGAGAGAGAGAGCACTGTGGAAAAAATGAGCTGAAAGGACGAAGGAGGGAAATATATACAAAACCAGTCCGCTCGAGCATGAGATAAAACACGAAGAGACCAGCTCGAGCGTGAACACATACGCTCGAGCTCCAAATCATCCCTCTCAGGACTGTAAGGCAGAGAGCAAACTACTGCAAGGCTCAAAACTACGCTCGAGCGTAAAAAGTGCCGCTCGAGCGGAAAAAAAACTTTTTTTTTTTTTTTAATAAAAACAAAATACTTAATAACAAGAGGTGAGACCTGAAACAAAAGTAGATGAGCACATTCAACCAGAATTGAATACTAAGATGAGATAATCCGCAATTCATGAAGTCTGGAAACTTGCAGTTGCTAAAAAAAAAAAATGACACTGAACATCATGAGCAAAGCAGATAAAATATAATCAGTGATCATAAGCTACATGAGAATGTACAACTCAAAATCCAATATGAGAGCTCACATAAAAAAGTGTGTGTGTGCAATCCATGAGAGGTCACTGAGCTAGAGTTAATCCTAGTAGTGATCGGATGGCTGGACCTCCATCAAGAGTAACTCAACAATACAGAGAAAAGTCAAACCACTAGGAATCGCGGGGTATTTGTTGAGTAAATGCGGAGGCTCCCCCACAAGCAATGAGTCCCTCTTTTTTTTTTTTTTTTTTTTTTTTTTTTTTTTAACATTTTCTTTCTTGTGGGCACTCACTGGTGGCTTTCACTCTCAAGAGTATGGAAACCAAACCAGAGAAGAATGAAATCATAAAGGATGGCCTGGTTGGTGCCTCTGAGGTAGCCTTTTCCTAATGCCCGGACTTCAAAGAACTGAGGAAGAAACCGTGGAAGTGAAAAACAGATGGTAGATGGTTAAGAGACTCAACATCACCCATGATATGCTAGTATCGGTCAATTCCACTGTAAATGTACAAGAAACACTGTTAGTGGTCCATAGAGAACTTTGATCACATGTGCGGAAACCCTTGCAACAATTAATCTCAAGGATGTGTACAGAATGAGATCGTGAGGTTAATGAGCATGGGCATTCAAAATGAGCTATGACCAATGAACAATGAGATCTTGTAAGCAGCATGAGTAGTGTACATAAAAAGTTGGATGCAAGTACAACAGATATCAATGATAATGAGATTATGACATCCAAGCATACATAAGGCAAAAACACTTACACCTACTCAAGTAACAAGTAACACTCTAGTGATTGAGCATGACACCCAAGGTCTTTCTAAGGAACTCAAACCGAAGAAGATCAAGGGGTTTTGTAAAAATATCAGCTTTTTGATGCTCAGTGGGAATATGCTCAAGAACAACAAGGCCCTCTTCCACTAACTCTCGAATAAAATGATGACGTATGTCAATGTGTTTGGTGCGAGAGTGTTGGACAGGATCTTTTGAAATGTTTTTGGCACTTGTGTTATCACAGAAAAGAGTGAGAGTGTTCTGTTCTATCCCATAATCATGAAGCATTTTCTTCATCCATAGCATTTGAGCACAACAACTCCCTGCAGCAATGTACTCAGCCTCAGCAGTCGAGAGAGAGATGGCATTTTGCTTTTTACTATGTCAGGAAACCAGATTATTCCCAAGGTAAAAACACTCCCCGGATGTACTTTTCCTATCATCAGCACACCCAGCCCAGTCGGCATCAGAAAAACCAGTAATCTCAGCTGTAGTATCAGTAGAAAACTAAACCCCATACCCTAATGTCCCATTAACATATTTAATGATGCGTTTGACAGCAAGAAGATGAGACTCTTTAGGACTAGCTTGGTAACGGGCACAAACACCTACACTGAAAGCAATATCAGGACGACTGGCTGTGAGGTACAAAAGACTCCCTATCATACTCCTATAAAGGGTAGGATCAACATCAATACCAGAGGAATCTTTGGAGAGGTGAAGACTGGTGCTCATGGGAGTGCGTGCATGTTTGGCAGACTCAAGACCAAACTTAGACACAAGATTTTTTGCATACTTAGACTGAGACACAAATATACCTGAAGGAGACTGTTTAATTTGAAAACCCAAAAAATAAGACAACTCTCCCATCATGCTCATCTCAAACTCATGTGTCATGCAATCCGAAAAATATTTCACAAGATGTTCAGCAGTGGATCCAAACACAATATCATCGACATAAATCTGAGCAACAAGAATATGAGACTTAGTATGTTTCACAAATAAAGTCTTATCCACACTACCCCTTTGAAAATCATTATCAAGAAGAAATGTAGTAAGTCTATCATACCAAGCTCGAGGGGCTTGTTTCAATCCATACAAAGCCTTGTCTAACTTGTAGACATGATTAGGACATTTAGGGTCCTCAAACCCTTTTGGTTGCTCAACATATGCCTCTTCTTTCAAGTACCCATTCAGAAAGGCACTTTTCACATCCATTTGAAACAATTTAAAGCCAAGAAAACATGCAACACCAAGCAAGATACGAATAGATTCGAGACGTGCAACTGGGGCAAACGTCTCATCATAGTCAACACCCTCTACTTGTGTGTAGCCTTGAGCAACCAACCTAGCTTTATTCCTAACAACTGTACCATTCTCTTCAGATTTATTTTTAAAGATCCACTTGGTACCTATCACATTCATGTCTCTAGGTCTGGGAACTAGAGTCCAAACTTTGTTACGTTCAAATTGACCTAATTCTTCATGCATAGCATTGACCCAACTATCATCTAGCAAGGCCTCTTTAAAATTCTTAGGTTCAATTAATGAAACATAACACATATGTGATACCTCATCCCGAATCTGTCTTCGGGTTTTCATTCGATCCGAGACACTTCCAATCACCTGTTGAGCTGGATGATTCAGTTTCACCCTAGCTGATGGTTTAAGCTCAGGACTTGCGGTGATAGGGGCAACAGGAGTGATGTCCCTTGGAGCACTCTTTGCACTTGACCTTACCTGTGAGGATGGTTCTGTAACCATTTCTTGTGATGGGTCCGCACCTTCTCCTTGATTTTGTGATTCCGTATCCAAGATTGGAGACTCATCATTATCATCCTCATTTGTTGCTGGAGTAGGTGCACCTGTGTCATCTATAACCACATTGATAGATTCCATTAAAGATGAAGTTCGCAGGTTATAGACTCTAAAAGCCCTACTAGTGGTTGAATACCCTAGAAAAATACCTTCATCACTTCGGGAGTCAAATTTGCCCAAAGGCTCTCTATCTTTGAAGATGTAACACTTACTTCCAAAAGTTTTGAAGTATTTTACATTAGGTTTCAAACCCTTCCACAATTCATATGGAGTTTGTAAAGTGCCGGGCCTTAAATACACGCGATTTATGACATAAACAACAGTATTTAAGGCTTCAGCCCAAAACTTTGGAGGAAGTTTCTTACTAAGGAGCATGACCCTAGCCATTTCTTGAACAACCCTGTTCTTCCTCTCAACAACTCCGTTTTTTTGTGGAGTAATAGGTGCAGAAAATTCATGCTTAATTCCATGCATATCACAAAAATCCGAAAACGAACTATTTTCAAACTCACGACCATGATCAGTTCGGATTCTTATGATACGCCCCATGGAAACACCCTGCTCATTTTGGATTTTAAAGACTAAGGCCTGGAAAGCATCAAACGTATCAGATTTTTCCTTTAAAAAATTTACCCAAGAAAATCGAGTAAAATCATCAACAGTTAAAAAAATGTATCTTTTACCTCCGATGCTTTCAGTGCGAGTAGGACCCATTAAATCCATGTGAACCAATTCAAGAGGACGTTTGGTTGTAAAGCTGTTCACCTTTTTATGAGGGGCACGGGTTTGGTTTCCAAGTTGACATGGTCCACACACATGGCTCAAATTCTTACCCAATTTAGGTACTCCTCTCACAAGCTCTTTGTTGGCTATCTTAGTTAGGTCTTTGAAATTCATGTAACCTAATCTTTGATGCCACAAGTCAATGTTACTAATGATGGCAGAGTGACAAGTGAGATCATTAGTAGTAACAATCCCATAGCAGTTATCAGATGTGCGAACCCCATGTAAGACAGTATTTCCCTTTTTATCCAAAATTTCACATTTATTTTTTGAAAACAATACTTCATGATGGGAATCACACATTTGACTAATGCTCAAAAGATTTGCTTTAAGACCATCAACAAGAAGAACATTTTCGAGCTTAGGAAGACCAACAACACTTATAGAGCCCTTACCAATGACTCTAAAAGTGCCGCCATCTCCAAAAGTAACAATTCCTCCTTCATATTTTTCAAGGGAGGTGAAGTAAGATTTGTTACCGGACATATGACGAGAGCACCCACTGTCAAGATACCACATGTGTGAATCACGTGCTTTTAGAGCAGTGTGAACAACTAAACAAGTCAAATCATCTTTTCTCACCCAAATCTTTTTAGTCTTGGTATTTCGCCTAGACATATAAGGTTGTCTCCTAACCCAAAAAGTTTTCGAATTTCTACCCTTTTGAGACACCTTACCAAACAATTCAAAACAATAAGGACGAATGTGGCCATACCTACCACAGTGATGACAAATAAAAACAGGTTTTACCTCCCTTTTGTTGATCTTACCAACTTTAGGTGGATGAAGAGAGAGATCAGCCTGGACTACCTTCAACTTTCCCTTTGCTTGAGTCTTCATGTCATATGAAGTGGAGGCCTGTCCCTTGTGAGCTGTTGCACCATAACCTAGCCCGCTTTTGTCACAACCCATTTGTTGAGACCCGAGGATGTCCTCTAAAGATTTGGAACCTTTGTTCCACATGGCAATAGTGGCTCTAGCAACACGGAGTTCTTCATCTTTTTGACACTCTCTCTTCCAGTGTAGCTTGTGACATCTCAAGACTTTCAAGCTTTTCTTCATATGTGGAATACACCTTTAGTAGTTCATTCCTTTCAGTTTCACAGGATAGAAGTTTTCCATATAATTCTTGCCTATCACTAGAGATCTTGATGATATTCTGCTTTGCTGTTGCAAGTTCTCCTTTCAGCCTGACATTCTCACTCTCACATGTTTTGAGCTTGAGAGAGAGTTTGTCGTTGATTTTGGACAAATTCAGAGATTCCTTGTACAGTTTTTCGTAGGCTTGTTGTAGTTCATCGCCATTGATCTCATCATTATCTTCAGATGTTTCATCATCCTCTTTTTGCTCTTCATTCTCCTTGACCTCATCCAGTCTAGCAACTAAGACAGGAAGGTTGCTAGATGGTAGTGAAGGTGAATTTTCTCTTTCATGGAATTGGCTCAAAATTTCCCATGCCTCTTTAGCCTTTGTGCAATGAACAACCCGTTGCTGTTCTTCAGTAGAAATTGCTCCACGAATAGTGATCAGGGCTCTCTGACTGCTCGGATTGTCAGCCCTATCTGTATCTTCTTCAATGGCCTGCCAGCCTTCTAGATCAAAAGCTCTCAGAAAAGCCCTCATTCTGATTTTCCAAAATAGGTAGTTACTCCCATCAAAGGTAGGAGCATGATGCAGGTTCTGACCACGAGCTAACTCTGCAGGCTTTGGAAGAGTTTGAGTGAAAGTGGACCAAAATGCCATGAAAGCACTATCCCCGTCTTCTCCAGATTCAGGTTCTTCGGTTTCTTGCTCCGACCCGCTTTCATCATCCCAAGGTACAGTGTAGACTTTCTTTCGATTCTTTTTCGAAGGGCATTCAAGGGCAATGTGACCAAACCCTTGACATTCATAGCACTTGACCCCTTGCCCCTTTACAATCTTCTTTTCAGTTTTTGGAGCAAGTTTTGGTGGAAAAGTTTTGGGTTTTTCATTACTCTTGTCTTTAGAAATAGGGTCTCTGAAATTAGGCTTCTTTTTCTTCAATTTTTTTTTAAATTGTTTAGTAAACATAGCCGTCATGTTAGACTCTAAATCAAATTCAACCTCCGGAGTTTTTGCAGACTCATGAGCACTAGTGAAAGCCATACTTTCTTTTTGTTTTTTCTTTGAAATCTGGTGGGCTTCATAAGTCTGCAAGTTTCCAACCAATTGATCAAGCTTGAGGGTATCAACATCCTGAGCCTCCTCAATGGCTGTCACTTTTGGTTAGAACCTTTTGGGTAAAGACCTCAAAATTTTTACAACAATTTTAGCTTCCGGGATTTTTTCCCCGAGTGTGAAATAGGAATTCACGATATCACTAAGTTTTGCATAGAAATCATAAACGTCTCCTCATCGTGCATAAAAAGGGTTTCAAAGGATGAGGTGAGACGTTGAAGTTTTGACCTTTTGACAGAAGTAGTACCTTCGTGAATTGTTTCAAGAATGTCCCATGCCTCTTTTGCTACCTCACACGTGCAGATACGACGAAATTCTTCAGGTGTGACGGAGCAAAACAGGGAATTGAGAGCCTTTCTGTTCCAACTCGAGTTTTGGTAATCAGTAGTGTCCCATTTATATAGGGGTTTAGGAATATCCACACTATTAATGGTGATAGTAGGTTCACTCCACCCATAAATTACGCTGTGCCAAACTTTCTCATCGATAGATTTTAAAAACGCTCTCATACGAGCTTTCCAATAAGAATAGTTTGTACCATCGAGTAAAGGACGTCTATGGGTCGAGTTATCTTCACGAATAGAATCCATATCACTAGTCACACAAAATCACACTCCTATATTTTTTAAAAAAAGAGTGACCCGCTCTGATACCAATTGAAAATCCTAAGTGATTCGTGATTAGATCAAGATTCAAATATTCCAAATCCCAAAAATCCAAAACACACAATCTAAATCAACAAGCACTTACGAAAGTGATTTAGATTGTTTGTTTTTCAGAATAAATAATAAATCGACACAAACGATTTTTACGTCGAAAAAACCATAATTGGACACCTCCAACTGTGATTAAAAAACCACGGGCGAAACGCCACTAATCAATCCACTACTGAAGTAAGAAAGATTACAAAGATAACATACAAATTACCCAACTCAGTCAATTTGTCTTCGAATCTTCTGTAACTCTTTCTCCACGACTTCGTCTCGGAACTGATCAATCCTGAAGTTGATTCCACAACCTCACTTGTCGAATTAACGACTACGTATAAAATCAAACGCCTTTTGAAACTATACGCTTGAATCTTCGGAATCCACCGAAGAGAAC
The DNA here is from genome assembly GCF_055761805.1 of Camellia sinensis. NCBI lineage: Eukaryota > Viridiplantae > Streptophyta > Magnoliopsida > Ericales > Theaceae > Camellia > Camellia sinensis. The sequence continues at coordinate 67,673,063 of NC_138972.1, forward strand.
TCTCTCTTGAATTTAAAGTAACCAACTCCTTGATGTATGTATTTTAGATCATGAGTGAAGAACTCTTCTCAAAACATCAAGGAAAACTCACCAAAACTTCAGAAGAAAACTTCAAACAAAACCCTAGGACTCTTGAATAAGATCTAGGAAAAGTAAACCTAAAACAGACCCAACAAGCGAATTTATAGAATCTGGGATCGCGCGGTCTGCTCGAGCGTGGGAATTCCCGCTCGAGCAGAGGCTACAAAATTGTGTGATTCATATAGGCTTCACGCTCGAGCGGCAGTTTCCACGCTCGAGCGTCGAATCACACCATCCAGTACTTTTTCAGGTGACTGCAGAGATGCTGAGAGCTTCCAATCCCCGTTCGAGCGTCACTTTCCCCGCTCGAGCGGGGAGACCAAAATTTGAAAAACTGGAAAACTGAAACCTGTAACATCCTTGGTTTTGATCCATGGATTTTGACAACAAAGGGACCTAACATCTTTAATTTGAGACCCATATGTGGTAATTTCGTTAGATATTCACCTTTGTAGATATATATATATATATACAAATTTGTATGGATTGTGCTTGCTAACAAATGATTTGGAAGGATGTGGGCAATAATTCATGATTATGGATGGAATTATGTCTATTATTGAGGATTATTGTTGTTAATGATGAAAATTAGTCTCTAATTCATGAAAGAGAGAAAACCCCTAATTTTCTATAAACACTAGTTTTGAAACTTATTCAATAAAGTGGGGTTTTGCTTAATTGATTTTTAAAACATGAAACTGGGTATGTTTATTCGACTTTGAGGTTGAAATATGAATTATTGGATTGTTGTGAATTGAAATCATCCTAGGAGAAATTGAAAACTTTAAATTCATGCATCATATTGTAGACACCCCATTTTTGACCATCCTCAAGACTTGGACGTCATCATTTGAACACTCGATGATCATCCGTGCTCATGTTTGTTTTGAGTTTTTGAAGGTCTCGGCCGTGCACCTTGCCTTGGAGCCTCTCAACTTGTCTGTTTTGTACTTGGTTGTGGACCAAGAGTTTGTGGTTTTGTTTCTAAGGGAAGGAGGGTGGATTGTTGGCCTCCCTACAACCCATCGGCCAAGCCTTGTGCTTATCGGCCATGTTTTCTCCTCATCGGCCATAAGTGTTGGCCGGTCGGCACTCTTTTTGGCCGATCGGCACCTTTTTTGGTCGATCGGCCATATCTTTTGGCCGAGACCCCTTTTTCTACTTTTGCAAATATTTTTCTTCCAGCTGGTGCCAGCTGTTGGTCACTTGATGTATCCTCCATACACGTGTATGGATGGATTTTAACAAGCTCCTAGCTTGTTCAACAAGCTTGGGACTTGATTTTCTATAAGAAGGGAGGCCCCTCTCCCTTTCCAGAGGTTCTGAAAATTGAGATACAAGATATATATATCTCTCTCTATATTTATTGCTCTCTCTTTATATTTGTGTGAGTTTGTGCCTTAAAGTGTGTTTTGTCTTCACTATTGCACTACAACACCTAGTAGAGCACCTTTGCTTTGTTACTGAGGTACCTTGAGGTTGGTTTTGGAGTTTTTGGACTGGTTTTAACTCAGAAAAGTTGCTGGAGTTGCAGGTTTGAGGTGGTTCTACAAGGGTGAGACAACTAGCCCTTTAAAGCTTTATTTTGATTAAGCTTTTGGACCTATTTTCATGCTTATTTTGGCTTGACTTTCTACTGCAAAAAGTTCTGATTTCACATGCTTGAAATGTTTGTTTAAGGCCTTGTTGGTGTTGGGGGTGGTCTACCCCCTCTTGTGCCTTGTTTGGCCTTGTTTTGAGCCATCCCTTTAGGCTTTTGTTTTAGTCTTTGCATGAACTTTCTACCACTAAATTCCAGAGGAATTTCAGTGGTGGAAAGTGTGTTTTGAGGTCTTAAATAGGAGGTGGTTGTCCCCTCTCCTCTTCTCTTGAATGCTTGTGTTGATGGCTCACCAAGTTGGCATGTTTTTTTACCCCTATGTGGCTCCATTTCAGCATGTCTTAGGCCTTGTTTTGCCATGATATAACACTATTTTGGCTTGGTTTGATCATATCATGCATGCTCCTTGCACTTGTAGTGCAAATCCATTCACTAGCCTAACATGCACCATGCTTTTGACCATCATTCTAGCATGTCTTTGGCTCAACTCCAAGAAGCTTTTCTTCATGTTTTACCATGCTTTAGCTCTGTTTTATATTGTTTTGGTCATGCATGACTTGTTTTGTATAGCCATAGTGCATTCTTGCTCAATAGCTTTGAGTTTCATGGTCTCTAGCATGGCTTACTTGAGTTGTTTGCATGCTTTGGTCTCATTTCTACCATGATTTTAGTATGTATAGTGTGGCCATACTCTCTCATGCTTCACTATTTCAATGCTTTTGGTAAGTCATGCTTTATGCCTTAAGTATGAGTCTATATGCATGCTTTATTGCCTAAGCTTTTGGGTTGCCATATTAGTGCATTTTTGGTGTTGTTTTGACATGCCATAACTCTGATTTTAGTGGATGAAGTCATCTCATGCTTGGTTTTGGTGGGTGTAGTGTAATTCTCTTTGTTGGCCTAGTATGCTCCATGCTTCATGCCTTTAATTATAGCTTGTGTTGGCTATGTTCAAGCATGTTTTGGGTCTTGTTTTGACCTGCCTTGGGACTATTTTGAGTCACCTTGGCCCTTTGGGGCTTGCTTGATATGGCCATGGTGTAAGTCCCTTGGCTAGCTTTATGCTTTGAGCCCACTAGCATGCTTTGTTTGTCATATGTGCATGATTTAGCATCCTTTGGAATGTGATTTCAGAGCCTATTTCACTGCCACACTCTCACATTTTCCACTTCTTCAATGTGCTTGAGAGTTGGTGTCTTCATGCCTTGCTTGTGAACCAATTGGCATGCATGCTTGTATGTACTTTTGGACTTCATTTTTAGCATGCTTTGGCCATTGTCTTGGCATTTATGAGGCTTGTTTGGGGTTGGTTTGGTCCATTGAATATTGCATTACATGGCCCTTACCATTGCATTGTTGTTGCATGCTTGTTGCATTGCATGTTGTTGCATGCTTGGTGCATAGCATGTTGTTGCATGCTTGTTGCATTGCATGATTTTTGCATGCTTGTTGTATTGCATTGTGTTTGGATAGGGTGTCAATCCAAACATGAGGAACGAGGGATGTTTCATACTTGAAGTGATGAAACGTGCCTGTGACACCCCATTTTTGACCGACTTTAAGACTCAGACATCATCGATTGAGCGCTCGGTGATAGTGCATGTTGTGCTTGTTTCGAGCTTCGGAGTTTTGGCTAAGAGCCTTGCCTCCGAGTCTCCGAACTCTTTGTGCTTCGGCTCGGTTTGCGGACCAAAGCCTTGTTCCCCTTCGCGAAGGGAGGGAGAGGTCTCGTAGACCATCTCTCTGTGGTTGTAGACTACCTTTCGTGGTCGTAGGCCACTTTTTCTATTTGGAGACTAGTTTTCGATTTTTGTAGCCTTCGGCTGTGTGCCTTGTCTCGAGACCGCTTAACGTTCTCCGTTTGGCTTGGTTTTTGAACCACACCTTGCTTCCTCTCCCAAGAGGGACACTGTGGTCCGTGAGATCACTTTTGTGGTCGTGTACCACTTTTGGTGCTCGACAGCTAGTTTTCGAGGCTCCCGACTGCGCGCTTTGCCTCCCAAACTCTCGTCTTGCATCCGTTTTGGTTTGTTTTTGGTACAAACCTTGTTTCCCTTGCTTAGAAGGTGGTATAAGGGTGGGAGACCACTTTTTGTCCTTGGAGACCACTTTTCTTCTCGCCAGCCAGTTTCCTGGTCGGGAAATTGGTTTTCTTGGTCTTAAGGCCACCATTTTTGGTCTCCCACCACACCATTAGCTTGCTTTCAGTGTGAAGACCACCAATTCCCCCTACCGACCACTTTTTTGCCTGGGAGACCACTTTGGGTGGTCGGCCGACCACTGAAAATAGCAGGCCAACCACCTTTTCTGGTCAGCAGCTTTCCCCCTATTTTGTCAGACTGAATGGATGCCAGCTGTGCCAGCTGGAGGGCACAGACTGTATCCTCCATACACATGGGATTGCATCCAAGTTTAGCTTCTCCAAGAAGCTTGAACCCTTTGTTTTTCTATAAGAGAGGCTCTCCCTCTCTATTGCAGAGGTTCTGAATTTTGCCTAAGGCACAAGTGTATATCTCTCTCTATATCTCTATATTTGGTGCCTAAAAAGTGTGTTGTTCTTCACCTTTGCACCACAACTCTTAACCATACACCCCACCATTGAACTGAGGTTCTTGGAGGACCTTTTTGGAGGTTGAAAATCTGGTTTTTGGCTAAGAAACTTGCTAGTATTGCAGTGCTTTAAGAGTAATCCCTTTCCTCCCCTTTTAAGCTTTGTCTTGATCATTCTCTTAGCCATACTTGCAAGCTTATTTGAGCTTTGTTTTCAACTAAAAAAAGCTTCTTTTTTGAGCACTTAACATGTTTGTTTAAGGCCTCTTGGGTGCTGAGGGTCTCCTACCCTCTTACATGCCTTGTTTGGCCTTATTTTGTGCCATGCCTTAGGGCCTTTGAACTAATCCTTGCTTGGCCTTTTAGCCACTGAAATCTAGTGGATTTTCAGTAGTTGGCATGTGGTTTTGAGGTCCTAAATCAGAGAGGGGTGACCCTCTCTCTTTTTGTCTTGTTTACTTGCATTTGGCCTATCAAAGGAGCATACATTTTCATACTTTCAAGGCTTGGTTCAGGCACTTTTTGGTGACTTTTAGGGCCTGCCTAGACTCTATCCATGGTTGGTTTGGTCACCTTTGGCATGCTTCTCATATGTGTAGTGTATTCCCATTTATGGCTCATCAAGGTAGCATGTCAATCTAGCATGTTTTAGCTCCATTTCAGTGTTTTTTTGGTCATCATTCGGCATGTCATGGCTCTATTTTAGGCTGGTTTGGTAACCCCTCACATGCTCCATATGCTTGTAGTATAAATCTTGTTTACTAGCTTGGTTCGCATGATGTTTTGGCTCTTTATTCTAGCACATTTTGGCTTTGCTCCAACATGATTTTGTTCATATTTTGGGCTGCCTTAGCTCTGTTTTGAGGCCTCTTGGTCGAATGATGCTTGCCATGCATGCTTGTTGTGTAATAGCCTTGACTAGCTTTGAGTTTTGAGGTCTCTTGTATGCTTAACTTGAGATATTTGCATGTTTTGGCATCATTGAGAATGTTATTTCAGAGCATGTAGGGTTGCTATACTTCCATTTTTTTCCCACTCTTTAAGTGCTCTTTAGAGTTATGCTTTTATGCCCTATTTGTGAGCCATTGCATGAGCCCCATTTTTGTGCCTTTCAAAGCCATCATCCCAACTCATTTTGCTACTATTTTGGCCTGCATAGGGTCTGTTTAGGGTTGGTTTGGTCATTTGAGCATCGCCTTGCATGTCTCTAGTGTAATATGTTTCACTAGCTTTCGATACTTGAGCCTTTCAACATGCATTGCGTGAGTTGTTTGCATGATTCGAAGTCATTTTGTATGCCATTTCAGTGCTGGAACACATGCCATTATACTCCATGTTTCATCTTTTCAATGCTCTTGGAGAGTTGTATTTTGTGCCTTAGGCTTGGGCCATTGCATTATACATGTTTGTGTATGTTTTGATGCCTTCATTTCATCATCAATGGCCGCTGATTTGGACATGGCTGAGGCCTATTCATTTCGGTTTAAGTCCATTGCGCATTGAGTATGTCATGTAGTTCGTAGCATTGAGCATGCCATGTTGTTACATGATTGATCATTGCACTTGTGCATGCCATTTTCATTGCATTATGTATGTTGGTTACCACGTGCATTGTGTATGTTAGTGTCATGAGCGTTGTGTATGCCATATAGTTCATAGCATCGCGTATGCTAGTTTGCATGCTTGCATGATCATTCTGGGCATGCTTGCATGTCTAAGTTGTGTTGCATTAAGTTGCATGATTGAGTCGCATTGTGCATGCCATGTTTGTTGCATTGTGTTTGGAATAGGCGTTAGTCCAGACACGGGAAACAAGGCACGTTTCATACTCGAAGTGATGAAACGTACTCGAAGTGATGAAACGTACCTCAATTCCCAGTCGCTGACACTCTTAACTATACATGACGGAGTTCTAGGCTTTAGGTGTTTGTATGTGCATTCATTCCATATTGAGTTGCGCAATTCGGCCCCTCGGCCATCATGCATCGAGATGCGTGATTGGTGGCCTGAGGGTCGAGACCTACACTCCCTTGAGCTTATGTAATGATAGGGAGGGTGGTCGCACATACATGTGCTGCAAATACTTTTCCATGCCCTTTTCTTGCCTTCTGTTGTAGAAAACCAGAAACCAGCAGCAAAAAGTGGTCGGCCGACCAGATAAAGTGATTGGCCGACCACTTTTTCTGGTTTTCACCACAAAAAGTGGTCGGTAGGTGGTCTCCAAGGCCAATATCTGGTCTGTAGCATCCCTACAGATTCCTAAGGTGGAGTTTCATCTCTTTGGAGCTTGGTGCAAGTTTCTGAGATCAATTGTAAACAGAGGCAAATCGGGACGTCGTGAGGGATTTCTGAACAAGGTGACTCGAGCATGCATGCATCTTTTGTCATCCAAAGCAGAGCTGAGGCAGCATACATCATATAGTTTATATGCTTGTTCAATTGCTAACTTAGTTAATTTGTTAATTAGTTAGAGTTGTGTAATAATTAGTTGTAGCTTGTTATTCATTCTATTGTGTAATAACTAGTTTAATTAGATTAGCTTAGATTAGCTAGTTGGTTCTGTATTATTCATTCGGACCCTTCGTCGAGAGGGCACAGCTGTTGTAAATAAGTGTGCGTGTGTGTGATGCATGTCTTCCAAACCCCATTTCTTTCTCCCTTTTATTTACCAGCTTACGATGGTTAGTTTTAGGGCATGTTTCAATTAGCATCCTTATGTTCGCATGTTTGCATCTATTCATTTGTCTTGCATGCACCGGGCTCGGCGCATCATACTAATTTCATTGTATTTCAATTCCTGTTTGAATACATGTATCAAAATTGCATTTCACATGACATTTTAGAATAGCCGAGCCTATCTTAGTTGCATTTTGTATGTGTTGCATTAGGCATTCTTGACATAGCCAGGATCATGCATTGATTTCGAACATAGCTTTTGTTTTGGCTCGGGGTACTCGGTGAGTGTTTATGCTTTAGCATACTTGCACGTGTGTGAGTGACTGCCATGATAGCATGCTTGCCATGAGGCTAACTGCTTATGTGATATAACCGCCTGAATGCCTATGGGTGAAGGTTGGATTACTTGAATTGGAACAATTCATTGATTGCGAGTTTTAAGCCTATTTGAGAGTGGCAAATCACTGTGTTTTCTAAAGCCCACTTGAGGGTGGCAAAATCTGCATTTTAGCCTACTTGCGAGTAGCAAACCGCTTTCAAAAACAAATATGAGATGTTTTGTTCCAACTTAGGCGATCCAGTCTATACTTGTAAGCCGTGCGCATCACATAGTAATTCTAGGTTAATAATCGGAATAAGAGCACATGTGTTTTCAAAAATAAGATATCATGTTAGTAAAGGCCGATCTTTGATCGGGCGAGCGGGGGTGCTTATTGCATGACCTTCCCCTCTCGTACCCAAGTTCCCGAACCGAGGCGACTTTGGTGATGACGGACACGTGGCCTTGGGCACGAGTCAGGGTTTCCTAAATTTCCCAAAATAAAATATTTAGGTGGCGACTCTGTATCTAGCGAAGCAGTCCATGTTTGGCACTTCTTTCTAAAAATTAATTTTTCAAAACGATTTGCCGGATTTGGACTCTTTGGTGATTTATCAATCTCGCATTGTATTTTGCAAGATCAAATTAAGAACCGTGACATGGAGTCCGAACTGTAGTGAGCCCAATGAACAAAACGGGATTTTTCCCGGGACGTTCGGGCGCGTCTATATCAATTCTCTGTCGCCGATCCTCTTGATTAAGCATGATAGAGGTTAAGGTCCCTTATGTGGTATTTGTGTGCATTCATTAATATTGATTTGTGCAACTTGGCCTCTTTGGCCATCATGCATTGAGATGCGTGATTGGTGGCCCGAGAGTCGAGCACTACACTCTTTTGAGCTTAAGACATGATAAGGGGTGTAGTTGCACACACATTTTCTTGTAAATACACTGCCATGCCTCTGTTAGTGCTCTGTTGCAGCAAAAGGGAGAATTTGCAAGAAGCAATGGCCGATCGACCACTTAGTCTGCTGATCGGTTATCAAAATTGGCCGATAGCCATAAACTTTGGCCGATGGCCACTCCTCTTGGCCGATGATCTCTCAGCATGTCCATGAGGTGGATCAGAAGTATTTTGGAGGTTGGCACAATTTTCAGAAGTCTAAAACAGTGCAAACAGAGGCATCACGAGGCACGATAGTGGATTTCCGGGAGGACGCGACCGAGCATGCATCATTCATCATTCCGAGGCAGAGCTGTGGCAACCTATTTAGTTTCTTACTTAGTTGCTTTTGTAATTTAATTAATTTGATTAATTAAAGTTTTGTAATAATTAATTAGCTAAGTTAGTTAATTAGTTATTTTGTAATAATTAATTTAAATAACATAGCTAGTTTGCTAAATTCATTCGGACCCTCCGTCGAGAGGGCACAACTGTTGTAATAAGTGTGCGTGTGTGTGATGCATGTCTTCCAACCCCATTTCTTTCTCCCTTTTACTTATCCTCTTTCAGTGGTTAGTTTTAGGGCATATTTTAATTAGCATCCTTATGCTTGCATGTTTGCATCATTCATCTGTTTTGTATGCACCGCGCTCGGCGCATCATACAAGTTGCATTGTATTTCAATTCCTATTTGAATACATGTATCAATCGTTGCATTTCACATGACATCTTAGAATAGCCGAGCCTATCTGTAACGTCCTCAAAATAAACCCATCAATCGTATATTCTTGACATAAGAGAATAAAGTATAATTACATTTCATCAGAGTATTCATTACAAAATGTATTACATGTTGACAACAAAAGTAAATGCCTTACGGGCTTACAACTTTCCAAGTCAACACTTGGTTACAAAAAGAGTGAATACTAACTCAAAACAGATAATAAGCCCTTGGCTTGATACACATGTAATACAAAAATGTAATCACAAAAGATGTCCCAGCCACTAAACCTCTCAAGCTACGTCCTTGGAGGTGGCATGCTACCTGTACCTGAAAATGATGTCCCATATAGGGTGAGCCAACGCCCAGTAGAGATATGCTAAACATAATATGAGTAATAACTAAAACATTAGCACTTGATAAACGTTTAACTCATATAAACCAACATACAGTACAATCCAGTTCCATAACCCTTTACTTAACAAAAACTCAACTGATAAACATGGCTCAGAACCTGGCCAACCAACTTAAGTGAGACTACATCTCATGCGAACAATACTCCAAACTACCATTTTATGGAAATTGCGTCCGCGGGATTCGACACCCATGTGTGATTATTCTCTTATGGCCATTTTATGGATATTTCATCCGTGGGACTCGGCACCCATGTATAGATATTTTCGGATTGCCATTTTATGGAAATTGTGTCCGCGGGATTCGGCACCCATGTATAATTATATTCGAATTGCCATTTTACGGATATTGCGTTCGCGAGATTCGGCACCCATGAGTAATTATTTTCAAATGGCCATTTTACGGAAATTTTATCCGCTGGATTCGGCACCCATGTATTCAAATACACAACTTGATTAGTTTTAATTCACCTAATCATCATGCAGTGTCTACAACAATCAAAACTATCCTCCATCGATAGCCCAAAGCAGTTATTTCTAAACAGATAATAAATGCCTCAACAGATATATAATTGACATTTTCAAAAGTGAGTGATTAATAAATCCAACTCCACCATTCTATTTCATAATGAACCAATTTCATTATTCCCAACTCAATTTCATAATTCCATAACAAATGTCATTAATTACACTAATGACCCAAATATACCCAAACATGGCATTTTTCCCTTTAAGCACAATATTGACCCAAAGGTCCAAACATTACCAACAACACCAATAATCTCATTTCTAAACCCAAATACACATGTATAGGCTCAAAATACAAAACCCCTCTTTTATACATTTTGAAACCCTAACACCCAAAATCACCCAACTCAACATTACATCAAAATGACAAATAGTTTATGTCAAAGACCATAGAAATGAGTAGTTATCCCTACCTCAAATTCGGAGCTCAAAGGAAGAAGATGTAGAAATCTCGAAGTGCTCCAAATCAAGAACTTTTCGGATCAAAACGTAGCCCACAACAAACTCCATACTTTTTACAAAGGGGTTAAGGTGGAAGATTACTCTAACTAGATTAATACCTAGAGAGAAGTTGGGTTTTTAGAGAGAGGAGCTCTCCAATGGAGGTTTAGAAAAGTAAGAGAGAGAAAGAAAAAGTGAAAAGTGATTCAAAATCACCCAGCTGCCATCTGATATACGACTATCCCGCTCGAGTGGAGAATAGGACACTCGAGCGTCAAACACAAAAAACTAGACCCGCTCGAGCGCAAAAGACCCGCTCGAGCGTCAAGACACAAAAACAAAAAGTACCCGCTCGAGCGTAAAAAGGAAATCCGCTCAAGCGTAGATTACCACTTTCTAATATTTTTACAGACATGAACCCCTGCTCGAGCACCAAGAGGCCTGCTCGAGTGTGACCCGCTCGAGCGTAAGGAATCCCGCTCGAGCGTGAAAAACGCGCCTGCAGAAGTTTTGCAGAGGCACAAAATGCTGAAAGTGTGTAAACTCCGCTCGAGCACAAAGGGACCCGCTCGAACGGACCACCAAAAATCTGGACAACTAGGAATGGGACTTAAGCTCAACTAACCTGTTCGAAACACGCCTAATACATCCTAAAACTCAAATATATGGAATTAAAGGATGACAACAAGATATATACAACCACCAACTCCACGGAACCTAAGTCCGAATACAACAATCAAAGAAGGAAGAACCAGGATCGTTATACTATCTTAGTTGCATTTTGCATGTGTTGCATTAGGCATTCTTGACATAGCTAGGATCATGCATTGATTACTAACTAGCTTATGTTTTGGCTCAGAGTACATTGTGAGTGTTTACGCTTTAGCATCTTACATGTGTGTAAGTGTTGCCATGATAGCATACTTGCCATGAGGCTAACTGCTTAAGTGATTAACTGCATGAATGTCTGTGGATGAATGCTTCATTGCTCGAATTGGAACAATTCATCGAAATGTGAGTTTTAAGCCCACTTGAAGTGGCAAAATCATGTTTTCTAAGCCCACTTGAGGGTAGCAAATCCACGACTTAGCCTACTTGCGAGTAGCATTTTCAAACCATTTTCACAAACAATCATGAGATGTTTTGTTCCAAATTGAGCGATTTAGTCTATACTTGTGTGCTGTTCGCATCACATAGTAATTCTAGATTAATAACCGGAATAAGAACGCATGTGCTTTCAAAAACAACATATCATGTTAGTAAAGGCCGATCTTTGATTGGGCGAGCGGGGGTGCTCATTGCATGACCTTCCCTTCTCGTACCCAAGTTCCCGAGCGGAGGCAACTTTGGTGATGACGGACACGTGGCCTTAGGCACGAGTTAGGGTTTCCTAAATTTCTCAAAAATAAAATATTTAGGTGGTGACTCTGAAATCTGGCAAAGCAGTCCATGTTTGGCGCTTTTGATTCAAAATTGATTTTTCAAAACCAATTGCTGGATTTGGACTTTTTGGTGATTTATCAGTCTTGCATTGCACTATGTGAGATTAGATTCAGAACCGTGACATGAGTCCAAACTGTAGTAGCTAAGAACAACGATTTGCACCCCCGCGCGGAGCGGAGTTCCGGGGCGGTCTACAGTTTCTGGCAACTTTGCTGGGGATTTAGAAAACTTGACTCGAACTCATAATATCTTGTTTTGACTACACTTATGCATTTCTTTGCATTGCATTTGCATTGGTGTGCCTAGGACACCGTGTTTGCAGTCTGCTATTCTTGAACGGTTTGCCGGAGGCTGCGTGCCATAAGGTAGATCGGTTATGGGTTCTGCCACGATGGGAACACAAACCTCGATTTTTATCGAGGCACCCTTTTTGACCATTCGACTTAGTGCATATCGGAATCTGTAGTGACTATTCCAAGCTAGGACATGTTGCTTACCCGATTGTAGGTTGTTTGAAACCGCTGTGTGCGTAGTGAAACCCTAGCTCCTGACAAGATAGGACAGGGAAACCTGGCAAAGCAGTCCATGTTTGGTGCTTTTGATTCAAAATCGATTTTTCAAAACCAATTACCGGATTTGTACTCTTTGGTGATTTATCAGTCTTACATTGCACTATGTGAGATTAGATTCAGAACCGTGACATGAGTCCGAACTGTAGTAGCTAAGAACAACGATTCGCGTCCTCTACGCACAGAGCGGAGTTCCGGGGCGGTCTACACATATACATTACTTAATTCTTCTTGTACTACTAATGTGTATGAATGGTTGGAAGAGTTAGAAGGGGGTTTTGCTCAATTGGCTTCTAGAACCTAAAATTAAGTCTATTTACTTGACTTTGATGTTAAAAAGTTAGACTTTGAGACTTTTGCACCAAAACTGGAGACGATGATGGTTATGAATTGAAGAATCTTCTCATTGTTGACATGTGAACTATTGAATTGTTGTGCATTGACATTATTATAAGGAAATTGAGATTTGGAAAATTCATGCATCACAAACTTTTAAAATTTTATCATGTGACTTTTAAATATTGGCATATTGAAGGAGTTGAAAGGAGGTAAATAGTCTATGAGTCCGAGTAGTGAGTTGGGTTTGGTTGAGTTGTGTAAAGTAATTGGTACCCGCGAGGGGAGTCAAGGTGCCCAATTGCCCTGTTTGCGCATATCGTCAGACGAATGTGGGAAAATGTTTTTCGGTGTCCATGAGCCCATCGTTTCAGGGGTCAGCAAAATGTGGAAAAACATGGTTTTTGGGTGTCCACGAGCTTGTTGTTTCAAGAGTTGGCAAATGTGGAAAAACATGGCTTTTGGGTGTCCACATCCTCGCTATTTCAGGAGTCGGCAAATGTGGAAGGGAAAAAGGTTTTTGGATTCCCATCGCCTCGCTATTTCTGGAGTCGACAAATGTGAGACTATTTTCACTAAACAAAATCTATATCTATGTGTGTATTTTGAATTACAGCTCTTACTTAGGATGTCATAGTATATTTACCACCCCTGCTTTTAGAAGAATGATTATCTAATATCCTACATGGTCATTTAAACTTATAAAGAAGATTTACTTTAACATAATTTCTATACTTGCGTAGCATGATCATGTGTGTTTCAATTAAATATATAATTTGTTACTTCCTGTTGGGCACTTGCTCACCCTAAAAACTAATAATTTTTAGGAAATGAAGTTGACGAGTCACCTAAATGATTTACTATGGAAAGCAATGTGGACGAAGTATGAATGATCACTTGTTTGATGTTTTGTGGTAAAGCCTTGGGGTTATTTTGTATAATTGTAAAGGACTATATTTTTAAATCAGGGACACTTTCAATAGAGTGTTGTCCCTTTTTGATTTCTCTATTTTGTATTACATCGTAGCTTTTGAACTATTTCATTTTAACCATGGATGTAAACCGACTATATTGAAATTCTTGAAAATAGTTAAATGGGGAAGAAGTGTTATGGAGTTATATTATTATTTTTTTATCTACTGATTGTATCTATGTGGATTAAGATAGGGGAACAAGATTTGAGAGGTGTTTTCCCAGGGCGTTACAGTATTGATCAGATGCCTTTCCAAAGGGACTTTGACGAATGTAGTGGACACAAATCATATCCTAGAGGATTGACCCCATACCTACCTAATCACATAAACACGTAATCAAGTAAGGCAACTAACCCCTCATCCTAGCATGACAACCCAGTGTAACGAAGGTCACCTCCCACGAGCTCCAGGTATTCAACCTAGTTCGCTTTGATACCAAATGTGTAACACCCCAGAGGCAATTCCCAATTATCAATTTTAAGTACAGGCTCCATACATCCACATAACACAATTCCATTCCAATGTTTCTCTTTCTCGTTGAACTATAGATTCAATTTACAAAAATTACAAGATACAGCTCTAGTTCAACAAGTTAGAGAAAATTTCAAAATAAATACTTTGTCCTCTAAGTTTACTAATTACATTGTGCCACTTAATACAAAAGCTACAAACTTTAAAAATAAAAGTAAGCAATATGTTCAACAGTTACATTACAATTTCAAAGTTCACAAAAAATTTGATTTTTAAAAGAAAGCCATTTCCTTCTTCATTGACTGGGTTGTGAATCTTCATGTCCTGAAAATGTTAGTAAATAGGAATAAGCAGTTGCCTAGTAGAGAATATATTTAACCAAGTATAAGAATATTTGATTTGAAATAAGCATGATCTCTATTAATACCCATGAATTTCATAGTTTCAAATTTTATAACACAACACAAAACTCAACATTCAATCTCCACATTTTTTCGTCCTTATACGGATGGCCAGTGGACACCTCAGACCTTCCACTTTTGTCGTCATCACACGACCGGCAAGTGGACACCTCATAATATTCCCACATTCGTCGTCCTCACAACCAGGCATGTGGGCATCTCAACACATTCCCACATTCGTCATCCTTACACGACCGAGCATGTGGGCACCTCAACACATTCCCACAACAATAACATCTTAAACACATCACAAGGAATCACATAGACCCTCCAATTTTACTCATCAATTACCCTTTTAGTCAAAATCAAATAACAACCTTTAGGGTTACACATTAAATTTGGGGCCTTTCCTTCCAAATATTAATTCCCCTTAATTCATGTATATTTACTCAATCTTCCATAATTGGTTACCCAACCCATCATCAATTTCACACAAAACACATCATCATCACAAATCCATATATATACATACATATATCTATATCATCCATTTCAATAATCACCCACACCTTAAGATTTCACACACACTTAAACCAAAGTCTACATATACAAGGGTAAAGATATTCCTACTTTAAGAGTTGCAAGTGAAAGATGAAGATCCACGCAACAAACTTCCGAAATAACACGATTCAATCGGTTCAAAATCTAGCTCTTGGTGTGAATAACAACTTTAATGAAGGCTCAAAGTTTGATTCTTCCTAATACTAGATGAAATAAAGGGTTTTAAAACTAGGGTTTTCAAAAGCAGTGCTATTATAGAGAGAGAGAGAGAGGATATGAAAAAGTGAGTTAGAAATGGGTTTGGTATATATTTAACTCTGCTGCCCTGAACAAACTGCTCGAGCGAACTTTCACATCGCTCGAGCGAAGTGCCAAAATACGAAGAGACCTAGCGAACTTTCCACTGCTTGAGCAATAAATGCATGGTCTCAGAAGTTTTGCAGAGCTACAGTGAAAATACTCGGAGCTTGAAATCAATGCTCAAGCAAGCTTTCCTTCGCTCAAGTAGTCTCAGCTACAAACATGCGAGATACTAGGAGCTACGAATCTACGCTCGAGCAACCACATGACTGCTCGAGCGGTCACCCAAAGTCAGGTGTTACATTTCAGACATCATCAAAATTAAACCACATGATTAACAATTTCCCCCATTTTGATGGTGGCAATTTATACATGAATTTGAAACAAAATTTCACAGGAATAAATGCAACATAAAAATATTCAACAATCATAATACAGGCATTTGTTTGCATTATATTTTCTCCCCATTTATTAACAAATTCTTTGTTAAACAAATTTACATAAAAATCATATTTCTTCTCCCCCTTTAACATCATAAAAATAAAAGATTAAAATAGGTCAAGAGAATCAAGTTTTGAAGTAAATGCAACAAAAAAATATTTATAAATAATAAGGCCTGCATTTATTTTCTCCCTCTTTAAAATATCTTTACCAAAATCATAAGAAATTATTATAACTTCTCCCCCTTTGACATAATAAAAACATTTGTGCATATTAGGAGTAAAGAAATTTAGAGTAATTTCAAAATATATTTTTAGAAAAACTCCCTTTGAGATTATGCGTATAATCAGAATATAATTTTTCATAAAACTCGCCCTAAGATGATGCTTTCTCTTTAAAAAAAATATTTCTCCTCTGGACCATTTTCAAATATATAAATTGCACTATAAGTATAGCGATCCAAATTTTGACCCGACCTTTGTTACATTCCGGACTCGGGTTTCGTGGTTTAATATTGCATCCATGTCTTGTTTTCCTCCTTTAACTCTTTGAATTTGAGTTTTGGAACATGTTGGGCGTGTTTGGAACAGGTTGGTTGTTAGTTGGTCTAGATTGTTGTTGCTCAGATTTTGGCTTCTTCGCTAGAGCGAGGCTTCTTGTACTCGAGCGAGCCTTGTGAAATTTGCTTCTTCGCTCGAGCGAGGTTTCTTGCGCTCGAGTTGCGCTCGAGCGAGATTTGAGAGTCCTCAAGTTTCTTTCCCAAACACAAAATTTCTGGGAAGGTTGAGGTCCCCGCTCGAACGAGGCTTCTTATGCTAGAGCGAGTGTATGTGTCTGTAAAACTTCTGAAGCTTTGCATTCTACGCTCGAGCGACGCTTCTTGTGCTCAAGCGAGGTCACTTGTTGTGTCTGGTCGTTCGAGCGACAACTCCTTCGCTTGAGCGAAGGTTGCGTATATCAGTTTACAGCAGCTCATTTTTACACAGAAATTTTACATCTTTTTGTCCTAAAACCCTAATCTGGCACCCTCTTTCTCTAAAACTCTCTCTCTCTTTACAAATACTCCATGATCTAAGGGTCTCTCTACCCTACTCCCTTTGATAAAGAGTTAGAGCATCTTGTGGGCTTCCTCTTGATCCGAGCAAAATCGAGTTTGGGCACCTTTGAGGTTCTTCTTCATCTCCTTTGAGCTTCTACACTTGAGATGGGGATATTCTATACCTTGTTATGGTTTTTAACCTAGGTATTTGTCATTTTGTATCAATGGTGGAATTTGAAAAGATTTGGGTAAAGTTAGGGTTTAAATTTCAAAAGTTAAAGAGGGGTTTTCCATCTAGGATTCTAAAACAACTATGGGACCTTGTGTATGAAGTTTCTAGTGATAAAATGGTGAAATTTGGCCTTAGGCTTAATATTTGAAAAAGGGAGAAAATTGTCCTAATTTGTGTTGAATAATTATTTACTATAAATAATGAAATTGATATGGAAATATGAAATTGGGAGGAGGTGTGAATGAATGGTGTAGTTGGATTTGATAAATCACTCACCTATGAAAAATTTGATAAATTATTTGTTTGATAAATTGTATATCTATTTAGAAATATTTGTTTTGGGCTATCGGTAGATAATGGCTATGATTGTTGTAGAAACTGTATGAGGACTAGGTGAATTGAAACTAGTTATTTGAATTATGTCATTGAATATGACAGTTTGATTAAACCATTGAATATGTGATTTTGATAGTCATTGTATATGACAATGCCTTTAAATACATTGTATATGTATCTTTGTTTGGGAGGAGAGGAGATGTACTCCATTGTTTGGAAGGAGATAAGGGATGAACTCTATTTTAAATTAAGTTGGTCGGAGTGTCTAGGGTGAAAGTCCCGAAACCTTATATATGTATATTTGGATGCCGATTCCCTTGGACGAGAATCCATAAAATGGCAAGAAGATTGAAGTGTTTGAATAATGAATGTTATTGAATTGTGAATGAATGAGTTGTAGTCTCATTTGGGATTGTTTAGATGATAAGGAACTATACTTATGCAGTGATTCGAAGTGAATGAATGGAAATGGATTAAGATGTGGTTATCACTATTGAATGGTAATGGGGAGAATGTAAGTTGGCCTTGAGTATTGGACTTTTATCTGACATTTATATCTTAGTTAAATCTCGTATATTGTGTTAGTTTATCTCTACTGGGCTTTGACTCACCCTACTTAGGTAACCATTTTCAGGTACAGGTGATATAGCGATCCCGGTTGTCCTTTTACTGTTCAATTGTATTCCGGACTCGCTTCCGTGAAGTTGGTAGTGGTATCTATCTTGTTGCCGTCCTTTAATTCCACTTGATTGAGTTTTAGGATGTTTTGAGCAGGGTTGTTACAGGTTGGCTAGGCCTTGGTTTCAATTCCTTGTTGTCCAGTTTTTAGGCGATCCGCTCGAGCGGGTCTTCTTGCGCTCGAGCGGGGATTGCACACCTCCAGTATTTCGTGTTCCTGCAAAACTTCTGCAGATGTGATTTTTACGCTCGAGCAGGTTTGTTTACGCTCGAGCGGTGGCGCTCGAGCGGGTACTTTGGCGCTCGAGCGGGTGGTACCTTTTCGGCATAAGTTCTAGGAGGGGGAAATCTACGCTCGAGCGGATGTGCTTTATTCTTGTGTCGTGGCGCTCGAGCGGGGATTTTTGCGCTCGAGTGGACCTAGTTTTTGCTCTTGACGCTCGAGTGTTGTGTTTTCCGCTCGAGCGGGAATGTCGTATATCAGTTGGCTGTGGGTCAATTTTAAATCACTTTTTCACTTCTCTTCTCTCTCTTACTTTTCCAAAAACACCATTGTTGAGCTTCTCACTCTAGAACTCTACCTTCTCTCTAGGTATTGATCTAGTAGGAGTGATTTCCTCACCTTTGGCCTTTACAAAAAAGTTGTTGATCGTTGAGGTCTATCTTTTGATCCGAGAAATTCGTGGTTTGGAGCATTTTCGTTTTCTTCACCTTCTTGGTTGGGAGTCATCTTTCGAGGTAGGGATAACCTACTCCTCACTATGGGCTTTGTCTTTAAATTTTAGTATTTTGAGATGTTGGGGTTGGTTTGGTAATTTTGTGAAAGTTTGGGGTTTTTGTGTAAATTTACAAATGTTGGGGTTTTAAAACCTAGATGCATGTTTGGCATGGAAAAGTGAAATTAATGTTAAAACATTAATGAAAATGGAACCTAAGGGTTGTAATGTTAATTATGGAATATGCCCTAATTACATTGGTTAATTAATTTGCATAATTAATGATGAGGAATGAGAAATTGATTTGGAAATGTGTGGAATTAAAGGGTGTAGTTGGATTATTTATCACTAACCTGGTTGAAATGCTGATTATATACATCCATTGTTGCATTTATTTTCTGTATAGAAATAACTGCTTTGGGCTATCGGTGGAGGATAGTCTTGATTGTTGTAGACAATGCATGATGATTAGGCAAACTGAAACTAATCACTGGAATGTGTCATTGAGTATGACGGTTAAAAGAATACGTTAAATTTGTGTTGTGTGATGATGTGTATAATTATTGTTTATATGCATTGTGTCGTGTTGGAGGAGATAGGGGATGTACTCCACGGTTTAGGGGATGGACCTCTAAACCGGATGTTGTTGGGAGAAGATAGGGGATGGACTCCATAGATAGAGCTCATATGCTTATCTAGTAATGTGTTGACAGAGCTCATATGCTTGTCTTTGGAAGTGTGATAGTGCTCTTATGCATATCTATGGAAGTGATGATATAGCTTGTATACTTATCTGTTGGTGTGTGATATAGCTAGTATGCTTATCTATTATGAAATGGGAAAATGCTTAATATGAGTTACTGTCTCATATGAGTTGTTTGGCCAGGTTTTGAGCCATGGTTATAAATTGAGAATTGAAAGGAATTGGAAAATGGATTGTAACATGGACTTGTATGTCATGAAACTGTAAAGTGTGATAAGGGAAAGTATCAGTGTTGGCCATCTATCAACTACTAATCTTTTAGTCATTGTTCATATTTGGTTTAGTGTATTTCTACTGGGCTGTGGCTCACCCTATATGGGAATATCATTTTCAGGTACAGGTAGCATGCCACCTCCAAGGACGTAGCTTGGGAGGCTAGAGGCGGGCGGACTTTTGTTGTTAGTTTCTTTGATGTATTACATGTATATTCAAGCCAAGGGCTTAATGTGTAAATGAGTTAGCACTCTTTTGTTGTAACCAAGTGTTAACTTGGAAAGCTGTAAGCCTTTAGGGCATTTGCTTTTGTCGTTAACATGTAATACTTTTTGGTAATGGAACTCTGATGAATAGAAGAAAGTGAAGCTTTTATATATCAATGCATGTCTATATTGATGGGTTTAATGTTATTCTTTCGAGGGCGTTACAGGTGACATGTCTCTTCCAAGGGCGTAGCTTGGGAGGACTTAGGAGTTGGAGGCTTTGTTTTGTTACTTTTGTATTTAAATATTAATTCAAGCTGAGGGCTTTACATATATAGAGCTTAGGACTCTTTTGTTGTAACCAGGTGATATCTTTAAAAGATGTAAGCCCGTAAGGCATTTATTTTGTTCTAAATTAATTAGTGTTACATGCTGTAGTTTCAGAATGAACATTTATGAAAGTATAATGCATATAATATCTCTTGTAATATAAACTCTGATGAATGAAAGTATAATATTTTCTATTATGTTTTTGAATCTCATGGGTTGGATTATCCTTTTTATTTTGAGGGCATTACAATAAGATTTAAAAAATAAGTTTATGTAATCTCTTCATTTCTATTGTGATTTAAATAAAATATTCAATCATAATACAAGTCATCAGGAAAAATACATTTTATAAGATGTAATCATATCAAGTCATGCATTTGTTAAGAAGTGTACAATCAAATTTTCTGGTTTCTCAAAATGTAACACATATCATAATATATATGTGAGACTCAAAAGAATATTCTAATATTTAGGTATATAGTCTCATGCTCAGTGATTATATCAATTCATATGTAAATATATAAATTTAATCAATCAAATTCAGCACATGTTATATCATCAAAATCATCTTAATAATAATGTGATTCAATGATAATAATTAAATTTGAGATTATGTCACAATTTTTCAAACATTCTTGTGCATAAAAAATCGTATTTTTCAAAGAAAAATTTAGTCATCCTTTTAGTCAAAACATCAAATTAGTAATAACTTTGTTTTCTTCTCTTTTTCTTCTATCTCTTGTGCCATGGTCAAAATATAATGTATATATTGTATAGTATGACAATCATGTATGTATTGGAATAAGATATTCATATATGCAAGAGAGTAGAAATTTTATCATCAAATAAAATATTTTGAGATTTGAAAACCGACTTTTACCAAAGTTACCTATACCAATTATCTCCGTTCATGTCTTGAACATTTTTTGTCCAAAATATATTTTCGTCTACCGGATTTTACCTTTAAGTGCAACTACAATAAATAAATAAATAAATTTTCGATTTTGGTACCCAAATCTTTTTACTGTTGGTTTCAAGATTACTTGATTTTAGAATCTATTTCATTTTTGTTCCATGTAATCCTTTTTTAAATTGATATGATGAAATTAAGTGACCATTCCTATTACAATAATGACACACAATATTAGGATTACTAAATGATAATACTTTAATAAAGAAATTTTATAAAAAAATTAGTTTCTTGTGGGGTTTAAACCCAATATGTGCTTTGTCAAAAACACATATTTGATTTTCAAGTAATTTATTTAAATTTTCTTTCCCTAGTGTGAGTTTAAAAATTATTTTATTTCAATCTTCTATATTTTCTTTTAAAGAATTATTTTTAATTTTCAAATCATTTGAAGAATTTTTTAAAGAATCATTTTCTTTTTTTAAACTTTCATTTTTATTTTTCAAAGTTTCATTTTCATTTTTATTTGTCAAGATTTCATTTCATTTTCAAAACATCATTTTTATTTAAAAGACAGCTATTTGATTTTTTGAGAAAAGATTGTTTTGAAATAATCTTTTGAAAATCATCATGTAACTCCTTAATAAAATCTAATAATTCATCATACGTAGGAGAATTTGTATTTATCTCATCATCTCCAACTCCCATGAAACAAATATTTGTCAATTTGTTGTCGTTGCTTTCTCCATTGGGGTTATTTATATCATCATCATCATCATCATCATCTCCACAAGCAAATTTTACTTCTTCTGTGATTTCATTTTCTTGAGTCATGCGTTCGTGTGTGACTTCTAATTTTTTCCAAATCTCTTTTGTTGTGTCACAAGCACAAATTCTATCATATTCATTAGGACCAAGTATACAATATAAAATATATTTCACTTTAGCATTTATTGAACGCTTCTAATATCATCCCCATCTATTCCTCTTTTGTTTTAGGAATTTTCTTTGTATCTACGATTTTGGAAGAAATAATTGGAGCATTTTTAATAATCTTCCATACCATGTAGTCTATCCCCTGAATATACTTCATCATTTTATTTTTTTCAATAATTGTAATTATCACCAGCAAAACATGGAGGGTTAAAAGGTGAGTGACCATCAATAATTTGTGTTCCTATAATGGTTGCCATTGATCAACTCTAAGACTGTTAAGTCAAAAACAAATAATAATAATACTAGAGCACTTACTCTAATACCAATTGTTATCCCATGCAGGTAATTAATCCAAGGGAGGGTGAATTGGATTTTTTAAATAAATTGTCAAATTAAAAATATTAACCCAAATAATAAATAAATAAATTTGTGCAACAATATAAAATAGAGAAATGAAATAAAATAAGCAAAGGGAAGAGAAAGCAAACACAATAATTTATAGTGGTTCGGCACACCAGGCCTACGTCCACTCCCCAAGTATTCTCTCCGGAAATTTCTCCATTATTTTTCAAATAGTAATTACACCACTAGCTTCACGGGTGCTAATGAACCTTTATAACAAGTGACCAATCTTGATCACTTCAACTAGTTTAGAATCCTGTGCCTAGTCACACCTAATGAAGTAATTTTATCTAAAAAATCACTCACAAAAATATCTCAACTAGTTTAGAATCCAATGTCTAGTTACACCTAACCCAAGTGATTTTATCCCAAAAAATGCTCACAAAAACTCTATTTTTACAAGAATAATAAGAGTAAGGGATAGAAAACCCTTTTATAATTATGCTTAACTCTCAACAAATTTTCTCACAGAAAATATAACTCAATGAAGCACAATACAATATTTGAGAATATTTCAATATAATAGATTTTCTCTTCTTCACTTCTTATTTTTCTCTAACTAATACACTTCTATATATACCCCAAAATATATTTGTTAGAGAGAGATGCTCCTCCACTTCAGATCACGAGGGCTAGCACACAGGACCAACTTTTTCAAAAATGGTAGACGGAGGAATTGAATTTATAGCCAAGTCGCTTTCGATAAATAGTGAAATGCACAGTAACTTAATATTTTTTCTATAACGCCCCGAAATTTAACCAATATGGATTTACGACATCATGTAACATCCACAAAAGAATAATAACAACACTCCCATCTTTACATCATTAATCAACAAAGTTATTACAAAAGTTCCACATGCGATTTATACATTCAACGGTATGAAAAACACAAGAATCTAAAGCATGTGAAACATCTAATCTCAAAAGTACATAAAATGCCCTCATGGGCTTACAACTTCCAAGGCTCAAACCTGGTTACACAAAGGTGGCCTCTCAAGCCCATACATGAATAGCCCTTGGCTAGCAAAATAAATTACAACAAAATAGAGTCATCTACTCATCACAAAATATACCCACGCCCTCAATTTAGCGGGATCACCACATCTTTTTCTACACCAAAATCCTATAGGGGTGAGCATAAAGTCCAGTAGAGAATCTTACAAAGTATATACAGTTATGCAAATTTTCCAACATTTAATGCAAATGCAAATGCCATGCAATGCCCTTTTCAAAAATAATCTTATTTCGTGCTCCTCTTGAAAACCACTATGTTTCAATAACATTTTGTAATCTCATCAATTTCAAATTTCCAACCTTAATCATTAGGGGCGGTAAATACGACTCAGGTAATCCCTAGGTTGGTGTTTGCAAGTAGGCTCAACAAGCACTACCAATAACCCCACTTTACCGGTTGCCAACCGGAAGGGAGGTGGTACCTCCTCCGCCCGAGTTTTTGGTCTTTCACCCTGAAGACTCAGGCCAACTTAACAATTTCATCTACACTTGGATTTACCAATGTATTTACCCCAAAACATTTCGATAATTCTTGTTCAAAATATCCTTTTCTCAATGTAAGCATTTCCAAACTCAATTTATGATGCGTAATAATAATAATAATAAATTAAATGAGTATGTAATGCAATCATTAATGCCTCATAACATCCTTCCATTTTAAAGTATCTCATAACAATATCAAAATAAATACATTTCTCATTTCCTCTCTTCAATGTTATTTCACAAAATAACCATATGCCATCAACACACAGCAATAATTTCTCATCATGCACAATTCTTAATGATTTAGTCTCTTCAAGACTATATGTGATGTTTTTAAACATTAATCTCCAAGATTTACAATTTTGACAATCCATGGTACACAACAATTTGCCACCTCACAACTATACATGTTTATGTTTTTAACAATAATGTTAAAATAATTTCTCAATTCTCGTATATCAAGAAGATTGCCATTTTGCAAAACAAATTACGAAATCTACCCTCATTCATTCTATTATCACAAGGAAAGAAAGAAATCCATAGACTTTTTCATTTTTGCCCAAAATCCCAAATTTCTAGGGTTTTTCATTAAAAACCAACCATCTCTCCATTTCTTTAGTGAAAACCACCAAAATCATTTTCCTTAAATTAATGAAAGTGAAACCCTCAGGGATCAACTTTAAAACATAAATTTTTAAACCCTCTTTTGAAAAAAATCTCTACATTCTTGAGCCAAAAACCAAACTTTCAAAATAACTTCAAGAGAACTTTAAAATCAACATCAATCTAGCAAAACGTGTATATAAAACTCAAGGAAGTCCCTACCTCATGGTTTGATGAAGATAAAAGATGAAACTCTAGAAATCAAAGTTGTAAGAAGTTGATCTCCACTGTACAAAGTGAGGTTCTTGTGTTGCTCTCCAAAACTTGTGAAAGAAGATGGATCAAAGCTCCATGGATTGTAAGAGATCAAGGTTTTTGGATGTTTGGTGAAGGTTTTTAGAGAGAAGGAGGAGTAAAATGATGTTTAGAGTGAGAGAGAAAGGCCCCAAATGTGATACAAACTTAGCCAAAAGAGATAAAAAAAAATGAGATTCGGACTAAGGCCCGTTCGCACGTGTAGCACTTGCCCCCGCATGTGCGGAGTGTGCCTCTTGCACGTGCAGCTCTGATCCCCGCACGTGTGGCATCCTCCGTACCTTCTATTCTACACCTGCATATAAAGCAGTGTGCAACCCTCCAAGGCTCACCATTCCTTGCACGTGACCCCCCGCACATGCGGCCTGGCCCAGTAGCCCAGAAAACTCTCAGCTCTATTCTAAGCACTTCAGACTAGACCTCGCACTCTCCAGAACCAGTAAAAATCAATCAATGAAGAAACAAGAATAAGAACTTATTTGAGAGGAACTCCCAGACAGCGCAACCCAAACGGTTAACAAGATTCCAAGCCAACCCGACACCCTGACAAGATCACCCAAGGTTAATCTAAGGGAAAACGAAACTAATGCCGCACCTGGTCATCACATTTTCTTCCAAACCTTATGAATTTCAAAAGTTACATAGTAACTTCAATAGTTACTTTTCAATTAAAAAATATATGAGGCACAGTAAAATCTATTTAAATAATATTTATAACAAATACATCATATAACATATATTTTAATAGATAATATTTTGTGTCAAAAAATATAAAATATGCATATTAAAAAATCACAATTGTAACGCCCTCAAAATAATACATAAAACCCATTACTTTAAACATGCATTGATATAAAAGAAATCAACCATTTCTATTCATCAGAGTAATTCTTACACTGTATTACATGTTAACAACAAAAGCAAATGCCCTATGGGCTTACAGCTTTCCAAGTCAACACTTGGTTACACAAAAGAAGAGTACTAACTCTATACAAAATAAGCCCTTGGCTTGATATACATGTAATACAAACAAAATAAACAAAAGGAGTCTTCAACTCTCATCATCGTCCAAGCTATGTCCTTGGAGGTGGCATACTACCTGTACCTGAAAATAATGTCCCATAAAGGGTGAGCCAACGCCTAGTAGAGATATGCTAAACATAGTATGAGCAATGACTAAGACATTAGCAATTGATAAATATTCAATTTCCATAAACCAATTCATAACCCATTTCCATTTTCATGACCACCATGTTCATGTTTCATTTCAATTTCCATTTCTTATCAATTTCACAATTTACATCAATGGCTCAGAACCTGGCCAACCACTTATATAAGACAGTGACTCATATTAAATATTTCCCATTTTTACAATAGATAAACATACTAGTTGTATCAACATCTCAACAGATAAGCACATAAGCTGTATCCACATTTCAACAGATATGCATAATAGCTATATCAACACTTCCAAAGATAAGCATATGAGCTATATCAACACTTCCAAAGATAAGCATATGAGCTATATCAACACATTATCTGACAAGCATATGAGCTGTATCAGTGGAGTCCATCCCCTATCTCCTCCCAAACAACATCCGGTTTAGAGGTCCATCCTCTACCTTTCCCTAAACCGTGGAGTACATCCCCTATCTCCTCCAACACACACAACGTATATACACAAAGGTCATATACACAATCAATCAATACATAACGTTAATGTATTCTATCAACCGTCATACTTTATGGCATATCCAATTGATTAGTTTTAGTTTGCCTAATCATCATGCATTGTCTACAACAATCAAAACTACCCTCCACGGGTAGCCCAAGCAATTATTTCTAAACAGATAATAAAAGCTCCAACAGATAAAATATCAATGTTTTCAAAAGTGAGCGATTAATAAATCCAACTCCACTATTCAACCATATAATGAGTCAATTTCATTATTTCCAACTCGATTCCATATAACCACCATTTTCTCAAATTAATCATACCAATTAATTTATACAACCAATTAGAGTTTTCTACCCCATTTCCCAATATTGACCCAAGGGTCTATATTTCAACAACCAACAACAATATCATTATTTTGAAACTCAAAATACACATTCTTGAAATCAAAATAACAAAACCCTCTTTCAACATTTTGAAACCCTAAGTCCCAAAATTACCCAACTTCAACACTTTATCAAAACAACCAAAAATCTATGTCAAAGACCATAAGAGTGAGTAGGAATCCCTACCTCAAATTCGGAGCTCAAGGAAAGAAGATGAAGAAACTCAACGTGCTCCAAAACTCAATATTCTCGGATCAAAGTGTAGCCCTCGACGATCAACCCAACTTTTACAAAGGCCAAAGGAAAAGGAAATACTCTAACTAGATCAAACTCTAGAGAGAAGGGAGTTTCTAGAGAGAGGAACTCTCAAAATGTCTTTTTAGAAAGTAAGAGAGAGAGAAAGAATGTAAAAAGTGATTTTAAAATGCCCAGCTGCCAACTGATATACGACATTCCCGCTCGAGCGGAGAACACAACGCTCGAGCGTCAAGAACAAAAAACTAGGTCCGCTCGAGCGCAATAAGGCCCGCTCGAGTGCCAAGACACAAGAATAAAGTATATCCGCTCGAGCGCAAAAACCAGTCCGCTCGAGCGTAGATTTCCCCCTCCCAGAACTTACACCCAAAGGTACTACCCGCTCAAGCGCCAAAGTACCCGCTCGAGCGCCACCGCTCGAGCGTAAAGAAACCTGCTCGAGCGTAAAAATCACACCTGCAGAAGTTTTGCAGAGACACGAAAAACTAGGAGCGTGCAATCTCCGCTCGAGCGCAAGAAGACCCGCTCGAGCGGACCTCCTAAAAACTGGGCAACAAAGAATTGAAACCAAAGCCTAACCAACCTGTAACAACTTTGCCGAATACATCCTAAAACTCAATCAAGTGGAATTAAAGGATGACAACAAGGTATACCACCACCAACATCACGGAACCGAGTCCGGAATACAACAGAACAGTAAAGAGACAACCGGGATCGCTATAACAATTTATGCCATAATATTTCAGACATTATCAAAATTGAACCACATGATTAACAAATTATCTTTGTGAATATTTTCTTAAAAGAATGTTATTTTTTTTAAAAAAATAAAAAAGAATAAAATGATTTTTTTTTGTTTTTTTATTTTTAGTTTTGTGGTTAAATTCTCTTCAAGCCCTCATGAGACTACAACTCGTCCACTAGGAGTAACCTATGGCTTCAAAGGCTGATTGTATACGCTAAATGTAATTGTGTTCCCTACGAAAATGGTATAGATAAATTTTATTTTATTGTCTTTTTAGTTTTGTTTTGCTTGAGGATTAGCAAAATGTATGTTCGGGGGTAAGATTAGAGCCTAAGTCTTACACATTTGACTCGCTAAAACACATTTTATTAGTCTATTAATTTGTGTTATTTTATAATTTTGTGTGATTTTATATATTTGTACATATTTTAAGGGTATGTACATGAATTAGAATAAATAATATATTTTAAATATTTTATATTATATTAAATTATATACATAATAAAATAATATAAATAAATAAATAAAAATAAAGCAAATAAACAAACAAAGGAGGTGACTGGAAAGGAAAATAAAAGAAAAGACAAAGAAAAGAAAAGGAAATAAACGAGGTGGTGGTGGTTAACCATCCCACCCCTCAATTATATATATATATATATATAATATTTTATTTTATTATTATATTATTTATATTACTATGTTTGTTTTATTTGCAAGTTTTCTTCTATAGAAGAAGAAGGAGGAGGAAAGGGCAGAGGGAGGAGATAGAGGGCTTTGGCCTGAGGAAGAGAAAAAGAAAGAAAAGAAAGAAAGGGAAAGTGGGAGAGTGTAATTTGTATATGTTAGAGTGTGGCAGTTATATAGGTGTTAGGAATTAATATTTTCTTTTTAGGGTAGAGATAAAACCTTGACCAAGTAATTAGGGTTTATTGTATTTAGTATTTTTAGTTTTGATTTGATTTGGATAAATTGTATAACTTTAAGATATTTTTGTACAATAAATGTTTTATTCAAAACATATTGTACAATTGTTTTCACTGTTGTGTATTAAAATTGCTAGACGAGTCATACCTAATAAAACGGGTCATGTATCAACCATAGTTTAGTTTAGTTTAGTGGTGACAGTCCATGCTAAGCAAAGATGATTCATGACTTTCTGGTTTTAATATACAAATTTTCTTGATGATGTATTTTTGATCAACTTATATCATATTATCCAAATTAATGATTTCGGAAAATTAATACAATAAGCCCTTATTATAAGGGTAGTGGTGGATTCAAAACCCTGAGAAATTTCGTATTTTATTTTATTTATTTTATGTTTTATTAATTTTAGTTTTATTACTTTTAAAACCAATTTTCTTTAAATTACTTTAATTATTATTTTTGAGTCAACACAACTAGATTAGTCATTGAGGATCGACACCTGGACTTAACCGCTATACTTCAAAATAGTAGTTATTGCTCAGTTTTAAATAGAATATTTTGGTGTGCAAATGACCATATCAGTTATCTATGTAGACTTGACTTGATTATGCGATTAAGTGGTTAAATTGGTTATGTGTTATGTGGCTATACATTGGGAAAGTTTTGTAACTTGGTAGGAACTGAGTGAGTGTCTTGAGAAAGGCTAAAGTTTCGTTTACTAAGCTGGGTGTTGTCATTGATAGGATGTCAGGGCAAGAAAGTAGGGGTCGTGGTTGGACTAGAAGTGTTGGCAGGGGCACCAACTATTGGGGAAGAGATTGCACACAAGATTATAAGAGCTGTAATGGAGGCTTTAGCTCGCAATGAGAGGGATAATTCTCATGCCCTAAAGATCACTAAGGATTTCTTTCGCTTTAACCCACCGGAGTTCACAAGAGGGCCTGAACCGTTGGAGGCAGAGAATTGGTTAGAGCAGATCACCAAAACTCTTGATATGCTCAGAGTCGAGGATGAGGGGTTGAGAGTAGCATTAGCGAGTTTTCTATTGAAAGGAGATGTGGGGTATTGGTGGAAGTATGTAAGCACTACCATAGACACTAGTTGGACTGTATTCACTGAGGCCTTTTTGGCCAAGTATTTTCCTCCTTCCACTTGGGAAAGATTGAGGAGGCAATTTATGGAGTTGCACCAAGGCACTACTCCTTTGGCACAATTTGAAGCGAGATTCACCAGTTTGTCTAAGTTTGCTCCAGAGTTGGTAGCAACAAAGGAGCATCGTTGCATTGAGTTTGAAGAAAGGTTATGTGATGAAATTTGATGAAAAGTTGTTGGGTGCATGCATAAAAATTATCACACTAGTAAAGGCAACGGCTCACATGGAAGCCACCAATCTTGAGGTCAGCAGAGATGGAGGAGAAGAGGCCATATTGGCAAGTTCTATGGTTCAAGAGCACACCAGGCCTAGTAAGAGGCAAAAAAGAGTAGATTCTCAATCACAAGCACTGTTTCATCCTTTATCTACTATTGTTTCTTCAGAGTCGTCTTTCAGGAGGTCTAATCAAACTCAGGTTTCCTTAAGTCGGTCATCGAATAAAGGACCACCATCTTGCTCCAAGTGTAATCAGTTAGGTCATGTTAGGAGTCGTTGCCTTCAGCATGGTCAGAGCTAGTCTTGGTAGTTTAGATTGGAGTAGAGAGGTTATTGATGACTAGTGGAGTGTTTTGGCTACTTTTGTAACGCCCTCAAAATAAACCCATAAATCATGCATTCATGACATCCATAAATGTAAGAGAAATAAACATATTTCTATTTATCAGAGTGTTTAATCCAAAAGTATTACATGTTGACAACAAAAGTAAATGCCCCACGGGCTTACAACTTTCCAAGCCAACACTTGGTTACAAAAAAGAGAGTACTAACTCTACATAAAATAAGCCCTTGGCTTGATATACATGTAATAGACAAAAATAAACAAAAGAGTCTTCAACTCCCACAACCATCCAAGCTATGACCTCGGAGGCGGCATACTACTTGAACTTGAAAATGATGTCCCATATAGGGTGAGCCAACGCCCAGTAGAGATATGTTAAACATAATATGAGCAATAACTAAAACATTAGCATTTGATAAATGTTTAACTCACATAAATCAATTCATAACCCATTTCAATTACATGACAAATGTGTCCATGTTTTATTCCACTTTCCATTTCTTATCCAATTTCTCAATTCATAACTATGGCTCAGAACCTGGCCAAACAATTTAAATGAGATTACATCTCATATCAACAGTACTTCCATTTCAATTGAGATAACCACTCAAATTAAACACTTCATACTTCACATTAGATACACATAATTGCTGTATCAATCTCAAATAAAACACTTCCGTACTTCACATATGATACACAGATTTGCTGTATCAATATTGCAATAGATATACATATTTGCTGTATCGATGGAGTCCATCCCCTATCTGCTCCCAAATAATATCCGGTTTAGGAGTCTATCCCCTATCTTTCCCTAAACAGTGGAGTACATCCCTTATCTCCTCCCACACAATACAATGTATATAAACACATATCATATACATAATCAATCAATGCATAAATTTGATGTATTATTCCAACCGTCATATTCGATGACATATTCAATTGATTAGTTTTAGTTTTCCTAATCATCATGCATTGTCTACAACAATCAAGACTATCCTCCACCGATAGCCCGAAGCAATTATTTCTAAACAGAAAATAATTACATCAACAGATAATTTATTAACAATTTTCAAAGGTGAGTGATTAATAAATCCAACTCCACTATTCCATCTCATATTATGCCAATTCCATGGATTCCAACTTAATTTCATGTTTCCATAATTTCCCAAATTAATTACATGGATTAATTGGTCATAACAATTTAGGGCTTTTTCCCCTTTTTCTCAATATTGACCCAAAGGCCCAAAATAACTTCAATAACATCAATACTATCATTTTAAGACCCAAAATATACATTTATGAGCCAAAATAACAAAACCCCTTTTTTGTACATTTAGAAACCCTAACACCCAAAATCACCCAACTTCAACATTAAATCAAAATGACTAAATACTTATGTCAAAGATCATAAAAATGAGTAGTTATCCCTACCTCAAATTTCGGAGCTCAACAGAGAAGATGATGAAAACTCAAAGTGCTCCAAATCCCAAGATTTTCGGATCAAAAGATAGCCCACACCAAGATCAACACTTTTTACAAAGGCCCAAAGGTGGGAGATCACTAGGGCTAGATGATTTCTTAGAGAGAAGGTGAGGTTTTAGAGAGAGAAGCTCTCCAATGGTGGTTTTCGAAAAGTAAGAGAGAGAAAGGATGTTGAAAAGTGATCCAAAAAGTCAAAACTCGGACTGATATAAAAGTCGCCCCGCTCGAGCGTGGAACTCCCCGCTCGAGCATCAGACACAAACTCACGCTCGAGTGTGAAAAGCGCCGCTCGAGCGTCGATTGTACACCTGCAGAAGTTTTTTAGACATGGTCCCCGCTCGAGCGTCAACTCCCCGCTTGAGCGGAGGAACAAAATCAAAGGGTCACGCTCGAGCGTCAAAACTCTCGCTCGAGCGTACGAAGACTTGTAGAGAAAAATACTGGGAGATAGAAATTCACGCTCGAGCGTCAAAACTCCCGCTCGAGCGGAGAAACAATAACAAAGGGCCCGCTCGAGCGTCAAAAGCCTCGCTCGAGTGTGAAGGCCAAATTCTGGGCATCAACTTTTGATTTCAAAGCATAACCAACCTGTTTCAAACCTGCGCAACATAACCCAAGACTCAAATATAAAGAGTAAAGGATGGAAATGAGAATGAGACAACAACACAACCACAGAGCCTAGTCCGGAATACAATAAATAAAGGAAGGAAAAATCGGGATGACTATAACTTTGACATTGTAATGTTATGTAATTAAATGTGGGGCCTCATGCCTACTGATGTTGTATTCGTGTATTTTGTTAGCTTAAATGCAATAAATTAGACTTATGATGGTTTGTGAATTAACTTAAATTGAGAAGTAATTGTTGGGATTGGTAAATTTGAGTATCATTGTTAATGTGTTAGTGTTTGATAAGTTGATGTATATAAGGTTTTGTGAGTCCTTCCTTGATTGAAAATTGTTATTAAAAATCGTAATGAGTGTGTTGTCATGAAGTAAGCTCGAGAGGCTTTGGGAACTAAGTAGCCTTAATGGGGGTGTAAGAGTCTTATAAGAGGAGGTGAGAATTTCTTGGTTGGGTATTGACAATGATTATAGAGTTAGTCATAGAATGTGTTTGAGTTGGTGTGAGTAAGAGGTTTGTTGGTGGCCCTAACGATCACTGGAAATGGTGTGAAGTGTCTAATTGTCATATAGTTTTAAAGGTTATTAGGAGTTGACTTGGGAGCGGTGATTGGGTGGTCCAGGCTTAAGGGAGGAAAAAATAGAGAGGATGGTCTTACTGTGATTAGTTTTTGGGAGTCTGGCATGGACTCAACTGTTGTGTAAGTATGTGGGTGTTGAGCCCCATGTAGGGGTGATTAGTGTTGGGAGCTCATCGGTGTTTGAGTGCTAAGTATTGAGGGTTAATGATGTTAGTTGCCTTGTATCGGAAAGAGGATGACAAATAGTCAACTTGTAAGTTGTTATCATTTTGGGCAAGGAATTGTGTAGTTAAGGAGTGCTTGGGAGTACACTTTAGTCAAAACTTGATAGTGTGAGTGCAGTATTTAGGGTGGGTATTTGTGAAAATTCTTTGATTTGGTAGAAGATGGAATTTTGGGGATGAGAAGTGTGATGTGTTAATGTGTGATTGTTAATAGGTGATAATGAATGTGATGAGAGAAAATTCCCAAAGATTTATAAGTGTGCATGTGCATTGTTGTCTTTCAATGTGATCGTTACTTTTATGAATTGTTGTTTTGATTGATATTAAGATTAATTGTTGAAATCACACTGGTTGTGATTGATGGGTTTGGGTGACGGTTGGGAGTCACTGGTAGTGATGTCGGAAAGGGGTACAAAAATGAAGTTTTCTAATATTATGGCCTCAGTTGGCATTGGAATTGAGAACATTGTTGTGGTGATTTCACTTTTGGTTCTTGGAAAGTGTTTAACAAACTAGTAAACTTTAAAATTTGATGTGGAAATTTATTTATTTTTTCTGAAAGTCAATGTAGGTTGGAACATTTTGTTTCACTTATTTATTTTATTTATTTACATACTTTTTCTATTTTGCAATAGGTTGTACTCAAGGAAATGTTTTCAAAACAAAGGTACAACCTTATATTGAGGCGTGAATAAATTCTTAAATCTTGTGGAATTGGTTCGAGTAATGAATTGAGCACTGATTGATAATGGGTGATTGAACGTATTGATTTGATGGACTAGTATTGTTTAAACGTATTATGTTGTAATACAATTTGTGGGTAAAGTTTCCAGGGCAAGTTCCCTTCTATTGGGGAGAAATAAGTAAGAGTTTTGTCGTGACTGTAAGTTTAGCCTTGAGTTTTAAGATGCTAATTACTATGAGTTTTTTGTGCTTTGTTTTGAGTGGATTAGCATTGTTGAAGCTGTTGAACCGGAGAGTTGTCTTGTGAACTAGGTTTCCATAGAAGAACTCTACTTTTTTATTACTCAAGTGAAAACTTCTCATTATAGTTGTCACGACCCCAAACCGCCCCCAGTAGGATGGTGCCGTGATGGCTAGTAATCCGAGATTACCGAAGGCCAACCCACAAAGATTCACACACAAACAGAGTATTCATAAGGGCTTGTAAATGCAGAGGTAATAGTTTAAAATACAACTGGTCCATAAGAGCCGTGCATAGATCAAATGAAATGGCATACATCTTAACATAGGTTACAACTTGGTTACAATTAAAGTACATGTTACATCTTGATCAAAAGGCTTCTCAAGCCGACGTATGCAAAATACAAGTATTACAGGTCGAGAAGCATAATCTTCAAGATTGCCGACATGAATACAAGTCAAGCCGACATAACAAGAATCCAAAACAAACTTGCGAAACACATCTAGGCGTCACCGCCTTCTTGCTCATCACCTACATATATATGGAGAGGGTGAGCTTGGGTACTCAGTGAATGATATAAATAATAAAGGGTTTGCATGAATAATAGCCGAAGTCTTTTCAAAACAAAACATATTAAACTTTACATAACAAGGGATGAACCACGTTCATTTAACAAATCTTCAAAGCTTCTAGGGATGCTTACTAGCAACAAAATATTGCAAATGATGACATTCCGGACAAACAAACCCACGCGGTAAACCGTCAATGGAAAAACAAGACAAAACAAGGGAGATATCTCAAACGATGGTGCAGTCGCATTATAGTCCCCTGGAACTAAGAACTTTCAAAACAAGGGTGCAGTTGCATTATAGTCCCCTGGCACTAAGGACTTTCAAAACAAGGTGTGCAGTTGCATTATAGTCCCCTGGGACTAAGGACTTCTCCAAGAATGTCATCAAAACAAACGTATTTACTTGATACACAAAAATAGGGATATTCATTCATGCTTGAACAAATACTTTTATCAAAACAAGGCAAAGCAAAGCTTTATCAAAACTTTATAATATAGCTTTATTAAAAATACCACTCACATAGTTCTTCAAACGTCGGGGTCAAGGCAAAAGTCCAAGTCCTACAAACACATGGCAAAGTCTATTGAACGCACTATCAAACAAGCTTCACATGCAAACGGATGATTCGACATTCTTCAAAAACAAAGTCAAATCAAAACAAAACACTGTTTCTCATCTCGGAAAACATGTTGGGCACCAACCAGGTCTTGGCCGAGGTCCCACACCTTCTTGTCGAGGTGTGGTCCCGACGGCCACATTTAAAAGCGAAGTCAGGAAAATCTGAGTTTCCCTTTGAGGAACATGAAGAACATGAAGATGGAGAAGATGAAGAACATGTATGCTTAAATCATAACTTGTTTTTACAAAGTCTGAGATTTTGTGCTATGAGTTCGAAAACATGGACCTTGGTACCCATACTTGAAGATCATATGAAAACAAACACGAAAACATGCATCTTGATACAAACTTTCGGATCAAAACATGGTTTTCTTCAAGAACACATGAATATCACTTTCTCTTTCTAAAACTGAACTTCAAAGCAATGCATGGTTCATGAAACATGCTAGATCATGCAATGCGATTAGATCAACATAAAGAATAACAAGAGTATATCACGAATCTAACCTTAAAACACGGATCTAACGGTTCGATCTCTAGGGATCAAGCTTGGAAATCCACTCTCTCACTCAAAAGCTTCTATTTCTTCTTCCTAGAGTCTCTCTCTCTAAAAGACAAGATTTGATACAAAATGATATCTTTTTTCTCGGCAGTCACTGACTTAACCTTCTGCTGGGTCACGTGGCATCGACTGATTGGCTCTACTAAAAAAGGTGACTGACTGACAAGACAAGACCATGACAAAGTGTGTTCAACAAGCTAGACGGCAAGAGCACTTCGGCAAGTGATGATCTCGGCTAAAGGCAAAGCTTCGACAAGTAGGGTGACAACGACATTGGCTCGGAAGGACAACACTTGACTAAGCTGTGCCACACCTTGGCCTAGATGTGCCACACCTCGGTCTAGGTCATACCATTCCAGGAACAAAATCACTAAGTGCAAAGATCAAGGATCTAGGACGCCTAGATGATGCACTTCTCGGCCTAGGTGACACACACCTCGGCCTAGATGGTGACATCTCGGCCAATATGCCTAGGTGATGGTGGAGGTCAACCAAAGTGGTTCCAAGATAGTTCTAAATGTAAAAAGGTTCAAAGGTGACTAGGCTTAAGGTGACCTTGGCAACACACCAGGCAAGAACAAAGCATGTAGGCAACACTCAAGCAAAACAAGGCAAGATTTGCAAGTGTAACATAACAAGACAAGATCATACATGAATGTATGCAAGTATGACTAAGTTGAAGTGAAGGTTGTTACATCCTACCCCCCTTAAAGAAGTTTGGTCTCCAAACTTGAGTTACCTTGTTCCAAAAACAATTCTGGATGTCGGACTTTCATTTCCTCTTCTATTTCCCAAGTAGCATCCTCACCGTAATGCTCCTTCCAGTCAACTTTCACCATTGGTATCGACTTACTTCTCAACTGTTTCTCCTGCCTATTGATAATCCGCATTGGCTTCTCTTCGTAGCCTAAATCCTCATTAACTACAATTCCAAAATAGTCGATCACATGTAGTGGATCTCGAACATACTTCCTCAACATCGAAATATGAAACACATTATGGACTTGGCTCAATTCTGGTGGCAAAGCAAGTATGTAGGCAGCAGGGTTAACCTTCTCAAGAACTTCAAAAGGCCTGATGTAACGGGGTGTTAACTTACCCTTCTTTCCAAATCTTGTAACTTCTTTCATCGGCGAAATCTTTAGGAATACATGATCCCCGACTTCAAATTCTAACTCTCTTCTTCTCTGGTCGGCATAACTTTTCTGTCGACTCTGAGCGATTTTGATTCTTTGCTGAATGAGCTTAATCTTCTCGGTTGTCACTTGAATTAACTCGGGACCAAGCAGGGCTTTGTCCCCTGCCTCGGTCCAACATATCGGCGACCTGCACTTTCTTCCATACAATGCTTCATATGGTGCCATGCCAATGCTAGCTTGATAACTGTTGTTGTAGGTAAATTCCACCAATGGCAAATGTACTCCCCAACTTCCTTGGAGGTCCAATACACATAGTCTAAGTATATCTTCAGGTGTCTGAATCGTTCTCTCTATTTGCCCATCAGTCTGGGGATGAAAAGCTGTGCTAAACCTCAACTCGGCTCCGAAAGCTCTTTGTAGACTCTGCCAAAATCTGGAAACAAACTTCGGATCTCGGTCCGACACAATTGACACTGGCACTCTATGAAGTCTAATAATCTCATTCATATACAACAAAGCAAGTTTATCGGCGTTGAAGGTGGTCTTAACAGGCAAGAAGTGTGCTGACTTAGTTAGTCTATCCATGATAGCCCAAATCGAATCCATACCCTTTTGTGTCTTCGGCAAACTAACCACAAAGTCCATGGAGATGTGTTCCCATTTCCACTCAGGAATCGGCAAAGGTTGAAGAAGTCCTGCTGGCCTTTGATGTTCTGCTTTCACTTGTTGGCAATATAGACACTGGGACACGAACTCGGCTATTTCTCCTTTCATATTCAGCCACCAAAACGTCTGCTTCACATCTTGATACATCTTGGTGTTCCCTGGATGAACAGCAA
Source organism: Camellia sinensis (assembly GCF_055761805.1). NCBI lineage: Eukaryota > Viridiplantae > Streptophyta > Magnoliopsida > Ericales > Theaceae > Camellia > Camellia sinensis. The sequence goes on from NC_138972.1 coordinate 67,711,279, forward strand.
ACTTGGAACCATGAGCTTCCTACAAAATTTTTCTTTTCAACTCTGGGACGTCGGGCACACACAATATTCCTTCAAACTTGAGCACTTGATTTTCTATGGTGTACCCTGATCTCGGCTTTGTGATAACCTCATCGGCTACCTTCCTGAAGAATTCATCCTCCATCTGTCTTGTCTTTACTTCCTCAACAATAGTTGGCTCCACTGAGATCATGGTTAGACATGCCAAATTTCCAACCATCTTTCTGCTCAAAGCGTCGGCTATGGTGTTAGCTTTACCTAGGTGATATTGAATTTGCATATCGTAGTCTTTCAACAACTCAAGCCATCTTCTCTGTCTCATATTCAATTCTTTCTGAGTGAACAAGTACTTTAAACTCTTATGATCTGTAAAAACCTGGCAAGAAGCTCCATACAAGTAGTGACGCCAAATCTTTAAAGCAAATACTACGGCTGCTAGTTCTAAATCATGGGTAGGATAATTCTTTTCATGTGGCTTCAACTGACGAGATACATATGCTATGACCTTACTCTTTTGCATTAATACACAACCCAAACCCTTATGCGAAGCATCGCTATAAACTTGAAACTCTTCATTACCTGATGGCAGTACAAGAATTGGTGCTGTGACTAACCTCATCTTCAACTCCTGGAAAGTTGATTCCCTATAATCAGTCCATTCGTAAGCTGCTCCCTTCTTAGTCAGTTGTGTCAATGGAATTGCAATCCTTGAGAAGTCTCTTACAAACTTTCTGTAATAACCTGCCAATCCCAGAAAACTACGAACCTCGGACACATTAGCCGGCCTCGGCCAATTACTCATTTTTCATAGTCATCGTATAATGATTCCAGTTTAGACTCGAAAAATTTCTTGCTTTTGAATCTAAGAATCCATGTACTTAACTATTGTTCATCTCATTTCCATCTTGTTGCTTATTGAGTTTGGCTATTGGGAGTTTTGGTTGTGTTTGAAATAGGTTGGGAAGTTAGTTTTTCAATGAGTTGTTGCCTAGGTTTTTGCCTGTTCACTCAAGCGCTCTTTCATGTGCTCGACCGCTGTTTTAGAGTCTACAAACTACTGGAAGTGTGATATCTTCGCTCCAACAGTACTTCTTGTGCTCGAGCGGTCTTTTACAAATCTAAACGTCTAGGAGAGGGTTATTGTGCACTCGAGCGGTGGTTTTGGTCGCTCAAGCGATGTCACTTATTGTGTCTTACGCTCGAGCGATGTTTTGGCCGCTTGAGCGGTCTGCCCGTATATCAGTCTGAGAGAAAGCCATTTTGGATTACTTTTTCATCTCTATCTCCTCTCTAAACATTTCAAAACCCTAAAGACTTCACACACTCTCTCTCTAGCTCTCACTTCTAACTCTAAATACTCTTAATCCATTGGTTTCCTCACATTAGCCCTTTGGAGTAAAAGATTGGGCATGTCGAGGGCTTCATTTTAATTGGAGGAGTTAGTGTTTTCGGCTCTGCCAAGTTCTACCTTTTTCTCTCCCTTGCCTTCTACTTTGAGGTAGGGATTTCTTTGACCTTTAATATGATTTTTAGTTTAGTTATTTGCTTTTTGAAATGGGCTACTGATTTGGGGATTTTCGGGAAAACCTAGGGTTTGATTTTGAAATCAAAAGAGGGGTTTTCTAAATAGGTTCTTGAGAATGGTTGTGGGGATGTGTTTATGGTTGAGATATGTTAAAATGGTGGATATCCTTTCTTAAAATTGATTTCACAAGTAAAGGAGGTTTTGTTCTAAAATTTGGAATATTTGGATTTGTGAAAGGAAATGGAAAATGATGTTAGGTTTTATAAGATTGGACCAATGCTTATGTTGATGATGATGGTGGAGTTGGATATGTCATATCACTCACATTGTAAAAGAATGAATTATATATTTTGATCGGAAACTATCTATTGCGTAGAAATATCTGTTTTGCGCTATTGGTGAAGGATAGTCTTGAGTATTGTAGACAATGCATGAGGATTAAGTTAAATTGAAACTAATTTCTCATACATTGTGCATTGAGCATCATTTCATATTGAACATTGTAAATGTATTGATTTTGAGAAAAAAATGGTGAATACCTTGGTGAATCTGGTTAGGAAGTGTGGTTGTGGTTATGATGTTGGCCTATGTGTCCTTGGTGAAAGTCTAGAAACCAGCGTGGTTAGATGCCGATATTTCCGATTAGTACCAGTAAAATGGCTTTAATAGTGCTTGTATAGTCTACTGGCAAACACGTACCTAAAGATTCCCAATGTTTTGTATCTACTGCCCTGTTTTCTATTGTAAAAGGATTATTTTTATGAATTGATTTATAATCTGGCACTGCATTGTTTTAAGATGGAAAATGAGGAATGATTGACAATGGCATGCATGTGCATTCACCTTTTAATTTTGCTAAGATTCATATACTGTGTTAGAGCATCTCTACTGGGTTTTGGCTCACCTTATATGGAAAACAACTTTCAAGTGCTGATGATATGCCTTTACCAATGACGTAACTTGGGAGGACTTGGAGTCAAGGGCTTTATTTTTGTTTATTGATGTAATTATTTTTTATTAAGCCTCAGGCTTTACTTGTATTGAGTTAAACTCATTTTGTTATACCTAAGCATCGATTAAAAAGTTGTAGCCATTAAGGCATGCAATTAATTAGTTTTACTTTTACTTTAATTCATGTATCCATGTCATATGCTATAGATTCAGAATCTTGGATTTGTGAATGTATATTACATATGTCATCTTTCGTATTTGAGCAAATTTATGAATGTAATTGAATATATGATGTTGTTGATCATTTGTAAGTAATGTTATGAGTTGGGTTATTTATTTTTTTTTTTTGAGGGGTGCGTTATAACTTGGTATCGAGCTACCAAGTTTGAATACTTTGAGATCGTGGGATGTGATTTTTACCATAATGGGTTCTCTTGCTTGATGGTATTAGAAATAGACCTGATATGCTATGTTATAACATGCTTATGTGACTAAATGAGTTTGGAATTTAATTTCTTAGATATTAATTGGGTCTACAAGTTTCTAGAAGTCCCAGTAGAAGACCACTTGATCATTACTATTTCTAACTAGAACTCTAGCAATGTTGTAGGATGGTCACTATCTGGAAATGAAGTTTGTTTGTGTTCATGTGATTAGGTGTTTATGTGGAGTGAATTAATTGTTGTCCACCATATTAGGACATGAGTGAATTGGCTTCGGCACATTTGTGAATGTGCTAATATGTTGTCTTACCTTCATTAGGATGTCAGGACGTAGACGTAGTGGTGGTAGGCGTGGTGGGCCTAGGTGGCAGGAGGTGCCGTTATCAATTGACATTCTGGCATAGGAGGAGGGAGTTAGTCAGGCCAATGTGGCCGAGCCAGTTGGCCAGCAAGCCATGGGCACTTTGGCTTGTGAAATGGCTGGTGCTTTGCAGGAATCTATGGATATTCTCAGGGCCAAGAATCCAGTCCAAGCCCATGTTGCCGAGACAGGGCCATCCTTTCTAAAGAGGGAATTCTTCCAGTTGAATCCAGATGAGTTTTTTGAGGACTTGAAGGAGCCACTGAAGGTGGATGAGTGGCTAGGGCAAATACTAAAGACGTTCGAGATGCTTGTCATTGAGGACGATAGTATGAGGGTGACCTTGACATCCTTCCAACTGAAGGGAGATGCGAGTCAATGGTGGAAGTATGCGTGTGGGCGCATTGGGATGACTTGGGAGGCTTTTGTCAACGCCTTCTAGGACAAGTTCTTGCCTGCCACTGCTGGGGAGAAGTTCAGGGGTCAGTTCTTGAAGCTCAAGCCGCTGAACACACCTGTAGTAGAGTTTGAGGCTGTTTTTACTAGCCTCACTAGATTTGCATCGAAGCTTGTGGTGACGGAGGAGCGCCGTTGCGTCGAGTTCAAGAAACGACTGAGAACTGGGCTCATTTTCAAGGTGGTCGGGTCTATGATTATGGATTACGGTCATCTTGTGGAGGCGGCGACTCATTTAGAGACCGTGATTTAGGCGGAGGATGAGAGGATAAGGGGCTCTACGTAGAAAAGACAGGAGGTTCAGGGGGAGACTCGGGACAACAAGAGGTAAAGGGGTTTCACCCCACAGTAGTCCCAGGCAACATATTTCAGATCCACTTTTCATGTACCAAGTTCTGGTTCATGGAGAGTTAGTCAGGGTGGGATCACTTGCTTTAAGTGTGGTCAACTAGGCCATAAGTCTTCAATTTGCCTGTAGAGAGGAGGAGGGCAACAATCTGTACCGTCTTCGGCTCGTCCATAGAGCCAGAGTCAAGGGAGAGGGCAACCGCCTACTTGTTATTAGTGTGGGCAGTTGAAGCACTTGAGGAGGTTTTGCCCTTAGATAGGTTGCATATTTGGTGCATCTGGTTCGAGGCAAACACGGAGCCATCAGTCTACCCAATTAGCACAGGTGTCGAGGGCCAAATAGAGAGCCTCTTCGACTTAATCAGTTTACTAGTCTTATGCTTCGAGGGTTGAGCAGGTAGAGTGGAGACCCACCGGGCGTGTGTACGTTGTTACCATGCAAATTAGTTGCCAGCACCCTCTATTATGATAGGTAACTTTCTGTTGTTCAATTCTATTGCCAATGTATTGATTGATACTGGTGCATCTCATTCCTTCGTTTCATCTGCATTTGTATCAGTTTTTGAGTTAGAGGTGGCTCAGTTAACATCTCCACTTAGGGTAGAGTCACCAGTTAGGGGTAAGGTTGTCCTAGACCGGGGATATAGCGGTTGTGAGATTGAGGTTGCTGGCCGCTGACTTCTTTTTGCTTTTGTATTGTTAGATATGTCGAGTTTCGATGTCATCTTAGGCATGGATTGGTTGTCTTCTTATCGTGCTGTTATAGATTTTTACTGTCAAAAAGTTACGGTGTGTATCTCAAGTGGTGACTGTTTGTATTTTCCAAGGAACCAAGCTGATAGAGTTTTGTCACTAGTATATGATTCACGTGGTTGGGGCGAGCATAGCTGTCTTCATGCAGTTTTCTTGAGTAGTGAGAGTGATGTGGTCTGAGTTGAATTGCCGAGGATAATTTGTGAATACCCAAACGTCTTTTCTAAAGATCTTACTAGTTTGCCACCGCACCGAGAGATTGAGTTCTCGATTGACTTAGTGCCCGACATAGAAACCAATTTCTTTGGCATTAATTTGCACCCGCCGGGTTGTATGAGTTGAAAATTCAACTCCAAGAGTTGTTAGATAAGGGCTTCATTTGCCCTAGTACGCCGCCTTGGGGAGCACCGGCTCTCTTTGCTAAGATAAAGAATGGCACCTTGCAATTGTGCATCGATTATCAGAAGTTAAACCTGGTAATTATTAAGAACAAGTACAAATTACCTCATATAAATGATCTGTTTGACTAGTTGAAGGGGTCTTGTTGCTTTTCTAAGATTAAATTGAGATTGGGGTTATCACTAGTTGAGGTGAAGGAGGAGGATATTCAGGAAACGACATTCCATACACGATATAGCCACTATGAGTTCTTAGTGATGTTGTTTGGGCTGCAGTGGCTTCGTTTATAGATTTGATGAATCGAATCTTCTGTGAGTCATTAGACTATTTTGTGGTTGTCTTTGTTGACGACATCTTAATTTACTCCTCGGAGGAGGAACACGAGGAACACTTGTGGATCATACTTGAGTTGCTTAGAGCCCACTGTTTATATGGTAAGTTCGGGAAATGCGAGTTTTGGTTAAAAAAAGTCAAGTTCTTAGGCTATGTAGTATCAGGGGAAAGGGTGATGGTAGACTTTTCTAAGATAGAGGCAGTGCAAGATTGGGAACAACCTAAGAATGCCTTTGAGATCTGGAGTTTCTTGGACTTAGCTGGGTATTATCGATGTTTTGTAAAAGACTTCTCTAAATTGGCCTCACCATTGACTAGATTGGCGAGGAAGGGGGTGAAGTTTGTGTGGAGTGAGACTTGTGAAATGTCTCCAAGAGGTTAAGGTTAGACTCACTACTGCTCTAGTATTGATTATTCCGAAGAGGGATTTAAGCTATTCAGTTTATTTGATGGGTCTCGAGAAGGGTTGAGTTGTATATTGATGCAAGAGGGGAAAGTGGTAGCATATAGTTCGCGGCAGTTGAAAACACATTACAGAAATTATCCTACTCACAATTAAGAGCTAGTGGCGGTGATTTTTGCCTTAAAAATCTGGAGACATTCCTTATATGGTGAGAAGATTTGAATTTGAGATAAAGGAAGTGGATGGAGTTTCTAGAGAATTATGATTTCAAGTTGCACTATCATCTGGGAAAGGCCAATGTAGTGGCTTTGAGTAGGAAGTCTGTAAGCAATGTAATTGCCATTTGGGAATGTGAGATATTTGGTGCTATTGGTGAGTTCGACTTGCATCCTAGCGAGTCTGTTGAGTCAGCCATTTTATTCACTATTGTTGTGCAATTTACACTAGTGAGCCGAGTTATAGAAGCATAGAGAGGTGATCACGAAATAAAGGTTATTAGAGGGAAGATAGATAGTGGAAAGGAGTAGAAGGTCTTGAATGTGTATTTTGACTTGAGTGTGAGGTATTTGGACCATCTTTTCATGCCAGAATCTTGTAGGGAGGAGGAACTCCGAGAGTTCCACCATTCACGCCTTACGGTACACCTAGGATGCACAAAGATGTACCTCAACCTTAGCCACCAGTTTTGGTGGAGGGAGATAAAGAGAGACATAGCCTTGTTTGTCTCGAAGTGCCTTACTTGTCAATAAGTGAAGGCCGAGCACTAGTGACCAGCGGGTTTGTTATAACCCTTAGCTATAGCCGAGTGGAAATGGGAGGATGTCACGATGGATTTTATTGGGGGTCTTTCGAGGACTTAACGGGATAATGATGTCGTGTGGGTGATAGTTGATTGGTTAACTAAATCAACACACTTTGTACCTAGGTGCACAAGTGACTCAATAGATTATCTAGCCGACCTTTATGTTAGGGACACAGTTCGACTTCATGGGGTCCCTGTGACTATTGCTTTGGATAGAGATCCTTATTTCATGGTTCGGTTGTGGCAGAGCCTATAGAATGCCTTGGGTACTAGATTGATGTTTAGTACCGCCTGTCATCCTCAGACTGACGAGTAGTTCGAGCGAACCATTCAGATCTTACAGGACATGCTTTGGGGTTGTGTTTTGGATTTTAAGGGATCGTGGAAGAGATCTTTACCTTTAGTGGAGTTTACCTATAATAACAGCTTTCATATGAGTATTGATATGGTGTCGTTTGAGGCCTTGCATAACTGATCGTGTAGATCTCCAGTGTATTAGGTCGAGGTGGGTGGCGCACCTATGTTAGCTTCTGAATTAGTCTAAGAAATGACGGAGAAGGTCGCGTTTATTCATAAGAGGTTGGATTGGACTCAGAATCTGCATAAGAGCTATGCCGACCATAGAAGGAGACCCTTGTCCTTTGAGGTAGGAGATCACGTGTTCTTGAAGATATCACCAAGATGGGGTTTAATGAGATTCAAGAAGAGCACGAAGATGTCTCCTAGATTTATTGGGCCTTTTGGGAAGGTAGTTTATCGTTTGGCCTTGTTGCCCTAACTTTTTGAGGTTCATAACATGTTCCATATTTGTATGCTTCGAAACAAATGATCAACATCATATTTTCTATTCCATTAATAACTTTGCTCAAATACAAAAGATGACATATGCGATATACATTCATAAATCCTAGATTTTGAATCTATAGCATATGGCATGGATACATGAATTGAAGCAAAAGTAAAATAAATTAATTACATGCCCTAATGGCTACAACTTTCCAAGTTGATGCTTAGGTATAACAAAATGAGTTTAACTCAATACAAGTAAAGTCCGAGGCTTAATAAAAAATAATTGCATCAATAAACAAAAATGAAACCCTTGACTCCAAGTTCTCCCAAGCTATGTCCTTGGTGGAGGCATATCATCAGCACTTGAAAGTTGTTTTCCACATAAGGTGAGCCAAAGCCCAATAGAGAGGCTCTATGAATCTTAGCAAAATTATAAGGTGAATGCACATGCATGCCATTGTCAAACATTCCTTGTTTTCCATATCAAAACAATGCAATGCCAGATTATAAATCAATTCATGAAAATAATCTTTTTATAGCAGAAAACAGGGTAGTGGATACAAAACACTGGGAATTTCTAGGTATGTGTCTACCAGTAAACTATACAAGCACTACTAAAGCCATTTTGTTAGGTTTTTGTTCTTGGCAATCCCGTTTGACAAAATTTCTTTCAGTTATAATTTTATTCGCTCTTGTATTTCAGTGAGGATATGAGTTTTAGATGTGAATCCAACCCGAATTGTGCCTTTCAGAGAAGTTTGTGATGTTAACACTTTCAAGATTGCTACTTCGCTGATTATGACGGGGATCGAATTGCCCGGTCAGCTCGCGGGGGTCGAGGGGGCAGCGCCCCCTGGCGGGTCCGGGGCAGCGCCATGGCGGGGTCGAGGGGCAGCGCCCCCGAAGCAAAATGCAAAATTGCATTCAAAGTTGCTTGTCCGTTGTAACAAGCCCGCGGGGGACTTCGCCACAGCTCGGACTCGACTTGTTGTCAGTCACGGTTCTTAATCTGAACCAAAGAGTCCAAATCCGGCAAATCGTTTTTGAGAAAACAGATTTTTGAAAGAAGTGCCAAACATGGACTGCTTTGCCAGATACAGAGTCGCCACCTAAATATTTTATTTTTGGGAAATTTAGGAAACCCTGACTCGGTGCCAAAAGGCCACGTGTCCGTCATCACCAAAGTTGCCTCGGCTCGGGAACTTGGGTACGATTGGGGAAGGTCACTTCGTGAGCACCCCCGCTCGCCCAGTCATAGACCGGCCTCTACTAACCATGATATCTATTTTTGAAAACATTGTGAGTTCTTATTCCGGTTTATTAGCCTAGGTTACTATGTGATGCACACAGCATACAAGTATAGACTGGGTCGCCTGAATTGGAACAAAATATTTCATGTTCGCTTTTTGAAAATGGTTTGCTACCCGCAGGTAGGCTTAAAATGCAGATTTTGCCACCCTCAGGTGGGCTTAGAAAATGATGGTGTTGACACTATCTAGTGGGCTTAAAACGAACAGTTGATGATTTATTCCAATTCAAATAACCCACCCTTCACCCACAGGCATTCAGGCAGTTATATCATGTAAGCACATAGCCTCATGGTAAGCATGCTATTCATGGCAGTCACTCACACGCATGCAAGGATGCTAAAGCATAAAACTTACCGGGTACTCCAAGCCAAAATAGAAACTACATTAGAAATCATGCATGATCCTAAGTATACAAAAATGCCTAATGCAACACATGCAAAATGCAACTATAGCAGGCTCGGCTATTCTAAGATGGCATATGAAATGCTACAACTATCATGTATTCAATTTGGAATTGAAAGAACAATGCAGTTAGTATGATGCGCCGAGCCCGGTGCATGCAAAACAGATGAATGAATGCAAACATGCTATCATACTGTATGCTAATTGAAACATGCCCTAATCTAACCATCATAAGCGGATAAATAAAAGGGAAGAAAGACGTGGGGTTGGAAGACATACATCACACTCACGCACACTTATTACAGTTGTGCCCTCGCGCAGAGGGTCCGAATAAATAATACAGTTCAAATATTACAGTCCCGAATAAAAGAATATTACAGTCCAAAATATTACAAAATCCTAATTAATTAACAAATTAACTAAGAAAATAGATGGCATGCAAGCCAGGGGACTGCCTTGCTTCTGATGGATGATGCATGTCCGGGTTGTCTTGCGCGAAAATCCACCGGAATGCCCCAATTAGCCTCTGTTTACACATGTTCTTGAAATGCGTGCCAAGCCCCAAAAGATTGCTGATTCTTCGTTTTGCTGCAACAGAGAGCAGGAAAGGGGCATAGCAATGTATTTGCACAGATATATGCATGTCTCGATCCTCGTACCACCAATCACGCATACCGAGGCATGATGGCCGAGGAGTCGAAATGCACAACTCAATATAGGATGAATGCACATGAACCTACAGCTAAAACCTAACTCCATCATGGATAATCCGGAGTGTCGGTGACTGGGGAATTGAGACACATTCCGTCACTCGGAGTACGAAATGTACCTCGTTTCCCGTGCCCGGGCTAACTTCTATCCCGAACACGATGCAATATGCATGATATGCATGAAATGCAACCAAGATACAATCCTAACATACACAATGCTATGGATGACATGCCTCGAAATGCGTGCACACGGGCACGCAAATCGAGAAAATGACAGAATGCAATCTAAGATACAACCTAGTATGCACTATGCTATGAAAATGAGATGCCTCGAAATGCGTGCACACGGGCACGCAAACTGAGAAAATGACAGAATGCAATCTAAGATACAACCTAGTATGCCCTATGCTATGAAAATGAGATGCCTCGAAATGCGTGCACACGGGCACACAAACCGAGGCGATGACAAAATGCGATGCAATGACATGAAAACTTGATATGGGCTTATACCAACATGAGTGAGCCTTAGCCACACTTACATAGGATGCCGGCGGATAAAAATGAAGTGCCTCGAAATACGTGCACACGGGCACGCAAACCGAGGCGATGACAAAATGCGATGTAATGACATGAAAACATGATATGGGCTTATACCAACATGAGTGAGCCTCAGCTACACTCACATAGGATGCCGGCGGATAAAAATGAAGTGCCTTGAAATACGTGCACACGGGCACGCAAACCGAGGCGATGGCAGAATGCGATGTAAATGACATGAAATGGATAGCAATCATTCTAATGGAATTTCAGCACTAAAATATGGGGGAAAACAGTCCCGAAATGAGGCGAAATGACATGAAATGCATGAAATAGTCCCGAAATGCGAATTTAGGCACCCGAAATGGCCTATAGCTATGCCAAACATGCACAATATGGACATGCAATGCAAAGACAGAAGATAGACAGTCCCAAAAAAGGCACTTCCACAGTTATAAACATGGCCAAACAGCAAGCATAGGTATGGAAAAAATGGCATGCAAGAATAGGGGCCAAGAGAGGGGTAATGAAGCAAGTGATATAAGAAAAACCCAAAATGAAAAATTTCCTTCTACAACATTGAAGAGGGACCAATAATATGAATATTTACAGTATATGGAAAGCCTCGAATCAATATACAAACATGCTAAAAAGAAGGCACAAGATTGAGGCTCAAAAGGTGCTATAACATGAAGTATACAAAATAATCATCAAACAGAAAAAAAATGTAAATGAAACATGAAGTATAGGCCAAAATAAGGTCACTTTCAGTTCGGACCAAGGTCCAAAAACAGAAGCAAAGGGGGTTGCTAATTTATGCAAAAATGGGGCCAAATAAGGGATATAACTACAAGTGACACATGGAGGCACCAAATGGTGAGGGGCCCTTCAACAATGTTGAATAAGGGCCCAAAATAAGCACATTTACAGATTACATCATGCTCAAAAACAGATTACTCATGGGCCAAAAATAGCATGCAAGATTATGACATATAAGAGGATCAATGAAGCAAGTGCATCATGGAGGGCTGAAACAGGGTTGAGCCCTTAATGAAAAGTGAAAATGAGCTCAAAATAGGGCCACTTTCAGTTAGGTCCGGAGCTTTAATGTATAAGAAGGAGAGGCTAAGAAATATTGCAAAGAAAAGCTCAAAAAAGAGAAAATGGTAACTCACCCTTGGAGACAAGTCTTTTGTTGCTTCTTGGACCAATTTGCAGCTCCTTTAGCCTTTGAGGAGCCCTCCTTGTTGCTGGAAATGAAGTGGTGGTGGTAGAGCTTGGTGGTGATGAAGAAAATAAGGTTTTTTAAGAAAATGAGAAGGATGGAGGGAGATATGGATCTTGAGGCTTGAAGAACAATTTTTTCAACCCCCAAATGTGATGCCACCAGCTGGTTATATGGACAAAAAGAGGGTGTAAAGGTGGGGTAAAAAGGAGGTAAGCTTTCCCCCACAAAATATCCCCCGGATTGGGATATTTTCTGGGGGAAACAGCTGCACAGCTGTAAAGTACCAATCATGAGGAACATGGCCGGCCCCTTACTTTTGCTGCAGGTGGCCGGCCGGCCACCCCCCCTAGCCGGCTAGCTAGGGGTCAAAAAGGTCAACTTGAAATAGTGGCCGGCCACCACATATTGGTGGCCTCCCAGGTCTCCTCTTCACAACCCTGTGGTTCGAATTTGGAAATTCTAAAACAGGAGAGAGAACAAGCCAATTTTAGGAGGGGTTCAAAAGGGTCAAAAGGAATTAATGGCCGGCCATATGATATTAGGATCCTCCCATGTGTGTACAACACAAATATGTGGTTCAAAGTTCAAGAAAGTGGGTCCAAGGTGTTCAACATTAGCCCGGAATGAGGGGTTCAAAAGGGTCAAATGGAATTAATGGCCGGCCATGAACTCTTAGGGTCCTCCCATGTGTGTACATCACAAATATGTGGTTTGGGTTTGAAGAAAATGGCTCCAAGGTGTTCAACATTAGCCCGGAAGTGTGAAAAACGGGCATCGGAGGGCGTCGGAGGATATATAACTGGTTGCTGAAACAATTGCTGGCCTCCCACCCTTCCATGACCTTCCTAGTGATGAAACAGAGGTACCTTCCAAAAATGAACGAAAACTGATGCAAAACGAATGCTCGGGGGCCAAAACACGCAGTTCGGGGTCCCGAAAATGGGCTGTTAAGCACCGAAAGTGGCGCTCGGCCACGAAGTGGGTTTCTCAGACTCCAGTGTCCCTCAAAAGGGAGCAAATAGGAAGTATGCCAAAAATCAGAGCAAACGGAGATGGTTAGGCGGTCCCGAACCGAGGCACACGGCCTGATGGTCCCGGAAAACCGGAAACCGGGCTCCGAAATGGGCAAAATGGCCTGCGGCCACAAAATGTAGCCCACGGCCACTGAGAGATGGTCTACGGGACCTTTCCCTCCCCTCAGGAACAGAAACAAAGAAAACCGAGCCTGGTTCGCAAACCGAGGCAAAGCACAAAAGAGGGTTCGGAAGTCCGGAGGCAAGGCTCACGGCCGCAACTCTGAAACTTCTGAACGAGCACAATATGCAATATCACCAAGCGCTCAACTGGTGACGTCTGAGTCTCAAGTTCGGTCAAAAATGGGGTGTCTACATCCGCCCTTGCTTGCTCGAGCGAAGGAGTTCTCGCTCGAGCGAAGGACTGAGTCTGCATAAAGACTTGAAAGAGGTGTTTGTTCGCTCGAGCAAAGGATGCGTGGCTCGAGCGAAGCCACTTATTGAAAACACGCGTTTTTGATTCCTCGCTCGAGCGGGAGAGTCTTCGCTCGAGCGAGCATCGCGATTCAGATTTCTATAAGTATGTGATTCAGTCAGATTTTAGGATTACTTCTCCAGATCTTCTTTTTGGATATTAAGGTTTATCTCTGGAGATATTTTGCTAGTTTTCTTTGATTTTTTGATTGAGTATTCAACTCATGGTTTAAAGAGTATACATCAAAGTATTATTTGTTTGTTCTACACAAAAGAGAGAGTTGTTCTTCGGTGGATTCTGAAGAATTCGAGCCTGAAGCTTTGGTGGATTCTAGAGTGGCTCATCGTCAAGACAACACTAAGGTGAAGATGGGGTTGGAAGAGGCACATAGAGGTTGGTTCAATTCGAGCGTGGATTCGCTAGGTAATTGAGAGTATACCTGTGTAATTCCTTTATATCTTCTTAGTGGATTGTTTTGTGGCTGTTGCCCGTGGTTTTTTTTTCTCACAATTGGAGGTGTCCAATTGTGGTTTTTTCACGTAAAATCGTTGTGTCGATTTGTCTTGATTGTTTGATTAGGATTGTTATATACTGCTTAAAATTGATACATAATCACAAATCAACATTTAGGGGATTTCTAGGTTTTTCACATTTTACTGGTACTAACCGAAAGGATCGACACCTAACCGTGCAGGTTTCTAGACTTTCACCAAGGACACACAGGCCAACATCATAACCACAACCACACCTCCTAACTTGATTTACCAAGATACTCACCCATTTTTCTCAAAATCAATACATTTATAATGTTCAATATGAAATGATGCTCAATGCACAATGTATGAGAAATTAGTTCCAATTTAACCTAATCCTCATGTAATGTCTACAACACTTAAGACTATCCTCCACTGACAGCCTAAAACAGATATTTCTATACAACAGATAGTTTCTAATCAAAATAAATAATTTATCCCTTTATAATGAGAGTGATATTACATATCCAACTCCACCATCATCTTCAACATAACCATTGTTCCAATCTTATAAAACCCAACATCATTTTCTATTTCCTTTCACAAATACAAATGTTTCAAATTTTAGAACAAAGCCCATATAGTGATCCTGGTTTTGACCTGACACTTGTGGTAGTCCGAACTCGGCTTATGGTTTCTAAATGTTGGTCATTGCATTTCTTCTTTATTCCTCAAATTTGGTTATTTGGGCTTGTTGAATGTGTATGGATTAGGTTGGTTGCTTGGTTTTCAAACCTTGTGTTGCCAAGAATTTTGGTCCTCTGCTCAAGCGGGACTTCTTGCGCTCGAGCGGGATTTGTGCACTCTCAGTACTTTGCATGTCTACAGAAGTACTGGATGGAGGTTTTCTACGCTCGAGCGGCGTTTCCTACGCTCTAGCGAGTGGGCGCTGGAGCGGCCCTTCTTGCGCTCGAGTGGTTTGTCTGTCACCTGCAAAAGCACTAGATGTGGGTATTCTGCGCTCGAGCAGGTCATTTCTTGTGCTCGAATAGAACAACTTTTTGTGTCTGACGCTCAAGCGTAAACTCTGCCGCTCGAGTGGACTGTGCGTATATCAGATCGTAAAAATGACTTTTTACATCATTTTTTCAAATCTATTCTTCTAAAAGCCCTAAAGTGAGATCCTCTCTCTCTAAAACTTACTTTCTTTCTAGATTTTCACCTAGTTCTAGTAGTTTCTTAACCCCTTTGCCTTTGTTAAAAAGGTGGAACTTTTCAAGATGTCCATTTTGATCCGAGTAGACTTTGGTTTTGGTGTCTTTGAAGTTCCATCCTTGTTGTGCTCGTCTTCTGTTCTTGAGGTAGGGATTTTCTACGCTTTCATATGGTTTTTAGCTTTGTTATTTGTCATTGTGTAACAACGGTGGGATTTGGGAGTAGTTTGAACAAACCTAGGGTTTGGATGAAATGAAAAGAGGGGTTTTTGGTGAAGATGAAATAAATGAACATGGGATTTGAAAATGAAGCCATGTTGTGTCAAAATGGTTGATTTTGGTATTTGGATTGATATTTTGAAAAGGGGATTTTTACCCTAAAATGATTATCAAATTTATTTTGTATAAATAATTGGAATTGGTGTTGTAAACATGAAATTGAGCAAGTATTGAAATAGATGGTGGACTCGGGTACATAATACGTCACGCCTTTGGAAATTTTGGATTAATTATCTGTCTTGAGATTGTATATTTGTTTAGAAATATCTGTATTGGGTTATCGGTTGAGGATAGCTTTGATTGTTGTAGAAGTTGCATGTGAATTAGGTGAATTGAAACTAATCTTTTGTTGATTGTCATTGAATATGACTGTATTTATATACATTGCATAACTATGATTATTTGGGAAGAGAAAGGGGATGTACTCCATGTATGATTATGTCTTTCT
This sequence comes from Camellia sinensis, assembly GCF_055761805.1. Taxonomy (NCBI): domain Eukaryota; kingdom Viridiplantae; phylum Streptophyta; class Magnoliopsida; order Ericales; family Theaceae; genus Camellia; species Camellia sinensis. The sequence goes on from NC_138972.1 coordinate 67,726,949, forward strand.
ATACATTGTATATGTATGATTGTTTAGGAGGAGAAATGTGATGTACTCCATTGTTTGGAAGAAGAAAAGGGATGGACTCCATTATAATTAAGTTGGTCGGAGTGTCCTGGGTGAATGTCTCAAAATTTATACATGGGTGTTGACCTCGCGGACGAAATATCCGTAAAATGGTAGTTTGAAGTGTTTGTGTATTGGTTGTGTAATCGTAGAACACTGAGTTGCAATCTCATTTGGGCTATTGAAAAATAATGAGATATGCTCATGTATTGAAATGAATTGAAGAAAAATGAAATGAAATATAGACTTGGCATTCTAGACTATGTAATAATGTGAATGCTTTATACCTAACATTGTATGTACACATTGCACTTATAATCATCGTTAAGTCTCATATATTGTGTTAAATTATTCCTACTGGGCTGTGGCTCACCCTATTTGGGAAAAACCATTTTCAAGTATTGATGGCATGGCTCTGCCAAGGCAATAGCTTGGAGGAACTTTTGGGAGCAAGAGCTTCTCTATTTTGATTGTATATTCTGTATAGCCAAGGGCTTAATTTGTATGAGCTAGTCTCTTTTGTTGTAACCAAGTCAAGGCTTGGAAAGATGTAAGCCAATAGGGTATTTATTTACGTTAAACTCTTTTTTATCATTAACTTTATGTTATGAAAGCACTATTTACTCTAATTTATGCAATTATTAACATATGTTTTGGGTTGTATTTATTGTGTTATTTTGGGGGTGTTACAGCTTGGTATCAGAACGTACCAGGGTTGAATACTTTGGGTATGTGAGAAGTGGTTAGTACCACAATGGGTTTTGTAGACACCCTATTTTTGACCATCCTTAAGACTTGGACGTCATCGTTTGAACACTTGGTGATCATCCATGCTCGTGTTCGTTTTGAGTTCCCGAAGGTCTCGGCTACGCGCCTTGCCTTAGGATCTCTCAACTTGTCTGTTTTATACTTGGTTGTGGACCAAGCACTTGTGTTTTTTCTTCCGAGGGAAGAGGGTGGTTTGTTGGCCATCCCTGCAACCCATCGACTAAGGCATTGTGCCATCGGCCCTGTTTTCTTGCCATCGGCCATAAGTGTTGGCCGATCGGCACTCTTTTTGGTCGATCGGCCATATTTTTAAGCCGAGACCTTTCCATCTCTTTTTTTGCAGATATTTTTTGCCAGCTGTGACAGCTAGTGGGCACAATTCTTATCTTCCATGCACGTGTATGGAGGGATTGTTTTCAAGACTCAAGCTTGTTCAACAAGCTTGAGAATTGAAATTCTATAAGAAAGGAGCCTCCACTCCCTTTTCATAGGTTCTAAAAAAAATCTGAGATACAAGTTTTGTATCTCTCTCTCTCTATATTCTACCTCTCTCTCTTGTTTAGCCTTTGTTTGTGCCCAAAAGTGTGTTTTCTTCACACTATTGCACACAAACACCTACTAGAACACCATCCTTTTGTTGCTGAGGCATTGAGGAGTTGGTTTTAGTGTTTTTGGATTGGTTTTGATCCAAGAAGTCTGCTGGAGTTGCGTTCTTGAAGGTGCTCTTCAAGGGTGAGTAAACTACCTTTTAATCCCCATTCTTGCTTAAGCTTTTGGAACCTTTTGCATGCTGTTTTGAGACTAACTTTATACTGTAAAAAGTTCTGATTTTTGGTCCTTAAAATGTTTGTTTAAGGTCACTTTTTGGTTGGGGGTGGTCTACCCCCTCTTAGGCCTTGTTTGGCCTTGTTTTGAGCCATCACTTTTGGCCCTTGTTCTAACCTTTGCATGACTTTTCTACCACTGAAATCCAGAGGATATTCAGTAGTGGAAAGGTGGTTTTGGAGTCTTGAATAGGAGAGGGACACCCCCCTCTCCTTGTGTCTCATTTGCTAGTATAAATGGCTCACAATAGTAGCATGTTTGCTTAGCATGTTTTGGCCTCATTTCAGCAAGTATTTGATGTTATTTTTCCATGTTATACCTCTGTCTAAGGTTGGTTTAATAGCCTCTTGCATGCACCATGCACTTGTCTTGATATCCTCTCTATTGCCTTAACATGCATCATGTGTTTGGACCATCATTCTTGCATGTTTTGGCTCAACTCAAAGAAGCTTTCAGTCATGTTTTATCATGCTTAAGGTCTGTTTCATGTTGTTTTAGTCATGCATGCACAATTTTGTATAGCCATGGTTCAATCTAGCTTGTTAGCTTTGAGTGTCCAAGTCATTAGCATGCATTGTTTAGACCATTTTCATGATTTGGCATCATTTCATATGTGATTTCAGTCCATGTAGTGTAGCCATACACTTGCATTTGTCATTCTTTCAACACTTTGAAGAGTTAGTGTTTTATGCCTTAAGAATGGACCATTGTGCATGCCTCTATGTTTAGGCCTTTTCGGATGCCATCTCAGTGGGTTTTAGGGCTTATTTTGACATGCCATAACTCTGATTTTTATTGGTTAAACCATGCCATGTTTGGTTTCGATAGGTGTAGTGCAATCTCTTTTGTTGGCCTAACTTACATCATGCATTGTGCCTCTCATGTTGACTTGTTTTGGCTTTGGTCCATACATGTTTTAGACTCACTTTGTTCTGCTTTAGGACTGTTTTGGTTTGCTTAGGCCATTTGGTTCATGTTTTGCATAGCCTTAGTGTAAGTCCCTTTGCTAACCTTGAGCTTTGAGCCTCTTGATATGCTACACTTGCATTGTTTGGTTGATTTGGCATCATTCCATGCTTAATTTCAGGGCCTATAGTATTGTCACTTGTCTACACTTTTCACTCTTTAAGTGCTCTTAAGAGTTGGTGTCTTCATGCCTTAATTCTTGGGCCAATTGGCATGCATGCTTGCCTTGCATTTCATGTTATCAATTCATCACTTTGGCCACTGATTTGGGCATGGCTGAGGTCTGCCCATTTTGGTTTAAGTCCATCTTTGTATGTTGTTGCATGCTTGTCACATTGCATGTTGTTGCATGCTAGTCCATCTTTGCATGTTGTTGCATGCTAGTCCATCTTTGCATGTTGTTGCATGCTTGTCACTTTGCATGTTGTTGCATGCTTATCCATCTTGCATGTTGTTGCATGCTTATCCATCTTGTACGTTGTTGCATACTTGTTAGATTGCATGTTGTCACATGCTTGTTGTTGGCATTGTTGTTGAATTCTTATTACATTACATGTTTGCATCTTGCATGCTTGGTACATTGCATGTTTGCATATTTAGGTTGCATTGCATTTTGCAGGCTTGTTACATTGCATTTGGCATGCTTATGTTGCATTGCATAGCATCTCCATGTTGCATGCATTACATTTTGTTTGGTTTGGGTTGTCAAACCAAACACGAGGAATGAGGGACGTTTCATACTTGAAGTGATGAAACGTGCCTCAATCCCCGGTCGCCGACACTCTTGATCCAACATGATAGAGTGTGAGGCATTCATGTGTTTTGGTGCATTCATTCCATATTGAATTGTACAATTTGGCCTCTTTGGCCATAATACATGGAAATACGTGATTGATGGCTCAAGGGTCGAGCACTACACTCCTTTGAGCTTCAAACATGATAAGGAGTTTGGTTACACAACATTTTCTTGCAAATGTATTACCATGCCCTTGTTTGTACTCTGCTGCAGCAAAAGGAGCAGTCTGCAGGAGGAGATGGCCGATCGGCTATCTGGAGTGCCGATCGGCTAACAATTTTTGGCCGATGGACTCAAAAGTGGTTGATGACCCTTTTCCCTTGGCCGATGGCCTCTCAGCATGTCCATGAGGTGGTTTAGAAGCATCACAGAGATTTGTACAGTTTTTAGAGGTGCAGAACAGTGCAAACAGAGGCAACATGAGGCATGGCAACGGATTTTCAAGCGAGGCGATCGAGCATGCATCATTCATCACTTCGAGGCAGAGCTGTGGCAGCCTACTTCAGTTTCTTACTTAGCTAGTCTTGTAACCTAATTAGTTAAAGTTTGGTAATAATTAATTAGCTAGGGTAGTTAGTTAATTAGTTGGTTTGTATTATTCATTCGAACCCTCCATCGAGAGGGCCAACTTTTGTAATAAGTGTGCGTGAGTGTGTGAATGTCTTCCAACCCCACGTCTTTCTCCCTTTTACTTAACCGCTTATGATGGTTAGTTCTCAGTCATGTTTCAATTAGCATTCCTATGCTCGCACGTTTGCATCCATTCATCTGTATTGCATACACCGGGCTCGGCGCATCATACTAACTGCATCGTATTTCAATTCCAATTTGAATACATGTTATCTAGTTGCATTTCCCATGCCATCTTAGAATAGCCAAGCCCATTGTAATTGCATTCTTGCATGTGTTGCTTTAGCCATCTTAACATAAACTAGGATCATGCATTGATTTCTAACTAGTTGTTGTTTTGGCTTGGAGTACATAGTAAGTGTTTTACGCTTTACCATACTGCATGTGTGTTAGTGTTGCCATAATAGCATGCTTGCCATGAGGCTAACTGCTTAAGTGTTTAACTGCCTGAATGCCTGTGGGTGAAGGTTGGATTACTTGAATTGGAATAATTCATCGAAATGCGTGTTTTAAGCCCACTTTGCGGAGTGGCAAAAACCATTGTTTTCTAAGCCCACTTGAGGGTGGCAAATCCACGTCTTAGCCTACTTGCGAGTAGCACCTTCAAACCATTTTCAAACAAACATGAGATGTTTTGTTCCAACTTAGGCGATCTAATCTATACTTGTGTGTTGTGCGCATCACGTAGTAAGGCTAGCTAATAAACCGGAATAAGAACGCATGTGTTTTCAAAAACGATATATCTGTAGACACCCTATTTTTGACCGTCCTCAAGACTTGGACGTCATCGTTTGAGCACTCGATGATCATCCATGCTCGTGTTCGTTTTGAGTTCTCGGGGGTCTCGGCTATGCGCCTTGCTTCAAGATCTCTTAACTTGTCTGTTTTGTGCTTGGTTGTGGACCAAGCACTTGGGTTTTTGCCTCTGAGGGCAGGGAATGGCTTGGTGGCCATCCCCACACCTCACTGGCCATGGCTTGAGGCCACCGGCCCTGTTTTCTTGCTACCGGCCAAAGGTGTTGGCCGGTCGGCAATGTTTTTGGTCAGCCGACTATTGTTTTGATTAATCAGTAACTTTTTCTAGCCGAGACCTTTTCTTGAGGAGGTTTGAACCTTTTGAACCCTTGGTTTTAGCTTCTTGAGGAAGCTTGAACCTTTTGAACCTTTGTTCTAGCTTCTCCAAGAAGCTTGAACCCTTTGCTCCAAACTTCTAAGAGAAGCTTGACCCCTTTTTAACTTCTTGAAGAAGCTTGGCTCCTTTGCTCCAAGCTTCTAAGAGAAGCTTGGACCTTTCTTTCTCTATAAAAGAAGAGCTCCTTTTCCATTGGAAGGGTTGAAAAAAAAATGGTCTAAGGCACAAGAGTTGTATCTCTCTCTATCTCCATATTTTGAGTTCCAAAAGTGTTGGTTCTTGACCCCTTTGCACCACACCTCATAGCCACACACCTCCACCACTCATCTAAGGTCCTTGGAGGCCATTTTCAGAGGTTGAAGGTCTGATTTTTTGGTCTCAAAGCTGCTGGTTTTGCTGGAACTACAAGGGTAACACACTTTACCCTCTTTTGGTCTTTAGTTTACTTCATCTTTTAGCCATACTTAGAAGCATTTTCAAGCTTTGTTATAAACTGAAAAAAGTCTTATTTTGAGCTCATTTTGAAGTTTGTTTAAGATCACTTTTGTGTTTGGGGTTGTTTACTTGTTTGGTCTCATTTTTGTGCCTTTTTTGTGAGCTTCGGGACCACCTTGTATTGGCCCTCTCACCACTAAAATCCAGAGGGATTTCAGTGGTGGGGATGGTGTTTTGAGGTCCTAAGAAGGAGAGGACCATCCCCTCTCCTTATTGTCTTGTTTGCTTGCATTTTTGGCCTTACAAAGGAGCCCATATTTGCACACTTCTTGAGCTCGGTTTAGGCCTTTTTCAGTGAGTTTTAGGGCCTTCTTGAACTCTTTCCAAAGTTTTTTTTGTCATTTAAGGCTTGCCTCTTGCATGTGTAGAGCAACCCCCTTCATAGCTTTTCAAAGTAGCACCTCATTCTTGCATGTATTGGACACATTTCAGTGGGTATTTGGTCATATTTTGGCATGTCATGAATCTATTTTGGGCTGGTTTAGTGACCCCTTGAATGCTTCATGCACTTGTAGTGTAAATCCCCTAAACTAGCTTCACATGCTTCATGCTTTGTCATGTCTTGTTAGCTTGTTTGGTTTACATTTTAGCATGTTTTTGGTAATGTTTTGCCATATCATGACCCTATCCATAGTTGGTTTGGTCATCCTTTACATGCTCTATATAGGTGTAGAACAAATCTTGTTTACTAGCCTCTTGTGCATGATGTTTTGACTCATCATCCTAGCATATTTTGGCTTTACTCTAACATGATTTTATGCTTATTTTGGGCTATCCTAGGACTGTTTTGGGCTGCCATGGCCATATCACTCATGCTTTGTATAGCTATAGTGTAAATGCTTAGGCTAGTCTTGGGTTTTGAGGCCCCTACCATGCATATCATGAGTGTTTGCATGCTTCGGAGTCATTTTGGAATCATTTAATATGCCATTTCACAGCTGGAATGTATGCCATGTTTCATCCTTGCATTGCTCTTGGAGAGTTGCATTTTGTGCCTTAGGCTTGGAGCCCTTGCATTGCTCATGTTTGCATGAATCTTGGGCCTTGTTCTCATCTCATATGGCCACTGTTTTGGACCTATTAGAGAGCTGTCCATCATGGTGTAAGTCCATCCTTTGCATGTTCTTGCATGCTTGCCTTGCATGTTGTTACATACTTGGCTTATTAATATGTTGTTGCATGTTTAAGTGATATCGCATTTGGCATGCATCTTTGATTAAGTTGCTTAACATGTTGTTACATGTCTTGCATACTTGCATGTTTAAGTTGCACTTTGCATGCTTGTTAGCTTGTATACTTGTTACATGCTTGCATGTTTGCATACTTGTTCACATGCTCATATTGCATGCTTAGTTTGCATGCTTAGGTTGCATATCATTGCATGCATCCCATCCCTCTTGCTCAATCATGATAGAGATTGGGGGCCTTATGTGTTTGTGTGCATTACATTTGACATTAAAATGCACACTTGGCCTCTTGGGCCATCATGCATTGAAATGCGTTATTGGTGGCCCGAGGGTCGAGGACCATCCTTCCTTGAGTTCATAACATGATAGGGAGGTTGGTTGTGCAAATATTGCATCATAAATGCTTTGCCATGCTCTGTTTGTCCTCTGCTGCTGTCAAACAAGATTCTGCAGGAATGGATAGCTGACCGACCACATTGAGTGCCGGCCGACTACACATTTTTGGCCGAGAGCCATACTTTTGGTCGATGACCAATTTCCCATGGCCAGTGATGTTTCCTCTTGGTTGGTGACATCCCACAGTGTTCAGGGAGTGTTCCAGAACCAACCTTGGGACTTTTGCAATTTTCAGAGGCATAAAGCAGTGTAAACGGAGGCAACATGAGCATGGCGTTGGATTTCCGAGTGAAGCCGAGCATGTGTGCATTTGACCCTCTTCCCAAGGCTGTTTTATTACTTTCTTAACTTAATTAATTTTGTTTAATTAGTTAAGTGGTTGTGTAATATTTAATTAGCTTGTTAGTTAATTAATTTGTATTATTCCTTTGGTCCCTCCGAGAGAGGGCGAATTATGTAATAAGCGTGTGTGTGTGTGATGCATGTCTTCCAACCTCCACCTCTTCCTCCCTTTTACTTACTTGCTTTTGATGGTTAGTACTAGGGCATGTTTCAATTAGCATCCTTATGCTCGCATGTTTGCATCATTCATCTGTATTGCATGCACCGGGCTCGGCGCATCATACTAACTGCATCGTATTTCAATTCCAATTTGAATACATGTATTGAATTGTCGCATCTAGCCGAGCCTATTTTAAATTAAATCTTGCCTGTGTTGCATTAGCCATTGCTAACATGAACTAAGATCATGCATGATTACTAATTAGTTTCTTGTTTTGGCTCAGAGTACACTGTGAGTGTTTATGCTTTAGCATCTTGCATGCATGTAAATGTTGCCATGACAACATGCTTGCCATGAGGCTAACTGCTTATGTGATATAACTGCCTGAATTCCTGTGGGTGAAGGTTGGGTTGCTTGAGTTGGAATAATTCGTCGAAACCCTTGTTTTAGCCTACTTGCGAGTAGCAAAATTCAATCCATTTTCGAACAAACAGATATACAATGCTTTGTTCCAACTTAGGCAATCCAGTCTATACTTGTCTTGCTGTGCGCATCACGTAGTAATTCTAGGCTAATAAACCGGAATAAGAGCACATAATGTTTTCAAAAATCGATATCATGGTTAGTAGAGGCCGATCTTTGATCGGGCGAGCGGGGGTGCTCATAGCTGACCTTCCCCAATCGTAACCAAGTTCCCGAGCCGAGGCAACTTTGGTGATGACGGACACGTGGCCTTAGGCAACAAGTCAGGGTTTCCTAAATTTCCCCAAAATAAATATTTAGGTGGCCACTCTGTATCTGGCAAAGCAGTCCATATTTGGCACTTCTTTCTAAAAAATTTGTTTTTCAAAATGATTTGCCGGATTTGGACTCTTTGGTAATTTATCAATCTCACATTGCATATTGTGAGATCAGATTAAGAACTGTGACAATTTGAGTCCGAACTGTAATGAGCCCCAATGAATAGAACGGGATTCCCTCCTGGGACGTTCGCGGGGACGTCTACAATATCATGTTAGTAAAGGCCGATCTTTGATCGGGCGAGCGCGGGTGCTCATTGCATGACCTTCCCCTCTCGTACCCAAGTTCCCGAGCTGAGCCAACTTTGGTGATGACAGACATGTGGCCTTAGGCACGAGTCAGAGTTTCCTAAATTTCCCAAAACAAAACATTTAGGTGGCGACTCTGTATCTGGGAAAGCAGTCCATGTTTGGCACTTTTTTTTAAAAATCAGTTTTCCAAAACGATTTGCCGGATTTGGACTCTTTGGTGATTTATCAAACTCGCATTGCACTTTGTAAGATTAGATTCAGAACCGTGACATTGAGTCCGAACTATAGTAGTCCAATGAACAAAACAGATTTTCGCGCCATTTCGCGCATGGAGCCCGGGACGTTCGGGCACGTCTACAGTTTCTGGCGACTCCGCTGGGGATTTAGAGAACTTGGCTCGAACTCATGATATCTTGTTTTGACTACACTTAATGTGTCTCTTTGCATTGCATGTGCATTGGTGCGCCTAGGACATCGTGTTTGCCGTATGCTATTCCTGAATGGTTTGTCGGAGGCTTGCTTTGCAAAGCGCGCCATAAGGCTGACCGGTTGCGGGCTTTGCCATGATGGGAACACAAACCCCGGTTTTTATCGGGGCACCCTTTTGACCATTCGACCTAGTGCATATCGGAAACTGTAGTGACCATTCCAAGCTAGGACAGGTTGCTTACCCGATTATAGGTTGTTTGAAACCGCTGTGTGCGTAGTGAAACCCTAGCTCCTGACAAAATAGGACAGGGAAACCCTACCCCTCCATAGGGGTGTTTGGTTCTCAGTTGCTTGTTATGTGCTTTTACTGTTGGCCTCTACAGGAATGCATGTATCAGTTTGCAAGTCTGGGTATCAGGCCTACGGGCATCAGCATCAGTAGTTGGGGAATCAGTTTTACCTACAGGTATTAGATTCAGATTTGGGGTAGTGATTTTTAGGAACAGTGATCAGTGGTTGAGAACAGTCCTTTCAGCTTGTGTTTGCCAACTGTGTGTTGTCTTTATTTAAGCTATTATGCTGTCCGTTTTTCTGTTCATTATTTCCTTATTATGCTTTATTTATCTTTTTGCAAGGTAGTTTAGCACCATTGCATCTTACCAGATAGATATTCCCTGAGCACTCTGGGTTAGAGGTCATAGACTTAATCGATCTAGGGATCTGATAGACGGACAAGCAGTGTTCCTTTCTTTACCCCTGGTTACCAGAAGGAGGTCAAAAAGGCGCAGTGTATCGGTACAGCGGTCGCCAGATCAGTGGTTTACCCCACTAGTGAATAGTCAGTCTGAGGTCTCAGTTTCTACTACAGGGACAGACATACCGGGTATTCAGCTAGATCAGCACAATATGGTAGGCTTGGAAGAGATGATGCGTCAGCTCCAGGAAAGTATAAAAACCATGCAGCAGGACGTTGCCCGTCAAGCAGAATTTGCCACACGCTAGGCCGAGTTTGTGGCCCAACATGCTGAGTTAATTGCCAGGCTACAGCAGCAAATCGGAGCGTTTGCTTCACATCAAGCTCCTCCCCCACCAAGAGTTCCAATACTCGGGAAGACACCCAACGTCCAGGAAAATACGAACGCTCCAACGGGGTCGGTTCTGCCCCCAATCCTACCCAGTTGTCTAAAGCGCCTACCAACCTGGGGGATACACCCTTTGAGTTCGAGGTAGACCCCAGAGCACTAAAAGTGAGCAAGCTAGAAAAGCTGTTCAAGAAGTCTCAGGGCATGAAATCCATCTCGGATATTGAGGATGGGTACACCGACTCGGCCGTGACTCTGCTAGATCGGTTTAAAATGCCGCACATAGACCGTTTCGACTGGTCTGGAGATCCTATGGTGCATTTGCGGCTGTTCTCGGACATACTAAGGCCAATGGGCCTTTCCAGATTGCAGAAGCTTACCCTGTTTGGTCGGACCTTGTCAGATGTAGCGGCTATTTGGTATGCAAAACTGGAGGACTGTGCCAAGAGAAACTGGGAGGAGATGGCTGTGGCCTTTGTAGCTCAATACTCCTACAATATGCAGATCGAGTTCACAACTCGTGATCTCGAGACAACTAGGCAGGAGCCGAAGGAGAGCTTCTCCGATTTTGTGACCCGCTAGAGAGCTAAAGCCTCGATAATGACCATCAGGCCGGTTGACAAAGATCAGACACGGATGGTTGTGCACAACATCCAGCCCAAGCTCATGCAGAAGATGATCGTCCTCCCCCTACCCATCTTTGCAGATTTACATGAGATCGGGGTGCAAATCGAGGATGCAATGAAACAGGGCCTCATTGATCATGAGAGAGAGCAGCCCAGGAGGGCATTCAACCGCAGTACGAATGCCGGCACAAGCAGTGCTGCAGCTGCCAGATCTTCAGATGTGGGAATGGTCACCACCACTACCCCAAGAACCCTTGCAGCTACACCATTCACCGGCGCGTCCGGAAGTAGCTCACAAACAACCAAATTCCCACCCCGAGGCCAGAGAACCTTCAGCCCGCTGTAAAGCCCCAAGAGCCGTAGCCATTGCCAGAAAAACTTCCCCCCTCCCATAACCCAGCGAAGTACTGCGCCTTTTACCAACATCATGGTCATGAAATTGATCATTGCTTTCAATCGTGTCACGAGATTCAGGATCTTGTCGACAACAGGGTGATCGTGCCTCCGGAGAAAATGAATGTCACAACCAACTCTCTCCCACCATATAACCACGTTCCACCTCCCAAATGCATCAATCTGATCCAAACTGGGTTGTGTCATACGACCCTAGCATATATATCACCCCTTCCCACCTACCCAAGCCGGAGGTATTCATTCCTGACAGCACTGACTTGTGCATGCTGGATATCTCCCAAACCCAACCTGAAACGGTGGTGGTGGCTATCGAAGATAGAATTGGGTCGACTGTGGGGGCAGATGGAAATGATTATTCAGAGCATGAGGGGTCTGCGAGCTTCATGTACAAGCCGAGCAGTTGCATTACATCAACGGGCCAGGCTAGGCCGAATGTGGAATTGCCAGTAGGGGCAGAGATTTGTGTCGTCCGGGAGGATGGACCTAATTAGGGGCTAGATGACCTTGCCAAACTGGAGGAGGTTATCGCAAGTCTGCAATTCTTCAATGAACAGGATTCGGGGGACTTAACTGTCAACTGGCTTCATTTGGAAGGGTCAGCAGAAGCTACCGAGTGGCTTAGCGACGAGTCGGATGTTATTGAGCAGCCTCAACCAGAACAGGGTCCGTTAAGGACGGGGACATCAACAGTGGCCGAAAGGGCCGGGAATTAGTTTGCACCGCCAGAGAGCACCGGTGCAAAGAATTTTGCTCAAAATACGGGCAGTTTGGGTATGGAAGATACTGAGCAGCAGGTTGCACTAAAGCAGTTTGAACGGGAAAGGATCGAGGATTTTGAGAGAGCCAGAAAGGCCAAAGCCCCTGCAGGGATAGAATGTGCTGTTTGCACAAGAACGGAATGTGCTACGAGAACAGGAACGGAAGGTGCTGCGGGCACAGGAATAGTTGTAACGGAGCCTGACAGGTGTTTGTTGGCTGCCCATGGCATGTGGTGGGAAGATGATAACCTATTTCTTGCCCACACCGATGAAGATTGGGGGAGCAACCAACTGGATGATACTTGGTACGTTGACGAAGTAGACCACATGACTAGGAGCGGGTGGTATTTCAAGCCCCCCCACTTAGAACAACCAGAGGCGTCCGGAAAGGACAAGGAGGCAGATAGGCAGAAAGAAAAGTTTCTTGAAAAGGAGGCTGTACTGAAACAGCTTAAGCAGATATAAGCAGACATCTCTATCTGGGGACTGCTTATGGCCTCAAGAGTTCATAGACAGGCTGTCCTTTCGGCAATGGACAAAGCCAAACTTTCAATAGATACCACACCTGAGCAGCTTGTAGGATTGGTCTTTCCAGGAGGAGCTTCCCCGACGTTGACCTTCACTGACAAAGAGCTACCGCCTGATGGCACAAACCATAACAAGCCTCTCTACATCTCTATCGAGTGTAAAGAAAAATGGATACTAGTGGTTCTTGTCGACACAGGATCCGTTATTGATGTGCGCCTCTCAAGGACGGCATATGCAATCGGGTTGAAGCCCGCGGACTTTGTGCCAACTGCCCAGGTGATAAGGGCCTACGACAATACCGGTAGAGAAGTGATGGGGACCGTGAGGATTCGGACTCAAGTTGGTCCAGGACAACACGATATTGACTTTCATGACTTGGACGTTCCCGCAACCATCAATCTACTCCTAGAGCGGCCGTGGCTGCACCAGGTGAAGACGGTCTCTTCCATCTTGCATCAAATGTTGAAGTCCCCCCACAGGAAAGGGGTGGCTATTGTTTTCGGGAATTCTTCAATCCATCCGCCGCCAGAGGTGTCTACACTGGTTTTGGAAATTGAGCATGGCACCGAGGATGTGTTCCAGTCAGGATTTACCCTAGCCGAGGCTCAGGTCGTACAGAACATTTTGGCTGTTGATGAGGGGTTATATGTCAGCGCACAGTCTATGTACCTCATGAACAAGCTCCAACACATCCCTGGGATGGAACAAGGAAAAAGTAATCGGAAGGGCGTTACAGTATTGGCTGAAGTGCCGCACCACCTGCATACCTTTGGCTTGGGTTATCTACCCACCAAAGAGGACTGGGTGAGGAAAGACAAAGAAATGGCCGGAAGGGCCAGAGCCAAGCAAATTGGGAGGCTTTATGAGTTGATGCATCGGCTTATCCAGGGCACCCTGAACGGACGCTTTGTCCGGGAAGGAGAAGACTTTCCATTCTGTGGCTTCCTAAAGCCATGGTTGAATGCCGAGAAAAGGCGCTTGCCGGGGTTTGAGATTTTCTTCAACTTCCAGTTATCCGGGGATGATGTTGTCGAGGAGTAGACAGACCCATCAGCTGAGGTTGAGCAGTGTAAGGAAGTGGATTCCGAGAACACTGAGATTGAAATGGGGGTAGCACTGGCTTATCTACTTTCAGATCCTCTGATCGTACATGAGTGCTTGGGGGATGACCTCTCAGTGTCTATGATTGGGAATGAAACGGCTAGGAAACCTTCAAATATTTTGGATGCATCCATCGCACCCTCCCTCGTCTGGCAGTACGAAGAGGGATTCTTGTTGAACAGTACCGGGTCAGGCAGTGGGCCCGAATTTGATTCCACCGAGTCTGTGGAGTCGGAATCAGGTTCCAGCTCGTCTGAGTCTAAGTCCAGTATTCTTGGGGGTGACAACCCGGATGCCATAGTCCTGTCTAGGTCGTCTTTTTCTTTTTCCTTTGAGTCTGTTGTAATAGAGGAATCAGGCGACTTGGAAGTGATTAATGGGAATGGAATGGCTGTGGCCTTTGAGTATTTTTCTATGCCCTTGATTTATTGCATTAATTCAGACTTTCAAAATTTTGATGAAAATGACGAGGAAGAAATTCCTCCGATTTTGAAATATTTGCTAGATCAAGAGCAGGAGAGGTTTGTAAAACCGCTGGTTGATGAAATCACCCAAATTAATGTTGGTACTGAGAAGGACCCGCGGCTGGTCCAAATCGGGTCCACGTTGTCTTCGGAGGAGTGTGAACGCTTAGTCGCTTTATTAAAAGATTTCAAAGATGTTTTCGCGTGGTCCTATGAAGACATGCCTGGAATCGATCCTGAGATTGTACAGCACCGGATCGCTCTTGACCCAGAGGCCCGACCTGTTAAGCAGAAACATAGAAGGATCTGCCCGGACTGGGCCCTCAAGATCAAAGAAGAGGTCACTAAGCAAATTGACGCAGGGTTCTTGCTGGTATCTGAATACCTAACTTGGTTGGCCAACATAGTTCCGGTGCTGAAGAAATATGGCAGAATTTGGGTATGTGTGGACTTTAGGGATTTGAATAAAGCCAGTCCGAAGGACGACTTTCCTCTGCCGCATATCGACGAATTAGTGGATTTTACTGCTGGGCATGCATTGCTCTCATTCATAGATGGCTTCTCTGGCTACAATAAGATATTGATGGCACCAGAAGATCGGAAGAAGACTGCTTTCACCACCCCGTGGGGGACCTATTGTTATAAGGTGATGCTGTTTGGGCTGAAGAATGCTGGAGTTACGTATCAACGGGCCACGACCACGATTTTGCACGACATGATCCATAAGCAGGTTGAGGTGTACGTGGACGACATGATTGTCAAGTCCAAGGAAAGAGAGGGCCACCACACTGCCTTGCAGAAATTCTTTCAACGGGTCTGGGAATATTGATTACGGCTGAATCCTCAGAAGTGTACGTTTGGGGTTACAGTAGGGAAAATGCTGGGGTTCTTGATCACACAGAGAGGTATCGAAGTCGACCCTTCTAAAATCAAGGCCATCTTAGAAATGCCACCACCAAGGACTGAAAAGGAAGTGCGAGGCTTTCTGGGTAAAGTGCATTTCATAAGACGATTTATTGAAAAATTAACCTTGACTTATGAACCACTCTTTGGTCTCCTGAAGAAAGGAAAGAAATTCCAATGGGATGGCCGATTCCAAGCTACTTTCGAACAGGTCAAGCAATATTTACAGAACCCACCTCTGTTGTCGCCGCTAGAGCCGGGAAAACCGTTGATTCTGTATCTTTCAGTGACTAAAACTACAATGGGCTACATGCTTGCATAGGAGTCTGAGGACAAGGTGGAGAGAGCTATCTACTACCTGAGCAAGAAAATGCTGGATTACGAGACCCGCTACACTCCGCTAGAGAAGGCTTGTTTGGCCTTGGTATGGGCTACCAGGAAGCTGCAGCACTACCTGTTAGCTCACATTGTAATACTGGTTTCGAGATTAGATCCCATCAAATATCACTTCGAGAAACCGGCACTTACAAGTACGCTAGCCCGTTGGTTGTTTTTGCTTTCCGAATTCGATCTGAAATATGTGACGCGCAAGTTAGTGAAGACGAGAGCGGTAGCATAGTTCCTAGCTGATCACCCAGTGGAAGGGGATGAAGCAGTTGAGTACCTAGTCCCAGACGAGGCTATTTTGCGTGTCGAAGATAAAACTTGGACGATGTACTTTGACGGACCGTCAAACCAATACGGGTATGGGATAGGGGTGTTGCTGATAGCACCCGACAATTCCCTCATACCTTTAGCATTCAAACTCCAGTTCAAAGTCTCTAACAATGAGGCAAAGTATGAGGCATGTATTGCTGGTTTAGAAGCCGCCCTAGAACTAGGGGCAAAACGGTTGGACGTCATCGAGGACTCGAACCTTGTTGTGTCTCATGCTAAAGGAGATTGGAAAGTCTAGGAAGAAAAGATGAGAATCTGTCACCAGACCTTGGACGTGTTGATTCCTCGGTTTGAGAAATTAAATTTCGCTCATCTGTTAAGAGAGAACAACAGGTTCGCTGATTCACGAGCAACTCTATCTTTTACGATAGACATCCATTTTGGAGTCTGGATGCGTCCGATCATCATCGATCAAAAATTCGTGTCGGCCTATGGACTGATTGCTGCCATAGATGAGATTGAAGATGAGAATCCCTGGTATTACGATGTCTGCAACTTCTTGGAAAAAGAGTCATATCCACCAGGGGCAAATGCCAAAGATAAGAGGGCGATTCGAAGAATGGTTGCTCAGTTCATCGTCTGCGGGGGTAAACTGTACAAGAGAGGTCATCCCGGGATATATAAACTGTTGTTGATGCTGAAGAATTGAAGCGCCTGATGGAGGCCATCCATGGAGGAGAGTGCAGAGCGCACGTGAACGGGGTGATGCTTGCCCGGAAGATGCTTAGACAGGGTTACTACTGGTCCACCATGGAGGAGGATTGTATTGGCCTTGTCTGGCGATGCCACAAATGTCAGATCCATGCAAACCGCGTGAACATTCCGCCGTCGAAGCTATACAACATGACTTTGCCATGGCCGTTTTCAGTCTGGGAGATTGATGTGATCGGGGCTGTCACTCCAAAGGGGTCTAATGGGCATGAGTTCATTTTGGTCGTGATAGACTATTTTACGAAATGGGTTAAGGCCCAATCTTATGCGGTGTTGAAGGTATCGCACGTTGCAAAGTTCATCAGGAACAACATCATCTGTTGCTACGGGGTCCCGAACGAGATCATTTCAGATAATGGTTCACACTTCAAGAAGGAAGTAATCGACTTGTTAGACAAGTACAACGTGGCTTTTCATAAATCATCTACAAATCGGCCGCAGACCAACGGAGCAGTTGAGGCCGCCAACACGAACATCAAACACATTCTACAGAAGATGGTGGAAACCTACTGGGACTGTCCAGATAAGCTGCCATTTGCTCTGTGGGGCTACCGGACTTCAATTTGAACTTCTACTGGAGCAACTCCGTATTCCTTGGTTTATGGGATGGAGGCTGTTCTGCCCATCGAAGTTAAGGTTCCGTCATTGCGAGAATTGGTTGAGTGTCAAATAGCTGAGGCAGATTGGCTGTAAATCAGGTTCGAAGAACTCATGCTCTTTGACAAGAGGAGGCTGAAAGCACTGTGCCATGTTTAGGGTTATCAACGAAGGATTGCCAGGGCTTTCAACAAGAAGGTTAAGTCCAGGAATTTGAAAGAAGGAGATTTGGTGCTCAAAGACAATTGAGCTCCCATCCACGACCCTAGGGGCAAGTTCAGACCCAATTAGACTGGCCCTTACATCATCAAGTCTATTTGGTCTGGTGGAGCTGTCGTTCTGATGGACCTAGATGGCCTAGAGTTCTCCCAACCGATCAACATGGACAAGTTGAAGAAATATTTTCCCTGAGTGGCTCGCTACGCCGAAAACCCATAAGGGCGGCCTAGGCAAAAGTTAGAGCATGAAAAATTTGAAACTATAAAAACTAAGCTCGCAAGGTTGAAAACCCAGAAAGGACAGCCTTGGAAAAAGTTAGAGCGCAAAAGGAGAGTGTTAATACACGAGTGAACCAGAGCCGAACTACGTAAGGCTTGATTCCCATCTTTGGGATACGTAGGCAACTTCATCCTGAAGTCCAGCCATAAACACTTCCCCGATCAACTTTGTCCATGTGATCGTGTTTGGTCATCTTTATCTATTCTGCATCCAAGAGCTCAGTTGTGATCTCCATTGCAGTACTATTCAGACTAGGGGCAACTTTCCAGTTGCTGGGATCCGGGGTTGTACATCTCAATGATTGATCTCGGGCGTGTCCAGTTGTGATCCATATCGAAAATGGTTTTGAAAAGTTTTAATAAAAGTTGATTTTGCTCAAATTAATGTTTTTACAACTTAGACTCATTTTGGACCACACGAAAAATTTTCAGTACCCACAACCTTCAATTACATTGATCTTAATATAGAGTTCTCCTACTCTTGAATACAAAATGAAGTTGCTTTTTATTACATTCATAAAGAAAACTTGAACGTACTGATTAAAGCAAATAAATTTGGGGCATAGTCAGGTGTTCCTGCGTCCCCTTCCCGAGCTTGTGGAAGCCTCTGATGCCAAAGTGGGCCCGATCTGCGCCTCCTTATCAAGCCAAGCTATACACTCATTAGAGAGGGTGCAACTGAAAGTGGGAGCGGGGGCCAGAAGCTTTCTCGTCCTCCATGCCGTGGCATACCGAGCTAGCTGAGCACCTCGGACCGGAAATGTTACAGGGTACTCTATCTCCTTTGCCGGGCAGGTCTGATCATGTCCGAACTGGCACCGGAATCGGAATGGAAAGTAAAAGACATAGTGTGTCAGGCCAACCAACTGAATCTCGGGCTGGCGAGTCGTGCTGTAGCTCATCGCTGGTAAATTGAGCAGCGCCAAGTAATGTTGAGTGCAGACAAATTGCACATCTAGTTGCACCACCATCCCTCATCGAGGGCATCGACTAGACGTCGTCGAAAGAAATAGCTGCGTGCTGAATATGCTGGGCATGAGTCCACAACTCTCAACTTGTCCATCAACCATATCTGGGGAGGGATGAAAAATGAGAGATTAAAGAATAGAGAGGTGTATGCTGAAAGAAGTGAGAAAAGGGTTTTGAGAGAAAAATCGAGCTTGAAGACCGACTTGAAGTGAGAAATATATGTGAGATGGGGTGGGAAACATTACCAGCAATAGTAGTGGACTCGCCTTGAATCTAGCCGTCTCCCGCCAATGAAAAGCGTCCAAACCCATCAATGTCTCGGCTAATGTCATGGCAATGCAGCTCTTGCCCTCTTTTAAGCCCTCCGCAACCTCAATCAAACGAGTGCTAAACCCACCGGAGCCTGGGGCAAGCAAGAAATGAGACAACATGCACAAGCAAAGCGCATGTCGCCGATAACCCTACCAATGATGGTCGCCGCGATCACCAGCATCAGAAAATCGACGAATCAAGCTCGGAATGTCTAGCTCGCCGTCGCGAATCAATGACTGAGCATCATGCAAAGTAAGGCCGCACATCCGTCCTAAGGCTTGGACGTAGCCAAAGTGGAATTGAGGCAAGATTTGTTCATCGCGCTCGGATTCCATTAAAGCTTGGAAATACTCGAAAGTAGGACACATCTCTTGTTCGCCAAAGCTAAAGACGTGTGTCATTGGATTCCAAAACCTTGCCATGACATGGAGGAACGAAAAACACAGCGGGGTGCGGCTAAACGTGAATAGTGCATTTATACCAAAACCCCGGAAGTTCAGCTTTTTCGAGCCATCCAAGTTGGCAATCCAATTTGTGAGATTTTGGACAAGAAATGCTTCCATTTGGTGCAAAAACTGAGCTGAAATGGAGGAAACTACGAAGCTGAGGCTTTTGTAGAAGATAAGGTGTTGAGTGGAAGACAGGTGTCAGCATTCTGGAGGTGCTTGCCATTTTTGGCCGATTGGCTAGTAATGTTGGCCGATGGCCTCTCCCCTTGTTCTATGAGCTATCTATGTGTTGAATAGGCTGAGAACATATGACTGGTTCCACTTCCAATGCCTTCTGGTGATGATTTTGCAAAGTCGCGCCTGTGTTACTTCAATTTGTTTATCGAATTGTTGTACATTTTGCTTATCGAGTTGTATTTACATTTGGTTAGCATGTTAAGTTCTTTGTTTTGCTTATCGAGTTGTTTTGTTGTCGGTTGGCTCACTACCTGATTAATGCAATTCGAGTGTTTGGTTTTCAAAACAAAGTTCAAATCTCATTTACACTGTTATGCAATGCGATGCAATGCGATGCGATGCATAGAATGTACAAATGTAACACTTTTTTAACAGAACGGCTGTTTCATTTTATCATTTTCTTTTGCAAAAGTACATAGTTTTGAAGAAAGCAAAACCGGCCTGAGGCAGTACAATGTACAAAACTACCAGTAAAAAGGAAATAAAGCAAATAAGAAAAGTAGCAAAATGTCTGGATCGGTGTCGGTCGCCTCAAGCACGGGAGTCTGTCCTCGTCCTCTTCCTGGACGAAGGTCCAGGATCGCCGCCGTGGCCTCCACTATCTAAGCCATCTCCAGCCTCATCCTGAGACAATTCCGCCTCTGCATCAGACTCGTCATCATCAGGGGAAGGCTCCCGTGAGCTGCTCTCGGCACGAGCACACCTGTGTCTGCCTCGACTGTGGATCGTCATCTCCCGTCTAGCTCCACCTACTGCTCTAGCAGGCGCTGAAGGTCCCGCTGGTGCACCTTCTGTGGCCTATATCTGGAATGGGGCCTGAAAAGGACAATTGGCAAACGCATCAGTTATGCTATGCAAAGTCGAGTGTGAATACCACTTACAGTGTATGAGTACAGTGTGTGAATGCTGCGAGCAGTGTATGAATACCGAGTGCAGTGTATAAATGCTATGAGTACCGTATCTGTGCTGTGAGCAGCATGTGAGTTACAGTGTATCAGTGCCGTGAGTGGTATGTGAATGTAGTGTATTAAGTCCCGTATTGATAATGTGATGTATCAGATCAGTATGGAACAGAATATGCAAGGTTTTCGGGACTGAGTTTGAAGGAACTTATTGGGATACCGAAAATGGTCAGTATGTCTATGCTCCTCTGCAGCATCCCCATCACTGTAGTTGTCAGCTCCAGAGACTGTCCAGTATACTCTATCGAAGGCTGCAAAAGTGTTAAAGTATTTAGTATTCTGCGGGATATCAAATGAAATGAAATGACTGTACAGAATGCAAAGTATAGTACATACCGGGGTCGAGCCGCGAACTCCGACAAGCTCATGATCAGCCGGAGGAGGAGCGATAGGTATTTGGGAAGTCTCCCCACCCTATCCTCGGCATGTCATGGTGGTGGGCAGGGTTGGCCATCCAACTCCGTGTCCCCTCTGGGACCCACTCCGGTCACGGGCCTGAGTCACCCTCGGTGCTTCTGCTTTTGCTGCTGGCGCTGTAGGCCTCTCTCTCTCGACTCGGCGAGCATGGGTCAAGGGTCGCATGAGACGAGCCTGGATGAACTCAGTATAGTCGCCTTCGTGTCTGAAGAAGTCAGAGTCCCAGCCGATCGTGTAATCCATCATCTCCTCCAAGGTGTACCTCTCGGTAGCCCTCGTGTGGGTAGGAGGTGGCCTCGGGACTATCTGCTCAGGCAAACCGAGGGTCTGCCGCAGGAAGCGCTCTCCAAAATACCATGCCCGACAGACCGGGCCCTCCAGCAAAATCCTGAACTGGGCAGTCTCCCGAGCACCCGCATACTGGTCTCTCACCGCCTCCAGCAACGCGGCCTAGGGCTACCAGGTGATCTACAAAGGACAAGATACACAGTTTGTTATCTGTTATTGAAAGTACAATGCAAAGCGAAGCTTAAATAAACTGTAATGTTTGACATACCTCAGCTGCGGTGATGGTATCGAAATATCTGTGGAAGAACAGGAAAGACTCCCGCGGCCTCCACTCGCACCTCACGTCATAGCAATGAGAATATGGGATAGTGAGGGGCATCTCTACATTTGGCACTGGAGCAAGCCTCAGAAAGTAGGCATACACCCACAACTGCAGAGTGTAATAGGGTAAGAATGAGTATGCTTATCAGTAAGGCAGTATGCAGATAAAGCAGAAATCAGAGAATGGTGTGAAGTGTATTGTGCAGTGTGTGCAGTGTACAACTAGTGTAAAGCAGATTGCGTGTATGCAGTGTGTGTGCTGTACAGATAGTGCAAAGCAGAATTGAAAAACAGAAAAGGAAAGTGTACCGCCTAGGCTAGCCAATAGCCTCCGAGCAAATGCCCGCTGCGGCGATAGGATGAACTCATTTATCCGTAAAGTGTGGCCAAGCTTGGGCCAGCCCAGCCGTAGCGCCGAATCTTGGTCACGTCCACCAGTGCGCTCAGCAGATAAAGGGCAATAGTGTTCGCCTGATCAGCGAAGAGGGTGGTCCCCAACAAGAACATAATGAAACCTCGAGCATACTGCTCCAACTCCTCACGGGTCATGGTTGCCTGAATCCGAAAGTGGTCCTCGAACCAAGAATACCTCACGAACCCTGGTCGAGAGAGAGGTGGCCGAGCACCGCGCAAGAACATCTGGGCAGCGTCCCACTCATCCATGTCAGTGTCAAAGGGAATTGGATCACCCTCTACTCCGATGCCTATAAGCATGGAGAAGTCGAAGGGGGTCATCGTCATCTCCCCTGTAGCAAAAAGGTGGAAGGAATCAGTGGTGTCCCACCGCCTCTGCACCAGTGCACCAAGAAGGGCTCGCAGTGAGGCGCGAGAGTCCCATACAGAAGACGCTGAAGCCGGCCTGGTCGACGATGTGGCGAAACGCATCGGGCAGCTCCATGTACCATTCTTGGGCAATGGTATTCCCATACCCCGAAAGGCATGGGAATCTCCCTATGTTCAAGACAAACAGTTGCAAAGCAATGTGAGAAATACAGTGTTTGAATGTGTTCAGAATTGATGAAAATGCAGTGTGTGTGCATGTGTTCGAGTTTACACAGATATCGAGTGTGGGTGTGCTCACGGTGAACTAAGCATGTCATGTATCAGTATGTTTGGGTTAATCTGTTACAGAACATTAGTGGCTATCCGAAGCATACAATCTACATTGCAAAAAATAAAAGAGGGAAAGAATGTACCTTAGTAGCACCGTAAGAAAGGTGCGACTCCGACTCGCATAGCAGGAGCTCCAATGGTGCACCTTGCGCGTAGCTCCTGAACTGACGAATGCTATTAGGAGGCAGTATATGTATCGCCGACCGGTATGTCGCCGGGTCGAATGGTCGAACGCTAAGAGGTAGAAGCTCGACCTCAGGGTCCGTGTCCATCTCTGGGGGAGTCCCACCCCGTAGAATCTCGTCTGCCATCTCAAGAAGAGTGCAAAAATGACTGAGGGTGTGGAAAATGGGCAAGAATGCCAAAAGTCAACCCTGAGGGGTGAAAAATAGGAGAAAAGGTCAGAGTGTGGGAAAAGGCAGGAAGATCGAGGTAAACTCGGGGGAAATGAACCCCAAGTGATGGAAATCGAGAATGTGGCACTGAAAATGTGTTTCGTTCGGTTCAAAGTGTGTAAAACGAAGAGGGTTTCATGAATCGAACGTTGCGGGAGGCTCGAAAACAAGGGAAAAGCTTGGATCTAAGGGTAGAGAATGACCTAGAAAGAGAGATCAAGGATTTTCGGCAAGGAAGGAGTGAGGAAATAGGGTTTGAGGCCCTATATTTAAAGACCTAAGGTGAATGGACAAAACTGCCCCGAAATTGCCATTTTTGGCTGATCGGCCAAATTGTTAGCCGATCGGCCAAATTGTTGGCCGATGAGATCATTTTGTGACCAATGGATGGCCGATGGCCTCCCCTTGTGGTTGATGCACCTCCAATGCCCTTGTTTGGGTCAGTTATGTTGATTAGTACCTTCATCTCTCAAGAAAGTGCAAAAAAAAAAGTACACTTTTGAAGCTTAACTAGCCTTCGTGTTGACCTCGAACCATGTCTTCCATGTGCGGCACTTGATATGCACAAGATGTATCCTTTTTTGTGTCCTTTTGTATATTGCGAGATTCGGAAATCACTTTGAATACGTTGCATTACAATGTTTTGTTATGTTTGCTTACAAGCGCGCTTGTTATATGTCTTTTCGCTCTTGCATTGAGCATGCCTCGTCTTGCTTTGAAGTTGCATCTTAACATCGCGAATAACATGTCTTTAGCATGCTTCCATTGAACACATGCCTCTCTTGCTTTACACATTGCTTGCGTTGTCACGCATGCTTTACTTACATGTGTTTATGCGTATCCTTGCTTTACACATTGCTTGCGTTGTCACGCATGCTTTACTTACATGTGTTTATGCTTATCCTTGCTTTATACATTGCTTGCGTTGTCGCGCGTGCTTTACTTACATGTGTTTATGCACCCGTTCTTGCATTGTTACACACATTGCTTGCGTTGTCGCGCATGTTTTACCTACATGTGTTTATGCATCCTCTCTCGCATTGTTATGCGCACACTTAGGCCGCATTGTTATGCACCCCTCACTTGCGTTGTCGCGCATGTTTTACTTACATTGTCATACTTGTTTCAACTGCATTGTTATGCACCACCTTACTTGCATTGTCGCGCATGCCCTCCTTGCATTGTTATGCACCTCTTGCTTGCATTGTTGCACATGTTTTGCTGGCATTGTTATGCTTGTTTCAGTAGCATTGTTATGCATTCCCTTACATGCATTGTCACGATTAGGTTGCATTTTCATGCACCTCTTCGCATTGTTATGCATCACACTTAGATTGCATTGTCATGCACCCCTCCGCATTGTTATGCATCACACTTAGGTTGCACTGTCATGCACCCCTTCACTTGCGCTGTCACGCACTTTTCAATTGCATTGTTATGCATCACACTTAGGTTGTCATGCACCCCTCCGCATTGTTATGCGTCACACTTACGTTGCATTGTCATACACCCCTTCACTTGCGTTGTCACACACTTTTCACTTGCATTGCTATGCCTGTTTCTAACGATATTGTACCTGTTAAGTTTCTTTCTTTGGCATGCATGATATTGTATATACGGTTCATTTGAAGCTGGCGCGACCAGACGAACCCGACGGTATTGTATGTACTCCGTGTGAGACGTAGCGAGAATTGTATAATTCTCTTACATCTTTTCTACATGTAATGTAGTTTGATTCTTATTCGCTTTCTTAAACTGTTGCATGTTATGCTTCATTACAGCTCTCTTTGCATGATCATAAGTTATGTTCGACATTGTGCATGTCATTTGCATTTTGCCCCTGCCTGCGGGCGCATCTCTTTGATTCTCTTGTATGCTTGTCTAAGTCTTCGGCCTTGTGTAGACACCCCACTTTTGACCGTCCTCAAGACATGGGCGTCATTGTTTGAACACTTGGTGATCATCCATGTTCGTGTTCATTTTGAGATCCCGAAGAACTCGGCTGCGCGCCTTGCCTTAGGATCTCTCGACTTGACTATTTTGTGCTTGGTTGTGGACCAAGAATTTAAGGTTCTTGCACCTGAGGGTAAGGAGTGGCTTGTTAGCCATCCCTTAAACCCACCGGCCGTGGCATGAAGCCATCGACCTTTCTTTCTTTCTACTGACCAAATATTTGGTCGGTCAGCACGGGTATATGGTCGATCGGCCATTTATTTGGCCGATTCTCTCTTTTTCTGGTCGGTACCTCTTTTTTCCTTTTTCAGGCATTGTGCATGCCAGCTGTGCCAGCTGGAGTGCACAAACTTGTCCTCCATATGTATGGAGGATTTGCACTATTTGCACCTTTTTTGCTCTAGCTTCTTGGAGAAGCTTGCACCCTTTGCCTTAGCTTCTTGAGGAAGCTTGACCCTTTTTCTTAGCTTCCTCACGAAGCTTGCACCCTTTGCCTTAGCTTCCTTGAGAAGCTTGACCCCCTTAACCCCTTTTGTTTAGCATCTTTAAGAAGCTTAGGTCTTTATCTTGCTCTATATAAGAGAGCCTTCCCTCTCCTTTGAAGAGGTTCAGCAAAAACCGGAGATATATGATATATACAACTTTCTCTCTCTATATCTCCCTCTCTCCCTTCATTTGTGTGTGTTAGAGGGCCTAAAAGGGTGTTTTGTCCTTAGTTTTGCACTAAAGCACCTAGTATTACACCATACTTGGGTTATTGGGGGTGTTGGGAGGTTGTTCTTAGAGCTTTTAAGCTGGTTTTGATCAGAAAAGGGGCCTGAGGTTGCCGTACTTCAAGTGTTCTTCAAGGGTGAGCATAATTACTTTATATCCCCCATTCTTGCACTAGCTTTTAACCCACTTTGCATGCTGTTTTGAGCTGTGTATAACTGATAAAAGTTCTATTTTTTGATGTTTAAGATGTTTCATTAAGGTCATTTTGGTGTTGGGGGTCGACCTCCCCCTCTTAGGCCTTGTTTGGCCCCTTTTGAGCCTTCTTTGTTGAGCTTTGGAACCTTTTGTGTGTTGGCCTTCTCGCCACTGAAATTCAGTGGATTTTCAGTGGTGGTGAAGGGGTCTTGAAGTCTTGTGTAGGGGAGGGACACCCCTCTCCCTTTGTGTCTCATTTGTTCATGTTTTTGGCTCATAAGGGTAGCATACATGCTTAGCTTTACTTAGCTCCATTTCAGAGATTTTTGGGTGTTATTTAGTCACATTATACCTCTTTTTTGGTCAGATTGATGGTCCATTACATACATCATACACTTGTCTAGTAACCCCCTTTTATTGTCATAACGCGTGCCATGCATTTGCCCCTCCATGCTTGCATGTTCTAGCTTGACTTCATGAAGCTTTTGGTCATATTTCATCATGCTTGAGGTCTGTTGGATACTGATTTGATCATGTTTGCCATGTTTGGTATAGCCACCATGCATTTTGGGTAGTGAGCCTTGAGTGTATGAGTCATTAGCATGCTTTAGTTTGGTTGTTTCATTGATTTGGAATCATTTTCCACGCTATTTCAGTCCATAATCCATGCTTGTATGCTTGCATTCATCATACTTTCCATGCTTTGAAGAGATGCTCTTTTGTGCCTTAAAATGAGTCATTGTGCATGCCTATGTGTTTGAGGCTTTGGGTTGGAGGTGGTTATAGTAGAGTGCCCTCTTTGCATTTCATGTGCCATGTTTAGAATAGCCGAGCCTATCTAGGTTGTATTTTTGCATGTGTTGGATTAAGCATTTCA
This sequence comes from Camellia sinensis, assembly GCF_055761805.1. Taxonomy (NCBI): domain Eukaryota; kingdom Viridiplantae; phylum Streptophyta; class Magnoliopsida; order Ericales; family Theaceae; genus Camellia; species Camellia sinensis. The sequence continues at coordinate 67,753,784 of NC_138972.1, forward strand.
GCATAGTTAGGATTCATGCATGTTTACTAACTAGTTTCTGTTTTGGCTTGGAGTACTCAGTAAGTTTTTATGCTTTAGCATCCTTGCATGCGTGTGAGTGTTGCCATGATAGCATGCTTTACCATGAGGGTATGTGCTTATGTGATATAATTGCCTGAATGCCTGTGGGTGAAGGTTGGATTGTTTGAGTTGGAATAATTCATTGAAATCTGTATTTTAGCCTACTTGTGAGTAGCAAACCTCAAACCATTTCCAAACAACGGATATGCGATACTTTGTTCCAAATTAGGCGATCTAGTCTATACTTTTGTGTTGTGCGCATCACATAGTAAGATTAGCTAATTAATCAGACTAAGAATGCATAATGTTTTCAAAACTAGATATCACAGTTAGTAGAGGCCGATCTTTGATCGGGCGAGCGGAGGTGCTCATAGCTAACCTTCCCCAATCGTACCCATGTTCCCGAGCCGAGGCAACTTTGGTGATGACGGACACATGGCCTTAGGCAATGAGTCAAGGTTTCCTAAATTCTCCCAAAATAAATATTTAGGTGGTGACTCTGTATCTGGAAAAGCAGTCTATGTTTGGCATTTCTTTCTAAAAATCAGTTTTTCAAAACGATTTGCCGGATTTGGACTTTTTGATGATTCATCAGACTTGCATTGCACTTTGCGAGATTAGATACAGGGCCGTGACCATTCGAGTCCGACCTGTAGCATGAGGCCCACGGGGCGCGTCTACAGTTTCTGGCGACTCTGCTGGGGAGTTATAGAACTTGACTCGAACTTATGATATCTTGTTTTGACTACACTTATGTGTTTCTTTGCATTGCATGTGCATTGGTGCACCTAGGACACAGGGTTTGCCATCTGCTATTCCTGAACGGTTTGCCGAAGGCTCGTTTTGAGAAACGTGCCATAAGGCTGATCGGTTACGGGCTCTGCCACGACGGGAACACACCCGATTTTTACCGGGGCACCCTTTTTAACCATTCGACCTAGTGCATATTCAGAATCCATAGTAACCATCCCAAACTAGGACATGTTGCTCACCCGATTATAGGTTGTTTGCAACCATTGCATGCGTAGTGAAACCCTAGCTCCTGACAAAATAGGACAGGGAAACCCTACCCCAACATAGGGGTGTTTTGGTTCTCACTTGCTTGCTATGTGCTTTTAGAGTGCGTCTCTACATGAATGCATGTATCAGTTTGTAAGTCTGGGCATCAGGCCTGCGGGCATCAGTTTAGTATTTTGAGAATCAGTTATCTGCGGGTTTCAGATTCAGTTTTGGGGGCAGTGATTTGGGGAACAATAATTAGTAATTGAGAACGGTCTATTCAGCTTATCGACTGCGTGTTGTTATGCCCGACTGTGTGTTGTGTGTTTATTTTAAGCCGGTATGCTGTCCGCTTGTCTGGTTGTTTATTTCCTTCTTATTGCTTTATTTATCTTTTTGTTAGGCAGTTTAGTGCGATTGCTTCCGACCAAGCAGATATTCCCCAAGCACTCTGGACTAGAGGTCATCGACTCCATCAATCTGAGGATCTGGTAGACGGACAACCAGTGTTCTATTCTTTACCCCCGGTTGCTAGGTAGAGATCGAGAAAATGCAGCGTATCAGTATTGAGATTGACATATCAGTGGTCTGTGAACAGTCGGGTTGAGATTTCCGAGTCTACTACAAGGGCAGATATACCGGCAGTTCAGATAAATTAGTACATTATGTCGGGGATGGAAGACATGGTTCGCCAGCTCCTGGAGAGCATGAAAGCCAAGCAGGAGGACGCTGTTCGTCAAGCAGAATTTCCTAAGCAGCAGGCCGTTGTCATGGCCCAACAGGCAGAGCTAATTACCCGATTACAATAGCAAACCGGAGCATCTTCTTCACACCAAGCTCCTCCCCCAACAAGAGTCCCAATACCTGAGGAGACGGTGAATGTCCAGAATGCCCAAGAGGATACAGACATCCCAACGGGGCCGGCTCTACCCCCGATTCTACCTCAACTGTCCAAGGCACCCACGCTTATCAATCAACCGGACTCCCCCTTTGAGTTCGAGGTGGACCCTACAGCGTTGAAGTTGAGCAAGCTTGAGAAGTTGTTCAAAAAGTCCCAAGGGGTAAAATCCATCCCAGATATTGAGGACGGGTATACCGACGTAGCTGTGATGCTGCCAGATCAGTTCAAGATGCCACAAATCGACCGCTTCGATGGGTCCAGGGATCCTATGGTGTATCTACGTTTGTTTTTAGATATATTAAGGCCGATGGGCCTCACTAGACTATAGAAGCTTTCATTGTTTGGTCGGACCCTGTCGGGTGTGGCGGCTATTTGGTACGCAAAACTGGAAGACGATGTCAAGAGGAATTGGGATGAGATGGCCGAGGCTTTCGTCGTCCAATACTCCAATAATACACAGATCGAGATTACAACCCGTGATCTTGAGACGACTAGGCAGGAGCCTAAGGAGAGCTTTTCTGACTTTGTGACCCGGTGGAGGGCTAAGGCCTCAATGATGACCATTAGGCCAACCAACAAAGATCAGATTCGGATGGTTGTGCGCAACGTCCAACCTAAGCTCATGCAAAAGATGATCGTTCTCCCCTTCCCCACCTTTTCAGATTTGCATGAGATGGGAGTGCAGATCGAGAATGCCTTGAAGCAGGGCTTGATTGACAATCACAGAGAGCAACCCAGGAGAACCTTCAACAACCGCAGTACGAATGCAGGCACAAGCAGTGCTGCAGCTGCCAGATCTCAGGAAGTAAGCATGGTCACCACCAACACCCCAAGAACCCTTGCGGCTACGCCATTCATCGGTGCGTCCAGTAGTAGTTCGCAAACAGCTAGATACCCACCCAAAAGCCAAAGAACCTTCACTCCATTATATATGCCCTTGTTCAAAGCTCTAGGGGTTTTAATCAAAAAAGGGCACTTGAAGCCCCTAGAGCCACAGCCATTGTGGAAAAAACTCCCCCCTTCCCATAACCCAGCCAAATACTGCTCGTTTCACCAACAGCACAGTCATGACACCGACTAGTGCTTCCGATTACGCCATGAGATTCAGGATCTCATCGATAATGGGGTGATCGTGCCTCCAGAGAAACCCAATGTCACAACCAACCCTCTCCCACCACACAACCAAGCTCCACCTCCCAAACGCATCAACTTTATCCAAACCGGGGCTACGTCATACGACCCCAGTATATATATCACCCCATCCTACATACCTAAGCTAGAGGTGTTCCTTTCTGACTGCACTGACTTATGTATGTTGGACATCTCCAAAACCCAACCTGAACCAATGGTGGTGACTGTCGAAGACAGAACAGGGGAGACTTCAGTGGAGAATGGGATTGTTGAGTCAGAATCTGAGGAATCTGGGAATTTTGCTGAGGAGGTATACAGTCCAAGTGACTACATTCTATCAGTAGGCCAGGTTGGGCCAAATGTGGAATTGTCGGCAGGGGCAGAGCTTTGTGTGATACAGGGGGATGGATTTGGTCAGGGGATAGATAACTTGGCGGCTGTGGAGAGGGATTTTGCTAACCTCCAGTTTTTCAATGAATAAGATCCAAAGGGCGTGGCAGTCAACTCGTCTGATGTTGAAGAGTCAGCAGAGGTTACCGGGTGGCTTGATGACCTACCAGACGTTTTTAAAGAATCTCAATTGGGACAGGGCCTAGCAGGGGCAAGGACATCAATTGTGGCCGAAAGGCCTGGAGATCAGAGTGCATCGCTGGAGAGTGCCAGTGCTAAGAATTTCGCTCAGGATCTGGGCATTTTGAATACAGGAATTATAGAGCAGCTAGCTGTACTGACGCAGTTGGAACAAATAGGAATCGAAGAGTTTGAGAGAATCAGAAAAGCCTAGGCTCCCGTGGGGACTGAAAGTGTTGTGTACATGAGGACAGAGAATGCTGCGAGCATGTGGACAGAAGGCACTGCGAGTACAAGGACAGTGGAACCAGAATCGGACAGGTGCCTATTGGCTGCCGGTGGAATGTGGTGGCAGGACAATGATCTCTGCCTTGCCCACATTGATGGGGACTGGGGGGAGCAATCAACCAGACGATACCTGGTACATCGGCGAAGTCGATCATATGACCAGGAGCGGGCAGTATTTCAAGCCCCCGTATTTAGACCAACCAGAAGGGTCTGGGAAGGACAAGGAGGCTGAGAAACAGAAAGAGAAGCAACTCGAAGAAGAAGTTGTACTGAAGCAGCTGAAAAAGATACAAGCAAACATCTCCATCTGGGAACTGCTTATGGCATCACGTGTTCATCAACAGGCCGTCCTATTAGCAATGGATAAGGCCAAGTTCTTAATAGAAACCACACCAGAATAGCTGGTGGGATTGGTCTTTCCGGGAGGAGCTTCCCCGATGCTGACCTTCTCCGACAAAGAATTGTCACCCGAGTGTGCGAATCACAACATGCCACTCTACATCTCTGTGGAGTGTAAGAACAAATGGATACCGGTGGTTCTTGTTGATACCGGATCCGCCATCAATGTGTGCCCGGCAAGGACAGCCTATACAATCGGGTTGAAACCTGCAGACTTTGCGCTAACCACCCAGGTGATAAGGGCGTATGATAACGCAAGCAGAGAGGTGAAGGAGACCGTGCAAATTTAAACTAAGGCTGGTTTGGGACAACATGAGATAGACTTTCACGTCCTGGAAGTTCCTGCAACCTTCAATTTACTCTTGGGGCGGCCGTGGTTGCACCAGGTAAAGGCAGTTTCGTCCACTTTGCACCAGAAGTTGAAGTATCCTCATGGGAAGGGGTTGGCCATTGTTTTCGAAAATTCATCGATCCATCCACCGCCAGAAGTATCTACGCCAGTTTTGGAAATCAAACATGGTACGGAGGATGTGTTCTTGTCGGGTTTTACATTAGCCGAGGCTCGGGTTGTGCAGAACATCATGGCTGTTAATGAGGGGGTTTATGTTAGTGCTCAATCAGTATACCTCATGAATAAGCTCCAACACATCCCCGGGATGGGATTGGAGAAGAGTGGCCGGAAGGGCGTTACAGCATTGGCCGAAGTGCCGCACAACCCACATATCTTTGGCTTGGGATATCTGCCCACCGAAGAGGATTGGGTGAGAAAAGGTAAGGAAATGGCTGGGGGAGCCAGAGCAAAGCAGGCGGGAAAGCCCTTTGAGCTAATGCACCGACCCATCTAGGGTACCCTAAACGGACGCTTTGTCCGGGAGGGGGAGGACTTTCCATTTTGTGGCTTCCCAGAGCCGTGGATAAATGCAGAGAGGAAGCGCGTGCCAGGGTTTGAAATTTTCTTTAACCTACAGTTATCTGGGGATGACGTTGCCGAAAAGCAAACGGACCCATTAGCTGAGGCTGAGCAGAGCAAGAAAATGGAGTCTGAGGACGCCGAAAGTGAAATGGAGGTAGCGCTGGCGTGTCTACTTTCAGATCCTCCGATCGAATAGAAGTGCTTGGGGGATAACTTCTCGGTATGCGTGATCGGGAATGAAACGGCTGCGGGCCTACCATCAAACATTTTGGATGCATCCATTGCACCCTCTCTCATTTGGCAGTATAAAGAGGGATTTTTGTCAAGTAGCACCGGGTCAGGTAGTGAGCCAGAATCTTATTCCACCAAGTCTTGTGAGTCGAAATCAGGTTCCAGCTCGACTGAGTCTGAGTCCGGTATTCCAGGGGGTGATAACTCGGATACCACAGTCCTGTCCAGGTCGTCCTTTTCTTTTTCTTTTGAGTCTGTTGTAACCGAAGAATCGGACGATTTGGATGTGTTTAATGAGAATGATGTGGCTGTGATTTCTGAGTACTTTTCTGTGCCCTTGATTTATTGTATTAACTCAGACTTTCAAAATTTTGATGAAAACGACGAGGAAGAAATTCCTCCGGTTTTGCAACGCTTAATTGAACAAGAGCAGGAAAGATTTGTTTAACCCTTAATGGATGAAATCAGTACTGTGAATATTGGTACTGAGGAGGACCCGCGGCTGGTCCAGATCGGGTCCACGTTGTCTTCAGAGGAACGCGAGCGTTTAGTCGCTTTATTAAAAGATTTCAAAGATGTTTTCGCGTGGTCCTACGAAGACAAGCCTGGAATCGATCCTGAGATTGTACAGCACCGGATCCCTCTTGACCCCGAGGCTCGGCTCGTTAAACAGAAACTCAGGAGGATCCGCCCCGATTAGGCTCTCAAAATTAAAGAAGACGTCACCAAGCAGATTGACACAGGGCTCCTGCTGGTATCCGAATACCCAACTTGGTTGGCCAACATCGTTCCGATGCCAAAGAAGGATGGCAGGATCCGGGTATGCGTGGATTTCAGGGATTTGAACAGAGCCAGTTCGAAGGACGACTTTCCCTTGCCGCATATTGATGAGTTAGTAGACTTCACAGCGGGGCATGCTTTGCTTTCATTCATGGATGGATTCTCGGGCTATAATCAGATAGTGATGGCACCTGAAGACCGGGAGAAAACTGCTTTCACCACCCCGTGGGGGACTTACTGTTACAGGGTGATACCATTTAGCTTGAAGAACGCTAGAGCTACATATCAACGAGCCGCGACCACAATATTGCATGACATGATCCACAAAGAGGTTGAGGTGTATGTGGACGACATGATTGTCAAGTCCAAAGAAAGAGAGGGCCACTACATCGCCTTGCAAAAGTTCTTCCAAAGGATCAAAGAATTTCGGTTGCGGCTGAATCCTCAGAAGTGTACATTCGGTGTTACAGCAGGGAAAATACTGGGGTTTCTGATCACACAGAGAGGTATCGAAGTCGACCCTTCCAAAATCAAGGCCATCTTAGAAATGCCACCACCAAGGACTGAAAAGGAGGTGCGAGGCTTTCTGGGTAAAGTGCAATTCATAAGACGGTTTATCTCAAAATTAACCTTGACTTGTGAACCACTTTTTGGTCTCCTGAAGAAAGGAAAGAAATTCCAATGGGACGGCCGATGCCAAGCTGCTTTTGAACAAATCAAGAATACTTACAGAACCCACCTGCGCTGTCAGCGCCTGAGCAGGGGAAGCCATTGATTTTGTATCTTTCAGTGACTGAGACCACAATGGGCTGCATGCTCACACAAGAGTCTGAGGACAAGGTGGAGAGGGCTATTTACTATCTGAGCAAGAAGATGTTGGAGTATGAAACCCGCTACACACCGTTGGAAAAGGCTTGCTTAGCCTTGGTATGGGCTACCAGGAAGCTACGGCACTACCTGTTAGCTCACTCTGTAATGTTGGTTTCAAGATTAGATCCCATCAAATATCTCTCCGAGAAACCGGCACTTACGGGTAGGCTAGCTCGCTGGTTGCTTTTGCTTTCCGAATTCGATCTGAAATATGTGACGAGCAAGTCAGTCAAGGGAAGAGCGGTAACGGAGTTCTTAGCCGATCATCCAGTTGAAGGAGGTGAAGCAGTTGAGTACTTATTCCTAGATGAGACCATTTTGCATATCAAAGACGAAACTTGGACGATGTACTTTGATGGAGCGTCAAACCAATACGGGTATGAGATAGGAGTGTTGCTGATAGCACCCGACAATTCCCGTATTCCCCTAGCCTTCAAACTCCGATTCAAAGTATCGAACAACGAAGCAGAGTATGAAGCATGTATGGCTAGTTTAGAAGCGGCCCTGGAACTAGGGGCAAGACGGTTGGATGTCATTGGGGACTCGAACCTTGTCGTATCCTAAGCTAAGGGGGATTGGAAGGTCAAAGAAGAAAAATTGATAATGTACCACCAGACCTTGGACCTGTTGATTCCTCAATTTGAGAAGCTAAACTTCACTCACCTACTAAGAGAAAACAATAGGTTTGCAGATTCACTAGCAACTCTATCTTCCATGATAGACATCCCGTTTGGAGTCCGGATGTGTCCAGTCATTATTTACCAGAAATTTGTGCCAGCTTACGAGTCGATTGCTGCTATAGATGAGGTTCAAGATGAGAACCCTTGGTATTACGATATCTGGAACTTCTTGGTGAAAGAAGCATACCCACTAGGGGCAAATGCCAAGGATAAAAGGGAGATCAGAAGAATGGCTGTTTAGTTCATCATCTGCGGAGGAAAACTGTATAAGAGAGGTTATCTGGGAATGCATAAGCTGTGCGTTGAGGCTGAAGAGTCAAAACGCCTAATGGAGGCCATCCATGGGGGAGAATATGGAGCGCACGTGAACGGGGTAATGCTGGCCCAAAAAATCCTCAGACGGGGTAACTATTGGTCCACCATGGAAGAGGATTGTATCGGCTTTGTTCGGCGATGCCACAAATGCCAGATCCATGCAAACCGCATGAACATTCCGCCGTCGAAGCTGTACAATATGACTTCGCCATGGCCATTTTCAGTTTGAGGAATTGATGTGATTGGGGCTGTCACTCCAAAAGGGTCTAATGGGCATGAGTTCATTCTGGTCGCGATAGACTATTTCACGAAGTGGGTTGAGGCTCAATCTTATGCAGTGTTGAAAGCGTCGCACGTTGCAAAGTTTATCAGGAACAACACCATCTGTCGCTATGGTGTCCCGAACGAGATTGTCTCAGATAATGGTTCCCATTTCAAGAAAGAAGTGATTGATTTGTTGGAGAAATACAACGTGGCTTTTCATAAGTCATCCACATACCGGCCTCAGACCAATGGAGCAGTTGAGGCCGCCAACAAGAATGTCAAGCGCATTTTACAGAAGATGGTGGAAACCTACCAGGACTGGCCAGATAAGCTGCCGCTTGCTCTGTGGGGCTACCGGACTTCAATTAGAACTTCTACTAGGGTGACCCCGTATTCATTAGTTTATGGGATGGAGGCCGTTCTACCTATTGAAATTGAGGTTCCGTTATTGAGAGTGCTGGCTGAGTGTCAAATAGCTGAAGCAGATTGACAGCAGAGCAGATTTGAAGAACTCATGCTCTTTGATAAGAGAAGACTGAAAGCACTGTACCATGTTCAAGGTTATCAGCGCAGAATTGCCAGGACTTTCAACAAGAAAGTTAAGTCCAGGAGTTTGAAAGAAGGAGATTTAGTGATCAGGGACAACCGAGCTCCCATCCATGACCCTAGGGGCAAGTTCAGACCCAATTGAACTGGCCCTTACATCATCAAGTCTATTTGGTCGGGAGGAGCTGTCATTCTGATGGACTTAGATGGCCTAGAGTTCTCACAACCGATCAATATGGACAAGTTGAAGAAATATTACCCTTGAGTGGCTCGCTAGGCCGAAAACCCGAAAGGACGACCTAGGCAAAAGTTACAGCATGAAAAAATTTTGAAATTATAAAAACTGAGCTCGCAAGGTTGAAAACCCACAAAGGGCGGCCTTGGCAAAAGTTAGGGCGTAAAAGGAGAGTAAAAATACTCGAGTGAACCCGAGCCTGAACTACGTAAGGCTTGATTCCCATTTTTGGGATACGTAGGCAACTTCGTCCTGAAGTTCAGCCATAAACTTTTCCCCATCAACTTTGTCCATTTGATCATCTCGGTCATCTTTGTCTATTTAGCATTCAAAAGCTTGGTTGTGATCTCCGGTGTAGTGCCTTTCAGACTAGGGGCAACTTTCCAGTTGCTGGGATCCGGGGTTGTGCATCTCGGTGAACAAATCTCAGGCGTGTCCAGTTCTGATCCATATCAAAAATGGTGTTGAAAAGTTTTAAGAAAAGTTGATTTTGCTCAAATTAATCTTTTTACAACTTAGACCATTTCTGGACCAAAGCGGAAAATTTTCAGTACCCACAACCTTCAATTTTATTGATTTCAATACAGAGTTCTCCTGCTCTTGCATACAAATTGAAGTTTCTTTTCATTACATTCATAAAGAAAACTTGAAAGTTCTGATTAAAACAAATAAATTCGGGGCATAAATGAGTCAGGTGTTCCTGCGCCCCCTCCCAGAGCTGGTCGAAGCCTCTGATGCCAAGCTGGGCCCAATCTGCGGCTTTTTATTAAGCCAATCTACGCACTCATCAGACAAGGTGCAACTGAAAGTGGGAGCGGGGGCCAAGAATTCTCTAGTCCTCCACGCTGTGGCATGTCGAACAAGCTGAGCACCTTGGACCGGGAATGCGGCTGGATACTCCATCCCCTCTGCCGGGCAAATCTAATCATGGCCGAACTGGCGTTGAAACCGGAACGGGAAATAGAATACGCAGTGAGTCAAACCAATCAACTGAATCCCGGTCTGCCGGGACATGCTGTAGCTCATTGCTGGTAGGTTGAGCCAGGGACACCGCCAAGCAATGCGGTCTGCGGATAAATTGCACATCCAGTCGAACCACCATCCCTCATCTAGGGCGTTAACTAGACGATGTCAGAAGAAGTAGCCGCGAGCTGAGTATGCTGGGCAAGAGTCCACAACCCGTAACTTATCCATCAACCACACTTGGGGAGGGATGAAAAATGAGAGATTAAAGAATAGAGAGATGTGCGCTGAGAGGAAGAGCAAGGAAAGGGTTTTGTGAGAAAAACCGAGCCTGAGGGTCGAGTGATGTGAGCAATACATATGTGAGAAAAGGGTGGGAAACATTACCTGCAACAGTAGTGGACTCCCCGCAAATCTGGTCGTCTCTCGGCGATGAAAAGCATCCAAGCCCATCAATGTCTCGGCCAAAGACATGGCAATGCAGCTTTTGCCCTCCTTTATGCTTTGAACAACCTCGATCAATCGGACACTAGATCCTCCGGATCCTAAGGCAAGCAAGAAATGAGATAGCATGCACAAACAAAGGGCATGTCGCCGAAAGCCTTGCCAATGATGGTCACCACGGTCACCGGCATCGGAAAACCGACAAATCAAACTTGGAATATCCAGTATTCTGTCACAAATCAAAGATTGAGCATCGTGCATGGTGAGTCCACACATTCGCCCTAAGGCTTGGGCGTGGCCGAAGCGGAGCTGAGGCAAGATTTCTTTGTTGCACTCGGATTCCATCAAAACTTGGAAATCGTTACACTCGGATTCCATCAAAACTTGGAAATCCTCGAAGGTAGGACACACCTCTTGCCTGCAAAAGCTAAAGACATGTGTTACCGGATTCCAAAACCTTGCCGTGGCATGGAGAAACGGAAAGTGCAGCGGAGTGCGACTCAGCATGAATAGTGCATTTACGCCAAAGCCCCGGAAATTCAGCTTTTCCGAGCCATCCAAGTTGGCAATCCAAGTTGTGAGATTTTGGGAAAGAAACTCCTCCATTTGGTGTAAATCAATGTTGAAATGAGGAAAACTACAAGGCTGAGGCTTTTTGTAGAGGATAAGGTGTTGAGTGGAAGACAAGTGTCAACATTCTGGAGGTCCTTACCATTTTTAGCCGATCGACCAAAAGTAGTGCCGACCGACCATCTATTTTGGCCGATCGGCTAAAATATTGGCCAATCCCAATCAATTTCGGCCGATGATGTCTCCCTTTGGCCGGTAGCCTCTAATTGTGCTCTAAGCTGAATAAGTGTTGAGCATGATGAAAAACTAGTGATTGATACCACTTCCAATCCCTTCCGATGATGTTTTTGCGAACTAACACCTATTACTCTGTCTTGTTTATCGAGTTGTTGTACATCTGCTTATCGAGTTGTATTTTACATCCTTTAAGTCTTTGCTTTACTTATCGAGTTGTATTTGCAGTTGGTTAACTTATCCAGCTCTTTGTGTTGATTATTGAGTTGTTTTTGTCCTTACATGGTTCACTACCTGATTATTACGTTGCAAGTGCTTAATTTTCAAACAAAGGTTCAAATCTTTTTTACATTTTTGTGTAATGCAATGCGATGCGATGCATGGAGAGTATTGATGTAACACATTTTTGGACAAAATAGTTGTTTCATTGCCATTATGTCTTTTGCAAAAAAGTAAGTAAAAGTAGTTTTGAGAAAGTGAAACCTGCCCGAGGCAGTGCAATGTGCTTAAACTACCAGTAAAAAGATAAGTAAAGCAAAAAGGGAGCAGGGCAGCAGAGTGTCCGGATTAACACTAGTGGCCACCCCTTGTGGTCGATGCGCCTCCCACGCCCTTGTTCGGGTCAATTATGTGGTTTGGCACCTTCATTACTCGAGACAGTGCAAGGAATTGCACTCTTGAAACCTTAGTAGATCTTCGTGTTGACCTCGAGCCATGTCTTCTACGAGCGATGCTTGGTGCATGCGAGGAGCATCCTTTCCCGTATCCTTTTTGTCTCTTGTGACTCCCACAAATCGCTTCAATTATGTTGTATTATGTTGCTCCGTTTTGGCTTTAATAAAGCACGCTCGCTACGCGTCTTGTGTTGAGCGCTGCCTCGCCTTGTTTTGAATTTGCATCTCAACATCATAAGTAACATGCCTTTACCATGTTTCAGTTGAATATCCACCCTTTTCGCACTGCTTTACACATTGTACAGGTTTCCACGTGTGCTTTACTTACATGTGTTCATGCATATTTTCAGGAGGTTACGCATTGCTTGCGTTAGCGCGCATGCTTTGCTTATATGTGTACATTTCAAGTTTCTATACACATTGCTTGCGTTAGCGCGCATGCTTTACTTACATGTGTACATTTCAAATTTCCTATACACATTGCATGCGTTGTCGCGTCGTACTTTAGTTATATGTGTTCAATTTCCTATACACATTGCATGCGTTGTCGCGTTATGCTTTACTTATATGTGTTCAAGTTCCCTTACACATTGCATGTGTTGTCGCGCCGTGCTTTACTTATATGTGTTCAATTTTCTATACACATTGCATGCGTTGTCGCGTCGTTCTTTACTTATATGTGTTCAAGTTCCTATACACATTGCATGCATTGTCGCGTTATTCTTTACTTATATGTGTTCAAGTTCCCTTACACATTGCATGTGTTGTCACATGTGCTTTACTTACATATGTACATTTCAAGTTCCTATACACATTGCATGCGTTATCGCGTATTGCTTCACTTATTTGTGTTCAAGTTCCTATACACATTGCATGCATTGTCGCGTGTGCTTTACTTATATGTGTTCAAGTCCCTTTATTTTCACACATTGTACATGTTGTCGCATGTGCTTTACTTACATGTGTACATTTTATTCCTTACTTTACACATTGCATGCGTTGTCGCGCATGCTTTACTTACATGTGTTCATACTTATCTTCACAATTGCCTCACACATTGTACATGTTGTTGCATGTGCTTTACTTATATGTGTGCATTTTATTCTTCGCTCTACACATTGTACATGCGTTGTCGCGCATGCTTTACTTACATGTGTATACGTTTCCTCACCTTCACACATTGTACACGTTGTTGCGTTTACTTTACTTATATGTGTTTGTGTCTTCATAGCATTGTTATGCTTATTTCAAATTGCATTGTTATGCACACACCCGGGTCGCGTTGTTATGCACCCCTTCCACCTGCATTGTCATGCACCCTCTCACTTGCGTTGTTACGCACTTTTCACTTGCATTGCTATGCATGTTTCTAACAATGTTATACCTGTAAGTTTTCTTTCTCTTGCAGGCACAATATTGTATGTACGGTTCATTTGAAGCTGGCATGACCAGACGAACCACACAGGTATTATATTCTCTACATCAAATGTAGCGAGAATTAAATAACTCTCTTACATTCTTTCTGCATTGTAATGTATCTTGGTTCTTGCTTAAAACTGTTGCATGTTATGCTTCATTACAGCTTTCTTTGCATGATCATAAGTAATGCTCGGCTTTGTGCATTGTTTTGCCTTTTGCCCCTGCCTTCGGGCGCATATCTTGGTTTGTAGCTTGTATGCTTGTCTAAGTCTTCGGCCTTGTCAAAAATGGGTCGTCTCCGGGCTTTGACATTCACTCCCGTCATTGTTATGAGTTTTGAGTTCTGTCAAAGAGGGGCAACAGTAGACACCCCACTTTTGACCATCCTCAAGACTTGGACGTCATCGTTTGAACACTCGATGATCATCCATGTTCGTGTTCATTTTGAGATCCCGAAGAACTCGGCTGCGCGCCTTGCCTTAGGATCTCTCGACTTGACTGTTTTGTGCTTGGTTGTGGACCAAGAATTTGTGGTTCTTGCACCTGAGGATAGGAAGTGGCTTGTTAGCCATCCCTTAAACCCACCGGCCGTGGCATGAAGCCACCGACCTTTCTTTCTTTCTACCGACCAAATATTTGGTCGGTCGGCACGGGTGTATGGTCGATCGGCCATTTATTTGGCCGATTGTCTCTTTTTCTGGTCGGTACCTCCTTTTTGCCTCTTTCAGGCATTGTGCATGCCAGTTGTGCCAGCTGGAGTGCATGGACTTGTCCTCCATATGTATGGAGGATTTGCACCATTTGCACCTTTTTTGCTCTAGCTTGTTGGTGAAGCTTGCACCCTTTGCCTTAGCTTCTTGAGGAAGCTTGACCCTTTGTCTTAGCTTCCTCAAGAAGCTTGCACCCTTTGCCTTAGCTTCCTTGAGAAGCTTGACCCCCTTGACCCCTTTTGTTTAGCTTCTTTAAGAAGCTTAGGTCTTTATCTTGCTCTATATAAGAGAGCCTTCCCTCTCCTTTGAAGAGGTTCAACAAAAACCAGAGATATATGATATATACAACTTTCTCTTTCTATATCTCCTTCTCTCTCTTCATTTGTGTGTGTTAGAGGGCCTAAAAGGGTGTTTTGTTCTTAGTTTTGCACTAAAGCACCTAGTATTACACCATACTTGGGTTATTGAGGTGTTGGGAGGTTGTTCTTAGAGCTTTTAAGCTGGTTTTGATCAGAAAAGGGGCCTGAGGTTGCCATTCTTCAAGTGTTCTTTAAGGGTGAGCATAATTACTTTATATCCCCCATTCTTGCACTAGCTTTTAACCCACTTTGCATGCTATTTTGAGCTTTGTGTATAATTGATAAAAGTTCTATTTTTTGATGTTTAAGATGCTTCATTAAGGTCATTTTGGCGTTGGGGGTCGACCTCCCCCTCTTAGGCCTTGTTTGGCCCCTTTTGAGCCTTCTTTGTTGAGCTTTGGAACCTTTTGTGTATTGGCCTTCTCACCACTGAAATCCAGTGGATTTTCAGTGGTGGTGAAGGGGTCTTGAAGTCTTGTGTAGGGGAGGGACACCCCTCTCCCTTTGTGTCTCATTTGTTCATGTTTTTGGCTCATAAGGGTAGCATACATGCTTAGCTTTACTTAGCTCCATTTCAGAGGTTTTTGGGTGTTATTTAGTCACATTATACCTCTTTTTTGGTCGGATTGATGGTCCATTACATGCATCATACACTTGTCTAGTAACCCCCCTTTATTGTCATAACGCGTGCCATGCATTTGCCCCTCCATGCTTGCATGTTCTAGCTTGACTTCATGAAGCTTTAGGTCATATTTAATCATGCTTGAGGTCTGTTGGGTACTGATTTGATCATGTTTGCCATGTTTGGTATAGCCAACATGCATTTTGGGTAGTGAGCCTTGAGTGTATGAGTCATTAGCATGCTTTAGTTTTGTTGTTTCATCGATTTGGAATCATTTTCCATGCTATTTCAGTCCATAATCCATGCTTGTATCCTTGCATTCATCATCATTTCCATGCTTTGAAGAGATGCTCTTTTGTGCCTTAAAATGAGTCATTGTGCATGCCTATGTGTTTGAGGCTTTGGGCTGCCCTATCAATGGGTTTTAGGGCTCCTTTTTGCATGTTAAAACTCTGTTTTGCATTGATTAGTCCATGCCATATATGGTTGGGGTGGTTATAGTAGAGTGCCCTCTTTGTGGCCTTAAATCCCCCTTTGTTTCGCATCCATTTCTTAGCATGTTTTAACCATGATCTATGCATGCTTTAGTCTTGTTTTGGAGTGCCTTACGACTGTTTTAAGTCATTTTGGTCCTTTGGGGTTTGGTTGACATAGCTATGGTTTGGACCCTTTTGTTGGCTTCAAGTTTTGGTCATTGTTGCATGCCTTACTTGCATAACATGGTTGATTTGGCATCACCCCCTATACACTTTCAGAGTTTAACATATTGGTCTAATGTCCATGTTTATCATCTTTTCAGTGTTCTTGAAAGTTACCTTTTGTGCCTTAGCTTTAGGCCCATTGGTGTACATGTTTGCATGAGCATTTATCTATCATTTCTATCACTTTTGGCCACTGTTAAAGGCAAGGCTGAGGTCTGCCCTTTGCGGTTTAAGCCCACCATTACATGTTTATTGCATATTTGGTTCATTATGTGTTGTCACATGATAATTCCATCGCGTATTGTTGCATATTTGGCACATTGCATACTTGCAGGATAGGTTGCACCGTATTTGGCATGCTTTGTTAACTTAGCCACATGTTGCATATTTGAGTCCTGTTGCATACTTGAGCCGTATTGCATACATGCATTGCATTTTGCATGGTTTGGGGTGTCAAACCAAGCATGAGGAATGAGATGTGTTCGTACTTAAAGTGACGAAACACGTCTCAATCCTCGGTCGCCGATGCCTTTGATCTCGACATTATAGGGCGTGAAACATTCATTTGTTTTGTTGCATTCATTTACATTGACTGGCAAACGTGGTGCCTTTGGCCATCATGCATCGAGATGCGTGATTGGTGGCCCGAGGACCAACGGCCACACTCCCTTGAGTCCATAACATGATAGGGAATGTGGCCATGCATACATTGCTTTGAAATTTCCTTGCCATGCACTGTATGTCCACTACTGCAGCAAAAAACAGGATTCTGCAGGAATAAATGTCCGGCCGACCACTTTCAGTGCCGACTGATCATCAGAGTCCAGCTGGTGACCCAATTTATGGTCGATGATCACATTTACATGGTCGGTGGTGCTTTTTATTAGCCGGTGGCATTCCAAAATGATCAGGGAATGGTTCAGAGGTGCCTCGAGAATTTTCACATCCCTCAGAGGTGCAGGACAGTGCAAACAGTGGCAACAGTGGCATGGTAACGGGTTTCCGAGCAAGGCAAATCGAGCATGCATCATCTACGCATTCCAAGACAGAGCTGCGGCGGTCTCTTTAGTTTCATATTTAGGCTGTTTGTTTTGTTGTTAATTAATTAGAAGTTTTGTAATAATTAATTAACTAGGATAGTTGACTCATTATTTGGCCTGTATTATTCTTTCGGACCCTTCGAGCGAGGGCAATTGTGTAATAAGTGTGTGTGAGTGTGTGTATGTCTTCCAACCTCCACTTCTTTCTCCCTTTTATTTACCTACTTTCAATGGTTAGTATTAGGGCATATTTAAATTAGCATACCTTATGCTATGCATATGTGCATTCATTCATCTGTATTGCATGCACTGGGCTCGGCGCATCATACTAATTGCATGGTACTTCAAATCCAAGTTGAATACATGTTATCTGTTGCATTTCATAGGCCATGTTTAGAATAGCCGAGCCTATCTAGGTTGCATTTTTGCATGTGTTACATTAAGCATTTCAACATAGTTAGGATTCATGCATGTTCACTAACTAGTTTCTGTTTTAGCTTGGAGTACTCGGTAAGTTTTTATGCTTTAGCATCCTTGCATGCGTGTGAGTGTTGCCATGATAGCATGATTTGCCATGAGGCTATGTGCTTATGTGATATAACTACCTGAATGCATGTGGGTGAAGGTTGGATTGTTTGAATTGGAATAATTCATTGAAATCCGTATTTTAGCCTACTTGCGAGTAGCAAACCTCAAACCATTTCCAAACAACGAATATGCGATGCTTTGTTCCAAATTAGGCGATCTAGTCTATACTTTTGTGTTGTGCGCATCACATAGTAAGATTAGCTAATTAATCGGACTAAGAATGCATAATGTTTTCAAAACTAGATATCACGGTTAGTAGAGGCCGATCTTTAATTGGATAAGTGGGGGTGCTCATAGCTGACCTTCCCCAATCGTACCCAAGTTCCCGAGCCGAGGCAACTTTAGTGATGACGGACACGTGGCCTTAGGCAACGAGTCAGGGTTTCCTAAATTCCCCCAAAATAAATATTTAGGTGGCGATTCGGTATCTGGCAAAGCAGTCCATGTTTGGCATTTCTTTCTAAAAATCAGTTTTTCAAAACGATTTGCCGGATTTGGACTCTTTGATGATTCATCAGTCTTGCATTGCACTCTGCGAGATTAGATACAGGGTCATGACCATTTGAGTCCGAACTGTAGCATGAGGCCCACGGGGCGCGTCTACACCTTGTCAAAAATGGGTCGTCTCTGGGCTTTGACATTCACTCCCGTTATCTTATGACTTTTGAGTTCTGTCAAAGAGGGGCAACTGTAGACACCCCATTTTTGACCGTCCTCAAGACTTGGACGTCATCATTTGAACACTTGGTGATCATCCATGCTCGTGTTCGTTTTGAGTTCTCAAAGGTCTCCGCTGTGCGCTTTGCCTTAGGATCTCTCAACTTGTCTGTTTTGTACTTGGTTGTGGACCAAGCACTTGTGTATTTGCTTCTGAGGGAAGAGGGTGGCTTATTGGCCATCCCTGCAACCCATCGGCTAAGGCATTATGCCATTGGCCATGTTTTCTTGCCATCGGCCATAAGTGTTGGCCGATAGGCACTCTTTTTGGTCGATCGGCCATATTTTTGAGCCGAGACCTTTCCATCTGCTTTTTGTAGATATTTTGTGCCAGCTGGTGGGCACAATTCTTATCCTCCATACAGTGTATGGAGGGATTACTTTCAAGACTCAAGCTTGTTCAACATGCTTGAGAATTGAAATTCTATAAGAAGGGAGCCTCCTCCCCCTTTTCAGAGGTTCTAAAAAAAATTTGAGATACAAGTTTTATATCTCTCTCTCTATATTCTACCTCTCTCTCTTGTTTAGCCTTCGTTTGTGCCCAAAAGTGTGTTTTCTTCACACTATTGCACACAAACACCTACTAGAACACCATCCTTTTGTTGCTGAGGTACTAAGGAGTTGGTTTTAGTGTTTTTGGACTGGTTTTGATCCAAAAAGGCTGCTGGAGTAGCGTTCTTGAAGGTGTTCTTCATGGGTGAGTAAACTACCTTTTAATCCCTCATTCTTGCTTAAGATTTCGGACCCTTTTGCATGCTGTTTTGAGACTAACTTTATATTGTAAAAAGTTCTGATTTTTGGTCCTTAAAATGTTTGTTTAAGGTCACTTTTTGGTTGGGGGTGGTCTACCTCCTCTTAGGCCTTGTTTGCCTTGTTTTGAGCCATCCCTTTTGGCCCTTGTTCTAACCTTTGCATGACCTTTCTACCACTAAAATCCAGAGGATTTTCAGTGGTGGAAAGGTGGTTTTGGAGTCTTGAATAGGAGAGGGACACCCCCCTCTCCTTGTGTCTAATTTGCTAGTACAAATGGCTCACAATAGTAGCATGTTTGCTTAGCATGTTTTGGCCTCATTTCAACAAGTATTTGATGTTATTTTGCCATGTTATACCTCTGCCTAAGGTTGGTTTAATAGCCTCTTGCATGCACCATGCACTTGTCTTGCAATCCTCCCTATTGCATTAACATGCATCATGTGTTTGGACCATCATTCTTGCGTGTTTTGGCTTAACTCAAAGAAGCTTTCAGTCATGTTTTGTCATGCTTAAGCTCTGTTTCATGTTGTTTTAGTCATGCATGCACTGTTTTGTATAGCCGTTGTTCAATCTAGCTTGTTAGCTTTGAGTGTCCAAGTCATTAGCATGCATTGCTTAGACCATTTTCATGATTTGGCATCATTTTATATGTGATTTCAGTCCATGTAGTGTAGCCATACAGTTGCATTTGTCATCATTTCAACACTTTGAAGAGTTGGTGTTTTATGCCTTAAGAATGGACCATTGTGCATCCCTCTATGTTTAGGCCTTTTGGGATGCCATCTCAGTGGGTTTTGGGGCTTATTTTGACATGCCATAACTCTGATTTTTATTGGTTAAGCCATGCCATGTTTGGTTTTGATAGGTGTAGTGCAATCTCTTTTGTTGGCCTTACTTGCATCATGTCTTGTGCCTCTCATGTTGACTTGTTTTGGCTTTGGTCCATGCATGTTTTAGACTCACTTTGTTATGCTTTAGGACTGTTTTGGTTTTCTTAGGCCATTTGCTTCATGTTTTGCATAGCCTTAGTGCAAGTCCCTTTGCTAACCTTGAGTTTTGAGCCTCTTGATATGCTACACTTGCATTGTTTGGTTGATTTGGCATCATTCCATGCTTAATTTCAGGGCCTATAGTATTGTCACTTGTCCACACTTTTCACTCTTTAAGTGCTCTTAAGAGTTGGTGTCTTCCTGCCTTAATTCTTGGGCCAATTGGCATGTATGCTTGCCTTGCATTTCATGTCATCAATTCATCACTTTGGCCACTGATTTGGGCATGGCTGAGGTCTGCCCATTTTGGTTTAAGTCCATCTTTGCATGTTGTTGCATGCTTGTCACATTGCATGTTGTTGCATGCCAGCTAGTTTGCATCTTGTTGCATGCTAGTCCATCTTCGCATGTTGTTGCATGCTTGTCACTTTGCACGTTGCTGCATGCTTATCCATCTTGCATGTTGTTGCGTGCTTATCCATCTTGCATGTTGTCACATGCTTGTTGTTGGCATTGTTGTTGCATGCTTATTACATTACATGTTTGCATCTTGCATGCTTGGTACATTGCATGTATGCATGTTTAGGTTGCATTGCATTTTGCATGCTTGTTACATTGCATTTGGCATGCTTATGTTGCATTGCATAGCATCTCCATGTTGCATGCATTACATTGTGTTTGGTTTGGGTTGTCAAACCAAACACGAGGAACGAGGGACATTTCATACTTGAAGTGGTGAAACGTGCCTCAATCCTCGGTCGCCGACACTCTTGATCCAACATGATAGAGTGTGAGGCATTCATGTGTTTTGGTGCATTCATTCCATATTGAATTGCACAATTCGGCCTCTTTGGCCATAATGCGTGATTGATGGCTCGAGAGTCGAGCACTACACTCCTTTGAGCTTCAAACATGATAAGGAGTTTGGTTACACAACATTTTCTTGCAAATGTATTGCCATGCCCTTGTTTGTACTCTGCTGCAGCAAAAGGAGCAGTCTGCAGGAGGAGATGGCTGATCGGCTATCTGGAGTTCCGATCGGCTAACAATTTTTGGCCGATGAACTCAAAAGTGGTCGATGACCCTTTTACCTCGGCCGATGGCCATATCTTTTGGCCGATGGCCTCTCAGCATGTCTATGAGGTGGTTCAGAAGCATCACAGAGATTTGTACAGTTTTTAGAGGTGCAAACAGAGGCAACATGATGCATGGCAACGAATTTCCGAGCGAGGCGATCGAGTATGCATCATTCATCACTTCGAGGCAGAGCTGTGGCAGCCTACTGCAGTTTCTTACTTAGCTAGTCTTGTAGCTTAATTAATTTTCTTAATTAGTTAAGGTTTGGCAATAATTAATTAGCTAGGGTAGTTAGTTAATTAGTTGGTTTGTATTATTCATTCGGACCCTCCGTCGAGAGGGCCAACTTTTGTAATAAGTGTGCGTGAGTGTGTGAATGTCTTTCAACCCCACGTCTTTCTCCCTTTTACTTAACCGCTTATGATGGTTAATTCTAGGTCATGTTTCAAT
Organism: Camellia sinensis; assembly: GCF_055761805.1. Classification (NCBI taxonomy): domain Eukaryota; kingdom Viridiplantae; phylum Streptophyta; class Magnoliopsida; order Ericales; family Theaceae; genus Camellia; species Camellia sinensis. Next base: position 67,775,276 of record NC_138972.1, read on the forward strand.
TAGCATTCCTATGCTTGCATGTTTGCATCCAGTCATCTGTATTGCATGCACCGGGCTCGGCGCATCATACTAACTGCATCGTATTTCAATTCTAATTTGAATACATATTATCTAGTTGCATTTCCCATGCCATCTTAGAATGGCCGAGCCTATTGCAATTGCATTTTTGCATGTGTTGCATTAGTCATCTTAACATAAACTAGGATCATGCATTGATTTCTAACTAGTTGTTGTTTTGGCTCGGAGTACACTGTAAGTGTTTTACGCTTTAGAATACTGCACGTGTTAGTGTTGCCATAATAGCATGCTTGCCATGAGGCTAACTGCTTAAGTGTTTAATTGCCTGAATGCCTGTGGGTGAAGGTTGGATTACTTGAATTGGAACAATTCATCGAAATGCGTGTTTTAAGCCCACTTTGCGGAGTGGCAAAAACCATTGTCTTCTAAGCTCACTTGAGGGTGGCAAATCCATGTCTTAGCGTACTTGCGAGTAGCACCTTCAAACCATTTTCAAACAAACATGAGATGTTTTGTTCCAATTTAGGCGATCTAATCTATACTTGTGTGTTGTGCGCATCCCGTAGTAAGGCTAGCTAATAAACCGGAATAAGAACGCATGTGTTTTCAAAAACAATGTATCATGTTAGTAAAGGCCGATCTTTGATTGGGCGAGTAGGGGTGCTCATTCCATGACCTTCCCCTCTCGTACCCAAGTTCCCGAGCCGAGGAAACTTTGGTGATGATAGACACGTGGCCTTAGGCACGAGTTGGGGTTTCCTAAATTTCTCAAAACAAAACATTTAGGTGGTGACTCTGTATCTGGCAAAGCTGTCCATGTTTGGCACTTCTTTATAAAAATCAGTTTTCCAAAACGATTTGCCGGATTTGGACTCTTTGGTGATTTATCAAACTCGCATTCCACTTTGCGAGATTAGATTTAGAACCGTGACATTGAGTCCGAACTATAGTAGTCCAATGAACAAAACGGATTTTCGCTCCATTTCGCGCACGGAGCCCGGGACGTTCGGGCACGTTTACAGTTTTTGGCGACTCTGCTGGGGATTTAGAGAACTTGGCTCGAACTCATGATATCTTGTTTTGACTACACTTAATGTGTCTCTTTGCATTGCATGTGCATTGGTGCGCCAAGGACATCGTGTTTTCCGTATGTTATTCCTAAACGGTTTGTTGGAGGCTTACTTTGCGAAGCATGCCATAAGGCTAATCGGTTGCGGGCTCTGCCACGACGGGAACACAAACCTCGATTTTTACAGGGGCACCCTTTTTGACCATTTGACCTAGTGCATATCGGAAACTGTAATGACCATTCCAAGCTAGGACAGGTTGCTTACTCGGTTATAGGTTGTTTGAAACCGCTGTGTGCATTGTGAAACCCTAGCTCCTGACAAAATAGGACAGGGAAACCCTACCCCTCCATAGGGGTGTTTCGTTCTCAGTTGCTTGTTATGTGCTTTTACTGTTGGCCTCTACATGAATGCATGTATCAGTTTGCAAGTCTGGGTATCAGGCCTGCGGGCATCAGCATTAGTATTTGGGGAATCAGTTTAACTTCGGGTATCAGATTCAGATTTGGGGCAGTGATTTTTGGGAACAGTGATCAGTGGTTGAGAACAGTCCTTTCAGCTTTTGTTTGCCAACTGTGTGTTGTCTTTATTTAAGCTGTTATGCTGTCCATTTTTTTGTTCATTATTTCCTTATTATGCTTTATTTATCTTTTTGCAAGGTAGTTTAGCACCATTGCATCCGACTAGACAAATATTCCCCGAGCACTCTGGGTTAGAGGTCGTAGACTTAATCGATCTAGGGATCTGATAGACAGACAAGTGGTGTTCCTTTCTTTACCCCTGGTTACAAGACGGAGGTCAAAAAGGCACAGTGTATCGGTACAACGGTCGCCAGATCAGTGGTCTACCCCACCAATGAACAGTCAGGCTGAGGTCTCTGTTTCTACTACAGGGACAGACATACTGGGTATTCAGCTAGATCAGCACAATATGGCAGGCTTGGAAGAGATGATGCGTCAGCTCCAAGAAAGTATGAAAACCATGCAGTAAGACACTGCCTGGCAAACAGAATTTGCCACACGCCAGGCTGAGGTTATAGCCCAACAAGTAAAGTTAGTTGCCAGGCTACAATAGCAAACCGGAGCATCTGCTTCACATCAAGCTCCTTCCCTACCATGAGTTCCAATACTCGGGGAGACACCCAACGTCCAGGAAAATACGAACACACCAACGGGGCAGGTTCCGCCCTCAATCCTACCCCAGCTGTCTAAAGCGCCTACCAACCTGAGGGATACACCCTTTGAGTTCGAGGTAGACCCCATAGCGCTAAAAGTGAGCAAGCTAGAAAAGCTGTTCAAGAAGTCTCAAGGTATGAAATCCATCCCAGATATTGAGAATGGGTACACCGACTCGGCCGTGACTCTGCCAGATCAGTTTAAAATGCTGCACATAGACCGTTTCGACAGGTCTGGAGATCCTATGGTGCATTTGCGGCTGTTCTCGGACATACTAAGGCCAATGGGCCTTTCCAGATTACAGAAGCTTTCCCTGTTTGGCCGGACCCTGTCGGGTGTAGCGGCTATTTGGTATGCAAAACTGGAGGACTCTGCTAAGAGAAATTGGGAGGAGATGGCTGAGGCCTTTGTAGCTCAATACTTCTACAATACGCAGATCGAGGTCACAACTCGTGATCTTGAGACAATTAGGTAGGAGCCGAAGGAGAGTTTCTCCGATTTTGTGACCTGTTGGAGAGCTAAAGCCTTAATAATGACCATCAGGCCGGTTGACAAAGATCAGATACGGATGGTTGTGCGCAACATCCAGCCCAAGCTCATGCAGAAGATGATTGTCCTCCCCCTACCCATCTTTGCATATTTACATGAGATCGGGGTGCAGATTGAGGACGCAATTAAACAGGACCTCATTGATCATGAGAGAGAGCAGCCCAGGAGGGCATTCAGCCACAGTACAAATGCAGGCACAAGCAGTGCTGCAGCTGCCAGATCTTCAGATGTGGGAATGGTCACCACCACAACCCCAAGAACCCTTGTAGCTACACCATTCACCGGCACGTTCGGAAGTAGCTCACAAACAACCAAATTCCCACCCCGGGCCAGAGAACCTTCACCCCGCTGTATATGTCTCTGTCCAAAGCTTTGGGGGTTTTGATCAGGAGGGGCACTTGAAGCCCTTAGAGTCGCGGCCATTGCCAGAAAAACTTCCTCCCTCCCATAACCTGGCGAAGTACTGCGCCTTTCACCAACAGCATGGTCATGGAACCGATCATTGCTTTCAATTGCGTCACGAGATTCTGGATCTCGTCGACAACACGGTGATCGTGCCTCCGGAGAAACCGAATGTCACAACCAACCCTCTCCTACCACATAAGCAAGCTCCACCTCTCAAACGCATCAATCTGATCCAAACTAGGGTTGTGTCATACGACCCTAGCATATATATCATTCCTTCCCACCTACCCAAGCCATAGGTGTTCATTCCTAACAGCACTAACTTGTGCATATTGGATATCACCCAAACCCAACCTGAAACGGTGGTGGTGGCTATCGAAGATAGAATTGGGTCGACTGTGGGGGCAGATGGAAATGATTATTCAGAGCTTGAGGGGTCTTCGAGCTTCATGAACAAGCCGAGCGGTTACATTACATCAGCGGGCCAGGCTAGGCCGAATATGGAATTGCCAATGGGGGCAGAGATTTGTGTAGTCCGGGAGGATGGACCTTATCAGGGGTTGGATGACCTTGCCGAACTGGAGGAGGATATCGCAAGTCTGCAATTCTTCAACGAACAGGATCCAGGGGACGTGACTGTCAACTGGTTTCATCTGGAAGGGTTAGCGGAAGCTACTGGGTGGCTTAGCGACGAGTCGGATGTTATTGAGCAACCTCAACCAGAACAGGGTCCGTCAAGGACGGGGACATCAACAGTGGCCGGAAGGGCCAGGAATTAGTTTGCACCGCCGGAGAGCACCGGTGCAAAGAATTTTGCTTAGAATACGGGCAGTTTGGGTATGGAAAATACTGAGCAGCAGGTTGCATTGAAGCAGTTTGAACGAGAAATGAACGAAGATTCTGAGAGAGCCAGAAAGGCGAAAGCCCCTGCGGGGATAGAACGTGCTGTGTGCACAAGAACGAAACGTGCTACGAGCACAGGAACAGAAGGTGCTGCGGGCATAGGAATAGTTGTAACGGAGCCTGACAGGTGCCTGTTGGCTGCTCATGGCATGTGGTGGGAAGATGATGACCTATTTGTTACCCACACCGATGAAGATTGGGAGAGCAACCAACCGGATGATACCTAGTACGTTGACGAAGTAGACCACATGACTAGGAGCGGGCGGTATTTCAAGCGCCCGCACTTAGATCAACCAGAGGCGTCCAGAAAGGACAAGGAGGCGGATAGGCAGAAAGAAAAGCTGCTCGAAGAGGAGGCTGTAATGAAACAGCTTAAGAAGATACAAGCAGACATCTCCATCTAGGGACTGCTTATGGCCTCAAGAGTTCATAGACGGGCTGTCCTTTCGACAATGGACAAAGCCAAACTTTCAATAGATGCCACGCTTGAGCAACTGGTAGGACTGGTCTTTCCGGGAGGAGCTTTCTCGACGTTGACCTTCACTAACAAGGAGCTGCCGCCTAAGGGCGCAAACCATAACAAACCTCTCTACATTTCTGTCGAGTGTAGAGAAAAATGGATACCAGTGGTTCTTGTCGACACAGGATCCGCTATTAATGTGTGCCCGTCAAGGACGGCATATGCAATCGGGTTGAACCTCGCGGACTTTGTGCCAACTGCCCGGGTGATAAGGGCCTACGACAATACCAGTAGAGAAGTGATGGGGACCGTGAAGATTTGGACTCAGGTTGGTCCAGGACAATACGATATTGATTTTTATGTCTTGGACGTTCCCGCAACCTTCAATCTATTCCTAGGGCGGCTGTGGCTGCACCAGGTAAAGGTGGTCTCTTCCACCCTGCATCAAATGTTGAAGTACCCCCACGGGAAAGGGGTGGCTATTGTTTTCGGGAATTCTTCAATCCATTCGCCCCCAGAGGTGTCTACACTGGTTTTGGAAATCGAGCATGGAACGGAGGATGTGTTCCTGTTAGGATTTACCCTAGCCGAGGCTCAGGTCGTGCAGAACATTTTGGCTGTTGATGACGAGTTATATGTCAGTGCATAGTCTGTGTACCTTATGAACAAGCTCCAGCACATCCCTGGGATGGGACTAGGAAAAAGTGGCCGGAAAGGCGTTACAGTATCGGCCGAAGTGCCGCACAACCCGCATACCTTTGGCTTGCGTTATTTGCCCACCAAAGAGGACTGGGTGAGGAAAAGCAAAGAAATGGCCGGAAGGGCCAGAGCCAAGCAAATTGGGAGGCCTTATGAGTTGATGCATCAGCCTATCCAGGGCACCCTGAAAGGACGCTTTGTCCGGGAAGGAGAAGACTTTCCATTCTGCGGCTTCCCAGAGCTATGGCTGAATGCCGAAAAGGCGCTTGCCAGGGTTCTATATTTTCTTCAACTTGCAGTTGTCCAGGGATAATGTTGCCGAGGAGCAGACAGACCCATCAGCTGAGGTTGAGCAGTGTAAGGAAGTGGATTCCGAGAGCACCGAGATTGAAATAGGAGTAGCACTGGCTTGTCTACTTTCAGATCCTCCGATCATACATGAGTGCTTGGGGGACGACCTCTCAGTGTCTATGATTGGGAATGAAACGGCTGTGAGCCCACCTTTAAACATTTTGGATGCGTCCATCGCACCCTCCCTCGTCTAGCAGTACGAGGAGTAGCACCAGGTCAGGTAGTGAGCCGGAATTTGATTCCACCGAGTCTATGGAGTCGGAATCAGGTTCTAGCTCGTCTGAGTCTGAGTCCGAGTCCGAGTCCGGTATTCTTGGGGGTGACAACCCGAATGCCACAGTCCTGTCTAGGTCGTCTTTTTCTTTTTCCTTTGAGTCTGTTGTAACAGAGGAATCAAGTAACTTGGAAGTGATTAATGGGAATGGAATGGCTGTGCCCTTGATTTATTGCATTAATTCAGACTTTCAAAATTTTGATGAAAATGACGAGGAAGAAATTCCTCCGATTTTGAAATATTTGCTAGATCAAGAGCAGGAGAGGTTTCTAAAACCGCTGGATGATGAAATCAACTAAATTAATGTTGGTACTGAGAAGGACCTACGGCTGGTCCAGATTGGGTCCACGTTGTCTTCGGAGAAGCGTGAGCGTTTAGTCATTTTATTAAAAGATTTCAAAGATGTTTTCGCGTGGTCCTACAAAGACATGCCCAGAATCGATCCTGAGATTGTACAGCACCGGATCCCTCTTGACCTAGAGGCCCGACCTGTTAAGCAAAAACTCGGAAGGATCCGCCTGGACTGGGCCCTTACGATCAAAGAAGAGGTCACCAAGAAAATTGACGCAGGGTTCCTGCTGGTATCTGAATACCCAACTTGGTTGGCCAACATAGTTCCGGTGCCGAAGAAAGATGGCAGAATTCGGGTATGTGTGGACTTCCAGGATTTGAACAAAGCCAGTCCGAAGGATGACTTTCCTCTGCTGCATATCAACGAATTAGTGGATTTTACTACTGGGCATGCATTTCTCTTATATATGGATGGCTTCTCTAGCTACAATCAGATATTGATGGCACCCGAAGATCGGAAGAAGACTGCTTTCACCACCCCGTGGGGGACCTATTGTTATAGGGTGATGCCGTTTGGGCTGAAGAATGCTGGAGCTACGTATCAACGGGCCGTGACCACGATTTTGCACGGCATGATCCATAAGGAGGTTGAGGTATACGTGGACGACATGATTGTCAAGTCCAAGGAAAGAGAGGGCCACTACACCGCCTTGCAGAAATTCTTTCCACGGATCAGGAAATATCAATTGCAGCTGAATCCTCAGAAGTGTACGTTTGGTGTTACAGTAGGGAAAATGCTGGGGTTCTTGATCACACAGAGAGGTATTGAAGTCGAACCTTCTAAAATCAAGGCCATCTTAGAAATGCCACCACCAAGGACTGAAAAGGAGGTGCGAGGCTTTCTAGGTAAAGTGCAATTCATAAGACGGTTTATTGCAAAATTAACCTTGACTTGTGAACCACTCTTTGGTCTCCTGAAGAAAGGAAAGAAATTCCAATGGGATGGTTGATGCCAGGTTGCTTTCGAACAGTCAAGCAATATTTACAGAACCCACCTGTGTTGTCACTGCCTGAGCCGGGAAAATCGTTGATTTTGTATCTTTCAGTGACTGAAACTACAATGGGCTGCATGCTTGCATAGGAGTCTGAGGACAAGGTGGAGAGAGCTATCTACTACCTGAGCAAGAAAATGCTAGATTACGAGACCCACTACACTCCACTGGAGAAGGCTTGTTTGGCCTTGGTATGGGCTACTAGGAAGCTGCGGCACTACCTGTTAGCTCACTCTATAATACTGATTTCGAGATTAGATCCCATCAAATATCTCTTCAAGAAACCGGCACTTACAGGTAAGCTAGCCCTTTGGTTACTTTTGCTTTCCGAATTCGATCTGAAATATGTGACGCGCAAGATAGTGAAGGCGAGAGCGGTAGTAGAGTTCCTAGTCGATCGCCCAGTGGAAGAGGATGAAGCAGTTGAGTATCTATTCGCAGACGAGGCTATTCTGCATGTCGAAGACGAAACTTGGACGATGTACTTTGACGGAGCGTCAAACCAATACGAGTACGAGATATGGGTGTTGCTAATTGCACCCGACAATTCCCTCATACCTTTAGCATTCAAACTCCGGTTCAAAGTCTCGAACAATGAGGCAGAGTATGAGGCATGTATTGCTGGTTTACAAGCCGCCCTAGAACTAGGGGCAAAACGGTTGGACGTCATCAGGGATTCGAACCTTGTTGTATCTCAAGCTAAAGGAGATTGGAAAGTTAAGGAAGAAAAGATGAGAATCTACCACCAGACCTTGGGCGTGCTGATTCCTCGGTTTGAGAAATTGAATTTGGCTCATCTGTTAAGAGAGAACAACAGGTTCGTTGATTCACTAGCAACTCTATCTTCTATGATAGACATCCCTTTTGGAGTCCGGATGCGTCCGATCATCATCGAACAGAAATTTGTGCCGGCCTACGAGCTGATTGCTGCCATAGATGAGATTGAAGATGAGAATCCCTAGTATTACGATGTCTGGAACTTCTTGGAAAAAGAGGTGTATCCACTAGGGGCAAATGTCAAAGATAAGAGGGCGATTCAAAGAATGGCTACTCAGTTCATCGTCTGCAGGGGTAAACTGTACAAGAGAGGTCATCTCGAGATGCATAAACTGTGTGTTGATGCTGAAGAATCGAAGCGCCTGATAGTGGCCATCCATGGAGGAGAGTGCAGAGTGCACATGAACGGGGTGATGCTAGCCCGGAAGATCCTTAGACAAGGTTACTACTGGTCCACCGTGGAGGAGAATTGTATTGGCTTTGTCCGGTGATGCCACAAATGTCAGATCCATGCAAACTGCATGAACATTCCGCTGTCGAAGCTATACAACATGACTTTGCCATGGCCATTTTCTGATTGGGGGATTGATGTGATCGGGGCTGTCACTCCGAAGGGGTCTAATGGGCATGAGTTCATTTTGGTCGTGATAGACTATTATACGAAATGGGTTAAGGCCCAATCTTATGCGGTGTTGAAGGTATCGCACGTTGCAAAGTTCATCAGGAACGACATCATCTGTCGCTACGGGGTCCCTGAACGAGATCATTTCAGATAATGGTTCCCACTTTAAGAAGGAAGTGATCGACTTGTTGGACAAGTATAGCGTGTCAAATAGCTGAGGCAAATTGGCAGCAAAGCAGGTTCGAAGAACTCATGCTCTTTGATGAGAGGAGGCTGAAAGCACTGTACCATCTTCAAGGTTATCAACGAAGGATTGCCAGGGCTTTCAACAAGAAGGTTAAGTCCAGGAATTTGAAAGAAGGAGATTTGGTGCTCAAAGACAACCGAGCTCCCATCCACGACCCTAGGGGCAAGTTCAGACCCAATTGGATTGGCCCTTACCTCATCAAGTCTATTTGGTCGGGTGGAGCTGTCGTTCTGATGGACCTAGATGGCCTAGAGTTCTCCCAACCGATCAACATGGGCAAGTTGAAGAAATATTTTCCCTGAGTGGCTCGCTATGCCGAAAACCCAAAAGAGCAACCTAGGCAAAAGTTAGAGCATGAAAAATTTGAAACTACAAAAACTGAGCTCACAAGGTTGAAAACCCAGAAAGGGCGGCCTTGGCAAAAGTTAGAGCGCAAAAGGAGAGTGTTAATACATAAGTGAACCCGAGCCGAACTACGTAAGGCTTGATTCCCATCTTTGGGATACGTAGGCAACTTCATCCTGAAGTCCAGCCATAAACACTTCCCCGATCAACTTTGTCCATGTGATCATGTTTGGTCATCTTTGTCTATTCTGCATCCAAGAGCTCGGTTGTGATCTCCAATGCAGTGCTATTCAAACTAGGGGCAACTTTCTAGTTGCTGGGATCCGGGCTTGTACATCTTAGTGATAGATCTCGGGCGTGTCTAGTTGTGATCCATATCGAAAATGGTTTTGAACAGTGTTACGAAAAGTTGATTTTGCTTAAATTAATCTTTTTACAACTTAGACCATTTTGGGACCAAACGGAAAATTTTCAGTACCCACAACCTTCAATTCCATTGATTTCAATATAGAGTTCTCCTACTCTTGAATACAAATTGAAGTTGCTTTTTATTACATTCATAAAGAAAACTTGAAAATACTGATTAAATCAAATAAATTCGGGGCATAGTCAGGTGTTTCTACGTCCCCTCCCCAAGCTTGTGAAAGCCTCTGATGCCAAAGTGGGCCTGACCTGCGCCTCCTCATCAAGCCAAGCTATGCACTCATCAGAGAGGGTGCAACTGACAGTGGGAGCGGGGGCCAGAAGCTCTCTTGTTCTCCATGCCGTGGCATACCGAGCTAGCTGCGTGCCTTGGACCGGAAATGTAGCAGGGTACTCTATCCCCTCTGCTGGGCAAGTCTAATCATGTTCGAACTGGCGCCGGAATCAGAACGGGAAGTAAAAGACATAGTGTGTCAGGCCAACCAACTGAATCCTGGGCTGGCAAGTCATGCTGTAGCTCATCGCCGGTAAATTGAGCCAGGGGCAGCGCCAAGCAATGTCGAGAGCAGACAAATTGTACATCCAGTTGCACCACCATCCCTCATCAGGGGCATCGACTAGATGTCGCCGAAAAAAATAGCTGCGTGCTGAATATGCTGGGCATGAGTCCACAACTCTCAACTTGTCCATCAACCATATCTGGGGAGGGATGAAAAATGAGAGATTAAAGAATAGAGAGGTGTATATTGAGAGAAAAGTGAGAAAAGGGTTTTGAGAGAAAAATTGAGCTTGAGGGCCGAGTGATGTAAGAAATATATGTGAGATGGGGTGGGAAACATTACTTGCAATAGTAGTGGACTCCTGCGAATCTAGTCGTCTCCCGGTAATAAAAAGCGTCCAAACCCATCAATGTCTCGGCTAATGTCATGGCAATGCAGCCCTTGCCCTTTTTGAAGCCCTCTGCAACCTCAATCAAACGAGTGCTAAGCCTACTGGAGCATGGGGCATGCAAGAAATGAGACAGCATGCACAAGCAAAGTGTATGTCGCCGATAACCCTGCCAATGATGGTCGCTGCGGTCACCAGCATCAGAAAATCGACGAATCAAGCTCGGAATGTCTAGCACGCCGTCGCGAATCAATGACTGAGCATCATGCAAAGTAAGGCCGCACATCCGTCCTAAGGCTTGGATGTAGCCAAAGTGGAATTGAGGCAAGATTTGTTCATCGCGCTCGGATTCCATTAAAGCTTGGAAATCCTCGAAAGTAGGACACATCTCTTGTCTGCCAAAGCTAAAGACGTGTGTCACTGGATTCCAAAACCTTGCCGTGACATAGAGGAACGGAAAACGCAGCGGGGTGCGACTCAACGTGAATAGTGCATTTATGCCAAAACCCTGGAAGTTCAGCTTTTCCGAGCCATCCAAGTTGGCAATCCAATTTGTGAGATTTTAGACAAGAAATGCTTCCATTTGGTATAAAAATGGAGCTGAAATGGAGGAAACTACGAAGCCGAGGCTTTCGTAGAAGATAAGGTGTTGAGTGGAAGACAGGTGTCAGCATTCTGGAGGTGCTTGCCATTTTTGGCCGATCGGCCAAAAAGAGCGCCGACCGACCATCTTTTTTGGCCGATCGGCTAGTAATGTTGGCCGATGGCCATTTCTTGTGGCCGATGGCCTCTCCCCTTGTTCTATGAGCTATCTATGTGTTGAATAGGCTCAGAACTTGTGACTGGTTACACTTCCAATGCCTTCCGGTGATGATTTTGCGAAGTCGTGCTTGTGTTACTTCAATTTGTTTATCGAGTTGTTGTACATTTGTTTATCGAGTTGTGTTTTGTATTCTTTAAGTCTTTGTTTTGCTTATCGAGTTGTATTTACATTTGGTTAGCATGTTAAGTTCTTTGTTTTAGTTATCGAGTTGTTTTGTTGTCGGTTGGCTCACTACCTGATTAATGCAATTCGAGTGTTCAGTTTTCAAAACAAAGTTGAAATCTCATTTACACTGTTATGTAACGTGATGCGATGCGATGCGATGCATAGAATGTACAAATGTAACACTTTTTCAACAAAATAGCTGTTTCATTTCATCATTTTCTTTTGCAAAAGTACAAAGTTTTGAAGAAAGCAAAATCTGCCTAAGGCAGTACAATGTGCAAAACTACCAGTACAAAGGAAAATAAAGCAAAAAAGAAAAGCAGCAAAATGTCTGGATCGGTGTCGGTCGCCTCAAGCACGAGAGTCTGTCCTCGTCCTCTTCCTAGACGAAGGTCCAAGATCGCCGTCGTCGCCTCCACTGTTTGAGCCATCTCCAGCCTCATCCTAAGACGACTCCGTCTTTGCATCACACTTGTCATTATCAACGGAAGGTTCCCGTGAGCTGCTCTCGGCACGAGCACGCCTGTGTCTGCCTCGACTGTGGATCATCATCCCCCGTCTGGCTCCCCTTGCTGCTCTAGCAGGCGCTGAAGGTCCTGCTGGAGCACCTCCTGCGGCCGATATCTGGAATGGGGCCTGAAAAGGACAATTGGCAAACGCATCAGTTATGCTATGCAAAGTCGAGTGTGAATACCACTTACAGTGTATGAGTACAGTGTGTGAATGTTGCGAACATTGTATGAATGCCGAGTGTAGTGTATGAATGCTATGAGTACCGTATTAGTGCTTTGAGTAGTATGTGAGTTACAGTGTATCAGTGCCGTGAGTGGTATGTGAATGCAGTGTATCAAGTGCCGTATTGATAATGTGATGTATCAGATATGTATGGAATAGAATATGCAAGGTTTTCGGGACTGAGTTTGAAGGAACTTACCGGGATACCATAAATGGTCAGTAGGTCTATGCTCCTCTGCAGCATCCCCATCACTAAAGCTGTCAGCTCCAGAGACTGTCCAATATACTCTATCGAAGCCTGCCAAAGTGTTGAAGTATTTAGTATTCTGCGGGATATCAAATGAAATGAAATGAATGTACAGAATGCAAAGTATAGTACATACCGGGGTCGAGCCGCGAACTCTGACAAGCTCATGATCAGTCGGAGGAGGAGCGATGGGTATCTAGTAAGTCTCCCCACCCTGTCCTCGGCATGTCATGGTGGTGGGCAGGGCTGGCCATCCAACTCCCTGTCCCCTCCGGGACCCACTCCGGTCACAGGCCTGAGTCGCCCTCGGTGCTCCTGCTCCTTCTGCTGGCCTCTCTCGCTCGACTAGGCGAGCACCGGTCAAGGGTCGCATGGGATGAGTCTAGATGAACTCGGTATAGTCGCCTTCGTCTCTGAAGAAGTTAGAGTCCCAACCGATTGTGTAATCCATCATTTCCACCATGGTGTACCTCTCGGTAGCCCTCGTGTGGATAGGAGGTGGACTCGGGGCTATCTGCTCAAGCAAACTGAGGGTCTGCCGTAGGAAGCGCTCTCCAAAATACCATGCCCGACAGACCGGGCCCTTCAGCAAAATCCTGAATCGGGCAGTCTCCCGAGCACCTGCATACTGGTCCCTCACCGTCTCCGGCAACGCGTCCCAGGGTTTCCAAGTGATCTGCAAAGGACAAGATATACAGTTTGTTATCTGTTATTGAAAGTACAATGCAAAGCGAAGCTTAAATAAACTTTAATGTTTGACATACCTCAGCTATGGTGATGGTATCAAAATATCTGTGGAAGAACAGGAAAGACTCCCGCGGCCTTTGCTCGCACCTCACGTCATAGCGATGAGAATATGGGACAGTGAGGGGCATCTCCACATCTGGCACTGGAGCAAGCCTCGGAAAGTAGGCATACACCCACAATTGCAGAGTGTAACAGGGTAAGAATGAGTATGCTAATCAGTAAGGCAGTATGTAGATAAAGTAGAAATCAGAGAATGGTGTGAAGTGTATTGTGCAGTGTGTGAAGTGTATTGTGCAGTGTGTGCAGTGTACATCCAGTGTAAAGCAGATTGCGTGTATGCAGTGTGTGTGGTGTAGAGATAGTGTAAAGCAAAATTGAAAAACAAAAAAGGAAAGTGTACTTCGTAGGCTCGCCAATAGCCTCCGAGCAAATGCCCGCTGCGGCAAGAGGATGAACTCATATATCCGTAAAGTGTGGCCAAGCCTATGCCACTCCAGTCATAGTGCCGAATCCTGGTCACGTCTACCAGTGCACTCAGCAGATAAAGGGCAACAGTGTTCACTCGGTCGGCGAAGAGGGTGGTCCCCCACAAGAACATAATGAAACCTCGAGCATACTGCATCACCTCCTCACGGGTCGTGGGCGCCTGAATTTGAAAGTGGTCCTCGAACCAAGAATACCTCACGAACCCTGGCCGGGAGAGAGGTGGCCGAGCGCCGCGCAAGAACATCTGGGCAGCGTCCCACTCATCCATGTCAATGTCAAAGGGAATCGGATCACCTCCTACTCTGATGCCTGTAAGCGTGGAGAAGTCGAAGGGGGTCATCGTCATTTCCCCTGTAGCAGAAAGGTGGAAGGAATTGGTGGTGTCCCACACCTCTCCACCAGTGCACTAAGAAGGGGCCTACTCGCAGTAAGGTGTGAGAGTCTTATGCAGAAGACGCCGAAGCCGGCCTGGTCGACGATGTGGCAGACCGCATCGGGCAGCTCCATGTACCATCCTCGGGAAATGGTATTCCCATACCCCGGAAGGCATGGGAATCTCCCTGTGTTCAAAACAAATAGTTACGAAGCAATGTTAGAAATATAGTGTTTGAATGCATTCAGAATTGATGAAAATGCAGTGTGTGTGCATATGTTCGAGTTTACACAGTTATCGGGTGCGGGTGTGCTCACGGTAAACAAAGCATGTCATGTATCAGTGTGTTTGGGTTTAATCAGTTACAGAACAGTACTGGTTATCCGAAGCGTACAATCTGCATTGCAGAAAATAAAAGAGGGGAAGAATGTACCTCAGCAGCACCGTAAGAAAGGTGCGACTCTGGCTCGCGTAGCATGAGCTCCAATGGCGCACCTCGCGCGTAGCTCCTAAGCTGACAGATGCTGTCAGGAGGTAGTATGTGTATCGCTAGCCGGTATGTCGTGCGGGTCGAATGCTAAGAGGTAGGAGCTCGACCTCAGGGTCCGTGTCCATCTCTGGGGGAGTCCCACCCCGTGGAATGTCGTCTGCCATCTCAAGAAGAGTGCAAAAATGGCCGAGGGTGTGGAAAATGGGCAAGAATGCCAAAAGTCAACCTCGAGGGGTGAAAAATGGAAGAGAAGGTCAGAGTGCGGGAAAAGGCACGAAGATCGAGGTAAACTCCGGGGAAACAAACCCCAAGTGATGGAAATCGAGAATCTGGCACTGAAAATGTGTTTCATTTGGTTCAAAGTGCGTAAAACGAAGAGGGTTTCGCGAATCGAACGTCGCGGGAGGCTCGAAAACAAGGGAAAAGCTCAAATCTAAGGGTGGTGAATGACCTAGAAAGAGAGAGCAAGGATTTTCGGCAAGGGAGGAGTGAGGAAATAGGGTTTGAGGCCCTATATTTAAAGACTTGAGGTGAATGGACAAAACTGCCCTGAAATTGCCATTTTTGGCCGATCGGCCAAATTGTTAGCCGATGAGATCATTTTGTGGCCGATGGATGGACGATGGCCTCCCCTTGTGGTCGATGCACCTCTGCCCTTGTTTGGGTCAGTTATGTTGATTAGTACCTTCATCTCTCAAGAAAGTGCAAAAAAAAAGTACACTTTTGAAGCTTAACCGGCTTTCGTGTTGACCTCGAACCGTGTCTTCCTTGTGCAGCACTTGATACGCACAAGATGTATCCTTTTTCGTATCCTTTTGTATATTGCGAGATTTGGAAATCACTTTGAATACGTTGCATTACAATGTTTTGTTATGTTTGCGTACAAGCGCGCTTGTTATATGTCTTTTCGCTCTTGCATTGAGCATGCCTCATCTTGCTTTGAAGTTGCATCTGAACATCACGAATAACATGTCTTTACCATGCTTCCATTGAACACATGCCTCTCTTGCTTTACACATTGCTTGCGTTGTCGCGCATGCTTTACTTACATCTTACATGTGTTTATGCTTATCCTTGCTTTACACTTTGCTTATGTTGTCGCGCATGCTTTACTTACATGTGTTTATGCTTATCCTTGCTTTACATATTGCTTGCGTTGTCGCGCATGCTTTACTTACATGTGTTTATGCTTATCCTTGCTCTACACATTGCTAGCGTTGTCGCGCATGCTTTACTTACATGTGTTTATGTACCCGTTCTCGCATTGTTACACACATTGCTTGCGTTGTCGCGCATGCTTTACTTACATGTGTTTATGCATCCTCTCTCGCATTGTTATGCGTACATGTAGACACCCCATTTTTGACCATCCTCAAGACTTGGACGTCACCATTTGAACACTCGGTGATCATCCATGTTTGTGTTAGTCTTGAGTTCTCGGAGGTCTCGGTCGTGCGTCTTGCCTCAAGACCTCTCGACTTGCCTGTTTTGTATTTGGTTTTGCACCAAAACTTGTTGTTTTGCTCCTGAAGGCAAGGAATGGCTTGTTGGTCATCCCCACACCTCACCGGCCATGGCTTGAGGCCACCGGCCATGTTTTGTTGCCATCAGCCAAATGTTTGGCCGGTCGACACTCTTTTTGGTCGGCCGACCATTGTTTTGGTCAATTTGTCATTTTTTGCTGGCCGATCACTATTTATCTGCTTTTGGCAGATATTTTATGCCAGCTGTGATAGCTGGCATCCACTTTGCACCCCCTCCATACACGTGTGTGGAGGGATTTCACTCTTGCTTAGCTTGTTTTGTAAGCTTTGCAAGAGTGAACCTCTATAAAGGGAGGGCTTCTCCTCCCTCCTCAAGGGTTCCAAGAAGTTCCAGAGCTCTGAGATTAGGGTTAGAGAATTGTGTATCTATTCTATCTTTATATCTCCTTTTCCTTCAATTTTGTTTGTGTTTAAGGTGTTTTTGTTCATAGTTTTGCATACAAACACATAGTGCTACACTTTCCTTTAGCTACTGAGGTACTAAGGAGTTATTTTCAGAGTTCTTGAGTTGATCTAAGCTTGGAGAGGCTGCTGGAGCATTGTTCTTGAAAGAGGTCTTCAAGGGTAAGAACTTTACCCCTTTATTCCCCATTTTCACATAGGCTTTTAGCCATCCTTGCATTTGTTTTTAAGCTTAGTATATAACTAGTAAAAGTTCTGTTTTTACTTGCTTTTGATAGTTGTTTCGGGTCCCTTTGAGGTTTGGGGTTGTTTGACCCCTCTTATGCCTTGTTTAGCCTCATTTTGGTGCACTTTTGGTGAGCTCCGGGACCACCTTGTGTTGGCCTCTGGATTTCAGTGGTGGGGATGGTGTTTTGAGGTCCTAAGAAAGAGAGGGCCATCCCCTCTCCTTGTTGTCTTCAATACTTGCCATTTTAGCCTCATGTGTGAACACCTTTCTTGAGTTCATGTTGGCCATGTCTTAAGTAGTATTTGTGCTTATTTTGCCATGATATAGCGCTGTTTTTAGTTGGTTTAGACACGCCATGCATGCTTTGCATACTTGTCTAGTAATGCCATGAAATTGCCTTAACATGCTTTGTGCTTTGAGCCTTGTTTTTTAGCATGATTTTGGCTTAGCTTTGTGAAGCTTTTATGCATGTTTTGATGTGCTTGAGGTCTGATTTTGGTTATTTGGGTCATCCATGACTTGCTTTGTATAGCTACCATGCAATCCCCTTTTGTAGGCTTTGGGTGTTGGATCCTCTAGCATGCTCTACTTACATCATTTCAGTGGTTTGGCACCATTAGTTATGCCATTTCAGTCCATATAGTATGCTTGTATACTTGCATTTATGGCTTTTTTGATGTTCCAAGAGGTTTGTGTTTTATGCTCCATGTTTGGGTCATCATGCATGCCTTTAGACTTAGGCCATTTAGATGCCATCTAGGTGTGTCTTTGACTTTGTTTTGGTCTGCTTTAGGATTGTTTTGAGTCTTTTTGTCCCTTTGAGGTTTGCCTTGTACGGCCATGGTTTAAGCCCCTTTGATAGCTTTGAGCCTTGAACCTTGCTTGCATGCTTTGATTGTTTTGTTTAGTTGGTTTGGCACCATCCTCAACATGATTTTCAGAGTTTATCATGCTTTCCATTTGTCCATGTTTGTCCCTTTTTAAGTGTGTTTAAAAGTCCTCTTTCTGTGCTAAGTATTGGACCATGTTTGCATACATGTTTGTATGTACATTCGCTTTCATGTGCTTAGCATATTAACCACTGTTTTGGGCTTAAAAGTTAATCCTTCATGCTCAAGTTTTGGACCATGTGTGCATGAATGCTTGTGTGTACATTTTCCTTGCATGTTGTCACATACTCGGTCTATTGGCACGTTGTTGCATGTTCAAGTGGTGTTGCATTTGGCATGCATCTTGTGTTAAGTTGCTTTACATGTTCCTATGCTAAGTCCCCTTCACATGTTGTTGCATGTTGGTCATTAGCATTATTGTTACATGTCTAGCATGCTTGTTTGCTTAGGTTGTGTGACTAGTGCTCATTACTTGCTTGCACGCTTATATTGCATACTTAGCTTGCATGCTTAGGTTGCATTTTGCATGCATGCCTTGCCTCTTGGATTGATTGTGATAGAGGTTGGGCCTATTGTTTGTTTTGGTTTGCATTTCATTTGACACCAAAATGCACAACTTGATTTCTTGGGCCATCATGCATCGAAATACGTGATTGGTGGCCCGAGGGTCGAGGGCTATCCTCCTTTGAGTCATGAATATGATAAGGAGTGTGGTGGTGCAAACATTTTCTTTGAAATGCATTGCCATGCCTTGTTTGCCCTCTGCTGCTATCAAAACAAGATTCTGCAGGAAGATATGGTCGACCAACCATTCTCAGTGTCGGCCAACTAAATATCTTTGGCCGAGAGCCATACCAATGGTCGATGACCAGTTTCCCCTGGCCGGTGGTGTTTCCTTTTGGCCGGTGACATCCCACAATGCTCAGGGAGTAATTCAGAGGCATCTCAAGGACTTGCACAATTTTCAGAGGAGCAGAGCAGGGTAAACAGAGGCAGCTTGTGCATGGTGGTGGATTTCCGAGCGAAGCTGAGCACGCATGCATTGGACCCTCTTCCTGAGGCTATTTTATCGCTTTATTAGTTTAGTTAATTTGCTTAACTAGTTAAGTGGTCTGTAACTATTTAATTAGCATGTTAGTTAGTTAAATTTGTATTATTCTTTTGGTCCCTCCGAGAGAGGGCGAATTATGTAATAAGTGTGCGTGTGTGTGATGCATGTCTTCCCACCCCCACTTCTTTCTCCCTTTTACTTTCCTGCTTTTGATGGTTAGTATTAGGGCATATTTCGATTAGCATCCTTATGCTATGCATGTGTGCATTCATTCATTTGTATTGGATGCACCCGGCTCGGCACATCATACTAATCGCATAGTATTTCAAATCTAACTTGAATACATGTTATCTGTTGCATTTCACATGCCATCCATAGATTAGCCGAGCCTATTCTAGCTGCAGTTTGCCTACAATGCATTAGCCATCTTAACATGAACTTGGATCATACATTTGATTACTAACATGTTCTTTGTTTTGGCTTGGAGTACACTGTGAGTGTTTTATGCTTTAGCATCTCGCATGTATGTGAACGTTAACATGAAAGCATGCTTGCCATGAGGCTAACTGCTTAGTTGATTTACTACCTGAATGCCTGTGGGTGAAGGTTGGATTGTTTGAATTGGAATAATTCACTGAAATCCGTATTTTAGCCTAGTTGCGAGTAGCAAACCTCAAATCATTTCTGAACAACGGATATGCGATGCTTTGTTCCAAATTAGGCGATCTAGTCTATACTTTTGTGTTGTGCGCATCACATAGTAAGATTAGTTAATTAATCGGATTAAGAATGCATAATGTTTTCAAAACTAGATATCATGGTTAGTAGAGGCCGATCTTTGATCGGGCGAGTAGGGGTGCTCATGAAATGACCTTCCCCAATCGTACCCAAGTTCCCGAGCCGAGGCAACTTTGGTGATGACGGACACGTGGCCTTAGGCAAACGAGTCAGGGTTTCCTAAATTCCCCCATAAAAAATATTTAGGTGGTGACTCTGTATCTGGCAAAGCAGTCCATGTTTGGCACTTCTTTCTAAAAATCAGTTTTTCAAAACGATTTATCGGATTTGGACTCTTTGACGATTCATCGGTCTTGCATTGCACTCTGCGAGATTAAATACAGGACCGTGACTATTTGAGTCTGAACTATAGCATGAGGCCCACGGGCGCGTCTACAGTACACTTAGTCCACATTGTTATGCACCCCTCACTTGTGTTGTCGCGCATGTTTTACTTATGCTTGTTTCAACAGCATTGTTATGCACCACCTTACTTGCGTTGTCGCACATGCCCTCCTTGCATTGTTATGCACCTCTTGCTTGCGTTGTCGTGCATGTTTTACTGGCATTTTTATGATTGTTTCAGTTGCATTGTTATGCATTCCCTTACTTGCGTTGTCACGCTTAGGTTGCATTGTCATGCACCTCTTCGCATTGTTATGCATAACACTTAGGTTGCATTGTCATGCACCCCTTCGCATTGTTATGTGTCACACTTAGGTTGCACTGTCATGCACCCCTTCACTTGCATTGTTATGCATCACACTTTGGTTGCATTGTCATGCAGCCCTCCGCATTGTTATGCGTCACACTTAGGTTGCATTGTCATGCACCCCTTCACTTGCGTTGTCACGCACTTTTCACTTGCATTGCTATGCATGTTTCTAACGATATTGTACCTGTTAAGTTTCTTTCTTTGGAAGGCGCGATATTGTATATACGGTTCATTTGAAGCTGGCGCGACCAGACGAACCCGACGGTATTGTATGTACTCCGTGTGAGACGTAGCGAGAATTGTATAATTCTCTTACATCCTTTCTGCATGTAATGTAGTTTGATTCTTATTCACTTGCTTAAACTGTTGCATGTTATGCTTCATTACAGCTCTCTTTGCATGATCATAAGTTATGTTCGGTATTGTGCATGTCATTTGCATTTTGCCCCTGCCTGCGGGCACATCTCTTTGATTCTCTTGTATGCTTGTCTAAGTCCTCGGCCTTGTCAAAAATGGGTCATCTCTGGACTTTGACATTCACTCCCGTCATCTTATGACTTTCGAGTTCTGTCAAAGAGGGACAACTATAGAGACCCCATTTTTGACCGTCCTCAAGAGTTGGACGTCATCGTTTGAACACTCGGTGATCATCCATGCTCGTGTTCGTTTTGAGTTCCCGAAGGTCTCCGCTGCGTGCCTTGCCTTAGGATCTCTCAACTTGTCTGTTTTGTACTTGGTTGTGGACCAAGCACTTGTGTTTTTGCTTCTGAGGGAAGAGGGTGGCTTGTTGGCCATCCCTGCAACCCATCGGCTAAGGCATTATGCCATCGGCCATGTTTTCTTGCCATCGGCCATAAGTGTTGGCCAATCGGCACTCTTTTTGGTCGATTGACCATATTTTTGAGCCGAGACCTTTCCATCTGCTTTTTTGCAGATATTTTGTGCCAGTTGTGACAACTGGTGGGCACAATTCTTATCCTCCATACACGTGTATAGAGGGAATACTTTCAAGACTCAAGCTTGTTCAACATACTTGAGAATTGAAATTCTATAAGGAGGGAGCCTCCTCTCCCTTTTCAGAGGTTGTAAAAAAAATCTGAGATACAAGTTTTATATCTCTCTCTCTATATATATATATTCTACTTCTCTCTCTTGTTTAGCCTTTGTTTGTGCCCAAAAATGTGTTTTCTTCACACTATTGCACACAAACACCTACTAGAACACCATCTTTTTGTTGCTGAGGTACTGAGGAGTTGGTTTTAGTGTTTTTGGGCTGGTTTTGATCCAAGAAGGCTGCTGGAGTTGTGTTCTTGAAGGTGTTCTTCAAGGGTGAGTAAACTGTATTTTAATCCCCCATTTTTGCTTAAGCTTTTGGACCCTTTTGCATGCTATTTTGAGACTAACTTTATACTGTAAAAAGTTCTAATTTTTGGTCTTTAAAATGTTTTTTTAAGGTCACTTTTTGGATGGGGGTGGCCTACCTTCTCTTAGGCCTTGTTTGGCCTTGTTTTGAGCCATCCCTTTTGGCCCTTGTTCTAACCTTTGCATGACCTTTCTACCACTGAAATCTAGAGGATTTTCAGTGGTGGAAAGGTGGTTTTGGAGTCTTGAATAGGAGAGGGACACCCCCCTCTCCTTGTGTCTAATTGCTAGTATAAATGGCTCACAATAGTAGCATATTTTGGCCTCATTTCAGTAAGTATTTGATGTTATTTTGCCATGTTATACCTCTGTCTAAGGTTGGTTTAATAGCCTCTTGCATGCACCATGCACTTATCTTGCAATCCTCTCTATTTCCTTTACATGCATTATGTGTTTGGACCATCATTCTTGCATGTTTTGGCTCAACTCAAAGAAGTTTTCAGTCATGTTTTATCAGGCTTAAGCTCTGTTTCATGTTGTTTTAGTCATGCATGCACTGTTTTGTATAGCCATGGTTCAATATAGCTTGTTAGCTTTGAGTGTCCAAGTCATTAGCATGCATTGCTTAGACCATTTTCATGATTTGGCATCATTTCATATATGATTTTAGTCCATGTAGTGTAGCCATACACTTGCATTTGTCATCCTTTCAACACTTTGAAGAGTTGGTGTTTTATACATTAAGAATGGACCATTGTGCATCCCTCTATGTTTAGGCCTTTTGGGATGCCATCTCATTGGGTTTTGGGGCTTATTTTGACATGCCATAACTCTGATTTTTATTGGTTAAGCCATGCCATGTTTGGTTTTGATAGGTGTAGTGCAATCTCTTTTGTTGGCCTTACTTGTATCATGCCTTGTGCCTCTCATGTTGACTTGTTTTGGCTTTGGTCCATGCATGTTTTAGACTCACTTTGTTATGCTTTAGGACTGTTTTGGTTTGCTTAGGCCATTTGCTTCATGTTTTGCATAGCCTTAGTGCAAGTCCCTTTGCTAACCTTGAGCTTTGAGCCTTTTGATATGCTACACTTGCATTGTTTGGTTGATTTGGCATGATTCCATGCTTAATTTCCGGGCCTATAGTATTGTCACTTGTCCACACTTTTCACTCTTTAAGTGCTCTTAAGAGTTGGTGTCTTCATGCCTTAATTCTTGGGCCAATTGGCATGCATGCTTGCCCTGCATTTTATGTCATCAATTCATCACTTTGGCCACTAATTTGGGCATGGTTGAGGTCTGCCCGTTTTGGTTTAAGTCCATCTTTGCATGTTGTTGCATGCTTGTCACATTGCATGTTGTTGCATGCTTGTCACATTGCATGTTGTTGCATGCCAGCTAGTTTGCATCTTGTTGCATACTAGTCCATCTTTGCATGTTATTGCATTCTTGTCACTTTGCATGTTGTTGCATGCTTATCCATCTTGCATGTTGTTGCATGCTTATCCATCTTGCATGTGTTGCATACTTGTTAGATTGCATGTTGTCACATGCTTGTTGTTGGCATTGTTGTTGCATGCTTATTACATTACATGTTTGCATCTTGCATGCTTGGTACATTGCATGTTTGCATGTTTAGGTTGCATTGCATTTTGCATGCTTGTTACATTGCATTTGGCATGCTTATGTTGCATTGCATAGCATCTCCATGTTGCATGCATTACATTGTGTTTGGTTTGGGTTGTCAAACCAAACACGAGGAACGAGGGACATTTCATACTTGAAGTGATGAAACGTGCCTCAATCCTCGGTCGCCGACACTCTTGATCCAACATGATAGAGTGTGAGGCATTCATGTGTTTTGGTGCATTCATTCCATATTGAATTGCACAATTCGGCCTCTTTGGCCATAATGCATGGAAATGCGTGATTGATGGCTCGAGGGTCGAGTACTACACTCTTTTGAGCTTCAAACATGATAAGGAGTTTGGTTACACAACATTTTCTTGCAAATGTATTGCCATACCCTTGTTTGTACTCTGCTGCAGCAAAAGGAGCAGCCTGTAGGAGGAGATGGCCGATCGGCTATCTGGAGTGCCGATCGGCTAACAATTTTTGGCCGATGGACTCAAAAGTGGTCAATGACCCTTTTCCCTTGGCCAATGGCCTCTCAGCATGTCCATGAGGTGGTTCAGAAGCATCACAGAGATTTGTACAGTTTTCAGAGGTGCAGAACAGTGCAAACAGAGGCAACATGAGGCATGGCAACGGATGTTCGAGCGAGGCGATCGAGCATGCATCATTCATCACTTTGAGGCAGAGCTGTGGTAGCCTACTTCAGTTTCTTACTTAGCTAGTCATGTAGCTTAATTAATTTTCTTAATTAGTTAAAGTTTGGTGATAATTAATTAGCTAGGGTAGTTAGTTAATTAGTTGGTTTGTATTATTCATTCGGACCCTCCGTCGAGAGGGCCAACTTTTGTAATAAGTGTGCGTGAGTGTGTGAATGTCTTCCAACCCCACGGCTTTCTCCCTTTTACTTAACCGCTTATGATGGTTAGTTCTAGGTCATGTTTCAATTAGCATTCCTATGCTCGCATGTTTGCATCCATTCATCTGTATTGCATGCACCGGGCTCGGCGCATCATACTAACTGCATCGTATTTCAATTCCAATTTGAATACATGTTATCTAGTTGCATTTCCCATGCCATCTTAGAATAGCCGAGCCTATTGTAATTGCAGTTTTGCATGTGTTGCATTAGCCATCTTAACATAAACTAGGATCATGTATTGATTTCTAACTAGTTGTTGTTTTGGCTAGGAGTACACTGTAAGTGTTTTACGCTTTAGAATACTGCATATGTGTTAGTGTTGCCATAATAGCATGCTTGCCATGAGGCTAACTGCTTAAGTGTTTAACTGCCTGAATGCCTGTGGATGAAGGTTGGATTACTTGAACTGGAACAATTCATTGAAATGCGTGTTTTAAGCCCACTTTGCGGAGTGGCAAAAACCATTGTTTTCTAAGCCCACTTGAGGGTAGCAAATCCACATCTTAGCGTACTTGCGAGTAGCACCTTCAAACCATTTTCAAACAAACATGAGATGTTTTGTTCCAACTTAGGCGAACTAGTCTATATTTGTGTGTTGTGCGTATCACGTAGTAAGGCTAGCTAATAAACCGGAATAAGAACGCATGTTTTTTCAAAAACAATATATCATGTTAGTAAAGGCCGATCTTTGATCGGGCGAGCGGGGGTGCTCATTGCATGACCTTCCCCTCTCGTACCCAAGTTCCCGAGCCGAGGCAACTTTGGTGATGACGGACACGTGGCCTTAGGCACGAGTCTTTCCCAAAACAAAACATTTAGGTGGCAACTTTGTATTTGGCAAAGCAGTCCATGTTTGGCATTTCTTTATAAAAATCAGTTTTCCAAAACGATTTGTTGGATTTGGACTCTTTGGTGATTTATCAATCTCGCATTGCACTTTGCGAGATTAGATTCAGAACCGTGACATTGAGTCCGAACTGTAGTAGTCCAATGAACAAAACGGATTTTCGCGCCATTTTGCGCACGAAGCCCGGGACGTTCGGGCACGTCTACAGGTTTGTCTCGCTTGGTTGAGATGTTAGTATGTATTGTATGCTTATGTGATAACATGCTTATATGGTTATATGGGTATGAGATTTAGTTCCTAAGATATTGATTGGGCCTATGGATTTTTGGAAGTCTTGTTAGAAGAGCACTTGATCACAAGTGTTTTTAATTGGAACTCTAGTAACGTCGCGGGATAGTTATTATCTAGGAAGGAAATCCGTGTGTGTTTATGTGATTATGTGGAGTGGTTTATTGTTGTCCATTGCATTAGGACGTGAGTGAATTAGCTTCAGCACATTTGTAAACATACTAATCTCTTTTGTTACCTTTATTTGGATTTTAGGACGTGGACGTGGACATGGACGTGGTGGTGGTAGGCGTGGTAGGCCTAAGAGGTATGAGATGCCTATACCGGATGAAATTTTGGCACAAGAAGAAGGGGTTGGTCAGGCTAACGTGGCCGAGCTAGTAAGTTAACAGGCCATAGGCACCTTAGCCCATGAAATGGCTGGAGCTCTGTGGGAATTCATACACATTCCCGAGGCTGAGTATAAAGTCCAGGCCCAAGTAGCTGAAGCTGGGCCGTCTTTCTTGAAGAGAGTTTTTTCGGTCGAACCCGGATGAATTTTTGGGCAATCCTAAGGAACCACTGAAAGCGGATGAGTGGTTAGAGCAGATGGTGAAGACGTTTGAGATGCTTGGCATCGAAGACAGGGGTTTGTTACCTTGGTGTTCTTCTAGCTGAAGAGAGATGCGGGTCAATGGTGGAAATATGCTCAAGGATGCGTTGAAGGGACTTAGGAGGCTTTTGTTGACGCCTTCCAGGACAAGTATTTGCCTCCCACTATTAGGGAGAAGTTGAGGGACCAGTTCTCCAAGTTGGTACAGTTGAATACACCAGTGGCTGAGTTTGAATACACCAGTGGCTGAGTTTGAAGCCACATTCACTAGCTTGTCGAGGTTTGAATCGGAACTTATGGCGATTGAGAAGCACCGTTGTTTAGAATTCAAGAGGAGGTTGAGGGCCGGGCTCATGTTCAGAGTGGCCGAATCCGTGATTAGAGATTATGGGAGCCTTGTAGAGGCGCTGATCCATCTTGAGACCATCATGCAGGAAGAGAAGGAGAGGATGAGGGGCTTTAAGAGGAGTCAGAACAGTCAAGGAGACGGTAAGAGACAGAGGGGTTCTAACCCTCAGTCGTCCCAGGGAGCTCAGTCGAGGTCCACTTTTCCAGTACCGACTTTGGGTTTTGGAGGGGTGGTCAGGGAGATGTGACTTGTTTCAAATGTTGTAAGTTGAGCCACAAGTCTCCATCTTGCCCGCAGTGGGGAGGAGGGCAATGGTCTGCATTGTCTTCGGCTCGTTCTCAAGGCCAGAGTCAATGGAGAGGGTAGCCACCCACTTGTTATCAGTGTGGGCAAGCAGGGCACCTGAAGAGATTTTACCTACAGTTTGGCAGCACATCTGGTGCGTCTGGTTTGAGGCAGACGTAGAGCCACCTGCCTACACAATCAGCACAGGCCTCGAGGGCCAATCAAGGAGCCTCTTCGGCTCAATCAGTGCATCAGGCATATGCTCCGAGGGGTCAGTAGGTTGAGCAAAGATCCACAAGGCATGTGTACGCTGTTACGGTGCCAAATCTTATACCAACGCCTTTGGTAGCGAGAGGTACCTTCTTGTTTTGCAATTTAGTTGCTAATGTGTTAATTGATATGGGTGCATCCCATTCTTTTCTCTCGTTTGCATTTGCATCGGTTTTGGGGTTGGAATTGGCATAGTTAGCATCTCTTATTTATGTAGAGTCACCTATTGGTGGTGAGGTTATCTTGAAACAGGGGTGTCAGGGTTGTGACATAGAGGTTGTTGGTCGTCGATTACCTTTTGCATTCGTATTGCCTGATATGACTAGTTTTGATGTTATTTCAGGCATTGACTGGTTATCGTCATACCGCGCTGTTATAGATTGTTACCATCAGAGAGTTACTGTATGTACCTTGAGCGCTGATTGCTTTTATTTCTTAGGGGGCTAGGTGGATAGAGTCTTATCACCGGCGTATGATCCGCGTGAACGGAGTGAACTTAGTTGTGTCCTTGCTAGCTTCTTGAGCGGTGAGTGTGAGGAAGTTCGGATTGAGTTGCCAAAGGTGGTTTGTGAATACCCGAATGTCTTTCCCGAGGATCTTACTAGTTTACTACCCCACTGAGAGATCAAGTTTTCTATTGATTTAGTGCCTGGTACATCACCGATTTCTATGGCTCCGTATAGATTTGAAAGCTGCTTAATTGAGTGAGTTGAAGATTCAACTCCAGGAACTACTAGATAAGGGTTTTTTCCGCCCTAGTACTTCACCTTGAGGAGCACCGGCTCTCTTTGCTAAAAAGAAAGATGGAGCATTGCGACTCTGTACAGATTACCAGAAATTGAACCGGGTAACTGTTAAGAACAAGTACCCAATGCCTCACATAGATGATCTATTCGATCAGTTGAAGGGATCCTTTTGTTTCTCTAAAATAGACCTGAGGTCAGTTACCATCAGTTGAGCGTAAGGGAGGAGAATATCCCGAAGACGGCATTTCGTACGCAGTATGGCCATTATGAGTTTCTAGGTATGCTTTTTGGGCTGACTAATGCCCAACGGTGTTTATGGATTTGATGAATAGAATCTTCCGTGCGTTCCTAGATTGTTTTGTGGTCGTATTTGTGGACGACATCTTGATTTATTCGCCTTCTGAGGAGGAACACAAGGAACACTTGTGAGTAGTACTTGAGTTGCTTAGCTGTATGTTAAATCTAGGAAGTGTAAGTTCTGGTTGAAAGAGGTTAAATTCTTAAGCCATGTAGTATTCGGGGAAGGGGTGACTGTAGATTCATCCAAGATCGAGGCAGTGCAGGATTGGGCACAACCTAAGAATGCTTTTAAGATCCGTATTTTCTTGGGATTGGTCGAGTATTATCGAAGATTTGTGAAGGATTTTTCTAGATTAGCTTCACCGTTAACTAGACTGACGAGGAAGGTAGTTAAGTTTGTGTGAAATGAGACTTGTTGTGGACTCACCTTTTTCCGTGCCACCGCCTTTCGGAAAGGGTTTGAAAAGAAGGCCTCACAGTTCGGACTCCCGCGGTTCTGAATCTAGTCCCACAAGTGCAATGTGAAATTGATAATCACCAAAGAGTCCAATCCAGAAAATCATTTTGGAAAATTGATTTTAAATCAAATAATGCCAAAATTGGACTGCTTTGCTAGATTACAGAGTCGCCTCCTAAATATTTTATTTTTGGAAAAATTTAGGAAACCCTGACTCGTGCCAAAGGCCACGTGCCCGTCATCACCAAATTTGCCTTGGCTCGGGAACTTGGGTACGAATGGGGAAGGTTATGAAATGAGCACCCCCACTCGCCCGATCAAAGATCGGCCTCTACTAATTATGATATGTCATTTTATAAACATTATGCGTTCTTGTTCCAATTATTAATCTAACTTTACTATGTGACACACATAAGCAAGTGTAGACTAAAATTGCAAGAATTGGAACAACTCAACTCGTGTTTGTTTTCGAAAAAGGTTTGAATTTGCCACCCTCAAGTGGGCTTAAAAATGCGGATTTGCCATCAAACATAGTGGGCTTAAAATAGGGTTTTGCGACAGTAGACACCCCATTTTTGACTAATCTTAAAACTTAGACATCATCGATTGAGCGCTCGGAGATAGTGCATGTTTGTGCTTATTTTGAGTTTTCAGAGTTTTCGGCTGAGTGCCTTGCCTCCGGGCCTCTGAACTCTTTGTGTTTTTGGCTCGGTCTGTGGACCAAGCCTTGTTTTCCTTTCCTAGAGGGGAGGGAGAGGTTTGTAGATCACCTTTTTGTGGTCGTAGACCACTTTTCCTTTTTGGAGACTAGTTTCCGGTTTCTGGAGACTTCGGTCGCGCGCCTTGTCTCGGGACTGCTTAACGTTCTCCTTTTGGGTTGGTTTTTGAACCATGCCTTGTTGACCTTGCCTAGAGGGACACTTTGGTCTCGTAGACCACTTTTTTGTAGTCGTAGACTACTTTTCCCTCATAGACCGCTTTTGGTGCCCGTAGACTAGTTTTCGAGGCTTCCGGCTGCGCGCCTTGCCTCCCGGACTCTTGTCTTGCATCCTTTTGGTTTTTTTTTTTGGTAAAAACCTTGTTTTCCTTGCTTGGAGGGTGGAATAAGGGTTGGAGACCAGTTCTTCCCATTGGAGACCACTTTTCCTACCTTCTAGCCAGTTTTCTGGTCGGCCAACTGGTTTTCTTGGTCTTTGGACCACCAAAAGTGGTCGGCCACCACACCATTGGCTTTCTTTCAGTGTGCAGACCACCTCCACCCACCTCCCGACCACTTTCTTTCCTGGCAGATGACTTGTGGTGGTCGGCCGACCAGTGGAAGTAGCTGGCCGACCACTTCAAGTGGTCGGCAGCTTTCCAGCACCTTTCTGGAGATCTTTTCTTGCCAGCTATAACAGCTGGAGGGCACCGAAACCATCCTCCATGTGTATGGAGGGATGGCTTTAGACCTTAAGCTTGTTCAACAAGCTTAAACTTTGGTTCTCTATAAAAGAGAACCTCCCCTCTCTTGCTTTAGGTTCAGAAAAGTTGCTTGAGAGCTATACATATCATCCATCCCTATAATTCC
Source organism: Camellia sinensis (assembly GCF_055761805.1). Classification (NCBI taxonomy): domain Eukaryota; kingdom Viridiplantae; phylum Streptophyta; class Magnoliopsida; order Ericales; family Theaceae; genus Camellia; species Camellia sinensis. The sequence goes on from NC_138972.1 coordinate 67,805,110, forward strand.
TCCTTTGTCTCATATTTGTGCTTGAAAGTGCATTTTCTCCATACTATTGCACACAAACACACACTTAAACACCATACTCTTGTTGCTGAGGCACTTTGAAGTTGGTTCTGGAGTTTTTGGACTGGTTTTGATCTAGAAAAGCTGCTAGAGTTGTTGCTCTAAAGTGATTCTACAAGGGTGAGCTTCTAACCTCTTAAACCGTTGTTTTTTATTAAGATTTTGGCCCTATTTGCATGGTGTTTTAGGCTTAACTTTCAATTGAAAAAGTTCTGATTTTACATGTTGGAATGTTTGTTTAAGGTCTCTTTTGTGTTGGGGGTGGTCTACCCCCTCTTGTGACTTGTTAGGCCTTGTTTTTGTGCTATTCCTTTAAGCTATTGGGACCACCTCCTTTTGGCCTTCTCACCATTGAAACTCAGAGGAATTTTAGTGACGGAAAGGGTGTTTTGAGGTCCCAAATAGGAGAGGGTCATCCCCTTTCCTTGTATTTTGGTTGTTTGCCTTGTATGCCTCATGTTTGAGCATGTTTGTTAAGCTTGTGTTGGCTTATTCTTAACTTGTTTTTGGAGTTATTTTGACATGGCATACCACTTTTTTGACTTGGTTTGGTCACCCCATGCATGTTATTTACACTTGCAGTGTAATCCTTACAAACTAGTTTTGTGTGCTTCATGAAGTAGCATGTCTTTCTAGCATGTTTTGAGTCCATCTCAGTAGGTTTTTGGTGTTGTTTTAACATGCCTTAGATTTGTTTTAGCTTAGTTTGATAGCCCCATGCATGCTCCTTGCACTTGTAGTGCATTTCCATTCACTAGCCTAATGTGTATCATGCTTTAGACCATCATTCTAGCATGCTTTTGGCTCTACTCTAAGAAGCTTTTGTTCATGTTTTAGCATGCTCTAGCTCTGATTTGTGTTGTCTTGGTCATGCATGCCTTGCTTTGTATAGCCATAGTGCATTCTAGCTCACTAGCTTTGTTTATTGAGTCCACTAGCATGCATTGCTTGAGCTATTTTCATGATTTGGCATCATTTATTATGTGATTTCAGAGCATGTTTAATTGCCATGTTCTCACATTTTTCACTCTTTCCATGCTTTGGACGGTTCATGCTTCATGCCCTAAACATGAGCCATTGTGTATGCCTTCATGCCTGAGCTTGCGAGCTATCATTTCAATGTGTTTTTTGGGGTTATTTCGCCATGATATAACTCTGATTTTTGTTGGCGAAGCCATCTCATGCTTGGTTTTGATAGGTGTAGTGTAATCCTCCCTTTCGACCTTGCATACTCCATGCTTCATGCCTTCATGCTAGCTTGTTTTGGCTTTGTTCCATGCATGTTTTAGCATTATTTAGCATGATCTTGGACTGTTTTAGGTTGTATTGGCCATATGCTTCATGTTTTGCATAGTTGTAGTGCAAATGCCTATGCTAGCTTCAAGCTTTGAGTTTCCTAGCATGCTTCATTTATGACATGTCCATGATTTGGCATCATTTACCATGTTATTTCAGAGCATATAGCATTGCCATGTTCCCATTTCTTTCACCTTTTGAATGCCTCTAAGGGTTGTGCATTGTTGTCTAGCTTATGGACCAATATGCATGCATGCATGCCTAGACCTTTGAGCTCCCATGTTAGCATGCTTTGGTCATTGTCTTGACCTATTTGAGCTCTGTTTGTGGCTGGTGTATTCATTTGTGCCATGTATTGCATGCCCCTTTGTGCAGTCCCCTTTACTAGTCTTCATGGTTAAGGACTCTTGCATGTCATGCTTGTGTTGCTTGAATGACTTGGCGTCATTTCACACTTTATTTCAGTGCATATAGTGTTGTTACACTTCCACATTTGTCACTCCTTGAGCACTCTAGAGAGTGGTGCTCTTAGGCCTAGTTGATGAGCCATTGCATGTGCATGCATGTCTTGCCTTTTTGTGTCTACATTTCTTAGTATTATGGCCACTATTTTGGCATGATTGAGGTTTGTCCATTTTTAGTTTAAGTCCATTGAGCATGTTGTTCAAATGTTGTTACATTGCATCATGTTTGCATGCTTGAGTTGCATTGTGTTTTGCATGCTTGTTATTGCATTGTGTATGCATGTCATTAGCATTGGTAGGATAACATGTTGTTTGCATGCTTGTTATTGCATTGTGTGCATGCCATTAGCATTGATAGGTTGCTCATATTGTATAGCATGTTGTTTGCATGCATTACATTGTGTTTAGAATGCTTGAGTTGCATTGCATGTGTTTGGATTGGGTATTAGTCCAAACACGAGAAACGAGGGACGTTTCATACTTAAAGTGATGAAATGTGCCTCATTTCTCAGTCGCCGACCCTCTTGATTGTGCATGATAGAGGTTAAGGCATTTATGTGTTATGTGTGCATTCATTTACATTGATTCGTGTAATCTTGGCTTCTCAGCCATCGTGCATTGCGATGCTTGGTTGGTGGTTCAAGAGTCGAGAACCGCACTCCGTTGAGATCATGAAATGATAGGGAGGGTGGTTGTGCACACATATATTGCAAATACACTACCATGCCCCTTCTTGTTCTCTGTTGCAGCAAACTGGAAGAGTGCAGCAAAAAGTGGTCGGCAAACCAGTAAAAATGGCTGGCCGACCACTTTTTCTAGTCTGCAGCAAAGGTAAGTGGTCGGCAAGTGGTGGGCAACACCAACAAGTGGTTGGCAGCCTTCCTACAGGTTCCCATGATGGAGTAAAAGCTATAAGGAGCTTTGTGCAGAGTTCTGAGAACAATTGCAAACAAAGACAAGTTGGGGCATCGTGATGGGTTTCCGAACGAGGCGACCGAGCATGCATGCGCTTCTCGCTCCGAGGCCCCTTCTATTTGCTTTACTTAATTGCTTAGCTTAGTTAGCTATTTGGTTTTGTACTTAAGTAGTTAATGTACTTAGCTATTCAATTTGTGTTATAATAACTAGTTAGTTAACTTGTTAGTTAATTAGCTCATTGTGTAATAATTAGTTTAATTAGCTTAAATTAGCTAGTTAGCTTATTATTCGGACCCTCCGTCGAGAGGGTACAACTGTTGTAATATGCGTGCGTGTGTGTGATACATGTCTTCCAAGTCCCATTTCTTTCTCCCTTTTACTTAACCGCTTTCGATGGTTAGTTTTAGGGCATATTTAATTAGCATTCTTATGCTTCGCATGTGTGCACCCATTCATCTATATTACATGCGCCGGGCTCAGCGCACCATACTGACTGCATTGTATTTCAATACATTTACTTGAATACATGTATGAATTATTGCATTTCATATGCCATCTTAGAATAACCTAGCCTATCTTAGTTGCATTTTTGCATGTGTTGCATTAGCCATCTTAACATGAACTAGGATCATGCATGATTTCTAACTAGTTCTCTGTTTTGGTTCAGAGTACACTGTGAGTGTTTACGCTTTAGCATACTGCATGAGATGTGTATGTTGCCATGATCAGCATGCTTGCCATGAGGCTAACTGCTTAAGTGGTTAACTGCTTGAATGCCTATGGGTGGAGGCTTGATTGCCAGAATTGGGACAATTCATCAAATGAGCGTTTTGAGCCCACTTTGCGGAGTGGCAAAATCATGTTTTCTAAGCCCACTTGAGGGTGGCAAAATCCTCGACTTAGCCTACTTACTAGTAGCATCTTCAAACCGTTTTCAAACTAACGAACATGAAATGTTTTGTTCCAACTTAGGTGATCTAGTCTATACTTGAATACTATGCACATCACATAGTAAGCTAGCTAATAAACCGGAATGAGAATACACGTGTTTTCAAAAACAAAATATCATGTTAGTAAAGGCCGATCTTTGATCGGGCGAGCGGGGGTGCTCATTGCATGACCTTCCCCTCTCGTACCCAAGTTCCTAAGCCGAGACAACTTTGGTGATGACGGACACGTGGCCTTAGGCACGAGTCAGGGTTTCCTAAATTTCTCAAAATAAAATATTTAGGTGGCAACTCTGTATCTGGCAAAGCTGTCCATGTTTGGCACTTCTTTATTAAAATAGATTTTCGAAAACAATTTGTCGGATTTAGACTCTTTGGTGATTTATCAATCTTGCATTGCACTTTGTGAGATTAGATTCAGAATCGTGACACGAGTCCGAACTTTAGTAGCTAAGAACAACAATTCGCGCCCTCGCGCACAGAGCGATAGTTCGAGGCGGTCTGCAACGACAAAGTGGGCTTAAAAACTCACATTCGTTGAATTGTTCTAATTCAAACAACAAAGATTTCATCCATAGGCATTCATGCAGTTTAGCATTTAAGCACATATCCTTATGGCAAGCATGCGAAACATGGCAGTATGGCAATCACACTCATGCAAGTATGCTAAAGCATAAACTTACCGAGTATTCCAAGCCAAAATAAAAACTAGTTAGAAATATGTATGATCCTAACTATGCAAGATGACTAATGTAACACATACAATAATGAAACTAAATAGGCTCGACTACCTAATCATGGAATTTGCAACACTTTGATAGCATGCTTTGAAACACGTATTCAAAGAAGTGTATTGAAATTGCAATGCAGTTTGAATAATGCGCCGAGCCTCGGTGCATGCAAGACAAATGAATGGATGCAAGCATGCGACATGCTAATCAAAAAATGTCCCTAATCTAACCATCAAAAGTGATTAAATAAAAGAGAGAAAGACGTGGGGTTGGAAGAAATACGCACACGCACGCACACTTATTACAACATTATGCCCTCGTGAAGGAGGGTCTGAAAGAATGAGCTAAGCAACCAACTACGCTAATTAAACTAACTATTACAAAACGAATTAATTAACTACTCTAGTTTATTATTACAACAATTGAAACAAAGTAACTAACTATTCTAAGCTAGCTAAATATTACAAACCGAATTAAGCTAATTAATTACAAAATGAATTAATTAACTAAGTAGTTACAACATTTGAATTAACTAGCTATTCTAAGCTAACTAAAGCAATTAAATGGCCTCAAGGGTAAGGGATGCACGCATGCTTGGTTGTTTTCCTCCCGAAAATCCACCGCCTTGCCATTGGATGCCTCTGTTTGCACACGCTTGAACACCGACAGTGCTGCCAACTTCCAGAATGCCTTTGCTCCAACTTAGGAACACACTTGTGCTAAATTTCATTTCTAACCGATCGGCTACCAATAGTGGCTGTCGGCTACCATTGGTGGCCGGTCGGCCACCCCTTCCCTGAACTTCATTTTTTGCTGCAACAGAGAGTAAACAGAGGCAAAGCAGTGTATTTTCAAGGTTCGTGTGCATTGCTACTCTCCTTATGATTACACAAGTTAAAAGGAGTGTAATTCTCGGCCCTCAAACCATCAACCAAGCATTTTCAATGCATGATGGCTAAGGAACCAAGCTTGCACAAGTTAATGAATGCAAAACAAGACTCTACAAAACCACAACCCTAAGGGTGATGGTGACCAAGAAGAGTGACACGTTTTATCACTTTGAGTATGAAACGTCTCATTTTTCTCGTGTTTGAATTAACATCCAATCTGAACACATGTAATGCAACACGAAGATGCTTAATCTTGCCTCTTTTACTTTGTTCATTTTGTTTACACATTTTAACTTACCAATCCATTCATTAATTGATTAGTCCAAAAGGTGAGTGTCCTCTAATTGAAAGTAGGCTTAAACCACAAGTGCCTTGAGCATGAAAGAGACCTCACACTATTGGTAATGAACTCCCGAAGGAATTAAACCATTAGGCATGAGGGTCTCTTTCATGCCTAATGGTTTAATTCCTTCGGGAGTTCATTACCAATAGTGTGAGGTCTCTTTCATGCTCAAGGCACTTGTGGTTTAAGCCTACTTTCAATTAGAGGGAGATTGTAGAGATTTTAGTGCTGAAATGGAGTGCAAAATGACACTAAAACATGCAAACAACTCATACAATTCATGCTAAAAAGCCTAAAACATTAAGCTAGGGAAGCCTCTTTACACTACAACCACACAATATAAGCCTCAAAGGACCAAACCAGCTCAAAACAGAGCTGAAACCAATCAAAACAGTAACAAAAACATGCTGAGATTAAGGTAAAAAATGCTAGAAAAACATGCTCACATGTTATGCTATCTAGGCTTACAAACAAGACACAAGGAGGGGAGGCTATCTTCTCCAATTTTGGACTTCAAAACAAAGTTTTCGCTACTGAAATAACTCTAAATTTTAGTGGTTTAAAGGCCCAAAAAGTTTGATTTGAATATGCTAAAAGATGGCGCAAAAGCTTACACAATTAAGCAACAAGAAGGGTGGATCACCCCTTAGCACAAAATAACATCAAACCATCATGTTAAGCCTAAAAACATAGAGTTTTTCGTAGTTGAAGACCAGCTCAAAAGCAATACAAAAGGATGGCAAAATGAGTAGTCAATACAAGTACACTAAGCAAGTGAACTACCTCTTGAAGCTGAAACACAAAACAGCGTTAAATTCCAGCTCAAATCTCCTTCAAGAGCTCAAACTAGACTCCAAAGGAGCTCAGCTCAAAGGTGAGAGTGTTTGGTTAAGGATTGAAGTACAAAGGTGTAGAGAAACAAGGCTTTAAGACACAAAACAAGAAGAGAGAAAGAGAGAGAGAGAGAGAGAGAGAGAGAGAGAGAGAGAGAGAGAGAGAGAGATTTGATCCAAATTTTCTAACCCCTAAAAATGGGGGAGAGCATCCCTTATATATAGAAAAAACAAGATCGGAGCTTGTATTCATCCCTCCATACACGTGTATGGAGATGCACTTCAATGAACAACAGTTGGCACTGTTGGCAAACAAATATCTAAAAAAGGAGAAAAATGACCGTCGGCCACCACTGATGGCCGACCAGCCATCAATGTAGCTGACCGGCCATCAACATAGCCGACCGGCCACCACTGGTGGCCGACAGGAACAAGTCATGGCCGACAGGCTATGGGGATGGCCAACAGGCCACCCTCTCCTCAAGAATTAAAACAACAAGCTCTTGGTCCACAACCAAGCACAAAACAGATAATGTTCGAAAGCTCAAAGATGAGGCGCTTGGCCAAGATCTTTAGGCATTCAACACGAACACGAACATACAAAATCATCAAGTATTCAAACGACGACGTCCAAGTCTTGAGGACGGTCAAAAATGGGGTGTCTACAATTGCCCCTCTTTGACAGAACTCGGAAATCATGAAATGACGGGAGTGAATGTCAAAGCCTAGAGACGACCCATTTTTGACATGGCCAAAGACTTAGACAAATAGACAAGAAAAACAAAGAACGGTTGCACCTGTAGACTGCCTACGTATCCCTTTGCAAAGAATCAAACCAGTGTAGTTCTAGGGCAAGATACAAAATGATATGAACGATGCAAAACATAACTTATGATCATGCAATGAGGCTGTAATGAAACATCTAAATGCAAGCGTTATGCAAAGAAATGCTACATTTGAACAAACCGAAACACGGTATATCAAACTCAAACATGAATAGAAGTAAGTAAACACGTCACACGTGAAAAAGCACAAGCCAAACTACATTTCATGCAGAAAGGATGTAAGAAAATTATGCAATCTTAACTGCGTATCACGCAGGAAAGGCAAAGAACAACACAACTGTCGGGCGCACCCGAGGTGTCAAACAAGGTCCTAACTCGTGGTACAGACGAGGAAAGAGATGGTGTGAACCCAGGGACACACCATAATGTTTCGAACCAAAGAGGACAGTGATAAACATTGGAACATGTCCAAATATATGTAACCAAAACAAACAGGTGGTATAAGCATCAGAACTTATCTGAATGCATTTAACCAAAGCGTCCTAACACGTTGCACGCAAGAAGAGAAAAGAGTGGTGTAAACATCAGGCATACTCGAATGTTTCTAACCAAAAGCGTCCTAACGTGCCACACGCGAAAGGAAAAAGGGGTAACGAGAACACCGGGGCACACCCAAATGTCTCTAACTGAAACATCATAACACGTCACACGCAAGAGGAGAAAGGAAGTGGTGTAAACACCGGAACTCATATGAATGCTTCTAACCAAAACAAGTGGTGTAAACACCGGGCGTACCCAAGTGCTTCTAACCAAAAGGGACGAGGTATAAGCATTGGAACACGTCCTAATGCGTCTAACTAGGGGTTGGTATAAGCAACGGAACACATCCAAATGTTTCTAACCAAAACAGGGTGGTATAAGCATCGGAATACGTTCCAAATGCTTCTAACCGGGGGGTGGCATAAACATCGGAGCACGTCCTAATGTTTCTAACCAGAAGGAGTGGTGTAAACACTGGGTGTACCAAAATGTTTCTAACTAAAACAAGGGGCGGTGTAAACATTGGACGTACCCAAATGTTTCTAACCAAAAGGAGTGTGGTATAAACACCGGGCGTACCCGAATGTTTCTAACCAAAAGGAGTTCGAGGGACATGAAAGATCTCACCTGGAATTCCTTTGAATAAACCATACATACAATATCGTTTGGTTGCACCAGCTTTGAATGAACCGTATATACAATATCGTGCTTGCATAAGAAAGAAACTCAACAAGCATAACATTGTAGGAGTGCATGTTCTATGCAAGACGAATAACCATGACACAATGTTAGGGACATGTTTCATGCACAACATGCAAGGAACAAAACAGAAGCATATTCTATATACGAAAATTGGAGCATATTCTTCATAACACCAACATACATATTCCATGCAATGGTACAAAAATGCAAAAAGCACAAAATGCAAATTCTACACAACATCGGGATGCATGTTCTATGCAACAATACAAAATGCATGTTCCATGTAAATGTAGCAAATGCAAATTCTATGCATAATTGAAAAATGCACATTTTATGCAATAACGGAAGTATAATCGTTAAGCCCAATTTCAAGAACAACATCCGACTTAACCCTCGGAAAAGTTGCAACAAATTTAAAAGGATACACCTCATTCATGTTGAACATCATACACCGAAGACATAGCCCGGAGATTCCATAGAGGCATTTGAGCTTAAAAGTGAACCTTTCTTGCACTTTCTCGAGAACTAAAGGCACAAAACAGCAGAAAAGACCAAATGTAGGAGCACTGGGAACCTGTTAGCCACCAGGGAAGGTGATCGGCCACCCATCGGCCACAAAAAAAGTTGTCGGCCACTGATGACAGCTTCAAGGCAAAATGGCCATTTCACTTCGGGTGTTTAAGTATAGGGTTCCCAACTTTATTTCCCCACTTCTCTATTGCCGAAAATCATCCTTCTCTCTTTCTAGACCATTTTCTCTCCTAGATCCGTGCTTTATACGTGTTTTCTAACGCCCCATAAACATTTTCTTCACTAAACCCTTATAGTTTACACCATTTTGAACCAATTGAAAGTCGACTTCGGTGCTTCTTTCTTCATTTCCACCACTTGAGGCTTGTTTCCCTCGAGTTACACTTGAGTTTGGTGCCCTCTCCTGGGTTTTGACTTGTTCTGCCATTTTCCCTCTCCGAGAGTTGACTTTTGTTGACTTTTGGCATTCTCCACCCATTTTGCACATCTTCGACCATTTTCTCATCTTCTTTCGAGATGGTAGACGACATTCCACGCTATAGAACTTCTCCCCAGATGGAGGTGGATCCAGAGCTTGAGCCACTGCCACTCAGCGTTCAGCCTTTTCACCCGGTGACGTATCATCCCAAGATACATGTGCTACCACCCAATATCATTTGTCAGTTCAAAGGGTTTGCACAAGGCGCACCAGAGGACCTCTTACTGCGCAAGCCGGAGTCACATTTATCTCATGGCGCCTCTGAGGTATACATTGCATTCTCACATTTTCCCAATATACGTTGCACTGCTTGCCTAAATCACACTCTTGCACTGTATTTCTTACACTGCCTTTCATCTGCTTGTTCTGATCACAGGGGGATTCACACACCATCAGAGGATACGGGACCACCTCCGCGAGAGTGTGGTACACAGAGCTCTCCGACGATGTTCGCCACATTATCGATGAGGTCAGCTTTGGCTCATTCTGTATGGGACTTTCATACCTCATAGCTAGTCGGTCTTTACTGGGTGCCCTGGTGGAGAGGTGGTAGGATACCACCGATTCCTTTCACTTCTCTACCGCAGGGGAGATGACGATGACTCCCTTCAATTTCTCCATGCTCACTGACATAGAAATGGGAGGTCATCCGATTCCTTACGACACGGATATAGGCGAGTAGGAGGCCGCCCAGATTTATCTGCTGGGGACTCGCCCACTTATCTCTCGATCAGGGATGGTCCGATACACCTGGTTTACAGACCATTTTAGAGGGACAGAACCAGAGACCTGAGAGGAGACCGAGCAGTATGCTTGAGGTTTTCTGATGTTCCTGTTTGGCACTACCCTGTTCGCTGACTAGGCGAACACCGTCGGGCTATACCTCATGAACGCCCTGGTGGACTTGTCCCGTTTCCGATTCTGCGATTGGGGCGACGCTGGCTTGGCCACCTTATACAGATACATGAGCTCGACCTCCTGTAGGAGTGGACATCTGATAGGAGGCTACTGGAGGACCTGGGAGGTATGCTTTACTTTTCTGTTTTGCATTTCCTATTGTGCTTTCTGGTTGGCACCTTTTGTACATTGCACACACTGTGTACTACACACATAATTTGCTTTCTGCTTTACACACTCCGTACACCGCACACACACAGCCTGTTTTCTGTTTTACTTTCCTTGTATTCTTGTAATAACCCTCACGCTATCCTAACCATACTCATATGCATTCATGTGATTCTGTCTTGTAAGATTGCGTTTCAAGTCTTGTCCTTGTTCGTTTAAGTGTTACAACATGTTTTGTACCTTGCTTGGTGTGAGTTTAGCCGAGGTCGTCTTCAGTCTAGAATTACCTTGGAACCACTTTGTTTGACCTCCACCTTCACCCTGACATATTGGCCGAGATGTCATTACCTAGGCCGAGGTGTTCATCACCAAGGCTGAGGTGTGTATCATCTAGGCCGAGATGTTACCTTTGCACCTAAGTGATCTTGTCCCGGAGTGGTATGACCTAGACCGAGATGTGGCACATCTAGGCCAAGGTGTGGCACATCTTAGTCAATTGTTGTCCTTCCTAGCCGAGGTCACTGTTCCCTTACATGCCGATGCCTTGCTTTTAGCCGAGATCATTGCCTACCGAAGTTCCCATGCCATCTTGGTTGTTGAACACACTTTGTCATAGTCTTGTCTTGTCACTTAGCCACCTTTTTGAGTAGCACCAACCAGCCGCTGCCACGTGCCCCTGTAGAGGGTTAAGTCAGCCAGCAGACCTAGAAATATATCATTTTGCTGTATGTCTTTGTTTGTGAGGAGAGAGAAGCTCTAGAAGAAGAAGAAGTTTTAGAGTGAGAGAGTGGGCTTTTGAGCTTGATTCCTAGAGATCAAACCATTAGATTCGCGTATTGAGGTTAGATTCTTGATGTACTCTTGTCGTTCTTATTGATCATCTAGCTGCATTGCACGATCGAACCTGTTCTGCATGTTATGCATCGATTTAAAGTTGGTTTTAGAAAGAGAAAATAGTGTTCATGTGTTCTTGAAGAAAAAGTCTTGGTTGATCTGAAAGCTTGCATTAAGGTTCATGTTTTTATGTTTGTTCTCACAAGATCCTTGAATATGGGTACCCAGGTCCATGTTTTTGAACTCATAGCATGAAATCTCAGATTTTGTAATAGCAAATTATGATCTTTGCATTCATCTTCCTCATGTTCATGTTCTTCATGTTCATCATGTTCTTCAAGAGAGGGAAACCCAGATTTTTCCCGACTTCATTCCTTTGAATGTGGCCATCGAGGCCACACCTCGGCAAGGGGGTGTGGAACCTCGGCCTAGACCCAGCATGTTTTCCCGAGATAAAGAACTGTGTTTGTTTTGATTTGACTTAGTCTTGAGAAATGCCGAGATCATCTGCATGCATGTGAAACTTATTTGAAAGTGCATTCAACCGACTTTGCCATGTGTTTGTAGGATTCGGACTTGCCTTGACCCCGACGTTTGAAGAACTAAGTGAGTGGTATTTTTAATAAAGCTATGTTATAATGCTTTGATAAAAGTCTTGTTTTGCTTCGTTTTGAAAAGTATTTGTAAGCATGAATGGTTATTCCTAGTTGGAAAATATACATACTACCTTGTTTTGATGACATTCTTGGAAGTCCGTACGTGCTAAGGGACTATAAGCATTTGTAGCACAAAGTTTGGAAGTCCGTACGTGCTAAGGGACTATAAGCATTTGTAGCACAAAGTTTGGAAGTCCGTACGTGCTAAGGGACTCTAAGCATTAGTAGCACTAGTCCTTAGTGTCAGGGGACTATAATGCAACGGCACCCTTGAATTGAGATATCTCCCTTGTCTTGCCTTGTTTGCCACTGACGGTTTACCGCGTGGGCTAGTTTGCCGAGATGTCATCACTTGTATTATAATGATGTTAGTGAGCATCCTTTGAAACTTGACAGATTGGATGATGAACTTGGTTCATCCCTTGACTTGCACTAATTATGTTATGTATTGTTTGATAAAGATCTTGAATGCCAGTCATGCAAACCCCTTTATTACTTATACCATTCACTGAGTATCCAAGCTCACCCTCTCTATATATATGTAGGTGATGAGCAGGAAGGCGGTGACGCCTAGGTGTGATTCGCGAGCTTGTTTTGGGTTTTTGTTATGTCGGCCTAACTTGTGTTCATGTCGGCAGTCTTGAAAATTATGCTTCTCGGCTTATAATACTTGTAATTTACACATGTCGACTTGAGAAGCCTTTTGATCAAGATGTAATATGTATTTTGTACTTCATTGTATTTGTATTCAAGTTGTAAAATTAGGTAAAGTTGTATGCCATTCCATGTAACTTGCGCACTGCTCTTATGGATCACTTGTATTTTTAAATTATTGCTTCCGCACTTGTGAGCCCCATATATATTTATACTCTGATTGTGTGTGGATTTTGAAGATTGGCCTTCGGTAATCCTGGATTACTGGCCATCACGGCACCAAACTACTAGGGGCGGTTTGGGGTCGTGACAATTCTGCACATACACAAAGTCTACTTTTTGCTTTACACACTCTGGATTTATCTGTTGTATGCTCACTATCCTCCTTTTGCAGTTATGGGTGTATGCCTACTTTCTGGCACTTTCCCCAGAGCCAGAGGTGGAAATGCTACCTGTCATACCATACTCTTACCGATACGACGGGAGATGCTAGCAGAGGTCTCGGGAGTCCTTCCTCTTCTTCCGTCGATACTTTGACATTGTGACCGCGACTGATGTAACTCTAGATTCTCTATTATTTCCATTTTCCTTCGATTCTGATTCATATTGTAATATCTGATGACACCTAACAATCTGCACCTCTCTATTTACAGATCATTTGGCAGCCCTGGGCAATGATGCCTCAGGAAGTTAGAGATCAGTTCACTGGTGCTCGAGAGGCCTCCCGCTTCCGGCTCTTGCTCGAGGGCTTAGTTTGTCGGGCATGGTTCTTAGGGGAGCGGTTCTTACACCAGACCATTGGCTTGCCCGAGCCGGTAGTTCCCATGCCACCTCTGACATATATGAGAGCCACAGAGAAGTTCACTTTTCAGGAGATGATTGATTTCACCAGGGGCTGGGACGCCGACTTCTTCTGAGTCGAGGGTGATTACACAACCTTTATTCAGACATACCTCATGTCACCTCTGACTGGCGTCCCTGGAGGTGAGAGAGCAAGGGCTCCAGCTGGAAGAGAGAGAGGCAGAGGGGCCAGGGCAACCAGGACCCGTGGCAAGAGAGACGTTCAGTCGGGACAGAGGACGGGGTGGCCAAAGTTGCCTACCACACTCACCTATTGGCGGCATATTGAGGAGGCTTGCCGGATCCCCATTGAGCCCGCACCAGCTGGGCATGAGCTTGTCGGGGTTCGAGGCTTGACTCTAGTATGTACCATACTTTACACTTTACATGTTCAATTCATTTCAGTTATGCTTTATAGAACATTGATCCTCTCAACGCATTTGCAGGCACCTATAGAGTATACCGAGCAGGCCTTCGAGTTGGTGGCTTCCCTGACAGAGATGGTGCAGATGAGCATGAACCTGCTTAGCCTCTACAGGATTTTGGTAATTTCCTTCAGTTTGCACTTCATGTCATGAAATTTTCTGCTGATACATTAGCATTTCAACTATAATCTGTTCCACACTGCACTGATCTGATACACTGCATTCAAACACTACATTGATACACCGTTTCCATACATTGCACCCATACACTGCACCTATAAACTGCATACTATAAATCATCTTTTGCCTCTAATATACACCGCGAATGATGTATTTTGACAAACTACCCTTTTTAGATCCCAGCCCCACCGGACGCTCCAGCGGAAGCTACAGCAGGACCATCAGTGCCTCCTTTGACAGCAGGGAGAGGGAGACGAAAGGCTCCAGCGTGCAGTCGAGGGAGAGCTAGGAGCACCCGTGGCAAGAGTGGCCCTTTAGATCCCACCCCGGACGATAATGATGATGATGAGATAGGCGAGGATAAGGAGGTAGCGAGTCCACAGTCAGAGTCATCTGAGGATGGAGAGGATGACACCGACTCAAATTCTAAGGACGGATATGATACTGAGGCAGGTTTAGCAGCTAGTTCAGATGCGGAGGACTCTGACAATGGTGCTGATAGCGATAGCTCTGAGTCCATGCCCAGGAAGAAGACGAAGAGAGCCTCTCGATCCTGAGGTGGATGGCACCGATTTAGATGTTTTACTTAGTTTCTTTTTTGCTAGTAGTGTTAGCACATTGTACAGTTTTAGACAGTTTTATTTTCTTAAAAACTTGTACTCTTTGTGAAAAGAAACCATGATCGGAATGAAAATCAGCTTTTGAAAAGAAAAATGTTGTGTTTTACATTCTGAGCATCGCATTGCACCACATTGCACAAAAACGGGATTGAAAACTGAACTTTGTACATTGTATTGGCAATTGCTTAATCAGGTAATGAATCGATCGACACATAACAAATAGAGTAAAATAACTCAATGAACAACTAACGATAACAACTCGATAAACAATGCAACAACTCGATACAAAACAACATCGATACAACTCAATAAGCAGCATAATAACTTGATAAACAAATCGAAACAACACAAAAGTGACTCAACAAAACTACTAAAACAGAACAACGGAATATGCCAAGAGCAGAACAAAACACAAGCTCTCAACACATAGAAATTGACCTGAGGACAGATCAGAGGATAAAACAGGAGGCCATCGGCTAGAAACAGAGGCTATCGACCACCAATGGTGGCTGTCAGCCAGCAACAGGGCCGGTTGGCTACAAAAGGTGGTCGGTCGTTCCAGCTTTGTTTTTGCCACAAATGGAACCATTCTTCGCTGGAAAACTCTTAAATTGGATTGCATCTTTAGATGGCTCGAAAAAAGTGAATTTTCGAGATTTTGGGATAAATGCACTATTCCCACTAAGTTGGACCCCACTGTGTTTTTCGTGTCTCCATGCCGCGGCTAGATGTTGGAACCGGGTACACATGTGTTCAACTTCGGGAGGCAAGAGATGTGTCCAATAATTGAAGAGTTCTAAGTTTTGATGGAATCCCAGCATGACGAGGAAATCTTGCCCCAATCCCGTTTTAGTCATATCCAGGCTTTAAAAAGGATGTGTGGGCTCACTCTACACGATGCCCGATCCTTGGTTCACAACGAAGAACTAGACATTCCTAGTTTGATTCATCGATTTTCTGACACCGGCGACCGTGGCGACCGTCTCTGGCAAGGTTTTCGGCAACATGCCCTTTGCTTGTGTATGTTGGCTCATTTCCTGCTTGCGCCTGGCTTTGGAGGGTCTAGCATTCGCTTGATCGAAGTAGCCCAAGGCTTAAAAGAGGATAAGAGTTGCATTGGCTTGACACTAGCCGAGACTTTGATGGGTTTGGACGCCTTCCATAGGCGGGAGACAACCAAATTGGCAGGGAGTCCACTACTTTAGCAGGTAATGTTTCCCACCCTTCTCACATGTGTTTCTCACATCACTCGGCCCTCAAGCTCCGTTTTTGTCTCAAAACCCTTTCTCACTTTTCTCTCCACGTACACCTCTCTATTCTTTAATCTCTCTTATTTTTCATCCATCCCCAGATATGGCTCATGGACAGGTTGAAGGTAGTGGATTCTTGCCCTGCATATTCAGCGCGAGGCTATTTCTTTCGCCAACGGCTCGTTGATTTCCCGAACGAGGGATGGTGGTGCCATTGGATGTGCAACAGATCTGCTGCTGACATTGCTTGGCATTGCCCTTGGCTCGATCTACCTGAGACGAGCTACAGCATGTGTCGACAACCTGGCATTTAGTTGATTGGCTTGACATACTATGTCTTTTATTTCCCATTCTAGTTCAGGCGTTAGTTCGAACACGACCAGACTCGCCCAGAAGAAGGAGTAGAGTACCCGGCCTCATTTCCAATCTGAGGTTCACAACTAGCTCGATATCCCACTACATGGAGGACAAGAGAACTTCTGGCTCCCGCTCCTAATTTCAGTTGCACCCTTTCTGGCGAATGCATAGTTTGGCTTGAAAATAAGGTGCAAATCGAGCCTACTTTAGCATCTAGAGCTTCCACAAGCTCTGGGAGGGGACACAAGAACACCTAACTCATTTCTACCCTAAATTTATTGCTTTGATCTAACTTTCAAGTTTTCCTTTTGAATATAATAAAAAGCAACTTTGATGTGTATCAAAAGTTAGAGGACTTTGTATTGAAATCAATGAAATTGAAGTTTTGGACACTAAAAAATTTTCTTTTGGTCCAAAAATGGTCTAAGTTGTAAAAAGATTAATTTGAACAAAAATCAACTTTTATTAAAACTTTCCAAAACTATTTTCGATAAGGATCACAACTTGACACACATGCAATCTATCCTCGAGATATACAACCCCGAATCCAGCAAATGGAAAGTTGCCTCTTGTCTGAATAGCACCGCACTGCACTGTAACCAGCTCTCATAGTGAAGACCATAACCGAACTCTTGGAAACAAAAAAGACAAAGATGACCAGAACAATCTCATGGACACAGTTGATTTGGAAGTGTTTATGGCTGGACATCAGAATGAAGTTGCCTACATATCCCAAAGATGGGAATCAAGCCTTACGTAGTTCGGTTCGAGTTCACTCGGGTATTAACACTCTCCTTTTGCGCTCTAACTTTTGCCAAGGCCACCCTTTCTGGGTTTTCAACCTTGCGAGCTCAGTTTTTTTTTTATTTTAAATTTTTTATGCTCTAACTTTTGCTTAGGTCGCCCTTTCGAGTTTTCGGCCTAGTGAGCCTCTCAAGGATAGTATTTCTTTAACTCGTCCATGTTGATTGGTTAGGAGAACTCCAGGCCATCTAGGTCCATAAGAATGATAGCTCTACCCAACCTGATTGATTTGATGATGTAAGGACCAGTCCAATTAGGTCTGAACTTGCCCTTAGGGTCATGGATAGGAGCCCAGTTGTCATTGAGCACCAAATTCCCTTCCTTAAGATTCCTGGACTTAACTTTCTTATTGAAAGCCCTGGTAATTCTGCGTTGATAACGTTGGACATGGTACAGTGCTTTCAGCCTCCTCTTGTCGAACAACATAAGTTCCTCGAACCTGCTCTGTTGCCAATCCACTTCTGCTATTTGGCACTCAGCCATAACCCGCAGCGACGGAACCTCAACTTTAATCGGCAGAACAGTTTCCATCCCATAAACCAGAGAGTACGGAGTTGCCTCAATAGATGTTCGAATTGAAGTCCTATAGCCCCAAAGAGCAAATGGCAATTTGTCTGGCCAGTTCCTGTAGGTCTCCACCATCTTCTGTAGCATGTGCTTGACGTTCTTGTTGACAGCCTCAACAGCTCCATTGGTTTGCAGCCGATATGTGGATGACTTATGAAAAGCCATGTTGTACTTCTCCAACAAGTCGATCACTTCTTTCTTAAAGTGGGAACCATTGTCTGAGATGATCTCATTTGGGGCCCCATAACGACAAATGATGTTATTCCTGATAAACATGGCTACATGCGACCCTTTTAGCACTGAATAGGATTGGGCCTCGACCCACTTTGTAAAGTAGTCTATTGCCACCAAGATATAGTCATGTCCCGTTTGAGCCTTTCGGCATAACTGCTCCAATAACATCAATTCCCCAGACTGAAAACGACCATGGTGAAGTCATGTTGTACAACTTCGACAGTGGGATGTTCATGCGATTTGCATGAATCTGACATTTGTGGCATCGCTGAACAATACCAATACAATCCTCCTCCATGGTTGACCAGTAATAATCCTATGTGAGAATCTTCCGATTACTCCACTCATGTGCGATTCACACTCTCCTCCATGGATAGCCTTCATTAGGTGCTTCGACTCTTTTTCATCAACACATAGCTTATGCATTCCTAGATGGTCTCATTTGTGCAGTTTACCCCCGCATATGATAAACTGAGGAGCCATTTGCCGTATTACCCTTTATCTTTGGCATTTGCCCCTAGTGGATAAGCCTCATTTTCCAGGAAGTTCCAGATGTCATGATACTAGGGGTTTTGATCTTGCACTTCATCTATTGCGGCGATCAACTCATAGATCGACATATATCTCTATTCAATAATGATCGGACGCATCCGGACTCCCAAAAGGATGTCTATCATAGAAGATAGAGTTTATAATGCGTCTGCAAACTTGTTGTTCTCTCTTAACAGAAACATGAAGGTTAGCTTCTCAAACTTAGGAATCAGAACATCCAGGGTTTGGTGGTAGATTCTTCCTTAACCTTCCAATCTCCTTTCGCTTGAGGCACATCCAGGTTCAAGTCCCCAATGACGTCTAACCATTTTGCCCTTAGTTCCAGGGCAGCTTCCAAGCCAGCAATACATGCCTTGTATTCTGCTTCATTGTTCGATACTTTAAACCGGAGTTTGAAAGTTAAGGGTACGCGAGAATTGTCGGGTGCTTTCAGCAACACTCCTATCCCATAACTGTACTAGTTAGACGCTCCGTCAAAGTACATGGTCCAAATCTCTTCCTCGACCTGTAGAATGGCCTCATCTGGGAACAAATACTCTATTGTTTCATCCCCCTCCACTGGGTGATCAGCCAGAAACTCAGCTGCCACTCTTCCCTTGACAGACTTGCGAGTCACATATTTCAAATCAAATTCGGAGAGAATAAGCAACCAATGGGCTAGCCTACCCGTAAGTGCTGGTTTCTCGAAGAGATATTTGATGGGATCTAATCTCAAACCAGAATTACGAAGTTAGCTAACAGGTAGTGCCTCAACTTCCTGGTAGCCCATATCAAGGCCAAGCAAGCTTTCCCCAGTGGAGTGTAATAGGTCTCATATTCTAGCATCTTCTTGCTCAGGTAATAGATGGCTTTCTCTACTCTATCCTTATATTCCTACGCAAGTATGCAGCCCATAGTCGTGTTGGTTACTGACAGATACAAAATCAACGACTTCCCCGACTTTGGTGGTGATAATACGGGCAGGTTCTGAAGGTACTGCTTGATCTACTCAAAAGCAACCTGGCACTGGTCATCCCACCGGAATTTCTTTCCTTTCTTCATGAGACCAAATAGTGGTTCACAAGTCAAGGTTAATTTTGAAATAAACCGTCTATGAATTGCACTTTACCTAGAAAGTCGCGCACCTCCTTTTCACTCCTTAGTGGTGGCATTTCTAGGATGGTGTAAACGCGTCCCGCGAGGGAGGCCTTCGCTACTACAGTTCGGACTCGATTTTGTGTTTGCGGTTTTTAATCTTGAACCAAAGAGTCCAAATCCGGCAAATCGTTTTGAGAAACAGATTTTTTGAAAAGAAGTGCCAAACATGGACTGCTTTGCCAGATACAGAGTCGCCAGCTAAATATTTTAAAATGGGGAAATTTAGGAAACCCTGACTCGGTGCTGAAGGCCACATGTCCGTCATCACCGGAGTTGTCTCGGCTCGGGAGCTTGGGTACGATCGGGGAAGGTCAGCTATGAGCACCCCCTTTCGCCCGGTCCGAAGACCGGCCACTACTAACCATGATATCCGATTTTGAAAACGTTATGTGTTCGTATTCCATTTATTAGCCTAGAATTACTATGTTATGCGCGCAGCAAACAAGTATAGACTAGATTGCCTAATTTGGAAACAAGCATTGCATATCCGTTTGTTTTGAAAAGCGCTTTGGAATTTGCTACTCTCAAGTAGGCTAAAACACGGATTTCAACGAGTTTTTCCAACTCAAACAATCCAACCTTCACCCACGGGCATTCAAACAGTAATATCACGTAAGCATTTAGCCGCATGGCAAGCATACTATCATGGCAACATTCACACGCATGCGAGATGCTAAAACATTTTAAAATACTTACATAGTACTCCATGTCAAAATAATAAACTAGTTAGCAAACATGCATGTCCTAGTTCATGTTAAGAATGGCTAATGCATCGCATGCAAAAATGCAATCTAGACAGGCTCGGCTAACCTAAACATGGCATGTGAAAATGCACAACCAACATGTATTCAGTTTTGAATTTGAAGTACAAATGCAGTTAGCATGATGTACCGAGCCCGGTGCATGAAAAGCAAATGTATGAATGCACGCATGCATTGCATAAGGTATGCTAATTTAAACGTGCCCTAAAACTAACCATCATAAGCTGGTAAGTAAAAGGGAAGAAAGAAGTGGGGATTGGAAGACATTCACACACCCACCCACACTTATTACAAATTTGCCCTCACTCAGAGGGACCAAATAAATAATACAAATTAATTAACTACGCAAGCTAATTAAATATTACAAATTGCCTAACTAATTAATAAACTAATTAAGCTAGGAAAACAGATAAACCGCCTCGGGAGGAGGGCCAAATGCAGCGCATGCCCGGATCTTGCTCGGAAATGCACCGCCATGCATAGGCTGCCTCTATTTTCCTTCCTTCACTCCTCTGGAGGTTGTCAAAACCTCAGAATTGCTTCTCTGGACATTGAGGAGTGCCACCGGCTGAATAGAATTGTCACCGGCAGTGTGTTATGGACATCGGCACAAAATGAAGCTGTCGGCAGAGAAGGGATTGCCGGTCGGCACTTGACACTGCCGGTCGGCAAAGTGTTCCTGCAGAATCTGCAATTGACAACAACAGAGGGCAAGGCAAAGCATGGCAGCACAATTCAAGGCATATATGCACCAATCATGTCCCTTATCATGGTAATGACTCAAAGGGGCATGTGTCTCGATTCTCGGACCACCAATCACGCATTTCCATGCATGATGGCCCAAAGAATCAAGTATGCAACTTTCATGTCGAATGAAATGCAAACCATACAAACAAACCAAGGCCCAATTCCCATCATCAACTCAAAGAACAAGGCATGCATGCAAGATGCAATGCAACCTAGGCATACAAGCTAAGGATGCAACATGACATGGCAAGACACTTATGCAAGCATGCAAGCATGCATGTGGCAATGCAAACCAATGAAAAGATGGACTTATACATGGTTTAGGCAGCTCTAATTAGGCCTAAAACAAGGGCCAAAGTGCTATAATATGAGGGACCAAATACATACACACATGCACATAATTGAGAGCCAACACTTAAGCACAAATGGGGTAACTCTCAAACACATTTGAAAGAAGGTAATCATGGACATATAGCATGCAACATAATCATTAAAAATCATGTTAAAACATGGTGCCAAACCAAGCAATAAATCAAGCCAAGCATGTAACAAATGGCCTAAGTGTTCAAAGCAAACCAATGGAGTATTGAACTACACTTAGCAAGACCAAACATGGTATGAACTTATTGACCAAAAACAGAGTTTTAGGACATTAAGACAAGGCCTAAGGATCACTTAGATGGCATCCAAATGACTTAAGTTCAAAGGCATGCACAATGGCCAAAACATGGAGCATACTACACAAGCTTTCAAAGCATTAAAGATGCATCCAAGGTAAACATATAGGCATGCAAATGGGACTGAAATGACATGGTAGATGATTCCAAATTACCAAATCAATACAAAAATGTCATGGTATACGTTCACATGCTTAAAGCCAACAAGGCAAAATGCAAAGAGGCTATATGATGCATGCCAAATCCGACCCAAACAACTATGGACAGACCTAAAACATGGCAAAATATGCACAAAAGCTTCACAAGACCAAGCCTAAAACATGCTCTAACAAGGGCTAACAACCTAAAGCACATTGAGGCAATAACATGGCATTACATGGTAGGTATGCTAAGCATGCATGGTGTACCAAAACCAACAAAAAACAGAGGCATAATATGACATATTAAGCACAAAAAACAACTAAGGCATGGTCAACATGAAGCCTAGCTAGGTGCTCTCTCAAGAGGCCAAAAATGGTCTATTTCAAGGACAACAAGGAGAGGGGGCGGCCCTCTCCTTTTAGAGACTTCAAGGCACCATCTCCACCACTGAAATCCCTCAAGATTTCAGTGGTGAAGAGGCCCAAACACCAAAGTCTCGAAACTAGCTCAAAATAGCACAAAATGGGGCCTTTCAAGGCCTAAGAGGGGTCAAACACCCTCAAACCACAAAACACCCTTAATAAACAATCAAGAGGGCTAAAAAACAGAACTTTTTTGTACTATACACCAAGCTCAAAAACGAATTTAAGACAGGTAAAAATACAATGCAAGATTGGGGTAAAAAGGGGTAAGATTCTCACCCTTGAAGACCTCTTCAACAATGATGCTCCAATGGCCCTCTTTGGCTTGAGTCCAACACCAAAACACCAAGATCAGCCCCTTAGAACCTCAGTAGCTATAGGAAGGTGAAACACTATGTGTTTGTGTGCAATAGTAAGACACAAACACACTTTAACACACAGAAGAGGGAAAAAAGAGAGAGATAATATGTATCAAACCCTAACCCTAGAACTCAAACCATGAAAATGGCTGTCTAAGCTCTCTAAAATATCTCAAGTGTCTAACCCTTGCAACAAGAGAGAGCCCCTCTCTTTATAGAACTTCTTGTCTTGTAAAGCTTACAAGACAAGCTTCATAAGAGGGAGATCCCTCCATACACGTGTATGGAGGGGAGCAAAAAGCAAGACAGCTGTCTTAAAATATTTGCAAAAGCAGATGCACAGTAGTCGGCCGGCCAAAAATGCCATCTTGGCAAAAAAGAGTGCCGACCGGCACTAAATAGTGCTGACCGGCAACAAATAGTGCCGGCCGGCAATATACATTGCCGGTGGCAGCAAAAACCAGCCGGTGGCCTCTAGCCACTGCCGGTGGTGTGTGGGGATGCCTCACAAGGCATTCCCTGCCCCTCTAAGGCAAAACACAAGTGTTTGGTGTGAAACCAGACACTAAACGGTTGAGTTCGGAGATCCTAAGGCAAGGCACGCGAGCCGAGACCTCCAGGAACTCCAAACGGACACAAACATGGATAATCACCGAGCGTTCAAACAGTGATGTCCAAGTCTTGAGGACGGTCAAAAATGGGGTGTCTACAGATGGCCTTGATTTTGGAAGGATCAACCTCAATGCCCTCTGTGTAATCAAGAACCCCAGCATTTTCTCTGCTGTAACGCCAAATGTGCACTTTTGTGGATTGAGCCTCAACCGATATTGTCTGATCCGTTGGAAAAATTTCTTCAAGGTGATGTAGTGGCCCTCTCTTTCCTTGGACTTGACAATCATGTCGTCCACATACACCTTAACCTCTTTGTGGATCATATCATGCAAGATAGTGGTTGTAGCTCATTGATAAGTAGCCCTAGCATTTTTCAAACCGAACGACTTCACCCTGTAGTAGTAGGTTCCCCATGGCATGGTGAAGGCAGTCTTCTCCCTATCCTTGGGTGCCATTAAAATCTGGTTATTCTCGGAAAACCCATCCATAAAGGATAGCAATGCATGGCCTGCGGTGAAGTCCACCAATTCGTCGATGTGTAGTAGAGGAAAGTCGTCCTTCCAAACTAGCTTTGTTCAGATCTCTGAAATCCACACACACACAAATTCTGCCACATCTTTCTTCGGCACTGGAACAATGTTGGCCAACCAAGTAGGATACTCAGATACTAGCAAAAACCCTGCATCTATCTGCTTGTTGACCTCTTCTTGATTTTCAAAACCCAATCTGGGCGTATTCTTTGAAGCTTCTGCTTGACGGGTCGGGCCTCGAGGTCTAGAGGGATCCAGTGTTGTACAATCTTAGGATCAATTCCAGGCATGTTTTCGTAGGACCACGCGAAAAAATCTTTGAAATCTTTTAATAAAGAAACTAAGTGCTCGCGTTCCTCCAAGACCAGACGCGGATCCTTCTTAGTACCCACATTAATTGCAGTGATTTCATCAATCAAGGGGTTTTACAAACCTCTCCTCCTCTCGATCAATCAAATGTTTCAAAACCAGAGGAATTTCTTCCTCGTTGTTTTTATCAAAATTTTGAAAGTCATGATCAATGCAATACACAAGTGGCACAGAGAAGTACTCAGAAACAGCAGTGGTATCATTCTCATTCAAAGCTTCTAACTCATCCAATTCCTTGGTTGCAACCCATTCAAAAGAAAAGGAAAAAGATGACCTGGACAAAACAACGGCATCCTGGTTGTCAACCCCAGGAATACCGAACCCCGACTCAGAAGAACTGGAATTTGATTCCGACTCCACAGACTCTGTGGAATCAGACTCTGGTTCACTGCCTAATTCAGAACTGCTGGACAAAAAGCCCTCCTCTAGATGGCAAATGAGAGAAGGTGGGATAGATGCATCTAGAATACCACTGGAAGGGTCCACACCTGATTGATCTCCGATCATGGAAACGGTGAAGTCATCTCCCAAGCTCTCCGATTTAATTTGAGGATCCGAAAGGAGACAAGCCAGTGCTGCTCCTATCTCAAGTTCACTGCTGTTAGACTCATCCTCTGTACTCTGTTCTGCCTCAGCAGGTAGTTCGGTCTGTTCCTCTGTGAATTCATCCGCTTGTAGTTGTAGGTCAAAGAAAATCTCAAAGTCGAGCAAGTGCCGCTTCTCAGGGTTCAACCATGGCTCAGGAAAGCCGCAAAATGGGAAATGTTTCCCCTCCCAGACAAAGCGGCCATTCAGAGTTCCCTGAATTGGTCTATGTACAAGCTCGTAGGGCTTCCCATTTCGCTTAGCTTTGGCTCTTCCTGCCATTTCCTTCCCTTTTCTCACCCAATCCTCTTTGGTAGGCGTGTGACCTAAACCAAAGGCATGAGAGTTATGTGGCACTTCGGCTAGTGCGATAACGCCCTTCCGACCGCTCTTTCCCAACCCCATCCCAGGTACATACTGTAGCTTGTTCATAAGGTAGATTGATTGAGCACTAATGTACAACCCCTCACCAATAGCTAGGATCTCTTGCTCCACTTGGGCCTCAGCCAAGGTAAATCCAAACAGGAAAACATCCCTATTGCCATGTACAATCTCCAGTACTGGTGTAGTGACCTCCGGCGGAGGATGTAAAGAAGAGTTCCCAAAAACAATGGCCACCCATTTTCCAAGAGGGTACTTCAGCATCTGATGCAAGGTGGAAGAAATAGCTTTTACTTGGTGCAGCCACGGCCGTCCAATGAGCAAGTTAAAGGTAGCTAGAACATCCAGGATGTGAAACTCAATGTCCTGTTGGACCGGCCCTACCTGTGTTCTGATCTGAACTATTCCCATCACCTCTCAACTCATGTTGTCATATGCCCGGATCACCTGGGTACAAAATCTGCTGGCTTCAAGCCAATAGCATAGGCCGTGCGTGACGGACACACATTAATTGCCGACCCAGTATCAACCAGTACAACGGGAACCCACCTCTTTTTGCATTCAACTAAGATGCATAGTGGTTTGTTATGCTCAGAGCCCTCAGGCGGCAATTCCTTATCTGTGAAAGTCAAAGTCGGCGAAGCGCCTCCCGGGAAGACCAGTCCCACTAACGGTTCTGGAGTTATGTTGAAAGATAGCTTGGCCTTATCTATTGCAGACAATACAGCTTGCCAGTGCACGACAAAGCCATAAGCAACCCCCAGATAGATATGTCTACTTGGATCTTCTTTAGCTGCTTCAGTATAACTTCCTCTTCTAGTAGTTTCTCCCTCTGTTTCTCAGCTTCCTTATCCTTTTTAGATGCTTCTGGTTGGTCCAGGTGTAGGGGCTTAAAGTACCTCCCGCTCCTAGTCATGTGATCCACTTCCTCGGAATACTGAGTATCGTTTGGCAGATTCTGTCCCCAATTTTCATCAGTATGGGAAAGATGCAAATCATCATCTTCCCACCATTTTCCTCCAGCAACCGTCTGGTTTCGCTGTAAGTATTCCCACATCAACATCACAGTTATTCCCCGCAGGGCCTTTGGCTGTTCCAGTTTCCTCACTGTTCTCAACTCTTTCCTATTCAAACCGCTTCAGTACGACCTCCTGCTCTATATCGGTTGTACTAGCACTTCTCAATTCCTGAGAAAAATTCTTAGTACCGGTGCTCTTCGGCAACTTTCCCTTGTCATCGATCGTTCCGGTCCTTGTAACAGTTCCTGCTTCTGGTTGTTCTAGCTTTGGTTGATACCCCTCATCTACACCCGGTTCGTTGCTGAGCCACCCTGAATTATCCACTTATCTGTTCATATCAAACCAGTCAATTTGTACACTCCCCAGATCTTGTTCATCGAAGAACTATAGATTGCTGATGTCCTCCTCGAGATCGGCTAAATCATCCAGTCCCTGGCTTGGTCCGTCCTCCCGAACTACATTAACCTCCAGCCCTGTTGGCAACTCCACCTCTGGTCTGGCCTGATTGGTTGTCACAATGTAGTGGCAAGGGTTGTATTCCTCCTCTGCTAAGTCCACAGATCCCTCAGGTTCTGAATCGGCATTCCCATTCTCTACCAAGATTACCATGCCTTCCTCTTCTACAGTCACCACCATAGGTTTGGGTTGGGATATGGGTGCGCTCATTATGCACAAGTCTATGCTTTCTAGGATGAACAGCACCGGTTTGGGTAGGTGGGAGGGGGTGATGTATATATTGGGGTTGTAAGGGACGACCAGTGTTTGGATAAGGTTTACTTGCCGAAGTGAGGGGACCTGGTTATGTGGTGGAAGTGGGTTTGTAGTGACGTTAGGTATTTGAGAAGGCGCTATCACTTTCTTGTCAACGAGATGTTGAATCTCATGACACAATCTGGAGCATGGGTCGGTGTCATGACCATGTTGTTGGCGAAAGGCACAGTACTTGGCCGGGTTATGTTTTGGAAAAAGAGGGTCGGGTAAAGGATGAGGCTCTAGCGGCTTCAGGTGCCCTTTTTTGGTCAGGACTCTCAGTGCTGTGGATAAGGACATGTATAGAGGGGTAAAGACCCTTTGGCCTCAGGGTTGGTGTTTTGTAGCTTGTGAGGTGGTTTCGGATGTACCGGCAAAGGTATTGGCAGTTTTTGATGTGGTAGTGACCATACCAACATCAGAAGGCCTTGCAGTTGCACTACTACTCGTAGCTACATTGGAACTGCATGTGAAAGCCCTCTTAGGCTGCTCTTTCTCGTGGTCTATCAGACCTTGCTTCATTGCATCCTCTATTTGCACCCCTATTTCATGGAGGGTAGCAAAAGTAGGCAGAGGTATGACTATCATTTTTTGTAGCAGTCTTGGTTGCAGATTACGAATGACCATTCTTATCTGGTCCTTTTTAGCTGGCCGGGTGGTCATCATGGAGGCCTTGGCCCTCCATCGAGTGACAAAATTAGAGAAGCCTTCCTTCAGCTCTTGACGAGTTATTTCAAGATCACGAGTTGTGACCTCGATCTGTGTGTTGTAGGAGTATTGAGCAATAAAGGCCTCAGCCATCTCTTCTCAGCTCCTCTTCACAGAGTCTTCAAGCTTAGCATACCCAACGGCCGCAATACCCGATAACGTCCGGCCAAAAAGGGATAACTTCTGCAGTCTAGGCAAGCCCATTAGCCGCAGAATGTCTGAAAATAGCCGTAAGTGTACCATGGGATCACCCGAGCCATCAAAGCGGTCTATATACGGCATTTTAAACCTATCTAGCAATGTCACCGCCGCATCAGTATAATCGTCTTCTATATTTGGGATCGAATTAACACCCTGAGCTCGTTTAAAAAACTTCTCAAGCTTGCTCACTTTCAGCGCAATAGGGTTAACCTCAAACTCAAAGGGCGCCTTTGTTGGGTAAACCGGTGCTTTGGAAGTCTGAGGTGGAATCGGATCCATGGGGATGTCCACATTTTCCTGGACATTGGCTGTGGGAGCAAGAGCTTGGGGTACTAGAATGTTTGAAGGAGGTGGATGGGATATAGAAGCTACTGCCTGCTGCGGCTATTGTTGTTGTAGCCTAGATCAACTCAGCCTGTTGGGTTGTAATATCCACTTAGCGAGTGGTGACTTCCACTTGGCGGGCAGTGTCCAGCTGCATATTCTCGATAGTGTGTTGAAGTTGGCGTAGCATTTCTTCCATGCTGTCTAAGGGGTGCTGATCTATCGGAACTAGTGTGTACTCTCTTTCCAAGGTGGAAGCAGAAAACTGGACTTCGTTGAAGGAAGGTAACTATCGAACCGGTGAGTTATGCTTGACTCTCCTCCGTCTTGTAACCAGGGGTAGAGAAGCAAACACTGGTTGTCCTCTTACAAGATCCCCAGATCGAAAAAGTCGCCTTACTCGAGTCCAAGGTTCTTGGGGGGTAACTGCCACGTCTGACGCAATTGTGAAACACTACCTTGCAAAAAGAAAATAAAGCAAAAGAAACAAAAATCAAAAAAACGCACAACACCTCGACTTAGACAGAAACAACACACAGTTGTAATCTTAAGTTGGATGAGCATACTCAACCACTGATTTTTGCCCCAAATTTCTGCCTCAAAACTGATACCCTCAAACTGATACCCAGACTTGCAACTGATACATACATTCTTGTAGAGTTTCACTCTAAAAGCACGTATCAAGCAAGTGAGAGCCAAAACACCCCTATGGTGGGGTAGGGTTACCCTGTCATAGTTTCGTCAGGAACTAGGGATTCACTACGTAAACAAGCGGTTTCAAACAATCCTACATTCGGGTGAGCAACATGTCCTAGTTTGGAACAGTCTCTATAGCTTCCGATATACAACTAGGCCGATTGGTCAAAAAGGGAACCTCAGCAAGACTACCTAATATACCTCTCACACCTAACACCGAGAAGTGAAAAGAGGATCAAACGGTACAAAGGTAGTCCAGATCCAAGGCTTGTGTTCCCATCGTGGCATAGCCCACAACCGGTCAGCCTTATGGTACGCTTTTCTAAGCGAGCCTCCGGAAAACCGCTCAGGAATAGCAGATGGCAAACACTATGACTTAAGCGCACCAATGCAAATGTAATGCAAAGAAACACATAAGTATAGATAAAATAACATATTATGAGTTCGAGTCAAGTTCTCTAAGTCCCCAGCAGAGTCGCCAGAAACTATGGACTCACTTTTTTCTGCACCCCCGCCTTTCGGAAAGGGTTTGAAAAGAAGGCCTCATAGTTCGGACTCCCGCGGTTCTGAATCTAGTCCCATAAGTGCAATGTGAAACTGATAATCACCAAACAGTCCAATCCAGCAAATCATTTTGGAAAATCGATTTTAAATCAAATAATGCCAAAATTAGACTACTTTGCCATATTACAGAGTCGCCACCTAAATATGTTATTTTTGAGAAAATTTAGGAAACCCTGACTTGTGCCAAAGGCCACGTGTCCATCATCACCAAATTTGCGTCGGCTTGGGAACTTGGGTATGAAGAGGGAAGGTCATGAAATGAGCACCCCCACTCACCCGATCAAAGATCAACCTCTACTAATCATGATATGTCATTTTATAAACATTATGCATTCTTGTTCCAATTATTAATCTAACTTTACTATGTGATGCACATAAGCAAGTATAGACTAAAATTGCAAGAATTGGAACAATTTAACTCGTGTTTATTTTCGAAAATGGTTTGATTTGCGACCCTCAAGTGGGCTTAAAAATGCGGATTTGCCACCAAACATAGTGGGCATGAAACAAGGTTTTGCCATGACAAAGTGGGCTTAAAAACTCACATTCATTGAATTTCTCCACCTCAAACAACAAAGCCTTCATTCACTGGCATTCATGCAGCTTATCATTTAAGCGCATAGCCTTATAGAAGCATGTGAAACATGGCAGTATGGCAATCACACTCATACAAGTATGCTAAAGCATAAAACTTACCTAGTACTCCTAGCCAAAACAGAAAATAGTTAGAAATATGCATGATCCGAACTACGCAAGATGACTAATGTAACACATACAATAACGCAACTAAATAGGCTCGAGTACCTAATCATGGAATTTGCAACACTTTGATAGCATGCTTTGAAACACATATTCAAAGAAGTGTATTGAAATTGCAATGCAGCTTGAATGTTGTGCCGAGCCTCGGTGCATGCAAGACAAATGAATGGATGTAAGCATGCGATATGCTAATCAAAACATGTCCCTAATTTAACCATCAAAAGCAATTAAATAAAAGGGAGAAAGATGTGGGGTTGGAAGACATACACACACGTACGCACACTTATTACAACATTATGCCCTCATGAAGGAGGGTCTGAATGAATGAGCTAAGCAACTAGCTACGCTAATTAAACTAACTATTACAAAACGAATTAATTAACTACTCTAGTCAATTGTTACAACAATTGAAACAAAGTAACTAACTATTCTAAGCTAGCTAAATATTACAAACCGAATTAAGCTAATTAATTACGAAATGAATTAATTAACTAAGTAGTTACAACATTTGAATTAACTAGCTATTCTAAGCTAACTAAAGCAATTAAATGGCCTCGAGGGTGAAGGATGCATGCATGCCTGGTTGTTTTCCTCCCGAAAATCCACTGCCTTGCTATTGGATGCCTTTGTTTGCACTCGCTTGAACACCGACAGTGTTGCCAACTTCCAGAATGCCTCTGCTCCAACTCAGGAACACACTTGTGCAAAATTTCATTTATGGCCGGTTGGCTACCAATGGTGACTGTCGGCTACCATTGGTGGTCGGTCGGCTGCTGGTGGTGGCTAGTCAGCCACTACTGGCGGCCAGTCAGCCACCCCTTCCCTGAACTTCCATTTTTTGCTGTAATAGAGAGCAAACAGAGGCAAAGCAGTGTAATCTCAAGGTTTGTGTGCATTGCTACTCTCCTTATCATTACACAAGTTCAAAAGAGTGAAATTCTCGGCCCTAAAACCATCAACCAAGCATTTTCAATGCATGATGGCTAAGGAACCAAGCTTGCACAAGTTAATGAATGCAAAACACGACTCTACAAAACCACAACCCTATCATGCACGATCAAGGGTGATGGTGACCAAGAAAAGTGACACGTTTCATCATTTTGAGTATGAAACGTCCCATTTTTCTCGTGTTCGAATTAACGTCCGATCCAAACACATGCAATGAAACACGAAGATGCTTAATCTTGCCTCTTTTACTTTGTTCATTTTGTTTACACATTTTAACTTACCAATCCATTCTTTAATTGATTAGTCCAAAAGGTGAGTGTCCTCTAATTGAAAGTAGGCTTAAACCACAAGTGCCTTGAGCATGAAATAGAGCTCAAACTGTTGGTAATGAACTCCCGAAGGAATTAAACCATTAGGCATGAGGGTCTCAATTTCACACTCAAGCCGACAAGGGGTTCAAAGCCACCTTCAAAATAAATGAAAGAGTGAAGAATAGAGGGAGATTGTAGAGATTTTTGTGCTAAAATGAAGTGCAAAATGACACTAAAACATGCAAGAAACTTATGCAATTCATGCTAAAAAGCCTAAAACATTAAGCTAGGGAAGCCTCTTTACACTATAACCACACAACACATGCCTCAAAGGACCAAACCAGCTCAAAACAGAGCTGAAACTAGTCAAAATAGTAGCAAAAACATGTTGAGATTAAGGTACAAAATGCTAGAAAAACATGATCACATGCTAAGCTATCTAGGCTTGCAAACAAGACACAAGGAGGGGAGGCTACCCCCTCCAATTTTGGACTTCAAAAAAAAGTTTTTTCCATTGAAATAACTCTAAATTTCAGTGGTTTGAAGGCCCAAAAATTTTGATTTGAATATGCTAAAAGATGGCGCAAAAGCTTACACAATCAAGCAACAAGAATGGTGGATCACCCCTTAGCACAAAATAACCTCAAACCATCATATTAAGCCTCAAAAAACAAATTTTTTTTTGTAGTTGAAAACCAACTCAAAAACAATACAAAAGGATGGAAAAATGAGTAGTCAAAACAAGTACACTAAGCAAGTAAACTACCTCTTGAAGCTCGAGCACGAAATAACCTCAAATTCCAACTCTAACCTCCTTCAAGAGCTCAAACTAGACCCCAAAGAACCTCAGCTCAAAGGTGAGAGTGTTTGGTTAAGGCTTGATGTACAAAGATGTAGAGAAAGAAGGCTTTAAGGCATAAAACAAGAAGAGAGAGAGAGAAAGAATTCTAGAGAGAGAAAGAGAGAAATTTGATCCAAACTTTCTAACCCCTCAAAATGGAGGAGAGCATCCCCTGTATATAGAAAAACAAGATTGGAGCTTGTATTCATCCCTCCATACATGTGTATGGAGATGCACTTCAGTGAACAACAACTGGCACAACTGGCAACCAAATATCTGAAAAAGGAGAAAAATGGCTGTCAGCCACCACTGGTGGCCAACCGGCCATCAATGTAGCTGACTGGCCATCAACATAGCCGACCGGTCACCATTGGTGACCAACAGGCACAAGTCATGGCCGATAGGCTATGGGGATAGCCAACAAGCCACCCTCCCCTCCAGATTTGAAACAACAAGCTCTTGGTCCACAACCAAGCATAAAATAGATAAGGTTCGAAGGCTTAAAGATGAAGTGCTCGGCCAAGATCTTTGGGCATTCAACACAAACACGAGCATACAAAATCATCGAGTGTTCAAACGACGACGTCCAAGTCTCGAGGACGGTTAAAAATGGGGTGTCTACACTTGTAAGAAGTCATTCCAAGAGCTTAAGGTTAGACTTACCACTGCTCCAGTCTTGATTATTTTGGAGAGGGGTTTGGGCTATTTGGTATATTGTGATGCCTCACGAGAAGGTTTGGGTTGTGTATTGATGCAAAAGGTAAAGGTAGTAGCCTATGGCTCACGATAGTTAAAAACACATAAGAGGAATTACCCTACCCATGATCTAGAGTTAGCAATGGTGATATTTTCCTTGAAGATTTGGAGGCATTATCTGTATAGTGAGAGATTCGAGGTGTTTTCTGATCATAAGAGCCTGAATTATTTGTTTACTTAGAAAGACTTAAATTTGAAGCAGAGAAGGTGAATGGAGTTCATAGAAGACTATGACCTTGAGTTGCATGATCATCTTGGGAATGCCAATGTAGTGGCTGATGCCTTGAGTAGGAAGTCTATTAGCAGTGTGGCTTGTGTTACCATCCGAGAATGGGAGATGTTGGGTGTTCTTGGGGAGTTCGACTTGCATCTTTGCTAGTCCATTGAGCCTGCGGCTTTAGTTACAGTAGTTACTTAACCTACGCTTGTGAACCGAGTGTTAGAAGCACAAAGGGGTGACCTAGAGGTAGAATTCCTTCGGGAGAAGATTTCTAGTGGGAAGATGGAAAGAGGTTTGACTGTGTATCCCGACCAGAGTGTGAGATATCGTTACCGTTTATTCGTGTCGGAGTCTTGCCAAGAGGAAGTACTCCGGGAGTTTCACCATTCATGCCTTGTGACGTATCCGGGAGGCACAAAGATGTATCACGACCTTAGTTGCCAGTTTTGGTGGAGTGGTATGAAGAAAGATGTAGCTATGTTTGTATCGAAATACCTTACTTGTCAGCAAGTGAAGGCCGAACATTAGAGGTCAGTGGGTTTGTTGCAACTCTTGCCCATAGCCGAGTGGAAATGGGAGCATGTCACGATGGATTTTGTTGTGTAGTGATGCCATTTGGGTGGTAGTTGACCGGTTAAACAAGTCTGCGCACTTCATACCTATGTGCGTGAATGATTCGGTAGACTATTTTGCCGATTTGTATATCAGGGACATAGTGAAGTTGCACGGGGTCCCTGTAATGATTATTTCGGATAGAGATCCACGCTTTACAGCTTGGTTGTGGCAGAGGATATGCTTAAGGGTATGTTTCGAGGGTGTGTCCTTGACTTCAAGGGTTCATAAGAGAGGCACCTGCCGTTAGTGGAGTTTGCCTATAACAATAGCTTCCAATCGAGTATTGGCATGGCACCATTTGAGGCCTTGTATGGCCGACTGTGTAGGTGCCCTGTGTGTTGGGCCGAGGAGGGTGATGCACCTTATTTGGGTCCAGAGTTGGTTCGGAAAATGATGAAGAAAGTGGCACTTATTCGTAAGAGGTTAATTACGACTTAGAGTCGCCAGAAGAGCTATGCCGACCGTAGGAGGAAACCCTTGTCTTTTGAGGTGGGAGACCATGTATTCTTGAAAATATCACCTAGGCGGGGTTTGATAAGATTTTGGAAGAGTGAGAAGTTGTCCCCTCTGTGATGACCGGTTCAAAAGTCGTCTCGTTTCGTTTTGTGTTACGTTGGGTAAGTAGTTATTGAAAATATCTTCTCAAAACATTTTCGGTTGCATTGTTTCCTTTCTGAGTTTTCACTCGTTTCAGAGGGTGTGGGGTCAGCACTGGAGGGTTGGGGGAGAAGCTGAAGTTTTTCCAGAATGGAGGGCTAGGGCTGCACGTGCGGAGACCTGGGCCGCACGCGTTGGAGATCAAGCCGCACATGCGGGAAACAAGGCAGTGGGCTGGATGCACATTGTCTAAAAGGCAAGTACGCGAGTGGAGGTGCGGGGGAGACCGCACGTGCGGGGGTGGGAGCCGCACGTGTAGGGGGCCGCTCCGCACTTGCAGGAGAGGGCGCCGCACATGCGGCCAGGCGCGTTTTCTGTCTCGTTTTTCGTGCTTTTCAGCTTTATTTGGCTCCTTTGACCCTTTTCACTTCATTTGATGAATGTTTCTCTCTCTATACAATATTTCTCTATTTTTCTCTCATCTCTCTCTACCCAAACTTTCCAAAACCTTGTATTTTGTTTTGATCCCAAGAATCCATTGGATTTTGGTACTAGTTCCTTATATCAAAACAATGAGCATGATGAGGGCTTCGTCTTGACCGGTAGAGATCGTATTTCGGCAAGGTCGATTTTTGGGCTCTTTCTCCTTTTCTCTTTTGAGGTAGGGATTTCTTTGATTTTCTTCAATGCTTCACCTATAGATAAGCATGTGGTATGTTTATATTACATAAAAACCGAGTTGTTATGGATTTCTTTTGAAATCATGAATGGGGATCTAAGATGGGTTGCGTGAGGTTGAGATTTTGGAAATTTGTTATTATAGGATTAACTTTGGGAAGTGGTTTAATTTGTTTATGTAGAGAGAGAGGTGAAGTCCTAATCTTTAATAAAAATGCTCATTTGATAATAAAAAAAAAGGGGGGGTTTTAATTGTGAAATAAGCATGTTATGAATTTAGGGATTTAAATAATGAATTGTTGAATTATTAGAGATTAATTGGGCCTCATAGATTCCTAACTCTTACTTTGTGTTGTGTTGTTCAAGTTGATTGTTGTGAATTGATATTATGTACATTGAAAAGAATGGAATTAACCTTGAGCTTTGAATATTATTGGGTTACACTACCGTTAAATAGAAATTGAGTAATTATGACTTTGTTGCCAAGATTTGGAAATCCCTTATTTGAAATAACGGGGAAAAAAAATTGTGTTGGTCATATTTTCTTTTTGTGAAAGGAAATTAATGGATGGAGGCAAAGGGTGGAGAAGATTAATAAGGAAGAATAAGATAGTTGATTTTGAAATGGAAGAATGAAATGGCAACACTGTGTGAATTTCAAAAATTAACTTGAAATTGAATCACAAATATATTCTATTTTTACTATTGTTGTAATTGGATCTAAAGTTCCATGGGAATTGGTTAATGGTATTATGTGTTTAATACATACTGCTAGAGGTTCTGTCCTTGGTCATCGGTGGAGGATGACATTGTGAATGTTGAAATGATTATGTGTTCGTAATACACTTGTGTTATCTATGAATGTTGTATGAAGTGATGGTTGGAAAATGTGTAATGCGCTGAGAATCAGAGGTAACATTACCTTGTAGCTAGCGCTTGGAGAATTAGCTGCGTTGAGAATCAGAGATACCATTACCTTCCAGCTAGCGCCTGAAGAATGGCAGATGTACCATTCCCTTTCAGCTGGTGTTTGGTAAATTGGTATTTCATTGTGGAAAAATGTATCATTGGTTTACTGTGCTTTTGGCAAATAGAGCGGAGATTATTTATTATTGTTGTCTTATTTGGTTGTGTGTGTTACGTGTTATGATGATCATGATTCAGTAAGGTTGAATTGTCTTATGTGTTGTGTAGATGTGCTTGGGTATTTTTGGACATGTTATAGAATGGTTGAGGGAGTTTTCTACCAATAATTAGTTATTGAAAATATCTCCTTAAATTTGAAATTAAGGTTGAGATGCGATGAATGTGTGGAGACGAACTTGGGTTATGAATCGGATTGTTAATAATGTGAGGACATCGGACTTGGTGAACGTGTTTTCAAAAAAAAAATAAATAAATAAAGCGGGTATTATGTGGTATTTTGTCACAAATGGAAAATATGGTTGTCGTGTAATAATTGTTTAAATGGGAAATGGGTAGTAAAAGTGAACCTCGGTGTCGTGGAACAAATTGAACATTTTTGAGAAAAGTAATTATGTATGTATACTTTGGTTATAAAATGTCACATTATTTATATGGTATGAGATTAGCATTTCATGATCATAGCTATCTGTAAGTTATTATTGTTGAGGATCATGTTGAGATCCCTACTGGGCTTTATGTTCATCCCACGTTGTTAATCTTTTTCAGGTGAATATCAAGATGTGCTACAAGGTCATGGATCTTCCTTATGTGTTGGCCACGGGGCCTTTTATGTGTAGGCAGAATGCCATTGATGTAAAAGGGTTAAACTTTTCCTCTTGATTTAAATGATGTAAGCCTGCTGGCAATTTATTTAGTTATGTACATGTTGCATTTAATTTGCCTTTCAGATGAGAGAATTTTTATTTATTCTTACACATGATGTATGCAATTTTCGCATGTTATTTCTGAAATTGAATAAACTTAATGAATTTGGTAATGAATTCTGAGTAATAAAAAGTGGGACGTGACACCCTCGGTTTATTAGGCTTTTTGAGATCCTTGAGCGGATTGGAGAGGTAGCTTACCATTTGGCATTGCCGCCATAGCTTTCCAAGGTCCATGACGTGTTTCATATTAGTATGCTTCGGAAGTATGAGCTGGATCCATCGCACGTGTTGGATTAGACCAACTTAGAAGTGGACGAGGATGCCCCGTATGAGGAGAGACCGGTGAGAGTCTTAGATAGACGGGACCAAGTCTTGCGAAGCAAGACAATTCCCTTAGTAAAGGTATTGTGAAAGCATCACGGGGTCGAGGAAGCGACTTGGGAGCGTGAATTGGAAGTCCGAGAGAAATATCTGGACTTGTTTGTTGGTGCCTGAACATGTATTGAGATTTTGATTATGTTAATGAAAACTATAAACATTGTATATGTTTTAAATTTTGAGAACATTGTATTTGTTTTAGGATATGACATATTTTGTATGTTGTATCATTTTGGAGCATTGAATATGCTGTGTAAATTTCAGAAAAAAGAACTTGGATTTTGAGTAAACAATTCGCATGATTTAGGAAAATATGGATTGTATATTTGACAATAAGACAGTGTTTCCCTTATTGTTGGGAATGGATGATTGGGGAATGGGTCATGGTGATGGAATGAAATGGTTATCGTTGTCATAAATAGTTTTAAGTGTATTTTAAAACTTGATTTGAAATTTCGGAGACGAAATTCTTTAAGGAGGGGAAGTTATAGCGATCCCGGTTTTGACGCGACATTTGTGGTAGTCCGGACTCGGGTTATGGTTTCTGAATGTTGGTCATTGCCTTTCTTCTTCATTCCTCCTTAAATTTGGTTATTTGGGCGTGCTGAATGTGTTTGGATTAGGTTGGTTGCTTGGTTTTCAAACCTTTTGTTGCCCAAAATTTTGGTCCTCCGCTCGAGCGGGACTTCTTGCGCTCTAGCGGGATTTGCGCACTCTCAGTACTTTGCATGTCTGCCAAAGTACTAGATGAAGGTTTTCTACGCTTGAGCAGCGTTTCCTACACTCGAACGGGTGGGCGCTTGAGCAATCCTTCTTGCGCTCGAGCAGTTTGTCTGTCACCTGCAAAAGTACTAGATATGGGTATTCTGCGCTCGAACGGGTCAAACGAGCGTCAATTCTTCCGCTCGAGCGGACTGTGCGTCTATCAGATTGCAAAAATGACTTTTTATATCAATTTTTTAGATCTATTTTTCTCAAAGCCCTAAAGCGAGACCCTCTCTCTCTAAAACTTTCCTTCTCTCTAGATTTTCACCTAGTTCTAGTAGTTTCTCAACCCCTTTGCCTTTTCAAAAAGGTGGAGCTTTTCATGATCTTCATTTTGATCCGAGTAGACTTTGGTTTCGGTGTCTTTGAAGTTCCATCCTTGTTGTGCTCCTCTTCTCTTCTTGAGGTAGGGATTTTCCACGCTTTCATATGGTTTTTAGCTTTATTATTTGTCATTGTGTAACAATGGTGGGATTTGGGAGTAGTTTGAACAAACCTAGGCTTTGGATGAAATGACAAGAGGGTTTTTCGGTGAAGATGAAATAAATGAACATGGGATTTGAAAATGAAGCCATGTTGTGTCAAAATGGTTGATTTTGGTACTTGGATTGATATTTTGAAAAGGGGATTTTTACCCTAAAATGATTATCAAATTTATTTTGTATAAATAATTGGATTTGGTGTTGTAAACATGAAATTAAGCAAGTATTGAAATAGATGGTGGACTCGGGTACGTAATACATCATGCCCTTTGAAATTTTGGATAAATTATCTGTCTTGAGATTGTATATCTATTTAAAAATATCTGTATTGGGCTATCGGTGGAGGATAGCTTTGATTGTTATAGAAGTTGCATGTGGATTAGGTGAATTGAAACTAATTTTTTGTTAATTGTCATTGAATATGACTATGTTTATATACATTGTATGAGTATGATTATTTCGGAAGAGAAAGGAGATGTACTCCATGTATAATTATGTGTTTCTATACATTGTATATGTGTGATTCTTTGGTAGGAGAAAGGGGATGTACTTTATTGTTTGGGAGGAGAAATGGGATGGACTCCATTATAATTAAGTTGGCTGGAGTGTCTTATGTGAAAGTCTCGAAATTTATACATGGGTGCCTTTCCCGCAGACGAAATATCCGTAAAATGGCAGTTTGAAGTGTTTGTGTATTGGTTGTGAA
Organism: Camellia sinensis; assembly: GCF_055761805.1. Lineage (NCBI taxonomy): Eukaryota > Viridiplantae > Streptophyta > Magnoliopsida > Ericales > Theaceae > Camellia > Camellia sinensis. Next base: position 67,844,555 of record NC_138972.1, read on the forward strand.
ATTGTAGAACCATTGAGTTGCAATCTCATTTGGGCTATTGAAAAATAATGAAATTTGCTCATGTATTGAAATGAAATGAAGAAGAATGAAATGAAATATAGACTTGGCATTCTATGACTATGTAATAATGTGAATGTTTTATACCTAACATTGTGTATACACATTGCACTTATATCATCGTTAAATCTCATATATTGTGTTAGATTATTCCTACTGGGCTGTGGCTCACCCTATTTGGTCAAAACCATTTTCAGGTATTGCTGACATGCCTCTGCTAAGGCAATAGCTTGGAGGGACTTTTGGAAGCAAGAGCTTCTCTATTTTGATTGTATATTTTGTAAAGCCAAGGGCTTAATTTGTATGAGCTAGTCTCTTTTGTTGTAACCAAGTCAAGGCTTGGAAAGGTGTAAGCCAATTGGGCATTTATATACGTTAAACTCTTTTCTATCATTAACTCTATGTAATGAAAGGACTATTTACTCTGATTTATGCAGTTATTAACATATGTTTTGGGTTGTATTTATTGTATTATTTTGGGGAGCGTTACAACCCTCTTTACTTACAAAATCAAATTTAAGAAAGGATAACCACCACTTTAACCTCAACCATAAACACATCCCCACAATTATTCTCAAGAACCTATTTGGGAAAGCCCTCTTTTGATTTCAAGATCAAATCCTAGGTTTTTTTGAAAATCCCCAAATCACTGGCCCATTTCAAAAAGAAAATAACTAAGCAAAAAATCATATTAAAGGTCAAAGAAATCCCTACCTCAAAGTAGAAGACAAGGGAGAGCAAAAGGAAGAATTTGCGGAGCCAAAAACACTTACTTTTTAATTAGAACGAAGTTGTCGACGTGCTCAATCTTTTACTCCAAAGGGCTAGGGTGAGGAAACCAATGGATCGAGAGTATCTGGAGCTAGAAGTGAGCTAGAGAGAGAGTGTGTATGAAGGTTTTAGGATTTTGAAATGTTTAGAGAGTGTTTAAAATGACACAAAAACCTGTTTCAAATACAACCAAAACTCCCAATAGCCAAACTCAACAAGCAACAAGATGGAAATGAGATGAACAACAGTTAAGTACTTGGATTCTCAAATTCAAAAGCAAGAAATGGGTCGGGTCTAAACCGGAATCATAATCTCCCCCCTTAAGGAATTTCGTCCCGAAAATTTAAAATCAACTAACATTCATTGAAAATAAAACAAATCATATATCATCCAGGCTTGTAACAAGGATACACCGAGTTTTTTAACACCAACTATTACAGTTCAATTCCCCAAAACATATACCATGTTTATATATATATATATATTATAACATAAATAAGATTTTCAATACAAGTCTCAAATATCAACAAATAGGTCTGAATACTTCTCACGGACTTCTGCCTCACGCTCCTATGTCGCCTCCTCAACCCGATGGTGTCGCCCCAATACCTTAACTAATGGAATAGTCTTGTCTTGCAAGACTTGGTCCTGAGAGTCTAAAACCAGTACTGGTCTCTCCTTATAGGAGGCATCCTCATCTACGTCTAACTCTAGAGTTACAGGAAATTATTACACCATAATCATATAAATAAACCTACCCAGGTTACAAAAATTTTATAACTCCAAAATTAAATTAAAGTTAATTTCCATGAGTTATAAATGAATTTAATTCACAATAAACATGTAAATAATTCTAGTAATTAAAATCATGCAAATTTACTACAAAATTATAAGCATGTAACAAACTAAAATCTTGAAAACAAAGAACCTACACGATGTCACTTAAATGAGTATAACAACTACATCCAACAACCAAGCACAAAGGACTCAAAACATCACCGTCTCTTAAAGTCATATTAATTGTCACTAAGGACAAACCAACACCAACTCATAACTTATGCTAATACACAGCATATCACCAGTATAGCACTCATCGAGGTGCCCACTTCGAGTCCACTACTCAACCCAAAATGTTTCTATAAGAAGGGAAACACACAACTTAGGATACATAACACTGGCACCTTTTTCCAAAATATTAACACAACACAATCACATAATAATTTCTCAAACAACCCCGTTAAGACTCCAATTGATTTACATACCATCTACCACATAACACGTAACACGTAATCGCGCTAAGTCTACAAAGATAATCATTCGTTCCAGTACTCGCTTAGATTTCTCATTAGAAACAACGTTGGTCAAGCACGTTTCCAATAAGACCTCCAAGTTAGTCAACTAGACACCGAATAATACCCATGAGTCTGAACACCATGCCCACATAAAATGCAACACATAAGCATGTTATCATTTAGCACACAACATACAAATGTCCTCACCAAGCATGATAAACCCATTATGGCTAACCACTTCCCGCGAGGCCAAGTTTTTCAAACCCGGTTAGCTCGGATACCAAGTTGTCACGCTAGATTTACAAGGTCCGACCCACATGAGTAAACCACCCAATGATAGACGATCACTAACAACACTTATGCAGATGTATATAATATAAGCGCACAGCACATGTGTTCTTCCAATTTTATACATTCTTAGATACAACATCTATGTCAAATGGATGCTTTGTAACAAAAACGTACAAAAATGTTATAAACCAAATTAAGATGCCCAAAGGCTTACATCATATACAAAGGGTGTGACCCTTACAAAAGTGGCACACAGCCAACACATACATAAATGGCCCTTAGCTGACAAATAAAGGAACCACCCTACATGGTTCCAAACATAACTTCAACATCCCAGTCCACATCCGTATAAACGTACCTAAAAAATATTTACAGCCACGTAGGGTGAGCACAAAGCCCAATAGGAAATATTTCAAAAACTAAATATGTTCCACCAATGTAAATGATCATGAATGCAATACATACATATATAATATGCTCAATGCATTCCCAAATCCGCTTGCTTTCTCAATAAAAATCATTTCCTTCCAGTCTTTCAAACTTTTTGTTTATTTAAAACATTTTTCTGAATTCAATACATTAGTTTGATATAAAATCCATTTCCACAAGTCAATCCAAGTATCTCAATACCAACTAGCAATTTCATTGCCAAATTCCAATACAATACATTGTTAACCAACAGCAAATACATTGCTAAAACCGTTTAAAAATCATTTCTTTCCAAAACCAAAATGATAATAAATAAAATGGGTAAATCTCTAAAACTAATACAACCTTTCACGGAAATTTCATCCGCGGGAAACCGTCAAACGGGATCCATGTAAACGTAGGCTATACAAGCACTATAATTGCCATTTTACGAAAATTTTGTCCACGGGGTCAACATTCATGTATACGCACTGTTTTTGGGACTTTCACCCTAGACACACAGGCCAACTTAATTCAATGGAGTCCATCCCATTTCTCCTCCCAACAATAGAGTATATCCCCTTTCTCCTCCCAAACATTATACATATACAATGTATTAAAAGACACAGTCATGTTCAATGACAACCATTTATCAGATTTACCATTTACTTTACTCTTTCCAAATAACACAATACATGTGACCCAAAATATGATTTTCAAAAAGAAACAAATGCACTTAAACATAACACAAGAATTTCTGAAAATCTCTTTCCAAAACACACAATTTGAATCCTCAAAATCCATTGCATGTTCCATGATATGCATGATTTATAAACAACAATTTCTATAACAACCATAGTTATCCTCCACTGACAGCACAAAACAAATATATCTAAATAGATAAATAAATTCCATTAAAGATACACTTTTTCAAAATCTCAAATGGGAGTGATAATACATATCAAACTCCACCATCATCATTAATCATCATATCAATTTCACATTTCCCAACATTTAATCCATTCCTTCTTTACAATCTCAACAACTACATTTTTAGGGCATAACTCCATTCGTCTTTGAAAATTCATTTCAATGCAAGAAATAGCTCATTTCAACATACATCAACTCCAATTTCATAGTCACAACCTTTTTCAAGAAAACATTTAGAAACCCCTCTTTTACATTTTGATTTGATAATCCAACAATCCCTTAACATGACAAACATTTTAGGGTTTCTTCAAATTAGGGATTTTCACTTTTAAAAACTCATAAACATTCTTTATAAGTGGAAAATAAACTTTTCTGGCTAAACCCTAGCTTAACAACCTAATTGGAACAAACCCTAACTTACAAACCAATCATAAAAAATCAATCTAAGAATAATGGGATCTATATATTTAAAATACACCACAAATACACAACCGAACTCATATTGAGTTTAAGAAATAGACCCTATCTCTTAAAGCAAGAAGGAAACAAGTCCGAAAAATCATCGGCGATGAAATAACGATCCATTGAGATTAAATGGAAGCCCTCGTCATGCTCTATGTTTTGGTATATGGAACTAGGGGTCAAAGATGTATGGAAATAGATGAAATCAAGCTTACAAAGCTTAAGAAACCAAAAATGGTGGAAGGAAAGAGAAAGGGAAGTGAGAAATGAAGAGATTTGATCTAAAAAGTAGTTTTTAAAGATCTGATTCTGCGTTGTACGCTCAAGCGTCAAAAGTTGCGCTCGAGCGCACAATGCTGACAACACAAATTTGCAAATTTCAAACAGGTATATCTCTCTCGTTCGAACTCCGTTTATAGCGATCCCGATTTTTACCTAATTCTTGTGATGTTCCGGGCTCGGGTTTAATGCTTTCATATTGTTGTCTATCTCTTTCTTCCCTTGTATACTTTGAAATTGGTCTTTGGGTTGTTCTGATTGCCTTTGGAACAGGTCGGTTACTTAGTTTTCAAACTTTGTGTTGCCCAGATTTTTGGTCTTACGCTCAAGCGGCCATTCTTGTGCTCAAGCGAGATATATAGATTTTGGTCCTCCACTCGAGCGACATTTCTTGCGCTTGAGCGGGAGTTGCAAACTCTCAGTACTCTGTACTTCTGCAAAAGTGCTGAAGGAATGTTTTTTACGCTCGTGCGGCATTTCCTACGCTTGAGTGGGTGTGCACTCAAGCGTCGTTTCATGAGCTCGAGCGGTTGGTCTGTCATCTACAAATGTTCTGGAGGTGTGTATTCTGCGCTCGAGCGGGCCCCTTCTTGCGCTCGAGCGGAGAAAATCTTTGTGTTTGACGCTCAAGCGTGAAACCATCCGCTCGAGCGGACTGCGCGTATATCAGATCATGAAAAGCACTTTTTACATCACGTTTTCATATATTTTTAGCCAAAACCCTAAAGTTGAGAGCCTCTCTCTTTAAAATACTCTCTCTCTCATATATATATATATATATATTTTGGCCTAGATCCTTTGATCTCTCCAAGATCTTCTCTTTGATAAAAATGTGGAGCTTCTCAAGATCTCCTTGAACCGATTAGAGCTGGATTTCGGCACTTTTGGGGTTTCTCTCTTGCTTGGCGCATCTTCTCCCTTTGAGGTAGGGTTATTCTATACTTTAGTATGAGTTTTAACCTAGTTATTTGTGGTTATGTATAAATGGTGGAAATTTTGGGAGTTTTTGGGTAAACTTAGGGTATGTTCTGAAATTGAATGGGGGTTTCTATATTCTGTACCGTAAATGATTATGGGATTTTGAATATGAGAATATCTTGTGTTAAAATGGTGAATGTTGGCCTTTGGGTTAATAGTTGAATAAGGAGGGAGATTTACCCTGAATGTGTCATGAATATTATTTTGTTATAAATAATGAAATTGATGTAAGAAATGTGAAATTGGGAAAATGTGTAAATGAATGGTGTAGTTGGATTTGTTTAATCACTTATTCCTGGAAAATTTGATAAATTATCTATTATAAAGATTGTGTATCTATTTAGAAATATCTGTATTGGGCTAGTGGTGGACGATAGATATGATTGTTATAGAAATTGTATGATGATTAGGGGAATTGAAACTAATCATTTAAGTTTGTCATTGAATATGACGGTATGATTAAGGCATCTAATATGTGTTATGGATAATCATTGTATATAACGATGAATTTAAATACATTATATATGTATAATGTTTTGGGAGAAGAAAAGGGATGTACTCCATTATTTGGGAGGAGATAGGGGATGGGCTCCATCGAGAATTAAGTTGGCTGGAGTGTCCAGGGTGAAAGTCTCGAAATCTTATGAATACATGGGTGCCGATCCCGCGGATGAAATTTTCGTAAAATGGCAAGGTTGAAGTGTTTGTATAATGGTTATGTGGATAAGGAACCACTGAGTTGTAGTCTCAGTTGGATCATTTGGAAAATTTATATATATTTTCCATACGACTTGGAATGAAATACATTAACTCTAAATGAATGAATGAGACTGGATTGAGGTATGAAAATCAGTAATGAATTGTTATGGAAAGAATGTAAGTTGATCATGAATATTGAACATTTATCTGACACTTATATCTTAGTTAAACTTCATACATTATATTAGATTGTTTCTACTGGGCTTTGGCTCACTCTATTTGGGAAACCATTTTTAGGTACCAGTAACATGCTTTCTCCAGGGACATAGCTTGGGAGGACTTAGGAGCTTGAGGCTCTATTTTGTTGTTTTATGTTTAAACGTTTATTCAAGCCGAGGGCTTTACATGTATAGAGCTTAGGACTCTCTTTTGTTGTAACCAAGTGATATCTTGGAAAGATGTAAGCCCATAGGGCGTTTATTTTGTTGTTATTAACCAATGTTACATGCTATAGATTCAGGATGAACATTTGTGAATGTATAATGCATGTAATATCTTTTGTATTATGAACTATGATGAATGAAAGGATATCAATTCTATTATGCGCTCTTCTCTTATGGATGGGTTAATTGTATTATTTTTGGGAGGGTGTGACACCGTTTAGGGTCGTTATTGTATCCAAATTAAAGCTCGGAAGTAATCTTCCCAATGGTTCTAGCCTCACATCAAGATTCAAAGTATGGACAAAGAAAATGATAAAAGAGTGAAGACTCCTCAATAATAACTATTTGAATTTGGAGTTTTTGATTCAATCTCACCCAACCTCTATGGTAACACCTCAACCAATGCTCAAATATCGACTAAAAAGATTTAAAAATCAAGATAATCAAAGAGTCAAATATAATTCCATTATATTAGGAAGTATAGAGTGCTACACTTTGCCTTTTGGCGGTACCTACCAAAAGACCAAATAATCTATAAATTTTAATCACGTGAAATTAATGTTTTTGGATTATTCCAAAAACTTTAAATCTATAACAAATAGATTTAATGATATAATCCACGTGAAATTAATTTAATCATTTAATCATTAGAGTTAATGATATAATCAATAGTAAGAGAAATTATAGAAGTAATGTAGATTTAACGATTTAATGTAGATTTCACTTTTAAATCTACACGTGCTTATCTTTTCGTGCACGTGGATTATTCCAAAAACATATATTAACTCTTAAGGGTATAAAAGTTAATCCAAAAACTTTTGGATTATTCAATAGTAAGAGAAATTAATATAATCAATGGTAAGAGAAATTAATTTCACATGACTAAAGAGTTAATATATCATTAAATCTAATTGTTATAGATTTAATGTTTTTGGAATGATCCATGTGCACGTGGATTATATCATTAAAAATTACTTGTCAATTAACTTTTACATCATAAAGAGTTTATATATGTTTTTGGAATAATCCATGTGAAATCTACACGTGCTTATCTTTTCGTGCACGTGGATTATTCCAAAAACATTAAATCTATAATAATTAGATTTAATGATATAATTCACGTGAAATTAATTTAATCATTAAGTGGTGTTTTGGTAAGTTGGTAAAGAGTTAACTTTTTTATTTTTTAGTCTATTTTGTCTTTTGGTGGGTAAAAAATGTGAGAGGTGATGTGACCCAAAAAGGGTAAAAGGGTAAAAAGCTAAAAGCTGGCTTTTTTTTTGCTTCCCAATATTGGTTAGAAAACTATTTAATCATTAATTTAACCTTAATCATTATGTTTAGAACACTATATGGTTAACTACGTTCTTTGACCTATAAATAGGTTACATTTGATATTGAAAATGTTTGGGAACAACTAGGATCATCTCATCACCCATTACATTTTCAAGTATGATTTCTATGGTGTATGCACACACAAAAGATTTTGTCAGCTTATTAACCAACATAGATTCAAGTCATCCTCTCAATAGTTAAGCAAAAGCCTTAGGACATTTAGGGAATTAGCTTCCAGAAAATATTGAAAAACTAAAATGAATATCTTTAATGTAGTTAGGAAATTGACTTCTTTTTTTTTTTTGACTTTTTTCAAATTGTAAGTATATTCACCATGTTGTTAAAAATAAATAAATATGAAACGAAGAAAGAATCAAACAAACAAATTATATCATATACAGTGAATCAATTTGGCCAATTTTTGGGTATGTCACTTGTAATTTGAACTTTGAAAATAAACTTCAATAACTTTTGGTCCAATCATTTGCGGGTTAATCTTAAAATTGGGATACACTTCAGTTACCCTTTCATGCATCTTGATGATAGATTTGAAATAAATTAAAATTGGGATACACTTACTATGACAGGTTTAATAATATAACCCACGTGAAATTAATTTAATCGTTTAATCATTAGATTTAATGCTATAATCTATAGTAAGAGAAATTATAGAAGTAATGTAGATTTAATGATTTAATGTAGATTTCACTTTTAAATCTACACGTCCTTATCTTTTCATGCACGTGGATTATTGCAAAAACATTAAATCCAAAATAATTAAATTATAGAAGCAATTACATTTTAGTCACATGGATTATTCCAAAAACATATATTAACTCTTAAGGGTACTTACTAGCATCACATATTTCCTCTAACAGATCTTCAAAGCTTCAAGGGATACTTACTAGCATCACATATTACACATAATAACATTTCGGCAAACGTATCCACGCGGTAAACCGTCCGTGGCAAAACAAGACAAAGCAAGAGAGGCATCTCAAACAAGGGTGCTACAAAAGTTTAGAGTCCTCTAGCACAAGGGACCTATGTTACAAAGGCCCGTAGCCTTTTAACATGAAAGTGCTGCGAAAGTTTAGAATCCTCCAGCACAAGGGACTTTCAAGGCAAGATGTGCTACGAAAGTTTAGAGTCCTCCAGCACGAGGGACTTCAAAACGAGATGAGCTGCGAAAGTTTAGAGTCCTTCAGCACAAGGGACTTTCAAAACGAGATGTGCTGCGAAAGTTTAGAGTCCTCCAGCACAAGGGACTTTCAACAAGAGGTGCTGCGAAAGTTTAGAGTCCTCCAGCACGAGGGACTTTCCGAGAAGGTCATTCAAGCAAGTATAATACGAGATACAAAACTAAGGACAATCATTCATGCTCAACAAATACCTTTCGAAAACAAAGCAAAGCAAAACTCATCAAAACATTGATAACATAGCTTTATAAAAAATACTACTCACCTAGTTCTTCAAACATCGGGGTCAAGGCAAGTCCAAGTCCTACAAACGCATGGCAAAGTCTATTGAATGCACTACTCAAAATAAGTCTAGAATACATGCAAATGACCTTGGCATTCTTCAAAACTAAGTCAAATCAAATCAAAACACAGTTTCTTATTTTGGAAAGCACGTTGGGCAACTACCAGGTCTAGGCCGAAGTCCCACACCTCCTTACCGAGATGTAGCCTCGATGGCCACATTCCAAAAGCGAAGTCGGGAAAATCTGGGTTTCCCTCTTGATAAACATGAAGAACATGAGTATGAAGAAGATGAACGCAAAGATCAAAACTTGCTATTACAAAAGCTGAGATTTCATGCTATGAATTCAAAAACGTGGACCTGGGTACCCATACACAAGGATCTCATCAAAACAAACACAAAAACATGAGCCTAGTGCAAACTTTCGGATCAAACGAGGTTTTTCTTCAAGAACACATGAAAACCATTTTCTCTTTCTAAAACCAATTTTAAATCAATGCATGACGTGCCGAACAGGTCTAATCGTGCAATGCAGCTAGATGATCAATAAGAACAACAAGAATAGGTCATGATTCTAACCTCAAAATTAGAATCTAACGGTTCAAGCTCCAACGATCAAGCTTGGAAGTTCTCTCTCTCTAACTCAAACTTCTCCTTCTTCTTCCTAAAGTTTCTCTCTCTAAAAGGCAAGATTGATACACAAAGTTATGCTCCTCACGACAATCACTGACTTAATCCCTCTACCGGGACACGTGGCATCGGCTGATTGGCTCTATCCAAAAAGGTGACCGACATGACAAGACAAAACCAGGACAAAGTGTACTCAACAAGCTAGGTGGCAAGAACACACCGACAAGTAGCGACATCGGCTAACAACAAGACTCCGGCAATCAAGGGGTAAGGACATCGGCTTAGAAGGACAACACTTGACTAAACTGTGCCACACCTTGGCCTAGATGTTCCACACCTCAGTCTAGGTCATACCATTCCATCAACAAAATTACTCATGTAAGGATCAAGGATCTAGAACGCCTAGATATTGACACCTCGGCCCAGATGATGCACACCTCGGCCTAGATGGTGACATCTCGGCCAATGTGCCAGGGTGATGATGGAGGTCAACCAACGGGGTTCCAAGGTAGTTCTAAGTGACAAAGGTCTTGAAGGTGTCTAGGCTTAAGATGACCTTGGCAACGCACCAGACGAGAACAAAGCATGCAAGCAATCATTCAGGCAAAACAAGACAAGATTTGCAAATGCGCATACTAAAACAAGATCATCCATAAACGTATGCAAGTATGACTAAGTTAAAATGAGGGTTGTTACATCTTATCCCCCTTAAAGAAGTTTGGTCCCCAAACTTAAGTTACCTTGTTCTGAAAACAATTCTGGATGTCAGACTTTCATTTCCTCTTCCATTTCCCATGTGGCATCCTCACCGTAATGCTCTTTCCATTCAATTTTCACCATAGGTATCGACTTACTTCTCAACTGTTTTACCTGCCTATCGACAATCCGTATCGGCTTCTCTTCGTAGCCCAAATCTTCATTAATTACAATTCCAAAATAGTCGATCACGTGTAGCGGATCTCGAATATACTTCCTCAACATCGAAACATGAAATACATTATGGACTTAGCTCAATCCTGGTGGCAAAGCAAGTCTGTAGGCAGCGAGATTAACCTTCTCAAGAATTTCAAAAGGCCCGATGTAACGGGGTGCTAACTTACCCTTCTTTCCAAATCTTGTAACTCCTTTCATCGGCGAAATTTTTAGGAACACGTGGTCCCCAACTTCAAATTCTAACTCTCTTCTTCTTTGGTCGGCATAACTCTTCTGTCGACTCTATGCAGTTTTGATTCTTTGCTGAACGAGCTTAATCTTCTCGGTTGTTACTTGAATTAGCTCGTGACCAAGCAGAGCTTTGTCTCCTACCTCGGTCCAACATATCGGTGACCTGCACTTTCTTCCATACAGTGCCTTATACGGCGCCATGCCAATGCTAGCTTGATAGCTATTGTTGTAGGTAAATTCCACCAAAGGCAAATGCACTCCCCAACTTCCTTGGAGCATATCTTCCAGTGTCTGAATCGTCCTCTCTGTTTGCCCATCAGTTTGGGGATAAAAAGCTGTGCTAAACCTCAATTCGGCTCCGAAAGCTCTTTGTAGGCTCTACCAAAATCTGGAAACCAACTTCGGATCTCGGTCTGACACAATTGACATCGGCACTCCATGAAGTCTAACAATCTCATTCACATACAACAAAGCAAGTTTATCGGCGTTGAAGGTGGTCTTAACAAGCAAGAAGTGTGCTGACTTAGTTAGTCTATCCACAATAACCCAAATCGAATCCATACCCTTTTGTGTCTTCGGCAAACCAACCACAAAGTCCATGGAGATGGGCTTCCATTTCCACTCAGGAATCGGTAAGGGTTGAAGGAGTCTTGCTGGCCTTTGATGTTCTGCCTTCACTTGTTGACAATGTAGGCACTGCGACACAAACTCGGCTATCTCTCCTTTCATGTTCGGCCACCAAAACATCTGCTTCACATCCTGATACATCTTGGTGTTCCCGGGGTGAACAGCAAACTTGGAACCATGAGCTTCCTGCAAAATTTTCCTTTTCAAATCTGGGATGTCAGCCACACACAATCTTCCCTCAAACTTGAGCACTTGATTTTCTATGGTGTACCCTGATCTCGGCTTTGTGATGACCTCATTGGCTACTTTCTTCAAGAATTCATCCTCCATCTGTCTTGTCTTTATTTCCTCGACAATAGTCGACTCCACTAAGATTGCGGTTAGACATGCCAAATTTCCAACCATCTTTCTGCTCAAAGCGTCGGCCACGGTGTTAGCTTTACCTGGATGATATTGGATCTGCATATCGTAATCTTTCAACAACTCAAGCCATCTTCTCTACCTCATATTCAATTCCTTCTGAGTGAACAAGTACTTCAAGCTTTTATGATCTGTGAAAACCTGACAAGAAGCTCCATACAAATAGTGGCGCCAAATCTTCAAAACAAATACCACGGCTGCTAATTCTAAATCATGGGTAGGATAGTTCTTTTCATGTGGCTTCACCTGACGAGAGGCGTATGCTATAACCTTACCTTTCTGCATTAACACACAACCCAGACCCTTATGCGAAGCATCACTGTAGACATGGAACTCTTCATTACCTGATGGTAGTACAAGAATTGGTGCTGCGACTAATCTCGTCTTCAACTCTTGGAAAGCTACCTCTCTATCCTTAGTCCATTCATAAGCCACTCCCTTCAAAGTTAGTTGTGTCAACAGAATTGCAATCCTTGAGAAATCCTTTACGAATTTTCTGTAATAACCAGCCATTCCCAGGAAAATACGAACCTCGGACACATTAGTCGGCCTCGGCCAACTCACAACGACTTCAATTTTACTAGGATCGACCGAAATACCCTCTTCATCGATTACATGACCCAAAAATGAAACAGTGGAAAGCCAAAACTCACACTTGTTAAATTTAGCATACAATTTCCGATCTCTCAAAGTCTGTAAGGTAAGTCTCAAATGCTCCTCGTGTTCGGCTTTACTCTTAGAGTAGATCAATATGTCATCGATGAAGACAACCACAAACTCATCTAAATATGGCTTAAAGACTCTATTCATCAAATCCATAAAGGCTGCAGGGGCATTGGTCACTCCAAAAGGCATCACTAAAAACTCGTAGTGGCCATACCTCGTCCGAAAAGCGGTCTTCTCGACATCCTCGGCTTTGACTTTAAGCTTATGGTAGCCTGATCAAAGGTCAATTTTGGAAAAGACTCGTGCTCCTTGCAACTGATCAAACAAATCGTCTATCCTAGGCAACGGGTACTTATTCTTAATGGTTACCTTATTCAGTTCCCGATAATCAATACAAAGACGAAGCGTACCATCCTTCTTCTTAACAAACAAGACGGGTGCTCCCCAGGGTGAAGTGCTCGGCCTAACAAAACCCTTATCTAGCAACTCTTGTAGTTGAAGTTTCAATTCCTTAAGCTCGGCGGAGGCCATCCTATAGGGTGTTTTAGAGATGGGCTGGGTTCCCGGCATGATGTCAACAGTAAACTCTACCTCTCTATCGAATAAGTGGCCAGGCAAATCATTTGGGAAGACATCGGGGATTTCATTAACCATTGGGACGTCGGCTAACTCAACACTCCCATTCAAATTATTTAGTATGCTACACAGATAACCTCAACACCCTTTTTGGATCAATCTATAGGCTTTCATGGATGAAATTAAGTAAGGTGGGGATACTACCCCTTTTCCTTCAAACGTGACCTCGGCTAGGGCCACTAACCAATCCATCCCCAAAATAACATCAAAATGAGTCATGTCCAACGGCATTAAGTCAGCCAACTGTTCAGCATTCCTAATCACAATAACACATGCTCGATAGATGGATGCAACATTCATAGATCTCCCAGATGGAGTAGATACAGATAATACATAATCAAGGGGTTCTAGTTTCCTATTAATCTTCTCGGCAAACTTAGCAGAAATGAATGAATGCGTAGAACCCGAATCAATCAATACATATTGTAATAACCCTCATGCTATCCTAACCATGGTTATATGCACCCATGTGATTCTGTTTTGTAAGCTTGCGTTTCAAGTCTTGTCCTTGTTCGTTTAAGTGTTTCAGCATGATTTGTACCTTGCTTGGTGTGAGTTTAGCCGAGGTCGTCTTCCGTCTAGGATTACCTTGGAACCACTTTGTTTGACCTCCACCTTAGCCCTGACATATTGGCCGAGATGTCATCATCTAGGCCGAGGTGTTCATCACCAAGGCCAAGGTGTGAATCATCTAGGCCGAGATGTTACCTTTGCACCTAAGTGATCTTGTCACGGAGAGGTATGACCTAGATCGAGGTGTGGCACATCTAGGCCAAGGTGTGGCACAACTTAGTCAAGTGTTGTCCCTCCTAGCCGAGGTCATTATTCCCTACTTGCCGATGTCTTGTTCCTAGCTGAGATCATTACTCGCCAGAGTGCCCATGCCGTCTTGCTTGTTGAACACACTTTGTCATAGTTTTGTCTTGTCACTCAGTCACTTTTTTGTGTAGCACCAACCAGCCGCTGCCACATGTCTCTGTAGAGAGTTAAGTCAGCCAGCAGACTTAGAAATCTATCATTTTCTATATGTCTTTGTTTGTGAGGAGAGAGAAGCTCTAGAAGAAGAAGAAGAAGTTTAGAGTGAGAGAGTGGGTCTCGAGCTTGATTCCTAGAGATCAAACCATTAGATTTACGTATTGAGGTTAGATTCTTGATCTACTCTTGTCATTCTTATTGATCATCTAGCTGCATTGCATGACCGAACCCGTTTTGCATGTCATGCATTAATTTAAAGTTGGTTTTAGAAAGAGAAAATGGTGTTCGTGTGTTCTTGAAAGAAAGGTCTTGTTTGATCTGGAAGTTTGCATTAAGTTTCGTGTTTTTGTGTTTGTTCTCACTAGATCCTTGAATATGGGTACCCAGGTCCATGTTTTTGAACTCATAGCATGAAATCCCAGATCTTTGTAATAGCAAATCACGATCTTTGCATTCATCTCCCTCGTGTTCTTGTTCTTCATGTCCATCATGTTCTTCAGAAAAGGGAAACCCAGATTTTCCCGACATTATTCCTTTGAATGTGGCCATCGAGGTCACACCTCGGCCAGGGGATGTGGAACCTTGGCCTAGACCTGGTAGTTGCCCAGCGTGTTTTCCCGAGATCATCTGCATGCATGTGAAACTTGTTTGAAAGTGCATTCAATACACTTTGCCATGTGTTTGTAGGGTTTGGACCTGTCTCGACCCCGACGTTTAAAGAACTAAGTGAGTGGTATTTTTAATAAAGCTATGTTATAATGCTTTGATGAAAGTTTCGTTTTGCTTCGTTTGAAAAGTATTTGTAAGCATGAATGGTTATTCCTAGTTGGAAAATATATTGTATATTCTTGTTTTGATGACATTCTTGGAAGTCCGTACGTGCTAAGGGACTATAAGCTTTTGTAGCACAAAGTTTGGAAGTCCGTATGTACTAAGGGACTATAAGCATTTGTAGCACAAAGTTTGGAAGTCCGTATGTGCTAAGAGACTATAAGCATTTGTAGCACAAGTTTGGAAGTCCGTATGTGCTAAGGGACTGTAAGCATTTGTAGCACAAAGTTTGGAAGTCCGTACGTGCTAGGGGACTCTAAGCATTAGTAGCATAAGTCCTTAGTGTCCGGGGACTATAATGCAATGACACCATTGAATTGAGATATCTCCCTTGTCTTGTCTTGTCTTTTCTTGTTTGCCACTGACGGTTTACCGCATGGGTCTTGGTTGCCGAGATATTATCACTTGTATTGTAATGATGTCAGTAAGCATCCTTTGAAAACTTGACAGATTTGGAAGATGGACTTGGTTCATCCCTTGACTTGTACCAACTATGTTATGTATTGTTTGATAAAGATCTTGAATACCAGTCATGCAAACCCCTTTATTTCTTATACCATTCACTGAGTATCCAAGCTCACCCTCTCTATATATATGTAGGTGATGAGCAGGAAGGCGGTGACGCCTAGGTGCGACTCGCAAGCTTGTTTTAGGTTTTTGTTATGTCGACCTAACTTGTATTCACGTCGGCAGTCTTGAAAACTATGCTTCTCAGCTTATAATGTCTGTAATTTACACATGTCGACTGGAGAAGCCTTTTGATCAAGATGTAAAATGTATTTTGTATTTTGTTGCATTTGTATTCAAGTTGTAATATTATGTAAAGTTATATGCCTTTCCATGAAACTTACGCACTGCTCTTATGGACTACTTGTATTTTTAAAATTATTGCTTATGCACTTGTGAGCCCTATATATATTTATACTTTGTTTGTGTGTGAATTTTGAAAGTTGGGCTTCGGTAATCTCGGATTACTGGCCATCACGGCACTAAACTACTAGGGGCGGTTTGGGGTCGTGACAGATTGGTATCAGAGCACGCATTCCTTATAGTACGTTATTCACACACTTTGAGTCCTAAAGAGCATAGGATGTCCCTTAGAATGATCTTAGGATTGGATCATATTGCTTGTTATTTGACAAGGTGTGCATCATCTCGGCATAACCATTTGTTATTTGCATACATGGTTCTTGGTTCAGTTTATTTTAAGGTTGCATTTTGCCTACCCATAGCATCATGAGGAGAGGTAGACCACCAGTTGGTCGAGATCAATCAGAGGATAGACTGGACAGACTGGAAAGACTAGTTGAAGGTTTGACCCGCGAGTTGAGGCAGATGAGGCAACAGAATGCAAGTGCTACATCAACCCCGGCCGAACAGACGGATGGCTGACATGCAGCCCCACCTCTTCCAGTGCCCCAAGTGCCTCCACAGCCGGCCTTGTATGGGAAAGGGACGATGACTTTGATTAAAGAGTTCAAGAAGATGAACCCACCAAGATTTGCAGGGGGAATAGAGCCGATGAAGGCCGAGGCATGGGTTTTGGAAATGGAAAAGCTGTTCGAGATCTTTCCTAGCACCGACACTCAGAAGGTGACTTTAGCAACATTCACATTAGACGACGACGCTCGAAGGTGGTGAATGATGATCCGGGAGGCTAATCCTGATTTAACTTGGGCCAGATTTTTGGAACTGTTTTACAACAAGCATTTTCCACTTAGCGTTCGAGATCGCAAGACCACAGAGTTCCAGACTCTGACACAAAGCAGCAGAACAGTGGCAGAGTACCACCGTGCCTTCACCGAATTGGTGAGATATGCGCCTCATATAGTCAGTGATGAGTATAGGAAAGCCAAGAAGTTTGAAAGTGGACTACGAGGACCAATCCAAGATCGGGTCAACATGCTCAATATGCCGACTTACGCCGAGGTGTTAGACAAGGCCATCTTGGCGGAAGCTAACCTAAACCGATATCAAAGTTCAGGAGAGAGTCAGAGGAAGAGACAGAACTATGAAGGTCGTCGGATACCGTTTAATGCCAAGAAGAAGGCAAATGTGGGCAGTTCCAGCAACTCAAATCGGGATGGGAATGCCAAGCCGACGTGTGCGAGTTGTGGAAAGCCGCATACCGAGGTTTGCCGCTGGGCGACAGGAGCCTGCTTTGAATGTGGCGAGATAGGCCACCGCGTGAAGGACTGTCTAAAGGCAAGAGCTGGTGATGGTAAGAAGAATGGGAGCACCTCAGGCTCTACACAAGGAAGCAACATTGGAAGGACACAGATGAGACAGGGCAGAGTCTTTGCTTTAGTGTCAGGTACACTCTCAATTTGCTCTCAAGTTGCATACGTCTTGATTGATTCAGGCTCTACGCATTCCTTTGTATCTATGAAATTTGCCGAGAAGTTGAACAGACCGTTAGAACCCCTTGATTACATGTTATCTGTATCTACTCCATCTGGGGGAACTATAATTATTGCATCCATATATAGGGCGTGTGTTGTGGTGATTGGGGATGTAGAATTATTAGCTGATTTGATGCCATTGAGCATGACTCACTTCGATGTTATATTGGGAATGGATTGGTTAGTAGCGCATCATGCGTCCATTAATTGTGTTACTAAGAGCGTTACATTAAAGACCCCAACCGAAGCCGAGGTCTTTTTCCAGGGTAAGGGAGTAGTACCCCCACCCTACTTAATCTCATCCATGAAAGCCTATAAGTTGAGCCAAAAAGGGTGTCAGGGTTATTTATGCAGTATACTAAGTGATTTGAATGGAAGTGTTGAGTTAGCCGACATACCAGTTGTTAAGGAATTTCCTGACGTCTTTCCAAATGAGCGGCCTGGCCACTTAGTCGATAGAGAAATAGAGTTTACTGTGAACCTCGTGTCGGGAACGCAACCTATCTCCAAAACACCCTATAGGATGGCCCCAGCTGAACTTAGAGAACTAAAACTACAGTTACAAGAATTGTTGGATAAGGGATTCATCAGGCTGAGCACTTCACCGTGGGGAGCACCTGTTTTATTTGTTAAGAAAAAGGATGGCACGCTTCGCCTTTGCATTGATTACAGAGAACTTAATAAGGTAACCATCAAGAACAAGTACCCATTGCCTAGGATTGACAATTTGCTTGATCAATTACAAAGGGCAAGAGTCTTTTCCAAGATTGACCTTAGGTCGGGCTACCACTAGCTGAAAGTTAAAGCCGAGGACATTGAGAAGATTGCTTTTCGGACAAGGTATGGCCACTACGAATTTTTGGTAATGCCTTTCGAAGTAACTAATGCTCCTACAGCGTTCATGGACTTGATGAACAAAGTCTTTAAGCCGTATCTAGATGAGTTCGTAGTCATTTTTATTGACGACATATTGATCTATTCTAAGAGCACAATTGAGCACAAGAACCATCTGAGGCTTGCCCTGCAAGTTTTGAGAGACAAGAAGTTGTACGCCAAGTTGAGTAAGTGCGAATTTTGGCTTTCCAACATTTCATTTTTAGGGCATGTGATTAATGAAGAGGGTATATCAGTTGATCCGAGCAAGATTGAGGCCATTGTGAATTGGCCGACGCTGACCAACGTGTCCGAGGTACATAGTTTTCTGGGCTTGGCTGGTTACTACAGAAAGTTTGTGAAGGACTTCTCAAGGATAGCAGTACCATTGACACAACTAACTAAGAAGGGAGCAGCATATGAATGGAACGATGTTAGAGAATCGGCTTTCCAAGAGTTGAAGACGAGGTTAGTTACGGCACCAGTTCTTGTACTTCCATCAGGTAATGGGGAATTTCAGATTTTCAGTGATGCTTCACATAATGGTTTGGGTTGTGTATTGATGCAAGGGGGCAGAGTCATAGCATATGCATCTCGTCAATTGAAACTTCATGAAAAGAACAATCCAACCCATGATCTTGAGCTAGCAGCCGTGGTGTTTGCTTTGAAGATTTGGCGCCACTACTTGTATGGAGCCTCTTGCCAAGTTTTTACGGATCACAAGAGTTTGAAGTACTTATTCACCCAGAAGGAACTGAATTTGAGGCAGAGGAGATGGCTTGGATTATTGAAAGATTACGACATGCAGATTCAGTATCACCCAGGTAAAGCAAACTCGGTAGCCGACGCATTGAGTAGGAAGTCAGTGGGAAGTTTGGCGTGCCTAGCCGTGGTTTCAGTGGAGCCGACTACTAGTGGGGAGGTAAAGGCAAGGCAAATGGAGGATGGATTCTTGAAGAAGGTAGCCGACGAGATTACCACCAAGCTGAGGTCGGGTTACACCCTTGAGAATGGAGTGCTTAAGTTTGAAGGAAGATTGTGCGTGGCCGACGTCCCAGAATTGAAAAGAAGGATTTTGCAAGACTCTCATGGATCCAGATTTGCAGTTCATCCAGGGAACACCAAGATGTATCAAGATGTAAAACAGACATTTTGGTGGCCAAATATGAAAAGAGAGATAGCCGAGTTCATGTCTTAGTGTTTGTATTGTCAACAGGTGAAAGCGGAACATCAGAGGCCGGCAGGACTTCTCTAACCTTTGCCGATTCCTGAGTGGAAATGGGAAGACATCGCTATGGACTTCGTGACTGGGTTGCCGAAGACATAGAAAGGGATGGATTCGATTTGGGTTATAATCGACAGGTTAACTAAGTCAGCGCATTTCTTGCCGGTTAG
Source organism: Camellia sinensis (assembly GCF_055761805.1). Taxonomy (NCBI): domain Eukaryota; kingdom Viridiplantae; phylum Streptophyta; class Magnoliopsida; order Ericales; family Theaceae; genus Camellia; species Camellia sinensis. The sequence continues at coordinate 67,864,601 of NC_138972.1, forward strand.
GACTTTATTCAGTGCCGATCGACTTGCTGTGTTGTATATGAATGAGATTGTTAGACTTCATGGTGTACCGATGTCCATCGTGTCAAACCGAGATCCAAAATTTGTTTCCAGATTTTGGCAGAGTTTACAAAGGGCTTTGGGGACCGAATTGAGGTTTAGTACAGCTTTTCATCCGCAGACCGATGGCCAAACAGAGAGAACAATTCAAACACTTGAAGATATGCTTAGACTGTGTGTATTGGACTTCAAGGGAAGCTGGGAAGTGCATTTGCCATTAGTAGAGTTCGCTTACAACAACAGCTACCAAGCTAGCATTGGCATGGCGCCGTATGAAGCCTTGTATGGGAGAAAGTGCAGATCGCCGATATGTTGGACCGAAGTAGGAGATAAAGCTTTGATTGGCCCCGATTTAGTTCAAAGGACAACCGAAAAGATTAAGCTTATCCGGCAGAGAATCAGAACCGCTCAGAGCCGACAAAGGAGTTACGCCGACCAGAGAAGGAAGGAGTTAGAATTCGAAGTAGGGGATCACGTGTTCCTAAAAACCTCGCCGATGAAAGGAGTTTCAAAATTTGGGAAGAAGGGTAAATTGGCACCCTGTTACATTGGACTATTTGAAATCCTTGAGAAAGTTAACCCGGTTGCCTACAGACTTGCTTTACCACCGAGATTAAGTCAAGTTCATAATGTGTTTCATATCTCGATGTTGAGGAAGTATATACGAGATCCACTACACGTGATCGATCATTTCCGGATTGTGGTTTATGAAGGCCTAAGCTAAGAAGAAGAGCCGATACGCATCATTGATAGACAAGTGAGACGTTTGAGAAATAAGGTAATACCGATGGTGAAGATTGAATGGAAAGACCATTACGGCAAGGATGCTACGTGGGAAATGGAAGAGGAAATGAAAGTCCGATACCCGGAGTTATTCTCGACCCAAGGTAACTCAAGTTTGGGGACCAAACTTCTTTAAAGGGGGTAGGATGTAATAACCCTCACGCTATCCTAACCATGGTTATATGCACCCATGTGATTCTGTTTTGTAAGCTTGCGTTTCAAGTCTTGTCCTTGTTCGTTTAAGTGTTTCAGCATGATTTGTACCTTGCTTGGTGTGAGTTTAGCCGAGGTCGTCTTCCATCTAGGATTACCTTGGAACCACTTTGTTTGACCTCCACCTTAGCCTTGACATATTGGCCGAGATGTCATCATCTAGGCTGAGGTGTTCATCACCAAGGCCAAGGTGTGAATCATCTAGGCCGAGATGTTACCTTTGCACCTAAGTGATCTTGCCCCGGAGAGGTATGACCTAGACCGAGGTATGGCACATCTAGGCCAAGGTGTGGCACAGCTTAGTCAAGTGTTGTCCCTCCTAACCGAGGTCATTATTCCCTACTTGCCGATGTCTTGTTCCTAGCCGAGATCATTACTCGCCAGAGTGCCCATGCCGTCTTGCTTGTTGAACACAGTTTGTCATAGTTTTGTCTTGTCACTCAGTCACCTTTTTGTGTAGCACCAACCAGCCGCTGCCACGTGTCTCTGTAGAGAGTTAAGTCAGCCAGCAGACTTAGAAATCTATCATTTGCTATATGTCTTTGTTTGTGAGGAGAGAGAAGCTCTAGAAGAAGAAGAAGAAGTTTAGAGTGAGAGAGTGGGTCTCGAGCTTGATTCCTAGAGATCAAACCATTGGATTTGCGTATTGAGGTTAGATTCTTGATCTTCTCTTGTCATTCTTATTGATCATCTAACTGCATTGCATGATCGAACCCGTTTTGCATGTCATGCATCGATTTAAAGTTGATTTTAGAAAGAGAAAATGGTGTTCGTGTGTTCTTGAAAGAAAGGTCTTGTTTGATCTGGAAGTTTGCATTAAGTTTCGTGTTTTTGTGTTTGTTCTCACTAGATCCTTGAATATGGGTACCCAAGTCCATGTTTTTGAACTCATAGCATGAAATCCCAGATCTTTGTAATAGCAAATCACGATCTTTGCATTCATCTCCCTCGTGTTCTTGTTCTTCATGTCCATCATGTTCTTCAGAAAAGGGAAACCCAGATTTTCCCGACTTAATTCCTTTGAATGTGGCCATCGAGGTCACACCTCGACCAGGGGATGTGGAACCTTGGCCTAGACCTGGTAGTTACCCAGCATGTTTTCCCGAGATCATCTGCATGCATGTGAAACTTGTTTGAAAGTGCATTCAATAGACTTTGCCATGTGTTTGTAGGGTTTGGACCTGCCTCGACCCCGACGTTTAAAGAACTAAGTGAGTGGTATTTTTAATAAAGCTATGTTATAATGCTTTGATAAAAGTTTCGTTTTGCTTCGTTTGAAAAGTATTTGTAAGCATGAATGGTTATTCCTAGTTGGAAAATATATTGTATATTCTTGTTTTGATAACATTCTTGGAGGTCCGTACGTGCTAAGGGACTATAAGCAATTGTAGCACAAAGTTTGGAAGTCCGTATGTGCTAAGGGACTATAAGCATTTGTAGCACAAGTTTGGAAGTCTGTATGTGCTAAGGGACTGTAAGCATTTGTAGCACAAAGTTTGGAAGTCCGTACGTGCTAGGGGACTCTAAGCATTAGTAGCACAAGTCCTTAGTGTCTGGGGACTATAATGCAACGACACCATTGAATTGAGATATCTCCCTTGTCTTATCTTGTCTTGTCTTGTCTTGTTTGCCACTGACAGTTTACCGCGTGGGTCTTGTTTGCCGAGATGTCATCACTTGTATTATAATGATGTTAGTAAGCATCCTTTGAAAACCTGACAGATTTGGAAGATGGACTTGGTTCATCCCTTGACTTGTACCAACTATGTTATGTATTGTTTGATAAAGATCTTGAATACCAGTCATGCAAACCCCTTTATTTCTTATACCATTCACTGAGTATCCAAGCTCACCCTTTCTATATATATGTAGGTGATGAGCAGGAAGGCGGTGACGCCTAGGTGCGACTCGCAAGCTTGTTTTGGGTTTTTGTTATGTCGGCCTAACTTTTATTCACGTCGGCAGTCTTGAAAACTATGTTTCTCGGCTTATAATGTCTTTAATTTACACATGTCGGCTGGAGAAGCCTTTTGATCAAGATGTAAAATGTATTTTGTATTTTGTTGCATTTGTGTTCAAGTTGTAATATTATGTAAAGTTGTATGCCTTTCCATGAAACTTACGCACTGCTCTTATGGACTACTTGTATTTTTAAAATTATTGCTTCCGCACTTGTGAGCCCCATATATATTTATACTCTGTTTGTGTGTGAATTTTGAAAGTTGGCCTTCGGTAATCTCGGATTACTAGCGATCACGGCACTGAACTACTAGGGGCGGTTTGGGGTCGTGACACATATGCACTTTGAGAGCAAATTGAAAGCATACCTGACACCACTGTCTCAGCATTTTGAGTGTCCCCTGGTACCAGTGCAAAAACTCTACCTTGTCTCATCGGTCCTTTCCCAGCGTTAACTTTCTGCACGGAGCCCGAAGTATTCTCATCTTTCTTACTTTCCCCAGCCTTCGTTTTTGGACAGTCCCTCACAAAATGACCTACTTCACCACATTCGTAACAAGCCCCAGACGCCCGACGACAGACCCCGAAATGTGGTTTCCCACAACTTGAACATATCGGCTTGGTACCACTCTCTTGTCTTGGGTCGCTTGAACTGCCGACGTTCGCTTTCTTCTTGGTACCAAACTGTGCTCGGCGATTGTCATAACTGTGCCTCTTCTTCTGGTTCTCTCCCGAACCCTGGTATCTGTTCAAGTTGGCTTCGGCTAGAATAGCTTTGTCCAACACTCCGGCATAAGTCGGCATGTTGAGCATGTTAACCCGGTCTTGTATCGGTCCCCGGAGTCCACTTTTGAACTTCCTAGCCTTCATATATTCATCATTGATCATGTGGGGTGCGTACCTTGCCAACTCGGTAAAGGCACGATCATATTCAGCTATTGTTCTACTGCCTTGCGTCAAAGTCTGAAACTCGGTAGCCTTGCGATTCCGAACACTTAAGGGAAAATGCTTGGTGTAGAACAATTCTAAAAATCAGGTCCAGGTCAAGTCTGGATTGCTTTCACGAACCATCATCCACCATCTGCGGGCGTCATCATCTAGTGTAAAAGCTGCTAATGTTACTTTTTGGGTGTCGGTGCTGGGAAAGATCTCGAACAGCTTTTCCATTTCCAAAACCCAGGCTTCGGCTTTCATCGGCTCTATACCCCCTTGGAATCTCGGCGGTTTCATTTTCTTAAACTCTCTAATTAAAGCTATCGTGCCGTCCCCATATAAAGCTGGCTGTGGGGGCACTAGCGGTACTGGAGGGGGTGGAGGTGGAACTACATTCCGGCCATTTGTCTGCTCGGCCTGAGTCGATGTAGCACTAGCATATTGCTGTCTTGTCTGCCTTAACTCGCAGGCCAAACCTTCAACTAGCATTTCCAGTCTGTCTATTCTGTCCTCCGACTGATCTCGGCCAACTGGAGGTCTACCTCTCCTCATGATGCTATGAGTATGCAAAAATGTGGCTTTAAAACAAAATGAGCAAATAATCACGTAGGCAAGTAACAGTTAAGCATGCTGAGACAATATACACCTTGTTCACATAGCAGCAATATGATGCAATTCTAACTTCCTTCTAAGGGGAAATCATATGCTCTTTAGGACTCAAAGTGTGTGAATGACGTATACTAAGGAACTTGTGCTCTGATACCATTCTGTCACGACGCCAAACCGCCCCTAGTAGTTTGGTGTCGTGATGGCTAGTAATCCAGGATTACCGAAGGCCAACTTACAAAATCCACACATAACAGAGTATAAATACATGGGGCTCACAAGTACGGAAGCGATTTATACAAACAGATTAGTCCATAAGAGCTGTGCATAAGTCAAATGAGATAGCAACCATTAACATAAGGGTTATAACTTAATTACAAACAAAGCAAAGTACAAATTTCATTTTACATATTAGCAAAGGGCTCCACAAGCCGACATAAACAAATTGTACGAATTACAGGTCTAAGAACACAGTCTGCCAGATTGCCGACATCTTCCTTGCCGACATAGCAATCATACGAAACACACGTCTTGATCAAAAGGCTTTTCAAGCCGACGTATGCAACATACAAGCAGTACAAATCGAGAAGCATAATTTTCAAGACTACCGACGTTAATACAGGGTAAGCCGACATAAACAAAAACCCAAAATAAGCTCCAGAATCACATCTAGGCATCACCGCCTTCTTGTTCATCACCTACATATATATAGAGAGGGTGAGCTTGGATACTCAGTGAATGGTATAAATAATAAAGGGGTTTGCATGAATAATAGCCGAAGTCCTTTCAAAACAATATAAGACAAAACTTTATATATAACAAGGAATGGACCTCGTCCATCTACCAGATCTTCAAAGCTTCAAGGGATACTTACTAGCATCACATATTACACATAATAACATTCCGGCAAACGTATCCACGCGGTAAACCGTTCGTGGCAAAACAAGACAAAGCAAGAGAGGCATCTCAAACAAGGGTGATACAAAAGTTTAGAGTCCTCTAGCACAAGGGACCTATGTTACAAAGGCCCGTAGCCTTTTAACATGAGAGTGCTGCGAAAGTTTAGAGTCCTCCAACACAGGGGACTTTCAAGGCAAGATGTGCTGCGAAAGTTTAGAGTCCTCCAGCACGAGGGACTTCAAAACGAGATGAGCTGCGAAAGTTTAGAGTCCTCCAGCACAAAGGACTTTCAAAACGAGATGTGCTGCAAAAGTTTAGAATCCTCCAGCACAAGGGACTTTCAACAAGAGGTGCTGCGAAAGTTTAGAGTCCTCCAGTACGAGGGACTTTCCGAGAAGGACATTCAAGCAAGTATAATATGAGATACAAAACTAAGGACAATCATTCATGCTCAACAAATACCTTTCGAAAACAAAGCAAAGCAAAACTCATCAAAACATTGATAACATAGCTTTATCAAAAATACCACTCACCTAGTTCTTCAAACGTCGGGGTCAAGGCAAGTCCAAGTCCTACAAACGCATGGCAAAGTCTATTGAATGCACTACTCAAAACAAGTCTAGCATACATGCAAATGACCTCGGCATTCTTCAAAACTAAGTCAAATCAAATCAAAACACAGTTTCTTATTTTGGAAAGCACGTTGGGCAACTACCAGGTCTAGGCCGAAGTCCCACACCTCCTTGCCGAGGTGTAGCCTCAATGGCCACATTCCAAAAGCGAAGTCGGGAAAATCTGGGTTTCCCTCTTGATAAACATGAAGAACATGAGTATGAAGAAGATGAACGCAAAGATCAAAACTTGCTATTACAAAAGCTGAGATTTCATGCTATGAATTCAAAAACGTGGACCTGGGTACCCATACACAAGGATCTCATCAAAACAAACATGAAAACATGAGCCTAGTGCAAACTTTCGGATCAAGCGAGGCTTTTCTTCAAGAACACATGAAAACCATTTTCTCTTTCTAAAACCAATTTTAAATCAATGCATGACATGCCGAACAGGTCTGATCGTGCAATGCAGCTAGATGATCAATAAGAACAACAAGAATAGGTCACGGTTCTAACCTCAAAACTCGAATCTAACGGTTCAAGCTCCAATGATCAAGCTTGGAAGTTCTCTCTCTCTAGCTTAAACTTCTCCTTCTTCTTCCTAGAGTTTCTCTCTCTAAAAGGCAAGATTGATACATAAAGTTATGCTCCTCACGACAATCACTGACTTAATCCCTCTGCCAGGACACGTGGCATCGGCTGATTGGCTCTATCCAAAAAGGTGACTGACATGACAAGACAAGACTAGGACAAAGTGTACTCAACAAGCTTGGCGGCAAGAACACACCGGCAAGTAACGACATCGGCTAACAACAAGAGTCCGGCAATCAAGGGGCAAGGACATCGGCTTGGAAGGACAACACTTGACTAAACTGTGCCACACCTTGGCCTAGATGTGCCACACCTCAGTCTAGGTCATACCATTCCGTCAACAAAATTACTCATGTAAGGATCAAGGATCTAGAACGCCTAGATATTGACAGCTCGGCCCAGATGATGCAAACCTCGGCCTAGATGGTGACATCTCGGCCAATGTGCCAGGGTGAAGATGGAGGTCAACCAACGGGGTTCCAAGGTAGTTCTAAGTGACAAAGGTCTCGAAGGTGTCTAGGCTTAAGATGACCTCGGCAACGCACCAGACGAGAACAAAGCAAGCAAGCAATCATTCAGGCAAAACATGACAAGATTTGCAAATGCGCATACTAAAACAAGATCATCCATAAATGTATGCAAGTATGACTAAGTTAAAATGAGGGTTGTTACAGATCCGGCTCATACTTCCGAAGCATACTCACATGAAATACGTCATGCACTCCGGACAACTGCGGTGGTAAAGCTAAACGATAAACAACCTCGCCAATCCTCTCAAGGATCTCAAAGGGACCAATAAATCGAGGGGATAAGTTCCCACTCTTCCCGAACCTCATCAAACCTCGCCTAGGTGATATTTTCAAGAAGACATGATCACCTACCTCAAACGCCAAAGGCCTCCTCCTACGGTCGGCATAACTCTTTTGGCGACTCTGGGCTGTAACAAGCCTCCTACAGATAAGCTCAACTTTCTCCGTCATCTCTCTAACCAACTCCGGACCCAACAAAGGTGCATCACCCACCTCGGCCCAACACACTGGAGACCTACATGGTCGGCCATACAAGGCCTCAAACGGTGCCATACCGATGCTAGACTGAAAACTGTTGTTGTAGGCATACCAAAGGCAAGTGCATCTCCCACGTCCCACTAAAGTCAAGGACACAACCTCGAAGCATATCCTCAAGGATCTGAATAGTACGCTCGGACTGCCCGTCAGCCTGAGGATGATAAGCCGTACTAAAGGTCAACCTAGTGCCCAAGGCACTCTTCAAGCTCTTCCACAACCTAGTAGTAAAACGAGGATCTCTATCTGAGATGATCATCACTAGGACCCCGTGCAATCTCACTATGTCCCGAATACACAAGTCGGCGAGATGATCTACTGAATCTCTCACGCGCATAGGAATGAAATGCGCCGACTTAGTCAACCAGTCTATAACCACCCAAATGGCATCACTACCCCGCTGAGTCCCCGGTCTACAACCACCCAAATGGCATCACTAACCTGCTGGCCTCTAATGCTTGGCCTTCACTTGCTGGCAAGTAAGGCACTTCGATACGAAAACAGCCACATCTCTCTTCATACCCCGCCACCAAAACTGGCGACCTAAATCCCGATACATCTTAGTGCCTCCCAGATGCACCGCAAGACGTGAATGATGGAACTCTCGGAGTACTTCCTCTCGGCAAGACTCCGGCACAAACAAACGGTCTCGGTATCTCACACTCAGGTCGTGATACACCGTTAAACCCTTCTCAACCTTCCCATTTGAGATCTTCTCTCGGAGGGATTCTACCTCAAGGTCGCCTCTCTGTGCCTCTAACACTCGGGTTACAAGTGTAGGCTGCGCAACAACAGAAAACAAGGCCGCAGCCTTAGCTGATTCACTCAGAAGCAAGTCAAATTAGCCAAGTGCACCCAACATCTCCCATTCCCGGATGGCTATACAAGCTACATCACTAATGAATTTCCTACTAAGGGCATCGGCCACCACATTGGCCTTTCCCGGGTGATAATGCAACTCAAAATCATAGTCCTCAATGAACTCCATCCATCTCCTCTGCCTCAAATTCAAGTCTCTCTGTGTGAACAGGTACTTCAAACTGTTGTGGTCCGAGAACACCTCGAACCTCTCACCATAAAGGTAGTGCCTCCAAATCTCCAAGGCAAAGATCACTGCCGCTAACTCTAGGTCGTGTGTAGGGTAATTCTTTTCATGTATTTTCAACTGACGTGAGCCATAAGCTACCACTTTCCCCTCTTGCATCAACACACAACCCAAACCCTCTCGTGAGGCATCACAGTAAACCGCATAACCCAACCCTCTCTCCAGAAAAATCAAAACCGGAGCGGTGGTCAATCTAACCTTCAACTCTTGGAATGACTTTTCGCAAGTCTCACTCCACACAAACTTGACCCCTTTTCGCGTCAATCTAGTCAACGGCGAAGCTAGCCTGGAGAAATCTTTCACAAACCGACGGTAATACCCAGCTAATCCCAGAAAACTGCGGATCTCAAACACACTCTTAGGCTGTGCCCAATCTTGCACTGCCTCTACCTTGGATGTATCAACAGACACCCCTTCCCTGGATACCACATGGCCTAAGAATTTGACCTCTCCTAGCCAGAACTCACACTTCACAAACTTGGCATACAGCCTATGGGCTCTAAGCAACTCGAGCACCACTCTCAAGTGTTCCTCGTGCTCTTCCTCAGAAGACGAATAGATAAGAATGTCGTCCACGAAAACGACTACAAAACGGTCTACGAATTTTCGGAAGATCCGGTTCATCAAATCCATAAAGACTGCCGGCGCATTGGTGAGCCCAAACGGCATCACCAGAAACTCATAGTGGCCATACCGCGTACGGAATGCCATCTTAGGAATATCCTCCTCCCTGACCCTCAACTGGTGGTAACCCGATCTCAAATCTATCTTAGAGAAACAACGGGAACCCTTCAACTGGTCAAACAGGTCATCTATACGGGGCATAGGGTACTTATTCTTGACCGTAGCCCGATTCAACTTCTGGTAGTCTATATACAATCTCAAGGCATCATCTTTCTTTTTAGCAAAGAGGGCCGGTGCTCCCCACGGCGAAACACTAGGGCGAACAAAACCCTTATCTAGCAATTCCAGGAGCTGAACCTTCAACTCACTAGGCTGGGGCAAAACGATAAGGTGCCATAGAAATCGGCGCTGTGCCGGGCACTAAATCAATAGAGAACTCTATCTCTCGGTGAGGTGGCAAACTAACGAGATCCTCGGGAAAAACATCCAAATACTTACAAACCACCCTCGGCAATACAATCTGGGTCTCATCACACTCACCACGCAAAAAGCTAGCAAGTATACCACTAAGCTCACTCCGCCCTCGCGGATCATACAACGGTGGCAATACACTACCAACCTGATCCCCCAAGAAATGGAAACACTCCCCGCTCAAGGTATAAACAGTGACCCTCTGGCGGTAGCAATCAATAACAACCCGGTATGACGATAGCCAGTCCATACCCAAAACAACATCAAAACCCTTCATGGGCATGACAACAAAAGGAAAAGGAAGCCTATGGTCGGCAACCCCTATATCACAACCTCTAACACCTTGTTTCAAGATCAACTCACCACCAATAGGCGATACCACACATAGAGGAGATGCTAACTGTGCCAACTCCAATTCCAAAACAGATGCAAATGCAGCAGACACAAAAGAATGAGATGCACCCGTATCAATCAACACATTAGCAACCGAGTTGCAAAACAAGAAGGTACCTCTCACAACTGATGGAGCCGGTATTAGACCCTGCACGGTAACAGCATACACGCGCCTTGTAGGCCCCTGATCCACCTGCTCACCTCTAGGAGCAAAAGACTGCTGCACTGACTGGGATGACGAAGCTCCCAGATTGGCCCTCGAGGCCTGCACAGACTGAGCTGGCTGATAACTCTGCGTCTGCCTAGAACCAGACGCGCCTGAAGTGGCACTCAACTGTGGGCAAAACCTCTTCAGGTGCCCAGGCTGACCACATTGATAGCAAGACAAAGGCTGGCCCCTGCCCTGACTCTGGCCCTGAGGTCTAGCTGAAGAAGAAGCAGCTCGCTGACCCCCTCCCTTTTACGGGAAAACCGAAGATTTGTGACCCAGCTGGCCTCCTATGTGAGTGTGGCTGAGGCTCTCTCATGTTGGTGTAAGCCCATTATTGCATTGCGTATGCCATTTCATCCATAGCATTGTGTATGCCCGATTGTGTATTACCTCGTGCAGCGTGTATGCCATTCCATGACATTGTGTATGTTAGGATTGTATCTTAGTTGCATTTCATGCATGTCATGCATATTGCATCGTGTTCGGGATAGGAGTTAGCCCGAGCACGGGAAACGAGGTACGTTTCGTACTCCGAGTGACGGAACGTGTCTCAATTCCAAGTCACCGACACTCCGGATCATCCATGATGGAGTTAGGTTCTTGTTGTGTTTACACGTGCATTCATTCTATATTGAGTTGCACATTTCGACTCCTCGGCCATCATGCATCGATATGCGTGATTGGTGGCACGAGGATCGAGGCATGCATATATCTGTGAAAATACATTGCCATGCCCCTTTCCTGCTCTCTGTTGCAGCAAATCAAGAATCAGCGGTCTTCCGAGGCTTGGCACGCATTTCAAGAACAGGTGTAAACAGAGGCTAATTGGGACATCGTCATGGATTTCCGCGCAAAGGCAACCCGGGCATGCATCATTCATCAGAGTCAAGGCAGCCCCTGGCTTGCATGCCAGTTTACAGCTTTCTTAGTTATTTTTTGTAAATTAATTAGGAATTTGTACATTATTTGGACTGTAATATTCTTTTATTCGGGACTGTATATTTATTTGGACCCTCTGTGCGAGGGCATAATTGTAATAAGTGTGGGTGAGTGTGATTTATGTCTTCCAACCCCACGTCTTTCTTCCCTTTTATTTACCTGCTTATGATGGTTAGATTAGGGCATATTTCAATTTAGCATACAGTATGACAGCATGTTTGCATCATTCATCTGTTTTGCATGCACCGGGCTCGGCGCATCATACTAACTGCATTGTATTTTTAAATTCCAAATTGAATACATGTTAGCTGTAGCATTCCATATGCCATGTTTAGAATAGCCGAGCCTGCTATAGTCGCATTTTTGCATGTGTTGCATTAGGCATTTCTGTATAATTAGGATCACGCATGGATTTCTAATGAGTTTTTGTTTTGGCTTGGAGTACTCGGTGAGTTTTATGCTTTAGCGTCCTTGCATGCGTGTGAGTGACTGCCATGAATAGCATGCTTACCATGAGGCTATTTGCTTATGTGATATAACTGCCTGAATGCCTGTGGGTGAAGGTTGGGTTACTTGGATTGGAATAAATCATCAACTGTTTGTTTTAAGCCCACTAGATAGTGCGAAAACCATCTTTTCTAAGCCCACCCGAGGGTGGCAAAATCTGCATTTTAAGCCAACCTGCGGGTAGCAAACCATCTTTCAAAAAAAACAAGCATGAAATGTTTTGTTCCAATTCGGGCGACCCGGTCTATACTTGTATGCTGTGCGCATCACATAGTAAACTAGGCTAATAACCGGAATAAGAACACACAATGTTTTCAAAAATAGATATCATGGTTAATAGAGGCCGGTCTCTGACCAGGCGAGCAGGGGTGCTCACGAAGTGACCTTCCCCAATCGTACCCAAGTTCCCGAGCCGAGGCAACTTTGGTGATGACGGACACGTGGCCTTAGACATTTCCCAAAATAATATTTAGGTGGCGGCTCTGTATCTGGCAAAGCAGTCCATGTTTGACACTTCTTTCAAAAATCAGTTTTCTCAAAACGATTTACCGGATTTGGACTCTTTGGTTCAAATTTAGAACCGTGACAAATTTGAGAGTCCTGAGCTGTAGTGACCCCAAATGAACAGAACGGGAGCTCGTTCCTCCCGGGGCGTTTGGGGACGTCTACAGTTTCTGGCTACTCTGCTGGGGATTTAGAGGACTTGACTCGAACTCATGATATCTGTTTTTTACTACACTTGTGTGTTTCTTTGCATTGCATTTGCATTGGTGCGCCTAGGACACCGTGTTTGCCATCTGCTATTCCTGAACGGTTTGCCGGAGGCTTGTCTTGTCAAGGCATGACCATAAGGCTGACCGGTTGTGGGCTCTGCCAGTATGGGAACACAAACCCCGATTTTACCGGGGCACCCTTTTTGACCATTCGACCTAGTGCATATTCGGATCCATAGTGACCATTCCAAACTAGGACAGGTTGCTTACCCGTTTATAGGTTGTTTGAAACCGCTGTGTGCGTAGTGAAACCTTAGCTCCTGACAAAATAGGACAGGGAAACCCTACCCCAACATAGGCGTGTTTTGGCTCTCACTTATCTGTTATGTGCTTTAGAGTGCGTCTCTACAGGAATGCATGTATCAGTTTGTAAGTCTGGGCATCAGGCCGGCGGGCATTACTATCAGTATTTGGGAGTCAGCTTTACCTGTGGGTATCAGACTCAGATTTTGGGCAAAATTTTGGGGCAGAATTCAGTAGAGAGTACACTCACTCAGCTTTGCTCATGTGGGTTATCGTGAAATCAGGCTGAGGTGCCGTCTGTTTTCTCTTTTGCTAGGTAGTCTTGGAACCATAGCTTCAGAAGGCTCCGATATCCCCCGAGGTTCATCGAACTTGTGCTGATAGACTTTGACAGGTCAGAGATTCAGTTCAAGGGCAATCAGTGTTCCTTTGCCAGAGGCAGGATAAAAGGGCTAGTCGGGCACAAATCACCAGTTCAGCAGTTACCAGATCAGTGGCCCTTATCCACCCCACCAGTGAACAGTCAGGCTGAGGTCTCAGTTTCTACTGCAAGGATAGATACCAGTCAGTCAGATGGATCAGCAGAACACGACAGGGATGGAGGTAATGATGCGCCAGATGCAAGAAAGTATGAAACTCATGCAGCAAGATGCTGCCCGTCAGGCGGAATTTGCCAAACAGCAGGCTGCGATCATGGCCCAGCAAGCCGAGCTCATCACCAAGCTGCAACAGCAAAGCGGCGCGTCCGCTTCACAACAAGTTCCTCCCCCAGTAGGAGCTCCAACACCTGGGGAGACGCTAAATGTCCAGGGAGGTACGGATATTCCGGTAGGGCTGGCTCCGCCCCCAATTTTACCCCAACTATCCAAAACACCTACCAATCTACCGGACTCTCCTTTCGAGTTCGAGGTCGACCCAACAGCCTTGAAGTTGAGCAAGCTTGAAAAGTTGTTCAAGAAATCCCAGGGGGTAAAGTCCATCCCGGGCATTGAGGACGGGTACACTGACGCAGCTGTAACTCTGCCGGATAGGTTCAAGATGCCTCACATTGACCGTTTTGATGGGTCAAGAGATCCCATGGTCCACCTGAGTTTGTTTTCAGATGTTTTGCGCCCAATGGGCTTGACGAGATTACAAAAGCTCTCCCTTTTTGGCAGGACCCTGTCGGGTATTGCGGTCACTTGGTATGCCAAATTGGAGGATTCAGTGAAACGAAGCTGGGAGGAGATGGCCGAGGCTTTCGTCGCACAATATTCATACAATACCCAAATCGAGACTACGACCTGTGATCTTGAGACGATGAGGCAAGAGCCGAAAGAGAGCTTCTCAGAATTCGTAACCCGCTGGAGGGCCAAGGCTTCAATGATGACCCTTAGGCCCACTGACAAAGATCAAATTCGGATGATTGCGCGCAATCTCCAGCCCAAGCTAATGCAGAAAATGATCGTGCTCCCCTTCCCTACCTTTTCAGATTTGCATGAGATGGGAGTACAGATCGAAGACGCTATGAAGCAGGGCCTTTTTGACCAGGAGAAGGAGCAGCCCAGGAGGGCGTTTTCCCGCAGTTCGAATGCGACCACTAGTGGTGATGCAGCTGCAAGATCTTCTGATGTGGGCATGGTTACTACCACCGTATCAAAAACAGCTACCCCATTCACCGGTGCGTCCGAAAGTAGCCCACAAGGAACCAAGTACCCACCTCGAGTCAAGAGGGTTCACCCCACTTCATATGCCTTTGTCGAAGGCCCTAGAGGTCTTAATCCGGAAAGGACATCTGAAACCGTTGGAACAACGGCCCCTACCCTATCCTATCCTTGCAGAGCATGATCAGACTAAATACTGCGCCTACCATCAACAAACCGGTCATGACACCGACAGTTGCTTTCGTCTGCGCCATGATGTACAAGATCTGTTTGACAACGGGGTCATTACCGCGCCAGGTCCTGCAAAGTCCATCGGCACTTGATCAGTGAACTCATGGGGGATAATGTGATGTGATCGGGGGATGAATCACTTGCTGGCGGTACTCAGTTTAGTCCAGATGTGATGGATGGCACGCACTATTTTGAGCATTTGTGAATGCTGTTTATTCTGCGTTCTGACTTGAGTTTTGGGTCAGTTTTGTTGTCTTGTTTTGAGTCTGTCTTTTTGTTTTGAGTCAGTCTCTTTTGTTTCGAGTCTGTCTTATCGTATCGAGTCAGTCCTGTTGTATAGGAGTCGGGTGATTCCGGGGGGTGTTACCTCGGGCGTCACCATTTTGTTTTATGCTTGTCTTTTCGTTTTGTCTTGAGTCTGTTTCCGCCAGGGAGCCAGCTGTGTCGACAGATTTGAATGAAACAGCAATGGTTTTTTACGCTATTGTGTTTGCCACGGCCGTGTGCCAATTGTGCCAGAAAGTCTGAATGAAATGGCAGTGCATTCCGCCTGCTCTCTTGTGCCTTGAAGTCATTGTAATGACCTGAGTTTTTCAAAACTTTTTTTGAACACTGCGGTGAAAACGAAGAGGAAGGAATTCCTCGGGATTTACAAAACTTTGATCATTTGAGAGAAAGAGAGGCGTGCTAAGCCCTTAATGAATGAAACCATGCTTGTTAGCGTGAGTACTGAGAAGGACCCTGGCTTGATCCAGACTGGTTTCACACTATCTTCAGCGCGAGTGATTTGTCGCTTTCTTAAAAACTTTCAAAAACAAAACGTTTTGCGCGGTCCTGCAAAGACCTGTGTGGAATCGCTCCTGAGATTGTGCAGCCTAGGATCGCTCTCAGCCTCGAGACTCAACCCCTTCGCTTCCAAACCTTGAACTTGAATTCAGAATGTTCAACGGTCAACTACAATGTGAGGCCTGTGTGGCCAGATTTGAAGCAGCCCTCGAACAAGAGGCCAGGAGAGTTGGATCAAGAAGATCAGAAGATCGGAAGAAGCTTACGAAGCTAGAACAGGAGCCATTCTCCTGGATTTAGATAATTTCAGGATCTCAAAACCATTTGGCATGGACTCGTTACACTTTTACCCTTTGAGAGGCTCACTGGGCCGAAAATCCGGAAGGGCGACCCAGGCAAAAGTTAGAGCAAGGGAAAAATACAAAAAAGAAGCAAAAAAAAAAATGCAAAAGAAAAGAAAAAAAGAAAGAGAACAAAAAAAAGAAAGATGCAAAGAAAAGAACAAAAAAAAAAAGAAAATCAAAAAAAGAAAAGAAATGAAAAGAATTGAAAAGAAAAGAAGAACAAAGCTCGTAAGGTCGAAAACCCGCAACGGGCGCCTTGGCAAAAGTTAGAGCCTAAAAAGGAGAGGTTAATACCCGAGTATACCTTAACCCCGAACTACGTAAGGCTTGATTCCCATGTTTGGGATACGTAGGCAACTTCATTCTGAAGTCCAGCCATAAACACTTCCAAATCGACTGTGTCCATGCGATGGTTCTGGTCATCTTTGTCTTCTCTGTATCTGAGAGTCTGGTTGTGTTCGTCGCTCTAAGGATTGACTACAATGCGCTGCGGTGCTATCCAAACAAGGGGCAACTTTCCGTTGCCATTCAAAGCACCGCGGTGCCGTTCAAACAAGGGGCAACTTTCCGTTGCCATGCAGTGTCCTTCAGACAAGGGGCAATTTTCCATTGCTATGGGTCCGAGGTTGTGCATCTCAAGAGTAGGTTCCGTGCTCGTTGAGCAGTGGTCGTTTGCAAAAATAGTTTTTGAGAATTTTTACTGAGGTTGACTAATCTTCTCGAAAAGTACTCCTTTTTTCAAAACTGGACCATTTCTTGGACCCAAAAAAGGAAAACTCTCAGTGCTCATAGCCTAACTTGCATGATTTTAAATCAGAAAATCGAACATGCATGTTAATCTAACTCTCACTTTGGTCAAAATTTTTTAAGACAAAACTAAAACAAAAAATGGTCAAAATGATGAACTAGGGGCACAGTTGAGTCAGGTGTTCTGTCTTTTCCCCTTTGTCAAAATACTTGCCAGAAAGGGCACTCTACTTGTCGGAAAGGGCACCGTATTCGCCAGAAAAGGGCACAACAAAGGGCAGAAAGCTCTCACATCCTCGAAGCAACGAGGTATCAAGCAAAGTGCGAAGCACGAACTAGAATGGGGCAAGATATTCCACTCCATCATCTGGACAGATCTTATCACGTCCAAACTCCCGGACAGAGCATCATCAACCGATGTTAGCTGCAGATTTGCTACACATCCTATTGTAGCACAACCCCTCTGAGAGAGGAACTCACTAGCTGCGCACAGGAAAAGAAGAATCTAGCAAAATGCTAGGGGCACGAGCCCACAATTTGCTGTTCATCCATCAACCACCCGGGGGAGGGATGAAAAATGAGAGATTGAAGAATAGAGAGATGTGCGATGAGAGAAAAAGTGAGAAACGGGCTTTTTCAGAAAAATAGAGCTTGAGGGCCGAGTGATGTGAGGATCACAAATGAGAGAGGGTGGGGAACAATACCCGGTGAAACAGGCTCCCTGTGCACGTCTGTGTGTCGTGTCTTTTGTTTTGTTTGTCTCGATTTTTGCTTTGAGTCGTTCCGAGCGTGTCTCGATGTGTTTAGGTTGTTTCACTTTGTTTTTCCTTTGTTGAGTGGTGTTTAGGTTGTGTGCCTTTTATTTCCGTGTTGAGTTGTCTTGCTGTGTTCAGTCGTAGGCTCGATACCCTGTCAAGAGCTCATTTATCAATTCCAAAATAAAATCGTTTTGCGCTTCGAGTGCCGTGCCGTTCTCCACATCTGTGCAAAATAAGATTCGTTCTTTCATAAAATCTCAGGATTCAACCCAGGTCACGTCAGAACAGTAGAACCAGGACCTATCTGAAGCTATATATGGTTCCGGACTGCAAAGCAAAAGCAAAAGAGGAAAATGTCGGGTATCTGAGTTTGTTTCAACTTCAGTAAGTTCCAGGACTACATTCCGTGTGTACCTCTTCAAGTCTTGCCAAAGCCCCGAAGTATGAGTGTGCCTCTACCTCAAGCTCAAGATCAAGTCTGCTTCAAGCCAAAATGGTGATCAGAAGTGCTCTCCCTGAGTACCATTCCCTGCCAGAGGCTTCTTGGATGTGTTCGCAATGAGTTCCTGGGAGACCAACTACGACGGTGAAAACTAGAGTTCGAATGGCTGATGCCTAGAACGTAAAGGTTCGGGATTTCCGGGACTAAAGTCTGGTTTAAATACCCAGAGGCGTGTCCTCGGCTTGAAATCTGTATGGAAGCCCCATAGGTTGAGATAGCGTGTATGCACCTCAATTCTGGATACTGAACCAACCTAGTCTGTCACCCCGTTGGAGAATAGGAAAAGTTGTGAATATGATCAGGAAGAAAGGCAGCATCCAAAGTGTTCTACATGAAGAACCCTCGTCAGTATTTCAGAGCCTTTGTACTGTGAGTTGAAGGTAAGTGTTCGAAGAGCACGAAAGGAGATCCCCGTCAGAGTAGAGCGGTTCATCGCCACTCATCCCATGAGGTGCTTTCTAAAGCGCCGCTATGCTTGTTTATTGCGTTCCTTAAACATCATGCATTGTATTGCATTGTACCTATCAAGTTTCTTTCACATTCATGCACGATATTGTATGTACGGTTCATTCAAAAAGTTCCGTTTAAGATCATTTCTTTAGTGTATCAATCACACTCTTTTCACTTAGTGTATCTATCACACTTTCTTCATTCACTTTTGTGTATCTATCACACACATTCTCATTTTGTGTATCTACCATGCGCATATTCACTTTTGTGTATCTATCACACACATTCTCATTTTGTGTATCAATCACACTTCTTTCATTTTGTGTATCTATCACATACATTCTCGTTTAGTGTATCAATCACACTTCATTCATTTAGTATATCAATCATACTCTGCTCACATTGTGCATCTATCACACTTCGTGTTCATTTTCAGTATATCAATCATACTCTGCTCACATTGTGCATCTATCACACTTTGTGTTCACATTTAGTATATCAATCATACTCTGTTCACATAGTGCATCTATCACACTTCGTGTTCACATTCAGTATATCAATCATACTCTGTTCACTAAGTGCATCTATCACACTTCGTGTTCGCATTTAGTATATCAATCATACTCTGCTCACATTATGCATCTATCACACTTTGTGTTCACATTTAGTATATCAATCATACTCTGTTCACTAAGTGCATCTATCACACTTCGTGTTCACATTCAGTATATCAATCATACTCTGTTCACTAAGTGCATCTATCACACTTCGTGTTCGCATTTAGTATATCAATCATACTCTGCTCACATTGTGCATCTATCACACTTCGTGTTCACATTCAGTATATCAATCATACTTAGTTCACATAAGTGCATCTATCACACTTTGTGTTCACATTTAGTATATCAATCATACTCTGTTCACATAGTGCATCTATCACACTTCGTGTTCACATTCAGTATATCAATCACACTATGTTCACATTGTGCATCTATCACACTTTGTGTTCATTTTCAGTATATCAATCACACTCTGTTCACTAAGTGCATCTATCACACTTCGTGTTCACATTTAGTATATCAATCATACTCTGCTCACATTGTGCATCTATCACACTTCGTGTTCATTTTCAGTATATCAATCATACTCTGTTCACATAGTGCATCTATCACACTTCGTGTTCACATTCAGTATATCAATCACACTATGTTCACATTGTGCATCTATCACACTTTGTGTTTATTTTCAGTATATCAATCATACTCTGTTCACTAAGTGCATCTATCACACTTCGTGTTCACATTTAGTATATCAATCATACTCTGCTCACATTGTGCATCTATCACACTTCGTGTTGATTTTCAGTATATCAATCATACTCTGCTCACATTGTGCATCTATCACACTTTGTGTTCACATTTAGTATATCAATCATACTCTGTTCACATAGTGCATCTATCACACTTCGTGTTCACATTCAGTATATCAATCATACTCTGTTCACTAAGTGCATCTATCACACTTCGTGTTCGCATTTAGTATATCAATCATACTCTGCTCACATTGTGCATCTATCACACTTCGTGTTCACATTCAGTATATCAATCATACTTAGTTCACATAAGTGCATCTATCACACTTTGTGTTCACATTTAGTATATCAATCATACTCTGTTCACATAGTGCATCTATCACACTTCGTGTTCACATTCAGTATATCAATCATACTCTGTTCACTAAGTGCATCTATCACACTTTGTGTTCATTTTCAGTATATCAATCACACCATGTTCACATTGTGCATCTATCATACTTTGTGTTCATTTTCAGTATATCAATCATACTCTGTTCACTAAGTGCATCTATCACACTTCGTGTTCACATTTAGTATATCAATCATACTCTGCTCACATTGTGCATCTATCACACTTTGTGTTCATTTTCAGTATATCTATCGTACTCTATTCACTAAGTGCATCTTTCACACTTTGTGTTCACTTTTAGTGTATCAATCACACTTAGTTCACATAAGTGCATCTATCACACTCTGTGTTCACCTTCAGTGTATCAATCACACTCTGTTCACTTAGTGCATCCATCACACTTCGCGTTCCCTTTTTGTATATCCATCATACTCTGCTTCACGTAGTGCATCTATCACACTCTGTGTTCGCCTTCAGTGTATCAATCACACTCTGTTCATTTTATGTATCCATCACACTTTGCTTCACTTAGTGTATCAATCACACTCTCTTCGCTTTTGTGTATCAATCACACATGCTCGCTAAGATTGCATCATAACTGCATGAAATATAGTTGTTGTTTTGCATTCTTGCTTAAAATTGTTGCATCTATTGTGAATACTTGCTTCATTATAGCTTGCTTCATTACAGCTTGCTGCATTGGCATGACCTTGAGTTACCTTCGGCTTCTTGCATTCTCAGTTGCATTTTGCCCCTGCCTGCGGGCATGCCTGCAGGCACATCTATATTATCTTGTACGTTTGTCTAAGTCTTCAGCCTTGTCAAAAATGGGTCGTCTCCGGGCTTTGACATTCACTCCCGTCACTTGTGACTTCCGAGTCCTGTCAAAGAGGGGCAACTGTAGACACCCCATTTTTGACCGACCTTGAGACTCAGACGTCACCAGTTGAGCGCTTGGTGATATTGCATATCGTGCTCATTTAGAAGTTTCAGAGTCTCGGCTGCGAGCCCTGCCTCCGGATTTCCGAACCCTCTTCTGTGCCTTGCCTCGGTTTGCGAACCAGGCTCGGTTTTCTCTATTTCTTTCCCTGAGGAGAGGGAGAGGTCTCGTAGACTATCTCTCAGTGGCCGTGGGCTACATTTTGTGGCTGTAGGCCATTTTGCCCATTTCGGAGCCCCGTTCCTGGTTTTCGGAGCCGTCAGGCCGTGTGCCTCGGTTCGGGACCGCTTAACCACCTTCATTTGCCCCGGTTCTTGGCATGCATCCTATTTACTCCCTTTTGAGGGACACTTAGATCTGAGAGACCCACTTCGAGGTCGAGTGCCACTTTCGATGCTTAACAGGCAGTTTTCGGGGCCCCGAACTGCGCGTTTTGGCACCCGAACATTCGTTTTACATCGGTTTTCGTTCATTTTTGGCAGGTACCTCTGTTTCACCACCAGGAAGGCCGTAGAAGGGTGGAAGGCCAGCAATTGTTTCAGCAACCAGTTATATATCCTCCGGCGCCCTCCGACGCCCGTTTTTCTCACTTCCAAGCCAATGTTGAACACCCTTAGGCCATTTTCTTGAACTTTTAACCACGTATTTGTGATGTACACACACGGGAGGACACTAAAAGTTGGTGGCCGGCCAGTAATTCCACCTGACCCTTTTGAACCCTTCCTAAAAATGGCCTATTCTCTCTCCTGTTTTACAGTTGACAATTTTGAACCACAGGGTTGTGTTGAGGACACCTGGGAGGACACCAATTTGGGGTGGCCGGCCATTAATTCACCTTGGCCCTTTTGACCCTTGGCTGGCCGGCCATGGGGGGTGGCCGACCGGCCACCTGAAGCTCCAAAAACTAGCCGGCCATGATCCTTGCAATGTGTACATTGCAGCTGTACACTTTTTTCCCCCCAAAAACCTGTATCCGGGGGGACAACTTTTGGGGGGAAACTTGGCTTGTTTTTCCCCCATTTCTTTCCCTCCTTTTTCCCCCTCTTTGGTCTATATACTTGGCTGGCCAGCTCTGTCAAAAGGGTTAGAAAATTTCCCTTCAAACCCTTTTGCATTATATCTCTCTCCCTCTCCATCTCCATCTCCAAGCTTCCATTCTTCAAACCCTACACCATTTTACACTACACCACCAACCCCTACCCTTCCATCCTCCACTCCAGAAGTTTGAGGGTGTTCTCCAGAGCTTAGGGGTGCTGCAAACTCAAGCCAAGAGTTGCTAAAGATTTGTCTCCAATGGTAAGTACCAATTCCCTCTTTTTGAGCTTAATTTTGCAACATTTTTTTAGCTATTTTTCTTGTTGTTTTGAGCTCCGACCAAAACTTAAAGTACCCTTTATTTGAGCTCCATTTCATGTTTCATTAAGGGAATTTTGGCATTTGAGGTCTCTATCTTACACTTGCTTCATTATCCTTCTTATATACCGTTATCTTGCATAGTATTTTTAGCCTATGTGTGATCTATTTTGGAGCATGATGTAAACTGTAGATAAGCTTATTTTGAGCCCTTCTTCAACATTGAAGAAGGGCTCATCACTGTTTGGGACCTCCATGTGCTACTTGTCATTATATCCCTCTTTGGTCCCCATTTTTGCATGATTTATTAGCCCATTATGCTTCTGTTTTTAGGCTCTTTTCAGAACTGAAAACAGTCTTATTTTGGCCCATTCTTCTTGTTTTATTAAGGGCCTTTCATGGTTTGAGGCATATTTTATATACTTTGTGTTATATCTCCCTTTTTGGCCTCATTTTTGCATAGCATCTTGGACATATTTGCATACTGTTTTCGGTCCGGACATCAACTTTAAAATGCTTTATTTTTGGCCCCTCTTCAATATTGTTGAAGGGGCCCTTTGTTTTTAAGGCCAGCAAGCACCACTTGCTTCTTTGGCCATCTTTTGGCCCATTTCTTGCATGAGAGTTTAGCCATACCTGTGCTGGTTTTTGTGGTTTACCATAAACTGTAAAAGATCATATTTTGGGCCCCTCTTCAACTTTGTTGAAGGGCCCTAATCTGTTTGGGGTCAGAAGCTGCGAGTTGTTTCATTATCTCACATTTAGGGCCATTTTTGTATGCTGTTTTTGCCCTATTTTTGTTTGCTTTTTGGCCATGCTTTGAACTGTAAAAATGCTTATCTAGGGGCTGCCTTGCTTCTGTATTTTCATCTCATGTTCAAATTATGCATGCATTGCATAGCCATAGGCCATTTCATGCACCAAAATCCATGTTTCGGGGCTCGTTCCATGCATCGGGTTTCATTTTACCGGGTTTCGGGGCTGTTTTGCATCTCATTTTACCTCTGATTTTTGCATTATAGTGTTCCATATTCCATGTCTTTGCCATGTCTCATTAGAGTGGCATTTCGATGCCTGAGGGTCGATCCTCGGTTTGCGTGCACGCATGCACGCATTTCGAGTTGTCTTGTTTTCATCTGATGGCCTCCTATGTGAGTGTGACTGAGGCTCTCTCATGTTGGTGTAAGCCCATTATTGCATTGCGTATGCCATTTCATCCATAGCATTGTGTATGCTCGGTTGTGTATTACCTCGTGCAGCGTGTATGCCATTCCATGACATTGTGTATGTTAGGATTGTATCTTAGTTGCATTTCATGCATGTCATGCATATTGCATCGTGTTCGGGATAGGAGTTAGCCCGAGCACGGGAAACGAGGTACGTTTCGTACTCCGAGTGATGGAACGTGTCTCAATTCCAAGTCACCGACACTTCGGATCATCCATGATGGAGTTAGGTTCTTGTTGTGTTTACACGTGCATTCATTCTATATTGAGTTGCACATTTCGACTCCTCGGCCATCATGTATCGATATGCGTGATTGGTGGCACGAGGATCGAGGCATGCATATATCTGTGAAAATACATTGCCATGCCCCTTTCCTGCTCTCCGTTGCAGCAAATCAAGAATCAGCGGTCTTCCGAGGCTTGGCACGCATTTCAAGAACAGGTGTAAACAGAGGCTAATTGGGGCATCGTCATGGATTTCCGCGCAAAGGCAACCCGGGCATACATCATTCATCAGAGTCAAGGCAGCCCCTGGCTTGCATGCCAGTTTACAACTTTCTTAGTTAATTTGTAAATTAATTAGGAATTTGTACATTATTTGGACTGTATTATTTGGACTGTAATATTCTTTTATTCAGGACTGTATATTTATTTGGACCCTCTGTGCGAGGGCATAATTGTAATAAGTGTGGGTGAGTGTGATGTATGTCTTCCAACCCCACGTCTTTCTTCCCTTTTATTTACCTGCTTATGATGGTTAGATTAGGGCATATTTCAATTTAGCATACAGTATGACAGCATGTTTGCATCATTCATCTGTTTTGCATGCACCGGGCTCGGCGCATCATACTAACTGCATTGTATTTTCAAATTCCAAATTGAATACATGTTAGTTGTAGCATTCCATATGCCATGTTTAGAATAGCCGAGCCTGCTATAGTCGCATTTTTGCATGTGTTGCATTAGGCATTTCTGTATAATTAGGATCACGCATGGATTTCTAATGAGTTTCTGTTTTGGCTTGGAGTACTCGGTGAGTTTTATGCTTTAGCGTCCTTGCATGCGTGTGAGTGACTGCCATGAATAGCATGCTTACCATGAGGCTATTTGCTTATGTGATATAACTGCCTGAATGCCTGTGGGTGAAGGTTGGGTTACTTGGATTGGAATAAATCATCAACTGTTTGTTTTAAACCCACTAGATAGTGCCAAAACCATCTTTTCTAAGCCCACCCGAGGGTGGCAAAATCTGCATTTTAAGCCTACCTGCAGGTAGCAAACCATCTTTCAAAAAAAACAAACATGAAATGTTTTGTTCCAATTCGGGCGACCCGGTCTATACTTGTATGCTGTGCGCATCACATAGTAAACTAGGCTAATAACCGGAATAAGAACACACAATGTTTTCAAAAATAGATATCATGGTTAGTAGAGGCCGGTCTCTGACCGGGCGAGCGGGGGTGCTCACGAAGTGACCTTCCCCAATCGTACCCAAGTTCCCGAGCCGAGGCAACTTTGGTGATGACGGACACGTGGCCTTAGGCAAACGAGTCAGGGTTTCCTAAATTTCTCAAAATAAAATATTTAGGTGGCGACTCTGTATCTGGCAAAGCAGTCCATGTTTGGCACTTCTTTCAAAAATCTGTTTTCTCAAAACGATTTGCCGGATTTGGACTCTTTGGTTCAGATTTAGAACCGTGACAAATTTGAGAGTCCTGAGCTGTAGTGACCCCAAATGAACAGAACGGGAGCTCGTTCCTCCCGGGGCGTTCGGGGACATCTACATCTATCAACTGTCATACTCTATGACATATCCAATTGATTAGTTTTAGTTTACCTAATCATCATGCATTGTCTACAACAATCAAAACTACCCTCCACCGGTAGCCCAAGCAATTATTTCTAAACAGATAATAAAAGCTCCAACAGATAAAATATCAATGTTTTCGAAAGTGAGCGATTAACAAATCTAACTCCACTATTCAACCATATAATGAGGCAATTTCATTATTTCCAACTCAATTCCATATAACCACTATTTTCTCAAATTAATCATATCAATTAATTTATACAACCAATTAGGGTTTTCTACCCCATTTCTCAATATTGACCCAATGGTCTATATTTCAACAACCAACATCAATAACACCATTTTGAAACCCAAAATACATATTATGAGGCCAAAGTCACGAAACCTTCTTTAACACATTTTGAAACCCTAAGTCCCAAAATTACCCAACCTCAACACTTTATCAAAATAACCAAAAATCTATGTCAAAGACCATAAGAGTGAGTAGGAATCCCTACCTCAAAAGTTGACACCCAACGAAGAAGATGATAAAAACGAAGTTGCTCCAAATCACAAGTTTCTCGGATCAAAAGATAGCCCTCGACGATCAACAACCTTTTTGTAAAGGCCAAAGGTGAGGAAACAACTCTAACTAGATCAATACCTAGAGAGAAGGCAAGGTTCTAGAGAGAGAAGCTCTCAAATGGCGTTTTGGAAAAGTAAGAGAGAGAGTGTAAATGTAAAAAGTGATTTTAAAATGCCCAGCTGCCAACTGATATACGACATTCCCGCTCGAGCGGAGAACACAACACTCGAGCGTCAAGAACAAAAAACTAGGTCCGCTCGAGCGCAATAAGACCCGCTCAAGCGCCAAAACACAAGAAAAAAATACATCCGCTCGAGTGCGAAAACCAGTCCGCTCGAGCGTAGATTTCCCCCTCCCAGAACTTACACCCAAAGGTACTACCCGCTTGAGCGCCAAAGTACCCGCTCGAGCGTAAAAATCACACCTATAGAAGTTTTGCAGGGACATGAAAAACTGGGAGCGTGCAATCTCCGCTCGAGCGCAATAAGACCCGCTCGAGTGGACCTCCTAAAAACTGGGCAACAAAGAATTGAAACCAAAGCCTAACCAACCTGTAACAACTCTGCCCAATACATCCTAAAACTCAATCAAGTGGAATTAAAGGATGACAACAAGGTGTACCACTACCAACATCACAGAACCAAGTCCGGAATACAACAGAACAGTAAAAGGGACAACCGGGATCGCTATAGTAAGAGAAATTAATTTCACGTGACTAAAGATTTAATATATAATTAATTATAATTAGTATAGATTTAATGTTTTTGGAATAATCCATGTGCACGTGGATTATGTCATTAAAAATTACTTGTCAATTAACTTATATAACATAAAGAGTTTATATATGTTTTTGGAAAATTCCACGTGAAATCTACACGTGCTAATCTTTTCGTGCTTGTGGATTATTCCAAAAACATTAAATCTATAATAATTAGATTTAATGATATAATTCGCGTGAAATCAATTTAATCATTAAGTGATTTTTTGATAAGTTGGTAAAAAGTTGACTTTTTGGATTTTTTTTAGTTTATTTTGTCTTTTGGTGGGTAAGAATTGTGAGAGGTGATGTGACCTAAAATCGGTAAAAAGCTAAAAGCTGGCTATTTTTTTTTTTTTTTGCTTCCCAAAATAGGTTAGAAAACTATTTAATCATCAATTTATCCTTAATCATTAAGTATAGAAAACTCCATGGTTAACTACGTTCTTTGACCTATAAATAGGTTACATTTGATCTTGAAAATGTTAGGGAACAACTAGAATCATCTAATCACCCATTACATTTATTTCATGTACGATTTCTATGGTGTATGCACACATAAAAAATTTTGTCAACTTATTAACGAACGTTGATTCAAGTCATCCTTTCAATAGTTACGCAAAAGCCTAAGGACATTCAGGGAATTAGCTACCAGAAAATATTTAAAACCTAAAATGAATATTTTTAATGTAGTTAGGCAATTGGGTTTTTTTTTTTTTTGGACTTTTTCGAATTGTAAATATATTCATCATGTTAAAAAAAATAAATATAAAACGGAGAAAGAATCAAACAAACAAAATCTTTCATATGCAATGCATCAACTTGGCCAATTTTTGGATATATCACTTGTAATTTGAACTTCGAAAATAAACTTCAATAACTTTTGATCCAATCGTTTGTGGGTTAATCTTAAAATTGGGATACGCTTACTATGTTAGTTATCTTCAGTTACCTTTTCTTGCATCTTCATGATAGATTTAAAATAAATTAAAATAGGGTACACTTACTATGATAGATTTAATGATATAATCCACGTAAAATTAATTTAATCATTTAATCATTAGATTTAAAGATATAATCAATAGTAAGAGAAATTATAGAAGTATTGTAGATTTAATGATTTAATGTAGATTTCACTTTTAAATCTACACGTGCTTATCTTTTTGTGCACATAGATTATTCCGAAAACATTAAATCTGTAATAATGAAATTATAGAAGTAATTACATTTTAGTCATGTTGATTAATCCAAAAACATTTATTAACTCATTATGGTAGAAAAGTTAATTGACAAGTAATTTTTAAAAGTGAAATTATTTTCAGTGCTTGGCCTATTCGCATCTCTCTAGTTTCCAAATTTTATTGATTCTTATATTTCAATCGGTATCATATCCAGATTGTCATGGGTTCAAGTTGTGTGAGTGCAAATTTTTGGAGGTTGCTGAACTATGTCTACGTCTGTGGCACAAAGGCTTGCTCAACTTGAAGAAGAAATCGAACGCATCAAGAACCAGCTCCGCGCACGTCAGAGGCTCTTTTTTGCCTTTTGGCGATACCTACCAAAAAACCAAATAATCTATAAATTTTAGTCAACTGAAATTAATGTTTTTCGATTATTCCCAAAACATTAAATCTATAAAAATTAGATTTAATGATATAATCCACATGAAATTAATTTAATCATTTAATCATTAGATTTAATGATATAATCAACAATAAGAGAAATTATAGAAGTAATGTAGTGTTTTAATGTAGATTTCACTTTTAAATCTACACGTGCTTATCTTTTCGTGCACATGGATTATTCCAAAAACATTAAATCTATAATAATTAAATCATAGAAGTAATTACATTTTAGTCACATGTATTATTCCAAAAACATATATTAACCCTTTAGGGTATAAAAGTTAATCCAAAAACTTTTGGATCATTCAATAGTAAGAGAAATTAATATAATCAATAATAAGAGAAATTAATTTCAGGTTGCTAAAGATTTAATATATAATTAATTCTAATTATTATAGATTTAATATTTTCGGAATAATCCATGTGCACATGGATTATATCATTAAAAATTACTTGTCAATTAACTTATATAACATAAAGAGTTTATATATGTTTTTGGAATAATCCATGTGAAATCTACACGTGCTAATCTTCTCGTGCTCCTGGATTATTCAAAAAACAATAAATCTATAACAATTAGATTTAATGATATAATCCACGTGAAATTAATTTAATCATTAAGTGGTGTTTTGGTAAGTTGGATTTTTTAGTCTATTTTGTCTTTTGGTGGGTAAAAAATGTGAGAGGTGATGTGACTCAAAATGGGTAAAAAGTTAAAAGCTGGCTTTTTTTTTTTTTGCTTCCCAAAATAGGTTAGAAAACTATTTAATCATTAATTTATCCTTAATCATTAAGTATAGAAAACTCCATGGTTAACTATGTTCTTTGGCCTATAAATAGGTAACATTTGATCTTGAAAATGTTAGGGAACAACTAGAATCATCGCATCACCCATCACATTCATTTCAGGTACGATTTTTATGGTGTATGCACACAAAAAATTTTGTCAGCTTATTAACCAACGTAGATTCAAGTCATCCTTTCAATAATTAAGCAAAGGCCTAAGGACATTCAGGGAATTAGCTTCCACAAAATATTGAAAAACTAAAATGAATATTTTCAATGTAGTTAAGCAATTGGTATTTTTTTGGATTTTTTTTTCAAATTGTAAGTATATTCACCATGTTGTTAAAAAAATAAATATGAAACGAAGAAAGAATCAAACAAACAAATTCTATCATATGCAATGAATCAATTTGGCCAATTTTTGGGTATATCACTTGTAATTTGAACTATGAAAATAAACTTCAATAACTTTTGGTCCAATCGTTTGTGGGTTAATCTTAAAATTGGGATACACTTACTACGTTAGTTATCTTCAGTTACCTTTTCTTGCGTCTTCAAGATAGATTTAAAATAAATTAAAATTGGGATACACTTACTATGATAGATTTAATGATATAATCCACGTGAAGTTAATTTACTCAATTAATCATTAGATTTAATGATATAATCATTAGTAAGACAAATTATAGAAGTAATGCAGATTTAATGATTTAATGTAGATTTCAGTTTTAAATTTGGGCGCGCTTATCTTTTCGTGCACGTGGATTATTCCAAAAACATTAAATCTATAATAACGAAATTATAGAAGTAATTACATTTTAGTCACGTGGATTATTCCAAAAACATTTACTAACTCTTTATGGTGTAAAATTTAATTGACAAGTAATTTTTAAAATTGAAATTATTTTTAGTGTGTTGGCCTATTCACATCTCTCTAGTTTCCAAATTTTATTGATTCTAATATTTCAACCGGTATCATATCTAGATTGTCATTAGATCAAGTTGTGTGAGTGCAAATTTTTGGAGGTTGCTGAACTATGTCTACAGCTATGGCACAAAGGCTTGCTCAACTTGGAGAAGAAATGGAACGCATCGAGAACCAGCTCCGCGAACGTCGGAAGCTCCTTTTCGCCTTTTGGCAATACCTACTAAAAATCCAAATAATCTATACATTTTAGTCACGTGAAATTAATGTTTTCGGATTATTCCCCAAAAATTAAATCTATAATAATTAGATTTAATGATATAATCAACGTGAAATTAATTTAGTCATTTAGTCATTAGATTTAATGATATAATCAATAGTAAGAGAAATTATAGAAGTAATGTAGATTGATTTAATGTTTTAATGTAGATTTCATTTTTAAGTCTACACGTGCTTATCTTTTTGTGCATGTGGATTATTCAAAAAACATTAAATTATAGAAGTAATTGCATTTTAGTCACTTGGATTATTCCAAAAACATATATTAACTCTTTAGGGTATAAAAGTTAATCCAAAAACTTTTGGATTATTCAATAGTAAGATAAACTAATATAATCAATTGTAAGAGAAATTAATTTCACGTGACTAAAGATTTAATATATAATTAATTCTAATTATTATGGATTTAATATTTTTGGAATAATCCATGCGCACGTGGATTATATCATTAAAAATTACTTGTCAATTAACTTATATAACATAAAGAGTTTATATATGTTTTTGGAAAAATCCACGTGAAGTCTACATGTGCTAATCTTTTCGTGCTCGTGGATTATTCCAAAAACATTAAATCCGTAATAATTAGATTTAATGATATATTCCACGTGAAATTCATTTAATCATTAAGTGGTTTTTTGGTAAGTTGGTAGAAAGCTGACTTTTTGACTTTTTAAGTTTATTTTGTCTTTTGGTGGGTAAAAATTGTGAGAGGTGATGTGACACAAAATCGGTAAAAAGCTAAAAGCTGACTTTTTTTTTTTTTGCTTCCCAAAATATGTTAGAAAACTATTTAATCATTAATTTATCCTTAATCATTAAGTATAGAAAACTCCATGGTTAACTACGTTCTTTGACCTATAAATAGGTTACATCTGGTCTTGAAAATATTAGGGAACAACTAGAATCATCTCATCACCCATTACATTTATTTCAGGTATGATTTCTATGGTGTATGCACACATAAAATTTTTTGTCAGCTTATTAACCAACATAGATTCAAGTCATCCGTTCAATAGTTAGGCGAAAGCCTAAGGACATTCAGGGAATTAGCTTCCAGAAAATATTTAAAGCCTAAAATTAATATTTTTAATGTAGTTAGGCAATTGGTTTTTTTTTCTTTTTGATTTTTTTTGAATTATAAGTATATTCACCATGTTAAAAAAATAAATATGAAACGAAGAAAGAATCAGACAAACAAATTTTGTCATTTGCAATGAATCAACTTGGCCAATTTTTGGGTATATCACTTGTAATTTGACCTTTCAAAATAAACTTCAATAACTTTTGATCCAATCGTTTGTGGGTTAATCTTAAAATTGGGATACTGTAACGCCCCGAAAAAATTCGACATGAACTACCCACAAGTAATCAACATTCACTCAACAATAACAACAATCTGCCCATCCTTTCATAATTAATAATGAGTTTTTACAAAGGTTTTACATGCGGGTATACATTCATCGATACAAAACATATGAATCTGTAGCATGTAAAGCATCCATTCTCAAAACAATACAATGCCCTTAAGGGCTTACATCTTCCAAGGCATAAGCCTGGTTACACAAAAATGGTTTCTACAACCCATACACATTTGCCCTTGGCTCAAAAGAATTACACGAAATAAAAGAGATATGCACTCTTCTCAAAATATCCACGCCTCAGTTTGGCAGGATCACCACATCTTTACCTGCGCCAAAATCCCATAGGGATGAGCATAAAGCCTATTAGAGTATTCTCACAAAGTATTTACAGTTATGCTTTTTCCTCAACACAAAGTAAATGTAATTGCAATGTCATGCCAAGGTTAATCAATGAGGAAAAATATTCATTTCAATGTGTTGTCTTCAAAATCACCATGTTCTCGTTATTATCATGTAATTTCATTAATTCCAAGCTTCCAATATTAATTCAATAGGGGCGGTAAATACAACACTAGTAATCCCTAGGCTGGTGTCTGCAAGTAGGCTCAACAAGCACTACCAAACTGTCATTTTTACCGGTGCTAACCGGAAGGCTCGACACCTATTCGCGTGATTTTCTGGTCTTTCACCAAGGACACTCAGTGTAACAACCCTCACTTCCACTTAGTCATACTTGCATACATTTACGTATGATCTTGTTTTGTTGGTGCATTTGCAAATCATGTCTTGTATTGATTAAGTGTTGCTTGCATGCTTGTTCTTGCTTGGTATGTTGTCGAGGTCATCTTAAGCCTAGACACCTTGGAACCTTTCCATACTTAGAACTATGTTGGAACCACTTCGGTTGACCTCCATCATCACCCTGGCATATTGGCCGAGATGTCACCATCTAGGCCGAGGTGTGCGTCACCTAGGCCGAGATGTGCATCATCTAGGCCGAGATGTTATTATCTAGACTGAGATGTGGCTCATCTAGGCCAAGGTGTGGCACAGCTTAGTCAAGTGTTGTCCTTCCAAGCCGATGTCGTTGTTATCCTACTTGCCGAAGCTTTGCCCTTAGCCAAAATCATCACTTGCCGGAGTACTCCTGCGTTTAGCTTGTTGAGCACACTTTGTCATGGTCTTGTCTTGTCAGTCAGTCACCTTTTTTAGTAGAGCCAATCAGCCAATGCCACGTGTTCCAGCAGAGGGTTAGGTCAGTGACTGTCGAGAAAACATATCATTTTTGTATCAAATCTTGTCTTTAGAGAGAGAGAGACTCTAGGAAGAAGGAGGAGAAGCTTTGAGTGAGAGAGTAGACCTCCAAGCTTGACCGTGGGAGTTTGATCCGTTAGATTCAAGTTTTGAGGTTAGAATCTTAATCTACTCTTGTTGTTCTTTTGTTCATCTAGCTGCATTGCATGATCGAACTTGTTCTGCATGCCTTGCATTGATTTAAAGTCGGTTTTAGTAAGAGAGAATAGTGTTCTTGTGTTCTTGGAGAAAAGTCTTGTTTTGATCCGAAAGTTTGCATCTAGAACCATGTTTTTGCGTTTGTTCTCACAAAATCTTTGAATATGGGTGCCCAGGTCCATGTTTTCGAACTCATAGCACGAAATCTCAGACCTTGTAATAACAAGTTATGATTTTAGCATGCATGTTCTTCATCTTCTCCATCTTCATGTTCTTCATGTTCCTTAAAGGGAAACCCCGATTTTCCCGACTTCACTTTTGAATGTGGCCGTCGGAACCACACCTCGGCGAGAAGGTGTGGGACCTCGGCCAAGACCTGGTTGATGCCCAGCATATTTTTCCCCAAGATGAAAAACAATGTTTTGTTTTGATTTAACTTAGTTTTGATGAATGTCGAGATCATTCGTTTGCATGTGAATCTTGTTTGAAAGTACGTTCAATAGACTTTGCCGTGTGTTTGTAGGACTCGGACTTTTGCCTTGACCCCGACGTTGAAGAACTATGTGAGTGGTATTTTTAATAAAGCTATGTTATCAATGTTTTGATGAGCTTTGCTTTGCTTTGTTTCAAAAAGTATTTGTTAAGCGTGAATGATTGTCCCTATTTCGTATATCAAGTATTATCTTGTTTGATGACATTCTTGGAAAAGTCCTTAGTTCTAGGGGACTATAATGCAACTGCACATCTTGTTTTGGAAGTCCTTAGTGCCAGGAAACTATAATGCAACGGCACATCTTGTTTTGGAAGTCCTTAGTGCCAGGGGACTATAATGCAACTGCACCATTGTTTGAGATATCTCCCTTGCTTTGTCTCGTTTTGCCACTGACGGTTTACCGTGTGGGTTTGTTTGTCTGGAATGTCATCATTTGTAATATGTTGATGCTAGTAAGCATCCCTTGAAGCTTTTAAGATTTGTTAGATGGACGAGGCCCATTCCTTGTTATATAAAGTTTTGATATGTATTGTTTTGAAAAGACTTCGGCTATTATTCATGCAAACCCTTTATTATTTATATCATTCACTGAGTATCCAAGCTCACCCTCTCTATATATATGTAGGTGATGAGCTAGAAGGCGATGGCGCATAGATGTGATTCGCGAGCTTGTTTTGGATTTTTGTTGTGTCGGCTTGACTTGTATTCATGTCGACAGTCTTGAAAATTATGCTTCTCGACTTGTAATATTTGTATTTTGCATACGCCGGCTTGAGAAGCCTTTTGATCAAGATGTAATTTGTACTTTGCTTCATTTGTAACTAACCCATATGAAGATGTATGTCATTTCATTTGACTTACGCACAGCTCTTATGAGCTAATTAGATTTGTATGTAATGCTTCCGTACTTGTGAGCCCCGTATATTTATACTCTGTTTGTGTGTGAATTTTGAAAGATGGCCTTCGGTAATTCCGGATTACTGGCCATCAGGCACCATCCTACTAGGGGCGGTTTGGGGTGGTGACAGAATGGTATCAGAGCACAAGTTCCTTAGTATACGTTATTCACACACTTTGAGTCTTAAAGAGCATAGGATTTCCCCTTAGAAGGATGTTAGGATTGCATCATATCGCTTGCTATTTGAACAAGGTGTGCATCGTCTCGGCATGCTTAATTGTTACTTGCCTATGTGTTTATTTGCTCATTTTGTTTTAAAGTCACATTTTGCATACTCATAGCATCATGAGGAGAGGTAGACCTCCAGTTGGCCGAGATCAGTCCGAGGACAGATTAGACAGACTGGAAAGGTTGGTTGAAGGTCTGGCCCACGAGTTAAGGCAGACAAGACAGCAATACGCTAGTGCTACTTCGACTCAGGCCGAGCAGACAAACGGCCGAAATGCAGTTCCGCCTCCACCTCCTCCAGTACCACAAGTGCTCCCATAGCCAGCTTTATATGGGGACGGCACGATAGCTTTGATCAGAGAGTTCAAGAAAATGAAGCCACCGAGATTCCAAGGGGGTATAGAGCCGATGAAAGCCAAAGCGTGGGTTTTGGAAATGGAAAAGCTGTTCGAGATCTTTCCCAGCACCGACACCCAGAAGGTGACATTAGCAGCCTTTACACTAGATGACGACGCTCGCAGATGGTGGATGATGGTTCGAAAAGGGCAATCCAGACTTGACATGGACCCGATTTTTGGAGTTGTTTTACACCAAGCACTTTTCCTTAAGTGTTCGAGATCGCAAGACTCCCGAGTTTCAGACTTTGACGCAAGGCAATAGAACAGTAGCTGAATATGACCGTGCCTTCACCGAGTTGGCGAGGTATGCACCCTACATGGTCAACGATGAATATATGAAGGCTAGGAAGTTTGAAAGTCGGCTTCGTGGACCGATACAAGACCGGGTTAACATGCTCAACATGCCGACTTACGCCGGAGTATTGGACAAAGCCATTCTGGCTGAAGCTAATGTGAACAGATACCAGAGTTCAGGGGAGAGCTAGAGGAAGAGACAGAATTATGACAATCGCCGAGCACAATTTGGTACCAGGAAGAAAGCGAATGTTGGCAGTTCAAGCTACCCAAGGCAGGAAAGTGGTACTAAGCCGACATGTTCAAGTTGTGGGAAGCCACATTTCGGGGTCTGTCGTCGGGCGTCTGGAGCTTGTTATGAATGCGGTGAAATAGGTCATTTTGTGAAGGATTGTCCTAAAACAAGGGCTGACG
Organism: Camellia sinensis; assembly: GCF_055761805.1. Classification (NCBI taxonomy): domain Eukaryota; kingdom Viridiplantae; phylum Streptophyta; class Magnoliopsida; order Ericales; family Theaceae; genus Camellia; species Camellia sinensis. Next base: position 67,900,555 of record NC_138972.1, read on the forward strand.
ATAGTAAGAAAGATGAGAATACCTCGGGTTCCGTACAGAAAGGTAACGTTGGGAAAAGACAGATGAGACAAGGCAGAGTTTTTGCACTAGTACCAGGAGACACTCAGAATGCTGAGGCAGTGGTGTCAGGTATACTCCCAATTTGCTCTCAAAATGCATATATATTGATTGATTTGGGTTCTACGCATTCATTCGTTTCTGCTAAGTTTGCCGAGAAGATTAATAGGAAACTAGAACCCCTTGATTATGTGTTATTTGTATCTACTCCATCTGGGAGATCTGTGAATGTTGCATCCATCTATCAAGCATGTGTTGTTGTGATTGGGAATGTTGAATTGTTAGCCGATTTAATGCCATTGGACAAACTCATTTTGATGTTATATTGGGGATGGATTGGTTAGTGGCAAATCATGCATCCATAAATTGTGTTTCTAAAAGTGTCACGTTAAAACCCCCAAACCTAGCCGAGGTCACGTTTCAGGGTAAAGGAGTAGTATCCCCACCTTACTTAATCTCATCCATGAAAGCCTATAGGTTGATCCAAAAAGGGTTTCAAGGTTATTTGTGTAGTGTACTAAGTAATCTGAATGGAAGTGTTGAGTTAGCCGTCGTCCCCGTCGTTAATGAGTTCCCCGATGTTTATCCAAATGATTTGCCGGGTCACTTAGTTGATAGAGAGGTAGAGTTTACTGTTGACATCATGTCGGGAACCCAGCCTATCTCTAAAGCACCCTATAGGATGGCCCCCGTCGAGCTTAAGGAATTGAAACTCCAACTACAAGAGTTGCTAGATAAGGGTTTTGTTAAGCTGAGCACTTCACCTTGGGGAGCACCCGTCCTGTTTATCAAGAAGAAGGATGGTACACTCCGTCTTTGTATTGATTACCGGGAACTAAATAAGATAACCATTAAGAATAAGTACCCGTTACCGAGGATAGATGATTTGTTTGATCAGTTGCAAGGAGCACGAGTCTTTTCCAAAATTGACCTTAGGTCGGGCTACCATCAGCTTAAGGTTAAAGCTAAGGATGTTGAGAAGACCACTTTTCGGACGAGGTATGGCCACTACGAGTTTTTAGTAATGCCTTTTGGAGTGACCAATGCCCCTGCAGCATTTATGGATTTGATGAACAGAGTCTTTAAGCCATATCTAGATGAGTTTGTGGTTGTCTTCATCGATGATATATTGATCTACTCTAAAGAGTAAAGCTGAACACAAGGATCATTTGAGACTTACCTTACGGACCTTGAGGGATCGGAAATTGTATGCTAAATTTAACAAGTGCGAGTTTTGGCTAACCACCATTTCATTTTTGGGTCATGTAATTAATGAAGACGGTATTCGATCGATCCTAATAAAATTGAAGCCGTTGTGAATTGGCCGAGGCCGACTAATGTGTCCGAGGTTCGTAGTTTTCTGGGATTGGCAGGTTATTACAAAAAGTTTGTGAAGGATTTCTTAAGGATTGCAATTCCATTGACACAACTGACTAAGAAGGGGGCGGCTTATGAATGGACTGAGGATAGGGAAGTAGCCTTCCAGGAGTTGAAGACGAGGTTAGTCGCAGCACCAGTTCTTGTACTACCATCAGGTAATGAAGAGTTTCATGTTTATAGTGATGCTTTGCATAAAGGTCTGGGTTGTCTATTAATGCAAGGGGGTAAGGTCATAGCATATGCCTCTTGTCAATTGAAGCCACATGAAAAGAACTATCCCACCCATGATTTAGAACTAGCAGCCGTAGTATTTGCTTTAAAGATTTGGCATCACTACTTGTATGGAGCTTCTTGTCAGGTTTTTACAGATCATAAGAGTTTAAAGTACTTGTTCACTCAGAAAGAATTGAATATGAGGTAGAAAAGATGGCTTGAGTTGTTAAAAGATTACGATATGCAAATTCAATATCATCCCGGTAAAGCTAACACCGTGGCCGACGCTTTGAGCAGAAAGATGGTTGGAAATTTGGCATGTCTAACCACGATCTCAGTGGTGCCGACTATTGTTGAGGAAGTAAAGACAAGGCAGATGGAGGATGAATTCTTCAAGAAGGTAGCCAATGAGGTTATCACAAGGCCGAGGTCAGGGTACACCATAGAAAACCAAGTGCTCAAGTTTGAAGGAAGATTGTGTGTGGCCGACATCCCAGAGTTGAAAAGAAAAATTTTGCAGGAAGCTCATGGTTCCAAGTTTGTTGTCCATCCAGGGAACACCAAGATGTATCGGGATGTGAAGCAGACGTTTTGGTGGCCGAATATGAAAGGAGATATAGTCGAGTTCGTGTCCCAGTGTCTGTATTGTCACCAAGTGAAAATAGAACATCAAAGGCCAGTAGGACTTCTTCAACCTTTACCGATTTTTAAGTGGAAATGGGAGCACATCTCCATGGACTTTGTGGTTGGTTTGTCGAAGACGCAAAAGGGTATGGATTCGATTTGGGTTATCGTGGATAGACTACCTAAGTCAGTACATTTCTTGCCTGTTAAGACCACCTTCAACGCCAGTAAACTTGCTTTGTTGTATGTGAATGAGATTGTTAGACTTCATGGAGTGCCGATGTCAATTGTGTTGGACCGAGATCCGAAGTTTGTTTCCAGATTTTGGCAGAGCCTGCAAAGAGCTTTCAGAGCCGAGTTGAGGTTTAGCACAGCTTTTCACCCCCAGACTGATGGGCAAACAGAGAGAACGATTCAGACACTTGAAGATATGCTTAGACTATGTGTATTGGGCCTCCAAGGAAGTTGGGGAGTACACTTGCCATTGGTGGAATTTACCTATAACAACAGTTGTCAAGCTAGCATTGGCATGGCGCCGTATGAAGCACTGTATAGAAGAAAGTGCAGGTCGCCGATATGTTGGACCGAGGTAGGAGACAAGGCTCTGCTGGGTCCCGAGTTAATTCAAGTAACAACCGAGAAGATTAAGCTCGTTCAGCAGAGAATCAAAACCGCACAGAGTCGACAGAAGAGTTATGCCGACTAGAGAAGAAGAGAGTCGGAATTTGAAGTCGGGGACCATGTGTTCCTAAAGATTTCGCCGATGAAAGGAGTTACAAGATTTGGGAAGAAGGGTAAGTTAGCACCCCATTACATCGGGCCTTTTGAAGTTCTTGAGAAGGTTAACCTCGCTGCTTACAAACTTGCTTTGCCTCCAGGATTGAGCCAAGTCCATAATGTGTTTCACATTTCGATGTTGAGGAAGTATATTCGAGATCTACTACATGTGATCGACTATTTTGGAATTGTAGTTAATGAAGATTTAGGCTACGAAGAGAAGCCGATACGATTTATCGATAGGCAGGTGAGACAATTGAGAAGTAAGACGATACCAATGGTGAAAGTTGAATGGAAGGAGCATTACGGTGAGGATGCTACATGGGAAATGGAAGAGTAAATGAAAGTCCGACATCCAGAATTGTTTTTGGAACAAGGTAACTCAAGTTTGGGGACCAAACTTCTTTAAGGGGGGTAGGATGTAACAACCCTCACTTCAACTTAGTCATACTTGCATACATTTACGTATGATCTTGTTTTGTTGGTGCATTTGCAAATCCTGTCTTGTTTTGATTAAGTGTTGCTTGCATGCTTGTTCTTGCCTGGTATGTTGCCGAGGTCATCTTAAGCCTAGACACCTTGGAACCTTTCCACATTTAGAACTATCTTGGAATCACTTCGGTTGACCTCCATCTTCATCCTAACATATTGGCCGAGATGTCACCATCTAGGCCGAGGTGTGCGTCACCTAGGCCGAGATGTTATTATCTAGGCGTTATAGATCCTTGATCCTTGGACTTAGTGATTTTGTTCCTGGAATGGTATGACCTAGACCGAGGTGCGGCACATCTAGGCCAAGTGTTGTCCTTCCAAGCCGATGTCGTTGTTATCCTACTTGCCGAAGCTTTGCCCTTAGCCGAAATCATCACTTGCCGGAGTACTCCTGCCGTCTAGCTTATTGAGCACACTTTGTCATGTTCTTGTCTTGTCAGTCAGTCACCTTTTTGAGTAGAGCCAATTTGTCAATGCCATGTGTCCCAACAGAGGGTTAGGTCAGTGACTGTCGAGAAAACATATCATTTTTGTATCAAATCTTGTCTTTAGAGAGAGAGAGACTCTAGGAAGAAGGAGGAGAAGCTTTGAGTGAGAGAGTAGACCTCCAAGCTTGACCGTGGGAGTTTGATCCGTTAGATTCAAGTTTTGAGGTTAGAATCTTAATCTACTCTTGTTGTTCTTTTGTTCATCTAGCTGCATTGCATGATCGAACCTGTTCTGCACGCCTTGCATTGATTTAAAGTCGGTTTTAGTAAGAGAGAATAGTGTTCTTGTGTTCTTGGAGAAAAGTCTTGTTTTGATCCAAAAGTTTGCATCTAGAACCATGTTTTTGCATTTGTTCTCACATGATCTTTGAATATGGGTGCCCAGGTCCATGTTTTCGAACTCATAGCACGAAATCAGACCTTGTAATAACAAGTTATGATTTTAGCATGCATGTTCTTCATCTTCTCCATCTTCATGTTCTTCATGTTCCTCAAAGGGAAACCCCGATTTTCCCGACTTCACTTTTGAATGTGGCTGTCGGAACCACACCTCGGCGAAAAGGTGTGGGACCTCGGCCAAGACCTGGTTGATGCCCAGCATATTTTTCCCCAAGATGAAAAACAGTGTTTTGTTTTGATTTAACTTAGTTTTGATGAATGGTGAGATCATCCGTTTGCATGTGAATCTTGTTTGAAAGTACGTTCAATAGACTTTGCCATGTGTTTGTAGGACTCGGACTTTTGCCTTGACCCCGACGTTGAAGAACTATGTGAGTGGTATTTTTAATAAAGCTATGTTATCAATGTTTTGATGAGCTTTGCTGCTTTGTTTCGAAAAGTATTTGTTAAGCATGAATGATTGTCCCTATTTCGTATATCAAGTATTATCTTGTTTGATGACATTCTTGGAAAAGTCCTTAGTTCTAGTAGACTATAATACAACTGCACATCTTGTTTTGGAAGTCCTCAGTGCCAGGGGACTATAATGCAACGGCACATCTTGTTTTGGAAGTCCTTAGTGCCAGGGGACTATAATGCAACGGCACATTTTGTTTTGAAAGTCCTTAGTGCTAGGGGACTATAATGCAACTGCACCATTGTTTGAGATATCTCCCTTGCTTTGTCTCGTTTTGCCACTGACGGTTTACCGCGTGGGTTTGTTTGTCCGGAATGTCATCATTTGTAATATGTTGATGCTAGTAAGCATCCCTTGAAGCTTTGAAGATTTGTTAGATGAACGAGGTCCATTCCTTGTTATATAAAGTTTTGATATGTATTGTTTTGAAAAGACTTCGGCTATTATTCATGCAAACCCTTTATTATTTATATCATTCACTGAGTATCCAAGCTCACCCTCTTTATATATATGTAGGTGATGAGCTAGAAGGTGGTGGCGCCTAGATGTGATTCGCGAGCTTGTTTTGGGATTTTGTTGTGTCGGCTTGACTTGTATTCATGTCGACAGTCTTGAAAATTATGCTTCTCGACTTGTAATATTTGTATTTTGCATACGCCGGCTTGAGAAGCCTTTTGATCAAGATGTAATTTGTACTTTTCTTCATTTGTAACTAACCCATGTGAAGATGTATGCCACTTCATTTGACTTACGCACAGCTCTTATGAGCAAATTAGATTTGTATGTATTGCTTCCGTACCTATGAGCCCCGTATATTTATACTCTGTTTGTGTGTGAATTTTGAAAGATGGCCTTCGGTAATCCCGGATTATTGGCCATCACGACACCATCCTACTAGGGGCGGTTTGGGGTCGTGACACTCAGGCCAACTTATCAAATCCAACTACACCCCCCATTCGGAATTACCACGTATTTACCCCATTCACACTTCCATAATTCTCATTACATTATAATATTTCCTATGTAACATGATAAGAATGTAACAATAGTAATTATTCACTTCATGTACATTGATGATATAAAATCGAATGGAAATGAGATGCGATAATCAATATCTTGTAACAATTCTCTATTTTCAAAATGTCTTAACAACAATAATAAACAATTACTTTTCCACTTTCACAATTTCATTTCTCATTTCGCTAAATAACCACATGTCTTCAACACATCACCACAAGTTCTCAACACCAACTCATCATGACCAACCTTTCAACATGGTCAACATATCCTCATTCATTTCATTTTCCCATTCATTATGATTAAAACATTTTCATGTCATTAAGGGTTGTCAAAAACTTGTCACCTTACAACATTTCACGATTTTATGAAATTCTCAAACATCATCCTCCAAGATTTCAATTTTCACAACTCATGGTACTCAAGTATAATGCCATTATATTAAGCATTTGGTGGAACTTACTCTCATACATCTTTTTAACACAAGAAAGTAATTAATTTCAGAGACATTTTCATTATTTTGTAAAATCCCCAATTCCTAGGGTTTTTATCAAAAACTCATCATTTCTTCCCTTTATGATGGAAACTCATCAAAATCACCCTTTTTAAACAATAAACAAGAAGTCACAAGGAGCAACTTTGAAGCATTTAAATATTTAAACTCTACTTGGAGAATCTCATCATCTTTGAACCAATAACCAAAACTCTCAAAACAAATTAAATAGGAACACAAAATCAACATTTCGCTTGCAAAACATATATCTATAACTCGAGAATATCCCTACCTCAAGGTTGATGAAGAGTGTATGAAGAAACCCTAGCCCCAAGATGGAAACGCTTCACTTTCTCCTACAACAAGCATGCCCTAGCTCTAAATCTTCACGCTTGAGGAAGATGATGATGATAATCAAACCCAAGGGAACAAGGATCAAAGGTTCTAGGTGCTTTGGTTAGGGTTTTTAGAGAGAAAGAGGAGAGAAAATGGCTTTTAGAGTGAGAGAGAAAGGTTAGGAAGTGAGAGAACTTCAGCCCCAAAATGAATAAAAAACAGAGTTTTTGAATCTACCCAGTCCCACACGTGAAGCACTTGCCCCCGCACGTGCGGCTGCCTTCTCCCGTACGTGCGGCACTGATCTCCGCACGTGCAGTTGGTCCCGCACCTGCCCTCTGCACCTACTTTTTAAGCAGAATACAACAAACTCCAGCTCCTCCCTTCCCACACGTGCAGCCCTGGGCCCCCACATGTGCGGGCCATGTTTTTGAGCTCGGATTTTCACAACTTGGCTCCCAGACACTCCGGACTTGCCGTAACGCGCTCCGAAACAAGTGGGATTCAACACCCACAAACAAAACATGAATAAGAGCTTTAATTTGAAATAACTTCCGGACATTTCAAACCCAACAGAAGCAAGAGAGGACGAAGCCAAAGAGAAAGAAAAGAAATGAAGGAAACCCAGCCATTACAGATACACTTACTGCGTTAGTTATCTTCAGTTACCTTTTCTTGCATCTTCATGATAGATTTAAAATAAATTAAAATTGGGGTACACTTAATATGATTGATTTAATGACATATGTGATGCCCCGAAATAATTCAACATGAACCTCAAATGAACAAACATTCACTTTACAATGACAATAATTCCTCCATCTTCATATATATAATAAATGGGTTTAATACAAGGTTCCACATGCAGTATACATTCACAACACAAAAGAATATATGAATCTATATCATGTGATGCACCAAATCTCAAAATAATAAAATGCCTTTAAGGGCTTACATCTTTCAAGACATTAGCCCGGGTACACAAAAGTGGTCTTAGGACCCATACACATTAGCCCCTGGCTTCAGAAAAGAAATCACAACAAAAAAAGAGAGACGTGCTCCTCACAATAATCCACGCCCTCAACTTGGCGGGATCACTACATCTTTACCTGCACCAAATCCCAAAGGGCTGAGCATAAAGCCCAGTAGAGAAATACCAAACAAAGTATATACATTTATGTTAGACAGCCAAAATTGAATGCAAGTGCACATGCAATGCAGTACTCCTTTCAAGATCTTAACCATGTCTTTCTTGAGAAACAACATGCATTTCATTTACAATTATGATCTCATAAATTTTCAAAATTTCAACTTTTAATCACAAGGGGTGGTAAATACGACAGTAGTAATCCCTTTGCTGGCGTCTGCATGTAGACTCTACGAGTACTACCAAACTATCATTTTTACCGGTATTAACCGGAAGGCTCGACACCTATCCGTGCGGTTTTTTGGTCTTTCACCATGGACACTCAGGCCAACTTATCAAATTCATCTACGCTCCCTAATCCGGACTTACCACCGTATTTACTCCATACACAGTTTCATAGTTCTCATTATAGTGAAATCCTTCTCAAAATGACATGATGAGAATGTGCAATAATAACGATAATCAAATGGGGGCATGATGCCGTGCAAAATATCTCATGACGTTTCTTCATCTCAAACATCTCCATAACAATAACAATTTACTATCTTACTCATTCTTCTTCTCAATACTATTATACAGTGACCATACCTTCAATTTAAAGCAATAACGATTTCTCAACATGCCCAATTCATAACAAATTAGTCCCTTGAAGACTATGTGTGATGCCTTTTCAACATCAACTCCAATGTTTTCAAACTTCACAATTTAAGATGCACAACCATTAATTTTCTCACTACAAGACATTTTCAATGTTCAACAAACTGTTAAAGTAGGAACTCATTTCTCATGTGCCAAGTTAAGAGTCATTTTTGCTAAACATATTATGAGAGCTCACTCTCTATTTATACAACAACAAGGTGCCCTTAAATATGTTTACATCTTTCAAAACTACCCAAAAATTTAAGGTTTTATGTCAAAATCAAAAAAACATCTCTCCCCTCCTATGAAAGAGTTTTCTTTTCAAGTTAATACCTCTTATTGTGTAAGTTTAAGATCCTCAAGAAAATAGTTTAGGAGGAGAGGGAGATCGAATCCATTTTTTCTTTTTCTTTTTTTGAAAACCCTAGCATTAGTGAGGCAGCCAAACTTTTCAAAAATCATTAATGGGACCTTTAAATCAACCAAATCCAACATAAATATATATATAACTCGAGCAAATTCCCTTACCTCAAGTTTGATGGAGAAAAAATGGAGAGGAAACCCTAGCCCCAAAGGAGAATCCTTCAACTTCCACTACACCAAGAGGAGCCCCAAGCTTGATCTTCAAGATTAGAGGGCGAGGATGATGATCTAAGCCTGAGGAGTTGCAAGAATCGAGGAGTTTTTAAAGTTTTGGAGATGATTTCTAGAGGGAAGGAGGAGAGAAATTAGGTTTTAGAGTGAGAGAAAAGAACCCCAAATGTAATACACTTCAGCCAAACAGAGAAATAAAAATAGAGATCTGGACTGCACGTCTACAGCACGTGTGGCTCCAATCCCCGCACATGCGGTGCGCCCCTCCCCCACGTGCGGCCCTTATCCCCGCTTGTGCGGGGCTCCTCTCCCGCACCTCAGCCGCTCGTGCATATTTTTCAGTATGCAAGCCAAAGTGATCCCCTGAATTCCGCACGTGCGGCCCCTGATTTCCAGCCCAGCATTTTCTAGCTTAATTTTCGGGCACCCCGGACTCGACCGCGCTCACACCGGAATGGATGAAATTCGATCATTGGACCAAGAACAAGAATAAGAACTTATTCAAAAAGAAATAGCTTCCAAATGTTTTAAACTCAACGAGAGTAAAGAGAATGTGGTGAAGGAAAGAGGATAAGAAAGGGAAAAAGAGACTTGGTTGTCACAATATAATCCACGTGAAATTAATTTAATCATTTAATCATTAGATTTAATGATATAATCAATAGTAAGAGAAATTATAGAAGTAATGTAGATTTAATGATTTAATGTAGATTTCACTTTTAAATCTACACGTGCTTATCTTTTCGTGCACGTGGATTATTCCAAAAACATTGAATTTATAATAATGAAATTATAGAAGTAATTACATTTTAGTCATGTGGATTATTCCAAAAACATTTATTAACTCATTATGGTATAAAAGTTAATTGACGAGCAATTTTTAAAAGTGAAATTATTTTTAGTGCTTGGCCTATTCACATCTCTCTAGTTTCCAAATTTTATTAATTACGGTATCATTTCTAGATTGCCATGGGTTCAAGTTGTGTGAGTGCAAATTTTTGGAGGTTATTGAACTATGTCTATGGCTATGGCACAAAGGCTTGCTCAACTTAGAGAAGAAATCGAACGTATCGAGAACCAGCTAAGCGCATGTCAGAGGCTCCTTTTCGCCTTTCGGCGATATCTACCAAAAAACCAAATAATCTATAAATTTTAGTCACATGAAAGTAATGTTTTTGGATTATTCCAAAACATTAAACCTATAATAATTAGATTTAATGATATAATCCACATGAAATTAATTTAATCACTTAATCATTAGATTTAATGATATAATCAATAGTAAGAGAAATGATAGAAGTGATGTCGTGTTTTGATGTAGATTTCACTTTTAAATCTACACGTGCTTATCTTTTCGTGCACGTGGATTATTCCAAAAACATTAAATCTATAATAACGAAATTATAGAAGTAATTACATTTTAGTCACGTGGATTATTCCAAAAACATTTATTAACTCTTTATGGTATAAAAGTTAATTGACAAGTAATTTTTAAAAGTGAAATTATTTTTAGTGTTTGGCCTATTCACATCTCTCTAGTTTCCAAATTTTATTGATTCTAATATTTCAATCGGTATCATATCTAGATTGTCATTAGTTCAAGTTGTGTGAGTGCAAATTTCTGGAGGTTGCTGAACTATGTCTACGGCTATGGCACAAAGGCTTGCTTAACTTGGAGAAGAAATGGACGCATCGAGAACCAGCTCCGCGAACGTTGGAGGCTCCTTTTCGCCTTTTGGCGGTACCTACTAAAAATCCAAATAATATATACAGTTTAGTCATGTGAAATTATTGTTTTTGGATTATTCCAAAAAAAATTAAATCTATAATAATTAGATTTAATGATATAATCAATGTGAAATTAATTTAGTCATTTAATCATTAGATTTAATGATATAATCAATAGTAAGAGAAATTATAGAAGTAATGTAGATTGATTTAATGTTTTAATGTAGATTTCAATTTCAAATCTACGCATGCTTATCTTTTTGTGCATGTGGATTATTCCAAAAACATTAAATCTATAGTAATTAAATTATAGAAGTAATCGCATTTTAGTCACTTGGATTATTCCAAAAATATATATTAACTCTTTATGGTATAAAAGTTAATCCAAAAAGTTTTGGATTATTCAATAGTAAGATAAATTAATATAATCAATAGTAAGAGAAATTAATTTCACGTGACTAAAGATTTAATATATAATTAATTCAAATTATTATAGATTTAATGTTTTTTGTATAATCCATGTGCACGTGGATTATATCATTAAAAATTACTTGTCAATTAACTTATATAACATAAAGAGTTTATGTATGTTTTTGGAAAAATCCACGTGGAGTCTACACGTGCTAATCTCTTCGTGCTCGTGGATTATTCCAAAAACATTAAATCTGTAATAATTAGATTTAATGATATAATTCAGGTGAAATTAATTTAATCATTAAGTGGTTTTTTGGTAAGTTGGTAGAAAGCTGACTTTTGGCTTTTTAAGTTTATTTTGTCTTTTGGTGGGTAAAAATTGTGAGAGGTGATGTGACACAAAATCGGTAAAAAACTAAAAGCTGACTTTTTCTTTTTGCTTCCCAAAATAGGTTAGAAAACTATTTAATCATTAATTTATCCTTAATCATTAAGTATAGAAAACTCCATGGTTAACTACGTTCTTTGACCTATAAATAGGTTACATTTGATCTTGAAAATGTTAGGGAACAACTAGAATCATCTCATCAGCCATTACATTTATTTCAGGTATGATTTCTATGGTGTATGCACACATAAAAAATTTTGTCAGCTTATTAACCAATGTAGATTCAAGTCATCCGTTCAATAGTTAGGCAAAAGCCTAAGGACATTCAGGGAATTAGCTTCCATAAAATATTTAAAGCCTAAAATGAATATTTTAAATGTAGTTAGGCAGTTGGTTTTTTTTTTTTTTTTTTTGAATTTTTTTGAATTGTAAGTATATTCTCCATGTTAAAAAAATAAATATGAAACGAACAAAGAATCAGACAAACAAATTCTATCGTATGCAATGAATCAACTTGGCCAATTTTTGGGTATATCACTTGTAATTTGAACTTTGAAAATAAACTTCAATAACTTTTGATCCAATCGTTTGTGGGTTAATCTTAAAATTGGGATACTGTAACGCCCCGAAAAAATTTGACATGAACTACCCACAAGTAATCAACATTCACTCAACAATAACAACAATCTGCCCATCCTTTCATAATTAATAATGAGTTTTTACAAAGGTTTTATATAGCGATCCCGATTTTCCCTTCATTGTTTAATTATGTTTCAGACTCGGTTCCGTGGATGTATTGTTGTCTTTTTCCTGTTTCTATCCTTTACTCTTTGTGTATGAGTCTTTGGTCATGTTGGGTAGGTTTAAAACAGGTTAGTTGTGTTTGGAAACCAAGGGTTGATGTCCATTTAATTCCAACTAGTGTCTATTAAATTTTCATAATGGTTCATTCAATTCGAATTAGTGATCCATTCATATTCCATTAGTGGGATTTTATGACAAACTTGTCCATTCATATTTCTAACTAGTGTTCATTTAATTCTAGTTAGTGTTCATTTAATGCTAGTTAGTGTTCATTTAATTCTAACTTGTCCTTTCATTTTCCAATTAATGGGCTTTAATAACAACCTTTCAATATCACTTGTTCATCTCTCTTTTGATTTCAAAACCCTAGAACCATCTTCTCTCTCTCTCCCTACACACCTTCTCTCTAGGTTTTCTTCTCCCTCTAGTGTAAATCTATACTAAGTCCTTTGTAAGAAAGGTAGAGTGGGTTGAGGGCTTCATTTTTAATCTGAAAGTTTGGCGATTTGGAGCACTTTGGTTTTTGGCCTTCATCTTCTCCATTTGGTCTCTCCATTTGAGGTAGGGGTTTCTTTGTTCCTTTTCAATACTCCGTCTGTAAATAGACATGTGGTAGTTTTGTATTGCATGAAAATCATATCCGTGTTGGATTTGTTTGAAAATCATGAGGGGAACCTAGGGTTGGTTGTTTGAGAATGGTTTTGTTATCACTGATTGTGGTTTGGACTAATTAGAGAGTAAAATTAGCATGTTATTGTTGAAAGAAGAGAAAGCCCTAAATTATATTTTGATTTGGTAAAATAAAAAGGATTTACGGTTGAACAATGTTGGTAAATTTCTATTGTTAATATGAGTTGTGTAGAAGGTGTTAACAGTTAAAGGATTAATTATGGTATTGGGGTTATTTTGAAATGAACGTATTGAATCAAGTTGGGTTATGGCTTATTATCTATGGAATTGATTTTGTAAAATGAAGAGAATGTAATTGGTTTTTTGAAAAGGGAAAAGTGTTTTTGGAATAAGTGATGGAACATGTTGACTTAAGAAAATTATGAAGTTGATCTTGAAAATGGTAAATGAAATGTTAACTCTATGTGAGTCTCAGAAAATAAATTTGAGAATTAAACTATTGTATCATGAGTGTCAAATACACATATTTGGGGGTTTTATCCTTACCTATCGTACTAGTGTCGTTGTTGGGTTTAAGGTTTGCTTGAGAGTTGAGTCTCTTTTATTAGGTGTACTGAATACATGCATCTAGAGGTTTTGTCCTTGGTCATCGGTGGAGGATGACATTGGCGTGTTGAATTGTGATGTATGCGTTACACTTGTGTTGGTTAAACATTATTGAATAGTTTATGTGTATGTATTACACTTGTTATTGATGCTTTGTTGTATTGAGGAATTTGTATATGATAATTGTTTATATACATTGTGTTGTGTGGGAGGAGATAGGGATGTACTCCACGGTTTAGGGGGAGATAGGGGATGGACCTCTAAACCGGAAACTGTTTGACATTGATACAGCACTACAATGTGTATCATTTGTGAAGCATAGAAGTGTTTTTGTTTGATATTGATACAACACCAAAATGTGTATCATTTGTGAAGTATGGAAGTGTTTTTGTCTGAGATTGATACAGGACTAAAATGTGTATCTATTATGAGGTATGAAATGTTTAAAATGAGTTATTATCTCGCTTATCGCTTTGGCATATCCTTAGCTACTGTGCATATAGCCGATAGAGCAGAGTTTTAATTGTTATCGTCAGTGTATCTGAGTATGTTATGGGTTGCGATGGTTACAGTTTTGAAAGGCTGAGCTGCCTCATTTGTGGATTATGTACATGTTGATGATTTGTTATTTCCCTTTTATTTAAGGCATGCATGTATTGATATGAATGTATTAGGAACAAACCAAAATGCCATTTTGAGATTTTGGAAAGTGTGAAGGAAAGTGGGGTATTTGTGAACATGTTTTCAAAAAAGGTCATTTTGTTGTAAGTACGGAAAATGGGGGAAGAGTAATGGGCTTGGTGAAATTGTTTTTTTTAAAAAAAAAAAAAAAAAAACTGTTATAGTCATGAAAGTTTGGAAAAATGGGTAATTAAAAGGAAAGAAGGTGAACCGCTTATAGCGTTGAATGAAATGGCTGTTTTCGAGAAAAGTTCATACTTATGTATATTTTGTATAAACTGCCACATTACTATTCTAGTATGAGATTGAACATTCATGATCATAGCTATCTGTAAGTTGTTATTGTTGAGGATCATGTTGAGATCTCTACTGGACTATATGTTCATCCCACGTTGTTGAATCTTTTTCAGGTGATAGCCAGGATGTGCTACAAGGTTTTGGATCTTCTTATTTGTTGGCCACGGGGCCTCTTTTGTGTTGGCGGAATGCCATTTATGTAAAAGGGTTATACCCTTCTTCTTGACTTTTAATGATGTAAGCCCAAGGGCAATTTATTTAGTGTTCTCATGTTGTATTTACTTGCATACGAATAAGAGCAATGTTATTCACTTCTACAAGTTGAATATACGAGTTTATTTCCGCATGTTATCTCTGAAATGGAATTAAGTAAATGAAATTGGTAATACTTCGAGTAATAAAAAGTGGGGCATGACATTTTACATGCGGGTATACATTCATCGATACAAAACATATGAATCTATAGCATGTAAAGCATCCATTCTCAAAACAATACAATGCCCTTAAGGGCTTACATCTTCCAAGGCATAAGCCTGGTTACACAAAAATGGTTTCTACAACCCATACACATTTGCCCTTGGCTCAAAAGAATTACACAAAATAAAAGAGATATGTACTCTTCTCAAAATATCCACGCCCTCAGTTTGGCGGGATCACCACATATTTACCTGCACCAAAATACTATAAGGGTGAGCATAAAGCCCAGTAGAGTATTCTCACAAAGTATATACAATTATGCGTTTTCCTCAACACAATGTAAATGTAATTGCAATGTCATGCCAAGGTTAATCATTGAGGAAAAATATTCATTTCAATGTGTTGTCTTAAAAATCACCATGTTCTCATTATTATCATGTAATTTCATCAATTCCAAGCTTCCAATATTAATTCAATAGGGGCAGTAAATACGACACTGGTAATCCCTAGGATGGTGTCTGCAAGTAGGCTCAACAAGCACTACCAAACTGTCATTTTTACCGGTGCTAACCGGAAGGCTCGACACTTATTCGCACGATTTTCTGGTCGTTCACCAAGGACACTCAGGCCAACTTATCAAATCCAACTACACCCATTATCCAGACTTACCACGTATTTACCCCATTCACACTTCCATAATTCTCATTACATTATAATATTTCCTATGTAACATGATGAGAATGTAACAATAGTAATTATTCACTTCATGCACATTGATGATATAAAATCGAATGGAAATGAGATGCAATAATCAATATCTTGTAACACTTCTCTATTTTTGAAATGTCTTAACAACAATAATAAACAATTACTTTTCCACTTTCACAATTTCGTTTCTCATTTCGCTAAATAACCACGTGTCTTCAACACATCACCACAAGTTCTCAACACCAACTCATCGTGACCAACCTTTCAACAAGGTCAACATATCCTCATTCATTTCATTTTCCCATTCATTATGATTAAAACATTTTCATATCATTAAGGGTTCTCAAAAACTTGTCATCTTACAACATTTCACGATTTTATGAAATTCTCAAACATCATCCTCCAAGATTTCAATTTTCACCACTCATGGTGCTCAAGTATAATGCCATTATATTAAGCATTTGGTGGAACTTACTCTCATACATCTTTTTAACACAAGAAAGTAATTAATTTCAGAGACATTTTCATTATTTTGTAAAATCCCCAATTCTTAGGGTTTTTATCAAAAACTCATCATTTCTTCCCTTTATGATGGAAACTCATCAAAATCACCATTTTTAAACAATAAACAAGAAGTCACAAGGAGCAACTTTGAAGCTGTAACGCCCACTTTTTATTACTCGAAGTCATTACCAAATTCATTAGCTTAATTCAAGTTCAGAGATAACATGAGGAAATAAACTCTTTAATCCCATGAGTAGAAATAACTAACAATTCTCTCATCCGAATGCAAATTAAATACAACATGAGCATACTGAATAAGATGCACGAAGGCTTACATCTTTAAAGAATCAAAAGAAGGGTGTAACCCTTTTACACATATGGCATTCCGCCAACACAAAAGAGGCCCCGTGGCCAACAAGTAAGAAGATCCACATCTTGTAACACATCCTGCTTAACACCTGAAAAAGATTCAATAACGTGGGATGAACATATAGTCCAGTAGGGATCTCTACATGATCCTCAACAATAACAACTTACAGATGGCTATGATCATGAATGCTCAATCTCGTACTAGAATAATAATGTGGCAGTTTATAGAAAAGTATACATAAGTATAAGCTTTTCTCAAAACAGTCAATCCATTCAGCGCTATAAGCGATTCATCTTTCATTTCATCTCATTAACCCTTATTCCCAAACTTTCACAACAATAACAACTTCTTAGGAAATTAATTTATCTAAGCCCATTATCTTTCTCCCATTTTCCATACTTACAATGGATGTTCCTTTTTCAAAACATACTTTCAAATACCCAATTTTTCCTTCACACCTTCCCAAAATCTCACAATGGCATTTTGGTTTGTTTCCAATACATTCATAACTATACATGCATGCCTTCAATATAAGGGAGATAACAAATCATCAACATATATAGAATCAACAAATGAGGCAACTCGGCCCTCCAAAACTGTAACCATCACAATCCATGATATATTCGGATACACTGAAACAAAGCAACAAAACTCTGCTCTACCGGCTATAAGCACAGTAAGCCAAAGATACAACTCTCACAATGGTATACCATTTTACCAAGCGCTAGCTGGAAGGGTGTGGTACCTTAGATTCTCAGCGCAGTCAGTTCTCCAGGCGCTAGCTGGAAGGTAACAGTACCTCTGATTATAAGCGTAGGGTATAACACCAAGAATCACAATACAACAGAGTATAACCAACAAGTGTAATACATACACATAAACTATCAAGATACATAAGCAATGTGTTAAAATATATGAACACATAAGTATGTATGGAGTACATCCCTTATCTCCTCCCACACACTGGAGTACATCCCCTTTCTCCTCCCTACCAATTTATACACATATAATGTATAATAGTACTTCATTACATACAATGTTCAATCAACATAGGTGTAATGCATACACGACAATTCAACACAACCATGTCATCCTCCACCGATGGCCAAGCACAAAACCTCTAGATGCGTGATTTTAGTACATCTATTACAAAGACTCAACTCTCATGAGATCTTAAACCTAACAACAACGCTAGGATGATAAGTGAAGGTGAAACCCCAAATGTGTGTATTCAATACTCAAGATACAATATGCCAATTCCAAATTCATTTTTCATTTTCAAATCAACTTGTTCCGCTACTTATTCCAAGAACACTTTTCCCATTTCACAAAACCAATATCATTCCTCTCATTACTTTCCAAATCAATTATGCAAATTAATTCATAACAGTAAATTAGGGCTTTTCTCCCTCTTTCTCAATATTGACCAAAAAGGTTCAAATACCAACAACACGCAACAATAACCACATTTGAGACCCAAAATACACATGTATTGGTCCAAAGTACAAAACCCCTCTTTTAAATTATCAAATCAAATATAAATAGGGCTTTTTTTCCTCTTTCAACAGTGATATACTAAATTACACCCCAATTAGTCCAAATCACCATCAATGATAACAAACCCATTTTCAAACAACCAACCCTAGGTTCACCCCTATGATTTTCAAACAAACCTAACATGGATATAATTTTCATGCAATACAAAACTACCACATGTCTATCTATAGACGAAGCATTGTAAAAGAGCAAGGAAATCCCTACCTCGAATGGAGAACCCAAGGGGAAGAAAACCCAAATTTGGAAGTGCTCCAATCCCAAAGTTTTTCGGATCAAAACGAAGCCCACGCAACCCTCCAACTTTCTTACAAAGAGATGAGGGTAGGAACACCCAAGAACTAGATCAATCCCTAGAGAGAAGTTGTATTTTAGAGAGAGAGGCTCTTAGAAATAGGGTTCTGAAAAGTAGGAGAGAGAGAGTGTGTGTAAAAAGTGATTTAAAATATCACAGTCCAGATCTGATATACGTATGACCCACTCGAGCGGAGAATAGGACGCTCGAGCGTCAAACACAAAAACTGAACCCGCTCAAGTGCAAAAAGACCCGCTCGAGCACCAAGACACAAAAACAAAACACACCCGCTCGAGCGTAAAAGAAGAGCCACTCGAGCGTAGATTACACCTATCCAGCATTTTTATAGAGTTTGAGCACCCGCTCGAGCGCCAAGATACCCGCTCGAGCTCGACCAGCTCGAGCGTGAAAAACACATCTACGGTAGTTTTGCAGACGCACAAGATACTGAAAGTATGGGGACTCCACTCGAGCGCAAAGGGACCAACTCGAGCAGATAACCTAAAACCTGGGCAACAACACTTGAGACCAAAGCTCAACCAACTTGTTCAAAACACGCCCAAAATATTTCTAAACTCACTTACTAAGAGTTAAAGGATGGAAATGCAACACAGACAACAACCATCAACCACGGAACCAAGTCTGGGATAAAAAAAAAAAAAAAAAAAAGAAAGGGAAAACCGGGATCACTATAGAAGCATTTAAATATTTAAACTCTCCTTGGAGAATCTCATCATCTTTGAACCAATAACCAAAACTCTCAAAACAAATTAAATGGGAACACAAAATCAACATTTCGCTTGCAAAACATATATATGTAACTCGAGAATATCTCTACCTCAAGGTTGATGAAGAGTGTATGAAGAAACCCTAGCCCCAAGATGGAAACTCTTCACTTTCTCCTACAACTAGCATGTCCTAGCTCTAAATCTTCACGCTTGAGGAAGATGATGATGATAATCAAACCCAAGGGAACAAGGATCAAAGGTTCTAGGGGCTTTGGTTAGGGTTTTTAGAGAGAATGAGGAGAGAAAATGGCTTTTAGAGTGAGAGAGAAGGGTTAGGAAGTGAGAGAACTTCGGCCCCAAAATAAATAAAAAATAGAGTTTTCGGATCTGCCCAGTCCTGCACGTGAAGCACTTGCCCCCGCACGTGCGGCTGCCTTCTCCCGCACGTGCGGCACTGATCCTCGCACATGCAGTTGGTCCCGCACCTGCCCTTCGCACCTGCTTTTTAAGAAGAATACAACACACTCCAGCTCCTCCCTTCCCGCACGTGCAGCCCTAGGCCCCCACACGTGCGGGCCATGTTATCCAGCCCAGATTTTCACAACTTGGCTCCCGGACACTCCGGACTTGCCCTAACGCCCTCCGAAACAAGTGAGATTCAACACCCACAAACAAAACATAAATAAGAGCTTTAATTTCAAATAACTTCCAGACGTTTCAAACCCAACGGAAGCAAGAGAGGACAAAGCCAAAGAGAAAGAAAAGAAATGAAGGAAACCCGGCCATTACAGATACACTTGCTGTGTTAGTTATCTTCAGTTACCTTTTCTCACATCTTCATGATAGATTTAAAAGAAATTAAAATTGGGGTACACTTACTATGATAGATTTAATGATATATGTGGCGCCCTGAAATAATTCAACATGAACCTCAAATGAACAAACATTTACTTTACAATGACAATAACCCCTCCATCTACATATATATAATAAATGGGTTTAATACAAGGTTCCACATGCAGTATACATTCACAACACAAAATAATATATGAATCTCTAGCATGTGCATTACCAAATCTCAAAATAATAAAATGCCCTTAAGGGCTTACATCTTCCAAGGCATTAGCCTGGGTACACAAAAGTGGTCTTAGGACCCATACATATTAGCCCTTGGCTTCAGAAAAGAAATCACAACAAAAGTAGAGCGACGTGCTCCTTACAATTATCCGCACCCTCAACTTGGCGGGATCACCACGTCTTTACCTGCACCAAATCCCAAAGGGCTGAGCATAAAGCCCAGTAGAGAAATACCAAACAAAGTATATACATTTATGTTAGATGGCCAAAATTGAATGCAAGTGCGCATGCAATGCAGTACTCCTTTCAAGATCTTAACCATGTCTTTCTTGAGAAACACCATGCATTTCATTTACAATTACGATCTCATAAATTTTCAAAATTTCAACTTTTAATCACAAGGGGTGGTTAATACGACACTGGTAATCCCTATGCTGGCGTCTACAAGTAGACTCTATGAGTACTACCAAACTGTCATTTTTACCGGTATTAACCAGAAGGCTCGACACTTATCTGCGAGGTTTTCTGGTCTTTCCCCATGGACACTCAGGCCAACTTATCAAATTCATCTACGCCCACTAATCCGGACTTACCACTTGTAGACACCCCATTTTTGACCGACCTTAAGACTCAAACGTCACCAATTGAGCGCTCGGTGATGATGCATATTGTGCTCGTTCTGAGGTTTCAGAGTCTCGGCTGCGAGCCTTGCCTTCGGACTTCGGGGCTCTTTTGTGCTTTGTCTCGGTTTACGAGCCAGGTCCTATTTTCTCTGTTTTCTTTTCCCAAAGGGAGGGAGAGGTCTCGTAGGCCATCTCTCAGTGGCCGTAGGCTACGTTTCGTGGTCGTAGGCCATTTTTCCCGTTTGGAGACTAGTTTCCAGTTTTTGGAGTCGTCGGCCGTGTGCCTCGGTTCGGGACCGCTTAACTACCTCCGTTTGCTCTGATTTTTGGCACACACCTTGTTTCCTCTCTTTTGATGGACACTATGGCCTGAGAGACTACCTTCGTGGTCGCACGCCACCTCCGGTGCCTAACAGCCTGTTTTCGGGGCCCCAAGCTGCGCGTTTTGGCCCCCGAACCCTCGTCTTGCATCGGTTAGGGTTCATTTTTGGTATGGACCCTATTTTCATTGTTAGGAAGGTGGTAGGATGGTGGGAGACCAGCAATTCTTTTGAAAATTATTTTCTCTCTCCTCCAGTCAGTTTTTTTGACAAAAAGCTGGTTTTTCTCACTTTTGGACCTTAATTTCTGGTCTCCCATACCACCATTGTATTGTACTCATCTGGGAGGCCACAAATATGGGTAGGCCAACCAGCTTTTCTTCTTGACCCTTTTGAACCTTGCTAGAAAGCTAGTTTTTCTCTCTCTTGGGCCACATTCTATGGTCTCCCACCATACAGCTGTATTCTACTCATCTAGGAGGCCACCTTTCTGGTATGACCGACCAGCATTCCTCCTTGACCCTTTTGACCCCTGGTCGGCCGACCAGGTGAAGTGGCAGGCTGACCACCTTGGCTGGTCGGCCAGCCTTCTGCTTTTTGGCCTTCTTGAGTGCAATACAGCTGTGCTAGCTGTGTAGCACTTGACCCACTGTCCGAGATTTTAGCCCTTTGTTTGGTCTTCTTAAAGTGGTTTTGACCCCTTGGCTTAGCTTCTAGGAGAAGTTTGCCCCTTTTATCAAGCTTCTTGAGGAAGCTTGGCCCTTTTGGCCTAGCTTCCTCAAGAAGCTTGACCTTTTTTGGTCAAGGTTCTTTTAGAAGCTTTGACCCCCTCTTGAGGCTTCTCCAAGAAGCCATAACTTTTCTCTTCTATAAGAGAGGCCTCCCTCTCATTTGGCAAGGGTTGAACAATCTTGGCTAAGGCATACGCCCATTTCCCCTCCGTCTCTCTACTTCAAGCCTCCAAACACCCTTGTTCTTGGTCATTTACACTACACCTCATAGCCTACCACCTCCACCGTCCATTCCAGCACCTTGGGACTGATTTGCAGAGGTTGAAGGTTCACCAACTTAGTCCAGAAGTTGCTGCATTGCTGTGCTACAAGGGTAAGTCTCCATTTCCCCTTTTCTTGCATTATTTTGCTATATACTTTAGCCCTATTTTCTAGCATTTTTGGACTTCAACATAAACTGTAAAGTGTCTTATTTTGAGCTCCTCTTGAATTTTTATTAAGGACACTTTTCTGTTTGAGGTCACCTACCTCCTTGGATGCTTCATCTCTCTTTTAGGGCTTATTTTGCATGATATCTTAGCCTTACTTGCAAGCATTTTTGAGATTTTCCATGAACTAAAAAAAGTCTTATTTTGAGCCCCTCTTGAAGTTTGATTAATGGCATTTTTCTTTTTGGGATCATCTTCCCCTTTGCATGCTTCATTTCCTCATGATTAGGGCTATGCATTAGAGCATTTGCGTTGGCCTTGGTTTGGCCTCTTAGCCACTGAAATCCAGTGGATTTTCAGTGGCTTAGATGTGTTTTTGAGATCTAAAATCAGAGGGGGGTGACCCCCTCTCTCCTTGTCTTGTTTGTTGGCCTTTTTGGCCTTCCAAAGGACCCCCTATTGGCAAGCTTCCAAGCTTCATTTCCAGCATTTTCAGTGGGTTTTAGGACCCCCATAACTCATTTTCAGAGTTGGTTTTGCTATGCTAAGTGTCCTTGATGCATGTGTAGAGTAACCCCTCTTGTGGCCTTTCAAAGGAACACACTATTCTTGCATGCATGGACCTCATTTCAATGGGTTTTTGGGGTTTATTTGACATGCCATGTTACTGTTTTTAGCTGGTTTTGTGACCTCTCTTGTGCTTCATATACATGTAGTGTAAACCATGCTTACTAGCCTAAGTTGCATGTTGTTTTAGTCCTTCATGTTAGCACTCTTTGGCCATGATTTGAACTAATGTTGTGCATATTTTGGGACTGCCTTGGCTCTGTTTTGCACTTCATGATCAAATAATGCTTGCTTTGCATGATTATAGTTCAATGCATTTGCCTAGTTTTGAGTTTTGGGGCCTCTTTCGTGCATTAGGTGCCATATTTTCATGATTCGGGACCATTGTGCATCATATTTCAGTGCTGGAAATTGCATGCTTGTATGCCATCTTTCATCCCTTGTCATGCTTTGGTAGAGTGGCATTTGATGCCTTAGGTTTGGTCTTTGGTATTCGTGCATGTGTGCACGCATTTCGATTGTCTCATTTTCATCTAATGGCCACTGATGTGAGTGTGGCTGAGGTCCACTCATGTTGGTGTAAGTCCATCATGCATTGTGTATGCCATTTTAGTCCATTGCCTTTACGTATGCTAGGTCGCATGTTAGAGCATTGTGTATGCCATGTTACATCACGTGCATTGTGTATGCCATCTTAGTCCATAGCGTTGCGTATGCTAGGTTACATGTTAGTCACATTGTGTATACCATCTTATTTGCATTGTGTTTGGGATAGGAGTTAGCTCAAGCACGGGAAACGGGGGACGTTCCGTACTCTAAGTGACGAAACGTGTCTCAATTCCCGGTTGCCGACACTCCGGATTAACCATGATGGAGTCCATGCCTTGTTGTGGTTATACGTGCATTCATTTCACATCGAGTCGTGCAATTCGACTCCTCGGCCATCATGCATCAAGATGTGTGATTGGTGGCACGAGGATCGAGGTCTACACTCCCTTGAGCTTGTGCAAGGACGGGGAGTGTGGTCGTGCACACATTTGTTGAAAATACCTTGCCATGTCTCTCTCTTGCTTTGTGTTGTAGAAAACCAGGATCCAGGGGCAGAAAGTGGTCGGCCGACCAGGTTTTCCGGCAGGCCGACCACCTTTTTTGGTATCCACCACAAAGGGTGGTCAGTAGGTGTTTCCCAAGCCAATAGCTGGTCGGCAGCCTTCCCAGGATAGAGTTTCAGCCTCTTGGAGCCTTGTGCAAATTTCTAAAATCAGTTGCAAATAAAGGCGAGACGAGGCATCGCGATGGAATTTTCCAACGAGGCAACTCGAGCATGCATCTTTTATCATTTGGAACAGAGCTGAGGCAGTCCATGAATTTGCATGCTAGTTTGTTTGCTTTCCTAGTTAATTTGTTAATTAATTAGGATTTTGTAATATTTAATCATTCATTCAGACTGTAATCATTTATTTGGACTGTATTATTTATTCGGACCCTTCGAGCGATGGCACAATTGTAATAAGTGTGCGTGTGTGTGATGTATGTCTTCCAACCCCACGTCTTTCTCCCTTTTATTTACCAGCTTATGATGGTTAGTTTAAGGCATGTTTCAATTAGCATACTTATGATAGCATGTTTGCATTTATTCATCTGTTTTGAATACACCGGGCTCGGCACATCATACTAACTGCATCGTATTTCAATTCCAAGTTGAATACATGATTTTTGTAGCATTTCATATGCCATCTTAGAATAGCCAAGCCTATCTTAATTGCATTCTTGCATGTGTTGCATTAGACATCTCAGCATAGTTAGGATTCATGCATGTTTTCTAATTAGCTTCTTTCTTTGGCTCGGAGTACTCGGTAAGTCTTTATGCTTTAGCATCCTTGCATATGTGTGAGTGACTGCCATGATAGCATGCTTACCATGAGGCTAACTGCTTATGTGATATAACTGCCTGAATGCCTGTGGGTGAAGGTTGGATTACTTGGATTGGAACAATCCATTGATTACGAGTCTTAAGCCCACTAGATAGTGGCAAAACCATGTTTTCTAAGCCCACCCGAGGGTGGCAAAATCTGCATTTGAAGCCTACTTGCGAGTAGCAAACCGCTTTCAAAAACAAACATGAAATGTTTTGTTCCAATTCAGGTGATCCGGTCTATACTTGTATGCTGCACGCATCACATAGTAATTCTAGGCTAATAACCAGAATAAGAGCACATAACGTTTTCAAAACTCGATATCATGGTTAGTAGAGGCCGATCTTTGATCAGGCGAGCGGGGGTGCTCACAAAGTGACCTTCCTCAATCGTACCCAAGTTCCCGAGCCGAGGCAACTTTGGTGATGACGGACACGTGGCCTTAGGCAACGAGTCAGGGTTTCCTAAATTTTTCCAAAAATAAAATATTTAGGTGGCGATTCTGTATCTGGCGAAGTAGTCCATATTTGGCATTTTTTCAAAAAAATCTATTTTCAAAAATGATTTGCCGGATTTGGACTCTTTGATGATTCATCGGTCTTGTATTGCACTCTGCGAGATTAGATACAGGACCGTGACATTTAAGTCCTGAACTGTAGTGAGCCCATAATGAACAAAATGGGATTTCCCTCCCGGGACGTTCGGGGACATCTACACCACCGTATTGCTATGCTGGCGTCTACAAGTAGACTTTACGAGTACTACCAAACTGTCATTTTTACCGGTATTAACCGAAAGGCTCGACACTTATCCGCACGATTTTCTGGTCTTTCACCATGGACACTCAGGCCAACTTATCAAATTCATCTACGCCCCTTAATCCGAACTTACCACCGTATTTACCCCATACACAGTTTCATAGTTCTCATTATAGTGAAATCCTTCTCAAAATGACATGATGAGAATGTGCAATAATAACGATAATCAAATAGGGGCATGATGCAGTGCAAAATATCTCATGACATTTCTTCATCTCAAACATCTCCACAACAATAACAATTTACTATCTTACTCATTCTTCTTCTCAATACAATTATACAGTGACCATACCTTCAATTTAAAGCAATAACGATTTCTCAACATGCCCAATTCACAACAAATTAGTCCCTTGAAGACTACGTGTGATGCTTTTCAAACATCAACTCCAATGTTTTCAAACTTCACAATTTAAGATGCACAACCATTAATTTTCTCACTACAAGACATTTTCAATGTTCAACAAAATGTTAAAGTAGGAACTCATTTCTCATGTGCCAAGTTAAGAGTCATTTTTGCTAAACATATTATGAGAGCTCACTCTCTATTTATACAACAACAAGGTGCCCTTAAATATGTTTACATCTTTCAAAACTACCCAAAAATTTAAGGTTAATGTCAAAATCATAACAACATCTCTCCCCTCCTTTGAAAGAGTTTTCTTTTCAAGTTAATACCTCCTATTGTGTAAGTTTAAGATCCTCAAGAAAATAGTTTAGGAGGAGACGGAGATCGAATCCATTTTTTCTTTTTTTTTTAAAACCCTAGCATTCATGAGGCAACCAAACTTTTCAAAAATCATTAATGGGACCTTTAAATCAACCAAATCCAACATAAATATATATATATATATATAACTCACGGAAATTCCCCTACCTCAAGTTTGATGGAGAAAAAATGGAGAGGAAACCCTAGCCCCAAAGGAGAATCCTTCAACTTCCACTACACCAAGAGGAGCCCCAAGCTTGATCTTCAAGATTAGAGGGCGAGGATGATGATCTAAGCCTGAGGAATTGCAAGACTCAAGGAGTTTTTAAAGTTTTGGAGATGATTTCTAGAGGGAAGGAGGAGAGAAATTAGGTTTTAGAGTGAGAGAAAAGAGCCCCAAATGTAATACACTTCTGCCAAAAAGAGAAATAAAAATAGAGATCTGGACTGCCCGTCTGCCGCACGTGTGGCGCCAATCCTCGCACGTATGGAGCGCCCCTCCCCCACGTGCGGCCCTTATCCCCGCATGTGCGGGGCTCCTCTTTGGCACCTCAGCCGCTCGTGCATATTTTTCAGTTTGCAAGCCAAAGTGATCCCCTGAATTCCGCACGTGCGGCCCCTGGTTTCCAGCCCAGAATTATCTAGCTCAATTTTCGGGCACCCCGGACTCGACCGCGCTCACACCAGAATGGATGAAATTCAATCATTGGACAAAGAACAAGAATAAGAACTTATTCAAAAAGAAATAGCTTCCAAACGTTTTAACCTCAACAAGAGTAAAGAGAATGGAGTGAAGGAAGGAGGATAAGAAAGGGAAAAAGAGACTTGGTTGTCACAATATAATCCACATGAAATTAATTTAATCATTTAATCATTAGATTTAATGATATAATCAATAGTAAGAGAAATTATAGAAGTAATGTAGATTTAATGATTTAATGTAGATTTCACTTTTAAATCTACACGTGCTTATCTTTTCGTGCACGTGGATTATTCCAAAAACATTAAATCTATAATAATGAAATTATAGAAGTAATTACATTTTAGTCATGTCGATTATTCCAAAAGCATTTATTAACTCATTATGGTATAAAAGTTAATTGACAAGTAATTTTTAAAAGTGAAATTATTTTTAGTGCTTGGCCTATTCACATCTCTCTAGTTTCCAAATTTTATTGATTCTAATATTTCAATCGGTATCATATCTAGATTGCCATGGGTTCAAGTTGTGTGAGTGCAAATTTTTGGAAGTTGTTGAACTATGTCTATGGCTATGGCACAAAGGCTTGCTCAACTTGGAGAAGAAATCGAACGCATCGAGAACCAGCTAAGCGCACGTCAGAGGCTCCTTTTCACCTTTTGGCGATACCTACCAGAAAACCAAATAATCTATAAATTTTAGTCACATGAAATTAATGTTTTTGGATTATTCCAAAAACATTAAATCTATAATAATTAGATTTAATGATATAATCCACATAAAATTAATGTAATCACTTAATCATTAGATTTAATGATATAATCAATAGTAAGAGAAATTATAGAAGTGATGTAGTGTTTTAATGTAGATTTCACTTTTAAATCTATACGTGCTTATCTTTTCGTGCACGGGGATTATTCCAAAAACATTAAATCTATAATAATTAAATTATAGAAGTAATTACATTTTAGTCACATGTATTATTGAAAAAACATATATTAACTCTTTGGAGTATAAAAGTTAATCCAAAAGCGTTTGGATTATTCAATAGTAAGATAAATTAATATAATCAATAGTAAGAGAGATTAATTTCAGGTGACTAAAGATTTAATATATAATTAATTCTAATTATTATAGATTTAATGTTTTCGGAATAATCCATGTGCACGTGGATTATATCATTAAAAATTACCTGTCAATTAACTTCTATACCATACAGAGTTTAAATATGTTTTCGGAATAATCCACGTGAAATCTACACCGGGATACATCCCTATGTTTCTTCTCCTTTTTTGAAGCACCGGGATACGTCCCTATGTTTCTTCTCCGTTTCCGAAACACCGGGATACATCCCTATGTTTCTTCTTCCTTTCCGAAACACCGGGATACGTCCCTATGTTTCTCCCTCTTCGGTTAAAAGCATTCGGAATACGTTCCAATGCTCACACCATTCCGAAACACCGGGATACGTCCCTATGTTTCTCCCTCTTCGGTTAAAAGCATTCGGAATACGTTCCAATGCTCACACCATTCCGAAACACCGGGATACGTCCCTATGTTTCTCCCTCTTCGGTTAAGAGCATTTGGAATACGTTCCAATGCTTATACCTTTCCGAAACACCGAGATATGTCCTTATGTTTCTCCTTCTTTGGTTAAGAGCATTTGGAATACGTTCCAATGCTTATACCTTTCCGAAACACTAGGATACGTCCCTATGTTTCTCCCTCTTTGGTTAAGAGCATTTGGAATACGTTCCAATGCTTATACCTTTCCGAAACACCAAGATATGTCCCTATGTTTCGCCCTTCTTGGTTAAGGGCATTTGGAATACGTTCCAATGCTTGAACCATTCTGAAACACTAGGATACGTCCCTATGTTTCTCCCTCTTTGGTTAAGAGCATTCGGAATACATTCCAATGCTTGAACCATTCTGAAACACTGGGATACATCCCTATGTTTCTCCCTTTTTGGTTAAGAGCATTTGGAATACGTTCCAATGCTTATACCTTTCCGAAACATTGGGATATGTCCCTATGTTTCTCCCTCTTTGGTTAAGAGCATTTGGAATACATTCCAATGCTTATACCTTTTTGAAACACCGGGATATGTCCCTATGTTTCTCCCTCCTTGGTTAAGGGCATTTGGAATACGTTCCAATGCTTATACCATACTGAAACACCGGGATATGTCCCTATGTTTCTCCCTCTTTGGCTAAGAGCATTTGGAATACGTTCCTACGTTTGAACCATTCCGAAACATCAGGATATGTCCCTATGTTTCTCCCTGTCCCCTTTCCTCACACGATTTCAACGTGTTTGGAATTCATCTTAGGTTGCATTGTCATGCACACCTCTTTACTTGCGTTGTTACGTGCATTCCGCTTGCATTGTTATGCACGCTTCTTTTCAAAATACTGGCATATGTTCCTATGTTTCCCTTTTTTTTTTTGTTTTTTTTTTTTTAGAGCATTTGGAGCATGTTTCAATGCATGTGCCACTCTTTTTCCTTTCGCGTGCAAACGCGACGGAATCTTGTTTGAGACCTCGGGTGTCCCCAATGGTCGCTCTTAGTCTTTCCTGCATGGCGCATGGTTGAGATTTAATGACTCTCTTACATCCTTTCTGCATTGTAATGTAGTTTAGCTTTCACTTGCTTAAAACTGTCGCATGTTATGTTTCGTTACAGCTTTCTTTGCATGATCATAAGTTATGCTCGGCTTTGTGCATTGTCTTGCATCTTGCCCCTACCTTTCGGGCGCATATCTTTGTCTATTGCTTGCATGCTTTGTCTAAGTCTTCAGCCACGTCAAAAATGGGTCGTCTCTGGGCTTTGACACTCACTCCCGTCATTGTTATGGCTTTCGAGTTCGGTCAAAGAGAGGTAACTGTATACACCCCATTTTTAACCGTCCTTAAGACTTGGACGTCATCGTTTGAACACTCGATGATCACCTATGTTTGTGTTCGTCTTGAGTTCTCGGAGGTTTCGGCTACGCGCCTTGCCTCAAGACCTCTTGACTTATTTGTTTTGTGTTTGGTTTTACACCAAACACTTGTTGTTTTGCTTCTGAGGGTGGGAAATAGCTTGTTGGCCATCCCCACACCTCACCGGCCATGGCCTGAGGCCACCGGCCTGTTTTCTTGCTACCGGCCAAAAGTGTTGGCCGGTCGGCAACGTTTTTGGTCGACCGGCCATTTTTTTGATCAATCGGCCACTTTTCCTGGTCGAGACCTTTTCTTGAGGGAACTTGACCCTTTTAAACCTTTGTTTTAGCTTCCTGAGGAAGCTTGACCCCTTTGCTCTAGCTTCCTCAAGAAGCTTGACCCTTTTTGCTTTAGCTTCTAAGAGAAGCTTGGCACCTTTACTCCAAGCTTCTAAGAGAAGCTTGGACCTTTGTTCCTCTATAAAAGAGGGCCTCTCATTCTATTTCAAGGGTTGAAAAATCTGATATATAAAATATATATATCACTCTCTCTCTATATCTCCCTCTCTCTCTACATTTGTGTAGGTTAGAGTGTTCCAAAGTGAGTTTTTGTTCTTGTTCTTGCACTAGAACACCTAGGAGTACACTGCTCTTTGGTTACTAAGGTGATAAGGAGTTGTTTGAGGGGTTTTTTAGCTGGTTTGATCCAAAGAGGCTGCTGGTTTGGTATTCTTGGAAGTGGTCTTCAAGGGTAACTCATTTTCCCTCTTTTATTCCCCGTTTTTGTACACACTTTTAGCCTATCTTGCATGCTGATATAAGCTTAGCTATAAACTGAAAAAAGTTTTTCATTTGCATGCTTTTGAAGTTTTTTTAAGATCACTTTTGTGTTTGAGGTTGTTTACCCCCACTTAGGCCTTGTTTAGCCTCATTTTTATGCCTTCTTTGTGAGCTTTGGGACCACCTTGTATTGGCCTTCTCACCATTGAAATCTAGAGGGATTTCAGTGGTGGGGATGGTGTTTTGAGGTCCTAAGAAGGAGAGGGCCATCCCCTCTCCTTGTTGTCTTGTTTGTTGGCATTTTTGGCCTTACAAAGGAGCCCTTATTTGCACACTTCTTGAGCTCGGTTTAGGCCTTTTTCAGTGAGTTTTAGGGCCTGCATAACCCCTTTCCACAGTTGGTTTTGCCATGTTAGATGTCCTTCTTGCATGCGTAGAGCAACCCCTTGCATGGCCTTCCAAAGGAGCATCTCATTTTTGCATGCATAGACTATGTTTCAGTAGGTTTTTGAGCTTTATTTGGCATGTCATACCTCTTTCTTATGCTGGTTTTGTGGCCTCTTGAATGCCTCATAGGCTTGTAGTGTAAATCCCCTTCACTAGCTTATATTGCATGTTGTTTTGGCCCTCCATTCTAGCATATTTTGGCCATGTTTCAAACATGTTTTGTTCATTTTTTGGACTACCTTAGCTCTGTTTTTAGGCCTCTTGGTCGATTGGTGCTTGCCATGCATGGTTGTAGTGTAATAGCCTTGCTTACCTTTGAGTTTTGAAGCCCCTTGCGTGCGTTGCTTGAGGTGTTTGCATGTATTGGTATCATAGGGAATGCTATTTCAGAGCTTATATGTGTGCCATATTCTCATGTTTAGCATGCCTTCGATGCGTTTGAGAGTTGCATCATTATGCCTTGTTTATGAGCCTTTGCATGAGCTTCATTTTGGTGCATGTCAAGGCCTCATTTTAGCTCATTTTGCCACTGTTTAGGGACTACATGAGGTCTGTTAGGAGTTGGTTTCATCATTTGTGCATTGCTTTGCATACCTCTAGTGTAATGTGTTTCACTAGTTTCGGTATTTGAGCCTTCCTACATGCATTGCATGAGTTGTTGCATCATTTCGGAGTCATTTTGTATGCTATTTCAGAGCTAGAGTGTATGCCATTGTACCTCATGTTTCATCCTTGCATTGCTCTTGGAGAGTTGCATTTTGTGCCTTAGGCTTGGGGCCTTTGCATTGTGCATGTTTGCATGAATCTTGGGCCTTGTTCTCATCTCATATGGCCACTGATTTTGGGCATGGCTGAGGCTTGTCCATATTAGTTTAAGTCCATCTTTACATGTTACTCAAGTGTTGTTACATTGCTTCATGCTTGCATGTTTAGGTTGTATTGTTGCTTGCATGCTCATGTTGCATTAGTTTGCTTGCATGCTTAGGTTGCATAGCATTCTGCATGCATCCCTTGCCTCTTGATCAATCATGATAGAGGTTGGGGGCCCCTTTATGTGTTTGTTTGCATTTCATTTGATATTAAATGCACACTTGACTTCTTTGGCCATCACGCATGGAAATGCGTGATTGATGGTCCGATGGTCGAGAACCATACTCCCTTGAGTTCATAACATGATAGGGAGGGTGGTGGTGCAAACATTGTCTTGTAAATGTATTGTCATGCTCTGTTTGTCCTCTGCTGCAGCACAGGAACTTTCTGCAGGAAGAAATGGCCGGTCGGCTACTTTTAGTGCCGGTCGGCTAACAATATCTGGCCGAGAGCCTCATTTATGGTCGATGACCAGTTTCCAGTGGCCGGTGGCATTACCTTTTGGCCGGTGACCTCCCACAATACCCAAGGGGTGGTACAAAAGTCTTCTGGAGATTTGTGATGTCTTCAGAGGTGCAAAAGCAGTGTAAACAGAGGTAGCATGAGCATGGCGATAGATTTCCGAGCGGAGCCGAACATGCATGCATTTGACCCTCTTCCCGAGGCCTCTTTACTGCTTTAGTAGCTTAGTTGATTCATTTAATTAGTTAAGTGGTTTTGTAATTAATTAGCTTGTGAGTTAATTAATTAGGTGATTTGTATTATTCTTTCGGACCCTCCGAGCGAGGGCATAATTGTAATAAGTGTGTGTGTGTGTGATGTATGTTTTCTAACCCCACGTCTTTCTCCCTTTTATTTACCAGCTTATGATGGTTAGATTAGGGCGTGTTTCAATTAGCATACTTATGCTTGCATGTTTGCATCATTCATCTGTATTGCATGCACCGGGCTCGGCGCATCATACTAACTGCATTGTATTTCAATTCTGAGTTGAATTCGTGTATCAGTTGTTGCATTTCATATGCCATTTTAGAATAGCCGAGCCTATCTTAGTTTCATTTTGCATGTGTTACATTAGCCATCTTAACATGAACTAGGATCATGCATTGATTACTAACTAGTTTCTGTTTTGGCTTGGAGTACTCGGTAAGTATTTATGCCTTAGCATCCTTGCATGTGTGTGAGTGACTGCCATGATAGCATGCTTACCATGAGGCTATGTGCTTATGTGATATACCTGTCTGAATGCCTGTGGGTGATGGTTAGGTTATTTGAATTGGAACAATGCATTGAATGAGAGTTTTAAGCCCACTTGAGAGTGGCAAAATCATGTTTTCTTAAGCCCACTTGAGGGTGTCAAATCCATGTCTTAGCCTACTTGCGAGTAGCACCATCAAACCATCTTTCAAATAAACAAACATGAAATGTTTTGTTCCAACTTAGGCAACCCAGTCTATACTTGTTTTGCTGTGCGCATCACGTGGTAATTCTAGGCTAATAAACCGAAATAAGAGCACATAATGTTTTCAAAATTCGATATCATGGTTAGTAGAGGCCGATCTTTAATCGGGCGAGCGGGGGTCCTCATAGCTGACCTTCCCCAATCGTACCCAAGTTCCCGAGCCGAGGCAACTTTGGTGACGACAGACACATGGCCTTAGGCAATGAGTCAAGGTTTCCTAAATTTCCCAAAAAAAAAACATTTAGGTGGCGCCTCTATATTTGGCAAAGCAGTCCATGTTTGGCACTTCTTTCTAAAAACCTATTTTTCAAAACGATTTGTGGGATTTGGACACTTCGGTGATTTATCAATCTCGCATCGCACATTGTGAGATCAGATTAAGAACCGTGACAATTTGAGTCCGAACTGTAGTGAGCCCAAATGAACAAAACGAGATTTCCCTCCCGAGGTGTTCGGGGACATCTACAGTTTCTGGCGACTCTGCTGGGAGTTTGAGAACTTGACTCGAACTCGTGATATCTTGTTTTTACTATACTTATGTGTCTCTTTGCATTGCATTTGCATTGGTGCGCCTAGGACACCGTGTTTGCTATCTGCTATTCCTGAACGGTTTGCCGGAGGCTCGCTTTGATAAGCGTGCCATAAGGCTGACCAGTTACAGGCTCTGCCACGATGGGAACACAAACCCCAATTTTTACCGGGGCACCCTTTTGACCATTCGACCTAGTGCATATTCAGAATCCATAGATACCATTCCAAACTAGGACAGGTTGCTTACCCGATTATGGGTTGTTTGAAACCGCTGCGTGCGTAGTGAAACCCTAGCTCCTAACAAAATAGGACAGGGAAACCCTACCCCAACATAGGGGTGTTTTGGCTCTTACTTGCTTGCTATGTGCTTTTAGAGTGTGTCTCTACAGGGAATGCATGTATCAGTTCGCAAGTCTGAGTATCAGGCCCGCGGGCATCAGTATTTCGTGGAATCAGTTTTACCTGAGGGTATTAGTTTACAGGCAGAATTTTGGGCAGAATTCAGTAGAGAGCACGGTTATTCAGCTTTGCTCATATCTGTTTTGGTAAAATCAGGCTGAGGTGTTGTCTGTTTTCTCTCTTGCTAATTAGTCTTGGAACCATAGCTTCAGAAGGGTCTGATATCCCTCGGGTACTCTGGACCTGTGTTGTTATGTGATCAGGGGATGAACCACTTACTATCGGTGCTCAGTTTACTCCAGATGTGATGGATGACACGCACTATTTTGAGTATTTGCGAATACTTTTTATTCTACTTTCTGACTTGGGTATTGAGTCTGTCTTGTTGAATCGAGCCAGTCCTGTTAAGTCTGTCCCGTTGTATAGAGTCTGTCTTTTCATACTGAGTTAGTTGGGACTGTCTTGTTGTATCAAGTCAGTCCTATTTTGTTAGAGTCGGGTGATTCCGGGGATGTTACCTCGGATGTCACTATTTTGTTTTGTGTTTGTCACTTTGCTTTCTTTTTTAGTCTGTTTCTGCCATAGAGCCAGTTACACCAGAAGATCTGAATAAAACAGCAGTGATTTTCACACTCTTGTGTTTGCTTCTGCCTTGCGCCAATTGTGCCAGAAGTCCTGAATGAAATGATAGTGTTTTTTTCCCTACTCTTCTGTGCCTTGAAAATCATTGCATTGACCTAAGTTTTTCAAAATTTTTTGAGCACTGTGGTGAAAACAAAGAGGGAGGAATTCCTCGGGTTTTGCAAAATTTGATCAATTGAGAGAAAGGAAGGCATGCTAAGCCCTTAATGATTGAGATCATGTTTGGTAAGTTGAGTACTGAGAAGGACCCTGGCTTGATCCAGATTGGTTCTACACTGTCTTCAACGCGAGCGATTAGTTGCTTTCTTAAAATTTTTCAAAAAATGTTTTGCGCGGTTCTGCGAAGACCTGTGTGGAATCGCTCTTGAGATTGTGCAGCTTAGGATCGCTCTCAGCCTCGAGACTCGACCCCTTGCTTTCAAACCTCGAACTCGAACTCAGAAAGTTCAAAGGTCAATCATAATGTGAGGCTTGCGTGGCCAAATTTGAAGCAGCCCACGAACTAGGGGCAAGAAAAGATCAAGAAGATTAGATGTCGTCAAAAGAAGCTTGCAAAGCTAGATCAGAAGCACCCCTCGAACAAGGGGCAAAAGACGTTAGATAATGCACTCGAAGAGTCGAAAGACGAAGATCGGCAAGAATGCCAAATCCCAGAAAGGAGGAAAGAAGAAAGTACTACCGGAGAACAACTGAGTTCCTATACACAACACTAGGGGCAAATTCAGCCCCCATTGGATGGACTTCGACATCATCAGTATACAGCAGCCATTCTTCTGGATTCAGATGGCTTCGAGATCTCAAAACCATTTGACATGGACAAAGCTACACTTTTACCCTTGAGAGGCTTGCTGGGCCAAAAACCCGGAAGGGCGACCCAGGCAAAAGTTAGAGCAAGAAAAAAAAGAACAAAAAGAACAAAAAAAAAAAGAAATATGCAAAGAATGAAAAAAAATGAAAAAAGAAGAAAAGAAATAAAAAGAATTGAAAAGAAAAGAAAAACATAGCTCGCAAGGTTGAAAACCCGGAAGGGCGGCCTTGGCAAAAGTTAGAGCGCAAAAGGAGAGGTTAATACCCGAGTGTACCTAACTGAAACTACGTAAGGCTTGATTCCCATGTTTGGGATACGTAGGCAACTTTATCCTGAAGTCCAGCCGCAAACACTTCTACAATTGATTGTGTCCATGTAATGGTTTTTGATCGTCTTTGCCTTCTTTGTATCCGAGAGTACAGTTGTGATCGTCACTCTAAGGACTGATTGTAGTGTGCTATGGCGCTATCCGAACAAGGGGCAACTTTCCGTTGCCATTCAATGCGCTGCAGTGCCATTCAAACAAGGGGCAACTTTCCGTTGCCATGCAGCTCTCTTCGAGCAAGGAGCAATTTTCCATTGTTATGGATCCGAGGTTGCGCATCTCAAAAGTAGGTTCCGTGCTCGTTGAGCAGTAGCTGATTTGGAAAAACAGTTTTTGAGAATTTTTACTGAGGTTGACTAATTCTCTCGAAAATTATCCCACTTTTTCCAAAACCGGACCATTTCTTGGACCCAAAAAAGGGAAAATTTCCCGTGCTCATAACCTAACTTGCATGATTTTAAATCAGAAAATCGAACAAGCATGTTAATCTAACTCTCATGTTGGTCAAAATTGTTTTAGTAGAAAAAACAAAAAAATGGTCAAAATGATGAACTAGGGGCACAGTTGAGTCAGGTGTTCTTTCTTTTCCCCATTGTCAACATACTTGCCCGAAAGGGCACTATACTTGCTAGAAAGGGCACTCTACCTGTCGGAAAACGGCACCACCGAAGCTGACCGCAAAATGGCAGAAAGCTCTCCCATCCTCCACGCAACGAGGTATCAAGCCAAATGCGAAGCACGAACTGGAACGGGGCAAGGTATTCCACTCCCTCATCTGGACAGATCTGATCATGTCCAAACTCCCCAGCAGAGCATCGTCAACCGATGTCAGCTGCAGATTTGCTACACACCCAATTGTAGCACAGCCCCTCTGTGGGAGAAACTCACTATTGTGAACAAGAAGAAGAATCTAGCGGAATGCTAGGGGCAAGACCCTGCAACTTTCTATTTATCCATCAACCACCCAAGGGAGGCATTGAAACTGAGAGATTGAAGAATAGAGAGATGTGCAATGAGAGAAAAAGTAAGAAAAGGGTTTTCAGAGAAAAGCCGAGCTTGAGGGTCGAGTGATGTGAGAATCACAAATGAGAAATGGTGGGAAACAATACCCAGAGAAACTGGCTCCTCGTGAACTGAGAAGTCTCTTGCCATTGGTAATACATAACTGAGTGTTGTGTATGTGTGTTTTTGTTTGTCTCGATTCTTGTTTTGAGTCGTTTGAGTGTCAATAGATGTGTTTAAGTTATTTTACCTTGTTTTTCCTTTGTTGAGTGGTGTTTAGGTTGTTTACCTTTTCTTTTTCTTTGTTGAGTCGTTTTGACTGTGGTCAGTTGCGGGCTCAATACCCGGTCAAGAACTCATTTCTCGATTTCAATCAAATCATTTTGTGCTCGGAGTGCTGTGCCATTCTCCACATTTGTGCAAAACAAGATTTGTTCTTTCATAAAACTGCAAGGTTCAACCCAGGTCATGTGAGAACAGTGAAAACAAGGACCTATTTGAAGCTATATGGGTTCTAGACTACAAAGCAAAAGAAAAGAGGGAAAATCGAAGCATCTGAGTGTATTTCACCTTCAGCAAATTCCGTGATTGTACTCCGGATGTACCTCTTCAGGCCTTGTCAGTACTCCGAAGAATGAGTGTGCCTCTGCTCCAAGCTTAAGCTTGCTTCAAGTCAGAATGGCAATTAAAGCAGCAGCAGATGTTATCTCTCGCCAATATAAATAGGGTGTATCCTTTTCAAGCGGAGTGTGTTACAAACCCCTCTGAGAGGTAAATCGGAGGTCGCGTTTGGATTTGGTCTCATTAAGGCTTGTATTTCCTTATTCGGCATTTTGTTTCAAACACGCTTTTGAAGTTGCACATTCGTCGCATCGTTATGCACACCATTTCTCGCATTGTTACGCACACCATTTATTGCATTGTTATGCACATCTATCTAGCATTGTTATGCTCGTTACTTGCATTTTTATGCACATCTATCTTGTATTGTCATGCACCTCTTTACTTACGTTCTCATACTTCATTTGCATTATTATGCACCCATTCCTCTTGCATTGTGATGCACGTTCCAGTTGCATTGTTATGCACCTTTTCACTTGCATTGCTGTTCTTTCTTCTCGCGCGTGCGACGGGTTAGACCGCCTTTGGTTTAGAGCACTTGGAATACGTTCCAATGCTTATAACTTTCTGAAACACCGGGATACGTCCCTATGTTTCCCCTTTTCTCTAAAACACTGGGATACATCCTTATGTTTCTTCTCCTTTTCTGAAGCACCGGGATACGTCCCTATGTTTCTTCTACTTTTCCAAAGCACCGGGATACGTCCCTAAGTTTTTTCTCCGTTTCTGAGACACTGGGATACGTCCCTATGTTTCTTCTCCCTTTCTGAAACACCGGGATACGTCCCTATGTTTCTTCCTCTTCGGTTAAAAGCATTCGGAATACATTCCAATGCTCACACCATCCTGAAACACCGGGATACGTCCCTATGTTTCTCCCTCTTCGGTTGAAAGCATTCGGAATATGTTCCAATGCTCACACCATTCCGAAACACTGGGATACGTCCCTATGTTTCTCCCTCTTCGGTTAAGAGCATTTGGAATACGTTCCAATGCTTATACCTTTCCGAAACACCGGGATACGTCCTTAAGTTTCTTCTTCTTTGGTTAAGAGCATTTGGAATACGTTCCAATGCTTATACCTTTCCAAAACACTAGGATACGTCCCTATGTTTCTCCCTCTTTGGTTAAGAGCATTTGGAATATGTTCCAATGCTTATACCTTTCCGAAACACCGGGATACGTCCCTATGTTTCTCCCTCATTGGTTAAGGGCATTTGGAATACGTTCCATTGCTTGAACCATTCTGAAACACAGGGATACGTCCCTATGTTTCTCCCTCTTTGGTTAAGAGCATTCGGAATACGTTCCAATGCTTGAACCATTCTGAAACACTGGGATACGTCCCTATGTTTCTCTCCCTTTGGTTAAGAGCATTTGGAATACATTCCAATGCTTATACCTTTCCGAAACACCGGGATACGTCCCTATGTTTCTCCCTCTTGGGTTAAGAGCATTTGGAATACGTTCCAATGCTTATACCTTTCTGAAACACCGGGATATGTCCCTATGTTTCTCCCTCCTTGGTTAAGGGCATTTAGAATACGTTCCAATGCTTATACCTTTCCAAAACACAGGGATATGTCCCTATGTTTCTCCCTCTTTGGCTAAGAGCATTTGGAATACGTTCCTATGTTTGAACCATTACGAAATACCGAGATATGTCCCTATTTTTCTCCTTGTCCCCTTTCCTCACACGATTTCAACATGTTTGGAATTCATCTTAGATTGCATTGTCATGCACTCCTCTTCACTTGCGTTGTTACATGCATTCTGCTTGCATTGTTATGTATGCTCATTTTCAAAACACCGGGATATGTCCCTACGTTTCCCCTTTTTTTTTTTTTTTTTTTAGAGCATTTGGAACATGTTTCAATGCTTGTGCCACTCTTTTCCTTTCGCGTGCACACGCGATGGAATCTTGTTTGAGACCTCGGGTGTCCCCAATGGTCACTCTTAGTCTTTCCTGCATGGCGCATGGTTGAGATTGTATGACTCTCTTACATCCTTTCTGCATTGTAATTTAGTTTGGTTTTCGCTTGCTTAAAACTGGCGCGTGTTATGCTTCGTTGCAGCTTTCTTTGCATGATCATAAGTTATGCTCGGCTTTGTGCATTGTCTTGCATCTTGCCCTTGCCTTCGGGTGCATATCTTTGTCTGTTGCTTGCATGCTTTGTCTAAGTCTTCAGCCTCATCAAAAATGGGTCCTCTATGGGCTTTGACACTCACTCCCGTCATTTTTATGATTTTTGAGTTCTGTCAAAGAGGGGCAACTGCAGACACCCCATTTTTGACTGTCCTCAAGACTTGGACGTCATCGTTTGAACACTCGATGATCACCCATGTTTGTGTTCGTCTTGAGTTCTCGGAGGTTTCGGCTACGCGCCTTGCCTCAAGACCTCTCGACTTGTTTGTTTTGTGTTTGGTTTTGCACCAAACACTTGTTGCTTTGCTTCTAAGGGTGCGAAATAGCTTGTTGGCCATCCCCACACCTCACCGGCCATGGCCTGAGGCCACCGGCCCTGTTTTCTTGCTACTGGCCAAAAGTGTTGGCCGGTCGGCAATGTTTTTGGTCGGCCAGCCATTTTTTTGATCAATCGGCCACTTTTCCTGGTTGAGACCTTTTTTTGAAGGAGCTTGACCCTTTTAAACCTTTGTTTTAGCTTTTTGAGGAAGTTTCAAGCTTTTAAACCCTTGTTTTAGCTTCTTGAGGAAGCTTGAATCTTTTGTAGCTTCTCCAAGAAGCTTGACCCTTTTGCTCCATGCTTCCAAGAGAAGCTTGAACCTTTCTTAGCTTCTTGAGGAAGCTTGACCCCTTTCCTCTAGCTTCCTCAAGAAGCTTGGCCCTTTTTGCTTTAGCTTCTAAGAGAAGCTTGGCCCCTTTACTCCAAGCTTCTAAGAGAAGCTTGGACCTTTGTTCCTCTATTAAAGAGGGCCTCTCATTCTATTTCAAGGGTTGAAAAATCAGATATATAAAATATATATATATATATCACTCTCTCTCTACATTTGTGTGGGTTAGAGTTCCAAAGTGAGTTTTTGTTCTTGTTCTTGCACTAGAACACCTAGGAGTACACTACTCTTTGGTTACTAAGGTACTAAGGAGTTGTTTGAGGGGTTTTTGAGCTAGTTTTGATCCAAAGAGGCTGCTGGTTGGGTGTTCTTGGAAGTGGTCTTCAAGGGTAACTCATTTTTCCTCTTTTATTCCCCATTTTTGTACACACTTTTAGCCTATCTTGCATGCTGATTTAAGCTTTGCTATAAACTGAAAAAAGTTTTGTATTTGCATGCTTTTAAGGTTTATTTAAGATCACTTTTGTGTTTGGGGTTGTTTACCCCCTCTTAGGCCTTGTTTGGCCTCATTTTTATGTCTTTTTTGTGAGCTTTGGGACCACCTTGTATTGGTCTTCTCACCACTGAAATCTAGAGGGATTTCAGTGGTGGGGATGGTGTTTTGAGGTCCTAAGAAGGAGAGGGTCATCCCCTCTCCTTGTTGTCTTGTTTGTTGGCATTTTTGGCCTTACAAAGGAGCCCTTATTTGCACACTTCTTGAGCTCAGTTTAGGCCTTTTTCAGTGAGCTTTAGGGCCTGCATAACCCCTTTCCATAGTTGGTTTTGCAATGTTAGATATCCTTCTTGCATGTGTAGAGCGACCCCTTGCATGGCCTTCCAAAGGAGCATCTCATTTTTGCATGCATAGACCATGTTTCAGTGGGTTTTTGGGCTTTATTCGGCATGTCATACCTCTTTCTTATGCTGGTTTTGTGGCCTCTTGAATGCCTCATAGGCTTGTAGTGTAAATCCCCTTCACTAGCTTACATTGCATGTTGTTTTGGCCCTCCATTCTAGCATATTTTGGCCATGTTTCAAAGATGTTTTGTTCATATTTTGGATTGCCTTAGCTCTATTTTTAGGCCTCTTGGTCGATTGGTGCTTGCCATGCATGGTTGTAGTGTAATAGCCTTGCTTACCTTTGAGTTTTGAAGCCCCTTGCGTGCGTTGCTTGAGGTGTTTGCATGTTTTGGTATCATAGGGAATGCTATTTGAGAGCTTATATGTGTGCCATATTCTCATGTTTAGCATGCCTTCGATGCGTTTGAGAGTTGCATCATTATGCCTTGTTTATGAGCCTTTGCATGAGTTTCATTTTGGTGCATGTCAAGGCCTCATTTTAGCTCATTTTGCCACTGTTTAGGGACTGCATGAGGTCTGTTAGGAGTTGGTTTCATCATTTGTGCATTGCTTTGCATACCTCTAGTGTAATGTGTTTCACTAGTTTCGGTATTTGAGCCTTCCTACATGCATTGCATGAGTCGTTGCATCATTTCGGAGTCATTTTGTATGCTATTTCAGAGCTAGAGTGTATGCCATTGTACCTCATGTTTCATCCTTGCATTGCTCTTGGAGAGTTGCATTTTGTGCCTTAGGCTTGGGGCCCTTGCATTGTGCATGTTTGCATGAATCTTGGGCCTTGTTCTCATCTCATATGGCCACTGATTTTGGGCATGGCTGAGGCTTGTCCATATTAGTTTAAGTCCATCTTTACATGTTACTCAAGTGTTGTTACATTGCTTCATG
This sequence comes from Camellia sinensis, assembly GCF_055761805.1. Taxonomy (NCBI): domain Eukaryota; kingdom Viridiplantae; phylum Streptophyta; class Magnoliopsida; order Ericales; family Theaceae; genus Camellia; species Camellia sinensis. The sequence goes on from NC_138972.1 coordinate 67,943,068, forward strand.
CTTGCATGTTTAGGTTGCATTGTTGCTTGCATGCTCATGTTGCATTAGTTTGCTTGCATGCTTAGGTTGCATAGCATTGTACATGCATCTCTTGCCTCTTGATCAATCATGATAGAGGTTGGGGGCCCTTTTATGTGTTTGTTTGCATTTCATTTGACATTAAATGCACACTTGACTTCTTTGGCCATCATGCATGGAAATGCGTGATTGATGGTCCGAGGGTCGAGAACCATACTTCCTTGAGTTCACAACATGATAGGGAGGGTGGTGGTGCAAACATTGTCTTATAAATGTATTGCCATGCTTTGTTTGTCCTCTGCTGCAGCACAGGAACTTTCTGCAGGAAGAAATGGCCGGTCGGCTAATTTTAGTGCCGGTTGGCTAACAACATCTGGCCGAGAGCCTCATTTATGATCGATGACCAGTTTCTAGTGGCCGGTGGAATTACCTCTTGGCCGGTGACCTCCCACAATACCCAAGGGGTGGTACAAAAGTGTTCTGGAGATTTGTAAAGTCTTCAGAGGTGCAAAAGCTGTGTAACAGAGGCAGCGTAAGCATGGCGATAGATTTCCGAGCGGAGCCGAACATGCATACATTTGACCCTCTTCCCGAGGCCTCTTTACTGCTTTAGTAGCTTAGTTGATTCATTTAATTAGTTAAGTGGTTTTGTAATTAATTAGCTTGCGAGTTAGTTAATTAGGTGATTTGTATTATTCTTTTGGACCCTCCGAGCGAGGGCACAATTGTAATAAGTGTGCGTGTGTGTGATGTATGTCTTCCAACGCCACGTCTTTCTCCCTTTTATTTACTAGCTTATGATGGTTAGATTAGGGCATGTTTCAATTAGCATACTTATGCTTGCATGTTTGCATCATTCATCTGTATTGTATGCACCAGGCTCGGCGCATCATACTAACTGCATTATATTTCAATTCCGAGTTGAATTCGTGTATAAGTTGTTGCATTTCATATGCCATTTTAGAATAGCCGAGCCTATCTTAGTTGCATTTTGCATGTGTTACATTAGCCATCTTAACATGAACTAGAATCATACATTGATTACTAACTAGTTTCTGTTTTGACTTGGAGTACTCGGTAAGTATTTATGCTTTACCATCCATGCATATGTGTGAGTGACTGCCATGATAACTTGCTTACCATGAGGCTATGTGCTTATGTGATATACCTGTCTGAATGCTTGTGGGGGAAGGTTGGGTTATTTGAATTGGAACAATGCATTGAATGAGAGTTTTAAGCCCACTTGAGAGTGGCAAAATCATGTTTTCTTAAGCCCACTTGAGGGTGACAAATCCACGTCTTAGCTTACTTGCAAGTAGCACCATCAAACCATCTTTCAAATGAACAAACATGAAATGTTTTGTTCCAACTTAGGCAATCCAGTCTATACTTGTTTTGCTGTGCGCATCACGTAGTAATTCTAGGCTAATAAACCGGAATAAGAGCACATAATGTTTTCAAAAATCGATATCATGGTTGGTAGAGTCCGATCTTTGATCGGGTGAGCAGGGGTGCTCATAGCTGACTTTCCCCAATCGTACCCAAGTTCCCGAGCCGAGGCAACTTTGGTGATGACGGACACGTGGCCTTAGGCAACGAGTTAGGGTTTCCTAAATTTTCCAAAAATAAAACATTTAGGTGGCGCTTCTATATCTGGCAAAGCAGTTCATGTTTGGCACTTCTTTCTAAAAACCTGTTTTCAAAACGATTTGTCGGATTTGGACTCTTCAGTGATTTATCAATCTCGCATCGTACATTGTGAGATCAGATTAAGAACCGTGACAATTTGAGTACGAACTGTAGTGAGCCCAAATGAACAAAATGGGATTTCTCACCCGAGGCGTTCGGGGACGTCTACAGTTTCTGGCGACTCTGCTGGGAGTTTGAGAACTTGACCCGAACTCATGATATCTTGTTTTGACTATACTTATGTGTCTCTCTGCATTGCATTTGCATTGGTGCGCCTAGGACACCGTGTTTGCCATCTGCTATTCCTGAATGATTTGCCGGAGGCTCGCTTTGATAAGCGTGCCATAAGGCTGACCGGTTACGGGCTTAGCCACGATGGGAACACAAACCCCAATTTTTACCGGGGCACCCTTTTGACAATTCGACCTAGGGCAATTCGAAATCCATAGTGACCATTCCAAACTAGGGCAGGTTGCTTACCCGATTATAGGTTGTTTGAAACCGCTGCGTGCATAGTGAAACCCTAGCTCCTAACAAAATAGGACAGGGAAACCCTACCCCAACATAGGGGTGTTTTGGCTCTTACTTGCTTGCTATGTGCTTTTAGAGTGTGTCTCTACAGGGAATGCATGTATCAGTTCGCAAGTCTGAGTATCAGGCCCGCGGGCATCAGTATTTGGTGGAATCAGTTTTACCTAAGGGTATTAGTTTACAGGCTGAATTTAGGGCAGAATTCAGTAGAGAGCACAGTTATTCAGCTTTGCTCATATCTGTTTTGGTAAAATCAGGCTGAGGTGTTATCTGTTTTCTCTCTTGCTAATTAGTCTTGGAACCATAGATCCAGAAGGGTCTGATATCCCTCGGGTACTCTGGACCTGTGTTGTTATGTGATCAGGGGATGAACCACTTACTATCGGTGCTCAATTTACTCCAGATGTCATAGATGACACGCACTATTTTGAGCATTTGCGAATGCTATTTATTTTACTTTCAGAATTGGGTATTGAGTCTGTCTTGTTGAATCGAGCCAGTCCTGTTGAGTCTGTCCCGCTGTATAGAGTCTGTCTTTTCATACTGAGTCAGTTGGGTTTGTCTTGTTGTATCGAGTCAGTCCTGTTTTGTTAGAGTCGGGTGATTCCGGGGATGTTACCTCGGATGTCACTATTTTGTTTTGTGTTTGTCTCTTTGCTTTCTTTTTGAGTCTGTTTCTGCCATGGGGCCAGTTACACTAGAAGATCTGAATAAAACAACAGTGATTTTCACACTCTTGTGTTTGCTTCTGCCTTACGCCAATTGTGCCAGAAGTCCTGAATGAAATGATAGTGTTTATTCCCCTACTCTTCTGTGCCTTGAAAATCATTGCATTGACCTACGTTTTTCAAAACTTTTTGAACACTGTGGTGAAAACAAAGAGGGAGGAATTCCTCGGGTTTTGCAAAATTTGATCAATTGAGAGAAAGGGAGGCATGCTAAGCCCTTAATGATTGAGATCATGTTTGGTAAGTTGAGTACTGAGAAGGACCCTAGCTTGATCCAGATTGGTTCTACACTGTCTTCAACGCGAGCGATTAGTCGCTTTCTTAAAATCTTTCGAAAAATGTTTTGCGCGGTTCTGCGAAGACCTGTGTGGAATCACTCTTGAGATTGTGTAGCTTAGGATCGCTCTCAGCCTCGAGACTCAACCTCTTGCTTTCAAACCTCGAACTCGGATTCAGAAATTTCGAAGGTCAATCATAATGTGAGGCCTACGTGGCCAAATTTGAAGCAGCCCACGAACTAGGGGCAAGAAAAGATCAAGAAGATTAGATGTCATCAAAAGAAGCTTGCAAAGCTAGATCAGAAGCACCCCTCGAACAAGGGGCAAAAGACGTCTGATAATGCACTCGAAGAGTCGAAAGACGAAGATCGGAAAGAATGCCAAATCCCAGAAAGGAGGAAAGAAGAAAGTACTACCGGAGAACAACTGAGTTCCTATCCACAACACTAGGGGAAAATTCAGCCCCCATTGGATGGACTCCGACATCATCAGTAAACAGCAGCCATTCTTCTGGATTCAGATGGCTTCGAGATCTCAAAACCATTTGACATAGACAAAGCTACACTTTTACCCTTGAGAGGCTCGCTGGGCCAAAAACCCGGAAGGGCGACCCAGGCAAAAGTTAGAGCTAGAAAAAAAAGAACAAAAAGAACAAAAAAAAAGAAAAATGCAAAGAAAGAAAAAAAAATGAAAAAAGAAGAAAAGAAATAAAAAGAATTGAAAACAAAAGAAAAACATAGCTCGCAAGGTTGAAAATCCAAAAGGGCGGCCTTGGCAAAAGTTAGAGTGCAAAAGGAGAGGTTAATACCCGAGTGTACCTAACCGAAACTACGTAAGGCTTGATTCCCATGTTTGGGATACGTAGGCAACTTCATCCTGAAGTCCAGCTGCAAACACTTCTACAATTGATTGTGTCCATGTAATGGTTTTTGATCGTCTTTGCCTTCTTTGTATCCGAGAGTTCAGTTGTGATCGTCACTCTAAGGATTGATTGCAGTGTGCTATGGCGCTATCCGAACAAGGGGCAACTTTCCGTTGCCATTCAATGCGCTGCGGTGCCATTCAAACAAGGGGCAACTTTCCGTTGCCATGCAGCTCTCTTCGAGCAAGGGGCAATTTTCCATTGTTATGGATCCGAGGTTGCGCATCTCAAAAGTAGGTTCCGTGCTCCTTGAGCAGTGGCTGATTTGGAAAAACAGTTTTTGAGAATTTTTACTGAGGTTGACTAATTCTCTCGAAAATTATCCCATTTATTCCAAAACTGGACCATTTCTTGGACCCAAAAAAGGGAAAATTTTCAATGCTCATAACCTAACTTGCATGATTTTAAATCAGAAAATCGAACAAGCATGTTAATCTAACTCTCATATTGGTCAAAATTGTTTTAGTAGAAAAAATAAAAAAATGGTCAAAATGATGAACTAGGGGCACAGTTGAGTCAGATTTTCTGTCTTTTCCCCATTGTCAACATACTTGCCCGAAAGGGCACTATACTTGCCAGAAAGGGCACTCTACCTGTCGAAAAAGGGCACCACCAAAGCTGACCGCAAAAGGGCAGAAAGCTCTCCCATCCTCCACGCAACGAGGTATCAAGCCAAATACGAAGCACGAACTGGAACGGAGCAAGGTATTCCACTCCCTCATCTAGACATATCTGATCATGTCCAAACTCCCCAATAGAGCATCGTCAACCGATGTCAGCTGCAGATTTGCTACACACCCAATTGTAGCACAGCCCCTCTGTGGGAGAAACTCACTATTGTGAACAAGAAGAAGAATCTAGCGGAATGCTAGGGGCAAGACCCTGCAACTTTCTATTTATCCATCAACCACCCAAGGGAGGGATTGAAACTGAGAGATTGAAGAATAGAGAGATGTGCAATGAGAGAAAACGTAAGAAAAGGGTTTTCAGAGAAAAGCCGAGCTTGAGGGTCGAGTGATGTGAGAATCATAAATGAGAAATGGTGGGAAACAATACCCAGAGAAACTGGCTCCTCGTGAACTGAGAAGTCTCTTGCCATTGGTAATACATAACTGAGTGTTGTGTATGTGTGTTTTTGTTTGCCTCGATTCTTGTTTTGAGTCGTTTGAGTGTCAATAGATGTGTTTAAGTTATTTTACCTTGTTTTTCCTTTGTTGAGTGGTGTTTAGGTTGTTTACCTTTTCTTTTTCTTTGTTGAGTCGTTTTGACTGTGGTCAGTTGTGGGCTCAATACCCGGTCAAGAACTCATTTCTCGATTTCAATCAAATCATTTTGTGCTCGGAGTGCTGTGCCATTCTCCACATTTGTGCAAAACAAGATTTGTTCTTTCATAAAACTGCAAGGTTCAACCCAGGTCATGTGAGAACAGTGAAAACAAGGACCTATTTGAAGCTATATGGGTTCCAGACTACAAAGCAAAAGAAAAAAGGGAAAACCGAAGCATCTGAGTGTGTTTCACCTACAGTAAATTCCGTGATTGTACTCCGGATGTACCTCTTCAGGCCTTGTCAGTACTCCGAAGAATGAGTGTGCCTCTGCTCCAAGCTTAAGCTTGCTTCAAGTCAGAATGGCAATTAAAGCAGCAGCAAATGTTATCTCTCGCCAATATAAATAGGGTGTATCCTTTTCAAGCGGAGTGTGTTACAAACCCCTCCGAGAGGTAAATCGGAGGTCGCGTTTGGATTTGGTCTCGTTAAGGCTTGTATTTCCTTATTCGGCATTTTGTTTCAAACACGCTTTTGAAGTTGCACATTCGTCGCATCGTTATGCACACCATTTCTCGCATTGTTACGCACACCATTTATTGCATTGTTATGCACATCTATCTAGCATTGTTATGCTCATTACTTGCATTTTTATGAACATCTATCTTGCATTGTCATGCACCTCTTTACTTACGTTGTCATACTTCATTTGCATTGCTATTCACCCATTCCTCTTGCATTGTGATGCACGTTCCAGTTGCATTGTTATGCACCGTTTCACTTGCATTGCTGTTCTTTCTTCTCGCGCGTGCGACGGGTTAGACCTCCTTTGGTTTAGAGCATTTGGAACACGTTCCAATACTTATATCTTTCTGAAACACCGGGATACGTTCCTATGTTTCCCCTTTTCTCTAAAACACCGGGATACATCCTTATGTTTCTTCTCCTTTTCTGAAGCACCGGGATACGTCCCTATATTTCTTCTACTTTTCCGAAGCACCGGGATACGTCCCTATGTTTCTTCTCCGTTTCCGAAACACCGGGATACGTCCCTATGTTTCTTCTCCCTTTCTGAAACACCGGGATACATCCCTATGTTTCTCCCTCTTCGGTTAAAAGCATTCGGAATACGTTCCAATGCTCATACCATTCCGAAACACCGGGATACGTCCCTATGTTTCTCCCTCTTCAGTTAAAAGCATTCGGAATACGTTCCAATGCTCACACCATTCCGAAACACTGGGATACGTCCCTATGTTTCTCCCTCTTCGGTTAAGAGCATTTGGAATACGTTCCAATGCTTATACCTTTTCGAAACACCAGGATACGTCCTTAAGTTTCTCCTTCTTTGGTTAAGAGCATTTGGAATATGTTCCAATGCTTATACCTTTCCGAAACACCGGCATATGTCCCTATGTTTCTCCCTCATTGGTTAAGGGCATTTGGAATACGTTCCAATGCTTGAACCATTCTGAAACACAGGGATACATCCCTATGTTTCTCCCTCTTTGGTTAAGAGCATTCAGAATACGTTCCAATGCTTGAACCATTCTGAAACACTGGGATACGTCCCTATGTTTCTCCCCCTTTGGTTAAGAGCATTTGGAATACGTTCCAATGCTTATACCTTTCCGAAACACCGGGATACGTCTCTATGTTTCTCCCTCTTTGGTTAAGAGCATTTGGAATACGTTCCAACGCTTATACCTTTCCGAAACACTGGGATATGTCCTTATGTTTCTCCCTCCTTGGTTAAGGGCATTTGGAATACGTTCCAATGCTTATACCTTTCCAAAACACAGGGATATGTCCCTATGTTTCTTTCTCTTTGGCTAAGAGCATTTGGAATATGTTCCTATGTTTGAACCATTACGAAACACCGAGATATGTCCCTATGTTTCTCCCTGTCCCCTTTCCTCACACAATTTCAGCGTGTTTGGAATTCATCTTAGATTGCTTTGTCATGCACACCTCTTCACTTGCGTTGTTACGTGCATTCTGCTTGCATTGTTATGCATGCTCCTTTTCAAAATACCGGGATATGTCCCTACGTTTCCCCTTTTTTTTATTTTTTTTTATTATTTTTTTTTAAGAGCATTTGGAACATGTTTCAATGGTTGTGCCACTCTTTTCCTTTCGTGTGCAAACGTGATGGAATCTTGTTTGAGACCTCGGGTGTCCCCAATGGTCGCTCTTAGTCTTTCCTGCATGGCGCATGGTTGAGATTGTATGACTCTCTTACATCCTTTCTGCATTGTAATTTAGTTTGGTTTTCGCTTGCTTAAAACTGTCGCGTGTTATGCTTCGCTACCGCTTTCTTTGCATGACCATAAGTTATGCTCGGCTTTGTGCATTGTCTTGCATCTTGCCCCTACCTTTAGGCGCATATCTTTGTCTGTTGCTTGCATGCTTTGTCTAAGTCTTCAGCCTCATCAAAAATGGGTCCTCTATGGGCTTTGACACTCACTCCCGTCATTGTTATGGTTTTCGAGTTCTGTCAAAAAGGGGAAACTGTAGACACCCCATTTTTGACTGTCCTCAAGACTTGGACGTCATCGTTTGAATACTCGATGATCACCCATGTTTGTGTTCGTCTTGAGTTCTCGGAGGTTTCGGCTACGCGCCTTGCCTCAAGACCTCTCAACTTGTTTGTTTTGTGTTTGGTTTTGCACCAAACACTTGTTGTTTTGCTTCTGAGGGTGGGAAATAGCTTGTTGGCCATCCCCACACCTCACCGGCCATGGCCTGAGGCCACCGGCCCTGTTTTCTTGCTACCGGCCAAAATTGTTGGCCGGTCGGCAATGTTTTTGGTCGGCCAGCCATTTTTTTGATCAATCGGCCACTTTTCCTAGCCGAGACCTTTTCTTGAGGGAGCTTGACCCTTTTAAACCTTTGTTTTAGCTTTTTGAGGAAGCTTGAACCTTTTAAACCCTTGTTTTAGCTTCTTGAGGAAGCTTGAACCTTTTTTAGCTTCTCCAAGAAGCTTGACCCTTTTGCGCCAAGCTTCCAAGAGAAGCTTGAACCTTTCTTAGCTTCTTGAGGAAGCTTGACCCCTTTGCTCTAGCTTCCTCAAGAAGCTTGACCCTTTTTGCTTTAGCTTCTAAGAGAAGCTTGGCCCCTTTGCTCCAAGCTTATAAGAGAAGCTTGGACCTTTGTTCCTGTATAAAAGAGGGCCTCTCATTCTATTTCAAGGGTTGAAAAATCTGATATATAAAATATATATATATCACTCTCTCTCTACATTTGTGTGGGTTAGTATTCCAAAGTGAGTTTTTGTTCTTGTTCTTGTTCTTGCACTAGAACACCTAGGAGTACACTACTCTTTGGTTACTAAGGTACTAAGGAGTTGTTTGAGGGGTTTTTGAGCTGGTTTTGATCCAAAGAGGCTGCTGGTTTGGTGTTCTTGAAAGTGGTCTTCAAGGGTAACTCATTTTTCCTCTTTTATTCCCCGTTTTTGTAAATCTTCTATTCCTGAACAGTTTGCCGGAGGCTCGCTTTCATAAGCGTGCTATAAGGATGATCGGTTACGGGCTCTGCCACGATGGGAACACAAACCCCAGTTTTTACCGGGGCACCCTTTTGACCATTTGACCTAGTGCATATTCGGAATCCATAGTGACCATTCCAAACTAGGACAGGTTGCTTACCCGATTAAAGGTTGTTTGAAACCGCTGTGTGTGTAGTGAAACCCTAGCTCCTAACAAAATAGGACAGGGAAACCCTACCCCAACATAGGGGTGTTTTGGCTCTTACTTGCTTGCTATGTGCTTTTAGAGTGTGTCCCTATAGGGAATGCATGTATCAGTTCGCAAGTTTGAATATCAGGCCCGCGGGCATCAGTATTTGGTGGAATCAGTTTTACCTGAGGGTATTAGTTTACAGGCAGAATTTTGGGCAGAATTCAGTAGAGAGCACAGTTATTTAGCTTTGCTCATATCTGTTTTGGTAAAATCGGGCTGAGGTGCTGTCTGTTTTCTCTCTTGCTAATTAGTCTTGGAACCATAGCTCCAGAGGGGTCTGATATCCGTCAGGTACTCTGGACCTGTGTTGTTATGTGATCAGTGGATGAACCACTTACTATCGGTGCTCAGTTTACTCCAGATGTGATGGATGACATGCACTATTTTGAGCATTTGCGAATGCTGTTTATTCTACTTTCTGACTTGGGTATTGAGTCTGTCTTGTTGAATCGAGCCAGTCCTGTTAAGTCTGTCCTGTTGTATAGAGTCTGTCTTTTCATACTGAGTCAGTTGGGTCTGTCTTGTTGTATCGAGTCAGTCCTGTTTTGTTAGAGTCGGGTGATTCCGGGGATGTTACCTCGGATGTCACTATTTTGTTTTGTGTTTGTCTCTTTGCTTTCTTTTTGAGTCTGTTTTTGCCATGGAGCCAGTTACACCAGAAGATCTGAATAAAACAGCAGTGATTTTCACACTCTTGCGTTTGCTTCTGCCTTGCGCTAGTTGTGCCAGAAGTCTTGAATGAAATGATAGTGTTTTTTCCTCTACTCTTTTGTGCCTTGAAAATCATTGCATTGACCTAAGTTTTTCAAAACTTTTTGAACACTGTGGTGAAAACAAAGAGGGGGAATTCCTCGGGTTTTGCAAAATTTGATCAATTGAGAGAAAGGGAGGCATGCTAAGCCCTTAATGATTGAGATCATGTTTGTTAATGTAAGTACTGAGAAGGACCCTGGCTTGATCCAAATTGAGTCCGAACTGTAGTGAGCCCAAATGAACAAAACGAGATTTTCCTCCCGGGGCGTTCGGGGACGTCTACAATATGAAACGAAGAAAGAATGAAACAAACAAATTCTATCATATGCAATGAATCAATTTCGCCAATTTTTGGGTATATCACTTGTAATTTGAACTTTGAAAATAAACTTTAATAACTTTTGGTCCAATTGTTTGTGGGTTAATCTTTAAATTGGGATACACTTATTATGTTAGTTATCTTCAGTTACCTTTTCTTGCATCTTCATGATAGATTTAAAATAAATTAAAATTGGGATACACTTACTATGAAAGATTTAATGATATAATCCATGTGACGCCCTAAAAAATAAACCCATCATAACATACATTCACGATAAATAGAAGAGATTTCATATTACAATCATCAAAATATTCTTACAAAAGGTATTACATGTTGACAACAAAAGTAAATGCCCTATAGGCTTACAACTTTCCAAGTCAACACTTGGTTACAAAAAGAGAGTACTAACTCCACACAAAATAAGCCCTTGGCTTGATATACATGTAATACAAAAAAATAACAAAAAGAGTCTGACAGCCCCAAGCCTCCCAAGCTACGTCCTTGGAGGTGGCATAACACATGTACCTAAAATTGATGTCCCATATAGGGTGGGCCAACGCTCAGTAAAGATATGCTAAACATAATATGAGCAATAACTAAAACATTAGCACTTGATAAATGTTTAACTCATATAGACCAACATATAATACAATCCAGTTCCATAATCCTTCACTTAACAAACTCAACTTATAAACATGGCTGAGAACCTGGCCAAACAACTTAAGCGAGACTACATCTCAAGCCAACAATACTTCAAACTGCCATTTCACGGAAATTGCGTCCGCGAGATTCGACACCCATGTGTAATTATTTTCTCATGGCCATTTTACGGAAATTTCATCTGCGGGACTCGACACCCATGTATAGATGTTTTCGGATTGCCATTTTACAAAAATTTCATCCGCGGGATTCGGCACCAATGTATAGATATTTTGAATTGCCATTTTACGGGAATTGCGTCCGCGGGATTCGGCACCTATGTGTAATTATTTTCGAATGGCCATTTTACAGAAATTACATCCGCGGGATCCGGCACCCATGTATTCAAACACACAACTTGATTAGTTTTTAGTTCACCTAATCATCATGCAATGTCTATAAAAATCAAGACTATCCTCCACCAATAGCCCAAAGCAGTTATTTCTAAACAGATAATAAATGTATCAACAGGTAAATTATCAACATTTTCAAAGGTGAGTGATTAATGAATCCAACTCCACCATTCTACCTCATAATGAGCCAATTTCATTATTCCCAACTCAATTTCATAATTCCATAACATTTCCAAATTAATTATATAAATTAATTCATAACAAAAATTAGGGCTTTCTCCTTTTTTCTCAACTTTGACCCGAAGGCTCAAATATCAACAACAACACCGATAATCTCATTTCTAGACCCAAATACACATGTATAGGCATCAAAATACAAAACCCCTCTTTATACATTTTGAAACCCTAACACCCAAAATCACCCAACCTCAACATTAAATCAAAATGACTAAAAGTTTAAGCCAAAGATCATAACAATAAGTAGTTATCCCTATCTCAAATTCGGAGCTCAAACGAAGAAGATGTAGAAATTTCGAAGTGCTCCAAATCAAGAAATTTTCGGATCAAAAGATAGCCCACACCAAGATCAACAGTTTTTACAAAGGTCCAAAGGTGGGAGATCACTAGGGCTAGATGATTTCTTAGAGAGAATGTGAGGTTTTAGAGAGAGAGGCTCTCTAATGGCAGTTTTCGAAAAGTAAGAGAGAGAAAGAAAATCAAAAAGTGATCCAAAAAGGTTAAACTCGGACTAATATAAAGGTCGCCCTGCTTGAGTGTGGAAACCCCCGCTCGAGCGTCAGACACAGACTCACGCTCGAGAGTCAAAAGCGCCGCTCGAGCGTCGATTGCACACTTCCAGAAGTTTTGCAGACGATGGTCCCCGCTAGAGCGTCAAACTCCCCGCTCGAGCGGAGAAACAAAAACAAAGGGTCACGCTCGAGCATCAAAACTCCCGCTCGAGCGTACGAAGACTTGCAAAGAAAAAATACTGGAAGATGAAAATTCACCCTCAAGCGTCAAAACACCCACTCGAGCGGAGAAGCAACAACAAGGGCCCGTTCGAGCATCAACAGCCCCGCTCGAGCGTGAAAGCCAAATTCTGGGCATCAACTTTTGGTTTCAAAGCACAACCAACCTGTTTCAAACCTAACCAACACAACCCAAGACTCAAATACAAAGAGTAAAGGATGGAAATGAGAATGAGACAATAACACATCCACAGAACCGAGTCCGGAATACAATAAATAAAGAGAGGAAAAACCAGGATCGCTATAACTACGTGAAATTAATTTACTCATTTAATCATTAGATTTAATGATATAATCAATAGTAAGAGAAATTATAGAAGTAATGTAGATTTAATGATTTAATGTAGATTTCACTTTTTAATTTACACGTGCTTATCTTTTCATGCACATGGATTATTCCAAAAACATTAAATCTATAATAATGAAATTATAGAAGTAATTACATTTTAGTCACGTGGATTATTCCAAAAACATTTATTAACTCTTTATGGTATAAAAGTTAATTGACAAGTAATTTTTAAAAGTGAAATTATTTTTAGTGTTTGGCCTATTCACATCTCTCTAGTTTCCAAATTTTATTGATTCTAATATTTCAATCGGTATCATATCTAGATTGTCATTAGTGCAAGTTGTGTGAGTGCAAATTTTTGGAGGTTGCTAAACTATGTCTGCGGCTATGGCACAAAGGCTTGCTCAACTTGGAGAAGAAATCGAACGCATCCAGAACCGGCTCCGCGAACGTAGGAGGCTCATTTTCGCCTTTTGACTATACCAACCAAAAAACCAAATAACCTATAAATTTTAGTCACGTGAAATTAATGTTTTTGGATTATTCCAAAAACAATAAATCTATAATAATTAGATTTAATGATATAATCCATGTGAAATTAATTTCATTGTTTAATCATTAGATTTAATGATATAATCAATAGTAAGAGAAATTATAGAAGTAATGTAGATTGATTTAATGTTTTAATGTAGATTTCACTTTTAAATCTACACGTGCTTATCTTTTCGTACATGTGGATTATTCCAAAAACATTAAATCTATAATAATTAAATTATAGAAGTAATTACATTTTAGTCACATGGATTATTCCAAAAACATATATTAACTCTTTAGGGTATAAAAGTTAATCCAAAAACTTTTGGATTATTCAATAGTAAAAGAAATTAATAAAATCAATAGTAAGAGAAATTAATTTCACGTGACTAAAGATTTAATATATAATTAATTCTAATTATTATAGATTTAATGTTTTTGGAATAATCCATGTGCACGTGGATTATATCATTAAAAATTACTTGTCAATTAACTTATATAACATAAAGAGCTAATATATGTTTTTGGAATAATCCACGTGAAATCTACACGTGCAAATCTTTTCGTGCTCGTGGATTATTCTAAAAGCATTAAATCTACGTGAAATTAATTTAATCATTAAGTGGTGTTTTGGTAAATTGGTAAAAAGTTAACATTTTGGCTTTTTTAGTTTATTTTGTCTTTTTGGTGGGTAAAAACTGTGAGAGGTGATGTGACCCAGAATGGGTAAAAAGTTAAAAGCTGGCTTTTTTTTTTGCTTCCCAAAATAGGTTAGAAAACTATATTTAATCATTAATTTATCCTTAATCATTAAGTATGGAAAACTCCATGGTTAACTACGTTCTTCGACCTATAAATAGGTTACATTTGATCTCGAAAATGTTAGGGAACAACTAGAATCTTCGCATCACCCATTACATTTATTTCAGGTACGATTTCTATGGTGTATGCACACATAAAAAATTTTGTCAGCTTATTAACCAACGTAGATTCAAGTCATCCTTTCAATAGTTAAGCAAAAGACTAAGGACATTCAGGGAATTAGCTTCCAAAAAATATTGAAAAACTAAAATGAATATTTTTAATGTAGTTAGGCAATTGGTTTTTTTTTTTTGAACTTTTTTCGAATTGAGTATATTCACAATGTTGTTAAAAAAAATAAGTATGAATCGAAGAAAGAATGAAACAAAAAAATTCTATCATATGCAATGAATCAACTTGGCCAATTTTTGGGTATATCACTTGTAATTTGAACTTTGAAAATAAACTTCAATAACTTTTGGTCCAATCGTTTGTGGGTTAATCTTAAAATTGGGATACACTTACTTTGTTAGTTATCTTCAGTTACCTTTTCTTGCATCTTCGTGATAGATTTAAAATAAATTAAAATTGGGATACACTTACTATGATCGATTTAATGATATAATCCACGTGAAATTAATTTAATCATTTAATCATTAGATTTAATGATATAATCAATAGAAAGAGAAATTATAGAAGTAATGTAGATTGACAAGTAATTTTTAATTTATAAAACAAGTTAAAATAGCTAAATTAAAATATGATATTCATAAATAAAACAGATAAGTAGAAATAATAATACAAAATAAACTTACCATCGTTTACTGGAAATAACTGGAAAATACAGCTTCAACATGCATCCTTAAAAACTGATCTCTCAGTTTCTGTAAAAATTTCTAGTTTGTTGTCTTGAAATTCAGTTTTTAAGGATGCATGTTGTAGTTGTATTTTCCAGTTACTTCTAGTAAACAATTTTGTATTTTTCAGTTATTTCAAGTAATCGATTGTAAGTTTATTTTGTATTATTATTTCTGCTTATCTGTTTTATTTATGAATATCCTATTTTAATTTAGTTATTTTAGCTTGTTTTATTTAATTTCATAAAATAGATAAGCAGAAATAATAATACAAAATAAACCTACAATTGTTTTCTAGAAAATAACTAGAAAATATAGAATTGTTTACTAGAAGTAACTGGAAAATAGAGCTTCAACATGCATCCTTAAAAACTGAATTTTAAGACAACAAACTAGAAATTTTTCCAGAAACTGAGAGAAACTGCGAAAGAAAATTTTAATTTTTTCCAACTTTGAGTTTGCCTTGAGTGAGGAGCGTCTTTTATAAGCAAAGTGGATAACTGTTAGGCTTGTGAACTGGGAACTGTGAGGCCTGTGACTGGAGCTGTGAGGCTTGTGCTTCAAAAGTTGAAAAATACTGCGAGGCTTGTGACTTCAAAAGCTGGAAATTACTATGAACCTTGTGACTTCAAAAACTAGAAAATAAGAGGCACATGGGTGCTGAGGGCATCTTTCTGTGATCGAGAACTTTTTTACTCTTTTTTAAAAAAAAAAATTTAATTTTTTTTTACTTACATCGAGGAAACGTGACTGAACAGTTGACTGATGGGGAATCAATATATATATATTAGCTGCTTTTCTCAAAGTAAAAGTAGTGACTGAAACTGATGTATGTATATGGAATCCAATGACTTTTTTTTAGGCATATGGGTCCTAAGCATCTTGGAATTGTGGACCATATGGATCATGACTGGTTGAGGCTTTAGAGGAGGCTGAACCATCTAGGGCTTCATCTTCAATTTGTGACTTTGCTTAGGCCATCAATAATTTGGCCATTTGGATCAATTCATCACTAGAGGTTGACTTGGGCTTTGCTTTGGGCTTGGCCTTGGAAGACTTGGATTTGGAAGGATCAATGCTGGTTGATGGGCTTCCAAATCTAATTGTAATTAGAGGAAGTGGGCTTCCTTGTGTGACTAAAGCATTTGGGTATTGCTGAGACTTGACCATTGCAGGAGTTGGGACATGAATGTTAATAGGAAATTCTTGCTAGACTTGTTCAATAATACGATGGGATTTAATTGCATCCCACCATTTAATAAAATGTTGACGACTGACTATGTTATTGGATAGACTGTATTGCCATTTAAAAATCCAAGGGACTTTATATTTGGACATAAAATGGAGTAACCAAGGAAACTGACTTTTATGCGGGTTGAGCTTGTAAATTGAAGAGAAGTAATTGACTTGTTCTATTAACTCAGAAGGAATGATTTTTAGGATGTCACCATGCTGTGACCACCATCTCAAGAACCAAGAAGGGAATTCTGATTTGAATTTGTGGTCAAATGAGAAAAACCAAGAATGACTATATGACTCATTTTGATGTAGGAGGATTTTGAACCAAGCATCATTGTAATCATAGTAACTATATTGTATATCCTGGTTGGGAAGGTCTCGGAGCAGAAAAGGGAGACCCCATTCTTCTATGGAAATGATATTTATGAATGCACAAGGAATGATAAATGATTTTACTGGTCTGGACTCAATCATAGATAGGTTTCATGACTATTGACTTATGGTGGAAAAGAACATCCTTATAAAAGGCTATTGATTTATCAGGATGGGAAGGAGTGAAATGCCATCCATTAGGGAAATAGGATTTGCCTAATTCAAGAATATTGTGGATATTTTTATGGACTGGTTCTTTGTAAAAAATGTTGAATGACTGTTTAAGAACATAATCTATTCTTGGGGTAGACTTGTTAGGAGGCATCAGTGTAATTGACTGGCAGGCAAAAGGGTCTAAAGCCAAAGCCGAAGTGTAACTAGGTTTAGGAATATTACCAAGAATTTGATATCAGTTGACTAGATCAATTGGAGGTGTAGCAATGGGCTAACTGGTTGGCATAATGGCAAAAGGTTTTGCAGTAGGTTTGTGGCTTGACATTTGTAATAAAAATGACAGAAGTAGATTAGCATCCACTGAGGATATCTAATCTATCCATATGAAAGTTAACTAGATTAGTGTAATGAGCAATGAAATTGCAATAACGTCTAATCTTATTGAATTGAAGGTAAGGGTCTTTATGAAGGTAAGGGTCATTTTGTAGTGACTTTAAATAGGATATTTTAAACTTGTAATAGCAAATAATTTTGCAGTATTGGGTGACTTGTAACCTGTTTATAGAACAATAAGGAGTAGGCATGATGCACTATCCTCCTTGTAAAAATTTTCGGGTAAGGAAATCAAGGATAGAATTTTGACTACCAGGAATATATTCAATATCAAAATCAAAAATACTTAAAACGGATTGCCATCGAGCAAAAATAAGTTTACTAGCAATATTTTGAACATCTTTTTCCAAAACATATTTAACACTTTTGCAATCAACGCGTAATAGGAATTTTTTATTTAAGATGTCATCTTGAAATTTACTAATAGATAAAACAATAGATAAAATTTCTTTTTTAATAGTACTATAATTTTTCTGTGCTTTGTTCCAAACACCAAAATGAAAATGAACAATTTCTTCAGATAACTGGGGGGTGATTTTCTAAAGGACAATGCCACCATAACCAATATCAAAGGCATCAGTCTGAATAATTTTGAATGAATTTTCAGTAGGAATGCCAAGACATGGCAAGGTCTTGACATATTTTTTGACTTGTTGAACAATAGCAGTATGAGTAGAAGACCAAGGAGGAGGATTATTTTTCAACCTATCAAAAAGGGGTTGACAAGTTTTGCTAAGGCCTTTGTAAAATTCAGCAATGTAATTGAAGGAACCTAAAAACCGTTGTAACTGGGTTTTGTCTAAGATTTCATCAGGGAACTTAGAAGCAAACTTAATAGATCGACTGATAGGAATAATAGTACTTTTGTGGATATCATAACCTAAGAATCTAACTTTAGTTTGGAATAGCTTAATCTTAGGAGCATAAATGACTAGACCATTATATTTGATAATATGGAGAAAGGAATTAAGATGTTTCCAATGTTCATCGATTGTATAGCAATCCCGGTTTTCCCTCCATTGGCTATTGTATTCCGGACTCGGTTCCGTAGATGTTTGTTGTTGTGTATGTTTCATTTCCGCCCTTTAATTCTTTGTATATGAGTTTTAGGATATGTTGGGCAGGTTTGTAACAGGTTGGTTGTGATTAGAAACAAAAGGTTTCTGCCCAGATTTTTGTGTCTTCGCTCGAGCGAGCTCTGCATTATAGCTTCTTCACTCGAGCCAGGGTTACTTCGCTCGATCATGCGTCTGCGTCTAGTTTTAGACCTGAAGGTTGTGTTTATTGGCTCAAGCGAGCTTTCCTTCGCTCAAGCGAGCTTTCTTTCGCTCGACCAAGCGAGTTGTATGTTTTGGGTTTCTTCGCTCGATCGAGCATTCTTGCGCTCGAGCGTGCTTCTGGGTTGCAGACCTGAAGCTTCGAATTGTTGGCTCGAGCGATGTTTCTTTGTGTCTGGTCACTCGAGCGACCACTCCTTCGCTCAAGCAAGCCTCGAATATATCAGTTGGCAGCAGCGAGTTACACTTCACTTTTTTCATCTTCTTCTCTACTCAAACCCTAGCCCCGGCTACTTCTCTCTCTACACACTCTCTCTTTCTAGGATTTCATCTACTTCTAGAGTGTTTCCACCCAAATCTCTTTGTAAGAAATATAGAGGGTGGCGTGGGCTTCACTTTAATCTGAAAAACCGTAGATTTGGAGCACTTTGAGTTTTCTTCATCAACTCCTTTGGGCTTCTAATTTCGAGGTAGGGATATCCTACTCCTTCTTATGGGTTTTGACATAAATTTTAGTCATTTTGATTAAATGGTGTTATTTGGTAATTTTGGGAAAGTTAGGGTTTGATTTGAGATTATAAAAAAGGGGTTTTCAAATGTTAAAACCCATGTGTATATGAGACCTTGGAAAATGGAAATTGTTGTCAAATAGATGAAATTGAACCTTAGGGTTGATATTTGAAAAATGGGGAAAATGCCCTAATTATGTTGAATAATTAATTTAAATAATTAATTTGGGGAAATGTGAAATTGAGTTGGAAATCATGAAATTGGGGAATTGTGAGAGTAAATAGTGTAGTTGGATAAATTAATCACTCACCTATGAAAATGTTGGTATTTTATCTGTTGATAAATTTATTATCTGTTTAGAGATAACTGCTTTGGGCTATCGGTGGAGGATAGTCTTGATTGTTGTAGACATTGTATGTTGATTAGGAAAAACTGAAACTAATCACATTGAATAAGTCATTGAATATGACGGTTGGAAGAATACATCGAATATGTGTATTAATTGATCATTGTATATGATAAGTGTTTAAATACATTGTATATGTATATTGTGTGGGAAGAGATAGGGGATGGACTCCATTGATAACTAAGTTGGCCGGAGTGTCCAGGGTGAAAGTCTTGAAATCTTGATTACGTTTGAAGTATGGAAATGTTTTAATATGAGTTGTAGTCTTATGTGAATTGTGAAATATGGAAATGTTTAATATGAGTTGTAGTCTCACCTAATTGTTTAGCCAGATAATAAGCCATGTTTATGATTTTAATTGGATAAGTAAAACAAAGTGGAATGAAATACGAATGTATTTGTTATGAAATTGGGAAGTGTTGTAAGTTGGATTACAAGTGTTAACCTTTTATTGAATGCTAATGTTTTAGTTATTTCTCATAATTGGTTTAGTATATTTCTATTGGGCTTTGGCTCACCCTTTATGGGACATCATTTTCAGGTACAGATGGTATGCCACCTCCAAGGACATAGCTTGGGAGGCTTAGAGGCTGAATGACTCTTTTGTTGCTTTCTTTTTGTATTACATGTAAATCAAGCCAAGGGCTTATTTTGTATAAAGAGTTAGAAATCTTCTTTTGTTGAACCCAAGTGTTGACTTGGAAAGTTGTAAGCCCATAGGGCATTTACTTTTGTTGTCAACATGTAATACTTTTGTACTTAACACTATGATGTGTGGAATATAATATTTCTTTCTTGTATCATGAATGTATGACTTATGGGTTTATTTTGAGGGCGTTACAGATTGACTTAGAGAAAACGAGGATATCATCTATGTAGACAATAGAAAAATGACTAAAGGGATTAAAAATTTCATTCATATTGTTTTGAAATTCACTAGGAGCATTTTTTATCCAAAGGGCATGACATTCCATTCGCAATGGCCAAAAGGTGTCATAAAGGCAGTTTTATAACGATCATTAGGATGAATTTGTATTTGCCAAAATTCACTTTTAAGAACAAATTTACTAAAGATGACAGCTTGACAAAGTCTTTTAATGAGATCTTTTTATTAGGGATTGGATAGCATATCCATTGTAAAACTTTGTTTAACGGTTTATAATTAATGACTAATCATGGAACACAATGGTCAAGTTTAGCATTTTTATTAATATAAAAAGCAGGGCAAGACCAAACGACTTACTATTACTAATGATGTTATTTTTTAATAGTTCATTAATCTCTTTTTTTCACATTTCCACTAATTCATGATTCATTTGAATAGGTCGAGATTTAGTAGGAATCTGTCTTTCATTAAATTTTTTAATATAAGGGAGTGTAACTACATGTTTTTTCCTATGCCAGAAAAAGAACTAGGTAAAGTGGAACAAACGGTATATTCTAATAGGTTTTTAAATTTATCAATTTTGGATATAAGAATTGGATTAGTCAATTGAGTTTCAATTCTTTTGTATTTTACTTCTTCTTTCAGAAAATTGAGTTGTTTAGTTAATCAATTGATAGATTGGGATATAGAATATTCTTTTAATTGTTTTAATTCTTTGATTTTAGGAGGAGACAAGAATTCAAAAGTCACTGTTTAACCAAAAGCTTGTGCGGTTAATCCATGGTTAGTAGTGGTAAAGGGATATAGTAAAAAAATAAATGGAGTTCCTAGGATAACTTTGTCAGTCATATTTCTAACTAGAACAAAGGATGTTCTAAAACAAACATTATTTTGACAAATATGTACTTTGGGTAATTTATATTTGTGATGACCGGTTTTATTGCGCGTCGTTTCACTTTTGTCCTCTTTGAGTTTGTGATGTTCGAGAGCTTTCTTGCAAATTCCGGTCCTTGTCTAATTCTGGGTTGAGCGTCACTTTGTTTCAGAGGGTGCGCGGTCGAGTCTGGAGTGTCTGGGTTTGAACCAGAAAAAAATTCTGGGCTCGAGGGCCAGGGCCGCACCTGCGGAGGATGGGGCCTCACGTGCGGGGAAGGGTGAGCTTTGGAAGGTTACACACTACATTATATGCAGGTGCGGAGAGGGAGGCGCGGAAGGTGCTGCACGTACGGGGATCAGAGCTGCACATGCGGGAGGCACGTTGTATACATGCGGACAAGCCTGAGCCCAGGAGGCTCTGTTTTTCTTCTCTTTTTAGGTTGTGTGTATCACTTTTCTTATATCACTCTCTCACTAAAACTACACTACTCTCCATTCTCTCTACATTTCATACACAAAAACCCTTAAAATTCTTGATCTTCTTGGGTTCATTGCATCTTCAACCCAAGTTCCTTCATCAAAGTTAAAGAGCTCCTCAAAAGCTACATTGTGTGTGGTGGAGATTGGGTTTTGGCGCCATCAACTTCTAGGGTTTCATCTCCTTTTCTCCTTCAAAACTTGAGGTAGGGTATTACTTAGAGTTATATATATGTTTGTGCAAGTTTTTGATTGATTTTGAGAGCTCTCCTTTGTTTATTTCAAAAATGGGTTTTTGGCTCAAGAAATTGATGGCCTTGTAGAAGAAATCTATCTTTGTTTTTTTTTTAAAGATTTTCTTGAAATGTTGAACCACATGGGTTGAGATTGATGTATTTAGTGAGGTTTGAAAAGAGATGAGGAAATGTTGGGGTTTTTGTGAAAAACCTAGAAATTGGGGGTTTTGGATATAATGAGGGGATTTATGGAATTTTCTTGGATTAAATGAAAGAGTGAGTGAGAATTTTATATAGTTGTGGTAAGCATGATAACTTCTTGACGAGTAAGGGTTTTGGAAACCAAACTTGAAATTATTGTTAAATACATATACACATGTAGTTTTGAATTGGTACATTGTTGAACTCCATGGAATATGAGAATTGTAAATCTTGGAAGTTGATGTTCAAAATATTGCATATAGTCTTGAGAGGACTAAATTGTTGAGAATTGTGTAAAATGAAGAAAAGTTGCTATGTGTTGATAGCTCCAATTGAACATATGGCCAATTTGTGATATGACATTGAGGGGAGGAAAAATGGGAATTTTGGTTAACATTGTGTTATTGTTGAGACACTAAAAGATAAGAATTGTTATGTGGCATTGTTAGTTTTTGCATTACATTCTCTTTCAATTAATAATTTTACACTTTGAATTAAGTTTGGAATGTTTGCATTGAAGAAATAATATTGTGAAATGAAATCATGGAAATGTTTATGGGGTAAATACGTTGGTAAGTCTGGATAGGAAGTATAGATGAAATTGATAAGTTGGCCTGAGTGTCCGGGATGAAAGACTGAAAACACGCGCGGAGGAGGTACCACTTCCCTTCCGGGTAGCAATCGGTAAAATGGGGTTTTTGGTAGTGCTAGTTGAGCCTACTTGCAGACACTAACCTAGGGATTACCTGAGTTGAATTTACCGCCACATTGAATAAAATTATAAATTTCAAAATTGTTAAGATTCCAAGCTTTTGTTGAACATTGTGACTTTTTAAAAGGCATGTAAATGAAATCTTCTTTGAATTGGCATTGCATGGCATTTGCATTAAATATTGGAATATCCTGCGTAAACGTATATACTTTGTTAAGGATTCTCTACTGGGCTTTATGCTCACCCCTATGGGATTTTAATGCAGGAAAAGATGTGGTGATTCTGCCGAGTTGAAGGCGGGGATATATTTTGTGAAGAGTAAATGACTCTATTTTTGTTCTGAATTATTTGCTAGCCAAGGGCTTTAAATGTATGGGTTCGTGAAACCATTTTTGTGTAACTGGGCTCAAGCCTTGGAATATGTAAGCCCTTAAGGGCATTTTATTTATTTTTGGATTTGAAGTTCTACATGCTATAGATTCATGTATTTCTATATCATTGAATGTATAAATTGCATGTGAGACTTTTGTACAAAATTAATTGATTAATGATGTAAAAGTTTGGATGTTGGTTGATGTACTTCATTTATGTTGGATTATTTTGGGGCGTTAGAATATTTAATATGCATTTGACTTCCATTAGAAGAACTTAATTGTTCACTAGTTTTATGATAATATTTTGTGGGCATTAAACATTCTTGAATACAATTTAAATCAGCGCCGGTATCAATGAGGGCTATGACTTCTATGTTAAAATCATAAATAACTACTTTGACTTTCGAATGCCATTTTTGAATATGAATTCTATTAATAATATTTAAACGATGACTATCATTGTGATTATCATTGTTAGATTTAGTTGATCGATTATCAAAGATGACGCGGCTAGGATCAGGACTAGAGTTAGATTCATCAGAGCATGTATCATTATTATTTTGGAAATCATTAAGATTTTTATTGATTTTTAATATTGTAATTTCTTCTTCTAATGATTTGTCTTTAGCTTTTAACTCTTGAATGGTTAGTTTAATTTGGTTAATCTCATTTTGTAAATCTTGTAAAGTGATTTCTTTATGTTTATTTTTTCAGAATCTTTCTAAAGTAGTTGTGAGACTAATAATTGGTTTATCTTGATGAGGTTTTTTTATCTTTATTTATTAGTAAAGATTTTAACTTATTAGTGTATTTTCCTTTTAATTCAGGATTTTCTAATTTACTAATTAATTCTATTAAAGAATCTTCTTCTTGTTGTGATTTACTATGAACATTGATTTGTTTACAGCAAGTATCATTATATCCTAATTTAATCTCTACGTCAGTATTCTCACTGGGAGAGTAATAAGTAGAAGTATCACTCAACGGAGTGGTGTCACTGGATGATGGACTAGAATGATCGGGAGGTTGATTTGGGGTATTAGTTAGTTTAAATATGTCGAATTTTTGACTTTGATGTTTTTCAGTAATTTGTAGTTGATTAAGCTTATTCTTAAGTTTTTCTTTAACTTTACATTTATTAGAATAATGACCATTTTTTCCACAATTGTAACAAGTAACATCTTGGGTTGATTTTGACTTCTTCTTAAAGTAATTAGTTTGCTTGTGATATTTCTTTTTTGGTTTAGCATAATACTTATCAGGTTATTTGATAAGTGAATATTTCTTATTATATTTAGCAGGGTATTTGTGTGAAGATCTCTTGTTATTATATTTGCACCGTGATGGTGTAACAGGAGGTAGACCATATTGTTCGCAGAAATTTCCTAATTCGTATTTAGCTTTGTGTTTATCCTTAGCAGCATTTTAACTAAGTTTCATGTCTATGCAAATGTTTAATCCTTCTTTTTGAATGGTACTAATTATATCACCATAAGTTAAATTATCATAGGTTGACTAAGAACATTTCGAATTTTATGGGCAAAAAGATTAGGTAATCCATTAATAAATTTTTCTTTCCAAAATGACTTAGTACAATCATCTCTAAGCATGACTCTAGAGGTAAAAACATCTTTATACCATCGAAAATTGTTTAAAGTAGGGCAAGTCAAATTACTAAACTGATCATGGATGCGAGAATGGACATTAGAAGGTGTGCCAACAAAATGTTTGACTATAGTAAATATTAAATTATTAATACCATCAGGTTTACTTGATCCGATATCTTCATCAAAGATTGGGATATCATTTTCATATAATTGGGCTGTATATTGTATAGATTCATGTATAATAAGCTTCACAATTTTTTTTATTGTTATTTATGTTTGGTTGATAATAAAAGAAGTGTGTCATCTCAGAAAAAGAAAAAAAAAATGAAAAATAGTCGACAATAATAAACTCAATTCTTTTACTATCTTATCATGTCAAACAATATAATTATAATCATAAAGTGGCCAATTAAAGTGCATTCATTACTCTCTATCTCTGTACACACACAATCAAATATCTAACTTTCTTCAATGCAACTCAAGGTGATTACATATCTAAAAAACATCTACAAATATGCAGAAATATTGAGAAAATATAATTAGAAACTTTATAAAAATGAATAAATTAAGTGGGTAATACTAATATATAACATGATTTCTCTTACCTCTAATAACATAGTAGCATTGCTAGCCCCATAGATCTTATGGATACAAGCAAATCTTTCTAGATTATTTGCTTGGAAATATGGTGCCAAAACACAATCTTGAGAGCATCTTCTTCTTAGAGATTTGCAAGCTGCACACCTTCTTGAATTAGACATCTCTGGATTTGCTAGAATCTGTCAAAGATTCTCTTCCAAATTCTCTAAAATCAACTGTATATAGTGTATGAATGATTTTGTTTGAGTTGATTTTAAATCTATGAATGATTTTATACAAGATTTGCATAAGATTATAGACTTCTAATTTTGGAAGGTGATAACAGCTATAATTTTCAAAAATTGGTTAGAGAAAGAAAGGAATTTAGAAGACTGGAAAGCTTGAAAACATTTCCTTTACCTAAGAAATTAGTTGTTAAGTTGTATGCCTGCATAGTGTATGCAGCTTTTCTTTTACATTGCTACAAATGAAACATAAAAACATAATTATTTCTCAAAAATAAAATAAAATTGTCTTCATATTTTTTTTTTTTGTTTCCCTATTGTTTTTAGTTTTATTTTTGATATATTGGATGTAACGCCCCCAAAAAGTACACGATAAATACAACCCATAGCATATACTAGTAATCACATAAATTAGAGTAAATAGTCCTTTCATTACATAAGGTTAATGAATACAAGAGTTCAACACATATAAATGTCCTAGGGGATAACATCTTTCCAAGCCTTGACTTGGTTACAACAAAAGAGATTAGCTCATACATATTTAGCCCTAGGCTATACAAAAGTGAAACAAAATAAAGAAGCTCTTGCTTCCCAAAGGTTCCTCCAATGCTACTGTCTTGGTGGAGGCATACCATCATTACCTGAAAATGTTTTTCCCAAATAGGGTGAGCCACAGCCCAGCAGGAATAATCTAACACGATATATGAGATTTAACAAAGGTATAAGTACTATATGCGTAACAATGTCGTGATAAAACATCCTCATTTTATATGGTCATAAGTGTAGGCGTCCCCGAACGCCCCGGGAGGATTAAGTCCCGTTCTGTTCATTTGGGGTCACTACAGCTCGGACTCTCAAATTGTCACGGTTCTTAATCTGAACCAAAGAGTCCAAATCTGGCAAATCGTTTTGAGAAACAGATTTTTGAAAAAGTAGTGCCAAACATGGACTGCTTTGCCAGATACAGAGTCGCCACCTAAATATTTTAAAATGGGGAATTTAGGAAACCCTGACTCGGTGCCGAAGGCCACACGTCCGTCATCACCGAAGTTGTCTCGGCTCGGGAGCTTGGGTACGATCGGGGAAGGTCAGCTATGAGCACCCCCTTTCGCCCGGTCCGAAGACCGGCCTCTACTAACCGTGATATCCGCATTTGAAAACTTTACATGTTCTTATTCCATTTTATTAGCCTAGAATTACTATGTTATGCGCGCAGCAAACAAGTATAGACCAAATCGCCCAAATTGGAACAAAACATTCCATGTTTGTTTTAAAAAAAGGTTTGCTACTCGCAAGTAGGCTAAAATGCAGATTTTACCACCCTCAAGTGGGCTTTTGGAAAAGATGGTTTTGCCACTATCTAGTGGGCTTAAAATTCACAGTTTTAACGCATTATCCCAATTTAAGCAATTTGACCTCCACCCACAGGCATTCAAGCAGTTTATCTCATGTAAGCACTTAGCCGCATGGCAAGCATACTATTATGGCAACGTTCACACGCATGCTGGATGCTAAAGCAAAAATACTTACATTGTACTCCGTGCCAAAACAGTAAACTAGTTAGCAAACATGCATGTCCTAGTTCATGTTATTTTGCCTAATGCAACACATACAAGGTGCAATTCTAGTTAGGCTCGGTTAACCTAGATATGGCATACGATATGCAACCAACTAATTCATGTATTCAATTTTGGAATTTGAAAATACGAATGCGGTTAGCATGATGTACCGAGCCCGGTGCATGTTAACAGATGCATGAATGCACGCATACATATCATAAGGTATGCTAATTTCAAAAATGCCCTAATCTACCATCATAAGCTGGTAAATAAAAGGGAAGAAAGAAATGGGGATTGGAAGACATACACACACTCACCCACACTTATTACATGTTTACCCTCACTCAGAGGGCTCGAATTAATATTACAGTCCCAAAATAATGAACAAATAAAATTATTACAAAATTTCCTAATTAATTAAAAAAAAGGAGGAAGCAAGAGAATGAAGAGGGTGGCCACAGCCTCGGCCTCGGGGTGCGCAGATGATGCATGCTCGAATCCGTCCTGCCCGGAAAACCCGTACTATGCTCTTGTCGCTTCTGTTTGTACTGCCTTGTCTTTCTGAAAATTTCCAAAGTGCTGGAACAAGCTCTCTGCATCCTGCAGAGCACCACCGGCCAGACAGAATTGCCACCGGCACTCCAAAATTCCCGTCGGCACTTTATTCGGTTCATCGGCACTCCAGATAGTGCCGGTCGGCACTAAATTCTGCCGGTCGGCAGAAACTTCCTGCAACAGACAATCTGACAGCAAACAGAGGACAGGCAGTGCATAGTATGGAGTTTTTGGACACATGTAAGCATGGTCCTACTTCTTATCATATTTCGAACTCAAAGAAGCATGACTTTCGATCCTTGAATCATCAATGGCACATGATGAGTCAAAGGATCGAATTTGCCATTTGATATGAAAATGCATGCAACAAACAACATGAAAAACCGAGGCCTTATCAAGTTAGAGTCAAAGGTCCCGATGACCGGGAATCAAGGCGCGTTGCATCACTTGAAGTATGAATGGTCCTTGATTCCCGAACTTAGTTTGACACCCCAAACCAAGTAAATGCAATGCATGTAATGCTCAACAAGGCTCAAATACATCATGCCACCAAGATATAAAGCACAACAAACATTATGCAACCAACATGACAAATGTACAATGCTAAGCATACAAGGTACAAAAATGGTGCAAACATGGACCAAATTGACTATGGGATCGATGTGCTACACAAAGCTTAATGGAACAACTATGCAACAAACATGGAGCAAGCATGCAAGAGGGCTTGAAAATGGCAAAGGGACAGACCCTTACCCTCCTCAAAACAGTGACCAAAGTGCTTAAAATGATAGGCAATCAACTCATGTTAACAAGCAAATTCATGGTCCCAAAGTCAAGACACAAAAGGAGACAACTTACCTTCAATGACATGACCACTCATGGCATGATCAAGACAAGTAAAAACAGAATCTATGCATGCAAAATAGGACCCCAAAAGCTCCTAATATGGCAACTAAGATATCCCCCATGAAGCAAATACACTAAGGCTCATTCTTAGGCATAAGAGGACACATCTTCAAGGCATGAAAGAGGCCATGCATGCACACATACAAGCATGATTCTTGGACTAAAATATGACCCTAGATGATGCCAAATCAAGAGGGTAAAAACAACCATGCATGCTAGAGGTCAAAATGCTCAAAGCTTCCAAGCCAAAATACAAAGCAACTCTAACAAACATGCTAAACATGACCAAGTTGATACCCAACAGATTTTAAGCATGGAAAAGCAATGCTAAATGCTCCATGGAACCAAGCCAACACACACAAAAATCATGGCCTAATCATGGGATGTACTTTTTAGCAAGATGGAGCAATACAAAGCAAATATCACAAGCATGCAAGAGGGCCAAATCCGGCCAAAAACAGAGGTTATGTAAGACCTAAGATGCCTAAAAAAGTACTGAAATGAAGCCAAGAAACAACAAGCACACATGCTATCCTTTTGAGCCCAAAAAGCAAGGAGACAAAACCATAAAGGGAGAGGGGTGTCCCTCCCCTATGCAAGACTTCAAACCAACTTTTTTGACACTAAAATACACTGATTTTTGGTGGTCAAAAGATCAAAATGCTGAAGTGAACAAAACCTTATCAAAATGGCACCAAAATAGGCTAAACAAGGCCTAAGAGGGTGAGTTTGCAATCTAACCACAAAGTGACCTTAATGAAAGTGTTAGAGCAGGAAAATATGATCCTTTTTTATGTTATACACAAGAGCCAAAACAATAAACAAAATAGGTAGAAAACCAAAGCAAGTTTGGGGAATAAAAGGGAAGATGCTCACCCTTGAAGAACCCTTGAAGAACAAATGGCCTAACCTCCTTCTTTGGATCAAAACCAGTCCAAAACTCAAGAAACAACTCCCCCAAGTCCCTCAATCTCGGACTAAGGTGTAATAGTGTGTGTAATGGTGCAAAAGTAAGGTAAAACACACCTTTTGGGCCAAGAAACACACACAAGAAGGGAGAGGGAGAGAGGTATAGATATAATATGTATCTATATCTTCAAAGGCTGGTTTTTGCTTCTGTTTTTCTAACCTAGAACCAAGAGGAAAGCCTCCCTCTTATAAGGATCCCTCTTGCAAAGCTTATTCAACAAGCTTGGCTAGAGGGAAATCCCTCCATACACGTGTATGGAGGGGAAAGGAGTTGGTGCCAGCTATCACAGCTGGCACAAAATATCTCCATAAAGTGGAGGAACAGTGGTCGGCTGCCCAAAAAAGCTATTCCGGCAAAAAACAGTGCCGACCGGCAACATATTATGCCGACCGGCAATAAAGTGTGCCGACCGGCAAACAAAATTGCCGATGGAAGAAAAAGACCAGTCGGTGGCCTCCAGCTACTGCCGGTGGTGTATGGGGATGTCTCACAAGGCATTCCCTGCCCCTCTAAGGCAAAACAAAAGTGTTTGGTGCAAAACCAGACACTAAACAGTCGAGTTCGGGGATCCTGAGGCAAGGCGCGCGAGCCGAGACCTCCGGGAACTCCAAACGAACACAATCATGGATGATCACCGAGTGTTCAAACGGTGACGTCCAAGTCTTGAGGACGGTCAAAAATGGGGTGTCTACAGTTGCCCCTCTTTGACAGAACTCGAAAGTCATAACAATGACGGGAGTGAATGTCAAAGCCCAGAGACGACCCATTTTTGACAAGGCCGAAGACTCAGACAAACATACAAGACAAATAAGATATGCGCCCGAAGGCAGGGGCGAAATGCAAGACAATGCACGGAGCCGAGCATAACTTATGATCATGCAAAGAAAGCTGTAATGAAGCAAACATGCAACAGTTTTAAGCTAGCATACCAAACTACACTACAATGCAGAAAAGACGTAAGAGAATTATGGAATTCTCAAAAAGTCTCACTCGGGAGATACAATACCTGTGCGGCTCGTCTGGTTGCACCAGCTTCAAATGAACCGTACATACAATATCGTGCCTGCAAAGAAAACAAACTTAACAGGTACAATATGGTTAGCGACATGCATGATAATGCAAGAATAATGGTGTACTCGAAATGCGTGACAGCGCGAAGTAAATAAAGAGCATGACAATGCATATTGAAATACAACTAGGCAAGCGGAGCAAGCGGTCTACGCAGGCGACGAAATTGATCACAAGCACGCGGTCTACGCAGGCGATGAAACTAAACAAGCGGTCTACGTAATTAACACATGCGGTCGATGCTGGTGACGGAGTTAAACATGCGGTCTACGCAAGTAATGGAATTAAACATGCGATCTACGCAATCAAAACATGCGGTCTACGCAGGTAATGGAATTAAACATGCGATCTACGCAATCAAAACATGCGGTCTACGCAGGTAATGGGATTAAACATGCGATCTACGCAATCAAAACATGCGGTCTACGCAGGTAATGGAATTAAACATGCGATCTACGCAATCAAAACATGCGGTCTACGCAGGTAATGGGATTAAACATGCGATCTACGCAATCAAAACATGCGGTCTACGCAGGTAATGGAATTAAACATGCGATCTACGCAATCAAAACATGCGGTCTACGCAGGTAATGGAATTAAACATGCGATCTACGCAATCAAAACATGCGGTCTACGCAGGTAATGGAATTAAACATGCGATCTACGCAATCAAAACATGCGGTCTACGCAGGTAATGGAATTAAACATGCGATCTACGCAATCAAAACATGCGGTCTACGCAGGTAATGGAATTAAACATGCGATCTACGCAATCAAAACATGCGGTCTACGCAAGTAAAGGAACGTACTATTACACAGCATAATCGAAACAATTTGCGGGGCTCATAAAGCATGAAAAGGATACGGGGCGGGACATTCTTTGCACGCATCGAGCGTTGCTTGCAGAAGTTGTGGCCTGAGGTCAACTCAAAGGTTCACGCTTCAAAGGTGTGATTTCCCGTAATGTGAGGGCGTCCGACAACGCGGCTGACCCGAACAAAGACACGGAAGGTGCGTTAACCACAAGGGGGGTTTCATCGGTATCAATTCTGATACTTGGCTACCCTGCCATTCTACGTTTTATTTACCTTTTTACTAGTAGTTTAAGCACATTGCACTGTCTCAGGCAGGTTTATTTTCTTTCTCAAAATTCATGCACTTTACAAAACATGTGATGGAAATGAAACGAATCATTTTGTTCAAAAGATGTTGCAATTGTGGATCTTCTGTGCATCGCATCGTAGGGTTTCACATCACAATGTGAACGAAATTGAACCCATTTTGGAAATTTGCCATCGTAATAATCAGGTAGTGAACCGACTTACAACTCGATAAGCAAAACAAGGACATGACACAGCCAAACAAGTGTGAATACAACTCGATAAACAAATCAAGAGCTCAAAGAGAGCGAAATACAACTCGATAAGCAAATGTTCAAAAACTCGACAAGCAGACAGGCGTGGCTCCGCAAGAGTTTATCGCCGGGGGGGGGTTGGGGGTGACGGAGTTCCCCAATTCTTAGCAAAACAGCTCAGGAAACCAGAAGGAAGCCCACCGGCACGGTGTAGGGACCACCGGCTGCAAGGAGTGGCTACCGGCCGTATATCTGTTTTGTCGGCAAACTAAAATAGCCGGTCGGCACATTTTCCTGGCCGGTCGGCACTAAACGGGGAGGACCACCAGAATGTTGACACCTGTCTCCCCACTCAACCTTATCTCCTACAAAAGATCTCAGCTTCGTAGTTTTCCTCATTTTCACACTGATTTGCTCCAATGGAAGAGTTTCTTGCTCAAAATCTCACAGCTTGGATTGCTAGCTTGGATGGCTCGGAAAAGGTGAATTTTCGGGGTTTCGGCATAAATGCACTATTCACTCTGGGTCGTACCCCGTTGCATCTCCCGTTTCTTCACGCCGCGGCAAGATTTTGGAATCCGGTGACACATGTCTTTAGCTTTGCCGGGCAAGAGATGTGTCCTACCTTTGAAGATTTCCGAGCTCTAATGGAGTCCGAGCGCGACGAGGAGCTCCTGCCCCAACTAAATTTTGGTCATGCCCAATCCTTAGGGCGCATGTGCAGACTTAGCATGCGCGATGCTCGGTCTCTGATGGGCGACGGGATGTTAGATATTCCGAGTTTGGCCAATCGATTTTCTGATGCTGGTGATCGCAGCAACCATCACTGGCAAGGCTTCCGGCGACATGCGCTCTGCTTGTGCATGCTGTCTCATTTCCTGTTCATTTCGGGCTCTGGAGGGGCTAGTGTCCGGCTGATTGAGGTTGCCCAAGGCTTGAGAGAGGGCAAGAGCTGTATCGCCATGGTTCTGGCCGAGACACTAATGGGCTTAGACGCCTTTTACCGTCATGAGACGACTAGGTTGGCAGGGAGTCCACTATTGTTACAGGTAATATTTTCCACCCAATCTCGCATTTCTGTTTTGCTCACATCACTCGGCCCTCGAGCTCAGTCTTTTCTCACAAAACCCCATTCTCACTCTTCTCTCCTCGCACATCTCTCTATTCTTTAATCTCTCATTTTTCGATCCCTCCCCAGGTATGGCTGATGGATAAACTGCAGGTTGTGGACTCCTGCCCCGCATATTTAGCTCGCGGCTACTTCTTCCGGCATCATCTAGTCAATGCCTTGGATGAGGAATGGTGGTTCGCTTGGATGTGCCACTTGTCCGCAGACCGTATTGCTTGGCGGTGCTCTTGGTTGAACCTTCCGGCAATGAGTTACAATATGCCTCGGCAGACTGGGATTCAATTGGTCGGTCTCACTCATTGTGTATTCTATTTCCCATTTCGGATTCGACGCCAATTTGGCCATGATCAGACCTGCCCGCCAGAGGGGATAGAGTATCCTGCTGCATTCCCAGCCCGAGGTGCGCAGCTTGCTTGGCAGGCCACTGCGTGGAGGATGAGAGAACTCCTGGCCCCCGCTCCTACTTTCAGTTGCACTTTATCTGACGAGTGCATAGATTGGCTCAATGAAGAAGCACAGATCGGGCCCAGCTTGGCATCAGAGGCTTCGACCAGCTCTGGGAGGGGGCGCAGGAACACCTGACTTGACCATGCCCTAGATTTATTGCTTTGTTAGTATTTTCAAGTTTTCTTTCATGAATGTAATAAAAAGCAATTTCAATTGTTTGTAAGAGCAGGAAGACTCTGTTTTGAAATCAATGAAATTGAAAGTTCTGGTACTAAGAATTTTCCACTTTGGTCCAAAAATGGTCAATGTTGTAAAAAGATTATTTGAACAAAGTCAGCTTACATTAAAACTTTTCAAAGGTATTTTTGATGTGGATCAGAACTGGACGCGCCTGAGATCTGTCACTGAGATGTACAAACCCCAGATTCCTGCAACTGGAAAGTTGCCCCTAGTCTGAAGAACGCCGCAGCACTGCATAGCAACGGAAAGTTGCCCCTAGTCTGAGTGGCACTGCACCGGAGATTCCAACGAATGCTGATGGACTAAGATGGCTGAGATGATCAAATGGACAAAGTTGATCGGGGAAGTGTTATGGCTGAACTTCAGGATGAAGCTGCCTACGTATCCCAAACATGGGAATCAAGCCTTACGTAGTTCCGGCTCGGGTTCACTCGAGTATTTTCACTCTCCTTTTGCGCTCTAACTTTTGCCAAGGCCGCCCTTTGCGGGTTTTCAGCCTTGCGAGCTCAGTTTTTATATTTTCTAATTTTTTGTGCTCTAACTTTTGCCTAGGTCGCCCTTTCGGGTTTTCGGCCTAGCGAGCCCCTCAAGGGTAGTATTTCTTCAACTTATCCATATTGATCGGTTGAGAGAATTCTAAGCCATCTAAGTCCATTAGAACCACAGCTCCGCCTGACCAGATGGTTTTGATGATGTAGGGACCAGTCCAATTGGGTCTGAACTTGCCCCTCGGGTCGTGGATGGGAGCTCGGTTGTCTTTGAGTACCAAATCCCCTTCCTTTAGATTTCTGGACTTAACCTTCTTGTTAAAAGCCCGAGCGATCCTGCGCTGATAACTCTGAACGTGGTACAGTGCTTTCAGTCTTCTTTCATCAAAGAGCATCAGTTCCTCGAACCTGCTCTGTTGCCAATCTGCCTCAGCTATTTGACATTCGGCCAATACCCGTAACGACGGCACTTCAATTTCAATAGGTAGAACAGCCTCCATTCCATAAACTAACGAATACGGAGTTGCTCCGGTAGAAGTTCTAATCGAAGTCCTGTAGCCCCACAGAGCAAACGGCAACTTATCTGGCCAATCTCGATAGGTCTCCACCATTTTCCGCAGTATATGCTTGATGTTCTTGTTGGCGGCCTCAACCGCTCCATTGGTTTGCGGCCGATACGTAGATGACTTATGAAAAGCCACGTTATATTTTTCCAACAAGTCGACCACTTCTTTCTTAAAGTGGGATCCATTGTCCGAGATGATCTCATTTGGCACCCCGTAGCGACAAATGATGTTGTTTCTGATGAACTTTGCGACGTGCGACGCCTTCAACACCGCGTATGATTGGGCCTCGACCCACTTTGTGAAATAATCTATCGCTACGAGGATATACTCATGTCCGTTCGATCCCTTCGGGGTAACAGCTCCGATTACATCGATCCCCCACACGGAAAACGGCCACGGGGAAGTCATATTGTACAATTTGGATGGTGGAATGTTCATACGGTTTGCATGGATCTGGCATTTGTGGCATCGCCGAACAAAGCCGATACAATCCTCTTCCATGGTCGACCAATAATAGCCCTGTCTAAGGATTTTTCTGGCCAACATTACTCCATTCATGTGTGCACCGCATTCTCCTCCATGGATGGCCTCCATTAGGCGCTTCGACTCTTCAGCTTCTACACAGAGCTTATACATTCCCAGATGACCTCTTTTGTACAGTTTACCTCCGCAGATGATGAACTGAATAGCCATTCTTCTAATGGCCCTTTTATCCTTGGTGCTTGCCCCTATCGGATACGTCTCTTTTTCCAAGAAGTTCCAAATATCGTAATACCAGGGGTTGTCGTCTTGGGTCTCATCTATGGCGGAAACTGACTCGTATGCTGGCGCAAACTTCTGATCAATGATGACTGGACGCATCCGGACTCCCGACGGGATGTCTATCATGGAAGATAGAGTTGCTAACGAATCTGCAAACCTGTTGTTCTCTCTTACGAGGTGGGTGAAATTTAGTTTCTCGAACCGAGGAATTAACAAATCCAAGGTTTGGTGGTAAATTATCATCCTTTCCTCCTTGACCTTCCAGTCTCCTTTTGCTTGGGATACAACAAGATTCGAATCCCCAATGACGTCCAACCGTCTTACCCCTAGCTCTAGGGCTGCTTCCAGACCAGCAATACATGCCTCATACTCTGCCTCATTGTTCGAGACTCTGAACTGGAGCTTGAATGCCAAAGGGATACGGGAATCGTCAGGCGCTATCAGCAACACTCCTATCCCATACCCATACTGGTTTGACGCTCCGTCAAAGTACATCGTCCAAGTTTCATCCTCGATATGCAGAATCGCTTCATCTGGGAATAGGTACTCAACCGCTTCATCCCCCTCAACCGGATGGTCGGCAAGGAACTCCGCTACGGCTCTTCCTTTCACTGACTTGCGTGTCACATACTTCAAGTCGAATTCGGAAAGCAAAAGCAACCAACGAGCTAGCCTACCTGTAAGTGCTGGTTTCTCGAAAAGATATTTGATGGGATCCAAACGTGAAACCAACATTACAGAGTGAGCTAACAGGTAGTGCCGCAGCTTCCGGGTAGCCCATACCAAGGCCAAACAAGCCTTCTCCAGTGGTGTATAGCGGGTCTCGTAATCCAGCATCTTCTTGCTCAGATAATAGATAGCCCTTTCCACTTTGTCTTCCGACTCCTGTGCGAGCATGCAGCCCATGGTGGTCTCAGTTACCGAAAGATACAATATCAACGGTCTCCCTGGTTCTGGCGGTGACAATACAGGCGGGTTCTGTAAATATTCTTTGATCTGCTCAAAAGCTGCTTGACATCGGCCGTCCCATTGGAATTTCTTTCCTTTCTTCAGGAGGCCAAACAGTGGTTCACAAGTCACAGTTAGTTTAGAGATGAACCGCCTTATGAATTGCACTTTACCTAGAAAGCCTCGCACCTCCTTTTCAGTTCTTGGTGGTGGCATTTCTAAGATGGCCTTGATTTTGGAAGGGTCGACCTCGATGCCCCTTTGCGTTATCAGAAACCCTAGCATCTTTCCTGCTGTAACACCAAAAGTACACTTCTGGGGATTTAGCCGCAGCCGAAATTCTCTGATCCTTTGAAAAAACTTTTGTAAGGCGGTGTAGTGGCCCTCTCTTTCTTTGGACTTGACAATCATGTCGTCCACATACACCTCGACCTCTTTATGGATCATATCATGCAATATCGTAGTTGCTGCCCGCTGATAGGTAGCTCCTGCGTTTTTCAGCCCAAATGGCATCACTCGATAACAATATGTACCCCACGGGGTAGTGAATGCAGTCTTCTCCCGGTCCTCGGGCGCCATTACTATCTGATTATAGCCTGAGAAACCATCGATAAACGAAAGCAAGGCATGTCCTGCCGTGAAATCTACCAGTTCATCGATGTGTGGCAAGGGAAAGTCGTCCTTCGGACTGGCCCTGTTCAAATCTCTGAAGTCTACACAGACCCGAATTCTGCCGTCTTTCTTCGGTACCGGAACAATGTTGGCCAACCAAGTCCGATACTCAGACACCATCAGGAAGCCTGCGTCAATCTGCTTGGTGACCTCTTCCTTGATCTTAATGGCCCAATCAGGGCGGATCCTCCTGAGCTTCTGTTTGACAGGTCGGGCCTCGGGATCAAGAGGGATCCGGTGCTGTACAATCTCAGGATCGATTCCAGGCATGTCTTCGTAGGACCACGCGAAAACATCTTTGAAATCTTTTAACAAAGCGACTAAGCGCTCGCGTTCCTCAGAAGACAACGTGGACCCGATCTGGACCAGCCGCGGGTCCTTCTCAGTACCAACATTCACAGTAGTGATTTCATCCATTAAAGGTTTGACAAATCTTTCCTGCTCTTGATCAATTAACCGTTGCAAAACCGGAGGAATTTCTTCCTCGTCGTTTTCATCAAAATTTTGAAAATCCTGATTTAAGCAATAAATCAAAGGCACAGAAAAATACTCCGAAACCACACCCACGTCGTTCTCATTAAATACTTCCGAGCCGTCGGATTCTTCCGTTACAACAGACTCAAAAGAAAACGAAAAAGACGATCTAGACAGGACTGTGGTATCCGGGTTATCACCCCCGGGAATACCGGACTCAGACTCAGTTGAGCTGGAATCTGATTCCGACGTACAAGATTCGGTAGAATCAGCTTCCGGCTCACTACCTGACCCGGTGCTGCTTGATAGAAAGCCTTCTTCATATTGCCAGATGAGAGAAGGTGCGATGGATGCATCCAAAATAGCTGATGGTAGGCCCGCAGCCGCTTCATTCCCAATCACACATACCGAGGAGCTATCCCCCAAGCACCTCTGTTCGATCGGAGGATCTGACAGCAGACACGCCAGCGCTGCCCCCATTTCATTTTCAGCGTCCTCGGACTGTACCTCCTTACTTTGCTCGGCCTCAGCCGATAGATCTGCCTGCCCTTCGGCTATGTCATCCTCAGGTAACTGTAAGTCAAAGAAAATTTCAAATCCCGGTACGCGCTTCATCTCCGCATTGAGCCACGGCTCCGGGAAGCCACAGAACGGAAAGTCCTCCCCCTCCCGGACGAAACGTCCGTTCAGGGTCCCCCGAATGGGCTGGTGCATCAAGTCAAAGGGCTTCCCCATCTGTTTCGCCCTGGCCCTTCCGGCCATTTCCTTTCCTTTCCTTACCCAATCCTCTTTGGTGGGTAGGTAGCCTAAACCAAAGGTATGGGGGTTATGTGGCACCTCGGTCGATGCTGCGGCACCTTTCCTACCGCTCTTGCCTAATCCCATCCCGGGGATGTGCTGGAGTTTGTTCATGAGATAAACTGCTTGGGCGCTGACATACACCCCTTCGTTAGCTGCCATGATGTTCTGTACAACCCGAGCCTCGGCCAAGGTAAAACCTGATATGAACACATCTTTTATACCATGCTCAATTTCTAGAACAGGCGTAGACACCTCTGGTGGTGGATGAATTGATGAATTTCCAAAAACAATGGCTACTCCCTTCCCATAGGGGTATTTCACCACTTGATGTAAGGTAGAGGAGACCGCCTTTACCTGATGCAGCCACGGCCGTCCCAAAAGCAAGTTGAACGTTGCAGGAACCTCCAAGACATGGAAATCTATCTCATGCTGTCCGGGCCCAACCTTTGTTTGAATCTTAACTGTCCCCATTACCTCCCAGCTTGTGTTGTCATACGCCCGAATCACCTGGGCCGTTGGCACGAAATCTGCGACTTTCAAACCAATCGCATAAGCTGTTCTTGCCGGGCAGACGTTGATGGCTGACCCCGTGTCGACAAGTACCACAGGTATCCATTTATCTCTGCACTCGACAGAGATATAGAGCGGCTTGTTATGGTTTGCACCCTCGGGTGGCAGCTCTTTGTCAGAAAAACTCAATGCTGGGGAACTTCCTCCCGAAAAGACTAAGCCCACCAGCTGTTCGGGCGTGGTATCTATGGAAAGTTTGGCCTTATCCATGGCTGACAGGACAGCCTGCCTATGTACTCGAGAAGCCATAAGCAGTCCCCAAATGGAGATGTCTGCTTGTATCTTTTTCAGTTGTCTCAACACAGCCTCGTCTTCGAGTTGCCTCTCCTTTTGTTTCTCTGCTTCATTATCTTTCGCAGACGCCTCTGGTTGATCTAGGTGTGGAGGCTTGAAATACCGTCCACTCCTAGTCATGTGATCGACTTCGCCGATATACCAGGTATCATCTGGTTGGTTACCTTTCCAATCCTCGTCCGTGTGGGCAAGACATAGATCGTCGTCTTCCCACCACATACCATCTGCGACTGACAAGCACCTGTCTGGTTCTGGCACAACTGTCCCGATACTCACAGTACCTTTTATCCCTATGTTCACAGCATCCTCCATTTCCGTACTTGCGGCGGTTTCGACCCCTACGTGGCGTTTTGCTTTTCTGATCCTCTCAGAATCCTCGAATCTTTCTTGTTCTGACTGTGTCAATGCAGTAGATTGCTCACTGATCCCTGTACTTAAAATGCTCCATTCCCGAGCGAAACTCTCGACACCGGCGCTCTCCGGCGATGTATTCTGCTTTTCGACACTCCCGGGCGTTGTTGACATTCCTGCCCCTGCCGGGCCTTGTTCTGACTGGAACTCCCCTATTACATTCGGCTGATCATCTAACCACCCCGTGGCCTCTGCTGATTCTTCATTATCATACCAGTTAATGGCTGAGTCTTGGTCATCATGAAATTAGGACTTGACAACATCCTTTTCCATAGCTGTCAAATCATCCATTTCCTGTCCTGAATTGTCCCCTCGGATTACACACAGCTCTCCCCCGACTGGAAATTCGACATTTGGTCTATCCTGGCCCACGGGTGAAATGTAGTCATTCGGATTGTAAGCGTTCCCAACATCATTCTCAGGCTCCACGGACCCTGGTTTGACAACCCCTTTCTTGTTCTTGATGGTCACCACCACTGGCTTGGGTTGGGTTATGGAGATGTCCGTCATGCACAAATCGGTGCAATCGGGGAGGAAAACTTTAGGTTTAGGTAGGTAGGAGGGTGTGATGTAGATACTGGGATCGTAGGATGCGACCCCAGTGTGGATGAAGTTGACTCTTTTGGGTGGTGGAACTTGGTTATATGCGGGGAGAGGCTTTGTGGTAACATTAGGTTTCTCAGGGGGAAGAATCACCCCATTATCAATGAGATCTTGAATCTCATGACGTAAACGAAAGCATAGGTCAGTGTCATGACCATGCTGCTGGTGGAACGCACAATATTTGGCTGGGTTGTGGGTGGCGGGTAGTCTTTCTAGCAAGGGCCGCGGCTCTAGGGGCTTCAGATGCCCTTTCCTGATCAAAACCCCCAGAGCTTTGGACAGGGGCATATAAAGTGGAGCAAAGGTTCTGGTGTTTCTGGGAGGGTATTTGGCTGTTTGTGAGTTGCTTCCGGACGTGCCGGAAAATGGTGTGGCTGCTGTATTTCTTGGGGAAGGGTTAGTGGTGACCATACTTACTTCGGAGGTCCTGGCAGTCGCAGCGCCACTCGGGCCTGTATTAGTACTACGATTGAAATTTCTGCGGGGTTGGTCCCGATCATTATCAATCCAACCTTGTCTCAAGGCGTCCTCGATCTGCACCCCCATTTCATGTAAATCAGCAAAGGTGGAAAAGGGGACTACAATCATCTTTTGCATTAGCTTCGGCTGAAGATTGCGCACAATCATCCGAATCTGGTCTTTGTCTGTGGGTCTCAAGGTCATCATTGAAGCTTTACCCCGCCATCTAGTTACAAACTCTGAGAAGCTTTCCTTGGGTTCTTGCCTCGTTGTCTCGAGATCCCGGGTTGTGATCTCGATTTGTGTGTTATACGAGTACTGCAGGATAAAGGCCTCAGCCATCTCGTCCCAGTTTCTCTTGACGTCGTCCCCCAACTTGGCATACCATGCGGACGCCACACCCGACAAGGTCCGGCCGAATAAAGATAGTTTCTGCAATCTGGTGAGGCCCATTGGCCTTAAGACATCTGAGAATAGTCGCAGGTGTACCATGGGATCCTCAGTCCCGTCAAAACGATCAATTTGGGGCATCTTAAATCGATCTGGCAGCGTCACGGCTGTGTCGATGTACCCGTCTCCAATGTCCGGAATGGACTTCGCACCTTGAGATTTCTTGAACAGCTTTTCAAGCTTGTGCATTTTTAAAGTCATGGGGTCTATCTCAGACTCAAAGGGAGAATCCGATACGTTAATGGGAGTGGTTGCCTTGGATTGTTGAGGCGGAATCGGGGGTGGAGCCGGCCCCGTTGGGATGTCTGTATCTTCTTGGACATTCCGGGCATTTGGTGTTTCTTCGGGTATTGGAACCCTTAATGGAGGAGGGATTTGCTGCGAAGGTGATGCCCCGGTTTGCTGTTGCAACCTCCCAATTAAATCCGCTTGCTCACTCATCACTGTAGCCTGTTGCCTGGCAAATTCTGCCTGTCGGGCAGCATCTTGCTGCATCATTTTCATGCTTTCTTGAAGTTGGCGCACCATCTCCTCTAAGTTAGCCATATTGTTCTGCTCTGGTTGAATTGCTGGTATGCGTTCCCTCTCTGTGGGTGAAACGGGATCCTGATCCCTACTGTACACAGGTGGGGTAGACGAAGCCCTTTGTACCGATTGCTGAACCAATATCCTCTGCTTAGTTGCTTTCCGTTTAGTAACCGGGGGTAGAGAATGGTACACTGGTTGTCCTTCTATCAGATCCTCAGATCGATGGAGCCGGCGACCTCTGATCCAGAGTGCTTGGGGAATGTCTACTGGGTTAGACGCAATGATGCTAAACTACCCTAGCAAAAAGATAAATAAAGCAATAAATAAACCAACAACCGGACAGCACAACAGCATAAAATAAACAAATAATATACAGTTGGATTTTCAAAACGCATAGTCGATAAGCCGAGCACACGGTTCCCCGATACCGACCACTGTTCTCAAAATCTCTATTCCCAATACTGAACCCTGATACCCGCAGATAACTGATTCTCTTAAAGCTGATACTGATGCTCTCAGGCCAGATGCCCAGACTTACAAGCTGGTGTGTTCATTTCCCTGCAGAAATACATTCTAACAGCACATAGCAAGTAAAGAGAGCCAAAACACCCCTATGTTGGGGTAGGGTTTCCCTGTCCTGTTTTGTCAGGAGCTAGGGTTTTACTACGCACACAGCGGTTTCAAACAACCTAACATCGGGTAAGCAACCTGTCCTAGTTTGGAATGGTCACTACGGATTCCGAATATGCACTAGGTCGAATGGTCAAAATGGGTGTCCCGGTAAAACCGGGGTTTGTGTTCCCATACTGTCAGAGCCCATAGCCGGTCAGCCTTATGGACATGCCTTGACAAGACAAGCCTCTGGCAAACCGTTCAGGAATGGCAGATGGCAAACACTGTGTTCCTAGGCGCACCAATGCACATGCAATGCAAAGAAACACGTAAATGAAATCAAAATAGGATATCACGAGTTCGAGTCAAACTCTCTAAAAGTCCCCAGCAGAGTCGCCAGAAACTGTAGGCGTCCCCGAACGCCCCGGGAGGATTAAGTCCCGTTCTGTTCATTTGGGGTCACTACAGCTCGGACTCTCAAATTGTCACGGTTCTTAATCTGAACCAAAGAGTCCAAATCTGGCAAATCGTTTTGAGAAACAGATTTTTGAAAAAGTAGTGCCAAACATGGACTGCTTTGCCAGATACAGAGTCGCCACCTAAATATTTTAAAATGGGGAATTTAGGAAACCCTGACTCGGTGCCGAAGGCCACACGTCCGTCATCACCGAAGTTGTCTCGGCTCGGGAGCTTGGGTACGATCGGGGAAGGTCAGCTATGAGCACCCCCTTTCGCCCGGTCCGAAGACCGGCCTCTACTAACCGTGATATCCGCATTTGAAAACTTTACATGTTCTTATTCCATTTTATTAGCCTAGAATTACTATGTTATGCGCGCAGCAAACAAGTATAGACCAAATCGCCCAAATTGGAACAAAACATTCCATGTTTGTTTTAAAAAAAGGTTTGCTACTCGCAAGTAGGCTAAAATGCAGATTTTACCACCCTCAAGTGGGCTTTTGGAAAAGATGGTTTTGCCACTATCTAGTGGGCTTAAAATTCACAGTTTTAACGCATTATCCCAATTTAAGCAATTTGACCTCCACCCACAGGCATTCAAGCAGTTTATCTCATGTAAGCACTTAGCCGCATGGCAAGCATACTATTATGGCAACGTTCACACGCATGCTGGATGCTAAAGCAAAAATACTTACATTGTACTCCGTGCCAAAACAGTAAACTAGTTAGCAAACATGCATGTCCTAGTTCATGTTATTTTGCCTAATGCAACACATACAAGGTGCAATTCTAGTTAGGCTCGGTTAACCTAGATATGGCATACGATATGCAACCAACTAATTCATGTATTCAATTTTGGAATTTGAAAATACGAATGCGGTTAGCATGATGTACCGAGCCCGGTGCATGTTAACAGATGCATGAATGCACGCATACATATCATAAGGTATGCTAATTTCAAAAATGCCCTAATCTACCATCATAAGCTGGTAAATAAAAGGGAAGAAAGAAATGGGGATTGGAAGACATACACACACTCACCCACACTTATTACATGTTTACCCTCACTCAGAGGGCTCGAATTAATATTACAGTCCCAAAATAATGAACAAATAAAATTATTACAAAATTTCCTAATTAATTAAAAAAAAGGAGGAAGCAAGAGAATGAAGAGGGTGGCCACAGCCTCGGCCTCGGGGTGCGCAGATGATGCAT
The DNA here is from genome assembly GCF_055761805.1 of Camellia sinensis. Classification (NCBI taxonomy): domain Eukaryota; kingdom Viridiplantae; phylum Streptophyta; class Magnoliopsida; order Ericales; family Theaceae; genus Camellia; species Camellia sinensis. The sequence goes on from NC_138972.1 coordinate 67,986,978, forward strand.
GCTCGAATCCGTCCTGCCCGGAAAACCCGTACTATGCTCTTGTCGCTTCTGTTTGTACTGCCTTGTCTTTCTGAAAATTTCCAAAGTGCTGGAACAAGCTCTCTGCATCCTGCAGAGCACCACCGGCCAGACAGAATTGCCACCGGCACTCCAAAATTCCCGTCGGCACTTTATTCGGTTCATCGGCACTCCAGATAGTGCCGGTCGGCACTAAATTCTGCCGGTCGGCAGAAACTTCCTGCAACAGACAATCTGACAGCAAACAGAGGACAGGCAGTGCATAGTATGGAGTTTTTGGACACATGTAAGCATGGTCCTACTTCTTATCATATTTCGAACTCAAAGAAGCATGACTTTCGATCCTTGAATCATCAATGGCACATGATGAGTCAAAGGATCGAATTTGCCATTTGATATGAAAATGCATGCAACAAACAACATGAAAAACCGAGGCCTTATCAAGTTAGAGTCAAAGGTCCCGATGACCGGGAATCAAGGCGCGTTGCATCACTTGAAGTATGAATGGTCCTTGATTCCCGAACTTAGTTTGACACCCCAAACCAAGTAAATGCAATGCATGTAATGCTCAACAAGGCTCAAATACATCATGCCACCAAGATATAAAGCACAACAAACATTATGCAACCAACATGACAAATGTACAATGCTAAGCATACAAGGTACAAAAATGGTGCAAACATGGACCAAATTGACTATGGGATCGATGTGCTACACAAAGCTTAATGGAACAACTATGCAACAAACATGGAGCAAGCATGCAAGAGGGCTTGAAAATGGCAAAGGGACAGACCCTTACCCTCCTCAAAACAGTGACCAAAGTGCTTAAAATGATAGGCAATCAACTCATGTTAACAAGCAAATTCATGGTCCCAAAGTCAAGACACAAAAGGAGACAACTTACCTTCAATGACATGACCACTCATGGCATGATCAAGACAAGTAAAAACAGAATCTATGCATGCAAAATAGGACCCCAAAAGCTCCTAATATGGCAACTAAGATATCCCCCATGAAGCAAATACACTAAGGCTCATTCTTAGGCATAAGAGGACACATCTTCAAGGCATGAAAGAGGCCATGCATGCACACATACAAGCATGATTCTTGGACTAAAATATGACCCTAGATGATGCCAAATCAAGAGGGTAAAAACAACCATGCATGCTAGAGGTCAAAATGCTCAAAGCTTCCAAGCCAAAATACAAAGCAACTCTAACAAACATGCTAAACATGACCAAGTTGATATCCAACAGATTTTAAGCATGGAAAAGCAATGCTAAATGCTCCATGGAACCAAGCCAACACACACAAAAATCATGGCCTAATCATGGGATGTACTTTTTAGCAAGATGGAGCAATACAAAGCAAATATCACAAGCATGCAAGAGGGCCAAATCCGGCCAAAAACAGAGGTTATGTAAGACCTAAGATGCCTAAAAAAGTACTGAAATGAAGCCAAGAAACAACAAGCACACATGCTATCCTTTTGAGCCCAAAAAGCAAGGAGACAAAACCATAAAGGGAGAGGGGTGTCCCTCCCCTATGCAAGACTTCAAACCAACTTTTTTGACACTAAAATACACTGATTTTTGGTGGTCAAAAGATCAAAATGCTGAAGTGAACAAAACCTTATCAAAATGGCACCAAAATAGGCTAAACAAGGCCTAAGAGGGTGAGTTTGCAATCTAACCACAAAGTGACCTTAATGAAAGTGTTAGAGCAGGAAAATATGATCCTTTTTTATGTTATACACAAGAGCCAAAACAATAAACAAAATAGGTAGAAAACCAAAGCAAGTTTGGGGAATAAAAGGGAAGATGCTCACCCTTGAAGAACCCTTGAAGAACAAATGGCCTAACCTCCTTCTTTGGATCAAAACCAGTCCAAAACTCAAGAAACAACTCCCCCAAGTCCCTCAATCTCGGACTAAGGTGTAATAGTGTGTGTAATGGTGCAAAAGTAAGGTAAAACACACCTTTTGGGCCAAGAAACACACACAAGAAGGGAGAGGGAGAGAGGTATAGATATAATATGTATCTATATCTTCAAAGGCTGGTTTTTGCTTCTGTTTTTCTAACCTAGAACCAAGAGGAAAGCCTCCCTCTTATAAGGATCCCTCTTGCAAAGCTTATTCAACAAGCTTGGCTAGAGGGAAATCCCTCCATACACGTGTATGGAGGGGAAAGGAGTTGGTGCCAGCTATCACAGCTGGCACAAAATATCTCCATAAAGTGGAGGAACAGTGGTCGGCTGCCCAAAAAAGCTATTCCGGCAAAAAACAGTGCCGACCGGCAACATATTATGCCGACCGGCAATAAAGTGTGCCGACCGGCAAACAAAATTGCCGATGGAAGAAAAAGACCAGCCGGTGGCCTCCAGCTACTGCCGGTGGTGTATGGGGATGTCTCACAAGGCATTCCCTGCCCCTCTAAGGCAAAACAAAAGTGTTTGGTGCAAAACCAGACACTAAACAGTCGAGTTCGGGGATCCTGAGGCAAGGCGCGCGAGCCGAGACCTCCGGGAACTCCAAACGAACACAATCATGGATGATCACCGAGTGTTCAAACGGTGACGTCCAAGTCTTGAGGACGGTCAAAAATGGGGTGTCTACAATAAGATGCCAAATCCAATCCTTAATCCATTTCCATTCGATTCATTTCATCACATGAGCCAATTTCATCATATCTCAATAACTTAAATGAGACTACAACTCATAGTTCTATAATCACATCATCAACATATAAACACTTTAAATTGTCATTTTATGGATATTTTGTCCGTGGGATCGGCACCCATGTATAATTTCAAATTGCCATTTTGCGGATATTTCGTCCGCGAGATCAGCACCCATATATAATTTCGGGACTTTCACCCAGGACACTTCAGCCAACTTAATTATGATCGAGCCCATCTCCTTTCTCCTCCCAAATAATGGAGTTCATCCCCTTTCTCCTCCTAAACAATCATTCATACATATGCAATGTCTTTAAAGACATAATCAAACAATGGAGTACATCTCCTTTTTACTCCCAAATAATCGTACATATATAATGTATATAAACATAGTCATATTTAATGACAACCAATAGGAGATTAGTTTCAATTCACCTAATCCACATGTAATTTCTACAATAATCCTAGCTATCTTCCATCGATAGCCCAATACAGATATTTCTAAACAGATATACAATCTCAAGATAGATAATTTATCCAAAATTTACAAAGATGTGAAGCATTACATACTCAATTCCACCATCTATTTCAACACTCGCTCACTTTCATGTTTACCACACCAATTTCAATTATTTATACAAAATAATTACGATAGTCATTTTAGGGAAAAAAATCCCTTTTTTCCAAATATCAACCCAAGTATCAAAAATCAACCATTTTGACATAACATAATCTCATTTTCACATCCATACTCATTTATTTCATATTCACCAAAAATCCCTCTTTCCATTTTATACCCAAACCCAAGGTTTGTTCACATTACCCCCAAATCCCACCATTGTTACACCATTTACATATAACTAAGTTAAAAACCATAACAAAGTGTAGAAAATCCCTCCCTCAAAGAGAGAAGACGAACCAAGCAAGAGTGAAACTCCAAGAGCACCGAAACCCACTTCTATTCGGATCAAAATGAAGATCTCGAAGCACTCTACCTTTTTCTCATAGGCACTAGGGTGAAGAGGTCAATGGATCTAGATGGAATCGAAGAGAGAAGGTGAGCTTTAGAGAGAGAGACTCAAGATTTAAGTTTTTTAAAAGTTTTAGAGAGAGAGAGAGAGAAATTAAAAAGTGAACAAACACATCATCTTCAAGGATTGTTATACGCGCAGTCCACTCGAGCGTGGAAAGTGCATCAGACACAAAGTTCCGCTCGAGTGTGGGATACGCTCTTCTAGAAGTTTTGTAGATGAAAGACCCTGCTCGAGCATGAGTGTAGACACCCCATTTTTGACCGTCCTCAAGACTTGGACGTCACCATTTGAACACTCGGTGATCATCCATGTTTGTGTTCGTTTGGAGTTCCCGGAGGTCTCGGCTACGCGCGCCTTGCCTCAGGATCTCCGAACTTGACTGTTTAGTGTCTGGTTTCACACCAAACACTTGTGTTTTGCCTTGAAGGGGCAGGGAATGCTTTGTGAGGCATCCCCACACACCACCGGCAGTGGCTAAAGGTCACCGGCTGATTTTTTCCGCCATCGGCACTTTTTGTTGCCGGTCGGCACTATTTGTTGCCGGTCGGCACCCCTTTTTGCCAAAATGGCATCTTTGGCCGGCCGACTACTATGCATCTGCTTTTGCAGATATTTTATCACAGCTGTCTTGCTTTTGGCTCCCCTCCATACACGTGTATGGAGGGATCTCTCTCTTGGAAGCTTGTCTTGTAAGCTTTACAAGACAATAAGCTCTATAAGAGAGAGCCTTGTCTCTTGGCTTTAGGGTTGGAGAGAGACTTAGGATATTTTTTAGACAGCCATTTTTAGGGTTTTGAGTTCTAGGGTTAGAAACCATACACTTTCTATCTCTATTTCTCCCTCTTGTGTGTGTTAAAGTGCATTTGTGTCTTACTATTGCACACAAACACATAGTGTTTCACCTTCCCTTGGCTACTGAGGTTCAAAGAGGTTGTTCTTGAAGTTCTTGGGTGGTTTTGAGCTTGAAGAACCAGCTGGTCCACCATTTTTGAAGAAAGTCTTCAAGGGTAAGAAACTTGCCTTTATATTCCCCATTTTTGCATTGTATTTTTACCTATCTTAAAAGTGTTTTTGAGCTTGGTGTATAATATAAAAAAGTTCTATTTTTAGGCCCTTTAAATAGTTTGTTTAGAGTGTTTTGTGGTTTGGAGGTGTTTGACCCCTCTTAGGCCTTGAAAGGCCCCATTTTGTGCTATTTTGAGTGAGCTCCGAGACCTTGATGTTTGGGCCTCCTCACCACTGAAATCTTGAGGGATTTCAGAGGTAAGGATGGTGCCTTGAGGTCCCAAGAAGGAGAGGGCCACCCCCTCTCCTTATTGTCCTTGAAAAGGACCATTTTTGGCCTCTTGAGGGAGCACCTAGCTAAGTTTCATGTTGATCATGCCTTGGCTGTTTTTTGTGCCTATTATGTCATAATATGCCTCTGTTTTTTGTTGGTTTTGGTACACCATGCATGCTTAGCATACCTACCATGTAATGCCATGTTATTGCCTTAATGTGCCTTACGTTGTTAGCCTTCGTTCGAGCATGTTTTAGGCTTAGTCTTGTGAAGCTTGTGTGCTTATTTTGCCATGCTAGAGGTCTGTCCATAGTTGTTTGGGTCGGATTTGGCTTGCTTAGTATAGCTCCTTTGCATTCCGGCTTGTTGGCCTTAAGTGTATCAATGTATAGCATGACATTCTTGCATTGATTTAGTGGTTTGGGACTATCCACCATGTTATTTCAGTCCAATTATCATGCTCATATGCTTGCATTTCATGACTCTTTTGATGTTTCAAGAATTGATGTTTCACGCTTCATGTTTATGCCATTGTGTATGTCTCTAAGATTAGGTCATTTGGATGCCATCTAAGTGGTTCTTGAGGCTTACTTTTGCATGATTTGGGGCTGTTTTGATTCAATTTGGTCATTTGCATCATGAGTCATATGGTCATGTTTTGGGTCCTTAGGTTTGGACTCATGCATAGCTTGCATTGGTAGGTTAATTTGACATCATTTAACATGTTTTCAAGGCTTATAATGCATGTCATTTATCCATGATCATTCCCTCCTAAGTGTGCTTAGAAGTAGTCTTGTGATGCTTAAGTATTTAGGCATTCAACATGTGCATGTGTGTATGTGTTTGGTCCCTCATTTTGGTCATTTTGGCCATTGTTTTAGGCCTATTTAGAGATGCCTAAATCATGTGTAAGTACACCTTTCCATTAATTTGCATTACCTCATGTTTGCTTGTATGCTTGCATAAGAGTCTTGCCATGCCATGTTGCACCCTTAGCTTGCATGCCTAGGTTGCATTGCATCTTGCATGCATGCCTTGTTCCTTGACTTGGTGATAGGAATTGAGCCTTGGTTTGTTTGTTCGGTTTGCATTTCATTTGACATGAAAGTTGCACACTTGGTCCTTTGGGCCATCATGCATGGAAATGCGTGATTGATGGTCCGAGAATCGAGACACATGCCCCTTTGAGTTACAAACATGATAGGGAGCATGATTAGTGCATACATTGCTTAAAATTGTATTGCCATGCAAGTTCTGTCCTCTGTTGCTGTGAGTTGCAGGTTCTGCAGGCATTCTTTGCCGACCGGCAGTGTACATTGCCGACCGGCAATTATTCTTCTGCCGATAGCTTCATTTTGTGCCGGTGACCGCATACCACTGCCGGTGGTAATTTGATTCAGCCGGTGGTGAACCCCAGTATACAGAGAGGCATCTTTGAGACTTTGGTAGTCTTTAGAGGGGCAGAGCAGGGAAAACAGAGGCAGACTATGCATGGCGGTGCGATTCTGAGCAAGACCCGAGCATGCGCTGCATCTGGCCCTCCCCCCGAGGCGGTTTACTGTTTTTCTTAAGCTTAGTTAAATTTGTTAATTAATTAGGCAATTTGTGATATTTAATTAGCTTGCGTAATTAATTAATTTGTATTATTTATTTGGTCCCTCCGAGTGAGGGCGAATCTGTAATAAGTGTGGGTGAGTGTGTGTATGTCTTCCAACCCCCACTTCTTTCTCCCTTTTACTTACCTGCTTATGATGGTTAGTAATAGGTCATGTTTAATTTAGCATACCTTATGCTATGCATGCGTGCATTCATGCATTTGTATTGCATGCATTAGGCTCGGTACATCATGCTAACTACATTTGTATTTCAATCCTAAATTGAATACGTGCATCAATTGGTTGCATTTCACATGCCATGTGTAGGTTAGCCGAGCCTATTCTAGTAACATGTTGTATGCGATGCATTAGGCACTTAACATGAACTTGGATCATGCATGTCTGCTAACAAGTTCTTTGTTTTGGCTTGGAGTACGATGTAAGTATCTATGCTTTAGCATCATCACATGCGTGTGAATGCTATCATGACGGTATGCTTACCATGTGTCTAAGTGCTTATATGAGATAAACTGTTTGAATGCCTGTGGGTGAAGGTTGGATTGTTTGAGTTGGAAAAATTCGTTGAAATCCGTATTTTAGCCTACTTGCGAGTAGCAAATTCCAAAGTACTTTTTTAAAAGACAAACGGATTTGTAATATTTCTTTCCAAATTAGGCAATCTAGTCTATACTTGTTTGCTGTGCGCATAACATAGTAATTTTAGGCTAACAATTGGAATAAGAACACATAATGTTTTCAAAAACGGATATCACGGTTAGTAGAGGCCGATCTTCAGATCGGGCGAGAGGGGGTGCTCATAACTGACCTTCCCCAATCGTACCCTAGCTCCCGAGCCGAGAAACTCCGATGATGACGGACATGTGGCCTTCGGCACCGAGTCAGGGTTTCCTAAATTTCCCATAAAAAAAATATTTAGGTGGCGACTCTGTATCTGGCAAAGCAGTCCATGTTTGGCACTTCTTTTCAAAAATCTGTTTCTCAAAATGATTTGCCGGATTTGGACTCTTTGGTTCAGATTAAGAACCGTGACAATTTGAGAGTCCGAGCTGTAGTGACCCCACAAATGAACAGAACGGGACTCACCCTCCCGAGGCGTTCGGGGACGTCTACAGTGAGACTGGACGCTCGAGCGTCCAATGCACTCTCCCAGTATTTGTTGAACTACAAAAAATACTAAGAGTTGGCAAATCCTGCTCGAACGCAAGAATGGCTGCCGCTCGAGCGGAGGAGCAAAATTTGTGAAGCGCGCTCGTGCGGAAGACCCAAATCTGGGCGTTACAAGTTTGGAAAAACACACAACTAACTTGTTTCAAACACACAACCACAACCCAAAAACCAAAATAAAGTGGAGACAAGGGAAACAAGATATGAATCAATATTTGTAGACTCGCCTTTTGCCCGCACCCCACCTTTCGAAAAGGGTTTGAAAAGAAGGCCTCACAGTTCGAACTCCCGCGATTCTGAATCTAGTCACACAAGTGCAATATGAAACTGATAATCACCAAAGAATCCAAATCCGGCAAACCTTTTTGGAAAATCAATTTTAAATCAAATAATGCCAAAATTGGACTGCTTTGCCAGATACAGAGTCACCACCTAAATATTTTGTTTTTAGAAAATTTAAGAAACCTTGACTCGTGCCAAAGGCCATGTGTCCGTCATCACCAAAGTTGCCTCGGCATAGGAACTTGGGTACGAGGGAGGAAGGTCATGAATTGAGCACCCCCGCTCGCCCGATCAAAGATTAGCCTCTACTAACCATGATATGTTCTTGTAGACTCGACTTTCTTCGTGTGCCCCACTTTCGGAGAGGGCGCGAATTGGTCACTACAGTTCGAACTCCTGTCACGGTTCTGAATCTAATCTCACAAAGTGCAATATGGTTATAGCGATTCCGGGTTTTACCCCTAGTTGTACAGTGATCCGGACTTGGTTCCGTGGATGTTAGCAATTGTTTATATCTTGTTTACACCCTTTCGTACTTTGTATTTGAGTTATAGGATGTATTAGCGTGTTTTGAACAGGTAGGTTGAGTTTTTGTCTCAAGTGTAGTTGCCCAGGTTTTTGGTTTTACGCTCGAGCGGATCATTCTGCGCTCGAGCGGAGTTTGGTTTTTGGTTGTCCGCTCGAGCGGGCCTTCTTGCGCTCGAGCGTGGTTTACACACTCCCAGTATCTCGTGTCCTTGCAAAACTTCTGCAGGTGTATTTTTCACACTAGAACGGGTCGCGCTCGAGCGGGTATCTTGAAGCTCGAGCGGGTAGTGCTTTGTCTGTGAAAGTTCTGGGAGGGGAAAATCTACGCTCGAGGGGACTGGTTTTCGCGCTCGAGCGGGCCTTCTTGTGCTCGAGCGTGTCCAGATTTTTGTACTTGACGCTCGAGCATTTTATTCTCCGCTCGAGCGAGTCATACGTATATGAGTCATCCGCTGGGTAATTTGAAATCACTTTTTACATTTCGTTTCTCTCTCTTACTTTCCCAAAATCGATTTTGAGAGCCTCTCTCTATAGGATCTCCCTTCTCTCTAGGGTTTGATCTAGTTAGAGTGTCTCCCTATCCTTCGGCCTTTATAAAAAGTGCGTTGATCGTTGAGGGCTACGTTTTTATCCGAGAATCTTAGTGTTTGGAGCATTTTTGTTTTCTTCATCTTCTTCGATTGAGCTCTAACTTCGAGGTAGGGATATCCTACTCCTCCTTATGAGCTTTGTCTTTAAATTTTAGCATTTTGATATGTTGGGGATTGTTGGGTAATTTTGAGAAAGTTTGGGTCTTTGTGTAATTTTACAAAAGATGGGGTTTTATTTATACAAGCCTATATGCATGTTTAGCATGGAGAAATGAGATAAATGTTGGGTTATTGATAGATGTGGAACCTTAGGGTTGTTTTGTTAATTATGGGAAATGCACTAATTACATTGATGAATTAATTTTGTGAAATTAATTTTGAGAAATGAGAAGTTGAATTGAGAATGTTGAAATTGGGAACGTATGGGATTAAAAGGTGTCGTTGGATCATTTATCGCTCACCTAGTTGAAATGTTGATATTTTATCCATTTGATGCATTTATTTTCTGTTTAGAAATAACTGTTTTGGGCTATCGGTGGAGGATAGTCTTGATTGTTGTAGACAATGCATGATGATTAGGCAAACTAAAACTAATCGATTGAGTATGCTATCGAGAATAGCGATTGGAATAATACATTAACTTTATGTATTGATTGATTATGTATATGATCTATGTTTATATACATTGTGTGGGGGAGAAGATAGGGAATGTACTCCACGATTTAGGGGAAGATAGGGGATGGACCTCTAAACCGGATTTTGTGTGACATTGATACAACACTACAATGTGTATCAAGTGTGGATTATGGAAGTGTTTATATTGATGTGATATAGCACTAAAATGTATATCGTTATCAATTGTGAAGTATAGAAGTGTTTCTATGTGTTATTGATATAGCACCAAAATGTGTATCCATCATAAATTTCGAAAGTGTTTTAAAGATGAGTCTTAATCTCATTAAGTTATTTGGCTAGGTTCTAAGCCTTGTTTTCAAACTCAAAGTTGAATAAGAAATGGAAACTGAAGTGTGCCATGGGCATGATTGTCATGAAACTGTAATACGACATACGTTGGAATACAAGTATGGACCATCTATTGAATGCTATTATTTTAGTCATTGTTTATAGTTGGTTTTGTATATTTTTGATGGGCTGTGGCTCACCCTTTATGGGACATCATTTTCAGGTACAGGTAGCATGCCACTTCCAAGGACATAGCTTGGGAGGCTAGAGACAGACAGACTGTTTCTGTTGTTTTGTTTTCTTTTGATGTATTACCTGTATATCAAGCCAAGGGCTTTCTTTGTGTAGAGTTAGTACTCTCTTTTTGTAACCAAGTGTTGACTTGGAAAGTTGTAAGCCCATAGGGAATTTACTTTTGTTGTCAACATGTAATACATTTTGTAATGATTACTCTGATGGAATATATTTATGCTTTATTTTCTTATGTCTAAGCATGCCACTGTTGGATGATTTATGGGTTTATTTTGAGGGCGTTACAAGACTGATAAACACCAAAGAGTCCAATCCGTCAAACCATTTTGGAAAATCAGATTTTAGATCAAATAATGCCAAAATTAGACTGCTTTGCCAGATTACAGAGTCGCCACCTAAATATTTTATTTTTAGAAAATTTAGGAAACCCTGACTCGTGCTAAAGGCCACGTGTCCGTCATCACCAAAGTTGCCTCAGCTCGGGAACTTGGGTACGAGAGGGGAAGGTCCTAAAATGAGCTGCCCTGCTAGCTCGATCAAAGATCGACCTCTACTAAGCATGATATGTTGTTTCATAAACACATGTGTTCTTATTCCGGTTATTAACTAACTTTACTATGTGATGCGCACAACATACAAGTATAGACTAAAATCACAAGAATTGGAACAAAACAACTCATGTTTGTTTTTCAAAAATGGTTTGAAAGTGCCACCCTTAAGTGGGCTAAAGCGCAGATTTGCCACCCTCAAGTGGGCTTAAAACTCACATTCGATGAATTGTTCCAATTCAAGTAATAAAGCCTTCATCCACAAGCATTCATGCAGTTAAATCACTTAAGCGAATAGCCTCATGGTAAGCATGCTAAACATGGCAACACTCACACTCATGCAAGTATGCTAAAGCATAAAGACTTACAGTGTACTCCGAGCCAAAACAAAGCTAGTTAGAAATCATACATGATCCTAACTATACAAGATGCCTAATGTAACACATGCAATAATGAAACTAAATAGGCTTGGCTATCTAAGATGGCATATGAATGCAACACTTGATAACATGCTTTTTAACACGTATTTAAAGAAGTGTATTGAAATACGATGCAGTTTGAATGATGCGTCGAGCCCGGTGCATGCAATACAAATGAATGATGCAAACATGCAAGCATAAGGTATGCTAATCAAAATGTGCCCTAATCTAACCATCAAAAGTGGTTAAATAAAAGGGAGAAAGACGTGGGGTTGGAAGACCTGCACACACACACACATGCTTATTACAACATTGCGCCCTCTCGAAGGAGGGTCCGAATAAATTAGCTAAGCTACACTAAGCTAAGCTAATCAAACTAATCTAATTAAACTAATTAGACTAATTATTGCACATCCAAATTGAATAACTAGTAAACTACTTACTAATTATTACAACACTTAATGCACACTAATTAATTAAATTACAAATTCAAGCTATCTAACAAGGAAAACTTTAAACTACACTGCCTCGGCACTATTTGAAGAAATTGAACATGCATGCATTCGGTTTTCGCCCCGAAAAGCCCACCGGTTTGCTCTTGAGAGGCTTTGTTTGCAGGGTTATTCCAAGAACTTTTTGCTGGACCTTACCAAATAACTACTGGGAAGTGCACCAGTGACCTGCCGGCCACCTGCCGGCTGACGGAGTGTTCTGCCGGCCAACAATGAAGCAGTACCGGCCAATGAGGCACTGTCGGCCACTGGTGTGCTGTAACACCAAGCTGCAACAGAGCATACACAGAGAAAAATTGAGGGTTTTTCTTGGACATGTTTGTACTACACCCTCTCCTTATCATCTCAAAACATCAAAGACGGGGGGCTATTGGATCTAAAGCCACCAACCAAGCATTTTTTATGCATAATGGCCAAGGATCCAACTTACACACATTCAATAAATGCACAAAACAAAGACTCAAGTCCACTACCCTATCATAGATGATCAAAGGCAATGGAGACAAAGGAGATTGGCTCATTTCATCACTTTGAGTATGAAATGGATCAATCTTCCTCGTGTTCAATATAACGTCCGATTGAACACAATGCAATGCACACATAACATGCTTATCTTGGTCATGTTTTACTTGGTTCATTTTAATTACTCATTTTAGCATTACTAAGCCATTCTTTGGTTAGTTTGTCCAAGATGATTGTCCTCTAATTGGAGAGGGGTCAACCAAAGGAGGGTTTAAAACATGAGAGAGATCATGCCTTTAACTAGGAGGAACCCTCAAAAGAGGGTTAAAGCCATTTGAGCACAAACTCTAACTCATGCTTAAACACAACCTTAAGGCCAACAAACCCTCAAAACAAAAAAAAAGTAAAGAAATGAGAGAGGTTGTAGAATTTCAGTGCTGAAATGGCATGAAAAAGAATGCTAAAACATGCAAGCAACACATGCACAACATGTTCAAAGCCAAAGCATCAAAACTAGTGAAGAGCACTACACTAGAGGCATGTATTAACAAGCTTAAATGATCAAACCAGCCCTAGACAGAGCTTAAGCATGCCAAAACAAAGGCCTAAATCATGCTGGAAGTGAAGCATAGTGTAGACGTCCCCGAACGCCCCGGGAGGACGAGTCCCCCGTTTTGTTCGTTTTAGGCTCGCTACAGTTCAGACTCTCAAATTGTCACAGTTCTTAATCTGAACCAAAGAGTCCAAATCCGGCAAATCATTTTGAGAAACAGATTTTTGAAAAGAAGTGCCAAACATGGACTGCTTTGCCAGATACAGAGTCGCCACCTAAATATTTTATTTTTGGGAAATTTAGGAAACCCTGACTCGTTGCCTAAGGCCACGTGTCCGTCATCACCAAAGTTGCCTCGGCTCGGGAACTTGGGTACGATTGGGGAAGGTCACTTCGTGAGCACCCCCGCTCGCCCGATCAAAGATCGGCCTCTACTAACCATGATATCTAGTTTTGAAAACTTTATGCATTCTTATTCCGGTTATTAGCCTAGATTTACTATGTGATGCGCACAGCAAACAAGTATAGACCAAATCGCCTAACTTGGAACAAAACATTTCATGTTCGTTTTGAAGATGGTTTGCTACTCGCAAGTAGGCTAAAATGCAGGTTTTGCCACCTTCAAGTTGGCTTTAGAAAAGATGGTTTTGCCACTATCTAATGGGCTTAAAACTCATAGTTTTAATGTATTATTCCAATTTAGGTAATTCAACCTCCATCCACAGGCATTCAAGCAGTTATATCACATAAGCAGCTAGCCTCATGGTAATCATGCTGTTATGGCAACACTCGCACGCATACGGCATGCTAAAGCATAAATGCTTACCGAGTACTCCGAGCCAAAACAGAAACTAGTTAGTAATCATATGCATGATCCTAGTTTAAGATGGCTAATGCAACACATGCGAAATGCAACTAGAAATGGGCTCGACTATTCTAAACATGGCATGTGAAATGCTGCAACTAACACGTATTCAATTTGGAATTTGAAACACAATGCAGTTAGCATGATGTGCCGAGCTCGGTGCATGCAAGACAAATGTATGAATGCATGCATGCATAGCATAAGGTATGCTAATTGAAACATGTCCTAGACTAACCATTGAAAGCTAGTAAATAAAAGGGAAGAAAGACGTGGGGTTGGAAGACATACACACACTCACGCACACTTATTACACAATTGCCCTCGCTCGGAGGGTCCAAATAAATATTACAGTCCGAATAAATAATACTAGATTAATTATTACAGAACTTCTAATTAATTAACAAATTAAATGCAAAAGGAAGGGGGCCACAGCCCTTGCCTCGAAATGCGTGGATGATGCATGTTTGACTCGTCTTGCCCAAAAATCCATACCATGCCACTGTTGCCTCCGTTTACACTGCCTTGCTCCTCCGAAAATTGTGCAACTCCCAAGGTGCACTCTCTGGACATTGGGGAGCATCACCGACCAAGTAGAAGCGCCATCGGCTGGAGGGGATGATCACCGGCCACTGAATAAGCTATCAGCCAAACATGTTTTGTCGGTCGGCACCCAACTATGCCGGCCGGCCAATTCTTCCTGCTGAAACTTGCAGCTGGTAGTAGCAGAGGGCAAACAGTGTATGGCATGAAAATTCAAAGCAACGTATGCATAGCCATTCTCCCTATCATGCAATGGACTCATGGGAGCATGGCCCTCGACCCTCGGGCCATCAATCAATCACGCATTTCAATGCATGATGGCCCAAAAGTCAAGTGTGCAACATTGATATCAAATGAAATGTGAGCACAAAACACATCAAAGGGCCCCAACCCCTATCATGGTTGATCAAGAGGCAAGGGATGCATGCTCAATGAAATGCAACCTAGGCATGGAGGCTAAGTATGCAACATGAACATGCAAATGAGCAATGTATACTAGGCACGCAACCTAAACATGTAAGCAAACATGGCATGCAACAACATGTGATGATGGACTTAAACTAACATGGATAGCTCGCAAGCATGCCAAAATCAGCGGCCATGTGATGAAAATGAGGCAACCAAGATGCATGTAAACATGCACAATGCAATGGCCCGATCCTAAGATACAACACGCAACTCTAACTAAGCATGGAAAATGATGAAACATGGCATATGAACACACAAATTCCAGCACTGAAGTATGATGCTAAACAGCCCCAAACACATGGAAAAATGGCACCCGATGCATGAGATGAAACCCGCAACTCGAAACTAGGCACACGGAATGACTTACGGCTATACAAAGCATACATTATTTGATCATGAGGCATGAATACAGATGCAAGAAAGTCCCAAAACATGCATATTTTCAGTTTATAACAAGTCTCAAAAATGAACACAAATAGGGCTAATCTATCATGCAAAAATGGCCCTAAAAGAGAGATTAAACACAAAGGGATAGCAGCTGGCCCCAAATGGCAAAGAGCCCTTCAACAAAGTTGAAGAGGGGCTCAAAATAAGGCCTTTTACAGTTTACATCAGGTCTCAAAAATAATCACAAGTAGGCCTAAACTATCATGCAAGAAAAAGCCTAAAAGAGGGGTAAAGAGACAAGTGGTAGCTGCTGGCCTCAAACAGAGGAGAGCCCTTTAACAAAGTTGAAGAGGGGCTCAAAAAAAGACATTTTATAGTTTAGCTCAAAGCCCAGAAATGCTCAAAAAAATAGGGCTAAAATACCATGCAAGATAAGCCCTAAAAGAGAGATTAAACACAAAGGGTGAGGAGGAGGCCTCAAACAGAGAAAAGTCCTTGATCAAACATAAAGATTAGCTCAAAATAAGACTATTTCCAGTTCAGGTCGAAGCCCAAAAATTTAAGCAACAAAAGCTAAGATAGCATGCAAAATAGGGCAAGAAAAGAGGAAATAGGGACTCACCCTTGTAGCACGGGTTTCCAGCAGCTTTTGGTCCAAGAATGTGAGCTCTCAACCTCTAAAAATCAGCTTCAAGGGGCTGGAATGGATGAGGGAGGTGGTAGGCTATGAGTTGGTGTGTAAATGGCCAAGGATAATGGACTTTAGAGCTTGGAAGGGAGAGCTATGGAGGAAGATGGTTGTGTGCCTTGGCAAAAAATCTCTAACCCTTGAAAATGGAGGTGAAGGGCTTCCTTTATAGAGCCAAGAGACTAAAGCTTCTCTTAGAAGCTTCAAACCAAGAGCAAAGATCCTTCATACACGTGTATGGAGGATCCAGTCTGTGCCCTCCAGCTGGCATCCACTCAATCTGTAGAATACTCCGGAAGGTCGTCGGCCAGCAAAATTGGTCGGCCGGCTATTTTAAATGGTCGGTTGGCCATCTATTTGGCCGGTCAGATAAATTGATGGCCGGTGGTGTCTGCCAAGGCCAAAAAGTGGCCGGTGGATGTCCAAATTGAAGCCCCAGAAGTTATCTTTCCAATGGCGCAAACCTTGCATTAAAATTCCTCTTGTGGAAAAAGTTATGCCCATTTTGGTGAAGCCGTGCAGATTCGATCCAACCGGGATGATACCCAACTTCAACCAATCATATCTCCCCCACCCGGACTTGGCTCTAAGAGATTCTTGAGTGCAAAATGAAGCCCTAGAAGTAAGAGTTCCAACGGTGGTGGCCTCATAGCTAAAATCCAAGTACGCAAATGAATAAACCCGATTCAGCGAGGGCTGCTCAACTCTCTCTTACCCGGATTCATGCCGAACTTCTCCCAAACTAGTTTTCTCCTCTCCTTTCCTCTTTTCCTCAACTCCAAACCCCTAAACAAAGTGTTTTGAAAGATTTTTCAAAGAGTTCATCTCTCTTTCATTCATCTCCAACTTGTCCTTGCTCGGTTTACCGAAAAGCGCAACATTTACCAAAATGTGAGCGTCGGAACATCGTAGGAATTTTATTTTCAAAACATTTTGAAAGAGAGGATTTTAAAATCTAAAATCTTTTGATCAAGATTGTTTTGGTCCAAAAGGGGTATGAAGTTGGGATTTGACTCTCTCATTGCTGATGAATTTGAACCTTTGCCCTGCACACCTTTTACCACCAAGTAAACCATTAGTAATGCCCAAGTCTTAAGGGCGGTCAAAAATGGGGTGTCTACACATAGAAAGCAAGAAAAACATGCGCACATGTTGGCTTGCAAGCAAGGCACAATTCACAACTCTCAAAAGCAATAAAGAAGTAAAATATGTGAGAGTATGCCAGATGTTTTTGCACTGGAATTACATGCTAAATGATGCTATAGCATGCAAACTACACAAGCAAAGCATGTTGGAGGCCTTGAAACACAAGGCTAGTGAGGCCAACTACATTATAGCTATACAAAGCAAAGCAAATATGACCAAGACCACCCAAAACAGAGTTAAATCATGGTAAATCAGTAGCAAAATCATGCTAGAGTTAAGCTAACACAAGCCAGAATGATAGGCTAAATCATCAAACATGCTAGG
Source organism: Camellia sinensis (assembly GCF_055761805.1). NCBI lineage: Eukaryota > Viridiplantae > Streptophyta > Magnoliopsida > Ericales > Theaceae > Camellia > Camellia sinensis. The sequence goes on from NC_138972.1 coordinate 68,004,292, forward strand.
CTAGTAAGCATGATTACACTACAAGTACAAAGAGCAAGCAAGAAGTGACCCAACCAGCCAAAAACAAAGTTGAAGCACGTCAAAACATAGCCAAAAACATGTTTGAACTAAGCTACAAAAAGGTAGAAATACATGCACATATGTTAAGCCATCAACACATACAAACAAGATATAAGGAGGGGGGGCCACCCCCTCCTATTTTGGACCTCAAAACCAACTTTCTACAACTGAAATTCCCCTGAAATTCAGTGGTTAAAAGTCCAAGAAAAGATTGTTTCAAAAGCTTTGAAAATTGGCTCAAAATGCTTTACAAGCCAAAGAGCAAAGGGAGTAAACCACCCCCTACCTAAACAAGGCTGAAACCATCATTTTAAGACCTTAAAAACAGAGTTTTTAAAAGTTGAAACTAGCCTAAAACTAGCATGCAAAGGTGGCTAAACAAGCAATTAAAAAAAACTTCAAAGAGGGTAAGGCTTTACCCTTGAAGCACAGCAACAAATAGCCCAATTTCTGAGCACAAACCAAGCTTAAGACCTCAAACCAAGCTTCCAAGGATCCCAACACAAAGATGATCAAGTTTGATCAAGGGTCTTAGTGCAAATATGTAGAGAAAGCTCACTTTCAAGCACAATATATATATATATATATATATATAGAGAGAGAGAGAGAGAGAGAATTCTAGAGAGAGAGGGTGAATTTTAAAGCTCACTTTCAAGCACAATATAGAAAGACAGAGAGTGAATTTTTGCTCACAAAAATTTCTAACCCCTCAAATAGGGGAGGGACCTCCCCTTTTATAGAAAATGCAAGCCAAAGCTTGCTTTCATCCCTTCATACACGTGTATGGAGGGGAGCACCAGTGCTCACCAGCTGGCTCAAAATATCTAAAAATATCTATTGATGCATTGGTGGCCAGCCAGCCATCAGTGATGGCCGGCAGTGGCTCGTTGATGGTCGGCAGGCCTAAATGTATGGCCAGTAGTGCCCAAAAGTGGCCGGCAGTGCACCTAAAGAAGCATGCTGAAAGGACCAACACATGGTCCAAAAATGAGACAAAATTGATGCAGGATTTGGAAAGTGCAAACCTGTGGCGTTCCGCCACGAAATTCAAGCGCTCGACGAGCAATCACACTTGTCATTGGATATACCAGCAAGAACATCCATGTCTTGAGGACGGTCAAAAATGGGGTGTCTACAGTTCTTTTATAAACATTATGTGTTCTTATTCCGGTTATTAAACTAGCATTACTATGTGGCACACATAAGCAAGTACAAAGTAGCCGCAAGAATTAGAGCAACTCAACTCATGTTTGTTTGAAAATGGTTTGAATTTGCCACCCTCAAGTGGGCTTAAAAGATGCGGATTTGCCACCAGACATAGTGGGCTTAAAATATGATTTTGCCATAACAAAATGGGCTTAAAGCTCACATTCATTGAATCGTTCTAATTCAAACAACAAGCCTTCATCCATAGGCATTCATGCACTTTAGCATTTAAGCACATAGCCTCATAGCAAGCATGCGAAACATGGCATCATGGCAATCACACTCATGCAAGTATGCTAAAGCGCAAAACTCACTAAATACTCTAAGCCAAAACAAAAATTAGTTAGAAAAATACATGATCCTAACTATGCAAGATGCCTAATGCAACACATGCGATATGTAATTAATAGGCTCGACTACTAATATGGCATTTGCAACACTTTGATAGCATGCTTTCAAACACATATTCAAAGAAGTGTAATGAAATTGTAATGCAGTTTGAATGATGCGCAGAGCCTCGGTGCATGCAAGACAAATGAATGGATACAAACATGCAAACATGAGGTATGCTAATTGAAATATGATCCCTAATCGAACCATCAAAAGCGATTAAATAAAAGGGAGAAAAATGTGGGGTGGCAAGACATACACACATGCACGCACACTTATTACAACATTATGCCCTCCCGAAGGAGCGCCTGAATGAATAAGCTAACTAGCTATGCTAATTAAGCTAACTATTACAAAACGAAACTAATTAACTATTCTAGTTAACTAATTATACAATAATTAAAACAAATTAACTAACTTATTCTACGCCAATTAAATATTACAAAATGAATTAATTAGCAAACACTTTAACTAACTAATTACAAAACAAGTAAATCAGCTACCACTAATTAACTAAATAAAGCAGTTAAATGGCCTCGAGGGGCGAGGAGCACAAGCATGCTTGGTTGGTTTCCTCCTAAGAATCCACCGCTTTGCTGTTGCAGCCTCTGTTTGCACATGCTTGAACACCAATAGTGCTGCCGATTTTCAGAATGCCTCTGCTCCACCTTAGAAACACACTAGTGCAAAATTTCATTGATGGACGGTCGGCTACCAATGGTGGCCATTGGCCACCATTGGTGGTCGGTCGACCACCCCTTCTCTGAACTTCTTTTTTTTGCTGCAACAGAGAGCAAACAGAGGCAAAGCAGTGTATTCTCAAGGTTTGTGTGTACTGTTACTCTCCTTATCATTACACAAGCTCAAAAGAGTGTAACTTTTGGCACTTAAACCATCAACCAAGCATTTTCCATGCATGATGGCTAAGGAACCAAACTTGTACAAACTTAATGAGTGCAAAACATGACTCAACAAAACCATTACCCTATCATGCCTGACCAAGGGTGATGGTGACTAAGGAAAGTGGCACATTTCATCACTTTGAGTATGAAATGTCCCATTTTCCTCGTGTTCGAATTAACGTCCGATCCGAACACATGCAATGCAGCACAAATATGCTTTATCATGCCTCTTTTACTTGTCCAATTTGTTTACCCATTTTAGATTACCAATCCATTCTTAATTGATTAGTCCAAAAGGTGTGTGTCCTCTAGTTGAGCATGAAAGATACCTCATGCCGTTGATAATGAACCCCCGAGGAGATTAAACCATTAAGCATGAATGTCTCAATTTCACACTTAAGCAAACAAGGGGTTTAAAACCACTTTCAAAGTAAACAAAAGAGTGAAGAATAGAGGGAGATTGCAGAGATTTCAGTGCTGAAATGGAGTGCAAAATAACACTAAAACATGCCATTAACTTAAAAGAAAGATGATCAAGGCAATGAAACAACAAACTGGTGAAGGAAATTGCACTACAACCCTACCATACAAGACTCAAAGGGCCTAACCAGCCCAAAACAGAGCTAAAACAAGTCAAAACAGTAGCAAAAACAAGCTGAGATCAAGTTACAAAATGCTAGAAAAACATGCTCACATGTTAGGCTATCTAGGCATGGAAACAAGACACATGGAGGGGAGGCTAACCCCTCCAATTTTGGACCTCCAAAGAAGGTTTTTGTCACTGAAATAACTTTGATTTTCAGTGGTTAAAAGGCCTAAGAAGTTTGATTTGAATATGCTAAAAGATGGTGCAAAAGCCTACACAATTGAGCAACAAGAAGGGTGGATCACCCCTTAACACAAAATAGCCTCAAACCATCATGTTAAGCCTCAAAAAATAGAGTTTTTTGTAGTTGAAAACCAGCTCAAAAACAATACAAAATGATGGCAAAATAAGTAATCAAAGCAAGTACACTAAGCAAGTGAACTAGCTCAAGCACAAAATAGCCCCAAATTCCAACTCAAACCTCCTTCAAGAGCTCAAACTAAACTCCAAAGGACCTCAGCTCAAAGGTGAGAGTGTTTGGTTAAGGATTCATGTGGAAAATTGTAGAGAAACTAGACTTTAAGGCACAAAATAAGAAGAGAGAGAGAGAGAGAAAAAGAGAGAGAATTTTGTTCTAAAAAATCTAACCCCTCCAAATGGGGGAGAGCACCCCCTATATATAGAAAATCAAGGTTTAAGCTTGAATTCATCCTACCATACACGTATATGAAGATGCACTTCAGTGAGCAACAGGTAGCACAGCTGGCGAACAAATATCTGAAAAATGAGACCAATGGTTGTCGGCCACCACCAGTAGCTGACAGGCACAACTTGTGGCTGACAAGGTCTAGGGCTAGCCAACAGGTTACCCTCCTCTCCAGGCAAGAGAAAACAGGCTCTTGGTCCAAAAACACGCACAAAACATTAAGGTTTAGAGGCTCAAAGACAAGGTGTTCCGCCGAGGACTTCAGGAGCTCAAAACGAACACAAACAAGCACAATCATCGAGTGCACCAACGATGGCGTCCAAGTCTTGAGGACGGTCAAAAATGGGGTGTCTACAATTGCCCGTCTTTGACAGAACTCGGAAGTCATGAAATGACGAGAGTGAATGTCAAAGCCCAGAGATGGCCCATTTTTGTCAAAGCCGAAGACTTGGACAAACAAACAAACGAAACAAAGAACGGTTGCGCCCGCAGGTTGCCTACGTATCCCTTTGCAGGAAATCAAACTAGTGTAGTTCTGGGGCAAGATGCAAAATGATATGCACGATGCAAGAACATAACTTATGAACATGCAATAAGGCTGTAATGAAACATCTAGATGCAAGTGTTATGTAAAGAAATGCTACATTTGAACAAACTGAAGCACGGTACAACAAACTCAAACATGAACAGAAGTAAGTAAACATGAACCAAACTACATTTCATGTAGAAAGGATGTAAGAAAGTTATGCAAACTTAACTACGCATCACACAGGAAAGGCAAAGAACAACACAACCGTCGGGCGCACCTGAGGTGTTAAACAAGGTCCTAATGCGTTGCACACGCGAGGAGAGAGATGGTGTGAACACAGGGACCCACCCAAATGTTTCTAACTAGAGCAGCCTAACGCGCTGCACGCGAGATGAGAGAAAGGTGATGAACATTGAGACACACCAGTGTGTTTGAAACCAAAGTGTCCCAACGCGTCGCACGCGAGAGGAGAAATGAGTAACGAGAACAACGGGACGCACCCAAATGTCTCTAAACTGAAGCATCCTAACGCGTCGTACGCAAGAGGAGAGAGAGGGTGGTGAGAACACCGAGACGCACCCAGATGTCTCTAACAGAAAGCGTCCTAACGCGCTACACGCGAGAAGAGAAAGAGGGTGGTAAGAACACCGGGATGCACCCAGATGTCTCTAACCGAGAGTGTCCTAACGCGCCGCATGCAAGGGGAGAAAGAGGGTGGTGTAAACACCGGGATACGCCCGAATGCTTCTAACCAAAACAAGGAGTGGTGTAAACACCGGGACACGCCCGAATATTTCTAACCAAAACAAGTAATTCGAAGGGCAGGAATGATTTCACCTGAAACTCCTCTAAATAAACTGTACATACAATATCATGCCTGCATAAGAAAGAAACTTAACATAACACAGTAAGAGTGCATGTTCTACGCAAGATTAGCAAAGCATGTTCTATGCAGTAATAACAAAAGCATGTTCTATGCAAAAGACAGAGAAATACATATGCTATGCAATAGGATAGGATGCATGTAGAAAATGCATGCTCAATGCGAGCTTAATAACATGCTCGACGCAAAACACCAAATAAAGAAATGCACGTTCTATGCAACGACAAAAAGCGTGTCTAATAAAACTGACACAGTCGCAACCTCCGATTTACCTCTCGGAGGAGTTACAATATATTTCAAAAGGATACACCTCATTCATATTGACTAGTGATGAGTCATACACTGAAGACATGGTTTGAAACTTCCGCAGAGACACTTTGAGCTGAAAAGTGAACTTTTCTTGCACTCTCTTGAGAACCAAGGACACAAAACAGCAGAAAAACACACAAGGAGAACACTGGAAGTTTTCAGCCACCCTGGAGAAGTGTCGGCCACCTGTCGACCACAAATGGATGTTGTCGACCACTGATGGCAATTTGGGGCCATTTTAGTCTATTCTCCCCAAGCCTTTACGTAAACACACCCAAACTTCATTTCCTCATACCTCCATAGCTGAAAATCTTTCCTCTTCCTCTCTAGACACTTTTCCCTCCTAGATCCGTGCCTTATACGCGTTTTCCAATGCCCCACATGAAGTTGATTCGCTAAAGCCTCTTGATTTCCTCTGTTTTGAACTGATTGAAATTTGTTTTCGGTATTTTTTTCTCCATTTTTGCCACTTGAGGCTTGTTCCCCTCGAGTTACGTCCCTTTTTCCGGGCTTTGACTTTTTCTCTCATTTTCTTTCTCTGAGAGTTGACTTTTGTTGACTTTTGGCATTCTCCAACCATTTTGCTCATTTTCAATCATTTTCTCACCTTCTTTCTAGATGGCAGGCGATATTCCTCATGATGGAGGTTCTTCAGGGATGGAGGGAGATCCACTTCCAGAATGAGATATTAACTAGGTTCTTTTACATAATTCTGAATGTTTACAAAAATAATCTCACATGCGATTATACATCTATTTATAGCTAGAACATGAATCTATAGCATGTAAGGAAAATCATTGAATCAAAACAATTAAGACCCTCAAGGGCATGCAAGTTCCAAGGCAGTAGCCCGATTGCATAAAATGGTCTCTTGGACCCATGCACATTAGCCCTTGGCTTACAAAAACATCACACAAAATAAGAGTTAAACTACTCTTCTTCAAAACATTTCCATGCCCTTAGCTTGGCGGGGTCACCACATCTTTACCTGCACCAAAACCCATAGGGGTGAGCATGCAGCCCAGTAGAGAAACCTTAACAAAGTATATACATTTGTGCCAGATGCACAACGTTTAAAAAGATGCAATTGCTATGCCATGCCATTTCAAGATAATCTCATTAATTTCCACAATTTCACTTTCACATCAAAGGGGCGGTAAATACGACACTGGTAATCCCTAGGCTGGTGTCTGCAAGTAGACTCTACGAGTACTACCAAACCGTCATTTTTACCGGTATTAATCGGAAGGCTCGACACCTATCCACGCGGCTTTCGGGTCTTTCACCCTCGACACTCAGGCCAACTTATCAAATTCATCTACACCCCCTATCCGAACTTACCAACATATTTACCCCATAACACATTACCATTAGTTTTCATTACAATAACATTTTCTTCATGATATAAATCTTTTCAATTTAGATTCACAATGCACAATGATAAATGAAGTAATATACAATGCAATAATTCTTTCCATACCTCTTAGTATTTCTCCAATTCCAAGTGTTTATACAGTGATAATAAATAAATGTCCTTCTCATTTCGCAAAATAATCATGTGTCTTCAACACACCACAACAATTTCTCAACCAAACTATCAGCACATAACCATAACTTCTCATCATGTAAACTTCTTAACATTCCTAGTCATTCCAAGACTACAAGAAATTCACCACATCATCTTTCAAGATTTAACTTCTCAAATCAGTGGTATTCAACAATTATCATATCACAAATTATATATATTCATGCATCTAGCAATAGTTTGAAAATGAGTCCTCCACTTTCTATAACAAGAGGATTATCGCTTTTCTTCCTTTTTGTTACTACATTGAGAAACTCATACTCACTCGCCCATTTTAACACAAGAAAGGAGTTTATTCCATGAAATTTTTGTGTTTACAAAAAGCCCCAAATTTTCTAGGTTTTTCACTAACATTTTCCATTTCTTAAAAAAAAAAAACTCATAGCACAACTCAATCTCAATCCATAAAACTCAACTTTTCACAAAATCCCACTCAAGAGAAGTGTGATGAGTTTTCTTCAAACAAAAATCACCAATCTTTTGAGCCCTACTCCCCATTTTCGAAATACATGGAGGAGCTCATAAAAATCAACAAACACTTGCATAAACATACATATAACTCAAAGGAAAACCCTACCTCAAGCTCAATGAAGAAGATGAAATGAAACCCTAGCTTTGGAAGAAGAGAGAGAGCTTTGATTTCTTCAACCCAAATGAATCCCCAACTTTATATCTTCAAGATCTTGAGAGGAATGATGATGTTCTTGACCCAAGATAAGCAAAATCAAAGAGTTTTAGATGTTTGAGGTGTTTTCTAGAGAGAAGGAGGAGAAATATAGGTTTTAGAGTGAGAGGGAGATGAATATAATGTGAGATATATTTTGATCAAAATGATACAAAAAATAGAGTTTCGGACTGCCCAGTTGGCTGCTCGTGTGGCCCACTTTCTCCGCTCGTACGCTCTAGACAGTAGCAAAATTTCTGGGTGTCAACCTTGGCCACTCGTGTGACCTCTCCCACCGCTCGAGCGGCCCACTTCTGCAGGTGCGGCCTTGGGCCTCGCACGTGCGGTCCTAGCCCAGCAGCTCAAACTTCCAACTTCGCCCCTGGTAACCCGGAATCACCCGCGCACCCTCCGGAACAATCGAAATTTAACAATAAACGAAATGTGAACAAGAAAATCATTCCCAGGCATTTCAAATCCAACGAGGATAAAAGGAAACAAAGCAAAAAGGAAAAGAAAAGGAGGAAAGAAACCGGTCGTCATACATAGCGAGTAGGTCCCTACTTGGCGCGCTAGTAGAGAGGTGGTGGGACACCACCAACTCTTTCCACTTCTCCACCATAGGAGACATGACGATGACCCCGTACGATTTTGCTATGCTCACCGGCATCGAGGTAGGAGGTCGGTCGATCCCATATGATACAGACATGGGAGAGTGGGAGGCTGTCTGGATCTACCTTATGGGGACACGCCCACCTCTTTTTCGATCGGGGATAGTTTGATACAGCTAGTTTGTAGATCACTTCAGAGGGACACAGTCAGAGACCCTAGAGGAGATCGAGCAATACGCCCCAGGTTTCCTAATGTTCCTCTTCAGCACCACCTTATTTGCTAATAGAGCGAACACTGTCAGGCTATACCTCTTGAGTGCTTTGGTGGACTTGCCTCAGGTTCGGCATTACGACTGGGGGGGCGTTGGCCTCACTACTTTGTACTGCTACATGAGCTCGACATCCCGCAGGGGCGGGAACAGAGTCGGCGGCTACTAGAGAGCTTGGGAGGTATGCTTTACTTTTCTGCTTTACATTCCCTGCCGTGCTTTCTACTTTGCACTTTTTGTACACTGCACACACATAGTTTGATTTCTACTTTGCATTTGTACTTTTTGTACGCTATACTACACCCTATGCTTTCTGCATTTTCTCTGTATTCTGTATTCTCTGCATTCTGCATTTTCTAGATATTGCACACATATTCTACTTCCTGCATTACCTATGTTTATCAGTTGTATACTCACTATCGCCCTTTTTCTTTTTGCAGCTATGGATGTACGCATACTTTCTGACAATTGCCTAGAGCCGGAGGTGGAGATGCCTCCTGTTGTGCCGTACTCTCACCAGTATGACGGGAGATGCCAGTAGAGGACCCAAGAGACTCTTTCATTCTTCCGTCGATATTTTGACACAGTGAGGGCAGCAGAGGTAACTCAAAACTCACAGTTCTTTCTACTTTCAGCTCCGATTCATATTGCATATCTAATGGCAACTAACAATTTGTGCATTTGTTGTTTGTAGATCTGATGGCAGCCCTGGGCAACGATGCCAGAGGGTGTCAGATATCAATTCGTCGGCACTTAGGGCGTTTCTTGTTACCGGCTCGTGCTTGAGAGACCAGTAGGCTGAGCCTGGTTCCTTGGCGAGCGCTTCCCGCACCAGACTTTGGGTTTGCCACTGCAGATGGTTCCGATGCCACCTCCGCCATCCATGCGGGCCAAAGAGAGTCTCTCCTCCCAGGAGGTGATTTACTTTACACGAGGCGTGGAGGCCGACTACTTTTTGGGAGAGGGGGACAATGCAACATATATCCGGACGCATCTCATGCCTCCTTTGACGGGTATTCATGCTTGTGCAGGGAGAGCAGCTGATGCCCCTTCGACAAGTAGGGCCCCAGCACCGAGGGGTAAAGCCAGAGAGGTGCCTCTCGCTAGGCAGAGTTTTGGTTGGCCAAAGCTTCCGACTGATTTGACAGGTTGGCGGTATTCTGGAGAGCCTTATCAGATTCTGATTGAGTCTCTGTTGGCTGGTCACAGATATGTCCGAATGCCTGATTCACCTCCGGTATGTACTACAGTTTTCATTGTTTCCATTTTGCTTAGATACTCAGATATTCATTCCTTCTGGACTGATCATTTCAAATTGCCTTTACAAGCACCTACAAGGTACGTCGAGGGATTACTCGAGATGTTGGCCTCATTTGAGGGCATGTTCTTGAGGAGGGAGGCACTGCTCGGCTTCCATGGTATTCAAGTAATTTTTTAGTTTTCTTGCATTTCTGTCACCACATTTCTGCTGACATACTAAAATTGACACTTTAACTGAACACTTCCCCACACTGCACTAATACACTACATGTATAGATCACATCTAACACATTGCATTCACACACCGTATTTGACTTCTGCATGTACTCATTCCGCGCACCATACTTGCATCTGATACACATACTAAGCCTGACATATACCAATTGCCTTTTCAGGTCCCACATTTACCGACAGTACCGGCGGCAGCAGTAGCAGAACGATCAGCACCCTGTAGACACCCCATTTTTGACCGACCTTAAGACTCAGACGTCACCAATTGAGCGCTTGGTGATGTTACATAATGTGCTTGTTCAGAAGTTTCAGAGTCACGACCGTGAGCCCTGCCTCCGGACTTCCGAACCCTCTTTTGTACTTTGCCTCGGTTTGCGAATCAGGCTCAGTTTTCTTTGTTTCTTTTCCTGAGGGAAGGGAGAGGTCCCGTAGACCATCTCTCAATGTCCATAGGCTACATTTGGTGGCCGTAGGCCATTTTTTCCATTTCGGAGTCCGGTTTCCGGTTTTCGGAGCCGTCAGGCCGTGTGCCTCGGTTCGGGACTGCTTAACCATCTCCTATTGCTCCGGTTTTTGGCATACTTCCTTTGTGCTCCCTTTTGAGGGACACTGGGGCCTGAGAAACCCACTTCGTGGCCGAACGCCACTTTCGGTGCTTAACAGCCCATTTTCGGGACCCCGAACTGCGCGTTTTGGCCCCCGAACATTCGTTTTGCAACGGTTTCCGTTCATTTTTGGCAGGTACCTTTGTTTTATCACCAGGGAGGTCACTGAAGGGTGGGAGGCCAGCAATTGTTGCAGCAACCAGTTATACATCCTCCGACGCCCTCCGGCGCCCGTTTTTCGCACTTCCGGGCTAATGTTGAACACCTTGGGCCCATTTTCTTGAACTTTGAACTACATATTTGTGATGTACACACTTGGGAGGACCCTAAAAGTTGGTGGCCGGCCAGTAATTCCACTTGACCCTTTTGACCCCCTCCTTCCGGGCTAGTGTTGAACACCTTGGGCCCATTTTCTCGAACTTTGAACCACATATTTGTGATGTACACACTTGGGAGGACCCTAAAAGTTGGTGGCCGGCCAGTAATTCCACCTGACCCTTTTGAACCCCTCTTTCCGAGCTAATGTTGAACCCCTTGGACCCACTTTCTTGGACTTTTAACCACAGGGTTGTGTTGTACACACATAGGAAGACACCATCAATTAGTGGCCAGCCAGAAAATCTGCTTGACCCTTTTGACCCCTAGCCGGCCGGCTAGGGGGTGTGGCCGGCCGGTCACCTGGAGCAAAAGTAACTGGCCGGCCGAGTTCCTTGCACTGTGCACTTTACAGCTATGGAGCTTTATCCCCCAGAAAATATCTTTATCCGGGGGATATTTTGTGGGGGAAAGTTGCCCTCCTTTTCCCCCACCTTTACACCCCCCTTTTGGCCTTTATAACAAGCAAGCTATATCATTTGTTGGGGTTGGAAAAATTGGTCTTAAAGCTTCCATACACAACTCCATCTTTATCCCTCTCATTTCTTTGAAAACTTCCAAGTCCCTAATCACCATTTCTTCTACACCACCTAGCTCTACCATCACCACTTCATTTCCAGCAACAAGGAAGGCTTCTCAAAGGCTAAAGGAGCTGCAAATTGGTCCAAGAAGCAACAAAAGCTTTAGTCTTCAAGGGTGAGTAACATTTCTCCTCTTTGACCCTTTTTCTTGATCTATTTGTAAGCCCTACATGCTTTTTGTTTCAAGCTCCGGCCCTAACTGAAAGTGGCCCTCTTTTGAGCTCATCTTCACTTTTCATTAAGGGCTCAACCCTGTTTGAGCCCTCCATGATGCACTTGCTTCATTGATCCTCTTATATATCATAATCTTGCATGCTATTTTTGGCCCATGAGTAATCTGTTTTTGAGCATGATGTAATCTGTGAATGTGCTTATTTTGGGCCCTTCTTCAACATTGTTGAAGGGCCCTTCACCATTTGGTGCCTCCATGTGTCACTTGTAGTTATATCCCTTATTTGGCCCCATTTTTGCATAAATTGGCAGCCCCCTTTGCTTCTGTTTTTGGACCTTGGTCCGAACTTAAAGTGGCCTTTTTTTGGCCTATACTTCATGTTTCATTAACATTTTTTTTCTGTTTGGTGATTATTTTGTATACTTCATGTTATAGCACCTTTTGAGCCTCAATCTTGTGCCTTTTTTTTAGCATGTTTGTATATTGATTCGAGGCTTTCCATATACTGTAAACACTCATATTTTTGGTCCCTCTTCAATGTTGTAGAAGGAACTTTTTCAGTTTGGATTTTTCTTATATCACTTGCTTCATTACCCCTCTTTTGGCCCCTATTCTTGCATGCCATTTTTACCCTACCTATGCTTGCTGTTTGGCCATGTTTATAACTGTGAAAGTGCCTTTTTTGGGACTGCCTAGCTTCTGTCCTTGCATTGCATGTCCATATTGTGCATGTTTGGCATAGCTATAGGCCATTTCGGGTGCCTAATGTTGCATTTCGGGACTATTCCATGCATTTGGTGTCATTTTGCCTCATTTCGGGACTGTTTTCCCCCATATTTGACTGCTGAAATTCCATTAGAATGATTGCTATCCATTTCATGTCATTGCATCACATTCTGCCATCGCCTCGGTTTGCGTGCCCGTGTGCACGCATTTCGAGGCACTCCATTTTCATCCGCCGGCATCCTATGTGAGTGTGGCTGAGGCTCACTCATGTTGGTATAAGCCCATATCATGTTTCCATGTCATTACATCACATTCTGCCATTGCCTCGGTTTGCGTGCCCGTGTGCACGCATTTCGAGGCACTCCATTTTCATCCACCGGCTTCTTATGTGAGTGTGGCTGAGGCTCTCTCATGTTAGTATAAGTCCATGTTACCTTTTCCATGCCATTTTGGACACTTGCATTGCATATACCGTCGCCCCGGTTTGCGTGCTCGTGTGCACGCATTTCGAGGCATGTCATTCCATAGCATTGTGTATGTTAGGATTGTATCTTAGTTGCATTTCATGCATATCATGCATATTGCATCATGTTCGGAATAGGAGTTAGCCCGGGCACGGGAAACGAGGTACATTTCGTACTCCAAGTGACGGAATGTGTCTCAATTCCCCAGTCACCGATACTCCGGATTGTCCATGATGGAGTTAGGTTTTAGCTGTAGTTTCATGTGCATTCATTCTATATTGAGTTGTGCATTTCGACTCCTCGGCCATCATGCCTCGGTATGCGTGATTGGTGGCACGAGGATCGAGACATGCATATATCTATGCAAATACATTGCTATGCCCCTTTCCTGCTCTCTGTTGCAGCAAAACGAAGAATCAACAACCTTTTGGGGCTAGGCACGCATTTCAAGAACAGGTGTAAACAGAGGCTAATTGGGGCATTCCGGTGGATTTCCGCGCAAGACAACCCGGACATGCATCATCCATCGAAAGCAAGGCAGTCCCTGGCTTGCATGCCAGTTTTATTTATTTTCTTAGTTAATTTGTTAATTAATTAGAATTTTGTAATATTTTGGACTGTAATATTCTTTTATTCGGGACTGTAATATTTTGACTGTATTATTTATTCGGACCCTCTGCGCGAGGGCACAACTGTAATAAGTGTGCGTGAGTGTGATGTATGTCTTCCAACCCCACGTCTTTCTCCCTTTTATTTATCCGCTTATGATGGTTAGATTAGGGCATATTTCAATTAGCATACAGTATGACGGCATGTTCGCATTCATTCATCAGTTTTGCATGCACCGGGCTCGGCGCATCATACTAACTGCATTGTGCTTTCAATTCCAAATTGAATACATGACAGTTGTAGCATCTCATATGCCATCTTAGAATAGCCGAGCCTGCTATAGTTGCATTTTGCATGTGTTGCATTAGGCATTTTTGTATACTTAGGATCATGCATGATTTCTAATGAGTTTTTGTTTTGGCTTGGAGTACCCGGTGAGCTTTATGCTTTAGCATCCTTGCATGCGTGTGAGTGCTGCCACGAATAGCATGCTAACCATGAGGCTATATGCTTATGTGATATATCTGCCTGGATGCCTGTGGGTGAAGGTTGGGTTAGTTGGATTGGAATAAATCATCAAATGTTTTAAGCCCACTAGATAGTGGCAAAACCATCTTTTCTAAGCCCACCTGCGGGTGGCAAAATCTGCATTTTAAGCCTACCTGCGGGTAGCAAACCATTTTCAAAAAAAAGCGAACATGAAATGTTTTGTTCCAATTCAGGCGACTCAGTCTATACTTGTATGCTGCGCGCATCACATAGTAACCTAGGCTAATAACCGGAATAAGAACTCACAATGTTTCCAAAAATAGATATCATGGTTAGTAGAGGCCGATCTTTGATCGGGCGAGCGGGGGTGCTCACGAAGTGACCTTCTCCAATCGTACCCAAGTTCCCGAGCCGAGGCAACTTTGGTGATGACGGACACGTGGCCTTTTGGCACCGAGTCAGGGTTTCCTAAATTTCCCAAAATAAAATATTTAGGTGGCGACTCTGTATCTGGCAAAGCAGTCCATGTTTGGCACTTCTTTCAAAAATCAGTTTTCTCAAAACGATTTGCCGGATTTGGACTCTTTGGTTCAGATTAAGAACCGTGACTACGAAAGTCGAGTCCGAGCTGTGGCGAGGTCCCCCGCGGGCCTGTTACACACCCCTTCCAGCAGCAAAGAGAGAGAGACAGGCTCCGGCACGCGATCGAGGGAGACGTCGTGAGCCTATCATGTACGATGACGATGAGACCAACGAGACCAAGGAGGATGTAGGTCAGCATGCTGAGTCATCCAAGAGTGGAGACGATGATGCTGGCTCAGATTCTGCTAGTGGAGATGAGGCTGAGCCAGGCTCTAATACATAGGGTGATAACGACTTCGGTTCAGGTTCTGATAGCGGTGCAGATGGGGACAGCTCTACAGAGGCCACTCCGCCGAGGAAGAGGACGAAGAGGGCCTCTAGAGCTTGAGCTAGCTGGCGCCGATTCATATGTTTTTGCTAGTAGTGTTGGCATATTGTACGGCCTAGACAATTTTATTTTCTTTAAAATCTTGTACTCTTTTGTAAAAAAAAAACCATGATCGGAATGAAAATAGCTTTTGAAAAAGTGTTGTATTTTGTATTCTGAGCAACGCACGAGCACCACATAGCATAAAAACAAGATTGATGGACATTGAACATTACACATTGTATTGGCATTTTCTCCATCAAGTAATGAACCAACCAACACATAACAAACAAAGTAAAACAACTCGATGAACAACTAACAACAACTCGATAAACAAAAACAACACAAATACAACTCGATAAGCAACACAACAACTCAATAAACAACTCAAAACAACTTAAAAATGACTTAACATGACTACTTAAACAAAACAACAGAATGCACCAAGAGCAGAACAAAACATAGGTTCTCAGCACTCTCGATACGCAGGGAGACCAGAGGAATTCTACCAGCCATAAACAGAGGCTGTCGGCCACCAGTGGTAGCTGTCGGCCACCAATAGTGGCTGGTCGGCCACCAACACTGGCCGGTCGGCTATTAGTGCAGGGGGCCTTCAGATTACTTGCGCCTGTCTTCCACTCAATGCCTTATCTTTTACAAAAGTTTCGGACTTCGTAGTTTCTTCATTCCAGCTCAGTTTTTGCCATAAATGGAGCCATTCTTTGCCAAAAAAAACTATCAAATTGGATTGCAACTTTAGATGGCTCGAAAAAAGTGAATTTCCAAGGTTTCGAGATAAATGCGTTATTCCCGCTAAGTCGTACCCCACTGTGTTTTCCGTTTTTTCACGCCGCAGCTAGGTGTTGGAACTCGGTTACACATGTGTTTAGCTTTGGAGGGCAAGAGATATACCCTCCAATTGAAGAATTCTAAGTTCTGATGGAATCCCGGCATGATAAGGAAATCCTGTCCCAGTCTCGTTTTGGCCACATCCAAGCTTTAGGAAGGATGTGTGGGCTCACTTTACATGAGGCTCGATCATTAGTTCACAATGGAGAGCTGGACATTCCCAGTTGATTCATCGGTTTTCTGACGCTGGTGATCGTGGCAACCGTCTTTGGCAGAGTTTACGGCAGCATGCCCTTTGTTTGTGCATGTTGGCACATTTCTTTCTTGCCCATGGTTTCGGAGGGTCTAGCGTTCATTTGATCGAAATGGCCCAAGGCTTGAAAGAGGGCAAAAGCTGCATTGGCTTAGCATTGGCCGAGACTTTGATGGGCTTAGACGCCTTCCATCGACGGGAGACAACCAAATTCGCATGAAGTCCACTACTTTTGCAGGTAATGTTTCCCACCCTATCTCACATGTGTTTCTCACATCACTCGGCACTCATGCTCTGTTTTTCTCTCAAAACCCTTTTTCACTTTTCTCTCCACATACACCTCTCTATTCTTTAATCTCTCTTATTTTTCATCCCTCCCCAGATATGGTTCATGGACAGGTTAAAGGTAGTGGACTCTTGCCTTGCATATTCAGCGCGAGGCTATTTCTTTCGCCAACGGTTAGTTGATTTTCTGAATTAGGGGTGGTGGTGCCATTGGATGTGCAACAAGTCCGCTGCTGACATTGCTTGGCGTTGCCCCTCGTTTGATCTGCCCGAGATGAGCTACAACATGTCTCGACAACCTAGCATTTAGTTGATTGGCTTGACACACTATATCTTCTATTTCCCATTCCAGTTCAGGCGTCAGTTTGGACATGACCAGACTTGCCCTGAAAAGGGGGTAGAGTACTCGGCTTTATTTCCCATCTGAGGCTCACAACTAGCCGGATATCCCACTATTTGGAGGACAAGAAACTTCTGGATCCCACTCCCAATTTTAATTGTACCTTATCTGGCTAATGCATAGCTTGGCTTGAAGAAAAAGCTCAAACCAGGCCTACTTTAGCATCTGAAGCTTCCACAAGCTCAGGGAGGGGACATAAGAACACCTAATTCATCTATGTCCCAAGTTTATTGCTTTCATCTGTACTTTCAAGTTTTCCTTTTGAATGTAATAAAAAGCAACTTTGATTTGCATCGAGAGTTGTAGAACTTTGTATTAAAATCAATGAAATTGGAGTTGTGGGCACTAAAAATTTTCCTTTTGGTCCAAAAATGATCTAAGTTGCAAAAAGATTAATTTGAACAAAATCAACTTTTATTATAACTTTTCAAAACCATTTTCGATAAAGATCACAACTGGACACACAAGGAATCTATCCTTGAGATGTACAACGCCGAATCCAATAACTGGAAAGTTTCCCATTGTTTGAATAGCACTGCACTGCATTGTAACCAGCTCTCACAGTGAAGATCATAACCGAACTCTTGGATACAAAAACGAAAAGGATGACCTGAATAATCTCATGGACACAGTTGATTTGGAAGTGTTTATGGCTGGACTTCGGAATGAGTTGCCTACGTATCCTGACGATGGGAATCAAGCCTTATGTAGTTTGGTTCGGGTTTACTCATGTATTAACACTCTCCTTTTGCGCTCTAACTTTTGCCAAGGCTGCCCTTTCTGGGTTTTCAACCTTGCGAGCTCAGTTTTTCTTTTTTTCTAATTTTTTGTGCTTTAACTTTTGCCTATTCGCCCTTCCGGGTTTTCGGCCTAGCGAGCCATTCAAGGATAGTATTTCTTCAACTTGTCCATGTTGATTGGTTGGGAGAATTCTAGGCCATCTAGGTCCATAAGAATGACAGCTCCACCCAACCAGATAGATTTAATGATGTAAGAACCAATCCAATTAGTTCTGAACTTGCCCCTAGGGTTATGGATGGAAGCTCGGTTGTCATTCAGCACCGGATCCCTTTCTTTAAGATTCCTAGACTTAACTTTCTTGTTGAAAGCCCTGACAATTCTGCGTTAATAACCTTGGACGTGGTACAGTGCTTTCAGCCTCCTCTCATCGAACAACATTAGTTCCTCGAACCTGCTCTGCTGCCAATCTACTTCTGCTATCTGGCACTCAGCCATAACTCGCAGTGACGGAACCTCAACTTCAATCGGCAGAATAGCTTCCATCCTATAAACCAGAGAATACGAAGTTGCCCCAGTCGATGTCCGAATTGATGTTCTATAGCCCCAAAGAGAAAATGGCAGTTTGTTTCGCCAGTCCCTGTAGATTTCCATCATCTTCTATAGAATGTGCATGATGTTCTTATTGGCAGCCTCACTAGCTCCATTGGTTTGTGGCCGATATGTGGATGACTTATGAAAAGCCACGTTGTATTTCTCTAACAAGTCGATCACTTCTTTCTTAAAATGGGAGCCATTGTCTGAAATGATCTCATTCGGGACCCCATAATGACAAATAATGTTATTCCTGTTGAACTTGGCTACATGCGACGCTTTTAGCACTGCATAGGATTGGGCCTTGACCCACTTTGTAAAGTAGTCTATTGCCATCAGGATATACTCATGCCCATTCGAGCCTCTCGGCATAACTACCCAATAATATCAATTTCCCAGACTGAAAACAACCATGGTGAAGTTATGTTGTACAGCTTCAATGGCAGAATGTTCATGTGATTTGCATGAATTTGGCATTTGTGGCATCGCTGAACAAACTAATACAATCCTTCTCCATGGTTGACCAGTAATAACCCCGCCTGAGAATCTTTCAAGCTAGCATTACCCCGCTCATGTGCGATCCGCACTCCCCTCTATGGATGGCTTCCATTAGGCACTTCAATTCTTTCGCATCAACACACTACTTGTGCATTCCCGATGGCCCCGTTTGTACAACTTACTCCCGCAGATGATAAACTGAGTAGCCATTCACTAAATTGCCCTTTTATCTTTGGCATTTGCCTCTAGTGGATAAACCTCATTTTCCAAGAAGTTCCAGATATCATGATACCAGGGGTTTTGATCTTGTGCTTCATCTATTGCGGCGATCAACTCTTAGGCCGGCACACACCTCTGTTCAATAATAATCGGACGCATCCGGACTCCAAAAGGGATGTCTATCATGGAAGATAGAGTTGATAAAGCGTCAGCGAACCTATTGTTCTCTCTTAACAGATGCGTGAAGGTTAGCTTCTTAAACTGATGAATCAGAACATCCAGGGTCTGATGATAGATTTTCATCATTTCTTCTTTAACTTTCCAGTCTCCTTTCGCTTGAGACACAACCAGGTTTGAGTCCCCAATGACGTTCAACCTTTTTGCCCCTAGTTATAGGGCAACTTACAAGCCTGCAATACATGCCTCGTATTTTGCTTCATTATTAGATACCTTGAACCAAAGTTTGAAGGCTAAAAGTATATGAAAATTGTCAGGTGCTATTAGCAACACCCCTATCCCATAACCATATTGATTAGATGCTCCATCAAAGTACATGGTCCAAATCTCTTCCTCAACCTACAAAATAGCTTTATCTAGGAACAAATACTCTACTGCTTCGCCTCCCTCCACTGGGTGATCTGCCAGGAACTCTGCTACCGCTCTCCCCTTGACGGACTTGCAAGTCACATATTTCAGATCAAATTTGGAGAAAAGAAGCAACCAACAGGCTAGTCTACCCGTAAGCACTGGTTTCTTGAAGAAATATTTGATGGGATCTAATCTCGAAACCAAAATTATGAAGTGAGCTAACAGGTAATGCCTCAACTTCTTGGTAGCCCATACCAGGGCTAAGCAAGCCTTCTCCAATGAGGTGTAACGGGTCTCATACTCTAGCATCTTCTTGCTCAGGTAATAGATGGCCTTCTCTGCTCTATCTTCAGATTCTTGCGCAAGCATGCCGTCCATAGTCGTGTCGCTTATTGACAGATACAAAATCAACAACTTCCCTGGCAGTGGCGGTGACAACACGGGTTGGTTCTGAAGATACTACTTGATCTGCTCAAAAGCAAACTGGCATCGGTCATCCCACTGGAATTTCTTTCCTTTCTTCATGAGACCAAATAGTGGTTCACAAGTCAAGGTTAATTTTGCAATAAAGCATCTTATGAATTTCACTTTACCACCTAGAAAGCCTCACACCTCATTTTCAGTCCTTAGTGGTGGCATTTCTAAGATAGCCTTGATTTTGGAAGGATCAACCTCAATGCCCCTCTGTGTGATCAAGAAACCCAATATTTTTCCTGTTATGACACCAAAAGTGCATTTCTGTGGATTTAGCCTCAACCAATATTCTCTGATCCGTTGGAAATATTTCTTCAAGGCAGTGTAGTGGCCCTTTCTTTCCTTGGACTTGACAATCATGTCGTTCACATATACCTCAACCTCTTTGTGGATCATATCATGTAGAATAACGGTCGTAGCCCATTGATAAGTAGCCCCAGCATTCTTCAGACTGAACGGCATCACCCTATAGCAGTAGGTTCCCCACGGCATGGTGAAGGCAGTCTTCTCCCTATCCTCAGGTGCCATCAAAATCTAGTTGTACCCGGAAAACCGGTCCATAAAAGAGAGCAATGTATGGCCTGCGGTGAAGTCCACCAATTCATCGATGTGCGGTAGAGGAAGTTGTCCTTCGGATTAGCTTTGTTCAGATCTTTGAAATCCACACACATCTGAATTCTGCCATCTTTCTTCGGCATCGGAACAATATTGGCCAACCAAGTCAGATACTCAGATACTAGCAAAAACCCTGTCTCTATCTGCTTGGTGACCACCTCCTGGATTTTCAAAGCCCAATCCAGGCGTATTCTCCAAAGCTTCTGCTTGACAGGTCGGGCCTCGGGATCAAAAGGGATCCGATGCTGTACAATCTCAAGATCAATTCCAGGCATGTCTTCGTAAGACCACGCGAAAACATCTTTGAAATCTTTTAATAAAGTGACTAAGCGCTCGCGTTCCTCCGAAGACAACGTGGACCCGATCTGGACCAAACACGGATCCTTCTCAGTACCCACATTAATTGTAACGATTTTATCAACAAGGGGTTTTACAAACCTCTCCTCTTCTCGATCAATCAAATGTTTCAAAACCAGAGGAATTCCTTCCCCGTCGTTTTTATCAAAATTTTAAAAGTCATGATCAATGCAATACACAAGTGGCACAGAGAAATACTCAGAAATAGCAGTGGTATCATTCTCATTCAAAGTTTCCAGCTCATCCAATTCCTCGGTTATAGCCGACTCAAAAAAAAATGAAAAAGACGACCTGGACAAAACAATGGCATCCAGGTTATCAACCCCAGGAATACCGGACTCCGACTAGAAGAACTGGAATCTGATTCTAACTCCGCAGACTTTGTGGAATCAAATTCCGACTCACTACCTGATTCAGAACTGCTGGACAAACGGCCCTCCTCTAGCTGCCAAACAAGAGAGGGTGCGATAGATGCATCTAGAATACCATCGGAAGAGTCCACACCTGATTGATCTCTGATCATGGAAACAATGAAGTCACCCACTAATCTCTCTGGTTTGATCTGAGGATCCGAAAGAAGACAGGCTAGTGCTGCTCCTATCTCAAGTTCACTGCTATTGGGCTCACCCTCTACACTCTGTTCTACCTCAGCAGGCAAGTCAGTCTGTTCCTCTGTGGCTTCATCCTCTTGCAGCTGTAAGTCGAAGAAAATCTCAAAGCCGGGCAGACACCGCTTCTCAGAGTTCAACCATGGCTCAGGAAAGCTGGAAAATGGGAATTCTCCCCCTCTCGGACAGAGCACCCATTCAGAGTTCCCTGAATTGGTCTATGTACAAGATCATAGTGCTTCCCGCTTTGCTTAGCTTTGGCTCTTCCTACCATTTCCTTCCCTTTTCTCACCCAGTCCTCTTTGGTAAGCATGTAGCCTAAGCCAAAGGCATGAGGTTTATATGGCAATTCGGCTAGTGCGGTAACGCCCTTTCAGCCGCTCTTTCCTAATCCCATCCCAGGTATATGCTATAGCTTATTCATGAGGTAGACTGATTGAGCACTAACGTACAACCCCTCATCAATAGCTAAGATATCTTGCACCATCTGGGCCTCAGCCAAGATAAAACCAAACAAGAAAACATCCTCGTTACCTTGTACAATCTGCAGTACTAGTGTAGTGACCTCCGGCGGAGGATGTATAGAAGAGTTCCCGAAAACAATGACTACCCCTTTTCCAATAGGGTACCTCAGCATCTGATGCAAGGTGGAAGAAACAGCTTTTACTTGGTGCAGCCATGGTTGCCCAAGTACTAAATTGAAGGTAGTCGAAACATCCAGGACGTGAAACTCAATGTCCTGTTGTGCCGGGCCAACCTGTGTTCTGATTTGAACTGTTTCCATCACCTCTCTACTTGTGTTATCATAAGCCCATATCACTTGGGCCGTTGGTACAAAATCTGCCGACTTCAAGCCAATTGCATAGGTCGTGCACGACGGACAAACATTAATTACAGACCCAAAATCAACCAGTATAACGGGCACCCACTTCTCTCTACATTCAACGGAGATGTATTGTGGTTTGTTATGCACAGAGCCCTCGGGTGGCAATTCCTTATTAGAAAAGGTCAAAGATGGCGCATCACCTCCCGGGAAGACAAGTCCCACCAGTTGTTCTGGAGTTGTATCAATAGATAGCTTGGCCTTATCCATTGTAGACAATATAGCTTGTCGGTGCACGCGCCAAGCCATGAGCAACCCCTAGATGGATATGTCTGCTTGGATCTTCTTCAA
This sequence comes from Camellia sinensis, assembly GCF_055761805.1. Classification (NCBI taxonomy): domain Eukaryota; kingdom Viridiplantae; phylum Streptophyta; class Magnoliopsida; order Ericales; family Theaceae; genus Camellia; species Camellia sinensis. Next base: position 68,027,105 of record NC_138972.1, read on the forward strand.
CTGCTTCAGTATAACTTCTTCTTCTAATAGTTTCTCCTTCTATTTTTCAGCTTCCTTATCCTTTCCAGATACTTCTGGTTGGTCCAGGTGTGGGGACTTGAAGTACCGCCCGCTCCTAGTTATGTGATCCACTTCCTCATAATACCAAGTATCATCTGGCAGACTTTGTCCCCAATCTTCATCAGTGTGGGCAAGATGCAAATCATCATCTTCCCACCATATTCCTCTGGCAACCGACAAGCAACTGTCCTATTCCGTTGTAAGTATTCCCACATCCACATCATAGTCATTCCTTGCAGGGCTTTTGGCTTTTCCAGTTTTCTGACCATTCTCAGCTCTTTCCTGTTCAAACCGCTTCAATGCGGCCTCTTGCTCTATATCAGCTATATTAACACTACTCAATTCCTGAGCAAAATTCTTAGTACCGGTGCTCTCCAGCAACTTTCCCTTGTCATTGACCATTCCGGCCCTTATAGCAGTTCTTGCTTCTGGCTATTCCAGCTTTGGTTGAAGTCCCTCATCCACATCAGGTTCATCACTGAGCCACCTCGAGTTGTCTGTCGACTCGTTTAGATCGAACCAATCAATCTACACATTCTCAGATCTTGCTTTATCGTAGAACTGTAGATTGCTGATGTCCTCCTTGAGGTTGGCTAAGTCATCTAATCCCTAGCTCGGGCCATCCTCCCAGACTACATTGACCTCCCTTCCTATTGGCAACTCTACCTCTAGTGTGGCCTGATTGGTTGGCATAATGTAGCGGCACGGGTTGTATTCCTCCCCAACTAAATCCACAGATCCCTCAGGCGTTGAACTAACACTTCCATTCTCCACCAAGGCTACCTTGTCTCCCTCTTCCACAGTCACCACCACAGGTTTGGGTTGGGATATGGACGTACTTATCATGCACAAGTCTGTGCTTTCCAGGATGAACAACGCCAGCTTAGGTAGGTGGGAGGGTCTGATGTATATAATGGGGTCATGAGGGACAACCAGTGTATGGATGAGATTTACTTGCCAAGGTGGAGGGACCTGGTTATATGGTGGGAGGGGATTTGTAGTGACGTTAGTCTTTTGAGGAAGCGCTATCACCTTATTATCAATGAGATCTTGAATCTCATGACGCAATCTGAAGCATTGGTCGGTGTCATGACCATGCTGTTGGTGGAAGACGCAGTACTTGGCCGGGTTATGTTTCGGGAGAAGAGGGTCGGGTAAGGGGCAAGGCTCTAGTGGCATCAGATGCCCTTTTTTGATCAGGACTCTCAGGGCTACGGATAAGGACATGTATAGAGGGGTAAAGACCCTTTGGCCTCGAGGTTGGTGTTTCGCTGTTTGTGAGGTTGTATCGGATGTACCGACAAAGGGATTGGCAGTTTTCAGTGTGGTGGTGACCATACCAACATCAGAAGGCCTTGCAGTTGCACTACTACTCGTAGCCGCATTGGAACTGCGCGTGAAAGCCCTCTTAGACTGCTCTTTCTCGTGGTCTATCAGACCCTGCTTCATTGCATCCTCTATCTGCACCCCTATTTCGTGGAGGTCAGCAAAAGTAGGCAGAGGTATGACTATCATCTTCTATAATAGCCTTGGTTGTAAATTACGGACGACCATTCTAATTTGGTCTTTTTCAGCTCGCCGGGTGGTCATCGTGGAGGCCTTGGAGCTCCACCGAGTGACAAAATTAGAGAAGCCCTCCTTCGGCTCCTGGCGAGTTGCCTTGTGATCACAACTTGTGACCTCGATTTGAGTGTTGTAAGAGTATTGAGCAATAAAGGCCTCAGCCATCTCTTCCCAGCTCCTCTTTACAGAATATTCAAGTTTAGCATACCAAATGGCCGCGATACCTGATAGGGTTTGACCGAAGAGGGATAACTTCTGCAGCCTAGATAGGCCCATCGGCCGTAGAATGTCTGAAAATAGCCGCAAGTGGACTATGGGATCACCCAAGCCATCAAAGCGGTCTATATGCGACATTTTAAACCTATCTGGCAATGTCACTATCAAATCCGTATAGCCGTCCCCTATATCCGGGATCGAATTCACACCCTGAGCTCGTTTAAAGAGCTTTTCCAGGTTACTCATTTTCAGCACAATACGGTCGACCTTAACTCAAACGGCGCCTTTGTTAGGTAAACCGGTGCTTTGGAAGTCTGGGGCAGAATTGGCTCTGCTGGAATGTCCCCATTTTCCTAGACATTAGTTGTAATCTCGGGTATTAAAACCCTGACTGGTGGTGGATGTGTAGCAGAAGCTGCTGCTTGTTGTGGCTGTTGTTGCTGCTGGAGCCTACTAATCAACTCAGCCTGCTGGGCTGCAATTTCTACTTGGTGGGCGGTGACTTCCGCTTGGCGAGCAGCATCTAGTTGCATATTCTCAATAGTCTGTTGGAGTTTGCAGAGCATTTCTTCCGTATTGACTAAGGGGTGCTGATCTATCGCAACTGGTGTGTACCCTCTTTCTGAAGTCGAAGCAGAAAACTAGACTTCGTTGAATGAAGGTAACTATCGAACTGGTGAGTTATGCCTGACTCCCTTCCGTCTTATGATCGGGGGTAATGAAGCAAACACTGGCTATCCTCTTACAAGATCCCTAGATCGGTAAAGTCGCCTTACTCGAGTCCAGAGTGCTTGGGGGGTAACTGCCTCATCTGAAGCAATCGTGAAAAACTACCTTGCAAAAAGAAAATAAAGCAAAAGAAACAAAAATCAGAAAACGCACAGCACCTTGGCTCAAACAAAAACAACCCGCAGTTGCAATCTTAAGCTGGATAACTATACTCAAACACTGATTTTTGCCCCAAAGTTCTGCCTCAAAACTAATACCCTCAAACTGATACCCAAACTTGCAACTGATACGTACATTCCTGTAGAGTTTCACTTTAAAAGCACGTATCAAGCAAGTGAGAGCCAAAACACCCCTATGATGGGGTAGGGTTACCCTGTCCTAATTTCATCAGGAGCTAGGGATTCACGACGCAAACAAGCGGTTTCAAACAATTCTTGCATTCGAGTGAGCGACCTGTCCTAGTTTGGAACAGTCTCTATGGCTTCCGATATGTAACTAGGTCGATTGGTCAAAAATGATACCTAAGCAAGACTGCCTAATAAACCTCTCACACCTAACACCGAGAAGTGAAAGGAAGATCAAACGGTGTAGCGATAGCCCAGATCCAAGGGTTGTGTTCCCATCGTGGCAGAGCCCGTAACCGGTCAACCTTATGGAAAGCTTTTCCAAGAAAGCCTCCAGCAAACCGTTCAAGAATAGCAGATGGCAAACACTGTGACTTAGGCGCATCAATGCAAATGCAAACGCAAAGAAACACATAAGTGTAGATAAAACAACATATCATGAGTTCGAGTTAAGTTTTCTAAACCCCCAACGGAGTCACCAGAAACTGTAGATTACCAAGCAAGTACAAACTAGTCGCAAGAATTGGAATAACTCAACTCATGTTTGTTTTCGAAAATGGTTTGAATTTTCCACCCTCAACTGGGCTTAAAGGATGCGGATTTGCCACCAAACATAGTGGGCTTAAAACATGATTTTGCCACAACAAAGTGGGCTTAAAACTCACATTCATTGAATTATTCCAATTCAAACAACAAGCCTTCATCCACAGACATTCATGTAGTTTAGCATTTAAGCACATAGCCTCATGGCAAGCATGCGAAACATGGCATCATGGCAATCACACTCATGCAAGTATGCTAAAGCGCAAAACTCACTAAATACTCTAAGCCAAAACAAAAATTAGTTAGAAAAATGCATGATCCTAACTATGCAAGATGCCTAATGCAACACATGCGATATGTAATTAATAGGCTCGGCTACTAATATGGCATTTGCAACACTTTGATAGGATGCTTTGAAACACGTATTCAAAGAAGTGTATTGAAATTGCAATGCAATTTGAATGATGCGCCGAGCCTCAGTGCATGCACGACAAATGAATGGATGCAAACATGCAAACATGAGGTATGTTAATTGAAATACGATCCCTAATCTAATCATCGAAAGTGATTAAATAAAAGGGAGAAAGACATGGGATTGGAAGACATACACACACGCACGTAGACTTATTACAACATTACGCCTTCACGAGGGAGGGTCCGAATGAATAAGCTAACTAGCTACACTAATTAAGCTAACTATTACAAAACGAAACTAATTAACTATTCTAGTTAACTAATTATACAACAATTAAAACAAATTAACTAACTTATTGTAAGCTAATTAAGTATTACAAAACGAATTAATTAGCAAACACTATAACTAACTAATTACAAAACAAGTAAATTAGCTACCACTAATTAACTAAATAAAGCAGTTAAATGGCCTTGAGAGGCGAGGAGCACATGCATGCTAGGTTGGTTTCCTCCCAAGAATCCATCGCCTTGCCATTGCAGCCTTTGTTTGCACATGCTTGAACACCAATAGTGCTGCCGATTTCCAGAATGCCTCTGTTCCACCTCAGAAACACACTTGTGCAAAATTTCATTGATGGCCAGTTGGCTACCAATGGCGGCTATCGGCTACCATTGGTGGCCGGTCGGCTACAACTGGTGGCCGTCGGCCACCACTGGCCACTCCTTCCCTGAACTTCATTTTTTTGCTACAATAGAGAGCAAACAGAGGTAAAGCAGTGTATTCTCAAGGTTTGTGTGTACTGTTACTCTCTTTATCTTTACACAAGCTCAAAGGAGTGTAATTTTTGGCCCATAAACCATCAACCAAGCATTTTCCATGCATGATGGCTAAGGAACCAAACTTGTACAAGCTTAGTGAGTGTAAAACAAGACTCAACAAAATCACTACCCCCATCATGCATGATCAAAGGTGATGGTGACCAAGGAAAGTGGCACATTTCATCACTTTGAGTATGAAACATCCTATTTTCCTCGTGTTCGAATTAACGTCTAATCCGAACACATGCAATGCAACACAAAGATGTTTTGTCTTGCCTCTTTTACTTGTCCAATTTGTTTATCCATTTTAGATTACTAATCCATTCTTTAATTGATTAGTCCAAAAGGTGTGTGTCCTCTAATTGAAAGTAGGCTTAAACCACAAGTTCCTTGAGCATGAAAGAGACCTCATGCCATTGATAATGAACCCCCGAGGGGATTAAACCATTAAGCATGAATGTCTCAATTTCACACTTAAGCAAACAAGGGGTTTAAAACCACTTTTAAAGTAAACAAAAGAGTGAAGAATAGAGGGAGATTGCAGAGATTTCAGTGCTGAAATGGAGTGCAAAATAACACTAAAACATGACATTAACTCAAAAGAAAGATGATCAAGGCAATGAAACAACAAACTGGTGAAGGAAATTGCACTACAACCCTACCATACAAGACTCAAAGGACCTAACCAGCCCAAAACAGAGCTAAAACAAGTCAAAACAGTAGCAAAAACATGCTGAGATCAAGTTACAAAATGCTAGAAAAACATGCTCACATGTTAGGCTATCTAGGCATGGAAACAAGACACAAGGAGGGGAGGCTAACCCCTCCAATTTTGGACCTCCAAAGAAGGTTTTTGTGACTGAAATAACTCTAATTTTCAGTGGTTAAACGGCCCAAGAAGTTTGATTTGAATATGCTAAAAGATGGTGCAAAAGCCTACACAATTAAGCAACAAGAAGGGTGGATCACCCTTTAACACAAAATAACCTCAAACCATCATGTTAAGCCTCAAAAAATAGAGTTTTTTGTAGTTGAAAACCAGCTCAAAAACAATACAAAATGATGGAAAAATAAGTAGTTAAAGCAAGTACACTAAGCAAGTGAACTACCTCTTGAAGCTCAAGCACAAAACAGCCCCAAATTCCAACTCAAACCTCCTTCAAGAGCTCAAACTAAACTCCAAAAGACCTCAGCTCAAAGGTGAGAGTGTTTGGTTAAGGATTCATGTGGAAAATTGTAGAGAAACTAGACTTTAAGGCACAAAATAAGAAGAGAGAGAGAGAGAATTCTAGAGAGAGAACTTTGTTCTAAAAAGTCTAACCCCTCCAAATGGGGGAGAGCACCCCTTATATATAGAAAATCAAGGTTTAAGCTTGAATTCATCCCACCATACACGTATATGAAGATGCACTTTAGTGAGCAACAGCTAGCACAGCTGGTGAACAAATATCTGAAAAAGGAGACCAATGGCTGTCGGCCACCACCAGTAGCCGACAGGCACAACTTGTGGCTAACAAGGTCTAGGGCTGGCCGACAGATTACCCTCCTCTTCAAGCAAGAGACAACAGGCTCTTGGTCCAAAAACATGCACAAAACAGTAAGGTTTAGAGGCTCAAAGACAAGGCATTCCGCAGAGGACTTCGGGCGCCCAAACGAACATAAACAATCACAATCATCGAGTGCATAAACGATGACATCCAATTCTTGAGGACGGTCAAGAATGGGGGGTCTACACTATTTAGAACTATACAACCCAAGTCTGGAACATAACAAGTGACAGGCCAAAAACCAGAATCACTATAACCTCCCCCCTTTAAGAATTTTGTCCCCGAAATTACAAATCAAGTTCGAAATCAAGATTTAACCATTCACAACAATGCTATTCTTACAAGTTCAACACCATGACCCATCCTCCGGTCATTCATTCTCATCGACTCAATACACAAGTCCCACATTGAAAGCACATTTTACAATTTCCCAAACATTTGCAATGTTTAAACCAAGGTCCAAGTTTTCAAAATTTTACATAGCACATACAATGCTTCCAAAAGTGATATAATACATATGATATTCCACATTCTCAAACATATGCAATGTTTATAACAACTCATATTTCCAAATGTAAACAACATATACAATGTTCTCACATTCTATCAATCATAATTTCAATACAATACATGTGCAAACATCAACAAATAAGTCCAGATACTTTTCTCGGACTTCCAATTCACACTTTCAAGTTGCTTCATCAACCCTGTGATGCTTCCACAATACCTTAACCAAGGGAATTGTCTTGCCTCGCAAGACTTGGTCTCGCCTATCCAAGACTCTCATCGGTCTCTCCTTATACAAGGCATCCTTATCTATCTCTAAGTCGGTCCAATCCAACACATGCGATGGATCTGGCTCATACTTCCGAATCATACTAATATGAAACACGTCATGCACTTTGAAAAGTTGTGACGGTAATGCCAAACGATAAGCAACCTCTCCAATCTACTCAAGGATCTTAAAAAGGCTAATAAACTAAGGGGACAACTTCCCACTCTTCCTAAATCTGATCAAACCCCGTCTAGGTGATATTTTCAAGAACATATGGTCTCCCACCTCAAAAGACAATGGTATCCTCCTACGGTCAGCATAACTCTCCTGGCGACTCTGGGCCATAACTAACCTTTTACAAATAAGTGCCACTTTCTCCATCGTCTCTCGAACCAACTTTGGATCCAACAAAGGTGCATCACCCACCTCGGCCCAACACACTGGGGATCTACACGGTCGGCCATACAAGGCCTCAAATGGTGCCATGCCAATACTCGATTGGAAGTTATTGTTATAGGAAAACTCCACTAAGGGTAGGTGCCTCTCCTATGAACCCTTAAAGTCAAGGACACACTCTCAAAGCATATCCTCAAGAATCTGAATAGTACGCTCGGACTGCCCGTCAGTTTAAGGATGATACGCAGTACTAAAGGTCAATCTAGTGCCTAAGGCACTCTGCAAGCTCTGCCACAATCGAACTGTAAAACGTGGATCTATATCTGAAACAATCGTCACAGGAACCCCGTGCAACCTCACTATGTCCCTGATATACAAGTCGGCAAGATAATCTACCGAATCACTCGCGCACATAAGTATGAAGTGTGTAGACTTGGTTAACCGGTCAACTACCACCCAAATGGCATCACTACTCTGTTGAGTCCTTGGAAGACCCACAACAAAATCCATCGTGACATGCTCCCACTTCCACTCAACTATAGGCAAGGGTTGCAACAATCTCGTTGGCCTCTGATGCTCGACCTTCACTTGCTGACAAGTAAGGTACTTCGATACAAACACGGCTACATCCTTTTTCATACCTCTCCACCAAAACTGGCGACTCAAATCATGATATATCTTTGTGTGTCCCGGATGCACTGTAAGGCGTAAATGGTGAAATTCTCGACGTACTTCCTCTCAGCAAGACTCTGATGCAAATAAACAGTCACGGTATCTCATACTCAAGTCAGGATACACATTCAAGCCCCTCTTCACTTTCCCACTGGAAATCTTCTCCCTGAGGGTATCTACCTCAAGGTCACCCCTATGCGCTTTTAACACTCTGTTCACAAGTGTAGGTTTGGTAACTACCGTAAACAAGGCCGCAGATTCAACAGACTTGCCCAGATATAAGTCAAACTCATTAAGATTACCTAACATCACCCATTCCAGGATGGAAATACAAGCAATGCCACCAATAGATTTCCTACTCAAGGCATTGGCCACAACATTGGCCTTCCCCAGATGATAATGCAACTCAAAATCATAATCCTCTATGAATTCCATCAACCTCCTCTGCCTCAAATTTAAGTGCTTCTGTGTAAACCAATACTTCAGACTCTTATGATCGGAGAACACTTTAAATCTCTCACCACACAGATAATGCCTCCAAATCTTCAAGGCAAAAATCACCGCTGCTAACTCTAAGTCATGAGTAGGGTAGTTCCTCTCATATGTTTTCAATTGCTGTGAGCCATAGGCTTCCCCTCTTACATCAAAACGCAACCTAAACCTTCTCGTGAGGCATCACAATATACAGAATAACCCAAACCCCTCTCCGAAATAATCAAAACTGGGGTAGTGGTAAGTCTAACCTTAAGTTACTAGAACGACTTCTCACAAGTCTCATCCAACACAAATTTGACTCTTTTCCTCGTCAACCTAGTTAAAGGCGAAGCTAGTCTAGAGAAATCCTTTACAAATCTCCTATAATACCCAGCCAACCCTAGAAAACTACGGATGTTAAAGGCATTCTTAGGTTGTGCCCAATCTTGCACTGCCTCTATCTTGGATGAATCTACAGTCACCCCTTCCCCGGATACCACATGGCCTAAGAACTTAACTTCCCTTAGCTAGAATTCACATTTCCCAAACTTAGCATACAACTTATGGGCTCTAAGCAGCTCAAGCACCATTCACAAGTGTTCCTCGTGTTCCTCCTCAAAAGGTGAGTAAATCAAAATGTCGTCCATGAAGACGACCACAAAAGGGTCTAGAAACTCTCGGAAGATTTGATTCATCAAATCCATAAATACAGCTGGAGCATTAGTTAGCCCAAAAAGCATCACTAGGAACTCGTAATGGCCATACCGCGTACGGAATGTCGTCTTTAGGATATCCTCCTCCTTTACCCTCAACTGATGGTAACCCGATCTCAAGTCTATCTTAGAGAAACAACAAGACCCATTCAATTGATCAAACAAATCATCTATATGAGGCATTGGGTACTTATTGTTAACAGTTACCCGGTTTAACTTTCGGTAATCGATATAAAGTCGCAAGGCTCCATCTTTCTTTTTAGCAAGGAGAGCTGGTGCACTCCAAGGTGAAGTATTGGGGCGGATAAAACCCTTATCTAATAATTCTTGGAGTTGAATCTTCAGCTCACTCAACTCAGCAGGTGCAAACCAATACGGTGCCATAGAAATCTGTGCCATGCTAGGCACTAAGTCAATAGAGAACTCAATCTCTCGGTGAGGTGGCAAACTAGTAAGGTCCTCGGGAAAGACATCTGGGTATTCACAAGCCACCCTTGGTAACTCAACTCGAACTTCATTACACTCACTATTCAAGAAGCTAGCAAAAAGACAACTAAGCTCACTCCACCCATGTAGATCATATACCGGCGATAAGACTCTATCCACCCGGTCCCGCAAGAAATAAAAACAGTCACTGCTCGAGGTACATACAATAACCCTCTGATGGTAGCAATCTATAACAATGCGATATGACGATAACTAGTCCATATCCAAAATAACATCAAAACTAGACATATCAAGTAAAACGAATGCAAAAGATAATCGACGACCGGCAACCTTATATCACAACCCCAACACCCTTGTTTCAGAATAACCTCACCACCAATAGGTGACTCCATACAAATGGGAGATGCTAATTGTTCCGACTCCAACCCCAAAACAGATACAAATACAGATAAGATAAAAGAATGGGATGCACCCGTATCAATCAATACACTAGCAACTAAATTACAAAACAAAAAGGTACGTCTCACTACAGATGGAGCCGGTACAATATCTGGCATGGTAACAGTATACACATGCCCTGTTAGCATTTGATCTAGCTGTTCACCCATCAGAGCATAAGCCTGCTGCACGGATTGAACCGAAGAGGCTCCCTAATTGGCCCTCGAGGCCTATGCTGACTATGCTGGCTGGTGACTCTGCGTCTGTCTCGAACCAAACACATTAGATGTGCCACCCAGATATGAGAAAAACCTCTTCAGGTGCCCCGCCTGACCACACTGATAGCAAGTAGGCAGTTGTCCTCTACCCTGACTCTAACCCTAAGAATGATCCGAAGACAAAGTTGCTCGCTGCCCTCCTTCTCTCCACGTGCAAGCTGGGGACTTGTGGCCCAACTGACCACACTTGAAACAAGTCACATCTCCCTGAGCACCTCTCCAAGAACCCAAACTCGACACTGGAAAGGTAGACCTCGATTAAGCTCTCTAGGGTTACTGAGGGTTAGAATCCCTCTGCCTCGTACCCCCTTGACTCCTCCTGTAGCCCCTCATCCTCTCATCCTCGACCTGCATGCTAGTCTCGAGATGGGCCGCCGCCTCCACAAGGCGCCCATGGTCTCTAATCATGGATCCGGCTACTCTAAGCATGAGCTCAGTCCCCAGCCTCTTTTCAAACTCCAAGCAACGACATTCCTCAATCTCCACCAACTCAGGTGCAAACCTAGAGAGGCTAGTGAATTTGGCCTCAAAATCAGCCAATGGTGTGTTCAACTGCTTGAGCTGGGAAAATTAGTCTTTTAATTTCTCCCTAATAGTGGGAGGCAAAAACTTCTCCTGGAAGATGTCGACGAAGGCCTCCCAAGTCTCTTCAATGTGCCCCCTCGTATACTTCCACCACTGACCCGCGTCTCCCTTCAACTGGAAGGATGCCAAAGTCACTCTCAAACCTCCATCTTTGATGCCGAGCATTTCAAAAGTCTTTACCATCTGTTCTAGCCACTCGTCTGTCTTCAGTGGCTCCTTGGGATCACCCAAAAATTCATCCGTATTCGACCGGAAAAACTTTCTCTTTAAAAAAGAAGGCCCTGCCTTAGCTACTTGGGCCTGGACTTGATTATCAGCCATGAGAATGTCCATAGATTCCCGCAATGCCCCGATCATTTCGCGGGCTAAGGCGTCCATGGCTTGCTGACTTACTGGCTTGGCCACGTTGGCCTAACCAATTCCCTCCTCCTGTGCCAAAATTTCATCCGGTATAGGCATCTCGTGCCTTCTAGGCCTACCACGCCTACCACCACGACCACGTTCTGACATCCTAATGAAGGTAACAAAGAGATTAGCACATTTACAAATGTGCTGAAATTAACTCACTCGCGTCCTAATACGATGGACAACGGTAATTCACTCCACATAAGCACATAATCACGTAAACACATTCGAATTTCCTTCCTATATAACGATCGTCCAGCGGTGTTGCAAGAGTTTCAATTAGAAACAACAGTGATCAAGTGCTCTTCCAATAGGACATCCAGAAACCAATAGATCTAATCAACATCTTAGAAACTAAATCTCATACCCATATAATCACATAAGCATGTTATCATATAAGCACATATCATCCATACTTAAGTCTCTAACAAGCGAGATAAACCCATTATGGTACTAACCACATCCCACGTACCCAAAGTATTCAAACCCGGTACGCTCTACTACCAAGTTGTAACGCCTCCAAAAAATACACAATAAATGCAACCCATAGCATATACTAGTAATCACATAAATCAGAGTAAGCAGTCCTTTCATTACATAAGGTTAATGAATACAAGAGTTCAACAGAAATAAATGTCCTAGCAGCTTACATCTTTCCAAGCCTTGACTTGGTTACAACAAAAGAGACTAGCTCATACATATTTATCCCTAGGCTATACAAAAGTAAAACAAAACAAAACAAAAAAGCTCTTGCTTCCCAAAAGTCCCTCCAATGCTACTGTCTTGATGGAGGCATACTATCATTACCTGAAAATGTTTTTCCCAAATAGGGTGAGCCACAACCCAGTAGGAATAATCTAACACAATATATGAGATTTAACAAAGGTATAAGTACTATATGCGTAACAATGTCGTGGTAAAACATCCCCATTTTATATGGTCATAAAATACCAAATCCAATCCTCAATCCATTTCCATTCGATTTATTTCATCACATGAGCCAATTTTATCATATCTCAATAACTCAAATGAGAGTACAACTCGTAGTTCTATAATCACATCATCAATGTATAAACACTTCAAATTGCCATTTTACAGATATTTCGTCCGCAGGATCGGCACCCATGCATAATTTCAAATTGCCATTTTATGGATATATCGTCCGTCGGGATCGGCACCCATGTATAATTTCGGGACTTTCACCCAGGACACTCCAGCCAACTTAATTATAATGAAGTCCATCCTCTTTCTCCTCAAAAAAAATCATTCATATATATGCAATGTGTTTAAACGCATAATCAAACAATAGAGTACATCCCCTTTCCACTCCCAAATAATCATACATATACAATGTATATAAACATAGTCATATTCAATGACAACCAACAGGTGATTAGTTTCAATTCACCTAATCCGCATGCAATTTTTACAACAATCCTAGTTATCCTTCACCGATAGCCCGATACATATATTTCTAAATAGATATACAATCTCAAGACATATAATTTATCCAAATTTTCCAAATATGTGAAGCATTACATACTCAATTCCACAATCTATTTCAACACTCGCTCACTTTCATGTTTACCACACCAATTTCAATTATTTATACAAAATAATTACGATAGTCATTTTAGGGCAAAAATCCCCTTTTTCCAAATATCAACCCAAGCATCAAAATCAACCATTTTGACACAACATAATCTCATTTTCACATCCATACTCATTTATTTCATATTTACCAAAAATCCCTCTTTCCATTTTATACCCAAACCCAAGGTTTGTTCACATTGCCCCCAATTCCCACCATTGTTACACCATTTATAAACAACTAACTTAAAAACCATAACAAAGTGTAGAAAATCCCTACCTCAAAGAGAGAAGACGAGCCAAGCAAGAGTAAAACCCAAAAAGCACCGAAACCCACTTCTATTCAGATCAAATTGAAGATCTCGAAGCACTCTACCTTTTTCTTAAAGGTAGTAGGGTGAAGAGATCAATGGATCTAGATAAAATCGAAGAGAGAATGTGAGTTTTGGAGAGAGAGACTCAAAATTTAGGTTTTTGAAAAGTTTTAGAGAGAGAGAGAGGAATGAAAAGTGAACAAAGACATCATCTTCACGAACTGTTATATACGCAGTTCGCTCGAGCATGGAAAGTGACGCTTGAGCATCAGACACAAAGTTCCGCTCGAGCGTGAAAAGTGTCGCTTGAGCATGAAATACACTCTTCTAGAAGTTTTGTAGATGAAGGACCCTGCTCGAGCGTGAGACTGGACGCTTGAGTGTCCAATGCACTCTCCCAGTATTTGCAGAACTACAAAAATGCTGAGAGTTGACAAATCCTGCCTAAGCGCAAGAATGGCTACTCGAGCGAAGGAGAAAAATTTGTGAAGCCCGCTCGAGCGGAAGAGCCAAAATCTGGGCATCACAAGTTTGGAAAAACATGCAACCAACCTGTTTCAAACACACAACCACAACCCGACAACCAAAATAAAGGGGAGACAAGAGAAATAAGATATGAATCACTATTTAGAACTATACAATTCGAGTTCGAAACACAACAAGTGACGGGCCAAAAATCGGAATCGCTATATTGGAAGGAGAGGGGGAAGTTAAATCTATAATCTCCTACTCTCCTAATATATAGTACATGGTCTAGCCACAAAGCTACTTTGGGCTGATTTTTTTCTAGCTTTTCATTGAACTACATATTATTCAAATCTCGCATGTAATTTCAAAATCTTGTCAGATTATTCTAATCAAGGTGTTCTAAATAATTTATACTAAAAAATTTAAGTGCAAATGGCATGCTTAAGTTAGGAAGTTTATTAAAATGATCATTATTATTATTTATCATCTTTTATTATAATTTTTTTTTTTTCATTTTCTTAGTTCATCAAAAAATAGGCATGTGTGTTTGGGCTAAGGGGATAGGGGAAAGAAAATAGGAATGGCATGGTTTGAACAAGGGTCAAATATGCGACCCCTTCTTGGAATACAAATATTCTACCATTAAACTACATGCGCATTTCTCTTAAGATCATAGGAGAAAAATATTGTAGACACCCTGATATGAGTATAAAATATAAAGAATGGCACTCATCAAATTAGTTTAATAATTGATTCTTAAATTAGTTGCGGTCTAATGGGTCAAATATCGAATTATTAAAAAAATCATTTCTATGATTGCGTCACATATTGTGAAAAATTTAATGTAACTAATGTGTTGGTTTAATAATTTTATCAATTTATGTTTTCTATAAAGCTGCATCGCAAGACATTCAAAATTTAATTTTTAAATTTGATCACGTCTAAATCCAAAAAAAAAAAAAAAAATGGAATGTGGCTTATATCCATTTCTCTTAGTAGACTCGATGATGCAGTTTGGCTCCATGAATTTATTAATCAATTTATGTTTTAAGCTTTAATGCATAGATAATTCATAATTTCATTATATTTATTTTTAAAAATAAAACAATAAATATTTAAATTATAAATTTATTTAAAAACAAATATTTTAGTTCAATCCTTAGTGAGAATGAGATTCAATCTATTTATTAAATAAAATTTTTACTAAAAATTTCATCGAATAAGGGATAAATCAAATCATTAATCAAATTATCAATTATCTTAATTTTTACTTAAATTTGATAAAATTATTAAAAGATAAGGAATGGATATCAATCAACTTGTTTCACTTAGGCCAAGTTTGGAAAGTCCCAAATAATCTATCTTTTTATCTTTTTATTTTTTTTTTATCACATCACCTCTCTATTTTTCTGCACATCTTTTCATAAAAAGATAAAAAGTACACTTATTTAGGTCATCCCAAACAACCCCTTAATCAGTGAAATAAGATTTTCAGAATAAGTTAGAAAATTATAAATATTTAATAATTTTTTTTTTTTTTATCAAAATCAGTGAACAAATTTAATAAATAAATAGAGATATTCTTATGAATTTTTGTGTCTATAAAGTAGCGGTCAGTCATCAGCATCAGTCTATCCTATATCTATCTTCTTCAACTGGAAAAACCCTGACCCTAACCCTAAATTCAGAGAGCTCGAAGAACTGAACAGTAGAATAGAAATAGTAGTAGCAGAGAAGAGAATCAGATAACCCTAATAATATGTCAAGATTTGGACACATCTCTCAGGATTGGGAACCAGTGGTGATCTGCAAGAAGACCTCCACTACCGCCACCCGTAAGGATGAAAAGACCGTCAACGTTCGCTCGTCGCGTCGGTGCCGAGATCGAAATCGTCAAAAAAGATTTTACAAAAATCTCTTCCTTTCCTTTCTGTTTGTTTCCCGAGATTATTTTTTCAGAAATTCATAAAATTTAGGGGTGATTGGCCTGGTAAGGTTTTTTTTTTTCCAAGCCTTAGGTCATATCCAACCCTTACTTTATACTTTAATACTCAAATTTTGTACACGTTTGAGTAAAAAGATTCATGTGATATGAAACACTCCAATGATAAACTCAAATTTGAGTGAAATTGCTAAGGGTTATGTTTTGAGTGGATGCTAGGAGTTGGGAGTAAAGGGGAATTTGAAAATTTTGGGTACAAGTACCTACGTGTTTAAGTTTTGATTGGATGGGAATTTCAGTAAATGAAACGGGTCATCCTTCATTTGAGTCAAAATTTGAGTAAAACTCAATTTGGTTTTGGTATAGGTTTGAGTGAAGGGGTGGAGGGGATTTTAGTGCTTTTTTGGTTAAATTTAAGTTTGAGTTAAGATTTGGGTAAGGGTTGGAGGTGTATATGCTTTTACTCAAAGCTTCACTTGATATAAACTCAAATTTGAGTGAAGTCGTTTAGTGTAAAGTTTTGAGTGAGCATCTCCAATCCTTGGTCTTAGTCAATTTTGTTTATTTTTTAATCAAATTGGGCATCTCCAACCCTTCACTAAAATTTTCATCTAATTTGATTCCATATTTAAGTAAAAAGCTTGATTTAATATAAACTACTCCAATCATTTTATCAAAATATTTTCTTCTTTTCATCAAATTTGATGGGTTCTCAATTTGATGAAAAAATGACTTTCCCTTGATTTGATGAACATTTGATGAAAGGATTGCTAATGAATTTTGAACACTTAAGAAAAGGTGAAGGATAATTCTTCATCAAATTGAATTTGATTTAAAAAATGAAGTTTTGGAGATGATTTTGGTTTTCATCAAATTTAATGATGAGGGAAATTTAGGATAATAGGGGAATTTTTTTAAAAAGATTTTGATAGAAAATTGATGAAAGGATTGGAGTATTTCATATCAAATCAAGTTTTTATACTAAAATTTGGATTCAAATTCGATGAATTTTTTTTCTGAAGGGGGGTTGGAGATGCTCAGAAGTTGGTTGCAAATGAGAATTTGAAAAGATTGCATAGAAGCACCTATGTGAAATTTTGATTGGATAGAAATTTGAGTCAACAAAATGGGTGTTTGGTTTGAGTAAAAAGTTAAGTAAAATTTAATTTGGTGTCTGAGTAAAGGAGTGGAGGGAATTTAGTGGTTTTACATACTTAAATTTAAGTTTGAGTCAAGATTTGGAGAATGGTTAGAGATGTCTAAATATCAATTTTCTCTGAGAAAAGTGTAGCCAAACTAGTTTCTGTCTATCGAGACCACATAGAGCAGAACCTTTTAGTGCTTTTTGTGAATTTCAGGCAATATTTTTTTTTTTTTTTTTTTTGGTTCTATTCTAGTCCTGTTGGGATTGAAAGTGTCAGGTTTGTTTGCTAATTTTGTGAAAATTTTTGGACTTAGTTTGGTTCGTGTTTTTTTGTTTAAGTCTTGGTTTGTATATTTTTTGTTTCAAATTTAAATTTTGTTATAAATTTTTTTTTAGCATATTTGGGTTTGTTATTTATTTTCTTACTAAACAACTTTGAATTCATCACTTGTTATTAATATACAAATACATAAAATTTATACAAAATGCCGTGTCACATTAATATCCATTCATTTTAATCCAAAAACCTCATAAAAGTGGCTTATTATTTCAATTTTGCCATTGACACATTATTCTGTGTTTTTGTTCAAAAATTCTATTTTCAAATCATTTTTCTATATTAAATATAGTGTAGGCTATGCATCCTCATGCATATTAGGAAATGAGCTGGCTGTGGCAGTTAGGTGTTATGGGATTTTTTTTAATCCATCCACCAAAGTATTAATTGCATGATACTGAATATGTTTATGTTGGGATGAAATCACTATTGGGCCTTTTTTCAGATTGTCGTTGTCACCCGGTTACTATATTGATTGGAGGCATTTGGATTGACGTGTGTCGGTTTATTTTCTTTTAGATGGTAGATGATTTCTTTTAGAATTTTTTTTCTCTCTTTCTACATTTTTATTGGGATTTATACTAGCCAAATTTAGGTTATATATTTTTTGTGGATTTAGCTGTCACAGTTATTTTCTAAGCTTGAACATTATTTCAATCACTTGGATTTGAAGATCATATTTTGGCTTGATTGCTGTCCATTGCAAAGGAGAATCAGCTTACATATGTTGTCTTGTTTGTGAATGTCGTACAATTATTTTTACATTTGACATTAGTTTGCTCTTCTGAGTTGGGAACACTGATAATGTTGTTTGTTGTATTTTGTAGCTAATGCTGCATCAAACAAAGCTGCCTCAAGCAGTACTACTCTAAACACAAGGAAACTTGATAATGAAACAGAGAATCTTTCTTGTGAGTACTCTAAACCATTTTTGTTTTAGTACTCTAGACCTCATATACTTGGCTTCTAACTTCTGTCGTTTTGCATGTCAAGCAGTTTGGTTTTTTAATGAGCTGATCCTGCCTTGCTTTTTTGTGAAACGGTGTAACCATTTGTATATCAGTTTTGTATTTTCACATAGTATAATTATGGTATGTTGCATAACATATCCATGTTTTATTGAGCATCCTCCATTTTATTCTATTGGGAATTTGTGATATATTCCTCGATGTTTTGTGAATTCCTTATTATGGACTTGATCAACTATCAATATCTATGGAATTGTAAAGCATTTTTAATTTTTTTATTGGAGTGCATGAACTGGTCCAACAGGTCATCAAGTATTGGGATGTGAAACCTAAACCCAACTATAATCTTGTTGATATACACGCATCCTCCAAGAACAATTCATCTTAGGGATTAAATGGGCTGGGATTGAACAGGGGCTGTAACACCCCAAAATTTTTCAATCCTCTCAAGCGCAAGAGTTGACGCTCGAGCGGCCTTGTGAGGTTCCCAGTACTTTTTCAATCTGTCCAAAATTCTGAGAGTTGTGAATTTTCGCTCAAGTGCAGGAGTGGTTGCTCGAGCGATCGGCTCTATTGGTCTGTTCGCTCAAGCGCAAGATTGGACGCTCGAGCGGCCTGCCTGGTTGAGTTTGAATTTTTGAGACTAGTGGGATTATTTTTGACCTTTTATTATTGTATTTGGAGCCTCCTTATTTTATTTTGGGACATTCATAGAAGTGGTAACATAATGGCAAAGTAAGATCGGACTAAAAGCTTTGACTTGGGTAATTTTCCTACAAACAGCCATCACTCTTTTGCCCTTTTCTTTTTCCACACTTTGAATTTGGGTTTGAGGCTAGAACCATTGGAAATCTTGTTTTTGGGGCTTCGATTTGGATGCCGCTCGAGCGGACTACGCGAATTCAGCAACTTAAAAAGTGATTTTCTAGATCTTTCTCTCCACTTTCCTTCTCTCTCTTTCTTTCTTTCCCTCATCCTAGGTTCGAAAAACCCTAGATTTTTTACCCAAGTACCCTCCATTCCCCAGTGTTTTGGCTAAGATCTCTTACCAAAAAGTGTAGAAGGCTTGAAGATCTTACTTTTCAATAGATTGTATTTTGGATTTTTGAAAGTATGCTCTTGATCTAGCTTCTTTGCTTTCTCTTTGAGGTAGAGGTTTCTAGTTCTCCTTCAATAATCTCATTTATTGATAGATTTGTGGTATTTTCTTTATATAAATACAAAATTTATATTTTTAAGCATATTGTGATAAATCATGAGATTGGGGGTTTAAGGTTTGAAATGTTGGGGTTTAAATTTTAGATTATGATTATGGGTTTATGAAATTGGGTGTATAATTAATAGAAGAATTAGAATAAAATGTGTTTGGGTGAAAAGTTTTAATTTCTCTTAAAACCCTAGTTTGGTTCACGAAGATAGATGATGGTTTTGCTTAAATTGAAAGTAGTATCATGAAATTGAGGTGTTAAATTGAACATATACAAGCTTAATTAAATTTTGCAAGTGTTTGGAAATTTATGTAAAAGTTGCGATTGAACCCTTATTGTTGATATTTTAAAGGGCAAATTACATATACCTCCCTCGAGGTTTAGCTAAATTACAGATACCCCCTTGAGGTTTCGGAAATTACATCCCGCCCCCTGAGGTTTGTATTTTCATAACAATTTGCCCCCTGAGGTTTATATTTCATAACAAATTACCCCCTAATTTCTTATGCAAATATAGCATTCAGGGGGGAATTCGTAATTTCTCAAATCTCGGGGGGTATCTGTAATTTAGCTAAACCTCAGGGGGGGTATATGTAATTTGCTCTATTTTAAATTATGTGATAATATGAAACAAAGTTTTGTGGGAAGAAATTGTTAATGGAATGGATGATATGAATTTTGTGATGAAATGATGAAGTTGAGGTTTAAGATGTTGCATTGAAATATGTTGAATTGCATTGAGCTATGTTGAACTTGCCTCGAATTATGTTGAATTGCATTGTTTGGTGTTGAGTTGTGTTGAGTTGTGTTTAGTTGAGTTGTGTTGGTTGTGTTGAATTGTGTGGAGTAGAGTTGTGTTGGGTTGAGTTGAGTTGAGTTAAGTTGTGTTGGGTGGTGTTGTGTTGGTACCTGCGCGGGGAGTTGTAAAAGGTTTTTGGGGGCCCACGTCCCGCCGTATAATAGCTAGCAAATGTAGGGGTAGTTTTGAATTAAAGGTGCCCAAATGCCCTGTCAAGGCTTATCGTTGGATGAATGTAGGAAAAATGATTTTTGGGTGTCCATACGTCCTACCGTATAATAGCCGGCAAAAGTGGAAAAATGATTTTTTGGTGTCCACACAGACCTATCGTATAATAGCCAGCAAAAGTAGAAAAACAGATGATTTTGAAAATGTTTTTGGGTGCCCACTTCCTGTCATATAATGGCCGGCAAATGTGGGGATGGTTTTTAAAGTTGAAAATGGTTTTTGGGAGTTCACTTCTCGCCATATAATAGCCCACAAAAGGTGGAAGGTGTTATGAGTTGGGTGCCCGCTATCCCGCCGTATCAAGTCGGCAAAAGGTAGAATGTGCTGAGAAATGTGTTGAGTCGATGATAATATGTGTAAATTGTGATGAACTTATGAAATTACAATTTGATGTGTACTTTGGTACGGAGGGGAAATACATAAGGAAATTATTTGAAAAGAATGAATAATGAAATGGTAATTGGATAAGGGGTTGGTGATAATGAACTCACCGGGTTGTTTGTATCTATAAGGAAAGATTAAAAGTTTTGTTTTTGTAATTAATTGAGAAATTGAATTAAATGAGTTTATTATTCTTGTGTTATGTTGAATTATAATTGATAATTCAAATGTGAATGTGATGTAGTTGTTAGATAAGTAGGAGTTGAGTGAGGAGAATTGTTATTGAATAAAAAGGAGATTTGGACTTCTACATTATGGAGTTATAGCAATAATGGATAGACAAGTGAGAATGGAGTGTATGAGGATTATTTTTGGAGTACTAAGGGAATTTAAACTTTGAAGTTTTGGAGTTATAATAATTGTGAATAATAAGAAGGTAAATGGAAATTAAAGGAGGAATATTTTGGAATAAATTTAAAGTGACGTTGTTCCTTAAACATATTTGTTTTCAAAAAGGGGTTTATGGTTTTTTTTGACAATAAGGGAAAATTTTGTAGCTGAAAGTTTTCCTTAAATGTTCAAATACATTTTGAGATACAGATACTCTACGAATAATATTTTGATCTTACAAAATGTCACCCTACTATATGGTATCACCCTACATGCATGATCATTTCTATCTATGTGATAGTTATTGTTGTAGAACTATGAGATTCCTACTAGGCAATTGTGCCCATCCCTTGTTGTTTCATTTCTTTTACAGGAAGATAATTCGGATTGATTGGTTGGAGAGTTGAGAAGTTCATGTATTTTTTTTTTTTATGTGTAATTTTATAGTAGAAATGAAAGAAACGAATTTTGTACATTAATGTTTGTAATTATTTATTTGTAGCTCCGTAACGGAAGCTTGGCATATATTATTGTTGTTGCAATCATTGAGAGAGAGAACTAGTGTTATTATGTTTCTATTACTCAAGAGTAATAGATATAAATACAGGCTTTGATAGTGTTTCCGAGTAATTAAAAAGTTGGGGCATTTTAGGGGCTAATGTAACCATTCCCTAGAAGTCCTTCTACCATATTCATATTAGCACCCTCCTTGGGGTTCAACCAATAATGGGGCAGATTAGGTAATTTTGATCCTAGGACTACGTTGGCAGCATGCTGAATGCCTCTCATGGGAGGTAACTCATCTGTGATCACGTCATGAAACTCATGCAATTAGTTAACCTCTGGTGGCGGGTTTAATGTGACTCAACAAGAATATGAATTTCTCGTATATGGATTGAGGCTAATCAATGTTATTAAAGGCAACAGGCACATTGAAGACCCAAAGTCTCCTAGGGCCTAGGTGTAAGGCACAAGGTAAGGCGCGAGCTTCATCAAAGCAAGGCTCATGTGTGATGATAAAAAATAGATAATTCAAAATTGGCAAATAATTCAATTTGAGTTTATTTGGCTTGAAATAATGGTACAAAATAATTTGGAACATATTTAAAGGAAATTTTCCGTGTTGTGCTTATTTGGTGAAAATGGTCCGAAAAAGGAGTCAGATTGATCCCTGGGTAACTCATTACTAAGGCACATAAGGTGGGACTTTGGTTTGATAATTTATAATGAAAAAAAAATTAAATTACAAATTGTTGAATTCTTTGCTTTAAAAGTTGATTTCTTGAATTCCAAATACATGATTTAGTGTGGAAAAAATACATGGATGGTTTTGGTTTGTGGAAACTCCATTTCCATGTTACAGTTAGGCCTATTTGCATGGATTGCTCTCAAACTTCCAACTCAAACAATTTTCATAATTTCTTGAATTCCAAATACATGACTAATATATGGATGGTTTTGGTTGATTGAAACTACATTTCCTTGTTACAATTAGGCCTATTTGCATGCATTGCTCTCAACTTCCAACTCATACAATTTTCATATCTATGCATCCCAAATCAGATATGGGGAGAGAATTACTTTATTCTTGAAGAAAATTGCATGATCTAAGGATAATCAAGCATGGATTGATCATCTTCAAGGAGATCCTTCATCTAATTCTCAACTACGGAGAACGTAATGTGTACATGAATTTCAATGGACACATGGACCTAATATGCTGTATTAATGGTCCTTACTCATAGGGTTTAGTATAAACAAATGTGTTTCATATACTAGATATGTTTGCATACGATTCTTTCAACCCTTTGTCCTGTCTTTGTTCTTTTACCTTTGAATTGGTGATTTAGTGTTTTATTCATTTAGAGGCCTTTTCTGTCATCCGAGGAAGGGAAATGAAAAAAAAAAAAAAAGTGCTAAAAATAATGGTTGTAGTCCATTTTTTTCTTCAAAAGAATTGTTTTTATTAGAGTGGCTGAATAGTGCGGGAGATTTTTTCCATTTTCTTCTAAAACAGAAGGTTATGTAAAGGCTTGGAGTGTTTTCTGGTTTAATGGACTAAACAATTCCTGAACATTCCACCCTTTGTGGTTTTCATCTGTCTTAGTAGTTGGATCGTCTTTCAACTTCATCCTATCTCTAAATATTTTATAGGCTATTGGATATCACTGGGAAAGCAGTCAATCCTAAACTAAATGGCATGAGGGCGAAGGGAAGATCATCTACTATTACACAATTGTTGTATATTCACTGTCGGCAACTCACAACACTTTGTATGTGAGGCATATTGAGTGTGAATATATTGCAAAAATTAAGAGGGTCAAACATGCTCTTTTAAGAGATTAGAGATGTTTTTTTGGAGGTGTAATTAGATAGGTCTGCGGTATATGAGATTGTATTTTTATTTTCGAGTTGATGTCTCTATGTAGGCTCTTTTTGAGTTTCTATTGTAGAGCTCCCACATGCAAGTGTTCTCAGTGGTCGCACAGTTCATTGGCTAGTATGATCATGTTTGATGGATAGATTGAGATAAAGAAAGTGCGGTGTCATGCCAGTGCATGTTCGAGTGAGAGATGTTGGAAATTGGGTCGAGTTTAGATCTAATACCAGATTGGGTCGCCCATTGTGGCATGACCCAAGACCCATAAAGAGAGACCCAGTCAAAGTGAACTTGGATTAATTTATCCTAGGATAAGAGTGTATAACTCATTATCTTATCTCTTAAGGAGATAGAATTATGGGTAGTTATAACTCTCTCATATAATATACGTATTATATTTGGGAGAGCTGGATTTTAACGGTATGGGTAATCTACTAGTCTCTTGCTCTTGTCTCTCTCTTTTCTCTCTTTCCATGAAAACACATAACCATGCCTTTGTATTGTAAATAGTATGGGTAGAGAAAGTATGGGTAGTTCTCTAGTAATTCTACTCCACTGTTGGAAACTATTCGAAGACATTAATGGAGGCACGTGATCCACCCACATGATTCATGGATTCAATTTGAGCGTAAAAGGTATGCCCAAATCCGTTTATTTCCGCTGTGTATTATTTCTTATTTTTCCTACACTTACTAAAAGAGAGATCCCATAATTATTAAAATTGTGAACGTTGCTGTATTTTCTACAACCCTTGTCAGAGGTTAATGCAATTTACCTTTTCTTTTTTAGTTATTGAATAAAAATTCATTATGTAGATATTAATTATTGAATGAAAATACATTTTGTACTTGTTATTTGAACAATTCATTTTTGTTTGATAGTTGATATTTGAACAATTAAAATGTCGATATGATGTGAAGTAAGAAAAAGAATCAGTGAACATATTCCCTCAGCGAACACATTTTTAAATTCACATGTTTTTGTTTGTTTGCTCAATACACAAGTATTTATATAAAAAATACCCCAACCCCCCCTACCTTTCACAGCCACCTAGTCTTACCTTCTTCTAAATCGCATGATACAAAGTGTATAATCAGCAAGGTGGATTTGTGATGGTGAGGATTTTCTAGAAGGATGTTTATGACAATACAGGGATCATAACGAAATCAGGTTCGAGTGAGGGGTTTTGCAATATTTTTTGGAGGAAGGGAAGATGGCTGCAAATGAAGGGGTTTGCAACGGTGGGGTTTCATGTTGGTGGGAGGTTCATGGCGATAATAGTTTACAACGGTGGCGATGGTTGGTGGTAGTAATGACTAGTGATGTATGAAGGTGTGTAATGAGAAATTATAATTTAGGATTTTATTTGAAAGTCAATTTTATTAAGATGTAAAATTGTAATTATCTTTTTTAAAAAATCTATTATTGTCAAATGTTTATGTGTGGAAATAGAAGCTGGTGATTCTATTTACACCATAATTGTACTTCATTACACTCTCAATTTCTAACATTTTGAGCAATGCATTGAATTATTATTATTATTATTATTATTATTATTATTATTATTATTATTATTAGGAAAAAAATAACAAAATCACCTCAAAAGATTTCAATACCCTTTTTAATAAACATGCGGTATCATCAATCGATAATGTAATTAAAATAAGAACTCTAACCAAATCCCAATTTCATCACTTAATCTCTGCAAATTACTAGAAAAAATAAAATCCTTCCTAGTGATGATATATTAGATGTCATTGTATCTTGAGCAAGAAAAAACTCTATAATGGCATGAACAATTCAAGGAGAAATCCATTTTTCCAAAGGCATTATAGCGATTCCGGGTTTTACCCCTTGTTGTACAGTGATCCAGATTTGGTTCCGTGGATGTTAGCAGTTGTTGATATCTTATTTACATCCTTTCATACTTTATATTTGAGTTATAGGATGTGTTGGGCGTGTTCTGAACAGGTAGGTTGAGTTTTGGTCTCAAGTGTAGTTGCCCAGGTTTTTGGTGTTACGCTCGAGCGGATCATTCTGCGCTTGAGCGGAGTTTGGTTTTTGGTTGACCGCTCGAGCGGGCCTTCTTGCGCTCGAGCGTAGTTTACACACTCCCAGTATCTCGTGTCCCTGCAAAACTTCTGCAGGTGTGTTTTTCACGCTCGAGCGGGTTTCCTACGCTCGAGCAGGACTTCTTGAGCTTGAGCGTGACTAGATTTTTGTGTTTAACGCTCGAGCGTTCTATTCTCCGCTCGAGCGGGTCATACGTATATCAGAGGGCAGCCGGACATTTTTGAATCACTTTTTACACTTCCTCTCTCTCTCTTACTTTCCCAAAATCGATTTTGAGAGCTCCTCTCTCTAGAATCTCCCTTCTCTCTAGGGTTTGATCTAGCTAGAGTGTCCCACTACCTTGTTGTCTTTGCAAAAGGTGTGTTGATTGTCAAAGGGCTACATTTTGATCCGAAAATTTTGGATTTTGGAGCACTTTGAATTTTTTCTTCTTCTCCATTTGAACTCTAACTTCGAGGTAGGGATATCCTACTCCTCCTTATAAGCTTTGTCTTTAAATTTTAGCATTTTGATATGTTGGGGATTGTTAGGTAATTTTGAGAAAGTTTGGATCTTTGTGTAATTTTACAAAAGATAGGGTTTTATTTATATAAGCCTATATGCATGTTTAGCATGGAGAGATAAGATAAATGTTGGGTTATTGATGGAAATCGAACCTTAGGGTTGTTTTGTTAATTATGAGAAATGCCTTAATTACATTGATGAATTAATTTGTGAAATTAATTTTGAGAAATGAGAAGTTGAATTGAGAATGTTGAAATTGGGAACGTATGGGATTAAAGGGTGTAATTGGATCATTTATCACTCACCTAGTAGAAATGTTGATATTTTATCCATTTGGTGCATTTATTTTTTGTTTAGAAATAACTACTTTGGACTATCGGTGGAGGATAGTCTTGATTGTTGTAGATAATGCATGGTGATTAGGCAAACTAAAACTAATCAATTGAGTATGCTATCGAGTATAGCGGTTGGAATAATACATTAACTTTATGTATTGATTGATTATGTATATGATATATGTTTATATACATTGTGTGTGGGAGGAGATAGGAGATATACTCTACGATTTAGGGGAAGATAAGGGATGGACCTCTAAACCAGATTTTGTGTGACATTGATACAGCACTACAATGTGTGTCAAGTGTGGATTATGGAAGTGTTTGAATTGATTTGATATAGCACTAAAATGTATATCGTTATCAATTGTGAAATATAGAAGTGTTTCTATGTATTATTGATACAACACCAAAATATGTATCCATCATGAATTTCGAAAGTGTTTTAAAGATGAGTCTTAATCTCATTAAGTTATTTGGCTAGATTCTAAGCCTTGTTTTCAAACTCAAAGTTGAGAAAGAAATGGGAAATGAAATGTAACACAGACTTAAATGTCATGAAACTGTAACGTGGTATAAGTGGAAATATAAGTGTGGACCATCTATCGAATGCTATTATTTTAGTCATTGTTTATAGTTGGTTTAGTATATTTTTACTGGGTTGTGGCTTACCCTATATGGGACATCATTTTCAGGTACAGGTAGCATGCCACCTCCAAGGACATAGCTTGGGAGGCTTGAGACTGTTGGGCTGTTTTGTGTTTTTGATTGTATTACATTTGTATCAAGCCAAGGGCTTTCTTTGTATAGAATTAGCACTCTCTTTTTGTAACCAAGTGTTGGCGGGGAAAGTTGTAAGCCTATAGGGCATTTACTTTTGATGTCAACATGTAATACATTTTGTAAAGACTGCTCTGATGGAATATATTTATGCCTTTTTCTCTTATGTTTAAGCATGCTATTGTTGGATGATTCATGGGTTTATTTTGAGGGCATTACAACTTGGTATCAGAGCGTACCGGGTTCGAACAATTTGGGTACGTGGGAAGTGATTAGTATCACAATGGGTTTGTCTCGCTTGTTAGAGACTTATGTGTGACATTATGTGTTTATTTGATAACATGTTTATGTGACTACTTGGGTATGGGATTTAGTTTCTAGGATGTTGATTGGATCCTTGGGTTTCTGTGAGTCTTGTTGGAAAAATACTTGATTAATGCTGTTTCTAACCGGAACTCTAGTAACGCCTCAGGACTATCATTATCCAGAAATGAAATTCGTAAGTGCTTATGTGTTTATGTGCTTACGTGGAGTGAATTACAGTTGTCCATGTATTAGGACGCGAGTGTTTAGTTTTGGCACACTTATGAATGTGCTAATGTTCTTCGTTATGTTTATTAGGATGTCAGGATGAGGAAGAGGTGGTAGACGTGGCAGACGTGGTAGGTAGGAGATGCCTTTACCGGATGATATTCTGGCGCAGCAAGAGGGGGTTGGCCAGGCCAATGTGACCGAGCCAGCAGGTCAGGAGGCTATGGGCACTTTAGCCCGAGGGATAGCCGATGCTTTAAGGGAGTCTATAGGTATTCTCAGAGTTGAGAATCCAGTTCAGGCTCTAGTGCAGGCCCAGGTTGTTAAGGCAGGGCCTTCCTTCTTGAATAGGGAGTTCTTCCGGTCTAACCCGGGCGAGTTTATTGGGGATCCAAAGGAGCCACTTAAGGCTAACGAGTGGTTGGAGCAAATGAGTAAGACGTTCGAGATGCTTGGCATCGAGGACGGGGCGTTGAATGTGACCTTGGCATCCTTCCATCTTAAAGGGGATGCGGGTCAGTGGTGGAAATACATGAGGGGCCGTATTGCTGGCACGTGGGAGGCTTTTGTGGAGGCTTTTCAGGAGAAGTACTTATCTCCAGCAGTCAGGGAGAAGCTGAGAGACCAGTTCTGCCATCTTTTGCAATTGAGTTCTTCAGTGGCCGAGTATGAGGCTGCTTTTACTAGCTTGTCCAGGTTCATACCTGAACTTGTGACGTTCGAGGAACGCCGCTGCATCGAGTTTGAGAAGAGGTTAAGGCGCGGCCTCAAGATGAGAGTTGGGGGTTCCATGATCCGAGACTATGGGTGATTGGTTGATGTTGCAGCCCACATGGAGATCATGATGAAGGAGGAGGAGGGACAGAGAGGCTCCAAGAGGAGCCAGGATGGTCAGGGTGATAGTAGGAGACAGAGGGGTGCTAACCCTCAGCAGTCTCAGGGGGGTGTTGCTAGATTGACCTTTCCAGTGCCGAGTGTAGGCTCGGGGAGAGGCAATCAGGGAGATTTCACCTGTTACAAGTGTGGTCAGCTGGGCCACAAGGCTTCGGTTTGCCCACAGAGGGGAGGAGGCCAGAGAGCTGCTTCATCTTCAGCTAGACCGCAGAGCCAGAGTCAGGGCAGGAGCCAGCCCTTGTCTTGTTATTAGTGTGGTTAGCCTGGGCACCTGAAGAGGTTTTGCCCACGATTGAGTGCCACTTCGGGCGCGTCTGGTTCTAGGCAGACGCAGGGTTTTCAGCCAGCTCAGTCTGTGCAGGCCTCGAGGGCCAATCCGGGAGCTTCGTCGTCCCAGTCTGTGCAGCAGTCGTATGCTCCGAGGGGTGAGCAGATGGATTAGGGGCCTACTGGGCGCGCGTATGCTGTTACCGCGTAGGATCTTGTACCTGCTCCATCAGTTGTGAGAGGTACCTTCTTGTTTTGCAACTCGGTTGCTAGTGTATTGATTGATATGGGTGCATCTCATTCTTTTGTATCTGCTGCATTTGCATCTGTTTTGGGATTGGAGTTAGCACAGTTAGCATCTCTTATTTGTGTAGTGTCACCTATTGGGGGTGAGTTGATTTTGAAACAATGATGTAGGGGTTGTGATATAGAGGTCGCCGATCGCCGGCTTCTGTTTCCTTTTGTAGTGATGCACATGTCGGGATATGATGTTATTTTGGGTATGGACTGGCTATCGTCATACCGGGCTATTATTGATTACTACCGACAGAGGGTCACCGCTTGTACCTTGAGCGGGGAGTGTCTCTATTTCTTGGGGGATCGGGTTGGTAGTGTGTTGCCACCGATGTATGATCTGCGAGGGCAAAGTGAGCTTAGTGGTCTACTTGCTAGTTTTTTGAGTAATGAGTGTGGTGAGACCCAGACTGTGTTGCCGAGAGTGGTTTGTGAGTACTCGGACGTCTTTCCCGAGGATCTCGTTAGTTTGCCACCTCATCATGAGATCGAGTTCTCTATTGATTTAGTGCCCGGCACGGCGCCGATTTCTATGGCACCTTATCGTTTTGCCCCAGCCGAGTTGAGTGAGTTGAAGATTCAGCTCTAGGAATTGCTAGATAAGGGCTTCATTCGCCCTAGTGTTTCGCCGTGGGGAGCACCGGCCCTCTTTGCTAAGAAGAAAGATGGTGCCTTGAGACTTTGTATAGATTACCGGAAGTTGAATCGGGCTACGGTTAAGAATAAGTACCCTATGCCCCATATAGATGACCTGTTTGACCAGTTGAAGGGATCCCGTTGTTTCTCTAAGATATACTTGAGATCAGGTTACCACCAGTTGAGGGTCAGGGAGGAGGATATCCCGAAGACTGCATTCCGTACGCGGTATGGCCATTATGAGTTTCTGGTGATGCCATTTGGACTCACCAAAGCACCGACAGTTTTTATGGATTTGATGAACCGGATATTCTGGGAATTCTTAGATCACTTTGTGGTCGTTTTTGTGGACGACATTCTCATCTATTCACCTTCAGAGGAGGAGCACGAGGAACACTTAAGAGTGGTGCTCGAGTTACTTAGAACCCATAGGCTATATGCCAAGTTTTCAGAAGTGTGAGTTCTGGCTAGGAGAGGTCAAGTTCTTAGGCCATGTGGTTTCCGGAGAAAGGGTGTCTGTTGATACATCCAAGATTGAGGCTATGCAAAATTGAGCACAGCCTAAGAGTGCTTTTGAGATCCGCAGTTTTCTAGGATTAGCTGGATATTATCGCCGGTTTGTGAAGGATTTCTCCAGGCTAGCTTCGCCGTTGACTAGATTGACGCGGAAAGGGGTCAAGTTTGTATGGAGTGAGACTTGTGAAAAGTCGTTCCAAGAGCTGAAAGTTAGATTGACCACCGCTCTGGTCTTGATTATTCCGAAGAGAGGGTTGGGTTATGTAGTCTATTGTGATGCCTCACGAGAGGGTTTGGGTTGTGTGTTGATGCAAGAGGGGAAAGTGGTTGCCTATGGCTCACGTCAGTTGAAAATACAAGAAAAGAATTACCCTACACATGACCTAGAGTTAGCAGCAGTGATATTTGCATTGAAGATTTGGAGGCACTACCTTTATGGTGAGAGGTTCGAGGTGTTCTCGGATCATAAGAGTTTGAAGTACCTGTTTACACAGACGGACTTGAATTTGAGACAGAGAAGGTGGATGGAGTTCATTGAGGACTACGACTTTGAGTTGCACTATCACCCGGGAAAGGCCAATGCAGTGGCTGATGCCCTTAGCAGGAAATCCATTAGTGATGTAGCTTGTATAGCCATCCGGGAGTGGGAGATGTTGGGTGCACTTGGCGAGTTTGATTTGCTTTTGGGCTAATCCGTTCAGGCTACGGCTTTGTTTTCGGTTGTTGCGCAGCCTACAGTTGTGGCTCGAGTGTTAGAGGCACAAGGAGGTGACCTCGAGGTAGAGTCTTTCCGAGAGAAGATTTCCAGTGGGAAGGTTGAGAAGGGTTTGACGGTGTATCCCGACCAGAGTGTGAGATACTGGGACCGTTTGTTTATGCCGGAGTCTTGCCAAGAGGAAGTACTTTGAGCGTTTCACCATTCACGCCTTGCGGTGCATCCGAGAGGCACTAAGATGTATCGGGATTTGGGTCCCCAGTTTTGGTGGCGGGGTATGAAGAAGAATGTGGCGGTTTTTGTGTCTAAGTGCCTTACTTCTCAGCAAGTGAAGGCCGAACATCAGAGGCCAGTGGGTTTGTTACAACCCTTGCTTATTGCCGAGTGGAAGTGGGAGCATGTCACTATGGACTTCATTGTAGGTCTTCCGAGGACTCAGCGGGGTAGTGATGCTATTTGGGTGGTTGTAGACTGGTTGACTAAGTCGGCGCACTTTATCCCTATGCACATGAGAGATTCGGTAAATCATCTTGCCGACTAGTATATTCGGGACATAGTGAGGTTACACGGGGTCCCAGTGACGATCGTCTTAGATAGAGACCCTCGTTTTACTGCTAGGTTGTGGCAGAGTTTGTAGATTGCCTTGGGCACTAAGTTAACCTTTAGTACGGCTTATCATCCTCAGACTGATGGGCAGTCCGAGCGTACTATTCAGATCCTTGAGGATATGCTTCGGGGTTGTGTTCTTGACTTTAGTGGGTCGTGGGAGAGGCACTTGCCCTTGGTGGAGTTTGCTTACAACAATAGCTTTCAATCGAGTATCAGTATGGCACCTTTTGAGGCCTTGTATGGCCGACCTTGTAGGTCTCTAGTATGTTGGGCCGAGGTAGGTGATGCACCTTTGTTGGGCCCAGAGTTGGTTAGAGAGACGACGGAGAAAGTTGAGATTATCCGTAGGAGGCTTGTTACAGCTCAGAGTCGCCAAAAGAGTTATGCCAACCGTAGGAGGAGACCTTTGGTATTTGAGGTGGGTGATCATGTCTTTTTGAAGATATCACCTAGGCGAGGATTGATGAGGTTTGGGAAGTGTGGGAAGTTGTCCCCTCAGTTTATTGGCCCTTTTGAGATCCTTGGGAGGATTGGCGAGGTTACCTATCGTTTAGCTTTGTCGTCGCAGTTATCCAGAGTTCATGACGTGTTTCATGTGAGTATGCTTCGGAAGTATGAGCCGGATCCATCGCATGTATTGGATTGGACTGACCTAGAGGTTGATGAGGATGCCTCGTATGAGGAGAGACCGGTTCGGGTCTTGGATAGGCGGGATCAAGTCTTGCGGGACAAGACCATCCCTTTGGTAAAAGTTTTGTGGAAACATCACGGGGTGGAAGAAGCCACTTGGGAACGTGAGTTGGAGGTCCGAGAAAAATATCCGGATCTATTTGTGGATGTTTGAGTATATGTTGTATATTTTGTTGTATTGTTGAACCTTAAGAGTATTGAAATATCTTAGGTTGTAAAACATTATGTATGTTTTGGTTTAATGAAAGTATTTTGGAACTTGCCTTGAAATGGGAGTTTGATATAACGTTGCATATGTTGAATGTGTTATAGAAATGGAAATTGTATCATGAATATTGAATGTGATATGGAAATGGGAATCATGTACATTTTAAATTGTTGAAATGGCAAGGAAATGCATGTTGAAATGTATATGTTGTGGAATGCCTCTGGACAAGAGATGGAATGACCGAAAAGGGTCGAGTTATTGAATGTTAAATGTAACATTGTTAAAAATGGAGAAAAACTTGTTCTTTTGAAAACTTGCATTTAATTTCGAGGACGAAATTCTTTAAAGGGGGGAGGTTATAGCGATTCCGGGTTTTACCCCTTGTTGTACAGTGATCCGGACTTGGTTCTGTGGATGTTAGCAGTTGTTGATATCTTGTTTACATTCTTTCATACTTTGTATTTGAGTTATAGGATGTGTTAGGCGTGTTCTGAACAGGTAGGTTGAGTTTTGGTCTCAAGTATAGTTGCCCAGGTTTTTGGTGTTACGCTCGAGCGGATCATTCTGCGCTCGAGCGGAGTTTGGTTTTTGGTTGACCGCTCGAGTGGGCCTTCTTGCGCTCGAGCGTGGTTTACACACTTCCAGTATCTCATGTCCCTGCAAAACTTCTGCAGGTGTGTTTTTCACGCTCGAGCGGGTCGCGCTCGAGCGGGTAGTGCTTTGTCTGTGGAAGTTCTGGGAGGGAGAAATCTACGCTCGAGAGGACTGGTTTTCGCGCTCGAGCGGATGTATTTTATTCTTGTGTCTTGGCGCTCGAGCGGGACTTCTTGAGCTCGAGCGTGACCAGATTTTTGTGCTTGACGCTCGAGCGTTCTATTCTCCGCTCGAGCGGGTCATATGTATATCAGAGGGCAGCCGGGCATTTTTGAATCACTTTTTACACTTCCTCTCTCTCTCTTACTTTCCCAAAATCAATTTTGAGAGCTCCTCTCTCTAGAATCTCCCTTCTCTCTAGGGTTTGATCTAGCTAGAGTGTCCCACTACCTTGTTGTCTTTGCAAAAGGTGTGTTGATCGTCGTGGGCTACATTTGGATCCGAAATGTTTGGATTTTGGAGCACTTTCAATTTCTTCTTCTTCTCCATTTGAGCTCTAACTTCAAGATAGGGATATCCTACTCCTCCTTATGAACTTTGTCTTTAAATTTTGACATTTTGATATGTTGGGGATTGTTGGGTAATTTTGAAAAGGTTTGGGTCTTTGTGTAATTTTACAAGAGATCGGGTTTTATTTATATAAGCCTATATGCATGTTTAGCATGGAGAGATGAGATAAATGTTGGGTTATTGATGGAAATGGAACCTTAGGGTTGTTTTGTTAATTATGAGAAATGCTTTAATTACATTGATGAATTAATTTGTGAAATTAATTTTGAGAAATGAGAAGTTGAATTGAGAATGTTGAAATTGGGAACATATGGGATTAAAGGGTGTAGTTGGATCATTTATCACTCACCTAGTAGAAATGTTGATATTTTATCCATTTGGTGCATTTATTTTCTGTTTAGAAATAACTGATTTGGGCTATCGGTGGAGGATAGTCTTGATTGTTGTAGATAATGCATGGTGATTAGGCAAACTAAAACTAATCGATTGAGTATGCTATCGAGTATAGCAGTTGGAATAATACATTAACTTTATGTATTGATTGATTATGTATATGATATATGTTTATATACATTGTGTGTGGGAGGAGATAGGAGATGTATTCCACGGTTTAGGGAAAGATAGGGGATGGACCTCTAAACCGGATTTTATGTGACATTGATACAGCCCTATAATATGTATCAAGTGTGGATTATGGAAGTGTTTGAATTGATTTGATATAGCACTAAAATGTATATCGTTATCAATTGTGAAGTATAGAGGTGTTTCTATGTGTTATTGATACAGCACCAAAATGTGTATCCATCATGAATTTCGAAGGTGTTTTAAAGATAAGTCTTTAATCTCATTAAGTTATTTGGCTAGGTTCTAGGCCTTTTTTTCAAACTCAAAGTTGAGAAAGAAATGGGAAATGAAATGTAACACAGACTTAAATGTCATGAAACTGTAACGTGGTATAAGTGGAAATATAAGTGTGGACCATCTATCGAATGCTGTTATTTTAGTCATTATTTATAGTTGGTTTAGTATATTTTTACTAGGTTGTGGCTCACCCTATATGGGACATCATTTTCAGGTACAGGTAGCATGCTACCTCCAAGGACATAGCTTGGGAGGCTTGAGACTGTTGGGTTGTTTTGTGTTTTTGATTGTATTACATGTGTATCAAGCCAAGGGCTTTCTTTGTATAGAGTTAGCACTCTCTTTTTGTAACCAAGTGTTGACTAAGAAAGTTGTAAACCCATAGGGCATTTACTTTTGATGTCAACATGTAATACATTTTGTAAAGACTGCTCTGATGGAATATATTTATGCCTTTTTCTCTTATGTTTAAGCATGCTATTGTTGGATGATTCATGGGTTTATTTTGAGGGCGTTACAGGCATCTCCAATAGCTTATAAGTAAAGTGCAGAATATTACATAATGGCACTACATGTCTTAGAAAAAAATATAAACATCTTAAAAATTATAAAAATAAAATAAAAACATTTTTTTAGTGTTTATTTTATCAATTTAATTTTTATTTCTTTTAAAAGTTTCAAAAAATAATTTTTTAAATTCAAACTAAACAAAACCTTTATCTTTCTAAAAACACTAACAAAGATTGACCTCTTTTTTGGCAATAAAAGACAAGGCTTTATAAAGAAAAATTTAATTTAATCCTTGCAAATTAAATTCACCACAAACTTCACCTGACCCAAACAATTAAACAATTTATTTCAAAGCTAATGATACCCTATGTATCTGATTGCAATGACCAGAAGTGAATAAAAAATTAAATATATGCTTTGAAAACCCAAAAAATGAAAAGCCATTAACTAAACTTAGAAAATCACAACAAAAGCACTTGGAGAGTAAATGGCCTTTAGCTTGTAAAATTAAAATCAGAGGTGGAGCCCAAGTGAGAGTGTTGTTCTACTGCTTGTTCACTTACTTTCATCCAAGTTTGAGAGGAGGGTTCGCCACTACTACCACCACCACCACCACCATCACTATTATGATGCTGGTTTTGATACTGGTTTCCATGATGATAATGTTGTTGGTGATGTATTTGCTGTTGTGCACTGTTAAAGGCTATCTAGGCTTGTATTTGGACAATTTCATGTCGGGTCTGGATTATTTGTTGCCGCAATTGAAAAATTATTTGAGTGCATCCATAAACTGGGTCTTGAATTCGCGAACTTACTTAAAAAACCATGCTATCTGTTGCATTTTCCCTTAAATCAACTGTAAGTTGCTATACCACCACCACCCATTCAAAACAATATTATTAGTTCAATGAATAATTATACTTGTAACCTAAATCATGCATACTTATTATGTTTGGGCACTTACTTTCTGAAGAGAAAATAAATGAAATGAAATTTGTTGTACATATTCATTTTTTTATGTGTAACCAAACCAAATTTTTTTTAACAAATATTTATCAATTTTCTTCTCCATTTTCTTAGTCTTACTAAAATAAAAACAAAAAACAATATGAGAGAGAGAGAGAATAGTTTCTTTTTTCACTTCATTTTTTCTAATCTTTTCCCTCTTTATTTTCATTTCTTTCCACAAATTCATGAGTCAAGCACATACATACAAATCCATATTTTGAAATGTTGTAGAATTATTAGAATAATGTAGTGAAGGCTTTCTAATTTTGATTAGCATTGAAAACACTAATAAGCTTTACAATGTTTTTTTTTTTTTTTTTTTGATAATAGAATAAGTGTGTCATCTCAGAAAAAGAAAAAAAAAAAAAAACAGTCGACAATAATAAACTCAATTCTTTTACTATCTTATCATGTCAAACAATATAATTATAATCTTAAGGTGTCCAATTAAAGTTCATTCATTACTCTCTATCTCTATACACACACAATCAAATATCTAACTTTCTTCAATGCAACTCAAGGTGATTACATATCTAAAAAACATTTATAAATATGTAGAAAAATAGAGAAAATATATTTAGAAACTTTATAAAGATAAATAGATTAAGTGGGTAATACTAATATATAACATGATTTCTCTTACCTCTAATAACTCAGTAACATTGTTAGACCCATAAATCTTATGGACACAAGAAAATCTTTCTGGATTATTTGCTTGGAAATATGGTGCCAAAACACAATCTTGAGAGCATCTTCTTCTTAGAGATTTGCAAGCTGCACACCTTGTTGAATTAGACATCTCCGAATTTGCTAGAATCTATCAAAGTTTTCTCTCCCAAATTCTCTAAAATAAAATGTATATAGTGTATGAATAATTTTGTTTGAGTTGATTTTAAATCTATGAATGATTTTATATGAGATTTGCATAAGATTGTTGAGTTCTAATTTTCGAAGGTGATAACGGCTACAATTTTCAAAAATTGGTTAGAGTAAGGAAGGAATTTAAAAGAATGAAAAGCTTGAGAACATTTCCTTTACCCAAGAAATTAGTTGTTAAGTTGTATGCCTGCATAGTGTATACAATTTTTCTTTTAAATTGCTACAAATGGACACATAAAAACATAATTATTTCTCAAAAATAAAATAAATTGTCTTCATTTTTTTTCCCCCATTGTTTTTGGTTTTGTTTTTGATATATTGGAAGGGGAGTGGGAAGTTAAATCTATGATCTCCTACTCTCCTAATATATAGTACATGGTCTAGCCACTAAGCTACTTCATGTGGATTTTTTTCTAGCTTTCCATTGACCTACATATTTTTCAAATTTTGCATGCCACTTCAAAATCTTGTTAGATTATTCCGATCAAGGTGTTCTAAATAATTTATACAAAAAAATTTAAGTGCAAATGGCATGCTTAACTTAGGAAGTTGATTAAAATGATAAATATTATTATTTATCATCTTTTAGTATAATATTTTTTTCATTTTCTTAGTACATCAAAAAAACAAGCATGTGTGTTTGGCCTAAGGGGAGAGGGGAAAGAAAATAGGAATGGCATGGTTTGAACAAGGGTCAAATATGCGACCTCTCCTTAGAATACAAATATTCTACCATTAAACTACATGAACATTTCTCTTAAGATCATAAGAGAAAAATATTATAGACACCCTAATGTGAGTATAAAATATGAAGAATGGCATTCATCTAATCAGTTTAATAATTGATTCTTAAATTAGTCACGGTCTAATAGGTCAAATATGTAATTATTACAAAAATCATTTCTATGTTGCATCGCATATTGTGAAAAATTTAAGGTAATTAATGTATTGGTTTAATAATTTTATCATTTTTTGTTTTCTACAATGCTGCATAGCATGACACTCAATATTCAATTTTTAAATTTGATCATGTCTAAAAAAAACACACACACACACACAACCACACACACAAAAACAAAATAAAAGAAGGAAAGTGGCTTGTCTCCATTTCTCTTAGAAGACTCGATGATGCAGTTTCGCTCCGTGAATTTATTAATCAATTTATGTTTTAAGTTTGAAGGCATAGATAATTCATAATTTCATTATATTTATTTTTAAAAATAAAACAATAAATATTTAAATTGTAAATTTATTTAAAAACAAATATTTTAGCATATTCAATCCTTAGTGAGAATGAGATTCAGTCTATTTATCAAATAAAAATTTTACTAAAAATTTCATCAAATAAGGGATATGTGACGACCGAGAACGCCATATGTCCCTTTTTCCTTGTTTAATTCCGAATTTGTCACGTTAGTGTATCAAATTCCACTTGAAGTCTAGTTAAATCATTCGAATTGTTGTCCTGTTCGGAAGTGTGTTTCGAATTCTTGTTTTTGCCACTTTGGAGTTGATTTTCTTTTGTCCCGGAGGATACGAGGCCCGGTCCAAGTTTCCTAGAAACAAAGGGGGAAAATTCTGGGCTGGAAAACCAAGGGCTGCACGTGCGGGGCCTTGGGCCGCACTTGCGAGAGGAGAGCCGCACGTGCGGGGAGTGACGCCGCACGTGCAAAATTCAGGGGAAATTTGAGCTCCTTTCTGTCTAATAAGCACGAGCGGATAGAGGTGCAGGAGAGGAGCCCCGCACGTGTAGGAAGGGCACTCCGCACGTGAGGGGGGGGCACCTCACGTGCAGCAACGGGGCAGCCCGAATCTCTGTTTTTCTTCTCTTTTTGGCCGAGTGTGTATCTCATTTAGAGCATTTCTCTCTCACTCTAAACTTTATTTCTCTCCTCCTTCTCTCTAGAAAACCTCTTAAAACACCAAAATACTTAGATTCTTGTAATCTTGGAGTCTAGATCATCAACATTTCACACCAATTTTGAAGATCCAAGTTAGGGCTCCTTTGGGTGTTGTGAAAAAATTGAAGGGTTTCCCAATCAAAGCTAGGGTTTCACTTTCTTTCTTCATCAAGCTTGAGGTTGGGACATTCTTGAGTTATATATATATGTTTTGCTCGATGTATGTTGATTTTATTGTTTTTCTTGAATTTATTTTTGAGGGTTTGGTTCTTGGCTCAAGGATGATGAGATTTTCTCAAAATGAGGGTTTAAACTTTAAATGTTCTAAGTTGAGTCCTTGATCCCTTTTACCTATGAATTAAGAAAGATGATTTTGATGAGCTCTTACATGAAAATGGGAGATGGTTTGGTTTTTTGAGGAAGAACCCTAGAAATTGGGGGGTTTTGGAAAACATGAGAAAAACTATGAAATTCTTCTTTTCTTGTGTTTAAATAACTCAATGAGTGTGGAATTCACAATGTGATGTAGAGAAATGATAATTTTCTTGATACAAAAGAATGGTGGACTTATTTTTTTTAAAACTATTGTTGAATGCATGGAAATACTTAAGTGTAATATGATAATTGTTGTGCACTATGAATTTTGAGAATTATAAACATTGGGAATTAATGTTTGAAAACATTACATGAGGCCTTGATGAGACCATATTGCTATGAATTGTGAAAAGTGAAATTGGGACTAAGTGTTGATAACATATGGTTATCTCAGGAAAGAGCATTGAAAAGAGGTAGTGGGGAATGTGATTGTTGATATTATTTTAGAGACTTTGAAAATGGAGAAATGTTATGAGATATGAAAATCATTGCATTGCATATTCATTTCATTATTATTTAGCACTGTGAATTTCGATTGAAGATATTTATTTCATAAAAGAAAATGATGTTGTAATGAGAACTATGGAAGTGTGGCTTGGGGTAAATACATGGTAAGTCCAGTTAGGAGGTGTAGTTGATCTTGATAAGTTGGCCTGAGTGTCCTTGGTGAAAGACCAGAAAACTGCGCGGATAGGTGTCAAGCCTTCCGGTTAATACCGGTAAAAATGAAATTTTGGTAGTACTCATAGAGTTACTTGCAGACACCAGCCTAGGAATTACCAGTGTCGTATTTACCGCCTCTGTTGATTGAAATTGGAAGTTTTTGAAATGTGTTGAGATTGTTGGCTTTTATTTTAAAAAATTGGAAATCCTTATCAGAGCATGGAACGCATTTTTTAAGAGCATGGCATAGCATGGGCATTGTTTGATTTTGCGTTCTAGCATAACTGTATATACTTTGTTAGAATTCTCAACTGGGCTTTATGTTCACCCCTATGGGATTTGGTGCAGGTAAAGATGTGGTGATCCCGCCGAATTGAGGGAGTGGACTTTTTGTGAAGTGTAAATAGCTCCTTTATTTTTGTCGTAAATTTTGTAAAGCCTAGGGCTAATTTGTTTGGGTCCAAGAGGCCATTTTGTGTAGCCGGACTATTGCCTTGGAAGATGTAAGCCCTTAAGGGCATTTTATTGTTTTGAGACTAAGTGTTTCACATGCTATAGATTCATGTGTATCTTTATCATTGAATGTATATCTGCATGTGAAAGTTTTGTATAAACACTCTTATTAACTACGTAAAGATGGAAGGTTTTGTTGCTATGTTTTAGTGAATGTTAATTAATGCGGGTAGTTCATGTCAAATTATTTCGGGGCGTTACAGGATAGATCAAATCATTAATCAAATTATCAAATATCTTTATTTTCACTTAAATTTGATAAAATTATTAAAAGATAAGGAATGGATATCAATTTGTTTCACTTAATCAGTGAAACAAGATTTTTAGAATAAGTTAGAAAATTGTAAATATTTAATAAAGTTTTTTTTATCAAAATCAGTGAACAAATTTAAGAAATAAATAAATAATTAGAGATATTCTTACGAATTTGTGTGTTTATAAAGTAGCATTCAGTCAATAGCATCAATCTATCCTGTATCTATCTTCTCTAGCTGGAAAAATCCTAACCCTTACCCAAAATTCAGAGAGCTCGAAGAACAAAACAGTAGAATAGAAATAGTAGTAGTAGTGAAAAGAATCAAATAACCCTAATAATATGTCAGGGCTTGGACACATCTTAGGACTAGGAACCAGTGGTGATCCGCAAGAAAGCCCCCAACACCACCGCTCGTAAGGACTAGAAGAAAGTCAATGCTGCCCGTCGCGCCGATGCCGATATCGACACCCTCAGAAAAGGTTTTTACAAAAATGTAACGCCCTGAAATTTACCCACTTGAATATGCCTAAAAGTCAACTTTCTCATTGAACTAAGAGGTAAGGGATTACAATTCACCATGTAAAATCCTACAATATCTAGAATTCATATACCAATTCAATGAACTAGATGGTCTTACAAAACATAAGCCTCTAGGGCGTACAATAACAACAAAATGAATTGATGGTCTTGTTACAAAAATCCCAATTCAAAATAACAAAATACATGTGAATCAACTTTTCCAAAAGGAGCTACTGCTTGATCCCATCCGTCAAGGAGGTGGTACTTCGCCAATTCCTAAAAAATAAAGTAGGGTTGAGCTCCATGCCCAGTGGGAACACATTTAACCAAGTATTTAATCCTTTGAATGAGTTATGGTATCCTTACAGCAAAGCTTGACAAAGAAATTTATTCCCACATGCATTCTTTAGCAATCACATAGATTCATAATAACCAAAAAGTGATAATTACATTTCATGTCATTAATCACAACAATTAAACATTCACCCCCATAGAAAGCAAACCATGAGTCTATCTGTAAGAGTCCAATTTAAAACACCCTTTTTACTTTGTAAAGCCCCGAAAATAATCCCAACATGGATAATACATCAACCACATACATTCATTAAATACAAGCATTCTCCATCCTTTATATCAAAAATCTCCATGGTTAATACAAGGGTTCCACATGCAAATATACATTCAATGATAAGAAAACACTTGAATCTATTGCATGTGAAGCCTAAAGTCTCAAATAATTAAAATGCCCTTAGGGGCTTACATCTTCCAAGGCAATAGGCCGATTACGCAAAATGGTCTCTCGGACCCATACAAAAAAAAATAGCCCTTGGCTTTACAAAAATTACAACAAAAGGAAAGAGTGGTCTACTCTTCACCAAAACATATCCATGCCCTTAGTTTGGCGGGATCACTACATCTTTACCTGCACCAAATCCTATAGGGGTGAACATAAAGCCCAGTACAGAACTCTTACAAAGTATATATAGTTATGCAAACTCTAATTAAAAATACAAATGTCAATGCCATGCCATGCACCTTTTAAAGAAAATCTATTTCATGCTCTTTTTTTTAAAGATTACCATCTTTCGATAAAAATTTACGATCTCAACTTATTTCAAAACTTCCAATTTTTAATCAATAGGGGTGGTAAATACGACATTGGTAATCCCTAGGATGGTGTCTACAGGTAGACTATGCAAGTACCACCAAATTGTCATTTTTACCAGCATTAACCGCAACGCTCGACACCTATCCGCGCGGGTTTCTGGTCTTTCACCATGGACACTCAGGCCAACTTATCAAGTTCAACTACACCCCATATCCAGACTTACCACGTATTTACCCCATACACATTACCATAGTTCTCATTACAATATAATCTTTCTCAAAGTAAATGTTTTCCAACACATGTCAAGATGCACAATAATAATAATAATAACTCAATTGAAACATGATGCAATAATTACTATTTCGTAGCATTTTACTATTCTCAAGATATCTCTACAACAATATCAATTAATCCCATTTCTCATTTCTTCCCTTCAAAGCCATTTCACAAAATACCCATGTGCCATCAATTTATAGTAACAACAAACTCTCACCATGCACAAATCACTACAAGTTAGCCTCTTCAAGGAAATATGTGATGTTCTCAACATAATTTCCAAGATTTCACAACTTTCACATTTCATGGTACATAATCATTTACCACTTTCCAACAACACATGTTCAAGCATTTAACAGTATGTTATAATAACATCTTATGTCTGATATATCAAATAGATTTCCATTTTTACCAAACATGCTATGAGATTTACTCTCATTCATCCTCTTGACAAAAAATGGTAAGGAGTTTCATAGGTATTTCCCTTATTTTCCAAAATCCCCAAATTCTAGGGGTTTTCATCAAGACAAAACACTTCTCATTTCCTTGGTAAAACCCAACTAAAATCACATTTCGTAGGTTTTATATATGAATAACCATCAAGGAGTAGCAAAGATTGAGTTTTGGAAACCCACCTTTAAAACTCTCTATCTTTTGAATCAAAATGTAAAATTAACATAAAACTTCATGAAAACCCTTAGATCTTCAACAATGTAGCAAAACATGTATATATAGCTCAGGAATGTCCCTACCTCAAGGTCTTGATGATTGGAGAAAATGAAACCCTTGCTTTAATGGAGGCTTCTTCAACACTCACTATACCAAGTGGAGCCCTAACTCGATCTTCAAGATTAGAGGGAGATGATGATGATCTTAACTCAAGATTTGCAAGAACCAAAGTGTTTTAGTGTTTTGGTGAAGATTTCTAGAGAGAAGGAGGAGACAAATGAGGTTTAGAGTGAGAGAAAGATGTCCAAAATGTGATACAACATCGGCAAAAAGGGTAAAAAAAACAGAGTTTCGAACTGCCCATCTACCGCACGTGCGGCGCACCTCCCCACACATGAGGAGCGCCTCCCCCGCACATGCCACCTTCATCCCTGCACGTACGGTGCCCTTCTCCTACACCTCACTCCACTCGTGCATATAATTCAGTATGCAAGCCAAACAAACCCCTGAATTCCGCAC
Source organism: Camellia sinensis (assembly GCF_055761805.1). Lineage (NCBI taxonomy): Eukaryota > Viridiplantae > Streptophyta > Magnoliopsida > Ericales > Theaceae > Camellia > Camellia sinensis. Next base: position 68,070,945 of record NC_138972.1, read on the forward strand.
GTGCAGCCCCTGGTTTCCAGCCCAAAATTTTCTAACTCGATTCTCGAGTGCTCTAGACCTGACCCCGCACTTCTCGGAAGAAAGAAACTTTAACACCAAATACAAACAAGAATAAGAATTCTAATCTAGAGAACCATTTCTAGATGTTTCAAGTCCAACGAAGGTAAAAGGAGAATGGAGGAAAAAAGTAAATAAAGGAAACAAGGACCCGGTCGTCACATACTTTATACTTTAATACTCAAATTCAATACACGTTTGAGTAAGAAGATTCATTTGATATGTGTAGACACCCCATTTTTGACCGCCCTTAAGACTTGGGCGCTACTGATGGTTTGCTCGTTAATGAAAAGTGTGCAGGGCAAAGGTTCAATTTCTTCGGCAATGAGAGGGTCAAATCCCAACTTTACACCCCATTTTGGACCAAAGCTATTTTGAATGGTTTTTAGACCTTAAAACCCTCTCTTTCAAAACATTTTTGAAATAAAGTTTCTACGATGTTCCGAGGCTCACATTTTGTCAAAAAAATGCGCCTTTCGATAAAACGAGTAAGGACAAAGTGGAAATGAATGAAAGAGAGATGAAATATTTGAAAAATATTTCAAAACACCTTCTTACGGGTTTGAAGTTGAAGAAAAGGGGAGAAGAGGGGAGAAGCCAAGTTGGAGAAGAAGATAGGCAAGAATTGCTAAGAGAGGGACGAGCAGTCCTCGCTAAATCAAGTTTATTTGTCTATACACTTTGAGTTAAGGTATGAGGCCACCACCATTGGAAAGAAGACTTCCAGGGCTTCATTTTTCATTCAAGAATCTCTTAAATCCGAGATCGGAGGGCGGAGATATGATTGGTTGAAGTTGGGCATCATCCCGGTTGGACCGAAACTGAGCAGCCTTCACTAAAACAAGCATAACTTTTTTCACAGTTGGAATTTTGATTCAATTCTGGTGCCATTGGAAATCTTACTTCCGGGGCTTCAATTTTGACACAAGAATGACCTGAAAAGGAGTTCATATGAAGAAGTTATGCCCGTTTGAAGTTGAACCTGCAGAGCAGATTTTTCCTGCCGACCAGCCAAAACAAATGGCCGACCGACCAAATAGATGGCCGACCGGCCAAATAGATTGCCGACCGGCCAGAAAAGATGGCTGACCGACCAAGTTTGCTAGCCGATGACCTTCCGGAGTATTCTACAGATTGAATGGATGCCAGCTGTGCCAGCTGGAATGCACAGACTCTGCTCCCCATGCACGTGTCTGGCTGTTTTGCACCCTTTGCACCACCTTTGACCCCTCTTTTTGCACCCTTTTCTCAAGGCTTCTTGAGGAAGCTTTGACCCCTTGTCTTGGCTTCCTCAAGAAGCTTGGCCAGCTGTCTTAGCTTCCCCTATAAGCCTTGCCCCCTTTGCCCCCCTTGACCCTTTCTTTTTAGCTTGTCTTATAAGCTTCAAGCCCTTCCCTTTGCCTATATAAGAAAGCCTCCTTCTCCATTGTTTTGGTTCAGCAAAATTAGACCTAATACATACATATAACATATATATCACCCTCTCTCTCTATATCTCCCTCTCTCTCTACATTTGGGTGTGTTAGAGTGTTCAAAGACCCTTGTTCTTGGCCTATTTGCACTACACCACCTAGCACTACACTACCACTTCCATTTCCAGCAGCTTGGAGGGCCTTCTCAGAGGCTAGGAGGCAGCTTTTCTTGGTCCAAGAGGTAGCAAAGGATTGGTCTTCAAGGGTGAGTTGATTTCTCCCTCTTTCTAGCTCATTTTTGCAAGTTTTCTTAGCCCCTTTTGCTTGCTGTTTTGAGCTCCGACCAAAACTGAAAGTACCCTTTATTTGAGCTCTACTTCATGTTTCATTAAGGGAATTTTGTCATTTGAGATCCCCATCTTGCACCTCCTTCTTTATCCCTCTTGTATGCCATAATCTTGCATAGTATTTTTGGCCTGTGTGTGGTCTGTTTTGGAGCATGGTGTAAACTTTAGATAGGCTTATTTTGAGCCCCTCTTCAACATTGAAGAAGGGCTCATCACTGTTTGGGACCTCCATGTGCCACTAGTCATTATATCCCTCTTTGGTCCCCATTTTTGCATGATCTATTAGCCTATTATGCTTCTGTTTTTGGTCATTTTACAGAACTGAAAACAGTCTTATTTTGACCCCATATTCATGTTTCATTAAGGGTCTTTGGCTTTTTGATGAATTTTTTGTATACTTTGTGTTTTGACCTCTTTTGGGCCCTATTTTGCATGGCATTTTGAGCATACTTGTGTACTGATTTAGGCTTGGCCATCAACTGTAAGTAGTCATATTTTTGGTCCCTCTTCAGTGTTGTAGAAGAGTCTTTTTCCGTTTGGGCTTTCCATCTACCACTTGCTTCATTGCCTCCCTTGCGGAGCCATTTTTGTATGATAATTTAGTCCCACTTGTGCTTACTATTTGGCCATGCTTTCAACTGTAAAAATGCTTATTTTGGGGCTTCCTTACTTCTGTCTTTTCATTCCATGTACCAATCATGCATGCTTTGTATAACTGTAAGCCATTTCATGTACCTAGTTTTGCATTTCGGGAGAAATTCCATGCATCGGGTGCCATTTCGCCTCGTTTCGGGGCTGTTTTGCCCCCTCATTTTGCTACTGATTTTTGCATATTTGCATATCATATTCCATGTCTTTGCCATGTCTCATTAGAGTGGCATTTTGGTGCCTGAGGATCGGTCCTCGGTTTGCGTGCACGCGTGCACGTATTTTGAGTTGTCTTGTTTTCATCTGATGGCCTCCTATGTGAGTGTGGCTGAGGCTCTCTCATGTTGGTGTAAGCCCATTCTTGCATTGTGTATGCCATGTTTCAATGCGTTGTGCATGTTATGTTGTTAGCATTGTGTGTGCCATGTAGTTGTATTGCATGTTTGTATGTTTGCTTGCATGCTTAGGTCGCATGTGCATTGTTGTGCATTGCCTCGCCTCTTGACCAATCATGATTGAGGTTGGGTCCCTTGTATGTTTTGTGTGCATTGCATTTGACATTGAAATGCATACTTGACTCTTTGGCCATCATGCATCGAAATGCGTGATTGGTGGCCCGAGGGTCGAGGGCCATGCTCCCTTGAGTCCATTACATGATAGGGAGTGTGTCCATGCATACATTTGCCTAAAAATTTCATGCCATACACTGTTTGCCCTCTGTTGCTGTCAAAACTGTCTTCTGCAGGAAGTTTATGCCGATCGGCATCATTCAGTGCCGGCCGGCAATCCTTCATGGGCCGAGGGCTTCATTAACTGCCGGTGGAAATTATGTATTGCCGGTGGGCATTTCCTTCAGCCGATGATTTTCTGCAGTGTGCAAGGGACCTGCCCCGGAACTTTGGCATTTTTCAGAGAAGCAAGGCAGTAAAAACAGAGGCAGCAATGGTATGGTGCGGACTTTCCGGGCGAGACGGGTTCGAGCATGCATCATTCGCGCATCCCGAGGCAGGGGCCGTGGCCACTTCTCTTCTTGCATTTATTCTGATAATTAATTAAAAATTCTGTAATAATTTATTTGTTTATTATTCGTACTGTAATATTTATTCGGACCCTCCGAGTGAGGGCAATTGTGTAATAAATGTGCGTGAGTGTGTGTATGTCTTCCAACCCCACGTCTTTCTTCCCTTTTATTTACCAGCTTATGATGGTTAGTATTAGGACATGTTTAATTTAGCATACCTTATGCTATGCATGCGTGCATTCATCCGTTTGTTTTACATGCATCGGGCTCGGCGCATCATGCTAACTGCATCTGTATTTCAAATTCCAAACTGAATACATGTTGGTTGTGCATTTTCACATGCCATGTTTAGGTTAGCCGAGCCTGTCTAGATTGCATTTTTGCATGCGATGCATTAGTCATTCTTAACATGAACTAGGACATGCATGTTTGCTAACTAGTTTATTATTTTGGCACGGAGTACGATGTAAGTATTTATGTTTTAGCATCCCGCATGCGTGTGAGTGTTGCCATGACAGTATGCTTGCCATGCGGCTAAATGCTTATGTGATAAATTGTTTGAATGCCTGTGGGTGAAGGTTAGATTGTTTGAGTTGGAGAAACTCGTTGGAATCCGTATTTTAGCCTACTTGCGAGTAGCAAATTCCAAAGTGTTTTCTAAAACAAACGGATATGCAATGCTTATTTCCAAATTAGGCAATCTAGTCTATACTTGTTTGCTGCGCGCATAACATAGTAACACTAGGCTAATAATTGGTTTAAGAACACATAACGTTTTCAAAAACGGATATCATGGGTAGTAAAGGCCGATCTTCAGATCGGGCGAGAGGGGGTGCTCATAGCTGACCTTCCCCAATCGTACCCTAGCTCCTGAGCCGAGGCAACTCTGGTGATGACGGACATGTGGCCTTCGGCACCGAGTCAGGGTTTCCTAAATTCCCCATAAAAAATATTTAGGTGGCGACTCTGTATCTGGCAAAGCAGTCCATGTTTGGCACTTCTTTTCAAAAATCTGTTTCTCAAAATGATTTGCCGGATTTGGACTCTTTGGTTCAGATTAAGAACCGTGACAATTTGAGAGTCCGAGCTGTAGTGACCCCACAAATGAACAGAACGGGACTCACCCTCCCGGGGCGTTCGGGGACGTCTACAATATGAAACACTCCAATGATAAACTCAAATTTGAGTGAGATTGCTAAGGATTATGTTTTGAGTGGATGTTAGGAGTTGGGAGTAAAGGGGAATTTGAAAATTTTGGGTACAAGTACCTATGTGTTTAAAGTTTATGGGAATTTCAGTAAATGAAATGGGTCACCCTTCATTCGAGTCAAAATTTGAGTAAAACTCAATTTGGTTTTGGTATATGTTTGAGTGAAGGGGTGGAGGGAATTTTAGTGATTTTTTAGTCAAATTTAAGTTTGAGTTAAGATTTGGGCAACGGTTGGAGATGTTCTTATGTATACTTTTACTCAAAGCTTCACTTGATATAAAAAGCTGTTTTAAGTGTCAAGTTTTGAGTGAGCATCTCCAATCCTTGGTCTTAGACATTTTTTTCATCAAATTGAGCATCACCAACCCTTCACCAAAATTGTCATCTAATTTGATTCCATATTTAAGTTAAAAGCTTGATTTAATATAAACTACTCCAATCATTTCATCAAAATATTTTCTTCTTTTCATCAAATTTGATAGGTTCTCGATTTGAGGAAAAAATGACTTTCCCTTGATTTGATGAACATTTGCTGAAAGGATTGCTAATGAATTTTGAGCACTCAAGAAAAGGTGAAGGATAATTCTTCATCAAATTGAATTTGATTTAAAGAATGAAGCATTGGAGATGATTTTTTCTTTCATCAAATTTAATGAAAAGGGAAACTTAGGATAATAGGAGAATTTTTTAAAAAAGATTTTGATAGAAAATTGATGAAAGGATTGGAGTATTTCATACCAAATCAAGTTTTTTACTCAAATTTGTATTCAAATTCGATGAAATTTTTTGTGAAGGAGGGTTGGAGATGCTCAGAAGTTGGTTGCAAATGAGAATTTGAAAAGATTGGATAGAAGCACCTATGTGAAATTTTGATTGGATAGAAATTTGAGTCAACAAAATGGGTGTTTGATTTGAGTAAAAATTTAAGTAAAATTTAATTTGGTGTTTGAGTAAAGGAGTAGAGGGAATTTAGTGGTTTTACATACTTAAATTTAAGTTTGAGTCAAGATTTGGAGAAGGGTTGGAGATGTCTAAATATCAATTTTCCTTGAGAAAAGTGTAGCCAAACTAGTGTCTGTCTATCGAGACCAAATAGAGCAAAACCTTTTTGTGCTTTTTATGAATTTCAGGCATTTTTTTTTTTTTTTTTTTGGTTCTGTTCTGTAGTCCAGTTGGGATTGAAAGTGTCGGGTTTGTTTGCTAATTTTGTGAAAATTCTTGGACTTAATTTGGTTCATGTTTTTTTGTTTAATCCTTGTTATGTATATTTTTTTTTTCAAATTTAAATTTTGTTATAAATTTTTTTTACCATATTTGGGTTTGTTATTTATTTTCTTACTAAACAACTTTGACTTCATCACTTGTTATTAATATACAAATACATAAAATTTATACAAAATGATGTGTCACATTACTATCCATTCATTTCAATCCAAAAACCTCATAAAAGTGGCTTATTATTTCAATGTTGCCATTGACACATTATTTTGGTGGTGTTTTTTGTTCAAAAATTCTATTTGCAAATCATTTTTCTATATTATATATAGTGTAGACTATGCATCCTCTTGCATATTAGGGAATGAGCTAGCTGTGTCAGTTAGGTGTTATGGAATTTTTTTTAATCCATCCACCAGAGTATTAATTGCATGATACTGAATATGTTTATGTTGGGATGAAATTACTATTGCGCCTTGTTTCAGATTGGTGTTGTCACCCTATTACTATATTGATTGGTGGCATTTGGATTGATGTGTGTTGGGTTTTTTTTTTTTTTTTTTTTGGATGGTAGATGATTTCTTTTAGAATTTTTTTTCTCTCTTTTCTACATTTTTATTGGGATTTATAGCGGTTTCGATTTTTGACCCAACTTTTATTGTATTCGGACTCAAATATTCTAGTTTGGTATTGTTATTCATGTCTTTTTTCCTCTTTTCTCATTCCTATTTGAGCATTGGGATGTCTTGGGCATGTTTGGAGCAGGCTGTTTGCTAGTTGTTCAAGTTGATGTTCCCAGATTTTGGTTTCTTCGCCCGAGCGAGGCTTCTCGCGTTCGAGTGAGCTTTATGAACTTACAGCATTTTTGTAGAGCTGCAGAGATTTTGGAAAGGTAGTGTTCTTCGCTGGAGCGAGGCTTCTTGCACTCGAGCGACGGTGTGCGTCTGTAAAACTTCTGAAGGTGTGTCTTCTTTGCTTGAGGGACGCTTCTTACGCTCGAGCGAGGTCACTTATTGTGTCTAGTCACTCGATGACAACTCCTTCGCTCGAGCAAGCCTCGCATATGAGAGTTCGCAGTGGAGTAGTTTTACATCACTTTTTGAGTTTTTTCTCACTCAAAACCCTAAACCGGCTCCTCTTCTCTCTAAAATGCTCTCTCTCTCTCTCTACAAATACACCTAGATTTAGGGATCTCTCAACCCTATTTCTTTTGTTAAAAAGATAGAGCATCTTGTGGACTTCCATTTGATCCGAACAAAGTTGAGTTTGGGCATTCTTGAAGTTCTTTCTTTTCTCCATTGGGCTTCTACACTTGAGGTAGGGATATTCTACACCTTAATATGATTTTTAACCTAGGTATTTGTTGTTATCTATGAATGATGAGATTTTGGGGTGTTTTGAGAGAATCTGGGGTTTGAGGTAAAGTTTAAAAGGGGGGTTCCCATGTGATGTTATATAATTGATTATTGGGCTTGGATATGAGGATATCTTGTGTTAAAATAATTGATTTTAGCCTTTGGGTCAATATTTGAAAAAGGGAGAAATTTGCCCTAATATGAGTCAAATAATTATTTTGTATAAATAATGGAATTGGTGTGAGGAATATGAAATCAGAAGGATGTATGAATGAATGGTGTAGTTGGATTTGTTTAATCACTCACCTATGAAAATTTGATGAATTATCTGTTACAAAGATTGTATATCTATTTAGAAATATCTGTATTGGGCTATCGGTGGAGGATAGCTATGGTTGTTGTGCAAATTGCATGAGGATTGGGAGAATTGAAACTAATTATTTAACTATGTCATTGAAAATGACGGTGTGTTGAGGCATTGAATATGTGTAATTGAATGTCATTGAATATGATGATGTCTTTGAATACATTGTATATGTATAATGTGTTGGGAAGAGAAAGGGGATGTACTCTATGTTTTGGGAGGATATAGGGGATGGACTCTATCGAAAATTAAGTTGGCCGCAGTGTCTAGGGTAAAAGTCCCGAAATCTTATGTATACATGGGTACCGATCCCACGGACAAAATTTCTGTAAAATGGCAAGATTGAAGTGTTTATATGATTGTTATGTTGATTGAAAACCATTGAGTTGTAGTCTCAGTTGGGTTATTTGGAAAATTATACGCTTGGCGTATGAGTTGAAGTGAAACAAATTAACCTGAAATGAATAAATGGAAATGGATCGTGATATGAGTATTGGTATTGAATGTTCATGAGAAGCATGTACATTGGTCATAATTATTGAATGTGTACTTGACACTGTTATCTTAGTTAAATCTCATATATTGTGCTAAACTGTTTCTACTGGGCTTTGGCTCACCCTACTTGGGAAACCATTTTCAAGTAGAGGTGACATACTTCCTCTAAGGACGTAGCTTAGGAGGACTTAGGAGCTGGAGGCTCTATTTTGTTATTTTGTATTTAAATGTTCATTCAAGCCTAAGGCTTTATATGTACAGAACTTATAACTCTCTTTTGTTATAACCAAGTAATGTCTTGGAAAGATATAAGCCCGTAGGGCATTTATTTTGTTGTTATTAGCCCGTGTTACATGCTGTAGATTCAGGATGAACGTTTATGAATGTATAATGCATGTAATACCTTTTGTAATACAAACTCTGATATATGAAAATATACAAATTCTATTATAATCATTTCTCTTTTGAGTTGGGTTATTTGTATTATATTTTGGGGGCGTGACAGGATTTATACTAGCAAAATTTATGTTATATATTTTTTGGGGATTTAACTGTCACACTTATTTTCTAAGGTTGAACATAATTTCGATCACTTGATTCTGAAGATCATATTTTGGCTTGATTGTTGTTCATTCCAAAGAAGAATCAGCTTATATCTGTTGTCTTGTTTGTGAATATTGTAAAATTATTTTTACATTTGACATTAGTTTGCTCATCTGAGTTGGGAACATTGACACTGTTGTTTGTTGTATTTTGTAGCTAATGTTGCAACAAACAAAGCTACCTCAAGCAGTACTACTCTAAACACAAGGAAGCTTGACGATGAAATAGTGAATCTTTCTCATGAGTACTCTAGACCATTTTTGTCTGGGTACTCTAGACCTCATATCCTTGCCTTCTAACTTCTATCATTTTGCATGTCAAACAGTTTGATTTTTTAATAAGCTGATCCTGCTTTGCTTCTTTGTGAACTGGTGTAGCCACTTGTATATCATTTTTGTATTTTCACATAGTATAATTATGGTATATTACATAATATATCCATGTTTTATTGAGCATCCTCCATTTTATTATATTGGGAATTTGTGATAAATTCCTTGATGTTCTATGAATTCCTAATTATGGACTTGATCAACTATTAAAATCTATGGAATTGTTATGCATTTATAATTTTATATTGGAGTGCATGAACAGGTCCAACAGGTCATCAAGTATTGGGATTTGAAACCTAAACCAAACTATAATTCTGTTGATATACACGCATCCTCCAAGAACAATCCATCTTGGGGGTTAAAAGGGCTGGGATTGCACAGGGCTAATGTAACCTTTCCCTAGAAGTCCATCTACCTTGCCTATTCATACTAGCACCCTCCTTGGGGTTCAACCAATAATGGGGCAAATTAGGTAATTTTGATCCTAGGACTACGTTGGCAGCATGTTGAATGCCTCTTATTGGAGGTAACTCATCTGTGATCACGTCATGAAACTCATGCACTTAGTTAACCTTTGGTGGCAATTTCTCCCATATGGACTCAAGCTAGTCAGTGTTATTAAAGGCAATAGGCACATTGAAGACTATAGCGATCCCGAGTTTACCCTTGTTGTACAGTGATCCGGACATGTGTCCGTGGATGATAGTAGTTGATTATTACCTGGTGTACATCCTTTCTTACTTTGTATTTGAGTTATAGGATGTGTTGGATAGGTTTGTTACAGGTTGGTTGAGATTAGAAACCAAAACTAGTTGCCCAGATTTTGACCTGTCCGCTCGAACGGGGGTTTTGACGCTCGAGCGGGAGTTTCACCCATCCAGTATTTCTTGTGCAGTGTTCGACGCTCGAGCGTGGGATTGGCCGCTCGAGCGGGATTGCGTAATTGCCGCTCGAGCGGGGAATTGGAAGCTCGAGCGGGAGACCTGTCTGCAAAAGTTCTGGGAGTGTGTATCCGCCGCTCGAGCGTCGCTCGAGCGGGAGTCTGTGAGTGACGCTCGAGCGGGGAGTTTGACGCTCGAGTGGGGAGACCTTTATATAAATCCGAGATCCGACTTTTGGATCACTTTTTCAAGATCTTTTCTCTCTCTTACTTTTCCGAAAAGCCATTTTCAGAGCTTCTCACTCTAAAACCAGCCCTTCTCTCTTAGATTTGATCTAGTAGGAGTTGTTTGCTCACTTTTGGTCTTTACGAAAGTTGTGTTGATCGTCGAGGGCTACATTTTAATCTGAAAATTTCAGAATTTGAAGCATTTTGGTTTTGGTCTTTATCTCCATTGGAGCTCAAACTTTGAGGTAGGGATATCCTGCTCCTCTTTACGAGCTTTGTCTTTAAATTTTAGTATTTTGAGATGTTGGGGTTAGTTTAGTAATTTGTGAAAGTTTGGGGGCTTTTGTGTAAATTTACAAGCGTTGGGGTTTTAACTATATAAAAGCCTAGATGCATGTTTGGCATGGAAAAGTGGAATTAATGTTAAAACATTAATGAAAATGGAACCTAAGGGTTGAAATGTTAATTATGGAAAATGCCCTAATTACATTGATTAATTAATTTGTAAAATTAATTGTGAGAAATGAGGAATTGAATTGGAAATGTTGAGATTGGGAATACATGGGATTAAAGGGTGTAGTTGGATTTTATGTCACTCACCTAGTTGGAAATGTCGATTTTATATCCATTTGTTGCATTTATTTTCTGTATAGAAATAACTACTTTGGGCTATCGGTGGAGGATAGTCTTGGTTGTTGTAGACAATGCATGATGATTAGGCAAACTAAAACTAATCACTGGAATGTGTCATTGAGTATGACGGTTGAATGAATACATTAAATGTTATGTATTGGTTGATGATGTGTATAATTATTTTTTTTATATGCATTGTGTTGTGTTGGAGGAGATAGGGGATGTACTCCGCTGTTTAGGGGAAGATAGGGGATGGACCTCTAAACCAGATGTTGTTGGGAGGAGATAGGGGATGGACTCCGTAGATAGAGCTCATATGCTTATCTAGTAATGTGTTGACAGAGCTCATATGCTTGTCATTGGAAGTGTGATAGTGCTCATATGCATATCTGTGGAAGTGATGATATAGCTTGTATGCTTATCTGTTAGTATGTGATATAGCTAGTATGCTTATATGTTATGTAATGGGAGGTGCTTGATATGAGTTACTGTCTCATATGAGTTGTTTGGCCAGGTTCTGAGCCATGGTTATAAATTGAGAATTTGAAAGGAATTGGAAAATGAATGGTAACAGGGACTTGTATGCCATGAAAATGTAAAGTGTGATAAAGGAAAGTATCAGTGTTGGCCATCTATCAACTGCTAATCTTTTCGTCATTGTTCATATTTGGTTTATTGTATTTCTACTGGGCTGTGGCTCACCCTATATGGGAATATCATTTTCAGGTATAGGTAGCATGCCACCTCCAAGGACATAGCTTGGGAGGCTAGAGGCGGACACACTTTTGTCATTTTATTTTTGATGTATTACATGTAAATTCAAGCCAAGGGGTTAATGTGTAAATGAGTTAGTACTCTTTGTTGTAACCAAGTGTTAACTTGGAAAGCTGTAAGCCTTTAAGGCATTTGCTTTTGTTGTTAACATGTGATACTTTTTGTAATGAAACTCTGATAAGTGGAAGAATGCTTACCTTTGTTACCAATTCATGTCTATATTGATGGGTTTAATGTTATTATTTTGAGGGCGTTACAAAGACCCAAGGTCTCCTAGGGCCTAGGTGTAGGGCACAAGGTAAGGCATGAGCTTCATCAAAGCAAGGCTCATGTGTGACGATAAAAAATAGATAATTCAATATAAGCAAATAATTCAAGTTGAGTTTATTTGGCTTGAAATAATGGTACAAAATAATTTGGAACAGATTTAAAGGAAATCTGCCGAGTTGTGTTTATTTGGTGAAAAGGGTCTGAAAGGAGTCGGATTGATCCCTGGGTAACTCATTACTAAGGGACATAAGGTGGGACTTCGGTTTGATAATTTATAATAAAAAAAAAATTAAGTTACAAATTTCTGAATTCTTTGCTTCAAAAGTTGATTTCTTGAATTCCAAATACATGATTAAGTATGGAAAAAATATATGGATGGTTTTGGTTTGTAGAAACTCCATTTCATTGTTATAGTTAGGCCTATTGGCATGCATGGCTCTCAAACTTCCAACTCCTACAATTTTCATAATTTCTTGAATTCCAAATACATGACTAATATATGGATGGTTTTGGTTGATGGAAACTCCATTTCCTTGTTGCAATTAGGCGTATTTGCATGCATTGCTCTCAAACTTCCAACTCATACAATTTTCATATCTATGCATCCCAAATCAGATCTGGTAAGAGAATTACTTTATTCTTGAAGAAAATCACATGATCTAAGGATAATCAAGCATGAATTGATCATCTTCAAGGAGATCCTTTATCTAATTCTCAACTAAGGAGAATGTAATGTGTACATGAATTGCAATGAACAAATGAAACTAATATGTTGTATTAATGGTCATTACTCGTAGGGTTTAGTGTAAACAAATGTGTTTCATATACTAGATATGTTTGGATATGATTCCTTCATCCCTTTGTATCATCTTTGTCCTTTTACCTTTGAATTGGTGATTCAGTGTTTTATTCATTAAGAGGCTTTTTCTGTCATACAAGGAAAGGAAATGAAGAAAAAAAAGGCGGTAAAAATGATGGTTGTAGTCCATTTTTCTCTTCAAAAGAATTATTTTTATTAGAGTTGCTAAATAGTGCAGGATCATTTTGCCATTTTCTTCTAAAATAGAAGGTTATGTAATGACTTGAAGGGTTCTCTAGTTTAATGGAATAAACTCTTGCTGAACATTCCACCCTTTGCGGTTTTCATCTGTCTTGGTAGTTGGATCGTCTTTCAACTTCATCCTATCTCTAAATATTTTATTGGTTATTGGACATCACTAGGAACGCGGTCAATCCTAAACTAAATGGCATAAGGGCAAAGGGAAGATCATCTAGTATTACACCACTGTTGTATATTCACTGTCAGCAACTCACATCGCTTTGTATGAGAGGCGGATTGAGTGTGACTATATTGCAAAAATTAAGAGGGTCAAACATGCTCTTTTAAGGGATTAGAGATGTTTTTTGGACCGGTGTAATTAGATGGGTCTGGGGTATATGAGATAGTATTTTTATTTTCGGGTTGATGTCTCTATGTAAGCTCTTTTTGAGTTTCTAGTGTAAAGCTCCCACATGCAGGTGTTCTCAGCGGTCGCACAGTTTATTGGCTAATATGATCGCGTTTGAAGCATAGACTGAGATAAAGAAAGCGTGGTGTCATGCCAGTGCATGTTCGAGTGAGAGATGTTGGAAATTGGGTCAAGTTTAGGACCCATACCAGATTGGCTCACCCATTGTGGCATGACCTAAGGCCCATCAAGAGAGAGAAAGATTTTAACGGTATGGGTAATCTACTAGTCTCTTGCTCTTAGTCTCTCTCTTTTTTCTCTCTCCATGAAAACAAATAACCATGCCTTTGTACTGTGAATGATACAGGCAAAGAAAGTATGGGTGGTTCTCTAGTTGTTCTACTCCACTATTGAAAATTATTCGAAGACATTAATGGAGGAACGTGATTCACCCACATGATTCATGGATTCAGTTTGAGCGTAAAAGGTATGCCCAAATCCGTTTATTTCCGCTATGTATTATTTCTTATTTTTCCTGCACTTACTAAAAGAGAGATCACATAATTAAACTAAAATTGTGAACGTTGTTGTATTTTCTACAACCCTTGTAAGAGGTTAATGTAATATGCCTTTTTCTTTTTTAGTTATTGAATAAAAATTCATTGTGTAGATATTAATTATTGAATGAAAATACATTTTGTACTTGTTATCCAAACAATTCGTTTTTGTTTAACAGTTGATATTTGAACAATTAAAATGTCAATATGATGTGAACTAAGAAAAAGAATCAGTGCACATATTCCCTCAGTGAACACATTTTTAAATTCATGTGTTTTTATTTGTTTGCTCAATACACAAGTATTTATATAAAAAATACCCCAACCCCTCCCTACCTTTCACAGCCACCCAGTCTTACCTTCTTCTAGATCGCATGATACAAAGTGTATAATCGACAAGGTGGATTTGTGATGGTGGGGATTTTCTATAAGGATATTTATGACAATACAGGGTTCATAACGAAATCGAGTTCGAGTGAGGGGTTTCGCAATACTTTTTGGAAGAAGGGAAGATGGCTGCAAATGAAAGGGTTTGCAATGGTGGGGTTTCATGTTGGTGGGAGGTTCATGGCGATAATAGTTTGCAACAGTGGCGATGGTTGGTGGTAGTAATGACTAGTGATGTATGAAGGCATGTAATGAGAAATTATAATTTGGGATTTTACTTGAAAGTCAATTTGATTAAGATGTAAAATTGTAATTATCTTTTTAAAAACATCTACTAGTGTCAACTGTTTATGTGTGGAAATAGAAGCTGGTGATTTTATTTACACCATAATTTTACTTTATTACACTCTCAATTTCTAACTTTTTGAGCAACGCATCGAATTATTATTATTATTATTATTATTATTATTATTATTATTATTATTCTTTTTTTTTTTTTGGACAAAATAACAAAATCATCATGAAAGATTTCAATACCCTTTTTAATAAACATGAGTTATCATCAATCAATAATGTAATTGAAATAAGAACACTAACCAAATCCCAATTTCATCACTTAATCTCTGCAAATTACTAGGAAAAATTAAATCCTTCGTAGTGATGATATATCTGATGTCATTGTATCTTGAGCAGGAAAATGCTCTATAATGGCATAAACAATTCAAAGAGAAATCCTTTTTTTTCAAAGGCATCTCCAATAGCTTATAAGTAATGTGCAGAATATTACATAATGGCACAACATGCCTTAGAAAGAATATAAACATTTTAAAAATTAAAAAATAAACATTTTTTTAGTGTTTATTTTTTCAATTTTTTTTTTTTTTTAAAGTTTCAAAAAATAATTTTTTACATTCAAACTAAACAAAACCTTTATCTTTCTAAAAACACTAACAAAGATTGACCTTCTTTTTGGCAAAAAAAGACAAGGCTTTACAAAGAAAAGTTTAATTTAATCCCTACAAATTAAACTCACCACAAACTTCACTTTGCCCAAACAATTAAACAATTTATTTGAAAGGTAATGATACGCTATGTATGTGAGGCCCTTGAAAATTTGAATTTCTTAGAAGTCCCTTATTTTTAAATTATTTCCTTGAAGACCCTCAGTTTCTTAATTGTAACCCTAGGATCAAAATACATGCGCCAACAAAAAAACCGCAAACCCTAATCGATTTCAAAAACTTAGAAATAATTTCTAATACTCTAATTGACACCCTAAATATGAAATTACCACTTGGAAACCCTAGGCTTTTTTGGTCTTTATCACGTTCATCGGTTGATCGCGTTTTTGTTCGAAACAAGAAATCCAAACTGAATTAGATTCTCTAACCCTAACTTAGTTAAATCCTACTCTAAAATAAATGTTCCAATTCATAAATTAAGGCCTTAGCCCTCATATTTTACTTAAATCACAAATTGACCACAAGGTAGTACTATTGTATATATATATATATATATTTGTACCTATCAAATCTTTTTGTACACAATATCTATAGAATTTGTACATAAAATAAATAGGAAAATCTCCCCAAATCTTGAGCACATGGCTAGCCATCATACCTCCTAGGCTATAATCATTGTACTTTAGTACAAACAAATCCCTTGAAATCTTGGAGCAATAATGACTTTGGTACCTATAAAGATTTGCTATATATATGCGTGTACTTCTAACTAGAAGGTATTTAAATCAGCCATAAACCTAACTAGATCATAATTTAACACATAAATAAGGTTCCAATACATGAGTTTAATTCTAAGCCCTCACTTCTTTTATTAATTTCAAGAATTACCCCAAAACTAGTACATGTACTTTTTATAGTATAGGTACCATCAAATCAATTTGAGATCTATATATATATATACATTGGGAATATGTCCCTAGTACCTATATATTGAATAAAATATTCCCCATTTCCCTTCCCCATGGCCGGCCAACCTAGGAGAATGTGAGGGACCAATTTTCAAGACTTGTAATTATGATATTCTAGAAGCTCTAGTACCTAGCACCCTTAAATCTAGGGTTGTGTTCCCAACACTAGTTCCATTCCAACTAGAGGCCAACTAAATATTGTCTAATCACATGATTAAGTTTCCTAATCACTCCCTATTCCATTCGACTCCAAGTAAATCCAAACTTTTCAATCCAATTCCAACTAATGGGCCTTTGTGTCTTTTCACACCAAATTTGCCTATATATACAACCACCCACTTAGCATAGCATACACAAACACACACCTACATTCGGCCTAGAGGAGAGAAAGGAGAGCAAGAGAAAATTCTTGAGAGGGAGAGGAAGGAAGAGGAGAGCAATCTTGTTCAACTTGGCCCAGCCTAGCAAGTAAACCACAACACAACCCTCTCTTTCATTTTCCTTTTTCAAATACATGCTCTTAAAGGTTCTAAACATTGTTTTCAGATGTGTTATTAATGATTTACTTGTGTTAAAAATGATAAGAGTTGAGCCATGTCTTTACCTCTCTTGTAGTTTCCCTCATTTCGGTACAAAACTATCTTTTTCATACCAATCTCTCAAACTTTCCAAAGGCATACCTTCAAGCAAATTTTATGAGTTTAATATATGTTATTTAGCATGTTTTCATCAAAAAATAAATGAAAATTCTCCCTTAGTGGACCCCTTTTCTCACAAATCTTCTTATTTTGGGCATTGTGCCTTAAAAATCTATTTTCACAGTCAACTTTCAAAATTTCTAGAAAAATGTAGAAAATTATTCTGGACCTCCATTTTATGTCAAAATCTTCCTTAAGTAGTTATCTTTCAACTAAAATTTTTTTCATTGAAAAATAGTGAGCGGTTTGAAATCTGATTTTCGTAACGATCGACGAATCTGGACAGCGCTGGAGCATTTCTTAAATAGCTAAAAATCTAGAAAAGTTATCACATTTCCCAAACATGTTCTGGAAACTAGATTAAATTCTCTACAAACCATAGGAAGGCCTAGTCCGGTAAAAATCTAAAATAGCCCTTTTTATTTTAATCTTTAAATGATATTGAATCTAGAAATTTTGTTGTGCATGGGTGTTTTATGCTCTTGTGTTTATGAATATGCTTATTAGTTTATGATCATGTCTTGGTATGATATTGCATGTGTTATGGTTATGTTCCTTATCTTCTTCATTTTAATGATGCTCATGCTTATGTGGATATTATTATCTTGTTGAGTTTGTTCTAACTTGACTTAAAACATTGATCCAAACGGAAAACTTAATTGGGATGGTATTGGGTTTTCGATTACTTGAATAATGAAGAGATGATAATGTGTTATGTATGGATTGATGGGATGTGCTCCCTAATTGAAGGTTAAGTCTTGCGCAAGCGGTTGTCGCGTAAACCTTAGAATGGAACGGACGTATTCGGACTCTTTGCGATGGTTTGATTGGTGAGATAAGGTTGGGTCCGGATGGGACATTCAAGAAGATAAAAAAAATTTGGAAGGATAAGGTTGGATTCAGGAGATAAAACCTTTTTCTTTTCGTTGTTCCTTTTGAGGCCCTGCGGTTAGCGCTACGCGGTATATAACCGTTGGTAGGCATCCGAGGTTAGTTCTGCAACAAAGCAACAAAAGGGGGAGTTCTGAATAGTCCGGTGTCCAATTATTGTGGTTGGGAGGATGAAATCTCTTTAGGAGATTTCTAGAATACTAACCACTAACATTATGACCTTGTTATCTATTTGAATGACATGTTCCTTTCCTCTATTATTGAAATTGTTGTTATTGACTTGAATATCATGCTTCATTAGTTGCTTGCTATAAATATGATGGTGTATTGGATTGGGAAAAAGGGACGGGGTGTGTGTGCGTTTACTGGGCATTCAAAGCTCATGGCATTTCATGCCAGGTATTGAAGACTATTAGGCTGGTCGAAGGCAAAGCTGAAGTATTTGAGGACGTATGGCTATCCTATGAGAGTTAGGAACTAGTTATGTTAAACGTGTTTTGAGATTGTAAGTGATAGATCCCATGCTGTATTTGAGACATGATATTTGTAATTTGTATATATATAACATTTGTAACCTATCCTTATACTCCGTCAACTCATGTAGGCCTTGCGTTAATACCTTGTCAAGATCTGTCAAAAAGGTAGCTTTGCTATCTAAGGTGGTTGGACTTAGAAGGGATGCTATTTTGACTCCTCCGACCTTCCTGGGATCTTGCTTGGTTATTAGCCAAAGGACTCATTAGTGACATTCCTATTCTTGTAACCTTAGAGAAACCCTGTATTTAATGGTTAATTTATTATCTGATGTTCCCGATTTTTTTAGGGCGTCACAATGTATCTGATTGCAATGACCAGAAGTTAATGTGATGACCGGGAATAATTTTTCGCTCCGATCTCCTTTGTTTCTCATTGGGTTGTAGTGTCCGAAAGTTTGGTCTTCAAACAAAAACTTTGTTCTTGTGCTTCAGTGATTGATTTTCACTTATTCCAGAGAGTGTAGGATCAAGTCCGGAGTGCTGGGGGACCGAACCAAAAAATTCTGGGCTGCTAGACAGGGCCGCACGTATGGGGCCCTTGGGAGGGGTGAGGCTTAAACACTACCTAAAAGGCAGGTGCGGAAGGTGGTGCGAGAAGGACCACCGCACGTGTGGGGATGAGGGCCGCACATGCAGGGAAAGCGCTCCACACGTGCGAGATTCTAGGTAGCCAAATCTCTATTTTTTCTTAGCTCTTTTGGCCGAAGCTGTGTCACATTTTAGGCACTTCCCTCTCACTCTAAACCCTATTTTTCTCCTCCTTCTCTCTAGAAAACCTCCTCAAACACTAAAACTCTTTGATTTTGTAATCCCTTGCTCCTAGATTCTTCATCATCATCATCTCTCTCTCTCTCAAGCTTTAGAGATCAAAAGCTAGAGCTTCACTTGGTGTGGTGGAAATCAAAGCTCTCTCATCCTTGATCCTAGGGTTTCAATAATATCTTCATCAAGCTTGAGGTAGGGTTTCCTTTGAGTTATATATATGTTTATGTAAGTTTTTGGTTGATTTTGTGAGCTCCTCTTCGTACTTCAAAAATGGGTATATGGCTCAAGAAATTGTTGATTTTGTTTGAAGGAAAACTCATCCTAAACCTTTTTAAAAGATTTTGTGAAATGTTGAGCCATGTGGGTTGAGATTGGGGTATGTAGTGGGGTTTTAAAAATGAAGATGAGGAAATGTTGGGATTTTGTGAAAACCTAGGAATTGGGGGTTTTCTTGAATAAAATAGGAGGTGGACTCATATGATATTATATATATGTAGATATATAAATATATGCTTATAGATGTATTGTGTGTGCCATGATAGACAAAGAGAATGAGAAATGTGTAATGGTATGCAAATGAAATATATATACTTATATGGATGAAGTCTTGACAAATGAAAGATTTTGGGTCATGAAAGTGACATCTATATATTGCTATGGCTTGAAATGATTAAAATGTTGAACAAGCACATAGTGTGGTGTTATTGTTGCACATGGGCATTTGATGGTAAACTTTTCACTATTTATGGAATGGCATGGAAAGGAGAAAATGGAAATTTTGAACGTCTATGGAGGGTTAATTGTAATTATAATCAACATAGAGAAACATGAAGTAGCATGGTTAATTATTGCATTGGCATTACGAGCATCTTGCATAGTATAAAAATTGGTTTTAAGATTGGAACTTTCATTAAGAATGATATATGGTGATTGAAATTATGGAAATGTTATGGGGTAAATAGGTTGGTAAGTCCGGTTAGGAGGTGTAGATGAATTTGATAAGTTGGCCTCAGTGTCCGGGGTGAAAGACCAGAAACGCGCGCAAAGGAGGTACTACTTCCCTTCCGATTAGCAACTAGTAAAATGGGGTTATTGGTAGTGCTTGTTGAGCCTACTTGCAGACACCAACCTAGGGATTACCTGAGTCGTATTTACCGCCCCATGTGATAAAAATTGGAAGTTTGAAATTGATGAGATTGCAAAATTTTATTGAAAACATGGTGATTTTCAAGAAAAGCATGACCTGTGATTATTTTTTAAAATGGCATTACATGGCATTTGCATTTGCATTTAATATTGGATATCTTACATAAATGTATATACTTTGTTTAGGATTTCTCTACTAGGCTTTATGCTCACCCCTATGGGATTTGGTGCAGGTGAAGATGTGGTGGTCCCGCCAAGTTGAGGGCATGGACATATGTATTTTTTTGTGAAGAGCGGACGACTCTATTTGT
This sequence comes from Camellia sinensis, assembly GCF_055761805.1. Taxonomy (NCBI): domain Eukaryota; kingdom Viridiplantae; phylum Streptophyta; class Magnoliopsida; order Ericales; family Theaceae; genus Camellia; species Camellia sinensis. Next base: position 68,091,455 of record NC_138972.1, read on the forward strand.
ATTATTTATTTTGCTAGCCAAGGGCTAAAAAGTGTATGGGTCTGAGAGACCATTTTGTGTAACTGGGCTTATGCCTTGGAAGTTGTAGTCCATAAGGGCAATTTATTTATTTTAAGACTATATGCTTCACATGTTATAGATTCATGCGTTTTCTTACCAATGAACGTATAATTCGCATGTGAATCTTTTGTATAAATTCGTTTATTAACCATGTAAAGATGGAAGGATTATTATCATTTAATTTATGAATGTGGCTTGATGTATTATTTATGTTGGATTATTTCGGGGTGTTACAGTTAATAAAAAATCAAATATATGCTTGAAAACCCAAAAAATAAAAAGCCATTAACTAAACTTAGAAAATCCCAACAAAAGCACTTGGAGAGTAAATGGGTTTTAGCTTGTAAAATTAAATTAGAGGTGGAGCCCAAGTGAGAGTGTTGTTCTGCTGCTTGTTCACTTGCATTCATCCAAGTTTGAGAGGAGAGGAGGGTTCACCACCACCACCACCACTATTATGATGTTGGTTTTGATATTGGTTTCCATGATGACAATTTTGTTGGTGATGCATTTGTTGTTGTGTATTGTTAAAGGCTATATGGGCTTGTATTTGGATTGTTTCATACTGGGTCAGGATTATTTGTTGTCGCAATTGCAAAATTATTTGAGTGCGTCCATAAACTGGGTCTTGAATTCGCGAACTTGCTTCAAAAACCATGTTATCTGCTACATTTGCCCTTAAATCGACTATCGAGCGTAAGAGGTGCCACTCGAGCACAGAATATACACATGCAATAGTTTTGCAGACAACAGACCAACGCTCGAGCACCCACCCGCTCGAGTGTAGGAAACGCCTCTCGAGTGTAGAATACACTCTCCCAGTAATTTTGTAGACCAGCAAAAGTACTGAGAGTTTGCAAAGCCTGCTCGAGCGCAAGAAGTGCCGCTCGAGTGGAAAAGCAAAAATCTGTGCAACACAAGTTTGAAAACTAAGCAACCAACCTGTTCTAAACATGCTCCAACCAACTCAAAGCAAAACTCAAGTAAGAATAAAAAGGGAAAAAGATATAAATAACATTTGGAAACCATAAAACCCGAGTCCCAGAATATCAAATGGGTTGGGCCAAAACTAGAGTCGCTATGTCCTTTTTGTGCAAGCTAGCTTTGAGATATTTGCTCATCCTTGCACCAATCTATACACCATATACAACCTTGGAGCAATACCTTAGAACCTTGGTTGAGCTTTGAGAATTACAATTTAAACTTGAGAGTGTCTTTGGGTTGAGTTTGGTTTATAACAAGAGCTTGTTCTACCCAAGAGGTATAAGCTTACCATCTTTTCTCTTACTTTTTATTTCTGCCTCTTTCTATCTATTTCTTGTGTTTTTTTTATTGTTTTGAATCTATTTCAAGTGGTGGAACTTGGGTTTGAATAGCTACCAATGGTAGAGAGGGTTAACACCCATTCTTGCACCTTACTTCATAGCTCATCTCCTTAGTTTTACCATAATTTTTCTTGGCTTAAAAACTGATTTTAAGAGTTTAAAAGGGCTAAAAAAACATGGTTTAAAACTCTCAAAAATGAAGGAGTTAGCCACCTCTCCTTGCTATTGTTTACTAGCCTTGTGATTCCTTATTATTTCCTACTCTTTGTTATGTTCTTTAACATAATTTTTAGTCACTTTGTTTGCATATTAGGGGCTGTTTAGGGTTGTTTAAATTCATTTAATTAGCTTATGCTTTGAATACTTTGCTTGTTGTATTGTACGTCCTCATGGCTTCGGTTGTTTAGGCCTTAGACACCAAGTCGTTTGAGTTGATAGTTTTTTTTTTTTTTTAATCTTCCTTTCATATCAAGAGTCTCATTTTAATATTCAATCTCACACAATCATTTCTGTGCCCTCCTTCCTTTCTTCTTTTCTTTTGTTTGAGAGTTATTTCAGAAAATCAATTGTTATTCGAGGCATGAGAAAGAGACCTATGCTCAATGGCTTAATCTCTACAGAGGTATATCGTCAAGGTGTAGTCTCTCTTTCATGTTAAGGATCACTTCTCATTTCACATGTCTTCTCATTTAGTGGACTTAATTATCACTTTCGACAAATCAATTAAAGAATGGAACAGACTAATAAAATTGGCTTAAAATCAATGAAACCGACATAAAGAAACTGTTTAGAGTTGGTTGGATTTGGCCAGACATTACGCCGAGTCCGTCGCTTTGAGAATTGTCACCTATCAATGTATGATATGTTGATGGGACTTGAAGCGTATCTACCTCCCTTTTTGAGTATCCATGATAGGAGGGAGGTGTGGTCGTATTCATAGCATTTATTATTTTTTTTGTCCAAACATGCTCGAAATCATCAAGCAATCAACTTGTTATCGTTGATGGTTTCGGACTCTATTTCGTTCTTATCTTGAGTTCCCCATGACAAACAAGAGCAGAAGGGACAAACAGGGCCTAGAAAGGCTCTGTCTGCACTATTCTCACCTCAGAGCACAAAAATATTTTTTGGCATGAAATTAGGACACGACCGGTTGTTTTTGGACCCAGCCGAGATTCATTTGGGGCTGGCCGACCCCCAATGTTTGGTAAATAATGAATTCCGATAGAAACAGAGTGCAAAGGCTAGTAGTCTGGGCAGACAAAGCAGTTTCGGGACACTGTGCATGCGATCGTTGTGCCTCATTGTTGCTTGTATTAATATTATTAATGTAATTATTATTGTTATAAATATTATTGTTTCAATTTCATTGGTATATTATTGTTGTAATTGTGTCACAACCCCATTCCGCCCCTAGTAGAATGGTGCCATGATAGCCAGTAACCCGAGATTACCGAAGGCCAACTTTCAAAATTCACACACAATCAAAGTATTACATATGGGGCTAACATGTGCGGAAGCGATATATATATATACAAATTTAATTAGTCCATAAGAGCTGTGCATAAGTTAAATGGAATGGCATACATTCGTACATAGCTTTAATACAACAAATGAAGTACAAAAATACATCCTGACCAAAAGTCTTCTCAGCCATCAAATACAAAATACAATGAAATACAACTAAGAAGCATAATCTTCAAGATGCAGCAAAAGTGCAAAATCCAAAACAAGTGGCAAGTACGTCTAGGCATCACCACCGTCCTGCTCGTCACCTACATATATATAGAGAGGGGTGAGCTTGGATACTCAGTGAATGGTACAATTAATAAAGGGGTTTACATGAATGATTTCCGAAATCTTTATCAAATCAAGGCATGTCAAATTTTGTACAAAATCAAAGAGCAAATCAAGTTTATCTAACAAATCTTTCAAGTCTCAACAATCAAGGTCTTTCAAGTTCCAAGGGATGACATTAACAAAGCTTGTGCTACAAATACTTATAGTCCCCTAGCACGTACGGACTTTCAAAGATTGTGCTACAAATGCTTATAGTCCCCTAGCACGTACGGACTTTCAAAGGTTGTGCTACAAATGCTTATAGTCCCCTAGCACGTACGAACTTTCAAAGGTTTTATCAAAACCAAGGCTAATACTTGATACACAAAATAGGGATAGTCATTCATGCTTAACAAATACTTTTCCAAAACAAGTAAGGCAAAACTTTATCAAAACTTAATAACATAACTTTATTAAAAATACCACTCACATAGCTCTTCAGACATCGGGGTCAAGGCAAGTCCAAGTCCTACAAACACATGGCAAAGTCTGTTGAATGCACTTTCAAACAAATTCATATGTATATAGATGATCTCGGCATCTTTCAAAACCAAGCTAAGTCAAAACAAAACACTGTTTTCTCATCTCGAGAAAACATGCTTGGCGACTACCAGGTCCAGGCCGAGGTCCCACGCCTCCTTGCCGAGGTGTTGCCTCGATGGCCACATCCAGGGAAATGAAGTCGGGAAAACTGGGTTCCCTTTTCTTGAAGAATATGAACATGAAGAACATGAACATGAGGGAGATGAATGCAAAGATCAGAGCTTGTTATTACAAAAGCTGAGATTTCATGCTATGAATTCAAAAACATGGACTTGGGTACCCACACTCAAGGATCTTATCAAAACAAACACAAAAACATAAGCCTTAATGCAAACTTTCGGATCAAACGAGGCTTTTCTTCAAGAACACATGAAAACCACTTTCTCTTTCTAAAACCAAACTTTAAACCAATGCATAACATGCAAAACAGGCTCGATCGTGCAATGCAGCTGGATGATCAATAAGAACGACAAGAGTGAATCAAGAGTCTAACCTCAATACACGAATCTAACGATTTGATCTCTAGAAATCAAGCTCGAAAGTCTACTCTCTCACTCTAAGACTTCTTCTTCTTCTTCTAGAGCTTCTCTCTCCTCACAAACAAAGACATATAGCAAATGATACATTTCTGGGTCTACTAGCTGACTTAACACTCAACTGGGACATGTGGCACTACCGGGTTGGTTCTCCTCAAAAAGGTGGCTAAGTGAAAAGACAAGACTATGACAAAGTGTGTTCTACAAGCAAAATCACATGGGCAATCTGACGGGTAATGATCTCGGCTAAGAACAAGACATCGACAAATAGGGGAACAATGATCTCGACTAGGAAGGACAACTCTTGACTAAGTTGTGCCACACCTTGGCCTAGATGTGCCACACCCCGGTCTAGGTCATACCACTCCAGGACAAGATCACTTAGGTGCAAAGGTGACATCTCGGCCTAGATAATACACATCTCGGCCTTGGTGATGAACACCTCGGCCTAGATAATGACATCTCAGCCTATATGTCAGGGCGAAGGTGGAGGTCGAACAAAGTGGTTCCGAGGAAGTTCTAGACTAAAGATGACCTCGGCTAAACTCACACCAAGCAGGGTACAAAACATGCAAGAAACTCTTAAGCAAAGAAAATCAAGGTTTGCAGAAATGCAACACATCAAGACAAGATCATGTAATATATGCAAGCATGACTAGAGTAGAGTGAGGGTCGTTACAAATTGGTATTGTTATAATACCCTTGTTATAATAAAATTAGATAGCTAGTTAACTTAGAATTCATTCGAATATGGAATAAGTAGTTAGTCTAGCTCAATTCATTGGTATATTATTGTTTGATGTTGTAATAGTTAGCTATTAATCCGGACACTTAGACATTCATTCGGACCCTCTTACACAAAGGAAAAAGATGTAATAATTGTGTATGCCTTCCAACCCCATTTCTTTCTCCCTTTTATTTACCCGCTAATAATGGTAGCGTAAAGCATCATATTTACTTAGCATTCTATGTTTGCATACACTCGTCTCACATGCATTAGGGTTCGATTCATCATACTAACCAATGTCAATTTCAAATTCATTGCTTGAAAACGTGATTTATCACATGTCTTGAATTCAATCATATACCATGCTCATAGCTGAGCCTATTAAAAATTACACAATGTGTGTGACACATTAGACATATTGCATTAAGGTAGGAGCATGCATGTTTTCTAATTATTTTTTTTTTGTTTGGCTTGCCTCAGAGTACTAGGTGAGCGTTTATTGCATTTTAGTATACCGCATATATGTGATTGTTACCCTATCAAGCATGTTTTCCATGAGGCTAAATGTTTAAGTGATATACTTGTTTGAATGCCGATGGATGAAAGCTAATTGCAAAAATTGGGATGAATTGATTAATGTACATACAAACTCACTTTTTCAAGTGATGTATATTCAAAACAATTTTCAAAACAAAACATAAAATCAAAGTGTTCCAACTTTTGTAAATTAGTCTATACTTGTTTGTTTTCACATAGTAAAGTTAGCTAAAGAATAAAAACAAGCATATAATGTAAATAAAAACCACATCATGATTAGTAAATGTCGATCTTTGATCGGGTGAGAGGGGTGCTCAATTCAAGACCTTTCCCTCTCGTACCTAAGTTCCTGAGCCGAGACGCTTTGGTGATGACAGATTAATGGCCTTTGGCACGAGTCACGGGTTTTCTAAATTCCCCAAAAATATTTAGGTGCCGACTCTGTAATCTGGCAAAGCAGTCCATTTTTGGCATTTGATTCAAACATCGATTTTTCAAAAAATTTGTCGAATTTGGACTCATTTGTGTTTTATCTATTTCACATTGCATTTGTGAAATCAGATTCAGAACCACGGTAGTCCGAACTGTAGGGCTAATCATATCCGAGAGGAGCAAGAAAGCCAAGCTGCAGTTTCTGGCGACTGTGCTAGGGATTTAGAGAACTTCACTTGAAATTCATGATGTAAAATTTTATCAACACTTATATGTTCTTTGCATTGCATTAGCATTATTACTTTAAGTCACTGTGTTTTCCATCTGCTATTCCTGGACGGCTTGCTGGAGGCTTGCCTAAAAAGCTTGCCAAAAAGATGGCCAGTCATGGGCTCTGCCATGTTGGAAACACCACCCTCGAATCTAGATTACGTTATACCATTTGATCTTCCTTTCACTTCTCGGTGTCAGGTGTGAGAGACTCTTGCCGAGGTACCCTTTTGACTATTCGGCCTAGTTGCATATAGTAAAGCCGTAATGACTATTCCAAATTAAGGCAGGATACCACCCGTTTGCAGGATGTTATGAAGTAGTGCAGCCTAGATCATGTCAAAATATAGGATAGGGAAACCCTACCCCCCTCATAGGGGTGTTTTGTTCTCTTACCAGGTATGTGTTGTTATAATGAAATTGTATAGGAATGATCATATCAAAGTTTAGTGCGAAATGATTACATCTGTTGAGAATTGGGCCAAAGTGTTGTTCGATTTTGATTGCGTTTCTTTTTCTTTCTTTTGCTAGGTAGTCTACAATCATAGCTTTAGACAGACCCAATATCCCTCAAGTTGCGTGGACTCATTTTGATCGACTTTGTAAAACTCAAGACCTTGTTGGTAGACAGCCAATGTTAGTCTCTCTTCCATTGGTTGTTCGGCAAAGAAGGAACAGACAGTTATCAGTACCAGTACAGAGCACTTAGCAAACACCTGTCCATTTCCACTTGTTCAGTTCACCATTACCTAACTCTCCTAGACCAGCAATGGCACAGAACGCAGCACAAAATACAGAAGAATTTGCTGCCATGATGGCAACGTTCCAAAGAACCATGGATGTCGTAAACCAAAGGATGGCTGCACAGGATAAAATCATCACTAATCTGTGATGCCCATTTGGGGCATCAACATCAATCGTACATCCAATCCCCACTGCTCAATCGAACCCTGATCCACCTCCACCGATGGAAAATTTGCAGGTCCCCGATCCTTAGGAGGCGTTTCCACCCGCTCCAGCTTACAGGCCTCTGGCACAGCCCCCTGTAAGACTTTTTTCCTTTGACATCAATGAGATTGATCCAGTTATGATTAAGATCGCCAGGCTGGAGAAAGCACTAAAAAAATCCCAGGGCTTCAATTTCATTCCGGATATTGAAGATAAGTACACTGAAGCTTCGGTTAGATTGCCGGAGAAATTTAAGATGCCCCACATCGACAGATTCGATAGGAGTGGGAATCCAATTGTGCATGTCTGCTTGTTTTCGAACGTACTAAGACCAATGGGCTTGTCTCAGGCTTAGAAATTGTCGTTGTTCGGGAGAACTCTGTTTGATGTGGCGGCCATCTTGTACGCTAAACTAGAAGAGTCTACTAAGCAGAATTGGGAGGAGCTGTCTGAGGAGTTTGTCAACCAGTATTCATATAACACTCAGATAGAGGTAACCATTAGTGAGTTAGAGGCCACTACCCAGAACCCGAAAGAGTCTTTCATTGACTTTGTCGCCAAATGGATATCAAAGGCAGCTTGGATGACAAATAGACCTTCCGAAAGAGAACAAGTCCAGCTGGTGGTTCAGAATCTTAAGCCAGATATGTTGCAAAGAATGATAGTGGCCCCATTATCCACATTTGCTTCCCTACATGAGTTGGGGGTCCATATTAAGAGTGCATTCTAGAAGGGCATCATTCACAGAACAAACGAACCTGCAAGAAGGCCATTCTCTAGGAGTACCAATGCTAGCAATAGCACTATTCCACGGCTTGCAGATGTCAGTACTGTTGTCACAGTGACCAAAATGACCAATCCCTTTGCCACAACAACCTTGCTACCATCAATAACCACCGGTCCACCCCGAAACCAGAGAACTTTCACCTCCCTCCATATGAGCCCAGCCTATGCCCTTAAATTGTTAATGGAAAAGGAGTATCTCAAACCCTCGATCCTCGACCCCTCCCTGATTCACTATCGCCCAAACATGACCCTACCCAATATTGCATCTTCCACCGACAACATGGTCATCCCACAGACCTGTGCTACTGCCTACGCCTTGAGATTCAGGATCTCATTGACAACAAAGTCATCACCCCACCATCCAAACCAAATGTAACTACTAATCCACTTCCTGCTCATAACCAACTCCTCCTACCAAGAAACAATAACCAAATCCATACACTACCGCCCACCTATAATCCCAACGCATATATTACCCCATCCCATCTACCCAAGCCAGAGGTGATTATTCCAGAAAGCACAGACATGTGCATGATGGACTTAACACCACAAACCTAACCCGAGCCTGTGGCGGCAAAGGCGGAGAAGAAAGAGAGTGCACTAGAGAAGGGGTTACCTAGCACCCAAGTCATAGAGAAGGGGGATTCACTTGCAGAATATTACGACCCTAGCCAGTACATTGTGATTGTCGATCAGCCAAAGCCAGTAGTCATACTGCCAGACTTCCTCAACATTAACACTATTGGGGAAAATGAACTGGGGCAAAATCAGAACGATTGGCCTGAACAAGGTTTAAATGACTTGGCAAACTTAGAAAAGGATCTAGCAGATCTGGAGGATGATCTTGAGAACCTTTACTTCTTTGAAGAGGAAGATGTAGGGTAGTGTGCAAATTGGTTTGTGGGACCCAGGTCAACCTGAGACAAGCAACGGGTGGTTGAGCAAAGAAGAGTCTGATACGAAGGAACCAGTAAATGAGGTAGTGAAAGAAGAGGAAGTTAGTAATAGCAGCAAAACTAGGCCTGCACCTTTGACTGATCAGGAACATGAGTTGGAATGGTTCCAACAAGAAAGAATAGAAGAAATCCAAAGGAAGATAGCTCTGGAACAAGGAAAAGGGAAAGGTACAGCAGAGGCCGAATCAACGGCAGATAGTGACCAGAGCACGGGAAAGCCTGAATGGGGGCCAAGAGATAGGAAATGAATCCCAAGGAAGCTCAAGCAGTACTGGAATGCAAAGACCAAAACCGTTGTGGAAGAAGAGTGGTATGATGATGGGGCGCATGATGTGAACATGCTCCAAGTAAAACCTGACGACAACCCAGCCATGATCGCAAGGGAGTTATGGGAAGATAGTGATTTAAGCCATGCGTACACAGATGAAGGGTGGAAAGCTGATACCCCCGATGATACATGGTATACTGATGAGATTAATCATATATCCTGAAATGGTTGATATTTCAAACCCTCGGCATTGGATCAACCATAGACCTTTGGGAAGGAGTCTGATAAATCAAAAGAGAAAGATGTTGAAGAAGACCTCGTCTTGAAATAGCTCAAAACGTTTCAAGCAGACATATCAATCTGGGGGATGCTGATGGCTTCTCAAGAACATAGGCAGGCACTGTTGGAGGCCATGAACAGAACAAAGCTATCCATTAACACCACCATTGACCGACTGGTGTCGTTGATCACATCCCAGGACATTACGCCGGTGACATACTTTACGGATAAAGAGTCGCCACCTGACAGGGTAAACCACAACAGACTCCTGTACATGACATTGGAGAGCCAGAAGAAATTGATTACGGTGGTGCTAGTGGGCACTGGTTGGTTCGATGATTAATGTATGCCCGGCCAGGACTGCCTATGCCATAGGTTTGAAACCGGCTGACATCACACCCACAAGACAAGCTGTTAGAGCCTATGGCAACACCAGCCGAGATGTTATGGAAACCTTCAAAAGCCAAGTACTAATTTGCCCGTCCGAACATGAGTTACAATTCCATGTAATGGATGTACCAGTAACCTTTAACTTACCCCTGGAAAGGCCTTAGTTGTATCAGACGAAAATGGTGCCATCAACGGTCCACTAGTTGGTAAAGTACCCCTTCAAAGGCGGGATTGCTACTGTGTACAGTAATTCTGCGATCCACCCTCCTCAAGGAACTGTCATGCCCTTACTGGAAATCATACATGGGAAAGAAGATGTATTTCTCTCTGACTTCTCCTTGACGGAAGCCCGGTTGGTCCATTCCATCATGGCAAAAGACGATGGAACTTATGTCAGTGCCCAATCCATCTACATGATAAACAAACAAGGGCATATTTCTGGATTAGGACTGGGCAAGAGTGGCAGGCAGAAAGGCACTATTACTAAAGAGATGAGTCACAGTCCCTATGCTTTTGGGTTGGGATACAAACCTACTGCTGCAGATTAGCAAAGGAAGAAGAAGGAGTTGAGAGGAAGAATCAAAGCAAAGAAGGCTGAGAGGTAGTATGAGTTAGTCCACAAGCCAATTCGGGGAACCCTGAACGGACGCTTTTTCCACCAAGGGGAAGATTTCCCATTTTGTGGATTCCCGGTAGGATTCGAGATCTTCTTCAGACACCAGTTACCAGAAGAGAAAGATGAGTAGACGGACCTGAGCCCTAACACAGATCAAGGCAAGACTACAAACTTGGGCATCGACAAGGAAGAACTATTAGGGAAAGCACTGGCTAACTTACTAGCGAGCTCTAATACTGGAGCTAAGTCTGCCACCTTGGAGGATAGTTTTACTATCTCAATGATCAAGGATAAACCAGCAGCGAATTTTTCTAATCTTATCGTGGACACGTCTGAGGCTCTACGCCTGGAGTGGAAGTTGGAGAAAGGCACCATCAGCAATTCTGAATCAGATAGTGAGTCCGATGGCACCTGATAATAGAGAGAAGACCGTTTTCACCACGCCATGGGGTACCTACTGCAACTATGTTATGCCTTTTGGGTTGAAAAATGCTGGGGCTACCTATCAGCAAGCTGCAACCACGATCTTGTATGACATGATCCACAAAAAGGTTGAGGTGTATATGGATGACATGATTGTCAAGTCCAAAGAGCAAGAAGGCCACTACACTGCACTGAAGAAATTCTTCTAACGGATCAGAGAGTATAGACTGAGGCCGAACCCCCCAAAAGTGCACCTATGGGGTGACGACAAGAAAGATGCTGGGTTTCTTGATCACACAGAGGGAAATTGAGGTAGATCCTTCCAAAATCATGGTCATCTTAAAAATGCCACCACTGAGGACTAAAAAGGAGGTGTGCGGCTTTCTGGGTAAAGTACAATTCATAAGACGGTTTATTTCAAAATTAACCTTGACTTGTGAACCATTGTTTGGTCTTCTAAAGAAAGGAAAAAAGTTCCAATGGGATGACCGATGTTAGTTTGCCTTTAAGCAAGTTAAGCAGTACTTGCAGAATCCACATGTGTTGTCACCACCAAAATTGGAAAAGCCGCTGATTTTGTACTTGTCAGTGATGAATTCGACCATAGGATGCATACTCACTCAAGAATCTGAAGCTAAGGTGGAGAAGGCCATCTACTACTTAAGCAAGAAGATGCTAGACTATGAGACCCGCTACACTCTCCTGGAGAAAGCTTGCCTAGCTTTGGTATGGGCTACTAGGAAGTTAAGGCACTACTTGTTAACTCACTTTATAATTCTGGTTTTCAAAGTAGATCCCATCAAATATCTATTTGAGAAATCGGCGCTTACGGGTAGGTTAGCTCGTTGGCTGCTTCTCCTCTCTGAATTTGATCTCAAATATGTCACGTGCAAATTAGTTAAAAGGAGAGTTGTAGCGGAATTACTGGCAGGCCACCCAGTAGAAGGAGATAAAGTAGTGGAGTACTTATTCCCGAATGAAGACATTCTGTAGATAGAGGTCGAAACATGGACAATGTACTTTGACGAAGCGTCTAATCAATATGGTTATAGAATAGGTGTGTTGCTAATAACGCCCGATGATTCCCATATACCCTTAGCCTTCAAACTCTGATTCAAAGTGTCCAACAACAAAGCAGAATATGAGGCGTGTATTGCTAGCTTAGATTCTTACCTAGGGCCTTCAATGGCACTTATTCTTGCATAATCTTGGTGAATCCAAGCTTAATCTTGGGTTTCTACTTCAATTTCTTCTCTTCTCTCTCTCTCTCTCTCTCTCTCTCTCTCTCTCTCTCTCTCTCTCTCTTACCGTGAGCTCTCTCTCTTTCTAGAACTCTCAAATATTTCTTTCCCTCAAAATGATAAGCATGAGCTTATAAAAAGAATATATATATATATATATACCATATAGATATATAAATATATAAGAGATGAGAGCCAAACATGTCCTTACATATCAAATGTAATTAATTTTCAATTAAACTCACCAAAGTGTTCTAAAAATTTCCACAAGTTTATCCATGTCCTTTGTTTCGGTTTCTGAACCCGTTAAGGCCGTCAATTTCAATCCCAAAGTTGGAATCACAACAGATATTTTCTTAATTCAAACAAATATCCTCAAATTAAATCATATAAACCCATAATTAAATAGAGACAAGTATAACACACATTTGGGCCATTATAGGTACGGTGGTTGCCAGAGCTGCAACGGCGACGGACTGAAAGACAGGGGAAAAGAGTTGCAGATTAAGAAGAAGTTTGGAAGCTAGAGATGCTTGAAAACACGACAAAGGTAGAGTAAGAAAGAAGGAAAGGGAACAACCACTTTCAAATATATATACATGTCGCAATGATGGTACCGTCTGATGCCTAGACAGACACGTCCCTTCTTTCCAAGAAAAAAAAAATAGGCTGGAAGTCAATGGGATGCCACCATGAAGCGCTAAACTCCAAGAGGCAGCAGCCAAAAGAGTGGTCATTAAATGCCCAAGCACAACTCTAATGGATACAAACGCTTAAGACACAGAGGCACCGAGATGCCGAGACAACGGGTGAACGAATGCGTATGTAGCAGCCGAGACTACGCACCACCAAGAAAACTCCAAACTTGCTTCTCGAATCAATCGAAGCAACTTGGACTTGGGGGCAGTTGTGGGAGGCGAAAATATCGAGCAATAATGCATAGCCAAGAACAGGGGGAGGCTTACCAAACTTCGCCGAGAAGGAAAGGAGCTCCGACCAACCAATAATCATCCTTGGGAGCTCACTGAGATGATAAACAGCTCGAACGGTTATACCGAGATAGATTCTGTCTCAGATGATATTACCAAGCAAGGGGTGATCAGTACAAACAAAGATCAATGACCTATAAGGTTGGCTTGACTTCTTGGAGACACGGGATTGACGGGACACGATTCCCTCAATCCAGGAGACATGGTTAACGTAATGGCAAAGATCTCTCAACTGACTCAAATGGTAACAAGAAAAAGTATAAAATGTAAAGGAAAAGCCAAGGAAAAGCTACGAAAAACACTACTACTAAGAGCTTTAACCTTTCTTGTGAACCAGAGACTGACTTAGCCATCAGAGAGACCTCCGGCTACTCACCCCAACCTTTTGGCCTTCACAAGTGTGTTTTGGTTGCAGGAATAGAGAGAATGAACTGGAGCTTTCAGCCGTCCACCACCTTCCCCTGTCATTCACAACTAGTGTGGTAATTTTTCCCCACGCAATATATATATATATATATAAATTTGTGTGTGAATGTCTTGCAATATTTGTAAGATCTTGTGATATTGAAATCATTGTCAAGTACATTGAAAGTCTTTATTTCTCCAAAAGTAGAAATCTCTTTTAGAAAAGAGATTATTGCTTTTGACCTTTTTTCCAAAACAATAATTCTATCCTCTTATAAATCTCTTTTACCAAATTTTTGCCCAAGAACCAATAGGCATCCCATGTCACAAGTGGGCCCACCCATATATTACTAACTAAAACCAAACCCACACAATGGATTGTGATTGTTTCCATTACATAATTGTAAAACACGATTTTTGTGAGATCCAAAATAATCCCTTACATGGACTGTTGTTGAGATTCAACGAAGATAATCCCATGAACCTGTAAGAGATAAGTATGGTTGATGCCACCCAACCGGGGTTAGTGGTCGGGGACACTCCGATAACGAAGTTAGAATCCATGAATGAAGGGTCTAGATCAAGAATAGTCAAGAGTGTTGTGTGTGGAGTGCAGGGAAAAGATATACATCATGTGTATAGGGTGTCCTCCTTTTATAAGGGATAAAAGATATTTGTTTAGGCTAGGCCCATTACAGACCTTATTTGGGTTAGCCCTAATAAGCTGGTATAGATATTTTTCTGGCTCCCACAATAGCCCCAAAACTTTCGCTTTCTTCGACAAAAGAAGTGGAAGTTTTTTGCTTTGAGTTTGTGGCAATAACAGATGCTAGATCTTTAATGGATAACGTGCAGTTGATGCAGGTCTTACTTCCGGACCACATTACCAAGCGATGTTGCTTAAATAAATATTAAATCCGCTAGAAAAGCATTTTTAATACATATATATGTGAACAAAACAAATGAACAAATGCACGTATGATTGCGTGTATGAATGTATGTATGTGTGAATGTATTATTGCTCCAAAACTGTCACTTGCTTGGAGCTGTGTGAAAAGAAGCGAGAATTTGTAAGTTAAGTAATTCTTTGTAATGCTTGTACCAAGTTGACCGAGTATGTATGCAGAGCAGAGGTGCTGAGATGATGATCGGCCGGGATGCCCCAATTGGAAAGCAGAAAATTGACTAAGATGTCTGTAGACACCCCATTTTTGACCGTCCTTAAGACTTGGACGTCACCATTGGAACACTTGGTGATTACCCTTGTTTGTGTTCGTTTGGAGTTCCCAGAGGTCTCGGCTACGCGCCTTGCCTCAGGATCTCCGAACTCGACTGTTTAGTGTTTGGTTTTGCACCAAACACTTGTGTTTTGCCTTGGAGGGGCAGGGAATGCCTTGTGAGGCATCCCCACACATCACCGGCCATAGCCACAGGCCACCGGCTGGCGTTTTGTTGCAGTCGGCACTTTTTGTTGCCGGTCGGTACTCATTTTTGTCAAAATGGCAATTTTGAGTAGCCGACCACTGTTCATCTACTTTATGTAGATATTTTGTGCCAACTGTGATAGCTAGCACCAACTTTGCTTCCCTCCATACACATGTATAGAGGGATTTCCCTCTAAGCAAGCTTGTTGGGTAAGCTTTGCAAGAGGGACTTCTATAAGAGGAGAGGTCTTCTCCTTGTTCTAGGTTAGAAACTTTGAAGGCAAAACCAGAGCTTATACATATAGATACACCCTCTCTCTATATTTCCCTCTCTCTCCTCCCTTCTGTGTGTTTCTTGGCCTAAAAGTGTGTTTTTACCTTACTTTTGCACTAATACACACACTATTACACCTTGCTCCGAGATTGAGGGACTTTGAGGGGTGATTCTTGAGTTTTAGGGCTATTTTTGATCAAAAGAAGAGGGCTGCATTGGCTGTTCTTGAGGTGTGCTTCAAGGGTGAGCACTTTGCTTTAGTTTCCCCAAACTTGCACTAGTCTTTTACCTATCTTGTTTGCTGATTTAGTTTTTGTGCATAACATAAAAAAGGCTTATATTTTCATGCTTAAGAACTTTCATTAAGGGTCTTTTGTGGTTTGAGTTCAAACTCACCCTCTTAGGCCTTATTTGGCCTTTTTTGTTGCCTCCTTGGTGAGGCCTTCTTTGCTTGAGTGTTTTGGTCTTCTCACCACTGAAAACCAGTGGATTTTCAGTGGTGAGGAAGGTGGTTTGAAGTCTTGCATAGGGGAGGGACACCCCTCTCCCTTCATTGTCTTATTTCCTTGCATTTTGGCTTAAAGGGTAACATGCATACTTGATTGGTTTTGGCCTTTTTTTCAGAGGTTTTTGGGTGTTTTTAGGTGTAGACACCCCATTTTTGCCCGTCCTCAAGACTTGGACGTCACCGTTTGAACACTCGGTGATTATCCATGTTTGTGTTCATTTGGAGTTCCCGGAAGTCTCGGCTCGCGCGCCTTGCTTCAAGATCCCCGAACTCGACCATTTAGTGTCTGGTTTTGCACCAAACACTTTTGTTTTGCCCTTGAGAGGCAGGGTAGGGCTTGTAGACCATCCCCACCCATCACCAGCAGTGGCTAGAGGCCACCAGCTGGTTTTTGCTGCCACCGTATTTGTTGCCGGTCAGCACTATTTTGTGCCGGTCGGCACTCTTTTTGGCCAAGATGGCATTTTTGGCCGGCCGATTGCTGTTCATCTGCTTTTGCAAATATTTTTAGACAGCTGTCTTACTTTTGCATCCCTCCATACACGTGTATGGAGGGATCTCCCTCTTATGAAGCTTGTCTTGTAAGCTTTACAAGACAAGAAGCTTCTATATAGAGGAGCTCTCTCTCTTGTTGCAAGGGTTGGAGATTTTGGACATTAGAGGGAGAGAAAAATACAGACCAAGCTCTAGTTTTAGGGTTAGGATTAGATAAACATCCTATCTCTCTCTTTTTTCCCTCTTGTGTGTGTAAAATAGTGTTTAGTTCATACTATTGCACACAAACACCTAGTGTTTCACCTTCCTTTGGCTCTTGAGGTTCTAAAGGACTGGTTTTGAAGTTTTGGTGTAGGATCCAAGCTAAAGGAGGCCATTGGAGCACCATTTGTGAAGAAGGCTTCAAGGGTGAGAATCTAGTTCCATTTTTTCCCATTTTTGCATTGATTTTCCACTTGTCTTAGAGCTGTTTTTGTGCTTATTGTATAACAAAAAAAAGTTCTTTTTTTAAGCCCTGTTTATTGTTTATTAAGAGTGTTTTGTTGTTTGAGGGTAGTTGACCACCCTTAGGCCTTGAAAGGCCTCATTTTAGGCCATTTTGTGCTAGCTCCGGGATTTTGGTGTTGGGGTCTCTTCACCACTGAAATCTTGAGGGATTTCAATGGTGAAGATGATGCCTTGAAGTCCCAAGAAGAAGAGGTCCACCCCCTCTCCTTGTTGTCCTTGAAAAGGACATATTTTGGCCTCTTGAGAGAGCATTATGCTTGAGTGTGTGTTGAGCATGTTTAGGTTGTTTTTCATGCTTATATATCCGTAATATAACATGACTTTAAGTTGGTTTTGGTACTCCATGCATGCTTAGCATAGTTGCCTTGTAATGCCTTGTTTATGCCTTAATATGTCTTAGGTTGTTAGCCTTTGTTGGAGCATGTTTTAGGCTTAGTCTTGTGAAGATTATGTGCATGTTTTGCCATGTTCTAGGTCTGTCCTAGGTTGTTTGGGTTGATTTTGGCATGCTTGGTATAGCTTCTTTGTATTTGGGCTTGTTGGCCTTGAGCATATGAATGTATAGCATGCCATCCTTGCATTGTTTTGGTGATTTGGGGCCACCCTACATGCTATTTCAGTCCCATTTTCATGCTTGTTTGATTGCCTTGCATGCCCCTTTGATGTTTTGGAAGCATGTGTAGCAATGCTCCATGTTTTGACCATGTGTGCATGCCTTTGTTTTTGGGTCATTTAGATGCCATCTAAGTGGTCCTTAGGCCTTGTATTGATGCCCCAAAACTCTATTTTTGGTTGATAAGCTCATGCCATGTTCGGTCTTACTTAGTGTAGTTCAATGCCCCATTGATTTGCTTTGAACACTTAGGCCATTTGATGCATGCTTGGCTTGGTTTGTTGCTTGGTTTGGCACCATGTATTAGCATGATTTTCAGAGCTTATGTTGCATGCTTTTAGCCCATGAATGCCTCTTTCAAGTGTGCTTGAATGTTGTTTGCTTTGTACCTAAGTGTTGGGTCTTAACATGTGTATGTGTGCATGTGTGCTTAGCATCCATTTTGGGCATTATTGGCCACTGTTTTAGGCCTATTTAGAGTTGCCTAATTCATGTTTAAGTCCATCTTCGCATCCATTTGAATTGCCATATGTATGCTTGTATGCTTGCATAAGTTGGTTGCCATGCCATGTTGCATCCTTAGTTTGTATGCTTAGGTTGCATTGCATTTTGCATGCATTCCTTGTCCCTTGATTTGGTGATAGGGATTAGGACTTTGGTTTGATTTGATTTGCATGCATCTGAAATCAAAGTTGCATACTTGGTTCTTTGGGCCATCATGCATGGAAACGCGTGATTGGTGGTCCGAAAATCGAGGCACATGCCCCTTTGAGTCATTATCATGATAAGGGACATGGTTGGTGCATATATGTCTTGAATTGTGCTGCCATGCTTTGCCTTGCCCTCTGTTGCTGTGAGTTGCAGGTTCTGCAGGAACACTCTGCCGACCGGCAGTGTAATGTGCCGGCCGGCAATCATTTATCTGCCGATGGCTTCATTTTGTGCCGGTGGCCACATACCACTGCCGGTGGTGATTTCATTCAGCCGGTGGCACTCCCCAGTGTCCAGGGATGCAGTCCTGAGGTTTTGGAAGCCTCCAGAGGGGTGAAGGAAGGAAAACAGAGGCAGCTCACGCATGGCGGCGCGTTCCCCGAGGCGGTTTACTATTTTTCTTTAGTTTAGTTAATTTGTTAATTAATTAAGCAATTTGTAATTATTAATTAGCTTGCGTAGTTAATTAATTTGTAATATTTATTCGGTCCCTCCGAGTGAGGGCAAATCTGTAATAAGTGTGTGTGGGTGGTGTGTATGTCTTCCAACCCCACTTCTTTCTTCCCTTTTATTTACCTGCTTACGATGGTAGATTAGGGCATGTTTAAATTCAGCATACCTTATGCTATGCATGCGTGCATTCATGCATTTGGTATTACATGCATTAGGCTCAGTACATCATGCTAACTGCATTTGTACATCAAATTCTAAACTGAATATGTGATAGTTGTGCATTTCTCACATGCCATGTTTAGGATAGCCGAGCCTATTCTAGCAACATTTTGTATGCGATGCATTAGGCACTTAACATGGACTTGGATCATGCATGTTTGCTAACAAGTTCTTTGTTTTGGCACGGAGTACGATGTAAGTATTTCCGCTTTAGCATATCGCATGAGTGTGAATGTTACCATGTCAGCATGCTTAACATGTGGCTAGATGCTTATGTGTTATAAACTGCTTGGATGCCTGTGGGTGAAGGTTGGATTGTTTGAGTTGGAAGAACTCATTGAAATCCGTGTTTTAGCCTACTTGCGAGTAGCAAATCCAAAGCATTTTCAAAACAAACGAATATGCAATGTTTATTCCCAAATTAGGCAATCTAGTCTATACTTGTTTGCTGTACGCACAACATAGCAATTCTAGGCTAATAACCGGAATAAGAACACATAAAGTTTTCAAAATCAGATATCACGGTTAGTAGAGGCCGGTCTTCGGACCGGGCGAAAGGGGGTGCTCATAGCTGACCTTCCCCGATCGTACCCAAGCTCCCGAGCCGAGACAACTCCGGTGATGACGGACATGTGGCCTTCGGCACCGAGTTAGGGTTTCCTAAATTCTCCCATTTTAAAATATTTAGGTGGCAACTCTGTATCTGGCAAAGCAGTCCATGTTTGGCACTACTTTTTCAAAAATCTGTTTCTCAAAACGATTTGCCAGATTTGGACTCTTTGGTTCAAGATTAAGAACCGCGACACAAATCGAGTCCGAACTGTAGCATGAGGCCCACGCGGGCGCGTCTACAGTTTCTGGCGACTCTGCTGGGGATTTTTAGAGAGTTTGACTCGAACTCGTGATATCCTGTTTTGACTTCATTTATGTGTTTCTTTGCATTGCATGTGCATTGGTGCGCCTAGGAACATAGTGTTTGCCATCTGCCATTCCTGAACGGTTTGCCGGAGGCTTGTCTTGTCAAGGCATGTCCATAAGGCTGACCGGCTATGGGCTCTGACAGCATGGGAACACAAACCCCGGTTTTTACCGGGGCACCCTTTTGACCATTCGACCTAGTGCATATTCGAAATCCATAGTGACCATTCCAAACTAGGACAGGTTGCTTACCCGATAGGTTGTTTGAAACTGCTGTGTGCATAGTGAAACCCTAGTTCCTAACAAAATAGGACAGGGAAACCCTACCCCAACATAGGGGTGTTTTGGCTCTCACTTACTTGCTATGTGCTTTTAGAGTGTATCTCTACAGGAACGCATATACCAGTTTGCGAGTTTGAGTATCGGGCCCGAGGGCACCAGAATCAGTATTGTTGAGAATCAGTTATCAGGAATCAGTTATCCGCGGGTATCAGATTCAGTGTTTTGGGAACAGAAATCTGGGAACAGTGATCAGCAGTAGGGTACAGTTGTTTGGCTACACCCGTGTCTGATTAGTTTGGGCTGAAATGCTGCCTGTTTTTCTTTCAGTTCAGAGAGTTGCAGAGTTGATACAGAATAGCCAGTGTCTCCCCTTGCTGAGGCAGGATTTATGGCGGCACAAAATTCAGAAGAAGTTGTGGTTATGATGGCTGCATTGGAGCAGGAGACCGCTCCGCAGAGTGAGGTCAGCATCAGTATATCACACCCGCCCAGGTTGCCCGTTGTGCACCCGGTCTGGGCTCCCCAGTTATATCAGGCTCGTGAGCCCACCACCTTTGAATTGATGGGAATGATAGGAGACTTCCAGAGGTCCGTGGCCGATCTGTCCTATGGGATGTCAGCATCACCGCCAGTGGCGCCGTATGCCGGGAATTTCATACCACAGGAACCCCCGCTGCTGGGGCGGATTGTAATAGAGCTTAGCCAGCCAGAGGTGGCTTCCAGCTACAGCCGCGACATGCCGGCACCGACCCAGACCCTTGATCAGGCTGAGGCCAAAGGAAAAGACAAGGCAAAGGTAGATGCCGATCCTATTGAACAACTGCTGTGGGCAGTCGAGGCTCTGAAAGTCAGAGGGATGAACAAGCAACAAACATCTGCGATAGTGACCAAAGCTGTAGATGATGCTTTCCCCGCTCCAATCAAAGGCAGTTCAAGCCAGGCAGAAAACCGGGACGGGCCCCGTCATGCCCAGACAATTCCTGTCATTCCCAACCCTGCACCGGGAAAGGTCCGAAAAGCCAAGGCAGTGCCAGCCGACCCTTTCGCTAGCGCATCTGGCAAGAATCCTCAAACCTCAAAGTACCTGCCCCGAGGGCGCAGAGTCTTTCACGACCTCCACATGCCTTTGTCTAGGGCATTGCTAATATTGGCGAAGAATGGGCATCTTGAGCCTTTGGAGCCCCGGCCACTCCCGAAGAATCTCCCCGCCACTCATGATGCTACCTTGTACTGCGCGTACCATCAACAGTCCGGTCACAGTACCGATGGATGTTCCCGCCTTCGTCATGAAGTGCAGGATTTGATTGATAACAAGGTTATCCTACCACCCACCTCAGGCAAGCCCGTCACCACTCAGTTGTTGGATTTCGAGGGCTCAGATACTGCGAGTATGTAAAGTGAACCGCCTGCGGGCAACATTTGGTATATTTTGGATGAAGCGTCTGGCACGCATTTTTGAGCATCGGTGAAACCGAGTTTTGTAAATCCTGGCTTGGATGTCGAGTCAGTCTTTTGTTTTGAGTCTGTCTCTTTGTCTTGAGTCAGTCTTTTTTTGCTTAAGGGTCTGTCTGGTTGTATCGAGTCAGTCCCCGTTGTATATAATACTAGGTGATTCTGAGGTTGTTGTCCCGAACACCATTTTGTTTTATAATTATTATCTGTTTTTGTTTTGAGTCTGTTTCTGCCGAGGGGCCAGTTGCACCAACAAAGCCGATTGAAACAGCTGTTGCTATCTCAAACTTCATGCTTGCTTTCAGCATAAGTGCCAGAGAATTTGATTGGGCTGACAGTGCATCTCGCCTGCTCTCCTGTGCGCTAAGCTCATTGCATTAACCTAAATTTTCCAAAAACAAACTTTTTGAACACTGCGGTGATGAAAACGAAGAGGAAGGAATTCCTCGGGTTTTGCAAAATTTTGACCATTTTGAGAGAAAGAAAGGCGTGCTAAGCCTTTTTATGAATGAAATCATGCTTGTCGGCGTGAGTACTGGGAAGGATCCTGGCCTGATCCAGATTGGTTCCACATTATCTTCGGCGCGAGCGAGTTGTCACTTTCTTAAAAATTTTCAAAAGCAAATGTTTTACGCGGCCCTGTGAAGACTTGTGTGAAATCCCTCTTGAGGTCGCGCAGCCTAGGATCGCTCCCAGCCTCAAGATTCAACCCGTTTGTTTTCCGACTTTGAACCCGTTCAGAACGTTCAGAAAGTTCAACGGACAAACGCCATGAAAGGCCCGTGTGGCCAGTTTTGAGGTAGCCTTCGATCAAGAAGCATCAAAGCCGAATCAGAAGGAGTAGATCTCGCCGGAAGAAGCTCGTGGAGTAACCGGGATGGATACTTCCGCAAATCGTTGCAACAGCCGTTCTCCTAGACACAGAGGGGCTTCAATTTCAAAAACCATTTGGCATGGACTTGTTACACTTTTACCCGTGAGAGGCTCGCTGGGCCGAAAACCCGGAAGGGCGACCCAGGCAGAAGTTAGAGCAAGAGAAAAATACAAAAAAGCAAAAAATACAAAAAAGAAAAGAAATGAAAAGAAAAAAAAAAGAAAAAAAAAAAAAAAGAAATGAAAAGAAGCTCGCAAGGTCGAAAACCCGCATCGGGCGCCTTGGCAAAAGTGAGAGCCTAAAAAAAAAAAAAGTGAAGGTTAAAATACCCGAGTGTACCTTAACCGGAACTACGTAAGGCTTGATTCCCATGTTTGGGATACGTAGGCAACTTCATCGTGAAGTCCAGCCCCCAACGCTTTCATAGCGTCTCAGTCCATGCAATGGTTTCGATTTCATCCCAAAAGTCCAGTGGCCAACACCCTTCAAGGCGACTGTGTCCATATATTTGTTGTAACCGTCTTCGTCATTGCTGTGTCCAAGAGCTCGACCACCGCCAATGAAGACTGTCTGCGGATTGCTGCGGCACCATCCCAAACAAGGGGCAACTCTCCGTTGCCACGCGCCGCCGTGAGCCGCCATTCAAACCATGGGCAACTTTCCGTTGCCTCCCACCCCCTTCAAACCAGGGGCAATTTTCCATTGCCTCCGATCCAAGGTTGCGCATCTCGAAGAGTAAGTTCTATGCTTGTTGAGCATCAGCTGTTTGAAAAATAGTTTTTGAAAATTTTTTACTAAGGTTGACTATTTTCTCGAAAACTATTCCACTTTCCAAAACTGGACCATTGTCTTGGACCCAAAAAAGGAAAACTTTCAGTGCTTGCTGCCTGACTTGCATGCTTTTCAAATCAAAAATCGAACAAGTACGTTAATCCGACTCTCATTTTGATCAAAACTGTTTTAGTAGAAAGCAAAAACAAAGAATGGTTAAAATGATGAACTAGGGGCACAGTTGAGCCAGGCGTTCTGTCTTTCCCCCGTCATCGACGTACTTGCCAGAAGAGCGCTCTACCCGCCAGAAGAAATAGCTGTGAGCTAACGGCATCAGGCGTGAACCCGCAACTTTCTATTTATCCATCAATCACCCCGGGGAGGGATGAAAAATGAGAGAATGAAGAATAGAGAGGTGTAAGTTGAGAGAAAAGTGAGGAAAAAGGGTTTTTGAAAGAAAAAACCGAGTTTGAGTGCCAAAGTGATGAGAGAATCACAAATCAGGAAGGGTGGGAAACAATGCCTAGGGAAACTGGCTCCTCGTGGTCCGAGGTCCCCCATCTTCGCTAACGCGTCTGTGTGTCGTGTCTCTTTCATTTGACAGTCTCGTCTTTTGTTTGTAGTCTTTTCCGAGCGTATCTCGTTGTGTTTTAGGTCGTGTACCTATATTTGAGTCCTCCCTGCTGTGTTCAGTTGTAGGCTCAATATCCCGGTTTGGAAAAAACCTCATTCAATTTCAAAAATCATTTATGCTCAGAAAGCTGTGCCATTCTCTACATTTGAACGTGTTTCGACTCCAACCGGTTCCATC
The DNA here is from genome assembly GCF_055761805.1 of Camellia sinensis. Classification (NCBI taxonomy): domain Eukaryota; kingdom Viridiplantae; phylum Streptophyta; class Magnoliopsida; order Ericales; family Theaceae; genus Camellia; species Camellia sinensis. The sequence continues at coordinate 68,115,337 of NC_138972.1, forward strand.
TTCGAGGTCCGTCCTGTTAGATTGGGCCGTTTGTTCAGAATTTGCTGTGTGCAGAATGAGCCGAATACTGTGTTATGGGCTGTATGCAGATTAATCCCCAACAGAGTAAGGGCTGTGTGTCCAAGAATCAGGCAGTGGGCTGCTTGGGTGTATTTTGCTGTTGGCTGCTTAAGTTATCTGATTATTACAGTGCGAGTGTTCAATTTTCAAATAACCAATCATTTTCATTTACATTGAGGTGTAACATGATGAGATGCGATGCAATGCATGAAATGTGTAAATGTAAACACTTTTTCAGATAAAAAGTCCGTTTCATTTCATTATCTTTTCAAATGTACAAGTTTTGAGGAAAAGAAAAATCTGCCTGCGGCAGTACAAGGTAATCTATCTACTAACAAAGAGAAAAGCACAAGAAAGAAGAAAGATAACAAAAATCCGCATCTCTGTCTAGCACTCTAAGGGCTGTCAGTCCGTCCTGGTCCTCTTCCTGGACGAGGGTCCAGGAGCATCATCAGCGTCGTCGTCAAAGCCCGAGCTAGAACCGTCTCCGGTCTCCTCCTCCGATGACTCGGACTCCGCCTCTGCCTCCGCCTCTGAATCCTCATCATCATCATCATCCAGGACTGGAGCTCGCGAGCTACTCCCGACATGAGTACGCCCTCCCCTGGTACGGGGAAATATCCTGCCCCCCTCATCTCTCCCCCGAGCAGAGACAGAAGGCCCGGCTGGAGCACCTCCTGCCATGGGAATCTGGAAAGGAGGCTGAAAAAGTACATAAAAGGGAAATGCATCAGTATGCCGTGAGCAGTTTATCAGTGCAGAATGCAATGTACAGCGTGAGAATGCCGTGAGCAGTTTATCAGTGCAGAATGCAGTGTGTGAGTACAGTGTATGAATGCCGTGAGCAGTCTATCAGTGCAGAATGCAGTGTGTGAGTACAGTGTATGAATGCCGTGGGCAGTTTAACAGTGCAGAATGCAGTGTATGCTGTGTTCAGATACTGTGAGATCAGTGTATCAGGTGTTGTGTCGTACGTCAGATTATGTGAAACATTGTATGAATGGTTTGAGGCCAGTGTCAGAAAGACATACCGGTATGCTGTAGAGGGCTAGGAGGTCAAAAGTCCGCTGAACATCCCCATCATCGAGGCATTCATCGCCAACGACTGACGGGTGTACTCAGAAGAGGCCTGCAAAATATCAGATGCATTAGTATTCTGTGGAATATCAAGTAAACTGAAATGAATAACTGTACGAAGTGCAGTGATACGTACCGGTGGTAAGTCGGGGACATCGATGAACTCGTGACCAGCCGGTGGAGGGGCGAAGGGGATCTGATAGGTCGACCCACCCTGCCCCTGGAAAGTCAGTACAGCGGGCAGGGCAGGCCAGCCAGCTCCCCGTCCTCCCTGCACTCCGCCCCTGCCACGGACCCGGGCCCTCCTCGCAGCCCCTACTCCAACTCCCACTCCGGCCTCAGCCGCCGATGCCACAGGCCTGGCCCCCTCTGCTCGACGGCCGCTCAAAGGTCGCATCAGGTATGTCCGCACGTACTCCTGATAGTCTCCTGCGCCTCGGAAGCCGGCCTCCTCCCAGCCGATGGAGTAATCATCCAGCTGCTCAGTGGTGAGCCCCTCGGTCTCCCTCATATCTGCAGGAGGGGGAACCGGGACTATCTGCTCAGGTAACCCAAGGGTCTGGCGTAGAAAACGCTCCCCCAGGTACCAAGCCCGACAGACCGGGCCCTCAAGCAAGATCCGGAAACGCGAGGTCTCCTTCGCACCAGGGAACCAACCCCGCATCGCCGTCGGCATAGGAGCCCACGGCCGCCAAGTGATCTGAAAATGACAGACAGTTTGTTATCTACTGTTATTGAAATATACAATTGGAAAGCAAAGCTTAAATGAACTGAAAGTAAAGCATACCTCCGCGGGGGTGATGGTGTTGAAATATCGGCGGAAGAAGCCGAATGTCTCCCGCGACTGCCGGGTGCATCTCCCGTCGAAGCGACTCGAAAATGGGACGGCCAGGGGAGTCTCCACAACTGGTACAGGGGGCAAGCCTAGGAAAGTAGGCATAAACCCACAACTGCAAAACAGATGTCAGTGTGACCATCAGATAAGGCAGAATATGCAGAATAAAGCAGAAAAGGCAGAGCCGTGTGTTGTGCAGTGTATTGTGTGCAGTGTACAGTGTGAGCAGTGTACAGTCAGTGTGAAGCAGAATGTATGTGTGTGCCGTGTGTACAGTATACAGCAAGTTTAGAGCAGACTACAGTGTGTGCAGTGTACAGAGTACAGAAAATACGAGACAGAAATGAAAAAGCAGAGAAGAAATATACCTCCCAAGCCCGCCAGTAACCTCCGAGTAGCTGGCCGCTGCCGCGCGAAGCCGAGCTCATGTACCCGTAAAGGGTGGCCAGAGCAGCGCCGCCCCAATCATAGTGCAGAATATCCCGGACGTCCACCAGTGCGCTAAGAAGATAGAGAGGCACGGTGTTCGCCCGGTCGGCGAAGATAGTAGTCCCGAACAAGAACATGAGGAAGCCGCGAGCATACCTCTCCACGTCCTCCGGAGTCATCTGCACCTCCTCCAAAACGGGCTGAACCCTGAACTGTGCCTCGAACCAGGAGTATCGGACGAAACCTGGGCGAGCTAGGGGTGGAGCCTCCCCCAGTAGATGGACCTGAGCTGCGGTCCACTCATCCATCGCGATGTCAAATGGGATCGGATCACCCCCCACCCCGATGCCTGTGAGCATCGAGAAATCATGAGGGGTCATCGTCATATCCCCTGCAGCAGAAAAGTGGAAAGAATCGGTGGTGTCCCACCATCTCTCCGCCAGAGCGGCAAGGAGAGGCCTACAAGTGGAGAGCCTAAAGAGTCCTCGGCAGAAGGCGCCAAAACCCGCTCGATCCACGATGCGTCGGACCGCATCAGGGAGCTCATCATACCACTCCCGAGCACTAGTATTCCCATACCCGCGAATGGTATGGGAACCCTCCTGTAAACAGAAAATATTCAAAATGCAGTTTTGAAAAAGCAGATAAAGCATGTGTGCAAGTTTGATAGATTCAGGTAAATGCCGGGTGCCGATGTGCTTGTAGTGAAATGCGCGTGATGTGTCAGCGTGTTTGAGTGTTTCAGAACAGATATAGCATTGCGTGCAAATCTAACAGATTCAGACGAATACTGGGTGCCAGTGTATATGTAGTAAAATACAGTGAGTGCAGTGTGCTTGAATGATTCAGGGTCAGTGCAGTGTGTGTGCATGTGTCAGTCTCAAGCAGATATCAGTTGTATGTATGTTTACAGTCAACTACGGTCTATGGTGTATCAGATTTCAGCAGTTAAAGAGTACAACTAGCTACGGCAGTTTTGTATCCTACATTGCGGAAAGTAAAGCAGAAGAAAGAGAGTTACCTCGGAAGTGCCGAATGAAAGGTGGGAGGCAGGCTCGCGTAGTAGTAGCTCAGGCGCCACATGCCTCTCAAAGCTCCGGAACTGACGCAAGCCGTCGGGGGGCAGAACATGGATCGCCGGTCGGTAGGTCGCCGGGTCGAACGGGCGCTCGCCCAATGGTAGGAGCTCGACCCCGGGATCCATCTCGTGGTCCGGGGGAGTCCCGCCACGTGGAATGTCGTCCGCCATGTCAGGAATGATGAGAAAATGGCCGGAGGAAGGAAAACCGGGCCGGAATGCGAAGAGTCAACTGAAAAGTCAACTCCCGAGAGGGTCGGAAATGGCCGGGAAGGCCGGAATGTGAAAAGGCACGGAAATGAAGAGGAAAGTGAGGGGAACAAACCCCGAAAAAGTGAGAACGCCAAACGAGGCACCGAAACAAAAATGTGATCGGTTGAAAATGTCCGAAACGCGAAGAATATCGCGAATCCGACGACGAAACGGGCGTAGAACGCGAAGAAACGGGCGAAAAATGAGAGAGAAACACTCTAGAGAGAGAGAGCAAGAGATTTCGGTGGAAGAGAAGTGAGGAAATAGGGCTTGAAGCCCTATTTTAAAACACCCAAGGTGAAAAGTCAAAACTGCCCCGCATCAGCAACTGTTTGCCGGTCGGCAATGTTTTGTGCCGGCCGGCACTTTTTTGTGCCGATAGACTTATTTTGATGCCGGCAGCCGGCCGGTGGCCTCCCCTTTCGGCCGGTGGGATTCCCACAGCCTTGTTTAGGCCATTTGAGTTGTTTTTGGTCTTCATAGCTCAAGAAAGTGCAAGAAAGTGCATCTCCGACACTCAACCGGCCTCCATTCTGACCGCAGGCCGTGTCTCCAGTGCGTGGCACTCGAATTCATGCAAGGTGTATCCTTTTTGTATCCTTTTAAATTGAAAAGTTGCCCCATGTGTGTTGCACGAGTTCATCACACTACTTCGGTGCATTACATTGCGCTGTCATGCGCCACACATTTGCATTGTTATGCACGTGTTACATGCATTGCAACACGCACCCCTTTGCATTGTCGTGCACATTTCTCATGCATCGTCATTGCATTTCCATTCCATGTATTGTCATGCATTCCGGAATACGTGCGTTGTTGCGCATTTAAGCCCATTTACATTCCGTGTGGCATGCGTGTCACACTTAGCATCGCACTGTTTTGTGCATTGTATTTCAATCGCGCTGTTTTGCGCATCGCACTGTTTTGTGCACCACACTTCCATTTTGCTCATGGTCTGGCGAGACCTTAAACACGTACGGTCTAGGAGACCTTAAATCCTTGGGAGGTGCGAAACCTCCGGTGCATTGATGTGCACGTTTTGTTTATTTGGCATATAAGTCCATTTGCATCAACTTACATTCCATACGGCATGCGTGCCTCATTCTTGCATTGTCATGCATATTGCTAACAACATTGTACCTGTTAAGTTTGTTTTCTTTTCAGGAACGGTATTGTATGTACGGTTCATTTGAGGCTGGAGCGACCAGGCGAACCGGACAGGTATTTTGCGGTCTGGCGAGACCTTAAACACGCACAGTCCAGGAGACCCTAAATCCTCTGAAGGTGCAATTCCTTTGGTGTTTGTCGTGCCCGAACGACTTTCGGTGGTCTGGTAAAGCCACCTGCCTATGTTTGCGATGAGTTCCTAGAAGACCAACTGGGACGGTGGAAACTAGAGTTCGAACGGCTTATGCCTAGAACACAAAGGTTCGGGAGTTCCGAGACTAAAGTCTGGTTTAAATACCCAGGGGTTTACCCTCGGCTTGAAATCTGTATGGAAGCCCCATAGGTTGAGGCGGCATGTCTACGCCTCAGTTCTGGATACTGAACCAACCTAGTATATCACCCTGTTGGTAAGATAGGGAAAGTTGCAATCATAGTCATTGCATCATAGTGCATTGTCATGCATTTCCATTGTAGCTTGCATTCATTGCATCTTCCCCGTAGATCGCATCATACTGCATTGTCATGCATTTTGTAAATATCCATTCCATTGCATATTTGTAAATATTGCATTGTAGCTTGCATGCATTCATTGCATCGCCTTCCATCCATGGCTTGCGCCTTTCCAGGTTGAGCTTGGTCCGGCATGTGCCCTTACTGTTCATGTTAAAACCCAGTTCTGCATGTGTATCACGCCAATTCCACGCTGATATGTTGGTTGAGGGTTGCGGCACCTTTTCTGTGTTACACATGGCTCGTATGTGTACATGCCTTTCCTAGGCAAGATTTGGTTTGGCTTGCGTGCCATATCCATTGTATCCATATCCACTCCATTGCATATTTGTAGATATTGCATTGTAGATTGCATGCATTCATTGCATCACCTTCCGCCTATGGCTTGTGCCTTTCCAGGTTGAGCTTGGTCCGGCATGTGCCCTTACTTTTCATGTTAAAACACAGTTCTGCATGTGTATCGCGCCAATTCCACGCTGATATGTTGGTTGAGGGTTGCAGCACCTTTTCTGTGTTACACACGACCTGTATGCGTACATGCCTTTCCTAGGCAAGATTTGGTTTGGCCTGCGTGCCATATCCATTGCCATCTTCCTAGCATATCCATACATATTACATTGTAGTGTAATTTTTGCATCCGGCATTAGGATCGTAGTCCTTTCTCCAGCGGGTCGTTTCCCCACTTATGTCAATTCCACCCAATACTTGTTCTTGCGTCTGTCTACAATGCTCACAGTTCAGTTGACCGTTCTGTGGTAGACAGACTTGTTACCTCCATCAATCTATTTGACATAGGTGTGGTTTCGAACCACTCGTGATTGGATCACGATTCAATTGCTTTGCATATAGCTTGCATTGTTTCAATTACATTGCATCTTCATTTGCATTATTTATACATTGTTTTGTATATATTGCATATCATTTTGCATCCATTTTGCATTGTCATGCATGTTGCTAACGATATTGTACCTGTTAAGTTTGTTTTCTTTTCAGGCACGATATTGTATGTACGGTTCATTTGAGGCTGGTGAAACCAGACGAGCCGCACAGGTATTGTATCCTCCGAGTGAGACGTATTGAGAATTCCATAATTCTCTTACATCCTTTCTGCATTGTAGTGTAGTTTGGTATGCTAGCTTAAAACTGTCGCATGTTTGCTTCATTACAGCTTTCTTCGCATTGATCATAAGTTATGTCCGGCTTCGTGCATTGTCTTGCATTTTGCCCCTGCCTTCGGGCGCATATCTTGATTGTCTTGCATGTTTGTCTAAGTCTTCGGCCTTGTCAAAAATGGGTCGTCTCTGGGCTTTGACATTCACTCCCGTCATTGTTATGACTTTCGAGTTCTGTCAAAGAGGGGCAACTGTAGACACCCCATTTTTGACCGTCCTCAAGACTTGGACGTCACCGTTTGAACACTCGGTGATTATCCATGTTTGTGTTCGTTTGGAGTTCCCGGAAGTCTCGGCTCGCGCGCCTTGCTTCAGGATCCCCGAACTCAACCGTTTAGTGTCTGGTTTTGCACCAAACACTTTTGTTTTTCCCTTGAGAGGCAGGGTACGGCTTGTAGACCATCCCCACCCATCACCGGCAGTGGCTAGAGGCCACCGGCTGGTTTTTGCTGCCACCGGCAATGTATATTGCCGGCCGGCACTATTTGTTGCCGGTCAGCACTATTTTGTGTCGGTCGGCACTCTTTTTGGCCAAGATGGCATTTTTGGCCGGCCGATTGCTGTTCATCTGCTTTTGCAGATATTTTTAGACAGCTGTCTTACTTTTGCATCCCTCCATACATGTGTATGGAGGGATCTCCCTCTTATGAAGCTTGTCTTGTAAGCTTTACAAGACAAGAAGCTTCTATATAGAGGAGCTCTCTCTCTTGTTGCAAGGGTTGGAGATTTTGGACATTAGAGGGAGAGAAAAATACAGACCAAGCTCTGGTTTTAGGATTAGGATTAGATACACATCCTATCTCTCTCTTTTTTCCCTCTTGTGTGTGTAAAATAGTGTTTAGTTCATACTATTGCACACAAACACCTAGTGTTTCACCTTCCTTTGGCTCTTGAGGTTCTAAAGGACTGGTTTTGAAGTTTTGGTGTAGGATCCAAGCTAAAGGAGGCCATTGGAGCACCATTTGTGAAGAAGGCTTCAAGGGTGAGAATCTAGTTCCATTTTTCCCCATTTTTGCATTGATTTTCCACTTGTCTTAGAGCTGTTTTTGTGCTTATTGTATAACATAAAAAAGTTCTGTTTTTAATCCCTCTTTATTGTTTGTTAAGAGTGTTTTGTTGTTTGAGGGTAGTTGACCACCCTTAGGCCTTGAAAGGCCTCATTTTAGGCCATTTTGTGCTAGCTCCGGGATTTTGGTGTTGGGGTCTCTTCACCACTGAAATCTTGAGGGATTTCAGTGGTGAAGATGATGCCTTGAAGTCCCAAGAAGGAGAGGTCCACCCCCTCTCCTTGTTGTCCTTGAAAAGGACAAATTTTGGCCTCTTGAGAGAGCATTATGCTTGAGTGTGTGTTGAGCATGTTTAGGTTGTTTTTCATGCTTATATATCCATAATATAACATGACTTTAAGTTGGTTTTGGTACTCCATGCATGCTTAGCATAGTTGCCTTGTAATGCCTTGTTTATGCCTTAATATGTCTTAGGTTGTTAGCCTTTGTTGGAGCATGTTTTAGGCTTAGTCTTGTGAAGATTATGTGCATGTTCTGCCATGTTCTAGGTCTGTCCTAGGTTGTTTGGGTTGATTTTGGCATGCTTGGTACAGCTTCCTTGTATTTGGGCTTGTTGGCCTTGAGCATATGAATGTATAGCATGCCATCCTTGCATTGTTTTGGTGATTTGGGGCCACCCTACATGCTATTTCAGTCCCATTTTCATGCTTGTTTGATTGCCTTGCATGCCCCTTTGATGTTTTGGAAGCATGTGTAGCAATGCTCCATGTTTTGACCATGTGTGCATGCCTTTGTTTTTGGGTCATTTAGATGCCATCTAAGTGGTCCTTAGGCCTTGTATTGATGCCCCAAAACTCTGTTTTTGGTTGATAAGCTCATGCCATGTTCGGTCTTACTAAGTGTAGTTCAATGCCCCATTGATTTGCTTTGAACACTTAGGCCATTTGATGCATGCTTGGCTTGGTTTGTTGCTTGGTTTGGCACCATGTATTAGCATGATTTTCAGAGCTTATGTTGCATGCTTTTAGCCCATGAATGCCTCTTTCAAGTGTGCTTGAATGTTGCTTGCTTTGTACCTAAGTGTTGGGTCTTAACATGTGTATGTGTGCATGTGTGCTTAGCATCCATTTTGGGCATTATTGGCCACTGTTTTAGGCCTATTTAGAGTTTCCTAATTCATGTTTAAGTCCATCTTCGCATCCATTTGAATTGCCATATGTATGCTTGTATGCTTGCATAAGTTGGTTGCCATGCCATGTTGCATCCTTAGTTTGTATGCTTAGGTTGCATTGCATTTTACATGCATTCCTTGTCCCTTGATTTGGTGATAGGGATTAGGACTTTGGTTTGATTTGGTTTGCATGCATTTGAAATCAAAGTTGCATACTTGGTTCTTTGGGCCATCATGCATGGAAACGCGTGATTGGTGGTCCGAAAATCGAGGCACATGCCCCTTTGAGTCATTATCATGATAAGGGACATGGTTGGTGCATATATGCCTTGAATTGTGCTGCCATGCTTTGCCTTGCCCTCTGTTGCTGTGAGTTGCAGGTTCTGCAGGAACACTCTGCCGACCGGCAGTGTAATGTGCCGGCCGGCAATCATTTATCTGCCAATGGCTTCATTTTGTGCCGGTGGCCACATACCACTGCCGGTGGTGATTTCATTCAGCCGGTGGCACTCCCCAGTGTCCAGGGATGCAGTCCTGAGGTTTTGGAAGCCTCCAGAGGGGTGAAGGAAGGAAAACAGAGGCAGCTCACGCATGGCGGCGCGTTCCCCGAGGCGGTTTACTGTTTTTCTTTAGTTTAGTTAATTTGTTAATTAATTAAGCAATTTGTAATTATTAATTAGCTTGCGTAGTTAATTAATTTGTAATATTTATTCAGTCCCTCCGAGTGAGGGTAAATCTGTAATAAGTGTGTGTGGGTGGTGTGTATGTCTTCCAACCCCACTTCTTTCTTCCCTTTTATTTACCTACTTACGATGGTAGATTAGGGCATGTTTAAATTCAGCATACCTTATGCTATGCATGCGTGCATTCATGCATTTTGTATTACATGCATTAGGCTCGGTACATCATGCTAACTGCATTTGTACATCAAATTCTAAACTGAATATGTGATAGTTGTGCATTTCTCACATGCCATGTTTAGGATAGCCGAGCCTATTCTAGTAACATTTTGTATGCGATGCATTAGGCACTTAACATGGACTTGGATCATGCATGTTTGCTAACAAGTTCTTTGTTTTGGCACGGAGTACGATGTAAGTATTTCTGCTTTAGCATATCGCATGAGTGTGAATGTTACCATGTCAGCATGCTTAACATGTGGCTAGATGCTTATGTGTTATAAACTGCTTGGATGCCTGTGGGTGAAGGTTGGATTGTTTGAGTTGGAAGAACTCATAGAAATCCGTGTTTTAGCCTACTTGCAAGTAGCAAATCCAAAGCATTTTCAAAACAAACGGATATGCAATGTTTATTCCCAAATTAGGCAATCTAGTCTATACTTGTTTGCTGTACGCACAACATAGTAATTCTAGGCTAATAACCGGAATAAGAACACATAAAGTTTTCAAAATCAGATATCACGGTTAGTAGAGGCCGGTCTTCGGACCGGGCGAAAGGGGGTGCTCATAGCTGACCTTCCCCGATCGTACCCAAGCTCCCGAGCCGAGACAACTCCGGTGATGACGGACATGTGGCCTTCGGCACAGAGTCAGGGTTTCCTAAATTCTCCCATTTTAAAATATTTAGGTGGCGACTCTGTATCTGGCAAAGCAGTCCATGTTTGGCACTACTTTTTCAAAAATCTGTTTCTCAAAACGATTTGCCAGATTTGGACTCTTTGGTTCAAGATTAAGAACCGCGACACAAATCGAGTCCGAACTGTAGCATGAGGCCCACGCGGGCGCGTCTACATTAGGTCATATGTAATCTCTGTTTTTGGTCAGATTTGTGCCCCTTTGCATGCTTAACATACTTGCTTTGCATCCCCCTAGTTGGCCTAGAAATGCATCTTGTGTTTAGGCCATGATTCTTGCATGTGTTGGCTTAGTCCCATGAAGGTGTTGGCATTATTTTACCATGTTTAAGGCCTGTTGGCCATCTATTTCAGTCATGCTTGCCTTATTTGGTGTCCTTTCTTTGTGTTTTGGCTTGTAAGCTTTGAACATTTTGGCCTCTAGCATGCATAGCTTAGACCATCCTCATGATTTGGTATCATTTAGGATAGTTTTTCAGCCCATAAATCATGTTTTTATGTGTACATAAGTGACCTCTTTCATCCTTTGAGGGTATCCCCTTTTATGCCTAGATATGAGCTTTGGTGCATGCATCTCGTTGGAGCCACTTTAGCTGCCATGTTAGTAGGTTTTGGGGTCTATTTTTGCATGTTAAGTTTCTGTTTTGGCTTGTCCAATTCATGCCATGAGTGGTCATGTTGGTGGGAGTAAATTGCCCCTTTTTGTGCCTTAATCTTAGGACCATTGGCTTGCTTGTTGGCATGAGTATTTGTCCATCTTTTCGGGCACTTTTGGCCACTGTTTTGGGGTGGATCAAGGTCTGCCCCTTTATGGTTTAAGGCCCCTTTGCATGCTTGTCTCATGTCCATTGCATAATTGCCCCATCAAGTGTTGTATTATGTTGATCCTATTGCTTAGATTGTCCATATTTGCATCGCATTTGCATCTTGTATGCCTAGTATTGCATACTTGCCATATTAGTTGCATGGCATTTGGCATGCCTTGCATTTCCAATCTCATGTTGTACCTTTGAGGCATTGTTTGCATAGCATGCATTGCATTACTTGGTTTGGGGTGTCAAACCAAGTGTAAGGGTCAAGGAGCATTCATACTATAAGTGATGTAATGCGCCTTGACTCTCGGTCACCGGGGCCCTTGACTTCGGTATGATAGGGTCTTGGTCCTCATTTGTGTGATTGCATGCATTTTTACATCAAGTGGCAAGCTTGATCTCTTAGGCTATCATGCACCATTGATGGCTCGAGGATCGAGGGCCATGCTTCCCTGAGTTCAAAGCGTGATGGGAAACATGACCGTGCTCACATGTGCCTGAAATCCCATGCCATATATTGTCTATCTTCTGTTGCTGTCAAAACTGTCCTCTACAGGAATCTTCTGCCGACCGGTAGAATCCAATGCCGACCGGCCATGTCTTAATGGCCGATAACTCCAATAGCAGCCGATGGAAATTACATTTGGCCGGTGGGAATTTCCTCCAGCCGGTGGTATTCTGCAGCACGCAAGGAACCTGTTCTAGGGCTTTGGCAATTTTCAAAGAGACAGGGCAGTATAAACAGAGGCAACCTTGCTATGGTACGGACTTTCCGGGCAAGGCGGGTTCAAGCATGCATCATTTGCGCATCCCGAGGCGGAGGCTGTGGCCACCTTTCTCCTTTTTTGCATTCTTTCTATTAATTAATTAGAAATTCTGTAATAATTAATGTATTTGTACCCTCCGAGTGAGGGCAATTGTGTAATAAGTGTGTGTGAGTGGGTATATGTCTTCCAACCCCACGTCTTTCTTCCCTTTTATTTACCCGCTTTTGATGGTAGACTAGGGCATCTTTAAATTTAGCATACCTTATGCCATGCATGCGTGCATTCATACATTTGTCTTGCATGCACCGGGCTCGGCGCATCACGCTAACTGCATTTGTACTTCAATTTCAAATTGAATACGTGATAGTTGTAGCATTTCACATACCATGTTTAGGTTAGCCGAGCCTATCTAATTGCATCCTGTATGTGTTGCATTAGTCAATTTAACATGAACTAGGATCACGCATGTTTGCTAACCAGTTTATTGTTTTGGCTTGGAGTACGATGTAAGTATTTTATGCTTTAGCATCTCGCACGTGTGTGAATGTTAACATGACAGCATGCTTACCATGTGGCTAGTTGCTTATGTGATAAACTGTTTGAATGCCTGTGGGTGAAGGTTGGATTGTCTGAGTCGGAAACACTCGTTGAAATCCGTGTTTTAGCCTACTTGCGAGTAGCAAATTCCAAAACATTTTCCAAAACAAACGGATATGCAATGTTTCTCTCCAAATTAGGCAATCTAGTCTATACTTGTTTGCTGTGCGCATAACATAGTAATTCTAGGCTAATAAATGGAATAAGACCACATAATATTTTCAAAAACGGATATCACAGTTAGTAGAGGCCGATCTTCGGATCGGGTGAGAGGGGGTGCTCATAGCTGACCTTCCCCAATCGTACCCTAGCTCCCGAGCCGAGAAACTCCGGTGATGACGGACATGTGGCCTTCGGCACCGAGTCAGGGTTTCCTAAATTCCCCCATAAAAAATATTTAGGTGGCGACTCTGTATCTGGCAAAGCAGTCCATATTTGGCACTTCTTTCCAAAAATCTGTTTCTCAAAACGATTTGCCAGATCTGGACTCTTTGGTTCAAGATTAAGAACCGTGACACAAATCGAGTCTGAGCTGTAGTGACCCCAAAATGAACGGAACGGGACTCACCCTCCCGGGGCGTTTAGGGACGTCTACAGTTTCTAGCGACTCTGCTGGGGAATTAGAGAGCTTGACTCGAACTCGTGATATCCTGTTTTGATCTCATTTATGTGTCTCTTTGCATTGCATGTGCATTGGTGCGCCTAGGACACTGTGTTTGCCATCTGCCATTCCTGAACGGTTTGCCGGAGGCTTGTCTTGTCAAGGTATGACCATAAGGCTGACCGGTTATGGGCTCTGACAGTATGGGAACACAAACCCCGATTTTACCGGGGCACCCTTTTCGACCATTCGACCTAGTGCATATTCGGATCCATAGTGACCATTCCAAGTTAGGACAGGCTGCTTACCCGATGTTAGGTTGTTTGAAAACTGCTGCGTGCATAGTGAAACCCTAGCTCCTGACAAAATAGGACAGGGAAACCCTACCCCAACATAGGGGTGTTTTGGCTCTCTTTATTTGCTATGTGCTTTTAGAGTGTTGCTCTACAGGAACGTGCATATCAGTTTGCAAGATTGAGTATTAAACCTGAGGGCATCAGTATCAGTTTATGAGAATCAGTTGTCTACGGGTATCAAGTTCAGTTTTGGGAACAGTGATTTTGGGGAACAATGATCAATGTCGAGGAACAGTGTGTTTGGCTTACCAACTGTGTATTATGAATACCCAACTATGCGTTGTATGTGTTTATTTTACGCTGTTGTGCTGTCCGATTGTTTGTTTATTTACTGCTTTATTTATCTTTTTGCTAGGTAGTTTAGCATCATTGCTTCCAACCCAGTAGATATTCCCCAAGCACTCTGGATTAGAGGTCGTCGGCTCCATCGATCTGAGGATCTGGTAGACGGACAACCAGTGCACCACTCTCTACCCCCGGTTACCAGACGGAGGACAACTAGGCAGAGGGCATCAGTTCAACAGTCAGTACAGAGGGCCTTATCTACCCCACCTGTGTACAGTAGGGATCAGAATCCTGTTTCACCCACAGAAAGGGAACATATACCGACAATTCAGTCAGAACAGAACAGCATGGCTAGTTTAGAAGAGATGGTGCGCCAACTCCAAGAAAGCATGAAAGTGATGCAGCAGGATGCTGTCCGACAGGCAGAATTCGCCAAACAACAAGCCACAGTTATGAATGAGCAAGCGAAGTTAATCGTAAGATTGCAGCAGCAAACTAGGGCATCTGCTTCACAGCAAGTCCCTCCCCCACTAAGGGTTCCGATACCCGAAGAGACGCCAAATGCCCGGAATGTCCAGGAAGATACAGACATCCCAACGGGGCCGGCTCCACCCCCGATTCTGCCTCAACTATCCAAGGCACCCACTCCTATCAATCAATCGGATTCTCCCTTCGAGTCCGAGGCGGACCCCGTGGCATTAAAAATGCGCAAGCTTGAAAAACTGTTCAAGAAATCTCAAGGTGTGAAGTCCATTCCGGACATTGGAGACGGATACACTGACGTAGCCGTAACACTGCCAGATCGGTTTAAGATGCCACAAATTGATCGTTTTGACGGATCTGGGGATCCCATGGTGCATCTACGACTATTTTCAGACGTCCTAAGGCCAATGGGCCTCACTAGACTGCAGAAGCTGTCTTTATTTGGCCGGACCCTGTCGGGTGTAGCGGCCGCATGGTATGCCAAATTGGAGGATGACGTCAAGAGAAGTTGGGACGAGATGGCTAAGGCCTTCATCCTGCAGTACTCATATAATACACAAATCGAGATCACGACCCGGGATCTCGAGACAACGAGGCAAGAACCCAAGGAGAGCTTCTCAGAATTCGTAACCAGATGGCGGGCTAAGGCTTCGATGATGACCTTAAGACCCACGGACAAAGACCAGATTCGGATGATTGTGCGCAATCTTCAGCCGAAGCTAATGCAAAAGATGATTGTACTCCCCTTCCCTACCTTTTCTGATCTGCATGAAATGGGGGTGCAGATCGAGGATGCCCGGAAGATCCTTAGATAGGGTTATTACTAGTCCACCATGGAGGAGGATTGTATTGGTTTTCTCCGGCGATGCCACAAATGTCAGATCCATGCAAACCGCATGAATATTCCGCCGTCTAAGCTGTACACATGACTTCACCATGGCCATTTTCAGTCTGGGGGATTGATGTAATTGGGGCTGTCACTCCGAAGGGGTCCAACGGGCATGAGTACATTTTGGTTGCGATAGACTATTTCACGAAGTGTGTTGAGGCCCAATCCTACGCGGTGTTGAAGGCATCGCATGTTGCTAAGTTCATCAGGAACAACATCATCTGTCGCTACGGGGTCCCAAATGAGATTATTTTGGATAATGGTTCCCACTTCAAGAAGAAAGTGATCGACTGGTTGGAGAAGTACAACGTGGCTTTTCACAAGTCATTTATATATCGGCCACAAACCAACGAAGCTGTTGAGGCTGCCAACAAGAACATTAAGCACATTCTGCAAAAGATGGTAAAAACCTGCCGGAACTGGCCAGATAAGCTGCCATTTGCTCTTTGGGGCTACCAGACTTCAATTTGAACTTCTACTGGGGCAACTCCGTATTCCTTGGTCTATGGGATGGAGGCTATTCTACCTATCGAAGTCGAGGTTCCGTCATTATGGGTATTGGCTAAGTGTCAGATAGCTGAGGCTGATTGGCAGCAAAGTAGATTCGAAGAACTCATGCTCTTTGATGAAAGAAGGCTGAAAGCACTATATCACGTCCAGGGTTATCAACGAAGAATTGCCAGGGCGTTCTATAAGAAGGTTAAGTCCAGGAATTTGAAAGAATGGATCTAGTGCTCAAAGACAACCGAGCTCCCATGCACGACCCTAGGGGCAAGTTCAGACCCAATTGGATTGGCTCTTACATCATCAAGTCTATTTGGTCGAGTGGAGCTGTCGTTCAGATGGACCTAGATGGCCTAGAGTTCTCCCAACCGATCAACATGGACAAGTTGAAGAAATACTATCCCTGAGTGGCTCGCTAGGCCGAAAACCCGAAAGGGCGACCTAGGTAAAAGTTAGAACATGAAAATTTTGAAATAATAAAAACTGAGCTCGCAAGGTTGAAAACCCGGAAAGGGAGGCCTTGGCAAAAGTTAGAGCGCAAAAAAAAGTGTTAATACACGAGTGAACCTGAGCCGAACTACGTAAGGCTTGATTCCTATCTTTGGGATACGTAGGCAACTTCATTTTGAAGTCCAGCCATAAACACTTCCAAATCAACTTTGTCCGTGTGATCATGTTGGTCATCTTTGTCTATTCTACATTCAAGAGCTCGATTGTGATCTCTAATGCAGTGTTATTCAGACTAGGGGCAACTTTCTAGTTGTTGGGATCTGGTGTTGTACATCTCAGTGATAGATCTCGGGCGTGTCCAGTTGTGATCCATATCGGAAATGGTTTTGAAAAGTTTTAATAAAAATTGATTTTGCTCAAATTAATCTTTTTACGACTTAGACAATTTTTGGACCAAACGAAAAATTTTCAATACCCACAACCTTCAATTACATTGATTTCTATACAGAGTTCTCCTGCTCTTGAATACAAATTGAAGTTGCTTTTTATTACATTCATAAAGAAAACTTGAAAGTACTGATAAAGCAAGGGCATAGTCAGGTGTTCCTGCATCCCCTCCCAGAGCTTGTGGAAGCCTCTGATGCCAAAGTAGGCCCAACCTGTGCCTCTTCATCAAGCCAAGCTATGCACTCATCAAAGAGGGTGTACTAAAAGTGGAAGCGGGAGCCAGAAGCTCTCTCGTCCTCCATGCTATGGCATACCGAACTAGCTGCATGCCTCAGACTGGAAATGCAGCAGGGTACTCTATCCCCTCTTCTGGGCAAGTCTGATCATGTCCAAATTGGCACCGGATTCGAAATGGGAAGTAAAAGACACAGTGTGTCAGGCCGATCAATTGAATCCCGGGCTGGCAAAACATGCTGTAACTCATCACTGGCAGATTGAGCCAAGGGCAGCGCCAAGCAATGCTGACAGCGTATAGACGGCACATCCATTCATACCACCATCCCTCATCAGGGGCATCGACTAGACGTCGTTGGAAGAAATAGCTACGAGCTGAATATACTGGGCATGAATCCACAACCTTCAACTTATCCATCAACCATATCTAGGGAGGGATGAAAAATGAGAGATTAAAGAATAGAGAGGCGTATGTTGAGAGAAAAGTGAGAAAAGTTTTGAGAGAAAAACCGAGCCCGAGGGCCGAGTGATGTGAGAAATATATGTGAGATAGGGTGGGAAATATTACCTGCAGTAATAGTGGACTCCTCGCGAATCTAGTCGTCTCTCGGTGATGAAAAGCATCCAAACCCATCAATGTCTCAGCTAAGTGTCATGGCGATGCAGCTCTTGCCCTCTTTTAAGCCCTAGGCAACCTCAATCAAACGAACGCTAGATCCTTCGAATCCCAAGGCAAGCAAAAAATGAGATAACATGAACAAGCAAATGGCATGTTGCTGAAAACCCTACCAGTGATGATCGCCACGGTCACCGGCGTCAGAAAACTGATGAATCAAGCTGGGGATGTCCAACTCCCCGTCGCGAATCAAAGACGAGTGTCATGCATAGTGAGCCCGCACATCCGTCCTAAGGCTTGAATGTGGTCGAAGTGGAATTGTGGCAAAATCTCTTCATTGCGCTCAGACTCCATCAAAGCTTGGAAGTCTTCGAAAGTGGGACATATCTCTTGTCCGCCAAAGCTAAAAACGTACGTAATCGGATTCCAACATCTTGTCGCGGCATGAAGGAACGGAAAACGCAGCGGGGTGCGGCTCAGCGTGAATAGTGCATTGATTCCAAAGCCCCGAAAATTCAACTTTTCCTAGCCATCCAAGTTGGAAATCCAATCTGTGAGATTTTGGATAAGAAATGCTTCCATTTGGTGCAAAAAAACTGAGCTAAAATGGAGAAACTATGAAGCTGAGGCTTTTGTAGAAGATAAGGTATTGAGTGGAAGACAGGTGGCAGCATTCTGGAGGTTCTTGCCATCTTTGATCGATCGGCCAGTAATTATGGCCGACCGACCATATTTTCGGCCGATTGACTAGTTGTTTTGGCCGATGGTCATTTCTTGTGGCCGATGGCCTCCCACCTTGGCCGATGGCCTCTCCTTTGTCCTCTAAAGATGTCCATGTGTTGGAGGTGTTGAAAACTTGTGATTTGTTCCACTTCGAATGCCTTTTTGCGATGATTTTACGAAGTCGCACCTGTGTTACTTCAATTTGTTTATCGAGTTGCTGTATTTTTGTTTGTCGAGTTGTATTTTGTGTTAATTGTTAATTTCTTGTCTTGCTTATTGAGTTGTATTTGCATTTGATTTGTATGTCAAGTCCTGTTTTGCTTATCGAGTTGTTTTGTTGTCAATTGGTTCACTACCTGATTAATGCAATTCGATTGTTTAGTTTTCAAAACAAAGTTCAATCTCATTTACATTGTTATGTGATGTGATGCAATACGATGTGATGCGATGCTTTGCTTAGAATGCACAAATGTAACACTTTTTCAACAAAAAGTTGTTTCATTCCGTCATGTTTTCTTTTGCAAAAGTACATAATTTTAAAGAACATAAAACATGCCTGAAGCAGTACAATGTGCAAAACTACTAGCAAAAAGAAAAATAAAGCAAAAAGATAAAACATCTGAATCAACATCCAAATCGGCGCCGGTCGCCTCAAATGCGGGAGTCTTTCATCGTCCTCTTCCTGGACGAAGGTCCAGGATCGCCGCCGTCAGCTCCACTACCTGAGTCTGAACCTGAGCCATCTCCAGCCTCATCCTGAGATGACTCTACCTCCGCATCAGACTCGTCGTCATCTGGGGCATATGCCTATGAACTACTCCCGGAATGAGTATGCCTATGTCTGCCTCGGCTGTATATTGACATCCCTCGTTCGACGCCCCCTGCTGCTCTAGAAGGTACTGATGGTTCCGTTGAGGCACCCGCTGTGGCTGGTATCTAGAATGGGGACTGAAAAGAACATTTGGCAGATGCATCAGTTATGTTATGTGAAGCTGAGTGTGGTATCAAATGCAGTATATGATTATAGTGTGTCAATGTCGTGAGCAGTGTATAATTGCACTGTATGAATGCTGTGAGCAGTATATGAGATACAGTGTGTCAGTGCCGTAAGTGGTATATGAGTGCAGTGTATCAAATGCCAAATTGATAATGTAATGCATCAGATCAATATGGAACAGATTATGCAAGGTTTTGGGACTGAGGTTGAAAGAACTTACCAGGATACCATAAATACTCAGCAGGTTTATGCTCCTCTGCAGCATCTCCATCACTGAAGCCGTCAACGCCAAGGCCTGCCCAGTATACTCGATGGAAGCCTGCAAAAGTGTTGAAGTCATTAATAATCTACGGGATATCAACTGAAATGAAATGACTGTACAGAATGCAAAGTATAGCATATACCGAGGTCGAGTCTTGAACTCCGACGAGCTCATGATCAGCTGGAGGAGGAGCGATCGGAATCTAGTAAGTCTCTCCAGCCTGCCCGCGGAATGTCATAGTGATGGGCAAGTATAGCCACTCTGCCCTCCGTCTCCTCTGGGAACCCCTCCTGCTATGGGCCTGAGTCGCCCTCGATGCTCTCACTCCTCCTACTGGGGCTGCAGGGCTCTCTCTCTCAGCTCGGTGAGCGCTGGTCAGAGGTCGCATGAGATAAGTCTAGATGAAGTCGGTGTAGTCGCCATTATCTCTGAAAAAGTCGGTGTCCCAACCTATCGTGAAATCGATCATCTCTTGCGGGGTATACCTCTCTGTATGCTTCATATGGATGAGAGGTGGCCTCGGGACTATCTGCTCTGGCAAGCTGAGGGTCTGTCACAGGAAGCACTCTCCCAAGTACCACGCCCGGCAGACCGAATCCTCCAGTAAAACTCAGAATCGGGCAGTCTCCCGATCGCCCATGTACTGGTCTCTCACTGCATCAGGCAGCACCGCCCAGGGCTGCCAGGTGATCTGCAAATGACAGGATATACAGTTTGTTATCTATTATCGGAAGTACAATGTAGAGCAAAACTCAAATGAACTGTAAGCTTTGAAATACCTTTGTTGCGGCTATGGTGTCAAAGTATCTACGGAAGAACAAGAAAGACTCTCGTGGCCTCCGCTCGCACCTCACGTCATATCTGTGAGAATATGGGACAACGGGGGGCATCTCCACCTCCGGCTCTAGAGCAAGCCTTGGGAAGTAGGCATACACCCACAACTACAGAATGTAAAAGGGCAATAGTGAGCATGTTTATTAGTAAAGTAGAATACAGATAAAGCAAAAATCAGAGAATGATGTGCAGTGTATCGTGCAGTGTGTGAAGTGTCTTGTGCAGTGTGTGTAGTGTACAACCAGTGTAAAGCAAATCGCGTGTATGCAGTGTGTGTAGTGTATAGATAATGTAAAGCAGAAAGGAAATGTGTACCTTCCAGGCTCGCCAGTAGCCTCCTAGCAGACGCCCGCTCCGGCGTGATGAGGAGCTCATGTATCTGTACAGTGTGGCCAATCCGGCGCCACCCCAGTCATAGCATCGGATCCGGATCACGTTCACCAACGCGCTCAACAGATAGAGGCCAATGGTGTCCGCCTGGTCGGCGAAGAGAGTGGTGCCCAGCATGAACATGAGGAACCCCCGAGCGTAGCGCTCGACCTCCTCTCGAGTCGTCGATATCTGTATCCTGAACTGGTCCTCGAACCATGAATATCTCACCAATCCCGGTCAGGAGAGAGGTGGGCGAATAACAAGCAAGAAAATCTAGGCAGCATCCCACTCGCCCATGTCGGTGTCAAAGGGGATCAGATCACCCCCTACTCTGATGCCAATGAGCATGGAGAAGTCAAAGGGAGTCATCGTTATCTCCCCTGCAGCAGACAGGTGGAAGGAATCGGTGGTGTCCCACCACCTCTCCACTAACACACCAAAAAGGGGCCTACTCGCAGTGAGGCACGAGAGTCCCATGCAGAATGTACCAAAACCGGCCTAATCAACGATGTGGCGGACCTCGTCGGGTAGCTCCATGTACCAGTCACATGTAATGGTATTCCCATACCCTCGAAAGGCATGGAATCTCCCTGTGTTCAAAGACAAACAGATGCGAAGTAGTGTCAAAAATACAGCGTATACATGTGTTCAGAATTGATAAAAATGCAGTATGTGTGCATATGTTCAAGTTGACAAAGATATCATGCATGAATGTGCTCAGGATGAACTAGGCATGCGATGTACATGTGTGTTTGGGTTCATCAGATAAAGAGCAGTATTGGCTATCCAAAGCGTATGACCTACATTGCGGAAAGTAAAGGGAAAAAGTATACCTCAGTGACGCCATATGACAAGTGTAACTTCGGCTCGCATAGCAGGAGCTCCAATGGCACACCTCGCGCGAAGCCCCTAAACTGGCGAATACTGTCGGGAGGCAATACATGTACCTCTGGCTGGTACATCGCCGGGTCGAAAGGTCGAACGCTGAGAGGTAAGAGCTCGACCTCGAGATCTATCTCCATCCTTGGAGAAGCCCCACCCTGTGGAATGTCATCCGCCATCTCGCAAATAGTGAAAAAATGGTTGGGGGTTTGGAAAATAGGCAAAAATGCCAAAAGTCAACTAAAGGTCAACCCCGAAAGGTGAAAAATGGAGGAAAATGACAAGTCTCGGAAGAAGGCACGGAAAGCAAGGTAAACTCGGGGAAAACAAACCCCAAGTGATGGAAATCAAGAATGTGGCACCAAAATCACTTTTCAATTGGTTCAAAGTGTGTAAAACAATGAGAGTTTTGCGAATCGAACGTTGTGGGAGGCTTGAAAACGGGGAAAAAGCTCGAATCAAAGGATGGAAAACAACCTAGAGAGGGAGGAGAATGAATTTCGACTAGGGAGAAGTAAGGAAATAGGGTTTGGAACCCTATACTTAAAGACCCGAGGTGAATGGGCAAAATTGCCCCGAATCTGCCATTTTTGGCCGATCGGCTAAATTGTTGGTCGATAAGCTCTTTTGATGGCTGATGGATGGTTGATGGCCCCCCTTGTGGCTGATGGACCTGTAATGCCCTTGTTTGGGGTAGTTCTGTTGTTTGGTACCCTCATCTCTTAGGAAAGTGCAAGAAAATATACTTTTGAAGCTTAAGCGGTCTCCGTGGTGACCTCGAACCGTGTCTTCCATGTGCGGCACTCGATGCGCGCGAGGTGTATCCTTTTTCGTATCCTTTTGTATATTGCAAGATTCGAAAATTTCTTTGAATATGTTGCATTACAGTGTTTTGTCATGTTTGCAAGGTGCGCCATTTGTTCTACGCCTTTTCACTCTTACATCGAGCAAGTCTCATCTCGTTTTGAAGTTGCATCTCAACATTGTGGATAACATGCATTTACCATGCTTACATTGAATATGGCATCTCTATGTCGTTGCATGGAACATGCATGTTGCGTTGTCACTTAGAATATAAATCATCATGCTCGCCTAGCATATGCATGTTGTGTCGGATATGTATCCACAATTACATTGCATAGGGCATACATGTTGCATTGAGCATGCATCTTTGTTGTTTTGCATAGAATATGCATTTCTCCCTCTTGTATAGAATATGCACCATAATATTGCATGGAGTATACATCACCACTCGTTGCATTGTTATGCACTTTTCACTTGCGTTGCTACGCATCTTTTCACTTGTATTGTGTATGCACGCGTTTATTTCATATTGGAATTGTATCTTGACGTGACGTTGAACATGTGTTGCTACTATATTGTACCTATTGAGTTTCTTTCTTATGCAGGCACGATATTGTATGTACGGTTCATTTGAGGCTAGTGTAACTAGACGGTATTGTGTATACGGTTTGTTCAGAGAAATTCCAGGTAAGACCTTTCCTGTCCTTTGAGTTCGTTTTGTTTTTGTTAGGAATACCTGGGTGCGCTCGGTGTTCTCGCTGTACCCTTGTTAGAAGCATTCGAACTCACTCTGATGTTTATACAACTCCTCAGTGCTAGCACTGTTACTCTTTTCCTCTCTAGCGTGTGATACGTTGAGAGATGCTCTTTTCCTCTCTTACGTGTGATACGCTGAGAGATGCTCATTTCCTCTCCTGCGTGTGATACGCTGAGAGATGCTCTTTTCCTCTCTTGCGTGTGATATGCTGAGAGATGCTTTTTTTCCTTCGCTTGCGTGTGATACGCTGAGAAGTGTTACTCTTTTCCTCTCTTGCATGTGATACGCTGAGAGATGCTTTCTTTCCTTCTCCTGCGTGTGATACACTGAGAGATGCTTCATTTCCTCTCTTGCGTGTGATATGCTGAGAGATACTACTTTTCCTCTCTTGCGTATGATATGCTGAGGGATGCTTCTTTTCCTCTCTTGCGTGTGATACGCTGAGAGATGCTTCATTTCCGCTCTTGCGTGTGCTACGCTGAGAGGAGTATCTTTCCTTCTCTTGCATGTGATACGCTGAGAAGTGTGATATGTTGAAAGATGCTTCCTTTCCTTTCTTGCGTGTGATATGCTGAGAAATGTTGCCATTTTCCTCTCTCGCGTGTGATACACTGAGAGGTGTACCTTTCCTTCCCTTCCACGTGTGATACATTGAGAAGTGTTGCTTTTTCTTCTCCCGCGTGTGATACACTGAGAGATGTTGTGTTTGAGACTCCGAGTATTCTTGGTAGTCGCTTTTAGCCTTCTCCGCGTGAGACGCAGTGAGAATTGCATAATTTTCTTACATCCTTTCTGATGGAATGTGTGAGACTGTTGTCTCTTATTCGCTTAAACTGTTGTATTTATTTTGCATAATTGCTTCATTATAACTTTCTTTGCATGATCATAAGTTATGCTCGGCATTGTGCATGTTATTTGCATCTTGCCCCTGCCTGCAGGTGCATTTCTTTGTAATCTTGTATGTTTGTCTAAGTCTTCAGCTTTGTCAAAAATGAGTCGTCTCTGGGCTTTGACATTCACTCCCGTCATTTTATGACTTTCGAGTTCTGTCAAAGAGGGACAACTGTAGACACCCCATTTTTAACCGTCCTTAAGACTTGGACGTCATCGTTTGAACACTCGATGATCATCCATGCTCGTGTTCGTTTTGAGTTCCTGAAGGTCTTGGCTGCGCGTCTTGCCTTAAAACCTCTCAACTTGTTTGTTTTGTGTTTGGTTGTGGACCAAGGACTTGTGGCTTTGTTTCTGAGGGAAGAGGGTGGCTTGTTGGCCAGCCCTACAACCCATCGGCCAAGCCTTGTGCTTATTAGCCATGTTTTCTTGTCATCGGCCATCAGTGATGGTCAATCGGCACTCTTTTTGGCCGATCGACACCCTTTTTGGACGATCGGCCATATCTTTTGACTGAGGCCTTTTTATTTACTTTTGTAGATATTTTTGTGCTAGCTGTGACAGCTGGTGAGCACAAATTTCATCCTCCATACGTGTATAGAGGGATTGAATCAAGTCTCAAGCTTGCTCAACAAGCTTGAGATTTGATTTTCTATAAGAAGGGAGGCCCCTCTCCCTTTCCAGAGGTTCTGAAATTTGATATACAAGATATATATCACTCTCTCTCTATATTTCTTCCTCTCTCTCTATATTTGTGCTTGTTTGTGCTTGAAAGTGACTTTTCTTTACACTTTTGCACACAAACACCTAGTGAAACACCACCCTTTTGTTGCTGAGGTACCTTGAGGTTGGTTTTGGAGTTTTTGGACTGGTTTTGATCCAAAATAGTTGCTGGAGTTGTTGCTCTAAAGTTGTTCTACAAGGGTGAGCTTCTAACCTCTTAATCCCTTGTTTTTTATTAAACTTTTGGCCTTACTTGCATGTTGTTTTAGGCCTAATTTTCTACTACAAAAAGTTCTGATTTTGCATGCTTGTAATGTTTGTTTAAGGTCTCTTTTGTGTTGGGGTGGTCTCCCCCCCTCTTGTGCCTTGTTTGGCTTGGTTTTACACCATCACTTTAGGCCCTTGAGATCACTTTCTCTTGGCCTTTTAACCACTGAAATCCAGTGGATTTTCAGTGGTAAAACTTGTGTTTTGAGGTCTTAAATAGGAGAGCCCTCTCCTTGTGTCTTGCATGCTTGTATAGATGGCTCATCAAAGTAGCATGTTTGTTTAACATGTATTGGTTCCATTTCAACATGTTTTTGGTATTATTTTAGCATGCCTCAACTCTGTTTTAGGTTGGTTTGGTAGCATCTTGCATACTTTACATACTTGTAGTATAATCTTGCAATCTAACCTAACATGCATCATGTGTTTGGACCCTCATTCTAGCATATTTTGGCTTAACTTCAACAAGCGTTTGGTCATGTTTTAGCATGCTCTAACTCTGATTTGTGTTGTTTTGGTCATGCATGCATTGTTTTGTATAGCCATGGTTCAATTTAGCTCACTAGTTTTGAGTTTTCAAGCCACTAGCATGCATTGCTTGGGCTACTTTCATGATTTGGGATCATTTCATATGTGATTTCAGAGCATGTTTCATTGCCATACACTCACTTTTGTCACTCTTTCAATGCTTTGAAGGGTTTGTACTTGATGCCTTAAACATGAGTCATTGTGTATGCCATCATGCCTAAGCTTACGAGATATCATTTCAGTGTGTTTTTGGGGTTATTTTGCCATGATATAACTCTGATCTTTGTTGGCGAAGCCATCTCATGCTTGGTCTTAGTAGGTTTAGTGTAATCCTTCCTTTTGGCCTCGCGTATTTCATGCTTCATGTTCACCATGCTAGCTTATTTTGGCTTCCTTCCATACATGTTTTGGCATCATTTTAGCATGATATAGGACTTTTTTGGGTTGTATTGGCCATATGCTTCATGTTTTGCATAGTTGTAGTGCAAATGCCTATGCTAGTTTCAAGTTTTGAGCACCATAGCATGCTTCACTTGTGACATGTACATGATTTGGCATCATTTACCATGTTATTTCAGAGCATATAGCATTGCCATGTTCCCATTTCTTTCACCCTTTGAGTGCCTCTAAGGGTTGTGTATTGTTGCCTAACTTATGGAACAATATGTGTGCATGCATGTTGTGCTTTTTGGTGCCTTAGTTTTGGTGTTTTGGCCACTGTTTTGGGCATGACTGAGGTATGTCCATATTTAGTTTAAGTCCATATAGCATGTTGTTGCATGCTTGTTGCATTGCATGACATTTGCATGTTTGTTGTTTGCATTGTGCTGACATGCTCATGTTGCATTGCATTTGTGTTTGGATAGGGTGTTAGTCCAAACACGAGAAACGAGGGACGTTTCGTACTTGAAGTGGCAAAACGTGCCTCAATTCTCGGTCGCCGACACTCTTGATCATACATAATAGAGTTTAAGGCATTTATGTGTTTTTGTGCATTCATTTGCCATTGACTTGTGCAACTCGGCATCTTTGGCCATCATGCATCGAGATGCGTGATTGATGGCTCGAGAGTCGAGCACTACACTCCTTTGAGCTTTGAATATGATAATGAGTGTGGTTACACACATATTTTCTTGCAAATACAGTGCCATGCCTCTGTTAGTGCTCTATTGCAGCAAAAGGAGAATTTGTAGGAAGTGTTGGCCAATCGACCATCAGATTTGCTGATCGACCATAAAAGTCTGTCGATCGACTACAAAATTGGCCGATGACTATTAAACTCGGTCGATGGCCATTCCTCTTGGCCAACCACCTCTCAGATTGTTCCTAAGGTGGGTCAGAAGCACTATGGAAGTTGGCACAATTTTCAGAGATACAGAACAGTGCAAACATAAGCAATACGAGGCACGACAGTGGATTTCTGGGAGGATGCAACCGAGCATGCATCATTCATCATTCCGAGGCAGAGCTGTGGCAGCCTATTTAGTTTCTTACTTATTTGGTTTTGTAATTTAATTAAGTTAGTTAATTAGTTGTTTTGTAATAATTAGTTTAATTAGCATAGCTAGTTAGCTCATTATTCGGACCCTCTCTCGGGAGGGCCAACTGTTGTAATAAGCGTGCGTATATGTGATGCATGTCTTCAAACTCCCATTTCTTTCTCCCTTTTACTTAACCGCCTACGATGGTTAGTTTTAAGACATGTTTCAATTAGCATCCTTATGCTTTGCATGTGTGCATTCATTCATCTGTTTTGCATGCACCGGGCTCGGCGCATCATACAAACTGCATTGTATTCCAAATCCAATTTGAAAACATGTTATCAAGTGTTGTATTCACATGACATCTTAGAATAGCCGAGCCTTTCTTAATTGCATTTTGCATGTGTTGCATTAGCCATTTTAACATGAACTAGGATCATGCATGATTTTTAGCTAGTTCTCTGTTTTGGGTCGGAGTACACTGTGAGTGTTTAAGCTTTAGCATATTGCATGAGATGTGTATGTTGCCATGTGAACATGCTTGCCATGAAGCTAACTGCTTAAGTGATTAACTGCTTGAATGCCTGTTGGTGAAGGTTGGATTGCTTGAATTAGAACAATTCATCAAAATGTGTGTTTTAAGCCCACTTGAGGGTGGCAAAATCCACAACTTAGCCTACTGGCGAGTAGCACCTCTAAATTGTTTTCAAACAAACGAACATGAAATGTTTTGTTCCAACTTAGGTGATCTAGTCTATACTTGTATGCTATACGCATCACATAGTAATTCTAGGTTAATAACCGGGATAAGAACGCATGTGTTTTCAAAAACAAAATATCATGTTAGTAAAGGCTGATCTTTGATCGGGCGAGCGGGGGTGCTCATTGCATGACCTTCCCCTCTCATACCCAAGTTCCAGAGCCGAGCCAACTTTGGTGATGACAGACACGTGGCCTTAGGCACGAGTCAGGGTTTCCTAAATTTCTCAAAAATAAAACATTTAGGTGGCAACTCTGTATCTGACAAAGCAGTCCATGTTTGGCAATTCTTTATTAAAATCGATTTTCCAAAACGATTTGCCGGATTTGGACTCTTTGGTAATTTATCGGTCTCACATTGCACTTTGTGAGATTAGATTCAGAACCGTGACACGAGTTCAAACTGTAGTAGCTAATGAACAAACGATTCGCGTCCTCGCACGCAGAGCGGGAGTTCTCGGGCGGTCTACACAAACCTATATGGCGACAGTGAAATAGGTGTCGTACCTGAAAGTAAGTTTATGGTGAACTCTACCTCCTTATGAAGTGGTAACTCCGTAAGATTGTTAAGAAAAACGCCGAGATATTCATACACTACCCTTGGGAATTCATTTCGAACTACATCACTTTCGTCATCCCAAAGGGTTGCTAAAAGGAAATTGAATTGACCCCGGCCATATGGGTAGTATGAAGAGGGTAAAGATCTATCATACATATCCCCCAGGAATGTGAAACAATCACCGTTCGCAGTACACACCGTAACCCTCTCCCGATGGCAATCTATTGTCTCCCGGTATGTAAACAGCTAATCCATTCTGAGGATAACATCAAAACCCAATATTTCCAACAATACAAAATTAAATGGGAGCTATCGACTTGCCACCTCAATTATACACTCCTAACACTCCCAAGTCAGAATGACCCTTCCCCTTACTGGTGATTCTACTATAAGTGAAGTCTGCGACTGTCTACTCTCTAGCCCTAACAATGATGCAAATGATGTAGCAATAAATGAATACGATGCCCCAATGTCAATCAACACCTTAGCCCAAGTATTGAAGATGATAAATGTACCTCTCACAACTAATGGCCCCGTAGCTTGCTCAGGAGCGGTGACAGCATACACTCTTCTCTGTGACCTTTACTCCCCTATGTCACCTCTCTGAACATAAGTTTGTTCTGTGGATTGAGCAGACGTGGCTCCCTGAACTGTTCTGGATGCTTGTCCTGATTGAGCTGGCTGATACGACTGCCTCTGCCCCTGACCCATTTGTAGACCTCCATACTGCCTAGATCCTGCCACCTCCGGAGTCCCTACTTTCTACGAACAAAACTTCTTCAAATGCCCATGTTGAATTTAATGTAGTATTTAAATAATTTAATGTGGTATTTAATTAATTTAATGTGTTATTTAATTATATATAATTAATCTGAATATTTATATATTTATATTTGATATATATAAAAAAAAGGTGTTTTATATATTGATAAAATATATATCATATTTAGATATGTTGTATTTATGTTATATTTGTAAGATATAAATAAAATAGTAAATTAGGTATAATCTATTAGACCTAGGTTTAATCATAAAGTATGTGTGTGGAAGTTTTCTAAGAGGAGCAACCATGGGAGAAGGTGAGAAAAAAGAAAGAGAAAGGATTGTTTGCGGGGGGGAGAGAGAGAGATTAATCAAGAAAGAGAGCTGAAAAAGAGAGAAATAATGGGGAGAGAAAAAAAAAAGAGAAAGGGTTATGGTTTTATTTTGGGGGTTTTTTTAATTCTCCAAATATTTCTTTGATTATCAAAAAATAATTGTGAGTACAAAATCCACTTTCTTTGATTTATGTTTAATTTGTTGTTATTATTTATTTATTTATTTATTTGATGTTGGTTTGATTTTGTATTTGTATGTAGATAATGAATTGATTTCATTATTTGGTTAGATGTGTATGTGAGGTTTATGGTTTTTATATTTATTTATTTTATGATTGTAATCACACTCATGGATATATGAAATTAAAATAAATTAGGCATCCATAGATAAATTCCTTATACTCCACCATGACTCAATGAATTGTTGTTTTATTTGAGTGTTGGTGAGAAAGAGTGTATAAAAAAAGTGAGGATTATGAGATTTATTTGAATGCCTTAGGCTTGACATTGTTATGTTTGTTCTCATGAGTGGGATGTTTTGTATATATATATTGTTGCCTCGTTCTCAGGAGTAGACAAGTGCTTTGATTTACGAGCGTACGTATATGCTAACCATCCGGGGAGTGTGGGTCAAACTCAGGACAAAATATCCCCGTGCAAGTTTGGCTTCGGAGCGGTGTTAGATATACATGAGGCACATGGGATATATGTGTAGGCCGGAAGTGAAGGGTTGAAGTGGTGGAGTTAAGGTACAAAGAATTAAATATGAACTTATATGTATAATTTTAATTGTATTGATTTGCACATCTTGAAAAATAGTAAGTGACCTCAATAAATTACGAAATTTGGGCAGAGGCATGTATACTTAATTCTAGACAACTTCTATTTTTTAACTTTTCGCTAAAAAGATCGATTAGAACTTGTAATCGGATGATCTTGGTTACAGCAGTTTTTGTTCATTTTAACAATGCAAATTTTAAATGTTGTTTTGACCTACAAAACGAGCCCATTTTTATTGGTTTTGTGTAAAATGAAGTAAAATATTATTCTGCACACTTTTCTTGTTTTGGACTTTTTCGGAAAAAAAATCATCTTAGGACAGTTTCTTTTCGTTTTTAGCTTCAGATTTTTTGGTTGAATTCCGTTTAGGTTCTTCTATCAAGTTTTTCTCTCAACCTATTCAGCTTCTACTAAATTCATTCATGTGGCCTTTTAGGAAATTTGATTCTGTACAACTTTTGTTCTTTGAGTTTTGGTTAATTCGAATTATTTAAGCATGAAACGGTGCATTTTTTATACTTCTTCAGGAAGTTACTTATGATTAAATTATACTAACTTTATTTTTTTGCAGAATGGTGAGTCTTACTAACTTTTTATGCAGGGCTGACCGACCATATTTTTATTTTTATTTTTTTATTTTATACTCAATTTATATTTAGTTGTATACGGGCAAGAAACTAAATGCCACCGTATCCCGAAAAACTACTCCTTCGTCTCAATGATGGTGGAACTACTTGTCTTACCTTGTAACAAGAATTAAATGTAATTTTATTTGTGTCTGGTGGATACGTGGGTGTCAAATCTTGTATTCATAGCAGTATACTTATATATTGACCCGTTTTGTCTCTTGGCATCTCGGGTGCGTTCTATTTGAGCGTAGTCGAGCTTTCTTTGCAGGATTAGCCAGGGCTTCGGTGGTGACGTGGAATAACTATAGTTGTTAGACATGTCTCTCAGATTTCTTTTGTTTTCTTAAACTTAGGGTTGATATTAGTTTATTATAATTTTTTTTTTTTTTATAACCTGGTGTGTTTGGTAACGTTTACGTTTTTAGTTTATATTTACAAAAATTTTATAAACTAGTTTTTGTTTATTTTTAGAAAAACATAAACTATAAACGCGTTTGGTAATTAACAAAATGTTTACAAAATTTAAAAAATATAAAAAAGAGTGAAAAATGACAAGTAGTGGCAAGTGGCGGCGAAAGACGGTGGTGGCAAGTGGCGACGAAAGACGGTAGGTGGTGGGTAGCTGGTGGTGGTGGTGGTGGTGGGTGGGGGCGGGTGGGTGGGTGACGGTGGCGGGTGGTAGCGAGTAGGTGGTGGTGGTGGCGGTGGCGTGTGGTGGAAAGTGGTGACGGTGGGCGGTGGGTACCTAGTGGTAGGTGGTGGCGGGTGGGTGGGTGACGGTGGCGGGTGGTGGGTGGTAGCGAGTGGGTGGTGGTGGTGGTGGCGGCGGTGGCGGTGGCGGTGGCGGGTGGTGGGTGGTGGTGGCAGGTGGGTGGTAGATGGTGGGTGGTAGATGGCGAGTAGGTAGCGGGTGCTGGTAGTGGGTGGGTAGATGACAGTGGTGGGTGGTGGGTGGTGGCGAATGGGTGGTGGTGGTTTCGGCGATAGCGGGTGGTGGGTGGCGGATGGCCGGTGGTGGTGGGTGGTGGCGGGTGGGTGGTGGGTGGTGATGGTGGTTGAGTGGGTGACGATAGCGAGTGGTGGGTGGTAGCGATTGGGTAGTGGTGGTGGCGGCGGGTGGTTGGTGGTGGTAGCAAGTGGGTGGCGAATGGTGGGTGGTGGTGGGTAGTGGCGGGTAGGTGGCGGGTGGTGGTGGTGGTGGTGGTGGTGGGTGGGTGAGTGGGTGACGGTGGCGGGTGGTAGGTGGTAGCGAGGGGTGGTGGTGGTGGGTGGTGGTGGCAGGTAGGTGGCGGGTGGGTGATGGGTGATGGTGGTGGTGGTGGGGGCGGGTGGGTAGGTGACAAGAGGCTGGTGGTGGTGGGCGGCTGGTGGTGATAGGTGGTGGATGGTGGTGGCAGGTGGGTAGTGAGTGGTGATGGCAAGTAGGTGGCGAGTGGTGGTGGTGGATGGTGGTGGCGGGCGGTGGATGGTAGTGGCGGGTGGTGGGTGGTGGATGGCAGGTAGGTGGTAGTGGTGGTGGTGGCAAGGGGTGGGTGGTGGTGGCAAGTGGGTGGCAGGTGAGTGGTGGTGGCATGTGGTTGGTGGTGGTGGTAGGTGGGTGGTGAGTGGTGGTGGCAGGTGGTGGTAGGGGGTGGGGGTGGAGGGTGGGTGGTAATGGCGGAAGACGGTGGTGGAAAATGATGGTGGGCAGTGGCTAGTGTTGGGTGGTTAAAAAAGAAAAAATTAAAAACTCAAAATGGAAACACATTTTTTGTGTTTTTATTTTTTGGCCAAATTCATAAACTGAGACCACTGATTTATAAATCAAAAATTTTACCAAACAAGTTTTTATTTGAGTTTTTTAAATTTTTGTAAATATAAACAGAAAACTGAAAACGTAAGTGTTACCAAACGGCACCTTAGTATTTTGACAATTTGACATTGTAGGTTATTTTTCAATTTTACATTATTTAAGTTGTTTTGATTAGTTATTGTTACTTTAATGTTAGGTATTGGATAGTTATGAATTTATGATGGATAGTTTGGTTGGCGTTTTTTTTTTTTTAATTTTTTTTTATCCCTTGTAATCTTTTGAGGATAGAAATTTACTTAAAATATTTGGAGACGTGAACGTTTAGATTTTTGTGTCACTCATAGGATTTGGATGATGAAATATTGATTAAAGTTTAGTCATAATTTAATATTTAATTGTCCGAATTTTGGGGCGTGACACTCTCCTAGTGCAGTCAAACCTTTGACCGCCATTGCGAGGTAGCTCGATCCTAGAACGTTGGCATTCACTAGTCCAGTCAAACTTCTTTGACCGATTTGACTGTTATTTGGCCCAAACCAGGCTATCTCCATAACACAACTTGGTTTGCCAATACGGCCCAAATCTTAAGTCCATTTTTAGTTAGCTCAGCCCAATTTGGATACACAAATTCCCTCTCACCACCCATTCAATTTACTCCGAATCCGATATTTGATGAAATTGAAAACCTTACGTTTTGATTTAACTACAAAGAAAGGCATGCCTGAATATTTTCCTGTCGGATTCATTAGAGCTACATCTAGTATTTGCATGAACACTTGTTAGATTACATTGCAAGTGTTTTTACTAAACCACACCGCAGACTTGTATAGATTAACTTGCTGCTCCGATGCATTTTCATAGGCCTATAAGATATTTCTCACCGTCTCTGCCTCTTCGGGCTTGGCTGCACCAAACAACAAGCTATCATCTATGAAAAATAGATAAGACAGTGTCGGATAGACCCAACAAATCTCAATCCTAGTCAATCGCCTCTCAAGCACAACATGTTCAATCAGTGTGGACAACCCTTGAGTATACAACATAAACAAGTATGGGGATAGTGGGTCACCTTGTCGAAGGCCTCGACAAGGGTAGAAAGTAGGTGTGGGTTGGCCATTGATCAACACTGAGTAAGTGATTGATGCTACATAACCCACAATTAAAGCAATCTCGCTAAAAATCCCAACCTCAGCATGGATTGCTCGACAAAGCACCACTCAACCCTATCATATGCCTTACTCATATCTAATTTCAAAGCAAAGCATCCATCCATCCCAGATCGCTTATTCTTCATGAAGTAAAAAAACCTTAAATGCAATAAGCACATTATCGATAATTAGCCTCCCAGCAATAAGAGCACTCTGACACTACAGACGACAAGGCCTCCTTAAAATGGTTCAACAACACTTTGGACACAATTTTATAGATGATATTGCACAAACAAATGGGCCAAAAATTCGACGTGCGCTTGGAATTTTTCATTTTTGGAACAAGCACAATGAATATGTGATTGATTTAAGCAACATTGTCCATGCCATTAAGAACCCCCAGCATAGCACTAGTGATATCACGACTAAACAAATGCCAAAATCTTTGATAAAAAAGAGTGAGTTTACCATCCGAGCTTGGTGCTTTGGTAGCATGCATTTGAAAGAGAGCTTGATGTATTTCATCCTCCGTAAAAGCTAACTCTAACCTTGTCCTTATAGAGGATGAAACCATCAGTTGAAGCAAATTCAAAGCTAGTTCTATAACAAGGTGCTGTTTGTAGTAAATAGCTCTTGAAAATAGCTAACAACAGTCGCCTCCAATGGACTGATCTTAGTTTGCCAAACCCCATTAGAATCTTCTAATCCATCAATGCATTTTTTCCGATGCTGCTAGAAAGCTTTTGAATGAAAAAATGATGTGTTATGATCCCCGTCCTTAAGCCAATTGGCTCTAGATCGTTGCAACCAAAAAGAAGATTCATGCTCTAGTAATTCATCAATCTCACTACCCACCTTGCGCTCTAAAGCCACTACGCTCGGAGAATTGGAACAATCAGAAGCTGACCCATCTTGCCTTTAATTTATTGTAGACACTTTCAAAAGATTGACAATGCCAACGCTTCAGGCCACTAGCCATATGCTCAATTTTTTATACTATGTCCTCTATAGAAACCCTATTTAATACTAATCCCCACCTGTCGGCCACAACTTGTTCATAATCCGAGTCTCGTAATCACATAGCTTCAAATCTATAAATGTTTCTGTTATGGATCGGGGGCACACCAGGAAACACAAACAAGCAATAACACAAGAGTTTTAACGTGGTTCGGCAAGTCGCCTACGTCCACGGGCAGCGGATTTCACTATATTGAGAGAAATGGAAATATTACAACAAAGAGACACTCTCTACACTATTTTTCTCTATCTATCAACTCTCTCCCATCCTCTCCATTTATACACCAGTAGAAGGCAGAGAGGTTGGCTGGCCTAGTACATGGCCAGCCTGTTCCTTCACAAAAGTGGCCGTCCACCTTTGTGAATTGTTGGTTGGCAAGATGTGGTGTTGGTTGGC
Organism: Camellia sinensis; assembly: GCF_055761805.1. Classification (NCBI taxonomy): domain Eukaryota; kingdom Viridiplantae; phylum Streptophyta; class Magnoliopsida; order Ericales; family Theaceae; genus Camellia; species Camellia sinensis. The sequence goes on from NC_138972.1 coordinate 68,150,429, forward strand.
AAGCATGTGTTGTTGGTTGGCAAGCATGGAGAATCACCTTTGTAGGTTGGCAAGCTAGCTCATCACTTGCAAAAGGAATCACCCCTCACATGGGGTGATATCCAACAAATCACCCCCTCAACCCATGTGAGTAGTTCGCGGCTGAATCTTTAGCCCAAACTTCAACAATCTCCACCTTGGCGAGGATTCTCTTATCCAACATAGTGATCGAACAACACTGCCATGCACCCGAAGGTGCTCAGTTCCGAGAGATGTTGACCAAGTCCAAACAATGTTGGAACTTGATCCTAGAAACCACTTTTGTGAGCATATCGGCCGGATTATCTGCAGTACTAATCTTTTGAAGCAGAATATCCCCTTCATTCACAATTTCTCGGACGAAATGGAAACGAACATCAATGTGCTTGGTGCGGGAATGATGAACCTGGTTCTTTGCCAAACAAATGGCACTCTGACTGTCACAGTACACCTCAACGTGCTTCTGAACAGTACCCAAGTCCTCAATCAACCCATGTAGCCAAATAGCTTCCTTAAAGGCTTTTGTCACTGCCATGTACTCTACCTCTGTAGTAGACAAAGCCATTGTTGACTAAATTGTTGACCTCCAACTCACCGACCCTTTAGCAAGCGTAAATAAATACCCTATTGTTGATTGGCGTTTGTCCAAGTCATCAGCATAATCTGAGTCCACATATCCAACTAAATTCTGCCCGAGTCGGTTATCTCTCTCGAACTTCAATCCCAAATTAACCGTGCCATGTATGTACCTGAGGATCCATTTCACTGCCTGCCAGTGATCTTTTCCTGGATCATGCATATACCTGCTTACCATACTCACAGCATGTGAGATGTCAGGCCTTGTACAAACCATAGCATACATTAATGCACCAACTGCATTTGCATATGGAACTTGTGCCATATGCTTCCGTTCTTCTTCTGTGCGTGGAGACATCGAAGCACTAAGCTTGAAATGAGGGGCCAATGGTGTACTCACAGCTTTTGTTTTCCCATTTATGCCAAATCGGTCTAACACCTTTTTCAAATATTAAGTTTGTGTCAGATGAACCGTGCCCTTCTTTCTGTCTCTCTTGATCTCCATGCCAAGAATTTTCTTTGCTTCTCCCAAATCCTTTATTTCAAACTTCCTTGCTAACTGTGCCTTGAGTTTGTCAATCTCCTCATTGCTCTTTGACGCAATTAACATATCATCTACATATAAGAGCAAATAGATAAAGGACCCATCTGGAAGCTTACGAAAATATACACAATGATAAAATTGACTTCTTGTGTATTCTTTCTCTATCATGAACCGATCAAATCTTTGTACCACTGTCTCGGGGATTGCTTCAATCTGTATAATGATTTGTTCAGCTTACAGGCCCAATTCTCTTTTCCAGCAACTTTGAAACCATCTGGCTGGGACATGTATATCTCCTCTTCAAGATCTCCATGTAAGAAGGCAGTTTTGACATCAAGTTGGGCGAGCTCGAGATCAAACTGTGCAACCAAAACTAACAAGATACGAATAGACTTGTGCTTCACAACAGGTGAGAATACCTCATTGTAGTCCATTCCTTCCTTCTGAGCATAGCCTTTAGCTACCAATCTGGCTTTGAATCTAATGTTGTCTTTGCCTTGGATGCCTTCCTTCTTGGTGTAAACCCACTTGCACCTTCCTTTGGAAGTTGCACTAACTCGCAAGTCTGGTTCTTGTGAAGTGACCCGATCTCTTCATCCATAGCCTCCTTCTAATTAACATCTTCTGCATTCTGCACGACTTTTTTGAAAGTGCAAGGAATATTGTCTTCAATGATTGGAAGTGCATAGGCTACCATATCGGTCATCCAACCAGGTTGCTTAGTAACCCTTTTTCCTTTCCTGATTGCAATGGGTTCTGATTGTTGTGGGACCTCTAGATCTTCATTTTCATCTGAAGTCTCTTCAGAGCTATCCACTGAGACTTCTTCAGGATGGTTGATTGGCTGACTAGTCTTTGTTGGAGTCTCAAACTCCACATGCACTGACTTCTTCAATGCTTTATCATTTTCTTGAGGATTTGGTTGTTTCAGCACTATAGATTCATCAAAGGTAACGTCTCTTCTAGTGACAACTTTCTTTGATTTAGGGCACCAGAGTCTGTATCCCTTAACACCGTCACTAAAGCCTAAGAAGACAGCTTACAATCTAGTCTAGTGTATAGGTCATCATAAACTTTCAACTTAGTCTCTCTCACTACTTTCTTGACCTCCTTATTAGCCAATCTATAGCTCTTAAGGTTTTCCTTAGTTCTATCCTTCTGCCACTTTTTAAAGCACTCTTTTTTTGCTTTAACTACCGCTTGGACCTCTTCCCTCCACCACCAAGTTTCCCAAGAGGTGGGTCCCGTTCCTTTCGACTCTCCAAGCACTTCCCTTGAGATTCTCCTCATACAATTGGCCATCGAATTCCACATAGTGTTAGTATCACCTTCTAAGTCCCAAGTACCTTCCTTATCCATTCGATTCTTAAATATTTCTAGTTTATCCCCTTTTAAGTCCCACCATCTCGTTCTACTCTTGGCTCTAGGATCCAACTTAGATTCTGTAACATGAAAATAAGCTGGACATCCGAAGATACGAAATTGATCATAATCAGTAGCTGGCACTCTTAACCATACCTCCATAGGAGTCTTGCCATCTAGTGCTGTAGTAGGTAGTCTGTTGACAAGATGACGAGCATAGTCCAATGCCTCGCCCCAAAATGCCTTGCTCAATCCAGAATGTGACAACATACACCGGACTTTCTCCACCAAAGTGCGGTTCATGCGTTCTGCAACTCTATTTTGCTGCGTTGTTCTAGGAACTGTGAAATGTCTCACTATCCCTTCATTCTGGCAAACCTCAAAGAATGGATCTGATGTGTATTCCCCGCCATTGTCAGATCTGAGCTTCTTGATCTTTCTGCCTGTCTAGGTCTCAATCATTTTCTTCCACATAAGAAAGATTTCTAACACTTCATTTTTATGTTTCATTGTGTAAACCCAAACTTTTCTTGAGAAATCATCAATGAATGACACAAAGTAGTGTTTACCTCCCAATGAAGCATTCTTGGAAGGACCCCATACATCGGTGTGAACATAGTCTAGAATCCCTTTGGTACGATGAATTGCAGTACCGAACTTGATTCTTGTTTGCTTTCCCAATACACAATGCCCGTAGAACTCAAGCTTCACTGTTTTGGCGCCTTTCAACAGGCCTTGCTTTACCAACCCTTGTAAAGTCTTCTCATCGACATGCCCTATGCACATGTGCCAAAGTCTGGAAGTGTCTGATGCATCATCTTCTGAGCTGGTGGAGACAGCCACTCTCCCTGTGACTGTAGAGCCGTCTAGGAAATATAAATTTCCCTGTCGAGTACCCTTCATTGCAACAAATGCTCCTCGAACAACTTTGAGCACTCCACCTTCCATAGTTACTCTGTAACCTTTAGAGTCTAAAACTCCCACTGAGATGAGATTCTTTGTCAAATCTGGTACATACCGAACATCTTCAAGTATTCTGATTGTTCCATCATGTATCTTCAGTCAAATTGTTCTAATCCCTTTTGTTTGGCAAGCTTGGTCGTTGCCCATTAGCACAACTTCTCCATCGAACTCTCGTAAGCTCGAGAACCACTGCTTGTTAGGACACATGTGGTAAGAACATCCGGAATCTAGAATCCATTCATCAGACTGGCCATATGATGAAACTATGAAGGCTGATCCTTCACCATTATCTTCATCTCGAGCAACGTTCACCTTTTCTTTTTTCTTGTCTTTATTTGGACAATCTTTTGCCCAATGCCCCTTCTGGCGACAAGCAGCACACTCATCTTTTGCAAGACATCTTCTATTTGAATTCCCTCTGGATTTTGAGTGAGACTTTCCTCACCCTGTATATCTTCTGTTATTTGTTCTGCCTCTGACTGTCAATGACTCGGATGCTGAGTCCCTGTTTGCAGATTTATCTTTCCTTCTAAACTCATTATTCACCAAGGCGTTTGCAACATCAACATACTTGATCTTTTCTTTACCGTACAGTAAAGTGGTGGTGAGATGATCATATGTGTCAGGCAAGGAATTCAACAGTAACAGTGCTTTATCTCCATCATCAATGTGATCATCCAAGTTTTTCAAATCGATAAGAATTTTGTTGAAATTGTTTAGGTGTTCGTTCATCGAAATACCTTTCTTATAGTCGAAACGAAACAACCTCTTCTTCAAGTAGAGCCGGTTCTCAATGCTCTTTGTCATGAACTTGTCTTCCAACGCCTTCCAAAGCTTCTTCGCAATATCATAATCTGTGAATGCGTACTTCTCCCCTTTTGCAAGGCAAAGTCGAATGGAACTACAGGCTAGGAGATTCACTTTCTCCTATTCTATCTCGTCCAGGTCATCTGGTTTGTCTCCCAGAGTGAAGTGCAGGTTCATCTGAACAAGCATATCTTTAACTTCGCATCTCCACATGCCGAAGTTGCTGCTTCCATCAAACTTTTCTACCTCGAACTTGGCATGGGACACCGGGGTCCAATACCTAGAGTTGTTTGTAGCTGCGGGGCTGCTTGTAGACTCGGCTAATCTCCTCTCTGTAGATTCTGCCATTTAGACTTTTTTTTTTTAGAAACTCTGATTCAAAAAATTGACCGTACGGATGTGTCCGGAATACTCCAAATAGTTTGAAAGTACTATTGGATCGTCAAAAACGGACTCCGAATGACTCAGATCAAGCCAAAACAGTTTGCACGGTTCAGATCTGCAGAATCTGGTGCGGCTGAGACGCACTAGATAATTCCTTTGGTTCGGCTAATCAATTGGCGTGGTCAACGGCTCGACGCGGCTCAGCACAGCGGTGCGGCTTGACTCGCTGGTCAATGGCACGGTCAATGGCTCGGCCTCTGGTGCGGCGCGGCTTGACGACTCAGTTCCGGCACGACTTGGTCAGCGGCGATCAACGGCTCATCGGCTCGGCTCGGCTCAGAATGATGTGGAAGCCACGTGTCAGTGAGCTGGCGCTTACGTGGCGGACACGTGGCACTGACTGGTCGCTGACGTGGCGCTGACGTGTCTCATCTTCTTCCTCTCGTCAGTGCGTGGGGCGCGTGGGGAGAGTGGGCTTCACTCTCCTTCTTCAGGTGGCGCATGCGGACGCGTGCGGCCTCTTCTGGGGCTGGACTTTGCTGTTCTGGACTCCTCTCCTCGAGATCTTCCTTCTGGTATGCTCAAAAGTGGATTTCAGTCACTTCGAAATCTGGGCACTTTCAAAAAAAATTCGATTTTTCACCACCCGAGCTCTGATACCAATTGTTGTGGATTGGGAGCACACCAGGAAACACAAACAAGCAATAACACAAGAGTTTTAACGTAGTTCGGCAAGTCACCTACGTCTATGGGCAGCGAATTTCACTATATTGAGAGAAATGGAAATATTACAACAAAGAGACACTCTCTACACTGTTTTTCTCTATCTATCAACTCTCTCTCATCCTCTCCATTTATACACCAGTAGAAGGTAAAGAGGTTGGCTGGCCTTGCACATGGCCAACCTGTTCTTTCACAAAAGTGACCGTCCACCTTTGTGAATTGTCAGTTGGCAAGATGTGGTGTTGGTTGGCAAGCATGTGTTGTTGGTTGGCAAGCATGGAGAATCACCTTTGTAGATTGGCAAGCTAGCTCATCACTTGCAAAAGGAATCACCCCTCACATGGGGTGATATCCAACAATTTCCCATCTAAAACCCACAAAGTACAAAGTCTTTAATCCCCAAAGTATCAATGCAAATAGGAAGATGGTCAGATGAAGGACAAACCAAGTTATGAACTTGAGTATTAGGAAATAGGTCTTGCCACAAATCATTTGCCAATCCTCTGTCTAACCTTCCTCGAACCAAGACCCGAGTTGCTCTGTTATTTTGCCAAGTGAAAGGAGGCCCCAATAATCCCACATCAGTCAGATTGCAATCTGCTATAGTCTCTCAGAATTTATCCATTTGACTCTAACATCTCACTTCCATTCTACACTTCTCATGGTGGAACAGTATTTCGTTAAAGTCACCAGCATAGACCCATAGTAACTGGGACAAAGATGCAAGTCGACGGAGTAGGAGCCAATATTCCTTACAAATGGAGGTTTCCAGATGATCGCAAAAACTAGTAAAATGCCAACTTAAAACCCCAATTCCACTGTCAATCACAGCATCAATATGACCCTTTGAATATCTACATGAACATCAGACAAACATAATAAAGCCAATCCACCCAACAAGCCATCACGATCAATAAAGAAACCCCCAACAAACCTAACTTCCGTCGAATTTCATCCATATTTTTCAACTCAAGCTTAGTCTCCATTAAGAACACTAACTAGGAACTTTAGACTTCAGTAATAACTGAAAAAATCGAATTGTCTGAAGGTTCCCAAGCCCCCAGTAGTTCCAACATATCACATTCATGGCTGTCGGTGGGGCTGATCATCAGCTACCACCGTTAAAGATAAATGCCCAGTACCTATATCTAAAGCCATAGATCGACGAGATTTTTTAAAGGAACCATTCCCTTCCATGCAAGCATCATTCTCATCCATCAACACACCAGGGCTATGCTTCACCCTAGAGAAACTAGACCCACTGCAGTTGGTGTTGATTTCACCCTCGCCTCACACTTCTATTTTTTCTGGTTCCCATCCGTAAACCCCAAGTTTGGAACGCCTTGGTCAAGGGACTGATGTTTTGATACAGAAGTAGGGCTCACTACCATAGCCTTTGCCTCATGGGTTAGTGGAATTATGTCCACTAGAGGCGTTTGGCCAGTAAAACATTGAACATCTTCAATCACCAAATCGGGATCATCAACTTCTATAGGGCTTGGATCTATTAGACGGCCCATTTTTTCCACTTCCAAAAAAAAAAAGATCAATCAAAGATTATGAAGGTTGTTTATTGTGTTGAGTTGCTCATTTCTTTTCATTGTACACTTTTTTTTTTCTTTTTTTTTTTGGTTGGAAATGGTTGGAAAATTCTGGGTAAAATCAGAATTTTTTTCTAACTTTGGTCTATTATTTAGGTGGGACCCGAGCGTCGATTTTCGCAGGTCAAAGTGGTAACGCGTTCTATGCCGCATTGTGATTCACGTGGTATATTTGGTTGCTCAAAACCATTATCGAGTGAATGGAAAATTGAAGCCAAAGTGTGCTCCATGGAAATAGAGTTTTGATGGAAATTCCTTAAAGTTTGTGTAAATGGCTTGTCCCACATTGATTTGGTGGAAAGTTTTGAATGGATTTATAGAGCTTGGACTTATAACTTAGGGAGAGCCCCAAGGGGCACCCCAAGTTTGTAGAAAGGAGAGATTATGGGCAAAATGGGCTAGACCCATTGGACCCAAAAATCACCATACACGCATGCTACCGCTGTCCGTCCGGAGTGTGAGGTTGGGTTGAGCTTGTTCGGCCCAATACTAATCTTTTTGGGCAAAAAATATTTGAATTCAATTTATTTTTGATAGAATAAATTCTGTCCAAATTTTAATTTTAATTTTTGAATTCATTCAAACAGATTTGGTTATCTGTTCAAATTCAAACCCAACAGGTACAGTACCTGTTCAATTCAAAATTAAAGGGTGCCATTACTTCTAAATAGACCAGCCCTCATTTGATCAGATTCACTCCAATTTTCGTCTATCTTTTGCTGCAAATCATTTCTGCATTTATTCCATTATTTTTCTGTGAGAAAGAGTGTATACACTAAGTGTGTTCGTTGAACAAATAAATTATAGTGCTACATTTATTTGTTGTTGATCATTTCATCTTGGGAGATAAACGTCCATATTCTGAAAACACCGAGAAGAGGACGAATCTGTCTTAAGGACACAGTGTCATACACTGGACTTGATCAGATTATTATTCGAAGAAATTAATCTAGTAAGTTGTTTAATTTATTATTCTACTTTATTTGTTTATTAAATCATATTTTAATTTTGTTTTTGTAACAAAATAAAATCTGTTTTTATTTATTTAATTTTATTTCTAGTTTGATTTTTGTAATCAAACAATCTTCTCTCATTTCCTTTATTTCTTGTATATTCTGTTTGTTGTTAAGTACACAAACATAATTAATTAATTATAGTGAAGATTGTCCAACTTTTTTTTGGGTTGTTGAATTTAATTATACTATTTAAAGTAAAACTTCTTATATCTATAATTAGGAATGGCAACAGGGCAGGCGGGGCCGGGGATCACACTCCCCGTCCCCGATCCCCGATGGTGAAAATTCCCCCGAGTCCACCCCGGCCCCAATCCTTGACGGGGAACCTATCACCGTCCCCGTCCCCACCCTCTAACGGGGATCGGGTTTTCCCGATCCCGAAAATTCCCCACCAAAAAAAAAATAAATAAATAAATAAACTATCTTATCATCATCAACTTCAACAACAACAACTAGAATCATCATCAATGATCAACATCATCAATATCAACAACAAAGTGTGTATATATATATATATAACCTCAGATCAGAAGATGTGAGAGGCCAGTGTATATATATAGTGAAGATCTGGATATATATATATATATATATCTATGAACACTCCGGCCTTGGGAAAAATTGGGCCGAGCTTCGAGTTGGGTTTTGAGGCCCAAAACGCAGAGGACTAGGTAAAAAGGCCGTACTGAACACTCCGGCATAGAGGGCAAGGTTACTCCGGCCTTGGGGAAACAAAGTTACTTCGGCCCGAGGAGGTGAGTTTATTCCGGCTCAAGAAGAGATAGTTGCTTCGGCCCAAGGAGGAGTAAAGCTACTCCGGTCCAGAGACAACTCGGAGTTATGCCGGTCTCAGAGTTAGTCCGGTCGCTATATGTTCTGGGAAGACCGGCTTCGAAGTTAGTCCGGTCGTGACACACTCTGGTTAAGTCAGTCAGAACTTGCTACTTGGAAGTTTGATCTAAGCACACCAAGGTTGAACAAGGGCAGCCGAAGTAATGAGTTAGAGGAGAAGACCGAGCTAAGGATAGTTCAGCCTTCTATGTGGCTCAGCATAGCCAGTGTTATTTCGGTCATGTGGAAGTTCGGCCATGAAGAAAACCATCCCACTTGGTTTAAGCAGTGGGGGAGGGTGTAAAAGGATAAGCATTATCCTTAGGAGAATGAATCCTAGGAGGACTCTGCGTGGAGAAATACAAGTCCTACCAGGATTGTGCCACGGGAAACTTATAAAAGCTCACAAACATCACCTTGGAGGAGGTAATTGAACACATTCTTTCTGAGAACCTAGAGCTTTGTCTATTTGTCAAGTTTTCTGACTTAGGCATCGGAGAGGTTTCCGGCACACACCCGCTGGCTAGCTCACGTTTGTGTTTTCAGGTGACAAAGCGACGTCGTACGGAGGAGCGTGGACTTGGTCAACAGGATTATACGAGGAGAATTATTTCCTCCCCGTACAATTGGCGCCGTCTGTGGGAAGAACAGACAAGAACAAAAACCTCTTGACTAAGCTTCTCCTTTTCTCAATCAATGGCACACATTGAAGAACCACCACAGTCCGCCGTCGACGGGCTAACTCCAGACGGGGGCGCAAGGCGAGAAGGATTACCCTCTGTCCCTCCTATGGCAGATCTGGAGTCCCAACAACATAACTCCAGGAGGAGTGGCAGGGGAAGACGGATTAACAGCCCTCGTCACTCTCAAAGTCCTGACAGGCAAAGGAGGAGGATTGATCCTCAAGCCCTGGAAGATCGCGTGAAGGAACAAGATGAACTAATTTGAAAGATGGCGGCGGACATGGAGGCTTTGAAACGCCAGATGAAGACTAAGGATGTGGCGACAGGAGAGGGGCGCAAGCACAAGACGCCCCCTCGCCACTCAGAGAATCGTAGTAGGAATACTACACCCTCCCAAGGAGAGAGCAGAAGCCTCAGGACAGGCGACACTCACTCCTTATCCTCAAGGACTCGTCACTCTAGGTCTGAGAGGACGAGATCCGAAAGATCGTACACTGAAGGAAGCACGTATTGGCCTTCACATTCACACCGAACCAGATCTAGACAAACAGAGCTGCCCAGGTCATCCGACTTACGAACCGTGCTAGAAGAAAAAGCACGATGCAAGGAGGATGCCAGGGCGAGAGATCCACACCGAGTTTCGGCCTTACAACGGTTGGCTCCTCGGACGCATGGAAGCGTCGAGGTTGGAATGCCAATACCGCGACCGGCCTACGAACCAGCGGAAAAGGCATTGGCAAGACTACAGACTTCGCCGTTTGTCCCAGCGATCGAAAACGCACCCCTACCATCAGGCTTCCTTCAGCCGAAATTCAATACATATGAAGGGAAGACGGACCCGTATTCACACCTGAGCCACTTTCGCCAAGTCATGGCTGTGTATAGGCGAAACGAGGCCTTAATGTGCATACTCTTCCCGTCAAGTCTTGGCGACCTAGGCTTGACTTGGTTCGAAAAGCTCCCAGAGGGCAGCATAGCCTCCTGGGCCCAACTGGCAGAAGCGTTCGTAACGAGGTTTCGGACAAATACTAAAACACCGGTGGAGATAGACCAGTTACTCTCCATCGACATGGGAGAAAAAGAGACCCTCAGATCTTACAACAGTCGCTATTGGGAGACATTCAACCAGATTGGAGATTGCCCCACCAATCTGGCCATTGCGCAATATAAAAGAGGCCTACCAGTAGGGAATAGACTAAGGGATTCGATTACAATGACGCCACCCCTCACCATGGAGGCCCTGATGGAGAGAGTGCATCAGCACATCAGGGTAGAAGAAGATGGCGCACGTTCCAAGGCAAAATCAAGTGCGACCGCGGTACCAGAAAAGAAAACCTCAGCAAAGGTTAATACGGTGGACCGAAGTAACAAAAACGGGCGTGGCAGACGAGATAACGGAGAAGATCCAGACAAAAGATGGCTGAGAATCCGCACTGCCATAACAACGGTGTTTAAAAAACCAATATATCGGATTCTGAGCGAAATAAAAGACGAGCCATTTGTCAAGTGGCCAGCCAAGCTAGGGGAAGCTCAGAAGAATTACGACGACAGATCACGGTGCACCTTCCACAAAGAAAAGGGGCACCGAACTGAGAATTGCATGCCACTAAGACAGCACTTGGAAGAATTGGTGGCAGCAGGCCACTTGGACGAATACATTGAAGGAGGAACGCAACCGGCCCCCCAAGATCATAATGACCATCCCAACAGAATGCCAATCGACGCCCCTCCACAAGGTATCATCAACGTAATACATGGAGTCTTTGAACCTGAGCGTGTATGCGAGCTCAGGGGATCAATCAAGAAGGCAGAACACTTTAGGGAAGTATTAAGTGCCCAACCTACCATCAAGAAGGGGAGGACAGAGGCAACAAACGTCATGTCCTTTTCGGATAAGGACTTGGAACGAATTTACTGCCCCCATAATGACGCCCTGGTTGTCACACTCCGAGTCAAGGATTTTGACGTCAAGCGGATTCTGATTGACCAGGGTAGTTCATGTGAGATCATGTATTACGACACATTCAAGCAACTAAAGCTGCAAGACAAAGACTTAGCGCCTGCAGTTTCTCCCCTGATTGGATTCAACTCCATGCCAGAATGGCCTGTCGGCAAAATAATCCTTCCAGTCAGAGCAGGGAGTGTAACAAAACAAGTGGAGTTCTGGGTATTGAAGGTCCCCTCCACTTACAACATCATCCTGGGCAGAACATGGCTGCACGCCATGCGATCGGTAGCGTCATCATACCATCAGGTAATGAGGTTCCCTAACGACACCGGCATAATTGAAGAAGTTTATGGCGATCAGATCATGTCAAAACAATGCTTCGCCACAGCGAATGGAAGCCGAGCTGCCAAAGGATACGTTCATTCGGTGGAAGAACCAGAAAGTAATGAACTATTCGCGGACGTCGGCAAAGAGGCTAATCAGAAAGCGGTGGAGGACTTGGTGGAGGTGAAGATAGATGAGAAGAACCCGGATAAGTTCTTCTTGCTTGGCTCATCGTTATCCAGCGCTGAGAGGTTAGAGGTCTTGGAATTCTTGACCTCTAATATCGAAGTGTTTGCCTGGACGCCATACGATATGCCAGGTATTGATCCAAACTTTATCAGTCACCAACTCAATGTCCACCCATCCGCCAGACCAGTCATTCAACGCACACGCAGGGGCGACATTCCAAAGGATGGTCACCAAAATGTTTGAACCATTGTTAGGCAGAACAATGGAGGCTTACATCGACGACATGGTGGTCAAAAGCAAGGATGAGAATGACCACCTGAAAGATCTAGGCGAGATGTTCCAGATCCTGAAGAAACACAAGCTGCGCCTCAACGCATCCAAATGCGCATTCGGAGTTGGATCGGGCAAATTCTTGGGCTTCCTGGTGACCAACCGAGGTATAGAAGCAGACCCCTCCCAGATCAAAGCAATCCAGGAGTTGGAGAGACCAAACTCAGTCAAAGAAGTGCAGCATCTCACTGGTATGGCGGCTGCACTCAACCGGTTCATAAGCAGGTCGTCAGACAGACTACGACCATTCTTCCAAGCCTTAAAAACTAAGTTTGAGTGGGATGAAGAATGCGACCGAGCTCTGGAAAGCTTGAAGGAGTACATGTCTTCCCCACCACTACTTGTTACACCAGTACCTGGTGAAAAACTCTTTTTATACCTGGCAGTCTCTCAGCACGCAGTTAGCGCAGTGTTGGTTCGTGCAGAAGGAATACAACACTTGCCCATCTTTTATGTCAGCAAGACATTGTTGGGAGCCGAAACAAGGTACTTGCCCTTAGAGAAACTAGCATTAGCATTAATGATGGCATCCAGAAAGTTGGCACATTACTTTCACGCCCACACCATAGTCGTCCTCACAGCCTTTCCACTAAAAGCTCTGTTTGAAAGGGCGAACTTTAGTGGGCGAATTTTGAAGTGGGCAGTAGAATTGGGACAATTCGACGTCAAATTCCAACCTAAAACCGCAATAAAAGCCCAATCCTTGGCAGACTTCGTCGCAGAATTCACCCCTGGAAGTCATCACATCTGCCCAGTCGACCTGACTGACACAACCGAACTAGGGACAGAAGTTGACGCCGGAATAGCGCAACCCCTAGTAGAAGGTAGTCAATCAAGCACCAAGGCAGACCATGCTAAGAACAGCAAGGAAGAGACAAACAAAGGCTCACCAACAGTTCAAACAGAGGACGAAGGACAGATAGCCAACATGGACCTTGAAGAGAACACCATTCTAGACCTCACGGCATCATCTGATCCTTCCACTTGCTGGAAATTATTCGTTGGAGAGATGTGGAAGCTCTTTGTGGATGGAGCATCCAACCGACATGGCGTAGGGCTTGGCATAGTCCTCATCTCTCCAGACGATCTGGTTATAGAGCAAGCAATCAACCTTGGCTTCCCAGCATCCAACAATGAAGCGGAGTATGAGGCGCTTATCGCAGGACTCAAGTCAGCACACTTCATGAAAGCAGCCGAACTAATGGTATACAGTGACTCTCTGCTGGTGGTAAACCAAATTTCTGGCGAATACGAAGCAAAGGACGACAGAATGGCCAAGTACCAGGAGTTAGTCAGAACAGAGATCAAGAAGTTTGATGTGGTAAGGATAGAACAAATTGGCAGGGAGGAAAACAGCCGAGCGGATGAGCTAGCAGGCCTGGCCTCAATGGCAGATACATTAATCCCTCATCCATTACTCATCAACTTCTTACCAAGACCAAGCATAGAAAACCCCGAAGCAGAAGAAGTATATTGCATTGAATTAGGCCCTTCTTGGATGGATCCCATCATCCTGTTCCTAAAAGACGGCATCCTACCAGAAGAGAAAAAAGAAGCCAACAAAATAAGGGCAAAGTCGCAGCGATTTTGGCTATCTCCATCTTTGGCATTATACAAGAAGTCATTTTCTGGGCCTTACCTCAAGTGCGTTCATCCCAGCAAAGTAGAAGCCTTCTTGTTCGAAATACATGAAGGGGTGTGTGGAAGTCATCAAGGGGGAAGGTCGCTCGCTTACAGGGCTATTTCGCAAGGATATTGGTGGCCATATATGCAAGCAGACTCAGAGAAATATGTGAAGAAGTGTGAAAAATGCCAGAAATTCGCGCACCAAATACATCAACCAGCAAGAGAACTCCTACCCTTAACTAGCCCATGGCCTTTCGCAATGTGGGGCTTGGACATAGTAGGACCACTTCCAACAGCACCCGGGGGCAGAAAATTCTTTCTCGCAGCAACAGACTACTTCACAAAGTGGGTGGAAGCAGAAGCATTGGCGTCAATCAAAGAAAAAGATGTGAAGAAGTTTGTTTGGCAGAATATTATCACTCGGTTTGGCATACCAAAAGCACTGATCTCAGACAATGGAACTCAGTTCGACGGCAGGATCTTTAGAAGCTTTTGTGAAGAATACAAGATAGAGTTCTACAATTCCACACCGGCATATCCTCAAGCAAATGGGCAGGCTGAAGCATCAAATAAAGTCGTCTTGGATGGACTAAAGAAAAGGCTAGAGAAAGCAAAAGGCAAGTGGGCGGACGAACTTCCTCATGTTTTATGGGCTTACCGCACCACACCTCGGCGATCAACTGGAGAAACACCATTCTCCTTAGCCTATGGAATGGAGGCAGTGATCCCACTAGAAGTTGGCCTCCCCACAATTCGAAGCGAAAATTTTGATCCAGACTTAAATGGAGAAGCCATAGCCTTAGAACTCAACCTTGCAGAAGAAAGAAGAGAAAGAGCGCTAGTCCACATCGCCTCATATCAACGAGAGTTAATCAGAAAATACAGCAAAAAGGTTCATCCAAGACAATTCAAGATTGGGGATTGGGTACTACGCAAAGTAATGGGAAACACCTTAATCCCAGGAGACGGCAAGTTAGGCCCAAATTGGGAAGGTCCTTATAAGGTGGTTGGATTAGCAGGCAAAGGGGCATACCACCTAGAAGACAAGGATGGCAAGGCAATCCCTAGGCCATGGAATACGGCCAATCTCAAGTTATTTTACTTTTAGCTTTTCTTTTTCAAACATGTAATTTTCTCTTCCTTCAATAAAATGAGAAATTCTTTTTGGCACAAATTACTCTTTGTAAAAGTTAGCTTTCAAGACTTAAGTATATTGCAAACATGTTATTCTAAGTTAGCTGGAAAAACTAACTTAGAGGTTGGCTGGATTAAACCAACACCCTTCCTAAGCCCAGGATAAGGATCCAGGCTGCAGGACATTTGGTCGGAATAACCAAATACTATAAGTTAGCCGGAAAAACTAACTTAGAGGTTGGCTGGAATAAACCAACACTTGTTACTCTTCAGCCGAAGTAAGTGTATGGTTGAAGAGTGGTTGGCTGGAATAAACCAACACTTTGTACTCCTTAGCCGAAGTAAGTGCATGACTAAGGAGTGGTTGGCTGGAATAAACCAACTCTTGTTACTCTTCAGCCGAAGTAAGTGTAAGGCTGAAGAGTGGTTGGCTGGATTGAACCAACACTGTGTACTCCTCAGCCGAAGTAATTATTTCGGCTAAGGAGTGGTTGGCTGGTAAGTATAGTTTAAACCGCCTAAAACCGAAACAACAGTTCAAGTAAGTGAAGGCATTACAAAGTACAAGCATACATATCACAACCGGAATAAGAGTTGAAGTAAAATTTTCATTCAAAAAGAAGTCATTACAAGGCTGCTTAGTTCGGTTACAAAGAAAAGAGTAGAAAATTAAGAGAAAAGTTCATCTATTTCGGCGTCGAAGGCAGCATCGGCGTCAACCCGAAGACCGGTTTCAGGCGCAACAACATTTTCAGAAGGAAGAACGGGTTCGGCTGGAGCCACGGTTTCACTTGGTTGATCAAGAGTTAGATCTTCCACCACGGGCTCCGACCGAACTACCTGATCTGCATTCACAACCGAAGTATCCTCAGGGGCAGAGTCTTCATCAGAATCTTCATCATCTGAGCCCTCAAGGAACTGCTGTTGCATGGCCGTGGCATATTCCATCAGGGAGTTCGGTATAAAGTAGGCTGGAGGGTTGAAAACCTCGGTCTGAGGATCATGACCGAGCTTCTCAACGGCTCCCCTCCAGCCGCACTTAAAGAACAGATCCTTGGCCGCATTGCATTGTTGGGCATAAGCATCCTCTGCCCTCTTGAAGCCTTGTTTGTCAGCTTCCTTTACCTTCTCTTTTATTTCGGCATCCTTCTTTCTTTCAAGTTTTAACAATTCGCGCAAGTACTTGTCCTTCAGAACTATGGCAGTCTTCTGTTTTTCAACTTCGGCCGAACTAACCATTCCGGTCAGTCGGCCGACCTCACCTCGGAGTTCGGCCAGTTCCTTTCTGGCTTCTTTTAGTTCGGCCGATTTCGCCTCTGCCTCGGCCGCTGCTTGCCTAGTCACTTTCCTCAGCTCCAGTACTTTCCTGTGGGTGATTTGGTTTTTCTGAATAGCCTGACAAAGCAAACAACTTCCCTTTAACCGAAGAAAGAGTTAAAAAGAAAAAGAAACATAAACAGAAAAACAACCGAAGTCACTAACCAGAATCATGGATTTAGTAGCAGACCGGATGGACTTCAGCTCGGTGGTTAGCTGTTTTTGGTGATGTTCCATGTCTTTGGGCAGACACACGCTCTTGGCCAGGTTGATGGCCAACAGGTGGTCTTTCTCAGCAACGACCGAGTCTGTGTCTAGAATGTCTCGGTCGTTGAAGGTTAGTTTCGGTGCCCAGCAGCCGATGGTTCGGTCGGAAGACTCCGGTTGGGGGCTCGGTGGTAAGCTCGGCTGAATAGGAGGTTCTTCATCAATCAAAACTCGTTCGGTTTCGGCAGTTCGGGCACGTTTGGTTCGGCGGGAAGAGGATGGCTATTGGGAAGGGAGGGCGACAACAGCAGGCTGCGATTGACTGGGAGGCGTTACTTCGGGCCTAGTTGTTTCGGTGAGAAGGGCCCTAACTCTGCTCCTTTTCGCCATCTCTTCTTCTGCGGTTAGAGGGACAAGTCTTATCTCGGGCAAAGTTGGGTCCGGCTCCGGTGCTTCCTCGAGAAGAAAATCGGTTACCTTTGCTTTCCGTCGACCGCTGTAACGGTAGGTCGGTTCGAAATTTAGAAGCTTGGCCCAATCTCTTTCTTTAATCCGAAATGCAGCCCGCAAGACTCCGAGGTTGGGATAGCTATACAAGGAATGGAGATGGGCGAAATCTGCAAAAAAAAGAAGTGTTAGTTCGGCTAATAGACTAAACAACCGAGATAACACACAAAGCAGAAGACCGAAGTAAAATTACCAGGCTCTCCCATTTTCCAATTTATAGGTCGGCCAGGAATTTGAGCTTGAAAATCCTCAAAGTTCCCAGAGACCCAAAAGAAATCATCATCGTTAAGATCTTTGTCCGGAGTGTGCTTAATTATCTTCTCTCGGCGGCGGCGAATTCTAAGGTAATAGACCCACCCAGCATTCTTTGAGCCGATGGAATACTGATGGAATATTTCGGCGAGGCCAAGATTTAGTCCGGTTTGGTGGTTTAATGCGGCTATTCCCATTATGATACGATATGTATTGGTAGACAGTTGGGTGGGGCACAACCTAGTCTGTCTAAGAAATTCGCAGATTAGCGGTTGGACAGGAAACCGTAGTCCGGTTTCTATTATGGATTGAAGGGTAAAAGGGACGAAGCCTTCATTGTCCCAGAGAGTAGCATCTTTCTTGGCCAACACCAGTTGGACATCATCAGGAATCTGGTAGTCTTGCCTAAATTCGGCCATGCCACCAGGGGTTTCGACTAAATATCTATACTTACCCATTTGTTGTATAAATTACGAATAAATTATTTCGGTACAAAAATTTGGCTCAGTAGCTCGGTTGAGCACACGCAGGAGTGCCTGGGCAACCTAAGTCTGCAAGGTAGAAAACAAAGGGGTTAAGCACAGATCGATTGGACCGCGCTACAAATTATAAGCAAGATATACAAATCCTACTTCGGCTTAGTGGGCTGGTTCTACCTCGGCTCTTCAGAAGGTTTGTTAGCTCGGTTTTGAGCACTTTAGACCGGTTTAACGTCTAGGGGCAGCTTTCTGAGTTCGGTCTAAAAAACTAAGAAAGCTGGTTTAGTCCCAAGGCCTAAATCGGTTACAGTATGAGGAAAATTACTTCGGTTGAGCCCTTAGGGGCGGCTTTCTGAGTTCGGTTTAAGAACTAAGAAAGCCGGATTGGCCCCAAAATCTTAGCTCGGTTATAGACCGAAGTACCTAGTTCAGTAAGTGCAAGCTTGTTCGGGGATCCTATCTTGGCTAGAGTGGGTCAGAAGAAGCTACTGACATTCCTACAAGTTCTAGTTCGGTTATTTTCTGAATCTATCTACATACATGACATAAACAGTATCCTAGTCCGGTTGCTAGGTGATTTTGGATCTAAGACTATTTTCCTACAGAATAGTTCATACATACATGGAGTTCTGCTGGTTTCTTCATAAAAAATACGAAAGCAAAGCAGATAAATGGAGAAAAATGTTTGCAAAAAACATACAAGGCATGGAAAGTAAAATACGAAAACATAGAGAGCAAGATGATTAGATTTTCTTACCAGAAAAGAGAGAAAGGAGACAGGAGTCGGAAACGGTGGCAGCAAGAACACAAGCTTAAGTAGGGAAGAAGAGGCACAGAAAGAAGATGAAGACAGAGAGAGAAGGTAGATGCAGGTAAATGATTCAGAAGTGGGAAAGTTATTTTGTGTAAAAGGGAGAGAGAAAAAGGCGGCAAAAAGAAACGGGAACAGTACAAAAATTCTGAAGGACGGCGTGACAGTTGGCCACAGCTTATCAGAGCTTGCCACGTGTCACTGGAATGGGAAGCGTTACAGTCGCCGTGATTGAAGAGACGTTTTGACCGGACATAGTAATACCCGAGGTAAACTTAGCTCGGCTGGAAAGGCTAAAGGGTTTCTAGCTCGGCTGAGAAAGCGTAACAAACTCTAGCTCGGCCAGAAGGCTGGTAATCCCAATCATGTTGCACAGATGGGATTAAGGGGCAATTGAGAGGGTAATTTTTGGGAAAAATTGGGCCGAGCTTCGAGTTGGGTTTTGAGGCCCAAAACGCAGAGGACTAGGTAAAAAGGCCGTACTGAACACTCCGGCCTAGAGGGCAAGGTTACTCCGGCCTTGGGGAAACAAAGTTACTTCGGCCCGAGGAGGTGAGTTTATTCCGGCTCAAGAAGAGATAGTTACTTCGGCCCAAGGAGGAGTAAAGCTACTCCGGTCTAGAGACAACTCGGAGTTATGCCGGTCTCAGAGTTAGTCCGGTCGCTATATGTTCTGGGAAGACCGGCTTCGAAGTTAGTCCGGTCGTGACACACTCTGGTTAAGTCAGTCAGAACTTGCTACTTGGAAGTTTGATCTAAGCACACCAAGGTTGAACAAGGGCAGCCGAAGTAATGAGTTAGAGGAGAAGACCGAGCTAAGGATAGTTCGGCCTTCTATGTGGCTCAGCATAGCCAGTGTTATTTCGGTCATGTGGAAGTTCGGCCATGAAGAAAACCATCCCACTTGGTTTAAGCAGTGGGGGAGGGTGTAAAAGGATAAGCATTATCCTTAGGAGAATGAATCCTAGGAGGACTCTGCGTGGAGAAATACAAGTCCTACCAGGATTGTGCCACGGGAAACTTATAAAAGCTCACAAACATCACCTTGGAGGAGGTAATTGAACATTTTCTTTCTGAGAACCTAGAGCTTTGTCTATTTGTCAAGTTTTCTGACTTAGGCATCGGAGAGGTTTCCGGCACACACCCGCCGGCTAGCTCACGTTTGTGTTTTCAGGTGACAAAGCGACGTCGTACGGAGGAGCGTGGACTTGGTCAACAGGATTATACGAGGAGAATTATTTCCTCCCCGTACATATATATATATATATATAACCTCAGATCAGAAGATGTGAGAGGCCAGTGTATATATATAGTGAAGATCTGGATATATATATATATATATATCTATGATGTTGATATAGTTAAGAACTAATGTGTATATATATATGTATATATATTACCTCAGATCGAAAGAACAATGAGAGAGGGCTAGAGGGCGATTAGTGAGAGAAGAATAATGGCAGTATCTGGAGACAAGGCAGCAAACAAAGGTGTGAGAAAAAGAGAGAGAGTGGTGGTGGTGTTGGTGACGGTGGTGTGATCAGCAGCTGATGGTGGTGCTCAGAAATATTCATCGCGGCTCAAATCTGAAAGAAGTTCTCCGTTGCCAATCTGTCTCTAGACTTCTCCGTCGCGACTTAGATCTGAAAGGTGCTCATCCACAGGGTCAACCTCAAAATAGAAGCCAGCCACAATGTTGTTATCAATTCGGGTGGGATTTGTGAAAATATTGTTTCTATAATTTTTTATTTTGATGGGGCCAGCGAGAGGAAGTAAGGAAAATTCATTGGAAGCGTTGGGAGTTATTATTATGTTTGCCCAAAAAGCAAGGTGGAATGGGTTTTCACTTTATTACGGCTTTCAAAAAGGCGATGTTGGTTAAACGATGTTGGCGGATTACCAAGCATTCAAATTCTTTGGTAGTCAGAATTTTGAAAGCAAGGTACCTCCCTAATTGTGAATTTTTTCAAGCCTCAATCCATGGCAACCCCTTCTTTACTTGGCAATAGTATATTGGGTGCTCCCGCCCCGAGATTTCTGAAGCTCAAAATTAATAAATTTTTGAAACTTTTCATATTTTTTTTCATTGAATGAAAAAAAAATTAAAAGTAAAGGACAAAAGATTTGTGTCAAAATTACAAAAATACTTAGCATTATAATACAATACGATAACTAATAAGTATCGCTTGATCCTCACTCTTCTTGTATTTTTAGAAGGAAATAAATCAATTATACTTGAATAATCTAATTTTTTTGTAAAATTATTTACAATAAATAACAATGCTAATTATTTTAAATGGGTCTTTGAATTTTTTAATGGATTAATTTATTTTAAGTTAATTTGGGCCTTCCTTAATTTTTTTTGGACTTAAAATATACTTAATATATTAGACTAAACTATAACAAGAGAGACCCCTTTTTTTGGGCTTATTTTCAATTGATAACAATGTTAATTTTTTTGAATAGTCTTTCAATTTTTTAATAGATCAATTTATTTTAAGTTAGTTTAGGTATTTTTTAATTTTTTTAAGTTTAAAATATACCTAATATATTACACTAAATTATAACAGTAAGAGATTCTTTTTTTAAGTCTATTTTGAAGAGCCCTAGGCCATGACCTTGTAGCCTATGCCCGAGGGCCCGCCCGGGTGCTCACTCTTTGCTTGAAGCTGGTATTCGGTGGTGGGTTGGGGATGGTGCAAATATCAAAGTCAATTAGGATAAATGGATCCCCCGACCTCACTCGTTCAAGTTGATATCTTCTCGTCCACTTTGTTCTGATATGATGGTTATTGAACTAATTATGGAAAATCGAATGGAATGGAATGGAATGTCGATAAGGTTCAGGGGTAGTTTTCTCCAATTGATGCCGAGGCTATGTTGGCTATCCGATGTCGAGCTACAAATGTGTTAGTGTGGCACTTTACAGATCAAGGTATTTTTTCTGTCCGCTCGGCATATCACCTGGCCATGAATACGAATTCTCATTTGACTCTTTTCTGAATCTTCAGATTGTGTTATGGCACACCGATGGTTTCGGTCCAGAATTTGGAAGCTCCATTTACCAGGTTAGATAAAAAAAAAAAAAAATTCCTGGAAACTTTGTTTGAATATTTTACTAGTTTTGACCAATCTTGACAAGAAAAAAGTGTTGGATATCAACACATGTTCTCGATGTAGGGTATGGGCTGTTCATTACTTTCATAATTGCGAGTTTGTTAAGCATGTTTAGGTACGTTTGGGAAGAGTTATTTTAAATTTTTTTGGTTATTTTAATCATAAAAGATAAAATAGACTATTTTAATCACAAAAAATAAAACATCACGTTCAATCTATAATCATTACACAATTCTTTCACAAAATAAGTTTAAAAAATCAAAAAATCAAAAAAATAATTTCAAATCAAATTTTTTAATCCAAATTAAAATAAACAAAAAAAATTAAAAAATTAAAAAGTGAATCCACTTGTTAGCTTGTTAGCGAGTTTGTCCATTGGTGTTTGATAAGGCCATTCACGCAAACCCAGAACTTGGTCAACCCAACCAGTCTGACCCAGCTTGACAAGCTACGTGCAGTTTCAAAAACTGAAACGGTCAGCAGCGGTCTTGTGTGGCTTGATTTCACGGGTTTATGGATGATAGCGGGTTAGGGTTGGTTTGGGAAGTAGGTTATTTTTTTGTTTTTTTGGTTTTTTTAATTATTTTAGTTTAAGTTAAAAAGTTTGGTTTAAGAAGGATTTTTTAATTTTTTAGTGAAAGAAGAGTGTAACAATTATAGATTGAATGTGATGTTTTATTTATTGTGACTAAAATAATTTATTTTATCTTTTTTTATTAAAATAACTAAAAAAATTCACAAAATCACTTTTCAAACGGTGCCTTAGTAATATTTGAATTTATCAAAACCGATCCGACCGATAAATAATACGTATATCTGGCTGAAAAATCTGATACCTCGGTGGTTGTGTGCATTTTCTTTGTCAGCTATCTTTAGTAGTTGTGTCCATTTACTCTTGTGAAAGACCACGAGTCAGACTGAAACTTCTCAATTCACTTCTCTCAAGGAAAACACTCATCTCTTTGATCTCTGCCATTCTCTCTCTCTCTCTCTCTCTCTCTCTCTCTCTCTCTCTCTCTCTCTCATCTTTTTTATCTTTACCTCTACTGTTCTCTTCCTCTTAAATCAACCCTCCAGTGAAATTGCTTGACACTTCTTTTGTAGATTACTGAGAGGATAATTTTTGGGAAAAATTGGGCCGAGCCGCGAGTTGGGCATTGAAGCCCAAAACGCGAAGGACTAAGTAAGAAGACCGCAATAGATACTCCGGCCCAGAAGGGCAAAGTTACTCCGGCCTTAGGAAGATAAATTTACTTCGGCCCAAGGAGGTGAAATTACTCCGGCTCAAGAAGAAATATTTACTTCGGCCCAAGGAAGAGTTAAACTACTCCGGTCTTTAGGCAACTTACGGTTAGGCCGATCTCCGAGTTAGTCCGGTCACAGTATGTTCTGAGAAGGCCGGTTTCGGAGTTAGTCCGGTCGTGACTTACAATGGTTAGGACGGTCAGAACTTGTTACTTGGAAGTTTGATCTAAGTACGTCAAGGGTGAACAGAATAGCCGGAGTAAGGAGTTAGGGGGGAAGACCGAGCTAAGGATAGTTCGGCCCTCTGTGGCTCGGTATAGCCAATTTTACTTCGGTCAAATGGAAGTTCGGCCATAAAGAAAACCATCCCACTTGGTTTAAGCAGTGGGGAAGGGTGTAAAAGGATAAGCATTATCCTTAGGAGAATGAATCCTAGGAGGACTCTGCATGGAGAAATACAAGTCCTACTAGGATTGTGCCATATGAAACTTATAAAAGCTCACAAGCATCACCTTGGAGGAGGTAATTGAACACAATCTTTCTGAGAACTTAGAGCTTTGTCTATTTGTCAAGTTTTCTGACTTAGGCATCGGAGAGGTTTCCGGCACACACCCGCCGGCTAGCTCACGTTTGTGTTTTCAGGTGACAAAGCGACGTCGTACGGAGGAGCGTGGACTTGGTCAACAGGATTATACGAGGAGAATTATTTCCTCCCCGTACAATTACGTATTAGAAATCCCTTTCAAAGTTCGATCCCATCAATGTTGCGGACGATGTCAGTGAGATGAGTGGCAGTAGCGTTGGCGATAGACGATGACGGTTGTGAGTTTGTCGTTTCTCTCGCATATCTGTGTTGAAGGTGGTAACGATGGAGATAGACGAGAAAAGTCATGAGTTTGCCGTTTATCTTACAGATCTGTGTTGATTTTATTTTAACTTATATGTATGTATATGCAATATATCATCATATATGTATCAATTTGATATTTGAATAGATTTTTTTTTTTTTATTCCCTAACTGTCTTCATCTCATGGATTTTCAAAATCGATCGAACCAACCGCTAAATCATGTTATCTAGTTCGGTTGATTTCGATCGATAGATCAGTCGAAAATGGATGAGCAGTTTCTTCACCTGAGGGTATCGGCTCAGATAATGGTTCAAGGGTAAACTTGACCTGTACTGACCCATGAACACCCTTAGTGTATGTTTTACAAATTTTGCCGATAAAGGATGTGTTCCAATGGGTGTGTAGATTAATGGAGTTAAATGATTTGGGTGCCATAGAATTTTTTTACAATCTGCTGGGCTATTTGGTCTGATCGGAACTCTCTCATTTTTAATGGTGTGTGTCGAGGTGCCACAGAGACTACTCACGTAGCCGAAGAGCATATACAAGAATATAAAGAGGTGGTGATGGCTTCAAATGTTCCTGCACCTAGTGTCAACCTATTCGATGGACCTTGCAAGGAGGCTTATAAAATTAATTTTGATGGGTCGGTGATGTAATGGATTCAATCAGAAAGTATTGGGAATGAATAATGTTTGAAAACCCGAAATTAGGGACTCGAATTTGGTTCAAAACTCAAAACGACGTCGTTTTGGATTTTGATTTTCCTTTTCTTCCTTTTCTTCCTTCTTTTTCGTTGAGTTGAACAGAGGCGTGAGAGAGAACACAGAGGTGAGAGCGAGAACGCAGGTCGTCGGCGTCGTCGTAGCTCGTCGGCCGATCTCGCAGCTCGTCCCTCATCGCTCATCGGCATCGCAGCCCCGCCTCCATCTCTGCCTCCGCCCGCCTCCGCTTCTGCCTCCACCTCTGCCTTCACCTCCACCTCCGCCCGATTTTGTTGGCCCTTCCAGTCGAGTTTTTCTCCTCCTTCTTCCCCCTAATTTCGAGTCAAATTTGAGCCCTTATATTCGGGCTCTGTATCATTACTGATTGGGAATTTGGGATCATACGCGGTGTTTGGCAGCATTTTTTTTGGAATTTTTTTTTTATTTTTTCTATTAAAAGACAAAATTTTTACAAAGTCAAAAAAAATAAATTCAAACAAAATATTACATCAAATCTCATAATCATTTCATTTTTTCTCTTATAAATATCACATCCAATTACAAAAAAATCTATCTTTTCAAACACAAAAAAAAAAAATTCAAATAATATCTTACAACTAAAAAAATTTATATAAAAATTCATTTTCTAAGTATCCACATAATATGTGATAGAAGTTTTATCAATCCGAACCGGCCGAGTAAACCGATTCGAACCCACCAACCCAATCACATTTTGGGTGGCTTCATCATTGCACTCGGTCGGAGATGATTTGAAAAATCAAGTTTTATTCTATTTTCGGTCAGTGATCAGTGGAGTTAATAGAATCCGAATAATCCGAACCGACCAAATTTAATACTAATATATTAATATATAATCCGAATTTAATATATTTGTTATATTATAAAGAAATCTTACTCATCAAATTTGACTGCTCATTGCTCAATGCATCTTGCAGAGCTCTATCCCATAGGTATTCAATACACATAGCTAGCCCATCTTTCCTCATCAAATTTTTGAAATCGACCGATCCAACTGGATAACCAATTTGTTTAATTCATTCAATTTCGATTAGTTAGGCGATTGAGAACGGGTGTATGATTTCTTAACCCGATGGGATCATTTTGATTGACGAGCCAAGAATAAACCTGACCCGAATCAACCGTGAACACCCCATACGTGATTTTAAAGGCTTGCTCTGAAGCTATTCCTTTATGGGCTGATATTTCTTGTGTGGAAGCCTTGGCTACATTGCGAACTTTACAATTTGCGAAAAAGTTGTGTTTGGATGACATTCACCTTGAGGGAGACTTTTATGTGTCATCAAAGCTATCAAAGACCCAGGGGAGGCTCTATTTAATTTTGGACATCTTGCACTTGCTGCACATGAATTGTTAGGAGAATTTCGATCTACTACGATTAGTCATGTCTTTTGTGAGGGAAATTTTGTAGCTCATTTTTTGAGCATGTTAGCTTTTGAGAGTGTTGGACCGGACCGGGTATTTGGATGAAAGATGTTCCACCAAAGCTAGTTCCTTTGATTGTGACTAATGCCGAGTTGCTTTTATAATAAATTATTTCAACTTTCTAAAAAAATAATGAAATGACACATTTTTATGGTAATATTACGTATTTTTCAGTTTAAAAATATTTTTATGAAAAAATATTAATGCGTAACTGTACGGGGAGGAAATAATTCTCCTCGTATAATCCTGTTGACCAAGTCCACGCTCCTCCGTACGACGTCGCTTTGTTACCTGAAAACACAAACGTGAGCTAGCCGGCGGGTGTGTGCCGGAAACCTCTCCGATGCCTAAGTTAGAAAACTTGACAAATAGACAAAGCTCTATGTTCTCAGAAAAATTGTGTTCAATTACCTCCTCCAAGGTGTTGTTTGTGAGCCTTTATAGGTTTCGAGTGGCATAATCCTAGTAGGACTTTTATTTCTCCATGCAGAGTCCTCCTAGGATTCATACTCCTAAGGATAATGCTTATCCTTTTACACCCTCCCCCACTGCTTAAACCAAGTGGGATGGTTTTCCCTTTGGCCGAACTACCATTTGACCGAAGTAACACTGGCTATGCTGAGCCACAGAGAAGACCGAACTATCCTTAGCTCGGTTTTCTCCTCCAACTCCTTATCTCGGCTTTCCCCCGTTCAACCATGATGCGTTTAGACCAAGCTTCTGAGTAGCAAGCTCTGGCCGATCTAACCACAATACACCGCAACCGGACTAACTTTAAGACCGGAATAATATCAAGTTACCTCCAGACCGGAGTAGCTTTACACCATCTTGGGCCGAAGCAATTACACCTCTCCTAACCGGAGTAACCATACCTCTCCCGGGCCGGAGTAACTATGTTTCTTCTGGGCCGGAATTACGGCCTTTTACTGAGTCCTTCACACTTTGGGCCATAAAGCCCATCTTACAGCTCGGTCCAATTCTCTCCAAAAACTACCCTCTCAATTGCCCCTTAATTCCATCTGCACAGCGTGATTGGGATTACCAGTCTACCAACCGAGCTGAAGTTTATTAAGCCTTTCCAGCCGAGCTAAAAACCCTTTAGCTTCTCCAGCCGAGCTAATTTTACGTCGGGCTTCACTCTGTTCGGTCAAAACGTCTCTTCAATCACAGCGACTGTAACGCTTCCCATTCCAATGACACGTGGCAAATTCTGATAGGCTGAGGACGGCTGTCACGCCGTCTTTCGTACTTCGTGAATTTTGAACAGTCCCGCCCAAAATTTGGGCCTTCTAACAAAAACACTCCCTGAGGCTGGTTCCCTTCACTTTTGCCATTTCTTCATCTTCTCTCTCTGTGTTCTTGTTGTTCGTGTTCTTTCTTTACTGCAACAGTTTTCATCTTCAGTCCCTTCTTCTTTAATCTGGTAAGCAAATCCACTTTCCCTTCATGTTTTTGCTTTTACATTCGTTTTATGCAACTGTATATCTTGTTTTGAATGTTTTTTGCCAACACTTTCTTCTATTTGCTGCTTTTGCTTCCGTATTTTTATGAAAAAACCAGTAGAACTTCATGTGTGTATGAACTATTATGTAGAAAAACCAGTCTTAGATCCAAAATCACATAGCAACCGAACTAGGATCCTGTTTGCCCCAAATAGGTAGATCTCTGTAATCAATAACCGAACTAGAACTTGAAAGTTTCAAAGGGTTACCAGAGCCTGACTCACTTTAGCCGAAATAAGATCACCGAGTTTTGAATACAGCAAACTAGGAACCTCGGTTGTCAACCGAACTAAGCTTTTGGGGCCAAGCCGGCTTTCTTGGTTCCTAAACCGAACTCAGAAAGCCGCCCCTAGAGGCTTAACCGAAGTAATTCTGTTCACACTGCAACCGATTTAGGCCTTAGGGTTAAACCAGCTTTCTTAGTTTTTTAGACCGAACTCAGAAAGCTGCCCCTAGACGTTAAACCGGTTTAGCGAGCAAACTGCTCAAACCGAGCTACCAACCTTTTGATGAACCGAGATAGAACCAGTTTTTTGAGGCCGAAGTAGGGCTTTTATACCTTGCTTTTAAATTGTAGCACGGTCCGTTGATCAGTGCTTTAACCCCCTCTGTTTTTTACTTTGCAAACTTAGGTTACCCAGGCACTCCTGCGTGCGCTCAACCGAGCTACTGAGCACAATTTTTGCACCGATATAAATTATAAGTAAATTATACATCAGATGGGTAAGTATAGGTATCTAGTTGAGACCCCTGGTGGCATGGCCGAATTAAGGAAAGACTACCAAATTCCTGATGACGTTCATCTGGTGTTGGCCAAAAAAGATGTTATTCCGTGGGAAAAAGAAGGCTTCGTCCCTTTTACCCTTCAATCCATAATAGAAACCGGACTATGGTTTCCTGTCCAACCATTGATCTGCGAATTTCTTAGGCAGACTAGGTTATGCCCCACCCAACTGTCCACCAATACATACCGCATTATTATGGGAATAGCCGCACTAAACCATCAAACCGGACTAAACCTTGGTCTGGCCGAAATTTTCCACCAATACTCCATCGGCTCAAAAGATGCTGGGTGGGTCTATTACCTTAGGATTCGCCGCTGCCGAGAGAAGATAGTTAAGCACACACCGGACAAAGACCTTAATGATGATGATTTCTTCTGGGTCTCTGGGAACTTTGAGGATTTTCAAGCCCAAATTCCTGGTCAGCCTATAAATTGAAAAAAGGGGGAGCCCGGTAATATGACTTCGGTCCTCTTCCTTGTATTTTATTTCGGTATATTTTTTTTTAGTCAATAAACCGAACTAACAGTTCTCCTTTTGCAGATTTCACCCACCTCCGTTCCCTATATAGCTATCCCAACCTTGCGATTTTGCGAGCCGCACTACGGTGTCAAGAAAGGAGTTGGGCTAAGCTTCTAAACTTTGAGCCGACCTATCGGTATAGCGGTCGCCGAAAAGCAAGGGTAACCGATTTCCTTCTTGAGGAAGCACCAGAACCGGACCCAACCTTACCCGAAATACGACTTGTCCCATTATCTGCTGAAGAAGAGATGGCAAAGAAAAGCAGAGTTAGGGCCCTTCTGACCGCAACAACCAGAGCCGAAGTACCACCAACTATTGAGGCGCAGCCTGCCGTTGTGGCCCTCCCTTCTCAACGGCCTTCTTCATCTCGCCCTTCCAAACGCGCCCGATCTACATCGACCGAACAGCAACTTGTCGATGAGGTTGAATCCATCCCCCAAAGTACTCAACCTTCCCCCCAACCGAAGCAAACTGACCGACCTGAATCTCCGAAGTGGGCTCCGCCGCTGACCTTCAACGACCGAGACATCAAAGCTACTGACTCGGTCGTGGCTGAAAAAGATCACCAATTGGCCTTTAACTTGGCCAAAAGTGTGTGCCTCCCCAAGGACATGGAGCACCACTTAAAGCAATTAAACACCGAAATGAAGTCAATCCGGTCCACATCGAAGTCCATGATCTTGGTAAGTAGCTCTGTCTGTTTTTTTCTGCCTAAATTTTCCAACTTTTACTTCGGCTCAAAGGAAATCTTTGTTTTGTCAGGCCTTACAAAAGAACAATATTACTTACAAGAAAGTCCAAGAACTGAGAAAAACCACAAGGCAAGCAATGGCGGAAGCCGAGGCAAAGGCGGCCGAGCTAGAAGAAGCCGAAAAGAGAATGGCCGAGCTACAAGCGAAGAACGGCCGTCTTGCCGATCTGGTTAGTTCGGCGGAGGCAGAAAGGCAGAAAGCGGCCATTGCTATGAAGGACAAATATCTGCGGGAGTTGGTGAAGCTTGAGAAGAGAAAAGATACCGAAATAAGCGAACTAAAAAAGAGCGTGGGGGCGGCCGAAAAGGAGGGTTACAAGCAGGGCTACAAGAAGGCAGAGGAAGCCTATGTGAAATAGTGCGATGCTGCCAAGGAGTTGTTCTTCAAGTGTGGCTGGAGGGCGGCTGTTGAGCAGCTCGGTCATGATCAACAGACCGAGGTCTTCAACCCTCCAGACTACTTTATACCGAAGTCCCTTGCGGAGTATGCCGATACCCTGCAGCAAGAGTTTCTGGAAGACTCAGATTCCGATGACTCCTCTTCTGAAGATACTCCGGTCGATAATGTGGACCAGCCAGTTCGGTCGGTGCCCACTGTTGAAGACCTAACTGTTGATCTTCCCAGTGAAACCGTGGTTCCAGCCGAAGCGACTCTCCCCATTGTGAATGAGCTCCCTCCAGAAACCGGTCTTCAAGTCGGTGGTGATGCAAGTTTTGATGCTGATATTGAAGAACTTTTTTCCTGATTTTGTACTTTTTTTCTTTGTAACCGAACTATGCCCCTTTGTAATGACTTTTCTTTGAATGAAAATTTTACGCAACTCTTATTCCGGTTGTGATATGTGTGCCTGTATTTTGTAATGTCTTCTATTACTTCAACTGTTATTTCGGTTTTGGCTGGTTAAAATATGCTTACTAGCCAACCACTCCTTAGCCGATATAATCACTTCAGCTGAGGAGTACAATGTGTTTAATCTAGCCAATCCAGTTTCAGTCGTACCCTTACTTAGGCTGAAGAGTAACAAGAGTTGGTTTATTCCAGCCAACCATTCTTCAGCCATGCACTTACTTCGGCTGAAGAGTAACAAGAGTTGGTTTATTCCAGCCAACCACTCTTCAGCCATGCACTTACTTCGGCTGAAGAGTAACAAGAGTTGGTTTATTCCAACCAACCACTCTTCAGCCTTGCACTTACTTCGGCTGAAGAGTAACAAGAGTTGGTTTATTCCAGCCAACCACTCTTCAGCCTTGCACTTACTTCGGCTGAAGAGTAACAAGAGTTGGTTTATTCCAGCCAACCACTCTTCAGCCATGCACCTACTTCGACTGAAGAGTAACAAGAGTTGGTTTATTCCAGCCAACCACTCTTCAGCCATACCCTTACTTCGGCTGAAGAGTAACAAGTGTTGGTTTATTCCAGCCAACCACTCTTCAGCCTTGCACTTACTTCGGCTGAAGAGTAACAAGTGTTGGTTTATTCCAGCCAACCACTCTTCAGCCTTGCACTTACTTCGGTTGAAGAGTAACAAGAGTTGGTTTATTCCAGCCAACCACTCTTCAGCCATACCCTTACTTCGGCTAAAGAGTAACAAGTGTTGGTTTATTCCAGCCAACCACTCTTCAGCCTTACCCTTACTTCGGCTGAAGAGTAACAAGGGTTGGTTTATTCCAGCCAACCACTCTTCAGCCTTGCACTTACTTCGGCTGAAGAGTAACAAGAGTTGGTTTATTCCAGCCAACCTCTAAGTTAGTTTTTCCAGCTAACTTAGAATAAAATGCTTGTATTAAACCTAATCTATACTAAGGCTAACTCTTACAAAAAATAACTTGTGCTGAAAAAGAATTGCTTGTTTTATTTGAAGGAAAAAAAAAATTACATTTGTTTGAAGAAGAAAAGCTAAAAGTAAAATAACTTGAGATTGGCTGTATTCCATGGCCTAGGGATTGCCTTGCCATCCTTGTCTTCTAGGTGGTATGCCCCTTTGCCTGCTAACCCAACCACCTTATAAGGACCTTCCCAATTTGGGCCTAACTTGCCATCTCCTGGGATCAAGGTGTTTCTCATTACTTTGCGTAGTACCCAGTTCCCAATCTTGAATTGTCTTGGATGCACCTTTTTGCTGTATTTTCTGATTAACTCTCGTTGGTATGAGGCGATGTGGACTAGTGCTTTTTCTCTTCTTTCTTCTGCAAGGTCGAGTTCTAAGGCTATGGCTTCTCCATTTAAGTTTGGATCAAAATTTTCGCTTCGGATTGTGGGGAGGCCGACTTCTAGTGGGATCACTGCTTCCATTCCATAGGCCAAGGAGAATGGTGTTTCTCCAGTTGATCGCCGAGGCGTGGTGCGGTAAGCCCATAAGACGTGAGAAAGTTCATCTGCCCATTTGCCTTTTGCTTTCTCTAGCCTTTTCTTTAGTCCATCCAAGACAACTTTATTTGATGCTTCAGCTTGCCCATTTGCTTGAGGATATGCCGGTGTAGAATTGTAGAACTCTATCTTGTATTCTTCACAAAAGCTTCTAAAGATTCTGCCGTCGAACTGAGTTCCATTGTCTGAGATCAGTGCTTTTGGTATACCAAACCGAGTGATGATATTCTGCCAAACAAACTTCTTCACGTCTTTTTCTTTGATTGACACCAATGCTTCTGCTTCCACCCACTTTGTGAAGTAGTCTGTTGCTGCGAGGAAGAATTTTCTGCCCCGGGCGCTGTTGGAAGTGGTCCTACTATGTCCAAGCCCCACATTGCGAAAGGCCATGGGCTGGTTAATGGTAGGAGTTCTCTTGCTGGTTGATGTATTTGGTGCGCGAATTTTTGGCATTTCTCACACTTCTTCACATATTTTTCTGAGTCTGCTTGCATATATGGCCACCAATATCCTTGCGAAATAGCCCTGTAAGCGAGCGACCTTCCCCCTTGATGACTTCCACGCACCCCTTCGTGTATTTCGAACAAGAATGCTTCTACTTTGCTGGGATGAACGCACTTGAGATAAGGCCCAGAGAATGACTTCTTGTATAATGCTGAAGATGGAGATAGCCAAAATTGCTGCGACTTTGCCCTTATTTTGTTGGCTTCTTTTTTCTCTTCTGGTAGGATGCCGTCTTTCAGGAACAGGATGATGGGATCCATCCAAGAAGGGCCTAATTCTGTACAACATACTTCTTCTGCTTCGGGGTCTTTTATGCTTGGTCTTGGTAAGAAGTCGATGAGTAATGGATGAGGGATTGATGTATCTGCCATTGAGGCCAGGCCTGCCAGTTCGTCCGCTCGGCAGTTTTCCTCCCTGCCAATTTGTTCTATCCTTACCACATCAAACTTCTTGATCTCTATTCTGACTAACTCTTGGTACTTGGCCATTCTGTCGTCCTTTGCTTCGTATTCGCCAGAAATTTGGTTTACCACCAGCAGAGAGTCACTGTATACCATTAGTTCGGTTGCTTTCATGAAGTGTGCTGACTTGAGTCCTGCGAGAAGCGCCTCATACTCCGCTTCATTGTTGGATGCTGGGAAGCCAAGGTTGATTGCTTGCTCTATAACCAGGCCGTCTGGAGAGATGAGGACTATGCCAAGCCCTGCACCATGTCGGTTGGATGCTCCATCCACAAAGAGCTTCCACATCTCTCCAACGAATAGTTTCCAGCAAGTGGAAGGATCAGATGATGTCGTGAGGTCAAGAATGGTGTTTTTTTCAAGGTCCATGTTGGCTGTCTGTCCTTCGTCCTCTGTTTGAACTGTTGGTGAGCCTTTGTTTGTCTCTTCCTTGTTGTCCTTAGTATGGTCTGCCTTGGTGCTTGATTGACTACCTTCTACTAGGGGTTGCGCTATTCCGGCGTCAACTTCCGTCCCTAGTTCGGTTGTGTCAGTTAGGTCGACTGGGCAGATATGATGACTTCCAGGAGTAAATTCTGCGATGAAGTCTGCCAAAGATTGGGCTTTTATTGCGGTTTTGGGTTGGAATTTTATGTCGAACTGTCCCAACTCTACTGCCCATTTCAAAATTCGCCCACTAAAGTTCGCTCTTTCAAACAGAGCTTTTAGTGGAAAGGCTGTGAGGACGACTATGGTGTGGGCGTGAAAGTAGTGCGCCAATTTTCTGGATGCCATCATTAATGCTAATGTTAGTTTTTCCAAGGGCAAGTACCTTGTTTCGGCTCCCAACAATGTCTTACTGACATAAAAGATGGGCAAGTGCTGTATTCCTTCTGCACGAACCAACACTGCGCTGACTGCGTGCTGAGAGACTGCCAGGTATAGAAAGAGTTCTTCACCAAGTACTGGTGTAACAAGTAGTGGTGGGGAAGACATGTACTCCTTCAAGCTTTCCAGAGCTCGGTCGCATTCTTCATCCCACTCAAACTTGGCTTTTAAAGCTTGGAAGAATGGTCGTAGTCTGTCTGATGACCTGCTTATGAACCGGTTGAGTGCAGCTGCCATACCAGTGAGATGCTGCACTTCTTTGGCTGAGTTTGGTCTCTCCAACTCCTGGATTGCTTTGATCTGAGAGGGGTCTGCTTCTATACCTTGGTTGGTCACCAGGAAGCCCAAGAATTTGCCAGATCCAACTCCGAATGCGCATTTGGACGCATTGAGGCGCAACTTGTGTTTCTTCAGGATCTGGAACATCTCGTCTAGGTCTTTAAGATGGTCATTCTCATCCTTGCTTTTGACCACCATATCGTCGATGTAAGCCTCCATTGTTCTGCCTAACAATGGTTCGAACATCTTGGTGACCATCCTTTGGAATGTCGCCCCTGCGTTCTTTAGGCCAAAGGGCATGACCTTGTAGCAATATAGCCCCCTTGGTGTTGTGAAGGATGTGACCTCCTGGTCTGGTTCATGCATGGCGATCTGGTGGTAGCCTCTGTATGCATCCAGAAAGCTAAGTTGGTTATGCCCTGCCGTTAGGTCCACCAGTTGATCTATCCTTGGTAGAGGAAAGCTATCTTTTGGGCACGCCTTGTTGACTGTTTTGTAGTCGACGCAGACACGCCATTTACCATTCTTTTTTGGCACTACAACTGTGTTGGAGATCCATCTTGGGTAGTGTACTTCTCTTATTGCTCCTGCCTCCAGCAGGTTGCCTACCTCTTCTGCCACTATTTCGGCGTGGTGGAGTGCCGACCTGCGTGTGCGTTGAATGACTGGTCTGGCGGATGGGTGGACATTGAGTTGGTGACTGATGAAGTTTGGGTCAATTCCTGGCATGTCGTAGGGTGTCCAGGCAAACACTTCGATATTAGAGGTCAAGAATTCCAAGACCTCTAATCTCTCAGTGCTGGACAACGATAAGCCAAGCAAGAAGAACTTATCCGGGTTCTTCTCATCTATCTTTACCTCCACCAAGTCCTCCACCGCTTTTTGATCAGCTTCTTTGCCGACATCCGCGAATAGTTCATTACTTTCTGGTTCTTCCACCGAATGAACGTATCCTTTGGCAGCTCAGCTTCCATTCGCTGTGGCGAAGCATTGTTTTGACATGATCTGATCGCCATAGACTTCTTCAATTATGCCGGTGTCATTGGGGAACCGCATTACCTGATGGTATGATGACGCTACCGAACGCATGGCATGCAGCTATGTTCTGCCCAGGATGATGTTGTATGTGGAGGGGACCTTCAATACCCAGAACTCCACTTGTTTTGTTACACTCCCTGCTCTGACTGGAAGGATTATTTTGCCAACAGGCCACTCTGGCATGGAGTTGAATCCAATCGGGGGAGAAACTGCAGGCGCCAAGTCTTTGTCTTGCAGCTTCAGTTGCTTGAATGTGTCGTAGTACATGATCTCACATGAACTACCCTGGTCAATCAGAATCCGCTTGACGTCAAAATCCTTGACTCGGAGAGTGACGACCAGCGCATCATTGTGAGGACAGTATATTCGATCCAAGCCTTTATCCGAAAAGGACATGACATTTGTTGCCTCTGTTTTCCCCTTCTTGGTAGCAGGTTGGGTACTTAACACTTCCCTAAAGTGCTCAACCTTCTTGATTGATCCCCTGAGCTCGCATACACGCTCAGGTTCAAAGACTCCATGTATTACATTGATGATTCCTTGAGGCGGTGCATCGATTGTCATTCTGTTGGGATGGTCATTATGATCTTGGGGGGCCGGTTGCGTCCCTCCTTCAATGTATTTGTCCAAGTGGCCTGCTGCCACCAATTCTTCCAAGTGCTGTCTCAGTGGCGTGCAATTCTCAGTTCGGTGCCCCTTTTCTTTGTGGAAGGTGCACCGTGATCTGTCGTCGTAATTTTTCTGAGCTTCCCCTAGCTTGGCTGGCCACTTGACAAAAGGCTCATCTTTTATTTCGCTCAGAATCCGATATATTGGTTTTTTGAACACCGTTGTTATGGCAGTGCGGATTCTCAACCATCTTTTGTCTGGGTCTTCTCCGTTATCTCGTCTGCCACGCCCGTTTTTATTCTGCCGATCTACTGTATTGACCTTTGCTGAGGTCTTTTTTTCTAGTACTGTGGTTGCACCAGATTTTGCTTTGGCACGTGCGCCATCCTCTTCTACCCTGATGTGCTGATGCACTCTCTCCATCAGGGCTTCCATGGTAAGGGGTGGCGTCATAGTAATCGAATCCCTTAGTCTGTTCCCTACTGGTAGGCCTCTTTTATATTGCGCAATGGCTAGATTGGTGGGGCAGTCTCCAATCTGGTTGAATGTCTCCCAGTAGCGACTGTTGTAAGATCTGAGGGTCTCTTTTTCACCCATGTCGATGGAGAGTAACTGGTCTATCTCCACCGGTGTTTTAGTGTTTGTTCGAAACCTCGTTACGAACGCTTCTGCCAATTGGGCCCAGGAGGCTATGCTACCCTCTGAGAGTTTTTCGAACCAAGTCAAGCCTAGGTCGCCAAGACTTGACGGGAAGAGTATGCACATTAAGGCCTCGTTTCGCCTGTACACAGCCATGACTTGGCGAAAGTGGCTCAGGTGCGAATACGGGTCCGTCTTCCCTTCATATGTAGTGAATTTAGGCTGAAGGAAGCCTGATGGTAGGGGCGCGTTTTCGATTGCTGGAACAAACGGCGAAGTCTGTAGTCTTGCCAATGCCTTGTCCGTTGGTTCGTAGGCCGGTCGCGGTATTGGCATTCCAACCTCGACGCTTCCATGCGTCCGAGGGGCCAACCGTTGTAAGGCCGAAACTCGGTGTGGATCCCTTGCCCTGGCATCCTTCTTGCATCGTGCTTTTTCTTCGAGCACGGTTCGTAAGTCGGATGACCTGGGCAGCTCTGTTTGTCTAGATCTGGTTTAGTGTGAATGTGAAGGCCAATACGTGCTTCCTTCAGTGTATGATCTTTCGGACCTCGTCCTCTCAGACCTGGAGTGACGAGTCCTGGAAGATAAGGAATGAGTGTCGCCTGTCCTGAGGCTTCTGCTCTCTCCTTGGGAGGGTGTAGTATTCCTACTACGATTCTCTGAGTGGCGAGGGGGCGTTTTGTGCTTGCGCCCCTCTCCTGTCACCACATCTTTAGTCTTCATCTGGCGTTTTAATGCTTCCATGTCCGCCGCCATCTTCCGAATTAGTTCATCTTGTTCCCTCACGCGATCTTCCAGGGCTTGAGGATCAATCCTCCTCCTTTGCCTATCAGGACTTTGAGAGTGAGAGGGCTACTATTCCGCCTTCCCCTGCCACTCCTCCTGGAGTTATGTTGTTGGGGTTCCAGATTTGCCATAGGAGGGACAGAGAGTAATCCTTCTCGCCTTACGCCCCCGTCTAGAGTTAGCCCGTCGACGGCGGACTGCGGTAGTTCTTCAATGTGTGCCATTGATTTGAGAAAAAGGAGAAGCTTAGTCAAGAGGTTTTTTTTTCTCGTCTGTTGTTCCCACAGGCGGCGCCAATTGTACGGGGAGGAAATAATTCTCCTCGTATAATCCTGTTGACCAAGTCCACGCTCCTCCGTACGACGTCGCTTTGTTACCTGAAAACACAAACGTGAGCTAGCCGGCGGGTGTGTGCCGGAAACCTCTCCGATGCCTAAGTCAGAAAACTTGACAAATAGACAAAGCTCTATGTTCTCAGAAAAATTGTGTTCAATTACCTCCTCCAAGGTGTTGTTTGTGAGCCTTTATAGGTTTCGAGTGGCATAATCCTAGTAGGACTTTTATTTCTCCATGCAGAGTCCTCCTAGGATTCATGCTCCTAAGGATAATGCTTATCCTTTTACACCCTCCCCCACTGCTTAAACCAAGTGGGATGGTTTTCCCTTTGGCCGAACTACCATTTGACCGAAGTAACACTGGCTATGCTGAGCCACAGAGAAGACCGAACTATCCTTAGCTCGGTTTTCTCCTCCAACTCCTTATCTCGGCTTTCCCCCGTTCAACCATGATGCGTTTAGACCAAGCTTCTGAGTAGCAAGCTCTGGCCGATCTAACCACAATACACCGCAACCGGACTAACTTTAAGACCGGAATAATATCAAGTTACCTTCAGACCGGAGTAGCTTTACACCATCTTGGGCCGAAGCAATTACACCTCTCCTAACCGGAGTAACCATACCTCTCCCGGGCCGGAGTAACTATGTTTCTTCTGGGCCGGAATTACGACCTTTTACTGAGTCCTTCACACTTTGGGCCATAAAGCCCATCTTACAGCTCGGTCCAATTCTCTCCAAAAATTACCCTCTCAGTAACATTATCACAAAAATCTTAATTTCATTTTTAAATTATAAATTGTCACAACTCTATAAGATCATGTAACATATATCACAAAAATGTATAACAAGGTGCATATCATATATATTGCATATTGGACAATTTTTTAAAAAATTAATAATCAACCTTTTACTTAGGGGTTGTTTGGTGTGTCCTAAATAAGTGCACTTTTTTGTCTTTTTGGACTAAAAAGTTGAGGAAAAAAATATGATTGTTTGGGTTAACTTTTTGACTTTTTATGAAAAAATGTGTATTAAAAAATTATAAAAATTAGTATGTATGGAAAAATTAAAATTGGGAGTTGTGCAGCAGTAATTTTTGAATTTTGGTGAATAATGATAACTTTTTAACTTTTTAAGTAACTTGTTAACATTTTTACTTTTTTTTATCTTTCTAAACTTGGCCTTAAGTAATGATTAACATATTAACCTGTTGAATAAAAATATAAATGGATGATCGGCTAAACTAACTTTAATTGGTTCGTATTCTTATTTTGTAGTGCTACTCTTAGAACTATTCTAAAATAAGTTATGTTATTTGGCATATTGAGTGTTAAATAATTAAATAATTCTCAAACTAAATTGACCTCATCTTCATGGATTGAGTTAGATCTATTCTAGCATTGATTTGGTTCAATTTTGAGCTCAAGAAACTCAGAATAAACAAATCAGCATAGTTTAGAAGGTCGAATTTAACCCCCCAAAAAAATAGTAAAAAAGAAGGTGAATCGGGTGGAGGAAAATTTTGGTTGACTGATGGTCAAACCAAGTCTGGTCAAAAGTGAGACTTGAACCCATAACATATTACGTGCAACACATGGAGAGATATAGCCCGCAAGGCATAAGATATCATGTAGGTGGATGAGTAAAGTGTGTGCTAATACATGTCAAATTAATTGCAAATGTCATTCATGTGCCAAATTTTAGGCGGGGGCATGGATAGGAATTTTTAGACTTAGCGAAGTTGGACTACGTCAGAAGAGGGAAGGACAATAGTTACCTTGAATTGTTATTAGAGCACTGACAATTGAGACAATGTGCTAGAATAGAAATGAAATGGTGATTGTGTGTGTTAAAATTTGTTTACACAACTAAATAGAATCCTTTATAGAGATTCAGGGAATAAAATCGAAGAGCACATGCACTCGATAGAATTAACATATGCGACAAGCAACAAAATGTCTAAAATGGTTGCTATCAATCGTATCACAACTCTCATTTTTGCCTTAGTCATACTCATATGAATTTCTATGATTTTGCCTTGTTAAGTTTGCAGACTTTGATTTGTTTTACGTAAGTAAAAGTTCCTATATGGTTTTGTGCTATTATGTTTTACCTAAGTGTTATATGCATGTTTTGTTCCTTGCTTTGAGTGTTGAGCCTAGGCTATCTATCCTTGTTATCTTACGCCTTACGCCTAGGTCACACCTTTAAACCTCTTACACCTAAGCCGTTAAGCGTCAATACCTAGGACTATCTTGGAACCACCTTGGTTAACCTCCACCTTCAACCTGTCATCTTGGCCGAGATGTGCATCACCTAGGCCGAAGTGTGCATCGCCTAGGCCAAGATGTGTATCATCTAGGCCGAGATGTTTATTATCTAGGCATTCAAGATCCTTGATCCTTGAACCTTGTAGCCTTGTTGTGCACCTTAGCCAGCACCAAGCAATCTTGTTCCTTGACCTGGACAACCTAGGCCGAGGTGTGGCACATCTAGGCCGAGGTGTGGCACACCTAGGCCAAGTGTTATCCTTCCTAACCGAGATATGGGAAACCTTACTTGCCCGAAGCTTATGTTTTGATCCGGGATCATTGCCTTATCAGAGTGCTTATGCCACCTTACTTGTTATACACACTTTGTCATACCCTTGTTTTTCACTCTAGCACCTTTTTGAGAAGATTTGACCAGATGATGCCACGTGTCCCAGAAGTGGGTATTAGTCAGGTTAGCAGTGAGAAACCCATATCATTTTGCCATATCTTTGCCTTGTAGAGAGAGGAGCTCTAATAAGAAGAAGGAGTTCTTAGAGTGAGAACTAGATTTCCAAGCTTAATCTTCATACCTTGGACCATTGGATTCGTGTTTCGAGGTTAGATTCTTGATCTACTCTTGTTGTTCTTTATGTTAATCTGATCACATTACATGATCTAGCATGATTCATGAGTCATGCATTGATTTAAAGTTTTGTTTTAGAAAGAGAAAGTGATGTTCTTGTATTTTTTAAAGAAACTC
Source organism: Camellia sinensis (assembly GCF_055761805.1). Taxonomy (NCBI): domain Eukaryota; kingdom Viridiplantae; phylum Streptophyta; class Magnoliopsida; order Ericales; family Theaceae; genus Camellia; species Camellia sinensis. The sequence continues at coordinate 68,190,895 of NC_138972.1, forward strand.
ATGTTTTGATCGAAAAGTTTGTAACAAGTCCTATGTTTTTGTGTTTGTTTCTATGAAATCTTCAAGTATGGACACCCAGGTCCATACTTTTGAACTCATCTCATGAAATCTCAGATTTTGAATAAAAAGTTATGATGTTTGGCATTCATGTTTTTCATGTTATTCAATGGGGGAAACCCAGATTGCCAGACTACATTTCCCTAAGTGTGGCCACCGAGACCCACTCTTGCCTAGACCTTACACCTAGGCCGAGCATTGTATCTCACCTTGGCCTACCTTGCATGATCACTTGCACCTAGTCTATCTCGCATGCGCACCTAGGCCAACCACTGTATACCTAGGCCAACCATGGTTCACCCTTGCCGGCACCTTGCAACATCTCGGCAGATAGTCACACACCTAGGCCAAGGAGACCACACTTCAGCCAAGAAGTGTGAAACCTCGGCCAAGACCTCCTGAGTTCACCCAGCTAGGCCATTTTAGCCCAACTCATCTCTGTGCATCCATTTCGAGACCTGGTTTGTACCCATCATGTTTTTCCAAGAAGAAAAATAGTGATTTGACTCCCAGCACATGTTTGCTTTGTCTTGACTTGGTTTTGGAAAGTAACGCCGGGATCTTTTTCACTCATGTAAAGTTTATTTTGAGAGTGCATTGCATAATCATCTTTAAGCATTTCTTCTTGTCTTCTTGAAGTGCATTCAGTGGACTTTGTTATGTATTTGTAGTTCTTGGATCCCTGCCTTAATTCCTTACATCCGAAAAGCTATGGTGAGTGGTATTTTTAATAAAGTTATGTTATAATGTTTTGATAAAAGTTTTGCTTTGTTTTGGAAAAGTATTTGATTAAGCATGAATGATTATCCCTTAGCTTTTGTATCAAATATTATCTTTGTTTTGATGACATTCTTAGAAGGTCTTTTCGTGCTAGGGGACGTTAATATACATAGCACCCACATTTGAGATATCTCATTTGCCACCGACAGTCATGAACGGATGGGTTTGTCTAATTGATTTTGGGTTGGTTATTTCTTTATTTTTTTAGGAATGTCATCATTTGTATTATATAGATGTTAATAAACATCCCAAGAAGCTTTGAAAGACTTTGATTGATGAACTTGGTTCATCCCATGTCTTGTTACAAGTTATGATATGTATTATTTCGATAAAGATCTCGGATATCATTCATTCAAACCTTTGTTACTTATATCATTCACTGAATTTTCAGTTCACCCCTCTCCTTTATATATATATATATATATATGTAGGTGATGAGCAAGAAGGCGGTGTCGCCTAAGTTTAATGTGAAAGATGCTTTGATTCATGTTTTGTATCATCTTAAAGATCATGCTTCTTGGCTTTATAGTTCATTTCTCTTGTATGTTTTAGCTTGAGAAGCCTTTTGGTTAAGAAGTAATATTTAAGTTTAATTTATTTGTATTCAAGTTGTAAGACCATGTTAATATGTATGTTATTTCATTTGATCTATGCACAACTCTTATGGACTAAATAGATTTAGATTTATTGCTTCCGCTCATGCATGCCCCATATGTATACTCTGTTGTGTGAATCTTTGTAAGTTGTCCTTTGGTAATATTGGATTACTGGCCATCACAACATCATTCTACTAGGGGCAAAATGAGGTCGTGACAAATCGGGAGAGCACTCCGATAATTAAGTCTCTCAAAAATAATCACAAAGTATTGAACTCACAAGCTAAAACGTACATTTGACCCACAACCCTCTCTTTATATAAGAACATGTGCCCTTCTCTTCTTAGAAGTCAAACTTCAATAAGACTCTTATCCCCAACAGGTATTCTAGTTGGATTGGGTTGAACCTCTTCTAACTTATCCAACTTAGGAATCCGTCTTATACTAGGACTCAGGTCCTCCTTCGATTATCTCGGATATAGTGTAATAGTATCACACCTCGGTCAATCATAACCATTCACGTGGCACCTCGATTAACAACCAAGCTACATGGATAACTCAAAAATTATGGGCTTGTTTGGTTTGTATCTAAACATACAAATTTTGCGAAATTTTTTTAAAATTTTGTATGGTTCAAAATTTTTGAAATTTGTTTCTAAAATCGGTTTCTCTCTCTTACACATCAATCAATTACTTTTTTTCTCTCCTCTCTCCTTCTTAATAACTTTTTCTCGCACACACATCTATTCAACTATAATAAAATATCAAATCATCCCAAACTCTCAAACTCCAAAATTATTTTCAAAATATATAATCAAACAAATCAAAAAAAATTCTAAATTGTCTCCTCAATTTTTATTTTTTTTTTAAATTTTATCTCAAAACATACTAAAAACACCCTGTACATTCAAGCAAGCCCGTATTCCTTTCTTCCAAGCTCCTGTCTGTTCGATCGACCTGCGAGCACAACGGCGGTGAGCTACCCGGCAGTGTGTGGCCGGAATACCCCTCCGACGATCAAGTTAGACACACACAGGGATAGAGAGAGAGAGAGGATTGAGTGTTTTGTGCAAATCTCACCAAATGTTCATCTGCCAAAGCATGGGGGGCGCAAACATACTTGTATACCTTCTGCGCCCTAAATCTACTCACATCAATCTCTCGACACGTGGTGCTACTATCCTACCTGTCACCACAAATCCAGCTGAACATCACCTACCTAAACTGGCAGCCCACTCTACTGGGAACTCGACAGCCGGGATGCAGCATCTCGGCTCCCTACGGCCATGCTGCACTTCACACCCAAATGCTCTAATAACTGAGCTCCGTAAAAGCCGAGCTTGGTGTATTCCGACAAAGCCGAGCTTGAAGTAGGGCATGCCGAGCCACAGGTGCTCCGTTAACCAAAGGCCTTCATGCCGAGCCACGGGTGCGCGCCTTCCGACCGAGCAACGCACGAACCGTGGAACCCTGTGAGGCTACGGACATCTCAGCCGAACCCTCACTTGACTGGCTTTCGTACAAAGTCCGAGTAGCTCGGTTCCACACGCCCTTTGCCATTACCGAACAAAAATCCCTTCTGGATAGGCCCAAGCTACCACGGCCCAAATGTGTTTGGCCCACAATTTGTCCGGCATTACCACGGCCCAATCCAGATCATAAATCTCCCTCTCAATTCCCCCTTAATTCCGTCCGTGCAAGCGCGGCCGGGATTACTTGTTCTAACCGGGGTAACACTTCCTCGGTTCTCAGTTTACAAGACGGTGACCGGGTTAGTTGACATACCTGTCTTCAAAACTTGCCCGGTCGACGCCTCGATTCACTATCTTGTCTCTTCAGTACTGACGCCGCCGTCAATAGGGACACGTGTCGTGCGTTGATTGGCCTCGAGCAACCAAACCTGACGTCCCCTCGTATTCAAAATTTTTGGCGGTTCCTTGGGCCTATATACATGCCCAGTCTGTCTTCATTTCGTTCTTACTGACTCTCTTCCATTCTAAGCGTCTTGAAGCTGCAGTGCCCACGCCAAGCCTCCATTCTCGCCCTTCCTCTGTGTTTGTGCTTGAAGGAACTGCATCTACCTCTACTCTGGTAAGTCCTTCGAGCTCTTTGTTGCTATTTCATTTGTTATTCCACGCTTTAGGGCACATAATCCATAGATTTTAGGGTATAGGCCCCCCAAAACCCTCTCATGCCCCTTGCACTCGTTGCTGTTCTTCATCCTCCCTGATGAACACCTGAAGATCTGGGGTGGACCGGGCTCCAGGTCTTCTTTTGATCCCAAAAAACATTAAGACTGAGTAACTTACAAGTTTGCCCAAAACCTTAGTAGAAATCGAGGTAAACAGAGGACTTGGCCGCTGGACCGGGCTAACAACTAGTCCGCTTGAGCGACCGAGCTCCTTGGTTTGCCTTTGCGACCGAGGTGGTCTGGCACTCTTCATGACCAAGATAAAGTCAAGCTCCTTTTGCCCGACCGCGCTTCCGCTTACACTTACCCTCTTTTTCCTACAGAGTCCAAGGGGACCACAGACCAATACTGAGGCTCTCAAAGACCGAACAGCCATTAAACACCAGTTTGTGCCAGACCACCTCAGCCGAGCTAAATCAGCCGGCTACACATGGGGCGCTTCCACTTCCTTGTTGATACTCCGGCTGCCCTGGCCGTATTCCGGGAAGAGTATGGCATCCCAGTCGACGTCCACCTAGAACTCGGTGAGATTGAGACAATCCCTTAGGGCAGATTAGACCAGTGCCCCTTCACCGTGCTATCCATCATTGAAGGAGGCCTCCGCTTCCCGGTCAACCCACTGCTGACCGAATTCTTGCGCCGCACCGGGCTAGCACCCACTCAAGTCTCAACAAACACTTACCGAATAATCAACAGGGTCCACAAGTTAAACAACCGGCTAGGAACCAACTTAGGTTTAGCCGAGATACTTCGTCAATACACCCTTGGACACACGGGCGATGGCTTTGCCTATTACTTAAAAATTCGACCGGGCAAACAAAAAATAGTGACCGGTACCCCAGACAAGGACTTACACGATAACGACTTCTTCTAGGTGTCTGGTAACTATGAAACAGCCGACATACCGGGCTGGTTCATTAGCAAGAACTTCGGCGAGACATGTAAGTCGTGCTAACTGCTCGGTCAATTTATCTTTCTTTAATATTTTGTACTTGACACTTTTCTTCTTTCCTTTGCAGCAATCCAAGCCTTGCAAGCCAACTACCACTACCCAAACGAAGCAGCCATCAGGACCGTGCTCTGTTACCGTAACCGGGATTGTAACGAGCTCCTCGGCTACACTCCAACATACCGGTACTCAGCTCCACGCCGGAGTAAGGTCATAGACTTTTTCCGTGCTCCATCACCTCTTCTAGATCCCACACTACCAAACATCCCCTTCATCCGTTAAACCGAGGCAGAAGAAATGGCAAAGAGAAGCCGTATCAAGAACCTGCTCACAGCAACTTCGACCGAGATCCCAAGCATCCAAACTCGCTCACCTGCTGCCGGTCAATCCAATGGGACCGTGGTTGCCTTGGCTTCTCCTGCTGCCGGTCAAGCCAGCAGAGACACACGCCGGGCTGGCAAAAGGCCTCGTGCAGACCCTTCTGCCGAGCTAGTGACCGAGCTAAACACCGGGGCAAGGATATCCCGGTAATGGCTTCAATCGAAGGTGACAAAGAGCACCTGCTCGCTTTTGACCTCTCCAAGGCCCTTCTCCTACCGAGCGACGTGGTCGGCAGCGACCACGTACCTGACACCCGGTTGGTGAAGTCAGCGATCAAGTCCATGACTAGGGTAAGAATCTCAAACTTCTAAATCAAATCTTCTACTCAAATTTTCACAAGTGTTTGCACGGTTTCCTCTCTGATCAAGTTTTCTTCTTGCAGGCCATCCAGAAGCAACACTTGGTCATGGAGCGAATTCACTGACTGCGCCAGAAGGCCAATGACTTTGCTAGTCAGGTTACCAGCCTCCAAACCAAGCTCGGGCGGGCCAAGTCTTCTCTGCAAATCGCAAATACGGACAACGACAAATTGCTCGGGTAGCTTGGTGCCGTGGAGCAGAAAAGAGATGCAATAAAGGCCGAGCTTGAGGCATTGAAACAGTCAAGGGAGAAGGATCTAGAGGACGCCAATAATGCCGGCTTCAAGGAGGCCGAGGAGAGCTACACAAAACAGGTTCATGCCACCCAAGATATCTACTTCAAGGCGGGTTGGAAGACTGCTTGTGAACAGCTCGGCCAAGGACTTGGGACCGACATATTTGCCTCTCCTCCAGCTCTCTTCTTGCCGACTTACCTTGTGCCATACGCCAACGATATCTTCGCCGCATTGCAGGCTGAGGCCGAAGAAGAAGGAGAAAAAGAAGCCGAGGGTGATGCTCAACAAGAGAACCATCCAGAGCAGCCCAACGCCCAAGATCAAATAGCAACAATCAACCTGGAGCCAACCGAGGATGAATTCCCTGACCTTTCCCCCTAGCTTAGTTTTCTTTGTTTCCTTTTTTGGCTTGCACATGTAACCGGGCTATCCGCCCCTCCTCTTGTAATTACTTTTCACATCAATGAAAAAACTCAATTTCTTTCAAGTGTTTGTACGGTCTTCAAGCAAAATAGCTTAAACCGAACAAGATACCTCGGCAAGACTAACCAGGTTGATTAACCGAAGTAAAACATCTCGATTTCAAACTAAAAGTTAAGCAAATCGCCAACTCATTTAACCTGAGTTAGACATCACGGTTGAGAATCTAAGAGTTGAACAAAACATCAACTCATTCAACCGGAGCAAGACATCTCGGTTGAGAATCTAAAAGTTAAGCAAAACATCAACTCATTTAACCGGAGTTAACATCTCGGTTGAGAATCTAAAAGTTGAGCAAAACATCAACTCATTCAACTGGAGTAAGATATCACGGTTGAGAATCTAAGAGTTGAACAAAACATCAACTCATTCAACCGGAGTAAGACATCTCGATTGAGAATCTAAAAGTTGAGCAAAACATCAACTCATTTAACCGAAGTTAACATCTCGGTTGAGAATCTAAAAGTTGAGCAAAATATCAACTCATTCAACCGGAGTTAACATCTTAGTTGAGAATCTAAGAGTTGAACAAAACATCAACTCATTCAACCGGAGTAATTCATCACGGTTGAGAATCTAAGAGTTGAACAAAATATCAACTCATTCAACCGGAGTTAACATCTCGGTTGAGAATCTAAGAGTTGAACAACACATCAACTCATTCAACCGGCGTAAGACATCTTGGTTGAGAATCTAAAAGTTGAGCAAAACATCAACTCCTTCAACCGGAGTAAGACATCACGGTTGAGAATCTCAAAATTGAAAAGCAACAATCAGAATGCTACGGCAAAGATGAGACACTTCTATATATTGACAAAAAGAACATTACATTCTGAAGTGTAAGGTAAAAAATTCCCTTGCCCAAAAAGAAAACAAAAGCTAAAAATAATACAATTTGAGCTTGGCCGCATTCCATGGCCGGGGTATTCCTCTGCCTTCCAGGTCCTCCAAGTGGTATGCCCCCTTGCTCGCCAAACCGATTATCTTGTAGGATCCTTCCCAGTTTGTCCCTAGTTTGCCTTCTTCTGGCACCAAGGTATTGCCCATGACCTTCCTCAAGACCCAGTCACCTACTTTGAACGGTCTAAGGTGCACCATTTTGTTGTATTTCCTTGAGAGCTCTTGTTGGTAGGCGGCCACATGGATGAGAGCCTTTTCCCGGCGTTCTTCCACGAGGTCCAATTCCAGGGCAATGGCTTCGGCGTTCAGTTCTGGCTCAAAACTTTCACTTCTGAGGGTGGGCAGTCCAACTTCCAAAGGTATGACCGCCTCCATGCCATATGCCAAAGCAAAAGGCCTTTCCCCGGTAGATCGCCGCGGGGTTGTTCGGTATGTCCAAAGGACGTTGGGGAGTTCCTCGGCCCATTTTTTCTTGGCTTTCTCAAGCCTCTTCTTCAACCCATCAAGGATAGTCTTGTTTGATGCTTCGGCTTGACCATTAGACTGTGGGTAAGCCGGGGTAGAGTTGTAGAATTCAATCTTTAAATCTTCACAAAATCCTCTGAATAGGCGACTGTCAAATTGCGTGCCGTTATCAGAGATCAGAATTTTTGGGACGCCAAACCACGTTACCACGTTCTGCCAGACAAACCACTTGACGTCTTTCTCCTTGATTGTTGCCAAAGGCTCTGCTTCAACCCATTTGGTGAAGTAGTCTGTGACCGCAATGAAGAACTTCCGGTTGCCTGGTGTAGTTGGGAGTGGTCCCACTATATCGAGCCCCCACATCGCAAAGGGCCAAGGGCTGGTGAGGGGAAGAAGTTCTTTGGCCGGTTGGTGAATTTGGTGGGCAAACTTCTGGCACTTCTCACACTTGTGAACATACTTCTGCACGTCGGCTTGCATGTACGGCCACCAGTAGCCTTGCGAAATAGCTCGGTAGGCCAAAGATCTGCCCCCTATGTGACTGCCACAGATGCCTTCATGAATTTCGTACAGGAAGGCGTCCACGCTGCTCGGGTGCACACACTTTAGATAAGGACCGGTAAAGGACTTCTTGTATAAAGCGCCTGACGGAGAGAACCAAAACCGCTCTGACTTCACACGGACTTTATGTGCTTCCTTCTTCTCGGCTGTAAGGGTCCAGTCTCTGAGAAAGAGGATAATAGGGTCCATCAATGACAGACCTAGTTCGGCACAGAGTACTTCTGTCTGCCCAGTTTCCTCAATGCTGGGCCGCGGAAGGAATTCAATCAGGAGAGGGTTGGGAGATATGCTATCAACCATGGAAGCAAGGACGGCCAATTCATCTGCTCGGCCATTTTCTTCTCGGCCGATCTATTGGACCCTTATTGCCTGGAATCGCTTGATATGGTCTCTGACCAGAGCTTGGTACTTCACCATTCTGTCATCCTTTGCTTCATAAACCCCAGAAACTTGGTTAACCACAAGCTGGGAATCACTGTAAACCATTAGCTCGGATGCCTGCATCTGAAGCGCCCTCTTGAGTCCGGCCAAAAATGCTTCGTACTCAGCCTCGTTGTTTGAGGCAGGGAATTCGAGGGTGATAGAATGTTCTATAGTCAGCCCGTCTGGCGAAATCAGAACTATATCTAGCCCGGCACCGTGACGGTTCGAGGCTCCATTAACAAAAAGTTTTCATATTTCGCCAACAAAGAGCTTCCAACAGTCTGAGGGGTCCTGAGAGGCTTGAAGGTTGATGGGATCACGGTTGTTCGGCGGTTCGGCTTCAAGTTCTGTGCTGGGTGGTTCCACTTCAGCCCCTCTCGGTGATTCGGTACCGGACTCAGCAAGTTGATCTGTAATGCCTAAGTCTGTAGGCGAATCGCCGGGTTGCAATATTATGCCGGCTGCAGGCTCTATGCTGTATTGTTCCATTTTTTTTCCCCTTGGTGATGCGATACCGGTCGGAGCAGGTTGGCCGGTGATGCCCGACTCCGTTATCGCATCGCCGGGCTGTGGTACTGTACTAACCGAAGGTTCTTTGGCGGGGCGCGCAAGTTCCGCGTCACCGTCATCGCCTAGTTGTGTTATTGCGGTCTGGCCTGCATTCACCTCCTCATCTGCCGCGACAATATCCACCGGGCATACCGGATGAGTTCCAGGTGAGAATTCGGCAACGAAGTCTGCCAATGTTTGAGCTTTTATGGCAGTGCGTGGCTGAAACTTGACGTCAAACTGTCCCAGTTCGACCGTCCACTTGAGAATTCGACCGGAGAAATTCGCCCGTTCAAACAAAGCTTTGAGGGGGAACTCGGTCAAAACGATGATGGTATGAGCATGGAAATAGTGCGCCAACTTCCTAGAGGCCATCATCAATGCCAGTGCAAGCTTTTCCAGCGGCAAGTATCTTGACTCTGTCGGTAGCAAGGTTTTGCTGATGTAGAAGATGGAGAGGTGCTTGATTCCTTCTGACCAGACAAGCACCGCGCTGATTGCGTGCTGAGAAACGGCCAGATACAGGTAGAGTTCTTCGCCAGGCTTCGGTGTGACCAACAAGGGCGCTGAAGACAAATACTACTTGAGCTCTGTCACGCCCCTGACTTGCCCCTAAAAGTTTGGGCATGACCTGAACAGAAGATGACACGTAACCTGGGTCCCTAGAGGGGCCTGCCCGGAAGCTATAAAACATAATTAATAAAAACTAAAAAGTATGACATCCATTGAGCCACTAAATCATGCCAGGATCAAAACATTTTACAGAGCAAGTACATCAAAAGCCAAAATACATTTAAGAGTTAGTTATTTACAGACATAGACAGAACTAACCCCGAGATGGGGTATAACAAAGTCATTAAGTACATATCACTTAAGCCAATAACAAAAGTGTGAATCAACATCTAACAACTTCCACAAAAGTAGGGTCCCGACTCCAGGCTTGGCTGTGCCTAGGCTGACAAAAGTATGACGATGCCGAGCTAAGATCGACCTCCTGGTTGATTACCTACAGAAATAGACATAACATAGGGTGAGCCAAGCTCAGTGAATAATAGTGCTAGTATGCTTGTAAACATATTTAATGCTGAACTCATGTAATTAGGCTGTCTCTGTACGGCTTATTGGGACAACATAATCGGTTTATAATTGTCATAATGTGGCCCCTGGCCTAAGAACTTCACACATTCGGAAAGAGTCCTTGGATTCACAATTTACAATTTATCGCATAAACCTTTGGTTCTGTTTAATTCACAAGCTCACCATAGTGCTATTCATATTTCACACATCGGCCCTTGGCCTCATAATTTCATTGTTCACAAATGGCCCTTGGCCTCATAATTTCATTGTCCACAAATGGCCCTTGGCCTCATAATTTCACATTAGGGCTCTTAGCCACATTAGCTCACAAATGGTCCTAAGCCACATTGATTCACAATGGCACTAAGCCACATTGGTTCACAAATGGCTCTAAGCCACATTGATTCACAATGGCACTAAGCCACATTGGTTCACAATGGCTCTAAGCCACATTGGTTCACAAATTTATACTTGCCTTGTTACATTCCATTAGTCATAAGTTTTCATATAAGGTGTGTATCCCTTCACAACCTTTTTCAATGTTTTCACAATTTCGTATCAAATCACTTATGGAAAACATATCATTCCATACCAATCATTTCTTGCCAACACAAGTTTAATAGTGAAATTCGTAACGTCAAGATATAACATCAATGTAGTACGATAATACTTTCTACAAGGTCACAACATCATAAATAATACATGCTGAGTAGGGATACATTGAAGTACTATTACTCACTGTGTTGTGGCGGTGCACTTCCTTTTGAGGTGTTTCCTACACATATGAAAAATCACATTAGTCCTTTTTCATCCTTGTTAAATCAATATTCGGTTCACTTACTTTGATTAAATTAACGAACATTCAAATAATATAAATTGCAGGTTTTGACCACATTAGAGGACCCAACACGCAAAACGGAGCATCCCAACTTTTCTGCCTTGAGCCGCACGTGCGGCTAGGATCTCCCGCACGTGCGGCACACCTCCCGCACGTGCGGCATTGAGACCCCGCACGTGCTTTTTTTGCAGTGTTGAAGCCCAGAATTTTTCCATTTTCCCGCACGTGCGGATTCTGCACTAAAGGTCCCAAATTTTTGCACAATTTTCTTCTTCTTATAGACATGTTTAGGCCTCAAAAATCTAGCTTTAAATTACCAATATATAAGCTCAAAGCATGTAATTACATGTGAACAAGGATCAATTTACATCTTTCATTTGAGTAAAACAAATTGTAACAAGCCCGCGGAGGGGCCTCGTGCTACTACAGTTCGGACTCGATTTGTGTCACGGTTCTTAATCTGAACCAAAGAGTCCAAATCTGGCAAATCGTTTTGAGAAACAGATTTTTGAAAAAGTAGTGCCAAACATGGAATGCTTTGCCAGATACAAAGTCGCCACCTAAATATTTTTTATGGGAGAATTTAGGAAACCCTGACTCGGTGCCGAAGGCCACATGTCCGTCATCACCGGAGTTGTCTCGGCTCGGGAGCTTGGGTACGATCGGGGAAGGTCAGCTATGAGCACCCCCTTTCGCCCGGTCCGAAGACCGGCCTCTACTAACCGTGATATCCGTTTTTGAAAACTTTACGTGTTCTCATTCCATTTATTAGCCTAGAATTACTATGTTATGCGCACAGCAAACAAGTATAGACTAGATTGCCTAATTTGGAAACAAACATTGCATATCCGTTCGGTTTGAAAATGCTTTGGAATTTGCTACTCGCAAGTAGGCTAAAACACGGATTTCAATGAGTTTTTCCAACTCAAACAATCCAACCTCCACCCACAGGCATTCGAAACAGTTTAACACATAAGCATCTAGCCACATGTTAAGCATGTTGTCATGGCAATATTCACACTCATGTGATATGCTAAAGCGGAAATACTTACATGGTACTCCGTGCCAAAACAAAGAACTGGTTAGTAAACATGCATGATCCAAGTCCATGTGAAGTGCCTAATGCATTGCATACAAAATGTCGCTAGAATAGGCTCGGCTATCCTAAACATGTCATGTGAAAATGCACAATTATCACATACTCAGTTTGGGAATTGAAGTACTAATGCAGTTAGCGTGATGCACCGAGCCTAATGCATGTAATACAAATGCATGGATGCACGCATGCATAGCATAAGGTATGCTAAATTTAAACATGCCCTAATCTACCATCATAAGCAGGTAAATAAAAGGGAAGAAAGACGTGAGGTTAGAAGACATACACACACTCACGCACACTTATTACAGATTTGCCCTCACTCGGAGGGACCGAATAAATATTACAAATTAATTAACTACACAAGCTAATTAATATTACAAATTAATTAATTTAATTAACAAATTAAATAAATTAATTAAAGCAGGAAAACGCCTCGGGAAGCGCGCCACCATGCATGGGCTGCCTCTGTTTTCCTTCCTTTCCTCCTCTGGAGGCTGTCAAAGCCTCAGGATTGATCCCTTGGACAGAGAGGAGTACCACCGGCTGAATGAAACTTCCACCGGCAGTGTAGTATGTCCATCGGCACCAAATAGGGTCTGTCGGCAGAGAAAAATGTGCCGGTCGGCACATTACACTGCTGGTCGACAGAGTATTCCTGCAGAACCTGCAACTCACAGCAACAGAGGGCAAAACAAAGCATGGCAACACAATTCAAGGCATGTATGCACCAACCATGTCTCTTATCATTGTAATGACTCAAAGGGACATGTGCCTCGGTTCTCGGACCACCAATCACGCATTTCCATGCATGATGGCCCAAGGAACCAAGCATGCAATTTTGATTTCAAATGTATGCAAACCAATCAAACAAAACTCCCAATCCCTATCACCCATTCAAGGAACAAGGAATGCATGCAAGATGCAATGCAACCTAGGCATACAAGCTAAGGATGCAACATGGCATGGCAAGGCACTTATGAAATCATGCAAACATGCATGAGACAATGCAAATGGATGGCAAGATGGTCTTATACATGAATTAGGCAACTCTAATAAGGCCTAAAACAGTGGCCAAAATGACCAAAACAAGAAGCCAAAACACATGCACACATACACATGATGGAAGGCCTACACTTGGGCATAAATCAAGCCACATTCAAGCACACTTGAAAGGGACAAACATGGACAATTAGCATGCATTATAAGCTTTGAAATCATGCTAATACATGGTGCCAAACCAAACAACAAATCAAGCCAAGCATGCACCAAATGGCCTAAGTGTTCAAAGCAAATCAACGAGGCATTGAACTACACTTAACGAGACCAAACAAGGCATGCAAAGAGGGACCAAAATCAGAGGTTTAGCATGTTAAAACAAAGCTAAAGGACTACTTAGATGGCATCTAAATGGCCCAAATACAAAAGGCATACACCATGGCCAAAACATGGAGCATTGCAACACATGCTTCCAAAGCATTAAAGAGACATGCAAGGCAATCAAACAAGCATGGAAATGGGACTGAGATGGCATGTAGGATGATTCCAAATCATCAAAACAATGCAAAGATGGCATGCTACACATGCACATACTCAAGGCCAACAAGCCCAAATACAAAGGAGCTATATAATGCATGCAAAGATCAACCCAAACGACTATGGACAGAGCTAAAACATGGCAAGATAAGCACATAATCTTCACAAATACAAGCCTAAAACATGCTCTAACAAAGGCTAACAACCTAGAACATGTTAAGGCACAAATAAGGCATTACATGGCAACTATGCTAAGCATGCATGAAGTTCCAAAACCAACTTGAAATCATGTTATATTATGGATATATAAGCATGAAAAACAAACCAAACATGCTCAACACACACTCAAGCATAGGCTTTCTTAAGAGGCCAAAGCATGTCCTTTTTAAGGACAACAAGGAGAGGGGGTGGCCCTCTCCTTCTTGGGACTTCAAAGCATCATCTTCACCACTGAAATCCCTCAAGATTTCAGTGGTGAAGAGACCTCAACACCAAAATCCCGGAGCTAGCACAAAATGGTCCAAAAAGAGGCCTTTTGAGGCCTAAGGGTGATCAACAACCCTCAAACAACAAAACACTCTTAATAAACAATAAAGAGGGCCTAAAAACAGGACTTTTTTATGTTATACAATAAGCACAAAAACAGCTCTAAGATAGGTATAAAATTAATGCAAGAATGGGGAAAAAAAGGACTTGAATCTCACCCTTGATGCCTTCTTCAACAAAGATGCTCCAATGGCCTCCTTTGGCTTGAATCCAACACCAAAACTTCAAAACACACTCCTTAGAACCTCAGCTCCAAGAGGAAGGTGAAACACTAGGTGTTTGTGTGCAATAATGAGACACAAAACACCTAGTGTGCAAATAAGAGAGGGAAAGAGAGATAGATGTGTATATCTAACCCTAAACCTAGAAAAACCAGAGCTCTCCTCTGTCTTCTCTCCTCAAAAATGTCTAAAAGCCTCTCCCTTTGCCTTAGAGAGAGCTTCTCCCTATATGCCTCTTGTAAAGCTTACAAGACAAGCTTTGCAAGAGGGAGATCCCTCCATACACGTGTATGGAGGGGAACAAAAGCAATACAGCTGTCTAAAAATATCTGCAAAAGCAGATGAACAGCAATCGGCCGGCCAAAAATGCCATCTTGGCCAAAAAGAGTGCCGGTCGGCAACAAATAGTGCTGACCGGCAACAAAGAGTGCCGGCCGGCAAACTACATTGCCGGTGGCAGCAAAAACCAGCCGGTGGCATCTAGCCACTGCCGGTGACGGGTGGGGATGGTCTACAAGCCCCACCCTGCCTCTCAAAGGCAAGATGCAAGTGTTTGGTGCAAAACCAGACACTAAACGGTCGAGTTCGGGGATCCTGAGGCAAGGCGCGCGAGCCGAGACCTCCGGGAACTCCAAACGAACACAAACAAGGATAATCACCGAGTGTTCAAACGGTGACGTCCAAGTCTTGAGGACGGTCAAAAATGGGGTGTCTACACAAATCAAATCATAAATTTACAACTTAAATTCACTCTAATTCACAAGATTTCTATTTGTTCTCACATCTCAACTCATAACACAAATGCATATCACATACTTGAAGTTAAGCAAGTCAAGTGAAGACATAGTCAAATTGAGTCAAAACATGCAAGGTAAGGTCACATTTACTCTTCATACTCACAACACCACAATTCCAACTCTTAGGAACAAGATCATAGGAACATCTTCACATAATTTATGACAAGAAGGGTTGTAGATGGACATTAGACAAACATTTACATACCTTAAGCCCAATCTTAACCTTTTTGAGGACTTCTTCCTCTATTCCTTCACTTCTCAAGTCTAAAGTTATGTTATAAGTTCCTTTGGTTTGTCAAATGTCTAAGGTCACATATATATATATCCTTATGGAGAGAATGAGACGAAAATCAATCGTTTACACATCCGAAAATTGAAATTTCACAAAAGTGCTTAATATTACCTAAAAATTATGCTGGTTCTAAATATATGATCAATTTTGGTTTATTAAGCTGCTAAGGCCCTCAATTTCTACTTTATCATTCGAGTAATAACAGATACATTTCTTTCCTAACAGATAGAGTTCCTTCCACAAGGCATTATAACATAGTTACTTGCCCTCATTCCCTTATACAGCTTCATCTTAGTCATTTAATAGCACAGAATAAAAGACTAACATATATCACAAGCACATATGAGGGTCGGGTCGTTACACTCTCCCCTCCTTCAAAAAAGTTTGGTCCCTCAAACTTGTTTTTACCTCAAAATGGAAACAGATATGGATACTGTTGCTGCATATCCTCTTCTTTTTCCCAAGTAGCTTCGGTGCCATAATGTTCTTGCCACTCCACCTTTACCATTGGAATTTCCCGATTGCGCAATTGCTTCACTTGTCGCTCCAAAATTCGAAGTGGTCTCTCTTCATAGCTTAATTTATCATCTAGCACAAGTTGATGATAGTCTATGACATGAGATGGATCTGATAGGTATCCTCGAAGCATGGAAACATGAAACACATTGTGTATTTGACTCATACTCGGCGGAAGAGCCACTCGGTAAGCTACCAAACCCACTCTTTCTAGAATTTGGAAAGGGCCAACATACCAGGGCGTTAATTTACCCTTTTTCCCAAATCTCGGATGTCCCTTTAACGGGGGGTGACTTTCACGAACACATGACTACCCACTTCAAACTCCAAATCCCTTCGTCTGTTATCCGCATAGCTCTTCTGCCTGCTTTGTGCTGTTTTTAATCTCTCCCGAATAATTTTAATCTTTTCAGTTGTTAATTGTACAATTTCAGGACCCAACAATGCCCTATCCCCGACTTCTGCCCAACATACAGGGGAACGACATGGTCTTCCATACAGAGCTTCATAAGGTGCCATCTCAATGCTCGAATGGTAACTATTATTGTAGGCGAACTCTATCAATGGTAGATGGGTTTCCCAGCTTTCTTGAAAATCCAATACACACAGTCGGAGCATATCTTCTAAAGTTTGTATAGTTCTCTCGGATTGACCGTCAGTTTGAGGGTGAAAAGCGGTGCTGAACATAAGTTCGGTACCCATAGCCTTCTGTAAGCTTTGCCAAAATCTTGAAACAAATTTGGGGTCCCTATCTGACACAATTGACACTGGGATACCATGAAGCCTTACAATTTCATTTATATACAGTATTGCCAGTTTATCCGCATTATATTGAGTCTTCACAGGCAAGAAGTGAGCAGACTTGGTTAATCGGTCCACAACGACCCAAATTGAATTCATACCTCGAGGAGTTCTCGGTAACCCCACAACGAAATCCATGGTTAAATGCTCCCATTTCCATTCCGGGATTGGAAGGGGTTGTAATAATCCTGCTGGTCTTTGATGTTCTGCTTTGACTTGTTGACATTGTAGGCATTTAGAAACGAATTCCGCGATCTCCTTTTTCATATTTGGCCACCAAAAATTCTGTTTCAAATCTCGGTACATTTTAGTACTTCCCGGGTGTATTGATAATCTCGAGGCATGTGCTTCTTCTAGCAATTTCCGTTTAAGCTCCAACATTTTGGGAACACATATTCGACTTTGAAACTTTAATACCGAGTCTACATAACTGAACCCCGATTTTGGTTTTGCTTCTAACTCATCATAGATTTTCCTTAAAGTCTCATCTTTCAATTGATGTCTCTTAATCTCTTCCAGCAAGGTGGGTTGAGCTCCTATTGCTGCTAGTATGGCCTCCTGCTCACGTACTACTAGGTCCATATTCATTTTATCCAGTTCGATCCTCAACTCCTTTCTTCCTACCAACAAATTTGCCAAGTCCCCCATATTCTTCTGACTAAGTGCATCTGCCACCATGTTAGCTTTTCCAGGATGATATTGGATCTGCAAGTCATAATCCTTAATCAACTCAAGCCATCGCCGTTGTCGCATGTTCAACTCTTTCTGGGTAAACAGGTACTTGAGGCTTTTATGATCAGTGTAAACTTCGCAAGTTGTACCATAAAGATAGTGCCGCCATATTTTCAAAGCAAAAACTACTGCCGCCAATTCGAGATCGTGTGTGGGATAATTCTTCTTGTGAGGTTTCAGCTGTCGAGAAGCATAGGCAATAACCCTTCCATTTTGCATTAGCACACAACCAAGCCCCTTGTGCGAAGCATCACTGTAAATTACGAATCCTTCGGTACCAGATGGCAAAGCCAGGACTGGTGCTGTCGTCAATCTTGTTTTTAATTCTTGGAAAGCGGATTCCCGTTCCTCTGACCATTCAAATGTAACTCCTTTTCGTGTCAGTTTGGTAAGTGGCACAGCGATTTTGGAGAAATTTTGGACAAACCTCCTATAATATCCAGCTAATCCCATAAAACTTCGTACCTCAGTTACATTAGTGGGGGTTGGCCAGTTCACAATTGCTTCAACTTTGTGTGGATCAACAGAGACTCCTTCCTTTGTCACCACATGCCCCAAAAATGCCACTTCTTGTAGCCAAAATTCACATTTCTTTAACTTTGCATACAATTTCTTCAACCGAAGTGTTTGAAGGATTAAGCGAAGATGATCCTCATGAGCTTCTGCACTCTTCGAGTATATAAGAATGTCATCGATAAAAACCACCACAAATTCATCTAGATAGGGCTTGAAGACGCGATTCATTAGATCCATAAATGCTGCTGGTGCGTTTGTAACCCCGAAAGGCATAACCAAAAATTCATAATGGCCGTACCGGGTTCGAAAAGCTGTCTTCTCCACATCATCGACTTTAACTTTCAATTGATGGTAGCCAGACCGTAAATCAATTTTTGAGAAAACTTGTGCCCCTTGTAACTGATCAAATAAGTCATCTATCCGTGGTAAGGGGTACTTATTTTTAATTGTCACCTTATTCAGTTCCCTATAGTCGATACATAACCGAAGTGTTCCGTCCTTCTTTTTCACAAACAATACCGGCGCACCCCAAGGAGATACACTCGGGCGGATAAATCCCTTGTCAAGCAAATCCTGTAATTGAACCTTTAACTCTTTCATTTCAGCCGGTGACATCCTATAGGGTGTCTTCGAAATGGGTTGGGTTCCAGGCGCCACTTCAATTATAAACTCGATTTCGCGGTCTATCAGTTGGCCCGGCAATTCTTTGGGAAAAACATCCGGAAACTCACGGACCACTGGGATCACATCAATAGTCTCATTCATCCCTTGCCCTTCTAAAATGCTACATAGATACCCCTGACAGCCCTTTCGTATTAAGTTACAAGCCTTTACGGCAGATATCAGATAAGGTGGTGAAATCACTTCCTGCCCTTGAACCACAGACTCTGCTTGCCCCGGAGGATAAAAATTAATTTGCTTAGTCACACAGTTTATAGTTGCACCATAAGCACTTAACCAATCCATTCCCAAAATAACGTCAAAATAGGTCATATCGAGAGGCACTAAATTAGCATATACCCGAATATCCCCAAGTTGAAGTTCACAAGCTAAGTATGTAGTAGCACAAATCATAGACTCTCCCAAAGGGGAGGACACACACAATATACAAGGTAAGTTTTCTTCAGTTTTATCTAAATTAGGAGTGAAGAATTTCGACACAAATGAGTGAGTGGAGCCAGAATCAAACAATACAAGCGCAGAGTGACCACAAATAGTAAATGTACCTGACACCACTGTTGCTGTATTTTGTACATCACCTGGAATCAAAGCGAACACCCTACCTTGTCTTGCAGTGTCTTTGTTATTACTCGGTTTGGCCGCCATCTTCGCATTGGGGGTCAGTGTAGACCCCGCGGAACTTGTAGCGGGTCTATTGCCTTTTTGTTGAACCAATTGTGGACAATCCCTTACCAAATGTCCCATTTTCCCGCATTTAAAACATGCTCCAGTCCTCCAGTGACAAGTTCCTCGATGTTGCCTTCCACAGTCTGGACACATCGGAGTGGCATTTTGAGCAGAAACAGTGGTGCTGAAGTTCCCTGAATTGTGCTTCTTAGCGGGTGGAGTATCGGATCTCTTTGACCATTGGTTGTTTTGTCTCTTCCCTTTCCACTCGGAAATCCGATTCTGGGCCGCAAGATTTCCTTCTGCGATAACAGCCCTTTCTAGCACCTCAACATACGTGGGTAATTTTAGCATATTAACCCGGTCCAAAATGGCACCCCGCAATCCCCCTTCAAATTTTCGTGCCTTCTTATAGTCTGTATCTACCATATGAGGGGCAAACCGAGCTAATTCAGCAAATTGGGCCTCATATTCTGCCACAGTCTTATTTCCTTGCCTAAGAGTCTCAAATTCTGTCACCTTCTTATCTTGCATGCTTTGAGGAAAATACTTGTCATAGAACAATTCCAGAAATCTACCCCATGTTAAGTCCCTATGCACTGTTCTTGTAAGCATCCACCATCTCCGCGCCTCATCTTCAAGAGTAAAGGCGGCAAGTTGCACTTTCTGGGCTTCAGTACATGGAAACACTTCGAACAATTTCTCTATTCCCAGCACCCATGCTTCAGCTTTCATAGGTTCTATTCCCCCCTTGAATGACGGTGGTTTCATCTTTTTGAATTCCTTCGTGAGTGTGATGGTTCGGTCCTCAACATGAACATCTTGTACTGCAGGTGGAGGTACTGGTGGTGGTGGCGGTTGTTGCTGTTGTTGCCTTAGGGTCTCCGCCATGTCCATAATCATTCTTTCCATTCGGTCCAATCGTGCCGAGGTAGCCTCGTCCGACTCTTCCATTCTGGTTCTAACCATAACCTGCATAACATTCAATTATATCCGACAAACAAAGTTCAAACTGTTAGCGTTAGCAGAGTACATTCTTCGTTGCCATCGATCTTGCATACATTCTTAGGATGCCATGCATGATGCTTAAGTCTTTTCTAGACATCCTAAGGCTCAATGGATTTGTGTATGGGATAGCAACTCGTGCTCTGATACCACTTGTCACGCCCCTGACTTGCCCCTAAAAGTTTGGGCATGACCTGAACAGAAGATGACACGTAACCTGGGTCCCTAGAGGGGCCTGCCCGGAAGCTATAAAACATAATTAATAAAAACTAAAAAGTATGACATCCATTGAGCCACTAAATCATGCCAGGATCAAAACATTTTACAGGGCAAGTACATCAAAAGCCAAAATACATTTAAGAGTTAGTTATTTACAGACATAGACAGAACTAACCCCGAGATGGGGTATAACAAAGTCATTAAGTACATATCACTTAAGCCAATAACAAAAGTGTGAGTCAACATCTAACAACTTCCACAAAAGTAGGGTCCCGACTCCAGGCTTGGCTGTGCCTAGGTTGACAAAAGTATGACGATGCCGAGCTAAGATCGACCTCCTGGTTGATTACCTACAGAAACAGACATAACATAGGGTGAGCCAAGCTCAGTGAATAATAGTGCTAGTATGCTTGTAAACATATTTAATGCTGAACTCATGTAATTAGTCTGTCTCTGTACGGCTTATTGGGACAATATAATCGGTTTATAATTGTCATAATGTGGCCCCTGGCCTAAGAACTTCACACATTCGGAAAGAGTCCTTGGATCCACAATTTACAATTTATCGCATAAACCTTTGGTTCTGTTTAATTCACAAGCTCACCATAGTGCTATTCATATTTCACACATCGGCCCTTGGCCTCATAATTTCATTGTTCACAAATGGCCCTTGGCCTCATAATTTCATTGTCCACAAATGGCCCTTGGCCTCATAATTTCACATTAGGGCTCTTAGCCACATTAGCTCACAAATGGTCCTAAGCCACATTGATTCACAATGGCACTAAGCCACATTGGTTCACAAATGGCTCTAAGCCACATTGATTCACAATGGCACTAAGCCACATTGGTTCACAATGGCTCTAAGCCACATTGGTTCACAAATTTATACTTGCCTTGTTACATTCCATTAGTCATAAGTTTTCATATAAGGTGTGTATCCCTTCACAACCTTTTTCAATGTTTTCACAATTTCGTATCAAATCACTTATGGAAAACATATCATTCCATACCAATCATTTCTTGCCAACACAAGTTTAATAGTGAAATTCGTAACGTCAAGATATAACATCAATGTAGTACGATAATACTTTCTACAAGGTCACAACATCATAAATAATACATGCTGAGTAGGGATACATTGAAGTACTATTACTCACTGTGTTGTGGCGGTGCACTTCCTTTTGAGGTGTTTCCTACACATATGAAAAATCACATTAGTCCCTTTTCATCCTTGTTAAATCAATATTCGGTTCACTTACTTTGATTAAATTAGCGAACATTCAAATAATATAAATTGCAGGTTTTGACCACATTAGAGGACCCAACACGCAAAATGGAGCATCCCAACTTTTCTGCCTTGAGCCGCACGTGCGGCTAGGATCTCCCGCACGTGCGGCACACCTCCCGCACGTGCGGCATTGAGGCCCCGCACGTGCTTTTTTTGCAGTGTTGAAGCCCAGAATTTTGCCATTTTCCCGCACGTGTGGCAGTGACTCCCGCACGTGCGGCTGAGGTTCCCGCACGTGCGGCCTTAGGCCCCGCACGTGCGGCGATTCTGCACTAAAGGTCCCAAATTTTTGCACAATTTTCTTCTTCTTATAGACATGTTTAGGCCTCAAAAATCTAGCTTTAAATTACCAATATATAAGCTCAAAGCATGTAATTACATGTGAACAAGGATCAATTTACATCTTTCATTTGAGTAAAACAAATCAAATCATAAATTCATAACTTAAATTCACTCTAATTCACAAGATTTCTATTTGTTCTCACATCTCAACTCATAACGCAAATGCATATCACATACTTGAAGTTAAGCAAGTCAAGTGAAGACATAGTCAAATTGAGTCAAAACATGCAAGGTAAGGTCACATTTACTCTTCATACTCACAACACCACAATTCCAACTCTTAGGAACAAGATCATAGGAACATCTTCACATAATTTATGACAAGAAGGGTTGTAGATGGACATTAGACAAACATTTACATACCTTAAGCCCAATCTTAACCTTTTTGAGGACTTCTTCCTCTATTCCTTCACTTCTCAAGTCTAAAGTTATGTTATGAGTTCCTTTGGTTTGTCAAATGTCTAAGGTCACATATATATATATCCTTATGGAGAGAATGAGACGAAAATCAATCGTTTACACATCCGAAAATTGAAATTTCACAAAAGTGCTTAATATTACCTAAAAATTATGCTGGTTCTAAATATATGATCAATTTTGGTTTATTAAGCTGCTAAGGCCCTCAATTTCTACTTTATCATTCGAGTAATAACAGATACATTTCTTTCCTAACAGATAGAGTTCCTTCCACAAGGCATTATAACATAGTTACTTGCCCTCATTCCCTTATACAGCTTCATCTTAGTCATTTAATAGCACAGAATAAAAGACTAACATATATCACAAGCACATATGAGGGTCGGGTCGTTACAAGCTCGGCCAAAGCCCGGTCATAATCTTCATCCCATGAGAACTTTGATTTCAGAGCTTGAAAGAATGGGCGGCAGCAATCTGATGACCGGCTTATAAATCAATTAAACGCGGCGGCCATTCCGGCCAGATGCTGTACGTCTTTAGCCAAGCTCTGCTGCTTTAATTCCTGCACAGCTCTGATTTGTGTGGGGTCTGCCTCGATGCCTCGATTCGTGACTAGGAAACCTAAGAATTTTTCGGATCCCACACCAAAGGCACACTTGGACGCATTCAGGCATAGCATGTGTTGTTTGAGAATGGCGAACATCTCGGCCAAGTCAGACAAGTGGTCTACTTGATGCCGGCTCTTAACCACCATATTATCTATATAAGCCTCCATTGTCCGGCCTAGGAGAGGAGCGAACATCTTGGTCACCATCCTTTGAAAAGTTGCCCCGGCATTCTTCAAACCAAAAGGCATGACTCGGTAGTAGAAGAGTCCCCTCGGTGTAGCAAAGGAGATGATCTCGCGGTCGGGGCCATGCATGGCAATCTGATGATAACCGTGGTAAGCATCCAAGAAACTGAGCCTGTTATGTCCAGCCATTATGTCCACGAGCTGGCCTATTCTGGGCAATGGAAAGCTGTCTTATTCTGGGCAATGGAAAGCTATCTTTAGGGCAAGCTCGGTTGACGGTCTTATAGTCGACACAAACTCACCACTTCCCATTCTTCTTTGGTACAACAACCGTGTTTGAAATCCACCGAGGGTAGTGTACTTCCTGAATAGCTCGTGCCTCAAGCAAGTTCTTCACTTCCTCTACAACTACCTCAGCGTAATGCAATGCCAACCTCCTTATTCGCTGAATGACCGGCTTGGCTCCGGGGAAGACGTTTAGGTGATGGCAAATAAAACTCGGATCAAGGCCAGACATGTCATAAGGCGACCATACGAAGACTTCGATATTGGCCATTAAAAACTCAACCATCTCTGTCCTTTCTGGTGCGGTGAGGCTTGAGCCGAGCAAGAAGAACCTGTTCGGACTCTCTATATCAATCCGAATTTCTACCAATTCTTCAACGGCCTTGTCCTCCGCCTTGGTGCCCACATCGTCAAGGACTCCCCGGTCTTCCGGTCCCTCAATCATTTGAACGAAGCTGTAATAACCCTCACCACTGCCTACCGATAAACATTGATTACCGTTAAACTGAATTGATTATGACTGATAATTGAACTGATTAAAGTACTGAACTGACTGACTGAAAACTGGAACTGAATTGACTGAGTATGTATGTTAATCGGTATTCTATCTGTTTGATTGTTTATTTGATCTGTTCATGTTTTAGTGTTTAAACTGCTAATTGAAGGCCTTATCGGCGGCCGAATCCGAAATTGATTAGTGTGTCTTGATTATTGTAATTTATGTGATTTTATGGTGTATTTATCTGAAACTGAGTAGGTAAGATTAAACTAGATTAAATTGAGCGAAATTGAAAGAGTTTGACTTATTTACAACCTTGCCCTTGAGTGGGCCACTACCTATACACCTTTGAGTTCATTTCAATTGAAACAAACATTTCGTCAGTCCATATCTCTTGTTCTTGCCGACCTTGAGGGAGAGAGGGAGAGAATAGAGTTGTCCTTGAGGGATTGGCTTAGTCAACTTGAAGAATTGCTTGGTGATTGAAGATTGATTGCTAATTTGAGCTCCTAAACCTTGAATACAAGACTAAGGTAGGAAACTCATCTTCTTATTGTTGCCATTGAGCTAGTTCTTGCATGATTCATGTTTCATTGTAGAACTAAGTCATGTTTTGAGTCATTATTGTTGAATTGAAGAGCATTTCTTGCACGCATGCTAGTATTGTTGGATTTTGAGTTGAGTTCATGGCAAATTGTCACATGCATGTCCATGTTTTGAGTGTAGGCCATGTCTTCATCATGTTTTGGAAACAAATGGCTCCTTAGGGCATCAAATTGAAGCTTTGAATTGATTTGAATTCTTGCATGTTCTCCACGTTCATGAAATTGGTTTGAAATTGGGTTTGAATTAAACACCCTTGGGCTTTGATTTCTCAAAATTGAGCTTTGAACCATGTTATTCCATGTGTTTACAAATGTTTTCTGGAAATTCAGCCCAAGAGGTCGAGTTTTGCGTTGTTAAAACTTGGTTTGAGCTTGGAGGTGCAATCTGGGTTTTCCAGATTCTGCACTTCCGCTCGAGCGGGGGATAGTGACGCTCGAGCGGGGAATCCGAGCATCCAGTATTTTCTCTGCACTGTTTTACAGTCCGCTCGAGCGGAGGATTGGGCGCTCGAGCGGAGGCATGTGTCTCAAACTCGAGCGGGCGTCGAGCGTCCGTCGAGCGGAGATTTCACCCATTCAGTACTTTTACAGTACGCTCGAGTGGGATATTTGACGCTCGATCGTGTACCTTTGTTGCATAACCGCTCGAGCGGGGAAACCTGAGCTCGAGCGGGACTCTGTTTTTCTGAAAACTCCTGAAACTGTTTTCTGATCACATCTTTGCATCCTCATCTCATCCTAGGCATTCTTAGGCCTAGTTTAAGCATCTTAACGAGGACATAGATGTAGAACACACCGAGGCAAATTAGGGATTTAATTATTATCTTTCCCAGCTGTGTAGCTTAGTGTGTTCAATCTGTTAACTGTGTAAGGTTGGCGACTGGGGAGACACGCTCTAGCATACTGTAGCCCAAACGCTGTGAGTAACGATTGTGTAAAGATATGTTCACAAATGTTTATCTTCTGAACAACTGAACTGTACTGTTTTCTGAACTGATTACTGTTAACTGAATGAATGTATGTCCTATATTCTGAACTGTATTGTGGCATCCTTAGCACCTACTGTTTACTGTTACTGTTACAGAGATCTCTGTCGGTTCCCTTGTTGGAACCACTACTGTTACTGACTGATGGCCATCACTACTGTTCGGTCTTTTAAGACCTACTGTTTGCTGTACTGTTATGCTAATGAATGTACCACATATGACTGTACTGACTGAACGACTGAAATACTGATTTAATGAACTGTTTTCATTACTGTAAGGACATTCATTCTTAACCTCTTTACGCATTATGTTATTCACTGGGCTTTAGCTCACTGCTCATATATATATGTAGGTGTACAGGCACCAGACCGCAGCTAGGAGCGTCAGGGTTACTCCAGTTTTGTCAAGCCAACTACCGTGCCTCACTGCGAGGTTCCAAGCCTATCATGCCAAGGCTTAGGGGTGTTTTAGGACTCCCCCTTCTATACTGTCTTACTGTTTTGTAATAACTGAATGGATTGTATAGACTGAATGTTTACTGTACCGTTGCATAGGGATTGAGTCCCTATTCTGAATGATTGTATATACTGTGTATACCTTTCCACTGAACGTAAATATGTTTGGAAAGTCTTTTGCATGCAGACTGTCACAGCTCATTGGGCATTGTTTCTTTACTGTTTTGGCTTCCGCCAGGCCCTGTACTCTGTTTTACTGTACTATTGTTAAGCAGGCCTTCGGTAATCTCGGATTACTGGCCGGTTACGGTGCTAAACCCATAGGGCCGGGTTTGGGTCGTGACAGAAGCCTTTGGCAGCTCGGCTCCCGTTGATTGCCACGAAGCATTGCTTTAACATGACTTGATTGCCCCAAATTTCTTCGATTGCCCCCATAGCCGAAGGGAATCTCATCACCTGGTGGTAGGTCGACGCCACGGCCTGCATAGCGTAAAGCCATCCCCTTCCAAGGATCAGGTTGTATGTGGAAGGCACTTGCAATACCCAGAACTCCACTTGCTTGACCACGGATCCCGCTTTGACCAGCAAAATAATCTTTTCCAAAGGCCACTCAAGTTGTGAGTTGAAACCAACCAATGGCGAAGTTGCCGGAGCCAAGTCTGTATCCCGGAGCTTGAGCTGCTTGAATGTGTCGTAGTACATGATCTCGACTGAGCTTCCCTGATCGAATAAGATTCGCTTGACATCGAATTCTTTGACGCAGAGTGTGACCACTAAAGCATCGTTGTGCGGCGTCTGAATGCGCTCTAGGTCCCGTGTAGAGAAACTGATCACGTCTTTTTCTTCGGTCTTGCCCCTTTTGATCGCGGGCTGGACCAACAAAACTTCCCTCATGTGCTCCACTTTCTTGATCATACCTCGGAGTTCACATACACGCGTCGGTTCCACAATGCCGTGGATAACACTAACAATGCCCTGAGGGGGTGCCTCCAAGTCATCCGGTCCACGCGGATCAACCGAGGCTTGATTTGCCTTTACGCCCCGGTCTATGTAAAGGTCCAAGTGCCCTGCTACGACTAGCTCTTCCAAGTGTTGCCTCAAAGGCAAACAGTCCTCTGTCCGGTGCCCGCGCTCCCGGTGAAATGTGCAGCGGTACCGTGGATTGAAACCCTTCTGCGCATCGCCTAACTTGGCAGGAAACCGGACATAATCCTCATCACGGATTTCACTAAGTATGCGATAAATTAAAATCTTGAAGACCGTGGTGATGTCTGTCCTGGCTTTTAACCTTCTGTTCGCATCTATCACGTCGTCGTGGGGGTATTCATCTCGGTCATTCCGTCGACCCCTGCCCCGGTTCTGACAATTTGAACGTCGGTCAGATTCCTCGGCGCGATCATTTGAATGGTTGGTCTCCTGTCCGACCACGTGCACCTTGCCAGCCGACCTCTTGTCGGTTGCTACCGGAGCTGCCTTCGCGGTAGATGCTACCGCATCATCTTCTACTCGGATGTGCTCGTTGATACGCTGCATTAATTGGCCCATGGATGTCGGCTGGTGCATAGTAAGCGAGTCCCGCAGTCTATGTCCGATCGGGAGACCACGCTTATACTGCGTGATTGCAAGGTTGACCGGGCAATCCAAGATCTCGTTGATGGTTTCCCAGTATCTGGAGTTGTATGCCTTGAGGGTGTCGCTGGGCTCCATCTTGACACTGAGAAGGTGGTCAACTTCCTTCGATGTCTTAGTGTTGGTTTTGAAGCGCGTCACAAAGGCTTCCGCCAACTGATGCCACCTTTCTATACTCCCCTCTGGCAGCCCCTCAAACCACTTCAAGCCCAGCTCGCCCAAACTTGACGGGAAGATAAGGCACATAAGGGCGTCATTTCACCTATGTCCGGCCATGACCTGTCGGAAGTGGCTTACATGCATGTAAGGATCGGTTTTTCCATCGTAGAGCGTGAACTTTGGTTGGTGAAACCCTGCTGGAAGCGGTGTTGTTTCAATCTCCATGGAGAAAGGAGTGGCGCTCAGCCTCGCCAAGTCTGTGTCTAAAAGGAGAGGCGCAGCTAGGCGGGGTGGAGGCATTCCGACCTCTTCACTGGCGTGAACCCCATAGGATAGCCGCTGGAACGCCAGCACCCTCTGGTCCTCCCACCGGCAAACCCGTTCCTTCAAGACTACCCGCAAATCCTCTGAATGAGCGGAAGAAGAATACCTCGACGTCGTCGCCAGACGTGAGGGTTGATAGGTGCTGTCCTGCGCGCCGGACTTCTCTACGTGCGCGTCGGAATCTCCAACCTTGTAACTTCTGGTGATTGAGATGGACGGAGTACGTCGCTGGCTCTGACTGCCTGAACGGCGGGGTTGGGTGCGCTCACTGTGGTCTCCTACTCCAGCTACACCCTTCCCTTTGACATACCGCTTAAGATCCTCCATCTCTGCCGCCATTCGCCGGATGACAGCGTCTTGGCCCCTTAGCTTGTGTTCCAGTCGTCTGGCGTGCGATTCTCTCCGCCGCCGGTGACCGTCTGGACTCCGTGAATGACCAAAGCTTCTTCCGCACTTATCCCGCGTGTCTCTTGAGTGTCCTCCTAGAGAGGTCTCCAAGTCCGCCATCGGAGGAATGATGGTGGGATGTCCTTCTCTCCATCTGCCTAACTCCGGGGTAACTCCGTCGATGGTAGACAACGGAATCTCGACGTTGTTCACCATGGACGGCGATCAGGTGAGCCTAGAAAACAAGGTTTTGTCTATCAACTTTCCCACAAACGGCGCCAATTGTACGGGGAGCAAATATTCAGCCAAGCCCATATTCCTTTCTTCCAAGCTCCTGTCTGTCCGATCGACCTGCGAGCACAACGGCGGTGAGCTACCCGGCGGTGTGTGGCCGGAATACCCCTCCGACGATCAAGTTAGACACACACAGGGATAGAGAGAGAGAGAGAGAGGATTGAGTGTTTTGTGCAAATCTCACCAAATGTTCATCTGCTAAAGCATGGGGGGCGCAGACATGCTTATATACCTTCTGCGCCCCAAATCTACTTCCATCAGTCTCTCGACACGTGGTGCTGCTATCCTATCTGTCAGCACAAATCCGGCTGAACATCACCTACCTAAACTGCCAACCCACTCTACTGGGAGCTCGGCAACCGGGATGCAGCATCTCGGCTCCCTACGGCCATGCTACACTTCACACCCAAATGCTCTTCACACCCAAATGCTCTAATAACCGAGCTCTGTAAAAGCTAAGCTCGGGTGCATTCCGGCAAAGCCGAGCTTGAAGTAGGGCATGCCGAGCCACGGGTGCTCCGTTAACCAAAGGCCTTCATGTTGAGCCACGGGTGCGCACCTTCCGACCGAGCAACGCACGAACCGTGGAACCCTGTGAGGCTGCGGACATCTCAGCCGAACCCTCACTTGACCGGCTTCCGTACCAAGTCCGAGTAGCTCGGTTCCACACGCCCTTTGCCATTACCGAACAAAAATCCCTTCTGGATAGGCCCAGGCGACCACGGCCCAAATGTGTTCGGCCCACAATTTGTCCGGCATTACCACGGCCCAATCCAGATCATAAATCTCCCTCTCACACCCTATGTCTCCATAGTGACAATGCATAGTGCCGGCCCTGGGCATTAGCTAACAAGGCCATGGCCTAGGGCCCCTCAAAATAGACCTAAAAAATGGGCCCCTTCTATTATGATTTAGTATAATATATTAGGTATGTTTTAAGGTCCAAACTAACTTAAAATAAATTGACCTATTAAAAAATTGAAAGACCCATTCAAAAAAATTAACATTATTATCCATTGAAAATAGACCCAAAAAAAGGGGTCCATCCTATTATAGTTTATTGTAATATATTAGGTATATTTTAAATCCAAAAAAAATTAAGGAAAACCCAAACTAACTTAAAATAAATTGATCTATTAAAAAATTGAAAGGCCCATTTAAAATAATTAACATTGTTATCTATTGAAAATGATTTTGCAAAAAAACTAGATTATGCAAGTATGATTGATTTATTTGCTTCTAAAAATGCAAGAGTAAGGATCAAGCGACACTTATTAATTGTTGTAATGTAATATTAAATATTTTTTGTGATTTTGACACAAATTTTTTGTCTTTTATCTTCATTTTTTTTAAAAAAAAAAATTTCATTCAATGAAAAAAAAAATGTGAAAAGTCTCAAAAATTTATTTGTTGATTATTGGCTTTGAGCCTCGGCAATCTCAGGCCGGGCCTGACAATGCATCGACATGAGTGGCGTGTGTAATGATCACACGTGGTACCCTAAGTTAAACTATTGGTTATGATACCATGTTACAATATACCATATATATATATATATATATATAGAGAGAGAGAGAGAGAGAGAGAGGCGTGTAAGGAAGAAGAATTCTAGAAAGAATAGATTCGCCAAGTGTTTCATTATGAAAAATGTTCCTGACCCCTACTGACCTGTGATTGGTCAATTTTTTTCTTTTTTTCTTCTCCTCTTTCTCCAATCACCAACCCCTGCGTGTGTGTGGGGGTGATGGGGAGGGGTCTCAATCACTTCCATTTCATTATATATGTACAATGAGAAAGTCTTGACATAGGCACCATTTATTTGAGGGTTGTACAAGAATTTCAAAAATAAAGCCAAAATAATAGGAAAGGACAGTATATTTTTTGTTTTGCTTAGTCACTTTGTTTAATATGTCCTCCAACAACACTCTCCATTTCTAAAATTAATTTGTCTATTCTTCAAAACTATTCATGTAAGAGTATTATTATCAATCTCGTTACAGCTTTTCTTGAATATTTTATAGTATAAAATCATATAAACAAATTTCATTAAATTCAATTTTTCGCTAGCTATTTTAGTTGAATATCAAACAATTCGCTTCACGTAACTAGGAAAAGAAGGCTCAACAAATGATTTTTAAGTAATAAAATATTTAATATATTATATTATATTTACTATGTTTCATTTATCATTTAATAAATTATTACTATATTAATAATATATATGAGTGGTGAAATCATTAAACTAACGCAATTATAATTCATGAAAAATTAAACACAATTTGATAAATTAAGAAAAATGATTTACAAACAAAATTTTTATACCAAAAAAAAATGAACAAGAATGATATAATTGTGTTATTTTTTAAAATATAAGTTAGAATGATAGGTATTTTAATTTAAGATGAACAGAGCATAAAGGGTCACATCATTTTGTATGAAGATTTTTTTAGGATAAATTACATTAACTTCCCTGAAGTCTGGATACAAGAAACCTCTCAGTTTTGAAATAATTAAATCAACCTCTTTATTAGTAAGCTTAAAGGGATCAGAACAAATGTATAAAATAAAATATACATTTCAATGTAAAAGAGATGACAATAACACTTTTTCATCCATAAGACTAAAAAATTATGAAGAAAAATGGGTTAAGTGTTAAAATCTTAAAAGAGTCCAATATAATTATGCAAAAATTGTGAATTTATTGTATTTTATCCAAACTTTAAGAGATGTCAATGTGATTTATCCAAAATTTTATTTATTTATCATTATCCTAAACAAATGTGATCATTCATTATTTTAAGGAAAAATTACTCATAAATCTCATTTGAAGAAAAGTTATTCCATTTAGTTCTAAAAGTTTTCTTTCAAACTAATTAGTCCTTTTTATTTTAGGTATATTGTATTTACTTGATTTGGGGGTTTGAAAGTTTACTTATTTGCCCTTGTGTGTGATTTTGTTTGAATTTTTTTTCCTAATGTTGGGTGTGCGTGGATAAGGTAGGTTTTTACGTTTCTATTTTTTTTGTGGAGATTTAGTGGATTGATTTATAGGTGAATGATGTTACCCCGTTTATAGTGTTATTGGTGTGGTGTTCGTCCTTATTGTAACATTGGCATTATAACATTGATATTAATTAACATCCAAATGTAACACTAAGATAACACATAAAAAAAATCATTACTGTACTTTTTTTCAAACATAACACTCCAAAAAAATCCTTAGTGTAACACTCTAAAGTAACACACACAAAAATTTCTTATTGTAACACTCTAATGTAACACACAAAAAAACTCTTTAGTATATTTTTCTCAAATGTAACACTTTAATATAACACATTAAAAAAACTCTTTAATGTAACACTCTAATTTAACAAATGCAAAAATTCCTTAGTATAACACTTTTCTAACGTAACATATAAAAAAATTTCTTAATGTATTTTTTTCAAATGTAACATTCTAATATAATACTCTAAAAATATTCCTTAGTGTAACACTCTAACGTAACACACAAAAACTCCTTAGTGTAACATTCTAATATAACATATAAAAAAACTCATTAGTGTACTTTTTTCAAACATAATATTTCAACATAACATTCCAAAAAAATTTCTTAGTATAACACTTTAATGTAACACACAAAAAAACTCTTTGGTATACTTATCCCAAACGTAACACAAAAAAAAAAAAAAAAACTTTTTTGTGTCCTTTTCCTAAACGCAACACTCCAATGTAACACTAAAAAAAAGAAAAAAAAAATGTGAGATTCTTCAAACCATGCAAAAAGGAGTATAAATATTCCTTTGTAAGTTTTGAACAAATGTATAATTTCAAATTGTGAGTGTTACGTTTGAAAAAGATACACTAAAGAGTTTTTTTAGTGTTTTTATGTACTACATTGGAGTATGTTACATTGGAATGTTATGTTTGAGATTACACTGATTGAAGTGTTATGTTTGGAAAAAACACACTAAAGATTTTTTATTTTATTTTTACATTGGAGCGTTATGTTTGGGAAAAGTATACTGAAGAATTTTTTTTAAGTGTTACGTTGTTACGTTGTTACGTTTGGAAAAAGTATACCAATGAGTTTTTTAATATGTTACATTGAAGTGTTATGTTATTGGAGTGTTACATTAGAGTTTAGGTTTTTGTTCATAATGTGTGATTTGTTTTAGAATAAGGGAAAATCCAAAACTTCTATTATGCAAATTGTCCAAATGTGTAATTTTATATTTTTAGAAAATCACTTTATCCCAAAAAAATTAAATCCAAACATGTAAGTAACTATCCTTTTATGTAATTTTCACTTTAGTGGAACCTTTGGGTTTATAAGAAGAAAAAAAAAGAACTAAATCGTTCACAAGATCACATTTTAAAATTCATTGATATTTCATCCTTATTTTAATTCTCTCTTAAATATTAAATTTGAAATTAAAAAAAATAAAATAAGAATAGAAGAGCGTAAAAAAATAGAGAGTCTATTTGGGCATGTAATTGAAAAGATGATTAGTTAAAATAAAAATATATTTTTTTTTAATTAAAATTTAACTAAAATTTTGATGCTCCAACCAGTCAAAAAGAAGACGAGGCAAAATATGTATTGCCCGGACAGGCCTTTGCCCAAGGGGAGAATTTGAAATAGTTTCCAAATTATAATTATGCTTCTCAGGACTGGCTACCCTAACATTGGTCAGAAACTTTTGTAAATGACACATTCTAAGTACTTGATACAAATCTTATTAATGGATTGTTTAGGAAGTGTTAAATTAGTATTTTTTTGATTTTTTATATTAAAAAAATATGAAATGTATGTTGGGATTGAAGTAATGCAGTGAAGGAATAATATAACTCAAATAAAAAGTGGTATAACTTAAATAAAATTATTATAACTTAAATAAAATATTATACTAAAATAACATCTGCTAAACAATTCTAAAATAACCTTTGCGAAACTTGATACAGATTTCCACTTAGACAGACAAATAATGAACCAATTAAAGAAATTGTTGCTCATATTTCCAATTGGCAAAGGTGCATCCGATTTACATTTGGTAAAATCCCACTTGTTTTGCCTAAATTTCAATTACCATGAGCCAAAAAATGCATCACAAATAATACCAAACCAAAAAACAAAAACAAAAAAACAAAAACCATGGAAAAGCTTTAAAGTATAACCGTTTCCAAGGCGAGCAAGGTGGTTTCTTTGGACTCCCAAATTTCGACAAATTTTTTAAGGGTCCCAAATAATTTTAAGGGGTTATTTAGGGTGTTCTAAATAAGTGTACTTTTTATCTTTTTAGACTAAAAAATTAAGAAAAAAAATATGAATGTTTGGGTTAACTTTTTTACTTTTTATGAAAAAATGTATATTAAAAAATTATATAAATAAGTGTATAGGGGAATAAAGTAATGGTGTAGGCCGTACGGTTGGAAGCAGCACTGCAGTGGGTAGGGGTGTGCATAATACCCGCCGAAACCGCCAAAACTGCACCGAACCGCACTGCCAAGGCAAATTCGTTATTATTTGTCAATGGAACCGCCAGTTTTTGGTAAGAAAAATGGCAAATTCTAGTGACACTTTTATCAATCCACCGGTTTCTATTTTTCTTCCAAACCGCACCGACTCGTACCGCTATTAAATCATATTTTATAAGATTCTAAAAATTCTTTTTTTACTTAAGTTTGCTTGTTGTTCTATACCTTAGAATATAGTATTACATTACTGCTCGAGGGGAATTCAAGATGTCAGTAATCCAAAATAAAGTTGGATTCCAATTCACTTTTCAATCTTTTTTTTTCTGGCCATGTTGCAAACTTGTATCAGCTCACTTTTCAATCTAAATACTTTTCAACAGTAAACATTTTCAATATATTGTAAATCCTGAATGATATTAATTTTATGTATTGTATTTGATCATTGTAGCTTCCACAGATGCTTGTAATGAACTGATGGCATAGTCGTTGATATTATCATGTTGTTGCTACACTTGCTGCATCAGAAGAAAGCTTCGCAAGATGCTTAACATCACGGTATCTCTCGTCTTTTTTTTACTCTTTGATTTAAGTTTTGTAATTTGAATTATATTTTTTATAAACCGCCAATCCGCCCGAACTGCCAAGGCAAATCCGTCATTATTTATCAACCGAACCGCCGGTTTTTTATAAAGAACATGGCAAATTCTAGTGACACTTTTATCAATCCGCCATCCGCCATACGGTTTCTATTTTTCTCTCAAACCGCACCGACCCGCACCGCGCACACCCCTAGCAGTGGGTGTGTAGGAGATTGATTCTCTACTTTCGGGCATAAGTTGGTCGGTTCTGTTCGGCCCATGGAGGCCCACCATGGGTCCCGTTTTACTAATCGGAACCGTGCAATGTATAGAACTCGTCGAGTACTATATGCTTATAAAAAATCACGTTGTTTGGATATCGATAGCTATCTGATCGTGTTAGTTTTTTTTGTCAACTGTTAACTATAACACCATTTATTTTTTATACAAAACTGATTTGATCATGTTGTTAGCGATATCCGGTAGACGTGATTTTTTACAGGCATATAGTACTAAACAAGTTCTACATATGGAATGGTTCGGATTATCAAAACGGGACCCATGGTAAACCCGCACATGCCCAACTTTTCCAATGTCACTTAGTGAATGCTTATAAAACATTTTTTTTTTTCCTTTCTTGGCAGTTGGTTTGACTGATGGGCCGAAAAGTTGAATTATTTTTTAATATTTATATATTAATTTTTTTATATTTTTTTGTTTGATGAATAGTGATAACTTTTTAATTTTTTGACTTTTTATTTTTTTTTATTGGATCCCAAACCAGCCCTAAGTCTTGTGGTGCTAATAAGTTTAAAAATAAAGGCCCAAACCAACTCATATAACTTCACAATTTAAATTAAAGGTTTTTAGAGCATCACTAACTCTTTATTTTTTTTTCAATTTAATTTTATTATAGATTTGAGTAAACAACTTGATTTGATATGAATTAGACCATCTCCAACGGTTCAACAAACCTGGCATCAGATTTGAAATTTGGTAAAAAAATACACTTTTTGGAGCTCCAACGGTTTCACCAAATTGGTATCAAAATGAGAATTGAACAAAAAAATCATCAAACTAAGAACAGAATACAAGTTTCACCAAATTACTGTGTCTGACCGTTGGAGGGGAACAACCGGTCAACAAGCCGGTTGACCGGCCGGTTGACCAACCAGTCAACCCAAATAGCTAGGTTCAAAACCAGGTCGAAAGGTTCAAACAGGTTCAAAAAAAAAAAATTCCCTTACCGGTCAACCAACCGGTTGACCCAAACAGGTGGGTTCAAACAGGTCGAAAGGTTCAAACAGGTTTAAAAAAAAAAATCACCTACCGGTCGACTCTTTCCTCAATTCTGCATATTATTTGTTCAACAGGTTTAATGTTCACCGTTGGAGGAAGCCGTATCAAATTGAGAAAACAATCTATTTTTTATTCAGATTTAGTGAAAAAAGAAGTGAACGGTTAGAGATACTCTTACTCCAACTCTTTCATCAAATTATCATAAAAATCTTTCTAAAAATTCTCTTCATAACCCAAAATTTTCTTTTCATCAAATTATGGAAAAAAAAATTATCTTCAATATTTTTTTAAATTTTCATCAAATTCAAATTTGATGAATTCTAAATTTGATTTTTTTTTTTTTTAAAAAAAAAAAAATTCTCTTAAAGACCAAATCAAAAAATATATATTTATAAATCTCATTCATTACAAGGATGACTCGCATTACATTAACTTGAATTTATATTATACACCTTTAGAGTAAAAAATTTAAATAAATTTTTTTTTTTATTATTTACACATGAAGGACCCCAATTTTAAGATTCCACCTTAGATTTCGAAAATCTCAGGGCTGGCCCTGTCCAAAACATTGTTCCCCTCTTCTGCTATCAGCAGTTGATGCCCATATTTGCTCTAGATCCTGAGTGAAATCCTTCTCTCTATGTAGAATTACAGTAGTATGGTCAGCATTTTCAACAATGCTAACCTCTGCATCTGGGACTTTCATCTTAATATTGTTGCTGCATTCCAAAGGAACTACTTGGTCCTGACTACCTTGGATGACATGGATGTTTACTTTGGACTCTTCCAAAGCTTCCAAGTACTTATCCATTAATTTTGCTCCCCCACATATGACATTATGCATAGTATGCCAAGCTGAATGATGCGTGTGCCTCGTCATGTCGATAACAGTGAAATGCAGATCCCTGAAAGAAGATGAAAACAAGCAAATCATACTCACAAGAGAGAAAAGAAAAATGTTGAATGGATTATCCAGAACCTGCCTCAGACGCAGTTTGGATTTTAAGGGATGACTTAAGCTTATATTAGAGCCTTTAGAGCAGGACATACATACAAATTAGAAGAGAAAAAAAAAAACAGTATGCCTAGTTTAGTAATGCAGCCAAGTTCTGCCTATTTTTCCTGCACATTCAAAATCTGAAATTAATTGTGTTTTTGGATCATCTATCTGATTCTTTGTTTGAAATTTGTGCTTAAGTAATAGTCCTATATGACTTTGACTACATAAACCTTGGAATCAAACAGTACTAATATGTTTGTTAAAGTGGTGATTTAGTAAACATGCAATGTACCAGTTGTATCCTAGAATTAGGTCTACATAAGTTGGTGCGCAGCTAAAGTAATGCAATCTATGTTAAATTTAAATAGCTACTTTAGAGACTATTCTTCACTCTATTACCCTTCTAGGACCCATTACAGACCATTGGCCTGGTTTCACAGCATTTGCAGCATGTGTTTAGGTCTGGATTGCATTGTTTAGTCCACATCAGATTGGGCTTTGGGAGGTGTAAATTGGGTACAAAACATTTTTGCACCTTAATATGTCCCCTTAAATAGAGGCATTAGGTTAGATATCAATCCCTATTAGCCTTTTATCAAGACCTATTCATTACTAACAGAGGCATTAATTAGATATCAATCATTCCTCTTCAAGAGATATAGAAACCGTTTCTTTCCTCCTATCATAGGGAAAAAATAACACTCCATTTGTTTGGATATAAAATGTTTTTTAGAAAATGTTTTTCGTATTTTCTAACGTTTGGTATAATAAAAAATAAAAGTCAACAGCAAATGTTTATCATGGATCAACAAAAAACAAACCTATTAGTACGAAAAATGTTTTCTACTTTTAAAAGTTAGAAAACATTTTCTGGACCAAGTCTTACTAATGTCACTATACTATGACCATCTCCACCTCTGCCCTGCTGCCGCCACCACCACTAATGCAACCATTAGTGGACTAGTTTCAAGGATATAACTAGGGGTGTGCATAATATCGCCGAAACCGCCAAAACCGCACCGAACCGCACCGCTAAGACAAATTCGTTATTATTTGTCAATCGAACCACCGGTTTTTGGTAAAAAAAAAAATGGCAAATTCTAGTGACACTTTTATCAACCCGCCGGTTTCTATTTTTCTTCCAAACCGCACCGACCCGCACCGCTATTAAATCATATTTTATAAGAGTCTAAAAATTCTTTTTTACTTAAGTTTGTTTGTTGTTCTATACCTTAGAATATAGTATTACATTACTGCTCGAGGAGAATTCAATGTCAGTAATCCAAAATAAAGTTGGATTCCAATTCACTTTTCAATCTTTTTTCTTTTTTCTGGCCATGTTGCAAACTTGCATCAGCTCACTTTTCAATCTAAATACTTTTCAACAGTAAACATTTTCAATATATTGTAAACCCTGAATGATATTAATTTTATGTATTGTATTTGATCATTGTAGCTTCTACAGAATATTATCATGTTGTTGCTACACTTGCTGCATCAGAAGAAAGCTTCACAAGATGCTTAACATCACGGTATCTCTCGTCTTTTTCTTACTCTTTGATTTAAGTTTTGTAATTTGAATTATATTTTTTATAAATCGCCAATCTGCCCGAACCGCCAAGGCAAATCCGCCATTATTTGCCAACCGAACCGCCAGTTTTTTATAAGAAAAATGACAAATTCTAGTGACACTTTTATCAATCCGCCACCCACCATACGGTTTCTATTTTTCTCTCAAACCGCACCGACCCGCACCGCGCACACCCCTAAATATAACCAAACATAAAAAAACGTTTTATTTGAAAATATTTTCTGTCAACACAAACGGAACATAAAAGATAATTTGATACCTTCTTCTGGTGAGTAGCTTCAGAATCCATTCCCATGTCCTATGGTTCCGGCAAACAAGGAAACATACGCATCTACCCAAATGCTCATACCACGACATAACTGCCGATCCAAACAACAATGGTGGCCATAATTTCCTGTCTGCAAGTCTTCTAAGTGCTGTCAAGCTAGCATCATTTTCAGGAGAAGGAAAGTAGGGCTGAAATTAACAAAAATAACCCCCAAAAAAATCCAGTAAAAGATTGATAAATGAGCACAAAACAAATAAACCAAGTCATGATTTTCTATCAAACAAGTTTGTGCACTCACCGGTGCTATGAGGGTGATCGATTTAACAGACTTGGAGTACTTTGCAGCTAATGCTAATGCAATTACACAACCCATTGAATGTGCAACCAAATGGAAAGAACCCAACTGAAAAGGATGTATGACTGATTTCTCAATCATTTCCAAGTGATCCCTCAAAGTGTATAAACAATCTCTTGGCTTTGGGCTTCTTCCGAACCCTAAGAGGTCTACCGTGAAGAATCTGTAATTGCGCTTTGTAGCTTCCGATAAGTTAGGAAACACTGTTTCAGTCCAAAGTGAGGAAGATGAGATGAAACCATGTAAGAATATCACATTTTCCATTGGCTTGTCTCCCCTGCAATCATCCCCAAAGGTAGCTGTCAAACATACAATTCCAACAACATAAGTAACCATCTTCTACTACAACCACCAAAGGGAAGAGAAATCAATAGCTATCTAATACTAAATTTGACAACAATGATGGAGTGGAAGTAAATATAATTGGAATCAAATCAAAACAAAATATAGGATTAATTGGTAATCTTATTAATCTCTAAAGAAAGAGTGAGTTAAAATTCTCAGTGATGTGGTGATGACGATCATGCTCCAAAGCCTCATTTTCACGTCCTTTTCTTTCTTTCTAAACAAAGAATTTCATTATATGCCCATTGGCAGCAGCCTACGAAGCATGGGGTACTCCAAAAATAGTGTCGTATGAGTACCGGGTGCTAGTACGCGTACCAGTTTGGCGGTATGCGTACTGGATATGCCGAATACATGCCGGCTACTACAAATATGTTTGGGTACATCATGGGTATGACATCGATACGGTGAGGTGAATTTACCTGTTCCCATATCTGTACCCGCCCCATGCTTCATAGGCAGCAGTTCAAGCCTACAGCAACCAAAGTGGTCGGTTTAGGCCCCAACTTTGGAAGGTTATCCAAACTTCAACTCTCTTTGTCCAAGTCCCAAAAAAAAAATACTCGTTGTTTAAAAGTTCATGAAATTTAAAAAAAAATAAATCATTGTGAAATGCCACTCATCATAAATACTGAAATCACATTTTTCGTTCAAAAATTCATAATAAACTTATATATCCAAGTCTCTATAACAAAATTCTTATTGTTTAAAGGCTCAATCATAATAGCAAAAA
The DNA here is from genome assembly GCF_055761805.1 of Camellia sinensis. NCBI lineage: Eukaryota > Viridiplantae > Streptophyta > Magnoliopsida > Ericales > Theaceae > Camellia > Camellia sinensis. The sequence continues at coordinate 68,231,471 of NC_138972.1, forward strand.
AAAAAAAAATTCTTGGTTAAAGGCCCAAATGAAATCACCACGTACACTCAACTAAAATCTTAACTAAAGGCTCCAATAATAAAGTTTGTAAACAAAGTTCCAAAATTGTATTTATAAGAACAAAAATAGAATTTTACATTAATAATAAAATATAATAAATAATAAATATTTGTTAAATATAAAAAGAGCCTTATATTTGGAAATTATACTATGCACACCCTTTGAAAGGGGTGTACTAGATATGCTTTTAGTTATGTCATTTTATTTTTTAGTTATGATATTATTTTAGTTATGATTCATTGAATGTTCGGTTATGATTTTTTTTTTTTTTTATAATTATGACTTAAAAAATATAGAGTTATGCCATTTTATTCTTTAATTATAAAGTGCATAATAATTTTTCCCCCTTGTATTAAAAGGCACCCAGGCTATAAACACAATTTGATACCTTTCAGACAATAGCCAAACTCTATTCTTTTAGGGTCAAAAGGACTAATTTGAAAGGTTGTATGACTCTTTCCTATCTGTCGACTATCACTGTCCGTCACCTATTTGTTCACGTGTCATTTTTTTCTTTTATCTTTACATGTCACTTATATGTCCACCTAATTTGTTTATCAATCCATATCACCACCACTACTAGTAGCCGCAGCCAATGGCAACTTTTTCAATAACTTTTCTTGTGCCAAGAGTGGTCTCACAGCCAGGTAGTCCTACGACGATCTAGCATGGTGGGATAGAAATGGAAAAAAAGTTCCTTTAAAATAATGATTTATCCTTCTTACTAAACAATTTCATTAATCAAGTCTTTATCTCTATAAAAGATTAATAATTGGACCTGATGTCATATTAAAAGAGTAAAATACTTAGTATCACCAATAAATAGAATGAGAACAGAACACATAATATCAAAATAATAATGTCAATACACTTTTACATAATTCTAAATTATTTTATATATATAAATATATTATTTACACATTTTTAATGGCTGTCGTGACTATTCTCCATATTAAAATTACGCTGACGGTTGGGCCGCCGGCATTTGTATTGAGTTTTCATATTTTTTTCTATGGTGAATGAAAATAGAGAGATTTATGGAGAATGGTTAGAGATTAAAAGCCTCCCTATGAAATGGAGAGAAATTTTATGGACAAATCCAAGGTTGGGTAAGCCTGAAATTTCAACAGTTTTCATAGAATGAAAAGAATTGCGTTTGCTCTAAAAATATACCTGTTGATGATTCTTTGACAACCACATGAAGAAGCCTCCTCATATAATCACCATTGCTACTCATCCATGAAACACAACTCTCACACCCACAATCAGACCACCTATTCCTCCTCCTCAACATCCCACCTCCACCTCCATTTTCCTTCAAACCATTCCATTTTCTCGAGAAACCCATTTCCCTGAACACATTTCTCCTTCCAATTCCATACAGAGTCTCTGACACTTCACCTTCTCTGTCATAATTAGTCCTCCTCCTCTCTTCTTCCCTGTTGCGGTGGCAGTAACACGAGGGGGTTGTGTTTCCTTCCATGAATTGGTCCACGAATCTGTAGATTACACAAAGAACAATGTCGAGAAAATCTAGGAAAAGGAAGACAACAAGACTCATGGCTGAAACAAGGAGTTGGGCTGTTTTTCTTGGCCATTTTCCCGGGAAAATTGGAGAAACTATGATGGGCGTGGGGATATGTGTTTTCATTTTTTCTTTTGGGATAGACTAGAAAGAGAAAGTTGAGAGAGAGATTAGAGAGCTTGGAATCGTTCGTTTAAAAAAAAAAAAAAAAAAAAAAAAAAAGAGATATTGGAGAGCTTGGAATTATGGTGACGTGCTTGCTATATACGCATAGACAAAGGCAGAGATAATACTGTATAAAATACCGCTAAATTGATTAAAATTATATCGATTCGATTCATATTGCCCTAATTATTATTCGTGATTTAAATTTTAAAATTTATTATCAGTTAATTAAACCATTCTATTTTACTATAGTTAATATATATATATATATATATTTTTTAACTTTTAATAAAATTTTAATATAAAAATAAGTATGATAGAGATTTAAGATATGAAATTTATTATAAATTAACAATTATATATATAAAACATATTATGTAAAATTATTTTATATTATATATTTAAAAAATATTATATAAATTAATTTTATATATTATATAAATATATAATAATTAATTAAAATATTTTTTAATCCATCCTCTCATAAAAACTGATTAAATTATAACTTGTCAATCTACTAATCCTTTAACCCGTCATGTAATTTATAATTTATATTCAAATCGCACAAAATTCCACCGCTGACACCCGTAGGCAGAGGTGGGGAGTAAAGCGTAGTCGGTACTGAATCTATACAAATCAACGGATGTGTATTCGGCCACGTCCCATTTATGGATTTCCGCCTTCCAAAAATTGAGACATGAAGTTTCGAACAATACGGTGGGTGCGACTTAGAGCATCTCCAATGCATTAGGCATATAATATTTGTTAGTTAAAATGCCTAGTGTGATTCATTTTTTTCAATTCCAACGCACTAGGCATATGATTAGGCATTTTGGCTCAACTCATATTCACTAGCCACATGTAGCTAGCCTTCAACGCTAGGCAAAATGTATTCAATCATTAGGATCATTTCCCTCCATCTTTGTTGTTGACGTGGCATTCTATAAAATTAATAGTATTTGGATTAATAGCTAAAATAAAGAGCATGGTTGGAGTAAAAACATAAAACAGTTGATAGGCAAAATAAAATATATACTTTATAGTAATATTTAGATAGGTAAAATGCCTACTACCGTTGGAGATGCTCTTATACCATTCGTGGTGCTCCACCTTCCCTAATACAGCATCTTTATTTCGATTCTTATGTTTCGTTTGAGAAGAAAGATTGGACTGAATTTAGGATTATTTTAATTATAAAAAAATAAAATAAATTTTTTCATTCAATTCATAAGAAATTTTATTTTTACATACCTACTTATTTCAGTACATATTATTTCTTAATATACATATTTATTAATTTGATTATTAATTATTATTTTCATTCCACACATTTAGGGTGTGTTTGGTAACGTTTATGTTTTCAGTTTATATTTACAAAAATTTTATAAATTGATTTTTGTTTATTTTTTGTTTATTTTTAAAAAAATATAAACTACAAACGTGTTTGGTAATTGACAAAATGTCTAAAAAAATTTAAAAATATAAAAAAGAGTTAGAAATGGCAAGTGGCGGCGAAGACGGTAGTGGAAAGTGGTAACGGTGGGTGGTGGGTAGCTGGTGGTGATGGGTGGTGGCGGGTGGATAGTGGTAGTGGGTGAGTCGGTGACGGTGGAGGGTGGTGGGTGGTAGTGGTGGTGGCGGCGGGTGGTGGTTAGCGGTGGCAGGTGGGTAGCGGATGACGGGTGGTAATGGGTGGTGGTGGGTATGTAGCAGGTGGTGGTGGTGGTGGTGGTGGGTGGGTGGGTGACAGTAGCGGGTGGTGGGTGGTAGCGAGTGGGTGGTGGTGGCAGCGGTGACGGGTGGTGGTGGCAGCTGGGTGGCGGATGGCGGTGGTGGTGGGTGGTGGTAGCGGGTGGTAGTGATGGGTGGGTGGGTGGGTGACGGTGTGGCAGGTGGTAGGTGGTAGCGAGTGGGTGGTGGTGCTGGTGCTGGTGGTCGCGGGTGATGGGTGGTGGTAGCAGGTGGGTAACAGATGGCGGGTAGTGGCGGGTGGTGGTGGTGGGTGGATGGGTGGATGGGTGACGGTGACGGATGGTAGGTGGTAGCGAGTGGATGGTGGCGGTTGGCGGGTAGTGAGTGGTGGTGGCAGGTGGGTGGCAGATGGCGGGTGGTGGTGGTGGCGGGTGGGTGACAAGTGGCTGGTGGTAGATGGTGGTGGCAGGTGGGTGCCGAGTGGTGGTGGTGGGCGGTGGATGGTAGTGGCGAGTGGCGAGCGGTGGGTGGTGGTGGTGGCGGGTGGATGGTAGGTGGGTGGTGGGTGGCGAGGGGTGGGTGGTGGTGGCGAGTGGGTGGCAAGTGGGTGGTGGGTGGTGGGTGGCGGGTGGTGGTGGTAGCAGGTGAGTGGTGAATGGTGGTGGTAGGTGGTGGTGGGGGATGGGTGGTGGTGGCGGCGAAAAACGGTGGTGGAAAATTATGATAGGTGGTGACTAGTGTTGGGTGTTAAAAAAAAAATTAAAAACTCAAAACGGAAACATATTTTTTGTGTTTTCATTTTTTGGTCAAATTTATAAACTGAGATAACTGATTTATAAATCAAAAATTTTACCAAACAAATTTTTATTTGAGTTTTTTAAATTTTTATAAATATAAATAGAAAACTGAAAACGTAAGTGTTACCAAACAACACCTTATGTTGTGTTTGGTTGTGGGATTTGGAGAGGGATTTGGAAAGAGAAATGGAAAAGGTAGGTGAAATGTGAATAAATCATGCTTATATTTCACATAGTTTCACACACCTTTTCCCTTTCCCTTTCCAAATCCCTCCCCAAATCCCCCAACCAAACACACCATTAATGTTTCAATTATATCCTAAGTCGTATAATTGTATATACACTATCTAAACCTTTCTTACACACACCTTCACCCATTTTGAATTCCTTTTCCACACACGTGAAAAATGTACCCAACTCCACTCATCTATACTAATTTGGCATTGCCATTCATCAGAGTTCTCATTAAGATATCTAGCAAACAAGACACCCTTTTTCTTATCATAATCTGCGAATGTATTGTTGACTCCGTAGGTTTCGAACCCAATTTTCCAATCCGACCCACCTTTTCCATAACCATTGAACTTGTCTGTGCATTCGTTGAACGATTATCCATAGCTCTTAAATTTCACAGTCCCCCAATTCAAATTCTTGGCGTACAATTAAAACGAATTGTCACCAACATTCGATTTCTCTCTGTATTTCATGAACTCATCAATGGCGGCATTACCACCATCACCGTAGTTCTTAAAACTGTTCTCAGGTACATTTCCATTAGACCCGTGATTCACACACCTATAAATAGCAACCACAGCAAGTGAATTTTGAGAGTATTGTTTTTGTAAGCAAGTGAGAAATAATGGAAGAGGGGAGAAATAATGGATAAATTATGGTTTAATTTTTTTTTTATTTAAAAGATGTGCAATGTGATTTTTTTTGTTTAAAAAATATGTGTATAGAGAAAATTTGAATATAATATTAAGTGTGTTTTGATATCCATTATAGTCATTTTATTTTAGAATATAATAGTCATTAAAATAATATTTCATTAAGTGTGTGTACTGAGATAAATAGGTGTGTAGAAATAAAATTTCCCTCAACTCATAATCATTACATTCTTTTTCTCACAAAAAATTAAAAAAGCCAAGAGGCTCTTCTCAAATGAGACTTTTTAACCCTAGATTAAAATAGTTAAAAAGGCAAAAGACCAACCTACTTCCCAAACAAACCCTTAATGAGGTGAAAGAGAGAGTTAGAAAAAGCTGTTTGGATTCACCTATTTACATAGTTTATTTTATATCATTAGGGATGAATTATGATCCTCAATTAGAGTTTTTAAACATTTTTTATTATACAACCAACGTAATTTAAGAACAAATTATTGGTTGGTCGAGGGATACCACATGTCTATACTCTTAGCCAATCACAAACTACCATATTCTCTTATTTTCCATAATTATCCAATACAAAATCATGTTCTCACTCCTTCCACCAATCACAAGGTACATAGTGTGGTACTGCAACTGGATTAGCTAATAACTTATCGTAATTTAAGTTGTATTTCAACACAGAGGTGGTGTCAGTGTAATTTATCCTTAATGATTGGGTTTTTCTCATTCTGAGATTTCAATATGAGAAAACTTGAGGAATTTATAAGGCCCATCATGAGCGTCGTTTCAATGATCAAAACCATTCATTTTGTAGAGAACTTGAGAAATTTATAGGGCCCATCATGAGTGTCGTTTCAATGATCAAAACCATTCATTTTGTAGAGTCTTCAATGTACATTATCCATAAAATAAAATAAAAATAGTTTGATATAATAATCGTAACTTTTTCATTTTATCGCATTTATCTCTGAAAAAATGAACGACAAACATATTTTTGAGATAAACCGTCTATTTTTTTAAAGACAAATGCGATAAAATTAAAATGTTACGATTATGGAAGTGACCTAAATTTTTTTTATGAATGATATACATTGGGAGTTTTATAAAATGAACAGTTCGGATTATCGAAACGATAACCATGATAGGCCTCGTGGGTCTCTCAATATGAGAGAAACTCAACCTTTAATTAAACTATAGGAGCTAATGGTGTAATTTATCCAAAATTTAATTTGAAATGAAATTTTTTTATCAAAATCTTTTTAAAAATTCTATTCTTATTCCAAAATTTTCTTTTCATCAATTTAATGAAAAAAAATCTTCAATGTTTTATCTTTTTTAAAAATTCAAATCGATGAAGAATTTGATAAACTCTCAATTCGATGAAAAAATATTTCTTTCTTGATCTAATAAATATTTGATAAAATGATTGAAAATAGTTTTTAAGCACTTTTTTCATAAAATTTAAATTTGATGGAACAACAAAATTAAGAATTGGAGAGGTTCTAACTGGTCGAATTTGTGTAATTAGTAAATTTATTAGTATTTCTGACATTATTGTTTGATAAGTAACGCTAAGTGAAGGGATTAGATCAAAGCCATTGGTTGTATGACACCACATTGGGGTATCAGGTTGCAGGTTTAAATCTTAAGGAGATAAGTTTGAAACTATTTGATTATTTCTCTCTTATAAAAATTGTTTATGAAGTTGATTTCTTTGAGGTGATTGTTAGGCTTGGTAGTTGTTAGACTTGTAAATATGAGTTGTTGGATTATAATTGTCTAATCTAATCTAATTAATCTCATATTTGTAATCAAATTTTTATTGATTGGAAAAAAATGAAGGGAATTTATTTCACATGTAATTATTCTTATATTTATAATTAATCTCCTACCAATTAGAGAGGGAAAAATGAAAGGATTTATTCCATATCTCGAACACGAATAGAAGCACAATTAGGACACTCCAAAGAGAATAATAATCACACAAAAGTTTACAAAAAAAAAAAGAAATATTTAACAGTATAATAAAATAAAAAATACATATGAAATTCTTATGCTAAGTTTTCTAATCAATCCAAATACTTGTATAAATAAACTTAATAACTACATGGGTAAATTAATCGTAATATTAAGAAAATCAACATTATTTGTTTGGGTTCATTTTTAGATTGATTTTTTAAAAAATGCTTATAATTAGTTTGATAAAAATAAATACAAAATAAAATTGAATTTTAGAAGTTATTTTTTGCACAAAAAAGAAAATAATAAAAAAATAGTGAGTGTTTTTTAATATTTATTATTTTTCATTAATTAATTTTTATTATTTTTAAAAAATAAAATTTAAAAATAAAACCAAACAAAGTGATTCATATTTTTTATTTTTTTCTCTTTACAAGACAACTACATTTTTCTAGAGGGAAAGGGGTGATTTGAAAAGTTAGTTAAAAATTAATTTTTTAATTTTTTATTTTTATTTTTATTTTTTATGTATAAAAAATATGAAAAGTAATATAACTTAAAATAAATTAAAAGTTAAAAATTAACTTTTAATTGGCTTTCCAAATTGCCCCAAAGAGCATAGCCACAACTAGAAACCCCTTCTCTCTCTACTAGGGGTGTTTGACAAAGACTATTTTTTAGCATTTTAGGTTAAAATTCACAAAAAGATAAAATATGTTAAAATAATTAATAAGGTAAAATATCACATCAAACTTATAATTATTTTATTTTTTCTTTTACAAATATCACATCCAACTATAAAAAAATCTAACGATCTTCCCAAACATAAAAATTTTAACCTACTAAAATAGCTTACTAAAATATCAACTTCTCAAACACCCACATTGTCTCTCCCCAAACTTTTTTCTCCAATCTCACTCTTTTTAGCGCTCTCTCTCTACTTCTCTTTCTCTCTCTCTCTACAGACCCACTCCCAACTCAAAATCCTCACTCTCAATCAAACCCTTTTCACAAACCAGAACCTTTAAGCATAATGTTGTGTTTGGTTGGAAAATTTAAAAAGAAATTTGAAAAAAAAAATAAAAAAAGTAGATGAAATGTGAATAAAACATACCTATTTTACCTATTTTCATAGATCTTTTTCTTTTTTCTTTCTAAATCTCTTTCCAAATTTTTCAACCAAACACAGCACAAATGAAATTGCACCGAACGGGAAACACCACCGCCGCCAACAATTTTTAAGACTGTGCAAAATATAGTCTAAGCAGTTAAAATTGCACCGATTCGCATCAATTCATATTGTTTTATTCACTAATCGCGAATTAAATTTTAAAATTTATAATTTGCTTCCAAAACAGGTTTCGCTATAATTAATACATATATATTTTTTAATCTCTAATAAAATATTAAATTAAAAATGAGTGTAAAAAAATTTAATATGTAAAATTTATTACAAATTAATAAATATATATATAATATTATATAAAATTATGAGAAATATTATACAAATTATTATTTATATTATACAAATATTTAATAATTAGTTAAGATTAATTTTCAATCCATTAATCCATCTAAAACCACGGTATTCTTAAAAGAAAATGTTTGGTGGCCACAAATTCTGTGACTTAAATGGTCTGAAAATGTCAAAACAACGGCATTTTAACATTTTTAAAATTATTTTGTACCCAAAACGACATCATTTTGATATTTTTGAACCATTTAAACCACAGAATCTGTAACCCCCAATCATTGCCCATTCTGAAATGGTCCGAACAGCTCCACACACCCGTACCCACTCCCGCCGCCGATCCAACACAGCATTAAACTCTCTCAAACACTCTCTCTCTCTGTGCTCTGCTCTTCGAGATCGAGTCCTCATTCGACTGTTATGTCAATCGCAACTCGCAGATCTGGTGCTCACTCTCTCTCTCTCTCTCTCTTTCTCGTATTCCAGTTGCAATCAGGTTGAGACGAAGATCACAAAGCTTGCGAGAAGTGACAACTATTCCGAAACTTCGATCTCATCCGTCGTCAACGCCGACGAAGCTTCGACGAACAATAATACTCCAGGCCACCACTGAATCACCCAATCGGCGCCGAAAATGCAACCTTCGAAGATGCCACGTAGTAGGCCGTTTCCTCACCGTCACCACCACTTTCTCTCTCTCTCTCTCTCTCTGAAAATTTGTGTATATAGTTTTTTGAGCTCATGAGAGAGAGTGTATGGGAAGTTTATATATGAGATTGGTGCGGCAGAAGAAAGAGCATGAGGGAAAAAGGAAAGAGAGAGAATTAAGGCAAGCTGAGCAGAGATGCTAGATTGAATGATACTGGTGTTTTGTAATTCTAGGGTTCAAATCTATAAGTGTTTTGTAATTTTGGGGTTCAGATCTATAGGTGTTGTAGGTGTTTTGTTGTCAATGGATTGAATGATACTGGTCTGACTAGTTAGATGAATTAAAACAAGCTGGGCATATGCTTCTTTTGATGCGGTTTCATTGAATCGGAAGCATGGACAGATTGACTCTTAGTTGTGAACATTGTACAGATACAGGGGCTTCTTGTGTTGTGATTCTATATGTTCAACATGTACAGACAGGGGTTTCGAAGAGAGAGAAATACGGTAGGTTTTAGGCGGTTTGATTGTTGTTGATGAATTGAACAGATAAAGCTAAAAAAAATTGAACAGAGACGCCTCTCTCACTCTCTCTCTAGGATGAAAAAATAAATTGAATAGGAAAAACAAGCTTAGTGAATTCCAACAGATAGGGAAAATAGGCTTTGTAAATTTCAATAGATAGATACAAATTTGGTGAATTTCAACAAATAGGAGAAATAAGCTTAGTGAATTTCAACAGATAGATTAAAAAATATTTAAAACAATTTTGACAGATGGATACAAATTTGAACAGATAGATTCCCAAAATTGAACAAGTAAAAAAGATTTGAACAAATAGGTTAAAGTGCAAAATTAGAAATAAAATATCTTTCAAAACAACAAAATGTACTTCTCACCACAATATTTCACAAAGAATGTATTTTTCACCCAAAAAAAAAAATTACTCATGAAACCTAACGCCTCAAGCAATCCTCATATTAGATTTATTACCAATTTTCTCTTATTAATAATGGACTTTCGATATTTCTCCATAAATTTGAATCTTTAATCTCTCCCTTGGAAACCAAGAGGCACAAGACAAAATAATTCCCCAATCTCTCCATAAATTTTATTATTACTTGTGTTGTTTTCAATCCATAATGATAAAGCTTTCAAACTTAATCTTAAAATTCATGTCTAAACTATCCTAATCCATCATGTTGAAATTCTCAAAATCAATTGTAAAATTCATGTCTAAACTTTCCAGTTTAAATTTGAGAAATTATCCTTAAACTTGTTTGATAACACTTACGTTTTCAGTTTATATTTACAAAAATTTTATAAACTAGTTTTTGTTTATTTTTTAGAAAAACATAAATTACAAACGCATTTGGTCTGGACAAAATGTTTGAAAATTTTAAAAAATATAAACTAAAAGAGTGAGAAATAGCGAGTGGTGGCGTGGCGGGTGGTGGGTGGTGACGAGTGGTGACGAATGGTGGCAGCGGGAGATGGTAGTGGTGGCGAGTGGTGGTGACGGAAAACGATGATGGCGAGTCGCGGGTGATAGGTAATAGCAACAGGTGGTGGGTGGTGGCGACAGAAGACAGTGATGGAGAGAGGTGACGGAAGACGGTAGTGGAAAGGGTGGCAGGTGGTGGTGACGGAAGACAATGGTGAAAAGTGGTGGCAGCGGAAGACGGTGGTGGAAAGTGGTGGTAGATAGTGGCAGGTGGCGGGTGGTGACTGGTGCTGGCAGAAGACGGTGATGGAAAGTGGTGGCAGGTGACGGGTGGTGGCGGTGGAATACGGTGGTAGAAAGTAGTGGCAGGTGGTGGCGGTGGGTGGCGGCGAGTGGTGGCGGCGGAAGACGGTGGTGAAAAGTGGTGGCAGGTGGCAGGTAGCGGGTGGTGGCGGTGAAAGACGGTGGTGGCAGGTAGCACGTGGTGGCAGCGGAAGAAGGTGGTGGAAAGTAGTAGCGGGTGGTAGTGGCGAAAGATGGTGGTGGCGAGTGGTGGCGGCGGAAGACGATGGTGGAAAGTGGTGACAGGTGGCGCCTGGTGGTGGCAAAAGACGGTAGTAGAAAGTGGTGGTAGGTGGCAGGTGGTTGCGGCAAAAGATGGTGGTGGAAAGTGATGACGGGTGGTAGTGACGGAAGATGGTAGTGGCTGGTGGTGGTGGCGGAAGATGGTGGAAAGTGATGGCAGGTGGCAGGTGGTGACAGCGAAAGACGATGGTGGAAAGTGATGGCAGGTGGCAGGTGGTGGCAGTAGAAGAAGGTGGTGGAAAGTGGTGGCGAGTGGTAGTGGCGGAAGATGGTGGTGGCGGGTGGTGGCGAGTGGTGGGTGGTCAAAAAAAAAAAAAAACTTAAAACGTAAACTCATTTTTTGAGTTTACAAATTTTGGCCAAATTTATAAACTGAGACCACTGGTTTATAAACCAAAATATTTACCAAACAAGTTTTTATGACAGTTTTTTAAATTCTTGTAAATATAATCTGAAAACTGAAAACGTAAGTGTTACCAAACGCCACCTCTAAACTTTTTTTTATTTCAAATCCATAAATCCAAACATAATCTATAAAATTCGAGTATAATTTAACTAGAGAACTTGCATCACTAAATCATATGCAGCAATATTGTCCAGACCTTCAAATTTAAGTATGTCAAGTTATATTTCAACATACCCGAGGGTGTTCTGAAAAAAACATAGCCATGAGATATAACCAACTTGGTTTTGGTAAGTTTGCTTTTCATTGGCCCAACTCAGGTTCGACTATTGTTGTTTCCTCCCATTTGCCCTAATCATGTGATTAAGGAGTATCGTTTGATCCTCAAATTTACGCTCATGGATTAGGCCCAGAAGACCCTGCCTAGGACACGGTTATTCCATTAAAAAACCAAAGAATAATCATTTCATTCATTCAAACCAACCAAAGATCATATGCAGACATGATGTATTCACATGCAAAAGGGAGTATAATAAGATTTACAGAAATGAAACCACTAAAAATGTCATCATCTTCAATGATTTGTAATTTTATAGAAGCCAAACAATTATACATACGCAGGAGCCAAAAACAGAGCATTCATTACTATCACCTTCATGTATAAAGGAGCCATTCAATTCTATTCCATTTTCCATTTCATTCAGTAGTGTCAATTAGCTCAAAACCTTTGAAGCAACTAACAAATACAGTACCACATTTTTCTGAGAAACAGAGTGTCCCGTGAACTCTTCAATGATAAAAGTTACAACAGAATGTATTTATTGACAACAGAAAAATGATAAGACGCACCTTACAGGATTCAAACCCTCTCTATATCCTGTAAAGCTAATCTGAGGTAGATGCTCTCTGGATGATAAATCTATATAGCACAGACAGAATTCAGGGGCATCTAACAGCACCAAGAATAGAGATGTTCATTTATAAGACAAGATAGGTAAAGCATTCTATTAGTATAATTATTATTATTTCTGAGCAATTTAAAAGAGATGCCAAACCTGTAGAAATAAATAGGAGATTAGAGGAAAAGAAAGAGTGATTATGAAGCAAATAATAATAATTCATTGTTGTCAACATCAACATCAACTTTAACTTTGAGGAGTTTAAAGAAATAAATTCAGTTTACGAGATACGAAAGAAGAGAATTTTCTACATTTAGAGAAACATAAGATTACCAAATACCACAGGAGACAATTACCCGAGTGCTTCCTAAGTAGGGTTTAAACTTCAAGGAGATTGAGAGGGAGAAGGAAAAAAGAGAAAATGGTCTGGAGTCATCTTGTTGAGGTCTCTCTCTCAAACTATTCAAGGTGCAAGTCCCAGAATAAAAAGGAATGAGTGTTTTTACAAACGATCAACTCTAGCTGCTAACTCACACATTCCTTGAAGTTCAACACAAATGTCATCATGTTGCTTGAGCGCTCCATGACCACAACACCAACTTTGTGGGCTCCCTAGGCCCTGCTCTCGATCATAGGTGGCGTGAGAGCATCAGGGTGCACTTTGGAGAGAACTTTTAAATAAGGAACCAAGGCATAGGAGAAACACACTCAGATGGAGAGTCGGTTTTCTGAGACAAAGGTCATGAGGTTGCTTGAGCACTCCATGACCACAACACCAACTTTGTGGGTTCCCTAGGCCCTGCTCTCGACCATAGGTGGCTTGACAGCATCAGGGTGCCCTTTGGAGAGAACTTTGAAAATAAGGAACCAAGGCATAGGAGAAACACGCTCAGATGGAGAGTCGGTTATCTGAGACAAAGGTTCCAAGCATGTAGTCCTTAGGTGGAAAGGCAACACAGTTGAATAGAAATTCAGTCAGCCAAGCTGAGCAAGTGTGTTGAGTGCATTAGGCCAAAAACAAGAGGAAGCAACTCTATGACTGCTCCTCAGTGTCTAGTCTTGAGGTTAAGGCATCTTGTATGACGTTATAGTCAGCATGACTCAACGTCAATGAGCGCAAGAAGAAACATGGAAATAGTGAAACGGCCATATTAGGTAGAGAAGGGGAGGGGGGGACACATATCCATACCCCTAAATTTGTTCAAAAGCGAAAGAGACGCAACATGGATAATAGAATGAGGTGCTTCATTTAATTAGACGGAAAAAACACACACAATAACAAATAATAACAAATGAAGCAAAATTTATGGCTATGATCAAACATTGCAATTGCAAAATTAACAACATGATGGTAAGAACCCAGCAACATGCGCCCAAAAGTTGCACACCTAAAAATGTGGTTATTATGATACAATGTGGCTGGGAAAGGGGTTGGGGAGAGGGGGGAGAGGGGGCAATGACTTTTTCAGATCTCTTTCATTTTCTTAAAAATGTTTACCAGAAACAAAATATACTACAAAACTCAAACAAGGTTTGCACAGATGAAAAACCTACTATGTTTTTCAGCTACCTTCATTTTCCTTCTTCACTGGATCTGAGCTCACTATTGGAAGATTCCTCCTGTACTGCTGAGATGTCAACCTTCTCTCTAGAGGTGTTTTCCTCTTGCTCACCACAAACCTGTTCACTCCTTTCCGCATTGGCATTATTGATGGGAAGTCTTCATCAGGGATTTTACTCAGCTCAGAGATGTCCTTGATCTGGGCAACACGCCGGTACCACCTTTGTGCCTTGGCCTCTTCTGACATGTCCAAAGGATCAGGTTCCTGCACTGCCGAACCCTCCAAGCTCTTTCCTGTCCAGCCACTCCTAACATTCTGATTTTCAGGCTGTTGGGTTGGATTCCCTGTCAAATTTAGCCTCTCAATTCTACTCTCCTTTCCAGAAAATTGAGTACTCCAATCATCCTGGTTATTACTCTCTGAATTGAAGGAATTCACTGTTAAGTTTCCACTGCTTGATGACCCAGAAGTGATCCCAGGCTTTCTCTCATTTAAGTTTTCTCCAGACGATTCCAAATTCAGCCTCCTCGTGCTGTTTTGTTGATTTTCCATTCTTTGCACATGATTTATATCAGACACCCAAGGTCTATTATTTTCCGAGTTTTGGGATATCGTAGAACCTAAAGAAGTTTCACCTGTATCTTCTGCAGTAGAAACTGCCCCATCTGGCTGCTGTTTGTCCTTTTTAGCAAAGTAGTCAGGTGGGAATGGGACAAAAGGAACGAAATTGGTACTACCTGATTGCTCCATGGCCATCCTCCTTTTGTACATAGGAGAAGTTAAAGAACGATCTTTTTTCTTGCTTACTATGAAACGATTTTCTCCCTTACGCATTGGCATGATCTCTGGGAAGTCCTCGTCTGAAGTTGGACATGCCAAGTCCGGAGCATCATGCTGCTCTGAGTTTTCAACCTGATTTGATGGCTTTTCAGATAACTGCAAACTGTCTACTAACTTTCCAGACTCATTGCTCGCCGAAACAGTGCTTGTTTGCTCACTGAACTTCAGAGAAACAGATTCAATTCTTTCCGTCACCGCCTTCTCACTACCCTCCATCTTCTGAGGTTTTTTAGCAAACATGTCATCAGGTAATGGCACAAATGGAACATAACTGGAATTGCTGCTCTTGGGGTGCCCATACTGTGGAGAAGCTGAACTAGACTCAGAGAGAGAACTCTTTGTTCCAGCATTTTGTCCATCAGCAAAATTCTTCTTATCCACATCAGAAACGGCAGATTTGCGACCAAGAATCTCATCCAAACTCTGGCTGATTGGTGCGCTTACACTGCCAGTTTGATCATTTCTTTGATATTGAGAATTAGCCAGCCTACGCTCCAACGGAGTCTTCCTCGTGCTCACAACAAACCTGTTTACCCCTTTCCTCATAGGCATGATTTCAGGAAAATCTTCATCAGCTGCAGCGCTGCTCAAATCAGAGGCACTGTCCAGTTGAGAAAGTTTACTAAACCACCGCTGTGCCTTCTCTTCATTGGCAGCCAATCTGCTCTCAATATCAGGCTTATTTGCATGGACCCCATTAGCATATTCCGAAACTGAGCTGGATTTACTAGTGCCAAATGAAGCGTCTCCAGGTCTTTTGCAATCACATCTTAAGCAGACTAGGTTTCTCCCATAGTTAAAGAAATCACACCTTGAGAAGGAAAAGAAAAGGGTGAATTTAACCATTTTGCCCCTTAAATAAATGTTCCTAGTAGTTAAGCATATAAAGGAAGCAATACTCACTGAGGACACTCCCACTCCCCACCAGTCAACTGTCTCTTTGGTCTTGCCTCCTCACATTCAAGGCATTTAAAGTTCCTTGCAAAGTTCATGAAACTGCACCTGTTCAATGCAGCTCATTATTAAAGGTAGAATACCAAATATGATGCCACATGGCTAACATAAAAATAAATTAATTAATTTAAAAAATCATTGCCAAGAAGGTCTTGATGTAGCAAGTTTAAGTGAAGATTCCTCCTCATGCGTGTGCAGGTGCCAATAGCACACGCTGAATTCTCATGCATGTGCCCATCCAGGTTGCTAATTGCGACAACATACAAGCAGGAGAAACTGAGACAATGGTACTAGTTTTGCTGAACAAGTACAAACAAAGGAAAGGAATTGATGGTAGTAATAATAATAAAATACCTTGGGCATATCCAATCACCTCTCTTCATTTCAATTTTCTGTCCAAGAGGCCTTGGAGTTTGTCCATATCCATCTGGGAACTGATGTTGCACTGACACAGAAGGCTCTGGTGCTGGAACACCACAGCCCAACCTAGACAACTCACTCAACAGATTCCGAACAGATGATTCAACAAGCTGTCCTTGGTACAGATTGCCTCTTTCTGAAGAAACAGTAGGATTGCTTGCATAACTCAATAAATACTTCATCAGATCAACTGTGTGAGCTTTGTCAGATTCAAATGCCTAAAATTTGAAATAAAATTAGACTTCATATAGACAAAAGACAGGCTACTAATTCTAATGTAACTAATTTAAACCATGAACAGTTTTGACTATTTACTCTGGAATGAAGTGTATTGAGATCAACTACATTCAAAATCACAACAAGTATAGGTAGAGAAATGAACATTTTTAATTGTTTTCTTTCATAATTAATGATTATATGTTTCTAGTTTAGACTTATATATTCCAAATTTGAATGTCTCATTGTTTGATTTCCAAAAGACAGGTTACATAAGCAAGGGAATAATAAAATATTATGGCCTTTTCCTAATAAGGATGGCAACTGTGCAGATATGTGTCGGGGGACCTCCTCCCCACCCTCGCCCCACCCCCACTTAGTATAATCTCAACTCCGACCCTACCCGCCCAGTTTAACTTTACAACTTATTTTTAGTATTGAATTTTAATAACGTGATTTTATAACTTTAGATGATAAATGACTTGTAACAATTGGTGTTTTTGACGTTGATCTTTGTAGAATAAATGGAGAGAGAAGTGTGATATAAAGAAAAAATAAAAGAGAAGAGAAAAAAATCTTAAAGATAATTTTATATCATTAAAAAGTAACAAAAATATGTTTAAAAATAATACACATAATTGGGTCAGGAGTGGGGCGGGATTATCCTCCCACATACCCAACCTGAACCCTATCAGGTCTTTCAGTCTCACCCCCAAACCGGACACTACCCTGTTCTAGTTACAGTAATGTTGATAATTTATTCAGCGACAAGGACATTCAGAATTTCATCTCTGATGACACTTTTTAAGTTAGGGATAATAATGGGGAAACCCCCAAACCCATTTTATTAGGGTCAGAGAAGGTAGGGGTATTTTGCCATCCCCGCTAAGATACAAAATAAGTTAGTATAATCGGGATCATAGAGAAGGTTCCTAAAACATTTATAAAATATATGGTTTCCATTTGTGTTTTAAAATATATATATATATACAAACAATTCAAGTCGATACAAGTCGTGTCTTGTCGTGTCATGTCGAAAATTCCTACCCTTAATGCTAGCAATAGAAACAATGTGAGAACAAGAAAGCTGATACAAATGAGGAAATAAACGATCAAAAGAATCCTTCCAACCCACACATCCATTCTCCAGAGTTTTGTCTTTCGTCTTCTACATCTCTTTTCCTTCCATCTTTTATTGTTCTGGGATTTTTCTTGCAGCTTTTCATTAATCTTTGTTGTCCCCTTTGCATATCCTTTATTTGGTGTGATTTCTTTAATGTTAGTTCCTTTTATTTTCCTTCATTGTTGTTTGTTTTTGTTCTCTTTATTGTTGCTATTTGCTGATCTTCCTATTTTTCCTTTCTCAGAATGGGTTCATAAGAACTGAGACAGTGTTTTAAAGATTGAACAGACACTCTTTATATTACCGATAGATGATGAATCAAGAGGGCAGTGTATTAGAATTACTGAAAGGAATAGAGTGCAAAGCTTTAAAATGACTTTGAATTTGAGGGCTGCATATTGGGTTGCTCAAATTTTAAGGTAAAGAGCCTTCACGGGCAATGGTATTACTTCTTTTTTTTTTTTTTTGGGCCCCCCGGGGGGGTTGGTTTACTTCAGAATTGATGGTATTACTTTTAGAAGGCAAAATCCATTTCCATTGTCTTTCTAGTATATTGCAAAACACCTCCTCTGATCCCTGTCACTACCAATAAAACCCCCAAAATCACACAACACCACTTCTTCCAAATTTCGACATTGATACCACCACCATATTGTCTGAACTCACTAGTCACTGCCACCACTTCTCCAATTCGTCAAGACTAGTTTCATCATAGCCATAGAGTTTTCTATTTATTTCTTAATTCTTTCCACTAATCACACAGCTATATCTAAAGATTTATATATTATGTTTATGTCACACCTTAATTGAACTTAGTTAGGCAGCACCCTTTAACATTCCACATTTTTTCTTTTTGTTTTTTAGCAAAATGCCTTAAACTTCCAGCAGTAAACAAAATATTAAGTACAATCCAGAATGAAAACAAGGAACCTAAGCCAGAATAGAAACTTATTTATACTAAATGACTTTGACAATCAGAACTGCAACGATAAATCACAATTGTATGGATTCCCTATGCATGTATGTTTTACTTTTAACTGAGATTTCTTGGCCAGCAAAGGCAGCTTGAACCTTTTGACTTTTTCTTTCTTTCTTTTTTTTCCCTCACTTTTTATCTGTTTATTTATTTTGCAAAATGTATTAAACTTCCAGCAACAAACACAAAATATAGCTCAAATGGGAAGGAACCCAAATCAGAATTACTTATTTTTGCTAATCATAAAATGACTTTTTCTCCAAGTTAATAAATTAGAACTGCACAATACATCAAAATTGTGTGGTCCAAATCAACTATTCCAAGAGATATCAAAACACACACACACACACATGTGGTCCAAATCAACTATTCCACGAGATATCAACACACAGGTGCGCACGGGGGGTTCCAAATCAACTATTCCAAGAGATATCAAAACACATACACACACACACACACACAAAAGTAACACATTTTAAAGCATAATTTCAAAGTAAAACAACAATCATTAAGCTTACATTGATTGCACTGATGCCGAGAAATGCTCTCATCCTCCTTGCAGTATCTAGAGCACTTTTGAAAAGAAATGGTGTTCCATTTTCCACAATCACCCCAATATCTCTCCTAGAAAGTGACCTGCACTTAACAAACACAGCAAAAAGAGAGTAAGCTAATAGACCCAAATGGCATCAAGAAAAAAAAAAGAGAAAAAAAATGGACTTTGAGGCGGCAACAAACCCTAAAAGATCCGATCGGTCACGAGAAAAAGCCAAACAAGCAGCCGAGGCACGGAGGAATTCATCTGAGAATTCCTCAATCGCCACAAACTCATCCTCTGCTTGAATTGCGAGTCTGTGATGATCAAAATAGCCACTTTCGGAGAGTGAATGAATGAGTTTAGACCACTCGGGCCAAGGGTGCGAAGCCGGAGCATTGGGAGAGAATCCGAGGGAGTCTGTGTCTCTGTCTTCTCGGACTGCGCTTGTTTGGGTGTGGATTTGCTGGGAGACTTTGATAGGGAAGCTCAATTGAGGAGTGAGATAGTGAGGAGAGAGAGAGGAGGAGAGGCGAGAGTGGCGAGCGAGGCGGAGGAGGGAGGAGCGGGGGCGATGGAGGAGGAAGGGGAAGGGAGTGGTGAGAAGCATGATGAACCTCGACGCGCCGCCCATCACGGCGGGGTTTGCATTCAGGAGAGTGGCGGAATACGGCGGAGCTGGGGATGAGATGATGAGGGGAAATGTGGGGTGGAAGAGAAACCCTAGAGTGAGGTTGTGAGTTCCTCTGCTAAAACCCCCAAAACCGGGCTTTTTCCCATCGTTTGACAATAAGCTGTTTTAGTCGATTAGTCAAAAACTTATTAAATTAGCCAAAAAATCAATAATTCATACCAAAAACTTAAAGATTCTCTTTTCTCTCTACTTTTTGCACATAATTAGCCAAAAAATCATCCCAAACATACAAGTTTTTTTTACCTACCTTTTTAGCTAAATAGTCAAAAAGTTACTAAATTAGCTTGTTCCTAAACGTTTACATCTTATTTTCTAAACTAGGCCTACTTTGGACGGGTTTGTCAAACTAGGCTAAAGCGTTATTACAAATCGCGCTTTTCACTGTTTGGAGTCCAAAATTTGATGAATAGTAAAAATGTTATTTAAAAACGCACTTTTGATTAAGAAAGTGCTCTTTCAAATCACGCTTTTAACATAAAAAAAATTTATGAAGAAAACGCTATTTGAAATAGCGCTTTCACTGTGCATATGACGAAATCGCGGTTTCAAATCACGCTTTTATTGTGCGAATCTGTTTTCCTAAGAAAATGTTTATAATATATTAAAATGTGATCAATATAAAATGTAAGTGCTTTGTTACGCACTACAATGGCGTGAGTTCAATCCGCGGGAGTGGCTACCTTTCAATTAAGTTTATTTTATGTTTTTTTTTTTTTTTCCACTCACTCTATACTTTATATATTTATTATGTAATTTTTTTATAAAAAAAAAGTAAAATGTTTGTTTGGTTAACTAAAAATCAACTCTGTAAAATACAATTTTTTTCAAAATGTCAACATGATTGTTTAAAAAGTATTCAGTGTATTTGGTTTGAATTTTTTGGATTTAGTTATTTGAAAATTGAGTTTTTTTATTTTCGTATTTTTTTTTGTTTTTAGTAAATATTTTTAAAATTTTAAACATTTTTTTTTTTACTTTTTTAGATGCACCTTAGTTAGATGTATCTAAAAAGTAAAAAAATTGTGAAAAAATATTTTAAAAAATTAATAAATACATAAAAATACACAGTGAAAGCACAAACATGGAGTGAAAGCGTACTCAAAAAATGTACTCAAATTATCATTTTTTGTATTTTTGTATTTTTTCACACACTCTATACTTTATATATTTATGAAAAAATAAAAAAGCGTACGCTTTTAAAATATTTTAGTACATTTTAAAAGCGTACATTTTGCTGAAAAAATATTTTTTGAGTACGCTTTCACTGTGCATATTTTTTTGAGTACATTTTGCTGAAAAAAATGATAATTTGCTGAAAAGATACTAAAAATACAAAAATATTTTTTCAATAAATTTTTTGTATTTTTATGTATTTATTAATTTTTTCACAATTTTTTTACTTTTTAGATACATCTAACTAAGGTGCATCTAAAAAAGTAAAAAAAAAATGTTTAAAATTTTAAAAATATTTACTAAAAACAAAAAAAAAATATGAAAATAAAAAAAAACTCAATTTTCAAATAATTAAATCCAAAAAATTCAAACCAAATACACTGAATACTTTTTAAACAATCATGTTGACATTTTGAAAAAAATTATATTTTATAGAGTTGATTTTTAGTTAACTAAACAAACATTTTACTTTTTTTTGATAAAAAAATTACATTATAAATATATAAAGTATAGAGTGAGTGAAAAAAAAAAAAAAGATGTACTTAATTGGAAGGTAGCCACTCCCGCGGATTGAACTCACGCCATTGTGGTGCAAAACAAGGGCACTACCATTTGTGCTATAGAGCACTTATGTTTTATATTGATCACATTTTAATATATTATAAACCTTTTCTTAAGAAAACAGATACGCACAATAAAAGCGTGGTTTGGAACCGCGATTTTGTCATATACACAGTGAAAGCGCTATTTCAAATAGCGTTTTCTTCAGAAATTTTTTTTATGTTAAAAGCGTGATTTGAAACAGCGCTTTCTTAATCAAAAGCGCGTTTTTTAATAGCGTTTTCACTATTCATCAAATTTTGGGCTCCAAACAGTGAAAGCGCAATTTGTAATAGCGCTTTAGCCTTGTTTAGGAAATCCGTCCAAACTAGGCCTAATTTGGGAAATAAGATGTAAAAGAGGCTTAATATGGGAAAAAGCCCCCCAAAACCTCCATCTTCCAATCCCCAAAAATATGTTGGGTAAATTACACTAGCCTCCCATGTGGTTTGGATAAATTACAATAAATTTCTCATAACTGACACTTACAATAATGATTTAGACCACTAAAAAATGCATCACTAATAGCACTAATGTATTGGAAATGCCAAAAAAAAAAAAAAAAAAACAAGGCATAGAAAGTGGGCGAGGCCCACTGCTACATCATTAGTGCTTCCCCTAGTGCTCTCTTTTTAGTGTTCTCAAACATTTTTCTTGACACTTAATGTCCAAATGAAAAAATAAAAATAAAAATTCAAAGGTCAAAGTAAGAAAATAAACAAATATGACGGGTGTAAAGTGTAATTAAATTAACATAAATGGTCTGAAAACACAAAATATACATTTTAATGTAAAAAATATGACAATATTATTTTTTATCATGAGTAACGAATTACTAATAAATAAATAATTGTTAAGTTAATCAAAATATTAAGAAAACCTTATTTACTTATATCAAACAAGTCTATCACCCGTGCTATGCACGAGATAATTATAGATATTTATATTTATTTTAAATTTTTTTTAATATATAAATTATGTTTTTTAAGATTTTTTATAAAAATAATTTAACAATCTTATTACTAACAATAGTGTATGGAAGAAGTTTTAAAGGGTACTGCCGTAACTATACACAAATTGTATCTATAATTATTTGTATAAAGGGATTTTAAATGTTGATCAAGAGATTTTGACCAAATCAATAAATACAGGCATGTGGAAAGATAGGTGAATTGAAAAAAGTTAATAAATGCTATCAGAGGATTTTGACCAAATCAATAAATGCTGAGTTTTTTTTTTTAATAAAAAATTTAGAAAATTCAAATTGAGATATTAAAACTCCCATAGACCTTGGGAGTTAAAAATCCTCTTTTGCTTAATATATAGTATATAGTATAGATAGATAGATAGATAGATATAAATATAGATACATAGATAGATAGATAGATATAGATAATAATAATAATAATAATAATAATAATATAGATACATTTTTAATTGTTTACACTCTTGGGTGAATCATTTAATATAATTTTTATAATATTAAACCGTTGTTAGGACAAGTTTGGAAACTAATTTTTTAATTAAGAAATAAAAAAGTGATTACTAAAAAATCAATTATTATTCTTTTTTATTTTTTTACACGATTTTTTTTTAATAAAAATCAAAAAAATCAACTAAAAGAATTAGTTTTCAAAATAACCCTAAATAATGATTATTTCTATAATTATTTTAAAAAATTTACTCAATTTTGTAAATTAGAAAATGGTCCTTATAGTTTGGGACTTGTGCCATTTTAGTCCCTGACTTTTCAATTGTGACACATTTGACCCTGAATTTTGAATCTTGTTCTAAATAAGCACAATTGTAGATACTATTGGATTTTTCAAGGGCAAAATCATCAATTTGATAAAATATAAATTAATTTGACAAAAATAAATGTCAAAATTTTATTTTTTAATTTTTAAAAATTATTTCTAGCTACTAAAGATAAAATTATATAAAATTGATAAATCTTTTAGACATTTTTTTTTTTACCAAATTAATTTTTATTATGTATTTGGATGATGATCATGTAAAATTAATTTTTAAAAATTAATCATGAAATTTTTATCAATTTTATATAATTTTATTTTGGTAGGTAGAAATAATTTTTAAAACATTTTTTTGACATTTATTTTTGTCAAATTAGTTTATATTTTATTAAATTGATGATTTTGCCTTTGAAATTAAGCAATGGTATATTCAATTGTCCTTATTTGGAACAATATTCAAAATTCAGGGTCAAATGTGTCACAATTAAAAAGTCAGGGACTAAGGTGACACAAGTCCCAAATTATAAAGGCTATTAGTGTAATTTGCCCATTAGAAAATATTTTTAGTTTAACAAAGTTTTATAGTTTTAAAATGAGGGCACTTTTTCATAAATTTCTTTTCTGCTACTTATGTTTCATTTAGTTTACATTATTTTTTTATATTTCAATAAGTCTTATGAGTAACATAATTATCAAAATATTCCTAATAATATTCACATTTACAGTATAAATGTTCCGTGATATGAATGTTAATACCGTCAATGTAAATATTTACATCGCCAATGTAAATATTCGGACGGGTTGTGTTTACAATTATTTATATATGTAAATTGCGATTTTTAAATGTCTTTTTTCCTTTTTTATATTATATTAAAGTTTAATATTTTGATAATAATCATATGTGTTGGACTTTTCAAGAAATTAAATGTCTTTATATATATATATATATATATTAAAATTTAATATTTTGATAATAATCATATGGGTTGAATTTTTCAAGGAATTTTTTTTATACTTGTTCTTAATGCATTAAAATGTTATTAAGAAGGATAATAATCATATGTGTTAGGACTTTTCAAGGAATTCATGTGTTGGACTTTTCAATGATTTTTTTTATACATGTTCTTAATGCATTAAAGTGTTATTATGAGGGTAAGGCTTGAGGTTGGGAGAAATTAATAAATGTTAATTTTTTTTTTTTTTTAAAATCAAAAAAACAGGAAATTTAGATTTGGATATTGAAACTTCCATAAGGTTTGGGAGTTAAAAAACCCCTTTTACTTAATATATAGTATAGATTTATATATTTTGTTTTATTTTTTTCAAATTTTATGGTCAATATAAATTATTTATATATTTTTGTTCTTTATCTAATAGAACCACATAAACGAATTTTATTTTGGATGATTCTATTATACCTCCAATAAGTGAGTTTGTAATTCTGTCCCATTACATCCATCACATATTGTATTTGTCACGACCCCATTTGGTCAGTAATCCAAGATTACCGAAGGCCAACTTACAAAGATTCAAACAAACAGAATATGTTAAGTTCTTGCTATTGGCAATCTCGTTTAACAAAATTTCTTTCAATTGTAATTTTATTCGATCTTTTATTTCAGTGAGGTTATGAGTATTTAGATACAAATCTAATCTGAATTATGCCTTGCAAAGGAGTTTGTGATCTTAATTTTTTTCATGTTTGCCACTTCGCTAACTATGTCGTAGATCGACCTGACCGCTCGAGCGATCATTTGTGCGCACAAAAATGCAATCAAAGTTATTTGACAGCTTGAGCGATCAGTTATGCCCTCGAGCAAAGAAACAGATCATCTAGTATTTTTGCAAAGCGTCTGAACTTCTGGGAAGAAAGTTTGACCGCTCGAGCGGTCAGCCTCTATGTTTTGCACCGCCTTTCATCACATTGCTCGAGCTATGAAATGTGCGCTCAAGCGGTCTTCGCAATTCAATTTTCTATAGAGTGCGCTATTCGCTGTTTCTAAGGTTTTAGTCATTCAGATTTTCAGAGAGAAACAAAATACAAAGTGTTTTATATTGGAGAGTGCTTTCTGAGTGTTTTCTTAATGATTTAAGAGTAATCAATAGATCTGTGAACTTCATATCAACATCATCAAGGGTTTGTTTGTTTTTGTTTATTCACAAAAGAGAGAATTGTTCTTCGGTAGATTCCATGGAACTTGGGCCTGAAGCTTTGGTAAATTCCAGAGTGGCTCATCGTCGTGGATTTGACATTGACGTTGCGGATTCAACATTGGACAAGATAATTCTGATGTGAAGACAGTGGTGGAAAAGACACATAGGGGTCAGTTCAATTCGAGCATTGATTGGCTAGGTAATTAATGATACACTTGTGTAATTATTTTTTATCTTCTTAATGGATTGTTTTGTGGCTTTTGCCCGTGATTTTTTTTATCACAATTGGAGGCGTTCCAATTGTGGCTTTTTCACGTTAAATTGTTGTGTCGATTTGTCTTTAATTGTTTGATTGGGATTGTTATTTACTATTTAAAATTAATACATAATCACAAATTAATATCTCGAGAATTTTAAGATTTTTCAGAGTATACATATGTGGCATACATGTGTAGAAGCAAAAAATTTAAATTTAATTAGTCCATAAGAGCTGTGCATAGATTAAATGAAATAACATACATATTAAAATAGTTATACAACTTGAATACAAAAATAAAATAAACTTAATATTACATCTTGATCAAAAGGCTTTTCAAGCCCAAACGTACAAGGCAAATGATCTATAAAGTTAAGAAACATAATCTTCAAGATGCTACAATACGTAAATCAAAACATCTTCCAAATAAAACTTAGGTGACATCGCCTTCTTGTTTATCTCCTATATATATATAAGGAAGAGGGGTGAGCTGAAAACTCAGTGAATAATATAAGTAATAAATGCTTAAATGAATGATATCCAAAATTTTACCAAAACAATACATATCATTGCTTGTAACAAAACAAATAATGAACTGAGTTCATCAATCAAAGGCTTTCAAAACTTCAAGGATGTTTACTAACATCTACATAATACAAAGGATGACATTCATTAACAAAACAAATGAATAACTGACCCAGAATCGATTAGACAAGCCCACCCGTGGGTGGCAAAAGAGATATCTCAAACAAAGATACTAGTTTCATTAAAGTCCCCTAGCACTAAGGACCTTTCAAAAATGTCATCAAAACAAACATAATACTTGATATAAAAACTATGGGGTAATCATTCATGTTTGATCAAATACTTTTCCAAAACAAAACAAAACAAAGCTTTTATCAAAACATTATAACATAACTTTATTAAAAATATTACGCACAATAGCTCTTTGGTCGAGGGGATAAAGGCAAAGATTCAAGACCTACAAGTACATAGTAATTCCATTGAATGCACTTCAAAAAGTTAAGAAGATATACTCAAAGATGGTTATAAAATGCACTCTCAAAACAATCTTCAAATGAGTGAAATAGATCCCGATATTTTTTTTCAAAATCAAGTCAAGACATAGCAAAACATGTGTTGCAAGTTAAATTAATGTTTTTCTTCTTGGAAAAGCATGTTGAATACAAACCAAGTCTCGGAATGGATGCACCGAGATGAGCTGGCCCGAAATAGCCTAGTTGGGTGAACTCAGGAGGTTTTGGCCAAGGTTCCGCACCTCTTGGCCGAGTTATGGTCCTCTTGGCCGAGATTTGGACAGCCCGCCCAGGATGTTACAAGGTGTCGGCAAAGGTGTACAGTGGTTAGCCTAGGTGTACAGTGGTTAGCCTAGGTGTGCATGTAAGGTAGACTAAGGTGCAAGTGATCATACAAGGTAGACCAATGTGAGATGCAATACTTGGCCTAGGTGTGAAAGCTGGACAAGAGTGGATCTCGGTGACCACACTTAGGGAAGTGAAGTCTGGAAATCTGGGTTTCCTTTTGAAGAACATAAATATTAAAATCATAACTTCTTATTCAAAATCCGAGATTTCATAATATGAGTTCTAAAACATAAACTTGGGTACCCATACTTGAAAATTTCATGAAAACAAATACAAAAATATGAAACTTGATTCAAACTTTTGGATCAAAACAAAGCTTTTCTTCAAGAACACAAAAACATTACTTTTCTTTTTAAAACAAAACTTTAAATCAATGCATGGCTCATGAATTATGCTAGATCATGCAATATGATCAGATTAACATGAAGAACAATAAGAGTAGATCAAGAATCTAATCTCAAAACAAAAATCAAATGGTTCAAGGTCTGCAAATCAAGATTGGAAATCTAGTTCTCTCACTCTAAGAACTTCTTCTTCTTTTTCTTCCTAGAGCTTCTCTCTCTTCAAGATAGAGATATGGCAAATGATATGGGTTTCTTAATTGCTAACTGACTTAAACTCACTATTGGGACACGTGGCATCATCTGATCAATCTCCTAAAAAAGGTGTCAGAATGAAAAGACAAGAGTAGGTCAAAGTGTATATAACAAGTAAGGTGGCATGGGCACTCTGACAAGGTAAGGATCTTGGATCAAAACATATGCTTTGGACAAGTGAAGGATAAGTGAGGTCTTCCTGATCTCGGCTAGAAGGAGTAACACTTGGTCTAGGTGTGACACATCTCGGCCTGGGTTATACAAGTCAAGGAACATGATTGCTAGGTTTTAGCTAAGGTGTACAACAAGGCTGCAAAGTTCAAAGATTAAAGATCTTGGATGTCTAGGTGATGCTCATCTCGGCCTAGATGATGCACGTCTCGGTCTAAATGATGCACACCTCGGCCAAGGCACAAGGGTGAAAGTAGAGGTCAATCAAGATGGTTCCATGATGATCCTAGGTGTTGACGCTCAACTGTGGGACCTAGGTATGAGGTAGCAAAAATAGATGGCCTAGGTTCAACACACAAAGCAAGAAACAAAGCATGGATCATATACTTACATAAAACACAACAATATAAAACAAGACATGTTCCCATACTTAGATAAAAATATAAAGTTCACAAGATGTAAGCTTAACAAACCAAAATCATATAAATTTTCGTGAATATGACTAAGACAAAATGAAGGTTGTTATAGTATTAGCGTGGAACAAATCAAGTTGAAGTTAGAAGTGGGGGTAAATTAATTTTGTAATTTAAAAAATAAAAATACTAATAATAATCAAGATAATTTAATATATTATGAATAATAATTTATAATTAATAAAAGTTAAAATATTTGAATGAAAAATACATTAGTGAAAACGAATGACAAGTATATTATTTTAGTGATTTAATCTTATTACATTGAAAAAATTAAATGATAGATATTATTTATATGTAAGTATATTTAACGAATATAACGGGTTAGAAACGAGATAAGCAAAATCTGTTGTTGTCTCACTTTTTCATTGGGCCAAAAGAAATTCGTGCATGCCAGGAGCTGCGGGGACGGAGTCGACTGAGAAAAAATGGTGATCCCTAATCTCTAATCAATATTTAAATTTATGTGTTAATTGATAAAAAATAGTAAAAATAGATTTAATCTTGTATTTAATTAATTTTTATTTAATACATTTAATTTTATGTTTCGTTTGAATTGTAAGGTAATAAAAGAAAATAAATGATTGTGATATCTCATCTAATTAATAAAATAAAATAAATTATTGTATTTTTCATCATCATATTTGAATGAATAAAAAACTTAAAGTATGCGAGAGAAGGATATGAGTTAGATTTCATTCTTTTCATTTGTATTTAAAGGACAATCCTAGTATTATAATCGCCTTGTTTCTTTATCACTTTTGGTTAGAAATGAAATGAATTTTGTAAGAAGATTTTCTTTCTCGTCATTTTCCATAAATTCTCACTCAACTTACAAATCAAACATGAGAAAATATACCATTTTTTCTTTTTTCAAGTCACCTCATTCAGAAGAAGTGTTTTGAATCAGGTATCAAACAATTTCCAATTTGCTTGCAAATTACACTAATAGTTCATCTAATTTGAAACTTCTGTCACTTTAATACATAATTTTTCAATTGTTAGACATTTAATCTTAAATTTTAAATCTTGTTTCAAATAAAGACAATTAAAGATGCTTCCTTTGCAAGCGATCTATTTTAAGAATAAAGTCGTTATACAACTTATTTTGTGTTTGTTAACTTGTATGTCGTTTAAAATGTAATGCCTTTTTTTTAATGAATAATGTTGATACTTCCTTGGTTATAAAGTCCTCTTCAGTTTGGTTTTTAGAATCTATTTTTAGAAAAAATTTCTAAGAACCTAAAAATTAAATTGGTGAAATAAAATTAAAAATACATCATTTTTATATAATTTTATCTTTTGGAAGGGTATAAATAATTTCTTTTGATATTTATTTTCAGTAAATTAGTTTCTATTTTTTCAAAAGTTAAACATGGTGATAACTTTGATACCATTATTAAATCAATCCATTAAATTAAAAAATCTAAAACTAAAAATATTTCATATGTTAAACATATTGATTATACATTCAAAACCTAATAACCATCCAACCACCCATTACATGATAAACTTTCAAAAAATATTTGTTAACAACAAAAACAACTATCTATTACATGATAATCATAAAAAAAATCAATAAAAACAATCACTCATTACATGATCATTATCCAAACATAGTAAAAAGTAATTTGGTAAAAAATAAAAATGTAAAAGATTTATCATTTTTATATAATTTTTATCTTTGCTGGGTATAAATACTTTTTAAAAATTCAAAAATAACTTTTTGTCATTTTTCTAATCAAATTAGTTTATATTTTATCAAATTAATGATATTGCCTTTCAAATGGAGCATTTTTCGTTTGCAAAAGAAAACGGTGTTTTCAATTGTCCTTATTTTGAATGAGATTCAAAATTTAAGGTCAAATATATCATAATTGAAAAATTAAGAATCAAAGTGATGCAAGTTCCAAACTACAGGGACGTATAATTCATCATTTATCTTTTTTTAATTTAATTTTGAGTTAATTACCTAAAAGTTCTATTCACAAATCTCATATTATATCAGATCATATCTAAGATTTTTTAAACTAATAAGTACTATTTAGTAAAATTGATAATATTGTTAGTTTTTCTCGATTTTTTAAATTAAGCATATTATCAATTTTGTATAGTAATGTAACGCTCCAATTTTCATGCCCAAATGGTAATACAATAGTCATGGCTCTTTTAAAGTAAAACTGATAATAAATCCTCATACTTACATTACATGATGTAAATAGTCTTCATATGATAATACAATTAATTCAACAATAATTAATTAAATAACAAATACCCCCAAGGGTTTACAAGTTTCTAACGCTTGAGCCTGGTTACACAAAACGGTTATTTAAACTCACACATACAAAGCCCTTGGCTTACAATCAGAGTCACAGCAAATGAGCACATTATGCTCTCTGTACATACTACCACGCCTTCAGTTAGGCGGAATCACCACATCTTTTCCTGCACAAAAGTCTCGTAGAATGAGCATAAAGCCTAGTAGAGAATTCTTAACAAAGTATATACATTTTACACAAATCTCAAGAGATGGAATGCTTATGCCATACCATGTCTTTTTGCAAACAAAACACACCTTCATCTTTTGAAAACCAACATGCTCAATGATGTCATGTAATTTCAATTGCTCAACATTTATCAAATTTTATTCAAGGGGCGGTAAATACAATTTTGATAATCCCTAGGTCGGTGTCTGTAAGTAGACTATATAAGTACTACCAATTTGTCATTTTTATCGATATTAACCGGAAGGCTCGACACCTCTAGTTTGTCATTTTTACCGGTGTTAATTGGAAGGCTCGACACCTATAATCTGCACCACCTTCCAAGACTTACCACCGTATTTACTTCAAAACCATTTCATGAAAACTTATTTTTTAGCATTCTTTTCTCAATGCAAAGTTTTCAAATCAAATTTCAAAGCTCTTCATTTTCAATGAATTGATATGCCAATGTATCAATTAATACAATGCAACATTTTATCCCTTTTCCATTCTTCCACACAATATTTCAATTGTGTTCGAAATTTCCATTTCTCCTTTCAATACATTTTTCACAAGATGAATAAATACATTTATTTCAATTCATCTAAGGGATAACATAACCCTTACATTTCAAGCCATCTCAACAATTTCTCATATTCTATGAAAATATCATTTATATAAATATAAAAAAGAAATTTTTCAACATCCATTTATTTTGACATACAAAGTAAATACAACACATCATCCATGATTTTTCAACATCTTTTTAAAAACTCCTATTTTCTAGGTTTTCTTACCAAAACAATTCATCTCTAAAACACTTGAAGAAATCTCATCAAAAACATATTTCTTTAATCAACATAGTTCAAAACCCCCAATTTCTATCTCAAAGGATCAAATAGTAAATCCACTTTCAAAATTACTCTTTTTCTTGAATCAACAATTTATTTTCAAAGCTAATCAAATGATGATTTCGAAAATTATCTTGATATTACAAAACATATATATAACTCAAAGAAAATCTCTACCTCAAGTGTATAAAACCCAAGCAACAAGGTGGAACTTCAAAGATGACGAAACCAATTTATTCTTGGATCAAAATGAAGCCTTTGAAGCCCTCTACCTTATTCTCAAAGACACTAGGGTCAAGAACACAATGGATCTAGATAAAATCTTAGAGAGAAGGTGTATTCTAGAGAGAGAGTATGCAGACCTGCGTTTTTTGAGAGTTTTAGAGAGAGAGTGAGCTGCAAAAGTGACCTAAATTGTCTTATTCACGATCTGATATGAGCATGCTCGTTTGAGCAAAGGAGTTGTCGCTCGAACGATCAGACACAACAAGTCACCTTGATCAAGCGCAAGAATCGTCGCTCGAGCGTAGAATGCAAAGCTTCAGGTCTGTCATCAATGCAAACGCACGCTCGAGCGCAAGAAGTCTCACTCGAGTGAAGAAACAATTTCACAAGGCTCGCCCGAGTGCAAGAAGTCTCGCTCGAGCAAAGAACAGATTACACAAGGCTCGTTCGAGCGCAAGAAGCCTCGTTCGAGCAAAGAAGACAAAATCTGGGTAACAACATTCTAGACCAACTAACAATCAACCAGTTCCAACACATGCCCAATCTAATCCAAAACTCAAATACAAAGAGTTAAAGGAAGGAAATAAGACATAGAGAACAATACACAATTACGGAATCCGAGTCTGGAACACAACGAAGGTCGGGGTAAAAGCCTGGGTCGCTATAGTAATGTTCAAGATAATTGTTTCACTAACTGATACAAAAAAATAAAGCACGAGATTAAGGGCTTGTTTGGTTTGTTTTTGGGAAAAAATTTTGGGAAAAATTCTCTACAAACAAATTTTCAAGAGTAATCAAACCAAACAAATTTTTTCAAAAAAAATCTCAAAATTTTGTTTGGTTTGCTTCTTTCCAAAATCACTCTCTCTCTCATACACATCAAATCAATATTTTTTTTTAAAATTCTCTCCTCAAAACAAATTTTTAAAACTATTTCTGAAAAAAGGCAAACTAAACAAGTTTTCATACTTTTTATCTCAAAAACTACTCTACAAACACAAACCAAACAAGCCCTAAATGTTTTTGCTCTTCTACTTATTGGTTTGAATTAACTATCCAATAAAACCGAGAAGATTATTAGTTTTTTCAAGTTTTAAAACTGAAAACATTATCAATTTTTTCATTTTTAGTTTTGCACATCAATGTTCCATCATCATACTTTTTTATAGACACAAAATTTTTAGTTTTTCACAATAAAATAATTCAATTTTTTCAAAAAAATAAACATTCAGTAGGTTTGGTTTTAATTTTCTGGAAATTGAGTTTTTTGTTTTTCATTTTTTTTATTCTTAGTGAATATTTTTAAAATGTTAGCAATTTATTTTTATTTTTTTAGATGCACCTTAATTAAATGTATTTAAAAAGTAAAATATTTGTAAAAAAATAATAAATACATATGAAGAAGAAAAATGTATTGAAATCTCTTTTTTTTTTTTTCCCCGGGTATTTAGTTAATTTCACAAATAATATATATTTTTAGTGTATTTATATTAGGTATATCTATAAATTAAAAAAAAAAATACTTAGGCCTCGTTTGGGAACAGACTATTTTAGTAACTTTTTGGTTTTTTACGAAAAAATGTGCAGAAAAGTAGAGAGGTGATGTGACAACTTTTAGTAACTTTTTGACTAAAATAGCCACTCCCCAAGCGAGGCCTTAGAATATTAAAAAAATTAAGTAAAAACAAAAAAATACAGAAAATAAAAAACTTTAATTTTTTGAAAAGTGAATTTTGAAAATCCAAACTAAACAAATTGATTAGTTTTTTTTTTTTTACACATAACTTTTTTTTTTATTTAGTTTTTTCAATTTGAAAATTGATATTTTAAAATTTTGAAAATCAAAATAAATATCAAGTCATTATATTCATTTATAGATAATCATAAATAATAAATAATTATTGTTTGAAGGGTAATTTAGATCATTAAAAATTTAATGAGAGTTAGAAATCTAAAAAATCTTAACTAGGAGTTAGACTTGTTTGTTAACTATACATTTCAATCAAAAAGTCAAAAATTTATTATAAGTTATCATATTATTTTATCTACTTTTTTTTTGTATATATTTTTATAAAAAATTAAAAAGTCATTAAAATAGTCTGTTCCTAAACAAACTCTTAATAAAGTGTAAATTCATAAATTAAAATTTATGCGTAAATGTCCAATTAATTTTAGGGGGATGCACCAATAAATCCAAAATTAATAACTTATGCACTGTTTAGTCCTAAAAATTTTCTTATAAACTGAAAGGTCCCATTACAATGTTAATAACATCAGATACAATGTTAATAACATCAGAGTCATGTTACAAACATTGGATTTCAAACATCTAATGTTCATCAAATTTCAATAATGTTTGAAACTATAGGATGAAAAATATCTAATATTCATTAGATTTCAATAAATTTTGAAATTATAGAATGAAACATCGAGTAATGCTAGAGACCCCAAATATTCTACCAAAAATTTTACCAAATGTCTCACATGGGTATGGGACCCACACAATGTGGATCCCATGTGGATCCCACACCCATGTGAGACATTTGATAAAACTTTTAGTAGAATTTTTGAGGCCTCTAAGTATTTTTATAAGACTAAATAGTTCAACGTTTCAAAAACTAAGACTTATGGATAAATTTTCCTTAATTTTAATTTCCTTTCGCTTACTACGAGTGCGTCGGACGCGTGGTATTTAAACAGGTAAATGCAACCAAACAAGGAATATCCCCGTCGAATTCGATCAATTCAACTCTCTCTCTCTCTCTTCCCCAATTATCTACGAGAATCGTCTCTCTTTCCTCATCACGAAACCCTAGAGAGAGAGGGCGAGAGAGAGCTTCGTCGTCTTTAGACCCAGAATACAATAATGGTGTTCTACTTCAAAGCCCGAGCCGAGGCCGGTGACTACACCATCTTCATGGGTCTCGACAAGTTCGAGAACGAGGAGCTCATCAAATACGGCTTCCCCGAAGACATCTGGTACCCCCGACTCCTCACCCTCTCCATTTCTCCAAACTCTATATCTTTCTCTGTATTTGTATATATATATATATATTGTCAAATTATTGTTTGCTTCTTTATTTTTTTCTTTAAAAATCTAAAAATTGTATTTTTTTTTATCTGCTGTCAAATTTTGCGGGGTTCAATTTCTGGGTAAGTCACTCTTGTTATATTATACTCTCATGATTGGTATATGGTTATGTTTAGTGTAATTGGTGTTTGATACAATTCCTTTGTAGATAGCTTATATTTACATAGTCAATCTCACGTTTTATCAGAGTGGTATAATTTAGGATTAATGCTCCGCAGCTGATGTTTACAATCCGATGGTATCCCTATAGCTTCACAAGAAAATGAGCGTCATTGATTGGGCTAATTAGACACAATGCACAATTAATTGACACAGGAAAAAAAAAATTCAAATTGGGCACTTTTTGGCATATTGATGGAGAAGGGTAGCTATAGGAGTGCATTTATTTTTCCTAGTATTATTTCCATGGTTTTTTTTAACTTTACCTCCTCCAAGATCCTATTGTAAAGTGGGAGCCTTGTGCATTAGGCACAACCTTTTTAGCATATCCTTAGGTTAAAACATATACCATCACAATAGTGTAATAATAAAGGACAATACCTCTATTCATCTTCCTCCCTTCCCCCTCTCTCTGCTATCTCTCTCTCTCTCTCTCTCTCTGTCTCTCTCTCTCTCTGTGTGTTCTATTGGGCAGCGCTGTGAACCTCGCTCAGCTCCGCTTGCGAAATCCATCCAGCATTGCTACTTGCAAACTCTGTCCTGCACACTACACCACCTTTGTCTTCCTCCCAGCCTTGCGACCTCACCATTCTTCTTAGATTGTCTTCACCCATAAAACCACCATCAACCAAGGGCTCATTGGGGTTTGTCTATTGAAGATCGATTCTTTCTCCTAATTTTTCTTTGAGCGATTAAATTTTTAGTGTAGGCCGATTCCATTTTTCCATACTAGCGAGGTTGAGTGTAATTTGAGTAATTGCCAAGGGAGGTCCGTATTTGTCCTTTATTTATTTATTTCATAGCCTTGTTAAGGCTTTAACAAATATGGAGGTATATGATGCATTGGAAGTTATAGTGGTACTTTTGATTTGTATACATGGGTGGTACTGTTCTTCTTAAATAAAATTTACTTCTAATTGAAGAAAAAATAGTCTGTGAATTCATAATTGTTTTCGGTTACCACTTGATATGGGATTCTTTGATGAGAGGGCAGGTGGTTGTGCTTCATAACCTTTAGGGCTCACAGATCTTGGATTCTCTACCTGTACCATGCTTAGTTTTTAATCTTTTATACATTTGGTATAAGCTTTAGATATGGATGAGGGTTGTGTGTTAGATAACTTGAAAATCAGTTCATATATATTTTTTTTGTAAGATCCTTTATGTACATGAATCCTAATATAAATATGGAAATAAGGCCTAGGGTGTTCCCTATAAGTGATGCGTCGTGCCTGTCTTTTAGCGTTTCGAAAAATTGGCAAGGGGCTCTACATTGGTGCCCAGGTGCAATGCAAAATAGACAAGGGTTCCTGTGGTTTTCTAGGCAAGAACGGTTAAAGAACTTAGCCCAGAATTGTAGTACTTGAAGTATAGGATCATTAATAGGTAAAACCATGTAATTAATAGATATTATGATTGGAAGGAAAATTAGTGTAACATGTTCACAAGAAACTTAAGTGGCTAGGTGAAAATACGAAGGAAAAAAAATTGGGTTTGAAATTTATTATACTGGTCAAGATGGAAATAAACATGGTGAGGAATAATTGTAGCTAAACATAAGTTAGTAACAATGACAAAAATAGGAGATAAAAATAAAAAATAAAGAAATTTATAATTGGAGAAATTATGGTTAATGTGATTAGTGTCTATACACCCCAAATAGGATTGGAGGAATATATTAAAAAGACAATTTGGGATCATCTGGATGAGTTGATGCAACAAAAACTTGTTGAAGAGCAGATAACTATAGTTTTATGACAGAATTGTGCATTGTCAAGTAAGTCCACCCAATTTTTCTAATTTACTGTGACATAATGTCTCAGATATTCCTCCAGCAATGCATTCATCCGCTCCCCCTGACCATCAGTTTGTAAGTGGTTTGCTGTGGAAAATTTCAACTCTGACTTGATCAGATTTGAATAACTTAGTCTAGAACCTCTAGTAGAGCAAGTGTCCCGATCACTCACAATATCCTCTAGTACTCCAAGAGATTTTAATTAGGTTAAGTGTATGAAAAGTGAGCATTTGAGGGTGCTAGTGCCAGATGAGAAGAATAAGGAAATATGAAATAAGTGTTGATGGAACTGGAGAATAAAGGTTTTATTATCAACTAAGGCTTCGTTTTAGAACATACTATTTTAGTAATTTTTTGATTTTTTATGAAAAGATGTGCAGAAAAGTAAAGAGAGCGATTTGACAATTTATAGTGACTTGTTGACTAAAATTGAAAGTTGCCAAACGAGGCCTTAGAGTTTGAGGTGGAATTTGAATTGAAGAAGATGAAATCTAGTAACCTAGTAGGACCAGATTTTATCCTTATAGAGGCTTAAAAATGCTTAGGTAAGAAAGGAGTATCTTGGTTAATAATTTTTTTAATAAGATTCTAATGACTAAGATAATGCTTGACAATTGAAAAAAATATTCTAGTGCTTGTGTATAAATATAATATAGATATCCAAAATTGTATTTGTAACAACTATAGAGGCATTAAGTTAATGAATCATACAGTGTAATTATAGGAGAGAGTGCTTGAACATTGCTTAAGAGCTACAACATTATTAGAGAATCAATTTGGATTTATGCTTGATAGATCAACTATTGAGATGGTTTTGTCATGTAAAACGAATACCTATTGATGCATTGGTAATGAAGAAAGATATGATCACCATAAATGGACATGTTAGGGGGAGAGGAAGACATAAATTGATGTGGAATGCGGTAGTAAAAAAAGATATGAATATTTAATTTACCTGGGCATATACCCTTTGGTAGAGTAGAATGGTGAAAAAAGATTTGTGTAGCCGATCCCACTTGATTGGGATGCAAGGCTTAGTTTGTTTTGTGTTGGTTTAGTTTGGCTTGATTTGGCTGTGAGTTTGGTTATTATTTTGGAAATTTGTATGTTTAGTGGCTTAGCTCTTGTGAGTTTTTGTAATAATCTGTGTGAATATGTAGAGGTTCTTTACAGCAAATGACCTGCAATCTAATCTCCTATGAGGTATTTCCTTCTTTACTGGTATTTGTTGGTATATTGAACCAGCTTTCTCACATAAAACACCTTTGCACAAACTCATGGGGCTTACTTGTTAGGGTTTAGGTCTTGTGTATATTTGATGGGTTTCCATTCCAAGATAGGAGAATATTTACGTTGTTTTGTTTCAAAGTGTAATCTTTTCTTTACATTTGGCACTTTCTTGACTGGGTATTCTACTGCAGGTTTCACGTGGACAAAATGTCTTCGGCCCATGTTTATGTGAGACTGCACAAGGGTCAGACAATTGATGATATATCTGAAGGTCTTTTGGAAGATTGTGCTCAACTAGTCAAGGCGAATTCCATCCAAGGCAAATGCTTCAAATTCTTACTATTTTGTGCTTTAACCGTAGCGAGCCATTAGATAACCCTTAACTAAACTATCTGAGTGTCAAAGAAGTTAAGGAGTTTCACCTTATTATATTCCTTGAAGATGGAAACATGCAACCATCCCCTAACAACACTCTCCTTCACTGAGTAAATTTTGCTTCTAAGTTATTTCTTATAGGAAAGTGCGATCACATATTAAGCTGGTGCAGTTTTGGTGTTCTCTTGATCTCCATCTTAAGATTATGAAAATAACCTATGAGTCTATGACAGTAATTAAAAAACACTTCCCACTTCCTTATTCTCTCCCAGCTTGCTATCAATCAAGAACTTCCATTTCCTTATCCGGTTCCACTTTCCTACTTTTTCTCATAGCTGTGCACTTAGAATGTGAGTGCCATCCTACTAGTATATAACATATTTCTCTTTTTTCAGATTTCGTGAAGACAGTTTTGTGACATCTTTAGGTAATGCCATTGGATTGTCCTGATTACATTACAGTCTCGCAACTGTATTGTGAGGGCACTTCATGTGTTACATTTGTCCTCTCGCTAAAGCCCCTGACAGCTTGCTTGCAGCATGTGAAAGAAAAGGATTAAATTTATCACTCGTAACACTTTTAAGGAATAACATTTAAGAAAAAAGAAATGAAAGGAGCGTCAAAAGGTCCAAAACAAAGAAACACGCAAACAAATAAATAATTGAATAAATCTTGAGTTCAAATATTTAATTATGTTTTCAAAATTGAAGAATGGGATTAGATCCAAGGTTGTATGCTTGTTTTTGCTCAGTTCTTTCTTATTGTTTACTTGATTGTCCCATTGGGGGTTAGATTTTTGGTACTAAATTAAATACTATTAACTCCAAAGTTGGAAGTCAAGTATTGTGAATATATATAATATACAAATTGATGTGTTGGCAATATTTAAGTTAGCATCTTCCATATCATGAACTTCAGCTTATCATAGTAGTGTTAAAAATCTAGTTAATATTTTGTTTGCACTATGTGCATGAAGTACTGAAACTTCAAAAGAAAAGACAATAATGCATTCTGATAAATATGGGTAACTGTCTACTAAATCATTAGTTTAGATTTTTTTTATTACATTTTTTTGGTTGTTGCTTGAATAAATTTCACTTAAAATTGTGAGAAATATTGTAACTTTGAGGTTAAAACATCTGTCTCTTCTATTTGAGTGTTTAAAAAAAAAAAACCCACCAGAACTGGGCTTAAAATATCATCTCACTATGTTATATCCACTTTTCACATGTTCTGCATCAACTTGACTTGGGCTGATGGAGATTATGACTATAATTAATGGTCTTGCTTTTTGCCTGCTTTGCATTTGGCAATGCTCTGGCAATGCAGTAACTCATTTCCTTGACATCATTTATATCTGACAGGAAACAAGGTGAATAATGTTGATGTTGTTTACACACCCTGGCAAAATTTGAAGAAGACTGCTTCCATGGATGTTGGCCAAGTTGGCTTCCATAATCCAAAAATGGTGAGCTTTTCTGTTGCAATTTGGTTGAATAGTGCCTATAACTTTCATTTTCCTTCTTTGTATTGAGCGTGGATGTGGGAGATAGCCCTTGTTTGATATTGGTGATCTGTTTAGGTCCGCACTGTGAGGGTGGAGAAGCGTATAAATGAGATAGTGAATAGATTGAACCGGACAAAAGTAGAAAGGAAACCAGACTTGAAAGGTATTTTATAGTTTTTGCTTGCTTGTGAGATTTTTAGATGGACTTCATCTTCATTATCTAATTTCAGAGGATATATTATTTTTGTTGTCCTATTTGATTGAAATACTAGTTAATAACTACTCTCTGTTTTATTATTATCTTGTTTTCCTACATGTTTTTGTAATTTTTACTCTATATATACCACTACTAATTTTCAATATGTTATTTGTTTCTGAGCTGTACATCTTTTGAATATTAACATGCTTTTGATTTTCTTTTTGGATATAAAAGTTATTTGTACCTGTATATTGTGCAGCGGAGCGCGAAGCAGTTAATGCAGCAGAAAGAGCAGAGAGAAAACTACAGCTGAGAGATAAAGTGAGTATTGTATTTTCTCTGCTGTTTTTTGACAAGAGTAATAAATGGGTGTTTATTATTATGTTTGCATGAGCTTGAAATCTTATTAAGTATTCAATTTTTTTATAACTAGGAAAAGGATTATCTTTGCAAATATTCGAATCTACAGAAGAATTCTTTGTGCCAGTTAACTAGTATTTGCAAATTGTTTGTATTCCTTTTTACCTTTGGCACTAAGTTTCTTATTGAATTGTAGCCATCAGTTTCATCTTGCTGCCTCATTCGTTATCCTGGCATTTCCATTTCCTTTTGTGAGCTTTCGCCTTGTTTCCGCATAGTCTGTGATTGTAGGAGTGACAGCAGGCCCATATTAATGACTGATATCCTGAACTGTACCTGTGGTTCATGTTAGTTTACTACATAAAGCTAATCCATCCTCACCACTTTGAAAGTTTTGTGGATATTGCAAATAATTTCTAATTTTGAAATCTCGAGATGTTTTGGGCAATTATAGATTGATTACTTTTGCTTCAATTTCCCTAGCAGCTGTTACTTTTCTCTCCTGGATACTTTTGTTGCTCTCAATTTCCTTGCCAATTCTCTCTTCATTTTCTGTGTCCTAGCTATTGTATTTGTTAATACTCTAGGCCCAATTATTCCCTCAATTAAATGTTCAAAATTGTCAGTATATCAGTTTCACTAGAATAAAGTTATTGCTTGTAACCACATCCCTGCAGACTTTTCAAGTTTGCTGCTAGCAAAATGATTTGTCTTTCATTCCTTCAATCGTCTTCTCTAGTTATGCATTTGATCACCACTAGTCCCAATTCCACATGGTTAGGACATGAGTTCAACAGTTTATATCAAGCTATCCAACACCCTCCTTCATGGGTAGCTTTATCTTGCATGTGGATAGTATGGTAATGATCTTGAAATCCATTGACTCAAAAAGAATATTATAAGCAAGATCTTTCTCTACAAAAAATACCAAGAATAAAGGCTCAACAATGGTTGATTTGAAACAAATGCCTAAGGTTGGAAGAAGAGTATTAACTTGAAAATTTATTAATTCACAAAAAACTGATCAGCCTTAAGGCTTACAATAATTATTTATAGTGACAAGCAGACCTAACGATACTTTGAGACAACTGAAATTGGCAGTTTCTTAACTAAGTACACAAAAATGAGGAAATACAACAAAAATTTCCAAAAATGGAAATATTTAACGGAATAAAAAACTACTAATTTAGGCTGACATGATGAAGCCAGATTCGATGGAGTCGAATTCTAACTTCTATGGTAAGAGTAATTGAAGTTGCAAAACTAAATAAATAAATAAACACAGAAAAATCTCAGAAGTGATGGTCTAAATGATGGAATTCACTTGAAATTTCAGCAGGGTTCATGGCGAAGCAATGGATCCCGTTCATAATGATGTTTGCCGTCAACCTATCAAATTTCACGCGATTTTGAGCACTTGCTATTTAATTGCTAGTAGTGCTTTTTGCCTTGTTTGGCCATGTGCATGTCTATTTGGTCCAAGAATTGCATGACCAAGCATGTTGCATCATAAACAAACCAAACAAAGTTAAAACAAACATACTAAACAAGGAAACAAATGCAAACTGGGAGACTTAAACTCAATACTTCTCTGAATGAAAGCTCTAATAGTATGTTGTTAGAAAATGAGTCCAACAATATATATCAAACTATCCAACAATACCCATATCGACTTCACACTTTGCTGTTCTCCCTATGGGAAACAGGCCAAGTCTTTACCAGGGATGATGTCATTCTGGTACTCAGAGCAGGATTAACCAACCTGGTAAACCAATATGCTACAATATGGCATTGAATGGGCTAGTAAAACGACATATTTAAATTTGATGGGGTGGTCCTGATTGGAGAATTTCCTTAATCCTCATATCAGTAATGAGGATTAGCCTAAAATACACTACTTAACTGCTTTGATATAAATATGTATCCCATCACCGTATGTATGCTGTACACCTGATGCAATATGGGCCTAAAATCTAGAATTATCTTTTTGTTTTTTTGATTGGAAAAAGTTAGTTTTCCAGCACAAAAACTCCCCATGTGGTGATAGTTTTGGTCATGAATCTGAACTTGCTTATTTAATCTGGAACATATGCAAAACTGACTTTTTATACTTTTTTTTTCCCCCTGTTCTTTGGAGGACTTCTTTTGTACTTCAATCTTTTTTCTTTAATAAAGTTTAACCTGTGTCACTGATAAAAAAAATGGGTCAGCCTTTTCGATGCTAGCACTAATATATTCAAGTTGAAGGCATCAAATGGATAAGAGCAAAGAAAAAAAGAGAATGGTTTCATGTTGGGTTTTAAATTAAGGCCTCATTTGGGATGTTAGCTGTTTTAGTTGGCTTTTTGGCTATTTTAGCCAATGAAAAAAAGTTGTGTTTGGGATGATTTGATTTGTAGGATGTAACATTTTGTGTTATTGGTTATTTTAGCTTTTTTTGTCTTGTTGGCTATTTTAGCATTTTTGTCTTTATTGGCTATTTTAGCCTCAAATCATCATCCCAAACACCCCCTAAGTTACATGTTCAATTAATCCCCATTCTTTGATTTTATTTTCATCAGTTCATGAGACAGATTCTTGTTTCTTAGTTGTCAAATATAACTCCTTTTTTCCCCCTTGAATTGATGTCTTATTTTTAAAATGGAATTATTGCCTATGATTTTTGCAGAAACGTCGGGAGGAGATGGAGAGGCTTGACAAGGAGAGGCAAGCAGAGGTGAGGAGCTACAAGAATTTGATGGTAGCTGAAAAGATGACATCTAACAAAGAGATAGCATCAGCCAACAAGTCCTTGCAAGAGCTGGAAGAGGACTTCATGTAAACAAGGTATAATTACGACTTTTTAAACAATTTGCCACCTAATTGCAGGAATCAAGAAATCTGCCCACCGGTGAAATGTAAGGGGATGGGGGGATGGTTTTCTTTTCTTTTCTTTTCTTTTTTTTTTTTTTTTTTAAATTCTGTTGTGTGCTATTTGGCATAAATATAATCCTTGGTGAGATGAACTCAATTTAGTCCCGAACCTCTCTGTTTTATGGATGTTAATAAGAAGAAAAGGATTTGTTGTTTAATGGAGAGATTGACTTTGATTTGTATCAACAGATTGGTTACTGTGATAATGATGATAAAAATTAGCCATAGTTTGTTGTTGGTTTATGGGCCCCAAAATGAAAGTCACGGGCTTGGCTTGAATGACAAATGATAAACCTGGTTTGAACTAGGATAATAATCTTTTCTATCAATTATATTTTTGTTTGGTTTCATGTCTGTGATTGGTTTGTTTGTTTTTGTAATATCATAACTTCTTAAAAATGAAATGCAATATCAATTCATTGTGGTTGACTAGACTTAAACTTTTTAAAGTAATTTTGGTGCCCTTGTTTGTTATACATACATTAGAAAAGTTTTTGGACATTGAGAATCGGCGTAACCTACGATTTTCATCATCAGTATTTTATGACCTAGAGAATTAAATTTGTCCTTGTCATAATAGTTTAGTTATGATTGCTAGGATTTACACACACACAAAGTGATTGCTAAGATTCACCTGGGATAACTACAAGCAATCATACTTATCCAGATAGGAGGGGCCAGAAGTGATTGGTATACACATAAATGAATCGATAGTGGAAAGGGGCTTTGAGACCTATTTATAATATCCACCATCGATGATCTCACTATGGGAAGCCTGAACTATGCCTAGATACAAGAAAACCTTCAGAGGATAGAGGCCCAACGTAATAAATTTTTTTTACTCCCAACATGCTTTCAGTCTC
This sequence comes from Camellia sinensis, assembly GCF_055761805.1. Taxonomy (NCBI): domain Eukaryota; kingdom Viridiplantae; phylum Streptophyta; class Magnoliopsida; order Ericales; family Theaceae; genus Camellia; species Camellia sinensis. The sequence continues at coordinate 68,275,942 of NC_138972.1, forward strand.
TTCAAGGTGGTCGGCATTAGCAATCTCATCGTTTAAGTCCCCGGATGAAGGTTATACCAACCATACTATGATATGGAAAATCCTTTTCCCTTTCGTTAGTTCCTTCTTAGTTAGTTGACTTCAATCCCTCAAGATTTGTTTGAGATTGATTGGAAAACTTAACGAGCTTTATAATATGTTCAAGCTTTAATCTTGTTTATTTAAAATTGATTTATCTTTAACGAGTTGAATTTGAGTAGATTGGTATTTAGGCCCTAACATCTTAATAGCTATATTAGAGTCTTATGCTATTACTTGTTTAGCTGTATGTTTCCTTGAATCCAATCTCATTCCTACGTCAATGAAGCCTGCCTTCATTTTATTCGCAAAATATTCTCTCTTTATAAGAAGATACATATGTTTATGTACATTTCCTTATTTATATGATTTCTACTCTTATATTTTTTGAAATTTGCATTTTTTTAGCGATTAGTATATAATTAGAAGGATCAGTTTTGTAGAATATTCCAAAAATTTGGAGTACACTTCTATTGTTTTTTTTTTGGAATGCTTCTATTATTTATTTATTTATTTATTAGATTGGATAGTCCGTATTTTTTTATGAATTTTCTAGCTTAGAATAGAACTATAAAACCAAACTGGAACCTAACTACTTTTTTTTTTTCAAGTTTGGTTTTAGGTTGGTCTGGTTGGATTTCTAAATTTTAGAATCGTAGTGATTGATTTGGTTCTTAATTCACATCATAACCGAACTAAATGGGTACATGAAGACCATTTATGTAGACACACGACTTCATATGGGAGGATAGATTGGATAAGAGCAAACCCAGTCTGGAACTTTTAATAAAGTCAAGATATCAAGATCAAAGTGCAAGTGAAAAACATAGGTGAAATCAAGACTAAATTTGGTGTTGGAAGACCTTGTAAATTATTTTAACATTATAGATTGTAGCGTTGTCAATTTCAGATGCAATGAACAGAGCATGAACTGAGCATGTAGTTTGAATCACAGAAGGAAGTTCAAAAGAACAACAGATTTGAGTCTTCTCTTGCTATATTTCAAAACCATTTAAAAAATTGGATTTTGGCGTGGGATGAAGTTCTGGGGATGAGAGAGACTTCTTCTCTAGAAATTCAGTGTCCAATTCCACCATTACCCACCACCGGCCACTGCCACCATTACCACCCCTTCTCCAGCCGCATTGCCTCTTCTCCAGTCCCTCATTCACTTTTGCCCTCCTCTCCTCCTCCTCTTAGATATAGGGTTTCAAGTTGATAGGGCAGTGGTGGTTAGGGTGCTGGAGGTGGGTTAAAAATTTATAGTTTCAATTATTTTGGTACTGAAATGAATCAATCTATAGAGTTGTAAAATTTTGCAGTTTCATCATTTTTTTTAGAATTGTAAAATTTTATAATTTGATAATATGTTTTTCAGTTTGATTAATAAGGATAAATGCTTAATAGAATCATATTTTAAAATTGTAATATTTTACAGTTTCAAAACTTGCTTTTCATCAGTTTGATCAACATTGGAGATTATTTTCTTAAACCCTACAAAAATTGAAAATAACATGTTTTTTTTCTCATTGTTACTGTTTGTTGTTGTTGTTGGGGGGTTTTTTTTTTTACCCTTTCAATTTATCAATATTTGGCATACTTTGCTATATTTTTTTGCTCTACTTTCTCAATTTATTCTCTTTTTTTTTTTTTTTTTTCCGGGCAATATTCTGGACATTCCAATGAGTTTTCGGCGATATTCTTGATATCCAGCGAACATTCTAGATATGCTTGCAACTTCCAGTGACATTTAGAATACTCTGGCGACTTTTTGGTGATGTTGAACATTCTGGCGAGTCTCCGGTGACCGTCTAATGGAAGTCCGGCAGTGGTGGGATGTAACAGTGTCTTTAAATTTTATTTTATTTTTAAAAAGAATTTTTTGATAACAATTAAAAGAATGTAAGACTAATTGGTGCAAACGTTTTGTTTTGGAACTAGATGAGTTTTGAACTTTGTGTATGGACCTATCGGTAAACGATAATGTATTTTTTGTCAACTATTTTAGAAGTAATCAAGTAAAACAAATATAACATAGGATTTAATTTTGTAAATTAGGGAAATAGAATTGAGTTAAAATTAAATATTTCATCTAGTATAGATTTTTTATTTCATTTATCATTTCATCAAGTGGAGATTATTTTTATTAAACTTAACTTGTAAAGAAATTTTTTAATTTTTTCATACACTTTACTTTTAGTTAAGGATAATTTTTTTTTGATATGACGTGTTAACTCTAATATGAATTGAACATAGATGAAAAATGACATAATACAATAATATGATATAACAAAAGGGTGGAATGTGAGTATTGAGTTAATTTTGACACAAATTTAAAATGACATGACAGAATTACGATCCAACACAACACGACGACCACCTTAGTTACAACTTATTTAGTTAACAATAAATAGAAAATAAAAAAAATCCATCCATGTTTGGCAAATGCTAAAATATCACATTTTCTGAAATTTTATTTTTAGTAAATCTTTAAAAAATTTGTATTCGATCCTTTTTTTTTTTTTTTTTAAAAAAAGAAGTTATTTTCAAGTGCTTCTATTCTAAAACTATTTAAAAATTTGAAAAGAGAAAACATGTATATAAAGCAAGGAGAAACTAAAATCAACAAAGAAGAAACGAACATCTATTTGTGAAAATTTAACTTGACTTGAAAACATGTAAATAAATTCATTTTGAAAACATGTTCATAATTTCTAATGTCAGCATGAATTATTTTACCAATTTTTTTTTCTTCTCCTCCACTTTGATCTAAATTTATTATTTTAGACGATTAGAATTATAGAGTTGTGAATTCAATTTATCCACATGGGGTTTTTTATTTTTTATTTTTTTATTTTTTGGTTTCATGTAATCTACTATCTTTTTACTTACATACATGCATATAACTAACTAGGCCCTGTTTGGAAAGTGAATTTTTGGCTTTCTTTAGGCTAAAATTTACAAAAAAACCAAAAAAAAAACAAAAGAAGACAAAATAGACTGAAATAGTTAATAAGACAAAATATTACATTAAATCCATAATCATTTTACTTTTTCTCTCATAAACGTTACATCCAATTACAAAAAAATACAATTATTTTTCCAAAGATAAAAATTTTAACTTACTAAAATAATCAAAAACTAAAATAGCTTACTAACCTAGCCAACTTCCCAAACCAGGCTATATATTCTAGCAGTCAATCATGAGTGTCAAATTTGAAACATAGAAGTAGGAAATGAAAAGGGATATCATGGTTCACAATCAAATTAAAAACAAACAGCTTTAATGGAAAGGAAAACATGGTAATTCAAACAGGCTCCACTTAGTTCTGAACATGTCATCTTGTTCCATGTTGGTACCTAACCTCATTTGATATGTTCTTCTGATGACACATTTTTACTCTGAAAATTCTCACAAGCCATTTTTCTTTCCTTCGAACGATGCAACTTCCTATCACCAAACCAATTACTACTCCACAACCATATCCCATCAACACTGCTTCCCATTCAAAACCATCAAGTTTGTATTTAAAATCGTGGCTTGAAGAGGATGATAAAGATGGTGATTCTGCTACTTCGGGACTCCCACATTTCTTTGACAATGGCAAACCACACAATCCAATATTTCCCTCATACGAAGTGTTTGAAAATGTTTCAAACTGTTGACCTCTTGGTATAATCCCAGTTAGCTTGTTTTGTGAGACATCAAAAACTTCAAGGAATGTCAAGCACGTTAATTGTTGAGGTATCTTACCAGAGAGCTTGTTTTGTGACAGATCCAAGGACTCGAGCTCAATTAGATTCACCAAGGACAATGGAATCGAACCTGTGAAGCCATTTCTTGAAAAATTTAGGACAACGAGGGCTTTAAGTCTTCCAATGGATATTGGAATATTTCCATCAAACTTGTTGTGCGAGAAATCAACAGCTTTGAATATGGTGATGATCCGTACGAATTCCATTTCCACTCCCTTATTCATTATTGTTACCGAATAATAACCATAATCATTGTGCATATAATTTGAGGATTTGTCTTCATCAAGCACCATCATTGAAGGCATGCTTTCAAAGAATTTTGATGGCAAAGTACCTATAAATCCATTGTGAGACATGTCAATGATATGTAAATTGGTGAAGGCTAATCTCTTCCTTGTTTGCTCTATGGGACCATGGAATTTGTTATCTCGCAAGACAATAACCTTCAATTGGGGCAGGCTCTCCAACCAAAATGGAAAAGCATCTTCTATGAAATTATGACCCAGATTCAAAATTTCTAGGTTCGTGCAATTCGCCAATGATCTTGGAAGCACCCCTTGGAATCCATTGTGGCTAACGTCAAGTTCCTGTAACATGCTTGCATATCCAAATGTTTGAGGGATGCTACCATGGAAATTGTTTCTTTGCAAGTGTAACACGGTTAATCTTCCACTGAAGTTTCCAAAACAGGTAGGAATTAATCCGTCAAATTGGTTATTGGACAGATCGAGATATATAAGAGAATGAAGATTGCAGAGTGGATTGAGGTCTTCATTTATGTTGCAAGATGACAATCGTAATGTTGTAATGTTTTGGAAAGAGGAGGGAGTGGAGTTGGTGGTGGTCAATGATAGACTACTGTTTGAAAGATCCAAAGAATCCATATATTCAAGCTTTGCAAACGTGTCCAGCTCAACAGTGTTGCTTCATTTATTTGACGAAAGATCAAGAATGATAAGGTTCACAAGATGAAACCAGGAAGAGGGAATGGGACCTGTTAGTTGATTGTTTGAGAAATATATAGCTTGAAGTTGCGAGAAGTTGGAAAAAAATTGAGGAATTGGGCCTTCAAAATTGTTGAATGAAAGATCAAGCGAAGTTAATCGCGTAAGGTTTATAAGTGATCTCGGAATCGTACCAGAGAAATTGCAGTCATGGATGTCTAGCACCTCCAAGTACTCAAGTTGGCCGATGGAATTAGGTAGCTCTCCTGTGAGTTCTCTGTTAACAGCTAACGACAGGTACTGCAATTTTTGCCAGTGGAAAATGCTATTGGAGAAGTTATTCCCTTGCCAGACTACTGCTTCTGATGATTGTATTTGGCCAGAAAGATAGGAGCTAATGAGGTAAAGATGGGTCAAATTTGTGAAACGGCCAAATGAAGGTAAAATTTGAGAGTGACTGAAGTTGTTCCAAGAAAGGTCGAGGTGTTGAAGGTGAACAAGATTGAAGAGGCTGCTGTTTGGATGGATGGTACCATGTAGGCAGTTACAACTGAGGTCGAGCCCAACGACATGAGAAGTGGTGTTATCACATGTGACCCCATCCCATGCACAACAATCTGTACCCTTTTTCCAATTATCAGTATTATGTGGACCAGAAGTTCTGTAGCAATCGCAAACAGAGCAAGTGAAGGAAAAGGATCGCTTAAATTGGAGCAAAGCAGTGCTCTCATCATTATGGCAAAGATGTGCAGAAGAAGAAGACAAGCAGAAAATTAGAGAATACAGGATACATGTTTTGAGTTGATAATTGGATAGTAAGAAACCCATTCTTACACCAGTATTGGGTGGTAGAGGGGGAATTGGGTATGATGCTTCTTCTTCTATATGCACTCTCCCTTTTATAACTTAATAATAATTCAACAATAAAAAAATATAAATTGAAAATTGTCATTGTATAGTCTCACATATTATCATTATATTAGTTTAATGGATTCCATCACTCGGTCAATTTTATTACTAATATAAAAATAATATATAAGATGATAAATTACTTTTAGTAAATAAATGTAATTGGTATTTAGCATAGCATTATTGAAGTAATGAGTCCCAACACTTGCTCATTTTTGTTACTAATAATATAATGCTAACATATGAGGAGATATATAATTTTTGGTAAATAAATGTACTCATCATTGTATTATGAATAAAATTGTGTTTGAATCATGAATTGATATAGGAATTTGAAAAAAGAAAAGCAAATATAAAAGAAATAAAAATAAAATATAAGTTAAATTTTTTTATCCATTTTCTCACATTTTCGTTTTCTTTTTCACATCATTATTTAAATTCATAATCAAATATGATTTAAATTTTTTTTTTTTTCCAAACAGTGCCTAAATAAAGGACCCACAATATTGTTCTTATTTGGTGCTTTATGTCAATAGTAAGCCTGACTAAATAAACAAATCTTTGTTTATTCTTTGGTACTATGAGTTTCGGATCTCTTGTACCCATTCTTCTGTACTTATCTTCTATCCCGTTCATCTCAGGCTGCCACGTCGTTAATTTTGAAATCATGAATGGGACACAAGATGTGTACAGAAAATGAGTATAGGTGATTCGAAGCCGGTACTATGGACTTGAAGTTATTAGATTGTCCTATTTATCTCCTCATATATATATATATATATATATATATATTTTATAATTATATTAGTATACACACAGGACTAACATTAGAGAGTGAAATGGCTAACTAAGTCCCTGTTTGATGAACATATATAATGTCATGTTTGTTTTTAACAATGAAAGGTAGGATTAGATTAGTAGTGAGAAAAGGTTTATAAGATTATTTTTATTTTGAGAAATAAAGAAATAATCTAATGTATATAAAATAATTAATAATTTAATCTACTATTAAGGGTTTTAGTTATTTCGAGTCCTAGTAAATCATTCTTAACTCATCATGAGTGATTCCTCATCTTCCATTTAATTTTCATAGGGTTTTTTGATTTTCTAAAATTAATAGATTTAATATTGTTACTCATAATAACATATTCACAAAATGATATTTTGTAACAAATTTCTAAAAGGATTGGGCCTTCTTTCAAAAAATAATGGGAAACTTATTTATAAATCCTTCTTTCCCTACTTATATTTTATTTAAAACAAATTATTTTCTTATATTCTAACAAGTCTTATGGATGACATAGTTATCAAAATACACATAATAATATTCACATTAACCGTGTATGTTCCGTGATGTGAATATTTACATTGCCAATGTGAATATTCATACGTCTATGTGAATATTCACATCATAAAATATGAACGTTCACACCGTTAATGTGAATATTCACATCATAAAATATGAGCATTTACACGTCAATGTGAATATTCACATCGTAAAATATGAACGTTCACATCACCAAGTTGCTAACCGTTCAAAAAATATTTGTAAGAGTAAAATTATCTATAAAATATCTTAAATATGAAAATTAGGATTTGGTGGATTAAATCCAAATAATAGGACTTACTAAAATAGAATGATATATTATGGACTAATTATAATACAAGTACTTAGAAAAGGAGTTCTTAATAAATCTCTCAAAAATAATAAACTATATAATATAAGCTTTAACTATATTATTAAAAACAGAAAATGATTCGAAAGCATATTTTTATAAATAAAACTAATAAATAATATAACATGATATCTTTGCAATTATAAACTACTAGGTATTTTTTTGCTTGAAACAAAGGGCTAAAAAATGACATATCATTTTGTATATGAATTTTTTCAATAAAAATTATAAATATAACATTATTCATTGTGAAAACCTTTCAAAATTTTGTATGTCATTATTGAAGAAAGGGATGGACAGATGTGTGCTGGGAGACTTGGAGAAGGAAGTTTCTTACAAACAAGATGTTCACTGGTGCAAACCCTCTCCTCTCAATCAATATAGTAATTAATTCAATGGGGTTGGATTCTCTCAAGTTGGCCATTCAACTTGAGAGAATAGTTGGGCTTAATAATATAATAATTAATTCAATGGGGTTGGATTCTCTCAAGTTGGCCATTCAACTTAAGAGAGTAGTTGGGCTTAATGAGCTCGTTTTGGGGTCAACATCATTGTTGAGTATAATATTTATGTAAAAAATCAAAATCATCAGACATCGGTACTTATATATTTGAATCACATTTATTTTAAAAAAATAAACGACAAATATAATTTTAAGAATAACCATCTCTTTTTGTTATATAAATGTTATTCAAACATATAGCTTATGATGTGCATCACCGTAACGAATTTTATATTTAACAAATCTTAAAAAGTGATTGGTTTGAATATATTATCAAGATCAATCACAAAACGGACGCACAAAACCCAAATTATTCTATTAAGTTAGATGAGTAACTTTGGAAAATTCAAATCGTAAATTAATACTTGAAAAGCAACCGAAAGAGAAATTGAAAGCTCTTGTCACTACATTAATCTTATAATTTTCAACTAACACTTGATTCTTTGAAATTTCATCTCATATTTAGTGGATGATTTGGTCCTCAAATATTGTTTGTATTGATATAGCTTTCATTTCACAAATTAGTGGAAATATATTGGAATTTAATTGGAAGCTTCACAAATTAGAATTTTTTTGTCATAAATCTTTGAGTAACAGAAAACATAGAGGTCTTTCTTCAATGTTACTAGCTTGATTTTATTAATAAGACTTAGGAGTCTTCCATGATATTATCTATAAGTTTTAAGTTAATCTTTAATAATCTTGATTGGATGACCATAAATTTATGTTTTCTAGAAGTTTGATTTTTCAGTAAAATTAAAAGGGCAACAATCTGGTAGAACATGAAAGTTACTGGGAGAAGTAGAAAGCTATCCCATCCACAAAGGAACAAAGTGAAAGGTGTGTCTTTTGATGTTTTAATGTGCAGCACATTGGATTTGAAATTAATAATAAAAGAATTTAAAAAATGTAAGACTTTGTAGAAAGTCTTTTCATAAATTTGCAATATGGTGGTGGGAATGGGCCTCTCGACCCGACGTGTGGGTTGGTTGATGGAAATTGTTTTGTCTCTATTTTCTACTTATTCACACAGACTTTAGAAAGTCTTTTCATAAATTTGCAATATGGTGGTGGGAATGGGTTTCTCGACTTGACGTGTGGGTTGGTTGATAGAAACTGTTTTGTCTCCATTTTCTACTTATTTACACAAACTTTAGAAAGTCTTTTCATAAATTTGCAATATGGTGGTGGGAATGGGTCTCTCGACCTAACATATGGGTTGGTTGATGGAAACTGTTTTGTCTCCATTTTCTACTTATTCACACAGACTTTAGAAAGCATAAAAAAAAAAAAACAACAAACAAACAAACAAACAAACAAAGAGTGTTCATACACTGTGAGACCTATTTCAAAATCAATAAGAAAAGAAAGAAAGAGAATAACTGTCGGACTTTTGCTTAAATGATCATTTCCTATTTGCTAAGATTAATTTCATTTTTAAAAACAGATAAAGAGTGTTCATTTTTTTTTTCTTCAATTTTGACGCAAAAAACATAGTAATGACATTTTTTGCAACAAAAAAATTAGTCCTGAAAATATATTTTTTTTTCTTCTAACTTTTTTCTCTAAAACATTAATTTGTTGTAATTATGGATGAATTGTTCAAATTTTAAAATCACCTTTTCAACCATCAAATTAGGTCTTAACATTTACTGTTTTATATAATCATCTTTAATTGGACTACAAGAATTGAAATAAAAATCATCATTTGGATTGGCTTTGTTCAAATCCCAAAAATCAATACAAACTCTGATTCTGCCATATTACTTTGGAATTGGCACAATATTGGCCAACTAAGTCGGATATTCTAATACCAACAAGAATCCAACATTGATTTGTTTGGTAACCTCCTCTTTGATTTTCAGTGCCCAATCCGGACGAACTCTGCGAAACTTCTATTTGACAGGTTGAGCCTCAGGGTTAAGTGGGATCCTATACTGTACAATCTCAGGATCGATTTCAAGCATATCTTCGTAGGACCATGTAAAAACATATTTGAATTCTTTTAATAAAACAACTAATTGCTCGTGTTCCTCCAAAGATAAAGTGGAACCCATCTGGACCAATCGAAGATCTTTCTAAGTTTCCATATTTTCTAAATAATCTCATCTATTAATGGCTTAGCACACCTCTCTTCCTCCCATTCAACTAGATTTTTCAAAACCCGAGGAATTTCTTTCTCTTCGTTTTTATCAAAATTTTGAAAATTCTGATCAATGTTATGAACTGTAGGCACAGAGAAGTAAGCGAAAATCACATCATCTTCATTCACAACCTTAGGCTCAACAATTACAATAGACTTAAAAGAAAAACAAATAGAAGACCCAGATGGGATAATGGTGTTTGGGTTATTACTCATATAACCACCGAAGTCTGGCATTCCAGATAGACCTGACTCCATAGAATTAGACTTAACAACCGACTCAAAACTTAAAAAACTTTTTTCAAAACTCCAGTTTGCATGCGGGGCCATCCACTGCATCCATGACGAAACTTGAGTAATTAGTGGGTGACTCCTCCCTGATCATAGAAACGATTATATCTCCTAAGTTCGTTGGTTCACCTCCGGTATTTGACCCTTTCAGTAGATCAGCCAATGTTAGACCCAGGACATCATCCATGCTACTTTCTGAACTAACATCACCGTCTTGACCGATGTCGATGCTTGGATCTGTTCGCTCTTCATCACTATCAGAGAGTTAATAATAAAAGAAGATCTCAAACCCGGGACACCTCTTCTTTTCCTCCTGGTCGATCCATGGTTTGGGAAACCCAGAAAAAGAGAAATCCTCTCCTTCACGGACAAAGTGCCCGTTCAAAGTTCCATGAACTGGCTCATGGACCAACTCAAAGCATCGCCCGACTCTTTTGCCTTGATCATTTCTTTAATCTCTTCATCCTTCTTCTTTCAATCTTCTTTTGTAGGTGCATACCCCAATCCAAACGCATACGGGTTATGAGGCACTTCATTTGATGTAGTGATGCCTTTTTTGCCATTTTTCCCCAATTCCATTCCAGGAACATGCCCCAGCCTACTCATGAAGTAGATTGACTAGGCACTGATGTACATCCCTTCACCTTCTGCCATGATTGTCTGAAACCAGCTGGGCTTCTGCCAATGCAAAGCCCGAGAGGAACAAATCCTTCTCTCCATGTTGTGTTTCTAGTAATGGCGTTATGACTTCCGGGGGAGGTTGAAAGGATGAATTTCCAAAAACGGTGGCAATTCCTCCGTCATATGGTATTTTACCAGTTGGTGCATCGTGAAGGATACAACTTTCATCTAATGAAGTCAGGGCCTTCCTAATAGTAGATTGAATGTTGTAGGAATATCCATGACATGGAATTCAGCTTCGTGCTCAGATGGACCCACTATTACTTACACTTTGATTGTCCCTATAACTTCTCGACTAGTATTATCATAAGCCTGGATCAACTGAGTAGTGGGCATGAAATCTACCGGCTTTAGTCCTATTGCATAAGCAGTGCGTGAAAGACGGACATTGATGGCTAATCCGGTGTCAATCAGAACGATCAGGATCCATTTCTTTCTACACCCTGATGACACATATAGAGGCTTATTATGTCCCGACCCTTCCGATGGTAGCTCTTTGTCAGAGAAAGTCATTACGGGGACTGTTTCACTTGGAGTGATTAGTGACACCAGTTGTTTCGGAGTTGTGTAGATCGACAACTTAGCCTTGCTTAAGGCTGACAACATCACCTGTCGGTGCTCTCAAGAAGCCATGAGAAGCCCCCAGATAGAGTTGTTCGCCTAGATCTTTTTTAGCTACTTTAGAACCAGGTCTTCTTCTGCCTCTTTCTCTTTCTCTTTCTCATCTTCTTTGTCTTTGCCTGATAATTCTCCTTGGTCTAGATGTGAAGACTTGAAGTAGCGCCCACTCCTAATAAGATGATCAATTTCTTCCTAGTACCAAGTCTCGTCAAGCACATTGCTTCCCCATTCATCATTGGAATGGGCGAGCTGCAAGTCGTCATCATTCCACCATTCACCATCATTGACCAAAAGGCAATTGTCAGGCTCTACTTGAATCATCCCTACATTGCACTCTGGTTGACTCTTTGATTCTTTTGTTTCCTTTCCGGAAGCTTTTTCGATGTTGATCTTTGGTTCATCCTCTTTTCTTTCGGTTTCCCAATCAGACACTTCTCCATTGTTTAACTAACCATGCCGGTATCAGAATTTCTTAGATGCCATCATCCCGTTTGCACATTCCCAAGGTCTAATTCTTCAAAGAACTGGAAATTGGCCAAGTCTTCCTCTAGGTCGGCCAATTCATCCAATCCCTGTTTAGGTTTATTTTCCTTGACAACATTAATAGAAAATTAGTCAGGTAGAACAACCTCAAGCTTTTGCTGACTAATGGGTACGATATACTTGCTAGGATTGTATCTTTTCTCTGGTAACTTCCCAGTTTTAATCACTAGTACTTCGACTACTTTCTTTTCGGTTTCTGCCACTACCACCATAGGATTTTCAAGTTTTAGTTGGGTTGGAGGTGCATCCATTATGCATAGATCAGTGCTCTCAGGAATGTATACCTTGAGTTTGGGTAGATGGGAAGGCATAATGTGTATATTGGGGTTAAAGGTAGGTAGTAGTGTATGTATGAAGTTCAGGCAAAGGAGTGGTTGGATTTTGTCATGGGGTGGTAGCGGGTTAGTGGTGACATTGGGTTTTTGTGGTTGTAGGGAGAGCTATGAATTTGTTGTCGATGAGATCTTAAATCTCATGACGAAGACGATAGTAACAATCAGTGCCATGTCTGGGTTGTTGGTGGAAGGCATAGTGTTTGGCAGGGTCGTGTTGGCTAGAAGAGGATTAGGAAGAGGTCGAGGGTCAAGAAACTTGAGATGCCCCTTTTCTATCAAGACCTTCATAGCTCTAGAGAGGGACATATAGAGAGGGGTGAATGTTTTGGTTAGGGTTCAAGTTGAATTTGTTTTTTATGAACTGGTATAAGCAAAAGGATCAGCCATTTGGGTGGTAGCAGTGACCGAGTTGACTTCAGAGGGCTTTACAGCTATGCTACTACTGGTAGTAGCATTGTAATTGTGCCCGGATGTTTTTCGCACAGGTTCTTTGTCGTCAACAATGATTCCCTACTTGATGGCATCTTCTATCTGGACCCCTATTTCATGTAGTTCATTAAAGTGAATAGTAGGAGGACTATCATCTTTTGTTGCATCTTGCCGTGCAAATTCCTTACCACCATGCGAATTTGATCTTTTTTTGATGGTCTATTAGTCATCATTGCTGCCTTGGTCCTCCACCTAGTGATGAAGGCTACAAAACTCTCATTCGGCTTTTGACGGGTTGCCTCTAACTCCCGGATGGTCACTTCAATCTAATATTATATAGGCATACTCGGTGATAAAGGCCTCGACTAATTCTTCCCAGTTTTGTTTCACCGAGTCCTCTAACTTGGCGTACCAAATGGCAGCCACGCCTGACAAAGTCCGTCTGAATAGGGAAAGTTTCTGCGGACAAGCCAGTCCCATAGGCTTCAAAACATCAGAGAACAAGCGAATGTGCACCATTAGGTCACCAAATCCATCAAACCTATCAATGTGTGGCATCTTAAATCGTTCGGGCGACTTTACAACTATTTCAGTATACCCATCTTCGATGTTTGGGATTGAGTTAATTCCCTGGGACCTTTTGATCATTTTTCCAACTTGGCCAGTTTCAACAACGTTGGATCGACTCATTTGTTTTCAAGGAAAAAAGCCCTCCTGTTGGCTGTGGAAGGAGAAGTGGTCCTCTTGATGAGAGACTTAAGAGGGATTGCAATGGCGGTGGGAAGGGGTTGGGAAGGGTGTGGTGGTTGAGAGAGGAGTTGGGGCGCTGAAGGGTGATGGTGGCAGCGGTGGCGATGGGCGGTGATGGTTAGGGTTTGAGATTAAAAATGTGGGTGTTTTGGTTGTCATTTGAAAATTAATAATGTGAATTGAAAAAAAAAAAAAAAAAAGTTCAACTTGAGTGTGGTGTGAACTGAGATAATTATGTTGTGTAAATATAATTTTTCTAAACTTTACATTTTGGTCCCCTTTTTTGAGTGTGTGCTTTTGTACTAATTTCAAGGAATCAAGAATCATTACAGTTTGGTTGACAGATTGAAACGTAAAAGGAACAATGGAAACAAATAAGTACATAAATAAAAAAAGATATGAGAGAAGAGAGAGATAAGTTTATAAAACAGTCATTATGAACCAATTTTGAAACAAGTTGCTTTAAAGGAGAGACAAAAATAAAACAAAACTGTTTTTCGTAAGTGTGGTCTGATTTGATTTCACATTTTACACGGTTTGATTTGGTTCTTTAATGCTTAGAACTGTTGAGATGGTTTGCTACAAATCCAGACCAAACCAAAGACCTAGCGAATCAGAGAAATTTCTCAAAAGGCATGCCATTTTACAGTAACTGAAGCAAAAACTCACACTTAAGAAAGCAACAAAGGCAAGGACATCATGTTCAGTCCTCAATAGTCTCCACAACAATGGAACTTCTTCAGATTCTGAAATGAATTTGAGTTCCAAAAATAGATGAAAATTAAGCAAATGATGTGAGATTTTAAATAGCCATATTAGGAATTGAATATGTATCGATACATATTTGATTTTTTGACCTTCTGATACTAATACACTGTTGTATATACTAAGGCCTAATTTGGTATATAGTTTTTCGTTTATATTTACTTAACTTTCAAAAATTGAAAATAAATTAATATTTTTATCAGCAAAAGAAGAGAATATTATTGAAGTAAATTGAAGAGTACAATCCGAAAATACATCAATATTAATGGTGTCTGTTTTTGTTTATAAAAACAAAATATGTAATTAGTTTACAAAAATTACTAAACTCAATAAATATAAGAAAGTTGTTTTCATTTTTTTTTTAAAAAAATTATTCTTTCCTCCATTCCCCACTTCATCCAGCCCCCACCCCCGGTCATCACCACCGTGTGCAGTGGGCTGTGTGGTGCACTTAGCACAAATATGCATTGGTGAAATTATTGTAAACTTATTTAAAAATCAAATTTCATTGTATTCCGAAGGCGAATTCGTTATAAACATGATGCACATCATCTAGTGGAGCAAATATTGCCTTCGAAAGAAATAAATGAAAGAACTTTAATGTTTCCACACTTGACATTTTTACAGATAAAAAAATTGTTTGACAAAACACATAAATATGACAAGAATCAGATACAAATCCGAAATGACAGGACACAACATGAAAAAATAAATAAATTGGGTTGGTATTTACATTTCTTTTGATACGAATTGAAAATGATGACACAAATAAGAGTATCATTCAGCCCGGGCCTAGTTGGAGTGTATTTTTGTTTGTTAAATGTAACTATTCTGACCATTGATTAAATCAAGACAAGCGTCAAAGTCCTTGGGCTAAATATTTTTTTTTGAACACACTGCACACCAGAATAATAAGGCGAATTGATGAATCGAAAGGGAAGATATCAACTTATTTATTAGAAAGAACGGAGTATGATATACTAATCAATGGAAAGTCAAAACATTTTCTGAACTGTAAAACACGGCAAGTTTACAGAAAACCAAACTCGAGTGAAATTGTACTAAAAAATAAAGCAACTTGCTACCAAAATATGAGTAACCCATGTGTGATAAGAATTGTTCCTTCAGGCTCGGATTCTATAATGGCCCTTTTAACCAATTTTAACAGCAATATGCCAAGCTAATGAATCAATGCAATTCAAGTGGCTCAACACCACGATCTTTGAAAGGTTAAGATATAAAGATAAATAAAGTACAAGTACAATTAATGATTCCTCTATATATTTTACAAAATCGCTTAGCCAAAAAAGAAAAAGAAAAAAGAAAAGTGTATGATGATGGCATATGCTTGATTTGCCGATTGCATCATTTAACTCTGACCTGAAGAATGAGGTGAACATTCCTCTTGAATATGGACCTCAGCTCTTCATTGGCTTCAATGCCTATTCTCCTGTGTCAAGACAAGCAATCATAGATGACAAATAATAAAAAAGAAATAAAAGTTGAAAAAAAAAACCTTTAATAAGGTCACTGCAATATGTTTAGTATTATCTGATGGATGAACAAACAGAGATGTGCAAAAAAATGTAATCAAAGGGAAAAACACCACCAAATGAACAAATGTAAATATGTCTGCAATTAATTAGGACATCAGTACAATATCTTGCTTCATTTCTTCTGTATGATTTTTGGTTTTTCTTAATTAAACTTCACATTTAAGTGGATTATCCCAATGTGTCTTGAGAGCACCCATGGGACTGCCCTGAATTTTTCTTGAAATCCCAAACAAGACTGCACTTGTAAATTCAAAACTTTCGAGCAGTTTAGAAAAAGATAATTTTAGGATTCCGAGTGATATTATGAACAAGAGATATAATTACACATTTGCATGTCTCCTATTAAAGAGGTGTCGAATAGATGGACATTCCAGAACAATAAATAAAACAAGATTGTTCAACCATTACCACCATCGTAAAATAAACACATTATATAACCTTTCACCATTTCAATATTATAGTTATCACAACTCAAGAAAGGCTGATGCAGGAGGCTTGGGCCAACACTGTTGAATTTCAAAATGGTCATACAACTAATAATTTTTTCACAATTTCAACAAAAAAATCTATATTATCAATTTCAAATCCCAACACAAAACCCACAAATTAATCAAATTCATTGAGTTACAAAAATATTTTTTTACAAATCAATCTACAAATTTTTCTACAAAACAATCAAATTAGGAGGGTGGGGAGAAGAGGGAAGGTGGACGGACAGAGCTGGGTGGCCAGTGAGGTGGATGGGGGTGAGAGGAAAGGTGGACGGTAGGATCTGGCCATGAAGGGGTGGAGAAAGGTGCAGTGATTGATGAGGGGAGTGAAAGAGGGAGAGAAAAAGAGAGAGTAATTGGAATGCTGGAAGAATGGTCACTGGAGGTGTGGGATGGTAGCAGGGTGTGATGCCTCAAAGGGGGGGATGACATGAAAATGAAAAGTGGGGGCCTAATTGGGTGTCGGAAGGTGCAAGGTTTGAATATATATGTGGGCAGATCGGTTGGGCAAGTTGAAAATTTTTAAAACATACAATTGGCCGACCAACAAAGAAATTAGTATCTAACCGCCCAACTTGCTCCACTGTCCCTCTAAAAACTGCATGAATTGGTGCAAATTGGCGTGAATCGGCCAAAAAAAAAAAATTTTATTGAAATTTAGCTGATCAAATAAATTTCTATCAATGCTATTGCCTATTTGTCATGTTGGGTAATCAAGTTTAGTAATATAAAAATCATTAATATGTAAAAATCAACCTAACTATCAAACTGAACAACCCAACCCTCAGATACTCTAGGAAGCATGGGTGCGCGGGTGCGGTAAGGGTATGGGTATGTTACAGATACGTTGAAATGGCAAAATCTAAAAATGTAGGATACGAATACGGTCATGTATTTCCATAATTAAAAAAAAAATTATTTATAGTAGTAGTACATAATATATAACAACTAAAAAAATAAATGCAAAAATTGATTAAAAGTACTTTTGTAATGGTAAAAAAAAAGAACACTTGAGTATTTTTTATAATTGCAAAAATACCCCATACTAAAGTTTTTAAAAAATAGGCACAATTTAATTGTTCCAGTAACCCTGTATTTTAAAAAAATTATATTTATGTCTAGACATATCTACAAAAGTACCCGAAACGTACCCATCTCATACTCAAAACGCACCCACGCCATACCCACCCTATACTTGAGCCGTACCCAAAGAATTTCACATAGTCGATACACGTGGAGCCATGCTAGTATTACAAGTACTGGGTAAGTACGTTCTACTCATTCCATCATTTGTTCTTGATGGTGGTCTTAAGTTAAAAGAAGACCTAAGATCGAATTTTGGGCAGGGACAACGGAAATATTTTCGGAGTATCCATGCTTCATAGCAAATACTTATGTTGGTTCCCCTTTATTTTCAGTAATTGATAATAATGAATGGCCTTTTGGCTGAGTCTCATTGAATTGAACCAACCCAAACCAAGCACAGAACATGCAAGTATATTCTAACCCCAAATGAGCATACCCTATTTTAGAGCCATTCTTCCCAACAAGAATTTTGCGCTGGCTCATCTTGTGAGTGATGAAATGTTGTTCAATCCTAAGAGAACCATCTCGTAACTCCTTCCAATCTACCAAGTGATGTTGTATGCCATACGGGATTTCCTGAAATAAGTTAAATTTGCCAATTTAAATTCCTTGGAGACATATCACAGAAATACACATAAAAAAAAGCAAGTACTAAACAATGTATATTTTGGCAAGATAAATGTAGGAATCTAAGCACAACCTGATGTACATGGTCCAACAATCTTTCACGGACAACTTCTAATGATATGCTTTTCATAACTTCTTCACTCATTGCAAGTGGATCTTCATCCCAAGGCCTTTTAACTGCCTAATCACATTTCAAAGGAGAAATTACACGAATCATAGACAGAATAAACAAAATCAGGCAGAATATTTTAAACATGAATTCCCAGGGCTCAGGTGCTTCATACAAAAGTATGACAAAAAAATTCTATAACAGAAATGTTGAGAAAACAAATAGAAAGAATAGAAGTCTTTATGCTTCTCTTTGTTAAAATGAACTGACATTTAACAGGAAACTGCCCTAACAGGAAGCATATCTTTGAACATTTAGGCTGTTGACAAGTAGCCTCATTCATTCAAAAAAATATTACGAGAAATGCACCTGAATGCTACAAGAAATAAAATCTGCATTGCAATGGGTAAATATTACAAAGGTGGCATTACTTAAAAAGGAAATATACCTGCTCCATCAAATATTGAGTTAGATCTTTTACTCCAGAACCCTTCAATCCAGAGATCATGAAATACCTAGAAAATAAAAAAAGATAAATCAAGGAATCAGATGCTTACTCGAACATTGACAGTCAATTATCATAATGAAACAGAACCTACCTTTCATATCCAGGTAGATCTTTGAATTGTTCTGCAACCTTCAACAAATCTTTCTTTTTTTCAACCAAGTCCACCTTATTCATACATAGCACTCGTTTCTGTTTTGGATTCGCTTGTGAACCCATATGTTTAATCAATCCAATCACTCTTTTATCAGGCCTGTATAAGTGAAAGAAACCAAAGAACTGAGTGATCAATGATCCTAACATGTTACCATCTATACAAGAGTAGGTACACTAAGTACCAAATATGCACAAGATTATTTCTCATCAATGTTTCAAAGCTCGACTGTTCGATGAAACGGATAAAGCAGGTAAGTGTTACCAATTCAGTTTTCACATCAAACTAAACCATAATATCACAATTATGTTATTAATATAAAATTATATTCCAATTCTTTAGTCTATACACATAATCATGAAAACCACATAGTAAGAATTATCAAAAAGAGCCTAGAAAAAGTATTAATAACTCCTGAATAGTCCAAAAAGAAAATGAAGTGGATATCAAATAATTGATATAAGAAAATGAAATTAAGAACCATCACGATATAACTGGGGGTGGGGGTGAAGCAACAGTTTATGACAAAAAGCTAGTCTCAACTATAAACCCATCATCAAAGTAGAATTCATATAAGAGAAGACCACATTCAAATTATTATTAAAATAGAAAAAATAAGTGTGATCCTGTGTATGTTAGAGAGAGAGAGAGAGAGAGAGAGAGTTGAATAATGAAATTTTATAAATAGACTCTGTTATAGTCCATGGGGGGAATCTTCCTTCTAAAAGGTTTTCCACCTAGCCACAGTTGTACTTTACTTCCTTTGGTTAGTTGATGCCAAGCCAAAGATTAATCTATGCTAGCTAGTCAACCAATCAAGAAAAACTCCATTTTACAAATGAAGAAGCTGCTCTGTCCACTGTAAATCTTCCATATTTTTCGTTACAGATACCCTTAAGAAGAGTGATTATCATTATGTCCAGTAATTGAAAATGATCCCCGGTTTCTTTCCGTAGACATTCTTACAGTTGTATTCTTTAGACCACCAACAATGTGCTCAAAGCTTTCAATCCATCAATTGCAATGTCAGCAAAATTTACTGTAGTCAGTTGGAGATTTCAATACATTCAAAGGCTTGCAAAAATGACAATCAGATCAAGGCCGATGATTTGCAAAAATCAGTTTTTAAGACTAAGTACGCAATTTTCAAAGTTTCGGAATTTCCAAGTAAGACCTCAAAACCAAGCCCTCTATAGTAAGGGAATAGGACTACAAGCATATACTTGAAATCCAATTTATTTTTATTGTTATTTTATCCACGCACCTTCTTTCATGAGATACAGCCCTATATTTAGACTAGAAATTACTTCATGGTGAAGCACTTGGGACAAAAGAAAACAGATAAGGCAGCAAGTGGCTCCAGTGCAGCTACTCAATAACATGTGACAAATGGATAAGATGCAACCACTAATTGATATGCATGTGGCATATGGCTTACATGCAGCAATCTTAATGACAACTAGGTTGACCAGTAGCCACCTCCTGGGAGGTTACCTTATGGCTAAGATGCTTAAAACAATACCCTAAAAGACAACTTTTGAAGTATATTATAAACTACATCTAATAATACTTGATGACAACTTAATAAAATTCCAATTTGAAAGCCTCATACTGTGCCTTTTGTGCTCGAGAGCTGGTCCTAACCCTTGTTTTCACAATCTTCATGGAAAATGGACTTTTCCCCAGAGAAAACAAGAAAACTCTTTGCAACTTAGCTCAACCTTGATCCCAAACATATTCACTGTTTACAAGAATCCTTTCTTCTCTAATCAATACATAGGAAAAAATTTACAAAAGAATACATAGGTGGTACGATGACAATACGAGCCCTCCATAGATATCAAAATGAAAGATGAGACAAAAAGGATGACTACAAATGAATTGTTCACAGAATAATATTTAAGATTAATGACCTCAGCCAAGTGACAACCCATAAGCAAGCATTCAGTATTTCTCGCGTTGATTGTAAAACCTAAGGATTTGACTACCAGTTGCCCATAATTGCAACAGTATGAAAGTTGAGATGCATTTCCCCGGAGTCTCAATGATGAATACTTGATTTCCACATTGAAATGAGCACAAAAGGTGGCCTCTCTTGACAATGTATAATTTGGAGCAAATTGATAAACCAAATTTAGAAACAAGGCAGTGTTAAACCATCAAGGCCAGGGATGTTTTGTGATATGATTTAAAAATATAATATAATTTGAAAGAGTATTAAACAGAAATGTTCATTGGATCAATGCAAGAAATTGTTATCCAAAGGCCAACTTGAACGCTTTACACGAGAAGTATTATCGGAGGAGTGTCTATGCTGTCTAGATCAGTATATGAATTTTCAATTGTGATATGGTAATAAATGACAACCATAACATTGAAAAATACTAAAAATTGAAGAGCACCAAAAAACAGAGAAAAGATTTTGGAGTTCGCTCAAAATCAAAGAGAGGAGTCACTGACCTGTTAAGATGTCTATGAACATCAAATATAATTATGAGCACATCATATAGGTCAACAGAACTCCATGCACTTTCTACACGGACTTTCATATCATTATGAGGGAAACCATTTTTCTTCAGCATAAGTCCTGGAGTGTCAAAGAAGCACTGTACACAAACCAGTTAAATATCATCCTGGAATAATTTTTTTTAAAAAAATTAAAAATGTAAAAAGGCGGATTTGCTACAGTTTTAGCATGACGAAACATGAAACCAAGAATGGAACACTGTACATTATTTTGTTGAGAAGTGAAGCTTGTCAGCAAGAAATAATAAAGCAAATTATTAAACATTAGAAAATCATCACTTATACACAGAGCATCTTTAACATGTTGAACTCTATTGTTAACAACAAGAGGCCATTTAATAAACAAAGACATTATTCTATTCTAAACTGCATTGTATCCATTGAGTGAAGGGGCAATACTGGAGGGGCCAAATTCAAAAGCAAAGGAGAGATCTAAAAGAATATCAGAAAATCGTGATGCTATTTGCTAATGATTTTCTCTTTTGGGAGCAATTGCAAACAATTAAGTTAGTTAATTAATTAGAAAAGAGACATACAATTTGGGTGTTTCCCTTGGTCATCACTCCTAATACTTCATGAGTAGTTGTGTTTGTCTTGCGAGAAACAGCCGCAACCTTTGTCCCAACCTGTAACAAATAATAAATGTAACTAGCTCCAAAAATATCTGAATATGACGCCATTAGAAATAAACGCTGGTTAAAACGCTTTAAAAAGTATAAATGTAAATATGCTCTAATTGATAGGACATATATATATATATATATATTGATAATAGGGTGTTTGGGCCAGCTTGTGCACACCTCGACTAATCTTGGGACCTTGAAGTTAACGACTAGGCTAATATGTCTCTATACATATATATGTACCTCCATGGATAAAAAGATTGAATACGTAATCCAATTGTACAAGTTTACAAAAATATTATTTACAACAAATATTAACACAAATACCTCTATTCAAACATGATAATCTGAATGTGTTACCATTTCCGTTATGAAAATAACAAGTTATATCACTTCAAAGAGAAGTAAAGTTATATTACTATTTGTTGTATACTTGTAGTAACTAATATACTAAACTAGGAAATGATGGAACCCTCATATGTATAAAAATTCAATATTGAGATCCCATAGATACAAGAGCACCAAACTAGAATTAAACAAAATCATCAAGTCATGATCCACAACCAGAATCAAGATCACAATTCCATAGAATCTTTTCTGACTTATTTCTTCCTAGATTTTCCCTAAAAAAATATATGAGAGAGAACCTTTCCATAGACTTCCAACTTTCAGCTCCATCTCTTTAGGGACCACTTCCAAACAGGAAAATCTCTCTTTGTTTTCTGTTAGTATAATATTTTGAGTGGTAATGTTGTTTCATGAAATAGACAACAGCGATTTATAAGCCAAGAAAGATGGATACAAACATAGGACACAAATACAACACGATACTAACAAATCGACACAACAATTTAAAAAAGGAAAAGAAAAGAAAAGAAAAGAAAAGAGAACATGACACATCGGACACAACAACAAATCATATATATCATTAAAAGTAGTGTTTTTCTCATGCTTAGGTGGCACATTATAAGGGCTTATTTTTTTTCTAAAAGAGTCACGTCAGCATGTATTTTTGTTAATTACATATAGAGTTCTATACAAACCTAAATCTAATTTAAATTACACTAATTTTACCTATTTTATATGGACTCTATTTGACAAATATTTCTTTTTCATATATTTTTCATAGTAAATTGAGATAATTCACAGACACAATACCAATTTTGCGTTTCACGTTTTTCTTCTTAATTCTTTCAAGGGTATTAGGATTTTTTTTTAATGCTAAATCGCCTCTTTTTTTCTTATTTTCCTTTGCATTATTCTATATCCAATACTAACTCTATATTCGTGCATTATTCTATACCCAATACTAATTCTATATTATTTTATATTATGGATTTGTTGTTTAAATTTTATAGTGATTCTATATATGAAATTATATTCCCTTTCCTATATTATTTATATAATCACAACTCACAGAAGGAAAAACCTGTACAACAATGATACTCTCGAGGAACCTCTAAAGTTTGGATTTATTGCTTTAGTTACTTGTCAATTGTTGAACAGTAAATTCTTTTATGTTTTGACATCATATTACAAATGATTAATCACTTTACACACTGAAATGTATTTATTGTTTGGATGTTTTCATTATTTTTTCTTTTTGGATTTAAATGTTGTTATGTGATTTTTTTCTTAGTTAGTCGTTATTGAATTTCTTTTATATAATTGATATTTTAATTTAGGGTGAAGCACCAATAAATCCTAAATTATGAACTTATGCACCACTTAGTCCTGTATCTTTTCTGTTGAACCAAAAAGTCCTGAATAGTATGAAATGGCAGATTTGTCCTTCACCATGCGTGTTTTTATGTTTTAATGGGAGGGCAATGTGGGTTTTGGCTACTGTCAAAATTCCTTTTATGGACACAAAGCGCACTATAGGGTTTTATAGTTTTCCACGTTTTTGATGGAATCTTTCAAAATGTGTTAGGAAACATTGGGAATGAACACTACTACATTTGAACATTCCAATGCTGGTGGATTGAAACACTAACGTTTTTTTATTTCCGCAGATAGTGATCGAATTCCACTTTTGATATTTAGGGGAACCCTAATTGGATGAATATCTACATTACACACATCAAGTAGGAACATCTTTGACTGTAGCAGACAAATCAAAGCTTCGTCCTCTCTGGTGATTCGATCAATATTGATGGACATGAACGTTAGGTGTAGCGTTCACCACTGATTCAGTCATCCCCTGAGTTGTTGACGATGACAATGAAACTGAAAGGTGTGTACCTTTTGCAATTGAAATTGTGGATGCATTTTGGAAATTGTATTTGTGATTTTTGAGTTTTACTTGTTAGCTTTGTGAGTTGTTGTATTTGCTCATTTCCCCAATGTACTACGCATAGTGGGATTAAGGCAACCTTACTGTCTGTATATTCTATTAGGTAGTGTAAATGTCGTTGGTATTGTGCCGTTGTTGAATGTTTTTATCAATATTGATCGTGCTAGTGGTGTTTATTGAACAGTAATGGTAATGTCTCCGGCTGTAATGGTTATGTTTGCCATTTTGGGGTGATGTATTCAACATGGTTGCACCGTAATGCCGAAGATGTTTGGGTTAGGTTGATGGTATGACAAACCAAATTGTTCAAAACTGGGTGAAAGTAATTGTAACGTCGATTAGGAAAATGATACATGTTTAGTGGTAGTGCGAAGGTGTGTAATATTAGTTAATGCAATCGTGGATCGTTTTTGGAAATGTCGTAGGTGGTTTTTCCGAAACACTTACCTTGAGAAAAAAAATCTCAGAACATCGCCAGTGCTGGCAACCCACAACAACACGACAGGCTTCCCAAACTAGCAAACACAAAACCCACAATCAATAAAACCACATCAACAAACTAACCAATTCCCCTATAAATCACTTAATTGAATATATAAAAACGGAAATGTGCAAATACGCTACCACGAATGCACAAATCCACATCATCACTATAATCCCTTAATCCTGTAAAAAAGGATAAAAATGTAAACTTGAACAATACCAAATCAAATGAAAAGATTCCTTCCTAACTAAATAGGACCAAACGGTTCATAAAAAAAAACACAGGACCAAATGGAACAACATTTCTTGATTTGGGATTTATCTGTAATTTTTCCTTTAATTTAATTAAGAGTGTTTATTTTACAATCTTATAATTTAATATATATGTCATATAAAATCATTATATGATAATCCAACTACAACATATTTATATTTAATTTTTTAAATAAATTTTATATAATTTCTATTTCTACATTTTTATTTTCCAAATGAATATAAAAGAAATTTAAATAGTTAGAATTACTTTTAATTTTATGTTAATAATTCTTCTTCTAATTTAACTATTATTTTTAATATCAAAATGAATATCATACAAAATTATTATATGATAATTACACTTGTATAATACGATAGAACTAAATTTATCAAAATACACAAATAATTTAACTAAAATTAATATATATAAGTATTCAAGTAATAATTTTGTAGAACGATAGCGCCAATATTATAAAAATAAATAATTAAAATTATACTTTAATTTTTATTTTTATTTTTATTTTTATTTTAATTTTAAATTAAAATTATTCTTTTATAACACATAATGTACCATCGAATATTTTTTTTAAAAAAAATAGCACGTGCATTGCACGGGTCAATGGCTAGTAAGTATACTATTTATATGCATACATTAAATTCATAAATATTTTTCCATCTTTTACATTACAAATACATTTAAATTTTATAATATGAAAATAGGAAGAAATTATTTTCTATATTCTATATATAGGAAAAGAAGTATGAACAAGAAGTCCAAATACCTATTTCACAAAATTCAATTTATATTCTTTTATTAAAAAGAAAAAAGAAAAGACAAAAAGATTAATAGATATAAATCCGCAATATTTTTATTTTATCGTGAACACAAACTTTTTTGTACTGACATTGTGTTTCATGGGTGTGTAAGAGGTGGACATGTGTCGCACAAGTTAGGTTGCAAATAAGCCAAGCGAAGTCGACCATTGCCATGTTCAAGCTCAACTTGATCGACTTTGAAGTGTTTGAGCTCAAATTGAACCTAAACAACTAAGCTTAAACTCAACTCGTTGTCTTAAAATTAAACTCGAGCTCATCTTCACAATGAACAACTTGATTAAATGGTTGTAGTGGACTCATTTCCTTTGTTTTCGCCACTTATATAAGCTCTTTGTATATATTGCAATACATTGAGAAGGCAATGTTAGACGGTAAAGCTTTGTAAGCATGACATTTCCTTTCAATTTTGTTACTATTCATTGATTAGATATGTCAGACTCACTTCTCCACTTGAGCCAACCTACTTTGATTCATGAATTACATCGTCTCCAATCCCATCATTGTTATTAATAATTGAATCTAAATATAAAAAAAAAATGTTCATTATTTGTTATCTCCTCGCTGTCAATGTTCATTTCTCCATTATTTTCACTTCTACTATTGTTAAAATTACATTTCATATATTCAATTTTATTTCTACCAACCTTAAACCCTTTTGACTTAAGTTTCTCTCCAGATTTCTAATGTAGTGATAATTCCTTTCTTAGTAGAACAATATCATCAACGAATAAAATACACCATATGACATCATTTTGAATGTGTTTGGTTAATTCATTCATGACTAGGGCAGCTAGGTAAGGACTTAAAGCTTACCTTTGATGCAACCCTACGGTGATTGAAAATTCACTAGTTTGTCTTGCAGGAGATCTAATTATAGTCACAACTTCATATAGAATGTGTCAACTATCCTATAGGCCAAACACTCTGTTGAGCAATGCATTAAATATATGTTGAACTAGAGAGGAACTGATTAAATAATTTGATATAATTGAGTTCACCTAATCGAGTTGAACTCATATTAGATCAAGCTTGAGTAAGGTTTTAAAAAGCGGCTGCAACCGTTACGTAACGCCATTACGTAACGGTTTTGGCGATTACCGCCACCCGTTATGGCCGCTTTTGCAGTGTGATCGAGATTCACAGGTGTGTCGGCTGTAGCGGCTGCCGTAGTGGTCATAACAGTGCCGTAACAGCCGTAACAGTCCAAACTGTTTCTTTCGAAAAAACACACAAAAAAAAAGAGCTGAAAATGGGGGAAGGGGGATAGAAAGAGGAGGGAAGATAAAGGAGAAAATGGAAGAGTAAGAGATAGAGAGAGAGAAAAGGGAAGATGAAGAACATGTTATTGATTTGTTGAAGCTGTATAACCTATGCTATTCTATTTAGCTGCTATCACTAAACCATTTTATTTGTGTGTGTCTATCTATATATTGTTTGAAAATAATAATAATAATAATAATAATAAGTGTGGTCATTATCTATTTGGCTTAGTTAAAATATGCATATATATATATATTTAGCCTCTTATTTATTCTCATACTTTTGTCATTGTTTATCTTATATATAATAGTTAGTGATTGATTTTTTGTATGAGATAAAGTCATTAATTATTAAAATAAAATGTAAAAAACTCAGTTTATAGTGATTTAAAAATATAAAATATATTGGATCATACTTAAAAATTTATAAAAATTGATCAATATTTATTTTTAATCCAATAAATATGATCATGGAAAAAAAAAATATGCGTATCGGTAAGTTTTTTTCAAATTGTGTGAAAAATAAAAAAATTCACGGTTCCGGTTACCGCAACCGTTACACTACGACCTTTACACCCCGCAACCGCAACAGCGTCACCGCTACCGTTACGGCGGCCGCAACCGCTTTTCAGAATCTTGATTGAGTCATCTGATAATTGAGCTTCAATTTAACTTATGAAGCATGGGTACGTGTATGAGTACTGATACTGCTACGATACGAGTACATCGGTACGGTAAAATCTAAAAAAAAATAGGATACGAATATGGCTAGGTACATTTATAAAACAACATTTATTTTTAATGTGGAGTAATAATGCAAAGATCAGTTAAATGGTTTAATTTGTTAAAACGCAACTTACAATTCACATTTAATGTCAAAAGTAAAGGTACAAACCAAAATTAAAAATCATTATATTAAATAACTCGCAAACCATAACTTAATTTTAGAATCATGCTAAGCATAAGTCCAATGAAATTAATTTACCTTTGTATTAGAAGAAAATATTATTTCGATTGATGTACGGTACGACTTGGGTATATATTAGGTATATCTGGGTATGCTAAAAATTAAGAAGGAAAAATTTGGGTACGTGTTTCGTGTACCTAGTACGTATGCAAAAGTACCATACAAAGTAGCAGCACCCGGTAAATACTCTGTACGGGTACGGCATGTTTGTCGAAGTATCCATGCTTCATATTAAGGCTTGAGCTGGACTCATTTAACATTCGAAAGAGTTTGAACGATCTGCAATCGAGTCCAGATTTGAGTTGTTCATAAATAGCTTAGTTCGTTTACAACCCTACCAAGTGCATCTAACTAAAAAAAAGATACAAACAAATAATACAACATGTTTGGATGTGTCTAACATGTGTCAGTGACAGTCCAACAAGCATTGGTGTCTAACACAAACACAACACCTTTTTAGAAGTGTTACACTTCTTAGTTTATGAATGGTCTTGGGTCCAACTCTTGTTGATAAGGGAGAGCAACCCAAAAGAAAGTAAAAAAAGATAAAGGAAGATTAAAAGAAAAGGTAGAAAACCAAATTGAATACGGATTAAGAAGCTTGAAATGACTATACATTCTCTATAACAATGCGTGCCATAAAAAATATACAACCATTTAAAGCTTTGTTAACAAATGCATTTAAGACACTCGTTAACAAGACCCATTAAATATTGGTTAAGGAATTTGTACCCTGTCCATAATGAGATGGCCTAATCATTAACATTAAAATCACTAGCATGACGACCAATCCTAAGCAAGTCAACCAATAAGCTTTGTTTTTGTTCTTTGTTCCTGTTTCCTCTTTGGTCAACACTTACAATAAGAGTTTCACTCTTGATCCTACCCTCTCCTAATGATGCAATATTCGGTCAAGGCCAACCTATGCCATTACAAAGTGGCAACTTCTCATTCAAATACACATATATCAATGCATGTGTGTGTGTATAAACTCTAAAAAGAGACTTTTGTTTCCATCAAAAAAAAAAAGAAGAGGGAAAATGAAAGAAAACTACGAAACCCACAAGCAAATGGACAAAAATATTTAGGAGGCTCAGAAATAGTTTTGAGATAACTCAATTAAAGGCGTAACTTTTGAAACCTGGCTCTCTTAGAACTTTCTTCCACTGTTTTCATAGAACATATGTAAAATTCCAGAGACCAAAGATTCATGGACAGAAAAACAGGGTTGGTCCAGGGCATAGTGAGAATTTTGATGGCTATATGGCATGGTAACAACAAAGCAACAAACTTGGCATGTCGATGAGTTGTGAGAGAGAAGTGCAACAACTTTCACTAAGCATAAAAACATACACACTCTCTAATCTTCCTATAGCTGTTTCTTTCATGGAATCTGCCCATGAATGTCATCCATCTAAAGGTAAATTGTTTTACTTCTCATTTCTCTTTTCATTTTCCTCTTCTTCTACATTTTTTTTTTTATTTGACTAAATGGACATATGTGCCATAGATTTTTGGTTTGTTCAGTCCCCCCTATTTCCTTAATCCATATTGAAACAAATAAATAACAACAACAATTTCATCTTTTGGAATTTACCAAATCAATAAACTAGTTAGGTCAAGTCATCATTCCCTGCATGAGACATCAAGATTAAATGAGCAAGGCTTTAACAACAAGATCCATTTCCAATGAAAGATAGCAATTGTTCCTATCCCTTTGAATGATGTGATGCAATTTGCAAATTACTTCATCGAGACAACTCCAATATCATAAAAATCAAAAGGATCACTCTCCTCAAGCAGCAACGCTGCCACCTTCCTTTCCAACACTCATTTTTCATGTGTGAAAATCCATAGGGAAAACTAACAACTGAGCTTGACCTAAAATCAAACACCTAAATTGCACAAACCTACACAAGCACATTAATTCAAATAAAAGCATTTTGTTATAAATAGAAGTGAATAAAGAGAAGAACAAACCATGTAATTGGTTAGCGCAGACTTTCCAGCATTGGGTGCGCCGATAATTCCCACAGACAATGACTTCTGGTCTTCTTCCTTCACCACCACATCCTCTTCCTCCTCCTCCTCCTCGTCCGGCAGCTCCAATGCAGCTTCAAGCAAAGCCTTTGCAAGCGCAGCAGCTCGGCGCCTCTTCTCCTCTTCCTTGACCAAAATTCTCGAATTCTGTATCTGGGTTTCTTCTCCAAAGATAGCCCGATTGGCTTTAGCTCTGTAGTTCTCATCCCAAGTCGGCTTTGGAGCTATTTCGGGCCCAGAATCCAAACCGATGTTGGGTAATGTGTATTCGCTACTGTCAAAGACAGAGTCGCCATTCTCGTCATCTTCAGAGGCGGTGGGGGTGGGGTTGTGTTGCTGAGGTTGGGATGCGTAGAAGCGGCAGAGAAGGGTTGAATTGAGATGGGTTTTGGTGGGTATTGAAGAAGAAAGGATTGTGAATGTTCTAAGAGCTCTCAAAGCTTTCATTTCAAAGCAATGAAAAGTGTATTTTTAGTCAATCAATGAAATAGATAGATAGGCCTCATCAACTGCAATCATGCCTCTATTGTAAAGAGTGTTGTATTGTCTCAATTGGGTTGTGGTGTTCTTGGTGAGAAGCGAATGGGAGTGTACGTATCAGAGAGAGAGAGAGAGAGAGAGAGAGTTCAGGTTTTGCTTCAAAATAGCAGAAAGATTGGAGGTTTGGGAAGAAAATTGTACCGAGGGTTTAGCGTCCAGCGGATTGGATACGTTGGTCATTTTGAAATTCTGTGTTCTAGGGTTTTAGCCCTTTTTTTGTTTTTTGTTTTTAATCACCAAAGGTAGGCAAAAATGCTGTGAACCCATTTGCAAATCCCAAATTTAGCCTGAATGAGAGTTACGTGGTTAAAATGAAATTTGTATAGTGTGAAATTTATATATAGAATAAATTTAAATTATTAAAAGATAATTATAGATAATTTTTGAATAGTTAAGTTTAAATTTGTGATATTATTAAATTAATTTTGTTGATCTAAACTGTTGATGTCATGTAAGTCAAGAGTAATTCTATTTTTATGCACTAAATTTTTTCAGTTCAAACATTTAATGAAATTTTTTCTTAATATAATTTTGTCCTAAAATAAAAATGTCATTTATCCTTATCTTTTTGCACTAAAATCCTAATTCTGAAATGCCAAAATCATTCTCTATTGCCAATGCCACCTTTTTCCTCTTTCATCTCCTCTAATTGGCTTTTTCTCCTTCTGCCTATAATCACTTTGTTATGAATCATACACTTCCACGAGTCCCTTACCGTGAATCACTCACTTTCAAAATTAAATGTGAAGATATAGGATAGAAGGAGATGATGAGTTGGAAGTGGCGATAGAAGGTTAAGAGTGGTGGTAAGAGGAGCAAAAAAGGAGAAGGTGGACAGAAGAAAAATTACGATCATGTTTAGTTTGATTTTCTAAAACTAACAAAAATAAACATTGAAAATATATTTTAAAATTTATTCCTACCCTCCAAAAATATAAAACTATATAAAAAGTATAAGTGTTTTTTATTTTTTCATTTTTTTTAACCAAACTAATTTTTTGTTTAAAAAAAAAATTCAAAAAACAGATTTTGAAAACCAAACCAAACATGGCTTGGGGTTTTAAAATTGAACATGTTGGTATTATTGGAATAAAAGGTTGTGTATTGAGAATTTTTATTTTTTTTATGGGTTAATTGAGAAGATGTTCATTAAGTGTGTATACTGGGGAGTTTCTATTTGCACACACCACTTCTCCTCTTTCCACACACTTAATGATATATATATTTTATTTCATCTTTGTTCTAAAATAAAATTACCAAAATATCCCTTTTTCTTCAACCAAACCCTTACCCTAATCATCCCCACCGCTGGCCGCCACCCCCTCCGTTACCTTCCCTACCAGCTCCTCTCTTCTCTAATCGAAGCCCCTCCTCACCCCGTCACTTGTCGCTCACACTCCCTAGTTCCTCTTTTCTCCCATCGAAGCCCCATTCCTCACCTCGTGCCCTTTTGCAACATCTCATTCACCCTTCCCGCCAATTGTAACTCTCTCTCTCTCTCTCTCCACGGTCGCCAAACAAATCGCCACCGCTTCCACTTTCTGCCCCTTCAAACCAAACACATTGATTCAGAAGTGTAACGCCCTCAAAAAAATAACATTAAACCAACATTTTAGACATGCATTGATACAATGGAAATCAACCATTTCTATTCATCAGAATAATTCTTACAACTGTATTACATGTTAACAACAAAAGCAAATGTCCTATGGGCTTACAGCTTTCCAAGTTAACACTTGGTTACAAAAAGGAGAGTACTAACTCAATACATATTAAGCCATTGGCTTGAATTTACATGTAATACATCAAAATAAACAAAAGAAAGAGTCTTCAACTCTCATCATCATCCACCAAACTATATCCTTGGAGGTGGCATACTACATGTACCTGAAAATAATGTCCCATAAAGGGTGAGCCAACGCCCAGAAGAGATATGCTAAACACAATATGAGCAATGACTAAGATATTAGCAATTGATAGATGTTCAATTTTCATAAACCAATTCATAATCCATTTCCATTTCTTATCAATTTCACAATTTCCAACAACGGCTCAGAACCTGGCCAACCACTTATATGAGACAAAGACTCATATTAAACATTTTCCATTTTACAATAGATAAACACACTGGTTATATCAATATCTCAATAGATAAGCATACAAGCTGTATCCACGTTTCAACAGATATGCATATTAGCTATATCAACACTTCCAATGACAAGCATATGAGCTGTATCAACACTTCCAAAGATAAGCATATGAGTTGTATCAGTGGAGTCCATCCCCTATCTCCTCCCAAACAACATCCGGTTTAGAGGTCCATCCTCTATCTTCCCCTAAACCGTGGAGTACATCCCCTATCTCCTTCCACACACACAATGCATATATACACAAAGGTCATATACACAATCAACCAATACATAACGTTAATGTATTCTATCAACCGTCATACTCTATGACATGTCCAATTGATTAGTTTTAGTTTGCCTAATCATCATGCATTGTCTACAACAATCAAAACTACCCTCCACCGGTAGCCCAAGCAATTATTCTAAACAGATAATAAAAGCTCCAACAGATAAAATATCAATGTTTTCAAAAGTGAGCGATTTATAAATCCAACTCCATCATTTCACCACATAATGAGCCAATTTCATTATTTCCAACTTAATTCCATAAGTTCACAATTTTTCCAAATTAATTATACCAATTAATTTTAATTAACAAATTAGGACTTTTACCCCCAACTCTTGATATTAACCCGAAGGTTCCAAATCACCAACCAACAACTATATCATTACTTTGAAACCCAAAATACAAGTTATGAGCCCAAAATCACAAAACCCTTTTTACACATTTTGAAACCCTAAGTCCCAAAATTTCCCAAGTTCAACACTCTATCAAAACAACTAAAAATCTAGGTCAAAGACCATAAGAGTGAGTAGGAATCCCTATCTCAAAAGATGAGACCCAACGAAGAAGATGATGAAAACGAACTTGCTCCAAACCACGAGTTTCTCGGATCAAAAGGTAGCCCTCGACGATCAACAACTCTTTTGTAAAGGCCAAAGGTGAGGAAAACACCCTTGCTAGATCAATATCTAGAGAGAATGCAAGATTTTAGAGAGAGGAGCTCTCAAATGGCTTTTTTGGAAAAGTAAAAGAAAGAAAGAAAGAGAAAAAGTGATTTAAAACTGTCCCACAGCCAATTGATATACGACATTCCCGCTCGAGCGGAAAACACAACGCTCGAGTGTCAAGAACAAAAACTAGGTCCGCTCGAGCGCAAAAAGCCCCGCTCGAGCGCCAAGACATAGGAATAAAGCACATCCGCTCGAGTGCGAAAACCAGTCCACTCGAGCGTAGATTTCCCCCTCCCAGAACTTACACCGAAAAGGTATTACCCGCTCGAGCGCCAAAGTACCCGCTCGAGCGCCACCGCTCGAGTGTACACAAACCCGCTCGAGCGTAAAAATCACACCTGTAGAAGTTTTGCAGGGGCACGAAAAACTAGGAGTACGTAATCTCCGCTCGAGCGCAAGAAGACCCGCTCGAGCGGACCTTCTAAAAACTGGGCAACAAAGAATTGAAACTAAAGCCTAACCAACCTGTAACAACTCTGCCCCATACATCCTAAAACTCAATCAAGTGAAATTAAAGGATGACAACAAGGTGTACCACTACTAACATCACGGAACCGAGTCCGAAATACAACAGAACAGTAAAGGGACAACCGGGATCGCTATAACCTCCCCCCCTTAAAGAATTTCGTCCCCGAAATTAAACACAAGTTTTTCAAAAACAGGTTTTCTCCATTCTCAACAATATTACAACATAATATTAAACAACCCGACCCATTACCGGTCAATCCCATCTCTTTTCAAGAGGCATTACACATTATTCATAACAACCTGCATTATCAACATGCATTCTTTTGAAATTTAGCAATTTCAACTCGTTTTTCCACAATTTCATAACATATGCAACATCATCATCATGCTTGCATTTCCACAATATACTTAACATACACAATGTTAAAACAAACTTCCATTAACCAAAACATTCACAATGTTTTACAACGTAAGACACATACAATGCTCTTAACGTTCAACGATATTACAAAAATTCCATTACACGGTCACACATCAACAAACAAGTCCGGATATTTCTCGCGGACTTCCAACTCACGTTCCCAAGTGGCTTCCTCCACTCCGTGATACTTCCACAAAACCTTTACCAAGGGAATGGTCTTGCCTCGCAAGACTTGATCCTGCCTATCCAAGACCCGAACCGGTCTCTCCTCATACGAGGCATCCTCATCTACCTCCAAGTCGGTCCAATCTAACACATGGGATAGATCCGGCTCATACTTCAGAAGCATACTAACATGAAAGACGTCATGAACTCCGAACAACTGCAGTGGCAAAGCCAAACGATAGGCAACCTCGCTAATCCTCTTAAGGATTTCAAAGGGACCAATAAACCGAGGGGATAACTTCCCACTCTTCCCAAACCTCATCAAACCTCGCCTAGGTGATATTTTCAAGAAGACATGATCACCCACCTCAAATGCCAAAGGCCTCCTCCTACGGTTGGCATAACTCTTTTGGCGACTCTGAGCTATAACAAGCCTCCTACGGATAAGCTCAACTTTCTCCGTCGTCTCCTTAACCAACTCCGGACCCAACAAAGGTACATCACCCACCTCGGCCCAACACACTGGAGACCTACACGGTCGGCCATACAAGGCCTCAAACGGTGCCATACCGATGCTAGACTGAAAACTGTTGTTGTAGGCAAACTCCACCAAGGGCAAGTGCCTCTCCCACGTCCCACTAAAGTCGAGGACACAACCTCGAAGCATATCCTCAAGGATCTGAATAGTACGCTCGGACTGCCCGTCAGTCTGAGGATGATAAGCCGTACTAAAGGTCAACCTAGTGCCCAAGGCACTCTGCAAACTCTGCCACAACCTAGCAGTAAAACGAGATCTCTATCTGAGACGATCGTCACTGGGACCCCGTGCAATCTCACTATGTCCCGAATATACAAGTCGGCGAGTTGATCTACCGAATCTCTTACGCGCATGGGAATGAAGTGCGCCGACTTAGTCAACCGGTCTACAACCACCCAAATGGCATCACTACCCTGCTGAGTCCTCGGAAGACCTACAACGAAGTCCATAGTGACATGCTCCCACTTCCACTCGGCAATAGGCAAGGGTTGCAACAAACCCGCTGGCCTCTGATGCTCGGCCTTCACTTGCTGGCAAGTAAGGCACTTAGACACGAAAACAACCACATCTCTCTTCATACCCTGCCACCAAAACTGGCGACCCAAATCCCGATACATCTTAGTGCCTCCCGGATGCACCGCAAGGCGTGAATGATGGAACTCTCGGAGCACTTCCTCTCGGCAAGGCTCCGGCACAAACAAATGGTCTCGGTATCTCACACTTAGGTCGGGATACACCGTCAAACCTTTTCAACTTTCCCACTAGAGATCTTCTCTCGGAAGGACTCTACCTCAAGGTCACCTTTCTGTGCCTCTAATACTCGGGTCACAAGTGTAGGCTGCGCAACAACAGAAAACAAGGCCGCAGCCTCAACAGATTCGCCTAGTAGCAAATCAAACTCGCCAAGTGCACCCAACATCTCCTATTCCCGGATGGCTATACAAGCTACATCACTAATGGACTTCCTACTAAGGGCATCGGCCACAACATTGGCCTTTCCCGGGTGATAGTGCAACTCAAAATCATAATCCTCAATGAACTCTATCCATCTTCTCTGCCTCAAATTCAAGTCTCTCTGTGTAAACAGATACTTCAAACTCTTGTGGTCCGAGAACACCTCGAACCTCTCACCATAAAAGTAGTGCCTCCAAATCTTCAAGGCAAAAATCACTACTGCTAACTCTAGGTCGTGTGTAGGGTAATTCTTCTCGTGTATTTTCAACTGTCGTGAGCCATAAGCTACCACTTTCCCCTCTTGCATCAACACACAACCCAAACCCTCTCGTGAGGCATCACAATAAACCGCATAACCCAACCCTCTCTCCGGAATAATTAAAACCGGAGCGGTGGTCAATCTAACCTTCAACTCTTGGAACGACTTTTCACAAGTCTCACTCCATACAAACTTGACCCTTTCTGCGTCAATCTAGTCAACGGCGAAGCTAGCCTGGAGAAATCCTTCACAAACCGACAATAATACCCAGCTAATCCCAGAAAAACTGCGGATTTCAAACACACTCTCAGGCTGTTCCAATCTTGCACTGCCTCTACCTTGGATGTATCAACAGACACCCCTTCCCCGGATACCACATGGCCTAAGAATTTCACCTCTTCTAGCCAGAACTCACACTTCCCAAACTTGGCATACAGCCTATGGGCTCTAAGCAACTCAAACACCACTCTCAAGTGTTCTTCGTGCTCTTCCTCAGAAAGCGAATAGATAAGAATGTCGTCCACGAAAACGACTACAAATCGATCCAAAAATTCCCAGAAAATCCGGTTCATCAAGTCCATAAAGACTGCCGGTGCATTGGTAAGCCCGAATGGCATCACCAGAAACTCGTAATGGCCATACTGCGTACGGAATGCCGTCTTAGGAATATCCTCCTCCCTGATCCTCAACTGGTGGTAACCCGATCTCAAGTCTATCTTAGAGAAACAACGGGAACCCTTCAACTGGTCAAACAGATCATCAATACGGGGCATAGGATACTTATTCTTGACCGTAGCCCGATTCAACTTCCGGTAGTCTATACACAATCTCAAGGCACCATCTTTCTTTTTAGCAAAGAGGGCCGGTGCTCCCCACGGCGAAACACTAGGGCGAACAAAACCCTTATCTAGCAATTCCTGGAGCTGAATCTTCAACTCACTCAACTCGGCTGGGGCAAAACGATAAAGTGCCATAGAAATCGGCGCTGTGCCGGGCACTAAATCAATAGAGAACTCTATCTCTCGGTGAGGTGGCAAACTAACGAGATTCTCGGGAAAAACATCCGAATACTCATAAACCACCCTCGGCAATACAATTTGGGTCTCATCACACTCACCACTCATAAAGCTAGCAAGTAGACCACTAAGCTCATTCCGCCCTCTCGAATCATACATCGGTGGCAACACACTACCAATCCGATCCCCCAAGAAATGGAAACACTCCCTGCTCAAGGTACAAACCGTGACCCTCTGGCGGTAGCAATCAATAACAGCCTGGTACGACGATAGCCAGTCCATACCCAAAATAATATCAAAACCCTTCATGGGCATGACAACAAACGGAAAAGGAAGCCTATGGTCGGCGACCTCTATATCACAACCTCTAACACCTTGTTTCAAAGTCAACTCACCACCAATAGGCGACACTACACAAATAGGAGATGCTAACTATGCCAACTCCAATTCCAAAACAGATGCAAATGCAGCAGACACAAAAGAATGAGATGCACTCGTATCAATCAATACACTAGCAACCGAGTTGCAAAATAGAAAAGTACCTCTCACTACTGATGGAGCCGGTACTAGGTCCTGCACGGTAACAGCATACACGCGCCCTATAGGTCCCTGATCCACCTGCTCACCCTTAGGAGCAAAGGACTGCTGCACTGATTGGGATGACAATGCTCCCAGATTGGCCCTCGAGGCCTGCACAGACTGAGCGGGTTGAAATCCCTGCGTCTGTCTAGAACCAGACGCTCCTGAAGTAGCACTCAACTGCGGGCAATACCTCTTCAGGTGCCCAGGCTGACCACACTGATAGCAAGGCAAAGTCTGGCCCCTGCCCTGACTCTGGCCCTGAGGTCTAGCTGAAGATGAAGCAGCTCGCTGACCCCCTTCCTTCTGTGGGCAAATCGAAGACTTGTGACCCAGCTGGCCACACGCAAAACAAGTCAAGCCTCCCTGACTACCTCTCCCAGAACCTGCACTCGGCACTGGAAAGGTCGATCTAGCTACACCACCCTGAGACTGCTGAGGGTTAGAACCCCTCTGTCTCCTACCATCACCCTGACCATCTTGGCCCCTCTTGGAGCCTCTCTGCCCCTCATCCTCCTCCTGCATCATGAGCTCCATATGAGCTGCCGCATCCACCAAACGTCTATACTCCTGGATGAAAGATCCACCAACCCTCAACTTGAGGCCTCGCCTCAACTTCCGCTCAAACTCAAAGCAACGGCGTTCCTCGGACGCCACCAGTTCAGGTGCAAACCTAGACAAACTAGTAAAAGTAGCCTTAAACTCGGCCACTGACAAGCCCTGCTGTCTAAGCTAGCAAAACTGCTCTCTCAGCTTCTCCCTCGCAGCTGAGGATAAAAACTTCTCCTGGAAAGCATTCACAAACGCCTCCCAAGCACCACCAACACTGCCCTTCTCGTACTTCCACCATTGATCCGCATCTCCCTTCAGTTGGAAGGATGCCAAAGTCACCTTCAAGGTCCCGTCCTCGATGCCCAGCATCTCGAACATTTTCTCCATTTGTTCCAACCACTCGTCAGCCTTAAGTGGCTCCTTCGGATCCCCAACAAACTCATCCGGGTTAGACCGGAAGAATTCCCTCTTCAAGAAAGAAGGCCCTGCCTCAGCAACCTGATTCTCAGCTCTGAGAATACCCAAAGCTCCTGCTATCTCTCGGGCCAAGGCGCCCATAGCCTGCTGACCCGCTGGCTCGGCCACGTTGGCCTGACCAACACCCTCCTGCATTGCCGGAACATCATCCGGTACAGGTACCTCCTGCCTACCATGCCTGCCACGCCTACCACGCCCTCGTCCTGACATCCTAATAAAGGTAACCAAGACTATTAGCACATTCACAAATGTGCCAAAGCTATAACACCCTCGTCCTAATGCATGGACAACTGTAATTCACTCTACGTAAGCACATAAACACATAAGCATTTATGAATTTCATTTCCGGATAATGATAGTCCCGAGGCGTTACTAGAGTTTCGGTTAGAAACAGCATTGATCAAGTTCCTTTCCAACAAGACTCCCAGCAACCCAAGGATCCAATCAATATCCTAGAAACTACATTCCATACCCACATAGTCACGTAAGCATGTTATCAATTAAGCACATCGCATATGACACTACATCTAAGTCTCTATCAAGCGAGACAAACCCATTATGATCTTAATCACTTCCCACGTACCCAAAGTATTCGAACCCGGTACGCTCTGATACCAAGTTGTAATGCCCTCAAAAAAATAACATTAAACCAACATTTTAGACATGCATTGATACAATGGAAACCAACCATTTCTATTCATCAAAATAATTCTTACAACTGTATTACATGCTAACAACAAAAGCAAATGCTCTATGGGCTTACAGCTTTCCAAGTTAACACTTGGTTACAAAAAGGAGAGTACTAACTCAATACATATTAAGCCCTTGGCTTGAATTTACATGTAATACATCAAAATAAACAAAAGAAAGAGTCTTCAACTCTCATCATCATCCACCAAACTATATCCTTGGAGGTGGCATACTACATGTACCTGAAAATAATGTCCCATAAAGGGTGAGCCAACGCCCAGAAGAGATATGTTAAACACAGTATGAGCAATGACTAAGACATTAGCAATTGATAGATGTTCAATTTTCATAAACCAATTCATAATCCATTTCCATTTCTTATCAATTTCACAATTTCCAACAACGGCTCAGAACCTGGCCAACCACTTATATGAGACAAAGACTCATATTAAACATTTTCCATTTTACAATAGATGAACACACTGGTTATATCAATATCTTAACAGATAAGCATACAAGCTGTATCCACGTTTCAACAGATATGCATATTAGCTATATCAACACTTCTAATGACAAGCATATGAGCTGTATTAACACTTCAAAAGATAAGCATATGAGCAGTATCAACACATTTTCTGACAAGCATATGAGCTGTATTAGTGGAGTCCATCCCCTATCTCCTCCCAAACAACATCCGGTTTAGAGGTCCATCCCCTATCTTTCCCTAAACCGTGGAGTACATCCCCTATCTCCTTCCACACACACAATGCATATATACACAAAGGTCATATACACAATCAACCAATACATAACGTTAATGTATTCTATCAACCGTCATCCTCTATGACATGTCCAATTGATTAGTTTTAGTTTGCCTAATCATCATGCATTGTCTACAACAATCAAAACTACCCTCCACCGGTAGCCCAAGCAATTATTCTAAACAGATAATAAAAGCTCCAACAGATAAAATATCAATGTTTTCAAAAGCGAGCGATTTATAAATCCAACTCCATCATTTCACCACATAATGAGCCAATCTCATTATTTCTAACTTAATTCCATAAGTTCACAATTTTTCCAAATTAATTATACCAATTAATTTTAATTAACAAATTAGGGCTTTTACCCCCAACTCTTGATATTAACCCGAAGGTTCCAATATCACCAACCAATAACTATATCATCACTTTGAAACCCAAAATACAAGTTATGAGCCCAAAATCACAAAACCCTTTTTACACATTTTAAAACCCTAAGTCCCAAAATTTCCCAAGTTCAATACTCTATCAAAACAACTAAAAATCTAGGTCAAAGACCATAAGAGTGAGTAGGAATCCCTATCTCAAAAGATGAGACCCAACGAAGAAGATGATGAAAACGAACTTGCTCCAAACCACGAGTTTCTCGGATCAAAAGGTAGCCCTCGACGATCAACAACTCTTTTGTAAAGGCCAAAGGTGAGGAAAACACCCTTGCTAGATCAATATCTAGAGAGAAGGCAAGATTTTAGAGAGAGGAGCTCTCAAATAGCTTTTTTGGAAAAGTAAGAGAGAGAAAGAAAAAGAAAAAGTGATTTAAAACTGTCCCACAGCCAACTGATATACGACATTCCCGCTCGAGCGGAAAACACAACGCTCGAGCGTCAAGAACAAAAACTAGGTCCGCTCGAGCGCAAAAAGCCCCGCTCGAGCGCCAAGACACAGGAATAAAGCACATCCGCTCCAGCGCGAAAACCAGTCCGCTCGAGCGTAGATTTCCCCCTCCCATAACTTACACCGAAAAGGTACTACCCGCTCGAGCGCCAAAGTACCCGCTCGAGCATACACAAACCCGCTTGAGCGTAAAAATCACACCTGCAGAAGTTTTGCAGGGGCACGAAAAACTGGGAGTAC
Organism: Camellia sinensis; assembly: GCF_055761805.1. Taxonomy (NCBI): domain Eukaryota; kingdom Viridiplantae; phylum Streptophyta; class Magnoliopsida; order Ericales; family Theaceae; genus Camellia; species Camellia sinensis. The sequence continues at coordinate 68,317,855 of NC_138972.1, forward strand.
GTAATCTCCGCTCGAGCGCAAGAAGACCCGCTCGAGCGGACCTTCTAAAAACTGGGCAACAAAGAATTGAAACCAAAGTCTAACCAACCTGTAACAACTCTGCCCCATACATCCTAAAACTCAATCAAGTGAAATTAAAGGATGACAACAAGGTGTACCACTACCAACATTACGGAACCGAGTCCGAAATACAACAGAACAGTAAAGGGACAACCGGGATCGCTATAAGAAGTACAGTGTCGAACCAATGTGTTTTGTTCAGATGTTGAAGGTCGAACCAACGTGTTTTGTTCGGATGTTGATGGTCGAATCAATGTGTTATTTTTGACCTTGGTTTAACGAACGGTGGATATGTGCCGATGGTGGGTCGCCACTGCGATGGTGGTAATAACAGGGATGAGAGGTGGTGGGCAGAGGGATTGGACGGGTGTGTGGGCTGCGATGGTGGGTGGAGGGAAGGGAAGGTAGGTGGATTGAATGTGTTGGAAAGTTGTGTGTGTATGCTTTAGATATGAGGGTATAATTGGAATAAAAGTGTGTGTAATGAGTAAATGCTTTTTTTTTTTTTTTTTTTTTCAGTATGTGAACTAAGAAAGATGTGTATAGGGAGAAAATGATGTGTGCAAATAGAAACTCCCGTATATACTGAGAGCAATTAATATATGGAAATAGAATTACCCATAAGTTAAGGGTAAATTGCAAATATACTCTTTGAGATTTTCTTAAAATATAATTTATCCCTTGTGATTTTGAAAATTGCATCCCGTCCCTTGAAGTTTCTAATTTTGTAACAAATGGTTCATTTTATTAGTAAATCATCAAGTTAATTAACAACTTTTAATGATATCATAAATTTATTTTAATCAATAATTCAAATAATTTTATCATTGAATAGGAGAGCAATTAAACATTTTTATTTTTTTAATTAATTCTATTAAATAAAAAATTCTAACAAAGGGATATTTATAATTTTCTAAACCACAGAAAGCAATCTATATTTTAAGTAAATTTCAAGGGTGTTATTGTAATTTATCCTATAATTAATTGCTAATTTTTTTATGTAAAAAATTAAATTGATCCAAATCAACTGTTATACTATCAAATTATTTTTATTCACACGATATATATATGAATAGAGTGCGCATTTGTTATAATATATACATGATTTGATTATGTAATTACTTATGTTTAATCAATTTAATTTTATGCATGCATAATTTTCTTTACTTATCATATGAGATGAACAATTCAAATTACTAAAATAAATACAAATTGATTTAACAATATTCTAATTTTTGTTCTGAAATTGAGATATTCAATTTTAACAAATCTAAGCCCCACTCAGAGATAGCCATGTCTCATATGGTGTGTTTTTATTAAGTCAAAAGGGCTTGACTTTAATTCTTGATAGTTATTTTATTGTTATAAATTTTAAAATATCATATTTTTATTCAACATATATATTTTTAATTTTGATAAAGTTTATATATTCAACATATATATTTTTAATTTTGATAAAAGTTTATATATTTGAAATCTCTCTATCGAGATCTATATTTGATATGAAATTATGTATACAAAAAATCATGGTTTATTTGTTGAGAAATTGCAAAATTTCACAAATTTTGTCAGGAATTGTGTTTTGAAATGAGTTTTGAAAAGAGAAAACTTATTTGGTTATAAGTTTTGAAAGGAATTTTAAGTTTTGAGTTATATTTTGAAATTATATTTGGTTTATTTTTTTAAATATTTAAAATTTTTCTTAATTTTATTTTTTTAGGGTAAATATTTTTTAAGATAAATTACAAATACACTCCCTGAGCTTTGCTTAAAATACAGATTGTCCCATATGGTTTAGAAAATTACAAACACCCCCTTGTTAAAAAAAATTATTTAACAAAATTAACTAAAAAAAATAAAATTCATAATTGCTATCCTATACAATAATAAAATTACCTAAATTGTTAATTGAAACATATTTTTAACATTATTAAAAACTATTAATTGATTTATGATTTATTAATAAAATGAACGATTTGTTATGAAATTAGAAACCTTAGAGGGTGGAATGTAATTTTCAGAACTATTAGGGGCGATTTGTATTTTAATCAAACCTTAGGGGCATATTTGTAATTTACCATATTTTTTATTATAAACATTTATACAACTATATTTATACGCTGTATTTTTTAAAATATTTTAAATATTTCAAAAAATATTTTTTATTTTAAATATATAATTTTTATTTTAAATATTTTCTTATTAATTTATTATACTTTTTAAATATTTAATTTTTTAAAATTTTAAAATTTTTTGAATCACCCATATATATCTAAATCATAACAAATTATTTGGCCAATACTTACAAAAATAAAAAATATATATATATATTTTTATTCAAAAATAAAAATAAAAAATTTATGAAAAAAAACTCAAAAAAAGCAAAATAATATATATTTTTTGATTTTTTTTTTTGTTTTAAAAAAAGTTTAGTTATGAGTTTTTTTTTTAAATAAAAAAAATAAAAATAAAAATGAAAAAGAGTCTTGAATAAAGTCTTTGATTATAAGTTTTTTAAAGAGTTTTGAAAATTTTTAATCCAAATTATGATTCTAAAAGTTAACCAAACGTTACCATGATTTTTCCAGTGAAGTGATCCCCAAGCCCAGTCTATTTTGAATGATAGAGGATGGAATTGGATTATTAACGATGTGGGATTATGAAAATCGTGTTGGTTTGGACAAATGGTCACAAATTAACAGTCTCATGCGATTAGATATATTCTCTAATGAGAGGACTAGCAATTCCACGAGGGAGATAATATTCAAACGGTAATGGTACATCCCATTAAAAGTGATGTTCTAAAGTACCACTAATGAGTTGACAAACACTTTAAACAATAAAATAAAATAAAAATAAGATACAAGCAATGGGCCCCGTCCACTGTCACATCACTAGTGGTGCTTTTAGAACACCACTTTTAATGGTCTCAAGCATTATTGATATTCAAATCTAATCTCATGGGATTAGCGGTGAAATGATTGTTTTGCCTTCATTTTATAAGAATAATTTTTAATATTAAAAATAATAGTACAACAATATATTTATATCAAAACAATATAGTACCAGTATATATATATATATATATATATGTATGAAATAGAGGAATTTATTACAAAATTCTCTTTCAAGTATTTGTTTACCAATTAATCTATAAGATATTTTTGTATTCTAATAAATCTTATTATTTTAAACATTTGATCTATTAACTGTTAATTCTCATATTTAAGATATTTTATAAACAATTTTACCTTACAAATATTACCTTTAACAATTTCGTGATGTGAACACATTAAATAAATTTGACAGCTTGAATGTTCACATCATAAAACACTTACACTGTTAATGCAAACATTAATGCACGCTTCACTTTATTATTATTATTATTAGAGATATTTTGGTAATTATATCATCCATAGGATTTATTTGAGCATAAAAAAAAAATTTAGACTAAGTGAAATATAAGTAGGTGAAGAGGGATTTATGAATAAATGCCCAATAAGATATAATTTTTAATATTAAAATATATCAAAAGCACTAAGGCCACGTTTGTTTGGCGGATTAGGTTAGATGAGATTATTAGTGAGAGGATTGTTAGTAAAGAAATTGTTAATGTGTGGATTGTAAGTGAAGGGATTAAGTAAAAATGTGTTTGTTTTAATAATAGTATGTGAGATGATTAGTGATGAGATTGTTAAATTATTTTTATATAAAATAAATAAATAAATTATTTTTGATGATGCTGTTCGTCCTAGGTGGATGGATCGGGCTGGTCCAAGCTCTTCAAGCTCCGATCCAGGCGGATGGTTCCACCAGATGACCTGCAAGCAAGTCCAAAGGGGAACGGGGTAGTCCCCCAGTGAACCCTCCGGCGAGCAAATCAGTAGTGGAAGAAAGAAAAGTATAGAGAGAGAGAGATAGAAAAGCTTAACCTTCCTCTTGTCTTCGATTCTTGTTTATATCCTTTTGTAATCATTTCACTGTCCCTTGTGACGTGCCCCCTTCCGCTGAAAGCATGTGCCGTAGCTTACCTTGTTCAGGGTGAGGTGGCTCTGTTCCGACGGGAGGTGTTGTCGTAATAAATGCTGTGATGGGCTGCATTAATGGTGATGTGTTGTAGCAATAACTCTGCAGATCTTTGTCTGCTGATGTGGCCTGTGTTTCACCTGCCATGTGCCCGAATGTCATTGGCCCTCCATGCCCAGATGGCCTCCAGCTGTCCTGGGCTTTGCCGACCGGGTTATGCTATGGGTCCCAAGCGATGGGTTTGGGGTTGTTTGCTGTGAACTGTAAGCCTTATGGGCCTATCCATGTCAGTAGTCCCCCATTTCCGAGTGCAGCTTTAGTCCAACGAAGGGAATAGTAATAAGGAAAAGAAGTGCGAACCGAGTGGAGAGACCGACCGTTAGGGGTGCCGACCATGAGGCGTGCCGACCGAAAGGGTGGCCGAGCGGGGGGAGCTGACCGTGAGGGTGGCCGAGCGGGAGGGGTCGACCGTTAGGCGTGCCGACCGCAAGGGTGGCTGAGCGGGGGGAGTTGACCGTGAGGGTGGCCAAGCGGGAGGGGTCGACCGTTAGACGTGCCGACCGCAAGGGTGGCCGAGCGGGAGGGGTCGACCATGAGGCGTGCCGACCAGGACGGCGCGGGGCTCAAGAGGGGGCGTGCCATGTGATGATGTGAAATGGAAAGGACAGGGTAAGGGGAGGGGACAGTGCATCGTGGCCATACACGTGGTAATATCGTGGGGGAAGTGAAGCGTTGGAGCAGAAATGAAACGATAGGTCACGAGGGGGGGTTTTGAAAAGGCGGTTTTGGCGGTTGATTTGAAAGGTTTTTAAACGGGCGAAAATTAATGTGGATCCATGGAATACGGGTAAGCCGCGGATTTTTGGTATAATTTGTTTCACCTACCTTTTTACAAAAACTCAAAATACCCAAGTGTTAATTCCTTCATTGCGCACGACACACCTGTGCAACATTTTCTCAACTTCCTTGCTCCTGCGTCGGAAGTGATTCGTATGCAAACCCTAGAAATGACACAAGAAGAAGTGGTGAATGTGAGGGTGGACCCTCTAGGAGACGATGATGCAGAGGAGCTAGCAGCACGATATAGGACGGAGACACGAATGGTGGGGGTGGGGGAACCGGTGGGACAATCGTGGGCGTCGGCCCTGATATTGGCTCCAAGGCCAATAAGCCAGGTAGAACCGGATCAGTGGCACACTAAGGCTGACAAATCCACAATTACTGCGGCGGATTTGGAGGCTATCAGGGAAAAATACCAGATTTCGGCTGAGGTGGAGTTATTGCTGCCAACATCAAGGGAAAGGCCGTCTGATGCCAGGCCAGGGGAGTTTTCCCTTTACGAGGAGGCGCTAAAAGGTGGGTTGAGGTTGCCACTGCCCCAAGTGGTGGTTGACGTACTGAACCATCTGGAGGTAGCACCGGGGGAATTGATGCCTAATGCATGAAAGATTCTGCTGGCCTGTGCTAGCGCGTGGCCCAAGGCAAATGGAGGGGAAGCCATGGCGGTAGACGAGTTCTTTTCCTGTTATAAGGCTTCGGGACAGCAAGAGACGTGGATCACCCTACAGGCAGTGATGGGAAGGGGATTGGTGGCGGGGCTGCCGACATCGATCAAGGGGTGGCGGCCACGGTGGTTCTACGTGTCTGCCAATGGGGGATTGGGAGTGCGCACCATCTGGAAGGTGCCCATTAGGTCGATGGAGTCAAGACTGGAGGCAGTGGCGGAAGAGAGGGTGAAGAGGGTGAATGAGTGGAGGGAGAGAGAGAAGGCCAAATGGGACGAGCTTGTTCAACCGTCCGCATTGTTTGAGGCAGGGTTGGGACCGCAGCCGAGGGGTGGGGACCTTGACCGAGCAGAATTGGAGGCGAGAAGAGAAGTTTAGGAAGCAGAGGATTAGGCCATACTTGCCAAGGCCACGAAGTTGAAGGAAACGCGAGGAGACCGACCGCCTCAACCGATCGCGCGGGAGAGGATCCGACCGCGCCCAAGGCCGCTAGGGGGGAAGGACTTAAGCAGTTTTGAGCCACGACCGCCCCCAGTAGATCCTGTAAAGGAACAGGCCAGAAAGGAGGGAGAGGCTCTGAAGAAGAAGAAGAAAAAGAAGAAGAGTGCCCCAGAGGGAGCTGCAGATGAGTCTGGGGCCAAGAGGGCTAAGGTGGCCTCAACTGAGGTGGAGGCCCCCATGGCCAAGGATACCCCAGAGGTGGTGGGGGTCACCCAAACACTGGAGGTTGTGGAGACTGCCCCAACGGTGCAAGTAGGAGTTGGGTTGACTGAGGCTGAGTCGAGCGGGAGGGAGCAGACCCAAAGGGGCCCTACACCTCAGGAAGGAGGGGTCCGTCTGGCCACGGCAATCTATCACGCTCGCGCGATGGTGGGAAGGTTGGAGGGAGAAGAAGGGCCAGCCAAGGCGGGGGCAGACCGCTTGGTGAAAATTGTGGAGGAGACAGCCCTGCGCTCGGCCTCCGGATTCAATGAGGCTGACCTGCTGAGGGGGTTATGCTCCGCCCAAATTGAGGTAACCACCTTGGCAGGGGCCCTTCTACTGAAAGCAGGGGCTGCCAAGCTAAGAGCTGAAGAGGCCAAGGCCCAGTTGGCCAAGTTGAAGAAGGAGAGTGCCGACTGGAAGACTGCCTATGCTGAGCTGCAAGCAGTCAAGTTGGAGTTGGAGGACACACGCCGTAAGGTCGTGTCGCTCGAGTTCCAACTGGCTGGCGAACAGAAAAAGTTGGAGGAGTTTGTAAGAGCCTGCGCCGTTGCGGTCGAGCGGCATGAAGAGGCCATGGGCAGCAATGAAGAGCTGGTCAGGCAAAAAGATGAAGCAGATGCCAGATTTGGAGATCTGTTGAAGGAGTTGGAGGATGAGCGCGATAAAGCAGAGGAGGAGAAGGGGAGGCTCGTGACGGAGTTGGAAGCAGAGAAGGCGAAGGCGATGGCGGAGATGGAGAGTCTGAGGAAGGGAATGGAAGAAGAAAGGGCAACGGCGGCTGCTGAAAGGGGGCCCCTACAGAGAGAGCTGGACGAAGAGAGGGCGAAGGCGGCTTCTGAGAGGGCGGCCTACCCCGATCTGTGCGTCGCAGCAGTGGAGCAATACAAAGGGTCTCCCGAATTTCAGATGGCAGTAGATGCCGCAGTCGCCAAGAATCTAGCTGGGCAAGCATCTGGGGGGGTGGGCCCATCAAGGACGACTGCTGGAGGTAGGACGGAGGCAGAAGTTATTGAGAGCTTCCAGCAGTCAGACTTCTATAAGCACGAAATGGCTGAGTTCTGGGACAGCAGTTGGAAGATGTTCAAACGCAGAGCTGAAGAGCTGTTCCCAGACTTGGACCTGAGTAGTGTAACGATTGGTGAAGATGATGTGGCCCAAACCCCCCTGGACGAGGGCATTGAAGAAGAAGAGCTTGTATCCAGCGAGGAGGAATAACCAAGGAGAGCTTCTTCTCGGTGTCTGCTTTTTTTTTTTTTTTTTTTTTTTTATTGTAATGAACTTGTGTACACATTGTAAATGAATAAAATTTCGTTTATGTTGTCAATTGACTGTGTTGGCCTGTATTGTCTAAAATGAATGAAGTCTTGTTATAAAAACTGGTCATAAAAATTGTGCAATAAAAATTTCTTGCAAAGTTAAGTTAAAAGTTCCTCTCTGCAGAATGAGATTGGATTTGTATGAAAATTGACAGGATGATAGTGGTTTATTGAAAAATTGGATTATGAAATTGTAGAATATAATATTCGAATGGGGTTAGTACTTCCAGTTTAATAAGGACGGATAAAGAATCCATGGATGAGGACAGAAAAGTAGGATGCAAATCGTAACTAAACAGTTAATTGTAAACTTGTGGAGAAGAGATTGGAGAAACAAGCTGGGTGGGGTGGGAGATAATCTGATTAGTAAATGAAATACGTGAGAATACCTTTGGAATCTAACTAAGTAAAAACGTGGTCCTGGAATTGTGAATAAGTTTCAAAATGTAACCGAGTGTTAAAAACGTGGTCCTGCTTTACGAAATTTCGTGGATAGGATGATCTCAGCATGAAGTGCTCAGTTCTGGCTGAGGCTTTGAAGTGCTCAGTCTGGCTGAGGCTTTGAAGTGCTCAGTCTGGCTGAGGCTTTGAAGTGCTCAGTCTGGCCGAGGCCTTGAGTGCTCCGTCTGGCGGAGGCTTCTGAAGTGCTTAGTCTGGCTGAGGCTTTGGGTGCTCGGTCTGGTCGAGGCTTTAAGTGCTCGGTCTGGCTGAGGCTTTGGGTGCTCGGTCTGGCCGAGGCTTTGAGTGCTCGGTCTGGCCGAGGCTTTGAAGTGCTCGGTCTGGCCGAGGCTTTGAATGCTCAGTCTGGCTGAGGCTTTGAATGCTCAGTCTGGCTGAGGCTTCTGAAGTGCTCAGTCTGGTTGAGGCTTTGGGTGCTCGGTCTGGCCGAGGCTTTGGGTGCTCGATCTGGCCGAGGCTTTGAGTGCTGTAAGTGAAAGTGTCATGAGAGCGACATACAGACATTTGAATTATAAAAGCTGAGAACGTCAGTCGGAATTTGCATTATGTATTAAAGAGAAATATATAACAATGTTGACAATACAAAAGTATGAACTCATTGATAGTAACGCTTCAAATGTTCTGCATTCCAGGGGTGGGGGAGGTCTCGGCCTTCCATGTCTTGAAGTCGGTAAGTGCCTGGTCGTGGTCGGGCTTTCACAACGTAGGGTCCTTCCCATTTGGTTGCCAGTTTGCCCTCGGTTGGATTCTTTGTGGCAAGAGTCGCTTCTCTCAAGACAAGGTCCCCTACAGAGAACTCTCGTGGTCGAACTCTGCGGTTGTAGTGTGTTCTCATTTTCTGCTGGTACGAAGCCAATCTAACAGCAGCAGTCTCTCTGAGCTCTTGGATGAGGTCCAGGTCTGTTCGATGGAGCTCTTCGGTTGAGGCGAGATCCGGATGTAAAACCTTGGGGGTGGGCAGACCGACTTCGACCGTAATAACCGCCTCAGTGCCATATGTTAAGCGAAAAGGGGTTTTCCCAGTGGGAGTGCGAGCAGTGGTTCGGTAAGCCCAGAGTACATTTGGTAGTTCCTCAGCCCAAAGGCCTTTAGCAGCATCGAGCTTAGTTTTGATGATTTTCAGAAGAGAACGGTTGGTGACCTCGACTTGGCCATTTGCTTGGGGATGACCGGGGGAAGAGAAGCATCGTTGAATCTGGAGATCTGCACAAAATTTTCTGTACTTCGCGTTATCGAATTGTTTGCCGTTGTCGGAGATGATGGCTTGAGGGATGCCAAATCGACAAACGATCGATTGCCAGATAAACCTGGTGGTGTTTCGCTCGGTGATTGTGGCAAAGGGTTCGGCCTTGACCCACTTGGTGAAGTAATCAATGGTGACAATCGCGAACTTGGTCTAGCCTCGACCGGTGGGAAGTGGACCAACCAAGTCGATCCCCCATTTGGCAAACGGATAAGGGCTGCAGAGTGTGATTAACTCTGTGGGAGGAGCATGGGGGATGTTGGCGAAGCGTTGACATTTATCGCATTTGAGCACGAAATCGGTTGCATCCTAATTAAGAGTTGGCCAAAAATACCCAATACGGAGTATCTTGTGGGCAAGGGACCTGCCGCCTGAATGATTGCCACAAATTTCCTCATGGATCTCCTGCATTATGTAAGTTGCTTGAGCTGGACTGAGGCACCGTAGATATGGCCGAGAAAAATCGCGCTTGTACAATATAGCATCAACAATGATGTAATTGGATGCTCGGGATCGGACTTTGGCTGCCTGCTGTTGGTCATCTGGGAGTGCCCCTGTGGTCAAGAATAGGAGAATGTCGAATGCCCAAGGGATGGGTTCATTTTGGATGAACTGTATAGCTTGCAGGTCGGGTGAAATGGTCGGGTGGTGTAGGTATTCGAGACGGACATCATGGCTGAGATTAGGATGGTCAGCAGAGGCCAGTTAAGCCATCTCATCTGCTTTGGAGTTTTCCGCCCGAGGTATGTGCCTGATGTGGAAGGTATTGAAGAGACGAACAAGGGGGAGTACCATATCCCTATAAGCTTGCATTGTGTCTTCTTTGGCGTCGAAGTCTCCCGTCATCTGACTGACGACGAGTTGGGAGTCGCTGAATACTCGGAGGTGGCTGACACCAATGTTCTTGGCAAGGCGGAGTCCTGCTATCAGTGCCTCATACTCAGCCTCATTGTTGCTTGCTTCAAACAAGAAACGGAGGGCACATTTGAAATAGCCGCCCTCGGGGGAGGTGAGGATGAGGCCGGCCCCATTTCCTTCTCTGCGAGACGAACCGTCGACATTGAGAGTCCAAGAATGAGGATCTTCTGGCTCTGTTGGAGTTGGTGGGAGTGGAGGGGTAGTGTTCGGGGCCGGATTGGTGAACTCCAGGATGGAGTCAGCTACAGCTTGCCCCTTGATTGCTATCCGAGGGCAGTAGGAGATGTCGAACTGGCTGAGTTCTACTGACCACTGCATTAGTCTGCCTGAGAGTTCTGGTTGCTGCATGACCTTTTTCAAGGGCTGGTCGGTGAGGACCACTATGGAGTGGGCTTGGAAGTATGAGCGGAGTCGTTTGGAGGCAATGACCAAGGCCAGGAACAGTTTTTCTAATAAGAGGTAGTTCTGCTCCGCTCCCCTAAGAGCCCGACTGATGTAATAGACCGGCCGTTGGATTGAGCCATCTTCTCTGAGGAGGGCTGCACTGACTGCGGTGCTCGACACTGCTAAGTAGAGGAAGAGGGGCTCGCCCGTGATTGTCTGTGAAAGAAGGAGAGGATTGGCCATGCATTGCTTCAACTGTTGGAAGGCCTCTTCGGATTCAGCTGTCCATTCAAAAGTCTGCCGAAGAACTTTGAAGAATGGTAGACACTTATTTGTCGCACGGGAAATGAAGCAGTTGAGGGCCGCCACTCGGCCGGTGAGTCTTTGAACTTCTTTGACCGTCCTAGGTGACTGCATCTCAACTAAGGCCTTGATCTTCTCAGGGTTAGCTTCAATGCCGCGCTGACTGACCATAAAACCCAAAAACTTTCCAGATCCTACGCTGAAGGCGCACTTCTCTGGGTTGAGCTTCATCTGGTACTTACATAAGGTGGCGAAGGTTTCTCGTAAGTCAGTGAGGTGATCGGAGGAATATTTGCTTTTGACTAGCATGTCGTCGACGTAGACTTCCATATTCCGGCCTATTTGGTGATGGAAAACGGTATTAACCAGCCGTTGATAGGTGGCCCCAGCATTCTTCAACCCGAACGGCATTACACAATAGTGGTAGGTGCCTCGGTCGGTAATGAATGATGTGTGTTCCCAATCAGATGTGTGCATAAGGATTTGGTTGTACCCAGAGAAGGCATCCATGAAGCTGAGCATTTGATGACCGGCCGTGGCGTCGACCAGCAGATCTATGCGAGGAAAGGGGTAGCTGTCTTTGGGGCAAGCTCGGTTCAGGTCAGAGTAATCGACACAAAGTCGCCATTTGCCATTGTGTTTGCGGACGAGGACCACGTTGGACAACCATCTGGGGTAGTCCACATTTTTGATGAATTGGGCCTCGAGGAGCTTGTCAACTTCTGCGGCTATAAGAGTGTTGCGCTCCGGATGGAAAATGCGTTGCTTCTGGCGGTGGGGTCGAAAGTGGGGTTCGATGCTGAGGCGATGGGTTATGAAGGAGGGGTCAATGCCTGGCATGTCTGAATGGGTCCAGGTGAATACATCTCTATGCTCGGTCAGGAGAGCGGTAAGGTCGGCCTTGGCTTGGGAAGGTAGTTGGCTGCCAATTTTGGCAGTTTTGATTGGGTTGGTGGGATCAATGTTAACTTTAACAAGTTCCTCCATAGGTTCTCCTCTGACCAGCTCGTCCTCGTCTCGGACGTCAAGCCCATCGATGATCATGGCCTCTTTCAGCTTGACTTCTTTGAGGGAAGCCACATAACACTCCCTGGCCACGGTCTGTTCTCCTTTGACAGTTCCGACGCCGAGATCGGTAGGAAATTTGATGGCAAGGTGATAGGTGGATGTGATGGCTTGGAAGGCGTTTAGAGCTGTGCGGCCAAGGATGATGTTGTAAGCAGAGGGGCAGTCGACCACAAAGAATGTGAGCAACTTAGTGGTCTGCCTCGGGTGTTCGCCAATGGTTATAGGTAGATCGATGAAGTCGATGGAGGTCGCACGGTCGCCGGTGAAACCGACCAGAGGGGTTTGGAGAGGAGACAAGCTTTCTTCCCCAATCTTGAGCTGGCGGAAACAATCGAGGAAGATGATGTCTGAAGAGCTGCCGTTGTCTATGAGAACTCGTCTGACCTTGTAGTTGGAGAGGATGGCGGAAATGACAAGGGGGTCATCATGTGGGTAACGGACTCTTGTACAGTCGGTGTCCGTGAAGGTGATGGGTTCAATCCACTGTCTTGACTGCTTGGAAGGTCGGTCCACCATCGTCATTGCTTTGTCTGAGCCCTGCCTTATTTTTCTGAGCTTTGCCTTCTGAGTCGAGCGGGATGGTCCCCTGCAAGCAAGGCCGCCTGAAATGACTTTGATTTCTCCGACTGGTGGAGGGGGATTGCCTGGGGGTCGAGGTTGTGGCGGTGGGCGATCATGGCCTTGGTTAGGTGGGGCTTGGTTCCGAGGTGGTGTATGCCGGTGATTGTTCCTGGGAGGGTCGGTTCTTTGCCTCTGCTGAGGGCGGGTGTTTGTGAATCGGCTGAGGCGGCCCTGACGTATGAAGGTCTCGATCTGATTTTTGAGGTTAATACATTCGTCGGTGGTATGGCCATGGTCTTGGTGGAAACGACAGTATTTGGACTGATCTTTCCGATTGGAAGGGTGTCGTGAAGGCAGGGGCCACTTGAGGGGGTAATCCCGCTGGATCTGATTGAGGACGTGTTCCATAGGAGAGTTGAGTGGTGTGTACCGCTCAAATCGACCGGGCAGGCGGGTTGGAGCCGACCGGTCGGCTCGGTCGGGGCGGTCATTATAGTGGGGTGTTTGGCTATTGTACTGGGCGGTCCTGGGTTCTGAGTCTTTCATCTTGTCTCTGGGGGTCGAATTTTTAGTGATTGGCTCCTGCCGAGCATCTAGGGAATCTTCAGCATTCATGTACTTCTAGGCTTTGGATAGTAGGGCTGCCGTGGTGGTTGGACGGTTTTTGGAGAGGGAGAAAAGAAAATCGGACGACCGTAGGCCGGCCATGAAAGCCGTGAGGATGACCTTGTCGTCGTTCTCCGCTACTTGAAGGGCTTCGGTGTTGAAGCAGGTGACGAAGCTGCGGAGCGACTTCCCCTCGGTCTGACGAATGTTAAAGAGTTGGGTGGCTGGGCGTCTTTGACGTTGGGCTCCGATAAAATGGCTCAGGAAAGAGTCACTGAGGTGTTGAAAGGTGGAGACGGAGTCCGCTGGTAACTGGCTAAACCACAACCGAGTTGATCCCTTCAGTGTCACGGGAAAAGCTCGGCACATGATCTCGTCAGGGAAAGCTCGGCACATGATCTCGTCAGGGAAAGCATGGAGGACCATGAGGGTGCGGTAGGTTTCCGGATGGTCGACTGGGTCCGTCGTGCCATCGAAAGAGTCAATGGTGGGCATTTTGAACTTGGCGGGCAATGGTTTGTCCCGGATGGTGGCAACAAAAGGCGAGTTGGCGGTGACTGAGGGCTTGTGCTGAATGTTCTGTATGACCCCTTGTAGTTGGAGCTTCATAGCTCGGAGTTCAGCGTCCCAGAGGGGAATATTGTCGCCATGGTCGGTCAATGGAGGCTGGACGCTGCTGGCTTCCCCTTCAGCGGCTAGTGCCACGACTGACAGGCGTGGGGGTGGAGGTGGTAGGCTCATATGTAGAGGAGGAGGAGGTTGTAAATCGTCTGGGTTGAGCGGAGGGGGTGGTGGAACAGTGTAGACCGGGGTTCTTTCTTGGTTGGATGGAATATCTGGAGGTGGAGCGGGGAGGTTTTTTTGGAGTAAAGCACTGATCAGGGCCTGGTTTTGCTCGGCCATGCGGTTAATGCTGTTGGTAAGTTCGATGATGTACTGTGGTGGGTTGTTTGGATGGGGAGGGTCTGCTTGATGATTGGCGGTATTATGGTGAGAAGCCATGGATCTAGTCGTGACCATACACCTGGACGGGTGAGAGGAAAAGGTGATGGGGAGAATGGGGGGCTCCGGCGATAATGAACACAACTAGCGCACGGATAAACCACAAGTTCCCACAGACGGCGCCAACTGATAATGCTGTTCGTCCTAGGTGGATGGATCGGGCTGGTCCAAGCTCTTCAAGCTCTGATCCAGGCGGATGGTTCCACCAGATGACCTGCAAGCAAGTCCAAAGGGGAATGGGGTAGTCCCCCAGTGAACCCTCCGGCGAGCAAATCAGTAGTGGAAGAAAGAAAAGTATATATAGAGAGAGAGATAGAAAAGCTTAACCTTCCTCTTGTCTTCGATTCTTGCTTATATCCTTTTGTAATCATTTCACTGTCCCTTGTGACGTGCCCCCTTCCGCCGAAAGCCTGTGCCGTAGCTTACCTTGTTCAGGGTGAGGTGGCTCTGTTCCGACGGGGAGGTGTTGTCGTAATAAATGCTATGATGGGCTGCATTAATGGTGATGTGTTGTGGCAATAACTCTGCAGATCTTTGTCTACTGATGTGGCCTGTGTTTCACCTGCCATGTGCCTGAATGTCATTGGCCCTCCATGCCCAGATGGCTTCCAACTGTCCTGGGCTTTGCCAACCGGGTTATGCTATGGGTCCCAAGCGATGGGTTTGGGGTTGTTTGCTGTGGGCTGTAAGCCTTATGGGCCTATCCATGTCAATTTCTATATTAAAAAAAACTAAAATAAATATTAAAACAAATAGGTGCACTTGGTATTAAAAAAAAATTTAAAAAATAAATTTTGTTTTTTATATAAAATAGACTAAATCCTCTCACTATTTTTCTAATCCCATTTAAAATTCACCCAAGCTAATCCCCCTACAGAGGGAGATTACTAAGCCCCCTTCACTACTGATCCTATGACATTTTGTTACATCCAAACAAGGGTTTAGTGGGTTCCACAGATTAGTAATCCAATCCACCATTCCAAACCCCCAATCAAACATGGCCTAAGGGTATTTATGAAATTTCATATAGTTAATCTCATCATAGAAAGACAAAAAAAAATATGATTTTTTATTTGTCCAGTGATCATCAAACAAATACAATTTTTTTTAATTCTCTCACTCAGTTCTATCACACTAATAATCTCCTCACTAAATCTCCATACCAACAATTCCACCCAACTTAACTCTAAAATAAACGGACCCTAAGTTATTTTTTGGGGTAAATTACATTGATAGTAATTGTATTTTGATTCTTACAATTTCAATTAACTCGATTTTGACTTTGAATTTATGATTTTGTCTCAATTTAATCCATTTGCTTACAATTGCTAGTATTTTTTAATGAAAAATATGCATATAAGTGACATATGTCATGCATTTAGAGCCAAAATTATAAACTTACTCAACTTGAGTTAAACTCAAGCAATTCAATAATCATTTTTCATCAAAAACAATAACGGCATTATTAATTGAACTAAATTGACATAAAATTTAAAATTAAAGATCAAAATTAAATTAATTAAAAATACAAGAATAAAAACGATATAAGAAGTAAAATATAAAAACCAGCAATGTAATTGAACCTGCTGTTTTTTTTAGCCATAAATCTCTACTCAATTTTTGCACAACCTGAATCGGACCCGTTTGATAACGATGTAGGGCTTGTGAATTGGGCTAGACTGAGGTGGGCCAATGTGAGCCTGAGCTCAGTCTAAAGGGTGCATCGTATGTTTAATCCTAAGCCCAATCTCAATCCACTATTAGATAAATACAATACATTTCAACGCCCAAGCCCAAATTTGTTTTCTTGAACATCTATGAGAGATCTTCTTTTCTACTTTAGGCTCCACATCAGGAAAGGCCCTAATTTTTTTTATATAACTATCATTGTTGTTGTGCTGTTTCATATTCATTGAATTGTCTTTATTGGTATAGTATAGTACTACATTTGGATAAAAACTAATGATTTCAAATATTTCTTATTTCTAAATCAATCCCTATCAAAGAAAGAACAATGTGAGTATAGGTCAGTCAAAACTCAAAAGACTTTAGGCCAAGAAAAATCGATACCAAAAATAAAAAATATTCACTATGTTTGGTTTCACTTTTCAGAAAATACTTTTCAGAAAATTCTACTTTTTTATTTTTAGTATTTTTTTGTTTTTACTAATTTCTTAAAATATTTTAAGCAATTTTAAAAATTTTTAGACATACTTAACTTAGATGTATCTAAAAAGTAAAAAATTTGTGAAGAAAACTTTTTAAAAATTCACTAAATACCCAAAGTATAAAAAAAATACGAGAATTCAGTATATTTTTTTTTGTAATTTTATATATTTATTAATTTTTTTAAATATTTTTTCACAAATTTTTTACTTTTTAAATACATCTAGTAAGGTGCATCTAAAAAGTAAAAAAAAAAATGTTTAAAATTTTAAAAATATTCACTAAAAACAAAAAAAATACAAAAACCAAAAAATTTAATTTTCAAAAAACTTAATTCAAAAAACTCAAACCAAACGCACTGAATGTTATGGTGTCACATTTTTATATTATTTATTGTAACTTTTACATGACATTAATTATATTATTTAATAGATTTCATATTTGTTTTAAAAATACCAACATTAATATTTTACGGGATACATAAGATGATGTGTTTAGTATCATATAAGGTGTCTTATTGTACAAGTATAATATTCAAATGCAATCACCACGAGATTACAACAAATTTTTATTGGAAAAATAAATACAAAAAAATGCTATCTTGTATTAATGTAAGATTCATGTTTAAATGTTGAGTTTTGCGGATTGGCTAAATTTTGATTAAGAAATTAAGATCGCAATTAGACATTAGGGTCACTATTTTGTTGAAATGAAAATGTTTTTCTTTTTGGGCATAATTTTTTTTTTGGGGGGAAATTTGGTCCGCTAAAGTTGGGTCCGGTGGTCCTTTGAAGCATAGCCCAACTTCAGCATTGGGCCAACTATCATTTTTAACACCCCAAAAAAAAAAAAAAAAAAAAACTATATCATTGTCTAAAATTAAAAAAAACAAGCATAGCATTATTGATTGTTTTAACCTCTGATACTTTTTGATAATAACGTGTAAGTTTTAATATGTGAACTTAATTTTTAATAGATCATTTGATAATTAATGATATTTTCATCAAATACTATTAAAAATATTACGAATTGTTAATTTCAGCGATAATTTAAAAATTTTGTTAGAAATTTTGTTATACTTTATTATAAGTTTTAGTGACAGTTTAAAAAATTATCAAAAATAAGTCATTAATTTTTAACTTTTAGCGATAGTTTAAAAAATTCGTCACAAAAAAATGTCACTAATTGTAAGTTTTAGTGGCAATTTATAAAAGTCATGACAAAAAAGTCATTAATTGTCAATTTTTACCGACATGCAAAAAATAGTCACAAAAAATTATTTTTAACAACGATTTTATTAAAACTTATTTTTAATAGAATTTGATAAAAATTAGTCCAGCTATTAGAACATATTAGTAGTTTAACCACCTGATAATGAATGAAGAAATAGGCCATTCCATCTCAAAATAAATGTAAGAACCTTGTATTTATAAAATTTCTTCAAATATGTGTTTCTCTCAAACTTTTATTGGGAAAATAAGAAAAGATAAATTCTAATATACATACCTTTAAAAGGGGTGTATCATATGCACTCCAGCTATGTCATTTTTTTCTTTAGTTATAACCAATTTTCTTTTTTAATTATTATTCATGAGATCTGTAGTTATGTTTCATGTTGTGTTTAGTTGTGACCTTCTTTTTTTTTAGTTATAACTCAAAAAGTCTGAAATTGTGCTATTTTCTTCTTTAGTTATAAGGTACATATAGTAGGAATGTGTACCATATTATTTTTAGTGTAAATTATAAATATATAGTTTGAGATTTGCTTAAAATATAGATTGCTTCTTATAGTTTTGAAAATTACAAATACTCTTTGTTAGAATTTATCATTTAATAAAGTTGACAGAAAAAATGAATTTCCTAACTATTTTCCAATACAACAATAAAATTACCAGAATTGTTAATTGAAATATATTATTGATATTATTAAAAACTGTTAATTGAGTTAATGATTGATTAATGAAATGAATTTTTTGTTATGCAATTAGAAATTTTAAGAAGCGACAAGTAATTCTTAGAATCACAAGGTGTAATTAGTATTTTAAACAAACTTAAGAGGGCTATTATTAGCATCTACTTAATTTTTTTGGACCCTTCATTTCTTTAAACCACCACTATAAACCCTAAATTATAATATGATTTTTTTGGAACGCTCTATTTAATACCAATTTTATCCATATTCATAATATCATTACACTACAAGAATTTTCACTTTTGCCGATTAAATTTTTAGTCGTCAAAAGTCAATTTTTAGTCGCCGAAGGGCTTTAGCGACTAAATTTTTTGGTCACAAAATTAGTAGCCGAAGAGTAGTCGGGAAAGCTAATGGGCGACTAAATCGCCAAGTAATGTATTCAATTGCTGACTAAATATTTAGTCACCAAAAGGTTGGACATTAAATTAAATTAAACCCTTTTGGCGACCAAACTTTTAGTCGCCTAAAGGCCCACCTTTTAAGCTACTAAAATTTTAGTCAGCAAAGAGTTCTTTTTTGGCTACTAAAAATTTAGTCACCGAAAGTCCTCATCTTTGGCTACTAAATGTTTAGTCGGCAAAGAGTTCCTCTTTTGGCTACTAAATATTTGGTCGCCTAAAGTTCTACATTTTTTGCTATTAAAATTTTAGTTGGCAAAAATGTGTTTATAATTTAATTTTTTGTTTTTAATTACGAAATATTTTAGTTGCTAAATGTTTGATTTTCTTTTGGCTACTAAAGTTTTAGTCGCCAAATGTCTATTTTTTTTGGCAACTAAACTTTTAGTCGCTAAATGTCTTCTTTTTTTTTTGCTACAAAACTTTTGGTCACCAAATATCTTTTTTTTTTGGCTACAATACTTTTAGTCGCTAAATGTCTTTTCCCAATTTCTTTTTAGCTATTAATTGTTTAGTCAAAAAAACATGATATTATGTTTTATTGCGAAATTATTATTCTCCACAACCTTTCTATATACAATGCAACCAATAATACGTATAAAAACAAAATGATACATACTATCAATCATTCCACAATCTGTATCAATATACCAAAAATAAATAACATTAAATATCAAAGTCCATACAAATCAACTATTGTCCAAACTAAAATAATAATTCCATACAAAATATATCATACAAAAATTAAAGCCCTTCGTATACAAAAAAATATATTTACTACCAAGCGAAATTACCATTTGGCATGGTACAAATTACCATCGTAATCTGTACCACAACAAAAGGTAATATATGTACCACGACAAAAGTTTTCTATGGACCATGACAAAACGTCCTATATCTACGCCGATAAATGGTATATATGTACCATAACAGAAGGTGATCTATGTACCACGACAGTCATTATCTGTTGATTGCCAAAAGTTTTCTGTATCAGTAATAATGAACTACACAAAAGTTGAGGACGACAAAAGTATTATATTAGTTCTACACAAAAGTGAAAATTCTTCTCCATACACCAATATGGATTATCCACAAGTCCACGCAACAAAGCCATTTACAAAAAAAAAACAAAAAACGAAACATTAGAATTTGTTACAAAATATCAATTCAGTCAGTCATATGTAACATGTTCTAACATGCATTTAAGGTAGAACAATCGAGAAATGTCTTCTTGGAAATAAAAGAAAGTATATATATATATATATGTATCATGCAATATTTATTTCAACTAACTGTACAAACAATGTAATATGTAATTTCTTCGCCCTATAAATATATAAAGGCAATTACTAGAATATGTAGATGTTATTTTAATAAAGTTGTTGCTTTTTTAACTAAGCGTTGCAAGTTTTTCGACTAAGTGTAAGGCGTATTCAAGGGTTGTTATGAATTTTCGCCCCCGGGAAACCCTTTTTTGAGTAAGTTTAGGGTGTATTCGGCTCTAACTCCCAATCTATGGATCCGAATTACATTCCGTTAGATCTCACAAGTCCTATTTGTCATGGTGAAGCTATCCGTGTGAGCCACACGGTCGTTCGGGGGCTGTTTTGAAATTTCGCCCCCGAAACGCCCTTTTTCGACTAAGTTTAGGGCGTTTTCGACTCTAACTCCCAACCTACGGGTCCAAATTATGTTCCGTTAGTTCTCACAAGTTCTATTTGTCATGGCGAAGCTACCTGTGCAAGCCACACGGTCGTTTGAGGGCTGTTTTGAATTTTCGCCCTCGAAACGCTCTTTTTTAACTAAGTTTAGGGTGTATTCGGCTCTAACTCCCAACCTACGGGTTTGAATTACGTTCCATCAATTCTAAAAAGTCCTATTTGTCACGGGGGAACTGTCCGTGTGAGCCACACGGTGGTTCGGGGGCTGTTATGAATTTTCGCCCCCGAAAAGTCTTTTTTCGACTAAGTTTAGAGCATATTCGGCTCTAACTCTCAACCTACGAGTTCGGATTACATTCTGTCAGTTGTCACAAGTCCTATTTATCATGGGGGAACTGTCCGTGTAAGCCACATGGTGGTTCAGGGGTTGTTTTGAATTTTCGCCCCCGAAACGCTTTTTTTCGACTAAGTTTAGGGCGTACTCGGCTCTAACTCCCAACCTAGAGGTTCGAATTAAGTTCTGTCAATTCTCACAAGTCCTATTTGTCATGGTGAAGCTATCAGTGTGAGCCACATGATCGTTCGGAGGCTGTTTTGAATTTTCGCCTTCGAAACGCCATATTTCGACTAAGTTTAGAGCGTATTCGGCTCTAACTCCCAACCTACGGGTCCATATGACGTTCTGTCAGCTCTCACAAGTCCTATTTGTCATGGGGGAATTGTCCATGTGAGCCACACGGTGGTTCGGGGGCTGTTTTAAATTTTCACCCCTGAAACTCCATTTTTCGACTAAGTTTAGGGCATATCCGGCTCTAACTCCCAATCTACGAGTCCGAATTACGTTCTGTTATTTCTCACTAGTCCTATTTGTCATGAGGGAATTGTCCGTGTGAGCTACACGGTGGTTCAGGGACTGTTATGAATTTTCGCCCCTGGAAAGTCCTTTTTTGACTAAATTAGGGCGTATTCGGCTCTAACTCCCAACCTACGGGTCCATATTATATTTTGTCAGGTGTCACAAGTCCTATTGATCATGGGGAAACTATCTGTGTGAGCCACACGGTGGGTCAGGGGTTGTTTTGAATTTTTGCCCCGAAATGCCATTTTTCGACTAAGTTTAGGGCGTACTCGGCTCTAACTCCCAACCTACAGGTCCGAATTACGTTCCGTCAGTTCTCACAAGTCCTATTTGTCATGGCGAAGCTATCCGTGTGAGCCACGGTCGTTCAGAGGCTGTTTTGAATTTTCGCCCTCGAAACGCCCTTTTTCAACTAAGTTTTGAGCGTATTCGGCTCTAACTCCCAACCTACGGGTCCAAATTACGTTCTGTCAGTCCTCACAAGTCCTATTTGTCATGGGGGAATTGTCAGGGTGAGCCACACGGTGGTTCGGGGGCTGTTTTGAATTTTCACCCCCGAAATGCCCTTTTTCGACTAAGTTTAGGGCGTATTTGGCTCTAACTCCTAACCTACAGGTCCGAAGTACGTTCCGTTTGTTCTCACTAGTCCTATCTGTCATGAGGGAACTGTCCGTGTGAGCCACACGGTGGTTCGGGGGTTGTTATGAATTTTCGCCCCCGAAAAGTCCTTTTTTCACTAAGTTTAGGGCGTATTCGGCTTTAACTCCCAACCTACGAGTTCAGATTACATTCTGTTAGCTGTCACAAGTCCTATTTATCATGGGGGAACTGTCGTGTGAGCCCCATAGTGGTTCGGGGGCTGTTTTGAATTTTTGCCCCCCAAATGCCCTTTTTCGACTAAGTTTAGGGCGTACTCGGCTCTAACTCCCAACCTACGAGTCCGAATTACGTTTCGTCAGTTATCACAAGTCCTATTTGTCATGGCGAAGCTATTCATGTGAGCCACACGGTTGTTCGAGAGCTGTTTTAAATTTTCGCCCTCGAAATGCCATTTTTTGACTAAGTTTATAGCGTATTCGGCTCTAACTCCCAACCTACGGGTCTGAATTACGTTCCGTCAGTTCTCACAAGTCCTATTTGTCATGGGGGAACTATCCATGTGAGCCACATAGTTGTTCGGGGGCTGTTTTGAATTTTTGCCCCCGAAACGCCCTTTTTCGACTAAGTTTAGGGCGTTTTCAGCTTTAACTCCCAACCTACGGATCCGAATTACATTCTGTCAGTTCTCACAAGTCCTATTAGTCATGGAAAAGCTATCCGTGTGAGCCACATGGTAGTTCGGAGGTTGTTTTGAATTTTTGCCCCCGAAAATCCCTTTTTAGACTAAGTTTAAGGCTTATTCGACTCTAACTCCCAACCTATAGGTCCGAATTACATTCTGTCAGTTGTCACAAGTCCTATTTGTCATGGGGAAGCTGTTCGTGAGAGCCACACGATGGTTCGGGAGCTGTTTTGAATTTTCTCTCTAGTGGGCTGATTGAGTGCCAAATGAGAAGTTAATGCATGTGAAATCCGATTTAGAATTTCTGAAAGAAAATTTTCATTCTCCAACTTAAGGGAGCTCCTAGTTGGTAGTGAAAGCTATAAAGAAAGAGCACCACATAAACAGACAGCTAAATGATTTCTTATCAGAAAGTTGGCTAACATAAGTAAAAAGTGATTTTAGTTCAAATAAGAATCTTAAAGGAATTATAAAAATAACCAAAATTGACCCAAAAACACTAAAGAAAGTTGTCAAAGTAAATATATAAGTTTGAGTAAAAATGAACACATGCACGCGTGCACAGATTAATTACATGGACCAAACACGTGACAAAGTACATAAACTATCTTAAAAGGCTTCAAAATTGCATATGGTCTATGAAAGATTAATCACAAGGACCAAACATGTGATGAAGTATCACATAAACTAACTAGCCAATAACAACTACCTTCATTTTCATTTCTCTTTTAGAATGTTTAAGATGATGCAGTTGAAACTTACATTAAGTGACCCAAGTATAAGGTTCTATCTGTGCCAGTAATGTTGATTTCCAATTCCACAACAAAAACTCATCTCTAAACCATAAGGATGCTCGACCTCCTAATACTTACATTGCTATGATTAATAACAAAAAATTACCAAAAAGATGTATAATTATCTGCACAAAAATAAGGAAAAGATTTTCCCACCTTTATATTTGAACAAGGCAACTTTACGACAATTGTTTCCTTCATCCTTTCTATATATACGCTGAAGTTCACGAGTAGCAGCTAGGAACGATTCTGAAGCAGAGAAAAAAGAGTGCATGTGAGTAGGAAGGCATTGTATCAAAACATATTAAACTGTCACTCACTGGTAACTAAACCAAATAACTTGAATTACCTTTCCAAAGACGGAAAGATTTGTGTATGTTGTTTAACAGTGGGCACATTTTCCTCATATCCACTTTGGGCTAAAGCTGGATGGCAACCAGTAAGCAAAGTCAGAGCATTCAAATGCAATAGAGGGGACTCAAAAACCTTGTGGATTCTATTAAAAAAACAATGGTACGTTGCAAATAAAATCAGGTTTCTCTATGTATAACACGCGTAAATCTAAGATTAATTAAGTCTCCTAATCAACCTTATGTATTCTTCTACTTCACTTGTATTCTGTGAAATGACAAAATGATTGGATCATTTCTTACCAGAGGACTTGTGTATGTTGCTCATTAATTTAGGGCCACATACATTATATATTAAACATTTGCATTTACACACAACATTATTATACATATCCACACAGCATTATATATATATATACACACGCATTCACCTGCATATATTACACATTTGAAATTTATCATAAATCCTTGAGCTCTTTAACTTTGGGGATTCAGTCAAACCATCCTTAAGTAAAAAAATAAAATCCAAAATGAAACTATAGAAAGTTATAAACAATTAAAATTAGAGGAAAAAAAGACAAGATAATCACTGGAAATTCCACATCATGAATTTATGATGAAGCAAATTTGAGTTTCTCACTCAAATCACCATCTCTAATACATATAAATATATACCAACATCAAGAGTTGGCAAAAGGATCATTATTCCAATTAGTTAGTTAAATGAATTGTAAGATATATCAAACGCAACGGGTAAAAAGATTCAAACCATACCTTGTGTAAAAGAATCCGAAACGAAGAACCTTGTGGATAAATCACGTGCTTGACAACCATGAACTATGAACTCCCAGCAATGGAGTGATACTACAGTATGAGTATCACCCACACTAATCATAGTGCAAAGGCTTAATCGTTTTTCATGTGGGAAAGAGTTAGAAAGAGAGTATGGGAAAAATGTTATGGGTAAAAACACATAATGTATATGATATTCTATATCATTCAGATGTATATAATCAAATATATAACCAAATATATAACCATCTATATCTATCTATGTATCTATCCATATCTCTTGATAAGATATGGTAGATATAGATATTGATTGTGGGTTATCCAAATAATTCAAATTCATATTCAAACTTAAATGGATAATTTAATTGGTCATGGGTCATGCCACATGGGCTCCCAAATTTAGGTCCAATACCCGGCCCAATTTCCAAAATCTCCCACTAGCACATGAGCTAGCATGACACTGCCATATCTCTATCTCAATCTCCCCAAATATTAAACAATCACATACTAGCCAATAAACCGTGCGACCATTGAGAAACACCTATATGTGGGAGCTTTATACTAGAAACTCAAAATGAACCAACATAGAGACATCAACCCAAAAAGAATAAAAATAGTGTCTCATATACCCTAGACCCATCTAATTACACCGGTCCAAAAAACATCTCTAATTCGTCAAAATGAGCATGTTTGCTCTATTCTTGCAATATATTCACACTCAATCTGCCTCTCATACAGAGTAATATGAGTTGCCGGCAATGAATATACAACAGTGGTGTAATACCAGATGATCTTCCCTTTGCCCTTATGCCATTTAGTTTAGAATTGACCGCTTTCCCAGTGATGTCCCTTAAGGCCGAATCATACATGACCATAGGCAACATACCAAAGTAGCAGAACATCAACCCCTTACCTTATGACATAGTCAAAAGTCACAAAAGGGTACATAAATGAAAGTCATATCAATAATGACACGTAAGACTCACACGGTGAGGAAACATGGATCCATTCTCTCACCTCATTACTCGGTCGCCAAGCACATATAGTATGAATACATGTTACGGTGGAGTAACTCTTCCAAAAAAAAGAGTGACGTCATACTCGATACACCGTACGCCTAACCCGAATTCTCTATTTGCTTGCCTTCCAAGCACCAAATGAGATCTCGCATCTGGCTAATCATAATAGGCACAACATGGAAAGTGGGTACTAACATCCATATTTGGTCCTTAACACGACCTCATCTTGGTTGTAACCAAGGCGACATACATAGTGGATAATTTAAGCCTCTCTTTGCTCCAAATGAAAATAAACCACTAGTCTCTTCCTTTCTCACTCCCAAGCGCCAAGGGCGATTGCTCATGTGAGTGAGCAAATCTTGCCTGCTGACATCATCATCTGCTAATCATTATGACACAAACCATAATAGTGTCAACATCCTATCATCTCACAACAAATAAGTGATCGATTCAAAAAAAAAAAAAAAAAAAAAAAAACATGACAACAGTCTACGGAATTCTAGATTCCAAACATAAGCCTTATTAGCACCTCTTTCGATAAGCATATACAACGAATCCACCATGTGCGCCTCACATAAAGTAGTTCAAGATCACTACCTTTCGCGTAATTACCTCTCTAAAGATATTTTGGTGACCAATTTGCGTTCATTCAAGATGCGCCCAACTAGCGCATTGAATCTTACAAGGGGCAAATTAATATATTACTAGTAAAGCATTCTATCCACAGTCTAATGAGTAAGGTCAATGTCTAGACTACTCAGTTGACCATTTACCAAAGATAACACTTATCATGCTGAATACGCCCACATAGCGTACTTCAGGCGCCCACAACAAAAAAAAGATCAAGGTATATAGGTCATCTGTTTCTCCCAAAGACAATCCGAGGATTCACTCAATAGCTAAGTCTCTGGCTTTTATCGATAGGTAAGTCAATGGATTTGCAATTTTGCATCTAGAATCATTCTAGGATATTCCTTATGTAAGTCATCAAAGACAAATCGGGAATTCTCCTAAAACAATCCCTAAGGATCGTACATCTAAGCATATAGATTACATCACCCATGTCCATCATATCTAAAATAGAGGACTGCCCACCCTAGGTGGTGACACCTTATCAATTCCTGGCTCATAATGACTAAGTAAGGAAAAACTTCTTTTGGACCATTGATCATGCCTCAATGGTCTTCATCGATCATCGTTGGCCTATCATGGCTTGATGAAATCTAAGAACCACTATTTGGATAACTATTTTAGGCTGTAAAAGATTTATTAAAACTAGCAACCTTTTTGCACTCCTAACTTTTTACCCTAAAAGCAGAAGGTAAATCCCTACGGATCTACTTATCCAATTCTTCAATGATAATTCGCGTCACAACGCCTACAAATCAATGTTCCAAACTTATGTCAATCATAGCCTAAGTCGAAATAACCTCACTCCCCAGGGGGAAATCTTCTCATGGTCTACACTTTTCTCAATGGTGCGACTTTTCGGTATTTAGCGAGCCTTATGCCTCAACAATGACTATCCAAATCACATATAACTTTAGAACAATTTCTTGTCATAATGGAAAGTCAACCAAATTATAGAAATGGTTAATCCTCAAAGACTTTGTTTTAAACTGCGCAACATTAATTCACTTTCTAAAAACAGAGAACTAGAGCCTTTGGCATTATCCTAGGCTTTTTATCATCTTGCGGAGCAATCATGAATGTTTCCCTCTCAATCACCTAGTGATGACGTGGAAAAATTTCACAATCGCTACCACATAACTAAGAATGTAGAGTATTCTTCTCTAATGGATTAATCCATTAGTAGGCACATCGCTCCCACTGTCCTTAGGATATTGGAAATTTATTTTCATTCTCAACTAGAATACATAAAGCGTTATGCTTAAAATTCTCTATCTTATAGAGTTCGAAAACTCTATTCACGTCACCTTTACTAAGAAAACTTTATGTGACTTAGTTACACTCCTACAAAGCTGCTTACCTATATGCACATGACCCTAAGGGTTTACATGACAGCATACAATAATGCGCCACATGACCCTAAGTGTTTACAAGACAACATACAATAATGCGCCATAGAACCCTAGGTCTTAACTTCGCAACCTTATGAGAAGTAAAACAAAGATAAGCTGCTTAACGGTTATAGATCGCCCATAGATGGCTCTCCGCTAACCCATTACTCAAATGGAGTGTAAAATCTTATATGAAGGGCACTTAGTTAGGGATATAGGCAACAAACTAGTGTAATTCCCAATTAGGAAACATTTTGCGCCATCATCCACCTAACATAAACAATACTTAATTCCATATCTCTACTACACTCTTGTGTTACTGAGTACTAGGAATAATCAATTTTCTAAGCATCAATTTCTCTTCACAGAGCTTTCTAAAAAATAACTCAAATAGATACTCGCCGCCTTGGTCAAAACTAAAAGTACAAAAGCTCTTATCTAATTGATCTCGACCTCATATGTGCAATGTCAAAAATCATTTCAAATTTTGTTGACTTATGGGA
This sequence comes from Camellia sinensis, assembly GCF_055761805.1. Taxonomy (NCBI): domain Eukaryota; kingdom Viridiplantae; phylum Streptophyta; class Magnoliopsida; order Ericales; family Theaceae; genus Camellia; species Camellia sinensis. The sequence goes on from NC_138972.1 coordinate 68,345,831, forward strand.
GATCAAATAGTATTGACTAAGATGCGTATCATAATCTATAAATGTGTCGAGATTTGGGGCTAGCTATCACACCCTTACACATATCTAGTCACAAATATCATAGTGGACTAAATGCGCCAATACAAATGACCTTTTACGGCTTTCCTACTTACTTGTGCGCAACCATTGCGAACAAAGTTGTACATTCACATGAGAGCAGGATGTCAGAAGCGAGTGGGCTCGAGAGGGCCTACTCAAACCATCCTGTCATCATCTTATTAATGTGATTAAGTATAATAAGCCACCGGTTCATGACCAACGTCATAAACTAATTCCAATCATCCTAATATGTGAGTTCTCGAAGACAAGTTTTAAAGATTTAGGCCCAACTCGGTAATGACTCACAACTAATTCATATTCACTAGATCATAAAAGGATGTCATGGAGATATCAAGTGTGACTAAGTCGCAAATTTAACTAGTAAGTAATCCCTTGCACCTTCAAGTCAATTTTATTCTCTATACACTTTAATGTATCTAGTTGAAAGATGACGATACTCCTCTTGCTATTTCTATTTCTTGCTTCATAGTTACTTGCAATTAATTCTGCTATCCACAAAAAGGAGAGAATAAGCTATCAACTATGACAGCTCCTGAAGTAACTTAAGTACGAATTAGGCTAAAGAGTTTAATTCAACACAATGCTTTCACAAGCGATGCGTCAAATTTTTAGAGTCATAACAACGCTGTTGGCTTTGACCTTTTCATTACTATGCTGCATCGTTTGTGCTTAGTGGCAAACGTTATTCAAAAAATGTTAGCCTAGCTAAGGACTCATACAAAGAAGCACCTCCTTGTGTCTCACACTCAAGTGTGGAAACAGTAAGTGCCCAGACTTACACAAGTTGGCAATGCTAATAGATTTTGCAGCCACTTGGCGCTAATCTTTTCACTTAGTGTTAATAGATTTTGCTGCTACTAAGTGCTAATCTTTTAACTTCAAGTGATACTTTAATGCACACTATTATAGTGCGTGAAATTTTGCTTCATCCACTCCCAACAATTGGATAGAGAGCAAAACACCGCTCATATTGGCTACTTGTCTTACACTTAATGACTAATTCATTTAAGTTCGCATTTCTTGGATGACGTGACTCTTAAATATTACTTCATCCAATAATGCAACATTATTACAAATCAAATTACAAAGTCAATCCGCGCAGCTCAATAGTCAAGATCATATACAGATCTATTGAGGGCTTACTAATTTCACAACTCCAAAACTCGCCAATCAAAACTACGTAGCGTGCCGCTAACTATAGCGCATACATCAGTTTTTATTGTGCCAAACAAGGCAACAAAACCATGGCGACTTTGAGTCATATGTCCTTACTTTGGCTCAATTAAGGTCTGACCTAAAGTCTCCAAGACTTTCTGCTCATCTAAATAATATGATTACATTGTTCACATTTGAACATCTCTACTAAATCTATGTCAACCAAATTAATTAATTTCCATAAGCTAAGTCAATTTAGAGAGAAATTTGCATTGGGATTAATTTGATTAGCATAATATAATTTTATTGCAAAAATCTAAATTAAATGGTGACAATATTACACAAGTCGCAAGATCGAAAATCCGCTATGCTCGTAATCATCTCTTGCGCCACAGGTGACAATTATCCAAAATTTAATTTAATTCATGCGCAAAATATTAGTTTTCGAGAGTAAATTTACAAAGATTTCTCTCAACCGAACAACCTCCCACGAATTATGGCATGTCTAAAGCATGATAAATATTTAAATCCACATGATACTATCTCAATGTAGTTCATAAAAGAACATATGTTAGAATATTTTATCATGGAATAAAAATTCACCACTATAAATAAATCATGCTATAACAATATACTATAAGTTCTAATCATTTAAAAGAACTTAACATGCTATATTCAATATTTAAATAATGCCATAACATATTTCTGCAATTTTTGAAATTTTCTAAAATTACAAGTAATTAATAATTACACAGAAAATCAGAAATAAATATTACAGAATCTCAAAAAAATACAAAAATTATTCTAATAAATAAGATTACATAACAATAGTCTACTGTAAAAATTTCAAGTCTAGAATCCAAGTCATGCTCCCCCAAGAACAATTTAACGTAAAGAAATTGAATTTTTCATTAATGAAAAATATTTTATTTTTAATAAAATTATGAAACTTTAATATCTTATATAAAAATTAATTACAAACCCAACGGTATAAGCCTGGCTTCAATCAAAATTATAACGAATAATTTAGAAGCCATTAACGTAGTTTTAAAATTAAAACAAAACAAACAGGGCCTTAACGCAACTGCCTTTCGCGGCTTGGCTCAGCTGGCAGCTTGTGTGTCATGATGACATCAGCGCGCGTCACGCTGACATCAGCGCACAGCAATTTTGTCTTCTTCCCTGTTTTGTTCAAGTCTCGCCTCAAATTAAGATTTGAGTTTTCTCCTCAACCGTAAATCGGAATCGGGCCCATAATATACCGTTTTGAAGGTATCGAAACAAGGATTCCAAATATGTAATTTTCATAACATAAAAACAAAGCATGTAAGACCAGCATGCAGTAAAATTTACGAAAAATTAAATATAAATCTCCATTTTTCTCAAAATCCGACCATTGGATTTTTATAAAACTTGACAGATATATTCTCCATGAAATACACTACAACATATGTAAATTTTTCATTCATATATCATGTGTGTATATATATATATATATTAATGCACAAAAAACAAGCACGAAAATGCCCATTTAAGGTTCTGATACCAATGTAAGATATATCAAACGCGGTAGGTAAAAAGATTCAAATCATACTTTGTGTAAAAGAATCCGAAACGAAGAACCTTGTGGATAAATCATGTGCTTGACAACCACGAACTATGAACTCCCAACAATAGAGTGATACTACAGTGTGAGTATCACCCACACTAATCACAGTGCAAAGGCTTGATCGTTTTTCATATGGGAGAGAGTTAGAAAGAGAGTATGAGAAAAATGTTATGGGTAAAAACAAATAACGTATATGATATTCTATATCATTCAGATGTATATAATCAAATATATAACCAAATATATAATCATCTATATCTATTTATCCATCTATCCATATATCTTGATAAGATATGGTAGATATAGATGTTGATTGTGGGTTATCCAAATAATTCAAATTTATATTCTAACTTACATGGATAATTTAATTGGTCATGGGTCATGCCACATGGGCGCCCAAATTCGGGTCTAATACCCGGCCCAATTTCCAACATAATTATGCAAAAGATTATTTTTATGATGAGTAAATAACAATTCTGGCTTTCCACAGCCACCGACTACTCTCGACACTTTTAGGAATTTTGTTTGAAGGGGTCATTCAATTCCCCCCCTCCCCAAGTTAGAATTACATCAAACTAACCTCAAATAGATGAAATTATTCATGAAATAAAAATTCTTTCAGCTCAATGGGGTCACAGTACACCAAACGCGGCCCCTGAAATTATTTCAGCTCAATGGGATCACAATAGAGTAGTTAGTCATCTATCATGCATCAAATTTAATTTTGAACTTTCGTATGAATGATTGACAAATCAAGGCGATTATCTTTGCTTATTCACAGTGAAAATGTAGATATTCCACTATCCATTGTCTTCAAAAAAAAAAATCCAACTAACAAAACCTTATTTGATTATCTTTTATATTCTGCAGTTTAGATGGTAAGAGCAACAAATTCTTTTCCAAAAAGATTTAATTTCCAACCAAAGAGGAACAAATCCTACAAGTAAAAACCTCAATCAAATCCTTTCATACAACTTAGTGTTTTTCAAAGTAATTATGCCATTGGTCCAACTTACCCACAAGCCATTGTATTTTGAAACTCCAAAACAAATATTCATTAATGTTGCTCTTGTCCTTTCCAAAATGGTAATTGTTCTCCCTCTCTGTCTCTCACATTGTTTTTTCTTCTTTTTTTACTGTTAATTTTTTAACTCTCTTTCTTCCATTTATTCACCATTATTTCTAATAAACTGGTAATCCTATAATACATGTTTTGCACAGGAGATTAGAATCAATTTCTCTGTTATTTAATCTTATGTTCAATTGATGAATCCTTTCCATGTTATTCATTTTGTTGAATTTTTTTTTTCTTGTTCTTAATCAAAGGCCTAAAATTGTTAGTTTCTCATGAATAAATGGTTATTTATTTAAGTCAATTTGGATGTGAATGGGAGTGAAGGTCCATTGATTAGTTCTAGATAAGAAATCCTATATTAACTTGACATTTTCTCTATTCCTTTTATCTTATACAAAATTTTCACAGCTAGCTTAATATAAGACTTAGAAACTTCTCACATTATAACTAATGATATTTCACTATTCTTGTTTTGGCTTACAAGGCTTTAGTATATATATTTTATGTTTACATGTGTCATGAGAATTTAATATCTTTATATTTTAAGAAGCATGGTTGTGTTGGTTATTTATGACTCTACAGTCATCTTGTTAATGTAGCTAAATTCTTTAAGCAATGTTCAACTTTTATAAATAGAACATAAGGATAAAAAGGAGTGAGAGGAAGTCACAATAGACTATATAGTCCTAGCTGACATATTGAATATTTTTCATTAAAATAAATTTTTATCTCCATTATTTTTTATACAATCATAAATTTTTATTCTCATATCATGATTTCAAATTCATTTGAAAAATTATATTTATAATCTTTGCATTTTGCTCATTGTGTAATTTTAGCATCTATAATTTCAATTAGATCAATTTTGACCATTAATTTTAAATTTTGTGTCAATTTTAATCAAATTGATAACACTGATTACATTTTAATCAATCAAAAAACACTAACAACTTAATCAATGAGACAAAATCATGAATCCTGAGTCAATTGAGCCAGTTGAAATTATAAATATCAAAATGACATAAGGACCGAAATACAAAAAATATCAATGTAATTTACACAATTAAGTATTATTATAACTTTAGAGGAATACTCAAATATTTCATCAATATACTTGAGATGAATATAAAACTACTATTTTCATGTGCTTTTTCCTATCCTAATCATAATTTAATATGCATTAACATATTAATGCGTATATTTAAAGTGTTTTTGAATGAAAGACTTGTAGGAAGAGTTAGATTAAAGATTTGAAGAAGAATTTGGGAGGCAAGGAAAACCAAAAAACAAATTTGACAGAAATATCCCACTAATCTAACTCTTAATAGTTGGGAGGCAAGAAAAAACAAAAAACATATTTCTCATGCTTACGCTAAATGGTTTTTATTTTTTATTAATCAAGAATGGGATGGTAGAATTTGCAAAAATCTGTTAGTGGATCAACAAATTAGCAAAGCAAATGCAATTAAGCTGCTCGTGAAACATATACATATATATATATATATATATAGAGAGAGAGAGAGAGAGAGAGAAAGCATATATATATATGTGTGTGTTTCATTGAACCCATAAACAGAGAAACAAAGTTATGTTCGCTATTATGCAATTAAGAAAAGCTTATCTGATGAATGCTAAAAGTCATTTTTTTTAGTTTTATATTGAATGGTAGATATGTGTAATCGAGTTCATCTTCCATTATAACTAACAAACAACTCACTCACACTATTTTAATTGACACAATCCCATCATTATGGATGCTTAACATCCATGCCTTGGTAAAATTCTATGCAGATAATAGAAACTTTAAAGAAAAATATCGAAACTTTGAAAAACACAATTCCAATTTTTCTTCTATTATGTTTTTTTACTCAATCCCAAACTTTCAGACCACACTGGAGTCATCACTGCCCATTGAATTTGTTAAATAAATTGGTAAGGTAGGGTCATGTTTTGCATAATTTGTTAAAAAAAAATATACTAGTGAAACATATATATATATATATAGAGAAAGCATATGCGAGATGGAGCATCAATGGAGTCTCTTCTTAACGATGAAGCCTCTGGATCTCGCGGCGGTGGCGGTGGCGGTAGATCTGCGAAGATCGGCAGAGGAGGGGGAGGTGGCCGCGTGAAAAAAGGGCAGCGACGGAGGTGGTAGCGGCGGCGGAGGTGGTAGCGGTGGCAGTCACGATGGCGATGGCAGAGGAGGAGGAGGTGCTTCGGTTGCCCGCCAACATGAGGAGGAGCGGCGACGGGATGGCGACGCAGCGGGACTCCTTCGCCCCCTTCATTTTCTCTTCACCTACCCTAATATTTTATTGGTGAGGTATTGATCTCCATCCGTTGGTTCTTCAAGTGATCGATCTTAGCCATTCATTTTACATCATTGTTTAACTTATTTTCCCCGTCGTTAATTAAGTAAGGAGCCCGCCAAAAATTTAAAATGTTTCTTTGAAAATTTTAATTACAATTGGTGACTAAACATTTTAGTCGGAAAAAGTCAGCTAAAGGCGACTAAAATAATTTTTTGTCGCTGAAAGTAAGTTTTTGGAGACCAAAACTTTAGTTGCCAAAGAGAAAAAATAATTTTTTTATTTTCCATTCGGCGACTAAATATTTTAGTAGCCAAAAATCAGTATACAGCGACTAAATTTTTTTTTTGTCGCTGAAAGTAAGTTTTTGGCAACTAAAACTTTAGTCGTCAAAGAGAAAAAATAATTTTTTTTTATTTTCCATTCAGCGACTAAATATTTTAGTAGTCAAAAGTCAATAAACAACAATTAAGTTTTTTTTTGGTAGCCAATTTTGGCATTTTTAGCGACGAAATTTTTTTTGTCGCCAATAATAAATATACCTCGACTAAAAAAAATTAGAAGCTAAATATTTTACTTTTGGTGACTAAAAAAAATGTTGGTCGCCAATTCCATAACTTTTGACGACTAAATGTTTTTTAGTCGCCAATTTTGGTCGCCAAAGGTGCATTTTGTTGTAGTGTTACACCCAAGTGCACACCTACCTAATTTAGTACACCCCGTCTTCTTCTTCTCGCAATAAACAATGAATGATCAAGAGACGAATCTCTCTCATATCCTTCTCTCATAAACGATGGTCTCTTTCTCCTTGTCACCTTGAACAATGGTATCTCATCAGAAATCTCTTCGACGGTCTCTTTCTTTTTCTCTTAAGTAACCTTCAACTCTCCATCACATATTATTTTTTTTTTTTTGTTTATTTCTGGGTAAAACCCTTGATACAGGGGGTTTCAGAGAGAAAAACCCTCAGAAAAACAAAAGAAATAGGGGAAACATCCTACAAAAATGGAACCGTTCGACATTCCAGTGCCGAGTAAAATGTTTACGTTCAGCACTGTATTACTGAACAAAACCTTAACAGTCAACAAACCAATATCGAACCAAAAACGATCCAGAATTGTAAATGCAAGATAGATAAACTTACCAATGCAACACCAACCTCATCAGAGTTGTAAAAATGACCACAAATGTAGAAACTCAGAGTCTGTAATAGGATTGTTTACATTGTTAACTGATTTGGAATACCGAACACATTTGAAACCACCGAACAAAACGTTAATTGATTAGGTTGTTTCAAATGTTTTTTTATTGAAGATGATTACGTGGGTTTAGAATGGTGATGAAGAAGAATTAGGGTTTAGGTTGGTAAGGCATACGTATAAATGGGAATGGAGGTAGGTTTATAATATTATAGAGTGTCATTCTAATTGTTTTTATTTCGTGGATGGGTATTCCATTAAAAGTTATATTTTTGTGGGGACATAAATTTTGAATGACGACACGTGGCCGAGGTGTCACCGAAGTGCCAGCCGGGGTGCCATGTGTCCTGATCATGATGCTAAGATGATCTCGGCTAGGCCAAGATTATCTGTGAGAATACCAGAATCCGGGATAAGCGGATAAGGGACAAGAGTCCTAGAATGGAAGAAGATTTCAGTTTGGGCAAAGATAAGACTCTTAAAGAGTTTATCCTAATCCTACTGGGAGTCCAAGATTAGCAGTAATCCTAAGTCCATTGAAGCCAGGCTTCTATTAGGACTAGGATTGTGTTGGCTATAAAAGGGAGGCACCCCCATGAGTCTAAGGTACCTTTTTATATTCTGAATAGTGAGTTAAGCACTTTTGTTATCTTTGAGAGATGGACTTGATAGTCGGAGTGCCCTCGGGTGAACGAACCACTGTCGAAATCTCATCTTTGTTACAAGTCATTCAGGTATCATCTATTCTGCCAGTGCTCTCCAGTTGAATATTAATTTGGCAGTGTGGTCAGAAATCTACTCACACAATTTGGCACCGTCTGTCGAAAAAAAATGAGAATAGATGGCCAATAACGGACAGAAAGAGAAGGTTGGGAACGACACTCTTACTGGGAGTGGGAAACCTATTAACCTTGACATTGAGAAGACAACTGCAACAAGGAGACTCGTGATAAGAATCATGGAGAAAAGGATATCAACTAGAAGGGCGAGACGCCAAGGAAATCAGACTGAAACGGATATTATAACAAAGACGACCTCCAGGTGTGGAAAGAAAGATGCCTGCGGAGGGACAATGAGATGAAGGGAATGGCAAACAAATTAGTAGACCTGTAGACGGTCGTTAACTTCATGATGCACAACAATGTCATGCAGCCACCATTCCTGTTGTAGGACACGCTGATTCTAGCGGCCAAGCAAGATACCCAGAAAGATGGGCAAAAAACAGTCCCTACAATCCCCCAGTACACCAGGGCTGAGAATCACCCTCATCGGCCTTCGAGGGAGGTCGGGCGAGGAGAGTCAAGAAGGGGAGATTCACGAAGGATGCATCATACCAAGGAAGCTGACCCCAAAGAACATCGACACGTTCAAGGGCAGGAGCTGTGCTTCGACGCAACTAATGGAGGAAGGTCCAAGAGGACTCATAATGACACTGGGAGTAGCGCACCAAAAAAGCTGAAATCCATCGATAGCGAGCTCCTGGATGGACCAAGGAGGATCTAAGGGGTTACCTCTAAAGGAAGCAACAGGATGCCGAGGTAACTTCCTCGGTCAAACCAAAAACACCGTTCTCAGTAGAATTGGACAAATTTGAAGCCCCGAAGAGGTTTAACGTACCGAGATTCCAGATATACGATGGTAAGTCAGACCCTAACTTTCACGTCGGTTTGTACCTAAATTCGATGGCATTATACACTGGGAATGAGCCGTTGCTTTGCAAGGTGTTCCCTTTATCCTTTGGGGAAATCGCATCGGACTGGTTTCACAAGTTACCGAAAGGATCTATGAAAACCTGAGAAGGTTTGGCCAAAATGTTTTTGGCCAGGTTCGTGACAAACAAGCTGCAGCCGTTGAGGGTTGACGCTCTGATGGCCCTGAGAATTAGCGAGGACGAAAGCCTTAGGGCCTATGCCAAAAGGTATTATGAGGTATTCAACTGAATACCAGGATCCAACCAGGAGGTGGCGGTCGTATCATTTAAGAACGGCCTGAAAGATGATTGTCTGCTCTGAAAATCACTAGCAAAGACATTGCCCAAAAGCATGGAGGAACTCATGGCCAGGATAGAAAAATATGCCAGGGCCGAGGAGGACACACCGGGGACAAAGGTATCGAAACCAGAGAAGAAACACGGCTCGCTGAGGCGAGGCCGAGGTGATGATGGATACAACAACCAGAGATAGGGTTAAGGACTGCATAAGCAGTCACGACTGTATTCTGAATCCCTGTCTATAAGGTCTTGGAGAAAATTAGAAATCAGCCCTATTACAGAACACCAGTAAGGGTACCGAGCGAATTTATGGGAAGAAGCCCTGGCAAGCACTGTGCTTACCACAATGAAGCTGGACATCTGACTTAGGGATGCAAAGCCCTGAAGACACATCTAGAAGACCTTGTAAGACAGGGCCATTTAAGGGACCTGGTGGACAAGGCCAGGACGAGGGAAGAGGAGGCAAGACTGCTCGAGGCACCAATAGCACCACCCCCACCAGTACCATAACAGCAAACAGGCGGACCCCGAGTGATCAATGTGATCCAATCGAGGGTGAATGAGAATGAGATCAGGGAGGAAACCCAGAAGGTAAAGCACCTACAACATGTGTCTCAGGTCGGGAAGAAGAGACCTAGGGCAGACGAGAGCAATGGACCAGTGGTGTCCTTTACAGAGGAAGACCTAGAGAAGGTGCAACATCCACATAACGATGCCTTGGTAATATCCCTTCAGATTGGGGAGTGCCAAGTAAAGCGCATCTTAGTTGACCAAGGCAGCTCTTGTGACATCATGTATGTCAGGTGTTACAAGGAGCTTGGCCTTCACCAAGATGACTTGGAGTAGTCTAATAGCCCAATGGTTAGGTTTAATGGAACGTCGACGTGGCCCCTGGGAGCAGCAAGTTTGGAGGTGCAGGTTGGCACCAAGAAGCTAAAAACAGAGTTCACCATAATCGACACCCCCTCCCCTTACAATACTATCCTAGGAAGGCCATGGCTACATGCAATGGGGGCTGTTCCCTTAACATTGCATCAGCTATTGCGGTTCTTAACAAAGCATGGAATAAAGGAGGTTAAAGGGGATCGGCTGCAGGCAAAGAATTACCCCATGGCAGCAATGAAATCCACCTGCAGAATACAAGAACCAGAAACGGCAGAGATCGAGGATGAGGACGTGGAAGTCTTGGAGGACGTCGGCAAAGAGCCAGCTGAATAGAGTGAAGAAGCCTTGAAGAAAATCCTTGTCCAGCAAGGGGATAAGGAACGCTTCTTTCTTCTCGGCTCGGGCTTAGCCGAGGAAGAGGAAAAAGAACTAGAGGCATTCTTGAGAGCAAATCTGGAGGTGTTTGCATGGACGCCCTACGAGATGCCTGGCATTGACCCCGAGGTCACTTGCCACAGATTGAATGTGGACAGGTCGGCCAAACTTGTCATCCAGCGAGCAAGAAGACCGACATTAATGCATATTGAGGCAGTAGAAGAGGAAGTAAACGGACTTCTGGAGGCCAGAGCCATTTGAGAGGTAAATTACCCGACATGGCTATCAAACACAATGGTGGTGAAGAAAAAGAATGGTAAGTGAAGGGTCTGTGTGGACTTCACCAGCCTGAACAAGGCTTGTCCCAAAGACAGTTTTCCATTATCCAAAATTGACTAATTAGGGGATGCCACTTCAGGGCATGGAATGATGAGCTTCGTAAATGCCTACAGGGGGTACCATCAAATAGCTATGTACCCCCCAGATGAGAAAAAAACTGCATTTATTATCCCAAAAGGGCTATATTGCTACAAAGTAACGCCTTTTGGATTGAAAAAAGCAGGAGTAACTTACCAGAGATTGGTAACCAAGATGTTCAGACATCTAATTGGCAGAACAGTAGAGGTATACATAGATGACATGGTCGTGAAGACCAAGGAACCTAAGGATCATCTAGAAGACCTAAAGGCAGTTTTTGACATCCTTAAAACATATTGGCTCCGACTCAATGCATCAAAGTGTGCATTTGGAGTTGGGTCTGGTAAGTTCTTGGGATATTTGGTGACCAGTAGGGGCATTGAGGCCAGCCCAGATCAGATCAAGGCTATCTTAGAACTGAAAAGCCCGACGTCGGCAAAATAGGTGCAGATGTTGACTAGAAGGGCTGCAGCCCTGAATAGGTTCATAAGTAGAAGCTCAGACAAGTGCAAACCTTTCTTCAGCTTAGTGAAGAAAGCCACAGACTTCTTGTGGACCGAAGAGTGCGAAGCCGCCTTGGCTGACTTGAAGAAGTATTTGACCACAGCTCCAGTTCTCTCGAATCCAATACCTAGAGAGGAGTTGTTCTTATACTTGGCAGTTTCAGAGCACGCAGTGAGTGCAGTAGTAGTCAGAGAAGAAAATGAGGAGCAAAAGGCAGTTTACTACGTGAGTAAAACCCTGGCAGATGTAGAGACCATGTACTTACCCTTGGAGAAGTTAACACTGGGTCTAGTAATGGCTTCCAAGAAGCTGAACCATTACCTTCAAGCCCACAAAATTGTGGCGTTAACTGAGCATCCTTTAAGGTCCTTGTTGCAGCAAGGAGATCTGACAGGTAGAATAGCCAAATGGGCAGTGGCCTTGGGCCAATATGACCTGGAATTCAGACCCATGACAGTAATCAAAGGCTAAGTCTTAGCCGACTTCGTGGCTGAATTCACACCTGACGCCATCATACATCGGGCTCCATTAAACTAAGGTATTCAATGTTTAAATGAGCAAGGAAAAACCCAGCAAGGGACAGCAGAATAAAGGAACAAAGAGAAACTTAGGCCCTGCAGTATTTACATCGGCGACTCCTTTCAGTTGTTTTTTAATGGGAGTTCAAACCGATAAGGAACGGGGGTAGGAGTAGTACTAGTATCACCAGATAGGCAGATACTGGAACAATCCATTCGTTTGGGGTTTAGGGCCTCAAACAATGGAGCAGAATATAAAGCACTAATCACAGGGTTAAAACTGGCAGTAGCCATGGAAGCCGACGAGGTAATAGTCTTCTGTGACTCCCAACTTATAGTCAACCAGGCAACAGGCGAATATGCAGCCCGAGATGAAAGGATGTCGGCCTATGCAAAAGAAGTGGGCAGACTGGTAGCCTTATTTCAAAATTGCCAACTACAGCAGGTCAGCCGAGATGACAACAGCCACGCCGATGCTTTGGCCAACCTGGCTAGTGCAATGAAGCCCGGAGAGGCAATAATGATAATGGTTGACTACTTGTCACGTCCAAGCATAGAACCACTGAACACAGAGCGTGAAGCAATGTGTGTGAAGATGGGACCAAGTTGGATGGACACAATAATAGTATTCCTTAGAGATGAGAAGCTTCCAGATGACCGAAAAGAGGCGCACAAGGTCAGACTGAAGTCGGCAAGTTTCAGTTTGACAGCAGAAGGACATCTTTACAGAAGATCTTTTACTGGACCCTTTTTGAGATGTGTGCATCTTGCATAGGTTGAAGATTTTCTGTACAAGATACATGAAGGAGTATGTGGAAGCCACACTGGGGGCAGGTCACTTGCTCATAAGGCCATTACTCAGGGGTACTGGTGGCCCTACATGCAGAAGGATGCTGAAGCCTATGTTAAAAAGTGCGATAAGTGCCAAAGGTTTGCACCTTTGATACATCAACTAGCAGCAGACTTGAATCCGGTGTCCAACCTTTGGCCATTTGCCCAACGGGGCATGGATCTTGTTGGAAAACTGCCTCAAGTAACTGGACAAAGGAAGTACCTGCTGGTGGCAACAGATTACTTCACCAAATGGGTAGAAACTGAACCCCTTGCCAAGATTCGGGACATTGATGTGAAGAATTTCATATGGAAGAACATCATCACCAGATTTGGGATCCCAAAAGTAATAATAGCTGACAATGGTACATAGTTTGACAATAAGCTAATCAAGAGCTTCTATGCAAAGTTCAAAATCAAGAATTATTTTTTCAACTCAAGTTTTCCTCAAAGCAATGGACAAGCAGAAGCATCCAACAAAGTTATCTTTGATGGGATTAAGAAGAGACTGCAAGCAGCAAAGAGAAAGTGGGTAGATGAATTGCCCAGTGTACTCTGGGCAATCGGACTACGCCGAGAAGATCAACTGGGGAGTCCCCATTTGTCATGACTTATAGCACAGAAGCAGTCATTCCTTTGGAGGTCAGCATCCCAGGGATTAGAACCCAAGGAGTGGAGATGGAACTAATGATGTACTTTTAGCCTGAGATGTGGATCTGCTAGAAGAAAGAAGGGAGAAAGCAGTAATTTAGCTAGGGGCATACCAACAGCAGCTTGCCAGGGCTTATAATAAGAATGTGAACCCGCGAGAGTTCCAAGTTGGTGACCTCGTCCTGAGAAAGGTTGTCGGTAACAAGAAAGATCCTAGAGAGGGAAAGCTTGACCCAAATTGGGAGGGACCCTATAGAATCACCTCGATCTTGGGCAATGGGGCATATCGGCTTGAAGACAGCAAAGGCAAAGAGTTGTCAAGACCTTGGAATACTTGCAAATTGATTTTTTTTTTAATCATTAAGAGTTTCTTGTTTTTAAAAGATTTTGTGTTATTAGCTGAAGTAATAAAGTTTTAGTTTGATTTTCAAACTTGTGTAGTGTGATTGACCAGATACTTGACGATGTTTCTAAGCGAAACATGACGAATAACTTAGACTTATTATATGGCAGAGTACCCTTACTTGCATATAATAGAGTTGAACTAAGTTGACGATATTTCTAAGCGAAACATGACGAATAACTCAGACTTATTATATGGCATAGTAGAACCCTCACTTGCATATAATAGAGTTGAATTAAGTAGGTGATGTTTCTAAGCGAAACATGACGAATAACTTAAACTTATTATATGGCAGAGTAGAACCCTTACTTGCATATAATAGAGTTGAACTAAGTTGGCAATGTTTCTAAGCGAAACATGACGAATAACTTAGACTTATTATATGGCAGAGTAGAACTTTTACTTGCATATAATAGAGTTGAACTAAGTTGGCGATGTTTCTAAGCGAAACATGACGAATAACTTAGATTTATTATATGGTAGAGTAGAACCCTTACTTGCATATAATAGAATTAAACTAAGTTGGCGATGTTTCTAAGCGAAACATGACGAATAACTTAGACTTATTATATGGCAAAGTAGAACTTTTACTTACATATAATAGAGTTGAACTAAGTTGGTGATGTTTATAAGCGAAACATGACGAACAACTTAGACTTATTATATGACAGAGTAGAATTATACTTATATATAAAAAAGTTGAACTAAGTTGGGATAACCTGGACTTGTCATATTGGCAGAGTTAGACTCAGATTGGAACTAAGTACATGTCAGTCAGATTAACAAAGAGATCGAGGTTGGTTACCTCGACTAGTCTTGGTTTAAATCTGACCTCAGTCAAAGCCCCAGGTTTAATGAAAACCCAAGTGGAACTTAGGTTCACATTAGGGGACAGAGGGCTGGAAAATGATGCTTGGAGATTGGTTTAACACTTGTTGAAATTTTAAGAAAAATTTACAAGTTGAAGTTAAAACGAGGTTATGTTAAAGGAAGATTGGTTTAACACTTGTTGAAATTTTAAGAAAAATTTACAAGTTGAAGTTAAACCGAGGTTATGTTAAAGGAAGACTGGTTTAACACTTGTTGAAATTTTAAGAAAAATTTACAAGATGAAGTTAAACTGAGGTTATGTTAAAGGAAGACTGATTTAACACTTGTTGAAATTTTAAGAAAAATTTACAAGATGAAGTTAAACTGAGATTATGTTAAAGGAAGACTGGTTTAACACTTGTTGAAATTTTAAGAAAAATTTATAAGTTGAAGTTAAACCGAGGTTATATTAAAGAAAGATTGGTTTAACACTTGTTAAATTTTAAGAAAAATTTACAAGTTGAAGCTAAGCCGAGGTTATCTTATAGGAAGTTGGTTTAACACTCGTTGAAATTATGAGAAATATTTCCAAGTGTTAGGACAAAGCCAAGGAAAACTGTTAGTGGGAATAGCCGAAGTATTCCATATCAAGAAGATTACACAGTCAAGGTGTATATTGAAAACATGAAAATTATTCTGAGTATGAAGAGTCATACAAGAGTAAAGGAAAACAAACATACAATCACATCGAAAGAAGAAAGTTATACTTGCATTCAGATAAGGAAGTTCAAATACAAAAGGCACTTCGGCCTGACATTAAAAAGTAATTGTTCAGATTGCAAAGGTGGCACGTCGGCCAAATTAAAGCTTACACTGTTTCAAAAAGAAATAAAAAAGTACAAGGTACAGAAAAAAGAGAAAAACATCAAACTAAGACTCTTCGGCGTCTCTGGCTGATTGGGTCTGGAGTTCAGAGGACAGCTGAGAAGACATCTCGGCTGCCCTTTCAACTGCGAGCTCGACATCCATTTCTTGAAGAGTTTGGTCGAGGCTCTTGTCGGCAATAGGCGCGTCTGATGTTGCCTTCTCAGGAGTAGCGTCTTTGGAAACCTCATCCTCCTCATCCTGAGTCAAGTCGACTTGCTCATTCATAATAGGGGACTCGGCCCCAGCAGCTTCTTTCTTTTTCCTCACCAAAGCTTCCTCATCGGACTCAGTATCATCTTCAGATTGGCTTGGAGTAGGGGGGAATGGCAGGAAGAGGTCACCAGGATTCTTGAGGGGGGAGTCCTCGGGGACATCAAGCTTTTTGAGGGCAGTCATCCAACCAAGGGTGAAACCCTTGTTGCATGCCTACTTCACTTGCTTTTTATAGTCCTCCTTGACGTTGGCTGCCCCCTCAGCGTACGCCTTCTCGTCGGTGGCCTTGATCTCGGCCTCTTTTGTGGCCAAGGCATCTTGATGTTCTTTTTGGGCCTCCACCATCTTCACCTCAACCTCTTTCTTTTCGACCGCAAGGGCCTTGGCGATGACCTCTGCAGCGTCAGTCTTTTCCTCGGCCTCGCCTTGAGCCTTCTTGGCCGCGTTGGCCTAATCTGACGAGGTCTTCACCCTTGCCTCGGCCTTTTTTATGGCCTTCTGTAAAGCAGCGACCTCTCTGATCTTGTCGGCCAACTTCTTCCTCATTTCAAAAGCTTGTATTGAGAAGGAGTGGGCGTACTGGATCACCTGAAAGAAAATGGACTGAACAAAAATTAGTAAAAATTCTCAAAGTATGGAAAAAATAGAGAAAGAAAAATACAAAGTGAAAGGGACTTACTTGAACGGAATGCTGTAGCATTAAAGCGAAGTTTTCATATTCACTCATCTCGACGTTACAATTAAGATCGTTTGGAAGGAGTAAAGCCGTAGAGAGGGCGACGCTGACCTCAAGATCAGTCGTGCTATCACCAACTCTGACCGGCTTGTCCTCTATAGTGATAAGAGGAGCCGAGGGTGCATATGATTTCATGGACCCCGAGGTTGTGGCCAACTCTAACCTCGGCGTCTTTGACCGAGTTGCTTGGGATGGTTCGGCCTTGGCAGGCCTCTTCTCGGCGGCGGAGGGGGTCTTCTCACTCTCAGCCAATTTTGAAATATGTAAGGTGTCCTTAGTATCAATCTGAGTCACCGTTGCCTTAGGCTGACCCTTCTTCAGTCTTTTGGGCTTTGGCTTTGGTTGAGGCTGGGACTGTGCTGGTTGAGCATTGACAATGTCAGGGATGTCGGCTAGAAGATCTTCTGCGACTGCTTTCTTGCGGCCCATCTCAGCAGCGATTGTAGTTCGGCGTCTTCGTCGGTGTTGAGACGGAGGGATCAGATATGGAGCCGAGGTTGATGGTTGCTCAGCTAGATCAGAAGTTGATCCTTGATCTGGCTGAGATGATAAAGTTGCTGGAGGAGTTGTGACGGATGGAGGAAACTTGCTCTTCTTCTTTGGGATATCAGGAAGGACCGACTTATATGTCGGATGTAGTTGAGCAGCAGGGGGACTCTCCCCTTGTGAACTAGCAGATCCAACAACTTTTTCAAGCCTTTGCTCGGGAAGAAGGATTTGCAGAAGTCTTTTGCAAGTTGGGGAAGAGCTGTAATAAAAACAGACGTTAGAACGTATAAAAAGAACAAAGTATTGAAGGCTTTGAAAACAAGTAAGTATAAACACTTGGCTCTTACCATTACCCTCTACAAAAACTGTTCGGCTAAGAGGGTAGAGGTGGAGGTCCTTATCTAGAGCGAACTCCTAGTTTCTCGAGACAATGAAGTAATCGTCCCTGACTCCCTTGTTGGAGTCTGGGAGATCGGCAACGAGTTTGTGTTCGGTGGACCTCAGTTTAAGGTAGTAGATGTAGCATTTTTCTAACTTAAGGCCACACATGGTGTAGCAGTATTGAATGTCAGCTAATGTTACCCTAGCTTTCTCTTGTTCGGCTAAAGCTATTATGCCGTTGATAACTCGGTAAGAATTGATGGCGAGTTGTATTGGGTTCAACTTGTAGTAATGGAGGATTTCTCGGAAAAGGATGTTAAGTGGGAGCCTAAGTCCACACTCTATAAAAACTACGACTGGGAAAGGCATGGAGTCAACTGTGGGCATGATGAAGTTATCCTCCCCAGCCAACCTCAGATGAACATCGGCTGGGATAGAAAACTCCTGCCTGAAATATTGTAGCTTGGTTGGGGTGTCTACCCTATGCTTCCACATACCCATAATGTCAGCTTGGGGGAAGGTGTTGGATTTCAAAAGGAAGTGTTCTGTGAAGGTTTGAAGGACCTCGGCTAGAACCTAAATGTGTACTGTGGAAAGAATTTGTGAGTCTCTAAGGGGAATTTGTTTCAGTTCTTTTTAAGGTTCGTAAGTTCTACAAACGAATCCCAAACCTAAGTCTAGGCAAATGAAGATTGAAGGCAAGAATCTGGAAAAAAAACATAGAAAAAAGAAACAAGAACAAAGATTCAGAATCAAGAATGATGATGCTTTATCAGGAACACTGTAACAGAGTGTGTGCAAGGGTGCAAGGCCAAGAACAGTGGCAAAGTAAGCAAAGTGTGTGGATACATGTGTATACCTAGAGATAGGTGAAATAGAATATGTTTTAAACATACAAGGGGAGAAATTTGAAGCACAGATAGGAATGGGGGCATATGAATATGTTCAAATGCGATTAATAAGAAGAGACAGTAGAATATGAAAACAAGAAATTAAAACGAAAGAAGAAGCAGTGACTTACCAAAGAAAATGAGGCCGATGTAAAGTACGCCGGTGTCGAACGGTGGCAATGAGCAAAGAGCTACAGCAAAAACCTCGCTGGAAGAGAGAGTGAAAGTGGTCACAGAAAGCTTCACGAGAGCAACAATGGCGGATTTGGGAGAGAAAAAGTTAGAGAGAGAAAAAGCTAGGAGCTTGGGAACGGAGATACGAAAGTGAAGAGACAGAGAGGTAGAAGGGATTTTGATCGAAACCATGGAATGGTGGCAAAATTATAATCAATGTGCCTAGGGTGACGTGCCTGTCAGATGGCACACGCATGAGTGATGCGACTTGATGGCGCGTGTCAGGTATGGCTCAGTAGGGGAAAAACGCGTGACAGAAACGGTTGAAATGTTGTGCGTGACAGCTCACACGCGTGATAAAACTCTTGGAGTTCATGATTTAATGAAGCAATGACATCGGCTACTAGGGCGGTCTCAGCTCGATAAACTTGAAAAAACTTGGTTATTGGTTTTAAAGCATTGGTGCAAATGCAAAGCCGACGTGTGGCAACCTCAGTAATAGGAGATAGAACAAGTTTAGCTGACGTGCTATGAGTTCAAATGATATAGGTTCCATCACCTCAGTATGCCGAGGTAATAGAACCTAGGGGGCAGTTGTGGGGACATAAATTTTGAATGACGACATGTGGCCGAGGTGTCACTGAAGTGCCAGCCGGGGTGTTACATGTCCTGGTCATGATGCTGAGATGATCTCGGCTAGGCCGAGGTTATCTACGAGAATACCGGAATCCAGGATAAGCGGATAAGGGACAAGAGTCCTAGAATGGGAGAAAACTTTAGTTTGGGAAAAGATAAGACTCTTAAAGAGTTTATCCTAATCCTACTGGGAGTCCAAGATTAGCAGTAATCCTAAGTCCATTGAAGCCAGGCTTCTATTGGGACTAGGATTGTGTTGGCTATAAAAGGGAGGCACCCCCATGGGTCTAAGGTACGCTTTTATATTCTGAATAGTGAGTTAAGCACTTTTGCTATCTTTAAGAAATAACTAACTTGATCGTCGGAGTGCCTCCGAGTGGACGAACTGCTGCCGAAATCTCATCTTTCTGTTACAGGTCATTCAGGCATCATCTATTCTGTCAGTACTCTCCAGTTGAATACTAATTTGGCAGTGTGGTCAGAAATCTACTCACACAATTTTAATGTAATTTTACTTTAAGGTATAATTGTAATAAAAAAAGAGATGAGAATTGGAAGGTCCAAAAAAATTAGATAAGTGCAAATAGCTCTCAAACTTAAAGGTGTGTATTTGCAATTTACCTAAAACATTAATATTATACGTAAAATTTCTTCAACTTAATGATGTGAAATGAATTGAAGTAATCTAGCTCAACTCTTAAAATTTTCATATTTCAAGATTTTTATATGATTTCATGGCAATGAATGATTTGAAACAAGAAGACATGTGTTAGCAAAAAATTATCTAGTGTTCCGGAAAGATAACATGGTTGTGTGTAACTAATGGTTATTTTGTCATTTCTCAATATTTTTTTGATCAGATGTCATTTTTCCATATTGTTTTTATATTTTTGGACTAGGAAATTCTACTTACACCACTAATTAAATTTTATACGCTCTCAAAATTTAATTTTTTAATTATATATTTTATAATTCTTTTATTATCCTCATCCCTAACCTTTCTCCTTCTCCTTACACCAAAATTAGGGTTAGGCATAGGGTTATCTGAACCGCACAACCCACCTAACCTGAACTTATCCGCATACAAATGGGCAGTTTCGCAAACACAATGCAGACGGATGCGGCTTAGAATATGACATGATTATGGGTAGTGGGTTTAACCCACACCCGTAAGAATCCGTCCACACTTAGATTTATTTTATTTTATTTTATTTTTTTAAACCTGGACCGTTATTATTGTATTATTGCATTTTGGATAAATATAAAAGTTAATAAAGAATTACTTTTAGGTAAGTTTAGAATTTTGAATGATTTTACTTTAATTGTATTATTGGATAGTAGATAGTGAATGAGATTGATGATCTAGTTTAGGATTTTGAAAGATGTGCTTGTGTTGGTTTATGATTTGCTTTACAAATTTAGGAGTTTGAATGGTTTGTTTGTGTTAGGAATTGATTTTGTTGTGTTTTTAATTTTATAAATTTTAATTCATTAATTATTAATGTTGAAGTATTTTAGAAAATAGGGGGAAAAGGGTCCAAAATAAATATTTACAAAATGAGAAAAAAAATGCTCCAAAATAAATTTGTAAAGAAAAAAGTTCAATTTGCAAACCGCCCACAGCCGCTCACACATTCGCGAACCCTATCCGCACAAACTGCAACCTGCATTGCGAGCAGTTGCAGATTGAATTTTCTCCAAACAGCATACATGCGGACGGGTCCAAACTGATCCGCAAACAGTCCAAAACCAAACCACGACTACTCCTACCCAAAACCTACGGTAACATTTGGTTTAGTTTTAGAATCATGATTTAAGAATGAAGTTGTATTTTGAGTTTGTAAGTTGTTAAATTATGATTTGAAAAGAGAAAATTTATTTGGTTTTGAGTTTTGCATTGAATTTTGAATTTAGTTTTGAATTTTTGAAATGAGTTTTGAAATAAGAAAAGTTGTTTGGTTATGAGTTTTGAAAAGAGTTTTGAAAACTTAATTAAAAAATTTGTAACTCATAACCAAACACACAATTTAAAGCTCAATTGAAAATTTTATTCAAAACTCATAACCAAACTCTTTTTAAAATTTAATTCAAAAAAATAATTATTGAAAAAAATTAATTTTTTATTTAAAATATTAATTTTTTATTTAAAATATTAAACAATATATTATTTTTTGTTTAAAAAAAATATTCAGCTAGTACTTTATAAAATTACTTTTGATTGTATTTTTTTAAATTTTTTTGTTTAAAAACAGTCTTAAAAAAAATTCTATATTTAAAAAATATCAAAAACAAATATAAATTTTTTGTTTTCAAATAATAGGTTGTAATTGCAAAAAAAAAAATTGGTCAACCTGCCGAACGTCCGGAGGGATACCTGGGCGAACGACTTGGTAGACCCAATCTGCAAATTCAAAATTCAAAAACTCTACTCTGCCACACATGTATTGAAATATGTATTCAAATGTGGTCTTGGAATTAATTTTTGAAAACTTAAATCAAATATAGTATTCAAATATAATGGTAGAATTATGATTTGAAACTTAAACTAAACAGAGCCTAAAAAATTCTAACCCTAATTCTCCCCTATCGCCACCACCTCCATTGGCCCACTATCGGCTCCGCCACTCTACCACCTTTTCCCTCTACCCAGCCCCTCTCCACTTCACTCCTTTCCTTCATGTATTACATAGTTTCAGATAACTCATGTATCAAGTGTAAGCATCTGATATAAATACTAGATTTTGAATCAAAACCAGACCTAAACAACATTATTAGACAAGAGAGACAATGGAAGTTGCAGTGGTGAGAAGACAGATAATCAAACCATCTCGCCCAACTTCTTCCCACCTCCACCATGTTTGACCCTCTTTTCTCGATCATATAAACTCTCTAATTTTTAGTTCATTAATCTATTTCTACTCATCGTTGTCGTCAAATTCAGAAACCAACAACAAAAACCCATTAGTAGAAAGACTTGATTTGCTAAAAAAATCACTTGCAATGACATTGGTCGAGTTCTACCCATTTGCCGGATAGTTCAAAGACTCCGATTTTCTCTCCATTCACTACAATGACGAGGGTGCTCACTTCTTTGAAGCCCAAGCCAATTGCCAACTCTTCCTTTAGATTTGTTAGGGCTAGGGTTAGGGTTAGGACTTTTTATGTTGTGGGTGTAAAGAGAAGAAGGACGGTTAGGGGTGAGGGTAATAAATGAATTATAGAAATTATAAAAATATAAAATAAAAAAATTGAATTTTGGGGGTGTAAGGAGTTAAATTTGTGATGTAAGTAGAATTTTTCTTTTGGACCATGTAAGTACATAGATCTTCGCTATTAGTTGGACATACCGTCGAATCAGGATCCTCTCCTTACCTCCCTACTTGCTAGGTCATTGGATCCATTTTTGGGCCCAATTTTGATGATCTGAACCGTTTACATTTTAAGATTTGTTAAGTATATCATACCTATAAAAAATTAAGTTGATTGGATATCAGAAAACATATGTTCGGAAAACTATTTATTAATTTTTTTTTAAAAATGATTTTTAGTTCGATGATGCGAACATGTAGTTTTTGATATCCAATCAATTTTATTTTTTACGAGTATGATATACTCAATAAGTCTTAAAATGTAAACAGTTCGGATCATCAAAATTGGGCTAAAAAATGAGCCAATAGCCCAACAAGTAAGGAGTCAAGGAGAGAGAATAAAGAGAAGATCCTGATTCCAAATTGCCACCGTAAAATTTCCAAAAGATTAGATAATTACTCTATTAGAGTCAACCAAAATCACAAGTAAACTTAGATGAAAAAAAAAAAAAGGGAGCCCGCTAATTGTGCTGTAAACTAGCTTTATGAATAGTAATAACAAATAATTGGTATAATCAAATCACAAATAGAAAAAAAAATGTGATTGTCATTGGACTTTTGGAGATTGATTGGCCCCTATAATTCTAGTCCCTCCTTGAAAATTTTATTACCATGTTTGGATCTTCCTATTTTTTCTTTTTCTTTTTTCATTTTTCCCTGATATCCATTCATTCCCTTTTCTTTTCACTAAATCAACAAACACATAATGTTGTTTGATAATTATAATTGCATTTCTAGAAGGGAAGTTAAGTAAAACCGAAAGTTACACAAGCACCAGTTAAAAATCTTTAAGATCCATTGATTACATAATTGAGCTGGATTACTTGCACTAATTTGATTGACATCATTAACTTGAAGAAAATCAATTTAGCTTTTGGTGACTTTTCTTCAGGTTGACATTATCAAGAGCCTAGCTGCGAGCACAGAAATCGCGGTTATAGAATCAGTTACATAATTGAGCTAGATTACTTGAACTGATTTGATTGACATCATTAACTGAAGAAAATCAATTTAGCTTTTGGTGACTTTTCATGAGGTTGACATTATTAAGAGTTCTGCTACAACCATAGAAATCGGTCATAAAATTAAAAATGAATAAAATTTCATGAGATTTGTTACTGAACCCACTTTTGAAAATTGTTATTCATTCATATATATCTTATATTTGGTTTATGTGTTTGTAGACTTAGGATTTGTTTGGCAAGTAGATTTGGACTAAAATAATCACATAAGATAAAATTAGTTTTTTAGCCAAATAGATAAATAAATTGTCACATTCAATTTATAATTATTTTATTTTTTCTCTTATAAAGTTAAAAAAGTCAAAAAAAATTATCCCAAATGAGATTTTTTAGTCTCAGATTAAAATAGTCGAAAAGTTAAAAAAATAACTCATATCCCAAACGAGCTCTTATTCAAAAGTAAAAGTTAGGTGTTATGAGTGTGTAAACAATACATACTTTTTGATTGCTGTAAAATTAGTGAAGCCTACCATTTTGGGTGGAATAATTACATTTTTTTGATATAAAATTCTCATTTTTCGATCAATCATATTTTGTGTATTTAAATGGTGGAATAATTACATTTTTTTGATATAAGATTCTCATTTTTCGATCAATCACATTTTGTGTATTTTTTATACACTAAGAAGTGTGTGAACGATTCATTTTTCATTGCTTTCTTAGTGATTTGTCAAAAAAGATTGTTTGGTTTCGTTTTCTTGAAAACAGTTTTCAGAAAATTCTACTTTCTTATTTTTCGTATTTTTTTGTTTCTATTAAATTTTTAAATATTTTAAGCATTTTTTTCATTTTTAGACACACTTAACATAAATACACATAAAAGTATAATTTTAGTGAAAAAAATCTTTTAAAAATTCAATAAATACCAAAAATACAAAAAAAACACAAACAAAAATTTAGTATATTTTTTATATTTTTATGTATTTGTTAATTTTTTAAAATATTTTTTCACAAATTTTTTATTTTTTAGATACATCTAAGTAAAGGTGTATCTAAAAAAGTAAAAAAAAAATGTTTAAAATCTTAAAAACATTCACTAAAAACAAAAAAACATGGAAAACAAAAAACTCAGTTTTCAAAAAACTTAATTCAGAAAATTTAAACCAAACACACTAAATACTGTTCTTACCATCTTTTTATATCATTTTTAGTATATCATCTTATGTGTTGTTACTATATCAATAATGTGTTGACAAATAAGATAATATAGTAACAAAAATGATAGAAACTCTATTTTTCCTGGACTCTCACAACCCCTCACAGACATATGTCAATGAGTGATAGGAGAAAAAAAAATAAAAAATAAAAAGTAAAAAGTTGACCAATCTCAATACATTAGGAGTGATGGGAATCAAGGAAAAATAAGGTCTCCATCTTTTTCCATACAGTAAATGTGATATAAAAAGATAAATATAACAATAGTCTTAAGAGAAAGAGGCATTTGTTGACACGTAAATGACAAGTTAAGATTGTCGATTATTTTTATTTTCCCGTAAACTCAAAAGCCACGCATAATACAATGTATCTTGTGATTCATGCTTGCTGTACACGATTTTTATTTACTTGAATTAGAAAAGGTTGTACAAACAAATATTTTTAACAAACTCTTTTTACAAACTATTGTGGCATGTAATTGTACAAAGTCTTGATATTTAAAATAAAACATGCTATAATTAAGTGATAGGAATAACTCACTGTCATTATCAATTTATAAAAAATGTTTGTAAACAAAAATATATATATATATATATATATAGTATTACTCTGTTGAATTGATAATTGCATTCATTTATGAAATGGTTTGACATGAAATGTGATAGTAAAAAGGAATATGCCTTGTACTTTGTTTCTTTTTTCTCTTCTCTTCTTCTTCTTCTTTTTATTTTTTTACTTTTTAATTTTTTTAAGTTTTGTATTTTATTTTCATTTTAGGGTTAAAAGGAACAAATGAGTTGGATTTTTTTTTTTTTTTTGATTTTTTTGTTTGTCAATCAATAGGTTATTAATTACAAATATGAGAATTACATCAAATTAGATAGGTAGAGGCATAGTTTGAAAGCCAATAACTACTAAGATCAACAACCACTCAAATTGAAAATAAACAATTACAGACAACTCCAAGGATATATCATTAATTTTTATAGTTAGTAAAGTGTAATCAACTGAACTAGGATAGTTGGTTAAATCAGTTAGACTACAGCTTCATTGTTTAAACCAAAAAAAAAAAAGTATACTGAATCAAAATTTCCAAAGTAAAATTTTGAAATTTTTGAACAGTATAGGCCAAGTGAAAACCATATTTATGAAAAGAATAAATTATACAAATCAATAGATTTTGAGATGTTTTGACAAGTCAGTTAAAAGCTGATATTTTAATTTTTTTTTGACTTATTTATCTTTTAATAAATAAAAAATACGAAAAATGATATGACTTAAAATGAAATAAAAGTCGAAACATTTTAACGGCTCCTTATAATTTTATTATATTAACTGATGTGACGTAATAAAATTTTATTCTCACTCTCACCCTTTCTGTTCTCTAGGGTTTTGGATTTCTTTCTCTTCTACGCCTAATGAGCAGAGCTCCTCCCCCAACTATCGCCGGGCGCGAGAGCGGCGTCTGTTCTCTGTCTGTCATGCCCCAGCGGGGCCTCGTTCCGACAAATTTTTGGCTTTATCAGGAGTGGAGGCCCCAATTCACTCCCTCTAACTACCGATCGCCCTCCAAATCGCTCCAATTTCAGTGTCGAGCTTCGTTTTCATGGTCGGGGCTTCAATAGGGTTTTGATGTTCTCTCATTCGGTTCTGTTGCCGTCAGATTGTATCTTCGCTTCCACATTGACGCACTCGAAGCGACTGTGTTTTTCTTGGAAATTCGACTTCTTGGTGTTCATTTGTTGACGCCCTGCCTCACCACAATAATTTAGGAAGAGTGTATTTCTTACACCAAAAAATAAAAATCATAAAACCTAATGTCTTATATTCATTTTTAAATGACCTTTCACTAAATTTCCTCTTTTAATTACACATTACAAAAATGTATTACACGCAAGTGAAAACCCATGACCTGCGGAACTGATTTGGTGCACATATGATAGCACTAAAGCTAGACAAATATCAAGTTTGGGCTGGGTTTGGACTTGGCGTTTAGGTAAAAAAATGTAAAGTTTTTCATATCCAATCCCAACCTAGGTGTAAATTTGGTCCAATCCAACACGGCCCACCTAGCCTTAGACTTGGATCAGTTCATGTTGGGCCTCATAGTCCACCCAGGCCTACGAGCTTGGTTTCAAAATGATGGCCCAAGCCTAAGCCCAAGCCCAGGGTCCCAGGCTGAGCTCGGGTTCGGGCCTAACTGAACTTAATCGGGCCGAGCGTAAGCAATTTTTACACTTCTAGGCTAAAAATTGGCTCCAAAGCCGGATCTTAAAATGATATTGCAATTCCGAGCAAAAAATTCATATATTAAATAAAAATTGAAAATTTTAAAATTTTCGAGATTTTGATTTTATAATTATGTTTCAATTTAAAACAATAAATAACATTCCTAATCAAATAATTAAGACAAATTGGCACAACGATTTAACGTGAAAAAACACAATTGGAACGCCTCCAATTGTGATAAAAAAATCACGGACCAAAGCCACAAGACAATCCATTAAGAAGACAAAAAGGAATTAAATAAGTGTACTTTCAATTACTTAACGAATCCAAGTCAGAATTGAATCGATGTGCTTCTTCCACCACCGTCTTCACCTCAGAATTGTCTTACCCAACATTGAATCCACAATGCCGATGTCCACTTTGAAATCCACTAAAGAACAACTCTCTTTTTTGTAAATAAAAGAAAAAAAACAAACCTTTTGATGATGTTGATATAAAATTCATGAATTCATTGATCATTCTTAAATCATCAAGAAAACATTCATAAAGCACAATCAAATATAAAATGCTTTATTTTTTCTTCCTCTCTAAAAATTTGGATGGCACAAATCTTAAAAACAGAGAACATCGCACTTTATAGAAAACATGATCATGCAGACCGCCCAAGTGATGTGACTAAAGGCGGTGTGAAACATATAGGTTGATCGCTCGAGCGCAACTTTCGCTGCTCGAGCTGTGAAACTTTTTTCCTAGAAGTTCAGGCGCTTTGCAAAAATACTAAATGATTCTTTTCTTCGCTCAAGCACACAAATGACCACTTAAGCGTTCAAATAATTTTGGTTAGGGGTGTACACGGTCCAGATTGGTTCGGTTTTGAGAAAATCCAAAAATCGAACCGATCCTAATTAACGGTTCTATGATTTTGAGAATCAGACCAGACCGTTACACTTGTAAAACCGGACCAGAACCAAACCGAAAAAACGGTTCGGTTTCGGTTTGGTTTACGGTTCCAAAAATTTCTATTTATAGAATAAATTGTTAATATTAGCAAAAAAATTACTTAAACTAATTACATTTAACTCATGATAAAAATTAATAATATTGAGGCATTACTTAATATTACATATCTATACCATCCTAATATTATTAAAATTATAAAAAACCAATTAATAAAAATAAAACTTGATATTATATATATATCTTTTAAAATTCGGTTCGGTTCGGTTCGGTTCGAACCACGGTTTTTTCATAAAATCCATTAACCGAACCGTTTTTACGGTTCTCATATTTCTTAATCCGAAACCGAACCAATTCTTAATTGAACCGAACCAAACCGTATGATTCGGTCTGGTTCGGTCCGGATTACCGGTTTGAACGAATTTTTAGCGACTAAACTTCCTTTTAGTCACTAAAGCCCTGCTTTTCGGCGACTAAACTCTTTTAGTCGTTAAAACCCTTATGTTCGGCGACTAATTCCATTTTAGTCGCCATTTCATGCACTTTCAGCGACGAATTTTTTTTTTTTGGTCGCCATTTGTGTTTTTTTTTGTAGTGATAGTCAGTAAAGTGGCAATGCACAATTCGGATTGAGTTCACATCTAAACGCTTATAACCTCACAGAAACAAAATAGAAAATAAAATTACAATTAAAAGGAGTTTTGTATAACAAAATTACCAATTAAAAACCTAACAAAAACAAATTAAAAATTAAAAATTATAATTTTGTAGTCGAGTTGACATTAATATTTAGCCATGACATTTTAGGTATGAAATTTTTATTTTATTTTAAAGGATTTTTTTTTTGTATATATATAATATAATATAAATTATATGATATATATATATATAATCAAATTGGGCAGAGCTACAAGTACCATTTTCAAATTTGACTCATTTAGGCCAAGTTTGGCATCCTCAAAAAAATTCAAAAAGTCAAAAAGTCACTATCCTATTTAAATTACATCATCTTATTTAAGTCACATCACCTCTCTAAGAGCATCTCCAATGCACTAGACATATAATACTTGTTAGGTAAAATGCCTAGTATGACTCACTTTTTTTAACTCCAATGCACTAGGCATGTAATTAGGCATTTTAGCTCAACTCACATTCACTAGCTACATGTAGCTAGCCTTCAAGGCTAGGCAAAATGTATTTAATCATTAGGATTATTTCCCTCCATCTTTGTTGCTGATGTGGCATTTTATAAAATTAATAGTATTTGGATGAATAGTTAAAATAAAGAGTATGGTTGGAGTAGAAATATGAAACAGTTGATAGGCAAAATAAAATGTATACTTTATAGTAATGTTTAGATAGGTAAAATGCCTATTATCGTTGGAGATGCTCTAACACATCACTTCAAACCCAACCCAAATCCAACTCATATTTCATAAAAAGTCAAAAAGTGCACTTATTTAGTCTTTCCAAACTTGACCTTAATCAGGTAGGTGAGAAGTACTTTTTTCGTGTTGTGGCATCCCAGACTTGCCACACCTTGAGATAGTAAACTTTTATTAAACGAATTTTGAATCTTTTAAGTACTTTTTTCGTGTTGTGGCATCCCAGACTTGCCACGCCTTGAGATAGGCTTAGTTTGGGAAGATTAAATAAGTGCACTTTTTGACTTTTTATGAAATATGGATTGGGTTTGGGTTGGGTTTGAAATAATATGTTAGAGAGGTGATGTGACTTAAATAAGATGATGTGACTTAAATAGGATAGTGACTTTTTGACTTTTTATCTTTTTTCAATCATGCCAAACTTGGCCTTAATTAACAATTGAAAAAGTTATTTCACCTTATATTAAATATCAAATTTAAAGTTTTAAAAGTGTAATACTATTATAATCTAAAAATTAAATTTATTTTTTTATATTTAATAATATAACAATCTATTAAAACATTTAAAGTTACTCGTTTATATTTTTTTTAATCAACAGTAAATCAACTATTTCATTTTTGTCTTAGAAAATAAATTTATATATTTTTTTCTATTCTAATGGCATGTTTGATTGGAAGGATTAGAGCATGGGATTGAGATTATTAATTCGCGGATCCAATTATCCTATGTTTGTTTTGACATTTTATTTTAGGATTATCAATTCAATGGATAATTAATCCAATAAATTTGTAGGATTATTAGTACTGGGGTAGGGGTAGGATTATGAATACCACACTAATTTGATTGAATTATTAATACCTCACTATTAGTCTTGTAGAATCAATCATGATCTAAAAATACAAATTAAAATTGAGAGACTGAACCGGCCATGCGCAGTGAATATAATAAAGATCGTTGTCAATATATGCACTATTATTAGTCACGTGTGGAAGAACATAACATCGACAATAACATCAATGGATGACCTACCAATTATTCTATTGTCTACTAATGGGTTTGTTATGGGCATGATCTTGATGTTTTTTGAAAGCAAAAATGAAAAAGCTATCACTTTTATGGGTTTTGCATTTTCTCTCTCATGTAAATTAGTGAAATAAAAAATGAAATGAATCACATCCTTCACAAGCTTGAGCTATAAGCTAGTAATACATGCATGGGTGTGTGTGAATGTGGATTCTTTTCAAACCTAACTTTATGTTGTCAACAAAGGCTGCGCTTTTGATGCTTCTTTTTGCTGCAAAATTGACAAAATCAAACTCAACTACTTTTTTTTTGGGGTTATTATTATTATTATTATATATATATAAAATATAAATCTAGTAGTTAAAATCCACTTAAAAAAAGAGACCACTGTCTCGTGTGCCTCAACATTTTGGTGGAGGCTGCCCCATATGCTTTTTGGGTCATCTGCACAATTTATTTGACTTTCAAAGGTTTTTAGTTATGTGTTTGTCAAAAAGACAACTATTGTATAGGACACCGCATCTTGTTCTTATAGGTTAGGGTTGATATGTTTTTCATTTTTAGTTTTTTTTTAAGAAAAATAACTTAGACCCCTAGTGGAGGTGATCCTCACCACCTCCATTGATTTTTAATTGATTGAAATTTTTTTTTTTGAGTCTTCCTCTCATAGACCCCACGTAGGGGTGGGGGTGCTGGGTCTGGAGCAGTACTATTGTTTTAATGGTAGGTACAAATGTGATGAAACTTTTAAATAATTTGATAAATAAAAAAGTTATTTAATAGTTTTGGACAATCTGATGAATAGGGAAAAAAAATAGTAGTTATTACATGCAACAATTACCTAAGAATATTTTTAGGAAAAAAATGACAATGTTCACACCAACTAAAGTGTATGGTTTTGTATTAGAGCTAGTGGTGGGTGCAAACATAATAATGTGTTTGTAATTTTATATTAAAATTTTGAGTTGTTTTAATGAATAAGAAAAATGGTTGAGTTGTTTTAGATGGTTTGATGAATAGGAAAGATGGAATAACAGTTATTAAATGTGATAAGAAAAAACGTGTGACAACATTCATACCAAATAACATGTACACTTTATATTACAGAACATATAGATGTAGACTTGTATAAAGATGTTTTATTCAAGAAAGATTTCCAAAATTTGTCAAAAAAATTTCCTGCATTGGTTTGCAAACTGCAGTTCCTTTCCTTATGTTTTCTCACATTTTCTTTTCTTTTCATTTTTTTTTTTTTTTTTTTTGGATGTCTTTGTTTTTGTTTTGTTTTTGTTTTTGTTTTTGTGGTAATTTGGTGAATGAATTGTTTTATAGTTTTGCTTCTACAGATTCACACCAATTTAAGTTTATGACATCTTTGCTTGTTTTAAAAAACAGAAATATGCATGAATTGCTTTACCTACTTTGCAACAAATACTGGTAGGGGAAAAGCCTTTTGGGCCTGTTCAGTCCAGATACAGATAAAGCCCAGCCTGTTAAAACTTAGGCATGTTGGACTTAGGGTACCTTGTCACATTAGACCACTAAGATTTAGGGGAAATAGCATTTTAAAGTGATAGTCCAAAGATTATTGCACTACATGGTGAAATTTTTTTCCGTGCAAGTTTGACACATAAGAAAAACTTACACCTCATGAAAACAAAATTGTTTTTTAACTATCTAATTGAAATGTAATTTTTCTTAAAATTTAATGTAAAGCTAGGGTGGGCATTGCCTAGACTATGTTACGCAAATCCGATCCAATCCGATGCCACATCAAGCTTAAGAATTTCATCTCATATTCATAAATTATATTACAATCCTATGTCCACACAAAAAATTTATATAATAAGTATAAAATAAATATCACAAAAACTAAATATGAATAACTTTGTAGTTGACGACGTCAACACTAGTGTTTTTTTTTTTTTAATTTTTTATTTTATTTTATAGTTTCTACTAGTGTATTTTGTACAAATTCTGCTTACAAGTTAGATAAATTAAAAACTGAAAAATATTAATTATTTTGAACTCACAAGAGATATTTTTTTTAGTTTCTTATTTTTGACTTGCAAAGAAAAAAAAAAAAAAAAAAAAAATCTACAGCCAACAAATCCATATTTCACAAATATGTTTCAATGGTGACTCATTGTTAGAGTTCACCCTCTATAGGTAAGCTATGATGAGTGGGCAACAAATTTTATTGCTAGCTTTATATAGTAAAACAAAAGCGAAGAGATAGTCATAATATTTTTTCCCCTAACAAATCTTAATCTTTTGAACACATAAACTACAAAATTAGGTGTACTACATATCTTTCAATGGGTCCACTAATTAAATTTACTTTATATTTTTGATAGATTTAACTAATCCACTTTAATTATGTTAATCAATGCTAGAAAAGTCGGTGTATGCCCATTAATTTAATTTTATTTTTTATTGACATCTAGGAACTTGAATAACAATTTCGATTCCATTGATCAAATAACTACCATGATAGTGACTGCGGTTTCGGTGTAACCTAGCTTATCTTATCGACTATGATGTCTTAAGATATCCTATTACTACTTATAATATATTATTTCAATGGAATAATTAGCCGACATTATAGAGATCGAGAGATTACAATAATATTTTTTATACAGGTTAGAATATCTTAATTAAGAACCATACTTAGTTAAAGTTTAATACAGATAACGATGTTGACCTCGTGCTAAGAGTCCATTGTTTGGCAGGTGGGAAAATGTAACATTTTTCTTGCCAAGAACTCCAACATCAATTTGAATATATGTCTTGTGGGTTAGTTTTGATTCTTTGGAAATTTTTTAATGTTTTTATGGTTTTGGCTTTGGGATTCTTGGAAATGAAAATTGTGGATTTGATGAGAAGAACAAGAGTTGTGAAACTGACATATCTTGGTTTTTAGCTTTACCCTAGAATTATGAATTATAATAATACTCAAAACATACTAACATAGCTCTTGAAGTTAGTACACTTGCTTTTTTTATTTTATTTTTTATTTTTTTTGGATACTTCCTACAAAGTGTTAAAAACTAAATTCCCACTTTGCATAGGTGGGATTTTCTTTGGTTGAGTTGGCTCAGAACTTGCAGTCATGTACTTAGGTTTTGACACCAAACTTTGACATATGAGAGGGTATTTTCAGACCACCCATGCAAGATTTGTTATTGCAAGATAAGTAATTCTAGCCATATTCTACCTTTTGGCTCTCCTTTATTAACATTTATTTTGCTTTTTTAAAATTTTAAAAAATTGACGCATCTGACAAATATTTAAGATTTTAGTTTTGGTTAGTGAGAAAGTTAAGTGGGCTCTTAGCTTTTCTTAGTAAAAAAAGAACGATCTTTTTTAATTTTTTTTTGACTTATTGTGGGAGCCATTTTTAGGTGCCCAAGCAACGCCGAATATAATGGCATTTAGCACGGTGACCAACGGTCCCATTTCTTGGTAGTCGAGCCGAATAGCAATCAGTATATTTGGTGTCTCATCCAGTTGCCAATCCCTCTCCATAAAGCATAGTGGGAGCATGGGTCTTGATGGGATGCATAGTAGGGGATAAAAACCCAAATAAAAAACTCTATAAAAGGAAATAGAGGGCTTAATGATCAAGTATGTGAGAAAAATGCAGTTTACTTAGACAAAAGATATTTAGAGTGGGAAGATTAACTAGACCGTCGGAGTGTTAATTCCAGCATCTCCCGACTGGAGTTGATTTTCTATTTCAAATGATCATCAGGAGACTACTTCAAGATCTATCTGGATAAAGGAGTATTCCAAATCAATTTCTCCACAATTGGCGCCGTTTGTGGGAATACTCAAACTCATCCATGACAGACCTAACACAAGACCTTCCGCTTATAGATGATAATGTTACACCAGGAATAGTGCATGGGCCAGAAAACATGCCTATACGAAGAGCTCTGAACTTCAACCGACTCTGTTACCTTCGTCCTCAGCACGGAATGTCATGCAAACCCTGATCGACCAAGAAAAACGAAATGAACAATAGATGGAGGATATGGCAGTTGATAACGAGTGCCTACGCCAGGAATTAGCCATATCCCAACACGCGCCACAACATGCCAAGGGTCGGTCGCCAAAGAATAAGGCAAAATAGCACCGCCGCCCTCGAAGAAATGATGAGGAGGGTAGCGACTTAGGGTCATCAGGCAAGGAACTCAGAAAGCGGGGTTGACTAAATACCTCAGATTCATCGAGCGACAGCCCACAAGTACGGCACAAGCATAATAGCAAGAGCGATGCCTTTGACGACAATGAGCACATCTGTTCAGAGGCCATTCTGCTAAACACATTCCTTTTGGTAAACACTCGGTCGAATAAACATAGAGTGCCCTACTTGAGCAATTCATAACGCGCGCAACAGTAGCCTATTTTTTGACAAATGTTTCCACATATGCCTCATATGAATAAATGTCGAATACGTCGAATTAGTAGAGAATCAAACCAACATGTTTTAATTAGTACATGAGACGAATTTAAATCATGGTCAAATAAAAAGAAGCTTCAAAGCCGTTTTCATTAATAAACTGATCCAATACAAAAGCCACTTTATACATGAAAACAACAGGCCCCATTAAAAACAAAAAGCAACACAAAACAACCAAATCAAAACACACACTAGCAAAGTCCTTAATGGTGCTACTTATAAAGTCAATTGTATTATCTAATCTACTCTAATTGGTAACAAATCTTCATATCTCCTCAGGGTCTGACTCTAGGGGCTCCACTTCCTCTTGTTCGTAGGGAATCGGCAGGTCGAGTGTGACTTTTGCAGCCTTTAAGGCTTTGAACCACGCGTGTCTGAATCCCCTGTTCTTAAACTTCAAGGCCTCATCGACGTACAGCTCTTTCGCGGCCAATTCTCCAGCGTCAAAAGCCATATTTTTCGCCTCTTCAGCTGCTGAATGAGTTTTTTGTAGTTTGACCCTGAGATTCTCCAACTCCACTTGCACCGTTTGTAGAGTGGACTCTGTTGCGTTAGCCCTTTCTTCGGCGGGGCGGCGCGATGCAGCAAATCCACATGCTTGGTTTTCTCTTCTTCCACCACGGCTTTGGCACGCTCATCTTCTGCTTTTTTGGCTTTGGCTTTAGCCTTCTAAGTGGCAATTGCCAAATCCGCGATAGCTGATTTAGACTTGATCTGCTTGTTCTCCACCTCAGTCCTTAATGAACTGATTAATTCCATAGCATCATGTTAACGACGGCCGATTTCGGCAATACACTTGGCAGCTTGCAATGAAGAAGGCAGTGAGCCAAAAATAATATGTAGAAACCAAAACAAAAAGGCGTATAAAGCACTTACCATAATGGCTGACTGCGCAACTAAAGCAACCAAAACCATACCCGGTTCGGCACGAAAAGTAGCCTTATCAATCAGAAAGGCGATTGTTGTGGTAACACCTAGCGCCACTATAGGATCCTTCACTGCAGAGGCACCGGTCAAAATTAACGAGCCCTTGGCTTTCGGCTGAATAATAAATGGCGCCGAGAAATCGACAGGGATAGAGGGCCTCAGCTTCTTCTCCAATGGTTGTTTTGCCACTTCAAAGGCTTCAGTTTCGGCGGGACATTACTTATCCCTTTGCTCGGTAGATGGGTCCTCTACTGTCGGTTCAAGGGTGGTTTGCGCCGATTCTACCGGTTTGGTCTGCGCAATTTCAGTCACCAGCTGAGGTTCTTGACTTTCCTCAGAAGTTGTTGTCTTTTTTCGTGTAGCCATTTTTTCGGCATTTTTTCTTCTAACAAATTACATAAAGGATTCGCCTGCCATATCCTCAGAGCCGAGTCCAGGCAAATCGTCCACGTCTAAAAAAATAGCTTCTTCGTGGGAGCTTCCAATGTCGACTCGCTCGCTGGAGCCGACTTGTTCAAAATCAAAAAATCGTTCCCTAGATTCTTCAGTTTGAGGAATATCCAATTCGGCGTCTTCGGCTCGAACTTGTTTGATGTTGGCTATTTCTATTACGTAGACTTGGCCCATATCCTGCTCAGCCTCTTCGTCACCATTGCAAGCTTGGTCACTCTTAAATGATTCCCTAATGTTGATATCCTTTAGATAGATCAAACTGGAAAACACGAGAGCCGCAAGTTGCTGTTCGCCTCTCGGAATGGGGATGTGGTCGGTCGCCGAGAAAATGGAATAAGATGGGTCGTATAGAAGTAAAATATGCGCGGCTTGGCCTTGTCCTTATAAATTCAGCCTACCGACAAAGTCTAAGTCCGTTTTCACTTGGGCAAGCACCAGTTCATCTGTAGAGGCGAAGACCCTTTTGAGATTGTTACCTGCATAAGAAAGGAATGTCAGAACCAATGAAAGCCAAATAAAAATAGAAGTCAACATGGATTGATCGGCGACCCAGTTCTCCCTTGTGCCTGGGCACGGAAGTTTGGCGATCTTCTCCCTCGCCAAACTTTCAATTACCGCGAACGGCCACCAATACGTCATCCACTCTTTTGTCAGAGTTGGCAAGCATGGTGACCAGTTGGTGATTGGCGTCTTTAGCTCTAAGGAAGTATTGCCCTAGCCGACCAGATAATTTGGCAAGGATGTAACAGTGTCGAAGGGCCGAAATCCCTAGGTCAAAGCGGAGGCGGCGGTTTAACTCTATCATATCCATTACAATTCGGTAAAAATTAATTTTTGGTTGGGATGGGATCAGACCTTAATGACGTAGTACAGACCTAAGAGTGGGGTGAAGAGGGAAACGAACACCTCCTTCGGCAATCACCAAGAGAGGGAAAAAAATGATATTTTCATTAGTCCTCTCTAGGTTGACTTCACCATCCCCAACTAAAGATAACTGAATGTTGTTGGGGATAGAAAAGTGACGACGAAAGGCTACGACTCTATCTTCAGAAAGAAAAGCCTTCAGATGATTCACCATGGGAGGACCAGAGTGACAGGAGAAAGAGGAAGAAATGCAAGGGACTGAAAATATAAAAATAAAAGACAATAGAGCTCTGAAAACTTACGGACAAAAGAAAGGGTCGCAAGCAATGAGAGCAAAAAGGTTACGAGGGGAGTCCCAGAGTTAGTAGAGCATAAGTCTTGAACGAACAAATGGTGAACGCTCATACGAAATGAAGGGGCAGAAAGATTTCAAAAACGCATTAAATGAGAGGAGAGTACGAGGAGGTGGGAAGCAACAATCATTTTTTCATCACGTCTTTTTTGGCACGATAGCATTGAAAAGGCACGTTCGCCACATTCCCAAATCCCAACGCATTTGAGATGTCGACCCTTTAACGACTGAGTCTGCCTATTACACGGAACAGTGCATAGCCGGCTACTCGAGAGGCAATTGTGGGAGCCATTTTTAGGAGCCCAAGTAACACCAAATATAATGGCATTTAGCACGGCGACCAATAGTCCCATTTCTTGGTAATCGAGTCGAATAGCAATCAATATATTCGGCGTCTCATCCAGTTGTCGATCCCTCTCCATAAAGCATAGTGGGAGCATGGGTCTTGATGAGATGCATGGTAGGGGATGAAAACCCAAATAAAGAACTCTTTAAAAGGAGATAGAGGGCTCAATGATTAGGTATGTGAGAAAAACACAGTTTACTTAGACAAAAGATATTTAGAATGAGAAGACTAACTAGACCGTTGGAGAGCTAATTCCAGCATCCCCCGACCGGAGTTGATTTTCTATTCCAGGTAATCATCAGGAGATTGCTTCAAGATCTGTCTGGATAATGGAGTATTCCAAATCCCATTCTTACTACAAGAAAAGCCCTTATAAAACACGAAACTTTTTGCGACAGTGCGTATCCCGTCGCAAAAATGATCTTTTGCGACGGCATTTTAAACCGTCGTAAATAAATAGCTTTTGCGACGGTAGTTACCCCGTCGCTAATAAACATACAAGAAAAGGTATGATAAATACGGAAGTATTCGCGACGCCTTGTGTATTGTCGCAAATAGTAGACAATTTGTGACAGCAATTGTCCATCGCCAAAAAAAAACCCTTATTAAAACGGTGTCATTTTACCTATTGGATTTATCATTTGTGACGGTTTAAATATACCGTCGCAAAAAGTAATGAAAAAATTTTGATATCCCGCTTTTCCTATTGGCGCTCGATCATTTTCCTCCAAAATTCCTAAAACATTGAAGCAAGATCGTTTTCCCCCAAAATCCCTAAGATCGTTTTTCCCCAAAATCCCTAAAACTAGTTTCTTGACGAGCGACAACGGTGAGTGTTCATCCACAATCTCTCTCTCAACGAGCGACGACAGCTAGCAGTCTCAATCGCTCTCGACGATAGCTAGCGGTGGTGCGGCAACGGCATATTATGATCTCCCTCTCGATGATGGCTAGTAGTGGTGCAGCGTCTTTGTCTTTCTCTCGCGCAAGCTCAATC
This sequence comes from Camellia sinensis, assembly GCF_055761805.1. Classification (NCBI taxonomy): domain Eukaryota; kingdom Viridiplantae; phylum Streptophyta; class Magnoliopsida; order Ericales; family Theaceae; genus Camellia; species Camellia sinensis. The sequence goes on from NC_138972.1 coordinate 68,384,654, forward strand.
AATCTCAAGCGCTCCTCTGTCACTCACTCAGCAAGTGACGCCTGTATGCTCTCTCTCTCTCTCTCTATATATATATATATATATGTATTATATATGTCTCCTTAGAATGCACATTTTGTGTGTTCCTTAGAATGCTTTTTTTGGGTTCCTAGTTCTACTGATACTCATGGAAGATAGGCAGTGTGCTATGTTTGGTTGAGTTTTCAAAATCTGTTTTTTTTTTTTTTAAATTCAAAAATTACAAGTTTGTTTGACAAAAGTAAAGACAAAAAAAAATTATTTTTGAAAATTTTTTTAAAAAATTTCCCCAAAAATAGAGAAAACCATACGAAACTATTGAGTTCTTTATTTTTTTTCATCGAACTAGTTTTTGAAAAAATTCAGAAACATATTCTGAAAACTAAACCAAACATTGGTTGTGTTTTTGTTAATTTTTTTTTTCCTTCGTGTTTTTTGAAACAGAAATAATGAAAAGTTCGAAACACTCTTGTCCTTTTCATTTTTGTGCCAAAATAAAAAATTTGAAAACAATTTTTTGGTATTTCTTTAAAAGTGGGTGTTTTCAGATTATTTTCTAGAAAACAGTTTTTGAGACTGGTGGCCAAACAAGTTTTTTGTGGAATTTGGGCAGGGCTATTGCTATTCTGTTGATGCTAAAATAATTGATAACTAAATGCAAGTAGTACTTGGTTTCTCACTCTCTCCTTAACCTTAAATTTTATCCTCTTTCAATTTTGGATGTATTGGATCACATATGGCACATTGTAAACTATGTGGTTTTTGAATACATGCATGTGTATGCACAAGTTTTTCAATTTGCACCAGCCTTTACTCTGATTGATATTACGAACGTCTCTCTCCTTTCTTTGAGTTCAATTCGTGCACTTACCATTCTGTTTAGACTTTATCGTTGGACCATTCCTCATAGTTTCACCATGCATAAACATGCTTTTGACATTTTCATTACAATCTGAATTTAAGGTTGTTTGAACTATTTTGCCACAGTTGGGGAGTCCTGGTATGTGTTGTACTGTTCATTCCAATGAGCCTCTCACCCACAAATAATGTTTGTCACACCAACTTTTCTGTGAGTTTGTTGTTGGTGTATTATTTTTGTATGCAATATGCTTTCCCTTTGTTAAACATGATGTTTATCAGTAAAATATTACATTGGTGTTGGTTGATTTATTAAATTGAACAATAGCTTGCATAACTTATGCATTGCACAATAATTTTATAATAATAACATTTTTTTATTATATTTTGTTTATTATCTTATATATAATTATTAAATTAGTTCAATGAATCTCATTAGTTATGGACGTTGTCAATATAGTAGCAACACATTGATGTATTGTCACGACCCAAACCCGCCCATGTAGGTTAAGCATCATAACCGGCCAGTAATCCGTGGATTACCAAAGGCCTCTGAACAGATAAGCATATAATAAGGGGCTGCAGAAGCAAATATATAAAATAGACAAGGACCAATGAGCTGTGGTAACGTACATGAGATAGTAGATTTTAAAACTTATATATATATATATGTATACATGAGCATGCTAGTCAAAGGACGCCAATATTTACAAAGTATTAACAGAAGTGTACATCCAAAGACCTGACTTTACAAAATAGTCACAGAGACTAGCGTGAATACAAAAACAGTCATGGCATTAGACTTCGATCGGAACCTTCTCGGGAGGCACAACGGTTAGCTGACAAAAACAAAACAGAAGGCTGTCAACTCTGGCCCTGGTCACACGCCGGCTCACCTACATACATAATATAAATTGTGAACTAAAGCCCAGTGAATAATAACAGAGTAAAGGATTTAATGAACGATGTCCATCACAGAGTTAGAAATCAAATTCTTATCAGAAACAGATTCATAATCATTTCCATATACAGATTTTGCATATAATCATACATGGTACATCCCTTAGGGTTAACAAATCTGATGGCCCATAAAGGGACGGCCTTGAAGGCATTCTGATGACTCATATGCACAGAGACGTTTCTAATGACCCATAAAGGGACCTGATGACCCATGAAAGGACTTGATGACCCATAAAGGGACGCATATCATATGATGCTAAGGATGCCACGAATAACTTTCAGAATCTTGGACAACCATTCATTCCTTTCAAACATAGTATAGCATTTCAGAGAACTAATTACTTCGCATCATAATATTCAGAAAATACTTAACATTAAACATAACTTTACAAAGTTATTACTCACAGATGATTGGTAGCCCTAACTAGATGGTAAGGCGGCCCTTCACTTGTTCTGAGGTACGTGACCTACATGAACACACATACGAACACACATTTGAAACACACGTTCGAATTGTACATAACTTATGTCGTTTGCTCTTAGTGTGTTTCTAACCCTTAATCCTCATTATGGAGTCTTAAACATGGCTTAGAAATGCCTAGGATGGAATGAGGATGTAAGAATGCGTTGGAAAACATTTCTCAAGATTTGCTGAAAATAAGGTCCACGCTCGAGCGTGGCTTTCCTCGCTCGAGCGGGAATGCAGACGAAAAAGCTTCGCTCGAGCGTGAATTTCCTCGCTCGAGCGTACTGTAAACTCAAGAAAAAGTACTGGATGCATGATTTTCACGCTCGACGGGCGCTCGACCAACGCTCGAGCGTGAGACTCAGACCCTCGCTCGAGCGTGAATTCCTTCGCTCAAGTGGACTGCAAAACACAAAAACTTCTGGGTATATGCATTTCACGCTCGACCGTATACTTCCACGCTCGAGCGGAGTGCACGTATTCAGAGTTCACGCTCGAGCGTAAAGTCCCACGCTCGAGCGTGGATCAAATTTCTGGAAATTCCAGATTTGATCACCAAGCTCAAATTCGACCTGTGAAACATCAAACTCAATTTTCTAGGCCCAAAACTTTGGAAAACACTTAACAACTCATAGAACAACATGTTTAAAAGACCATTTCAAGAAATCATGGCCCAAAAGGATATCAATTTCGCACAAACTCAACTTAAATTCAAAATCAATTTATGAACATCACATGCAAGTACATTTTTTGAGCTAAGGCTCTTCAAAACATGATCAAATGCTACCAAATCACATGAAACTCATTGTGTTTCCGAAATCAGAATAGACTCAACACATGCATGAAGGAATTCTTGAAATAAATCTCTAAAATGCCATGAAACATGCATGCATGCATGAATTCATTCTTAATTCCCAACCTTTAATTAAATTCACATGTTAATTCGCCTACATAACTGAATTTCAAGCATTAATGAACTAAATTACAAGGCTAGAGACTAACATTCTTACTTGAAGTTCTCAATTCCTTATGGTTAGAGATGTTCTTGAGCAAACCACCAAGGTCTCCTAGCAATTTCTCCTAATCCTCAAGCTTGATCCCAATTCCTTCCCTCTCTCACTCTCTCCCATGTTTTCTTCCTCTCAAAGCTCAAGTGTGAGTAAGAATGACTAATGGAGGTGAGTGGGGCTCAATTAGCCTAATAAGTGGTAATGGTTCACAAATAAACAAATGTCATTATTTTAATCAAATTTAATTGTTCCGAACTGAATTTTAATTAAACCTACCATAAATCAAGTCAATTTCTGATTCGCATGCCGATAAGGCTTTCAATTCGCGACCAAAACTAAATCGTGAATAGATCTTTCTACGCCTAATAGATATAAACACAACAATGCAACACACACACACATGCATTTAATTCAAGATTCAACTAAATTTCTAATTAGGCATAATTAATCATGGATTAGCGTTAATCAGAGGTTAAGGTTATTACATGAATAAAAAAAAATAATACATAAACATATAGTTTTTGGCAATCGTTAATGCCACGAAGAAGAAATTAAGAAATTAATTGATTTCTCAAACTAAGTAAGAATATGATCTTCATATTCCCGTCTCACATTCTTAAAAGATTATTTATAACTAGTAGCGTACTCAGAAGTTTTTTAAACTTAAGGAGTCTGAATGAACTCGATTAGTAAATAATTGACTTTGCGTATAAATATCGTGAAATTTACCCGTGATGGTGGATCCAAACGCAATGGACCTTGATATTTGTAGTAAATATTCAAAAAAATAAAAAATAAAATAAAGTTGACAAGAACCTTGGAGAGAAAACATCAATTAATTCATTCAAAAACTATAATTTGCATCTAACCCTCTACAAACATTGTCTTTTAGTCTAATGCAAAGTTGATTTACTCATGTGTATAGCTTGTTCATTGTTTTCAAAAATTTTAATTGTGCCTAATTATGAGGATAGATTTTTCAAATTTATAACAAGGTTAGCTATTAATAATTTTGAGGTGGAGGATTGAATAGTGTGTGAGAGATTGATTTTGGTATGATCCTTGTACATATGAAATACTTTGTAGGCAGATTTCCAATAATCTCCATGTTATAATCCATTGGTTACATTGAATTGAATGTGCCTTAAATTAGTGATGTCAAATCAATTCATTTCAGATCCTTAAAATTTAATGGATAGCTAAATTCACTGATATGGAATGGAAGTGTACTACTTGTTTTGAGAGATGAGGGTGCAATTATTTTTGTCTACATTTTTTTTCCCTGACTTGTAAAGCCTATGACGTTCTGTACACCTCTTGATGTTCTAGGCATGTTGAATTAGTGATGGAATACTTGGTGTTTTGTAGCATTTTTATGTCCCACGTGTTGTTGTATAAGTATTTCATTTATTTATGTTCTCCTATCAAATCGGTAAATAACTAAATGGGATGAGACCACCTACCTATTTTAGAGAAATTAGGTGGATAGGTATCATGATGCATGAATACGTAGGTATTATATTTAGAGTTACTTTGATGAGATATTTTTGTGGATGTGTGCAAAAACGATATTTGAGGGAAGTACAAATGATGGATAAGAATTGGATTGATTTGCCAAATAGGATGTCGAGGGAATACATTAATGGGATTGATTAATTCCTTGTATTTGTCTACACCAATAGGGTTGAAGGTTCAGTTGTCCGTGTAGGAAATATGATAATCGATACCATCTTGTACGAGAAGGTGTACGGGGAGCATTTGATTTTGAATGGTTTTTAAAAAAGTACAAACATTAGATTAATCATGGGGAATCTTACATATCTCTGCATGGTAATCGAGAGAATGAAACATTGGCTAATTTAGACATTAAGGATGATATGGTTGGAATGATACAAGGGGCTCTGGGAAATCCAGATGCCGGTACAAGTGTTGAGGGTAATGAACCACAGGGGCCTGATCCCCATGCATCTGAACCTTAGTTTGGTCCAAATGTAGAGACTGCAAGGTATTTCAAACTTCTTCAAGATGCACAAAGTGAATTGTATCCGGGTTATCAGAAGTTCATATCTTTGTCATTCATTATTCGACTTCTACATTTGAAGGTGCTTAATCAGTGGACAGACAAGTTTGTTGACATGTTGCTTGAGTTATTAAATGAGGTGTTCCCGTTGGGATTGAAACTCCTAGACTCATATTATAAAGCTCAAAAGGTCACAATAGATTTGGGCTTCACGTATGAGACGTGGGATGCATGTCCCAACAGTTGCATGTTGTTTCAAAACGAGGACGCCAATCTTGATAAATGTGTTATATGCAACAGTTCTAGATGGAAATCAAATGGTGATGGCGGTTCCAATGGTTCTAACAAAGGTGGCAAACGAATAGCTGCAAAACAGATGAGGTATTTTCCTTTAAAGCCAAGGTTGCAGAGGTTGTTTATGTCATCCAAGACAACCAAGTTAATGAGATGGCATGTAGAGGAACGAACTGATGACGGTGTCTTTAGGCATCTTGCTGACTCCCTTGTATGGAAAGATTTTGACCGTCGAAATATTGACTTTAGTAATGATTTTCGAAGTATAAGGCTTGGCTTAGCATCTAATGGTTTTAACCCATTCAGGACGATGAATATAGTTCATAGCACTTGGCCTGTTGTGCTCATTCCATGTAACTTTCCGCCATGGATGTGCATAAAACAACCATTTCTAATTTTATATGTGGTTATTGACGGCTCGAAAGAACCTGGTGACAAGATTGATGTGTTTATGCAACCGTTGATTGAGGAGTTGAAAGAACTATGGAATGACTGTGTCTCCACATTTGATGCGTCAACAAATCAAAATTTTCAAATGCATGTAGCTTTGCTGTGGATAATTAGTGATTTTCCTATATATGCAAACTTGTTAGGATGGAGCACTAAAGACGAACATGCATGTCCTTGTTGCAATAAGGAAACTATATCGTGTTGGTTGAAGCATAGTGGGAAACAATCATGCTTAGGTCACCGCAAATTTTTACCTAGTGGCCATAAATTCTAAAAGGATAAAGTATCATTTAATGGTAGTCGGGAAGTCAGATTCAAACCAAAATTGTTGTCTGGAACTGAGATGCTACTACAATTAGAATCTAAGGGTATTTTAACCCAATACAAGAGGGATGACCTTAAGGAGAGGCATAAGAGAGAAGTAGAGAAGGAGAAAGCTGGACATCGTACCCATAGCTGGAAGAAAAATAGCATATTTTATGAACTGCCATATTAGGAGCACAATCTAATAAGACACAACCTCGATGTGATGTATATAAAGAAGAATGTTTGTGACAATGTGTTGTGGACAATATTAGGGATTGTAGGAAAATCAAAGGATGGTGTTAATGCTCGGTGTGATTTACAAGATATGAATATTAGAAAACCCCTACATTTGCAGTTAAGAGGGTCGAATAAAGTTTATTTACCGCCAGCACAATTCACGATGATCAAGGATGAGAAATATTTGTTCTTGAAAGTGTTAAAGGAAGTTAGAGTTCCCAACGGGGATTTATCTAATTTATCGTGTCGTGTGTGCTCACATGATAGAAGTATTGGGGGTCTTAAGAGCCACGATAGTCATATTCTGATACCATAATTTATTCCATTGGCTATTCGAAGATCATTAACGAAGAATATAATTGAACCCTTGATTGAATTAAACAATTTCTTTAGACAATTGTGTTCCAAAGTGAATCGTGCGACGAATTTGCAATATATTCAAGATCGTATCGCCGTAACACTTTGTCATCTAAAGAAAATATTTCCTTCGACTTTTTTTTGATATAATGGAGCACTTGCCTATACATCTAGCTGACAAAGCATTATTGGCTGGAGTGATTCAGTTTTGATGAATGTATCCAATTGAGAGGTATCTTCTTACTTTGAAACAATATGTGTGTAATAGAGCTCATCCAGAAGGTTCAATTGCTAAAGGATATCTTATGGAAGAATACATGAATTTTTGTGCACAATATCTCAATGATATGGAAACCAAATCTAGTCGACCTGTGAGGAACTACGGTGGTGACAATAATCTGGGTCATGCTGTTTGTGAAAACATAAGCTTTTATCTTGATAATACTTCTTGGGTATAAGCTCATCGGTATGTCTTATTCAATACAAGTGCGATTCAACCATTCATAAAGTAGGTTATGTCATTCACTCAATATTTTATTAGGTTTTATTGAATTTTGAACCAAAATTTTTTTATTGATAAATTTTCAATCTACATAGCAAACACCTTAGCTCAAAATGCCTCATATCGACGATCATCAGCTTTGGCATGAATATTTTGAAACTTTTCACATTTGGTTCAAGGAACATGTATGTATTTAAATCTACAGATTCTAGTTACCTAAGTCAATCTACATTTTTGTTTTAAATAGATCCAAACTTTGCGAAGGACTAGTGATGTCACATTTTCTGAATAGATTATTCTATTGGAAAATGGTCCTCATAATCTGGCAAGGAGGTTCAACAGGTATATAATAAATGGGTTTTGATATCGAGTAAAGCCCATGGATGACCGTCGAGCCACATAAAATTGTGGTGTAGCTTTGAAGGCATATACCATAAGTTATGCTAGTCGAAAAGACAAGAATCCTCGTATGAGGTTTGTGTACTATTATGGACAATTGACAAATATTGTTGAGATTCGATATTCGAATGAGAAGAAGCATGTGTTGTTTAAGTGTGATTGGATTGACAACATTCACGGGAAGAAAGAAGATGTCTTCAATTTCACGTTGGTCAACATCAATCATTTGTTGTACTGAGATTATTGAATTGCCAATGAACCTTTCATCTTGGCATCCCAAGCAGAGTAAGTTTGGTATGTTGTAAACCCGTTAGAACCAGACTGACAAGTGGTGGTGAAGATGTCTCAAAGAGGTTTATTTGATATGAATTTGATTGATCTAGAAATCGAGCCATATATGAGCCAACAATTAGAAGAAAATATAATGCTCCGTGATGAAGAAGTTGGTTGGGTGAGGGAAGCCACAGAAGAAGAAACAGTTGATGTTGAAATAGACTGATATTTAATCAACATCAGTGATTGAATTAAGGCCAAGGTTGTAATTAATCATCAGTTTCTTAATTTACTTTGTCTTTGTAATTGTATTAGTTCAATTAATGTCATATTATAGTTGATTCAAAACCATTCTCTATGTTTCTAATGTCAATTAATGTCATATTGCTTCCAAATTATTATGGCAAGGAAGAGGAAGCCTGATCATCCCTTACGCATGATGTCCGATGTGGTACATAAGAGGACATCAGTATCTTCCAGACCATTCGACTTCTTCACAGCCCACCTTAGGTATAACAATTCGATTTGTATTAACATTTTTTAAATTTGCATTTGTTTATTATCATTGTATATTGTTTATTCTTATTGTATCTCGCAAGTCATGTTAGTTCTTCATCAACCTCGACTCAGCGTGGTATAGGATTTGCCAAGGGCATTAAGGAGTGGGGTACTGGTACAAAGTTGGACATACAATTTGACGAAAATTACTGCCCAATAGGGGATAATGTGTCTAAGTTAACTACTCAACTTGGCATTATTGTGCACAATAGTAATATTGTTCACAATAGTAATATTGTTCCTCTTATTTTTCTTGACTGGATCACTGTGCCTGACGATATTATTGATGCTATCCGAAAGGATGTAAAGGTAAAAGTATATTTTTGTCCAAAAATTCAAATTCCAAAATTGTGTTATTATTATTTAAACTTTTAAATTGTGTTTTGTAGGACAATTTGAATGTATGTCCAGAAGAGTATAAGCCAGTTGTGTTTTGTAGGACAATTTGAATGTATGTCCCAAAGAGTATAAGCCAATCTGCATGAAAACCTACAACAGCATATGGAAGGATAATAAGAATAAGATTAAGACAAAGTATTTCAAGCCTAGAAGTTCTGATCCTAATCTGAAGGATGATGTTCCTTTGCACATTGTGCCAAGCTAGTGGGAAGAACTTGTGGAGTATTGGCGTACTTCCGATGCTGAGGTATACAAATAAGTTATATGTATGATATGTAACATACAAATCATATTTATGAACTGCCATTTGTTGAATCTATTACAAAAAATTGTAACTAGGAACGCTAAAAATCGACGAGCTCACGACATACCTCATACCACAGGGTGTACTACTTTTGCTCAGATCCGGCATGAGGTTTATATTTTATTATTTTTATTTTTTTATATAAATAAGCATTATATATTTGAAAATTATTTTGATTATAATTTTCATATTTCTAAAAAAATCTAGATGACCAGCAAGGGGGAGTCTACTGATAAGATGAATGTTTGGCTTATGACACATAGAGCAGATGACCCGAAGGTTATCCAAACCTTGATAGTTTCCAAACACCTAATATTGAATTTAAATTTTATTTTTTATTTTTTGTGTCAACCATCTTAATCTTATGCTAACTGAGGATTGTCGGACTTTAGAGGCTAGAAATGCCATTTTTCATGAGTTGATAGGTCATAACGAACATGGATATTGTTGCACTTACGGGAGAACTGTGTCTTAGAGTGCGATGTGCAAAGATGGTGTTGGGCTATCACAGTCAACACCCCAGCCATCGACTATTGTTCAGATCACCCAGCAGGCTTGTGCGGAGCTAAACGATGAGCTGAGGGAGGAGTTGAGGGAGGAGATGCGAGCAGAGTTTTCTATACATTTACAGCAGATGAGAGCTGAACTGATGGCCTTTGTGTTACAGGGGGTGAACGTAGATCCTAACAGACAGGTTCGATATAAATTAAATTGTTTGATAGTTTAATTTTCACACAACATATATATAATAAAATTTGAATATGATTAACATATTATGTATGGACTGTCATAGGCTCCTGATGCATCAAGTGGCCACCGATTATTTAGGGAATCTACAGAAAATGAGAATCCATATACACCACCACTAGAAGATCAGGTATAGAATGTATTTTGGAATTCTAAGCTAAGAATAATCATACATTAACTGTACATAGTCCAAAATTATAGATTATAATTCCATAATTAGAAAGAAAAATAAAGAATTTTCCATTGTTAGCACGAAACTTGGCACACACGACCGCCTAGGTACGAGAGACTTGTGGGAAAATATGGGACTTGAATCAGATTCCCGGTTTGGAAGTTAGAGCCGGATTTCACTCTAGACAAACTAGTTCCTTAAGAAACTTAGAATTCGAGGTGTTAACGTCCTAAAATCACCAAACAGCGTCGGAATATCATGAAACTTGGCACACACGACCACCTAGGCATGAGAGACTTGTGGGAGAAGACGGGACTCGAATCGAGTTCCCGGTTTGGAAGTTAGAGCCGGATTTCACTCTAGACAAACTAATTTCTTAAGAAACTTCAAATTCGAGGTGTTAACATCTCAAAATTACCAAACGGCGTCAGAGTAGCACGAAAATTGGCACGACCACCTAGGCACAAGAGACTTGTGGGAGAAGACATGACTCAAATCGGGTTCCCAGTTTGAGAGTTAGAGCCGGATTTCACTCTAGACAAACTAGTTTCTTAAGAAACTTAGAATTCGAGGTGTTAACGCCCCAAAAACACCAAACGGCATCAGAGTAGCACGAAACTTGGCACACACAACTGCCTAGGCACGAGAGACTTGGGGGAGAAGACGGGACTCGAATCGAGTTCCCGGTTTGGGAGTTAGAGCCGGATTTCACTCTAGACAAACTAGTTTCTTAAGAAACTTAGAAATCGAGGTGTTGATGCCCCAAAATCACTAAACGACATTGGAATAGCACGAAACTTGACATACACGACCGCCTAGGCACGAGAGACTTGTGGGAGAAGATGGGACTCAAATTGGGTTCCTGATTTGGGAGTTAGAGTCGGATTTCACTCTAGACAAATTAGTTTCTTAAGAAACTTGGAATTCGAGGTGTTAACGCCCCAAAATCACCAAACAGCGTCGGAGTAGCACGAAACTTGGCACACACGATCGCCTAGGCACGAGAGACTTGTGGGAGAAGACGGGACTCAAATCGGGTTCCCGGTTTGAGAGTTAGAGCCGGATTTCACTCTAGACAAATTAGTTTCTTAAGAAACTTGGAATTCGAGGTGTTAACGCCCCAAAATCACCAAACAGCGTCGGAGTAGCACAAAACTTGGCACACACGATCACCTAGGCACGAGAGACTTGTGGGAGAAGACGGGACTCGAATCGGGTTCCTGATTTGAGAGTTAGAGTCGGATTCCACGCTAGGCAAATTAGTTCCTTAAGAAACTTAAAATTTGAGGTGTTGACGCTCCAAAATCACCAAACGACGTCGGATTAGTACGAAACTTGGCACACACGACCGCCTAGGCACGAAAGACTTGTGGGAGAAGATGAGACTCGACTCGCATTCTTGATTTAGGAGTTAGAGCTTAATTTCTGTCTAGGCAAAATTATTTACTTAAATGTCTTTGTAATTGCATAGTAGTTAAATTTTTATATTTTTTTGTAATTAACATATTAACACATAATTATATTGTCATTAATTATTTTTATTTTTTGTTTACAGATATTTTCTGAGTAGGAGTTTGCTTCTTGTGGAATGCATGCCTGTGAAAAATGCGACTAATTTTTGTTTTTGTTACCCACGGAGAATGATGAGGAAAACTTTTAATTTTAGTTTATGTTATTTTGAATTATGAATAACATTATGTATGTAAACATTATATATGTATTATGGAACATTATGTAGTGTGGTAATTTTGTTGATGTGTAGTTATGGATGAAATAATATTTTTATTATGGAGAAATTGTTATTTCTATACAGGAATTTTTATATTATTATGCAATTTTTGGTTTCTTTTTCCATTGTTTTTCATTTAATACAGGTAATTTTAATATTTTTATTAATTTTATTGCAGGTTTTTTTTTTTTTTCCAACGATACCACACTGTCACAAAAAACATTAGAACCATTGACGACGATGGTCGTGCCATTGCAAAAAAAACACAATTCGCGATAACATTTCTTGCGGTCTCAAATAAAACTTTTAGTGACTGTAAACCAGTGCCATCGCAAAAGGTCTCTATTTTTTACATATTATAGGCAACAGTAAAATGCCGTCCAAAAGGTAACAAATGTCGTCGCAAAAAAAAGGCGACCGCATTATGCCGTCACTAAAAATTTTTTGCGACATCCTCTGCTGTGACCCTTCATTTGTCGTCGCTAAAAGTTATTTGCCATCGCTAAATTTTTTTTGAGACGGCATTAGGAGTATTAGCGACGACATTTTACTGTCACAAAAATCTAAATTTTTTGTAGCGTCTCCACACTTATTTAACAAAAAATTCTTAGAGATAGCCAAACGAACACCAACGTTGTAATCTATTTCAACTCATATTTGTGTTTGATTATGCTTTTGCTTTTCAAAATTGTATTGAGAATAGACCTTTGCAATGAAACTTATTATACTAGTGTAGAATGAACACATAAGATGATAAGTAAAATGTAAGGCTCATACATAAGATGATAAATAAAATATAATTATTTTAACATTATTAACCTGGATTACTCAGAATTTTAAAGTGAGTGACACTAGATTATTTAATTTGGCTGGTTTGGTAATTAATATTACTGGGCAAAATGTTTTCATTATTAAAATTCATGGGTCAATACACATGATGCATATCATATGCAAATTATGATTAAATTGATGTTTATTATGAATTTTTGTGATATGAACCATTATGGTGGTGAGGTCAATAAATTATTAAATCAAAACTAGTTATGCTTCATAAATGTTTAGTTTTCGTTGAAAAGTGGCATTGATTACTGCCGATTGAAGACTTGGTTTATGATCAAAGTGATCAGCGATTATATTCCTAGGTCTTGTTATTACAACCCAATTTAATTATGAACAGTAGTTCAAATTTATTTTGTAAAAAGTCAATAACTGAAAGTAAAAATTTATATGATTTGCACTTAAGATTTATTTTTTAAATGGCAGGGGCTTGTCGTCAGTCTACCATTTGAATTAGAGAATCCAATACGGTCTATAGGACCCATTTTTAGGTTCCTTTTTCATAATTCGAACCGTTCATATTTTAGAGTTTGTTGAGTACATTATCTTTGTAAAAAATCGCGTCGATCAGATAACGGATTCTATGTATTCGAATTACTTTTTTACGAACTATTAATTTTTTTACCGTCTATTTTTTTCCAAACAAAAGTGATTGAATACATGGTATTCATTATCCGATTGACGTGATTTTTTATAGGAATAATGTACTTAACAAACTTTAAAATATAAACGGTTCACATTATCGAAAAGGGGTCTAAAAGTGAACCCGCTGAACTAGACCGGATTGTCCCAGATCTGGATTGGAGACCGTCCGGACCCTTTTTAAATCTAAGAATTGAAGGTAAGAATGCATATGATATACATCATTTTTAAAGATGTTAATATAAATAAATTTGTGAATACATTAATATACAAATTATATTGCCTAACCTAGGGGAGGGCAAAGAATGGGAAGATGTTAATATAAATAAATTTTTGAATACATTAATATACAAATTATATTGCCTAACCTAGGGGAGGGCAAAGAATGGGATGCAATAAGGCCCACTTTTGAAAATTGGTTATTTTAATTAATTTTTTAACTTTTTATGAAAAAATATGTAAAAAATAGAACGAATAAATATAACAACTTATAATTATTTTTTAACTATTAACTCAAGTCCCAAACGGGGCCTAACCGCATTATGCCATTATCATAATGTCGCGGTTGAACTTGTTATGATGGCCAAGTCAATTGCTTTGGAGACTTAAAATTTAATTTAATTGATGTTAAAGGTAGTGGTGAAGCCAGAAAATAAGTTGGGGGGGGGGGGGTTGGTTTCAGTTATTAATTATAATTTTTTATTTAAAAAAAGATCAATATTAAGATAATAACAATTTTATGAGCTAAATTTAAGTACATAAAAAATTAAATATTCGTTATTAATAGGAACAAATCAAAATTCTATAATAGTATAGAATAGCTCGGAGTGGGATGGTGATGCAAGTTTGCAACTTTAGCACAAAAAATAATGGGTCAAAATTTTTAATTTTAAAAAATAAAAACACATCATTTATAGCATAAATTATTATATATAATCTATTTGATAAAAAAAATATTAAATAGATGACATTGTTTATAAATGATGTGTTTTGAATGAAAATTATTAAACAATCTTAAAGTATCATATAGCGTTGCCTACGTGATACTCAAAGCATGGGAAATCACAAATCACACTAAGTGGTCTATCAACTACCTAAAAATAACGAGTTTATTATATCAAATTTATAAGATTTCTCACTATACTATTAGTTTGAACTACTACATAAATACTATCATATAGTGCTTTCAAGTAATAACTATTTGTTGTAAACAATACAATAAACCCCTAATCAAAGAACATATTAAAAAAAAAAAATACATTTTGCATATGCCAACAAAAAAAAGGAAAGGTCAAAATTGAAGGGGGCACATGACTCCGGGCTTTCTTTGGCTCCGCCCCTGGTTAAAGGGTATAATTGTATAAGGCTCCCTTTGGCAATCTACTATTTAGTTTAAAAGTCTAAAAGTCATTATAAGTTGTTAAATTATTTATTTCTTATTTTTTTATATGTCTTTTCGTAAAAAAAAATATAAAAAAAAAATCAACTAAATTATCAAATTTTCAAACCACCCCCAAATATCCATACTGATACAACCCATACCCACACACATTTTTGGTAATTGAAACCCTAGTTATTTTGTTTATTTGCATATGATATTTAAATAAAAAAAAATTGGGACAAAAAAAAACCTATTTTTGATTTTTTTTTAAAATGAGATTTGCTAACAAGTGTTTTTGGGATACAAGAAAAAAACAAAAAAAATTGAAGAGAACAAAACATTTTTTACTAGATTTGCATTTTTTTTTTAAATCAATATCTTTTTTAACATTCACTTCAATCCCAATATTAAAAAATTTTAAAAATATTTTTGTATAGAAAATTAGTGAAAAGTCTAATTTAAAGAGTGCATAAGACATTAGATCCAAGGTAAAATCTTATTTGTAGATAAGGACATGCCAAAAAAGTTGCCGATGACGGTGACCGACGATCGGCTATAGTATCCGGCAACCAACGGTAGTAGGTGGTGGTGGTGGTGGTGGTGGTGGTGAGGCAGAAAAATGTGTAAATTCAACTAATATGGTATTAAATGAATGATATGTGTCACACACATTTCAACATATAGGCAGTTTGGTGAATTTCAGTAGATAGAAAAATAGGTTTCATGGATTTCAACAAATAGACAAACTGGGTGATTTCAAAAGATTGGGTGATTTCAAGAGATAAACCGATAGGTTGATTTCAATAGATAATTGTCATTTTGAACAAATTGTCTTATTTTAGCCAAAAAAAGATTATAGTTTGGGCCTGATAGCCTAATAGATTAAAAAATATATTTATAACATGAATATCTATTTTTGTATTTATTTTTATCAAATTCATTTTAATTTTTTTAATAAAGTTAAAAAAACCAGGTTAAAATAAAACTCATCCCATTAAAGTGAGATGCAATGCATGCGACAGTATTTTAGTGTTAGTGGGTGGTTGATTAAATAATTTGACACAATTGTCTCCTTATAGTCAATGGAATTTGAGATAGAACAAAAGAAGGGTCCGCTATCACTCTAACGACTAGAAAGAGAGGAGAAAGTGGGCGAAGTAAATTTAAAAATTGAGCTTTCATATAGTTTGACATAATATTTTCGTATATTTGACTGTGATTCACTTTATAATTATAGTTTCATTAAATTCTCATAGAATTTATAAATAATCTCTTATTAAACCTTGATTCCTCCATCAATATTTTTGTACAATTTGAGTGAGATGCATGTAAGATTCTTATTATTCATTGATAAAAAAATAAAAAACCTTGATTCCTCCATCAAATTTTGTACAATTTGAGTGAGATGAATATTTGGATGAACACAAGTAACACACTTCTAATGGGAAAAAAAAAAAACTTAATTAATTAAACTAACTCAATCGATTATTCAAGTACTTGTCATAGGTGATCGTTAAAGAGAGAGATTATTTTACACTTATTGTAAAATTTATTCTCTTTTATTATAGGATTTTTTTATATTTTTTATATATTTTTTTTTATGTATATGCGGTGATTGTTCTAACTATGTACCATATCTATTATGCATTTTTTTGATATATGTTATGCATTTTTATAACAAATGTTATGCAATCTTTTAGTTCTAGTAGAGTTACGACAATTTGTGATTTAGAAGTAAAACTACCCATTTTATAATATTGTTGTGCATTTTTGTGGTAGTGTTATACATGTTTTCATCAAAACATTTTTAAACATAAAAATTTATAACATTATTACCAATGTACATAATTTCATTATGAATGACAAATTGTTGTGATTACTATAAAATTTCATAACCTTTATTACAAAAATACGTAATATGTACCCAAAAAAATATATAATAAGATACATATAATACACACTCGATAAGAGATGTAAATCAAAACTTCTTAGTAGTATATTATAATTATTCAGTTTGATATACTTTTTCTCATATTTAATCATTTAAAGAGTAGAAAAAAAATATATGAGAAAAGAAGAATGAGGCTAGAGTTGTGATTTGTACAAGACAAGTGGCAACTGTCATCCCAAAGACACCAAGTGATACTGAAAGGTTATTAGTTTATTAGTAGGAATAAAATTGGTAGCGATGATTTTCGTTTCAAACATGTACAAGTGGATGTGTACTGATGTACAAGAACAAGATAAAGATTCTTATTATTAATTTTCTCAACAAATAGTGAAATTGAAATGTATCATCACCATCATCAACAGAAACAACAACAATCCAACATGACTTCCAATCAAACATATGATGCGCGGCAGCGTTTCCATGTTTTCTTCCATTTTTTTTAATCCGTTAATTTATTATAATATAGAAAAATTAATGAGAAGTCGATTTCTAAGAGTGTGTATGACATTAGATTTAAGAATTGTTTTGCTGTAGTTATAATGACATAATTAATAAAATTATTAATTGAAAATAATATATCAACAAAAACAACAACAATCCAACATGAATTCGAATCAAACATATGATGTGAGGCGGCGTTTCGCATGTTTCATCCCATTGTTCTAATCCACTAACTTAATATAACATAGAAAAATTTGGTGAGAAGTCAATTTGTACGGATGTATATGATATTAGATTCAATGATTCTTTTGTTTTAATTGTGAGGATATGATTAATAAAATTATTTATTAAAAAGAACAAATTGTTTTGAATAATATTTTTTATTTTTATTTTTTCCTCACTGTTGTCAAATGATGGTCCCTGGAAAAGTTGTTGTAGGTGGTTGGTGGCCGATGATGACTATTGGTGCTAGTGATATGGATAGCAAGATTAGGTGGACAAATAAGTGATATTGAACAAATAGGTAAAGTGAACAAATAAGTGAAATAGTGGACAACTAGATAGATAGATGGCGGTAATATGGCCAAATTATTATTGTGCTTATGACCCCAAAAGATTAGAATTTGGGGCTATTGCCCCAAAAGTTTCAAAATTAAATTTATGACCCAATATAATATACTATATGATAGAATAAAAATAATAAAAAAAAACTTAATAGATTATTAGAAAATAAGAAAAAAGTTTGAGATTGTCAAAACATGGCCCTAAATTTATCTACAACGATACTGATTAGTTTAAAAATCAATCACATAAGACTCAATCTTTTGCCACATCGTTAAGAATGAATTTAAGATTATATTTTAAAAGTCTATAGCATTTCTCAATAGAATATAAGATTAAATATATTTTTAATCTCCAAAATATGTATTTCAATGTCAATTTATCAATCTTTGTTTAAAATGGTCCCTAATATTGGTTTTGTTCGATAAATTTGGACAAAAATTGGATAGATATAGCATTGGGGACTATTTAAATATAAATTAAATAAATTAAGAACCTATTTCACAAAAATAAAATATTGAGGATGAGGATGAGAATGAGGATGAAACAAGGCATATAGTTTGAAAAATCTAAAATTTCTGAAATATTGATTCGTAATTATATTTTAATTTTAAATAGTGAATATTAGTCACAATCAAATAATTAATAATAAATTAATACAACAATTTAATGTGAGCGTCCCCTAAAAGATATACTTAATACAACATATTCAGTGACCTTGATATTTCCACATAAAGTTGCATATTTTCAAATCATACGGAATAATTAAGGTTCTTGATTAGTTAGGTATGTAGGTTGTTAATAAAATCTAGTCATAAAACATTATATATTGTTACTTTGAGTTCCGGATGGCACAAAGCTTGCACTAGGTAGGTAGCTGGCTAGCATTGATGTGTTGTTGCAAAAAAAAAAAAAAAAAAAAAAAAGGCTAGCATTGATGTTTATTGTAGCTTTTATATGTTAGTTTGATGGTAATGTGATAGTGAAATGTTTTTGTTGTTTTAGGCAAAAGTCTCCAAACACACACAATATTCCTTTTAGAAAAAGGATGATGAGTCAAAATAAAGTTGTATTTGGTGATTCTTTGAAGATGCCCCTCTTTTTCAACAAAGACTGCTTTGCTTTTCATTGTCCAATTTTATTTTTTATTTATTATTTTTTTTCAAAAGGGACAGAGCTAACTAGTCTTCCTCAATATCCTTGGGAAAATTATTGAAATGTCTCATCATTATCCAAAAAAAAAAATCATGTTTTGCAAAACTTGTGGTGGTTATGATTTGTCGAGTTTAGATTACGATAGATGAGTAACAGAGTTGGTTCAGTAGATAAAACTTAATAATTAACTCATGTGGTTAACTATTCTGTTTTTAGATTGGATTAGAGTAATTATTTTTAGCTTGAAAAAAATTACATTAGACCTATTCAACCGATGGCCATAATATATCATCTAATTTATTTTAGATTGAAAGAATGTCACTCTTATTAAAACACTAGTAATAAAAAAACTCAATTCACAATCCCATAGGTCATCAATCATAGGAGTAGTGTATAGTGCCTAGAGCAAGGATGCTCCTGCCACTTTACAAAACTTTCCAAACAGCCCAAAAAATAGATTAGGGACACTTGTCTAAAAACTTCTCCATTTTTCTTTTTCAATTTGAATCATGTAAGCATTTTGAAAAATGATACTCTAAAAATATGGCAAAACAATTGTAAGTTAATTGAGATAGAGGAACAAAAAGTTGACTTATAAAAAAGATGTCATTCAAGTTTCAAGGTTGATTTACAAACAAAATGATAATTTATTTCTTGCAAAGCTCTTCAATATAGGAAGGTGTCACCAATTTATAGTATACTCATACTATGTGCATAAACCCATGACTAGTATTAGTTTCAAATTTTAAAAAAAATAAATAAAAAAAAATTACCAAAAGTGTCCCTGTATAAATAAATAAATAAATAAAATTATAAAAATGTACTACTAGGGTTATAATAACTTTTACTATGATTTGCTTTTTTACTAACCTAACTGTTGAATTGCCCATTATTAAAAGAAGAAAAAATTAAAAAAAAAATCCTTTGTCTTTCTTTTCTCTTGGCCACTTCTTTTGACCAACCAAAAAAAAATACCGGAACCACCATCTCCCATCATTGAAACCAGTTCATGAAAGTGCCACCACAAATTGTACCACAATTCTAGCTCTTATCAATCTTAGTGTTTCCAATAAAAAAAATAAATATAAAAAGAGACATAGAAATTAGAGAATTATATAAGAGGGTTCGACCGAAAATGAGGCTCATTTTCTAGTGATAAAGGTATGGAGCATGTTAGTGACGAAAATGATTAAACAAAATACCTATATTGGTAAGAGATGAAGGCCAATGTGGAGGGACCATGTGAATTGAACAAGCTTGTAGAAACTAGAGATATGGATAGTGAGACTGGAGAAAGATGGCCAACAAGAATAGTGGTAGAGGAGAGGTGTTAGAAGTAGGAGAAAAAAAAGAGACAAGAGAAGGGAGCTAATGTCAAAGAGATCAGAAGGGGTGGCCGGTACAAGTTGAGGCGAACCCGTAACGGCCTGAGTGGAGTATGATATGCGTTAAATTTAATCTCATATCGTCAATTTAAATCACTCAAACTTAATCAATAATATAAGAATCTGTTTACTCATTGTCAATTGATATTGAATTAGATGTTTTAATAAGGGCATAGACGAATGCAATTATTTAAAGATTAGGGCAAGGGCAAGGAATGGAAGGCCTATAGGTCGACTTGACTTAGCTTTAGATCTTTTTGAATGGTTGGTCCAACTTTTAACCCTCAAATGAGTTTGTCTGAGTCATTATTCTCTGTTTTTGCCCCTCATTTAGCATTTTTTCCCTAACTTTCCTAATTCTCGCTTTGTTTTGGGCTGTTGAAGTAGCATTTGATTGGATAAGGTGCATCTCCCAGCGTCGTTAGGATATTCACTTTGAGCAATCATGCTCTCCTCCTCCTTAGTCTCCTTCCCTTTTATTGATGGGAAAATGTTTAAGGGCACCAAATAATTTTTTATAATTTGGCTTATAATGATGTAATATTATACATGTTAATTTTTAATTGGGAGAATTACATACAGGTGGGAATTAGAGAAAAAAATTACAAATACATATGGAGTGCAAGTATGTCTATGGTAGAGTGCAAATAAAAGGCTATGAAGTGCAAATGTCATTTGCACCCATCTATGTGTTGGTAATTTTATTTTCTCAATTCTCACCTGCATGTAGTTCCCCTTTTTTAATTTGTTATATACTCAATTATATATGATTTATCTCTCTTGTCACATAATTATGGATAAATTTAGATATTCAAATTGTAAGTCTCTAACATTACTCTTATTGATGTATATGTGTGTACCCTTGGACTTTTTTTTATATATTTTTTTAACATCAATAAATTTCTTTTTGCTTATTAAAAAAATTGGGCTGAGCTGGGTAATGGGCCGTTGTGAGCCACAGTAAGAAGGGCGGAATGAAAAGGGCCTTGGCGTTAGCCCGATCCCCAAAAGGCCTTGTTGTTATCCCGGTCCAAGAGAGTGTTACAGACAGCCCGGTCGTGGCATGTTGCGGTTAGCTCGGTCTAAACACACCATGGTTTGTAGAGAAGAAGCCGAGGTAAGAGTAGTGAATGGAAGAAATCGAATTGGCTTTAGTTCGGTCTACTCTGCGGCTTAGCATAGCCATGCTTACCTCGGTTATATTGGGATCCGACCATGGTAAAACCATTTCACTTGGTTTAAGCAGTGAGGGGGGTGTTGAAGGATAAGCATTATCTTTCAGGAATGTGATTTCTAGGGGGACTCTACAAGGAGGAGTAAGAGTCCTACTAGGATTGTGCCACACGGAACCTATTAAAGGTCACAACATCACCTTTGGAGGGGTAACGCAACTTTGATTCTCGAATACACAGAACTTTTATCTATTTGTCTATTTTGCTGACTTAGGCATCGGAGAGGTATCCGGCACACACCCGCCGACTAGCTCGCGTTTGTGTTTTCAGGGAATAAAGCGACGTCGTACGGAGGAGCGCAAACTTGATCAACAGGATTATATAAGAAAGTTTATTTCTTTCCCGTACAATTGGCGCCGTCTGTGGAAATACTAGACAAAGAACAAAACCTCTTGATCAAGTTTCTCTCGCTAATTGAATGGCGCACAACGAAGATTTGCCGCAGTCCGCCATTGACGGACAAACCCCAGAGAGGGGTGGGAGGCGCGAAGGATTGCCCTATATCCCTCCCATGGCGGACTTAGAGCCCCAGCGACAGAATCCCCAGAGGGATGCAAGGGGGAGACAGAACAACAGCCCCCGTCGCCCTCGCTCACAAAGTCCTGAAAGGCAAAGGCGAAGAATCGACCATCAAGCTCTGGAGGATCGTGTAAAAGAGCAAGATGAACTAATAAGGAAGATGGCGGCGGACATGGAGGCCATGGAGCGCCAGATCAAGGGAAAATGGGTGGCAACAAGAGAGGGGCGCAAAGGCAATACGCCTCCTCGCCACTCAGAAGATCGTGGTAGACATACCACGCCATCGCAAGCAGAGAGTAGAAGCCTCAGGACATGCGACACTCAATCAAGGACTTCCTGAACTCATTACTCCAGGTCTGAGAGAATGAAATCATTGAGATCTTACATTGAGGGAAGTACTTATTGGCCCTCACATACGCACAAGACATCATCCAGGCAAACGGAGTTGCCTAGATCGTCCGACTTACGGACAGTGCTTGAAGAAAGAGCGCGACAGAAGGAGGATGCCAGGGCACGTGACCCGCACAGAGTTTCAGCCCTTCAGCGGTTGGCTCCTCGGACGTATGGAAGCGTCGAGGTTGGAATGCCAATACCGCACCTTGCCTACGAACCAACAGATAAAGCATTGGCAAGACTACATAGCTTGTCGTTCGTTCCGGCGATTGAGAACGCACCATTACCCTCAGGCTTCATCCAGCCTAAATTTACCACGTATGAAGGGAAGACAGACCCTTACATGCACCTAAGCCACTTTCGCCAGGTTATGGCAGTATACCGGCGGAACGAAGCTTTGATGTGCATCCTATTCCCATCCAGCCTTGGCGACCTAGGTTTAACCTGGTTCGAAAGGCTACCAGAAGGCTGCATAGCCTCCTAGGCGCAATTAGCGGAGGCGTCCGTGACAAGATTCAGAACGAACACCAAGACTCCAGTGGAGATTGATCAGCTACTCTCCATTGATATGGGCGACAAAAAAACATTGAGGTCCTACAATAGTCGCTACTGGGAGACGTTCAACCAGATAGGGGACTGCCCCACCAATCTCACCATCGCACAATACAAAAGAGGACTTCTAGTCGGAAACAGATTGAGGGATTCGATTACAATGACTCCACCCTTCACGATAGAAGCCTTGATGGAGAGAGTGCACCAACATATTCAGGTGGAGGAGGATGGCGCCCGTGCCAAGGCTAAATCTGGTGCGACAGCAACACCAGACAAGAAGACTACGGCGAAGGTCAATACGGTAGAACGTCCAAGCAAGAATGGACGAGGCAGGCGAGACAACGAAGAGGACCGAGATAGGAGATGGTTGAGAGTCCGCACTGCCATTACCACGGTATTCAAGAAACCAATCTACCGAATTCTCAGTGAGATACGCGATGAACCTTTCGTCAAATGGCCAGCTAAATTGGGAGAGGCTCAGAAGGACTATGACGAAAGATCTCGGTGCACCTTTCATAAGGAAAAGGGGCACCGCACTGAAAATTGCGCACCGTTGAGACAGCATCTGGAGGAGTTTGTGGCAGCTGGTCACCTAGACCGGTAAATAGAAGGAGGGACGCAACCAGCCCCCCAAAACCACGACCACTTAGACGGAACACCGAACGACGCCCCACCTCAAGGCGTGATAAACGTAATACATGGGGTATTCGAACCTGAGCGAGTATGTGAGCTCAGGGGCATGATAAAGTAGGCTGAGCACTTAAAGAAGGTATTAAGTGCGCAGCCCACCATTAAGAAGGAAAAAACAGAGGCCACGAACGTCATGTCTTTTTCAGACAAGGACTTGGAAAGGATATATTGCCCTCACAACGATGCACTGGTCGTCACTCTTTGCATCAAGGATTACGACGTCAAGTGAATTTTGATTGACCAAGAAAGCTCATGTAAGATAATGTACTACGAAACTTTCAAACAGTTGAAATTGAAGGACAAAGACTTGGCACACGCCGTATCTTCCCTGATCAGGTTCAACTCAATGCCAGAATGGCCAGTCGGCAAGATAATCCTCCCAGTCAGAGCTGGAAGCATGACCAAACAAGTGGAATTCTAGGTATTAAAAGTGCCCTCCACTTACAACATAATCTTGGGAAGGACATGGCTATACGCCATGAGAGCGGTAGCGTCAACATACTATCAAGTCATGCGGTTCCCTAACGAAGCCGGAGTAATTGAAAAGGTCTATGGAGACCAAATTATGTCCAAGCAATGCTTCGTCATAGTAAATGGCAGTCGAGCTGCCAAGGGGTTTGTTCAGATGGTAGAAGAGCCCGAAAATAATGAATTGTTTGCGAATGTTGGCAAAGTCGCTAAACAGAAGACAGTGGAAGACTTGGTACAGGTAAGAATAGATGAAAAGAACCCGGATAAGTTCTTTTTGCTTGGCTCATCTATGTCCAGCACTGAGAGAATAAAGGTCATGGAATTCTTAACCTCTAACATCGAAGTGCTTGCCTAGACGCCGTATGACATGCCTGGCATTGACCCAAGCTTCATCTGTCACCAATTGAATGTCCACTCAACTGCCAGACCAATTATACAGCGCACTCGCAGATCGGCACTCCACCATGCCGAGATAGTGGCGGAGGAAGTGGAAAACCTGCTAGAAGCAGGAGCTATCAGAGATGTGCACTACCCCAGATAGATCTCCAATACATTGGTAGTGCCTAAGAAGAATGGAAAATGGCGTGTCTGTGTGGATTACAAAACGGTCAACAAGGCGTGCCCAAAAGACAGTTTTCCTCTTCTACGGATAGACCAACTGGTAGATCTGACGGCATGACACAACCGTCTTAGCTTCCTCGATGCGTACAGAGGCTACCATTAGATCGCTATGTATGAACCAGACCAGGAGGTCACATCTTTTACAACGCCAAGAGGACTGTACTGCTACAAGGTCATGCCCTTTGGCCTAAAGAACGCAGGGGCAACATTCCAACGGATGGTCACTAAGATATTCGAACCATTGTTAGGCAGAACCATAGAGGCTTACATCGACGACATGGTGGTCAAGAGCAAGGACAAGAGTGATCATCTCAAGGACCTAGGTGATATGTTTCAGATCCTGAAAAAACACAAGTTACGCCTTAATGTATCTAAGTGTGCGTTCGGCGTAGGATCTGGCAAATTCCTAGGCTTCTTGGTAACCAACCGTGGCATCGAGGTAGACCCTTCTCAGATCAAAGCAATCCAGGATCTAGAGAGGCCCAACTCAGTAAAAGAAGTACAGCATCTCACCGGTATGGCAGTCGCGCTAAACCGGTTCAGAAGTCGGTCGTTAGACAGATGTCGACCATTCTTTCAAGCATTAAAGGCCACGTTTCAGTGGGATGAAGAATGCGACCGTGCCCTTGAAAGTTTGAAAGAATGCCTGTCTTCTCCACCGTTGCTAGTGACCCCAATACCTGGATAAGAACTATTCTTGTACCTAGCAGTTTCACAGCACGCAATCAGCGCAGTGTTAGTCCGAGTGGAAGGAATCAAACACCTGCCCATCTTTTATGTCAGCAAGACATTGCTGGGCGCAGAAACCAGGTACTTACCATTGGAAAAACTGGCCTTAGCCTTGATGACGGCCTCAAGAAAATTGTCGCACTACTTTCACGTCCACACAATAATCGTCCTCACAGCTTTTCTATTAAAAGCTTTGTTTGAGAGGGCAAATTTTTCTGGACGAGTCTTGAAGTGGGTAGTTGAGTTAGGACAGTTCGACATTATGTTCCAACCCAGAACCGTGATAAAAGCGCAAACCTTGGCAGACTTTGTCGCAAAATTCACCCCAGGAAGTCATCATATCTGCCCAGTCGACCTGACGGATACAACCGAACTAGGGTTAGAAGTTGATGCCGGAATAACGCAACCCCTGGTGCAGGATACCCAGTCAGACCCTAAGGCAGACCAGAGTAAAGTAAGGGAGAAAGAAGCAAACCATGCTACACCGAGAAAAGATTCACCAGCAAATGAAGACTTGGTACAATCAGATAATGAGGGGCAAACAGCAAGCATGGACTTGGAAGAAAACACCAGCAACACTCAAGACCGCAAGGCATCATCCGATCCCTCTACCCGCTGGAAGTTATTTGTAGGAGAGATGTGGAAGCTCTTTGTGGATGGAGCATCCAACAGGCACGGAGCAGGACTCGGCATAGTCCTCATCTCACCAGATGGCCTAGTAGTGGAACAAGCAGTCAACCTTGACTTCCCAGCATCAAACAACGAGGCGGAATATGAAGCACTTTTAGCAGGACTGAAATCAACATCCTACATGAAGGCCACCAAGCTAATGGTTTACAGTGACTCACAGCTGGTGGTAAACCAAATTTCAGGTGACTACGAGGCAAAAGACGACAAGATGGCTAAGTACCAAGAATTAGTCAGAAAATAGATCAAGAAATTTGAAGTAGTGCGAATAGAACAGATTGGTAGGGAAGAGAACAGTAGAGCGGATGAACTAGCAAGCTTTGCTTTAATGGCAGATACATCCGTCCCACATCCGTTACTGATTGACTACTTACCAAGACCAAGCATTGAAGAACTTGAAGCAGAAGAAGTATGTTGCGCCGAACTAGGCCCTTCATGGATGGATCCCATCATAGCATTCTTAAAAGACGGCGTCCTACCGGAAGAGAAGAAAGAGGCCAACAAAATAAGAGTAAAGTCGCAGCGATTTTGGCTCTCCCCATCAATGGCCTTGTACAAGAAATCCTTCACAGGACCTTATCTAAAGTGTGTTCATCCTAGCAAAGTTGAAGCGTTCTTGTTCGAGATACACGAAGGCGTATGCGAAAGCCACCAAGGAGGAAGATCATTAGCTTATACAGCCATTTTTCAAGGATATTGGTGTCCATAAATGCAAGCAGATTCAGAGAAGTATGTAAAGAGGTGTGAGAAATATCAGAAGTTCGCACACCAAACACATCAGCCAGCCAGAGAACTTCAACCATTAACTAGCCCATGGCCCTTCGCAATGTGGGACTTGGATATAGTAGGGCCACTCCCAACAGCACCTGGCAATAGTAAGTTCTTTCTAGCAGCAACAGACTACTTCACAAAGTAGGTGGAGGCAGAAGCACTAGCATCAATAAAGGAGAAAGATGTGAAGAAATTCGTCTAGCAGAATATCATTACTCAGTTCGGCATACCAAAAGCTCTAATATCAGACAATGGCACCCAGTTCAACAGCAAAATTTTTAGAGGCTTTTGTGAAGAGTACAAGATAGAGTTCTACAATTCTACACTGGCTTACCCCCAAGCAAACGGCTAAGCAGAAGCATCAAACAAAGTTGTCTTGGATGGATTGAAGAAAAGGCTAGAAAAAGTAAAAGGCAAGTGGGCTGAAGAGCTCCCTCATGTTTTATGGGCTTACCGTACCACACCTCGTCGATCTACTAGGGAAATACCTTTTTCCTTGGCCTATGGCATGGAAGCAGTAATCCCATTGGAAGTCGGCCTCCCTACAATCAGAAGTGAAAATTTTGATCCAGACCTAAATGGATAAGCCATCACCTTGGAGCTCGACCTTGTGGAAGAAAGAAGAGAAAGAGCACTGGTTCACATCGCCTCATACCAGCAAGAGTTATCAAGGAAATACAACAAGATAGTGCATCCAAGACAGTTCAAGATTGGAGATTGGATACTTCGCAAAGTAATGGGAAACACTTTGGTACCCGGAGATGGCAAGTTAGGGCCCAGTTGGGAATGACCATAAAAAGTGGTTGATTTAGCAGGAAAAGGGGCATACCACTTGGAAGATGAAGACAGCAAAGCCATTCCAAGGCCGTGGAACACTGCCAATCTCAAGTTATTTTATTTTTAACTTTTCTTCCAAGTATTTGTAGTTTTTTCCTTTCTCAATAAAACAAGCAGTTTCTTTCAGTATAGCTGTTTTCTCTGTAAAAGATTATTTTAGTGAGTTAGGAAAATTGAAAGCATAATTGGCCGGAATAACCAACTGTGCACCCCTCCTAAGCCTAGGATAAGGATCAAGGCTGCAGGACGTTTGGCTGGAAAAACTAAACACTTTACTCTAGGTTGGCTGGAAAAACCAACTTAGAGGTTAGCTGGAATAACCAACACCCCTCCTAAACCCAGGATAAGGATCCAGGCTGCAGGACGTTTGGCTGGAAAAATCAAACACTTTACTCTAGGTTAGATGGAAAAACCAACTTAGAGGCTGGCTGGAATAACCAACACCTCTCCTAAGCCCAGGATAAGGATCCAGGTTGCAGGAAGTTTGGCTGAAAAAACCAACACTTAGTCCTCTTCAGCCGAGATAAGGATTCAGGTTGAAGAGTGGTTGGCTGGAAAAACTAACACTTTGTACTCTTCAACTGAGATAAGGATCTAGGCTGAAGAGTGGCTGGCTGGAAAAACCAACACTTATTGTTCTTCAGCCGAGATAATAATCTAGGCTGAAGAGGTTGGCAACTATGGCTTGATAGATTGGAAAGCTAAAGACCGGGATAAAGTATCTCGGCAAGAGAAGGTTATATTTCATTCAGATTACAGTTAGAAAGCAAGTACCAGCATGCAAGTAAACCGAGATAACAGTTGGAACAAAAGAGGATTTCATTAAGTGCAAATTGAATACACAATGTGGGACCTCAGCCCGGTTACAACTTCTTGTCCAAAAGTAAAAAGACGAAAATACAGAGATTAAGCAAAAAGGTCATCTATTTCCATATCAAGATCAACTCGGAGGCTGGTCTCATCTGGTGGTTCGGTCATCAGATCTTCAACCAGTGGCTCCAACTGAGCCGATTGAACAACAGGTTCATTAACAACCGGGGTACTGTTTGGCTCGGTCTCTTCTTCGTCATCCTCAGCCTAAAGAAATTGTTGCTGAATGGCAGCAGCGTACTCCGTCATCGAACTCGGGATAAAATACAGAGAAGGGTTGAAGACCTCGGTCTCTAGCCCATGACTGAGCTATGCCACGGCCGTCCTCCATCCGCATTTAAAGAATAAGTCTTTGGCCATCTCGCATTGCTTAATGTAAAGAGCCTCCCCTTCCTTGAAATCACGGTCCTCCGCATCTTCCAGCTTCTTCTCAAGCTTGGTTATCTTGGTGTTCTTTTTTCCATCGAGCCTGGCAAGCTCACGTAGATACTTATCTTTTACCACGGCCGCTGCTTTTTGCTTGTCTGCTTCAGCCGAGCTAACAAGACCGATCAGACGACCATTCTCGGTTTTCAACTCGGCTATTTGTTTCCTGGCCACTTCTAGTTCAGTCGTTCTTTCATTAGCCTCGGCCATGGCCTTCCTGGTGGTTTTTCGAAGTTCCAACACTCGCTTGTGAGCAATATGGTTCTTCTGTATGGCCTACAAAAGAATGGAAAGAAACTTTTTTAAGTACGACTGAGTAGAAAGTTGTAAGAATTTGAAAGATAAACAAGAGAGCTACTTACCAGCACCATGGATTTTGTGGATGAGCAAAGTGCCTTTAGCTCCGTTAGGTGGCCATGGTGCTCCATGTCAGGTGGAAGGCAAACACTTTTAGCCAGATTGAAGGCCATTAGGTGATCTTTTTCAGAGACTACTGAATCAGTATCCCGTATAGCACGGTTCTGAAAAGTGATCTTTGGATCCCACTTGGAAGAACTAGCCCGGTCAGAGCGCTCCGGTTGTGGGCTTGGTGGAGGAATGGTATCCTCTTTATCAACAAGGCGTGGCTCAGTTATGGAAGTTCGAGCACGCTTGTTTGGACGAGATGAAGAGGGTTGATGGGTCGATAAGGCCACCACGGTCTCTTGTGGTTGGCTTGCTGGTGGTATCTTGGCTTGGTATGTTTCGGTTAGAAGTGCCCTCATAGCTCATTTTTTGGCCATCTCTTGCTCAGCGGTTAGAGGGATCAATCTGATTTGGGGCAAGTTTGGGTCCGGTTCAGGAGAGGCTTCCAATAAGAAGTCAGTTACCTTGGTCTTCCGTTTACCACTATATCGGTAGGTCGCCTGAAAGTCCAATAGCTCGGTCCAACTTTGGTTGGGGTATCGCAGGGCGGCGCGAAGTATATTCAAGTTGGGGTAGCTGTATTAGGACTTCAGGAAGTTCAAATCTGCATAAAAGAAGACAACAGTTAGAGCGGTTTAAGATGGGAAAACCGAAGTAAAGAAAGGCGTAGTATGAAGCCGAGGTAACTCTACCGGTTACACCCTTGTTCCAATTTATTCTATCACCAGGGATCTGGGCCTGTTGGTCCTCAAAATTTCCAGATACCCAGAGGAAGTCATCATCATTTACGTCTTTATCCGGGGTATCCTTTATTATTTTTTCACGCCGGCATCTTATTCTTAAATAATAGACCCATCCATCTTCGGCGGAGCCTATAGAATATTAATGGAAGAGCTCGGCTAAACCGAGATTAAGGCCAGCCCGGCAGTTTAGCTCGGCAATACCATTTATTATACGGTAAGAATTGGTGGAAAGTTGGGTTGGGCAAAGGTTGGTTTGCCTAAGGAATTCACAAAGAAGAGGTTGTACAGGGAATCATAGTACGGTCTCTACTATGGACAGCAGGGTAAAGGGAACGAAGCCGTGTTTTCCCCATGGTATAATATCCAGGTCGGCTAGGGTGAGATGGACATCATCAGGGATGTTATAATCTTTTCGAAATTCGGCCATGGCACCTGGTGAGTTAACTAAAAACCTATACTTTCCCATTTGTGGTTTAAGTTATGAATAAATTAAACTAGAGTGTTAGCTCGGTCGAAGAATGATGTTGAGTAGCTCGGTTGAGTTCTCAAAGGAGTGCCTGGGCAACCTAAGTCTGCAAAGCGAAAAACAAAGGTGTTAAGCACAGATCGTTGGACCGTGCTAAAATAAATAAAGGCAAGATAAATGAAGTTCTAGCTCAGCTATGTGAGATGCTAAGGGTCTTAGCTCGGTTTGGGCAAGGTGTTTGTTAGCCCGGTTGAGCCTCTGGGGGCAGCGTTCTTAGTTCGGTCTGGACTAAGATGGCTGGTTTAGCTCCAAGCTGTAGCTCGGTTGTGGTTGAGGCTTTGAAGCGCGCTATTACGCAAACCTAGTACGGTTCGATAGCTCGGCTAATTGAATCAAAAGGTGGTTTGACTTGTTAAAACTACTGGAATAGCATGAAGTGTTAGTTCGGTTGGTTAGTCTGGCTAGACTGACATCAACTACAAACAACTTCCTAGTTCAGTTACATTGTGATTTTGGATCAGATACAGTGTTCTACAGATTGTTTCATGAATGCTAGTGGTTCTTACAAGGTTTTTCCCAGAAAACGCAAGGCAAAGCAAAAAATGAAGAAAATGTGTTTTACAAAAACACACAAACAATATGTTGTGGATTGTAAAAAACAGTTGCGAAAATAACAAAAAGAGAACAGATGTAGCTTACCAGGTCGAAGAGGAAGGAACTGGAAAATAGAAATGGCACCAGAAGCAAGAACACGAGGTTTTTTTTTCAGTTGTAGGTCGAAAAACGATGATAGCTCAGGAGGAAGAGGGAGAAGAGTGTGAATAGTAAAGTGATGGATTCAAAACCTTAGGGTTTGTTTTGGTGAAAGGCCCAAACTTTGGGCGGGACTATTCAAAAAACACGGAGTACGAAGGCGGCGTGACAGCTGCATTGGGCCAATCAGAGTGTGCCACATGTCCTTGGAATGAGAAGCGATTTAGTTGCTGCGATTGAAGAGACGCTTTTAACCGGACAGTGTTGTAGCTCGGTTGAAAAACTAAAGTTTTTTAGCTCGGTTAGGAGGATAAAACTTTTTAGCTCGGCGGATAACGGGTAATCCCTATCATGCTGTGCAGATGGAATTAAGAGGCAACTGAGAGGGTAATTTATATTTATAAATTGGGCCGAGCTGGGTAATGGGCCGTTGTGAGCCATAGTAAGAAGGGCGGAGTAAAAAGGGCCTTGGCGTTAGCCTGGTCCCCAAAAGGCCTTGGCGTTAGCCTGGTCCCCAAAAGGCCTTGTTGTTATCCCAGTCCAAGGGAGTGTTACAGACAGCCCGGTCGTGGCATGTTGCTGTTAGCTCGGTCAAAACCTTGCTATTTCATAGCTTGGTCTAAACACACCATGGTTTGTAGAGGAGAAGCCGAGGTAAGAGTAGTGAATGGAAGAAACCAAACTGGCTTTAGTTCGGTCTACTCTGCGGCTTAGCATAGCCATGCTTACCTCGGTTATATTGGGATCCGACCATGGTAAAACCATCTCACTTGGTTTAAGCAGTGAGGGGAGTGTTGAAGGATAAGCATTATCTTTCAAGAATGTAATTTCTAAGGGGACTTTACAGGGAGGAGTAAGAGTTCTATTAGGATTGTGCCACACGGAACCTATAAAAGCTCACAACATCACCTTTGGAGGGGTAACGCAACTTTAATTATCGAATACACAGAACTTTTGTCTATTTGTCTATTTTGCTGAGGCATCGGAGAGGTATCCGGCACACACCCGCCGGCTAGCTCACGTTTATGTTTTCAGGGAATAAAGCGACGTCGTACGGAGGAGCGCAGACTTGATCAACAGGATTATACGAGAAGGTTTATTTCTTTCCCGTGCAGATATATATGTATACATATACATATGTGATTTGATACTTATGTCTGATCAGTCAATTTTTTTCTATGTATATTCTTTTCAATTTGTTATATAAGATGAATGATTTAAATAATTGACGTGAATATAAATTAGTCTCACAACATATCAACTTCACCAACGAAATTAAAATATTTAACTTTAGCAAATGTGGACTCATCTTGTTTCTCCCGAATGTATGATAAGACGATATATATTATCAGTGCGAGACTCATTACCTACAATTTATTTCAAAGCCTTATGTTTCTCGTATAGTGTCTTATAACTATCTTAATAATGAAAGTATATTTTTGGATTAGATGTGCGGATCATTTTTAAAATGTTAAAAAGTTTATGTATTTTTAATTAAAAGTGAAAGGCTTTATTATAATTTATATTAATGTGTTTTTTTTCAAAAGTAGTGAATAACAATTTTATTGCAGTACATTTTGAATATCAATTTAGAAGCACTATGGTTATAGGCAATTCATCCTTATTTAATACCAAAAAACATAAAAGTTAGAAGAAAAAAAATCAATCAAACTCGATTCCCAATACGATGGGGCAAAAAAAAGGCGTAAATTATATTAATTACGTTAAGATTTAAAGAAAATTCATTATTTTATATAAATTTAACATAATTACGCATGTACTTTAAAATTTTAATTCATAAAATATTTAGTCAATTTTCACCAGTAGTCATATAAATAAATAAAATAAAATAATCATTTATTTTATGTTAAAATATATCCTATTTGTTCTCGTGTCCTCACACAATTTGTATTAATTTTAGCCATTTTAGTTTAATTAAAAGGGATGTTAATGCAATAATACCAAATTTATATGACTTCTTGTATTTTATTTATTTTTTTCTAAATATCATTGGTATAATTTACTAGGAATGTTTAAAAAAAATGATTGATCCATTGAATTTGAGACTTCGTTTGATATGTGAATTGATTTTTTGACTTTTTGAATTTTTTAACCTGGGTAGTTTAATTAAAAGGGATGTTAATGCAATAATACCAAATTTATATGACTTCTTGTATTTTTTTTTTTTTTCTAAATATCATTGGTATAATTTACTAGGAATGTTTAAAAAAAATGATTGATCCATTGAATTTGAGACTTCGTTTGATATGTGAATTGGTTTTTTGACTTTTTGAATATTTTAATCTGAGATTAAAAAGTTTCGTTTGGGATTAGGTTTTTGGTTTTTTTTTAACTTTTGTGAGAGAAAAAATTAAGGATGTGTTAGGTGGATATTTCAAATCTCAATTTCACCCCTTGATTTGAGTATGTTGTTTGGTTTAAGTATTTAAAATTTAATTCTATACCTACTTTTCAAAACACGTCTATCTGGTCATCTTCCCGAACGTCCAGCCGGTTAATCAGAATAGCGTTCATTTTTTTTTTGACACCTGTTATTTTTATATTTTAAATAAAAAATATTTTCAAAATTTCTTTTAAATTTTTTATGAGCTTTGAGTAGAATTTTAGATTGTGTGTTGGTTATGAATTGCAAGTTTTTAAATTAAATATCATACATGACATTAAAAATTTCAAACTCAATTCAAAATTTTTTTCAAAACTCATAACCAAGTAAATTTTTTACAGTCAAATCATAATTCTAAAACTCACAAACTCAAAATACAACTCTATTATCAAATCATAATTCTAAAATTTTACCAAACACTATCTAAATAATTATCATTTAAATATAATATTTTATTTTATTATATTAATTTTTAACTTATTTTATTTTTTCTCACACTAAAATAACCAAAAAAATCTCTCAACTCTTACATGCCAAACAAATGCTGAATTCGGTCGAATTATCCGAATTACATGACTCAGACACGGGTTCGGAAAAGATGGGAGCTGCACGTGTGGGGTGCGTAACGGAACTCATCGTCATGCGTAGTAGAAGCGAAACGGTTTCTGCTTTCACAGCGAAAGCAAACAAAGCTCAAATCAAAAAGTATACCAAGATATATATATATATATATATATTTTATAGGGAGAGAAGAAGAAGAAAAAAAAAAGTTGGGTATGGAATTTAGGGGAAAGACAAAAATAAAAGGTGATTTGGACAGATGCTTTTTAAATGAAAGAAAAGAAAGAAAGAAAGGAAAAAAGGGCGTTACGAAACCAGAAACAGAAACAGAAACCGTTCTCTGTTCAGAAAAGCTTTCGGTCACGCGTGTGCACCTGTTTACGTAACGTACCCTAACTACTCCAGTTTTGCTGTATCTTTTGTTTTGTGCTCTCTAATGTAAAATAAGGGAAATGCTCCAGAGTGCGTTACAAATCCCATCTAATTTTAACACAAAATTATTTAAGTTTCACAAATTTTTATTGAAAAATGTTTGAAGGTCTAAAATTAGTGGCTCGAATGGTTCGAAACTGTCAAAATAACGTCGTTTTGGCTTATTTTTTGCCCAAAACGACGTCGTTTTGACAATTTCAAGCCATTCGAGCCACTGAATTTCGGGCCACCAACCATTACTGATTTTTATTTAAGTTTTACGAATTTATATACAGTAATTAATTTCAGTTGTAAAGTAAATTTATATTCAACTTACACATTTTTATAAGATCGCTCATATAAGTTAGTGAAAATTTCATAATTTTATGTTACATTTACATAATTTTCCATACTTTTTTCATCCATTCAGTCAAATTTTATTTTGATTTTTATTGTTTTAGTTTAGATGATTTAGTCTATATATTTTAAGTTTAGTTTAAAAGTGGTAATTTTGTTTAATTTTTTTTAATTTCTTTTATATGTATACCTCAAGAGATAAATAAATGTATTAAAATCGTTAATTTTAACATCTAATTTATACAAAATGACAAAATTAAATTTAAATTTAAAGTACAATGACTAAATTGTTCACTTTAAAACAATAGAGACTAATTGAAATTTAAGTCAAACTACAAACAAAAGTATAAGGTCATGCTTGTTTGGCCTCTTAAAAGAGGGGATTAGATTAATAGTCTGTGAGGGCCATCAAAAACATGTTTGGTTGAGCTAAAACGTTATAGGACTATTAATTCAATTGGACTACCAATTCCCCCAAAAGGTGGGATTATCATACCCATTGTAGGGTTGGGATTGATAATCTAATTCTCTTGGATTAAAAAATGTTTAATTTTATTTTTTTCAAATAATTTATTTGTGAAATAAATATTTAAAAAAAATATTACCGAAGACAAAGTGTATGATTTTTTTTTTTATATTTAATGAATTTTTAAATAATTTTTAGGCTAAATTTATATTTTTTAAGTATCTCGTGATTAAGTGTACATAAAAAGTATTTAAAAAATAATTATAATATTAAAAAAATATTAATTTTATATATTAACACTATCTATAGTATTACTAATCCGGTTGTATACAAATAAATATTTTTTATTTTACATCTCTAACTTAATGTCATCGCACTAATAATTTTTTCACTCAATCACACTGTACTTCTAATCCCATCCATCTTATGGGGCCAAACAAACGTGACCTAATATTGTTATTTGATGCAGCCTATTATAAATTAAAAATTAATAATCTAAAATCAAAAGTGAAGAACATACTTTATCCAGTTTTTAAAAATAATTTTTTAAAATTATTTATGTCTAATAAATTTTAAAATAAAATAAAAATTACAAATTGCAAGAGTAAAAAAACAGTTAATGCCCCAAACAGTCTCAATATACCTCCAAAAAGAATGAATAAAGATATAATTACACCCATTTCTACGCCCATAGGCGCACACTCCCTCCCTCTGTATGGGTGTGTAAATGGAAAAATTATGAGGTGGTCCTAGGGTAAATTTACATTGCTTTAATTTGATATTTATCAACTAAAATTGTAATATTTTGTATATTTTAGGATTCATTTGGGATTTGATTATTTTAATAGACTTTTTAATTTTTTTATGAAAAAACGTACAAAAAAAATAAAAAGAGTAGTGTGATGGTGTGTTTAGGGCCAAAAAACCTTCTCCCCAAATGGTACCTGTCAAGTTATAAATAAATATAGAGATGAATGTACTTATAGCATTACTAAATACCAAAAAAAAAAAATGATAATGTTAATCTTATTTTTCAGTTATGCTGTATTTGATTGAGAATTTGATAAAGGATTTGAAAAAGAAAAGGAAAAAGATAAATGAAATGTAAATAATAATACAAACCTACATATCATCTACTTTTACACACTTTTTTTCTTTTTTCTTTCTAAATTTTTTTTTAAATCTCTCAACCAAATAGAGCGTTAATCAATCAAAATAAGTGCTAGACTCATTTTATTACCATTTTTTTAATTAATTGAATAGCACCACATAAACATTAAAATGATTTATTCACACACTAATCAAGTATATGAATAAAGGATAATTAGTTTAAAATAATGAGACTCACATTCAAAAAAAAATTATAATACACACTTCAGAAAAAGGTTTTACATTTATAGGGTTATTTGAGATGATCTAAATAAATGTATTTTTTGACTTTTTATGAAAAAATATGTAAAAAAATAAAAAAGTGATGCGGCTTAAAAAAAATAAAAAGATAAATAAGTACACTTTTTTTAGTTCATGCCAAACAAGCTCATAATATGTCCAGTTGCCACTTTTGTGGTCCTTTGGTATAATTAATTGTGGTGTTTATTATAACTAGTTATGACTCATTATAACATTGATTATGATTTAGTTATAACATATTGTACTTATTATTTTAATTATGATTGGAAAAAAAAATAATATTTAGTTATGACTCATTTTAATTTTGATTATAAATCATTATGGTGTTAGTCTGTCTAGGCTTTATTGGTAAAAAATCTATTTTGTTAAATATGTTAGTTTATTTGACAAATTCATTTCAGGCTGAAAAATTCACTTCAATCACTCAAAAACAGCTCAACAAATTAATAGTGTGACAAATAAATTAATTTTTGTAGTGTTAAATTTTTTTTAAGTCTAATTTTTAGTCAAATCCCAACAGAAGCCTCAGAGGGCTTCATTTGTCACCGGCTAATATGTGCTTATTGGCTAACAAAGCTTAACATAAAAAATTAAAAAAAAAAAAAAAAAAATTTTTGATCATTTAACATAACAAAAATGAATTTGTTCATCTTTTTTAAATATGTAAATGATACACAAAATATATAAATCGTCTAAACTCTATACTTTCTTTTCTATTTTGGGGATAAACTCTCAAAAAGCCTAAGGTGAGTTTGGAATCAATTAAAATTGTCATAAATTTTTGTATTTAAAAAGTTTTTTTTTTGTTTTTTTTATCTGTCTAAGTGGCCTCCGTTTGGGAAGTTGAGGTTTGGAATTTTTTTGGCTAAAATAGTCATACAAAAATAATAAGACAATATCATATCCAACCTATAATTATTACATTCTTTCTCTCACAAAAAGTCAAAAAAATTAAAAAGTCCTTCTCAAACGAGATTTTTTAGCCCAACGCTAAACTAATCAAAAAGCCAAAAAGACAACCTACTTCCCAAACTTTCTTAAAAAAAATTAAAAATTCACTAAAGTTTCATTTGACCTGAGTTGTTTTAGCTAAATGAGTTAATAAAGACAAAATAGACTAATTTAGTCAATCAGACAAAGTGGTGTTTGGGAAGTTACTATTTTAGTAAGCTATTTTAGTATTTTGCTATTTTAGTATGCTAAAATTTCTGTGTTTGAGAAGATTGTTAGATTTTTTTATAGTTGGATGTGATGGTGCTGAGAGAAAAAGTAAAATGATTATGGATTTGATGTGACATTTTGTCTTATTGACTATTTTAGGCTATTTTGTTATTTTGTGAATTTTAGCTCAAAAAGCCAAAAAAAACCTTTGCCAAACACGCTCACATAAACCATAAAATTTATTTCAAACCATAATTTTTTTTCTCATAATCATCAAATCAACTATAAAAAAATTCAAATATAATTCAAATATAATTTTTTTAACCAAATTAAAAAAAATAAAAAACGAGTTAAATTAGCCAATCCCAAAAAAGAGCTGAAAAATAAAAATAAAAAAATCTACTACAAACACATCCATAAACATGTACAATTGATACTCAGGATATAGGCCCTGTTTGGTAGGGCTTATTTCAGCTTTTAACTTAATTTAAGTTATTTTAATGTGTTTGGTTCAGCTTAACAGTACAGCTTATAGCTTTTTGTAAGTCAAAAATCAACTTATTCTTTTAGTGAGGGAGGAGAAACTTAATTTATAAGTCAAAAATCAGCTTATATTCACAGTTATAAGCTATAAGCTGTTAGACTATAAGTTATAATCACTTTCCCACAGCTCTACCAAACAGGACCATACTAGTGAATAATTAGAGGGTCATTTATTTGTTTGGTTAGTTAGTAGTAGGAATATTTTATTTTATATTATAAATAAAATTTACTAATTTTTCTAATCGATTCGGATTATTATAATTTTAAATTACTTATTTGTTCATCGCATGCACTATTAGTGTTAATCAACAATGATAGAAAGCTCTACAAAAAGTTTTAATAATGTAACAATTGTTTAAAATAATATAAAACAAAATAAAATTAAAATATCACATCTGAGACTCACCCCTGAAGCTCACCCCTAAACTATTTTAGAACTTATTGTTGCGTTTGGTAGAATTTTGTAAATATGATTTGAGAGTATGAGTTATATTTTTGAGTTCGTGAGTTGTAGAATTATTATTTGAGTGTAGAAAATTTGTTTGGTTATGGTTTTTAAACAGAGTGTTGAATTGAGTGTAGAATTGGGTTTTGAAAGTTTGATTTGACATATGAAATAAGAAAATCTATTTGGTTATGAGTTTTGGAAAGAATTTTCAAAACTTAATTCAAATTGTTATAACTCATAACAAAACACACTACTTTGACACTATTGAAAATTCTAATCAACACTCATAACCAAACTCTTTTTAAAATTCAATTAAAAAAATTATTATTAACAGAAAATAACATTAATTAATTTTTTAATTGAAAATACTACAAAGGAAATAATTTTTTTTCAAAATAAATATTCAAAAAATTTAAATCATAAATATTTAAATAATTTAAATAATCTAAAAAATTTAATAAGTAAAAAATTAAAATAAATATTCAAAAAATTTAAATCATAAAAATTTAAATAATTTAAATATTCAAAAAATTTAAATAATTTAAAATGTTAATATTTTAAATTTAAAAACAACTCTACACTCAAATCGTAACCAAACACATAAAACAAAACTCAATTAAGAAATTATTTTTAAAATTCATAACCAAACACATAACTCGAAACTCCATACTACTTTCACAACTCTACACTCAAATCGCATCCAAATACATAACAAAAAAATTAAAATATTTAAAAATATTTTTATAAAATAGAGTTTGAATTTTTTTTTATAAAATATTTTAAAATTTAAAAAATTAAAATCGTAATATTTTGAAATTAAAATATTTTAAAATATTCAAAAAATTAAAAAAATCGTAACATATTTAAATATTAAAATATTTAAAATCTTAACAAAATGAAAATATTGATTTGAATTGAATTTTGAAAAGAGTTTTGAATTATGTATTTAATTATGAGTTTTGAAAAGTAATAATTATATTTTGAATTAAATTTTAAAAAATAAATATAAAATTATGATTTAAAAATTTAAAATAAATAATACACTCAAATCAATAAGTAAAATTATAATTTGAGAGACGTTCCAAACGAGACTTATGTTTTACAGCTTCAAAATATTTTTGATTTCTCTCTCTTTATGTGACTGAGATTCGGGGGACCAATGAAAGGCAGATCTTGCTTTCAATAGTCACTCTGTTATCTGATCCGATCTGAACTTTCCTTTGTGTAATGCAATCACTTTTCTTTTTTCTCGCTTTCTTTTTCCTTCTTACTTGTGTTTTTCTTTCTTTATTTGGGTAGCTTCGAGAATACAAATAATGATGATTTTGGGGGGCTTTACTTTACCCCTACTCTATTTCTGAAAAAATCTTGTTGTAAGATCATTTTCAATGATTATTTAGGTCTGGCTGGGTAAGTGGTTATTTTAATTTAAAAGTTAAAAAATTAGTAAAAAATTAAAAATTTATAATCTATATTAAAAACTCAAACATTCTTCTTTTTATTTTTCATACATTTTTTTTAAAAAATTTAAAAAGTCATCTCAAATATATTAATTTTTTTTTACATTATATTTTAGCTAAAAAATTAAAAAGTTACTAAAATAGTCTGTTCCCAAACAAAGCCTTAAATTTATCATTAAATTTAAATTTAATAAAAAATAATTTCTTTTTTTGGTTTACGATTTCATCAAATAAGTATTAAATTAAGAATATTAAAAATATTTTACTAAATAGAGGACGTTTGAGACCTTTCAGCATTTCACTATTCATAACCGTTGTTTTGTAGCATCAGACGTCCGACCAAATGTCTACCTATTCATCCTCTTAGTTGAAAAATTCTCATAACAATCCATACTCTCGAACGACTAGGAAGATGTCCTTCCAGATAGGGGTGTGCGCGGTGCGGTTCGGGCGGTTTGAGAGTAAAATTACAAACCGAATAGCAAGTTGGCGAATTAGCGGATTGACAAAATGCAGTTTGGGCGGCTTTTGGTGGATTGAAGAATATTCTAACTAATTATCATACATTTGCATAATATATAACACTAATTTGTATAATATTTTTTTAGATATATAACACAAAGTAATTTTACATAATATGTTTCATATATATAACTACTAATTTGTAATAAATTTCATATCTTAAATATCTCGCACACTTATTTTTATATTGATATTTCATTAGAGATTAAAAAATATATATGTATTAACTATAGCGGAGCAGAGCGGTTTGGTTGGCGGATTATAAATTTTAAAATTTAAACCGCGGTTAGCGGTTAGAGCGGTGCGGATTGATGCGGATCGGTGCGATTTTAGCGGATTGGGCGGTATTTTGCACAGTCCTACTTCCAGACAACTTATGTGTCTATAGGCTTGGAAAATTGTGTGAATTTTGTGACACAAATACCAAATTTCTTACCAACAATTGAGGGAAGTATAATAGAGGCTATAAAATACATGTAGATTTAAATTTGTACTCAAATTAGTCGTTAATTTTGCAGGGTGTAAATATTGTAAGGTTACCGTTGATTTTGCAAAAGGTTTATCAAAGTTACCATTGGTGTGGTGCCTATAAAATAAGAATGATTTGTTTTTTAATTTCACAATATCATTATAATTTTTCTTTTCTTTGTCATTGTTAACTTCAATCTTCACTTTTTCTGTCATTTTTCACTTGTTCCTTTTATAATTTTGTCATTGTTAATTTCAATTTTGAGTTTTTCTTTAATTTTTTACTGGTTTATTTTACTATCTTTTCTATTGTGAACTTTAATTTTTTACCCTATTGATTTTTTAAAACTTGTATATTTGTACAAATTTTACCTTCAAACTAAATGCTTGAGGAATCACAAACTTTTGACCAGAACAATGATATAAGTATTATTTCTAAAACTTCTCGTATTCCTCATGGTAAAGCGTTTACCATTGTAGAAGATAAAACTTTATGTAGATCTTGGTTGGCTGTTTCTTAAGATCCCATTGCAGGTAATTATCAAACCATGGCAATATTATGGGAACGGATACTTGTTTATTTTAATTCACAATTGAATTGTCAATCA
The DNA here is from genome assembly GCF_055761805.1 of Camellia sinensis. Classification (NCBI taxonomy): domain Eukaryota; kingdom Viridiplantae; phylum Streptophyta; class Magnoliopsida; order Ericales; family Theaceae; genus Camellia; species Camellia sinensis. Next base: position 68,427,050 of record NC_138972.1, read on the forward strand.
AATCGAAACCGTATTTCTTTGTCTCATAGTTGATCTGTGATACAAAAGGCAATTAATAAATTCTGTGATTTTATTGAATAAATTTAATTGAGGTAACAAAGTGGAACAAATGAGGCAGACAAGGTAATATTCAATGGTTTTTTAGTATATATATTTTCTGATTTGTATCTACTTTTTATACTTACTATCTATTTCATTTTTTAGTCGCTGAAGCTAAGCGTATGTATCATGCAATCCAGAAAAAACACTTTACATTTTATATAAATTGGGATATTTTGCACTAAAGTTGTAAGTGAGATGAAATTAGAACACAATACAAGAAACTCACACCACCAGCGAATCTATATTCGACTCCAGCAACTGAAGGTGAAGCTTCAAAACCCAACAATAATATAGATTTGGACCAACAACGGACTAATACATCAACACGACTAATTAGTACTAAGGCTGCAAAAGAAAAATTGAAAAAACAAGCAATTCACAATATTAGGTTTGATGAAATGGCAGTCAACCATTCTAAAATTGTTGAAATGTTGTCAACTATGTCCTCTAGAAGTGTTGATCGAAATGAACAAAAGGCGATAGAACATAAACAAAAGGCTGCCGAACGTCGAACCTATGAAGAATGAAAAAGATCAACGAAATGAGAAGTGAGAAGGTAATTTTTGGTAAAAATTGGGCCGAGCTGTGTGATGGGAATTGTGGCCCAAAGTGCCAAGGACTGGGTGAAAAAAACCGCAAAGTTATTCCGGCCCAGGAGAAGTATAGTTACTCCGGCCCAGGAGAAGTGTAGTTACTCCGGCCCAGGAGAGGTATGGTTACTCCGGCTCAAGAATGTGTAAAGCTACTTCGGTCCGGAGGCAACTTGAAGTGAGTCTGGCCTCACATTTAGTCCGGTCGTGACATATTATGGTTAGATCGGTCAGAGCTTGCTACTTGGAAGCTTGGTCTAAACACACTATGGTTGAACAGGAGAAAGCCGAGATAAGGAATAGGAGGAGAAAACCGAGCTAAGGATAGTTCGGCCTTCTCTGTGGCTCGGCATAGCCAGTGTTATTTCGATCATGTGGTAGTTCGGCCATGATGAAAACCATCCCACTTGGTTTAAGCAGTGGGGGGGGTGTAAAAGGATAAGCATTATCCTTAGGAGTATGAATCCTAGGAGGACTCTGCATGGAGAAGTACAAGTCCTACTAGGATTGTGCCACAAGAAACTTATAAAAGCTCACAAACATCACCTTGGAGGAGGTAACAGAACACAACACAATTTTGCTTTCTGAGAACATAGAGCTTTGTCTATTTGTCAAGCTTACTGACTTAGGCATCGGAGAGGTTTCCGGCACACACCCGCCGGCTAGCTCACGTTTGTGTTTTCAGGTGATAAAGCGACGTCGTACGGAGGAGTGTGGACTTGGTCAATAGGATTATACAAGAAAGCGTATTTCTTTCCCGTACAATTGGCGCCGTCTGTGGGAAGAACAGACAAGAACAAAAAACCTCTTGACTAAGCTTCTCCTTTTCTCAATCAATGGCACACATTGAAGAACTACCGCAGTCCGCCGTCGACGGGCTAACTCCAGATGGGGGCGCAAGGCGAGAAGGATTACCCTTTGTCCCTCCTATGGCAGATTTGGAGCCCAAACAACATAACTCCAGGAGGGGTGGCAGGGGAAGGCGGAATAACAGTCCTCGTCACTCTCAGAGTCCCGACCGGCAAAGACGGAGGATTGACCCTCAAGCTCTGGAAGACCGCGTAAAAGAGCAAGATGAATTAATAAGAAAGATGGCGGTGGACATGGAGGTCTTGAAACGCCAGATGAAGAAAAAAGAAGTGGCGACAGGAGAGGGGCGCAAAAATAAGACGCCCCCTCGCCACTCAGAAAATCGTAGTAGGAATACTACACCCTCACAAGGAGAAAGCAGAAGCCTCAGGACAGGCGACACTCAATCCTTGTCTTCCAGAACTCGTCACTCTAGGTCTGAGAGGACGAGATCTGAGAGATCATACACTGAAGGAAGCACGTATTGGCCTTCACATTCACACCAAACCAGATCTAGACAGATAGAGCTGCCCAGGTCATCCGACTTACGAACCGTGCTCGAAGAAAAAGCACGATGCAAGGAGGATGCCAGGGCAAGGGATCCACACCGAGTTTCTGCCTTACAGCGGTTGGCTCCTCGGACGCATGGAAGCGTCGAGGTTGGAATACCAATACCGCGCCCTGCCTACGAACCAACGGACAAAGCCTTAGCAAGACTACAGACTTCGCCGTTTGTTCCAGCAATCGAGAACGCTCCCCTACCATCAGGCTTCCTTCAGCCGAAATTCACTACATATGAAGGGAAGACGGACCCGTATTCACACTTGAGCCACTTTCGCCAAGTCATGGCTGTGTACAGGCGAAACGAGGCTTTAATGTGCATACTCTTCCTATCAAGCCTTGGCGACCTAGGCTTGACTTGGTTCGAAAAGCTCCCAGAGGGCAGCATAGCCTCCTGGGCTCAACTGGCAGAAGCATTTGTAACAAGGTTTCGAACAAACACTAAAACGCCGGTGGAGATAGACCAGTTACTCTCCATCGACATGGGGGATAAAGAGACCCTTAGATCCTACAACGGTCGCTACTGGGAAACATTCAATCAGATTGGGGACTGCCCCACCAATCTTGCCATTGCGCAGTATAAAAGAGGCCTTCCAGTAGGGAACAGACTAAGGGATTCGATCACCATGACGCCACCCCTCACCATGGAGGCCCTGATGGAAAGAGTGCATCAGCACATCAGGGTAGAAGAGGATGGCGCACATGCCAAAGCAAAATCTAGTGCAACCGCGGTACCAGAAAAGAAGACCTCAACAAAGGTCAATGCAGTAGATCGGCAGAATAAAAACGGGCGTGACAGACGAGATAACGGAGAAGACCCAGACAAAAGATGGTTGAGAATCCGCACTGCCATAACAACGGTGTTCAAAAAACCAATATATCAGATTCTGAGCGAAATAAGAGATGAGCCTTTTGTCAAGTGGCCAGCCAAGCTAGGGGAAGCTCAGAAAGACTACGACGACAGATCACGGTACACCTTCCATAAAGAAAAGGGGCACCGAACTGAGAATTGCACACCGTTAAGATAACACTTTGAAGAGTTGGTGGCAGCAGGCCACTTAGACAAATATATTGAAGGAGGGACGCAACCAGCCCCCCAAGATCATAATAACCATCCCAACAGAATGCCAATCGACGCACCGCCTCAAGGTATTATCAATGTCATACATGGAGTTTTTGAACCTGAGCGCGTATGCGAGCTCAGAGGATCAATCAAAAAGGCTGAGCACTTTAGAGAAGTGCTAGGTGCCCAACCAGCCACCAAGAAAGGGAAGACAGAGGCAACAAACGTCATGTCTTTTTCGGATAAAGACCTGGATCGAATATACTGTCCTTACAATGATGCTCTGGTTGTCACTCTCCGAGTCAAAGATTTTGACGTCAAGCGGATTCTGATCGACCAGGGTAGTTCATGTGAGATCATGTACTACGAAACATTCAAACAGTTGAAGCTGCAAGACAAAGACTTGGCGCCTGCAGTTTCTCCCCTAATTGGATTCAACTCCATGCCAGAATGGCCCGTCGGCAAAATAATTCTTCCGGTCAGAGCAGGAAGCGTAACAAAACAAGTGGAGTTCTGGGTATTGAAGGTCCCCTCCACTTACAACATCATCTTGGGCAAAACATGGCTGCATGCCATGCGTTCGGTAGCGTCATCATACCATCAGGTAATGCGGTTCCCCAACAACACCGGTATAATTGAAGAAGTCTATGAAGATCAAATCATGTCAAAACAATGTTTCGCCACGGTGAATGGCAGCCGCGCTGCCAAAGGATATGTTCAATCGGTGGAAGAACCAGAAAGTAATGAACTATTCGCGGACGTCAGTAAAGAGGCTGATCAGAAAGCGGTGGAGGACTTGGTGGAGGTAAAAATAGATGAGAAGAACCCGGATAAGTTCTTCTTGCTTGGCTCATCATTGTCCAGCACTGAGAGATTAGAGGTCTTGGAATTCTTGACCTCTAACATCGAAGTGTTTGCCTGGACGCCCTACGACATGCCAGGTATTGATCCAAACTTCATCAGTCACCAACTCAATGTCCACCCATCCGCCAGACCAGTCATTCAACACACACGCAGATCGGCACTCCACCACGCCGAAATAGTGGCAGAAGAGGTAGGCAACCTGCTGGAGTCAGGAGCAATAAGAGAAGTACACTACCCAAGATGGATCTCCAACACAGTCGTAGTGCCAAAAAAGAATGGTAAATGGCGTGTCTCCGTCGACTACAAAACAGTCAACAAGGCGTGCCCAAAAGATAGCTTTCCTCTACCAAGGATAGATCAACTGGTGGACCTAACGGTAGGGCATAACTGACTTAGCCTTCTGGATGCATACAGAGGCTACCACCAGATCGCCATGCATGAACCAGACCAGGAGGTCACATCCTTCACAACACCAAGGGGATTATATTGCTACAAGGTCATGCCCTTTGGCCTAAAGAACGCAGGGGCGACATTCCAACGGATGGTCACCAAGATGTTTGAACCATTGTTAGGCAGAACAATGGAGGCTTACATCGACGACATGGTGGTCAAAAGCAAGGATGAGAATGACCATCTTAAAGACCTAGGCGAGATGTTCCAGATCTTGAAGAAACACAAGTTGCACCTCAATGCGTCCAAATGCGCATTCGGAGTTGGATCTGGCAAATTCTTGGGCTTCCTTGTGACCAACCGGGGTATAGAAGCAGACCCCTCTCAGATTAAAGCAATCCAGGAGTTGGAGAGACCAAACTCAGTCAAAGAAGTGCAGCATCTCACTGGTATGGCGGCTGCGCTCAACCGGTTCATAAGCAGGTCATCAGACAGACTACGACCATTCTTCCAAGCTTTAAAAGCCAAGTTTGAGTGAGATGAAGAATGCGACCAAGCTCTGGAAAGCTTGAAGGAGTACATGTCTTCCCCACCACTACTTGTTACTCCAGTACCTGGTGAAGAACTCTTTTTGTACCTAGCAGTCTCTCAGCACGCAGTTAGCGCAGTGTTGGTTCGTGCAGAAGGAATACAACACTTGCCCATCTTTTATGTCAGCAAGACATTGTTGGGAGCCGAAACAAGGTACTTGCCCTTAGAGAAACTAGCATTAGCATTAATGATGGCATCCAGAAAATTGGCACACTACTTTTATTCCGACACCATAGTCGTCCTCACAGCTTTTCCACTAAAAGCTTTGTTTGAAAAGGCGAACTTTTCTGGGCGAATCTTAAAGTGGGCAGTAGAGTTGGGACAATTCGACATCAAGTTCCAACCCAAGACCGCAATAAAAGCCCAATCTTTGGCAGACTTCGTCGCAGAGTTTACTCCTGGAAGTCATCATATCTGCCCAGTCGACCTAACTGACACAACCGAACTAGGGACGGAAGTTGACGCCGGAATAGCGCAACCCCTAGTAGAGAGTAGTCAATCAAGCACCAAGGCAGACCATACTAAGGACAACAAGGAAGAGACAAACAAAGGCTCACCAACAGTTCAATCAAAGGACGAAGGGCAGACAGCAAACATGGACCTTGAAGAAAACACCATCCTTGACCCCACGACATCATCTGACCCCTCCACTTGCTGAAAGTTATTCGTTGGAGAGATATGGAAGCTCTTTGTGGATGGAGCATCCAACCGGCATGGTGCAGGACTTGGCATAGTCCTCATCTCCCCAGACGGCCTGGTTGTAGAGCAAGCAATCAACCTTGGCTTCCCAGCATCCAACAATGAAGCGGAGTATGAGGCGCTTCTCGCAGGACTCAAGTCAGCACACTACATGAAGGCCACCGAACTAATGGTTTACAGTGACTCACAACTGGTAGTAAACCAAATTTCTGGCGACTACGAAGCAAAGGATGACAGAATGGCCAAATACCAAGAGCTAGTCAGAACAGAGATCAAAAAGTTCGATGTAGTAAGGATAGAACAAATTGGCAGGGAGGAAAACAGCAGAGCAGACGAACTAGCAGGCTTTGCCTCGATGGCAGATGCATCTACTCCTCATCCATTGCTCATCGACTACTTACCAAGACCAAGCATAGAAGACCCCGAAGCAGAAGAAGTATGTTGCGCAGAACTAGGCCCCTCTTGGATGGATCCCATCATCCTGTTCCTAAAAGACGGCATCCTACCAGAAGAGAAAAAAGAAGCCAACAGAATAAGGGCGAAGTCGCAGCGATTTTGGCTATCTCCATCTTTGGCATTATACAAGAAGTCATTCTCAGGGCCTTACCTAAAGTGCGTTCATCCCAGCAAAGTAGAAGCATTCTTGTTCGAAATACACGAAGGAGTATGCGGAAGCCATCAAGGGGGAATGTCGCTAGCTTACAGGGCCATTTCACAAGGTTATTGGTGGCCATACATGCAGGCAGACTCAGAGAAATATGTGAAGAAGTGTGAAAAATGCCAGAAATTCGCACATCAAATACATCAACCAGCCAGAGAACTCCTACCATTGACTAGCCCATGGCCTTTCGCAATGTGGGGTTTGGACATCGTAGGACTACTTCCAACAGCGCCCGGCGGCAGGAAGTTCTTTCTCGCTGCAACAGACTACTTCAAAAAGTGGGTTGAAGCAGAAGCATTGGCATCAATCAAGGAAAAAGATGTGAAGAAGTTCGTCTGGCAAAACATCATCACTCGATTTGGCATACCAAAGGCCCTAATCTCAGACAATGGCACTCAATTCGACGACAGAATCTTCAGAAGCTTTTGTGAAGAGTACAAGATAGAGTTCTACAATTCTACACCGGCATATCCTCAAGCGAATGGCCAAGCAGAAGCATCAAATAAAGTCGTCTTGGATGGACTAAAGAAAAGGCTAGAAAAGGTAAAAGGCAAGTGGGCGGATGAACTTTCTCATATTTTATGGGCTTACCGCACCACACCTCGGCGATCAACAGGAGAAACACCATTTTCCTTAGCCTACGGAATGGAAGCAGTAATCCCATTGGAAGTTGGCCTCCCCACAATTCGAAGCGAAAATTTTGATCCAGACTTAAATGGAGAAGCCATAGCTTTAGAACTCGACCTTGCAGAAGAAAGAAGAGAAAGAGCACTGGTTCACATCGCCGCATACCAACGAGAGTTAGTCAGAAAATACAACAAAAAAGTGCATCCAAGACAATTCAAGATCGACGATTGGGTACTGCGCAAAGTAATGGGAAACACCTTGATCCCAGGAGATGGTAAGCTAGGGCCAAACTGGGAAGGTCCCTACAAGGTGGTTGGGTTAGTAGGCAAAGGGGCATACCACCTAGAAGACAAGAATGACAAGGCAATCCCTAGGCCATGGAATACGGCCAATCTCAAGTTATTTTACTTTTAGCTTTCAAACATATGTAATTTTTTCTTTCTTCAATAAAACATGCAATTCTTTTCAGCACAAGTTATTCTTTGTAAAAGTTAGCTTTAGTAAATATTAAGTATATTGCAAGCATTTTATTCTAAGTTAGCTGGAAAAACTAACTTAGAGGTTGGCTGGATTAAACCGACACCCTTCCTAAGCCCAGGATAAGGATCCAGGCTGCAGGACGTTTGGTTGGAACAACCAAACATTGTTCTAAGTTAGCTGGAAAAACTAACTTAGAGGTTGGCTGGATTAAACCAACACCCTTCCTAAGCCCAGGATAAGGATCCAGGCTGCAGGACGTTTGGTCGGAATAACCAAAACATTGTTCTAAGTTAGCTGGCAAAAACTAACTTAGAGGTTGGCTGGATTAAACCAACACCCTTCCTAAGCCCAGGATAAGGATCCAGGCTGCAGGACATTTGGTCGGAATAACCAAACATTGTTCTAAGTTAGCTGGAAAAACTAACTTAGAGGTTGGCTGGAATAAACCAACACTTGTTACTCTTCAGCCGAAGTAAGGGTATGATTGAAGAGTGCTTGGCTGGAATAAACCAACACTTGTTACTCTTCAGCCGAAGTAAGGGTACGGCTGAAGAATAGTTGGTTGGAATAAAACCAACTCTTATTACTCTTCAGCCGAAGTAAGGGTATGACTGAAGAGTGGTTGGCTGGATTAACCACTGAGTACCCTTCAGTCGAAGTAAGGGTACGGCTGAAGAGTGGTTGGCTGGCATAAACCAACACTTGTTACTCTTCAGCCGAAGTAAGGGTACGGCTGAAGAATAGTTGGCTGGAATAAAACCAACTCTTATTACTCTTCAGCCGAAGTAAGGGTATGGCTGATGAAGTGGTTGGCTAGATTAACCAAACTCTGTGTACTCTTCAGCCGCAGTAATTATGTCGGCTAAGGAGTGGTTGGCTGGTAAGCATAGTTTAACAAGTAAAAACCGAAATAGAAGTTGGAGTATTAGAAGGCATTACGAAGTACAGGCATACATATCAGAACCGGAATAAGAGTCCAACAAAATTTTCATTCATTGAAAAGCAAGTACAAGAGGGACATAGCCCAGTTACAAAGAAAAGGTAACAAAAAAGGAGAAAAAATCAGGAAAAAAGTTCTTCAATTTCGGCGTCAAAAGCTGCATCACCATCAACTTGAAGACCGGTTTCATGAGGGAGCTCGCTCTCGGTCGCCAGGATAGTTTCGGTTGGAACAACGGTTTCAGTTGGTAGTTCAATTGTCAGGTCTTCCACCATGGGCTCCAACAGAACTGATGGTTCCGCACTGACAACCGCAGTATCTTCAGAAGCAGAGGAGTCATCGGAATCTGAATCTTCCAGAAACTCTTGTTGCAGGGCATTGGCATACTCCCCATGGGAGCTCGGTATGAAGTAAGCAGGAGGGTTGAAAACCTCGGTCTGTGGGTCGTGACCGAGCTTCTCAATTGCTGCCCTCCAGCCGCACTTGAAGAACAGCTCCTTGGCAGCATCGCATTGTTTGACATAAGCGTCATCTGCCTTCTTGTAACCCTGCTTGTAACCCTGCTTTTTGGCTCCCTCCGCGCTCTTTTTCAGTTGAGTTATTTCGGTGTCTTTTCTCTTTTCAAGCTTTACCAACTCGCGTAGATACTTGTCTTTCATAGCAATGGCAGCTTTCTGCTTCTCCGCCTCAGCCGAACTAACCAGATCGGCAAGTCGGCCGTTCTCTGCTTGTAGCTCGGCCATTTTCCTTTTGGCTTCTTCTAGCTCGGCCACCTTTGCTTCGGCTTCCGCCATTGCTTGCCTTGTGGTTTTTCTAAGCTCCTGGACTTTCTTGTAAGTAATGTTGTTCTTCTGTAAGGCCTAACAAAACGAAGACTTCTCTTGAGCCGAAGTAAAAGTTGGAAAATTTAGACAGAAAAACGGACAGAGCTACTTACCAAAATCATGGACTTCGATGTAGACCGAATTGACTTCATTTCGGTGTTTAATTGCTTTAGGTGGTGCTCCATGTCCTTGGGGAGGCACACACTTTTGGCCAGGTTAAAGGCCAATTGATGATCTTTTTGAGCAACAACCGAATCAGAATCTTTGATATCTCGGTCGTTGAAGGTTAACTTCGGAGCCCATTTGGAAGATTCTGCTGGGTCAGTTTGCTCCGGTTGGGTAGGTTGAGGACTTTGGGGGATGGATTCAACCTCATCGACAAGTTGCTGTTCGGTCGATGTAGATCGGGCGCGTTTAGAAGGGCGAGATGAAGAAGGTTGCTGAGAAGGAAGGGCCACAACGGCAGGCTGTGTTTGTATGGATGGCTGCACTTCGGCCCTGGATGTTGCAGTCAGAAGGGCCCTAACTCTGCTTTTCTTTGCCATCTCTTCTTCAGCAGTTAATGGGACAAGTCATATTTCGGGCAAGGTTGGGTCCGGTTCTGGTGCTTCCTCAAGAAGGAAATCGGTCACTCGGGCTTTTCGACGACCGCTATATCTGTAGGTCGGTTCAAAGTTTAGAAGCTTGGCCCAACTTCTTTCTTTGATCCGTAGTGCGGCTCGAAGTGTGTTCAGATTTGGGTAACTGTAATAGGAAGCAAGATGAGCTGAATCTGCAAAAAGGATAACTGTTAGATCAGTTATAACATCCGAAACCGAAGTAAAAGAAAAGCATGTATAAAACCGAAGTAACTATACCAGGTTCTCCTTTCTTCCAATTTATACTTCGGCCTGGGATTGGGGCTTGCTGATCTTCAAAATTGCCCGATACCCAGAAAAAGTCATCATCATTTACGTCCTTATCCGGCGTATCTTTTATTATCTTTTCTCTACGTCGACGTATCCTAAGGTAATAAACCCAGCCATCATCCTTGGAACCTATGGAGTACTGGTGGAAGATTTCGGCTAAACCGAGGTTCAGGCCTGCTTGGCGGTTTAGCTCGGCTATACCCATTATTATCCGGTATGTATTGGTGGATAGTTGGGTTGGGCATAGTCTGGTTTGGCTAAGGAATTCACAAATTAAAGGTTGGACTGGGAATCTTAGTCCGGTCTCTATTATATAAAGCAGGGTAAAAGGTACAAAGCCTGTTTCGCCCCATGGTACGATGTCCTTTTTGGCTAGGGTAAGGTGTACATCGTCTGGAATGCCATATTCCCTTCGGAATTCGGCCATACCACCAGGGGTCTCAACTAAATACCTATACTTACCCATTTGTGGTATAAATTAAGAATAAATTAGATCGGTGCAAGAGTTGTGCTCAATAGCTCGGTTGAGCGCACGGAGGAGTGCCTGGGCAACCTAATTCTGCAAAGTAGAAAACAAAAGGGTTAAGCACAGATCGTTGGACCGTGCTACAAATTAAAAGAAAGGTAAAGAACCCTACTTCGGCTCTACAGACGGGTTCTATCTCGGTTCAGCAAAATACTGGGTAGCTCGGTTTGAGCTTAAGGCTCGCAAGATCGGGTCTATTTATAAGGTTGGTTGTCTCGATTTGAACTATGAAGTTTTGTCACTTCGGTTGAGCCCCTAGGGGCAGCTTTCTGTGTTTGGTTCAAAAACTAAGAAAGCTGGCTTAGCCCCAAGGTTTTGCTCGGTTGAAAGACGGGGTTCCTAGTGTAATAAGTGCAAACTTCGTTCGGTGATATTATTCCGGCTAGAGGAAATCAGGAGTTGGTAACTTTCTGAAACTGCTGTTATTTCTACAAGTGCTAGTTCGGTTATTATCTAAAGTGATCTACCTATATGGGGCAAACAGTTCCCTAGTTCGGTTGGAACATGATTTTGGATCAAAATCAAGTTTTTTTATGAGATATATAGTATATACTCATACGATACTACTGGTTTTCCCATGAAAGTACAGGAGCAAAACAAAACTATACAAATGTGTTTTGCAAAAAACATGGAAAGCAAGATGCAAAAGCAAAACAGAGGAGAGAGAATGGATTTGCTTACCAGATTAGAGAAGAAGGAACTAGAGATGGAAACAGTCGCAGCTATTAAAAAATACGAGCTTGGCAGATGAAGAGGAAGAGGCACAGAGAGAGAAGATGAAGAATAGTAATGGTAGAGTGGTTAATCCAAAGGGCAGAATGTTTGTTTTGTGGAAAGAGAAAGAGAAATGGCGGGAACTGTTCAAAATTTGTGAAATACGAAGACGGCGTTGACAGCTGCCTTCTACGAATGGGAGCGTGCCACGTGTGTACGGAAAGGGAAGCGTTGCAGTCGTGGTTGAAGAGACGTTTTGATCGAACAAAACAAAGCCCTAGGTAAAATTAGTTCGGCTGGAGAGGCTAAAGGGTTTTTAGCTCGGCTGGAAGGGCTTAATAATTTCAGCTCGGTTGGTGGACTGGTAATCCCAATCATGCTGTGCAGATGGAATTAAGGGGCAATTGAGAGGGTAATTTTTGGTAAAAATTGGGCCGAGCTGTGTGATGGGAATTGTGGCCCAAAGTGGGTGAAAAAAACCGCAAAGTTATTCCGGCCCAGGAGAAGTATAGTTACTCCGGCCCAGGAGAAGTGTAGTTACTCCGGCCCAGGAGAGGTATGGTTACTCCGGCTCAAGAATGTGTAAAGCTACTTCGGTCCGGAGGCAACTTGAAGTGAGTCCGGCCTCACATTTAGTCCGGTCGTGACATGTTATGGTTAGATCGGTCAGAGCTTGCTACTTGGAAGCTTGGTCTAAACACACCATGGTTGAACAGGAGAAAGCCGAGATAAGGAATAGGAGGAGAAAACCGAGCTAAGGATAGTTCGGCCTTCTCTGTGGCTCGGCATAGCCAGTGTTATTTCGGTCATGTGGTAGTTCGGCCATGATGAAAACCATCCCACTTGGTTTAAGCAGTGGGGGGGGTGTAAAAGGATAAACATTATCCTTAGGAGTATGAATCCTAGGAGGACTCTGCATGGAGAAGTACAAGTCCTACTAGGATTGTGCCACAGGAAACTTATAAAAGCTTACAAACATCACCTTGGAGGAGGTAACAGAACACAACACAATTTTGCTTTCTGAGAACATAGAGCTTTGTCTATTTGTCAAGCTTACTGACTTAGGCATCGGAGAGGTTTCCGGCACACACCCGCCGGCTAGCTCACGTTTGTGTTTTCAGGTGATAAAGCGACGTCGTACGGAGGAGCGTGGACTTGGTCAACAGGATTATACGAGAATGCGTATTTCTTTCCCGTACAAGAAGTATAAAATAATGTCAATGGATATGACTAATTTAAATCCTATGCAAAAGTCCTACTATGAAGATCTCCAACGGCAAATCTTGTTTCGATCAACAAATAGATTTGCTTAGCTGTTTTATGAAAACTGCTGAAAGGTTCCAAATTAGTTTCATATCAATTTTCATAATTTTTTTTCAGTTATTATTGTTTTTGTAATGATGTTTAATTTATTTTAGTAATGATCTTCTTATAATAATGATGTTTAATTTGTTTTATTAATGATCTGCTGATAATAATGATATTTCCTTTATTTATTTTATTTTATAAATAAATAAGTAAGGAGGAAAAATAGTGTTTGCTGATAACATAGTGCTCATAAGTGTTTGGTTTAAATTGTCCAAATTGTATGTCAATTTTTTGTCTCTAGGTTTGGTGTCCACCATTGTTGATTATCAATTGAGATAGATTAGTAGTCATCCATTCAAAAATAAAAAAGCATACAAGTAGTACATCCATTTAAAAATAAAAACACACGTACTAGTACCAGTAGTACATCCATTAAAAAAAAAAAACACACATACTAGTATGACATCTATTAAAAAATTAAACAAATAGTAGTAGTACATCCAGTCTCTCCCTAAATAACTTCAAAGGTCAATGTCATGAGTCAGATTTGTAGAACTTTAAAATGCATGCATTGATGATGTTCGCATCCCTTACGACTGATGACGAATAAAAATTAAAGAAAAAAAACATCCATAAAAGAAAATAGCATCAAATTTATGTATACAATTTGGAGCATTTTAGAAACTATTGTCAAATTCTTTGACAAGGAAAATTTGATATGGTTATGAACTAATGGACCAAAGTAGAAAAAAATGTGCTATTTCAAAGATCAAAATAAGAACAAATAATAGTTTTGTAGAGGATAACAAAATTAATATTATGATCATATAAATTTAAAGCAGCATGTCATTTTACATCAGTAAATTGGATATTGACAGTAAATTAGATATTGACAAAATTTAAGGACCAATAATACTTTAGGTAGAAAGTGTAATTTCTTAGAATAAAATTGATCAACCGTCTGAACAAATAAGATAATTGGTGATGTTAACTTCAAGTGTTATGCATTACAAATAAAAATGTAATAGTAGTAAAATGTCAACTAAAAATACAGTAACATAATCAAATCCAATAATTATCTCCAATAAGATAAGATCATCTTCACAAACATTATATATTAATTTCATGCACTTAGCTCCAAAAACGATATATGTGTACAGATTTAAAAGCATCTTTACTACCAAAACAACAACAAACATTGACACATCATTTGCCTAAATACCTCCCAATAAAAAAGCCCAACCAAAAGTTCATCCTTTTGTCCACATGGTGAAGTTATTTTCTCCATGAAGTTGCCACATATGTTCAATTAAATCATTACGGAGGTCACGATGTGTATTTTTATCTCTAATACCTAAATGAGGAGACATAAAGGATTCAAAGTCATTATTACTTATAGTAGAAAGTATATTGCTAAGTTGGTTGATAATATTTCATAATCCAAATCAAAATAAGAGTCTCTCTCATCTTTGACAATCATATAGTGTAATATAATGCAAGTCTTCATTATGTTACTAAGGATTTTGGGATCCCAAAAACGTACTGGACCACCTACAATTGCAAATCAGGATTGGAGCACTCCGAATGCCTGCTCTACATCCTTCCTTGCTGACTCTTGCATCATACAAAAATGTTGCTTCTTTGCTCCTTTGAGAGAAGAGATTGTCTGAACGAGTGCTGCCCATAGAGGGTATATACCATAAGTAAGGTAATAACCCATATCGTAAGTGTGTCAATTAATAGTGTAATTAGTAGGCGGAGCTTTACCTTGCGCAAGATCAGAAAATAAGGGTGAACAATCCAAGACATTCAAGTCATTGTGTGATCTAGGCATTCCAAAAAATACATGCCAAAATCCACAAGCCATAAGAACCTACTGCTTCAAGAATTATGGTTGACTTTTTTTGATGGCCTACATATTGACTTTGCATTGCCGTTGGACAATTTTTTCACTTCCAATGCATGCAATCTAAACTTCCCAACATACCCAAAAACCCACGAACCTCTCCAATAGCAAGTAATCTAGCAATATTAGTTATTGATGGAGATATTCAAGTCCAAAGATTTCGATAATTGAATTGCAAAAGTGTTTCAAACTTTCAATTGCCGTGCTTTCTCTAATTCATCAACCACATCTGCTGCCACTTCATATACAAGCATTTTAATTGTTGAAATCATCTTTTAAAGTGGAGATAATCTGAGAATATGAGATGTATCTTTTTTTTGAACAAAATATGCAACGTGTACTTCAATGGCATTCAAAATTCGCAGATATAGATCACGATGCATTCTAAAACATCTCTGAAATGTTAAAAATGAATAAATTGGATTTACAGCAAAATAATCCGCAAACAATCAATCATGATCCTTTCTTTTTTCGCGACATATGTATTTATGTCCTACAATAGAGCCACCTTTTTTTCTTTGGTTTATCATTTGCTGTCAGAGTATGTATCATGCTAGTATTATTTATCTTATAAAGACCCACAAGTGCAACAATTTTTTCATCACTAGAGGATGAGGAAGCAAAGGAGGATGAAAAATCAGTGAACAAATAAGAAGTTGAAGAAGTCATTATGCTCTGATTTTCAGTTATGGGTTGGTTCTAGATACAACGTTGTTTGTTGAGTTTATTTATATGGTTTAATTTGTTTATATATTTTTTTTTTTGAGGAGGTAAAAGGAAATGGAGGGAAAAACAAATGGCAAAGGAATTAAGGGAAACAGAAATGGAGGAGAAAAGAGTTTTCAAAATTAATTGATTACACTGGCCAGTCGATCGGTCAGACTTCCGCCCGATCGTCCTCCCGGTTGACTAGTGTGTTGATAACAGCCCACAATACTCTATTAGAGTACTGCAATGGCGTTTTTACTCAAACTTGGTGAAATAAATGAAACACCATTGAAGATACTCTAATAATAAGACCATCTCTTATGTTAAATCAAAAAAAATTATTAAATTTAAATAAAAATTTGATCTAATACAGCTTGTTTTGATGTTAAAATTAAGATTTTTATCAGATTTTTTTTACATTTTCAATTGTTTGAGAGAACGTTCGAACGAATGTCCTAGAAGTCATCCAAATATGAACCAAAAAAAACATCAAAATTGCTCTTGGATGGACATCATGATAAACATCTAGAAGGATGTTTGGGCCAACGATAACAATAAATCTGATGAAAGATGAATGACTCTTTTCATTTGATGAAAATTTTGATTTTTTACTCTATTTAATATGAATCTGGTGAGAGGATATGGCATCAAAATGAGTCGCATTTTTCATCAAATTCAAATTTGATGAAACATTTGATGTTAGATTGAAGATACTCTAAGGAAAATATTTAAGGTCCCGTTTGTTTTGGGAGATAAAGTTGGTATTGGGATTGAGATAGATGTGGGATTCACTATATGTTGTGTTTATTTTGGGAGATGGAAAGGAGATTCATAATTCCATCGGATTAGGATGGCTCTTGCGCCCCGTTTGTTTTCAAATGTAGAATGAAAGTGATTGATAGTGAGAGGATTAAGTAAAATTGTGTTTCTTTTGATGATAGTTGTTAGTATAGGAATTGTTAAATTATTTTTATATAAAATAATAAAACAAATGAAAAAATACAAAAAAATTAAACGTTAATATTCAAAAAAAGAAAATATCCAACATGTAAAAAATAAAAAAAAAAATTCTAATCCCCTCACTATTTTTCTAATATCATCTCCACCTCCTCCATCCTAATTCCCCTTCCAACCTTCATCTTAATCCCTTCCTCCATTCTAACCTCTTTTCAAATTTTACAAACAAACACAACACTAAATGAGCCTCATCTCCATCCTAATCCCATCACACTCTCTACACCCCAAAACAAACAGGGCCCAAGTTGAGATTGAGATTGAGATAGAGAATGTGGAGATGGTATTAGGAAATTAGTCCTATGGGATTAGGTTTTTTTATTTTTATTTACATGTTGGGTATTTTTTAACATTAATGCTTAATATTTTTGTATTTTTTGTTAAGTAAAAATCATAATTTTATTTGTTTTAATATTTTATATTTCTTTTATAGAGTAATAATTTAACAATCCCCATATTAATAACTATCATCAAACTAAATATAATTTTATTTGATTCTCTCACTATCAATTTTTTTATTATTAATTTCATCACTATCAATATTTTTTATTCTACCTCTAAAAACAAACAGGTCTATGATTTGGCAGGATACAAATCTATTTTTAATTTATCATATATGTTAATAATAATAATAATAATAATAATAACTAATGGGTGCATTAATTAATAGAAAATGAGTGAGAGTATTAATTAGTGCTATTACTAATGATGTAGTATTGGGCCCTACCATGAATAATTTGAGGTTTTAGCCTTGGTGTTTTATTTTTTTTTTCTTTTTTTATTGAGTGTCATGTCATTAGTGGTCTTTTTAGAGTTCCAAAATTAATGATCTCTATCATTGTTGTTAATTAATTATGGGTCATGCTCCAGAGCTCTAATTAGAGCTGCAACAGTGCAGCTCTAATTAGAGCTGCAACAGTGCAGTTCTAATGAGCTGTCACCTATATAAAAAAAAAAAAAACCGTGAAATAAAAGACAAAAAAAAGGAAAGAAAAAAGACAAATTAAAAATGCATTAGAGGTCCTTTTTTAGTGATCCAAATCATTTTTGATTAATTATTAAGAACTGTAAGTGATGTGACCACAAGAGTGCCTAAAACCCTATGATTAATATCCCTGATTCTGAAAGATTTTAGTGTTACTTTTCATCAGTTGCATTTGCAGACTGGCAGTGATCATTGCTACTATCTCACGTCACTCATTTAACTGTTACTCGAAAGTTTTTGGTTTGAATTGTTTGGATTAAATTTTTTTAAAATTGAATTTTTTAATTTTTGTTTTTTTTTTTATTTTTAGTAAATATTTTTTAAATTTTAAATATATATTTTTTATTTTTTTAAATATAACTTACTTAGATATATTTAAAAAATAAAAAATTTATAAAAAAATATTTTAAAAAATTAATAAATACATAAAAATATAAAAATGTACTGAATTCTCGATTTTTTTTTATATTTTTAGTATTTAGTGAATTTTTAAAAGGTTTTTTCACAATTTTTTTTACTTTATACCTAAAAAGTAAAAAAAAAATTGCTTAAAATATTAAAAAAATTTAATAAAAACAAAAAAATAAATAAATAAGAAAGTAAAATTTTTTAAAAAGTGTTTTTGGAAAAATAATTAAAAATTAATTTTTTGATTTTTTATAAAAAAAATTGGCTTTTTTTTATGTGAGATGAGAAGTGGGTTAAAAGTTGGGAAGTGACTTTTAACTCACTTCCCAAAATGAGCCATAACCATATTTGGGGAGTGATTAAAAAGATTTAAAAAAAATATTGTAAATTGTTATATTAATTTTAATTTTATTTTGTATATTTTATAATTTTAATATAATTATATTAGAAAAATAATTTGTCCATTGCATTTGAGTTTATTCGAATTGGTCGAATTTATGGATGTCAATCGACCACTAGGACGATTGGCTGCACGATTACTCGAATGACTGGTGTAATCCTTGTTAACCACAGTTGTAACCCTTATTGCCAGATGAGCGATTGGACAATCAGTCGGTCGACCATCTAGACGATCGGCATGCACAAGTTTAAACAATTCCAACAAACTAAAATTCAGTAGATGTAGCATTGCTTATTATATTATGATAAATTACAAACACACCCCCTGAGGTTTACTTATATACAAATTGCCCTTATGGTTTAAAAAATTACAAATACTTCCCTGTTAGATTTTTTATTTAACAAAATTAATTAAAAAAGTGAAATTTCTAACTGTTCACCTATACAATAATAAAATTATTTGAATTATTAATTAAAATAAAATTTTACTATTATTAAAAATTATTAATTAACTCGATGATTTATTAACAAAATGACATATTTGTTATGAAATTAGAAACCTTAGAAGTCATAATGTAATTTTTAGAACCACCTGAGGTAATTTGTAATTTAAGTAAATCTCAGGGGATGTATTTGTAATTTACCCATTGTATTAAGAGTGCATTTGAGAACACCATAAGCCCTTGTTATGAGCTGATTTAATCGATTTTTTGACTTTTTGATTATTTTAGCTTGATTAAAAAAATTGTATTTGGGATAAACATTGATTTATTTTGTAGTTGATTTGACGGTTGTGAACAAAAAAATAAAATAATTATAATTTAGATATGAAATTTTGTTTTATTGGCTAGATTAACATATTTTGTCTTTATTGGTTAGACTAGCATGTTTTGTCTTTATTGGTTTATTGACTTTTTTGGGTTACATTGTCTCTTTTTTTTTTCTACACGTTTTTTTAATAAGCAAATATATATATATACTCGTTTATAAGACGAGAAAATTTCATTTTTGCACCCTCACACTTTGAATAATTTCAATTTTATCTCCAAATTTTTGAAATCGTATTAATTTAGCCCATACCGTCAAATTTGAAACGGAAAAGGTTAAAAAAATTACATTTTGGCCCCCAAAATCAAAAGAAAGTTACAAACTCACCATCTCCTACCCAAACTAACCCTCTCCGGTAACTCGCACCACCGTGACCCCCACTCTTCGGTACTACTCTCTCACCCCCATAGCATTAAAAACAGAGGATTATATGTAAGAATGAGACTATTACACGCCACCACCAAGCATGGAAGACAAACAAAGAAGAACACACTTTGAATAATTTCAATTTTATCTCCAAATTTTTGAAATCGTATTAATTTAGCCCATACCGTCAAATTTGAAACGGAAAAGGTTAAAAAAATTACATTTTGGCCCCCAAAATCAAAAGAAAGTTACAAACTCACCATCTCCTACCCAAACTAACCCTCTCCGGTAACTCGCGCCACCGTGACCCCCACTCTTCGGTACTACTCTCTCACCTCCATAGCATTAAAAACAGAGGATTATATGTAAGAATGAGACTATTACACGCCACCACCAAGCATGGAAGACAAACAAAGAAGAAGACCCTTTGCTACATATACCTCAAATGGGTTTTCTGGTTTTCTCTCTCTTCCTATTTCCTCAGCTCCTCCTTCATTACATACCAATACCCCATCGTCTCTCTTTTTTATACCACAACCGTTTCTCTCTCTAAACCACATTACCTTGTCGTGCCCTGTTCGCGTCCCTCAGGAAATCCCATCTCTAAAAACTTAAAACCCCTCAAGCTATGAATTTATTGAAGGATTTGAAAGTCTATATATACATTTGCCATTGAAATACAACACTGATTGCCTTTTGAATGAGAGGTGTGTCAACCAACTCTTCGCGTTTGAGATAGCTATACATAGAGCTCTGTTGAATAGCGATGCTCACACGCATGACCCGAATTGGTCTAGCTTTTTCATTCCAATCTACGTCTCCTACAACTTTAGCTCCGTCAATGGCTTCCTAGGGATCAGTCACGCACGGTCTCTGATATCATTGGCGGTTCAAATCATCTCGTCATAGCATACATTTTGGAACCAAAATCGAGGCTCCGACCACTTTCGTCGCCTTCTCCAAATACTCTCTACACCTATTTCTATTTGTTAATGTAAACCCACCTACTCCACCTACTCCACTACACCTACTCCACCCACCTACTCCACTACACCTACTCCACTACACCTACTCCACCTACTCCACTACACCTACACCTACTCCACTCTCCACCCACATCTCCTATATAATGTACATACAATACAACAATCAATAATATCAATAATAATACATACAATTTATTCTCTCTCTATCAATTTATTTGTACATGGTATCAGAGCTAGGTTAAGAACCTAGTATTTTCGTTCTACCGGCGGGCGGCAATCTCGCCTTGGCCGCCCGCCGGACAAACCCAAATTTCCTTAATTTTCTTCAGTAGCATTGACATCTTCTCCATGCCCTCCCCTGGATCTCCACCACTGGCAGAAACCATCTTATGCAGAGCTATTGATTCTTGGGTGAGGTCAGATATTTCCATCAGTTGTAATTTTTCCAATATAACTCCAAGTGACAGTTCATGCACAGTAATTACACCTTTTAAGCTAAAGCACAATACACATGGTTTGTTACCTTAGCGCGGTTGACATTAGCTCAGCACCGACCTTTGAATCACGCACATGAAGCAGGTCATAAGGCACACGCCCATCTACAAAAATCTCAAACTCTGTACCAAGGCTACCAACAATATAGGACCGGAAACTACCTGTTCTCCAACTCCATTCACAGCGATGTCGTCACCGGAATCCCATCTACACCGGCGAGCCACTAGCGACGGTGATCAAGATGGCTCTATCCAGAAATGGCGATGGTTCCAACATCACGAAACCCAGTCTGCCAGGGCTGTAAAAGAACCATCCCACCACTCCAAAACCGCCGGAGACCTGGAAAGCTACCAGTGAAGACTTTGTGCCCATACAGGGGAAGATGCCAATGGAGCATATGTTGCTGTGCGTAGCAATGGCAGACACGGGGCATTCTCTCTCTCTCTCTCTTCTATGTTGTCGTCTCCATGAGAGATGACAGTTTCTTCAATGGCAGGCACGGGGCATTCTCTCTCTCTCCTCTCTCTGGAACACCCACCACACATGCATTGCACATTTTTCTTGCTCTCTCTCTCTCAGGGGCTCTTTCTCTCTCCTCCTTTGTTGTTTGAGATTGATGATGAGTAGCACAGCAGAGATGCTCCACTACGATGGTGGTGTCTTTTTTTTTTAAAAACATAATCATCTCTCCCACCAAAACAACATCTTTCACATACCCACCGTGCTCCTTTTTATTTTTTATTTTTAAAACCCATCTTCTCCACTGCCCCATATATATATATATATATATATCCTTTTTTTTTATTATAATCTATTACTCAAACACACTCTCTCTCCTCCTATCTCCCATCACTTTGCTGGACAATGAGAAAATTCTCATTATCATTCTTATTCTTTTTCTTATTATCACATGGGCGTGTTCTCCCTCTTAACAAAAAAAAAAAAAAAAAAAAAACGATTTACAAATTTGCACAACACCCATATTTTATTCATCTCCGGGATCAACCACAATCACACTTTCATACCAAAAAAAAAAAAAACAAACAAACAAACATCACCCACAAACACCCACCCACAGGCGGGACCTTCTCCTTATCCCTTCTCTACTCTGCCGCTGGTCTTTTCTTCTTGCTTCCGTCCTGGACAGCCCTTGACGGTGTTGCCTCCGTGTTTCTCATGCCACCGAGCACGTTCACTCCCTCCTGCTCCTCCACTGCAGCATATGGCAGACCTCCAAATCGGAACATCACGGTGGCCTTCCGCTTCAGCTCCTTATTTTCCGCCTTTAGCACACTTATCTCTACTCGCGCGTCCTTATACATGCGTTGGAGCAGAGCCAATTGGGTGTTTAACTGCTGCACCTCATTTGTCCTACTCTGCAGCCGGTGCGACAAGTTTGTGACCGCAGTCATGGTCTCCACACATGACTTCAATGTATACTGATTGGCCTCAATATCAGTTTGCACCGCCATTTTTTGCTCCACAGACCGCATCGGAAAGTTCAACGGAGCAAAACCGGAGGTGTTTGGTTGAGGTTCACTGGCCACCGCACCAGTTATCTCTCTTGTTGCCTCGTTAAGGTCGGGAAAAAGAGTGAGCAGACCACGGGACGACGAAGCCATTTTCTGGGCAACAGAGTGTTACAGAGTCTCTCTCTCAGAAATGGAAGAGTTTTTCAAAGGATTTTCGCAGGTTTTTTGTCTCAGCCTCAACCTCGGCCTCAGCCTCCGTCTTGGTTAAATAGCCGAGGCAGACACGCGCATCGCGCGCCACTTGACGCCAGACGACAAAACGGGCGCGCAAGCCAAGGTAGTCACGCGCCTCGCCATCATGTCCGGCACACCTTTTTATGGCTTGGGCACGCCTTTTGATGGCACGCCTTTTGAAAGATTGGGCACACCTTTTGAGGGCGCGACTTTTGAGGGCTCGATATATATATTTACATGTATATCTTTTGGGCAGCCTATATACACAATCATACAGTATTTGCTACCTCGGTCCGGCATGACCTCGTAAACTGTCCTGCTACATCGGTCCGGCTAGACCTCGTAAACTGTCCTGCTACAATGGTCCGACATGACCCCGTAAACTGTCTTCTACACCGATCCGACATGACCCCATAAACTGTCCCAACATTGATTCCGGTCAGCTTCTACATCGGTCCGACATGACCTCATAAACTGTCCCGACATTGATTCCGGTCAGCTTCTACAACGGTCCGACATGACCCCGTAAACTGTCCCGACATTGATTCCGGTCAGCTTCTACAACGGTCCGACATGACCCCGTAAACTGTCCCGACATTTATTCCGGTTAGCTTCTACAACAACGGTCTGACACGACCACACAGTGTCTGCTACATCGGTCCGGCATGACCTCGTAAACTGTCCAGACATTATCTTCTCCAACGGTGTGACACGACCATAAAGTGTCTCCTACAACGGTCTGACACGACCATACCGTGTCTCCTATCCTGTTTTATTTTCTTTATCAGTTTACTTTCCTGTTTTGTTACTCTCTTCAAACTCAAGTTGGTTAGTTCCTATCCTCCTTGAGTTTGAGGGGGGCTGTTAATGTAAACCCACCTACTCCACCTACTCCACTACACCTACTCCACCTACTCCACTCCACCTACTCCACCTACACCACTACACCTACACCTACTCCACTCTCCACCCACATCTCCTATATAATGTACATACAATACAACAATCAATAATATCAATATATACATAATTTATTCTCTCTCTTTCTCTATCAATTTATCTTACACTATTCACAATATTCCAACACTGCACCAAACCAAACACACCCTTCACTTCCCCAACAGCAAACCCACCATTCTCCACTGCGACACTCTTCAAATTTCTAAACAATTCACTCACATTGCTCTTAAATTCAACCCACTTCGCTTTAACAATCGAGTAAGAACTGCTATAATTCACCTTATCTCGAACTGGGTCGACACTTTCATTGAAGAAATTGTATGTATCGTATCTTAAGAAGCAACCATTGAGGTAGATTCTAACAAAGACGGTGGGGAGGCAGTAGAGGAGCCTAGTGTAACTGACGGCGTAGTAGAGAAGACAATTAGTGTAGAGAGGTCACGGTGGCATTGGGTAAGGCCGTAAATGGGTACTGTTGGTTTGTTAGCTTCTTCAACAACCATCATCTCCATGTTAATCCACCCCTCCAACCAAAAAGGAAAAAAAAATTACCTAATCTCAAAACCCTAGAATCTCAACACCATTTTTAGTCTCTTATTTCATTTTTTATTGTTCCAAAATATTAGTCCATTTTTTTTTTATAAAAAAAGGACTAAAATAACGTATATATATATATATATATATTTATTTTGCCATTATTTTAAATTCATTAATAATGACAATTGGTGTTCCAACAAAAAAATAAATAAATAAAGTTAGAGGGTAATTTTTGAAAGTTAGTATTTTTAAAATGTAATAATTGTACTACCAAAAAAAAAAATAGATTCTTCAAAATGGACTAATATTTTGGATGGAAGTAGTAAGTTTATAGTGACATATGTGAAAAGACAAAAGAAAAATAAGAAAAAAATATTTTAATTTAAAAAGAGGATAATATTATTTTTTATCTAAATGACTAACAAATTATTATTTTTAGCAAAATGCTACTTTTAACCTATTTTTCAAAATAGGCCTAAGGGTTATGTGAATTAAAATTTTAAGAGAATCTAATGTAATTATATTAAATCTATGAAAATTATTGTATTATTTTTTCAAACTTTGAGAGAAATCAATTTTATTTGCCCAAAAAATTATTAATATTATTTTCTTTCTTTTCACTTAAATGATATGTTATTGTTTTCATCACTAAACAACAAATAATATGAAAACCCAGAAATCAAACTAATCCAACTTGTGTGTGATTTGATTCCGATTGTAATTGAAGTGATTATAAGAAGACACTTTAGGGTTGTTTGTTTCAGCTTTTCAGAGCTAACTTATGACTTTTAACTTTGAAAAAATTATTTTGGACTGTTTGGTTAAACTTATTTCAAACAGCTTCTGATTCTAACAGCTTATTTTAACTCAAAAAAACTGATTCTGAGAAGCTGCTCACCCCTTATTTCTGATTATCAGCTTCTGCTGTGGACATGTTAATTTATGGTTATACTCTTAATTTTTTTTTTTTTTAAAAAAAAGAAAAAGACCCAAATGTACTATAGATTATTATTATTTTTTATGAGAAATGTAGACAAACAAAAAATAAAAATTAATTGAAAAAGCTATTTCACAGCTTATTTAACAAACACTACTCAGTAACTTAAATCTATAATCCAACAGCTACACCAAACAGATTAACAACTTCTGATTAAAGTCATAATCTATAATCTGTTAAGTTATAATTTATAAACTGTTTTAACAGTTACACCAAACGGGGCCTTTAAGTGCTAGTGTGGTAAGATATATATTTGAGTCCATAAAATGACATTAACCTTCTATAATGATTTAATTCTATTTTTTTATAAGCTTTAGATGACAAGTGATTTAGGCTTATTTTGACAATTAAAAAAAAGAAGAAGTTAGTTTATTGATTTATTTAGATCATATAATCACTTTACTTTTTTATATAATTTTTCAAAAAAAGTAAATTTTTTTTTTCTTTCTTCCCAAAATTGGCCTAGGATTGTTTTGGGAAGTGTCAAAAAAAAGTTAATTTTTTTACAAATTACAAAAAAAAAATGTACAAAAAATAAAAATAAAAATAAAAATAAAGAAATAATATGATATAAATAAAGCAATAGCTCAATAAATCTTTTTTTGACACTTCTCCAAAAAGACCTTAATGATTGGAGCTACTTTTATCACCACGTTCTTTGAAGATTTCATACTTATCTATATATACATGCAATCCTATTTGATAGTATCATTTTAATTGGCTTGTGTTTGTAAAATTGTTAATTATTTTTGAAAACGACTTTTTGCTTTAAAAAAGACCATTTTCTTTTATAAAAAAAATGAAAAAATTGGTTTTAATTTTTTTTGAATTTGAAAATATGAAAAACAAATATGATAAAATGGAAAAAGAAAAAAGGACAAGAAAGATACAATAATAACCAGGCCAAAGAATGATGGGGGGAGATGATGTCAAAGAAATGGGAAACATGTGCTTTTACTGTCTCCCAGGAAAGCTGCAACATTGCTCAAAAAAATGGGTCAAACAAGTAACCAACCAAACCCAAACTCATACCCAAACACTATCATTATTCCCTTCCCTTCTGAACGCACGAGCTACTTACGCTACCTTAATTATTGGGCAAATTACATCTGTGAGTTTTGAAAAAAAATATCTCTTACCTATATATGTGAACATTGGATTTAAGGGTTTTTTTAATTTTTTTTATTATTTTAACTTAGGATTGAAAAATCTCGTTTAAGATATATTTTTTAGATTTGTTTAATTTTTATGAGAAAAAAATAAAATAATTATGATTTAGATGTGACATTTTATCTTATTGACTTTTTAATCTAATTTGTCTTTTTTTTGACTAAAATAAGTTCAAATTTTCTTTTCATATTACGTGATAAATTTTTATATATTAAAATAAAAAATTAATATATTACAATACAAGTAAGGTTTGAATATAAGATCTTATATTTCATTAAAAACACATTTACTATTTAAGCAACTTAAATATTATGATATAATTTTTTTATTATTTATTTTTATTCTTCTTTATCTGAATTGTATACGCATCGCATATGTCATCCGCTAATAGTTTTAAAATAAGAAAAATTATTAATTTATCTTTTAGTAAAGTTAAAAAAATAAAACTTACGGATGATATGAATACACAAAAATAAATAAGATAAAATATATATTTCAATATAAAAGAGACAATAATTTCTTTATATATATATATATATATATTTATTCATATGACTAATAAATTTTTAATAAATATAGGGTCAAGTGCCAAATGAATTAAATTTTGAAAGAATCTAATATAATTATGTTAAACTTGCAAAGTTTAATGTATTTTTTCTAAACCTTCATAGATGTCAATGTAATTTACCATTAATTATTAATACCCAGTCTCTATCTCTGTTTTTGGAGTTCGATTTTATTCACACTTTACAAAATATAAAAATAAAGAATAATACTATATGCATTAATTAGTGTATTAACTAGTGTACTAATAGATGATGTGATATAATTTAAGAAATTTGTAGTATTTGTAATTGTATAATGAGTGGAGTCAATAATAATATCATAATTAGTGTTGATACACTAGTTAGTACACTAATTGGTGCATGTAGCACTACCAAATTTAAAACTCTTACGCAACCTTGACACTTAAATGTCCTATCTTAGACCACTTGGAGAAGAATAATGTTATATGTACCAATTAATGTACACACTAGTGTACTAGTAGATGATATGTCATCATTTGTATGGTTTTGAGTATTTATAACTTGTATAATGAATGTGGCCAATAATTATATCATAACATTAATTGGTACACTAGTGTGTACACTAATTGGTGCATGTAGCACCACCGCTTGGAGAATTGAATATCCTATCTTAGACCGCTTGGAGAATTGCTCAAGCTAGGATTTCATAATTCTGAATCAATCAAAATGCATATTTTATTGAATAATGTTATATGTACCAATTAATATACTAACACTACTAAAAAAAACACTTTTTGCGACCGCCACATGCCGTCGCAAATAATAAAAATACAGTCGCAAAAGACTTTTTGCGACTGCCTATGCGACCGCAAATAGGGGACGCAAATGTGGGGGTGGCAAATACTTTTTGCGACGGCAAAACAACGGTCGCAAATTATTTGCGACTGCCTAAACTACTTTCTGCGACAGCTATTTTGCCGTCGCAAAAAAAATAAAAAAATAAAAAACACTTTTAGCGACCATTGTTTACTGTCGCAAATAATTATTTATTAAAAAAAAAACATATATGAGTTTGCTACAACAAAAAAAAATCAATTATAAGCACCAAACAATATTTTTGTAAATGAAAAATAACAAAATTAACAAATTAATTAAATTTATAATAGACATTATCCATTAACCATCCTTAAATACACTGTACTAAAAAATTCAAGTCTTCAAAAAAAAAAAAAAAACAACATAATCTTTGGCTCCCAACATCAACGGCTCGATCATATCAACTATTCCCTCAACAAAATCTGCAAAAACATATATCAAACTTGACCAGAAAATTTAATGCACTTCAATGTGTTAGTTTAGCTTGAAATAATCAAAATAAAACTATGTCATAGTGACCTCTCTCTGTAGCAGATTAGTTATTTGTAACAAGAGTTTCAATTACCTTGAGAGCAACTTCAGGCTTAACTATGGGATCACTTAATCCCCCAATTTTGATCTCTGATATACTAAGCTTCACTGGTTTACATGTGAAAAAAACAAGAGTAAAAAAAGAGAGAGAGAGCAAGGAAGAAAGGTACCTTCCCTATTAAGAACGTAGAGTCATCAATTAGAAGCTTTCCCCTTTTTGATGCAGTATCTTGAGCTTTATGCACCTGTAGAAAAGTCATATTCTGTCAGTTTACTGTTGAAAATGCCCAAGGATCTTAAAATTTCAGCATCCAAAGAACCAAACTTAATTTCTATATCAATCTCTGGTGGCTGCCTTTGGAAGGACTTGATTTCATCTTCGGTGAATGAACCAAATACCAACACTTGCAAGTGATGAACAATCAACAAAATCACAAAAATAGCATGTAACAAAGGCCTACATAATGCAACTTTCTACCGTGCATAAACAAAACAGTAAAAGATTGAATTGGAAAGCCATTCCATTATCAAGACATGACAGAAACTCATCTCATTGTGTGAGAAAGAAATTTGATATGAGGTAGTCAAAGGGGTTAACAAACAGTGGTAAATGAACCCTCTCAAAAGTGTACTCTAGGCAATGCCTACATGACACCCAAAGGGAACAAAAAGAGGGTTTTGCATTAATACCATCTTGAAAACTCCATATCACATGAGAGAATAATTTGGAACACCAATATAATTAGAGAAGGACTATGCTTAACTCTGCTACCAACCAAGCATTAGTGGGGAAAGAGGAGGAGATACGGAGTTTGAAATCCTTTACTATGAATTGACAGCAACTCATGAAGTAGACACAAGTAATCCCAGATTACCATATCAGTTACATACTCCACAACAATGTCTTCCACCAGTGATCCCAGTTTACCATATCAGTTGATGATGCATGTTCTGTTCGAGCAAGACCAGCTCTCAAGATAGGAACAGTCTGCAAAGCTAAATAAATAGTGCATCAGATGATGACAACCGAAAAGCTATACTCTTCCAAGATTAAATAATTCCTAAAGAAAAAAGGTAAGAAACCGAAAAAGCTTCCAACGCAACTCTTTTTTAACCACCTCCTATAACAAACAGACTCCAAATGTGTCAGACTCCCAAAATTACTCATAGTCCAACAATTCTATTATGGGCCTTGTTACAACTGATAAACAGGTTGCAATTGACTTCAAAGAAAGAGTTGTTCACATAATGTTATTATCCCCTATAAATCAATGATTGTCCAATTTTCTAAGTTCTGTATTAGACCCACATAATATACTATTTTTTAAAGTATCCATAGCATGAATATTGCTTGAAAATAAATAACAGGCATCGAATATTAGCTCACCAGCCAATCTGTTGATGCTTCATACATAAGCAGCCTCCCTAACTCAGCCATGGCATTTTCTGTAATGATTATAATCATACATTACATTAATGTATCAATAGAGAAAAAAAAAAAAATTGAAGTAATGGGAAAACAAATACAATATTTTTGAGCAACAAAAACCATAACGAACACATGAACATGAAATATTTTGGAAACTGAATCTAAAGAAGGACATAAGGTTGTACTTCTTCAAATGGTTTGTCTAAATCCTTTACTCAACTCAACTAGCTTTCGTCCCAATTACTTGAGATCGGTTACATGGATCTATTTACTCCAATTTGGTTCTTTTTAGGTCATATCATTACTTAAATTTAAGATATTCATGTCCTTTCTTATCACATCAACTCAAGTTCTTCTTAGCATTCCTCTATTTCTTACATGCATGTTAACTAGTCATGTGGATCAAATCACTTCTCCTTACATGCGCGTTATCTAGTCTATGATGCTTGTGACCAAAGTAGGATCAAATCAATCATCCTTACAGTTGTGTTAATTAGTCTATGATGCACGTGACCAAACCATCTCAAACAATTGTTCATCATCTTATCTTCAATTGGTGCCACTTTTCATCGAACTTCCAATTCAATGACATTTTCTGTTGCAAGACTATTGATGCAACTACATGTGGTCATTATTGTAACAAAGTATTAAAACCTTTTTTAAAGGTATAATTGAGAAGTAGGGATTAAAAAAAATATTACCAACAAGCACTTCATTTCCCCTCTGTTTCCGCCCAATTTTAGGGGCAAGATAAATGCTCAAAATGTGGGCCCTGTCTCCCCTCACAAGACAATCATTCTTGAATTTGACCGGCTTCTAGTAATTGATCAATAAGGGAATTTGAATTTTGCTACTTAGATGGATCGAAAAAATTTAATGTTAAATTTGATAATAGCTAAGCTGTAAAATCTATGAAGTCCAAATGTGGAACAAGTGTTAGTATAGTAAATGATGGTCATGAATCACCACAGCTGAACTCAATCTGCAAGTGGCAATTAAACAAAGACTTATAGATGCAACCAAGTTTAAAAAGCAACAAATTCAAAAGGCTTTGATTTCATGTTAGGCAAGAAGTCTGTGTTACCATTGATGGGGATAAAGGCAGCTGCACTAAAATATTGTATAGACTAACAATAGTGCCTATTGCTATCACTTTTGGAATCAAATTTTCAGTAAACATGGCCACTATTTTGGGTTTTGGGTTGGGAATTTCCAAAGTAAAACATTTTATTGTTCGCCACATCATTTTGGGTTTTGGGTTGGGGGGGGATGGGTATGGAGCATTTTTCTATTTTCAAACACATAATATCACCTGAATATGTTCTTGTGCATAGTAATTAATATTTCCAAAATAAAATAGTGCAAAATCACTTTTCTTGACACACATTTCCTATGCACTGAACATTCCCGTGTTCGTAACTGATATTTCAAAAGTAAAAGAATGCAAAAATCACATTGTTTGAACAGTATCATATTATATTTAAAGTTCCAGATTTATTTTTCTAATAAAGCTACCAAAAAATAATCCTTAAGAACCTGGAATATAAGACCATCTGCTGCATGTGAAAGTCTTGGAATAAATTCCTTTAAAAGCTTAGTAACTGTAGACAGCAAATAAAAATCCTTCCTCCTCACCTGACAAAGCAAAATAAATAATCAATAAAAGAAAAGAATGCAATGATTGAAAATAGAATTGAGGGCAGTTAATGATCTCTTGTTCCCCCTTTCATACCCTGAATGACTCCAAGTCGTATCTGTAGTATGGATTTCTGCTCTTGTACAAAAAGTCACGCTCACTGTTTCGAGGTTTGATCATGATAAGATTCCATCTGTAACTGCCTCTGTAACTGACTCTGCATTTCCACAGTTCCCTCAGTCCAAGCTTCATCAGTTCACTCAGTCCAAGCCTCATCAGTCACTGCAGTAGCTCAACTGCATCTCAATAGTTTACTCATCAGTCACAGCAGCTCCCTACTGCATCAGAATCAGCATTGATATGTTGTCTATCACAGTCCTGTATTGATAGCAGTCCTCATTATAATATCTGTAACAGTTGTAAAGTTTTTTAATTAGTTAGAAGTGTTTGTTAGTGAATTAGTTAGTTAGTGTGTGTTAGTTATAAATATCATCTCTACTGTAATGTAATCATTGAGTGCAGAAAGTAATGAAATAAATCTTCATCTTCCACAGATCACTTCATTTTCAAGTATAATCCACCGTTCACTGAATGGTCGCTGTAATGATATTCAAAGACCAAATTATTCACCACCAGACAATTTAGAACCAAATAAGAAAAGGAGGGGGAAAAAAGAAGAAAAAAGAAAACAGGAACATACAACCACACATTAACCTACTATGAGATTCTGCGGAGTTTAGAGAGAAGTTATCAGGGAAATAATACTAAAGGACCAACTGTTAAGTCTTTATAGCCTATAGACACCTGACATTGTTTAAAAACTTCAATGCGTACTTTTACATTTCAGAGAAGGCTAACTATTCTAAGATAAGCAGCAGTGAGGTGAAAACTGCTCTTACGAAAAGACTTATGGGAAAAAACAAACAAAACAAAAAAAAAAAAAGTCAAAAAGACTAACTGAACTACTCTTTGAGAAGGAATGATGGATCCACCTGTTGCAGACCACATGCCTATGTTCTAGCATGGAGTAGAACTCCACATCAACATGTAATCAACAGATACTTGCAATTTAATAATATATGGGAGTAAAACTACATTATACAAGTAGAATAGCCTTTTCAATTGGTATAGCCACCATATATGATATGTCTAACCTCCATAATAAACACTTGGTTAATTGCTATCAGATCATAAATAAGGTATCTTCTGTCCTGCTTTTGCGTCTTTGGCTCAATGTCAATTACCATCTCTCCATCAAGTAATGTATAGTGATGCGTCTTCTCAAATATACCCTGACAACAAACAACATACATGAAAAAGGCCATCTAACAATTTTTTTAATTTAATGAATTAATTGATTTATTTGGAAACCAAAAACATTCTTAGGATAGAGAATATGAATATGGCATATTGCATGATTACCTTATTTGTGCTTTTGCAAGGAAACCGCAACTCAACCTTTTGGAAACAAAAATTTCTATCAATCACGTAACACCCATCCCAAGTAATTAGCATCATATATCGTGTTCCATCAGCTTTCCATGTGGCATAGTAATATCGCTGCCTTAAAAGTTGTAAATTGTCCAAGGTAGTACAGGTTGAGGAACCCATCCAACAGTAAAGAGAGATCCTTCCAATTAGCTCTGCACGTTCTTTGTTCTAAATATAATCAACAAAGTACCCAAGCTCCATCTTGTGAGTATTCCTCTTTGAAATCAGTGAAGAAAATGAGACTGTATAAGGAGAAAGTTCATTCCATACCTTATAAATGCCTGTCCTACTGAGCCAGACAATTTGATCCAGAAACAAGAAAGTAGACAACAGTGCATTTTTGGACTGAGAAAAAAGCAAAGTGGTAAGAAAATGACAAAAAAGTAAATCATGTGTAAATTAATTAGAAAAACATTCAGTCAGCAAACCATTTTGTACCTTTCCCAGCAAAACAAGGGGAAGGGGTGTTCCAGGAGAAGTTGGACTAATGAGCGCGTGCAGATCATTGACAAACTGCATAAATAACAAACCTAAGATAAGCCCAAGAATAAAAGTGCCATACAGATATGAATTCAAATCAGAATTATTTTTTTCCCTACTGATTTTCCCAGAAAATTCTTCATCTAACCTTTTGAGGTCAGCTGTCATTTCACAGCATGAATAACAAAACAGTTACCCTTATACACCAAATAAATGGACATTAAGCAAGAATAAATATAGAAAAAAAAAATTCTCCACAATTTAAAGGTACTTAACTACGAGACCAGAGAAGATGAGTGAAAAAGACAATTTTATTACCAAAAGATGCAATTAAGCCTGACCTTGAAAAGACGGAACACTTTCCGTGCCAAGCTAGTTGATTTGCCAACATTTTGGGCTGTGCCAGGCTCTCCGTTACTCAAGTATTTTGAACCATATTGTATTGCCCTGCATATCTTGTCCCTGGCTTCGGCTTTGTTCAAATACAGAACCGCAAGGCCAAGCTCTGCTCTAGCTACGTCCAATGTACTCATTTTTTTCTTATCGTATCTGCAAAGTCAAGGTACATTCTTATTTAACTCCAGAAATCCAAAGAAGTAAACAACCAACAGACAAACCATGCAAATTTCACATTGAAACAACTAAGCAGGGAGATGCAAAAAAAAGAGACATCAATGGAATGGCCAAAAACCTAATAGCCTAAATTGAAGGATACATATGCTGAGGCAATGTGTACTTTTCAAGAGATTGATTAAGAAGGCAAATGAGAAAGAGATGATCATGATCCTATTATTACCTCTAATGAAAGATTCAGCAGTGTTAGTTAACTCTCATCAAAGACCTCGTGCAAAACGAGTGAGAAAGAAAAATCCACGAAACATCAGTCAACAAACCCTCAGCTATTATTCCATCTTCTATTGATCTATAACACACTCAAAAATCCCCAAATTTGTCAAATTAAAATCAACAGTGACTCAATGCTTAACACAAAAACACACACGCACATATATATATATATATATACACATTTCGAGAGTAGAGATTTGAAGCAAAATTGCAAACCAAAGAAATATGAGATTGTCGGAGTCGAAGAGTTCAAGATCTTGAGGACGTCTACTTCGATTCTTGCTCGGACCTCAACAGAATAAATTCAATTTCAAACATTGATATTCACAACACATACATAATATATAGAGGTACATATACATGTGTAGTAGAGGTGCTAATTTGAGAAGATCAAAGGAGAGAGAGCACGAGATTGAGAGAAAGAGAGAAAGCGAGATTGAGGGGGAGACAGAGAGGGAGAGAGAGAGAGAGAGAGAGAGAGAGAGAGAGAGAGAGAGATTCATACCAGTCGTATTACTGTGAGACCGATAGAGAGAGAGAGCGAGAGAAAGAGAACAATCGGTGTCTGTGGAGGGGCTAGGGCAAGTATAAAGAAAAGGGGAAAATAAATAGAAGAAAATAAAGGGGTAAATTGATTATTTGCGACGGCTAATCAGATGGTCGCAAATTATATAGTAGCAAAAGGTCAATTTTCTAGTAGTGTAACTAGTGTGCCAATTGATAATGCAACATAATTTAAGAGGTTTTTGGTATTTTTAATGTGACTAATGAGTGGGGTCGATAATAATATCATAACTAGTGTTAGTACACTAGTTAGTACACTAATTAATACATGTCATACCACCGTTTTAAATTTGAACTTATAGAGAGACATTAGCATATTAATTGTTATTTTAGTTTTCAAAAAGAAAATTTGTTGTTTTCAATAAAAAATGATAAATAATATTAACTTCTCTTAAGATTTAAAGAAAATATAATAAGTTCGGTGGTGCTACATGCACCAATTAGTATACTAACTAGTGTACCAACATTAATTATGACATTATTATTGACCACGCTCATTAATCACATTACAAATTTCAATAACCTCTTAAATTGTGCTAGATCATCAATTGATACACTAGTTAGTACACCAATTAGTACATAAGCTTCATAAGTTTAGAATAATTATATTGAACTTTCTTAAAATTTTAATTCATATAAAACTTAAGTCACATTTTATCAGAAATTCATTAGTCATGTAGATAAAAAAAAAAAAATACTATTATCATATTTTTTACATTGAAGTGGGTATTTTTGTATCTTTATATCCTTTACATTAGTTTTAATATCTTTAGTCTTACTAAAAAAAAAAGGTACAAAGGGTGCATGCCATGCTTATAGGGCACAACACAGTGCTGTGTGGCCCTATGAAGACTTATCCGGAGCTTATTTTGAAAATCTAAATCATTCATATTATAAGATTTGTCGAACATATTATCCATGAAAAAAAAAGTCAAGTTAATCGGTCATATATAACCCTATGATCAAGTTATAACTATTTTAAAAAATAAATGTATTCTTGTTTTGAAGTTATAAGATATTAAATTTAAATTTTTTCATAGGTGATTCACTCAACAAACTTTACAATATGAACGGTTTGAATTAACGACATTGGCCCAAGACAAGGCTCCATGTGCCTCAGAGTACCGTGCTATGCACGCACCCCTTGTCCACTAAAAGAAATGTTAGTGTAATTATATCAAAACTAAAGAATTTACTGGATTTTTTTAAACTTCAAAAGAGATTGGTGTAATTAATAAAAAAAAAAAATGAAACTTGTAAGTTTAGGGGTCAATACAATTTAAGATACATACTTTTATGGTTAAAAATTGAAATAAATATTTAGTTTATAAAGTCAGACTGAATTAAGATTTTAAATCTGTTTAAGTTTTAAAAATAAATTTGATTTGAAGAATTTTAGCCTAATCTATATATAAAATATTAATATCAATTTTTATATCATTTAATTGGCATAAGAAACTAGAAAAATAATATAAGATAAGAAAAATATATGTATGCATTTTCTTATTTAATAAAAGATTCAAATTTATTTTAGTATTATGTTTTGTTCATGACTTACATTCAAATAATTATTAAAAAATCTAATTTATATTAGTGGTCCAAGACAAAAGAAAACATCATACATACTCTGTTGAGATTAGAATTTATAAGTTTTTATATAACTGGGCTCTGAATAATTAGATTATATTTGATGTAAAGGGACTGCTTGGTGTAACTTATTTGAGCTATTTATAATTTTTTTTTTAATTTTAGGAATTTATTTTAAATTGTTTGGTACAATTCCGTTTACAACTTATTAGGTAAAAATAATTTTAAAAACCTAAAAAAATTGATAATTTTAAAGTTGAGAAAAATGTATTTTTCTTCTTTTTTTATTATCAACTTTTAACTTAACATAAATAAACCCAAAACTAATAAGCCGAATTGAAAATAATACATATGTTTCCTATTATGTATTTGATCCGATAGTGATTTTTCTTACATTTTTAGAAAGAATTTTTGAATAGGTGAGATTAATTTTATAAAAGTTGAGGTACAATTTGGATAAGAATATTTTTTAAATGATTTTTTGTATAGTGATGATAGAGAATTATTTTTAAATAATTGAAATTTAATTTTACAAAAGTTAAAGGTAC
This sequence comes from Camellia sinensis, assembly GCF_055761805.1. Classification (NCBI taxonomy): domain Eukaryota; kingdom Viridiplantae; phylum Streptophyta; class Magnoliopsida; order Ericales; family Theaceae; genus Camellia; species Camellia sinensis. The sequence continues at coordinate 68,463,727 of NC_138972.1, forward strand.
TTATCATTTCCTTTTTTAAACTATTCTAATTCTATCACTCTAAAATAAATAATTAAGAAAAATCTTTTTTTGAACTGAATTAAAAAAATCTTGACACCATCTTTTTGCCAATAGCAACGAATATATTTCAGAATCTCAAAAGGTTGGATTTAGTAAAAGGAGAGGTAATTAATGGAATCATCATTTTAAAATGTCACATGTTGGAATCCCACAAATAATATTTTGAAAATCGGACCGGTGAGCGAACTAGAAAAAGGGTCGGTTGGACGGGTCACTGGTTCAACCGTCGAGTCAAAGCGATTGAACCGTGACGTCATAATTAATATTATATAATTAAAAAATATAATAAAAAATTATAAATAAATAAAAATATATATAAATACTCAAATAAAAATAACAATTGTTGTATAATATTTATTAATAATATTTAATAAAGTCATAATTGATAAAAAAAAAGTCACTTGTTTTAAAGAAATTAAATTTTTTAAACATTCCCTCCAAACAAATTGAATGAATGTTAGGTTTAATTTTGGAGGGAAATGAAATTTTCAACTCTCCCTCCAATCAATATGTTTCAAATAATTTGATTGAATCCCACATAGAATTTTGTAGGTTCTTTTTGAAAAATCTTATCCTATAAATAGGAATAGACTTTCATAATATTCTCTAACTTCCAATGAGACTCTTCCTTATGAGAGGAGACTTTTGAAGTAAGAATTTTTAGTCAAAATTTTTAAAAATATATATATATATATATATAAATATATATAAATATATAAGAAAGAAAGAAAGAAAATAAAAAAAAAGAAAAAATCACCGGTCTGACCGACCAAAACCCGGTCCGGGTCGCCAGTTATCTCGGTTAGATCGCCGGGTCTGACAGTTTTTCATTTCCAGGCCGGTTTTACTCTTAGTCCGGTTCTAGGGAGTTGACCGGACTGGAAGAATGCCTGGTTCCCGGTCCATCCGGTTCAACCGGCCGGCCCGGTCCGGGTTTCACAACATTGCTCAAAAATATCAAACGTTGTACACTTTAGGCATGGTTTGGCAAGTGGGTTTAAATAGGTTTGGGGCTATTTTAATCACAAAAGACAAAATAAGTTATTTTAGCCACAACAAACAAAACATCACATCCAACCCATAATCATTACACTCTTCTCTCACAAAAAAGTCAAAAAGCTAAAAAGTCCTTTCAAAACCTAACTTTTTAGCCCAGATTAAAATAGCCAAAAAAACCAACCTACTTTCCAAACGACACCTAAGATTATTGAAAATTTACCTAATCATTAATTTAAATTTTTTAAAATTATTTAAGATGTGCAAAACTTAATTCGAATACACAATTATTAAAATAATTAAAAGCATAAAGCAATACATTTTAACCAGTTAAATTTAAGAGCTATGTTAGAGAGATTCTAAATGATTTATTAAATTTTACACCAAACTTCTTACATGTGCGTCACACCCATGTGACTTTATGTGGATTCTACACTCAGGTAAGAGATTTGATAAAAAATTTAATAAATCATTTAAAGTCTATAGCATTTTCCTAAATTTAAATTTATTAAAGTCACATGCACTTGTTGAAAAAAAGTTTTTGATAGTGTTTGATAGAGTTTTAAAATTATAATTTGAGAATATAGTGCCATTTTGGGAACATAGCAAAAAGTCACGTTTTTGGACAAAATGTTCAAAAACGCAAGTGCCAAAAGCGCCAGAAAATTGGTTTGGCAAGTGCTAAAAACGCAGGTGTAAAATTACAAATTAGGGCCTATGAAAAAAAAATTAAAAAAAAACTTCTTATGTTGGGTGGGTATTTTGGTCATTTTAATTTAATTTGACACCATAAATAAATATTAAACTAAAAAGCAAAAAGTCAATTTTTTACCAACTTCTCAAATCACTTTTCAAAAAGCAAAAAAACTTGGTAAAAAACCAAAATTTAGTTTTTTACCAATATCCCAAAACACCCCAGAGTTGTATTTTGAGTTTGTGAGTTTTGAAATTATTATTTGAGTGAAAAATTTATTTGGTTGAGTTTTGAAAAAAGTTTTAAATTTAGTTTGATATGAGTGATGTGACATATGATATTTCATACAAAAACTTATAATTCATAACTAAATACATAACGCAAAATTCTATTCAAAACTCATAAAAAATTTTAAAAAAAATTTCACACTTTTCTTTTTGTAATATAAAAATAACAGGTGAAAAAAAAAACAAATACTGTTCCGGTCAATTGGTTGGACGATCAGTTACTTTGAAAAGAATTTTCAAAAATAAATGTAAAATTAATTTTTAAAAATGTTAAACAAATACAACACATAAAAATAAGGCTAAGTTTGGCGTTTTAAAAAAAAAGTTAAAAAGTCAAAAAGTTACTATCCTATTTAAGTCATATCATCTTATTTAAGTCACATCACCTTTCTATCACATCACTTCAAACTCATCCCATATTTAATAAAAAGTCAAAAAATATACCTAGAACATCAAAAAGTCCTTGAAACTATATTTTGGCCCTGTTTGATAGAACTTATTTTCAGCTTATAACTTAATTTAAGTTATTTTGATGTGTTTGATTCAGCTTAACAATACAATTTATAATTTTTTGTAAATCAAAAATTAACTTATTCTTTAAATAAGGGAAAAAAAACTTAATTTATAAATTATAAACGGTTACGTTATAAGTCATAATTACTTTTTCATATCTATACTAAACGGCGATTTGAAAATTCGATAGCCAAGAGTGTATTCCACCTTCCAAATTCCAATGCATTGGCTGTGAGGTGGGTCCTACAGATAGTTCAATGATTCAGACCAATTTGGTCACGTTGAGGTGTCGGTTTGAACTTAATTCGTTTCGGATAAACTATTTTAACTAAGAGCAATGGTAGAGGGTCTAAATTATGTGGCTTAAATGTGATTCAAATGGTCAAAACGACGTCGTTTTGAGTACAAAACAACATCAAAATGGCCAAAACGACGTCGTTTTGGCCATTTGAGCCACATTTGAGCGACAGAATTAGGGCCCCCAAACATTTTTCTTTAACTAAAGTAAATAGGTTAATTTAATTAATAAAATTATAATTATTTTACTTTATTTTTTAAATTATTAAATTAATTTAAAAGATTTAAAATTTATGCTAAAAATAATTTTTTTAACCAAGTTATAATAACTAAAAAATCAAATTATCCCAAATGAAAACTTAATTAATGAAACTTTTCAGCAGAATTTTTATATTATATTAAGAGATCAGTAGTTTAAATATTTTTAATCTACTATGAGGGCATGTTTGTTTAGACGGACTAGATTAACATTCCCATGACTAATAGTCCTAGGACTACAAATTTGTTGGATTATGTATCCTATCTTAACTAATAGTCAAGTTTAAAATAATTAGTCCGTACTTCAATTATTTAACCAAACAGCGGATTAATAATTTTATTGGACTATTAGTCCAATCCCAAGCTCATGTCCACCCAAACAAACATGGCCTGAGTGTTATTTAGGTCCCATCTGACGGAAGCTCATTTGGAAAATGGATATTTATCAATTAGTCATATTAATTAGACTTATTTATTTATAGGTTCTAATTGATAAATTATTACTGTAAATTTATTCATAAAAATAAGAGAGACTGATAAATTTAACATTTGATAAATTTAGTTAATAGGTAATAAGTCCAAAAAGTAAGACTTATTGGTAATTAATGACTATTTTAGTTAGGTTTTTCTTGGTATTTTATGAAAATATGTACAAAAAAATAAAGAGAGTGATGTAACAACTTATAGTAACTTTTTCACTTTTTAACTATATTAGCCAAATGTCAAACAAATAGTCAAAAAATATAAAAAATCACTATAAATTATTAAATTATTCTTTCTATTTTTTTTGGTACATATTTTATCAAAAAATTAAAAGAAAACTACAAAAAGTCAATTTTCCAATAATTTTTGAATTACATTGTCATATCGTGTATGAATAATGAAAGAATGTTTTGGGTTCAAACTGTCCAAATTCAAAACACAGAAGGTTTATTTTGGATTACACAATTAGTTATCCCAAATCAATGTATAACAAAAGATTTATTTTTGATTAACAATAAACAAATATCTAATTCCTTTTCATATCACAATCTTACACCGCAAAATGGTGATATAAAATTATTAGATCAAAAACACGAATTTCAAATTTTGTTTTGTTTTGTTTTATTTTGCTAATTTCAAATTTTGATTTGGTCATATTTAAATTTTTTAATTTGAGATATTTTTTTTATAATTTTAGATGACCATATCATCAACATATATTCATAAAATACATTCGGTGTTTGAAAAATGACTATTTTAATAAATTTATTGACTTTTTATGATAAAACATATAGAAAAGTAAAAAAAGTGACGTGATTGAGTAACACCCCACATGGGGCCTCATAGTCCATAAACTCTTCGTTTTGTATCATTTTAGTTTTCAAAATTTTCCTTACAATATTTACTGGTAAAATTGACGAGATTAAAAACTTAAGAAAACAATACATACTTTTTATATTGTTAATGATTTTGATATTGGTTTTTCTTGGAACTTCTTGATTAGCAATGTTTTGTAGATTAATTACTGAATAAAAAACATATCTTCTTGCTGCAAGCGTTTCATCGTCACAAATAATTTACATTGTCATATTGATTGCTATTTGTTTCACTTATATTTAATGGGTCATTCTTGTCTTTCAATTATTTAATAAAAGTGAATTAACAACATTGATTCAGGCGTTAAGTTTTCAGATATGTCACACGTGATAAATACAAAGTGATATCCTCTGTTATGTTTGCATTTAATTAATACAAGTAGGTGGATTGAGGATTATTATCTATATTTAAGATTTACATTAATGTAGCCATACTTTAAAGTTTTTTTTTTTTTTTTTCACAAAAAATAAAGTAATTGGTAGACCAATTAAGTATATAAAACAGGAAAAAATATCAAACAGAGAAATTAAAAGAACAAAAGTGGGCAGCTCTTTTTCAAGAGTCAAAAAAGAGAGGAAAAGATAATAATTGCAGATTTCTTTTAATTATTATAGGCCTACGTAACACGACATTATCATATAAATTACACGTAGCATGAAGAATATAAAATAAACATAAAGCCAAAAAAAAATAATAGTACTAAAATGAAAAAGACATGATGTAGAGTGAAGGTAGTTGAAAAGATGAAATAAATGTTTGATGAAATAAGATAATTTCATAATCTTATGCCATTTCTAACGGTGCATCTGATTAAGCATCAAATTCAAATTTGATGAAAAAAGTCACATTTTTTCTCTCCAATGGTTTCACCAAATTGATATTAAACTGAGAACGGAACAAAACTTTTATCAAATTGAGGACAAGCACAGATTTCACCATTTCACTGTGCTGTAATGTTGGGGGTGGACCAACCGATCAACCAGCCGAATGTCTGGTCGGTAGACCCACTGGTCGACCGGTGGTGCATGTTCAATCTGCTTCAATTTTTTGGTTGGCCTGCGATAGCCTGCGAACTGGTTGCCTTCCATCAACAATAATAACAGTGGCACATGGTGAAAATTAGTGCTTTTACAGGTCCAGAAGGCTAGAACCACCCATCTTTCTTCCATGGTTGGAATGTAGAGATGGGTTAGAGCAAGAACTGTTAAGTGTGTGAATCAAAGCTAAAAAGAACAGAGAAGAAAAGAAAAGGCTCAATGGTGAAGTGGGTTGGTGTCTTTTACAGCAAGGTGGGGAGAGATAAGCCTTACCGGTCAACCCACCGGATGTCCTTTCCTTTTGATGCACACCGTTGGAGCTATCCGTATCAGATTGAGAAAATCAACTATTTTTTACTCAAATTTGGTGAAAAAAGTAATGAATCATTGGAGATGCTCTTACCCAGCAAAATAATTTCTTTTTTCTATGAAGTATTGTTAAATATCGAAAAATTGAATCACTTAAAAAAATTATATTTGAATTTATAATAATAAGAACAATTCAAAATTTACTAGAAAACAACTACAAAAGAAAATTCTTTGTTAATCAAGCTAAAAATAAAGAAAATCAAAAAATTATCAAAAATGATAAAATTAGATACTAGAAACTTAATGAAATATGTCCCAGCAAATGACAATCAAAATAATTTTTTTTAGGCAAAGAATTGTCAAAATAAAACATCCTAAAATGGTAAAATTATAAAATCAATGGCGAAAACAATGGAATCTGCATTGGAAGCAACTTAGTCATGATTAAATAGTAAGTTTTGGCACTTAAATCATTTCTAATCGAAAATGAGGCTTTCAGAGTAAATTCGCCATCATCAAGCCAATCACTTACTCATCAACCTATAATTCAAATGAATCCAAGATGTGAAAGTCATTTTTTGTATCAGTATTTTACCCCCAAATATTTATATTGAAGAACGAACTAATTTGAATCACAAATTTGATGAAAATTTCGGTTACGAGAGAATCCTTAACCCAAAAAGCATTGATTTGGGTAACACATATGCTTTCATATTGGGTTCACTTTGACCTTAGCCAATATAGTTTGACTATAGTCTAAGGCCAAGTTTGGGAAGACTAAATAAGTGCACTTTTTGTCTTTTTGGACTAAAAAATTGAGGTTGAAAATATGGATGTTTGGGTTAACTTTTTGACTTTTTATTGAAAAATGTGTAATAAAAAATTGTAAAAATTGATTTGTAGGGAAAAATTTGAATTGGGAGTTGTGCAGCCGTAATTGTTGACTTTTGGTGAATAGTGTTAACTTTTTAACTTTTTGAGTAACTTTTTGGCTTTTTGACTTTTTGGGAACATCCCAAACTTGGCCTTAGTTAATTAATGCGATTTGAACGTAGCACTTCATATCTTCGTTAGTTGGTCCACAAAAATAACGCCATTCACGTTTGAACACCTATGGCCTTGTTTGATTGAGAACGAAGTTTTTATCGTAACATGTTGGTTCAAATGCATAATTCACTTCAATGTCTAAAGCATTGTAATTGAGGTTGGGTAAAGATATTGGAAAGCATTGCACAATCATATAGAGCACACATAATTATTGTTGGGGAGCACGCGGAAGATATCTGTATATATGAAAACTAACTGCGTGATTCGTGGTAGGCTATTGTAGAAACAAGTTACAAGTGTTCAAGGGGATTCGTGGCATGCTAATGCCAAAAATAAGTTACAATTGTTGAAGGAGATCAAACAAAGACAAAGATCAAACTATAGAATTACCGTGTAATTAAGTACATAAGATCTTGGTTTGAATCTTATACTAGTACTTGATATTTTAATTTTTTATCCAAAAAATAAATTTATTGAAGCTAGAACTTGATTTGTTTAATTCGTGGATAGTATTACATTGTGTTTTTATCTTCTAGTTGAAATGGTTTTCCAACTATAAATTATTTAGTAGTGTTTTTAATCAAAGAATTAGACTCACTTTTTAAGTTTAATAATGCGACAGTCTATTAGAATATATAAGACAATTTTTTCTCTCTCTCTCTCTCATCTAATCATCAGCCAATGATCTATTTTGCACATTACTGACTTGAAAATAGATCTAAAAGTGAACTTATATATCAGTTTCCTAATTATTTGTCTCTCTTGTGTGTGAATATTTCTCTATCTCATTGAATACTTCAATTGAATTTAAATGTAACATCTTCAATCACAAAATGGTACATCTAGCAATCCTTGAAATAAAATTGCTTTTAATTTTAAAATCCCTCACCACAAAGCAAAGAAAGAAGGTAAATTTTTTGATTTTGTTTGGTTAGCTAATAAAAATTATAGTAAACTAAGCATTACTCAACTTTATGTTTTTGGTCTAGTTAGCCATAAAAATGGAACAAATATAAGTGATTTTGTTTCTTCTTCCTTTCCATTTCCCTCGACAAATCTTGACATTTAAACATAATATTACAAAATTACAAACAAATATTAGTGTTTTTTTAGAAGTTAAAACAAATTGCAAATATATTGAGCCATGTATCATCATAGTGATAGCATTTTATTATTGAAATATTTTGATATGCAATTCCAAATATTTTGCTTATATATGATTGTTGTTGTTATTATAAAAATGTAAATATATATTGAGGGATCTTGTAACATAAAATGACAACTATATAAGAAGACTCCAAATTTTATGTGGTTCAATTAAATCAACATATGCTCATGAGATTATTTTTAATATTCATCACGTTAAATAATGATTTTACTCATCTTTCACTGTTGCAAAATTATAATAGTGAGCACACAATATTTCTAAACAAATAGTTACACATAAAATAAACTAAAGCTCAGAAATTTCAATTTTCTTTTATTTTTATTTTTATTTTAATTTTATTATTATTATTATTTTTTTAAAGATCCAAGTTTTCCGCAGCAGGAAAAAATGTGTCATCAATGCAACATATCATCTCATTTAGGCTTGTCTCCTTCAAAATATAAAGCTCAACAATACATCATGTGCTTTGAGTCAGTTTATTTGAAAAAAAAAATAAAAAAATAAAAAATGTTTTTGATCATTTTTCATGTATGTACTGCTAGAGGTTGAAAAATTGTGCAGGTATTTCTATTTGTAGGTTCTTTTGTTTTTTGACATTAATGTCCCAATTAATATTACTATAGTTTAGATTCAATGTTTGGGAAGACAAGTTAGATTCAATGATTGGGAAGATGAGTTAGATTCAATGTTAGGAATACATATAGATATTAAATGTTATATATATATATATATATATATATATATATCAATAACTAATTTTCCTATTAACTTTATATACTTTTGGCCAAATAATAGGAGAATCTATAATATCCTCACCCCCTTTTAAAATCCTTGCCTTCTATTAATTATGGTGTCTACTAATTTTATATCCCTTGAAAAAAAATGTTATGTACCTCAAAGGGGACGAGGGGATTATAATTATTAATGAATCGTGTTTCATTGATACTCTAGAAGAATGATATGATAATAATATTTTAAAAATTATCTTACTGAATACTTTATTTAAAATAATAAATTTCAATTCACTACGTCAAAATAGGGCATTAACGGCGATTTTTTTAACGGCGGCAACGAAAACCGTCGTTAAAGGTACTATTAACGGCGGTAACGAAAACCGTCGTTAAAGGTATCATTAACGGTGATTTTGTTACCGCCGTTAAAAAAACCGCCGTTAATGCCCACTTTTAGCGGCGGTAACAAAACCGCCGCTAATGCCCAATCATTACCGCCGTTAATGACGGCGGTCTTTGCCGGCGAAACTCCGACGAGCTCCGGCGAAACCATCTACAATAAAGTAAAAGTAATGTTTAAATATTTATTTAGGGAATATATTTCATGAAGAGTGGCTATGGTAGAGTGGTTAGTGTGGGTGGATGAAAGGTTGAGGGTGCAAGAAGAAAGAATTATTTTTTGAAAAATTTGAACCTATTTACGGCGGTAAAAAATCGTCGTTTTTGGTCCTATGTTACCGCCGTTTTTGGTCGACTTTTAACGACGGTAATTTACCTTTTTCCGACGGTTGTACTTTTTCCGACACGCACATAAATGGCGGTAACAAAACCGCCGTTAATACCACAATTAAAGGCTTTAACGGTGGTTTTACAGCCTTTAACGGCGGTAAAAAACCGCCGCTAAAGCCCAATTTTGGCGTAGTGATTCAATCATAACATTCTATATAGCAAAACTATGTGTGTGTACATATATGTATAACTTTGCTTTTTAAATAATTTTATAATAACTAAATTTGTATACCATTTATGCCTCGTTTGGGGAGTGGCTATTTTAGTCAAAAAATCAAAAAGTTACTGAAAGTTGTCACATCACCTCTCTACTTTTCTGCACATCTTTTCGTAAAAAGTTAAAAAGTTACTAAAATAGTCTGTTCCTAAACGAGGCCTTAATATGTAAAATAACAATTAATTAGAATTTAGGTCTTAGCTTCAGCTTCATGAGAGCTCGATCACATGTTTTGTTCCTTGCAAATTTTGATATTGTTCTTTAGCAACGGAAGAGAACGCCTGACACTTATATAATGATCTTCGATAAAATGATCGAGTACAACTGCATTCTCATTAGCTTCATACTACGTGGGTCATCTAAGCTTTTGGATGTTTAAGGGGTTGTTTGGGGATAATTTAAATAAGTGCATTTATTTGATAAGTGCAACACTTATTTGGATCACATCCTCTCTCTATTTTTCTGCACATCATTTCGTAAAAAATCAAAAATGTACTAAATAAGTAAACCCCCAACAACCCCTAGTGATATGGTTGTCATTGACCTCAATTTCTGTATGTGCAAATAGGCTAGTCAAAAAATTCTTTGATCCTATACGAAAAGTATACCTTGATGCATTGAGCCTTAACTTATAGATTATGAGGATCTTAAAGGTCTTCTTCCGATCGATTAGATGATCTTCTTTATCATTTTCCTTCAAGGCTATGTCACCTCCGCGGTCTTTCTTATCAAATCCTTAAACATTTCGGTAACTAGTCTTTGTTACGTAATTTATGCGTTAATAGGTCTAAGTGATCACTTTATAGTAATAAATCTCCCTTGTAGTTATGAAGGCAAACTTGTCGAGACTGTGCATTGCTACTTCGTGATTGATGCAGATTGAGATTTAAAAGTACTATATATTTTTAGTCCATGGCTTCTGTCTAGTCCGGGATCGGACTGGATCGTGCTGTTAGGCCCGTGGGGGCCCACCACGGGTCCCGTTTTGATAATCTGAACCGTTCAATGTGTAGAACTCATCGAGTACTATATGCCTGTAAAAAATTACGTTGATCGGATATCGATAGCTATGTGAACAAAATAATTTTTTATCAACCATTAATTTTTTCATTGTCCATTTTTTTATACAAAACTGATTTGATCACATAGCTATCGATATCCAATCAACGTGATTTTTTATAGGCATGTAGTACTCGACGATTTCTACACATTGCACGGTTCAGATTTTCAAAACGAAAACCGTGGTGGGCCCCCACGGGCCCAACAGCACGGTCCAGTCCGATCCCGGAGTGGACAGAAGCCGGACCCTATTTTTATTTTATATTTTAGAATTAACATTTAGTTAGGCATATTTAATTTAGTATAGAATGGTATTGTTTTATGATTAAAGCTTGAGAGCATTAAAAAAGGAGTACTAATTTGGTGACTCTCCATTTGAGAGGGCAAGTTATGTGCAAATTAGGCCGAGCTAAGACCATCTGTTGAATGGACCGAGCTAGGTACACTCTCTTGGTCATTAGGCCGTACTACGAACGGAAATGAGAATGGAGTAAGCTCAGTTGTGGACTGGACGGGTATTCGACCTAAGGCTTGAACCGAGGTGGTTATATTAATCCAAGCAGGACTGGGGTACGATGGTGGTGGGGTTCCGAATTGGTTATCTCGATCCAATACTATCTTGGTTCTATCCAGTGTGGGGCATGTTAGGGAAAATATGTGATTCCCCACAAGTAAATCAATCAATGGGAATAAAAACTAATGTGAAAAAATAAAATCAAAGCAACACAATAATTTTACGTGGTTCCCTCAATGTGAGAGACGTCCACGGGATCGAAATCCGATTCCACTATCAACCATAAAGTTTCCAAACGATTACAAACGAGACACGAATGGTCTCACAAAATCACCATTAGGTGAATTCCAAATAATCACAAATAAACAAGAGGAAAGGCCTCACCAAATAGATGAACAAAAGTCTTCAAACCAGAATTGTAGAAGACCCAAAATAATTAACCCAAATCATCTGAATCCAAAGAAGCCAACCGAACCAAAGCGGCAACAAGGTATTGAATTTGACCAAGTCAAATACTCTACTACAATCAACACCAATTGAAAAACCCACCAAAGTGAATTATACACAAGCATTCTCACTGAATAGAATCTGCTACCTCCTCCACTCCGATTTTTTCCTTCAGAAGAACAAAACAATACCAATCTTTATATATTGTTGAATCTTGGACTTGTTTTATCAAAATCCTAGTTGTAACCAAACTGAATTAGGTCTCCACAAATTAGATATAATGTATTAAAATATATTATACCTAAACCAAACCAAATTAAAATTCTTTTTCCAAAACTAATTGGGTCCTACACTCCAATAAGGAGGTATATCCCAACAGGGCAAGGCCATGCTAGCTCAGTTGAGTTGCTACCGAGCCGAGGTAAGGAGGTTTGAGTCATCTTACTTGGTTGGTAGTGAGTAGGGTGTCATCAGGATAGGTATTATCCTTGGGAGTATGATTCTTAGGAGGGCTTTGCATTGGAAAGTTAGAGTCCTATTAGGATTGTATCACCCGGAATCTACAAAAGCTCATGACAGGACTTATGTACAGGTATCACAATTTTTACTCTCGAATACACAGAGCTTTTGTCTATTATCTATTTGCCGACTTAGGCATCCACTACAAGAAAATGCAGAAATGGCGACTAAAAAAATTATTTTCGTCCCTGAAAGTGCCATTTTCGGCGATTAAATTGGAATTAGTAGCCAAAAGTGAAGACTTTTGGTGACTAAAACAATTTAGTAGCCAAATGTATAGTTATTGGCGACTAAAAATCAATTTAGTCGCCGATTATATGGGTTTTACCGACTAAAGGCTTTTTAGTAGCCAAAAGTGACGGTTTTTGGCGACTAAAATAATTTAGTAACCAAAAGTATAGGTTTTGGCGACTAAAAAACAGTTTGGTCGCCGATTATACGTGTTTTGGCGACTAAAAACAGTTTGGTCGCTGAAAGTGAAGCTTTTTGGCTACTAAAAAAAATTTAGTAGCTAAAAACAGGCAATTAGCGACTAAAATTCAGTTTAGTAGCCAAAAGGGGACGTTTTTGGCAACTAAAAACAGGTTTAGTCGCTAAAATTGTTTATTTTTAGGTGGAACTTATTTTTTTAGCGACTAAAAAATAATTAGAAGCCCAAAATTACATAATTGGCGACTAAATAACGGATTTAGTCGCCAAAAGTGGCCTCAATTTTTTTTTAGTAAATAATTTATTTTTTACATAAATTATATTGAATAAAAATAATTATATTTATATATATAGTTTTATATTAATACGGGTCAATATACTATATAAATAATATATATTGCATATATATTCATGTGGTGTTGTAGTGGCATAGTGGAGGGAGTGTGTTGCTAAATGTTTAGAATGTGGGATAGGTTGGTGGATCGAATCTTAGAAAAAGCTAAAACGTTGGTATTTTTTTTTTCACGGAAGCACCTTTCGCGACTAAAATTATTAGTCACTAAAAGTCTTTATTTTGGCGACTAAATAGTTTAGTCGGCGATTCAGTGAGTATTGGCGACTAAAGGATTAGTTGCTAAATGTATGATTTTCAAAAGTGTAAATCACTATTGGCGACTAAAACTTTGGTCGCTAAAGACCTGTTTTTTGCCGACTAAAAAAGTTTTAGTCGCCAATACCTCCGGCGACCATGTATTCGCGACAAAAGCGGCGATTAAAAATTTTAGTCGGGGAAACTAAAAGGTCGACTTTTGGCGACTAAAAATTTAGTCGCCAAAGGTGATTTTTCTTGTAGTGATCGGAGAGATTTCTAACACACACCCGCCAGCTAACTCACGTTTGTGTTTTCAGGTGACAAAGTAACGATGTTTGGAGGAGTGCAAACTTGATCAACAAGATTATACGATAAGCTTATTTCGTGCTCGTACAGTTGGCGTTGTTTGTGGAAAGCAATCACAAAGAACAAACCTCTTGATTAAGTTTTTTTTCAACTGATTTCAATGGCACACAATGAAGACTTGCCGCACTCTGCTACTGATAGGCAAACGCTGGAGGGAGGCGGGAGGCATGAATGCTTATCTTTAATTCTGCCCATGGCAGAGTTAGATCTCCAGCAATGGAACCCCCGGAGGGATACACATGAGAGATGGGGCTTCAGTCCTTGACGCTTCCAAAGCCTTGAAAGGCAGAGGCAGAGGTTGGATCATTAGGTTCTAGAAGATCGGGTAAGGGAGCAAGACGAATTGATATGGAGGATGGCGGCAGACATGGAGACAATGAAGCGCCAGACAAAGGGGTGGCAACAGAAGAGGAACGCAAAGGCAACACACGCTCTTACCACTCAGAAGATCGTGACAGACAAGTCACACCATTACAATTTCTACTCTCGAATACACAGAGCTTTTGTTTATTGTCTATTTGCTGACTTAGGCATTGGAGAGGTTTCCGGCACACACCTGCCGGCTAGCTCACGTTTGTGTTTTTAGGTGACAGAGCGACGACATTTGGAGGAGTGCAAACTTGATCAACATGATTATACAAGAAGATTATTTCGTGCTCGTACACCCTTGATGTGATGGTTGTCTCTTCTATTTTTATTTTTTTTAAGCTCATTAGAGCTATTAGTGATGTGTTTTTTGGTGGTCTCAATCACTTCTGTAGTTTTATTTAGTTTCTTAATTTAATTTGATGCAACTTTCCTATTCTATTTGCTTTTATTTTTATTTCTTATTTTATTAGTTTACTAGCGTTTGCCCGTGCTTGAAGGCACGATGTAAATAATGTTAAGATTAGAATATAATTGTAATCCCAACACTATTTAAATTTATTTTTTAATTTGATAAATTTACAAATTTATTATAAAATTCCATGACCAAACCTTTGGATCATATAGGAAAGTAAAATTTTCTATAAACTACATACTACCTCAAGATGTATTATGGTCCAAAATGAATTAAAATCAATCAAATTTTTTTTGTTCTTTTTTACTTTTCAAAGAGTAGGAAGTGAATTCACAGGAAGAAAAAAAAAATCCTAAATGAAGACAAGAAACTCAAATGAATACAATATACCAATTTATTAGTAACCCAAATAAACTCCAAATTCAGAAAATTTATTAACCAATAAAAAAAAGTCGTTATAGAAACAAAGCATTGATTTCCCAAGGAAACACCAGCTTTACTAGCACTTCAACTAAACCCTCAATTTTGCAAACAACCTCACTCAAAAACTTCATAGTAAAACAATCCAATTCCAACTCCAAAATAGAACATTTCATAGCACTAACACTTCAAACATTCCCCCCCTCAAAAAAAAAAAAAAAAGAAGAAAAAATCATGAAATTGAACAAAGAAAATCATACAAATACAAATAAAATATACCTAAAAGAAGTCAGTAAACCCTATACCAAACTCGATGATTGAACAAAATCATCAAAGAAAGTAGAAAAGAGTGACCCCAAAACAGAACATTTCACAGCACCAACACAAAACATTCCTAAAAAAATAAAAATAAAATAAAAAATAAAAAATCTCATGAAATTGAACAAAGAAAATAAGCGAACTTTATATCAAACTCGACGATTGAACATTAACATGCAAACATTTTTCTAAACATAGCTATCGCAGAAAATGTCAATTACTCAATTACTCTACTTTTTTTACTTTCTTTCTCTCTCCAAAAAAGCTATTACAGAAATGTAAACACATAAAGAAAGAGAGAAAGGGAAAGGAGAGCCAAAAACAAATAGAGATAGAGAGAAAGGGAGAGAAAGAGAAATCAAATTACCTGGTTAACAAGGGTTAGTGGTAGTGAAATGGTCGAGTTCGAAGGGAGCTGAGTTCGATAGCAGCGTTGGAAGGAATGGTGGATGTCGGTGGTGTATATGAATTGGGTTTTTGTTGTTTGCTGAATTCGATCCACCATAGAGAATGTGTAGAGAGGAAGTTGATGAGAACGTGTAGACGTGTTTGGGTAGATGTGAGGGAGAGAGGGAGAGAGAGAGAGAAACGAGTGCTTGGGCAGGAATGAAAGCATCATCTGAACCATTGATGTTTATTAGAATTGATCTGAGCTTTTAAAATCAAATGTATCTCTGATACATTTTATACATTTTCAAAAACCTTTATGTCTTATTATATAGATTGTTCTCCAAAAAGTAGGTTAACTGTAAATAAAGTTGTAAGCCTCAGGGTTATGAGAGTTTAAGTTGATCTTTGATTAATAAAAATAGAGAGTTTTCTTAATATTATTCGTTCGTAGAGAGAATATCTCTAGTTTGGATTTGTTCGTAGTTTGATCTTATTGTTTGCTTTTCTTTTCGACACGCTTCCCTGCATCAGATGGTATCAAAGCATATACTTGATTCTGACCATTTTTCAAATAGTCATTTTTTAAAACATTTTATTTTATTTTATTTTTTAAGAGGGGATTGGGAAAAGATTGGAATAAAATGTAGTGATATAAAAGAAAAAACAAAAAAAAGAAGGGAAATTTATTTTTAAGATAACTAATATTAAGATTTTATAAGATAAATGGCCTATAATATTTTCATAGTTATTAAGGTCCCTCAACATTTTTATAGAGAAAATTCGATTCAGAGAAATTTCATCTTATCTCAACAAAATTTCAATTTTTACAAAGAAATTTTGAAATTTTGCTGTGATCATACCAGAGAAATTTCAATTTTTTTTTGAGTTTGGGTTGAAATTTCTTTGAGTTGGGTAAAAAAATTTTGAGTCAAATTTTTTCTGTAAAAATATTAACGGATGTTAGTTAATAAAAAAAATATTCTAAACCTCACTTATTACATAAAGTTAGAAGGAGATATTTTATTAATTTTTTCACAAAAAATTGGGAATAATTAATAAGAAGTAAGTGTCATACATGTGACAAATGCCTGTCCTTAGCTGGAATCTCCACAACAGACTAACAAACCCTAATACATAAAGTGAAAAGAAATAAAATAAAAAACAAAACTTGAATGCACAAAGATAAATGTAACAGATATATTTTAGACTGCGGGTTGGTTCTTAGCACTTGGGTTTTGTTTTACGACTCTCTCATCCTCTGTTTTAAATGCAGCTTCCCTGTTTTTCCCTTTGAAAAGAAATGAAAAGAAAAATAAAAAAATTCACAAACAGACAAATTGATTCTGATTTTCTTAGGGGGTTTGGCTTATCGCCGGAAGATCCATGTAGATTATTTATAAAAAAAATATTAAATTAATTTCATAATTCTAGTCAAATAATTGTACTGTATTAGATTTATCTTAAAACAAAAAGTAGATGGTACATTTTAAAATCATGTTTGTCTTTTGTGTTTTAGATAAATTTGATAAAATTACATAGATCATCAAATGGGAAAGATTATACTATTCGATGGGTTGGTTTGGAAAGGGTATTAACTTTTTAGCTTTTTAATTATTTTAGTATAGGATTAAACAATCTCGTTTGGAAAAAAAATTTTGGTATTTTTTTTAATAAGAGAAAAAAAGTAATGATTATAAATTGGATATAATATTTTATCTTATTAAATTTAAAAGCTTATTTTGTCTTTTTTGATTAAAATAGCCCCAAGCTCAACCCAACCCTTCTTCCCACATGAAGCTGATATGCATTTTATAATTAAAGAAAAAAATAATATAATTTTATAATTTTTGAATTATAACTAAAAAAATAAAAATTCTTAATCAAATATTACACAAGACATAACAAAAATTGAAAAATAATAACATAATTAAAGAAAACAATTGATCATAACTGAAAAAGAATGTAGCGTAACGGTGATTATTCAGTACTCCCGGAATATGGACATGTGGTGCTCCATAATGTTTTGATTGGTGGAGAGATACAAGGGCCCACGATTTATGTTGGAGATGGGGGACAACATGGGGCTAACTGATTGGTGATTGGTTTGGAGCATGGACACGTGGTGCTCCGGGAGTATTGAATAATTTCCCGTAGGGTAACTAAAAGTGCTTTTGGTAAGTGATACGCATGGTAAAATTCTCCATATTTTTATGATAAATTTGATATAATCATGTAAATTATAATTATTAGATTAATTTGTTATATTTAATCAATTATTTACAGGTAGGGGTCACAAATCAACGGTTCAAATGTTACGTTTGGAGAAACTTTTTAAACACATTGTCACTCATTGATTTGAGTGGGGGGTTTTTGTTTTGAATTTTTAAATTATAATTTCACATTTATTTTTGAAAACTCATTTTCAGACGAGAAAATTTGATTAATTTGGTCATCCTTCCGGATGTTCCCTGATTGACTGGAATAGTATTCGTTTTTTTTACATGTTATTTTTATATTTTAAATAAAAAATATTTTCAGACATGTTTTAAAATTTTTTATGAGGTTTGAATAGGATTTTGGATTGTGTGTTTAGTTATGAGTTGTAAGTTTTTGAATTAAATATCATAAGTCACATCATTCATTTCAAACTCAATTCAAAACTCTTTTCAAAACTCATAATCAAACAAATTTTTCATACTCAAATCATAATTCCAAAACTCACAAATTTAAAATACAACTCCATTATCAAATCATATTTAAAAAAGTCTACCAAACGTTACTTAATTTTTTTTTATTTATTATAAAAAGATGTGTAAAAATAAATAAATAAATAATGTGATAGAAATCTATATAATAAAGTAGGATAGTTTTTGAATTTGTTCTCCACACATTTGTCCTACTAGGACATTTAGACGGCTCAGATCTATTCAAATTATAAATCAACGGCTGAGATATATTTTTAAAAAATATCTTACATGTACATTTTCTATTTTTCCGCTTCTCTCTCTTACTTTTTCTTTTTCTAACCCATCCTCTTATGATCCCATGATCCCACCTTTCTCTCTTTTTTTTCTTTTTATTTTTTTTATTTTTTCCTTTTTGTTCACTTATTTTTTATTCATATTATATGGAAAAGTCTGCGTTCCAGAATTAAGAGTCAGATTTTACCGTGTGTAGTGGAAATTAAATTAATGAATTTTATAGTCCACAAATTAAATGAATTTGAACAATTAATTATTATTTTTAAATATATTAAATACATGATAGATTTCATAAATTTAGATCTCATATGAATCTTCAACATATTTTAATAAAGAATGACGGTTTTTGAATCTTCAACATATTTTTGTCCTACTAGGACATTTGAATGGCTCAGATCTGTTTAAATTATAAAATAATGAATGAGATATATTTTTCAAAAAATGTCCTACATGTATATTTTCTACTTTTTCGCTTCTCTCTCTTACTTTTTTCTTTTTTCATCCATCCATCCATGATCCTATAATCCCACATCCCTCCCTTTTTTATTTTTAGTTTTTTATTTTCTCCCATTCTTATTTTTCTCTCTATTTGTTTATTTTTTTTATTTTCTCTTTTTTGTTCAATATATTTTACACATATTTTCATACAATGTATGTATGCCCGTAATACACTAGACATTACGGGCATACATACAATTTTCATATAATTATATAAGCAAAAACATTATTATATGTATGCCAGACACATCTATCTATCTAGCTATATATTGTATAAACAAAAACGAGTTTTCGTGAGTAATTTTATGAGAATTTCAAAATTTTATAATAAATTTGTGAATTTATCAAATTAAAATAATATTGAGATTGCAATTATATTTTAATCCTCACATTGTTTATAGTGTACCTACGCTAATAAATTAATAAACTAATAGTTTATTTGATGTGTCCCCAAAAGAGATTATAGGAAACGCAGGAACCCAGCTGGATATTGTGCCTGTTTGGTGCAGCTTAAAAATTGCTTATTTCTGCTTTCAGCTTAATTTAAGCTATTTTGATGTGTTTGGTTTAGCTTAACAATGCAGCTTATAGCTTTTTGTAAGTCAGAAATCAGCTTATTCTTTGAGTGGGGCAGAAGATGCTTAATTTATAAGTCAGAAATTAGTTTATATTCATAGTTATAAGCTATAAGCTGTTAAGACATAAGGTATAAGTACTTTCCCACAACTCTACCAAACAGGGCCATTACTACGCTTCTCTACTGAGAAAAAAACCTAGTCCAAATTACAAATATACTATCTAAGATTTACTTAAAACACAAATTATTTTTGTGACTTGAAAAATTATAAAATTTCCTTTTATCAAAATTTTTTATTTAACAAAACTAACTAAAAAAATAAAATTTCTATCTGCTCTCTTATAGATTAATAAAATTATCTAAATTAAAAATTAAAATAAATTTACGACATCATTAAAAATTGTTAATGGACTTAATGATTTATTAATAAAATGGACCATTTATTATAAAATTATAAACTTTAAGGGAGCGTGATGTAATTTTTAGAATCACAGGAAATAATTCATATTTTAAGTAAATTTAAAGAAGTTTATTTATAAATTAGCCTTATTTTTGAAGCAATTTCTGCCAGTTTTTTTAAAAGACAAAATTTAATTAAATTATGTATCTATTTGTTATAAAATTATAAATTTTAAAGAATGTGATGTAATTTTTAGAACCACAAGAAACAATTCATATTTTCAGCAAATCTAATAAAGTTTATTAATTTTCATAATGCCTATTTTGGTGATTGGGTTAAAAATTAGTTTTTTTTTTTTTTTTTTTTTTTTTTGAAATCACATGGTTGTATTTTTGTTTTGTGTTTTGAGATAAATGTTGAGATAAATGCTCAAAAAAAAAAATAAAAAAATTAGAGAAGAGTTTAGAATTTTTTTTTGATTTGTTTGGTTGTATATTTTGAAAATAGTTTTAGAGTTTGGGAGTTTGAAATGATTTGATATTTTGTTGTAGTTGAGTAGATGTGTGTGAGAGAAAAAGTGATTGAGAAGGAAAGAGGAGAGAGGAGAGAGAAAAAGTGATTGATTGATGTGTAGGAGAAAAAAAATGATTTTGAATTTTTTTTTTTTAAATTTGAACCAAACAAAATTATACATTTTTTTTTTCAAAAATTATATCTTGAGATATAAACCAAACAAGCCCATAACCTCTCTACTTTTTTAGCACGTGTTTTTAAAAATAAAAAAATTTAAAAAATTGCTTTTAACTTACTTCCCCAAATAAAATATGGTACTGTTTGGTGCAATTTATTGTAAATTAAAAATTGATAATCAGAAAACAGAAACCAAAAGCACTTCTTCTCCAACTTATAAATAATCAATTTTTCTCAGTTTATTTAAACTATTTCTACCTAAAAAACTGTAAGTAAAAACTGCACAAAATTGTTTGACACAGATTCCTAAATTAAAATAAGCTATAATTACTCCCATAATCTATACCAAACATCCCCTATATCTATATATCAAAAAGTAATTTAAATTATCAAAATAAAATCCATAATGAAATTTACAAACTTTTTTTTGTTATAAGATATTCTAAGACCTCGTTTGGGAACAGATTATTTTAGTAATTTTTTGACTTTTTACGGAAAGATGTAAAAAAAATAGAGAGGTGATGTGACAATTTTTAGTAATTTTTTGACTTTTTAACTAAAATAGCCGCTCTCCAAACGAGGCATAAGTTTCATGCATCAAAATAACTTTTTACGGTATGAACAAATCTTTCCAAACAAGTTTTCATATAATTTGTGACCTGAAGAACTTTTATATTAGGCTAAGTTTGGCTATCCTAAATAAGTACACACTTTTCATCTTTTTATTTTTTTCTATCACATCATCTCTCTATTTTTTTATATATTTTTTTATAAAAAAATAAAAAAAATACTTATTTAAATCATAGGAAGAATCGAACCTCAAATTTAAAGGGTCGACCACTAAGCTTCGGGCCTTGAAAATTTACGGACGTAACTCTAGACACAATGGCACTTGTCACTAATGCTGTGTTTAATTAGGAAATTCAAGAAGAAATTAAAATAAAAAATATATATATATATATATATATATATATATATAAAATTAAGTAAAATATAAATATATGTTATTCATATTTTACATTTCACTTTTTTTTTTATTTCTCTTTTTTAATTTCTCTCTAAATTTCTAACCAAATACAACGTAACAGCAGAGAAAGACAGTTCCATTAAAAAAAAAGCTTACAAACAGACAAATAGATGCTCAAAGAACTAGAAGAGGAGAGGGAAGAGAGGATAGAGAGAGAACTCCCAAAACCCAAACAGATGCTCAGAGGGACTCCCACAACCCACACGAGCGGGTCTCGAGTTGCATGCCCACACTCTATTCTAGAGATAAAAAAAAACAGTATATACAAAAATAATATATATATATATATATTATATATGAGTCTCAAACTAAGGACCTGACATCAGAGGGAGAGTATTATATATACATATAGAGAGAGAGGAAGTGGAAAGAGAGAGTGTGAGAGAATCGTGTGGGTTCATCACTTCTTTTTGTTTTTTTCTCTCTTCCTTTCTCTCTCTCTCTCTCCCTTTTTCCACAGTAAAAACCCATTCTCTTTCCTGTTCTCTTGTCCTTTAAACGTTTATTGAGAGATCGTTTCTTTTGTTTCTCTCTCTCTTTGCCAGAGAGAAATCGAAGGAAAATCAAGTGAAATCCCAGCTTCACTACTCTTTTCCGATTTTCTCAGCTGCCAAACACACCCTGTTTCTGTAAAAAGCTCCCTCTTTTCACTTCTTGCAAGCATTTTATCACTGATCAGAGGTTTTCTTCTACTTTCCTTCATTTTCTCCCCTTTTCTCTCTTGTTTCCATCTGGGTTTTCTGTTACAAATGAATCTCCAACACATGAACAGTAATGGCGCTCATGATATCAATGGATTCCGGGATATCAACTTCCTGATTCCACCTCCCCCCGGTCAACTTTCTCTCTCCATGAAACACCTTGGAGAGAGAAATGGGTATCATCAGATTCTGAATCCTCCATTTCAGAACAAACCTTGGTGTTTTGCTCCAATGGAGGAAGGAAGCGAAACAGATGATGGGACTGATATGGGTTCTGGTGGGATTGATAGAAATGGGCTTGATTTAGACCAAGGTGATGATGAAGATAGTATTGAGAAGAAATTTGGGCGCACAAAGCTTTGTGCCAGAGGACATTGGAGACCTCATGAAGATTCCAAGCTGAAAGAACTTGTTACTCAATATGGTCCTCAAAATTGGAACTTGATTGCTGAGAAACTTCAAGGAAGATCAGGTAATTAATCCATCTCTTCCTATTATTTATGTCCACAAATTCATATTTTTTTCCTTGTTGGGGTCCTAAGAAAAAAACCCGTTAATTTTTTATTTTGTTTTATTTATTTATTTTTTTGTGGTTGTAGGGAAGAGTTGCAGATTGAGGTGGTTTAACCAGTTAGATCCAAGGATAAACAAGAGGGCTTTCAGTGAGGAAGAAGAGGAAAGATTGTTGGCTGCACATAGAATGTATGGGAACAAGTGGGCTATGATAGCAAGGCTATTCCCAGGGAGGACTGACAATGCAGTGAAGAACCATTGGCATGTGATAATGGCAAGGAGGCACAGAGAGCAAAACACCGTGTATAGGAGGAGGAAGCCCTCTTCTTGTTCACCCAAGGGATTTGATGGTATGATAATGATTAATGGTTACAACAACCATCTCAACAATGCATGCAGTGAATCAACTATCTCAAGTGCCAACATTGATGAATCTGGATCAACTTGCACTGATCTCTCTCTCACTCCCTCCTCAACCATAGTGCGTCCTGGTTTTGGTTTTGTCTCTAGGCTTGTCAGTCCAGTTCTCCAGCACCACCAGCCCTATGGCCTCCAGATGGGTATGATTACTTTTTATTATTTAAAATTTTACGTACACAAAATCTTATCACAGAATTAAATATAACTCTCTATCGGCTATCGGATGAAGTCTACACATTTGATGAACGAGGAGCGTTGTATTTGGTAATGTGACGTGATTCTGAATTCTTAGATTTTTTTTTTCTTGGATTAATTACTCAAACATCTCTTTAATAATTGCGAATTATTATTTTACTCATAAATTTTAAAATTTTAAATTTAAATCTCAATTATAGAAGAATGGGCAAATGTCTTTTTTTAAAGAGAAATATTAGGGATGATGAATTTTTTTTTTTATGAAAATGATTATGAAAGATTTATGATCTTTAGATTATCTTAATTAGTGTGGTATTTTATTTTAAGTGTAATTCAAAGGTTACAAATCTTTCACGATCATTTTTATAAAAGATTTTTTATGATACGTAACATTGTCCTTGTCCTTTTCTAAAAAGGCGTGAAATATGAAGAAATTATTAAAGGCTCTTGGAATATTACTTCATTTTATTTACGGGTGTGGCCTATTATTTAGGGGCATTTTGGAAAGATATTTAAAAGTTAGTCTGTTTTGGCTTTGTTTTCATTTCTTTTGAAAAAATATATAAAAAATATAAAAGATAATTAAGTGTCTTTAGTTTTAGTTTTCTAGATTAAATTTTTTAAAAATTGAGTTTTTTGATTTTTGTATTCTTTTATTTTTAGTGAATATTTTTTAAATTTTAAATATATATATTTTTTATTTTTTTAAATGCGCTTTAGTTAGATATATCTAAAAAGTAAAAAATTTGTAAAAAAATATTTTAAAAAATTAATAAATACATAAAAATACAAAAAATATACTAAATTTTTGTATTTTTTTTTTATATTTTTGGTATTTGGTGAATTTTTAAAAGATTTTTTTTACTTTGTAGGTATATTTATGTTAGGTGTGTCTAAAAAGTAAAAAAATTGTTTAAAATATTAAAAAATTCAATAAAAGCAAAAAAATACGGAAAATAAGAATGTAAAATTTTTTGAAAAGTGTTTTCTGAAAAATAAAAACAAACAAATGTGATCTAAAATGAATTAAATGAGAAGGAATTTTTAACTCATTTTTAATCCACTTCCCAAAATTTCTTGTAAAACTCAACCCAAAAGTAATGAGTTTTTGATTTAGTACTCGTTTAGCAAGTGTTTCTTTTAGTTAAAAAGTTAAAAAAATATTAAATAATTAAAAAGTCAATAACTTATATTAAAAAATTAAAGATTTTATTCTTTCTATTTTTTGCACATCTTTTCGTAAAAAGTCAAATTTTTTTTCAAACATACAAATTTTTTTTACATTATATTTGAGTAAAAAAGTCAAAAAATTACTTAAAAAGTCTGTTCCCAAGCGACGCGTTAGACCAATAATTTATTACTTTGGAGTATCATCTCAACTTGGTCTAAGAGCATTGAGGGCCATTTTGGCAACTAAAAAAAAAAAAAAAAAAAAAAAAAGTTAGCCACTTCTTTTTTTGAATTTAGTGAATTTTTTCAAAAATTATGTTAAAATTTTTAACTTTTTTGATCCGTCTTGTCGAGATAAATTAAAAAAAAATATATATTTTTTGAAAAATTCTAAAATACAAATTACTAAAGATGAAAATAAGTTAAAAAAGATTACTTATTTTGTTTTATTTTTGGATTTTTTTTAAATTTTTTAAAAATAATTATAATTTTTTGGTTCTGTCTTGTGAGCTGAATATAGAAATTTGAAATTTTTTTGAATATCTTTAAAAAAAATTCACTAAAACGCAAATAAGTTAAATTCTTTTTTTTAAAAAAAAAAAAAAATCCATTTCCAAAACATCCCTCAGAATAATTTCTCGTGAATATGGTTTGAAGATTTTAAATGTATATGATTTGAAGATTTTAAATGTATATGATTTTTAAACTAGTGTGATAAAATGTACTTAATGGTTCTTGAGAAGTGTGGATGTAATTAGCCCCCTCTCTTCCTTCTATCTCTAATAATTTTAATTGAAAATAATGCACAAACATAATTTTTTTACAAAATTTCATGAAAATTTTAAATTGAAATAAGTGGATTATAATCTTTTGATTTGTCTTTAATGGGTCTTTGCTTATTCTTGGTGGGGTCGCATATAAAATAATAATTGTTCACTGATTAGTTACTATATTGTTTGTTGTGTGGTTTTTGTAGGTTCAGCAGGAGAGAGAAAAGTATTAACAGTGGGAAATGTGGGACTTGACCAGTTTTGTAGTGGTGGCAATGTGGTCTATCATGGTGGGCCAATGACAAATGTTGTGGTGGATGTGTACCAACCTGGTAACTCGGACTCAAACTCAGAAGTCTCTGCCTCTGAGTCAGTTGCAAACAACAACAACCAGGCCATTAATAATCCCTATAGAGAAAATGAGATTGGTGGGAATGAAGAGAAGAACAGAATGGCCTTCATTGATTTCCTTGGAGTAGGAGCCACTTGAAAAATAGTGGGTTTTTGGGGGTTCTAATCAGAGAATAACAGATAATTATGGGAAAGAAAAGAAAAGAAAAGAAAAGATAGCCATTAGTGCATGCAGCTGAAAAAAGTTGGTTTTTGCAGAGGAGGGTCTTATTCTACAGTTTCATCATGTACAGTTTAGTTCCATAAAAGGAAAAAGAGAGCAGTGCAAATGGTAAAAAGAATATGAGAGAGAGAGAGAGAAGAGAGAGAGAGAGCTAGTTGAGGCAAAGGAGTAAATGAGGTTTCAAAATAATTTGTGAAAGTCACTAGTTTTGGACCTTTTTCATCAAATATGAGTCTTTGTTATTCTCAGTGATGTTATTGTTTGCAGATCAGACAAAACCAAAGTTCTCTCTTTGGACGGACTAATCAATGAATCTGCCCATCTTTTATGACTTTTCAACTCGTGTCATTGTTGTTGTTTGGTATGCTTTGTTGACCAGATTTTAAAGTGGAGAAGTTTTGCATTTATTTTATATTTTTGTGAAAAATATGTTATTTATAATTTCTTCACTTTTGCAATAATTTATAATTTTCACTCGATTTTTTTTTATCACTGATTTTTTAATTAAAATAATTACTTCATCCAATTTTAACAAGTGTTTTAATGTGATTTTTCTATCATTTACTGTTTAAAATTCAGGCAGAAAGTGTTCATGCAAACATATTTTAGGAGCAGTACAGAGGACGGAAAAAAAAGGATTAATTTTATTCTTTTTTTTTTTTTAATAAGAAAGACATGATACATAGCCTTTGTTTGGCACGTCGAATTTTTTGGCTTTTGGATTATTTTAGATACAAAAAGATAAAATAGATTTTTTATCTTAATAAGACAATATTACATTCAAATCATAATTATTTTATTTTCTCTTTTAAAAGTTAAAAAAGTTAAAAAGTTAAAAAGCTTATCTTAAATGAGATTTTTTAGTCCTAGATTAAAAAACTCCTTCCGTCCCAAAATAATGGTCTCTTTTGAGAAATTCAACTTTTTTTTGTAGTACAATTATTGTACTTTAAAAAAATTGATTTTTCAAAATTACCCTTTGATAGTACATTTTTTGAGAAATATCAATGTCATAATTGTACTTTTTATATTGTTAATGAATTTAAAAGAAGGATAAAATAGAAAATTTATATTATTTTTGTACTTGATTTTTGAAAAGGGACTAATATTTTGAAACAATAAAAAATAAAATAATGGATTAATATTTTAGGATAGAGAGAGTAGTTAAAAAATCAAAAAATCAACTTACATTCCAAACAAACCCATAAGGGTTGGCATTGGATTGGATAGGATAGGCTGCAAATCAAAATTGAGTAATGATTGAGACATTCACTCCCATAAGATCCTTACAAATCTAAATCATTTATGATGTAGACTCTACATATATATAAGTGAACTCCACACATACATAGAGGGCCATAATCACTTTGAAGGTGGGAAAGTCATCCCCAAAAAGTATCCAAACATTTTCCATCAAAATTATAGACCCAAGTTCTACCATTGGGTTTTGTAAAAACCGAGTTACTATGAGGCCAATGGGCGAGGCTAAGGCTAAGCCTTATATTTTTTATTTTTTAAAATTCCTATGGTGTTGACGACGACCTGACTAGTAACTCGGGCTTCAAACCCTAGTCGCAGCCCTAACCCAAGCATTATTTGAGTCGGCCTATTCCGCTCGATATATGGGTTTGGATTGATCTGGGGTGCAAATTTGGGTTGAGTAAAAGCTTCCTAGGTTCAGGTTGCAGGCCATGGGGCCGAACTATGGCCTTTAGGTCATAACAACATTTTCGTAAATATTTCTACAAGTTTTTTAGAAGAGTAATATAAACTTGATTTTTTTTTTGGTAATTGAAAGGCATTTAATTAAAATGAATTAAATATTAAATTAAAAGACATTTAATTTTATGTGTTGTAATCAAACGACATTTAATTAAATATTTCCATAATTTTTTACAAGAATAATATAACAATGATCTTTTTAGTAATTAAAAGAGATTTTCAAAAATTATTTTAAAAAAGAAAGTGAATAGGCATACTATATAAATTTTGTGTGAATCAATGCTAGGCATATAGGGAAATTTTTTTAAATGGTGTTCAAAATTTGAAATGTGTAAATTAAATTCACTGTAGATGTATTTTACAAACACATAAAATTTAAATTTTGAATTTTGTTGATACATAACATTTTTTTAAGAGAAATTTATTAAGAAATACTCCTTCAAGTATTTGTGTTCTAATTAGCCCATAATATATTGTTGTATTTTAATAAATCTTATTATTTAGACATTTGATTTACCAAATTCTAATTTTTATATTCAAGGTATTTTTGGACAATTTTACATATTTTTGAACCTTTAGCAATTAGATAATTTGAACATTCATATTCGATAGTATTAATATTTACATTGACGTGTGGATATAATTGGGTGAAGTGTGTATTATTAATGCGCATTTCACTCAATTATTATTAGGGGTATTTTTATAATTATATCACTTATAAGATTTATTGTAATATAAGAAAATAATTTGAATTAAATAAAATATAAATAAGTGAATAGAGATTTATGAATAAATATCTTTTTTATTATTATTTTATTGATATATTATTTATTTATCTATTTATTTATTTATGGATAAATTAGACTGGCACCCATTGAGGTTTATGTTTATTACAGTTCTCCCCTCACCTTTTGGAAATTACATCCCTCCCTTGAGGTTTAAAGTTTCATTACAGATTCCCCCTGAGCAATTTAATTTTTTTAAATACCAATTTTGCCTTCACTAGGTAAATTACATTGACACCCCTCACATTTTAGAAATTACAATCTCTCTAAGGTTTAAAGTAGCATTACCAATTGTCTTCTTGATTAGTATTAGTTGGAAAAAAAATTAATTGGAAAAAAAATTATATGAAAAAAAATTTTGTTAATAAAATTTTTAAATTTTTGTTTAAAAACCAACGTAAACTCATTTTTTGAATTTATTTTTTTCCCTCAAATTTATAAATTGAGACAACCATTTATAAACAAAAAAAAAAAAAAATTATCAAACAAGTTTTTATGACAGTTTTTAAAATTTTTGTAAATATAAATTGAAAACTGAAAACGAAATGGTTACCAAACAGGTCTCAGATGGTAAAAATGTCGTAAAATTAACAAATAATTAAATAAGTTACTAACGTAAGAAATGACTTATCAAAAGATTCTTAGGTTATGTATGGTTTGATTTTTAGAATTTTTTTTTTAAAAAATTAAAAATTAATTTGGTTAAGAAATAAAAAATAATTATCATTTAAGGGTAAAAAATAATTATCATTTTAATTTTTGGACATGTTATATATATACGTATGGCTGTTTAATTTAATTTGTAAAAAATTATTTCAAACCATTCGAAAGATAAAAATTATATAAAAATGATAATTATTTTTTATTTTTTATTTCTTAACCGAATTAATTTTTAATTTTTAATTTTTTTTTTAAAAAATCAAACCATACATAGGTTAAGAATTTTTTGATAAGCCATTTCTTACGTTAGTAACTTATTTAATTATTTGTTAATTTTACGACGCTTTTACCATCTGAAGCCTGTTTGCTAACCATTTCATTTTTAGTTCTCAATTTATATTTACAAAAATTTTAAAAATTGTCATAAAAACTTGTTTGATAATTTTTTTGGTTTATAAATAGTTGTCTCAGTTTGTAAATTTGAGGAAAAAAACGTAAATTCAAAAAATGAGCTTATGTTGATTTTTAAATAGAAATTTAAAAATTTTACTAACAAATTTTTTTTTCAATTAATTTTTTTTTCAAATAATTTTTTTTCCAATTAATTTTTTTTTTCATTGAATTTTTTTCCAACTAATACTAACCGAGTGGCGATTGGTAATGCTATTTTAAACCTTGAGGAATGGATTGTTATTTCTAAAATGTGAGAGGTGTCAATGTAATTTACTCAGTGAGGACAAAATTTGTATTTAAAAAAATTAAATTGTTGAGAAAAAAATTTATAATGAAACTTTAAATCTCAGGATAGAGATGTAATTTTTAAAAAGTGAAAAAAAAATTATAATAAATAAAAACATTAAGGGGTGTCAGTGTAATTTACCCTTTATTTATATAGTGTTATTCTATTTCTAGCGTGTTTTGTTAGTTACAATGCACCACTAGTAGTAGAGTGGCACCTGATACATAAATGAACATTTGTTGATTTTATTGCTCAGTAGCTAGATTTCATCTACCTTTCCAAAAGTGTTTTGAACTGTTTTTATTACTGAAAATTGAAACAGTATTACAAAATATAATTTTCGTGTAATATCTTTTTAAAATGACGTCATTATCACATTTTTAAAATTTTGAAACTTAATTATATGTGTTTTAGTTTGAAATGAGAAGATTATAATGAGTCACACTCAAAATAAAATTTGTATTCAAATATTATTCATATGTTCTTTTTATAATTATTCCTTTGAAGAACTTGTGTCATTTTACTCAAAAAAATTTGTAATTTTATTATCCTTTTAACTTATTTTTATGTGTGGATGATATACACAAAACATCCGACAAAATAAATTATTGAGATTTTTGAAACGGGGCTTATGTTAAGCTGCATGTACCTAAATAACAACCTTCATTTTTTTTTAATAGCACTGATGAACAACACCCTCAAATTTAGATTGTGGGGGTATTTGGTGTGGCTTTTTTGAGTCAACTTATAGATTCTAACATTGAAATAGCGATTTTGGACAGTTTGATTAAACTTATTTCAAACAGTTTTTAATTCTAACAATTTTTTTAACTAAAAAAAGTTGATTTTGAGAAACTTCTTATCCCTCACTTCTGATTATCATCTCCTGATTATAAAAACTTATTTACGATTATACCCTTAGAATTTTTTTAAAAAAATTTATTATGGGAAATTTGGACTAGTAATTAATAATAACAAATAAAAACTAATTCAATTTATAATTAACAAGTATAAAAAGGACATTTACACATCAAGAAGCTATTTTCACGGTTTATTTATCAATCATTACTGTCAGTAACTTAAATTTACAATCCAGCAACTATACAATAAATTAACAACTTTTAATTAAAGTCATAATTTATAATTTATTAAATTATAATCGATAATTTGTTTAACTAAACACCAAACACTCGTGTATAAGAGGTAATCCACTTCCAATAGAATAAAATTGTCTATTCATATAAATGATTATGCAAGATTGTGGCAAATATATATATATATATATATATTTCAAAAATTTTAAGAATTTAGATGTTATTAGATGAAACCGGTTCCAACTGAAATTGAAACTAATGCATAAATTTTGCACTTTTGAAATTCCTTACTCTGCCACCAAAACCATGAGACGTTTTTCCTATCCAAAATTTTGGGTTCAGTGGTAGAATTATTAAACAAACAAAGTTATTTAAGTATGTTTGTATTTAGCTCTGAAGTAAATAAGTCAAATTTAAACATATTTTAAGGCTTCATAAATTTGTAAACGAAGTTTGAACAACTTACTATTTCACTTATGTTGTGTTTAGTTGGGGGATTTAGAAAGAGAAAGGAAAAGGTTTGTGAAACTAGGTGAAATATAAGTATATTTTATTTACATTTCACTAACTTTTCTCTTTCCCTTTCCAAATCCCTCTTTAAATCCTCCAACCAAACACAACGTTAATAAAGTTATATGCATTATAAAAAAAATTGAGATACTCGTATTCAACATGTATTCAGTTAATTAAAAACTTGTTTGAGATCAATTCCTTAAGCAACAATCACAACCCACAAAAGTGGCTTTCTTAAGCGGACCTTGGGCCATGGTTTGATGGCTGGTTGGACTGTAGAGCCTAACATATGCACAAAAAGAAAAGCGTTTTCATTCCATGTTTTGCTCTTCATGTGAGAGTGCTATGAACTCATAGCTAAATCCGTCAAACCTACTTTTGCTTTTTCTTTTGTTTTTGTTGTTTTTAATTGTAAAAAATCCGTCAACCCGCACCAACCCAAGTCAATCCATGCTGTTTGAGAACTTAACTGCAAAAATAATTTTGTTTCTACATTGAATTTGAACATTGGGCTTATCATGAATTTGAAGGGTTCTAAGCCTTTGGATGTTATTGGGTCAATATACTTCCACCAGTTTGGGTTGATACATTGCAAAAGCCCATAACAGAAATCTGCCTGCCTACACATGCATGGTGCATCTATTAATTAAGCATATTGATTTTATAAAATCATTTTCAAGTTAATTATTTCTAAAAAAAAAAAAATGAACCTAAGAACATGACATTATGATAATATAGATATTTGTAATATGGCTCTCCTAAATTTCCAGAATTTCTTATCTTCTATAACAAATATGCCTTCTATAACAAAAAAGGTTCAACGGAGTTATTAATATTATTATGATTAATGTTATATCACCTTTATTTATTTATTTATTTTTCTCGGTGGAATGAAAGAAAAAACTTCAGCACGTATCGCTTGTACTAAATTCATTGTAATACCATGTATGAATTAAAAAAAAAAAAAAAAAAATCATTTTTGACACAATCCAACATAATTTGTTGGACCATTATACAGATTTTAATCCTTATTCAAGAGAGAATTACCTACAACATATTGAAAAATGACTTTGGTTTACCTACTAAAGAGTGCTCTTCGATATTGCTTAGTGTGGGGAACAGTTTGGTAATACTCGTTTAATTTAGACAAGCCTTTGAAAGGTTCTTGAGATGTCACCTGGAACAGAAGAACAACTCTGATTAGTGGTATCAGAATTAGCACTCCGACAAATAAGTTAGTTTTTTTTTTTTTTTTTATGAAGAACAGTCTTTTGTTTCTTTAAGTGCAAGTTTTGTGGAACATCCTCTCTCTCCAACCTCTTCCTCTTTTTATAGAGTCCTCCTTTTTGATATTTTCTCATGTAGCTTAGGCCCTCCTCATCTCTTTGTCAGGGCCCATTTCCCTACCATATTATCTAGAAAGGGACAACCTAGGTTCATCTAATGTGGTCTTGTTGACTTATTCGATGTACTCAGCTCAGATGTGCGGCCCAGGTACCCTCAACTCGGCACGCTCTTTATCTTGTTTTTTGTATATACTCGGCAATGACTTTGAGTCCAATGGGCTTTGGCTGAATTTGGCCCATCAAAGATAGGCTTGGATGCACTTCGTTTGTTGATTTAAGTTTATTTGTACACGGCTTCCACAATTTCCCTTGAGCACCTAGTTAACTACCTTGAGTGGCCTGCGTGCTCGCATTTTATGGGAGCAACCTCATTCGGCTTAATTCTCACATGGGTTACACCAAATATGCCTTGAAATTTGGGCGCGTGATAGACACACTATTATATTTCTGACATAATAGGTGTGACCTGATGGAGAATATGTGATTAAGGCTAAATTGTGGAAAACTTAGGCCAATAATTAGGATCTCTTAACCTTACTTGCTAGTCAAATTGTATATTTTATGTCTGTTTAATGCCAAGTAGGTTGGATGTGGTTGGAGCACAAAATGAGCAAAAACATAGCATTTTAGCCAGAAAAGGGCTCCCTGCAGGTGCGGAGGACTATTCCCGCTCGTGTGGCCCAACCAAATAAGCCAAATAGCAATTGTAAAAATTGCACTTGCGGAGGCCCATTCCGGTATGTGCTCGTCTCTTCGAACTCACTCATTAAATGCAATTTCAAAAAGTCATTTCTACCATCGCTTTATTTTTGAAAAGACGTCGTTCACAATCCTCAACGCTCGATCAACCTTCATTCTCCTTTGTAAGTCTTCTTCTCTCTTTTGCTTTGCTTTCGTTAATTCACCATCCTTAACCTCCCCTTATGTAGTTCATATATCTGCCACACCACTGCCTTCTTTTCACCTATGGCGAGCCATCTGAAAGCCCTACTTTTTGAGAGTAGAGTCGTCTCGTTCTGTCATGATTTCTCGATTCCAAACGACGTCTAACTAGATCTAGTTAGTGATACAGTGGTGGACTTAGAAATGGTTGATGCCAACACCATCATTTTCTTATTGTTGGTGATCATCGATGGTGGAGTTCGCTTCTATCAAATTATTATGGGAATCGTGAATCTCAACTGCCGATTGGATGTAAACCTAGGCATCTTCATTATTTGGCTTCTGGTTGCCTGGGATGGTTTTTCTTGAAGGCCAAAGATGTTAACTATCAACTGGTGACCATGCTTGCTAGTTCAAGAAAGAGGGTAGACAATGTCATGGTCCTCGTCCATGGTAATTGGGAGTTCGACGCGGGAGATGACCCCTCGGACCCTATTCCTATGTAGAACGGTGAACCAAGTGGCCGAGTGGATGCTCTAATCAGCTTCTGTATTGTTCGACTTTGTGTCTCTAAGTGCTAACCATTTGCTTTTGCTTTGTTTTTGCAAGTAGCGATCTTAAAAGGACAATTACTTCAATGGATGAGATTATTCTCACCCAATTTAAAATCGTCCTCAAATACACATGCCAAGAGAAATGTCAAGGACTAGGCTATGCCACCTATATTCTCCTTAGTTACGATCTGTCCTATGCTTCCTTCAAGGAAAACGACAGCTCATTGCTTTAGTTTTTGAAAGCTATGTCAACTTGAGGGACGTAGAAGTAGTTGAAGTAGCGGATAGTGGGAGTGGCAAAGAGAACACCGAAGAAACAAATCAGGGTGCTAAGCAAGTACAGTACGGCGATGATTCCGTTATTGAGATTGCCGGAAGTGAAGAAACTAACGCTCGAGATCTGGAACTAGTGTCATCTCCCGCTCGAGTTGATTACAGAGGTGCTCAGGAAGGGGTCGATATCTTTTTTAACTTGGATGATATGTCATGATCCAAATTCGAAGACATGGAAGGTGAGTCCCTTTCACTCGCCCAATTCGCCAAGAAGAAAAACACCGAAAGAGTGGCGGTGAAGGGAAAAAAGGCACCGCTAGTGATAGCCAGGTTTCCCCGTCGGTGGTGACCC
The DNA here is from genome assembly GCF_055761805.1 of Camellia sinensis. Taxonomy (NCBI): domain Eukaryota; kingdom Viridiplantae; phylum Streptophyta; class Magnoliopsida; order Ericales; family Theaceae; genus Camellia; species Camellia sinensis. Next base: position 68,498,760 of record NC_138972.1, read on the forward strand.
AGTCAGAAGAGGTCACCATTCACCCTGTCCCTACCGAAATGGCATAACCAACTCTCGTGCCTGTGACCGAAGAAACGGTGTCCAAGCAGAAGAGCGAGAAGCACCCCGCCGAGTCCACTTAGTTAATCGAGCAGCCGATTGAAAAAAGACCAAGAGCTTTACCTGCATTGGATCTAGCGGTTTCATTTTCCATCTAGCCAAAGATAAAGGGTTCGCTCATCCCAACGGGTGTGTCAGCAGTGAAGGAGCTTGGGGTTACTCTGAGTGTGGCTATTATCATTACTCTTTCTTCAAATAAGGCAATGTTTTGCATCGATTCGGACGTTGTTTCGATTGCTATAGCTGCACAATCGGCTATTTTGGTGAGTTGATTTCGATAAATGTGTAATTTAGTAAAACCTCAAATTGTTTGCTCAATCTTTTATTTTTGCGGGTTGTTGAGCAAATTGCCAAGATCGGTTGCCATTATGATGTTTTGGAGTTAATCAATTAGCTCAAAATACAAGTGACATCTGAATAAGGTAAGGCCAAGTCGGTTACTACTGAATGAGCCATAGCAATGCAAAGAGGTAAAGCTGAAGCCGAAGCCGAAGTGAAGAGGACCAACGAGGAACATCAAAGGGCTGCCGCCGAAGAAGAAAAGACAAAACACGTCGACTTGCTTTGTCGCACTGTCGAAGAAAGGGTAAATCTTTCCAATGTAGCTTTAAAAATGGAAAATGAAGACTTGAAGAAGCTTAAGGCCCAGTTTTTAGAGACAAAGAAGGCAATAGAAGAGGCGCAATTGGCAACGTCTAAGGACTTTGATGAGAGGGAGAGATCGGCAATGGAAAAGTATGCTGACGAGGCCTTGAAGTTTGAGAATTGGGGCTTCAAACACAGTTGGATCAAGGCACTGGCAACCGTACAAGTGGTGCTTGATGTGTTGATTCCATTTGAGTAGGAAGACTTAGAGCTACTAGAGTTGGATCCTGAATAATTCGAAGACCAACTAATTAGGTTTAGTCCTTTAGTTGTAATGTAGTCTAGTTTTTTGTTGTTGTTGTTGTTGTTGTTTAAAATCGATGTGCTAGGGTCGTTTTCATATGTAAAGTGAACAACTCATGTAAAAGTCAGTTTATAAATGAAAACATTCTATTCTACATCAAAATTGTCTCAATGAATGAATGTAAATGAAGTGCAATTAACATGTTGGCCGAACTTGATGTTTGAGCAGTCGGAAAAATGCAAATATTAAGGAACGTTAAAAAACATATGTAATACTGACTTAGCACCTCACTGGGATTTTATGAACGAGATGGATTGAAACGCCGAATAGAGTCAAATGGTTGCTCTTGCCCTAAGTAGGAAATAAAGAGTGAAAGCAGGGGCCGACTTAACCGTGCCCCAACAACGAATCAATCTAAAGCCAAATTGGAAATTGATTAATTGTGTTACTATTTCTGAGATGGGGTATATCACATGCCAGATAGATTTATATATCTATCCCTACCCCGGTTGGGAATGAATGCATTCAGATCGACAAAAATAAATGCTGTCGAGTTACAGACGAGCAATGTGTCTGCCATGTAGATTCATATATCTACCACTGCCTCGATTGGGAATGAATACATTGAGATTGGCAAAATTAATGTTGTCAAGTTATAGTTGGGGCAATATGTACACCGAGTAGATTCATATTTCTACCCCTGTATCGGTTGGAATGAAGGCATGGAGATTTGGCAAACATGAGTTGAGTACATAAAATATAAGCGGTGGCGTGATCTTTGCATTGATGGGATAATAGACACGTAGAATCGTTAGGTGGCATTGAAAGTGACGCTTCCATAGTACTTAAAGCTGTTTGCATGGTCCACTTACAAATATCGCAATTGCTCCAAGTAGATCACCACTGCGAAGATAAATCTTGTTCGTCAACGGTCTATCGCGCCTTAAATCCTATCACTGTGACACATAAAAAATCGTGTATGTCAGGTAAACGGTTCTTCAACAAGAGAGTAATGATGAAGAGTTTAGCGAAACTGGACACAAAAATGAATCAACAAGCGCCAAACGATTTTGTGTGAAAAAACACAGTGGAATCGGACGAGTAGAATAGGCATTGATCGCCCAAGTAACATGGGATGGAAATGAGGGACGAGAGAAGTAGATTTTCCAGAAGTGGGATTCAAAAGAAAGAAAGCACAAGAGCAGCTGGTGCTTAGGCCCCAGTTTGAGGCGAGCCGAGTAGATTGCCATATTCGTTGAGCATATTCGTTTTCATTGGGAACAAACCTATGACTGAAGCTGATTCAATTGTCCACGACCTGAATGTGGCTGTTGAATTTATATGACAAATCTTCCTCCCTGAAGTGTAGCAATCTCTGACCAATCAGGGCAACTATGAGGTTTTCAAAAAAGGAGTTCACGGGGTTATCAAAGGTCTGTATAGTTCATATAAGGTTGGCACGCGCCTTCACGCTGCCAAAAAGGAAATCGATTACAAAGATTGGCAGACTTGGAATTTGGAACGCTGAGTGGCTAAGTTTAAGGCAGTGGGGTAGTGGATTCGGCAATATCGAAAGACAAAATAACGCAACGCCTGATGCATCTGACGATAACTGATCGAGACACTACCAGCATTTTTGCGTGAGAAGCCATAGAGAGCCGAGTCTACAACAAAGGTTTCTTCAAACGAAGAAAGATTGGTATAAACAACACGAGGGAGAAGTTGGCAGATGACGTATGCCAAGGTGAAAATCGTGGCTTCAAGCACGGATGGACAGAGGCACTTCAAGCGGCAGGTGTTGATTTGACTTCATCGTTGTACCAGAGCTACATAATGCCATTCGATGCCTGCGATGCCAAGAAAACAGACGATGATGAAGAGGCCACGAATCCCGAGAAAAGTTAATTAGCCGAGTAAACTCCAGGTTGATTCTTGGGTTCAACTCTTGCAACTAGGAAGCCGATAAGCCTTAGGATCAATGTACCTGTAATGAAATTGGAATTTGTCATGATGTTTTCTAAAAAAAAAAATTCAGTTACGTTTGTGTGCATTCGTCAAACTAATTATGCCTCTACATTTCATATTTTTAATTAAAAATGATGCGTTATAGAATGTTCCAAATTCGGAGGCTTGTATTGATAGCATTTTGTGCCGAGCACGAAGAGTATTCTGAAATTGAAGGCTTTTATTGATGGCGCTTTGTGCTGAGCATGAAGAGTACTCCGAATTCGAAGGCTTATTGATGGCGTTTTGCACCGAGCATGAAGAGTGCTCCGAATTTGAAGGCTTATTGATGGCGCTTCGTGCTGAGCACAAAGAGTGCTCCGAATTCAGAGACTTTTATTGGTGGCGCTTCGTGCCGAGCTCGAAGAGTGCTCTGAATTCAAAGGCTTATTGATGACGCTTCGTGCCGAGCACGAAGAATGCTCCGAATTTAGAGACTTTTATTGATGGCGCTTTGTGCTTAGCACGAAGAGTGCTCCAAATTTGGAGACTTTTATTGCTAATTTGAATTGAAGCAAAACAATCAATATAAAACAAATAAGGAATAGAGGTAACATATTGTTCATTGATTGTACATATGCAAAGTAATATACATCTAAGATTAAAAAAGAAAAGAATCGACACTAATGATAAAATTTACGAAGATGGGTTAAATTCCAGGGCTAGGGTGACCGTTTGCCATTCATATCTAAAAGGCGGTATGCCTCTGCCCCTACCCTGGTGATGGAATCAATCTGATAGGGGCCGTCCCAATTGGGGTTGAGCTTTCCTTCTGCCAGATTTTTGCTGGCAGGAAGTACTTTTTAGAAGACCAACTCGCTGGGGGTATATCGGCGAAGGTCCACCCGTTGGTTATAGGACTTCGCCAATTGCTACTGGTATCGTGTCATTTTTACAAGGACCTAATCTGAACGTTCCTCGATTAAATCCATATCAAGGTCAAACATCATGTTATTTCGGCCAGTGTCGAATGCCCTTGATCGAAAAGTTGGCAAACAAATTTCTAGTGGTATGATTGCGTCATTGCCGAAGCATAAGGCAAATGGAGTTTCCCTGGTGGATTGTCTTGGCGTAGTTCGATGTGCTCATAACACACTTGGTAGCTCTTCAACCCATTTGCCCTTTGTTTTCTTGAGCCGTTTCTTAGTGCCATCTAGGACCACTTTATTAGAAGTCTCTTTCTATCCGTTGCTCTGTGGGTAAGCTGGAGAGGAAACGTAGGGTCGAATTCTGTACATGTCACACAATTCTTGATAAAGACCACAATCAAACTGAGTGTCGTTGTTCGAAATGAGTGCTCTGGGAATTATGAATCGAGTTATGATGTTTTGCCAGACAAAACATTTGATATCAGCGTCCCATATACGCGTCAAAGGTTTTGCTTCAACCCACTTGGTGAAATAGTCCGTGGCGACAACTAAAAAGCGCTTATTATTTGGGGCTCTCGGCAGTGGTCCAACAATATCCAGACCTCACTGCGCAAAAGACTAGGGACTAGTCAAGGAGTTCAGTTCTTCGGCTGGCATATGTGTTAATGGTGAGAATCTTTGGCATCATTCACACTTCTTAACATAGTTTTCAGTATCTATGCACATAGGTGGCTACCAGTAGCCTTGAACGATGGCTCGGTGAGCCAGTGGTCGTTCTCCTGAATGAACGCCACAACTTCTGTCATGTATTTCGGCTAGGAAGTCTTCAATCTTGTCAGGATGGACACACTCTAAGTATGGCCTGGACAGAGACTTTTTGTAAAGTTTTCCCCCAGGGGCCAAATAATACCTCAAGGCTTTGTTTCAAAGCTTATGAGCTTCCTTCTTACTTTCTGGTAAGTGTTCTAAACCCAAGAATGCAACGATGGGGTCCATCCAACTCAGTTCTCTATGAATAATATGCACGATGAGAGTAGTTTCAAGGATACTGATGTTTAACTTAGGGATAAAACTCATTTCGATGGTTTGTTTGAATTCTGAATTATTGACTGGGGCTAAACAAGCTAGGGCATCTGATGGGTCATTGAACACACCAAAATTAAACACAAAACTACACCAAATTCTTTTAGAATAATGACAAGTCCAGGTATCGATCCATAGGGACAGATGTGAAATTAATCTAATTTAATTGTTAAATTCCTAAATTAATTTTGATGAAAAGATTGATTGTTCATAACCTAATTTGATAACAAATAAATTAAACTATGTACTTAAATTATCAATTATAAATACAATTGGATTTACTGATTTGGGAAAAAACCTAGGGCAAAGAGTCCACCGTTAGTCACGTAAATAGGGTTTCCAATTGAAATCAATTGTGTTATGGTTCGAACGGGATAATACTTTGCAACTACAAGTTCAAAGCATTTAACAAGAAAATCATCACGTTTAATGTACGAGCACGAACCATCTCAAGTAGTACAAATCGTTCACTCTAAACTAGGGTAGTGACATAACTTGTCCCTCGTAGTATGGTTCGTCTCATACCTTGAATGTGAAAGAATAGAAAATTTTTGTATGGAAAACATTCAACAATCACAGAAAGCCGAATATTTGAAGGAGTAATAGAAAATATATATATGAAACTTCTAAAACACCATACAATTGTTCAAACCTTTATATAATTGAAAATCAAAACGAAAAACCTAATTACATGGCTAGGGTTTCATCAAAACCCTAGAAAAGAAGACTAGCCACTCATGGAGGAGTGGGAAGAGGAAGAAGATCCCATAGAAGTATCTTTCAAGCTTTTTGGAGAAAATCCCTCTTGAAACCCTACCCTCCCTTTTCTTGCCAAAACAATTTCAGAACCCTAATCCGGCCTTTTTCTTGCCTATTTATACTTTTTATGTCTTCCAAACATGTTTAAAACATCGGGCCCGTCTTCCTAGAAAAGTCAACGCACGTGCGGGAATCTATTTTCTCTCCAAATTCTGTCTTTTTGTCCATTTTATGCTCCAAACATATACAACTTGATTAACATTAAACACACATAAAATATACAGTTTGACAAGCAAGTAAAGTTAAGAGATCCTAATAAACGGCCTTAATGTTGCACAATTCAGCCTTAATCACATCCCTCAACTTACAACTTGCTAGTTCTCAAGCAAGTAATAAAAATAAAATAAAATTAAACAAAATCTAGCTATTTTCTCATTCGTGGGAAAACGGTTGCATTTAGCATATGCAACAAGCCTTTAAACCACAAAGTTACCCCAAGTGGACGAGTAAAGTCTTGTGAAGGTTTCCAGAAATGATACCTACAAACATTAACATATTTATATATACTGAACAACAATTGACCACACTACTCCACCTAACAATCAACTTATGTGCCATTACAGTGTGATATTGAGACATAATGTGTCATTAAAGGCATAGTGGACAAGCATGAAGGAAACTATTAAGTTAAAACCACAATTCAGTTTATACAAAAGTAAAATCCCCTGTACTTGTCCATGCTAGTAGATAAATCATCAGTACCCTCAGTGTAAAGTGCAATCTCCATATTAGTTAATTGTCCACTATAATAGCCCAGTGTAACTCATAATAACACCCAACATATACAAAAAAACTAACCTGTTGCAGCCAAGATTCTCAAAAGTTTTTTTGTTTTTAAATGACTGTGCAATGTCTTGATCTATTAAGCTTTCTAATAAACCCATGTAGCAAGTATTGGGCCAATGACTCCCAAACCAGACGATTTTAGGGCACTAAGTGTAGAGACACCCCTACGGGCTTAATAACTCGAGTTGAAAAGGCTACAAATCTAAACAAGTCATTCTCCTTATTGTTCCTTAACTGTGCAATGTCTAAGTCGCTTAAGCTTTCTAATTAACCCATGTAGTAAGTATTGGGCCAATGACTCCCAAACCAGACAGTTTTAGGGCACTAGGTGTAGAGACACCCCTACGGGCTTAATAACTCGAGTTAAAAAGGCTACAAACCCAAACAAGTTAAGTGTTTTTTTTTTTTTAAAGAATCTTGGCTCCTCATTTATTCTTTTCTGCAATCCTAGTCATTATCAATGATGTACACTAGGGATTATAATAAACAGGTCACTGCTATGATAGTGTGTTCATGTGAATTAAGGCATACTCATGACAAGTGTACTAATACCACAAACACAAACAACTCTCCTAGTGCAAACATCACATGCAAGTATCTACTCAATAAACCCTTTTCATACAAGTCTACTATGCTCCCCAATTAACATATACAAATATCATCACCCTACTAGCAACAAGTCACATCAAGTGAAGTAATGCAATCAAGTGAAACATGTATAAGCATGAATTATGATCCAAATAGAAATGCACAAAAAAAAATATAACCCTCATCCCCTAACTTGAATATAACATTGTCCTCAATGAAAAAGTAAAGAGAAATGAGAGAATCTTACCAAAAATTCTAGGTGCACATCCAAGTAGGCAAGAGTAACAGATACATACTTCACACACCTTTTTTTTTTTTGAAAAGAAGAAATAACTAAAAAGAAAAAAAAATAAAAATAAAAGAAAAAAATATAGGCCGGGACTAGGGAGAATTCGGTGGCGGTGGTGGCGGGAAATGCTGGGCAAATAAGGTATTCATCAAAGAGCACGTCTCAAAGGCTTCATCCTGAACCCGTTGGCCGAGCTGATCAACACATTGCTGGCTTGACTCCCGATATGTATAAAAGTCAGTTTGTAGTGATGCAACTGACTGCTGAATGTCGAGTTGGCGAGCGTGTAGCTGGTCGAAGGCCACTTGAGAATAGTCTCGATACGCTTGAAAATCCGTGTGCAACCCCATGAGACTCTGGTGGTGATCATGAAGAGTGCTGTGGACCTGATCCACCGAGTGCTGAAGCTGTAGGTACTCCTCGCGAGTCATGTAGAATGAGTGCCCTTTGGGAGGCACAAGGGAAACAGGATGAGGTGGTTGGTCGTAGACAGGGTCTTGGGCCTCATCAACCGGGGCACCAACTTGCTGCGGGATGCGAGATATGCTATGCTGCCATTCCCGCTGGCTGAAAGTCAGATAAACTCTATCAATCTCCTCATTCGAATCCATGGAAAGGCCATTCAGCTCGAAGACAAGTGTCATCAAGTTGGGAAATGGTAGCGGCCAAGTCAGGCTCTGCATAGGTTGAGGTCGAACTGCCTCTCGTAGAAATTTTCGCATATGGTTCAAGATAATGTGCGCAAGCGGAACCTGATAGCCATGCTGATAACCGTGTAAAACCCGAACAAACTCCAAGCGGTGCTCAGCTTTATGCCCAAGTTGAAGGGCATTCTTATGGACCACAGAATCAATTAATAGCAAACGGCCAGGCAGCTTGCTCCGCCGCAAGCATGTGAAACTGGTGTCACTATGGGCCCCTGTGAAGTATTGCTGGATAAGGCTATGTATGGGTTGTTAATCCTAAACTTCCGAGAAGGGCTGGTATTCCGGCTTGGAGAAGAACCCTAACGCGTCAGCAATCATGGATTCGGTGATGCTGACGAAATGACCATCAATGGTGGACAGCAGTCCGGGCTCGGTAAGTGACTCATACAGGTTCTGGTAGAAGAGCTGTACTAGACGAGGATAAGTTGGCGCTGTCATAGTGCAAAACTGTTGCCGGAGTTCGAGCTATTCAACGGCCCAAGAAGTGGCCGGGTCACGCTGAAAATATGAAATGTTGAACTACGTGAGCTTGTGAAGCAGGCGTGAAGCCCACTCCGGCTGTGGCAAGTCACCTGATGGTAGTGGTGAGGATGGTGGTGACGGTGGCGACGGTGGCGACGGTGGAACCGATGAGGTGAAACCTTTGGCCTTTTTGGAGGCCCGGGTGGATAGCCGTCTACTCATATCCTGCACACACCAACAGCAAATAGACACAGACCCGTGGAACCAATCATGAGAATAAAGCAAAATATGAAAGCACAAGTCTGCCTACCAATATACCACATGCAATTCTCAGTGTTTTTTTTTTTTTTTTGAATTAACCTAAAATAATAGAATATATCTAAACAACTAAATAGATGGAAAATACAATGAATTAGAAAAACTAGGTATTAGATTTTCTTTAATTAAAACGAAAAGAAATAAATAAATGAATAAAAATGATATTAAATTAAATTAACTACTGAACAACAGTACAATTTTATTGAAGTAACTAATGACTAAATCATTAAACTAACAAAACTAAACCATTTAAATAACCTAAACTATCAAGTAAAAAATAGAGTAATACAATAAAATAACAGAAAAATAAGATAAACTAAACTATAAAACAAAATAAACTTAAACTATAAAATAAAATACACTAAACTAAACTATAAAATAAAATAAACTAAACTAAACTAAACTAAACACACCCCCTATTTGTTTTGTTTTGTTTTGTTTTGTTTTTTTGAAGGATGAACAAACTAAATAAACATGGCTAAATTAGTATACTACAACTGAATAAGCACCAATAAAATAAATAAAATAAAATAACAGAAAGAATAAACAACTAAATAAATAAGTAAATCACCTATGAACAAACATGGCTAAGTAGTATAAGAACCCCTTTTTTTATATTTATTTTAATTTTTTTTAAGGATGAACCATAGATGAACAACAAACAAAAACAAAAACTCTACATATTTAGTCCTACACTCACAAATCTACACAAAAAAAGAAAAGTTACTTTAAAATAGTGGGAAAAAAAAAGAGGGAGAAAGAAGGATGATTCGCCGGAAAAGTTGGTGATCGCCGGAGATTCGACGGACGGAGAGAAAATAGTGATGCCGACGGTGAGATGGTGGTGAGGAAGAAGGAAGGAGGGTTGAGAGTTGAAGGTTGGTGATGGTGGAGTGTGATGAATTGGTGGGTTGTGGGGTTGTGAGAGAGAGAAAGATAGATATAGATAAGAGGTAGGGAGAGGTCAAGAGAAAATCGAAGAGTGATTGTGAGAGAAGTGGGTTAGGTGTTGATAAGGTCAATTATTCTATATTTTTTTTAATTTTTAAACGAAAATAAAAAAATAAATCAAAATTTTGTTTTATTTTATTTATTATTATTATTTTTTTATATGTAAATAAATAAAGAAATAAAATTTGTACATTTATTTTATTTTTATTTTTTTAAATAAAATAAAGAATAAAATTTGTAAATAAATAAATAAAATAAAATAATTTTTTTTTTAAAAATAAGTAAGTAAGTAAATAATAATAATAATAATAACAAAACAAAACAAAATCTGCAATTTTTTTTTTTTTTCAAGAGAATCGCCGCATGTGCGGGAGTGTACGCCACACGTGCGGACATGCACCCCGCACGTCCTCCTTCGCACCTGCTTTTAAAGCAGTGTGCTCTTTGGTGAAGTCAAACATTTGCCGCACGTGTGGTGGGTATTTCCGCACGTGCAGAATTTTTTTTTTTTTTTGAAGAACGACGTTTCGCACGTGCGGGGCCCAGGCCGCACATGCGGTGTGCAAGCCGCACTCCTCCTCCGCACTTGCTTTTAAAGTAGTGTGCTCTTTGGTGAAGTCAAACATTTGCCACACGTGCGGTGGGTGTTTCCGCATATGTGGAATTTTTTTTTTTTAACCCAACTTAAACCAAATGCAACATTTTTTAGTATAACTGTATATAAATGTATATAAATATATTTTTAAAAGATTAAGAAAAATAAATAAAAACCAAGTACAACCCAAAGCATACTTGACCATTTCTACCTTCATTTGACATCCGAAATAAATATAGTACTTTAGAAAATATCGGAATGCCTAACAAGGGTATAATCTTCACGCGAAAAACACGGGTACTACTTTTCTCCCTAACAGTGTGTGTAACTTCCCTATTCTCCAATAGGGTGATAGACTAGGTTGATTCGGTATTCAGAATCATGGCACATAAAGCTAACTCGACCTATGGGGCTGCCATACAGAGTTTAAGACGGGGTGGTTTCGAAGCAATCTCCACACTTCTGACTCTAGTCTCGGAAATTCCAAACCTTTGTGTTCTAGGCTTTGCCATTCGAACTCTAGTTTCCACCGTCTCAGTTGGTTTCCTAGGAACTCACTATAAACACAGTTAGGTGGCTATACCAGACCATTGGATGCCGTTCGGGCACGGCTAACACCAAAGGAATTACACCTTTAGAGGATTTAAAGTCTCCTAGACGCAAATAAAACACAACAAGAACAAAGAAAAACATAATAAAATACAAGGGAAAGAAAAAAAGAAAAAAAGAAATCAATCTATCAATCATAGTAAAAAGGGTCCATCAAAGCAATAGACACAATCATTTCCCCATTCCCAATCCCTTCTATTAATGGCTTCAGTCTTTGGTCATTCATTTTGAAAGTGTGGCCAGTCTTTAGATCTTGCACCTCAACGGCGCCATGAATAAATGCCTCAACAACCAGAAAGGGTCCATCCCATCTTGATCTAAGCTTACCCGGAAAGAGTCTCAATTTTGAGTTAAAAAGCCACACTTTTTGGCCGGGTTCAAAAGATTTTCTATTAATGTGCTTGTCATGGAATTCTGTAGTCCAAGCTTTAAAAATTCTCGAACTCTCATCTGCATCATTATGGATTTCCTCTAACTCATTGAGTTGTAATTTCCGATTGAGCCCAGCCGCGGCCATATTGAAGTTAAACTTCTTTATGGCCCACAATGCTCAGTGCTCAAGTTCAATCGGGAGATGGCAAGCTTTGCCAAACATCGCCCTATATGGTGACATCCCAATGGGTATCTTATAAGCAGTGCGGTAGGCCCATAATGCATCAATCAACCGTTGTGACCAATCTTCCCTATCTGGCCTCACCGTTTTCTCTATTATGTGCTTTACCTCCCGATTTGAGATTTCCACTTGGCCACTAGTTTGAGGGTGGTATGGAGTGCCAACTTTATGAGTGATAGAGTATTTCTTGACTACCGACTCAAAGAACCGGTTACAAAAATGCGTACCCTGATCACTTATTATGGCTCTAGGAAACCCAAAACGACTAAAGATGTTTTCATGCAAAATTTTGATTACCACTCTACGATCGTTTGTTCGGGTAGCTATTGCCTTCACCCACTTAAACACATAATCTATTGCTAAGAGAATATACTCAAACCCGAATGACGACGAGAAGGTCCCATGAAATCAATCCCCCAAACATCAAATATCTCTACCACAAGAATAGGGGACATTGGCATCATGTCACGCCGAGATATCGAACCCATTTGCTGACAGCACAAACAAGTTCTACAAAATTGATGGGTATCTTTAAAAATTGTGGGCCAATAAAACCCGCTCTGTAAAATCTTGGCAGCCGTTTTATGCCCACTAAAATGACCGCCACATGCAGAAGAATGATAAAATGTAAGAATGCTATGCACCTCACTCTCCGGCACACACCGTCGAATCACTTGGTCAGAGCAATATTTAAACAACTCTAAATCTTCCCAAAAATAATACCTGACCTGCGAAAAGAAACGGTCTTTGTCTTGTTTAGACCAATTTTGCAGAATTTGCCCAATGGCCAAGTAATTCACAATATGTGCAAACCACGGGGGGCTCGCTTGTGACAACTCAAGGAGTTGTTCGTCCGAAAATGAATCATACAAAATAAGAGGGTCACTAGTATACTCAACGAGGATTCGGGAGAGGTGATCCGCCACCGCATTCTCAGATCCTTTCTTATCTCGGATCTCTAGGTCAAATTCCTGAAGCAACAAAATCCATCTAATTAACCAAGGTTTGGTCTCTTTCATTGATAGTAAATACCGCAAAGCGACATGATCAGTGAAGACTATGACCTTGGAACCTAGGAGATAGGACCAGAATTTATCTAAGGCAAAGACCACAGCTAGCAACTCTTTTTCGGTGGTAGTATAGTTCAATTGTGTATCTGAGAGAGTGCGACTAGCATAGTATATAGCAAATGGTGCCTTATGTACCCTTTGGCGCAACACAGCCCCGACAGCATAATCGGAGGCATCACACATGATTTCAAAGGGAAGCGACCAATCTGGTGATTTCATGATTGGGGCGGTGGTCAGGGTCATTCTCAGTGTTTCAAATGCTTTCAAGCATGCCTCATCAAAGATAAAAGGCGCGTCCTTAACCAGTAAACTACACAAAGGATAAGATATTTTACTAAAGTCTTTGATGAACCTATGGTAAAAACCTGCATGCCCTAGGAAAAACCTAATTTGACACACGGAATTGGGTGGAGGAAGGCCTGTAATGAGGTCAACCTTAGCCTTGTCTATCTCTATACGTCGAGGAGACACGGTGTGTCCCAACACTATACCCTCATGAACCATAAAATGGCTCTTTTCCCTACTCAAGATTAGGTTTGCCTCAGTACATCGTTCCAATACTCTAGTCAAGTTCCTAAGGCATTCCTCAAAAGACGGTCCCAACACCAAAAAATCATCCATAAAAACCTCTAAGAATTTCTCCACCATATCGGAAAAAATGGCCATCATACACCGTTGAAAAGTCGCCGGTGCATTACATAGCCCAAAGGGCATGCGCCTGTAAGCAAAAGTGCCAAAAGGGCATGTGAATGTAGTCTTTTCGTGGTTAGCGAGGTACATTGGGACTTGATTATACCCCAAATAGCCATCAAGAAAACATTAGAAACCCTGCCCCGCTAGCCGCTCTAGGATTTGGTCAATGAAAGGTAAGGGAAAATGATCCTTCCTAGTTGAGGAATTCAGTCTCCTATAATCAATGCACACTCGCCACCTAGTAGTGGTTCGTGTGGGGACTAACTCTCCTCTCTTATTCTCAACAACAGTGATGCTCGATTTCTTAGGCACCACTTGTGTGGGACTCACCCACTTGCTATCCGAGATGGGGTATATAATACATGCATCCAACAATTTTAATACTTCATTTTTCACCACCTCTTTCATATTAGGATTAAGTCTCCGTTGCTTTTCACGAGAAGGTTTGGTGTCCTCCTCTAGGTGTATATAATGCATGCACATGGAGGGATCTATCCCTTTCAAATCAACCACTGACCACCCTATAGCACTCCGATGTGCCACGAGAACACTTATTAATTAACTCTCCTGCTCTGCAGTCAAGTCAGATGTAATGATGATTGGTAAAGTATCCTAGGGCCCTAAAAATGCATACTTGAGTGTGGCCGGGAGTGGCTTCAACTCAAGTGTAGGTGGTGTGGCCAAAGATGGTATGGCGGGCTCTCTCGACAGAGGAGGAAGTGTCTTAAGCCGGGCTTTCCACGGAGGAAAATTCGGTGTAGAAGAAGCATTAAGCAAGACATTCACCTCCTCAACCGACCCGTCAATATCAAAATTTTCAAATCCAAAATAAGCTAGACAAGCCTCTAAAGGGTCCTCTACAAGAATAGAGGGCAAAACTTCCTCTACAACCTCATCCACAACATCCACAAATAAGCACTCCTCTCTCTCATGGGGTTGTTGGGATGCTTGGAAAACATTAAGTTTCACTTGCATGTTACCAAATGAAACTTCTATCACTCCGGTACGACAATTAATGCATGCATTGGCCGTAGCCAAGAAAGGTCGACTTAAGATCACCAGGATTTGTTTCCTAGAACTGGCTACTGGTTCCATATCTAACACCAAAAAGTCAATAGGGAAGTAAAACCTATCAACCTTTACTAGCACATCCTCAATCATGCCACGTGGTACTTTGAGGGACCGGTCAGCCAACTGGAGAGTAATAGTAGTGGGCTTCAACTTGCCAAGCCCAAATTCCCCGTACACAGAGTACGGCAACAAATTGACACTAGCCCCTAAATCTAATAAGGCCCTATCAATGAAATGGTCCCCTATAATGCATGCAATGGTTGGGGCACTCGGGTCCTTAAGCTTAGGAGGTGTGTCATTCAAAAAGATGGAGCTTACTTGCTCCGTAAGGATGACCATTTGGGATACGTGTGTCCTAGATTTACGCTTTTGCGTACAAAGGTCCTTCAGAAATTTAGCATAGAAAGGTACTTTCTTAATCGCCTCTAACGGGAGGAGGTTGATTTTTACCTATTTAAAGACCTCCATCATTGTTTCCATAGATGCCGCATTCTTATTAAAAGGGGATGGTGTATCAAGGCATTGGGGAAAGGGTGCCTTAGGCACATATGGTGCCTTGGGCTCATGTGAAGTGCTAGGGACTAAGTCATCCCTCTGTTTCCCCCTCACCCTTGCTCTCATTGGGTGTACCACCGTGGTCACCCTTCTTAGCTCTAGTTGCATCAGACGCAACTAATTGAAGCTCTAACTCCCTCCCACTTCTCAAAGTAATCACCGCTTGCACCTGCTCATGTGCTTTCTATTCCCATCCGAACTCTTTGCCCCCTATTGTCCCTTAGGGTTGGTCACAGTTTGACTTGGTAATTTTCCCTCCTCTCTCCGATTCATGTTGTTAGCCATTTGACCCAATTGGGCCTCTAGCTTGGCAATAGAGTGAGTATGTGAGTGAACTATTGGTGCTAACCCCTTAAGTTCTGAGAGAACTTCCAACACCTAACTCTCAAAGGCAGAGTTGCCCTAATGAATAGGCGGGGGTTGTGGTTGTCGGTACGGTTGTGGGGGTCGATAAGGTTGCGGTGGTCGGTAGGATGATTGGTTTGGCAAAATTATTAAAATTCTGCCTTGGTGGTGGATGATTGTAAGAAATGCCTTGTGAAGGAGGTCTCCATGAAAAATTGGGGTGATTTCTCCATCCGGGGTTATAGGTATTAGAATATAGGTCATTATCCGGGTTAGAGAATCCTTGAGCCGCATTCATATGCTCTTGGACTAACTCCGAAAATTATGATGCCGAAGGGCACTCACTCAAGTCATGAGCAGGGCTCGCACATATAGCACATGCCTCGTGAAATTGAGGTTGATCTTGCTGTGTAGGGGCATGTCCCGCAGCTAATAATTGGTCCATTTTATGGGACAGTGTCTCTGCTTGTTAGGCTAACTCTAGGTTTTGCTCGACCTCATAAATGCCCCCTCTTTTCAAGGCTCTAACTACTAGTTGCCGGACTTGCTGGGCTGCGGAGGCATGGTGAAGGGAATTATCACTTAGGTTCTCAAACAATTGCCATGCCTCGGCATCATTTTTGGACATGAATGTCCCACCACAGGATGAATCCACTATTTGGCGGTGTGGGTCAGTCAAGCCATAATAAAAGGTCTGCACAAGTAGCTAATCAGGCACTTGGTGGTGGGGACACTGCCGGAGAAGGTCACGAAGTCTTTCCCACGTCTCATGGAATTGATTGCCATCAATTTGAGCAAAATTAGTGATGGCTCACCTAAGTTGGTTGGTTTTTCCTATGGGAAAGTACTTCTCAAAAAATCGCTGCTGTAATTGGTCCCAAGTTGTGATTGAACTAGAAAGTAAGGAGTTTAGCCAGTGTTTGGCATTGTCCTTTAATGAGAATGGGAATAATTGCAACATTAAGGCCACATTTGTGAAATTCTGAATCCTCACTATAGAGCAAATTTCCAGAAACTCATTCAAATGTTTATAAGGATCATCATGAGCTAGTCCATGGAATGATGGAAGCATTTGTATGGTGCTGGACTTAATCTCGTAATGAGCAGTAGTGGCGTTGGGTAATTGGATGCATGATGGTGATGTGTATGCAGTGGGTGTGAAGTAATCCTTAAGGATCCAATTGGGCCCATTCGGGACATTTGGATTTTCCATCTCTAATGGCTCAATGTATGAATATGAATATTCAAGCCTAGGAACACGGGCAGAGGCTCTAAGTCTCCTAAGAGTCCTTTCTAGTTCAAGGTCCAAACTCCATAATTCAATGCGACAAGAGTGGCGCCTGTGCATACACTACTTACACACACACAAAAAGTTCCGACTCTGTGCACTAAGTTACAAAAGCAAAATACCACAGGGAGAAATACTCACAGCGGTTTAACGATAACACTTTACTCGTCTTGCGGGTGCTTGACGTGCAGACATTGTCTGCAACCTCTAATTGAGCTTTGTCTTTCTTTTTAGCACTTTGGTGCTTTGCTTGCGAGTGTTTACTTCTGTTTAAGCACTTTAGTGCTGTAATTTTTTTTTAAAGCTCGGTTGCGCTCCGCTTGCACTTTAGTGATAATTTCATTTTCAAACGCTCTGCACACTTAGCAACACAAAAGCATAAAATCCTAAACTAAAAATTAAAATAAGAATGTAACTTTAAATTACTAATTTCGCCAGAAGGTCCCCGGCAACGGTGCCAAAATTTGATGGGTCGTTGAACACACCAAAATTAAACACAAAACTACACCAAATTCTATTAGAATAATGGCAAGTCCAGGTATCGATCCACAGGGACATATGTGAAATTAAACTAATTTAATTGTTAAATTCCTAAATTAATTTTGATGAAAAGATTGATTGTTCATAACCTAATTTAATAACAAATAAATTAAACTAAGTAATTAAATTATCAATTATAAATAAAATTGGATTTACTGATTTGGGGAAAAACCTAGGGCAAAGAGTCCACCACTAGTCACTTAAATAGGGTTTCCAATTGAAATCAATTATGTTATGGTTCGAACGGGATAATGCTTTGCAACTACAAGTTCAAAGCATTTAACAAGAAAATCATCACGTTTAATGTACGAGCACGAACCATCTCAAGTAGTACGAATCGTTCACTCTAAACTAGTGTAGTGACACGACTCGTCCCTCGTAGTATGGTTCGTCTCATACCTTGAATGTGAAAGAATAGAAAACTCTTGTATGGAAAATATTCAACAATCACAGAAAGCCGAATATTTGAAGGACTAATGGAAAATATATATATGAAACTTCTAAAACACCATACAATTGTTCAAACCTTTACATAATTGAAAATCAAAAAGAAAAATCTAATTACATGGCTAGGGTCATCAAAACCCTAGAAAAGAAGATTAGCCACTCATGGAGGAGTGAGAAGAGGAAGAAGATGAGGAAGAAGACCCCATGGAAGTATCCTTCAAGCTGTTTGGAGAAAATCCCTCTTGAAACCCTACCCTCCCTTTCCTTGCCAAAACAATTTCAGAACCCTAATCCAACCTTTTTCTTGCCTATTTATACTTCTGATGTCTTCCAAACAGGTTTAAAACATCGGGCCCATTTTCCCAGAAAAGTCAACGCACGTGCAGGAATCTATTTTCTCTCTAAATTCTGTCTTTTTGCCTATTTTATGCTCCAACTATATACAACCTGATTGACATTAAACACACATAAAATATACAGTTTGACAAACAAGTAAAGTTAAGAGATCCTAATTAATGATTTCAATGTTGCACAATTCAACCTTAATCAGCATTGATGTGAGTGTTTTGATTGCGATCGATTTGATTAAACTCATGGTTATGAAATTTTTCCAACAGAGACTTGGTTACTTTCACATAAGTTGCCATGCGATCGTTCTTAGTTGCGTATTCTCCCTTTAACTGGTTAATCACCAACATTGAGTCACAAAAGACATGCAACTATTTGGCTCCCATCTGAAGCGAGTTGTGTAAGCCAACTAGAAGCGCTTCATACTCGGTATCGTTTTTAGATGCATCGAAGCCAAGTTTGACAGATTGTTCGACTACAACTCCCTCGGGAGTCATGATGACAACTCCTGCCCCACTACTTCGTTGATAGTTTCCAGATGTCTCCTACATACATTCGCTACTTTGGGTGATGTTAGAGGGCTGATTGGTCTGGCGAGATGATCTTAGTATTGCCCACTAGCTTTGTGAATTTGGCAATGAAGTCAGCTAGAACTTGTTCTTTGATGGCCGTTAGTGGTGTGAATTGGAGATCATATTGCCCAAGTTCAAGTGGCCACTTGGAGACACCGTCGGTAGATTCTACTTGGCGCACTACCGTCCGAAAGAGGTGATCTGTTAACACCATAGGATTGAAAATAGTGCATTCGTTTTCTAGTGTCCACCATAAGGGCCAGAATTAATTTCTCCAAGGGTAATATTGAGTCTCTTCGTCGAACATGGATTTGCTTACATAAAAAATGGGCAACTGCTTGTAGAGTTCATCACGAAGAAACACGACACTCTAAGCATGGATACGGCCAGATACAAGATGAGAACGTCGCCTGACATGGGAGTAGACAAGATAGGGACAGTGCTGAGGTATGTTTTCAAAACTTCCAAGGCCAGCTGACATTCCGGAGTCCATTTGAATGACTTGCCCTACCGAAGTGTTTGAAAAGATGGCCTAC
The DNA here is from genome assembly GCF_055761805.1 of Camellia sinensis. NCBI lineage: Eukaryota > Viridiplantae > Streptophyta > Magnoliopsida > Ericales > Theaceae > Camellia > Camellia sinensis. Next base: position 68,517,906 of record NC_138972.1, read on the forward strand.
ATTGGTCAGAAGATCGGTTGATGAATCTGTTAAGTGCCATAGCCATACCCATTAACTTTTGAACCTCTTTGACAGAACCAGGAGAGTCGAGTTTTATAATAGCCTTGATTTGTTTGGGATTAGCTTCTACTCGCGATGGTTGACCATGTAGCCGAGGAATTTGCTTGATCCAATGTCGAAGACACACTTCAATGCGTTGATCTTCATTTTTTACTTCTGAAGGACATCGAAGGTTGCGGTGAGGTCAACCAAATGGGCTTGTTTTTCTTTGGATTTTTCTACCATGTTGTCAATGTAGACTTCCATGGTCTTGCCGATCTGATCTTTAAACATGGTTGTGACCAATCTCTAATAAGTTATCGCGACATTCCTCAGTCCAAAGGGCATAAACCTTGTAGCAAAAGGTTCCTCTTGGAGTGAGAAATGCCGTTTTGTCCTGATCGGCAGGATCCATGACAATTTGATGGTAGCCCCGATATATATCGAGGAAACTCATGCATTGATAATGAGTTATGGCATCTACCAGTTGATTAATTCGGGGTAAGAGAAAACAGTCTTTGGGGCAGGCCTTGTTCAAATATGTGAAGTCAACACACACACGCCATGTTCCCCTCTTCTTCTTTACCACAATAGTATTGGACAACCAACTAGGGTAGGTAACTTTTCAAATTGTCCTAGCCTCTAATATTTTGTCTACCTCTTCAATTACGGCCAAGACATGTTCGGCGGCCGAACAGCGGCTCCTCTACACAACTGGTTTGGCCTTGAGATTGACATTCAGGTGGTGCACAACTACTTTTGGATCTACCCCGGGTATATCATACGGTGTTCATACAAAGGCGTCAATGTTACCCAGTAAGAATGTCACCAGCTTCTGTTGTTTGGCTATATTAAGACTAGCGTCGATCAGAAAAAAATTCTAAGGATTACTGGGTACAACAACCCGATCCAGTTCTTCCGTCACCTTTTCAAATGAAACTTTCCCCACGTCATCCAGTCCTTCTTGGTCTGGAACTTCGATTCAATTGACCTCAAGATCTTTTGGTCATTTTCTCGAGGGCGTCATATAATAACTCTTTGTTGACGTTTGGGATCCTCAAATTTGTTTGATGCCATACTGAGTCAGAAAACAACAAAGATGATGGTAGGTGCTTGGGATGGCTTTTATGGCATGAAGTTATGTTCGACCCATAATTAGGTTGTAGGAGGAGGGAAGCCTGACCATTAAGAATTCTACCAGCTCGCACTGGTAGTACGATCTGTCCCAAGGGGTACTCCGAGTTAGCGTTAAAGCCAAAAAAAAAGGGTATTTGGTTGTCGTAAGATCTTCATCTTTAAGCCCGAGCTTAAAAAAATGTCTTATACTACATAAATGTAAATGTACTGCCCTGGTTGACAAAGATACATTCAATGGGGAACTTATTCACCCTCAGCTCAATAACCAGAGCTTAGTCATGGGGTAGGGCCAAACCCTCTAGATCGACATCAGAAAAATTGATCTCATTGATTGGCACTAGCCATTGTCGCTTCGGCTGCCTAATGGATTCTAAGCTGGACTGGGATAATTCTAGAGCCAATTGCAGTTGAATCGTATTTACCCTATTCAGAGGTAGGAGGCTGTAAATCATGTGGATTAAGTTGAGTAGAAGAGACTCGGGCCATATGGTTATTACATTAGTCAGGGCAGCCTTCTTTGGGAGGTAATCGTTTAGGTGTCCTTCCCGTACCAATTCTTCCAAATGATCCCTTAATGCGTAGCACTTGTCAATTGAATGGCTATGGTCTTTATGGTATTCACATCTCTGGTCCTTTTCTCCTTATTTCTGATGGTCCAGACATTTTATTCGACCATTTAAAGAATGTCCGGTGCTGAACTTTTAACAAGATCTGGCCAATCAGCTTACTTAGCTCTGTATATTTCTTGTTTGACCTCCGTGGACGTTTATTGTCCACTTGGTACTGCTGTACGTGGCTCTGGGTTTCTTCTTGACTTTGTTGTTCCACGTGAAGGCACATCAACCAGTGGTTGTGCCAAAACTGGCATTGTGGAGTCAGTGATTTAAAGCCCTCCTTGAACTTGGAGTGCATCATCTTCCACCTTGCAATATTCTTCCATTTTCTTCATCAAAGCTTAGACCGTTTTTGGTGGTTTACGAGTCAAAGTGCTTCGAAGTGGGTTGTCCTCGGTTTTAATCCCATTTTGAAAGCTGTGACTGCCATTGAATCGTGACAATCATCATCTACCAAGTTGAAACATTCCTAGTACCTCGCCAAATACTCGAGCAAAGTCTCATTGGGTCCAATCTTCATTGACCATAAATCATCGGCCTGTTTGGGCTGTACCATATTGGTGATGAATCTGGCCCGGAAAGACTTTTGGAGTTAATGGGTTTGCCATGGATGAGTTTGAGTATTTCCACAGATGGCGCCAATTGTGGGAAATGATTTTGGAATAGTCCTTTAATCTAGACAAGCCCGTGAAAAGGTCCTTGAGATGTCACCTGAAACAGAAGAACAACTCTGGTCGGTGGTGTTGGAATTAGCACTTCGATGAGCAAGTCAGTTTTTTTTATGAAGAAGAGTCTTTTGTTTTTTTAAGTGCAAGTTTTGTGGAACATCTGTAGACGTCCCCGAACGCCCTGGAAGGACGAGGTCCCCCGTTCCGTTCGATATTGGGCTCACTACAGTTCGGACTCTCAAATTGTCACGGTTCTAAGTCGGAACCAAAGAGTCCAAATCCGGCAAATCGTTTTGAGAAAACAGATTTTTGAAAGAAGGGCCAAACATGGACTGCTTTGCCAGATACAAAGTCGCCACTTAAATATTTTATTTTGGGGAAATTTAGGAAACCTTGACTCGTTTGCCTAAGGCCACGTGTCCGTCATTACCAAAGTTGCCTCGGCTCGGGAACTTGGGTACGATTGGGGAAGGTCACTTCGTGAGCACCCCCGCTCGCCCGATCAAAGATCGGCCTCTACTAACCATGATATCTAGTTTTGAAAACTTTATGCGTTCTTATTCCGGTTATTAGCCTAGATTTACTATGTGATGCGCACAGCATACAAGTATAGACTCGATCGTCTGAATTGGAACAAAACATTTCATGTTTGTTTATTTTGAAAATGGTTTGATGGAGCTACCCGCAAGTAGGCTAAGACATAGATTTTCCACCCTCGGGTGGGCTTAGAAAATACGATTTTGCCAGTATCTAGTGGGCTTAAAACACACATTTGATGAATTGTTCCAATCCAAATAACCCAACCTTCACCCACAGGCATTCAGGCAGTTATATCACATAAGCAATTAGCCTCATGGTAAGCATGCTGTCATGGCAGTCACTCACACGCATGCAAGGATGCTAAAGCATAAAACTTACCGAGTACTCCAAGCCAAAACAGAAGCTGATTAGAAATCCATGCATGATCCTAACTATACAGAAGTGCCTAATGCAACACATGCAAGAATGCAACTATAGCAGGCTCGGCTATTCTAAACATGGCATATGAAATGCTACAGCTAACATGTATTCAACTTGGAATTGAAAATACAATGCAGTTAGTATGATGCGCCGAGCCCGGTGCATGCAAAACAGATGAATGAATGCAAACATGCTATCATACTGTATGTAAATTAAAATATGCCCTAATCTAACCATCATAAGCTGGTAAATAAAAGGGAGAAAGACGTGGGGTTGGAAGACATACATCACACACACGCACACTTATTACAATATTGCCCTCGCGCGGAGGGTCTGAATAAATAATATACAGTCCCGAATGAATAATATAGTCCGAATAAGTACAAAACCCTAATTAATTAACAAATTAAATTAGGAAAGCAATAAATTGGCATGCAAGCCAGGGACTGTCTCAACTCTGCTTCCGGATGATGGATGATGCATGCTTGAGTTGCCTTGTGCGAAAATCCACTGCGATGCCCCAATTAGCCTCTGTTTATAATTATTCTCGGGATGCGTGCCAAGCTTCAGAAGGCTGCTGATTCTTGATTTGCTGTAACAGAGAGCAAGAAAGGGCCATGGCAAAGTATTTTCACATATGTATGCATGACTACTCTTCAGGGAGTGTAGTCCTCGGTCCTCGTGCCACCAATCACGCATATCGATGCATGATGGCCGAGGAGTCGAATTGCACGATTCAATATGAAATGAATGCACATATAAACACAACAAAACCTAAACTCCATCATGGATAATCCGGAGTGTCGGTGACTGGAAATTGAGACACGTTCCGTCATTCGAAGTACGAAACGTCCCTCGTTTCCCGTGCTCGGGCTAACTCCTATCCCCAACACGATGCAATATGCATGACATGCATGAAATGCAACTAAGATACAACCTATCATGCACAATGCTAGGAAATGGCATACACGATGCACGAGATAACATGGCATACACAATGCGTTAACATACGGCCTAGCATACGCAATGTTATGAAATGAAATGGCATACACAATGCAATATGGGCTTACACCAACGTGAGTGGACCTCAGCCGCACTCACATAGGAGGCCATACGATGAAAATGAGACAACTCGAAATGCGTGCCCACGTGCACGCGAACCGAGGATCAACCCTAAGGCACCAAATGCCACTATAACAAGACATGGCAAGGCATGGAATATGGCATACTAGCATGCAAATTTCAGTAGCAAAATATGATGCAAAACGGCCCCAGAACATGGAAACATGGCACCCGATACATGGAATGAGACCCGAAACAAGAAATTAGGTACATGGAATGACCTATGGCTATGCAAAGCATGCATTATTCAAACATGAAGTGTGAATATAGAATCAAGACAGTCCTAAAACAAGCATATTTACAGTTTTAAGCAAGGCCAAAAAGTGAACACAAATAGGGCTAAGTTAACATGCAAAAATGGCCCCAATAGAGAGATAATGAAGCAAGTAGCAGCTGTTGGCCCTAAATGGCTAAGAGCCTTTCAACAAAGTTGAAGAGGGGCTCAAAATATGGTATTTTACAATTAGTGACCAAACCCAAAACAGTGCACATGCAAGCTTACAATACTATGCAAAATAAGGCCTAAAGAGAGGTTTAAACACAAAGAGTAAAAAGGGAGCTCCAAACAGAAAAAGTCCCTTGATCAAACATGAAGAGGGGGTCAAAATAAGGCTATTTTCAGTTCGGATCAGAGCCCAAAAACACAAGCACAAGGGGCTAACAAAACATGCAAAAGTAAGGCCAAAAGAGGAATGAAGAGGCAAGTGACAAAAGGAAGCCTCAAACAGTAAAGAGCCCTTCAATAATGTTGAATAAGGTGTTAAAATAAGCCACTTTTCAGTTTATGACCAAGCTCAAAACAGTTTACAAATGAGCCTAAAATACTATGCAAGAAAGAGGCATACAAGAGAGGTAAAGAAGCAAGTGGTAGCTAGAGACCTTAAACATGGAAGGATCCTTAATAAATCATGAAAAAGACATCAAAACATGACTATTTTCAGTTAGGGTTGGAGCCCAAAAATGTAAGCAAGTATGGCTTAGATATAGAACAAAATAAAGCACAAAAGAGGGAGAATGAAGACTCACCCTTGTAGACCAAGCTTCAGCAGCTCTTGGCTTGAGAAAAGATGCTCCTAAGCTCTAGAAAACCAGCTCCAAGTGTTGGAAAGGATGGTGATGGTGTGGTGCTATGTGGTGGTGTAGAAAGGGGTGTGGGATTTGAGGGGTTTTGAGGGTTGGAGTGTAGAGAGAGAGAGATACAATGTAGGAAGCTTAGACAAGATTTTATAACCCTTAAAACTAAAGGGGAGGGGCTGGTTTTATAGGCAAAGGAGTGGAGAAAAGGGGGGAAATTTCAACTTCAAGTTTCCCCCCCAAAAGGCCAAACCCTCGGACATGGGTGAAGTGCAAAACAAAATACATGGCTGGAATGCACTTGGGACAAGGCTCATGGCCGGCCAGCTCAAAAGGGCAAAAAAGGCCATTCACCAAATAGGTGGCCGGCCTGCTACTTGTCAGAACAAAAAATGGTTCTGCCGGAAAGAAAGGTGGCCGGCCGGTGATTGGGAAATCCAATGGTGGCCATTCAAGTGTCCAAATTGAAGCCCCGGAAGTTAGATTTCCAATGGCGCAAACCTTGCATTAAAATTCCTCTTGTGGAAAAAGTTATGCCAGTTTCCGTGAAGCCGCGCAGATTCGGTCCTACTCGGATCCATGCCGAACTTCTCCCAACCTTGTTTTCTTCTCTCCTCTCCTCTTTTCTTCAACTCCAAACCCCTAAAAAAGGTGTTTTGAAAGATTTTTCAAAAGAGTTCATCTCTCCTTCATTCATTTTCACTTTGTCCTCGCTCGGTTTACCGAAAAGCGCGACATTTAACAAAATGTGAGCGTCGGGACATCGTAGAAACTTTATTTCAAAAACGTTATTGAAAGAGAGGGTTTCAAGGTCTAAAATCTTTTGATCAAGATTGTTTTGGTCCAAAAAGGGGTATGAAGTTGAGATTTGACTCTCTCTCATTGTCGAAGAAATTGAAGCTTTGCCCTGCGCATCTTTCAAAACCATCAGTCGCGTCTAAGTCTTAAAGGCGGTCAAAAATAGGGTGTCTACAGTTGCCCCTCTTTGACAGAACTCGGAAGTCAAGAAGTGACGGGAGTGAATGTCAAAGCCTAGAGACGACCCATTTTTGACAAGGCCGTAGACTTTGGACAAACAAACAAAGTATAGATAAATAAATGGTTGTGCCCGCAGGCTGCCTACGTATCCTTTTGCAAGGAATCAAACCAGCGTAGTTCAGGGGCAGGATAAAATGATATGCAGAAATATTTTGATAATTGGACTTATACGCCACGCGAAGCCGGTTTGAAGATTGGACTTATACGCTACGCGAAGCCGGACATCACTCATGATCATGCAAAGAGAGCTGTAATGAAGCAATTATGCGAAATAGATGCAACATTTTAAGCGAATGCTAGGTAGGCAAGTAAACTCGAGCCAAACTACACCTCGTGCAGAAAGGATGTAAGAAAATTATGGAATTCTCACTGTGAATACAGTGTGCATGTGTGATAGATACACAGAGTGAACATGTGATTGATACACAAAAAGGTGAGCACAAAGTGTGATAGATGCACTAAGTGAACAAGTATGATAGATACACAAAGCGAGAGTGTGTGATTGATACACAGTGCGAACGCGTGTGATTGATACACAAAAAGGTGAGCACAAAGTGTGATAGATGCACTAAGTGAACAAGTATGATAGATACACTAAGCGGGAGTGTATGATTGATACACAGTGCGAACGCGTGTGATTGATACACAAAAAGGTGAGCACAAAGTGTGATAGATGCACTAAGTGAACAAGTATGATAGATACACAAAGCGGGAGTGTGTGATTGATACACAGAGCGAACGCGTGTGATTGATACACAAAGTAGGCATAGTGTGAGCGTGTGTGATTGATGCACAAAGTGGGCAAAGCGAGTGTGTGATAGATACACTATTTGAGCAAAGTGTAATTGATATACAAAGGGTGAAGTGAGCAAAGTGTGATGGATACACTAAAGGTGAACACAAAGTGTGACAGATGCACTTAGTGAACAAAGTATGATTGATATACTAAATGTGAACACGAAGTGTGATAGATGCACTTAGTGAACAAGTATGATGGATACACTAAAAGGGAACACAAAGTGTGATAGATGCACTTGGTGAACAAGTATGATGGATATACTAAAAGCGAACACAAAGTGTGATAGATGCACTATGTGAACAGAGTGTGATTGATACACTAAAAGCGAACACAAAGTGTGATAGATGCACTATGTGAACAGAGTGTGATTGATACACTAAATGTGAACACGAAGTGTGATAGATGCACTATGTGAACAAGTATGATGGATACACTAAAAGGGAACACAAAGTGTGATAGATGCACTTAGTGAATAAGTATGATGGATATACTAAAAGCGAACACAAAGTGTGATAGATGCACTATGTGAACAGAGTGTGATTGATACACTAAAAGCGAACACAAAGTGTGATAGATGCACTATGTGAACAGAGTGTGATTGATACACTAAATGTGAACACGAAGTGTGATAGATGCACTATGTGAACAGAGTATGATTGATATACTAAATGTGAACACAAAGTGTGATAGATGCACTGTGTGAACAGAGTATGATTGATATACTAAATGTGAACACGAAGTGTGATAGATGCACTTAGTGAACGAGTGCGATGGATACACTAAATGAACACGAAGTGTGATAGATGCACTTAGTGAACGAGTGTGATGGATACACTAAATGAACACGAAGTGTGATAGATGCACTTAGTGAACAGAGTATGATTGATATACTGAATGTGAACACAAAGTGTGATAGATGCACTATGTGAACAGAGTATGATTGATACACTAAAGGATGAACACAAAGTGTGATAGATGCACTAAGTGAACAGGTGTGGTGGATACACTAAAAGCGAACACAAAGTGTGATAGATGCACTATGTGAACAGAGTATGATTGATATACTAAATGTGAACACAAAGTGTGATAGATGCACTGTGTGAACAGAGTATGATTGATATACTAAATGTGAACACGAAGTGTGATAGATGCACTTAGTGAAGAGAGTGTGATTGATACACTAAATAAATGACGTGTGATTGATACACTAAGCGAACGAAGAAAGTGTGATAGATACACTAAGGGTGAATGAGGTGTGATTGATACACTAAAGAAATAAAGTGTGATTGATACACTAACTGAATGAAGTGTGATTGATACACTAAATGAGTGAAGTATGATTGATACACTAAATGAATGATCTTAAACGGAACTTCTTTGAATGAACCGTACATACAATATCGTGCATGAATGAGAAAGAAACTTGATAGGTACAATGCATTACAATGCATGATGCTTAAGGAAAGCAATAAATGGACAAAACAGCGCTTTAGAAAGCACCTCATGAGGTGAGTGGCGGTGAACCGCTCTGCTCCGATGGGGATCTTCCCCTGTGCTCTTCAAACACTTACCTTCAACTTACAGTACAAAGGCTCTGAAATACTGACAAGGGTTCTTCATGTAGAACACTTTGGACGCTGCCTTTCTTCCTGATCATATTCACAGCTTTCCCTATTCTCCAACGGGGTGACAGACTAGGTTGGTTCAGTATCCAGAATTGAGGTGCATACACGCTATCTCAACCTATGGGGCTTCCATACAGATTTCAAGCCGAGGACACGCCTCTGGGTATTTAAACCAGACTTTAGTCCTGGAAATCCCGAACCTTTACGTTCTAGGCATCAGCCATTCGAACTCTAGTTTCCACCTTCGTAGTTGGTCTCTTAGGAACTCATTGCGAACACAGCCAAGATGCCTCTGGCTGGGAATGGTACTCAGGGAGAGCACTTTTGATCGCCATTCTGGCTTGAAGCAGATTTGATCTTGAGCTTGAGGTAGAGGCACACTCGTACTTCAGAGCAATGGCAAAACCTGGAGAGGTACACACGGAATGTAGTCTCGGAACTTACTGAAGTTGAAACAGACTCAGATGCTTGACATTTCCTCTTTTCTTTTGCTTTGCAGTCTGGAACCCATATAGCTTCAGATAGGTCCTGGTTTTATTGTTCCCACATGACCTGGATTGAACCCTGCGGTTTTTATGAAAGAACAAATCTTGTTTTGCACAGATGTGGAGAACGGCACGGCATTCTGAGCACAAAACGATTCATTTTTGAAATTGAGAATGAGTTCTCGACCGGGTATTGAGGCCACAACTGACCACAACCAAAACGACTCAAAAAAAGAAAGCAAAGGTAAAATGACCTAAACACAACGAGACACGCTCGGAACGACTCAAAACAAGATTTGAGACAAACAAAACAAAAGACATGACATACAAACGTACACAGGGAGCCTGTTTCTCTGGGTATTGTTTCCCACTCTTTCTCATTTGTGATTCTCACATCACTCGGCCTTCAAGCTCAGTTTTTCTCACAAAACCCTTTTCTCATTTTTCTCTCATCGTACATCTCTCTATTCTTTATTCTCTCATTTTTATCCCTCCCCAGGGTGGTTGATGGATAAACAAAAAGTTGTGGGCTCTTGCCCCTAGCACTCAGCTAGATTCTTCTTTTTCTGCGCGCAGCTAGTGAGTTCCTCCCTCAGAGGGGTTGTGCTACAACAGGATGTATAGCAAATCTGCAGCTAACATTGGTTGATGATGCTCTGTCGGGGAGTTTGGACGTGGTTAGACCTGTCCAGATGAGGGAGTGGGATATCTTGATCCATTCCAGTTCGTATTTCGCACTTGGCTTGATACCTCGTTGCTTGGAGGATGTGAGAGCTTTCTGTCCTTTTGTGGTCAGCTTCAGTGGTGCCCTTTCTGGCAGGGAGAGTGCCCTTCTTGGCAAGTATGGTGCCCTTTCTGGAAAAGGCATTGGCAACGGGAAAAAGACAGGAAGCCTGACTCAACTGTGCCCCTAGTTCATCATTTTGACCATTTTTTTTGTTTTGGTTTTCGACTAAAACAATTTTGACCGACATGAGAGTTAGATTAACATGCTTGTTCGATTTTCTGATTTGAAATCATGCAAGTTAGGTTATGAGCACTGAAAATTTTCCTTTTTTAGGTCTAAGAAAAAGGTCCAGTTTTGGAAAAATGGAACAGTTTTCGAGAGAAACTCAGTTAACCTTAGTAAAAATTCACTTGAACTGTTTTTGCAAACAGCCACTGCTCAACGAGCATAGAACCCACTTTCGAGATGCACAACCTCAGATTCGAAGGAAAACTGCCCCTTGCTTGAGGGGAGCTGCATGGCAACGGACAGTCGTCCCTTGTTTGAATAGCACTGCAGCGCATTGAATGGCAACGGAAAGTTGCCCCTTGTTTGAACAGCACCACAGCGCATTGAATGGCAATGGAAAGTTGCCCCTTGTCTGAATGGCCCCGCAGCGCCTTGTAGTTAGTCCTCAGAGTGACGAACACAACCAAATTCTCGGATACAGAGAAAGCAAAGATGATCAAAACCATTACATGGGCACAATCGATTTGGAGTGTTTTATGGCTGGACTTCAGAATGAAGTTGCCTACGTATCCCAAAGATGGGAATCAAGCCTTACGTAGTTCGGGGTTAAGGTACACTCAGGTATTAACCTCTTCTTTTGCGCTCTAACTTTTGCCAAGGCCGCCCTTCCGGGTTTTCAACCTTGCGAGCTCTATTTTTCTTTTCTTTTTTATTTTCTTTTGTATTTTATTTTTTTCTTTTTCATCTTTTCTTTTTATTTTCTTCATTTTTTGTCTTCTTTTTTGTATTTTTCTCTTGCTCTAACTTTTGCCTGGGTCGCCTTTCCGGGTTTTCGGCCCAGCGAGCCTCTCAAAGGGTAAAAGTGTAACAAGTCCATGTCAAATGGTTTTGAGATCCTGAAGTCATCTGAGTGCAGGAAAATGGCTGTTGTTCGCTGATTTGTGGAATAATCCATCTTCGGCTCCTCGAGCACATTTGAAATCTTTTGCCCCTAGTTCTAAGGGTGCTTCTGATCTAGCTTTGCAAGCTTCTTTTGATGACATCTGATCTTCTTGATCTGACTTTCTTGCCTCTTGTTCGAGGGCTACTTTGAATCTGGCCACACAGGCCTCCCTTGATGGTCGATCGTTGAACACTTCGAATTGTGGTTCAAGGTTTTAAAGCAAGGGCTTAAGTCTTGAGGCTGAGAGTGATCCTAAGATGCACAATCTCAAGAGCGATTCCACACAGGTCTTTGCAAGATCGTGCAAAACATTTTATTTTTGAAAGTTTTTAAAGAAGCGACAAATCGCTCGCGCTGAAGATAGTGTGGAACCAGTCTGGATCAAGCCAGGGTCCTTCTCAGTACTCACGCCGACAAGCATGATTTCAATCATTAAGGGCTCAGCACGCCTCTCTTTCTCTCAATTTGATCAAAGTTTTGCAAATCCCGAGGAATTATTCTCTTCGTTTTCACCGCAGTGTTCAAAAGGTTTTGAAAAACTTAGGTCAATGCAATGATTTTGGGGTGCAGAAGAGTAGGCGAAAAGTACTGTCGTTTCATTCAAACTTTCTAGCACGACTGGCGCAAGGCAGAAGCAAACACAAGAGTGTGAAAATCACTGCTGTTTCATTCAAATCTTTTAGTGTTACTAGCTCCCTGGCAGAAACAGACTCAAAAGAAAACAAAAAGACAAACAGAAAACAAGCAAGTGATGCCCGAGGTAACACCCCCGAAATCACCCGACTCTAACAAAACAGGACTGACTTGATACAACAAGACAGGCCCAACTGACTCAGTACAAAAGACTGACTATATACAAAACAACAGACTGACCCAATACCCAAGTCAGAAAGTACAAAAACTAGCATTCACAAATGCTTGAAACAGTGCATGCCATACGCCACATCAGGAGTAAACTGAGCGCCGTCCGCAGGTGGTTCATCCCTTGATCACATCACATTATCCCCCACAAGTTCACTGATCAAGTGCCGATAGACTTTGCAGGACCTGGTGCAGCAATGACCCCGTTGTCAAACAGATCTTGTACATCATGGCGCAGACGAAAGCAACTGTCGGTGTCATGACCGGTTTGTTGATGGTAGGCACAGTATTTATTCTGGTCATGCTTTGCAGGGATAGGATCGGGTAGGGGCCGTTGTTCGAACGGTTTCAGATGTCCCTTCCGGATTAAGACCTTTAGAGCCTTTGACAAAGGCATATGAAGTGGGGTGAAAACCCTCTTGACTCGAGGTGGATATTTGGTTTCTTGTGAGCTACTCCTGGACGCACCGCTGAATGGGGTAGCTGTTTTTGATGCGGAGGTGGTAACCATGCCCACTTCAGAAGATCTTGCAGCTGCATCACCACTGGTGGTTGCATTTGAACTGCGGGAAAATGCCCTCTTGGGCTGCTCTTTCTCTTGGTCAAGAAGACCCTGCTTCATAGCGTCCTCGATCTGTACCCCCATCTCATGCAGATCAGAAAAAGTAGGGAAGGGGAGTACAATCATCTTTTGCATCAGTTTTGGCTGGAGATTACACACAATCATCCTGATCTGGTCCTTGTCAGTAGGCCTCAGGGTTATCATTGAAGCCTTGGCCCTCCAGCGGGCTACGAAATCAAAAAAACTCTCCTTAGGCTCTTGCCTTGTTGTCTCAAGATCACGAGTTGTAACCTCGATTTGTGTGTTATAGGAGTACTGCGCGACGAAGGCCTCGGCCATCTCATCCCAGTTCCGTTTGACATCGTCTTCTAATTTTGCATACCAGATAGCGGCCACACCTGACAGGGTCCGGCCGAATAATGAAAGTTTATGCAGCCTGGTGAGGCCCATCGGCCTTAGTATGTCCGAAAACAACCGGAGGTGCACTATGGGATCGCCAGATCCATCAAATCGATCGATGTGTGGCATCTTAAATCTGTCCGGCAGCGTCACAGCTGCGTCGATATACCCGTCCTCGATGTCCGGGATGGACTTGACGCCCTAAGATTTCTTGAACAGCTTTTCAAGCTTGCTCACCTACAATGCCGTGGGCTCCACCTTGGACTCAAAGGGAGAATCCGGCAGGTTGGTGGGTGTTTTGGATAATTGGGGTAGGATTGGGGGCGGAGCCGGTCCCATCGGAATGTCCGTACCTTCCTGGACATTTGGTGTCTCCCCAGGTGCTGGAGCTCCTGGTGGGGGAGGAACCTGATGCGAAGCAGATGCTCCGTTTTGCTGTTACAGCCTGGTGATTAGCTCAGCCTGCTGGGCCATGATTGCAGCCTGCTGTTTGGCAAATTCTGTCTGGCGGGCAGCATCTTGCTGCATAAGTTTCATACTTTCTTGGAGTTGACGCATCATTTCCTCCATCCCTGCCACGTTCTGTTGTTCCGGCTGACTGACTAGTGGGGTGACTAAAAACTGATAAAAACTGAGGCCTCAGCCTGACTATTTACTGGTGGGGTGGATAAGGGCCACTGATCTGGTAACTGCTGAACCGGTGATCTGTGCCTAACTGGCCCCTTTTACCCTGCCTCTGGCGGAGGAACACTGATTTGCTCTTGAACTGAATCTCTGACCTGACAAAGTCTATCAGCACAAGTCCGATGAACCTCGGGGGATATCGGAGCCTTCTGAAGGTATGGTTCCAAGACTACCCTAGCAAAAGAGAAAACATGTAGCATCTCAGCCTGATTTCACCTGAACAGATATGAGCATAGTTGAATGAGTGTGCTCTCTACTGAATTCTGCCCAAAATTCTACCGGTGAACTGATACCCTCAGGTAAAACTGATTCCCAGATACTGATGCCCGCAGGCCTGATACCCAGACCTGGAAACTGTTACATGCATTCCTGTAGAGACGCACTCTAAAAGCACATAACAAGCAAGTGAGAGCCAAAACACCCCTATGTTGGGGTAGGGTTTCCCTATCCTATTTTGTCAGGAGCTAGGGTTTCACTACGCACGCAGCGGTTTCAAACAACCTAAATCGGGTAAGCAACCTGTCCTAGCTTGGAATGGTCACTATGGATTCCGAATATGCACTAGGTCGAATGGTCAAAAGGGTGCCCCGACAAAACCGGGGTTTGTGTTCCCATACTGGCAGAGCCCACAACCGGTCAGCCTTATGGTTATGTCTTGACAAGACAAGCCTCCGGCAAACCGTTCAGAAATAGCAGATGGCAAACACGGTGTCTTAGGCGCACCAATGCAAATGCAATGCAAAGAAACACATAAGTGTAGTCAAAACCAGATATCATGAGTTCGAGTCAATTTCTCTAAATCTCCAGCAGAGTCGCCAGAAACTGTAGACGTCCTCGAACGCCCTGGAAGGACGAGGTCCCCCGTTCCGTTCGATATTAGGCTCACTACAGTTCGGACTCTAAAATTGTCACGGTTCTAAGTCTGAACCAAAGAGTCTAAATCCGGCAAATCGTTTTGAGAAAACAGATTTTTGAAAGAAGTGCCAAACATGGACTGCTTTGCCAGATACAGAGTCGCCACCTAAATATTTTATTTTGGGAAAATTTAGGAAACCCTGACTCGTTTGCCTAAGGCCACGTGTCCGTCATTATCAAAGTTGCCTCGGCTCGGGAACTTGGGTACGATTGGGAAAGGTCACTTCGTGAGCACCCCCGCTCGCCCGATCAAAGATCGGCCTCTACTAACCATGATATCTAGTTTTGAAAACTTTATGCGTTCTTATTCCGGTTATTAGCCTAGATTTACTATGTGATGCGCACAACATACAAGTATAGACTCGATCGTCTGAATTGGAACAAAACATTTCATATTTGTTTATTTTGAAAATGGTTTGATGGTGCTACCCGCAAGTAGGCTAAGACGTAGATTTGCCACCCTCGGGTGGGCTTAGAAAATATGATTTTGCCAGTATCTAGTGGGCTTAAAACACACATTTGATGAATTGTTCCAATCCAAATAACCCAACCTTCACCCACAGGCATTCAGGCAGTTATATCACATAAGCAATTAGCCTCATGGTAAGCATGCTGTCATGGCAGTCACTCACACGCATGCAAGGATGCTAAAGCATAAAACTTACCGAGTACTCCAAGCCAAAACATAAACTGATTAGAAATCCATGCATGATCCTAACTATACAGAAGTGCCTAATGCAACATGCAAGAATGCAACTATAGCAGGCTCGGCTATTCTAAACATGGCATATGAAATGCTACAGCTAACATGTATTCAACTTGGAATTGAAAATACAATGCAGTTAGTATGATGCGCCGAGCCCGGTGCATACAAAACAGATGAATGAATGCAAACATGCTATCATACTGTATGCAAATTGAAATATGCCCTAATCTAACCATCATAAGCTGGTAAATAAAAGGGAGAAAGACGTGGGGTTGGAAGACATACATCACACACACGCACACTTATTACAATATTTCCCTCGCGCGGAGGGTCTGAATAAATAATATACAGTCCCGAATGAATAATATAGTCCGAATAAGTACAAAACCCTAATTAATTAACAAATTAAATTAGGAAAGCAATAAATTGGCATGCAAGCCAGGGACTGTCTCAACTCTGCTTCCGAATGATGGATGATGCATGCTTGAGTTGCCTTGTGCGAAAATCCACTGCGATGCCCCAATTAGCCTCTGTTTGCAATTATTGTCGGGATGCGTGCCAAGCTTCGGAAGGCTGCTGATTCTTGATTTGCTGTAACAGAGAGCAAGAAAGGGGCATGGCAAAGTATTTTCACATATGTATGCATGACTACTCTTCAGGGAGTGTAGTCCTCGGTCCTCGTGCCACCAATCACGCATATCGATGCATGATGGCCGAGGAGTCGAATTGCATGACTCAATATGAAATGAATGCACATATAAACACAACAAAACCTAAACTCCATCATGGATAATCCGGAGTGTCGGTGACTGGAAATTGAGACACGTTCCGTCACTCGAAGTACGAAACGTCCCTCGTTTCCCATGCTCGGGCTAACTCCTATCCCCAACACGATGCAATATGCATGACATGCATGAAATGCAACTAAGATACAACCTATCATACACAATGCTAGGAAATGGCATACACGATGCACGAGATAACATGGCATACACAATGCGCTAACATACGGCCTAGCATACACAATGCTATGAAATGAAATGGCATACACAATGCAATATGGGCTTACACCAACGTGAGTGGACCTCAGCCGCACTCACATAGGAGGCCATACGATGAAAATGAGACAACTCGAAATGCGTGCCCACGTGCACGCGAACCGAGGATCGACCCTAAGGCACCAAATGCCACTATAACAAGACATGGCAAGGCATGGAATATGGCATACTAGCATGCAAATTTCAGTAGCAAAATATGATGCAAAACGGCCCCAGAACATGGAAACATGGCACCCGATACATGGAATGAGACCCGAAACCTGAAATTAGGTACATGGAATGACCTATGGCTATGCAAAGCATGCATTATTCGAACATGAAGTGTGAATACAGAATTAAGACAGTCCCAAAACAAGCATATTTACAGTTTTAAGTAAAGCCAAAAAGTGAACACAAATAGGGCTAAGTTAACATGCAAAAATGGCCCCAGTAGAGACATAATGAAGCACGTAGCAGCTGCTGGCCCTAAATGGTCAAGAGCCTTTCAACAAAGTTGAAGAGGGGCTCAAAACATGGTATTTTACAATTAGTGACCAAACCCAAAACAGTGCACATGCAAGCTTAAAATACTATGCAAAATAAGGCCTAAAGAGAGGTTTAAACACAAAGAGCAAAAAGGGAGATTCAAACAGAAAAAGTCCCTTGATCAAACATGAAGAGGGGGTCAAAATAAGGCTATTTACAGTTTGGACCAGAGCCCAAAAACACAAGCACAAGGGGCTAACAAAACATGCAAAAGTGAGGCCAAAAGAGGGATGAAGAGGCAAGTGACAAAAGGAAGCCTCAAACAGTGAAGAGCCCTTCAACAATGTTGAAGAAGGGCTCAAAATAAGCCACTTTTCAGTTTTTGACCAAACTCAAAAAAGTTTACAAATGAGCCTAAAATACTATGCAAGAAAGAGGCATACAAGAGAGGTAAAGAAGCAAGTGGTAGCTAGAGATCTTAAACATGGAAGGACCCTTAATAAATCATGAAAAAGACATCAAAAAATGACTATTTTCAGTTAGGGTCGGAGCCCAAAAATGTAAGAAAGTATGGCTTAAATATAGAACAAAATAAAACACAAAAGAGGGAGAATGAAGACTCACCCTTGTAGACCAAGCTTCAGCAGCTCTTGGCTTGATAAAAGGTGCTCCTAAGCTCTGGAAAACCAGCCCCAAGTGTTGGAAAGGATGGTGGTGGTGTGGTGCTATGTGGTGGTGTAGAAAGGGGTGTGGGATTTGAGGGGTTTTGAGGGTTGGAGTGTAGAGAGAGAGAGATACAATGTAGGAAGCTTAGACAAGATTTTATAACCCTTAAAACTAAAGGGGAGGGGCTGGTTTTATAGGCAAAGGAGTGGAGAAAATGGGGGAAATTTCAAATTCAAGTTTCCCCTCCAAAAAGCCAAACCCTCGGACATGGGTGAAGTGCAAAACAAAATACATGGCTGGAATGCACTTGGGACAAGGATCATGGCCGGCCAGATTAAAAGGGCAAAAAAGGCCATTCACCAAATAGGTGGCCGGCCTGCTACTTTTCAGAACAAAAAATGGTTCTGCCGGAAAGAAAGGTGGCCGGCCGGTGATTGGGAAGTCCAATGGTGGCCATTCAAGTGTCCAAATTGAAGCCCCAGAAGTTAGATTTCCAATGGCACAAACCTTGCATTAAAATCCCTCATGTGGAAAAAGTTATGCCAGTTTCCGTGATGCCGCGCAGATTCGGTCCTACCCGGATCCATGCCGAACTTCTCCCAACCTTGTTTTCTTCTCTCCTCTCCTCTTTTCTTCAACTCCAAACCCCTAAATAAGGTGTTTTGAAAGATTTTTCAAAAGAGTTCATCTCTCCTTCATTCATTTCCACTTTGTCCTCGCTCGGTTTACCGAAAAGCGCGACATTTAACAAAATGCGAGCGTCGGGACATCGTAGAAACTTTATTTCAAAAACGTTTTTAAAAGAAAGGGTTTCAAGGTCTAAAATCTTTTGATCAAGATTGTTTTGCTCCAAAAAGGGGTATGAAGTTGAGATTTGACTCTCTCTTCTTGCCGAAGAAATTGAACCTTTGCCCTGCGCATCTTTCAAAACCATCAGTCGCGTCCAAATCTTAAAGGCGGTCAAAAATGGGGTGTCTACAACATCCCTCTCTCTCTAACCTCTTCCTCTCTTTACTAAGTCCTTTTTGATATTTTCTCCTGTAGCATAGGCCCTTATTATCCTTTTGTTAGGGCCTATTTCCCTATTGCCTATTTCCCTATCATATTCTGTAGAAAAGGACAGCCTGGGTTCACCGAATCGAGTCGTGCCGACTTATCCGATGTACTCAGCTCAGATGTGTGGCCCAGGTACCCTTAACTCAGCACACTCTTCATCCTGTTTTTTGTATTTACTCGGCAATGACTTTGAGTCCAGTGGGCTTTAGCTGAATTTAGCCCATCAAAGATAGGCTTGGATGCACTCCGTTTGCCGATTTAAGTTTATTTGTACTCGGCTCCCATACATAGTATTGAGATTATGTAAAAAAATATTTTGAAAATAAGTAAAATATTAAAAAGTGTAGTGATTTTTATAAAATGTATATTGAATTAAGCAAGAAATGTCTTGTGCTTTTTTAGTAGGGAAGAACTTAAGACATTGACTTAATCGTTGAAGTTGCTTCAGTTAGGCGAATAAGTACATCAAATGAACATGGGTCAAAACTGAAGGAAAATGGGTCTAACCCAAGAAATCGAAACAGATCTAACCCACTTGGGCCAAATGGGCCAAGAGCAAAGAAACCAAGAGAACTCATTGAGGCACTACTTGTTGGAAAATTTTAGAAGTGTATGAGAATTGACTTTATTTAAATGAAAGGGTATAACTTTTTATGGTGTCTCGTCATATAAAAGGGTGTAACGCGAGAGTCATGACCCTTTAGAATGGTCTCAATCACTTTTATAAATACGATCCCTATGGCATTCATTTGTTAAGGAAGTGTTAAGATTCATATATATGTCATAATCAAGTATAAAAGAGAGAGTGCATAACACAAATTGGTTCGCTATACACACAGAAAATTGTGCAATTTTTGTGTGGGGTGATCGTTGTATTTTGGAGGCAGGATGTCTATTAATCGCAAATATTAGAGGGGAGAGCAAAGTTTTGTCTTAAAGACACAGTCATCAAATACTGCCCTTAGTCCCATTCTGTATTAAATTTACAGAATTTTTGTAAGAATTTTTTTGTGTTTTATTTTGTTATTTATTTGCATTAAATTGATTTTTCTGAAAATATTTTCCTACAATTTTAAGACAGAATTTTCAATCTGTTTACAATTTCTCTGTGCAGATATTTTGTTATACAGATTTAATATTTTTGGTTAAAAAAATTAATTTTTTGCATATCGTTTTCAAGTGAAAGATATATTGTTCTTTTGTATTTTTTGATTCAAAGTGTTTTATTCAAAATTTATTCTGCATAGTCTCTGTATTTTAAATGTATAGAATTAATTATATAGAGAAATTTAGTCTCATGTTTAAACCAAAAATTTTGATTTTGATTTTTACTGTGCACTGTTTCAGTCATGCCCTATTTTCTGTTTCAATTTATAGGTTATTCTATGGATAATAGAATTAGTTTATTTTTTGTGATATGAATTCTTATTCACTGCTGCTCATTTGCAAAAAATATGATTAACTTGTTTTGTATCGTAAGAAAGTTAAACTATCTCTTCTTCATTGATATGCCTTTTGAATTGAACACAACTATTTAGATTTTTGCGGTGTGAATTAGTTTAGCATGGTTCATAATTGAAACAACAGTATCTTAGCACGCTTTTGTGGTGTGAATTAATTTAGTAGTAGTGTATCTTTATATTGATTAGTGGATATTCTTAGAAAGTCAATCACCATTCACAAAGATATCAAGCATATACAGTACTTTGATGCCAAATTATTATTTAATTTTGACATCTTGTTATGGTTAAAATGTTTCATAAATATTTTTATTTAATAGATTTCGGGTTTTATGTGTATCGTGATCAATTTTAATTTCTGTGTTTCTGTACATATCGATTTGATTGAATTTAGACAATTTTTTTTTTTTTAGAATTAACACCAAGTATGTGGTATGATACGTGATAAATTTGTTTATATTAATTTGTTCATGAGACTTATTTATGTATAAATATCAACTCATGTTATTTATGGTCAAAAGTAATTTCATATTATTATAAATGATAAATAGTTTTGTTGACATTATTAGTAATTGTTTATCATATTATTAATGTCATTTACATGAGGGTATTAACTTTGGTTAATTTGAAATGGGTTTTATGACATCATGTTACCATGGATTTTTAAGAAATATTGTGTGATGTGTTAGTTTTTATTTAAAAGCTTGTGACAATTTTTAATTAATTTGTGATTGTGATGATGATATCATCAATGGATCTCTTTTGGAGTGTTATGTGAAAAATTATATTTTAAGTGTAAATAACTTTTTGTTTGATTGTAGTAGTCGTATTCTTGCAATATCAAAACAATCATTAACACCTGAGAAGTTTAAACATGATGGTTCAAATAGTGGCATCATTTTATTTACTTGGAAGTTGATTGAGGAATTTTTTGTGTTGATTATTATTTTGTTAATAATCAATTGAAAGTTATTTTTAAAGTAACTTTGAATTTTGTGACATAAGTTGTCATCATTCGTTATTTTACTTGTGTACTATAATTTGTTTGACCATGATATTAATGCGGGAGTTTATCTCTTGAATTAGAAGAGATAAGTCAATTTTCTTTTATCACAAATATTTTTGTGACAGTAACACTTGTTTGTATATGAGTCATGTTATTTGTACTAATTTATGTGTTATCACAAATGTGGAGGAGAAAGAGAAGCAGAATTGTCTGTTAATCATGATTTCAGATGTGAGTATTGTTTGATGACAATACAGTGGATCCATTAACTATTCAATAATGTATAATAAAGAAGGTCAAAGAGAAAAATAGCAACTGCTAAACAAAAAGTTTGACCAGAGAGCAAACGAGAGAAAGTTCATTGAGGGGAATGTGATTAAAGCCTATGAATTTTGAGTCGCCATAATGGCAACCCAATTTAACTGACTAGAGATCCTAAGATCTAGGTTCAAAGGGACAACCAAACTATGGATGACTCATCAGAAATCACTAAAGGAGTCTATCTTCTATTCATTCTTATGATGAGAGTTGTATCTGCAACTTGTGTTGTATGTAAGGGATTTAGGGTAAGCTATTCTTTTAATGATTACTTATATCTTAAAAAAACCTAGAGAGATATCTTTTAAGAGGAGTTGTTAAGAGGCTCAAAATAAGAATCACCTATATGAGTGTGAAGGGACCATTTCTATGAGAATTAAATGAGGCTAAATTCTCTAGAGCATTCATGAAATCAGGAATTGGCCAAGGCCAAAATGGGCACAACTGAAAGAATCAAGTAGTGTTCAAAAATATTTTTGTGAATTCTATTGTCTTGGCTTACATAAACGGTTGAATAGTTCAAAGTATCACGTCCACTAATTAGCTAGTAAGTCTGATAGTCTTTGACTAAGGAAAGTTCAAGACCAAAAGCTACCTATTTTAATGCAGAATTTTCCATCTTGTACTCAATGTCTACATTTCATTTGCTTTTGTGTCGTCAATTTCATTCATATGGGGATTGTTGGAAAATTTTAGAAGTAAATAAGAATTGACTCTATTTAAATAAAAATGTGTAACCCTTCATGGTGTCTCTTCATATGACACTACAACAAAAAAGGTCTATGGTGATAAAAACGTATGATGAAAAAATATTTCGTCTCTAAATATACATGTTTTAGTGATGAAAACAAGATTTTGTCTCCAACTGGACTATTTTCAGAGACGAAAACCAAATTTCGTCACCAAATGCTTAAAACCGAATAAAACAGTAGGTGACAAAATTTTATTCGTTTCTAAATTTTATTTTTCATCACAAATCAATTTCCCGCCCTTGGAAAATTTGGCGGAAGATTTGGAGCCATTTTGGAGAAGAAATTTTTTGTCACCATTGTAAAAAATTTTAAAGAGGAAATAATTTCATCTCCAAATGCATTATTTTTGAAGAGAAAAACCGAATTTTGTCACCAAATGCTTAAAATCAATAAAAAAAAAAGGATTAAAGATTGATATCTCTCTGTTTATTAGATGCATCTATTTTACTTTCTATATCTCTCTTTATCACTCCCTCACCCATCCATATCCGTCACACCGTCCGTCCGTCCATTTTCGTCGCATCGGCTAACCCGCACGTCACCGGCCGGCGCTGCTACAACATGTATCTCTCCCTCTCTCTGTTTTCGTCTCACTCTCTCTCCCATGCCCTCTTTTCACTTTTCCGAGCTCTCTCTCCCCTCTTCTTGATTTTTCGACCTCCGTCTCCCCTCTTCTCTATCTCGCTATCCCCATTCTCATCTCTCATTTTCATAGCCTTTAACTGCAGCTTGCATGTATGGTTAGGGCTCAATTATTTCATTCTCACCTTTTAGGTTATTGGAATCATTTATAAAAAAATTGTTACATTTCATCTATATTTGAAGGAATGTTAAATTAAAAAAAAAATTGAAGAAATTTGTTACATAGAATTGTCCAATTACTCCGAAACAAGGTCTGTTTCTCTTGGCCACCATCACTGCCCAACAAATCTCAAGCATTTGTCACTTCTGTATAAGCTTAAAGATCTGAAACCACTCTTTGAAAACTAAAGGTATAATAACTACTTGAGCGATATGATAAAGTCAACTAAAATCTAACTCAACCAAAATCTGTTAAAACTTCTCTTTCTCTAGTATATAAATTGCAACTATTAGTACAAACAACCCATGTGTTTCTTCAAAAGTGATAACAGCCACAAACCAAACAGTAAATATAAATCTCTATTAAAATTCTTTTCTTTGCCCAATTTGAACCCTAATTTGTTGGATGCTTCGCTGCCTGTGACCTCCTCACTTGATTGCACAACTACTGTTGCTAAGTTGGTGTTACATTTGTTGTTCCTGCTGCTGGTACTTCTTGAAGTTATTAGTTCTATGTAGCAAGTTATACTTGCTGGCTGGTGCCATTGCTAACGTACTATCACCTTACCATTGTTACCAATTAAAGTTATGTAAATTTTGTTTTGTTTTTGTTTTGCTTCATCTGCCACTAGGATTGTACCCTTTCAATAAGAAATAAAAAGTGAATTGGTATAGGACTGTGTTTGGAAACTCAAGCAGCCTACAATTGGTTTTGTGGTGGATTGGGAAAAGTGTTAGTAGGGTTAAAGTTTAATGAGCTAGAAGAAAGATTTTAAGGTTCATAAGAAGGAAGATGTTGAAATTAGTTTTGTTTTTAAAATGTTAAAAAGTTGTAGAATTTTTTGTGTGAAAATTTTAGAATTCAACTGATTGTTTACTATGAAAATAATCAATACCTATACTTACGAGTTATCAGAAAGCAGTTGTGTTTGGTTTGAACTATGCTAAATTAAATTCGGACATGCAATTCACTAGTTCATAAATTGAATTGCTAGAAAGAAACTCATGTTCCTGTTATTTGCATTCTTGCCATGTGGATATTATGACCTTGGTAACAAAGATGACCTTATAGGCTATTTAATAACTCTGGCATGTGTTGGGAGGCTCATGTAAAGAAATTCTTTTACATCTCCTAATGAAAGGGATTTTACAGAAATTCTTAGACATGTGGGGGTTTTCGTTTATCTATTATTTGATAAATATCTTATTTCTTGCTTTATCTATGTTTGGTCAATTGAGTTTAGGGGAGGGAATATGTGTCCGATACTTTTCAACGAATACTTTTTATATAATTTTATGTAAGATTTTTAATGATCTTTCTTGGTAAAGATGTGTTAAAATTATTAATGACCATTTTTGTTAGTTTTTATTCCTTGCTTGTATATAACCTTAGAACTTGTATAAGAATCTTCGTTAAAAATCTGGACATATATTTGGTGAAGCTCTTATTGAATTTTTCAATTTAATTAGTTCATAAATACACAAGTCTACATTATACAATATTCTTCCTAATCTTTCATTTGTGATCAGACATGGATAAAAGTTGGATTGCCCTAGGTAGGACGGCTGATGAAAGGATGAGTAAACCATATAATGATGGGGTCAAGTTATTTCTTCAATTTGCAATGGGGGTTCAGACCAAAATGGTAATATTTTGTACCCGTGTATAAAGTGTGTGAATGTTTATACACAAAATCTTCAAAATGTGAAAATTTATTTGCTCCAATATGGGATTATGCAACCTTATACTATATGGCACCTGTATGGAGAACCCCGTTTTTCAAACGAGGCTTACCATGATGATGAGATGTGACTTATTGGTGATAAAATTTTAGGTGGTATTGAAGCCTTAGTGGAAGATCAAATAAGAGGGGAATCGACTGATACAACCCAATGAGAGGTAGTGAGAACTGTTGATCAGTTGTTGACTGATGCCAAGCGTGAGGTGTTCCTAAATTGTACAAATTATACTTTGTTGAAGTTTGTGATCGAGGTGCTGAATATGAAGGTAACAAATCATTGAAGCAATAAGTCAGTTGACATGATGCTAGAGTTTTTAAGTAGACTTTTATCGAAAGAAAATTTGGTTCCAAAGTCAACTTATGAGGCTAAGAAAATACTACGTGACTTGGGAGCTCATTGATGCTTGCATAAATGATTGTGTATTATTTTGGAAGGAGAATGCAACACCAGATAAATGTCCGACTTGTAAGACATCTAGATACAAGATCAATCGTGGAAGGGGTAAGAAGATCCCCTATAAAGTATTGCCGTACTTTTCTTTGATACCAAGGTTGAAAAGATTGTGCATGTCAAAGAAGAGGGCTGAGGACATGAGATGGTACAAAGACAAACGAGTGGACGACGAGATATTGAGGCATCTCGTTGATAGTGATGAGTGGAAGGAATTCGATGCACAACATCCCGAGTTTGCCTTGGAGCCTCGAAATGTGAGGCTAAGGTTGGCCGTTGATGGGTTTAACCCTTTTGGGACATGAAAAACTCTTACAGTTTGTAGTTCGTCATACTCATTCCATATAACTTGCCACCTTGGTTGGTTATGAAGGATCCATTTTGTTTGATGTCATTACTTATTCTTGGAGAATCGCAACCAGGGATTGATATTGACGTTTACATGCGACCATTGGTGGATGAGTTGAATGAGTTATGGGCAAATGGTGCACTAGCTTACGATGCCTTCACCACAAGAAGGCCTAGGGAACACCTCAAACACCTCGGGAGGGACCAACGTAAGTTGTGAAAACTTACGCACGGGACTCTCGGTTTGAAAACTAAGTCAAAAAATACAATTTTCTAACACTTAAGCTTGAAAATGGGCCATCAGGGGCCAAAATCGTGTAACAGCCACGAGAAAGCCCGAGGAACACCTTAAATACCTCGGAAGGGGCCAATATAAGTTTTGAAAACTTACGGAACTAGCACAGGACTTCCGGTTTGAAAACTAAATCAAAAAATGCACTTTTCCAACACCTAAGCTTGAAAATAGGCCATCGGGGGTCAAAATCGTTAAACAACCACGAGAAGGCCCAAAGAACACCTCAAACACCTCGGAAGGAGCCATTATAATTATGCAAACTTACGGAACTAGCACGGGACTTCCGGTTTGAAAACTAAGTCGAAAAATGCATTTTTCTAACACTTAAGCTTGAAAATAGGCCATTGGGGGCCAAAATTGTGTAACAAGCACGGGAAGGCCCGAGGAACACCTCAAACACCTTGGGAGGGATCAATGTAAGTTGTGAAAACTTACGGAACTAGCACGGGACTCCCGATTTGAAAACTAAGTTGAAAAATACATGTTAAATTGTATATTTGTTTAATAAGATAATCATTGTCTAACTTGCATTCTTTTTTTTTTTGTGTTTTGTTTTGTTACAGATTCGAGATTAGATGTGGACATGTTTGGTAATTTGGAGAGCAGAACCTAGCTTTATTTTGTGTTTTTGTTCATATTACCTTACATGTATTTTGGTTACTTTGTAAATTTTATATTTTTGTGGGTATTACAGGACATGTTTGCACTTGATATTATATTTTTGTAGCTATTAGTAGACATGTTTTTTTGTGAATATTAGGAGACGTGTTTGGTAATCCGCATGCAGTTGATATTGTATTTTTGTGGATATTGTGTTGAAATTCGACTGTGGTGCTTATGAAAATGAACAGATTTTTGTATTGATTTGTAATAGATATTTTATTGAACAGGTTATTGAAATGCACAGGGAATTTTTAGTGAAAAGAAAATTTTAAAATTGAAAATATTACCCCTATTTAATTTTTTTTAATTATTATTAGTGACGAAAAAAAAACGTCGCTATTTGTTTTCAAACAACATTAGGAATAATTTTGTCACTAATGATATAGTACCAAACAAATAATTTCGTCACATTTGCTAAATATTTCGTCGCTAAATTGAAATATTTGGCGACAAAATATTTTTTGTCATTGAAGAATTTTCTTTTGTACTCATTTTGGTGACAAATTATTTTGTCACCTTAATCTATATCATTGGTGAGGATAAATTTCATCACTAAAACCTATTTGGTGACGAAATATTTCGTCGCCAAAATAATTAAAATAAAATATTATCTAATTTTAGTGACAAAATTGATATTATAGAGGACAAAAAATGCAACATTTAGATATGAAAAATTTCGTTGCCAAAAATGAAAAATATGCGACAACTATTTTTTGTCACCAGGTACTTTTTGCGACAATGTCTACGCGACAACCGTGGTGACAAAATTATTTCATTGCAGATCACTTTGGTGACGAAAATTTGATGTTTGGAGACAAAATGAGTTTGTCACTAAAGACTTTTTTTTTTTGTAGTGTGAAATGGTGTGCCTCAAGAGTGATGACCCTTTAGAATGGTCTCAATCACTTCTATAAATACCATTCCCATGTCATTCATTTGTTAAGGAAGTGTTAAAATTCATATATATGTCATAGTCAAGTATAAAAGAGAGAGTGCATAACATAAATTGGTTTACTATATACACAGAAAATTGTGTAATTTCTGTGTAGGGTGATTGTTGTATCCTAGAGGCAGGATGTCCATTAATCACAAACACCATAGACGAGTGTGAAATTCTGTCTTAAAGACACAGTGTTCAAATACTGGCATCGGTTACAATCTACATTAAATTTATAAAATTTCTGCAAGAAATTTCTTGTGTTTTATTTTATTAGTTATTTGCATTAAATTGATTTTTTCAAAAATATTTTCCTACACTACTTATTGCAACCTAGTTCTTGAGGCAAACTTCACCTTAGTGCCGCCATTTTGTGATGGCGCTGCCTTTGACATTTACTAAGGGGAAGGGAGTTGAGGCAACTCCAACCTTCACAACTCTTTTAAGGTGCAATTTTCCAAGGTAATAGTAGTCATTGAGGAAGATCGCTTCTGTGCAAAGTAATGTATAGATGGTTGACGTTTATAAAAGGCCCCAAGGCATTAGCATCCTAGGGTTGATAGCAAGCTCGAAGCACATATAGCTTGGCGCAAATAGCAGGCTCCAACGCTTACTGGTTAGAGCCGATAGTAAGTGCCAGAAGTGTTAATATATACCACGGTGACCCTGCAAAGATGGAAGCATGGTAACTCGAAAGCAAGGAACTCCCTTCGCATTTACCCAGCTCAAGTACCTGCCTTGGTTGCACAGACAGGACCAAGGAAGCCCCCTTGAACTTGGTATGAGGCATAGCCTTTGCTGTGGCCCGCGTCTTGGAAAGTTGAAAAGTTTATGGTTAAGTGGCTAAGGGTGGAAGAATTGCTGAGATAGACACAAGTATGGCTGATAGCAACTCATGAGTCCTGAGAATGCATGTCTTGGAAAACT
The DNA here is from genome assembly GCF_055761805.1 of Camellia sinensis. NCBI lineage: Eukaryota > Viridiplantae > Streptophyta > Magnoliopsida > Ericales > Theaceae > Camellia > Camellia sinensis. The sequence continues at coordinate 68,546,437 of NC_138972.1, forward strand.
GAACTGAGAAGGCAGGTGCCATAGCAACAATGACACTTGTTGAGGTTTGTACCAAAAAGGTATATGCTGAGGCTCGTGCCAAACAGATAATGCAATGGCACTTGCTAAGCTTTTGTGACAAACAGATTGTACATGTCAAGGGACAGTGTTTACCAAAGCCTAGTGGTTCAAGACAGAATATCCAGCAACACGTGTCACTGCACTATTTGGCCACTTGGTATATTTTGGCACCAAAGAAAAACTTATAAATATGATCCATTTCCCAAGGTCAAGGGAGAACTTCTTAGGATTTGGGAGGATATGCTGTCCAGTTGCACTGCCACATTCTTTTCATGAATCACTTGCTCCACCCTCACCTGAGTATTCACTCTCAAACCTCCTCAGGTTATTGACCTATTAGCATAACTATAACTTTACCTCTCTAGGCACCGTTTGGGAAGAAGTTGGTTGGACTTTTTTGGCTATTTTAGCCACAAAAAACAAAATAGGCTATTTTAGCCATAACAAACAAAATATCACATCCAACCCATAATCATTACACTCTTCTCTCACAAAAAAAGTCAAAAAAGCCAAAAAGCCAAAAAGCCCTTCCCAAACCAAGCTTTTTAGCCCAGGCTAAAATAGCCAAAAAAGCCAAAAAGCCAAAAAGCCAACCCACTTCCCAAACGGAGGCTTAAGTGATATTATTATTATTGTTCATTTTAAATCCCCTACATGTTGTTTCATTATTTTGTCCCTTTTTTTAATTTTTTTTTTTAAAGCTGGAACCAACATCAGCTGTCCAAAATTGAACTTGAGGTGATGAAACAATAATCTCCTTACAATTAAATAATTATAAAATAAATGATAACATTCAAACGCCAAATTTATTGTAAAGTTTAATAGCCTATTAAATTATTAACCATCAATAATTTTTGAGCAAATAACAAATACACTGTTGACGTTGGCTTAAAATACTATTTACATTTTGTGATTTTATAAATTGTATCCTGCCCTTGTAAAATTTTATTTGCATAACAAATAATTCTTTGATTAACAAATTATTAAATTAATTAATATTTTTAATGATATCAAAAATATGTTTCAATTAACAATTCTGATAATTTTATTGTTACATAAGAGAGTAGTTAAGAATTTTATTTTTTATTTCTGTTAAATAATTTTTTTTTGACAATGTGACATTTGTAATTGCTAGAATCACATGAAACAATTCATATTTTAAACAAACTTCATGGGATGTATTTGTAATTTGCCCATAATTTTTTAAAGGTAAATTACAAATACACTCCTTAAAATTTGCTTAAAATATAGATTGCTCCCGATGGTTTGAAAAATTATAAATACCTCATTGTCAAAAAATTTTATTTAACAAAATTAACTGAAAAAATAAAATTCCTAATGGTTCTCTTTTATAATAGTAAAATTATCTGAATTATTAATTAAAATAAATTTCTATCATTATTAAAAGCTATTAATTGATTTGATGATTTATAGATAAAATGAGTCATTTATATTATGAATGTATAAATTTCAAGGGACGAAATGTAATTTTTAAAATTACAAGAGATAAATCATATTTTAAAATTTGATAGTTTATTTCATTATATTCTTTTTCAAATTGCACTTCTCTAAAAATTTTAAATAAAATATTTTGGCTATATTTGGTTTGAATTTGTAAAACAAGTTTAAATAAAAAGAATTTATAAAATTTAAAAATTTATTTAATTGTATGTTTTGAAAATAGTTTTGAAATTTTAGAGTTTGAGATGATTAATTTTTTTATTTATTTGTAGTTAAACAGATATGTGTGAGAGAAAAAATGATTAATTAATATGTAAAATGTGAGAAAAAATAATTAATTGATATGTAATAGAGAGAAAGATGATTTAAAATTTTTTATTTAAAAAATTTTTAACCAAACAAAATTTTAAATTTTTTTTCAAAAATTATCTCTCAAGCGATAAACCAAACAAGGCATTTTCTCTTTACACACTCCATTATATACACTAATCCCTAATCTCTAACGCCTTTCAAATACTAACTTCCAAATCTAACTGTTACAGTCACTACCATTTCTGACCACCACTGTGCAACCTTCCACTGCCACATGCCATCATGTCACAAGCCCCTATAGTTGCGGCCACCACTACTACAACCTTTCAACCCCTGTGAAACCCACTTTGTAGTCGTTCCATTTCATGAACTCACCTGGCAGTCGCTCCACTTCGCAACCCCTTACTCAAATGATCTGTGTGAGATAGATCTATAGTTTTATTTTCTAATCTAGAATTTTTCAGTGGTAGAAGGGAAAGAAAAGGTAAAAGAAAAACAAAAAGGGAAAGAACACAAGGTGATTTGAAATAGCGAGAAGGGGAAAAGGATTTGGGAGATGGCGTCGACGATGGTGGTGGTGGTGGCCTGTGGAGATGGTGGTGAAGAGATGGATGGGTTGATAAATTTTAAGTCTTTTTTGGTAATTTTGGATGAGGGTGAGATTGTCATTAAAAAAAGAAAAAAGAAAATGTAGAGTATAATGGGACAAAAGTATGGTTTAAATAGTATTATTCAAAAAAATTATTTGATTTTGGTGATCTTAGGCTAATCATTTGGTGCTCTGATTTAATTCTTATTAATTAAAATAATGAGACTTATTATTACTTTTGTCATGAGATATTGTGAAGCATTACTCTGCAACCACCAAATAAACTCTCACAATAAATTAGTTTTGTTATCAGAAGATTATAAATTCAGATTTTTTACTCAAAATTTAGTTAGAATAATCAATCTATGATTTACATTTATTCTGTATATGAACACACACAATCACACTTTGTAATACAACAAAATTGACTTTTTACAGCACCACATCAACAACATACAATGAATGCAAGTCGTAATTTCTCACTTTTACGACTTGCTTTTTTTGCATGTCGTAAATAATATACTAACCACGGCGTGTCTATTGTGCAGGTCGTTAATGGTAAAAATGATAATTTTTTTACGACTTGCAATTTTAGTCGTAAATAATAAAATTTTTTACGACATGCATATGACATGCCGTTAATATATGAGTTATATAGGACGCACATATGCCCGTTGTTAAAAATAAGTCACTTTTTATGGCTTACCATGTGTGTTGTGAACAGCATGCCCAAAATATTTCTGACGTCAAAACCTAACATTGTGGCGTCACTTATCCAAAAAAAAAATATTTTTAATTTATTTTTTTATTATCAAATAAACTGATACAGTTCAAAACAAAAAAAAAAAAGAAAAAAAAGAAAAAACAGTTTCTAAGAAGAGAGGGAGACATAGGTGAACGGGAAAGGTTCTTCAAACACTTGGTCTTCAATCAATTGAATCGGTGGAGACCGAGACGCATGGCAGTCCATTGACGCAGTCCACTTCTTTCCTCAACAAAGCAATCACGCTTTCCATTGAATCAATTTGTAATATGCTTCGACTTGGACTTGGCTTCAATTTCTGATTCCATCTGTTCAATTGAATCAATTTTGAATCGGTTAGAGGTTCTTCAAAGCCACATGCCAGTAAGAGCATTTCTAACCCAATCCTCTCACTAAGAGGATGAAAATAATTTTTTTTATTCAAAAAGTAAATATAGAATATGTTACTATTTATTTAAACTCCAATTATAAATCTTCAAAACTCTTCAGCCTCCCTTTATCAAAAAGTAATTTTTGTTCATTAACAAATATTTAATTTTAAAATTTTTGTAAAATATATTTAATATTATACTCATTTTAAAGATATGATTTCACATTTTTTAATAATGTCAATTTTATAAAAATTAAATTTACATATTAAAAATTATTTATAATATAATAAAAAATATAAAATGAATAGTACTTTGAAAGACATCTTCTATTTTTCATCTTCTCTTCATATTTGAAAGAACAATTCATTCTCCTCCCAAATAAAAATAGATTTAAAGGATGGATTAAAGCGACAAATCCTCTATATTTGAAGATATAGAAGTTGCATTAGAGATGCTCTAAGGCACCCTCTCTTCTCTTCCTTCTTCCTAAAACCCTTGTCTCGTCTCTCTGTCTCTCTCTCTCTCTCTCTCTCTCTCTCTCTCTCTCGGTATATATATATTTATATCCCCCTCCTCTCTTCTCCTCTCTAATCTTCTCTGTTTTTTTGTTCTCTATTTTTCTCTTCTCTTCTCTCTATACATACATACACACACACACCTGCTATATCTATCTACATTTTTGGGGTTTTTGTTTCATCTTTCATTCAGGTAATATCATCTCTCTTTATTGCCATCATTTTTTGGGGTTTTTGTTCTCTGCCTTTTGCACCTTTTTTTTTTTTTTTTGGGTTTTGATTTTGATTTTGATTTTTTTTTTTTTTTTTTTTTTTTTTTTTTTTTTTTTTGTGGATTGCTGTTTATTGAGTTTGATGTGTATTTCGGTATTAAAAGTCATTCAGTATTAAAACATAGCATAAAAGATAAACAATCATTCAGTATTAATTTGTGAATACATGATGAAGTTCAAAGACATACCTTCCTTTAACCTGCCCAAGAATTTCCTGTGCTTTGGCACCATATCCAACCTTCGCACTGTCCTGTAGAAAGTTAAAAATGGAGATTAACTGCTAATGACATAGGACATGAAGCCTCCGTTTGGGAAGAGGGTTGGCTTTTTGGCTTTTTGGCTTTTTTGGTTATTTTAGCCTGGGCTAAAAAGCTTGGTTTGGGAAGGACTTTTTGATTTTTTTGGCTTTTTTGACTTTTTTTGTGAGAGAAGAATGTAATGATTATAGGTTGGATGTGATGTTTTGTTTGTTATGGCTAAAATAGCCTATTTTGTTTTTTGTGGCTAAAATAGCCAAAAAAGCCTGAAAAAGCCCTTGCCAAACACAGGCGAAGAAAACTTCCAGAATGGCATTTCAAAAAATCAAAAAATAAATAAATAAATAACAAGAAAAAAAAATCACCTTGGCCCAGTAAGAATTATTTTGGAGCCTCTCATTTGCAAATTCCACCTTATCAATTTTTACCCTTTGAAATGCATTCACTGTCTTTAAAAAAAAAGCATCCATCAAACATTTCACAAAAAATTTTCAAATTGTAGGAGGCAGTTAACAAGAATATTGGGGGCACATTTTCTAATCCTAAAAAACAAGACACCATTACAAAGGAGTGGAGACACTGGATAAATGATGACACTAACAAAGATTGCATCATCAAAATTAAATACATGGGAAAATGCAGGAAAGGTAAAAAAAAAAAAAAAAAAAGGATCAAGAAAGAAACTAAACATTGAACTAAAGAATCCTAGGCTGACTTGAAAGCCAAGGACATTCAATTTGTGCCTACAGTTTGCATTGTGGTGAATTTGGTTTCCAAAAGTTGTAGCTTAGTTTTAAAAGAGTGGGAAAACAATGTTGTAGTGTAGTTTTAATCTTGATTTTTCTTTGTAGTTAACTTCTGAATTTTCAAAATTAATTACCAATTTATTGACAACTAACTATCTATTAGTTTTTGGTGTTAATTTGAAGTCCATAAGGGAAGGGAAAAGATGAAGGTTCATTAAGGCTCAAGAGATAGCATTTTGGAAAATAGGGTGGTTTTGGGGTTGTGAACTTTAGCTTGTGAAAAGTGACTTGGCTGATTTTTATGGAAGAAGAAGAATTTATTGGGCTTCAACCAAAACATGATCTCAATTCTCATAAACCAACTCCAATGAATAAAATAATAATAGACTTTACATAAGCTTCTCAAATTATCTTAATACTAATAGGACTAGGGCTAGTAAATAAGAATTTTGACCTTTTATCTACCAGGACTATTTTAGGCTCAATGAGACCATATGTAATGACCCTGAAACATAATTGAGACTCGTAATGGTACTCAAAATCCATGACTTCCAGCCCATGACAAGCAAATCTAGAAATTACCAAAAAATAATTAACTCTCGACACCCAACACAAAATTGATAAATATGGTCAGAGACTAACTTATAATTTGAAAAAATAAACAGAGACAACCAATTACACTACCTTTACTGCCCTGTCCACTAGCACCTAACACACCAGTCATTGAAAGAAAAAAGCATCTCCTAAAATAAGTGCTACACCTGGTTAAACAAACCAAAAAGGATTCTGATGTGTGCAAATATATATCCATATTGTTACAAATTACAATATTCTACAAATTTTTGTTCAGCTATATTTTAAGGAATAAAAGGTGTAAGAATTTATGTATTATTGATTGATTGATTTGTTGATGTGTTACAACTCCTATATATAGAAGAGAAGATGGTAGTAGGTGTAGGTGGTAGTGGAGGTGGTAGGTGGAGTGGGTGGTAGTGGAGGTGGTAGGTGGTAGGTGGAGTGAGTGGTAGTGGTAATTTACATTTACACAATTTACATTAACAGCCCCCCTCAAACTCAAGGAGGATAGGCACTAGCCAACTTGAGTTTGGAGAGAGTCACAAAACAGAAAAATAAACTGAAAAATAAAACAGGATAGGAGACACGGTATGGTCGTGTCAGACCGATGTAGCAGACAGTTTATGGGGTCATGTCGGACCGTTGTAGCAGACAGTGTGTGGTCGTGTCAGACCGATGTAGCAGACAGTTTATGGGGTCATGTTGGACCGGTGTAGCAAGACAGTTTACGGGGTCATGTCGGACCGTTGTAGAAGACAGTTTACGGGGTCATGTCGGACCGATGTAGCAGCTGACCAGAATCAATGTCGGGACAGTTTATGGGGTCATGTCGGACCGTTGTAGCAGACACTGTGTGGTCGTGTCAGACCGATGTAGAAGACAGTTTACGGGGTCATGTCGGACCGTTGTAGCAGGACAGTTTACGAGGTCATGTCGGACCGTTGTAGAAGACAGTTTACGGGGTCATGTCGGACCGATGTATAAGGTTGTGGTGGTGTACCAAGGGGGCGACTTAGGGAGTGCGCCATGAGTGACTTATACATGATACTGTGTATAACCCCCCCTCAAACTCAAATAGGTGTGAAGAGAGAAACCTATTTGAGGGTGAAACAAAGGGATTGATAAAGCTGACCGGTGTAGAAGACACTGTATGAGTGTGTAGATAGGCTGCCCAAAAAATATACATGTAGATATATATCGAGCCCTCAAAAGTCGTGCCCTCAAAAGGCGTGCCCACTTTATCAAAAGATGTGCCATGAAAAGGCGTGCCAGTTTGTCGGGCGTCAAGAGGCGCGCGATGCGCGTGGCTGCCTCGGCTATTTAACCAAGACGGAGCCTGAGGCCAAGGCAGAGGCAAAAAACCTGCGAAATCCTCCGAAAAAATTCTGCCGTTTCTGAGAGAGAGACTCTGTAACACTCTGTTGCCCAGAAAATGACTTCGTCGTCCCGTGGTCTGCTCACTCTCTTTCCCGACCTCAATGAGTCAACAAGAGAGATAACGGGTGCGGTGGCCCCTGAACCTCAACCAGGCGCCCCAGGGTTTGCTCCGTTGAACTTTCCGATGCGGTCTGTAGAGCAAAGAATGGCAGTGCAGTCGGATGTGGAAGCCAATCAGTATACATTGAAGTCATGTGTGGAAACCATGACTGCGGTGACAAACTTGTCGAACCGGCTGCAGAGTAGGGCAAATGAGGTGCAGCAGTTAAACTCCCAGCTGGCTCTGCTCCAACGCATGTATAAGGATGCGCGAGCAGAGATAAGCGTGCTAAGGGCAGAAAACAAGGAGCTGAAGCGGAAGGCCACCGTGATGTTCCGATTTGGAGGGCCGCCATATGTTGCAGTGGAGGAGCATGGTGGAGTGATCGTGCCCAGTGGAGTGGGAAACACGGAGGCAACACCGGCAAGAGTCGCCCAGGACGGAGGCAAAAAGAAGAGACCTGCAGTAGAGTAGAGAAGAAAAATCCCACTGTGGGTGTGGGTGTTTTGTTTTGGTTTGTTTGTTTGTTTGTTTGTTTGTTTGTTTTTTTTTTTTTTTTTTTTTTTTTGTGTGTGTTGTTGTAAAATGGTGATCGGGGTGAGCCCCAACATGAATAAAATGAGTGTGGTAGCAGTTCTTCTTCGTCTGCTGCTTTTTTTTTTTTTTTTGTTTTGAATAAAAAAAGAAGAATACAATAAAATAGAGAAAGAAAACAGAGAATATTTATGAGGGGAGGATGTGCAGGCGGTGGAATATATTAAAGAGGTTTGGATGAGTGGGTGCAGAGAGGAAGATTGGTTTAAAAAATAAAAAAAAAATAAAAAAAAAGGTACATGATGAGGATGATAAAATGAATTAGATATATATATATATATATATAGATAAAAGAGAAAGAAGGTTGGGCGGTGGGTTGATTAAAAAAAAAAGGGACCATGTGTATAGGTCTGATTAAAAAGGGACCAGAGAGAGAGAGATAGTGGGTTGATTAAAAAAACAAGAATGTGGGTGTATGGGACAGTGAACGAGGGAACTGGGTTAATTGAAGAGCTTGAAATCTATGGATGATTCTCATCGAAGAGAGAGATCTTCAAATCTTCAGCGTAGATCCGAAGATGAAAGCCGCGAAGGTGGCGATGCAACCGACGGCGAGCGAAGGAGAGACCGCAGATCCGAAGATGAAATCCGCGAAGGTGTGTAGACATTGGTGCTAACACGTCTGCCGAAGGTGGTGGTGAAGATGAGGGTGACTGTGTTGGTTATGCTGGGCTGCTGCTGTGTATGGTATGTACATGGAGTGAGTGAGAGAGGTGGCTGGGTTTGCCGTGTGTTCTGCTATGGTCTGTGAGGTGCCGAAAGAGAGAGATTGATCCAAGGTGGTTGGTTGGTCCCAGAGAGAGCTGAGAGAGAGAGATCAGTGCATGTTCTTCCCCATTGATCAAACCGTCAGAGTAGTTGATATTGTTGACACATTCAGGCTCCAGGAGCAACCTCCTTTTGATAAGAAGTTGTTCGTTGCATATATAAAGAAGTACATCAAGTTGTTGACACCCAAGCTGGAGGGAGACAAGCAAGAGGAATGTAAGAAGAGGATGCAGAGGGTCGGAAGGGATGATGCCAACGAAGGTATAAAGAAGGTATGTGTAGAGGTCCAGCGGGTGGCCAAGGCGAGGTTGCCGCCCGCCGGTGAAGCGGAAGTACTAAGGTGTTAACCTTGCTCTGATACCATGTAAGAATTTATGTATTATTGATTGATTGATTTGTTGATGTGTTACAACTCCTATATATAGAAGAGAAGATGGTAGTAGGTGTAGGTGGTAGTGGAGGTGGTAGGTGGAGTGGGTGGTAGTGGAGGTGGTAGGTGGAGTGAGTGGTAGTGGTAATTTACATTTACACAATTTACATTAACAAAAGGACTTCACCTTTGAGATTGACTAGTACAAGATCAAAGGAATATGAATCGAGGCACTGCTTGCAAACTTGACTCATGAATTAATAAATCATCCATGTATGGGACAAAAGCCTCATGTCCTCAAGATTCTTGCACGCATATAGATGGCTCATGCTACAAGATTCGGCCTCCATGTTCATTTCTTTAAATTATTGATTCGTTTCCTCTATAATGCCTTACCGACCAGTGATCATATAATGCGGCATAAGAAAATTTTCACATATTTCTTGATATAACTAAAAATACAAGACTACCTCCATTTTATATCTTATCAAGCAATATAATTATAGTTAACCAAAACAAAATAAATATGGTGAGTATGGTCTGCTGTAATTTGAGGACTGCTTGTTTGGTTTGGTACCTGGCTTGCCACACTTGGTGAGTAGGGTCTGCTGTTATGGTTTGGTGTTTTGGGTGGCATTAAGGTGACCTGGGTTGTTTTGGTTACTTGGTGGGATCTGAACTGGGTATCACTTACTTGGTGGATGGGGTTTGTGTATCTGTTTTTATGCTGTTAGATCTGTGTATCTGTGTATCTGTTGGTAACACCTCTGCTGTCTCCTCTGAAGCTGTGTTGGTATATCTGTTGTTTTTGGTTCTTGGTATATCTGTTGGTTTTCTGCTATTTTTGGTTCTGTGTATCTGTTGGTAATACCTCTGCTGTCTCCTCTGAAGCTGTGTTGGTATATCTGCTGTTATTGGTTTTGTGCTACCTCTGCTGTGGTGTTTTTGTGTATCTGCTGTGTTTTTCCTTGTCAGTTGCATGCTCAAAAGCCTGAACAGATTCCTTTCTTGACTCATTTTTTATTGGGTCATCTTTGTTAGGCACTTCGGGAACCCCATCAGACACTGTTTTAGAATTGAACCCTCTTTCTTTCTCTTCTTATCTTTTGATCCAACCTTTTTCTCCTCCAATGAAATATTATGCATATCCTCCAAGGTAGAGTTACATTGCTCCATATTTTCAACGAGAGAATCTGTACTTTGCTTTTTCTTCTTCTTTTTATCTTTAGATTTACCTTTTGCCTCAGAATCAGTTTTATTGCTGCTTTTTGAAGATGCTAAATCTTTGGATTTATCTTCAGTGGCCATTGGCAACAAATCTGATTGTTCTTGTCCTACATGATATCCATTTTGACTAAGTACATTGATGAAATATTTGGCATTTGCTTTTACAAAATCTAAAATGTCTCTTACAATGTTTTTGTAGAACAACTAAAAATTGATAGATCAATCTGTTTTTCTAATTGTCATTATACTGGAAGACCTTGACTGCCACTACATGTATAATGTAGGTGCCTAATTGCTTTGCCTTTGGATATTTATATTTTTAGTTCAAAATTTTAGCATAAAGCAAAATGACGAAAATAAAAAAGTAAATATGGTACATGCTTGAAGAAAACACTAAATTTGGTTTTAGTGCCTTTGGCTTGCTAGATTCCTTGGTCACACTGAATCTTTCTTATGTGTTCAATTTGGTTTTAGTTCTTATTCTTGTTTGTGGTGCTTATTGATTTGTTAGTGGCTTTGTTCCATGGAATTTCCGTTTGCCCATATCACAGAATTTTGTGGAATCTTGCAGATGAGAAATAAACTTAATATTTACTATTGTAATATACAAATTCTCTGTGTCAATGCTATAAACATGTCTCACATGAAAACTTTTTAAACGAGTTTTTTGTTTCTCAATGGGCAGGATGCAGTAACTGTTGTGGGATAACCCCTTGGAGGAAATACTATTTCAGTGACCAATGAGGTGGTATCGCGAATAGAGGTGTGTTTATTTATCATAAAAATATAATATTATGTGACAATTAGTTACTTATATTCCACTGCCCATAACTTTTGACTTGTTTTTCCCTTCTCTATATCTGAACAACAAACCTCATCTTGACGCTCAAGTTGTACATTGTTTTTAATGACAATGATCTATCTAATTCATGCTATAAGTCTAATGAACTGTATATTATTGTCTAGATAGTGAGTGACAACTTTCATCATCTTTCATTGGAGGAAAAGTGGTGGAGGCTCATTGATTGCTGCCAAAAGATGAAAGTCTGTCACCTTTGAATTAAGACATGGAGATTAAATTAAGAAAACTCCATCTGTATTCCCAGAAATACAAATAAACAATACAGGAAAACGAGAGAATGATTTAGGAAAAGAATAATTAATGAATTATTTTGAATCAGATTCTAGGACTACTAACGGGCAGTTGCATCACAACAGATATGATTATTTCAAACATGTATTTTTCTTAAACCATGCTAGAGATTCTAGAGTCAAAAGCAACAAAGTGGTAAAAAGAGTAATCAAGGATTTTTTTTTGAATTGGTGTTGAAAGCAGTAAAACTGTAATCCCATGGTATTACTTATCCTCCTTAATCCTGATCACAATTTCAAGGTATCCAATCCGGCAATCAAACATGCCCTCAGTTTTTCTATAGACATTGTTTTAGCAGCAATTTATTCTTACTTCTGTCATTCCGTAGAAGATTATTTACCATGCATTATTTTACAACAATATGAATGGTATAGAAGACAAATTTATAAATTAAAAACTGAAGTGTAAAAACCCAAGAGTAACAAAGATGAAAACATTAAATGCACATTGTTTCTTGTTTAGTCTAATGTAAAGTGAACCCAGTCTATCGAATTTGAGAATTCTCCATGTGTTTTTGGGCAATTGGTTCATGATTTTAGTTGAAAAAGTGCGAAGCTGAGGCTTACAGGATTTGGTATCATTACAAAATATTACAATTTAACATGGTCATTGAAAATGATTACACCTTTGCACCCAACAATATCTTATATTATAATATAATATAATGGTCATGAACTTCAATTCTTTCTAGAAACAAATAAGAAGGTTCCATTGGCAACAAATCTGATTGTTCTTACCTTCAGTGGCCATTGGCAACAAATCTGATTTATCTTCAGTTTGATGAAGAGAAACAGAAACTCCTTTTATTTTCTTCTTCTCTTTAAACTCTACTTGAATCAGTGAGCAAATCATTTGCTAGTATCTCCCTGAAGTTCTTAGTAGATTCAGAAAATTTATCATTGGTTCTAGATTGATTTGCTGTAGCATTGCTATCACTCTCATCACTTTTCTTTTTCTTTTTCCTTCCCACAGTTTGCTCAAAGGCAGAACAGTGACTGTGTCCATCTTTTTTGGTAATGCGGTCAGTCAGCAATTCTTTAATTTCAAAGTAGTAGTATTAGATCAAATCTAAATATTAATCAAATGAACTAAAAACTGCATGCATTTTAAAAGAATGAGTGGTGGGAGTGAAATAGACACACACAGTTGTTGCACTCGATCTTGTTGAACTCAAACTGTCTCTCAATCAATAGCCTTCAAGTTATTTTTCTTAATATTCTTTTGTGATTCAATACTTTGCTTTTGCAGCCTTGCTTGTTGAAAATGGGAAATTTCATCTTCTAAACTGCTGCTACACTACACTGCTCTGCTCTGTGTACCATCCTGTGTAGCAGTTTTTTCAAAGTGCTGCTGACCAGCTGTCAAAGCCTCCTTGTGAAAGAGCTAAAACAATTATTTCGATCTAGGAGAAGGAAGGAATCAAGCAATTTCGAGTTTACAGGGTATATTTTTTTTTTATTTGACCAAAGTTTGTTGAACTTTTTCACAGAATAATTATCTAGTTGTCATCTAGTATGTTACTAAGTTACCTATCAAACACTAAAATTGATATTCAATTGTTTGTTACGTACTTGATATTTCCAAAATTTAATGGTATTTGATTACAATTCTAGATTCTAGATTATTTGAAACTCTAAAATATCATCTTAGTGTATTTGCTAATCATTTTGAGCATTAATGCATGTAACTAATTTTAGTAGTTTTTGTGGATGTAATTTGTTAGCAAGTGGGAAGTTCAAGATGGACAAAACATGGGTACATTTTCCAAGGTTTATTTCTAAACACAACCATAAACATGCTTTCAAATGTTAAGTTACTCATTTTGTTTGGATGGAATTAATAATAATTTAAAGTTTTCAGAGTATCGAATGAGTATGTGGACGGGGCGAGAAAATTTGTCAACATGGCTAAGGAAAATTCAAGGAATACTGATATGATCATATGCCCTTGTGGAAGTTGTTGAAACCTGTCATAACAACATTGTGATATTGTTTTCGAGCATTTGGTCATGGTAGGGATGGGTTCTAAATATACGTCATGGGTTCTTCATGGGGAACGACTAAGTGAATATGAAGAAGTTCAGGACAAAGTCGAAATTCCGGAGACATATAGGCTGTTTAGAGATGTTTATGCACATGATGATGTTTGACAACCTAGAACTGAAAGTAGAGAGAGGGAGTTCACACAAGCATTAGAAGATGCTAAAACTCCTTTATATCCAGGTTGTACAAAGTACGCTGAAACTCCTTTATATCCAGGTTGTACAAAGTACACTAAGTTCTCAACAATTGTCGCTTTATACAAACAAATTGTTGGCCTGCAAAGTTGCAATACTGTTCAAATTGATTAATTTGTTAACCCTTTTGGAAAAAGTTGATTGAAATAAGCAGTGCAAGCCTCGATTAAATGCAGGTTAAGTCACTTGAGATTTGGTTTGCCTGAAGCTTAATCAATGGTTTTAGATTCTTGGTAAATAGGATTGAAAGTGGAGTGTTTTTATTTTATTTTATTTTTTGTTAAATATTGTTTTTTTTTTTTTTTTTCCAACTCAACCTTCTCCCAAGACTCAAATAGTAATGTCATTTTATAATTTTGCAGAACAAGGGCTATCATTTTATGGATAAGGAAGAACCCGGGAAGGAGGTTTCTAAGGACGTGACTCGGGAGTCACTAATTGCTCTCTCTTATCGTCTACCAGAGAAGGATGTTGCTCTAGGTTTCTCACCTGAAAATTTGAATAATGAGAGTAAAGCTGTGCATGGGGCATCTGACAAGAGTTTTGATGAAAATTTGAGATTAGTGTCTGACATGCTACCAAAAGATAACGCACTTGTGCAATCTACATATTCAGCAAAGAAGTTGCTTAAGCCATTTGATCTTGGGTATGACAAAATACATGCTTGTGTCAATGATTGTTGTTTATTTAGAAAAGATTTACAGCATATGGAGGCATGCCCGAAATGCAATTGTTCACGTTGGAAAGTAGATAAGTGAACTAAGAAGATTAAAAAAGGGGTTCCAGTGAAGGTGTTGCGTTATTTTCCAATAATTCCAAGATTTAGAAGAATGTTCAGGTCACAAGAAAAAACAGAACAATTAACTTGGCATTCCACTCACAAAAGTCAAGATGGAAAGATGCGACATCTAGTTGATTCATTGGCATGAGATGCAATTGATCACAAGTGGCCCTTTTTTGCATCGAATCCACGAAACCTTCGACTTGGTCTTGCAACAGATGGATTCAATCCCTTTGCAAATTTGAGCTCAACGTACAGTTGTTGGCCAGTGATGTTAGTGACTTATAATCTTTCTCTATGGTTATGCATGGCAAAGGAAAATATAATGTTGACATTGCTTATACCAGGACCAAGGCAACCAGGGAATGACATAGATGTGTATCTGCAGCCACTTATAGAAGACCTACAAGAATTATGGAATAATGGTGTGGAGGTCTATGACGCAGCCAGCAAGTCTATGTTTAATTTGAAGGCTATGTTGATATGGACAATAAATGATTTTCTATCTTATGAGAACTTAGCTGGATGTGCCACAAAAGGGAAAGTTACATGTCCTGTATGTAGCATTAACACATTCTCGCAGTGGTTGAATCACAGTAAGAAGACAGTGTACATGGGCCACAGGCGATTTCTATCATTGGATCATCCATTTTGAATGAAAAGAAGTTGGTTTGATGAAAATCAAGAACTTGGGGGGAAGCCTAAACCATTGAGTGGATTTGATGTGTGAGATGCAGTAAGGGACATTAAAACTACTTGGGGAAAAACTATAAAGGAAAGGAAAAGAAAAAGGGCCCAGACCCAAAAGAAGGATGACCAAAAAGAGTCAGATTGTGTCCAACCATGGAAGAAAAAGTCCATATTTTTCAATCTACCATATTGGAATGTAAGTCCTTGGAAAGTAGGATTCATATTCTTTTGTCTATCGTTAGCCTTAGTTAAACTTTTTCTTGTAATTTTTTAAATAATAAATCTTTTGTTGATGTTGTAAGCATTGCTTTTATGTCATAACTTGGATGTGATGCACATTGAGAAAAATGTTTGTGAAAATTTTTTATGCACACTTTTAGATGTTAAAGGGAAATCAAAGGATGGTCTTAAGGCTCGACAAGATTTAGCAGAAATGGGAATTAGAAGTGAATTGCATGCAGAGGATAAAGGATTCCATTTTTACTTGCCACAAGCATCACATACACTTTCAAAAGATGAGAAGAAGATTTTTTGTTCTAGGCTACAAGATTTGAAGTTGCCTGATGGTTATAGCTCAATTATTGCTAATTGTGTTTCATTAGAAGAATGCAAGTTAGTTGGACTCAAGTCACATGATTGTCATGTCCCGTTTCAACAATTGTTGTTAGTTGCATTGAGAGGGCTTTTGCCAAAAGGACCAAGGAATGCCTATTCTAAATGTGTTCTTTTTTCAATCAAAGGGTGATTGATAAGAATAAGATAGAACAATTTGAAAATGATGTTGCCGAGACATTATGTATGTTAGAAAGATTCTTCCCTCCATCATTTTTTGATATTATGGTACACTTAGCAATTCATATAGGGCGAGAAGCTCGCTTATGTAGGCCAGTGCAGTTTCGTTGGATGTACCCATATGAAATGTGAGTCTATACCATATTTTAAATATAAGCATTGTTTTTTCTCTAACATAAATAAACTTTTAAAAAAGTTGTTAAGCTGAATTTTATTGTTGTTTAGATACATGAAGATACTCAAAGGTTATGTTAATAATAGAGCAAAACCTGAGGGATGCATAACAGAATGCTATCTAGCTAAAGAGGTCCAACAATTTTGTAGTGGGTATATGAAGAAAGCAGCTGAAATAGGTGTTCGACATATCTGTAATATAGAGATTGAAAGTGACACAATACTAGAAGGACGCCCAATTACTTTGAGAAAATCAATAGCGATACCAGATGATGTGTTGCAAATTGCTCATCGATATGTGCTGATAAACAGTGCAGAAGTCCAACCTTATCTAGAGTAAGTATGATAAGTTAAATACTCCTTTGTAGTTGACGATTCAAAGAATGGTGGGTTCTTACTGTTTTACTTTCTTATTAGGATGCATGCGGAGGAGCTTAAGCATTCTGATAGGTGTTTATTGAGGGATGCTGCATTACTACATTCTAGACAAATGGATACTTTTTGCCAATGGTTGAAAGAGAAGATCAATTCTTGTGGTAGTGAGGTGTCGAATACATTGAAATGGCTTGCAGCTGGCCCAAGAACTGTGTCATACTTGGGTTATGTCATTAATGGCCATCGCTTTCATACAACCAATGTTGAGAGGGCTACACAAAATAGTGGTGTTTCCATCGAAGTAGAAACTCTTTGTCGAGCTAGTAAGAGAGATACCACACAAGTTGTGAGAAAATCTCTTTTTATGGGGTTATTAAAGAGATTATTTTGTTGGACTATTGTAAATTCCAAGTCCCTTTATTTAAATGTGATTGGGTAGCTACTGAAAATGGTGTCAAAGTTGAAGTTGTGAGTGGGCTGTCTTATTTTTATTTTTTTCATGTGTCATAAAGAGTTCTAAAAAGGCAGCAAAAAGACATAGAAAAAAGCAAGAAGCTATAGTTGCTGCCACAAAGGCTAATAGAAGTGATGGACCCATTAGAATTTTAGATGTAGGTTCCAATACTCGACAAATTGAATCACCAAATGCAGATGAAGTAGTTGACTCTGGTCAATAACCAAAGAAGAAAACTAAGGGGCCGTCAAAGTTAAAGATACATGACAAAGGCAAACAAAAGCATGATGAGATTGATTTTAATGAAAAGAACCAACCGATATGACAAGAATCAGTGCACTTATCAACCTTAGAAGGGATCTTAGCTCAAGAGATGGTGCCAATTAATATAGATTATTGGTCTAAAGTTCTAGATGAGATTAAGGATAAGTTATGGGCTTGTGTGAAGGTAGTATGTTTATGCAATTAATTTCATACATCAATTCATTATTTTCCCTCCTCTTGTAATATTTAATGTCTGGTTATATGAAATGCAACTTAGATACAAAATACATGATATCCACAAGACACATGTGATGCAAAAGTTCGCAAAATTGTGGCGCAATTACAAGTCTAAATTATCAAGAAAAGTAAGAACTCTCGCTGCAGCAGGTAAAGGTCATTTAGCACGTAATATTGTCCTCACCAAACTTGATAAGATTGGAATGGATGAATGGAAGGCATTTGTGAAAAATCAACTTTTAAAAAGCTTCATTGTAAGTTTTTTTTTCATAACAGTTTTATGTAGAAACTCATTTTTTTTTTTCATAAAAATTAAGATAAAGATTACAAATTCTTAAAAAAATGTGGGCATTTCAAATGTTTACACTTAGGAAAAAAGTGAAAAATTCAAAGAGATGAGAGCAAAGCAGAAGGTGTTACACACGATGAGTAAAAAAGGCTATGCATGATTGGAGGAAGACATGGTAAGTTTGGCAATATAAATGACATTTATTTCGAAAGCATTTTGATTTTGTTGCTTCTACTTTTGTACTATGTTTTATTTTATTTTTTATTTTTTATTTCTTTTCTAGAAAAATCAAAGCCAAGGCCCAGATTCCATATCTAGAGTGGATGTTTGGATCAAAGGATATACAAGACAGAAAGGGGAAACTTGTCAATGAAGTGCTTCAGAAAGCAATGGTATGAATTAGCTTAATATGTTATTAAAGCTTGTGATTTCATTCAATTCAATTGAAAGATTGTTGATTGTTACTTTACAATTGCTTTACAATTGAAAGATTGCTGTTTGCTGTGCTGTTTTGTTTGGGCTGCTGTTGCTGTGTTGTTTTGTTTTGGTATAGATGTTGAACAAATTGCCAGTTTGTTTTGCTTTTTTTTTTTTTTTTTTTGATATGTAGAGATCCAGTTTGTCTTAAACAAAACCTATAAAGTTATGCTTGTGATGTTACTTCATTTCTTCAATTTGTTTGATAATTACTTGTCTTATTGTGGTGAAGTAACTCAGAGGTGAGTTTTGTACCTATTTTTGTCGTTAGCAGAGTTGGTATGTCCTCTTCCTTTTCTTCTTCTTTGGATATAAGTCCAAACTATGAATTTTTGGTTTTTGGATTTGATTGGAGAAGAAATATTAGTGTTATTGTTTTCCTGAGACTTGAACTGAGCATTACTATCAGCAATATGCCCTAATTATGCTCAATAAAAGGAATGTGGGTGGTGTTTCCTTTCAATTTATGAAGTAACTCATAGGTGAGTTTTGCACCTGATTTTGTAGTTAGCAGACTTGGGTTCCTTATCATAAATGCTACATATTGCAGAATAAGGTTCAAGAGCTTCACAAGCCTTCTACAGAAGAAGGGTCAATGTTTATAAAAAATGATGCAATTGTTCAAGCGTTTGGTCCAGAACGGCGTGGTAGTGTTAGAGGGCTTGGATTTGGAGCATTGCCATCGAAAGTTGATGCACAGGCATATTAAAATCAAAATATGAGACAACTAAATGAAAAATTGCTGCTATTAGAACAAGAACTCCAGGAGATGAAAGCTGAAATGTTAAAAGGAAAAAGGCAAACTAAGGTTAAAAAAAAAAATGAACAATGTCACAACATATGAGGTCAAATTTGTCATCCTATAAAATTTAACTATTTTTTAACTTTGGTACTTCCTGTAAATCAAAGTATAAAAAATGCAGCGGATAAAATATTTAGATCATACCTTTAGATGATAGAACCTCGTGGGTAAATCACGTGCTTCCAGAATCTGATAAACCAACCCAACAGTGAAGTGATATTACAGAATGAATATCACCCACACAAATCACAGTGCAAATGACTTGATCGTTGTTTTTGGGAGAGAGTCAGTATATGGGTAAAACTCAGATCATACGTTGTTTTTTCTCTTAATCACCCATAACCCATATACCAGATATATAATGTGTTATTATTATCTATCCATATTAGTTAATGGAGATAATATCTGTATCCAGAGTGGTTATCCTAAATAGGTTTGAATTCAATTTCAAAACCTATTTAGATAAGATTTAAATTCAAATTCAAATGGTCATGCCACATGGGCACCCATTACTAACATCTCCCACTCGCACATGAGTTGGCATGACACTGCCACATCTTTATCTCAATCTCTCCAAAAAATGAACAATCTCATACTAGCCACTGCACCGTGCGACTGCTGAGAACACCTGCATGTGGGAGCTCTATACTAGAAACTCAAAATAAGCCAGCATAGAGACATCTACCCAAAAAGAACAGAAATAGTGTCTCATATACCCTAGATCCATCTAATTACACCGGTCCAAAAAAAAACATCTCTAATCCCTCAAAAAGAGCATGTTTGACCCTCTCAATTCTTGCAATATATTCACACTCAATTCGCCTCTCATACAGAGCGATGTGAGTTGTCGGCAGTGAATATACAACAGTGGTGTAATACTAGATGATCTTCCCTTTGCGCTCATGCCATTTAGTTTAGGATTGACTGCTTTCCCAGTGATGTCCCTTAAGGCCGAATCATGCATGACCGCAGGCAACATACCAAAGTAGCAGAACATCAACCCCTTACCTTATGATATAGTCAAAAGTCACAAAAGGGTACATAAATGAAAGTCATATCAATAATGACACGTAAGACTCACACGGTGAGGAAGTAGGGATCCATTCTCTCACCTCATTACTCGGTCGCCAAGCACATATAGTATGAATACATGCTACGGTGGAGTAACTCTTCCATAGAGAGTGACGTCATACTCGATACACCGTACAGATATTAGTCTAGTCACTTTCTAGCGCCTAACCCGAATTCTCTATTTGCTCACCTTCTAGGCGCCAAATGAGATCTCGCATCTGGCTAATCATAACAGACACAACATGGAAAGTGGGTACTAACATCCATGTTTGGTCCTTAACACGACCTCATCTTGGTTGTAACCAAGGCGACATGCATAGTGGATTATTTAAGCCTCTCTTGGCTCCAAATAAAAATAAACCACCAGTCTCATCCTTACTCGCTCCCAAGCGCCAAGGGCGATTGCTCGTGTGAGTGAGCCAATCTTGCCTGCTGACATCATCATCTGCTAATCATTATGACACAAACCATAATAGTGTCAACATCCTATCATCTCAAAATAAGTGATCGATTTTAAAAAAAAAAAATTAACCACAGCTTGCGCAATTATAGATTCCAAACATAAGCCTTATCAGCACCTCTTGCGATAAGTATATACAACAGAATCCACCATGTGCGCCTCACATGAAGTAATTTAAGATCACTACCTCTTGCGCAATAACCTCTCTAAAGATATTTTGGTGACCAATTTGCGTTCATTCTTAGTGCGCCCAACTAGCACAGATGCGCCCAACTAGCGCATTGAATCTTACAATGAGCAAATTAATATACTACTAGTAAAGCATTTTATCCACAGTCTAATGAGCAAGGTCAATGTCTAAACAACTCAGTTGACCATTTACCAAAGATAACACTTATCATGCCGAATACGCCCACATAGCGTACTTTAGGCTCCCACAACAAAGAAAAGATCGAGGAATATAGGTCCTCCCAAAGACAATCTGAGGATTCACTCAATAGCTAAGGCTCTGGCTTTTACCGATAGGTAAGTCAATGGATTTGCAATTTTGCATCTAGAATCATTCTAGGATATTCTCTATGTAAGTCATCGAAGACAAACCGAGAATTTTCTTAAAACAATCCCTAAGGATAGTACATCCGAGCATATAAATTACATCACCCATGTCCATCATATCTAAAATATAGGACTGCCCACCCTAGGTGGCGACAACCTTATAAATTCCTGACTCATAATGACTAAGTAAGGAAAAACTTCTTTTGGACCATTGATCATGCCTCAGTGGTCTTCATCGATCATCGTTGCCCTATCATGGCTTGATGAAATCTAAGAACCACTGTTTGGATAACTGCTTTAGGCTGTAAAAGATTTATTGGAACTAGCAATCTTTTTGCGCTCCTAACTTTTCACCATAAAAGCAGAAGGTAAATCCCTACGGATATACTTATCCAATTCTCTAACGAGAAATCGGGTCACAATGTCCACAAATCAATGTTCCGAACTTATGTCAATCATAGCCTAAGTCAAAATGACCTCACTCCCTCGGAGGAAGTCTTCTCATGGTCTACACTTTCCTCAATGGTGCGACTTTTCGGTATCTAGCGAGCCTTATGCCTCAACAATGACTATCTAAATTACGCATAAATTTAGAACGGTTTTGCGTCATAATGGAAAGTTAACCAAATTATAGAAATGATTAATCCTCAAAGACTTTGTCTTAAACTGCGCAACATTGATCCACCTTTTAAAAACAGGGGACTAGAGCCTTTGGCATTATCCTAGGCTCTTTATCATCTTGCGGAGCAATCATGAATGTTTCCCTCTTAATCACCCAGTGATGACGAGGAAAATTTTTACATTTGCTACCACACAACTAAGAATGTAGAGTATTCTTCTCTAATGGAGTAATCCATTAGTAGGCACATCACTCCCACTGTCCCTAGGATATTGGAAAATTCTTTCCATTCTCAACTAGGCTACATAGAGCGCTATGTTTAGAATTCTCTATCTTATAGAGTTCCAAAAAACTCTATTCACGTCACCTTTACTAATAAAACTTTATGTGACTTAGTTACACTACCACAAAGCTGCTTACCTATATGCACATGACCCGGAGGGTTTGCATGACCGCATACAATAATGTGCCACACGACCCTTTTTGTTTACGAGACAGCATACAATAATGCGCTATAGAACCCTAGGTCTTAACTTCGCAATCTTATGAGAAGTAAAATAAAGATAAGTTGCTTAACGGTTACAGATCGCCCATTGATGGCTCTCCGCTAACCTCTTACTCAAAATGGAGTGTAAAATCTAATATGGAGGGCACTTAGTTAGGGATATAGGCAACAAACTAGTGCAATTTCCAATTGGAAAACATTTTGCGCCATTATCCACCTAACATTAACAATATTTAATTCCTTATCTCTACTACACCATTGTGTTGTTGAGTACTAGGAATAATCAATTTTCTAAGCATCCATCTCTCTTCACAGAGTTTTCTAAAAAAAACTCAAATAGATACTCGCCACCTTGGTCAAAACTAAAAGCATAAAAGCTCTTATCTAATTGATCTCGACCTCATATGTGCAATGTCAAAAATCATCTCAAAACTCTTGACTTATGGGAGATCAAATAGTCTTGACTCAGATGCGTATCGTAATCTATAAATGTGTCGAGATTGAGGCTTAGCTATCATACCCTCACACATATCTAGTCACAAAATATCATAGTGGACTAAATGCGCCAAAACAAATGACCTTCTATGGCTTTCCTACTTACTTGTGCGCACCCATTGCGAACAAAGTTACACATTCATATAAGAGTAGGATGTCATAAGCGAGTGGGCCCGATAAGGCCTACTCAAACCATCGTGTCATCATCTCATTAATGTGATTAAGTATAATAAGCCACTGGTCCATGACCAATGTCATAAACTAATTCCAATCATCTTAATGTGTGAGTTCTCGAAGACAAGTTTTAAAGGTTTAGGCCCAACTAGGTAATGACTCACGACTAAGTCATATTCACTAGATCATAAAAAAGGATGTCATGGAGATATCAAGTGCGCCTAAGTCGCAAATTTAACTAGTAAGTGCTAATCCCCTGCACCTTCAAGTCAATTTTATTCTCCATACACTTTACTGCATCTAGTTGAAAGATGACGATACTCCTCTTGCCATCTCTGTTTCTCGCTTCATAGTTACTTGCAATTAATTCTACTATCCACAAGAAGGAGTGAATAAGCTATCAACTATGACAGCTCCTGAAGTAACTTAAGCGCGAATTAGGCCAAAGAGTCTAATTCAACATAATGCTCTTACAAGCGATGCGTCAAATTCTTAGAGTCATAACAACCTTGTCAACCTTGATCTTTTCATTACTATGCTGCAACGTCTGCGCTTAGTGGTAAACGTTATTTCAAAACGTTAGCCTAGCTAAGGAATCATACCAAGAAGCCCCTCCTCATGTCTCACACTCAAGTGTGGCACAGTAAGTGTTCAGACTAAGACCAGTCGGCATTGTTAATAGATTTTGCAGCTTCTAAGCGCTAATCTTTTCACTTAGTGTTAATAGATTTTTGCAGCTACTAAGCGCTAATCTTTTCACTTAGTGTTAATAGATTTTTGCAGCTTCTAAGCGCTAATTTTTTTCACTTCACGTGATATTTCTACGCACACTATTATAGTGCATGAAATTTCGCTCAATCCACTCTGAATAATTGGGTAGAGAGCAAAACACTGCTCATACTGGCTACTCGTCTTACACTTAATGACTAATTTATTTAAGCTCGCATTTCTTGGATGACGTGACTCTTGAATGTTACTTCATCCAATGATGTAACATTATTTACAAATCAAATTACAAAGTCAATCCGCGCAGCTCATTAGTCAAGATCATATACTGATCTATTGAGGGCTTACTAATTTCATAACTCCAAAACTCGCCAACCAAAAACTACGTAGTATGCCGCTAACCATAGCGCACACATTAGTTTTTATTGTGCCATACAAGGCAACAAAACAACGGCGACTTTGAGTCATATTTCCTTACTTTAGCTCAATTAAGGTTTGACCTAAAGTCTCCAAGACTTTTGCTCATCTAAAGAATGGGATTAGTTTGTTCACATTTGAACATCTCTACTAAGTCTAGGTCAACTAAATTAACTTCCATAAGCTAAATCAATTTAGAGAGAAATTCGCATTAGGATTAATTTGATTAGCATAATATAATTTTGCCACAAAAATCTAAATTAAATAGTGACAATATTACACAAGTCGCAAGATCGAAAATCCGCTATGCTCGTAATCATCTCTTGCGCCACAGGTGACAATTATCCAAAATTTAATTTAATTTATGCGCAAAATATTGGTTTTCGGGAGTTAATCTACAAAGATTTCTCTCAACCGAATAACCTCCCACTGACTATGGCATAAAGCATGATAAATTCCATACAATAGCATCTTAATGTAAATTTACAAATAACTCATGCTATATTCATTTAATAATGGAATTCAAATAAATAAATAAATAAATAATCATGCTCCTCTAATTACAACATATTACAAACCTAAAAAATATGTTGTATTCAATATTCAGATTATGCCATAATTAAAGTGTACATCATTTTGAAATTTTCTGAAATTTTTCTGAAATATTCTGGAATTTTAAATAACTAATAAACACACATAAAATTAGAAATAAAAAATCCAGAAACTGATAAACTGAGACAATACTACCAGTAGATAGTAAAACATTTCAGAAGTCCACAATAAAAATTTCAACCCCAGAAAATTATTTATGCAATACCAGAATCATTTTAAAGCATAAAAAATGAATTATTAACACAGAAAAAATATTTTTTATTTTCGTAAAATTTTCAAAATTTTACAGAATATAGAAAAATTAATTCTGAGTCTAACAGTACAAACCACGCATAAAACAAATATGTAATGAATTAATAATGACCATTTAACGTGATACAGAATTAAAAAACAGAACAAACAGTGCCTTAGGCATCAGCAGCCAAGCCAGCCAAGCCGCCGGAGGAAAACGGCGCGGCTCAGCACCGGCTCGGAGCGGCTCGACGCACGGCTCAAACGCGGCTCGGCGCTCGGCTCTAGCACGCGGCGCGCGCGCGAGGCGCGGACGACGTGCGCGTGGACAGCGTCGCTAACGCGCGCGTGATGGCGCGTGCAGGCTCGTCTGTAGGACGTCTGGCGCATGTGGGTGCGTGGCTGCGGCTCATGGCATCAGGTGGCGCGTGCATACCACGCGCCGCCTTCCAGGGTGTTTTCTGGTCCCATTTTCGTACTGCCAGACTCCATTTTCCAAAATAAAATCATTTATGGTCTTAAAAAAGACATTAATGATCATAAAAATGAAATATTTTGGATCTCTACCTCTTTTATAAATATACACATGATAAAAGAAAGCACGAAAATACCCATACATGGCTCTGATACCAATGTAAATCAAAGTATAAAAAATGCAGCGGATAAAATATTTAGATCATACCTTTAGATGATAGAACCTCGTGGGTAAATCACGTGCTTCCAGAATCTGATAAACCAACCCAGCAGTGAAGTGATAATACAGAATGAATATCACCCACACAAATCACAGTGCAAATGACTTGATCGTTGTTTTTGGGAGAGAGTCAGTATATGGGTAAAACTCAGATCATACGTTGTTTTTTCTCTTAATCACCCATAACCCATATACCAGATATATAATGTGTTATTATTATCTATCCATATTAGTTAATGGAGATAATATCTGTATCCAGAGTGGTTATCCTAAATAGGTTTGAATTCAATTTCAAAACTTATTTAGATAAGATTTAAATTCAAATTCAAATGGTCATGCCACATGGGCGCCCATTACTAACACTTCCCATCTTAGATATAAGGATATTTTACAAAGTTTATAAAAATAAAAAATTGATTAATACTTGCAGGAGCCAAGCAAAGGGGCAAATGGACACTCACATAGAGAAACCTAAGTAAACTTGTACATTTCTTATGCTTATGCTTTTGTTTGCTTGCTTTTCTATTTAAGCTTGTCATTTTGCGTATGGATTACATTAAGATTCTAAATTTAAGTAAGCAAATGCTTCTTGCCATTGTATTACAATTTTTTTAGGGTGAGGAAAACGGTAGAGGTGAACGCAGGGTGTATGGAGGTAGTGAACGTAGGATGCGCTCACAACAAAATATTTGGGTAAATTTTGTATGGCATTATTAATTTTCTTTTTTTTTTTATTTTTCTCGTGCTTCTGTTTTTGTTTGCTTGCTTGCTTTTCTACTCAAGAGCTTTTGTCAAATTTTTATATACATCCCACATCGTCTACAAAATTTGAATAAACAAATATAACTTGATATTGTATTATATGTTTTTTAGGGTGACGAAACCAATGAAGACGGTGAAGATATTTGGGTAAATTTTATGTGACATTAATAATAACTTTAATTTTATCTTCAATTCATTAGCTTATCTTATGTATTTCTTTCATGGTAGTTGCATGACGCAAATGAAATTGGAAATGGTGGATCCTTGGACAATGCCAAATGCAAATTGTTAAATTGGGATGGAATAAAGGTGGTGGTTGCGGAAGGCACAATTGCATCAACAGATTCTAAAGCATTGGTATATCACGTGCCTCTTGGCCCTAGGTGTTGGAAAGTATGGGTTAACCATGTCATAGTCAATGCGCCATTGTTTTGCCCTAATCGTGAGATTTTTGTGCTTGAGGATGCTATTGGAAGCATTGTTGCTTGGCCAATCCATTTCATTAGCTTTGACTTTGAGTAAAACTAACATCTATGGATAGTTTTTGAGGACTTTGATGAATAGATTTCTATAATTTTTGAATATTTTTGGGTAATATTTACAAACTTATATATGTACAGTTTTGGACGGTTTATAACTTTTTGAATAATTTAGAACTTAAGGATAGTCATTTTGGATGTTTTTGAACTTGCAGTTAGCTTTTGGATGTTTGGAATGTATATATTGACAATTTTTGAATGTTTATAACTTATAGATATAGTTTATTTTTTATGGTTGAAATAATATTGTCATGGTTGATTAATATTTTGTGAAACTTGTTTGTAATATTAGATTGTACAAAACAGGTCAAATAGAACTTACTGAATTTTTAAAAAAAAATGCGCATTCTACGGTAAACAAATTAGGTCATTATATAAAATATTCCACAGTATTCCATGTATGTCATGGTATGTTCAACTTATCTACGGCAGGCTGAGCAAGTTGTATTATATATTTTACGATGCACATTATTTGACCCACCAAATAATGACATGCAAAAATGATCGTAGAAAAAGTAACAACAACGCACAAAATCTGCCGTTAAATAGTTTTTAACGGGGTACTATAGTGTGTCATAGAAAAAGTAACAACGATGTACAAAATATGTCGTTAAATAGTTTTTAACGGCATACAAAGCATTTCGTTGAAAGTGAATGATTTTCTATGACTGGTCATAATATGACGTGCCGTTACACGTCGTATAAGGGTCTTTACGGCATGCATTGCGCGTCGTAAAAACCCTTTTCTTGTAGGGTTGGGTAAATTTATGACACATTTAGGGCATGCTTGGTTTGTCTTTCAAAATATGTTTTTGAAGAAAAAAGTTCAAAAACATGTTTGGTTGAAATTTTTATTTAAAAAAATTCAAAATCATTTTTATCTCTACTACACATTAATCAATCTCTTTTTTCTCTCTCCTCTCATTCTCAATCACTTTTTTTTTTTTCTTTTCATAACCATCTATTCAGCTACAAAATAATTTCAAATCATCTAAAACTTCAAAACCATTTTCAAAATATATAACCAAACAAATTTTTAAATTTTCTAAACTCTCTCCAAAAAATTATTTTTGAAATAATATCTCAAACCACAAACTTAAAATAAGGCCTTATTCTTTGCTAATAGACTTTCTAATTTTGCTACTCTTATACGAATATAATATATATATATATATATATATATATTTATAGTTATCAAGAAAAAATTATTATGTGGTTCGGAAACGTGGTGATGTTTGTTTTTTTTTTGAGAAAAAATGTTTTTAAATAAAAAAATTTCAAATAAAATTTTGAAAACCAAACCAAACCAAACATGACTTAATGCTCTCATCTTGCATTGTCACCAAATGTCAAACTCTATCAGTGTGTTTGATTTGAGTTTTTTGGATTAAATTTTTTAAAAATTGAGTTTTTTAATTTTTATATTTTTATTTTTATTTTTAGTGAATAGTTTTATTTTTAGTGAATAGTTTTATTTTTATTTTTATTTTTATTTTTATTTTTAGTGAATAGTTTTAAAATTTTAAACATTTTTTTTTACTTTTTTAGATGCACCTTACTTAGATGTATCTAAAAAGTAAAAATTTGTGAAAAAATATGTTAAAAAATTAATAAATACATAAAAATATAAAAAAATATATTGAATTCTCATATATATATTTTTTATATTTTTGGTATTTAATGAATTTTTAAAATATTTTTTTCACAATTTTTTTACTTTTTAGGTATATTTATGTTAAGTATGTCTAAAAATTAAAAAAAAAATCTTAAAATATTAAAAAAATTCACTAAAAAAAAACGAAAAAACAAGAAAAAAAAATATTTTTGAAAAATATTTTTGAAAAACCTTTACCAAGCAAAGTATTATTTCTTCATGTCTTAAAATAAAATTGTAAATCCTGTCTTTCTACGATTACAATGCCTCCGTTTGGGAAGTGGGTTCACTTTTTAGCTTTTTGACTTTTTTGGTTATTTTAGTTTAGGGCTAAAAAGTTTGATTTGGGAAGAGCTTTTTGGCTTTTTTGACTTTTTGGTGAGGTATCTTCCTGTTAAATTACCAATATGCCCTTTTTGCCTTTTTTTTTTTAATTATTTATTTTGGGTTTGGATTTGGCAAATTTTGCTTAAATGTTTTTTATTTATTTATTTATTTTTTTAATTTTCGGTTTGGATTTAGCGTATTTTGCTTAATTTTTTTTTATTTTTTTATTTTTTTTATTTTGGGTTTGGATTTGGCATATTTTGCTTACATTATTTTTTTTATTTTTTTTATTTTAGGTTTGGATTTGGCGTATTTTGCTTACATTTTTTTTATTTTGGGTTTGGATTTGGCGTTTTTTGCTTTTAAATTTTTTATATTTTTTTATTTTGGGTTTGGATTTGACGTATTTTGCTTAATTTTTTTTTTTAAGTTTTTTATTTTCGCTTTGGATTTGGCGTATTTTGCTTACATTATTTTTTTTATTTTTTTATTTTGGGCTTGGATTTGGTGTTTTTTGCTTTTAAATATTTTTTTATTTTTTATTTTTTTATTTTGGATTTAGATTTGGCGTATTTTGCTTAATTTTTTTTTAAGTTTTTTTTATTTTCTCTTTGGATTTGGCGTATTTTGCTTAAATTTTTTTTATTTTTGGTTTGGATTTGGTGTATTTTGCGTACATTTTTTTTTTGTTTTTTTTAATTTATTTTGGGTTTGGATTTGGCATATTTTGCTTAAATTTTTTTTTAAAAATTTATATTTTTGTCTTTTTTTTTATACATTAATTAGGTCTTGTGCTTTAATTTATGTTTTTTGCCTTCTTTATTTTTATTGGTATACAATAACTTATTTATTTATTTATTTGTAAATTACGTGGCGAATGGTAATTTATGTTTTCATGTTTTTTTTTTAAATGTTTTTGAAGGAGGCGTATTTTTGTCGTTATTTTTTTTAAATTTACAATTTTGTCATTTTTTTATTCACTCACATTAATTTATGTTTTTTTTTTCTTTTTTATTTTTATTGGTATACCATAACTTTTTTTTATTTTTCAAAAATGAGTTTTCATGTGTTTTATTTATTTCTAAATTACGTCGCGAATGGTAATTTATGTTTTTCTTTAAATATTTTTGAATGAGGCGTATTTTTCTCGTTATTTTTTTTAATTTACGTTTTTTTCATTTTTTAAGTTTTTTCTCGTTATTTTTTTTTTATTTATGTTTTTTTCATTTCAAGTTTTTTTTTTTTTTTTTTTTTTTTTTTTGCAAATAGTTTTTTCAAGTGTTTTTTATTTTAATTTTTATTTCATTTTCCTTGAAATGATAAAAAGTGAGGTTTTATTTTATTATCCTGTGTATTTTAAATAATTTAATTTTAATTTTAATTTCAATTTTAATGTTATTTTAAATTATTTAAATAATGTAAATAATCTAAAAAATTTAATAAGCGAAAAATTAAAATAAATATTCAAAAAATTTAAATCGTAAAAATTTATATAATTTAAATATTCAAAAAATTATCTTAACATTTAAATTTAAATAATTTAAAATGTTAATATTTTAAATTTAAAAACAACTCTACACTCAAATCGTAACCAAACACATAAAATAAAACTCAATTAATAAATTATTTTTAAAACTCATAACCAAACACATAACTCGAAACTCCATACTACTTTTACAATTCTACACTCAAAAAATAACCAAATATATAACAAAAAAATTAAAATATTTAAAAATATTTTTATAAATAGAGTTTGAATTTATTTTTATAACATATTTTAGCAAAAAACAAAAAAAATGTTTTTAATTTTTTTTTTTCAACTTTCTTTGTTAAATTTACGAAAAGGTGTATTTTGGGAAAATGTTTTTTTTTTATTAATTTTTGTGTGCTGCAGTTGATGGTGATGTCCAAAATTAACATGTGGGGGTAATTTCATAAATTGACCTTGGCATTGGCTGTTGGGCTGCACCTGTAAAGCTTTTATCCCCATGTGGCTAAAGAAGCCACCTTTATGGTGACATGGCTATTTTAGCCCAAGTTTGGCTTCCCAAACACCACTAATATTCCAAGTGCACCACTTGACCATATCCGAGACCACTAAGGGCAAGTTTGAAAAGTTTGAATAATAGTTTAAAAAAAAAAAGTTAATAAAAAAATTAAAAAGTTCAAAAGATATATAAAAAAAAAACTCAAAATTTTTCTTTCTTCTTTATTTTTTACACTTTTTAAAAATATCTTAATTTTTTTTATCTCTTATTTTAATTAAAAAATTAAAAAATTATTACTTTCTCCGTCCCATATTGTTAGTCCCTTATATAATTTTTTATTATCTAAAATATTATTCCATTTTCAAAAATTAAGGAATAAAATAATATAAATTTTCTATTTTACCTTTATTTTATATTCATTAACAACATAAAAAATACAATTATGACAATTGATTTTTCAAAAAAAAAAATGTATAATCAAGAGTAATTTTTAAAAAATTACTCCATCCATCCTAAAATATTAGTTATTTATTTCATTTTTCATTACCCTCAAATATTAGTCACTTTTTAAAAATCAAGGAATAAAATAATATGAATTTACTATTTTAGCTTTCTTTTAAATTTATTAATAACATAAAAAGTATAATTATGACCATTGATATTCATTAAAAAATATACTATCATAGGGTAATTTTAAAAAATTAATATTTTTAAAAAATAATAATTGTACTATCATAAAAATGATTTTTCAAACAAGATCATTATTTTAAAATGGAGAAAGTAAGATTTTGAAAATATAATAATTATATTATAAAAAAATTAAATTTCTTAAAAACAACTATTATTTTGAGACACAGTACTAAAATAATCTGTGCAAAACAATCCTAAAAATAACTTTAAAAATAAAAATAACTTCACATTTTCAGACATATTTTATTGGGGTAATTATTTAGGATTAGGAAATGCCATCACGTCAAGTATGCAATGGCCCAATGGGCTGCGGTTTTGTTGTTTTGAGTCGTTGAGCGTGGACCAATACGCTGTCATGGGTATATGAGTTCTAGGGCATCCACAGCGGACGCATTAAACATTGTTTGTCAGCCTTGTTTTGTAATGTTATTTTAGTAATTTTTTGATTTTTTAGTTAAAATATGAGATAAAAAAATGAATATATTTAGAATAATTTTTTTATTTTGTTATAAAATTATGTGCAAAAAGTAGAGAGAAATTTTTTTTTGACTTTTTGGTATAGATTGTTGACTTTTTGATTTTTTGAATGACATTTTAACTTGTAGACTAAAAAATAATATTACCAAACGAGGCCTAAATTCTAGCCAGTTAAAAATGACTTTAGGTGTATTTGATTGGATGGATTGGATTAGGAGAGGTTAGAATCCATTAGACTTAAATTATAGAATTGTGAATCCCCAAACTATTTGATTAGATTAGATGTGTATCTTGTATTCTTTTTCTTATGGGATTAAATGTTTGGAAATAATTATTTTTAGTAAATTCAATGTTTGGTTGGACGGACTAGATAATGATAAATGTTCAAAAGACTATTTTACCCTTATAATTTATAAATAATATTTTTTATTTAATATATAATTTTAAATTTGTAATTTATAATTTATAATTTAACAACGCTAAATTTTTTTAATTTATAAGGTAAAGCCATAATTTTTAATTTGTTATTTTTAATTAAATTAAATTTATAATTTATTTATTTTATTTAATCTATAATTTTAAATTAACAACACTAAAAAAATTTAATTTATAAGGCCATAATTTTTAATTTATTATTTTTAATTAAATTAAATTTATAATTTATAATTTACATTTTTATTTAATATATAATTTTAAATTAACAACACTAAAAAAATAATTTATAAATGTTCAAAAGACTATTTTGCTATTTTTCAATTGTTTACTAAGTAATAATATGAGGGTAAAATGGATATTTCACGTATTAATCCTATGGGATACCAATCCCATAGAAATAACCTCATCCCCCTTAGGAATGTTTAGTCCCTCATATGAGGGATATGGAGTCTGGTGGATTAAAATTGCAGCAAATGATGGACACTCCCCTTCATTAGATAAGCAATCTAAACAGTAAATAATCACTCCCCTAATCCCTTGAATCAAACACACCTGGTGGTGTTTGTTTTGAGAGATTGAGACATGAGATTGGACTAATAGTCTGGACTATTAGTCTGTTGTTTAGTTCAAAATTTTTGTTCTGGACTATTAGTTTCAAATGTGTTGAACTATTGTGTACCATGGAGGGGGGGTTGGGACACAAATAGGGGGATAAGGGAGATATGAGATTAAGTGGTGAAATAACCATTTTGACCCTCTATTATTTAATTATGTATTATATTTAGTAAAATTCAATTTAAAAATAAAATAATTTTATTTAATTTTTATTAATGTTTTATTTATTTAATTTTTTAAAATAATTTTTTATAGGTATTTTATTGATGTTTTATTTTAACATTTTGTTTTATTTAATTTCATTATTTAAATTTTAATAGTTGTTTTATTTAATTTCATTATTATTATTTTTTTAATATAAATTTATTTAAAATTTTAATTAAAAAATAACCTATAGTTTTATTAATATTTTATTTATTTAATTTTAGAAAAATAAATTTATTTAATTGTGTAAAAAATAAAATAAAATAAAATAAAATTTTATTTAATCTAGCTAAAAATAATTATAATATTAAAGATATGTTTAATATTGCTATTACTAAGTAAATAATTAAAATGATAAAATAATCATTTGAGTATTTATCTTTCTTTATAATATCAAAAATAAATATATGATTCATATCCTATCAAACCAAATAAATTTTTCCTGACATCTAATCCCATAACTAAATAAATATAGAATACATATCTTATCCAATTAAATAGTTCCAGGTTATAAATTTCAAAATTACACAATCCCTTAAATTCCGATCTCCCTTATCTGACCCAGTCAAACAAGGTATATGTGGGACCACTTCAATCTTAACCCAATCCCACCTATGAATCAGCAAAACAAACATTTTTTGGGTAAGTAAAACCTTAGAGGTAAGTAGTTGTTATATAATATTATTTAATTATATAACAGTAAGGTTAAGTTTGACGTCTTAAAAAAAATTAAAAAGTCAAAAATTTAATATTTTATTTAAGTCAAATTATCTCTTTACCACATCACTTAAAATTTAACCCATATTTTATAAAAAATAAAAAAATACACTTAAAACATCCCAAACAATTCCTTAGAAATTACCGATACGCATATTGGTGAAAACTTAAATCCATACTTATACAAAAATATACCACAAAAAGATATATATGGAATAATATACTACAAAAGGATATCCATTTTAAAACAAAAAATTTACAAAAAAATTATTGTCAGGTCATTCTATTTTTTTTTTTGGCAGAATAATTTATTTTTTTTTAATTTTTGAAAATTATTTTTAATTTTTTTAATGAACAATTTTTAAACTTTGACCAACTTTTTTAATAACTCTTTACATAGTGAAATATTTATGAAAAAAATCTAAAACAAATTGATCATCAATGACACAAATAACATATGATAATGTGTTTTAATTAATTTATTTTATCTTTAGTAATTTTTTTTAAAATTTTATTCAAAGATACTTTACTTTTAATTTTTAACTATATCAAGATTAGATAAATTTAAACATTATTTAAAAAAATAAAAAAATGCATTACAAATAAAATAACAAAATATTAAAAAATTAAAAATAATTTTCAAGTTGAAAAACCAATCAAGACAATTTTCCTTAAATATACAGCTTGCAAAGGAAATAATTTTCTTTGTTTGATTATTGTTGGTAGTGCCGTCATATTGTTATACTTTGTTCCTACATGTTATTATTAAAAGGGATGTTCTTAATCAAGTAATTTAAATATGATATACACATCTAAAATATATAGTACATGATATACGCAATTATGAAAAGTGTATGTTATGTTGGGTCATGCATTTCCCATCGTTTATATACACTTTCTTTTTATTGATTTCAATTTGTTAATTCTAGGAGAAAAATAACATTGGGAAAAAATAACAACCTACAAATCTAAACTATGAATTCATAATTTATCTAAAAAAATAAATCAATGGTTTAAATTCATTTTATTTATAGATTTTATATTTTATCAATTTAATTTCTATCATACAAACAAGTTCATGATAAATTCCGGATTTAAATGAGTGGATGATCATGCTTGGTTTGTATTTGTGAAATAATTTTCTAGAAAGATTTTATAAGATTTGAATATTTGGTTGTATGTTTTGATCTTGGTTAGAATTTTTCAAAAACACTTTTTACAAAATTCTATTTTTTTTTCTTATTTTTTTGTTTTTCCTGAAATTTTTTTAATATTTTAAGCAATTTTTTTAACGTTTTAGACATACCTAATATAAATATACCTAAAAAGTAAAAAAATTTGTGAAAAAAAACCTTTTAAAAATTTGCTAAATACAAAAATACAAAAAATATATGAGAATTCAGTACATTTTTTATATTTTTATGTATTTATTAATTTTTTAAAATATTTTTTTACAAATTTTATTACTTTTTAGATAAATCTAAGTAAGATGGATCTAAAAAAGTAAAAAAAATGTTTAAAATTTTAAAAATATTCATTAAAAACAAAAAAAAAAAAACGAAAACAAAAAAACTTAGTTTTCAAAAAATTTAATTCAAAAAAATGAAATCAAATACGCTAAATAGTTTTGGAATTTTTGAGTTTCGGAATTTTTGAGTTTTGGATGATTTAATTTTTTTTTATAGTTGAATAGATAAATATGAGAGAAAAAGTAATTGATTAATGTATAGAATATGGGAGAGAGAAAAAAATAATTGATTAATATATAATAGAAAAAAATAATTTTATAATTTTTAACTACATAAATTTTTGAAATTTTTTCTTAAAAATTATATTGGTAGGAGACAAACCAAACAAGTTCACAATTGTTTTTGGGAGAAAAAAACACTTTTTACTTTAGCTTGTATAATGATGTGACGGCTACAGTGGATAGTAAACTAGAGGTAATGATGTGATGTTGGTAGTCTTTTGCTGCCAATGCATGTAGACAATTAGACATATAAAAATGCCCACCTCCTTTATTTTATAAGAAAAATAAAATACGAAATAAATTTTATAACTTTAATATAATTATTTTGATAATTTTTTTAGTACAATTAAATTGACCAAAATTAATTTAAATGTTATAAAAATTTAAAAAAAAACTACTTAAGGTATATATTTTTGTACTATGCACATCAGTAAGAGACCAGTAGTTCAAATATTTACCTCTGCGTGTGAGTTTTATTTTTCATGTATTAATTATGATTTTCTCTTTTATTTTAAAAATTTCTTTGTACTAATTATATGTTGATTTTTATTGCTATAATTGTAATTCATTGAATTTTATTAGGGTGAATTATACTAATGATTTTTATAGTTTTGGACTTGTGTCACTTTGATCAATGACTTTTCAATTGTGACACATCTGACCCTAAATTTTAAATTTTGTTTCAAACAATGACAATTAAAGATACCATTGCTCAATTTCAAGAATAAAACCGTCAATTTGATAAAATATATACTAATTTGAAAAAAATAAATGTCAAAAAATATTTTTGAAAATTTTAAAAATTATTTCTACCCACCAAAGATAAAATTATGTAAAATTAATAAATCTTTTACACATTTATTTATTTACCAAATTAATTTTTGTTATGTGTTTGGATGGTAATCATGTAATGAGCGATTATTTTTATTTTTATTTTTATTATCATTAAATTAATTTCTATTTTTTCGAAAATCAAATATGGTGACAACTTTGATATTATTATTAAACCAATCCATTAAATAAAAAAATCCAAAACTAAAAATATGTCATATATTAAATGTATCGATTACACATTAAAAGCCTAATAATACCCAAACACATAATAAAAATTAATTTGGTAAAATAAATAAATAATGTAAAAGATTTATCAATTTTACATAATTTTATCTTTGGTGAGCAGAAATAATTTTTAAAAATTCAAAAATATTTTTTTGACATTTGTTTTTGTCAAATTAGTTTATATTTTATCAAATTGATGATTTTGTCCTTGAAATTGATCAATGATATCATTAATTGTTCTTATTTAGAACAAAATTCAAAATTCAAGATCAAATGTGTTACAATTGAAAAATCAAGTATCAAAGTAAACGAGTCCCAAAATATAAAGACTATTAGTATAATTCACCATTTATTGTAATATTCTATATGAATCAAATAAAATAAAAAGTATGTTTTGGTGTAAAGATAACAACATAATTTTTTAAAATTATATATATTGCTAATAAATTATTGATAAAAAAGTAACTAAATATTATATAAATTAAAATTTTACAGGTCAAAATTACGAGAATTAGTGTGTTTTCGTTAAACTTTAAGAGAGGTTAATATAATTTATTATAAAATTAAAGAATATATATATATCTATATAATAAGGGAGAAGAGTTTTTGAAAATGTCTAATATGTCTTATAGATATATTTTGATCCAATGGTTTAAATTACCTCATCTAAATTTCAATGGTTAGGATGTCTTTGTTTCCTGTCCAAATGCTCTTTGAGCATCAACGGTTGGAAATCTCTCTCTCCAAAATGTAATGGTCCAAAATGGTCCAATGTAAATTAAAGGAAATCTCTCTCTCCACTCTGTCATAGGTACTCATCTTCTCTCTCTCTGATTTCAATTTTTGAACTCTCTCTCTCTCTCCCTCTCTCTCTCTCCCTCTCTCTCTACTGTGCGACGGCCACAGACCATCGCGATGCTGACGACCACCAACCACCTCTTCTCTTTGTGCCATCCTCTCTCGACGACACCACCAACCGCCTCCTCTCCTCTCACCCTCCTCTTTCAGCTCTCTCCTCTTGCAAGGTAAACTAGAACTTCCAACTTTTGTGGGTTTGGTTGTTTCTGATTTCTGACATGTGGGTGTTTGGTTGGGTTGATCTTGAAATGAGAAATGAGTTTTGAAAGTTTAATTTTAAGTTTCTTAGTTAAATGGTTGTTTCTGATTTCTGACATGTGGATTGATCTTCCAACTTAAATGAGTTTCCGATTTTTGAGTTTTGTTTCTTAAATGGATTTAAATTTAAATTTAAATTTTTTGAAATTTTTGGGTTTGAAATGGGTTTCATTTGTATTAAGGCTAGGAGGATCTGGTGAATATTGAATCAGATATGGAGACATTGTTCTCTGCTGAAAACATATATGTATGGGTTTCACTTGATTTAGACCCGAAACCTGAAAAGGGTTTCACTTGATAGTCCAGTGTATAAATGGGTTTCACTTGATTTTGTATAGTCCAGTGTATATATACATGTATGTATAGTCCAGTGTATAAATGGGTTTCACTTGATTTTGTGGGTTTGAAGAACAAGTGGATTTTTCTTATAAAACAGTGAATGAAAGGAAACCTGATTACACCTGATAAAATAGTGATTGATCATGTGTATGGAACAGTGGTTGAAAAACAGTGAAGAAATACCAAGTGAAACCCATTTATTCTATATACAAAAAGGAACCCATTTATTCCATTTGTAGTTCTGTTTTTGTATAAATTTAAGTTTCTTATTTAAATGGAATAATAGGAAAATCAAGTGAATGAAAGGAAAACAGTGAAGAACATTAAATTTAATAAAACCCATTTATTCCATTTGTAGCTCTGTTTTTGTATATATTCTAATGATCAATCACTGTTTTTTAATCGTTGAATCATAGTTTGAAGAACACAAAAACAGAACTGAAGCAACAGAAACAGAGCTACAAATTAATGTTGCATGATGAAGATTGGCCCACTGATTCACCTAAAATGTTGTTCTAATTTTGATAAATTTCACAATTTTGCAGGTACGGTATTAATAATCATAGGTATTTTAAATGCCGTTCTAGCATATGCCCGTATCTAAAAGTTTAATTACATATATATTAAAGCAAGGCTAGCACGGATTTGGACCCACCGATCGGTGCTAGCCTTGCTATTAATATGACAAAAGGGTTATTAATATACTCCCTCCGTCCCAAAATAATGGTCCTTTTTGGGGAATCTAACTTTTTTTGGTAGTACAATTATTGCATTTGAAAAAAGTTGATTTTCCAAAATTATCCTTTTGATAGTACATTTTTTAAAAATATCAATGCATAATTGTACTTTTTATGTTATTTATTAATTTAAAAGAAGGGTAAAATAGGAAATTTATATTATTTTTGTACTTGATTTTTGAAGAGGGACTAATATTTTGGGACAATGAAAAATGGAATAAGGGACTAATATTTTGGGACGGAGGGAGTATATGATTTGGACCAAATTATGGTACCCTTCTCCCTTAATATATACCATAACCAAATTATTAATCATATTTAATCATTAAAAATACCAAATTATGGTATTCTTAAAAATACCATAATCAGTGCTAGCCTTGCTATTAATATAACAAAGGGATGATATGCTTGAAGAATCATATATATTAATAAAAATGCTTAAAGTAGAACGACATCGCGGCAACAAATTGGTGAGGTTCTCCAAAATCTTGACTATATTTGTTCATTCCTCATCAGGTTCTCCAAAAAACTTTGTAAGATTTTTTGTAAGGTTTTCTTTGTGTGTATATATATTGATTACAATTTTTTTTTATTTTTTTGTTTGAAGCCACAGAGATCATCAATTGAAGAGTTGGTTGCACTTTTATGGGTAATGTTTTATTTGTGTGTATATATATTGATTACAAATTTTTACAGATTTTTTTTTTTCTGTTACAGATAATATATACAAACATATATGAAGAGTTGGTTGGGTTTCATGAAACCCATTTACTTTGATTTTGGTAACAACCATTCAAAAAAATAACAGAACACAGACCCAGAAGAATAATATTGGTAGTTGGATGATTCCCATTATCCAAAAGCAAGTTAAAAAATTATTGGGATGATTCCCATTTCTCCACAAAATCAAACCGAAAACTAAAATATGAGAGAAGATACATCAACTGGATTTGTTGTGTGTAAATTCCATTGAAACATTTTATCAAACACTTAATAAGTAAGGAATGTTTTTTTGCGATTTTTCTATGTGGGTTTTCTAAGTTTAGGCTTAAGTTACAATGATGTGTATATTTTTTCTTTGTTAGGAATAGACATCATTTTAAGCCAAGTAAATAACTAAACATCATTTCCTACAGAGAGTTTGATTAACCATGCTTGAATGCACTTAGTGCTGGTAATGTGAATGTCCTAATTGATCAAAGTTATCTTATAATTTATTCTACATCCCCCCCCCCAACACACACGTGCACACACAAAAATAGTGAGTGAATCCATCATAGTTTATTCTACATTCCCCTCAAATAGTGAACGATACATGCCTTGGATATTTGGTAAGGTTAACAAAAATATAGGTATATTTAAATTGGTGAATCAATCAATGGGAGTTGGATCTTATTTTTAATAATAAACAGTGGGCAATTTTTAGGGAGTTGATTTTAGATAATGGATAATGGATAATGGATAATGGATAATGGAGCTTGTTTGCTTATATTTTTTATTCTTTCTTTTGCTTCAGGTACATTTGCCTTGGCTTGAAGGTGTGTTTGATTAGCTCATAAAAAGTTGTTATGGCTTTGTTTGCTATAATGATTAATTAGGTAATTGGTCTGCCTTCCTTTGTCAATAATTTGTTATTTATCTATTGTTTAACTTGGCTTCATTTTACATGTTGTGAAAAGTAAGAATCTTAAATTTTTACTAGCTAGGCTTCATTTTATTTGTTGCAGTTTATGTTTTTTGTTTGGAGACGGTAGAGAAGCGAGAACCAAGAAGAGCGAGTACTTGATTTTTTTTTTAATTTCATACTATTTTGATGATATAATTTTTACTGTAATTTTAAAAATTAGCATTGTTTAGAATGCCTTTATGTTTGATTTTATTGTTTTTCAAAAACAAGATGTTTTAGTTTGTTTTGATTAGACTTGAAAAATTCAAGTTAGACAATGAATGGAAGTGTTATGTGGGTCTATTAGTGAATGTTTCAAGAAATGGAGAGCAATGGCATAGCGGCCCATTTAATAAGTGAGCCTTTTTTTTTCTTTACATTGTGGGTGTTTGGGAAGTGGGTTTTTATGTAGGTTTTTTTAGTTGTAGAATATTGTTGGAGAATTTTTTTTTTTTTTTTT
This sequence comes from Camellia sinensis, assembly GCF_055761805.1. Lineage (NCBI taxonomy): Eukaryota > Viridiplantae > Streptophyta > Magnoliopsida > Ericales > Theaceae > Camellia > Camellia sinensis. Next base: position 68,587,613 of record NC_138972.1, read on the forward strand.
TTTTTGTGTTTGGGAAGATAGTTGGGTTTTTTTGTGGTTGGATGTAATGTTTGTGGGAGAAAAATTGAAATGATTATGAGGTTGGATGTGATATTTTGTTTGGATGTGTTTTTTTTGGTTTTACAAAAAAATTATTTTTTTGTGAAAAAAATAAAAAAAAAACCCAAGTCCCAAACTTCCCAAACACTACCAATTTTAGAAGTTTATTTATCGAGTTTCTTTTTATTGGAATTTTTCTTCATGATAGGTGATTTTGGGGGTGGAAGAGAAATTTAGATTCTATTGATTCAATAGAATAACTTTGCCTATTACTTTTTTCACATCCTACAACTCTACCATTGCTTAGACACTGTAGGCACAATTGTATATTCATTTTAAAATATACGTGACAAAAAAATGTGGTTATAATAAATTAAATTTTTGATTGGATGGATTAGAGTCAATTTTTTTCTTCTTCTTCCCTTTACACCTGTGACTCTTAACTCAATATATTTTTGTTTCATTTGGGTGAAAAATGTCTGTTATTTTTTACAGGAGCTGAGCCTATTCTTTCCTCTTTTTTTTTTTCTTCTTTCCCTCTCATTTTTTATTTTACTTTCAGAGTGAGGATTATAAGTTTTGATAAAAAAAATAAAACAAATTATGCTTTCAGCTTTGCCAGTTAAACAATGTTGAGATTGGCTCAATGAGGTTTAGAAAGAATTTGTAAAAAAAAAAAAACATTAAAGAGGTCTAGAATAACAAAAGTCAGTTTTAAGCCAATTGGTCGTTTTGATTTTTCTTCAAATATTTAGTTTTGGAACTACATTAATTCAGTAGACTATCTATGTTATTAGTTAGTCATCTTGGAGTAATGAGTGATGACATAAACTTGCTTTATGCTTGAAGCAGTTTAAACCTGCTTTATACTTTTAATTAGATGATTATGTATAAGGGTACCTCATAAGTAAAGAAGAAGGTGGTTTCACTTTCAACTCTTAATGTTTGTTTCAGCTATTCACTTCTGGATTTATTTATTTTATTTTATTTGTGTTAAAAAAATAAAGTTATCTGAAAGTGATCCTGTAGAAATTGATCCTGTACAAACATTATGGTACTTTGATTAATTGTTTTTTTCTTTTGTTTTGATTGCTATATTTCCATAAATCAATTTCTAATATCTGATTTCCTCTTGTTGCAGTTCATCAATTTTTGACGCAGTTCATCAGTTTCTATAATGAAAGGTATTCAATTTTATTTTTTTTATTTCTTTCATAATATTTTTCATTAAAGTTTTTATAAATATGTCATTTCCTTTCTCCCTCTAATCATTAGTTTTCTCTCAAATTTTAGTTTGTTATTTTCTACTATTTTCATATTGTGCTGTGTTTTTTGTGCTGGTGGTTATCAATTTCTAGGTTCTCAATATAATCAAAGGTATAACTCTCTCACACAAGTTTTCTTTATTACATCTGTTTCATTACTTATATAATTTTGCTAAAAGTTAAATTGTTTGGTTTGTTACTTCTTTAGTTATGTTTTAAACAAAGCTCCCTTTCTATTTGCATAAAAGATAGGCAAAATGGGACTAATGAGCAGTAAACCATGATAATAATAAAAAAATAGTATTGCTCAAACTTTTTGCTTTCATTTGCTTTTTCCACTAGATAATTTTTCTTAATCATTCTTTCTTTCTTATGGAGCTTAGTAAAGGGTATTGTAGTAGTCTTTGTAGCTTTTCTGTTAATGGTTTTGGTGAATGTTAAAGTAGTGGAATGAAATTGAATGGATTAGTATGACCTATGCACTGTACACTAGATTTCTTTTCTCCCCATAAGAAAGTGTTGGCTTGGCCATTACATAATTTGGTGATTGTTGGGAGTATGTGTTGAAAATTTAAATCAAAAAGAAAATGTGCATAATGAGGATTGAAAATTTTGAAAAAAGAAAAGAAAAAGGAAGATAAATATAGATAAATCTCTTCTTTCTTCTTCTTTTTTTTTTTTTTTTTTTTTTTGTTGATGAACACAGACTAATCTTAGTAACAAAATGCCTTTCTTAAGACTATACGTTGGTAAATTTTGAGTTGCTTTGGAAATAATTTTGTCTTAAGTTTTGGAATCCCCCATTGTCAAAATAAAAATTGATGTCTAATTGTCTTTTAAATTGGTTTTTCAGAATTTATAAATTTACATTTTATTTAAGACAACTAAAGTTGTAGGTTCTTTTTTCCTCTCTATTTCTGCCTTCTCTTTTTTAACCTCTTGGAATATGAGGACAACAAAATCGTGGTGTAGAGTTTTTGTTGCCCCATTGTTCTTTTTGCCTGGTTTAGTTAGTAAAGGAAAACAAGTGTTTTCATTTTTTGTCAAGTACATAATAAAGGTAGTAAAACTAGACAAGGAAATATGTGAAGAAAGTGAGTTGGACCGTGTGTGATGGCAAGTGGTGTTTGATAAATGATAGATGCTTTTGAGCAGTTAGAAAGTTTATTACATACTATGTGACATTGATTTGAAAATACTGAACATTAGACATTTTTGCTTTAATCCATCTAATCTAACTTTATTATTATTTTTCAAACTTAATTTTTATTTTTTAATTTCAGGCATTGATACTAGAATGGCTATTGAACGACTTTCAAATCCTTTTAACTTTGGCCAATTTTTAGGGCAACAATTTTATTTTTAAAATTGTCTTAGTTAATGTAATTGATGGCTTCTTACAGAAGTACAAAATAAAGGAGAAATAATCTTGGGATTAATCTTCTCCTGTCCAATTTTATTACAGGTATAGACTGTCATCCCAACATTAATTTTGGAATTAATCTTGGGACAAAATGTTTGGAGATATTAGGATTAATCCCAACATCAATTTTATAGCAACTGTCATCTCAACATTAATCTCAAAATGATGTCATTGGGGTTTGAAGGAATATTTTCATGTCATAGAGGAGATATTATATAAATTTTTCTTTCCTCTTCACAATGTTTTATTGATTTTGCAATGTTTATTTTAATGATAGAAGAGTTTTCTTTTTCAATGATTTATTGTTTGATTGTTTTACTTGTTTTAATAATAGAGGTTTATTTATTTTTCTATTTCTTAAATTAATGTATGAATTGTTTTACCTGTTTTAAGATATTATGTAAATTTTTCTTTCCTCTCATTGCAATATACAATTGTTAATTTCTGAAATTCCTCGCTCTTTCATTTTTGATTTCATTATTTTTACCAGTTACCAAACAAAAAATTTTGACTCTAGAGCAGGAACTGAACTGATTCTCACCAAGATAATCTCTTTGTCCTTCTCTTTCTGCTCTGTTTTGTTACCCAAAAAAGGTAACATGGGTTTTTAATTCTTGGAACTCTAGAAAATGAAAACATCAACATCATTTTGATAGGTAAGAAAACCCACCATTTTTATAGCAATTTGTTAGAAACCTTTTTTTATTCTTCAAGTCACTGCCTCACTTCTTAGGAGTTTGTTTGGTTACTCACTTCTAATTCTGTATAATCTGAACTGCTAACCCCAAATCTTGGCCAAACTTTACCTTTATGAAACATTCATATATGTGGATGTATGCTTAAGTATTTGGTTGTAATCTTTGTTTAAAAAAATAGTATAGTTTATTTTATTTAATGAACCTTGGGTTTAATTTTAGTTAGATTTTCCTATTAACATTGATTTCAAAGAAGCAATTAGAACCTGTTTTTGAGTTTTGAGATCCTTGGGTTCATTACTTTGGTTCTTCTATGTTGTGTGCTTTTGGATGATTCATGTAACATTTTTTTTAATTAAGATAGTATTGTGTTATGTATAGTTCACAAGTTGAGGCTCAATTTTACCATCAATTGGTCAACCGACTTGACAAGATCGGATGAAAAAAAACTCACCCGCTTCTAATCGAATTATGATTTGCAACCCGTTTGGGATTTATGGTTTGAATGAGAGTGAAAAAAAATTGAGTTGACTCGGCCCTTCAGCTCTTTGGGATGGGTGTGTGAATGAACTCTTTGGGGTGGGTGTGTAAAAATATATATATATATATATATATATAAAGACTGTTCGAAATTATAATTTTTAATTAAAATTTTAAAAATCACTATAAAATATTTTATCATTTTTTTTAGATTTTTTTTTTTTGGGTCAAAAATTAGAAAATTAACTAAGTTAGCAATTTTCAAATAGAGCCTAAATATAGTTGAGAAGAGTTTTATTGGGACATTTCAATGGTTGAGATCAGTTTTATTCAGTTGGGTTAGGTTAGGTTTTTTTTGGAAGAGGGTGTGAGAATCAAGGAGTTTTATTTGGGTTTTCTATTTGTGTAAAATGTGATATGATTTGTGTAAATGTGAGGCGGTGAGAATCTAGTAATTTTATTTGAGTTTTGATACGATAATTTATTTGTGTAAATGTGATATAGTCAGGATTTGAAACTCCAAAGGAAGCCCCTCCTCTACAACAAAGCACATAGCCTTTTACAAAGAAACCTAGGTAATATTTTATTTTTTTCTTATCAGCCCATAAACTTTTCTTACTGTAGAAACTTTTCATCCCATAAACTTTTCTTGCTGGTCTTCTCTCTCTATTATAGATGGGCTACATTTCAGTGTTCGTGAATGCATAGGACACATTTCAAGCTCATCATTGGTTAGTTGTATACATATGTGTCAAAACCCTTTAATAGTAATTCTGCTAACTGTGTCTCTGTATCTAATTTTTTTGGCTTGCTAATCAAACATGCACACATTTACCTTTTTTTCTCTCTTTCATTTGCAATATTTTTTTTGGTTCGGCAACCCCATGCTCTGCCATGCAGAAATCTACAACTGACTAATCATCCTCTAATTTATAGTAATTTTAGTATAATAGAAAAGAATTAATTTCAACCAAACTATTAACATACAAGATAACAAAATTCGTCCACTTTTCATCCACTAATGATCCTCTAATCTTCAATAACAAAATTTCAAGATATTGTTAAGTAATTGAAGCACACACAAAAAAAAAAGAACTCATATCCTTTCGATGTGCCCTCATTTGAAGTCATCGTAAATAATCAAGCAATGTATTCACTGTGTGTATATATAGATACTAGGATTCTATGCACACAAAAAATGTATAATAATCTTGCATGGGTGATTTAAAGATAGTTCAAACCCCAAAAGACAATCAATTACATGTTTAAATTACAAGATTATTACGCTAAAAATTATTACAGAGAATGATAAGATTGGTGGCTGGCATTTGAAGGCGTAAGATGAAAAGCAAAGATACATAGAAGAGGAGATTCAGAGATTACAAATATGACAGTTGAAATGTTTGCATAGAAGAAGGCAAAGGGTGAGGTGAGAGATGGACACATAGATGGACATGAGTGATGAGCCATCACTACTAATTGTCCTATATATAATGCAAAGGACTCCCAGATTGGGGACACACTAATAGACTTTCTTGAGGCTCCTTTAGCTTTACCATTCTATATCAATAAGTCAATTTTTTTTAATGTTTTTTTAATTTCCCAGCAGTGGCTTCAAGACCCATCGTTCAATACCAAAATAGAGGTATTTTACATTGTCTCTTGAATTTCCCTTTCTTTGCTCTTGATTGCTGTTGTTGGTTGATTATGTTTGGATTTGTTGTTTGAATTCTGAATCTTGAAGGATTTGTTGTTTGGATTTGTTAGTTGATAATATTTTGTAATACTTTTAAGATTTCATATACAACACACAGTGCTTCTATTTTGTAATAGTTAGCCTTCTATTTTATATGTAACTTTATAGAGATATGTCCAATTTTAGAGTTAATAATAATGTATTTTGGAGTTGAGCCCATCTCAATCTCAATTAAACCGTGAACACTTTATTTCTAGGCTTTTAAGTCTGTAGAAAATTTGTCAAAAATTTACCAAATAGATTTTTGTTTTCAAGCTTCTTTTTTTCTCCTTCCTTGAATTTTTCCTTCCTTGAAAGTTCAAACATTGAGTTCAAACATTTGAGGATGTGCTTTGACTGTGCTTTTATTTACACCGTGCCTTCAGGCACGGGTATACGCTAGTATATATATATGAAAAAAGACAACGGTTATCTAGAGAGGTGGTGTGGGGCCAAATTTTCATCTCATTCAGTTGGTGCCATATGATCAACTTTTTTTATTATATTATTATTATTATTTTTATGGGCTGATTTGTGAAAAAACCACATTAATGAGATCACATATTAGAGAAATTTTGGATCAATTTAAAACTTGAAAATAATTATAAATTAGAGATGAATTTTATAATTATTAATAATTAATATATTTTTTTTATACATGTGTAATATTTTTTTTTAAATTACCTCTAGGGGGTAATTTCCCTAATATTATTTGGTCAACAGTTTAATTATTTTTTTGATAATAAGGACGTGTGTTAAAAAATTACCGAAAAAGTCAATGGTGGCGGACAACATCGGTGAAGTGGACAAATATGTTACATTGAATAGATATATGAATAGATTGGTGACATATGTACAAATATATAACATTCGAACAGATAGTTCAACAAATACGTAACATGTATATAGGTAAACTTTTGAACAGTTCAATGTCTTTTTAGTTCAAAAAGATTTAAGCTTGGCCGAAAAATTTGAAAAATGGACCTCCAACTTGAGTACCTTATTAATTTTTTTTTTATTCTTCTTCCTATTATTATATCAATTTCATCAATTAGAACATAAATTCTGATATTTTTCAGAAAAAAAAAGGTCAGTAATTTGATCTCATAATCACTTAAGAGAGAAATAAATTTAGTCTATAATCAACAACTACAAATTAATTTCAACTAAATTTCATAACATAATCATTTGCTTATAGTTAAATAATCAATAATGATATGAAAACTCATTTTTTAAACCTACATTCTATACCCAGTGCTGTGTAAAAAATTAGTTCAAAATTTAACATGATAATAATTCTACATACCCATAATTTTTTAGGAAAAAATATTATCTGGAGTAGTTTTTTTTTTTTTTTAAAGATTACATATTTGTCAAAAAATTATAATATTAATTATTAATATTTATAATATTTTTCATTTATTTTTCTGTAAATATTTTTTACTAACGTCATGTTATTTTTTATCAATAATTTTACCTATCAATATGATGTATTTACTCTTGCTATGGACCCATAGTACTCTAATTTAATCCTAGCCACACTTTCTTGGTAGTGTGGCACACTATTTTTTGGCAATTTTCCTAGACCCAAAGTCTGGTTTAGTAGACTTTTTGTTAATATAATCAACTCAATTGCTTCAGATACTTTCAAAATTTGAGAAGAAATGAGATAATTTAAACTCCAATTCATAGATAATAAAACAACTATGATATATCTCTCAATATAGCACTACAATTTTGATTCTTAATAAGGTGAAAGAGAGAGAATAAATAGATATAGAAAGAATAGGAATGAAAAGTGTCGGTTGACCCCTTTACATGGTCCATTTTATATTATTAGGGATATTTAATTAGTACTCTCAAATATTTTTCATAATAAAATGATGAAACTTTGGTGCCTAGAAGGAGAAAAAAAGAAGGTGTGATTTTTGACGAACAACCCTACATGTGTTGAGTTGATAAACAAGAGTTGAATAATTAAGTTTTACCTAGCAAATCATGCACATGTGCTATATCATCTAAAAATTGCATCAAAGAATATCCAACATTTAAAAAAAAAAAAAAAAAAAAAAAACAACAACAACAACAACAACAAATACACATTATATCTTCTATTTTATCTTCTTCATATGAGGGAAAGAAAATGAATAATCACTAAAATCTATCACCATAACAAAATTGAATAACCATCAAATTTTTGATTGAGTCTCCTTTTCTTCTTCAATCACAACAATTATTCATATTTGACTACAATCAATTGACATTGTAGGTTACCAATACAAAGATCAATGGAGATTTTTGAATTCATTATTGATTCAGAAGTGTGGAAATAGAGATATGATTGCTTAGAAATTGAAAAGATTAATATTTTGAATCTTATCTCAAACAATTGATGCTTGAAGTAAGTATGAGTATTACAGTTAGTGCAATTCATATCAGTTTTTTTCTGCACTAAGGCCCCGTTTGGGGAGTGTCGTTTTTAGTATAAAAAAAAATTAAAAAGTATCATATCATCCTATTTTATTTTTTATACATCTTTTTATAAGAAATTAAAAAATCAACTAAAATAACCCACTTTTCAATAGGTCCTAAATAAGGAAAAACCAAATGATAACAACGAGCTCGATGAGGATAAATAGCTTTCAAGTGAAGCATTTTAAATCGATGATTATTTAGTGCAAACACGTCTGAAATCAAGTTTTCATAATCATTATTGAGTTGTAACTCTTACATACTACAATCACTGCATGATGCCTGCTTGTTTGGTTTCTCTTTGTTTGTTTGTTTGTTTATTTTTTTTTTTTTTTAGTTGTTTTGTTTTGTTTTTTTAAAATAACTTTATACTTAATATACAACTAATACATTTTTACACCCATGTGTGTACTTAAAATTTGTAATTATAAATTGACAATTATAAAATGAATAAATTTATACATAGTAATAATTTTATTAAAAATATAAGAGATAAAAAGTGATTGGTTTCAAAAAAAAAAAAAATATGACATTTAACCATTCAATAATGTTTGAACATATATATTTTAGTAAAACTCTTAATAAGAGTTTAAGTAGATATAGTATTACTCTTATAAATGACCTATGAGTGTATTAAATTCGATAGTTACAGAAAAAAAACAGTAATTTGAAATAAAAATATCTGTTACAATACCAAGAGCATTGTATATGGACAATGATACAGAGTTCTAAAAATAGAACTCTAATTTGAGCTTTACTGAGCTAGCAAGAAAAATAAAAATAAAAAACACAGATGCACACATCACATCATATATGGGACCCACTATATTAGAGCTCTCTAAAAACTCCAAATTATTTTTGATTGTATATATATATATATCTTAATGGTAGGTGCAAACACGATATTTTTATAATTAATCTTTGAATAGTTTGATGATTGAACATATTTGATAAATAATGAATATGTTTTAGCAGTTTGGATAGTTTAATGAAGCATTTATTGGTGGTGGTAATTATTAAATATGGACATTATAAAAAAATTGACATAAAACACTAAGGCCTCGTTTGGCAACAGGCCGGTTTAACCAAAAATTTAAAAAGTTACTAAAAAAGTCAAAAAACCAACAACTCATATCAAAAAGTCAAAGATTCTCTTTTCTCTTTACTTTTTGCATATTTTTTCATAAAAAGCCAAAAAATCATCCCAAACATACTAATTTTTTTTAGCTCATATTTTAGCCAAATAGTCAAAAAATTACTAAATTAGCCTGTTCCCAAACAAGGCCCAAGAGTCCCTTGGGAAGTGGGTTGATTTTTTGATTTTTTAAATTTTTGACTATTTTAATTTGGCGCTAAAAAGGTTCATTTGGAATAAAATTTTCGACTTTTTAAACTTTTTGTGAGAAAAAAATGTAATAATTATGAGTTAAATGTGACATTTTATCTTATTAAACTAAAAAGTTTATTTTATCTTTTTGTGACTAAAATAACCTAAGTTTAATCTAACGCCACTCAACCCAACCTAAATTGCCAAACAAAAGCTAAGAGATGTATATACTTCATATAATATAATAAACTAGTTGCTGTTTGCACATGCAATGCATGCGTCACCACTGTATTTGTTTTTAATCCCTTTTTAAACTTATAAAAGAGATGTAAGTAATTACTCATGTTCCTATTTTTCGCCCCGTACAAATAAGTAGTTTACAATTTGGTTTACATTAGGTGTTGACATTATTTAATAGTATGTTGACATTATTTAATAGTATGGAAGAATGAATATAAAGTAGATTAGGAAGTTATTACAGTGTTTACCCCTTAAAAAGGACATATCGTATCAACTCTACAATGACATATGTAATATAATTTCAATACCCAATAACACACCACAATATGTTATAACTTTATTTACAAAAATGATTTGTAACATTTCTCACTATAAATGATTCCAAACATTTTCACCACACCATTAACAACATAATCACAATAGTTCATAATTTTTGATTTATGAATACTCACTCTTTGATAACTTCTCTCATAAAATGGCATAATTAATACCACAAAGTGAAAATATAATTCACCAATACATCTTTTATATGTAATGTTATTATTAAATAATAATATCACATATTTAAGGACGGAATCAGGATTTTATTATCTGAAAGGCCAAAAATAAATAATTTTTTTTCATCATTTATATAAACACACATGTATACATAATATGATATATTAACATAAAAAAAAATTCAAATACCATAGAAATAATCTCTAATAGAATAAAGAAATTTTTTTAGTATAAATAAAAGATAACGTAAGATGACAGAAGAATGATATATATATATATATATATATCTTTTCTACTGAGAGACTATTTTATTTATAAAATAAGATAGTATATATTTTAAAAATGCTATAGTAAACTGAATTTTTTACAAAAACAAAAAATTAAGTCATAGCCCCCCATAATCTTCTCCTATTTCCATCCCTACCCATATTAAAAAAATGAGGAAATGGGGTCACTATTGTGCTAAAAAGCACAACAGTAACTGTGGTGCCTCTATTTGAGGTGTATCATGGCCTTATTTTTATGATCCAAACCGTTAAGTTTGTAGGGTTTGTTGAGTACTTTATATCTACCAAAAATCATATTAATCGGATATCAACAACTATATGATCGATAACTAAAAAAAATAAATAATAAATTTTTCTTTTGAGAAATAACATAAACAATATGTAATTCGATCATTTAGTTATTGATATCTAATTAATATAGTTATTGATATCCAAACCTTACAAAGTGAACAATTTAAATTATGAAAATAAAGTCATAATACACCTCAAATAGAGGTACCACAGTCATTACTGTACTTTTAGCACATCAGTGACCCATTTCCTATTAATGATTATTTCAAATTTTTACACATATCTTTTTGGTGTGAACAAGACATTTACGCTTACTATTTCTTGACAGCTTGATTTCCACTCTCCTGCCTTTCAAAGGTTCACCTTTAAGTGACAAACTTACCCGCAATTCATGGACCAGGGTTTGGAATCAAGCATCCCTCTCTGTCATAAACAACAATCATTTTCCTCTAATTTTTTTTGTTCTTCTTTAATAATTTTTTAAGGATTACATATATCATTAAGTTTTTTATATTTATTTTTATTTTTCCTTTGCCAAACAAAAAAGAATTTTGCTTATACATTAGATCCGGGGCAGCTGAACAAAGTGTAAGAATTTTAAATTTATATAATGTCTACAATTATGTGGAACATGTGTCACATTTTGGTGATGTGTTTCTATGTCAATGAATATCTCTTAGAATTCATAGGCTGATTTTCAGTATTATATAAAATGAGTCTAGAATTTTCCTAGTTCATGTATTGTCATCGATTGAGTTGTAATTTGTAAAACTATACAAGTAAAAGGGAGAGAAAATTAGCCTCCAAGTGTGAGGAAGGAAAGTGCCTGAGAAATTTTAAGGGTTTGGCTGATTGATAAAAACTTGATAATAAAATTTAAGATTTAAAGTTTGAGTCTCTTAAAGGGTCACTGAATGTTTATCCGATCATAAATTTCAGGGTTTTTAAAAATTAATTCTCAGTTGTCTAAATATGAGGCAACTTGTGTCCAATGAACAGACAAGATATACCTTTAATTTCCAAAATAAATATATAAGTAAAAAGTTGAGAAAGAAGTCTCCATGTGAGACTTAGAAGTGAAAAAAAAAATCTTGTGGTGACAGATGATGCAAATTATTCAAAAGGCATAGAAAAATATGGTTGAGTGCGTAGATAACAAAGTTTGTCCCTCATTTTTCTAAAATTTTAATATGGCATCAAAGTAGGTTGTCTGTGACTATCAATTGGGTATAGATATATAAAAATAAAAATAAAAATTATAAAAAACTTAAGAAAAAAGTACACTAATCTTCTATGAAGTTTTTTTTAAAAAAAATATAGTTAGATTTACATTTTTGGCATAATTACACTAATTTTCCTTATAGTATGGTTAAATCAATAAAAAATAATACCAATGGTGATAAATACTGAAATAAATAAAGATAAATATACATTTAATATATAGGAAAAAGATGATAATATTATTTTTTTATTCATATAACTAACAAATTATTGATGAAAAATTACCTAAGTGTTGTGTGAATTAAACTTTGAGGGAGATCAGTGTCATTATGTCAAATGTGCGAGACTGACTATATTTTTTCTCAAATCTCAAGAGAAATAAGTGTAATTTACCCAAAAATTAATAAAGAATGATATGATAAGTTTTGATTCTATCACTTTAAGATTGTGTTTGGTTGTGGGATTGATGAAGGAAATAGAAAAAGAAAGGGAAATAGAGAGACAATAGAAATAATTGATAGAATTTGAATTCTAAGCTATATTTGATTGAGTTGGAAAATGAAAAAAGAAAAGAGACGACGTGAGCCCAAAAGACAAAAAGTAAAATTACAGTTCACTTTCACTTTATTTTTTCCAGTGTTTTCCATTATTACCAAAAAAGTAAAATTATATTTCCTTTCCCCTTTTCGTTTCTATCATCAAATCCTAAAACCAAACACAGTTTAAAACAAAAGAATTATTAAGATAACTAGTATTTTCTATAATGCCATTACCACATCATTTTTATCATAAACTTGATAAAAAAAAATTTGTAAACATTTTCCTAAAGAAAAAGGCAACTACAGCTCAAGAAGATTCACATTGAGTAATGTGAAAATGTTGGTGACTAGCAATCGTCAGTTTAAAGGGAAAAAAAAAAAAAAAGGATTTTTTTAATTGATCACATTGTCAAATAAATGTTCCTATACCAACTATGATGCCAAAACCCGCACATATTTTAAAGCATGCAATTTATGGTGGGATATTAGTGAAAATCCAAAAAAATTGTAAGTTGAACAAAATTCAAGAGAAGAAGAACGAACAAGCATAATACATATTAAAAAGAGAGAATTACCAAACTTCACTCATATTGGAATTTCAACATGAAAGGATTTGAGAGATTTATGAAATTCATCATAGGTCCATTTTAATAATTCGAACCGTTCATTTTCTAAAACTCGTTAAGTAAAATATTTATGCAAAAAATCATGATGATCAGATAATATTAGTATTTCATATGTTTGAATTAAATTTATCTTATAAAAAATGAATGGTTATTCTAATAATTATATTTATCATCCATTTTTTTTTAAAAAAATTTGATTTAAATATATAGTTACCGATGTTCAATCATTTTAATTTTCTACATAAAAATTCTACTCAGTGAGTCTAAAAAAGTGAACGGTTTGGATCATCATAATTGATTTCAAAATAAATTTACCAAGTTTAAACGCTCTCTCAAGTTAAGATCCCAAGTAGAGATAAGTCAAATCATTAAAAAAAAATATTTTTAGATATATGAAAAATTTAGAATTTTAATTATTAATATTTATAAAATTTATCATTGATATATATATATATTTCTTTCTAAATTTACACTAAATAGTAATTTTTCCTATTAAAAAAGATAAGATGATGAAGTTTTGAAATATTTTACGGTATGAATTTCTAAATCAAGTATGAATTTTTGTGTCCAAGTCATATGAAGTAATATTAGAATGGAATTTTGGATATAAGATTTTGATGTAGATATATTTTTGGAATTATTATTTTTATTTTTTATGATGGCAATGTTAGTGAAGCTAGAAGAAGAAGAAAATGAAGTAGAGGAAAATGTTAAAGATGAAAAAGAAATTGTAAAAGTAGACGTTGGAGAAAATCAAAGAAAATATTGAAATTGAAAAATTAAAATTTTGGACGAAGGGTGAAAAAAACATGATGTAATGACATACACGAATGATTTTGAGTAGGAACTGACCAAATGGGAAACTAATTTTGAACAACAAGAATGATAAAAATTTCGAAGTTTCAAAAATTCAATTTGGTGTGGAGTTTAATTTTTGATAGGGTGAGCATAGAATAAAGCAATTTTGTGTCTTTCAAGATGAAATAAAAGGAAAATTAATGAGGCGTGAAAAAAATGAAGAAACGTGAATATCGACCGACTACAAGGTCATTAAGGATGGTGAATTACATATCTAAAAAAAAAAAATTGGTGAATTAAATAATTATCGGATAAATTATAAACACACCTCTTGAATTTTGTTTAAAATAAAAATAACCCTCAATAGTTCTAGAAATTACATTCCGCCTTTTTAAAATTTTTAATTTCATGACAAATAAACCCCTTTTGTTAATAAATCATCCAGTCAATTAACAGTTTTTTAGTAATGTCAGAAACTTTATTTGAATTAATGACTCAAATAATTTTATTATAGTATAGAAGAGAAATTAGAAATTTTATTTTTTAGTTAATTTTATTAAATAAAAAATTCTGATATGGGAGTATTTGTAATTTTTTAAACTATAAAAAGCAATCCGTATTTTAAGCAAATCTTAGGAGTGTATTTGTAATTTATCCTAAATTATTTAAATGAGGGTTAATTATTTTTAAAGTATGTAATTTATGTCATTTTGATATGTATTATTTAAATTGTGTTAATTTAGTTTTTAATATAAATAAATATTTTGATTTAATCCCATAATCTATGTCAGTCCGTAGATATCGTTAAATTCAAGAATAAATGTGTTTTGTAATTAAATAAATTACGTCTTTATCTTTAAAAATATGTTATTTGTGACATTTTGATCTCTAATAACTAAATTGTATAAATTTAATTTTTAATGTATAAAAATATTTAAATTTGATTCCTCAACCCAATTGAAATACTTTTTACACATTTACTGTTGGATTTTACGCCATCTACGAACAAGGTTAGCTAGATGGACCAAATTTAAAAAACTTTGGATAAATTACAATTTTTACGTAATTACATTAGCCACCTCATATTTTGTAATTTTATAGTAATTCTTAGCCCCCACCGTTAATATGTTGTTACAATAAAATTTCAAAATGAAATACCAAAATTATTCCCTTTATTCCTTAAATGGATTGGTTAATCCCAATTAGAAAATAATTCTTTACCCAAACAAAACTAAACAAACTACCAAACACTCCCAACATCCTTTCAAACCCTAAGGTCTCGTTTGGGAAGTAATAGTTTTAGTCTAAAAGTCAAAAAGTTACTAAAAAAAATCAAAAAGCTTATAACTTATATACAAAAAATTCAAAGATTTCCTTTACTCTCTACTTTTTGTATATTTTTTCAGAAAAATCAAAAAGTCATTCTAAATATACAAGTTTTTTTTTACTTCATATTTTAGCAAAAAAGTTACTAAAATAACCTGTTCTCAATCGAGACCTAAATGTTCATACTAAAAAATTGAACATTTTAAGTCAGTTTAGTTAAAATAAATTGAACTTTTATTCGTTGTTTAGACATAAATTTTTGAACTCATTAAGGCCTCATTTGGCCAGCGGTTTTTTTTGTCAAAAAGTCACTAAAAAAATCAAAAAGTCAAAGATTCACTTTTCTTTCTACTTTTTGCATATCTTTTCGTAAAAATTCAAAAAGTCATCACAAACATACTAGTTTTTTTTAGGTCATATTTTAGCCAAATAGCCAAAAAATTGCTAAATTAGTCTGTTCCCAAACGAGGCCTAAGTCCAACCCCTTTCTTCATTTTTCTTAGGGCGAATTCCATTTATAGTCTCTGTAATTTGGTACTCGTGTCACTTTGGCCCCTAACTTTTTAATTATGATGCATTTGACCATAAATTTTAAATCTTATTTCAAATAAGGACAATTGAAGATACCATTGCTCAATTTTGAGAGCAAAGTCACCAATTTGATAAAATATAAATTAATTTGACAAAAATCAATATCGAAAAAATATTTTTGAATATTTAAAAATTATTTCTACCCACTAAAGATAAAATTATATAAAATTGATAAATTTTTTACTCATTTATTTATTTTGGGTAAATTACACTGACATCCCTTGAGGTTTGGTCCAATTACTATCTACCCCCTGACGTTTTAGAAATTACATTCCCACTCCTGTGGTTAATAGTCTCATTTCACAAACCCCTCTACTTATATAAAAGGTAACAACTCCTAATAGAAAAACAGAAGAAATTACATTAAAAAAATTAAAGGAAGAGGGGAAAAAAAAAAGAGAGAAAGCAAAGCAAAGTAAAAAAAGAGAGAGTGCATGAGTTCAATATCTTTATTCCGTCTAAATAATTACAATGACAGTGGGGCTAGTATAATTTTCTAAACGTTAGGGGGTGATATGTATTAAACCCAAACCTCAAGGGGTGTAAGTGTAATTTACCCATTTATTTATTTATTTATTTTACCAAACTAATTTTTATTATGTGTTTGGATGATAATCATGTAATGTGTGGTTGTTAGGAATCAATATGAAATATTTTTAGTTTTGAATTTTTTGATTTAATAGATTGGTTTAATAATTATATCAAAGTTGTCGCCATATTTGAGTTTTGAAAAAATAGAAACTAATTTAATGAAAATAAAAATAACCATCCATTACATAATCATCATCTAAACACATAATAAAAATTAATTTGGTAAAATAAATAAATAAATATGTTAAATATTTTATCAATTTTACATAATTTTATCTTTGGTGAGTAGAAATAATTTTTAAAAATTCAAAAATATTTTTTTGATATTTATTTTTATCAAATTGTTTATATTTTATCAAATTAACGATTTTGCCCTTGAAATTGAGTAATGATATTTTTAATTGTCATTATTTGAAACAAGATTCAAAATTCAGGATCAAATGTATCACAATTGAAAAGTTAAGAACTAAAATAACACAAACCCAAACTATAGGGACTATTAATGTAATTTACCCTTGTTTTATTTATTTTTTATCTTGTGAATTTTTATATATACATTGTTCATAATAAAAGACAAAACTCAATCAATTGGCAAGTTAGTTTGTGGCTAAAATTGTTACAAAAGGCAAAATAGGCTATTTTAGTAATAACAAACAAAACATCACATCTAACTCATAATCATTACACTCTTCTCTCACAAAAAAAATCAAAAAATTCTTTCCAAACCAAATTTTTTAACCCAAACTAAAATAATCAAAAAAATTAAAAAATTAAAAAATTAAAAAGCAACCCCTTCACAAACGGAGGAATAGTGGCAAATGAACCGTCTATTATCCAAAAGTTTACTTCTTGTCCATTAATTTTTTTTATATAACAAATATGGTTAAACATATTAGTATAATTATTGGTTTAATTTGAATATACTATGTTGGAAATACAGTAAAAATTTTGGATAGAATAAATGTAATAATAATAATAATAGTAAAAATTAAATATTAACAAAGAAAGTTCAGAATAGCTATGTTTGTTTTGAAAGATAGAGAGGGGAATTCCTAATCCCTTGATATTAGTATGAGCCTTGGAAGGGGAATTACGATGGAAGAGGTGGAGATGGTATTAGAAAAAATAGTCCGCCGGCCTGTTTTTTTTATTTATTTTATTTATTTTTTAAATGTTGGGCATTTTTTTTTTAACATTAATATTTATTTATTTTCATTTTTTTGTTAAGTAAAAATCATTGTTTTATTTGTTTTATTTTTTTCTTATTTTTAATTTTTTTTTATGTTGGGCATTTTTTTGAACATTAATATTTAATATTTTTGTATTTTTGTGTTTGTTTTTTTATTTTACTAGCGTATACATGTGCCTGAAGGCACGGTGTAAATAATGTTAGGATTATAATATAATTGTAATCCCAACACTATTTAAATTTATTTTTTAATTTGATAAAATCACAAATTTATTATAAAATTTTGGAGTTCTCACAACACTCTTCACGAAAACTCGCTTTTACTTATATAATATATAAGTAGATAGATAGATGTGTTTGGCATGCATACAATTTTCAAGGGTATACATATAATATTGCTTTTGCTTATATAATTATATGAAAATTGTATGTATGCCTATAATGTCCTAATGTATTATGGGTATACATACGTTCTATGGAAATATATGTAAAATATATTGAACAAAAGAAGAAAATAAAAAAATAAAAAAATAAAGAGAAAAATAAAAAGGGAGAAAATAAAAAAAATAAAAATAAAAGAGAGAAATGTGGGATCATGGGATCATGGAAGGATGGATGAGAAAAAGAAAAAGTAAGAGAGAGAGAGGCGGGAAAGTATAAAATGTATATGTAGGAAATCTTTTGGGAAAATACATCTCAATTATTGTTTTATAATTTGAACAGATCTAAGTCATCCAAATGTTTTAATAGGACAAAAATATTTTGAAGATTTAAAAACCGTCCTACTTTATTAAAATATATGTTGCAGATTCGTATAAGATCTAACTTTATGAAGTCTATCAAATAAATGTCCACTACACAAAGTAAAATCTGGCTCCTAATTTTGGGATCGTAGACTTTTTTATATAATATGAATAAAAATAAGTGAACAAAAAAGAGAAAAATAAAACAAATAGAGAGAAAAATAAAAATGAAAAAAAATAAAAAATAAATAAAAAGAAAAGAGAGAGGAATGTTGGATCATGAGATCATAGAAGAATGAGTGAGAAAAGAAAAAAATAAGAGAGAAAAGCGAGAAAATAGAAAATGAACATGTAGAATATTTTTAAAAAAATATATTTTAGTCATTGTTTTATAATTTGAATAGATTTAAGTCGTTCAAATATCTTAATAGGACAAATTTAAAAACCATCATATTTTATTATATAAATATAAAAATAATTTAACAATCTAATTATTATCAAAATAAATATAATTTTAGTTAACTTCCTTACTAATAATCTCTCCCTATCAATTCTTTTGTTATGAATTTTTTTCATTTTACGTCGGAAAAGAAACGGGGCGATAAAATGATTAAGATATATGAAACTGTATTCTCTTTAAAAATGCTACGCCCCTTTCTGCACTGCAATGATTGTTTCTGTGCAGCAAAACGTAACTTACGAAGTAAGAGTTGTCAAACACTCAAAAATAAATAAAATATATCTCTAAAAAGATTATATAACAGATTATGTAGTACAAAAGTATGTACAAATACACATGGAAGAGATAGTTGTGTTTTTATGTAGTCAGTGCAACATTAGAGTTTTTGTTTGGTGGTCTTACTTGAAGTTAGTAAGACCAATGCAGTTCCGCAATAAAGTTACAACCGGATTGATGGTTTGTTCAGTCCGATTGCTAGTCTCGGAGTCAGGCTGTTTCATTTGAAATTTGGTAATAGAAGTGTTAAATGATAAATCTTATTCTTTAAGAATGAGACTCTACAAAGAAGAATTAAAATCGTAGGATTGGTTTGGGGTGTCTTAAAAAAGTATATTTTTTGTTTTTTTATAAAAAGATGTGCAGAAAAATAGAGAGGTGATGTGATGGAAAAAAGATAAAAAGATGGATTATATAGTTCATGTCAAACCAACCCTTAATAAAATTATAACTTGCAAAATATACAAAAGGCTCAGAGTTAATTTAAGAGTTGGTTTGAGATGTTTTAAAAAAGTGTACTTTTTGATTTATTGGTTTATATGAGTTGGGTTTGGGTTGGATTTGATGTGATGTGTTAGAGAGGTAATGTGATTTAAATAAGATGATGTGACTTAAATGGAATAGTGACTTTTTGACTTTTTGTATTATTTAGGGTTGGTTTGGGGTGTCCTAAAAAAGTATACTTTTTGTCTTTTTACGAAAAGATGTGCAAAAAAGTAGAGAGGTGATGTGATAGAAAAAAGATAAAAAAATAGATTATATAGTTCATACCAAACCAACCCTTAGTTTATGCCAAACCAACCCTAAATTAAGGTAATGCAATTTTACTCAAGAATTCTTAGGGAGCTTTTCTTTCTATTAATCTTAAGAGTTAACTTAGATATTAGAGGGGGTTTTTGATATACATCCGTCGATATATTCACCTGAGTTGTGTTTTCGAGACATACATCGTTCAAGGAGATTCAAACTTGATCACAAGGAGTACGTCGATAAGTTCATTTGAGTTGTGTTTTCAAGATATACGACATCTTTCGAGGAGGTTTAAATTTAATCATAAGGAGTACGCATGACGAATATTTTGTGCTCATACACAAATGTTAACTCTTTTTTTTTTTTTTATATATATATAAAAACATGTCTGATGTGGACTGTGATTGATACATAAAAAAATAAAATAAAAGAGATATATTAGGATAGAAACAGAAGTGAGACATATCTGTATTACTTATATTTAGGATGTGTTCACATAGAGGAGAAGTAGTTACAAAAATAAATTAATAGAAGTATATATAAATGAACTTTTAAATTAGGAACACAATGAATTCAAAAGATAAACGATTTATGTCAGTGTTCCACAAGCCCAATTGTACAAGTGGATTGGGGACAAACTTAATATTTAATTATTTATTCTTTAGGAATATTTTCAATAAGGTCTTGAAATACTGTTGCCAAAACGCGAAGATAAACGAATCGTGTTTCTCTACTTCAAATCAATAGGAAATAGTATAAATACTTACAAAATTATGGACGTCCTAGTAGATCTGTATCTCGGTGCAAATGATGAAATTGTGATATGAGACACAACAGTTATGCTCACCTTCACCTCCAAGAATGTGTATGTTTACCTAGTGCCGTTTTGGCAACAAGTCAAAAACGCCGCGTTTTGGCAACAGTTCAGAAACGCCAACCCATGCCCACTGCGTTTTCAATCCCATTTGGGAAGACCAAATAAGCAACACCCAAATTTATCAAATTACCCTCTGAAATAATTTAATTAATTAATTTAAAAATCAAAAAGTATGAATATTTTAGTCATTTTAAAGTGATGTGACATTTTTAAAAAATATTAAATCAAAAATCAAAAAAGTCAGCTTTTTATCAACTTCTCAAATCACTTTCAAAAAAGCTAAAAAACTTGATAAAAAGCCAAAAGTCAATTTTTTACCAACTTTTCAAAACACATCCTAATTTCTCACTGATTTATAATTCTTACTAGGTTTTATTTTCTCTTTTGGCACACTTTGCTGTATATTTTTTTAAATTTTTTTTATTGAAGTTTCAAACAAGAAAGTGTATTTCCACAATGACTCAGCATCAATATATATATATATATTTGGAATTATGATGACCATTCATATCAAAAATCCAAAACAAACAAATACACTGACTCTTTGATGTGGAGATTATGTAGAACAGCTGACATTAACTTAAGCTAACTTGACTTCCCATAAAACAAGAAAACAAACGAAACAAATAGTAGGACAAGGGAAAAAAAAAAAGAAAAAAAAGAAGATTTCTTGTTCTGAAGATCACAAAATCTCGAATCCTCGTAGAGGAAGCTCCCACTGGTCGGTGCAGCTCTAATCCATTTTAATTGGGTCTTGAAACCTGTAATCAAATTTTAAGTACATATCTTAATGAGTTTGTTTGGATTCCACAAAATACCCACAAGAAAAGTATATATATAGAGAGAGAGAGAGAGAGAGAGAGAGGAGGAGAGATATGAATCATGAGACTAAAAACATGTTAATGAAATATTAAACAATAATTAGAAGGTTTCACATTTGGGGAATCCAGGATTAAATAAGTAATTTAAAACTGTTTAGACTAATGACTTTCTTAAAAAATAAAATGTTCTCACTATTTTATAATATTTGACACTGTAAAGTTTGAACCCTAAGAGAGAGAGATTGCAAAAATCCCCTACAAAGGTTAGGCAGGAAAGAAATGCTCTTAAAACTTGTTAAATAGCATATTAACTGTAGCTATGCTCACAATGTGTATAAATTTATTTGACATTAAGCCTTACCAGATTTATGAAAATTTAAAATTTCAAACCCAATGTATGTCAGAATATTTATAATTTAATATTCCAAACGAGAAAAAATGTCTTTTAGGCAAGTTTGATTCGCAGGAATATATTATTATTATTATTATTATTATTATTATTATTATTATTGATGTAAAATGCAAGTACAAAAAGTATAATTGGATTATATCAATGCTAAAAGGCCTAACCTGAAAGTGTCATGGCTTAAAGAATATATTATCTTGGCATTATAATTCTTGGATAGTTCATTTTTGAATAAATTACAATCCCAGTTCTTAAAATTTGACTCTTGTGCCACTTTAATTTCTAATTACAACAAATTTATTTTGAATTTTTCATATCATGCAAATTTAAAAATTTAACTAAAATCAAAAGGAAAAATAATCCTTTCTTTCTTTTCAAAGTGATTGAGGGCTTTCGGTTCAATTAGAAATGGTCTGTTCCTTTTTTTGTTTTTTTTTTTTAAAATAATTTTCCTTTTGATTTCTGTCCAATTTCTTAATTGATAGACTAAATCTACAGAAGATGAAAGATCAAAATGAAAAAATCATTACAATTAGAACTATAAAAACTAAATTAACACAAGATGCAAATTACAGTGAGAAGAAGCATAAGGGGTCTACCTTTGCAACAATATTCAAGATTGATTATGCTTCTTCCTTATCATGAAAATTTTACATAATTGTTTCTTGTTTTTCGAGTTTGGACCATTTCTTGTGGTGGCTATTATCCAATTTGATATAATCAGATCCTATCGATTGAAAAAAAAAAAAATGTTTAATTACCCTTTAATTTGTTAAGGGAAATTTTTAGAATTTCGTATTGAAAGTGCTATTTTGAAATAAGTTGTTCCATCAGGAAAAAAAAAATAAATAATAAATAAAAATAAAATAAATTTACGAATAACACTAAAATAGTTGTAGATAAAATCAATAGGGGAAATTGCAAAATTGTGGGATAGTGAAAAATAATTGCACCATAGACGAAATATTTTCTGGTACAACTCTAACACACAAAAATGACTTGAAACATGTATACAAAAAATTTAGACCATCATAAAAATATAAATATTATGAAAAATGATATAAAAATCTATTTTCTAAACCATTATTTTAGACTAATGTATTAAGGAGATGATTAATTGATAATTAAAAAATATTTAATTATCAACTAATAATCTTTTTGACACATTACTAAACTTAAAAAATAGATATAATTTTTGAGTCAAAATAGTAATGCTCCATTTCCCCAAATCAATATTGCTGATGATTTTATCATTTTAAAGGGGAAAAAAATTTCATCAACACCGAGAGAGAGAGAGAGAGAGAGAGAGAACTGAAGTGAGCTGGGGAAATTGTGCAGTGCCGACATAATAATTGGATAGAAGTTGTGCAGCTCACCAGGAAATAGCTTTCACCATGCTGCAAGCTGTGTAAGGAAATGCCATACTCGTTGAAAGGTACTGCCATTCCAGATGAGTGGACCAACATCACTTCTTCCCCAAACATTGATTTTATGTCTATTGCTCCTCTTGGCACGTCTGTTGCTATTCCATTTATAAACACTGTTATAAATCCTCCTGAACCATTCATTCCCAACAACATAAGTTCGTCAAAATTGTCATCAAAATATATAAAACAATCGAAAAATTTTTATTTGAAAATCATCATAATCAATTGTCAAAAAAAACACTTATAATTATTGAATCATATAAAAATCTCCGTACACAAAAACTTGAGATATAATTCAACAGCTGTTTTAAAAATTAACACTAAATAAATAAATCAATAAAAATGAACTTGTTTTTTTTTTTTTTTTTTTTTTCTTTAATGTTGATAAATGGTAGAAAACAAGGAGTTACTTTTTTGCTAAAATAACATTATTAATTGTCAAAATATGCATTCTCCTGTCTTAAAACATTCATAATTATTGAATCATGTAAAAATACTAAATTCTTAAGATATAATTCAACAACTATTCTAAAACATGAGAGTTAAAGGTAGAAAGATTTGAAGACCAACCGTACCATAATTTTCTAATCAAATCAAGCATAATCAACGTCTTCGTGTGTGTGCATGAGAGAGAAGACACAAGATTCTCTATTCTAAAATTTATTTTCCCTCTATTTCAATGCAATCACCGTCACAAGTTCTTATATTTTT
Source organism: Camellia sinensis (assembly GCF_055761805.1). Lineage (NCBI taxonomy): Eukaryota > Viridiplantae > Streptophyta > Magnoliopsida > Ericales > Theaceae > Camellia > Camellia sinensis. The sequence goes on from NC_138972.1 coordinate 68,611,717, forward strand.
AGATTATAATCACATAGTACAACACTATGAATGCATTAGAATAATTTTTTAAAAAATTAGATTTGCCTAGGGAAAGAACACCATGAAATTAAAATAACCAAGCCATGCAATTACCAAATTGGTACTGTAAATTGGAAGCATCCGAACCGCCCAAAATCGACACCATCGATGAGTTTTGCTCAATTTCAGGGATACCCATTTGACCAGAATAGCAAAAGAGATCATCAACACCACTACCATTATCAACAAGCCCACATGATGATGATGATGATGAAGAAGAAGAACCCACACAACATGAAGATGGAGATAAACCCAAACATGGTGAATTAACCATAAACCCACTTTGATACTGAATTGCACCGCCGCCAGCAGTGGCCTGAGCCTGTTGTTCTTCGGCAAGGCTAGCCTGAATCTGCCTCTGTCGGCGTCGAGACCGCGACCGCCGATTCTGGAACCAGTAGAAAACATTGGCATCACCAACAGAGCCAAATTTCTCAAGAAGTTTTCTTATCCTCACAGTTTCATCTTTGGGAGGATTTACCATTCCACTGTTGAAGATGGACTCGAGTATGAGGATTTGCTCAGGTTTGGGAGTCCATCTTGATCTGACTGGCTCAGTTCTTTCAGTTCCGAGGTTTGGAGGAGTGTTTGGGTCTTGGCTTTCACTTTCCATGATTTTGAGAGAAAAGATACCAAAAATAGGTTTTCAAGGCACAAACCTTGATGAAAATAAAAGAGAAAAAAAGGGCAAAAAAAAAAAAAAGGAAAAGGATTTTTGGAGGAAATTTAGAGCACATGAACACACAGTAGTCTACATCAAGGTTCCGTATTTAAAGGCCTAGAAGGAATGTTGCCTGTGAAGTTACCATCCTACCCTTCTGTAGTAAGAGAATTTAACAATGCCTAGATTTGCTTTCTCATGATATTTTGCACAAGACTATCCTTCTTTCTTAATTGTAACGTATTCTTGAAGGATAAAGTTCAAGATTACAGTAATATTAAAGAATCCTAAAATATCAAAATATTTATAATTTAATATTTTATATATATATATATATATATATTTAAAAATACTTTTATGTATCTCAATATGTATTTTATATTGTTTCAATACTAACAATCGTGGTAATGACTTGTTTTTAGCATTTTTCATATTGCATACCTGTAATTTCTATCTAGAATTTTATTGAGGAGGAGGATTCCTTCAGTTCAAAATTTAGATTTGAGGAAATTATTTAGATTTGTGAAGTTTATCATAAGTCTTATTTCGATAATTCGAATCGTTCATTTTGTTAGTGTTGGCTTATTTTTTCTACGAAGAAAAATATCATAAATGCGAGCGTGTCAGCAAAGATTGAAAAATCCTTACAGATTAAATTCAAGTCAATTATCAAGCGATTGTGTTGACGGTTCTTTTGCTTCAACAAAGAGGACTTCAAAATTGCCAAAGTGTAGAGAAAAGAAAAATTAAAAGAAGAATGAGGGACGAAGAAGGACGATTGAGTGAACAATCAAAATAATAATTACATACCTCTACTCCTATGCTTCGAAAAGGAAGTGCATAAAATGCATCGAAATGGAAATGCTGAAAATAAATGCTTCGAAATATAAATCTATGTTAAGCTACTTCTAAGAAAAGGAAAATGACAAGAAATATTGAAATCAAGTGTCTTTGATTTAAGTTCTGGATCTCATTACAATGTAGCCATTAATGGCTATTTATAGAGGAAAAAATACAGCAATAACTACTTAGTAACTATCCATTTCTTCCATTTTATTTTCGTCTTGCCATGTGTCATTCCACTCATCCACTTTGTCCTTCCACTTATCCACTTTGTCCTTCATATTCTCCATCATCTCTATAACTTCTTTTAACTTCCAAATGAATAAGAAGATGCCACGTGTCCTGCAAAAAATTACAGATTTATGGTGCCAACATTACCCCCCGCGGCCCTTAAAAATGATGTTTACTTTGAATTTTTGAAGGGCCAAACCAAGCACATGACTAATCTAAGCAATAAAGTGCTTTGAATAATATCAACAAAGTGCTTCGAATGATATAATAGCACCAATAAAGTGTTTCGAATGAGTATGAAATTATGACTAGATGACCAATAACAAACTTCGAATGTGGTATAAAAGACCAAATTCATCGTTTGAAGGTCTTGCGGCACAAATTTGAAGGAACAACATCACCCTTCAAAGGTTGGAAGCATTGATATAGGATGATGATACTTACAATGAAGTTTCAAGGTTAAGCTTGATGCTTTGAATGTGTCTTCGAAACTTTATACAGTTTCGAAAGTGAAGTAATCAACCTTCGAAACAACTCTTGATACTTCGAATGTATCTTCAAAGCTTTATACAGTTTCGAAGGTGAAGTAATCAACCTTCGAAACAACTCTTGATGCTTCAAATGTATCTTCAAAGCTTTATACAGCTTCGAAGGCGAAGTAATCAACCTTCGAAACAACTCTTGATGCTTTAAATGTATCTTCGATGCTTTGATTGTGTACAACTGGCCATCAATTTGAAAAGATAAACCATTCTCAATCATTTATTTAAATGCATAGGCTTTTTCTAGCCAAGTTCATGCATTTTAAATGGTCATCCCTTGTTCTAGCCAAGTTCATGCTTCGAACTCATAAGAACAATTTGTTAATTTTATTAGCCACATCATCAAAATTATATTTTGATGTGAACCACAAATCCAAAAAGGATTTTGAACACCAAAAGTCATGGTATAGTGTGACCATGAAAATTCATACTTTTTGACATTTTGAAAAATGTCAAAAATTTTGAATTCATGAATAGTGGCTTGTTCATTATTCTTGACCATGTTTGTTTTAAAAACATGATTTTTGCTGAATAGGTTTTCATAATTATTTGGCAAAGTGGGTTGTTTTTCCATGTTAGTCATTAATGGCTTATGAAAATCACCCATAGATATGTTATTTTCATTACTTGATTCTCTAAAATTTGGTTTTTGGACCCCCCGAGTCATACATGGAACATCATTCTTAGCCAAATTTGGCCCGAGAATATATTCTTTCGTTGTGTTAATTTCATAATTTGGCTCTTTTAAAATGGACTCTTGAACCCCCCGAGCCATTGATGAAATCAACTCTTTACTTTTGTTATTTTTAACCATGGAAAAATTCTGAAAAAATTCACCAGTTTCGGCCATTAAAGCCTCAGTTAAAGACTTGGTAGTGAGAGTTGATAACTCATCATTCCATTGGTGAATTTCCATATCAAGTTGATGAATTTCTCTAATTAAATGGTGTCTTTTTTCTTCCACCAAATAATATTGTAAGGGATGAAAGTTTATTTCATCAAGAAAATAGATCTCTTCTTGAAGATCCAAAATTTCTCTTTCACGCCAATATATTTCATATTGACAAGTTCGAATGGCGAAATCCAAATAGTTTGTCATTTCTTACACTTGGCTGTCCCACCGGGCGTGCTAAAAATTGTTGGCTTATTTTTCCTACGAAGGAAAATATCATAAATGCGAGCGTGCCAGTAAGGATTGAAAAATCCTTACAGATTAAATTCAAGCCAATTATCAAGCGATTGCGTTGACGGTTCTTTTGTCTCAATAAAGAGGACTTCAAAATTGCCAAGTGTAGAGAAAAGAAAAATTAAAAGAAGAATGAGGGAGATGGAGAAAGTCGATTGAGTGAACAATCAAAGTAATCATTACTTATCTCTACTCCTATACTTCGAAAAGGAAGTGTATAAAATGCTTCGAAAAGAAAGTGTTGAAAATAAATAATTCGAAGTATAAATCTATGTTAAACTACTCCTAAGATAAGGAAAATGACAAGAAATATTGAAATTAATTGTCTTTGATTTGAATTCTGGATCTTTACAATGTTGCCATGAATGACTATTTATAGGGAAATATTTGTAGGAAAAAACTTCCAGCAATAACTACCCAATAACCACCTAAAACTACTCACTCTTCCATCTTTATTCCCACAATGCCACATATCTCTCCATGTCTTCATAACTTCCTTTAACCTCCTATTCATGCTCCATGTTCTTCACTTTATTCTCCATCATTTTTTCATATTTCATAACTTCTCATAACCTCCAAATGAGTAGGAAGATGTCACATGTCCTGCAATTTTATAAATAATAAATAATAATAAAAATTGCAGATTTATGGTGCCAACAGTTAGACACTTTGTGTATTTCATCTTAAAAAAAAAAAATTAGGTCAATTCAATAACTGTAACTTATTCAATTTACCGTGTTTAGGGTTTAGCATATAACTTGTTCAATTTATTGTGTTTTTTACTACTTAAAAAAATGGACGTCAATTATGTTTTTAAAAAATGAATTATGCATTTTTTTAATGACAAAAATAATAAGTTGAACAAATTATAATTATTAGATCAATTTCATTTTTTTATAAATGAAATATATGAAGTGCCCAATAAAATAAACAATTCAAATAATCGAAATGGGACCCGCGGTAAGCCCCACTGACCCAAACAGCTTCTCTGGACTGCAAGGAATCCCCTCCTATTTAAAAATGGCAATATGTAGTTTTCAAATTTATTTCATACATAATTTTGTAATAAATTAATTCAATCTCAACCAACTTGTCAACTAACGTCAACCCAAACTCACAATAGTTAGCCAGTGTGAATTGAGTTGGATGGGTTAAATGATAAAAATTAATAGATATTGTAAGTGTTTTAACAAATATTTTAAAAATACTCATTAACAGAATCTATTTTTTAAAATTAAAGTGTTGTCATTGTGGAGAACAATGCCATTGAAGACAACTTGTCTTACACATATGAGAATAGAATTACATCAGCATTGAAATAGAAATGTTAGGTGCGCTGAGATAGAAGTCGTAATATGTGATTGAGATTGATATTTGGTAGTGTGACATGAGACACTTATAAATTACAGTCATGCACTTATTTTTATTATATTTTTTATTTTCTAATTTCGTGCAGCTAATATTTTTGGTATTGAATTTTTTTGAAAATAGTCTTACAAGCACCATAAGTCAATAAAAGAATTAAGACATTTCATGCTTCCAATCATGGCATGAGATTGTAATGCATTATAACTTTTATTCTAAAAAAAATGAATATGAAATTTACCAATGAATAAGAGTGACTCATATTCAATGTGTTGTGAGTCCATACAAAAATTGCATCTAGACTATTCAGTTACGTTTTTGGAGAAATTTATGAATAAATAATCTGTTATGTAGCATTACTCATATTTTTTTAATTTATTATAACTAAAATATATTGATTGTAATATAATGAAAATTACGGGCTAGTAACTACATTAATTAAAATCTGTTTTAAATTAATAAAAAATGAAAGTTAAAAAAAAAAAAAATTTACACGATGAAAACAATGCAAATTAAAAAGTAGTAGTTCTTCAAATGAAAAAAACTAAAGAGACTTCAAGCGACAAACTCAAATAAATATGAGTAATGATACAGAACCCTAAAAGTAGAACTGTAAATTGAGCTCTATTAATGTGATAATAAAAAAATATATATATAAAAAGGCACAAATATCATATCATAAATGGAGATTAACTCATTAGAACTTCTCTAACTCTCTATATTTAGAACTCCTTTTTTCGATTATACATTTTATGCACTTTTGTTGGAGGATCCATCATAAAATATCAACTCCCAAAGCTAGGAAGCTCAATCAAAAGGCATGCATTTAACCTCAGGGGAAGCTCACTTTCACATTCTCTCTCTCTCTCTCTCTGATATTAAACCTATCAAAAAGTGTAGAGCACAGAGACGAGACAAGACAAGAGAAAGGGCTTAAGGTTGAAGAGTTACATTGATGGGTTAAAATGGTAAAAAGGGTAAAGAAGAAGGGTGTGAAAGGAGGACAAGGGAGTTAGGGTTTCGGTGAGCAGCATGTGAAGATATGCATGGAAAGATGAGTCTGTCACACAGTGTGAGTTGAGGAGAGAGAGAGATAGAACAATCAGAAGATATGGTCAAGAAAACTCTCCAATTTTATATTACTTGTGACGTTTACACCAGTCCACACAGCCTCTTCTCTGTCATTTTTATATTAAATGAGAGGAGGGAAAATGGTCGTCAAGGTTGGCTTAAACTTCGAACATCTCTCTCTCTCTCTCTCTCTCTCTTTCTGTCTCTCTCTCCCTCCTCAGTATATAAATTAAATAGTAAAATATAAAAAATGGTGAATAACGCAGTAACACACCAACCGACTTGTCTGAGACGCGGTTTTCTGTCCCTCTGCTTGCTGCTGGGATTGCCTTGCCTGCCTTCGTTTGCAAGGACTGTACCCTTCTCTCCTCTTTACCCTTTAAAATATCCTACTAACTTTTTCTATGCAAATCAATTAAAAAAATTTCAAGATTTGAACCTGATGCAAAATAAATTTTTAATTTTTAATTTCGTCAATTTAAATATTTTTATTTTATTTTTAATTTAAATCATTCACTTATTTTTTCATTAAGTAAAACTAACACAATAAGACTATTTTAGTCACAAAACTCAACATATATATCCATAAAATTCTTAAAATATTATTTTTTTTATTGAGTATAATAACTATTTTTTTATTGATTTTACCTAAAGTAAAAATTGACAAACAATTTAGATTGAAAATAAGTAAAAATTTTAGGATTTAAATTAAAAACTTGGAAATTTTTTTATTACAAAGGTCAAACTCTAAATTTTTTATTTTTTTATTTGTGTGTGTGTGATTGGGGGGTGGGTAATTTTCTCAATAAAATTTATATATATACATAAAATATCACAAAATTTGCGGTGTTGCTTTTTTTAAATAATAATAATAATTAATTTTGGTAATTTTTTTTTTTTAATTTTAAAAAGTGAATACAAAGTTTTCACATATTCAATTTTGTTGAGAACTTTAATATAAATAGTGAAGTGATATGTATTAGAACAGATAATATATCATGTGTTCAAACCTCACCATTTACTCGATAATTAAAAAATGTTTGCACATATTTGGCTAGTTATAAAAAAAAAAAAAGTTCAGTCACATGAGGGTGCGTGTTCAGGACATTAAACGTTAATATAAATAATAAAATTATTTATTTTTCTAAAAATTTAGGGTGTGTTTGATTTGCTTTTGAGAGTGATTTTAAAAAAATAAAATAAAATTTGGGGACAGAGTTTTAAATTTTTTTTTGATTTGTTTGATTATATATTTTGAAAGTAGTTTTGGAGTTTGGAATAGTTTGATATTTTGTTATAATTGACTAGATGTGTGTGAGAGAAAAAGTGATTGAGAATGAGAGAGGAAAAAGAAAAAGTGATTAATTGATGTGTAAGATAGAGAAAGTGATTTTAAAATTTTTTTTGAGAAAAATCACAAACCAAACAAAATTTTGAAAAAAAACAAAAAAAACAACTCTCCTAAAAGCAAACCAAACAAGCCCTTAAACTTTTAAGTAAGTTGGTGGTTAATAATTTAATAAATATAAATTGATAAATTTTTTATTTTATTTTAATGTTAGAATAATTTGTGATTCAAAAATGAAATTATATATTTATCCAAAAAAATTCTAATTAACAAAAAAATATGTAATATTACCATAAAAATACAAAACATTACTATAAATAGTAACTTCATTTGTAAACCATACATTATCAAAAGTTTACCAAAAAAAAAAAATACATGCATATATAGCAAAAATACGTAACAAAAGAATATATATGATACTTCTTACGAGGGATGCGCACCGTGATATTACCCTTATTTTTTTATTTTTAACTTGTGCCCTACATGTTAACAAAACCTTTTTTGTTTTTTTTTGTTTTTAAACTCAGCAATGTTAAAGAGTCAAAAAATAAAATAAATAAATAAATAAGTAAAATTATAAATAAAATTGTGAGAAGTTGACTTGTATGGACCAAATAATTATTTTTTTACTCACATTATACTGAATTTTTTTAAACTAAAAAATCGTTTAATTAAAATTTAATTATTGACTAAAATATGTAGTTTGATATGTACGTGATGAAATTTAAAAATTTATTATTTTTATTTATTTGTCCTAATTTTTATATTGTAGTGGTGAGATGTTGGTGGCTATGGCACCAATCGTGGTGATGGTAGAGGGAAAGTTACTGGTGATGATGGAGGGGCGGTGTAGCTAGGTGGTGGTAACAATAATAGTGTAATGATGGTACTAGTTGTAGTGGTAGTGGTAATGGTAGCGGTGACTGTAATGGTAGTGAAACAATGGTAGTAGAGGTAGTGATATTGGTAGTGGCAATACCCGTGATGGTATTGGCAGATAGGGATGTAAGAAAATCAATGTGTTAGGTTTTATTTCTTGGCAATCCCGTTTGACAAAACTCCTTTGAGTTGTAATTTTATTCGCATTTTTATTTCAGTGAGGCTATGAGTTGTTAGATGCGAATCCAACCCGAATCAAGCATTTCAGAGAAGTTTGTGATGATAAAGCTTTCAAGATTGCCACTTCGCTGATTATGACGGGGATCGAGCTGCCCGGTCAGCTCGCGGGGGTCCAGGGGGCAGCGCCCCTTGGCGGGTCCGGGGCAGCGCCACGGCGGGGTCGAGGGGCAGCGCCCCCGAAGCAAAATGCAAAAATGCATTCAAAGTTGGCTGTCCGAGCATGATATATTTTTCCAGTTTTTCTATTTTTGGCCTTCCCGCTCGAGCGGGGAAAGTGACGCTCGAGCGGGGATTGGAAGCTCTCAGCATCTCTGCAGTCGCCTGTAAAAAATACTGGAAGGTGTGATTTTACGCTCGAGCGGATTCTCCTACGCTCGAGCGCATCTCAGTTTGTTCGCACGCAGTTTTTGGTCAGTCCGCTCGAGCGGGCTGTGTTGAGCTCGAGCGGAGATCGCGGGACAGATTCTATAAATTCGCGTGTTGGGTCAAATTTTTAGGATGACTTCTCCAGATCTTCTTTTTGGTTTCTAGGGTTTATATCTGGGGATACTTTGGGAGTTTTCTTTGATGTTTTTATTGAGTATTCAACTCATGATCTAAAGAGAGTACATCAAAGGTTTGTTTGTTATACACAAAAGAGAGAGTTATTCTTCAGTTGAGGATTCTGAAGAATTCGAGCCTGAAGCTTTGGTGGAATTCGGAGTGGCTCATCAGAAAGACAATTCCGTGGTGAAGATGGGGTTGGAAGAGGCACATAGAGGTTGGTTCAATTAGGCGTTGTGGATTCGCTAGGTAATTGAGAGTATACCTGTGTAATTCCTTTAATTCTTCTTAGTGGATTGTTCTTGTGGCTGTTGCCCGTGGTTTTTTGATCACAGTTGGAGGTGTCCAATTGTGGTTTTTTCCACGTTAAAATCGTTGTGTCTCTGTCTTGATTGTTTGATTGGGATTGTTATATTCTGCTTAAAATTGGTACATAATCACAAATCAACATCTAGAGGATTTCTAGATTTTTCACAATGCAACCGGCCTAACCAATCGAAACTAATCGAAATTTAAATTTTTTTGTTTTTTATTTTTTCATAACATACGATTTGTTTCAATTTTGAAATTTTTTATACCAATGCAAATTGAATCTACCAAATATTATATTGAAATATTTTTATATTGCAATTTTTTGAATATTATTTAATAAATTATGTAATAAGCAACTAATATAATATGCTTTTGTGATAAAATTAGGAAGAAAAACATTTATAAAGTAATTTTCATGCATTTCCTTCATTTATTTTCAATGTAAAATTCTATAATGGGGCAATTACAACCAAAAAAAAAAAATTCCAGAGTTCGAGGATTTTAATAATTAAACTCTAAGTTTTTAATTTTATGAATTCAAATCATAATTTTTTAATTTATTTTCAATCTAAATCATTTACCTATAATATTTTAGTTAGGGTAAATTATGCAAATGGTGCCAGTAGTTTACATGATGTGTCAGTTTGGTCTCTATTATTTTAATTTGCTCGATTTTGTTCATTAATTTAATAGATTGTGTCATATTAATCCAATAAATAATGGCTGTTAGGTTTTGTGGACGGAAAGTCAAACGATGTGTCAATTTAGTTCTTATAGTTTACACGATGTGTCAATTTGGCCAATGTTAAAATTGAGTAAATTAAAATAACACAGACTAAATTGACATATCATTTGAGCATGTGACAACTTTTCGTCTACCAAATCTAATAATCATTATTTATTGGACTAATTTGACACAATCTTTTAAATTAAGGAGAAAAATCGAGCAAATTAAAACAACGAGGACCAAAATGACACATCGTACCATTTGCATAATTTACCTTTTTAGTTATTCAACTTAATGTAGATATACATAAAATGTTTAAAATACCATTTTTATTGAATTTAATAATTAAAATACATATTTTTTAATCGATTTTACTTAATGAAAATAGACAACTGTTGTAGATTGAAAACAAATAAAAAGTTTAAGGTTTAAATTGACAAAATTAAAAAGTCAAGATTTGTTTTGTTACAAGAGTCAAACCCTTCCCCTCTTTCTTTTTTTTTTTTTTTTGGTTTTTTCCTTCTACATCAAATTGACAATATCAATAAAATCGAAACATAACACACAGTTTATATTGGTTTCTCAACCATGAAAATCGAAAAGATAGGTTCATTACTAAATATGCCCTCAACACTGACCGAACCGAATTGTTTACACCCCAAGTGGTTGGGATTAGTGTAGTAGCGGTGGCAGTGTCAGTAGTTGTGATAGCGGGAGTGGTGTTGGTATTGGTGGAGGTGGTGAAGAGGTGACAATGGGTTGGGATTTTTTTAGAAGCGAATTCTTGATTTTAAATGCAACTATTTTTGTAATACAATTTGATACTTTATCTGAATCTTAACAGTTTTGACATACCTATCTTTATATCACCCTAACCTATCAATGCTTTGACAAACTTTTATTTATTTATTTATAAAAACTGGATTGGAATAAATATAACCGGGTCGAATAATTTTGCTTTAACGATGTACATCAATACTTATGCGTAAGTAGTTATAAATTTAATTAGTATTACATAAATAAATAGATACTTTAATTTTTGCTTACATTTTAAGAAATTTTTAAGTGGCAGTGATTATAGTTATCAAATAAGTTTATTTGATTTTTTTTTTTTTTATCAGTAAAAAAGGAAAATCTTTATTGATATAAGCCAACAAACAAAGAGGAACTACATCAATAGAGATAAGGGGAGGTGAGTACAAAAAGCATTATGGCTACCCAAAATAATCCCAACTAAGTTGGTATGGAAATACGAGCTCAATCATATACTGGCACACTACTAGGTTTTAGAGGATCCAACCAGACAAGAAAATAGAGAAATAGCCAAAAAATAGCCGACAAAGACAAAAATAAGCACTGCCACTACCCAAAGACTAACTTAGCAACTCATCAAATATCCTTGGATGATGTTCTAATTTGTTGGATATTAGATACTGATGAGGACAATGTCCCACATCGCCTGGGAGGGACTTCCACCTCCACCTTATAAGCGTCTTAGCCCCTTCCACCTTATATGAGACCTTTTCCCCCGAGAAGGAACAAAACCATGAGGGGGGAAATGACAAGATCCGTCCCTCAACCCTAAACTATCCTCCTCATGGTGTTGTTCCTCCTCGAGAGAAAATGCCTCATACAAGGAAAAGCTTAGATGGCTGGAACATGTGGCTATTCTCTTGTAAATATTTGTTTGCTTTGGGGTTGAGGGACAGATCTTGTTGTCCCCCACTCACGATTTTGTTCCTCTTTAGGGGAAAAGGCCTCATACAAGGTAGAGGAGGCCAGGACGCTTATAAAGTGGAAATGGGAGTCCCTCCCAGGTGATGTAGGACATTGTCCTCATCATAACCCCCTAGCGTACTGGGCTACAACAGTGGGAGAGTTTGCCATGTAACCCTTTTTTTAGCTCCAAATTTGCGTGCTTGTCCTCTCACGTCCTTGCATATATTGTCCGCTTTGGGGTTGAGGAATGGATCCTGTAGTCTCCCTCCCTCACAGTTTTGTTCCTCCTCGAGAGAAAATGACTCATACAAGGAAGAGCTTAGATGGTTGGAACATGTGGCTATTCTCCTATAGATATTGTCCGCTTTGGGGTTGAGGGACAGATCTTGTCGTTTCCCTTCTCTCACGATTTTGTTCCTCCTCGGAGGAAAATGCCTCATACAAGGTGGAGGGGGCCAAGATGCCTATAAGGTAGAAGTAAGAGTCCCTCCCAGACAATGTGAGACATTGTTCTCATCAGATACAAAATCCTGAACTGAGTAACAAAGCCCCCTAACATTGTTTTTAATCAAGTGATTCTATTTGTACCCAAATGGTAACTCAGTACACCCAATTAAACTTTTGAAATTTTAATTTGTATTATACCCTAATATAAATTTATTAATAAGAACAATACATATTAAAATCTTAAATAAAATATTATTTTTTTCTCATAGTACAACCTAATTATTTATATATATTCAGTTGAAAGGTTTTAGGGTTCATGGAAGAACTGTGATTAGGGCCATGAAGTTTCAAAACTTTGAAGAACAGGTAAGTCCTTTTTCTTTTGGCTAAAATTTCAATCAATGTCTTGTTTAATCTGCAAAACTTTACACCATATAAGATCTGTTGTTGTTAGAACTTCTTCACCAATCCACTACAATCTTTATTTCATTCGAATCCACCCCTTTTCAACATCATCATCACTTGAAACTACTTCAAATCAACACTCATTCTTAGTGACTTACTTCATAAAAATTTAAATATATTTATTAAGAGAAGAAAAGACATTGGATCACCTCCAGATCCACAGCAAACAATTGATGCAGAGCATTTTCTTAAAAAAAAAAAAAAAAAAAAAAATTTGAGAAAAAAACATGTACTACGATTGGGTTTCGTACGTATTATAGAAAGAGAATAAAAAAAAATAAAAAACGTAAACAAATGAGAAACAATAAACTCTAAATCTTAAACCTACAAAAATTTGATTCAACCTGAAAAGTAAATGGTATCCATTGTTAAATACTATGTGAGGCTTCTTTTGGTTGATCTTCAAGCTTGTGTGGTACCCAATGTTGATTTTTTTATTATTTGGATGTAGCACGAATTATAAATAATTGGGCAAATTACATATACCCCCTCGAGGTTTGGCTAAAGTACAAATACCTCCCCTGAGGTTTGAGAAATTACAAATTTCCCCCTGAATGCTATATTTGCATAAGAAATTAGGGGATAATTTGTTATGAAATATAAGCCTCTGGGGACAAATTGTTATGAAAATACAAACCTCAGGGGGCGGGATGTAATTTTCGAAACCTCAGGGGGGTATCTGTAATTTAGCTAAACCTCGAAGGAGGTATATGTAATTTGTCCATTATAATTTTATATTGAAGAATAATTTGTGAAAAAAAAATATAAAGTGTATTGAGTGTAAATTATAATCCTAAATAATTTAATAGAGAATACCAAAAATGTGAGCATACTGAATGCTTTTGAGTGTAAATAGAATCCCCCTTTTAATCCAGAAAGCCATTCTAACTTTAATCAGTTGTTGTAACTCCCCAAACTTTGGTTGGGCATTATTGAATTCGATTTTTACGTAATAACTAAAATTTTAACTATTTAATTAAATTATCAAATGTCACCTAATTAAATCTATATTACATGTTATTTTTAAGTAACATTTTTAGCTTTTTTGAGATCTACGACAATGGTAATTGAAAGCACTTGTATCAATTGTCTATTGTGTGTTTAGAAAATTCAAGGGTAAATTAAACTTATCTCCCCTGAGATTTTTGACAAATACAGAAACCTCAATTGTTATTTCACTAATTATAGTAACCTCCCCTACTTTACCTGACAATATCTAGATTCTCCCATTTTTGGACTGCCGTTTACACACTTCACAGAATCTGCTAATGTCATCAAAGCTAAACACTATAAAATGCCCATAATGCTCTCAAGTATCCTCAACCCATCTATATATACCAATACCAAATGTTGGGTTCTCCAGATTCAGAAAATCAAAGTCAAAGAGTGAAAATTATAGAGGCAGTAAAAATTATAGAACATAGAGTGTCTAACATATGATCGTTTATTTACCAAAAAAAGAAAAAAATAAAGACTTGAGACTTTTTGATAAGCATTATAACGGTGGCGAAAGAGACTAAAATAGTGAGGAACTTGAAAATGGTGAGAGCTAGCATTAGCTAAAATGAGTGTGGACCCTAAGTCCAGCCATTGAGGAAATGGGTCATTCCACATAGAACAATTAAGACAATGAATTCAAAGAGCACCCATTTGAACAAAAGGTTTTAGCAGCTAATGAGGTAAATAAGCTCAATTGGGATAGAGAAATAAGCAACTGTAATCAAGAAGTCACTCACTTTTTGACACTCCAAAATGGTTTTTGTGCTCCAAAACCCTTTCTCATTTCAGTCACATTGGGGTAAATCATTATCAGCAACAGTAATAGAAAAGAGCAACAGTGAAATTAATAATCCAAATGCTAATGCCTTTAGCATTGCATCCAATGGATTGTTTCTTCAATCCATTTATAGATAAATTATGAATCTTGTTATACCCTAAGATTGAATTAAAGGCCAAGATAGAGAACCCTCTTGAATTAAAAACTGAGAACTCAAATTTCCAATACTCATTCCCTGTACAACAAAGTTCAACAAAATCAAAAACCCATTTCAAATTAAGAAATAGATTGAGTAGAAATAATATAGGAAGCATTTTGCACAACACCAGCTTGCAATAATTTTATACCTACCATTATCAAACTCATGCCATAAACATTACAACAAAATGCACATTTGGCGACCAAAATTGGCGACTGAAAAAAATTAGTCGCCAAAAGTTATGGAATTGGCGACTACCATTTTTTTTAGTCGCCAAAAGTAAAATATTTAGCTACTAATTTTTTTTAGTCGGGGTATATTCATTATTGGCGACTAAAAAAAAATTTAGTCGCTAAAAATGTCAAAATTGGCGACAAAAAAAAAAACTTAGTCGCTGTATATTGACTTTTGGCAACTAAAATATTTAGTCGCCGAATGGGAAATAATTTTTTTTTTCTTTTTGGAGACTAAAGTTTTAGTCGCCAAAATCATACTTTCAACGACAAAAAAAAAAAAAAAATAGTCGCTGTTTATTGACTTTTGGCTACTAAAATATTTAGTTGCCAAATGAAAAATAAAAAAATTATTTTTCCTCTTTGGCAACTAAAGATTTAGTCGCCAAAAACTTACTTTCAACGACAAAAAATTATTTTAGTAGCCAAATAATTTTTTTTTTAATTTAATTTTTTTTTTTTTTTATCTTTGGTGACCTATCTTGAGCAACTAAAATTTAGTCGCGGATGTGTTCAAAATTTTTCTGAGAAATATTTCATATTGGCACCTAATTTTTTGCCCAAATCTATTACTTCTTCACACACGGTTCTTTCTCTCTTGCTGTTCCTCTGTCTCTCTCTGTCACACAGAATTTGTAGGGTTTGTTTGAGTAATGGAGATCATCGTTACTTAAATCCTTTCGAACTTGGATCTCAATTCCAAACCACCATTCTCTTACAACTCCATCAAGATTTGCTCCCACGCTGCTTCCCAACAACTATCTCCGGCGATCGTCCTAAGCAGAGGTTTCGACTCTCCGGCGGCGGCGGCCGGAATGACAAACAATGGTGATGTGAGTGGCGCCAGTGAAGTGCCGAATAATACCGAATCGAGTGCCGCCGCCATGTGGGTGCAGAAGGTTTATCGGAGCTACCGCACCAGGCTTATGTTAGCCGATTCCGCTATTGTAGCCGAAGAGCTCTGGTTGGTACACCCTGTAGACACCCCATTTTTGACCGACCTTGAGACTCAGACGTCACCAGTTGAGCGCTCGGTGATATTGCATATTGTGCTCGTTCAGAAGTTTCAGAGTCTCGGCTGCGAGCCTTGCCTCCGGACTTCCGGACTCTTTTGTGCTTTGCCTCGGTTTGCGAACCAGGCTCCGTTTTCTCTGTTTTCTCTTCCCGAAGGGAGGGAGAGGTCTCGTAGATCATCTCTCAATGGCCGTAGGCTACGTTTCGTGGTCGTAGGCCGTTTTGCCCGTTTGGAGTCCGATTTTCGATTTTTCGAAGCCGTTGGCCGTGTGCCTCGGTTCGGGACCGTTTAACCACCTCCGTTTGCTCCATTTTTTGGCATGCATCTTATTTACTCCCTTTTGAGGGGCACTGCGGTCCGAGATACCAACTTTGTGGTCGGACACAACTTCCGGTGCCTAACAGCCCACTTTCAGGGCCCCGAACTGCGTGTTTTGGCTCCCGAACCTTCATTCTACATTTTTGGGCTCCGACCCGTACTTTAGATAGTCATATTTTGAGGTTTTTTTCATGTTTGATTAAGGACCTTTTGCTGTTTGAGATCTCCTCCTATCACTTGCTTCTTTAACGCTCTTTTAGGCCTATTTTTGCACGGTATTTTAGGCTTACTTGTGAGCTATTTCGGACTTGGTCATAAACTACAAAGTGTCTTTTTTTGAGCCTCTCTTCAACTTTGTTGAAGGTCTCTCGGCCATTTGGATCCAGCAGCTACCACTTGCCTTTATATCCCACTTTTTGGCCTTTTTTGGGGGGAAACTTGAATTGTTTCCCCCCCCTTTTTTCCAACTCTTTTGCTTATAAAACCAGCAGCTCCCAGCTGTGTTGGAGGGTTAGAAAATTTCGATTTTGAGCTCTCTCATTAAATTTTTCTCTCTCTCTACTCTAAACCTCAAAACCCTTTAAGTTCTTAACCATTTTTACACACCATCACCTAGCACCACACCACCACTTTCATTTCCAGAAGCTTGGAGGTCTTCTTAGAGGCTAGGAGGCAGCAAATTTGGTCCAAGAAGTTGCTAAAGATTGGTCTACAAGGGTGAGTTACCATTTCCCTCTTTCTAGCTCATTTTTTGCAACATTTCTTAGCCTCTCTTTCTTGTATATCTGAGCTCCGGCCATAACTGAAAGTAGTGTTTTTTTGAGCTCTATTTCATGTTTTATTAAGGGACTTTTGTCATTTGAGGTCCCCATCTTGCACTTGCTTCATTATCCCTCTTGTATGCCTATTTCTTGCGTAGTATTTTAGGCTTATGTATAATCTGTTTTGAGGCATGTCATAAACTGAAGAGTTGCTTATTTTGAGCCCTTATTCAACATTGTTGAAGGGCTCATTTCTGTTTGTGGCCTCCATTTACTACTTGTCATTATATCTCTATTTTGGCTCTATTTTTGCATGATTTGTTAGCCCGGGATGCTTCTGTTTTTGGGCTCTTTTCAGAACTGAAAACAGTCTTATTTTGACCCCCTCTTCATATTTTATTGAGGGTCTTTCACGGTTTGAGGCTTCCATTTACTACTTGCCATTATATCTCTCTTTTTGGCCTCATTTTGCATGGTATCTTAGGCTTGCATGCATACTGTTTTGGGTCCGGCCATCAACTGTAAAGTGCATTATTTTGGGCCCCTCTTCAACATTGTTGAAGGGCCCTAATCTGTTTGGGGTCAGCAGCTGTGAGTTGCTTCTTTATCTCACATTTAGGGCTATTTTTGCATGCTAGTTTTTCCCTATTTGTGTTTGCTTTTTGGCCTCGCTTAGAACTGTAAACATGCTTGTTTTGGGGCTGCCTTGAATCTGTCTTCACATGTCATGATCAAATAATGCATGCTTGATGTAGGTACAAGTCATTTCATGTGCTTAATCTCGCATTTCGGGGCCATTTCATACATCGGGTGCCATGTGTTTATGATTCGGGGCTGTTTTGGGTCATGTTTCGCTGCTGAAACTTGCATGTTTGCATATCACATTTCATGCCTTGCCATGTCTCGTTAGAGTGGCATTTCGTGCCTTAGGTTCGGTCCTCGGTTTGTGTGCATGTGTGCACGCATTCCGAGTTGTCTCATTTTCATCTCATGGCCTCCTATGTGAGTGTGGCTGAGGTCCACTCATATTGGTGTAAGCCCATTGTGCATTGTGTATGCCATTTCATTTCATAGCATTGCGTATGCTAGGTTGTATGTTAGAGCATTGTGCATGCCATGTCACCTCGTGCATCGTGTATGCCATTTCATAGCATTGTGTATGCTAGGTTGTATCTTAGTTGCATTTCATGCATATCATGCATATTGCATCGTGTTTGGGGTAGGAGTTAGCCTGGGCACGGGAAACGAGGTACGTTTCCTACTCCGAGTGACGGAACGTGTCTCAATTCCAAGTCACCGACACTCCGGATTATCCATGATGGAGTTAGGTCTTAGTTTTATTTTTCATGTGCATTTATTCTATATTGAGTTGCACAATTCGACCCCTCGGCCATCATGCATCGAGATGCGTGATTGGTGGCACGAGGATCGAGACATGCATACATTTGTGAAAATACATTGCTATGCCCCTTTTCTGCTCTCTGTTGCAGCAAATCAAGAATCAACAGTCTTCCGGGGCTTGGCGCGCTTTCCAAGAATAAATTGCAAACAGAGGCTAATTGGGGCATCCCAGTGGATTTCCACGCAAGGCAGCCCAAACATACATCATTCATCAGAGTCAAGGCAGTCCCTGGCTTGCATGCCAGTTTATAGCTTTCCTAGATTAATTTGTAAATTAATTAGGATTTTTGTATTTATTCGGGACTGTAATTATTTATTTGGGACTGTATATTTATTCGGACCCTCTGCGCGAGGGCATAACTGTAATAAGTGTGCGTGTGTGTGTTGTATGTCTTCCAACCCCACGTCTTTCTTTCCTTTTATTTACCTGCTTATGATGGTTAGATTAGGGCATGTTTTAATTAGCATACAGTATGACAGCATGTTTGCATCATTCATCTGTTTTGCATGCACCGGGCTCGGCGCATCATACTAACTGCATTGTATTTTCAATTCCAAATTGAATACATGTTAGCTGTAGCATTTCATATGCCATGTTTAGAATAGTCGAGCCTGCTATAGTTGCATTTTTGCATGTGTTGCATTAGGCACTTCTATATAATTAGGATCATGCATAGATTTCTAATTAGCTTCTTTTTTGGCTTGGAGTACTCGATGAGTTTTATGCTTTAGCATCCTTGCATGTGTGTGAGTGACTGCCATGAATAGCATGCTTACCATGAGGCTATGTGCTTATATGATATAACTGCCTGAATGCCTGTGGGTGAAGGTTGGGTTATCTGAATTGGAACAATTCATCAAATGTGCGTTTTAAGCCCACTAGATAGTGGCAAAATCATGTTTTCTAAACCCACCCGAGGGTGGCAAATCCACGTCTTAGCCTACTTGCGGGTAGCACCATCAAACCATTTTCAAATAAACAAACATGAAATGTTTTGTTCCAATTCAGACGATCCAGTCTATACTTGTATGCTGTGCGCATCACATAGTAAATCTAGGCTAATAATCGGAATAAGAACACACAATGTTTTCAAAACTAGATATCACGGTTAGTAGAGGCCAATCTTTGATCGGGTGAGCGGGGGTGCTCACGAAGTGACCTTCCCCAATCGTACCCAAGTTCCCGAGCCGAGGCAACTTTGGTGATGACGGACACGTGGCCTTAGGCAACGAGTCAGGGTTTCCTAAATTTCCTAAAAATAAAATATTTAGGTAGCGACTCTGTATCTGGCAAAGCAGTCCATGTTTGGCACTTCTTTCAAAATCTGTTTTCTCAAAACGATTTGCCGGATTTGGACTCTTTGGTTCAGATTAAGAACCGTGACAATTTGAGAGTCCTGAGCTGTAGTGAGCCCAATATCGAACGGAACGGGGGGGACTCGTTCCTCTCCCGGGGCGTTCAGGGGACGTCTACACACCCCCTCTTCAATTCAACCCTCTCTGTTTTTCTTCATTAGGCATACTAATTCACAAATGTAATTTTTCTTGTCATTTTCATTTTTGTTTCAAATTTGGTGATATTGACAAGTGTATCAATAATTCCGTTTATAAATATTTTTGGGGAAATTGCAATTCAGTTGAAAGATCAAAAATAAATTGCAAATGAATGGTAAACTTATCAACTTTAATAATTGAAGTGATAAAATTTTCCATGATTTTGCAATTTTTTTTGGGTCTTTCCATTGATTTGCAATTTCCCCAATATTTTTTTGTAGAAAATTGGCTGTTTATTTCTCCCTCTGAAGTAAATTTTCCCAGAAAGTGATTGCTTTGGTAGGCATTTTCTGATTTGGAACTTGGCTAAATTATCTGGTAGGTGTTTTAATTAAGTATGTTTATTTATCAAAAAAAAAAAATTATTTGATAGATGTAAATACTGAAATTTAAACTAACTGTTCGTATTGGCATTGAACCTATAGCTTTTTAATAGTGTGATTTTGCAAATAGGGATATATTTGCATATCTATGAGCACATTCCAGCTTTGGAAATTTTCTAATTGTTTTATTTGCATGTGAATGTGTGTTCAGCTACCACTTATACAGCCATCACATAACCAGATAAGCTTGGCTGACTTTGATGATATTAAAGTCATTGGAAAGGGAAATTGTAGAATTGTGCGATTAGTGCAACACAAATAGATTGGTCAATTTTTTGCTTTAAAGGTACTTTACAACTTCCATACTAAACCTGCACTCGTAGTCGTTAGAATCTTACAATTCATGATATGTATCTTTCGATTAAGTTGGTTTGAATCTTTTGGCTGAATTTTATATTTGTAACGAATCTTTCAGAATTGTGTGTGAATCTTACGACTAACAATTTGGGTACAATTCATGTGATTTGGTAGTCTTTCATATTCAAGAATTGAATCTATCCAAATGTTGCATGAATATTATGAGTCATGATTCAGTGACCTTTCAATTTCAACAACCACAAAAAATTCCTTTATTTTATTTTCTATTATTTTTTTCTCCTCCTAAATAAATCTCCCAAAGTCTGAGGTCATTAGTTCTAATAAAATATAGTACTACTACTTGCCTCTTCCCTTTTTCTATACTATGGGAGATCTATAATACTCTCATTTTTAAGAGACCGAAACTCCTTTGGTGTTTGCCTTTAATTCCAAGTAAAAATGATGTTTTTCACATGTTCCAACATGCAAAGATAATTTTTTTTTTTTTATGTCAATATAAGAAACTAAAAAAAGAATTCTTGCTATGAGCTAGTTACTAGCATGATGCAAGCATACAATACAATGCTACAACGCTTTTTTTATTTTTATTTTTAAGATGGAACAATACATTTGAAGTAGGGTAAAGTATACTATTCTCTCTTAAGATTTAGAGAAAACACAAGTCCCATAGTTTTAACATAATTATACTTACCTCCCTTTTAGTAAGGTTAAATGGATTTGAACTAAAGCAGATGGTATGAAGACACAAGGATAAATAAGAAAAAATATACATTTAAGTGTTAAACAAATGACCACAACATTTTTCTATTCATTTGACTAACGAATTATTGATGAAAAGGGGGCTAAGTGCTATATAAATTAAAAGCCTATGTTACATGGAAGTGGGTACGGGTGTTGGATGCGGGTGTGGGTCTACATGTTAGACTTATCAAATATCAAATTTAAGGGTATACGGGCTCGGCGAAAAAAAGTCATTTATATATATATTTTTTTGGGCTCGGCAAAAAAAAAAATCATTTTTATGTGAGATAAAATGGTACTTGTGACAACTGACGGAACGTCATTCAGACCCGTAGGTAGAGAGTTAGAGCCGAATACGCCTTAATTTTACTCAAAAAAGAGCTTTCTGGGGGCAAAAATTCATAACAGCCCCCGAAGTTATGAATTGTGTGTTTAAGATTTGTGTGTTTATTGTCCAATAGTTTTGTCTACCTCTACAAACTTATAGAAGAAATTTGAAATTTACTTTAGTTGTTTGGAAGCCCTGTGAATTTGAAATTGTTTCCTAGTATTTGATATTCTTTCATGTTGAATGATTCTCTTTCTCTCTCTGTCTCCCCCAAATTCTCCCTCAGTGAACACTGAGACATTCATGAGTGTGGATAATTTTAAATTGACTGAAAAGGGTCATACAATTCACCCTTATGCAGATCTCTTGATGTCTCTCTCTAATAGGTCACAACTTTTCCAAAGTTTAGAACCTTCTGCAGAGTGATAAGGTACAAGGGGTTCCAACAATATTGTGGTGTGGTGTGATGATGTTGCATGTTTTAGGGTAGCTTACAACACTTATGATCATGGAAGAAAATAGTTCAACAAGTTCCATTGAAACAAAATAACATTTATGCACATATGTTATTAAGTTGAACTATAACACCATCAACCATTACACTGTGTGTACTTATGAATTACAGCAGTGATTTTAGAATTTATACAAAAAAAAAAAAAAAAATAGAATTTATACACCATAACTTAGTCTGGACCTGTTGGTTGAGAGTTAGAGCCGAATACGCCCAAAACTTAGTCGAAAAAGGGCGTTTCGGGGGTGAAAAATCAAAACAGCCCCCGAATGGCCATGTGGCTCACACGGATAGCTTCACCATGAAAAACAGGACTTGTGAGAATTGATGGAACGTAATTTGGACCCGTAGGTTGGGATTTAGAGACGAATACGCCCAAAACTTAGTCGAAAAAGGGCATTTCGGGAGTGAAAACTCAAAACAGCCCCCGAACCTTCATGTGGCTGAAACAAACAGTTTCCCGATGCCAAATATGACTTGTGACAACTGACAGAATGTTATTCGAACCCATAGGTTGGGATTTAGAACTGAATACGCCCAAAACTTAGTCGAAAAAAGGGCGTTTCAGGGGCGAAAATTCAAAACAGCTCCCGAACCTCTGTGTGGCCAAAACGAACAGTTTTTCCAGGCCAAATATGACTTGTGACAACTGACGGAATGTTATTCGGACCCGTAGGTTGGGATTTAAAGACGAATACACCCAAAAACTTAGTCGAAAAAGGGCGTTTCGGGGGTAAAAATTCAAAACAGCCCCCGAACCTCCGTGTGGCCGACACGGGCAGCTTCCCCATGCCAAATAGGACTTGTGACAATTGATGGAATGTTATTCGGACTCGTAAGTTGGGATTTAGAGACGAATACACCCAAAACTTAGTCGAAAAAGGGCATTTTGGGGGCGAAAATTCAAAACAGCCCCCGAACCGCCGTGTGGCCGACACAAACAGTTTTCCCATGCCAAATATGACTTGTGACAACTGATGGAATGTGATTCGGACTCGTAAGTAGGGATTTAGAGCCAAATATGCCGAAAACTTAGTCGACAAAGGGCGTTTCGGGGGCAAAACTTCAAAACAGCTCCCGAACCTCCGTCTGACTCTCACGGGTAGCTTCCCCATTACAAATAGGACTTGTGACAATTGACGGAATGTATTGGAGATATATAGTAATGGAAAATTATGGGAAAAATATTTAGAAACCAATATGAACTCAGTTTACGCCTTGTTTTAAACTTACTAATTTTTTTAACGTACACATGTGTGTTATTGTTTTTATCACATGTTGTAATATCCTCTCTGAAATGGCATTGGCATACATTAATAAGCACTGATGGTTTTATTTCCAATCTAATGATTCAAGTGCCTTTTGCAAACAAATAATGAGGAAGTTGGTAAAAAGGATACTTTCTATTCACATTGGGCTTTGATATTGGTTTAGCCATAGAATTTGGATACATGTTGCATACAAATAGAAGATTGTGACATTAGCTTTATGTTACTAATGAAAGATTTAGTAATGATTGTTCTGCATTTAACAATGTTCATTTTAACAAAAGACTTTAGAAAGACTGTACAATGACTGATAATTGATTCATCATGGAAGGTTGCTTCTCACTTATTTTTATTTTTCACTTGTTCCCAAATTAATTCATGAAGTTGGGCATTTTTGGGTCCAATTCTAATGTTTTTTTTTTTTTTTTTTGCTTTTTGTAGATGACTTCGTTGCGTGGACTTGCAGAGATATTTTGGAGATTGTACTTTTGTAGAGAAGTAATATAATACTTTTGTCGTCTCTGGCTTTTGTGCAGTTAACTATTCCTAATACAGAAAACTTTTGACAGCGAATAGATAATTATTGGCATGGTAGATAGATCACCTTTTGACGCCGTACAGATATATGGTTTTTTGTCGTGATACATAGATGTATTTTTGGCTTGGTACATATATCATCTTTTGTCGTGGTACAGATTACGATGGTAATTTGTACCATGCCAAATGGTCATTTCACATGGTATAGTAAATGTAATTTTTGTATATGGAGGGCTTTATTTTTTGTATGATTGTATATGTTGTATGGAATTATATTTTAGTTTGGACAATAGTTCGTTTGTATGTACTTGGACAGTTAAAGTAATTTATTTTTTGTATACGGATGCAGATTGTGGAATGATTGATAGTTTATGTATCATTTTATTTATATACGTATTACAGGTTGAATGGAATACAGACAGGTTATGGACACATTATAATATTAGCAATAAAACATAATATCATGTTTTGACCGACTAAACGTTTTGTAGCCAATAAAAAGGGGAAGAAAAAAAAAAAAAAAACAAACATTTGGCTACTAAAAGTTTTGTAGCCAAAAGAAGATCAAACATTTGGCTACTAAATTTTTTGTAGGCAAAAGAAAAACAACAATTTGGCTACTAAATGTTTTGTAGCCAAAAGAAAATCAAACCTTTGGCTACTAAAAGTTTTGTAGCCAAAAGAAATCAAACATTTGGCAACTAAAATATTTTGTAGCTAAAAACAAAAGTTGAAGAATAAAAATATTTTTGGTGACTAAAAATTTAGTAGCCAAAAATGTCGTAGTTTAGGCGACTAAATTTTTAGTAGCAAAAAATGTTGAAATTTAGGCAACTAAATTTTTAGTAGTCAAAAGAAATAGTATTTGGCGACTAAAATTTTAGTAGCCAAAAAAGATTGACTTTAGGTGACTAAAATTTTAGCCAATACACTAGAATTTGCTTTTGGCGACTAAAAAATTTAGTAGCTAAAAAATTTTCGGCGACTAAATAATTGGCTTTTGGCGACAAAAAAATTGGTCGGCAAAAAATGTATTATTTAATTAATTCTCCAACCTATTGGCAACTAAATGTTTAGTCGCCAAATGAATACATTTGGCGACTAAATTAGCTTTAGTCGGCAATTATATTTCCTGACTACTCTTTGGCTACTAATTTTCCGACCAAAATATTTAGTCGCTAAAGACTATAGGCGAATAAAATATGACTTTTTAGTCGCCAAAAGTGAAAATTCTTGTAGTGAAAGGATCTACCATTCCAGTTGGCTCAAGAAAACAAAGAATAAATAAACAAAATATTTTGGTTCAAAATAATCGAAAACATAAAAATTAAGAATTTAAAAAGAAAAATTGAAAACTCACTAACCTAGAACCAACCAGCCCAACTAGATTAAGAATATACAAAACACAGATTCTCAACTAGCCTTTCTATCAGATCTTATCTCATTCGATTTTTCATTTTTTTTTCTAATCAAAATTAAATCTTTGTAATCAAAATGAAAAGCCAAAATCGAACCCTAAATAAGCAAAAAAAAAAAAAATAGAGAGAAGAGAGAGAAATAAAGACAAGAAATCGAAGATCTACTCTCTGTTATTGGTGGGGCCTTTCCTTCTCAGTTTCGCCAGGGACCTCTTGGCTCTCTGCGTAACCATAAACGACGTCTAATGCTTCTATGAGTACGTCCTCTACGAAGGCGACTCTGTCACCGGTAACTTTCGTCGATCACAACATTTTCTGGAGCTTCGATCACTCTGGCATTGACTTTTTGGTAATCTGTCTCTTCGTTGTTTGTTTTTTCTTCATTTTAAATTGATGTTAGGGTAAGAAATACCCATAGCATTAGAAATATCTTCTTCTTCGCATTGATTTTGTGGACGAAAGGCATTTTCATCTTTTTGCATGCAAAATCAAGGTTAGTATGGTCATTTCGTATAGGCTACTAACATCGTTGTTGCAAATTTGACAGAATGGGAGAATCTTGATATTGTTAGGTAAAGTAGGACATGCTACTGTAATTATTGAAACTATAAGAAAGATTCTTGTATTTGTCAAAAATATCAGGGGAGGTAAATGTAATTTACCCAAAGTTCAATGATATACTTTTCTGTAAAAGGTACATATCATAATATAGGTTTTGTTATGCTCAATTACAAAATTTGAATAGTGGTCATATTTACAATGATTTTGGTTATAAATCTTTGTGGTGGTTGATTATGAAATTTTTGTAATATTTTTAGGGGTATTTACACACAAGTCCTACTTTATGAACTTATATTCCATTAAGGGCTGGTTTGGGGTGTCCTAAAAAAGTGCACTTTTTGTCTTTTTGGACTAAAAAAGTTGAGAAAAAAATATGGAGGTTTGGGTTAACTTTTTGACTTTTTATAGAAAAATGTGTATTAAAAAATTGTATAAAAAAAGTGTGTAAGAGATGATTAGAGAGAGGTGGGCCCCAGCCGTACAACCGGCTGGAGTGAATTGGGGTTGGAAATTATTGGCTAATTTTTGTACAAAGCACTGAACGGTTTTGTTTGGCCCGTGGGGGTCATCACGGGTCCCATTTTAATAATCTGAACCGTTCAATGTGTGTAACTCGTCGAACACTATGTACCTATAAAAAATTACGTTAATCGGATATCGATAGCTATCTGATCAAATTTATTTATTTTTCAATCATTAATTATAACACCATCCATTTGTTGTACATAACTGATTTGATCATATAGTTATCGATATCCGATCAATTTGATTTTTTGCAGACATATAGTACTTGACGATTTCTACATATTGAACGGTTCAGATTATCAAAACGGGACCCGTGATGACCTCCATGGGATGAACAATGGTGTGTGTAAAAACCACACCCAATCATTTCTTTTTCCTCCACTGCCGCACACAACAATTCGGTGAATAGTGATTTTGAAGAAAATTAATTTTTTAATTTTTTTTTGGTGAATAGTGATATATATTTGGATTTTGGAGTAACTTTTTGACTTTTTGACTTATATAGAATAAGCCAAACCAGCCCTAAGTCTTAACTAAGATTTTATAGACCTTCAAATCTCACTAAAATTTTAATAGTTGGAATTGTCCTTCAAATAATGATTGTTCATCATTTATGATTATCTATGAAAGAACATGATGATTAGATATTTATTTTTTCAAAACTTTAAAACATCAACTTTCAAATTGAAGAAACTAAAAAAAAAAAATTATGTGCAAAAAAAAAAAAAAAACTATGTTTTTTTGTTTTTTTTTTTTTTTGTTGAAGAAATTGAATTATTTTGTTGTGCAAAACTAAAAAATTTGTATCTATAAAGGAGTATGATGATGGAACATTAATGTGCAAAATTGAAAAAAAAAATTAAAAAATTGAAAAAAATAAAAAAAAACTGATAATGTTCTCAGTTTTAAAAATGAAAAAAACTGATAATGTTATTGATTTTATTAGATAATTGAATCAAACCAATAAGTAGAAGGGTAAAAACGTTTAATCTCATACTCTGTTTTTTTTTTTTACATCAGTTAGTGAAATAATTATCTAGAATATTATTATACAAAATTGATAATATTCTTAGTTTTAAAAATTAAGAAAAAGTGATAATATTATCAATTTTTACTAAATATGACTTATTAGTTCAAAAAATTTTAAATAAGATTTGAGCTATCACAACATTTGTAAATAGAACTTTCAAATAATTAACTCTATTTTTTATTATGTCCCAAATTGATTTTGATTATAGGACTTTGAGGTGGTTAGTTACCAAAAGAAATGATCTTTTTTTCGTTATGAACCAAAAGTGATATATATATATATATAGGGGTGAGCAGCGGATATACCGATTCGTCAAAATCGACCGAGCCGAACCGATCTGCCGCATTTTGGACGGATGCGTGATGACGATCGGACGGTTGTGGATTGATTTTTTCCAATCCGCCAATCTGGCGGACAGATGGCGGATTTGAGATTTCTCTGGCTGCAATCGAACCGCCAAATCGCGAGCACCCCTAGTAATTTATAAGACTTTGTGTTTTCTGTTTGTTTAAATATTCTATTTGTGTTTTCAATTAAAAAAGAGTTTAAATATTCCGTTGAAAAAAAGTTTTCAACTTGAATATCTTTTTTGAATTGAAAAAAATAAACGTATTATTTATCTATATTTTTTAGTTTTTAAATCTATCTCTAAAAATAATAAATAGAAAATATGATATATGTTGGTTGGTTTTTGTTTTCAAAAACAGATATAGATGTAACAATACAGAGACATACAATCTTTACTACTGCTCTGTTTATGGTTTTGGTGGTTTGAATTGTTTTTATATTTTAAAAACCACAGATTGTAATATTTTATATGGATGAGGCATGCTGTGATTGTGATATTCTAAAGTTTCAAACTTTCTTGCTTTGGATGAGGCATGCAGTGATTGTAATATTTTTTTAAGTCATTGACTGTAATAATTTTTTTTTTTTGAGGAAGTGCACAAGTTGAATTATGTTGAAAATTTATAAAATTTTAAACCGCTAAACCGATTCTTATCCATCCGCCAAATTGCCAATCCGCTCAATCCATATTCGTCGGATTGGCAGACGGATGTGGATTAATTTTCTCCAATCCGCCAATCTGGCGGACGGATGGCGGATTGGAGGTTCCGTGGCCATAACCGACCCGTGCCCACCCCTAATATATATATATATATATATATTTTGTTTGGGTCAACAAAGAAGAAAAAATATCATTGAAGTAAAGGCAAGGTACAACACAATACACAAAAATTATATCAATAAAATACTCGGGCCAAAGCATCGCAATGAAGGAACTCATTCCAATTAGGTTGATTATTAGAATTCTATGTTCTTTTTATTATGAATCAATTTAGTTTTGTTATGACTCAAATTGGTAGAGTTACATTAAAATTTTAGGTATTGTAGGGGTTGGTTTTAGAATACTTCTTTCATCTGGACAAACTCTAGAAAGATCCTTGAGATGTCACCTGAAACAGAAAAATAACTCTGATCGGTAGTGTCAGAATTAGCATTCTGACGAAGAAGTTAGCTCTTGTATGAAGAAGAGTACTTTGTTTCTTTAAATACAAGTAATTGTGGAGGGCAGTTTTGGAATACTCCTTTAATCTAGACAAGTCCTCGAAAGATCCTTGAGATGTCACCTGTGAAACAGAAGAACAACTCTGGTTGGTGATGCCAGAATTAACATTCCGACAAGCTGGTTAGCTTTAGTATGAAGAAGAGTCCTTTGTTTTTTTAAGTGCAAGTTTTGTGGAGCATACCTCTCCTTCTAACCTCTTTCTTCTTTTATAGAGTCCTTATTCTTGATCTTTTTTCTTGTAGCATAGGCCCTTATCATCTCTTTGTCAAGGCCCATCCCCTTATTGTATTCTTTAGAAAGGGATAGGCTGGGTTTATTTAACGGGATCGTGCCGACTTATCCGATGGACTTGATTAAGATGTGTGGCCCAGGTATCGTTAACTTGGCACGCTTTTCATCCCATTTCTTGTATCTATTCGGTAGTGACTTTGAGTGTAGTGGACTTTGGCTGCATTTGGCCCATCAAAAATGAACTTAGATGTACTTTGTTTGCTGATTTAAGGTTTTTTTACTCGGCTCCCACAGGTAACATACATATCTTTTTAGAGTGTGTATAGTAATATTTTCATAAATAATTTTTTTATAGCAAAAGATTATACAGATCTGGATCTTCTATATCACAATCATATAATGACGATCTTTATTATATTATCAATGATTGTGGAAGAGCATATCAATATATTTTTATTTCAAATTAAAAACATAAATAAGAAATTTTACTATTGAAAATGACATTACAATTATCGAAATTTTTTGGATTTTAATAACATGCAAACTTTATTTATTTAATTATTTTACGTATATAGAGTATTTTATTTTGATTTTGATTTTGGGTTGGGGCTATAGAGCGTTGAGGCCCTGCTAGTTGAAACGAAACGAATTGGATTGGACTAACTAAAATGCTTAGTAGTTGGGCCTAAAGCAAGCCCAATTAAACCCTTCTTCCACTATTGCTTTCTTTTCAGGAGCTTCGTCTTCTTCTTCTTTTATTTTTATTTTAAATATAGGTTAGTAAAATTAAATTATCATAGCAGATTAGGTTGACACCACTCTATTGACTTAAATCTATAATCAAGGACCACATGCCGGCAAAGCCGTTGCTTTAAGTTCAGAAAATTGACTAAAAAAAGGGTTCTAAAATTTTATTAATTATTATATTAGTCTATAAAAAAAAATCTCATTGAAATTTAAAGGGCATCAGCAAAATTCATTTATGATTTAAACTAATAGATGGTTCAATGACAAATTATTTAAAAATAACAGATGGTTGTTTTTATGAGACTTAAGACTTGTTTTGTTTTGGTTTGGTTTGATTTTAGTTGTTTTTTATTAGAAAAAACTAAAAAACTTATTAATGTAGTGAATTGTTTGAAATTATTGAATGGTTATTTTGTAAATGTATAGATTATATATAGAATACAATTAATTATACTACTTGCAGTTACTCTTTTTAAATTAAAGTTGATTAAATCTTACCTTTACTCAACTATGTCCAATGAAAGATTAAATCGATTAGCATCCATCGAAAATGATTTAGTTTATAAGTTGGATTATGCAAGCTAGATTAGTAATTTTACAGCTAAAAATGCCAGAAGAATGATTTATAAGTGATTTTTGTTATAGTTTGCTTACTTTTTATTTGATACTTCAATTTAGATTATTTTAATTATTTTTCTTATTGTAAACTTTAATGTATATTTAAGTAAATTTTAATAGATATATATACTAGAAGTAATATTTTTAAGAGTACTGTCAAATACAAATAAAATAAAAATTTAGATACGTAATTATTTTTTTTATAAAAAAATTACGTATAAATGGCCCCATATTAAAAGTTTGCTTTGGGCTTTAAAAAAGTCAGAACCACCCCTGCCTATAATCTCACCAGACTAGCACTTAAGTTGTTCAAGAGCTTACCCATCATGCTAATTAAACCTTACTTCACTCTAATCTATTAGGTAGCGTTTGATTCATTGGAATGAAGTGGAATATAATGATCATTTTATC
Source organism: Camellia sinensis (assembly GCF_055761805.1). Lineage (NCBI taxonomy): Eukaryota > Viridiplantae > Streptophyta > Magnoliopsida > Ericales > Theaceae > Camellia > Camellia sinensis. The sequence continues at coordinate 68,642,811 of NC_138972.1, forward strand.
AAAATATTTATTCACATATTTGGTATAGACTAAAACAATAATGACATGCATTACAAACAGAATCATCTTCTATCAATTTAAGAAAATGGTCGTCCGATTGGGAAGTTTTAGAAATTACGATTCTCTTATTTTTCATCTCAATTCAATCAAATAGAGCATTAAATATTGTATTCGCTTTAATACATGATTTGTTATTTATCGTGTATAAGTTTCACTAATATTTTTACATTTCATGAATTCATTAATATGAGACTTTTATCAAAAGAAAATAAGGCAATGATTTGCGTTTAACAATTAATATGATAGTTAAGTATATTTAAATTTAATTTAATATTACATTAAAGTTTTTTTTAAATAAAAAATAAAATAAATAAAAAAAACCTACTGGAACAGATCTATCCACCAGAGACTATTCTCCAAATAACAAAACATAGGAAACTAATCTTTTTTTTTATTATTTTTTGGGATCAACAAAAGAAATAGCTTTATTGATAATAATACGAATATATACATAAATAAAAGAAAAGATGAGTCCAAAGAGCATTAAAGCGGAACAATTCAATCCCAACTATATTGACACCAAAACATCCGCCTAATCGTATGCAAACACACTATCGAAAGTTGGTAACAGCCCCCTCCAAAAAAAAAAAAAAAAAAACCACAACCAGGACCAAACAAAATACACAAGAAAAGCAGCCACTATCCACCCAAATAAGTTAACTTAGCAGCCCACATATGAGAGTCCAACAATGCCCCCACAAAATACACCAGAAGATAAACCCAAAAGCCACCTAAATAAGCACGCAAGAACAAAACCAACAGGCAATAGACACAAGGACAAAATAGAGCACCGACAGGCACCAAAGCAGGGCACCTCCAGAACAACCACCAACCAAACAGACAACCCAGAAGCAGAACTATAATCAAATCCCAAAACTACTGTGACACCCTTTTGAACTCCAACGTGCAACCCTCCTATAAACACCTCGATATACCTGATTGAATGCTGAGTAACTGGTTTAAAGAAAAACCTCTACATTCCCATTTCAATGAGGCCCAAAACAAAATGCAAAGCTTGATTGAATCCAACAGCTCCTCCCAATTCGGTTGGGTGCTCTCAAAGATGCATTGATTTCTCAACCTCCAAATTGACCACAGGACAGCAAAAGGAATAGTCTCCCATACTGTTTGTCTTTTCCTCCTAAATTTCCAACTCATCCACCATTCAAGCAAAATATTCACTGAACCAGGAACCACCCACGATAGCCCCCACCATCGCAAAACTGCGGTCCAGATCCTCCAAACTTTCTAGCAACAGATTAAGACATGTTCCGCAGTTTCTTTTGTATCAATAAATTTTCTTCCAAAAAAAAAAAAGAAAAAGAAAATTTAGTATCTTAATTTCAATATTAGACACTATTGGCAGATAATTTTGTTGTTTCCATCTATAAACCTTTTAAAAAATTCCCTTTTTAATTCTTTACTCTCGGAAAAATTAGCTTCTATTAGATTTGATTTTCCCTTTACTTTTCCCATTGCAAACCCCACTCCAAATAAAAATACCGTCGTTATATAGGGAGATTGACCAAGCCATTGCAAATCCCACTCCAAATAGAAATACCACAGTTATATAGATTGACCCAACTACTCATCTTGTAATTATTTGATGGTCTTCAAATAATATTTTATACCATTTACGTTTTGATCTGAAACTTGGCTAGTTTCTCAAAAATAATATAAAAGTAATGAATTCAATTATTTAAACCAATTAGAATAAAATTAGAACTCTCACATGTGGATCTTCACCCATTTCTCAACACTTATCTTCACAAAACAAAGGATGTAGACTAATAAACTGTTAGAACCCATTGGTCTTCTGTGTAATGTGTGTGTATTTTAAATGTATAAATAAAATAAACAAGAAGTAAATAATTTAGAAAATAAATATGAAAATTAAATTTTGAATTTAACACTTAAAATGTTTTAAAATTGCAGAACTATAAGTCGAAACTTGTATTGGACATAATCTTCTTAAAGTAAATTTCGCTCTCATTTTGGTGTTTTGAGATTAACCGGTGTTTACTTCCCGGGATGCAACAACTATATTTTGATTTTGCAGCACTACAAAATCAAGTCTGGCGAACCAAACCAGTGTTGTAACTCTCTCTTTCTCATGGACTCTTCTTAAAACTATTTACAGAAAAATGTAAGAAGGAATGGAGAGTGAAAACCAGAGATGGAAGAATGAGAAAGGAAAGGAAAAAATTGAATGAATTGAATGAATAAATTACTGGAATGGAGAGGCTATTTATAGCCCCAAAGGTGCCTGTTCAGATAGACCTTTATGGTTGTTTGGAAATGGTCATAAAGGTATTGTGTGAGTGATTTTTTAACCACACTGCCCACTTAGTATCCAGCTAGAGAGCGCCGGCAGAATAGATGGCACCTGGCTGACTTGCAACAAAAAGAGAAGATTCCGGCGGTGGTTCGTCCACTCGGGGGCACTCCGACGATCAAGTCAGTATATCTCTCAAAGATAAATCAAGTGCCAAACTCACAAGCTTGAGTATCAAAAGCATACCCTAGACCCATGGGGGTGCCTCCATTTTATAGCCAACATAAACCTAGTCCCAATAGAAGCCTAACTTCTATGGACTCAGGATTACTGCTAATCTTGGACTCCCAGTAAGATTAGGATAAACTCTCTAAGAGTCTTATCTTAATACAAACTGAAGTCTTCTCTCATTCTAGGACTCTTACCCCTCATCCGCTTATCTCGGATTTCGATATCTTCGGAGGTAACCTCGGCCTATCCGAGATGACCTCGGCATAACAACCAGGACACGTGGCACCTCGGCTGGCATGTCGGCGTCACCTTGGCCACGTGTTGGTACTCAGAAAATATATTTCCACAACTGCCCCCTAGGTTCTATTACCTCGGCATTCTGAGGTGATGAAACCTACATTGTTCGTTCATCTGTGCCCCTCTATCCGAGATCAAACTTGCCGACTTCAAAGTTCCCTGGACTTTCCTGTCCACTTCTGTCAAGTATCAAGCTTCATACTTTTCAAACTGCTCGAGATCACACCTCCTAGCCGAGGTTCTTGTTCCATTAATTCATAAACTTTAAGAGCTTTGCAACTGCTCCACTCATATTCTTCAGTGGGTTCCCGACTTCCAGTCATCTGTTTGACTCCGGCGATCTTCATATCGGCGTTCATTTCTCTTGGTAGGTTCATAAACTCTTTTATTAAGCTTAATCTTTCATAACTCTTCTGAATCCGTTTACTTGCCCTTTGTTGTCTTCTATTTTCGTCTGTTTTCAAGTTTTGAATTGTTTGAATGCCTGGTATTGTTCTTGCCATATCCGCTTTCTGTTGCTAGCATCGTGTCTGGGTCATTACTTTTTTGTTCTTCGCATACTTAGTGCCTATGCACTTGGCTTTATTCTTGAACTTTGTCGTCTTCTCGACTCTGATTTTTTTCTTTTTTCATTCAATCCTCTGACTTTTTCTCTTTCTAGCTCTTTTGCTTAAATCCGTCATTGTTCCAAGCTTTCAAGCTCTGCAACTGTTTTCGTTCCTCTCCTTCGGTGAAGCTTACGTCATTCTGCCATTTTCGTATCCGCCGTCAGACTTCGGCAATTCTCATTTCGGCTTCCCTCTTTCTGATAAGCCACTGTTCCTCATGGTTTTATTTCTTGTTGCTTTCCAAGAAGCTCTGCTTCATTGTTTAATCACCATTGCTGTTTTACCCGTTGTTTCCAAACCATCTTCTTGAATACACACTGTTCACACATCTGTTGATTTCTGCCACTGTTCTTGGCTTGACACACCTGTGCAATCTTTTTGTCTTGATTTCCTGATAGCTTCATCACCATTCTTGATTACGAATTACATTCTTGTTTCTATTTTCTGTGTCTTTTTCCAGATTCTTGCTTTCAATCCTTGCCTTCAAACTCCGAGGTGCCAATCGCTGAGAAGAGCTTTGATCAAACTCTTCGGGAGATCGATACTGAGCTCGAGGCCGAGAAGGCTGCTGAGAAGTCTTCCCAACTGTCTTCTATATCCTGCCATTAATGCTGAGTAGTTTTGTTTCCTTATTTTACTCCTTGTACCTTGTACTTTATCCTTCTTTGTATGCTTTTAATCCGGCCGACGTTCCATTTTTGTAGTCTGAATAATTTATTTTTCAATATTCAGGCCGAAGTGCATTCTTTCTTCTTTAAATGCATTTCTCTAATTTCTTCTTTGAATGAATGTCTTCTTTTTTTTGCTCTTGTATGATTCTACACTTAGAATAATTTGCATGTTTTCAAAGTACACCTTGACTGTGCAATCTCTTCGGGTAAAATACCTCTGTCACAACTTCTAATCTTGCTCATCTCGGCCTTGTCCTAACACTTGAAAATATTGTAACAAATATTTTCATAAGTGTTGCTTAGGACTTGTCACTTTCTCAATTTCTATCAAGACTTCAGTTTTCCATATTTCAAGTTTTGACAACCTGGTAGTTTCGGCAAGTACGCAGATATTGCTTGAGCTTGACTTTAACTTGTAAATTTTTCTCAAAAATTTCAACAAGTGTTTTAACCATCATCCTTTATCATAACCTCGGCTTAATTTCAGCTTGTAAATTTTTCTCAAAATTTCAACAAGTGTTAAACTATCTTTCTTTCGATACGACCTCGGTTTAACTATAACTTGTAAATTTTTCTCAAAATTTCAACAAATGTTTAAACCAATCTTCTTCCGATACGACCTCGGTTTAACTTTAACTTGTAAATTCACACAGAATTTCAACAAGTGTTAAACATCATCTCGGTTTAACTTCAACTTGTAAATTCACACAGAATTTCAACAAGTGTTAAACATCATCTCAGTTTAACTTCAACTTGTAAATTCACACAGAATTTCAACAAGTGTTAAATATCATCTCGGTTTAACTTCATCTTATAAATTCACACAGAATTTCAACAAGTGTTAAATATCAAATCGGTTTAACCAACTTGTAAATTGCTACAAATTTCAACAAGTAGTAAACATCATATCGGTTTAACCAACTTGTAAATTGCTACAAATTTCAACAAGTGGTAAACATATTCTTCTTCTCTCTGCCCCCTGCATGGCTTCCACATACTCCTTTGCGAACCTTATAAAAGGTCTTCAACCTGGCTAACTGCAGTCCAACCTTGTGTGTTTTTTTTTTTTTTTTTATCTTCTGGGATCTAAGATCTGCTCACTGAGCTCTTCTCTTCTTGGACTTAAGTGCCGAGATCTTGTCTGCTAGAATCTTGGATCTGCTCACTCAGGTTGAGCTCTTCTCTTTTCGGACCTACTCATCTAGGCTGAGATCATGTCTTCTAGGACCCGGGATCTAGGATCTGGAATCTGGGATCTGCTCACTTAGGATGAGTTCTTCTATACTTGAATGTTATCTCCTTGGGAGCGCTCATGCCCCCTGTCTTTGCATCCCTTCTGGAAGGGTCTTCGTTCCTCCGCAGGTATCTATCCTTCCAGACCTGGAGGTCATCTTCGTTGTAGTATCCACTTCGATCTGTTGTCTTTGGTGCGTTACCTTTCTAGCCGGTGTCTTTCACTCCGTGACTCTGGTCATGAGTTTCTGTGTTGCGGTCGTCCCCTTCAACGTCGAGGTTGATAGGTCTCCCACTCCCAGCAGGAGCGTTGTCTCCAATCTGATCCTTCTGTCCGTCATTGGCCATCTATTCTTCTTTTTTTCATTGGCCATCTATTCTTTTTTCTTTCATTGGCCATCTATTCTTCTTTCTTTCCCACAGACAGCGCCAAATTGTGTGAGTGATTTTCTGACCACACTGCCCGCTTAGTATCCAGCTGGAGAGCACCGGCAGAATAGATGGCACCTAGCTGACCTGCAACAGAAAGAGAAGATTTTGGCGGTGGTTCGTCCACCTGGGGGCACTCCGACGATCAAGTCAGTATATCTTTTAAAGATAAATCAAGTGCTAAACTCACAAGCTTGAGTATCAAAAGCATACCTTAGACCCATGGGGGTGCCTCTCTTTTATAGCCAACATAAACCTAGTCCCAATAAAAGCCTAACTTCTATGGACTCAGGATTACTGCTAATCTTGGACTCCTAGTAAGATTAGGATAAACTCTCTAAGAGTTTTATCTTAATACAAACTGAAGTCTTCTCTCATTTTAGGACTCTCGCCCCTCATCTGCTTATCTCGGATTCCGATATCTTCGGAGGTAACCTTGGCCTATCCGAGATGACCTCGGCATAACAACCAGGACACGTGGTACCTCGGCTGACACGTCGGCGTCACCTTGGCCACGTGTTGGTACTCAGAAAATATATCCCCACAGGTATGATCGGAAAAGGCAACCGGTCGAAAGGGAGGCTATTGGAAAAATTTAAATTTGAATTTTTTTGCAAGAAATTTTAAAAAAATTCAAACAAATTTTTTCTAAAAAATATAGTATGGACCAACCTGACCCACATCCCATAACCTGCACATGAGCTCGGATCGACTTGGCTCGACTTACTGGTCGGACGGACAACAGTGGCATCGCACGCGCGTGTGATGTAGATTTGGGTTAAATTCACTTTGTCTATAACTTCCCTTCTTACAAAACTTGGGGTGCCCATTGGGGCCCATCCCAGGTGTGTCCACAGAGGGGGTGTTTGATTCAAGGGATTAGGGGAGAATTATTTACTGTTCGGATTGCTTATCTAATGGAGGGGGATGTCCATCGTTTGGTGTCCATTTTAGTTCACCGGTCATGAAGTCCAACTGGACTCCATATCCCTCATACGAGAGACTAAACAATCCTAGGGGGGGTGAGATTATTTCTATGGGATTGGTATCCTATGGGACTAATGTGTAAAATGTCCATTTTACCCTCATGCCATTACTTAGTAAATAATCGAAAAGGGTAAAATAGTCTTTTGAACATTTACAAATTACTTTTTTAGTGTTGTTAATTTAAAATTATATATTAAATAAAAAATATAAATTATAAATTATAAATCAAATTTGATTAAAAATAATGACTTATAAATTATGACCTTATAAATTAATTTTTTTTAGTGTTGTTAAAAAATTAAATTTATATATTAAATAAAATTATTTTTTTTAGTGTTGTTAATTTAAAATTATATATTAAATAGAAAATAGAAAATATAAATTATAAATTATAAATTTAATTTAATTAAAAACAATAAATTAAAAATTATGGCCTTATAAATTAAATTTTTTTAGTGTTGTTAAATTGTAAATTATAAATTATAGATTAAAAATTAAAAATTATATATTAAATAAAAAATATTCACTAAAAATAGTCATTTCTAGACATCAAATCCCATGAGAAAACAAATACGGGATACACATCTAATCCAACCAAATAGTCCAGGGGATTCACAGTCCTAGGATTCAAGTTCAATAAATTCTAATCCCCTCTTATCCAGTCTGTCCAATCAAACACACCCTTAGGCCCCGTTTGTTTGGAGAGTTGGAGGGGGGATTGGGATTGGTAGTGGGGTGAGACCCACTAATATTGTGTTTGTTTTAAGAGATGAGGAGGGTATTGATAGTGAGCTCCGGATTACGATGGGCCTTTCCAAGGGGATTTGGATGGGCCTCCAAGACTTAGTATTAGAAAAATAGTCCGGCGGATTAGAATTTTTTTATTTTTATTTATTTATTATTTTATTTTTTTACATGTCGGGTATTTTTTTGAACATTAATGTTTAATTTTTTGTATTTTTTGTTAAGTAAAAATTATTATTTTATTTGTTTTATTTTTTTCTGAATTTATTTTATTTTATTTTTATTTTTTTAAAATTTTTAACATGTTGGGCATTTTTTTAAAAACATTAATGTTTAATGTTTTTGTATTTTTTTTATTTGTTTTATTATTTTACATAAAAATAATTTAACAATCCCTACACTAACAACTATCATCAAAACAAACACAATTTTACTTAATCCCCTCACTATCAATCTCCTCTATTCTACCTTTGAAAACAAATGGGGCCTTAGAGTTTATATACTCATAAGAAACCTTAAGCCTTTCGTATGTGTAGGAACCCACTTCCATTTTCACGAAGCTCGAATGCACGTTAAATTCTCATTTATCTGGAAATGGGTTTGGGCAATCAAATATACGATATTATTTACTATGCGACATTAAACATGAACACACTTGGACTTGTCAAAATTAATGTTTGGGTCCCACCTTAATTAATGTTCAAAGATAGCAAAAAAAAAAAAAAGAGTTTATAAAACCATTTTCTAATAACAATCCCCCATATGAATGGAATTCACTATAACCAGACACGTAACAAAATGCAGACAAAGAAAGAGTACACTAAAAAGATACACCGCAGCGAGATTGCTAGCTTTTGGTTTTGAACCTCTAGTGAAAGCTTATCGGACCAACTAGCTTACCTGTCACGCCCCGAATTTATAAGGCCCGGCTCACGCAAATAAACCACCGACGATGAACAATAGATAAAAACTCTCATGTAAATAAATATTATTTAGTCACACAATATATGTGTTTTATCAGATTTTATACATTCCTGAATATAACATCTAATAAGTCGAATGGATGCTCTGTAACTAAAACATGCATAGATGTTATAAAATCAAATTAAACGCTCTGAGGCTTACATCATACACAAGGGTGTAACCCTTACAAGAATGGCAAACGACCAACAAATAACATAAATGGCCCTTGGCTTACAAATAATAGAACCACCCTACACGGTTCAGAACACAGCTTCACGTCTCAATCCACATCCACACATGTACACCTGAAAAACATTTTCAGCCACGTAGGGTGAACATAAAGCTCAGTAGAGAATATTTCAAAAACTAAACATACTCCATCAATATAAATTATCATGATGCAATACATATATATATATATATATATATACAATATGCCCAAATGCAATTTCAAATCCATTTGATTTCTCAACAAAATCTTTCTTTTCCAGTTACCAAAACCTTACGTTTAACCAAAACATTTTCCGAGTTCAAAATATCGGTTTGATATAAAATCCCTTTCCAAAAAAAATTTTAAAAAATAAAATAAAATCCAAATACGTTGTTAAAATGCGAATACATCACTAGACAATAGCAAATACGTTGTTAAAACCATTTTCTAAACATCTTGTTCCAAACCAACATGATAGTAATAGGTAAATCTTAGGGCTAATGTTTGTATGAGTAACTATACAAGTCACAAGGTCATTTTTATCGGTGCTAACCGGAAGGCTCGACACCTACTGTGTGGGTTTAGGTCTTTCACCATGGACAACAGGCTAACTTAATTCTGCTTTAACACTCCCTCGTAGTTTTACCACTTTGTTTACCTTTTTTCCAATAGCACAACACGTGTAGTTCAAAATATTGTTTTCCAAAACAATGCAAATGTTCCAAAACATAATGTAAGAATTTCCAAAACCTCTTTTCAAAACATATACCTTCAATTTCCAAAATCCATTGCATGCTTCATGACATGAATGATTTCAAATTGCCTAGTTCACATTCAATTTCTAACACACGGCAATGCTATCCTCCATTGATAGCCAAAACTGTTATCTCTAATACAATAATCAAAAGATATCAATATAGATATATTTTTCAAAAGAGTAACAATAACCATTTTCAAAATCCCACATCCATTTTCTTCCTATCTCTTACAAAACCAACATCATTTTTCATTGTTTTCCAACACAAGCTAAAACCCAAGTTTTTAGAAAAAAAACCTCATTTTCTTTCAAAATCAGTTTGAGTAGAGGAAAGCCACTATGTCAACATATCTTTATCACCAATACAAATTCATTACCTTGCTCAAAAACTCATTTGAAAAATCTATCTTTTTCATATCAAAACCAAACTCTAAGTTTAACCCAACCCAAAACACTCAAATCCAAAGATCTTTTGAAGTAACAAATAACAAGGGTAAAATCATACCAAATGATTACCAAATATACATAACAAAATACATCACAAATATGCTACCGAATTCATATTGAGTTTAGGAAATAGACCATGCCTCTTGAAGCGAAGAGGAGAACTCTGAAAAACTCAAAGTTGTTGAAACCGCGAAACTCTTGGATAAAAAAAAAAGAGTCCTTAACGAGATCTACAACTTTTCTCAAAGGACCAATGTGAAAAGATGTCTTTACGCGAGTAGATCTAGAGATCTAAGTGAAAAAAGTGAGTTTCAAAGAGAGAGAGAGAGAGAGAGATTCACGATGTAAGAAAGAAAGAAAGAGAGAGAGAAAGAGGAAAAAAAGTGAATGGGAAAAGTGTGTTTTGGGCTTATTTATAGTGGTAGAATAATAGCCTTAAAGTCAAAGAAAAGAATAAGTCAAACCTTCAAAAGTGAAGCCCCAAAACTGAACCAAAAATCTGGAATTTTACTCACAAGGGTCGACCCTTCCGATAGAGGTGTCGACCCTTAGGAAGAAAAGCTGAGACACTAATGTGTGCAGAGGGCAAGGGTCGACCCTTGGAACCAGATGTATCGATCCTAAATTTCAGAATGTAACCCAAAACAACACAGCGAGGGAATTGTTGACCCTTAGAACTCAGGTGTTGACCCCAAAAACCAACAGAGGCACTAAGAATAAGGCAACAAGGTGGTGTCGATCCTTAGGAAGGCAAGTGTCGACCCCGAACAAATTTTCCAAGTTTCCAAAGAACTTTTTGACGTAAACAAGCATGAATGAACAATCCGAATTGTACTCCTCCAAAACCAAGGTATAACAACTCCAAAGACTTCCAAAATGAAAATAAAAGAATTAAATACGCTCTCCAATAGTTTAAAGGATACAAGTGCTACATTACTAGTGGATGCGATGCTTTGAACTGTTCTGCTATTTGTGTAAACCAAGACAATAGACTACAGACAGTGTATCCCTAGACACAGTTTGGTTCTCACAGTTGTGTTAATTTTGGCCTTGAATAATAACTGGTAATTCATGAGTGTTCCAGAGAATTTAGCTTTCTTAATTCTCACAAAACCGACCTAGTTCACACTCATATAGTTGACCTCTAATTAAGAGTATCTCGCCGAGAATTTAGCTTTTTTAATTCTCACAAAACCGACCTAGTTCACACTCATTTAGGTGACCTCTAATTAAGAGTATCTCGCCATACTCCATTTGGATGCCCAAGGTATAAAAATCATTAACAACAAAACTTATCCTACTAATGTTGCAGATATCACTCTTCTTATTATAAAAATGGATAGGAGTAAATCTCTTTAGTGATACGTAAAGTCATCCATAATTTGGTTGTCCTTTTGAACCTAAATCTTGGGATCTGCAGTCAGTTAGGTTGGGTTGCCATTATGGCGACTTTTAAGTAATAGGCTTTAATTCCATTTCTCTCGATAAATGGTACACTTGCTCTCTAGCTAGCCCTTTGGTCAATGGATCCACATTGTTCTCTCTTGGCCTTACATACTCTATGGAAATTATTCCATATGAGAGAAAATGTTAAACGGTATTGTGTCTTCAATGGATGTGTCGAGATTTACCGTTATAGACATGAGTCTGTGCCCATCTTATTGCTGCTTCACTCTCACAGTGAATGCAAATATCTGGCACAGGTTTAGGCCACATTGGAATGTCTTCTATGAAATTATGAAGCCACTTTCCTTCTTCCCCTATTTTATCTAACGTGATAAACTCAAATTCCATTGTCGACTTTGCTATAAATGTCTGCTTATGGATTTTTAGTCTTTAGTATCTGATATCTGATATAATGTAAGCCATAATTCTGGGTATGCCTTAGATACCTAAGTACCATAATTGTTGTTTTCTAGTGATCTGTCCCTGGATTACTTGTGTACTTACTCAACTTGCTCACAGCATAGGCTATATCTAGCCTAGTGCAATTCATTAAATACATCAAGATTCTAATTATCCGAGAGTACTTAATTATGATATGCCTACACTTGTACTCTTTGACAAATGTACACAAATGTCAACAGGTGTTTTTGCAGGACGTTCGTCATGCTTCCTAAACTTCTCCAGAATCTTCTTAACATAGTGAGACTGAGATAAAACATATCCTTCAGATGTTGTAGTGATTTTCATTCCTAGAATTATATCTACTACTTCCAAGTCGTTCATGTCAAATCTCTTGTTTAACATTTTCTTCATGGATTTAATCATGTCATTATTGCTTCCAATAATAAACATGTCATCCACATAAAAACAAACTATGACATAACCTTTATCTGTATTTTTGACATAGACACACTTTTTGTTACATTCGTTTATCTTAAAACCATCCAAAATCATAGCAGAATCAAACTTTTCATGCCATTGTTTTGGAGCTTGTTTTAATCCATAAAGGGATTTGACAAGTTTACAAACCTTTTTCTCTTGGCTTGGAACTTTAAAACCTTCTGGTTGTTCAATATAGATTTTCTCATTTAACTTACTATTCAAAAAGGCTGTTATAACATCCATTTGATGTATCTCTAAATTATACACTATTACAATTGCTATTAGTATGCGAATGAATGTTATTCTTGTCATTAGTGAATATGTGTCAAAATAATTAAGGGCTTTATTCTTCCTGTATCCTTTAACAACAAGCCTTGCCTTGTATTTGTCTATTTAACAATCTATTTTTAGCTTTCTCTTGAATATCCACTTATATCCAAGATGTTTACAACCTGGTAGAAGATTCACCATTTTCCAAGTATGATTCTGCAAAATGGATTCAATTTCATTAACCTTTTTCCATAACGGAGCTTCAAGACCTGACATTACTTCCTTGAAGTTTTGAGGCTCATTTTCTAATAGGTATGTCAGAAAATTTAGACCAGATGATTTAGATGTTCTAGCCCTCTTGCTACGTCTAGGTTCATCTTCTTCAATATCATTTTGGTCTTAATTGCTCTATAGCAGTGTCAAGAGTTCTTTTATTTGAACTCGTCTTTTCAGCTTTAAGAATTTTAAACTCTTCAGTTTTCTTGTAAGGAAAAATGTGTTCGAAGAACAATGCATTCCTTGACTCAATGATAGTATCCACATGCATATCAAGATTTTCAGATTTATGAACTAAGAATCTGTATGCACTACTACTATTATTTGCATAACCGATGAACACACAAGCAACGATTTTTGGTCTTACCTTAAGACTATGGATTGCCATCTTGGCCAAACACCCCCACACTTTGAGATAATTTTAAGTAGGCCATCAACCTTTCTACAATTCATAAAGTGTTTGATTAGTTTTCTTGTGGGGTATCTTATGAAGAATAAAGTTCGCAGACAAAATTGCCTCCCTCCCACAAGTTCTGAGGTAACCCTAAACTAATTAACATGACATTTATTATCTCTTTAAGATTTTGATTATTTCTTTCAGCAACTCCATTTGACTGAGGAGAATAGGGTGTAATGGTTTGGTAAATAGCACCATGTTGAGAACAAAATTCCTCAAATAGTGCATCATACTCACATCCTCTATCACTCCTTACTACTTTAATAGTCTTGCCAAGTTAATTTTCAACCTCATGCTGATATTGCTTAAAAGCTTCGAAAGTTTAATCTTTACTTCCTAATAAGTAAATATAGCAATATCGAGTGCAAACATTAATAAAAATAATAAAGTATTTTTTACCTCCTCTAGTTTGAACAATTTTCAAATCATAAACATCTGTGTGAATTAAAGTTAGAGGTTCAATACTTTTGTCTACTTTATTGACTAATGCCTTAGTGAGTTTTGCCTCAACACAAATCTCACACTTATGATTAGAATCAAATTTTAAGTTAGGTAAATATTTCAAAGAAACAAGGCTACGCAAAGAATTAAAATTAACATATCTTAATCTACCATGCAATAAGCAAGAAGACTCATCGATGTAAATAGAAGATTTGTTCTTATTATTAATAGCCAAATTTGGTAAAATAGTTAATATAATGAACTTGAAAAAACCATCACTTATATACCCACTCATAGTGAGTACAACTTTGTTAGATTCAAAAACTAATTTAAACCCATTACTGATCAGCAATGACCCAGAAATCAAATTCTTGCGAATGTCTGGCATATAAAGTACATTGTTAAGAGTGAGTTCTTTTCCCAAAGTCATCTTGAGCACGACCTTTCCTTGTCTTTTACCTGTAGAGGTAGAAGAGTTTCTTATAAAGAGTTGTTCACCATTCTACGACTTTGTAGGTCGTGAACATTTTCTTGTCGGCGTAGATATGACGAGTAGCCCCAGTGTCCACCCACCAATCCTTAGTGTTGCCTACTAAGTTTGCCTCAGAAACCACAACAGAGAGACTAATGTCTCCTACTGCATCAGAGATGTAGTCAACTTCGATCATGTGTGCTTGTGCTAGCCTCTTCCTCAAGCTTCCGTTTTCCTTGCGAATATGACAATCCTTACTGCGATGCCTGTCTTTGTCTTACACAAAGCATTTGCCTTTAAATTTCTCGTTGTCCCCGCTTTGGAAGCCTTGTTTGGGACTTTTTCCACCATGCTTCCTTTTTTGTTATTAAAACGAGATCCTTGTCCTTGTTCGACAACATTAGCTTTTGCTTGCATGATGTGACCACCGGATTTCTTTTCAGATCCACGGTTGTCTTCCTTAATATAGAGCCACACAATTAGTTCCTCCAAATTCATCTCCTTGGGTTTGTGAGCCTCAGGTAGTACTTGAAGTCTTTCCATGTTGGCCATAATTTTCCAATTATTGGTGCAACTTGGAAGGATTCACTAAGAACCATTCCTTGTAGATGAATGGCATGCAAGATAAGTTGGAGATCTTGAACTTGACTTATCATAGTCTTGGAGTCCACTATTTTAAAGTAAAAGATGACCGATGACAAATTTTTTCTGTGCTGGCCTCTCCCGTCTTGTACTTTTATTCCAAGGATTCACACACTTTTTTTGCAGTGTTTTTAGCACTATACACATTGTACAGTGTATTGTCTAATCCGTTGAGGATGTAGTTCTGGCACAGGAAATCCCCATGTTTTTATGCTTCCATGGTGGCAACAACTTGCCAATTAGTTTCTCCCTCAATTAGTACTGGAGCAATTTCATGGGTGAAGCGAGCCAAATTCAATGTGATTAAGTAAAACATCATCTTTTGTTGCCACCTTTTGAATTCAGTTCTATTGTACTTTTCTGCTTCTCTCCATGATTTATTGGTATTGACAGACTTACTGCTGACTTTGTAGGTCATTATAGACACCCCATTTTTGATCGCCCATAAGACTTTGATGCTTTATTCCGAGCACTCGATGATGAAGGTTACATTGTGTAAGTGGTTTGAATTCTCAATAAAAGAATCCGAATTGGAGCTCTAAACAATCCCAACCTGCCATATCCAAGGTGTTTTTACCTCAGAAACTCATTTCTGACCACTGTGCCAACTTGCATTGAACCTGAAACTGAAAGATAGGGAAGCCACATTGGGGCTCGGCCGTGCCTCATTTGGGCCTGGCCGTGGCCATTGGGACTCGGCCGTACTTTTTGACTATTCTAGGTAGGAATCTACCAGTTGTCTAGGTCTGAAGATATTTATGACCTATTTGTCTCAAATTCTATAAATACGAGCTTAGACCTCTGTTTTAAGGGTTAAAAAAAAAAAAAAAAAAAATCCAAAGAGTTAAAGGACACTTGAGAGCTCCTTATTTTCTTGCAAATCGCCTTTGTACTCTCATATCCTTTGTACTTTCATATCATCTTGGAACTATAGATACACACCATATACACAATTAGAGCTTGGACTTGGAGCTTTGGTTAAGACTTTGGTACAATAATTCAAACTTGAGAGTGCTTTGGGATCAAGTTTGGTTCAACAAGAGCACCCTCTCCACAAGAGGTATAAGCTTACCACCTTTTTCCTTTCTTTCATTTCAATCTTTGCCTTTCATTTTCTTGCATTTTTATATTGTTTTGGATCAATTCCAAGTGCTAAAACTTGGGGTTAAAGAGCTACCAAAGGCGGAGGGGTTAATTACCCTTTCGTGAACCTTATCTCATAGCTCATACCTTTTGTTTTTTCACTCTTTTCTTTGGTTTAAATATTGATTTTCAGAGTTCTAAAAGGTTGAAAAATATGATTTAGAAGTCCCAAAAGTGGAGGGGTTAGCCACCCCTCCTTAGTCTTGTTTACTAGCTTTGTATCCTCTTATTTTTTACTATCTTTTGTGCTCTTTTAAACATGATTTTAGGTACTGGTTTTTTCATTTTAGGGACTATTTAATTCATTGAAATAGTTTATGATTTGAATATCATGTTTGTTTTGCATAATCATCTCTGCAATCTCCCTCAATTCTTTACTTATTTTGATTAAAGAGTTGTGTTTAAACTAAAGATTGTTGTTCAAACATAAGAAAGAAACCTTCCATGCTTAATGGTTTAATCTCTTCAGAGGTTTATTACCAAGAATTACATCTCTTTATGCTAAGCACAATCTCTTGTTTGTCATTTCTCTTTATCACCGGTGCATTTACTTCTAAGGGACTAATTTTCTAGTTAGACCCTTGGAAATCACCAAGGAAAGTGTCATTATAACTTATTATCAAGTTTGGATTTAGAGTCATTATCGCTCACTTTGGCTTTGATTAGTCATTATCGCTTTTTTTGAGTTTGACTGGTCCTTATCGCTCATTTGGGGTTTGACTTAGAATCCCTTATTGCTTGTAAATGAGTTTGACTCCTCCTTTGTGATTTCCCAGAAGAAAAGGGCTAAAAAGCTCATTTCTTAGGTTAAGTCAATGCTTGTTTATCTTTATTGCTTTTTGGACTTAGTGGACATAACATCACTTTTGGATAAAATGGAATAAAAGATAAGAAATTGAGAGGTAAGATGAAAAAGGCTAATAAAATTGGTTTAAAATTGGATTAAAACCGACATAAAGAGCTAATACAACTAGTTGGATTTGGTCAGATGTTATACCAAATCCATCGCTTCTAGAGTCATCATATACTAATTCGTGATGTTTGACGATTCTTGAGGCATGTCGACCTCCCTTATTGAATTAACTTCATGATAGAAGGATGTGTTATTTGTCTTTTATTACATTCATTAACCTTTTGTCTTATCATGTCCAAAACCATCACGCAATCAACTTGCGACCATTGATGGTTTGGGAACCAAACCCGCTCATCTCTTGAGTATTTCTATGATAGAGAAGGGAAGGAGGGACAAACATGGCTTAGGAACACTCTCTATGCATTATTTTCACCTTAGAGCACAAAAAATAGTTTTTTCCAAAAACGTAAGGCATGACCGGATTTGTTTGGGCCCGACCAGGTCTCATTGTGGGCCGGCCGAGTCCAATGTATGGTAAACAAATCACTTTTGGTTGGAAGCAGTGGCTGAGGGTGAAACAGAATAGTTTCCAGCAAAGACAGAGCAGTTTCTGAGGAACATTGTTATTAGTGCGTGCGCGATCATTGGTTTATTTTAAATGGATTAATATAATATCATTGTTGTAATAAATTAGATAATCCTTCATTTATTATTCATTTGGATTTGTAAATTCAGACATTCGAATACTTGGACACTCGGACCCTATTGCATGAGGGCAAGCTTGTAATATTGTGTATGTCTTCTAACCCCCTTATTATTTCTCCCTTTTATTTACTTACTTATGATGGATAACATCATGTTTTCCTTAGCATTTTTCATGACTCGCATCCACTCATTTTGCATGCATAAAGGATTCGGCTTATCATACTAGTCAAATGTCAATTTCAAATTCCTTACTTGAATACATGAGCTATCGCATGCCTTGAATTGACTCGCATGCCATGCTAGTAGCCGAGCCTATTAATTGCACGTTGTATGTGTTGCATTGTTTAGGATCATGCATTTTTTTTTCTCTAACTTTTTTTTTTTTGGGCTCATCTTGAACATTTGGGGTAAGCATTTTGCTTTAGCATATTGTATGCGTGTGATAGCTACCATATCGAACATGTTTACTGTGAGGCTAAATGTTTAGTTGATATACCTATTTGAATGCCTGTGGATGAAGATAATTTGCTTAAATTAGGATGATTTGATTAATGTACATATGAGATCACTTTTTTAAGTGGTACATATCCAAAACACCTTTTCAAAACAAACATGAAATCAAAACGTTCCAAATTTTGTGAAATTAGTCTATACTTGTGTGCATCACATAGTAAAGATAGCATAATAATCAGAATAAGAGCATATAATGTAAATAAGAATCACATCATGATTAGTAGAGGACGATCTTTGATCTAGTGAGTGGGGTGCTCAATTGATGACCTTCCCCTCTCATACCTAAGTTCCTGAGTTGAGACACTTTGGTGATAACGGACCAATAGCCGTTGGCACGAGTCACTAGTTTTCTAAATTTTTCAAAAATATTTAGGCGGCAACTTTGAAATTTGGCAAAGCAGTCCATTTTTTGCCTTAATTTTGATTCAAAATTGATTTTCCAAAAGATTTTCCAGATTTGGACTCATTTGTATTTATCTATTTTACATTGCACTTGTGAAATCAGATTTAGAATCACGAGAGTCCAAACTGTAGGGCTATCGTATCCAGAAGACTAAACCCCTCCGAGGAGCATGAAAAGCTAGCTACAGTTGTGAACATTTTCTTATCGGCGCAGATATGATGAGTAGCCTCAGTGTCCACCCACCAATCCTTAGTGTTGCCTACTATGTTTGCCTTAAAAACCATAGCAAAAAGACAAATGTCTCCCACTCCATCAGAGATATAGTCAACTTCGGTCATGTGTGCTTATGCTGGCCTCTTGTTCGAGCTTTCGCTTTCCTTGCAAATATGACAATCCTTAACGCAACGCTCGTCTTTTTCGTATACAAAGCACTTGCCTTTGAACTTCTTATTGTCCCTGCTTTGGAAGCCTTGTTTGAGACTTTTTCCATCATGCTTTCTCTTTTTGTTATTAGAACGAGATCCTTGTCCTTGTTGCACAACATTAGCTTTCGCTTGCATCATGTGACCATCGGATTTCTTCTCAGATCCACAGCTGTCTTCTTCAATATGGAGCCACATAATTAGTTCCTCCAAATTTATCTTCTTGCATTTCTGCTTTAGGTAGTTCTTGAAATCTTTCCATGTTGATGGTAATTTTTCAATCATTACTGGAAGTTGGAAGGATTCATTAAGAACTATTCCTTGTAGATGAATGTTATGCAAGATAAGTTGGAGATCTTGAACTTGACTTATCATATTCTTGGAGTCTAGCATTTTAAAGTCAAGAAAACAACTGATGACAAATTTCTTTGTGCCGACATCTTCTGTGTTGTACTTTAATTCCAAGGATTTCCATAGTTTTTTTGCGGTCTTTTTAACACTATACACATTGTGTAGTGTATTGTCTAATTTGTTAAGGATGTAGTTTCGACACAGGAAATCCCCATGTTTCTATGCTTCTATGGCAGCAACAACAGCTTGTCGATCAGCTTCTCCCTTATTTAGTGTTGGTGCAATTTCATAGGTGAAGTGAGCTAAGCTCAATGTGGTTAAGTAAAACATCATCTTTTGTTGCCACATTTTGAACTCAGTTCTATTGTACTTTTTTGTTTCTCTCCAAGATTTACTGGTACTGACAGACTTACTGTTGACTTTGTAGGTCGTGAGCATTTTCTTGTCGGCACAGATATGATGAGTAGTCCCAGTGTCTACCCACCAATCCTTAGTGTTGCCCACTAAGTTCGCCTAAAAAACCATAGCAAAGAGACTAATGTCTCCCACTCGATCAGAGATGTAGTCGACTTCGGTCATGTGTGCTTGTGCTAACCTCTTGCTCAAGCTTTCACTTTCCTTGCAAATATGACAATCCTTAGCGGGATGCTTGTCTCTGCCGCACACAAAGCACTTCCTTTTGAACTTCTTGTTGTCCCTGCTTTGGAAGCCTTGGTTGGGACTTTTTCCATCATGCTTCCTTCTTTTGTTTTTACAATAAGATCCTTGGTCCACAACATTAGCTTTTTCTTGCATGATATGACCACCAGATTTCTACACAAATCCACGGTTGTCTTCCTCAATACGGAGCCGCACAATTAGTTCCTCCAAATTCATCTCCTTGGATTTGTGCTTCTAGTGTTGGCAGTAATTTTTCAATCATTGCTGGAACTTGGAAGGATTCACTAAGAAACCATTCCTTCTAAATGAATGTCATGCAAGATAAATTGGAGATCTTGAACTTGACTTATCATAGTCTTAGAGTCCACCATTTTAAAGTCAAGAAAATGCCCGATGGCAAATTTCTTTCTATCGACATCTTCTGTGTTGTACTTTAATTCTAAGGATTTTCACAATTTTTTGGCAGTCTTTTTAACACTATACACATTGTACAGTGTATTGTCCAATCCTTTGAGGATGTAGTTTTGACATAGGAAATACCCATGTTTCTATGCTTCTATGGCGACAACAACTTGCCAATCAGTTTCTCCCTCATTTAGTATTGGAGCAATTTCATAGGTGAAGCGGGCCAAGTTCAATGTGGTTAAGTAAAACATCATCTTTTGTTGCCACCTTTTGAACATAGTTCCATTGAACTTTTTTGGCTTCTCCCCATGATTTACTAGTACTAACGGAGTTACCACTAACTTTGTAGGTCGTGAACATTTTATTGTCGGCACAGATATGATGAGTAACCCCAGTGTCAAATGCGCGTTGAATTCTCATTCATTCGGAAATGGTTTTGAGTAACCAAATACACGATATTATTCATTATGCGACATTAAACATGAACCCACTTGGACCTGTCAAAATTAAAACTTTGGTTCCACTCTAATTAATACTCAAAGATAGCAAAAACTAAGGTTTATAAAACCATTTTCCAACATAAACAAACTACAACAAAGTAATCTATGGTGACGGAAATTAGTGAAAAAAAATAAATTTCGTTACTAAATAAGAATAATCCATGTGGAATTATAAAATTTTGTCATGTATAATAAAAAAAATAAAAACCATGGGTGACAAAATTTATTTTTGTCAATAAATATTTCTTTTTAGGTGAGGAAAAATTAAGTTTCATCACCAAAGGTTTTGTCGCTAATTTTTTTGGGTGGTGCCAAAATTTTGAGATTTTTAGTGAGAAAAAAATTTGTCACAAATTATAAATTTTTTAGTGAGGAATATATTTTCATCACCAATAATTTGAAGTACTTTTTTATTTTTTTATTTTTTTTGGAAAAACTTGATTGTAAATATTTTAAAGACCATTTGGTAAGGAATATATTTTTGTCACCAATAATTTTTAATATTTTGTCACCAAGTTTGGAGGGAGAATTTTGAGAAATTGAGCGGTAATGATAAAAAAAATAGGTTACTAATTGCCCCTTGTCTTCATTAGTTTTCCTCTCATCCCTCTCTTGCAAAACATAGTGCCCATTCTTCTCTTTCAGCTCGTTCTCCTTTTTCACCTCCACCACCGATGTCACCTACGTTATTCTCTAAGCAATCATCAGTGCTGTAGGCATCATTTTTTTATTTTTCTATTTTCAGGTATGTTTTCTCTCTCTCTCTCTCTCGATTATTTCTTTGTTGCTAATTTCCCTTGCTTATTGAACATCTGCTTTCATTAATTTTCATCAGAATTACAAACTTTGAACATCTTAAAAAAGAAGTAAAATTTTCACTTCATTATGGGTAATATTTGAAACAACAATGGAAGAATCTCATTGGAACCTTTAGTAGAGGCTGATCTTTTGATCGGGTGAGCGGGAGGTGGCCAATTAATGACCTTCTCCCCTTATACCTAAGGTTCCGAGTCAAGCATCCTTGGTTACGATGAACAGTGGCCTTGGCACAAGTCATGGATTTCCTAATTTTCTCAAAATATTAGATGACGACTATAAGATTTGGTGATATAGTCCATTACTGGAAAAGGTTTTGCAAATAAAATGAATTTTCTATAAAAGTTTCCAAATCTAGACTCTTATATATGTTTCACATTGCACTCGTGAGACTAGACAAAGAAATCGAGTGTTTGAACTTTTTAACACGCGCGGGGTTCCCCTTGGGCAATGTTACAACTAATTTGCATTTCAATTCAATTGCCAAGGATCCTGTGGTAGCAGTGAATGTATGAAGCTTAAGGTTTATAAATATAGTAACGCAAATGAATTTATCTTAATGTTTAGGCCTTCCTTCTCTATCAAGACGACCATTGCTTCTTCTAATAGTGACTATGTGAGGCGTCTAGAGATGGAAATACAAGAGCAAAAGAAGGAGATCCAATCACAAAAGGAGGAAATTTAGTCACAAAAAAAGGAAATTACAGCACAGAAACATGAAATTCAAGCACAAAATAATGTGATAGCAAAGATGAATGAGTCGAGTGAAGAGCATTTGAAGATGACATCAAGCATTATGGAGTTTCTTAAGAAGCAAGGTTTCAAAAGACAATTTGGAGGAGGAGGTATCCCCTGAACTCGTAGATCATCTTTTTGGTAAGTCTTGCTTGTTTTATCTTTTCATTTTTCTCATGTTAAAGCACAACATACTTGTAATATATTCACTAGCCATATCCAAAAACATTAAACATCAAAATTTGATATCTTAGAGAATAAAAGAAAATTTCGAGATGTCATTATCCTCCAAGGACCAGGAAACACGATCTATGTTTCCACTACAAATGAGGTCACTCCACTACCACTGTGCTAGGCCTAGCAGAAACTGTCTGCTGTCCTCTAAGCACATGCCACTGACTAACCTCTATTAGTTGGGAGTTAGTTACACTGAGAGACCTCTTCAATTATTAGTGAATATCAACTTACCCTCCTCATCTACAAATCCATACATTTTGACCCCTTCAATTATAAAAATATATCACTTTCATCGCTCTAGACCACCATCAGAATGTGGGCATTTGTACAATTTTCAATAGTTGAGGAGATCAATATGTATGGGTTTATAGATGATGAGGGTAAGGTGATATTGGCTAATAGTTGAGGGAATCTTGGTGTAATTGACTCATTAGCTGGCCCTGCTATATATATAGAGTACCATGTCTCACTCTCTAAGGTAGTCATCTCCTACTTTCCTTAGGCTAGAGGCATCATTTTAATGTATCATACTTACCTGTAGACAACTTAAACAGTTAAAATTCCCCTTTTAAACTCTGATAACCAACCCAACTATCCTTCAAGAACCTAATCCTGGTCCCATTCCCAATAGCAATCTCAGTGTTTGATAGATAAAAATCCTTTAACTAATGTCAATATACACCGTTGAGCCTCTGTTACTAATTCCTAGGAAGGTAACCATATGCCTCCTATCACATCATACTTTGAACAAATAATTCTTTTCCATAGAGCATGATTTTCATTAGCATACCTCCACCATCACTTAGAGAGAAGATAGTTATTAACCTTTCTAGTCCACCTTATTCCCAGCTCACCTCTCAATATTGTGTAGACAAGGAAACATGGTAGAAGTTAGAAGGCTTTTTGATTCATTTTCCTAGAAGAATTGTGTTATGTGGACAACTATGTTTTCTTGGTATGTGAAATCTCATCAATGTGAGGCCATTTTTAATCTTTTAAATGAGTTTAAAGCAAAGAAATTGATCGTTCCTAATGCTTTGATCCTTGTTAGTGTGTTTTGGTGCCTGTGTAATACAAAGGGTTATGGGTCCTGGCAAGCAAATTCATGCTTACTGAAAAATCTAAAAATCTCCTAGATATTGATCTGTGATTATGTATCAATTTTAGCAGTAAATAAAAATCCCAATCAAACAATCAAAACAAATCAACACAACGATTTTACGTGAAAAAATCACAATTGGAGCGCCTCCAATTGTGATGAAAAAAACCATGGGCAAAAGATACAAAACAATCCACCACGAAGACATAAAGGAATTACACAAGTGTACTCTCAATTACCTAGCGAATCCACACCTGAATCGAATCAACCCCTATGTGCCTCTTCTAGCCCCCGTCTTCACCTCGGAATTGTCTTGCACAATGTTGAATCCACAACGCCAATATCGAATCCACGATGATGAGCTACTCTAGAATCCACCAAAGCGTCAGGCCCAAATTCCCCAAAATCTACCGAATAACAACTCTCTCTTTTGTATTGAATAAATAAAACAAACAAACCCTTTAATATAATTCACTCAATTCATGATTGAAATTCTCATAAATATCAAAGGAAACAAGTAAAGAAACTTCAAAAGAAAACCTTAATACCCAAGAACAAGATCTGGAAGCAGTAATCCTAAAATCTGACAGAGGCTCGAGCGCAGGAATGGCCACTCGAGCGGATTGGCTAAAATGCGTGTTCAGAACAAGGGTCTACGCTCGAGCACAGGAATGGCCACTCGAGCGAAAAAAACAACTCCTAGTACTTTTGCAAGTCAGTGAAACTTCTGAAAGGTCGCGATCTCCGCTTGAGTGCATGAATGGCCGCTTGAGCGAAAAAATAACTACGACTGCAAGGCACAATTTGGGTTGGATTCGCTCTAAAACCCATAGCCTCATTGAAATAATCGAATAAAATTACAACTGAAAGGAACTTTGTCAAACGAGATTGCCAAGAATAAAAACCTAACACTTACATATTGTGAATAGGAACTGAAATGGAAGAGAAATTGATTAGTGCATTGGTTGATCTGTACTCGAAATGTAGGAATATAACATATGCACAGAAAATGTTTAAAAGGGTTACTTTTAGAGATTCAATCCTTTACAATCTGATCATAGCTGGCTATGCTCATTGTGGATAAGCAAATGAAGCTATCCGGCTTTTTGAGGAAATGTTAAAGAGATAGTTCAGGCCTGATGAAGCCACATTTCTTGCACTTTTGTTAGCGTGCCGTCACTGTGGTTTAGTGGAAAAAATGTGAGAAATATTTCCATTCCATGATAAAAGATTATGCCCTAACTGCCGAAATTGATCACTATACATGTATGATTGATTTGTATGGGAGGGCTAATCAACTGGAGAAGGCAGTCGGATTTATGAGAAGAATTCCTATATAACGGGATGCGGTGCTTTTGGGTCAATGCGTCCTGTGATTCTCTTTGGTTCTTGTTGGCATTAGTACTGGTGATACATGATATTCTTGTAATCTTTTGACATCTTCTGTTATTCGTGTTGCTTATCATCAAGGATTACCTTAATTCTTTGAAGTTTTGAATTGTTATATTTATATATGAGTTTAGATGTAATTGTTAATATATTCAAGTTTTCCTTGATGTTTTTTTTTTTTTTGGACTCCACGTTGGATCATTTTGGGATTTGATATGATGGTTTTTTTTGTTATACTTAATGGATTATTATTAAATTTGTTTGATGGATATATTTTGATTTATAATATAAATTGTTTAGTGACTTTTTTTTTTTTTTTTTTTTGTGTGGAGTGGCGTATAATAGTTAGTAGATTTCTTAGTACATGGATATTTGTGAAATAATAATTTAAATTGAAATATAAAATATGGAACAAGTTTAGTGATGATTTTTTTTTCATCGTAACTTGTTATTATGACAAACTGATTATTCGTTGCTAATAAATATTTTTTATGACAAAATATTTATCGCATCTTATATATTTTCATTCATTTTGTTGTTTAGTGACAAAAAATTTTGTCACATATACATATTTTCGCCACAAAATATATTTTGTCACCCATGTCTAACTTTTGGAGATGAAAAATTTCTTAAACTTTGTATCTTATTGTAACGAAATTATTTCCTCATCAATGATCAACATGTGTGACAAATATATTCGTCAACTAAAGTTACAAATATGGTACTAAATAACTATTTGATGACGAAAATAAAGATTTTTGGAAATAAAATGTTGTCTTATTGGTGACAAAAATTTTCGTTACTAAAGTAATTTCATTGGTGACAAAATTATTTTTTCTTATGACGATTTTTAGTGAAAAACATTCAATGATGAAACCGGTGAGAAAAATATTTCATCACAAATACTTATAGTGACGAAATGAGCTCTTTGGGGATAAAAAAATAAAAATAAAATCGTCATTCAAATCCAACTTCTTATAAAGAACAATTAATCCTTAGATTATTATGGAAAGTTTATATTCATCAATTCAATTGAATACACTAGGCACGCTCAAACATAAGTCTTTTTGGACTTTGAAGAAACAAACTTCAATATAGGAACTAAATGTTGGTAATTTGAAAAATAATCCGTTGATGTTTGGAGCACAAAAATAAGGGAATTTCTGAACTTGGCGATGGATTTCTTTTGCTTTCCTCAATTGAAAGCCCTACAATTCTTTCTAATTTCACCTGCATTTCCAACAAGAACTTCAATTCCCCCCATCTTCACAATGGCCTTTGCAAAACCTTGTAGGAATCCAATCCCATTGCTCGCAAAACCCGACACAATAGGAGCACTAGCTTTATCCAAGGCAAGCTCTTGATCAATCTGCATTACACCTCTCTTCAACTTAATTTGATTGTAGAACTCATTATCGAATATGAAAGACGTGTTTTGATCTAAAAATGCAGTTGGGTCCTGACTCAAAGGCCTCGATTGGGTCCCACAAAGCTTGAACAACTTAGAAACTAGGGTTGGGTCCATTGTTGGGTCGGGTTTGCCTGATCCTTGGAAATTAGAAAGCCGATTCTGGAAAAACCCACAATGAGCAACACCAACAGTGTGTGCACCCAAAAGGGTGACCATGTCATTGAGAGTGAGTTTTTTGGCTGTGAAGAATTGGAGTGCTTGTGAGACAGAAAGGGATGGGCCTGGCAAGTTCACGAGGTTCGGGTTGGAGACCAAACCGTCACGTCTTCCGGTTGGGACCGTGTAGTTGGGCGCACCGGCTAGGACTACCGAGTCTCGAGTTGCCAGGGTTATGATGTCGGCGCAGGAGACGGTTCCAGGGCAGGCAGCCTCAAGGTTTGACTTGGCCTCATCAATGAGGTCGAATCCTCGAACAGATTGGTTCGGGCCGGCATCTTTTTCCGATTGCGTAGTCTGTGTTGAGTCAATGAGTATAGATGCATCACAACCCTGTAAATAGGTTAACCACCCAAAAGAATTAGATCTTGCAATCATGGGCAAATGTGTAATTCATTTAAGATGGAACCCAATGGAACTTCATGGTAAAATTATCCCACCCAACTGTATTTGACCAAAATTGATTCTAATAGAAAAGGTTTTGGACACCATTAATAGGGTGGGATCAAGTATAAGAGTTGGTAGATCAAATGTCAAGATTAGCTTAAAGTTTGAAATTATATCACTATAATAATTGAGTTTAGAATTAAGAACTTGTGCACAAAATTTGAGAAAATCTGACCGGTTGCCATCCTATAGAATCATAAATGAAAAATGATATGATTGTTGGATTTATGACAAAAAAGATACGATAGTTATATTATTGAAAATACAAGTCGTTTTGATGTTTTGTTTGATTTTATTTTGTTTTGAATTGTTTTGTCTTATTATGTAATAAAATCATGAAAAATGATATGCTTATAAAATTTTTATATATAATTTATGACAAGAATAATGTGATTTTGAAATTTGTAAAACAAAATGACCACCAAAAAGCCGAATTATTCTATATAAAATTTTGTACAATAATTATCTTTGTACGTCATTACTCTAAAATCAAAACTTCCTACATCCGTATGTATTAATTTTCTATTTGTATAATACTATAAGGCCATGTTTGTTTGGGCGGACTGAATTAGCATTCCCATGACTAATAGTCCTAGGACTACGAATTCGTTGGATTATGTATCCTATCTTAACTAATAGTCAAATTCAAAATAATTAGTCCGTACTTCAATTGTTTAATCAAATATCGGATTAATAATTTTATTGGACTATTAGTCCAATCCCAAGCTCATGTCCACCCAAACAAACATGACCTAAATCTTTAATTAATATTGAAGGCTATGCTCTAGGTTATGAGCCTGTCAATATCAATACACCCCAGTTCACTGATAAGAATGAAAATCAATGTGTATTCACCAGTTTATTATATCTGTTAGTTCATAATCCATGTATCGTTCATTGTCAATATGACTGGTTTAGATGTTATAAAAGTTTTTTTTTTTTTTTTTTGTTCTCAGTTGATAATTTTACTAAATTATGTGTCGCTTGGGTCTCGTTTGAGAATATATTATTTTAATATTTTTTTAATTTTTTGACTAAAATAGAAGGTAAAAAAAATTAAAAAATTAATATATTTAAAGTGATTTTTTAACTTTTTATGAAAAAATATGTAAAAAGTAGAGTGAAAAATAAATTTTTTATTTTTTTTGTTTAATTTATTATTTTTTAAAATTATGTTAGTGACTTTTGACTTTTAAGTTAAAAAATAGAGTTAGCAAAAGAGACATTAATATTCTTATTATTTATATTTTGACAGATATCAATTCGTCTCAATAATGCCATTTAAAGCTTTGCATGAAGTAGTATAAAACTCTTTACCTTAACAAAGCAATCATGGAAGTGCATGCGAAGCAACGCCGGGGTTATGGAACGGTCATTGTTGAACCGCTTCTGCACCGCTTGTAGAACAATCTGTTCGGCACGCGGGCAGGTAGAGCTGTAGAAGCCAACTTGAAGTTGGGCTGTGACAATGGGAACAAGAAGGCAAAGAAATATAAATGCGATCTTCATAGTATTTTCAGAGAAAATGAGCCAATCTATGCTTTGAATGATACGAACTCGAGGATGTATGTAGGGGGAGAGATGTTTGTTTGTTTGATTGGAATCAAAGGATCAGATTGATATTTATAGTGTGTGGAGAGAGAGAGAGAGAGAGAGATGAAAAGCAGTAGCTGGCAAGTTGGCGACATGCATGGTCAAAGCTCACCAAAGAGCATATGTATTTTGAACAATATCCTGGATGCTTCCTCTTTCTCTACTTTCTAATGATATGTATGAGTTAAAATATTGAAAGAAAGACTTATTATAATTATTATTATTATAGCTATATATTGGGTGATTGCTGTTCAATTTAATAGATGGAAAATGATTCATTCTTTTTTAAATGAACTAGTTTGTATTTAATTTTTATTAAATTTCTTAAATGATGTTATCAAATAGATTAACAAAGTGTGAAAATGACAAAAAAACAAAAAATGATACAATCAAAACTTCGAGATTAATTCGATAGAAGAAGTAAATTATAAATATAAATTATAATTAATTTACTTAGTTTTTATGTCAAATTTAGGAGTTGTTTGGGGTATTCTAAATAAGTGTACTTTTTGTCTTTTTGGACTAAAAAATTGAGAAAGAAAATATGGAGGTTTAGGTTAACTTTTTGACTTTTTATAGAAAAATGTGTAATAAAAAATTGTAAAAATTAATTTGTAGGAAAAAATTAGGATTGGGAGGTGTGCAGCCGTAATTGTTGACTTTTGGTAAATAGTATTAACTTTTTAACTTTTTGAGTAATTTTTTGACTTTTTGACTTTTTTACAACATGCTAAACTTGGCCTTAGTTATTATCCCAGGTGATGTGACACTACACTACATGGTGCACTATAAGTAGTACACTACAAAGGATTCGAATTTGTTCATTTTTTAATTTTATATCCCATGTTAAAATTTTGTTTTATATTGTCTCATTAAATTTTTTTTTTTTTTTTTGATGACTCAGGTATCCCCACAGCCGAAGCATGAGACTAATACTGAAGGCCCTGAAGTTAACGACCGGGCAAACCTCCAGTGGCCCGCACAGTAACCCCTCTACTCATTTCTAATTGGTTTGAATTGGATGTTTCAATGTATTTGAAAAGGTCACACATATCACTATAGTCGCAATTTGAAACAACGTTGTGCAGGAAGGGTTGGTGGCGGCGAGGCAAGGGCAAATTAGGATTTACACTTGGAGAGAGAAGACAAGAGAGAAAAATTGAAAGGTAATTTAATAATTTTTTTTTTCCTCGCCATTTTAAACTAATTTATGTTTTTTCATGTTTATTGTATTTATTTAGATTCTCTACATTTTGTAATTCTCTTTGGTCAATCTATTTATTTTTGGGAAAATTACAAATTCATGCAAACTTTTTAAAATAATTACATATTCATACATAAGTTTATAATTTTAATTATTTATCCTGAATTATTTTTTCAAACTTACACTAAACTATTATTTTTTCTTTATTTCATTTGTTATTTTTCCTTTTTTAAATAAGTTATTTATTTAGATTGTTTCCAAACCACTACTTAGGAATTGTTTTTAGTAAGCAACTCTAGCACATCTTTTTATCTTATTTAAATCCTATTACATCTCTATCACATTACACATTTTTTCATAAAAAAATATATTTATTTAAAACATTTCAAATAATTCCTTAGAGTGTAGAAAAAGCCAAAGATTGCAAGGTGGAAAGTCAAAATTGGATCACACAACACATGTATATAGTTTACTTAGAGTCAGATTCAGAACGAAACCTTACACGGTTTCTTCTTATTATTAAAACCTTAATTTATACACGTGATTTTTTGTGATGTGAGAGTGTCGGTGTGAACAGTGGATGTTTCTGCTTTGGTCTCTCTCGACTCACCAAGGATCCTCTAGAGTGAAATTTTCCTAAAGTTTCCTAGAATACTATATTGTGTGGTTGAAATTTTCCTAAAGTTCCCTAGAGTACACATACAATTTTTCTGATGTGACTTACCAGTAAATCTCAACCACACAATATAGTACTCTAGGAAACTTTAGAGAAAAATCACTCTAGAGGATCCTTGCTCCTCTCGACTTTCTTATCATAATTTAAAATAGGGGCGAATTACAAACACCCCTCGAAATTTGGTAAAAATACAAATTCTTTTCTGAAGTTTAAGAAATTACAAATTACCCTCTGAAGGTCAAATTTTCATAACAAATTAGAAAAAATTAAGGGGAATCTGTATGAAAATAAAAACCTCATGAGACAATTTGTTATGAAAATATAAATCTCAGGGGATGAAATGTAATTTCTCAAATCTCAAGAAGGAATCTATATTTTCATCAGACCTCGAGAGAGGTGTTTGTAATTTGCCCTTTAAAATAGGCATGGCCATTGGTCGATGGCCTGTCCAATTATCATAGTCCAATTTGATATTTTTAGAGTTAAAACCAAAATATTTTATTTATAAAGTTGAGTTGGATAAAATTTGTTAGTTCATTTAATTTTTAAGTTTAATTTGGGATAAAAAGTTTTAACTTAATCCAGTTTGGTCTGTTCATTTAGAAAATATTATTTTTAATTATTATATTATTTAATTACAAAAAAAAACTAAAAATTAATAAAAGATAAAAAAAAAATGGACATATATATACGCTTCTTTCTATAGCTAGATTAAAGTATTTTTTTAGAAGATTCTATTTATTTTATAATTAAGTTTTATTAATATTTTAAATTTAAATAATTATTAAAATTGTTTAAATAATTTAATAGTCTTTTATGATCCAAAAAAATTAATAGTTCATATTTATTAAGTTAAGTGAGTTGACTTGAAATTTAAATATTTTTTAGTATTGGACTTGACATTTAGATATTCTTTTAACACTGGGTTTGAGACGGTTAAATTAAACTAGATGTTAGGCCGGGTCAAATTTGAAATGACACATACAATCTTACCTACTATGTAGTACTAGCCCCATACAAATCTAGCCCAATCCAATGTTTGTTCAAATCTATTTTGAAGTATACGAAGGGAAGGGTGCTTGCAACTTGCAAGTTCGAAACAAGGACTAGAACAAGGAAGGTTTTCATAAAGTCACACAAGTCCACATTTTCCACTCCATTTAGGATAAAAATAGAGGGATACTATGTGATATGCACCCGTGTCGTTCTCATCTTCATTACAATAATTGAGACCAGTAATACAATAAAGGGTAAATTACATTAACACCCCTTGAGGTTTGGTCTAATTACTATCCATTCCCTGACGTTTTGAAAAATTAATTCCCACCCCTGTGGTTAATAGTTTCATTTAACAAATTCCCCTGCTTGTATAAAAGGTAACAACTCTTAGTAGAAAAACAGAAGAAATTACATTTAAAAAAAAAGAGTAAAGGAAATGGAAAAAAATGAAAAAGTAAAACAAATCAAAAAAAGAGAGAGTGCATGAGTTCAATGTCTTCATTCTGTCTAAACAATTACAATGACGGGGGTTAGTGTAATTTCCCAAATGTCGAGGGGTGAACTGTATTAAACCCGAATCTCAGGGGGTGTATGTGTAATTTACCCTACAATAAATTCAAATTTAACTAGTCATAAATTATTATGAATTTTCATTTTGTAATTCAGTTTTTTTTTTCTCTATATATAAATCTTACACTACACAAATTTAAATTCCACTACACAATCACCCAACTAGAAAAATCTAAGTAGATGATTATGGATTTCCAAACTTATTGAATTGAGACTAATCGGTGCGCTTACATAAGTTGTTTATAAATTACTTTTTTTGAAAGTTCGGTTCTTAAAACATGAATTTTGTGTCATTTTTGTTTTCAATATTTAAATTGTGTCAATTAATCCCCAACGTATAAAATATTTTAATTTGATCCCAATATTTAAATTGTGTCAAGTGTTTAAATTGGTCTCCACCACTGTGTTTATTAACGGAGTTGGATCATGAGACTATAGTGTCAATATGGATTATGAAATTAAATTGAAACAATTTTTACATATTAGATGGTGCAGCTCACTTCCATCAGTAAAACTTAAATGTAACAGTGATATGCATAGTTTCATAAACCAATTATAATACGTCGAGTGAACCCCACCTTTTAATGCAACTATCCACCCAAGTCACTTTCATAACTTCTATATCATGATGACGGAATTGAAATCTCACTACAAGAAAAAACACTTTTGGCGACTAAATTTTTAGTCGCTAAAAGTCTTTTTTTAGTCGCCAAATGTAGAATTTTCACTTTCCCCGACTAAATATTTTAGTCGCTGCTGTGGTCGCCAATACATGGTCGTGAATACCTTTGGCAACTAAAGATTTGTTAGTCGGCAATACATGTGTCTTCGGCGACCAAAGAATTAGTCGCCAATAGTCAATTTCATTTTGGGAAATTATACATTTAGCGACTAAAATTTTAGTCGCCAATACTGAATTTTTTTTTATTATTTATACATTTGCCGACTAAACTTTTCGTCGCCAATTCCCTACCTTTCGGCGACCACAGACTTTAGTCGCCAAAAGTATTTTTCGGAAAAAAAAAAAAATTTGCCTCTACTTTTCCCAAGTTTCGAACCACCAACCTCCCAACCCTCAACCTTTACCAACACTCTCTCCCCACTACGCCACTAATACATTCTATGAATATTAATGCAAAATATATTATTTATATACTATATTGACCGGGATTAATACAAAGTTATATATATAAAAATAATTATTTTTATTTAATATATTTTATGTAAAAAATTAATTATTTACTAAAAAAATTAGGATCGCACTTTTGGCGACTAAATTTGAATTTTAGTCGCCAATTCTATATTTTTTGGCTACTAATTCGTATTCTGTCGCTAAAAGAGTAAAATCCCGCCTAAGGATAGCACTTTTGGCGACTAAACTGAATTTTAGTCACCAAAACCTCTACTTTGGGCGACTAAAGTGCAATTTAGTCGGCAATTCTTGACCTTTCAGCGACCAAACAGATTTTAGTCTGCAAAACACCTGGTTTTGGCGACTAAGTTGTTTTTTAGTCGCCAAAACCATCACTTTTGGCTACTAAATTATTTTAGTCGCCAAAAATCGTCACTTTTGGCTACTAAACAACCAAAAACCATACTTTCTGCGACGAAAAATGATATTTTAGTCGTCGATTGTGCTTTTTGTTGTAGTGTCTATACATGATGGGAAAATAAAAAGATCTTATTAATTGATAATACCACGTATACTTGATGACAACGTGATATCATGATTGTGTTGAATTTTTTTCATGCCTCCAGACATCTAGTGTACATACTCCTCCATGTCTTTTATCCACCGAACACATGTTTAAAACAACATTCAACAACTTATCCATATCCAAAAAACTCCTGTATATTGCATATATATATATATATATATATTTTGATCAACAAAAAATGAAAACTTTATTGATGAAACTGCATACGTATATATGAGAAATACATCAGTAAAGGAGGAAGTGCAACAAAAATGAACATGGAATTTCCCATTCCCAACTAGGTTGGCATTAAGAAAATAACACAATCATATGCTAGCACCAACCTCAATGTTGGTGAGAGCCCAACATAGCAACAACAAAATAGTCAAAACAGTGCTCCATCTTAGTGCCCAGCACCCCAAACACCAAACACCAAGACTTCAATACTTCAATGTAATGAGTGCCTAACCTGCTGCACATTTTCCACCACATCATGTACAAAGTACTACAACTCACTAGTGTTGGCTTTGATCCATAGTACAACTCTAGTCTTTAATTAGATCATAGGCCTCCTCTAAAATTGCTTACCATCGAATATGCATTCATTTCTCAGAGTCCAAATGGACCATAGAACTACAAATGGAATTGCATCCCAGAATTTAGTTTCTGGCTTACCCCATCTGAACTCTCTCCACCAATCCATCACACCTTTAGCATTTTTAGGGACCATCCATTGCATACCCTACCAATTCATAATATTTGTCATATCTTCTAAGCAAATTGGCACTGCAACAATACATGACAATTTGTTTCTAAAGCACAACCACAGAAAAGACACTGTCCTAGCATCCTGACTGAGGCACTCCACCATTTGAAGAAAAGCTCTTGTTTTAATTCTTCTCTTCCAAGCAAGCCATCCAAAGGATTGCATTTTTGGTGGAGAAATATTGTTCCAAATCCACCCAGCTAACCCCAACCCTTGACCTGCATCATTCCTACTATGAGCTGAATGCACAGTAAACATACCTGAAGATGACGTCTTCCAAACCAGAGAATCAACTCTATCTGACAGAATGGGTCCAAGTGTAGTAAGGTAGGATCTTAATCTTTCCACTTCATCATCCTCCCAAGCCCTTAGACTTCTCTTGAAATTGAAGAACCACCCAGCTGAGCTACGTCTCCTATCAATCATTTGTTTAAGATTAATCTCTTCGTTTGCTAATAGCTCATATAATCTTGGAAACTCATACTTTAAACAGCTGTTAGATGCCCATTGATCCTTCCAAAAACTAATCCTCATCCCATTCCCAACTTGAATAACAATCCATGAAAAAACTCAACAAATTGGGGCTGTTGTGCTCCAAAGTATATCCCCCTATATTTTTGAGCACTGAAGAATGGTCTCCATCTCCCACCAGAGCTTCCATACTTATTAATGACAATATCTTTCCGCAATGCTATATCTTCATTCTATATCTCCACTACCATTTGGCTAGAAGACACTCATTAACATCCTTCACCCTTTTAATACCCAGCCCTTCCAAACTTTTCTTATTAGTGACCTCCTCCTTCTTTACCATATGAAGCTTGTTTCTAATTTTTGAACCACCTCACAAGAACCTAGCTTGAATTTTATCAAGCTTCTTAGCTACACATATAGGTACTTCAAATATAGAGAGGCAGTGCACTGGTAATGATGATAACACCACTTTGATTTGTGTTAACTTGCTCCCAAAAGAAAGTAACTTTCTCTTCCAAGAAACAAGCTTAGATTTGAATTTGTTGATCACAGGCAACCATGTGCTCCTCTTCTTTGGACTGGCACCAAGTGGCAAACCAAGATATATGAAAGGCAGCTTTTGACTATGACAGTTCAGTTTCTCAGCAAAATTAGCCAGAGCCTTTTCTTGTACTTCAACCCTACAGATACTACTTTTGTGAAAATTAATTCTCAATCTAGAAAACACCTCAAAGCACCTCAAAATTCTTTTCATAATCAAAATTTCCTGCTCATCTACCTTATAGAACACAACTATATCATCTGCAAATTTCAAGTGAGTGACATTAATCTCCTTATGGCCTATAGTAGCTCCTTTGATTAGCTCTAATGCTTTAGCCCCTTGGAATAACATATTCAACCCTTCAGCCACAATGTTAAAGAGATCCCCTTGTTTAAGTCCTTTTTCTGGACTAAATTCAGCGGTGGGCGAGCCATTAACAAGGATTGATACTCTAGATGATTGCAGGCATTTCTTTGTCCATCTGATCCATTTGTTCTAAAAACCAAAGCTTGACATCATGGCAAAAAGACACTCCCAGTTTACAGTGTCGTAGGCTTTCTCAAAGTCCAGTTGTAGGATCAACTCCTCATGTTTTTTCTTCTTCCAACAATCCACAACTTTATTGGATATTAACCCCCAATCCAAAATGTTTCTTCTACCAATGAAAGCAGATTGAGATTCTCCTACTATTTTAAGCATCATTTTTTTAAGCCAATATGCTAGAACCTTAGAAAGAATCTTGTATGTAGAACCAATATGGATAATTGGTCTATAATCAGAAATACCACATGGACAATCTTTCTTAGGAATTAGTGTTATGAAAGAGTTGTTAATGCCTTTAGCCAAACATCCATTATTATAGAATTCCTTGAAGAACTTCAAGATATCCTTTTTAAACACCTTCTAGCATTTTTGAAAGCAAGACATGTTAAATCCATCTGGTCCTGGTGCCTTGTTACCATCACTCTCCTTCATAGCTCTTCAGATTTCCTCTTCTGATAATGGTAAAACTAGCCCATCAGATTCCAAATCTGAACCAATGGTCCTGAAGAGACCTTTAAGCTTAGGTCTAGATTTCCACTCTTCTGAGAATCTCCTTTCTGAAGAGATCAAACACCTCCTGCTTGACCCTATGTGGATCCTTATAAAGCTTTCTATCCATTTTGATTGAGTTCAACAGATTCTTGTTTTGTCTACTAGTGGCAACAATATGAAAGAATCATGTGTTTCCCCTTTTAAACTTCAATTGATTCTAGACTTATGCCTTCACATCCATTCATCTCTACTAATTAGTGACCATACCTCTTTTTTAACCTCTTTTCTTCTTTTAATCTCATCATCTTCAAGGCTTCTAGATTCAGCCACTAGATCAATGGTGTGAAGCTTCTCCTCTGTTTCTTTCAATGCATAAGTCACATTTCCAAACACCTCCATATTTCATTTTTTTAGCACTAATCGAAGCACCTTGAGTTTGTTCATTATAACAAAACCTGCCCAACCATTAAATACAGACTCTTCCCAAGATTTCTTCACAAGATTCCCAAATTTAGGATGAAGTGTCCAAGCATTTAAGAAGCGAAAAGGCCTTGGACCCCAATCCCTACCATCCTTTAGCAGTAACAGAGGGCATTAGTCTGATACACTTCTTTCTAGGCAGCATAATTTTAAGTTAGCTCTTCTCATCCAATCACTTGACATGAGTACTCTATCAATCCTAGTCCACCCTTCTCCTTTATTCGCATTACACCATGTGCACTATCTTCCCATCATAGGTAAATCAATGAGTTCCAATTTTTCAATGAACTGATTAAACTTCTTAATCCCTTTGTCTCTTCTTGAACAACTCCTTCGTTCCCCAAGACTTCTTATTTCATTAAAATCACCAATTAAACACCAAGGATTGCTAAACATAGGTTTCAGTCTACATAAAACACTCCAAAATTTGCCCCTCTCATTCACTTCATTTGGTGCATGGATATTAACAAGAACACAATTGAAATTTGCAAAATAGTACCTGAAAGTAAAATATAGTGCCTTGTATAACAACACTGAGAAAGTCTGAACATAGAGGTCTTCTAAATGCATAACAGTCGAGCATCAACTACCATATACTCTATATCATCATTAGGCCATAGTGACTTGATGAATAATGATGAAACATCAGTTCTTTGTCTCTTGGAAACAAGAAAAATCAATTTTCCTATCCTTAATTAAAGCCTTTACCTTTATTCTCTTTTCAACTTTGCCCAATCCCTTTACATTCCATGATAAGAACTTCATTAATACACATTGCATAACACCTGAAACCTCTAGTTACTATAAAATCAACTTTGTATAGCATCCATCACTAGAGCTTCTGCAGTCCTGGGTAATGCCATTTCTTTGTCTTTGACTTCCATGTCTTTCAATTTTTTAATCACTTCCTCTTCCTTTCCACCAAAGCATATCCCCAAAGCTTTGCCCATAAGAATTGTAGCTTCTGCCTCTTCCTGCGATGCCTCATTAACACTAGAATACCTTCCATTTGAACCCCATTTTGCAATCGACCCAGGCATGTCTTTACTTGTGCTTTTTCCAATTCACACCAATCTTGTACTAGGCCTAGTTTTGCTCTGAACACAGCACCTCTGCTCTAGTTTTCCATGACTATTGCTTCTCATTTCCTCTCCGTTCTACCTCCATTTCCTTTCCTCTGATTGTCCACCGAATTTCTACTAGCTACAATACCTTAATTCCTTTTATCCAGCTTTTTCCTCTGTTTTACCTCTCCTCTTTTCAAACCTGTGTTTCTTAAGATGAAAATGGATTGAATAGATGATGAAACTAACCCATTATCTTAGGCTTGTGACACCTTATTATCCAAGCCCACACCACCTAAATTACTTTTGCTATCACTAGGCCCAGTTGCTAACCCATCATAATAAGCTTCAACTAAGTTAACTTCCAATGACATTCTACATTTATCAGGCCCATTTTTATTGAGGCTTCTCATGTAACCATTGACAGCTCCCTCATTTTCCTCATGCCCACTATCTTCATTAATTAGTTAGACAACATTCAAATTCTCTTTCTTGATTCCTTCACATGCTTTGATTACCATTTGTCTTCCCAAACCCATGCCCATGGTCTCTTCCACTACCGAGTTAGAGTGATCGATAGGTAACATCTCTTTCAGCCCTGGTACTTTGTGTGCCATCTCAGCCCTTTGTGATTTTGCTGCATCAGCACAAGTGTCCACCTCATTTTGGATAGAATCTTTCACCTCAGCATCATTCTTTTTTGGAAGCTTTCCATACCCATCCTCATAGCCTTCTACCTCGATTGCACTGCATAAATCCTCCTCCTTCTGGAATGATTTACAATTGCGTGATTCACTAGCTATTTTGGTTACCATAACTTGATGTTCGCACACTTTAACTGGATAGAACATGTGTGGGTGAAAATCTGACCACACTGCCTGCTTAGTAACCAGCTGGAGAGCACAGACAGAATAGATGGCTTCAGTAACCTGTAACAGAAAGAAAAGGCTCCGGTGGTGGTTCTTCCACCCGGGGGCACTCCGACGATCAAGTCAGTATATCTCTCAAAGATAATCAAGTGCAAAAATTAATACTCAAAACATAAATTGCATACCTTAGACCCACAGTGGTGCCTCTCTTTTATAATATACTCAATCCAAGTCCTACTAGAAGTATGACTTCTATGAACTCCAATTTAGTGCTTACTTTGGACTCTTTAAGAGATAAAGATAAACTCCCTAAGAGCTTTATCCTTATCTTGGTTAAGTCCCCTCTTCGTCTTAGGACTCTTGTCCATTATTCGTTTATCTCGGATTCCGATATCTTCGAAGTTAACCTCGGCCTCGCCGAGATCATCTCGGCGTCACGACCAGGACACGTGGCACCTCGGCTGACACATCGGCGTCACCATGCCACGTGTTGGTATTCAGAAAATATATCCCCACAACTGCCCCCTAGGTTCTATTACCTCGGCATTCTGAGGTGATGGAACCTATATCGATATTTCGACGT
Source organism: Camellia sinensis (assembly GCF_055761805.1). Taxonomy (NCBI): domain Eukaryota; kingdom Viridiplantae; phylum Streptophyta; class Magnoliopsida; order Ericales; family Theaceae; genus Camellia; species Camellia sinensis. The sequence continues at coordinate 68,682,466 of NC_138972.1, forward strand.
TTCTTTTCTGAGTAATGGCTAAAAAAAACCGTTTAGCTGAGATAATCCACTTCGAGCCGATGTATTCTCTTCGGAGAACAAGGTTTCGAACGTACTCTCCCACGCGCATGAGCTGTCATGCATATCTAACCATTCTTTTCACGTGTATTGTCTTCATTGGAGCGTGTCTGTGACGCGCCTGAACGCCGTCTGTCATTTGTCTGCGTCGTCTGACGCGTGCGTTGCTCTAGGCGTAATAAATGCCCTATTTTTGCCGCCGTTTCACGTTTTTGACAAAACTTTTCCTTGCCTCTTTCTTTCTTCACTTTCTTCATTCTGATTTCTTGCTCTCTCTCTCTTCGAAAGCTCTTTTTTTCTTCGGATCTGCCATTGCTTTAATCTTCTGAAACTGTCTTTAATCTTCCATTCTTGCGAAGCTTTCTTTGCTGTCACAACCGATTTCTGATCTCGGCGAATATTGCCCCGGCTTCATTTGTTCTGGTAAGATTCTGCTCCTTTCACTCTTAGCTCTCTTTATGTGCTTTCGTTTGCCTGTTGCTATTATCGCTTTTGTCCAAAGCCTTGGATTTATTTGTATCTTGAATCGTGGCTACGTCTTGAACACTTGCACTATTTCATTACTTTTCTTGATTGATTTTTTTTTTTTACTTCTGTATTTCTTTTGTTTCTGAGAACTATACCTCTGTTCTTGAATCTGAAACTATGTCTCTGTTTTCTGTTTTTCGTATCTGTCCCAGATCTGTGCCTTCGATCTTGATCTTTATAGTTCTTAGGCTTGAGATTTGTGTGTAAAACCTTTAGGTTTTAGGGAAAACTGAAACAAGCCTTATCAGTCCTTTCCTAGGTTTTTGCCGAGGTTCTTGCAACCCTTCTTTAAACGCCCATCTTCTGAAACACATTCTTCTTTTGTTTAAGTCGTCGTAATGGGTATGTGGAGGCATAGGGTAAATACCCCAACAAAACTCGAATACTTTAGGCAGGAATTCTCTATCCCATCCGATGTTCATCTTAAGCTAGCTGGGGATGGTGATACCATCATGCCCACAGACCATACGATGCCCTTTCCTATAGTAGCCTTTACTGAATGTGGACTTCGGCTTCCACTTGATCCCTTGTTTCGCGAAGTTCTTCATTTCTACAGGCTGAACCCCATGCAACTTACTATCAACTCCTACAGGGTGATTAACGGTATTATAGCTTTAGCTAGGCAGGAGAATCTTAGGATCACCCTGGCCGACCTTCAGTACTGTTATACAATGTGCCCCCTTAACCTGAAAGATAGGGGCTTTGTTTATTACCTTAAGCCGAGGTCTACTGAGTTCAAAATTGTAGCCGACCTCCCAGACTCCAACAAAGGGGTTGGGGATGACTTTCTTATTGCTTCGGGAAATTGGGAATTTGGCCCAGATGAAGATGTCCACCTCTACCCTCTTCCTCGAACAATTACAGAGGGCAAGGGTAAGAGCCCAGTGCCAACGCTTAGTTGTTTTTATTTAAGTCTTTAAAATTTGTCTGTTTCTAATGTCTGTTTGCTTGTCCTGCAGATCTTCATCAACCACCAAAGAACTTCCGTCAATCCTTCTTCCCTGGTCAAGATTTAAAGAACCTTCTTGGTCTTCCAATCCATAAGCGCAAGGCTCCCCTGTTGCTGAACTTCATTCCGACATATAAATCCACTTTACCCGACGTCCCGAAAAGGAAGAAAAAGAGTCTTTCTCCTCCTACTGCCATAACTACAACTGCGTCTTCATCCTGAACAGATCAAGGATCCACCTCTGACCCAGCCGATCTTCCATCCACTTCGGCCCCCTACTTAATCCCAATTCCAGAATGTAAACGTCGACGAAGACTTGTAAGGACTGCCGAGATGGTTCGTCCAAGGCCTGTCGTTCAAGATCTTCTTGCCGACCTTCCATTTGACGCTGATGCTATACCATCGCCTGCGATGCCCCCACCAAAGCCGAAGAGAGTAAAAAAGGCTCAGCCCAAAGCCAAGGCCGCTGACGCCGAGACTGAGGATGCTTTGCCTATCTCTCGACTGACTGAGAGCAAAAAGACTACCTCCGCTTCCACAAAAAGATCCGCTGAAACCCAACCCTCGGGGTCCACACAATCAAAGAGGCCAAGGTCATCGTCTGCGACGACCTCGGCGTCCAAGAAGCCCGACGTTCCATGGGCCCCTGATCTAACCCTGGAGGATAGGCCTATTATGGCTAGTGAAAGTGCCGACGATATTAACGTTGGTGTCGCCCTCAGCACTGCTCTTCTCCTTCCGAATGATTTGGAGCGAAATGCTAAGCTCAGTGAGTATGAGAATTACGCTCTCATGCTCCAACACTCCGTTTAGGTAAGTGTTCCTGTTTGCACTCGTGATTTTTCCTTCTGTTTCTTACTGAGAATATTTTCTAACATTTTTGTTTTTCCTTAGGCCATTCAGCACGCCCATTCATTTTCAATGCAATCTTTTGAAAACTAGCAAAGATTGGTTGATATGAAGAGGGAAGCATCTTCCATGAAGAAGGAGATCAAATCTTTTGAATTAAAGATGAAAAAACTGGAGGATCAGGCCGAGGCTGCTACTAAGGCCCAGCAGCTGGCCGAAGAGAAAGCAGAGTCTGCTGAAGCTATCCGCAAAGTAGTTGAAGCTGAGAAAAAAGACGCCGAAGTAAGAAAGGCCCAGGCTGAGAAGGAGCTCCAGCAGGCTTTGGCCACCAAGGAGGCCGAAGTCAAAGAGGCTGATGAAAAGGCCTATGCCCAGGGTATGGCCGACGTCGCAGAGGATTATAAACTTCAAGTCAGGCAGGCATGCAACAGGGGTTTTTCCCTAGGTTGGATGTCCCTGATAAAAAAGCTTGATCTCCCTGTTGACTTGCCTTTTCGTAAGGCCGATGCCATTCCTCTACCATTTCCTCCTCCAAGTCAGGTTGAATCAGAGACTGAGGCTGATGCCGAAGAGGAGGATGAAGGAAAAAATGATGATGAGGCCTTGGTGAGAAAACCCAAGGATGTTGCTGATGCTAAGTCCCCTCCTCCTGCTGAGCAAGTGAAGGATTTAACCTTGGATGAGGAGGGTGATGAGGTTGGGGGGGAACCCAAGGAAATTGCCATCGGGCAACTATCATCCGACCTTTTTTTGGCTGAAAGAAATCTAGACAATACGCTGGCTGAGATTGATGCTGAGATTGAAGCAGAAAAGGTTGCCGAGGAGGTTCCACCAGAATCGTCCGAGGTCCCAGTCCCTGCAGTGGCTAACACCGAAGAGTCTTGAAAAAATGTCTTTTGAACTTTTTTCTTCTTTTTCTGCACTTTGCAATTTGTACTCTCTTTTAATTTCTGGACAATGAAAAACTCCTTCTTATGGCCGACGTAGTTTTTTCTCTATGTAACTGCAACTGCTCTTTCTATAGATGTTTTTTAATCTTGTGATGTTCCGTTGATTGCTTCTGCGTAATCCTATACTTAGAAATTTTTGCATGCTTTTCCATTTTGCTTCCTTTGTGCAATCTTCTCGGGGTTACATACCTCGGGTATAACTACAAAACTTTTACTTCGGCAAGATACTGACCTGCAAACCTTGCATAAATTTTAACAAGTATAAAGCATATACTACTCAATGTAAACTTTGCAAGCTTCTTCTCAAGTTTCAATAAGTATTAAACAGTGATCTCAGTTTATCATACTTGTAAATTGCTACAAATTTCAACAAGTAGTAAACAATATACTTAGCCTTTACTTCAACCTGTAAATTTCTGTATACCTCAGCGGGTGATCATATGTCGGCTTAACATAAACTTGTAAATTGCTACAAATTTCAACAAGTGTTAAGCATCTTCCTTAGGTTTAAGCAACCCATATATTGCTATGAGAACTTAAGTAATAACCTCGGCTTAACTTCAACTTGTAAATTGCTACAAATTTCAACAAGTGAATTAAGGAATAATCTCGGCTTAACTTCAACTTGTAAATTGCTACAAATTTCAACAAGTGAAGATAAGGAATCAGCTTAATTCCAACTTGTAAATTGCTACAAATTTCAACAAGTGAATTAAGGAATAATCTCAGCTTAACTTCAACTTGTAAATTGCTACAAATTTCAACAAGTGAAGATAAGGAATCAGCTTAATTCCAACTTGTAAATTGCTACAAATTTCAACAAGTGAATTAAGGAATAATCTCAGCTTTTTCTTTGCCCCCAATGTGAACCTGAGTTTGACTTGGGTTCACATTAATTATGTCTTCAATAAACATCAATGTATAACTTTATCAATCATATGTGTTGAAAAAATTCTGAAAAGACTTTATTGATGATATCGGCCAAAAAATGATGTATATCTAATGATAGAAAAATTTCAAATTACAAGTATTCCAAGGTCTGGGTAATGCTTTGCCCTCATTGTCCTCAAGCCGATAAGCTCCATTGCCTAATACTGAAGTAATTCTGTAGGGTCCTTCCTAGTTTGGGCCAAGCTTGCCTTCCCTGGGATCCTTCTTGTTCCCGGCAACCTTTCTCAGGACTAGGTCATCGACTTAAAAATCTCTTGGATTGACCTTCTTGTTGTAAGCTCTGGCAAGCTGTTGCTGGTATACTGCAATCTGAATTGCAGCTTTCTCTCTTCGTTCTTCCAACAAATCCAGATCTCGGGCTAAGAGTACGTCATTGGTGCCATTCTCTACTCCCTGGGTTCTGATCCCTGGGATGCCGATCTCCAATGGGATGATTGCTTCTGTGCCATAAGCCATGGCAAAGGGGGATTCTCCTGTTGATCTTCTCGGCGTAGTCCGATATGCCCAAAGTACGTTGGGCAGCTCGTCTACCCACTTTCCTTTTGCAACCTGCAGCCTCTTCTTTATTCCATCCAGGATTACTTTGTTGGATGCCTCTGCTTGCCCATTGCTTTGAGGAAAGCTTGGTGTTGAGAAATAATTCTTGATTTTGAATTTTGCACAAAAGTTCTTGATGAGTTTGCTGTCAAACTGTGTTCCGTTGTCGGCAACTATTGCTCTTGGAATCCCAAATCTGGTGATAATGTTTCTCCATATAAAATTCTTGACGTCCACATCTCGGATTTTGGCAAGAGGTTCTGCCTCTATCCATTTTGTAAAGTAGTCTGTTGCTACCAGCAAGTATTTTCTCTGCCTAGTTGCTTGGGAAAGTTGTCCAACCAGATCCATGCCCCATTGGGCAAACGGCCAAGGGCTGGATACTGGGTTCAGGTCAGCAGCTGGCTGATGTATCAAAGGTGCAAACCTTTGGCATTGTTCACATTTCTTCACATAGGCTTCGGCATCCTTTTGCATGTAGGGCCACCAATACCCCTGGGTAATGGCCCTGTGGGCTAATGATCTGCCCCCAGCATGGCTTCCACAAATTCCTTCATGAATTTCGTAAAGAAAATCTTCAACCTGCAAAGGGTGTACGCACCTTAAAAGCGGCCCAGTGAAGGACCTCCTGTAGAGATGGCCTTCTGCTGTTAGACTGAATCTGGCCGACTTCAGTCTGATTTTATGTGCTTCCTTGTGGTTTTCTGGCAGCTTCCCCTCTTTTAGGAATGCAATGATTGCATCCATTCAGCTTGGTCCCAAGTCCACGCACATTGCTTCTTGTTCGGTGCTCTATTTATCTATGCTCGGGGCCGACATGTAGTCGATCATAATTGTCCTTGTTCTTCCAGTTTGAATTGAACTGGCCAGGTTAGCCAACGCGTCGGCGTGGGTGTTGTCATCTCGGCTAACTTGGAGTAATCTGCAGTTCTGAAATAGGGCTGCCAATCTGATGACTTCCTTTGCATATGCCGACATTCTTTCATCTCTGGCTGCAAATTCTCCTGTTGACTGGTTAACAATGAGTTGTGAATTGCAAAAAACAATTACCTCATCTGCCTCTGCTGCTGCTGCCAGCTTTAGCCCTGCAATTAATGCTTCATATTCTGCTTCATTGTTGGAGGCTTTGAACCCCAAACGGATGGACTGTTCTACTATTTCTCCATCTAGAGATATCAGCAGTACTCCTGCCCCTGCTCCCTGGCGGTTTGAACTTCCATCGACGAATAGTCTGAATGAATCGCCGATGTAGATGCTGCAGGGTCTGAGCTTCTCTTTCTCTTGCTTTTTTGTCTTTGGCTGGGATTCTTTTTGCTTGTTGGGACAATGCTCATCTTGGCTCGACGGAGCCCGATGTGCGATGGCTTCAGGTGTGAGTTCTGCGACGAAGTCGGCCAAAACTTGGCCCTTTATTGCTGTTCTCGGCCTAAACTCCAGGTCAAACTGGCCCAGGGTTACTGCCCATTTTGCTATCCTTCCTGTTAAGTCTCCTTGTTGCAACAAGGACTTCAGTGGGTGCTCTGTTAGGACCACAATCTTGTGTGCCTGAAAGTAATGGCTCAACTTCTTTGAAGCCATTACTAAGGCCAGCATTAATTTTTCCAGTGTTAGGTATCTTGTTTCTGCGTCGGCCAAAGTTTTACTTACATAATAAACAGCCTTTTGTTCTCCTTTTTCCTCTCGGATTAGCACTGCACTGACTGCGTGTTCTGAGACTGCTAAGTACAAAAACAGTTCCTCCCCTGGTACTGGGTTGGAAAGAACCGGAGTTGTGGTCAAGTACTTTTTTAGGTCGGTTAAGGCGGCTTCACATTCTTCTGTCCATAGGAAGTCTGTGGCTTTTTTTACCAGGTTGAAGAAGGGTCTGCACTTATCTGAGCTTCTGCTGATGAATCTGTTTAGGACTGCGGCCCTTCCAGTAAGCACTTGAACTTGCTTTGCCGATGTCGGGCTCTGTAAGTCCAGGATGGCCTTGATTTGGTCTGGGCTGGCCTCAATGCCCTTTCTTGTTACCAGATATCCTAAAAATTTACCTGATCCAACTCCAAAGGCGCACTTCGAGGCGTTGAGTCGGAGCCGATATCTTTTGAGTATGTCAATGACCTCTTTTAGGTCGGCAAGATGACCCTTTGATTCCTTGGTCTTCACGACCATGTCGTCGATGTAGACTTCTACTGTTTTGCCAATCAGGTGCTTAAACATCTTTGTCACTAACCTCTGATAGGTTGCTCCTGCGTTTTTTAACCCAAAAGGCACTACCTTGTAACAGTACAGGCCTTTAGGGGTGATGAACGCGGTCTTCTCCTCGTCTGGAGGGTACATGGCAATCTGGTGGTACCCTCTGTATGTATCCAAAAAACTCATCCTTTCATGTCCTGAAGTGGCGTCTACCAGTTGGTCGATTTTTGGCAGAGGAAAGCTGTCTTTGGGGCAAGCTTTGTTGAGGCTAGTAAAGTCTACACAAACCCTCCATTTGCCATTCTTCTTTTTTACTACTACTGTGTTGGACAGCCATGTTGGGTACTGAACTTCTCGGATGGCCCTGGCCTCCAGGAGTCTGTCTACCTCTTCTTCTACTGCTTCGACGTGCATCAACGTCGGTCTTCTGGTTCGTTGAATCACAGGTTTTGCCGATCTGTCGACATTCAGTCTGTGGCAAGTGACCTCGGGGTCAATGCATGGCATGTCATAAGGTGTCCAGGCGAACGCCTCTATGTTTGCCCTTAAAAAATCTTCCAGTTCTTTCTCTTCTTCTCTAGCTAAGCCTGAGCCAAGAAGAAAGAAACGCTCTTCGTCGTCCTCCTGGACGAAGATTTTTTTTAGCGCCTCTTCGCTTTTTTCGACTGGTTCTTTCCCGACGTCTTCTAGGACTTCCATGTCCTCATCTTCAACTTCTGCGTTCCTTGGCTCTCGTATACTACAGGTGGACTTCATTGTTGTCGTGGACCAGTTTTTTGCTTGCAGTTGATCCCCTCTAACTTCTTCAATCCCATGCTCTGTTGGGAACCGCAGTAGTTGATGCAACGTTGAGGGAACTGCCCCCATTGCATGCAACCACGGCCTTCCCAAGATGATGTTGTATGGTGAGGGTGTGTCAATTACCAGAAATTCCGTCTGGATCTTCTTAGTGCCGGCTTGTACTTCCAAGCTTGTTGCGCCTAGTGGCCATGTCGGCGTTCCATTAAAGCCGACCATCGGGCCGCTGGATTATTCTTAGTCATCAGGGTGAAGGCCCGGCTCCTTGTAACATCTGACATACATGATGTCACAGGAGCTGCCTTGATCTATTAGGATGCGTTTCACTTGGCACTCCCCAACCTGGAGGGATACTACCAAGGCATCATTATGCGGATGTTGGACCAATTCCAGGTCGGCTTCAGTAAAGGCTATCATCGGCCCTTGGCATTCTTCTGGCCGATGTCTCTTCTCCCCGACTTGGTAGACATGCTGCAAATGTCTTACCTTCTGGGTCTCCCCTTTGACTTCGTTTTCGTTGACCCTTGAGTGGATCACATTAACCACCCTCGGTCCTCCTGCTTGTGGTGGCTGTGCTGGGGGAGGCGGCGCTGCTGGTGCTTGAGGCAACCTTGCCTGTTCTTCCCTTGTCCTGGCTTCATCGACCAGGTCCCTTAGAAGGCCTTGTCTCACCAGGTCCTCGAGGTGTGCTTTCAAGGCTCTGCAATCCTTGAGTTGGGTGTCCTTCTTCATTGTGGTAGGCACAACGTCTACCAACGTTCCTTCCCATGAATTCCCCTGGTGCTCTTGTCGGAGCCCTGAAATAAGGTTGGTTTCGAATTTGATCTAGGACTTTATGGATTGGGATTCGGAATACCGTCGTTACCGCCTGTTTACTTCTCAACTCTGTTTCTTGTTTGGTCGGCCCATTGTTGCCTCGGCCTCGCTTCGGCGAGCCGTTGCCCTTTTTTTGCTTTACCTCTTTGTTTCCCGATGTATCTTCTTCGGCTCTGGCATACTTCTCAATTCTTGCCATGAGTTCTTCCATGCTTTTTGGCAATGTTTTTGCCAAAGACTTCCGTAGAGGGCAGTCATCTTTCAGGCCGTTCTTGAAAGACACGACCGCTACCTCTTGGTTGCATTCGGGTATTCGGTTGAACACCTCGTAGTACCTCTTCGCATAGGCCCTAAGGCCTTCTTCCTTGGTGATTCTTAGAGCCATCAAAGCATCAACCCTCAGGGGTTGCAGCTTGTTGGTCACGAACCTGGCCACAAACATCTCGGCCAGGCCTTCCCATGTCTTTATGCTTCCCTTTGGTAATTTATGGAACCAATCAGATGCAATTTCCCCAAAGGATGAGTGGAATACTTTGCAGAGCAACGGCTCGTTCCCGCTATATAACGCCATTGAATTCAAGTATAGTCCAACATGAAAGTTTGGATCTGACTTGCCATCATAAATTTGAAACCTCGGCATACTGAATCTTTTTGGTGGTTCGAATTTGTCCAGTTCCACCGAGAAGGCTGTCTTCGGCTTTACTGGGGAGTTTACCTCGGCTTCAACATTCTGCTGCCTCCTTTTGTGGTAGTCCCTCAGGTCTTCTTTGCTCCTTCCTGGAGCTCGGCTGTCTATGGATTTTAGTCTTTTTGGTACACTGCTTTCGTCCTCGTGGTGGGCCCGTTTGGATCTTTCTCCATGGGTTGTGTCAAAGCAGAGTGCTTGCCTTTGAACATGCCGATGTTCTTTGGGCTCTGGATTCTTCATATGGTGCGTCCTTCGGGACTCTTCTTGCCTCGGTTCTTCTCGTCCGACTTCCCTAGAAGGCCGGTGAGAATGCCTTCCGCTCCTGGTATGCTGAGGGACGTCGGGGATTGTTTTTCTTCCGCCCTTCTGGGCGTTGGTTGCTGGCATCAGCGTATCTTGCAGCGGGTATGGTGGCTGCATAACATTATTCTGTATCATGAAGTTGACGACTGACTGAAGGTCTGCCAACTTGTTCGCCAATTCTTTTACTTCCTCATCCCTCCGTAGGCATCTGTCCCTCCATACCTAGAGGTTATCTTCATTGAAGTACTTTCCTTGGTCTGTCATTTTTTACGTGTCGCCTTCCTGGATGACGTCTTTCTCTCTGTGACCCTGGTCACGGGCTTCTGTATTGTGGTTGTCTCCTTCAATGTCAAGGTCAATTGGTCTGCCACTCCCAACGGGAGCGTCATCCCCAATATTTTCCTGCTGTCCGTTACTGGCCATCTATTCTTCCTTCGTTCCCACAGACGGCGCCAAATTGTGTGGGTGAAAATCTGACCACACTGCCTGCTTAGTAACCAGCTGGAGAGCACAGGCAGAATAGATGGCTTCAGTAACCTGTAACAGAAAGAAAAGGCTCCGGCGGTGGTTCTTCCACCCGGGGGCACTCCGACGATCAAGTCAATATATCTCTCAAAGATAATCAAGTGCAAAACTTAATACTCAAAACATAAATTGCATACCTTAGACCCACGGGGGTGCCTCTCTTTTATAATATACTCAATCCAAGTCCTACTAGAAGTATGACTTCTATGAACTCCAATTTAGTGCTTACTTTGGACTCTTTAAGAGATAAAGATAAACTCCCTAAGAGCTTTATCCTTATCTTGGTTAAGTCCCCTCTTCGTCTTAGGACTCTTGTCCATTATTCGTTTATCTCGGATTCCGATATCTTCGGAGTTAACCTCGGCCTCGCCGAGATCATCTCGGCGTCATGACCAGGACACGTGGCACCTCGGCTGACACGTCGGCGTCACCATGCCACGTGTTGGTATTCAGAAAATATATCCCCACAGAACATATCTAACACCTGATCTGGATTACTGTATTAGTGGAATGCATTGCTCTTGTTGCTATCTTGATCCTTTCATAACTAAAAGATAGTTGATTTGATGTGTCCTCATCGATTCATATTATCTCTCTCCATAGTCGACCTATTTTACACTGTGTTTGGAAACCTAGGAGAGAAAAGAAAAGAAATGATTATTTAAGTAATAAGAGAAAAGAAAAGAAAAGAAAAAAAATGATTGTGATTTCTCTAATTTTTGTTTGGAGAAGGAAGAAATAAAAGAAGAGAAATGATTACGATTTCTCTCATTCTTGTTTGGTTGGATTTCATTAAGATAAAAGAAAAGAAAAGAATTTATTTTATGTTATATTACCAAAATAACCTTTTTATATTTTCAATCATTTTATTTATTTTATTTTTATAGGGACAAAATTGGTATTACGAAAATAGTGGTTTCTTTTCTCTCCCAATCTCTCCACTTTTGGGAAGATTGAAAATGAGGCTTATAAGAGAAATGAGTTTCTCTCCATTTCTCTCACTTTCTTTCCATTTCTCTCCACTTAAGTTATCCAAACAAATAAGAAAAATGCATATCTCTCCATTTCTTTTCTTTTCTCTCCAAATCACTCAATCCAAATATAGCGTTAATGAACATATCATTGCTCTAGAGATTTAGGGGTACTCCATAATAGCTTAGCCACATTGCCCTTTCTTGGACTAAGTGTAATCCATTCCTTCACTCAGTGACTAACTCGTACCATTCTTTTAGGCATTCATCCAAGAGGATCATCTGAGACTTCATGTCCTCCACTGACATAAATGACACCATAGTAGTCTTTCCTCCTCCTTTTCTTACAACAATATCCTTAGATCCAATCTGAAGAACATCATTTTGAAACTCTGAGAAAGCATCGTAACTTTTCAGTTTGACAATGACACTATCATATAGCCATCCATTGCAAGCTTCCACCCCCATTATGACATGCCCTTCATTTCCTTTCCTATTACCCTGTAGTACTGCTTATGCGTAGGACTGATGAACCATCTTCTCCTTTCCTACCTTTCATCATTTTTATCCAAATAACATTTTGGTTTACCTCTTGGATCAACCACATTATTAGTCATCTCTCATTCCTTCTCATATCTTCTTACCTTCTCAAACTCTGCCCTCTTCACTTGAAGTTCTTTCTTTATTATTGCACCACATACCATTAGTTTTTTGAATTGCTACCTCGGCTGCCACTAGGCAGTCATATCTAACAAACCCAAAACTTGTTCTTGTGGATTTTCTAGTCTTACTTGGAATGAAAACATCTTTCACAATCCCAAACTTGGAATATATGGAGAACAAACCTATTGGATTCATTGACTATAGAAGATTATCTACAAACACAGTAAATACACCCAGTCTACTCTTTCCAGTACCATCCCTCTGATCATGGCTTCTTTTCCCATATAGAACTAGCTGCCGTCCTCCTGGTCCTCCTAATTCTCCTGCTCCTACTGGTATCATCTCTCATGACTAGTGATATTGATAGATTTATGATTCTACTTGTCAACCCGTGATTGTTTGAAACACTAAAACCTTAAAAAGCCAAGACATATATTACAATCAGCACTCGAAATTACATAATTTTGATACATGCATGGAAGCTCCCACAACATAAAACTACTCATATATTGCATATTATATGCATGCATTTTTATTATAGATTTTTGTGATTCGAATGATATATTTTTATGAGATGACTTATGTAAGTTTTTGAAAATTTAAGGAATTTTATGAACTTAAAACTTTTACAAATTAGACTTACGTAAATTTGTGTTTAACTTAAGTAATTTTATAAGATCACTTACGTAAGTTCATAAAAATTTATATAATTTTTTGAATTATGCCTATGGTGTGCAACCTTTAACATCCAAACACTGATGCAGAGAAAAAAATCCCTCTCCCACCCTAAACCATGGTGTTTAGGGGGGGATTTCAATGAAATTAGAAACATGGGTTAAATGAGAGGGTGTTCTAGGAGGGACAGATGTATAAGAGATTTAAATAATTTCATTGATAGATGTGAGGTTACAAATCTAAATTTTCTAGGAAGAAAGTTCACTTGGAGTAATGGCCAGGATGGTGGAAGATGGAGTAGGATTGATAGGTTTATGGTTCACCCAGAATGGCTGGAACATTTTAAAGTAAAATTGTGGGGCTTACCCACTATAATCTCTGACCATTGCCCATTATTACTGATGGAGGATGAGAGAGATTGGGGTCCAAGGCCTTTTAGATTTATCAATGCGTGGATTATGCACCCAGATTTCTCTCATTTCTTGAAGAAAGTGTGGAATGAAACAAATGTGGAGGGTTGGGCTGGATTCAAGCTACAAGTTAAGCTAAAATCTCTAAAGCTAGCTCTTAAGCAATAGAATTTGGAAGTGTTTGGGAATGTGAATACAAAGTTGAAACATGCTTTGCATGCTTTTGATTTGGAAGCTGAAATCAGAGAGCTAGATGAAGATGAAAAGGGGAGGAGGGCAGCAGTGAGGGGGGAAATTTGGAAGTTAAACAGAATGGTGGATAGGATTTGGCTACAAAAATCTAGGTTAAACTAGTTCTTGAATGGGGACAAAAACACTAGATTTTTCCATATCATGGCTAGTTGCTGGCAGAATAAGAACATGATAAGTTCGTTCAGTGAAAATGAAGAGGTAGTTGATGATCCTTTAAGGGTGAGGCAAAATGTGAAATTACATTTTGTTAAGCAATTTTCTGAATCATGGAAATGCAGACCTATACTAGGTGGAGATTTCAAACTTGTCAGTCATAGCCCTATGTCTGATGGTTTGGAGGTAGAGTTTACAGAACTTGAGATCCTATCAGTCATCAAAGAGTGCGATGGCAACAAAGCTCCAAGGCCAGATGACTCCAATTTATTCTTTTTTCAAAAGTCTTGGAAACTTATGAGGGGTGATGTGGTTCAATTTATGCAGGACTTTCATAGAAATGGCTGTTTGGTAAAAGGCATCAATAGCTCTTTCATAACTTTGATTCCAAAAACGGAGAACTCTGTGGATCTAGTAGATTTTAGACCAATAAGTTTGGTGGGCTCACTGTATAAGATTCTAGCTAAGGTACCTACTAATAGATTGAAGGATGTCTTACCTGAAATTATCAATGAGGCACAGTCAGCATTCTTAGGTGGTAGAAATATACTTGATCGAGTTTTAATTGCCAATGAAGTAGTGGATTGTTAGAAAAAATCAAGGAAGAAAGGGGTTAATCATCAAACTGGACTTTCAGAAAGCCTATGATGCTGTCAATTGGGAATTTCTATTCTCCATGCTTTCAAGTTTTGGATTCGGGCACAAATGGGTCTCTTGGATTAAAGAGTGTGTAACCTCTGTGAAATTATCTATACTTGTCAATGGTTCCCCAGCTGAGGAGTTTTGTCCATAGAGAGGGTTGAGGCAAGGTGACCCCTTGTCCCTTTTCCTATTTAATATAGTGGCTGAAGGATTGAACATCTTGTTATCAAGGGCTCTCCATATGGGTTTGATTAAAGGTATAAAGGTTGGATCCAATGGTGTTCTAATTTCTCACTTACAGTTTGCAGATGATTCAATTCTATTTTGTGAAGCTGAAGAGAATGAAGTAGTGAATCTAAAGAGGATTCTGAGGTGCTTTGAGATATTATCTAGGCTGAAAATTAATTATCACAAGAGTATGGTGTGTGGTGTTGGTGTACCTCATGACAATCTAGCAAACTTTGTTTCTCTGCTAAATTGCACTATCCAGAATTTGCCTATCAAGTATCTTGGGCTACCTCTTGGGGCCAATCCTAGAAGAAAAGTAACATGGCAGCCTGTTTTGGAAAAGGTTAGATCCAGACTTGCAGGGTAGAAGAGGAAGCTCCTATCATTTGCAGGTAGGCACACATTGATCAAAGCAGTTGTGTCTAGCCTACCTATGTACTACCTGTCACTATTTAGAATACCAGAGGGAGTAGCTAAGGAGATTGAAAGGCTTCAAGCATCTTTCTTATGGGGTGGCTCTGATCTGGAAAGGAAAATTCATATGGTGAAATGGGAGGAGATCACAAAAAGAGTCGATCAAGGTGGGTTGGGGATTAGGAGAATTAGGGAGGTGAACACTTGTTTACTCATCAAATGGTGGTGGAGATTTGGTCTTGAAGCAGGTGCTCTTTGGAGGAGAGTGCTTTGTAGTAAATATAAAATTGGGATTGACAAATGGAGTCCTAATTTTAATCTCACTAGCAGATATTCTAGCATTTGGAAGGACATCATTGCCATTGCTGATCAGAGATGGGACTTGGTTGAGTTTTTTGAGCAAAATTTTCAGATTCAAGTTGGGGATAGATCTAGAACCAGATTCTAGTATGATAAGTGGTGTGGGAATGTATGTCTCAAGAGAGAATTTTCTGGTCTGTTCAGCCTTGCTCAAACTAAGGAAGGCTCTGTTAAGCATTATTTTGATTTGAAAGGAAGTTCAATCGAATGGGTGATACCTTTCAGAAGGGCTTTGTATGAGTGGGAGGAGTTGGAAGCATCAAGATTGCTTAATTTACTAGCAGCAGCTCCTTCCCTCAGACTTGGTCTTGCTAATGTCCCTTGTTGGGCTGCGGAAACCTCAGAAGTGTTTTCCACCTCTTCTGTGTATAAGTTCTGTTTTGATAATTTCGGTTCTTTAGTTTGTCGTTGCAAGTTGGTGTGGTTCAAGCCTATTCCACCCAAAGCTCAATTCTTTGGATGGTTGGCTTGGACGAATAAAATCAAATCTGCTGAGTTTCTGCAGAAAATTGGGGTCTTGAGTAGCAAGTCAGATATTAATTGCGTTCTTTGCAAAACTGAGCCTGAGTCTGCTCGCCATGTCCTTCTCCTGTGTCCTTTTTCTTGGCATATCTGGGCTGCTATGTTAAAGTGGTGGGGTTTTTTTGGGGAATTGCCAGATGTAGTGGAAAAGGTGCTTCTCTGGTGGGATGGAGCCAAAGTTAGGAAATCAGAGAAAGTGATATGGAAAAGTATTCCTCTAATAGTGTTGTGGTCTATTTGGAAGCTCAGAAATGAGTGTAAATTCAAGAACTCAAATCCTAACCTTGATAAAGTTATTGAGTTGGTCAAAACTAGAGTTGCTATTTGGGCAAGGTCATCATCTAATTTAACCCAGTTTTCTGTGAATGATTTTATTTTTAACATGAATCAAATTAGAGCATGTATTGGTAGAAATGTAAATGTGTGAACTTTGGTGAGCAGTGTGGCCTTGACTGTCTCAGGTCTCTGGAACATTGGGATCCTGCTACTGATCTGTTTGTGATTGCTGTTCTATTTAGCTGGTGTATTGCTTATTGCTACTGCAGGTTTGGGTGGTATGGCTTGGGAGGCTTGCTGAAGTTCGATCATGTTCTGAGTTTGTCTGCTGCTTTATGCTGCTATCTTGTTCTGCTCTTTGCTGTTGTTATATATGGTGGTTCAGAGGCATAGTGCTGTTTGGCCTACTATTATATGAGATTGTTCTGGTCTGTGCAGATACTCTGAGGTTGCCTATAGTCAAAAATTGCTTTGCTGTTGTTGGAAGCTCTTTGGTTGGGAGCTGGTGTTGAATTAGAAATTGGGTCATATAGAATCTGAATTGCTGCTAAGTATGCTGGTGCTGGTTGGTGGTTTCTTGCTATTCTGTTTTGGTGAAATTTTGTATCAGATATGGAGGTGAATGATTGGGCTCAAAGTCTTGTGGCATGTATCAGAGGTTAGGTGTAGAGGGTTAATATGGGCTGTTAATGGTTCAGAAATGGAGGTGTGTGCTGCTAATTTGAGCTGCTATAATGAGGCTGATCCTGGTGGTGCTGTTATTGGTGCTTTTGTTCTATTTTTCTCTTTCTTTTGTGGGTTGTTTTTGATTGGTTTCTCACCAATCTTGGGTCAAGTGCTAGCAAATGATTTTACTTCCTTTGCGATGCTAACCTAGTTGGGATTGTTGAGGTTAGCTTTAATGCTTAGTGCACTTCCCTGCTTTGTTGATGTATTTTTGCATGTATTGTGCTTTTTTCATCAATAAAGCTTTATTTTGCTGATAAAATAAAAAAATAAAAAGAAAGGTTTCAATATTTCCTTTGCTTAAATTCTGAGAATATGAGACCCATTACAAACAAGCATCTATATTTTATTTTATTTTATTTGTGTAGCTAAAACAGTGAATAAAGTAAATATGAGAGTTCGGCCCTACAACAAAAACATACTTTAATGGCACTACACTAGTGGCATATTTTTAGAAAATGCCACAAAAAATGATATTTAGTGGCACGTTTTTGAAAAATGCCACAAAACGACAAACATAAAAGGCTCTAGTGACATTTCAATGAACAAGTGTCACAAAACTACAACAAAAACATACTTTAGTGGCACTACACTAGTGGCATATTTTTAGAAAATGCCACAAAAATGATATTTAGTGGCATGTTTTTGAAAAATGTCACAAAACGACAAACATAAAAGGCTCTAGTGACATTTCAATAAATAAGTGTCACAAAACTAAAACAAAAACACATTTTAGTGACTATATTAGTGGCATGTTTTTAGAAAATGCCATGAAAAAAATATTTGGTGACACATTTAGAAAAATGCCACTGAACCACAAACATATAAGGCTTTAGTGGCATTTCAATAAAGAAATGTCATATCAATTTTATGGCATTTTATTAAAAGCATGACACAAGAAATTTGTTTAGTGACATTTATCAACAGATGTCACTAAACTTTAGTAGCAATGGCATTTCCTCAAAAATGTCACTAAGCTAGGTAGGTGCAATTTACTTTTTATGGCATTAGGCAAAAAGTGTCATAGACAATATTTATAGCATTTTGAAAAATGCCACTAAGCTAAAAACTTTCCAAGCTATATAATGGCATTTTTTGGAAAAACAAAAAATGACAATATATTTTCAAAAAATTTAAAATGAACAAAATAAATTAAACTCAATATAACATATTTTTTTAACTGTACTTGTTACATGTATAAAATTGATCAACGACTTTATATGACTAAACAGGAAAAAAAGAATCCAAATTGCTCTCTTGTACAATGATAAAGTTTCATGAATTTTAGTCCCTCTAGTTTCAATTAGCTCGATTTTCACTCTGAAATTACGAATTTATCTCAATTTCTTTCAATTGCTTATAATTGTTGGGTAAATTACATCAATAATCCTTACATTTTGTTCTTCCATATAGGTTTAATTGATTCACTTTTGACACTTAATTTTAGATTTTACCCAACAATTTACATTTATAATTGTTGGGTAAATTAATTATTTTTTATTTCTTAACCAAATTAATTTTTAATTTTTAAATTTTTTTTCTAAAAATCAAACTATACATAGCCTAAGAATCTTTTGATAAGTCATTTCTTATGTTGGTAACTTATTTAATTATTTGTTAATTTTACGACATTTTTATCATCTGAGGCCTGTTTGGTAACCATTTCATTTTCAGTTTTCAATTTATATTTACAAAAATTTAAAAAACTGTCATAAAAACTTGTTTGATATTTTTTTTTGGTTCATAAATTGTTGTCTCAGTTTGTAAATTTGAGAAGAAAACGTAAATTCAAAAAATGAGTTTATGTTGATTTTTAAACATAAATTAAAAAAATTTACTAACAAATTTTTTTTTTCAAATAATTTTTTTTGACAAATAATTTTTTTCCCAATTAATTTTTTTTTCCAAATAATTTTTTTTTCCAACTAATACTAAATGAGGGGGCAATTGGTAATGCTACTTTAAACCTTAGGGAGGGGATTATAATTTCTAAAATGTGAGGGGTGTTAATGTAATTTACCTAGTGAGGGCAAAAATGGTATTTAAGAAAATTAAATTGTTGAGAGGGAATCTGTAATGAAACTTTAAATCTCAAGGGGAAGTGTAATTACCAAACAGTGAGGGGAAACTGTAATAAATATAAACTTCAGAAGGGTGTCAATGTAATTTATCCATATTTTTAAATGACAAATATACATATAAGTGACATATGTCATACTTTAAAATAATAAATTTGCTCAACTTGTTAAGTTAACCACAACAAATTCAGTGATAATTTTTTATTAAAAATATTAACAGTATTATTAATTACACTAAATTGACACAAAATTAAAAATTATAAGTTACAACTGATTCAATAAAAAATATAAGGACCAAATATTTACTTTTTAATTTAAGATAAGTTTTTTTCCCTTCTATGTTATACAACAAAGTAAATAACGAAACTGAAGAAACAAACCAAATTTGATACAGCAAAATCTGCATACCAGATTGACATAGAGACAGAGAAGGAAGTCCAAAAATTCTGAAATTGGTGAAGTAAATTTGATTTTGGCGGGTTAAAGAGGCGGGAGCCAAATCATGAAGCAAGGGTTTATCAAATGCCATCCTTATCTACCATCTACACCACAAATTTCCTATGTTTTCATCTTCTACGATCAGAGTTCATTAGGTATTCTTTCTCTCTTTCTCATTCTCATCCAACACACACAATACCTCTATCTTTCTTACTTATTTATGATCTTCTTGTTTTAGGCATATAACGTGATACAATCTGAAAATCTAATTCTGTAACTCATGAATTTATTAATTTTCATCTTTTAATATAAAAGGTTAGTTGTAATTTACTATTATTGTTTGTATGTTGTGATTGTATATAATGTCTTGTGAGTGTTTGTTGAGTTCACATGTAACTTCACCTTTGATTGAGTTGAGTAATTTCTTTTGAGAGTTATGTTCTAAAGTTGGTTTGGCACAAGACTTTATGCGTCTTGAAAGGCAAATTCCGATAATACTTTGTAAGTTTGAAAAAATATTTCCCCCTAACTTTTTTGACATTATGGTGCATTTGGTGGTTCACTTAGCATCTGAGGCTAGATTAGCAGGACCTGTGCATTATCGTTAGATGTATTCTGTTGAGAGGTAAAGTTTATATTAAATTACATATTTCTTTGCCATCGTTATTATATTTTACTTTTGTTATTATCGAACATCATTCAAAATTTTGTTTTTTGAACTTACCAAAACATAGGTACTTGAGTAGATTAAAGTCATATGTGCGAAATAGAAGTCGGCCGGAGGGTAGTATGGCAAAAGGATACCTTGCAAATGAATGCTTGACATTTTGCTCGAGGTATATGAAAGGTGTTGAGACACGATTCAACCGGATGTCTCGAAATTATGATGAGGGGGTAATGGTACCGAAAGATTATCTATTTTCTCAATTCCTGGCCGACCATTAGGTAAGGGCGTTATAGACACAATGGATGATGGCACAAAAGAAAAGGCACATCGATATGTGCTATTTAATTGTGAGACAGTCAACAAATTTATTGAGTAAGACACTCGACATCTGTAATCAATTATTATTATTATTATTATTATTATTATTATTATTATTATTATTATTATTATTATTATTATTATTTTACATACTTTTGCCACACCCTTACAAATCTTTTATATGGCATACAGACAACACCGTAGACTTGTTTCCATACAAAATCCACGTCTTCGTGAAATGGCCATTGATCGCATTCATAGTGAAACATTTCCAACATGGTTTGATAAACATGTAAGCAGTGTTTTGAAGTTCCTTAAATTTTGATTTGATATTAACTTCAACTTCATTCCACACTTACAAAAGTTATGTCGTCAATTGTTTGAAAACAGGTTGAGGAATTGCATAATGCAGGGGATAGTCAAATAACTGAAGAGCTTAGATGTTTGGCTCATGGTCCAAATAGAATTTTCACAAAATATAAGCGATACTTGATAAATGGTTTTAGGTTCCATACTAAGGAGATTGAGAGAAAGAGAAAAACTCAAAATAGTGGGATTATTGTCACGGCAAAAACACGAAGCTTTGCAAGTGGTAGAGATGGAAATCCGGTCTCTGGAGATGTTACATTTTATGGCGTGTTAACAGATATAATTGAGTTAGATTATTTGTTTGGGAAGAGGGTCGTGTTATTTAAAGGTGAATGGGTGTCACAATCAGGGAAAAGACAAGATAAAGATTGCACACTAGTCAATTTTGCATGATTAATGAAAGATGTTGAGCCTTTTGTGTTGGCTTCTCAAGCAGAACAGGTAATGTATGTAGAAGACCTGAAACACAAAGATTGGCAAGTTGCTATCAAGATAAATCCGAGAGATTTTTACGATATGAATGTGGGGTCTTCTGTGGACAATGTGGAGGCATACTTGCAGAGTGTTGTATGTAATACACAAAGTGGTGATGGGGACAATAATTTTGATTTGGTTCGGACAGACATGTCTGCTGCAATTGTAGATGCACCACTTTCTCAGGTGTTGAGAGACAACAATGTTCATGATGATGGAGATGATGATGGAGATGAGGATTGAAAAATCTAGAAATCCCCTAGATGTTGATTTGTGATTATGTATCAATTTTAAGCAGAATATAACAATCCCAATCAAACAATGAAGACAAAGAGACACAACGATTTTACGTGGAAAAAAACCACAATTGGACACCTCCAACTGTGATCAAAAAAACCACGGGCAACAGCCATAAGAACAATCCACTAAGAAGCTTTAAAGGAATTACACAGGTATACTCTCAATTACCTAGTGAATCCACAACGCCTAATTGAACCAACCTCTATGTGCCTCTTCCAACCCCATCTTCACCACGGAATTATCTTTCTGATGAGCCACTCTAGATTCCACCAAAGCTTCAGGCTCGAATTCTTCAGAATCCACAACTGAAGAACAACTCTCTCTTTTGTATAGCAAACAAAAACCTTTGATGTACTCTCTTTTAAACCATGAGTTGAATACTCAATAAAACATCAAAGAAAACTCACAAAGTATCCCCAGATATAAACCCTAGAAACCAAAAAGAAGATCTGGAGTAGTAATTCTAAAATCTGACCCAACATGCGAATTTATAGAATCTGTCCCGCGATCTCCGCTCGAGCGCCCAACAGCCCGCTCGAGCGTCTTCAGCAAAATATGCGCGTCATATAACAGAGGTCCGCTTGAGCGCCAGAAAGCCCGCTCGAGCGCAAAATCACATATCTCAGTACTTTTGCAGGCGACCAAAACTGCTGGAACCAGGGATTCTTCGCTCGAGCGCGGGTATGTCCGCTCGAGCGGACAGGCAATTTTGAATGCATTTTTGCATTTTGCTATGGGGGCGCTGCCCCTCGACCCCGCCGTGGCGCTGCCCCGGACCCGCCAAGGGGCGCTGCCCCCTGGACCCCCGCGAGCTGACTGGGCAGCTCGATGCCCGTCATAATCAGCGAAGTGGCAATCTTGAAAGCATTAGCATCACAAACTTCTCTGAATGGCACAATTCGGGTTGGATTCGCATCTAAACACTTATAACCTCACTGAAAATAAAAAATGCGAAAATAAATACAACTGAAAGGAGTTTTGTCAAACGGGATTGCCAAGAATAAAACCTAACAAGGAAGAATTAGATCTTATGTGACTGTTAAACTTATTGAACATTGCTAGTTATTTATATTTGAAAACAATTCTATAGTTTCATTTTGTTATCTTTCTTTATCATTGTTTTTGTTAATTTAATTGATTGTTTGAAGAATGAATAGTGCGTTTTTAATTTAACTATGTGATTTGCATATGTGGCTACAAAATATTTATTCACTCTATGTTACATTTAGTCACTACCAAGATAGCAACGCCATAAAGGTGAATTATGATTTTTTTTTTGGGTTAATTTTCTTCAAGTATTTTGTTCATTTGCAAATAATTTATTTGGATCATTCTAAGTTTACAATTTGATTTGTCTATTTCACTTGAATCATATTAGGATTCATCTATAAAGCAAAAGGCCTATGGACCCATATCTTCAGTTTCGCACAGGCAATGTGGAAGAGTTTAGTGAGTCAGCTCCATCTGAGATACAACCAAATTCTAGTCAACCCAATGATAATGCAGGTATGCAAGTTCAAACCTTATAAAAATGTTATTATTTCTTCGTATATCA
The DNA here is from genome assembly GCF_055761805.1 of Camellia sinensis. NCBI lineage: Eukaryota > Viridiplantae > Streptophyta > Magnoliopsida > Ericales > Theaceae > Camellia > Camellia sinensis. Next base: position 68,705,086 of record NC_138972.1, read on the forward strand.
TTTATTATTAGTATTATTATTATTATTATTTTATAACTAGATGGTGCTAGTGGACAAAAGAAAACTAGAGGTCCCACGCAAATGCGTAATATTTGGGGTACTCGTGATGATGAGCGCCTAACAGTCAATTGGAACAAACTTGGCCAACTTGATGACAAATTGGCAATAAAGTTATCATCGTTCATTGGAACTATTGTGCGTGATGGGAAAAATGCACCACTCACTTACAAGAATTGGCATAAAGTCCCAGCACATTACAAAGATCACATATGGGCACTTGTACAGGTAAATGACACAATATTGTGCGAAAGATGATCACATGTGAAAAATAGTAAACATGAGTAATGTGATTAAAACAAAACTCTTTATAATTTTGTTTATTTTTAATTTTTTATGTGGGAAGATTAATTTTTTATTGTTGTATTCTTCTCTCTCTCTCTCTCTCTCTCTCTCTCTCTCTCTTGTTCTCTCTCTTTTCAGTCAAAGTTTGATCTTCCAAGTCATGCTAGGAAGTGGGTTATGAAGTGCTCTGGTAAGAAGTTAAAAGACTAGAAGGCAAACATAAAGAAAAATTATTATAAGAACCACTTGAGTTTTGACGAACAAAAGCATTATAAAGATAGTAGAGTATATGCTGATCAGTGGGAACACCTTATTAAGTATTGGGCCATCGAAGAAGTAAAGGTATACTCGATCTAATCATTATATGTTATTTTACTTGTTGTAGTTTGGACACCATTAATTTATGCATTTGTAATTTTAGGCACAAAGTGATAAAAACAAAGCAAGTCGTGCAGAGCGAAAGTATAATCATACTACTGGAACAAAAAGTTTTCCACGTGTTCAAAAGGAGCAGGTTAATTCATCTTTTCATGTTGTATATTTAATATCATAAGGTATACATAATGTGACATAATGATATAATTTATATTTTGGAATATATTATTTTGTAGAAAAATAAGTTGGGACACTCTCCAACTCGTGCTCACATGTTTAAAGTATGTTATACAAAGGAAACAGGAACCCCTGAGGCAACGAAAGCAATGATAGTATGTACCAAATAATTATGTCCATTTGAACTTGTAGATTAGTTAAAATTTCCACATTATAGTGTTGAGTTATTGAAATGTATATATTAAGTTATGTTTTTTGCAACCTTATAGGATGAAATGAATGAGAGGACAACCTTAAATGCAAATTTATCAAATAAGGGCCCAAATGATGCATTTGGACAAGTGATGGGTAAAGAAAAACATGGACGAGTTCGCATGTATGGATTAGGTGTCTCCCCGTCTAATTTATGGAGAGATACATCTGGTCATAAAGCAAACCAAGACACAACAATGGATGTTATGGAAGGTGAAAATTCGGAGCTAAGGTCCAAAGTTTCCCATGTTCAGCATGCTTCGAATAACTTGACAAACACATCTAATCAGGTAGTTTTTTTAATAGAATTTATAAGTTATTGATGTTTTCCTACACTTATATATGCATACATATGTCTATGTGTGTGTGTTTGTAAAATTAAATAGTTCAAATTTGGTTAGGCCACAACAATTTCTACTCCTCTCGACATGGCAACTCGACATCAAGCATGATCTTTGTCATCGATACAAGATGCTTCTCTTACTCAGGTACCTATTAAGAGCTAATCTTATATATCACATTATTCCCAACTTTATTTTAGAATACCATGCAATACTTATTTTTCAATTAACCAAGGAATGAATATTGCGGAGATAAATTTCATTATTTAAATCTAGACAATATGTGCTACATAGTCTAAATCATGACATGACAAAGTTTGTGCTATTTTTTTTAAAAAAAATTAATTTAATTTTCTTCTAAAGCTTTAACAAGACATCTCTCCATCATTTATTACCGCATGGCCTCTTTCTGATTCTCTCAAAATATTGCTTGAAAGTAATTAGTTGATTGTCATTTTTCACAATTACGTTTGATTTACATCGTTGAGGTTAGGTGATCCTGATATTGATAATGGACATGGTTTTGATTGTCGTTGATTGGTGCTTTTGGTTGTTATTGATTTTTGATGCTATTGTTTGATATGGTCTAAAGTTTTACGGTTGTTACTTTTATATAATTTGTTGTAGTGTAGTGAACCAATTAAGTAATTAAAGCATTTGGCTTGCCTATCTACTATAGAAATCCATATCACTTTCAGTTGTGATCATCTTCACTCTAGCACTTTGTACTAGTTTTTTTTTAAATATTATTTATTAATTTTAAATATACAATTACTTAAGTAGTTAAATCTTGATTTACAGGTGGGAGATATAGTTGTTTTAAAAAGTATTATTAGGCCAACAGAAACAGTTGCAATCGGAGTACTTAAAAGCACAGACGCATCTAAAGAAGTAGAAGGGGAAGAACTAGGACCTGACTATTGGGAGGTACATGTTCAAGTGCCAATCAAACCTAATGAGAGCTTGATCCGATCATATGGACTTGTCAAAACAATTGGACAAGCTATTGGAGCTCATGTTGCTTGGCCTGCTCCATTTGTGGTATATTTCTTTCGTAAATACTAATTTTATTAACAAATTTATATTAACTTAATATAGTTTCAATTACCTTCATATGTTTATCTTTTGGATGCAGATTTCACAAGTTATGGATGCTAGCCGAGAATATTTATACAAGTGAGGTTGAGAATTTGGGAACTAATTTTATTTTTGATAATTTTTCTCTTCGGAATATGCATATCACTATGGCTTTTTAGAATTTATGGTCGGAATAATTTTCTTTTAAATTGTTTTTACTTTAACTTTGTTAGTGTGGTAGAATATTTAATAATTTTGGATTGAAATTTTAATGAATAATTGATTGTGGCTTTTTTTTTTTTTCATGTGATGATCTTATGGTGGTAATATTTGTTTATTATTATAAAAATATTACAGGATGAATGGATGTCAAATTAATATATGATGTGGCAATTAATATTTAATTGTTTATAAAATTGATTCAATTTTTATAGGTATTTACGCATGCATAATTGTAGCTTTTAAAAGTGTCAATGAAAAAAATATATAAGTGGCATTTTATAGTAGTGATAGTAGCTTTGCAAAGTGTCACTAAAATAAGTTCCAAAGGCACTTATATTTATTTAATGGCACAAATGAATTGGATTTAGTGGCATTTATGAAGGTGTTATAAATATCAATTGTGGCATAATAAGCGTCATTAAAAATCCATATCGTGGCATTTTTTAGATTGCAAGTCTTCTTTAATGGCACTTGATAGTGTCACGAATAGTGTCTACCATGACATTAAAGTGTCACTGAAAGGTTTTAATGTTGATGGTGTAATGACACTTGTAGGTGTCACTAACTCTTTTTTTAATGGCGCTTGATAGTGCCACAAATAATATCTACCATGGCATTAAAATGTCATTAAAAGATTTTAGTCATGATAGTGCAGTGGCACTTGCAAGTATCTACCATGGCACCCGTATCTACCGTGGCACCGATAGAAGTGGCACTTGTTCAAAATGCCACAAGACCAAAAAATGTCATTAGAAGAATAGTTTTGTAGCACTTTCAAATGTCACTAAACTAAAAAAATGTTGTAGTGCGGGCGTGGATTTCTCTGGTTTTTAAAACAATTATCAGTCACAATTGGATTGGGTTTTGATTGTGTATACTAGTTGGAGCATCTCTTTCTATTTAATTTTGTTTAAGCTAAAACAGTGAATAACGCAAATCATCAAATTTCAATTTCATCAAATTAGTTATTTTAATTTTAGTAATTTTGATTCAACAAAGGTACTTAGTAGCTTTGGCTAGTTAAACATTAAATGATATATTTTTGATATGTTAAGAGGTACTTGTGTTTGAGTTTATACAAGATAATTTAAAATAAAAATAGCATTTAAATAATGTAGGCTAGAATAAAGAGTTTGTTATAGAGTACATTGAAAAAGTGTATAGCAGAAATAAAAAAAATAAAAAATAAAAATTTAACTTTTGAATTAAAATATAACAAAATCTTACCTAGTTTTATAAAAATGCTCTGAGATGGGTTTGATGGCAGTAAAGCAAGCATATTTCAATCCATGATCATTTTGGTGTTTGGTGTTTGTTTTTCTTAATTGTGTTTAATTGTTTGATTTAGGGTGAATTATAAATACATTGTTTGAGATTTGTTTAAAATACAAATTATTTCCCATGGTCTGAAAAATTACAAATATTCCATTGTCTAAATTTTTTATTTAATAAAATTAACTAAAAAAGAGAAATTTGTAACTGCTCTCCTATATAATAATAAAATTATCTAAATTATTAACTGAAACATATTTATGACATTATTAAAAACTGTTAATTGACTTGATAATTTATTAATAAAAAGATCAGTTGTTATGAAATTAAAAATTTCAAAACACGGTATGTAATTTTCAAAACTAAAAAGGATAACTCATATATAAAAGACACTTCAAGGGTGGATTTATAATTTATCCTTTGACTTATGTTTTCAAGGGGTTGAAATTGAGGGTCTGGTTTAGATGGGTGTGAAAAGAATAAAAAAAAATTGGGTTTGTTACTCTAGGCTCTATTCAAATAGAAAATATAAATAGGGAGAGAAGGAAAAGACTCTTTGGGGGATTTTGTTTTATTTTATTTTTTGAATGATAGTAGAGATCTAGATATTTATATTCATAAATTCACTCATAATAATGTAGCATAAGAGTTGAGACTACCATCATTAAATATGTAACAAATTATTTCCTTTAGTTATTCAGTCCTTAAATTATTCTTATCTTTTTACCCCTTATCATAGGATCAAGTCATGGGATTTAAGGTGTGATAGCTAAGGGGTCTTATCAAGGATAACACTGTGTGTAAGAGAGAGACAAAAAAAGCTATGAAGGGAGGATGGAGACCGGTGCTGCGTAAATATGGTGGTCAAGGAAATAGGAACAAAGGAATAGAGGATGCTATGCTTTTTTTTTTTTTTTTTTTTTTTTGATCCGCAAAAAAGCAACTATATTGATGAAAATAGAAAAGCACAAAGTACACGATAATTTACATCAATACAGAGAGAGAAGTGCAAAAGTATCATAATGAGCTAAATCATCCAAACTATGTTGGTACCACAAAGCCCACCCTATCATTTGCTAGCACCCCAAGTTGGCGAACAACCAACCAAAGCATAACAACATATCAGTCGATTGCTGAGTAGTCCAAGCATAGCAGTATGGCTGCCCAAGCATCAACATAGTGTAGACGTCCACGAACGTCCTGGGCGAAATCCCATTTTGTTCATTGGGCCTTACTATAGTTTGGACTCAATATCACGGTCCTGTATCTAATCTCGCGGAGTGCAATGCAAGACCGATGAATCATCAAAGAGTCCAAATCTAACAAATCGTTTTGAAAATTTGATTTTTAGAAAGAAGTGCCAAACATGGACTGTTTTGCCAGATACAAAGTCGCCACCTAAATATTTTATTTTGGGAAAATTTAGGAAACCCTGACTTGTGCCTAAGGCCACGTGTCCGTTATCACTAAAGTTGCCTCGGCTCGGGAACTTGGGTACGATTGGGGAAGGTCATTTCATGAGCACCCCCACTCGCCCAATCAAAGATCGGCCTCTATTAACCATGATATCGAGTTTTGAAAACATTATGTGCTCTTATTCCGATTATTAGCCTAGAATTACTATGTGATGCAGACAACATACAAGTATAGACTGGATCGTTTGAGTTGAAACAAAATATTTTATGTTTGTTTATTTGAAAGATGGTTTGATGGTGCTACTCGCAAGTAGGCTAAGACGTGGATTTGCCACCCTCAAGTGGGCTTAAAAAAACATGATTTTGCCACTCTCAAGTGGGCTTAAAACTCTCAATTGGTGAATTGTTCCAATTCAAATAACCCAACCTTTACCCACAGGCATTCAAGCAGTTATATCACATAAGCAAATAGCCTCATGGTAAGCATGCTATCATGGCAGTCACTCACACGCATGCAAGGATGCTAAAGCATAAATACTTACCGAGTACTCCAAGCCAAAGAAAAAATCTAATTAGAAATCATGCATGAATCCTAACTATGTTGAAATGCCTAATGCAATACATGCAAAAATGCAACTAAGATAGGCTCAACTATTCTAAAATGACATATGAAATGCAACAACTGATACATGTATTCAATTCAGAATTGAAATACAATGCAGTTTGTATGATGCGCCGAGCCCGGTGCATGCAAGACAGATAAATGGATGCAAACATGCGAGCAAAAGTATGCTAATTGAAACGTGCCCTAAACTAACCATCATAAGCTGGTAAATAAAAGGGAGAAAGACGTGGAGTTGGAAGACATGCATTACGCACACACGCATACTTATTACAACATTGCCCTCATCGGAGGGTCCGAATGAATAGTACAGAATAAACTAGCTAATCTAAGCTAATTAAACTAATTATTGCACAGCATTAATTAATTACCGAATTAACTAAGTAAGGAAACTAGCATGCCTCGGCTCTGTTCCGAATGATAGAGATGCATGCATGCTCAAGTCGCCTTGTCAGGAAATCCATCGCGTTGTCCCGATTTATCTCTGCTTGCAACTGATCCCAGAACACTGTACAAAGCTTCAGAAAGCTGCTGACCAGTTTTTGCTGCTAGTTTCCGGTTTGCTGTAACAGAGAGCGAGAAAGGGGCATGGCAAAGTATTTTCAACATATGTGTGCATGACCACTCTCCCCATCATTGCACAAGCTCCAGGGAGTGTAGTCCTCGATCCTCGTGCCACCAATCATGTATCTCGATGCATGATGGCCGAGGAGTCGGATTGCACGATTCGATGTAAAATGAATGCACATATAAACACAACAAGGCCTAAACTCCATCATGGGTAATCCGGAGTGTCGGCGACCGAGAATCGAGGCACGTTTCGTCACTTGGAGTACGAAACGTCCCTCATTTCCTGTGTTTGGACTAAACCCTATTCCAAACACAATGCAATATATATGGCATACACAATACGACTAGCATGCAACCCTAAAGGCAATGCAACCTAATCATGCTAGCATGCGAGGGATGATATGCAAACATGCAACTAACATACACAATGCTATGAACTAAGAATGACATACTCAATGCACATGAACTATATGGCATACGCAATGCACATACGAAGATGGACATGCATGAAGACATGAACAAGGCATACACAATGCGACGATCAAGCATGCGACAACATGGATATGGCATACATAATGCAAGATGGACTTAAACTAAAATGAATGGGCCTCAGCCACACTCAAATCAATGGCCATACATGATGAAAATGAAGCAATAACACACATGCAAACATGCACAAATGCAAGGGACCAAACCTAAGGCACAAAGTGCAACTCTACCAAAGCATGGCAAGCATGAAATATGGCATACAATGACATAAGTTCTAGCTCTGAAATGGCATACAAGACGGTCTCGAATCATGTAAACAACTCACCCGATGCATGTCGGATGGCTCAAGTACCAAAATTAGTGAAGTGCATTACACTAGAGGTATGCAAAGCGATGCACAAATGACCAAATCAGCCCCAAACAGTCCCTATGCAGGCCCAAAATAGTAGGAAAATGGACTAAATGGTGGCTCAAATGGCACGAAAATGAAGCTCATGCAATGGTCTATCAATGAGGCATACAAGCACAACCCTCAAATGCATATAAGGAGTGGAAAACATGGGAACATGGCAACCTTACATGCTCTGAAATACCATGCACAATGGCCCCAAAACATGCAAACACCTCAATATAAGCATGCAGTAGGCTTCAAAACTCAAAGCTAGGCAAGGGTATTGAACTACAACCATGCATAGCAAACATCATTCGACCATGAGGCCTAAAAATAGAGCTAAGGAAGTCCAAAACATACACAAAATTAGTTTAGAACATGGCCAAAATATGCTAGAATCAAAGGCCAAAACAACATGCATTACAAGCTAGTGAAGATGATTTACACTACAAGCATGTGAAGCATTCAAGAGGCCACTAAACCAGCATAAGACAGAGGTATGACATGCCAAATAAAGCCTAAAAACCCACTGAAACATGGTCAATGCACGCAAGAATGACATGTTCCTTTGATAAGCTATAAAGATGATTGTTCTACACATGCAAGGTGGACATCCAATATGACAAAATCAGCTTTGAACAAAGCTTATGCAGGTCCTAAAAAATACCAAAAAAGGCCTGAAACCAGGCTTGGAGGCATGCAAGTATAGGCTCCTTTGTTAGGCCAAATATGCTAGAAAACAAGACAAGGAGAGAATGGGTCACCCCTCTCTGATTTTGGCTCCCAAAACAGTATATTAACCACTAAAAATCCACTGGATTTCAGTGGTCAAAAGGCCAAACAAAGATCAATACAAAGGCCTTCATACATGGCTCAAAACAAGGCAAAATGAAGCATGTAAGGGGGTAGATGACCCCCAACAACAAAGTGACCTTAAACAAACATGAAAATGACCTCAAATTTTTTTTTTCCAGTTTACACCAAAGCTCAAATATGCTTGCAAGTATGGCTAAAAGATAGAGCAAAATAAAGCATAAAAGAGGGAGTAGTGTGTTACCCTTGTAGCTTCAGCAAAACCAGCAGCTTCTTGGACCAAAAACTAGCTCTTTGAGACCTCTCAAGACCCTCCAAGAACCTTAGATCAATGGTGGAGGTGTGTGGCTATAAGGTGTGGTGTTAAAGGCTAAGAGCAAACACCCTTTCTAAGCCTAGAATGTTGAGATATAGAGAGATATATGTGCTTTTCCTTAGACAAATTTTTTTCAACCTCTCTAAAGGAGGGGGAGGCCCTCTCTTATAGAGAAACAAGAGGGTTCAAGCTTCTTGGAGAAGCAAGAGCAAAAGGTTCAAGCTTCTTGGAGAAGCTAGAGCAAAGGTTCAAGAGGTTCAAACTTTCTCAAGAAGCTAAAACAAGGGTTCAAAAGGTTCAAGTTTCCTCAAGAAGCTAAAACAAAGGTTCAAAAGGTTCAAGCTTCCTCGAGAAACTAAAACACGAGTTCAAAAGGTTCAAGCTTCCTCAAAAAGCTAAAACGAGGGTTCAAAAGGTTCAAGCTTCCTCAAGAAGCTAAAACAAGGGTTCAAAAGGTTCAAGATTCCTCAAGAAGCTAAAATAAAGGTTCAAAATGTTCAAGCTCTCCAAAAACCATGCTAAACGGAGAAAGTTAAGCGGTCCTGAACTGAGGCGCACGGCCGACGACTCCGAAAATCGAAAACTGGTCTCCAAACGGGAACAGTGGTCTATGACCACGAAAAGTAGCCTACGGCCACTGAGAGATGGTCTACGAGACCTCTCCCTCCATTTGAGAAGAGAAAACAGAACCTGGTTCGTAAATCGAGGCAAAGCACAAAAGAGTCCCGAGGTCCGGAGGCAAGGCTCTCAGCCGAGACTTTGTAATCTCAGAACGAGCACAACATGCGTCATCACCGAGCGCTCAATTGATGACGTCTGAGTCTTAAGGTTGGTCAAAAATGGGGTATCTACACATAGTAGTCCACAGCTGAGCAAAAAATAATCCAACAAAATAAAACCTGAACCAGCTACCCCACAAAAATAAGGCCAGAAGCAGAGCTAGATTGACAGCAGAGTAAGAAAAACAGAATCTGAGACAATATAACTGCAATTCCACCCATCCAGGTTCAGCAACAGGCAAAACTGATTGCAGGGCAATCCTAATGAACAAAAGCCTACTAGACATACTAACTACATCTTCTAACTTGATGTATAATAAACACAAACTCATTTACGGTGGACCTTGCTCAATTAAGTGATATTTCATCCAAGGTTCCACTCTAACTATAATGAGCTCACGGATATCTTCACAGGTTGGATACAACCCCTTTAACAGATACTCATTCCAGAACATTGAGCATGGACAACCTCATAGTATCTGCACATGCCAACAAAACTACAATACCTAGTATACACCCTCTTTCCCTGCACCAAACACCTCAGAGTAGCAGCATACAATAGAGAACACAGTAAGTGAGCACACCAAAAGCACTACTGAGCCTAACAGTCCCACAGAATAGACCTCGAACCCCATATTTCAACAAGCAAGACTTGCAGCCATTTTTACAGGACCAGCAACGGAACAACTACATCAACAATTTAACATACCAGGGAACCACTCACAACAAAAGGTTGAGGATGAAAATTAGCAACTGTGGCCAAATCAGAAACCAGGCTTGCACAAGCTCAGTCAACTCCTATGCCTAAAACAACATTGGACCTCAAAAACCAGGCCTGCACAAGCTCAGTTACAATCTCTAATGCAAAACAATTAAGCTTAACTAGATCAACTCAAAACACAGAAATATACTCACCTGCCAGTAGCACAGACCAAAAAACATCAGCCAACCTGTGGACCAGCATAAGATAAACTAATACAACAGACCACTATCAAGGCTAGAGCCTGAACATAGCTAGGAAGCCAAAAGAGAAAAACACCCATTTGTAGTAAACACACCAATCATCAGCAACAAACACACCAACAACAGCCATACTCTGTTCACCGCAGACTTCTAAACAGGTTCCAGTGAGCACTGTTCCTCTATGAGTTACTCAGCCAAATAGATAGACTAACAGATGGTTAGCTCAGCTCCCATTCCTAATACAGAATTGAACCTGAGGCAAATTGAAGACTACATCATTAACAGAGAACTCAATTTTAGCTAGGGAGGATTTGGCCCACAAAGCTATTCTTGCTTTGACAACCTCACATAGTGACTCAAAATTTGGCTGGGAACCATTTAGAATACAATCATTTCTATGCTTCTATGTGGACCACAAAACAGCCAAAGGCACAACCTTTCACAGTAGTTTCTCAGTCTTTTTCATTCTGCAAAGCGACCACCATTGTAACAGCCCTTCCTCTGAGTTTGGTATAGCCCACTGAAAACCCCACCATTTCATAATGTTAGACCACAACAGCAGACAAAAGGACATAATAACAAGATATGATTAGCAGATTCCACCTCAGCTTGGCAGAAAACACAACCCACATTAGCAGAAAGAGCTAAGATCTCAATTCTCTGTAGGAAGCTAGAGGTTTTCACCTTGCCTTGCCAAGCCAACCACCCAAAAAATTTGACTTTAGGTGGGGCACAATTATTCTAGACTACCACTGCCATTTTCCTAACAGGACCCAAGGAGAGTTCATAACTTTTATACACTAATGCAGCAGAAAACAAACCAGATGGATCAACCTTCCACTTCCAAGCATCTTGTTTGGTGACCCTCATTGCTAAAGCATTCATAAAGAAGGAATGAAGTCTACTAACCTCCTCCTCTTCCCATGCCAACAGAGCTCTCCTGAATTCCAAATTCCATACCTGAGACCCTCCACTCTTGTTATAAAAATCAAACACTACTCCTATATCATCAGTAGACAAAGAGAAAGTCTCGGGAATTCCTCTTTGAGGCTCAACTCCCCAGCCTATTTATCCAACTAGAAATGAGTTCTCCTACCATTCCCCAACTCAATTGCTGAGTTTGTAAGGTACTGATTGAGTAGCATAGGAGTAGATATAATTGCACCAATGATCTATTCACACGGTATTTATGGATGATCTACCAGAATCTATGGATCTGAAAGGGTTGTATGCACTATTTACTAAGTTCAAGGTTGTGAGGGATGCATTCATTCTAAACAAAAGGAGGAAGATGACGCTATCAAGATTTGGATTCATACGTTATAGTTGTCTAGTGGTAGTAAGAATGGCATTTCAGAAAGCCAAATGGACTATGGTGCGACAACAGAACATTGAAGGTAAAAGTAGCAAAGTTTGTTAAAGGTAAGGAAGTTAGGCAGGGGCCATTAGAGATATCAGTTGGTATGAGAGTTGTAGGTAGTACTAGTGGGGCTTCTGCTGTGGTACAAGGGAGAAAGTCATATGCCCATGCTATGAGTGAAAGAGGACTAGTAGCCAATACAAGTATAACCATAAGTGGAAGCAAAATTTTGAAGGGTTGTGTGATTCAATCAAGCTTAGGATTGCATTGTTGGTCAAAACCTCAAGCCCTTCCTTGAAGTACTTAGTGAGTGACATTATTTATAATTTATAAGAAGTTAAACTCTGCATGTAGGATGTTAGTTGAGTTGCTATTGGGTGTGGCTACTATTTGTTTGAATTTTGGGTGTGCTCTATTGCTGTGTGTGGCTGTTGTTGTTTGTTCTTTTCTCTTGTATGCTGTTTGTTGTGTGACTACCTCTTGCCCCTCCTTCAAGTAGCTAGTAAGTGTCATTATGTATAAGCTACAACAAGTTAAACTCTTGATATAGGGTGTGGCTACTAATGCTTTGAATATTGGGTGTGGCCTGCTTGTTTTGTGGCTACTGCTGCTTTGTTCCTCTGCTTTGTTCAGCTAGTGTTGGTTCCTCCCCAACATTATGCTTTGTTCCTATATTTCTTTCTTTCTTCTTTCCTCTTTATTGATATAATCTCATATGAAATTTATGTTTTCTTCATCGATAAAGATTCTGTTTGCTGATAAAAAAAAAAAGGTAATAAATTAAAAGTTGACACATATTCTACTATATCATTATAGAGAGAATTATGAATACCTTTTAAACATCTCAAATATTTTTCGTTTTTTTTCCCTCTACATGTCTTGCTTTGTGTTCTCTATGTCTACTGAATGGATGCAAGCTCTTATATGTTGTTTTAGACATGTGTGCAGTGACAAAATGTCTGGAGGTGTATGGACTAAAAATGTATGGAGATGAGCGACTCCCTACATTAGATATTAATGATACAATAATCATAATTTAAATATATAATTAACCCATTATTAAATAACCGAAGAACATGAGCATCATGTACATTAAGGAATTGTGGTTGTTATTTTAGGTATGGTTGAAAATGTCTTTGGTTACATCGCAAGCAATATTTGGTTATGACTTATTTTCGTGTTAGTTATAACTCATTATAATATTGGTTATTATCTATTGTGGTTATTATTTTAGTTATAACTGAAATTTTTTTTAGTTATATCTCAAGTGGTATTTGATTATAAATCATTATGTTTGTTTTAGTTATACGAATGAAAGTGATTTTTTTTTATTAGCAAAAGATAAATTTTATTGATGAACCAAAAGAGTATTACATCAATAAAAAAAGCAATGGGTGCAAAGAGTATTAAAGCGAAACAAACCAATCCCAACTAGGTTGGCATCGATAAGTCCGGCCTATTATTTGCTAGCACACCATCAAAGTTGGTAAGTAACCAACCGTAATAAAAAGACAACCAAAACAGGGGACACATAACCAAGCACACACAAAAACTCCTATGATGACAGAGGACATACAACACAAAACCGCCACAGCAACCTTCCTCAAGAAAGCTTGACAGCATCACAAAATGTTGCAACTAAACATTCAACCTTCCCTTATAGTAACGGTTACCAAAAACTCTTCTTCTTTGCCTCTTCCCCAGCCCACCACTGACCCAATAATGCTGCAACTACTACTCACCAGATTCTTATAGATTAGCTACCATGACCATGACAGAATACTACTGCTGTTCTTCCTTCCACACAGATCAACCTACAACAGCGTTTTAAATCCAGAGGTAGCATAGCATCAGGACTCTGCAACTGGATCAAGCTTTCCTGTGACACAGCAGTTGATAGCAGTTCAAAACAAATTGCAAGAGTTCAACTCCACCATGTTCTCCAAATCCACCATAATCAAACTGAGGTCCAAACTCCACCTAACCAATCAAAAGCAGCCAAAACAAGGAAAACATAACAACAATGCAACCAATGCAACAGCAGTCGTCCAAGCAGCAGCAACAAGCAACCAAACAACCAATGCATCAACAACCATCAAACAACCAAGCAACCAGCAACTGCATATTAGAAGCACCCAACCATACATCAGCATTATACCAGTAACAGCTACAATACAACAAAAAAGAACAATCAACCCCTACCAATACACCTTCTAATCTGATTTAGATTATAAATAAAATCACTCACTGGGTATTGCCAATCCTCTGATGATGAACTGAGTCAAAGAGCCAATCTAGTTTTGATAAGCTCAGCTAAGACCTCAACATCAGCACTTGCCTTATTAAAAACACACTCGTTCCTTAACTTCCAAATAGACCACAGAGTAACAAGAGGGATTGATCTCCAAAACACCTTTTCTTTCTTCTTAAACTTCACTTCCTCCCACCAATGCATCAGAGAAACAACTGTACTAGGAATTACCCAATGAATCCCCCACCACTTCAACACTGATGACCAAACCTTCCATACAAAGGGGCAATGAAGGAGCACATGTGTTACCGACTCCAAATCTTGTTGATAGAAGCAACACAAAGTACAATTTCCACCAGATAGGACCCCAATTCTCTGTAAGAATACATAAGTCTTTACCTTATGTTTCCAAGCAAGCCAGCCAAAAAAATGAACTTTAGTTGGTAAGATCTTATTCCATAGAAAACTACTAACCTTAAGGTAATTTCCATCTTCCAATGAACAAAGTTTGTATAGAGAAGATATCGAAAAAATACCTGATGTTGTGGCTATCCATTATGGGTAATCAATTCTATATAAGCTTATTGAAGGACCAGTTGAGAGAATAGAGAATAATCTCTACAATTCCACATTTTCCTATTCAAACAACTCTCTTCTAGGTAAAATACTCCACTCCCCTAAGGTATCCTTGAAATCTGCAAACAGGTGAAGAGAACCCCTCTTTTCCTTTGATAAGCTGTACAATCTTGGAAACTTTATTTTCAAACATTGGGAATCACACCACACATCCTCCCAAAATCTGACCCTAAAACCATCCCCCACCCTTACTTTAAAATTATTTTGAAAAGACTCCACTAAAGAAGGGTGTTGATTAGCCACTGAACTAATATCAATCCATAATCTTGACTACGAAGAACTGTTTCCAGGAAAAGGTAGCCAGGTACACTCCTCAAAATTCTACTTACTGTAAATCACTCTCCTCCACAGCGCATTTGTCTCAGAAGCAAATCTCCACCACCACTTGAGTAACAAGCAAGAATTAGTAATTCTAACCTTTCTAATCACCAAACTATCATATATATAGTTTTTTTTTTTTTTTTTTGATTGGCCAAAGAAAATTTTATTGATAATAATCAAAACAAAGGATTACACATCAATAAAAAATCATAGGGAACAAAATTGCATCATAGTTTAAACATGAACATCACATAAATTAATAAAACAATAGTGTAACGTAGAAGGACCTAGTTAGCAATTTTTTGGGGGGTTTGACTTCTTTCAAATTGCCATATCAACTCGAGAGAGTGTTTAGATTGAGTAGGCCCACTTTTGAACCGATTTTGATGATTTGAAGCGTTCATTTTTTAGGTTCCGTTAAGTACAATATTCAGCAAGTATACGTATGAATCATATTTGTTTTAAAAAATAGACGACAAATATAATTTTAAAAATAACCATTTATTTTTTATAATATAAATTTGATTCAAACACATAGTTACTGATATTCGCTTATTTGATTTGTTGCATAAATATTTTACATAGAGAGTCCTAAAGGCGAACAATTCAGATCATCGCAATCAGTCTCAAAATGGGCCAAGCAAACCCAAATGATCCCTTAAGTTGAGATAGGCAATATCAGAAAAATGTAACCCTTTTTTTTTTATTGATTAACAAGAGAAAGTTTATTGATTAAATAAGAGTACATAAATAATTGATGCAAATATCAATAAAGAGAGGCGAGTGTACAAACACCAACAA
Organism: Camellia sinensis; assembly: GCF_055761805.1. Lineage (NCBI taxonomy): Eukaryota > Viridiplantae > Streptophyta > Magnoliopsida > Ericales > Theaceae > Camellia > Camellia sinensis. The sequence goes on from NC_138972.1 coordinate 68,720,871, forward strand.
ACTATAAATGACTGATACAAACATCAACAAGCATCAATGACTTTTTATCTCCTTTTTGGAGGGGAGTGAAAAGCAGGAGGCTCATTTAGCTTCTATATGTCTTGATTTTTGAAAACGATTTTAGTCTTTTGAGTTGTGTTGCGATTCGTTTGGTGGATTCATTTGGCATCAAAGAGTTGCATTTGCTTTAGCTTCCTCTATGTTAGCCCTTCGACTCTTGTTTTTCTCGTCTTTTGCGGTATATACTTTTGTTGTTGGTTGCTCGCCAACAAATAGGTTGTTTTCTTTTGTGTTTGCCCATGATTTTGCTACAAGCTTTTGTGTCAAACTAGTTGAGATATGTTCTCCAAACAATGATGTAGCTTCAACACCTAGATTTTTTTGTATTGTTGTAATACTTTTGTGCTTTTACAAATTACACCAATAATATATATATATATATATATATATTTTTGTCAATAAAGAAAGAGGTTTATTAATACCTTAATTTGGATCTTAGATTCACTATTCATAGATAATTTTGTTGTTTCCCTCTTCAAACTATAGATGGCAACAAATCAAATTTTTCCGATTTTGTGTGTAAATTTTTTTAAACTCAATTATTTTAGTGATGCAATTTTATATTTTACTATAAACTTAACAGTTTTAACTAAACTTTACCCTATCCAATCAATACTATCTCAAACCATTTATATTAAAGTCAAGTCAGAACAAATAAAATTGAGTTGGGAAATTTTGCCATCCATGCATCAAACTGAAAATAAAAAATATAAAAAAAAAATCATTTTTAATTCTTTACACTTAGACAACAACGGAAAAATTGGATTTGATTTTCCCTTTACTCATTTTTTTTTTTTTTTTTTTCCATATTGCAAATCCCACTCCAAATAGCAATACCATGGTTATATAGGGAGATTCACCCTCCATCTACTCACGGGGTAACAATTTGATGATCTTGGAATAATATTTCAGACCATTTAAGTTTTGATTTGACACTTGGCTAGTTATTTCTAAGAAAATAATATAAAGTGATAAATTCAATTATTTATATCAATGAAAATCAAATTGGAACACTCATGTGTGAATCTACACTCATTTATGAACACATATCTTCACCAAACAAATGAAACAAACCAATAGGCAAAGAACAAATTAATCCTTAAATAATTAGGAAAAGTTTACAATTTATCAATTCAACTGAACATGGAAATCTAAACGTTGGTATTTGGAAACGAAATTATTGAAGCTTGGAACACAGAAATAAGAGAATTTTTAAAAGATTCGGGACATGGATTTCTTCTGCTTGGCTCAATTGAAAACCCTACAATTTTTTCTAATTTCCCGGCATTTCCAACAAGAACTTCAATTCCCCCCATCTTCACTATCGCCTTTGCGAAACCTTGTTGGAACCCAATCGCATTGCTTGCAAAACCCGTCACAATAGGAGCACTACCTTTATCCAAGGCAAATTCTTGATCAATTTGCATCACACCTCTCTTTAACTTAATTTGATGGTAGTACTCGTTATCAAATACGAAAGATGTGTTTTGATCAAAAAATGCAGTCGGGTCAAGTTTCCCAGACCCTTGGAAGTTCGAAAGTCGATCTTGAAAAAAACCACAGTGAGCAACACCAATAGTATGTGCACCCAAAAGGGTGACCATGTCCTTGAGAGTGAGTTTTTTGGCTATGAAGAATTTGAGTGCCTGTGAGATAGAAAGGGATGGGCCTGGCAAGTTCACAAGGTTCGGATTAGAGGCCAAACCATCTCGTCTGCCGGTTGGGACAGCGTAGTTGGGCCCACCGGCTAGGGCCACCGAGTCTCAGGTTGCTAGGGTTATGATATCGACATAAGAGACTATTCTGGGACATGCGGCCTCAAGGTTTGACTTGGCCTGGTCGATGAGATCAAATCCTCGGACAGACTGGTTTGGAAAGGCATCTTTTTCGGATTGCATAGTCTGTGTTAAGTCAATGAGTATGGATGCATCACAACCCTGTAAACAATTTTCATCAGACAAAAGAATTAGAGCTTTGTAATCATGCATAAATGTGTAATTCTTTTAAAATGAAACAAAATGGAACTTGGAGGTAAAATTATTTTACTTGACTGTATTTGACCAAACTTGATTCTAATAGAAAATATTTTGGAGAGCATTAATAGGGTAGGGTCGAGTGTAAAGGTAGGTAGGCCAAATTGTCAAAATTAGTGTAAAGTTTGAAATTGTATGACTAAGATAATTGAGTTTAAAGTTAAGAACACCCGCACAAAATTCGAAAATCTCGACCCATTGCCATCCCAAACTTAAAGTTTGATATTGTTGAATATATAGGCCGTCTTGATGCTTCGTGTTTTTTTTTTTTTTTTTTTTTTATGTTTTCTTATTTTTAAATTTTTTTAAAGTTAATAAAATCATAAAAATTTAGACATAATTTAAGTTTAATGTGATAATATCATTTGTAAAACAACACAACCACAAAGAGCCAAATCATTCTCTATAAAAATGTTGTACATTAATTATGTTTGTGTATCATTACTTTAAAATTGAAACTTGTTGTATCATTATGTTTTAATTTTCTATTTGTATAACCGTATAAATCTGTAATTAATATCAACTGCTATATTTTGGGTTCTAGCCTAGGACTCCTAATATCAATGCAACCCGGTTCTCCCATAAGAATGAAAATCAACGTGAATTGACCCGGCCACTATATGTATCGGTTCGTAACTAATATAGCTGTTCACCGCCAATACCATTGATTGAGATGAATCTCCTCCTCTCTCTACTTTCTAATCATATGTATGAGTTACAAAATATTGAATGAAAGAGTCATCCCATGCTCAATTTTTTTTTTATTTTTTTCAACTGTTAAATTCTTATCCATTTTGATACATTTTCCTGGGAAAAGTATCAGAGACTTATTCTAGGCATATATTTGAACGTTCAACATAATTAATTTAATTTACTTTGCTAAACGTAATTGAGAGATTAATGTTGAATTTAAAATGATTGATTCTTTTTTAAATAAACTAATTTACACTTCATATTTATTTAATTTCTTAATTGATGTTATGAATTAAATTAACAAAGCATGAAAAATTAATAAACAAAAAATGATACAATTGAAACTTCATGACTAATTTGATAAAAGCTGCAAACTATAAATATAATTTATAATTTGTTCATTTTTATATCAAATTCAATTATTGTCCGAAGCGATGTGGCATTTGTTTATAATATCATTTATATAACAGTAAGACTATGGAGCCTTCCCAATTTACCCGAAAATTACAAACTGGCCAATTGTCAACCCACCTCAAAGTGGAGGCTTTTAAGGAAAAAGTAGCTTTCCAATTAATTAAGTTATCAATTTGTTATTACTATACAGAGACGAGTAGAGAGAATCCCCCCCCCCCCTCTTCAAAATATGTCTTGGGATTGTAGTATCATGATACACACAACTAAAAAATAAAATAAAATAAATACGTGATCCAAATATATATAATTTTGTTTGGTTGAGTTTTTAGAGTTTGTGCCCTAATTTCTTTTTTCAAAAGTTAGAAATTAGTTTTGACAAAAATAAATATTAAAAAACACATTTTAAAATTTTAAAATTATTATTTACCAAAAAAGGGAAAATCATATAAAAAGAATGAGTTTTTTTTTTCCAAAGTCATTTTTGAAATTTTTTAGAATTTTTTAGAATTTTTTTTTGGGGGAGGGGGGGGGGGGGTTGAAAAAACAAACAAACAAATTGAATGAGAAACATTGACATAGGTTCATTGATTTTTTAATCAAAAGAAAAGAAAAAAAATGTTCATATTTAAAGATGAATTTATTCTTTTGGTAAATTGTTTATATGAGGCTTAACTAAATTAATTGGTAATCACATATCACATATTTATGTGAGGCTCTTTATTTTATTTTTTTATTATTTATTCATTTTATTTTATTTTTTTAATGTACGTGAGTTTTATTAATAATCTCTTATTTAGATTCATATTAATTTATTCTCTCTTTATATGAGTAATATTAATTGAATTATGTTAAGGCAAGTTTATTGTAGCAATTTGAAAATTCTCTTTGCTTGAGTGTAAGAGTGAGCGCTTGAGCAGTCTTTTCAGGCGTTCAGTGCATTGCTCTGCAGTCTAAGATTTTGCTAGTATGTAATGGCACTCGAGTGCAAGTTTATCCCCTTGAACGGTCTGTTCATTTTGCTGTTGGAGATATTGGGAGTTTGTCATATTCACTTGAGCGCAGATTTTACTGCTCGAGTGGTCTTCTATCTCTCATGCTCGAGCGCCCGTTTCGCCGCTTGAGCGATCTATTTGGGATCAGCTGTTTGAAGTCACTTTTTTGGTCAAATCTCTTTCACTCTTTATACTCTTTTCTATTTCTCTCTCTCTCTCTCTCCCCCCCTCTATTTCCATGCTTCAAGCTCTTATACTTTGGATTTCATCTCTTTAGAGTGAAAATCTCACCCTAATTCCTTATACTAGAACATAGAGCACGACGAGAGTTTTATTTTGATTCGAGCAGATCATCTTTTCGTTGTGGTTAAATTTTTGGATTTTCTCCTCTTCTTTTCCAGAGGTAGGGATTTCTTTTCTTTTCTTCAATATTTTGCTATAGATATACTTGTGGTATTTTATGTTGGAAAAATTTGAATTTAAATTTACTCCAATGGTTGTGTCTCTTGAGATGGAAGAGTGTGTCCTTTTGAAGGCTCACAACCTTTCTGAAGAGTCACATAGAAGTCTATATATTCCATCTCCCTCACTTCAATTTGGTCAGTGAATTGTCATTTTCTTCTTCACTTTGCATTATTCTTCATATTTTCTGAGTCTCATTTTCCTATAAAGAGAGTTCATGCACAGCAAAGTTCGCTAGGTTTGCAATAGTAGTGCTGCTAGTGCAAGACATTGATCGTTGTATCCTGGGAGATAGACGTCCACTCAACCGTAAGTACCATAGCGGGGCGAATCTGTCTTAAGATTGTTAGAAAAAATAGTACCAAACTATAAGGAAAATATAAATTAAAAATATATAAATGCTTTTTAGGCAAAACCAAAAACTGAAATATATCAACATAATAACGTGATAAAACTTACAGTACATAAAAAGGATAAAACCTGATCGAGTCAAGTGTGTGACACTCTTTCCTTAAGACAGATTCGTCCTTGAAAGCCACTTTGGTAATTGTCGACATAGTCAACAATACTGGATAAGACAAATAAGATGTAAATGTATTTATACAGTGATATTTATATTCCATGTTGAGATTGGAATTAAGGATTGCAGTAAACAAAAAGAAATTAATTATGGCTAAAGAAATATCATTTGACAAAGTGTTGTGGCCACAACCGGTATTAGTCATTTCTTCTTTGTACTGCAAAAGCAAGTTATGAAGTTTAATTGTATTTTAGACAAATTGGTATTGTGATTATATTCACAAAGCAATTTACATCTTGTTATTTAGTTCAAGTACGCCAATTAATGATATGTTTTGATTTATCTCAGAATTGTGGGGGTGTATTAATATTTGTGTGTAATTATACACCAGCAAGAGAAATTAAGTTTCCTTGGAATGCTTAAAATGTCGGGTGCTTGGAAAATTTTACCTAAGTAACGATTCCGATTGTAGGTCCACAAAGAATCTCAATTCTTTTTATAGGTCAAAGTTGGAGTAGAAGCAAATATGGTTTCATTTACTCCTAAGGAACACCTCTATGTTTAATATTTAAATTTGAAAATAGAAGTGACATAGAGTAACGGTAAGTCTCGATATAATCAAAGACTTAATACCGTAAGACATTTGCTTTTAGTTGTGCATATTGTCCAAGGGTAATATAGTGGATCCACGAACCACTCAATGATATATAACTGAGAAGGTCAAACGGAAAAATAGCGGCCGCTAAACAAAAGTTTGACTAAAAAGCAAATGAGGGAAAGTTTATCGAGGGGAATGTGATTAAAGCCTATTACATCAGAGTCATCATAATGGTAACCCTACTTAGATGACTGGAGATCCCAAAAACTAAGTTCAAAGGGACAACTAAGTTATGTGTGGCTCGCCAGAAATCACTAAAGGAGTCTAACTTCTATCCATTCCTATGATGAGAGTGATATTTGCAACATGTGTTGTATGTAGGGGACTTAGGGTAAGCTATGCTTTTAATGATCACTTATATCTTGAAAACCCTAGAGGGGTCTCTTTCAAGAGGAGTATTTAAGAGACTCGAAATAAGGATCACCTATATGAGTATGAAGGGGCCGCTTCTATGAGAATTGATAAGGCTAAATTTTCTAAAGCACTCATGAAACATCAGGACTTGCCCAAGGCCAAAATGGGTACAATCGTGAGAACTAAACTGTGTTTGGAGATATTCTGTGTGAATTCTATTGTCTTGGCTTACACAAATGGCTGAACAGTTCAAGGCATCACGTCCATTGATTAGCTAGTAAGTCCGATAGGCTTTCACTAGGGAAGGTTCAAAGCTGAAAGCTACCTATCCCGATGCAGGGTATTTCCTTAATGTACTCTCTCTTTGTCTGCATGTTGTTGCACGTCCTTTCCGTAAATTTCATTCATGTGGGGGATTGTTGGAAAAATTTGAATTTAAATTTACTCCAATGGTTGTGTCTCTTGAGATGGAAGAGTGTGTCCTTTTGAAGGCTCACAACCTTTCTGAAGAGTCACATAGAAGTCTATATATTCCATCTCCCTCACTTCAATTTGGTCAGTGAATTGTCATTTTCTTCTTCACTTTGCATTATTCTTCATATTTTCTGAGTCTCATTTTCCTATAAAGAGAGTTCATGCACAGCAAAGTTCGCTAGGTTTGCAATAGTAGTGCTGCTAGTGCAAGACATTGATCGTTGTATCCTGAGAGATAGACGTCCAGTGAATCCTAAGCATCGGTGGAAGGACGAATCTGTCTTAAGGAAAGAGTGTCACACACTCGACTCGATCAGGTTTTATCCTTTTTATGTACTGTAAGTTTTATCACGTTATTATGTTGATATATTTCAGTTTTTGGTTTTGCCTAAAAAGCATTTATATATTTTTAATTTATATTTTCCTTATAGTTTGGTACTATTTTTTCTAACATTTTACTATTGCATAAAATCGTGGGTTGGAAGGAGATTTGTGAAAAATATGTAGATGTGAGTTAGGGTTTTGAATATAAGGAGTAAATCTTATATTTTAATGTTGATCTTGAGAACTTGAAGTCAATGAAACTTGATTATGAAGATTGAAATAAAAAGCCCTAATTATTTTCTATTTAATAATGTTGGGAAATGAGATTAATTGTTAATCTCTTGATTTTTCTTTGAACCATATTGATTATTATGGAAAGAGATGTGATATAAGAAGAGAAATAAGAAAATGGGCATCAAAATTTGTTTAATTGTAATTTTATGATGATTAGAAAGAAATTGATTAAGTGGTTAACTTATTTATGTGAGACAAGCAAATGAATAATTGTTACGTGATTGAACATGTTGTAATTGTGAATAATGGAAATTAAATTCAATTGAATATAGGATTTGCACTATGTTATGTCTTGTTGGTGAGGTTTAGATTTATTAAAATTTTGAGAGTTGTGTTATATAATGATTAGAGATTTTGTCTTTGGCCATCAGTCGATGATGATGTTTATTGTTGTAGAATAGGCTATACATATTACATGTTGTTGATTGATTATTTAATTTAGAACGTTATGGAAGGTGATGAGCGATATGAAGGGTTCGTTTCCTTCCAACTTGTGACTGGTCAAAACATGGCGCATTGACAAAGATTATGCATTCCTTCTAGTTTGAGCTTGGTAAAGCGTGGTTGGAGGTTTTGCATTCCTTCTAGATAACGACTGGTAAAGCGTGGCGCATAGAGATAAGGTTTGCTTACCTTTTGGCTTGTGATCGGTAAAACATGTGAATTGTTGAGGTTATATGGAGGTTTCACTTTTGTTCCAACTAGCTACTAGTAAAGCATGGCATGTTGAGATAAGTCACAATATCTTTCGGTTAGCGCCAAGTAAATCGTGTTGTGGTTTGGGGACTCGTTATTAAAGAGATTTGGTATCATTGAATTCATTAAACTCATATAGTAATGTATTTGATCTATACATACAACAAGTCTTATATCATAACCATGGTTTATATAAACTCAACATCTAACAGTTTATTAACTACAGTAAAATAACAACCTAACTAACCCTAACTCTATTAGTTATTCAGTTAGTCTAGGAAGTTGATCTGATGGTTGTTGTTGATCTGATGGTTATTGTTGGTCTGATGATGGTTGTTGTGGTGGTTTATCATTCCCTCGCAAGCTGATGGGTGAAGGCACAACCAACAGTTTGGACTGAAGCAAGTGAAAGCGAGCAACTGATAGAGGCTTTGTAAGAATGTCTGTTATCTTATCAGAAGAGGCGACATATTGGACAGACAAAAACTTGGCGGCCACTCGTTCGCGAACATAATGATAGTCGACTTTGATATGCTTAGAACGAGCATGGAAGACAGGATTAGAGATGGCAGAAAGATTGTCGCACCAGAGAGTAAAAGTGGGAAAAAAGATATGAAGATTTGTAAGAAGCATGCCCAACCAGCTAAGCTCAGCAGTAGTTTGAGCTAACGCGCGATATTTCGCATCAGATGATGATCGAGAGACAATGGGTTGTTTCTTGGCCGACCAAGAAACCAAGTTGGGACCAAGAAAGATACAAAACCCAGTAGTAGAGCGGCGATCAACAAAGCTGCCAGCCCAATCAGAGTCCGAGTAAGCATGGAGAATAAGAGGACCATGAGAAAACAGAAGACCAAAATGGATAATACCTTTGACATAGCATAAGATACGTTTGACAGCATGAAAATGACTAACCAGAGGACAGTGCATATGCTGGCAAGCTGAATTGATAGCAAAAGCCAAGTCCGGACGAGTAATAGTTAAGTATTGAAGGGCACCCACAAGACTTCGATAAAGAGAAGGGTTGTCAAAAGGTAGCTCAACATTAGAATGAGAAGACAGAGAGGATTTGATAGCCATAGGAGAAGCATAGACCTTACAATTGAGCATTCCAACTTTAGCCAAAATTTCTGTAGCATACTTAGCTTGATTAAGGAAGAAACCAGTTAAAGAGGAGATGACAGAGATGCCAAGAAAATAGTTGATGAAACCTAACTCTTTCATAGAAAAAATAGTGTGCATGTGAGCAAGAAGAGAGGTAATGAAGGAAGGATCACTACCAGTAACAAGGATATCATCAACATAGATAACCAAAATGGTAAGAGAAGTAGAGGTTTTGCGAACAAACAATGAGAAGTCACAGTGACTGGAAAGAAAACCTTGAGAGAGAAGGTAGGAGGAAAAAGTGGAAAACCAGGCTCTTCGAGCTTGCTTAAGGCCATGCAAGGCTTTGTGAAGGTTGCAGACCAAATGAGGGCGAGTGGAATCAATAAACCCCTGAGGTTGGGATATGTAAACCTCTTCATCCAACACTCCATGTAAGAAAGCATTACTGATGTCAAGCTGTTTGATAGACCAATTGAAGTGAAGAGCAAGACACAACAAAATGCGAATGGTAGGTTGCTTGGCCACATGACTGGAAGTTTCCTGGAAATCCACACCCTCTTCTTGAAGATAGCCCTTAGCTACCAACCGGGCTTTGTACTGAGCAATGGAGCTATCGGAGTGAGTCTTTAATCTGTATACCCATTTACATCGAATGGCCTATTTGTTGGGTGGTAAAGAAGCAAGAGACCAAGTGGACTACTTTTGTAGAGCCTGATACTCTTCAAGCATAGCTTGAGTCCAAGAAGGAGACTGAGAAGCTTCTTTGAAGGAAGAAGGTTCAGTTACAGAAGTGGCAACAAAGGCAGTAGCAGGAAGATGAGACTTAGACCTGGTGACCATAGGATGAATATTGTGAGAAGCTTGAGATGGAAATGGTAAATCAATAGTCAAGGTAGAGATAGGAATAGACGGAGCTAGTGGGTGTGTTGGGGCAATTGCTGGTGGAGTTGATGGAGGAACAGACAGAGTTGCGGTTATTGGAGGAGCAAACAGAGATGTTGGTGGAACTGTGGGTGATGAAAATGCTGTAAAAGCATACAGAGGAGCAAACAAAGATGTTGGTGGAGCTGTTGGTGATGGAAATGCTGGAGAAGCAGACTGAGAAGTTGATGAGATGACTGCAGCTGCAGTTGGTGCTGGGGCTGCAGGGACAGTAGCTGCTAGATGAGACATGGGAAGGATATTGGATATAGTTTGTGGACTAACATGCGGAGAAGAGGTAGACTAGAAAAAGGAATATAACTGAGGATGAGAGGGAGATGAAGAAGACAGCGAAGAAGAAGAAGAAAAAGATGCTCATCAAAAACAACATGGCGAGACGTGTAAATTTTGTTGGTGATAGGATCCAAACACTAATATCCTTTAATAGCAGGATATTAACCAATAAAGACACAAGGAATGGAGCGAGGTTGAAGTTTGTGAGAAGTATATGGTTTTAACCAAGGATAACAACGGCAACCAAAAGTACGAAGAAAAGAGTAATCAGGTGGCTTATGAAAGAGAACCTCAAAGGGACTGAGAAATTGAAGTTTAGCTGTAGGAAGTCGGTTGATAAAAACAACTGCAGTAGCCAATGCATCAAACTATAACGGCAAGGGTAAGGAAGAGTGATGCATAAGAGCAATAATTGTTTCAATGAGATGGCAATGCTTTCTTTTGGCAACCCCATTCTGTGCAGGAGTATAAGGACATGTGAGCTGATGCAAGATGCCTTTGGAGGACAAAAAATTCTGAAATTCTTTAGCTAGATATTCACCACCATTATCACTTCGTAAAATTTGAAGAGAAGTAGTAAATTGTGATTCAACCATGGCCTTGAATTCAAGAAATTTTGAAAAGACTTCACTTTTAAAATGCAGAGGATATAACCAAGTAAATTTACTGAAGTCATCAATGAAAACAACATAGTATTTAAATCTGGATACAGAAGTAGAGAAAGGGGCCCCTACATCTGAGTGTATTAAAGTAAAGGGCTTATTAACAGTAGAATTTGACAAAGTAATTGGTAATCTATGTGTCTTAGAGACACAACAATGAGAACATAAACCAGTGGTAGTGTGTGAAAAGGAAGAAAGTTTAGAAGTAGTAGCAGTGTGTTGAAGTTTCTGGAATGATGGATGACCTAATCTGAAATGCCAATTAGGTGCAGAAGTAGAAATACTGTGATAGCAAGTAGCTGGATGTGAAGCTGACTGTGAACTAGATGGAGAAAGCTGATAAAGACCATTAGAATGGCAACATTTATGCAAAATTCTGTTAGTAGCCTTGTCCTGAATTGTAAAGGTATTAGTATCAAAGTGATAGAACAGTTGTTGTCAGAAGTGAGTTGGTGAACAGAGAGCAAATTAGAAGAAATGGAAGGCACATGGAGAATTTTGTTAAGAAGGAGAGAAGAAGGTGTTGGAAGAATACCTTTACCTATATTGTGAATAGGAAGTGAGGAACCATCTCCAATAGTGACTTGATCTGGACCATGATAGGGCTCATGTAAAGAGAAATTAGTTAGATCATTAGTAATGTGATCAGAGGCTGTGGAATCAATGTACCAGGCAACTTGTGGTGAAGGTGGTGATGCAGAAACAACATAAGCTTTAGGAGTAGAACGAGATTAAGACTAAAAAGAATTATCCATTCTGTACCAGCACTCTAAGGCAGAATGATTCATTTTGCCACAAATCTGACGGATAACAGCAGATGAGGAACAATGAGGAGCATGTTGTGAAGCATGTTGATAAGACTGCTGAGACTACTGAAAACCAGAAAGCCTTCCTCCTCTTCGAAAACCTCTATAAAATCGGCTGCCATTTCTGTTGAAATTGCCTCTATAGCCTCGACCTCCTCCAGAATTAGTAACAGCAGAAGTGCTTCCAAAAGACCTAAAATTGGACGAATAAGATCTGTGACCACTAGTGGATGCATAAGCAAATGGAATTTCAGAGGCATGAGTATGCTTAAGAACATGTTCAACATGAATCTCTTCAGGACAAAGTAAAGAGCACAAGGACTCTATGGAAATTGGATCTGATCTTACTCGGATTGTGGTCTTGAATGCACTGTATTCATCAGGAAGACCATTGAGAATTATGAGAACTAAATCTTCATCATTCACAGAAGAAGCAACTAAATGCCAATTAATCTGCAATGGCTTTGATTTGAGACAAATACTTTTCCATAGTGGATCCTTTTTTAGCCAATTGACCAGGCTTATTCTTTAACTGATGGATGTGTGATCGAGATAAGGAAGTGAATCTCTTCTCAAGAACAGACCAAACCTCACCATTGGTTATGCAATGGAAAACAGAGGTGAAAATTGTTGGAGATAGGGTTGCAGTGATGCAACTCAATAAATGTGCATCAATGGTTAACCATTGTGCATGTTCTGGATTCAGAATTGCTTTAATGCTTGCATCAACTACAGTAGGAGAAGGACAGTTCTTCGATCTATCAACACAACAGAGGAGTTTTGTTGTTTTAAGTATATTGTGCCTGTTTGGCAGAAATTATTTACAGCTTATTTTAGCTTTCAGTTTAATTTAAGCTATTTTGACGTGTTTGGTTTAGCTTATAGCTTATAGCTTATAGCTTTGTGGAAGTCAGAAATCAGCTTATTCTTTGAGTGGGGCAGGAGATGCTTTAAGAATAAGCTGGAAATCAGCTTAAGCTGAAAGTTATAAGTTATAAGCTGTTTAGGCATAAGCTATAAGCACTTTCCCACAGCTCTACCAAATAGGGCTATTAAGCAATTGATTCTTCCAGATGATGTAGTTGGATGAATCCAACTTAACAGTCACAAACTAACTCAGATTTGAAATGAGAACAGAAAGATTTGATGGAAGAGGAGAATCAGCATCATCCATTGATGAAGACATTTGTGACTCTGTCAATGATCACAAATTTGCTGGATCACAAATCTGCCATTGAAGGACCACAACTTGTTGAAGCTAAAGAGGCTCTGATACCATAAAAAGATTTGGTATTATTGAATTCATTAAACTCATAGAGTAACGTATTTGATCTATATATACAACAAGTCTTATATCCTAACCATGGTTTACATAAACTCAACATCTTACAGTTTATTAACTATAGCAAAATAACAACCTAACTAACTCTAACTGTATTAGTTATTCAGTTAATCTGGGAAGTTGATCTGATGGTTGTTGTTGATCTGATGATGGTTGTTGTGGTGGTTTATCAGTTATAGTCAGCTTTGTGGTATTGGATTGAAAGGTACCCAACTGTCCTTTTAGGCCGAGGTAGGTAAATATCGGAGTATATGAAGGTGTTTTATCGTTGAATGACTTGTGGTATATTGATATACAATGATGTACACGATGGATGTAATTACTATGTCTTGAATTGTCAGTGATATCATAATCAGTTACTTAATTTTATGGAATGGTAGATGGGTGGAAGTGAGAGTGTAATCAACTATATGAGAAATCGTTTTTGTGAAATTAAATGGATTTGAGAAAATTATTTCTTTGAGATATGAGAAAATTATTTCTATGACTCGTAAAAATAAGAAAATAAATGAGTTTTATTGTGTTATTAAATATGGATCCTCTTTAAAAGATATACGTACGTATTTGTATTTTGAATATAAAAAGACACCTTATATATGTGCTTATAACTCGAGCATCATGATCATGTTATTCAATAAAATGTTATTGTTTTGAACCACTGTGGATCTCTACTGGACCATTATGTTCATCCTAATCGTTGAATAATTTTTCAGGTATGGAGTCGGTTACATCGAGCAAGGATCAAGAAGTTGATTTTTATTGAGGGTTAATGTGTCGTAAAAATGACGTCGTTTCTTCATTGTAATTATTTATTTTGTAACATTCTATGTAAGCCTAAGGGCACAGATTGTAATCTGTTGTAATTGTGTACTTCATCATTTGTATTATATGAGAGAGAATATTCCTTTTATTCATTGTAATCTTGCTTCCACACTTATGTTATATAATTGGACTTTAATGAAGAATTTGGTAATGTATCCGAATAATAAAATTTGGGGGCATTATAGTTATTGTGTGTATATATATATATATATATATATATTTCCTTTTAAATAAAAACAACCTCCATATTGAGGTGTACTACTATGTGGGCAGTTGGTAAATTTTTGGATAAATTAGGGAGGTTTCCTGGACTTATTGATGATATCAGCTTCCCGACGACCCAATGACTAAAGAGAGAAGTAGTCCGCGTGTCTTAAACCAGCCCTTTGACATCTTTATCCTGCAAAACAAGACCAAAAGGATTTATCGATGGGTGTCTTCCTTTTCGGTTCTTTGATGGAGAAGTTAGACATTTTGCTTGAGGATATAGATATAGATGATATGATAATAGTGTGCTGAATGTGTCATACATGGGTAGGGTTTCTTACTTGATACCTCAACGGATTTGTGGCATCCCTCTTAGAGGGTGCAGCATGGTGTATTTGCCTTGGGAGCCATGTTTTTGACATTCTTACGGGGTCAGGTAGTAGGTGAGGGTCCAGAATTCTAATGTTGTCTGACCACCACTTTTGGTGCTAGTAAGGTTTAATGGGAAATTGACCTTACTATTGGGGTTGGCCACCTTGGTCCTCAAGTTAGATGACCAATCGAGCTGGCTCGTAGTGTTGAGCTTGGTCTTCTCTCTCCACGAAGGGTGTGGGCCAGATTAGGGTCTTGGGCCTTTGTGTCGAGTTGGGCCCCGATCATCAATATCAATGTAATAAATGAAAGATGAGCTAAAACATCAAATAAATAAAAGATAAGTAATTTGAATATAAAAATTTGATGATCATAGCATTTAGTTGAAAGAAATTCTTGTTAAAGATAAATATTTCATAGCAAATAATAGTATTATTTTTTACTAGGAAAGGTAAGGAAGTATCAAACCAGAAGATAATAAATCCAAATAATGAAAGGGACAATGATAATGAAATGAAATGAAATGAAGCCCATGGCTTCTTTGGTTGCATGCCTTTATAACAACTTTTGAAATTTACTTTTGTTAGATTATTAAATTAAATATATATAAATATTATTTAATTTATAAAGAAAAGAAAAAAGTGACACGTACCACTTATATGAATAAAATCAATTTAATAAAATTAATATTAATAATTAACATGGCTTATGATAGGAAATTATTTCATTATACATTGTGAAATAATATTGAAGTAGTTTTTATTTTTTATTTTTTATTAGCTATTGAAATTGGTAATTACTAAAGTGTGTGTGCTTTTTTTTTTTTTCAACATTTAAGAGGGGCTGGGTCCATTTGCGGTCTCTCCGTGCTTCTTCCCCTCTAGTTTGCGGTGGGTAAGGATTTACATTTTGAAAGGGAGACATTAGAGAGAAAATGAAGGGTAAATTAGTTATTTTATATTTTTCTCACCATTTTATAACTAATTGACATTTTTTCATGTATATTGTAATCATTTTAGATTCTCCATATTTTGCAAATCTTTTTTGATTAATTCATTTATTTTAGGAGAAATTATAAATTAATGATAATTTTCAAAATAATTACAAATTTATAATATTAACTATTAATTAAAAACTAATTTTTCAAACTTACACTAAATTCGTATTTGTTATTCGGCGGATAAAAAGTCTACACACAGAGTCCGAAAAGAGAGTTATACATTTTAGAGAGTTGAGTCAATAAGATTGCAAGTTGGGAAGTCAAAAATGGATCACGCCTATATATAGTTTAGTTATAGTCAGAATGAGAGAGCAACCTTACACGGTTTCTTATTTTTTTATATTAAAACCTTAATTTATGTACATGTAATTTGATGTGATGTGCGAGTGTTGGTGTGAACAGTGGATGTCTCTCTCAACTTTCTCATAATACTTTGCAAGTGGTAACTTGGGCTATACATGGAATTTTATAAATTAAAAAACATTATTATAATTATTTTAAAATAATTTACTATTTATCTTGTAGTATACATAAAATTTATAAATTAAATTTTATATTTATAATATTTTAAATTATTAATTTAAAAAAATTAAAAAATATATATATATATATATATATATATAAGTCTAAAGTGTAATTTTGATAATTTGTATTAAAAAAAATTAAATTTGATTAAATGAGATTAAATGAGTTATGACATACTTTTTCTTATTATGAAAATATACAAATTTAAAAGTTATAATCAAGACAAATATACAATTTTATTATTAAATGTGAAGTGAAATGATATTTAATAATAATTAATATGATATTTCTATTATTAATCCAATAATTTAAGTTACATTTATTTTGATTTCAATTTCATAACTAAAAATACAATATGAATATAATATACACATGGATTTCTAGTCTTTAATAATAATAAGGTTTTAAAATATTTCAAACTTTCATTATTTTCTTTTAATTTTTTTTATCTAATTTAAGTTTAAATTTGAATAATTTTTTTGATTCTATATGAATTACTTTAACTTTTTCATTAATTTTTTTTATCAATTTTTAAAAGAATCTCATTCTTATCCTATTTTTTTTTCTTTTCACCAATTTTGATGGAAAAAACAATAATTTTAACATTTCATCGCTTTAAATTTTTATCAAATTATAATTTGATAAAAAAAATATTAAGAGTTGAAGATTCTCTTAATTGGAATTATAGTGAAATAACATCTTCAAATAGTCAAAGTTTGACTATGTGGTTGGTTGAAATGTATAATTTAATTAATTCTCATATTTGTGTAAAAATTGACACTTATGATTACATCATTATAAGTCAGACTATGGAAAAAAATTTTGAGGTGCCAAATATTTTTCATTTGTAAATATCCTACATATTAAAAAAAAAAATTTAAAAATGTGTAGCTTTGGGATACACTACAACATTTTCTTAGTTTAGTGACATTTGAAAGTGCCACAAAACTATTCTTCTAATGACATTTTTTGGTCTTGTGGCATTTTGAACAAGTGCCACTTCTATCGGTGCCACGGTAGATACGAGTGCCACGGTAGATACTTGCAAGTGCCACTACATCATCATGGCTGAAAACTTTCAATGACATTTTAATGTTATGGTAGATATTATTTGTGTCACTTTCAAGCACCATTAAAAAAAGAGTTAGTGACACTTGTAAGTGTCATTACACCATCAAGACTAAAACCTTTCAGTGACACTTTAATGTCATGGTAGGCACTAATCGTGATGCTATCAAGAGCCATTAAAGAAGACTTGCAATCTAAAAAATGCCACGATATGGATTTTTAATGACGCTTATTATGCCACAATTGATATTTATAACACCTTCATAAATGTCACTAAATCCAATTCATTTGTGCCATTAAATAGATATAAGTGCCATTGGAACTTATTTTAGTGACACTTTGCAAAGCTACTATCACTACTACAAAATGCCACTTATATATTTTTTTCATTGACACTTTTAAAAGCTACAATTATGCATGCGTAAATACCTATAAAAATTGAATCAATTTTATAAACAATTAAATATTAATTGCCACATCATATATTAATTTGACATCCATTCATCTTGTAATATTTTCATAATAATAAACAAATATTACCACCATAAGATCATCACATCAAAAAAAAAAAAAAAACCAAAATCAATTATTTATTATTGAAATATAAATTTATTTATATTGCAAGAAAAAAATCCCTTGCCAAAATTATTAAATATTCTACCACACTAACAAAGTTAAAGTAAAAACAATTTAAAAGAAAATTATTCCAACCGTAAGTTCTGAAAAGCCATAGTGATATGCATATTCTGGAGAGAAAAATTATCAAAAATAAAATCAGTTCCCAAATTCTCAACCTCACTTGTATAAATATTCTCGGCTAGCATCCATAACTTGTGAAATCTGCATCCAAAAGATAAACATATGAAGGTAATTGAAACTATATTAAGTTAATATAAATTTGTTAATAAAATTAGTATTTACGAAAGAAATATACCACAAATGGAGCAGGCCAAGCAACATGAGCTCCAATAGCTTGTCCAATTGTTTTGACAAGTCCATATGATCGGATCAAGCTCTCACTAGGCTTGATTGGCACTTGAACATGTACCTCCCTATAGCGACCCCGGTCTTTTTCCTTTAGATTATTGTATCCGGACTTAGGTTCCGTGGATCCGGTTAGTATATATTGGTTGTTGTCGTCCTTTAATCTCTTTGTATTTGAGTTATAGGATGTGTTGGGCGGGTCTGTTACAAGTCGGTTGAGTTTAGATGCCAAAACTAGTTGTCCAGATTTTGACTTGTCCGCTCGAGCGGGAGTTTGACGCTCGAGCGGGGATTCTTTTGTTGCTTGTTCGCTCGAGCGGGGGTTTTGGTGCTCGAGCAGGATTATCACCCATCCAGTATTTCCTGTGCAGTGTTGGACGCTCGAGCGTGGGATTGGACGCTCGAGCGGAAATGTGTGAGTGCCGCTCGAGCATGGAGTTGGACGCTCGAGCGGGGACCTGGTTCTGCAAAAGTACTGGGAGTGCGTATTCGACGCTCGAGCAGGAGTTTGGACGCTCGAGCGGGGAGTCGACTACATCAGTCCGTGATTTCACTTTTTGGATCACTTTTTGACCTACTTTTCTTTCTTAACTTTTAAAAACCGCCCCTTGAGAGTCTCTCTCTCTCTAAACCTGCCTTCTCTCTAAGAATTGATCTACCTAGGGTGAGTGTCTAACCTTAGTCCTTTATTAAAAAGATAGAGTGAGTCAAGGGCTTCCATTTAATCTGAACGTTTGGTGGTTTGGAGCACTTTGGAATTTAGGTCTTCATCTTCGTCTTCTCCATTCGGGTTATTTTCTTCGAGGTAGGGATTTCCTACTCCATCCTATAAGTTTTGTTCTAAGTTTTGGTATTTTGATATGTTGGGAGTACTTTGGTAATTTTGGGAAAAACCCTAGTTGTATTAATAAATTAATTTGTATAATTAATTTAAGGAAATTGGGGAAATTGGTTAAATGCATAAAATTGAGGAATTCATTGATTAAATGGTGTAGTTGGATAATTAAAATCACTCGCCTATTGAATTGTTGATATATTTATTTCCAGTCTAGAAATAACTGTTTTGGGCTATCGGTGGAGGATAGTCGTGTTTGTTGTAGACATTGCATGTGGATTAGGGAAAATTGAAACTAATTAATTTGTTTAAGTCATAAATTTAGACTATTGAATTAATACAGAAATTACATGTATTGATTGAGCATTGCATATGCATATTGTTTGGGAGGAGATAGGGGATGTACTCCACGGTTTAGGGGAAGATAGGGGATGGACCTCTAAACCGGATTTTGTTTGGGAGGAGATAGGGGATGGACTCCATTAGCATCACTATTATGTGTGCTTATTATATTGAAGTGTTTTTACATGTTATTGATACAGCACTACAATGTGTATGAAACGGGAAGTATGAAGTGTTTTGATATGAGCCTGAGTCTCATTTGTTTTGTTGATATTGAAAGTAATGTGAATATGATATATAGTTCACTGTTATAAGTTTGGCCAGGTTCTGAGCCATGTTGATAATAATGGAAAGTGAAATGTGTCTTAGACATTAGTGTCATGAGACTGTATAATGATACAATTGATTATCTTGGTTATCCATCTATTGAATGCTATAGCTTTATTCAATGCTTATATTTGGTTTAGTATTTTTTCTACTGGGCTGTGGCTCACCCTTTATGGGAACATCATTTTCAGGTTCAGGTGATAAGCTACCTCCAAGGACTTAGCTTGGAAGGATTTGACTTTTGGATTTTGAAGACTATCTTCAGTTAGTTGTTTTGATTTGATAGTACATGTAAACATTCAAGCCTAGGGCTTTACTTGTATACGAGTTAGAACTCATATTTTTGTGTCCAAGTGTTGGCTTGGAAAGATATAAGCCCGTAGGGCATTTAAATTGCTGTTACATGTAATGCTTTTATTTAGAAATACTCTGATGAATGAGATAATGAATTGTTTACTTTAAATATTGCATGTCACTGACAAATATATAATGAGTCTATTTTGGGGGCGTTACAACTTGGTATCAGAGCGTACCGGAGTTGAATACTTTGGGTACGTGGGAAGTGATTAGTATCACAATGGGTTCGTCTTGTTTGATAGAGACTTAGTGAAATGTTATATGCTTATATGATAACATGTTTATGTGATTATGTGGGTATGGAATGTAGTTTCTAGGATGTTAATTGGACCCTTGAGTTTCTAGTAGTCTTGTTGGAAAGGCACTTGATCAATGCTGCTTCCAACCGAAACTATAGTGACGCTTCGAGACTAGTATCATCCAGGAATGAAATTCGTAGGTGCTTATGTGATTATGTGCTTATGTGGAATGAATTATTGTTATTCAATGCATTAGGAGCAAGTGTTTAGCTTCGGCACATTTATTAATGTGCTAACGTCTTTGTTTTCTTTATTAGGATGTCAGGACGAGGACGAGGGCGCAGTAGGCGTGGTAGGCCGGGTAGGCAGGGGGTGCCTGTGCCAGAGGAGGTTCCGGCAGTACGTGAGGGAGTTGGCCAGGGCAATGTGGCCGAGCCAGTAGGCCAGCAGGCTATGGGCGCTCTAGCCCGAGAGATAGCTGGGGCATTCAGGGAGTCAGTAGCCATTCTCAGAGCTGAGAATCAAGCGCGGGTTGTTGTTGCGGATGCAGGACCTTCCTTTCTGAAGAGGGAGTTCTTCCGGTCTAACCCGGATGAATTTGTGGGTGATCCTAAAGAGCCACTTAAGGCAGATGAATGGCTCGAACAGACAACAAAGACGTTTGAGATGCTTGGCATCGAAGACGAGGGGTTGAAAGTGACCTTGGCATCTTTCCAGCTGAAGGGGGATGCGGGTCAGTGGTGGAAGTTCACTAAAGGTCGTATAGGAGGTACATGGGAGGCTTTTGTGAATGCTTTCCAGGAGAGGTTCTTATCTCCAGCAGTTAGGGAGAAGCTGAGAGACCAGTTCTGCCAGCTTAAGCAGTCGAGTTCTTTAGTGGCCGAGTTTGAGGCTGCATTTACTAGCTTGTCTAGGTTTGCACCCGAGTTGGTGGCGTCTGAGGAACGTCGTTGTATCGAGTTTGAGAAAAAGTTGAGGCGTGGCCTCAAACTGCGAGTTGGGGGAACTATGATTCGGGATTATGGGCGTATGGTCGATGCTGCAGCCCACATGGAAATCATGATGCAGGAGGAGGAGGAAGGACAGAAGGGCTCCAAGAGGAGTCAAGATGGTCAGAGTGATGGTAGGAGACAGAAGGGTTTTAATCCTCAGCAGTCTCAGGGTAGCTTTTCTAGATCGACTTTTCCTGAGCCGAGCGCTAGTTCGGGGAAAGGCAGTCAGGGAGACATTACCTGTTTCAAGTGTGGCCAGCTGGGCCACAAGTCTCCAGTTTGTCCTCAGAGGGGAGGAGTGCAGAGAGCAGCATCATCTTCGGCTCGATCTCAGAGCCAGAGTCAGGGTAGAGGCCAGCCACTCTTGTGTTATCAGTGTGGTCAGCCAGGGCATATGAAGAGGTATTGCCCGCAGTTGGGTGGCACACCTGGTGCATCTGGTTTGAGGCAGATTCAGGGTCAGCAGCCAGCTCAGTCGGGTCAGGCCTTGAGGGCCAATCAGGGGGCTTCATCGTCCCAGTCGGTGCAGCAATCTTATGCTCCTAGGGGTGAGCAGGTTGATCAAAGGTCTTCTGGGCGCGTGTACGCTGTTACCGCGCAGGATCTTGTGCCAGCACCATCAGTTGTGAGAGGTACCTTCTTGTTTTGTAACTCGGTTGCTAGTGTTTTGATTGATGCGGGTGCATCTCATTCCTTTGTGTCTGCTGCATTTGCATCTGTTTTGGAGTTGGAGTTAGCGCAGTTAGCATCCCCTATTTGTGTAGTGTCACCTCTTGGGGGTGAATTAATCTTGAAACAAGGTGTCAGGGGTTGTGATATAGAGGTCGCTGATCATAGACTTCCGTTTCCTTTTGTAGTTATGCCCATGAAGGGCTTTGATGTTATTTTGGGTATGGATTGGTTATCGTCATACCGGGCAGTAATTGATTGCTACCGCCAGAGGGTCACTTGTTGTACCGTGAGCGGGGAATGTTTTCATTTTCTGGGGGACCGGGTTGGTAGTGTTTTGCCACCGGGGTATGATTCGCGAGGGCGAAGTGAGCTTAGTGGTCTACTTGCTAGCTTTGAAAGTGGTGAGTGTAATGTGACCCAGACTGTGTTGCCAAGAGTTGTTTGTGAGTACTCGGACGTCTTTCCCGAGGACCTTGTTAGTTTGCCACCTCACAGAGAGATTGAGTTCTCTATTGACTTAGTGCCCGGCACGGCGCCGATTTCTATGGCACCTTATCGTTTTGCCCCAGCTGAGTTAGTTGAGTTGAAGATCCAACTCCAGGAGTTGCTAGATAAGGGCTTTATACGTCCTAGTGTTTCGCCATGGGGAGCACCGGCCCTCTTTGTTAAAAGGAAAGGTGGTGCTTTGAGACTTTGTATAGATTACCGGAAATTGAATCGGGCTACGGTTAAGAATAAGCACCTTATGCCTCGTATAGATGATCTGTTCGATCAGTTGAAGGGTTCCCGTTGTTTCCCGAAGATATACTTGAGATCGGGTTATCATCAGTTGAGAGTCAGGGAGGAGGATATTCCGAAGACGGCATTCCGTACGCGGTATGGCCACTATGAGTTTTTGGTGATGCCATTTGGGCTCACCAATGCACCGGCAGTATTTATGGATTTGATGAACCGGATATTCCAGAAATTTTTAGATCGTTTTGTAGTCGTCTTCGTGGACGACATCCTTATCTATTCACCTTCTGAGGAGAAGCACAAGGAACACTTGAGAGTGGTGCTTGAGTTACTTAGAGCCCATAAGCTTTATGCTAAGTTTGGGAAGTGTGAGTTCTGGCTAGAAGAGGTCAAGTTCTTAGGCCATGTAGTTTCTGGGGAAGGAGTGTCTGTTGATACATCCAAGACTGAGGTAGTGCAAGATTGGGCACAGCCTGAGAGTGTGTTTGAGATCCGCAGTTTTCTGGGGTTAGCTGGGTATTATCGCCGGTTTGTGAAGGATTTCTCCAGGTTAGCTTCACCTTTGACTAGTTTGACTCGGAAGGGAGTCAAGTTTGTATGGAGTGAGACTTGTGAAAAGTCGTTCCAAGAGTTGAAAGTTAGACTGACCACTGCTCCAGTCTTGATTATTCCGGAGAGGGGGTTGGGTTATGCAGTTTATTGTGACGCCTCACGAGAGGGTCTGGGTTGTGTGTTGATGCAAGAAGGGAAAGTAGTTGCCTATGGCTCACGTCAGTTGAAAATTCACGAGAAGAATTACCCTAGGCATGATTTAGAGTTAGCAGCTGTGATATTTGCCTTGAAGATTTGGAGGCACTATCTGTATGGTGAGAGGTTCGAGGTATTCTCGGATCATAAGAGTCTGAAATATCTATTTACACAGAAAGACTTGAACTTGAGGCAGAGGAGGTGGATGGAGTTTATTGAGGATTATGACTTCGAGTTGCATTATCATCCGGGGAAGGTCAATGTGGTGGCCGATGCCCTTAGCAGGAAATCTGTTGGTGACATAGCTAGTATAGCCATCCGAGAATGGGAGATGTTGGGTGCACTTGGGGAGTTTGATTTGCTTGTAGGCGAATCCGTTGAGGCTGCGGCCTTGTTTTCTGTTGTTGCTCAGCCTACAGTTGTGACTCGAGTGTTAGAGGCTCAGAGGGGTGACCTTGAGGTAGAATCCCTCCGTGAGAAGATTTTCGGTGGGAAGGTTGAGAAGGGTTTGACGATGTATCCCGACCTGAGTGTGAGATACCGAGACCATCTGTTTGTGCCGGAGTCTTGTCGAGAAGAGGTACTCTGAGAGTTTCATCATTCACGCCTTGCGGTGCATCCGGGAGGCACTAAGATGTACCGGGATTTGGGTCGCCAGTTTTGGTGGCGGGGTATGAAGAGAGATGTGGCAGCTTTCGTGTCTAAGTGCCTTACTTGTCAGCAAGTGAAGGCCGAGCATCAAAGGCCAGCGGGTTTGTTACAACCCTTGCCTATTGCCGAGTGGAAGTGTGAGCACGTCACTATGGACTTCGTTATAGGCCTTCCGAGGACTCAGCGGGGTAGTGACGCCATTTGGGTGGTTGTAGACCGGTTGACTAAGTCGGCGCACTTCATTCCTATGCGCGTGAGAGATTCGGTAGACCATCTTGCCGACTTGTATATTCGGGACATAGTGAGATTGCACGGGATCCCAGTGACGATCGTCTCGGATAGAGATCCTCGTTTTACTGCTAGGTTGTGGCAGAGTTTGCAGAGTGCCTTGGGCACCAAGTTGACCTTTAGTACGGCTTATCATCCGCAGACTGATGGGCAGTCCGAGCGTACTATTCAGATCCTTGAGGATATGCTTCGGGGTTGTGTCCTTGACTTTAGTGGGACGTGGGAGAGGCACTTACCATTGGTGGAGTTTGCCTACAACAACAACTTTCAGTCTAGTATCGGTATGGCACCGTTTGAGGCCTTGTATGGCCGACCGTGTAGGTCTGCAGTTTGTTGGGCCGAGGTGGGTGATGCACCTTTGTTGGGTCCGGAGTTGGTTAGGGAGACGACGGAGAAGGTTGAGCTTATCCGTAGGAGGCTTGTTACAGCCCAGAGTCGCCAAAGGAGTTATGCCGACCGTAGGAGGAGGCCTTTAGCGTTTGAGGTAGGTGATCATGTCTTTTTGAAGATATCACCTAGGCGAGGCTTGATGAGGTTTGGGAAGAGTGGGAAGTTATCCCCTCGGTTTATTGGTCCGTTTGAGATCCTTGAGAGAATTGGCGAGGTTGCTTATCGGTTAGCTTTACCGCCGCAGTTGTCCGGAGTTCATGACGTGTTTCATGTGAGTATGCTTCGGAAGTATGAGCCGGATCCATCACATGTGTTGGATTGGACCGATTTAGAGGTAGATGAGGATGCCTCGTATGAGGAGAGACCGGTTCGGGTCTTGGATAGGCGGGATCAAGTCTTGCGAGGCAAGACCATTCCTTTGGTAAAAGTTTTGTGGAAATATCACGGGGTGGAGAAAGCCACTTGGGAACGTGAGTTGGAAGTCCGCGAGAAATATCCAGACATGTTTATCGATTTGTAATCTTGTATTTAGATTTTGAAATATTGTTGAACTTTAGAGCTTTATATATGTCTTAAGCTGTAAAACATTGAGAATGTTTTGGTTAATGGAAATATTTTGGAACTTGTCTCGAAATGGAAGTTCAATAGAACATTGCATATGTTGAATATATTGAAAATTGTTGAAATTGAAAGAAAATTGCATAGTGTTAATGCATGTGGAAATATATGTTATTTTACATATTGAGAAATGCCTCTTGATAAGAGATGAAATGGCCGGTGTTGGGTCAAGTTGTTTATTTTGAGTTATCATATTGTTGGAATTTGAGAAAAACTTGTTTTCGAAACCTTATGCTTAATTTTGGGGACGAAATTCTTTTAAGGAGGGGAGGTTATAGCGACCCCGGTCTTTTTCCTTTAGATTATTGTATCCGGACTTAGGTTCTGTGGATCCGGTCAGTATATATTGGTTGTTGTCGTCCTTTAATCTCTTTGTATTTGAGTTATAGGATGTGTTGGGCGGGCCTGTTACAAGTCGGTTGAGTTTAGATGCCAAAACTAGTTGCCCAGATTTTGACTTGTCCGCTCGAGCGGAAGTTTGACGCTCGAGCGGGGATTTTTTTGTTGCTTGTTCGCTCGAGCGGGGGTTTTGGTGCTCGAGCGGGATTATCACCCATCCAGTATTTCCTGTGCAGTGTTGGACGCTCGAGCGTGGGATTGGACACTCGAGCGGAAATGTGTGAGTGCCGCTCGAGCGTGGAGTTGGACGCTCGAGCGGGGACCTGGTTCTGCAAAAGTACTGGGAGTGCGTATTCGACGCTCGAGCGGGAGTTTGGACGCTCGAGCGGGGAGCCGACTACATCAGTCCGTGATTTCACTTTTTGGATCACTTTTTGACCTACTTTTCTTTCTTAACTTTTAAAAACCGCCCCTTGAGAGTCTCTCTCTCTCTAAACCTGCCTTCTCTCTAAGAATTGATCTACCTAGGGTGAGTATCTAACCTTAGTCCTTTATTAAAAAGATAGAGTGAGTCAAGGGCTTCCATTTAATCTGAACATTTGGTGGTTTGGAGCACTTTGGAATTTAGGTCTTCATCTTCGTCTTCTCCATTCGGGTTATTTTCTTCGAGGTAGGGATTTCCTACTCCATCCTATAATTTTTGTTCTAAGTTTTGGTATTTTGATATGTTGGGAGTACTTTGGTAATTTTGGGAAAAACCCTAGTTGTATTAATAAATTAATTTGTATAATTAATTTAAGGAAATTGGGGAAATTGGTTAAATGCATGAAATTGAGGAATTCATTGATTAAATGGTGTAGTTGGATAATTAAAATCACTCGCCTATTGAATTGTTGATATATTTATTTCCAGTCTAGAAATAACTGTTTTGGGCTATCGGTGGAGGATAGTCATGTTTGTTGTAGACATTGCATGTGGATTAGGGAAAATTGAAACTAATCAATTTGTTTAAGTCATAAATTTAGACTATTGAATTAATACAAAAATTACATGTATTGATTGAGCATTGCATATGCATATTGTTTGGGAGGAGATAGGGGATGTACTCCACGGTTTAGGGGAAGATAGGGGATGGACCTCTAAACCGGATTTTGTTTGGGAGGAGATAGGGGATGAACTCCATTAGCATCACTATTATGTGTGCTTATTATATTGAAGTGTTTTTACATGTTATTGATACAGCACTACAATGTGTATCAAACGGGAAGTATGAAGTGTTTTGATATGAGCCTGAGTCTCATTTGTTTTGTTGATATTGAAAGTAATGTGAATATGATATATAGTTCACTGTTGTAAGTTTGGCCAAGTTCTGAGCCATGTTGATAATAATGGAAAGTGAAATGTGTCTTAGACATTAGTGTCATGAGACTGTATAATGATACAATTGATTATCTTGGTTAACCATCTATTGAATGCTATAGCTTTATTCAATGCTTATATTTGGTTTAGTATTTTTTCTACTGGGCTGTGGCTCACCCTTTATGGGAACATCATTTTCAGGTTCAGGTGATAAGCTACCTCCAAGGACTTAGCTTGGAAGGATTTGACTTTTGGATTTTGAAGACTATCTTCAGTTAGTTGTTTTGATTTGATAGTACATGTAAACATTCAAGCCTAGGGCTTTACTTGTATATGAGTTAGAACTTATATTTTTGTGTCCAAGTGTTGGCTTGGAAAGATGTAAGCCCGTAGGGCATTTAAATTGCTGTTACATGTAATGCTTTTATTTAGAAATACTCTGATGAATGAGATAATGAATTGTTTACTTTAAATATTGCATGCCAGTGAAAAATATATAATGAGTCTATTTTGGGGGCGTTACAACTTGGTATCAGAGCGTACCGGGGTTGAATACTTTGGGTACGTGGGAAGTGATTAGTATCACAATGGGTTCGTCCTGTTTGATAGAGACTTAGTGAAATGTTATATGCTTATATGATAACATGTTTATGTGATTATGTGGGTATGGAACGTAGTTTCTAGGATGTTAATTGGACCCTTGAGTTTCTAGTAGTCTTGTTGGAAAGACACTTGATCAATGCTACTTCCAACCGGAACTATAGTGACGCTTCGGGACTAGTATCATCCAGGAATGAAATTCGTAGGTGCTTATGTGATTAGGTGCTTATGTGGAATGAATTATTGTTATTCAATGCATTAGGATGCAAGTGTTTAGCTTCGGCACATTTATTAATGTGCTAACGTCTTTGTTATTCAATGCATTAGAAATACTCTGATGAATGAGATAATGAATTGTTTACTTTAAATATTACATGTCAGTGACAAATATATAATGAGTCTATTTTGGGGGCGTTACACTCCCAATAGTCAGGTCCCAGTTCTTCCCCTTCTACTTCTTTAGATGCATTTGTGCTTTTAAGTACTCCGATTGCAACTGTTTCTATTGGCCTAATGATAGTTTTTAGAACAATTATATCTCTCACCTGTAAATCAAGATTTAACTACTTAAGTAATTGTATATTTAAAATTAAATTGCTAATATTAAAAAAAAAACTAGTACAAAGTGCTAGAGTGAAGATGATCACAACTGAAAGTGATATGGATTTCTCTAGTAGATAAGCAAGCCAAATGCTTTAATCACTTAATTGGTTCACTACACTACAACAAATTATATAAAAGTAACAACCGTAAAGCTTTAAACCATATCAAACAATAGCTTAAAAAATCAATAACAACCAAAAGCACCAATCAATGACAATGAAAACCATGTCCATTATCAATATCAGGATCACCTAACCTCAACGATGTAAATCAAATGTAATTGTGAAAAATGACAATCAACTAATTACTTTCAAGCAATATTTTGAGAGAATCAGAAAGAGCCCATGCGGTAATAAATGATGGAAAGATGTCTTGTTAAAGCTTTAGAAGAAAATTAAATTAATTTTTTTAAAAAAAATAGCACAAACTTCATCATGTCATGATTTAGACTATGTAGCACATTTTGTCTAGATTTAAATAATGAAATTTATGTCCGCAATATTCATTCATTGGTTAATTATAAAATAAATGTTGCATGCTATTCTAAAATAAAGTTGAAAGTAATGTGATCTATATGATTAGCTCTTAGTAGGTACCTGAGTAAGAGAAGTATCTTGTATCGATGACAAAGACCATGCTTGATGTTGAGCTGTCTTGTCGAGAGGAGTAGAAGTTGTTGTGGCCTAACCAAATTTGAACTTTTTAATTTTACAAACACACACACATAGATATATGTATGCATATATTAGTGTAGGAAAACATTAATAACTTATAAATTCTATTAAAAAAATTACCTGATTAGATGTGTTTGTCAAGTTATTCGAAGCATGTTGAACATGGGAAACTTTGGACCTTAGCTCCGAATTTTCAGCTTCCATAACATCCATTGTTGTGTCATGGTTTGCTTTATGACCAGATGTATCTCTCCATAAATTAGACGGGGAGACACCTAATCCAAACATGCGAACTCGTCCATGTTTTTCTTTACCCATCACTTGTCCAAATGCATCATTTGGGCCCTTATTTGATAAATTTGCATTTAAGGTTGTCCTCTCATTCATTTCATCCTATAAGGTTGCAAAAAACATAACTTAATATATACATTTCAATAACTCAACACTATAATGTGGAAATTTTAACTAATCTACAAGTTCAAATGGACATAATTACTTGGTACATACTATCATTGCTTTCGTTGCCTCAGGAGTTCCTGTCTCCTTTGTATAACATACTTTAAACATGTGAGCACGAGTTGGAGAGTGTCCCAACTTATTTTTCTACAAAATAATATTTTCCAAAATATAAATTATATCATTATGTCACATTATGTATACCTTATCATATTAAATATACAACATGAAAAGAGGAATTAACCTGCTCCTTTCGAACACGTGGAAAACTTTTTGTTCCAGTAGTATGATTATACTTTCGCTCTGCACGACTTGCTTTGTTTTTATCACTTTGTGCCTAAAATTACAAATGCATAAATTAATGGTGTCCAAACTACAGCAAGTAAAATAACATATAATGATCAGATCGAGTTTACCTTTACTTCTTTGATGGCCCAATACTTAATAAGGTGTTCTCACTGATTAGCATATACTCTACTATCTTTATAATGCTTTTGTTCGTCAAAACTCAAGTGGTTCTTATAATAATTTTTCTTTATGTTTGCCTTCCAGTCTTTTAACTTCTTACCAGAGCACTTCATAACCCACTTCCTAGCATGACTTGGAAAATCAAACTTTGACTGAAAAGAGAGAGAGAGAGAGAGAGAGAGAGAGAGAGAGAGAGAGAGAGAGAAAAGAATACAATAATAAAAAATTAATCTTCCCACATAAAAAATTAAAAATAAACAAAATTATAAAGAGTGTTGTTTTAATCACATTACTCATGTTTACTATTTTTCACATGTGATCATCTTTCGCACAATATTGTGTCATTTACCTGTACAAGTGCCCATATGTGATCTTTGTAATGTTCTGGGACTTTATGCCAATTCTTGTAAGTGAGTGGTGCATTTTTCCCATCACGCACAATAGTTCCAATGAACGATGATAACTTTGTTGCCAATTTGTCATCAGGTTGGCCAAGTTTGTTCCAATTGACTGTTAGGCGCTCATCATCATGAGTACCCCAAATATTACGCATTTGCGTGGGACCTCTAGTTTTTTTTTTTTTGTTGTCAAGATTAGTGCGCATTATAAATATTTTTTGTTTAATATGGAAAAATTGTCAAGATTAGTTTTAGCGAAGTTGCTTCAAGCAGTAAGCAGTTAAACTTGCTTTGAAATCAAATATCTATAGAGAAATAATAATCGTTAACCATTTTGCTGGGAAGCCTTTTGAGATAAATGGACATAGTTCTTGGTGGTATGGTTAATAATCTTCCTTGTCACCACTCTATGTGCTGACTTGAAATCCAAACAAATCTTAAGAATTTACTTGGGGCTTTGTGGGCAATAGTTAAACCAAATATTGGAATCCAACATGTCAATTTATTTCTCCACTTTAAACTTCAAATATTTAAAATCTAAATTCTTTTTGAATTTTTCTCAGAATATAATTCCTTTCGGTTTTCCTTTGGGATCTTTGTATGTTTACTTAGATTGGAGATTCAAAGGCAGCACAAACTTTTTCTAAAAAATTGAAAGAGTTAACCCAATCAAATACATTTTTAAGAATGCAAAAGGGATGGTGCAACTTTTAGTAATTATTTATTTATTTATTTATTTTTAGTGTGATGGGATTAATTATTTATGTTATGAGATCAACTCTTAGTTAGATGATATATAATTGATTTTTATGTAATGAGGTCAATTATTTATTTATTTTAAAATTGTGACTCTTTCATTAGGCTCATTCTTATATTGTCATTGTGTTGGTTTTGAGAAAAATGGATTTTGATTTTACTCTATTTCATAATCTTTCAATTTGCTTATGATTACTGTGTGTATGCTAAGAATTGGAACAAGTGGGAACAAAACTTAAAAAACTGGGTACTAATTGATTAGGAGGAGTGCTTCATGTTATGTTTTGACAACGCTCTTGATTTCCTTTTAAATAAATGAAGTACTAATTTAGAAGGATTGTTTTTTTTCTATTGAGATAAGAAACGTCTTCTATCCCTTTCTTATACTTTTTCTTATACATGGTTGGGTTGCTGCAACGTTGTGTTCTTGCTGCCCAGGAGAAGAAACCATACTGGTTGTCCTACCTAGGTGCTGCCACTGCCACAATATTGTTGTGCCCAGATTTTGTTGTCAACAGGGGTGCTTTATTATTTAAGACGCATTTCAGCCTTATAACAAAGTATTAGTTAACTGAATGTCATGTTGAAAAACACTTGGTTTGTCCATGGGTTGTTATGTTTTTGTTGTATGATATGGTGTAAATGAAGAGAAATCGTATATCAGTTTCCTCTGTGTGTATGTCCACCATTTAAAACTGCTGTCAGGGTAACTGAAAAGGTTAATTTGAAATTTCCATAAAGCTGGTGAGAGATATGAGCAGCTGAGTTTGAAAAAAAAGTTGCCCGTTCCCATTAGATGCTCCATGACACCTCATGGAAGGTAACAACTATGTTTTTTCTATTTTTAATGCCAATGGAAAATGGTCCAGTGTTGTTACTCTCACCAGAAAACTATTTTGTTTTACTTCTTATGATGCCATCCTATAAGTGCCCTCTCAGATTTTATCATGATCTTTTTTGGCCTCAACACCCAATTATGTTTTGCAGTATATTTTGAGGATGTATTTTGGTTTTCATATGCAATTTTAGTGGGGAAGAAAAAATAAAATTGAAGGCATTAAATGATGTTTTAGCACAAACCAAACTTGGGTTTTGTTGATTTGTTCTAATTTGCTGCTAATCTCTCTTAGGATTGGTTCTAACTATTTGTTTCAAGCTATGTTGTTAGCTAACTGTTTGTAGGTCTTGCTGGCCTCTTTTATGGAGTGTGTTGAGTGATGTGAGCCAAAAATACTCTTTCTTGATTGACAATTTTATTTGTGGATTTAATGATATTTTTCATTGTTTATGCTAAAAATGTATCTTTTAATATAGTTACGTACGATACAGTTACTACGAAAGAAATAATTATAACTTCATTATCAAGTATGGCCCCATGTAGTTATAATTTTTGCATCTGCCACTGGTATGTTTCAGTTAAATCATCATATGACGGCATATGATAGTAAATTTTAGGCATAGCATGGTACCCCAAACATTGGATCACATAACTAACTTGGAAAAATAGAATTCGTCTACCCATATCACCAAATTATTATCCATAGAAACCCAAAAAAAAAGTTTAAAAAAAAATTCATCAACAGCCACATAAACATTGAACAAATATCTAATATAAAATCAAAACAAAATCTAATAAAAGGAATTTTTTTAACTTTTTTTTTTCTTATTCATCCTTACAACAGGAGAAAAAAAAAATTAATAAGAGCAAACTTATGCAAGATCTCATTGAGACATTTAAACAAACACTAGCATGTCATTATATAAAATCACAACATAAATACAATAATAGTAAATCACAATTAACCCTTGATATTAAAAGATGAAAATTAATACATTCATGGGTTAAAAGATTAGATTTTCATATTGTATCAAGTTTTATACGAAGATCATAAATAAGAGGGAAAAATAGAGGTCTTCTGTGTGTGAGAGTGAGAAAGAGAGAAAGAATACCTAACGAACTCAGTAGATTGTAGAAGATGAAAAAACTGCAAATTTGTGGTGTAGATGTTAGATAAGAGTGGCGTGAAAGATGAAGAATGAAAAACCCTGGCTTCATTATTTCACTCCCGCCTCGTTATCCCGCCAAAACTGATTTTGCTTCACCAATTTTAGATTTGTTCGACTTGTGGATTGGGGTATCTCAGATTTGTTGGATTCGTGTATTGGATTGCTTCACCAAAATCAATTTTATCCCACAGCTACTCTAATTCATTTGGTGTAGTTTAGTGATTTTTTTCCTTTGCTTTCCCGTAAGTCTCAGTTCCTCTGTTTTTATCAAATCTATAATCTATACTCTATATATATATATATATGGAGAATTGGTAATGAGGTGTTAAATTGGTATACCAAAAGTCAATTAATTTATTTACATTGGTAATGAAGTGTTAAACTGGTATACCAAAAGTCAATTAATTTATTTATTTTGAAATGATTTTGTTCACATTTTAGTATCAAAATAAATAAATAGCAACTTGGGTACTTACACTCTTAATTAGATTAATCTTAAGTTTGTATGAATTTGGTCTAATTGATAATACTGTTAGTATTTTTGACGTAAAATGATTACTAAATTGGTTGAGATTAATTTATTGATTTAAGCAAATTTATAATTTTGCCTCTAAAAGAATGACATATGCATTTTTTTCATTAAAAAAATGCTAACAATTAGGGCAAATTACACTGTTAGTCCTCTATTTTTTGCTATTGTGTAATTTTAATTCCTGTAATTTCAATTAAATTGATTTTGACACAAAGTTTTTTTATTTTGGCTCAAATTAGTAATTTATCATTATATAGGAGGCCAATTTCAAATTTTATTATATTGAGCTGAATTTATTTGAGTTCAATTTTGTACATGTGGTTAAGTACAGTTGAAAAACATATTATATTGAGTTCAATTTATTTATTTATATTTATTTTGTGCATTTTAAAAATTTTGGAAGTATATTGGCAATTTTTTTTTTTTTTTAAATGCCATTAGATAACTTGGAAAAGTTTTTGACTAAGTGACAGTTGTCAAAATGCCATAAAAAGTAACTTGCATCTACTTAGTTTAGTGACATTTTTTAAAAAATGCCATTGCTACTAAAGTTTAGTGGCATTTGTTGATAAATGTCACTAAATTAATTTCTTGTGTCATTCTTTTATAAAATGCCATAAAATTGATATGTCATTTCTTTATCGAAATGTCACTAGAGCCTTATATGTTTGTGGTTCTGTGGCATTTTTCTAAATGTGTCACCAAATATTCTTTTCATGGCATTTTCTAAAAACATGCCATTAATATAGTGTCACTAAAATGTGTTTTAGTTGTAGTTTTGTGACACTTGTTCGTTGAAATGTCACTAGAGCCTTTTATGTTTGTCATTTTGTGGCATTTTTCAAAAACGTGCCACTAAATATCATTTTTTGTGGCATTTTCTAAAAATATGCCACTAATGTAGTGCCATTAAAGTATGTTTTTGTTGTAGTGATATGTGTTTATCAGTTTTGTTTTATGGACATAAACAATTGATGTTTCAATTTAAAAATTAAAAAGTAAAAAAAAAAAATAGATTGGATTTTTAGAGATAAAAGAAGCCATCTAACTCTTCTATATAATATTTAATATGGACTATTTAATCCCATAAAAAATAGAAATTATATGTAGAGATTATCCCTATATATTATGCTATTAGATATAACTATAGCAATAACAAATTAACTATAATATATATGAAAAATTATTTTAAGCTTTAATTTTCAATTAATTGAATTATAATTAACAAACTAACAAATAGTTGTAATTGTATATGGGATAGAAGAAGGATAAAAATAAATAACACAATGATATTTAAAAGTTTTAAATTTACCTAATATTATAGTAAAATCTTGAATTCTCAATAATTTTTCACATTTTCTATAAAATAAAATGACAATAAAAAATAAAAACTTTTGATACCCATATTTTTACTTCAATTTTATGGTATTCATTGAATAAAATAAAATCCGATCAAAATCATTGGTACATAATGGACACAGATACTTCGATTGCAACCATAATCACTAATAATTTTTCTCTGCCATGCAAACCTGTTAACAAACACATAAACCTCACTAAAACCGAAACCAATCCAAAACCAAAACCAAAACCAAACCAACGGCAGAGAAAGAGAATCACACATGAAAAAAATAAAATTAAAAAACAAATAAATTTATGGAATGAGAAAATGTTACTCCAACAACTTATACCTCACCTAACCCAATTCGTTAATTCATCCGCCAGTGCCCGCGAAATCTAAGAGTTTGAATGACCAATAAGATTATTCTTTAAATAAGACTAAAAAATTGATTAATTTATCTCATTAAGTGATTTAAAATTTTTAAGAAAAATAGATAATTCGATTAGTAAATCATAATTCAAATTTAGATATTGTCATATTTTTTTTGAGATCAATGTCTAAATTCTTATCTTTTTATTTTTTATTGGGAAAATTATAGTGGTAGTCCCTGTAATTTACCTTTTTTTTCATTGTGGTCCTTGTTGTTACAATTTAATCAATTTTGCCCCTTAATTTTACAGATTAAGTTATATTGGCCCAATAAATAATGGCGGTTAAGTTTGATGGACAAAAAATCAAATGATGTTTCAATTTGGTCCATGTAGTTTACAGGATGTGTCAATTTGGTCCTGTTATTTTGAGTTTCCTATAAACTACAGTAACTAAATTGACACATCCTGTAAACTACATGGACCAAATTGAAACATCATTTAATTTTTCGTCCATCAAACTTAACTGTCGTTATTTGTTGGACTAATATGACACAATTCATAAAATGAAGGGGCAAAATTGATCAAATTGAAATAACAAGGATCAAAATGAAAAAATGAGTAAACTACAGGAACCATTTGCATAATTTACCCTTTTTTATTTTTGTGTGGTTTCTACTTGGTTTGTTTTTTTTTTCCAATTTATTTAAGATGGAATCGTGGGTTTCTATATATGTATATATTGCCAATTAAATTTATCTATGATTTCTATTTGTTTTTAATTATTATTATTTAGGTAAGTTATGATGTGAGTTAGATATGGGATAGACATGTGGGTTTTATTGATTTAAAGTATGATGGTGGGAGATATTTTCAAATTAGATTTGTTTAGATAAGCTTTAAAGACTTTTAAAATTTAAAATTGAATATTGAGATGCAAAGAAATATTTTAACAGAATAAATAAAAATCAAATTTATTAATTTTATTTATCTGTATATCTGATTTTTGTTTTTGTTTTTGTTTTTTTTTTGTTGTTGTTGTTATGTTATAATATAATATATAAGATATAGATAGATATTCACAACTTTCACGAAAGTATTACCTGATTTTTTGGGAAAGGGAGAAGGCAAGCAAGTTTTACTATTTTTTTTAGAAATCGGTGAGAGAGATTAGGATGAAGAGATTATGTAATATTTTTGATATATTTCCATTTGAAATTCATAGATTAAAGGATAATTATTATTTCTAAAATAATGAAATAAATAAATCAGTCAATAATTTTTTTTTTCAAAAATCTATTTTATAAATTGAAAAATTAATAATTTTAGAAAATTAATTAATTTGTCCTATTAAGTGATTCAAAATTTTGATAGGCATACATAAAAAAAAAATAGATAATTATATTATTAAATCATTAGTCAAATTTAGATATTGTTATATCTTTTTGAGATCCATATCTAAATTCTAATCTTCTTTATTTTTTGTGTGGTTTTTATTTATTTATTTTTTAATTTATTTTAGATGGAGTTGTGGGTTTTTATTTATTTTTTTAAAAATTTAATTTATATGTGGTTTCTATTTGTTTTTAATTATTATTATTTAGGTAAGTTATGATGCGAGTTAAATATGTGATAGATATGTGAGTTTTATTGATTTAAAATATAATAGTGGGAGATATTTTCAAATCAAATTTGTTTAGATAAACTTTATAGATTTTTAAAATTTAAAATTGAATATTGAGAGACAAAAGAAATATTTTGATTGAGTAAATAAAAATCTAATTTATTAATTTTATCTGTTTATATATCTGATTTTTTTTCTTCTTACGTTATAATATATAAGATATAGACATATACCCACAATTTTCATGAAAAATATTATTTGATTGAGGAGAGAAAAGGAATGCAAGTTTAAATTTTTTTTTTTTTTGAAAATTGGTGATAGAGATTATGATAGAGAGATTATGAAATATTTTTGTTATCTTCCCATTCTTATTTCTAAAATAAATAAATAAATAAATCAGCCAATAGGTTTTTTTTTTTTATCTATTTTATAAATTGAAAGTTCAATAATTTTAGAATGAGAGTTTGGAACTCTTAAGAGGCTTCTCATTAGAATCCCCCTTTTTTCTTATATAATATATAGATATAAATAGTTACATTTGTTTTAGATATTTTTTTAATATACAATTTTTTTTTTTAGACTTTCTATAAAAATAATTTAACAATCCCATCACAAACTATAGTGTATGGGAGAAGTTGAAAAGAGTGCTGCAGTAACTATGACAGAAGTTAAAAAGATTTTTGGTTTAGGAGAAGTCAATAAATGCTGAAGTTATTTATTTTTTTAAATCAAAAAATTAAAAAATTAGAATTAGAATATTAAAACTCTCACAAAATTTGTAGGTTCAAAATCTATTTTTTCTTATATAATATATAGATAGATAGATAGTACAGGAAGGGAGGGACGCTTCACTGGAAACAAGCTTGCAAGTTAAAAACAAGGACTAGAATAAGGAAAGCTTTAAATCCCACAAGTCCGCATTTGCGACTCAATTTCGTTATAAAAATACCAGGATACAATGTGATTATGGGGGTGTTTGGCAAGAAAAAAAATAGCTTAGTTTAGGTTAAAATTCACAAAAAAACAAAATAGGTTAAAATAGATAATAAGACAAAATATCACATCAAACCCATAATCATTACGCAATAGTCATTGTTATGCGGTCTATTGAGTTTATTTTACCATTAATTTTGATAATTCAAGTTTTAAATTGGGGCTAAAAAATCTTGTTCGGATTAAATTTTTTAACTTTTTTAATTTTTGTGAGAGAAAATATAAAATGATTATGATTTGGATGTGATATTTTATCTTATTGATTTTTTAGCTTATTTTGTCTTTTTATGACTATTTTAGCCCCTGTAGACACTCAATTTTTGACTGCCCTTAGGACTTGGGCACCACTGATTGATCATTCGATGGCGCAGGCTATGCTATACAAAGGTTCGATTTCTTCGGCAAGAGAAGCTCCGAATCCGAACCTTACACCCCATTTTTGGACCAAAACTATTTTAGACCTTAAAATCCTCTCTTTCAAAATATTTTTGAAAAGGTTTCTACGATATTCTGATGCTTTCATTTCGTTTAAATGTTGCGCTTTTCCGTAAACCGAGCAAGGACAAGGTGAAAATGCATGAAAAAGAGGTGAAATCTTCAAAAAAAAATCTTTCAAAACATCTTCGTTAGAGGTTTGGAGTTGAAAAAAATTGGACACTTGGAATTTTGATGAGCAAACTTTCTTGCACACTTGGAATTTTGATGTGAGGCTGCCACCATTGGAAAGAATACTTTTGAGGCTTCAATTTAGGCTCAAGAATGACCTGCAAAGGAGTCCCGATAAAGGAGATACGCCTGCTTGAAGTCAGGGTCAGAAACCAATTTTTACTTTGCAGCCACTAGTGAAGCTTGTCAGCCATGTGTCGGTCACATATGGAGTTTGCCAGCCATAGGTTGGCCAGGAGCGATCCTTGTTGGCCACCAGCGGTGGCTGGTCAGCCACCAGTGGTGTCCGATGGGCCATAAGTGTCCAAAAAGCTTAGATTTTGCAGATATTTCTCCTCTAGCTGTTCTACACTGTGCCAGCTGTCCTATATTCAGATGTTTTTGACCTGAAGCCATATTTTTCTATATATAGAGGCCATTCTCTATTGTTTTCAAGGTTAGAAAAAGTTTGGGAGCCTCTCTCTCTAAAATCACTCTCTCTCTCTCTAGATTTCTCTCTCTTGCCCTTTTGTGCATACAAGTAGAGATACACTTCTTCTTTGCCTAGATATCCTTGATCAAATCTTCTTATCTTTGGGCTGAGATTCCTTGGGACCTTAGTTGAGCTTTAGAAGGTGATTTTAGCTTGATTTGGTGCCTCATTTATTCCTAAAGTGTGTTGTGATTCAAGAAGTATAAGACTCACCTTTTAAACTTATTTTGCATAACTTGTTTCACCATCTTTTTGTACTATTTTTGGCCTGGTTTTCAACTATAAAACCTTTGTTTTTCAGTCCTAAAAATGGTGGTTTGAGCCTTTTTAAGTTAGGGGGTTGTCCCCCATTTTGACTTTTTGGCTTGTTAAGCTTTTTGTGCTATCTTTCCTCACATTCAAATCAACTTTTTTGAGCCTTTTTCCCACTAAAATTCAGAGGTTTTTCAGTGACAAAAACCTCATTTTGAAGTCCAAAATTAGAGGGGTTAGCCTCCCCTCCTTGTGCCTTGCTTCCATGCCTAGGCTGCTTAACATGTTAGCTTGATTTTCTAGCTTAACTTAGCTTAATTCAAGCATGTTTTAGGCTCTGTTTTGACATGTTTCAGCTCTATTTTGGGTTGGTTGGAACACTTGTGACTTGCTTTGTATGCTTGTAGTGCAATTGTGCTTAATAGTTTAGCTTGTGCTATGTTTTGGCCTTTTATTCTGGCTATCTTTAGCTCACTTCAAGCATGTTTTGGGACTCCTTTTAGGTTGTCTTAGGACTGTTTTGAAGTGTTTTTTTACCTTTTGAGCTTTGTATTGCATACCTATAGTATAATGGTCTTCACTAGCTCATTGTTTTAAAGCTTTAAGCATGATTTGCTTGAGTTGATTGCATGTTGTAATGTCTTTTTACATGTAATTTCAGCATATATAGATTTGTCACATGCTCATTTGTTTCACTCTTTCATTGCTTTTGAGAGTTGCACTTGGGTCTTGTTTGTGAGTCTAGATAGCTTAACATGTGAGCAGGTTTTTTCTAGCATTTTGTACCTTAATCTCAGCATGTTTTGTTACTGTTTTGACTGGTCTTAGCCCTATTTTGAGCTGGTTTGGTCCTTTGGGGCTTGTATTGTGTGGTTGTGGTGCAATCTCCTTCGCTAGGTTAATGTTTTACGCTTTTAAACATGACTTGCATGAGTTGCTTGCATGTTTTAGTGTCATTTTGCATCCCATTTCAGCACTGAATCTCTGCCATCTCCCTCTCTTCTTCACTCTTTCATTTATTTTGAAAATGACTTTGAACCCTGTGTTGGCTCGAGTGTGAATTTGAGATACTTGTGCTTAATGGTTTTGTTAGGTTTTATTTCTTGGCAATCCCGTTTGACAAAACTCCTTTCAGTTGTATTTATTTTCGCATTTTTATTTCAGTGAGACTTTGAGTGTTTAGATGCGAATCCAACCCGAATCAAGCCTTTCAGAGAAGTTTGTGTTGATAATGCTTTCAAGATTGCCACTTCGCTGATTATGACGGGGATCGAGCTGCCTGTCCGAGCATGATATATTTTTCCAGTTTTTCCATTTTTGGCCTTCCCGCTCGAGCGGGGAAAGTGACGCTCGAGCGGGGATTGGAAGCTCTCAGCATCTCTGCAGTCGCCTGTAAAAATACTGGAATGTGTGATTTTACGCTCGAGCGGATGCTCCTACGCTCGAGCGCATCTCAGTTTGTTCGCACGCAATTTTTGGTCAGTCCGCTCGAGCGGGCTGTGTTGAGCTCGAGCGGAGATCGCGGGACAGATTCTATAAATTCGCGTGTTAGGTCAGATTTTTAGGAGAACTGCTCCAGATCTTCTTTTTGGTTTCTAGGGTTTATATCTGGGGATACTTTGGGAGTTTTCTTTGATGTTTTTATTGAGTATTCAACTCATGATCTAAAGAGAGTACATCAAAGGTTTGTTTGTTATACACAATAGAGAGAGTTATTCTTCAGTTGTGGATTCTGAAGAATTCGAGCCTGAAGCTTTGGTGGAATCCGGAGTGGCTCATCAGAAAGACAATTTCGTGGTGAAGATGGGGTTGGAAGAGGCACATAGAGGTTGGTTCAATTAGGCGTTGTGGATTCGCTAGGTAATTGAGAGTATACCTGTGTAATTCCTTTAATTCTTCTTAGTGGATTGTTCTTGTGGCTGTTGCCCGTGGTTTTTTGATCACAGTTGGAGGTGTCCAATTGTGGTTTTTTCCACGTTAAATCACTGTGTCTCTTTGTCTTGATTGTTTGATTGTTTGATTGGGATTGTTATATTCTGCTTTAAATTGATACATAATCACAAATCAACATCTAGGGGATTTCTAGATTTTTCAGGTTTTAATCCTCTCTTGAGGGTTTCTACTAACCAATGGTATGAGGACTCTTTCATACTCAAGGCACTTGTGGTTTAAGCCTACTTTCAATTAGAGGACTCTCACTTTGGACTTAATCGGTTGAAGGACTAATCGGTAATGTAAAATGAGTAAATAAAATTGGACAAGTAAAAGAGGCAACTAACCATCTTTTTGTTACATTGCATGTGTTCGGATCGGACGTTAATCTGAACACAAGAAAAATGGGGCGTTTCATACTCAAGGTGATGAAACGTGCCATTATTCTTGGTCACCGTCACCCTTGGTCATGCATGATAGGGTGGTGGTTGTTTTGGTCTTGTTTGAGCACTCATTAAACTTGTACAAGCTTGGTTCTTTGGCCATTATGCATTGAAAATGCTTGGTTGATGGTTTAGGAACCAAGAGTTGCACTCCTTTGAACTTATGTAATGATATGGAGGGTAGCAGTACATACACTCCTTGAGAATACACTGTTTTGCCTCTATTTACTCTCTGTTGCAACAAAAAAGAGAAGTCCAGGAAAGCAATGGCCGACCGACCACCCTAAGAAGCTGACCGACCACAAATGAATTTTGCACTAGTGTGCTCCTGAGTTGGGGCAGAATGGAAGTTAGCACAATTTTCAGAGATCAAACGAGTGCAAACAGAGGCATTCGATGGCAAGGCGGTGGATTTTCAAGAGGAAGCCAACCGAACTTGCATGCCTCCCTCGCCCTTGAGGCTATTTACTTGCTTTGTTTAAATTAATTAGTAGTAGCTAATTCATTCATTCATTCAAGTGTTGTAATTATTTAATTAGCTTAGATAGTTAATTAGTTTAATTGCCTTAATTAGCTTAGCATAGCTAGTTATTCAATTTTGGTTTGTAATAATTAGTTAACTAGAAAAGTTAATTAGTTTTGTGTTGTAATAATTATCTTAATTAGCGTAGCTAGTTAGCTTATTTATTCGGACCCTCCTTCGCGAGGGTGTAATCTTGTAATAAGTGTGCGTGCGTGTGTGCATGTCTTCCAACCCCAAATCTTTCTCCCTTTTATTTA
Organism: Camellia sinensis; assembly: GCF_055761805.1. NCBI lineage: Eukaryota > Viridiplantae > Streptophyta > Magnoliopsida > Ericales > Theaceae > Camellia > Camellia sinensis. The sequence goes on from NC_138972.1 coordinate 68,763,212, forward strand.
ATCGCTTTCGATGGTTAGATTAGTGACATTTTCAATTAGCATACCTTATGCTTGCATGATTGCATCCAGTCATTTGTATTGCATGCACCGAGGCTCGGCGTATCATTCAAACTGCATTGTCAGCATTGTCAATTCAATACACTTCCTTGAATACGTGTTTCAGAGCATGCTATCAAAGTGTTACAAATACTATGATTAGGTAGTTGAGTCAAAGATGAGTCATTTCTCAAGCTAATGAAGACTGGCAAGAAAGCCGAATCCCAGAATGGAGAAAAGAAATTTTTTTGCTGAAGGACAATTGAGTTCCTATCCACAACACTAGGGGCAAATTCAGACCCAATTGAATGGACTCCTACATCATCAGCGAACAGCAGCAATTCTCCTAGATTCAAATGGCTTTAAGATCTCAAAACCAATCAATATAGACAAGTTAAACTTTTCTATCCTGGAGAGGTTCGCCGGGTCGAAAAGCCGGAAGGGCGACTCAGGCAAAAGTTAGAGCAAGAAAAAAAAAGAAAAGAACAAAAATAAAAAAAAAATGGAAAATAAATGAAGAAAAAAAGAAGAAAAAAAGAAGAAAAAAAGAAGAACAAAGAAAAATAGCTCGCAAGGTTTAAAACCCGGAATGGCGACCTTGGAAAAAGTTAAAACACAAAAGGAGAGTTTCAACACCTGAGTGCACCTTAACCTGGAACTACGTACAGCCTGATTCTCATCCTTGGGATACGTAGACAACTTCATCCCGAAGTTCGGCCCCAATCAATTTCAGCCTGCTTGGCTCATCCACATTGATTGGTTTACCCTTGTTCAACTCGACTATCCAATCCATGTACAAATTGGCTCATCTTCGTTTAAATTCGGTTGTCCTATTCCGTTAGAAAGATTCAGCTGCAAGACAAATCAAATTCTGATCTGAGGTTGTGCATCTTAAGATTAAATTCTATGTTGGTCAAGCAGTGGCCATTTGCAAAAACAGTTTTTGAGAATTTTTAATGAGGTTGACTAATTCTCTCAAAAATTATTTAATTTTTCCAAAACTGGACCATTTCTTGGACCCCAAAAGGAATATTTTCAGTGCTTACAACCTGATTTGCATGATTTCAAATCAAAACGTTGAGTAAGCCTGTTAATCTAACTCCCATGTTGGTCAAAATTGTTTTAGCAAAAAGTGGCATCCGTGGCTTCTACATGTAGAGGTTACCCCTTGTCAGCATTTTAGGACCTTTGTACTATGAGTTGAAGGTAAGAGTTCGAAGAACATAAGGGGAGATCCTCGTCAAAGTAGAGCGGTTCATCGCCACTCGTCCCATGAGGTGCTTTCTAAAGCACCGCTTTGCTTGTTTATTGCATTCCCTAAACATCATGCACTACATTGCTTGTAACATGTATCATATCATCGCACTTATTGTATTTATTTGCATCTTGTGTTATCTTGTATCATTTATCCTTTTATGCTGAGCAGCTTTTAGGATTGTTGTCCCCCGGGGCTTTCTTAGGATGCGTAGAACGCGCTCCTAATATCTTTTCTTTGGACCTCTTCTCACGATTTTAGCGTGGTTAGAGTGTCCATTTCCTCACACAATTTTAGCGTGTTTGGAATTTTTCTCAAGATGCGTGGAACGTGCTCCTGATGGCTTTTCTTTGGACCTCTTCTCACGATTTCTGCATGGTTAAAGTGTCCATTTCCTCACACGATTTCAGCATGTTTGGAATTTTTCTCAGGTTGCGTGGAAGGCGCTCCTGAGTAGTTATTTTCGGGCCTCTTATCACGATTTTAGCGTGGTTAGAGTGTCCCTTTCCTCGTACGATTTCAACGTGTTTGGAATTTATCTCAGGACGCGTGGAACGCGCCCCTGAGTAGTTGTTTTCGGGCCTCTTCTCATGATTTCAGCGTGGTTAGAGTGTCCCTTTCCTCGCATGATTTCAGCGTGTTTGGAATTTATCTCAGGACGTGTGGAACGCGCCCGTGAGTAGTTTTTTTCGGGCCTCTTCTCACGATTTCAGCGTGGTTAGAGTGTTCTTTTCCTCACACGATTTCAGCGTGTTTGGAATTTATCTCAAGACGCATGGAACACGCCCCTGAGTAGTTATTTTCGAGCCACTTCTCACGATTTCAGCATGTTTGGAATTTATCTTAGGACGTGTGAAACGCGCCTCTAAGTAGTTGTTTTGGGACCTTTTCTCACGATTCCAGCTTTGTTTGAGTGTTCCTTTCCTCACACGATTTCAGCGTGTTTGGAATTTGTTCTTCCACCTCTCACGATTCCAGCATGGTTGGAGTATGTCACCCCTATTCATCTACTGCATTATTTGTTTTGTCGTCTGCATCCTTTCCATGTTAAGCTTAGTTTGATATGTGCCCATACTTTTCTCGTTAAAACATAGCTCTGCATATGTACGTGCCTGATCCGCAAGAACTGTGGTCTGAGGGTTTCGGTACCTTTTTTATATTAGACGTGGTTTGTTTTGTGTCCATACATTTTCTAGGTAAAATATGGTTCGGCTTGCGCCTTATTCACTGCATCCATTGCATTGTAGTTTGTTTTGTTACATTCAGCATTTAGGATCACGATCTTTCCTCAGCAGATTATTCCTCACTTATATCATGCCACCCAATTACTTGTATTCTTGCTGCGAAACACATAGTTCTACATGTGCACACGCCTATTCCACTAAGTGAATTGTGGTTTGAGGGCTCCGGCACCTTTTCTGTGTTAAACATAGTTTGATTTCACATCTCCATCCCTTTATGATATTTGTATGGTTTTGCACTGCTTGTGGTTTGATGATTCAAATACATTGTATATCATGTGCATTATTTCATTGTATTGTTTCGTTATATTGTGTATTCTACCCCTGAACTACGCTGGTTTGATTCCTTACAAAGGGATACGTAGGCAACCTTTGGGTTCAACCAACTGTATTTGTATTTTGTTTGTTTGCCCAAGTCTTATGGCCTTGTCAAATGGGTCATCTCTGGGCTTTGACATTCACTCACGTCATTTCATGGCTCTGAGGTCCGTCAAAGAGGGGCAATTGTAGACACCCTATTTTTGACTGCCCTTAAGACTTGGGCGCCACTAATTGATCATTCGATGGTGCAGGCTATGCTATGCAAAGGTTCGATTTCTTCAGCAAGAGGAGCTCTGAATCCCAACCTTACACCCCATTTTTGGACCAAAACTATTTTAGACCTTAAAACCCTCTTTTTCAAAATATTTTTGAAAAGGTTTCTACGATGTTCCAATGGTTGCATTTCGTTTAAATGTTACGCTTTCCGGTAAACCGAGCATGGACAAGGTGGAAATGCATGAAAGAGAGGTGAACTCTTCAAAAAAATCTTTCAAAACATCTTGGTTAGAGGTTTGGAGTTGAAGAAAATTGGAGGACAGGGAAGAAACCAAGTTAGGGAAGAAGATGGGCATGAACCGTTAAGAGAGAGTCGAGCAGCCCTCGCTAAATTAGGCCTATCGTTTTGTACACTTAGATTTCAGCTATGTGCCCACCACCATTGGAAAGTGGACTTACGGGGATTCATTTTACACTCAAGAATCTCCTCAAGTCGAAGCCAGATGAGGGAGATATGGCTGGTTGAAGTTGGGCATCAATCCGATTGAGCTGAAAATGAGCAGTATTCACTAAAATGAGTATACCTTCTTGCACACTTGGAATTTTGATGTGTGGCTACCACCATTGGAAAGAATACTTTCAGGGCTTCAATTTAGGCTCAAGAATGACCTGCAAAGGAGTCCAGATGAAGGAGATATGCTTGCTTGAAGCTAGGGCTAGAAACCAATTTTTGCTTTCTAGCCACTAGTGAAGCTTGTCGGCCATGTGTCGGCCACAAATGGAGTTTTCCAGCCATAGGTCTGCCAGGAGTGATCCTGGTCGGCCACCAGTGGTGGCCGGTCCGCTACAAGTGTCTAGAAAGCTCAGATTTTGCAGATATTTCTCCTCCAGCTGTTCTACACTGTGCCAGCTGTCTTGTATTCAGATATTTTTGACCTGAAGCCATATTTTTCTATATATAAAGGCCATTCTCTATTGTTTTCAAGGTTGGAAAAAGTTTGGGAGCCTCTCTCTCTCTCTCTCTCTATAATTCTCTCTCTCTAGATTTCTCTCTCTTGATCAAAGTTTCTTATCTTTGGGCTGAGATTTCTTGGGACCTTATTTGAGCTTTAGAATGTGATTTTAGCTTGATTTGGTGCCTCATTTGTACCTAAAATGTGTTGTGCTTCAACAGGTATAAGACTCACTTTTTAAACTTGCTTTGCATAGCTTGTTTCACCATCTTTTTGAACTATTTTTGACCTGGTTTTCAGCTATAAAAACCTCTGTTTTTCAATCCTAAAAATGGTGGTTTGAGTCTTTGTGAGTTAGGGGGTTGTCCCCCCTTTTGGCTCTTTGGCTTGTTAAGCTTTTTGTGCTATATTTCATCACATTCAAATCAACTTTTTTGGGCCTTTTTCCCACTAAAATTCAGAGGTTTTTCAGTGACAAAACCCTCATTTTGAAGTCCAAAATTAGAGGGGTTAGCCTCCCCTCCTTGTGCCTTGCTTCCATGCTTAGGTTGCTTGTCACGCCCCACTTTTTATTACTCGAAATATTACCAATTTCATTTACTTAATTCCATTTCAGAGATAACAAGCGGAAATAAACTCGTATATTCAACTTGTAGAAGTGAATAACATTGCTCTCATTCGTATGCAAGTAAATACAACATGAGAACACTAAATAAATTGCCCTTGGGCTTACATCATTAAAAAGTCAAGAAGAAGGGTATAACCCTTTTTACATAAATGGCATTCCGCCAACACAAAAGAGGCCCCGTGGCCAACAAATAAAAAGATCCAACCTTGTAGAACATCCTGGCTATCACCTGAAAAAGATTCAACAACGTGGGATGAACATATAGTCCAGTAGGGATCTCAACATGATCTCCAACAATAACAACTTACAGATAGCTATGATCATGAATGTTCATTCTCTTACTAGAATAGTAATGTGGCAGTTTATACAAAATATACATAAGTATGAACTTTTTGAAAACAGCCATTTCATTCGACGCTATAAGCGGTTCACTTTTTTTTTTTTTTTTTTATTACCCATTTTTCCAAACTTTCATGACTATAACAGTTTTAGATAACAACAATTTTACCAAGCCCATTACTCTTCCCCCATTTTCCGTACTTACAACAAAATGACCTTTTTTGAAAACATGTTCACAAATACCCCATTTTCCTTCACACTTTCCAAAATCTCAAAATGGCATTTTGGTTTGTTCCCAATACATTCATATCAATACATGCATGCCTTAAATAAAAAGGAAATAACAAATCATCAACATGTATATAATCCACAAATGAGGCAGCTCGGCCTTTCAAAACTGTAACCATCGCAACCCATAACATACTTAGATACATTGACGATAACAATTAAAACTCTGCTCTACCGGCTATATGCACAGTAAGCTAAGGATACGCCAAGCGATAAGCGAGATAATAACTCATTTTAAACATTTCATACCTCATAATAGATACACATTTTAGTACTGTATCAATCTCAGATAAAAACACTTCCATACTTCACAAATGATACACATTTTAGTGTTGTATCAATATCAACCAAAAACACTTCTATACTTCACAAATGATACACATTTTAGTGCTGTATCAATATCAAACAGTTTCCGATTTAGAGGTCCATCCCCTATCTTCCCCTAAACCGTGGAGTACATCCCCTATCTCCTCCCAAACAAAATCCGGTTTAGAGGTCCATCCCCTATCTTCCCCTAAACCGTTGAGTAACCAAAACACTTCTATACTTCACAAATGATACACATTTTAGTGTTGTATCAATATCAAACAGTTTCCGGTTTAGAGGTCCATCCCCTATCTTCCCCTAAACCGTGGAGTACATCCCCTATCTCCTCCCACACAACACAATGTATATAAACAATTATCATATACAAATTCCTCAATACAACAAAGCATAAATAACAAGTGTAATACATACACATAAACCATTCAATATTGTTTACCCAACACAAGTGTAACACATGCATCACAATTCAACACAACAATGTCATCCTCCACCGATGACCAAGGACAAAACCTCTAGATGCATGTATTCAGTACACCTAATAAAAGAGACTCAACTCTCAAGCAATCCTTAAACCCAACAACGACACTAGTACGATAGGTAAGGATAAAACCCCCAAATGTGTGTATTCAACACTCATGATACAATAGTTCAATTCTCAAATTTATTTTATGAGACTCACTTAGAGTTAACATTTCATTTACCATTTTCAAAATCAACTTTCATAATTTTTCAAGTCAACATGTTCCATCACTTATTCCAAAAACACTTTTCCCTTTTTACAAAACCAATTACATTCTCTTCATTTTACAAAATCAATTCCATGGATAATAAGCCATAACCCAACTTGATTCAATACGTTCATTTCAAAATAACTCCAATACCATAATTAATCCTTTAACTGTTAACACCTTCTACACAACTCATATTAACAATAGAAATTTACCAACATTGTTCAACCATAAACCCTTTTTATTTTACCAAATCAAAATATAATTTAGGGCTTTCTCTTCTTTCAATAATATCATGCTAATTTTATTCTCTAATTAGTCCAAACCACAGTCAATGATAACAAAACCATTCTCAAACAACCAACCCTAGGTTCCCCTCATGATTTTAAAACAAATCCAACACGGATATGATTTTCATGCAATACAAAATTACCACATGTCTATCTATAGACGGAGTATTGAAAAAGAACAAAGAAATCCCTACCTCAAATGGAGAAGATGAAGGCCAAAAACCAAAGTGCTCCAAATCGCCAAACTTTCAGATTAAAAAGAAGATCAAGGGAAGCTCCACACTCAATACAAAGGAACTAGGGTAGAAGATCACTAGAACTAGATGTATTTATAGAGAGAAGATGTAGTCTAAAGAGAGAAACTCTCAAGTTATTCATTCAATGAACTTTATTAAATTGATTAATGTATCTCATACATTCATGATACATAATGCATCTTCTATATTAATAAATTCATTAGATAGATTAATGTATCCTACATATTCATAATAGAAACATAATGCATCTCTAAGATTCATTCATAATAAATCCATCACATTCAATGTATTAGCATTAGTCTTCTATACATTGTATAAATAGGTATTAATGATTAGTCACCATCTAATTGATGTACATGTATCTTACTAATGAGATGAATCTAGTATAATCATGCAAAATCTTTGAAAAGTTGTCATATATTACAATTAAACAATGAAGGTAAAATCGGGATCGCTATATTGCTTCACATGTTAGCTTGATTTTCTAGCTTAACTTAGCTTAATTCAAGCATGTTTTAGGCTCTATTTTGGCATGTTTCAGCTCAGTTTTTGGTTGGTTGGAACACTTGTGGCTTGCTTTGTATGCTTGTAGTACAATTATGCTTAATAGTTTAGCGTGTGTTATGTTTTGGCCCTTTATTCTAGCTATCTTTAGCTCACTTCAAGCATATTTTGGGACTCCTTTTAGGTTGTCTTAGGACTATTTTGAAGTGTTTGTACCTTTTAAGCTTTGTATTGCATGCCTATAGTGTAATGGTCTTCACTAGCTTATTGTTTTAAAGCTTTAAGCATGATTTGCTTGAGTTGATTGCATGTTGTAATGTCTTTTTACATGTAATTTCAGCATATATAGATTTGTCACATGCTAATTTGTTTCACTCTTTCATTGCTTTTGAGAGTTGCTCTTGGGTCTTGTTTGTGAGCCTAGATAGCTTAACATGTAAGCATGGTTTTTCTAGCATTTTGTACCTTAATCTCAGCATGTTTTTGTTATTGTTTTGATTGGTCTTTGCACTGTTTTGAGCTGGTTTGGTCCTTTGGGGCTTGTATTGTGTGATTGTGGTGCAATCTCCTTCACTAGCTTAATGTTTTAGGCTTTTAAACAAGACTTGCATGAGTTACTGGCATGTTTTAGTGTCATTTTGCATCCCATTTCAGCACTGAAATCCCTGCCATCTTCCTCTCTTCTTCACTCTTTCATTTATTTTGAAAATGACTTTGAACCCTTTGTTGGCTTAATTGTGAAATTGAGACACTTGTGCTTAATGGTTTTAATCCTCTCTTGAGGGTTTCTACTAACCAATGGCATGAGGACTCTTTCATGCTCAAGGCACTTGTGGTTTAAACCTACTTTCAATTAGAGGACTCTCACTTTGGACTTAATCGGTTAAAGGACTAATCGGTAATGTGAAATGAGCAAATAAAACTGGAAAAGTAAAAGAGGCAAGCTAACCATCTTTGTGTTGCATTGCATGTGTTCGGATCGAACGTTAATCTAAACACAAGAAAAATGCGACGTTTCATACTCAAAGTGATGAAACGTGCCATTATTCTTGGTCAACGTCACCCTTGATCATGCATGATAGGGTGGCGGTTGTTTTGGTCTTGTTTAAGCACTCATTATACTTGTACAAGCTTGGTTCTTTGGCCATCATGCATTGAAAATGCTTGGTTGATGGTTTAGGAACCAAGAGTTGCACTCCTTTGAGCTTATGTAATGATAAGGAGGGTAGTAGTACATACACTCCTTGAGAATACACTGTTTTGTCTCTATTTGCTCTCTGTTGCAGCAAAAAAGAGAAGTCCAGAAAAGCAGTCGCCGACCGGCCACCAGTATCAGCTGACTGACCACCCTAAGAAGCCGACCGACCACCAATGGTAGCTGACCGACCAGAAATGAATTTTGCACCAGTGTGCTCTTGTGTTGGGGCAGAAGCATTCTGGAAGTTAGCACAATTTTCAGAGAACAAACGAGTGCAAACAGAGGCATTCGATGGCAAGGCGATGGATTTTCGGGAGGAAGCCAACCGAGCATGCATGCCTCCCTAAGCCCTTGAGGCTATTTACTTTCTTTGTTTAAATTAATTAGTAGTAGCTAATTCATTCATTCATTCAAGTGTTGTAATTATTTAATTAGCTTAGATAGTTAATTAGTTTAGTTGCTTTAATTAGCTTAGCATAGCTAGTTATTCAATTTTGGTTTGTAATATTTAGTTAACTAGAAAAGTTAATTAGTTTTTTGTTGTAATAATTAGCTTAGCATAGCTAGTTATTCAATTTTGGTTTGTAATAATTAGTTAACTAGAAAAGTTAATTAGTTTTTTTGTTGTAATAATTAGCTTAATTAGCGTAGTTAGTTAGCTTATTTATTCGGACCCTCCTTCGCGAGGGTGTAACCTTGTAATAAGTGTGCGTGCGTGTGTGCATGTCTTCCAACCCCAAATCGTTCTCCCTTTTATTTAATCGCTTTCGATGGTTAGATTAGTGACATTTTCAATTAGCATACCTTATGCTTGCATGATTGCATCCATTCATTTGTATTGTATGCACCGAGACTCGGTGCATCATTCAAACTGCATTGTCAGCATTGTCAATTCAATACATTTCTTTGAATACGTGTTTCAGAGCATGCTATCAAAATGTTGCAAATACCATGATTAGGTAGCTGAGCCTATTAATTGCATTATTGCATGCGTTGCATTAGGCATCTTACATAGTTAGGATCATGCATCTTTCTAACTAGCTTTTGTTATGGCTTGGAGTACTCGGTGAGTCTTTATGCTTTGGCATGCTTGCATGAGTGTGATTGCCATATTGTTATGTTTCGTATGCTTGCCATGAGGCTATGTGCTTACTTGCTAAACTGCATAAATGCCTGTGGATGAAGGTTTTGTTGCTTGAATTGGAATAATTCATCAAATGTGTGTTTTAAGCCCACTTTGCGAAGTGGCGAAATCATGTTTTATGTCCATCATGTTTGATGGCAAATCCACGTTTTAGCCCACTTGAGGGTGACAATTTCAAACCATTTTCAAAAGCAAACATGAATTGAGTTGTTCCAAATCTTGCAACTTAGTCTATACTTGCTTGTGTGCGTCACATAGTAAAGTCAGCTAATAACCGGAATAAGAACACATGAGATTTATAAAACAACATATCATGATAGTAGAGGTCGATCTTTGATCGGGCAAGCGGGGGTGCTCATTTAAGGACTTTCTCCTCTCATACCCAAGTTCTCGAGGCGAGGCAACTTTGGTGATGACGGACACGTGGCTTTGGCATGGGTCAGGGTTTCCTAAATTTCTCAAAAATAAAATATTTAGATGGCGACTCTGTAATCTAGCAAAGCAGTTCATTTTTGGCATTATTTGATCCAAAATCAATTTTCCAAAATGATTTGACGGATTAGACTCTTTAGTGTTTATTAGTTTCACATTGCACTTTGTGAGATTAGATTCAGAACCGTGACAGGAGTCTGAACTGTAGGACCAGTTCGAGCTCTCCAAAAAGAGGGTGCAAAAAAGTCGAGCTATATCCCCAGCCTCATTTAAGCCTATGCCAAGGCTTAATCTGTTTACTTTTTAAGATATAGCTAGGAGAATATATCCGAAAAAGATAAGTTGATTGGACATCGATAACTTTTTAATCAAATCACATTTGTATTCATTTTTTTATTTCAAATTATACGTATTATTCAAAATTTTAGATGCAAATGTAATTTGATGAAAGACCTACCAATGTTCGATTAATTTGATTTTTTGTAAATATGTGTTATTTGACATACTCTAAAAAGTAAACTATTTGGATCATTGAAATGAGTCCTAGAATGGGTAGAATAGGCAGTGTAACAATCACTATTGTGCACTATACACAATTGCCACTCCAAATTCATCTGATATTCCTTACTATAATTGAGACTAATTAGTGCGACTTATATGATCTGTTTGTAATTTTTTTTGAAAGTTTGGTCTTTAAGATATGAGTTTTGTATCGCTTTAATCTTCAATATTTAAATTGTGTCAATTAATTTCTAATGTATAAAATTATTTTAATTTCATCTCCAATATTTAAATTGTGTCAAGTGTTCCAATTTGGTCCCTCCCATTGTCTCTATTAAGAAAGTTAGATTGTGAGACAATGTGTCAATCTAAATTGTGGGATTAAATTGAAACACTTTTTATACATTAAATACTATATTGACATAATTTAAACATTTTGGAAAAAAATGATAAAAGATTCATACTTTAGGGATTAAAAATAATAACCCATTATTAAATAACTGAAGAAAATGCACATCATGGAGCAAGAAATTTGATTGCTATTTTGATTACGATTGAATATGTCTTTGGTTATGCCTCAAGTGCTATTGAGTTATGACCCATTTTGGTATTGGTTATGACTTATTGTGATATTGGTTATTATCTATTATGGTTATTATTTTGCTTATGACAAAAAAAAAAAAAAAATTGATTATGCCTCACGTGGTGTTTAATTATAACTTATTGTATTTTTTTTTTGATCGGCAAAATAAAGCTTTATTAATGGAAAGAGCAAGAAACATGAAAACTTACATCAACAAAACAAGATTGGAGAGAAACCAATCAAAAGCAACCAAAGAGAACTGAAAAAGACAACAAAACAGCAGTAGTAGACCAAACAACACAACAAATAAAAACAACAAAACACCAGGCCGACCCAATGATAGAGATCAATAGCTGCTGCTCGCCCCTACAAATTATGAACCACAACAGTGAAAGCTGCTATTGATGCTCCAACTAACCCAGGCACCTTCTAACCTCAATAACAAAGCCTAATTTGCCTCCAATTGAGAACAACATCATTAACTGAGAAGGGGAAGTCCTTAAGTGAAGCTTTGGGCTAAAGAGCTAATCTAATCTTGATTAGTTTCCACAAGTCAGCAGAATTAGGATGGGTATCACTAAAAACACACTCATTCCTATGCTTCCAAAGAGACCAGAGAACTACTAGTGGAATTGCTCTCCAAAATTTTCTGAGTGGACACTTAAATTTACCACCCATCCACCAATTAAGCAGGCCAGCCACAGATTCTGGAATACACCATTGAAACCCCCAATAATGTAACACTAAAGACCAAATGATCCAAGAGAAAGGGCAATGAAGCAGAACATGAGAAGTAGATTCAGGAGCTATTTTGCAGAAAATGCATAAGGGTGAAACATTGTTGCCAAGAATGCCAATCTTGTGCAAAAATACTGCTGTTTTAATTCTGTTTTTCCAGGATAACCATCCAAAAAAATGGACTTTGAAGGGTAAGATATTGCTCGAAACAAACTTGCTAAGTCTGAGATGAGGCCCAAGAAGAGAATTGCAAAGAGAGTATAAAGAAGACATTGAGAAATCACTAGAACCTGTGGCTGTAGAGGACCAGACTAGACTATCAGCACTGCTTAGGCTCAAGGGAGGAGCAGAGGATAACAGAACAATCAACCTAGCTTCAGTAACCAACTCCCAAGCATATAACACTCTTCTATAGAGAAAATTCCAATCACTAGAGCTGGTTTTCCTAGCATAAAATTGGTGAAGAGATCCATTCTTATCCGCAGACAGGTTGAAGAGAGAAGGGAACTCATCCTTAAGAAGGGAACTCATCCTTAAGCATATATAACTCATTGTATTTGTTTTAGTTATATGGCTAAATTTTTTTTTGGTTTTGGTATTTATGTTGTCAATATCATAAGGAGAATTCTATAATACACATTCCATACCATATATACATCTTTAGTTACGCAATTTTCTTCTTTAGTTATGATTAATTTTCTTTTTTAGTTATGAAATTATTTTGAGATATTTGGCTATGCCTTATGTAATGTTTGATTATGATTTTTTTTTAGGTATAACTCAAAAAGTATAAAGTTATACCATTTTCTTTTTTAATTATAAGGTGTATATAGTATACATCTTTTGAAGGGTATATATCATAATCATTCTGATATTATACATTATCATAACTTATATATAGTACACATCTAAAAGAATAATTATATAATCTAGAAGGCCTAGTTACAGTGCAGAGGGAAGGGGTTGGGGGGTCGTTGCCCCCTAGATAAATGTTATTTATTTTTTTTTTGTATATTATGTAATGACCACCCCAAAATTCAATATATACCTAAAAATTTTGTAAATTTTATAATGTTTGAGAGTTGTGTTTCAAAATTTAATGATTAGTGTAATGGTCCTTTAAACTTTTACAATAATATTATGATAATCATATTTTATTCTCTTGTTTTGTTTATCATATCATGTGTTGAGATTTCATTGGTAGCAAACATCAATACAGTGTTGACACATAAAATAATAAACAAATTATAATAAGAAAAGATGATCATCCTAACATTATTGAAAAATTAAATTAAGCTCATGTTAAAAAGATATTAGTAATCACATGTTTAAAATAGGAGAAATTACATGATAGAGAAATCTTTTTAAAAAAAATAATAAAAATTCAAACACAAATTGATATTTAATTTTCCCTTAAGAAAATAAATAAAAAATATAATTTACTTGATTGATTTGCAATCATATTAAACATAAAAGCTTTTATTAAAAGCAATTAAACTAAAGCTTTTTTGTACTTCAGATATTGTGTAATATTTAAACTAAAACTATAAAAATTAGTTTAGAAAGTTGATGGAAAGTAGATTAATTATATTTATAGCGACCGCGGTCTTTTCCCTTTAGATTATTGTATCCGGACTTAGGTTCCGTGGATCCTGTCATTATATATTGGTTGTTGTTGTCCTTTAATCTCTTTGTATTTTGAGTTATAGGATGTGTTGGGTGGGTCTGTTACAGGTCGGTTGAGTTTAGATGCCAAAACTAGTTGCCCAGATTTTGACCTGTCCGCTCGAGCGGGGAGTTTGACGCTCGAGCGGGGTTTCTTTTGTTGCTTGTCCGCTCGAGCGGGGGTTTTGCTGCTCGAGCGGGATAATCAACCATCCAGTATTTCCTGTGCAGTGTTGGACGCTCGAGCGTGGGATTTGACGCTCGAGCGTAAGTGTGTGAGTGCCGCTCGAGCGGGGAGTTAGAGGCTCGAGCGGGTGTAGACACCCCATTTTTGACCGTCCTCAAGACTTGGACGTCACCGTTTGAACACTCGGTGATTATCCATGTTTGTGTTCGTTTGGAGTTCCCGGAGGTCTCGGCTCGCGCGCCATGCCTCAAGATCCCCGAATTTGACCGTTTAGTGTCTGGTTTTGCACCAAACACTTGCATCTTGCCTTTGAGAGGCAGGGTGGGGCTTGTAGACCATCCCCACCCACCACCGACAGTGGCTAGATGCCGTCGGCTGGTTTTTGCTGCCACCGGCAATATAGTTTGCCGGCCGGCACTCTTTGTTGCCGGTCAGCACTATTTGTTGCCGACCGGCACTCTTTTTGGCCAAGATGGCATTTTTGGCCGGCCGATTGCTGTTCATCTGCTTTTGCAGATATTTTTAGACAGCTGTATTGCTTTTGCTCCCCTCCATACACGTGTATGGAGGGATCTCCCTCTTGCAAAGCTTGTCTTGTAAGCTTTACAAGAGGCATATAGAGAGAAGCTCTCTCTAAGGCAAAAAAAAGGAGAGGCAAGGTTAGACTTAGGATATTTTGGAGAGCAAAATAGCCATTGTTGAGCTCTTGTTCTAGGGTTTGGGTGAGATACACATTCTATCTCTCTTTCCCTCTCATTTTGTTCACTAGGTGTTTTGTGTCTCACTATTGCACACAAACACCTAGTGTTTCACCTTCCTCTTGGAGTTGAGGTTCTAAAGAGTTTGTTTTGAAGTTTTGGTATTGGATTCAAGCCAAAGGAGGTCATTGGAGCATCATTTGTAAAGGGGTCTTCAAGGGTGAGATTCTAGTCCTTTTTTTCCCCATTTTTGCATTGATTTTATACCTATCTTAGAGCTGTTTTTGTGATTATTTTATAACATAAAAAAGTTCTGTTTTTAGGCCCTCTTTGTTGTTTATTAAGAGTGTTTTGTTGTTTGAGAGTTGTTGACCACCCTTAGACCTCAAAAGGCCTCTTTTTGAGCCATTTTGTGCTAGCTCCGGGATTTTGGTGTTGAGGTCTCTTCACCACTGAAATCTTGAGGGATTTCAGTGGTGAAGATGATGCTTTGAAGTCCCAAGAAGGAGAGAGCCACCCCCTCTCCTTGTTGTCCTTGAAAAGGGCATATTTTGACCTCTTAAGGAAGCCTATGCTTGAGTGTGTGTTGAGCATGTTTGGTTTGTTTTTCATGCTTATATATCCATAATATAACATGATTTCAAGTTGGTTTTGGAACTCCATGCATGTTTAGCATAGTTGCCATGTAATGCCTTGTTTATGCCTTAATGTGCTTTAGGTTGTTAGCCTTTGTTGGAGCATGTTTTAGGCTTAGTCTTGTGAAGATTTTACGCATATCTTGCCATGTTTTAGCTCTGTCCATAGTCGTTTGGGTTGATCTTGGCATGCTTGATATAGCTCCTTTGTATTTGGGCTTGTTGGCCTTGAGTATGTGCATGTGTAGCATGCCATCTTTGCATTGTTTTGGTGATTTGGGATCATTCTATATGCCATTTCAGTCCCATTTCCATGCTTGTTTGATTGCCTTGCATGCCTCTTTAATGCCTCATAAGCTTGTGTAGCAATGCTCCATGTTTTGGTGCTTATTCATGCTTTTGTTTTAAGTCATTTGAATGCCATTTAAGTGATCCTTGAGGGTTGTATTAGCATGATTTCAATGCTTATGTTGCATGCTAATTGCTCTTGTTTATCCCTTTCAAGTGTGCTTAAGGGTTGTTTAAGTTGTGCCTAAGTGTAGGCCTTCCATCATATGTACGTGTGCATGTGTTTTGGCTTCTTGTTTTGGTCATTATGGCCACTGTTTTAGGCCTTATTAGAGCTGCCTAATTCATGTATAAGTCCATCTTGCCATCCATTTGCATTGCCACATGTATGCTTGCATAATTGCACAAGTTCATTGCCATGCCATGTTGCATTCCTAGCTTGTATGCCTAGGTTGCATTGCATCTTGCATGCATTCCTTGTCCCTTGACTTGGGTGATAGGGATTGGGAGTTTTGTTTGATTGGTTTGCATACATTTGAAATCAAAGTTGCATACTTGGTTCTTTGGGCCATCATGCATGGAAATGCGTGATTGGTGGTCCGAGAACCGAGACACATGTCCCTTTGAGTCATCACAATGATAAGGGACATGGTTGGTGCATAAATGCCTTGAATTGTGTTGCCATGCTTTGTTTTGCCCTCTGTTGCTGTGAGTTGCAGGTTCTGCAGGAATACTCTGCCGACAGATTCAATTTTGTGCCGATCGCCATACCACACTGCCGGTGGCAATTTCAATTAGCCGGTGGTGATCCTCTCTGTCCCAGGGATCAGTCCTGAGGCTTTGACAGCCTCCAGAGGAGGAAAGGAAGGAAAACAGAGGCAGCCCATGCATGGTGGCGCGCTTCCCGAGGCGTTTTCCTGCTTTAATTAATTTATTTAATTTGTTAATTAAATTAGTTAATTTGTAATATTAATTAGCTTGCGTAGTTAATTAATTTGTAATATTTATTCGGTCCCTCCGAGTGAGGGTAAATCTATAATAAGTGTGTGTGGGTGGTGTGTATGTCTTCCAACCCCACTTCTTTCTTCCCTTTTATTTACCTGCTTACGGTGGTAGATTAGGGCATGTTTAAATTCAGCATACCTTATGCTATGCATGCGTGCATTCATGCATTTTGTATTACATGCATTAGGCTCGATACATCACGCTAATTGCATTCGTACTTCAAATCAAAAATCGAATATGTGATAATTGTGCATTTTCACATAACATGTTTAGGATAGCCGAGCCTATTCTAGTAACATTTTGTATGCGATGCATTGGGCACTTCACATGGACTTGGATCATGCATGTTTGCTAACAAGTTCTTTGTTTTGGCACGGAGTACTATGTAAGTATTTCCGCTTTAGCATATCACATGAGTGTGAATATTGCCATGACAACATGCTTAACATGTGGCTAGATGCTTATGTGTTAAACTGTTTTGAATGCCTGTGGGTGAAGGTTGGGTTGTTTGAGTTGGAAAAGCTCGTTGAAATCCGTATTTTAGCCTACTTGCGAGTAGCAAATTCCAAAGCATTTTCAAACCGAACGGATATGCAATGTTTATTTCCAAATTAGGCAATCTAGTCTATATTTGTTTGCTGTGCGCATAACATAGTAATTCTAGGCTAATAATTGGTTTAAGAACACGTAAAGTTTTCAAAAACGGATATCACGGTTAGTAGAGGCCGGTCTTCGGACCGGGCGAAAGGGGGTGCTCATAGCTGACCTTCCCCGATCGTACCTAAGCTCCCGAGCCGAGACAACTCCGGTGATGACGGATATGTGGCCTTCGGCACCGAGTCAGGGTTTCCTAAATTTCCCCATTTTAAAAATATTTAGGTGGCGACTCTGTATCTGGCAAAGCAGTCCATGTTTGGCACTACTTTTTCAAAAATCTGTTTCTCAAAACGATTTGCCAGATTTGGACTCTTTGGTTCAGATTAAGAACCGTGACACAAATCGAGTCCGAACTGTAGCATGAGGCACCGCGGGCACCGTCTACAGTGGGGACCTGGTTCTGCAAAAGTACTGGGAGTGCGTATTCGACGCTCGAGCGGGAGTTTGGACGCTCGAGCGGGGAGTCGACTATATCAGTCCGAGATTTCACTTTTTGGATCACTTTTTGACCTACTTTTTCTTTCTTAACTTTTAAAAACCGCCCCTTGAGAGTTTTTTTTTTCTCTCTCTCTCTAAACTTGTCTTCTCTCTAAGAATTGATCTACCTAGGGTGAGTATCTAACCTTGGTCCTTTATTAAAAAGTTAGAGTGGGTTGAGGGCTTCGTTTTAATCTGAAAAACTTGGGATTTGGAGCACGTTGGTCTTTGGTCATCATCTCCATTTGAGTTCCTCACTTCGAGGTAGGAATTTCCTACTCCATATTATAGGTTTTGTTCTAAGTTTTGGTATTTTGATATGTTGGGGGTTGTTTGGTAATTTTGGGAAAAACCCTAGATGTTGTAATAAATTAATTTATATAATTAATTTAGGGAAATTGGGGAATTTAGTTGAATTCATGGAATTAATGAATTTATTGATTAAGTGGTGTAGTTGGTAGTTTAATCACTCACCTATGAAAATGTTGGAATTATGTTAATTGATACGTTTATTTCCTGTTTAGAAATAACTGTTTTGGGCTATCGGTGGAGGATAGTCGTGATTGTTGTAGACATTGCATGTGGATTAGGGAAAACTGAAACTAATCGCATTGGTTAAGTCATTGATTTAGACTGTTGAACTAATACAGAAAATACATGTATTGATTGTGTGTTGTATATGACAAGTGTTTAATACATTGTATATGCATTTTGTTTGGGAGGAGATAGGGGATGTACTCCACGGTTTAGGGGAAGATAGGGGATGGACCTCTAAACCGGATTTTGTTTGGGAGGAGATAGGGGATGGACTCCATTAGCATCACTATTATGTGTGCTTATTGATATTGAAGTGTTTTTACATGTTATTGATACAGCACTAAAATGTGTATCAAACGAGAAGTATGAAGTGTTTTGACATGAGCCTGGGTCTCATTTGTTTTGTTGATATTGAAAGTAATGTGAATATGATATATAGTTCACTGTTGTAAGTTTGGCCAGGTTCTGAGCCATGTTGATAATAATGGAAAGTGAAATGTGTCTTAGACATTAGTGTCATGAGACTGTATAATGATATAATTGATTATCTTGGTTAACCATCTATTGAATGCTATTGCTTTATTCAATGCTTATATTTGGTTTAGTATATTTCTACTGGGCTGTGGCTCACCCTATATGGGAACATCATTTTCAGGTTCAGGTGATAAGCTACCTCCAAGGACTTAGCTTGGAAGGATTTGACTTTTGGATTTTGAAGACTATCTTCAGTTAGTTGTTTTTATTTGATAGTACATGTAAACATTCAAGCCTAGGGCTTTACTTGTATTTGAGTTAGAACTCATATTTTTGGTGTCCAAGTGTTGGCTTGGAAAGATGTAAGCCCGTAGGGCATTTAATTTGATGTTACATGTAATGCTTTTATTTAGTAATACTCTGATGAATAAGATAATGAATTGTTTTCTTTAAATATTGCATGTCGATGATAAATATATAATGGATTTATTTTGAGGACGTGACAATATTAAGATCTTCTCAATTATTAGCGTACCACCATACCTTTTAGGGGTACATTATAGTTACCTCCCTTGAGATTTTGCATAATTGCAGGGACCTTCT
The DNA here is from genome assembly GCF_055761805.1 of Camellia sinensis. Lineage (NCBI taxonomy): Eukaryota > Viridiplantae > Streptophyta > Magnoliopsida > Ericales > Theaceae > Camellia > Camellia sinensis. The sequence continues at coordinate 68,782,417 of NC_138972.1, forward strand.
CTATGATTTTTGAGATTACATTGACCTCTTTTTTTTTTTTTTTTTTTTATTTGACATTGTCAAAATTCTTCTCTCTCGGTAATTTGGCCCAAATGATGTTAATTTGATTGTGCAAATGACTATAATATCCTTGAAACATTCATAGCCTTACGAGAATTAATTATAATTTACCACAAAATTTTCAAAATGTAAATATAATTTCTTGACTTTATTATTATTATTATTATTATTATTATTATTATTATTATTATTATTATTATTATTATTATTATTATTATTATTATTATTATTATTATTATTATTATTATTCTTGTTGTTGTTGTTGTTGTTGTTATTTTGTGGGTATAAAGAGCATAAGGAAAGAGCACCCAAAAAAATGTGACGTTATTAGTTGTACTAACACCAAGACAAAATAAAAGAGAGAATAAATAGCAAGAAGAGTGAAAGAAATAAAGAAAATGAAAAGAGATGGAGGTACTAAAAACTTACAGAGACAGATATGGTGAGCATTATTTTTTTTAGAGATATAAAGTAGGTCATAATGAAAGAATAATAGGAAAAAAATAAGGAAAGGAGAAAAATGACAAAAATGATTAAGAAAATATGAGAAAAACAAAGGAAAAAGTTTGTGAGAGGAATGAGATGATATAAGGAGAGGTCAGTGTAATTTACCCTTTAATCTTTTCATTGCTAGAAAGAGATAAACAAGGGTAATTTTGGCCGTTTAATAGTTAAAGGTGTTGACATCACCTTGTTATGTTAGATATTCAAACAAAGAGATAATATGAGGGGGAATCTTAATAATAATTTTAAACATAGAAGATGCCAATATAATTATTAAAATTATATGGGAGATCTCTACAATTATGAAAAACCTCAAGGGAGGTAAGTGTAATTTGCCCTACCTTTTATTATACATTTATATATTTTGATCAATCCAACTATAAAAATTGTACTAAAAATGTTTAAATTGAGACTAATTCCTTGCACTTGTTTATTAGTCAAATTAGCCTATATTAAGTAATCTTTAATAATGATTTAAACAAATAAAACTCGACCTGATGTATTGACAACTGTTGGGATCTACCTGTAGACTGCTCGAACTTCCTCCGCGCGTCCCCCTTTCAGAGAGGGCGCGGATTTGGGTTCTTAGCTACTACAGTTCGGACTCCTGTCACGGTTCTGAATCTAATCTCACAAAGTGCAATGTAAGGCTGATAAATCACCAAAGAGTCCAAATTCGGCAAATTGTTTTGGAGAATTGATTTTAATCAAAAAGCGCCAAACATGGACTGCTTTGCCAGATTACAGAGTCGCCACCTAAATATTTTATTTTTGGAAAATTTAGGAAACCCTAACTCGTGTCAAAGGCCACGTGTCTGTCATTACCAAAGTTACCTTGACTCGGGAACTTAGGTACGAGAGGGGAAGGTCCTGAAATGAGCACCCCCGCTCGCCCGATCGAAGATCGGCCTTTACTAACATGATATGTTGTTTTTGAAAACACATGTGTTCTTATTCTTGTTATTAATCTAACTTACTACGTGATGCGCACAACATACAAGCATAGACTAAATCACTCAATTTGGAACAAAACATCTCATGTTTGTTTTTGAAAATGGTTTGAAAGTGCTACTCGTAAGTAGGCTTAGAAATGCGAATTTTCCAACAAACAAGGTGGGCTTAAAACATGATGATTTGCCACTTCAAGTGGGCTTAAAACTCACATTTTGATGAATTGTTCCAATTCAAGTAACGAAGCCTTCATCCACAGGCATTCATGCAGTTTAGCATTTAAGCAAATAGCCTCATGGCAAGCATGCTATCATGGCAACACTTACACTTATGCAAGGATGCTAAAGCGTAAACACTTACAATGTACTCCAAGCCAAAACAAGAAACTAGTTAGAAATATGCATGATCCTAACTATGTTAAGTGCCTTATGCAACACATGCAATAATGCAACTAAATAGGCTCGGCTATCTGAGATGGCATACGAATGCGACAATTGATGCATGTATTCAAATAGGAATTGAAATACAATGCAGTTTGTATGATGAGCAGAGCCCGGTGCATGCAAGATAAATGGATGATGCAAACATGCATAGCATAAGGCATGCTAATCGAAATATTCCCTAATCTAACCACTGAAAGCGGGTAAATGAAAGGGAGAAAGACGTGGGGTTGGAAGACATTCACACACGCACGCACACTTATTACAACATTTGCCCTCTCGACGGAGGGTCCAAATGAATAAGCTAACTAGCTACACTAATTAAGCTAACTATTACAAATCAACTAATTAACTAACTTAGCTAATTAATTATTACAACACAAATGAATTACTAGCTAATCTAAGCTAATTAGTTACAAATCGAATTAATCAATTAAACACCTAACTAATTAATTACAAAAATGACTAAGCTAACTAGCTAATTAGCTAAGCAATTTAAATGAACGGCCTCCGAAAGTGAGGGATGCATGCATGCTTGGTTGCTCCGCTTCCTCCCGAAAGTCCGTTACTTTGCCACAGGTTGCCTCTGTTTGCATTCGCCTTAATTCCTGAACACCGAACCAATCTCCAGGCTGTTTCTGCTCCAGAACCAGAAAAACTTCTGACCACCTCTGAGCTTGAGAACTGTCGGCCACTTAAAGAGGCTGTAGGCCATTTAGAGTGGCCGGTAGGCCACTTCCTCTGGCCGGTCAGCCACTTGCTTCTGCATTCTCCAATTTTGCTGCAAACAGGGAACAATAGAGGCAAAGCAAGGTCTTTGCAGGATATGTGTGTATAACCACCCTCCTTATCATTTCTCAAGCTCAAAGGAGTGTGGTACTCGACTCTTGGGCCACCAACCGAGCATCGCAATGCACGATGGCCGACAAGCCAAGTTTGTACAAGTTAATGAATGCGCAAATAAGACTCAATGAACCTCCATCCTATCATGCACGATCAAGGGTGTCAGTGACTAAGAAATGTGGCACGTTTCATCACTTCATGTATGAAACGTTTCTTATTTCTTGTGTTTGGATTAACGTCTGATCCAAACACATGCAATGCAACACAAACATGTTATCTTGGCCTGTTTCACTTGGTCCGATTTTGTTTACACATTTTAAGCTTACCAATTAATCCTTTAATTGATTTGGTCCAATGGTGAGAAGTCCTCTAAGGGAAAAGATGGCTCAAGCCACAAGCATCTTGAGCATGAAAGAAGCATCATGCCGTTGGTTAGTAGAAACCCTCAAGAGAAGGCTAAAACCATTAGGCATGAACGCCTCAATTTCGTCCTCAAACCAACAAAGGGCTTAAGACCATTTTCGAAAGTGATGAAACAAATGAAAGATGGAATGCAATGGCACATATTCCAACACTGAAATAGGATGCTAAATGACATCAAAGCATGAAAAAGATGCATGCAAGACATGCTGGGAGTCGAAAGCATTGAAGCAAGCAAATAGCATAACACTAGAACCACGCAACACCATGCTCAAATGACTAATCCAACCCCAAATAGACCTCATGCATGCCAAAACACTAGCTAAAATGGGTTGAAATGATAGCATGAAAGGCAAGAAAACGTATGCTCAAATGATGGCTCGCAAGCGAGGCACAAAGCTTAACTCTCAAGAGCACTTAAAGAGTGATTCAAGTGGAAGCATGGCAAAGATATAAGCTCTGAATTTACATACCAAATGATGCCATATCACACAAACATCACAAATAAGGCATGCTAGGGATCTCAAAACACAAGACTAGTGAAGCCAACTATGCCATAGCTATACAAACCAAGCCCCAAGAGGCCAAGACCACTCAAAACAGTCCTAAAGAATGTCAAAACAATGCCTAAGACATGCTGGAGTGTAGCCAAAATAAGCTAGAATGATAAGCCAAATCACCAAGTACACTAGGCTAATGAGCATAATTGCACTACAAATGCAAAAACCAAACAAGAGGTGGCCCAACCAACCAAAATAAGAGTTAAAGCATGTTAAATAATGGCCAAAAACATGCTGGAGTGGAGTCAATACATGCTAGAATTATAGACTAAGACATGAAGCATGTTAGGCTAGCAAGTAGGATTACATTACAAGTGTATAAAACATGCTAGAGGTGACCAAACCAACCAAAAACAGAGTTATAACATACTAAAATAAGACCAAAAACATGTTAAGATAGAGCCCCAAAAGGGTAAAAAAACATGCCAAAGAGTAAGGCCATCAACACATGCAAACAAGGTACAAAAGGGGGGGACCACCCCCACCTATTTTGGGTCCCAAAGCACACTTTCCACCACTGAAATTCCTCTGGAATTCAGTGGTGAAAAGGGCAAACAAAGGTGATCTCAAAGGCTTTAAAATATGGCTCAAAGCAAAGCAAAATAAGCCACAAAAGGGGGTAGACCACCCCTAACTCAAACAAAGGTTTTTGTATCTGAAAACTAGGCCAAAATAGCATGCAAAGGTGGCCAAACACTTGATCAAAATAAAGCTTAAAGAGGGAAGACACTCACCCTTGAAGCACAACTTTAAAATCAGTAACTTCTGAGCCAAAATCAGTATTTAAGAGCTCAAATGAGACCTCCAAGAACCTTAGCTTCAAGGTAGAGGTGTTTGATCAAGAGTTCCTTTGCAAATGCACCAAGAATTCCCACTTTCAAGCACTTTCAAGCACAAATATATATATATATATATATATATAGAGAGAGAGTAGATTTTTTTGCTCTAAAAAAATCTGACCCCCAAGAAGGGAGAGGCACCTCCCCTTTTATAGATGCATTCAGTGACCAATAGCTGGCACCAAAAATATCTGCAAAAATAGAAAAATGGTCGTCGGCCACTTCCACAAGCCTACCGGCCACTTCAAGTGGCCTACAAGAGGAGAAAGTAGCCAAGAACTGCCAAAAGTGGCCGACAAGCCCTCCCCTCCCTCCAGGCAAGGGGTGACAAGGTATGGTCCAAAAACAAACCAAAAAGAAGAGAGTTAAGAGGTCTCGAGACAAGGCGTTCAGGCGAAAGCTCCGGAAACTCATAACGAGCACAAACATACGCAATCACCGAGTGTACAAACGTTGACATCAAAGTCTTGAGGTCGGTAAAAAATGGGGTGTCTACACTATCCCCCCTCCCCTTTTTTTTTTCCTGGCAATCTAGCCTCTCCGTGAGGGGAATCTTGGCTCCAGCCCTACCTAGTTTTTTTTTTTTTTTTTCAACAAAAGCAATTTTATTGATGAAAATAAAGTATATAAATGACTAATACAAATATCAATAAAAATGAATGTCTGCATAAAGTGTCAAAATAAAACTTAACAATCTCAATTAAGTTGACACTATCAAACAAACCCAATTATCTTCTAATACAATATTAAAATCCGTGAGAAATCAACCGAATCGAAACAATAAAACAAAATAAAAAACACCACCTAGTTAGTGTTATAACATCCAATAAATGTCAATAACTTTCTCTCACTGGCCAGTGCCATGACATTTTTAGATAGAAAGGTTGGTCAAATGCAGAGATCACATGGATCAGAAATCATGCAAGTAGTTAAGAGAAAAAGGGTAAATTAAGTAAATGGTCCCTATAGTTTATATGATGTGTCAATTGAGTTTTTGTTGTTTTAATTTGTTCGATTTTGCCTCTTAATTTAACGGATTATGTCATTTTAGTCTAATAAATAATGGTTGTTAAGTTTGGTGGACGGAAAGTCTACACAATGTGTCAATTTGGTCCATGTAGTTTACACAATGTGTCAATTTGATCCTTATTGTTTTAATTTGCTCGATTTTGATAGGGACCAAATTGACACATAGTTTGATTTTTCGTCCACCAAACTTGGCAACCATTATTTATGGGACTAAAATGATACAATCCTTTAAATTAAGAGACAAAATCGAACAAATTAAAACAACAGGGACCAAATTGACATATTGTATAAATTATATGGACTATTTATATAATTTACCCTAAGAAAAATAACTTAATAAAATTGTCAACTCTAAATTTTTAGTGATCCGTGATAAAAATGGAAGCTAATTTGAAAGAGTATCCTTTTCTTTTTTTCAGGTTTTAAAATTTTAAAAAATAAATAAAGAATGAAAACTTTAGAAATATCATATAGTCAACAGTATGCTTGGCATATAAAAGGGATTTTTTTTAAGGTCCTGATATTAAAATTTTATAGCATAAAGGATACTCAATATTTTTATAATGTCTAAAGTCTCTCAATATCAATCCAGAAAAAATTCGATCTGGAGAATTTCTTTGGACAAATCATAGAAAAAATTCCAAATTTCTCTGGACACATCACAGAGAAAATTTCAAATTTATCTAGACCAACACCACATTTCGCTGGACACATTACAAAGAAAATTTTACACATCTCCAACACCAAATTTCTCTAGAAGAGAATCTGAGAAAGAGCACAGATTATGATATATTACCACCACAGAAGAAGAGCTGAAGAAGAACCCAACCTATCAAGTAAATTGAGAGAGAGAGAGAGAGAGAGAGATCTTCCAAAACAACTTTCAAAAAGTACCCATAGATATCTGTAAAAGCTTTGATCAACAATGGCCTTTTTTAATTTTCCCTTCCAACCTAGAGAAATTTACGAAAACCCAGAGAAAATTCCTTCTAACCTAGAGAAATTCATAAAAGTCTAGAGAAAATTCTCTCAAACCTAGAGAAATTCACATAAACCTAGAGAAAATTCCTTTCAACCCAGAGAAATAATATTATGGATCTCTTCCATTACTAAAAATGGGAGAATGACCTAAGACTAATTTTTTTATAAAAAAACGTATGTATATTAGAATTTCTCTATATAAATTTCACAAGGCAAAAGGAGTGTTCGATTCTAACTGCAAGTAACAACCAAACTCTCTTCAACTAGTATATATAAATACACACACACAGAGAGAGAGAGAGAGAGAGAGAGAGATAGCAACATAACACAGAAGACAAAGGAGCAAAAACGGGTCGGGTCTAATCTCACCTGAGATCGAATGACGGATCCGACTATGGAGCTGTTATAGGAATTGAGGAAGGAGGCTCACAATATAGAGGGCGATCTCGACGTCAAGCTCTCTTCTTACGCCAAGCTCGGCTCTAGGTTCTCCCATAGAGGTTCCATTCTCTCTCTCTCTCTCTCTCCCTTTCTCTCTCTCTCCCTTTCTCTCTCTCTCTCTACATATACATACTTACATAGGTATCTATTTACGCATCTTTGATTCTCAGATCTTGCTCTGCCTTATGAATTCAGTTTGCAAATGAGGTTTGATTTCAGTCAAATTTCTCTGTAATAGATGGGTGTAAGAGTTGAGGGACCTTAGACATCATAAAATAATATTGTGGATCTCTTCCATTACTAAAAATGGGGAAGGAGTTTAGACTAATTTTCCCCATATAAAACTCAATATATTATTAATAGTGAGTCCGTTACACACTGTGTGCAGGAAGAGAGGAAATAATCCGAAGATACGATCAAGAAACTGTGCTATTTTTTATTTTTTTATTTTTTTATTGCAAATGGTATGTATTATACGCTCTAAATATAAAGATTTAGAATTTTAATCATTAGTCATTTTCATTCTTGATTTTGAGATTTTAGTGATTGTCAAATTTATAGTGATTTTGGTTATGGTATTTTTGTATGTACATGTATTGTTATCTCCCAAATTGATTTAGATCCTACCAAAATAAATTCGATTGGAATATAGAATACTTTATTTTATTGGGTAAAATATAAACACATCCCTTGAGATATGATTAAAATACAAATCACCTTTATGGTTTTGAAAATTACGTTTTACCTCATGAGGTTTTTAATTTCATAACAAATCACCCTTTTTATTAATAAATCATCAAGTCAATTAATAGTTTTTAATGATATTAAAAATATGTTTCAATTAATAATTTAAGTAACTTTATTATTATATAAGAGGGCAATTATGAATTTCATTTTCCAAGGAGTGTCATTATTTGATGTAGATACGATTTCCTTTTAGAAGTATGTGTGTTTAGTATCCAAATTCGAATTGGTTCCTGGTCTTGGTAAGAGAAATCTAGTTTAGGCCAAAAAAACATGAGTTTTATTGAATTTACATATGTTTGGGGCAATGCTCTGTGTTTTAGTCTGCTGAATCTGGCAAATCGTATTCTAAGGTCCATGATGAAGCTACACAGGAAGTGAGTTCTTAGGTACGGCTTTACGACTTTTCATCAATTCCCAATGGGGTGTGTGTGTGTGTGAATGTATATTCTTAATTATAGCATGAAATCATCATACTGTGTTTCTTTCTCTTGGAAAAACTAAACAAATGATTTGAATATATTAGCAATATAAATGATGAGAGACCCCTTATATGTATTTCTTCTCTCTTTCTTATATTCCTATACGTATATATGTTTTAAATATTGGAATGTTGCAATGGAAAAATGCAAAAAATCATGTGGTTAGATGGCATTATAACATAAATCAGAATTTCTACGTGATTTGCTGCAGCTAAAAGTTTTTAGCTAGTTTTTGAACTTTATATGTTTTGTCCACACTTTTTTTATATGGAAAAAAGGGAAGTGAGAATGCCGTCTCCTTTTTATTTTATATTTTTTTCTTGTCAAGTTTGGTGACATGGAACATGATTAGGAACTTTTATGGGTTGGTGCAATTTGAAATTACATAATTTTGATACGTGCATGGAAGAACCCACAACATAAAACTACTCGTATATTGCATATTATATGTATGCACTTTTATTATATATTTTTGTGATTTGAATTATATATTTTTATTAGATGACTTATGTAAGTTTTTGAAAATTTACGTAATTTTGTGAATTTAAAACTTCCATGAATTAGACTTATGTAAATTTGTGTTTGACTTACGTATTTCTATAAAATCACTTACGTAAGTTCGTAAAAATGTACATGATTTTGTGAATTATGCCTATAGTGTGCAACCCTTAACACCCAAACACGGATGCAGAGAAGAAAAAAAAAAAAATCCCCCTCCCACCCTCTTCTTCTGCGTCTGTCTTCACCCTTTCAAGATATCAAGCCCTAAGGTTTCAATATTTTTGGAGTCGTCAGAGACGTTTTCATTCCAAATAAAACCAAGAAAGCGACAAAGTCAAAATTCGGGTTCGTCAGGTATGATTGCCAAGTTGCAGCCACAATGGCTGTCCAAAAGGCAATGGGGTGTGGTGTGACGACAAGGAGCTTAAGGTGAAGGTAGCAGCGTTTGGAAAGACGACTTTGTCAAAGCTTTAAGGAAGAACCTAGTGGTCATCAATAAAGAAGGTAAGAATGAGAAGCGGCTTAAATCACCGTCAGGTCGAATACCTACACTGGGGTTTGTTGGTAAAAAATCTTATGTCGAAGCTTTATTTGATGATCCTGCTAGGGGAAGGGAGAGCCGTGTAGTATATGCCAACGAAGTTGGGAATGGTTGGCTTTATGAAAGTCTTATTGTTAAGCTGAAATGCTTCCAAGCTTTTCCCGAGTTTCAAAAAGCGGTTCTTGAAAAAGGTTCTAAGGATATTGTAGTAAAGGAAGGTGGTGGTAGAATGGTCGTAGTCTCATTCAAATCAACTGACCATCTTAAGGAGAATCAAGCCTTACTCCACGACTGTCTGAAGGATTGGTGTGCGTCTGTATCCTTATGGGGGCAGAATGGTTACATTGAACAAGAACGAGGAGTATGGTTAAGCTGCTATGGTGTGCCACTCAATCTTTGGAACAACGACACTTTTATGAAGCTAGGAAGGTTATGGGGGGTGGTACTCCAAATTGATGATGAAACTTCTAATCAAACATCATTCAGGTGTGGGAGAATTAGAATTGCAACTAATTTTATGGATCCCATTAATATAGTTGTTCTGGTGAAGTGCAAAGACAGAAGCTACCCGGTTTGAATCTGTGAGGAGCAAATCGTCATTACCAGGGTGGTGAATGAGGTTTGTATGTGCACTATGCAAGAGTGTCTTAGCTCTAACATGCATGAGAAACAGGAAGAAGAGGTGGGTGATAGCCTGAAGGAAGATGGTGATGATGTGGATGCTGTCATCCATATAGATGTGGCAAGTGAAGATAAGGTGGTAGAGTAAGGATTCTCCAGAGTGATTTTTTTCTAAAGTTTCCTAAAGTACTACAGTGCATGGTTGAGATTTACTGGCAAGTCACATCAATTTTTCTGATGTGACTTGCCAGTAAATCTCAACCACACAATATAACACTCTAGGAAACTTTAGGAAAATTTCACTCTAGAGGATCCTTGGTCAAGGTGGTAACCATACAAAGGACAAAGTTGGTTAATGGTGGGTCCAATAAGGTGGATGGAATGATCAATGTTTCAGATCCATCTTTGGTGGTGGAAACCATGAGTAGAGATATGGGGAACACAAATTGGAATGGGGTGTGTGTAGTTAATGTGGTGGCTGGCAGCCCCTCTAATAATCAGAAGAGTGATTGGGGCAATTTAGGTTAAGAGGTAGGGGTTTCCACGAGTAGGTATATAAAAAGTCTTAGTGGACCATTGATTGTTGGGCCTGGTATAAGGATCCAGGTTATTCTGAAGGAGGCTCAATTGGGCAAAGTTATTGATAAGCCTAATTCAGATACTGAGGTTGTGGAGCAGGCCCATAACTGGATGGAAATTTCTCAAACCCAGGAGTTGGACCATCTTATCTCTGATCCACAGCCCATTGATTGTGTTGGCACTCTTGGGGGAGAACCAAGTAGGTGTGTCATCTTCATCCTAGAGCCAACATCCTCAAGAGAAAAACCATAGTTGCTTAGAAAGGATTCAGAATGAGGATTGGTAGGGATTATCGACTTCAAAGGAGGGGCTTATAGAGTGGTGGTTCACTGGCTATGAAGAAATGGGTTAAAGGTCTGGTGTTCAAAGTTGCTGTTTCAGTGTTTTCACGCTCAAAATCGGAAGGTCAGAGCTCACACAGTGATGATCCTATCATGGCAGAGGCAAGGGAAACAATTAATATGGGGAAAGCTTTGGGCATTAACTTCGATGGATCTGAAGAGGAATCCTTGAGGAAAATTATAAGGATGGAGGAAGATGATGCAAGGAAAGCCGCTTGTAGGGAAGGTGGTGCATCTGTGTAGGGTGTTCCACTTGGAGGTTGGGGAGTGTTCACTGTTCTTAATGAAACTCTTATCTTGGAATATAAAGGGTCTTGGAGGACCTAGCAAAAGGAGGAAAATTAGAACATTACTTAAAGAAAGAAATATTGACGTGGTATTTTTGCAAGAAACAAAGAAATCTGAACTCTCATTTGAGGTAGTTAGATCTATTTGGCCAGTTGAAGACATGGACTATATGTCAGTTGATGCAGCTGGGCTGGCAGGGGGAATTCTGTGTATTTGGAAGCCTTCTGTGTTCTCACTTTCCGAGTGCTGCTGCTCTTGAAGCTTCACCCTTCTATCAGGTACGATTTTACCTCTCTTTACTTGCGTGTTGATTAATATCTACACACTTAATGATGTAGATCGGAGGAATCATGTTTGGAAGGTCTTGTCTAATCTTAAACCAGAATTTAGTGTTCCATGGTGTATTGGGGGGGGATTTTAATGAAATTAGGCCCATAGGGGAAAGAAAAGGGTGCATAAGAGTGGATAGAGGGATGAGGGCTTTTAATGAGTTTATTGAATATTTGGAGCTCTTTGATCTTCCTATGCAAGGTAGACAGTTCATGTGGAGCAACTCAAGTGATAAGGGAAGATGGAGTAGAATTGATAGGATTTTGTTATCTGTAGAGTGGTTGGAAAGATTCAAATTCAGCCTATGGGGCCTTCCTAGAGAAGTGTCCGATCATAGTCCACTTTTATTAATGCAGGATGGTCGGGACTGGGGTCCAAGACCATTTCGATTTTTGAATGCTTGGACTTTGCATCAGTAGTTTCAATCGGTGGTGAAGAAGTCCTGGGAGGAGGTTGGTGTACCAGGTTGGGCTGGTTTTGTGATCCAAGCTAAAATCAGGAACCTTAGATCGGCCTTAAAAAGATAGAATGCAGAGGTTTTTGAAAATGTCCACCTTGCTCTCAAGTCAGCAGAGGAGAAGCTTCATAGTCTTGACCTGCTAGCCGAATCCAGGGACCATGATGACTCTCAGGTTGGCTGCAGGAGAGACCTTAGAAAGGAGATGTGGGCCTTAAATAGGAAGATTGAATGGATATGGCTTCAAAAATCCAGATTGGACTGGTGCATGAAAGATGATAAGAATACAAGATTCTTTCATGTAGTGGCATCAAAGAGGCAAAACAGAAATTTGTTGAGTTCAATTTCAGTGGGAGGGGTGCTCCATGAGGAACCAAGTAGAGTGAAAGAAGAAATATTCCTGCATTTTAAAAGATTAGTCAAGCAGGCCAAAGTTGTCAGGGTATTTCAACTCTATTGGTCATGATGGGGCTATTGTTGGTCTTGAAGCAGAGTTTTCTGAAGAGGAAGTGTGGGCAGCTATTAAAAGTTGTGATGGAAATAAGGCCCCTGGGCCAAATGGGCTTAATTTGATGTGTTTCAAAAAATGTTGGCAGATTTTTAAAGCTGATGTTCTACAATTTTTTAAGGAATTCTATGACAAGGGAAAGTTGGCTGGTGGGGTTAATAGCTCCTTCATTACACTGATCCCAAAAGTTGATGGCCCAGCTACTATTTAAGATTATAGGCCAATTAGCTTGATAGGATCTTTATACAAAATCCTTGCTAAAGTCTTGACAAGTAAGCTGAAGCTAGTGGTTCCTAGACTGATTGTGGAGGCTCAATCTGCTTTCCTTGGGGGTAGAAACATTATGGATGGGGTTTTAATTGCAAATGAAGTTGCTGATTGGTGGAAGAAGAATAGGGCAAAAGGTTTGATTTTTAAGCTGGATTTCGAAAAAGCGTTTGATTCAGTTAATTGGGAATGCCTTATGTCTATGTTGATAGTGTTCGGTATTGGGGCTTGGTGGAGAAAGTGGATTAAGGAATGCTTGCATTCTTCTTGAATTTTAGTTTTGGTGAATCGCTCTCCAACAGTTGAATTTGTCCCTAAAAAAGGTCTCAGGCAAGGGGATCCCTTGTCACCTTTCCTTTTCAATGTTGTTGCTGAGGGGTTGAATGTTTTATTGCAAAGGGCTTTGTCAAGTGGTCTTATCAAGGGGGTTGTTATAGGCCACGGTGATTCGATATCAACTATATCACATCTACAATTCGCAGATGACACTATAATTTTTTGTGAGGCTGTTTGGGAGGAAGTTTTGACAATAAAACGAATTTTGAGATGTTTCCAGTTAGTTTCTGGTCTGAAGATTAATTTCTCCAAAAGTCTTGTGAGTGGAATTGGTGTGCCTGATCAGCTGGTTGAGGAGTTTGCTAACAGACTTTATTGCAAAAGCAAACACCTACCCTTTCCATACCTTGGTTTGCCTTTGGGTGCCAATCCCAGATTGAGAAAAGCTTGGAGTCCAGTTGTTGATAAGGTTAGAGGCAAATTGGCATCCTGGAAGAGAAAGCTACTATCATTTGGGGGGAGGCTAACTCTAATTAAATTAGTCTTGTCTTGTTTCCCCATTTATTATCTTTCTATCTTTAAGATGCCTATTTCTGTGGTTAAAGAAGTTGAAGGGCTGCAAGCATCTTTTTTGTGGGGTGGATTTGATTTGAAAAAAAAGATTCACTTGGTTAAATGGGCTGAGGTGTCTAAAAGTAAAGATGAAGGTGGGCTTGGGGTTAGGAAAATACATGAGGTGAATGATTGTTTGTTGGCTAAATGGTGGTGGAGGTATGGTGTTGAGGATAATGCACTTTGGAAGAAAGTTATCTGCAGTAGGTATCAACCAGCTGGTGGGAGGTGGTTGCCTAATTTTACTGTTACAGTTAATCTTTCAGTAGTATGGGGGGTTATTCTTAGTATATCCCAATCAAATCCAAAACTTCTGAATCTTTTTTGGGAAAACACTCAAATTGTGGTTGGGGATGGGGCCAGAGTGAGCTTCTGGTTGGATCAGTGGCTTGGGACTCAATGTTTAAAATATAACTTCCCCTGACTATTCAGTTTGTTAAATGAAAAGGGCATCTCTCTAAAGTTGTTGGTTGAAAGAAATCGCTGCTTCAAAGGTTAGAACCTTAATTTTCGTAGAGCTTTATTTGCCTGGGAGGTTGAGGAGTTGGACAGATTATACACCATACTGAACCAGTCTCTGATTCGAACCTGCAATAAGTTGGATCAATGGAAATGGTTGCCATGCTCATCAGGTCAGTCTAGCTACTCATCTCTTTATCATCTACTACTGTCTTCTGGTTCTATGGGGGTATCAAAAATGTTGTGGTCTAATGTCTCTCCTCCAAAAGTTCAGTTCCTCGGGTGGTTGGTCTGGAAGGGGAAGTTAAAGACTTCAGTGTTCCGTAATAGAATTGGTGTTTTGGGTCATATTGTTTCTGTGAATTGTGTGTTCTGTCGGTCTCATGTGGAAATAGTATCTCATGTCATGCTTTTGTGCCCCTATGTTTGGAAAATCTGGTCTGATCTATTGAATTGGTGGGGGCTGCAATGGATTGTACCTACTACAGTGGCGGATCTTTTTCTCTGGTGGAGTGGATTTAAATGGAGGACGCTTGAGAACAAAATATGGAGAGCAATGCCTTTGGCAATTATGTGGTATATCTGGAGGTTTAGAAATGAAGTTGTGTTGAATGGAAAGGAAGCTGTGTTGGGAGAGATTTGTGAATTAATTAAGTTGAGAATCATTTTTTGGGTGAAAGCTCACACCATGGGTTGCTCTTACACAGTGCAGGATTTCATGTCTAACCCGCAACATATTAGAAATGGAGTTTAGGCGGTGCTGGGGAGTTCTGTTTGGTTTGTGTCCAGTTGTTGGCACATGTTCTATTTTGGTGAGCTGCTGTGTTTCAGGCTGTAGAGGTTCAATGGTGTGTTGGGATGATCTTGGCTGTAGAGATGCTATGTTTCAAGGTGTAGAGGTTCAATGGTGTGTTGTGTCCAGTTGCTGGTTCGGTTGGGTGTTCCTTTGTGTATTAATACTGCTATAGTTGGCTTTCTGGGTTCAGTTCCATTATATTGGCAGCATGTTGGGATGATCTTGGTTTGTTGCTTCTGCTGGAATTGGTTTAATGGGCTTAGAACCATCTCATTGGCAGCAGGTATTCATTTCTTGTTTTCATCTCCAATTTGGGTCTGATCCGGTGTTGCCCCTAAGGTAGTGGTGTTGGGTTGTTCTGTTGGTTTTGTATCTGGCTACTGGCAGTTGTTTTGGTTTTGGTGAGCTGATGATGTTTGCTGATGTAGTGTCTTGGTGTTGAAAACAGAGGTTAACTTGGTGGGCTGCTGCTGAGTGTGCTGAGTGTGTTCTGATGGTGTTTTGTTTTGCCTTGTGCTTCTCTTTTTTTTTTTTGGCTTCGGTTGGTTTCTCACCAACTCTTGATGGTGTGCTAGTAAGGGATTGGGTGGTCATATTGGTGCCAACTTAATTGGGATTGATATGTCTCACTATGATGCTTTTTGCACCCATCCCTCTTTTTTTCTTTTTTTGTTGTCATAAATTCTTTGTTTCATCAATAAAAGTTTTCTTTTGCCGATCAAAAAAAAAAAATTATGAAAATATGAGATCCATTGAAAATATATATTTTAACTATTATATATATATATATATATATATATATGATAATAGGAAATTGATTGTTCTTGAAATTATTTTTAAGAGAGTTCGGGCGAGGATTTCTCCGGCTTTTAAAACAAGCATCAGTCACAACTGGATTGGGTTTTGATTGTGTATACTAGTTAGAGCATCTCTGTTTATTTTATTTTTTCAGTTAAAACTGTGAATAAAGTAAATTATCAAATTTCAATTTCATCAAATTAGCTATCAAATTAGTTATTTTAATTTTGATAATTTTTATTCAACAAATGTACTTAGTAGTTTTAACTAGTTAAACAGTAAAAGATATTGTTTTTGATATGTTAGAGTTACTTGTATTTGAGTTTATAAAAGATAATTTAAAATAAAAATAGCATTTAAATAATGTAGGCTAAAATAAAGAGTTTCATAGAGAGTGCATTGAAAAAGCGAATAGCTGAAATAAAAAAGTTAACTTTTGAATTAAAATATAACAAAATTTTAACTAGTTTTATAAAAATGTTCTAAGATGGGTTTGAAGGCTGTAAAGTAAGCATATTTCAATCCATGATCATTTTGGTGTTTGGTGTTTGTTTTTATTAATTGTGTTTAATTTTTTTGATTTAGGGTAAATTACAAATATATTGTTTGAGATTTGTTTCAAATACAAATTATTTCCGTGATATGAAAAATTACAAATATTCCATTGTCTAAATTTTTTATTCAATAGAATTTACTGAAAAAGAGAAATTCATACCTGCTCTCCTATAACTAAAGGAGGAAGATGCCGCAATCAAGATTTGGATTCGTACGGTATAGTTGTCTAGTGGAAGCAAGAATGGCAGTTCAAAAAGCAAATGGACTATGGTGTGACAACAGAACATTGAAGGTAAAAGTAGCAGAGTTTGTTAAAGGTAAGGAAGTTAGGCAGGGGCCATCAGAGATATCAGTTAGTAGGAGAGGTGTAGGTAGTACTAGTAGGGCTCCTGTTGCAGTACTAGGAAGAAAGTCATATGCCTAAGCTGTGAGTGGAAGAGGACTAGTAGCCAATACAAGTATAACCATAAGTGGCAGCAAAATTTTGAAGGGTTGTGTGATTCTATCAAGCTTAGGATTGCAATGTGGGTCAAAACCTCAAGCCTCTCATTGAAGTACTCAGTGAGTGACATTATATATAATTTACAACAAATTAAACTCTGCATATAGGGTGTTAGTTGAGTTGCTGTTGGGTGTGGCTGCTGCTGGTTTGAATTTTGGATGTGGTTTATTGCTGTGTGTGGCAGTTGTTTTTTGTTCCTTTATCTTGTTATGTTGTTTGTTATGTGACTAACTCATGCCCCTCCTTCAAGTACTCAGTCAGTGTCATTATGTATAAGCTAAAAAAATTAAACTCTACATATAGGTTTGGTTGTTGCCACTTTGAATATTGGGTGTGGCCTGTTTATTGCGTGGCTACTGCTGCTTTGTTCCTCTGCTTTGTTCAGCTAGTGTTGGATCCTCACCAACATTGTGCTTTATCTATATTTCTTTCTTTCTTCTTTCCTCTTTATTGATGTAATCTCATGTGAAATGTATGTTTTTTTCACTAATAAAGATTTTGTTTTACTGACACTATAGTTAAAGATCACACTTTGACAAAAAAAAATATCTCACTTTTATTGGAAGTGTGATAAAAAAAAAATTAGATTGATATTTTAATCACACTTAATTTTATTGAGTGTGATAATATTCATTTTTTATGTCACTTTTCAATTAAGTGTGATTATATATATTTTTTTAATCACACATTCTAATTAAAGTGTGATTATATATACTACTAATTTTTAATCACACTTTTTAAATAAGTGTGATTATATATATATATTTTAATAATACATTATAATTAAAGTGTGATTATTTATATATTTTTTAATCACACCTTCTAATTAAAGTGTGATTATATATACACTACTACTTTTTAATCATACTTTTTAAATAAGTATGATTATATATATATTTTTTAATCACACATTCTAATTAACGTGTGATTATTTATATATTTTTTAATCACGCCTTCTAATTAAAGTGTGATTTTATATACATTACTACTTTTTAATTACACTTTTTAAATAAGTGTAATTATATATATATATATATATATATATATTTAATCACACTCTACTACAAGAAAAAGCATCTTTAGCGACTAAAAAACACCTTTGGTCGCTGAAAGTATATGTTTTGGCGACTAAAAAAGTATTAGTAGCCAAAAGTATAGGTTTTGGCGACTAAAAATTTGTTCAGTTGCCCATATGTGGCTTTTACCGACTAAAAAAATTTTAGTAGCCAAAAGTAAGGCTTTTTGGCAATTAAAAAAAATTTAGTAGCCTAAAGTGAGACACTGAGCGACTAAAAAGATGTTTGGTCGCCAAAAGTGAGACATTTACCGACTAAAAAAATTTTAGTAGCCAAAAGTGAGGTTTTTTGGCAACTAAAAGAAATTTAGTAGCCAAAACTGAGGCATTAGGTGACTAAAAAGATGTTTAGTAGCCAAAAGTGAGGCTTTTTGGCGACTAAAAAGAAGTTTAGTCACAAAAAAGTGGTAATTTTAGCCCGAGAATTAAATTTTTTAACGACTGAAAAATAATTAGTAGCCAAAAGTATAGAATTGGTGACTAAAATTATATTTAGTTGCCAAAAGTGGTCTCTTTTTTTTTCTAGTAAATAATTTATTTTTACATAAATTATGTTCAATAAAAAATAATTATCTTTATATATATATACTTTTATATTAATACGGGTCTATATACTATATAAATAATATATGTTGCATATATAATCATATGGTATTATAGAGGTGCAGTAAAAAAAATGTGTTGTAGAAGGTTTATGGTGTGAGAGAAGTTGATGGTTTGAATCTCTACAAGAGCAAATGAGAAGTTAGTGAGTGTAATTTTTTTTTTTTTTCACGAATGAGCTTTTGGCGACTAAAAGGTTTGATCTAAATGTTATTAATTGCACTTAAAATGTGTGATCTAAATATTTTTAATCATATTTAAAAAGTGTGACCTAAATATTTTTAATTACACTTAAAAAGTGTGATCTAAATGTTATTAATCGCACTTAAAAGGTGTGATTAAAAATGACCCTTTTTAATCACTCCCAAAGATCATACTTAATAAAACATTAAAGGTGTGATTAAATAACATACATCACACAAAAAAAATGTGATTTTTACCTATTTTTATAGTAATGTGAAAAAAAAAGTAGGTAATAAATTAAGAATTGACATTTATTCAACTATATCATTGTAGAGAGAATTATGAATACCTTTTGAGCATCTCAAATATTTTTCATTTTTTTCCCTCTGCATCTCTCGGTTTGTGTTCTCTATGTCGACTGAATAGATGCAAGCCCTTAGATGTTGTTTTAGACACGTGTGCGGTGGATAAAATGTGTGTAGAGGTGTATGGACTAAAAAAGTATGGAGATGAATGACTCCTTGCATTAGAGATTAATGATACAAGAATCATAATTTAAGGGCTAAATATATAATTAACCCCATTATTAAATAACCGAAGGAAATGTGCATCATGTACATTATGGAATTGTGGTTGTTGTTTTAGTTATGAGTGAAAATATCTTTGGTTACGTCTCAGATAATATTGGGTGATGACTTGTTTTGGTATTAGTCATGATTCATTATAATGTTGGTTATTATCTATTGTAGTTATTATTTTAGTTATAATTGAAAAAAAAAATTAATTATACCTCAAGTGATATTTGATTATAAATCATTATGTTTGTTTTAGTTATACGACTGAAATGATTTAGTTATGGTGTTTATGTACCAATACCACAAATTATCATATATATAGTTTTTTTTTTTATTTTTTAATCGACAAAAGAAAATTTTATTGATAATAATCAAAACAAAGGATTACACATCAATAAAAAATCATAGGGAACAAAATTGCGTCATAGTTGAAACATGAACATCACATAAATTAATAAAACAATAGTGTAATGTAGAAGGACCTAGTTAGTAATTTTTGGGGGGTTTGACTTCTTTTAAATTATCATATCAACTTGAGCTAGTGTTTAGGTTTAGTAGGCCCATTTTAGAATCGATTTTGGTGATTTGAAGTGTTCACTTTTTAGGTTTCGTGAAGTACAATATTCATGTAAAAAATAAAGATGATTGGATATCAGTAATTATATGTATGAATCATATTTGTTTTAAAAAAATAAACGACAAATATAATTTTAAGAATAGCCATTCATTTTTTATAATATAAATTTGATTCCAACATATAGTTACTGATATTCGATTATTTTGATGTGTTGCATACATATTTTACTCAACAAGTCCTAAAAAGTGAACGATTTAGATCATCGAAATCAGTCTTAAAATCAGCTTAGCAAACCCAAATACTCCCTTAAGTTGAGATAACCAATATGAAAAAAAATTAACCTTTTTTTTTATTCATTAACAAGAGAAACTTTATTGATTAAATAAGAGGACATAAATAACTGATACAAATATCAATAAAGAGAGGTGAGTGTACAAACACCAACAAATATAAAATAACTGATACAAAAATCAACAAACTGTTGGACAATCTTCACTGTATTTAAATAGATTAAATTCTGTTGTGTACAAAACAACAACAAGAATAAAAGAAATAGATAAAATGAGAGAATTTGTTTGATTACAAAAATCAAACTCAAAATAAAAATAAATAAATAAAACCACAGATTTTATTTTGTTACAAAAACAAAATTAAAATCTGATTAAATAAACAAATAAAAAACAGAATAAAATTAAACAACTTACTTGGTTAATTTATTTGAATAACTTTTCTGATCAAGTCCAGTGTTTAACACTGTGTCCTTAAGACAGATTCGTCCTCTCCACGGTGCTTTCAGAATTCGGACGTCTATCTCCCAGGATGAAATGATCTACCACAAACAATAGCAGCACTACTAATTGTTTGCCTTACGAACACACTAAGTGTTTACACTCTTTCTTTCGGAAATAAAATGCAGCAAGATGAAGAATATAAATAGCAGAAGTGAAATACGAAATTTCTGAATGGAAAACATCAAATGAGGGTGGTCCTATTTATAGATGTGAAGGTGGCTCTTGGTTTTGAATTGAACAGGTATGTGGCTCTTGGTTTTGAATTGAACAGGTACGATACCTGTTGGTTTTGAATTCAAACAGATAGCAAAACGGGAAGGGCTCTGTTTGGATGAGCAATAAATCCAAATCCGTTTAATTCTGTTTGAAAACGGGAAGGGCTCTGTTTGGATGAGCAATAAATCTAAATCCGTTTAATTCTGTTTGAAAACGGGAAGGGCCCTGTTTGGATGAACAAAAAATCCAAACCAATTTAATTTGAATTCTGGATTTTATTTTAATAAAAAATAAAATTAAATTCAAATGTTTTTGGCCCAAAAAGATTAGAAGCCCAACCCAACCACGCACCTGCGCCCAAGCCCAGGCCCAGCCCAGCCTGCCCGACCGGACGGCCGGCGGCGGCGGCGCGCGTGGTGATTTTTGGGTCCAATGGGTCTAGACCATTTTGCCCATAACCTCTCCCTCTAAAACACTTGGGTACCCCTTGGGGCACACCCCAAGTATCTCACCCTAAGCCTTATAAACCCTTTCAAAACTTCCCACCAAATCAATGTGGGACAAGCCAATTTACCACCTTAAGGAATTTCCACCAAAACTCCATTTTCATGGAGCACGCTTTGATTTCAATTTTCCATTCACTCGGTAATGGTTTTGAGCAACCAAATATACCACGTGAATCACAACGCGGCATAGAACGCGTTACCACTTTGACCCGAGTAAATCGACACTCGGGGCCCACCTAAAAACTAGACCGAACTTAGGAAAAAATTCTGGTTTTATCCAGAATTTTATAACCATTTCCAACAATCCCCCGCATGAATGGAATTTGATGACAACGGAAATGCAACAATATGCAGACTTTAACGAAAGAGTATAAGTCGAAAATATCTTGCATCAGGATAGGTAGTTTTCGGCTTTGAACCTTCCCTAGTGATAACCTATCGGACTTACTGGCTAACCAATGGACGCGATGCCTTGAATTGTTCAGCCGTTTGTGTAAGCCAAGACAATAGATTTCACACAAAATATCTTCGAACACATCGTGGTTCACTGTTGTGTTCATTTTGGCCTTGAACGCGCCTGGTTTTCATAAGTGTTTCTAGAGAATTTAGCCTTTTCATTCTCATAGAACCGGCCCCAGTTCAACACTCATATAGGTGATTCTTATTGTGAGTATCTCCTTATACTCATCTTGATTTTATGCCTTAATCAAGATATAAGTAATCATTAAAAGCAAAGCTTATCCTTATACTCCTGCATACAACATATGTTGCAGATATCACTCTCACCATAGGAATGGGTAGGAATTTTAATCCCTTGGTGATTTCTGGCGAGCCATACATAACTTAGTTGTCCCTTTGAACTTAGTTCTTGTGATCTCCAGTCATATAAGTAGGGTTACCATTATGACGACTCTTATGTAATAGGCTTTAATCCCATCCCCTTCGATGAACTATACACTAGCTCTTTTGTCAAACCTTTTGTTAACGGATCCGCAATATTCTCTTTAGATTTTATATAATCTATTGAGATTATTCCGTTTGACAACAATTGCCTTACGGTATTATGTCGACGACGAATATGTCGTGACTTACCATTATACATATGATTCTGTGCCCTGCCTATTGCAGATTGACTATCACAATGAATGCAAATAGCTGGCACAGGTTTTGGCCACATTGGAATGTCTTCTAAGAAGTGACGAAGCCATTCTGCTTCTTCACCTGCTTTGTCTAAAGCAATGAACTCGGATTCCATTGTGGATCGTGCGATGCAAGTTTGTTTCGTGGACTTCCAAGAAACAGCAGCGCCTCCTAGAGTAAAGACATATCCACTAGTGGATTTTGAATCTTTAGTATCCGATATCCAATTGGCATCACAATAACCTTCGAGTACTGCTGGATATCGAGTAAAGTTCAAACCATGATCACGAGTAAATCTTAGATATCTAAGAACTCGAATGATCGCTTTCCAATAGTCTTCTCCAGGGTTACTAGTGTACCTACTCAATTTACTGATAGCATAAGCTATATCAGAACGAGTACAATTCATTAGGTACATTAGGCTTCCAATGATTTGGGAGCATTTTAACTGAGACACTGCATCACCTTTATTTTTTGATAAATAAAGACTGATGTCTACATGTGTTCTAGCTAAATTCAAATCATCCTTGATAAATTTATCAAGAATTTTCTCAATATAATGAGATTGAGATAATGCATATCCGTCAGATGTTTTAGTAATTTTCATTCCTAATATAACATCTGCGACCCCCATATCTTTCATATCAAATCTTTTGTTAAGCATCTGCTTAGTTGATTTGATCATGTTTTGACTGCTTCCAATGATAAGCATGTCATCTACATAAAGACAAACTATGACATATCCTTGGTCAGTGTTTTTAACATAGACGCATTTGTCACATTCGTTTATCTTAAACCCATCAGTAAGCATTGCATGATCAAATTTTTCATGCCATTGCTTAGGTGCTTGTTTTAATCCATAAAGGGATTTTACAAGTCGACAAACTTTTTTTTCTTGCCCTGATACTACAAACCCTTCGGGTTGTTCCATATAGATCTCTTCATTTAGATCACCGTTTAAGAAAGCTGTCTTAACATCCATTTGATGTATTTCTAAATTAAACAACGCTGCTATAGCAATAAGCATGCGAATGGATGTTATTCTTGTCACAGGGGAATATGTGTCAAAATAATCCAAACCTTCCTTTTGTCTGTAACCTTAACAACAAGTCTTGCTTTATACTTGTCAATTGAACCATCTGCTTTCATTTTTCTCTTGAATATCCATTTATATCCAAGAGGTTTAGAACCTGGTGGTAGATCCACCAATTCCCAAGTATAATTTTGCATAATGGATTCAATTTCATTATTAACAGCCTCTTTCCACAAAGGTGCTTCAGGACCTGCCATTGCTGCCTTAAAGCTTTGAGGTTCATTTTCTAACAAGTATGTCAGAAAATCTGGACCAAAGGATTTTGATGTTCTTGCTCTCTTACTTCGCCTAGGTTCATCATTAGTTAAATCCTGTTGGTCGAGACTATTACTAGTCTCTTGTGTTTGATTGTCATTAGTCTCTTGACTTTGTGTACAATCATAAGTTCTTTTCTGTGAACTTAATTCCTGTCCTTTCTTGTAAGGAAAGACATGTTCAAAAAACACAGCATTCCTTGACTCTATAATAGTGTTCACATTTATATCAGGTATATCTGATTTATAAGTCAGAAACCGATATGCACTACTATTCTGAGCATAACCAATAAACACACAATCTACTGTTTTTGGTCCAATCTTAGTCTTTTTAGGAATAGGTACTTCAACTTTTGCCAAACACCCCCACACTTTTAAGTATTTGTAGGAAGGTGGTCGACCTTTCCACAATTCATAAGGAATGCTTTTGGTTTTCTTGTGGGGTATTCTATTAAGAACATAATTAGCAGACAATATTGCTTCCCCCCACAAGTTCTGTGGCAAGCCTGAACTTAGTAACATGGCATTCATCATTTCTTTTAGGGTTCTATTCTTCCTTTCAGCAATTCCATTTTGCTGTGGAGAATAAGGGGCTGTAGTTTGGTGAATAATGCCATGTTGTGCACAAAATTCATTTAATGGTGCATCATATTCACCACCCCTATCACTTCTAACCATTTTAATGGTTTTACCAAGTTGATTTTCAACTTCTGTTTTGTAGAGTTTAAACATTTCTAAGGCTTCATCTTTACTTCTAAGTAAATAAACATAACAATATCTTGTGCAATCATCGATAAAAGTTATGAAATACTTTTTGCCTCCTCTAGTTTGAATAAATTTTAAATCACATACATCAGTGTGAATTAATTCTAGAGGTTCGGTTTTTCTTTCAACCGATTTAAATGGAGCCTTAGTTAGTTTCGCTTCTACACAAATTTCACATTTATGATTAGGATTAATTTCAAACTTTGGTATATGATCTAAACCAATTAATCTACGCGAAGCATCAAAATTCACATGTCCTAATCTACCATGCCATAAATTTGACTCAAGAATATAAACAAAAGATGTGTTATTCTTATTCATAGCAACTTTCGGTACAACTGTCATTACATTCAACTTAAAGAGACCATCACTCATGTATCTCTTACCAACACACATACCACTCTTTGTTAATACAAATTTATCAGACTCAAATACAAGCCTAAAACCATTTTTACTTAACAAAGACCCAGAAACTAAATTCTTCCGGATGTCAGGTACATGCAGTACGTTGTTAAGGGTCAGTTCTTTCCCTGATGTCATCTTCAAGATTACTTTCCCTTGTCCAGCCACAGTAGAAGTAGAAGAATTTCCCATGAAAAGTTGTTCACCATTTGCAGCCTCATTGTAGGTAGTGAACATCTTCTTGTCCGCACATATGTGACGAGTTGCTCCAGTGTCAACCCACCACTCTTTGGGATTTCCCACCAAGTTAGCCTCAGACACCACAGCAGAAAGGTTGATGTCATTCACTCTGTCAGAGATGTAATCCAATTCTGTTACATTGGCCTGATTGGTGGTCTTCTTACTTGTACTTCCATGATTCTTCTTAGGGTGGCGGCAGTCAGAAGCTCGATGTCCAGTTTTGCCACAGTTATAGCATTTTCCTTTGAATTTCTTGCTACTATCGCCTTGTTTAGGACCATCTCCAGTAAATTTCCTCTTTTTGTTATGTGGTTTATGAACTTGTTCAACCACATTAGCCTTGGACTCAATAGGATTTTTCCCATTCCTCTTTTCAGCCTTTCGGTTATCTTCTTCAATTGTTAATCTTACAATCAATTCATCCATAGTCATCTCTTTGCGTTTATGTTTTAAATAATTTTTGAAATCTTTCCAAGCCGGTGGTAACTTTTCCACTAAAGCAGCGACTTGGAATGACTCGCTAAGAGACATACCTTCTGAATGAATATCATGCAAAATTATTTGAAAACTTTGAACTTGAGATATTACCGTTTGGGAGTCTACCATAACAAAGTCCAGAAATTTACCGACGACAAATTTATTCGTGCCGGCGTCTTCTGTCTTGTATTTCTTCTCCAAAGAATCCCACAATTCTTTTGCTGTTTTCAGAGGACTGTATACATTATACAGCATATTGTCAAGGCCATTTAGGATGTAGTTTCTGCACAGGAAATCTGAATGTTTCCAAGCATCTACAGCGGCAACAACTTGCCGATCACTTTCACCCTCTTTAAGTGCTGGAGCCTCTTCATGGAGAAACCGGGCCAAATTAAGAGTTGTAAGATAGAACAGCATCTTCTGCTGCCATCTCTTAAACTCGGTACCATTAAATTTTTCCGGTTTTTCTCCATGATTGATTGGTACATGAACATGGTTCTGGATAGGGACCGATGTAGGTGTAACAATAGGAGTACCACTGCCAGATGCAGTTTCAGTTGTAGTAGCCATAATCTCTGATTACAAAAATCAGAAAATATTAAAACACAAATTAATTTTCTAGTTACTAAAACCAGAAAATAATTATAACAACAAAATAATTTTATTTTCCTTGTTACTCAAACTAGAAAAATAAAATATAACAAGAATTTTCTGTAATACCAAATAATATTCTGAATTGTTAATGACACCAGTATCGTACTACTAGTTGTTGTCAAAGAAAAGAGACAGTATATTACTACTATCTGTCAAATAGCATAAATCACTATTTGTTTTTCCAACCAGAATATTAATTTGAAAACACAGAAAATTAAATACAATGAAGATACCCAAAAAGGAATCTGTCTTAAGATTGTTGGATAATCTTCACTGTATTTAAATAGATTAAATTCTGTTGTGTACAAAACAACAACAAGAATAAAAGAAATAGATAAAATGAGAGAATTTGTTTGATTACAAAAATCAAACTCAAAATAAAAATAAATAAATAAAACCACAGATTTTATTTTGTTACAAAAACAAAATTAAAATCTGATTAAATAAACAAATAAAAAACAGAATAAAATTAAACAACTTACTTTGTTAATTTATTTGAATAACTTTTCTGATCAAG
This sequence comes from Camellia sinensis, assembly GCF_055761805.1. Taxonomy (NCBI): domain Eukaryota; kingdom Viridiplantae; phylum Streptophyta; class Magnoliopsida; order Ericales; family Theaceae; genus Camellia; species Camellia sinensis. The sequence goes on from NC_138972.1 coordinate 68,809,210, forward strand.
TCCAGTGTTTAACACTGTGTCCTTAAGACAGATTCGTCATCTCCACGGTGTTTTCAGAATTCAGACGTCTATCTCCCAGGATGAAATGATCTACCACAAACAATAGCAGCACTACTAATTGTTTGCCTTACGAACACACTAAGTGTTTACACTCTTTCTTTCGGAAATAAAATGCAGCAAGATGAAGAATATAAATAGCAGAAGTGAAATACGAAATTTCTGAATGGAAAACATCAAATGAGGGTGGTCCTATTTATAGATGTGAAGGTGGCTCTTGGTTTTGAATTGAACAGGTATGTGGCTCTTGGTTTTGAATTGAACAGGTATGATACCTGTTGGTTTTGAATTCAAATAGATAGCAAAACGGGAAGGGCTCTGTTTGGATGAGCAATAAATCCAAATCCGTTTAATCCTGGGCGCGGACGCGGGTGCGTGGTGATTTTTGGGTCCAATGGGTCTAGCTCATTTTGCCCATAACCTCTCCCTCTAAAACACTTGGGTACCCCTTGGGGCACACCCCAAGTATCTCACCCTAAGCCTTATAAATCCTTTCAAAACTTCCCACCAAATCAATGTGGGACAAGCCAATTTACCACCTTAAGGAATTTCCACCAAAACTCCATTTTCATGGAGCACACTTTGGCTTCAATTTTCCATTCACTCGGTAATGGTTTTGAGCAACCAAATATACCACGTGAATCACAACGCGGCATAGAACGCGTTACCACTTTGACCCGAGTAAATCGACACTCGGGGCCCACCTAAAAAATATACCGAACTTAGGAAAAAATTCTGGTTTTATCCAGAATTTTATAACCATTTCCAACACAAACACCAATGACTTTATTTTGTCTTTGGAGGGGAGTGAAAAGCAGGAGGCTCATTTAGCTTCTACATTTCTTGATTTTTGCAGATGATTTTAGTCCTTTGAGTTGTGTTGTGATTCGTTTGGTGGATTTATTTGGCATCAAAGAGTCGTATTTGCTTTAGCTTCTCCTATGTTAGCCCTTTGACTCTTGCTTTTCTCTTGTCTTTTGCTGTTTGTACTTTAATTTTGTTGTTGGTTGCTCACCAACAAATAGGTTGTTTCTTTTGTGTTTGCACATGATTTTGCTACAAGCTTATGTGTCAAACTAGTTGAGATATGTTCTCCAAACTATGATGTGGCTTCAACACCTCGATTTTTTGTATTGTTGTAATACTTTTGTGCTTTTGCAAATTACACTAATAAAATGTTCATTTGTCGATAAAGAAAGAGGTTTATTAATACCTTAATTTGGATCTTAGGTTCACTAATTATAGATAATTTTGTTGTTTCCCTCTTCAAACTATGGATGGCAGCAAATCAAATTTTTCGGATTTTGCGTGTAAATTTTTTAAACTCAATTATTTTAGTAAGACACTTTCATATTTTACTATAATCTTGACAGTTTTAACCTATCTACCACTAAACTTTACCCTACCCAATCAATGCTATCTTAAACCATTTATATTAAAGTCAAGTCAGAACAAATAAAATTGAGTCGGGAAATTTTTCCATCCATACATCAAACTTTAAAATGAAAATAAAAAAATAAAAAAAAATCATTTTTAATTCTTTACACTTAGACAACAAGAGAAAAATTTACTTATACCGGATTTGATTTTCCCTTTACTTTTTTTTTTCTCTCTCTTATTGTCTAAGTGTAAAAAATTAAAAATGATTTTTTTATTTATTATTATTTTTATTTTCATATTGCAAATCCCACTCCAAATAGAAATACCATGGTTATATAGGGAGATTACCCTCCATCTACTCATGTAGTAATAATTTGATGATCTTGGAGTAATATTTCACACCATTTATGTTTTGATTTGACACTTGGCTAGTTATTTCTAAGAAAATAATATAAAAGTGATAAATTCATCTATTTAAATCAATAAAAATCAAATTAGAACACTCATGTGTGAATCTACACTCATTTATGAACATACATCGTCACCAAACATATGAAACAAACCAATAGGCAAAGAACAAATTAAACCTGAAATAATTAGGAAAAGTTTACAATTATCAATTCAACTGAATATGGAAACCTCAATGTTGGAATTTGGAAACTAAATTATTGATGCCTAGAACACAGAAATAAGAGAATTTTTAAAAAATTCTTGACATGGATTTCTTTTGCTTGGCTCAATTGAAAACCCTACAATTCTTTCTAATTTCCCCAGCATTTCCAACAAGAACTTCAATTCCCCCCATCTTCACTATGGCCTTTGTGAAACCTTGTTGGAATCTAATCGCATTGCTTGCAAAACCCGTCACAATAGGAGCACTAGCTTTATCCAAGGCAAGTTATTGATCAATCTGCATCACACCTCTCTTCAACTTAATTTGATGGTAGTACTCGTTATCAAATATGAAAGATGTGTTTTGATCCAAAAATGCAGTTGGGTCCTGACTCAACGGCCTCGATTGTGTCCCACAAAGCTGGAGTAACTTAGAAACTAGGGTTGGGTCCATTGTCGGGTCAGGTTTCCCAGATCCTTGGAAGTTTGAAAGCCGATTTTGAAAAAAACCACAGTGAGCAACACCAATAGTGTGTGCACCCAAAAGGGTGACCATGTCATTGAGAGTTAGTTTTTTGGCTGTGAAGAATTTGAGTGCCTGTGAGACAGAAAGGGATGGGCCTGGCAAGTTCACGAGGTTCGGGTTGGAGACCAAACCATCTCGCCTGCCAGTTGGGACAGTGTAATTGGGCCCACCGGCTAGGGCCACTGAGTCTCGGGTTGCCAGAGTTATGATGTCGGCACAAGAGACTGTTCCGGGACATGCGGCCTCAAGGTTTGACTTGGCCTCGTCGATGAGATCGAATCCTCGGACAGACTGGTTTGGAAAGGCATCTTTTTCCGATTGCGTAGTCTGCGTTGAGTCAATGAGTATGGATGCATCACAACCCTATAAGCAGTTTTCACCCGACAAAAGAATTAGAGCTTTGTAATCATGCATAAATGTGTAATTCTTTTAAAATGAAACAAAATGGAACTTGGTGATAAAATTATTTTACTTGTATTTGACCAAACTTGAATCTAAAAGAAAATGTTTTGGAGATGTGGTAGGATCGAGTACAAGAGTAGGTAGGTCAAAATTAGTATAAAGTTTGAAATTATTTGACTAAGATAATTGAGTTTAAAGTTAAGAACTCACACACAAAATCTAAAAATCCCAACCCATTGCCATCCCAAACTTAAAGTTTGATATTGTTGAAAATACAAGTCATCTTGACGTTTCGTTTTTTGATGTTTTCTTATTTTTGAAAAAATTTCAAGGTAATAAAATGATGAAAAATGACATGCTTATGAAAATATATACATAATTTATGACAAGTATAATGTGATAATAACATTGGTAAAACAACACAACCACAAAGAGCCCAATCATTCTCTATAAAATTGTTGTTCATAACTAATATAGCTGTTCACCAACAATACTATTGATTGAGATGTTATAATATTTTTTTCCCACAGCTGATAACTTTAGAAAATTTACAACTCCATTACTAGATTCTTGATATGCATCACTTGATACTCTTATTATTTATATTTTGGCTGATATCAAATCATCTCTCGATAATGCCATTTAAAGCTTTGCATGAAGTATTATAAAAAATTTTACCTTAACAAAGCAGTCATGGAAGTGCATGCGAAGCAAGGCCGGCGTTATGGAGCGGTCAGTGCTGAACCGCTGTATCACTGCTTGTCGAACAATCTGTTCAGCACGCGGGCAGGTAGAGCTGTAGAAGCCAACTCGAAGTTTGGCTGTGACAATGGGAACAAGAAGGCAAAGAAATATAAATGAGATCTTCATAGTATTTTTTGAGAAGATGAGCCAATCTATGCTTTGAATGATATGAACTTGAGGATATATGCAGGGGGAGAGACGTTTGTTTGAATGTTATGAACAAGAAGGCTCAGAGTGATATATATAGAGGGAGGGAGGGGGAGAGAGAGAGAGAGAAATCAAGAGGTATGTGGAGATAAGCAGCTGGCAAGTTGGCAACGTGCATGGTCAAAGCCAACCAATGAGAAGATGGATTTTGAGCAATATCTTGGATGCTTCTTCTTTCTTACTTTCTAATCATATGTATGAGTTAAAATATTGAAAGAAAGAGGCATGCATGCTCAATTTTTTATTTTTGTCAACTGTTACATTCTTATCCATTTTAACACATTTTCATGGGAAAAGTTTCAGAGACTTATTCTAGGTATATATTTGAACGTTCAACATAATTTATTTAATTTGCTTTTCTAAACGTAATTGAGAGATTAATGTTCAATTTAAAATGATTGATTCTTTTTTAAATGAACTAATTTACACTTCATATTTACTTAATTTCTTAATTGATGTTATGAATTAAATTAACAAAGCATGAAAAATTAATAAACAAAACATGATAAAATTGAAACTTCATGACTAATTTGATACAAGCTGCCGCAAACTACAAATATAATTTATAATTTGTTCATTTTTATATCAAATTCAGTTATTGTCTGAAGCGCTGTGGCATTTTTTTTTTTAATATCATTTATACATCCGTAAGACTATGGAGCCTCTCCAATTTACCCGAAAATTACAAACTGACCAAATGGCAACCCACCTCAAAGTTGAGGCGTTTAAGGAAAATGTTGCGTTCCAACTAATTAGGTTAGCAATTTGTTATTACTATGTAGAGACAACTAGAGAAAATAGATATATATTTATTTGTCCTTTTTTTTCCGCTCAAAATATGTCTTAGGATTGCAGCACCATGATACACACAACTAAAAAATAAAATAAAATAAATATGTGATTCAAATATGTATATAATTTTGTTTGGTTGAGTTTTTAGAATTTGTGTCCTAATTTCTTTTTTCAAAAGTTAGAAACTAATTTGATAAAAATAAATTTTAAAAAACAAAATTTTTAAATTTTTAAAATTATTATTTTCCCAAAAAAGGAAATCATATAAAAATAACGAGTCTTTTTTTTAATATTTTTTTTCCAAACTAATTTCTGAAATTTTTTAGATTTTTTTATTTTTATTTTTTTTTGAAAACTTAAACAAACAAATTGAATCAGAAACATTGATATAGCCGTTCAAAAAAAAGAAACATTGATATAGGTTCATTGATTTTTTTTTTTTTGATCGGCAAAGAAAATCTTTATTGATGAAAGTATGTAAAAGAGATACAGAACATCAATAAAGAGGAACTTGGAGCTAATTGAAGCTCCAAGCTCCAGTTGGTGAGAAACCAACAAAACAAAACAAGAAGAAAAGCATAACAGAAATCAGGCCATGACTAGAAGCCCAGTCTTCACCCTGGTTAGCACACATTTCTGCACTAAAACTGAACAAAGCTGACCAAACCCAATCCAAACCAGCACTCAATCAAAACAACTTCAGTCCAGCAGCATAGTAAACCAGCAAACTAACTCAAGCAGACAATAGAGGGGCAAGCTAACTCAAGCACCAAACATCTCTGCAGCATAGCAGCCTAGCAGCTAAACACCCAACAGCCAGCAGATACCAGCCAGAATTGGTCATTCAACCTACGCCATAAGCATGGTGACCTGGAGCAATCTGATCAGAAAGAGAAACACCAGCTGGGCTTGAAGCTCCATGCCACTCTACCACTTCTAAGAAACTCTACCAAACCCCACACAAGCTCAAAGAACAAACCAGAATTGCAGTCCTTCACCCAGCTAGACACCACAAGCTAGACTGCAGACCCAGCCAAAATACTGCTAGCACTAGCATTACATCTCCCTCCGACTAACCACATAGTAGACCACAGATATGCATAACACTCCAGAGTAGACCCCAGCATTCCATATTTGCAGCAAACTCAACACTGAAGCTAGCAGAACAAAACAGCAACCTGCAGATTAATTCGAACTGAGCCAGTTGCTGATGAACTGCCAACCTACAGCAACCCACCACAGAGATACAGCACCTAAGCTGATGAACTACCAACCTGCAGCCTAATGTGATGAACTAGCCAAATCCTCTGTTCTGCCTGAGCCTATTGCTGAGAAGACTTCACACAAGCAACCTGATCTGGTATAAGTTAGAAACTATGTCATGGACTGAGTAATCAACCTTGAAAGACCACTTCACCCACAGAGCAATATGTAGTTTCATCCAGTCACATAATCCTGCAAAATTTGGAGTTTCTCCCTTAAATAAACACTCGTTTCTTGTCTCCCAAACTGACCACAGCACTAATGCTGGGACTGCCTGCCATGCTCTATCTGTCCAAGACTTTGCTATACCCCCTGACCACCAATGGAGTAGGCCCTCAACTGTACCAGGGATAACCAGATTCTGATCCCACCAGCTAGCCATGGCTGCCCAGCACTTCCAAACCTGAGGACAAAACAGTAACACATGCTCTATTGACTCCTCCCCAGATTGACAGAATACACACTGGATCTGAGCATTGGGAGGTAGAACCCCTATCCTTTGGAGGAAGGAAGATGTCTTAATTCGACCTCTCCAAGCAAGCCAGCAGATAAACCGCATCTTTGGAGGAGCCAAACTTGCTCAGACCCCAGCTGGCACCTTCAAACCAGGGCCTTTATTTACCACCCACCAACTCCACAGAGATGAAGCAGAGAACTTCCCAGACTTTGAGATGAGCCAAGAACAAGAGTCTTCCACTTCCTCTCTGAGCACAGGGGATGATTCCAATGCTGCATTCAATCTCTGCAGCTCCTCTTCCTCCCATGCCAGCAGCTTTCTTCTAAATTGAAGCTGCCACACCCCAAGGCTCTTCTTGGCACTAATTTGCTGCAAGGATTCCTCCTTCTCAGTGGATAGACTATATAATCTGGGGAACTCCTCTTTCAGACTTCTCCTATTCATCCAAGTGTCTAACCAAAACTGGATCCTCCTCCCATTACCCACTGCTAGGCTAAAATTCTGATTATAAAACCCACCCAAAGACTGATTAAGTGAGAAAAGCTGCACTATATCCTTCCATATGGTAGACGCCCCATCTATGTTGTGCAAAGATGGTAACCAACCCCCACAGACACGACCATACCTTGAGCAAACAACTGATTTCCACAAAGCTTTATCCTCTGCACCGAATCTCCACCACCATTTTAACAACATACAATCATTCACCTCACGCAAATCTCTCACACCCAAACCCCCTTGATTTTTATTCTTAGTAACCTCCCCCCAATTAACCAAGTGAACACTCCTCCCATCTTTAGATCCACGCCACAAGAACTTGGCTTGGATTTTCACTAGAGCCTTATCAACCCCTTTAGGCATCTTGAACAAAGATAGAAAGTACAAAGGCAGGTTAGAAAGGACTGATTTTATTAATGTCAAACGCCCAGCGAAAGACAGGAGTTTCCTCTTCCAAGAAGACAGCCTCTTACTCACCTTGTCCAGAATTGGGTTCCAAGTACTCTTTCTCCTCGGGTTGGCCCCAAGAGGCAATCCTAAGAAGTTAAAAGGTAATTTCTTCGATAGACAATTCAATCTATGGGCTAAACCCTCAATTTCATCAACTTGGAAGCCCACCCCACAAACAGCGCTCTTGTGGTAATTTATTTTTAAACCCGACATCACTTCAAAACACCTCAACAGCCTTTTGATATTAATCACCTCCTCCTGACCTCCTTCACAAAACACTATGGTGTCATCTGCGAACTGGAGATGAGAGATGCGCAAATCATTACTACCAACCGAGGCTCCTCTGAACAAACCCTTCTCCACTGCCCTTGCTAATAATAGGTTAAGAGCTTCCGCTGCGATTATGAATAGAAAATGAGAGAGGGGGTCACCCTGCCTTAGCCCCTTCTGTGGCTGGAATTCCTCTGTCAGTGAGCCGTTAACCAACACGGAAACCCTGGCTGAAGAAATGCAATTTCTCATCCAAGCTAACCACTTCTCACCAAAACCCAAGTTTTTCATCATCGACCACAGAAATTCCCAGTTAAGTGAGTCATAAGCTTTGTCGAAATCCAATTTCAGAATTAGACCTCTCTTTCTAGATTTCTTCCATGCATCTACAACTTCATTTGCTATGAGCACACCATCCAGAATTTGCCTACCACTCACAAAAGCAGACTGAACCTCATTGATCACAGAAGGTAACACTCTCCTAAGCCTCCTTGAGAGCAGTTTAGCTAAAATTTTATAGACAGAGTTCACCAAGCTGATAGGTCTATAATCCCCCAAGCCTATGGGGTTGTCCTTCTTGGGTATAAGAACTATGAAAGAGCTGTTAACCCCTCTAGATAGCTTACCATTTTGATGAAACTCATTCACCATACTTAAGATCTCCCCTTTCAATATAGGCCAACACCCCTGGATACAATTAAGGTTGAAGCCATCTGGGCCTGGTGCTTTGTTCCCATCACAGTCCTGCACTGCTTCCCAAACCTCCTCTTCAGAGAAACCAGCTTCCAGGGTAACAACATCCACTGGATTAATAACAGCAAAAGGGCCCTTAATTATTGGCCTTATTTTCCAATTCTCCGAGAACAACTGACTGAAGTACCTTACTACTTTAAGCTTCACCTGATCCGGATCCTTGATGCACCTACCCTCTACTACAACAGAGTCAATCAGATTCTTCCTCTGCCTTCTGCTGGCCATAATGTGAAAGAACTTAGTATTTTTATCTCCGGAAAGAGCCCACATCTGCCTAGATTTCTGGTGCCATAATCTTTCCTTTCTTCTGCTAAGCTGCCACACCTGGCTCCTAACTTCTCTTTTTCTCTTCAATTCCGCTTCCTGGAGGGGGCTAGACTCTGCCTTCAAATCCCATTCATGGAGCTCCTCCTCTGCCTTCTTTAGCTGAGTATCAATATTTCCAAACACAGCCTTGTTCCACACCCTTAAGTGATTCCTAAGTAAGTTCAACTTTCTCATTACTCTAAACCCTGCCCATCCTTGAACTTGTGCTTCGTCCCACCTCTTCTTTACTTCAGACAAAAATGATGGATGCGATAACCAGGCATTGATAAACTTAAAAGGCTTTGGTCCCCAATCCCTGCCATCTTCCTTTAACAGAATGGGGCAATGATCTGAGATTGACCTTGGGAGGCCCCATTGCTTGAATGAAAATTTTTCCAACCACATCACATCCAGTAAAAATCTATCAATCCTACTCCACCTATTCCCATCTAGGGCATTGCACCACATATACTGCCTACCTAGCAAAGGCATATCAGTTAATTCCATATTTTCCACAAATTCATTGAAATCCTTCATCCCCTTATCTCTAGAAGAGCAACCCTTCCTCTCTCCCATATATCTAATCTCGTTGAAATCACCTCCCACACACCATGGGTTTGGGAAATGATGATGGATGCTCACTAAAGATTCCCATAACTGCCTCCTCCCAAGAACCTCATTAGGAGCATATATGTTCACAAGAGTACACAGAAAGGAGGTACTTGAGATACTTGATAAAATGATGAAGTTTCTGCCACTGCAGCAGCTCTTGAGCTCGAAGATTTGCGGCCTCCATATACACAAAAGGCCTCCAGCACTACCTACTGAATCCACCACCATAAACTCCACCTCTTCAAACGGCCATATTGACTTCACAAAATGATCATCCATGTTACTCCTTTTTGTCTCCTGAAGAAAGAGCACATCTACCTCTCTCTCCCTGACCAATCTCTTAATTTTACCCCTCTTTTCTGGCCTTCCCAGCCCTCGAATATTCCAAGAAACTAACTTCATTCAAACACACAATTAACACCCAGTCCCCCCCGGAACACCAACTAAACTCCCTTTGCCATTTCTCCTCCTCCAATTCTGCTCAAATCCTTCTCTTCCAGCTTTATTGATTTTTTAACCAAAGAAAAGAAACAAAAAAAAAATGGTGATATTTAAAGATGAATTTATTCTTTTTGTAAATTGTTTTTATGAGACTTAACTTAATTAATTGATAATCACACATTTATGCGAGGCCCCCCCCCCTTTTTTTTTAATGTACATAAGTTTTATTAATAATCACTTATTCAGATTAATATGAATTTATTCTCTCTTTATATAAGTAATATAGATTGATAATTTAATTAATTGAATTATGTTAAGGCAAGGTTATTGTAGTAATCTGAAAATTTTCTCTTTGCTCGAGTGCAAGAGTGTGCTCTTGAGCAATCGTTTCATCCGTTCAGTGCGTTGCTCTGCAATATGAGATTCTGATAGTATGTAATGTCACACGAGTGCAAGTTTATCCGCTCGAGCAGTCTGTCCATTTCATGGTCAGAGATACTGGGAGTTTTTCATATTCACTTGAGCGCAAGTTTTACCGCTTGAGTGGTCTTCTATCTCTTATGCTCAAGCGCATGTTTCGCTGCTTGAGCGGTCTGTTCGAGATAATCTCTTTAAAGTCACTTTTTAGGTCAAATCTTTTTTACTTTTCATTCTCTTTCTCTCTCTCTCTTCCATTTCCAAACTTCAAGGTCTTATGCCTTGGATTTCATCGTTTTAGGGTGAGAATCTCACCTTAATTCCTTATAACAAAACGTAGGGCACGGCGAGAGTTTTCTTTTGATTTGAGAGGATCATCTTTTCGTCGTGGATAAATTTTTGATTTTTTTCCCTCTTCTCTTCAAAAGATAGTGATTCTTTGTTTCTCTTCAATATTTTGCTATAGATAGACTTGTGGTATTTTACTATTGCACAAAATCATGGGTTAGAAGGAGATTCGTGAAAAATATGTAGATGTGAGTTAGGGTTTTGATTATAAGGAGTAAATTTTATATTTTAATGTTGATCTTGAGAACTTGATGTCAATGAAACTTGATTATGAAGATCGAAATAAAAAGTCCTAATTTTTTTCTATTTAATAATGTTAGGAAATGAGATTAATTGTTAATCTTTTGATTTTTCTTTGAACCATATTGATTATTACAAAAAGAGATAAGATATGAGAAGAGAAATAAGAAAATGGGCATCGAGATTTGTTTAATGGTAATTTTATGATGATTAGAAAGAAATTGATTAAGTGGTTAACTTATTTATGTGAGACAAGCAAATGAATAATTGTCACGTGATTGAATATGTTGGAATTGTGAATAATGAAAATTAAATTCAACTGAATATAGGATCCATACTCTGTTTGTTGGTGAGGTTTACATTTATTAAAATTTTCAGAGTTGTGTTATATAATGATTAGAGATTTTGTCTTTGGTCATCGATAGAGGATGGTATTGATGGTTGTAGAATAGGCTATACATATTACATGTTGTTTATTGATTATTTAATTTAGAGCGTTATGAAAGGTGATGAGCAATGTCAAGGGTTCGTTTCCTTCCGACTTGTGACTGGTAAAACATGGTACATTGACAAAGGTTATGCATTCCTTCTAGTTTGCGCCCGATAAAGCGTGGTTGGAGGTTTCGCATTCCTTCCAGATAACAACCGGTAAAGCGTAGCGCATGGAGATAGGGGAATTCACTTACCTTCTAGCTTGCGCTCAGTAAAACCTGTGAGTTGTTAGGGTTATATGGAGGATTCACTTTCGTTCAAGCTAGCTACTAGTAAAGCATGGCATGTTGAGATATGTTACAATATCTTTCGGTTAGCGCCCAGTAAATCGTGTTGTGGTTTGGGGACTCGTTATAGTCAGCTTTGTGGTATTGGATTGAATGGTACCCAATTGTCCTTCTATGCCAAGGTTGGTAAATGTGAAAGTATATGAAAGTGTTTTATTGTTAAATGACTTGTGGCATATTGATATATGATGATGTACACGACGGATGTAATTACTATGTCTTGAATTGTCAGTGATATTATAATCAGTTATTTAATTTTGTGGAATGGTAGACAGGTGGAAGTGACTTTCTAATCAACTATACGGGAAATCGATTTTGTGAAATTAAATAGATTTGAGAAAATTATTTCTATGAGAAATGAGAAATGAGAAATGACTCGTAAAAATAAGAAAAGAAATGAGTTTATTGTGTTATTAAATATGGATCCTCTTTAAAATATATACGTACGTATGTGTATTTTGAATATAAAATGACACATTATGTATGTCCTTATAACTCGAGCATCATGATCATTTTTATCGATGAAATGTTATTGTTTAGAACCACTGTGAATCTCTACTTGACCATTATGTTCATCCTAATCGTTGAATAATTTTTCAAGTACGGAGTCAGCTACATCGATCAAGGATCAAGAAGTTAATTTTTATTGAGGCTTAATGTGTTGTAAAAATGACATTTCGTCATTGTAATTATTTATTTTGTAACATTCTATGTAAGTCTAAGGGCACAGATTGCAATCTGTTGTAATTGTGTACTTCATCATTTGTATTATAGGAGAGAGAATATTCTTTATTCATAGTAATCTCACTTCCACACTTATGTTATATAATTGGACTTTAATGAAGAATTGATAATGTATCCGAATAATAAAATTTGGAGGCATTATGGTTATTGTATATATATATTTCCTTTTAAATAAAAACAACCTCCATATTGAGGTGTGCTACCATATGGGCAGTTGGTAAATTTTTCGGTAAATTAGGGAGGCTCCCTAGACTTATTGATGATATTAGCTTTCCGATGGCCCAATGACTAAAGAGAGAAGTAGTCCACGTGTCTTAAACTAGCCCCCTGCCGTCTTTAACCTGCAAAACAAGACCAGAAGGATTCATCGATGGGTGTCTTCCTTTCTGATCCTCTGACAGAGAAGTTAGACATCTTGCTTGAGGATATAGATGATATGATAATAGTGTGTTGAATGTGTCCTACATGGGTAGGGTTTCTTACTTGTTATCTCAATGGATTTGTAACGTCCCTCTTAGAGGATGCAACATGGTGTATTTGCTTTGAGAACCGTGTTTTGACATTCCTACGGGGTCAAGTAGTAGGTGAGGGTCCAGAGTCCTAGTGTTGTCTGACCACCACTTCTGGTGCTGGTAAGATTTAATAGGGACTTGACCTTACTAATGGGGTCGATCACCTTGCTCCTCAAGTTAGATGACCGATCAAGCTCGCTTGCAATGTTGAGCTTGGGCTTCTCTTTCCAAGGAGGGTGTGGGCTAGATTATGGTCTTGGGCCTTTGTGCCAAGTGTGGACGCGCCCCGAACGCCCCGGGAGGATTCCCGTCTCGTTTATTTTGGGCCTTACCACAGTTCAGACTCAAATGTCACGGTTCTAAATCTAATCTCACAATGTGCGATGTGAGACCGATAAATCACCAAAGAGTCCAAATCCGGCAAATCGTTTTGGAAAACTGATTTTTATAAAGAAGTGTCAAACATGGACTGGCTTGCCAGATACAGAGTCACCACTTAAATATTTTATTTTGGGGAAATTTAGGAAACCCTGACTCGTGCCTAAGGCCGCGTGTCCGTCATCACCAAAGTTGCCTCGGCTCGAGAACTTGGGTACGATTGGGGAAGGTCATTTAATGAACACCCCCGTTCGCCTGATCAAAGATCGGCCTGTACTAAACATGATATCTTGTTTTTGAAAACACATGTGTTCTTATTCTGATTAATTAGCTAGAATTACTATGTGATGCGCACAACACACAAGTATAGACTAGATCGCCTAATTTGGAACAAAGTATCGCATATTCGTTTGTTTGGAAAATGGTTTGAAGTTGGCTACTCGCAAGTAGGCTAAAATGCGGATTTTAATGAATTATCCCAATTCAAGTAATCCAACCTTCACCCACAGGCATTCAGGCAGTTATAGCATATAAGCAGTTAGCCTTATGGAAAACATGCTAACATGGCAACGTTAACACACATACAATATGCTAAAGCGTAAACACTCACAATGTACTTCGAGCCAAAACAAGGAACTAGTTAGAAATCATGCATGATCCTAGTTCATGTTAAAATGGCTAATGCAACACATGCAACAATGCAACTAAGATAGGCTCGGCTATCCTAAGAGTGTCATGTGAAATGCAACTTGGTACATGTATTCAAATTGGAATTGAAATACAATACAATTAGTATGATGCGCCAAGCCCGATACATGCAAAACAGATGAATGGATGCACGCATGCAAAGCATAAGGTATGCTAAATGAAATATGCCCTAAAACTAACCATCGTAAGCGGTTAAGTAAAAAGGAGAAAGAAATGGAGGTTGGAAGACATGGATCACACACGCACGCTTATTACAACAATGCGCCCTCTCGAAGAAGGGACCAAATAAGAAGCTAACTAGCTAATCTAAGCTAATTAAACTAATTATTACACAACAAATTAAGTAACTAATCCTAGTTAACTAATTATTACAAAACGAATTGAATAACTAACGCATTAACTAATTAAAGGGTACAAACCAAAGCAAAAGCTAGCTATCTAAGCATGGCATCTAAGGAAAGCAATAAATCAGGAGCCTCAGTGGTAGAGCAATGCATGCATGGTCGCCTCGTTCAGAAATCCAATGCGATGCCCCGATTTGCCTCTGTTTTAATTTGTTCTCAGAAACTTGCACCAAGCTCTAGAAAGATGAAAATCCACCTTGGGAATCTAGTGGGAGGGTGGCCGACCATTTTTGGTCTCTCCAGACCCCTGCCGATCACTTTTTGTTGTTGAAAACCAAGAAAAGTGGTCGGCCAGCTACTTTTTTTGGCTGGCCAACCAGTTGTTGTTGCTAGACTCCAGTTTTCTGCAATAGAGAGCAAGAAAGGGCATGGCAATGTATTTGCAAAATATGTATGCACAACCACCCTCCCTATCATGTGATGAACTCAAGAGGGTGTGGTTTTCGACCCTCGGGCCACCAATCACGCATTTCAATGCATGATGGCCAAGAGGCGAAGTTCCACAATTTAATATGAAAATGAATGCACAAGTAAACACATAAAGCCTAAAACTCTATTATGTATGATCAAGAGAGTCGGCGACCGGGAATTAAGGCACGTTTCATCACTTTAAGTATGAAACGTCCCTCGTTTCCCGTGTTTGAACTAATACCTATTCCAAACACAATGCAAGCAAGCATGTCATACACAATGCGAATAAACTACATGGCATACTCAATGCAATGTGACATGATTAACTTAACAAAGCTAATGGCATGCGAACAATGCTAATGCATGCATGCACAATACAATGCTACAACGACAAATTAGCAATGTTAGGAACATGCACACACAATTCAAATATCAGTTAGCATGCACAATGCAATGATGTAAACTAAGCGTGCACAATGTAAAGTACAAGTCATACATAATGCGATGAACAATGTGGCATGCGATCAACATGTAAATAAGCATGCTAAATGGACTTAAATCAAAAGGGGTAGACCTCAGTCACGCCCAAATCAGTGGCCATTGGTGATGAAATGAAGGCACATAAAGCAAGGCATGCATGCACAATGCATTGGCCATCAAAGAGGCCAAAGAGCACAACTCTCAAGAGTGCTCAATGAGTGATAAGAGTGGAAGTGTAACAACACTAAGTGCACTGAAATGAAGCAAGAAATGATGCCAAATCATTCAAACGACATAAGTAAAGCATGCTAGGGTCCTAAGGCATGAAAGCTAGCAAAGAGCAACACAAAGGAGGCATGCAACACATGGCGCAAATACATGAACTAAGCATGGACAGAGCTCAAGTAGGTCACAACAAGGACCAAAACATGCTGAGATGACGGCCCAAAGGCCTAGGCATGCAAGCTAAGGCCATAACAAGGCCATAATGCATAACCCTTAAAAGCATTTAAAGCATGAATGAAGTAGGAACATAAGCATGCTATAAGCCCTGAAATGTCATGTTAAGTGATGCCAAATCATGTACACAACACAAATGAAGCATGCAATGGTGCTCAAAGCTTGAGGCAAGCAAGAGCATTTGTACTACAAGTATACAAAACATGAAGCATGTGACCAAGGTAACCCAAACAGTCCTAGTACATGTTAGAATGAGTCTAAAATATGTATGGAAGGAAGCCAAAACATGGTAGCATGAAGGGCATAAGGCATGATTCATACAAGGCAAATAAGGCGGATTACACTACACCTATTAAGACCAAGCATGGACTAACTTAAGCAATAAAAATCAGAGTTATATCATGAAAAAATAACCCCAAATAAACACTGAAATGAGAGCTCGCAAGCAAAGGCATAAAGGCATACGCAATGATTCATGTTAAGGCATAAATGGGGAAACCCTCCAACGCATTGAATATGAGTGATAAATGCAAGTGCATGGCCATGAAACATGGACTGAAATCACATAACAAGTGATGTCAAATCATTCAAATAAACCAAGTAGAGCATGCTAGTGGACTCAATACACAAAGCTAACAAGCTAGATTGAACCAAGGCTATACAAAGCAAGTCATGCATGGTCAAAACAACCAAAATTAGAGCTAAAGCATGTTAAAACCTGGGCAAAAGCTTCATGAAGTTAAGCCAAAAAATGCTAGAATGACATGTCACAACATGATGCATGTTAGGCTATTTCATGGAACTACACTATAAGTGTATGGAGCATGCAAGGGCCAATCAAACCAAACCAAACCAAAACAGATTCATGACATGGAAAAACATCCCAAAAACATGCTGAAATGGAAAGAAAACAAGCTAGAATGACATGTTACTTCATAAAGCATACAAAGCTAGTTTGTGTGATTTACACTACAAGTGTATTAACCGTGCATGGAGTGACCAAAGCAAGTAAAAATAGTGGTATGCCATAGAAAAATAACCACAAATACATGCTAAGAACAAGCTAACACAAGCTTAGTAAAGGTGCTCAAACATGAGGCATATTAAGGCATGTAAAGAAGACACAAGGAGAGGGGATGAGCCTCTCCTTCTTAGGACCTTAAAACACCATCCCCACCACTGAAATCCAAGGAAGGATTTCAGTGGTGAGAAGGCCAATACAAGGTGGTTTCGAAGCTCGCAAAAAAGGCTAAAAAATAAGGCCAAACAAGGCCTAAGAGGGGGTAAACAATCCTAAACACAAAAGTAATCTTAAATAAACTTTTTAAGCATGCAAAAACAGAATTTTTATTAGTTATGAGCTAAGCTTAAAACAACATACAAGATAGGCTAAAAGGTTAAGCAAGAAAGGGGGATTTAAAGGTCAAAAGCTCATCCTTGAAGACCCTCTTTATAACTGCAACTCCAGCAGGTTTTTCAAGCTCAAGGCAACCCAAGAACATCAAAATCAGCCCCTAAGCACCTCAGTAGCAAAAGGATGGTGTTTGAGTGTGTGTTTGTGTGTTAAAGTAAGACAAATCTACACTTTTGAACACAAAAATGAAGAACAAGAGTGATATAGAGACAAAGCTTTATGTAACTCTCTTGGGGCAAAATTCTGAACCTGGAGGAGGGAGGAGGAGCCTCCCTCTTATAGAAGAGGAAAGCCAACGCTTCTCGGAGAAGCTAAGCTTGAATGCCATCTCTCCATACACGTGTATGAAAGATGGCTCAAATGCTCTCCAACTGTGCCAGCTGTCCTAAAATATCTCCAAAAAGGTGCCAACAAGCAGCCGACCACTTAAAGTGGTCGGTCTGCTAGTAAAAGTGGTCGACCGACCACTTTAGGTGGTCAACCAGAGCAAAAACTGGTCGCCCATAGGTGGGAGAGGTCAACACACTAAATGCAAGGTGGTGGTGTGGTGATCGACCAGAAAAGATGGTCCAAAGACCAAGAAAGCCAGTTATCTGACAAGAAAACTAGCTAGAGAAAGGAAAAGTGGTTGGCTAGGAGAAATACTGGTCTCCCACCCTTGTACCACCTTCCAAACAAGGAAAGCAAGATTTGTACCAAAAACGAACTAAAGCAGATGCAAGACGAGAAATCGGGAGGCGAAACACGCAGTCGAAAGCCTCGAAAACTAGCTGACGAGCATCAAAAGTGGTATGCAACCACAAAAGTGGTCTCCCGGACCACAGTGTTCCTCTAGGCAGAGGCAACAAGGTGTGGTTCAAAAACCACGCCTGTAGACGTCCCCGAACGCCCCGGGAGGATAAGGTCCCATTCCGTTCGATATTGGGTTCACTACAGCTCAGGACTCTCAAATTGTTACGGTTCTAAATCTGAACCAAAGAGTCCAAATCCGGCAAATCGTTTTGAGAAAATAGATTTTGAAAGAAGTGCCAAACATGAACTGCTTTTCCAGATACAGAGTCGCCACCTAAATGTTTTATTTTTTGAAAATTTAGGAAACCCTGACTCGTTGCCTAAGGCCACGTGTCCGTCATCACCAAAGTTGCCTCGGCTCGGGAACTTGGGTACGATTGGGGAAGGTCACTTCGTGAGCACCCCCGCTCGCCCGATCAAAGATCGGCCTCTACTAACCATGATATCTATTTTTGAAAACATTATGTGTTCTTATTCCGGTTATTAGCCTAGATTTACTATGTGATGCGCACAGCATACAAGTATAGACTGGATCGCTTGAATTGGAACAAATCATTTTATGTTTGTTTGTTTGAAAATGGTTTGATGGTGCTACTCGCAAGTAGGCTAAGACGTGGGTTTGCCACCCTCAGGTGGGCTTAGAAAACATGATTTTATCGCTATCTAGTGGGCTTAAAACTCACAGTGAATGAATTGTTCCAATCCAAATAATCCAACCTTCACCCATAGGCATTCAGGCAGTTATATCACATAAGCAATTAGCCTCATGGTAAGCATGCTATCATTTCACTCACGCGCATGCAAGGATGCTAAAGCATAAAACTTACCGAGTACTCCAAGCCAAAACAGAAGCTAATTAGAAATCCATGCGTGATCCTAATTATACAGAAATGCCTAATGCAACGCATGCAAAAGTGCAACTACAGCAGGCTCGGCTATTCTAGGCATGGCATATGAAATGCTACAGCTAACATGTATTCAACTTGGAATTGAAAATACAATGCGGTTAGTATGATGCGCTGAGTTCGGTGCATGCAAGACAGATGAAATGAATGCAAACATGCTATCATACTGTATGCTAATTGAAACATGCCCTAATCTAACCATCATAAGCGGATAAATAAAAGGGAGAAAGACGTGGGGTTGGAAGACATACATCACACACACGCACACTTATTACGACATTGCCCTCGCGCAGAGGGTCCGAATAAATAATATACAGTCCCAAATGAATAATTACAGTCCAAATATGTACAAAACCCTAATTAATTAACAAATTAAATTAGGAAAGTAATAAATTGGCATGCAAGCCAGGAACTGCCTCAAATCTGTTTCGGATGATGAATGATGCATGCTCGGGTTGCCTTGTGCGGAGAATCCCTCGCGATGCCCCAGTTTGCCTCTGTTTGCAATTGTTCTTGGAATGCATGTCAAGCTCCGGAAGGCTGCCAATTTCTGATTTGCTGCAACAGAGAGCAACAAAGGGGCATGGCAAAGTATTTTCACATATGTATGCATGACTACTCTTCAGGGAGTGTAGTCCTCGATCCTCGTGCCACCAATCACGCATATCGATGCATGATGGCCGAGGAGTCGATTTGCATGACTTAATATGAAATGAATGCACACATAAATACAACAAGACCGAGACTCCATCGTAGATAATCCAGAGTGTTGGTGATTGGGAATTGAGACACATTCCGTCACTCGATGTACGAAACGTCCGTTGTTTCCTGTGCTCGGGCTAACCCCTATCCCAAACACAATGCAATATGCATGACATGCATGAATGCAATTCTAACATGTAACCTAGCATACACAATGCTATGAAATGGCATACACAATGCGCGATGTAACATGGCATACACGATGCTCTAACATACAACCTAGCATACGCAATGCTATGAATTGAAATGGCATACACAATGCATAATGGACTTACACCAACATGAATGGACCTCAGCCACACTCACATTAGTGGCCATCAGATGAAAATGAGACACTCGAAATGCGTGCACACATGCACGGAAATCGAGGACCAAGCCTAAGGCATCAAATGCCACTCTACCCAAAGCATGGCAAGGCATGGAACATGATATGTAAACACACAAATTTCAGCGCTGAAATATGATACAAAACAGCCCCGAATCATGGAAACATGGCACCCGATGCATGGAATGAACCCCGAAATTCGAAACTAGGCACATGGAATGACTTACAGCTATACAAAGCATGCATTATTTGATCATGAAGCATGAAGACAGATGCAAGAAAGTCCCAAAACATACATATTTTCAGTTTATAAAAAGCCTAAAAAATGAACACAAATAGGCCTAATCTATCATGCAAAAATGGCCCTAAAAGAGAGATTAAACACAAAGGGACAGCATCTGGCCCCAAATGGAAAAGAGCCCTTCAAAAACGTTGAAGAGGAGCTCAAAACAAGGTGCTTTACAGTTTAAATCAAGCCACGAAAATAATCACAAATAAGGCCAAACTATCATGCAAGAAAAGGCCTAAAAGAGGGGTAAAGAGACAAGTGGTAGCTGCTGTTCTCAAACAGAGGAGAGCCCTTCAACAAAGTTGAAGAGGGGCTCAAAAAAAGATATTTCACAGTTTATGGAAAAGTCCAAAACAGCTCAAAAATAGGCCTAAAATATTATGCAAAAATTGGCCTAAAAGAGAGATAAAGAAGCAAGTGATAGCTTCTGGCCTCAAACAGGGGAGAGCCCTTCAACAATGTTGAAGAGGGGCTCAAAAAAAGTTATTTTACAGTTTATGGAAAAGTCAAAAATAGCTCACAAATAGGCCTAAAATACTATGCAAAAATTGGCCTAAAAGAGAGTTTAAGAAGCAAGAGGCAGTATCTGGCCTCAAACAGTGAGGATCCCTTCTACAAAGTTGAAGAACGGCTCAAAATAAGGCACTTTACAGTGTTTCTCGAAGCCCAAAAATGCTTACAAGAAGGGCTAACATACTATGCAAGAAAAGGGCCAAAAGAGAGTTAAAAAGGAAAGGGACAGAAGATGGCCTCAAACTGAGAAAAACCATTAATCAAACATGAATATTAGCTCAAAATAAGACTATTTCTAGTTTAGGCCGAAGCCCAAAAATGGTTACAAGTAAGGCTTATAAATGAAGCAAGAAGAGACTAGTTTAGGGGAAAAGTTTGTTTACCCTTGAAGAATCAAACTTCAGCAGCCTTTGGACCAGGTTTGTGAACCTTTGGAAATCAGCTTCAAATGGTTGGAATGGATGATGGTGGTGTTATGCTATGGGTTGGTGTAGAAATGGTGTAGGAGCAAGGTGGTTTTGAGGCTTGGAGTAGAGAGAGAGGGAGATTTAATGCAAAGTTCTTAAGCAAGAATTTGTAACCCCTCAAAATGCAGCTAAGGGGCTGGTTATATAGGCAAAGGAATGGAGAAAAAGGAGGGGAAAATCAAATTCAAGTTTCCCCTCTAAAAGACCCGCCCTCGGATACAGGATCTGGGGGGAAACACAGGGTGCAGCTGGAAGGAACAAGGTGTGGGGGTCATGCCCGGCCAGGTTCAGAAGGTTCAGGGGGCTGGCCGGCCGGCCACTTTCCATGGCCGACCGACCAAGGGTCAAAGGGGTCAATAACAATTGCTGGTCGGCCACCTCAAAAAGGTGGCCTCCCATGTGTGCACAACACAACTATGTAGTCAAAACCCAGAAAAAGTGAACCAGAAGAGAGAAAAGACCACTTTTTAGAGGGGGTCAAAAGGGTCAGGCACAATTATTGGTCGGCCACCAAATATTGGTGGCCTCCCAGGTGTGTACAACACAAATATGGGGTTTAGGGTTCAAGAAAGTGGTCCCAGGGTGGTCAACATTGACCTTCAAGTGAGAAAAAACGGGCGTTGGAGAGCGATGAAGAAATAAAGCTGGCTTTTTCAAACAATTTCTGGCCTCCCACCCTCTTACAAGCTTCCTAACTATGAAAATAAGGCCTCTACCAAAAATGAACCAAAATGGATGCAAAATGGAGGTTTGGGAACCGAAACGCGCGGCCCGGGGCCCCGAAAATGGGCTGTTAAGCACCGGAGGTGGCGTTCGACCACGAAGTTGGTCTCTTGGACCCCAGTGTTCCTCAAAAGGGAGGAAATAAGGTGTACGCCAAAAATCGGAACAAACGGAGGTGGTTAGGCGGTCCCGAATCGAGGCACACGGTCGTCGGCTCCGAAAGACCGGAAACCGGGCTCCAAAATGGGAAAAAAAATGGCCTACGACCACAAAACATAGCCTACGGCCACTAAGAGATGATCTACGAGACTTCTCCCTCCCTTCGGGAAGAGAAAACAGAGAAAACAGGACCTGGTTCGCAAACCGAGGCAAAGCACGAAAGAGTCTGGAGGCAAGGCTCGCAACCGGGACTCTAAAACTTCTGAACGAGCACGATATGCAATATCACCGAGCGCTCAACTGGCGATGTCTGAGTCTTAAGGTCGGCCAAAAATGGAGTGTCTACAATTGCCCCTCTTTGACAGAACTCGGAAGTCATGAGTGACGGGAGTGAATGTCAAAGCCCAGAGACGACCCATTTTTGACAAGGCCGAAGACTTAGACAAGCAGGCAAGACAAACCGAGATGTGCCCGCAGGCATGCCCGCAGGCAGGGGCAAAATGCAACCGACAATGCAAGAAGCCGAAGGTAACTCAATGATCATGCAAATGCAGCAAGCTGTAATGAAGCACATATTCACAATAGTTGCAATAGTTTTAAGCAACAACTACATTTCATGCAGTTAAGAATGCAGAGAATTATTCAATTCTCGCCACGTCTCACACGGAGAAGATACAATACCTGCGTGGTTCGTCTGGTCGCACCAGCCTCAAATGAACCGTACATACAATATCGTGCCTACAAAAGGAAGAATCTCAACAAGCACAATATATTTAACAACACATGTTCAGAGCGGTATTGAATGCAGACAATCGCGGCGCCAATAGAAAGGTGCACCGCAATGCGAGGAGTAACGTGCGTGACAACGCGGGTTAAGCACGAGGATTTGACAACACTTGTGAAACGTGCACAATAGCATGAGTGGTGTGCATGAGAATGCGAGTGACGCGCATAACAATGCGGAATAAATGTGAATTCGAATGCGAATTTGTCGTAAAACAACAAGCAAAGAAATGCGAGTTTTCGATGAGGGTGACTCAATTGCGACCTCCGGTTTACCTCTCGGAGGGGTCGCAACATGTTTGAAAAGGATACATCTCACTTTTGACGAGTAGCGATGAAAAACGCGTCGAAAGTTGGAATCGAAGTTCCGGTAGAGCGATTTCGCGATGGAAAGTGCACTTCTCTTGTACTTTTTCAGGTCTCGGGGACTCCAATCCTTCCCAAAATTTGCAGAGAGCTTGGTGGGAACTTGGGGAACACCACCGACCAGGTCTCATCCCAGGGAGAGGCCACCGACCAGCATTTTGCAAAGGGGGTGGTCGGCCTGCCACAAAAGGTGGTCGGCCGACCACTTAGCCCAAATCTCGGGCAGTTCGGTCCTTTCACTCTCATTTCTTTAAATACACTCGGCCAAAGCCTCATTTCTCACAACCTCAGTTCCGAAAACACTTTCTCTACCTTCCTAGACCATTTTTCCCTTCAGATCTGAGCTCTATACGCGCTTTCCAACGCCCCACGCAAGTTATTTTTGCGAAATCTTTCAGTTTTCATCACTTTGGACCGATTAAATTTTGATTTCGGGCTTCTTTTCTCATTTTCACTGCTTGAGATAAGTTTGTCTCAACAT
The DNA here is from genome assembly GCF_055761805.1 of Camellia sinensis. Taxonomy (NCBI): domain Eukaryota; kingdom Viridiplantae; phylum Streptophyta; class Magnoliopsida; order Ericales; family Theaceae; genus Camellia; species Camellia sinensis. The sequence goes on from NC_138972.1 coordinate 68,832,839, forward strand.
TTGGAAGATTTCCTCGGGGGTTGACTTTTGTTGACTTTTTCATTTTTCGAGAGTTGACTTTTATTAACTTTTTTTAAATTTTGGCTCATTTTGCTCATTTTTGCTCCTTTTGCAGTTTTTCTGAAATGGTTGGTCATTTTCCTCATGGTAGAGGTCCTCCGGGCGCCGGGGATGATCCCGACATTATGGCTTTGCCTCCGAGGGTCCGACCTTTCATACCCAAGAGGTACGCCCCTCGAGCACATATCCTTCCACGGGCTATTTTTTATCACTTCACTGATTTTGATGATCGAGCGCCTGGGGATCTGCTTTTGCGGGAGCCGGAGTCTCACCTTTCTCATGAGGCATGGGAGGTATTTACTTGGCCTTTTTTACATTTCTGCAACATATTCCGCATTTTTGTACATTTCATGCCTCTTGTTATGCATATATGCTCTTTTTAGCATGTAGCTTGTTCTGACGCTTAGTCCATGATAGAGTATTCTGTTTACGTTTTGAACGCTTGAATTCCTGATCACGTAGCCTATAACCTGATGGTGAACACATAGCATACACATATGTTGATAGTTGAACACTCAGCCCAAACTCTGAATTTCTGAACACGCGGCCCAAGTTGAAGGTGAGCACACAGCACACACTTTGTTGAGAGTAGAACACATAGCCCAAACTCTGAATTTCTGAACACGCGGCCCAAGTTGAAGGTGAACACACAGCACACACTGATTTTGAGAGTAGAACACACAGCCCAAACTCTGAATTTCTGAACACGCAGCCCAAGTTGAAGGTGAGCACATAGCACATACTTTGTTGAGAGTAGAACACACAGCCCAAACTCTGAATTTCTGAACACGCGGCCCAAGTTGAAGGTGAACACACAGCACACACCGATTTTGAGAGTAGAACACACAGCCCAAACTCTGAATTTCTGAACACGCGGCCCAAGCTGAAGGTGAGCACGCAGCACGCACTGATTTTGAAATCTGAACACACAGCCCAAATATTTTGATGTTGAACACTCGGCTCGAACTTTGAGGTGAACACACAGTCCACTGGTTGAGAGTTGAACACGCAGCCCAAACCTTGAATTCTGATTTGATTTTGCATATAGCTTATACATTTCATTTGCACGTAGCTTGTATATCTCATTTGCACGCAGCTTGTTTATTTCATTCTGAAACTGAATATATGTATTCATCGTGAATGCAGGTGTCCTCCCGTGTTACATGGGGATACGGCTCCATTATTGCGAGAGATTGTTACGTAGAGCTCCTAGAGGCCGTCCGCGATTGGGTTAATCTAGCAAGATTCAGGCCCTTTTGTGCCGGGATATCTCGTTTTCCAGCTAGCAGGATGTTGATGGGCGCCCTGGTGGAGAGGTGGTGGGACACCACCAACTCCTTTCATTTCTCATCTACCGGGGATATGACCATGACCCCTTTTGACTTTGCCGTATTGACCGGCCTTGACGTGGGAGGCTGGGCGATCTCATAGGACAAGGATATGGGCCAGTGGGAGGCCGCTTGGATCTACTTACTGGGAGCTCGTCCACCGGTCGACCGATCCTCGGGCTGAGTCCGGTATACTTGGTTTTCTTCACATTTTAGGCATACTGAGCCCGAGACTCTGGAGGAGATTACACAGTACGCCCGCGGGTTTCTGATGTTCCTCTTCGGGACCACTTTGTTCTCTGACAGGGGGAACACCGTTGGGCTATATCTGCTGAGTGTCCTGGCAGACCTCACACAGGTTAGTCGGCATGATTGGGGTGGTGCCAACTTGGCTACCCTTTATTGCTATATGAGCGCGACCTCCCGCGGACGGGGGAACATACTTGGCGGCTACTAGAGAGCTTGGGAGGTACCTTCTGCCCTCTTGATTTTACATTTCTGCTTTTCAATGTATGTATACTGCACACACGGCACACTTTATAATTTGTCCTGACATCCTACACTCAGCATTCTGTATTCTGATGGCTTTTGCCCCGTTTTCTGCAGTTATGGGTTTTCGTATATTTTCCCACACTAGCACCAGAGCTGGAGGTGGAGGCGCCCCTTGTGACCCCTTACTCACTTGTTTTCGAGGGCCAGTACCGGCCGCGGCCTCGGGAGACTCTTCTCTACCTACGGCAGTACTTCGACACAGTGCGGCCGTCAGAGGTAATCCAAAACTCCTGATTCCCAATGTTTTCATCTTTGGTTTATTCCGTACATTTACGATTTCTGATCAGCCTATGCATTGGTTACCCGCAGATTGCCTGGCAGCCCTGGTTGCCTTTGGGTGGGGACCTTCGATTTCAGTTTGCCGGAGGATGGGGCTCTTCTGGTATAGGATCTTGTTCGAGGGGCCAGTTGGTAGGGCCTGGTTTCTGGGGGAATGCTTCCTTCGTCAGACTATGGGCTTTCCTGAGCCGAGTGTTCCCTCAGCGCCTCCGGATGATATGCGGCTCGCTGATAGGCTTACTCCCCAGGGTGTCATTGACGATAGGCTGGGCACTGATGCACTGCTGCATATAGAGGACGGGGAGTACGCGACCTACCGTCACACCTACTTGATGCCTCCGTTGACAGGTGTCCATACTCCCTCGAGGAGGTCTATTGACATGCCGTCTTTAAGTCGAGCTCGGGCTGCAGGCGCCCCTTCTACCAGCAGGGCTGGCACATCGAGAGGAGGGGTTAGACTGGTCCCCCCGATTCCTCCGACTCATGATCATGCCGGATGGCCAGACATGCCGACCGAGTTGACAAGATGGCGGTACGGGACCTCCTACCCGATTCCGATAGAGCCTCCCATGCCTGATCATCGATATGTCATTGATCCCGACTCACCGCCGGTATGCCCCGCTGCTTTTTCATCTATCATTCAAATACTTAGACATTCCTTTATTCATTGATGATTTGAGCTTGTATCTGCAGCCACCCAGAGAGTACATGGAGGGGGTGATCGGATTGGTGGCCTCACTAGAAGGCATGGTCTTGCGAAGAGAGGCGCAGCTGTCCATCATGGATTTCCAGGTTCTCTTTAGTTTTCTCACATTTATCGTACTTCCGACGACATGTTGACGTTGAACATTTTACTGCTTTGATTAATTGTATGTGTAGAGCACATCTGACACACCACGTTCACATACTGTATCTGCATGCACCCTCACTTCATGTAATTGGCTTGCATCTGTATCCGATACACATATTTTGAGCTGATGTATTCAAATTGCACTTTTTACTTTCAGATGCCTCCAATATATCCGCCACAGACCGGGGCATCTCGACCTTCTCGGGGAGCCGGGCCATCGCGGCCTTCTCGCAGGGCCGGGAGAAGGGAGTAGTCCCGCAGACGCAGGGTACACATCGTAGAGGAGGAGGCCGATAAGGATGAGGAGGAGGAGGAGGCTACAGATCATCAGTCAGAGACCTCTGCTGACAGAGAGGAGGGTTCTGACCCTGGTTCTAGGAGTGGAGAGGAGGATCCTGAGGATGACAGTTCCGACTCAGATGGTGCCGGTGGTGCAGAGCCTGTTCCGCAGAAGAAGACGAAGAGGGCCTCTTATTCCTGCTCTTGAGAGCATTGGTGCAGCTGCTTCCTGCATTATTTATCTTTTTTACTAGTAGTTGTAGCACATTGTACATTATTAGGCAGTTTTATTTTTTGTAAAACTTGTACCTTTGCTGTAAAAATGTTGTAACAAAGGAAGCATGATGGAATGAAACAACTTTTTTGAAAAAGTGTTGTACTTTATGTTCTCAGCATCGCATTGCATCATTTTGCAAATAAAGAGATTTGAATGGTAAATGTGCATTGTGTATGTGCCAAGTCAGGTAGCGAACCGACACGACAAACTAAACAATCTAATCTTACTGAGAAACAATAACAAAAACCTTAGCAAGTTTACAACTCGATAAGCAAAACACAACAAAATTTGATAAACAAAGAGTAACAACTCAAATGCACAAGACTCGGCGACTCGATTACACAAGACTCGGTACACGAAACAGCTCGACCAACAAAACAACAACTCGATAAGCAAAACAACAACTCGATAAGCAAGTTTTAACAACAACTCTATAAACAAAGTGTATTTCGGACGATTTGGGCGACGAAACGCATCCGAAACAGAGAGAAATGGAGGCTTTTGACACTCCCGATGCATGGAAATGCTAGGAACTTTCTTCTGGAGAGTAAAACAGGGCCAAATACACAGATTGCAGCATGGCCGACCACTTTTGGGAGCTGGCCGACCAGCTTTTTGCATTTGAGGGAGGAAGAGGTGGCCAACCTACCAGAAAAGGTGGCTGGCTGGCCACTAAGCTCAGCAACCACCAGTTTTTTGACATGTGTCCCCCCGAACAGTGCCTTATCCCCTTTAAAGGTCCTAGCTCCGTGGCTCATTCATTTCATCTCAGTTTTGCACCAAAATAGAGGCGTTTCTCGTCGAAAATCTCACAGCTTGGATCGCTTCTTTAGACAGCTCGAAAATGTTGAACTTCCGGGGCTTCGGCTTGAATGCATTATTCACGCTGAGCCGTACTCCGCTACACCTTCCCTTCCTCCATGCTGCGGCGAGGTTTTGGAACCCGGTAACACACGTCTTTAGCTTCGGTGGGCAAGAGGTATGTCCAACTTTTGAAGACTTTCAAGCTTTGATGGAATCCGAAAGTTGTGAAGAGATCTTGCCTCAGTTTCGCTTTGGTCACGCCCAAGCTTTAGGGCGGATGTGTGGACTCACCACGCATGACGCTCGGTCTCTGACTTGTAATGGGGAACTGGACATCCTCGGATTGATTTATTGCTTCTTTAACGCCGGTGACCGTGGCGACCATCATTGGCAAGGTTTCCGACAACATGCCCTTTGCTTGTGTATGCTATCTCACTTTCTGCTTGTGTCGGGCTTTGGTGGGTCTAGCATTCGCCTGATTGAAGTTGCTCAAGGTTTGAAGGATGGAAAGAGTTGTATTGCGATGACACTGGCTGAGACGCTGATGGGCTTGGATGCTTTCCATCGTCGGGAGACGACCAGATTTGCGGGGAGCCCACTACTGCTGCAGTTAATGTTTCCCACCCAATCTCACATATGTAATGCTCACATCACTCGGCCCTCAGGCTCGGTTTTTCTCATGAATCCCTTGTCTTACTTTTCTCTCATCGTACATCTCTCTATTCTTTATTCTCTCATTTTTCATCCCTCCCAAAAAAAAAGGTATGGTTGATGGATAAATTGCAAGTTGTGGACTCTTGCCCAGCCTACTCAGCTCGCGGCTACTTCTTTCGGCAACGCCTAGTTGATGCCTTTGATGAGGGATGATGGTTCGACTGGATGTGTAACTTGTCTGCAGATCGCATCGCCTGGTGCTGCCCTTGGCTCAATCTCCCGGCAATGAGCTATAGTATGTTCCGGCAGACCGGGATCCAGTTGGTTGGTCTGACTCACTGTGTATTCTACTTTCCGTTCCAGTTCCAACGCCAGTTTGGTCATGATCAGACTTGCCCGCCAGAAGGGATAGAGTATCCGGCTGCCTTCCCAATTCGAGGTGCACAGCTTGCCCGATATGCCACAGCATGGAGGACGAGAGAACTCCTGGCCCCCGCTCCCACTTTCAGTTATACTTTGTCTGACGAATGCTTGGATTGGCTCAATGAAGAGGCACAGATTGGGCCCAGCTTGGTATCAGAGGCTTCGACCAGCTCTGGAAGGGGGCGCAGGGACACCTGACTTGACTATGCCCCGGACTTATTGCTTTATTAGTACTTTCAAGTTTTCTTTATGAATGTAATAAAAAGAAACTTCTATTGTATGCAAGAGCAGTAGAACTCTGTATTGAAATTAATGAAATTGAAGGTTGTGGTACTAAAAATTTTTCGCTTTGGTCCAAAATGGTCTTAATTGTAGAAAGATTAATTTGAACAAAGTCAACTTTTATTAAAACTTTTCAAAACTATTTTCAATATGGATCAGAACTGGACACGCCTGAGATATGTCACTAAGATGTACAACCCCGGATCCCTGCAACTAGAAAGTTGCCCCTAGTCTGAAGAGTGCCGCGGCACTGCATGGCAACGGAAAGTTGCCCCTAGTCCGAATAACACTGCACTGGAGATTCAAACGGAAGCTGATAGACAAAGATGACTGAGATGATCAAATAGACAAAGTTGATCGGGGAAAAGTTTATGGCTGAACTTCAGGGTGAAGTTGCCTACGTATCCCGAAGATGGGAATCAAGCCTTACGTAGTTCAGGCTTAGGTTCACTCGGGTATTTTCACTCTCCTTTTACGCTCTAACTTTTGCCTAGGTCGCCCTTTGTGGGTTTTCAACCTTGCGAGCTCAGTTTTTATGTTTTCCAATTTTTCAATGCTCTAACTTTTGCCTAGGTCGCCCTTTCGGGTTTTCGGCCTAGCGAGCCTCTCAGGGGTAATATTTCTTCAACTTGTCCATGTTGATCGGTTGTGAAAACTCTAGGCCATCTAAATCCATCAGAACCACAGCTCCACCTGACCAGATAGCTTTAATGATGTAGGGACCAGTCCAATTAGGTCTGAACTTGCCCCTTGGGTCGTGGATGGGAGCTCGGTTGTCCTTGAGCACCAAATCTCCTTCCTTTAGATTCCTGGACTTAACTTTCTTGTTGAAAGCCCGGGCAATTCTGCGTTGATAACCTTGAACATGGTATAGTGCTTTCAGCCTTCTCTCATCAAAGAGCATGAGTTCCTCAAACCTGCTCTGCTGCCAATCTGCTTCGGCTATTTGACACTCAGCCAACACTCGCAATGACAGAACCTTAATCTTGATAGGTAGAACGGCCTCCATCCCATAAACCAATGAATACGGAGTCGCTCCGGTAGAAGTTCTAATGGAAGTCCTGTAGCCCCACAGAGCAAACGGCAGCTTATCTGGCCAATCCCGGTAGGTTTCCACCATCTTCTGCAGTATGTGTTTGATATTCTTGTTGGCGGCCTCGACCGCTCCGTTGGTTTGCGGTCGGTATGTGGATGACTTATGAAAAACCACGTTATATTTCTCTAACAAGTCAATCACTTCCTTCTTGAAGTGGGAACTGTTATCGGAAATGACCTCGTTCGGGACCCCATAGCGACAGATGATGTTGTTTCTGATAAATTTTGCAACGTGCGACGCCTTCAACACCGCATATGATTGGGCCTCGACCCACTTTGTGAAATAATCTATCGCGTCCAGGATGAACTCATGCCCATTCGACCCCTTCGGAGTGACAGCCCCGATCACGTCAATTCCCCAAACTGAAAACGGCCATGGCGAAGTCGTGTTGTACAGCTTTGACGGCGGGATATTCATGCGATTTGCATGAATCTGACACTTGTGGCATCGCCGGACAAAACCGATACAATCCTCCTCCATGGTGGACCAGTAGTAACCTTGTCTGAGGATCTTCCGTGATTTGTGTTCCCATAAAACCGGGATTTGTGTTCCCATACTGGCAGAGCCCATAACCGGTCAGCTTTATGGTCATGCCTTGACAAGACAAGCCTCCGGCAAACCGTTCAGGAATAGCAGATGGCAAACACAGTGTCCTAGGTGCACTAACGCAAGTGCAATGCAAAGAGACACATAAGTGTAGTCAAAAACCAGATATTATGAGTTCGGGTCAAGTTCTCTAACTCCCCAGCGGAGTCGCCAGAAACTGTAGATGTCCCCGAACGCCCCGGGAGGATGAGGTCCCATTCCGTTCGATATTGGGTTCACTACAGCTCAGGACTCTCAAATTGTCACGGTTCTAAATCTGAACCAAAGAGTCCAAATCCGGCAAATCGTTTTGAGAAAACAGATTTTGAAAGAAATGCCAAACATGGACTGCTTTGCCAGATACAGAATCGCCACCTAAATGTTTTATTTTTTGGAAATTTAGGAAACCCTGACTCGTTGTCTAAGGCCACGTGTCCGCCATCACCAAAGTTGCCTCGGCTCGGGAACTTGGGTACGATTGGGGAAGGTCACTTCGTGAGCACCCCCGCTCGCCCGATCAAAGATCGGCCTCTACTAACCATGATATCTATTTTTGAAAACATTATGTGTTCTTATTCCGGTTATTAGCCTAGATTTACTATGTGATACGCACAGCATACAAGTATAGACTGGATCGCCTGAATTGGAACAAAACATTTCATGTTTGTTTGTTTGAAAATGGTTTGATGGTGCTACTCGCAAGTAGGCTAAGACGTGGATTTGCCACCCTTAGGTGGGCTTAGAAAACATGATTTTGCCGCTATCTAGTGGGCTTAAAACTCATAGTGAATGAATTATTCCAATCCAAATAATCCAACCTTCACCCACAGGCATTCAAGCACTTATATCACATAAGCAATTAGCCTCATGGTAAGCATGCTATCATGGCAGTCACTCACGTGCATGCAAGGATGCTAAAGCATAAAACTTACCGAGTACTCCAAGCCAAAACAGAAGCTAATTAGAAATCCATGCATGATCCTAATTATATAGAAATGCCTAATGCAACGCATGCAAAAGTGCAACTATAGCAGGCTCGGCTATTCTAGGCATGGCATATGAAATGCTACAGCTAACATGTATTCAACTTGGAATTGAAAATACAATGCAGTTAGTATGATGCGCCGAGCCCGGTGCATGCAAGACAGATGAAATGAATGCAAACATGCTATCATACTGTATGCTAATTGAAACATGCCCTAATCTAACCATCATAAACAGATAAATAAAAGGGAGAAAGACGTGGGGTTGGAAGACATACATCACACACACGCACACTTATTACAACATTGCCCTCGCGCAGAGGGTTCGAATAAATAATATACTGTCCCAAATGAATAATTACAGTTGAAATATGTACAAAACCCTAATTAATTAACAAATTAAATTAGGAAAGCAATAAATTGGCATGCAAGCCAGGGACTGCCTCAAATCTGCCTCGGATGATGAATGATGCATGCTCGGGTTGCCTTATACGGAGAATCCCTCGCGATGTCCCAGTTTGCCTCTGTTTGCAATTGTTCTTGGAATGCGTGTCAAGCTCCGAAAGGCTGCCGATTTCTGATTTGCTGCAACAGAGAGCAACAAAGGGGCATGGCAAAGTATTTTCACATATGTATGCATGACTACTCTTTAGGGAGTGTAGTCCTCGATCCTCGTGCCACCAATCACGCATATCGATGCATGATGGCTGAGGAGTCGATTTGCACGACTTAATATGAAATGAATGCACACATAAACACAACAAGACCGAGACACCATCATGGATAATCCGGAGTGTTGGTGACTGGGAATTGAGACACGTTCCGTCACTCGAAGTACGAAACGTCCCTCGTTTCCCGTGCTTGGGCTAACTCCTATCCCAAACACAATGCAATATGTATGACATGCATGAATGCAATTCTAACATGCAACCTAGCATACACAATGCTATGAAATGGCATACACAATGCGCGATGTAACATGGCATACACGATGCTCTAACATACAACCTAGCATACGCAATGCTATGAATTGAAATGGCATACACAATTCTTAATGGACTTACACCAACATGAATGGACCTCAGCCACACTCACATTAGTGGCCATCAGATGAAAATGAGACACTTGAAATGCGTGCACACATGCACGCAAATCGAGGACCAAACCTAGGCATCAAATGCCACTCTACCCAAAGCATGGAAAGGCATGGAACATGATATGCAAACATGCAAATTTCAGCGCTGAAATATGATACAAAACAGCCCCAAATCATGGAAACATGGCACCCGATGCATGGAATGAACCCCGAAATTCGAAACTAGGCACATGGAATGACTTACAGCTATACAAAGCATGCATTATTTGATCATGAAGAATGAAGACAGATGCAAGAAAGTCCCAAAACATGCATATTTCCAGTTTATAACAAGCCTCAAAAATGAACACAAATAGGGCTAATCTATCATGCAAAAATGGCCCTAAAAGAGAGATTAAACACAAAGGGACAGCAGCTGGCCCCAAATGGCAAAGAGCCCTTCAACAAAGTTGAAGAGGGGCTCAAAAAAAGGCACTTTAAAGTTTACATCAAGCCACAAAAATAATCACAAATAAGGCCAAACTATCATGCAAGAAAAGGCCTAAAAGAGGGGTAAAGAGACAAGTGGTAGCTTCTGTTCTCAAACAGAGGAGAGCCCTTCAACAAAGTTGAATAGGGGCTCAAAAAAAGATATTTCACAGTTTATGGAAAAGTCCAAAACAGCTCAAAAATAGGCCTAAAATATTATGCAAAAATTGGCCTAAAAGAGAGATAAAGAAGCAAGTGATAGCTTCTGGCCTCAAATAGGGGAGAGCCCTTCAACAATGTTGAAGAGGGGCTCAAAATAAGTTATTTTACATTTTATGGAAAAGTCCAAAACAGCTCACAAATAAGCCTAAAATACTATGCAAAAATTGGCCTAAAAGAGAGTTTAAGAAGCAAGAGGCAGTAGCTGGCCTCAAACAGTGAGGAGCCCTTCTACAAAGTTGAAGAGGGGCTCAAAATAAGGCATTTTAAAGTTTGTCTCGAAGCCCATAAATGCTTACAAACAGGGCTAACATATTATGCAATAAAAGGGCCAGAAGAGAGATAAAAGGGAAAGGGACAGAAGATGGCCTCAAACTGAGAAAAGCCCTTAATCAAACATGAATATTAGCTCAAAATAAGACTATTTCTAGTTTAGTCCGAAGCCCAAAAATTCTTACAAGTAAGGCTTATAAATGAAGCAAGAAGAGACTAGTTTAGGGGAAAAGTTTGTTTACCCTTGAAAAACCAAACTTCAACAGCCTTTGGACTAGGTTTGTGAGCTCTCAACCTCTGGAAATCAGCTTCAAATGGTTGGAATGGATGATGGTGGTGTTATGCTATGGGTTGGTGTAGAAATGGTGTAGGAGCAAGGTGGTTTTGAGGCTTGGAGTAGAGAGAGAGGGAGATTTAATGCAAAGTTCTTAAGCAAGAATTTGTAACCCTTCAAAATGTAGCTGAGAGGCTGGTTATATAGGCAAAGGAATGGAGGAAAAGGGGGGAAAAATCAAATTCAAGTTTCCCCCCCAAAAGACCCCCCCTCGGATACAGGATCTGGGGGGAAACAGAGGGTGCAGCTGGAAAGAACAAGGTGTGGGGGTCATGGCCGGCCAGGTTCAGAAGGTTCAGGGGGCCTGCCGGCCGGCCAGCTCCCATGGCCAGCCGACCAAGGGTCAAAGGGGTCAATAACAATTGCTGGTCGGCCACCTAAAAAAGGTGGCCTCCCATGTGTGCACAACACAACTATGTAGTCAAAACCCAGAAAAAGTGAACCAGGAGAGAGAAAAGACCACTTTTTAGAGGGGGTCAAAAGGGTCAGGCACAATTACTGGTTGGCCACCAAATATTGGTGGCCTCCCAGGTGTGTACAACACAAATATGGGGTTTAGGGTTCAAGAAAGTGGTCCCGGGGTGGTCAACATTGACCTTCAAGTGAGAAAAAACGGGCATTGGAGAGCGATGAAGAAATAAAGCTGGCTTTTCCGAACAATTGCTGGCCTCCCACCCTCCTACAAGCTTCCTAACTATGAAAATAAGGCCTTCACCAAAAATGAACCAAAACGGATGAAAAATGGAGGTTCGGGGACCGAAACGCGCGGCCCGAGGTCTCGAAAATGGGCTGTTAAGCACCGGAGGTGGCGTTCAACCACGAAGTTGGTCTCTCGGACCCCAGTGTTCCTCAAAAGGGAGGAAATAAGGTGTACGCCAAAAACCGGAGCAAACGGAGGTGGTTAGGCGGTCCCGAATCGAGGCACACGGCCGTCGGCTCCGAAAGACCGGAAACCGGGCTCCAAAATGTGAAAAAAAAATGGCCTACGACCACAAAACATAGCCTATGGCCACTGAGAGATGATCTACGAGACTTCTCCTTCCCTTCGGGAAGAGAAAATAGAGAAAACAGGACCTGGTTCGCAAACCGAGGCAAAACACGAAAGAGTCCGGAAGTCCGGAGGCAAGGCTCGCAGCCGGGACTCTGAAACTTCTGAACGAGCACGATATGCAATATCACCGAGCGCTCAACTGGTGACGTCTGAGTCTTAAGGTCGGTCAAAAATGGGGTGTCTACAACGCCAAACGGAGAATGTCAAGCGGTCCCGAGACAAGGCGCGCGGCCAAAGGTTTTAAAAATCGGAAACTAGTCTCCAAACGGGAAAGGTGGCCTACGACCACGAAAAATAGTCTACGACCACAGAGAGATGGTCTACAAGACCACTCCCTCTCTCCGGGGAAGAGAAACAAAGTTCGGTTCGCAAACTGAGCCGAAGCACAAAGAGTTTTGAGGCCCGGAGGCAAGGCTCTCAGCCAAAACTCCGAAACCTCAGAACGAGCATAATATGCACCATCACCAAGCGCTCAATCGATAACGTCTGAGTCTGAAGGTTGGTCAAAAATGGAATGTCTACACCAAGTTGGACCCCGGTCATCAATATCGATATAATAAATGAAATATGAGCTGATAGAAATTCTTGATGATAGCATTCAGTTGATAGAAATTCTTGTTGAAGATAAATGTTTCAAATAATAGTATTATTTTTTTCTAGGAAAAGTAAGGAAGTATCAAACCAGAAGATAATAAATCCAAATAATGAAAAGGACAATGATAATGAAATGAAGCCCATGGCTTCTTCGGTTACATGCATTTATAACAACTTTTGAAATTTAATTTTGTTAGATTATTAAATTAAATATATAAACATTATTTAATTTATAAAGAAAAGAAAAATAAAGTAACATGTACCACTTATATGAATAAAATCAACTTAATAAAATTAATATTAATAATTAACATGGCTTATAATAGGAAATTATTTCATTATACATTGTGAAATAATATTGAAGTAGATTTTTTTTTATTATTATTATTATTATTAGCTATTGAAATAGGTAGTTACTAGTGTGTGTGTGTTTTTTTTTTGTTTTTTTTTAATTAGGAATAATATAATATGTATGTTATTTATAAATTCTAATAAAATATAAGAGATAATATATAATTTTTCAAAATTTAAGGGGGGCTGGGTTCATTTGCGGTCCCTTCGTTCTTCTGCCCCTCCGGTTTGCGGTGGGTTAGGATTTACATAATGAGAGGAAGACATTAGAGAGAAAATGAAGGATAATTTAGTAATTTTATATTTTTCTCACCATTTTGTAACTAATTGACATTTTTTCATGTATATTGTAATTATTTTAGATTCTCCACATTTTGTAAATCTTTTTGACTAATTCATTTATTTTAGGAGAAATTATAAATCAGTGATAATTTTCAAAATAATTACAAATTTATAATATTTACAATTAATTAAAAAATAATTTTTTTTCAAACTTACACTAAATTAATATTTGTTGTTCTTCCCTTTTTTGCGGATAAAAGTCTACATACACAGCCCGGAAAAGAGAAGCATATTTTACAAAACTTATAACTGGGATCTATACACACATACAAGAGGACAAGAAAAATAAAAGGTGGTTGGAGGACATTTTAGAGAGTAGAGTAGCCAAGACTGCAAGGTGGGAAGTCAAAAATGGATGACACACATATACAGTTTAGTTATAGTCATAATGAGAGAGAAACATTACACGGTTTCTTATTTTATTTTTATTTTTTTATATATTAAAACCTTAATTTATGCACATGTAATTGATGTGATGTGAGAGTGTTGGTGTGAACAGTGGATGTTTCTCTTTTGTCTCTCTCATTCTCATAATAATTTATAGTACAAGAAGGGAGGGGTGCTTCACTGGAAACAGCCTTGCAGAATAAGGACTAGAATAAGGAAAACTTCAAATCCCCAGAGTCCACGTTTTTCACTCAATTTCATCATAAAAATACGGGGATACAATGTGATGCGCACCGTGTCGATCTGATCTGGATTTGGATTTGGATTTGGGATGGTGACTAGGCATGTTACGTAGTAGTCATTGTGCGATCTATTGAGTTCGTTTTACGGCTAATTTTGATAATTTAAGTTTCGGATGGGTTATGGGTTGATTTTTGTAGCTTTTTGACTATTAGATTAGGGTTAAAAAATTTCGTTTGGGTTGGAGTTTTTGATTTTTTAGATTTTTGTAAGAGAAAAAATAAAATTATTATAATTTAAATGCGATATTTTCTTTTATTGATTTTTTAACTTATTTTATCATTTTGTAATTATTTTAGGCCCCAAACCCCATTTTAGTCAATGCCAAGGCTTGTTTACTTTTTAAGATATAGCTAGTAGAATATATCTGAAAAAGACAAGTTAATCTGATATCAGTATCTTTTTAATCAAATCACATTTGTATTTAGTTTTTTTTATTTCAAATTACACTTATTATTCAAAATTTTAGATGCAAATGTAATTTGATGAAAGACCTATTAATATCCGATTAATTTGATTTTTTATAAAAATATTCTATTTGATATAACCTAAAATGTAACGGTTTAAATTATTGAAATGAGTCTTAGAATGGGCTAAATAGGCCGTGTAACAATGACTGTCGTGCACTATGTGCAATTGCCACTCCAAACTCATCTAATCTTCCTTACTGTAATTGAGACTAATTAGTTCGACTTATATGATCTGTCTATATATATATATATATATATATATTTTTTTTGATAGTTTGATCTTTAAAATATGAGTTTTGTGTCATTTTAATCTTCAATATTTAAATTGTGTCCATTGATTTCTAATATATAAAATTATTTTAATTTCATCTCCAATATTTAAATTGTGTCAAGTGTTCCAATTTAGTCCCTCCCAATGTCTCTATTAAGAGAGTTAGATTGTAAGACAATGTGTCAATCTGAATTGTAGGACTAAATTGAAATATTTTTTATACATTAAATACTATATTGACATAATTTAAACATTTTGGACAAAAATGATATAAGATTCATACTTTAGAGACTAAAAATAATTAACCCATTATTAAATAATTGAAGAAAAGGTACATCGTGTATATTAGGAAATTTGATTGTTATTTTGATTATGACTGAATGTCTTTGGTTTTATCTTAAGTGATATTGAGTTATGACCCATTTTTGTATTGGTTATAACTTATTGTGATATTAGTTAGTATCTATTGGGGTTATCATTTTGGTTATGAAAAAAAAAAAATTGATTATGCCTCAAGAGGTTAATTATAACTCATTGCATTTGTTTTAGTTATATATGAATGAAATTTTTTTGGTTATCGTATTTATGTTGTCAATATCATAAGGAGAATTTTATAATACACACTTTATACCATATGCACTCTTAGTTACACAATTTTTTCTTTAATTATAATTAATTTTCTTCTTTATTTATGAAATTATTTTGTGATATTTGGTAATGCCTCATGTAGTATTTGGTTATGATTTTTTTTTTTTTTTGAAACTCAAAAATATAAAGTTATATCATTTTTTTTAGTTATAAGATACATATGGTACACACATTTTGAGGATTTGAGGAGTGTGTATTATAATCATTCTCATATCATACATTATCATAACTAGTATATAGTACACATCTAAAAAAAAAAATTATATAACATAGAAAGCCTAGTTATAATGCTGAGGGAAGGGGTTGGGTGGTCCTTGTCCCATAGATAAATGTTATTTTTATTTATTTTTTGTATATTACCCAATGAGCCGTCCCAAAATTCAATATGCATCTAAAATTTTTGTAAATTTCATAATGTTTCAGAGTTGTATTTCAAAATTTAATGATTCGTGTAATGGTTCTTTAAACTTTTACAATAATATTACGATGATCATATTTGTTCTCATGTTTTTTGTCATATCATGTGTTGAGATTACATTGGTAGCAAACATTAATACAGTGTTGACACATTAAGTAATAAACAAATTATAATAAGAAAAGATGATCATCCTAATATTATTAAAAAATTAAATGAAGCTCATGTTAAAAAGATATTAGTAATTACATGTTTAAAACAAGAAAAATTACATGATAGAGAAATCGTTAAAAAAATTAATTACAAAATCATGAAAAATTATAATTTTACTTTATAATAATTATAAAGCCCATCACTAAATGAAAAAAATAAAAAAAATAAAATAAAAATTCAGACACACATTGAAATTTAATTTTCCCTTAAGAAAACTTGCGATTAAAAAAAAAAATATAATTTACTTGATTGATTTGCAATCATATTAAACATAAAAGCTTTTATTAAAAGCAATTAAACTAAAGCTTTTATGGGCTAAAGATATTGTGTAATATTTAAACTAAAACTATAAAAATTAGTTTAGAAAGTTGAATGGAAATTAGATTAATTACATTAAGATCTTCTCAATTATTAACATACCACTTTACCTTTTAGGGTAAATTGTAATTACCTCCCCTGAGATTTTGCATAATTGTAGGGACATTCCCTATGATTTTTGAGATTACATTGACCACTTTTATTTTTTCTGACATTGTCAAGATTATTCTCCCCCATTAACTAGGACCAAAGATGTTAATTTGATTGTTCAAATGACTATAATACCGTTGAAACACTATAGCCTTACGAGAATTAAGTACAATTTACCACAAAATTTTCAAAATGTAAATGTAATTTCTTGACTTTGTAATTTTTATTATTTTTTTTGTGGCTATAAAGAGCATAAGGAAAGAGCATCCAAAAAAAAAAAAAAAATTATGTGACACTATTATCAGTTGTAGTGACACCCAGACAAAATAAAAGAGAGAATAAATAGCAAGAAGAGTGAAAGAAATAAAAGAAAATGAAAAGAGATGGGTACTAAAAATTTACAGAGACGGATATGGTAAACATTATTTTTTTTTAGAGATATAAAGTAGGTCATAATGAAAGAATAATAGGGGAAAAAATAAGGAAAGGAGAAAAATGAAAAAAATGATTAAGAAAATGTGAGAAAAACAAAGGAAAAAGTCTGTGAGAGGAATGAGATGATATAAGGGGAGGTCAATGTAATTTTCCCTTTAACCTTTTCATTGCTAGAAAGAGATGAATAAGGGTAGTTTTGGCCTTTTAATAGTTAAAAGTTGTTGGCATCACCTTGTTATGTTAGATATTCAAACAAAGAGATAATAGAAGGGGAATCCTAATAATAATTTTAAATATAGAAGATATCAATATAATTATTGAAACTATAAGGGAGATCTCTGCAATTATGAAACATCTTAGGGGAGATAAGTGTAATTTACCTGCCTTTTATTATAAATTTATATATTTTGATCAATCCAACTATAAATTTAAAAATTGTACTAAAAATGTTTAAATTGAGACTAATCCCTCGCACTTGTTTATTAGTCCAATTAGCCTATATTAAGTAATCTTTAATAATGATTTAAACAAATAAAACTCAACCCGATGTATTGACAACTGTCGGGGATCTACCCTTTTTTTTTTTCTTCTGGCAATCCGGCCCCTCCACGAAGGGAATCTTGGCTCCAGCCCTACCTAGTTATTTATTTATTTATATTTTTTCCACAAAAGAAACTTTATTGATAAGAATAAAAATATATAAATGATTGATACAAATATGAATAGAGAGGAGCGAGTGCATAAAGTGTCAAAACAAAACTTAACAATCCTAACTACGTCGACACTACCGAACTAACCCAATTATATTCTAGTACAACATCAAAATTGTGAGAAACCAACCAGAACCAAACCGGAACTGAAACAACAAAACAAAATAAAAATAAAAAAAAACAACACCTAGTTAGTTTTATAACATCAGTGATGCTAGAGACCTCTAAATTAGATGCTCTAAACACACATCTAATGAGGTGGAAAAAAAAAATAGACACAGCACTGACAGTAGCATCACTAGTGACACCTCTAATTAGAGGTCCAAGTATTTTTGTTTATAACATCCAATAAATGTCAATAACTTTCTCTCACTTGCCAGCTTCAACTGACTATGAAGATTACCAAACCCAAATATATTCCACTCCTTTAAAGCCCTCTTCAGGTGACCCAATTTGCTAAATAATCTGAACCCTGCCCACCCATCAACCTACACCTCCATCTAGGATTTCTCAACAAAAGCCCAAAAACCTGGATGGAGAACCCAACAATTCAAGAATTTGAAGGGCTTTGGGCCCCAATCTCTACTATCCTCCGTTAAAAGAAGAGGGCAGTGATCAGATAAAATTCTAGGCAAACCCTAACACTTGTAATCAAATCTTAATAGCCAATCCGAATTCACAATAAATCTATCAATGCGGCTCCATTTACCTTCCTCTTTAGAATCACTCCAAGTAAATTTTCTACCCAGCAATGGCAGCTCCACCCCTTCCATACGATCAATGAAAACGTTATAGTCATTCATTCCCACATTTCTCCTAGAGCTTCTCACCCTTTCTCCTAAGTGCTTGATTTCATTAAAATCCTCACCCATACACCAAGGGTTGGGAAATGAAGGCTTAATTCTAGCTATCAAATCCCAGAGGTCCCTTCTAATGGTTACTTCATTAGGAGCATACACATTTAACACCACACAATCAAAATCTGGCATGATCTTCCCAGCTAAGAGAATAAAATTTCTGGAGCAGCAACAATCAACTAATTCAAACACAGCAGGATTCCAAATGCACAATAGGCCTCCTGCACTCCCACAAGCACCTACTTCCATGAACTCAAAATTAACCTCTAGCCAAATTGATCGAACAAGGTTCGGATCAAAAGCAGCCCATTTTGTTTCTTGCAAAAGCACCATATCCACCTTATTCTCTTTGATGATTTTCTTTATTTTTCTCCTTTTCACCTCCCTACCAAACCCTTTAATATTCCAAGACAAGATCTTCATAACAACAGATTTAAGCAACCACTTTACACCCAAGAAAAAAAGAATTAGCTGGCTTTTGATTTCTTCCTCTGCTCCACCCTCTCAGCATCCAATTATTCGAGCTCAATAATCTTCTTTAGTACTCCATCTTCTTGCCCTTCAAGATCGATTCGAAGTAATTTCCCCATACGAATTGTAGCTTGCGCCTCATCAAGGATAATTTGGCCTTTACTTGGACCTGTATGCGAAGCTGAAGCCAGAGAGAAAGCTGCAACTGCAGCTCTGAGTGTTGCCCCTTTCTGAGCTCTAGTTTTATGATTTTTGGCCCTTTGACCCTGAGATTTGTTCTTGTTCTTCCCTTTTTTCTGAAATGCGTGGTGCTTTGCTTCCACCCTTACCCATCCCTGAGTCCAGCCCCTTGAGTAATTCTGGTGACTTGGAACACATGCTTGAGCTGCTGGATATGTCATCATCTTGAGAGCGAATTTTTGCCCTAACATTTGCCAACCCACTGACCTCCCTTGTATTTACATTCCGAATGCCCATGGAGGCATCTCCACTATCTTCCACAGGCCCATTAACCATCAGTCCATTACCCTCCATTTCCTTAATTAAACAAATACTAGCTGGTTGAGGCCTATTTAACAACGTGGGCTTGTTTAAAACAATTTCCAATTTGAGCCCATGGCATGGCCCAATAGAGCCACTAAAGCTCCTCATAAGCCCAAGATTAGATACGTTGTTATCCTTCCTAACGTTCACCACAACCTGTTCAACTTGTCCTTCGCATGTGCCGACATCCCTCGCGAAGCCACAGTCTGCGAAAGTATCATTAACCACCGAAATCGAGTTCCCATGGTTTGACGCCACCAAAATCGAGTTCCCATGCCGCTTTTGGTCCACCGCAACAGTGTGTTCCACCTCCTCGAGCGAGTTCCCATGCTGCTTTTGGTCCACCGTAGTAGTGTGTTCCACCTCTTCGATTCTGTCATCTTGTTGATGGTTAACTCCGGCAACTGAACTCTCCGACCGGGAAGGTGAAGAGATGTTCAACCCCCATTTCTGGCACAACTCCCATTCAAAATCTACACTGTTACTTCCTTCCCCCACCAAAACCTTGAAAGCTCTCTTATTGCACTCAACCTCTACCGATGAGTTAATTGCTTCCATGGACCTAGTATGAACCATTACTTTGCCATAGTTAAGAGATTTTGAATCCACAAGGTTATCCTTCAATCTGATGATTTCCCCCCATAATGACCCAATACTTTGAAGTGTGCTAGTTTTCCATGCATGGAAAGGTATACCATAACAGTGCAACCAAACTAGCCTTGAATACTCCATAGACAAATTTTCATCCCACAATCTTATATCGTCACAGAGATCTTGAATGAGGTCTGCCACCAAACTAAACTTCTGGTGCAATATCTCTTCTGCTGGAAAAGTTAATAGAATTAAATTACCACCCCCAAATTGGAAATGAATTTCTTGCAAACTGTTATTCAAGATTAAACTCTGCAACTTCCCTAGCATCGACATACTCTTGATACATACCACCATACATCTCTGTAACCATTCACTGCCTTCGTCTGAAATTGCCACTTTTAACAACTTCCTGGCATCGCCCCCCCTCCCGTTCCTTCACAATGTCCGCATACGATTTTGTTCCTCTGCATGTACTCACCCCGATGCCTTTAAGAACAGGCATATTGGATGCATTTGGTTTACTGCCATCCTCTGCTGCACACTCCACTCTTTGACTGGTCTCATGAACTACACCAGACACAGTTCTGTGATATCTATTCCCATTATCATAGTCTGCAAACTTCACCTGCAGTTGTTTATTGCCACACCAGACCTCATTTTCCTTCTGGATCGCCATCTTTGCTGCCACTACACACTCGTAACGAACAAACCTAAATCTTGTTCCCACTTTGCTTCTCTTAAATGATATGAAAGCATGCTTCACCACTCCAAACTTAGAGAACATAATAAACATGTCTTTAGGATCCATATCATATGGAAGGTTGACAACAAAAATGGAAAACAACTTCAAGCCTGGACCACTTCGTCTGTGACCAGCAGCTCTCCCTCTGTAGAACACCGGTTGCCGACCCCCTTCAAATCTCCTACCATTAGCTTTTCCAACTTGCCCCTCCATTTTCATTAGGAAACTAGGCTGAGGTGGAAGTTGAAAGGCTTGATATTGTACGCATTCCCGAACCTTCAGATTAAGATTAGAGAATTTCAAACATTTTAATCATTTTTTTAATTTAATTAACAAGCAGTCAAGCAAAAATTGTCTCTATTCTTAACATACTGCCAGCTCTCTCTCTCTCTATATATATATATATATATATATGTTCAACAGAAGGCTTCTATGTTTTGCAGAGCCCTTCCTGTTGTACTCACTACAGGAAATATGGGTTTAGGTGGCGTTTTTTTAACGGCATTTTTTCAAACGTCACTATTTCTAATATTTAACGGCGTTTTATAAACGTCTTGTTTTTCTTTAATTGAAACGACGTCGTTTTATGAATAGGAGACGTTTATTTACGCCTTCAAATGCATGTTGTCTCACGTGCTTCCTTTTCCAATCTAAGAATCTCAACTTCCAAATTGAACTGATGCACTTGCAAATAATCTCTCTCTCTCTCTCTCTCTCTCTCTCTCTCCGCTGTCTAAACCCTAATTATCACAAAGATTCAGTTGCTTATCAATGGAATCCTCAGAAATCGAAGTTCTCTCTCGAAATCGAAGTGATTCATCAGAGCGATTTCGAAGTTCATCTCAGCGATTTAGATCTCGAAATCGAAGTTCATATCTCAAAATTTTAAAATTCTGAGTTCATATCACTTCGATTTCATATTGCGATTCAAATCTGAGTTTATATCACTTCAATTTCGATTCAGATCGTGATTCAGATCTCAGCGATTCAGATCGGTCTCAGTGATTCATATCTCGAAATCAAAATCGAAGTTCGATTCAGATCGTGATTCAGATATCAGCGATTCAGATCGGTCTCAGTGATTCATATCTTGAAATCGAAATCGAAGGTCATCTCAGCGATTCAGATCGGTGATTTAACTTGGTGATTCAGTGGTTCAGATCGATCTCAGCGATTCAGATCGGTGATTCATCAGAGCGATTTCGAAGTTCTCTCTCGAAATTGAAATCGAAGTTCATCTCAGCGATTTAGATCGGTGAGCTCCACTCTCTCTCTCTCTCTCAAGGAGAAATCAATCCTGTGTTATTCTATTAATGGTTTTGATATTTGATTTGAAATGATCCTGTTATATCCCTCATTTATCAACCTATATGTATTGACCCTTTCTCATTTATCAACCTATATGTATTGACCCTTGCACTTTGTTGTCTATAATAATTTCCTGGCCTTCTTGCACTTTTGTGCAATTTTTACTGGTGGTATTGCAGCTATGTTCCCAATCCTGTCTTGGTCATAATTGATGTCTAGCCTAAGGAGATAGGAATTCCAACTAAAGCTTACTATGTTGTTGAAGAGGTAAAATAACCATCTAGTTTTTCATTTCACTAATAATTTTTAATCATTCAGTGATTTACGTGGTGTAGACGTCCCCGAACGCCCTGGGAGGAACGAGTCCCCGTTCCGTTCGATATTGGGCTTACTACAGTTCATGACTCAAATGTCACGGTTCTTAATCTGAACCAAAGAGTCCAAATCCGGCAAATCGTTTTGAGAAAACAGATTTTTAGAAGAAAAATGCCAAACATGGACTGTTTTGCCAGATACAGAGTCGCCACCTAAATATTTTATTTTGAGAAATTTAGGAAACCCTGACTTGTAAGAACCCACATTTTTCATCTTGATCATGTTCATGAGCATTTGTATGATTATGACTTGTTTAGCTTGCATGTGTGTGTTGCGATTTGTTTCGTTGAGTTAATGTGATCCATGTCTTGATTTGATACCTTTGTGATTTGTCTAAGTGTTATGTGCTTGTCTGAGTTATGTTTAGCCGACGTTATTTCGATGCCGAGGTCATCCTTAGTCTGGCATTAGTACCTTGGAACCCCTTGTTGACCTCCGTCCTTGCCTTGAACACATTAGCCGAGATGTTACCTTGCACCCCGGTGATCTCGTCCTGGAAGTGGTGTGACCTAGGCCGAGGTGTGGCGCATCTAGGCCAAGATGTGGCACAGCTTAGTCAAGTGTTGTCCTTCCTAGTCGAGGTCATTGTCACCTTAGTCGCCGAAGTCTTTTGTTAGCCGATGTCACCCCTTGCCGGAGTGCCACTCCGTGTAGCTTGTTAGATACGCCTCGTTGTTAGCCGATGTCATAGCCTGTCAGAGAGCCCATACCGCTTTGCTTGTTGAACACCCTTCCACCATGCTTTGTCTGGTCTGTCAGCCACCTTTTCAGGATGAACCCAACCAGTCGCCGCCACGTGTCTCAGCAGAGGGTTAACCCCAGAACCGGGTATAGAAAACTATCATTTGGTGTCATAACCTTGTCTTGTAGAGAGAGAAGCTCTAGGAGGAAGAAAGAGTTTTAGAGTGAGGAAGTAGATCTTCAAGCTTGATTTCTAGAGATCCAACCGTTAGATCCGCGTTCTAAGGTTAGATTCTTGATCTACTCCTGATGTTCTTTATGTTTATGTTATTGCATTGCATGATTGAAAATGATTTGTAAGCCATGCATCGTTTTGAAGCTCGATTCTAGAAAGAGAAAATGACATTCATGTGTTCTTCAAGAAAGTCTTGTTTTGATCCGAAAGCTTTTCGCCTAGACTCATGTTTTGTGTTTGTCCTTGCATGATTTTCAACTACGGGTACCCAGGTCCATGTTTTCAAACTCATAGCACGAAAATCCCAGATTTGTGATGGCGGATTATGATCAAGCATTCGTATTTTCCATGTTTTCACACTCATGTTCTTCATGTTCATCAACAGAGGGAAACCCAGAGTTTCCCGACCTCTTTCCTTGCATGTGGCCCCCGGGAACACACCTCGGCGAAGAGGTGTGGAACCTCGGCCTAGACCTGGTTGGTGCCCAGCATGTTTTCCGAAACCATTTGTGTACATACGAAACTTGTTGAAGGTGCATTCAAAGGCTTTGCCCTGTATTTGTAGGACTTGGGCTTGTCTCGACCCCGACGTGTGAAGAAACTATGTGAGTGGTATTTTTAATAAAGCTATGTTACACTTGCTTTCATAAATCTCGTCTTGCCTTGTTTTGAAAAGTACTTGATCTAGCATGAATGACTATCCCTATTTTGTATATCAAATGCTATCTTGTTTTGATGACTTGTCTTGACAGTCCTTAGTGCTAGAGGACTCTAAACTTTCGCAGCACAGCTTGCCTTGACAGTCCTTAGTGCTAGAGGACTCTAAACTTTCGCAGCACAGCTTGCCTTGACAGTCCTTAGTGCTAGAGGACTCTAAACTTTCGCAGCACAGCTTGTCTTGACAGTCCTTAGTGCTAGAGGACTCTAAACTTTCGCAGCACAGCTTGTCTTGACAGTCCTTAGTGCTAGAGGACTCTAAACTTTCGCAGCACAGCTTGTCTTGACAGTCCTTAGTGCTAGAGGACTCTAAACTTTCGCAGCACAGCTTGTCTTGACAGTCCTTAGTGCTAGAGGACTCTAAACTTTCGCAGCACAGCTTGTCTTGAAACTCTTGTCTTGATATGTCATCACCCCTTGAAATAAGTAGATGTTATTAACATCCAAGGAACATGAAAGCCGGCAAATGAACTTGATTTCCCTCTTGATCGAAAAGTATGCTATGTATAGTTTTGAAAGAAATCTTGGATATCAATCATGCAAAACCTTTATTTCTAGTATCATTCACTGAGTATCCAAGCTCACCCTCTCTATATATATGTAGGTGATGAGCAAGAAGGCATTGAGGCCTAGACGTGATTGCCGATGTGTTTTGGGTGCTTTGCCGACATGTTTTGGATTTGCGTTTTGCATCGTCTTGAAGATTATGCTTCTCGGCTTATGTTTTCTTTGTTTGTTTTGGCATATGTCGGCTTGAGAAGCCTTTTGGTCAGGATGTATTTTGTGTTCCATTTTGTTGTATCTAAAATTGTAAGACTTGTAAAGATGTTTGATGTATGGCATTCCATTGGACTTATGCACGGCTCTCATGGACAACTCGGTTTATATGTATATTTTGCTTCCGCTCTTGTAAGCCCCATATTTCATACTCTGATTGTGTGTGATTTTTGTAAGACGGCCTTCGGTAACCTCGGGTTACTGGCCATCACGGCACCAAACTACTAGGGGCGGTTTGGGGGCGTGACAGATTGGTATCAGAGCACAAGATCCTTGTAGTACGTTAATCACACACCTTGAGTTCTAGAGAGCCTAGGATTTCCCTTAGAAGAAAGTTAAGATTGCATCATATTGCTTGCTACTTGACTATGTGTGCATCGTTTTGGCTTAGACGCTCGTTACTTGCATATGTGTTAATCTGTTTAGTTGTTTTAAAGTCTCATCTTGCATTCCCCCTAGCATCATGAGGAGAGGTAGACCCCCGGTTGGCCGAGATCGATCGGAAGACAGGTTGGAGAGATTGGAGAGGTTAGTCGAAGGCTTGGTTCGTGAGCAGAGGCAATCTAGACCGCAGGATACTGGTACCACTTCTATGCATGCCGAACAGACGAATGGCCGATATGTAGCTCCACCCCCTCCGGTGCCACAAGTGCCTCCGCAGCAAGCTTTGTATGGGAACGACACGATAACTCTAATCAGAGAGTTCAAGAAGATGAAACCGCCGAGATTTCAGGGAGGCATAGAACCAATGAAAGCCGAGGCATGGGTTTTAGAGATGGAGAAGTTGTTTGAAGTTTTCCCCAGTACAGACGCTCAGAAGGTATCTCTGGCAGCATTCACGTTAGACGACGATGCTCGTAGGTGGTGGATGATGGTTCGAGAAAGCAATCCGGGTTTGACTTGGGCAAAATTTTTGGAGTTGTTCTACAACAAGCATTTCCCCCTCAGCGTCCGAGACCGAAAGACCACGGAATTTCAGAATCTGGTCCAAGGGAACAAGACGGTCGCAGAATACGATCGTGCTTTTACTGAACTGGCGAGATATGCGCCTCATATGGTTGATGACGAGTATCGAAAGGCGAGGAAGTTCGAAAGTGGGTTGCGTGGGCCGATACAAGATCGGGTCAATATGCTCAATATGCCGACGTACGCCGGAGTACTGGACAAGGCCATCCTGGCTGAAGCTAATTTAAACCGATACCAGAGTTCAAGTGAGGGTCAGAGGAAGAGACAGAATTATGATAGTCGCCGAGTTCCGTTCAATGCCAAGAAGAGAATGAGCACAGACAGTTCCAGCAACTCAAATCAGGAAGGTAACGCCAAGCCGATGTGCGCGAGTTGTGGAAAGCAACATTTCGGGGTTTGTCGCTGGGCAACGGGAGCTTGTTATGAGTGTGGCGAGATAGGCCATCGCGTGAAGGACTGCCCGAAAGCAAGGACCGCTGATGGGAAGAGGAATGGAAGCACCTCGGACTCTACACAGAAGAATAACATCGGGGGAATACAGGCGAGGCAGGGCAGAGTTTTTGCATTAGTACCAGGAGACGCCCAGAATGCCGAGGCGGTAGTGTCAGGTACCCTCTCAATTTGTTCTCAAGATGCATACGTACTGATTGATTCGGGTTCTACGCATTCATTTGTGTCCACTATATTCGCCGAGAAGTTGGATAGAGAATTAGAACCCCTTGATTATGTATTATTTGTGTCTACCCCATCTGGGAGAAATATGATTGTTACATCCATTTATAGGGCGTGTATTGCTATGATTGAGAGTGTAGAATTGTTAGTTGATTTGATGCCATTAAACATGACTCACTTCGATGTTATATTGGGAATGGACTGGTTAGCGGCGAATCATGCATCCATTAATTGTGTTACTAAGAACGTCACATTGAAGACCCCAAGTCAAGCCGAGGTCATTTTCCAGGGTAAAGGAGTTGTACCCCCACCTTACTTAATCTCATCCATGAAGGCCTACAAGTTGATCCAAAAAGGATGTAAGGGTTACTTATGCAGTATACTAAGTGATCTGAATGGAAATGTTGAGTTAGCCGACATACCCGTTGTGGAGGAATTCTCCGACGTCTTTCCGACTGAGTTGCCTGGCCACCTTGTCGATAGAGAAATAGAGTTTGCTGTGGACGTCTTGCCAGGAACACAACCTATCTCCAAAACACCCTACAGAATGGCTCCAGCTGAACTTAGAGAACTGAAATCGCAATTACAAGAATTGTTGGATAAGGGATTCGTCAGGCCGAGCACTTCACCGTGGGGAGCACCCGTTTTATTTGTTAAGAAAAAGGACGGCACCCTTCGTCTTTGCATTGACTACAGAGAACTTAATAAGGTGACCATTAAGAACAAATACCCATTGCCAAGAATCGATGATTTGCTTGATCAGCTACGAGGAGCACGAGTCTTTTCCAAGATTGACCTTAGGTCGGGCTACCACCAGTTGAAGGTTAAAGCCGAGGATATCGAGAAGACTGCTTTTCGGACAAGATATGGCCACTACGAATTTTTGGTGATGCCCTTCGGAGTAACCAATGCCCCAGCAGCATTCATGGACCTGATGAACAGAGTCTTTAAGCCGTACCTAGATGAATTTGTCATTATTTTTATCGACGACATATTGATCTATTCTGGGAGTGCGAGCGAGCACGAGAATCATCTGAGACTTGCCCTGCAGACCTTGAGAGATGAGAAGTTGTACGCCAAGTTAAGTAAATGCGAGTTTTGGCTTTCCAGCATTTCGTTTCTAGGGCATGTGATTAATGAAGACGGTATATCAGTTGACCCCAGTAAGATTGAAGCCATTGTGAATTGGCCGACGCCGACCAACGTGTCCGAGATTCGTAGTTTTCTGGGTTTGGCAGGTTATTACAGAAAGTTTGTGAAGGATTTCTCGAGGATTGCAGTGCCACTGACACAACTAACTAAGAAGGGAGTAGCTTATGAATGGACCCATGAAAGAGAATCAGCCTTCCAGGAGCTGAAGACGAGGCTAGTTACAGCACCAGTTCTTATACTACCATCGGCTAATGAGGAATTTCAGATTTTCAGTGATGCTTCACATAAGGGTTTGGGTTGCGTATTAATGCAAGAAGGTAAAGTCATAGCGTACGCGTCTCGTCAGTTGAAGCCCAATGAAAAGAATTACCCTACCCATGACCTGGAGTTAGCTGCCGTGGTTTTTGCTCTGAAGATCTGGCGTCATTACCTGTACGGAACATCTTGCCAAGTTTTCACCGACCACAAGAGTCTGAAATACTTGTTCACCCAGAAAGAGTTAAATATGAGGCAGAGAAGATGGCTCGAGCTACTGAAGGATTATGACATGCAGATTCAGTACCACCCAGGTAAGGCAAATTCCGTAGCCGACGCATTGAGCAGGAAGTTAGTTGGAAGTTTGGCGTGCCTGACAGCGGTTTCGGTGGAACCAACTATTATTGAGGAAGTGAAGACTAGTCAGAGGGAGGATAAATTCCTCAAGAAGGTAACTGATGAATTCGTCACCAAGCCGAGGCCGGGATACACTATAGAGAATCAGGTGCTTAAGTTTGAAGGAAGATTGTGCGTGGCCGACGTACCAGAGTTAAAAAGGAAGATTTTGCAAGAGGCCCATAGTTCCAAATTTGCCGCTCATCCAGGGAGCACCAAGATGTATCGGGACGTAAAGCGGACCTTTTGGTGGCCAAACATGAAAAGAGAGATAGCCGAGTTTGTATCCCAGTGTCTGTGTTGTCAGCGAGTGAAGGCAGAACACCAGAGACCAGCAGGACTTCTTCAACCCTTGTCAATTCCTGAGTGGAAATGGGAGCACATCTCCATGGATTTCGTAGTGGGTTTGCCGAGGACGCAAAGAGGTATGGATTCCATTTGGGTTATAGTTGACAGGTTTACTAAGTCAGCTCACTTTTTGCCTGTCAAGACTACATTCAATGCCAACCGACTTGCCGAATTGTACATGAATGAGATCGTTAGGCTTCATGGTGTGCCGATGTCCATTGTGTCAGACCGAGATCCGAAGTTTGTTTCTAGATTTTGGCAGAGTCTACAAGGAGCCTTGGGGACAGAGTTGAGGTTTAGCACAGCCTTTCACCCCCAGACCGACGGACAGACAGAAAGAACGATTCAGACACTCGAAGACATGCTCAGACTGTGCGTGTTGGACCTCCAGGGAAGTTGGGAATCACATTTGCCATTAGTAGAGTTCGCGTACAACAACAGTTATCAAGCCAGCATTGGCATGGCGCCGTATGAAGCTTTGTATGGAAGGGAATGCAAATCGCCGATATGTTGGACTGAAGTGGGAGACAAAGCTCTAATTGGCCCCGAATTGGTTCAAATGACAACTGAAAAGATCAAACTCATTCAGCAAAGGATTAAGACTGCACAGAGTCGACAGAAGTGTTATGCCGATCAAAGAAGGAGGGAGTTAGAATTTGAAATTGGGGACCATGTATTTTTGAAGGTCTCGCCGATGACAGGAGTTTCGAGATTTGGGAAGAAGGGTAAACTTGCACCCCGATACGTTGGGCCATTTGAAATTCTTGAGAGGATTAACACCGTTGCTTACAGGCTTGCTTTGCCACCAGATTTGAGTCGAGTCCACAGTGTGTTCCATGTTTCGATGCTGAGAAAATATATCCGAGACCCACTGCATGTAATAGATTACTCCGGGGTTGTAGTTAATGAAGACTTGGGCTACGAAGAGAAACCGATGAGGATTATTGACAGACAAGTGAGACAGTTGAGAAACAAGTCGATATCGATGGTGAAAATCGAATGGGAGAAGCATTATGGCGGGGAGGCCACATGGGAAAAGGAAGAGGAGATGAAAATCTGTTACCCGGAGTTATTCGTAGGTCAAGGTAACTTAAGTTTGGGGACCAAACTTCCTTAAGGAGGGTAGACTGTAAGAACCCACATTTTTCATCTTGATCATGTTCATGAGCATTTGTATGATTATGACTTGTTTAGCTTGCATGTGTGTGTTGCGATTTGTTTCGTTGAGTTAATGTGATCCATGTCTTGATTTGATACCTTTGTGATTTGTCTAAGTGTTATGTGCTTGTCTGAGTTATGTTTAGCCGACGTTATTTCGATGCCGAGGTCATCCTTAGTCTGGCATTAGTACCTTGGAACCCCTTGTTGACCTCCGTCCTTGCCTTGAACACATTAGCCGAGATGTTACCTTGCACCCCGGTGATCTCGTCCTGGAAGTGGTGTGACCTAGGCCGAGGTGTGGCGCATCTAGGCCAAGATGTGGCACAGCTTAGTCAAGTGTTGTCCTTCCTAGTCGAGGTCATTGTCACCTTAGTCGCCGAAGTCTTTTGTTAGCCGATGTCACCCCTTGCCGGAGTGCCACTCCGTGTAGCTTGTTAGATACGCCTCGTTGTTAGCCGATGTCATAGCCTGTCAGAGAGCCCATACCGCTTTGCTTGTTGAACACCCTTCCACCATGCTTTGTCTGGTCTGTCAGCCACCTTTTCAGGATGAACCCAACCAGTCGCCGCCACGTGTCTCAGCAGAGGGTTAACCCCAGAACCGGGTATAGAAAACTATCATTTGGTGTCATAACCTTGTCTTGTAGAGAGAGAAGCTCTAGGAGGAAGAAAGAGTTTTAGAGTGAGGAAGTAGATCTTCAAGCTTGATTTCTAGAGATCCAACCGTTAGATCCGCGTTCTAAGGTTAGATTCTTGATCTACTCCTGATGTTCTTTATGTTTATGTTATTGCATTGCATGATTGAAAATGATTTGTAAGCCATGCATCGTTTTGAAGCTCGATTCTAGAAAGAGAAAATGACATTCATGTGTTCTTCAAGAAAGTCTTGTTTTGATCCGAAAGCTTTTCGCCTAGACTCATGTTTTGTGTTTGTCCTTGCATGATTTTCAACTACGGGTACCCAGGTCCATGTTTTCAAACTCATAGCACGAAAATCCCAGATTTGTGATGGCGGATTATGATCAAGCATTCGTATTTTCCATGTTTTCACACTCATGTTCTTCATGTTCATCAACAGAGGGAAACCCAGAGTTTCCCGACCTCTTTCCTTGCATGTGGCCCCCGGGAACACACCTCGGCGAAGAGGTGTGGAACCTCGGCCTAGACCTGGTTGGTGCCCAGCATGTTTTCCGAAACCATTTGTGTACATACGAAACTTGTTGAAGGTGCATTCAAAGGCTTTGCCCTGTATTTGTAGGACTTGGGCTTGTCTCGACCCCGACGTGTGAAGAAACTATGTGAGTGGTATTTTTAATAAAGCTATGTTACACTTGCTTTCATAAATCTCGTCTTGCCTTGTTTTGAAAAGTACTTGATCTAGCATGAATGACTATCCCTATTTTGTATATCAAATGCTATCTTGTTTTGATGACTTGTCTTGACAGTCCTTAGTGCTAGAGGACTCTAAACTTTCGCAGCACAGCTTGCCTTGACAGTCCTTAGTGCTAGAGGACTCTAAACTTTCGCAGCACAGCTTGCCTTGACAGTCCTTAGTGCTAGAGGACTCTAAACTTTCGCAGCACAGCTTGTCTTGACAGTCCTTAGTGCTAGAGGACTCTAAACTTTCGCAGCACAGCTTGTCTTGACAGTCCTTAGTGCTAGAGGACTCTAAACTTTCGCAGCACAGCTTGTCTTGACAGTCCTTAGTGCTAGAGGACTCTAAACTTTCGCAGCACAGCTTGTCTTGAAACTCTTGTCTTGATATGTCATCACCCCTTGAAATAAGTAGATGTTATTAACATCCAAGGAACATGAAAGCCGGCAAATGAACTTGATTTCCCTCTTGATCGAAAAGTATGCTATGTATAGTTTTGAAAGAAATCTTGGATATCAATCATGCAAAACCTTTATTTCTAGTATCATTCACTGAGTATCCAAGCTCACCCTCTCTATATATATGTAGGTGATGAGCAAGAAGGCATTGAGGCCTAGACGTGATTGCCGATGTGTTTTGGGTGCTTTGCCGACATGTTTTGGATTTGCGTTTTGCATCGTCTTGAAGATTATGCTTCTCGGCTTATGTTTTCTTTGTTTGTTTTGGCATATGTCGGCTTGAGAAGCCTTTTGGTCAGGATGTATTTTGTGTTCCATTTTGTTGTATCTAAAATTGTAAGACTTGTAAAGATGTTTGATGTATGGCATTCCATTGGACTTATGCACGGCTCTCATGGACAACTCGGTTTATATGTATATTTTGCTTCCGCTCTTGTAAGCCCCATATTTCATACTCTGATTGTGTGTGATTTTTGTAAGACGGCCTTCGGTAACCTCGGGTTACTGGCCATCACGGCACCAA
This sequence comes from Camellia sinensis, assembly GCF_055761805.1. Lineage (NCBI taxonomy): Eukaryota > Viridiplantae > Streptophyta > Magnoliopsida > Ericales > Theaceae > Camellia > Camellia sinensis. The sequence continues at coordinate 68,864,941 of NC_138972.1, forward strand.
ACTACTAGGGGCGGTTTGGGGGCGTGACATGACTCGTTGCCTAAGGCCACGTGTCCGTCATCACCAAAGTTGCCTCAACTCGGGAACTTGGGTACGATTGGGGAAGGTCACTTCGTGAACACCCCCGCTCGCCCGATCAAAGATCGGACTCTACTAACCATGATATCTATTTTTGAAAACATTATGTGTTCTTATTCCGGTTATTAGCCTAGATTACTATGTGATGCGCACAGTATACAAGTATAGACTGGATCGCCTGAATTGGAACAAAACATTTCATGTTTGTTTGTTTGAAAATGGTTTGATGGCGCTACCCGCAAGTAGGCTAAGACGTGGATTTGCCACCCTCGGGTTGGCTTAGAAAACATGATTTTGCCACTATCTAGTGGGCTTAAAACACACATTTGATGAATTGTTCCAATTCAAATAACCCAACCTTCCCCCACAAGCATTCAGGCAGTTATATCACATAAGCATATAGCCTCATGGTAAGCATGCTATTCATGGCAGTCACTCACACGCATGCAAGGATGCTAAAGCATAAAAACTTACCGAGTACTCCAAGCCAAAACAGAAGCTATGTTAGAAATCCATGCATGATCCTAACTGTACAGAAATACCTAATGCAACACATGCAAAAATGCAACTAAGATAGGCTCAGCTATTTTAAACATGGCGCATGTAATGCTACAACTAACAAGTATTCAACTCGAAATTGAAATACAATGCAGTTAGTATGATGCGCCGAGCCCGGTGCATGCAAGACAGATGAATGAATGCAAACATGATATCATACTGTATGCTAATTGAAATATGCCCTAATCTAACCATCATAAGCTGGTAAATAAAAGAGTGAAAGACGTGGGGTTAGAAGACATACATCACACTTACGCACACTTATTACAACATTGCTCTCGCGCAGAGGGTCCGAATAAATAATATACAATCCCAAATGAATAATACAGTTCGGATAAGTACAAAACCCTAATTAATTAACAAATTTAACTAGGAAAGCAATAAATTGGCATGCAAGCCAGGGACTGCCTCAACTCTGATCCGGATGATGAATGATGCATGTTCGGGTTGCCTTGCGCGAAAATCCATTGCGATGCCCCAATTAGCCTCTGTTTGCAATTGTTCTTGGGATGCGTGCCAAGCTCCGGAAGGCTGCTGACTCTTGATTTGCTATAACAAAGAGCAAGAAAGGGGTATGGCAAAGTATTTTCACATATGTATGCATGACTACCCTTCAGGGAGTGTAGTCCTCGATCCTCGTGCCACCAATCACGCATCTCGATACATGATGGTCGAGGAGTCGAATTGCATGACTCAATATGAAATGAATGCACATGAAAACATGACAAGACCTAAACTCCATCATGGATAATTCGGAGTGTTGGCGACCGGGAATTGAGACACGTTCCATCACTTGGAGTACAAAACGTCCCTCGTTTCCCGTGCTTGGGCTAACTCTTATCCCAAACACAATGCAATATGCATGATATGCATGAGTGCAACTAAGATACAACCTAACATGCACAATGCTATGAAATGGCATACACGATGCACGAGGTAACATGGCATACACAATGCGCTAACATACAACCTAGCATACACAATGCTATGAAATGAAATGGCATACACAATGCACAATGGACTTACACCAACACGAGTGGACCTCAGCCACACTCACATAAGTAGCCATTAGATGAAGATGAGACACTCGAAATGCGTGCACGCATGCACGCAAACCGAGGACCGAACCTAAGGCACTAATGCCACTCTACCAAAGCATGGTAAGGCATGGAATATGATATGCAAACATGCAAATTTCAGCACTGAAATATGATACAAAATAGTCCTGAATCATGGAAATATGGCACCCGATGCATGAGGTGAGCCCCGAAACTCAAAACTAGGCATGTGCGATGACTTATAGCTATACAAAGTATGCATTATTTGATCATGAAGTCTAAAGACAGAGCCAAGGCAGTCCCAAAACATGCACATTTCCAGTTTAGAGCATGGTCAAAAAGTGCTAGCAAGATGGACTAAAATAGCATGCAACTTTGACTAGCAAACATGGTTTACATGGAGCATATGGAATCTCACCAAACCAGAAAAAACCAATGAATAAAACATGCTAAAATACGCCCAAATAACCACTGATATACAACCAATGCATGCAAAAATGATGAGCTCCTTTAAAGGGCTATGCAAGGGATTCTTAAGCACATACAAGATGGACACTTAGCAAGACCAAATTAACTCTGGAAATGGAATATGAGGGTCCTAAAACCCACTGAAAAAGCCCTGAAATCAGTCTCGGAATCATGCAAAGAAAGGCCCCTTTGAAAGGCCTTGAATGGGATTGCTCTACACATGCATTGTAGACATAAAATATGGCCAAAAGGGCCTTGGACAGAGCCAAGGCAGACCTTAAAACCCTTAGAATAAGGCATGGAAAGTGACCTCAATGCATGCAAAATAGGGATCTCTTTGGAAGGCCCAAAAGACCACCAAACAAGACAAGGGGAGAGGGGGTCACCCCCCTCTGATTTTGGCCTTCAAGAATGCGCCTAAGCCACTGAAAATCCATTGGATTTCAGTGGCTAAGAGGCCAAAACAAGGCCAATGCAAATGATCACATGTATGGCTCAAAGCATGGAGAAATAAGGCATGCAAAGAAGGAGATGACTCCAAACAGAAATGGAACCTTAAAAAAACTTGAAGAACAGGTCAAAAAAAGATTTTTTTCAGTTTAGGTCGAGATCCAAAACAGCTTACAAATAAAGCTAATATGTCATGCAAAAACAGCTCTAAAAGAGAGATTAAAGACAAGGGGCAGCAGATGGCCTCAAACAGGAAAGAGCCCTTCAACAAAGTTGAAGAGAGGCTAAAAAAAAGTCACTTTACAGTTTGGGTCGGAGCCCAGAAATGCTTGCAAGTATGGATTATAAATGAAGCAAAAAAAAAAAAAACGCAAGTTTGAGGGGAAAAGAGACTTACCCTTGAAGGCCAACTTTCCAGTAGCTTTTGGTCCAAATTCTAAGCCTTCAGCCTCTCCAAATGTCCTCCAAGGTGCTGGAATGAGTGATGAAGGTGTTATGCTATGGGTTGTAGTGCAAATGGTGCAAGGTCAAGGGTGTTTTGGAGCTTGGATGGAGGAGATATGGAGGATTTGTATGCAATGCTCCAGCTGGTTTTTCTCTAACCCTTGCAAATGGAGAGGAGGGTTTGTTTTATAGAAGACCAAGGGCCAAGGCTTCTTGGAGAAGCCTCAAGAAAGGGTCAAAGCTTCTCTAAGAAGCTTGAGCAAAAGGGTCAAGCTTCTTGGAGAAGTTAGAGCAAAAGATTCAAGCTTCCTCAAGAAGATAAAACAAAAGGTTCAAACTTCCTCAAGAAGCTAAAACAAAGGGTTCAAGCATCTTGGAAAAGCTTCAGCCGAAAAAATAAATAAATAAATAAATAAAATTTGATGGCCGACCGACCACCAAGGCCGACCACCAGAGAAATCAGATCACCCCCTTTTCGGAATATCATTTTGTGCTTCTGTTTGTATTTTTCGAATCGCAGATCACGATGTCTCTCCTTCGCTTAGATCTTCGGTGTTTGAAATCAAAGCAGCGGAAGGAGGTATGGTTTTGAAACTTGCTCCAAAATTTTCTGACGTTTTTGTTAAATTCTTAAATTCTGCCGAAATTCCTGGCAAAAAATGATATATTGTTCTTGAAATTCCTGTTTGTGAGTATTTGGTGAATTTGGTGAAATTTTGTATTGTTGAAATTTGGTGAATTTTGTATTGCTGAATTTTCAAATTTAATTCAAATTTCAACCAGGCCTTCACAAAATTAAAAAATATGATACCCAATCCTTAAAAAAATTTAAGCTTCGCACGAGTTGTTTGGGTTGAGTTTGCCTAAATTTTCAACTCTAGCAAGGGAGTTGAACGTTAAATGGTTGAGTTTATGGTAAATTAATTAAAATTTGATACATAATCTGCATATTATTATAGTAAATTTGTGAGACTTTTTTTTTTTTTTTGATCGGCAAAGAAAATCTTTATTGATGAAGTATGTAAAAGAGATACAGAACATCAATAAAGAGGAGCTTAGAACTAATTGAAGCTCCAACCTCCAGTTGGTGAGAAACCAACAAAACAAAACAAGAAGAAAACAACCCTGCAGCATACAGCACTTAAGCAAAATAACTTCAATCCAGGGGAATCAAAACAACCCTGCAGCATAGCAGCCAGAAGCATGGGGACCTTGAAGCTCCATGCCACACAAGCTCAAAGAACAATCCAGAATTTAGACCCAGCCAAAATTCTGCTAGCACTAGCATTACACCTCCCTCCGACTAACCACATAGCAGACCCCAGATATGCATAACAGTCCAGAGCAGACAGAGCTAACCAGGCCAAAACAGTCCAAACCAGAACAAAAACAAAACAACAGAGCTGAAGAACTAAAACAACCCTGCAACCTGCAACTTAATTCTGACTGAGCCAACAGAGCTGAAGAACTAAAACAACCTTGCAGCATAGCAGCCAGAAGCATGGTGACCTTGAAGCTCCATGCCACTATACCATTACCGAGAAGCTCTACAACCTGCAGCTTAACAGTCTATACCAGAACAAAACAGTCCATACCAGAACAAGACAGCACCCTGCCACCTGCAGCTTAATTCTGACTGAGCCAACAGAGCTGAAGAACTACCCCCTGCAGCCTAAAGTCAAGGCAGTACTGTGGGACTGAAGTATAGCACACACTACCAGTTGGAATTTGAACTCAGAATCTGCAGAAATCACCACTGCTGGAGCATTCAAAGCTGAGTGTAACAGTTGAAAAGCCTATTATTCAGGTGAAGCTCCTGATGTTCCTCCAGTTGCAGACAAAATCTGAGACTGAGAGGGGGAAATCTTTGATAGAGGCCTTTAGCCAATAAGCCAACCTGACTTTGATTAGGTCCCACAGTTCCACTGGATTAGGGTGAGCATTAGAAAATACACACTCGTTTCTATGCTTCCAAAGAGACCAAAGAACAACCAATGGGATGGACCTCCAAACTTTGGAAGTAAAGCCCCTAAGCTTCCTACTCATCCACCAGTTAAGTAATTCGGCTACAGAGTATGGGATGCACCAAAGGATTCCCCAGTCAGATAGCACAGCAGACCAAATGGACCAAGAGAAAGGACAATGTAGCAAAACATGACTGGCAGATTCAACAGCAGAATTACAAAGAGTGCAGGAGGTTGATACGTTGGAACCAAGGATGCCCCGGTTGTGAAGAAAATCTGCGGTTTTAACTCTATTTCTCCAGGCAAGCCAACCAAAGAAATGGACTTTAGGGGGTAATAAGTTGCACCAAATGAATTTGGTAATGGGAAGATCAGGCCCCAAGAGAGAGGTGCTATGGGAATAAAGAAAAGCTGCAGAGAAGGGACCAGAAGTAGAAGAGGACCAGACCAAACTATCCATACATCCAGTGCTTGGTGAAGGAGCAGAGGCCAACACACTAAGCAGTCTAGATTCATCCGGCAATTCCCAAGCATACAAGGCTCTTCTGAAGTTGAAGTTCCAATCAGTGTCACTTGTTTTCCTTGCAAGATATTGGTGAAGAGAGCCTTCCTTGTCAACAGAAAGGTTAAAGAGTGAGGGAAACTCATTCTTGAGGCAAGTGGCTCCACACCACCTATCATACCAAAATCTGGTTCTATAGCCATCACCCACCTTGATTTGGCAACTTTGTATAAAAAAGTTAAAGATAATGGCATTGTGGTTCCCGATGAAGAGAATGTCCCTCCACATCCTAGAGAGTTTGTACGAAGAAACCACAGGAGGAAGCCAACAATTAACCTCTATCTTGTATTTGCTACAAATAATTTTCCTCCACAATGCATTTGTTTGAGTGCCAAATTTCCACCACCATTTGAGAATCAAACAAGCATTAACATCCCTGAGTCTCCTAATGCCGAGGCCCCCTTGGGGGACGCTTTTTGTTACATCTAGCCATTTCACCAAATGAATTTTCCTTTTAAGCCCATTACCACCCCACAAAAAAGCCGCTTCTAACTTCTCCACTTCGCGGGCTACACCGTCAGGCATCTTAAAGAGAGAGAGGTAGTACACGGGTAGGGAGGATAGGACAGATTTGATGAGGGTTAGTCTACCAGCAAAGGACATCATTTTCCTCTTCCAACCTGAAAGTCTAACTCTGATAGTGTCTAGCACTGGTTTCCAAGTAGATTTATTCCCTGGGTTGGAACCTAATGGCAGCCCCAGAAATTTCAGAGGCAATCTATGCACCTTGCAATTCAAGCACCTTGCAAAATTCTGCAGTGAATCTTCAACAACACCCACTCCACACACCACACTTTTGAGGTAATTAATTCTGAGTCCGGATAGAACTTCAAAGCATCGAAGCACTCTTTTGATGACAACCACTTGATCCATATCTGCTGTACAGAAGATAATAGAGTCATCCGCAAACTGGAGATGTGATACAAGGACCTCATTAACCCCGACCAAGACACCTTTAAGGAGACCCATATTAATAGCTCTAGTGAGGAGGAATAGCAGTGTGCTGGGGTCAACTAGAAGGTTAATTTTGTTTAATTATGAAGCTCTTATCTTGGAATGTCAGAGGGATTGGGAAGCCTGAGAAGAGGGGAAGAATTAAAAGACTACTAAAGGAGAGGCATATTGATATTGTTTTCTTACAAGAGACAAAAAAGATTGTGGTATCTGACAATCTAGCTCGAGGGCTTTGGGGACAAAGGAAAATGGAGTTCTTGTCTGGTCTCAATGATTTTTACTTTCATAATTTGCATGTAAAAGTCTTACTATCTATATTGTTTTTATTAAAAATATGTTATTAAAATTTTGATATCCCATCCATGGCATGGGTTAACCGCTAGTAAATTATAAATTTCTTTTCACCCAATTCTCTCTCTCAGTTTATCTTTTTATTTTTTTATTATGATGATCTAATTCTCCCTCTCTTAAACTCTTTCTTTATTTAATCCTAGAGTTGTTTTTTTTCAAACCAAAACTAAAATTGTTTTCGTGATTTCCTCTATCAATTTTTGTTTGTTTTGTTTGTTTTTCTTTTTTTTCATAATGATATATCAATTGTAATCAAGTCAACCTTACATGATTTGTGGCTTTGATTTAGTGCACAAGAAAAATATGGTTACTTGGGGCTTCACTAAAGGTGCCTTCTGTTCAAGAATTGGCCAAGGAACCACACACAACAGTGCCACCTCGGTACGTGCGTCCCCAGAGTGATCGAGCCCACTTGTCCGTAACAATATCAGTTGATAATACTACTTGCTTACCGGAAGTCCCGGTAATCAGCATGCAGAGGCTTCTTTGTGGAGATAATTTGGTGAACTCTTCAGAGCTTGAGAAACTTCACCATTCATGCAAGGGTTGGGGTTTCTTTCAGGTACCTTCTTTATCTATATGGATGAAAATATTTTAATTTTTTTTTTTAAATTTACTTGCAATATCATGACATTTGATGAAGATTAAATCTATATCGTCTTGAGCTGATCTGCTGATTCTGCAAAAGAAGAGGTGAGTCTTTAGCGACACTGGTTTGGTGTCATCTAAAGGTCCTTTGAAGATTCAAACAGTACGCTTTTTTATAGAACATAATATTTTTTTTTATCAGCAAAAAAAAAAAAAAAAAAAAGAAACTTTATTGATGATAATTAACATGAATACATATGGCCATACATCAATAAAGAGCCAAGAGCAAAAGCAAATTGAGCACCTACCTAATCCCAACTAGGTTGGCACCAAATAAGATACACAAACAAAAGCTAGCTCAGGTTGGTTGGTGAGATACCAACACAGAAGAGAGACAGAAACAGCAGCAACCAAAAAAAAAAAAAAAAAAAAAAAAAACCACCAGCAGAAACAACAGCAACAGCAACCAGCTGAAGATGCATCCTCACCTCCAGAAACAAACCATGTACTCCACCGAGCAAACACCTCCAATCAACATACCTATAGAACAGAATATATCAGCAGAGAAAAGAAACTCTAATATGGGCTAGTCAGCAATAGTGAATCGCACATAGTGGGCCATATGTACAAAACTGAGTTGAGCTCGAAGGCTCTTCTGGGCTAGTTTTTTTTTTTTTTTTTTTTTTCGTCAACACAAAAACTTTATTGATGGGAGAAAACCTTACAAGAAGGAAGAGAGACATCAATAAGGGGGGGGGGGAACATAGTGAAACCGTCCAATTTCAACTAAGTTGGCACTAAGCAGCCCACACAATCATGACAGCACCAACCAAGAATCTATTGACGAGGTACCAACAGACACACAAACAACAGAAAATCAGAGACAAAATACAACATAGCTAGCATAGCTAGCAGCCCAGATACAGACTTCATCCAACTCGGTTAGGTTGGCTCTTCTAGGCTAGTTAGTTGTATATCTATCAACATTTAATATATTGAATTTTAATTTATCAAAAATTTAATTATTTAAAATTTAATTTTTTTTGGTCATGTTATTATGAATGAATTCTAATTTATAACTTGTAAGTTTCTAACTTATTTATTTATTAATTAATTAATGAAATGAAAGAATGAAAAGAGACTAACTTTTGGTACTCGAGAAGAATATCGAACAAACATTTCATAAACAAAAATATTAGAAATTTCAAAAAAATTATCAAAAAATCTATACAATAGTCACATGAGTGTGTCACACTGATGTGATTATTATGTAGAATTTTTAGTAATTTTTTTTGGACCCTAACATTGCTCTTTTATAAAGCCAACCCATCACACAAAAGGACAAGATGGAAAAATTGAAGAACAGTGGGACAGTGAAATTTTTTCTAGTGCAATTCTAACACACATGAATGATTTGCACTAAACACACGAAGGAAGGAAATTTGCATCACCATAAAAATGCAAATATTTTTTTATTATCTCACTGATTTGCAATTTCCCTAGACAAGATTCAGACTATTGTGACGAGTCAAATGGGCCAATTTTTAGTCTATTTCCAAAATTTGAACCATTTATTTTATAGTCAAGTCAAAAAGATCATCCATAGAAAAATCCAATCAATCAAACATCGATAAGATTACATTTATTTAAAAAAAAAAAAAAAACAAGAAGCATGATTTTAATAATAAAACTTTTTTTGTTTTTTAAACAGTTAAATTCTTCTTATATTTGTATTGGATTACAATTATCCAATTTAATATAAATTCTTCACATATTTGTTGTGAATCTGGTACTATAATAAAGGGTAGATTACAAACACACTCCCTGGGGTTTATTTAAATTACAAATTACCTCCTATGATTCTAGAAATTACATTATGCCCCATAAGGTTTCTAATTTCATAACAAATAAGTCCTTTTATTAATAAATCATCAAGTTAATTAACAGTTTTTAACAATGTTAAAATTTTATTTTAATTAATAATTCAGATAATTTTATTATTGTATAGGTGAACAGTAAGAAATTTCACTTTTTCAATTAATTCTATTAAATAAAAAAAATTTGACGGAAAGATATTTGTTATTTTCCAAACTACAGGAGACAATTCGCATTTTAAGCAAATCTCAAGGGATATATTTGTAATTTACTCTATAATAAAATTGCAGGTAATAGATCATGGAGTGAGCTCTTCATTGGTAGAGAAGGTGAAATTGGAGATTCAAGATTTCTTCAATCTGCCAATAGAAGAGAAGGACAAGCTTTGGCAACAACCAGAGGATATAGAAGGATTTAAACAAGCCTTTGTTGGGTCCGAGGAACAGAAGCTTGATTGGGCTGACCTCTTTTACATGGTCACCCTTCCAACTCACTTGAGAAAACCTCATTTATTTCCCAAACTCCCTCTTCCCTTAAGGTCTCTCTCTTTCTCTCTCTCACTCACTCTCGAGTAATTATCATTTGTTTTGAAAATTTTATATTCACAGAGTGCTCAACCAATAGTAAGGACCTTACAAAGTACATGACCCTACAAACAAGAAAATGATATAAGAAAATACCATTGAGTGGGGACACGATTACGTAGTTTTCTTAACCAATATAATAATTTATGCTCTCAAATGAATCTCTCTAACTAAAAACACTTTATTTGGAAAGTAATCAAAATCTCATCAGGAAAAACAACGTATAACAGTTTCAGAAACTAAACTTTTTATCTCTAAAAGTGAAATTTTGTTATAAAAATACTTTCTATCATCGTGAATATAATCGCTAAAACATAATCTCGAAAAGTCTAAAAAAAGACTTTTAGCAATAGAATTTAAAAATATCACTAATACATGCATGACAAAATAATTTGTTCAAAAAATATTATTTTTTGAAACAAAAAATTTGATCTCAAAAAGATAATAACTCACCACTAAATATCATATTTTGTCACTAAAATTATAATAATAACACTTTTGTCAACAAAAATATTTCGTCCCTAAAATTGTTTTGTCCCTAAAGTTTTATCTCTAAAACCTTAATTTATTGTAGTGTCATCTACTGAAGACGAATCAAAAATCAAAAATATTTGACATAGTTTTGAAAAGAAATTACTAAAGATGAAAATAAATCAAGCTAAATAAGCCTAAAAAAACCGTTTTTCTCTTCTTCTCTTTCCCCGTTTTTTTGTTTTTGGGGTAAATTATCTTCTATGGATTCAAAAAGATCATTAGTAAACACTTGTCTCATACCATGCAGAGATTGCATAGAAGCATATTCAGCAGAACTTAAAAACCTTGCCATGAAATTACTTGAGTTTATGGCGAAAGCACTAAATATGAAAGGTGAAGAAATGAGGGAGTTATTTGAGGAAGGGATGCAATCCATGAGGATGAACTATTATCCTCCATGCCCACAACCGGAGCTTGTCATCGGACTGACCCCTCATTCGGATGCAGTCGGACTCACTATCCTCCTTCAGATCAATGAAATGGAAGGGTTGCAAATCAAGAAAGATGGAATGTGGATTCCTATTAAACCTCTTCCAAATGCTTTTATTGTTAACATTGGAGACATGCTAGAGGTAATATCGTTTTCCAACTATGCTTTATGAAAACGGTTAATTTCACTTTTATCTTTATATTATCTATTTCATCCTTTTAGTTTCTAGAGTTCCGGATTTCAGTTCATATAGACCTCATTTGGAAAGTTGGCTATTTTAATTGGTTTTTTTTTACTATTTTAGTTTGGCTAAAAAATGTGTGTTTGGAAAGTTGGTTGTCTTGTTTTTATAGTTGATTTGATGATTATGAGAGAAAAAAAAATGAAATAATTATGGTTTAGATGTGATATTTTTTTTATTGACTATTTTAACTTATTTTGTCTTTATTGACTATTTTAGCCTCCAACCTACTTCCCAAACACCCCCTAGTCTAATTGGACATGTCTATTTAGGTAAAAAGATAATTTCTATAATTTAGACAACATAAATTGAGAAACTCTATGTTACACACTCTCAAAATATGTATACCATATGTACATGTTATATATTTTTGTAGTATATATTATGCATTCTTGTGGTAATGATAAAGAACTTTTTTGATAAGAGATAATCTGTGTATGTAAATTTCATACACAGATTTACATAAACAGATTTAGAAAATAATGACGAGTAGAATACAAGACAGAAAATTTCAATGAAAATAATCAGAATACATGAGATTAGATAGACAATCAATGAGTACCCCATACATGCAAATACATAGACAATCAATGGATTAAGGCTTTGAAAATAATGAGAGAGAAAGGAAAAAGAGGGGGAAAGGCATCAAACCCTAAAATCAAACCCATTTGCAACATGAAACCCATAAAACTCTAGTAATGAAACCACTTCAAACAAACCCATTGCAGAAATGAACAAAAAATTAAACTAAATAGGTAGAATAAACAACCCTAGAGCAAAACCATATGGGGAAATAGAAGGGTAGTGAGAGAGAAAGAGAGAGAGAAAGAGAGAGAGAGACAGAGACTGACAGAGTAAGAGACCAAAAGGGAGTGAGAAAAAGACCGAACTTGTTAGCTGCGGTGGTGGTGCTGATTTGAGACGTACGGGGAAGACGGTGCTGAGGATGCGCGGTGGTGAGGTTTGCTGGTTATTGATCTGTGTGAGAGAGCGGTGGTGGCGGTACAGAGAGGCAAAATGTGTGAGTCAAAATGTGTGAGGCGCGAATATAAAATAACTCCCTCTAAAAAATTTCGATCTTTAGCGACTAAATGTTGTATTTGTCAGGAAATGTTAATATATAATAATATAAGGAGTTAAAAACATATACAGCGACTGAATTTTTGCTGGTTGCTAAAAAGTTTTCAATATCATATTCTGACATTTGGCGACTAAATATTATGTTGTCGGCAAAAGGTATAATACGCCGACCAAAAATAATTTGGTAGCGTAAAATATATATTATCGCCGACTAAAATTTCTTTTAGTAGCCAAATGATGGAATATTTAGCGACAAAATATTTTTTGGTCGCCAATAAACTATATTTCTCGATTAAAAAAATTTAGTAGCTACATCATTCGGTGACCAAATAATTTTAGTAGCCAAAAGTCATTGTACAACGACTAAAATTTAATTTTGTCGCCAATTACGCAATTTTTAGCGACTAAATAATATTGTAGTCGCCAATTGTTTGATAATTAGCGACTAAATTTTCTTTAGTCGTCGATAAGCAATTTTCACCGACTAAAAAGCTTTAGTAGCTAAATCTTTTACTTTTGCCGACTAATAAAATATTTGGTCGCTAATTCAATAGCTTTTGGCCTCCAATTTTTTTTTAGTTGCTAAATTCGGTTGCCAAAAGTGTTATTTCTTGTAGTGTGAATAATTTTATATTATATATAGAATAACTTTTATTTTATTTTTTAAATTCTTCAATTAGCTTTTTATATAGCATAAATATTCTTATCTAACATTTTTTACCATTATTGTTTTTTTTAAAAATCTTTTTGTTCTATTGTTCCAAACCATTCACATTCATTAAATTATCATATCTCTAAATTTTCTAATGATTCAATAGTTGTGGTGAGCGTTATGAAATATCAGATAGAAGATCATTAGCCAGTTTATCATGGCCACACACAACTAGGCAGTGGGAAATCTATTGTCATTTTGACTTCCATGGTATTTGGCAGATGGTGACAAATGGAATATACAAGAGCATAGAGCACAGAGCAACAGTTAACTCCGAGAAAGAGAGACTCTCCATCGCCACATTTCTCGGTGCAAATTTGGAACTAGATGTGGGTCCGGCTCCCAGCCTCATCACTTCTCAAACTCCTGCTATATTCCGGCGAGTTAATGTTACCGATTACTTGAAAGCTTTCCTTGCTTGTGAACTCCGGGGAAAGTCATGTATTGATGTCATGAGGATTCAAAATGAAGAAGATGACGTCCAAACCAATTCACAACTATCAACTACCTAAGCCACCTATATATGGATTGTGAAAACCTTCTATTCAAATAAATTAAAGCTTTTCGCTTAGTGATTTTTTAGTACTACTGTGTGGTGTGAAATTATCACTTAAATTTCGTTATATGAAATAACGAGGTCAACTCCTATGACAGAAATTTGATATATGTGGTGTTTGTTTCTACCTGGGCTACTGTGCCTGTTGGTTTGGTGACGGTTAGCTTTCTAGGTATTGTTAGACTAGTAATCAATTTAATATAATACTTCTCGTATATGTAATTATTTTCATATTTATTGAGAAAATAATATAATTTTTATTCAAATAAATTATGGTGTTCAACCTACTTACCTTATCATTTGGTAACAACTGATCGGCGAAATGATTGAAGGGTGCCTCTTTAGACGCGAAGCATCTCCATCGACTATGATCGGCGATCTCTAGTGATCTCCTCGGCGTTCAGCGATTCACCGATCGATGATATGCAAAGGTCAGTGGTTTGAATTTGAAGAAGATCTTGGTTAGAACTCACTAGTGGCGACTTGATCACTCTTTCAAATATTCCATCCATTATCATTCGAGTAAGGCTTTTTGCATCCTCTCTGACCCTCTGATTGAATCTGGGTATTGTGTTTTGGGGGAAGCCAAGAGTAGCTGGTCCTGTTCTACCCAGTTAAGAAGTTTTTGCACTCCACCTATTTGATAAAATGCTTCAGTGAAAATGCAATGACACAAGGAGTAAACAGAGGTTGGATTCCAATAGTGAGGCAGAGGGAAAGAGGTGGAGTTCAAGATAAGGAAGTTAAGCATGGACTATTCACTTTATTTGTGGATAATTTACCTTCAAGTATGGATGCTAAAACTCGGTCCGAACTATTCACTCAGCTTGGCATAGTTAAGGATGTTTTTATACCCTTCAAAAGAAGGACAATGTCAAACTCTAGATTTGGTTTTGTGAGATTTGATTGCCCTGTAGCAGTAGACATTGCCATCCAAAAAGCGAATGGTCTGTTGGTAGATGAAAGGGTGTTAGAAGTCAAAAAAGCTACCAATATCAAGAGCAACAAAGATGAACAGAGCAGGAGCAGACCTCATACCATCAAAAGGCCTCTTGAAACTATCAAAAACAAGGATGATGTTTCATTTATAGGCCGAAGATCATTCGCTGAAGTATTAAAAAGGGTTACACCCACTGTGGTTGAGAAAACAAGATTGATCATAAAAGCCAATGAAGAGGGTAATGGATGGCTTTATGATAGTGCAATAGTCAGGCTTAATTCTGAATACTCTACTATTAGCATTGAAAATGTCCTGAAGGAGAAAGGGTTGGATCAGGTAATGGCCAGAAAAAGGGGAGGAAGAGATATAGTATTAACCTTCAAATCTCAAGAGGAGCTGAAATCAAATATTTGCAATATCAAAGAATGGCTTAAGGATTGGAGTCGGTTTGTGGTAGAATGGAAGCCAGGATTTTATCTAGAACAAGAGAGATGTGTGTGGTTGAGGTGTTATGGCTTACCTTTAAGTCTTTGGAATAGGGACACATTCAACAACATTGGAAGCATTTGGGATACTGTTCTAAGCTTGGGTGGAGATATTTGCCAACCAAAGTCCTTCTCCCATACCAGAATCAGAGTGGCTACATCTTCTATGGAGAGTACTAACAAAATTATATTTTTGAAGTGCAAGGGTAAACTTCATCCCATTCTTGTGTGTGAAGAACATTTAGCAGAACTTAGTATCATGAAACACGATGGTCTGGAAGAGTGCAATTCCAACAAAATCTGTAGCAGTGGTGTGGAAGGAACAATTCCAAAGGAATGCTATAGGGAGAAGGAGGGAATAAGAATGATGGAGGTAAACACAGTTGTTGAGGAGTTAAAGTGTGATGGAGTTTTCAGCGGAGAAGAGGAAGCTTGTTCCAAGGAGGTAGAACAGAGGATAGGGCCTAGTGATTGTCATTTGGGAGAGGAGGTTAACACAGTTGTCAAGGAGACCATGATGGAGGAGTCAGTGCACAGTCCAAAAATTAATGTTGAGCAAGCTTTTACTCCTGGTTTCCCCAAAAGCTTTAGTGGATCTAGAGTTGGGCATGGACATGGCATCAATATTGAAGTGGATTTGGCCCAAGCACTAAGTATGAATTTAAATGGAAAGGGTTTTCTAAGCCTAAATCATTCAGGCTTAGGGAAGCAACCTGCCTCTGTCCCTAAACTCCTGCAGAATGAGAAGAAAAAAAGAAAGAAAAAGGTTCAGCTAGAGGGGTTCACCAGTTTTACTAGACTTCATGGGCATAAAGCTGCAGCAGTCAGCAAGCACAGCTCTAAGTCTATCATCTTTAGACTAGCAACAGCTGCGATAGCTCGTTCAGATCTATCTGAGGGTGTTACTAGCTTGAGCAATCTTCTCCTCAATGAAGCTAAACCCACTTTACAATTGGGTAAATCTCTTGGCATTAATTTCAATGGAAAAGAAGAGGATGTTCTAAATAAGATTATTGAGTTAGAGTTACAGGACAAAGAGAGGTCCAAATAGGAGGGATGGGTCTAAGAAGGAAGTAGGATGACAACAAGTAAGCAACATTGGAGCATGTAGTGGGTTTTATGCTTTTGTTAGATGGTCTTTGGGTGGTGGCAACAAGTTGTTAAGCTAGTTTTTTGGGTGGTAGAATCTAGTGGTTGTGGTCTTGTGAGTTAGTGATGGTTTCTCACCAACACTATGCTTGGTTTTCCTTTTTCTCCCTTTTCTTTCTCATCCTTATTGATGTATTCCCATATGTAATGTATGGTTTCATCATCAATAAAGATTTTCTTTACTGGTAAAAAAAAAAAAAAAAAAAACCTACTTACCTTATCAAACAAAATGTTGTAACTACTCATGTTGACTCTTTTTTTAATTGTATTGAAATAAGTTGACGTTTAATGAAAAATTAAAGACAAGTGTGTTTTTAAAAATAAATTATTTATTTTTTGAAAAATAAAAATGACAAAATGAAATAGTTATTATAATAAATTAAGATTTTAGAGACAAGAATTTAGGAACAAAAACACTTTTTAGTCACCATGTATTTTTGTTGCCAATAGTGTCATTTTTATATTTTTAGTAACAAAATTTAGATATTACTGATGAATTACTATCCTCTTGGGATTAAAATTTGTGTCTCAAAAAAATTATTTTTAAAACCAAATTATTTTATCCCGTTTATTTATTAGCGATATTTTCAAAGTTTTGTAGCTAAAAACTTTGTTTTTTACTTTTCGAGACGATTTTTTAACGACCATTGTTGCGACAACTAGAATTGATCCCCAAATATTTTTTGTAATAAAAAATTTTTAATCCCTAAATATCTTATATGTTGTAGTTGGCTATACTTATTAGATCGAGCTTTTTTTTCTCATACATGATATATAAATATAGCCTTACAACCACTCTAAAAAAAACCTTACAAAATAAACTTTTCAAGTTATTAAAACATGATCTGTTATGAGCTCACAAACCCAAGCATAGTGGTCACTGTTATTATATTCATATAGATATGTGAAATTTTTTTTAAAAAAACAATCAACTTGGATTAGTCAATAAGAAAATGCCAAATTTCTATTTAAATTCTGACTCCAAAACATATGGTAAATAAAAACAAAATACCTGGTAGGTGAAGGCTTGTGATTCTTTTGACTAATGGATTCCACTGCCAAAATGATTGACCATAATTGTGACAAGAAGTAAAAAATGTTACCATTATCAACTTCTATATTTCTATTGAATCTTTTTCATCTTCATTGCAAGAAAACACATACAATTAATTTAGTCAGGGAAAATCTATTGATAAACTTCACAACCAATACCACTCCACTTCAGGTAAACACATGAAAGGTAAAGTAGCTAAATCAGTTCGCAAAATACCAATCTTTGCAAAGAATGAAATGAAACCTCCTTTTTTCCCTTTTCACAAACCTCAAACAGGTAAAAGCTTAGCAAAAAACTTGTTATTGACCCTCAAACTCAGCACTAAAACCATTAGCGAAATTAGAAGCCAACAGTTGTCAAATCCTCAATTTAAGAAAGGGAACGAAAAGTATTGGTTGATGTATTTTTGCATGTCCACTGCTAATTTCATCAATAAAGTTTTTATTTGCTGTTCAAAAAAAAAAAAAGAAAAAAAAAAAGAAAGGGAACGAAAAGTCTAGAAAAAATTGTATTGTATCTATTTCCTCTATTTTCACATCATTCGAACAGAATTCAAACATATAAAAAATCAAAATAATAAACCTGATAAGATGAAGTTATTAATATATCTGCAACAGCTAAAGCTAGATATGAACAGAAATTCCTACCATAGCTTATGCCCAACCCTCCTTTATTACATAGTAGAATAGATAAAATAACAAATACATTTAAAAAAAATAAAATTGACAGTAACAAATATAAACATTTGCATCTTTACAAATAAATAAGGATCACACTTAGCATTTTCATAAATGTCAACCTAAAATGAAGGCAAAAGTAAATGAAATATAAGTTTAATTTTTTCATGTTTCCCGATCCTTTTCCTTTTCCTTTTGCTTCATAAATCCCCCCAAATTCTGTTGGAAAATTTATAAATTTATAAAGAGGTAGTTGTGAATTGAAATAGACTCCGTTTTTAATGAAAAGGTGTAACCTTTCATGGTGTCTTTTTGTTTTAAATGAAGGGTCATAACCTCCATTTGAATGAAAGGGTGCAAACCTTTCATGGTGTCTCTTTATTTTAAAGGAAGGGGCATGTCCCTTCTTCATACCTTTTCTATTCAATTTGAATAGGTGCCAACAAAGCCTATATAAAGGCAGCCCCATTCCAATTTTGAGGGTTCCGAAAATTCATTTTCCTTGCCTTCATTTTGCTCTCTTGCGTCCTTTATTCTTCATATTATTTTAGGGTAATCAAAGAGAGTATAGATCGCAGGTTTGGTTCGCTGAATAAATTTATTTGAAGTGCTTCTATAAATTTGTGAAGATCATTGTATCCTGGGAGATAGACGCCATTCAACCGTAAGCACCGTAGCGGGGCGAATCTGTCTTAAGGACAGAGTGTCACACACTCGACTTGGTCTTAATTTTTATTCGGTTCGATAAATAAATCTGGTATGTTATTTATTTATTTTGTTTGAATTTATTTCGAGTTATTTTATTTACACAGAAGATTGTTCCAACAATCTTAAGATAGATTCGAATTATTCTGTTTACAGAATTTTTCGTTTGTTTTCCTTTTTCATTTTTCGTAAATAATTTCGGAAGAAAATTATTTTCTGTGAATTTACAAAATAATATTCTGGTTGGAAAAACAAATAGTGATTATAAGCTATTTGACAGATAGTAGTAATATACTGTCTCTTTTCTTTGACAACAACTAGTAGTACGATACTGGTGTCATTAACAATTCAGAATATATTTTTGTAGAATTTTTTCAGAAATTAATTTTGGGTTTTAGAAATTATTTTCTGAGTTTTCATTAATTAAAATTTTGTTTCAGTATTTTAATTATTGAAGTGTTACTGAAATTAATTTTCTTGTGTGGAATTAATTTGGTTAAATAAAATTTTATTATATTTCCAAATTAATTGAAAAATAAAAGTTATAGTTTTTATTTCTTTTATTTTACAGAATTTAATTTCTTGTGTGGAATTAATTTGGTTAAATAACATTTTATTTTATTTCCAAATTAATTGGAAAAATAAAAGTTATAGTTTTTATTTCTTTTATTTTACAGAATTTAATTTTCTTTGTGGAATTAATTTGTTTAAATAAAATTTTATTTTATTTTCAAATTAATTGGAAAATAAAAGTTACATTATTGTTTCTTTTATTTTTACAGAATTTAATTCTGTGAATTTGGTTTAATTTTCTGTGTAGTGTAAATATGAATCACTTTTTGGTGAGTTTTGTAAAGAACATGGAATAATTCATCAAACCACCGCTCCTTACTCACCTCAGCAAAATGGAATTGCTGAAAGAAAAAATAGGACTTTAAAAGAAATGATGAATGCCATGTTAATTAGTTCTGGATTACCTCAGAACTTGTGGGGGGAAGCAATACTTTCTGCTAATTATATTTTAAATAAAGTACCCCGAAAGAAAATGAATCAAACACCTTATGAATTGTGGCATGGAAGAGTACCATCCTACAAATACTTAAAAGTGTGGGGGTGTTTGGCTAAAGTGGCTATTCCTAGTCCTAAAAAGACTAAGATAGGTCCTACGACCATTGATTGCATTTTCATTGGTTATGCCAAGAATAGTAGTGCATATCGGTTTTTGATTCATAAATCAGAACATTCCGAAATGCATGTAAATACTATTATTGAATCTTGGAATGCATCTTTCTTTGAACATGTATTTCCAAAGAAGACTGGACAAGAGACTAGTACTAATAAAAGATCTTTTGATGCTATTACTAGTCAGGATCAAGAACATGATCAAGAACAAGAGTTAGATCAAAATGAGGAAGAGGAACTTAGGCGTAGTAAACGTGCTAGAACCTCAAAATCTTTTGGTCCAGATTTTCTAACATATTTGTTAGAAAATGAGCCTTTAACTTTAAAAGAGGCTATGTCCAGTCCTGAAGCTCCTTTATGGAAAGAAGCTGTCAATAGTGAAGTTGAATCCATATTGCAAAATCACACTTGGGAATTAGTGGACTTGCCACCAGGTTGTAAACCTCTTGGGTACAAGTGGATTTTCAAAAGAAAATTGAAAGCGGATGGATCAATAGATAAATACAAGGCAAGATTTGTAGTCAAAGGTTTTAGACAGAAAGAAGGTCTAGATTACTTTGACACATACTCACCGGTTACTAGAATCACATCCATTAGAATGCTAATTGCCATTGCATCTCTATACAATCTAGAAATTCACCAAATGGATGTTAAAACCGCTTTCTTAAATGGTGAGTTAAATGAAGAAATTTACATGGAACAACCAGAAGGGTTTTCTGTTCCAGGGAAAGAAAAGAAAGTGTGTAAATTGGTTAAATCATTATATGGTTTAAAACAAGCGCCAAAGCAATGGCATGAGAAATTTGACAAGGCAATGATATCAAATGGATTTAAAATTAATGAGTGTGACAAATGTGTTTATATTAAAAACACAGATAAAAGTTATGTCATTGTATGTCTTTATGTAGATGATATGCTCATCATTGGTAGTAATAATGACATGATTAAAACTACCAAGAAAATGTTGAATAAACATTTTGACATGAAGGACATGGGCATTGTTGATGTAATTCTTGGTATGAAAATTATCAAAACATCAGAAGGATATGCTTTGTCACAATCTCATTATATTGAGAAAATACTTGACAAATTCAGCAAAGATGATGATCATCTTGCTAGAACTCCTGTAGATGTTAATTTGTATCTTTCTAAAAATGTACAGGAAAGTATTTCTCAATTAGAGTATGCCCAAATTGTTGGAAGCTTAATGTACTTGATGAACTGCACCCGCCCAGATATAGCTTATGCAGTAAGTAAATTAAGTAGATATACGAGTAATCCGGGAGTAGAACACTGGAAAGCAATGATACGGGTTCTAAGATATCTCCGATTTACTCGTAACATTGGGCTTAACTATACTAGATATCCAGCAGTACTTGAAGGATACTGTGATGCAAATTGGATATCGGATACTAGAGACTCGAAGTCCACCAGTGGGTATGTCTTTACTCTTGGTGGGGCGGCTGTATCTTGGAAATCTTCCAAACAGACTTGTATTGCTAGGTCTACTATGGAATCTGAATTCATAGCTTTAGACAAAGCAGGGGAAGAGGCAGAATGGCTTCGCCACTTCCTTGAAGATATTCCCATATGTCCAAAACCGGTGCCTGCTATATGCATACATTGTGATAGTCAATCAGCAATTGGTAGAGCACAGAGTCATATGTATAACGGTAAGTCACGACACATTCGTCGTCGACATAACACCGTACGACAACTACTCTCTAATGGAATTATTTCCATAGAATATGTTAAGTCTAAAGACAACATAGCGGATCCACTAACCAAAGGGTTAGCAAGAGAGTTAGTTGAGAATTCATCGAGGGGAATGGGACTAAAGCCTATTAAATAAGAGTTACCACAACGACAACCCAACCTAGTTGACTGGAGATCCCAAGATCTAGGTTCAAAGGGACAACCGAGTTGTGATTGACTCAGAAGGATCACTAGGGAGTCCAACTCCTACCCATTTCTATGATAAAATAAGTGATGTCTGCAGCGTTTGAGGTTAAGTAAAATTTTAATGATTCTTATATCTAGGTAAACCTAGTGGAGTATGGCAGATACTTTTCATAAGAATCACCTATGTGAGTGTGAATTGGGCCGGTTCTATAAGATTTGTGAAGGGCTACAAGTCTTTAGAGCACTCATGAAGACCAGGTTGTTCAGGGCCAAAATGAACACAATAGTGAGAACTAAACTGTGTCTGGGGATAATCTGTGTGAGTTCTATTGTCTTGGTTTACACAAACGGCTGAACAGTTCAAGACATCATGTTCACTGGTTAGCTAGTAAATCCGATAGTGTCTCACAAGGGAAGGTTCAAAGCCAAAAGCTACCTATCCTTTGCAGAATTTTTCCAATTTCTGTCCTCTCTGTATTTACATCATGTTGTTGCATTTTCTCTCTGTCAATTTCATTCATGTGGGGGATTGTTGGAAAATTTATAAATTTATAAAGAGGTAGTTGTGAATTGAAATAGACTCCGTTTTTAATGAAAGGGTATAACCTTTCATGGTGTCTTTTTGTTTTAAATGAAGGGTCATAACCTCCATTTGAATGAAAGGGTGCAAACCTTTCATGGTGTCTCTTTATTTTAAAGGAAGGGGCATGTCCCTTCTTCATACCTTTTCTATTCAATTTGAATAGGTGCCAACAAAGCCTATATAAAGGCAGCCCCATTCCAATTTTGAGGATTCCGAAAATTCATTTTCCTTGCCTTCATTTTGCTCTCTTGCGTCCTTTATTCTTCATATTATTTTAGGGTAATCAAAGAGAGTATAGATCGCAGGTTTGGTTCGCTGAATAAATTTATTTGAAGTGCTTCTATAAATTTGTGAAGATCATTGTATCCTGGGAGATAGACGCCATTCAACCGTAAGCACCGTAGCGGGGCGAATCTGTCTTAAGGACAGAGTGTCACACACTCGACTTGGTCTTAATTTTTATTCGGTTCGATAAATAAATCTGGTATGTTATTTATTTATTTTGTTTGAATTTATTTCGAGTTATTTTATTTACACAGAAGATTGTTCCAACAAATTCTTCTTGCAAACATAGGCTTAAAGCAAAGAAATACAAATCCATGAAAGTAGAAGATACCAAAATAGCAAATAGAACAAACAAATAGACAACATGGTAAAGGTCAACCATAAGTTGGGGCGAAAAAAAATAAAGACAAAAAAATGGAATTTTTAAATAACATAGATTGGAATTCATGGAAGTAAACAACACCCAAAAAGAAGAAAGACTACAAACTTTCTAACAGCTAGCTCATGCTCAAAAGCAGAGATAAATTGCTAGTTCTAAATTGCAAGCTACTAAATTCGAGAACCACTTTTCAAGCACACCACCTGTCATCAGTAAATGAAATTTGAAAGACATGTTCGATAGGGACAAGCAAAAAGTAGCAGCAGTTTTTTTTTAACTTAACATCTGAATTACAAATGAAGAATGTGAAGAAAATTGAGTACCAACAATGACGCTAACAAAAAAGAAATACCAAAGGTTTTGATGCATTATAAAGCCTACAGATATATATAGAATCAGGACCTTTCAGTTCCTTTGTTGCAGATATGTATAAATTACAAACAAAGAATAAGTTTATTTTTAAAAATGTTAAAAACTTATAAGCAAAGAAAATTCAAGAACAAGAATGAGAAAGAAATGTGCAATTAAAAGTAAAAGAACTAAAAATACCAGGTTCATGAATGATTTGCGACATTGTCGTATTCTATACTGTTGCATTGCTTTTTGTTTTGATGAGTAGCTTCTAGTTTCTAACTATATTTTTCTTTTCTTTCAAATACCTTTATAAATGGACTAAAATATGCTCCCTTCTGTTTTATAGTGTGATATTACCTAACCTAATAATGCGTGGACTTTATTCATTTCAATTTGGAAATACTATTCACCTTCTTTACTAGTTTCTTTTCTTTTTGAGTATCAACATAAAAAATTCTCTTGGCTTCTTTTTCTAAAAAGGGTTTGTGCTTGTGTGTAATCCTTTGTCATGTAAATATAGACAAACCTACAAATTTTAAATTTTCATAATGACTATTTTAGTCTTACCAATACCTGACCATTAGACAAAATGAAAAGAAAAGAATATTAAGAAACACTTGTAAATCAATGGCGTGAAGAAGTGCTAAGAGTGGGACAAAATAATACCCTCATGCATTATTTAATTTAATCACATCAGAGTATAAAAACTCCAATGCACATTTAACACTACTACAAAAATAGTTAAAGATCACACTTTGACAAAAAAAAAAGATCTCATTTTTATTAGAAGTGTGATAAAAAAAAAATAGATTGATATTTTAATCACACTTAATTTGATTGAGTGTGATAATATTTATTTTTTATGTCACTTTCCAATTAAGTGTGATTATATATATATATATTTTTAATCACACCTTCTAATTAAAGTGTGATTATATATACACTACTACTTTTTAATCACACTTTTTAAACAAGTGTGATTATATATATATTTTTTAATCACACATTCTAATTAAAGTGTGATTATTTATATATTTTTTAATCACACCTTCTAATTAAAGTATGATTATATATATACTACTACTTTTTAATCACACATTTTAAATAGGTGTGATTATATAGATATTTTTTAACCACACATTCTAATTAAAGTGTGATTATTTATATATTTTTTAATCACACCTTCTAATTAAAGTGTGATTATATATACATTACTACTTTTTAATCACACTTTTTAAATAGATGTGATTATATAGATATTTTTTGACCACACATTCTAATTAAAGTGTGATTATTTATATATTTTTTAATCACACCTTCTAATTAAAGTGTGATTATATATACACTACTATTTTTTAATCACACTTTTAAATAAGTGTGATTATATATATATTTTTTAATCACACATTTTAATTAAAGTGTGATTATATATACATTACTACTTTTTAATCACACTCCCTAAATAGGTGTGATTGTATAAAATATTTCAATTTGATTTTTATATAAAATATACAATTCCCAAATCCGCGCCTCTATTCTACCCATGAATGATAGAGATGACTCACTACTAGAAAATGAGGCTTTAGACACGGAACTTTTTCACCCATTTTTTCATCTTTCTATCTCTCTGTCTCTGTCTCTCTTCTCTCTCTCTCTCTCTCTCTCTCACTCTCACTCATCACTCTTCTCTGTCTGTCTGTCTGTCTCTCTCTCTTTCTCTCTGTCTATCTCTCTCATCTCTCTCTGTCTCTCTTCTCTATCTCTCTTCTCGTTATCTCTCTCGCTCATCTCTCTATGTCTTTCTCGTTTATCTCTTTTCGCTCTTTTTTTCTCTCCCCCTCTCTTTGTCTATATCTTTTCACCTATTTTTTCATCTTCCTCTCTCTCTTCTCTTTCTCTCTCTCACTCATCACTCTTTTCTTTCTGTCTATCTGTCTCTCTCTCTCTCTTTCTCTGTGTGTCTTTCACTCATCTATCTCTTCTCTTATCTCTTTTCTCTCTCTGTCTCTTTCGTTCATCTCTTTTCTCTCTATCTCTCTCATATTTCTCTGTCTCTCTTCTCTCTCTCTCTCTCTCGTTCATCTCTCTTCTCTCTATCTCTCTCTCGCTCATCTCTCTTCTCTCTCTATCTTTTTTCTGTCTCTCACTCTCTATCTTTTTGTCCCTCTCTCTCTCTTTCTCTCCCACTATGTTCGCGTTGCTCACTCTCTCCCTTCTGTCTTCTCTATTTACTGAGCTCCCTCTCGATTTATCTATCCACTACAAGAAAATGTATTTTTAGCGACCACTTTGTCTCTCTCTTGCTCATCACTCTGTCTTTGTCTCTCTCTCTCTCTCTCTCTCTCTCTCTCTCTCTCTCTCTCTTTCTCTCCTCTATCTGTCTCTCACTCATTTTTCTCTCTCTCACCACCCATCTCCTTTACCACCTTCACCACTACTGCAAACGCCATTCCACTACCACCATTACTACCACTGTCGCCACTTCACCTCTACGACTACCATTGCTACTACCATTGCCACCACTACCACTACTGCCACTATTACTACCATTACCTCTCATTCACCCTTGCCACTTCATCTACTCTACCACTACCACAACTTCACCACTAATCTCCTTTGCCGCCACCACCACCACCACCACCACCATCATCTCTTATCCACCACCTTCACCACTACTGCCACTACTACTACCATTACCTCTCATTCACCCTTGCCACTTCATCTACTCTACCACTACCACAACTTCACCATTAATCTCCTTCGCCGCAACCACCACCACCACCACCACCATCTCTTATCCACCACCTTCACCACTACTGCCACTTTCTATCCTCTACAAAAAAAAAAAAAAAATCATTAATTACAAAAATATATATATTTTAACAAAAAATATATTTTTTTTACGACGGCAACTGCCGTCGCAAAAAAAAAAAAAAAAAAGAAAGTTAAACGACATTATTTTGTTATTTAAATTTCATTTCTGACAAAATTTTTTTTTTATTCCCGCCTGTTTTTGTTTTCCATTCCCGCTCTATTCTCTCTCTCTATCTCTTCTATCCGTCTCTCACTCATCTTTCTCTCTCTCACCACCCATCTCCTCTACCACCTTCACCACTACTGCAAACGTCATTCCACCACCACCACTACTTCCACTGTCGCCACTTCACCTCTACGACTACCATTACTACTACCATCGCCACCACTCCACTACTGCCGCTACTACTACCATTACCTCTCCTTCACCCCTTCGACTCCATCTACACTACAACTACCACAACTTCACCACTAATATTTTTCGCCATCACCACCACCACCACCATCATCTCCTATCCACCACCTCCACCACTAATGTCGCTACCTTTCCTCTACCACAAAAAAATTAGTTCATGATTTTTACTAACCAAAAAAAATAGGCTGTAGAAAAATATTTTTCATTGACCACAGAAAATAAACTTTTATTTTAGTGGAAAATATTTTTCATTAAAATATTACCCCTACTTCTACCAAATAAAAAATAATAATAATATCTATATTTCTATCATTTGATTTTCATACATACTTTTTGATTTTTTTCTTTTTAATCTCTATCATTTGATTTTCATACATAGACTTTCTGATTGATTTGTAATCGATCTGTGCTTCTCCCTTATTTTACTTTTAGACCCTTGTGTTTGTATATTTGTTTTTGATGCAAGATTGTTTCTTCTTTTTTTTTTTGAAAATTTTCTCTTCTCTGTTTGTTTGCTGAGAAAACCGAGCATTAGAACCAAATATAATTAAAAAATAGCTTGATTAGTTGTTGATTTTTTAAATATTTTAAATATTTTTTTAATTGATTAAAATATTAAAAAAATTCACTAAAAATAAAAAAATACTAATTAAAAACTCAAAAAAATAATTTTTAAAAATTGAAACAAATTTTTAATACAAAATCTATTTTGACTCGTTCAGACCCGCCCATTTGCCACGTTTAAAAAAAAAAAAAAAAAAAACTAACAAATTATTCCAAAATTCCCCCCAAAATTTCCCTCATTTTTCTTCTTCTCAGTCGCGCTCATCTCTCTCTGTCTCTCTCTCAATCGTTTTGTATTTTTTTTCCCTTTGAATTTCAGCCTCCTTTTCTCTCTCTCATTTGTTGCATAACCCTAACCCAACCCGTCTTTGAGAGAGATGCAGAGACA
Organism: Camellia sinensis; assembly: GCF_055761805.1. Lineage (NCBI taxonomy): Eukaryota > Viridiplantae > Streptophyta > Magnoliopsida > Ericales > Theaceae > Camellia > Camellia sinensis. The sequence goes on from NC_138972.1 coordinate 68,892,304, forward strand.
AAACGACATGGAGATGAAGGCGATGTGACTCCGGTAGACGACTCCAGCAGACGACTCCGGCAGCTAGGCGAGGGGAGGCGACATCGAGGCAAGGGAAGGCGGCGATCGACGAGGTCCCTTTCGTCTTCATTTTGATTTGTTACTGATATATATATATATATATATATATATGATTTTCTTGCCATGGTTTGATTTGTTGTTGATTTGTTAAATGGGTTTGATTAATTAAGTTTTATGGGTTTGAAGATTTAAGGTCTGGCGCATCCGCTTTACGAGCAGTTGTTATCGGCTCATGTTGCGTGCTTGCGTATCGCAACACCGGTGGATCAGTTGCCGAGGATTGATGCTCAGCTCGCTCAATCGCAGCACGTGGTGGGGAAGTATTCGGGTCTCGGCCATGGTAGCATTGGCGATGATAAGGAGCTTGATCAATTCATGGTAAGTAATTAAGCTTCTTGTGCTCTGTTTTATCTATATTTTCTCTGATAATTGTTTGAATTTTGTTTGTTTGTATTATTCTTTTTGCTGTGGATGTTATTAATTAGGTGATATGTGTATGCTATTTATGAAACTAAAGATGAGTTTATTATGGGTCTTGTTTCTGATTGTTTTGTCATCCAATTTTGTCTCTATGCTGTCAAAAATCAGAACATAACAATTCATCAGGGCGAAAATTTTCCTTGCTATAGATTATTTTTTTAAATCAATTTTGATCAATATCCTCTTGACAAGTAAATATTATAGGGAAAATATAGGTTATTTTTGTTCTTTCTGTACTTGTTGCGTTCATATGGATCTGCATTGTAATGTGAAGAGTGGCTGGAACAAGGGCATCAAACGTTTTGCTCATAAAATTAAGTTATTTTAGGAACATATAGTATTGTTATACTAAATATTGGATGAGAGGTCTTGATTAGTTGTCTTTGCTCTTAAATTAAGTTCTTGGTAGGAACTTTAAAGTATTGTTTTACTAAATTATATGAGAGGTCTTGATTTGCAGTGATAGACAATTACTTATTAGAGCTGAGACTGTTGATATGAAAAAATGGCCAATATTGCTGCTTATTCATTGAGTGTTACTCATGATTGAGAAGCTTTGAACTGTAGTTTTGAGAAAATATTTATTGAATTTGGATTACATGGGGGCGAAAAATTTAAATTTGGAACTACGTAGTAAAAAAATTTCAACAGCATACTTCTCACAATAATGGACTGACTCTATGAGCAATGACTACAAAATGCACCGCTGATGATGGAGATTGCCATAAACTGAGGTTCTCCTGAAACCTAAGAGTCTGTGAGCCTTGCTCTTGACCTTAGATACGATTAGAATCAATAGCAACGCTTTCTTCTTCTTGTTCTTCTTTAAGAAATTAATTGACGCGAACAATAAATCTCATAACCTCTGATTGAGAAAGCTTTGAAGTTGTTATGATAATATAATTTTTGCATTTTTCAATTGAGGATACCCTGAACTCATATTTGATTGAAGTTAGTTACTTAATCAATTAGAGAAATGTGATATTAATTTTACCATTTATATAAAATGCATCTAAATAAAGTTTTAAGAGTGTAATGCATTCACAAAATTAAAAGATGTAGAAAGTGATGATGATGTGACTCAAAGCCAAGATCATTTTCAATGAATCTGAAAGTTGAAGCAACAATTTCATTAAATATTTTTTACTGTCAAAGATGATCAGCATATGCTACTAGATGATTCTGTTGCTTTAAAGTCATTTCCAAGTAAAGTCGTTTCCAAGATAACCAAACACATTATTGTCTCTCTGCGTCGCATCTTAATTGGACATTTCAAACTGTAGACCTATTAACAATGAGAATAAAGGCATTTTAATAATGATTAGGTTTGGTGTACGACGAGTATGTGGAAAAACATGAACTCATTGATTAACTCCAATTTTAGGGTTTTAGTTTCCTTAAGAAGGTAGTACAACTAAATGCATTAGTTAACTATTTTGTGTTGTTGAATTAAAACTGCTTCAATTCTTAGGCTCTTGTGGATGAATTTGAGTTTTCTCTATTGGAAATTCTACAAGAGCTTGAATTGGTTCCCACATCTAGAGAATTTGGATTGAATGGTAGTAAAATTTTCTTAATGCCATACATTTTGGATTTTTAGTTAATTAATTAATTTATTTCTCCGAGGTTTGAGTGCTTTAATTGAGAGTCATGAAAGGTGTTTCGTCACTGACAAGAGTCTACACTTGTACATCAGCTATATTGTGTAAACATAGCGGCATACATCCTGCAACCCTGTCAATTAAATGGAAAGAGGTTAAAGAACTTGAAAGCAGAATTTCCTGATAATAATAAGGTTTCTCATTTTTTGTACCTATAAATTTGTAGGAAGAAACTTTCCTAGAGATAAAACTACTATTCTGCATGGGTGGATGAATTTTATATGGATATATTTCATATGAATAACTCATGGATGTGGTAGTAGAAGAGTTCTTCTATTTTTCCCTGTGGTAGTTTTGCACTAAATAGTATTTTATGATAAATCCCCAGCAGAGGAAAATTGGATTGTGTGCACAAAGGATTGAATCTGCTCTCAATTTCAAACTATATACTAGAACAGTAATGAGTGATCTTTATTGATCTCAATGATATGGAAACTTCCAAGGTTACAATTTCAGGAATGACCGAGTCATAACTTTCATCTTCTGCAAGGTATTAAACTAGTGTATTATGATTGAAACTTGTTTAGAAGTGATAATCTTGCCTTAAAGATGGATAGTGATGGTATGCAAAATGAGAACATAATTTGGAATCTAATGTGCCTTGTTAAGGAGTTGTTTTAGTTCTTTCAATTATCCGATTTCACTTTTTTTGAATGCCAAAGTCAGTATTTGGTGGCAGATACTTGAGCATATTCTGAGACACTGAGTCTTGCAGATCACTTGGTGTTCTCAAGCTCTATGGTGCTCATGTTTTTGTCATGACATTAGAGCCATATAATATTTTCTCATTCTGCCTAATCACAAATCTGTCATATAAATCCACGAAAGCAGTTCCTGAAACCTGAATATAAACAGAACTTTATGCAGACTACTATATTATGTTTAGGTTCTTAATTGATTTTTTGGGAGCTAAATATAATGAATTGTGTGGAATTACAGTTCTTCATTCCACTGGGTTTTGCTTATGTACTGTTTGAACATATGATTCCTCTTCCCTTCAGAACTGGTCAATGAATAAATAAAAAAAAAAGAGAAGTTTATTCTCATTTTTTTCAGTACACATGAGATTGAATACTAAAATTTGGTCAGAAAGAATTTATGCACCCATTTCTCTGGAAATAAATCTAGTTCTCCGGTGTTTTACAGTTAAGTTGCCTAAATGATCAAATAGTGGACTGCTATTTGGGAGGAAATATTAGGATATCCAACTTCCCACTACTTTTCTTTTTGTCATTCTATGTCAGGCCTTTTGGGATCTTTAGTTGACATGGTGGAATTATGAATCATTTTGTAAAAATAAATCTGCAAAAAATTCTTGTGTCAACAGAAAACACCAAGCACGATGCAGACTCCTTGACGCTTCACATGATGATTGGCCGATCTTTTTACAAGTCCTGATGAACTTTGCTTCATGCTTGGGAGCCATTTTAATATTTGTCAAAATAATATATTCTATGGATTATAAAACCTAAATTCTTGCAAGAATACAAGTAACCATCAATACGCTTACAAGGCTTCAAAAATTTCCATTTACTAATTTCTTTGAGCAACTATCGTGGTCATAAAACGACTGCATTATATTATTTTAAGACTTATTTTGATACATAAACATGTTCTACATTCAAAACGAAAGTTTTTTTAAATGGAACCAACCCGAGATCCCCTACCCCTAAAAAGTAACGGGAAAGGGTATGGGACTAAAGCCAAGGCCTTTTTCCTTCCATCAAGAATACAAGTAACCATCAATACGCTTATAAGGTTTCAAAAATTTTCATTTGCTAATTTCTTTGAGCAACTGTCATGGTCATAAAATGACTGCATTATATTATTTTAAGACTTATTTTGATACATAAACATGTTCTACATTCAAAAGGAAAGTTTTTTTTTAAATGTATCTTATTTTTCATATATCTTCCTCTTATAATGTAGACACATTATGTACTCTTGCTCTGTTCTTTTAAAAGAACAACTGCAACAACATGTTCGTGTGCATGCAATGGAAGCAGTAATGGCTTGCTGGGAGATTGAGCAATCCCTACAAAGCTTAACAGGTATATTCATTATTTATTCTTTCTAGATTTGTTCATTTCTCAGATTTCTTGTGTACTCCAATAGATTCCAGGTTTCCCCAGAATTTGAAATCCTTTTTTCCGTAGGCCAATTTTTACTTGCTTTCTTGTAATGATGTTGATTATCATACAATTTTTTGACAGTTCGAGACCTTTAGTGCTGTTACTTACATTGGAGTTTACATAACTTCTCATGACCTTACATTTTTCTTTAGTTTGTTGATATGAATTAAGAATGGTACATATCACCTTCCTTGGTAGGTAGGTAGTGATATTTTGCTTTTGAGGAAGAAGAAAACTTCAAAACAAAGAACAGGACTACTGGGAAGGTTTCTAATTTGGTTTTCCAAATCCAAAGAATCCTCTGGACTCTCAGAGCATAGCCCTTTACTAGGTTGAATGAGTTTATTGCTTGTCATCCACCACCATTGGCATCTTGACTAAATCCAATAATTTGCCCTAAAGCCCAAGGCCTCATGAAATCATTGCACTTCATTCTTAGTTTTCAATGCAAATGTATACTCAGCCTCAGCTTAACTACACATGAGCACATAGATACTTCATGCTGTGACCCAGTTAACTGGCAGGTCAAAGCTAAGAATTTGGTTTTTTATTTTTTAAATTATTATTCTTATTCTTATTATTTACTTCAGTGAAGATAATGTATTTTCCATGTAGATTATTTTTCTAACTCCTCTGGTGGCTAGACTTATATTTAGGCCTCGTTTGGCATGTCAATGTTTTAGCTTAAAAGCCTAAAAGTTACTAAAAAAATCAAAAAGCCTATTTTGGGTCACCCTTTTGATAAGCTTTGACGCCATACAAAACTGTTAGATCCCTCTCTGTGTTTGTATTTGTGCTTCAATTTGTTTATTTTTGGTCACTCGTCGTTCGATTACCACTCAAAACTGGTGATATTGATTTTAGAGGACTTTAGACTAATTCCATTTAGATCTGGTCGAAGAGCATTGTGAAATCAATCTGAGAGTTACAACAGTAGATCTTGCACTTGCTAATCTTTTTTACTCATTTGATTGGGAATTACCTACTAGGATGAAGATTGAAGATATTGATATTGATATCAATCCTGGTCTTACAATGCATTAGTGAAATGCTCTTTGCCTAATGCCTAAGAACTACTCTGTTTGTTGTATGAAATAATGAAGCACTGTTTGTTGCCTTGTGAAATTTACCTTTATATGTAGTAGCGTTTGTGGTTAGGATGATGCTTAAGTTTGTTGTATAGACTAATGGACTTATGTATATAATGAAAGCACTGTTTGTTGAGAGAAGTGAGTGGATCTATAAGTGACACCGAAAAAACTTGAATGGTGTAGACTGTATTGTTTTAGACTAGCACAATACATTGATCTATAAGTGAGTGGATGTATACATATTACCCCTACTCTGTTTGTTGTGTCGTGCTTAGTATCTAATCTTTTATTAAATGTCTTGTTTCTCAAATAATATTGTCATTTTCTACAAGTGCATATCTTGAGTTTTAGATCACTTTTTTGTTTTATTATTAAATTATTCTAGCTTAAGAAAGTTTGAAATCATTCATGCCTTGATGACTTATCTTGGCTTCTACAAGGGTATCAATATCTTTTGTAGCTTTATACTATTTGTGTGGAGAATCAAAATAATTATGTCATTTTTGGTGGCTGTGGGGAAAGGATTGGGGCAGTTTAACAACTGGATAAATTACATTATTTTTGGTGTGATCTAAATGTAAGTTTATAAATTAATTAGTAAGTTTATTCATATGCTTCTGGCGGTTTTTAAATTAATTTGTTTTTTTATTTTTCAGGTCAGAAATTTCTTGGAGAGATGCAAAATATGGTCAAAGAATTCAAGAACTTACTTTTTTCAAGTTTTTTATTTTTTATTTTTTAATGTATGTAATCACAGTTAATTTTTTTTTTATTAATTTCTTTGTATATACTTTTAAACATTTAACTTTCATTTATGAAATATATGATATTATTTCATTCAATATGTGGTTGTGATTCAAAATATAGTATATAGTGTGTATTACATTATTCAAATGCGCGTGCAAAAATAACATTGATTATTCTTTAAATATGTCAATTTTTGTTTTTATTACAGGTTTTATTAGTTATTAATCACACTTAAAAGGTGTGATCTAAAGTTTTTAATCACACTTAAAAGGTGTGATCTAAATGTTTTTAACCACACTTAAAAGGTGTGATCTAAATATTTTTAATCACACTTAAAATGTGTGATCTAAATGTTTTTAATCACACTTAAAAGGTATGATCTAAAGTTTTTAATCACACTTAAAAGGTGTGAACTAAAGTTTTTAATCACACTTAAAAGGTGTAATCTAAATGTTTTTAACCACACTTAAAAGGTGTGATCTAAATGTTTTTAATCACACTTAAAAGGTGTGATCTAAATATTATTAATCACACTTAAAAGATGTGATGAAAGCATTTTTTAATGACACTTAAAAAGTGTGATTAAAAATGACCATTTTTAATCACACTCCTAAAGACCACACTTTAATAAAACTTAAAAGGTGTGATTAAAAAACATACATCACACCAAAAAAGTGTGATCTTTATCTATATTTGTAGTAGTGTAACCTTATTTGAGAATTTATACAGTCAAGTCAAAATCAAATTCATCCATTGTTTCACTTTCACCATAATCAAATATGGATATTGATCTTATCCCAATTATTACAGTTTTGTTCTGGTTTTGTTCACTTTCTTCGTCTATATAAGCATTGCAAGAGGTTAAAGAGTATTCAAGTCAAAAACATTTCACCATTTATGTTTTTTTTGAAGGAACGAATCCAATCACGTTAATTGTAGAAACACAGGAAACAAATAATGAAAATCTATATCACGAAGACATACATGAAACTGAACAAAGAAAAATAGAGAAAAAAAGAGAGAGCAACCTGTAACTTTAAGGCCGTGTCGTGTCGAGAGAATTGGTTTTGCTCTGCTACTGGTTTTCATTTGAATATTTGGAAGAATCGAAATCATTCCCATCATAAAACTTTGTCCAACACCGAATTCTTCTTTCTCGCCTTCTTGGTGTCCTTAACATTGACATATTAAGCAAAACTTTGATCTTTCCTCAAAATCATTCATGAGACCTATGAGGAAAAACTTTTGGGGGGGGGGGGGGGAGGGTGGGAAATCATAATAACAATAAGTAAAAAAGGAGACAATATTTGCCAATGTTAATTACCTTTGTACGAAATCCATACTTGGCTAAAAAATGTAACAGCAACAATAAATATTATCTTGTCAAACAATCATTCATTTATAAAATGTTTTACAACGGCATTGGTAGCACATCACTTTATAGAGGATGCTTTTAACATGAAAGCTAAGCAAACAAAGCTCAACTCTTTCTAAAACATGGCAGGAAGACTTTTTTTTTTTTTTTGATCAACAAAAAAAGATTTGTTGATAAAAAAACCAAAATAGAAGTAAAATTACAACAACAAAAGATTAAGGCCTTGTTTGGTTTGTGTTTCTCAAAAAATTTTGGAAAACATTCTCTACAAATAAGTTTTCAAAAGTAATCAAACCAAACAAATTTTTCCAAATTTTTTTTTCCAAAACTTGTTTGGTTTACAAGTTTTCCAAAAAAATCTCTCTCTCATACACATCAAATCAATCACTTTTTCCAAAACTCTCTCTCAAAATAATTTTTCAAAACATCTTTTGAAAAAAAACCAAACCAAACAAATTTTCATACTTTTTATCTCAAAACATGTTTCTCAAATACAAACCAAACAAGCCCTAAAAGTGTGGAATATTGAAGTTTGTATCCTTAGTGGATGAAACTTGGTCAGAACTTCAGGTGGAGGATTGGGCTGGTTATCAATGTCTTAAGAAGTTTGAAGCCTTGAAACAAAGATTAAAAGTGTGGAATATTGAAGTTTTTGGGAAGATTGCATTTAAGCTCAAAGCTGTTGAAGAGGAAGCCCATGCTATTGAACTAATTGCTGATGAAAGAGCACTTCTGGAGAACGAACAAGCTAGAAGAAGAGAACTAATGGGGGAAATTTGGAGACTAAATAAAATGCTGGAATGGACGTGGCTACAAAAGTCAAGAATGAATTGGGCCTTAAAAGGAGATACAAATACAAGGTATTTTCACATAATGGCTTGTAACAGAAATAGCAGGAACTCTTTGTGTTCAGTGATGGTGAATGGTTTAATGGTTGAGGAACCCATGGAGGTTAGACATGTGATGATGACTCACTTCATGAATCACTTCTCTGAAATGTGGGCCATTTGGCCTAAATTATCCGACTAGTTCAAATATATTGGAGGAAGCTAAGCAGCGCATATGTTGGAAGCAGAGTTTTTAGAGAAGGAAGTTAGAAATGTTATCAAGAGCTGTGAAGGCAACAAAGCACCTGGGCCTAATGGATTTAATTTGGTCTTCTTTAAGAAATGTTGGGGAATAGTCAAACCTGAGGTGATGCATTTCTTTCGAGATTTTCACCAAAATGCTACACTGGTTTCTAGTTTAAATAGCTCTTTTATTGCTCTAATCCCAAAAGTGGATAGCCCATCAAGCTTGAGCGAATATAGGCTCATAAGTCTTATTAGCTCCTTGTACAAAATTCTGCCTAAAGTTTTGTCAAATTGGACGAAACAAGTGATGCCACAGATAATTAGCGAGGCTCAATCAGCATTTCTGGGGCGAAGGAATATTCTAGATGGGATCCTTATTGCAAACGAGATAGTTGATGGGTGGAGAAAATCAAACAAGGTTTGGTGTTGAAACTAGATTTTGTGAAGGCATATGATTCAGTCAATTGAGAATTCTTATTCAATATGTTATCCAATTTTGGATTTGGAGATAGATGGGAGAAATTGATGAAAACCTATGTAACCTCCATAAAAGTGTCGGTTCTAGTGAATGGTTCATCAACTTCAGAATTTTGCCTACAGTGTGGTCTACAGCAAGGCGACCCACTATCACCTTTCCTATTCAATATAGTGGCTAAGGGGTTGAATATTTTGTTTGATAGAGCCAAGGAAATGGGTTTAATCCAAGGAGCTGTCATTGGCAATGATGGGGTAAGAGTAACACATTTGCAATTTGCCGATGACACAATACTGTTTTGTGAATCTGAGTGGGTGGAAGTGGTGACCATTAAAAAAATTCTCAGGTGTTTTGAAATTCTTTCGGGGCTGAAGATTAACTATCATAAGAGTGTGATTGTTGGCATTGGAGTGAAGGAGGGACTGCTATATAGTTTTGCATCTAGACTAAATTGTGGACATCAGGGCTTGCCTTTAAAGTACCTTAGGTTACCTCTAGGAGCTAATCTTGGTAGGTTAAGCACTTGGAAGCCAGTCTTGGACAAATTTAAGCAAAAATTATCCACATGGAAGAGAAGGTTGCTTTCGTTTGCTGGGAGGCTGACCTTACTTAAATCTGTCATGAGCAACTTGCCAACTTACTATTTGTCACTGTTCAAAATACTAGTCGGGGTGGCAAACGAAATTGATAAAATTCAAGCTAATATTCTTTGGGAGGGGGGGGGGGGAGGATCAGACCTTAGAAGGAAAGTTCACATGGTTAGTTGGGACACTATTACCAATTGGGAGGTTTGGGAATCAGAAGAATCACTGATATGAATAAGTGCCTACTGCTGAAATGGTGGTGGAGATTTGGGGCAGAGAATAAGTCTTTGTGGAAGGAAGTTATATGTTCAAAGTATAACATGGGGCGTGGAAGATGGCTGCCATATTTGGAAGGGAGCGTCAGAGGCTCAAAAATTTGGTCTGACATAATTAGTGCAGTTCCGTCTAAACCTGTCTTACACAATTTTTACCTTGAAAAATTTGCAATTGATTTGGGGAATGGTCGGAGAGCTCAATTTCGGAGGGATAAATGGGCAAGGGAGTTGTGTCTCAAGGATGAATTTCCCAAACTCTTTTCTCTATCCACTACTAAAGATGGAGTAGTTTCTGATTTTTTTTACCAGTAGAGGAGGGCTTCAAAACTGGACTTTGGATTTTAGGAGATCTCTGTTGGCCTAGGAAGAGGAGGAGGTCAGTCAATTACATAATTTACTCAGGAATGTACCAGTAGTGAGGGTCTTCAGGTCTGATGTATAGAAGTGGTGAGCTGATCCTTTAGGGATGTATTCTGTTGCTTCAGGGTATAAAAGTTGTGAGTCATTATTGGGGCCTGATAGGAAATTGACAAGGGAAGTATTGAACAATTGTGCACCACCAAAAGTAAAATTCTTTGGGTGGTTAGCTTGGTTAGGCAAGGTGAAAACATCTAGCTTCCTTCAGAGAATTGGGATCTTAGATGAGGCTGCTAAAGTGTGTTGTGTGTTCTGTCAAAATGAGGTGGAAACTGTCAACCATATCTTACTTTTTTGTCCATTTGCCTAGTTGCTATGGTCTAAGATTATGAAGTGGTGGGGTTTTCAGTGGGCGATGCCAAACTCAGTAGAAGGGCTGTTGCAGTGGTGGTCATTTTGTAGAATGAAAATGCTATATAGATCTGTTATAACTAGAATGCCCATCTATTATGGACAAAATCTTGTGTTCTGCTGAGCTATCCACCAACAAGTCAACTATAGGCATGGGATATTCATCTTTTAGAGTTGCCAAATTTAGGTTTTTAAAATCGATGCATACCCTCGTTTTGCCGTTCTTCTTGACCACAGACACAATATTAGACAACCATTCAACATACCTGGTTGTTCTAATGAAGCCTGCTTTTAAGAGCCTAACAATCTCCTCTTTCACCTTTTGAACCACTTCAGGACTCATCCATTTTGGCTTTTGCTTGTGTGGCCTGAAATTAGGCTTCACAGGGAGCCTATGTTCCACCAATGATTTGTCTAATCCATGCGGTTCATTATAAGACCAAGCAAAACAATTCTTATATTGTTTCAGGAAAACCAATAACTGGTCCCTATCATTAGGATCTAACCAAGCACTGATATAAGTATGTTGTTAAGTTGAACCTTCACCTAGGTTGATTTCCTCCAAGGGGTCTTGCATTTGGATACTCACTGATGATTCCCCTTAAATTCTTTTGTCTTCAAAGCAACATTTTTGTTTGGTTTACCTCTCTCCTTTCTGGTTCTACATCATTACTCTCTTATTCATAGACAAAATCTATCCATAAAGCGTCTTTTTCCTGTAGCTCCTGGACTTTTGTTTCAATGTCCAATGCACAATAATTACCAAGAGCCAAAAATCTGGCCTTTTGTTGCTCCTGATTACAGCCAATCACCATGGCTTCTCTCTCTTGTTCCTGCACCTTTTGGACTATTGACTTTACGTCCAATGCTGAAAATTTGATTAAAGCCAAGGGTCTGGCTTCTTGGTCTTGATCTTCTTGTCTACAACCAGGCATTATTGTCATTTTTGGTGGTGAACTCTTCATCAGTACTCTCCTGTACTAGATGTTTCAGGTGTGCTACTTCCTTATCAACTGTCACTTTGGTTGTTCCATCAGACTTCCTTAGCACACTGAGTGGTACCACTCCTTCAATGTATAGCTTGGCCTCTGCAAAATTAGCACAAGCAAAAAAGGTCTGCAGATCTACATTGATCTCCTCTGTCTCCCCATTGCATAGTGCTATCACCATTTTCTAATGTAGAGAGGAAGGCACACATTTGTTGGTGTGAATCCAATCCCTGCCAAGAAAAGCATTGTACTTGGCATTGCTATCTATAACAAAGAATGTCATCATGCAATCTCTGGTTCTCACACTCAAGTTGATGGGCAAAATACCCTGAGCCATCTGCTTATCTTCAGCAAAACCAGCAATGGTTGTACTTGTTGGGATCAACCTAGGGTTTCTTTTCCCCAACTTCTTCAAAGAGGACCTCGGAAGCAGGTTTACTGCCACCCCATTGTCCACTAACACCCTGTTCATTTGTATCCCATCGAAGTCAACCTTGATTTATAGGGGCTTAACGTACTGAGTCATAGATATTGTAGGGTACTCGAAAGGATATGAGAGGTTAATGCTCACCTCCTCACTTTCTTCATCAGTTTCCATTGGCTTAGCTACTTCTGACTCATCTTGAACCATGTTGGCCTGTGATTCTTCACTTGAAACTGGGATGGGGTCATTTTCCTGACCTTCTTGGTTTTCCTTCTCAGCTTAGAATTCCCGTAGCAGCACATAAACCATATTTAATGGCACTAGAGGAAATGAGCCAAACTGTACCACTGGCTGTGATTGCTCTCCTTCCATATGGGTTTGCTCTAAAGCTTGGGAGGCATTCTCCATGTTGTACTTTGGTACCTCAGTATTGGTGGGTTCCTTCAAAGCAGCTTGTTTAGGATCTACTTCTGTTGGCTTTTCGACCAGGAAGGTCTGTTCAGCCATGAAGGCTTCGAATATCTTATCTTCAACCAACTCCTTCTCTTGGCCTAGTTCAATTTCTCCTTCTGTCTCATTATTACTTTCCATCAAGGCCTTTTCAAGACCTGCTAGGATGGATTTTTCTTTGGCTTTCATGTCAGCATGAACTTTGGCCAACTTTTCTCTACTGGCACCCTTTTTGATCTTAGGAGCAGACCTTGAACCTTCTCCTTCTTCTACTTGGCCTTTTAACTGTGCCAAAGAAGTACTTTCTCCATCTTCTTTCAGGTCCCTCTGATACTGGGTGTGTCTTCACTGTATCTTCCTCCTTTGGGACCTATAAATTACAGGAACCATATCTGATTCCCTTGTTTATGGGTTTTTTTAGTAGAACCCAATTGTTTGAAGCCACCAAAGGGGGCTTGATCATTTTTTCCTTGTCTCCGACAGTCCTGCTTTGGGCAGATATTACTTTAGGCTAGTTCTGCATGACAAACCAATCTGGAACCCCAGGGACCTATGAACCCACTGCTCTTGCTGTTGAGCCTGCTACTCATGTCTTCATAACTGGCTTCAAAGCAACTCTTGAAGGCCAACCACTAGGCCTAGTTCCCTGTTTTAAGCCAAACTTAGGCTTCCCTTCAGGCTGATTGCCCACCCTGTAATAGTTAGGTGGCCTGGTTTCATGCAAGGGCCTCTTTCCTTTTGATTGCATCTTGGTGTCTGGTGGGATAACCAAGGATGAATGCTATCTAGGGCCAGTTGGGTATGGCCTTTTGTTGTAGGTGCTGGCTATTTGGTCTTTCTGTACCTCTTTATAATACTGCTTCCCATCAACTAGGAGCCCTTTTAGCCACTTGTAACACATCTTGCACCTGGGACACATCCTCTACACTACAGCTACTTCGAGGGAGTCATCATTTAGTATCTCTTCACTAAAGCCATCACTTTGGCCTGCAGAGTTTTGTCCACTAGTGGGTAAACTTCTGGTGTCCTTCTTGAAGACAGCCTGGCTAGCCATATACATCTACACAATGACTTCCTTCAATTCCTTCAAGGATAGATTTTGGAAATCTAGCATGCCAACATTGGCTGTAGCCTCCCGAATCTCTGGAAACGGGTTGGTGTCAATTCACATGGCTTTCTCAGTCTTGGTTGAAAACTTTAGCCTTCCCTTCCGAATCTGTTCTTGGATCTTGTCTCGAAAAACAATACAGTTTTTAGTTGGATGAGACTAAGAATTGTGCCATTTACAGTACAGTTTTCCTTTAAGTTCTTCAGGAGTAGGGATCTCAACACCCTTTGGTAACTTTAGGAAATTTGCTACAAGCAAATAATCAAAAATGTCATCTGCTTTTGTTAAGTCAAAATAATATTTTCCTATGAAGGTCTTTCTTTTTAAACTGCTGGTCTATTACAGTGTCTTGCTGAATTAATGCTTCACATGTCATAGGTTCTTTTCCTATGATCTCTGCTGCATTGATTTCATAGTTACGGTCCCTATAATAGGTCTTATATGATGCATTGTTTTGATCTTGTTCTTCTTCAAGTAAAGCTTCATATCTAGACAATTTATAGGTTAATTCTACCAAGTCTTGAAACCCAATTGAATCAATCTTTCGAAGCTTAAATTCCAACCCATTTTGAGCCAATCTTACAAATTCAGGCTCAAGTAACATGACCCTACATTTGTTTCGTGTCCTTTTAAATCTGACAATAAATTGAGCAGCCTTTTCATCAGGCCTTTGGCTCAACCTTGTCAAGTCTGCCATAAAAACCTTAGGCTCTATTTGGAAAAATTGGGCATGAAATACTTCCTCTATTTGTTGCCAGGTTTGGATAGAGCTAGGTATAAGGTTTATATGCCATGCATGCGAAAGCTGCTCCAGTTAGAGTGTAACGCCCTCAAAATTAACCCATTATATATCATCGACATGCATTATTTAAAGAAGACATTTTATTAATTCATTCATCAGAGTATTACTAAATAATCGAATAAAATGCCCTACAGGCTTACATCTTTCCAAGCCAACACTTGGATACAAAAACACGAGTTCTAACTCAATACAAGAAAAGCCCTAGGCTTGAGTTTTTACATGTACTAACAAATAAAAGCAAACAACAGAAAAATAGTCTTCAGAATCCAAGTCCTTCCAAGCTAAGTCCTTGGAGGTAGCTTATCCCCTGAACCTGAAAATGATGTTCCCATAAAGGGTGAGCCACAACCCAGTAGAAATATACTAAACCACATATAAGTAACGAATAAAGCAATAGCATTCAACAGATGGTTAACCAGGATAATCAATTACTTCATTTTACAGCCTCATGACACTATTGTCTAAGATACGTTTTCTTCCCAGTTTTATCAACATGGCTCAGAACCTGGCCAAACTTACAACAGTGAATTACATATATCGTATTCACATCCTTCCAATATCAACAAACAAATGAGACTTAAGCTCAAATAAATCAAAACACTTCATACTTCCAGATTGATACACATTTTAGTGCTGTATCAATAAAACACTTCTATATAAATAAGCACACATAAAAGTGATGCTAATGGAGTCCATCCCCTATCTCCTCCCAAACAAGATCCGGTTTAGAGGTCCATCCCCTATCTTCCCCTAAACCGTGGAGTACATCCCCTATCTCCTCCCACACACAAAACAATGTATGCAAATGCAATGCTCAATCAATACACTTATTCTCTATCAATGCAATAGTCAAAATTTATGACTTAACCAATGTGATTAGTTTCAGTTAATCCTAATCCACATGCAATGTCTACAACAATCACGACTATCCTCCACCGATAGCCCAAAACAGTTATTTCTAAAATGAAAATAACTATGTCCACAATTCAATAGACAAATGATACAAATTATCCAATTATGCCATTTAATCAATGAATTCCCCAATTCCATGAATTTAATCATCTTTTCCCAATTCCATGAATTACTTATACAAATCAATTCAATAATTCAACTAGGGTTTTTCCCAAAATTTACCAAAGTATTCCCAACATATTAAAATACCAAAACTTAGAACGTAACCTATAAATTGGAGTAGGAAATCCCTACCTCAGAGAAAACAACCCAAATGGTGAAGACAGAGATGAGTGCCCAAAGACCAAAATGCTCCAAATTGCCAAATGTTCAGATTAAATGAAAGCTCTTGACTCCCTCTATCTTTTTAATAAAGCAACTAGGGTTGAAACACTCTCTAAACAGATCAAACCTAAGAGAGAAGGTGAGTAGGGAGAGAGAGAGGTCGAACCTAGGGTTTGGAATCAAAAGAATATGAAAAAGACTGATCAAATCCCGCTGCTGTGTATTTAAACTGGACAGGCTGGCTCGAGCGAAGACTTGGTCGCTCGAGCGACCAGACAATGAGAATCTACGCTCGAGCCAAGGAAGCCTTGCTCGAGCCAACAACCCAAAAGCTCGCTCGAGCGAAAGAAAGCTCGATCGAGCGAAGAACTCAAACCCTCAGGTCTGAAACCAGACTCACGCTCGAGCGAAGGAACTATTGCTTGAGCGAAGAACAAACTAACTCGCTCGAGCGAAGAAAAGCTCGCTCGAGCCAAGAATGCAAAGCTACAGGTCCAACCCAGACGCAAACTCTCGCTTGAGCTACCAAACCCCGGCTCGAGCGAAGAACCAAAACAACATCTCGCTCGAGCGACAAACTCCTCGCTCGAGCGAATAACCAAAATTCTGGACAGCAACACTTGGTTTCTAAACCCAACCAACCTGAACAAACCTGCCCAACACATCCTATAATTCCAAAAGAGAAAATAAGGAACAACAACAACAACAATTATACAATGACAGAATCTACGGAACAGTCCGGATACAATAATCAAATGGGAAAAGACCGGGGTCGCTATAACCTCCCCCCCTTCAAAGAATTTCGTCCCCGAAATTAGGCACAAATTTGAAAACAGGTTTTTCTCAATACCCAAAGATAGTATATAACAATAATAAACAACTTGACCCAATACTGGTCACTTCATCTCTTTATCAAGAGGCATCCCACAATATATATAAAACAACATATATTTCAACCTGCACCACTATTATGCATTATTCCTTTCAATGTTAACAATTTCCATATCATATTCAATTGCATGATATATATAACACATCCAACAATGTAATCAACATATACAATGTTACACTAATCTTCTATAACGAAACAAGTTTCAAGATACACCCATTTACCAAAACATACTCAATGTTTTACAACTTAAGACATATGTAAAGCTCTTAAGTTCAACAATATAACAGAATCTAATTATAAGATTACAAATCAACAAACATGTCCAGATATTTCTCGCGGACTTCCAATTCACGTTCCCAAGTGGCTTCCTCCACTCCGTGGTGTTTCCACAAAACTTTGACCAAAGGGATGGTCTTGCCTCGCAAAACTTGATCCCGCTTATCCAAGACTCGAATCGGTCTCTCCTCATACGAGACATCCTCATCAACTACTAAATCGGTCCAATCCAACACATGTGATGGATCCGGCTCATACTTCCGAAGCATACTCACATGAAACACGTCATGTACTCCGGACAACTGCGGCGGCAAAGCTAAACGATAAGCAGCCTCGCCAATCCTCTCAAGGATCTCAAACGGACCAATGAACCGAGGGGACAACTTCCCACTCTTCCCAAACCTCATCAAACCCCGTCTAGGTGATATCTTCAGAAAGACATGATCACCCACCTCAAACACCAAAGGTCTCCTCCTACGGTCGGCATACGATTTCTGACGACTCTGTGCTGTAACAAGCCTCTTACGGATAAGCTCAACTTTCTCCGTCGTTTCCCTCACCAACTCTGGACCCAACAGAGGTGCATCACCCACCTCGGCCCAACACACAGGAGATTTACACGGTCGGCCATACAAGGCCTCAAATGGTGCCATACCGATACTAGACTGGAAACTGTTGTTGTAGGCAAACTCCACCAACAGCAAGTGCCTCTCCCACGACCCACTAAAGTCTAGAACACAACCCCGAAGCATATCCTCAAGTATCTGAATAGTACGCTCGGACTGTCCGTCAGTCTGAGGATGATAAGCCGTGCTAAAGGTCAACTTAGTGCCTAAGGCACTCTGCAAACTCTGCCACAACCTGGCAGTAAAACGAGGATCTCTATCTGAGACGATCGTCACTGGGACCCCGTGCAATCTCACTATGTCCCGAATATACAAGTCGGCAAGATGATCTACCGAATCTCTCACGCGCATAGAAATAAAGTGCGCTGACTTAGTCAACCGGTCTATAACCACCCAAATAGCATCACTACCCCGTTGAGTCCTCGGAAGACCTACAACGAAGTCCATAGTGACATGCTCCCACTTCCACTCGGCAATAGGCAAGGGTTGCAACAAACCCGCTGGCCTCTGATGCTCGGCCTTCACTTGCTGGCAAGTAAGGCACTTAGATACGAAAGCTGCCACATCTCTCTTCATACCCCGCCACCAAAACTGACGACCCAAATCCCGATACATCTTAGTGCCTCCCGGATGCACCGCAAGGCGTGAATGATGAAACTCTCGGAGTACCTCCTCTCGGAAAGACTCCGGCACAAACAGACGGTCTCGGTATCTCACACTCAGGTCGGAATACACCGTCAAACCCTTCTCAACCTTCCCACCGGAAATCTTCTCACGGAGAGATTCTACCTCAAAGTCACCTCTCTGAGCCTCTAACACTCGAATCACAAGTGAAGGCTGTGCAATAACAGAAAACAAGGCCGCAGCCTCAACGGATTCGCCCAGAAGTAAATCAAACTCCCCAAGTGCACCCAACATCTCCCATTCTCGGATGGCAATACTAGCTATGTCACCAACAGGTTTCCTGCTAAGGGCATCGGCCACCACATCGGCCTTTCCCGGATGATAATGCAACTCAAAGTCATAATCCTCTATAAATTCTATCCACCTCCTCTGCCTCAAGTTCAAGTCTTTCTGTGTAAACAAATACTTCAGACTCTTATGATCCGAGAACACCTCGAACCTCTCACCATAAAGATAATGCCTCCAAATCTTCAAGGCAAATATCACAGCTGCTAACTCTAGATCATGCGTAGGGTAATTCTGCTCGTGAATTTTCAACTGACGTGAGCCATAGGCAACTACTTTCCCCTCTTGCATTAACACACAACCCAGACCCTCTCGTGAGGCGTCACAATAGACTGCATAACCCAACCCTCTCTCTGGAATAATCAATACTGGAGCGGTAGTCAGTCTAACTTTCAACTCCCGAAACAACTTTTCACAAGTCTCACTCCATACAAATTTGACTCCCTTCCGAGTCAGCCTAGTCAACGGTGATGCTAACCTGGAGAAATCTTTCACAAACCGACGGTAATACCCAGCTAATCCCAGAAAACTGCGGATCTCAAATACACTCTTAGGTTGTGCCCAATCCTGCACTGCCTCTACCTTGGATGTATCAACAGACACTCCTTCACCGGATACCACATGGCCTAAGAATTTGACTTCTCTCAGCCAGAACTCACACTTCCCAAACTTGGCATACAGCCTATGGGCTCTAAGTAACTCAAGTACCACCCTCAAGTGTGCCTCGTGCTCCTCCTCAGAAGGCGAATAGATAAGGATGTCGTCCACAAAAACGACTACAAACCGATCCAAGAATTCCCGGAAAATCCGGTTCATCAAGTCCATAAAGACTGCCGGTGCATTGGTGAGTCCGAATGGCATCACCAGAAACTCATAATGGCCATACCGCGTACGGAATGCCGTCTTCGAAATATCCTCTTCCCTAACCCTCAACTGGTGGTAACCCGATCTCAAGTCTATCTTAGAGAAACAACGGGAACCCTTCAACTGGTCAAACAGGTCATTTATATGGGGCATAGGATACTTATTCTTGACCGTAGCCCGATTCAACTTCCGGTAATCTATACAAAGTCTCAAAGCACCTCCTTTCTTTTTAACAAAGAGGGCCGGTGCTCCCCACGGCGAAACACTAGGACGTATAAAACCCTTGTCTAATAACTCCTGGAGCTGAATCTTCAACTCAACTAACTCGGCTGGGGCAAACGATAAGGTGCCATAGAAATCGGTGCTGTGCCTGGCACTAGGTCAATGGAGAACTCAATCTCCCGATGCGGTGGCAAACCAACAAGATCCTCAGGAAAGACGTCCGAGTACTCACAAACCACCCTTGGCAACACAATCAGTGTCTCCTCATCCTCACTAATCGAAAGGTTAGCAAGTAAACTACTAAGCTCACTCCGTCCTCGTCCTGACATCCTAATAAAGGAAACAAAGACATTAGCACATTAATAAATGTGCTGAAGCTAAACACTCGCGTCCTAATACAATGGACAACAATAATTCATTCCACGTAAGCACATAATCACATAAGCACCTACGAATTTCATTCCCGGATAATGATAGTCCCAATGCGTTACTATAGTTCCGGTTGGAAGCAGCAGTGATCAAGTGCCTTTCCAACAAGACTACTAGAAACTCAAGGGTCCAATCAACATCCTAGAAACTACATTCCATACTCACATAATCACATAAACACGTTATCACGTAAGCATATAACATTACACTAAGTCTCTATCAAACGAGACGAACCCAATGTGATACTAATCACTTCCCACGTACCCAAAGTATTCAAACCCGGTACGCTCTGATACCAAGTTGTAACGCCCTCAAAATTAACCCATTATATATCATCGACATGCATTATTTAAAGAAGACATTTTATTAATTCATTCATCAGAGTATTACTAAATAATCGAATAAAATGCCCTACAAGCTTACATCTTTCCAAGCCAACACTTGGATACAAAAACACGAGTTCTAACTCAATACAAGAAAAGCCCTAGGCTTGAGTTTTTACATGTACTAACAAATAAAAGCAAACAACAGAAAAATAGTCTTCAGAATCCAAGTCCTTCCAAGCTAAGTCCTTGGAGGTAGCTTATCCCCTGAACCTGAAAATGATGTTCCCATAAAGGGTGAGCCACAGCCCAGTAGAAATATACTAAACCACATATAAGTAACGAATAAAGCAATAGCATTCAACAGATGGTTAACCAGGATAATCAATTACTTCATTTTACAGCCTCATGACACTATTGTCTAAGATACGTTTTACTTCCCAGTTTTATCAACATGGCTCAGAACCTGGCCAAACTTACAACAGTGAATTACATATATCGTATTCACATCCTTCCAATATCAACAAACAAATGAGACTCAAGCTCAAATAAATCAAAACACTTCATACTTCCAGATTGATACACATTTTAGTGCTGTATCAATAAAACACTTCTATATAAATAAGCACACATAAAAGTGATGCTAATGGAGTCCATCCCCTATCTCCTCCCAAACAAGATCCGGTTTAGAGGTCTATCCCCTATCTTCCCCTAAACCGTGGAGTACATCCCCTATCTCCTCCCACACACAAAACAATGTATGCAAATGCAATGCTCAATCAATACACTTATTCTCTATCAATGCAATAGTCAAAATTTATGACTTAACCAATGTGATTAGTTTCAGTTAATCCTAATCCACATGCAATGTCTACAACAATCACGACTATCCTCCACCGATAGCCCAAAACAGTTATTTCTAAAATGAAAATAACTATGTCCACAATTCAATAGACAAATGATACAAATTATCCAATTATGCCATTTAATCAATGAATTCCCCAATTCCATGAATTTAATCATCTTTTCCCAATTCCATGAATTACTTATACAAATCAATTCAATAATTCAACTAGGGTTTTTCCCAAAATTTACCAAAGTATTCCCAACATATTAAAATACCAAAGCTTAGAACGTAACCTATAAATTGGAGTAGGAAATCCCTACCTCAGAGAAAACAACCCAAATGGTGAAGACAGAGATGAGTGCCCAAAGACCAAAATGCTCCAAATTGCCAAATGTTCAGATTAAATGAAAGCTCTTGACTCCCTCTATCTTTTTAATAAAGCAACTAGGGTTGAAACACTCTCTAAACAGATCAAACCTAAGAGAGAAGGTGAGTAGGGAGAGAGAGAGGTCGAACCTAGGGTTTGGAATCAAAAGAATATGAAAAAGACTGATCAAATCCCGCTGCTGTGTATTTAAACTGGACAGGCTCGCTCGAGCGAAGACTTGGTCGCTCGAGCGACCAGACACAGAGAATCTACGCTCGAGCCAAGGAAGCCTTGCTCGAGCCAACAACCCAAAAGCTCGCTCGAGCGAAAGAAAGCTCGATTGAGCGAAGAACTCAAACCCTCAGGTCTGAAACCAGACTCACGCTCGAGCGAAGGAACTATTGCTCGAGCGAAGAACAAACTAACTCGCTCGAGCGAAGAAAAGCTCGCTCGAGCCAAGAATGCAAAGCTACAGGTCCAACCCAGACGCAAACTCTCGCTCGAACTACCAAACCCCGGCTCGAGCGAAGAACCAAAACAACATCTCGCTCGAGCGACAAACTCCTCGCTCGAGCGAATAACCAAAATTCTGGACAGCAACACTTGGTTTCTAAACCCAACCAACCTGAACAAACCTGCCCAACACATCCTATAATTCCAAAAGAGAAAATAAGGAACAACAACAACAACAATTATACAATGACAGAATCTACGGAACAGTCCGGATACAATAATCAAATGGGAAAAGACCGGGGTCGCTATATAGAAAGTTTGGAAAAAGTCTCAGTTTTATGTAATCGTTAGTAGTGAACTCATTACACTGGCTTGTAAACCTAACAATGTGTTCTACTGTTGATTGATTTTCATTTCCATAAAAAAAGGGCAAAGTCCAGTATTCTAAACCCCCTTGGATATTCATGTACCCTATCTACCCATTCTGGGTAAGGTTTTTTGTACACCGAAGTTTGGAGCCATAGGTCCACACATTTCCCTAGCAATATCAGCAATTTGGTCCCTAGGAATCGTATTTTGTGCTAGTTAGACTACTACTGGAGGAACAAACATAGGATTTGAAGGAACTCCAAGTGCCTGAGGGCCTCTTGGTCCATATATAGGTATATTCAAGATTGGCAGTCCTTATTGTATTGGTTGCTGTTGGAGGTATGGCTGACCTCTTGGAATCTGTCCTGGGAAAGACCTTACGAAAGGTGCTACAGGAGGAGGAACATGTGTTGTTTCTCTTCCAATTGCAAGAAATCCTTCCAACCCCCCGGGTGCAAATTCAAACACAAGATTAGTGAAACCCCATGTGCCAGGTATGGCTTTGAACATAGGATTTGAAAACATCCTCATACCATTCTCTTGTGCTGGCCTAGATCCACCAATTTGTATGGTTTCGCAGGTGGGCAATGGTACATTTTGATTTGCCAGTGGTCTCGAAGGAGCTTCATACCATGACTGAGGCACAGGTGATGACCTCTCATTATTTTGATTACTAATTTGACCATTAGTTTGTCCATTATTTTGCATAGGCTGTTTATCTCGAGCCAATCTATGCTGAAAGGAATTCTCATTCTTTTCAGCCTGTCTTGCAACAGTTAGTTGATGAGAGTTCATTCGATCCAAAGAGGATGTTGTCTATCTTTCCATTGTATACATTAGTTGCCACCCCATAGCATTTACTGAACTTCCCCATGGATTTATTGGTTAGGTAGAATGGACAGTTGAAGCTCCAATTTCATGGCCCTGTCTAGTATGTTGGACATGTGTTGTATACTTGGAAGTACTGGTTTGTTCGACCATTTGTGAAGGATCTGACGAGATAGGTGCATGCATTACATTATCCTCTAGGTTAGGTATTTCTACCTCTCCTTCCATACCCTCTTCCAGGGGTTCATTTTCTCATCTTTCTCTATGTCTAGCCATTATTAATTGTCCCACTGAGCATGCCAAAAATATATGTTGGCTTTTTTGGCTTTCGAGAGTTAATAGTGTAAATTTAAGCGTGCCAGCAAGGATCCTTATAGAATTTTAATTGCCAAGTAATCATCAGACGATTGTGTTGAAATTCTTTTAGCCTCAATGAAAAGGACTTTTACTAGTGACTTGTTTTAGGAGAAAGCGATAAGAAATAACAAGTACAGGACAATTCAGAAACTGAATTTCATTAAGTAGATAGGAACTTATAATGAAATGACCCAGCCTTGAAAAGGTTTACAGCAACGACTACTTGAAACTACTCCTAGGAAATGAAGTGCAGTACAGGAATTGAAGTGCTAAAAATATAAAAAACTGGAAATATAAAAGCTGGAAAGAAATATGAAGTAAATAAATTGGTTTCTGGATCTGAGTCTGGGTCCGTCATTCTAGCGTTATGCTTCTCAATGGTAACCGTCAAAGTGGGCTTCCAACCGTTAAAATGCATTTCCACGATCTCCGGTTATGGCCTTGTACAATCTGCCCCCACGACGCCTTCTTCGTAAATGGGCTTTCCTCTTGAATTTGAATTTGAATTGTGAGTAACCGTTGGGCCACGACACCTCGCGCCTCCTCAGTGCTTCCATGCGACGCAGACCCACCATTACCAATATGAATTGCCATGTGTCTGTTGTTGATTGGAGATTTGCATTAACTCCCCAAATTACCCTTTATGAGCCACGTGTTAAGCTACGATTGGCCTATACAAAATATGTAGCCAATAGTACTACTGTGTGGTGTGAAGTTATTGCTTAAATTTCATTATATGAAACAACGAGTTCAGCTCGTATGACAGAAATTTGATATATGTCGTGTTTGCTTCTACCCGGCTAGTGTGGTTGTTGGCTTGGTGACAGCTAACTTTCTGAGTATTGTTAAACTGGTAATCAATTTAATGTAATATTTCATGTATTTGTAATTATTCTCCTATTTAGTGAGAAAATAATAAAATTTGTATTCAAATAAATTATGGTGTTTTACTAATTGCTTAGTTGAATTCTTGACACAAGTGAAAATATTGATTTGAATTGTAGCAAGTCATGCACTTAATTCTAAATACGAGAGTAAAACATAACCAAAAAAAAAAAAAAAAAAATTACATATAGAATTTGTTTCGGGAAAGAAACCACAAATTAAAGAACAAAAACTATTAGATTAACAAATAATCTAATTCCAAACTTTTCAAATAAAAAAATAACACAAAAATAACAATACAATAAAAATGAGATAAGCAGGAACAAGAAAATGTTCTTGGGAGGATAGAAAAAGCAGAACAATAAAAATAAAACAAGCACAAGAAAATAGGGTGCACCTAGGAACTACATTGAGTGTTGATAGAGCATACGAATTTTACAAAACCAATTCCAAAGATTCTCAACATGGACATATATAAGAAGTTAAAATAGGTTCTTTCCAAAGATTTCCTTCCTACATAAGATGACCCTCCCAGCATCCAAACAAAGCAAAATAATCTCCTTTTTGCAACAAAGAACTACAGCAGCAAAAAATGTATGGTAGCCATATGACAAGTAGTATAACCCTGCTTCAAACAAGCAACATCAGCAGCACCACTTATTTATACACCAACAGTAATCGAGACAATGAACCAAGAGGCAGAGCAAACTAAATAACCTAAAATAAACATAACAAACATGATGTACCTTGCCTCGCCTTTCCATGGGTAGCTACCTCACAAACATAAAATAAACTCCCAAAAAAGTTAAACAAAGTAAAACTTCAGATACAATTATGCTTTCTTGGCTAATGTGAGGTTCTGAATTTAATGTTGTGTTTGGTTAGGGGACTTGGGAAAAGATTTGGAAAATAAAAGGGAAAAAATGTGTGAAACTAGGTGAAATGTAAGTATATTTTATTCACATTTTACCCGCCTTTTCCATTTCCCATTCCAAATCTTTTCTCAAATCTCTCAACCAAACACAACGTAAAGAAATCAACCAAATACAAATTGAAAAACAAAAAAGGAAAACTATAGCAGAAACTGGAAAATAGCTTTGAAAGTCGATGTATACAAAGCAACTAACGCTCTTTATTTTCCAAGTGCAAAGAATACAAATAAAGGATATAGAATAAGATTTTGTAAACAGGGTAAAAAATTTCACTCCACTTCAATCTCTGAAATGTAAATCATGTGTAAATATATCAGTCACAAGCGCTCAATTGTATTTAAGGGGAAATAGTAGGAAATAATTAGAAGTATATTTTATTACTCTAAAGACAACAAACATATTAAGAGGACTATCTAAAACTTGGATCTCTTTTGGATGCAGTTAATTTAGTCAGAGACAGGGAAAATCTATTGATAAACTTCACAACCAATACCACTCCACGTCAGGTAAACACGTGAAAGGTAAAGTACCCAAATCAATTCGCAAAATACCAATCTTTGCAAAGTATGAAATGAAACCTCCTTTTTTCCCTTTTCATAGACCTCAAACGGGTAAAAGCTTAGCGAAAAACTTGTTATTGACCCTTAAACTCAGCACTAAAACCATTAGCGAAATTAGAAGCCAACAACTGTCTAATCCTCAATTTAAGAAAGGGAATGAAAAGTCTAGAAAAAATTGTACATTGTATCTATTTCCTCTATTTTCACATCATTCGAACAGAATTCAAACATATAAAAAATAAAAATAATAAACCCGATAAGATGAAGTTATTAATATATCTACAACAGCTAAACCTCGATGTGTACAGAAATTCCCACCATAGCTTATGCCCAACGCTTCTTTATTACATAGTAGAATAGATAAAATGAAAAATACATTTTAAAAAAACAAAAAATGTGATAGTAACAAATATAAACATTTGCATCTGTATAAATGGATAAGGATCACGCTTTGTATTTTCATGAATGTCAACATAAAATAAAGGAAAAAGTAAATTAATTATAAATTTAATTTTTTCATTTTTCCCATTCCTTTTCCTTTCGCTTCATAAATCCCCTCCAAATTCTTCATGCAAACATAGGCTTAAAGCAAAGAAATACAAATCCATGAAAGTAGAAGATACCAAAATAGCAAGCAAAACAAGCAAATAGACAACATGGTAAAGGTCAACCATAAGAGAGAGGGGGGGGGGGGAAGAAAAAAAAAAGGACAAAAAAATGGAATTTTTAAATAACATAGATAGGAATTCATGGAAGTAAACAACACCCAAAAAGAACAAAAACTACAAACTTTCTGACAGCAAGCTCATGCTCAAAAGCAGAGATAAATTGCTAGTTCTAAAATGTGAGCTCCTAAATTCAAGAACCACTTTTCAAACATACAACCTGTCATCATTCAATGAAATTTGGAAGACATGTTCTATAAGGACAAGCGAAAAATAGCAGCAATTTTTTTTTTAATTTTTAATTTAACATCTGAATTGAAAATGAAGAATGTGAAGACAATTGAGTACCACCAATGACACCAAACAAAGAAGAAATACCAGGGGTTTTGATGCATTATAAAACCTACAGATATATACAAAACCAGCACCTTTCAGTTCCTTTGTTACAAATACGTACAAATTACAAACAAAGAATAAGTCTTTTTTATAAAAAAAAAATATTAAAAACATAAAAGCAAAGAAAATTCAAGAACAAGAATGAGAAAGAAATGTGCAATTAAAAGTAAAAGAACTAAAAATACCAGGTTCATGAATGATTTGCGACATTGTTGTAATTTATACCCTTGTATTGCTTTTTGTTTTGATGAGTAGCTTCCAGTTTGTAATTATAATTTTCTTTTCTTTCAAATACCTTAATAAATGGACTGAAATATGCTCCCTCCTATTTTATAGTGTGATATTACCTAACATAATAATGCATGGACTTTTGTAAATTTCAATTCGGAAATAATATTCACCTTCTTTACGTAGTTTCTTTTCTTTTCGAGTATCAACATAAAAAATTCTCTTGGCTTCTTTTTTGTTAAAAGAGTTTGTGCTTGGGTGCAATCCTTTGTCATGTAAATATAGGCAAACCTACAAATTTTAAATTTTCATAATGACTATTTTAGTCCTACCAATACCTAACCATTAGACAAAATGAAAAGAAAAGAATATTAAGAAACACTTGTGAATCAATGACATGAAGAAGTGTCAAGAGTGGGAAAAAATAATACCCTCATGCGTAATTTAATTTAATCACATCAGAGTAGAAAAACTCAAAGGCACATTTAACCTTATCTGAGAATTTATATAGTCAAGTCAAAATCAAATTCATCCACTGTTTCACTTTCACCATAATCAAATGGGGATCTAGATCTTATCCCAATTATTACAGTTTTGTTCTAGTTTTTTTATCACTTTCTTCATCTATATAAGCATTGCAAGAGCTTAAAGAGTATTCAAGTATAAAACATTTCACCATTTATGTTTTGTTTTTCTGAAAGACGAATTCGATCACATTAATTGTAGAAACACAGGAAACAAATAATGAAAATCTGTATCACTAAGACATACATGAAGCTGGACAAAGAAAAACAGAGAAAAAAATAGAAAGCAACCTGTAACTTTAAGGCCATGTCGTGTCGAGAGAATTGGTTTTGCTCTGCTGCTGGTTTTCATTTGAATAATTGGAAGTGTGACGCCCTCAAATTAAACCCATAATAAATAATATTGACATGTATTGACAAAAAGAAACAAATATTCTTCCATTCATCAGAGTATTCTTAAAAGAAGACATTACATGTAATAACGAAAGTAATGCCCTACGGGCTTACATCTTTCCAAGCCAACACTTGGACACAAAAGAAATGAGTACTAACTCAACTACAGATTAAGCCCTTGGCTTGAATTTACATGTAATATCAAAATGACAAAAATAACTAAAAAGAGTCTTCAACTCCAAATCCTCCCAAGCTAAATCCTTGGAGGTAGCATATCACCTGGACCTGAAAATGATGTTCCCATATAGGGTGAGCCATAGCCCAGCAGAGATTTACTAAACCATATATAAGCATTGACTAAAGCAATAGCATTCAATAGATGGCTACTCTTATAATTCAATTGCATCACAATACAGTTTCAAGACCACTATGTCCATGATACGTTTCACTTTCCATTATTTATCCAATTTTCCATTTTATACAAACATGGCTCAGAACCTGGCCAAACAATATAATGAGACTACATCTCATATTAAAATTACTTCCAATATCAACAAGTAAATGAGGCTAAGGTTCATAATAAAACACTTCCATAAATCGATAAGTACACATATTTTCTGTACTAAAATACTTCCATACATCAATAAGTACACATATTTGCTGTACTAATGGAGTCCATCCCCTTTCTCCTCCCAAACAGGTTTGAGAGTCCATCCCCTATCTTCCCTCAAACCATGGAGTACATCCCCTATCTCCTCCCAAACAATATGCATATACAATGTATTTAACACTTGTCATATACAATATTCAATCAATACACGTATGTGCTGTATTAATTCAACTGTCATATTCAATGACCTGCTCAATGTGATTAGTTTCAGTTTTCCCTAATCCACATGCAATGTCTACAACAATCACGACTATCCTCCACCGATAGCCCAAAACAGTTATTTCTAAACAGAAAATAAATGCACTAAACGGATATAATATCAACATTTATATAAGTGGGTGATAAATTAATCCAACCACACCATTCAATCAACAATTTCCCAATTTCATGGATTTCAACTAAAACCCATATTTTTCCCAAATTAATTATATCAATTAATTTACTACAACAATTCGGGCATTTTCCCCCTTTCATCAAAATCAACCCTAAGGTTCAATTTTCTCTATTTGACACTATCTATGCCATTTTTCAAGTCTTACTAACACATGGAGTTTAATATATGGAAAACCCCCCTTTCGCTTAAATTACAAATCAAATCCTAACTTTTCCCAAAATCACCCAACAACGCCAACATATTAAAATGACCAAAACTTATGCCAAAACCTATAAGATGGAGTAGGGTATCCCTACCTCGAAGTGAGGAACTCAAACAGAGATGATGACCAAAGACCAACGTGCTCCAAATCCCAAGTTTTTCAGATTAAAACGAAGCCCTCAACCCACTCTATCTTTTTAATAAAGGACTAAGGTTAGATACTCACCCTAGGTAGATCAATTCTTAGAGAGAAGACAAGTTTAGAGAGAGAGTCGACTCTAGGGTTTCAAAAGAAAAGATGATGAAAAAAAAATGATGTTTAATCCACTGCTACCTACTAATATATAACAAGCCATTAGGACCTTACAGTTACACCAAAAATAATGACCATTAAACAAGAAAATGGTTACACCAAAATAATGACCATTAACTAAGAAAATGGTTACACCAAAATAATGACCATTAACCAAGTTCATGAATTCTATTTAACCTCCATTTATGACCAAGAGGTTACCAAAGTAATGAAACCCCATAAATAAATATAAGATATTAAGGATTGGTTGCTATAGGAAGAGTCGAAATCATTCCCATCATAAAACTTTGTTCCAATACTGAATTCTTCTTCTTCGCTTTCTTGGTGTCCTAAACATTGACATATTAATCAAAACTTTGATCTTTCTTCAAAATCATTCATGAGACCTATGAGGAAAAATAGAAAAAAAAATAAAAATCATAATAACGATGAGTTAAAAATGAGACAATATTTGCCAATGTTAATTCCCTTTGTACAAAATCCATACTTCGCTAAAGAAATGTAGCAGCAACAATATATATTATCTTGTCAAGCAATCATTCATTTATAAAATGTTTTACAACAGCACATCACTTTACAGAGGATGCCTTTAACAAGAAAGCTAAGCAAACAAAACTCAACTCTTTCTAAAACACGTTAAGAAGACATAACACACAAATATTACTTAATAGTTAAATCCAATATGATAAAATCTCAATCAAAAAAGCATAACAATAGCTTCGAAATTCTTGCCAAAATTTTGATACAAGATATATGAAATGCACAATTTTTGTCTACGTGTGAAGTTGAAGATGATTCAACATTAATGCTCAATCTTTTAAATACAAGTGTTTTTTTTTTTTTTTTTTTTTCTTTAGTACGAAACTAAGATGAGAAAATGTACAAGTTCCATAGACTTCACCAAATTGAAAGGACATCACATAAAGACATGGTAATCTTTTTTCCATGCATTTTTTGCACCTTCATTTTCAATGAATACTCTACAACATTCCTAAAAGTTCTACAAAAGGGATACACTTGAGAATTTAGAAACTAATAAATTTTAATTATTTCTTCATTTTCATTCAAGCAAATAGCATAAAATAACTACTACAACTAGAGTAATACAAAACTTTAAAAAGAAAAAAAAATTCAATCAAGACAATGAAAAACAAGAAAAGAAAAAAGAATGGCATTCATTGATAGCCACATTTCACCATTAGTTCACATACCTAGACAACAATATTGCAGATCATTTCCCCTTCAGATGCCATACTCTAAAAATCCCTTTTCAAGTTGAGTACATTAAAAAAAAATTATGATTTTAGTCACTGCAATTTATCTATGTATTAGTACAAAAGTAAACAATGAAATAAAAAATATCCACTACAATCAACATTACAAAAACTCAACTAATTCTTGCGATATTAGTAAATATTTGTCAAAACTAAGTGGCAATATAGTAGGATATCACATGATTCAAAGTTGCATGTCATGTTCCAATTTTACTACCACAAAACCAAAGAAAACAGGAAATGAAATTAATAAATTATGCATCCTAATATTCCCATTTATACTCTTTTTTTTTTAATTATAAAAACATCAACACACCTTTGTCATAAAATATGTTATTGCAACAATTACATCAACAAAAAACCATGCACTCGCAGAGTTATAGATAAAACAAACATATCACAAAAGAACCATGCACCTTAAGAGTTATTACTAACTATCAATCACTACAACATATAACAGTTTTAGAGACTAAATTTTTTAGTCTCTAAAAGTGAAAAATTTGTTCAAAAAATATGTAGAGACCAATTTCTATCGTCGTGAGGATAGTCGTTAAAAGGTTGTCCTAAAAAGTAAAAAATAAGGCTTTTTGCGACAAAATTTTGAAAATGTCACTAATAAATAGACTTTTAGGGACAAAATAATTTGGCCTCAAAATGATTTATTTTTTAGACAAAAAATTTGGTCCCAAAAGGATAATAATTTATCACTAATGTCTAATTTTTGTTGCTGAAAATATAATATGATACTTTTCGCAACAAAAAATATTTGATCCCTAAAAATTAATTTTTTTTCTAAATTTTAGTCTCTAAAATCTTATTTTTTTGTAGTGAAAGGAGAGTCTATCACCATCAAGCATCACCCTTAGTTGATCACATCAACAAAAAGAGAGAATTGAGGAAATTGGATAAGATGAAGATCAATGTCAAAAACAAAATAGTAGTGATGAAAAACAAAACAAAAAAAGAATTTGGTCTTTGTCACTTCTTGTAATACTTGCCTTTCAATTCATTCTCCTCGATTAAGCCTCACCTTAACCGAATCGGACATATGAAACTCAAACAATGCTAAATTAGTTCAGTGAATATGACAGAAAAAGAACAACTCTAATATATATGTTGACATGGATTTTGAATCTCATCTTTGCTTTTATTTTGCACACAACATAATGGCAAGGAAAAAGGAGGAATGAGAAATAGTCTCCAAGGTACAATCCAACAATATATGTAAGTACACATAATGAAAATTTTAAAAACTATCCCACAACAACTTAAATTTAAAATTAACTAACTAAGAACAAAATAGGACTAATAATGCTAAACTACCAAATACATAAAATAAATCTAAAAAACAGTGAAGTCTTGCACAATTTAAAGAAAAAAAATAATTACAAAAAGCAATCCCTACCAAATTCAAAAAGACAAAAAACAAAATTAACAACACAAATATATAGAGCCAAATAATAACATAACAACTAATAAAATCTTCTTTACCTGCAGAGAACAAGGTGGTGACATAGCCCCGTTGCTATGAGGTTCTACAAGCAGATAAGATAAAACACATCAAATGGCAAAAAGCAGAAAAATGAGAAAATTCTAGAAAAAAAAAAAAAAAACAAAGAACAATTAAAAATGACCAACAAACATAGTGAAACAATTTAATGGCCCCGTTTGGTGTAGCTGTTAAAATAGATTATAGATTATAGATTATTACTTTAATCAAAAGTTGTTAATCTGTTTGGTGTAATTGTTGGATTATAGATTTAAGTTGCTGAATAGTGTTTGTTAAATAAGCTGTGAAATAGCTTTCTTAATTAATTTTTATTTTTTGATATTTACTACTTGTCTACATTTCTCATAAAAAAAATACTAATCTATAGTCCATTTGGGTCTTTTTATATTTTTTTTTAAAAAAAATATAAGAGTATAACCATAAATTAACATGTCCACAGCAGAAGTTGATAATCAGAAGTAAGGGGTGTGCAGCTTCTCAGAATCAGCTTTTTTGAGTTAAAATAAGCTGTTAGAATCAGAAACTATTTGAAATAAGTTTAACCAAATAGTCCAAAATAACTTTTTCAAAGCTAAAAGCTATAGGTTAGCTTTGAAAAGCTTAAACAAACGCCCCCCAATACCATTTCCCCCCTTAATAAGCAATAACAAAATAACAATACAAGAAAATAGTGAACACTACCTCAAAATAAACACAAGATGGTGTCATCTGGGAAGCTATGGTCGGATTTGGCTTTAAGATTTCCTCAGTCACATGCATGTAACGTTTTGCAATTATTGATTTCTCAGTTAAAAATCAAAATCGTAATATTGTAAAGAGTTGATTATCACAATTAAAGCTGGAGAAGCTAAAGTGAAATTCTAGTAGAAATGTAAAGGTGATACATGTTGTTAGGACCCTACTTATTGTCAAAGTCCATGAACAAACTTGGTTTGCATTGAGTTGTAATTTTCATTTGTTTTTGGTCTTCCCGCTCGAGCGGGGAACTTGGTGCTCGAGCGGAGTTTCCACCATTGTAGTATTTTGGCTTGTTTGAAAAATATGCTAAGGGGTGTGATTTTACGATCAAGCGTAAGTTGCTACGCTCGAGCATGAACCCTGGTATGGAACACGCGTTGTAGAGTCCCCGCTCGAGCGCCCATTCATATGCTCGAGCGGACCTCGCGATTTCAGCAGCTAAAAAGCTGCAGGTTGCTCCAAATCTGGGGTTACATTTTCTAGATCTTCTTTAAGGGTTTAGGGTTTTCTTTTGGGGTTGTTTTTCTAGTTTTCCTTAATGTTTGATTGAGTGTTGAACTCATGTTCTGATAAGCACACATCAAGGAGTTTGGTTGATCTTCTTTAAGAGTATTCTTCTTCGGTGGAATCTGAAGATTCAAGAACAGAGTAATCGAAGGAGTTTGATGCTGTGTTCAGTCATTGATTTGACAATGGATATTGTGGATTCAGCATCAATCTAATCAATTCCGAGACGAAGGTTGCGGTGAAAGATATACAGAAGATTTGAAGACAAATTGGAAGCGTTTGGGTAATTTGTTTGGTATCCTTGTAATCTTTCTTTCTTCAGTAGTGGATTGATTTGTGGTGGTTCACCCGTGGTTTTTTTTTTATCACAATTGGTGTGCTCCAATTGTGGTTTTTCCACGTAAAAATCGTTTGTGTCAATTTATTGTTTTAGAAACAACAATCTAAATCACGTTCGTATGTGCTTGATGATTTAGATTGTTAGTTTTAGTTGTTTGGGAATTGGTACAATTAATTCTTGATCTAATCGCGAATCACTTAGGTTTTTTAATTAGTATCAGAGCGGGTCACTCTTTGTTTTTATCAAAACTATAGGAGTGTGATTTTGTGTGTTTGGTGATATGGATTCAATTCACAAAGGTAACTCGACCCATAGACCTCCGTTACTTGATGGTATAAACTATTCTTATTGGAAAGCTCGTATGAGAGCGTTTTTAAAATCTATCGATGAGAAAGTTTGGCATTGTGTGATCTATGGGTGGAGTGAACCTGTTGTCACCATTGATGGTGTGGATGTTCACAAGCCCCTTGATAAATGGGACGCATTCGACTATCCAAACTCAAGTTAGAACAATAAGGCTCTCAATTCCCTCTTTTGCTCTGTCACACCTGAAGAGTTTCGTCATATTTGCACGTGTGAGGTGGCAAAAGAGGCTTGGGACATCCTTGAAACAATTCACGAGGGTACTACTTCTGTTAAAAGGTCAAAACTTCAACGTCTCACCTCAGCTGTTGAAACTCTTTTTATACGTGATGATGAGATGATCGATGATTTTTATGCTGAACTTAGTGACATCGTGAATTCCCGTTTCACACTCGGTGAAAAAATCTCTGAAGCTAAGGTTGTTGGAAAAATTTTGAGGTCTTTAACCGAGAGGTTCCAATCAAAAGTGACAGCTATTGAGGAGGCTCAGGATGTTGATACCCTCAAGCTTGATTTGTTGGTTGGAAACTTGCAGACTTATGAAGCACACCAGATTTCTAAGAAAAAACACAAAGATAGTGTGGCTTTCACTAGTGCTCATGAGACTGCAAAAACTCCTGAGATTGAGTTTGATCTAGAGTCCGAGATGACGGCTATGTTTACTAAACAGTTCAAAAAAATTAAAAAAAAAAGAAGCCTAATTTCAAAGACCCTATTTCAAAAGATAAGAGTAATGAAAAACCCAAAACTTTTCCCCCAAAAATTGCTCCAAAAACTGAAAAGAAGATTGTGAAAGGACAAGGGGTCAAGTGTTACGAATGTCAAGGGTTTGGACATATTGCTCTTGAATGTCCTTTGAAAAAAAACTGGAAGAAAGTCTATACAGTGACTTGGGATGATGAAAGTGGGTCAGAGCAAGAACCCGATGAAACTGAATCCGATGAAGACAGAGATAGTACTTACATGGCATCCTGGTCTACTGTCACTCAACCTCCTCCAAAGCCAGTGGAATTTGCTCGTGGTCAGAATTTGCACCGTGCCCCTACCTTTGATGGGAGTAATTACTTGTACCGGAAGATCAGAATGAAGATGTTTCTGAGAGCTTATGACCCTGAAGGCTGGCAAGCCATTGAAGAGGATTTGAAAGCACTGACAATCCGAGCAATCAAAGAGTTCTGACTACCATTCGTGAAGCAATTTCTAATAAAGAACAGCAACGGGTTGCTCACTGCACAAAAGCTAAAGATGCATGGGACATTTTGAGTCAATTTCATGAAAGAGAAGAGTCATCTTCACCATCATCTATCACCTTTCCTACCTTATTTGCTCGATTGGATGACGTCCAAAAGAAAGAGGAGCAAAAAAAAGATGATGAAACATCAGAAGACAATGATGAGATTGATGGTGATGATCTACAACAAGCTTACGGAAAGCTTTACGATGAATCTCTGAATTTGTCCAAGATCAATGAAAAACTCACTCTCAAGCTCAAAGCATGTGAAAGCGAGAATGTCAAGCTAAAAGGAGAAATTACAACAGCAAAGCAGAATGTCATCAGATCTCTAATGACAGGTAAGACCTATGTAGGAAACTTCTATATTGTGAGACCGAAAGGAATGAACTTCTTAAAATATATGTCACATATGAAGAGAAGATTGAAAACCTTGAGATGTCACAAGCTACATTGGAAGAGATGGTTGGTCAAAAAGATGAATAACTCAGAGATGCTAGAGCCACAATTGCCATGTGGAACAAAGGTTCAAGACATTAAAAGACATCCTCAGGTCTCAACAAATGGGTTGTGACAAAAGTGGTCTAGGCTATGGTGATGCGACAGTTCACAAGGGACAGGCCTCTACATCACATGACTTGAAGATTCAAACAAAGGGACAGCTGAAGGTGCAACAGGGTGATCTCTCTTTTCATCTGCCTAACAGGGGTAAGATCAACAAAAGAAAGGTAAAACCTGTTTTTGTTTGTCATCATTGTGGTAGGTATGGCCACATTCGTTCTTATTGCTTTGAGTTGTTTGGTAAGGTGTCTCAAAAGGGTATAAATTCTAATACTTTTTGGGTTAGGAGACAACCTTGCATGTCTAGGTGGAACACTAAGATTCATGAGGGTGTTCACAATGCTAAGATATTTACCAAGACCGCTAGTCCTGATTTTACTAAGACCAAAAAGATATGGGTGAGAAAGGGTGACTTGACTTGTTTTGTTGTTCACACTACTCTAAAAGCACGTGACTCACACATGTGGTACCTTGATAGTGGGTGCTCTCGTCACATGTCAAGTGACAAATCCTACTTCACTCCCTTGAAAAATATGAATGAGGAATTGTTACCTTTGGTGATGGTGGCACTTCTAGAGTCATTGGTAAGGGCTCTATAAGTGTGGCTGGTCTTCCCAAGCTCAAAAATGCATTACTTGTTGATTGTCTTAAAGCAAATCTTTTGAGCATCAGTCAAATGTGTGATTCCTACCATGAAGTATTATTTTCAAAAAATAAATGTGAAATTTTAGATAAAAAGGGAAATACTGTCATGCATGGGGTTTGCACATTTGATAACTGCTATGAGATTGTTACCACTAATGATCTCACTTGCCACTCAGCTATCAAGTAATATTGATTTGTGGCATCAAAGATTAGGTCACATGAATTTCAAAGACCTAACTAAGATAGCCAACAAAGAGCTTGTGAGAGGAGTACCTAAACTGGGTAAGAATATAAACCATGTGTGTGGACCATGTCAACTTGGAAAACAAACCTGTGCCCCTCATAAAAAGGTGAACATCTTGATAACTAAACGTCCTCTTGAATTGGTTCATATGGATCTTATGGGACCCACTCACACTGAAAGCATTGGAGGTAAAAGATACATTTTTTTAACCGTTGATGATTTTACTCGTTTTTCATGGGTAAATTTTTTAAGAGAAAAATCTGATACATTTGATGCTTTCGAGGCCTTAGTCCTTAAAATCCAAAATGAATAGGATGTTTCTATTGGGCGTATCATAAGAATCTGAACGGATCATAGTCGTGAGTTTGAAAATAGTTTGTTTTCGGATTTTTATGATATGCATGGAATTAAGCATGAATTTTCTGCACTGATTACTCCACAACAAAATGGAGCTGTTGAGAGGAAGAATAAAGTTTGTCAAGAGATAGCTAGGGTCATGCTCCTTAGTAAGAAAGTTCCTCCAAAGTTTTGGGCTGAAGCCTTGAATACTGCTGTTTATGTCATAAATCGTGTATATTTAAGGCCTGACACTTTGCAACCTCCATATGAATTGCGGAAGGGATTGAAACCTAATGTAAAATACTTCAAAACTTTTAAAAGTAAATGTTACATTTTCAATGATAGAGAGCCTTTAGGAAGATTTGAATCCCGAAGTGATTAAGATATTTTTCTAGGGTATTCAATCACTAGTAGAGCTTTTCGTGTCTATAACCTGCGAACTTCATCTTTAATGGAATCGATCAATGTGGTTACAGATGACACAGGTTCTCCTTCTTCAACAATAAATGAGGAAGAAAATGGTGAGTCTCCAATTCTGAATACTGAACCACAAAGTCAAAGAGAAGCTAAGGTCCAAGCACAAGAAGGTGAGACAACACTAATTTCTCAGGTAAGTCAGAGTCCAAAGAGTGCGCAAAGAGACACCACTCCTGATGCCTCTGTCACCACAAGTCCAGAGTTCAAACCATCAGCAAGGGTGAAACTGAATCATTCGCCTCAACAGGTGATTGGAAGTGTCTCTAATCGAATGAAAACCCAAAGAGAAATTCGGGAAGAGGTATCTCATATGTGTTATGTTTCATTAATTGAACCTAAGAATATAAAAGAGGCCTTTGTCTCGACCCAAACTCACTCCTATAGGTTTAGCGTCGTAACTGGCCAGTTATCATTGGATTACCAAAGGCCTCTTAACAGAATAACATATAATTAGGGGCTGCAGAAGCAAATAGCAATTATACAACATCCATTGATCTGTGTAGACTTATTTGACATAGAAAAATTTTAAACCTTATATACACACATATACACATCATCATATATATAAACTAGACAGAAAGGGACTTGGCCCTGAATACAGAATAAACAAAAAGAAGAAAACAATACTTGAGCTTTATGTACATAGCCATAACCACTTGACATATCCAGAACCTCCATAGGAGGCACATAGGTTGGCTGACAAAAATAGATTCCAGGCATACGCCACTAGGCCTGGTTACGCGCCTGATTACCTACATACATAAATAATATAGTGAGATGGAGCCTAGTGAATAATAACAAAGTAAAGGGTTTTAATGAATGATGTCCATTACATAGTCAGAAATCAGAGTTTATATCAGAAACAGATTCTTATCAAAAACAGAGTCTTATGCATATTTAGATTCCAAATCAAAAACAGATTCATATACATGTTCATATTCAAATTTGTATATGATCATATGTGGAACATCCATTAGCGCTAACAAATCCGATGACCCATAAGGGACGGCCATATAGGCATTCCGATGACTCATGTGCACAGAGACGTTTCTAATGACCTATAACGGAACGGCCGCAAAGGCATTCTCATGACCCCATAAAGAGACAGCCATAAAGGCATTCCGCTGACCCATGATGGGACGACCATAAAGGCATTCAAAGGACCCAAGAAGGGACGGCCATAAAGGCATTCCAATGACCGATGAAAGGGACACATATCATATGATACTAAGTATGCCACAAATACATTTCAGAAACTTGGATAATCATTCATTCATTCAAAGCATAACATTTCAGAAAACTGATCATTTCATATCATTAGAAAATAATTAAAGTTAAACATAACTTTACAGAGTTATTACTCATAGATAGCTGCAGAAGCAGATCAAACAGATCAGGCAGACAAATTAGATAGATCAGGTAAAAGATAACGCGTGACCTACACAAACCCATAACATATGCACTATAGCGATCCCGATTTTGCCCCGACTTTCGTTGTGTTCCAGACTCGGATTCCGTGATTGTATACTATTGTCTATGTCTTGTTTCTTTCCTTTAACTTTTTGTATTTGAGTTTTGGATTATGTTGGGCATGTTTGGAACAGGTTGGTTGTTAGTTGGTCTAGAATGTTGTTGCCTAGATTTTGGCTTCTTCGCTCAAGCAAGGCTTCTTACGCTCGAGCGAGCCTTGTGTAATCTACTTCTTCGTTCGAGCGAGGCTTCTTGCGCTCGAATGAGACTTGTGATATTGTTTCTTCGCTCGAGCGAGACTTCTTGTGCTCGTGCATGTGTCTGCATTAGTGGCAGACCTGAAGCTTTGCATTCTACGCTCGAGCGACGCTTCTTGCGCTTGAGCAAAGCGACCTTTCTGTGTCTG
The DNA here is from genome assembly GCF_055761805.1 of Camellia sinensis. NCBI lineage: Eukaryota > Viridiplantae > Streptophyta > Magnoliopsida > Ericales > Theaceae > Camellia > Camellia sinensis. The sequence goes on from NC_138972.1 coordinate 68,932,122, forward strand.
GTCGCTCGAGTGAGAACTCCTTCGCTTGAGCAAGCCTGGTGTATATCAGTTTCCAGCAACGCTGTTTTGCTTCATTTTTGATCTCCTTCTCACTTAAAAACCCTAAATCTGTAGCTTCTTTCTCTAGAAGCCACCATCTCAAATCCATTAGGATTTAGGCCTAAGTTCTTCACCAAAGTTGGTTATCTCCTCGAGGCTTCGTTGTGTGCGGTGGAGATCGAGTTTTGACACCGTAAATTTTGGGATTTCATCTCAATCTTTTTTTAAAATTTGAGGTAGGGATTTTCTTTGAGTTATATATATATTTTTGCAAGATCTAGATGATTTTCGAAATCATCTTTTGTTAAGTTTTGAAAAATTATTGCTGCTTCAGGAAGTTGAGTAATTTTTTTAAGTGGGTTTATCTTCTAGTTCCTTTTAAAATAGAAATTTAGAGTTTTGACTATATTGATTGAAGAAAGACGATCTTGTTGAGATTCCTTCAAATATTTTGGAGATGAGTAGTTTTGGTGAGAAATCCTAGAAATTGGGGATTTTTAGAAAGATGTTGAAAATCTTTGAAATATGTTATATTTATTTTGTGTGTCAAAATAAATGATGTTTGAAAATTATTTATTTATTACATATAAATGATGGTTTTCCATGGAATAAGAGAATTGTTAAAGTTTTGGAAATTGTTGTTTAGAAATGTTGATATAGACTAAGTTGTTGGAAAAGTTTGAAATGTGGGAATCGTGTAATCCCTCAGATGAATTGAAATAAAAGTATTCATTCATCTTGTGAAATTGCATTGAAGTGACACTACAACAAAAACATACTTTAGTGGCACTACACTAGTGGCATATTTTTAGAAAATGCCACAAAGAATGATATTTAGTGGCACGTTTTTGAAAAATGCCACAAAACGACAAACATAAAAGGCTCTAGTGACATTTCAATGAACAAGTGCCACAAAACTACAACAAAAACATACTTTAGTGGCACTACACTAGTGGCATATTTTTAGAAAATGCCACAAAAATAATATTTAGTGGCACGTTTTTGAAAAATGCCACAAAACGACAAACATAAAAGGCTCTAGTGACATTTCAATGAACAAGTGTCACAACACTACAACAAAAACATATTTTAGTGACACCATACTAGTGACATGTTCTTAAAAAATGTCACAAAAAGAATATTTTGTGGTATTTTTTAGAAAAATGTCATAGAGCCACAAACATACAAGGCTCTAGTGGCATTTCAATTAAAAAAAGTGTCACTTCACTACAACAAAAATATCACTACAAAAACTTTTTATGAATATTTGCAATGGCATTTTTTAAAAAATGTCAGGACACTAGGTAGGTGCAAATTACTTTTTATGGCACTTAGGTGAAAAGTATCATAAACAAATATTTTATAGCATTTTGAGAAATGCCACTAAGCCAAAAACTTTCCAAGCTTATAATGACATTTTTGAAAAAACAAAAAATGCCAATATATTTTCTAAATTTTTAAAATGCAGTAAATGATTAAAAATAAATGAATTAAACTCAATATACACTACAGGAAAAAGCATATTCGGCGACTAAATTTCCTGACCAAAAAAATTTGGTCGCTAAAAGTATAGCTTTCAGCGACCAAAACAACATTAGTTGTCAAAAGTAAAGCTTTTTGGCGACTAAACAATTTTAGTAGCCAAAAGTCTACAATTGGCAACTAAAACTAAGTTTGGTCGCTGATTATATGGGTTTTAGTGACTAAAAAATTTTTAGTAGCCCAAAGTAAAGCTTTTTGGCGACTAAAAAAATTTAGTAGCCAAAAGTCTACAATTGGCGACTAAAAATAAGTTTGGTCGCTGATTATATGGGTTTTACCGACTAAAAAAAATTTAGTAGCCAAAAGTAAAGCTTTTTGGTGCCAAAAAAAAATTTTAGTAGCCAAAAGTCTACAATTGGCGACTAAAAAATAAGTTTAGTCGTCAAAAGTGGTCATTTTTAGCGCGGGAGAACTAAAATCCTAAGGCGGGAATAAAATTTTTTGGTGACCAAAATTTTGTTAGCTGAAAGTGCATCTTCGGCGACCAAATCCGATTTTGATCGACAAAAGTTAAGTTTTTTAGCAACTAAAAAATAATTAGTAGCCAAAAGTATAGAATTGGCGACTAAAAAATATTTTTAGTCACCAAAAGTGTTTTTTTTTTAAATTTTGGTAGTAAATAGTTTATTTTACATAAATTATGTTTAATAAAATAATTATGTTTATACATATACTTTTATATTAATATGGATGTATGTACTATATAAATAATATATGTTGCATATATAATCATGTGGTGCTATAGAGGTGTAGTGGGAAGAGTGTGGTGTATAAGGTTTATGGTGCGGAAGGTTGGCGGTTCGAGTCTCCGCAAGAGCGGATCAAATTGTTCTATAACGAATTATCGTCATGAATGACACTTGATAGCGTCACGAATAGTGCCTACCATGACATTAAAGTGTCACTGAAAGATTTTAGTCTTGATGGTGTAATGACACTTACAAGTGTCACTAACTCTTTTTTTAATGGCGCTTGATAGTGCCACAAATAATATCTACCATGACATTAAAATGTCATTGAAAGTTTTCAGCCATGATGGTGCAGTGGCACTTGCAAGTATCTACCGTGGCACCGATAGAAGTGACACTTGTTCAAAATGCCACAAGACCAAAAAATGTCATTAGAAGAATAGTTTTGTGGCACTTTCAAATGTCACTAAACTAAGAAAATGTTGTAGTGTGAGAAATGAGAATTTTGATCACAATGGGAATATTGTGTGAGAGTATTGAAAGTGGAAGAAATATTGCATTATATTATTAATCATTGAATTGGCATATCAATTCATTTGATTACATTAAACTTTGAAAGTTGATATGAAAGCTTGCATTGAGAAAAAAAATGTTGAGAAACAAGTTTTCATGAAATGGTTTTAGGGTAAATACAATGGTAAGTCTTGAAAGGTAGTGTAGATGATAGGTGTCGAGCCTTCCAGTTAATACTGGTAAAAATGACATATTATGGGTGTCGAGCCCTCCAGTTGATACTGGTAAAAATGACAAATTGGTAGTACTTATATAGTCTACTTGCAGACACAGACCTAGAGACTACCAGAGTTGTATTTACCGTCCCTTGAGTTAAATTGTTAAGTTTTGAACAATGGAAAATTACATGGCATCATTGAGCATGATGGTTTTCAAAAGATGATGATGTGAATTATTTGCAAAAAGGTATAGCATGGCATATGCATTCATCTCTTGAGATTTGTATAAAATATATATACTTTGTGAAGGATTTTCCTACTCGTCTTTATGCTCACCCTACGGGATTTTTGTGCAGAAAAATACGTGGTGAATCTGCCTAACTGCGGGCATGGAAATGTGCGTGTTGAGAGCACAAGGTTCTCATCTGCTGTGATTTTATTTGTAAGCCAAGTGCTTTGTATGTGTGGATTTGAATAGCCGTTTTGTGTAATCAGGCTCAAGCCTTGCAAACTTGTAAATTCTTGGGGGTATTTGTTATTTAATTAATTGTTGTTCAATTAATTGTACTATCGCATGAAGACTATTTACATCATGTAATGTAAGTATGAGGATTTATTATCAGTTTTACTTTAAAGGGCTATGACTATTGTTATAGCGATCCCGGTTGTCCCTTTACTGTTCTGTTGTATTCCGGACTCGGTTCCGTGGAGTTGGTAGTTGTATCTATCATGTTGTCGTCCTTTAATTCCATTTGTTTGAGTTTTAGGATGTGTTGGGCATGTTTCAAACAGGTGGGTTGAACCTTGGTCTAAAATCTTGTTGCCAAGTTTTTGGTCGTTCCGCTCGAGCAGGTTTTCTTGCGCTTGAGCGGAGATTGCACACTCCCAGTATTTTGTGTCCCTACAAAACTTCTGCAGGTGTGATTTTTATGCTCGAGCGGGTTTCTTTACACTCGAGCAGTTACGCTCGAGTGGGTACTTTGGCGCTCGAGCAGGTAGTACTTTTTGGTGTAAGTTCTAGGAGGGGGAAATTTACGCTCGAGCGGACTGGTTTTTGCGCTCGAGCGGATGTACTTTATTCTTGTGTCCTGGCGCTTGAGCGGGCCTTCTTGCGCTCGAGCGTACCTAGTTTTTTGTTCTTGACGCTCGAGCGTTGTGTTCTCCGCTCGAGCGGGAATGTCGTATATCAGTTGGTAGCTGGGCATTTTAAAATCACTTTTTACATTCTCTCTCTCTCTCTTACTTTCTAAAAAGATATTTTGAGAGCTCCTCTCTCTAGAAACTCCCTTCTCTCTAGGGTTTGATCTAGTTAGAGTGTCTCCCTATCCTCCGGTCTTTGTAAAAAGTGTGTTGATCGTCAAGGGCTTCGTTTTGATCCGAGAATCGTGGTGTTTGGAGCATTTTCACTTTCTTCTCCTTCTCCGTTAGAGCTCTAACTTCGAGGGAGGGATACCCTACTCCTCTTTATGAGCTTTGTCTTTGAATTTTAGCATTTTGATATGTTGGGGGTTGTTGGGTAATTTTGAGAAAGTTTGGGTCTTTGTGTAATTTTACAAAAGATGGGGTTTCATTTATAATTAAACCTATATGCATGTTTGGCATAGAGAAATGATATAGATGTTGAACTATGGATAAAAATGGAACCTTAGGGTTGTGATGTTAATTATGGGAAATGCTCTAATTACATTGATAAATTAATTGGTATAATTAATTTGAAGAAAAGAAGAATTTAATTGAGAATGTTGGAATTGGATGTGTATGGGATTAAAATGTGTAGTTTGATTCGTTCATCGCTCACCTAGTTGAAATGTTGATTATATATCCATTTGGTGCATTTATTTTCGGTTTAGAAATAACTGCTTTGGGCTATCGGTGGAGGATAGTCTTGATTGTTGTAGATAATGTATGATGATTAGGCAAACTAAAACTAATCAATTAAGTAAGCCATTGAATATGGTGGCCAGTATAATACAGCACTAAAATGTGTATTGATAGATTGAATTTGTAAATGATAATTGTTTATATACATTGTATTGTGTGGGAGGAGAAAGGGGCTGTACTCCACGGTTTATTGGAAGAAAGGGGCTGAACCTCTAAACCGAATCTTGTGACAGTGATACAACACTACAATGTGTATTATTTGAGACTTATGGAAGTGTTTGTTTTTGATTTGATATAGCACTAAAATGTATATCATTATCATTCGTGAAATATGGAATTGTTTGTTTGATTTGATATAGCACCAAAATGTATATCGTTGGGAAATATGGAAATGTTTTGTTTGACTTAGATATGACACCAACATGTATATCCATCATGAATTTTGAAAGTGTTCTAGTGGGGAATTATGATCTCATCAAATGATTTGGCCAGGGTACTGAGCCTTGTTTTCAAACTCTAAGTTGTATAAGAAATGGAAAGTGAATTGTAACATGGACACGAGTGTCATGGAACAGTAATGTGAGGTAAACGAGTGTACAAGTGTTGACCATCTATCAACTGCTAATCTTTTAGTCATTGTTCATGGCTGGTTTAGTGTATTTCTACTAGGTTGTGGCTCACCCTTTATGGGACATCATTTTCAGGTACAGGTAGCATGCCACCTCCAAGGACATAGCTTGGGGGGCTAGAGGCAGACATACTGCTTTGTTATTTGCTTTCTTTTGATGTATTACATGTAAATTCAAGCCAAGAGCTTAATATGTATTGAGTTAGTACTCTTCTTTTTGTAACCAAGTGTTAACTTGGAAAGCTGTAAGCCCGTAGGGCATTTACTTTTGTTGTTAACATGTAATACTTTGTAAGAACTACTCAGATTAATGGAAACATGGTTGGTTTCCTTGTATCAATGCATGTCTAAAGAGATGGGTTTTATGTATTTTTTTGAGGGCATTACAACTTGGTATCAGAGCGTACCGGGTTTGAATACTTTGGGTACGTGGGAAGTGATTAGTATTACAATGGGTTTGTCTCGCTTGTTAGAGACTTATGTATGACATTATGTGTTTATTTGATAACATGTTTATGTGACTACTTGGGTATGGGATTTAGTTTCTAGGATGTTGATTGGATCCTTGGGTTTCTGTGAGTCTTGTTGGAAAAGCACTTGATCAATGCTGTTTCTAACTGGAACTCTAGTAACGTCTCGGGACTATCATTATCCGGAAATGAAATTCGTAAGTGCTTATGTGTTTATGTGCTTACGTAGAGTGAATTACAGTTGTCCATGTATTAGCATGCGAGTGTTTAGTTTTGGCACATTTGTCAATGTGCTAACGCTCTTCGTTACCTTTATTAGGATATCAGGACGAGGACATGGTAGACGTGGCAGACGTGGTAGGCAGGAGATACCTTTACCGGATGATATTCCGGCACAGCAGGAAGGGGTTGGCCAGGCCAATGTGGCCGAGCCAGCGGGTCAGGAGGCTATAGGCGCTTTAGCCTGAGGGATAGCCGATGCTTTGAGGGAGTCTGTGGGTATTTTCCGAGCTGAGAATCCAGTTCAGGCTCCAGTTCAGGGAAAGGTTGTTGAGGCAGGGCCTTCCTTCTTGAAAAGGGAGTTCTTCCGGTCCAACCCGGACGAGTTTATTGGGGATCCGAAGGAGCCACTGAAGGCTGACGAGTGGTTAGAGCAAATGAGTAAGACGTTCGAAATGCTTGGCATCGAGGACAGAGCGTTGAAAGTGACCTTGGCATCCTTCCAGCTTGAAGGGGGTGCGGGTCAGTGGTGGAAATACATGAGGGGCCGCATTGCTGGCACGTGGGAGGCTTTTGTGGAGGCTTTTCAAGAGAAGTATTTATCTCTAGCAGTCAGGGAGAAGCTGAGAGACCAGTTCTGTCAGCTTTTGCAGTTGAGTTCTTCAGTAGCCGAGTATGAGGCTACTTTCACTAGCTTGTCCAGGTTCGCACCTGAACTTGTGGCGTCCGAGGAACGTCGTTGTATCGAGTTCGAGAAGAGGTTGAGGCGCGGCCTCAAGATGAGGGTTGGAGGTTCGATGATCCGAGACTATGGGCGCTTGGTTGATGCTGCAGCCTATATGGAGATCATGATGCAGGAAGAGGAGGGTCAGAGAGGCTCCAAGAGGAGCCAGGATGGTCAGGGTGATGGTAGGAGACAGAGGAGTGCTAACCCTCAGCAGTCTCAGGGATGTGTTTCTAGATCGACCTTTCCGGTGCCGAGTGCAGGTTCGGGGAGAGATAATCAGGGAGATTTCACCTGTTACAAGTGTGGTCAGTTGGGCCACAAGGCTTCAGTTTGCCCACAGAGGGGAGGAGGTCAGAAAGCTGCTTCATCTTCAGCTAGACCGCAGAACCAGAGTCAGGGCAGGGGCCAACCCTTGTCTTGTTATCGGTGTGGTCAGCCTGGGCACTTGAAGAGGTTTTGCCCACAGTTGAGTGCCACTTCGGGCGCGTCTGGTTCTAGGCAGACACAGGGTTTTCAGCCAGCTTAGTCTGTGCAAGCCTCGAGGGCCAATCCGGGAGCTTCGTCGTCCCAGTCAGTGCAGCAGTTGTTTGCTCCGAGGGGTGAGCAATTGGATCAGGGGCCTACAGGGCACATGTATGCTGTTACCGCGCAGGATCTTGTACCTGCTCCGTCAGTTGTGAGAGGTACCTTCTTGTTTTACAACTCGGTTGCTAGTGTATTGATTGATACGGGTGTATCTCATTATTTTATATCTACTGCATATGCATCTGTTTTGGAATTGGAGTTGACACAGTTAGCATCTCCTATATGCGTAGTATCGCCTGTTGGTGGTGAGTTGATCTTAAAACAAGGTGTTAGAGGTTGTGATATAGAGGTCGCCGGCCATAGGCTTCCTTTTCCATTTGTGGTCATGCCCATGAAGGGTTTTGACGTTATTTTGGGTATGGACTGGCTATCGTCATACCGGGCTGTTATTGCTTGCTACCGCCAGAGGGTCACAGTTTGTACCTTGTGTAGGGAGTGTTTCCATTTCTTGGGGGATCGGGTTGGTAGTGTGTTGCCACCAATGTATGATCCGCGAGGGCGGAATAAGCTTAGTGGTCTACTTGCTAGCTTTATGAGTGGTGAGCGTGATGAGACCTAGATTGTATTGCCGAGGGTGGTCTGCGAGTATTCGGATGTTTTTCCCGAGGATCTCGTCAGTTTGCCACCTCACCGAGAGATAGAGTTCTCTATTGATCTAGTGCCCGGCACATCGCCGATTTCTATGGTACCTTATCGTTTTGGCCCAGTCGAGTTGAGTGAGTTGAAGATTCAGCTCCAGGAATTGCTAGATAAGGGTTTTGTCCACCCTAGTGTTTCGCCGTGGGGAGCACCGGCCCTCTTTGTTAAAAAGAAAGATGGTGCCTTGAGATTGTGTATCGACTACCGAAAGTTAAATCGGGCTACGATTAAGAATAAGTACCCTATGCCCCATATAGATGATCTGTTTGACCAGTTAAAGGATTCCCGTTGTTTTTCTAAGATAGACTTGAGATCGGGTTACCACCAGTTGAGGGTCAAGGAGGAGGATATTCCGAAGACGACATTCCGTACGGAGTATGGCCATTATGAGTTTCTGGTGATGCCATTCGGGCTTACCAATGCACCGGCAATCTTTATGGACTTGATGAACCGGATCTTCCGGGAATTCTTGGATCGATTTGTAGTCATTTTCGTGGACGACATTCTTATTTATTTGCCTTCTGAGGAGGAGCACGAGGAACACTTGAGAGTGGTGCTTGAGTTGCTTAGAGCCCATAGGCTGTATGCCAAGTTTGGGAAGTGTGAGTTCTGGCTAGGAGAGGTCAAATTCTTAGGCCATTTGGTATCTGGGGAAGGGGTGTCTGTTGATACATCCAAGGTAGAGGCAATGCAAGATTGGGCACAGCCTAAGAGTGTGTTTGAGATCCGCAGTTTTCTGGGATTAGCTGGGTATTACCGTCGGTTTGTGAAAGATTTCTTCATGCTAGCTTCGCCGTTGACTAGATTTACCCGAAAATGGGTCAAGTTTGTGTGGATTGAGACTTGCGAAAAGTCGTTCCAAGAGTTGAAAGTTAGATTGACCACCGCTCCGGTCTTGATTATTCCGGAGAGAGGGTTGGGTTATGCAGTTTATTGTGATGCCTCACGAGAGGGTTTGGGTTGTGTGTTGATGCAAGAGGGTAAAGTGGTAGCTTATGGCTTACGTCAGTTGAAAATACACGAGAAGAATTACCCTACACACGACCTAGAGTTAGCAGCAGTGATCTTCGCCTTGAAGATTTTGAGGCACTACCTTTATGGTGACAGATTCGAGGTGTTCTCGGACCACAAGAGTTTGAAGTATCTATTTACACAGAGAGACTTGAATTTGAGGCAGAGGAGGTGGATGGAGTTCATTGAGGACTATGATTTTGAGTTGCACTATCACCCGGGAAAGGCCAATGTTGTGGCCGATGCCCTTAGTAGGAAACCTATTAGTGATGTAGCTTGTATAGCCATCCGGGAATGGGAGATGTTGGGTGCACTTGGCGAGTTTGATTTGCTTCTGGGCGAATCTGTTGAGGCTGCGGCCTTGTTTTCTGTTGTTGCGCAGCCTACACTTGTGACCCAAGTGTTAGAGGCATAGAGAGGTGACCTTGAGGTAGAGTCCCTCCGAGAAAGGATCTCCAGTGGGAAAGTTGAGAAGGGTTTGACGGTGTATCCCGACCAGAGTATGAGATACTGAGACCGTTTGTCTGTGCCGGAGTCTTGCCGAGAGGAAGTACTCCGAGAGTTCCATCATTCGCGCCTTGCGGTGCATTCGGGAGGCACTAAGATGTATCGGGATTTGGGTCGCCAGTTTTGGTGGCGGGGTATGAAGAGAGATGTGGCTGTTTTCGTATTGAAGTGCCTTACTTGCCAGCAAGTGAAGGCCGAGCATCAGAGGCCAGCGGGTTTGTTGCAACCCTTGCCTATTGCCGAGTGGAAGTAGGAGCATGTCACTATAGACTTCGTTGTAGGTCTTCCGAGGACTCAGCGGGGTAGTGATGCCATTTGGGTGGTTGTAGACCGGTTGACTAAGTCGGCGCACTTCATCCCTATGCGCATGAGAGATTCGGTAAATCATCTTGCGGACTTGTATATTCGGGACATAGTGAGATTGCACGGGGTCCCAGTGATGATCGTCTCAGATAGAGATCCTCGTTTTACTACTAGGTTGTGACAGAGTTTACAAAGTGCCTTAGGCACTAAGTTGACCTTTAGTACAGCTTATCATCCTCAGACTGACGGGCAGTCCGAGCGTACTATTCAGATCCTTGAGGATATGCTTCGAGGTTGTGTCCTTGACTTTAGTGGGACGTGGGAGAGGCACTTGCCCTTGGTGGAGTTTGCCTACAACAATAGCTTTCAGTCGAGTATCGGTATGGCACCGTTTGAGGCCTTGTATGGCCGACCGTGTAGGTCTCCAGTTTGTTGGGCCAAGGTGGGTAATGCACCTTTGCTGGGTCCGAAGTTGGTGAGGGAAATGACGGAGAAAGTTGAGCTTATCCGTAGGAGGCTTGTTACAGCCTAGAGTCGTCAGAAATCTTATGCCAACCGTAGGAGGTGACCTTTGGTATTCGAGGTGGGTGATCAGGTCTTTCTGAAGATATCACCTAGGTGGGGATTGATGAGGTTTGGAAAGAGTGGAAGTTGTCCCCTCGGTTTATTGGCCCTTTTGAGATCCTTGAGAGGATTGGCGAGGTTGCCTATCGTTTAGCTTTGCCGCCGCAGTTGTCCAGAGTTCATGACGTGTTTCACGTGAGTATGCTTTGGAAATATGAGCCGGATCCATCCCATGTGTTAGATTGGACTGACTTAGAGGTTGATGAGGATGCCTCGTATGAAGAGAGACTGGTTCGGGTCTTGGATAGGAGGGATCAAGTCTTGCGAGACAAGACCATTCCCTTGGTAAAAGTCTTGTGGAAACATCACGGAGTAGAGGAAACCACTTGGGAACGTGAGTTGGAGGTCTGAGAGAAATATCCGAATCTATTTATGGATGTTTGAGCTTGTCTTGTATATTTTGTTGTATCGTTGAACCTTAAGAGTATTGAATATATCTTAGGTTGTAAAACATGGTTTATGTTTTGATTTAATGGAAGTATTTTGAAACTTGCCTCAAAATGGAAGCTTAATGTAACATTGCATATGTTGGATGTATTGTAGAAATGGAAATATATCATGAATACTGAATATGATATAGAATTGTGGAATGTAGTATTGAAATTTGTGGAATTTCAGGGAATGCATAACTATAATGCATGTTGTGGAAAATGTTGTAAACTGCCTCTTGAAAAGAGATGAGATGACCGGTAATGGGTCGAGTTGTTAAAATTCGCATTGTGATAATGTTGGGAATTGAGAAAATCTTGTTTTTGAAAAACTTGTATTTAATTTCAGGGATGAAATTCTTTAAATGAGGGAGGTTATAGCGATCCCAGTTGTCCCTTTACTGTTCTGTTGTATTCCGAACTCGGTTCCGTGGAGTTGGCAGTTGTATCTATCTTGTTGTCGTCCTTTAATTCCATTTGTTTGAGTTTTAGGATGTGTTGGGCATGTTTCGAACAGGTGGGTTGAACCTTGGTCTAAAATCTTGTTGCCAGGTTTTTGGTCGTTCTGCTCGAGCGGGTTTTCTTGCACTCGAGCGGAGATTGCACACTCCCAGTATTTCGTGTCCCTGTAGAACTTCTGCAAGTGTGATTTTTACGCTCAAGCGGGTTTCTTTACGCTCGAGCGGTTGCGCTCAAGCGGGTACTCTAGCGCTCGAGCGGGTAGTACTTTTTGGTGTAAGTTCTGGGAGGGGGATATTTACGCTCGAGCGGACTGGTTTTCGCGCTTGAGCGGATGTACTTTATTCTTGTGTCTTGGCACTCGAGCGGGCCTTCTTGTGCTCGAGCGTACCTAGTTTTTTGTTCTTGACGCTCAAGCGTTGTGTTCTCCGCTCGAGCGGGAATGTCGTATATCAGTTGGCAGCTGGGCATTTTAAAATCACTTTTTACATTCTCTTTCTCTCTCTTACTTTCTGAAAAGATATTTTGAGAGCTCCTCTCTCTAGAAACTCCCTTCTCTCTAGGGTTTGATCTAGTTAGAGTGTCTCCCTATCCTCCGGCCTTTGTAAAAACTGTGTTGATCGTCAAGGGCTTCGTTTTGATCCGAGAATCGTGGTGTTTGGAGCATTTTCACTTTCTTCTCCTTCTCCGTTAGAGCTCTAACTTCGAGGTAGGGATACCCTACTCCTCTTTATGAGCTTTGTCTTTGAATTTTAGCATTTTGATATGTTAGGGGTTGTTGGGTAATTTTGAGAAAGTTTGGGTCTTTGTGTAATTTTACAAAAGATGGGGTTTCATTTATAATTAAACCTATATGCATGTTTGGCATAGAGAAATGATATAGATGTTGAACTATGGATAAAAATGGAACCTTAGGGTTGTGATGTTAATACGGGAAGCTCTAATTACATTGATAAATTAATTGGTATAATTAATTTGAAGAAAAGAAGAATTAAATTGAGAATGTTGGAATTGGATGTGTATGGGATTAAAGGGTGTAGTTTGATTCGTTCATCGCTCACCTAGTTGAAATGTTGATTATATATCCATTTGGTGCATTTATTTTCGGTTTAGAAACAACTGCTTTGGGCTATTGGTGGAGGATAGTCTTGATTGTTGTAGACAATGCATGATGATTAGGCAAACTAAAACTAATCAATTAGGTAAGCCATTGAATATGGTGGTCAGTATTAATACAGCACTAAAATGTGTATTGATAGATTGAATTTGTATATGATAATTGTTTATATACATTGTATTGTGTGGGAGGAGAAAGGGGCTGTACTCCACGGTTTATTGGAAGAAAGGGGCTGAACCTCTAAACCGAATCTTGTGACAGTGATACAGCACTACAATGTGTATCAGGCTGCGAACTAGAAGTGTTTTTGTTTCATTAATACAGCACTACAATGTGTATTATTTGAGAGTTATGGAAGTGTTTGTTTTTGATTTGATATAGCACTAAAATGTATATCATTATCATTCGTGAAATATGGAATTGTTTGTTTGATTTGATATAGCACCAAAATGTATATCGTTGAGAAATATGGAAATGTTTTGTTTGACTTAGATATGACACCAACATGTATATCCATCATGAATTTTGAAAGTGTTCTAGTGGGGAATTATGATCTCAACAAATGATTTGGCCAGGGCACTGAGCCTTGTTTTCAAACTCTAAGTTGAATAAGAAATGGAAAGTGAATTGTAACACGGACACAAGTGTCATGGAACAGTAATGTGAGGTAAACGAGTGTACAAGTGTTGACCATCTATCAACTGCTAATCTTTTAGTCATTGTTCATGGCTGGTTTAGTGTATTTCTACTGGGCTGTGTCTCACCCTTTATGGGACATCATTTTCAGGTACAGGTAGCATGCCACCTCCAAGGACATAGCTTGGGAGGCTAGAGGCAGACAGACTGCTTTGTTATTTGCTTTCTTTTGATGTATTACATGTAAATTCAAGCCAAGGGCTTAATATGTATTGAGTTAGTACTCTTCTTTTTGTATCCAAGTGTTAACTTGGAAAGCTGTAAGCCTGTAGGGCATTTGCTTTTATTGTTAACATGTAATATTTTGTAAGAACTACTCAGATTAATGGAAACATGGTTGGTTACCTTGTATCAATGCATGTCTAAAGAGATGAGTTTTATGTATTTTTTTGAGGGCATTACAATTGTATTACCATTTGGGCATGAAAATTGGGGCGTTACATGCACATTGAAACACAATATTAATTCTTTGATCAAACTTGAATTTTCTTGTATTTTCTGTCTAAGTGGTCTGAAGTTCTACTATGCTTATTCTTTCTTATTTAAATGAATTGGGTTCTCATTTCACATATCCCTTCATTACTAAATCATTCTTTTCTGAATAAGCCAGTTTCTTACTTGGCTTCTTAATCAAGTACTACTAAGTTAATGACTTATTCTTTAATCAACTAACTACTGTTGATTGTTAGCTTATTAATCTTTATTGAGCCATAAATCATGTCTAGAATGCTTTGGAAAGAGATGAGAATAAAAATGTAAACTAAATGTAATTTTTCAAAATATGCTGAAAATAGGGTCTTCGCTCGAGCGTACACTTGGTCGCTCAAGTGGTCTACAAAGCTTTATAAAAATATTGGTTGGCCTTACTGTTCGCTCGAGTGGTGACTTTACCACTCAAGAGGCCAGCAAATTTCCTGTGCTTTCAAAATCAATAAAATAATTTCCAAACACATCTTCAAAACTTAAACTATTGCATGAACCAATTTAAACATGTAATTTTATTAATAAGGATGAACCCATGACTAATTTTCCAATTTCTAATACAAAAATCTCTTTGATCATTATGATTAAAACCAATAATTTCATGAATATAATAATTCCAACATTCTTCTTCTTTGTTTTATAAAACATAAATTAAAGCTATAAAGCCCTTTCAAAATATTTACATGTAAGCAATTTAAATTAAAATCAAACTAATTTTTTATTCTCAAATATAAATTATATAAAACATAAATTAAAGCTATAAAGCCCTTTCAAAATATTTACATGTAAGCAATTTAAATCAAAATCAAACTAATTTTTGATTCTCAAATATAAATTATAATTTATTTCCAAATTTGTCCAAATTTAGATTTAACTTATTTTCTCTATATCAAATCCAATTTTAAACCCACAAATTTTAAAACATGAATTAAACTTTCAAAACTCTTGAAAAATTCATAATGCATGTACAATTGAAACTCAATGTGATTAATTTTTAAATTAATTTCCATAAATTTGAACATAGCTCCAATTCCTCATTTTCTTTTTAATTACATAAAATTGACTTCAAGCTCTTTCTATTTTCCGACAAAACATGAAATTAAAGTTATAAATCTCTTAGAAAATCATTTGCATGCATGAAACATTTATCAAAACCCAAACAATTCTCCACTATCAAGCTCAAACCATAATTTGACTTCTTAATTTATATCAAAACTCAATCCCAAACTCATAACTTTAAAATATGAATTAAAGTTCTAAAATCTTGAAAATCCACAATGCACGCATGAAATTTCAATTCAAAATCAAGCCAATTCTAGATTGTCAAATTTTAAATCATAATTTTGAATAAAACTCTTACATTACATGCATGGGTTAGATATCAAAATCAAGCCAATGTCTAATTTCCATTATAAAATCAAAACCTTATCTAATTTTAGGAGTAACTCCAAATTTTCATCAACTTGATCTTTATAAAACTCTCCCCCCCCCCCCTCCCTCCCCCCTTTTTTTTCAAAATATGAACTTGAATGCCTCAAATCCTTTCAAAACTCATGGTGCATGGAAACATATATCTCATATACATCAAGGTTTCCAAATCCAAGCTCAATTGGAAGAATTCTTACAATTATTTCCAAGTTTATCAACCTTAACTATGTTCATGAATTAACTCTTCAATTTCTCTAGATTACATGCATTTGGTTCAAGTTCTTTCTTGAATTCATGTGATGAGTGAGTTATGTACAAAAATTAAGGGTGAAATGCTTACCTAAAACTCGAATTCATGAGTTACTTGGTTAATTCTTGAGTTTCCCCCTTCAATTTCTCTCATTCTTTCTTTCTTTCTTGACATCCATGAGCTTACTCTTTCTCTCTCTAGAATTTCATTCTCAGCAAAATGTGTTTTTGAACCAAATGGATTACACCTACCTCTTGCTCACCCGCACCATAGACACGTGCACAACCTTTATTTTATTTAATTTTTATTTTTTTTTAGGCTCCAACACATATAACTCACACACACTCTCTCTAGATTTGTCTACACTTTTCTCTTGATTAAGTAAATGAATAGTATTAGCTTAATGACTAATTATATATTAATTTAATTAAACCCACTTAGTCTTAACTAATTATAATTAATAATTAGTCTTAATAAATCTTGATTAGCACATAATTTAATTAATCGCAACTAATCACAAATCCCACATAATTTAATTAGTCTAATTGACTTCAATTAAGGCCCAACTAATTATATTTAAATTTTACGAATCTGAATCAAATTTTCAATCAAACTCCCAAAAGTCTCTAAATATCAAATTAAATTTATTGTCATCATCAATTTTGGTTTCTCAAATCATTAAGATCTTCAATTTCATATTAAATTCAAAATCTCTGCCAATAAATTGCATATTGGGCACCTCATAAGTAAATTTAATTCAAACTAATCACAATTCTCAATTCTCATAACTTAATTAATTTAATTAACTCTAACTCGGACCCAATTAATCAAATTCCAATTTTACTAAACTGAATTGAATATTTAATTAAAGGGTAAATTATGAAAATAGTCCTTGTACTTTATATGATGTGTCAATTCGTCCCTGTAGTTTTAATTTGCTCGATTTTGCCCCTTTATTTAACGAATTGTGTCATTTTACTCCAATAAATAACGGCTGTTAAGTTAATTTAACGGAAAATTAAACAATGTGTCAATTTGGTCCTTGTATTTTCTACAATGTGTCAATTTAGTCTTTGTTAAAATCAAGAAAATTGAAACTAAAGGGACCAAATTGACACATCGTGTAAAGTACATGGACCAAATTGGTACATTATTTGACCTTTCGTTGAATTAACTTAACAACCATTATTTATTAGATTAAAATGACACAATCAGTTAAATTAAGGGGAAAAATCGAGCAAATTGAAACTACAGGGACCAAAATTGACACATTAGTAAAGTACAGAGACTATTTACATATTTACCCTTAATTAAACTCTCATGTGGTCCAATACTTGAAATCGAATTGATTCAACTCATTAATTTTACCTCCTTCAGCCATTAGGCTTTCAAAATAAATACTTGACAAAACCATATACGAATTAGGCCCAATAATTCTTATAGATCCCAAATCTCATAATCCTCAATACTTCTCATAATGACTAATTAAAATCCAAATCTACTTAATTACTTAAATATAAAATATTATACATGGCGGGGTCATTACAGCCTTACTAGATGTTAGTTGAGTCAATGCAATGCATGAAGAATTTGGTCAATTTGAGCATAACAATGTTTAGACTCTTGTTCCCGGACCTAGAGACATGAATGTGATAGGTACTAAGTGGATCTTTAAGAATAAATCTGATGAGAATGGTACTGTAGTTAGAAATAAGGCTAGGTTGGTTGCTCAAGGCTATACACAAGTAGAGGGTGTTGACTATGATGAGACGTCTGCCCCAGTTGCACGTCTCGAGTCTATTTGTATTTTATTTAGTGTTATATGCTTTCTTGATTTCAAGTTGTTTCAAATGGATGCAAAAAGTGCCTTTCTGAATGGGTACTTGAAGGAAGAGGCTTATGTTGAGCAACCAAAACGGTTTGAGGACCCTAAATGTCCAAACCATGTGTACAAGTTAGACAAGGCTTTGTATGGGTTGAAACAAGCCCCTCGGGCTTGGTATGATAGACTTACTACCTTTCTTCTTAATAATGATTTTCAAAGGGGTAGTGTGGACAAGACTTTATTCCTGAAGCATACTAAGTCTCAAATACTTGTTGCTTAGATTTATGTTGATAATATTGTGTTTGGATCCACTATTGATCATCTTGTTAAATACTTTTCGGATTGCATGACAAATGAGTTTGAGATGAGCATGATGGGAGAGTTGTCATATTTCTTAGGTCTTCAAATTAAACAGTCTCCTTCGGGTATGTTTGTTTCTCAGACTAAGTATGCCAAAAACTTTGTGTCAAAGTTCGGTCTTGAGTCGGCCAAACATGCACGCACTCCCATGAGCACTAGTCTTTACCTTTCCAAAGATTCCTCTAGTACTGATTTTGATCCTACCCTTTATAGGAGTATGATAGGGAGTCTCTTGTACCCCACAACTAATCGTCCTGACATTGCATTTAGTGTAGGTGTTTGTGCCCATTACCAAGCTTGTCCTAAAGAGTCTCATCTGATTGCAGTCAAACGCATTAGTAAGTATGTGAATGGGACATTGGGTTATGGGATTTGGTTCTCGACCGACACTATAGCTGCAATCACTAGTTTTTCTGATGCCGACTCGGCAGGGTGTGCTGATGATCGTAAGAGCACATCTGGGGAGTGTTTTTACCTTGGGAACAATTTGGTTTCCTGGCATAGGAAAAAGCAAAATGCCATTTCTCTTTCGACCGCTGAGGCTGAGTACATTGCTGTAGGGAGTTGTTGTGCACAAATGTTATGGATGAAGGAAATGCTTCATGATTATGGAATAGACCAGAACACTCTCACTCTTTTCTATGATAACACAAGTGCCATTAACATTTCTAAAAATATTGTCCAACACTCTCGCACCAAACACATTGACATTCGTCATCATTTTATTCAAAAGTTAGTGGAAGAAGGCCTTGTTGTTCTTGAACATGTACCCATTGAGTATCAAAAAGTTGAAATTTTTACAAAACCCCTTGATCTTCTTAGGTTTGAGTTCCTTAGAAAGACCTTCGATGTAGTGCTCAGTTACTAGGGTGTTACCTGTTACTTGAGTGGGTGTAAGTGATTGCTTTTATGTGTACTTGGATGCTATAATCTCATTTTCATTGATTCATGTCATCCCTGCATTTAGAGTCATATGAACACCTCTCATGCTGCTTGTAAGATTTCATTTTTTTTTGTTCATAGCTCATTTTGAATGCCCATGATCATTGACTTCATGATCTCATTCTGTACACATTCTTGAGATAAACTATTGCAGGGGTTTCCGCACAAGTGATCAAAGTTCTTTATGGACCACTAACAGTGTCTCTTTTACATTATTGGAGGAATTGACCTATATTGACATATCATGGGTGATGTTAAGTCTCTTAACCATCTACCATCGTTTTTCACTTTCACGGTTCCTCCCTCAGTTATTGAAGTCCGGGCATTAGGAAAAGGCTACCTCAGAGACACCAACCAGGCCATCCTTTTTGATTTCATGCTTCTCTAGTTTGGTCTCCATACTCTTGAGTGTGCAAGCCACCAATGAGTGCCCACAAAAAGAAAAGTCATAAAAGAAAAAAATATATAAAAAAAGTGACTCATTGATTGAGGAGGAGCCTCCGCGTTTACTCAACAAATGCCCCTTGATTCCTAGTGGTTTAACTTTTCTCTGTGATGTTTCGTTACTCTTGCCGGAGGTCCAGCATCCGATCACTATAAGGATTACCTCTAGCTCTATGGCCTCTCAAGGATTGCACGCACACACATTCATCATGTAATCTCTCATGTTTGTTTTTGAGTTGTGCACTCCCATGTAGCTTCTGATCATTGATTAATTTTCTTTTATTTGCTCATGTTTTTATGCTTCATAATGTTAGCTTTGCCAAGTTGTGGGTTTCATGGTTTGTGGATCATCCCATCTTAGTGTCACATTCTTGCTATTATGCTCACCCCCGCTCGAGTAGAAACTCTCACGTTCGAGCATAGATTTCCTTCTTCCAGCATTTTTACGAAGCTAGCAAACTTCTGAGCGGGTGTTTTTTGGTGCTCGAGCGTATGTTTCCTTACTTAAGCATAGCCACACGTGTTAAGGCTCACACTCGAGTGTTCAAATCCTTGATCGAGCGGGCTGGTTCATTTTAAAAACCCAACCCTCGACTCTTCAGTACATTTTTCCCAAATTCCATCTCTCTCTCTCTCCTGGGTTCCTTTGGCGACTCTGTTTCCATCCCTCCTTGGGTTGTTCATTGGTGTGCTCTTCTCTATTCTTTGTATCTAGTACTCCATCGTTGTCTTAGTCATGTCCACCTTTAAACATAAGAAGTCTACTTCTACTTGCCCCACTTATAACACGGACCGATTTCCATCCACTGAAAAAGTCAAGTTGTTTAGAGAGTCTTACCCCTTTAGGACTGTCCATCTTGAATGCAATGTCCAGCCAAACACCTTTGAGTCCATCTACATTCGACCTTTGTTTGATCCTTTGGGGAGAGATTTGGTTCTTTCCTTCTCCGAGCGTCAAAATCTTGATTGGGTAAGGGAATTTTACTGTAATATTAACGGGTGACGATGTTGGCCCTTCTTTTAAGACCTGGATCAGGTCTAAGTCTATCACTATTACTCCTGATCTTATTTGTGAGCTTTTGGGTATTGGTCAAGTATTTCATTGTTATTATCCTTTCCTTGTTCGACCCATCTGTGATTGCAATGAGGTGGCTACTGCTTTATGTGGTACATCTCATTCGTGGATCTAGGGTTCTTTGATGAAACAAAATGAGCTTCTTCCCCAGTTCCGTTTACTCAATCTTATTGTTTGTGCTAACATCATAGTGACCACTCATAGCTCCGAAATAAATCAAGAACAAGGTTTGTCCTTTATTGCATTGCTCACCACCGTTCTATCGACCTTGCCACCTTGATCATTCAAAAAATGGTCGCTGTCTTTGAGCAAAATAACCTTGGTCTTCTTTATGGTTGCCTCATTAACCTGCTTCTCACCAAGTTTGAGGTTTCGTGTTTTGATGAGGATGACTTTGCTTTTCCTACCCGTCCATTCACCAAAAAGACTGTCTCTCATAGTCAGTCTCATGTCAAGGGGGTCCCTTCTGGAGTGGGTAGTTCAGGTACAGAGGATGTTGCTGTGGCCGATGAGGCCGAGTATGATGTTGCTGCTGCAGGTGAGGTTGCCGGTGAGGGAGAGCCGCTTCCTTTAGTTCGTACTATCAGAGGCTAGCTGTTTCAGTTCGAGCAGTCCATGGTTTCACATTTTGATCGCTTGGAAGGCCGGATGGATATCTTTGAGGCTCGGCTTGCTGATCTTGAGACTACCACCAATGTCCGGCTCACAATAGGCCTCTTCCAGGCGCATTGAGGAGTCAGTTACTCAGTCCTCTGCTCATTTTTTCCATATCTTGTCCCTCATTCAGATACGGCCACCTCCACAGCCACTAGCTCCGTGATACCTGTTTTCTTGGCTAGTATATTCTTTGCACAGTTCTTTTTCTTATTTTCTGTTTCTTTTTAAATTATGTTTTGCTCTCGAACAAAAAGAGAGAGTAGAGTTGGAGATATAGATTTGGAGATATATTTTTGGCTTTGTAGTTAGTAGTTATTAGTTATTTGGCATTTGATGCCTTTGTTGGGTTTTGATGCATAGACAAGTTTTGATGCATGGACATTGGGATATTTTTTAAATTTGTTTAGATATATATTTGGCTATTGGCTATTGTGCTTATTTTGATCTATTTGTCTTATCTGGTTCCACAGTTTTGGTTTGTATAGCTGTTTCCATAGGCAGATTGTTCATGGATTGTTCAAAATATTCCTAAGTGTTTCATATGCGCATTCAGCTCTTGTGGTTTTGTTGTTTTTGTTTTCATTTAAGTCAAGGTTGTTGTTTATGTTAGTTAGTATGCTTAGTGCGTGTCGTTGTTAGGAAAATTGATAGAAAAGTTTTGTCCAGGAATTGACAAATGGGGAGATTGTTAGGACCTTACTTATTGTCAAATTCCGTGAACAAACTTGGGTTGTATTGAGTTGTAATTTTCCTTTGTTTTTGGTCTTCCCGCTCGAGCGGGGAACTCGGCGCTCGAGCGAAGTTTCCATCATTGTAGTATTTTGGCTTGTCTGCAAAATATACTAAGTGTGTGATTTTACGCTCGAGCATAAGTTGCTACGCTTGAGCATGAAGCCTGGTATGGAACAAGCGTTGTAAAGTCCCCACTCGAGTATCCATTCCTACGCTCAAGCGGACCTCGCAATTTCAGCAGCTATAAAGCTGTAGGTTGCTCCAAATCTAGGGTTATGTTTTCTAGATCTTCTTTAAGGGTTTTAGGGTTTTCTTTTGGGGCTGTTTTCTGGTTTTCCTTGATGTTTGACTGAGTATTGAACTCATGTTCTGATAAGCACACATCAAGGAGTTTGGTTGATCTTCTTTAAGAGTATTCTTCTTTGGTGGAATTAGAAGATTCAAGCACAGAGTAATCAAAGGAGTTTGATGTTGTGTGCAGTCGTTGATTCGACAATGGATGTTATGGATTCAACATCAATCTAATCAATTCCGAGATGAAGGTTACGGTGAAAGATATACAGAAGATTTGAAGACAAATTGGAAGCGTTTGGGTAACTTGTTTGGTATCTTTGTAATCTTTCTTTCATCAGTAGTGGATTGATTTGTGGCGGTTCACCCGTGGTTTTTTTATCACAATTGGTGGTGCTCCAATTGTGGTTTTTCCACGTAAAAATTGTTTGTGTCAATTTATTGTTTCAGAAACAACAATCTAAATCACGTTCGTATGTGCTTGATGATTTAGATTGTTAGTTTTAGTTGTTTGGGAATTGGTACAATTAATTCTTGATCTAATCATGAATCACTTAGGTTTTTCACATGTAAACACTATAATTTTTGTGTTGACAAGATAAGGAAAAACTACATCTAATAAATTTCATTATGTCAAGTCTTGTTGACATATATATGTACACTTAAAGAGGGTCTTGAACTTAGCTTTCAAGTCAGACATGTGGTCGCTTTTGGTGACTTGGAAATAGTAATCTGGATAGTCTGTTTGATAGAAGCAATTTGATGGATTTGCAGTGCCAATTCCCAGAATCATGGCTTGTCCAGTTCTCATGTGGGTCCCACATTCATGTGAGACATTTGGTAAAATTTTTAATAGAATTTTTGGGACTTCTAGCATTTTTGGTCTTTTAAGCTTCTTCTTTCTTCAATTACATCTGTATATAGCTACTTAATTAATTAATTGTCTCTATAAAAGCTTGTAAAGTTGTTGGATATATAATTAAGCCCCGTTTGGGAATTGGCTAAAAACTATACTCCTCAAATGGGCCTTAAAAGAAAGTACACATGGCTTGCCATTTATATAGGTCAAATTTTTACTCAGCAAAAATTAAAAGTGAAAAGTGAAGGGATAAAAGTGAGATTTTAATGAAAGTGTAAAGATTAAAGTAAAATTTTTGATGAAAACGTAGAGGCATTAACGAGATGGAAAAAAAAATGTCACATTTAACTCGCATGACAAGTTTTGTCAGCCTTATTTGTTGGAATATTGGTTTTTTAGACTTATTTTGGGCCAACTTTGAGCCCAATTTTGAGTGGGCCCCTAACGTCTTTTGGGGTGGGTCCGAAGAGATGACGTATTTCTTGCCGCGTGGCAAGTCACACGATGAAGACGGTTCATCAAAACCATTTACGAGTGAATGGAAACTTGACATCGTTTTCGAGTTCGTGGAATGGACATTTAAAGAAGTAAAATGTGGGTTTCCCTGAAATGGTTATCCCACATTGGAAACTTAAAAGAACTTATGTGTGTATATAAGTTCTAGGTGGCAACACTTAGGTTAGGCCCCAAGGGGCATCCCAAGTTTGTAGAAGGGAGGAGTTATGGAAAAATAGAACCTTGGCTCAAACCACCACACAGCTGCCGTCTGACAGGCCGGCTGAGCCCAGGTATGGGTCGGGCCAGTTTTAATATTAATTTTTTGGACAAAATTTATTTGAATTTTTTCCAGAAATTCTTAATGAAATTAAATTCCAATTTTGTGCCAAAATTGAAATTAATTTTCTGTCCAAATTTTACCACCTTCAGTCCGAAATTCCTAAATAGATTCAAAAAGTTTTGCTGTTTTAAAACAGCCAAAAACTGCTACAGTTACACATATTTGAATCTGTATAATTCGAACAAATCAAACTGTCCAACAGATCTGTTGAAATTCAAACAGTATCTGTTCACTTCAAAATTACACCTGTTCACTTCTTATATGTACATGTTCAGGTCTGTTTGTTTTGCCTATAAATAAAAGGCTGTTCTAGCAATTTTTGGCATCCAAAAAATAATCTGAAAAATATGATTTTACTGTCTTGCTTTGTTCTTCTGCATAAATTCTCTTCCTATTAGTTTTTAGGAAAATTAAAGAGAGTTCAGAACACAAGGTTTTTGTTCACCGAACAAATTGTTTGGAGTGCTACTACAATTTGTGAAGATCATTGTATCTTGGGAGATAGACGCCATTTGTCCGTAAGCACCGTAGCAGGGCGAATCTATCTTAAGGACAGAGTGCCACACACTCGACTTGATCTTGTAAATTTTCATTCAATAAATTATGTAAGTTATTTATTTTATATTGTTTGATTTGGTTTCGAATTATTTATTCTACACATAAGATTATTCCAACAATCTTAAGACAGATTCGAATTATTCTGTTTACAAAATTTTTCGTTTGTTTCCGTTTCTCTTTCTTCTTCTTACAGAAATTATTTTCTGTGATTTTACAAAATAATCTTCTAGTTGGAAAACAAATAGTAGTAATATACTGTTTGACAGATAGTAGTAATATACTATCTATTTTCTTTGACAACTAGTAGTAACATACTAGTGTCATTAACAATTTAGAATATTTATTTGTGGAATTTTGTCAAAAATTAATTTTAGTTTTCAGAAATTATTTCTGAGTGTTCATTAATTAAAATTCCGTTTCAATATTTTAATTATTGAAATGTTACAAAAATTTAATTTTTTGTATGGAATTAATTTGTTTAAATAAAATTTTATTTTATTTTCAAAATAATTAGAAATAAAAGTTACAATTCTTGTTTCTTTTATTTTACAGAATTTAAAATTTTGTGTTTATGGTTTAATTTTGTGTGTAGTATAAAATTCTAATTATAATTTTGTCTTATAATTTAGAATTCATGGCTACCAAAACTGGTCAAACTAATGCTCAAACAAGTACTAGTGTGGTGGCTGCAATTGCTCCAACCCCTCCTGTTGTGACTGTGCCACTCAATCACAGTGAGAAGCCAGAGAAGTTCTCAGGAACTGATTTTAAAAGATGGCAACAGAAAATGTTGTTCTATCTTACAACTCTGAACCTGGCTCGTTTTCTTCGTGAGAATGCTCGTACCCTAAACGAGGATGAAACTGACCGGCAAGTGGTTGCTGCGGTCGATGCCTGGAAACATTTTGATTTCCTTTGCTGGAACTACATCTTGAATGGACTTGACAACACACTATACAATGTCTACAGTCCTATCAAAACAGCAAAGGAACTTTGGGAGTCCTTCGAGAAAAAGTACAAAATAGAAGATGTCGGCTCAAAGAAATTTGTGGTTGGCAAATTCCTGGACTTTGTGATGGTTGATGCTAAGACTGTGATTAGCCAAGTTCAAGATCTCTAACTCATTCTACATGACATTCACACAGAAGGCATGTCTCTCAGTGAATCCTTCCAAGTTGCTGCCTTAATTGAGAAATTACCATAAGGCTGAAAGGAATTCAAGAACTATCTGAAACACAAGCGTAAAGAAATGTCTTTAGAAGAATTGATTGTGTGTTTGAGGATTAAAGAGGATAACCGCGATTCTGAAAAGCAGGCAGGTAAGCATCCAATGGAGTCTAAGACAAATGTAGTGGAACGTGCTCCAAAAGCAAAGAAACGAAAGTTTTCTAGAGAAAGTTCATCACAAGGCTCTAAAGGGGGGGGGGGAACTAAAAAGTACAAGTATAATGGCAAGTGTTACATCTATGACAAAAAGGGACATCGGGCCAAAGATTGCCATAGCAAAGGCAAAAGCAAAAGAAGAATAAGCAAGAAGCCTACTCAAGCCCATATGACCGAAGTGGACAATATTTCCAATGGTGTAGATGACATAAATCTTTCTGCAGTCATTTTTGAGACAAACCTTGTTAGAAATCCTAAAGAATGGTGGGTGGACACTGGTACTACTCGCCACATCTGTGCCGACAAAAAGATGTTCACATCTTATTCAGTGGTGGACAATAGTGAACAACTTTTTATGGGCAACTCTTCGACTTCTAAAGTTGAAGGACAAGGAAAGATTATTTTGAAGATGACATCTGGAAAGGAACTCACTCTAAACAATGTGCTGCATGTACTGGACATTTGCAAGAATCTTGTTTCTGGATCTTTGTTGAGTAAAAATGGGTTTATGCTAGTTTTTGAAAGTGACAAGTTTGTACTTACCAAAAACGGAATGTATGTAGGAAAAGGTTACATGTCTGATAGCGTTTTCAAAATGAATGTAATGACTGATGTACCATTTGTTATTAATAAAAATATATCTTCTTCTTACTTGCTTGAGTCTTCAAATTTATGGCATGGTAGACTTGGGCATGTTAATTATGGATCTTTGCGTAGATTAATTAATATGGAATGTTTACCTAAATTTGACATTGATTCAAATCATAAATGTGAAATTTGCGTTGAGGCAAAATTATCCAAAATTCCTTTTCATTCAATTGAAAGAAGTACAGAACCACTTGAATTAATTCACAGTGACATTTGTGATTTTAAATTAATTCAAACTAGAGGTGGGAAAAAGTATTTTATCACTTTTATAGATGACTCTACTAGATATAGTTATGTTTATTTAATTCGAACAAAGGATGAAGCTTTGGAAACTTTCATTCAATACAAGAATAAAGTTGAAAATCAACTTGGGAAGAAAATTAAGAAACTTAGAAGTGATAGAGGTGGTGAATATGAATCACCTTTTGGTGAACTTTGTAAAGAACATGGAATAATTCATCAAACCACCACTCCTTACTCACCTCAGCAAAATGGGAATACTGAAAGGAAAAATAGGACTTTAAAATAAATGATTAATGTCATGTTAATAAATTCTGGATTACCTCAGAACTTGTGGAGGGAAGCAATACTTTCTGCTAATTATATACTTAATAAAGTACCCCGAAAGAAAGTGAATCAAACACCTTATAAATTGTGGCATGGAAGAGTACCATCCTACAAACACTTAAAAGTGTGGGGGTGTTTGGCTAAAGTGGCTATTCCTAGTCCTAAAAAGACTAAGATAGGTCCTAAAATAGTTTATTGCACTTTCATTGGTTATGCCATGAATAGTAACTGCATATGGATTTTTGATTCATAAGTCAGAACATTCTGAAATACATGTAAATACTATTATTAAATTTCAAAATGCGTCTTTCTTTGAACATATGTTTCCAAACAAGACTAGACAAGAGACTAGTATTAAAAAATGATCCTATGATACTATTATTAGTCATGATCAAGAACAAGATCAAGAACAAGAGCAAGAGATAGATCAAAATGAGGAAGATGAACCTAGGCGTAGTAAACGTGCTAGAACCTCAAAATCTTTTTGTCCAGATTTTCTAACATTTTTGTTAGAAAATAAGCCTTTAACTTTTAAAGTGGCTATGTCTAGTCCTGAGGCTCCTTTATGAAAAGAAGCTGTAAACAGTGAAGTTGAATCCATCCTGCAAAATCACACATGGGAATTGGTGGATTTGCCACCAGGTTGTAAACCTCTTGAGTACAAGTGGATTTTTAAAAGAAAAATGAAAGCGGATGGATCAATTGACAAATACAAGGCAAGACTTCTGGTCAAAGGTTTTAGACAAAAAGAATGTCGTAATTACTTTGACACATACTCACTGGTTACTATAATAACATCCATTAAAATGCTAATTGCTATTGCATCATTGTACAATCTAGAAATTCATCAAATGGATGTGAAAACCGCTTTCTTAAATGGTGAGTTAGATGAAGAAATTTACATGGAACAACCAGAAGGATTTTCTGTTCCTGGAAAAGAAAAGAAAGTGTGCAAATTAGTTAAATTATTATATGGTTTAAAACAAGCGCCAAAGCAATGACATGAGAAATTTGACAAAGCAATGATGTCAAATGGATTCAAAATTAATAAATGTGTTTATATTAAAAACACAGATAAACGTTATGCTATTGTATGTCTTTACGTGGATGATATGCTCATCATAGGCAGTAATAATGACATGATTAAAACTACCAAGAAAATGTTGAATAAACATTTTGACATGAAAGGCATGGGGATTATTGATGTAATTCTTGGTATGAAAATTACCAAAATATCATAAGGTTATGCTTTGTTACAATCTCATTGCATTGAGAAAACACTTGACAAATTCAGCAAAGATGATGATCATCTTGTTAGAACACCTCTGGATGTTAATTTGTTTCTTTCTAAGAATATACAGGAAAGTATTTCTTTTTTAGAGTATGCCCAAATTATTGGAAACTTAATGTACTTGATGAACTGCACTCGCCCGGATATAGTTTATGCAGTAAGTAAATTAAGTAAATATACGAGTAACCCAGGAGTAGAACACTGGAAAGAAATTATAAGGGTTCTAAGATATCTCCGATTTACTCGTAATATTGGGCTGAATTATACTAGATATCCAGCAGTACTTGAAGGTTACTGTGATGCAAACTGGACATCGGATACTAGAGACTCAAAATCCACCAGTGGGTATATTTTTAGTCTTAGTGGGGCAGTTGTATCTTGGAAATCTTCCAAATAGACTTGCATTGCTAGGTCTACTATGGAATCAGAATTCATAGCTTTAGATAAAGCTGGGGAAGAAGCAGAATGACTTCGCCACTTCCTTAAAGATATTCCAATATGGCCAAAACTAGTGCCTGCTATATGCATATATTGTGATAATCAATCAAAAATTGGTACAGCAAAAAGTCATATGTATAACGGTAAGTCACGACACATTCGTCGTCGACATAACTGTCACGACCCAAACCCGTCCTTGTAAGTTTAGCACCGTAACCGGCCAGTAATCCGTGGATTACCAAAGGCCTCTGAACATATTAGCAAATAATAAGGGGTTGCGGAAGCAATAATACAAAATAGACAAGGTCCAATGAGCTGTGATAACGTACATGGGACGTAACATTTCAAACTTATTTATATATATACATAAACATGCCAGTCCAGATACACAATATTTACAAAATGTGCATCCCAAGACCTGACTGTACAAACAGTTACAGAGACTAGCATGAATACAAAAAAAAAAAAAAAAAACAGCCATGGCATTAGGCTTCGTTCGGAACCTTCGCGAGAGGCACAACAGTTGGCGGACAAAAACATAACAGAAGGCCGTCAACTCTGGCCCTGGTCATGTGCCAGCTCACCTACATACATAATATAAATAGTGAGCGAAAGCCCAGTGAATAATAACAGAGTAAAGGGTTTCAATGAATGAATTCGTACAGATTCAGAAATCATAATTCAGTTTCATCTCAAATCATAATTTGTCCAGATCATATACAGACAGAAATCATAAGTCATGATTAAGTTTACATGATACATCCATTAGCATTAATAGAACAAAACAGAATAGAACATATACACGTGAGGTTACGAATAACCAGTTCCATTATGGAACCTTCAAATCCGGGTAACAGAACAGAAGCTGAGCCCCCGTGACAGGGTCTCCGGTACGGGTAACAGAGTGCAGACAGAAATAAGTTCCATCAAGGAACCCCTGATACTGGGTAACAGCAAACAAATATCACATGATGCTAAGGATGTCACGAGTACATATCAGAAATTGAACAATCATTCATTGTACAGAACATATCATTTCAGAAAACAGATCTTGTTTTATCACACAGAAAGTAGACACAGTTTGAACATAACTTTACTAAGTTATTACTCACAGTTGGCCTTGAAACAAATAGACGGAGCAGATTAGTCAGACAGAACGCGGCACGTGACCTACAAACATATAATAGACACACACTTGAAACACACGTTCTATTTGTACAAAACTTACTTCATTGGCTCTTAATGTGTTTCTAACCCTTCATCCTTACTATGGAGTCTTAATCAAGGCCTAGGAATGCCTAGGATGGAATGAGGATGCAAAGATGCCTTGGAAAACATTTTTCAAAACTTGCTGAAAACGGGGGTCTCACTCGAGCGTGGCTTTCTTCGCTCGAGCGAGCTTATCAAAACAGAGGGGTCGCTCGCGCGTAAACTCCTTCACTCGAGCGATCTGTAAAAATGCAAAAGTACTGGTTGTTGAAATTTTATGCTCGATGCTTGCTCGAGCGTGAGACACAGCTCTTCGGTCGAGCGTAGGTCTTGTCGCTTGAGCGTGCGTCTGCGTGCACCAAAAATCTAAGAGCTTTCAATTTACGCTTGAGCCACCATTCCTTCGCTCGAGCATAGCTCTGAACAAACAGCGGTAGCTCGAGCGTGGATTCCTTTGCTCGAGCGAGGAAGCCAAATTCTGGAATTTCCAGATTTACCTCCCAAGCTCAAACCAAGCAGTCAACACCTCAAAACTCGACCTCTTGGGCCCATTTTCTGGAAAACACTTGTAAACTCATAGTATAAGATGTTTCAAAGATCAATTTTCAAAATCAAGGCCCAAAGGTGAGTCAATTGAACACAATTTCAAATAAAACTTCAAGAACATAACTTAAATGTAACATGCAAGAATCTCATTGAAACCAAACCCTCCCAAACATGATCAAACTTGATAATTTGATGGAAAACAAGATGAATGACCACAATGTGAGTGAAATTAACACATGCATGGAAGAAATCTTAGAATTCAAACTCAAAGCATGGAGATTTATGCATGCATGCATGAATTATTCCTTAATTCAACATTTTAAGCCATATCTTGGCTCTAGACTTCAAAATTATCATGGACCATGCAAGACACAACTTAAATTCATAAACCAAAGGATGAATATCCTACCTTAGGCCTTCAATTTCAAGTATGGAAGCTCAAATATGCAATCTCTCTTCAAGTCTTCTAATTTCAAGCAAGAATTCTAGATGAATTCAATGTCTCCAACTCTCTAGCTCTCTCTCACGTTTGGTCTAGGAGGATGGATGAAAAATGATGGCAACAATTGTAAATCAAGACTAAACAATTGGTCTAGCAAAAACCACCTAATGGCATTTTGGTAATTAAGCCATCTAATGTAATTTAACGTTATTTACTCTAATTTAATCGTTCCAAATCAAATTTTAATTAAACCTACCATAAAGTTCTATAAATCCTAACTAACACTTAACACAAATCAATTTCGGAATCGGGCGCCAATAAGGCTTTCAATTCGCAGTTCAAAGTCAAAACATGAACAGATCATTTTATGGCAACACAGATAGAAACACAAAGATAATGCAATTTATATGCTAATTAATTTTGGATTCCTTCTAAATTACCATCAGACATAATTAATCATGAATTAGCATTATTCGGAGGTCGGGGTTATTACAGTCTTCCCCCCTTAAAAGAGTTTGGTCCTCCAAACTCGAATTACCTTCATTCGGAATCAACATTGGATCCAATGGGAACAAATCCGGATATCTCTTCATCATGTCTTCCTTGGTTTCCCAAGTTGCATAGTGTAACAGCGCCCGCGTGGGCCTCATGCTACAGTTCGGACTCAATTTGTGTCACGGTTCTTAATCTGAACCAAAGAGTCCAAATCTGGCAAATCGTTTTGAGAAACAGATTTTTGAAAAAGTAGTGCCAAACATGGACTGCTTTGCCAGATACAGAGTCGCCACCTAAATATTTTTTATGGGAGAATTTAGGAAACCCTGACTCGGTGCCGAAGGCCACATGTCCGTCATCACCGGAGTTGTCTCGGCTCGGGAGCTTGGGTACGATCGGGGAAGGTCAGCTATGAGCACCCCCTTTCGCCCGGTCCGAAGACCGGCCTCTACTAACCGTGATATCCGTTTTTGAAAACTTTATGTGTTCTTAAACCAATTGTTAGCCTAGAATTACTATGTTATGCGTGCGGCAAACAAGTATAGACCGAATCGCCCAAATTGGAAATAAAACACTTTATGTTCGTTTTTGAAAATGGTTTGCTACTCGCAAGTAGGCTAAAATGCAGATTTTGCCACCCTCAAGTGGGCTTTTAGAGAAGATGATTTTGCCACTATCTAGTGGGCTTAAAACTCACAGTTTTAATGCATTATTCCAATTTAGGTAATTCAACCTCCATCCACAGGCATTCAAGCAGTTATATCACATAAGCAGCTAGCCTCATGGTAATCATACTGTCATGGCAACACTCACACGCATGCGATATACTAAAGCATAAAAGCTTACCTAGTACTCCGAGCCAAAACAGAAACTAGTTAATAATCATATGCATGATCCTAGTTCATGTTAAGATGGCTAATGCAACACATGCAAGATGCAACTAAGATAGGCTCGGCTAATCTACAATGACATGTGAAATGCTTCAACTAACACGTATTCAATTTGGAATTGAAATACAAATGAAGTTAGAATGATGCGCCGAGCCCGGTGCATGCAAGGCAAATGTATGAATGCACGCATGCATAGCATAAGGTATGCTAAAATAAATGTGCCCTAATCTACCATCATAAGCTGGTAAATAAAAGGGAAGAAAGAAATGGGGATTGGAAGACATACACACACTCACCCACACTTATTACATGTTTACCCTCACTCAGAGGGTTCGAATTAATATTACAGTCCCAAAATAATGAACAAATAAAATTATTACAAAATTTCCTAATTACTTAAAAAAAAGGAAGCAAAAGAATGAAGAGGGTGGCCACAGCCTCTGCCTCGGGGCGCGCAGATGATGCATGCTCGAATCCGTCCTGCCCGGAAAACCCGTACTATACTCTTGTCGCCTCTGTTTGTACTGCCTTGTCTTTCTGAAAATTTCCAAAGTGCTGGAACAAGCTCTCTGCATCCTGCAGAGCACCACCGGCCAGATAGAATTGCCACCGGCACTCCAAAATTCCCGTCGGCACTTTATCAGATTCATCGGCACTCCAGATAGTGCCGGTCGGCACTAAATTCTGCCGGTCGGCAGAAACTTCCTGCAATAGACAATTTGACAGCAAACAGAGGACATGCAGTGCATAGTATGGAGTTTTTGGACACATGTAAGCATGGTCCTACTTCTTATCATATTTTGGACTCAAAGAAGCATGACTTTCGATCCTTGAATCATCAATGGTACATGGTGAGTCAAAGGATCGAATTTTCCATTTGATATGAAAATGCATGCAACAAACAACATGAAAACCGAGGCCTTATCAAGTTAAAGTCAAAGGTCCCGATGACCGGGAATCAAGGCGCGTTGCATCACTTGAAGTATGAATGGTCCTTGATTCCCACACTTGGTTTGACACCCCAAACCAAGTAAATGCAATGCATGTAATGCTCACAAGCCTCAAATGTAACATGCCACCAAGATATAAAACACAACAAGCATTATGCAATTATCATGACAAAATGTATGATACCAAGCGCACAAGATACAAACATGATGCAAACATGGAGCAAATTGACCATGGAATTGATGTGCTACAAAGCTTAATGGAACAAATATGCAACAAACATGGGGCAAGCATGCAAGAGGGCTTGAAGTGGCAAAGGGGAAGGCCCTTACCCTTCTCAAAACAGTGGCCAAAAGTGCTTAAAATGATAGACAATCAACTCATGTTAACAAGCAAACTTATGGTCCCAAAGCTAAGACACTAAAGGAGACAACTTACCCCCACCAACATGGCCATTCATGGCATGATCAAAACAAGTAAAACAGAGTTTTGGCATGCAACATAGGACCCCAAAAAACTCCTAATATGGCAGCTAAAATATCTCCCATGAAACAAATACACCAAGGCTCAATCTTAGGCATAGGAAGACACAACCTCAAGATATGGAAAAGACCATGCATGCACACATGTAGGCATGATTTTTAGACTAAAATGGCATGGCAAACAACCTCCACTCATCAAAGTAGACCAACCAAAGCACTTATGACTCATATACTTGAGGGCTCACAAGCCAAAATACATAGCAACCAT
Organism: Camellia sinensis; assembly: GCF_055761805.1. Classification (NCBI taxonomy): domain Eukaryota; kingdom Viridiplantae; phylum Streptophyta; class Magnoliopsida; order Ericales; family Theaceae; genus Camellia; species Camellia sinensis. Next base: position 68,965,766 of record NC_138972.1, read on the forward strand.
AACAAATACGCCAAACATGACCAAGTTGATAACCAACAGATTTTAAGCATGGAAAAACAATGCTAAATGCCTCATGGAACCAAGCCAACACACACAAAAATCATGGCCTAATCATGGGATGTATTTCTAAGCAAGATGGAGCAATACAAAGCAAGTATCACAAGCATACAAGAGGGCCCAAATCCGACCAAAAACAGAGGTTATGTAAGACCTAAGATGCCTAAAAAAGTACTGAAATGAAGCCAAGAAACAACAAGCACACATGCTATCCTTTTGAGCCCAAAAAGCAAGGAAACAAAACCATAAAGGGAGAGGGGTGTCCCTCCCCTATGCAAGACTTCAAACCAACTTTTTTGACACTAAAATACACTAATTTTTAGTGATCAAAAGATCAAGAGGCTGAAGTGCACAAAACCTTATCAAAATGGCACCAAAATAGGCTAAACAAGGCCTAAGAGGGTGAGTTTGCAATCTAACCACAAAGTGACCTTAATGAAAGTGTTAGAGCAGGAAAATATGAGCCTTTTTTATGTTATACACAAGAGCCAAAACAATAAACAAAATAGGTAGAAAATCAAAGCAAGTTTGGGGAATAAAAGGGAAGATGCTCACCCTTGAAGAACCCTTGAAGAACAAATGGCCTAACCTCCTTCTTTGGATCAAAACCAGTCCAAAACTCAAGAAACAACTCCCCCAAGTCCCTCAATCTCGGACTAAGGTGTAATAGTGTGTGTAATGGTGCAAAAGTAAGGTAAAACACACCTTTTGGGCCGAGAAACACACACAAGAAGGGAGAGGGAGAGAGGTATAGAGATAATATGTATCTATATCTCTAAAGGCTGATTTTGCTTCTGTTTTTTCTAACCTAGAACCAAGAGGAAAGCCTCCCTCTTATAAGGATCCCTCTTGCAAAGCTTATTCAACAAGCTTGGCTAGAGGGAAATCCCTCCATACACGTGTATGGAGGGGAAAGGAGTTGGTGCCAGCTATCACAGCTGGCACAAAATATCTCCATAAAGTGGAGGAACAGTGGTCGGCTGCCCAAAAAAGCTATTTTGGCAAAAAAAGGTGCCGACCGGCAACATATTATGCCGACCGGCAATAAAGTGTGCCGACCGGCAAACAAAATTGCCGATGGAAGAAAAAGACCAGCCGGTGGCCTCCAGCCACTGCCGGTGGTGTATGGGGGTGTCTCACAAAGCATTCCCTGCCCTTCTAAGGCAAAACAAAAGTGTTCGGTGCCAAACTAGACACTAAACAGTCGAGTTCGGGGATCCTGAGGCAAGGCGCGCGAGCCGAGACCTCCGGGAACTCCAAACGAACACAATCATGGATGATCACCGAGTGTTCAAACGATGACGTCCAAGTCTTGAGGACGGTCAAAAATGGGGTGTCTACAGTTGCCCCTCTTTGACAGAACTCGAAAGTCATAACAATGACGGGAGTGAATGTCAAAGCCCAGAGACGACCCATTTTTGACAAGGCCGAAGACTTAGACAAACATGCAATACAAATAAGATATGCGCCCGAAGGCAGGGGCAAAATGCAAGACAATGCACGGAGCCGAGCATAACTTATGATCATGCAAAGAAAGCTGTAACGAAGCAAACATGCAACAGTTTTAAGCTAGCATACCAAACTACACTACAATGCAGAAAGGACGTAAGAGAATTATGGAATTCTCAAAATGTCTCACTCGGGAGATACAATACCTGTCCGGTTCGTCTGGTCGCACCAGCCTCAAGTGAACCGTACATACAATATCGTGCCTGAAAAGAAAACAAACTTAACAGGTACAATATGGTTAGCAACATGCATGACAATGCAAAATGGATGCAAAACGAAATGCAATATATACAAAACAATGTATAAACAATGCAAATGAAGATGCAATGTATTTGAAACAATGCAAGCTACATGCAAAGCATTTGGATCGTGATCCAATCACGAGCGGTTCGAAACCACACCTATGTCAAATAGATTGATGGAGATAATAAGTCTGTCTACCATAGAACGGTCAACTGAACTATGAGTATTGTAGACAGACGCAAGAACAAGCATTGGGTGGAATTGACATAAGTGGGGAAACAACCCGCTGGAGGAAGGACTACGATCCTAATGCCGGATGCAAAAATTACACTACAATGTAATGGATAGATATGGCACGCAGGCCAAACCAAATCTTGCCTAGGAAAGGCATGCATACATACAAGCCATGTGTAACACAGAAAAGGTGCCGCAACCCTCAACCAACATATCAACGTGGAATCGGCGCGATACACATACAGAACTGTGTTTTAACATGAAAAGTAAGGGCACATACCGGACCAAGCTCAACCTGGAAAGGCGCAAGCCAAAGGCGGAAGGTGATGCAATGAATGCATGCAATCTACAATGCAATATTTACAAATATGCAATGGAATGGATACAATGGATATGGCATACAAGCCAAACCAAATCTTGCCTAGGAAAGGCATGTATACATACGAGCCATGTGTAACACAGAAAAGGTGCCGCAACCCTCAACCAACATATCAACGTGGAATCGGCGCGATACACATACAGAACTGTGTTTTAACATGAAATGTAAGGACACATACCAGACCAAGCTCAACCTGGAAAGGCGCAAGCCATAGGCGGAAGGTGATGCAATGAATGCATACAAACTACAATGCAAGTGCATGACAATGCACTATGATGCAATGACTATGATTGCAACTTTCCCTATCTTACCAACAGGGTGATATACTAGGTTGGTTCAGTATCCAGAACTGAGGCGTAGACATGCCGTCTCAACCTATGGGGCTTCCATACAGATTTCAAGCCGAGGGTAAACCCCTGGGTATTTAAACCAGACTTTAGTCTCGGAACTCCCGAACCTTTGCGTTCTAGGCATAAGCCGTTCGAACTCTAGTTTCCACCGTCCCAGTTGGTCTTCTAGGAACTCATCGCAAGCACAGACTGGTGGCTTTACCAGACCACCGAAAAGTCATTCGGGCACGACAAACACCGAAGGAATTGCACCTTCAGAGGATTTAAGGTCTCCTAGACCGGACGTGTTTAAGGTCTCGCCAGACCAGAATGCAAAATGTATGCATGACAATGCATGTTTTTGTTTGTTTTTTTTTTTGAAATGCAAATGATGCAAGTGAAATGCATGTTGCATGGAATGCGCGACAACACGCGGCTTAAGATATGTACAAAGCAATAGTGTGCACACCAATGCAATAAAGGTCTTGCACCTTCCAAGGATTTAAGGTCTCCTAGACCGTACGTGTTTAAGGTCTCGCCAGACCATGCGTGTTTAAGGTCTCGCCAGACCACGGGGGTATTTACAAGACGCGTGACAATGCGCTGAAGGTTTCGCACCTCCAAAGGATTTAAGGTCTCCTAGACCGTTCGTGTTTAAGGTCTCGCCAGACCGTGCGTGTTTAAGGTCTCGCCAGACCGTGCGTTGCACGATGGTATGATGTGCAAGATAGCGCTATGCGCGAGTGCACAGGACAGTGCGATGGAATGCATGCAAAATGCAATGAGATGCGCAAAACAGCGCAAACAATTTTGAAATGCACAAAACAGTGCAATGCGCAGAACAGCGCGAACAATTCAATGCACAAAACAGTGCGATGCGCAAAACAGCACGAACAATACAATGCACAAAACAGTGCGATGCGCAAAACAGCGCGAACAATACAATGCACAAAACAGTGCGATGCGCAAAATAGCGCGAACAATACAATGCACAAAACAGTGCGATGCGCAAAACAGCGCGAACAATACAATGCACAAAACAGTGCGATGCGCAAAACAGCGCGAAGGAAATGTAATGCACTAACAAGTGCGATGCGCAAAATAGCGCGAACAAAATACAATGCACTAACAAGTGCAAGTAAGGTGCGCATGATAGCGCGAGCAAATGCAATGCACAAAATAGTGCGATGCGCAAAATAGCGCGAAGGAAATGTAATGCACAAAATAGTGCGATGCGCAAAATAGCGCGAACAAAATGTAATGCACTAACAAGTGCGATGCGCAAAATAGCACGAACAAAATACAATGCACTAACAAGTGCAAGTAAGGTGCGCATGATAGCGCGAGTGAATGCATGTTCTATGCAAATGAGGTGCATTTTCTATGCAAGTATGGAAGAGTGCATTTTCTATGCAAAAGATACGAGCATTTTCTATGCAAGAAACAGGAGCATATTCTATGCAATATTGAAAGAAAATTCTATGCAGAATCGAAAGAAAACATATTCTATGCAATGGAAGGGCATCAAACATGTACTCTGGTGCCTCCGATTTACCTTTCGGAGGACTTTGTAATACGCTCAGCTCAAAAGGGGACACCCTGTTTATGTTGGCAAGAGATAACATCTGCTGTTGCTTTAATTGTCATTCTGACTTGAAGCAGGCTTACACTTGGGGTCGAGATACACTCATACTCCAGAGAGATGGTGAGGCCTGAGAAGGTGCACCTGGAATGCAGTCTCGGATCTTGCCAAAGCTGGAACACCCTAAGATGCTCCGAATTTTCCTTTTTCTTTTGCTTTGCAGTCTGGAACCTACATAGCTTCAGATAGGTCCTTGTTCTACTGTTCACACTTATCGGGGGTGGACCCTGCAGTTTTATGAAAGAACAAATACTGTTTTGCACAAATGTGGAGAATGGCACAGCACTCTGAGCACAAGATGATTTTTTTTTGGAAATTGAGAAATGAGTTCTTAACCGGGTATTGAGCCGATGACTGGCCACAACCAAAACGACTCGACAAGGGAAAAACAAAGGTAAACAACCTAAACACGTCGAGACACGCTCGGAACGACTCAAAGCAAGAATCGAGACAAACAAAACAAAAGACACGACACACAGACGTGCACAGGGAGCCTGTTTCACCGGGTATTATTCCCACCCTTTCTCATTTGTGATTCTCACATCACTCGGCTCTCAAGCTCGGTTTTTCTCTCAAAACCCTTTTCTCGCTTTTTCTCTCAGCGCACATCTCTCTATTCTTTAATCTCTCATTTTTCATCCCTCCCCTGGGTGGTTGATGGATAAGCTGGAAATTGTGGGCTCTTGCCCCTGGTATTTTACCAGACTCTTGTTCACAACAGTAAGTTTCTCCCATAGAGGGGTTGTGCTACAACTGGGTGTGTAGCAAATCTGCAGCTAACATCGGTTGATGATGCCCTGCTGGGGAGTTCGGACGTGGTTAGATCTGTCCAGATGAGGGAGTGGAACATCTCGCCCCATTCCAGTTCGTGCTTCGTACTTGACTTGATTCCTCGTTGCTTGGAGGATGAGAGAGCTTTTAGCCCTTTGCTGTTGACTTCAGTTGTGCCCTTTCTGGCAGATGCACTGACAACGGGGGAAAGACAGGAAGCCTGACTCAACTGTGCCCCTAGTTCATTATTTTGACAATTTTTTGTTTTTGTTTTCTACTAAAACAATTTTGACCAACATGAGAGTCAGATTAACACACTTGTTCGATTTTTGATTTGAAAATCATGCAAGTCAGGCTATGAGCACTGAAAATTTTCCTTTTTTGGGTCCAAGAAATGGTCCAGTTTTTGGAAAAGATGGAACAATTTTCGAGAAAATTAGTCAACCTCAGTAAAAATTCTCAAAAACTATTTTTGCAAATGGCCAATGCTTAACAAGCACGGAACCCACTCTTGAGACGCACAACCTCGGATTTGGACAAAAATTGCCCTCTTGCTCGAAGAGAGCTGTATGGCAACGGAAAGTTGCCCCTTGTTTGGACGGCACCGCAGCGCATTGAATGGCAACGGAAAGTTGCCCCTTGTCTGAATGGCACCGTAGTGTATTGTAATCAGTCCTCAGAGCGACGATTGCAACCGAACTCCCGGATACAGAAAAGACAAAGATGACTAGAACCATTACATGGACACAGTTGAATTTGAAGTGTTTTAGGGCTGGACTTCAGAATGAAGTTGCCTACGTATCCCAAAGATGGGAATCAAGCCTTACGTAGTTCGGGGTTAAGGTACACTCGGGTATTTAACCTCTCCTTTTTAGGCTCTAACTTTTGCCAAGGCGCCCAATGCGGGTTTTCAACCTTGCGAGCTTTGTTTTTCTTTTCTTTTCAATTCTTTTCATTTCTTTTCTTTTCGTGTCTTTTCATTTCATTTCTTTTCATTTCATTTTCTTTTTGTTTTCATTTTCTTTTTTTTTTTTGCATTTTTTCTTTGCATTTTTTTCTTTTTTGTATTTTTCTCTTGCTCTAACTTTTGCCTGGGTCGCCCTTCCGGGTTTTCGGCCCAGCGAGCCTCTCAAAGGGTAAAAGTGTAATTTGGTCCACGCCAAATGGTTGTAGGATTTTGAAGCCATCCGTATCCAGGAGAGTGGCTGCTGATTTGCAAGAGGACTCATCTTCGGCTCTTCGAGCACATCTGACATTTTTGCCCCTAGTTTGAAGGGTACTTCTGTTCTAGCTTTGCAAGCTTCTTTTGATGACATCTGATCTTCTTGGTCTGACTTCCCTGGCCTCTTGTTCAAGGGCTGCTTCGAATCTGGCCACACAGGCCTCATATGGCGGTTGACCATTGAACATTCTGAATTTAAGTCCGAGGTTTGAAAACAAATGGACAGAATCTTGAGGCTGAGAGCGATCCTAGGCTGCACAATCTCAAGAGCGATTCCACACAAGTCTTCACAGGACTGCGCAAAACATTTTTCGAAAGTTTTTAAGAAAGCGACAAATCGCTCACGCTGAAGACAGTGTGGGACCAATCTGGATCAAGCCAGGATCCTTCTCAGTACTCACATTAACAAACATGATCTCATTCATTAAAGGCTTAGCATGCCTCTCTTTCTCTCAAATGATCAAATTTTTGCAAAAACCTGAGGAATTCCTTCCTCTTCGTTTTCATCACAATGTTCAAAAACAGCTTCGAAAAACTTAGGTCAACGCAATGACTTAAAAGCACAGAGAAGCAGGTGAAATGCACTGTCGTCATTCAAACTTTAGGCATAACTGGCACACGGCAGAAGCAAACACAAGAGTATGAAAATTGCTGCTGTTCCATTCAAATCTGTTGGCATAACTGGCTCCAAGGCAGAAACAGACTCAAAAGAAGGCAAAAAGACAAACGCAAAACAAGATAGTGATGTCCGAGGTAACACCCCCGGAATCACCTGACTTTTAACAAAACAGGACTGACTCGATACACCAAGACAGACCCGACTGACTCAGTATGAAAAGACTGACTCAATACAAATTGAGAAGACTGACCCAATACCCAAGTCAGCATGTACAAAACTAGCATTCACAAATGCTCAAAATAGTGTGTGCCATACACCATATCTGGAGTAAATCGAGCGCCATCCGCAGGTGGTTCATCCCCCGATCACATCACATTATCCCCCAGGTTCACTGATCCAATGACGATAGACTTCGCTGAGTTGGTGCGGCGATGACCTTATTGTCAATCAGATCTTGTATTTCGTGGCGAAGACGGAAACAACCATCAGTGACATGGCCGACTTGCTGATGAAAGGCACAGTACTTGGTCGGATCATGGGAGGAAGGAAGTCTATCTGGCAGTGGTCGCGGCTCCAAGGGTTTCAAATTCCCCTCTCTAATCAAGATCCTAAAGGCCGCTGATAGAGACATGTACAGTGGTGCGAACACCCTCTGGCCTCGAGGTGGATATTTTGAGGTTTGTGGAGTTTTGCTGGATACACCAGCAAAGGGATTGGCAGGCGTTGACTGGGTTTGCTGATCATTTCCGAGCACGGGATTAGGGCTGAAAGGAACATTCCTCGCACAAAGGCCCTTCTCCTGGCTTGCCCCTTGATTCAGACTGCTCTCATTCTGAGTGGCGAAAGTGTCATCCACAGCTTTTGTAACAACTACGAGGACTTGCTCTTTGTTCAGTCCCTCAGCTTTCAAAGCCTCAATATCCCACCGAAGGTGTTCATGGGGGCCAATGCCTGCCCCTACCTTGCTCTTACCCGTCGCTTCCACTTTGTCAAGAGGTTGGCCTTCTTCCAATGCAACCCGTCCCAAAGTTGGGGGGCCTTTAGACATGAACTCCCTGGTACGTGATGTGGTTGATGATGGGGCCAAAACCCCAAAGGCTAGATCTGCCACAGTTCTCTGAAGATCTTCGATCATCTTCATCAGCTCAGAAGTAGTGAGTTCATGGGTTTGAGATAATTGGGGTTCAGATGCACCCATCATGCATAAGTTCATGCTTTCCGGGATAAACACCTCAGGCTTGGGTAGATGGGCCGGGGTGATGTATACGCTGGGGTCGTAAGGGACGGCCAGTGTGTGGATCAAATTGAGATGTGGATGAGGTACTTGGTCATCGGGGGCTAAAGGTGGAGCTATCGTCCGGTTGTCGATGAGATTTTGGACCTCATGACGAAGGCAGTAGCAACGGTCGGTGCCATGACCGCGCTGCTGATGGTACATACAGTACTTGGAGGGATTATGTCTGGCTGGAAGTGGGTTAGGCAGAGGTTGAGGATCGAGGGGTTTGAGATGCCCTCTTTCCATCAAGGCTTTTAGTGCTCTAGTCAGGCTCATATAGAGGGGAGTGAAAGTTCTGCCCTGAGCTTGGGCTGGACCGGCTGTTTGTAGGCTTGGTTTGGCAAAAGGGCTGGCTATGGCGACTGCATTGATCTCGGTGGGTTTGGGAATGACGCTACTACCAACATTGGTACTCCCTGCAATCGCCCTCCTTGTCGGTTCACTTGTTCTGGGAATGATTCCACTGTTGAACGCATTCTCGACCTGAACCCCCAGTTCATGCAAACTTTTGAAAGTGAATAATGGAGCGACTATCAACTTTTGCAACATATCATGCTCGAGGTTTCGCACCATCATTTGCACTTGATCCCTCTCAGAAGGGCGATCTGTCATCTGTGCTGCCTTTGCCCTCCACCTTGCAACAAATTCCACAAAAGGCTCTGTTGGGTTCTGGCGGGTTGTTTCAAGCTCTTGCATGGTCATTTCAACTTGGGTATTGTAGGAATACTGATCAACAAAGGCCTCAGCCAATTCTTCCCAGTCTTGCTTCACTTTGTCCTCCAACTTAGTGTACCAAGTAGCTGCTACACCCGACAGGGTTCTTCCATATAGAGAGAGTTTCTGTGGCTTAGTCAGTCCCATCGGCTTTAGGACATCCAAGAAAAGTCGGATATGTACCATTGGATCTCCAGACCCGTCGAAACGGTCAATACATGGCATTTTGAATCTGTCTGGGAGCCGAACGGCAGCCTCGGTGTGCCCATCCTCAATGTCGGGAATGGAGTTAAGGCCCTGGGCCTTTTTGAATTGCTTCTCAAGGTTCGCAATCTTCACTGTAGTCGGGTTGAGCTCATTAACATGAAAGGGTCGAAGCCTCTCAGTAGGCTGCACCAGGGGTCTGAGCACCTGAGCTTGAGTCAACCTTTCCTGAGAATTCAGACACTGCAAATCTTCAACCGGCGGAAGTGGGTCAAAGTTTGGCTGGGGTTCCAAAGCTGGATGTGAGGCAGATACCCCAGGTGGGCGCTGCGTTTCAATACTGGTCTCAGCCTGCATGGCAGTTCCCTGATTTAACGCTGCTATCACGGCCACAAATTCTTCTGAACCCTGTGCCATCATGGTCTGCTGAGTCCGAACAAAGGTGATGTGGCTGATGACTGTCGGATCAGATGAACCAATGAGCCCTGTTTGGCCCTTCTTTACCTTGCCTCGGCAAAAGAACATTGGTTGCCCTTGAATTGAATTTCTGACCTAACAAAGTCTATCAGCACTAGTCCAATGTACCCGGGGGATATCGGAGCCTTCTGAAGCTATGGTTCCAGGACTACCTTGCAAAAGAGAAAACAGACAGCATTTCAGCTCGGATATGATCATAGTGGAATGACTGTGCTCAACACTGATCACTGCTCCCCAAATATCTATCCCAAAATTGATACCCTCAGGTAAAACTGATTCCCCAAATACTGATGCCCACAGGCCTGATGCCCAAACTTGCAAACTGAAATATGCATTCCTATAGAGATACACTCTAAAAGCACATTGCAAGTAAGAGAGAGCCAAAACATCCCTATGTTGGGGTAGGGTTTCCCTGTCCTATTTTGTCAGGAGCTAGGGTTTCACTATGCACACAGCAGTTTCAAACAACTTAGCATCGGGTAAGCAACCTGTCCTACTTTGGAATGGTCACTATGGATTCCGAATATGCACTAGGTCGAATGGTCAAAAGGGTGCCCCGATAAAACCGGGGTTTGCGTTCCCATACTGGCAGAGCCCATAGCCGGTCAGCCTTATGGACATGCCTTGACAAGACAAGCCTCCGGCAAACCGTTCAGGAATGGCAGATGGCAAACACTGTGTTCCTAGGCGCACCAATGCACATGCAATGCAAAGAAACACATAAGTGTAATCAAAACAGGATATCACGAGTTCGAGTCAAGCTCTCTAAATTTCCCCAGTGGAGTCGCCAGAAATTGTAACAGCGCCCGCGTGGGCCTCAGGCTACAGTTCGGACTCAATTTGTGTCACGGTTCTTAATCTGAACCAAAGAGTCCAAATCTGGCAAATCGTTTTGAGAAACAGATTTTTGAAAAAGTAGTGCCAAACATGGACTGCTTTGCCAGATACAGAGTCGCCACCTAAATATTTTTTATGGGAGAATTTAGGAAACCCTGACTCGGTGCCGAAGGCCACATATCCATCATCACCGGAGTTGTCTCGGCTCGGGAGCTTGGGTACGATCGGGGAAGGTCAGCTATGAGCACCCCCTTTCGCCCGGTCCGAAGACCGGCCTCTACTAACCGTGATATCCGTTTTTGAAAACTTTATGTGTTCTTAAACCAATTGTTAGCCTAGAATTACTATGTTATGCGCGCGGCAAACAAGTATAGACCGAATCGCCCAAATTGGAAATAAAACACTTTATGTTCGTTTTTGAAAATGGTTTGCTACTCGCAAGTAGGCTAAAATGCAGATTTTGCCACCCTCAAGTGGGCTTTTAGAGAAGATGATTTTGCCACTATCTAGTGGGCTTAAAACTCACAGTTTTAATGCATTATTCCAATTTAGGTAATTCAACCTCCATCCACAGGCATTCAAGCAGTTATATCACATAAGCAGCTAGCCTCATGGTAATCATACTGTCATGGCAACACTCACACGCATGCGATATGCTAAAGCATAAAAGCTTACCTAGTACTCCGAGCCAAAACAGAAACTAGTTAATAATCATATGCATGATCCTAGTTCATGTTAAGATGGCTAATGCAACACATGCAAGATGCAACTAAGATAGGCTCGGCTAATCTACAATGACATGTGAAATGCTTCAACTAACACGTATTCAATTTGGAATTGAAATACAAATGAAGTTAGAATGATGCGCCGAGCCCGGTGCATGCAAGGCAAATGTATGAATGCACGCATGCATAGCATAAGGTATGCTAAAATAAATGTGCCCTAATCTACCATCATAAGCTGGTAAATAAAAGGGAAGAAAGAAATGGGGATTGGAAGACATACACACACTCACCCACACTTATTACATGTTTACCCTCACTCAGAGGGTTCGAATTAATATTACAGTCCCAAAATAATGAACAAATAAAATTATTACAAAATTTCCTAATTACTTAAAAAAAAGGAAGCAAAAGAATGAAGAGGGTGGCCACAGCCTCTGCCTCGGGGCGCGCAGATGATGCATGCTCGAATCCGTCCTGCCCGGAAAACCCGTACTATACTCTTGTCGCCTCTGTTTGTACTGCCTTGTCTTTCTGAAAATTTCCAAAGTGCTGGAACAAGCTCTCTGCATCCTGCAGAGCACCACCGGCCAGACAGAATTGCCACCGGCACTCCAAAATTCCCGTCGGCACTTTATCAGATTCATCGGCACTCCAGATAGTGCCGGTCGGCACTAAATTCTGCCGGTCGGCAGAAACTTCCTGCAATAGACAATTTGACAGCAAACAGAGGACATGCAGTGCATAGTATGGAGTTTTTGGACACATGTAAGCATGGTCCTACTTCTTATCATATTTTGGACTCAAAGAAGCATGACTTTCGATCCTTGAATCATCAATGGTACATGGTGAGTCAAAGGATCGAATTTGCCATTTGATATGAAAATGCATGCAACAAACAACATGAAAACCGAGGCCTTATCAAGTTAAAGTCAAAGGTCCCGATGATCGGGAATCAAGGCGCGTTGCATCACTTGAAGTATGAATGGTCCTTGATTCCCACACTTGGTTTGACACCCCAAACCAAGTAAATGCAATGCATGTAATGCTCACAAGCCTCAAATGTAACATGCCACCAAGATATAAAACACAACAAGCATTATGCAATTATCATGACAAAATGTATGATACCAAGCGCACAAGATACAAACATGATGCAAACATGGAGCAAATTGACCATGGAATTGATGTGCTACAAAGCTTAATGGAACAAATATGCAACAAACATGGGGCAAGCATGCAAGAGGGCTTGAAGTGGCAAAGGGGCAGGCCCTTACCCTTCTCAAAACAGTGGCCAAAAGTGCTTAAAATGATAGACAATCAACTCATGTTAACAAGCAAACTTATGGTCCCAAAGCTAAGACACTAAAGGAGACAACTTACCCCCACCAACATGGCCATTCATGGCATGATCAAAACAAGTAAAAACAGAGTTTTGGCATGCAACATAGGACCCCAAAAAACTCCTAATATGGCAGCTAAAATATCTCCCATGAAACAAATACACCAAGGCTCAATCTTAGGCATAGGAAGACACAACCTCAAGATATGGAAAAGACCATGCATGCACACATGTAGGCATGATTTTTAGACTAAAATGGCATGGCAAACAACCTCCACTCATCAAAGTAGACCAACCAAAGCACTTATGACTCATATACTTGAGGGCTCACAAGCCAAAATACATAGCAACCATAACAAATATGCCAAACATGACCAAGTTGATAACCAACAGATTTTAAGCATGGAAAAACAATGCTAAATGCCTCATGGAACCAAGCCAACACACACAAAAATCATGGCCTAATCATGGGATGTATTTCTAAGCAAGATGGAGCAATACAAAGCAAGTATCACAAGAATACAAGAGGGCCCAAATCCGACCAAAAACAGAGGTTATGTAAGACCTAAGATGCCTAAAAAAGTACTGAAATGAAGCCAAGAAACAACAAGCACACATGCTATCCTTTTGAGCCCAAAAAGCAAGGAAACAAAACCATAAAGGGAGAGGGGTGTCCCTCCCCTATGCAAGACTTCAAACCAACTTTTTTGACACTAAAATACACTGATTTTTAGTGATCAAAAGATCAAGAGGCTGAAGTGCACAAAACCTTATCAAAATGGCACCAAAATAGGCTAAACAAGGCCTAAGAGGGTGAGTTTGCAATCTAACCACAAAGTGACCTTAATGAAAGTGTTAGAGCAGGAAAATATGAGCCTTTTTTATGTTATACACAAGAGCCAAAACAATAAACAAAATAGGTAGAAAATCAAAGCAAGTTTGGGGAATAAAAGGGAAGATGCTCACCCTTGAAGAACCCTTGAAGAACAAATGGCCTAACCTCCTTCTTTGGATCAAAACCAGTCCAAAACTCAAGAAAAAACTCCCCCAAGTCCCTCAATCTCGGACTAAGGTGTAATAGTGTGTGTAATGGTGCAAAAGTAAGGTAAAACACACCTTTTGGGCCAAGAAACACACACAAGAAGGGAGAGGGAGAGAGGTATAGAGATAATATGTATCTATATCTCTAAAGGCTGATTTTGCTTCTGTTTTTTCTAACCTAGAACCAAGAGGAAAGCCTCCCTCTTATAAGGATCCCTCTTGCAAAGCTTATCCAACAAGCTTGGCTAGAGGGAAATCCCTCCATACACGTGTATGGAGGGGAAAGGAGTTGGTGCCAGCTATCACAGCTGGCACAAAATATCTCCATAAAGTGGAGGAACAGTGGTCGGCTGCCCAAAAAAGCTATTTTGGCAAAAAAAGGTGCCGACCGGCAACATATTATGCCGACCGGCAATAAAGTGTGCCGACCGGCAAACAAAATTGCCGATGGAAGAAAAAGACCAGCCGGTGGCCTCCAGCCACTGCCGGTGGTGTATGGGGGTGTCTCACAAGGCATTCCCTGCCCTTCTAAGGCAAAACAAAAGTGTTCGGTGCCAAACTAGACACTAAACAGTCGAGTTCGGGGATCCTGAGGCAAGGCGCGCGAGCCGAGACCTCCGGGAACTCCAAACGAACACAATCATGGATGATCACCGAGTGTTCAAACGATGACGTCCAAGTCTTGAGGACGGTCAAAAATGGGGTGTCTACAGGTTCCTCCGTGGTTTTGCCAATCAACTTTTACCAACGGTATTTCTTTATTTCTCAACTTTTTGATCCGGCGGTTCACAATCTGGATAGGTCTTTCCTCATAAGTGTAATCATCTTTCAAAAGCACATGTGTCGTCGATGACGTGGAGTGGATCTCTCAAATATTCCTGAAGCATCGATACATGAAAGACGTTATGCATATGTTCCATTACTGGAGGTAAGGCTACCCGATATGATACCGGATTAATCTTTTCGAGGACTTCATAAGGTCCAACATACCTCGGCGCCAATTTTCCCTTAACACCAAATCGAGTTTGACCCTTCATCGGGGTCACCTTTATGAACACGTGGTCCCTAACTTCATATTCCCTCTCTCTTCTTCGAACATTGACATAGCTCTTCTGCCGACTCTGTGCAGTTTTCAGACGCTGCTGTATCAGTCCCACTTTCTTGATTGTTTCTTGCACAAGTTCTGGTCCCAACAAAGGTCTATCACCTACTTCAGCCCAACATATCGGAGAACGATACTTTCTTCTATACAAAGCTTCGTAAGGAGCCATTCCAATGCTTGAATGGTAACTGTTGTTGTACACAAATTCGGCTAATGGCAAGTAGGTCTCCCAATTCCCTTGGAAGTCTAACACACACATTCTGAGCATATCCTCCAGAGTTTGGTTCGTTCGTTCAGTTTGGCCATCTGTCTGTGGGTGATAGGCACTGCTCAGTCTCAATTCAGTCCCCAAAGCCTGTTGTAAACACTGCCAAAATCTCAATACAAACTTTGAGTCCCTGTCAGACATAATAGATACTGGCACTCCATGTAATCTCACAATTTCAGTCATATAGATATTGGCCAATTTATCAACGTTATAAATAGTTTTGACAGGCAGAAAATGGACAGACTTAGTTAAATGGTCAACTATAACCCAGATAGAGTCCATACCTCAAGAAGAAGGCAATCCCACAATGAAGTCCATGGTAATGTGCTCCCATTTCCATTCCAGTATTGGGAGTGGTTGTAGCAAACCAGAGGGTCGTTGATGCTCTGCTTTAACCTGTTGGCAATGTAGACATCTAGCCATAAAGTCTGCAATACTCTTTTTCATTCCAGGCCACCAAAAATTATATTTCAAATTATGATACATCTTCGTATTCCCCGGATGCATAGCAAATTTACTACTGTGAGCTTCAGTCATAACATGTTTCCTCAAATCATAACAATCGGGCACACAAAGACGGTTCTGAAATTTCAGCACATCATTCTCAAACATAAATCCTGGCCTCGGCTTTGAATCAAATTCCTCTATAATCTTTTTCAAGTATTCATCTTCACATTGTTTTTGTTTGATCTCATCAAGAATAGCAAGTTGAGCAGAAATAGCAGTTGACACCCTAACTTGTTCTAGGTCATTCAACAATTCTTTCCGATTGGATAACAGGCATGACAAACTTCCCATTGATTTCCGGCTCAAAGCATCTGCTACGGTATTAGCTTTCCCTAGGTGGTACAAGATCTGCAAATCATAATCTTTGATTAACTCTAACCATCGCCTCTGTCTCATGTTCAATTCCTTTTGGGTGAAGAAGTATTTCAAGCTCTTATGGTCGATGTACACCTCACAAGTTATCCCATACAAGTAGTGACGCCAGATTTTCAAAGCAAACACCACAGCTACTAACTCAAGATCATGCGTTGGATAATTCTTTTCATGAGGTTGGAATTGTCTAGAAGCATAGGCAATCACCTTTCCGTTTTGCATTAATACATACCCCAAACCTTTGTAGGAAGCATCATTGTACACTTGAAACCCATCAGCACCATTAGGCAAAGTTAAGATTGGTGCAATCACTAACCTGGTTTTCAACTCTTGGAAAACTGCCTCTCTTTGTTCATTCCAGTCAAATGGCACATTTTTCTGAGTTAACTGAGTCAATGGCAAGGCCAGCTTGGAAAAGTCTTTCACAAACCTTCGGTAGTAACCTACAAGTCCCAGAAAACTTCGAACTTCTGTCACATTTGTCAGTCTAGGCCAATCCACGACAGCTTCAATTTTCTGAGGATCAATAGAAACACCATCCTTGTTGATTACATGTCCCAAAAATGCCACACTGTCAAGCCAGAATTCACACTTGGACAATTTAGCATACAATTTCTTTTCTCTCAAAATCTGCAAGGTAGTTCTCAGATGGTTCTCATGTTCTTCCCTGTCTTTAGAATAAATCAAAATGTCATCAATAAATACAACAATGAAGTCATCCAAATATGATTTAAACACCCTATTCATAAGATCCATGAAAGCTGCAGGTGCATTGGTCATCCCAAACGGCATTACTAAAAATTCATAATGTCCATATCTAGTTTGGAATGCAGTTTTCTCTATGTCCTCAGCTCTAATCTTTAATTGATGATACCCGGAGCTGAGGTCAATTTTGAAAAACACTTGGGCACCCTGAAGTTGATCAAACAAGTCATCTATTCGGGGCAAAGGGTATTTATTCTCGATAGTCACTTTGTTCAGTTCTCGGTAGTCTATACACAATCTCAAAGATCCATCCTTCTTTTTGACAAACAAAACTAGAGCACCCCAAGGTGAAGTACTCGGACGGATAAATTTCTTATCTAATAGTTCCGGAAGTTGGGTTTTCAATTCTTTCAATTCAGAGGTGGACATTCTATAGGGAGTCTTGGAAATAGGTTGTGTCCCCGGAAACACCTCAACCGTGAATTCAATTTCTCTATCAACTAAGTCCCCAAGTAAGTCAGTCAGAAACACATCGGAAAATTCACAAGCAACAGGGATTGTTTCTACAGTAGTACTGTCAGATGCGCAGTCAATATACAGCACAGATAACCCCTATATCCCTTCCTAAGGAGTTTTACAGCTTTCATAGCCGAAATCAAATATGGGGAAGGAACTACCCCATTCCCAATGAAAGTAAATTCAAGCATACCCGGTGGTCTAAACACAACAGTTTTATTTGCACAGTCAATGGTAGCACAGCATTTGGTCAACCAGTCCATCCCCAAAATACAATCAAAATGATTAATGTCCAAGGGTAATAAGTCCACATATAACATCATATCGCCAATCATAACATCACATGTTGGATAAACATGAGCACATATCATAGAATCCCCAGATGGCGTAGATACAGATAACACATATGTCATAAGTTCTAATGGTCTAGTCAATTTTCGAGAAAAAGCATGCGATACAAAGGAATGTGTAGAACCAGAATCTATTAGTACACATGCATTTTGAGAACATACAGAAAGTGTACCTGACACCACAGTATAGGTGTTCGGTACGTCACCAGGCACTACGGCAAACACTCGGCCTTGTCTCAGAGTTTCTTTCCCAGTATTGGTTTTGGCATTGGTTTTGGCCACAGAAGCGGATCTTGCTGAACTTGCTGCAGGACAGCTAGTAATCTCAGACCTGAGCGGGCAATCTTTCACCACATGACCTAGTTGGCCACACCGGAAACAAGCACCGGACACTTGGTAGCATACACCCCTGTGCCTTTTACCACAATCAGAACAGACCGAAATAGACCCACTACTCTGACTCGAGCTGTTCAAAGTCCCTGTATTTTGCTTCTTACTGACAAAGGACCGGTTCTTTTTAAAACTAAACCTGGATCTTTTTCCTCTTGTAGTTGCTGGGGCTTTACTTTGTCTTATGGCGGCTAAGGTGGCCTCTGCCATTAAGGCTTTGTCTAGAACTTCCACATAAGTAGGCAATTTCAGGACGCCTACTCGATCAAACACCTCTAAATCCAATCCACCTTCAAACTTTCAGGCTTTCTTGTAATCAGTATCCACCATATGTGGAGCAAACTGTGCCAGTTTGGTGAATTTAGCTTCATATTTTTCCACAGACATCCTTCCCTATTTCAGTTCTTAGAATTCAGACACTTTCTGATCTCTGAAACATTGGGGAAAATACTTGTCGTAGAAGATAGCATTAAACTGTGCCCATGTCATATTTCCATTGCTACTTCGGATCAGTAACCACCACCTGCGGGCTTCATCTTTCAGAGTATAGGTGGCTAGGAGGACTTTCTGAGTTTTAGAACAAGGAAATACTTCATATAATTTTTCCATCTCAAGCAACCACGTCTTAGCTTTCAAAGGTTCAATTCCACCATAGAACGTTAGCGGTTTCATTTTCATGAATTTCTGTGTCAGATTGATGATGTCATTATTATCGGCCTCAGCTTGTGCCGGTGGAGGCGGAGGGGGCAAAGGTTGTTGTCTCTGTTGTTGTGTCAAGGTTTCAGTCAATGCTGCTAACATCTGTTCCATTCGGCCCATGCGAGCCTCTGAAGATTCACTTTCACCACTTCCCCTTGCATTCTCCATCTTACTATACAGACATCAAATGATAATAAAAACAGGCATAATCTTATTTGTTTCCTTCAATTCATTTGATTCAAAAGTACATTCAGTTTTCATATTTAGTTTTCATGTTCATTAGATTAACACACACTCACACATGCAGATGGAATGCCCCTAATTCTTACTAGGACATCCTATGCTCATACGGACCTGTGTGTGTGGTAGAACACGTGCTCTGATACCACTCTGTCATGACCCAAACCCGTCCCTGTAGGTTTAGCATCGTAACCGGCCAATAATCCGTGGATTACCAAAGGCCTCTGAACAGATTAGCAAATAATAAGGGGCTGCGGAAGCAATAATACAAAATAGACAAGGTTCAATTAGCTGTGATAACATATATGGGACATAACATTTCAAACTTATTTATATATATACATAAGCATGCCAGTCCAGATACACAATATTTACAAAATGTACATCCCAAGACCTGACTGTACAAACAGTTATAGAGACTAGCATGAATACAAAAAAAAAAAAAAAACAGCCATGGCATTAGGCTTCGTTCAGAACCTCCTCGAGAGGCACAACAGTTGGCTGACAAAAACAGAATAGAAGGCCGTCAACTCTGGCCCTGGTCATGTGTCGGCTCACCTACATACATAATATAAACTGTGAGCGAAAGCCCAGTGAATAATAATAGAGTAAAGGGTTTTAATGAATGAGTTCGTACAGATTCAGAAATCATAATTCAGTTTCATATCAAATCATAATTTGTCTAGATCATATACAAACAGAAATCATAAGTCATGATTAAGTTTACGTGATACATCCATTAGCATTAACAAAACAGAACAGAACATAACAGAACAGAACGTATACACGTGAGGTTACGAATAACCAGTTCCATTAAGGAACCTCCGGATCCGGGTAACAGAACAGAAGTTGAGCCCCCGTGACAGGGCCTTCGGTACGGGTAATAGAGTGCAGATAGCAATAAGTTTCATAAAGGAACCCCCAATACTAGGTAACAGCTAACAGATATCACATGATGCTGAGGATGTCACGAGTACATATTAGAAATTGAACAATCATTCATTGTACAGAACATATCATTTCGGAAAACAGATATTGTTTTATCACACAGAAAGTAGATACAGTTTGTACATAAATTTACTAAGTTATTACTCATAGTTGGCCTTGAAACAAACAGACGAAGTAGATTAGTCAGACAGAACGCAGCACGTGACCTACAAACACATAACAGACACACACTTGAAACACACGTTCTATTTGTACAAAACTTACTTCGTTGGCTCTTAATGTGTTTCTAACCCTTAATCCTTACTATGGAGTCTTAATCAAGGCCTAGGAATGCCTAAGATAGAATGAGGATGCAAAAATTCCTTGGAAAATATTTTTCAAAACTTGCTGAAAACAGGGGTCTCGCTCGAGTGTGGCTTTCTTCGCTTGAGCGAGCTTGTCAAAACAGAGGGGTCACTCGAGCGTAAACTCCTTCGCTCGAGCAGCCTGTAAAAATGCAAAAGTACTGGTTGTTGAAATTTTACGCTCGATGCTTGCTCGAGCGTGAGACACAGCTCTTCGCTCGAGCGTAGGCCTTGTCACTCGAGTGTGCGTCTGCGTTCACCAAAAACCTGAGAGCTTGTAATTTACGCTCGAGCCACCATTCTTTCCCTCGAGCTTAGCTGTCATGACCCGAACCTGACCCCGTGGGTTAAGGACGTAACCGGCCAGTAATCATGAGATTACCTACGGCCTCAAACCAAACCAGACGTATTTTAACAAAGTTAACGGGGGCCAAACGGAAGCAATTTTAAAACTTTGTCCATAGAGCCGTACTTATATGCACATCGTAACATTCCATACATACATATGATAATAACTCACAACAAAAAGTATAGTAGCATAAGGTTCTGTACAGACAGGATCATTCAACTCTAAGTCAGCCAAACAAAACTATACACCGACGTGTACCAAAGTCCTCGCCAACATGAAAAAATACACAGAAAGGCAAAAGGGCGAAGACGTGTCTCATGCATGAGACGTAAGGGCTGACCCTTCAAAACCTTAGTTGTTCCTACAGACTTCACTGGGGCTGGGTTTGGACCTCTCTTGGCTCACCTACAAACACATGAATGAGCGTGAGCAAAAGCCCAGTGAATAATATCAAATAAAGAAAATACATTGAAACAATATAAATCAGACGGCCTTAGGCCCAATTCACATTTCTATCTAGCATGTAAATAGATATCGATCATACT
The DNA here is from genome assembly GCF_055761805.1 of Camellia sinensis. NCBI lineage: Eukaryota > Viridiplantae > Streptophyta > Magnoliopsida > Ericales > Theaceae > Camellia > Camellia sinensis. Next base: position 68,986,719 of record NC_138972.1, read on the forward strand.
GGCCTCTAGCCCATTCATTCTATCATGTCAAACTGGCCATCGGCCCATTCAAACTTTCATGTCCAACTGGCCTTCGGCCCATTCAAACTTTCGTATCAAGCCGGCCTTTGGCCCATTTGTACTTTCGTATCAAATTGGCCTTTAGCCCATTTATACTTTCGTATCAAACTGGCCTTTAGGCCTTTCAAACTTTCATGTCAAACTGGCCTTTAGGCCTTTCAAACTTTCATGTCAAACTGGCCTTTAGGCCTTTCATTTAGTCGTATCAAACGGCCTCCGGCCCATTCGTTCATGTCAAAACGGCCTCTGGCCCATTGGTTCTTGTCAAAATGGCCTCTGGCCCATTCATTCATGTCAAAACGGCCTTTGGCCCATTCATTCTTGTCAAAACGGCCTCTGGCCCATTCATTCATGTCAAAACGGCCTCTGGCCCATTCATTCATGTCAAAACAGCCTCTGGCCCATTCATTCTTGTCAAAGCGGCCTCTGGCCCATTCATTCTTGTCAAAACGGCCTCTGACCCATTTATTCTTGTCAAAACGTTTGTCCATAATTCAAACTAGTGAACTTACAAAACTTACATAGAAGTAAACAATTGGACAACAACATATTTCAAATATCTTGTTAAGATATTACTCACAGTGATCGGCTTGTGGATTTGCCTGGAGCTTGACCCTACACATCATATAGCACATATGGCTCACAAATGATTCAATCCATTCTTTAATTCACATATTCCTCTTTAGGCTTAATTCTTATCTTTTTCACTCAATTACAATACTTAATGCATGCCTAAGAGTACTTACAAGTGAAGGAGAACGGAAAACGAAACACAGAATGCATAAACAAAATTTCAGAAAATAGGGTCCTCGCTCGAGCGTGGACTTCCCTGCTCGAGCGGACCCAAGAGGCCTGCAAAAGTACTGGTTTGGTCAAATTTACGATCGATCGTCCACTCTAGCGCTCGTGTGGAAGGCCTCTCTACATGGCTCCCCACTCGAGCGTCAACTTCCCCCGCTCGAGCGGGCACCATGTCTGCAGAAAATGCTGGGAGCCCGTTTTTCACGCTCGAGTGGCGGTTTCCCCACTCGAGCGGGCACCAAATTTTCTGGGTTTTTCAGAATGTGTTCTTGAGCTTCAACTTGATATTCAAAGGTTCAAAATGCATGTTTTTGACTCAATCTTCACATATACATATACTAACATGGTATAAACACCCAATTACAATATTTTGAAGCTCAATTTCACAATATAATCACATGCATGTCCCAATCAACACCAAACTCATTTTCAACATAAGAATTCCATGTATTTCAACTCATATTTCCATAAATTGTACATGCATGTGGAATATAACTCCTATTTCAACTTACATAGTGCAAATGGTGATTACAAACATGAGCTTTAACCAAAATCCTACATGGATTACACACATTGTGCTCAATTATGGAAATTCATAGCAATTTCCTACATGCATGCACCAATTGACTTCAAATTCATCAAATACTACACAATTCCTTCACTTATGGCACAATTCTTGCTCTTGATCATTAATCAACTTTAATTTTACAAAATTACAAACTAGAATCCATGAAATACTCACCTAGGAGCTTTAATTCTCACAATCTATAGCAAATTCTTGAATAATCTTCAAGACTTCCAAGATTCAAGAGCAAAACTTAGATGATCTCCCTTTTCTCTCTCTAATTTCGGGTCTCTCTCTCTCTAGAGAGTTAAATCAGCCAACATGGAGAAAAAGAGGAATTGAGTGTGTATAATGGCCCTTTTTTAAAAGCTCCCTCAAATACATTCTTTTAATATAAAATAATTTGGCATCATAACATTAATTTAATCCATTTAATCTGGTCCAAATCAATTTTCAATCAAATTTCACCGTAGGCTTTAAAAATTACGCTAATCATAATGGCGCAATCAATTTCAGGTTTTGTGGCCGACAAGGCCTTCAATTTAAATTCCAAAGCAGATAATCAAACAGATATTCCTATGGTAAACAGATAGAAATTCAAAACCACATATACTCATATAAATGGCACTCAAAATCATATCAAACACATAATCATATACATAAGGAGGATCAATTAGCATAATACGGAACAGGGTTATCACAGTCTTCCCCCCTTTAGGAAGTTTGGTCTTCCAAACTTATCTCACCATTAGTCGAACACATTTCGGAATACTTTCCATTCAACGGTTCCAATCTTTTTAATAGCCATTTACTTAGTCTCAAAATTAAGCAACACTCTGTTTCAATCAACCAGAGACTTACCTTTTTCCCCCATACAAGGCTTGTATGGTGTCACACCGAATTAGAGTGTAAGCCATTGTCGTAAGCAAGGTCTGCCAATGATGGATAGATCTTTCCAAATTCCCTGGAATACCTAATGCATATATCTGAAGCATTCCTCCCAAAATCTACAAAGTTCATTCTGATTATACATCAATTAGCGGATGGGAAGTAGCGCTGACTCACAATTCAGTTCCCATCGCCTCTTGAAGGCTTGTCAAAATTCGAATGCATTTTAGGGTTCCTGTCTAAAACAATAGATACTGGGACCCCATGCAAACGAGCAATCTTATTGATATAAACAGTGGCTACTCTACAAACATCACACGAAAATTTTACAGGGAGGAAATGAGCAAACATAGTAATTCTACATACAATAACCCAAACGGGACTTATACCTTGGGTGCTCAAGGTAGCCCCACAATGAAATCATAGCCACATATTCCTATTTCCATTCCAAAATAGAGAGAGGCTGAAGTAGTTCTGCCACTATCTGATATTCGACTTCGACCTGTTGGCATCGAAAAATATTTAGACACAAATCAACAATTTCCTTTTTTCACAATAGGTCACCACATACTTATTTCAGATGTCAGCTAACTTTACCATAGAAGTTCGGTCTATTCCCTTGTCACATAAGTTCAATTCATTCTTCAATAACTCCGCAATTCACAATCCGATTCGGTATTTAGTTCAGTGACTCATCACAGTTATTCAAGGTCAATCAAAAGTCTTCGAAAAATTAGAGCGGATCCAGACACTGATTCCCGAGTCAACAAAGATAACAACGAAGCAACCAACCACACAACACATAACTCATATATCCCCATAGTACCAATTGTAAGGTACAAGAACATCGAGGCAGTCGACTTCTAACAGAATACACGTGTTCTCAATTCATTCACAGTTTACAGTTCGGTTCAACATTCAATTCCCTGTTCCTTCAAGTCCTTTCACACTATCTCATAGTCGCCAAAAGCAGAAGGCAATTCGTATATTAATCCCCATGATGTCAAAGATGACATCAAAATAGTCAATCACATGTTGAACACAATTTACACATCCCCAGAGCCCCAATTACAAAATATAATGGCACTGAGCAGTTATTTACACAGAGTGTACTGAATTTACACACTTTCAGATAATCAGGGTTTTTCAAAGCTCCTTTGATGCTAATAACATCCACATAGTACCAAAGGATGACATTCCGGGAAAAACAAAGGAATAATCATCTCGGAATCAAAGCACACCCGTTCACGACCGTCGATGGCCAACTCAAGATCGATTAAACAAACCCACCAGTACAAAACCGTCGGTGGCAAAAGAGGTGTCTCAACAAAGGTGCTACATAGGCTTAACGTCCCCTAGCACAAAAGGACGTCTCAAGAATGCCATCAAAACAAACACCATACCACTCACAAAACCTGATTTCCCAAAATCCGATAACACTGAAGCGGACATATGCAACATATTCTGACTAGTCGAGGATAAGTATTCAGTACTATGTACAATCAAATCAATCCGTCCTCATTGGTTCCCATAGCGTCACATAAGCAAGAATATGCTAATATACAAGCATTGTTCCTTAAAACACCAAATCACTGGATTTGCTCAATTTCGTTCATCTATAACACGTGTGTCCCCAACAATTAAAGGTTAGTTTTTAATGGTGTTCAAGGTTAGATCGGTCTGTTGGTAGCCCACATAAGGTATTTCAAATAAGCCAAGTGTTCTAAACAGATTCAAGTTTTGGGTCTATCGGTTTCTCTGCCAAGAATAATTTGACTATTTATTTATAAGCAACCCGTGATCCCCCCTTAACAAGGTCAAATCAGATAGAGGGTCTTGCCAAATTAATCCTGTCAAAGGTCTTGCCAAACCAAATCGAGCAAAGGTCCCATCAAATCATATCCAATGAGGGTTCTACTAGGCCAAATCATACAAAGGTTCTATCGGATCGAATCAGATAAACGTTTTCTCAAATAGGGTTCATTTGGTTCTGTAAGGCATAATTCGTTTGCTTAGGTACATAGTCAATAGTTGCAACACTGTCCTAAGTTCATCAATTCCTAAGTCATATCGGAGTCGTTCATCACAACCGTTCATCTCAAAGTGTTTCGAGTCACGTACAATACGGCATTGTTCACATAAGTTCAGGTGTAGTTGCATATGAATGCAGTTGTTCATATCAGGAGGTATGTATCATAGTCAATATAGCAGTTCCTAAATAAGTCTTAGATGCAAGCACATGGTACACAGTAACACATTAAACAAGGTTCTTCGGTTACACATAGTATAGGATTTGTCACGCAGAGGTTCCAAATCAATCACAAAACATAGGTTGACGAGTCAAGCTTAATATAGTCACATAGTCCAGTCAATTTTCTACCAATCAGAATACATGGTCTCACAATTTGCAGAGTTTATTATTTGGGGTGCTCAACTCAGTTATACAATCACAGAGTCATTATTCCAGTGGTTTAGTCATTGAAGACAGCAATATAACAAATCACCCCGAGCATAGGTTTAGATGTACATGTGCATGTGCAGAGTTAATCAATATCCCAATCCGCATTTCACAATTTCCCCAAATGAAACATATACATTCAATGAATACGGTCTTGATCTGATGGGTCTAACCAATCTAGATGCACATGCAGCAGATATGAAAGAATGTGCCGGCCTGAATCAAATAATATCCCAAGTAAGGATGTACACATGTACTAATTCAGAATAAATCAACACATAAGCATTCGTTTATAGACAGTATAGATACTTGGGATAACGTTCGCAGTATTTTGAGCGCTTTTTGGAACGAGTGCAATTACTCTATCTTGAGTTGCAACTCCTACCACTGGTACGAATCTAACTGAGGCAGAAGATTTATTCACATTTTGTTTAGTTCAGGGACAGTTCCTTACCATATGGTCCAGTTTACCGCTTCCATAACAAGCCCCAGGAATCTGATAACAAACTCCTCGGCGTTTCCTACACTGGTGGTGGTAGAGGTTTTTGCCGTAGTGGCAACTGACGTTGTTGTCTTAGAATCTCTGCCATTTCTCGTACTATTCTTTGCAGCCTATCAAGTCGGGCTATGGAAAAGTCTGCCAACTCGTATGCCCTCACTTTATCCATGTTCTACACAATTTGTATTAAGCCTTGCCAAATACCGGGATGCCCAATACAAAAATAAACATAGATACACATGCGTACATTCGCACATAGGCACATTGTTATATCCTCATTTTATGTATCGTCAAGACACCATTAATCACATACGTAACAGATGATTGCACACTTATCAGATACCGCATGCTGAACATTCACTAAGTAATTATGTACTCAAATCACATTCATATTTCACATAGACACCCATTGGCAGAATCAAATGCACATAGGCAATTTTTCATGATTCATATGTTTATGTATGTGCATTATAACAAAACAAAATTGTTGTACACACTAGTGCAACAATTCATATCTCATATAATCACATGTTTTCAACATTTGATTAAACTTGCATTATGTTTTATACAGAAGATTCACAGGTACGCATATACTAAAGAGCATACGCATATACTAAAGAGCATACATATTCAAGTAATTTACAATGCAAGCAGATCACAACTTATAACACATAACTATTCATATCAAAACATTTAAGCATGTTCTCGATGCTTCCAATTTCATACTTATCACATGAATGCGTCCTAGTTCTTTTCTAGACGCTTATTGCTCTTTTGGACAAGTGTGTGAGTTATTAACTCGTGCTTTGATACCACTCTGTCATGACCCGAACCCGCCCCCGTGGGTTAAGGACATAACCGGCCAGTAATCATGAGATTACCTACGGCCTCAAACCAAACCAGACGTATTTTAACAGAGTTAACGGGGGCCAAACGGAAGCAATTTTAAAACTTTGTCCATAGAGTCGTGCTTATATGCACATCGTAACATTCCATACATACATATGTTAATAACTCACAACAGAAAGTATAGTAGCATAAGGTTCTGTACAGACAGGATCATTTAACTCTAAGTCAGCCAAACAAAACTATACACTGATATATACTGAAGTCCTCGCCAACATGACAAAATACACAGAAAGGCAAAAGGGCGAGGACGTGTCTCGTGCGTGAGACGCAAGGGCTGACCGTTCAAAACCTTAGTTGTTCCATACAGACTTCACTGGAGCTGGGTTTGGACCTCTCTTGGCTCACCTACAAACACATGAATAAGCGTGAGCGAAAGCCCAGTGAATAATATCAAATAAAGAAAATGCATTGGAACAATATACATCAGACGGCCTTAGGCCCAATTCACATTTCTATCTAGCATATAAATAGATATAGATCATACTGGCCTCTGGCCCATTCATTCTATCATGTCAAGCTGGCCATCGACCCATTCAAACTTTCATGTCCAACTGGCCTTCGGCCCATTCAAACTTTCGTATCGAGCTGGCCTTTGGCCCATTTGTACTTTCGTATCAAACTGGCCTTTAGTCCATTTATACTTTCGTATCAAACTGGCCTTTAGGCCTTTCAAACTTTCATGTCAAATTGGTCTTTAGGCCTTTCAAACTTTCATGTCAAACTAGCCTTTAGGCCTTTCAAACTTTCATGTCAAACTGGCCTTTAGGCCTTTCATGTATTCGTATCAAACGTCCTCCGACCCATTCATTCTTGTCAAAACGGCCTCTGACCCATTCATTCATGTCAAAACGGCCTCTAGCCCATTCATTCTTGTCAAAACGGCCTCTGGCCCATTCATTCTTGTCAAAACGGCCTCTGGCCCATTCATTCATGTCAAAACGTTTGTCCATAATTCAAAGTAGTGAACTTACAAAACTTACATAGAAGTAAACAATTGGACAACAACATATTTCAAATATCTTGTTAAGATATTACTCACAGTGATCGGCTTGTCGATTTGCCCTGGAGCTTGACCCTACACATCATATAGCACATATGGGTCACAAACGATTCAATCCGTTCTTTAATTTACATATTCCTCTTTAGGCTTCATTCTTATCTCTTTAACTCAATTACAATGCTTAATGCATGCCTAAGAGTACTTAGAAGTGAAGGAGAACGGAAAACGAAACACAGAATGCATAAACAAAATTTCAGAAAACAAGGTCCTCGCTCGAGCATGGACTTCCCCGCTTGAGCGGACCCAAGAGGCCTGCAAAAGTACTGGTTAGGTCAAATTTATGCTCGATCGTCCACTCTGGCGCTCGAGCGGAAGGCCTCTCTACATGGCTCCCCGCTCGAGCGTCAACTTCCCCCGCTCGAGCGGGCACCATGTCTGCAGAAAATGCTGGGAGCCCATTTTTCACGCTCGAGCGGCGGTTTCCCCGCTCGAGCAGGCACCAAATTTTCTGGGTTTTTCAGAATGTGTTCTTGAGCTTCAACTTGATATTCAAAGGTTCAAAATGCATGTTTTTGACTCAATCTTCACATATACATATACTAACATGGTATAAACACCCAATTACAGTATTTTGAAGCTCAATTTCACAATATAATCACATGCATGTCCCAATCCACACCAAACTCATTTTCAACATAACGATTCCATGTATTTCAACTCATATTTCCATAAATTGTACATGCATGTGGAATATAACTCCCATTTCAACTTACATGGTGCAAATGGTGATTACAAACATGAGCTTTAACCAAAATCCTACATGGATTACACACATTGTGCTCAATTATGGAAATTCATAGCAATTTCCTACATGCATGCACCAATTGACTTCAAATTCATCAAATACTACACAATTCCTTCACTTATGGCACAATTCTTGCTCTTGATCATTAATCAACTTTAATTTTACAAAATTACAAACTAGAATCCATGAAATACTCACCTAGGAGCTTTAATTCTCACAATCTATAGCAAATTCTTGAATAATCTTCAAGACTTCCAAGATTCAAGAGCAAAACTTAGATGATCTCCCTTTTCTCTCTTTAATTTCGGGTCTCTCTCTCTCTAGAGAGTTAAATCAGCCAAAATGGACAAAAAGAGGAATTGAGTGTGTATAATGGCCCTTTTTTAAAAGCTCCCTCAAATACATTCTTTTAATATAAAATAATTGGGCACCATAACATTAATTTAATCCATTTAATCTGGTCCAAATCAATTTTCAATCAAATTTCACCGTAGGCTTTAAAAATTACGCTAATCATAATGGCGCAATCAATTTCAGGTTCTGTGGCCGACAAGCCCTTCAATTTAAATTCCAAAGCAGATAATCAAATAGATATTCCTACGGTGAACAGATAGAAATTCAAAACCACATATATTCATATAAATGGCACTCAAAATCATATCAAACACACAATCATATACATAAGGAGGATCAATTAGCATAATACGGAAAGGGTTATCACAGTAGCTCTGAACAAACGGTGGTCGCTCGAGCGTGGAATCCTTCGCTCGAGCGAGGAAGCCAAATTCTGAAATTTTCAAATTTGCCTTCAAAGCTCAAACCAAGCATTCAACACCTCAAAACTCGACCTCTTGGGCCCATTTTCTGGAAAACACTTGTAAACTCATAGTATAAGATGTTTCAAAGATCAATTTGCAAAATCAAGACCCAAAGGTGAGTCAATTGAACACAATTTTAAATAAAACTTCAAGAACATAACTTAAATGTAACATGCAAGAATCTCATTGAAACCAAACCCTCCCAAACATGATCAAACTTGATAATTTGATGGACAACAAGATGAATGACCACAATGTGAGTGAAATTAACACATGCATGAAAGAAATCTTAGAATTCAAACTCAAAGCATGGAGATTTATGCATGCATGCATGAATTATTCCTTAATTCAACATTGTAAGCCATATCTTGGCTCTAGGCTTCAAAATTATCATGGACCATGCAAGACACAACTTAAATTCATAAACCAAAGGATGAATATCCTACCTTAGGCCTTCAATTTCAAGTATGGAAGCTCGAATATGCAATCTCTCTTCAAGTCTTCTAATTTCAAGCAAGAATTCTAGATGAATTCAATGTCTCCAACTCTCTAGCTCTCTCTCTCACGTTTGGTCTAGGAGGATGGATGAAAAATGATGGCAACAATTGTAAATCAAGACTAAACAATTGGTCTAGCAAAAACCACCTAATGGCATTTTGGTAATTAAGCCATCTAATGTAATTTAACGTTATTTACTCTAATTTAATCGTTCCAAATCAAATTTTAATTAAACCTACCATAAAGTTCTATAAATCCTAACTAACACTTAACACAAATCAATTTCGGAATCGGGCGCCAATAAGGCTTTCAATTCGCAGTTCAAAGTCGAAACATGAACAGATCATTTTATGGCAAACAGATAGAAACACAAAGATAATGCAATTTATATGCTAATTAATTCTGGATTCCTTCTAAATTACCATCAGACATAATTAATCATGAATTAGCATTATTCGGAGGTTGGGGTTATTGCAATAACACCGTGAGACAACTACTCTCTAATGGAATTATTCCCATTGAATATATGAAGTCTAAAGACAACATAGAGGATTTACTAACCAAAGGGTTAGCAAAAGAGCTAGTTGAGAATTCATTGAGAGGAATGGAACTTAAGCCTATTAAATAAGAGTTACCACAATGGCAACCCAACCTACACTACAAGAAATATGACCTTTTGCAACTATTTTTTTGCGACTGATTGTTTAACCATCGCAAAAAATTACTTTTTACACCACAATCTAATTGTACTCTAATTGTACTTAAAACTCCAAACGCGTTATTTCCCAATCCTGTCTCCATTTCGTGCTCTCTTCGGCTAAAGAAGAGACCTCCAATGGTCTCTCTCTCTCTCTCTCTCTCTCTCTCTCTCTCTCTCTCTCAAAGTCTCACACTCTCTCTCTCTCTTAAAATCTCACTCTCCACTCTATGTCGCTCGACTCTTTCTTTCGATTCTCCACTCTCAATTTTATTGTTCATTTGAAAATTTTGATCAATTGTTGATGAAGATTTGAAGATTTTGATGGTTGGTTGATGAAGATTTGAAGATTTCGATCGATTCATAATCGATAAGCCTAATTTATATGAATGAATCTAACTCTCTCTCTCTCTCCCCTCCGCTGCGTCTTTTTTTCATCACGAACGCTTCTCTTTCTCTTTCTCTTTCTCTCTAGAGCCGACAATGGAGACCTCCAATTTTTCAATTCTAGGGTTTAATAGAGTATTTATTTTCAAATTCTTGAGATTTCTGGTGCAAAGTGGAGGTCTTGCAGCGCCTCCTCGAAGCTTCTCACGGTAACGATCTGAAATCTATGCTTGATTACATCTCCGATCGGTTCGTCGATGTTAACTTTGTTAGCACTATGTGCTTGAAGGTTTGAAAGGCTGAGCTATCATGTCGTAATGAATTGGCGAATGAGATTCACGTTGAGTATGAAGAGTTCAAGAATGATGTCAAAGTGTTTTTCCTTGCTATTCATGCTGAAACTGTGACTCTCGTCAGGAAACTCTGGTAATGTGATTTTAGTCTTTGATTTTGATTGTATCTGTTTGATCAACTTCTTGTTTCTTGCTTTGTTCTATATCACAAAAGTCATTTTTGATTTCATTCTGTTTATTTTGAAGTGTTTCATATGTTAAAAATGCTAAGTGTTCAAAGTGTTTGTTTACATGTTTATTTATCTACATTTTGTTGATCTTTACCTCTCTGTTTTTTGTTTCAATCTCTTCCTATTTTTTGTTTGAATCTCTCATTTTTTTCTCACTCTCTCTGCTTTTGTTTGAAATTATTTATTAAAAACAGACTTTGGTTCTCTCCTCTGTTTTAGAAACAATAATCAAATTGTTTTGCCTCTTAAACCTCCTCACCCTGTCTTTTTCTCTCTAGAATCAACATTGTTGGGCTCAGAGAACTCATCTATATCTCGATCATTTTGCTTATTTCAATATGTATTCGCATTTCTGTAACTTATATCTCAGTTTGAGTTTGACTGGATGTAGGCTTAATGGTATTTGGTTACTGATATATGCTGGTTCAGATTCTAGTAACCTTTCTTAGGTATTGATTTTAGGTGAAGCACGAAGCTGCGAAACAAAAATTTGGATGAGAAATCTGTGCGTTTGAAACCCCAAATGCTTCTCCAACACCCAGCAATGTGTCTAGGAGTGGTATAACCACTAAAAAATTTATGCCATTATTGTTCGTCATTACGTATGGAGTACTCTAATAATGTGGAATATGTATTGGAGTACCCTCTTAAAATGCTTGATTCACTTTGCTATTGCTTGCTACTTCATATCACACAATTAAGAGTGATTGTGTAATTAGGTACACATTGTATAAGTGAGAGCCATACTACATTAGGCAAAATAATTTTGTTATGGAATTAATTTTGTAGAGTGTTTATGCTTTTGGATCTGTGGTTTTATTTTTATCAATGGAAGACACAAGTTTAAGCTCATATACACCCACACTCATCATTCCCCCTTGCCCCCTTGTCGATTGTTTGATGTTTGAGGATCAAAACAAAGGTTAAAAGCTCTCCTAAATACTTTCCATAGCATAGGCTTGTTTCAAGAATACCAGTAACCACATGTAAGGATTCTCACATGAAATTGTGTAGGTTTCTTAATAAAAATATATCAATCTGGTTGAGATGTGTTTGCTAAGCTATGATGGAGCTTCTCCCCCTTAGCTTGGTTATTGGTGTTCCATTCCTTGTAATCCGTTTGTTCTTATTATTTTCTAATAATAGAATTGCAATTTCCTTTACCACTGAAAATGAAAATGAATATATATATATATATATATATATATATATTTGTTTTGGGAAGTAGATTAAAAACTAAATTTTTGACTTTTAAAAAATATTACTTTCGACCACTTTGCCAAAAAAGGCCTATGATATGAAAAAGGCATTAAGAGGAGCTAACATATATTCAACGGGATTGTTATCATGCAATGATTTTTGAGTGGGTCTACAAACCCGAAACACAACACTAGAATTTTGGAAAGTGCGCAGAGCAATGGTAAAGTAAGTTCCTTTGCTTATAAATTGCTTCTCAAATATGTTGTATTTTGGAATATCACATTTGTGCTTCCTACTTAGTTTCCTTTATTTATTTATTTATTTTATTTATTTATTTATTTTCCAGTAGATACGTTAATCTGATAAAATCTGAAAAAGTAGCATATAATTTTTATCTCGATATTTTCTTCTTCTATAAGAAATAAGAAAATATTGAAAGACTATTCTTGCATTTATTTTAGCAATTATACTCTAGTAGTAGACAAGAACTAGATTTTCGAAAGACACTGTAGAATTATCTTATTTTCCATCAAATTAAATAAAATTTCTAGTTTCTAATGTTTCCTTAATTATCTTCTAAACATTAGTGCTTTTACATGATATTCTGCATCTCAATTTATCTCCTGGTTATTGAGCACTTAGAAAGGACAAACTGCTTTAGGGCTATTTTTGGAAGTGATTGCAAGTGATATTGGGAACATTGGGTAATTTCTATTCTTATGTTTTAGATAGTATTTTATATTTCTTGGTGAAGATTAGTGATCATATATTGGGACATCATGTAGTCATCTAATGTAGAGTTTAGAAGCTAAAATTATTTTGTATGTTTCGGATTACTTCTTTTTCGTCTTCTAACAGTGCAAAACTTAATTCGATCGTTGAAGGCTATATTGAGTTTTAGTACTTTTGGTTGGTATATTTTGTCCAATCTGAGCTAAAAATTTGGAAATAACGTCTTAAGGGAGGAAAGATCTCAGGTGCAGAGTCTGGTTGTTCCCTCCAAGTTGACATTTTTGTGTTCAGCGGCCCTTGAAGGTTTTTGGTGGAGGAGTATCTTATACCCATTTCAAACTAATGTATATTCTACAAGGTAAGCTGCTAGATGGTGGGTGATTCTCAATTCATTCTCTATTCTGCTCACCTTTCAAGATATTTTCATTTTTCATTCACATGTTGAATGGGTTTCAACCCTTCACATTTGGGGAAGTTCACTTTTTATGGCAGCTTGTGGCTTCAAAGTAAGAAGAAAAACAAGCTTTTGTGAATATTTTCAAGTTTTTTATGTTGTTCCATGTAAAGTTGTATTGAATATGGACATGATGATATTAAACTCTTGCTTTCCTGAGAATTATTTTAACCATGGCCCCAATTGGTATGATGCACTTTAAGAATAGCTCTGTGACTACCCAAAGGAGGGAGATTGGGTTAATGGCTTTTGCCTTGAAGCTTTTGAATAGCACCGCTGACTTTGAGACTGTTAGGGATATCAAAGAGAACCTTTGCTACTTAAGGTGAAGATATAACATTATAGTTTGGTATGCTTTTTTGGGATTTGTTTTTACAATTTATTAGATTTGTTTTCCTGTAGTTATGATTACAAAAGGGAATATCAACTGGGACTTGGGATTACCATCCTTGTCAAGAATTATACTGTAAGTTTATTCTCTTATCTATCTGTGTAATTATATAGAATCTTCTAGGAATTGTTCAACTTACTTTCCTTTTGGGCATGGTGTGACTGTGATTGTGACATAGGTTATACTTTTTCGTATTAAAATTTGTACATATTTTTTGTTAATTTATTAAGAAAAGTTGATTTAATCAGGTGCCAGATGGAAGGGTCATCAAAGTTGGCACTGAACGATTCCAGGTTCCTGAGGCTCTTTTTACTCCTATAAGTGCATTATTCTCTTCAATTACCTATCTTCAAGGACTTTATGTAAACTTTGAATTTCTACATCTCTGGTTCTTTTGGATATTACTTTTCTTTTTAATTTTTACCTTCTTGAAAAAAGTTGGTTTCTATTCTCTTTTTGTACTTAAGAGAAGCTTGAATTCAACATTGTATGCTGTTTGACGAGTTTCATTGATCTCTATTTGCCTATTTTTGCTTATAGTACGTGGTTATTCTGAAAATTTCAATTCTTGAAGGTCAGATTTGAATTCTACTAATGGAGTCTATGTCAATATATGAAGTTTCCATTAGGAAAGACTATCAGATGTTGCCTAATCAGCTTGGTATGCTCTGATAAAAAAATCTTTTTTAATTGATGGGTTATCATCATGATGATAGATGCTTCTTTTCTTTCCTTTTCTTTTTTCTTCTTTTTTTTTTTTTTTGTTGAGTTAAAAAGGAAGTTACATTGAAGTAAAAAAAAAAAAAAAATAGGTTCATACAAGGAACTATTTTACAATAAGAAGGGAACTTAATGTAATGCCCCGTATTTTATCACGCAGATAACATTACCAATATTTATTAATTAAGTCCATTTACAAATAATATTTCATCCTTGGATGAAATGATGAATAATTAAATATACATATTCCCTCACGTTATACAACAATGACATTTACATACAAATAAAAGAAATGCCCTAAGGTTTACAATAAAAGAGAGGATACTACTCTTTACAAAAAAAAAAAAAAAATAGCACTCAGTCAAACAACAAATAAAGTAATACAATCCATCACTACATTATACTTATGAAATGGTAAGACCCATTGAAAAAATCTAGAAATCCCCTAGATATTGATTTGTGATTATGTATCAATTTTAAGCAGAATATAACAATCCCAATCAAACAATCAAGACAAAGAGACACAACGATTTTACGTGGAAAAAACCACAATTGGACACCTCCAACTGTGATAAAAAAAAATCACAGGCAACAGCCACAAAACAATCCACTAAGAAGATTTAAAGGAATTACACAAGTATACTCTCAATTACCAAGCGAATCCACGCCTAATTGAACCAACCTCTATGTGCCTCTTCCAACCCGTCTTCACCTCGGAATTGTCTTTACGACGAGCCACCCCGGAATCCACCAAAGCTTCAGGCTGAAATTCTTCAGAATCCACCGAAGAACAACTCTCTCTTTTGTAGAACAAACAAAAAGCTTTGATGTATACTCTTTAAAACATGAGTTGAATACTCAATCAAAACATCAAAGAAAAACTAACAAAATATCCCCAGATATAAAACTTAAGAACCAAAAAGAAGATCTGGAGGATTTCAGGAGTAGTCTAGTTTTGGGAGAAAACCAACTACTTATAGAAAACCAAAAAGTAATCCTAGATTTGGAAGAAAACCCAATCCTTATTGAAATCCAAAAAACTGTGTTCACGCGGTCCGCTCGAGCGCCCAACATCCCGCTCGAGCGTCTTCAACAAAATATGCGTGTGACAAAACAGAGGTCCGCTCGAGCGCTAGAGAACCCGCTCGAGCGTGAAATCACACAGCTCAGTACTTTTACAGGCGACCAAAACTGTTGGAACCAGGGATTCTCCGCTCGAGCGGGGGAATGTCCGCTCGAGCGGACAGGCAACTTGGAATGCATTTTTGCATTTTGCTTCGGGGGCGCTGCCCCTTGACCCCGCCGTGGCGCTGCCCCGGACCTGCCAAAGGGCGCTGCCCCCTCGACCCCCGCTAGCTGACCGGGCAGCTCGATCCCCGTCATAATCAGCGAAGTGGCAATCTTGAAAGCATTAGCATCACAAACTTCTCTGAAAGGCTTGATTCGGGTTGGATTCGCATCTAACAACTCATAGCCTCACTAAAATAAAAATGCGAATAAAATTACAACTCAAAGGAGTTTTGTCAAACGGGATTGCCAAGAAATAAAACCTAACACCCATTATTTGATCTTCAAATCCGAAAAGCATTCCCTGTACACATGTACAGGTAGGGGGTGAGCAAGCTCACCGAACAATCTCATATTAAAACATTAAAAGATATGTGGGTACAAAGATACTCTTACATATACGTGAAATCATATCATGTCAAAACCATATGATTCTATTACATAAACTCTTAAATCCAATGTATTTAATTAACCACAACTAGCTAACTTAAATAAATAAGCATGCCTCAAATGCAACATGACATCCTTTTCAATTCTTTCAATTACCCATTTGTCAATTGAATCAAATAATTAAACAATTCACAATGACATCTAACAAAGCATTAAATACATTTTATATAGTCTTATGAGATGAATGCATATGCCATGTCATCCTAAAATATTTTCTCATCTTTTGAAAATCTTATGCACAATGCCAATTTGAAAACACATTAATCCAACAATTTTAATAAAATTCCAAGGTGGTAAATACGACTTAGGTAATCCATAGGCTGGTGTCTGGAAGTACACTGTACAAGTACTACCAATTCATTTCCAGTTCATATATGCTACTCAATTCATGAGTTAAATTCATTATCTTTCAAAATGAGACTACAACTCAATGATTTTTCAATTATGCAAAACTTACATGAACACTTCAAACTTTCCATTTTACGGATATTTCATCCGAAGGAATCGGCACCCATTTGTATATAAAATTTCGGGTCTTTCACCCAGGACACTCCGGCCAACTTGCTTTAAATGGAGTCCATCCCCTTTTCCCTCCCAAACAAATATACATATGCAATGTATTTATAAATATAATCACATATGGAGTACATCCCCTTTCTCCTCCCAATAAACATACATATACAATGTATCTATAACATGGTCATATTCAATGACACTAACAATGGATTAGCATTAAATCACCTAATCTTCATGTAATTTCTACAACAATCATGGCTATCCCCCACCAATAGCCCAATGCAATTATTTCTAAAGAGATGTTCAATATCAAAATAAATTGTTTATTCAAAACTTAAACAAGTGAGATAATACATATCCAATATCACCATTTATAATCACAACCTTCCAATTTCACGTTTTCAATGTTAATCTCAATTTAGTCATTTCAAGACAAATTTATAACATATTATATATCAAACTTCCAAAGTTCCATCATTTCTCATCCTTCCAAGAAATTCATCATTTAAATGCAACATGGTAAATTTTCACCGATAGCCAAAATAGTTATCTCTAATATATTAATTAAAAGATAACAACATGGACATACAATCCAACATATAATCATAACCTGGAATCTCCCATGATTCCCAACATTTAGAAACAAATCATATTCCACATTTTATCAAATATGAACAACTACACTAGTTTTCATATTACAATCACATCTGGTAACCTCTCAATGTCCATTTCTAACCGTGTCGGTTTTATTCCAATAGATACATTAAGCAAAATAATACCGTTAATACCCAAGAAAACATCATTTTCTTTCCAAACTTATTCTCCAAGCATTATTCAACTATGACATCCTATCTTGATCAAAAGCCCCATAAGTTAAACATAATTCCTTTGTTTTCTTTAAAAATGCTCTTTTGGTCGCAAACCGGTAAAAATTTCAAAAACGATCCAATTGAAGTCCGTTTTTGTTCAAATTTAAAACATAGCTCTTTCATAACCTTACAAACATATTCCAAGTTTACACTTTCGCAATTTTGGCATCAACTCTTTATTTTTTCTCAAAAATTCTCTTTTAAGCAAATAAATCACAAATTTTTCAAAAATTCTAATTACATTATATACAACTCTAAGCTCCATATAATCAAGTAAAAGTACATAAAGAACTGTAGAAAAAATCCCTATTTAACAATTTACACAATATTCCCCAATATCAATTTATTTTTCTCAAAAATAAATTTCAAAACTCAAGGATGAGATAAATATTTAAACATTAATTTCTCAAAATAAATTATCTAACCATAATATGATGTAGATACAATTCATACAACTATTAAATTCTATTTTCAAATTTATTTTTACAAAACTAACAACACAAAATGATTTTTCCAAAATCAATCTCAAAATACCAACATTCTTAACATTTCAACATAATTTTTCTTCCAAAAATTACCAAACAAAAACCTAAAAATATATCTATATGCAATACCTCTTATAATGATATATTTTCTCAAAATAACCCTAACATAGCATTAATGTAAAAATATGAAGAAAGTCCCTACCTCAAATAATGAAGAAGAGCAGATTTAGAAGGCACACCTTGCCCGATCATGATTCCGAGACTACCATTGCGAAGATTACGACGAGCTCTATGACTTTCATTTACAAAACTTTTGCAAAATCTCACTCTAAAGACTCCCACTCGAAGCTTAAAGGTTGAGCAACAATGGAGGAATAGGGAAAAAGAGAGAGAACGATAGAGAGGGGAACGAGAGTTAAACTCTTAGCTCAATGCAATAGAATTGAAAAGAAGAAGAGATGATGGCAAGGAGACAAAAAGGGGGGCACCCACATGGGTGTGTTTTCCCAAAACTTGATTTTTTCCAAAAAAAACATAATTTTTGTAATAATACCTCAAAATTTTATAATATAAGTTATAAAATGATATAATTTTTCTCACTACAAAATATAATATTTTTGTACAGTACAACATATAATATTTTGATCACTACGAAATATACACAATTTCATTCTTTATAAAATATATAATTTTTCGCCACATGGTACACACCATAAAATCAACTATCAAATATTTATTATAATCCTATATAATAAATAATAACAACTCTTAAGGTGATTACTACCAATCACCTAATTAAAAAAAAAAAACCAAACAGTTAAATACGAGTCATTAACTAAACTCAAATTAAATTAAATCTAAATCATGGGTCTCACCCATAAGTCCAACATGATCCAATTATATACCAAAATAGTCCCAACAAATTTATCTCAAATCCTGGTCTAAACACCCTGAAAAATCTAGAAATCCCCTAGATGTTGATTTGTGATTATGTATCAATTTAAAGCAGAATATAACAATCCCAATCAAACAATCAAACAAACAAGACAAAGAGACACAACGATTTTAACGTGGAAAAAACCACAATTGGACACCTCCAACTGTGATCAAAAAACCACGGGCAACAACCACAAGAACAATCCACTAAGAAGAATTAAAGGAATTACACAGGTATACTCTCAATTACCTAGCGAATCCACAACGCCTAATTGAACCAACCTCTATGTGCCTCTTCCAACCCCATCTTCACCACGGAATTGTCTTTCTGATGAGCCACTCCGGATTCCACCAAAGCTTCAGGCTCGAATTCTTCAGAATCCACAACTGAAGAATAACTCTCTCTTTTGTGTATAACAAACAAACCTTTGATGTACTCTCTTTAGATCATGAGTTGAATACTCAATAAAAACATCAAAGAAAACTCCCAAAGTATCCCCAGATATAAACCCTAGAAACCAAAAAGAAGATCTGGAGAAGTTGTCCCAAAAATCTGACCCAATACGCGAATTTATAGAATCTGTCCCGCGATCTCCGCTCGAGCTAAACACAGCCCGCTCGAGCGGACTGACCAAAAACTGCGTGCGAACAAACTGAGATGCGCTCGAGCGTAGGAGCATCCGCTCGAGTGTAAAATCACACCTTCCAGTATTTTTGCAGGCGACTGCAGAGATGCTGAGAGCTTCCAATCTCCGCTCGAGCGTCACTTTCCCCGCTCGAGCGGGAAGGCCAAAAATGGAAAAACTGGAAAAAATATAACATGCTCGGACAGGCAACTTTGAATGCATTTTTGCATTTTGCTTCGGGGGCGCTGCCCCTCAACCCAGCTCGATCCCCGTCATAATCAGCGAAGTGGCAATCTTGAAAGCATTATCAACACAAACTTCTCTGAAAGGCTTGATTCGGGTTGGATTCGCATCTAAACACTCAAAGTCTCACTGAAATAAAAATGCGAATAAAATTACAACTCAAAGGAGTTTTGTCAAACGGGTTTGCCAAGAAATAAAACCTAACAATCTCCCCCTTTGGCAATGCCGTGACAAAACACACCTAACAAAGAAAATCCTAAACACCCCAACCCATTACAGCCAACAAAAGCCAACTTCTTTTTTCAAGGTCTTGATCTGCAAAATAGTTATTAGTGCCATAATCTCCAAAACAACTATTAGTCCCACAATAGTATATGAAAAAGCAATAGACATATGACACGATTATCTTGAAACATGAGATGGAAAACATGAATAGATGAAAACTAAGACTCATGAACAACAACTCTCAAACAACAAAAGCAAGATCATAAACCACACAAGAAATGATATGACGATGTAAATACCATGAACATACAAGACGGGCAAATAGTGCATAGCAACAGCAAAACATATAGCCAATCTCCCTTACCAAAACATATCAAAATGAACCAAACTCCCCCTCACTAAAAGCAACCACAAACACTGAAAACAGTGAACAAGAAGAAAACGACAAAAAATAATATGGTGGAGCAAGCAAGGAATTTCAGATTAGTACCTTAAAACACATAAGATTATCCAAGAAGCACCATTACAAGAAAACACAATGTGCACAGTCTGTAGAAGATTTCTCATGAAAGAAAGTGATGTATTATGTGAAAAGCATAGATCCCATGATAAAAGGTGTGTGTGTGACTCTTGGAGTTCGACAAACACTAGATTCAATCCTGGTAGTGATATGAAAGCCGGACCTCCGACAAGAGAATCTTAAGCACGACAAAGGAAAGTCAAACCACTAGGAATCAAGGGGTATTTGGTGAGTAAAGGCGGAGGCTCCCCCTCAATCAATGAATCTTTTTTTTTTTTTCTTTTTCACACATTTTTTCTTTTCTTTCTGTTGCACATTTTTTCTTTTCTTTCTTGTGCATATTTTTTTTTTCTTTTTCCTTTTTTTTTTTTTTTTTGCACAATCATTGGTGGCTGACACGCTCAAGAGTATGGAAACCGAACCAGAGAAGCATGGATATAATAATGATGGCCTGGTTGGTGACTCTGAGGTAGCCTTTTCCTCATGGCTGGACTGCAAAGAATAGAGGGGAAAGCCATGGAGGTGCAAAAGGATGGTAGGTGGTTAAGAGACTCAACATCACCCATGATATGCTAGTATAGGTCAATTCCTCTAGAAACACAAAAGATACAATGCCAGAAGTCCATAAAAAAATAATCACTAAGGCGGAAGACTCCAAAATTTGCTAATCCAAGAGTGTGTACAGAATGAGACATACTAATCACAAAACACGCACTCTAAAATGAGTAATGACCACAGAAAGCACACATATATTAACAAGTAATGGATATTCTCATCAATTCCAATATGCACCAAGGACCACTCAAAAATTTCAAGCTTGCAAAACCATACTAAGAAAATCTGTTTGGATTTTTTTTTTTTTTTCCTTAACCAAAGCAAGACAAAAAACAAACAAGCACACATTAAAAGACCCAAAAAAAACACACAAAAACCTATAAACTTAAACGACCAAACAAATTAACACAAGTCAACTATTCTCACCCAAATCTTTTTGATCTTAACAAAATTAGGTCTAGCGGTCTTGGTAAATGTCACGGTGTTGTGAACACCCTCATGAATCTTGGTATTCCGCTTAGACATGTAAGGCTGTCTCCTAACCCAAAAAGTATTCGAATTTCTACCCTTTTGAGACACTTTCCCATGCAACTTATAACAATAAGGGCGAATATGACCATGCATACCACAATGATGACAAATAAAAACAGGGTGTACCTTCTTTTCCTTTACCTTACCAACTCTAGGAAGTTTGAGAAGTCGATCCTTATGTTGAATTTTTTGTTCTACCTTTCCTTGAGTCCTTGTATCATGAGATGTTGAAGCATTCTGTTTTTGCTCTTTCTTACCACCAAAGCCAATGCCACTCTTGTCAGAACAGATTTGTTGAGACCCAATGATATTGTCCAAAGTCTTTGATCCTTTGTTCCAAAGACCAATGGTAACCATGGCACACTTGAGCTCTTCCTCTTTCTTGATCATTAGTTCTTCCAAAGCAACTTGTGACATCTCAAGAGATTCAATCTTTTCTTCATACATGGCATGGGTTTGCAGCAACTCATTCCTCTCTGTCTCACAAGTCAACAATTTTCCACAAAGAACTTGTCGATCATCAGCTGCCTTGATGGCATTAATCCTGGCCTCGGAAATCTCTTCCTTAAGTTTGACATTCTCACTTTCACATGCTTTGAGTTTCTTTGTGAGTTTGTCATTCAACTTGAATAAGTTAAGAGACTCCTTGTACAACTTTTCATAAGCTTCCTCAAGCTCTTCATGATCACTCTCCGAGGATTCATTATCAGTGGTGTTCTCAACTGACATCTTTGGAGACTCTGTTTGTCCTTCAGTTTCAGAAGCCGCCATGAAGGCAAGAAATTGCTTATGTCCCTCTTCGCCTTGATCTTCGTTGTCACTTTCATCTTTTTCAGATTCTGACTCATCATCCCAAGTGATAGCAAGGGCTTTCTTCTTCCTCAACCGAGTGGGGCATTCTTGAGCAAAGTGGCCAAATCCTTGGCATTCATAGCATTGGAGTCTTTCAGAGTTTCCTTGTATCTTTCCTTTCTCCTTCTTGGCTATAGGATTAATTTTGATTTTATCTTTGCCTTTAGGTTTATGAGAATGAGTAGATTCCAAAAGATTAGGATTCTTTTTCAAAAAAGATTTTTTAAATTGTTTAACAAAAGCAGCCATAATCTTGGAATCTATCTCGCAATCCTCATCAGAATCCTCTTCCACTTTATGAGTACTACTAAAAGCAATATCTTTTTGTTTCTTTTTGAAATTCCTATGTGCCTCATAAGTTTGGAGATTTCCAACCAACTGATCCAGCTTGAGGTTGTCAACATCTTGAGCCTCCTCGATAGCCGTAACTTTTGGTTGGAACCGATCGGGCAAGGATCTCAAAATTTTTCCCACAATTTTGGATTCTGGAATTTTTTCACCTAAATTGAAGCTGGAATTTACAATGTCACTCAACTTCGCATAAAATTCATCAAAGGTCTCACTATCTTTCATTGAAAGGTTTTCGAAACTAGATGTGAGCCTTTGAAGTTTTGAGCGTTTAACAGAAGGAGTGCCCTCATGAATAGTTTGTAAGATATCCCAAGCCTCTTTTGCGACTTCACAATTACAAATACGACTAAATTCTTCAGGTGTGACAGCGCAAAAGAGAGAATTGATAGCTTTACTATTCCAGCTACTATTTTGGTAATCAGTTGTGTCCTACTTATCAATTGGTTTGGGGATTGTAACTCCATCAATGGTAATTGTTGGTTCAGTCCACCCATTCATGACGGATTGCCAAACTTTTTCATCAATAGATTTTAAAAAAGATCTCATCCGAGCTTTCCAAAAAGAATAATTGGATCCGTCAAGTAGGGGTGGTCGAACCATAGAATTTCCTTCACGAATTGTATCCATTATCACAAATCAAACAAGATCTCGTTCTAAAAGAATTTTTTTTTAAAAAAATAGAACGACCCGCTCTGATACCAATTGAAAAATCTAGAAATCCCCTAGATATTGATTTGTGATTATGTATCAATTTAAAGCAGAATATAACAATCCCAATCAAACAATCAAACAAACAAGACAAAGAGACACAACGATTTTAACGTGGAAAAAACCACAATTGGACACCTCCAACTGTGATCAAAAAACCACGGGCAACAGCCACAAGAACAATCCACTAAGAAGAATTAAAGGAATTACACAGGTATACTCTCAATTACCTAGCGAATCCACAACGCCTAATTGAACCAACCTCTATGTGCCTCTTCCAACCCCATCTTCACCACGGAATTGTCTTTCTGATGAGCCACTCCGGATTCCACCAAAGCTTCAGGCTCGAATTCTTCAGAATCCACAACTGAAGAATAACTCTCTCTTTTGTGTATAACAAACAAACCTTTGATGTACTCTCTTTAGATCATGAGTTGAATACTCAATAAAAACATCAAAGAAAACTCCCAAAGTATCTCCAGATATAAACCCTAGAAACCAAAAAGAAGATCTGGAGAAGTTGTCCCAAAAATCTGACCCAATACGCGAATTTATAGAATCTGTCCCGCGATCTCCGCTTGAGCTAAATACAGCCCGCTCGAGCGGACTGACCAAAAACTGCGTGCAAACAAACTGAGATGCGCTCGAGCGTAGGAGCATCCGCTCGAGCGTAAAATCACACCTTCCAGTATTTTTACAGGCGACTGCAGAGATGCTGAGAGCTTCCAATCTCCGCTCGAGCGTCACTTTCCCCGCTCGAGCGGGAAGGCCAAAAATGGAAAAACTGGAAAAAATATAACATGCTCGGACAGGCAACTTTGAATGCATTTTTGCATTTTGCTTCGGGGGCGCTGCCCCTCAACCCAGCTCGATCCCCGTCATAATCAGCGAAGTGGCAATCTTGAAAGCATTATCAACACAAACTGATATGCTCGGACCCGCCAAGGGGCGCTGCCCCCTGGACCCCCGCGAGCTGACCGGGCAGCTCGATCCCCGTCATAATCAGCGAAGTATCTATCATGATTTTTTGTAGCATAGACATAAACATTAGCAATACCAAACGATTTGGAAGACCACAAGGATATTGTTATTATTTTAGAATCAAAATTTTCGTCTAAAAAAAAAAATAAGGCCTGTTGATATCAAGTTATTTTGTTTTTAAAAGTGAATTTATTAGTGATTTTTTAAAAATTTTGTCACTAAATTTTTATTTATTTATTTATTTATTTGGAATGATCTTTTAGAAGTGACACATGTGACATAAGAAATTGATCTCCTAATAATTTTTGTAATATTCTTTTTAAAGATGAAAATGCTTAATTTTTTAAATCTTTAGTATGAAAACCATAAGCAAAACGAATTGGGTAAAGAAGCAATGATTAAATCAATTATCTACAAACAAATTTTATTTTAAAAGTATAGGTTTTTTAAAATTAAAAAAAAAAATCAATAAGAGAGTAATTACAAATATGAAAAATATTACACTATCAAACAAACTACTAGTTCATTATAGTTAGAAAGTCATTAAAATCTACCAAAGTTCAAGCCTAACAACTACTCAACTACCACCTACATACAACCTCCATCATGGGAGAGAAATAAATACTAGCACAAGATATCAAACTCTTCTCCATAAGAGTTAAACTCGAAATCTCACAGCACTAAAAAGTGTTACAAAATCATTAGAACAAATGCCCGAATGAGTTTAACGTGGAACACATGGTCTACAAATTTGATTGACCCTTTGAACAAAAATATGTACCAAAAACCTTCCCCTCAAATTTGATTTGAGTAAGCAAGGTTTGGTTTTAAAAGGCAACATTTTAACTAATCGTCCTATACATATTTGTTACTTTCTATGCATTTACACTCCATGAAGGGGCTAAAAATGAAATGGGTTAGGTCCAAACCTTGGGCCGACCCAATCCACTGAAGCCCGAATCCAAGTGGGCTGGATGAGTATATGGGCAAACCAATTAAGCCCAACTTCATGATCAACAGTCCACCCAAGTCCTCAAGCAGTTGGGTCCAACCCACAGTGGAAAGGCTAGTCCAGCCGTGATGCTGGGCTAGGCCAAGCTGCGAGACTAAATCTACGGGCCGATCAGAAAATAGGCCGAGCCCATGCAAAGTTACATGAATGGATAAGCCCATCTCCATGAGTGATCCTGTAAAAGGTCGAGACAAGGCATACTGATGCCGAGCTGAGGTATATCAGTACCGAACTGAGGAAACCTCGCAAGGAAACGTGGAAACTGTGAACGTGTGCATGTGCAGGTTGCCACCTCAGCTGGTCCTCTACACCTAGAATCACGGAAGTTGTTGAACCAAAGGAATGTGGTTTGTTATCAGCATGACTACAATGAGTATATGCATTCAATGACAACTACCAGGTGGTCCCCCCTCTTGAGCAATGCTAAAAGGACACCTGGCAGCATCCAAGCTCCATGAACCCACCTTGAGAAGCAAGCAAGGAACACTATATATACAACATGAACTTCACATTGAAGGTAACGAAGAAGACTAAACTGAACTATTCTAAGCAAAATTACGCATAGAGAGAGATTCAACTCTCTATACACTTCTTCTCCGATCACTAATTCCCACACCGGAGGGGTTATTCGGCCAACCCCGGTCGGGCAGCTCTAACAATGCTTCTTGTTGCAGGAACCTCAGTTCCTGGATAGTCCAACTGAGTGTGGAGCCCCGATTCACTTTCATCTAGTGCGAAATTCAGTACGCACAATTGGTGCGGTGAGCGTGGACGCTTCATCTCTGAGCTCTGCACTCAGTTCCGGCGATGGGGATTGAGGACATTTCGCCGTCAACACATA
Source organism: Camellia sinensis (assembly GCF_055761805.1). Lineage (NCBI taxonomy): Eukaryota > Viridiplantae > Streptophyta > Magnoliopsida > Ericales > Theaceae > Camellia > Camellia sinensis. Next base: position 69,013,112 of record NC_138972.1, read on the forward strand.
CTCCACAGACGGAGAAAACAAAGGACAAAGGTTTGGCACTCCCAATAGTCTCAGACGAACAAACTAGAAACAATAATCGAACCCCTGAATTCGTCGAGCACCGATTACCCTTCGCTAGAGGTTCTTCTCATCACTTTCTTCTGGAAAAGGATTATAGAGATCGCATCATAGACTCCATGGAGATGGAGATACAGGAGTTGAAAGCCCAACTTAAGAGGGTGCTGGGCGATCAACAGAAAAGAAAACGGAAGTGGAGCCCTCTCGTTTGCGACGGAGGAGCTCATCCAGAGAGCCACCAGTGAAGAAGTTCCCCAGGAATGAATCTGGACAACAAAGCTAGCCTATCCCAGTACAGAGTGAGGCGGCAAGCAGTCACACCCGTGGGTCACGCCGGAAAAGGGCCAAGAGGCAGAAGACCGTTAGTCAACAGACCGAATATCCTCCTTAGGACCTTTCGTACTTGGTTGATTGGCAATAGGCAGAATGAACAACATCGGGATCATCTGGACCGTACTATCCACCAGAGGGAACACCGAATGCTGGACAGGCTCATCTCTTTGCCATTCTCCCCGGAGATCGAGACCATGAGACCTCCAAAGAAATTCACCCCGCCAAAGTTCACTTCATACGATGGGAAGTCGGACCCGCTGACACATATTAGCCACTATAGACAGATGATGTCCCTATGGAACCGAGACGAGGCACTGATATGTAAAGTCTTCCCATCCAGCTTGGGAGAAATCGGACTTCGATGGTTCGCTCGTCTCCCCACTGGATCGAACCATGGCTGGAAGTAGCTCTCAGAAGAGTTCCTAGCCAGGTTCGTCTCCAATACTAAGATCCCGAAGGAGCCGGATACACTGTTCGGCCTCCGAAAGGAGCAGGAGGAAACGCTGCGCAATTATGCTAGGAGGTACTGGGAAGAATACAATGACCTGGAAGAAAATGTGTGCAACGAGCAGATGGCCTTCATGTCCTTCAAACATGGTCTGCGCCCTGAACATAAGCTGAGACAATCACTTATCAAGTGCCCGGCCACAGCTTTGAAAGATTTGCGTGCCAAGATTGAGCAATACGCACGCCTCAAAGACGATCAGATCCCCATCAAGGTAGCATCAGCAGAACAAACAGCTCGGCACAAGAAGAGATCAGACTGAGGAGAACACCGAGGGATTGCAGTGAATGAAGTGGATAAGTCCAAATCCCACGAAGCCGTTGTAACTGTATTCAAAGAGCCAATCTATCGAATCCTGGAAAAGATCAAGAGAGAGCCCTTCTTCGTTTGGCCGCCGAAAATGTTGGGAGATCTAGCTCAGTGCAATCAGAAGCTCAAATGCACCTACCACCAAGACAGGGGGCACATGACTCAGAACTGCAGGGCACTAAAGCAACACTTGGAAGACCTGGTGGCAGCTGGACACCTAAGGGTTTACATTGATCAGGATAAGGAAGTGACCGAACTGGGAAACCCACCGCCAGAACCAAACATTGTGCATCCACCTCGGCTGATAATAAATGTGATCCACGGGACAGCGACTCAGCAGTCTGATGAGGCACTGAAGAAAGAGATCACTAAGGCTGCGCAAATTCAGCGGGTCATGTCAGTGGAGCCTGCATCGAAAAAGGTACGTACAGTACCTAAATTCCCCTTGTGCACTGTTTCATTTACTAGCAAAGATTTAGAAGGCATACAGCACCCACATACTTATGCATTAATTATAACTGTGAAAATTAGGAAACAATTTGATGTAAAACGAGTCTTGGTAGATCAAGGTAGTGCAGCAGATATATTGTATTATGATTTGTTCAGAAAGCTTGGTCTCTCTGAGCAGCACCTCACCCCAGCGGCAGCCCCATTGGTCAGTTTCAATTCATAGCCAGAATGGCCGCTTGGTAGAATAGTGTTGCTAGTCGTAGCGGGAACAAAAACCCTCCAGATAGAGTTTTTGGTTATTAATACACCATCCCCTTACAACGCCATACTTAGCCGTCCGTGGATTCATCAAATGGAGGCAGTCCCTTCAACCTACCACCAGCTCATCCGTTTCCCAATGGAACATGGAGTAGAGCAGATCTCAAGGGATCAAGTTGCGTCCAAACATTGCTTCATGGCAGCATTAAAGGCAAAGTAGCTCTACAATCGGGTACAGACGGTAGAAGTAGTCGAACAGCCAGTCTTGGAAGATGTAGGGGGAACCCCAGGGGAAAAGATGGTAGAGGATTTGGACAAAGTCTTGGTAAAAGGGGATGACCAAGAAAAGTACTTCTTTATCGGTACCTCGCTAGGCGCTAATGAGAAACTTTAGCTGCTGGAACTACTGAGGGAGAATATGGAGGTATTCGCGTGGTCAGCATATGATATTCCAGGGTTGGATCCAGAATTTGCTTGCCACAAGCTCAACATCAACCCTTGAACTCGGCCCATTGTGCAGAAAAGTCGGAGATCATCAGTCGAGCACACCGAAGCAGTAATTGCCGAAGTTGAAAAACTCTTGGCTTCAGGAGCAATCAGGGAAGTTCAGTACCCGCAATGGCTGTCTAACACAGTTGTAGTCAAGAAAAAGAACGGAAAATGGAGAGTATGTGTTGACTTCACTTGCTTGAACAAAGCCTGCCCAAAGATAGCTTTCCGCTGCCTCGCATTGATCAACTAGTAGACTCAACAGCAGATCATGAGCGTATGAGCATTTTGGACGCTTATAGCGGCTATCATCAGATACCACTGTTCGGTCCGGATCAAGAAAAGACAGCATTTATCACTCCAAGGGGAACTTACTGCTACAAAGTAATGCCATTCAGCCTCAAGAACGCCGAGGCAACCTACCAGCAAATGATTACAAGGACCAACTGGGAAAAACCATGGAAGCATATATAAACGATATGGTAGTAAAAAGCAAGCTCGCTGCAAACCATCTCACGGCCTTGAGAGAAGTTTTTGCCATCCTGAAAAACCACCAGCTTCACCTCAATGCCTCGAAATGCGCTTCCGGGGTAGGAACAGGGAAGTTCTTGGGATACATGGTCACTCACAGAGGAATTGAAGTGAATCCGGATCAGATCAAACGATTCGAGATCTTGAAGTACCAACAAAGGCTAAAGAGCTACAGAAGCTGGCCGGAATGGAAGCCGCACTGAATCGGTTTATTAGCAAATCCTCAGATCGGATGAAGCCCTTCTTCCAGCTTTTAAGGAAAAAGGCAGCATTTGAATGGAATAATGAATGTACCGAAGCACTGCAAAGCCTCAAAAGATACCTCAGTACACCTCCTCTGCTGTCCACTCCAGAACAAGGAGAGGAGTTGTACCTCTATCTAGCATTCTGAAATCATGCCGTGAGCGCAGCATTAATTCGAGAAGTTAACAAGGAACAAAGGCCTGTCTATTATGTCAGCAAGACTTTACTAGATGCCGAGACACAGTATCTACCATTGGAAAAGTTAGCATATGCACTGCTTATCGCCTCAAGAAAGCTGCAGCATTACTTCCAGGGGCATACCATTAACGTCTTCACTGAATTCCCCCTCAAATCTGTATTCAGCCAAGCCGATTTCTCTGGCCGAACAGCAAAGTGGGCAGTAGAACTTGGTGAGTTTGACATTCGGTATCAACTTAGGACAGCGATCAAAGCCCAAGTTTTAGTGGATTTTTTCGCAGAATTTGCTCCAACCCAGAGTACCGAAATGGGGGATCCGAGTTCGACACAAGTGCCATGCACTACCGAACAAAGAAAACCCTACGCTTTGGAAGCTTGGAAACTCTTTACTGGAAATATCTGGCAGCTCTATGTTGATGGATCGTCCAATAACCGAGGCTCAGTGGCAGGAGTAGTACTTATTTCACCAGAAGGGTTCATCTGGGAATAAGCTCTCAGGCTCGGTTGGAAGGCTTCAAACAACGAGGCCGAGTACGAAACGTTATTGGCTGGCTTGCCTAGCGCCGAACACTTCAGTGCAGAATAACTTCTTGTTTTCAGCGATTCACAACTAGTGGTAAACTAGCTTTCTGGGGTCTATGAAACACGAGATGAAAGAATGGCTATGTATGCAGGCAAGGCCAAGGACCTACTCAGAAAATTTCAGTCCATATGGGTGGAACGAATCAGTCGGGACAAAAACAGCCACGCTGATGCCTTGGCATGCCTCGGCTCGTCAGTAAATACAAAGGATGCCAGAAACGTTTGGGTCGAGTTTGTACCAGAACCAAGCATTGCATCTCTAGTCCTCTGCAACAACTTAGAGCCAAGCTGGATGGATCCGATATTTGCTTTTCTGAAATCTGGTACATTCCCCGAAGACAAAAAGGAAGCCAACAAGGTCTGACTTTGGTCAGACACAAGTCAGCTCGGTTCTGGATCTCACCATATGGGAAGCTTTACAGACACTCCTATCTTGGCCCCTACCTCCTATGTGTACATCCAAATCTTGTCGAGAATGTTCTCTACGAAATTCACGATGGGATTTGTGGATGCCACGTTGGCGGAAGGTCACTGGCACACCGAGCCCTCACTCACGGGTACTAGTGGCCACAGATGCAACAAGATGCGCAGCGGTACATACAGAAGTCCGATAAATGTCAGAGGTTTGCTCCACTCATTCATCAACCGGCCAAAACTCTCACTCCACTCACCAGCCCATGGCCCTTTGCGCAATGGGGACTGGATATTGTCGGACCATTGGCGCGAGGCACTGGGAACAAGCGATTCTTCATTGCCGCAACCGACTATTTCACTAAGTGGGTTGAAGTTGAGGCGCTGGCAAGTATCAAAGAGGCAGACACGAAGCGGTTTGTTTTAAAGAGTGGTGGTGCGTTTTGGCATTCTACGGGTACTGATTGCGAACAATGGAACACAGTTCGATGGTAAGGTCTTCAGAAAGTTTTGTGCCAACCTCAGAATCGAGTATAGGAACTCTTCTCCAGGGTACCCGTAGAGTAATGGACAGGCAGAAGTGTCAAACAAAACCATCATCAACGGAGTAAAGAAGCGGCTTGAACATGCAAAAGGCAAATGGGTTGAAGAGTTACCTCACGTATTATGGGCCTACCGAACCACAACACGGCGTTCAACGGGGGAAACACCTTACTCCCTAACTTATGGAATGGAGGCCATCATCCCACTTGAAGTAGGACTCCCAACCCTTCGGTCTGAATTATTTGAAAGCTCCAATAACGAGGAAGCTATTGCACAAGCACTGGATATGGTAGAGGGCCGAAGAGAAGCAGCACTGATCAGACTTGAGGCGTATCAGCAGCAGCTCATCAGAAGTTTCAATCAAAAAGTTTTCCCAAGGCAATTTGCGCCTGGAGAACTGGTTTTGAGGAAGGTTATGGATCACAAATGGGTGCCTGGCGAGGGCAAACTTGGGCCTAACTGGGAAGGTCCCTACAAAGTCACAATCGTTGTTGGAAACGGAGCTTACTACCTAGAGGATCTGAATGGTAGAGCTATACCTAGGCCCTGGAACGTACCAAATCTCAAGAAATACTATCAGTAGAATTATCCCCCAGCTTCTCTATCAGAATATAAAGGCATTTATCTGTTGACCAATGCAAATACTTCCCCACTTTTTTCAAATTTATCAAATTCTTGTAATTAGCTTTGATGTTTATCAAACGGAATTAGCTTTGGTTCATACCAAACGGAATTAGCTTTGATGTTTATCAAACGGAATTAGCTTTGGTTCTTACCAAACGGAATTAGCTTTGGTCCTTACCGAACGGAATTAGCTTTGATGTTTATCAAACGGAATTAGCTTTGGTTCTTACAAAACAGAATTAGCTTTGATGTTAGGAATTAGCTTTGGTCCTCACCAAACGGAATTAGCTTTGATGTTTATCAAACAGAATTAACTTTGGTCTTTGCCTAAATGGACTTAGTTTAGAACGAATGGACGGAATATAAATTTGGTTAGCACTCAAACATGCTAAGTGGTATTGCTTGGTGGAATAATGTTTGGCAACTGAATTGGACTTTAGCCAAGTGGAATTGCTTGGTGGAAACCACACTAACATATCTTAAGTAAACATCTTTGCATCTACAGAACCTCTTAAGTATCAACACATCAACACTTCACTATTGACTAAAACAAATAGAGTTGGAACAAGCATGCCCAGGTACTATCAGGAGTAAGCTTCCAGCATTAGTCTTACTCAACTCCAGCTGGGGGCAAACAATTGTTTTTTTCAAACCAACCTGGACCTGAGTAAGACACCTTTTCATGCCTTCATCGCATTCAAATACACCTATGCTAACTAAGTTGAAGCAGACTCAAGCAGTTCTACACAAGGGCACAATCTTCAGTACCGATCTTACTTAGCTCCAGGTGGGGGCAAACAATTGTTTTCTTTTAAAACCAACCTAGACCTAAGTAAGACCCACTTACGAACCCAAGCACTTCCATACCACATATCCGTTAGCCACACCGAGCACAAGTTCATCCCCGAGGTCCCAACAATGCTCGGTCGAGGGCAAACAGTACAGTTTCACACCGAGAATCAGTTCGGCCCCGAGGCCCCAATAACGCTCGACCGGGGGCAAGCAGTATAGAATCAGACAGAACATCCATTTAAAGGCAATACAGAACCAGACCGAGCATCTATTCGGCCCCGAGGTCCCAACAGTGCTTGGTCGGGGGCAGGCAGTACAGAAAACATTCAAACATAGAAGCCAAACAGCATCAGATTGTAAGTTCAAAAAGAAAATTCTATCATCCAACAAAAGGCACAGATGGCCTCATAACCAGCAGTAAAAAAAAGAAAAGAGAAAAGAAAAATTGTCTTGACAAGTGCAGAAAGAAAGCTCGTCATGGAGACCGAGCCATAGTACATCAAAGCAAAAAAGTTCAAATCCTTTCAACATCAATTTTCATCAACAGTGGGCAACTCAGGAGCAGCATCAACAATTTTCCCAGGCCGTCTGCGGGAGGAAAAGTAGAGGAAGCTCCAACTTCCTGAGAAGTAGAAGCCTCCTTAACCACATCTCTCGTGGCTTCAGTCTCTGGGGTTTCAATCCCTTCAATACTCACTGTTTCAGTGGCAACATTCCAGTCCTGGGTCTTGCTTACAGAATCATCTTCTGGAGAAACTTCGGCTGGAAGAACAACAGGGGTGGAAACAGTCTTCGAACCCAAGGATCTTGAAGGAACGGGGACATCCTGAAACAGGGAAGAGCCTTCAGGAACCAGCGCAACAGTCAAGGCACTCGTCCAACCCTTCACGAAAAGCTTATCTCGCAACACTAACACCTCTTCCTTATAGGCAGCCCTGGCTTCATCCCAACCTTGTTGCCAGTGTTTGGCTTCCAGTACAGAACGCTCAGTAGCCATCACAGCAATAACAGCCTCCAATTCGGCCACCTTCCCCTCAAGTTGAGCTTGCGTCCCAATAGCAGCCTACTTCGATTTTTCAGCCGAAGTGACAATCTTGTTCAAACGAAATGCTTCCCTCTCAGCGATTCGGCGTCCTTCCTTCTCTAACTTCAAGTTTATCGTCAGTCTCTCCGCATTCATTGTGGCCTCCAGCACAGCCCTTTCTAGCTCTTCAGCACGAGTAATGGACAGATGCATTCTCTGGATACACTACAAAGGACAATGAAGAATTAAGAGAAAATGAGACAGCAATGCAACAGTAAAGACAAGTAATACAGGAAACACTTACAGCGGTCATCATCTGAAGGGTCCCTTTCAGGATAGGAATATTACGGGGCCCATTATGGTCGGCCATATCAACCGGCATCAATAAAAACTTAGTCAAATCAAAGGCAAAATCTTGTGAAGCAACAAATGAATCAGAAGTGGAAATGGGCCTGCCCTTATGTGATATTGGCGGCTCTCATTTCTCAAAAGCATCATCCTCGACAGGATCCTCAAAAGCTTCCCCCACCACTGCTTTGCCAGCCTCCCTCCTTCTCTTTTTTGCTCGAGCAGCTACTGAAGCTGAGGGCTCGGCAGCAGTCGCAAGGGTCCTAGAAGCTCCAACCTCCATCTTTACCTCCATAAGGCTCTTCACCTCGGTCTTTTCCAGAGGGGTTTGCAAAGCATCGGAGGCTCCGAAGGCCTCGGCCTCTAAATCCACCAACACCCTTCTCTTCGCCACAGACCTGCTCCCTACAAAACTGGGGGCAGGGGAGGGCGCTCTCTCAGAAAGTGCACCCTGACTCCTGCGACGGCTCGTGACCAGAGGAGTGAGAGACGTGTCGGTCTCGGCATCAAAGTCCAGAAGGGCAGCAGCAAGCCTTGCTTTCTTTGGAATAACGGAGCGGTAGGTAGACTGGTAATCCAACAACTCGGGTGCAGATTTCTTTTTATACCTCAGGGCAGCTTTTATGGCCTCAACATTCTCTCGGTTCGGCCTTCGTTGGAAATGAGAGGCCTCTACAAAAAAAAAGAAGTGACCCGTTAGAGCAATATCCGAAATAGAGTAAGAAATACAAAAGTCATCAGGTGGAAAGGCCCGAACTTGGGTAGCCGTCTTTCTGGGGCATCCTCTCAGACTGAAACTCAGTTCCGGCAGGGAACTCCCAGTTTCCACCAACTTGTAAGAAATCGTCGTTGTGTTTATCCAAATCAGGCAGCCCAGTAACCAAATGGCAATCGAACACGCAAGTAATATGTGATGTGGTCTTTGTTATGAGAAAGAGTATAACAACCTAAGATATCCCATATGTCAAGGTTCAAACCCAATCATCTATTAAGGGCAGAGACACCGCAAATAAAACGAAAAAGGTTCACAGATACTTGCATTGGGGTCAACTGGACTTGATGCAGAAACCGGCGTACCAACAGGTCAAGAGGGAACCGAACCCCTCCCTCGACTATGGCCGCGATGGGAAAATCAACGGTATTCCTCATGCCCATACGCTTGGCATCTACTTTCGCCAACGAAGGGTAACGTCATTGGGAATATTATAGTATAGGTGGAACATAGCCATGGCCTCGAGGGTATCAACCAATGAACGGAACTTCCCCATTTAATGAGCCTAAACGGACAGAAGTAGGACTCAGATAACAGAGTATGGAACACAAACAAGGAGTAGGCCAAACAAGATGATTAAGGAAAAAAGAGGCAAGAGAAGAACAGTCGCAAAAGGACTTACAGAGATTAGAACAGTCGTAGCAGAGCAAGATCAGCGGTGAAAAAGTCTGAGCAAGGCACCAACGAGACTGGTTCTAAGGAACAGGAAGAGTCTTTTCTCTCTCTTTGAAACTCTCTAGAGGAATGAAAAACCAGATGACGGGATTTGTATTGATAGCCAAAGCATTAATTGCACAAGCCGTCGCGCAGGTACATGGAGCACAACCTTCAGTATGGAATCGACACACTATCTCTACACACCAATCTCACATCGCCACATGTCACTATGAAAGGACGCATACAGGAATTGTGTGTCAGGATTAAACCGTCACCAAGGCCGAGCTGGGGAAAATCGAAACGACGCGACACTTGGGAAGCAGAACAATAGCTCCGCTCAAGGGGAACCTTAGCGCGAGCTAGGGGACAAATGAAGGGGCTAAAAATGAAATGGGTCAGGTCCAAACCTTGGGCCAGTCCAATCCACTGAAGCCCGAATCCAAGTGGGCTGAATGAGTATATAGGCAAACCAATTAAGCCCAGCTTCATGATCAACAGTCCACCCAAGTCCTCAAGCACTTGGGTCCAACCCACAGTGGAAAGGCTAGTCCAGCCGTGGTGCTGGGCTAAGCCGAGCTGCGAGACTGAATCTACGGGCCGAACAGAAAATAGGCCGAGCCCATGCAAAGTTACCTGAATGGATAAGCCAATCTCCATGAGTGATCCTGTAAAAGGCCAAGACAGGGCGTACTGATGCCGAGCTGAGGTATATCAGTACTGAACTGAGGAAACCTCTCAAGGAAACGTGGAAACTGTGAACGTGTGCATGTGCAGGTTGCCGCCTCAGCTGGTCCCCTACACCTAGAATCACGGAAGTTGTTGAACCAAAGGAATGTGGTTTGTTATCAATATGACTACAATGAGTATATGCATTCAATGACAACTACCAGGTGGTCCCCTCTCTTGAGCAATGCTAAAAGGACACCTGGCAGCATCCAAGCTCCATGAACCTACCTTGAGAAGCAAGCAAGGAACACTATATATACAACACAAACTTTACATTGAAGGTAACGAAGAAGACTGAACTAAACTATTCTAAGAAAAATCACGCATAGAGAGAGATTCAACTCTCTATACACTTCTTCTCCGATCACTAATTCCCACACCGGAGGGGTTATCCAGCAAACCCCGGCCGGGCAGCTCTAACGGTGCTTCTTGTTGGAGGAACCTCAGTTCTTGGATAGTCCAACCAAGTGCGGAGTCCTGATCCACTTTCATCTAATGCGGAATCCAGTATGCACACTCCACAAGGATTGGATCCCACAAAGATGGACCTAATTAAATTTGAAGGGAACAGCCAACGAAACCCCCACCGTCTTGATGCTAGATGATTACTTTTAAAAAAAAAAAATGGAAACACGTGCTACTGCAACCCAACTAAAACAATGCAGCCCCACTGGTTCATACCACGTCGTTTCACATAAAAATAAATAAATAAATAAATAAAACAAAGGGAGACTTATTTATAAGTCCTATTTTGGACACTTATGCTATGTTAAGTCCTATGAAATTTCTTATAGAGTTTCAAGTCCTATTTAGATAGGAATGTATTCCACAAGATTCTATGAGTTGTAAATAAATGGTAGTAATATACTATTATACACTATAATGGCAAAACCATATATAAGAAATTGAATGTTATAATAGAAAGTAACATTTTCACATTCAATTAAAAAAATCAAAATCCTCGTAAGTTTGCAAAACGTAACGTGACACGTTACGTTACGTTTATGTATATGTAGGTGTCACGTTACGTTACGTTTATGTAGCTATCACGTCGCGTTACGTTTATGTAGGTGTCACGTTACGTTACGTTATGTTTATGCATGTGTCACGTCACGTTACGTTACATTTATGTAATGTCCCATCTTATATGGTCACATTACGTTACGTTTATGTAGGTGTCACGTTACGTTTCGCAAACTTAATCTATGGTAACATTCAATTTCCTGTATATGGTTTTGCCATTATTTATGATATTAACAACTAATATTGAAGGTAAATGTGTTAACAAACTTCACACAGGACTTATGGGAACATAAATTTTTTAGTAAGACCATATATAGCATAAGTCTCCCTCATAAAACTTATAAATAAATTTCTCTAAAATAAAAGCAACCTTCTTCATGGTTTTAGAATAGGAGTGGCGATTAGTCCATTGACCCGTTTTGTTTGTTCGGTTTAGTCTTTTTTTTTTTTTTTTTAATATTCGAGAAGATTGTTATTGTTTTTGTTTTTAGGGTCGTGCTGGACTAATATTTTCAACTCGATATATTAATGGATTAGGTTTGAAATTTATACTTTTAATTCAGTCTGACTCAGCCACATATTAAATTAATTAATTAATTATAATATTTTAAAATATATATTTCTTGTTGGGATCTATATTTCATCTTGTTAATTTTATTGAAATTTTTACTTGTGGTGATGTGTGATTGAATTAATTTAAAAAATCTTTCAATTTAAAATGATGTTAGTATATTTATTTAAGAAATATAACATGTGATTGTATTTAATTTCGAAATCTTTTTTTTAATATATAATCCGATAGGTGGATTTAAAATTTATAATTATTTTTTGAATTGGACTTGGACAAATGTAGAGACCCAATATTAAGCTAAGTTAGGCCAAGCTAGACTTAAACAAACACAAAATTCCTTATCCTATAGTGCTGCCTGCCCAAACCCGGCCCCAACCCGACATATGTCCACCCTAGCCTATAATGAATCTCTTTCTTAAATTGATTGTTATGTTTATTATTATTTTATTATGAGAATTCTGATTTTGTTCACACAAATTATTTTTGATTAATTAAGTGGTGTCTTTTGTTAGTACAGTTTGAAATGTATGACAAATTCATTTCCTTATCATGGAGACTGTTTGATTATGATTGTACAAAATTTAACTTTCTTGAGGTCTTAATTAACAAGTCAATGACTTTTTTTTGTAATGTTATGAAAAATATATTTTAATTAAGAGAAATTACACTATTAGTCCCTATAGTTTGTGATTTGTGTCACTTTAGTCCCTGACTTTTCAATTGTGACACATTTGACCTTAAATTTTGAATCTTGTTTCAAATAAGGACAATTGAACATACCATTGCTTAATTTCAAGGACAAAATCATCAATTTAATAAAATATAAATTAATTTGACAAAAATAAATATCAAAAAAATATTTTAATTTTTTTTAAAAATTATTTCTACCCACCAAAAATAAAATTATGTAAAATTGATAAAAAATAATAAAAATTACATGATTAATTTTTAAAAATTAATTTTACATGATCATCATCTAAATACATAATAAAAATTAATTTGGTAAAAAAATAAATAAATGTCTAAAAGATTTATCAATTTTATATAATTTTATCTTTAGTAGCTAGAAATACTTTTTAAAAATTTAAAAATAATTTTTTCACATTTATTAATAAATGTCAAATTAATTTATATTTTATCAAATTGACGATTTTGCCCTTGAAAAATCCAATAGCATTTACAATTGTCCTTATTTGGAACAAGATTCAAAATTCAGGGTCAAATGTGTCACAATTGAAAATTCATGGACCAAAATGACACAAGCCCTAAACTATAGGAACCATTAGTGTAATTCACCCTTTAATTAAGGAAAATTTATTATAATTTTTTTTTAAGTGTTTATATTTCAATTAGTCCATATTATTTGGACATTTGATCTACCAAATCTTAATTCTCATATGTAAGGTATTTTATAGACATTTCTACCCTTAAAAATATTTTTTGAACGGTTAGCAATTTGATGATGTAAACATTTATATTTTACAATGTGAATATTTGCATTGACGTGTGAATGTTCACATTGACAATATGAATATTCACATTGACATGTTAACATTCACATTACGGAACATTTGCACTGTAAATATGAATATTATTAGGGGTCTTTTGGTAACTATGTCACCTATAGGACTTATTGAAATATAAAAAAATAATGTGGACTAAATGGAACATAAGTAAGTGAAAAGGGATTTTGTTAGCACCATAAATCTGCAATTTTATTATTATATAATTGCAAGACACGTGGCATCCTCTTATTCATTTGGAAGTTAAAAGAAGTTATAAAGATAATGGAGAATATGAAGGACAAAGTGGATGAGTGGGAGGACAAAGTGGATGAGTGGAAGGACACATGGCAAGACAAGAATGAAGATGGAAGAAATGGGTAGTTACTAAGTAGTTATTGCTATATTTTTTTCTCTATAAATAGCCATTAATGGCCACATTGTAAAGGATCCAAAATTCAAATCAAAGACAATTGATTTCAATATTTCTTGTCATTTTCCTTATCTTAGGAGTAGTTTAACATAGATTTATATTTCGAAGCATTTATTTTCAGCATTTCCATTTCGAAGCATTTCATGCACTTTCTTTTCGAAGCATAGGAGTAGAGGTAAGTAATTATTACTTTGATTGTTCACTCAATCGTCTTTCTCCGTCCCTTTTTCTTCTTTTATTTTTTCTTTTCTCTACACTTGACAATTTTGAAGTCCTCTTCGTTGAGGCAAAAGAACCGTCAACACAATCGCTTGATAATTGGCTTGAATTTAATCTGTAAGGATTTTTCAATCCTTGCTGGCACGCTCGCATTTATGATATTTTCCTTCGTAGGAAAAATAAGCCAACATTTTTTGGCACGCCCAGTGGGACGTCAAGTGTAATAAATGGAAAATGAATTGGATTTGTCCATTTCAAATAGTCTAGATGAAATTTATTGGCGTAAACAAGAAATTTTGGATCTTCAAGAAGAGATCCATTTTCTTGATGAAATAAATTTTCATCCCTTACAATATTATTTGGTGGAAGAAAAAAGACACCATTTAATTGGAGAAATTCATCAACTTGATATGGAAATTCGCCAATGGAATGATGAGTTATCAACTCTCACTACCAAGTCTTTAATTGAGGCCTTAATGGCCGGAATTGGTGAATTTTTTCAGAATTTTTCCATGGTTAAAAATAGTAAAAGCAAAGAGTTGATTTCATCAATGGCTCGGGGGGTTCAAGAATCCGTTTTTAAAGAGCCAAATTATGAAATTAACATAACGAAAGAGCATGTTTTTGAGCCAAATTTGGCTAAGAATGATGTTTCATGCATGGCTCGGGGGGTCTCAAAACCAATTTTTAGAAAGTCAAGTAATGAAAATAACATATCTATGGGTGATTTTCATAAGCCATTAATGGCTAACATGGAAAAACAACCCACTTTGCTAAATAATTATGAAAATCAATTCGGCAAAAGTCATATTTTTAAAGCAAACATGGTCAAGAATAATGAGCAAGCCACTGTTCATGAATTCAAAATTTTTGACATTTTTCAAAATGTCAAAAAGTATGAATTTTCATGGTCACACTATACCATGACTTTTGGTGTTCAAAATCCTTTTTGGATTTGTGGTTCACATCAAAATATAATTTTTGATGATGTGGCTAATAAAATTAACAAATTGTTCTTATGAGTTCGAAGCACTAAGAATAAGGGATGACCATTTAAAATGCATGAACTTGGCTAGAAAAGCCTGCGCATTTAAATAAATGGTTGAGAATGGCTTATCTTTTCAAATTGATGGCCACTTGTTTGTATGTACACAATCAAAGCATCGAAGATACATTCGAAGCATCAAGAGTTGTTTCGAAGGTTGATTACTTCACCTTCAAAGCTGTATAAAGCTTTGAAGATACATTCAAAACATCAAAAGTTGTTTCGAAGGTTGATTGCTTCACCTTTGAAACTGTATAAAGCTTTGAAAACTTTTGAAATGTGTACATCTCTTCAAATATATGTAAAATGACAATTAATTAGTTGTCGAATAAAGCCTATTTTTGGCATGATAAGTTGGTTCGAAGAACAACCATTTTGGTGTCTTCGAAGAATTAATAATTGGTTCAAAGCACAAAATTAATATTTTCATTATTATGTATGAACCAGAACATACAAAATTTGAATAACCACAATGTTGGCCAAAAGTTGCTTCGAAGGCCCTTTTGCCATAATTTTGTAAGCTTTGAAGCACTCCATCTTGCATTAATAGCTTCAAAGAAACAATAATGGTGGTTATGAACCTTCGAAGCTTTGCCGAATATTTCCAAGGATGTAATTTGTCCTTTATCGGCACTTTCAACCTTTGAAAGATGATTTTGGTCCTTTATACCACCTTCGAAGCTTGTTACTAGTCCATAATAGCTAGCATTCGAGACATCTAGTCATAATTTCATACTCATTCGAAGCACTTCATTGGTGCTATTACATCATTCGAAGCACTTTGTTGATATTATTCGAAGCATTTTATTGCTTAGATTAATCATGTGCTTGGTTCGGCCCTTCAAAAATTCAAGTAAACAGATTTATGAAAAAGTGTCCCTTTAATTAATAATTTTGATAATATTATTGTTGTATTGAAAAGTAATTAAGAATTTTATTTACTTTTTTATTAACTTTATTAAATGAGAAATTCTAATAAGAGAACATTTGTAATTTTGATAAGAGACATGTATTCCTCATCCATCTATTTCAAGTGCCTCGTTTTTTCCCATTTTTAAATTATTGAAATCTTCAATTCAATTAAAGAAAAATACTGAAATTACATTTATGTTAACAATAACCAAAATGTTAAATAATCATCCAAACGAGTAGCAGAAATAATCATCAAAACAAATAATAGAAATTGAATCTAAACCTGAATCTAAACGAGTAGTAGAAATAATCTTCAATTCAATTGAGGTTTTTACGTTGAAATGACAAATAAGTTGAAAATCTGATAAGTTGAACCAAGCACCAAACCTGTGTGAATGTGAAGTAAAATTACATAAGTTTCAAATAAGTGGAAGCAAATGGAGCCAGTAAAACAACCTGTTATGCATGGACAAACACACATATGTTTACTTTATGAATCTGTTTCCTAGTCATAGTTGAAGTGTACCATGTGGCGTAGATTTTCCATAGGGTTTTTTTCATTTGATGTATGCTTGTTTCCACTTTGTTAGGAGATAGTGTCTTCAATTTCATTTCTTCACAAATTGACTCTAAAGTTCTAAGTGGATGATTAAACAGGAGATGATGGTTGAATTTGCAAAGAATGTGGCTGATTTTGCTGTTGCTAGTGGAAAAAAGCACATTGTTGTGCTTTCTAGCTTAGATTTTGGACGGTGGCAAACAATTGATATGTCAAGGTACTAAGAACTGCAATGTTTTCTTTGATCATTTTAGCTTCTTGACTACTCTCTCTCTCAATTTCTTTGTCCTTTTTTCCTGCAGTAACTACTTCATTTTATTTACATTTTTTCTTTGAGAAATTTACTGTTAGTATTTTAATTTTCATATTTCAAAATCCTGCAAACCACCCCAATTCATTTTTAATTGGTTATTAACACTATAGAAACATGGAAATTGGTATATAAAAATCACTCGACAAAATGCATGATTCTGCAGATATCAAACATTGTGAGATTAAAAAATAACTAGAACTCATAAAAAGCAAAGATATTCCTTATTCTAACAATCATTCATGTAAAAAATGATTCAATGATCATCTTTTTGAACTCTTTTACTTGTGCAAAAGTGCATAAACCAACTAGGTCCATTATTTAGAGTTGTCTAGGCCATTGACAACATTGCTTTGATTACTTGGTGATTTGTTTCAGTGGTCTGCAGATATTGTTGGAAATGGTTATAAAATTCTGGGTAAAACCAGAATTTTTTTCGAAGTTTGGTCTATTTTTTAGGTGGGCCCCAAGCGTCGATTTTCGCGGGTCAAAGTGGTAACGCGTTCTATGCCGCGTTGTGATTCACATGGTATATTTGGTTGCTTAAAACCATTTACTGAGTGAATGGAAAATTGAAGCCAAAGTATGCTTCATGGAAATGGAGTTTTGGTGGAAAATCCTTAAAGGTTTGAATAAGGCTTGTCCCACATTGATTTGTTGGGAAGTTTTAAATGGGTTTATAAGGCATGGGTTTGATACTTGGGGTGTGCCCCAAGGAGTACCCAAGTGTTTTAGAGAGGGAGGTTATAGGCAAAATGGGCTAGACCCATTGGACCCAAAAATCACTACACGCGCGCCGCCATCCGTCCGGTCGGGTAGGCTAGACTGGGCGCGGGTGCGTGGTGTGAGGTTGGGTTGGGCTTGTCCGACCCAATACCTATCTTTTTGGGCCAAAAACATTTGAATTCAAATTAATTCCGGAAATAAACTGGTCCGGTTTTACTGTACATCCAGACAGGGCCCTTCCCGTTTTTATCTGTTCAAATTTAAATCCAACAGGTTTGTTTCTGTTTATTCAAATTGAACAGGTTTCATACCTATTCAAACAGGTTTTGCACCTGTTTAATTCAAACCCAACAGTCATAATTTCTCCTATAAATAGACATGTCTCTCATTTGTTTTTCATCAATAATTTTCGTCCTTCCTTGCTACAAATTCGTCTCTGCATTTTGGTGCATTTATTCTATTATTTTTCCTTGTAAGAAAGAGTGTAAACACTTAGTGTGTTCGCAAGGCAAACAATTTGTAGTGTTGCTATTGTTTGTAGTTGATCATTTCATCTTGGGAGATAGATGTCCACATTCTGAAAGTACCGTGGAGAGGATGAATATGTCTTAAAAACACAGTGTCAAACACTGGACTTGATCAGATTATTATTCAAGAATTAATCAAGTAAGTTATTTAATTTATTTTCAGTGTTATTATTATTTATTTAAATCAGATTTTAATTTTGTTTTTATAACAAAATAAAATCTGTTTTTATTTATTTATTTTTATTTCTAGTTTGATTTTTATAAACAAACAAATTCTCTCCTTTCTTTTATTTCTTTATATTTTGATTGTTGTTTAGTACACAACAGAATTTAAACTATTTGAATACAGTGAAGATTGTTTAACAATCTTAAGACAAAACCATTTTTGATATCTTCATTGTATTTAATTTTCTGTAATTTCATAAAGACATATTCTGGTTGGAAAAACAAATCAGTGTGTTTGGTTTGAGTTTTCTGAATTAAGTTTTTTGAAAACTGACTTTTTTAGTTTTCGTATTTTTTTGTTTTTAGTGAATATTTTTAAAATTTTAAACATTTTTTTTTACTTTTTTAGATGCACCTTACGTAGATGTATCTAAAAAGTAAAAAAATTGTGAAAAAATATTTTTAAAAATTAATAAATACATAAAAATATTAAAAAAATGTACTGAATTCTCATATTTTTTTATATTTTTGGTATTTAGTGAATTTTTAAAAAGTTTTTTTCAATTTTTTTTTTTACTTTTTAGGTATATTTATGTTAGGTATGTCTAAAAATTAAAAAAAATTGCTTAAAATATTTAAAAAATTTAGTAAAAACAAAAAAATATGAAAAATAAAAAAGTAGAATTTTCTGAAAAGTATTTTTAAAAAGTGGTAACCAAGCATAGTAAATAGTGTTTATGCTGTTTGACAGATAGTAGTAATATACTATCTCTTTTCTTTGACAACTAGTAGTACTATACTGGTATCATTAACAATTGCAGAATATTAATTTGTGTTACAGAAAATTATTGTGGTATTTTATTTTTCTAGTTTTAGTAATAAGGAAAATAAAATTATTTTGTGTTATAATTTATTTTCTGGTTTTAGTAACTAGAAAATTAATTTGCGTTTTAATTTTTCTGATTTTTGTAATCAGAGATTATGGCTACTACAACTGAAACTGCATCTGGTAGTGGTACTTCGATTGTTACACCAACACCGGTCCCTATCCAGAACAATGTTCATGTACCAATCAATCATGGAGAAAAATTGGAAAAATTTAACGGTACCGAGTTTAAGAGATGACACTAGAAGATGCTGTTCTATCTTCCAACTCTTAATTTGGCCCGGTTTCTCCATGAAGAGGCTCCAGCGCTTAAAGAGGGTGAAAGTGATCGGCAAGTTGTTACCGCTGTAGATGCTTGGAAACATTCAGATTTTCTGTGCAGAAACTGTCACGCCCCACCTTTTATTACTCGGAGTCATTACCAAATTCTTTAACTTAATTCAATTTCAGAGATAACATGCGGAAATAAACTCATACATTCACTCCGTAGAAGTGATTAACAATACTCTCATTCGTATGCAAAGTAAATATTACATGAACTAACTTAATAAATTGCCCTTGGGCTTACATCATTAAAAGTACAAGAAGAAGGGTGTAACCCTTTACAACAATGGTTTAGCCTCCAACGGTTTAGCCTCCCCCACAAACTCTGGTGGGCTGGAACGGAAAAACTCCTTAGTAAGTTTGAGAGCATGCCCGTTGCCGCCCTCAGTACGAGCTAGGGCGTCTTGCACTGCTCTTGCAATCTCACGTGCGACATCCTCACCGACAGCCGATGCTGCAACGGCAGGTACTAAAGGAACTGCTGTGCCCCTACTGACACTCCTACTATTCAACCGTCCTCTACTCCCTCGTGTAGACATCCTATAAAGCACAAAGTAAATTACACTTAGCGCAAAACACTATAGCCTTCTCCGAGGCACACTCCACTACTGTTAAGTCACAAGACACACTTAGTCTCAAAATTTACATCTCTACTGCATATTATCAGCTAAACATGTAAATACATAATCGAATCAAGTCCACAAAGATAGCCACTCATCCCGAAACTATCAAGGAATTCCTATCAGAAACCACGTTGATCAGGCGTGTTTCCAAAAGGACCTCAAAGCAAGTTCACCGGCTATGAATACTATCCAGGAGACTGAATCCCATGCTCACATAAATGCAACACATAAGTCCTAACTTTCATGATATCTATATGCAACGTCCTCACAATACGTAGTAAACCCACTGTGGTAAAAACCATTTCCCACGAGCCCAAGTATTCAAACCCGGCTCGCTCTAATACCAAGTTGTCACGCCCCACCTTTTATTACTCGGAGTCATTACCAAATTCTTTAACTTAATTCAATTTCAGAGATAACATGCGGAAATAAACTCATACATTCACTCCGTAGAAGTGATTAACAATACTCTCATTCGTATGCAAAGTAAATATTACATGAACTAACTTAATAAATTGCCCTTGGGCTTACATCATTAAAAGTACAAGAAGAAGGGTGTAACCCTTTACAACAATGGCATTCCGCCAACATAACTGAGGCCCCGTGGCCAACAAATAAGAAGATCCAAATCTTGTAGCACACCCTGCTAAACACCTGAAAAAGATTCAACAACGTGGGATGAACATATAGTCCAGTAGGGAACTCGACATGCTCCTTAACAATAACAACATTACAGATAGCTATGATCATGAACACCCATTCTCATACTAGAATAATAATGTGACAGTTTATACAAAATATATATATGAATATATATATGAATATTTCTTGAAAACAATCATTTAATTCACCGCTATAAGCGATTTATCCTTCCTTTTTCCTTTCATTAACCCCCGTTCCCAATCTTTTATAACATTAATAACTACTTAGAAAAATAGATTCACTAAGCCCATTACTTTTCCATTTGCCACACATACAACAGATGTGCCTTTCCAAAACATATTTGGCATTTCAATGCAATTCCAATTATATCATAATTATCCATGCACACCTCTATAGAAAAGATAACAACTCAACTACATACATAAAATCAATCAATGAGTCAACTTGTCCCTCCAACACTGTAACAAATACAATCCACAATGTTTCCAGATACACTGAAACAATAACAAAACAACACTGCACTACTCACCACAATAACAAAGATACACTTCTCACCACAATCTACCAGTTTACCAGGCGCTAGCTGGAAGGGTATGGTACCTTAGATTATCAGCGCGTCAGTTCTCCAGGCGCTAGCTGGAAGGGTATGATACCTCTGATTATAAGCGCAGAGTATATATATATGAACACATAGGTGTGTGGAGTCCATCCCCTATCTTCTCACACACACTGGAGTACAACCCCTCTCTTCTCCTCAACCAGAATACAAATATAATGTAATTCAGCATTTCATTACATATGATGTTCAATCAACAATGGTGTAATACATACACAACAATTCAACACAACCTTATCATCCTCCACCGATGACCAAAATCTCCAGATGCATGCATATTATACATCAATTAACAGACCCAACTAACATGAGATTACAAAACTCAGCAACAACATGAACATGGTAGTTAAAGCTATACCCCACACAAGTGTGTTCGACACTCAAGATACAACATTCCGATTTTCTTATACTTGTTTCAAAATACCTTTCCCATTTCACAAAATGAATTCCACTTCCTTTGTTTTCACAAAAATCATTCCTATGGACAAAAGTCATACTTCATTTAAATTCACTACATTCTTTTCAAAGCCATTTCAAACTAATTATGCACATTAAGTCATAAACAATAAATTAGGGTCTTTCCTTCCTCTTTCTCAATATTGACCAAAAAGGTCTAATTAACATCAACAAACAACAATAACCACAATTAAGACTCATAATACCTAAGTATTTGCCCAAAGATCAAAACCCCTCAATTAATTTATTAAATCAAATAAGAAAATTTAGGGTTTCCTCTCCTTTCAACAACCACATGCTAATTAACACCCCAATTAGCCCAAATCATAACTAATGATAATAAACCCAAATTCAATAACCAACCCAAGGTTCAGTCCCATGATTTTCACAAATCCAACATGATACAATTTTTATGCAATACAAAAACTACCACATGTCTATCTATAGACGAAGTATTGAAAAGAAACAAGGAGAATCCCTACCTCGAACGAAGAACACAAATGGAGAAGATGACCCAACTCCAAGTGCTCCAAATCCACTATTTTTCAGATTAGAATGAAGCCCAAGCCGCCCTCTATCTTATTAACAAAGGACCTAGGATGGATTCATACTAGAAGTAGATGAAAACCTAGAGAGAAGATGAGTTTAGAGAGAGAGAAGTCGGACCTAGGGTTTGGAAACTAGAAGAGGATGAAAAACTGATCAAAATCCCGTTGCTGCCTAATTAAACTGGACAGGCTCGCTCGAGCGAAGATTTGGTCGCTCGAGCGACCAGACACATGAAAGACTCGCTCGATCGAAGAACATCTCGCTCGAGCGAAGAAACACTGCTCTCAGGTCTAAACGAAACGCAAACGCTCGCTCGAGCGAAGGAACCCTGGCTTGAGCCACCAGACACAAAACTCAACCCTCGCTCGAGCGACCAATCCAAATTCTGGACAGTAACCCCTGGTTTCAAAACCCAACCAAAACAAAACAAACCTGCCCAACACATCCGATAACTCAAAAGAGAAAATAAAGGATGAAAACCACAATTATACATTGAGAGAACCCAAGGAACCTAAGCCCGGATACAACAACCAAAAGGAAAAAGACCGGGGTCGTTATAGAAACTACATCCTCAATGGCCTTGACAACATGCTGTACAATGTTTACAGTCCTCTGAAGTCAGCAAAAGAATTATGGGATTCTTTGGAGAAGAAATACAAGGCAGAAGATGCCGGCACGAAGAAATTTGTCGTCGGTAAATTTCTAGATTTTGTTATGGTAGACTCCCAAACGGTAATATCTCAAGTTCAAAGTTTTCAGATAATTTTGTATAATATTCATTCAGAAGGTATGTCTCTTAGCGAGTCTTTCCAAGTCGCTGCTTTAGTGGAAAAGTTACCATCGGCTTGGAAAGATTTCAAAAATTATTTAAAACATAAACGCAAAGAGATGACTATGGATGAACTTATAGTAAGACTGAGAATTGAGGAAGATAACCATAAGGCTGAAAAGAGGAATGGGAAAAATCCTATTGAGTCCAAGGCTAATGTGGTTGAACAAGTTCATAAACCACATAACAAAAAGAGAAAGTTTACTGGAGATGGTCCTAAATAAGGCGATAGCAACAAGAAGTTCAAAGGAAAATGCTATAACTGTGGCAAGACTGGACATCGAGCTTCTGACTGCCGCCGCCCTAAGAAGGATCATGGAAATACAAGTAAGAAAACCACCAATCACGCCAATGTAACAGAATTGAATTACATCTCTGACGGAGTGAATGACATCAACCTCTCTGCTGTGGTGTCTGAGGCTAACTTGGTTGAAAATCCCAAAGAGTGGTGGGTTGACACAAAAGAAACTCATCACATATGTGCGGACAAGAAGATGTTCACTACCTACAATGAGGCTGCAAATGGTGAACAACTTTTCATGGGAAATTCTTCTACTTCTACTGTGGCTGGATAAGGGAAAGTGATCTTGAAGATGACATCAGGGAAGGAGCTGACCCTCAACAACATACTGCATGTACCTGACATCCGGAAGAATTTAGTTTCTGGTTCTTTGTTAAGTAAAAATAGTTTTAGACTTGTTTTTGAGTCTGATAAATTTGTATTAACAAAGAGTGGTATGTATGTTGGAAAGGGATACATGAGTGATGGTCTCACTTTAAGTTGAATGTAATGACAATTGTACCGAAAGTTGCTATGAATAAGAATAACACATCTTTTGCTTATATTCTTGAGTCAAATTATGGCATGGTATAAAATTTTTGGTAAAACCAGAATTTTTTCTGAAGTTTGGTCTATTTTTTAGGTGGGCCCCGAGCGTCAATTTTCGTGGGTCAAAGTGGTACCGCGTTCTATGCCGCGTTGTGATTCATGTGGTATATTTGGTTGCTTAAAACCATTACCGAGTGAATGGAAAATTGAAGCCAAAGTATGCTCCATGGAAATAGAGTTTTGGTGGAAAATCCTTAAAGGTTTGAATAAGGCTTGTCCCACATTGATTTTGTGGGAAGTTTGAATGAGTTTATAAGGCATGGGTTTGGTACTTGGGGTGTGCCCCAAGGGGTACCCAAGTGTTTTAGAGAGGGAGGTTATGGGAAAAATAGGCTAAACCCATTGGACCCAAAAATCACCACACGCACGCGCGCGCGCCGCCTTCCGTCCGGTCGGTCAGGCGGGCTGGGCTGGGCTAGGCCTGGGCTTGGGCGCAGGTGCGTGGTGTGAGGTTGGGTTGGGCTTTTCCGGCCCAATACCTATCTTTTTAGGCCAAAAACATTTGAATTAATTTTATTTTTTGGTAAAATAAAATCCAGAATTCAATTTAATTCCAGAAATAAACTGGTCCGGTTTTACTGTACACCCAAACAGGGCCCTTCCCGTTTTTATCTATTCAAATTTAAATCCAACAGGTTTGTTTCTGTTTATTCAAATTGAATAGGTTTCATACCTGTTCAAACAGGTTTTGCACCTGTTTAATTCAAACCCAACAGCCATAATTTCTCCTATAAATAGACAAGTCTCTCATTTGTTTTTTATGAATAATTTTCATCATTCCTTGCTGCAAATTCGTCTCTACATTTTGGTGCATTTATTCTATTATTTTTCCTTGTAGGAAAGAGTGTAAACACTTAGTGTGTTCGTAAGGCAAACAATTTGTAGTGCTATTGTTTGTAGTTGATCATTTCATCCTGGGAGATAGACGTCCACATTCTGAAAGCACCGTGGAGAGGATGAATCTGTCTTAAAGACACAGTGTCAAACACTGGACTTGATCAGATTATTATTCAAGAATTAATCAAGTAAGTTATTTAATTTATTTTCAGTGTTATTATTATTTATTTAAATCAGATTTTAATTTTGTTTTTGTAACAAAATAAAATCTGTTTTTATTTATTTATTTTTATTTCTAGTTTGATTTTTGTAATCAAACAAATTCTCTCATTTCTTTTATTTCTATATATTCTGATTGTTATTTAGTACACAACATAATTTAAACTATTTAAATACAGTGAAGATTGTTCAACAGATATATTACTGGACTTACTTCGTGACGATAGAGCAAAGAAATTTTTGTTGTCTTAACAGACACATTTCATAAACTTGGGTTCAAGTTGCATGTCTTGGTGTTGCAGCAGTTGTTTTGCCTGGTAATTAATCTTGTTTTCCCTTCTCCTTTCACTCTTTACTTAGAAACAAGTTCATTACGTTTTT
This sequence comes from Camellia sinensis, assembly GCF_055761805.1. Taxonomy (NCBI): domain Eukaryota; kingdom Viridiplantae; phylum Streptophyta; class Magnoliopsida; order Ericales; family Theaceae; genus Camellia; species Camellia sinensis. The sequence goes on from NC_138972.1 coordinate 69,038,228, forward strand.
TTTTTACCCCAAATAGAGTTAATTGGAGTTAGGGTGTGTTTCTAGGTGGGGTCTGGTTCGTTGACAGAACCTTTGTAGGATGTAACAACTGTTCCTTATCCATATCCAAACAATGCAATGTTTGTACGTGAATATACCAACAACTGAGGTATGGAATGCACACATAATTCTAAAACCATATTCTCTCAGGATATCACTTATTTGGTGAGCTTTGCTGGTAACCCAATTTATGAGTGGACTGTTTGAGTCAAGAAATGATCTTTCCATATTTAAGAATCAAATACAGACTTTCTTGTGCAGTCAAAAGAGTTCTCAGCACAGGTAAACACCAGCATAATTTGAGGTGTTGACGCCCCAAATCACCAAACGACGTTAGATTAGCACGAAACTTGGCACACACAACCGCCTAGGCACGAGAGACTTGTGGGAAAAGACAGTAGCCAAACTAGTTCCTTAAGAAACTTGAATTCGAGGTGCTGACTCCCCAAAATCACCAAAATGACGTTGGATTAGCACGAAACTTGGCATACATTACCGCCTAGGCATGAGAGACTTATGGAAGAAGACGGGACTCGAATCAGGTTCTCGGTTTGAGAGTTAGAGCCGAATTTCACTCTAGGCACACTAGTTCCTTGAGAAACTTGAATTTGAGGTGTCGACGCCCTAAAATCACCCAACGGTGTCAAATTAGCAAGAAACTTGGCACACACGACCGCCTAGGCACGAGAGACTTATGGGAGAAGAGAGGACTCGAATCGGGTTTTCGGCTTGGGAGTTAAAGTCGGATTTCACTCTAGCCAAACTAATTCCTTAAGAAACTTGAATTCGAGGTGTTGATGCCCCAAAATCACCAAATGGTGTCAATTAGCATGAAACTTGGCACACATGACCACCTAGGCACGAGGGACTTGTGAGAGAAGACAGGACTCAAATCAGGTTCACTGTTTGGGAGTTAGAGCTGGATTTCACTCTAGGCAAACTAGTTCCTAAAGAAACTTGAATTCGAGATATTGGTGCCCCAAAATCACCAAACGAAGTCAGATTAGCACGAAACTTGGCACACACGACCGCCTAGGCACAAGAGACTTGTGGGAGAAGACGGGACTCGAATCAGGTTCTCCGTTTGGGAGTTAGAGCCGGATTTCACTCTAGGCAAACTACTTCCTTAAGAAACTTAAATTTGAGGTGTTGACGTCCCAAAATCACCAAACTATATCGGATTAGCACGAAACTTGGCACACACGACCGCCTAGGCACGAGAGACTTGTGGGAGAAGACGGGACTCGAATCAGGTTCCCAGCTTGGGAGTTAGAACCGGATTTCACTCTAGGCAAACTAGTTCCTTAATAAACTTGAATTCGATGTGTTAATACTCCAAAATCACCAAACGGAGTCGGATTAACACGAAACTTGGCACACACAACCGCCTAGGCATGAGAGACTTGTGGGAGAAGATGGGACTCAAATTGGGTTCCCGGTTTTGGAGTTAGAGCCGGATTTCACTCTAGGCAAACTAGTTCCTAAGAAACTTTGAATTCGAGGTGTGGATGCCCCAAAATCACCAAACGACATAGGATTAGCACGAAACTTGGCACACAAGACTGCCTAGGCACTACAGACTCGTGGGGGAAGGCGGGTGTAACGCCCTCAAACTAAACCCATAATCATACAATCATGATACAAGAAAGAGTTATCATATTCCTAACATCAGAGTATTCTTACAAGAGATATTACATGTTGACAACAAAAGTAAATGCCTATAGGCTTATAACTTTCCAAGTCAACACTTGGGTTCAACAAAAAATAGAGTTCTAACTCTTTACAAAAAATGTAACGCCCTCAAAAATAACCCATTATATATATATCATTGACATGCATTATTTAAAGAAGACAATTAATTAATTCATTCATCAGAGTATTACGAAATAAAGCATAAATTGTAACATCGAATAAAATGCCCTACAGGCTTACATCTTTCCAAGCCAACACTTGGATTAAAAAATATGAGTTCTAATCTCAATACAAGAAAAGCCCTAGGCTTGAATGTTTACATGTACTAATAAATAACAACTATTAACTAAAGGTAGTCTTCTTCAATCCAGATGCCAAACCCTCCCAAGCTAAGCCCTTGGAGGTAGTTTATCACCTGAACCTGAAAATGATGTTCCCATAAAGGGTGAGCCACAGCCCAGTAGAAATATACTAAACCACATATAAGCAATGAATAAAGCAATAGCATTCAACAGATGGTTAACCAATATAATCAATTACTTCATTTTACAGTCTCATGACACTATTGCCAAAGATACGTTTTACTTTCCAATTTTATCAACATGGCTCAGAACCTGGCCAAACTTATAACAGTGAATCACATATATCATATTCACATCCTTCCAATATCAACAAACAAATGAGACTCAAGCTCAAATCAAACACTTCATACTTCCAAATTGATACACATTTTAGTGCTGTATCAATAAAACACTTCTATATAAATAAGCACACATAAAAGTGATGCTAATGGAGTCCATCCCCTATCTCCTCCCAAACAAAATCCGGTTTAGAGGTCCATCCCCTATCTTCCCCTAAACCGTGGAGTACATCCCCTATCTCCTCCCACACACAAAACAATGTATGCAAATGCAATGCTCAATCAATACACGTATTTTCTGTATCAATGCCATAGTCAAAATTAATGATTTAACCAATGTGATTAGTTTCAGTTATTCCTAATCCACATGCAATGTCTACAACAATCACGACTATCCTCCACCGATAGCCCAAAACAGTTATTTCTAAACTGAAAATAACTATGTCAACAATTCAATAGACAAATGATACCAATTACCCAATTACGCCATTTAATCAATAAATTCCCCAATTCCATGAATTTAACCATCTTTTCCCAATTCCATGAATTACTTATACAAATTAATTCAATAATACAACTAGGGTTTTTTCCCAAAATTTACCAAAGTATCCCCAACATATCAAAATACCAAAACTTAGAACAAAACCTATAAAATGGAGTAGGAAATCCCTACCTCAAAGAAAATAACCCGAATGGAGAAGATAGAGATAAATGCCCAAATTCCAATGTGCTCCAAATCACCAAATGTTCAGATTAGAATGAAGCCCAAGCCGTCCTCTATCTTTCTTACAAAAAACTTAAGATGGATTCACACTAAAAGTAGATGAACACTTAAAGAGAAGATGAGTTTTGAGGGAGAGAAGTCGGACCTAGGGTTTAGAACCAAAAAGAATAAGAAAAGACTGATCAAAACCCGCTGCTGCGTATATAAACTGGACAGGCTCGCTCGAGCGAAGCCTTGGTCGCTCGAGCGACCAGACACAGAGAAACTACGCTCGAGCCAAGGAAGCCTTGCTCGAGCCAACAAGCCAAAAGCTCGCTCGAGCGAAAGAAAGCTCGATCGAGCGAAGAACTTAAGCCCTCAGGTCTGTAACCAGACACACGCTCGAGCGAAGGAACTATTGCTCGAGCGAAGAACGAACTAACTCGCTCGAGCGAAGAAAAGCTCGCTCGAGCCAAGAATGCAAAGCTACAGGTCCAAACCAGACGCAAACTCTCGCTCGAGCTACCAAACCCCGGCTCGAGCGAAGAACCAAAAACAACAGTTCGCTCGAGCGACAAACTCCTCGCTCGAGCGAAGATCCAAAATACTGGACAGCAACACTTGATTTCTAAACCCAACCAACCTGAAACAAACCTGCCCAACACATCCTATAATTCCAAATGAGAAAATAAGGGACAACAACAACCATTATACAATGACAGAATCTACGGAACCTATGTCCGGACACAACAGTCAAATGGGAAAAGACCGGGGTCGCTATAAAAAATATACCCTTGGCTTGATATATATGTAATACAAAAAGATAATCACAAAAAGAGAAGCCTTCAACTTCTACAACCTCCCAAGCTAAGACCTTGGAGGCGGCATATCACTTACACTTGAAAATAATGTCCCATATAGGGTGAGCCAACGCCCAGTAGAGATATGCTAAACATAATATGAGCAATAACTAAAACATTAGCATTTGATAAATGTTTAACTCACACAAACCAACGTACAACACAATCCAATTCCATGACAGATATGTCCATATTTCATTCCACTTTCCTTTACTTATCAAATTTTCAATTCATAACATAGCTCAGAACCTGGCCAACAATTTAATGAGACTACGACTCATATTAAGGCACTTCCTTTTTAAATGAAATAACAACTCATATCAAAACACTTCCATACTTCACAATAGATACACATATTTGCTGTATCAATGTCATATTAAAACACTTCCATACTTCATAATAGATACACATATTTGCTGTATCAATGGAGTCCATCCCCTATCTCCTCCCATATAATATCCGGTTTAGGAGTCCATCCCCTATCTCCTCCCACACAATACAATGTCTATAAACAATTATCATATACATGATCAATCAATACACATATTTGATGTATTATTCCAACCGTCATATTCAATGACATATTCAATCAATTAGTTTTATTTCACCTAATCATCATGCAGTGTCTACAACAATCAAGAGTATCCTCCACCGATAGTCCAAAACAATTATTTCTAAACAGATAATAAATGCATCAACAGATAAATTATCAACATTTTCAAAAGTGAGCGATTAATAAATCCAACTCCACCATTTGATCTCATCTTAAGCCAATTTCATCATTCCCATCCCAATTTCAGATTTCATAATGAAAGTCATTAATTACACTAATGACCCAATAAAACCCATATATGGCATTTTCCCATTTTTTTTTCAATATTGACCCAATGGTCCAAATATCATTAATAAACATTCACAACCTCATGTTAAGACCCATATACACATATATGGTTCAAAAGGAACAAAACCCCTCTTATCAATATTTCAAATCTCAAACCCTAACTTCCCAAATGAAACCATTTATACAAAATGCCCAACATTTATGTTAAAGATCATAAAAATGAGTAGTTATCCCTACCTCCAATGGAGAGACCCAAAGGGATGATGAAGAAATTCGAAAATGCTCCAAACTTTAAGATTTTCGGATTGAAATGAAGATCAAGGCAAGCTCCACACTTTTTGCAAAGGGACTAAGGAAGAAGATCACCCAAATTAGATCAAACCTTAGAGAGAAGTTGAAGTCTAGAGTGAGAAGCTCTCAAGTTTGGGTTTTGAAAAGTAAGAGAGAGAGAGGAAGTCGAAAAAGTGATCCAAAAAGTAATTTCACGAACTGATATACGAACAGGTACGCTCGAGCGTGGAACGCCCCACTCGAGCGTCAGACACAGACTTACGCTCGAGCGTCAAAAGTGTCATTCGAGTGCCGGATGCACACTTCCAGAAGTTTTGCAGTCGATGGTCCCCGCTCGAGCGTGAAAGTGGACGCTCGAGCATCCGATGTCCTGCAGAACAAAATGCTTGGAGATGAATAATCACGCTCGAGCGTCAAAACACCCGCTCGAGCGGAGAAGCAACAACAAAAGGCCCGCTCGAGCGTCAAAAGCACCGCTCAAGTGTGAAGGCCAAAAACTAGGCATCAACTCTTGGTTTCCAAACACAACCAACCTGTTTCAAACCTGCCCAACACAACCCAAGACTCAAATACAAATAGTAAAGAATGGAAATGAGAATATGACGATAACACATCCACGGAATCAAGTCCGGAATACAATAAATAAAGAAGAGAAAACTGGAATCGCTATAGCGGGACTTGAATCGGGTTCCTGGTTTGGGAGTTGAAGCCGGATTTCATTCTGGGCAAACTAGTTCCTTAAGAAACTTGAATTCGAGGTGTTGACGCCCCAAAATCACAAACGGTGTCGGATTAGCACGAAAATTGGCACACACAATCGCCTAGGCATGAGAGACTTGTGGGAGAAGACGAGACTAGAATCAGGTTCCTGGTTTGGGAGTTAGAGTCGGATTTCACTTTAGGTAAACTAATTCCTTAAGAAATTTGAATTTGAGGTGCTGATGCCCCAAAATTACCAAACGGCATTAGATTAGCACGAAACTTGGCACACACAATCGCCTAGGCACGAGAGACTTATGAGAGAAGACGGGACTCGAATCGGGTTCCCGGTTTAGTAGTTAGAGCTGAATTTCGGTTTAGCCAAGATTATTTACTTAATTATCTTTGTTATTAAGTAGTAGTTAATTTTTATGTTTTTTCTTGTAATTAACATATTAACACATAATTATATTGTCATTAATTATTTTTATCTTTTGTTTTCAGATATTTCCCGAGGAGGAGTTTACTTCTAGTGGAATGCATGCCTATGAAGGATGCAACTAACTTTTGTTTTTGTTACCCACGAAAAATGATGAGAAAAACTTTTGTTTTTGATTTATTTTATTTTGAATTGTGAACAACATTATGTATTTAAACATTATATATGTATTATGCAACATTATGTAATGGTGTAATTTTACTGATGTGTAGTTATGAATGTGAGAATATTTTTTACTATGAAAAAATTGTTATTTTTATAAAGGAATTTTTATATTATTATGCAATTATTGGTTTTTTTCAATTATTTTTTATTTAATACAGGTAATTTTAATATATTTAATAATTTTATTGCATTTTTTTTGCAATGACCCCACACCGTCTCAAAAAATATTAGAACCAAAATGTATTTTTTTTTTGCGATATAGGCGTTGTCGTCGCAAAAGAAATTGGCGACAGCATGCATTCCATCACAATAAAAAAAACTTTTTGAGACGGTATTTTTTGCCGTCTCAAATAATACTTTTAGTGACGGCACATATACCGTCGCAATAAAAAACTTTCGCGATGGCATTTTTTTGCTGTCTCAAATAACACTTTTAGCGACGATAAAGCAATGTCGTCGCAAAATGTCTCAATTTTTTTATATATTATGGCGATAGTAAAATGCGTCGCAAAAGGCAACATTTGTCATTGCAAAAAAAAAGGCAACGACATTATGCCATTGCTAAAACGTTTTAGCAACGCCCTCTATTGTGACCCCCCGTTTGTCGTCACTAAAAGTCATTTGTCATTGCTAAAACGTTTTTGAGACGACATTATGAGTATTTGCGACGGAAAATGCCATCGCAAAAAATCAAAATTTTTGTAGTGTTAGTTCTTTTTACAGAATTTAATTTTTTTTTATAACACAATTATTACATTTTAAAAATATTCAATTTTCAAAATTACTCTTTGATTTAAAATTAAAATAATACAATTTTTTCTAGAAATATCAATTATTATAATTGTACATTTTATGTATATATATTAATAAATTTAAAAGAAAAAAAAAATAGTGTTGTTTTAGTGCTTAGTTTTTGAAAATAAATTAATATTTTCAAATAATAAAAAAGTGAAATAAGATAGTAAGGGATGAGATGGAAAACATGAATAGATGAAAACAAAGACTCATGAAAAACAACTCTCAAACAATAAAAGCAAGATCATAAACCACACAAGCAATGATATGACGATGTAAATATCAGGAACATACAAGAAGGGCAAACAGTGCATAGCAACATGCAAAACATATAGCTAATCTCCCAAACATATCAAAGTGTTCATGCTAACAAACTCTTGCAATGATAAACCAAACTCCCTTACCAACCCAAATCAAGATGAACCAAACTCCCCCTTACTAAAAGTAACCACAAACACTGAAAACAGTGAACAACAAGAAAAAGACAAAATAATATGGTGGAGCAAGCAAGGAATTTCATATTAGTATCTTAAAACACATAAGATTATCCAAGAAGCACCATTACAAGAAAACACAATGTGCACAGCCTCTAGAAGATTCCTCATAAAAGAAAGTGATGCATTATGTGAAAAGCATAGATCCCATGATAAAAGTGTGTGTGACTCTTAGAGTTCGACAAACACTAGATTCAATCCTAGTAGTGATCTGAAAGTTGGACCTCCGACAAGAGAATCTAAGCACGACAAAGGAAAGTCAAACCACTAGGAATCAAGGGGTATTTGGTGAGTAAAGGCGGAGGCTCCCCCTCAATCAATGAATCTTTTTTCTTTTTTTTTCACACACTTTTTCTTACTTTTGCACATTTTTTCTTTCTTTTGCATATTTTTTCTTTTTCTTTTTCTTTTTCTTTTGCACAATCATTGGCGGCTAACACACTCAAGAGTATGGAAACCGAACCAAAGAAGCATGGATATAATAAGGATGGCCTGGTTGGTGACTTTGAGGTAGCCTTTTCCTCATGGCTAGACTGCAAAGAATTAAGGGGAAAGCCGTGGAGGTGCAAAAAGATGAAAGGTGGTTAAGAGACTCAACATCACCCATGATATGCTAGTATAGGTCAATTCCTCTAGAAACGCAAAAAATCAATGACAGAAGTCCATAGAGAAAAAATAATCACTAAGGCGGAAGACTCCGATATTTGCTAATCCAAGAGTGTGTACAGAATGAGACATACTAATCAAAAAACACACACTCCAAAACGAGTAATGACCACAGAAAGCACACATATATTAACATGTAATGGATATTCTCATCAATTCCAATATGCACAAAGGACCACTCAAAAATTTCAAGTTTGCAAAACCATACTAAGAAAATCTTTTTGGGTTTTTTTTATTTATTTATTTATTTTTTTTCTTAACCAAAGCAAGACAAAAACCGAACATGTACACATTTTTTTTTTCATTAAAAAAAAACACACAGAAACCCAAAAACTAAAACAAATAAACAAATTAGCGCAAATCAAGTTTTCTCACCCAAACCGCTCTAGTATGAACAAAGTTGTAAGCATTGCGGTTCTTGAGTGGTGTTTTGACGTTGTGGTTCCCTTTGCTTTCAACGAGAACCCGTCTTGACATAGTTTCTAACTTCTTATTCCTAGGTCTAGGAAAACACAGGCTCTGTTCATGTTTGGTCTCAAGTAAATCAAAATAGCAAGGTTTATTATGACCCTTAACCTCCTTATGACCAATGAAGTGTCTCCTACCCCATGAGATGTTAGAATTTCTTCCATCTCTATGAGACACTCTCCCATGCAACTTATAACAATAAGGGCGAATATGACCATGCATACCACAATGATGACAAATAAAAACAGGGTGTACAGGATGTACCTTATTTTCTTTTACCTTACCAACTCTAGCAAGTTTGAGAAGTCCATCCTTATGTTGAATTTTTTGTTCTGTTTTTCCTTGAGTTCTTGTATCATGAGATGTAGAAGCACTCTGTTTTTGCTCTTTCTTACCACCAAACCCAATGCCACTCTTGTCAGAACAAATTTGTTGAGACCCAATGATATTGTCCAAAGTCTTTGATCATCTGTTCCAAGGACCAATGGTAGCCATAGCACACTTGAGTTCTTCCTCTTTCTTGATCATTAGTTCTTCCAAAGCAACTTGTGATATCTCGAGAGATTCAATCTTTTCTTCATACATGGCATGGGTTTGCAGTAGCTCATTCCTCTCTGTCTCACAAGTCAACAGTTTTGCACAAAGAACTTGTCGATCATCAGCTACCTTGATGGCATCAATCCTGGCCTCGAAAATCTCCTCCTTAAGTTTGAAATTCTCACTTTCACATGCTTTGAGTTTCTTTGTGAGTTTGTCATTCAATTTGAATAAGTTAAGAGACTCCTTATACAACTTTTCATAAGCTTGCTCAAGCTCTTCATGATCACTCTCGGATGATTCGTCAAGTAGGGGTGGTCGAACCATAGAATTTCCCTTACGAATTGAATCCATTATCACAAATCAAACAAGATCTCGTTCTAAAAGAATTTTTTTTAAAAAAATAGAATGACCTGCTCTGATACCAATTGAAAAATCTAGAAATCCCCTAGATATTGATTTGTGATTATGTAACAATTTTAAGCAGTATATAACAATCCCAATCAAACAATCAAGACAAATCAACACAACGATTTTAACGTGGAAAAACCACAATTGGACACCTCCAACTGTGATTAAAAAACCACGGGCAATAGCCACAAAACAATCCACTAAGAAGATTTAAAGGAATTACACAGGTATACTCTCAATTACCTAGCGAATCCACGCCTAATTGAACCAACCTCTATGTGCCTCTTCCAACCCCGTCTTTACCTCGGAATTGTCTTTATGATGAGCCACTCCAGAATCCACCGAAACTTCAGGCTAGAATTCTTCAGAATCCACCGAAGAACAACTCTCTCTCTTTCTTGTGTATAACAAACAAAACCTTTGATGTACTCTCTTTAAACCATGAGTTGAATACTCAACAAAAAATCAAAGAAAACTAACAAAATATCCCCAGATATAAACCTTAAGAACCAAAAAGAAGATCTGGAGGAATTAAATAGTTTTGGGAGAAAACCAACTATTTATAGAAAATCCAAAAGTAATCCTAGTTTTGGAAGAAATCCAATTACTTTTGGATATCCTAGTTTTGGAAGAAAATCAACTTCTTAAAGAAATTATTGTCAAACGGGATTGCCAATAATAAAACCTAACAGAAATAAAATTCAATTGAATATAGGATTCATACTATGTTATGTCTTGTTGGTGAGGTTTACATTTATTAAAATTTTGAGAGTTGTATTATTTAATGATTAGAGATTTTGTCTTTGGCCATCGATGGAGGATGGTATTGATTGTTGTAGAATAGGCTACACATATTACATGTTGTTGATTGATTATTTAATTTAGAACGTTATGGAAGGTGATGAGCGATGTGAAGGGTTCGTTTCCTTCCGACTTGTGATTGAAAAAGCGTGGCGAATTAATAGAGGTTATGCATTCCTTCTAGTTTACGCCCGGTAAAGTGTGTTTAGAGGTTTCGCATTCCTTCCAAATAACAACCGGTAAAGCGTGGCGCATGGAGATAGGATTCGCTTACCTTTTGGCTTGCGCTCGGTGAAACATGTGAATTGTTGGGGTTATATAGAGGTTTTGCTTTCGTTCTAGCTAGCTACCAGTAAAGTGGGGCGTGTTGAGATAAGTCACAATATCTTTTGGTTAGCGCCCAGTAAATTGTGTTGTGGTTTGGGGACTCGTTATAGTCAACTTTGTGGTATTGAATTGAAAGGTACCCAATTGTCCTTCTATGCTGAGGTTGGTAAATCTGGGAGTATATGAAGGTGTCTTATTGTTGAATGACTTGTGGGACATTGATATATGATGATGTAGACGATGGATGTAATTTCTATGCCATGAATTGTCAGTGACATCATAATCGATTATTTAATTTTGTGGAATGGTAGATGGGTGGAAGCAAGAGTGTAATCAACTATACGAGAAATTGTTTTTGTGAAATTAAATGGATTTGAGAAGATTATTTCTTTGAGACATGAGAAATGGCTCCTAAAAATAAGAAAAGAAATGAGTTTTACTGTGTTGTTAAATATGAATCCTCTTTAAAAGATATATGTATGTATGTGTATTTTGAATATAAAATGACACCTTATGTATGTGCTTATAACTGGAGAATCATGATCATTTTTATCGATGAAATGTTATTGTTTAGAACCACTGTGGATCTCTACTGGACCATTATGTTCATCCTAATCGTTGAATAATTTTTCAGGTACGAAGTTGGTTACAACGGTCAAGGATCAAGAGGTTGATTTTTATTGAGGGTTAATGTGTTGTAAAAATGACATTGTTTCTTCATTGTAATTATTTATTTTGTAAGATTCAACGGAAGCCTAAGGGCACAGATTGTAATCTGTTGTAATTGTGTATTTCATCATTTGTATTATATGAGAGAGAATATTCCGTTTATTCATTGTAATCTCGCTTCTACACTTATGTTTTATAATTGGACTTTAATGAAGAATTTGATAATGTATCCGAATAATAAAATTTGGGGGGCATTATAGTTATTGTGTATATATATATATGTTTCCTTTTAAATAAAAACAACCTCTATATTGAGGTGTGCTGCCATGTGGGCAGTTAGTAAATTTTTGGGTAAATTAGGGAAGTTCCTAGACTTATTGATGATATTAGCTTCCCGATGGCCCAATGACTAAAGAGAGAAGTAGTCCACATGTCTTAAACCACCCCCATGCTGTCTTTAATCTGCAAAACAAGACCAGAAGGATTCATCGATGGGTATCTTCCTTTCCGACCCTCTGATGGAGAAGTTAAGACATCTTGCTTGAGGATATAGATGATATGATAATAGTGTGTTGAATGTGTCGTACATGGGTAGGGTTTCTTACTTGTTACCTCAATGGATTTGTGGCATCCCTCTTAGAGGGTGCATCATGGTGTATTTGCTTTGGGAACCGTATTTTAACCTTTCTACAGGGGTCAGGTAGTAGGTGAGGGTCCAGAGTCCTAGTGTTGTCTGACCACCACTTTTGGTGCTAGTAAGGTTTAATGGGGAATTGACCTTACTATTGGGTTCGGTCACCTTGGTCCTCAAGTTAGATGATCGATCGAGCCAGTTTGTACTGTTGAGCTTGGGCTTCTCTCTCCAAGGAGGGTGTGGGCCAGATTAGGGTCTTGGGCCTTTGTGCCAAGTTGGGCCCTGGTCATCAATATCGATATAATAAATGAAAGATGAGCTAAAACATCAAATAAATAAAAGATAAGTAATTTGAATATAAAAATTTGATGATCATAGCATTCGGTTGAAAGAAATTCTTGTTAAAGATAAATATTTCATAGAAAATAATACTATTATTTTTTACTAGGAAAGGTAAGGAAGTGTCAAACCAAAAGATAATAAATCCAAATAATGAAAAGGACAATGATAATGAAATGAAGCCCATGGCTTCTTTGGTTACATGCATTTATAACAACTTTTGAAATTTACTTTTGTTAGATTATTAAATTAAATATATAAATATTATTTAATTTATAAAGAAAAGAAAAAAGTGGCATGTACCACTTATATGAATAAAATTAATTTAATAAAATTAATATTAATAATTAACATGGCTTATAATAGGAAATTATTTCATTATACATTGTGAAATACTATTGAAGTAGTTTTTTTTTAAAATTTTTTATTAGCTATTGAAATAGGTAGTTACTAAAGTGTGTTTTTCTTTTCTTTTCTTTTTTTCTTAAATTAGGAATAATAAAATATGTATGCTATTTATAAATTCTAATAAAATATAAGAGATAATATGTAATTTTTCAAAATTTAAGAGGGGGTGGGTCCATTTGCGGTCCCTCCGTACTTCTGCCCCTCTAGTTTGCGGTGGGTAAGGATTTACATTTTGAGAGGGAGACATTAGAGAGAAAATGAAGGATAATTTAGTTATTTTATATTTTTCTCACCATTTTATAACTAATTGACATTTTTTCATGTTTATTGTAATTATTTTAGATTCTCCATATTTTGTAAATCTTTTTGATTAACTCATTTATTTTAGGAGAAATTATAAATTAATGATAATTTTCAAAATAATTACAAATTTATAATTTTAACTATTAATTAAAAACTAATTTTTCAAACCTACATTAAATTAATATTTTTTGTTCTTCCCTTTTTTGAGGATAAAAAGTCTGCATACACAGTCCGGAAAAGAGAAGCATATTTTGTACAACTTAGAGGGTTATACATTTTAGAGAGTTGAGTCGCCAAGATTGCAAGGTGGGAAGTCAAAAATGGATCAACCTTAGACCGTTTCTTCTTCTTTCTTTTTTTTTTTGTTATCGGAAAATCTTCCCTACTCTTCCGCAGATCCAAAGGTAGCGCCATTTGCAGAGATCACCATAGTGTCCTGTTAGCTGTTCCGAGCGAGGAGATCATAACCTGGGAACTTGTCCCGACCTCCCAAGACAAGTTTCGCTTAAGTCAGGACTCACACAGCGAGGGAGCATTGAACGCACACCAAGTGCTGATTAGATAACTTGAAGTCCAACCTTCTAATCAACTGTGTTTCGCTCAGGAGATTGTCTCAAAGGAAAGGGGAATTGAACATGTGAGATTAAAACCTTAAGGTTGGACCTTAATTTTGTATTAAAACCTTAATTTATGCACATGTAACTGACATGATGTGAGAGCGTTGGTGTGAACAGTGGATGTTTGTCTTTTGTCTCTCCCTGCTGTCTCATAATACTTTGCTACTAGTAACTTGTGCTATATATGAGATTTTATAAATTAAAAGAAAAAATATTATAATTATTTTAAAATGATTTAATATTTATAAGTTAATTTTTATATTTTTAACTTTCTAAATTATTAGTTTAAAAAAATTTTAAAATATCTATATAATAAGGGAAGAGGGTTTTTGAATTTATCCTAGAGACAATTGTCTTACTAGGACATTTTAATGGTCATGATTCATTTGTATATTTAGATGAACGGCTGAGATGACCTCTTAAGTATATATCAATCCTAAATATATATAGTTCCTGCCCAACTATTTGACATTGGAAAGAGTCCCACCTATCCACGTCTCCCCTCCTTCCCACATCTGAACCCCTCACATTCCCTCTGTATCCCTCTCACTCTCACTCTATTCTCCTTCCCACGTCTGCATCCCCTCATCTTCCCTTTCTATCTCTCTCTCTCGATTATTCTTCTTCTTCAACAGAACGAAAAAACCCCTCCTCTTGTGTTCTGCGTCGCACTCAGATTTTTTGTTCATTAGCAATCAAATATGTTCCCCTCATCTCGCTGCTCTATTCTCTCTATCGGGCTGTGAAGCGTCTACATCCCCCCACTTTCCCTCTCTATCTCTCTCACTCTTGGTTCTTCTTCTTCAACAAAACGAAAAACCCCCCCTTTGGTCTCTGTTGGGTTGTTCTGAATAAAAAATGTTCCCCTCCTCTTGCTGCTCAATTCTCTCTTTCGAGCTATGAACAGGTTATAGGGTTGTTTGCCTATGCCATTTTTTTCATTTTTTTAAAGAAAAAATTGTATTCAAAGTTTGATTTTCTGTCGGGCTATATTGATTTTTTTTTTGGGTTTCAGATTCTAAGAATTTTATGTCGGGCCGTATTCTAAGAATTTTTGCAAAGTCTGCTCTCCACTCTCGGCTTGCCAAGGTAAGATGCTCGCTCCCCTTCTATAACGATCCCGGTTGTCCCTTTACTGTTCTGTTGTATTCCGGACTCGGTTCCGTGAAGTTGGTAGTGGTATCTATCTTGTTATCGTCCTTTAATTCCACTTGATTGAGTTTTAGGATGTTTTGGGCAGGGTTGTTACATGTTGGTTAGGCCTTGGTTTCAATTCCTTGTTGTCCAGTTTTTAGGCGATCCGCTCGAGCGGGTCTTCTTGCGCTCGAGCTGGGGTTGCACACCCCCAGCATTTCGTGTTCCTGCAAAACTTCTGCAGATGTGATTTTTACGCTCGAGTAGGTTTGTTTACGCTCGAGCGATGGCGCTCGAGCGGGTAGTACTTTCTGGGTATAAGTTCTAGGAGGTGGAAATCTACGCTCGAGCGGACTGGTTTTCGCGCTCGAGTGGAAGTGCTTTATTCTTGTGTCTTGGCGCTCGAACGGGCCTTATTGCGCTCGAGCGTGTTCAGATTTTTGTTCTTGGCGCTCGAGCGTTGTGTTCTCCGCTCGAGCGGGTCATACGTATATGAGTTATCCACTGGGTGATTTTAAATCACTTTTTACTTTTCTTCCTCTCTCCTACTTTTTCTAAAAACCACTTTTGAGAGCCTCTCTCTCTAGAAACTCCCTTCTCTCTAGGGTTTGATCTAGTTAGAGTGTCCTCCTTCTCTTCAGCCTTTGTAAAAGTTGTGTTGATCGTCGAGGGCGTCGTTTTGATCCGAAAATCTTGGGCTTTGGGGCATTTTGGTTTTGGTCTCTTCTCTATCCGAGCTCTAACTTCGAGGTAGGGATAACCTACTCCTTACTATGAGCTTTGTCTTTAAATTTTTGCATTTTGATATGTTGGGGGTTGTTGGGTAATTTCGAGAGAGTTTGGGCCTTTGTGCAATTTTACAAAAGTTGGGGTTTTTATTTATATAAAACCTAAATGTATGTTTGGCATGGAAAAGTGAAATTAATGTTGAAACATTAATGAAAATGGAACCTAAGGGTTGTGATATTAATTATGAAAAATGCCCTAATTACATTGATTGATTAATTTGTATAATTAATTATTGTATAATTAATTGTCTACATTAATGTAGTTGGATTGTTTATCACTCACCTAGTTGAAATGTTGATTATATATCCATTGTTGCATTTATTTTCTGTATAGAAATAACTGCTTTGGGCTATCGGTGGAGGATAGTCTTGATTGTTGTAGACAATGCATGATGATCAGGCAAACTGGAACTAATCACTGGAATGTGTCATTGAGTATGACGGTTGAAAGAATACATTAAATTTA
The DNA here is from genome assembly GCF_055761805.1 of Camellia sinensis. NCBI lineage: Eukaryota > Viridiplantae > Streptophyta > Magnoliopsida > Ericales > Theaceae > Camellia > Camellia sinensis. The sequence goes on from NC_138972.1 coordinate 69,054,514, forward strand.
TGTGTTGTGTGATGATGTGTATAATTATTGTTTATATGCATTGTGTTGTGTTGGAGGAGATAGGGGATGTACTCCATGGTTTAGGGGAAGATAGGGGATGGACCTCTAAACCGGATGTTGTTGGGAGGAGATAGGGGATGGACTCCATAGATAGAGCTCATATGCTTATCTATTAATGTGTTGACAGAGCTCATATGCTTGTCATTGGAAGTGTGATAGTGCTCTTATGCATATCTGTGGAAGTGATGATATAGCTTGTATGCTTATCTGTTGGTGTGTGATATAGCTTGTACGCTTATCTGTTGGTGTGTGATATAGCTAGTATGCTTATCTATTATGAAATGGGAAAGTGCTGAATATGAGTTACTGTCTTATATGAGTTGTTTGGCCAGGTTCTGAGCCATGGTTATAAATTGAGAATTTAAAAGAAATTGGAAAATGGGTTGTAACATGGACTTGTATGTCATGAAACCGTAAAGTGTGATAAGGGAAAGTATCAGTGTTGGCCATCTATCAACTGCTAATCTTTTATTCATTGTTCATATTTGGTTTAGTATATTTCTACTGGGCTGTGGCTCACCCTATATGGGAATATCATTTTCAGGTGCAGGTAGCATGCCACCTCCAAGGACGTAGCTTGGGAGGCTAGAGGCGAGCTGACTTTTGTTGTTTTATTTCTTTGATGTATTACATGTATATTCAAGCCAAGGGCTTAATGTGTGAATGAGTTAGTACTCTTTTGTTGTAACCAAGTGTTAACTTGGAAAGCTGTAAGCCTTTAGGGCATTTGCTTTTGTTGTTAACATGTAATACTTTTGGTAATGGAACTCTGATGAATAGAAGAAAGTGGAACTTTTATATATCAGTGCATGTCTATATTGATGGGTTTAATGTTACTATTTTGAGGGCGTCACACCTTCTCTTTACTTCTAATATGCAATTTGTTTTTCCCTGATTCGTTTTTTTCCTTGATATGCAATTTTCCCTGATTTGTTTTTCCCTGATTCGTTTTTCCTTGATATGCAATTTTATGTCGGGCTGTATTCGTTTTTTTTTAAAATGAGTTTGAATCTCTCCATCTAGGTTAACATTCTAAGAATTTTTTTAACTCCTAATCATTGGGTGTTTGTTCCATTGGGTTGTGTTAGATTTTTTTGTAATGGAAAAGTATTTGATTCTAATGAAACTTAGAATCTGTTGTAGTACATTTGACAGTAATGGAACAATACATTTGCATTACAAAACATGTATACATTATTTGATTCTAATGAAACTTAGAATCTGTTGGGTTCAAAACACCGGGCTGTATTCTAAGAATTTTTTTAACTCCTAATCGTTGGGTGTTTGTTCCATTGGGTTGTGTTAGATTTTTGTCTAATGGAAAAGTATTTGATTCTAATGAAACTTAGAATCTGCTGCAATACATTTGACAGTAATTGAACAATACATTTGCATTACAAAACATGTATACATTATTTGATTCTAATGAAACTTAGAATCTGTTGGGTTCAAAACACCGGGCTGTATTCTAAGAATGTTTGCAAAGTTTGCTCTCCACTCTCGACTCGCCAAGGTAAGATGCTCGCTCCCCTTCTCTTTATGTTCCCCTTCTCTCGCTGCTCAATTCTCTCCATCGGGTTGTGATGTTTTCAAAGTTTAATTTTGGTTCATTATGGTGATTTGCTTGGGAAAAGAAATTGATATGCAATTCATTTTTCCCTAATTAAGTTTCTTATATTATATGCATTATAAATGAGTTTGTATCTGTCCATCTAGGCTAAGATTCTAAGAATTTTTTGAACTCCTAATCTTTGAGTGTTTGTTCCATTTGGTTGTTTTTTTTAACCATTTTCATGCTCTGTTTTTTTTTTTTTTTAAATTTGTATTCAAAGTTAGATTTTTAGTAATGGAAAAGTATTTGATTCTAATGAAACTTAGAATCTATTGCAATACATTTGACAGTAATGGAACAATACATTTGCATTACAAAACATGTATACATTATTTTTTTTTAAAGTTGTATTCAAAGTTACAAAACATGTATACATTTGACAGTAATGGAACAAACATGTATACATTATTTTCTGTAATGGAAAAGTTCCCTTTTCTTGCTATCTATTTGCAATACATTATGGTTTGTGTTCCATTGATAAACCTGTGTGTTTTTCACTGGTTTACTCCAGAAAAAACACTTAATCGACTGTTAACTTAAAAAAAATTTAACTACTAATCAAACAGTTTTTGGCTTGCTAATTGACTGTCAATTGTTAATTTTTTAGAACCTATTTTTGAGGTTTGAGATCCTCACTGTGATCAAGCCCTCTGTCAACTGGAAATGCTCCATTTTAGTAGTCATCTTGGGCATGTAATTGATCGTATATATGTATATATGCATATGCATATGCATATCTGTAACGCCCTCAAAATAAACCCATAATAACCATAACATTAACATGCATTTATAAAAGAAAACGAATCATTTGAGTTATTCATCAGAGTATTCTTATTGAAAGACATCACATGTAACATCCTGCAACATCAAAATAAATGCCCTAAGGGCTTACATCTTTCCAAGCTAACACTTGGACACAAAAAGGATGAGTACTAACTCATTTACAAGTTAAGCCCTAGGCTTGAATGTTTACATGAAATCTCAAAAATAACAAAATAAAACATATAACTAAAGACAAGTCTTCAAAATCCCAAACATCAAATCCTTCCAGGCTAAGTCCGTGGAGGTAGCTTATCACCTGAACCTAAAAATGATGTTCCCATAAAGGGTGAGCCACAGCCCAGTAGAAAAATACTAAACCAAATATAAGCATTGAATAAAGCCATAGCATTCAATAGATGGTTAACCAAGATAATCAATTTTATCATTAAACATGTCTAAGACACATTTCACTTTCCATTATTATCAACATGGCTCAGAACCTGGCCAAACTCACAACAGTGAATTATATATCATATTCACATTACTTCCAATATCAACAAAACAAATGAGACTCATGCTCATATCAAAACACTTCATACTTCCCATTTGATACACATTTTAGTGCTGTATCAATAATCATGTAAAAACACTTCAATATAATAAGCACACATAAAAATGGTGCTAATGGAGTCCATCCCCTATCTCCTCCCAAACAAAAATCCGGTTTAGAGGTCCATCCCCTATCTTCCCCTAAACCGTGGAGTACATCCCCTATCTCCTCCCACACAATATGCAAATGCAATGCTCAACCAATACACGTATTTTCAGTATTAATTCAATAGTCAAAATTAATGACTTAACCAATGTGATTAGTTTCAGTTATTCCTAATCCACATGCAATGTCTACAACAATCACGACTATCCTCCACCGATAGCCCAAAACAGTTATTTCTAGACTGGAAATAAATATATCAACAATTTAATAGGTGAGTGATTTAAATCATCCAACTACACCATTTAATCAATGAATTCATCAATTTCATGAATTTAACCAAATTCCCCAATTCCCTTAAATTAATTTTACAAATTAATTAATTAATACAACTAGGGTTTTTCCCAAAATTATCTAAGTAACCCCAACATCTTAAAATACCAAAACTTAGAACAAAGCTTATAGAATAGAGTAGGAAATCCCTACCTTGAAGATCACAACTAAAATAGAGAAGATGGAGATGATGACCCAAAATCCAAAGTGCTCCAAATCCTCTCTTTTTCAGATTAAAAGAAAGATCTCGTGAAGCTCTACCTTTCTTCCAAAGGAACTAGGGTAGAAGACCACAAGGAATAGATCAAATCTTAGAGAGAAGGTGAGAGTAGAGAGAGAAACTCTCAAATGGCGGTTTTTAAAGGTTAAGAAAGAAAAGGTAGGTCAAAAAGTGATCCAAAAAGTGAAATCACGGACTGATATAATCGACTCTACGCTCGAGCGTAGAAAGCCCCGCTCGAGCGTAAGACACAGAATCATGCTCGAGCGTGAAGAAAGCCGCTCGAGCGTCAATTGCACCCTTCCAGAAGTTTTGCAGGTGCTGACACCCGCTCGAGCGTCAAACTCCCCGCTCGAGCGGAGGAGCAAAAACAAGGGATCACGCTCGAGCATAAAAACTACCGCTCGAGCGGAAGAACTGCAGAGCAAAATACTGGGAGATGGAAAATCACGCACGAGCGTAGAAGCAACAACGAAGGGACCGCTCGAGCGTTAAAACTTCCGCTCGAGCGTAAAGGCCAAAATCTGGGCATCACCTATTGGCATCTAAAATCAACCAACCTGTAACAGACCCGCCCAACACAACCTATACTTCAAATACGAAGAGATTAAAGGACAACAACAACCAATAAGTAATGACAGGATCCACAGAACCTAAGTCCGGATACAATAATTTAAAGAGAAAAGACCAGGGTCGCTATAACCTCCCCTCCTTAAAAGAATTTCGTCCCCGAAATTAAGCACAAGGTTTCGAAAACAAGTTTTTTTTCTCAAATTCCAACCAGATGATAACTCACTAATAAACAACTTGACCCAACACCGGCCAGTCCATCTCTTAACAAAGAGGCATGCCACAATATGCAAAACAACCATATATTTCAACCTGCATTAACACTATGCAATTTTCTTTCAATTTCAACAATTTTCAATATATTCAATATATACAATGTTCCATTAAACTTCCATTTCGAGGCAAGTTCCAAAATATTTCCGTTAACCAAAACATTCTAAATGTTTTACAGCTTAAGACATATATAAAAAGCTTTAAAGTTCGACAATATTACAAAATCTAACTACAAGATTACAAATCAATAAACATGTCCGGATATTTCTCGCGGACTTCCAACTCACGTTCCCATGTGGCTTCCTCCACCCCGTGATGTTTCCACAAAACTTTCACTAAAGGAATGGTCTTGCCTCGCAAGACTTGATCCCGCTTATCCAAGACCCTAACCGGTCTCTCCTCATACGAAACATCCTCATCAACTACTAAATCGGTCCAATCCAATACATGTGATGGATCCGGCTCATACTTCCGAAGCATACTCACATGAAACACGTCATGTACTCCGGACAACTGCGGCGGCAAAGCTAAACGATAAGCAGTCTCGCCAATCCTCTCAAGGATCTCAAAAGGACCAATGAATCGAGGGGACAACTTCCCGCTCTTCCCAAACCTCATCAATCCCCGTCTTGGTGATATCTTCAAAAAGACATGATCACTCACCTCAAACACCAAAGGTCTCCTCCTACGGTCGGCATAAGATTTCTGACGACTCTGGGCTGTAACAAGCCTCTTACGGATAAGCTCAACCTTCTCCGTCGTTTCCCTCACTAACTCTGGACCCAACAGAGGTGCATCACCCACCTCGGCCCAACAAACAGGAGACCTACACGGTCGGCCGTATAAGGCCTCAAACGGTGCCATACCGATACTAGACTGGAAGCTGTTGTTGTAGGCAAACTCCACTAATGGCAAGTGCCTCTCCCATGACCCGCTAAAGTCAAGAACACAACCCCGAAGCATATCTTCAAGGATCTGAATAGTACGCTCGGACTGCCCATCAGTCTGAGGATGATATGCTGTGCTAAAGGTCAACTTAGTACCTAAGGCGCTCTGCAAGCTCTGCCATAATCTGGCAGTAAAACGAGGGTCCCTATCGGAGACGATCGTCACTGGAACCCCGTGCAACCTCACTATGTCCCGAATATACAAGTCGGCAAGATGATCTACTGAATCTCTAACGCGCATAGGAATGAAGTGCGCCGACTTAGTCAACCGGTCTACAACCACCCAAATAGCATCACTGCCCCGCTGAGTCCTCGGAAGACCTACAACGACGTCCATAGTGACATGCTCCCACTTCCACTCGGCAATAGGCAAGGGTTGCAACAAACCCGCTGGCCTCTGATGTTCGGCCTTCACTTGCTGACAAGTAAGGCACTTAGACACAAAAGCTGCCACATCTCTCTTCATACCCCGCCACCAAAACTGGCGACCCAAATCCCGATACATCTTAGTACCTCCCGGATGCACCGCAAGGCGTGAATGATGAAACTCTCGGAGTACCTCCTCTCGATGAGACTCCGGCACAAACAGACGGTCTCGGTATCTCACACTCAGGTCGGGATACACCGTCAAACCTTTCTCAACCTTCCCACCAGAAATCTTCTCACGGAGGGATTCTACCTCAAGGTCGCCCCTCTGAGCCTCTAACACTCGAGTCACAAGTGTAGGTTGCGCAACAACAGAAAACAAGGCCGCAGCCTCGACGGATTCGCCCAGAAGCAAATCAAACTCTCCAAGTGCACCTAACATCTCCCACTCTCGGATGGCTATACTAGCTATGTCACCAACAGGTTTCCTGCTAAGGGCGTCGGCCACCACATTGGCCTTTCCCGGATGATAATGCAATTCAAAGTCATAATCCTCAATAAATTCCATCCACCTCCTCTGCCTCAAGTTCAAGTCTTTCTGTGTGAACAGATATTTCAGACTCTTATGATCCGAGAATACCTCGAACCTCTCACCGTAAAGATAATGTCTCCAAATCTTCAAGGCAAATATCACAGCTGCTAACTCTAAATCATGCTTAGGGTAATTCTTCTCGTGAACTTTTAACTGACGTGAGCCATAGGCAACCACTTTCCCCTCTTACATCAACACACAACCAAGACCCTCTCGTGAGGCGTCACAATAGACTGCATAACCCAACCCTCTCTCCGGAATAATCAAGACTGGAGCAGTGGTCAGTCTAACTTTCAACTCCTGGAACGACTTTTCACAAGTCTCACTCCAAACAAATTTGACTCCCTTCCGAGTCAAACTAGTCAAAGGCGAAGCTAATCTGGAGAAATCTCTTACAAACCGGCGATAATACCCAGCTAATCCCAGAAAACTGCGGATCTCAAACACACTCTTAGGCTGTACCCAATCTTGCACTGTCTCTGTCTTGGATGTATCAACAGACACCCCTTCCCTAGAAACTACATGGCCTAAGAACTTTACCTCCTCTAGCCAGAACTCACACTTCCCAAACTTAGCATAAAGCTGATGGGCTCTAAGTAAATCAAGCACCACCCTCAAGTGTTCCTCGTGCTCTTCCTCTGAAGGTGAATAGATAAGGATGTCGTCCACGAATACGACTACAAAACGATCTAGAAATTCCCGGAATATCCGGTTCATCATATCCATAAATACTGCCGGTGCATTGGTGAGCCCAAATGGCATCACCAAAAACTCATAGTGGCCATACCGCGTACGGAATGCTGTCTTTGGAATATCCTCCTCCCTGACTCTCAACTGATGATAACCTGATCTCAAGTCTATCTTCGAGAAACAACGGGAACCTTTCAACTGATCGAACAGATCATCTATACGGGGCATAGGGTACTTATTCTTAACCGTAGCCCGATTCAATTTCCGGTAATCTATACAAAGTCTCAAAGCACCACCTTTCTTTTTAACAAAGAGGGCCGGTGCTCCCCAAGGCGAAACACTAGGACGTATAAAGCCTTTATCTAGCAACTCCTGGAGTTGGATCTTCAACTCAACTAACTCAGCTGGGGCAAAACGATAAGGTGCCATAGAAATCGGTGCCGTGCCGGGCACTAAGTCAATAGAGAATTCAATCTCTCGATGCGGTGGCAAACCAACAAGATCCTCGGGAAAAACGTCCGAGTACTCACACACCACCCTTGGCAACACAATCTGAGTCTCACCGTCCTCACTAATCGAGAGGTTAGCAAGTAGACCACTAAGCTCACTCCGTCCTCGTGGAACATACCCCGGTGGCAAAACATTACCAACACGGTCCCCCAGAAAATGAAAACACTCACCATTCACGGTACAACAAGTGACTCTCTGGCGGTAGCAATCAATAACTGCCCGGTATGACAATAACCAGTCCATACCCAAAATAACATCGAAACCTCTCATAGGCATAACTACAAAAGAAAATGGGATTCTATGGTAATCAACCTCTATATCACAACCCCTAACACCGTGTTTCAAAATCAATTCACCCCCAAGAGGCGACACTACACAAATAGGAGATGCCAACTGTGCTAACTCCAACTCCAAAACAGATGCAAATGCAGCAGACACAAAGGAATGAGATGCACCCGTATCAATCAAAACATTAGCAACCGAGTTGCAAAACAAGAAAGTACCTCTCACAACAGATGGAGCCGGTACAAGATCCTGCGCGGTAACAGCATACACGCGCCCAGATGACCTCTGATCAACCTGCTCACCCCTAGGAGCATAAGATTGCTGCACCGACTGAGACGATGAAGCCCCCTGATTGGCCCTCGAGGCCTGACCCGACTGAGCTGGCTGTTGACCCTGAATCTGCCTCAAACCAGATGCACCGGGTGTGCCACCCAACTGTGGGCAATACCTCTTCATATGCCCTGGCTGACCACACTGATAACACGAGAGTGGCTGGCCTCTACCCTGACTCTGGCTCTGAGATCGAGCCGCAGATGATGCTGCTCTCTGCACTCCTCCCCTCTGAGGACAAACTGGAGACTTGTGGCCCAGCTGGCCACACTTGAAGCAGGTAATGTCTCCTTGACTGCCTTTCCCCGAACTAGCACTCGGCACAGGAAAAGTCGATCTAGAAAAGCTACTCTGAGACTGTTGGGGATTAAAACCCTTCTGTCTCCTACCATCACTCTGACTATCCTGACTCCTCTTGGAGCCCTTCTGTCCTTCCTCCTCCTCCTGCATCATGATTTCCATGTGGGCTGCAGCATCAACCAAACGCCCATAATCCCGAATCATAGTTCCCCCAACTCTCAGCTTGAGGCCACGCCTCAACTTCCTCTCAAACTCAATACAACGGCGTTCCTCAGACGCCACCAATTCAGGTGCAAACCTAGACAAACTAGTAAATGCAGCCTCAAACTCGGCCACTGAAGAACTCGACTGCTTAAGCTGGCAGAACTGGTCTCTCAGCTTCTCCCTAACTGCTGGAGATAAGAACTTCTCCTGGAAAGCATTCACAAAAGCCTCCCATGTACTTCCTATACGTCCCTTAGTGAACTTCCACCACTGACCCGCATCCCCCTTCAACTGGAATGATGCCAAGGTCACCTTCAACCCCTCGTCTTCGATGCCAAGCATCTCAAACGTCTTCGTTGTCTGTTCGAGCCATTCATCTGCCTTAAGCGGCTCTTTAGGATCACCCACAAATTCATCCGGATTAGACCGGAAGAACTCCCTCTTCAGAAAGGAAGGTCCTGCATCCGCAACAACAACCTGAGCTTGATTCTCAGCCCTAAGAATGCCTACTGACTCCCTGAATGCCCCTGCTATCTCTCGGGCTAAAGCGCCCATAGCCTGCTGGCCTACTGGCTCGGCCACATTGGCCTGGCCAATTCCCTCATGAACTGCCGGAATCTCCTCTGGCACCAGTACCTCCTGCCTACCCGGCCTACCACGCCTACCGCGTCCTCGTCCTCGTCCTGACATCCTAATAAAGGAAACAAACAAAGACGTTAGCACATTAATAAATGTGCCGAAACTAAACACTCGCGTCCTAATGCGTTGGACAAAAATAATTCATCCCACGTAAGCACATAATCACATAAGCACCTACGAATTTCATTCCTGGATAATAATAGTCCCGAAGCGTTACTATAGTTCCAGTTGGAAGCAGCAGTGATCAAGTGCCTTTCCAACAAGACTACTAGAAACTCAAGGGTCCAATCAACATCCTAGAAACTACATTCCATACCCACATAATCACATAAACATGCCATCATATAAGCACATAACAGTACATCTAAGTCTCTATCAAGCGAGACGAACCCATTGTGATACTAATCACTTCCCACGTACCCAAAGTATTCGAACCCGGTACGCTCTGATACCAAGTTGTAACGCCCTCAAAATAAACCCATAATAACCATAACATTAACATGCATTTATAAAAGAAAACGAATCATTTGAGTTATTCATCAGAGTATTCTTATTGAAAGACATCACATGTAACATCCTGCAACATCAAAATAAATGCCCTAAGGGCTTACATCTTTCCAAGCTAACACTTGGACACAAAAAGGATGAGTACTAACTCATTTACAAGTTAAGCCCTAGGCTTGAATGTTTACATGAAATCTCAAAAATAACAAAATAAAACATATAACTAAAGACAAGTCTTCAAAATCCCAAACATCAAATCCTTCCAGGCTAAGTCCGTGGAGGTAGCTTATCACCTGAACCTAAAAATGATGTTCCCATAAAGGGTGAGCCACAGCCCAGTAGAAAAATACTAAACCAAATATAAGCATTGAATAAAGCCATAGCATTCAATAGATGGTTAACCAAGATAATCAATTTTATCATTAAACATGTCTAAGACACATTTCACTTTCCATTATTATCAACATGGCTCAGAACCTGGCCAAACTCACAACAGTGAATTATATATCATATTCACATTACTTCCAATATCAACAAAACAAATGAGACTCATGCTCATATCAAAACACTTCATACTTCCCATTTGATACACATTTTAGTGCTGTATCAATAATCATGTAAAAACACTTCAATATAATAAGCACACATAAAAATGGTGCTAATGGAGTCCATCCCCTATCTCCTCCCAAACAAAAATCCAGTTTAGAGGTCCATCCCCTATCTTCCCCTAAACCGTGGAGTACATCCCCTATCTCCTCCCACACAATATGCAAATGCAATGCTCAACCAATACACGTATTTTCAGTATTAATTCAATAGTCAAAATTAATGACTTAACCAATGTGATTAGTTTCAGTTATTCCTAATCCACATGCAATGTCTACAACAATCACGACTATCCTCCACCGATAGCCCAAAACAGTTATTTCTAGACTGGAAATAAATATATCAACAATTTAATAGGTGAGTGATTTAAATCATCCAACTACACCATTTAATCAATGAATTCATCAATTTCATGAATTTAACCAAATTCCCCAATTCCCTTAAATTAATTTTACAAATTAATTAATTAATACAACTAGGGTTTTTCCCAAAATTATCTAAGTAACCCCAACATCTTAAAATACCAAAACTTAGAACAAAGCTTATAGAATAGAGTAGGAAATCCCTACCTTGAAGATCACAACTAAAATAGAGAAGATGGAGATGATGACCCAAAATCCAAAGTGCTCCAAATCCTCTCTTTTTCAGATTAAAAGAAAGATCTCGTGAAGCTCTACCTTTCTTCCAAAGGAACTAGGGTAGAAGACCACAAGGAATAGATCAAATCTTAGAGAGAAGGTGAGAGTAGAGAGAGAAACTCTCAAATGGCGGTTTTTAAAGGTTAAGAAAGAAAAGGTAGGTCAAAAAGTGATCCAAAAAGTGAAATCACGGACTGATATAATCGACTCTACGCTCGAGCGTAGAAAGCCCCGCTCGAGCGTAAGACACAGAATCATGCTCGAGCGTGAAGAAAGCCGCTCGAGCGTCAATTGCACCCTTCCAGAAGTTTTGCAGGTGCTGACACCCGCTCGAGCGTCAAACTCCCCGCTCGAGCGGAGGAGCAAAAACAAGGGATCACGCTCGAGCATAAAAACTACCGCTCGAGCGGAAGAACTGCAGAGCAAAATACTGGGAGATGGAAAATCACGCACGAGCGTAGAAGCAACAACGAAGGGACCGCTCGAGCGTTAAAACTTCCGCTCGAGCGTAAAGGCCAAAATCTGGGCATCACCTATTGGCATCTAAAATCAACCAACCTGTAACAGACCCGCCCAACACAACCTATACTTCAAATACGAAGAGATTAAAGGACAACAACAACCAATAAGTAATGACAGGATCCACAGAACCTAAGTCCGGATACAATAATTTAAAGAGAAAAGACCAGGGTCGCTATAATATCTTAGCTTGGTGGCAGGTTGTTGATTTTGCTAAGATAAGAAGCTTTCTTTCCATAATTTTATCTTGCTAGATTTGTATCAAGGTTCTGCCTCACTAGATTCATTAGCCTAGAGAAAACCAAAAATTGTCATGGTGTGTCAAGGTTAAGGCCTCACCTGTTGGGCATGTTTTTTTTTTTTTTTAATTCGTAATTTAGATTGAACTTTCATATGGTGGTTTTTATAAATAAATTTGTCATAATGTATATATGTTTATTTTTTTATTTTTTTAATTTAGATTGAACTTTTATATGGTTGAAAACATTTAAAAAAAAAAGAAATTTAGAAAGAATTGGAAGAAGAAAAAAGCTTTACAATACTCAATCGGTATTTTACATACCAATAACATAAAAATAAATTGTATGAAAAAACATATCTAATAATGCTTATTTTTATATTTTTACTTGAGCAACAGTCGCTTTCAAAATTAGTTTGATTAAACATAAAAACAACAATAGTTTGATTAAGAAAATTATAGTGAGCAACTTTAGTAAGAAAAAGACAACAGAAATGTGCAAACCTGTCTATGGGAAGAAAATTTTTGACAACTTTGTGGAACTGTGGAACAATAAAATGAAAGTAAGGGAATAGAATATGTATGTAGGTGTAGGGATGAAGTATTTTTTTAAAAAAATATATATATATAATTGGGCCGTTAAATGAGAGAAGTTGTAGGTGTGGAGCAATAAAAGGTGAGGGTACAAAACGTGGATAGTTAAACAGTAGAGATCTCTGTTGTATTTGCTTGCTTCAACTGCTTTCTCTATGTTAAGGGTTCCCAGAATGATTTCTTAATGGTTTTGAAATACTATCTTTGGAAATATTTTTGTATTCTACTGCTGCCAAGAAAAAAAGCATTCAATTCTATTGCTGTAAATTTGGGAGTATTGAGCAAGTCAATTTTCCATAATAAATCTCTGTTGTATTTCAAAATACTGTCTTTGGAAATATTTTTGTATTCTACTGCTGCCAAGAAAAAAAAGCAATTAACTCTTGCTATGCTTACTGCCAAACTGAAATGCAGGAGCCATGGATGAGGGTTAACTCTCTAATACTCGGTGGAATTGTAAGAGACCGCTTTTATCATACTTATTATTCCCTTTTATTTTTTCTATTTTTATTCTTTTAATGGAAATCAAAATTATTTTCTGAACTAATTTCTTTTTCTTTTCTATTCTTTTCTTCTGCCTCTTCCCCCCTGGTTAAAACAACTAATGTTTGTTTTGACTTGCTTTTACCTTCTGGTGGAATAGTTTAACAGTTGACCAGAATGAAGATGTGGTAGAACAGTTTCTTTCAAAAAAAAATGCTTCTGCTGGTAAGGGTCTTTGTGCATCTAAATTTAGCAGATAGCCTTTTTGTTGCATTGACCTTTGTTGTTGTTGAAATATTCCACGATTTTTTTCCTAACAATAATGCCTGTTCTAGAAACCTTAATGTTGTTTTACCAATGGTGGAAGCTTGGATGGAATTGTGTGAAAGGGACTTGGAATTTGGGAGGGGAAGCAATACATGTATAAAATTATGATAAAACTAAAGGAACTTCTAAAATGCCTTTTTATTTTTATTGGTAATTCATTAGCCTTAAGACTATAGGTATGAACAAGGGTTGAAATGGCTTTGCTGCAATCTAATAGATACATTTCAAAGTTAAGCAGGTTTGTTTATGTAGTGTTGATCGATTTATTTTTTCCTTCAATTTCTTTATGGATAACTGAAAGAGGAGTGCAAAGAAGTTGGGCATAATTGTTTGTATTTCTTTATGATTTTGATTTCATTTCTATGAATAGGTTGGCTGCTTCCCATGAGCAAATTAAATGGATTCAAAAGGTTGGTTTCATGTTTTGCTTATGGGTGGATTTGAATAGTTTGAGTTATTTGATTTATTTATTTATTTATTTAATTTTTTTTTTTTTGCAGCTGCTGTTCTTAGCATTTCGGTGCACCATGTTAACCCATTAATGGTATCCTAATTTAATATTGTTATTTCTAAGTTACTATACTCATTTCTTATAACAGGTTTGTTTATGTAGTGTTGATTGAATTTTTTTTTCCTTCAATTTCTTTATGGAAAATTGAAAGAGTGTAGAGAAGTTGGGCATAATTGTTTGTGTTTCTTTATGGTTTTGATTTCATTTATATGAATATGAAATAGGTTACTATGAGATGACACAAGTCCTTTTCAATGAAATGAGATTCTATGAATGGGTGACTTCTATTTGTTTTCCTATTCCAAAATTCTCGCTCAGTATGGAAGGTTAGATTTAAATGTGTTTCTGAATGGTTTTGATTCCAAAAAGATTAAAATGATAAATGAACTAGCACAATTATTAAAATGGGTTTCTGAATGGGTTTCTAAAATCAATTTTCATATATTGATTTTCGAAAACTTATCTTTATTTTAAGGCATTGAAACCTGATAAAGCGAAAGGGTTACCAGTTATGACACTAATTCAATAACATTCTTTTTATTGAAGGTTATCCCATTTTAGCTTGCTATAGTGTATAGATGTGTCATTTTGATGTGGATAAAATTTTAAAATTTGCTATTAGGACTTTAAGTTTAGCAAATATTTCTAGATTCCTTGCTTATGCTACATTCAAATATATAATTCATTTTTTGGACTTCAATTTTGAAATTTGCTATTTGAAATTCATAAATACTTTCGCTAATTCAATATGAAGAAATAATTTCAGTTTCTTATATGTTAAGTTTTAAATCGGAGTGATATTACTATTTGAAATTGATTTATTACCATTGAGTTTCGTAGCACGTGATACCAAATTAATGGTTGGCAGTGCCTTTAGGCACGGGTTATCCCTAGTATATATGTAAGTCTAAAGTGTAATTTTGATAATTTTTATTATCTAATTAAATGACATTAAATGAGTTATGACATATTTTTTCTTGTTATAAGAATATACAAATTTAAAAGTTATAATCAAGACAAATATACAATTTTATTATTAAATGTGAAGTAAAATGATATTTAACAATAATTAATATGATATTTCTATTATTAATCCAATAATTTAAGTTACATTTATTTTGATTTCAATTTCATAATTAAAAATACAATATGAATATAATACACACATGGATTTCTAGTCTTTAATAATAAGAAGATTTCAAAATATTTTCAAACTTTCATTATTTTCTTTTAATTTTTTTTATCTAATTTAATTTTAAATTTGAATAAAATTTTTGATTTTATATGAATTACTTTAACTTTTTCATTAAATTTTTATCAATTTTTAAAAGAATTTCATTCTTATCCCATTTTTTTTTCTTTTCACCAATTTTGATGGAAAAAATAATAATTTTCAACATTTCATCGTTTTAAATTTTTATCAAATTATAATTTGATAAAAAAAATATTAAGGGTTGAAGATTATCTTAATTGGAATTATAGTGAAATAACATCTTGATATAGTCAAAGCTTGACTATATGGTTCGTTGAAATGTATAATTTAATTACTTCCCATATTTGTATAAAAATTGACACTTATGATTACATCATTATAAGTCAGACTATGAAAAAAATTTTGAGGTGCCAAATATTTTCCATTTGTAAATATCCTACATATTAAAAAAAAAATTAGAAAAAATGTGTAACTTTTGGATATGTGTTTATCAGTTCTGTTTTATGAACATAAACAATTGATGTTTCAATTTAAAAATTAAAAAGTTAAAAAAAAATTAGATTGAGTTTTTAGAGATAAAAGAAGTCATCTAACTTTTCTATATACTATTTAAGACGGACTATTTAATCACATAAAAAATAGAAATTATATGTAGAGATTATCCCTATATATTATGCTATTAGATACAACTATAGCTGTAACAAATTAACTACAATGTATATGAAAAGTTATTTTAAGCTTTAATTTTCAATTAATTGAATTATAATTAACAAACTAACAAATAGTTGTAATTGTATAATGGGATAGAAAGAGGATAAAAATAAAAAAACATAATGATATTTAAAAGTTTTAAATTTACCTAATGTTATAGTGAAATTTTGAATCCTGAATAAATTTTCACATTTTCTATAAAATAAAATGATAATAAAAAATAAAAAATTTTGATACCCATCTTTTTACTTCAATTTTATGGTCTTCATTGAAGAAAATAAAATCCGATCAAAATCCTTGGTACAGAACGAACATAGATACTTGAATTGGAACCATAACCACTAATAATTCTTCTCTGCCATGCAAACCTGTAAACAAACACATAAACCTCACTAAAACCGAAACCGAAACCAAAGCAAAACCAAAACCAAAATCAAACCAATAGCAGAGAGAGAGAATCACACATGAAAAAAATAAAATTAAAAAACAAATAAATTTATGGAATGAGAAAATGTTACCTCCAATAACTTATACCTCACCCAACCCAATCCATTAGCTCATCCGCCAATGCACGCGAAATCTAGGAGTTTGAATGACTAATAAGATTATTCTTTAAATAAGACTTAAAAATTGATTAATTTATCCTATTAAGTGATTTAAAATTTTGATAGATATACATAACAAAAATAGATAATTCTATTAGTAAATCATAATTCAAATTTAGAAATTGTCATATTTTTTTTGAGATCAATGTTTAAATTCTTATCTTTTTATTTTTTATTGGGAAAATTATAGTGGTAGTCCCTGTAATTTATCTTTTCTTCATTGTGGTCCCTGTTGTTTCAATTTAATCAATTTTGCCCCTTAATTTTATAGATTGTGTCATATTAGTCCAATAAATAACGACAGTTAAGTTTGATGGACAGAAAATCAAATTATGTTTTAACTTGGTCCATGTAGTTTACAGGATGTGTCAATTTTGTCCTGTTAATCAGGCAGCTGAGACAGGGCCTTCTTTATTGAAGAGGGAGTTTTTCCGGTCTAATCCGGATGAGTTTGTCGGGGATCCGAAGGAGCCACTGAAGGCTGATGAGTGGTTAGAACAAATGAGTAAGACGTTCGAGATGCTTGGCATTGAGGACGGAGCACTGAAAGTGACCTTGGCATCCTTCCAGCTGAAGGGAGATGCGGGTCAATGGTGGAAGTACGAGAAGGCTCGTGTGGGCGGTACTTGGGAGGTGTTTATAAATGCTTTTCAGGAGAGGTTTTTGTCTGCAGCAGCTAGGGAGAAGCTGAGGGATCAGTTTAGCCGGCTTAAACAGCAGGGCTTGTCAGTGGCCGAGTTTGAGGCTACTTTTACCAGTCTGTCCAGGTTTGCACCGGAACTGGTGGCGTCTGAGGAATGCCGTTGCTATGAGTTTGAGCGGAAATTGAGGCGGGGCCTCAAGTTAAGAGTTGGTGGGTCTTACATCCGAGAGTATAGACACCTAGTTGATGCTGCTGCTCATATGGAGATTATGATGCAGGAGGAGGAGGAAGAACAGAGGGCCTCCAAGAGGAGCCAGGATAGTCAGAGTGATGGCAGGAGACAGAAGGGTTATAACCCTCAGCAGTCTCAGGGTGCAGTCTCTAAATCGACCTTTCCAGTGCCGAGTGTAGGCTCGGGGAGAGGCAGTCAGGGGGAATTCACTTGTTACAAGTGTGGCCAGCTGGGTCACAAGGTTTCAGTTTGCCCGCAGAAGGGTGGGGTCAGAAAGCTGCTTCTTCATCAGCTAGACCGCAGAGTCAGAGTTTGGGCAGGGGGCAGCCCTTGACTTGTTATCAGTGTGGACAGCCTGGGCACCTGAAGAGGTTTTGCCCACAGTTGAGTGCCACTTCGGGAGCGTCTGGTTCTAGGCAGACGCAGGGTTTTCAGCCAGCTCAGTCTGTGCAGGCCTCGAGGGCCAATCCGGGAGCTTCGTCATCCCAGTCTGTGCAGCAGTCTTTTGCTCTGAGAGGTGAGCAGGTAGACCAGGGGCCTACGGGGCGCGTGTATGCTGTTACCGCGCAGGATTTAGTACCGGCTCCATCAGTAGTGAGAGGTACTTTTCTGTTTTGCAACTCAGTTGCTAATGTGTTGATAGACACGGGTGCATCTCATTCTTTTGTATCTGCTGCATTTGCATCTGTTTTGGAATTGGAGTTAGCACGGTTAGCATCTCCTATTTGTGTGGTATCGCCTTTGGGTGGTGAGTTGATTCTGAAACAGGGTGTTAGAGGATGTGATATAGTGGTCACCAACTATAGGCTTCCTTTTCCGTTTGTTGTCATGCCCATGAAGGGCTTTGATGTTATTTTGGGTATGGACTGGCTATCGTCATACCGGACTGTTATTGATTGCTACCGCCAGAGGGTCACGTTATGTACCTTGAGCGGGGAGTGGTTCCATTTCTTGGAAGACCGGGTTGGTAGTGTTTTGCCACCGGGGTATGATTCGCGAGGGCGAAGTGAGCTTAGTAGTCTACTTGCCAGCTTTGAGAGTGGTGAGAGTGGTGAGACCCAGCTTGTGTTGCCGAGGGTGGTTTGTGAGTATTCGGATGTCTTTCCCGAAGATCTTGTTAGTTTGTCATCTCACCGAGAGATAGAGTTCTCTATTGATTTAGTGCCCGGCACGGCGCCGATTTCTATGGCACCTTACCGTTTTGCTCCAGCAGAGTTGGTTGAGTTGAAAGTTCAGCTCCAGGAATTGCTCGATAAGGGCTTTGTTCGCCCTAGTGTTTCACCGTGGGGAGCGCCGGCCCTCTTTGTTAAAAAGAAAGATGGTGCCTTGAGATTGTGTATAGATTACCGAAAGTTGAATCGGGCTACGGTTAAGAATAAGTACCCTATGCCCCGTATAGATGATTTGTTTGACCAGTTAAAGGGTTCCCGTTGTTTCTCTAAGATAGACTTGAGATCGGGTTACCATCAATTGAGGGTCAGGGAGGAAGATATTCCTAAGACGGCATTCCGTACGCGGTATGGCCATTATGAGTTTCTGGTGATGCCATTCGGACTTACCAATGCACCGGCAGTCTTTATGGACTTGATGAACCGGATTTTCCGGGAGTTCTTAGACCGATTTGTGGTTGTTTTCGTGGACGATATCCTTATCTATTCGTCTTCTGAGGAGGAGCACGAGGCACACTTGAGAGTGGTGCTTGAGTTACTTAGAGCCCATAGGCTGTATGCCAAGTTTGGGAAGTGTGAGTTCTGGCTGAAAGAAGTCAAATTCTTAGGCCACGTGGTATCCGGGGAAGGGGTGTCTGTTGATACATCCAAGGTTGAGGTAGTGCAAGATTGGGCACAGCCTAAGAGTGTGTTTGAGATCCGCAGTTTTCTGGGATTAGCTGGGTATTACCGTCGGTTTGTGAAAGATTTCTCCAGGTTAGCGTCACCGTTGACTAGACTGACTCGGAAGGGAGTCAAGTTTGTGTGGAGTGAGACTTGTGAAAAGTCGTTCCAAGAGTTGAAAGTTAGATTGACCACCGCTCCGGTGTTGATTATTCCGGAGAGAGGGTTGGGTTATGCGGTTTATTGTGATGCCTCACGAGAGGGTTTGGGTTGTGTGTTGATGCAAGAGGGGAAAGTGGTAGCTTATGGCTCACGTCAGTTCAAAATACACGAGAAGAATTACCCCACGCACGACCTAGAGTTAGCAGCAGTGATCTTTGCCTTGAAAATCTGGAGGCACTACCTTTATGGTGAGAGGTTCGAGGTATTCTCGGATTATAAGAGTTTGAAGTATCTGTTTACACAGAGAGACTTGAATTTGAGGCAGAGGAGGTGGATGAAGTTCATCGAGGATTATGATTTTGAATTGCACTATCATCCGGGAAAGGCCAATGTTGTGGCCGATGCCCTTAGTAGGAAAACCATTAGTGATGTAGCTTGTATAGCCATCCGGGAATGGGAGATGTTGGGAGCACTTGGCGAGTTTGATTTGCTACTGGGCGAATCTGTTGAGGCTGCGGCCTTGTTTTCTGTTATTGCGCAGCCTACACTTGTGATTAGAGTGTTAGAGGCACAGAGAGGTGACCTTGAGGTAGAATCCCTCCGAGGGAAGATCTCCAGTGGGAATGTTGAGAAGGGTTTGACGGTGTATCCCGACCTGAGTGTGAGATACCGAAACCGTTTGTTTGTACCGGAGTCTTGCCGAGAGGAAGTACTCCGAGAGTTTCACCATTCGCGCCTTGCGGTGCATCCGGGAGGTACTAAGATGTGTCAGGATTTGGGTCGCCAATTTTGGTGGTGGGGTATGAAGAGAGATGTGGCTGTTTTCGTATCGAAATGCCTTACTTGCCAGCAAGTGAAGGCCGAGCATCAGAGGCCAGCAGGTTTGTTGCAACCCTTGCCTATTGCCGAGTGGAAGTGGGAGCATGTCACTATGGACTTCGTTGTAGGTCTTCCGAGGACTCAGCGGGGTAGTGATGCTATTTGGGTGGTTGTATACCGGTTGACTAAGTCGGCGCACTTTATTCCTATGCGCGTGAGAGATTCGGTAGATCATCTTGCCGATTTGTATATTCGGGATGTAGTGAGATTGCACGGGGTCCCAGTGACGATCGTCTCAGATAGAGATCCTCGTTTTACTGCTAGGTTGTGGCAGAGTTTGCAGAGTGCCTTGGGCACTAAGTTGACCTTTAGTACAGTTTATCATCGTCAGACTGACGGGCAGTCCGAGCGTACTATTCAGATCCTCGAGGATATGCTTCGGGGTTGTGTCCTGGACTTCAGTGGGATGTGGGAGAGGCACTTGCCATTGGTAGAGTTTGCCTACAACAATAGTTTTCAGTCTAGCATCGGTATGGCACCGTTTGAGGCCTTGTATGGCCGACCGTGTAGGTCTCTAGTGTGTTGGGCCGGGGTGGGTGATGCACCTTTGTTGGGTCCGGAGTTGGTTAGGGAGACGACAGAGAAAGTTGAGCTTATCCGTAGGAGGCTTGTTACAGCCCAGAGTCGACAAAAGAGTTATGCCGACCGTAGGAGGAGGCCTTTGGCGTTTGAGGTAGGTGATCATGTCTTTCTGAAGATATCACCTAGACGAGGCCTGATGAGGTTTGGGAAGAGTGGGAAGTTATCCCCTCGGTTTATTGGTCCTTTTGAGATCCTTGAGAGGATTGGCGAAGTTGCTTATCGGTTAGCCTTACCACCGCAGTTGTCCGGAGTGCATGACGTGTTTCATGTGAGTATGCTTCGGAAGTATGAGCCAGATCCATCACATGTATTGGATTGGACCGATTTAGAGGTAGATGAGGATGCCTCGTATGAGGAGAGACCGGTTCGGGTCTTGGATAGGCGGGATCAGGTCCTGCGTGGCAAGACCATTCCTTTGGTGAAAGTCTTATGGAAACATCACGGAGTGAAGGAAGCCACTTGGGAACGTGAGTTGGAAGTCCGTGAAAAATATCCGGACTTGTTTGTTGATGTGTGATCTTGTATTTAAATTTTACATTTTGTTGAACTTAAGAGTTATTATATATGTCTTAAGTTGTGAAACATTGAAAATGTTTTGATTATTGGAAGTATGTTTTGGAACTTGCCTCATATGGAAGTTGAATGTAACATTATATGTGTTAAGTATATTGTTGACATTGGAAAGTTAGTGCATAATGTTGATGCATGTTAAAAGTACATATGTTATTTACATATTGTGAAATGTCTCTTGTTAAAAGGATGGGTTGACCGGTAATGGGTCGAATTGTTGAATGTTAAAATGTAACATTGTCTAAAATGGAGGAAAACCTGTTTTTGAAAACTTGTGCTTAATTTCGGGGGCGAAATTCTTTAAGGGGGGGAGGTTATAGCGATCCCGAGTTTTCCCTTGTTGTACAGTGATCCGGACATGTGTCCGTGGATGTTGGTAGTTGGTTATTATCGTGTTTACATTCCTTTTTCTTCATATTTGAGTTATAGGATGTGTTAGGCAGGTTTGTTACAGGTTGGTTGTGTTCGGGAGCCTAGTGTTGCTGCCCAGAATTTTGGACCTTCGCTCGAGCGAGGAGTTGGTCGCTCGAGCGAGAGTGGGGTTCGTGTCTGGTGGGTCGAGCCAGAGTGGCTCGCTCGAGCGAGCGGTTGCACCTGGTTCTGGACCTGAGAGTTGCCTTTCTTGGCTCGAGTGAGCTTCCTTCGCTCGAGCGGTCTGGGTTTTTCTTCGCTCGATCGAGAACTTCTTGGCTCGAGCGAGAGTTTTCTGTGTCTGGTCGCTCGAGCGACAAAGGCTTCGCTCGAGCGAGCGTGTTTCATATCAGCGGACAGCAGCGTCTTAAACATCACTTTTTCACTTCCTTTCTTTGATTAAACCCTAAATCTGAGCCTCTCTCTCTCTACACTTGCACTCTCTCTAAGATTTGATCTCCCTAGAGTGTGAATCTAGCCTAGGGCCTTTGTTAAAAAGATAGAGGGTGTTGAGAGCTTCGATTTAATCTGAAAAAGTTTGGATTTGGAGCACGTTGATCTTCGAGTCTTCATCTCCTTTTTGGCTAAAACTTCAAGGTAGGGATATCCTACTCCTCTCTATGGGTTTTGTCTTTAAATTTTGGTATTTTGAGATGTTGGGCTTGGTTTGGTAATTTTGTGAAAGTTTGGGGCTTTTGTGTAATTTTATAAAAGTTGGGGTTTTATTCATAATAAACCTAGATGCATGTTTGGCATAGAAAAATGGAATGATTGTTGAATCATTGATGAAAATGGGACCTAAGGGTTGAAATGTTAATTATGGGAATTGACCTAATTACATTGTTTAATTAATTGGGATAATTAATTGGGAAGAATCAAGAAATGAAATGTTGATTGAATATCCATTGTGCATTTATTTTCTGTTTAGAAATAACTGCTTTGGGCTATCGGTGGAGGATAGTCGTGATTGTTGTAGACAATGCATGATGATTAGGCAAACTGAAACTAATCAATGAAATGTGTCATGGAACTTGACGGTTGATAGAATACATTAATTGTATGTATTGGGTGATTGTGTATAGAACCAATGTGTTTGTATACGTTATGTGTAGAGGAGGAGATAGGGGATGTACTCCGCGGTTTAGGGGAAGATAGGGGATGTACCTCTAAACCGGTTAGTGTTGGGAGAAGATAGGGGATGACTCCGTAGATACAGCTCATATGCTTGTCTAGAAGTGAAGATAGAGCTTATATGCTTATCTTTGTGATGTGTGGATATAGCTCATATGCTTATCTGTGGATATTGTGGTTATACATATCTGTTGTAGAATGTGGATATAGCTTATTTGCTTATCTGAGAATGTGGATAATGTTGTTATACATATCTGTTGAGAATGTGGTTAGTGCTTATATGCCTATCCGTTGAAAAAGGGAAAATGAAAGGAAACTTGGACTCATAAGTCATATGACATAAATATGTGATTTATGTGATTGTATCAGTGTTGGCCATCTATCAATTGCTAATATTTTAGTCATTGTTCATAGTTGGTTTAGTGTATTTCTACTGGGCTGTGGCTCACCCTATATGGGAATATCATTTTCAGGTGCAGGTAGCATGCCACCTCCAAGGACATAGCTGGGAGGCTGGAGGCGGGCATACTTTTGTTGCTTAACTTTTGATGTATTACATGTAACTTCAAGCCAAGGGTTAGATTTAAATGTGTTTCTAAATGGTTTTGATTCCAAAAAGATTAAAATGATAAATGAACTAGCACAATTATTAAAATGGGTTTCTGAATGGGTTTCTAAAATCAATTTTCATATATTGATTTTTGAAAACTTATCTTTATTTTAAGGCATTGAAACCTGATAAAGCGAAAGGGTTACCAGTTATGACACTAATTCAATAACATTCTTTTTATTGAAGGTTATCCCATTTTAGCTTGCTATAGTGTATAGATGTGTCATTTTGATGTGGATAAAAATTTAAAATTTCCTATTAGGACTTTAAGTTTAGCAAATATTTCTAGATTCCTTGCTTATGCTACATTCAAATATATAATTCATTTTTTGGACTTCAATTTTGAAATTTGCTATTTGAAATTCATAAATACTTTCGCTAATTCAATATGAAGAAATAATTTCAGTTTCTTATATGTTAAGTTTTAAATCGGAGTGATATTACTATTTGAAATTGATTTATTACCATTGAGTTTCGTAGCACGTGATACCAAATTAATGGTTGGCAGTGCCTTTAGGCACGGGTTATCCCTAGTATATATGTAAGTCTAAAGTGTAATTTTGATAATTTTTATTATCTAATTAAATGACATTAAATGAGTTATGACATATTTTTTCTTGTTATAAGAATATACAAATTTAAAAGTTATAATCAAGACAAATATACAATTTTATTATTAAATGTGAAGTAAAATGATATTTAACAATAATTAATATGATATTTCTATTATTAATCCAATAATTTAAGTTACATTTATTTTGATTTCAATTTCATAATTAAAAATACAATATGAATATAATACACACATGGATTTCTAGTCTTTAATAATAAGAAGGTTTCAAAATATTTTCAAACTTTCATTATTTTCTTTTAATTTTTTTTATCTAATTTAATTTTAAATTTGAATAAAATTTTTGATTTTATATGAATTACTTTAACTTTTTCATTAAATTTTTATCAATTTTTAAAAGAATTTCATTCTTATCCCATTTTTTTTTTCTTTTCACCAATTTTGATGGAAAAAATAATAATTTTCAACATTTCATCGTTTTAAATTTTTATCAAATTATAATTTGATAAAAAAAATATTAAGGGTTGAAGATTATCTTAATTGGAATTATAGTGAAATAACATCTTGATATAGTCAAAGCTTGACTATATGGTTCGTTGAAATGTATAATTTAATTACTTCCCATATTTGTATAAAAATTGACACTTATGATTACATCATTATAAGTCAGACTATGAAAAAAATTTTGAGGTGCCAAATATTTTCCATTTGTAAATATCCTACATATTAAAAAAAAAAATTAGAAAAAATGTGTAACTTTTGGATATGTGTTTATCAGTTCTGTTTTATGAACATAAACAATTGATGTTTCAATTTAAAAATTAAAAAGTTAAAAAAAAATTAGATTGAGTTTTTAGAGATAAAAGAAGTCATCTAACTTTTCTATATACTATTTAAGACGGACTATTTAATCACATAAAAAATAGAAATTATATGTAGAGATTATCCCTATATATTATGCTATTAGATACAACTATAGCTGTAACAAATTAACTACAATGTATATGAAAAGTTATTTTAAGCTTTAATTTTCAATTAATTGAATTATAATTAACAAACTAACAAATAGTTGTAATTGTATAATGGGATAGAAAGAGGATAAAAATAAAAAAACATAATGATATTTAAAAGTTTTAAATTTACCTAATGTTATAGTGAAATTTTGAATCCTGAATAAATTTTCACATTTTCTATAAAATAAAATGATAATAAAAAATAAAAAATTTTGATACCCATCTTTTTACTTCAATTTTATGGTCTTCATTGAAGAAAATAAAATCCGATCAAAATCCTTGGTACAGAACGAACATAGATACTTGAATTGGAACCATAACCACTAATAATTCTTCTCTGCCATGCAAACCTGTAAACAAACACATAAACCTCACTAAAGCCGAAACCGAAACCAAAGCAAAACCAAAACCAAAACCAAACCAATAGCAGAGAGAGAGAATCACACATGAAAAAAATAAAATTAAAAAACAAATAAATTTATGGAATGAGAAAATGTTACCTCCAATAACTTATACCTCACCCAACCCAATCCATTAGCTCATCCGCCAATGCACGCGAAATCTAGGAGTTTGAATGACTAATAAGATTATTCTTTAAATAAGACTTAAAAATTGATTAATTTATCCTATTAAGTGATTTAAAATTTTGATAGATATACATAACAAAAATAGATAATTCTATTAGTAAATCATAATTCAAATTTAGAAATTGTCATATTTTTTTTGAGATCAATGTTTAAATTCTTATCTTTTTATTTTTTATTGGGAAAATTATAGTGGTAGTCCCTGTAATTTATCTTTTCTTCATTGTGGTCCCTGTTGTTTCAATTTAATCAATTTTGCCCCTTAATTTTATAGATTGTGTCATATTAGTCCAATAAATAACGACGGTTAAGTTTGATGGACAGAAAATCAAATTATGTTTTAACTTGGTCCATGTAGTTTACAGGATGTGTCAATTTTGTCCTGTTATTTTGAGTTTCCTATAAACTACAGTGACTAAATTGACACATCCTGTAAACTACAGGGACCAAATTGAAACATCATTTGATTTTCCATCCATCAAACTTAACCGCCGTTATTTATTTGACTAATATGACACAATCCATAAAATTAAGGGGCAAAATTGATCTAATTGAATAACATGGATCAAAATGAGAAAATGAGTAAACTACAGGGACCATTTGCATAATTTACCCTTTTTATTTTTGTGTGGTTTCTATTTGGTTTTTTTTTTTTCCAATTTATTTAAGATAGAGTTGTGGGTTTCTATATATATATATATATATATATATTCCAATTTAATTTATCTATGGTTTCTATTTGTTTTTAATTATTATTATTTAGGTAAGTTATGACGTAAGTTAGATATGTGATAGACATGTGGGTTTTATTAATTTAAAGTATGGTGGTTGGAGATATTTTTAAATTTGATTTGTTTAGATAAACTTTAAAGATTTTTAAAATTTAAAATTGAATATTGAGATGCAAAAAAAAATATTTTAACAAAATAAATAAAAATCAAATTTATTAATTTTATCTGTTTGTATATTTGATTTTTGTTTTGTTTTGTTTTTTTTTTGTTTTTTTTTTTGTTATAATATAATATAATATATAAGATATAGATAGATATTCACAACTTTCACGAAAAGTATTATCTGATTTTTTGGGAAAGGGAGAAGGCAAGCAAGCTTTAATATATTTTTTTGGAAATCGGTGAGAGAGATTAGGATGGAGAGATTATGAAATATTTTTGATATATTTCCATTTGAAATTCATAAATTAAAGGATAATTATTATTTCTAAAATAATGAAATAAATAAATCAGTCAATAGTTTTTTTAAATCTATTTTATAAATTGAAAAATCAATAATTTTAGAAAATTAATTAATTTGTCATATTAAGTGATTTAAAATTTTAATAGACATACATCAAAAAAATAAATAATTATATTATTAAATCATTAGTCAAATTTAGATATCGTTATATCTTTTTGAGATTCATATCTAAATTCTAATCTTCTTTATTTTTGTGTGGTTTTTATTTTTATTTTTTTCAATTTATTTTAGATGGAGTTGTGGGTTTTTATTTATTTTTTTAAAATTTAATTTATTTGTGGTTTCTATTTGTTTTTAATTATTATTATTTAGGTAAGTTATGATGTGAGTTAAATATGTGATAGATATGTGAGTTTTATTGATTTAAAATATAATAGTTGGAGATATTTTCAAATCAAATTTGTTTAGATAAACTTTATAGATTTTTAAAATTTAAAATTAGATATTGAAAGACAAAAGAAATATTTTAACTGAGTAAATAAAAATCTAATTTATTAATTTTATTTGTTTATATATCTGATTTTTTTTTCTTATGTTATAATATATAAGATATAGACAGATACCCACAACTTTCATGAAAACTATTATCTAATTGAGGAGAGAAAAGGAATGCAAGTTTTAATTTTTTTTATTTTGAAAATTGGTGACAGAGATTATGATGGAGAGATTATGAAATATTTTTGTTATCTTCCCATTATAATTTTTAAAATAATTAAATAAATAAATCAACCAATAGGTTTTTTTAATCTATTTTATAAATTGAAAATTCAATAATTTTAGAATGAAAGTTTGGAAGTCTTAGGAGGCTTCTCATTAGAAACCCCATTTTTCTTATATAATATATAGATATAAATATTTACATTTGTTTTAGATAATTTTTTTAATATACAAATTATTTTTTTAGATTTTTTTATAAAAATAATTTAACAATCCCATCACAAACCATAGTGTATGGGAGAAGTTAAAAAGGGTGTTGCAGTAACTATGAGAGAAGTTAAAAAGATTTGTGATTTAGGAGAAGTCAATAAATGCTGAGGTTAGTTATTTTTTTAAATCAAAAAATTAAAAAATTAGAATTAAAATATTGAAACTCTCACAAAGTTTGTGGGTTAAAAACCTCATTTTCTTTATATAATCTATACTATATATATAAGCAAATGTAGTGATCTCTTAAAAAATTCAAAACTCTCAATCCTAACATCTTATGAACCTCTTTCCTACGTGGCACATCCATTCTTCTCTCATTCTATTTCCCTCTTTTTTCTTATCTTTTTTTATATTTTTTATTTCACTTTTTAATTACTTATGGCATGGATATAAAAGATTTTCAAAATATTTAAAAATAGAAGATGAGTTTGACTCTAATTCAAATTTCTTCATCAAAACTCTCAATCCTAACATCATGTAGTGATCTCTTAAAAAATTCAAAACTCTCAATCCTAACATCTTATGAACATCTTTCTTACGTGGCACATCCATTCTTCTCTCATTCTAATTTCCTCTTTTTTCTTATCTTTTTTTTATATTTTTTATTTCACTTTTTAATTACTTATGGCATGGATATAAAAGATTTTCAAAATATTTAAAAATAGAAGATGAGTTTGACTCTAATTCAAATTTCTTCATCAAAACTCTCAATCCTAACATCTCATGAACCTCTTTCCTACGTGGCACATCCATTCTTCTCTCATTCTATTTTCCTATTTTTTCTTATCTTTTTTTATATTTTTTATTTCACTTTTTAATTACTCATGGCATGGATATAAAAGATTTTCAAAATATTTAAAGATAAAAGATTTTCAAAATATTTAAAAATAAAAGATGAGTTTGACTCTAATTCAAATTTCTTCATCAATTTATGTCTTACCCAAGGATATTTGAAATAAATAAATAAATAAATTTATAAATCTCAAAACCTAACTTCTATGACAATATGAAATTAGGCAAAAAGATTGGAGAACAAAAATAACGTTCTAAAGAAATTAAACGGGTGATTTAACCAATTATGCAAGATTTTTAGCATCTTATGTGAAAAGAAGCACATGTTTTAAATCTCATATTATGTTTTTTGCTCTCTTTTACTTTTACAATTTATCTAAGTTTCTCTTTCTATATTCGTATAATTTATCTTCAAATTTGCATTTGATTTTTTTTTTAATCTTTATCTTATATTTACAGGATCGATTCTTGCTTTTGATTTTCAATTAAGTTTATTCTATTTTTATCTGATTTTCACTTTTTATATTCTTATAATTTTTTATTCTTTCTTATTTCAATTAAGTAGCTTTAGAAGACAAAATTTGATTAAATTATAGGTAGTAGACACAAAATAGAGCTAAAATTTGTATAATAAGATAACATAATTGCTTATTTTTTAACTACACAAAATTTAAATTTTAAAAAATTATAAGTGGCACTTAAATCTTATCTGATTTTTAACATACTACCTTGATTTTATTTTAGTTTTTTTTTTTACAAATTTTAAAAAATTATAAGTGGCATTTCACTCTTATCTAATTTTTTACTTATTACCCTCTCCATTTCTTCTGTTATTAGAGTTATATTAGATTTTATTTTTCTTTTCAAGTTTGTCTTATCTTATTTTTTAATTTTAAATTTCAACTTTTTTTTTTTCAATTATTGAATTTCTCTCTACCTCATTTTTCTAGGATTTGTCTAATTTTCTTATATATATATATATATATATATTTATAGTTCATCTTCAAATTTAAACTTAATTTGTTTTTATCTATATCTTATATTTACAGAATCCACTCTTACTCTTAATTTTCAATTGAACATTTTTTTCTTCTAAAATTTATTTAATTAAATATAGTAAGATCACTAAATATATTATTTCAATACCCATCTAAATTAATATCATAGTATTTAATTGTTAATTTTTAGCATGTTCAACATTATTTACCATTTTTTGTTACTTGCCCGTGCATAGCACGGGTTACCGCTAGTATATATAGATAGATTGTACAGGAAGGGAGGGATGCTTCACTGGAAACAGGCTTGCAAGTTAAAAACAAGGACTAGAATAAGGAAAGCTTCAAATCCCACAAGTCCGCATTTGCGACTCAATTTCGTAATAAAAATACCGGGATACAATGTGACTACGTATATTACACAATAGTCATTGTTGTGCACTCTATTGAGTTTATTTTACCATTAATTTTGATAATTTAATCTTTAAATTGGGATTAAAAATCTTGTTCGTATTAAATTTTTTGACTTTTGTGAGAGAAAAAATAAAATGATTATGATTTGGATGTGATATTTTCTCTTATTGATTTTTTAGCTTTTTTGTCTTTTTATAACTATTTTAGCCCCCACCCTCATTTAAGTCTATGCCAAGGCTTAATCTTTTTACTTTTTAAGATAGAGCTAGGAGAATATATCTGAAAAAGACAAGTTGATCGGGCATCGATAACTTTTTAATCAAATCACATTTGTATTCAATTTCTTATTTCAAATTATACTTATTATTCAAAATTTTAAATGCAAATGTAATTTGATGAAAGACCTACCAATGTTCAATTAATTTGATTTTTTGTAAATATGTTATATTTGACATACTCTAAAAAGTAAACTGTTTGGATCATCGAAATGAGTCCTAGAATGGGTCGAATAGGCAGTGTAACAATGACTGTTGTGCACTACGCCCAATTGCCACTCCAAATTCATCTGATCTTCCTTACTATAATTGAGACTAATTAGTGCGACTTATATGATCTATTTATAATTTTTTTTTTTGAAAGTTTGGTCTTTGAGATATGAGTTTTGTATCATTTTAATCTTCAATATTTAAATTGTGTCAATTACTTTCTAATGTATAAAATTATTTTAATTTCATCTCCAATATTTAAATTGTGTCAAGTGTTCCAATTTGGTCCCTCCCAATGTCTCTATTAAGAAAGTTAGATTGTGAGACAATGTGTCAATCTGAATTGTGGGATTAAATTGAAATACTTTTTATACATTAAATACTATATTGACATAATTTAAAAATTTTGGACAAAAATGATATAAGATTCATACTTTAGGGACTAAAAATAATTAACCCATTATTAAATATCTGAAGAAAATGCACATCATGGAGTAAGAAATTTGATTGTTGCTTTGATTACGATTGAATATGTCTTTGGTTATGTCTCAAGTGCTATTGAGTTATGACCCATTTTGGTATTGGTTACGACTTATTGTGATATTGGTTATTATCTATTGTGGTTATTATTTTGGTTATGACCAAAAAAAAAAATTTGATTATGCCTCTAGTGGTGTTTAATTATAACTCAGTGTAATTTTATTTATTTATTTATTTATTTTGATTGGCTAAATAAAGCTTTATTAATGGAAAGAGCAAGAAACATGAAAACTTACATCAACAAAGCAGGATTGGAGAGAAACCAATCAAGAGCAACCAAACAGAACAGAAAAAAACAACAAAATAGCAGTAGCAAACCAAACAACACAACAAATATAAACAACAAAACACCAGGCCGACCCAATGACAGAGATTAACAGCTACTGCTCGCCCCTACAAATTATGAACCACAACACTGAAAGCTGCTACTGATGCTCCAACTAACCCAGGCACCTTCTAACCTCAATAGCAAAGCCTAATTTGCCTCCACGTGAGAACAACATCATTAACTAAGAAGACGAAGTCCTTAAGGGAAGCTTTGAGCCAAAGAGCTAATCCGATCTTGATTAGTTCCCACAAGTCAGCAGAATTAGGATAGGTATCACTAAAAACACACTCATTCCTATGCTTCCAAAGAGACCAGAGAACTACTAGTGGAATTACTCTTCAAAATTTTCTGAGTGGACACTTAAATTTATCACCCATCCACCAATTAAGCAGGCCTGCCACAGATTTTGGAATACACCATTGAAGTCCTCAATAATGTAACACTAAAGACCAAATGATCCAAGAGAAATGACAATGAAGCAGAACATGAGAAACAGATTCAGGAGCCATTTTGCAGAAAATGCATAAGGGTGAAACATTGTTGCCAAGAATGCCAATCTTGAGCAAAAAACAGTTGTTTTAATTCTGTTTTTTCAGGCTAACCATCCCAAAAAATAGACTTTGGGGGGTAAGATATTGCTCCACACAAACTTGCTAAGTCTGAGATGAGGCCCAAGAAGAGAATTGCAAAGAGAGTATAAAGGAAACATTGAGAAATCACTAGAACCTGTGGCTGTAGAGGACCAGACCAGACTATCAGCACTACTTATGTAACAACCCTCACTCTACTCTAGTCATGCTTGCATATATTACATGATCTTGTCTTGATATGTTGCATTTTGCAAACCTTGATTTGTTTTGCTTAAGTGTTTCCTGCATGTTTTGTACCTTGCTTGGTGTGAGTTTAGCCGAGGTCATCTTCAGTCTAGAATTATCTTGGAACCACTTTGTTTGACCTCTACCTTCGCCCTGACATATTGGCCGAGATGTCATTATCTAGGCCGAGGTGTTCATCATCAAGGCCGAAATGTGTGTTATCTAGGCCGAGATGTTACCTTTGCACCTAAGTGATCTTGTCCTAGAGTGGTATGACCTAGACCGAGGTGTGGCACATCTAGGCCAAGGTGTGGCACAGCTTAGTCAAGTGTTGTCCTTCCTAGCCGAGATCATTGTTCCCCTACTTGCCGATGCCTTGTTCTTAGCCGAGATCATTACCTGTCGGAGTGCCTATGCCATCTTGCTTGTTGAACACACTTTGTCATAGTCTTGCCTTTTCACTCAGCCACCTTTTGAGGAGAACCAACCCGATAGTGCCACGTGTCCCAGCTGAGTGTTAAGTCAGCCAGCAGACCTAGAAATGTATCATTTGCTATATGTCTTTGTTTGTGAGGAGAGAGAAACTCTAGAATAAGAAGAAGAAGTTCTTAGAGGAGGAATAGATTTCCAACCTTGATCCTTAGAGTTCAAACCGTTTGATTCGTGTTTTGAGGTTAGAATCTTAATCTACTCTTGTTGTTCTTATTGATCATCTAGCTACATTGCATGATCGAACCTGATTTGCAAGCCATGCATCGATTTAAAGTTAGGTTTAGAAAGAGAAAGGGGTATTCATGTGTTCTTGAAGAAAAAGCCTTGTTTGATCCGAAAGCTTGCATTGAGATTCATGTTTTTGTGTTTGTTTTCATGAAATCTTCGAGTATGGGTACCCAGGTCCATGTTTTTGAATTCATAGCAAGAAATCTCAGATTTTGTAATGATAAGTTATGATCTTTGCATCCATGTTTTTCATGTTCATGTTCTTCAAGAAAGGGAAACCCAGATTTTCCCGACTTCATTTCCTTGAATGTGGCCATCGGGACCACACCTCGGCAATGAGGTGTGGGACCTCGGCCAAGATCTGGTTGGCGCCCATTATGTTTTCCCGAGATGAGGAACAGTGTTTTGTTTTGGTTCGACTTAGTTTTGAAAGAATGCCGAGATCATTTGCATTCATGTAAAGCTTGTTTGAAAGTGCATTCAATAGACTTTGCCATGTGTTTGTAGGACTTGGACTCTCGCTTGACCCTGACGTTGAAGAACTATGCGAGTGGTATTTTTAATAAAGCCATGTTATAAAGTTTTGATATAGCTTTGCCTTGTTTTGAAAAGTATTTGTTAAGCATGAATAATTATCCCTATTTTGTGCATCAAGTGTTAGTCTCGTTTTGGATAACAACCTTTGAAAGTCCATACGTGCTAAGGGACTATAAGCACTTGTAGCACAACCTTTGAAAGTCCGTACGTGCTAGGGGACTATAAGCATTTGTAGCACAACCTTTGAAAGTCCGTACGTGCTAGGGGACTATAAGCACTTGTAGCACAACCTTTGAAAGTCCGTACGTGCTAGGGGACTATAACCACTTGTAGCACAACCTTTGAAAGTTCGTACGTGCTAGGGGACTATAAGCATTTGTAGCACAACCTTTATTAATGTCACCCCTTGAAACTTGAAAGCCTTGAAAGACTTTGATTGATGAAGCTTGA
Organism: Camellia sinensis; assembly: GCF_055761805.1. NCBI lineage: Eukaryota > Viridiplantae > Streptophyta > Magnoliopsida > Ericales > Theaceae > Camellia > Camellia sinensis. The sequence goes on from NC_138972.1 coordinate 69,088,345, forward strand.
AAGACTTGTTAGTTGAACTTGTTTTGTCTTTAACTCTATGCAAGATATAATGTGTATCGCTTTGATAAAGATCTCGGATATTATTCATGCAAACCCCTTTATTATTTGTACCATTCACTGAGTATCCAAGCTCACCCTCTCTATATATATGTAGGTGATGAGCAGGACGACGGTGACGCCTAGATGTGCTTTGCAACTTATTTTGGACTCGCATTTTGTAGCATCTCGAAGATCATGCTTCTTAACTTGTAATTCCTTGTGTTTTATATATGATGGCTTGATAAGCCTTTTGGTCAAGATGTATTTTTGTACTTCATTTTATTGTACCCAAGTTGTAAAGCTATATAAAGATGTATGCCATTTCGTTTGACTTATGCACAGCTCTTATGGACTAATTAGACTCGTATACACTGCTTCTGCACATGTTAGCCCCATATGTAATACTCTGATTGTGTGTGAATCCTTGTAAGTTGGCCTTTGGTAATCTCGGATTACTGGCCATCACGGCGCCATTCTACTAGGGGCAGAATGGGGTCGTGACAGATTGGTATCAGAGCACAAGTTCCTTATAGTACGTTATTCACACACTTTGAGTCCTAAAGAGCATAGGATTTCCCTTAGAAAGATATTAGAATTGCATTATATTGCTTGCTACATGACAATGTGTGCATCATCTCGGCGTGACTATTTGTTATTTGCATGCATATTATTTGATCGTTTTGTTTTAAAGTCACATTTTGCATACTCTTAGCATCATGAGAAGGGGTAGACCACCAGTTGGCCGAGATCATCCCGAAGACAGATTGGACAGATTAAAGAGACTGGTCGAAGGTTTGGTCCGTGAGTTAAGACAACCTAGGCCACAAGACACTAGTACCACTTCTACCCAGGTCGAGCAGACAAACGGCCGACATGCAGTTCCACCTCCACCTCCTCCAGCACCGCAAGTGCCTCAACAGCAAGCTTTATATGGGGACGACACCATAGCCCTGATTCGAGAGTTTAAGAAGATGAAACCGCCAAGATTCTCTGGGGGTATAGAGCCGATGAAAGCCGAGGCGTGGGTCTTGGAAATGGAGAAACTGTTTGAGATTTTTCCCAGCACCGACGCCCAGAAGGTGTCATTAGCAGCATTCACGTTGGACGACGACGCACGAAGATAGTGGATGATGACCAAGGAAGGTAACCCAGGTTTGACTTGGGCAAGATTTTTCGAATTGTTCTACAACAAGCATTTTCCCCTTAGTGTCCGAGATCGCAAGACCACGGAGTTTCAGACTTTAACACAAGGCAACAAGACAATGGCAGAATACGACTGTGCTTTTACCGAGGTGGTGAGATATGCGCCTCACATGGTCGATGATGAATATAGAAAAGCCAGGAAGTTTGAAAGTGGGCTTCGTGGGCCGATACAAGATCGAGTTAACATGCTCAACATGCCGACTTACGCTGGAGTATTGGACAAGGCCATCCTTGCAGAAGCTAACTTGAACCGATACCAGAATTCAGGAGAGAGCCAGAGAAAGAGACAGAACTATGACACTCGTCGAGTTCCGTTTAACACCAAGAAGAAAGCGAATGTGGACAGCTCCAGCAACTCGAACCAGGAAGGTAATGCTAAGTCGACGTGTGCAAGTTATGGGAAACCGCATTCCAGAGTTTGTTGTTGGGCATCAGGAGCCTATTTTAAATGTGGCGAAATGGGTCATCGTGTGAAAGACTGTCCGAAGACAAGGACTGATGATGGTAAGAAGAATGTGAGTAGCTCGGGCTTTGCACAGAGAAATAACATCGGGAGGGCCCAGACGAGATAGGGCAAAGTTTTTGCATTGGTACCAGGAGACACTCAGAATGCTGAGACAGTCGTGTCAAGTATACTCCCAATCTGCTCTCAAGATGCATACATATTGATTGATTCAAGTTCTACACATTCATTTGTATCTGCTAAGTTTGCCGAGAAATTAAGTAGAGAACAAGAACCCCTTGATTATGTGTTATATGTGTCCACTCCAACTGGGAGAACTATGATTGTTGCATCCATTTATAGGGCGTGTGTTGTTGTGATTGAGAATGTAGAATTATTAGTTGATTTGATGCCGTTGAACATAAGTCACTTTGATGTCATTTTGGGAATGGATTGGTTAATAGCAAATTATGCATCCATAAATTGCGATTCTAAGAGTGTCACACTGAAACCCCCAAACCAAGCCGAGGTTATTTTCCAGGGTAAAGGAGTAGTATCCCAACCTTACTTCGTCTTATCCATGAAAGCCTATAAGTTGATCCAAAAGGGGTGTCAAGGTTATCTGTGCAGTATACTAAGTGAATTGAATGGAAATGTTGAGTTAGCCGACATCCTAGTAGTTAGAGAATTCCCCGATGTCTTTCCAAATGAATTGCCTGGCCAATCAGTGGATAGGGAAATAGAATTTACGGTGGATGTTATGTCAGGAACCCAACCTATCTCCAAAACACCCTATAGAATGGCCCCATCCGAACTCAAGGAACTGAAACTACAATTACAAGAATTGTTGGATAAGGGATTTATTAGGCCGAACATTTCACCTTGGGGAGCACCAGTTCTATTTGTCAAGAAAAAGGATGGTACACTTCGTCTTTGTATCGACTACTGAGAGCTAAATAAGGTGACCATTAAGAATAAATATCCATTGCTGAGGATTGATGATTTACTTGATCAACTACAAGGGGCACGGGTCTTTTCTAAGATTAATCTGAGGTCGGGCTACCATCAGCTGAAAGTTAAGGCCGAGGATGTCGAGAAGACTGCTTTTTGGACCAGGTATGGCCACTATGAATTTTTGGTAATGCCTTTTGGAGTGAGCAACGCTCCTGCAGCATTCATGGATTTGATGAACAGTGTTTTTAAGCCGTACCTAGACGAGTTCGTGGTTGTTTTCATCGACGACATACTGATCTATTCCAAGAGTGGCGATGAGCATAAGCAGCATTTGAGACTAGCCTTACAAATCCTAAGAGACAGGAAATTATATACCAAGCTTAGCAAGTGTGAATTTTGGCTTTCCAGCATTTCATTTTTGGGCCATGTGATTAATAAATAAGGAATCTCTGTTGATCCAAGTAAGATTGAAGCCGTCGTGAATTGGCCGACGCCGACCAACGTGTCCGAGGTTCATAGTTTTCTGGGTTTGGCCGGCTATTACAGGAAGTTTGTGAAGGATTTCTCAAGGATTGCAGTACCACTGACACAACTAACTCAGAAAGGAGTAGCGTATGAATGGACCGAGGATAGGGAATCAACTTTTCGTGAGTTAAAGACGAGATTAGTTACAGCACCGATACTTATACTACCGTCAGATAAAGAAGAATTTCAAATTTATTGTGATGCTTCACATAAGGGATTGGGTTGCGTGTTAATGCAAGGAGGCAAAGTTATACCGTATGTATCTCGTCAGTTGAAACCTCACGAAAAGAATTATCCTACCCATGATTTAGAGCTAGCAGCCGTGGTGTTTGCTTTGACGATTTGGCGACATCACTTGTATGGGGCTTCTTGTCAAGTTTTCACAGACCATCAGAGTCTAAAGTACTTATTCATTCAAAAGGAATTAAATTTGAGGCAGAGAAGATGGCTTGAGTTATTGAAAGACTATGACATGCAAATTCAATATCACCCAGGTAAAGCAAACTTAGTAGCCGACGCATTGAGCAGAAAATCAGTTGGAAGTCTGGCATGCTTAACCATGATTTTCAGTGGAGCCGACCGTTATAGAGGAAGTGAAGGCCAGACAAATGGAAGACGGATTCTTCAAGAACGTTGCCGATGAGATTCTCACTAAGCTGAGGTCAAGGTACACTATTGAAAATCAGGTACTTAAGTTTGAAGGAAGGCTGTGCGTGGCCAACATTCCAGAGTTGAAAATGAAGATTCTGCAGGAATCTCATGGTTCCAGATTTGCTGTTCATCTAGGGAACACTAAGATGTATCAAGATGTGAAACAAACTTTTTGGTGGCCGAATATGAAAAGAGAAATAGCCGAGTTTGTGTCTCAGTGCTTGCATTGTGAACAAGTGAAAGCAGAACATCAAAGACCAGCAGGATTTCTTCAACCTTTGCCAATCCTCGAGTGGAAATGGGAGCACGTCTCCATGGATTTTGTTGTTAGCTTACCGAAGATGCAGAAGGGTGTAGACACCCCATTTTTGACCGACCATAAGACTCAGACGTCACCGATTGAGCGCTCGGTGATATTGCATAATGTGCTCGTTCAGAAGTCTCAGAGTCGCGGCCGTGAGCCCTGCCTCCGGACTTCCGAACCCTCTTCTTTGCCTTGCCTCGGTTTGCGAACCAGACTCGATTTTCTCTGTTTCTTTTCCTGAGGGGAGGGAGAGGTCCCGTAGACCATCTCTCAGTGGCCGTGGGCTACATTTGGTGGCCATAGGCCATTTTGCCCATTTCGGAGCCCGGTTTCCGGTTTTTCGGGACCGTTGGCCGTGTGCCTCGGTTCGGGACCGCTTAACCATCTCCGTTTGCTCTAAATTTTGGCATACATCTTATTTACTCCCTTTTGAGGGACACTAAGGTCTGAGAGACCCACTTCATGGCCGAACGCCACTTTTGGTGCTTAGCAGCCCAGTTTTCGGGACCCCGAACTGCGTGTTTTGGCCCCCGAGCATTCGTTTTGCATCGGTTTTCGTTCATTTTTGGCAGGTACCTCTGTTTTATCACCAGGAAGGTCACTGGAGGGTGGGAGGCCAGCAATTATCTTGACAACCAGTTATATTCCATTTCCGCCCTCTGACACCCGTTTTTCTCACTTCCGAGCCAATGTTGAACACCTTGGGGCCACTTTCTTCAACCCCAAACCACATATTTGTGTTATACACACATGGGAGGATCCTAATATCATATGGCCGGCCAGAAATTTCATTTGACCCTTTTGAACCCCTCTTAAAAATGGCTTGTTCTCTCTCCTGTTTTAGAGTTGCCAATTTCGAACCACAGGGTTGTGATGAGGGAACCTGGGAGGACACCTTTTTGTGGTGGCCGGCCAGAAAATCAACTTGACCTTTTTGACCGCTAGCCGGCCGGCTAGGGGGTGTGGCCGGCCGGCCACCTGCAACTTTGAAAAGTGGCCGGCCTTGATCCTTGCAATATGAACTTTACAGCTGTATAGCTGTTTCCCCCAGAAAATATCTCAATCCGGGGGACAGCTGTTGGGGGAGAACTTGGTCTTTTTTCCCCCACTCTTTCCCTCCCTTTTCTCCCTCTCCTTGGTCCATATAACCAGGGGCCAGCATTTGTATTAGGGGTTACAAAAAAAATCCATTAAGCCTCTTGCATTATATCCCCTCTCCTTCTCTCATTTCTACCCTAAAACACCCAAGTTTCATCCCCTTTTCTTCACTACCACCTAACACCATCACCACCACTCCATTTCCAGCAGCAAGGAGGGCTTCTCAGAGGGTAAAGGTGCTGCAACTTGGTCCAAGAAGCAACCAAAGATTGGTCTACAAGGGTGAGTTGCCATTTCCTTCTTTTTAGCTCATTTTTTTGCAACATTTCTTAGTCTCTCTTTCTTTTTGCTTTGAGCTCCGGCCATAACTGAAAGTGGTCATTTTTTAGCTTATTTTCCCCTTTCATTAAGGATTTTTCTCTGTTTGAGTTTTCTTTTTGGCACTTGCTTCAATACCCCTTTGTATACCATCATTCTTGCATGATATTTTTGGCCTATATGTGATCTGTTATGGAGCATGATGTAAACTGTAAATAGGCTTATTTTGAGCCCCTCTTCAACATTGAAGAAGGGCTCAACACTGTTTGGGACCTCCATGCTATACTTGCCTTTATATTCTCTTTTGGGTCCCATTTTTGCATGCCTTGGCAGCCCCTTGTGCTTCCGTTTTTGGTCATTTTACAGAACTGAAAATAGTCATATTTTGGCCCATTATTCATGTTTCATTAAGGGCATTTCATGTTTTGGGACCTCCATATGCCACTTCATGTTATATCCCTCTTTGGTCCCCTTTTTTTGCATGATTTGGAAGCCCCTTGTGCTTTGGTTTTTGGTCATTTTACAGCACTGAAAATAGTCTTATTTTCTCCCATTCTTCATGTTTCATTTAGGGCCTTTCATGGTTTGGGACCTCCATATGCCACTTCATGTTATATCCCTCTTTGGTCCCCTTTTCTTGCATGTCTTGGCAGCCTATTATGCTTCGGTTTTTGGTCATTTTACAGAACTAAAAATAGTCTTATTTTGGTACATTATTCATGTTTCATTAAGGGTCTTTGGTTGTTTGTTGAATATTTTGTATACTTTGTGTTATAGCCACTTTTGAGCCTCATTTTGCATTGCATTTCTAGCATGTTTGTATACTGATTTTGGGGCTTCCATAAACTGTAAATGTGCATATTTTTGGTCCCTCTTCAGTGTTGTAGAAGGGCATTTTTCAGTTTGGATTTTACATATACCACTTGTTTCATTGCCCTCTCTTGGCCCCTATTTTTGCATGCCATTGTTGCCCTATCTTTGCTTGCTGTTTGGCCATGATTTGTACTGGTAAAATGATAATTTTGGGGCTGCCTTGCTACTGTCTATTCATTACATGTCCATATTGTGCATGTTTGGTATAGCTATAGGCCATTTCGGGTGCCAAAATTCATGTTTCGGGACTATTCCTTGCATCGGGTGTACTTTCGCCCCATTTCGGGGCTGTTTTCCCCCACATTTCAGTGCTGAAATTCCATTAGCATGTTTGCATATCATTTTCCATGCTATAGCATTGCATATGCCATTGCCTCGATTTGCGTGCCCGTGTGCACGTGTTTCAAGGCACTTCATTTTCATCCATCGGCCTCTTATGTGAGTGCGGCTGAGGCTCTCTCATGTTAGTATAAGTCCATGTTGCATTCTATATGCCATTTTCCATGCTATTGCATTGCGTATGCCATTACCTCGGTTTGCGTGCCCGTGTGCACGCATTTCGAGACACTTCATTTTCATCCAACGGCCTCCTATGTGAATGTGGCTGAGGCTCTCTCATGTTGGTGTAAGCCCGTTATTGCATTGCGTGTGCCATTTCATCCATAGCATTGTGTATGCCCGGTTGTGTATTACCTCGTATGGCGTGTATGCCATTCCATAACATTGTGTATATTAGGATTGTATCTTAGTTGCATTTCATGCATGTCATGCATATTGCATCGTGTTCGGGGTAAGAGTTAGCCCGGGCACGGGAAACGAGGTATGTTCCGTACTCTGAGTGACGGAACGTATCTCAATTCCCCAGTCACCGACACTCCGGATCATCCATGATGGAGTTAGGTCTTGTTGTGTTTTCATGTGCATTCATCCCATATTAAATTGTGCAATTCGACTCCTCGGCCATCATGCCTCGATATGCGTGATTGGTGGCACGAGGATCGAGGTATGCATATATTTGTGAAAATATATTGCTATGCCCCTTTCCTGCTCTCTGTTGCAGCAAAATGAAGAATCAGCAACTTTTCGGAGTCTGGCACGCTTTCTAAGAATAACTGCTAAATAGAGGCTAATTGGGGCATCCCAGTGGATTTCCGCGCAAGGCAACCCAGACATGCATCATTCATCAGAAACAAGGCAGTCCCTGGCTTGGACGCCAGTTTTACAGTTTTTCTTAGTTAATTTATTAACTAATTAGGAATTTGTATATTATTCGGACTGTAATATTTGGACTGTAATATTCTTTTATTCGGGACTGTATATTTATTCGGACCCCCTGTACGAGGGCATAATTGTAATAAGTGTGCGTGAGTGTGATGTATGTCTTCCAACCCCACGTCTTTCTTCCCTTTTATTTATCTGCTTATGATGGTTAGATTAGGGCATATTTCAATTAGCATACAGTATGACAGCATGTTTGCATCATTTATCTGTTTTGCATGCACCGGGCTCGGCGCATCATACTAACTGCATTTGTATTTGAATTTCAAGTTGAATACATGTTAGCTGTAGCATTCTATATGCCATATTTAGAATAGCCGAGCCTGCTATAGTTTGCATTCTTGCATGTGTTGCATTAGGCATTTCTGTATACTTAGGATTCATGCATGGTTTCTAATGAGTTTTTGTTTTGGCTTAGAGTACCCGGTGAGCTTTATGCTTTAGCATCCTTGCATGCGTGTGAGTCAATGCCATGATAGCATGCTTACTATGAGGCAATATGCTTATGTGATATAACTGCCTGAATGCCTGTGGGTGAAGGTTGGGTTACTTAAATTGGAATAAATCATCAAATGTTTTAGGCCCACTAGATAGTGGCAAAAACATCTTTTCCTAAGCCCACCTGAGGGTGGCAAAATCTGCATTTTAAGCCTACTTGCGAGTAGCAAACCATCTTTCAAAAATAAACATGAAATGTTTTGTTCCAATTCAAGCGACCTGGTCTATACTTATATGCTGTGTACATCACATAGTAACCTAGGCTAATAACCGGAATAAGGATACACAAAGTTTTCAAAAATAGATATCATGGTTAGTAGAGGCCGATCTTTGATCGGACGAGCGAGGGTGCTCACGAAGTGACATTCCCCAATCGTACCCAAGTTCCCGAGCCGAGGCAACTTTGGTGATGACGGACACGTGGCCTTAGGCAACGAGTCAGGGTTCCCTAAATTTCCCAAAATAAAATATTTAGGTGGCGACTCTGTATCTGGCAAAGCAGTCCATGTTTGGCACTTCTTTCAAAAAATCTGTTTTCTCAAAACGATTTGCCGGATTTGGACTCTTTGGTTCAGACTTAGAACCGTGACAAATTTGAGAGTCCTGAGCTGTAGTGACCCCAAAATGAACAGAACGGGAGCTCGTTCCTCCCGGGGCGTTCGGGGACGTCTACAGTTTCTGGCGACTCTGCTGGGGATTTAGAGAACTTGACTCGAACTCTTGATATCTGTTTTTGACTACACTTGTGTGTCTCTTTGCATTGCATTTGCATTGGTGCGCCTAGGACACCGTGTTTGCCATCTGCTATTCCTGAACGGTTTGCCGGAGGCTTGTCTTGTCAAGGCATGACCATAAGGCTGACCGGTTGTGGGCTCTGCCAGTATGGGAACACAAACCCCGATTTTACCGGGGCACCCTCTTTGACCATTCGACCTAGTGCATATTCGGATCCATAATGACCATTCCAAACTAGGACAGGTTGCTTACCCGTTTATAGGTTGTTGGAAACCGCTGCGTGCGTAGTGAAACCCTAGCTCCTGACAAAATAGGACAGGGAAACCCAGCCCCAACATAGGGGTGTTTTGGCTCTCACTTATCTGTTATGTGCTTTAGAGTGCGTCTCTACAGGAATGCATGTATCAGTGTATGAGTTTGGGCATCAGGCCTGCGGGCATTAGTTCAGTATTGTGGGTATCAGGCCTGCGGGCATCAGTCAGCATTTGAGAATCAGTTATCTGCGGGTATCAGATTCAACCTTTGGGAACAGTGATTCAGGGATAATAACCAGTGTTTGAGGACAGTGTGTATTCAGCTTATTGACTGTGTGTTGTTATGCCAGGCTGTGTGTCATGCATTTTATTTTAAGCTGTTATGCTGTCCGTTTATCTGTTTATTTATTTCCTTTTCACTTTATTTATCTTTTGCTAGGTCAGTTCTAGCACAATTGCTTCCAACCCAACAGGCATTCCCTAAGCACTTTGGACACGAGGTCGTCGACTCAATCGATCTGAGGATCTAATCGACGGACAGCCAGTGTTCCATTCTCTACCCCCCGTTACCAGAAGAAAGCCGAGAAAGCGCAGTGTGTCAGAACAGAGGTTGTCAGAGCAGTGGGTTACTTCATCAGAGGACTGTAGGACTGAGGTCTCAATTACTGCTGTAGAAATAGACATACCAGTTAGTCAGATGGATCAGCAAAATATATCAGGGATGGAGGCTCTAATGCGCCAGATGCAGGAGAGCATGAGACAGATGCAAGATGATGTCGCCCGTCAAGCGGAGTTCTCCAAACAGCAGGCCGCGATCATGGCCCAACAGGCCGAACTAATCACTAGACTGCAACAGCAGAATGCGGCATCTGCTTCACACCAAATTCCTCCTCCGGCAGGGGCTCCATTACCCGAGCAAACACCTACCGTTCAGAATGCTCCCCCAACCACTCAGAACACCGTGCCAAATATCCAGAACCTGCAAGAGGACACGAATCTTCCAACGGGGCCAGCTCCGCCCCCGCTTCCACCACAACTGTCCAAGACCCATACACCTAATCACCCGGACTCTCCTTTCGAGTTCGAGATTGATCATACAGCTCTGAAATTGAGCAAGCTTGACAAGCTCTTCAAGAAATCCCAGGGGGTCAAGGCTATCCCGGACATTGAGGACGGGTACACCGACGTGGCCGTAACATTGCCCGATAGGTTCAAAATGCCTCAAATTGACCGCTTTGACGGGTCCGGGGACCCCATGGTCCATCTCCGACTGTTCTTAGACATCTTGCGGCCAATGGGCCTAACGGGACCACAGAAGCTTTCATTATTCGGCCGAACCCTGTCGGGTGTGGCTGCCCACTGGTACGCAAAGTTACAGGATGAAGTGAAGAAGAATTGGGATGAAATGGCTGAGACCTTTGTCGCGCAATACTCGTACAACACTCAGATCGAGATTACAACCCGTGATCTCGAAACGACAAGGCAAGAGCCCAAGGAAACTTTCTCGGACTTTGTAATCCGATGGAGGGCAAAGGCGTCAATGATGACTCTAAGGCCCACGGATAAGGACCAAATCCGGATGATTGTGCGCAATCTCCACCCAAAGTTGATGCAGAGGATGATTGTAATCCCCTTTCCTACTTTCTCAGATTTACACGAGATGGGGGTGCAAATCGAAGATGCAATGAAACAAGGTCTGTTTGACCACGATAGGGAGCAACCGAGGAGGACTTTCAACCGTAACAACAATGCGGGCCTGAGTGGCGCTGCAAATACAAGAGCCTCGGAAGTCAGTATGGTTACCACCATTCCCCCTCCCCTTCCAAGGCCCATGGCGGCCACACCTTTCTCCGGCGCATCCGGAAGCAACACACAAACCACCAGATTCCAACCTCGAGGCCAAAGGACCTTCACCCCATTATACATGCCCCTGACCAAAGCTCTAGGGGTATTGATCAGAAAAAAGCATTTGAACCCCTGGAGCCGAAGCCACTACCAAATCCACTCCCTCCCTCTCATGACCCAGCAAAATACTGCGCGTATCACCAACAACACGGTCACGACACCGACCGTTGTTTCAGATTGCGTCATGAGATCCAGGATCTTATTGACAAGCAGGTGATCGCGCCTCCCGATAAACCCAATGTCACAACCAATCCTCTTCCACCACATAACCAAGCTCCCCTCCCAACAGAATCAATTTTATCCAAACTGGGGTCGCATCTTACGATCCTAGTATCTATATCACCCCATCCCACCTACCCAAGCCGGAGGTGTTCCTCCCCGATTGCACTGACTTCTTGTGCATGGTGGGCATCTCCAAAACCCAACCAGAGCCGATGGTGGTGACCGTCGAAGATGGGGCAGGGCAGATTTCGGGAGAGAATGAGATTGTTGAATCTGGGGCTGAACAGAGTTTTGCTGGGGGAGCCTATAATCCGAGCGAGTATATCCTATCAACAAGCCAGATTGGGTTGGGCATAGAATTTCCAGAGATGGGAGAACTGTGTGTAATCCAGGGAGATGGATTCAGGCAAGGGGCAGATGATCTGACAACTATAGAGGAGGACTTCGCCAACCTGCAATTTTTCGATGACTAGGAACCGGGGGATTCGGCAATCAACTGGTTCGACTATGAGGAATCGGCGGAGGCCACTGGATGGCTCGAGGATCAACCAGATAAAGTGGGGGAATCCCAACTAGAACAGAGCCCGACAGGGGCAGGAGTATCAACTGTGGCCGGAATGGCCGGAAGTCAAGTTGTATCGTCGGAGAGCGCCAGTGCTAAGAATTCCACTCGAGACTTGGGCATTATGGATACGGGAATTGTTGAACAACCAGTTGTACTGATGCAGCTGGAATGAGAAAAGTTTAAGGATGCCGAGAGAATTAGGAAAGCTAAGGGCCCTGAGGGGACTGAAAGTGCTGTGTGCACGAAGATAGAGAATGCTGCGAGCATATGGACAGAGAGTACTGCGAGTGCAACTGAACCGGAGCCAGACAGGTGTCTGTTGGCTGCCGACGAAATGTGGTGGGAAGATGATGACTTATGTCTTGCCCACACGGATGAAGACTGGGGAAATAATCAACCAGATGACACTTGGTACCTCAATGAGGTTGACCATATGACGAGAAGTGGGCGGTACTTTAAACCCCCACACCTAGACCAACCCGAGGCATCCGGGAAGGATAGAGAAGCGGAGAAGCAGAAGGAGAAGCAGATTGAAGAGGAAGCAGTGCTGAAACAGTTAAAGAAGATACAAGCAGACATCTCCATCTGGGGACTGCTAATGGCATCGCGGGTACATAGGCAAGCTGTCCTGTCTGCTATGGACAAGTCCAAACTCTCCATAGATACCACGCCTAAACAACTGGTTGGGCTGGTTTTTCCGAGATAAGGTTCCCCGGCATTAACCTTTTCGGACAAGTAACTACCACCTGAGGGCACAAATCATAACAAACCTCTCTATATTTCTGTAGAATGTAGAGATAAGTGGATACCGGTGGTACTTGTTGATACCGGGTCTGCGATTAATGTCTGCCCGACCAGAACGGCATATGCAATTGGGTTGAAGCCCGTGGACTTCGTCCCAACTACTCAAGTGATCAGAGCATACGACAATACTAGCAGAGAAGTGATGGGGACTGTTAAAATTCAAACCAAGGTTGGTCCAAGACAACACAACATTGAATTTCATATCTTGGACGTTCCCGCAACCTTTAACCTACTTTTAGGGCGACCGTGGTTGCACCAGGTCAAGGCAGTCTCTTCCACTCTACATCAGATGCTAAAGTACCCTCACGGGAAAGGGGTAGCGATCGTTTTTGGGAATTCATCAATCCATCTGCCGCCGGAAGTGTCCACACCTGTCTTGGAGATCGAGCACGGCACGGAGGATGTGTTTTTATCGGGGTTCACTTTGGTTGAGGCTCGAGTGGTACAGAATGTCATGGCTGTGAATGGGGGTATGTACGTCAGTGCTCAATCTGTCTACCTCATGAACAAGCTTCAACATATCCCCGGAATGGGATTAGGAAGAAGCGGCCGGAAAGGCGTCGCGGCATTGGCCGAAGTGCCACACAACCCTCACACCTTTGGATTGGGTTATCTGCCCACCAAAGAGGACTGGGTGAGGAAGGGGAAAGAAATGGCCGGAAGAGCCAGAGCAAAGAAGGCTGGGAAGCCATTTGAGTTAATGCATAGGCCCATCTGGGGTACCTTAAACGGACGCTTCGTCCGGGAGGGGGAAGACTTTCCATTCTGCGGCTTCCCAGAACCATGGCTGAACGCGGAGAGGAAGCGCATGCCTAGTTTCGAAATCTTCTTCGACTTACAATTACCTGGGGATGACGTTGCCGAAGCGCAGACAGACCCACCAACTGAGGTTGAGCAGTGTAAAGTAGTGGATTCTGAGAGCACCGAGCTTGAAATGGGGGTAGCACTGGCGTGTCTACTTTCAGATCCTTCGATCGACCAAGAGTGCTTGGGGGATAACTCTTCGATTTCCATGATTGGAGATGAAATAGCTGCGGGCTTTCTAGCGCCTATCTTGGATGCATCTATCGCACCTTCTCTCATCTGGCAATATGAAGAAGGCTTTTTATCTAGCAGTACCGGGTCAGGTAGTGAGCCAGAATCTGATTCCACCGAATTTTGTGCATCGGAATCAGGTTCCAGCTCGACTGAGTCTGAGTCCGGTATTCCTAGGGGTGATAACCCGGATGCCACAGTCCTGTCTAGGTCGTCATTTTCATTTTCTTTTGAGTCTGTTGTAATAGAGGAATCCGACGGCTTGGAAGTATTTAATGAGAACGATGTGGATGTGGTTTCTGAGTATTTTTCTGTGCCTTTGATTTATTGCTTAAATCAGGATTATCAAAATTTTGATGAAAACAACGAGGGAGAAATTCCTCCGGTTTTGCAACGGTTAATTGATCAAGAGCAGGAAAGATTTGTTAAACCCTTAATGGATAAAATCACTACCGTAAATGTTGGTACTGAGAAGGACCCGCGGCTGGTCCAGATCGGGTCCACGTTGTCTTCGGAGGAACGCGAGCGCTTAGTCGCTTTATTAAAATATTTCAAAGATGTTTTCGCGTGGTCCTACGAAGACATGCCTAGAATCAATCTTGAGATTGTATAGCACCAGATCCCTCTTGACCCCGAGGCCCGACCTGTCAAACAAAAACTCAGAAGGATCCGCCCGAACTGGGCCCTCAAGATTAAGGAAGAAGTCACCAAGCAAATTGACGCAGGTTTCCTGCTGGTATCCGAATACCCAACTTGGTTGGCCAACATTGTTCCGATGCCGAAGAAGGATGGCAGAATTTGGGTCTGTGTAGACTTCAGAGATTTGAACAGGGCCAGTCCGAAGGACGACTTTCCCTTGCCGCACATTGATGAATTGGTAGATTTCACGGCAGGACACGCCTTGCTTTCATTTATGGATGGCTTTTCAGGCTATAATCAGATAGTAATGGCACCCGAAGACCGGGAGAAGACTGCATTCATTACCCCGTGGGGTACATATTGTTATAGAGTGATGCCATTTGGGTTGAAAAACGCTGGAGCTACTTATCAACGGGCAGCAACTACAATATTGCATGATATGATCCATAAAGAGGTCGAGGTGTATGTGGACGACATGATTGTCAAGTCCAAAGAAAGAGAAGGCCACTACACCGCCTTACAAAAATTCTTTCAAAGGATCAGAGAGTTTCGGCTGCGATTGAATCCCCAGAAGTGCACGTTTGGTGTTACAGCGGGAAAAATGCTTGGGTTTCTGATTACTCAAAGGGGCATCGAGGTCGACCCTTCCAAAATCAAGGCCATCTTAGAAATGCCACCACCAAGGACTGAAAAGGAGGTGCGAGGCTTTCTGGGTAAAGTGCAATTCATAAGACGGTTTATTTCTAAATTAACCTTGACTTGTGAACCACTTTTTGGTCTCCTAAAGAAAGGAAAGAAGTTCCAATGGGACGGCCGATGTCAAGCAGATTTTGAACAGATCAAAAAGTATCTACAGAACCCGCCCGTGTTATCACCACCAGAGCCGGGGAGACCGTTGATATTGTACCTTTCGGTAACTGAGACTACCATGGGCTGCATGCTCGCACAGGAGTCAAAAGACAAAGTGGAAAGGGCCATCTACTATCTGAGCAAAAAGATGCAGGATTACGAGATCCGCTATACACCGCTGGAGAAGGCTTGTTTGGCCTTGGTATGGGCTACCAGGAAGCTGCGGCACTACCTGTTAGCTCACTTTGTAATGTTGGTTTCATGTTTGGATCCCATCAAATATCTTTTCGAGAAACCAGCACTTACGGGTAGGCTAGCTCGTTGGCTGCTGTTGCTCTCCGAATTTGATTTGAAGTATTTAACGCGCAAGTCAGTAAAAGGAAGAGCGGTAGCAGAGTTCCTTGCAGACCACCCGGTTGAGGGGGATGAAGCGGTTGAGTACCTATTCCCAGATGAAGCCATTCTGCACATCGAAGATGAAACTTGGACGATGTACTTTGACGGAGCGTCAAACCAGTATGGGTATGGGATAGGGGTGTTGCTGATAGCGCCCGATGATTCCCGTATCCCTTTAGCATTCAAACTCCGGTTCAAAGTCTCGAACAATGAAGCAGAGTATGAGGCGTGTATCGCTAGCCTAGAAGCAGCCCTAAAACTAGGGGCAAGACGGTTGGACGTCATTGGGGACTCAAACCTTGTTGTATCTCAAGCAAAAGGAGACTGGAAAGTCAAGGAGGAAAGGATGATAATTTACCACCAAACCTTGGATTTGTTAATTCCTCGGTTTGAGAAGCTAAATTTCACCCACCTCGTAAGAGAGAACAACAGGTTCGCAGATTCACTAGCAACTCTATCTTCCATGATAGACATCCCATCCGGAGTCCGGATGCGTCCAGTCATTATTGATCAAAAGTTTGCGCCAGCATACGAGTCGATTTCCGCCATAGACGAGGCTCAAGACGACAACCCCTCGTATTACGACATTTGGAACTTCTTGGAAAAGGAGACGTATCCACTAGGGGTAAATGCCAAGGATAAGAGGGCCATCAGAAGAATGGCTGTTCAATTCATCATCTGCGGGGGTAAGCTGTACAAAAGGGGTCATCTAGGAATGCATAAGCTCTGTGTAGAAGCTGAAGAATCGAAGCGCCTGATGGAGGCCATCCATGGAGGGGAGTGCGGTCCACACATGAATGGAGTAATGCTGGCCAGAAAGATCCTCAGACAGGGCTACTACTGGTCAACCATGGAGGAGGATTGTATCGGCTTTGTTCGGCGATGCCACAAATGCCAGATCCATGCAAACCGTATGAACATCTCGCCGTCAAAGCTGTACAACATGACTTCCCCATGGCCATTTTCCGTTTGGGGAATTGATGTGATCGGAGCTGTTACCCCGAAGGGGTCGAACGGGCATGAGTTTATCCTGGTAGCGATAGATTATTTCGCAAAGTGGGTCGAGGCCCAATTGTACGCGGTGTTGAAGGCGTCGCACGTCGCAAAGTTCATCAGAAACAACATCATCTGTCGCTACGGGGTGCCAAACGAGATAATTTCAGATAATGGTTCCCACTTCAAGAAGGAAGTGATAGACTTGTTGGAAAAATACAATGTGGCTTTCCATAAGTCATCTACATACCGGCCGCAAACCAACGGAGCGGTCGAGGCCGCCAACAAGAATATCAAACATATACTGCAGAAGATAGTGGAAACCTACCGGGATTGGCCAGACAAGCTGCCATTTGCTCTGTGGGGCTACAGGACTTCAATTAGAACTTCTACTGGAGCGACTCCGTATTCATTAGTCTATGGGATGGAGGCCGTTCTACCTATCGAGATTGAGGTTCCGTCGTTACGAGTATTGGCTGAGTGCCAAATAGCCGAAGCAGATTGGCAGCAGAGCAGATTTGAGGAACTCATGCTCTTTGATGAAAAAAGACTGAAAGCACTGTACCACATTGAAGGCTATCAACGCAGAATTGCCCGGGCTTTCAACAAGAAAGTTAAGTCCAGGAATCTGAAAGAAGGAGATTTGGTGCTCAAGGACAACCGAGCTCCCATCCACGACCCAAGGGGCAAGTTCAGACCTAATTGGACTGGTCCCTATATCATCAAAGCTATCTGGTCAGGTGGAGCTGTGGTTCTGATGGATCTAGATGGCTTGGAGTTCTCACAACCGATCAATATGGACAAGTTGAAGAAATATTACCCTTGAGAGGCTCGCTAGGCCGAAAACCCGAAAGGGCGACCTAGGCAAAAGTTAGAGCACAAAAAAATTGGAAAATATAAAAACTGAGCTCGCAAGGTTGAAAACCCGCAAAGGGCGGCCTTGGCAAAAGTTGGAGCGCAAAAGGAGAGTGAAAATACTCGAGTAAACCTGAGCCTGAACTACGTAAGGCTTGATTCCCATCTTTGGGATATGTAGGCAACTTCACCTTGAAGTTCAGCCATAAACTCTTCCCCGATCAACTTTGTCCATTTTGATCATCTCAGTCATCTTTATCCATCAGCATTTATCGCGATCTCCGGTACAGTGCTATTCAGACTAGGGGCAACTTTCCGTTGCCGCGACGGTGCAAAGTTACTCAGACTAGGGGCAACTTTCCGTTGCCATGCAGTGCCGCATTGTTCTTCAGACTAGGGGCAACTTTCCAATTGTAGGGATCTAGGGTTGTGCATCTCAGTGACAGATCTTCGGCGTGTCCAGTTCTGATCCACATCGAAAATAGTTTTGAAAAGTTTTAATAAAAGTCGACTTTGTTCAAATTAATGTTTTTACGACTAAGACCATTTTTGGACCAAAGCGGAAAATTTTCAGTACCACAACCTTCAATTTCATTGATTTCAAAACAGAGTTCTCCTGCTCTTGCATACAATCGAGGTTGCTTTTTTATTACATTCATAAAGAAAACTTGAAAATACTAATAAAGCAATAAATTTGGGGCATAGTCGAGTCAAGTATCCCTGCGCCCCCTCCCAGAGCTGGTCGAAGCATCTGATGCCAAGCTAGGCCCAACCTGTGCCTCCTCGTTGAGCCAATCCAAGCACTCGTCAGACAAAGTGCAACTGAAAGTGGGAGCAGGAGCCAGGAGCTCTCTAGTCCTCCATGCTGTGGCATATCGAGCAAGCTGTGCACCTCGGACCGGGAAAGTAGCTGGGTACTCAATCCCCTCCGGTGGGCAGGTCTGATCATGACCAAACTGACGCAGGAACCGGAACGGAAAGTAGAATACGCAGTGGGTTAGACCAATCAACTGTACCCCAATCAGCCGGGACATACTATAGCTCATTGCCGGGAGGTTGAGCCAAGGACAACGCCAAGCAATGTGATCTACGGATAAATTGCACATCCAATCAAACCACCACCTTTCGTCAAGAGCATTGACTAGGCGCTGCCGAAAGAAATAGCCTCGAGCCGAGTAGGCTGGGCAAGAGTCCACAACCTGCAACTTGTCCATTAACCATACCTGGGGAGGGATGAAAAATGAGAGAATAAAGAATAGAGAGGTGCACGATGAGAGAAAAGTAAGACAAGGGTTTTGTGAGAAAAATCGAGCCTGAGGGCCGAGTGATGTGAGCAAATATATATGTAAGGTTGGGTGGGAAGCATTACCTGCAACAGCAGTGGACTCCCAGCAAATCTAGTCGCCTCCCGGCGATAGACAGAATCCAAACCCATCAGCGTCTCAGCCAAGGTCATAGCGATGCAGCTCTTTCCCTCTCTCAAGCCTTGGGCAACTTCAATCAGGCGAATGCTAGCTCCGCCGAAGCCCGAGGAAAGCAGAAAGTGAGACAACAAACACAAGCAGATGGCGTGTTGCCGGAAACCTTGCCAATAATGGTTGCTGCGGTCACCGGCATCGGAAAAGCGATGGATCAAGCCGAGGATGTCCAGTTCCCCACTGCAGATCAGAGATCGAGCATCATGCGCCGTGAGCCCACACATCCGCCCTAAAGCCTGGGCGTGGCCGAAGCGGAGTTGGGGCAAGATCACTTCAGAGCATTCAGACTCCATCAAAACCTGAAAATCTTCGAAAGTGGGACATACCTCTTGGCCGCCGAAGCTAAAGACGTGCGTCACTGGGTTCCAGAACCTTGCCGTGGCGTGGAGGAAAGGAAGGTGCAACCGAGTGCGGCTCAGCGTGAATAGTGCATTCAAGCCGAAACCCCGGAAGTTCAGCTTTTCCGAGCCATCTAGAGAAGAGATCCAAGATGTGAGATTTTCTGCGAGAAACGCCTCCATCTTTGTGTAAAACTAAGATGAAATGAATGTTCCCGAAGTTGAGGCTTTTATAGAGGGAAAAACACTATTCAGGAGGACACGTGTCAAAATTTGGGTGGCTGCAGGGGTAAGTGGCCGGCCGGCCACCTTTTCTGGCTGGCCGGCCATTCTCTTTTTCAAAACTAGCCGGCCATCCTCTCCCTCTCCATAAAACTGGCCGGCCGGCTCCCTAAGGTGCCCAACCATGCTCCAGTGTATCTCCTTGGCCCTATTTTACCCTCCGAGGGAAAGTTTCGAGCATTTCCATGCAACGGGAGAGTCAAAGGCCTTCATTTCCCTTTGTTTCGGATGCGTTCCGGTGCCCAGATCGTCCGAAGTACACTTTGTTGTTGCTGAGTTTTGTTTATCGAGTTGTTGTTTTGATTATCGAGTTATTGTTTTGCTTATCGAGTTGTTTGTCGAGCGGACGTGCTTCGTGTTTTCGAGTCATTGCTCTCTGTTTAAACAATCTTTGTTTAAGTCTTGTTTATTTACGTTGTCAACACTGTTGTATTTTTCTTATTGAGTTGTAAACTTCCTAAGGTTCTGTTATATCTTAGTAAGTTGAGTTGCTTAGTTTGTTGCGTCGGTTCACTACCTGACTTGGTGATTACATAATGCACATTCCCATTCAATTTCTTTCTTGTGCAAAATAAAATGATGCGATACGATGCTAAAAGTTTAAAATACAAACACCTTTTCAAAAGCTGTTTCATTCCATCATGTTTTACAACGAACAAAGGTACAAGTTTTACAAAAAATAAAACTACCTAACAATGTGCAAAGTGCTACAAACTACTAGCAAAAAGAAAAATAAAGCAGGAAACAGCAGCATCAATGCCCTCGGGAGCGGGAATGAGAAGCACTCCTCATCCTCTTCTGTGGGACAACCTCTGCACCATCATCATCATCCGGGTTGGAGCTGTCGTCCTCAGGATCTCCCTCAGCCTCGCCTCCGCTCCCGGAACCAAGACTGGAGCCCCCCTCTTCAGCAGATGTCTCTGACTGACGGTCGGTAACCTCCTCCTCCTCCTCCTCATCGGGCTCCGCCTCTACAACAGGTGCCCTGCGTCTACGAGAGAACCCTCCTCGAGCTCCTCGGGAAGGCCTGGATGGCCCAGCTTCGTGAGAAGGCCTGGATGGCCCAGCTCCATGAGAAGGCCTGGATGGCCCAGCTCTGTGAAAGGGCCCAGATGGCCCAGCTCCCCAAGGAGGCCCAGGTGGCCCGGCCTGCGGCGGAGCATATACAGGAGGTATCTGAAAATGAAAAGTTCAATACATCAGTTCAAATATGAAAATCAGATACGAGTACAGTATGTGAGTGGGGTGTGTGTCGGATGTGCTCTACAATGTAGAAGGATGTTCAAAACCAGTGTGTCATCAGAAGTGTGATAAATACAAGAAAGATGAACGGTACCTGCACACCCATAACGGATAGGTGTGTCTCTCTCCGAAGGACCATGCCCTCAAGTGCGGCCATCACCCCGAGCATCTCGTCCACATACTCAACCGGAGGCTGCAGATACAAAGGCAAAACTATCAGTAAAGGAATGAATATCCAAGTACCCGACTGATAAATCAAAGCTATAAATCATACCGGTGGTGAATTAGGATCCCTGACATATCTATGGTCAGGAAGTGGAGGCTCCAGCGGAGTCGGGTAAGGAGTCCCAAAACGCCATCCCGTCAACTCGGACGGCATGTCCGGCCATCCAGGATGAGGATAAGTCGGAGGAATCGGAGGAACCGATCTACCCCCACCTCTCGATGTAGCAGCCCTACTAGTAGAAGGGGCGTCTGCAGCCCGAGCCCGGGCCTAGCTCGAAGATGACGTACCAGCAGACGTCGTCATCGGGGTGCGAACCCCCGTCAGTGGAGGCATCAAATATGTATGACGGTAAGTGGCGTAGTCCCCCTCCTCGAGGTGCAGCAAAGCATCACTACCCTGCATAGCGGCGACTACCTCCTGGTGGGAGAACTTATCAGCAGTCCGCATACTGACTGGGGGTGCTGCGGGAGGGTCCTGAGAAGTATACCCCCATACCTGACGCAGAAAGCGTTCCCCCAGAAACCATGCTCTACCAACAGGTCCTTCGAGCAGGAGCCTGTACTGGGAGGTGCCCGATCCTCCGGGATACTGAAATCGGAGACCATCACCCAAGAGCGCCTAGGGCTACCATGTAATCTACGGATAACAAGTCCATAAACCAATCAGAAATCGGGAATATGCGTAGCAAATCAAAGATGAAAATGGAAGGGACTGAGAGTTCTGAAGTACCTCCGATGGCCGCACAGTGTCAAAGTACTGTCGTAGATAAATGAGAGTCTCTCGGGGTCTCGGCCGGTGCGGGCCCTCGAACACCAGTGAATATGGGGTCATGGGGGGCCCTGCCACCTCCAACTCTGGGGCTAATACCGGGAAGTATACGTAAACCCATAACTGAGAAAGGCAGTACAGAATGTAAGTGCAAAGTGCTGAGGGCAAAATACAGACTGTAAAGTGCGCTGTGTGTGCAATGTACAAGTAATGAAGAGCAGAAATATAAATCAAGGGGACAGAAAAGTACCTCCCAGGCTCTCCAATAACCGCCAAGTAAGTCTCCCTGCCCGCGGGAGGTAGCACTCATATAGCAGTAAAGGGTAGCCAGGCCGGCGCCACCCCAGTCGTATCGACTGACCTGTGATAGGTCAACTAGGGCGCTCAACAGATAGAGCCCAACAGTGTTCCCTCTATCGGCGAACAGAGTAGTCCCGAAGAGGAACATCAGAAAACCGCGGGCATACTGCTCTGTCTCCTCAGGAGTCTCGGGCTCCATCTTCGCCCGCCGGAAGTGGGAAGAGAACCAAGTGTATCGAACTCTCCCGGAGGCTCTGTCGACAGGCGGGCGAGCTCCCAGCAGATATATCCAAGCGGCCTCCCACTCGCCCATGTCCTCGTCATAAGGGATGGACCAACCTCCTATGTCCAGGCCAACACAGCAAAATCCAGAGGGGTCATAGTCATGTCCCCAGTGGCAGAGAAATGAAAGGAGTTGGTGGTGTCCCACCATCTCTCTACCAAAGCTGCCATCAGTGTCCTCCTGGCAGGACAACGTGATAACCCAATGCAGAAGGCCCCGAACCCTGCCAGATCTACTAAATCCCGAACAGCCTCTGGGAGCTCAACATACCAATCCCGCGCGGCGGTGGAGCCATACCCCCGTACACTGCGAGAACCAACCTGCATTCAGAATGAATACATGTGTCAGTATAAAATGAATGAGCTGTGTGCCAATGAAATGAATGAGCTGTGTGCCAATGAAATGAATAAGCTGTGTGCAAGTAAATAAGCTACGTGTAAATGAAGAGTTTGGGCTGCGTGTTCAACTTTCAATCAGTGTGGGCTGTGTGTTCACCATAAATCTGGGCTGCGTGTTCAGAAAATCAGAGTTTGGGCTGCGTGTTCTACTCTAAATCAGTGTGGGCTGCGTGTTCACTATCGATCTGGGCTGCGTGTTCAGGAAATTAAAGTTTGGTCTGCGTGTTCAACTTTCAATCAGTGTGGGCTGCGTGTTCACTATCAATCTGGGCTGCATGTTCAGGAAATTAAAGTTTGGGTTGCGTGTTCAACTTTCAATCAGTGTGGGCTGCGTGTTCACTATCAATCTGGGCTGCGTGTTCAGGAAATAAAAGTTTGGGCTGCGTGTTCAACTTTCAATCAGTGTGGGCTGTGTGTTCACTATCAATCTGGGCTGCGTGTTCAGGAAAGTAAAGTTTGGGCTGCGTGTTCAACTTTCAACTAGTGTGGGCTGCGTGTTCACTATCAATCTGGGCTGCGTGTTCAGGAAAGTAAAGTTTGGGCTGCGTGTTCAACTTTCAACTAGTGTGGGCTGCGTGTTCGGGAAATTAAAGTTTGGGCTGCGTGTTCAGAAAATCGGAGTTTGGACTGTGTGTTCTACTCTAAGTCAGTGAGTGCTATATGTTCACCATTTAATTCGGGCTGTGTGTTCGACAAATCAGTGTGTGAGCCATGTGTTCATTTCTTAACTAATGTGTGTTGTGCGCTCGCAATCAATTAATGAGCCGAGTGTTCAGAAATTCAAGTGCTTAAGCTACATATTCAGGATGCAAACAAAGTACTATGTCATAAGCTAAACTGTGTGTTCAAGCATGGCAAAAACACGAAATGCACGAAAAATGCAGAGAATGAAGTAAATACCTCTCGTGCCTCGTAGGAGAGGTGATGCTCTGGCTCCCACAGGAGTAGATCTCCAGGTGCTCGCTCATCAAAATCAGTGAAATGACGAAAAACGGCCCGAGGGAGGACATGTGCTGGCGGAGCATACCTCCCGGGAATAAAGGGGTGGATCCTCGGGGGCAAAGTCATGGCATCAAAATCATCCCCAGCACCTGGAAAACCTCCACCATGAGGAGAGTTACCCGCCATTTTCAGAAAATCTGCAAAAGGAGCAAAAATGAGCGAAAATGAGCCAAAATTGGAAAAAGTCAACAAAAGTCAACTCTCGGGAAATGAAAAGTCAACAAAAGTCAACTCCCGATAAAATCTTCCAAATAATGAGACAAACTCACCTCAAGTGGCGAAAATGAGAAAAGAAGCCCCGAAACCAAAATTTAATCAGTTCAAAGTGCTTGAAACTGAATATTTTCGCAAAAACAACTTGCGTGGGGCCTTGAAAAACGCGTATGGAACTCAGATCTGAGGGAGAAAATGGTGTAGGAAGCAAGAGAAGAAGATTTCGTGGCTGCATTTATAGGCTCAAAATGTTTGGGTGAGGGAGCATAAAGAAAAGGAGGTGAAAAGACCAAATTAGCCTCGGATTTGGGCAGGTGGCCGGCCGGCCACCTTTTCCGGCCGGCCAGCCATTCTCTTTATGGGAAACTAGCCGGCCACCTTCCTCCTTCCATAAAACCAGCCGGCCATGTCCCCCACAGGCTCATCTAGTTCTCTGCAAATTTTGAGGAAGATTGGAGTTCCCGGGACCTGAAAAAGTTCAAGAAAAGTGCACTTTTTGTCGCGAAATTGCTCCGCCGGAACTTCAGCTTCAAGTTCTGACATGTGTCTCATCATCATTCATCGAAATCAAGATGTATCCTTTTTGAATGTGTTGTAGCCTTTCCAGGAAGTGGATTGGAGGCCGTGATCGAGTCGCCTTCGCCGAAACACGCGTTCTTTGCTCGTTTATTTCGTAACAAATGGGCGCCTTGATTTATGCTCGTTTTGCATTATCATGCGCATAACTTACATTCTCATGAGCATACTTGCATTGTTTTGCACATCTCTTGATATCGCCATACCTCTGTGCTTGAGCACGCGTTGTCACGCACGTTCCTTTCTCGAATCGCGATGCATTCACTCGCCGGCACTGCGTGTGTCGAATTTTCGGAATTACATTTGAATATATGTTGTTAGCATATTGTGCTTGTTGAATTTTTCTCTTTTTTCAGGCACGATATTGTATGTACGGTTCATTTGAGGCTGGTCCGACCAGACGAATCGCACAGGTATCGTATCTTCTCCGTGTGAGACGCAACGAGAATTGAACAATTCTTCGTATTCTTAACTGCATGAAATGTAGTTGTTGCTTTGCATTCTTGCTTAAAACTGTTCCATCTATTTGCGAATACTTGCTTCATTACAGCTTGCTGCATTTGCATGATCATTGAGTTACCTCCGGCTCTGTGCATATCGCTTTGCATTTTGCCCCTGCCTGCGGGCATGCCTGCGGGCACATCTCCGTTTATCTTGTACGTTTGTCTAAGTCTTCGGCCTTGTCAAAAATGGGTCGTCTCTGGGCTTTGACATTCACTTCCGTCACTTGTGACTTCCAAGTTCTGTCAAAGAGGGGCAACTGTAGACACCCCATTTTTGACCGACCTTAAGACTCAGACGTCACCGATTGAGCGCTCGGTGATATTGCATAATGTGCTCGTTCAGAAGTCTCAGAGTCGCGGCCATGAGCCCTGCCTCCGGACTTTCGAACCCTCTTCTTTGCCTTGCCTCGGTTTGCGAACCAGACTCGATGTTTCTTTTCCTGAGGGGAGGGAGAGGTCCCATAGACCATCTCTCAGTGGCCGTGGGCTACATTTGGTGGCCGTAGGCCATTTTGCCCATTTCGGAGCCCGGTTTCCGGTTTTTCGGGACCGTTGGCCGTGTGCCTCGGTTCGGGACCGCTTAACCATCTCTGTTTGCTCTAAATTTTGGTATACATCTTATTTACTCCCTTTTGAGGGACACTGAGGTTTGAGAGACCCACTTCGTGGCCGAACGGCACTTTTGGTGCTTAGCAGCCCAGTTTTCGGGACCCCGAATTACGTGTTTTGGCCCCTAAGCATTCGTTTTGCATCGGTTTTCGTTCATTTTTGGCAGGTACCTCTGTTTTATCACCAGGAAGGTCACTGGAGGGTGGGCGGCCAGCAATTATCTCGGCAACCAGTTATATTCTGTTTTCGCCCTCCGACACCCGTTTTTCTCACTTCCGAGCCAATGTTGAACACCTTGGGGCCACTTTCTTCAACCCCAAACCACATATTTGTGTTATACACACATGGGAGGATCCTAATATCATATGGCCGGCCAGAAATTCCATTTGACCCTTTTGAACCCCTCTTAAAAATGGCTTGTTCTCTCTCCTGTTTTAGAGTTGCCAATTTCGAACCACAGGGTTGTGATGAGGGAACCTGGGAGGACACCTTTTTGTGGTGGCCGGCCAGAAAATCAACTTGACCTTTTTGACCCCTAGCCGGCCGGCTAGGGGGTGTGGCCGGCCGGCCACCTGCAACTTTGAAAAGTGGCCGGCCTTGATCCTTGCAATATGAACTTTACAGCTGTATAGTTGTTTCCCCCAGAAAATATCTCAATCCGGGGGACAACTGTTGGGGGAGAACTTGGTCTTTTTTCCCCCACTCTTTCCCTCCCTTTTCTCCCTCTCCTTGGTCCATATAACCAGGGGCCAGCATTTGTATTAGGGGTTACAAAAAAAATCCATTAAGCCTCTTGCATTATATCCCCTCTCCTTCTCTCATTTCTACCCTAAAACACCCAAGTTTCATCCTCTTTTCTTCACTACCACCTAACACCATCACCACCACTCCATTTCCAGAAGCAAGGAGGGCTTCTCAGAGGCTAAAGGTGCTGCAACTTGGTCCAAGAAGCAACCAAAGATTGGTCTACAAGGGTGAGTTGCCATTTCCTTCTTTTTAGCTCATTTTTTTGCAACAATTCTTAGTCTCTCTTTCTTTTTGCTTTGAGCTCCGGCCATAACTGAAAGTGGTCATTTTTTGAGCTTATTTTCACCTTTCATTAAGGATTTTTCTCTGTTTGAGTTTTCTTTTTGGCACTTGCTTCAATACCCCTTTGTATACCATCATTCTTGCATGATATTTTTGGCCTATATGTGATCTGTTTTGGAGCATGATGTAAACTATAAATAGGCTTATTTTGAGCCCCGCTTCAACATTGAAGAAGGGCTCAACACTGTTTGGGACCTCCATGATATACTTGCCTTTATATTCTCTTTTGGGTCCCATTTTTGCATGCCTTGGCAGCCCCTTGTGCTTCCGTTTTTGGTCATTTTACAGAACTGAAAATAGTCTTATTTTGGCCCATTATTCATGTTTCATTAAGGGCATTTCATGTTTTGGGTCCTCCATATGCCACTTCATGTTATATCCCTCTTTGGTCCCCTTTTTTTGCATGATTTGGAAGCCCCTTGTGCTTTGGTTTTTGGTCATTTTACAGCTCTGAAAATAGTCTTATTTGGGCCCATTCTTCATGTTTCATTTAGGGCCTTTCATGGTTTGGGACCTCCATATGCCACTTCATGTTATATCCCTCTTTGGTCCCCTTTTCTTGCATGTCTTGGCAGCCTATTATGCTTCGGTTTTTGGTCATTTTACAGAACTAAAAATAGTCTTATTTTGGTACATTCTTCATGTTTCATTAAGGGTCTTTGGCTATTTGTTGAATATTTTGTATACTTTGTGTTATAGCCACTTTTGAGCCTCATTTTGCATTGCATTTCTAGCATGTTTGTATACTGATTTTAGGGCTGCCATAAACTGTAAATGTGCATATTTTTTGTCCCTCTTCAGTGTTGTAGAAGGGCATTTTTCATTTTGGGTTTTATATATACCACTTGTTTCATTGCCCTCTCTTGGCCCCTATTTTTGCATGCCATTGTTGCCCTATCTTTGCTTTCTGTTTGGCCATGATTTGTACTGGTAAAATGCTAATTTTGGGGCTGCCTTGCTACTGTCTATTCATTACATGTCCATATTGTGCATGTTTGGTATAGCTATAGGCCATTTCGGGTGCCAAAATTCATGTTTCGGGACTATTCCTTGCATCGGGTGTACTTTCGCCCCATTTCGGGGCTGTTTTCCCCCACATTTCAGTGCTGAAATTCCATTAGCATGTTTGTATATCATTTTCCATGCTATTGCATTGCATATGCCATTGCCTCGATTTGCGTGCCCGTGTACACGTGTTTCGAGACACTTCATTTTCATCCATCGGCCTCTTATGTGAGTGCGGCTGAGGCTCTCTCATGTTAGTATAAGTCCATGTTGCATTCTATATGCCATTTTAGCCATATTGCATTGCGTATGCCATTGCCTCGGTTTGCGTGCCCTTGTGCACGCATTTCGAGGCACTTCATTTTCATCCAACGACCTCCTATGTGAGTGTGGCTGAGGCTCTCTCATGTTGGTGTAAGCCCATTATTGCATTGCATGTGCCATTTCATCCATAGCATTGTGTATGCCCAGTTGTGCATTACCTCGTATGGCGTGTATGCCATTCCATAACATTGTGTATATTAGGATTGTATCTTAGTTGCATTTCATGCATGTCATGCATATTGCATCGTGTTCGGGGTAGGAGTTAGCCCGGGCACGGGAAACGAGGTATGTTCCGTACTCCGAGTGACGGAACGTATCTCAATTCCCCAGTCACCGACACTCCGGATCATCCATGATGGAGTTAGGTCTTGTTGTGTTTTCATGTGCATTCATCCCATATTAAATTGTGCAATTCGACTCCTCGGCCATCATGCCTCGATATGCGTGATTGGTGGCACGAGGATCGAGGTATGCATATATTTGTGAAAATACATTGCTATGCCCCTTTCCTGCTCTCTGTTGCAGCAAAATGAAGAATCAGCAACTTTTCGGAGTCTGGCACGCTTTCCAAGAATAACTGCTAAACAGAGGCTAATTGGGGCATCCCGGTGGATTTCCGCGCAAGGCAACCCAGATATGCATCATTCATCAGAAGCAAGGCAGTCCCTGGCTTGCATGCCAGTTTTACAGTTTTTCTTAGTTAATTTGTTAATTAATTAGGAATTTGTATATTATTCGGACTGTAATATTTGGACTGTAATATTCTTTTATTCGGGACTGCATATTTATTCGGACCCTCTGTGCGAGGGCATAATTGTAATAAGTGTGCGTGAGTGTGATGTATGTCTTCCAACCCCACGTCTTTCTTCCCTTTTATTTATCTGCTTATGATGGTTAGATTAGGGCATATTTCAATTAGCATACAGTATGACAGCATGTTTGCATCATTCATCTGTTTTGCATGCACCGGGCTCGGCGCATCATACTAACTGCATTTGTATTTGAATTTCAAGTTGAATACATTTTAACTGTAGCATTCCATATGCCATGTTTAGAATACCCGAGCCTGCTATAGTTTGCATTCTTGCATGTGTTGCATTAGGCATTTCTGTATACTTAGGATTCATGCATGATTTCTAATGAGTTTTTGTTTTGGCTTGGAGTACCCAGTGAGCTTTATGCTTTAGCATCCTTGCATGCGTGTGAGTAATGCCATGATAGCATGCTTACTATGAGGCAATATGCTTATGTGATATAACTGCCTGAATGCCTGTGGGTGAAGGTTGGGTTACTTAAATTGGAATAAATCATCAAATGTTTTAGGCCCACTAGATAGTGGCAAAAACATCTTTTCCTAAGCCCACCTGAGGGTGGCAAAATCTGCATTTTAAACCTACTTGCGAGTAGCAAACCATCTTTCAAAAATAAACATGAAATGTTTTGTTCCAATTCAGGCGACTTGGTCTATACTTATATGCTGTGTACATCACATAGTAACCTAGGCTAATAATCGGAATAAGGATACACAAAGTTTTCAAAAATAGATATCATGGTTAGTAGAGGCCGATCTTTGATCGGACGAGCGGGGGTGCTCACGAAGTGACCTTCCCCAATCGTACCCAAGTTCCCGAGCCGAGGCAACTTTGGTGATGACGGAAACGTGGCCTTAGGCAACGAGTCAGGGTTCCCTAAATTTCTCAAAATAAAATATTTAGGTGGCGACTCTGTATCTGGCAAAGCAGTCCATGTTTGGCACTTCTTTCAAAAAATCTGTTTTCTCAAAACGATTTGCCGGATTTGGACTCTTTGGTTCAGACTTAGAACCGTGACAAATTTGAGAGTCCTAAGCTGTAGTGACCCCAAAATGAACAGAACGGGAGCTCGTTCCTCCCGGGGTGTTCGGGGACGTCTACAAAGGGCATGAATTCGATTTGGGTTGTCGTTGACAGATTAACTAAGTCAGCACACTTCTTACCCATTCAAACCACATTCAATGCCGACCGACTTGTTGTATTGTATATGAATGAGATTGTGAGACTTCATGGAGTGCCGATGTCCATTGTGTCAGACCGAGGTCCGAAGTTTGTTTCTAGACTTTGGCAAAGTTTACAAAGAGCGTTGGGAACCGAGTTGAAGTTTAGCACAGCTTTTCATTCCCAGATCGATGGACAAACACAGAGAACGATTCAGACACTCGAAGATATGCTCAAACTATGTGTGTTTGATTTCAAGGGAAGTTGGGAAGTACATCTACCGTTAGTAGAATTCGCTTACAACAACAGTTATCAAACTAGCATTTGCATGGCGCCGTACGAGGCTTTGTATGGAAGGAAGTGCAGATTGCCTGTAACAACCCCCATACTGCTTACCGGAAAAAAATTACTGAATTACCTACTGATTATTGCTAAACTGGACTGCTTATGACAGATAATTGAATTAATTGAAGTACTGAATGGATTGATTGAAAACTGGAACTGAATTGACTGAGCATATCTATTGTATTGCATTTTTATCTGTTCGATTGTTTGATTATCTGTTGGTATTTTTATGTTTAAACTGCAAAATGAAGCCTTATCGGCGGCCGAATCGAAAATAGATTGATATTTTGGGATCATTGGAAATTATGTGATTTAATGGTATATTTATCAGAAATGTGATTAGGTATGACTGAATTAGATTGAATATTGTTATATTGCAAACTTTGACTTATTTACCAAACTTGCCACTAAGTGGGCCACTACCTCACACACTTAGAGACTTGTATATGCTTGATCAAAAACCATTTCCTTAGCCCTTTTCCTTATACTAGCCAGCCAAGAGAGGAAATAGGAGAGAATTGAGTTCATTTTGTTGAATTGGTTTGAATTGCCTGGAATTGAAGTGTAAATTGTCAAATTGGACTCCTAAACCTTGAATACATGACTAAGGTAGGACATTCATCTTCTTGTTGTTGTCATAGAATTAATTCTTGCATGATTCATGCTTTAATTGTAGAGTTAAGTCTTGTTTTAGTTCATACATATAGGATTAGAACATAATTCATGCATGCATGTTTGAATTGATGAGTTTTGAGTTGAATTCATGGTAAAATTGTACATGCATGTTCATAATTAGGCTTGAGTCCATGAATTCATCATGTTCATGAAGGAATGAGTCCATCTGAACAAGCTTTGAAGGTTGAATTTGGTTTGAATCCATGCATGTTTGCATGTTCTTCATATTCTTGAAAATGGGTTTGAATATGGTTTTAATTGACTCACCTTTGGGGCTTGAATTCATAAATTGAGCTTTGAAACTTGTTATACATTGAATTTAGTTATGTTTTCTAGAATTTGGGCCCAAGAGGTCGAGTTTGGAGTGGTAGAATCCTTGGTTTGAGCTTGGGAGGCAAATCTGGAAATTCCAGATTTGGCTTCCTCGCTCGAGCGAAGGATTCCTCGCTCGAGCGAGCACCTTTGTCCAGGGCTCCGCTCAAGCGAGCATCGAGCGACCATCGCGCGTAAAATCACAGCATCCAGTATTTTTACTGTTTCGATAGACCGCTCGAGCGAAGGATTTCTCGCTCGAGCGAAGCCTTTGATTTTGGAAGCTCGCTCGAGCGAAGAAAGGCTCGCTCGAGCAAACTCCTATTTTCAGCAAACTTTGCGAAATGTTTTCTAAGTGTATTTTTGCATCCTCATCCCATCCTAGACATTCTTAGGCCTAGTTTAAGGCATCTTAATGAGGATATAGATGTAGAACACACCAAGGCAAATTAGGGATTAAGTTATGATATTTTCCAACTGTGTAGCTTAGTGTGTGTTCAACCTGTGAACTGTGTAGGGTTGGCGACTGGGGAGACACGCTCTAGCATACTGTAGCCCAAACTCTGTGAGTAACAATTGTGTAAAAATATGTTCAACTGAGAATGTTTTCTGACTGTTTAACGAAACTGTTTTCTGAAGTAATTATTGTTAATTGTTTGAATGTATGTCCTATATTCTAAAATGTATTGTGGCATCCTTAGCAACTGTTGTATACTGTTACTGCTACTGTTATAGAGATCTTTGTCGGTTCCCTCGTGGAACCACTACTGTTTACTGATTGATGGCCATCATTACTGTTCGGTCTTTAAGACCTACTGTTTACTGCTATGCTAATAGATGTACCACATATGACTGAATAACTGTTCTGACTGAAAGACTGAAGTATTGTTTAATGAACTGCTTTCATTACTGTAAGGACATTTCATTCTTAACCTCTTTATGCATTATGTTATTTACTGGGCTTTAGCTCACTGTTTATATATATATATATATAGGTGCTCAGCCACCAGATCGGAGCTAGGAGCGTGGGTTAGACTCCAGTTTTGTCAAGCTAGCCTTTGTGCCTCACTGCGAGGTTCCGAGTTGCCATGCTATGGCTTTGGGGTGTTTTTTTTTCCCCCGTCTGTCTCCATACTGTTTGGATTACTGTATAGACTGTCAGCTACTAACTGTACTGTTATCAAGGGATTCGGTCCATGTACTGTGTGACTGTAAATTTTGTATAGACTGTACTATTTGTATGTATGAATGCATGAAAAATCTTTTTGGCATACAGACTGTCACAGCTCAAAGGACATTATTTATTTACTGTATTGGTTTCCGCCGGGCCCTGAACTCTGTTTTACTGTACTACTGTTAAGCAAGCCTTCGGTAATCTCGGATTACTGGCCGGTTACGGTGCTAAACGCATAGGGCCGGGTTTGGGTCGTGACAGAGTGGTATCAGAGCGATTCTTAACCACGAGTCATACCGCACACACGTGTCCAAATGAGCTATAGGGTGTCCTAGAAAAGTGATTAGGGCATTTCATGAACTTGAAAAGTGTGTGGCTATGTTATGACTAAATACATGTTGATGTGATAACTGTCTAAATATGCAACTGTTTATGTTACAATTGCTATATCTGTTATAACTGCTTATACTGAAATGGATAATGCAAATGAACCTGAATCCTCATCTACCGAGGCAAAAATGGAAAGAATGGAAAGAATGATGGAACTGATAACTGCTAGACTTGAACAACAACAGAACCAACAGCCCCCACCTCCTCCTCCTCCGGTACAGCCGGAACCTAATGCGAATGTGAATGATGGGGATATTATTACTCTCACCCATAAATTCAGCAAGATGAAACCGCCATCCTTTCAGGGAGGACTGGAACCGCTAAAGGCTGAAGCTTGGGTGCTTGGAACAGAAAAACTATTTGAAGTGTTTCCGTGCTCAGAAGCGAATAAAGTATTGTTAGCTACTGTCACGACCCAAACCCGGCCCTATGGGTTTAGCACCGTAACCGGCCAGTAATCCGAGATTACCGAAGGCCTGCTTAACAGTAATACAGTAAAACAGAGTACAGGGCCTGGCGGAAGCCAATACAGTAATTAAACAATGTCCAATGAGCTGTGACAGTCTGTATGCCAAAAAGATTTTTCATACATTCATACATATACAAACAGTACAGTCTATACAAAATTTACAGTCACACAGTACAGGGACCTAATCCCTTGATAACAGTACAGTAACACTCGGTCTATACAGGACAGTAAAACAGTACAGAAGGGGGAATTGTAAAAGACCCCTAAGCCTTAACAGGTAGGCTCGGAACCTCGCAGTGAGGCACATAGGCTGGCTTGACAAAACTGGAGTCTAACCCACGCTCCTAGCTCCGATCTGGTGGCTGAGCACCTACATATATATATAAACAGTGAGCTAAAGCCCAGTGAATAACATAAAGCGTAAAGGGGTTTAGAATGAATATCCTTACGGTAATGAAAACAGTTCAATTCAATCAGTATTTCAGTTGTTCAGTACAGTAAACAGTCATATGTGGTACATCCATTAGCATAACAGTAACAGTAGGTCTTAAAAGACCGAACAGTAATGATGGCCATCAGTCAGTAAACAGTAGTGGCTCCACGAGGGAACCGACAGAGATCTCTGTAACAGTAACAGTAACAGTAAACAGTAGGTACTAAGGATGCCACAGTACAGTTCAGAAATAAAGGACATACATTCATTCAGTAATACCAGTTCAGTAAACAGTTCAGTTCAGTATTCAAAAGATATCAGTTGAACATATCTTTACACAATTTTTACTCACAGAGTTCTGGGCTACAGTATGCTAGAGCGTGTCTCCCCAGTTGCCAACCCTACACAGTTCACAGGTTGAACACACACTAAGCTACACAGTTGGGAAATATCATAACTTAATCCCTAATTTGCCTTGGTGTGTTCTACAACGATATCCTCATCTAAATGTCTTAAACTAGGCCTAAGAATGCCTAGGATGGGATGAGGATGCAAAAATACACTTAGAAAACATTTTGCAAACTTTGCTGAAAATAGGGGCCTCGCTCGAGCGAGACTTTCTTCGCTCGAGCTGAAGTCCAAAATCAAAGGCTTCGCTCGAGCGAGGAATCCTTCGCTCGAGCGGTCTGCAAAACAGTAAAAATACTGGATGCTGAGATTTTACGCGCGATGGTCGCTCGATGGTCGCTCGAGCGGAGCCCTGGACAAAGGTGCTCGCTCGAGCGGGGAACCCTTCGCTCGAGCGAGGAAGCCAAATCTGGAATTTCCAGATTTACCTCCCAAGCACAAACCAAGCATTCAACCACTCCAAACTCGACCTCTTGGGCCCAAATTCTGGAAAACATAGCTAAATTCAATGTATAACAAGTTTCAAAGCTCAATTTATGAATTCAAGCCCCAAAGGTGAGTCAATTAAAACCATATTCAAACCCATTTTCAAGAACAACATTCAAACATGCATGGATGAGTTTTAAACCAAATTAAAGCTCCAAAGCTTGCTCAAATGAGCTCATTTCTTTTCAAAACCAGATGAAAACATGGTCTATAACAACAATATGAGCATGCATGTACTAATGTCCATGTAATCAACCTCAAAATGCAACAATACTAACATGCATGCAAGAGATGAGCTTCAATCCACCATTAATGAACCAAATCATGACTTAGCTCTACAAATTAACATGAACCATGCATGAATCAACTTAAAGGCAAAATCAAAAGATGAAATTCATACCTAGGTTCCTCGAATGCAAGTCTAGAGGTTCAATATAGCAATCTACACTTCAATTCCAAGCAATTCAAGCCAAATCAACAAGAACAATTCTCTCTCTCTCTAACTCTCCTCTCATGGTCGGCTAAGCTCAGGAGAAATGGCTGATGGAAATGTTTTGAGTCAAGGATGCAAGGCTCTAGCATCACTAGGTAGTGTGCCACTAAGGGTGGCAATATGGTAAATAAACCAAACTCTTTAATTAGCTTATTTTAATCTAATTTAATCATGCCTAATCAGTTTTCAGATAATTATACCATAAAATCACATTAATTATGAGGATCATAAAACACTAATCAATTCTGATTTCGGCCGCCGATAAGGCCTTCAATTAGCAGTTTAAACATATAAGTATGAACAGATAATCATACAGTCAAACAGATAGAATGCAATTTAACTAACATATACTCAATCAATTCGGTTTCCAATTTCAGTCAGTCAGTTCAGTACTTTTAATCAGTTCAATTATCAGTCATTATCAGTTCCGTTTAACAGTAATCGGTGATTATCGATACTCAATCGGTCATTAATCAGTAAACAGTATGGGGGTTGTTACAGTCTCCCCTCCTTGTAAAGAGTTTAGTCCTCTAAACTCGAGTTACCTTCATTCTGGAAGAAAACAGGGTTCAGTGGAAACAGTTCAGGA
This sequence comes from Camellia sinensis, assembly GCF_055761805.1. Lineage (NCBI taxonomy): Eukaryota > Viridiplantae > Streptophyta > Magnoliopsida > Ericales > Theaceae > Camellia > Camellia sinensis. Next base: position 69,124,163 of record NC_138972.1, read on the forward strand.
TATCGTTTGGCCATGTCATCTTCCCTTTCCCAAGTGGCATACACGCCTCCGTTGTTCTGCCAGTCAACTTTCACTAACGGGATCTCTTTGTTCCTCAGTTTCTTGGTCCGTCGGTTTACAATCTGTATAGGCCGTTCTTCGTAAGTGTAGTCATCACTCAACACTACGTGGGTAGGCTCTATTACATGGAACGGATCCCAGAGATAATCTCTTAACATAGAAATGTGGAAAACATTATGCATGTGTTCCATTTCAGGAGGGAGCGCAACTTGATACGCCACCGGATTGATTTTCTCAATAATCTCATATGGTCCGACGTATCTTGGCGCTAACTTGCCTTTGACTCCAAAACGAGTCTGGCCCTTCATCGGTGTCACTTTCACAAAAACGTGATCACCCACTTCATATTCTCTGTCCCGTCTTCTGACATCTGCGTAACTTTTTTGTCTACTCTGTGCAGTTTTCAGTCTTTGCTATATCAGTTTCACTTTCTTAGTTGTTTCATACACAATCTCGGGCCCAAGCAAAGGCCCATCTCCAACTTCTGCCCAGCAAATCGGAGATCTACATTTTCTGCCATATAATGCCTCGAAGGGTGCCATACCAATACTCGAATGGTAGCTGTTATTGTAGGCGAATTCAACTAATGGCAGATGACTTTCCCAGTCTCCCTGAAAATCAAGGACACACATTCTCAGCAAATCCTCCAAAGTTTGGATGGTCCTTTCTGATTGGCCATCTGTCTGAGGATGATAGGCACTACTCAGCCTCAATTCAGTACCCAATGCAGTCTGTAGGCTTTGCCAAAACCTCGATGTAAACTTCGAATCCCTGTCAGAAACAATAAACACAGGCACTCTATGCAGTCTTACAATTTCATCAATATAGATAACAGCCAATTTGTCCGCATTATAAATCGTCTTGACAGGTAAGAAGTGAGCAGATTTGGTTAGTCTATCAACAATAACCCAAATTGAATCCATACCTTTTCTGGAGCGAGGTAATCCCACAATAAAATCCATGGTGATATGCTCCCATTTCCACTCTGGTTTGGATAAAGGCTGCAATAAGCCTGCGGGTCGTTGATGTTCAGCTTTGACTTGTTGGCAATGAAGACATTTGGATACAAAATCAGCAATTTCTTTCTTCATTCCCGGCCACCAGAAATTCTGTTTCAGATCTTGCAGAACTCTTCTTTTTAGTTCAGTATCATTTGGTACACACAGTCTTTCTTGAAATTTCAGTACATTATTCTCAAATTTGAATCCCGGTCTCGGTTTAGATTCTCTTTCTTCGATGATCTTCTTCAAGAAGTCATCCAGTTGCTGTTTCTCTTTAATTTCTTCAATCAGTGCCGGTTGAGTAGAAATAGCAGCTAAGGTTCCACCTTGTTCTCGTAAAACAATTTCAATTTCAGATTTTTCAAGGTCACAAAGCAACTCTTTCTGTCCGGTGAGCAAACATGCTAGATTTCCAATCAATTTCCGGCTCAATGCATCGGCAACGGTATTGGCTTTTCCCGGATGGTACAGTATCTGTAGGTCATAATCTTTAATCAGTTCTAGCCATCTCCGCTGTCTCATGTTCAGTTCTTTCTGTGTGAAGAAATACTTTAAACTCTTATGGTCGGTGTATACTTCACATGTCACCCCGTACAGATAGTGACGCCAGATTTTCAGTGCAAATACTACTGCAGCAAGTTCCAGATCATGGGTCGGGTAGTTCTTTTCGTGCGGTCTCAGTTGCCGGGAAGCATAAGCAATAACCTTCCCATTCTGCATTAAAACACATCCCAAACCCTTATGAGAAGCATCACTAAATACAGTATAACCATCCGTACCTGAAGGTAAGGTAAAAACCGGTGCAGTCACTAATCAAGTTTTCAACTCCTGGAAAGCAGATTTTCTTTGGTCAGTCCAGTCAAATGATGTCCCCTTCTGAGTTAACTGAGTCAATGGTAGGGCAATTTTGGAGAAATCTTTGACAAATCTTCTGTAATATCCAGCCAGTCCCAAAAAGCTTCGGACTTCAGTCACATTTGTTGGTCTAGGCCAGTTCACTACAGCTTCAATTTTCTGCGGGTCAACAGAAATTCCATTTTTGCTAACAACATGCCCCAAAAACATAACATGGTCAAGCCAAAATTCACATTTAGACAGTTTAGCATACAGTTTCTGTTCTCTTAAGGTTTGTAGGGCAAGTCTCAGATGATGTTCATGCTGTTCTATGCTTTTGGAGTAAATCAATATGTCATCGATAAATACAACAATAAAGTCATCAAGGTACGGTTTAAAAATTCTGTTCATGAGGTCCATAAAAGCAGCAGGGGCATTCGTGACTCCGAATGGCATAACTAAGAATTCATAATGGCCATACCTTGTTCTAAAAGCAGTTTTATCAATGTCTTCTAGTTTAACCTTCAGTTGATGATACCCCGATCTGAGATCGATTTTGGAAAACACTTGTGCACCCTGTAACTGATCAAATAAATCATCAATACGCGGTAATGGGTATTTATTCTTTACAGTTACCTTATTCAGTTCACGGTAGTCAATACACAGTCTTAGTGAGCCATCTTTCTTCTTGACAAACAAAACAGGAGCACCCCATGGCGAAGTGCTAGGTCTAATGAACTTTTTGTCTAACAGTTCTTGCAATTGCACTTTCAGTTCTTTCAGTTCAGTTGGAGCCATTCGGTAAGGAGCTTTAGAAACTGGTTGTGTTCCGGGAATCACATCAACGGTAAATTCAATCTCCCTGTCAGTCAAATCTCCTGGAAGATTATCTGGAAAAACATCTGGAAATTCTCTAACTATAGGAATACAATTCACATTAGTTTTAATACTATCATCAGTAGACACAGTCAGTACAGAACACAGATATCCTTTACAGCCCTTTCTAATCAGTTTAACAGCCTTCACAGATGAAATCAGATACGGGGGAGGTACTACTCCACTCCCATTAAACACAAATTCAGGCAAACCAGGTGGACGGCAAACAACTTGCTTGGTCGCACAGTCAATAGTGGCATGATATTTTTGTAACCAATCCATCCCCAATATTACGTCAAAATGATCAATGTTCAATGGCAGTAAATCAATAAACAGATGCATATCCCCAACAATAATTTCACATGCGGGGTACATATAAGCACATGTCATGGATCCCCCTACGGGTGATGATACGGCTAGCAGATAGTTCATAGGTTCTAAGGGTCTATTCAATTTCCGTGAAAAAGCATGCGATACATAAGAATGTGTAGACCCCGAATCAATCAATACATATGCATTTTGCGTACAGATAGAGAGGATACCTGACACAACGGTCTCAGTGTTTTGCACGTCTCCCGGTACTAGGGCAAACACTCGGCCCTGCCTCATGGGCTCTTTCCCGGTAGCTCTGGGGTTAGGCTTTGGTGCTACAGTTGATGCTGCTGCGCTTGGTGCAGCTTTACTACTGGCTTGTGGAGCAGAGGGGCAGTCTTTAACCACGTGGCCCACCTTGCCACATCTGTAACAGGCTCCAGATATTCTGTAGCAGACCCCCTTGTGCTTCTTGCCACACTCAGGACAGGGTGGTATGAACCCACTCACTTGGCTGGGGCTAGTTGTCGACCCCGTATTCTGTTTCTTGTTGGCTGGGTTGTGCTTGCCTTTCTTGAATTTGAAACCCTGCCTTTTACCATGCCATTCAGTTGTTGGTGTTTCAGATTGTTTCACCGCTGCAATGTTCGACTCGGCCATCAATGCCCGGTCGAGAACACCCACAAAAGTCGGTAATTTCAAAACATTTATCCGGTCAAGTATTGCCACATTAAGGCCACCTTCAAATTTTCTGGCCTTCTTATATTCAGTATCCACCATGTGCGGTGCATAATGGGCAAGTTCAGTAAATTTGGTTTCATACTCTGCAACGGACATTGTGCCCTGCTTTAGCTGTTCAAATTCAGTCACTTTTCTATCCCTGACACACTGAGGGAAGTACTTTTCAAAGAAGGACTCCTTGAACTGAGCCCAAGTCATAACAGTATTTGTATCACGGATTAACATCCACCACCTTCTAGCCTCTTCTTGTAGGGTGAAGGTAGCTAACAATACTTTGTTCGCTTCTGAGCACGGAAACACTTCGAATAATTTTTCTGTTTCCAGAACCCAAGCTTCAGCTTTTAACGGTTCAAGGTCTCCCTGAAAGGATGGCGGTTTCATCTTGCTGAATTTATGGGTGAGAGCAATAATATCCCCATCATCCACATTCGCATTAGGTTCCGGCTGTACCGGAGGAGGAGGAGGAGGTGGGGGCTGTTGGTTCTGTTGTTGTTCCAGTCTAGCAGTTATCAGTTCTATCATTCTTTCCATTCTTTCCATTCTTGCCTCGGTAGACGAGGATTCAGGTTCATTTGCATTGTCCATTTCACTATAAGCAGTTATAACAGTTTTAAACATAAGCAGTCATTTGTTTAACAGTTTACCACATTAGCATGTATTCTGTCATAACATAACCACACACTTATCATGCTCATGAGATGCCCTAATAACTTTTCTAGGACACCCTATAGCTCATTTGGACACGTGTGTGCGGTATAACTCGTGGTAAGTATCGCTCTGATACCACTCTGTCACGACCCAAACCCGGCCCTATGGGTTTAGCACCGTAACCGGCCAGTAATCCGAGATTACCGAAGGCCTGCTTAACAGTAATACAGTAAAACAGAGTACAGGGCCTGGCGGAAGCCAATACAGTAATTAAACAATGTCCAATGAGCTGTGACAGTCTGTATGCCAAAAAGATTTTTCATGCATTCATACATATACAAACAGTACAGTCTATACAAAATTTACAGTCACACAGTACATGGACCTAATCCCTTGATAACAGTACAGTAACACTCGGTCTATACAGGACAGTAAAACAGTACAGAAGGGGGAATTGTAAAAGACCCCTAAGCCTTAACAGGTAGGCTCGGAACCTCGCAGTGAGGCACATAGGCTGGCTTGACAAAACTGGAGTCTAACCCACGCTCCTAGCTCCGATCTGGTGGCTGAGCACCTACATATATATATAAACAGTGAGCTAAAGCCCAGTGAATAACATAAAGCGTAAAGGGGTTTAGAATGAATGTCCTTACGGTAATGAAAACAGTTCAATTCAATCAGTATTTCAGTTGTTCAGTACAGTAAACAGTCATATGTGGTACATCCATTAGCATAACAGTAACAGTAGGTCTTAAAAGACCGAATAGTAATGATGGCCATCAGTCAGTAAACAGTAGTGGCTCCACGAGGGAACCGACAGAGATCTCTGTAACAGTAACAGTAACAGTAAACAGTAGGTACTAAGGATGCCACAGTACAGTTCAGAAATAAAGGACATACATTCATTCAGTAATACCAGTTCAGTAAACAGTTCAGTTCAGTATTCAAAAGATATCAGTTGAACATATCTTTACACAATTGTTACTCACAGAGTTCTGGGCTACAGTATGCTAGAGCGTGTCTCCCCAGTTGCCAACCCTACACAGTTCACAGGTTGAACACACACTAAGCTAGACAGTTGGGAAATATCATAACTTAATCCCTAATTTGCCTTGGTGTGTTCTACAACGATACCCTCATCTAAATGTCTTAAACTAGGCCTACGAATGCCTAGGATGGGATGAGGATGCAAAAATACACTTAGAAAACATTTTCCAAACTTTGCTGAAAATAGGGGCCTCGCTCGAGCGAGACTTTCTTCGCTCGAGCGGAAGTCCAAAATCAAAGGCTTCGCTCGAGCGAGGAATCCTTCCCTCGAGCGGTCTGCAAAACAGTAAAAATACTGGATGCTGAGATTTTACGCGCGATGGTCGCTCGAGCGGAGCCCTGGACAAAGGTGCTCGCTCGAGCGGGGAACCCTTCGTTCGAGCGAGGAAGCCAAATCTGGAATTTCCAGATTTGCCTCCCAAGCTCAAACCAAGCATTCAACCACTCCAAACTCGACCTCTTGGGCCCAAATTCTGGAAAACATAACTAAATTCAATGTATAACAAGTTTCAAAGCTCAATTTATGAATTCAAGCCCCAAAGGTGAGTCAATTAAAACCATATTCAAACCCATTTTCAAGAACAACATTCAAACATGCATGGATGAGTTTTAAACCAAATTAAAGCTCCAAAGCTTGCTCAAATGAGCTCATTTCTTTTCAAAACCAGATGAAAACATGGTCTATAACAACAATATGAGCATGCATGTATTAATGTCCATGTAATCAACCTCAAAATGCAACAATACTAACATGCATGCAAGAGATGAGCTTCAATCCACCATTAATGAATCAACTCATGACTTAGCTCTACAAATTAACATGAACCATGCATGAGTCAACTTAAAGGCAAAATCAAAAGATGAAATTCATACCTAGGTTCCTCGAATGCAAGTCTAGAGGTTCAATATAGCAATCTACACTTCAATTCCAAGCAATTCAAGCCAAATCAACAAGAATAATTCTCTCTCTCTCTAACTCTCCTCTCATGGTCGGCTAAGCTCAGGAGAAATGGCTGATGGAAATGTTTTGAGTCAAGGATGCAAGGCTCTAGCATCACTAGGTAGTGTGCCACTAAGGGTGGCAATATGGTAAATAAACCAAACTCTTTAATTAGCTTATTTTAATCTAATTTAATCATGCCTAATCAGTTTTCAGATAATTATACCATAAAATCACATTAATTATGACGATCATAAAACACTAATCAATTCTGATTTCGGCCGCCGATAAGGCCTTCAATTAGCAGTTTAAACATATAAGTATGAACAGATAATCATACAGTCAAACAGATAGAATGCAATTTAACTAACATATACTCAATCAATTCGGTTTCCAATTTCAGTCAGTCAGTTCAGTACTTTTAATCAGTTCAATTATCAGTCATTATCAGTTCCGTTTAACAGTAATCGGTGATTATCGATACTCAATCGGTCATTAATCAGTAAACAGTATGGGGGTTGTTACAGTCTCCCCTCCTTGTAAAGAGTTTAGTCCTCTAAACTCGAGTTACCTTCATTCTGGAAGAAAACAGGGTTCAGTGGAAACAGTTCAGGATATCGTTTGGCCATGTCATCTTCCCTTTCCCAAGTGGCATACACGCCTCCGTTGTTCTGCCAGTCAACTTTCACTAACGGGATCTCTTTGTTCCTCAGTTTCTTGGTCCGTCGGTTTACAATCTGTATAGGCCGTTCTTCGTAAGTGTAGTCATCACTCAACACTACGTGGGTAGGCTCTATTACATGGAACGGATCCCGGAGATAATCTCTTAACATAGAAATGTGGAAAACATTATGCATGTGTTCCATTGCAGGAGGGAGCGCAACTTGATACGCCACCGGATTGATTTTCTCAATAATCTCATATGGTCCGACGTATCTTGGCGCTAACTTGCCTTTGACTCCAAAACGAGTCTGGCCCTTCATCGGTGTCACTTTCACAAAAACGTGATCACCCACTTCATATTCTCTGTCCCGTCTTCTGACATCTGCGTAACTTTTTTGTCTACTCTGTGCAGTTTTCAGTCTTTGCTATATCAGTTTCACTTTCTTAGTTGTTTCATACACAATCTCGGGCCCAAGCAAAGGCCCATCTCCAACTTCTGCCCAGCAAATCGGAGATCTACATTTTCTGCCATATAATGCCTCGAAGGGTGCCATACCAATACTCGAATGGTAGCTGTTATTGTAGGCGAATTCAACTAATGGCAGATGACTTTCCCAGTCTCCCTGAAAATCAAGGACACACATTCTCAGCAAATCCTCCAAAGTTTGGATGGTCCTTTCTGATTGGCCATCTGTCTGAGGATGATAGGCACTACTCAGCCTCAATTCAGTACCCAATGTAGTCTGTAGGCTTTGCCAAAACCTCGATGTAAACTTCGAATCCCTGTCAGAAACAATAAACACAGGCACTCCATGCAGTCTTACAATTTCATCAATATAGATAACAGCCAATTTGTCCGCATTATAAATCGTCTTGACAGGTAAGAAGTGAGCAGATTTGGTTAGTCTATCAACAATAACCCAAATTGAATCCATACCTTTTCTGGAGCGAGGTAATCCCACAATAAAATCCATGGTGATATGCTCCCATTTCCACTCTGGTATGGATAAAGGCTGCAATAAGCCTGCGGGTCGTTGATGTTCAGCTTTGACTTGTTGGCAATGAAGACATTTGGATACAAAATCAGCAATTTCTTTCTTCATTCCCGGCCACCAGAAATTCTGTTTCAGATCTTGGTACATTTTCGTATTCCCCGGATGGATAGACAGTTTCGAATTGTGGCCTTCTTGCAGAACTCTTCTTTTTAGTTCGGTATCATTTGGTACACACAGTCTTTCTTGAAATTTCAGTACATTATTCTCAAATTTGAATCCCGGTCTCGGTTTAGATTCTCTTTCTTCGACGATCTTCTTCAAGAAGTCATCCAGTTGCTGTTTCTCTTTAATTTCTTCATTCAGTGCCGGTTGAGCAGAAATAGCAGCTAAGGTTCCACCTTATTCTCGTAAAACAATTTCAATTTCCGATTTTTCAAGGTCACAAAGCAACTCTTTCTGTCCGGTGAGCAAACATGCTAGATTTCCAATCGATTTCCGGCTCAATGCATCGGCAACGGTATTGGCTTTTCCCGGATGGTACAGTATCTGTAGGTCATAATCTTTAATCAGTTCTAGTCATCTCCGCTGTCTCATGTTCAGTTCTTTCTGTGTGAAGAAATACTTTAAACTCTTATGGTCGGTGTATACTTCACATGTCACCCCGTACAGATAGTGACGCCAGATTTTCAGTGCAAATACTACTGCAGCAAGTTCCAGATCATGGGTCGGGTAGTTCTTTTCGTGCGGTCTCAGTTGCCGGGAAGCATAAGCAATAACCTTCCCATTCTGCATTAAAACACATCCCAAACCCTTATGAGAAGCATCACTAAATACAGTATAACCATCCGTACCTGAAGGTAAGGTAAAAACCGGTGCAGTCACTAATCGAGTTTTCAACTCCTGGAAAGCAGATTTTCTTTGGTCAGTCCAGTCAAATGATGTCCCCTTCTGAGTTAACTGAGTCAATGGTAGGGCAATTTTGGAGAAATCTTTGACAAATCTTCTGTAATATCCAGCCAGTCCCAAAAAGCTTCGGACTTCAGTCACATTTGTTGGTCTAGGCCAGTTCACTACAGCTTCAATTTTCTGCGGGTCAACAGAAATTCCATTTTTGCTAACAACATGCCCCAAAAACATAACATGGTCAAGCCAAAATTCACATTTAGACAGTTTAGCATACAGTTTCTGTTCTCTTAAGGTTTGTAGGGCAAGTCTCAGATGATGTTCATGCTGTTCTATGCTTTTGGAGTAAATCAATATGTCATCGATAAATACAACAATAAAGTCATCAAGGTACGGTTTAAAAATTCTGTTCATGAGGTCCATAAAAGCAGCAGGGGCATTCGTGACTCCGAATGGCATAACTAAGAATTCATAATGGCCATACCTTGTTCTAAAAGCAGTTTTATCAATGTCTTCTGGTTTAACCTTCAGTTGATGATACCCCGATCTGAGATCGATTTTGGAAAACACTTGTGCACCCTGTAACTGATCAAATAAATCATCAATACGCGGTAATGGGTATTTATTCTTTACAGTTACCTTATTCAGTTCACGGTAGTCAATACACAGTCTTAGTGAGCCATCTTTCTTCTTGACAAACAAAACAGGAGCACCCCATGGCGAAGTGCTAGGTCTAATGAACTTTTTGTCTAACAGTTCTTGCAATTGCACTTTCAGTTCTTTCAGTTCAGTTGGAGCCATTCGGTAAGGAGCTTTAGAAACTGGTTGTGTTCCGGGAATCACATCAACGGTAAATTCAATCTCCCTGTCAGTCAAATCTCCTGGAAGATTATCTGGAAAAACATCTGGAAATTCTCTAACTATAGGAATACAATTCACATCAGTTTTAATACTATCATCAGTAGACACAGTCAGTACAGAACACAGATATCCTTTACAGCCCTTTCTAATCAGTTTAACAGCCTTCACAGATGAAATCAGATACGGGGGAGGTACTACTCCACTCCCATTAAACACAAATTCAGGCAAACCAGGTGGACGGCAAACAACTTGCTTGGTCGCACAGTCAATAGTGGCATGATATTTTTGTAACCAATCCATCCCCAATATTACGTCAAAATGATCAATGTTCAATGGCAGTAAATCAATAAACAGATGCATATCCCCAACAATAATTTCACATGCGGGGTACATATAAGCACATGCCATGGATCCCCCTACGGGTGATGATACGGCTAGCAGATAGTTCATAGGTTCTAAGGGTCTATTCAATTTCTGTGAAAAAGCATGCGATACATAAGAATGTGTAGACCCCGAATCAATCAATACATATGCATTTTGCGTACAGATAGAGAGGATACCTGACACAACGGTCTCAGTGTTTTGCACGTCTCCCGGTACTAGGGCAAACACTCGGCCCTGCCTCATGGGCTCTTTCCCGGTAGCTCTGGGGTTAGGCTTTGGTGCTACAGTTGATGCTGCTGCGCTTGGTGCAGCTTTACTACTGGCTTGTGGAGCAGAGGGGCAGTCTTTAACCACGTGGCCCACCTTGCCACACCTGTAACAGGCTCCAGATATTCTGTAGCAGACCCCCTTGTGCTTCTTGCCACACTCAGGACAGGGTGGTATGAACCCACTCACTTGGCTGGGGCTAGTTGTCGACCCCGTATTCTGTTTCTTGTTGGCTGGGTTGTGCTTGCCTTTCTTGAATTTGAAACCCTGCCTTTTACCATGCCATTCAGTTGTTGGTGTTTCAGATTGTTTCACCGCTGCAATGTTCGACTCGGCCATCAATGCCCGGTCGAGAACACCCACAAAAGTCGGTAATTTCAAAACATTTATCCGGTCAAGTATTGCCACATTAAGGCCACCTTCAAATTTTCTGGCCTTCTTATATTCAGTATCCACCATGTGCGGTGCATAACGGGCAAGTTCAGTAAATTTGGTTTCATACTCTGCAACGGACATTGTGCCCTGCTTTAGCTGTTCAAATTCAGTCACTTTTCTATCCCTGACACACTGAGGGAAGTACTTTTCAAAGAAGGACTCCTTGAACTGAGCCCAAGTCATAACAGTATTTGTATCACGGATTAACATCCACCACCTTCTAGCCTCTTCTTGTAGGGTGAAGGTAGCTAACAATACTTTGTTCGCTTCTGAGCACGGAAACACTTCGAATAATTTTTCTGTTTCCAGAACCCAAGCTTCAGCTTTTAACGGTTCAAGGTCTCCCTGAAAGGATGGCGGTTTCATCTTGCTGAATTTATGGGTGAGAGCAATAATATCCCCATCATCCACATTCGCATTAGGTTCCGGCTGTACCGGAGGAGGAGGAGGAGGTGGGGGCTGTTGGTTCTGTTGTTGTTCCAGTCTAGCAGTTATCAGTTCTATCATTCTTTCCATTCTTTCCATTCTTGCCTCGGTAGACGAGGATTCAGGTTCATTTGCATTGTCCATTTCACTATAAGCAGTTATAACAGTTTTAAACATAAGCAGTCATTTGTTTAACAGTTTACCACATTAGCATGTATTCTGTCATAACATAACCACACACTTATCATGCTCATGAGATGCCCTAATAACTTTTCTAGGACACCCTATAGCTCATTTGGACACGTGTGTGCGGTATAACTCGTGGTAAGTATCGCTCTGATACCACTCTGTCACGACCCAAACCCGGCCCTATGGGTTTAGCACCGTAACCGGCCAGTAATCCGAGATTACCGAAGGCCTGCTTAACAGTAATACAGTAAAACAGAGTACAGGGCCTGGCGGAAGCCAATACAGTAATTAAACAATGTCCAATGAGCTGTGACAGTCTGTATGCCAAAAAGATTTTTCATGCATTCATACATATACAAACAGTACAGTCTATACAAAATTTACAGTCACACAGTACATGGACCTAATCCCTTGATAACAGTACAGTAACACTCGGTCTATACAGGACAGTAAAACAGTACAGAAGGGGGAATTGTAAAAGACCCCTAAGCCTTAACAGGTAGGCTCGGAACCTCGCAGTGAGGCACATAGGCTGGCTTGACAAAACTGGAGTCTAACCCACGCTCCTAGCTCCGATCTGGTGGCTGAGCACCTACATATATATATAAACAGTGAGCTAAAGCCCAGTGAATAACATAAAGCGTAAAGGGGTTTAGAATGAATGTCCTTACGGTAATGAAAACAGTTCAATTCAATCAGTATTTCAGTTGTTCAGTACAGTAAACAGTCATATGTGGTACATCCATTAGCATAACAGTAACAGTAGGTCTTAAAAGACCGAATAGTAATGATGGCCATCAGTCAGTAAACAGTAGTGGCTCCACGAGGGAACCGACAGAGATCTCTGTAACAGTAACAGTAACAGTAAACAGTAGGTACTAAGGATGCCACAGTACAGTTCAGAAATAAAGGACATACATTCATTCAGTAATACCAGTTCAGTAAACAGTTCAGTTCAGTATTCAAAAGATATCAGTTGAACATATCTTTACACAATTGTTACTCACAGAGTTCTGGGCTACAGTATGCTAGAGCGTGTCTCCCCAGTTGCCAACCCTACACAGTTCACAGGTTGAACACACACTAAGCTAGACAGTTGGGAAATATCATAACTTAATCCCTAATTTGCCTTGGTGTGTTCTACAACGATATCCTCATCTAAATGTCTTAAACTAGGCCTAAGAATGCCTAGGATGGGATGAGGATGCAAAAATACACTTAGAAAACATTTTGCAAACTTTGCTGAAAATAGGGGCCTCGCTCGAGCGAGACTTTCTTCGCTCGAGCGGAAGTCCAAAATCAAAGGCTTCGCTCGAGCGAGGAATCCTTCCCTCGAGCGGTCTGCAAAACAGTAAAAATACTGGATGCTGAGATTTTACGCGCGATGGTCGCTCGAGCGGAGCCCTGGACAAAGGTGCTCGCTCGAGCGGGGAACCCTTCGCTCGAGCGAGGAAGCCAAATCTGGAATTTCCAGATTTGCCTCCCAAGCTCAAACCAAGCATTCAACCACTCCAAACTCGACCTCTTGGGCCCAAATTCTGGAAAACATAACTAAATTCAATGTATAACAAGTTTCAAAGCTCAATTTATGAATTCAAGCCCCAAAGGTGAGTCAATTAAAACCATATTCAAACCCATTTTCAAGAACAACATTCAAACATGCATGGATGAGTTTTAAACCAAATTAAAGCTCCAAAGCTTGCTCAAATGAGCTCATTTCTTTTCAAAACCAGATGAAAACATGGTCTATAACAACAATATGAGCATGCATGTATTAATGTCCATGTAATCAACCTCAAAATGCAACAATACTAACATGCATGCAAGAGATGAGCTTCAATCCACCATTAATGAATCAACTCATGACTTAGCTCTACAAATTAACATGAACCATGCATGAGTCAACTTAAAGGCAAAATCAAAAGATGAAATTCATACCTAGGTTCCTCGAATGCAAGTCTAGAGGTTCAATATAGCAATCTACACTTCAATTCCAAGCAATTCAAGCCAAATCAACAAGAATAATTCTCTCTCTCTCTAACTCTCCTCTCATGGTCGGCTAAGCTCAGGAGAAATGGCTGATGGAAATGTTTTGAGTGAAGGATGCAAGGCTCTAGCATCACTAGGTAGTGTGCCACTAAGGGTGGCAATATGGTAAATAAACCAAACTCTTTAATTAGCTTATTTTAATCTAATTTAATCATGCCTAATCAGTTTTCAGATAATTATACCATAAAATCACATTAATTATGAGGATCATAAAACACTAATCAATTCTGATTTCGGCCGCCGATAAGGCCTTCAATTAGCAGTTTAAACATATAAGTATGAACAGATAATCATACAGTCAAACAGATAGAATGCAATTTAACTAACATATACTCAATCAATTCGGTTTCCAATTTCAGTCAGTCAGTTCAGTACTTTTAATCAGTTCAATTATCAGTCATTATCAGTTCCGTTTAACAGTAATCGGTGATTATCGATACTCAATCGGTCATTAATCAGTAAACAGTATGGGGGTTGTTACAACTACCTTCACCCTACAAGAAGAAGCTAGAAGGTGGTGGATGTTGATCCGCGATACAAATACTGTTATGACTTGGGCTCAGTTCAAGGAGTCCTTCTTTGAAAAGTACTTCCCACAGTGTGTCAGGGATAGGAAAGTGACTGAATTCGAACAACTGAGACAGGGTACAATGTCTGTGGCTGAATATGAAGCAAGGTTCACTGAGCTTGCCAGATATGCACCACATATGGTGGACACTGACTACAAGAAGGCCAGAAAATTTGAGGGTGGCCTTAATGTTGCAATACTTGACCGAATAAGTGTTTTGAAACTACCGACTTTTGTGGGTGTTCTCGACCGGGCATTGATGGCCGAGTCGAACATTGCAGTAGTGAAACAATCTGAAACACCAACAACTGAATGGCATGGTAAAAGGCAGGGTTTCAAATTCAAGAAAGGCAAGCACAACCCGGCCAACAAGAAACAGAATACGGGGTCGACAACTAGCCCCAGCCAAGGGAGTGGGTTCATTCCACCCTACTCTGTATGTGGCAACAAGCACAAAGCGGTTTGTCACAAAATATTCGGAGCCTGTTACAGATGTGGCAAAGTGGGCCACATGGTTAGAGACTGTCCCTCCGCTCCGCAAGTTAGTAGCAAAGCTACGCCAAGCGCAGCAGCGTCAACTGTAGCACCAAAGCCTAACCCCAAAGCTACCGGGAGAGAGCCCATGAGGCAGGGCCGAGTGTTCGCCCTAGTACCGGGAGACGTGCAAAATACTGAAACCGTTGTGTCAGGTATCCTCTCTATTTGTACACAAAATGCATATGTATTGATTGATTCGGGGTCTACACATTCTTATGTATCGCATGCTTTCTCACGGAAATTGAATAGACCCTTAGAACCCATGAACTATCTGCTAGCCGTATCATCACCCGTAGGAGGATCCATGACATGTGCTTATATGTACCCTGCATGTGAAATCATTGTTGGGGATATGCATCTGTTTATTGATTTACTACCATTGAACATTGATCATTTTGATGTAATATTGGGGATGGATTGGTTACAAAAATATCATGCCACTATTGATTGTGTGACCAAGCAAGTTGTTATCCATCCACCTGGTTTGCCTGAATTTGTGTTTAATGGGAGTGGAGTAGTACCTCCTCCGTATTTGATTTCGTCAGTGAAAGCTGTTAAATTAATTAGAAAGGGGTGTAAAGGATATCTGTGTTCTGTGCTGACTGTGTCTACTGATGATAGTGTTAAAACTGATGTGAATTGTATTCCTATAGTCAGGGAATTCCCAGATGTATTTCCAAATGATCTGCCAGGGGATTTGATTGACAGGGAGATTGAATTTACCGTTGATGTGATTCCGGGTACACAGCCGATATCGAAAGCTCCTAACATAATGGCCCCAACTGAACTAAAGGAGTTGAAAGTGCAATTGCAAGAACTGTTAGACAAGAAGTTTATCAGGCCCAGTACTTCACCGTGGGGCGCACCGGTTTTGTTTGTAAAGAAGAAAGATGGCTCGCTGAGACTGTGCATTGATTACCGTGAATTGAACAAGGTAACTGTGAAAAATAAATACCAATTGCCACGTATTGATGATTTATTTGATCAGTTACAAGGTGCACAAGTGTTTTCCAAGATTGATCTCAGATCGGGGTATCATCAACTGAAGGTTAAACCGGAAGACATTGATAAAACTGCTTTTAGAGCGAGGTATGGCCATTATGAATTTTTAGTTATGCCATTCGGAGTCACGAATGCCCCTGCTACTTTTATGGACCTCATGAACAGAATTTTTAAACCATACCTTGATGATTTCATTGTAGTATTTATTGATGACATATTGATTTACTCCAAAAGTATAGAACAACATGAACATCATCTGAGACTTGCCCTGCAGACCCTAAGAGAACAGAAACTGTATGCTAAACTGTCTAAATGTAAATTTTGGCTTGACCATGTTATGTTTTTGGGGCATGTTGTTAGCAAAAATGGAATTTCTGTTGATCCGCAGAAAATTGAAGCTGTAGTGAACTGGCCTAGATCAACAAATGTGACTGAAGTTCGAAGCTTTTTGGGATTGGCTGGATATTACAGAAGATTTGTCAAAGATTTCTCCAAAATTGCCCTACCATTGACTCAGTTAACTCAGAAGGGGACATCATTTGACTGGACTGACCAAAGGGAATCAGCATTCCAAGAGTTGAAAACTCGACTTGTGACTGCACCGGTTTTGACTTTACCTTCAGGTACGGATGGTTATACTGTATTTAGTGATGCTTCTCATAAGGGTTTGGGGTGTGTTTTAATGTAGAATGGGAGAGTTATTGCTTATGCTTCCCGACAGTTGAGACCACATGAAAAGAACTACCCGACCCATGACCTGGAACTTCCTGCGGTGGTGTTTGCACTGAAAATTTGGCGTCACTATCTATATGGGGCGACATGTGAAGTATACACCGACCACAAGAGCTTAAAATATTTCTTCACACAGAAGGAACTAAATATGAGACAGCGCAGATGGCTAGAACTGATCAAAGACTACGATCTACAGATTCTGTACCATCCGGGAAAAGCCAATACTATTGCCGATGCATTAAGCCGAAATTCAATTGCCAACTTAGCTTGTTTGCTCACCGGACAGAAAGAGCTGCTTGGTGGCCTTGAAAAATTTGAAATTGAAGTTGTTTTGAGAGAACAAGGTGGAACGCTAGCCGCTATTTCTGCTCAACCAGCCTTGATAGAAGAAATTAAAGAGAAACAGCAACAGGATGACTTCTTGAAAAAGATCATCGAAGAAAGAGAGTCTAAGCCGAGACCGGGTTTCAAATTCGAGAACAATGTACTGAAATTTCAAGAAAGACTGTGTGTGCCGAATGACACTGAACTGAAAAAAGAGTTCTGCAAGAGGGCCACAATTCAAAATTGTCTATCCATCCGGGGAATACGAAAATGTACCAAGATCTGAAACAGAATTTCTGGTGGCCGGGAATGAAGAAAGAAATTGCCGACTTTGTGTCCAAATGTCTTCATTGCCAACAAGTCAAAGCTGAACATCAACGACCTGCCGGATTATTGCAACCCCTACCCATACCAGAGTGGAAATGGGAGCATATCACGATGGATTTTATCGTTGGGTTACCTTGCTCCAGAAAAGGTATGGATTCAATTTGGGTTATTGTTGATAGACTAACCAAATCTGCTCACTTCTTACCTGTCAAGACAATCTATAATGCAGACAAATTGGCTGTTATCTATATTGATGAAATTGTGAGACTGCATGGAGTGCCTGTGTCTATTGTTTCTGACAGGGATTCGAAGTTTACATCGAGGTTTTGGCAAAGTCTACAGACTGCATTGGGTACTGAATTGAGGTTGAGTAGTGCCTATCATCCTCAGACAGATGGACAGTCAGAAAGGACCATCCAAACTCTGGAGGATTTACTGAGAATGTATGTCCTTGATTTTCAGGGAGATTGGGAAAGTCATCTGCCATTAGTTGAATTCGCCTACAACAACAGCTACCATTCGAGTATTGGTATGGCGCCTTTCGAGGCATTGTATGGCAGAAAATGTAGATCTCCGATTTGCTGGGCAGAAGTTGGAGATGGGCCTTTGCTTGGGCCCGAGATCGTATATGAGACGACTGGAAAGATAAAACTGATACAGCAAAGACTGAAAACTGCACAGAGTAGACAGAAAAGTTATGCGGATGTCAGAAGACGGGACAGAGAGTATGAAGTGGGTGATCACGTTTTTGTGAAAGTAACACCAATGAAGGGCCAGACTCGTTTTGGAGTCAAAGGCAAGTTAGCGCCAAGATACATCGGACCGCATGAGATTATTGAGAAAATTAATCCGGTGGCATATCAAGTTGCGCTCCCTCCTGAAATGGAGCACATGCATAATGTTTTCTACATTTCGAGGTTAAGAGATTATCTCCGGGATCCCTTCCATATAATTGAGCCTACTCGGGTAGTGTTGAGTGATGACTACACTTACGAGGAACGACCTATATAGATTGTAAACAGACGGATCAAGAAACTGAGAAACAAAGAGATCCCGCTAGTGAAAGTTGACTGGCAGAACCATGGTAGTGTGTATGCCACTTGGGAAAGGGAAAATGACATGGCTAAGCGATATCCTGATCTGTTCCCGCTTGATCCTGTTTTCTCCCAGAATGAAGGTAACTCGAGTTTAGAGGACTAAACTCCTTATAAGGAGGGGAGGCTGTAACAACCCCCATATTGCTTACCGGAAAAAAATTACTGAATTACTTATTGATTATTGCTAAACTGGACTTCTTATGACAGATAATTGAACTAACTGAAGTACTGAATGGACTGATTGAAAACTAGAACTGAATTGACTGAGCATATCTATTGTATTGCATTTTTATCTGTTCGATTGTTTGATTATCTGTTGGTATTTTTATGTTTAAACTGCAAAATGAAGCCTTATCGGCGGCTGAATCGAAAATAGATTGATGTTTTGGGATCATTGGAAATTATGTGATTTAATGGTATATTTATCAGAAATGTGATTAGGTATGACTGAATTAGATTAAATATTGTTATATTGCAAACTTTGACTTATTTACCAAACTTGCCACTAAGTGGGCCACTACCTCACACACTTAGAGACTTGTATATGCTTGATCAAAAACCATTTCCTTAGCCCTTTTCCTTATACTGCCGACCAAGAGAGGAAATAGGAGAGAATTGAGTTCATTTTGTTGAATTGGCTTGAATTGCTTGGAATTGAAATGTAAATTGTCAAATTGGACTCCTAAACCTTGAATACAAGACTAAGGTAGGACATTCATCTTCTTGTTGTTGTCATAGAATTAATTCTTGCATGATTCATGCTTCAATTGTAGAGTTAAGTCTTGTTTTAGTTCATACATGTAGGATTAGAACATAATTCATGCACACATGTTTGAATTGATGAGTTTTGAGTTGAATTCATGGTAAAATTGTACATGCATGTTCATAATTAGGCTTGAGTCCATGAATTCATCATGTTCTTGAAGGAATGAGTCCATCTGAACAAGCTTTGAAGGTTGAATTTGGTTTGAATCCATGCATGTTTGCATGTTCTTCATATTCTTGAAAATGGGTTTGAATATGGTTTTAATTGACTCACCTTTGGGGCTTGAATTCATAAATTGAGCTTTGAAACTTGTTATACATTGAATTTAGTTATGTTTTCTAGAATTTGGGCCCAAAAGGTCGAGTTTGGAGTGGTAGAATGCTTGGTTTGAGCTTGGGAGGCAAATCTGGAAATTCCAGATTTGGCTTCCTCGCTCGAGCGAGCACCTTTGTCCAGGGCTCCGCTCGAGCGAGCATCGAGCGACCATCGCGCGTAAAATCACAGCATCCAGTATTTTTACTGTTTCGACAGACCACTCGAGCGAAGGATTTCTCGCTCGAGCGAAGCCTTTGATTTTGGAAGCTCGCTCGAGCGAAGAAAGACTCGCTCGAGCGAGGCTCCTATTTTCAGCAAACTTTGCGAAATGTTTTCTAAGTGTATTTTTGCATCCTCATCCCATCCTAGGCATTCTTAGGCCTAGTTTAAGGCATCTTAATGAGGATATAGATGTAGAACACACCAAGGAAAATTAGGGATTAAGTTATGATATTTCCCAACTGTGTAGCTTAGTGTGTGTTCAACCTGTGAACTGTGTAGGGTTGGCGACTGGGGAGACATGCTCTAGCATACTGTAGTCCAAACTCTATGAGTAACAATTGTGTAAAGATATGTTCAACTGAGAATGTTTTCTGACTGTTTAACGAAACTGTTTTCTGAAGTAATTATTGTTAATTGTTTGAATGTATGTCCTATATTCTGAAATGTATTGTGGCATCCTTAGCAACTGTTGTATACTGTTACTGCTACTGTTACAGAGATCTCTGTCGGTTCCCTCGTGGAACCACTACTGTTTACTGATTGATGGCCATCATTACTGTTCGGTCTTTAAGACCTACTGTTTACTGCTATGCTAATGGATGTACCACATATGACTGAATAACTGTTCTGACTGAAAGACTGAAGTATTGTTTAATGAACTGCTTTCATTACTGTAAGGACATTTCATTCTTAACCTCTTTACGCATTATGTTATTTACTGGGCTTTAGCTCACTGTTTATATATATATATAGGTGCTCAGCCACCAGATCGGAGCTAAGAGCGTGGGTTAGACTCCAGTTTTGTCAAGCCAGCCTTTGTGCCTCACTGCGAGGTTCCGAGTTGCCATGCTATGGCTTTGGGGTGTTTTGTTTTTCCCTCGTCTGTCTCCATACTGTTTGGATTACTGTATAGACTGTCAGCTACTAACTGTACTATTATCAAGGGATTAGGTCCCTGTACTGTGTGACTGTAAATTTTGTATAGACTGTACTGTTTGTATGTATGAATGCATGAAAAATCGTTTTGGCATACAGACTGTCACAGCTCAATGGACATTATTTATTTACTGTATTGGCTTCCGCTGGGCCCTGAACTCTGTTTTACTGTACTACTGTTAAGCAGGCCTTCGGTAATCTCGGATTACTGGCCGGTTACGGTGCTAAACCCATAGGGCCGGGTTTGGGTCGTGACATTGCCGATATGTTGGACTGAAGTGGGAGATAAAGCTTTGATTGGTCCCGAGCTAGTTCAAGTCACAATCGAGAAGATTAAACTCATTCGACAAAGGATCAAAACTGCTCAAAGTCGACAAAAGAGCTATGCCGACCAAAGAAGAAGAGAGTTGGAATTTGAAGTTGGGGATCATGTATTCCTAAAGGTTTCACCAATGAAAGGAATTTCTAGATTTGGGAAGAAAGGTAAGTTAGAACCTCGTTACATCGGGCCGTTTGAAATACTTGAGAAGGTTAACCCAGCTGCCTATAGACTGGCTTTACCACCAGAACTAAGTCAAGTTCACAATGTGTTCCATATTTCGATGTTGAGGAAGTATATTCGGGACCCAATGCATGTAATTGATTATTTCGGGATTGTGGTTAATGAAGAATTAGGCTACGAGGAGAAGCCGATGAGAATTATTGACAAGTGAGACAGTTGAGAAACAAGTCGATACTGATGGTAAAGATTGAATGGAAAGAGCATTACGGCAAGGATGCTACATGGGAAATGGAAGAAGAAATGAAAATCCGTCATCCGGGGTTATTTGTAGAGCAAGGTAATTTAAGTTTGGGGACCAAACTTCTTTAAGGAGGGTAGGATGTAACAACCCTCACTCTACTCTAGTCATGCTTGCATATATTACATGATCTTGTCTTGATATATTGCATTTTGCAAACCTTGATTTGTTTTGCTTAAGTGTTTCCTGCATGTTTTGTACCTTGCTTGGTGTGAGTTTAGCCGAGGTCATCTTTAGTCTAGGATTATCTTGGAACCACTTTGTTTGGCCTCCACCTTCGCCCTGACATATTGGCCGAGATGTCATTATCTTGGCCGAGGTGTTCATCACCAAGGCCGAGATGTGTATTATCTAGGCCGAGATGTTACCTTTGCACCTAAGTGATCTTGTCCTGGAGTGGTATGACCTAGACCGAGGTGTGGCACATCTAGGCCAAGGTGTGGCACAGCTTAGTCAAGTGTTGTCCTTCCTAGCCGAGACCATTGTTCCCCTACTTGCCGATGCCTTGTTCTTAGCTGAGATCATTACCTGTCGGAGTGCCTATGCCATCTTGCTTGTTGAACACACTTTGTCATAGTCTTGTCTTTTCACTCAGCCACCTTTCGAAGAGAACCAACCCGGTAGTGCCACGTGTCCCAACTGAGTGTTAAGTTAGCCAGTAGACCTAGATATGTATCATTTGCTATATGTCTTTGTTTGTGAGGAGAGAGAAGCTCTAGAAGAAGAAGAAGTTCTTAGAGGAGGAATAGATTTCCAACCTTGATCCTTAGAGTTCAAACCGTTTGATTCGTGTTTTGAGGTTAGAATCTTAATATACTCTTGTTGTTCTTATTGATCATCTAGCTGTATTACATGATCAAACCTGATTTGCAAGCCATGCATTGATTTAAAGTTGGGTTTAGAAAGAGAAAGTGGTATTCATGTGTTCTTGAAGAAAAAGCCTTGTTTGATCCGAAAGCTTGCATCGAGATTCATGTTTTTGTGTTTGTTTTCATGAAATCTTCGAGTATGGGTACCCAGGTCCATGTTTTTGAATTCATAGCATGAAATCTCAGATTTTGTAATGATAAGTTATGATCTTTGCATCCATGTTCTTCATGTTCATGTTCTTCAAGAAAGGGAAACCCAGATTTTTCCGACTTCATTTCCTTGAATGTGGCCATCGAGACCACACCTCGGCAAGGAGGTGTGGGACCTTGGCCAAGATCTGGTTGGTGCCCATTATGTTTTCCCGAGATGAGGAACAGTGTTTTGTTTTGGTTCGACTTAGTTTTGAAAGAATGCCGAGATCATTTGCATTCATGTAAAGCTTGTTTGAAAGTGCATTCAATAGACTTTGCCATGTGTTTGTAGGACTTGGACTCTCGCTTGACCCCGATGTTGAAGAACTATGTGAGTGGTATTTTTAATAAAACTATATTATAAAGTTTTGATAAAGCTTTGCCTTATTTTGAAAAGTATTTGTTAGGCATGAATGATTATCCCTATTTTGTGTATCAAGTGTTAGTCTCGTTCTGGATAACAACCTTTGAAAGTCCGTACGTGCTAGGGGACTATAAGCACTTGTAGCACAACCTTTGAAAGTCCGTACGTGCTAGGGGACTATAAGCATTTGTAGCACAACCTTTGAAAGTCCGTACGTGCTAGGGGACTATAACCACTTGTAGCACAACCTTTGAAAGTCCGTACGTGCTAGGGGACTATAACCACTTGTAGCACAACCTTTGAAAGTCCGTACGTGCTAGGGGACTATAAACATTTGTAGCACAACCTTTATTAATGTCATCCCTTGAAACTTGAAAGCCTTGAAAGACTTTGATTGATGAAGCTTGAAAGACTTGTTAGCTGAACTTGTTTTGTCTTTGACTCTGTGCAAGATATAATGTGTATCGCTTTGATAAAGATCTCAGATATTATTCATGCAAACCCCTTTATTATTTGTACCATTCACTGAGTATCCAAGCTCGCCCTCTCTATATATATGTAGGTGATGAGCAGGACGGCGGTGACGCCTAGATGTGCTTTGCAACTTGTTTTGGACTCGCATTTTGTAGCATCTTGAAAATCATGCTTCTTAGCTTGTAATTCATTGTGTTTTGTATATGATGGCTTGAGAAGCCTTTTGGTCAAGATGTATTTTTGTACTTCATTTTATTGTACCCAAGTTGTAAAGCTATGTAAAGATGTATGCCATTTCATTTGACTTATGCACAACTTTTATGGACTAATTAGACTCGTATACATTGCTTCCGCACATGTTAGCCCCATATGTAATACTCGGATTGTGTGTGAATCCTTGTGAGTTGGCCTTCGGTAATCTCAGATGACTGGCCATCACGGCACCATTCTACTAGGGGCGGAATGGGGTCGTGATAGCTTAGGCTCAAGGGAGGAGCAGAGGATAACAGAATAATCCACCTAGCTTCAGTAACCAATTCCCAAGCATATAACACTCTTCTATAGAGAAAATTCCAATCACTTTAGCTGGTTTTCCTAGCATAAAATTGGTGAAGAGATCCATTCTTATCAGCAGACAGGTTGAAGAGAGAAGGGAACTCATCTTTAAGCATATATAACTCATGGTATTTGTTTTAGTTATATGGCTAAAAAATTTTTGGTTATGGTATTTATGTTGTCAATATCATAAAGAGAATTCTATAATACACATTCTATAGCGATCCCGGTTTCCCTTCCTTTGATTGTTGTATTCCGGACTTAGGTTCTATGGAGTTGGTGGTTGTATATCTTGTTGTTATCCTTTAATTTCGTGTGTTTGAGTACTAGGATGTACTGGGCGTGTTTCGAATAGGTTGGTTGAGCTTTTGTCCCATTCCTTGTTGCCCAGAATTTTGGTGGTACGCTCTAGCGGGTCCCTTTGCGCTCGAGCGGAGTTTATTTTTTTTTTGGTTGTCCGCTCGAGCGGGTCTTATTGCGCTCAAGCGGGGTTTACACACTCTCAGCATTTCGTACCTCTGTAAAACTTCTACAGGTGTGTTTTTTATGCTCGAGCGGGTATATTGGCGCTCGAGCGGGTAGTTCATTGTTTGTAAAAGTACTAGAAGGGGGAAATCTGCACTCGAGCGGCTTTCCCTTTGCGCTCGAGCATGTGTATTTTGCAATTGTGTCTTGGCGCTTGAGCGGGTACCATTCACACTTGAGCAGGTCTATTTTTTGTGCTTGATGCTCGAGCGTCCTATTATCCGCTCGAGTGTGTCATACGTATATCAGATATCAGCTGGGTCTTTTTAGATCACTTTTTCACTTTCACACTCTCTCTCTTACTTTCTAAAAACCTCTTTTGAGAGCTCTTCTCTCTAGAATCTACCTTCTCTCTAGGGTTTGATCTAGTTAGAGTGATCCCCTATCCTTGGGCCTTTGTAAAAAGTGTTGATCTCATTGTGGGCTACGTTTTGATCCGAAAATCTAGGGATTTGGAGCATCTCAAAATTCTTCATCTTCTCCCTTTGAGTTCCGAGTTTGAGGTATGGATAACTACTCATTTTTATGGTCTTTAACATAAACTATTGGTCATTTTGATTTAACATTGATATTGGGTAATTTTAGGTGTTAGGGTTTTCAAAATGTATATAAGAGGGGTTTTGTATTTTGAGCCTATACATGTGTATTTGGGTGTAGAGATAAGATTATTGGTGTTGTTGATAATATTTGGACCTTTGGGTCATTAGTGTAATTAATGACATTTGTTATGGAATTATGAAATTGAGTTGGGAATGATGAAATTGGCTCATTATGAGATAGAATGGTGGAGTTGGATTTATTAATCGCTCACTTTTGAAAATGTCAATAATTTATTTATCGGTGCATTTATTATCTGTTTAGAAATAGCTGCTTTAGGCTATCGGTGGAGGATAGTCTTGATTGTTGTAGACACTGCATAATGATTAGGTGAATTAAAACTAATCAATTGGTGTATTGGTTGTCATTGTATATGATGAGTATCTGAATATATGGGTGCCGAGTCCCGCGGATGCAATTTCCGTAAAATGGCAATTCAAACATAATTATACATGGGTGCCGATCCCGCGGACGAAATTTCTATGAAATGATAGTTTGAAGTATTGTTGGCATGAGATGTAGTCTCACTTAAGTTGTTCGATCAGATTCTGAGCCATGTTTATAAGTTGAGTTTTGTTAAGTGAAGGATTATGGAACTGGATTGTACTGTAGGTTGGTTTATATGAGTTAAACGTTTGTCAGGTGCTAATGTTTTAGTTATTGTTCATATTATGTTTAGCATATCTCTACTGGGCGTTGGCTCACCCTATATGGGACATCTTTTTCTAGTATAGGTGTTATGCCACCTCCAAGGACGTAACTTGGGAGGCTTGAGGCTGTTAGACTCTTTGAGTTGTTTTTGTTGTATTACATGTATATCAAGCCAAGGGCTTATTTGTGCAGAGTTAGTACTCTCTTTTTGTAACCAAGTGTTGACTTGGAAAGTTGTAAGCCTATAGGGCATTTACCTTTATTGTCAACATGTAATACCTTTGGTAAGAATACTCTGATGATTGTAATATAAAATCTCTTCTATTTATCGTGGATGTATGTTATATTGGGTTTATTTTTTAGGGCGTTACACATTCCATACCATATATACATCTTTAGTTACATCATTTTCTTCTTTAGTTATGATTAATTTTCTTTTTTAGTTATGAAATTATTTTGAGATATTTGGCTATGCCTTATGTAATGTTTGATTATGATTTTTTGTTTTTTAGGTATAACTCAAAAGGTATAAAGTTGTACCATTTTCTTTTTTAATTATAAGGTGTATATAGTATACATCTTTTGAAGGGTATATATCATAATCATTCTGATATTATACATTATCAAAACTTATATACAGTACACATCTAAAAAAATAATTATATAATGTAGAAGGCCTAGTTACAGTGCAGAGGGAAGGGGTTGGGGGGTCGTTGCCCCCTAGATAAATGTTTTTTTTTTTTTTTTTTGTATATTACGTAAGGACCCACCCCAAAATTCAATATATACCTAAAAATTTTGTAAATTTCATAATGTTTAAGAGTTGTGTTTCAAAATTTAATGATTGGGGAAATGGTCCTTTAAACATTTACAATAATATTATGATAATCATATTTTATTCTCATGTTTTGTTTATCATATTTTGAGATTACATTGGTGGCAAACATCAATACAGTGTTGACACATAAAGTAATAAACAAATTATAATAAGAAAAGATTATCATCCTAACATTATTGAAAAATTAAATTAAGCTCATGTTAAAAAGATATTAGTAATCACATGTTTAAAATAGGAGAAATTACATGATAGAGAAATCTTTTAAAAAATAAAATAAAAATAAAAATTCAAACACAAATTGATATTTAATTTTCCCTTAAGAAAATAAATAAAAAATATAATTTACCTGATTGATTTGCAATCATATTAAACATAAAAGCTTTTATTAAAAGCAATTAAACTAAAGCTTTTATATACTTAAGATATTGTGTAATATTTAAACTAAAACTATAAAAATTAGTTTAGAAAGTTGAAGGAAAGTAGATTAATTATATTAAGATCTTCTCAATTATTAGCGTACCACCTTACCTTTTAGGGGTACATTATAGTTACCTCCCTTGAGATTTTGCATAATTGCAGGGACCTTCTCTATGATTTTTGAGATTACATTGGCCTCCTTCTTTCTTTTTTTTTTTTTTTTTTTTTTTTTTTTTTTTTTTTTGGCATTGTCAAGATTCTTCTCTATAATTTGGCCCAAATGATGTTAATTTGATTGTGCAAATGACTATAATATCTTTGAAACACTATTCATAGCCTTACGAGAATTAATTATAATTTATCACAAAATTTTCAAAATGTAAATGTAATTTCTTGACTTTGTAATTATTATTATTATTATTATTATTATTATTATTATTATTATTATTATTATTATTATTATTATTATTATTATTTTGCGGGTATAAAGAGCATAAGGAAAGAGCACCCAAAAAAATTTGACGCTGTTATTAGTTGTAGTAACATCAAGACAAAATTAAAGAGAGAATAAACAGCAAGAAGAGTGAAAGAAATAAAAGAAAATGAAAAGAGATAGACGTACTAAAAACTTATGAGATGGATATGGTGAACATTATTTTTTTTAGAGATATAAAGTATGTCATAGTCAAAGAATAATAGGAAAAAAAAATAAGGAAAGGAGAAAAATGACAAAAATGATTAAGAAAATATGAGAAAAACAAAGGAAAAAGTTTGTGAGAGGAATGAGATGATATAAGGGAAGGTAGTGTAATTTACACCCTTTAACCTTTTCATTGCTAGAAAGAGATGAACAAGGGTAATTTTGGCCTTTTAATAGTTAAAGTTGTTGACATCACCTTGTTATGTTAGATATTCAAACAAAGAGATAATATGAGGGGGAATCTTAATAATAATTTTAAATGTAGAAGATGTCAATATAATTATTAAAATTATAAGGGAGATCTCTATAATTACGAAAAATCTCAGGGGAGGTAAGTGTAATTTGCCCTACCTTTTATTATACATTTATATATTTTGGTCAATCCAACTATAAAAATTGTACTAAAAATGTTTAAATTGAGACTAATCCCTTGCACTTGTTTATTAGTCCAATTAGCCTATATTAAGTAATCTTTAATAATGATTTAAACAAATAAAACTCGACCCGATGTATTGACAACAGTTGGGATCTACCTTCTTTTTTTTTTTGGCAATCTAGCCCCTCCACGAGGGGAATCTTGGCTCCAGCCCTACCTAGTTAATTTTTTTTTTTCAACAAAAGTAATTTTATTGATGAAAATAAAAGTATACAAATGACTAATACAAATATCAATAAAAATGAACAACTGCATAAAGTGGCAAAATAAAACTTAATAATTTCAATTAAGTTGACACTATCGAACAAACCCAATTATTTACTAATACAATATTTAAATCGGTGAGAAACCAACCGAATCGAAACAACAAAACAAAATAAAAAACAACAGCTAGTTAGTGTTATAACATCCAATAAATGTCAATAACTTTCTCTCACTAGCCAGTGCCATGACGTTTTTAGATCCAAAGGTTGGTCAAATGCAGAGATCACATGGATCAGAAATCATGCAAGTAGTTAAGAGAAAAAGGGTAAATTAAGTA
Source organism: Camellia sinensis (assembly GCF_055761805.1). Classification (NCBI taxonomy): domain Eukaryota; kingdom Viridiplantae; phylum Streptophyta; class Magnoliopsida; order Ericales; family Theaceae; genus Camellia; species Camellia sinensis. The sequence continues at coordinate 69,152,579 of NC_138972.1, forward strand.
AATGGTCCCAATAGTTTAGACGATGTGTCAATTGAGTCTTTGTTGTTTTAATTTCTTTGATTTTGCCTTCTAATTTAACGGATTGTGTCATTTTAATCTAATAAATAATGGTTGTTAAGTTTGGTGGACAAAAAGTCAACACAATGTATCAATTTGGTCTATGTAGTTTACACAATGTGTCAATTTGATCCATGTTGTTTTAAGTTGCTCGATTTTGACAGGGACCAAATTGACACAATGTATAAACTATAGGGACCAAATTGACACATAGTTTGATTTTCCGCCCACCAAACTTAGCAACCATTATTTATTAGACTAAAGTGACACAATCCTTTAAATTAAGAGGTAAAATCGAACAAATTAAATAATAGAGACCAAATTGACATATTGTATAAATTATAAGGACTATTTATATAATTTACCCTAAGAAAAATAACTTAATAAAATTGTCACCTCTAAATCTTTTAGTGATCCCTGATAAAAATGGGAGCTAATTTGAAAGAGTATCCTTTTCGTTTTTTCAGTTTTTAAAATTTTAAAAAATAAATAAAGAATGAAAACTTTAGAAATATCATATAGTCAACAGTATGCTTGGCATATAAAAGAGATTTTTTTTTTAAGGACATGATATTAAAATTTTATAGCATAAAAGATACTCAATATTTTCATAATGTCTAAAGTCTTTCAATATCAATCCAGAAAAAATTCGATCCAGAGAAAATTTGATCCTGAGAATTTCTTTGGACAAATCATAGAAAAAATTTCAAATTTCTCTGGACACATCACAGAGAAAATTTCAAATTTCTCTACACCAACATCGCATTTCTCTGGACACATCACTAAGAAAATTTTACACATCTCGAATATTAAATTTCTTTGGAAGAGAATCTGATGAAGAACACATATTATGATATATTACCAACACAGAAGAAGAGCTGAAGAAGAACCCAATCCATCAAGTAAATTGAGAGAGAGAGAGAGAGAGAGAGAGAGATCTTTCAAAATAGCTTTCAAAAAGTACCCATAGATATCTATAAAAGCTCTGATCAACAATGGCCTTTTTTAATTTTTCCTTCCAACCCAGAGAAATTTACAAAAATCAAGAGAAAAATTCTTCCAACCCAGAGAAATTCGCAAAAGCCTAGAGAAAATTCCCTCAAACCTAGAGAAATTCACAAAAATCCAGAGAAAATTCCTTTCGACCCAGAGAAATAATATTGTGAATCTTTTCTATTACTAAAAATGGAAGAAGGACCTTAGACTAATTTTTTCATAAAAAAAAGTATGTATATTAGAATTTCTTTATATAAATTTCGCAGGGCAAAAGGAGTGTTCAATTCTAATTGCAAGTAACAACCAAACTCTCCTCAACTAGTATATATAAATACATACATAGAGACACACACACATACACACATAGAGAGAGAGAGATAGCAACACAACACAAAAGACAAAGGAGCAAAAATGAATCGGGTCCAATCTCACCTGAAATCGAATGACGGACCTGACTATGGAGCTGTAGCAGGAGTCGGGTTGGAAGGAATTGAGGAAGGAGGCTCACAATATGAAGGGCGATCTCGGCGTCAAGCTCTCTTCTTACGCCAAGTTCGGCTCTAGGTTCTCCCATAGAGGTTCCCTTCTCTCTCTCTCTCTCTTTCTCTCTCTCTCTCTCTATATATATATATACATACTTACATATGTATCTATTTATGTATCTTTGATTCTCAGATCTTGCTTTGCCTTATGAATTCAGTTTGCAAATGAGGTTTGATTTCAGTCAAATTTCTCTGTGATATATGAGTTTGGGAGTTGAGGGACCTTAGACATCATAAAATAATATTGTGGATCTCTTCGATTACTAAAAATAGGAGAAGGACCTTAGACTAATTTTCTCCATATAAAACTCAATATATTATTTTAGTGAGTCCGTTACACACTGTGTGCAGGAAGAGAGGAAATAATCCGAAGATGTGATGAAGAAACTATGCTATTTTTTTATTTTTTATTTTTTTATTGAAAAAGGTATGTATTATACGCTCTAAATATAAAGATTTAGAATTTTAATCATTAGTCAATTTAATTCTTGATTTTGAGAATTTAGTGATCGTCAAATTTATAGTGATTTTGGTTATTAGTGCTTGAGGTGGTTGGTTATGGTATTTTTGTATGTACATGTATTGTTATCTCCCAAATTGATTTTGATGCCACCAAAATAAATTCGATTGGAATACAGAATATTTTATTTTATTGGGTAAAATACAAATATACCCCTTGAGATATGATTAAAATATAAATCACCTTTATGGTTTTGAAAATTACATTTTACCTCATGAGATTTCTAATTTCATAACAAATCACCCTTTTTATTAATAAATTATCAAGTCAATTAACAGTTTTTTAATGATGTTAAAAATATATTTCAATTAATAATTTAAGTAACTTTATTATTATATAAGAGGGCAATTATGAATTTCATTTTCCAAGGAGTGTCATTATTTGACGTAGATATGATTTCCTTTTAGAAGTATGTGTGTTTAGCATCCAAATTCGAATTGGTTCCTGGTCCTGGTAAGAGAAATTCAATTTAGGCCAAAACAACACGAGTTTTGAATTTACATATGTTTGGGGCAATGCTCTGTGTTTTAGTTGCTGAATCTGGCAAATCGTATTCTAAGGTCCATGATGAAGCTACATAGGAAGTGAGTTCTTAGGTACGGCTTTACGGCTTTTCATCAATGCCCAATGGGGTGTGTGTGTGTGAATAAATATTCTTAATTATAGCATGAAATCATCATACTGTATTTCTTTCTCATGGAAAAACTAAACTAATGATTTGAATATATTAGCAATATAAATGATGAGAGACCCCTTATATATATTTCTTCTCTCTTTCTTATATTCCTATATGTATATATGTTTTAAATATTGGAATGTTGCTATGGAAAAATGCAAAAAATGATGGCATTATAACATAAATCGAAATTTCTACTTGATTTGCTGCAGCTAAAAGTTTTTAGCTAGTTTTTGAACTTTATATGTTCTGTCTACACTTTATAAAAAAAAAAAAAAAAAAAAAAAAAGAAGGGAAGTGAGAATGCCGTCTCCTTTTTATTTTATATTTTTTTCTTGTCAAGTTTGGTGACATGGAATATGATTAGGAACTTTTATGGGTTGGTGCAATTTGAAATTACATAATTTTGATACGTGCATGGAAGAACCCACAACGTAAAACTACTCGTATATTGCATATTATATGTATGCACTTTTATTATATATATACATTTGTGATTTGAATTATATATTTTTATTAGATGGCTTATGTAAGTTTTTATTTACGTAATTTTGTGTATTTAAAACTTCCATGAATTAGACTTACGTAAATTTGTGTTTAACTTACATATTTCTATAAGATCACTTATGTAAGTTTTTAAAATTTTACATGATTTTGTGAATTATGCCTATGGTGTGAAACCCTTAACACCCAAACACTGATGCGGAGAAAAAAAAAAAATCCCCCTCCCACCTTCTTCTGCGTCTGTCTTCACCTTTTCAAGAAATCAAGCCCTACGGTTTCAATATTTTGTAGCTTAAATTATGAAAACATGAGATCCATTGAAAATATATATTTTAACTATTATATATATATATATATATGATAATAGGAAATTGATTGTTCTTGAAATTATTTTTAAGAGAGTTCGGGCGAGGATTTCTCTGGCTTTTAGAACAAGCATCAGTCACAATTGGATTGGGTTTTGATTGTGTATACTAGTTAGAGCATCTCTTTTTATTTTATTTTTTTAGCTAAAACTGTGAATAAAGTAAATTATCAAATTTCAATTTCATCAAATTAGCTATCAAATTAGTTATTTTAATTTTGATATTTTTTATTCAACAAATGTACTTAGTTGTTTTAACTAGTTAAACATTAAAAGATAGTATTTTTGATATGTTAGAGTTACTTGTAATTGAGTTTATAAAAGATAATTTAAAATAAAAATAGCATTTAAATAATGTAGGCTAAAATAAAGAGTTTGTTAGAGAGTGCATTGAAAAAGTGTAGAGCTGAAATAAAAAAGTTTACTTTTGAATTAAAATATAACAAAATTTTAACTAGTTTTATAAAAATGTTCTAAGATGGGTTTGAAGGCAGTAAATGTTGGAAATGGTTAATTTTTCCTCAAGTTTGGTCTATTTTTTAGGTGGGCCCCGAGTATCGATTTACTCGGGTCAAAGTGGTAACGCGTTCTATGCCGCGTTGTGATTCACGTGGTATATTTGGTTGCTCAAAACCATTACCGAGTGAATGGGAAATTGAAGCCAAAGTGTGCTCCATGGAAATGGAGTTTTTTCCTTAAGGTTGTAAATTGGCTTGTCCCACATTGATTTGGTGGGAAGTTTTGAAAGGGTTTATAAGGCTTAGGGTGAGATACTTGGGGTGTGCCCCAAGGGGTACCCAAGTGTTTTAGAGGGAGAGGTTATGGGCAAAATGGGCTACACCCATTGGACCCAAAAATCACCACACGCGCGCGCCGTCGCCGCCGGTCGGGCGGGCTGGGCTTGGGCGCAGGTGTGTGGTTCTAATCTTTTTGGGCCAAAAACATTTGAATTTTATTTTATTTTTTATTAAAATAAAATTCAGAATTCAATAAACTGGTTTGGATTTATTGTTTATCCAAACAGGGCACTGTTTTGGATATAGTGCTCATCCAAACAGAGCCCTTCCCGTTTGGCCCTTCCCGTTTCTATCTGTTTGAATAAACAGATTCAAATCTGTTTAAATTTGAATCCAACAGGTATCATACCTGTTCAATTCAAAACCAAGAGCCACATACCTGTTCAATTCAAAACCAAGAGCCATCTTCACATCTATAAATAGGACCACCCTCATTTGATGTTTTCCATTCAGAAATTTCGTATTTCACCTCTGTTAATTCTATTCTTCATCTTGCTGCATTTTATTTCCGAAAGAAAGAGTGTAAACACTTAGTGTGTTCGTAAGGCAAACAATTTGTAGTGCTGCTATTGTTTGTGGTAAGATCATTTCATCCTGGGAGATAGACGTCCAAATTCTGAAAGCACCGTGGAGAGGACGAATCTGTCTTAAGGACACAGTGTCAAACACTGGACTTGATCAGAAAATAATTCAAAGAAATTAAATCAAGTAAGTTATTTAATTTATTTTCAGTGTTGTTTTTATTTATTTAAATCAGTTTTTAACTTTGTTTTTGTAACAAAATAAAATCTGTTTTTTATTTATTTACTTTTATTTCGAGTTTGATTTTTGTAATCAAACAAATTCTCTCCTTTTCTTTATTTCTGTAAATTCTATTTGTTCTTGTGTATACAATAGAATTAAATCTTTTAAATACAGTGAAGATTGTCCAATAGTAAAGTAAGCATATTTCAATCCATGATCATTTTAGCGTTTGGTGTTTGTTTTTCTTAATCGTGTTTAATTTTTTTGATTTAAGGTGAATTACAAATACATTGTTTGAGATTTGTTTGAAATATAAATTATTTCCCGTGGTATGAAAAATTACAAATATTCCATTGTCTAAATTTTTTATTTAATAGAATTTACTAAAAAAGAGAAATTCGTACCTGCTCTCCTATAACTAAAGGAGGAAGATGCCACAATCAAGATTTGGATTCCTACGTTATAGTTGTCTAGTGGAAGCAAGAATGGCAGTTCAGAAAGCAAATGAACTATGGTGTGACAACAGAACATTGATAGTAAAAGTAGCAGAGTTTGTTAAAGGAAAGGAAGTTAGGCAGGGGCCATCAGAGATATCAGTTAGTAGGAGAGGTGTAGGTAGTACTAGTAGGGCTCCTACTGCAGTACTAGGAAGAAAGTCATATGCCTAAGCTGTGAGTGGAAGAAGTATAACCATAAGTGGCAGCAAAATTTTGAAGGGTTGTGTGATTCTATCAAGCTTAGGATTGCAATGTGAGTCAAAACTTCAAGCCTCTCCTTGAAGTACTCAGTGAGTGACATTATATATAATTTACAACAAATTAAACTTCGCATATAGGGTGTTAGTTGAGTTGCTGTTGGGTGTGGCTGCTGCTGGTTTGAATTTTGGATGTGGTTTATTGCTGTTTGTGGCAGCTGTTGTTTGTTCCTTTATCTTGTTATGTTGTTTGTTATGTGACTACCTCATGCCCCTCCTTCAAGTACTCAGTCAGTGTCGTTATGTATAAGCTAAAAAAGTTAAACTCTGCATATAGGTGTGGTTGTTGCTACTTTGAATATTGGGCGTGGCCTGTTTATTGCGTGGCTACTGCTGCTTTGTTGCTCTGCTTTGTTCAGCTAGTGTTGGTTCCTCACCAACATTGTGCTTTGTCTATATTTCTTTCTTTCTTCTTTTCTCTTTATTGATGTAATCTCATATGAAACATATGTGTTTTTTCACCAATAAAGATTTTGTTTTACTGAAAAAAAAAAGTATGTAATAAATTAAAAATTGACATATATTCAACTATATCATTGTAGAGAGAATTATGAATACCTTTTGAGCATCTCAAATATTTTTCATTTTTTTTCCTCTGCATCTCTCGCTTTGTGTTCTCTATGTCTACTGAATAGATGCAAGCCCTTAGATGTTGTTTTAGACACGTGCGGTGGATAAATGTGTGTAGAGGTGTATGGACTAAAAAAGTATGGAGATGAACGACTCCCTACATTAGATATTAATGATACAAGAATCATAATTTAAGGACTAAATATATAATTAACCCCATTATTAAATAATCGAAGGAAATGTGCATCATGTACATTAAGGAATTGTGGTTGTTATTTTAGTTATGATTAAAAATGTCTTTGGTTACGTCTCAGGTAATATTGGGTTATGACTCACTTTGATATTAGTCATGACTCATTATAATGTCGGTTATTATCTATTGTAGTTATTTTTTAGTTATAATTGAAAAAAAAAAATTAGTTATACCTCAAGTGATATTTGATTATAAATCATAATGTTTGTTTTAGTTATACGACTGAAAGTGATTTAGTTATGGTGTTTATGTATCAATACCACAAATTATCATATATATAGTTTTTTTCTTTTTTTAATCGGCAAAAGAAAATTTTATTGATAATAATCAAAATAAAGGATTACACATCAATAAAAAATCATAGGCAACAAAATTGTGCCATAGTTGAAACATGAACATCATAGAAATTAATAAAACAATAGTGTAACGTAGAAGGACTTAGTTAGTAATTTTTGGGGGTTTGACTTCTTTTAAATTACCATATGAACTTGAGATAGTGTTTAGGTTTAGTAGGCCCATTTTAGAATCGATTTTGGTGATTTGAAGCGTTCACTTTTTAGGTTTCGCGAAGTACAATATTCTTGTAAAAAATAAAGATGATTGGATATCAGTAATTATATGTATGAATCATATTTGTTTTAAAAAAATAGACAACAAATATAATTTTAAGAATAGTCATTCATCTTTTATAATATAAATTTGATTCCAACATATAGTTTTTTTTTTTTTTTATTAGCAAAGAAAATGAACTTTATTGATGAAGAGGAAAAATAATACATCAAAAAGGAAAAAAAGGATGAGTGCAAAAGCATCATAGCGAGCCAAATCAATCCCAACTAGGTTGGTACCAATAAGACCGCCCAATCATATGCTAGCACACCATCAAGAGTTGGTCAGTATCTAACCATAAACAGCCAAAAACAACCTTACCAGACAAACCAAAATAACCAATACAACACCAAAATTAACCAGCTTCACTTACCCAACTACACCACATCTACGCTTCAGAAGCTGAATAGTAGCAAAACATGCTTTACCACCAATACCCAAGCCTCACATCACAACAAATTCACCAGCAGCACAACACAATATATACCATCCCATGAACAGCACTCAACAGACATAAATACCAATTTAACAAACAGAGTATCAGTTCAGACCAATAATATCAGCAGCATCTCCGTTTACAGCTCCCAGTGGCAAAGACTGAGAATCATAGAGGCAAGCCTCAGCATCCACTCCGAAAGCAAAACTGAAACATCAGCAGTAAATCAGCCAAGCAACCTCAATACCACCACCAGTATATCAGTTCAACAAACCAGAGCTTTCAGCCACCATCAGAAATCTGTAGCCAATTTTCCACCCGGGACTTACATCCACTGCTAAGCATAACAGGCCAAAGCAAATTCCTTATGATAAAGCAACACAACAGCAGACCCACATTAGCCCAACAACAGCCCAAAAGCACAACAGATCAACAAACCATAGCATAGGAACCTCTGCAGAGCAACTACACTTCTGTACTGAACAACAACAGACATAACTAGCAGCTTCACCACCAGCTCCAAAACCTCACATCAGAGCCCCTACTGCCCTTCCAGCAACAGCGACCCATAATAGACACAAGACCCAAGCCAAAAAAACACATATCAACCTTCAAAAATATAAAAGAGTACAGATTATATTAAAAGCAGACAAAGATGAGCAGTAGCTTCTCACAACAGCCAGCCTTAACATACAATATCAGTAGAGCCTCCACTTCACCTAGATCATATGTCTCATCCATTTTATATTTGAAATAGTCTCTTGGATGGAGTAATAGCAACCCAAATCGTAATTCTTCAACCACATGGCCACTCTAACTTTAATTAGCTCAGAGTTATAGCGATCCCGGTTTTTTCTTCATTGTTTAATTGTATTCCAAACTTGGTTTCGTGGATGTGTTGTTGTCTTATTCCCGTTTTCTTTCTTTACTCTTTGTACATGAGTCTTGGGTCGTGTTGGGCAGGTTTGAAATAGGTTGGTTGTGTTTGGAAACCAAGGGTTGATGTCTAGATTTTGGGCTCCACGCTCGAGTGAGGCTTTTGACGCTTGAGTGGACCTGTTTGTATATCAGTCCGAATAACAGCTTTTGGATCACTTTTTCGGGCCAATCTCTCTCTCTAACTTTTCAAAGCTTATGCATGATTATACTAGATTCATCTCATTAAAGAAGATACATGTACATCAATTAGAAGGTGACTAATTATTGATGAATGCACCTATATATACAATGTATAGAAGACTAATGCTAATACATTGAATGTGATGGATTCATTATGAATGAATCTTAGAGATGCATTATGTATCCATTATGAATATATAAGAGACATTAATCTATCTAATGAATTCATTAATATAGAAGATGCATTATGTATCATGAATGTATGAGATACACTAATCTATTTAATGGAGTTCATTGAATAAATAACTTGAGAGCTTCTCACTCTAGACTACAACTTCTCTATAAAATCATCTAGATCAAGTGATCTTCTACCTTGGTCCCTTTATATAAAGTGTGGGGTTTGGCTTGCTCTTCATTTTGATCCGAAAATTATTCGATTTGGAGCACCTTCGAAATCCTTCATCTTCTCCATTTGGTCTCTCCATTTGAGGTAGGGATTTTTTTGTTCTCTTTCAATACTTCGTCTATAGTTAGACATGTGGTAGTTTTATATTGCATGAAAATCATATCCATGTTGGATTTGTTTGAAAATATGATGGGGAACCTAGGGTTGGTTGTTTGAGAATGATTTGTTATCATTGATTGTTATTTGGGCTATTTTTGAGGTAATCTAGCATGATATTGTTGAAAGAAAAGAAAGCCCTATATTATATTTTGATTTGGTAAATTAAAGAGGGAGGTTGATTGAACAATATTTATAAATCACTATTATTAATATGGGTTGTGTAAAAGTATTAATGACTCAGGGATTAACTATGGCATTGGGGTTATTTTGAAATGAACGTATTGAACTAGGATGGGTTATGGCCTTATTATCCATGAAATTGGTTTTATGAAATGAAAAGAATGGAAGTGGTTTTGTGAAATGAGAGAAGTGTTTTGGGAATAAGTGGTGGAACATGTCTACTTGGGAAATTATGAGGGTTGATCTTGAAAATGGGAAATGAAATGTTAACTCTATGTGAGTCTCGGATAATAAATATGAGAATTGAACTATTATATCATGAGTGTTGAGTACACACATTTGGGGGATTTAATCTTTAACTACGTACTAGTGGCATTGTTGGGTTTAAGAGCTCATAAGAGTTGAGTCTTTATAATAGGTGTATTAAAATCATGCATCTAGAGGTTTTGTCCTTGGTCATCAGTGGAGGATGACGTGGTTGTGTTGAATTGTCATGTATGCATTACACTTGTGTTGGTTGAACATTATTGAATAGTTTATGTGTATGTATTACACTTGTTGGTTATGCTCTGTTGTATTGTGATTATTGGTGTTATACACTGCGCTTAAAATCAGAGGTACTGTTACCTTCCAGCTAGCGCCTAGAGAACTGACTGCGCTGAGAATCTGAGGTACCACACCCTCCAGCTAGCGCCTGGTAAAATGGCATATTGTTGTGAGAGTTATATCCTTGGCTTACTGCGCATATAGCCGGTAGAGCAGAGTTTTATTGTTATTGTCTCAGTGCATCTGAGTATGTTATGGGTTGTGATGGTTACAGTTTTGAAAGGCCGAGTTGCCTCATTTGGTGATTATATACATGTTGATGATTTGTTATCTCCCTTTTTATCAAAGGCATGCATGTATAGATATAAATGTATTGGGAACAAACCAAAATGCCATTTCAAGATTTTGGAAAGTGTGAAGGAAAATGGGATATTTGTGAACATGTTTTGAAAAAAAGGCAAATCAGTTGTAAGTACGGAAAATTGGAGAAAAGTAAAGGGTTTGGTGAAATTGTTTTCTAGAACTGTTGCTGTCATGAAAGTTTGTGGAAAGAGGGGTAATGAAAAGGAAAGAAAGGTGAACTGCTCATAGCGTTGAATGAAATGGTTGTTTTCGAGAAAAGTTCACACTTATGTATATTTTGTATAAACTGCCACATTACTATTCTAATACGAGATTGAGCATTCATGATAATAGCTATCTGTAAGTTGTTATTGTTGAGGACCATGTTGAGATCCCTACTGGACTATATGTTCATCCCACGTTGTTGAATCTTTTTCAGGCAATAAGCAGGATGTGCCACAAGATTTTGGATCTTCTTATTTGTTGGCCACGGGGCCTATCTCTTGTGTTGGCAGAATGCCATTTATGTAAAAGGGTTATACCCTTCTTCTTGACTCTTTAATGATGTAAGCCCAAAGGCAATTTATTTAGTATACTCATGCTGTATTTAATTTGCATACGAATGAGAGAATTGTTGTTCATTTCTACTAGTCGAACATTTGAGTTTATTTCGCATGTGATCTCTGAACTTGAATTAAAGTAATGAATTTGGTAATGATTTCGAGTAATAAAAAGTGGGGCGTGACAGACAAAGCATCAACATCTGGATGAGTATTATTAAATACACAATCATTTCTATATAACCACAAAGATCAAACAACAAAAATAAAAACAACTCGCCAAACCTTTTTTTCCTTTTTCCTAAGCCTCCACCCCAACCACCAGTATATCAAACCTTCAAAAGAACCTAGTGACACCCATTGAATTCCCCACCAGGCCATGATGTTAGACCAAACACACCACACAAAAGAACATGACACAAGAAGATGATTAGAAGTCTCCTCCTCAGCTTTACACAACACACAAAATAAATTCTGAATACCTCTCAAGGCTCAAACTCTACTGAGGAAAGCAGTTGTTTTCAATCTACCCCGTCAAGCAAGCCAAGAAATGAAACTAGCTCTGTATAACCCAAGGCAGGCCCAGCACTGTTTTGGCACCAATTATACACATAACCAATTTTAAAGATTCTAGATTGCCCAGCCTTCCACCAAATTGAATCCTTTTGATTAACGTCAAGGATAGGTCCTACACCAATAGATTTTGCAGCCTAATCATCTCCTCTTCTTCCCAACCAAGGAGGGGCCTTCTAAAATTGAAACACCAATAATTATTACTATCTCTGCGAGACAACTGCACCTTTAGATTAATCTCCTTGTCTAGATTCAGCTGATACAACCTTGGAAATTGAGATTTGAGACTTGATGTTCCCATCTAAATATCAACCCAAAAGTTCACCCTATTCCCATCACCAATCCTAATCACCACATTTTCCCGAAAGAAGTTGTACAACGAAGGGTTTAAATACGACACATCAAGAACCTCTCTCCCAATAGAATAAACTGAAGCCAAATCATGCACTGGAGGGAACCAATGACCCCCCGATTCCCCATATTTAGCACAAATTACAGATTTCCACAGAGCCTCATCTTCAAAGGCATATCTCCACCACCACTTGAGAAGCAAGCATGTATTCATTAATCTGATATCTCTAATTCCAAGGCCTCCTTGCTTCTTATTCAGCTGCACCTCTTTCCATTTTACCAAATGGATTTTCCTTTTAGATTCATCCCCACCCCACAAGAACCTAGCTTGAATCTTATCAAGTTGTTTAGCAACACACTCCAGAATCTTGAACAAAGACATATAATAAACAAGTAGGGAAGACAACACAGATTTGATGAGTGTGACCTTACCAGCATAGGATAGCAACCTTCTTTTCCACCCAGATAATTTCTTCTTAAACTGATCCACCACTGGTTGCCATGTGTTGTTTCCTACCTGGGTTGGCACCAAGTGGCATCCCAAGATACTTTAGAGGTAATTTGTGGCTCGAACAATTAAGAGAGGCTGCAAACTTCTCCACCAACCCATCATCAACACCGACCCTGCAAATCATACTTTTATAAAAGTTTATCTTCAATCCTGAGGCCACTTCAAAGTATCGTAAAATTCGTTTGATTGCCATGATTTCTGCCCACTCAGCTTCACGGAATATAATAGTGTCATCAGTGAACTGAAGATGGGACACATTAACCTCTCTACTACCCACAACCACACCTTTTATTAACCTCAGCTCCTTGGCCCTAGATAGCAAAATATTCAGACCTTCAGCAACAACATTGAACAAGAACGGGGAAAGAGGATCAGCCTGTCTTAACCCTTTTTGTGAACAAAATTCAACAGAAGGGGAGCCATTCACTAAAATGGAAATTCTCGCAGATTCCATACATTCCTTCATCCATCAAATCCATCTTAAACCAAAGCCAAAACTAGATAGCATTTTCAATAAGTAATTCCAATTAACAGTATCATATGCTTTTTGAAAGTCCAATTTGAGAATAATACCCTTCTTCTTTGATTTTTTCCACCAGTCCACCACCTCATTAGTTATAAGGACACCATCCATAACGTTTCTACCCCCTACAAAGCGGACTGAGCCTTATCAATGACACTAGGCAGGACTAGGCTGATTCTATTAACCAAAACTTTGGACAGCACCTTATATGGAGAATTTATCAAGCTAATAGGTCTATACTCAATAAGAGAGCTAGGATTCTCCTTTTGGGGGATAAGAGAAACGAAAGAGCAGTTAACTCCATAGCCCAATTTACTATTGCAATAAAACTCCTCCATGAATTTCATAATGTCGCCTTTCAAGAATTTCCACCATTTTTGAAAAAACATCATGTTGAACCCATCTGGGCCTGGGGCTTTGTTTCCATCACAATTTTTTATAGCAGCCCAAACTTCTTCCTTTGTGAATTCTCTCTCCAGGATAGCATCTGCTTGGTTAGCATCTATCTTCTTAAAATCTCCTTCAATACTTGGCCTTACGAGAATAAATTCTGGAAATGAGAATACGTTGCTTGTTTAACCTCACTTGGCTCATCCACCTCTAACCCATTAACCATGAGAGATGCAATCGAGTTCCTATTCTATTTTTTTGCTGGCCATAAGATGAAAAATTCTCATATTTCTATCCCCTTTCAAAGCCCATTCCATTCTGGATTTTTGCACCCACAGCGACTCTTTTCTTTTTCTAAGCTTCCAAATCATACCTAGAACCTCTTTTCTTCTACCCTCTTCCTCCTCAGTCAATCCCCTCAACTCAGATTGTAAATCCAAAGAATGTAGAGCACCCTCAGCTTCTGTCAATTTTGATGCGACATCACCAAATACTTCCACATTCTATTTTTTCAAAACTACTTTTAAAGCTCTTAGCTTCTACATAATAACATGACTAGCCCACCCAAGAACAATTGTTGATTCCCAAGCTATTTTAGCTACAGTAAGAAAATTAGGGTGTAAAACCCAAGCATTGATGAACTTGAAAGGTTTTGGGCCCCAATTCCTGGCATCAACCATCGGCAAAATGGGCAATGATTAGGAAAAAAGTCTAGGTAATCCCCAAACCTTGTGTCTGAACCATTCTAGCCACTCAGGGTTAACCAAAAAAGATCAATTCTACTCCAGCTTTGTGAATTACCCCAAGTGTAAAGCCTACCTAACATTGGGATATCCACCAATTCCAAACTATTAATAAAATTTCCAAACTCAACCATACCTCTGTTCCTCCTTAGACAACCTTTTCTTTCACTAATAATTTTGACTTCGTTAAAATCACACCCTAGGCACCAAGGATTAGGGAACAAAGACTTCAAGTTAGAGAGAATACCCCATAACCTCCTCCTAGAGGAGTCTTCACTCGGAGCATATACATTACCAATATCACAGTTAATAGAAGAATGCATAATACCTGCCAAAAGGATGAAATTTCTGGAACCGCAACATTCCTTTAATGAGAAAATCGAAAGGTTCCAGACACAAAGAAGACCTCCCGCACTTCCAGCTGCGTCTACGTTCATATATTCCACCGAATCAAATGGCCACAAAGACCTAACAAAATTTCCATCTAGACATATAGTTACTGATATTCGATTATTTTGATTTGTTGCATGAAAATTTTACTCAACGAGTCCTAAAAAGTGAATGATTTAGATCATCGAAATCAGTCTTAAAATCGACTTAGCAAACCCAAATACTCCCTTAAGTTGAGATAGCCAATATGAGAAAAATTTAACCTTTTTTTTTTATTTATTAACAAGAGAAACTTTGTTGATTAAATAAGAGTGTACATAAATAACTGATACAAATATCAATAAAGAGAGGCGAGTGTACAAACACCAACAAATATAAAATGATTGATGCAAAAATCAACAAACACCAATGACTTTATTTCGTCTTTGGAGGGGAGTGAAAAGTAGGAGGCTCATTTAGCTTCTACATTTCTTGATTTTTGCAGATGATTTTAGTCCTTTGAGTTGTGTTGTGATTCGTTTGGTGGATTTATTTGGCATCAAAGAGTCGAATTTGCTTTAGCTTCTTCTATGTTAGCCCTTTGACTCTTGCTTTTCTCTTGTCTTTTGCTGTTTGTACTTTAATTTTGTTGTTGGTTGCTCACCAACAAATAGGTTGTTTTCTTTTGTGTTTGCACATGATTTTGCTACAAGCTTATGTGTCAAACTAATTGAGATATGTTCTCCAAAACCTCGATTTTTTTGTATTGTTGTAATACTTTTGTGCTTTTGCAAATTACACTAATAAAATGTTCATTTGTCGATAAAGAAAGAGGTTTATTAATACCATAATTTGGATCTTAGGTTCACTAATGATAGATAATTTTGTTGTTTCCCTCTTCAAACTATGGATGGAAATAGATCAAATTTTTCTGATTTTGCGTGTAAATTTTTTTAAACTCAATTATTTTAGTAACACAATTTCATATTTTACTATAATCTTGACAATTTTAACCTATCTACCACTAAACTTTACCCTACCCAATCAATGCTATCTTAAACCATTTATATTAAAGTCAAGTTAGAACAAATAAAATTGAGTTGGGAAATTTTTCCATCCATACATAAAACTTTAAAATTAAAAAAAAAATAAAAAAAATCATTTTTAATTCTTTACGCTTAGACAACAGGAGAAAAATTTACTTATATCGGATTTTATTTTCCCCTTACTCAAAATGATTTTATTTATTTATTTATTTATTTATTATTATTATTTTCATATTGCAAATCCCACTCCAAATAGAAATACCATGGTTATATAAGGAGATTACCCTCTATCTACTCATGTAGTAATAATTTGATGATTTTGGAGTAATATTTCACACCATTTATGTTTTGATTTGACACTTGGCTAGTTATTTCTAAGAAAATAATATAAAAGTGATAAATTCATCTATTTAAATCAATAAAAATCAAATTAGAACACTCATGTGTGAATCTACACTCATTTATGAACACATATCTTCACCAAACAAATGAAACAAACCAATAGGCAAAGAACAAATTAAACCTGAAATAATTAGGAAAAGTTTACAATTATCAATTCAACTGAATATGGAAACCTAAATGTGGTATTTGGAAACTAAATTATTGATGCCTATAGAACACAGAAATAAGAGAATTTTTAAAAGATTCGTGACATGGATTTCTTTTGCTTGGCTCAATTGAAAACCCTACAATTCTTTCTAATTTCCCCGGCATTTCCAACAAGAACTTCAATTCTCCCCATCTTCACTATCGCCTTTGTGAAACCTTGTTGGAATCCAATCGCATTGCTTGCAAAACCTGTCACAATAGGAGCACTAGTTTTATCCAAGGCAAGTTCTTGATCAATCTGCATTACACCTCTCTTCAACTTAATTTGATGGTAGTACTCGTTATCAAATATGAAAGATGTGTTTTGATCCAAAAATGCAGTTGGGTCCTGACTCAACGGCCTCGATTGTGTACCACAGAGTTGGAATAACTTAGAAACTAGGGTTGGGTCCATTGTTGGGTCAGGTTTCCCAGATCCTTGGAAGTTTGAAAGCCGATCTTGAAAAAAACCACAGTGAGCAACACCAACAGTGTGTGCACCCAAAAGGGTGACCATGTCATTGAGAGTTAGTTTTTTGGCTGTGAAGAATTTGAGTGCCTGTGAGACAGAAAGGGATGGGCCTGGCAAGTTCACGAGATTTGGGTTGGAGACCAAACCATCTCGTCTGCCAGTTGGGACAGCGTAGTTGGGCCCACCGGCTAGGGCCACCGAGTCTCGGGTTGCCAGAGTTATGATGTCAGCACAAGAGACTATTCCGGGACATGCGGCCTCAAGGTTTGACTTGGCCTTGTCGATGAGGTCGAATCCTCGGACAGACTGGTTCGGAAAGGCATCTTTTTCCGATTGCGTAGTCTGCGTTGAGTCAATGAGTATGGATGCATCACAACCCTATAAACAATTTTCACCAAACAAAAGAATTAGAGCTTTGTAATCATGCATAAATGTGTAATTCTTTTAACATGAAACAAAACAGAACTTGGTGGTAAAATTATTTTACTTGTATTTGACCAAACTTGATTCTAATAAAAAATGTTTTGGAGATGGGGTAGGGTCGAGTACAAGAGTAGGTAGGTCAAAATTGGTGTAAAGTTTGAAATTATATGACTAAGATAATTGAGTTTAAAGTTAAGAACTCACGCACAAAATCTGAAAATCCCGACCCATTGCCATCATAGACTTAAAGTTTGATATTGTTGAAAATACAAGTTGTCTTGATATTTCGTTTTTTTGATGTTTTCTTATTTTTGAAAATTTTTTAAGGTAATAAAATCATGAAAAATGACATGCTTATGAAAAATATATACATAATTTATGACAAGTATAATGTGATAATAACGTTGGTAAAACATCACAACCACAAAAAGCCAAATCATTCTCTATAAAATTGTTGTTCATAACTGATATAGCTGTTCACCGCCAACACCATTGATTGAGATGTTAGAATATTTTTTTCCCACAGCTGATAACTTTAGAAAATTTACAACTCCATTACTAGATTCTTGATATGCATCACTTGATACTCTTATTAATTATATTTTGACTGATATAAAATCATCTCTCGATAATGCCATTTAAAGCTTTGCATGAAGTATTATAAAAAATTTTACCTTAACAAAGCAGTCATGGAAGTGCATGCGAAGCAAGGCCGGCGTTATGGAGCGGTCAGTGCTGAACCGCTGCATCACTGCTTGTCGAACAATCTGTTCAGCACGCGGGCAGGTAGAGCTGTAGAAGCCAACTCGAAGTTTGGCTGTGACAATGGGAACAAGAAGGCAAAGAAATATAAATGAGATCTTCATAGTATTTTTTCAGAAAATGATCCAATCTATGCTTTGAATGATATGAACTTGAGGATATATGCAGGGGGAGAGACGTTTGTTTGAATGATATGAACAAGAAGGCTCAGAGTGATATATATAGAGGGAGGGAGGGAGAGAGAGAGAGAGAGTGAGAGAAATCAAGAGGTATGTGGAGATAAGCAGCTGGCAAGTTGGCAACGGGCGTGGTCAAAGCCAACCAATGAGAAGATGGATTTTGAGCAATATCTTGGATGCTTCTTCTTTCTTACTTTCTAATCATATGTATGAGTTAAAATATTGAAAGAAATAGTAATCCCATGCCCAATTTTTTATTTTTGTCAACTCTAACATTCTTATCCATTTTAATACATTTTCATGGGAAAAGTATCAGAGACTTATTCTAGGCATATATTTGAACGTTCAACATAATTAATTTAATTTACTTTTCCAAACGTAATTGAGAGATTAATGTCCAATTTAAAATGATTGATTCTTTTTTAAATGAACTAATTTACACTTCATATTTATTTAATTTCTTAATTGATGTTATGAATTAAATTAACAAAGCATGAAAAATTAATAAACAAAAAATGATAAAATTGAAACTTCATGACTAATTTGATACAAGTCGCAAACTACAAATATAATTTATAATTTGTTGATTTTTATATCAAATTCTGTTATTGTCTGAAGTGTTGTGGCATTTTTTTTAATGTCATTTACATATCAATAAGACTATGGAGCCTCTCTAATTTACCCGGAAATTACAAACTGGACAAATGGCAACCCACCTCAAAGTAGAGGCTTTTAAGGAAAAAGTAGAGTTCCAATTAATTAGGTTATCAATTTGTTGTTACTATATAGAGACAAATAGAGAAAATAGATATCTATTTCTTTTCTTTTCTTTTTTTTTCTCCCCCCTCAAAATATGTCTTAGGATTGTAGCACCATGATACACACAACTAAAAAATAAAATAAAATAAATACATGATCCAAATATATATATATATATATATATATATATATAATTTTGTGCGGTTGAGTTTTTAGAATTTGTGTCCTAATTTCTTTTTTCAAAGGATAAAAAATAGTTTGACAAAAAATAAATATTAAAAAACACATTTTAAAAATTATTGTTTACCAAAAAAGGAAAAATCATATAAAAAGAATTAGTTTTTTTTACTTTTTTTTCCAAACTAATTTCTAAATATTTTTTAAAAAAATAAAAAATAAAAATAAAAACTCAAGCAAACAAATTGAATGAGAAACATTGATATAGGTTCATTGATTTTTTAATCAAAAGAAAAGAAAAAAAAATGTTGATATTTAAAGATGAATTTATTCTTTTTGTAAATTGTTTATATAAGGCTTAACTTAATTAATTGGTAATCAAATATTTATGTGAGACTCCTTTTTTATTTATTTATTTAATGTATGTGAGTTTTATTTTGGGGTTTTTTTTTTAAGGTCCTTGATATTATGATTTTATAGCATAAAAGACATCAAATATTTTTATGATGTCTAAGGTCCATGAACAATATTTTCATAATGTCTAAGGCCCCTCAACCTTGATCCAGAGAAATTTCAGTCCAGAGAAAATTGGTCCAGAGAAATTTCAGTCCAAATTTCTCTGGAAAATCTAATTATTCTCAGAAAATTTTCAGATCTACTGCTACTTTTAGCATGCAAAATGCCCATGATTTTGTTTGGTATTGATTAGTACTCTTTCTCTCTTGCAGTTTTTTCCCATTGTCTTAAGTTTATGTCCAGAGAAAATTGGTTCAGAAAAAATTAGTCCAGAGAAAATTCATATCACAGAGAAATTTGATTCAATTTCTCTGGACTTTCCAGAGAAATTTTAAAAATTTCTCTGATTTGAGAAAGGAAGGGAAAATTAGAATAGAATGGTTGAGAAGTTAGGTCAAAATTCACGAAGTCTTTGCATCTGAAATCTGAATAGATGAGGGTTTCTGTGCTATGAGGAGTTTGTTTTCTGCATTTCAATCTTCAGAATTCCAGGCAGGCGATTGGTTAATAAACAAATGGACAGAGAACTTGTTCTGTCTCCTCTCATCGACGCACTGATAGGCAAACTAAATTTGCTTTCCGATGATGCTGCTGCCGGCGGCGGCAACGATCTGGTCCCGATGCAGTGCGACCTCACAAAACTTCGGTTCACTATCAATCAAATCGTCGAGGTAGTGGTTGTTGCAGAACATAAACTTTTCTTCAAGGAAATCGCCAACAGTGAATGGCTGGAGGAAGTTGAGGAAGCAGCTTATGATGCGGCTGATCTATTGGATTTGATGATAGAAAACAATAATTTTTGCAAGACCTTGTTATCCAGAAGCTTAATTCTATCACCTGTGTCTAATTTGTTGGGTATGGGGGGTGAGGGACCTTAGACTACAAAAGAATATATTGTGGACCTAATCCATTACTAAAAGGTGGATAGGGACCTTAGACCGATTTTCCCTTTTATTAATAATCACTTATTTAGATTCATATTAATTTATTCTCTCTTTATATGAGTAAATTGTGTTGTGGTTTGGGGACTCGTTATGGTATTGAATTGAAAGGTGTCCAATTGTCCTTCTATAGCAAGGTTGGTAAATGTGGGAGTATATGAAGGTGTCTTATCGTTGAATGACTTGTGGGATATTGATATATGATGATGTACACGATGGATGTAATTTCTATGTCATGAGTTGTCAGTGATATCATAATCGGTTATTTAATTTTGTGGAATGGTAGATGGGTGGAAATGAGAGTGCAATCAACTATACGGAAATTGTTTTGTGAAATTAAATGGATTTGAGAAGATTATTTCTTTGAGATATGAGAAATGACTCATAAAAATAAGAAAAGAAATGAGTTTTATTGTGTTATTAAATATGAATCCCCTTTAAAAGATAAACGCACGTATGTGTATTTTGAATATAAAATAACACCTTATGTATGTGCTTATAAATGGAGCATCATGATCATTTTTATCAATGAAATGTTATTGTTTAGAACCACTGTGGATCTCTACTGGATCATTACGTTCATCCTAATCGTTGAATAATTTTTCAGGTACAGAGTTGGTTACAACGGTCAAGGATCAAGAGGTTGATTTTTATTGACGGTTAAAGTGTTGTAAAAATGACATTGTTTCTTCATTGTAATTATTTATTTTGTAACATTCTACGCAAGCCTAAGGGCACAGATTGTAATCTGTTGTAATCGTGTATTTCATCATTTGTATTATATGCGAGAATATTTCGTTTATTCATTGTAATCTCGCTTCTACACTTATGTTATATAATTGGACTTTAATGAAGAATTTGATAATGTATCCGAATAATAAAATTTGGGGGGCATTATAGTTACTATGTGTGTATATATATATATATATATGTTTCCTTTTAAATAAAAACAACCTTCATATTGAGGTGTGCTGCCATGTGGGCTGTTAGTAAATTTTTGGGTAAATTATGGAGGTTCCCTAGACTTATTGATGATATTAGCTTCCCGATGGCCCAATGACTAAAGAGAGAAGTAGTCCGTATGTCTTAAACCACTCCCATGATGTCTTTAATCTGCAAAATAAGACAAGAAGGATTCATCGATGGGTGTCTTCCTTTTCGATCCTCTGATGGAGAAGTTAAGACATCTTGCTTGAGGATATAGATGATATGATAATAGTGTGTTGAATGTGTCGTACATGGGTAGGGTTTCTTACTTGTTACCTCAACAGATTTGTGGCATCCCTCTTAGAGGGTGCATCATGGGGTATTTGATTTGGGAACTGTATTTTAACATCCCTACGGGGTCAGGTAGTAGGTGAGGGTCCAAAGTTCTAGTGTTGTCTGACCACCACTTTTGGTGCTAGTAAGGTTTAATGGGGAATTGACCTTACTATTGGGTTCGGTCACCTTGGTCCTCAAGTTAGATGATCGATCGAGCAGGTTTGTATTGTTGAGATTGGCCTTCTCTCTCCAAGGAGGGTGTGGTCCAGATTAGGGTCTTGGGTCTTTGTGTCAAGTTGGGCCCCGGTCATCAATATCGATAAAATAAATGAAAGATGAGCTAAAACATCAAATAAATAAAAGATAAGTAATTTGAATATAAAAATTTGATGATCATAGCATTCGGTTGAAGGAAATTCTTGTTAAAGATAAATATTTCATAGAAAATAATAGTATTTGTTAGGTCCCTTGATTGTCAAATCCGGGTACAAAACTTTGTGTTGAACAAGTTGTAATTTTCCTGTGTTTTTGTTTTTCCCGCCTGAGCGGGACCATTGGCGCTCGAGGGGATATTGGGGTCTCTCAGTATTTGTCAGGTCTGTAAAAATACTGGAAGGTGTGATTTTGCGCTCGAGCGGGTCATCAAGCGCTTGAGCGGAACTCTGTTTTGTCGCACGCAGATTTTGCTGAAGCCGCTCGAGCGGGATGTTGGCCGCTCGAGCGGAGATCGCGGACTCAGGTTGCCTATTTATACTTGTTTAGGCTGTTTTTTAGGACTACTTTTCCTAGATCTTATGCAAGAGTCCTAGGGTTTTGTTTGAAGTTTTCTTCTGAGGTTTTTTGTGAGTTTTTCTTTGATGTTTTGAGAAGAATTCTTCACTCATGATCTAAAGATAAATACATCAAGGAGTTAGTTACTTTAAATTCAAGAGAGAGTTCTCTTCGGTGGATTCCGAAGATTCAAGCGTAGAGTTTCAAAAGGCGTTTGATTCTGTACGTAGTCGTTAATTCGACAAGTGAAGTTGTGGATTCAACTTCAGGATTGATCAATTCTGAGATGAAGGCGTGGTGAAAGAGTTGCAGAAGATTTGAAGACAAATTGACTGAGTTGGGTAATTTGTGTATTATCTTTGTAATCTTTCTTTCTTCAGTAGTGGATTGATTAGTGGCGTTTCGCCCGTGGTTTTTGATTACAATTGAAGGTTCTTCAATTGTGATTTTTTCCACGTAAAAATCGTTTGTGTCGATTTATTGTTTATTCCGAAAAACAAACAATCTAAATCACTTTCGTAAGTGCTAGTTGATTTAGATTGTGTGTTTTGGATAATTGGGATTTGGAATATTATAATCTTGATCTAATCACGAATCACTTAGATTTTCAATATTATTTTTTACTGGGAAAGGTAAGGAAGTATCAAACCAGAAGATAATAAATCCAAATAATGACAAGGACAATGATAATGAAATGAAGCCCATGGCTTCTTTGGTTACATGCAATTATAAACACTTTTGAAATTTACTTTTGTTAGATTATGAAATTAAATATATAAATATTATTTAATTTATAAAGAAAAAAAAAAGTGACATGTACCACTTATATGAATAAAATCAATTTAATAAAATTAATATTAATAATTAACATGGCTTATAATAAGAAATTATTTCATTATACATTGTGAAATAATATTGAAGTAGTTTTTTCTTTTTTTTAATTAGCTATTGACATAGGTGAGAAGAAAATGAAATCTTCAATCTTATTTAACAATCAGTTAGTACATCTATATTTATAATACAAGAGTGCAACCTAACCAACTAACCAACTATTAGCTACCATCTATACAATCTATACATTCATATATCTCTCTAACTAATTCAGTTAGAGAGAGGGAAGTTATCCTCTGCTTTTCTTGCTTGAGCTTGGTTTGGTATATTCTTATCAAGCCCCCGCAAGTGAATGCGTAAGGAATGCACCATAAGCTTGGGAAGAAGATAAGAAAATTGAGCCACGGGAAGGGGTTTGGTAAATAGATCAGCCACCTGATCGGAGGAAGACACATGTTTAACCACAACTTTGTGAGAGAGAACTTGCTCCCAAATGAAATGATAATCCACATCGATATGCTTAGTACGGGCATGGAAAACAGGATTAGAGTCAAGAGATATGGTAGAGAGATTGTCACACCATAAAACATGAGTAGTAGAAGGAAGAGAAAGCTCTTGAAGAAGCATGCGAAACCATTGAAGTTTAGCGGAAGCTTGAGCAAGAGCCCTATACTCTACTTCAGTGGAGGACCGAAAAATAGTTGATTGTTTCTTTGAAGACCACGAAATCAAGTTAGGGCCGAGAAAGACACAATACCCAGTGGTAGACTTATGATCAAGAACATCGCCGGCCTAATCCGAATCAGAAAAAGCATACAAATCCAGAGAGCCCAGAGTGAAGAATAAACCATGATGAAGAGTACCCTGAATGTAATGAAGTAACCTCTTGACAGTATTGAAATGAGCAACAGTAGGAGCATGTATGAACTGGTATGCATGGTTGACAGTAAAAGAGATGTTAGGTCTGGTAATGGTGAGATATTGTAAGGTTCCAACAATACTTCGATACAAGGATGGCTGAGAAAAGGGCACCAAAGTGTCTGAAGGAGGATCGGATTTAGAGGCCATGGGCGAAGAACATGGTTTACAATTGATCATACCAGCCTTGGTGAGAATATCAGTGGCATATTTGTGCTGAGAGAGAAACAAATCAGAGACAATGCGAGTCACGGAGATACCAAGAAAATAGGAAATATCACCCAATTCTTTCATGGAGAAGGCTTTGTGCATATGATGGATAAGAGAAGTGATATGAGCAGCACTATTTCCAGTAATTAAGATATCATCCACATATATCAAAAGAAAAGTAACAGTGGTAGAAGTTCGCTATATGAACAAAGAAGAATCACAACGATTATTCGTGAAGCCAGTGGAGAGAAGATAAGAAGAAAAGGTTGAATACCAAGCTCGAGGAGCTTGCTTAAGCCCATAGAGAGCCTTTTTCAGTTTGCACACATGTTGAGGAGAAGAACTTTCAAAACCTGGAGGTTGCACCATATAAACTTCTTCCTGAAAAAGACCATGGAGGAAAGCATTTGAAATATCCAATTGTTTAATGAACTAATTAAAATGAAGGGCAATGCTAAGGAGAACCTGGACTGTAGGTTGCTTGGCAACAGGGCTAAACGTTTCATGATAATCAATGCCTTCCTATTGGAGATAGCCCTTAGCTATAATACGAGCTTTGTGGCGAGCAATGGAGCCATCAGAATTTTTTTTCAAGCGAAACACCCACTTACAGCCAATGGCTTGCTTGTGAGGAGGAAGAGGAACAAGAGACCAAGTCCCTGGGTCTTGTAAGGCTTGAAATTCCTCTTGCATGGCTTTAGACCATTCAGGAGTTAAAGCAGCTTTAGAGAAACAAGTGGGTTCAACAAGAGGAGAAATACTAGAGAGAAGAGCAGAAGAAGAAGACTTGGACCTGGTAGTCATTGGATGAATATTGAGAGAAGAATGAGAAGGAGTAGCAGGAATAGGATGCACAAAAGGAAGATCAATAGTGAGAGAGGAAATGGGAATAGAGGTAGGGACAATAGAAGATGGAGACAAAGTAGAGGCTGGCAGACTAGGTAAGACAGTAGCAGCAGCAGCAGGCTAACTAGCAGCAGCAGACTGAATAGCAGCAGGCCAGCTAGGAACAGCAGCATACTGAACTGCTGCAGGTAAAGCAGAAACAGTAGGAGCAAAAGACTGAATGGATTCAGCAGATGGCTGAACAGAAGCTACAGCAGGCTGAGAAGAGGACCAGAAAAAGGAATGTAGTTAAGGAAGAGTAGGTGGAGAGTTATGTGTAGAGGTAGAAATAGATGAAGTAAGAAAAGGAAAGAGTGATTCATCAAAAGTAACATGCTGAGACAAATAAATTTTTCTAGAAATAGGATCAAGGCAACGATATCCCTTGATAGAGGGGTGATAACCAATGAAGACACAATGAATGGACTTAAGGGCTAGCTTATGAGAAGCATAGGGTTGAAGCCAGGGAAAGCACCTACAACCAAAGCTTTTAAGAAAAGCAAAATCAAGGGAATGATGAAACAGGACCTATTCTGCCGGAGAAGTAATTGTGTCGTCCGAGGCTTCTGGCCCAGGCGGTTTTGCCTGTTCTTAAGGGTCCTTCGAGGTAGAGGGAGATTGGGCGGATGGGCCTCTGCTCTGGTTCCTGTTATCAGAGGAGGAGGAGAGTTCTATAAGGAGTTTGATTTTGAAGTTTAGAACTAGGCAAGCTGTTAATAAGAAAAACAGAAGTAGCAAGAACATCAAACCAATAAGCAAGAGGAAGGCCTGATTATTGTGGCAAAGTAATGGTGGTGGTGACAAGATGCCTATGTTTCCTCTTAGCAACTCCATTTTGGAGAGGAGTGTGTGGACAACACATTTGATGAATAATGCCATGTGTTTTAAGAAAAGTTTCAAACTGAGAACTAGTGTACTCTCCACCACCATTAGTGCGAAAAATTTTAAAAGTAGTCTCAAATTGATTTTCGACAAACACCTTAAATTCCATAAATTTGGAAAACACCTCACTTTTATAACAAAGAGGATAAACCCAAGTAAATTTGCTAAATTCATCAATGAACAAAACATGGTATTTAAATCCAGAAATAGATGGAGAGAAAGGGCCCCAAACATCACTATGAACAAGGGAAAGGGGCTTATTTACAGTGGAATTAGACAAAGCAAAAGAAAGTCTGTGACTCTTGGCCACACTACAATGAGGACACAAATTCTTATTAGAAGATGAAGTAGTAGGCAACTGAAACTTATTAACAAGATATTGCAGCTTTTGTGGAGATGGATGACCAAGTCTGGTATGCCATGTAGCAGTAGCCATACAAGCAGGAAAAGAATGCTGTGATGATGAAACTTGTGAAGAAGATGAAGGCCATTGATAAAGGCCATGACTATAAATACCTCTAAGGAGAGGTATCTTGATAGTCTTGTCATGAACCACAAATGATTTGTCATCAAAAGTAACAGTGCAATTATTATCAGAAGTCAATTTATGAACTGAAAGTAGATTAGATGAAATATGTGGAACATGAAGACCATTAGTCAATTTTGAAGGAAAAGAAGGAGTTGGAAGAATACCATTGTCAGTGTTGTGAATAGGAAGATGACTACCATTCCCAAAAGTCACATGGTCTTGGCCATGATAGGGACTATAGACTTGGACATTATTAAGATCAGGAGTTACATGATTTGTGGCAGCAGAGTCCACATACCAATTAGATGAAGCAGAAGATGAAGATCCAAGAAAAGCAGGTTTGTCAGTTAGAGTTTGTGTTGAATAGGAAGTATCCAATCTGTGCCAACATTTAAGAGCAGTATGATTTGGTTTGCCAAATATCTGACAGAAAAAAGAAGAGGAAGATGGATGATGAAAAGATGAAGATCTTCATCCTCGACCTCGACTGAAAGTATTTATAGAAAAATATCTACCTCCTCCTCTATGAGAAGAGCCTTTGTATGATGATCTATTTCCACAACTACCAGTCTGATAAGAAGATGACTGGTTTGGAATCTCATTTCGAGTTGCAGTGTAAGCAACAGTAAGATCTAAGGAAGAGGATTTATGATCCGCCTCAATATGCAAAGCTTCTGAACAGAGAACAAAAGCAAGATCCTCCATGGTGATGGCCTCTGATCGAGCTCGAATAGCTACTTTTAAAGCATTATATTCAGATGGCAATCCATTTAGAGTAATCAAAACTAGATCCTCATCCTCAATAGGAGAGGCAACAAGTGCTAGCTGATCAGCAAGACTCTTGATCTGAGCAAGATAGTCTTCCATGGACTCAGATTTCTTCATGATACTACTGAGTTTGTTCTTGAGTTGGTGTATGTGAGATCTGGAGAGTGATATGAAGCGTTTATCAAGATATTTCCAGATTTCTTGACAGCTTTTGCAATGAACCACAGATGTAAACACCGTGGGAGTTAGAGTTGCTGTAATACAACTTAGCAAATGTGAATCGATCTGTGTCCAACTCAAAAACTCAAGATTGATAACATCTTTGCCTTCTGAATCTGTGATTGTTGCAGATGGACAAGCACAAGTACCATCCACGTAACAGAGAAGATTTGTGGCTCTAAGCATATTTTGGAGATGTGTTTTCCAAATGATGTAATCTGTAAAATCCAATTTGACAGTGACAAAAGAATGAGATTTGAAATCAGAAGTACGAGATTAGGAGGAAGATAAGCCATTGAAATAGATTCAAGAACATAAACTCAAGAATTTAATGTGAGAAAGCAGATGAAGAAGGACCAATACTCGTTTGAGTAGATAGGCTCTGATACCATGATAAGAAAATGAAATCTCAATCTTATTTAACAATTAGTTAGTGCATCTGTACTTATAATACACGAGTGCAACCTAACCAACTAACCAACTATTAGCTGCTGTTTATACAATCTATACATTCATATATCTCTCTAACTAATTCAGTTAGAGAGAGGGAAGTTATCCTTTATTTTTCTTGCTTGAGCTTGGTTTGGTATATTCTTATCAATAGGTAGTTACTAAAGTGTGTTTTTCTTTTTCTTTTTTATTTTTATTTTAAAATTAGGAATAATATAATATGTATGTTATTTATAAATTCTAATAAAATATAAGAGATAATATGTAATTTTTCAAAATTTAAGAGGGGCTAGGTCCATTTGCGGTCCCTCCGTACTTCTGCCACTGTAGTTTGCGGTGGGTAAGGATTTACATTTTGAGAGGGAGACATCAGAGAGAAAATGAAGGATAATTTAGTTATTTTATATTTTTCTCACCATTTTATAACTAATTGACATTTTTTCATGTATATTGTAATTATTTTAGATTCTTCACATTTTACAAATCTTTTTGATTAATTCATTTATTTTAGGAGAAATTATAAATTAATGATAATTTTCAAAATAATTACAAATTTATAATATTAACTATTAATTAAAAGCTAATGTGTGAGTAGATTTCCAACCACATTGCCAAACTAGTGTTCAACTAGAGAGCACTGGCAGAATAGATGACGCCTGAATGACTTGTCACAGAAAAGAAGAGATTACTGCGGTGGTTCGTCCACCAGGGAGCACTCAGACGATCAAGTCAGTAAAATATCTCTCAAAGATAGAAAAAGTGCTTAACTCACTTTTCAAAGCATAAAAGACATACCTTAGACCCATGGAGGTGCCTCCCTTTTATAGCTAACACAATCCTAGTCCCAATAGAAGCCTAGCTCTAATGGACTTAGGATTACTGCTAATCTTGGACTCCCAGTAGGATTAGGATAAACTCTCTAAGAGTCTTATCTTTACCCAAACTGAAGTCTTCTCTTATTCTAGGACTCTTGTCCTTTATCCGCTTATCCCGGATTCCCGTATTCTCGCAAAGAACCTCGCCCTAGCCGAGATCATCTCAGCGCCAAGACCAGGACATGTGGCACCTCGGCTGGCACTTCGGTGCCACCCCGGCCACGTGTTCGTTATTCAAAAATTATGTCCCCACAACTGCCTCCTAGGTTCTAGTACCTGGGCATCCTGAGGTGATGGAACCTATATCATTCCTTCCTTTAATCATGACCCCAGTTTGACTTCAACTTGTAAATTTTTCATAAATTTCAACAAGTGTTAAACATGACCTTGGTTTAACTTTAACTTGTAAATTTTTAAAATTTCAACAAGTGTTAAACATGTCCTCTGTTTAACTTCAACTTGTAAATTTTTAAAATTTCAACAAGTGTTACATGACCTCGGTTTAACTTCAACTTGTAAATTTTTCAAATTTCAAAAAGTGTTAAACCAACCTTAGCTTGTAAATTCCAACTCCCAAACATCATTCTCCAACCCTCTTTGATTCTCCATGCCCGCCCTCCCATGAAGGCTAGTGAGAATGCCCCTTTGCCCTGTTGTGCTGAGGGACTGCGGGAACTATGTTCTACCCCCCTTTCTGGGCATCTTTTTTGGCCGCTGGAATCAACCTATCTTGTAACGGAAATGGTGGCTGCATGACGTTGTTTTGCACCTTGAAATTGACAACCATTTGCAGGTCCACCAATTTGTTCGCCATTCCCTTCACCTTGTCGTCCCATCACAGGCATCTATCTTTCCATACCTGGAGGTCGTCCTCGTTATAATACCCGCTTCGGTCCGATTTCTTTGGCACGTTGCCCTCTTGGCTGACGTCATTTTCTGCGTGATTCTTATCACGAGTCTCTTCGTTGCAGTTGTCTTCTTCGACGTCAAGGTCTACATGTTTCCCACTTCCAGTAGGGATGTCGTTCCCAACCTTTTCTTTCTATCCGTTGCTGGCCATCTATTCTCATTTCTTTCCCACAGACGACGCCAAATTGTGTGAATAGATTTCCGACCACACTGCCAAACTAGTGTTCAACTGCAGAGCATTGGCAGAATAGATGACGCCTGAATGACCTGTGACAGAAAAGAAGAGATTCTGGCGGTGCTTCGTCCACTTGGGGACACTCCGACGATCAAGTCAGTAAAATATCTCTCAAAAATAGCAAAAGTGCTTAACTCACTATTCAAAGCATAAAAGACATACCTTAGACCCATGGGGGTGCCTCCCTTTTATAGCTAACACAATCCTAGACCCAATAGAAGTCTAGCTCTAATGGACTTAGGATTACTGCTAATCTTGGACTCCCAGTAGGATTAGGATAAACTCTCTAAGAGTCTTATCTTTACCCAAACTGAAGTCTTCTCTTATTCTAAGACTGTTGTCCCTTATCCGCTTATCCTGGACTCCAGTATTCTCGCAAACAACCTCGGCCTAGCCAAGATCATCTCAGCGCCAATACCAGGACACGTGACACCTTGGCTGACACTTTGGTGCCACCTCGGCCATGTATTCGTCATTCAAAAATTATGTCCCTACAACTAATTTTTCAAACTTACACTAAATTAATATTTGTTATTCTTCCCTTTTTTGGCGGATAAAAAGTCTACATACACAGTCCGGAAAAGAGAAGCATATTTTATGCAACTTAGAGAGTTACACATTTTGGAGAGTTGAGTCGCCAAGATTGCAAGGTGGGAAGTCAAAAATGGATCACACTCATATATATAGTTTAGTTATAGTCAGAATGAGAGAGCAACCTTACGGTTTCTTATTTTTTTATATTAAAAACTTAATTTATGCACATGTAACTGACGTGATGTGAGAGTGTTGGTGTGAACAATGGATGTTTATCTTTTGTCTCTCCCTGCTGTCTCATAATACTTTGTTAGCAGTAACTTGTGCTATACATGAGATTTTATACATTAAAAAAAAAAATTATTATAATTATTTTAAAATGATTTAATATTTATAAGTTAATTTTTATATTTTTAACTTTTTATATTATTAATTTAAAAAAATTAAAAAAAATATATATATATATATATATATATATATATAAGTCTAAAGTGTAATTTTGATAATTTGTATTATCTAATTAAATGAGATTAAATGAGTTATGACATACATTTTCTTGTTATAAAAATATACAAATTTAAAAATTATAATCGAGACAAATATATAATTTTGTTATTAAATGTGAAGTGAAATGATATTTGACAATAATTAATATGATATTTTTATTATTAATCCAATAATTTAAGTTACATTTATTTTGATTTTAATTTCATAACTAAAAATACAATATGAATATAATGCACACCTGGATTTCTAGTCTTTAATAATAAGAAGGTTTCAAACTTTCATTATTTTCTTTTAATTTTTTTTATCTAATTTGATTTTAAATTTGAATAAAATTTTTGATTTTATATGAATTACTTTAACTTTTTCATTAAATTTTCATCAATTTTTAAAGGAATTTCATTCTTATCCCATTTTTTTTCTTTCCACCAATTTTGATGAAAAAACAATAATTTTCAACATTTTATCGTTTTAAATTTTTATCAAATTATAATTTGATAAAAAAAATATTAAGGGTTGAAGATTCTCTTAATTGAAATTATAGTGAAATAACATCTTGAAATAATCAAAACTTGAGTATGTGATTGGTTGAAATGTATAGTTTAATTAATTCTCATATTTGTATAAAAATTGACACTTATGATTACATTATTATAAGTCAAATTATGAAAAAAAAATTTGAGGTCCCAAACATTTTTCATTTGTAAATATCCTACATATTAAAAAAAAAATTAAAAATGTGTAACTTTTGGATATGTGTTTATCAATTTTGTCTTATGGACATAAACAACTAATGTTTCAATTTAAAAATTAAAAAGTAAAAAAAAAATAGATTGGATTTTTAGAGATAAAAGAAGTCATCTAACTCTTGTTTATACTATTTAAGACGGACTATTTAATCACATAAAAAATAGAAATTACATGTAGACATTATCCCTATATATTATACTATTAGATACAACTATAGCTGTAACAAATTAACTATAATATATATGAAAAATTATTTTAAGTTTTTATTTTCAATTAATTGAATTATAATTAACAAACTAACAAATATTAGCAATTGTGTAATGGGATAGAAAGAGAATAAAAATAAATAACACAATGATATTTAAAAGTTTTAAATTTACCTAATGTTATAGTAAAATCTTGAATTCTCAATAAATTTTCACATTTTCTATAAAATAAAATGACAATAAAAAATAAAAAATTTTGATATCAATCTTTTTACTTCAATTTTATGGTCTTCATTGAAGAAAATAAAATCCGATCAGAATCTTTGGTACAAAACGGACATAGATACTTCGATTGCAACTATAATCACCAATAATTATTCTCTACCATGCAAACCTGTAAACAAACACATAAACCTTACTAAAATTGAAACCGAAACCAAACCAAACCAAAGCCAAAACCAAACTAGCAGCAGAGAAAGAAGATCACATATGAAAAAAATAAAACTAAAAAACAAATAAATTTATGGAATGAGAGAATGTTACCTCCAACAACTTAGACCTCACTTAACCCAATCCGTTAGCTCATCCGCTAGTGCCCGCGAAATCTAGGAGTTTGGATGACTAATAAGATTATTCTTTAAGTAAGATCTAAAAATTGATTAATTTATCCCATTAAGTTATTTAAAATTTTGATAAATATACATAAAAAAATAGATAATTATAATTCAAATTTAGATATTGTCATATTTTTTTTGAGATCCATGTCTAAATTCTTATCTTTTTAATTTTTATTGGGCAAATTATAGTGGTAGTCCCTGTAATTTACCTTTTTTCATTATGGTCCCTGCTGTTTCAATTTGATCAGTTTTGCCCCTTAATTTTACAGATTGTGTCATATTAGTCCAATAAATAACGATTGCTAAGTTTGATGGCCAGAAAATCAAATAATGTTTCAAGTTAATCCCTGTAGTTTACAAGATGTGTCAATTTGGTCCCTGTTGTTTTGAGTTTCCTATAAACTATAGAAACCAAATTAACAAATCTTGTAAACTACAGGGAGCAAATTGAAACATCATTTGATTTTATGTAGCGATTCCAGTTTTGCTACTTCGCTGAGTATGTCAAGGATCGAGCTGCCCGGTCAGTTCGCAGGGTTCCAGGGGGCAGCGCCCCTTGGCGTGTCCTAGGGCAGCGCCCTGGAAGGGTTGAGGGACAGCGCCCCCAAAGCGTAAATGCAAAATGCATTAGAAGTTGCTTGTTCGCTCGAGCAGCTGTTTATGCGCTCGAACGGAGAATATTTGGTTCCAAAAGTGTGATTTGTCTGCTAAAGTACTGGGAAAGTATATTTGATGCTCAAGCGGGGATTTCCATGCTCGAGCGGACCATATTATATCAGTTCGTGAATCTGATATTTCAGACCACTTTTGTATATCTCTCTCTAAAAACCCTTTCCTCTCCCTTCTCTCTACATTTCCTTACGCCAAATTGGATCAAAACCTTGATTTCTCAAGATCCATTAGAGTTCTGCCATAGGTTCTTCATCAAAGTTGGTTATCTTCTCGAGGGTTTCGTTGTGTGCGGTGAAGATCGAGTTTCGACACTGTTGATTTTGGGGTTTCATCTCATTTCTTCTTCAAAACTTACGGTAGGGATTTTCTTAGAGTTATATACATATATATTTGTAAGATCTATATGATTTTCGAAATCATCTTTCGATAGCTTTGAAAATTAATTGTTGATTCAAGAAATTGAGCGATTTTGAAAATGGGTTTGTCTCTTATTCTTTTAAAATGATCTTATGAGTTTTGATCTTCGTTGATTAAAGAAAAGATGATTTTGAAAAGTTTTCTTTCAAAAGATTTAAGTTGTATAGTTTTGGTGAAAAAACCTAGAATTTGGGGATTTTTTTTAAAGGTGACTGAAAATCTATGAATGATATTGTTATATTTATTTTGTATGTCAAAATAAATGGATATTTGGAAAATTTCTTATTTATATTATATAAATTGTCACACCCCAAATTTTAATTAGTCGAAAACATTATCAAAGCCTTTAAATTAGGTCCATTTTATTTATTTATTTATTTATTTTCATATACAAATATCTATTACACTTGAGTAATAGAAACACAATGAAACATGTTCTCTCTCTCAATGAATATTACAATGACAACAATACATGCCAGTCTCCTATTGTGCTACAAATAAATAAATACAAATACAAGATCCATTTCCTTTACATCTATTACAAAGTTATACAAAGGGACTCAAGAACTCCATAAATCTTCAATCAAATAATCCAAACTTTCTTCCTGTAAAAAGGTAAAACAACCATGGGGTGAGCACTAATGCCCAGTAGGAATCTCATAGTTCTCAATCAATAACTAACACATAGATAGAAATGATCATGCATGTAGGGTGATACCATATAGTAAAGTGACATTTTGTAAATTCAAATTATTATACGAAAAGTATCTTTTCTTAAAATTTCACTTGAACATTTAAGAAAACTCCCTACCATAAATGTAGTCTCTCATCATTAGCAAGCCATAAATTCTCTTTGAAAACAAGTACACTTAAAGAAGAACATCATCTTAAATTTATCAACCCGATTCCAAATTATTTCTCATTTTGTTTCCATTTTAATATTTCACATTTTATTTCCATTCTAATATTACCATACTCCATAACATCAACATCCAAAAGATTAGGGTTCAACATAACACAAGAATTACAAACCCTTTTTTAATTCAATTTCCCAATTACTTACAAAACAAAACTCATAATCTCCCCTTTTGTCACAAGTAATCCATTGAGTTCATCATCACTCGCCCTTAATCCAATTACCCACATGATGCCAATTTCAATCCTTAGTTCATTTTCCTTCAGTTCATTTTCAATTCATTTATTCTTCTCAATTCATGAGTCAATTTCATTATTTCACAACAACCAAACTGAGACTACAACTCAGTTGAAAAATCTAGAAATCCCCTAGATGTTGATTTGTGATTATGTGTCAATTTTAAGCAGTAAACAACAATCCCAATCAAACAATTGAGACAAATCGAGACAACAATTTTACGTGGAAAAACCACAATTGGAGCACCTTCAATTGTGATAAAAAACCACGGGCAACAGTCACAAAACAATCCACTAAGAAGATATAAAGGAATTACACAGGTATACTCTCAATTACCTAGCGAATCCATGCCCAAATTGAACCAACCCCTATGTGCCTCTTCCAACCCCGTCTTTACCTCGGAATTGTCTTGACGATAACCCACTCCAGAATCTACCAAAGCTTCAGGCTCAAATTCTTTAGAATCCACCGAAGAACAACTCTCTCTTTTGTATAGAATGAACAAACGAACCTTTGATGTATTCTTCTTAACCCATGAGTTGAATACTCAATTAAACATCAAAGAAAACTAGCAAAGTATCCCCAGATATAAACCTTAATATTGAAAAAGAAGATCTGGAGCAGTAATCCAAAAATCTGACAGAAACCCGTACTCATAGAAGTCTAGAACTGCGAGGCTCGCTCGAGCGAAGCTTCTCTCGCTTGAGCGAGGAACCAAAAACGCGTGTTTTCCATAAGTGGCTTCGCTCGAGCCACGCACCCTTCGTTTGAGCGTACATTCATCTCTTTCAGGTTTATACACAAGCGCAGCCTTCGCTAGAGCGAGAACTCCTTCGCTCGAGCGAGCATGGGCGGACAAGCAACTTCGAATGCAATTTTGCATTTTGCTTCGGGAGTGCTGCCCCTCGACCCCGCCTGGGCACTGCCCCAGACCCGCCAAGGGGCGCTGCCCCTTGGACCCCCGCGAAGTGGCAATCTTGAAAGTATTAACATCTGCAAGGCACAATTCAGGTTGGATTCGCATCTAAACACTCATAGTCTCACTGAAATAAAAAGTGCGAAAACAAGTACAACTGAAAGGAGTTTTGTTAAACGGGATTGCCAAGAATAAAAACCGAACATCAGTGGTTTTCCCAATCATACAAAATACACATAAACACTTCAAACTGCCATTTTACGAAAATTTCGTCCACGGGATCGGCACCCATGTATAAATTTCGGGACTTTCACCCAGGACACTCCGGCCAACTTAGTTATAATGGAGTCCATCCCCTTTCTCCTCCCAAACAAACATACATACACAATGTATTTAATCACACAATCACACATGGAGTACATCCACTTTCTCCTCTCAAACAATCATACATATACAATGTATTAAAACACACAGTCATATTCAATGACAACCATTTCTCAGACTTATCATATTATTTACTCTTTTCAACTAACACAATACATGTGATCCAAAATATGATTTTCAAATGAAACAAGTGCACTTAAAACATAACACAAGAATTTTCAAAATCTCTTTCCAAAACATACAGTTTAAATTCTCAAAATCCATTGCATTCTCCATGATATGCATGATTTATAGATAGTCCCGTTTGCCTAGTCAACATGTAATTTCTACAACAATCATAGCTATCCTCCACCGATAGCCCAAAACAAATATGTCTAAACTGATACATGAATTCCTTTATAGATTTGTTTTTTTTTTCAAAATCTCAAATGGGAGTGATAATACATACCAAGCTCCACCATCATCATTAATAATCCTCCGATTTTACATTTGCAATGACAATTTTAATTATTTATACAAAATAACAATTTTATCCAATTGAGGCAAAACTCCCCTTTATCCAACTATCAACCCAAACTCAACACAACCCAACACAACTCAACTTTGTTCAACACAATTCAACATAGTCAAAACAATTCAACATAATCAACGCAATTCAACATAATCAACATTATTCAACATGCTTCAATTTAACACCACTAAATGTAATTCAACATAATTCAAGGTGAACTCTTAAATCCCCATTTCATCTTTTCATCCCAAGTCTCATGCCATCCATATCATTAACGAATCTTTTATCACAAATTTCATTTCATATTACAGCATGATTTACAATATCCATAACAAAGGTTCATTTGCTAATGTTAACATAATTTTCAAACACTTCCAAAATTCAATTAAACTTGTATATATACAATTTAACCTCTCAATTTCATGATTCTACTTTCAATTTGGGAAAAATCATTAATTATCATCATGAATCAACTTAGGGTTTTCAAGAAAAATTAAAACTTCTCACATCACCACTTTTTATTCCAAATTTCCCATTGATTATACACCCAAGATTCATAATCTACAATCTTAACCCAACAATTGAACCCCAACACTTCAAACCCTAAACCCCCAAATTCCATGATATAACACTATATGCTTAAAAATGGAGATTTTGTATTTATATAATCAAAATACCACAAATCTATCTATAAATGCAAGTATTGAAGAATAACTAGGACCCCTACCTCAAGAATCAAGTAAAAGAACGAAGCTCCAAGAAGAATCCTTCGCCAATCCAAAATCCAATTGGTTGAAAAGTGAGTTCTTCAAGCCTTCTTCACTTTTTGGTGGAAGATCTTGATCAATCCAAAGGGAAATGTGAGGCATTTGAGGTCAAAGACCTAGGGTTTTCGGACCTAGGTGAGAGGGATGAAGAGAGGAGATGAAAAGTGTGAAGAATGACCTAGAAAAGTCCCTTTAAACTTGCTGAATTCGTCCGGTCCGCTCGAGTGTCGCTTTTCCTGCTCGACCGTGCCTGCTTCCAGCACAGATTTCAAAACTTCAAACAGGTATAACTCTCCCATCCAGACACCGTTTTAGGTCGTTCTTGTGTCCAAATCAAAGCCCCGGAGACAAGCTTTCCAATGGTTCTAGTCTCACACCCAAATTCAAAGTGTGAAAAAAAGAAAAGGGCAAAAGAGTGACGACTGTTCGTAGGAAGATTATTCGAATTAAAGTTTTTGGTCCAATCTTACTTTACCATCATGTTACCACTTCAATCAATGACCCTAAATAAAATATGGAGGCTCCAAACATAATAATGAAAGGTCAAAAACAATCCCACTAGCCTCAGAAATTCAAACTCAACCAGGCAGACCGCTCGAGCGCCTAATCTTGCGCTCAAGCGCGCAGACCAACAAAGCCGGCCGCTCGACCACTCCTACGCTCGAGCGGAAATTCACAACTCTCAGAATTTTGGACAGACTGCAAAAGTACTGGAAGCCTCACAAGTCTGCTCGAGCGGAGGGAAAAATTTCTAGATTGCTACAATCTTCCCTCCTTAAGGAATTTCGTCTCCGAAATTGCATTCGTTCTCAAAACCATAACAAAATATAGCAACAAACCCCAATCTAATAATAAGGCATGACAACAACAATATATATTTACCTATCAATCCTTAACATCATTCAAGTACACCCCATATCAATTTTAAACCCAAAAGTACAAAGTGTTACATAAATGATGAATTTCAGGGAATATGAGAATTGTTGTTCATTTTGAAAATTATTGTTCAAAACGTTGAAATATTCTTGAAACAACTAATTGTTGAGGATACTTGATAAGAGGGAATTGTGTTATTCCTTGGATGATGAATTGGAATAAAAGTATTTATATTCATCTTGTGAAATTGGCATATCAATTCATTTAATTACATTAAACTTTGAAAGTTGAATTGAATACTTGCACTGAGAAAAGAATGTTGAGAAACAAGTTTTTATGGAATGGTTTTGGGGTAAATACGTTGGTAAGTCTTGATAGGTGGTGTAGATGATATTGAATAAGTTGGCCTGAGAGTCTGGGGTGAAAGACCGAAAACTCGCATGAATAGTGTCGAGCTTTCCAGTTATTACCGGTAAAAATAACAATTTGGTAGTACTTGTATAGTCTACTTACAGACACCAACTTAGGGATTACCAGAGTCATATTTACCGCCCTTGAAATAAATTGTTAAGTTTTAAACAATTGAAATTGCATGATATCATTGAGCATGATGGTTTTCAAAAGATGAAAATATGATTTATCTTCAAAAAGGGCTTAACATGACATGTGCATTTCATCCCTTGAGACTTGTATAAAATGTATATACTTCGTTAAGAATTTCTTACTGGGCTTTATGCTCACCCTACGGGATTTTTGTACAGGAAAAGATGTGGTAATCCCACCCAACTAGGGGCGTGGAAGTATGTGTGTTGGGAGTACAATGCTCTCGTTTTGCTGTGACTCTATGTGTAGGCCAAGGGCTGTGCTTGTGTGGGTTTGAATAACCGTTTTGTGTAACCAGGCTCAAGCCTTGGAAACTTGTAAACCCTTGGGGGTATTTATTTGTTTATTTACTTGTTGTTGGATTAACGTATTGTTGCATGAAGAACTATTGTATCATATAATGTAAGTTTGACGATTTATATTTGGTTTTCCTTGAAAGAGCCATGATTGTTGTATTATCATTTGGGCTAGAAATTTGGGGCGTTACATTTTCCATCCATCAAACTTAACCGCCGTTATTTATTAGACTAATATGACACAATCCATAAAATTAAGAGGCAAAATTGATCAAATTGAAATAACAGGGATCAAAATGAAAAAATGAGTAAACTACAGGGACCATTTGCATAATTTACCCTTTTTATTTTTGTGTGGTTTCTATTTGGTTTGTTTTTTTTTTTGTTTTTGTTTTTGTTTTTTTTTTCAATTTATTTAAGATGGAGTTGTGGGTTTCTATTTTTTTTTCGAATTTAATTTATCTATGGTTTCTATTTCTTTTTAATTATTATTATTTAGGTAAGTTATGATGTGAATTAGATATGTGATAGAAATGTGGGTTTTATTGATTTAAAGTATAATGGTGGGAGATATTTTGAAATTAGATTTGTTTAGATACACTTTAAAGATTTTTAAAATTTAAAATTGGATATTGAGATTTAAAAGAAATATTTTAACTGAATAAATAAAAATCAAATTTATTAATTTTATTTGTTTGTATATCTGACTTTTGTTTTTTTTTTTTGGTTTTGTTTTGTTTTGTTTTGTTATAATATAATATATAAGATATAGATAGATATTCACAACTTTTACGAAAAGCAATATTTGATTTTTTGGGGAAGAGAGAAGGTAAGCAAGTTTTAATATTTTTTTTTTTAAAAAATCGGTGACAGAGATTAGCATAGAGAGATTATGAAATATTTTTGATATATTTCCATTTGAAATTCATAAATTAAAGGATAATTATTATTTCTAAAATAATGAAATAAATAAATTAGTCAATAGTTTTTTTTTAAAATATATTTTATAAATGAAAAATCAATAATTTTAGAAAATTAATTGATTTGTCCTATTAAATGATTTAAAATTTTGATAGACATACATAAAAAAAATTGATAATTATATTATTAAACCATAAGTCAAATTTAGACATTGTTATATCTTTTTGAGATTCATATCTAAATTCTAATCTTCTTTTTTTTTTTTTTTTTGTGTGTGGTTTTTATTTTTTTTTTCAATTATTTTAGATGGAGTTGTGGGATTTTATTTATTTTTTTTAAATTTAATTTTTATGTGGTTTCTATTTGTTTTTAATTATTATTATTTAGGTAAGTTATGATGTGAGTTAAATATGTGATAGATATATGAGTTTTATTGATTTAAAGTATAATAGTGAGAGATATTTTCAAATCAAATTTGTTTAGATAGACTTCATAGATTTTTAAAATTTAAAATTGGATATTGAGAGACAAAAGAAATA
Organism: Camellia sinensis; assembly: GCF_055761805.1. Classification (NCBI taxonomy): domain Eukaryota; kingdom Viridiplantae; phylum Streptophyta; class Magnoliopsida; order Ericales; family Theaceae; genus Camellia; species Camellia sinensis. The sequence goes on from NC_138972.1 coordinate 69,193,447, forward strand.
TTTTAACTGAATAAATAAAAATCTAATTTATTAATTTTGTCTGTTTTATATCTAATTTTTAATTTTTTTTTCTTATGTTATAATATATAACATATAGACAGATATCCACAACTTTCATGAAAAATATTATCTGATTGGGGAGAGAAAAGGAATGCAAGTTTTAATTTATTTATTTTTTTGAAAATTTGTGACAGAGATTATGATGGAGAGATTATGAAATATTTTTGTTATCTTCCCATTATTATTTCTAAAATAATTAAATAAATAAATCAGTCAATTTTTAATCTATTTTATAAATTGAAAAGCTCAATAATTTTAGAATGAGAGTTTGGAGCTCTTAGGAGGCTTCTCATTAGAAACTCCATTTTTCTTATATAATATATAGATATAAATATTTATATTTGTTTTAGATTTTTTTTAATATACAAATTATATTTTTATATTTTTTATAGAAATAATTTAACAATCTCATCACAAACTATAGTGTATGGGAGAAGTTAAAAAGGGTGTTGTAGTAACTATGAGAGAAGTCAAAAAGGTTTGTGTGTTGGGAGAAGTCAATAAAATTTATTTGTGACAGACCTGCTCAATTAGTGGATGGGTGGTAAATTTAAGTGTCCATCAAAAAATTTTGGAGAGCAATTCCACTAATAGATCTCTGGTCTCTTTGAAAGCATAAGAATGAGTGTGTTTTTAGTGAAATCCATCCTAATTTTGCTAACTTGTGGGAACTAATCAAAGATCAGATTAGCTCTTTGGCTCAAAGCTTCACTTAAGGACTTCTCATTCTCAGTTAATGATGTTGTTCTCAATTAGAGGCAAATCAGGCTTTGATATTGAGGTTAGAAGGTGCCTGGGTTAGTTGGAGCATCAACAACAGCTTTCAGTGTTGTGGTTCATAATCTGTAGGGGCGAGCAGCAACTGCTGATCTCTGTCATTGGGTCGGCTTGGTGTTTTGTTGTTTTTATTTGCTGTGTTGTTTGGTTTGCTGCTGCTGTTTTGTTGTTTTTTCCTATTCTCTTTGGTTGCTCTTGATTGGTTTCTCTCCAATCTCAAGCATGTGCCATCCTGCTTTGTTAATGTAAGTTTGCATGTTTCTTGCTCTTTCCATCAATAAAACTTTATTTTGCCGATCAAAAAATAAAAAAATAAAAAAAATACAATGAGTTATAATTAAACACCACTTGAGGCATACTCAATTTTTTTTATTAAATAAATTAAAAACAAGTCATTTGAATATCTAAATGTAAAATAAATATTAAGTATAAAAGTAGTACTAAACTAATAAAATATACCGTAAATTAGGTGATGTTTATATATTTTTATAATCCCTAATCAGTCCCATCATTTATTTTCCATTGTCACAATTTCAGATTTTTTATTAGTTGATAATATCATAAAATGGTATTAGCAGTATAGTTTGTTGGGAGATAATTAAAAAAGAAAAGGAAAAATAAAACTCAAGAATTTGACCCTTATAATAAAACAAATTCAAAATTTTTAATTTTATAAATCTAAATCCTAATATTTTGATTTGTTTTTAATGTAAATTATTTGTCTTTTTTCATTAGGTAAAACCGACAAAAATAGATATTTTAATTATTAAACTCAATATAGTTGTACATAAAAATGTCTAAAATATTATTTTTATTAAGTTTAATAACTAAAACATTTCTTTTTATCATTTTTTTCTTAACAAAAATAGATAAATAGTTTAAATTGACAACAAATCAAAATATTAAAATTTAAATTAACAAAATTAAAAATTCAGAATTTATTTTGTTATAAGAGTTAAATATTAAGATTTTTTTTTTTTTTTTTGATGGAATATCAACCTTTAAAAAAAAAATATTTAAACTTGCGCCCAAAAAATAAAAACTGAGAATCCCAAATATGGTAAAGCAATACATTTGACAAGTTTTAGCAGCTTGCAGCACGCCACGTAGCGGCAGTCCCCCCGGTTTCGTTGTTACCTTGGCGTCTTCGCATCAATCCATCCTCCCAAGGCGGAGACGACAAAGCGTATAGTTGTATATGTTGGCTCCGCTGTCTCTCCGCGTATAACTTGTTCGGTTCCCATTAACACTAATAAGTGTAAAATTTACTTCATTGTAATTGATTTTAAATTTTAAATATAAGATTGAATCATTATGCATTAGAACCCAATCAAACTAATTCAAGCCAGTCCAACTCAACTCCACTCTAATTAAATCTAGTCAATAATCGGTTACTTCGAAATCAAAATTTATAGATATTATGATATTTTCTCAGAATGTCTTTTTTTATTGATCAAGAAAAAAAATTTTTGACATAAACCTTTAAATAGACAGCCAATTCAATTCTACCATGTATTGGGGCCACAAAATGAATAGTCATGAATTTCTTTTAAGAACTACCAATGTAATTTATTCTTTTAAAAATAATTACATAATTTCTTAATTAATTTTAAAATTGTTAATAAATATACCAAACAAATATGTACATAATTCTTATTTTTGTTATAATTTTTTTAAAAATATATTTATTAATTAAAAATTAAATAAATAGGTGGGTCTACTAACTCATGGATTGGACATGAACTAGATGATTCTCCAAGGACTAGGCTTAAATCAAGAATTATTGGCAAAAAAATCGACTTGAATTAAATTTTCTTAGCTATTTTTTAGTGTTTAATTCAATATTAAAACCCCTCAAATTTGCTCATATTAGTCATGAATTGATAAGTTATGATAAAATTTAAATTTATTAGGACTAGAATAGGACCTACAATTTAGGGTGATTCTATCTTAGATAATTTTTTCTCCATAAATATGTATAACTATTCATTTTATTGTTTTAAAGATAAATATATAGTTTTTTTTTTTAACTAAGTTTAAATTTTTTAATTATTATAAAAAATACTTACAAATATCTATTTACTAATTTAATAAATAGATAGGTCAAATGATTCATATAAGTTGGGAATAGATAAAAATAATTTTTAATGATTAGGTGAAAGACAAATTTGCATAAATCTAATATTAAACCTAAATTTAATATCACAAGTGAATTCTAATCCATTTTTACGTAAATCTTATAACATAAGATAAATTGTAAATTAATGCTAGACAAATCTTTAGACTTTACAAAACATGAAAAAACTAATATATTGACAAATGTAATTTACCACTATCATATTGTGGACTCGCTTTTTTTCACATCCCGCCTTTCAGAAAGGTTTGAAAAGAAGGTCTCACAGTTCAGACTACTGCGGTTTTGAATCTAATCTCACAAGTGCAATGTGAAATTGCTAAACACCAAAGAGTCTAAATTCGGCAAATCATTTTGGAAAATTGATTTTGAATCAAAAAGTGCCAAAATTGGACTGCTTTGCCAGATACAGAGTCACTACCTAAATATTTTATTTTGGAGAAACTTAAGAAATCCTGACTCGTGTCGAAAGCCACGTATCCGTCATCACCAAAGTTGTCTCGGCTCGAGAACTTACGTATGAGAGGGGAAGGTCATGAATTGAGCACCTCCGCTCGCCCAATCAAAGATCGCCTCTACTAATCATGATATGATTTTTTATAAATATTATGTGTTCTTATTCCGGTTATTAAATTAGCTTTACTATGTGATGCGCACAAGCAAGTATAGACTAGTTTGCTCAATTTGAAGCAATTCAACTCATGTTTGTTTGCGAAAATGATTTGAAATTGTTACCTCAAGTGGGCTTAAAGATGCGGTTTTGCCACCAAACATAGTGGGCTTAAAACATGATTTGTCACTCAACAAAGTGGACTTAAAACATATATTTGTTGAATCGTTCCAATTCAAACAACAAGCCTTTATCCACAGGCATTCATGCAGCTAATCGATTAAGCATATAGCTTCATGGTAAGCATGCTAATCATGGCAACATTCACACTTTATGCAAGTATGCTAAAGCATAAAAACTTACCTAGTACTCCAAGCTAAAACATAAACTAGTTAGAAAGATGCATGATTCTAACTATACAAGATGTCTAATGCAATACATACAATATGCATTTAATAGGCTCGGCTACTAATATGGCATATGGATCTATTTGATAATATGCGATTAAACATGTATTCAAATAAGTATTGAAATGACAATGCAGCTTGAATGATGCGCTGAATCTCGGTGCATGCAAGACAAGATGAATGTATGCAAGCATGCGATATGCTAATCGAAATATGATCCCTAATCAAACCATCAAAAGTGATTAAATAAAAGGGAGAAAGACGTGGGGTTGGAAAACATACACACACGCACGCACACTTATTACAACATTATGCCCCGCGAATGAGGGTTTGAATGAATAAGGGCTAACTAGCTACGCTAATTAAGCTAACTAATTATTACAAAACTTGAATAAATAGCTAAACTAATTAACTAATTTATTACAACACTTGAAATGAATACTAACTGTCTAAGCTAATTAAATTAAATTAGGCTAAGATAATTAAATATTACAACATCAACTAATTAGCTACAACTAATTAGACTAATTAAATATTACAACACAATTTTGCTATGCTAATGACAAAATGAAAACAATCAAACGCATTCGATATCAGCACCAAGGAAGATGGATGGTGGTTGTATGTGCATCGCCTGAAAGCTGCTCTGTCTGCCCCAGACTGCTTTTTGTTTCACCTTCAGTCACTGTCTCTGCTTCTGCAAAACTGCACTGCTGGGCATACACCAAGGGTCGGCTGTGCATTACTGATGGTCGGCTGGGCCCATAGAGGGCCGGCCGTGCATTGATTTGGTGTAAACACTGTTTTTGTGCTCTGAGATGAAATCAATGCAGATAGAGCATTTTCAAGCTCTGTTTGTTTCTCCTTCCTTCTCTGTCATAGAAGAGCCTCAAGAGAAGGTTGAGATTGACTCTAAAACCATCAATGAGCGATATGATTGCTTGATGATCTCGGATGTCAGTGTGGACAAAAAATCAATGAATGTAATGCAAAAAACCACCCTTCCCTTTTTGTCATGAAATGAACTCAAAAAAGGAAGTTGAGACGCTTCAAGGACATCAAGAACACCATGGATTGGTGTTTGATGACCCTTGACACAAGGAACTTGGCATAACGTCCGACCAAGTTCAAGCTTTTCTAGCCATTTTCTTTAAGTGTGTTGATTCAAGTTTTAAACCAATTGTTTTAGGCCTTGCCATTCATTAGTCCATTTGTCCATGGTGATGTTCGAAGTCCTCTAACCGAGAAGTGACGTCAAACAAGAGGTCCTTCTAAAACATGAGAAGGAGACTACACCGTTGGCGATGAATCTCCGAAGAGATTAAGCCATTAAGTGTAGGTTTCCTTTACATGCCCTAAGTAACCTCAATTGGTTGAAACCATTCTCATGAATGAAAGATATGGATTAATTGATTGATTAGCAAATTTCAGCCTCAAAGCATGTGAAATGAACTAAGAAAGCATGTTAAGCACAAGTATGCCAACTACGTAACCTCAAATGCATCTAACAAGGTATGAACCAAATGGAAAAGCTTAGACAACTTTAAAATAGTCTCAAATACATGCAAATCAGAGGTGAAACATGCATGAAAAGATGGTGAAAAGCTAGGCAATAAAGATAAACAAAAATAAGGAGGGGTGGCTAATCCCCCCATTTTTGGAGCTTCAAAGCATGATTTTTAGCCCTTTTAAACCTTTGAAAATCAGTATGAATACCAAAGAAAAAGAGTAAAAAGGAGAAGAGCTTGAGTTATGAAATAAAGGTGTAGAAAGAGCAAGCTCTTTCTACCTTTTTGGTAACCCTTCGAACCAAACTCCAACACTTCAAACAAGCTCAAAAACAACCAAAATAGCAAGAATGATGGAGTAAAGAACTGAAATGAAAGCAAGGAAAGAGAAAGCAAGCTTATACCTTTCAAGAAGCTAGCTTGTTCTTAGAGTTTCCAACTCAATTTCAATGCACTCTCAAACTTGAAATACACGTCCTCAAGATCAACCAAGGCTTTAGGATGATCAAACAAGGTTGTATATGATGTGTATAGGTGGTGTAAGCAAACTAGGTTAGCTCAAAGGATGCCTTGCAATGGAAGAAAGAGGAGTCAAGGCTCTCAAGGTGTATATCTTTCTTTTAGATATTTGTTCAACCCTCAAAAAAATCATAGAGCTTCAGTTTTATAGAATTCGAGTTAAAAAGGTGACAAATATCTTCAAAAATGAACAGTTGGCGGCCTCCCTCCCAGAATAGTGTTTATCATCATTGAAGGCCGGTCGGCCATTCGTAACCACGGCCGGCCATCACTTATGCACGGCCGGGCCTTGATGGCCTCCTTTGTTTTTTTGGTTCAAACTCAGCTCAGGGTGAGAAATGGTCCATAAATGAAACCCAAGGGTTCAAACAAGGTGAATATGGAAGATGCGAGGTCATTTTGGAAGCCTGATTGATTCCGAATCTCTGCGAATTCAAAATCCAACTTTCATCATTGAGTGCATTGAACTAAGCGTCTGAGTCTTGCGGGCAGTCAAAAATAGGGTGTCTACACATATGATAAATTAAATTTATGAAACTCATAAGACAAAATGTATTTATATCTTATCATAAATATAATTTTTGTGATTGTAGCTCGACTTTTCGTGCCCCCTCTCGGAAGACGAATAAGCCCTATAGTATTAGACTCCTGCGGTTTTGAATCTGATTCTATAAATGCAATGTGAAATAGATAAACACCAAAGAGTCTCAATCCGGAAAATCTTTTGGAAAATTGATTTTGAATCAAATTGCCAAAAATAGACTGCTTTTCCAGATACAAAGTCACCACTTAAATATTTTTAGAAAATTTAGAAAACCCATGACTCGTGCCAAAGGGCATGTATTCGTTATCACTAAGATTGTCTCGGCTCGGGAACTTAGGTATGAGAGGGGAAGGTCATGAATTGAGCGCCCTCGCTTGCCCGATCGAAGATCAGCGTTTACTAATTATGATATGAATCTTATGTACATTATATGCTCTTGTTCCGATTATTAGGCTAGCATTACTATGTGATGCGCATACACACAAGTATACAGAAGTATAGGGTATGACCATTACTCAAATTATTTCAATTCAAGCAATTAGCCTCATGGCAACCATGCTAGACATGGCAACAATCACATGCATGCGATATACTAAAACGAGTAAAGGCTCACCTAGTACTCCAAGCCAAAAAAGATGACAAAGTTAGAAAAAATATATGATCCTAACTATGCAATAGGACTAATGCAACATATGCGATATGCAATTACTAGGCTCGACTACTAATATAGCATATGAATCAATTTGATAGCATGTGATCTAAGCACGTATTCAAAGAACGTCTAACTAACAATGCAAGTTAGAATGATGAACCGAGCCTCGGTGCATGCAATACAAGTGGATGCAAGCATGGAGAATGCTAAACAAAACATGATGCCCCTAAACCAACCATCATAAGCTATTAAATAAAAAGGAGAAAGACGTGGGGTAGGAAGACATACACATTATTACAATTGCGCACTCACGAAGGAGAGTCCGAATGAATAAGCTAATTAACTAGCTAGCTAATTAACTAGCTATTACAACAATAAATAAAATTAGCTAAACAACTTAACTAATTATTACAAACCGAATTGAACTAATTAATTAACTAATCTAGCTAATTAAAATAATTATAACACGAAACGAATTAGCTATTCTAACTAATTAATTACAAAGTCAATATGTTAAGCACAACACTAATATATACAACACGGATCCTAAGGATCGATGGAGGGCTCATGCATGAATGCGCTTTCCACCCGAAAAAGCCACTGTTTCTGTTACCGAATACCTCTGTTACATAGTAGAACACTTGCACATTTCCATCTCCAGACCAACTCTGTTTTGCTTCAGAAGGGCACTACTTGATTTTGCACTGGTGGCCGGCAGAGGGTCTGTCGTCCACTAATGATGGCCTGCCAGCCACAAAAGATGGCCTGTCGGCCACTGATGATTGAACTTCCCTGCTGCAACAGAGAGCAAATCAAGCAGAGACAGTATATTCTCAAGGGTTTGTTTGCACAATTTACCCCTCCTTATCATTTGAACAGCTCGAACGAGTAGTAAGTTTGATTCACAAACCACCAATGGATGCAATTTCATTGCATGATGGCTTATGAATCAAGTGTGCAAGTTCAATGAATGCAACAAAACAGGACTCTCAAAACCATCTCCCTATCATGAAAGATCAAGGGAAGTAGTTGACAATGAATCTTGAACCGTCTTCATCACTATAGAGTATGAAACGACTCAAGACTCAAGGGTTCAATTAACGTCCGATTGAACCCTAACAAGTTATTATATTGTACCCTTTTTTAGCCTCAATTTTATTACTTCATTTTAGATTACTATCCATTCTTTAGTCAATTGAGTCCAAAGGTGAATTTAAGTCCTCTAATGGAAAGAGGGCTCAAACTAAGAGTTGCTTTGGGCGTGAAAAAAACATAATACTGTTGGTAATGAACCCCCAAAGGAATTAAACCATTAAGCATGACACATCAATCTCATGTTTAAATAAACAAGTAGTTTGAAACCACTTTCAAAGAAAAACAAAAGCCAAGAAAGGAGGGAGGTTACAGAGGTGATTAAGAGTGATCACAAGTATAGAAAGCCATAAGTAAACACTATCAACTCAAATAAGATGGTGTCTAAGGCCTAAAACACCAAACTTACGAGGACTATTACACAACAAGCATGAAAAACAAAGCTCAAATGCAATAAACACTTAGAAACAGTCCTAAATAAGTCCTAAAACATGCTAGAATTAAGACAAAAATTGCTGGAATAATAAGCTAAAACATAGAGCTATGCTAGGCTAGTAAGCAAAACATAAGAAGGGGAGGCTAACCCCTCTAATTTGGACTTCAAACTATGATTTTAGCCACTGAAATAACTCGAAAAATCAGTGTTTAAAGGCTAAAAAGAAGATAGTGTGAAGGTGGGAAACACAAGGGTAAAGGCCTTGAGAGCAAGGTACAAAGAAGGGTGAGCCACCCCTCAACCTTTATTGGCTTTAAAACCCAAGTTTCAGCCCAAAAATACAGAGTTTTTATAGCCCAAAAACAGTTGAAAAATAGTTAGAAAAAGAGTAAATAAAGCAAGCAAAGAGGCAAAGCTTTATACATTTGAAGAGGAGATCACTTTCTAGGCAACAAAACAAGGCAAACACACCCTCAAGAGCTTAAATAAGGCTCAAAGATACCTCAACTCAAAGATGGAGAGGTTTGGTTAGGAGTGTATAGGCAAAGGTTAAGAAATTTGCAAGAGAGAAAGAGAGAGAGAGAGAGAGAGAGAGAGAGAGAGAGAGAGAGAAGTGTAAAGAGAGAGAAAAAATTTTGTTCCAAAATTTTTCTAACCTCCAAATATGAGAGGGAGGTCATCTATGTATAGAAAACCAAGCAACTCCCTCAAAAACATCCAACCATACACGTGGGAGCAGATGCAAGCATCTGTGCAAACAGCTGACACAGTTGTCATAAAATATCTACAAAAGACATTAGTGGCTGGGAGGCCACTAATGGTGGCCGGCAGACCATCACTGGTGGTCGACAACCAAGAGCAATGGTCGGCTGCCCATAGAAGTGGCCAGCAGGCCACTAGAGGTTGCAAGCTTAAAGATCACTGGGTTTGGTCCAAAAACAATGCAATAGGAGTGCAAGGTTAGGAAGGCTCAATGTGGCATTCTACTGAGGACTTCAAGCACTTGACAAGCATATGCACTCATCATTGGGTGTGCAAGCGATGAAGTCCAAGTCATAAGGGCCGTAAAAAATGGAGTGTCTATAGTTGTCCCTTTTTGACAGAACTCAGAGTCATGAAATGGCGTGAGTGAGTGTCAAAACCCGAACACGACGCATTTTGACAAGGCCGTAAGACTTGGACAAATAATCAAGACAGAAAAAATTGGTTACGCCCGCAGGCTGCCTACATATCCCTTTACAAGGAATCAAACCAGTGTAGTTTTGGGACAAGATGCGAATGATATGCACAATGCAACTTTGAAAGCTGGACTAACATGCTTCGCAAAACCGGCTATTTTGAAAACTCATGATCATGTGAGATGATGCAATAAGCAATAATGCAATAAGTAAGATAACGAGATAACAACATATGAATGAGCAGCTTCAAGCTTAACAACATAGGTTCCATGCAGAAAGATATAAACAAACTCTGACCATGCCAAAACACGAGACAAGGAAAGAAAACACCACTCAGTGTTGCGTTTCATGCATCTTGAGAAACTGAGAAACGAAAACTACTCGGGGTCGTATTTCACGCATCCCGAGATAAAATCGCTTAATGTCGCGCTTCACGTGTCCTGAGATAAAAGAAAAACCATCCAGGGTCATACGTCACACGTCTTGAGATACGAGGCCACGCGTCACGCATCTTGAGATACGAGAAAACCGCTCGGGCTTGCACTTCACGCGTCCCAAGATAAAACATGCCCAGGGCCGCGCGTCACGCGTCACGCATCCTGAGATGGGAGAAAAACTGCTCGAGCTTGCGCTTTAGGCGTCTTCAGATAAAACACGCCTAGGGCCGTGTGTCACGCATCCTAAGATAAGAGAAAAACCGCTCAGGGCCACGCTTCATGCGTCCCGAGATAAAACACGCCCAGGGCCGTGCGTCACATGTCCTGAGAAACAAGAGAAACCACTTGGGCTCGCGCTTCACGCATCCTGAGATACAAGAGAGGTGTACGATAGATGCACAAAATGAATAAATGTGATAGATGCACAAAGTGAACGTGTGCGATAGATACACAAAGCATATTCCATGCAGGGAACAAAAACATATTCTATGCAAAATTGACAGCATGTTCTATGCATGAATCATAAATGATGCAAGACATGTGTGCAGCATACATGTATGTGAAATGCATATTATATTCAATAAAAGAGAACAAAAACGTAATTTGACAAAACGAATAAAACAATATTCGATGGCAACTTTCGATTTACCTCTCGGAGGAATTGCAGCATATTCAAAAGGATACACCTTATTCATAGTAGCAAGAGGGACATGTTCACACTAGAACGTAGCTGCAAGCTTCCAAAACAGAACCTTCCATACACTACTCAGAAAGAAGAAGCACAGAACAGCACCAGCACCCACATAAGAGCCACTGGCCACCTACCAGACACCAGGAGACATTGCCGGCCACCAATGGCAGATTTGGGGCAAATAAGTCATTTTGCTTCGAGTCTTTAAGTATAGGTCACAAGACTTCATTTCCTCACTTCTCCAAGGCCGAAAACTCTCTCCCTCTCTCTAGACACTTTCTCTCTCCAGATCCATACCTTATACGCGTTTTCCAACGCCCCACGTACATTTTTTTCCGCAAAATCCTCTTAGTTCTCTTCATTTGAACCGATAAGATTTTGATTTCGGCACTTTTTCTCGGATTTTCACCACTTTAGGCTTGTTTCCCTCGAGTTTCTCTTGGGTTTAGTGAACTTTTCTGGGCTTTGACTTTTTCTCTCATTTTCTCTCTCCCAGGGTTGACTTTTTGTAAGTTTACTCTATTTTCTTCATTTTTCTTCACTTTTCACCCACTTTTCACCCATTTTCCAGATGGAAGATGAGATTCCTTATAACGGAGCTCCTTCAGAGGTTCCACCTGTGTTCCAACCTGTTGCCAAGGTAGAGGAGCCAATAGTTGCTGAGGCTGGCAAGACGGTTTAGGGTATTGCGGCTGACCTTGAGGCGGAGTTTGCGCCCAAGTTTGAGCCAGAGCCATTACCATTGAGAGTACGACCCTTCGATCCAGTGAGATATTATCCCCGCACGCACATCTTGCCGCCTGGAGGCATTAGGCGTTTCAGCGACTTTGCTCGCGATGTACCAAAGGACCTCCTGCTGAGGGAACTGGCCTCCCACCTTTCATCCAACGCCACTGAGATATGAACTCTGTTTTCATGTATTCCTGTCTTTCTTTAGCTGTATTTCTTGCATTGCCTTTCATCTGACTACACTTTCATTGCTACCTTTTATCTGATTGCACATGTTCTTTGTCATAGAGAGATTCCTATGCCTATAGGGGGTACAGAACGACGATAACGAGGGATTGGTACGACGAGCTTCCTGTTGGGGTCCGCGACATCGTCAATGAGACTGGCTTCGGCCTTTTCTGTTCTGGCCTGACACGCGTCATTGCGAGTCGTCCCTTTCTAGGAGCGCTAGTGGAGAGGTGGTGGGACACCACCAATTCTTTCCACTTCTCTACTGCCGGGGAGATGACGATGACTCTCTACGACTTTGCCATGGTCACAGGCTTAGGAGTAAGGGGCGATCCGATCCCTTTTGACACAGATATGGGGGAGTGGAAGGCTACTTGGATCGACTTGTTGGGAGTGCGTCCATCTCTGTACTGGCCAGCCATGGTGAGATACAGCTGGTTCGCCGAGCAATTTTGCAGGAGTAAGCCCGAGACACTAGAGGAGATGGAGCAGTATGTCCAGGGCTTCTTGATGTTTGTCCTCGGTACCACCTTGTTTTTGAATAGGTGGAACATTGTGGGTTTATATCTGTTAAGCGCCCTGGTGACCCTTCCTCGGGTACGCTTCTACGACCGGGGCAAAGTTGGCCTCGCCGCCCTATACAGCTATATGAACTCTATCTCCCGCCTGAGGGGAGAGCGGATCGAAGGCTACTGGCAAGCCTAGGAGGTATGCAATTTAGTTCCCTTTTTGCACTTTACACTTTCTACTTCGTATTTTTTGCTTTTTATCTGTTCAACACTTATGCTTTTTACTTTGCACTTTCTGTATCTGTTCATACCCTGTGTTTTCTTCTTTGCACTTTCTGTATCTGTTCATACCTGTTGATCACATCACTGCACTTTCCTCACAGTTATGGGTTTATGCGTATTTTCCAGCCCTCGCACCAGAGCCCATGGAGGAGCTTCCCCTGATGGTTCCCTACTCGAGGCGATATGATGGATGATATCAGCGTCGGAGTTGCGAGTCATTTGCCTTCTTCTGCCATTACTTTGACACTGTGGCTACCCACGAGGTAACCTGAAACACAGTCATTTTTGCTTTACTACTATTCTGATTCACACTTGAACAACTGATAGCAATTAACAATATGTACACTCTCTGTTTACAGATCGTGTAATAGCCTTGGGCCATGATGTTGGCCAGGGTGTGGGACCAATACGCGGGAGCCTAGGACACATCGCGCTTCCGGATTCTGCTAGAGGACTTAGTTTGTCGGGCTTGGTTCTTGAGCGAGAGATTCGTTCGCCAGATCGTGGGCTTGCCGGATCTGGTCGCTCCGATGTCACCTCTAGAGTCTATGAGGTTAGCGGACAACCTATCTATTGACGTAGTCACACTGTCCATGGTGGGCTTGGACGTTGATTTCTTCAGAGAAGAGGGCGATTACACGACCTTTATTCAGACCCACCTCATGCCTCCTCTAACCGGGGCTCACGCAGGCAAGGGAGCGAGGGCTTTTGCGACAAGTGAGGTGACTTGGGCAACTAGGGCCTATGCTAGAGGGGCTCTCTCCATAGAGCAGATTATCCGTTGGCCAGAGTTTCCCAATGTGCTCATATGCTGGCGGCCTACTGGGATTGCATACCAAATTCCGATTGAGCCGACAGAGGCTGGGAATGAGCTTGTCGGAGTTCATGGCTCGTCCCAGGTATGGACCACACTTTACCATTTGCACTCCACATTTCATTTTAGATATGTTTATTTCAGACATTAATCATCTAAATGCACTTGCAAGCATCTATAGAGTATACCGGCAGCCTTCTTGAGCTGGTGGCTTCTTTGATGGGTATGGTGTAGAGGAGGGAGACACTGCTTGGTGTCCACAGTATCTAGGTAATTTCCTTTAGTTTGCGCTTCATGTTATCATATTTCCACTAATTTCAACTGTAATCTTTCTCAAACTGCATTGATACACTGCATTGGCACATTGTACTCACACATTGTATTCGTACTATATCTAATTTCTACAAACCACTTATTTTGCATACTATGCTTACATCTGATACACACACTGTAACTGATATGCTGACAACTCTTTTTTTAGATTCCATCTATGCTGATGGCACAGCCACAGCGGCACCAGCACCAGCACTGGCAATACGCCCCCTCCAATAACAGAGAGGAAAAAGAGATAGGCCCTAGCACATGGCCGAGATGTGAGTCGCGGTTGTGGTAGAGATAGGGGCACCCAAGGCCAGATCAGTCCTTCAAAGCCCATCTTAAGCGATGATAATGCTGAGACTAGTGACTCCGAGGAGGCAATGAGTCAACATTCTGAGTCATCCGAGAGTAGAGGTGTTGATACTGGCTCGGGGTCCGAGAGCGGCGCTGACGATGCTAGCTCGGGGTCTGAGAGTAAAGGTGACGCCGAGGCGGATTCTGAGGCTGAGAACAGAGATGATACTGGCTCTGGTTCAGAGTCTAGTTTTGACAGCAATGCCGATGGAAATAGTGCCCCCGAGTCCTCCCCTCCGAGGAAAAGGATGAAGTGGGCCTCTCGGGCCTAAGGCAACTGGCACTGATTTTTTTTTTACTTAGTTTCTTTTTGTTTGGTAGCACTAGCACATGTATAATTTCAAATAGGTTTTATTTTTGCTTTGAAACTTGTACTCCTCTTTTGTAAAAACCATGATCGGAATAAAACATCGCAGTTTTTATGAAAAGTGTTGTCATTTTTGCATCATGAACACCATTTTTACATGAAATGGACATGGAATTGAATTGGCCAAGAGAGCGCTTGATTGAAACAATGTTCTTAATGGGGTAATGAGGCGACCAACAACCAAAATACAAAATACAACTCGATAAACAAAGCAAAAACAACTCAAACACAAATAAACAAACTTGCTAAAATCAAAAAAACTCAAAACAAGACCTTAAAACACTCAAAGATCGGGACAAAACACATGCTTTTAGCACTGCCCAGCACACAGATGGACGGCAGACCAGAAAGAGGGACTGCCGGCTGGAGAGAGAACTTGTCGGCGAGAGGAGGTGTGAGCAGCCTCCAAATTGTTGACAGCTGGTTTCCACTCATAGCCTTATCTTCTACAAAAGGTTCAGTTTTCTGATTTCTCCTCCAAAACCTCATTTCAGTTACAATTTCTTCCACAAATGGAGCTATTTTTTTGTCAAAAAGCTCTCAGATTGGACTTTAGACGGCACTGAAAAGGTAAATTTCTGGGATTTCGGCATAAATGCACTTTTTCTGTTGAGCCGTACTCTACTTTGTTTTTCGTTCCTCTATGCCGCAGCTCGATGCTGGGGCCTAATTACACATGTTTTTCGCTTCGGGGATAAGAAATATGCCCTACAATTGAAGAATTTCAGGCACTAATGGAATCCTGGCGCGATGAGGAAATCATGCCTTAGCCTCGTTTTGGCTACACCCAAGCTTTGGGATGGATGTGTGGGCTCACTCTGCACGAGGCTCGATCTTTGGCCCACAACGGAGAGCTAGACATACCCAGCTTGATTCATAGATTCTTCGATATTGGTGACAGAGGCGACCTTCTCTAGCGGGGTTTTCGGCAACATGCCCTATGCTTATGTATGCTTTCTTATTTCCTTCTTGCCCTTAGTTTTGGCAGATCTAGCATTTGGTTGATCAAAGTGGTTCAAGGTTTGAAAGAAGGTAAGAGTTGCATTGGTTTGGCACTAGCTGAAACCTTGATGGGCTTAGATGCCTTTCATTGACGAGAGACTACCAGATTCGTGGGGAGTCCGCTTCTTCTTCAGGTATTATTTCCCATCCTTTCTCATATGTGTTTCTCACATCACTCGGCACTCATGCTCTATTTTTCTCTCAAACCCATTTTTTCACTTTTCTCTTAACATACATCTCTCTATTCTTTAATCTCTCTTTTCTTTTATCCCTTCCCAGGTGTGGCTTATGGATAAGCTGAAGGTAGTGAACTCTTGCCCTGAGTACTTAGCTTGAGGTTACCTTTTTTTGCCACCTACTAATGGATTTCCTAAACAAGGGATGGTGGTGCAATTGGATGTGCAACAGGTTTGCTGCTGACATAACTTGGCATTGCCCCTGGCTTAATCTGATTGAGATGAGTTATAGAATGGCTCGGCAACCTGGCATACAATTGATTGGCCTCATGCATTACGTGTTCTATTTTCCTTTCCGGTTCAAACGTTAGTTTGGGCATGATCAGACCTGCCCAAAGGAAGGGGTAGAGTACCCGGTTTCATTCCCCATTCACGGTTCACACTTGGCTAGGTACCTCAGTTATGGCCCCTGCCCCTAGTTTCAGTTATTCCCTTTCTGGCGAGTGTTTGGCTTGGCTCAAGGACGAGGCACAAACCGGGCCCACTTTGGCTTCAGAATCTTCCACAAGCACGAGTAGAGGACGCAAGAGCACCTGACTCACCTATGCCCCTAATTTGTTGCTTTGACCTTTATTTTCAAGTTTTTTCGATGTAATAAAAGCAACTTTGATTTGTATCAGAGAGTTTGAAGAACTTTATGTTGAAATCAGTGAAATTAAAGTTGTGAGTACTGAAAATTTCCTTTTGGTCCAAAAATAGTCTAAGTTGTAAAAGGTAAAATTTTGAACAAAATCAACTTTTATTAAAACTTTCCAAAACCATTTTCGAAAAGGATCACCACTTGACACACACAGAAATCAATCCTCAAGATGTACAACCCCGAATCAAAAGATTAGAAATGCCCTTGATTGAACACTACTGCTCTACAATGTAACCAGCACTTCTTCTCAGAGTAAAGATCACAACCAAACTCCTAGGTAAAAAATAGACAAAGATGACCAGACCAAACACATGCACAGGATAGTTGAATTGGAGGTGATTACAGCCGAACTCAGGATGAAGCTGCCTACGTATCGCGAAGATGGGAATCAGGCCTTACGTAGTTCGATTCAGGTTCACTCGAGTATTAACTTTCTCCTTTTGCACTATAACTTTTGCCAAAGTCGCCCTTTAGGGTTTTCAACCTTGCGAGCTCAGTTTTTCATTATTTCTAATTTTTCTTACTCTAACTTTTGCCTAGGTCACCCTTCCGGGTTTTCGGCCTAACGAACCTCTCAGGGATAGTATTTCTTCAGCTTGTCTATGTTGATCGATTGTGAAAATGCCAGGCCATCCAAGTCCATGAGAATAACAGCTCCACCCGACCAAATAGCTTTGATGATGTAAGAACCAGTCAAATTGGGTTTGAAATTGCCTCTAGGGTCACAAATGGGAGCTCGATTGTCTTTCAATACCATATCTCCCTCTTTGAGATTCTAGGACTTAACTTTCTTATTAAAAGCCCTAGCAATTCTGTGTTGGTAGCCCTGAACATGATACAATGCTTTCAGCCTTCTCTCATCAAATAGCATCAACTACTCAAATCTGCTCTGTTGCCAGTCCACTCTGCTATCTAACACTCAGCCATAACTTACAGCGACGGGACTTGTATTTCAATTGGCAAAACAGCTTCCATCCCGTAGACGAGAGAATAAGGAGTTGCCTCCGTAGACGTCCGGATCAAACTTCTATAGCCCCAGAGTGCGAATGGCAATTTATCTGGCTAGTCCCTGTAGGTGTCAACCATCTTCTGCAAGATATTCTTGATGTTCTTCTTAGCGGCTTCAACAGCTCCATTGGTTAACGGCCTGTATGTGTAGACACCCCATTTTTGACCATCCTCAAGACTTGGACGTCACCGCTTGAGCACCCTGTGATTATCCTTGTTTGTGTTTGTCTTGAGTTCTCGGAGGACTCGGCTACGCGCCTTGCCTCAGGATCTCTCGACTCGACTGTTTTGTGTCTGGTTTTGCACCAAACACTTGTATTTTGCCTTGGAGGGGCAGGGAATGGCTTGTGGGCCATCCCCACATATCACCGGCCATGGCTTGAGGCCACCGGCTGTGTTTTGTTGCCACTGGCCAATTGTTTGGCCGACCGACACTATAGACGATCGACCGGCCATCGTTTTTGGTCAAATTGCATTTTTGGCCGGCCGACCACTGTGCATCTGCTTTTGCAGATATTTTATGCTAGCTGGCATACACTTTGCTCCCCTCCATACACGTATATGGAGGGGTCTCCCTCTTGTGAGCTTACCTTGGAAGCTTTACAAGATTGAATCTTCTATAAGAGGAGGCCTCTTCTCCCTCTTTTAGGTTAGACAAGATTTTCATAGAGAGCTCTGGTTTTAGGGTTTGAGTTGTGTATCTATCCTATATCTATATATCTCTCTCTCTCTTGTATTTGTGTGTGTTTAGCCTTAGTATTGCACACAAACACCCACCATCACACCTTACCTTGATTGCTGAGGGGCCAGAGGTCTTTTCTTGAAGTTTTTAGACTGGTTTGGAGCCAAAGAAGCAGCTGGAGTGCTGTTCTTGAAAGAGGTCTTCAAGGGTAAGGACTTTACCTTTAAATACCCCATTTTTGCATAGCTTTTTTACCTATCTTGCATCTATTTTTAGGCTTTGCATATAACATATAAAAGTTCTATTTTTGAGTCCTTTAAATAGTTGTTTAAGAGTGTTTTGAGTTTTAAGGTTGTTTGACCCCTCTTAAGGCTTGTTTGGCCTTTGTTTTTGTGCTATTTTGGTGAGCTCCGGGACCATTGTGTTTGGGCCTCCTCACCACTGAAATCTTGAGGGATTTCAGTGGTGAGGATGGTGCCTTGAGGTCCCAAGAAGGAGAGAGCCACCCCCTCTCCTTGTTGTCCTTGAAAAGGGCTATTTTTGCCTCTTGAGGGAGCATCTAATTTAGGTTCATGTTGGCCATGCCTTAACTGATTTTTATGCTTATTATGTCATAATATAGCTCTGTTTTTTTTTACTTGGTTTAGGTACACCATGCTTGCTTAGCATACATGCCTTGTAATGCCATGTTTAGGTCTTAACATGCTTTAGGTTTTGATCCTTGTTCTAGCATGATTTTGGCCAAGCTTTGTGAAGCTTTTGTGTTTGTTTTAGCATGCTTAAGTTCTGTTTTTGGTTGTTTTGATCGACCATAGCATGCTTAGTATAGCCACCTTGCATTTTGGCTTGTTAGCCTTAGGTGTGTGAGTGTGTAGCATGCATTACTTGCATTATTTCAGTGGTTTGGAACCACTTACCATGTTATTTCAGTCCTTATAACATGCTTGCATACTTGCATTTGATACTCTTTTGTTGCTTTAAAAGGTTGTTGCCTTATGCTCCATGAATGTGCTTCTTTGTATGCTTGCATGTTTAAGCCACGTAAATGCCATCTAGGTGTTCCCTTAGCATTGTCTAGGTTTGCCTTGAACCTGTTTTAAGTCCTCTTGGCCTTGTGAGGCTTGGTTGACTTAGCCATGGTTTAAGTCTCCTTGGCTTGCCTCAAGTACTTGGACCAATTGCATGCCATGTTTGTCTTGTTTAAATTGGTTTGGCACCATCATTAACATGATTTTCAGAGTTTACATTGTATGCTAATTGTCCATGTTTAGGCTCTTTTAAATGTGCTTAAAGGTTGCTTGTTTGATGCTTAAGTGTTGGCCCATCAACATGTACATGTGTGTGTGTGTGTAGGCCCTCATTTCCATAGCATTGGCCACTGTTTTAGGCTTGTTTGAGGGCTACCTAAATTAGTTTGAGTCCACCCCTTTGCATGTTGTTGCATGCTCACCTTGTGTGTTGTTGCATACTAATGTGTTGTTGCATGATTGAATGAAGTCACATGTTTGCTTGCATGCTTGAACATCCACATTGTGTCTTGCATAGTTATAGGTTGCATTGATTTATGCCTTACATGCTTCTTTACTTAGGTTGAATGCCTAACCTACATTACACATTGCATTGCCATGTTGCATACTAGCCTCCATACCTAGGATGCATTGCATTGGCATGCATGCTTCACCTCTTGAGTTAAGTATGATAGAGGTTGAGCCCCCTTTGTTTGATTATGTGCATTGCATTCCATATCGAAATGCATACTTGGTTTCTTGGGCCATCATGCATAGAAATGCGCGATTGGTGGTCCGAGAATCGAGAACCATATCCCTTTGAGTCATGAATATGATAAGGGGTGTGATTGGTGCATACATTGGTTGAAATGCATTGCCATGCTATGTTTTGCCCTCTGCTGCTGTCAAAAACAGATTCTACAGGAAGATTTAGCCGGCCGGCCATCTGCAGTGCCGACCGGCCATCCATAAGTGGCCGATGGATTAATTTGTGGCCGGTGACCATTCTCCATGGCCGGTGACCAATTCCCTCAATCGGTGGTGTTCCACAGCATTCAGAGAAGCAACCCTGAGATTTGTGCAGTCTTCAAAGAAGGATAACAGTCAAAGCAGAGGCAACTTGTGCATGGCAGTGGCTTTCCGAGCGGAGCTGAGCGCGCATTGCATTGGGCCTTCTTCCCGAGGCTGTTTACTGCTTTCATTAGATTAGTTAATTTTTTAATTAATTAATTGGTCTGTAATATTTAATTAGCTTGTAGGTTAATTAAATTGTATTATTCTTTCGGTCCCTCCGAGCGAGGGCAAATTTGTAATAAGTGTAGGTGCGTGTGTGCATGTCTTCCAACCCCCACTTCTTTTTCCCTTTTACTTACCTGCTTTTGATGGTTAGTATTAGGACATGTTTACTTTAGCACACCTTATGCTATGCATGCGTGCATCATTCATTAGTATTGCATGCACCGGGCTCGGTGCATCATGCTAACTGCATAAAGTATTTCAAATCTAACTTGAATACATGCTATCTGTGCATTTTCACATGTCATCCTTAGATTAGCCGAGCCTATTCTAAATTGCATTCTGTATGCGTTGCATTAGCCACTTAACATGGACTTGGATCATGCATTGATTGCTAACATGTTCTTGTCTTGGCTCGGAGTACATTGTAAGTATTTTATGCTTTAACATCTCGCATGAGTGTGAATGTTAACATGACAGCATGCTTACCATGTGGCTAGCTGCTTATGTGATATAAACTGCCTAAATGCTTGTGGGTGAAGGTTGGATTGTTTGAGTTGGAACAACTCGTTGAAATCCGTGTTTTAGCCTACTTGCAAGTAGTAACTTTCAGACATTTTACAAACAAACGGATATGCAATGCTTCGTTCCAAATTAGGCGATCTAGTCTATACTTTTGTGTTGTGCACATCACATAGTAATTCTAGCTAATTAACTGGAATAAGAACACATAATGTTTTCAAAATCGGATATCATGGTTAGTAGAGGCCGATCTTCGGATCGGGCGAGAAGGGGTGCTCATAGCTGACCTTCCCCAATCGTACCCAAGTTCCCGAGCCGAGGCAACTTTGGTGATAACGGACACGTGGCCTTCGGCACCGAGTCAGGGTTTCGTAAATTCTCCCATTAAAAAATATTTAGGTGGCGACTCTGTATCTGGCAAAGCAGTCCATGTTTGGCACTTCTTTTCTAAAAAATCTGTTTTCTCAAAACGATTTGCCAGATTTGGACTCTTTGGTTCAGATTAAGAACCGTGACAAACAAGTCCGAACTGTGGTAGCATAAGTCCCTCGGGGCGCGTCCACAGTATGTAGATGACTTATGGAAAACCACATTATATTTTTCCAACAAGTCTATCACCTCTTTCTTGAAGTGGGAGCCATTATCTGATATGATCTCGTTTGGGACTCTGTACTGACAAATGATATTGTTTCTGATGAACTTGGCCACATGCGATGCTTTCAACACTACATAGGACTGAGCTTCCATCCACTTTGTAAAGTAATCAATAGCCACCAAGATATATTCATGCCCATTCGACCCTTTTGGTGTGACTGCACCGATAACGTCAATTCCCTAGACTGAGAAAGGCCATGGCAAAGTCATGTTGTACAGTTTTGACGGCAGGATATTCATGCGATTAGCATGGATTTGGCATTTATGGTATCGACAAAACCAATACAATCCTCCTCCATGGTGGACCAGTAGTAACCTTTCCTGAGAATCTTCTGGGCTAACATTACTCCGTTCATGTGCGCTTCGCACTCTCCTCCATGGATGGCCTCCATCAGGTGCTTTGATTCCTCTTCTTTGACACACAACTTGTACATTTCCAGATGACCTCTTTTATATAGTTTACCTCCACAGATGATAAATTGGATGGCTATTCGCCGTATTTCCCTTTTGTCCTTGGTATTTGCCCCTAGTGGATAAATCTCCTTTTCTAAGAAGTTCCAAATATCGTAGTATCAAAGGTTTTTGTCTTGCGCTTCATCTATTGCGGCGATAGTTTCATAAGCCGGTGTGTATTTTTGCTCAGTAATAATCGAACGCATCCAGACTCCAAGAGGGATGTCTACCATAGAAAATAGAGTTGCTAAAGCATCAGCAAACCTGTTGTTCTCTCTCAGTAAATACGTGAAAGTCAGCTTTTCAATCCTAGGAATCAGAACATCCAAGGTCTTGTGATAAATCTTCATCTTTTCTTCTTTGACTTTCCAGTCTCCATTTTCTTGAGAAACAACTAACTTCGAGTCCCCGATGACATCCAACCTTTTTGCCCCTAGTTCTAGGGTGACCTCTAAACCAGTGATACAAGCTTCATATTCTACTTCAATATTGGACACCTTGAACCAGAGTTTGAAGGCTAAAGGTATATGGGAATCGTCGAGTGCTATCAGTAACACACTTGTCCCATAACTATATTGATTGGCTGCTCCATCAAAGTACATCGTCCAAGTCTCCTCCTGAACTTGTAGAATGGCTTCATCTAGGAACAAGTATTCCACCACCTCATCCCCTTCTACCGGTTGATTTGCCAGGAACTCCGCTACAGCCTTCCCTTAACCGACTTGCGGGTGACATATTTGAGATCAAATTCGGAGAGAAAAAACAACCAATGGGGCTAGTCGGCTCGTAAGCGCTGGTTTCTCAAAGAGATATTTGATGGAATCTAATCTCGAAACTAGGATTACATAGTGAGCTAACAAGTTGTGCCTCAACTTCCTGGTAGCCCATACCAAGGCTAGGCAAGCTTTCTCCAACGGAGTATAGCGGGTCTCATAATCCAGCATTTTCTTGCTCAAGTAGTAGATGTCTTTCTCTACCCTATCTTCAGATTCCTGAGCGAGCATGCATCCCATAGACGTGTCTGTCACTGACAGGTACAAAATCAAAGGCTTTCTCGGCTCTGGCGTCGACATAACAGGCAAATTCTGGAGGTACTACTTAACCTACTCAAAGGCGAATTGACATCGATCATCCGATTGGAATTTCTTCCTTTTCTTTAGGAGATCAAAAAGTGGTTCACAAGTCAAGGTTAATTTGGAGATAAACCATCTTATGAATTACACTTTACCCAAAAAGCCTCACACCTCCTTTTCAATCATTGGTGGTGGCATTTCTAGGATGGCCTTGATTTTGGAAGGATCTACTTCGATGCCCTCTGTGTGATAAAAAAGCCCAACATTTTCCCTTCTGTTACGCCGAAAGTGCATTTCTGCAGGTTTAACCTCAACCTATATTTTCTGATCCGTTGAAAGACTTTCTCCAAGGTGGTGTAGTGGCCCTCTTTTTCTTTGGACTTGACAATCATGTCGTCCACGTACACCTCAACCTTTTTGTGGATCATGTCATGCAGAATGGTGGTCGCAGCTCTCTAATAGGTAGCCTCGGCATCCTTCAGCCTAAACGGCATAACTCGGTAGCAATAAGTACCCCATAGTGAATGTGGTCTTCTCCCTGTCCTCGGGTGCCATCAGAATCTTGTTGTACTTTGAAAATCCGTCCATAAAGGATAGCAATGTATGGCCTGCAGTGAAGTCCACTAACTCATCAATGTGCGACAGAAGAAAGTCATCCTTCGGACTGACTCTGTTCAAGTCCCAGAAGTCTACACATACCCGAATTCTACTATCCTTTTTCGGCACTGGGACGATATTGGCCAACTGGGTCGAATACTCAGATACTTACAAGAAACCAACCTCGATCTGCTTGGTGACCTCTTCCTTGATTTTCAATGCCCAATCCGGACAGATTCTACACAACTTTTGCTTGACGAGTCAGGCCTTGGGGTCAAGAGGGATCCAATGCTGTACAATCGCGGGATCGATTCCAAGCATGTCTTCGTAGGACCATGCGAAAACATCTTTGAAATCTTTTAATAAAGTGACTAAAGGCTCACGTTCCTCTGAAGACAATGTGGACCCGATCTGGACTAGACGCGGATCCTTCTTAGTACCCACATTAATAATAATGATTTCATCAGCACAAGATTTCGCAAACCTCTCATCCTCTCGATTAATCAAGTTTTTCAAAACCAGAGGAATTCCATCATTATTGTTTTCATTAAAATTCTGAAAATCTTAGTCAATATAATAAATAAGTGGCACTGAGAAATACTCAGAATCGGCAGCGCTCTCATTCGTAAGATCCAGATTCCCGGTTATAACTAACTCAAAAGCAAAGAAAAAGAGGACCTAGACAAGACCTTGGTGTCCGACTTACCACCCCCGGGAATACCATACTCAGACTCAGATTCAAAAGAATCGGAATCTGATTCTGACTCCACAGACTCAAGGGAATCAAATTCTAATTCGTCACTCGACTCAGAATTAGATAGATAGCCCTCCTTCGGCTGCCATATAAGAGATGGTGCCTCTGATGCATCCAAAATGCTGCTGGATGGGTTCACACTTGGTTGTTCCCTGATCATGGAGATGGTAAGGTTATCCCCCAAGTTCTCTAAGTCAACCACAAGATCTGTAAGAAGACATGCCAGTGCTGCCCCTACTCCAAGTTCACTATTGTATGAGTCACTTTCCATGCTTTGTTCAACTTTAGTACATGGTTCAGCCTTTTCTTCAATATCATTATCTTGCAGCTGTAGGTCAAAGAAGATTTTGAACCCGGGGACACGCTACCTCATGGAATTCATTTAGGGCTCGGGAAAGCCGCAAAAGGGGAAATCTTCTCCCTTCCAAACAAAGTGGCCATTCAGCGATCCTTGGATTGGCCTGTGGATGATTTCATAATGTTTCCTGGCTTGCTTGGCTCTGGCTCTAGCTGTGATTTCTTTTACTTTCCTGACCCAGTCCTCTTTGGTGGGTACATAGCCCAGACCAAAGGCATGTAGATTATGCGGTACGTCTGTTAATACTGTGACACCTTTTCGGCCACTTCTTCCAAGTCTCATTCCTGGCACATGCTGTAGTTTATTCATGAAATAGATAGACTGGGCGCTGACATACATGCCCTCATCAGCGGCCAAAATGGTCAGCACTACCCGGGCCTCAACCATAGTGAATCCTGAGAGGAAGACATCCTCCTCGCCAAAGTGATCTCCAGCACTAGTGTAGTTATCTATGGCACTAGTGTAGTTATCTATGGCGGGGGATGGATGGATGAATTCCCAAAAATAATCGCCACTCCTTTCCCGTGAGGGTACTTCAGCATTTGGTAGAGGGTAGATGAAACGCTTTCACCAGATGCAACCAAGGCCTCATTAGAAATAAGTTGAAGGTGGCTGGCACATCCAGGACATGGAACTCGACATCTTACTGAGCTGGGCCCACTTGAATTTTGATTTGCACCATGCCCATGACCTCCCTACTCTTATTATCATATGCTCGAATTACCTAGGTCGTGGGCACAAGGTCTGCCTATCTAAGGCCGATAGCATAAGCTGTGTAGAAATGATAGACATTAATGGTCGAACCGGTGTGTCTATCAACACCACTGGCACCCATTTCTCCCTACACTCAATAGATATATACAAGGGTTTGTTGTGAGCTGAGCCTTCTAGCAGCAATTCTTTGTCAGAAAAGGTTAGGGTTGGCCCAGCGCCACCTGGGATATAGCGATCCCGGGTTTACCCTTGTTGTACAGTGATCCGGACATGTGTCCGTGGATGTTGGTAATTGGTTATTATCGTGTTTACATTCCTTTTTCTTCATATTTGAGTTATAGGATGTGTTAGGCAGGTTTGTTACAGGTTGGTTGTGTTCGGGAGCCTAGTGTTGCTGCCCAGAATTTTGGACCTTCGCTCGAGCGAGGAGTTGGTCGCTCGAGCGAGAGTGGGGTTCGAGTATGGTGGGTCGAGCCAGAGTGGCTCGCTCGAGCGAGCGGTTGCACCTGGTTCTAGACCTGAGAGTTGCATTTCTTGGCTCGAGCGAGCTTCCTTCACTCGAGCGGTCTGGGTTTTTCTTTGCTCGATCGAGAACTTCTTGGCTCGAGCGAGATTTTTCTGTGTCTGGTCGCTCGAGCGACGAAGGCTTCGCTCGAGCGAGCGTGTTTTATATCAGCGGACAGCAGCGTCTTAAACATCACTTTTTCACTTCTTTTCTTTGATCTAACCCTTGATCCGAGCCTCTCTCTCTCTAAACTTGCACTCTCTCTAAGATTTGATCTCCCTAGAGTGTGAATCTAGCCTAGGGCCTTTATTAAAAAGATAGAGGGTGTGGAGAGCTTCGATTTAATCTGAAAAAGTTTGGATTTGGAGCACGTTGATCTTCGAGTCTTCATCTCCTTTTTGGCTAAAACTTCAAGGTAGGGATATCCTACTCCTCTCTATGGGTTTTGTCTTTAAATTTTGGTATTTTGAGATGTTGGGCTTGGTTTGGTAATTTTGTGAAAGTTTGGGGCTTTTGTGTAATTTTACAAAAGTTGGGGTTTTATTCATAATAAACCTAGATGCATGTTTGGCATAGAAAAATGGAATGATTGTTGAATCATTGATGAAAATGGGACCTAAGGGTTGAAATGTTAATCATGGGAATTGACCTAATTACATTGTTTAATTAATTGGGATAATTAATTGAGAAGAGTGAGGAAATGAAATATTGATTGAATATCCATTGTGCATTTATTTTCTATTTAGAAATAACTGCTTTGGGCTATCGGTGGAGGATAGTCGTGATTGTTGTAGACAATGCATGATGATTAGGCAAACTGAAACTAATCAATAAAGTGTGTCATGGAACTTGACGGTTGATAGAATACATTAACTGTATGTATTGGGTGATTGTATATAGAACCAATGTGTTTATATACGTTTTGTGTAGAGGAGGAGATAGGGGATGTACTCCGCGGTTTAGGGGAAGATAGGGGATGTACCTCTAAACCGGTTAGTGTTGGGAGAAGATAGGGGATGAACTCCGTAGATACAGCTCATATGCTTGTCTAGAAGTGAAGATAGAGCTTATATGCTTATCTTTGTGATGTGTGGATATAGCTCATATGCTTATCTGTGGATATTGTGGTTATACATATCTGTTGTAGAATGTGGATATAGCTTATTTGCTTATCTGAGAATGTGGATATTGTTGATATACATATCTGTTGAGAATGTGGTTAGTGCTTATATGCCTATCCGTTGAAAAAGGGAAAATGAAAGGAAACTTGGACTCATAAGTCGTATGACATAAATATGTGATTTATGTGATTGTATCAGTGTTGGCCATCTATCAATTGCTAATATTTTAGTCATTGTTCATGGTTGGTTTAGTGTATTTCTACTGGGCTGTGGCTCACCCTATATGGGAATATCATTTTCAGGTGCAGGTAGCATGCCACCTCCAAGGACATAGCTGGGAGGCTAGTGGCGGGCATACTTTGTTGCTTAACTTTTGATGTATTACATGTAACTTCAAGCCAAGGGCTTAATGTGTAAACGAGTTAGTACTCTTTTGTTGTAACCAAGTGTTAACTTGGAAAGCTGTAAGCCCGTAGGGCATTTTGTTATGATGTTAACATGTAATACTTATGTAATGGAACTCTAAGGAATAAAGGAATGTGGTTAGTTTATATGTCAATGCATGTCTTATTTGATGGGTTTAATGTTATTATTTTGAGGGCGTTACATGGGAAGACCAATCCCACAAGCTATTCAGGGGTAGTGTCAATGGACAATTCAGCTTTGTCCATTGCTAACAGCACTACCTGTCGATGTACCCAGGAGGCCATGAGAAGACCCCAAATTGAGATGTCAGCTTGGATTTTCTTAAGTTACTTCAACATTGCCTCATCTTTTAGTTGTTTCTCTTTCTATTTCTCAACCTATGTGTCTTTCCCAGATGCCTCAGCTTGATCTAAGTGCGGTGGTTTAAAATACCGCCCACTTCTTGTCACGTGATCTATCTCTTCCGCGTACCATGTGTTGTCTGGAAGGCACTCACCCTAATCTTCGTCGGTGTGGGCCAGATGCAGATCGTCATTATCCCACCATACACCTCCGGCAGCCGACAAACAGTTGTCCAGCTCCGTTCGGATCACTTTCAAATCACAAGTATCCCCCACAGGGTGTTAGGCTAGTACTGCTTTTTGGTTGTCTTCAACCCTTTCTTGTTCAAACTGCTTCAACACAGCTTCTTGTTCTGTGTCCACAGTGCTCACAGGGCTTAGTTCCTAAGTTGAATTTTCCATGCTAGTGTTCTCTGGCAGTTTTCCCTTTTCATTGGCCCTTCCAGCCACTACAACAATTCTTGCTTCCTTTTCCTCGAGTTTTATTTCAGTTCCTTCCTCCTTGTCCGGTTCATCACTCAACCACCTAGAGTTGTCTGTTGATCCATTCAAGTCGAACCAGCTAATCTGCACATCCTCTTGATCTTGTTCATCAAAGAACTGCAGGTTGTCTAAGTCCTTCTCGAGTTTCGCCAAATCATCCAGCCCTTGGCTCGGACCATCCTCCCTAACCACATTAACCTCCACTACAGTTAGCAACACCAATGCAGGCTTAATTTGACCAATCAGCACAATGTAGCAGCTTGGATCGTACACCCCCTCAGGCAAGCCCTTAGAGCTCTCTGGCAACGGACTCATACTTTCCTCTAAGGCTAGCCTCCCTTTCACTGCAACTGTCACCACCATAGGCTTAGGTTAAAGTGCGGACGTGTCCATCATGCACAAATCTGTCCTTTCAGGAATGAACAGCGTTGGTCTTGGTAGGTGGAAAGGGATAATGTGTACACTAGGGTCGTAGAGGATAGCCAGTGTATGGATTAGGTTTAGATTTTGATGTGGGGGAACTTGATTGTCGGCCAGGAGAGGGTTTGTAGTTACATTTGGTTTCTGAGGTGGTGTGATCACCTTGTTGTCAATGAGGTCTTGAATCTCATGACGCAGTTTGAAGCATTGGTCGGTGTCGTGACCATGCTGTTAGTGAAATGCATAGTATTTTGCTATGTTGTGTTTCGGTGGAAGATGATCAAGTAGTGGGCGAGGCTCTAATGGTTTGAGGTGCTCTTTTTTGACCAACACGTTCATGGCTTAAGACAGGGTCATGTAGAGTTGGGTGGAGGTCCTCTGGGATCAGGCAGAGTTGGCTGAAGTTTGTGGAGCTGTATTGATAAAGGGATTGGCGATCTTAGTTGTGGTGGTGACAATGCTTACATCTGATGGCCTTGCAGCTGTGCTACCACTAGTGGTAGCATTGGAGCTATGTAGGAAAGGCCTTTTTGCTTACTCTTTCTTATCTGTTATTAACCCCTGTTTCATGGCATCTTCAATTTGAACTCCCATCTCGTGGAGCTCAGTGAATGTGAACAGAGGTAGGACAATCATTTTTTGCAACAACTTTTCGTGCAAATTGCGGGCCACCATCCTTATCTGATCTTTCTCGGAAGGCCTTGTGGTTATCATTGAAGCATTAGCCCTCCACCTCGTCACAAATTCTTAAAGGCCCTCATTCGACTCTTGGCGCATTGCCTCAAGATCACGAGTTATGACCTCGATTTGTGTGTTATACAAGTACTGAGCAATAAAGGCCTCGACCATTTCCTCTCAGTTCTACTTAATAGAATCCTCCAACTTCGCATACCAAATGGCTGCTATACCAGACATGGTACGGCCAAAGAGAGAAAGCTTCTGTAATCTGGTTAGGCCCATCGACTGCAGGATGTCTGAAAACAGTCGTAGATGAACCATGGGATCTCCAAAGCCATCGAATCAATCGATGTGCGGCATTTTGAACCGATCTGGCAATGTCACTGCAAAGTTGATATATCCATCTTCTATGTCGAGATGGAGTTAACACCTTGTGCTCTCTTGAATAGCTTCTCCAGCTTGTTAACCTTAAGCACAGTTGGGTCAACCTCAAACTCAAATGGAGCCTTGGTTTGATACACAAGTGTTTTGGAGGCTTGTGCTGGGATCGACTTTACCGAATTGCCCTGATTTTCTTGGACATTAGCAGTATGGGCAGTGGCTCCGGGTGCTGGGATACCCATAGGAGGTGCATAGGATGCAAAAGCCGCTGCCAGCTGTGGTTGTTATTGTTGCAGCCTATTTATTACCTTAGCCTAACGGGCTATGACCTCGACATGTCGAGCAGCATCTTACTGTAGGATTTCAATTGTTTACTGAAGATGATGTATTAGTTCCATCATACTGACTGGGGGATACTGTGTCATCGAAATAGGCGAGTGATCTCGTGCTGGACTAGATGTAGAAGACTGTCCTTGAGCCTGACTGGATATAAGTGAATTAAGGAGTGACTGTTGTAAAAATTGGACCGGTGAACTCTACCTGACTCTCCTCCGTCTCGTAACCGGTGGGAGTGAAGTAAACACGGGCTGTCCCCTAACAAGATCTCCAGCTTTGCAAAGCCTTCTGACTCAGGTCCAGAGCACTTGGGGGATATCCGAACTTTGTAAAGCTATGGTGTTAAACTACCTAGCAAAAAGAAATAAAGCAAAAAGAAAGTAGTAATCAGAAACTGCACAGCACCTTAGCTAATGATATTACCAACACAGATGTAATCAAAGCTATAGGACTGCACTTAACATTGAATTCTACCCCCAAAACGGATACCAAACTTGCAACTGATACGCATATTCTTGTACAGTTTCACTATAAAGCACATACCAGCCAAGTGAGAGCCCAAACACCACTATGAGGGGGTAAGGTTACCCTGTCCTAGTTTCGTCAGGAACTAGGGTTAACTATTCACACAAAGCGGTTCACGCAATCCTGTATTCAGATGAGCATCTTGTCCTAGTTTGCAACAGTCTCTATGGCTTTTCGATATGCAACTACGCTAAATGGTCAAAAGGGTACCTCAGCAAGACTACCTAATATATCTCTCACACCTAAGACCGAGAAGTGAAAGGAGAATCAAACGGTACAACGGTAGTCCAGATCCAAGGGTTATGTTCCCATCACGGCAGAGCCCATGACCGGTCAGCCTTTTGGAAAGCTTTTCGGGCAAGCCTCTGGCAAACTGTCCAGGAGTAGCAGATGGCAAATATAGTGATTTAAACGCACCAATGTAAATGCAATGCAAAGAAACATGTAAGTGTAGATAAAATTTTATATCATAAATTTCGAGTCAAGTTTTCTAAACTTCCCAGCAGAGTCGCTAGAAACTATAGCTCGACTTTTCGTGCCCTTTCTCGGAAGATAAATAACCCTTACAGTATCGTACTCTCGCGGTTCTGAATCTGATTCCACAAGTGCAATGTGAAATAGATAAACACCAAAGAGTCCCAATCCGGAAAATCTTTTGAAAAATTGATTTTAAATCAAATTGCCAAAAATGGACTGCTTTGCCAAATACAGAGTTATCAACTAAATATTTTTGGGAAATTTACGAAACCCATGACTTGTGTCAAAGGCCACGTGTCCATCATCACCAAGATTGTCTCGGCTTGGGAACTTATGTACGAGAGGGGAATATTATGAATTGAGCACCCCCGCTCTCTCAATCAAAGATCGGCCTTTACTATTCATGATATAATTCTTATGTACATCATATGCTCTTATTCCGATTATTAGGCTATCATTACTATGTGATGCGCATACACATAAGTATAAACTAATTTGCAAAAATTGGAACATTTGATTTCATATTTGTTTTGAAAATTGTTTCGAATATGTACCACTTGAAAAAGTGATCTCATATGAACATTATTCAAATTATTCCAATTCAAGAAATTAGCCTTCATCCACAGGCCTTCAAGCAATTTATCGATTAAGCAATTAGCCTCATGGCAAGCATGCTAGAAATGGCAACAATTACATGCATGCGATATGCTAAAGGGAGTAAAGGCTCACCTAGTACTCCAAGCCAAAAAAGATGCCAAAGTTAGAAAAAATGCATGATCCTAACTATGCAATAGGACTAATGCAACATATGCAATATGCAATTACTAGGCTCGGCTACTAATATAGCATATGAATCAATTTGATAGCATGTGGTCTAATGCAATACAAGTGGATGCAAGCATGGAGAATGCTAAACAAAACATGATGTCCCTAAAATAACCATCTAAGCTATTAAATAAAAGGGAGAAAGACGTGGAGTAGGAAGACATACACATTATTACAATTGCGCCCTCATGAAGGATAGTCCCAATGAATAAGCTAACTAACTAGCTAACTAATTACCTAGCTATTACAACAACAAATAAAATTAGCTAAACTACTTAACTAATTATTACAAACCGAATTGAACTAATTAATTAACTAATCTAGCTATTTAAAATAATTACAACACGAAACGAATTAGCTATTCTAACTAATTAATTACAAAGCCAATATGTTAAGCACAACACTAATACATACAACACGGATCCCGAGGATCGATGGAGGACTCATGCATGAATGCGGTTTCCACCCGAAAAAGTCACTGTTTCTGCTGCCGAATGCCTCTATTGCACAGTAGAACACTTGCATTGATTTCCACCTCCAGACCAACTCTGTTTTACTTTAGAAGGACACTGTTTGATTTTGCACTAGTGGCCGGCAGAGGGCCTGGCGTCCATTGACGATGGCCTGCCGGCCACAGATGGTGTCCTGCCAACCACAAAAGATGGCTTGCTGGCCACTGATGACTGAACTTCCCTACTGCAACAGAGAGCAATTAGAGTAGAGACAGTGTATTCTCAAGGGTTTGTTTGCACAATTTACCCCTCCTTATCGTTTCAACAGCTTGAAGGAGTAGTAAGTTTGATTCACAAACCACCAATGGATGCAATTTCATTGCATGATGGGTTATGAATCAAGTGTGCAAGTTCAATTAATGCAACAAAACAAGACTCTTAAAACCACCTATGTATCATGAAAGATCAAGTAAAGTAGTTGACAATGAATCTTGAATCGTTTTCATCACTATGGAGTATGAAATGACTCAAGACTCAAGGGTTCAATTAACGTCCGATTGAACCCTAACAAGTTATTATCTTGTACCCTTTTTTAGCCTCAATTTTATTACTTCATTTTAGATTACCATCCATTCTGTAGTCAATTGAGTCCAAAGGTGAATTTAAGTCGTCTGATGGAAATAGGGAACAAATTAAGAGTTGTTTTGGGCATGAAAGAAGCATCATACCGTTGGTAATGAACCCGCAAAGGGATTAAACCGTTAAACATGACACCTCAATCTCATGCTTAAACAAACAAGTAGTTTGAAACCACTTTCAAAGAAAAACAAAAGCCAAGAAACGAGGGAGGTTGCAGAGGTGATTAAGAGTGATCACAAGTATGGAAAGCCATAAATAAACACTATCAACTCAAATAAGATGGTCTCTAAGGCCTAAAACACCAAGCTTATGAGGACAATTACACTATAAATATGCAAAACAAAGCTCAAATGCAACAAACACTTAGAAACAGTCCTAAATAAGTCCTAAAACATGCTGGAATTTAAACAAAAATTGCTAGAATAATAAGCTAAAACATAGAGCTATGCCAAGCTAGTAAGCAAAACACAAGAAGGGGAGGCTAACCCCTCAAATTTGAACTTCAAAACATGATTTTAGCCACTGAAATAACTCTAAAAATTAGTGTTTAAAGGCTCAAAAGAAGATAGTGTAAAGGTGGGAAACACAAGGGTAAAGGTCTTGAGAGCAAGGTGCAAAAAAGGGTTTATTGGCCTTAAAACCCAAGTTTTAGCCCAAAAATACAGAGTTTTTACATCCCAAAAATAGTTGGAAAATAGTAGGAAAATGAGTAAATAAAGAAAAAGAGGCAAAGCTTTATACCTTCAAAGAGAAGATCACTTTCTAGGCAACAAAACAAGGCAAACACACTCTCAAGAGCTCAAACAAGACCCAAAGATACCTCAGCTCAAAGATGGAGAGGTTTGGTTAAGAGTGTATAGGCAAAGGTTAAGAAATTTACAAGAGAGAGAGAGAGGGGGGGAAATTTTGCTCCAAAATTTTTCTAACCTCCAAATATGAGAGGGTGTTCATCTATATATAGAAAACCAAGCAACTCCCTCAAAAACACCCAGCCATACACATGGGAGCAGATGCAAGCATTTGTGCAAACAGCTGGCACAGCTGTCACAAAATATCTGCAAAAGACATTGGTGGCCGGCAACCAAGAGCAATGGCTGGCAGCCCATAGACGTGACCGGCAGGCCACCAGAGGTTGCAGGCTTGAAGATTACTGGGTTTGGTCCAAAAACAAGGCAACAGGAGCGCAAGGTTTGGAAGGCTCAAAGCTGTGGCACTTTGCTGAGGACTTCAAGCACTTGACAAGCATATACACTCATTATTAGGTGTACAAGCAATGACGTCCAAGTCGTAAGGGCCGTAAAAAATGGGGTGTCTACAGTAATTTATTTTTTAATTTTTACCAATTAAATTATGACGTGTATTTGTTATTAAGAACTTATAGCACACAATTAATGACATAAGAATAAATAAATAAATAAATAAATAAACCTTTTATATGTAACTGTGATGAAAAATGAATAAAATTTAATTGATTCTAAATTATTTGTACTAAATATTCTAGATAAATTTTTTCAATTATTATTTAATTTTAAAAATTAATTTTTGATTATTTATTTATACCCGTGCATAACACGAGTAATTATGCTAGTTGTCATAAACTTTAAGGGAGAATGATAGACCCCTCAAAAGTTGATGCTTAAAATTTATAATTTTTTAAATAGCCCACTCAAAAACTTATGTTTGAAATTTAGAATATTTATTTTTAAAAGATAAATTAA
The DNA here is from genome assembly GCF_055761805.1 of Camellia sinensis. Classification (NCBI taxonomy): domain Eukaryota; kingdom Viridiplantae; phylum Streptophyta; class Magnoliopsida; order Ericales; family Theaceae; genus Camellia; species Camellia sinensis. The sequence goes on from NC_138972.1 coordinate 69,228,356, forward strand.
ATGTGCTTTCGCATATATAAATATGGTAATATATATATATATATATATATGTTTTCTTTTCTTATACTGTGTTTGGATTTTAAATTTGTGAATAAAAAATAAAAATGAAATAGAAAAATAAATAAAGTATAATTTTTTTTTCTTTCCACTTTTTCATTTTTGCAATAAATTTCACTATGAATTTAAAACCCAAACATTGTTTAAATGGCTTCATCCACAATGTTGATTTCCCCATAAAAGTGGAGAAATTAATGAATGGTCGATTTATAATTTGAGGCACATCCAAAACATGCTTTTAGTATACAATTCACCTCACTCTTTGACATGAAGTGTTATAGCCCCACTATAACAAAAGTAACTTATGGTGACGAAAACTAGTGAAGAAAATAAAATTCGTCACTAAATGAAAATAATTCGTGAGGAATTTATAAATTTTGTCACATATAATAAAAAAATAAAAATGATAGGTGACAAAATTTATTTTTGTCAATAAATACTTCATTTTAAGTGAGGAAAAATTAAGTTTCGTCGCCAAAAATTTTCCCGCTATTTTTTTTGGGTGGCGCCAAAATTTTGGGACTTTTGGTGACAAAAAAATTTGTCAGTAATTATAAAATTATTTGTGATGAATATATTTTCGTCACCAAAACGTTTTAATATTTTTGATATCTTTTGGTAAGGAAATAATATTGTCACCAATTTTGGTGGAAAATTTTTGATATATTGAGCAGCAATAAAAAAAAATAGGGTATTAATTTTTTTACCCTTTTTTCTGTTTATCATCTCTCTCTCTCTCTCTCTCTCTCTCTCTCTCTCTCTCTCTCTCTCTCAAAATAGGGTATTAATTTGTCTTACCTCTTGCTCCTTCACCACGCCGATCGCCATCGTCACCTCTATTAGTCTTGCTGATCATCACCGCCAGTAGCAACCTTGCCGGTAACCGCCACATCTTCTTCGCTCGATGATTTCGTACATGATTTCTCTTTGCTCTTTTTTCTGGTGTCTCTTTCTCTTATTCTCTGTTTTGGTATGGTGACAAAAATTAGTGAAAAAAACAAATTTTGTCACTAAATAAGAATAATCCATGAGGAATTATAAATTGTCACGTATAATAAAAAAAGAAAAATAATAGGTGACGAAGTTTATTTTTGTCAACAAGTACTTCTTTTTAAGTGAGGAAAAATTAAATTTTGTCACCGAAGGTTTTCTCGCTAATTTTTTTTGTGGCGCCAAAATTTTGAGACTTTTGGTAAGAAATTTTTTTTGTCACCAATTATAAAATTATTAATGAGGAATATATTTTTATCACCAATAATTTTATATATATATATATATATATTGAGAAACTTGATTTTAAATATTTTTAAGACCATTTGGTGAGAAATATATTTTTATCACTAATAATTTTTAATATTTTGAGATTTTTTAGTGAGGAAATTATTTTGTCGCTAATTTTGGAGAGAAAATTTTGACATATTGGGCGGTGATGAAAAAAAATAGACTACTAACTCGCCCCTCTTTTTTTTGTTTATCAGTTTTCCTCTCCCCTCTTTCTCTTTCTCTCTCTCTCTCTCTCTCTCTCTCTCTCTCTCTCTCTCTCTCAAAACTAAACACAAGTTAATTAGCTCTCTAAGTAACCTATGGTGACAAAAAAGTAATGAAGAAAATAAATTTCGTCACTAAATAAGAATAATCCATTATGAATTATAAAATTTTATCATATATAATAAAAAAAATAAAAATAATAGATGACAAAATTTATTTTCGTTAATAAATACTTCTTTTTAGGTGAGGAAAAATTAAATTTCGTCACCAAAGTTTTCCCTTTAATCTTTTTGGGTGACGCCAAAATTTTGAGACTTTTGATGAGAAAAAAATTTGTCACTAATTATAAAATTATTAGTGACGAATCTATTTTCATCACCAATAATTTTAAATATTTTTTTAAAAAAAATTGATTTTAAATATTTTAAAACTATTTGATGAAAAATATATTTCCATTTTTGGTGAGAAAATTATTTTATCACTAATTTTAGAGAGAGAACTTTGAAATATTGGCGGTAATGAAAAAAAAAAAAAAACCTACTAATTTCCCCCCTCCCTTTTTTTTTTTGGTGCTTCAGTTTCCCTTGCACCCCTCTCTTTCAAAACACACATTCTCTACCTTCAACCCCCCCATTTCCTCCTTTAGCTTGTTCTCCTCCTTCAGTGTCGCCACTGAGGTTACCTGTTCTCCTCCTTTAGTGCTACCACCGACATCACCCTTTTTTTTTTTTTTTGTCTGTTATGACTATTTAATTTGTTTTATAAAAAAAATTAAATATTTATATTATACCTAACTAAACAAAAATTTAAATTTAAAAATATATATATAGGAGTATATAATTCACTCCACCATTGAAAAATAAAAATCACTTGAGATTATTGTTTGGAAAAAAAAATTACTTAAAAATTATTTTTTTTTGATCATCAAGCCACTTGGTCCCCCCCTCTCTCTCTCTCTCTCTCTCTCTCTCCATCCTTTTTCATTCTCTCATCTCTCTCTCATTTGTGCTCTCCCAATCCAGAAGCTTCTCATCACCGACCCCTTCAATCTCTCATCAACGACTGTGAGAGTCTCTCTCTCTCTCTCTCTCTCTCTCTCTCTCTCTCTCCATTGTTCTCTTCGATGAACAAGGGACTATCAGCGAGGGTCTTTTCTCGTTGTTGATCGGTCTCTCACAGTCGACATCCTACCCCCCGCTTTCTCTCCATCTCATTCATCTCTCTCCGGTGAACATCAGTTGACGAGGATCTAACATCTCAAACCCCTCTTCGGTAAACATCAGTCGACGAGATCAAAGATCGCAAACCCTTCTCGCAGATCATAGCCCTATTCGTAGATCGTATATCACATATCACAAGCCGAAATTCGTAGGCATATTGAAATACAGGTATTTCTTGTTTAAAATTTACTTTAGATTTTGGAATCTTTGCTTGAGATTGCTTGACATTGTTGTTATTTGGTTGAGATTTGCAGAAATTTGTTTGAGATTACCAATAATTTTTTGAAATTGATTGTTGCTGTTGTTTTCGGTGAATTTGTTTTTTAAAAAAAAAAGAAAAGAGTTTGTATGAATCTCATACATACGAGCCTTTCCCATTTTATTGGAACTAAACCCATGTATTTAAGTATTTGATAGGTCAACTTTAAAGCTCTCTGTTCTAAACTTTACTGAAAATAAGACAGCTTGTTATACTTTTGCTGTGATGATTGGAACTTTTTAACCGGCTCTTTTGGAATCCTTGTGGACTTTTTCAGTGTTCAATACTCTCATCTGTAAAAAAAGAAAAATTACACATGCACTCATGCACTTCATTTTGGTTCAATGAACTTGTTTGGGAACTTAATGTCAAATGTCTGGTACCATTTTTACTATATTCACAACTAATTTAGAAAATACTTCTTTAATCTTCCTATTTGTCAAAACATTGATTTGTCAATTATTCATGGAGTTTATGTATTTTTTCAGAATCATGCTAACAAGGTGGATGGTATTTCTCTTACAAAATCTCATCATTGACAACTCCATAATGGTTACACATTGCCAAATGCTACTTTTACTATCACATTATCTATGAATTTATATCATTCATTCAGTGTGATCAATGATACACATAACAGCACATAATTAATCATTTGATAGTTAAGAGAAAAGTTAGCTTTATTGTAAAACAATATTTAAAATAAAAAAAAAAATCACTCTTTCAGTATGAGTTATTTCGAAAATATGAATTTTTCTATTCAGGCCCATTCCTTAGCCAAAACACACCAAGGTGATCAGTTGTGATCGGCTGTAGGTTTGTAGGTCCCACACCTGTAGCCAATCACAACCGGCCACCAACTTGGCCGGTTTCAGTCCAGGGTGGGCTTGATCATCATTTACCTCCAAATATTGCATATCAATTGTTGATCTAATAGAACACAAATAGAAGAAACATGAAGAATTAAATAAAATATTCATGATGACATATAATAAATACATAAAGCCATACATTTTGTTCATGTTTACCACATGCAATGTCCTGTATGTTTTAAAAATTGGCGCTTTAGCTTGTAATGTGTCATGTTGTGTATACGTGTCCATGTTTCTTAGGTTCAAAACTAAATTATCTAAGGTTATCAGCTCAATTTAAATTGAACCCTACTAGACTAGCATTAGATAAAATCCCACTAAATGACGCAAATACAATACATCTTACCTTCTCAACAAAGTCTGTTTGTGTTTTCTAATTATAGTTTCAGTTTTCAACTTCAATCTTCTCCAAACTCAACTATAAAAAAGAACTATAGACTCAATAATTTGAAACACAAATTTCTTGCTAATTGTTTTGGGAGTCACCAAAATTTTGGAATTTTTGGTGAAAACAATTTATCACTAATTATAAAATTATTTGTGAGAAATATATTTTTGTCACCAAATATTTTAATATTTTTGAGATCTTTTAGTGAGAAAATAATGTTGTCACTAATTTTTTGTGGGAAAATTTTGATGCATGAAGCTGTTTGTTTTCTACTCCTCCTTCCTTTTAAATATTGGAAACTACAAAGTCTAGAGAAGATAACAATTTAAGTTGTGATACTTGCAGGATCTCAAGGGCATACACTGTCTGCTTGTCCCAGTAATGTTCGTTGGACAGATGATGGCCTTGAAAGGGACCTATATATTCAGACATCTACTGTCACTATTTTAGCGATGGATGGTAGAAGGCGGTGGTTAGACATTGAGAAACTGGTGAGCTTGGTCAAAGTTGTTCTTTTGTGGTTTAAAATTACAGAAACTCAATTCACTTGTTTTTAATCTTTTTCTTTGGTTAGATGTTCAACTGTTTTTAAGAGCTTCTTTAATCGTATTCCCTGTTCTTTTCATGGCTCAAGCTTTCGGGCAAAGTTTGAGACAACGGCGTGGGTTGAACTTGCTCACTGAATTTACATCTACAAGATTTTGAACTTAGCTTCAGGATAAATTTCATCTTTTTGGAAATGGAATATGCTCATGACAATTCATAATAGTTCAAGGTTTTTGAAACTATACCTCTCCAGGTTCCTTTTGTGAAACCTTTTAGCTGCTTGTGTTTGTTTATATCAGAAAAATTCTGGCATAAATTCACCGTAGTTAATTTTCCAAAGCAATCTCAAAAATCAGAGCAATGCGTATTATTTGAAAAACATTGTTTGTAGCATGACTTTCTCTTTAATATTGCTCATGCAATTGCCATTGGAAAAACATGAGATCTTTAGAGCCACTTTCCTAAAGACTGGATATGCACTGATGTTTTTATTTCTAATTTTTCTTTTCCCCCTTTTGTTTTATGTTTCAATATCTTGTTTATTGTGCCCTTCCTTCTGTTTGAATGTCTTTTTGGAGTGTTGCCTAAAAATCAAAGCATTGATGCTGTTTGCATTAGCCTCGCCTCGAGTCCACCCTCAATAAAGCCTTTTTAAATACACAAGTTTTGCTTTGAGTGGTTGTGTTGTTGTTGTTTCTTTTTCTCTTTCTTTTCTTTTTTTCCCTATTGCTAAATGAATTTCTATTTTCTAGTATGATAATATTCTCATTATGCCATAATCTTTGTTTGTTTTGAGGAGTCTCTCATTTTCTCATCCAGTATGCATGTTATATTATGATACTCTGTTGATCATACAGATTTTATATCCTATGTATTTGCGGTATCTTTTGAATGTTACTTCTGCTCTTGTTGAATGTGATGAGCATCTCTTAGTTACTTTTGAAAGAGGTTTAAGTTGAGAATGTATGCATTATGACTTTCGGGCTCTCAGACTGTTTCAGGAAGGCCTCCACCTGCTACTTCCATGGCAGTTGGACAATTCTTTAGTCCAAAAGATGGGGAATTAGAGTTGTTTCCTCAGTTGTTGCTTCTCTCAACTTATTCTCCGAAGGTCAGTACTTCCATAAAGCAGCTTCTAGGTGTGTGATTTAATCTGGATTATATAGTTTTATTCATCTACTGACGGCTTCATTACTTAAATTTTGCACAGGACATAATATTGAAGGAGGACCATCCTCTTGCTTTTAATATGTCATTCGCTATTAGCTTAGGTCTTTTTCTTGTTAAACTATCTCTGGAAACTACAGGATGTGGAATAAAAAATCTGAACTCCCCATTGAAGAGGCTGGAGATCTGGAGAATGGCAGTAAGGCTTTCTTTATGTATTTATTTTCCATGAAGTCAACCTGATTTCAGACATGGATTATATATATATATATATATATATTAATTTGTGGAATATAATGAACATAAGCAACCTCATTAAGGTTTTCCTGTAGTTGATGATCTTGTATAATTTGCGCATAGTTGGATTGCAGCCCCTTCTTTTGTGTCTCTTAATTGAAATTTTACTTATCAAAAAAAAAAAAAAAAGAAAGGCTTTTCTAATTGTCAGGTTTTCATACCCTGACAACATCGTCCTCTCGTGGATAGTTAAAAACATGGAAAAGACGGTTTTTTGAACTTACAATTTAAATATGAATTTTCCATTTGTTGAGTGTTTAGAGTTTTACTAAGGTGTTTTAACCTTAACATTGACACAATAATAAACCTGTCAGTTGATGGCAGTTTCTTAAATGATAGGATTTGGTATGAATCTAAAAACCTTAACTGAAGGTTCGGGTTCTTTTGGTATTTTGAATATTGTATATCTTCTTTGGTTTGATTTAAATTTGGACTGTTGGGGCATCATTATTCTTCCTTTCAATGTTTAGCTTAAAAAATTATGATCTCTAGATTTCCTTACTATCAGAGGTTTTTTTTTTTTTCCATTTCTTTTGATCAGGTTTTTGTTTTCTATTTCTGCTAAGGGTATCTCTTTCCTGGTAGTAGGACTTTGCAAACTGCACTGTTTTCCACCTGTGGCACTTGCGTGGGATGCTACATCAGGTCTTCACATATTTCCAAATTTGTATTCTGAGACAGTTATGGTGGATTCTTCACCAGCACTGTAGAGTTCAACTCAAGGGTCCGAGAAGAGTACCGTTTTGTTACTGGTATTGTCATCTAATGTTTAATAAGTTTCCTGTCTTGTAATAACCATACAATATTGGATTAATACAATTCACAGTTCTATCTCTCCAACCTTAAAAATTAAAGGTTTTGATTTCTGCGTTTTCTGTCGGATTTTATTTATTTATTTATCGTTTGTGTGTGTGAATGGGGACTAGTGATTTCAGTAATTTGTGTTTGCCATATGTTCTGGTTTTTACAACTAACTTCTGCAGCTTGTTGGGTCGTGTGCTGCTATCTGTTACATGGCGATTTGGCTTGGATACACAGACATGCACTTAATCTTTGGTGTTTCTATGACTTTGGAGCATGTGTGGCTCAGTAGGGAAAGCTGAATAATCAGTTGAAGCAGTAGCTCTAGAAGTTGTAGGTATACTATTCCAGTCTGTATCTCTACCAATGATAGGAATTGCCACTTCTTTTGTAACTGACTTTAGATACAATAGTTTTATCTGTTTTTCATTCTTCAGATGTTCTAGCCAATTCGTATTCAAGCTTTGAAACTTGATGTTGTTGATGAATATTTTTTTAGATTGTGAATGCTTTATTCATTTGCTTGCCTAGTGCTCATGTTATAGGGCTATAAATAAGCGAAGTCATGCCAAGTAGTTGGTTGTTCAAATTTAGCTTGAAAAATGAACTAGTTTCAAAATGAGTTCAAGTTTGATAGTGATATATGGTATTCTTGTAATCTTTTGGCATCTTATGTTATCTGTGTTGCTTTATCATCAAAGATCACCTTAACTCTTTGAAGTTTTGAATTGTTATATGCATTTCTACTAAATTGGTTTATAAAATAAAATTATTTATATATGAGTTTAGATGTAATTGATAATATATTAATGTTTGCCTTGTTTATTTTCTTTGCAGATTGGTTTTGATGACGTTCGGAAGCATACTTGCAAATGAAGATCAACTGTTGAATTTTTTTTCCTAAACTGATGCTTAGTTGTAATTGCAAATCAAGATTGAGTGTTGATTTTTATTTTTATTTTTTTGTGGACTCCACGTTAGTTCATTTTGGGATTTGCTTTGATGGTTTTTTTGTGAAACTTAATGGATTATTATTAAAGTTGTTTTATGGATATATTTTGATTTATAATATAAATTGTTTAGTGATTTTTTTTGTGGAGTGATGTATAATAGCTAGTGGATTTCTTAGTACAATGTGCAGGGATATTTGTGAAATAATAATTTAAATTGAATATAAAATATGGAACAAGTTTAGTGACGAATTTGTTCTGTCATTTGTACTTGTTATTATGACAAAGTGATTCTTCGTCACTAATAAACTTTTTTTGTGACAAAATTTACTGCAGTTTATATATGAAATTTTTTATTTATTTTGTTGTTTGGTGACTAAAAATTTTGTCACGTGTATATATATATATATATATATATTTGTGATGAAATATATTTCGTCACCCATGTATGACTTTTGAAGACAAAAAATTTCGTCACCTTTACATCTTATTGTGACGAAATTATTTCCTCATCAATGATCAACATGCGTGACAAATTTATTCGTCAACTAAAGTTATAAATATGGTACTGAATAACTATTTGGTGATGAAAATGAGATTTTTTGGCGACAAAATGTTGTTTTATTGGTGAAAAAAAATTATAACTTTTGAAGACGAAAAATTTCGTCATCTTTACATCTTATTGTGATGAAATTATTTCCTTATCAATGATCAACATGCGTGACAAATTTATTCGTCAACTAAAGTTATAAATATGGTACTGAATAACTATTTGGTGACGAAAATGAGAATTTTTGGCGACAAAATGTTGTTTTCTTGGTGACAAAAAATTTCGTCGCTGAAGTAATTTCATTGGTGACGAAATTATTTTTCGTCACGTTCATTTTTAGTGACAAACATTCAATGACGAAACTAGTGACGAAAATATTTCCTCAGAAATATCTATAGTGACGAAATTAGCTTTTTGAAGACAAAAAAATTTCGTCATTCAAGACCCAACTTGTTGTATGATTAGTAGCTATGAAAATGACAATCACATTATAGATATAACTATATCTTAAAAAGTAAAAAGATTAAGCCTTGGCATAGGTTTAAATGAGGGTAGGGGCTAAAATAGTCACAAAAAAAATAAAATATTTCAAAAAATTAATAACAGAAAATATCTCATCCAAATCATAATTATTTTATTTTTTCTCTCACAAAAGTCAAAAAAGTCAAAAAGTTTAATCCGAACAAGACTTTTTAGCCTCAATTTAAAACTATATAAGGAAACAGAGATCATTTATATAATGAAACATATTTATTGACTCTGTATTATTGATGTGTGAATTTATTTCATTAGCACAAATTTTTTCGCATCAACAATTAGGAAACAAAAATGATTAGGAAACAGAAATTAAAATATTTTATATAATGAAATTATGATCATCTATATAAGGAAACAGATTTATTGACTCTGTATTAATTTTAGCATTTTTAATTAATTTGCAATGAGGTTTTATGACATCATATGTTGTCATGAATTTTTATGAAATATTATGTGATTTATGTTATTTTTTGATTGATTTAATTCCACTGTTATGTCAAGAATTTAAATAGAGTTTTATAAAGTTTGTGAACTTTTAATTAAATTATGGTGGTGATTATGATATTCATGTAATTATCAATGGATCTCTTGTGGGGTATTATTTCGAAAAGTATATTTGATGTGTAATAGTTCTCGATTCTGGTTTAATACAAAATGCATAGATATTAAAATTCGTTGTGTACTGTTTTTACCCAAATGTGTGTTTGAATATAATTCTACTTCGTGTTGAATTGTTATTACAATCTATCTAATCTTGTTTTATTCGCTATTACAGAAATGATTAGGAAACAACAATTAGGAGACAATAATCTATCTAATCTTGTTTTAAAAATCAACAATTAGGAAACAGAAATGATTAGGAAATAGAAATTAAAATATTCTATATAATGAAATTATGATCATTTATTGAAACAGATTTATATAACGAAAGGTTTATCTTAATTTTGTGGTTGAATTGACCAGTACAATTATGGCCAACTGGTTGGCATCATTATAGAAGAAGGTCTTTCCCTTTGTAATGACCTTAAATTCCAGTATCTTATGAAAAAACAAAATTTAACAAGTAGAAAAAAATTAGGTGAATTTTGTGATCAGTTTGCATATGAAACTAAACTTCAGTACTCGTCTAAATCTAAGAAACAGAGATCATATAAACCATATAAAAAATCTTTTAGAAAATCATATCCTACAAAGAGAAAATATAAATCTCAATTGGCTTATCAAAAACCTAAACAGATAATTAAAGGTAAACAGAAATCTTATCCGAAGAAAGATTGATCCCAAATTACTTGTTATAAGTGCGGTGCAACAAGACATTATGCTAATAAGTGTAGAGCTAAATTAAAACAGAAATTAAATAAGATGTCCCTAGACGAACATCTCCAACAACAGATTTTGCAAACCCTATCTTGATGATAGTATATCCAATTTAGATGATGATCTAGCTGAAATTTATTTCCCATCTGCGTCTAATTCTTACTCGGATTGTAACGCCCTCAAAATAATAACATTAATCCCATCAAATAAGACATGCGTGGATATGTAAAAGTTCCACATTCTTCCATTTATCAGAATTCCATTACATAAGTATTACATGTTAACAACAAAAGCAAATGCCCTATGGGCTTACAGCTTTCCAAGTTAACACTTGGTTACAACAAAAGAGTACTAACTCATTACACATTAAGCCCTTGGCTTGAATTTACATGTAATACACCAAAAAGTAAAAACAACAAAAGTATGTCAGCCTCTAGCCTCCCAAGCTATGTCCTTGGAGGTGGCATGCTACCTGTACCTGAAAATGATATTCCCATATAAGGTGAGCCACAGCCCAGTAGAAATACACTAAACCAACCATGAACAATGACTAAAAGATTAGTAATTGATAGATGGCCAACACAGATACATTCACATAAATCACATATTTATGTCATACGACTTATGAGTCCAAGTTACTTTTCATTTTCCTTTTTTCAACAGATAGACATATAAGCTCTATCTACATTCTCAACAGATATGTATAAAAACTATATCCCATATTCACAGATAAGCATATAAGCTATATCCACATTCTCAATAGATATGTATAACAACAATATCCCATATTCACAGATAAGCATATAAGCTATATCCACACTTCACAAAGATAAGCATATAAGCTCTATTTTCACTTCTCTAGACAAGCATATGAGCTGTATCTACGGAGTTCATCCCCTATTTTCTCCCAACACTATCCGGTTTAGAGGTACATCCCCCATCTTCCCCTAAACCGCGGAGTACATCCCCCATCTCCTCCTCTACACATAACGTATACAAACACAATGGTTCTATATACAATCACTCAATACATACAGTTAATGTATTCTATCAACCGTCAAGTTCCATGACACATTCCATTGATTAGTTTCCGTTTGCCTAATCATCATGCATTGTCTACAACAATCACGACTATCCTCCACCGATAGCCCAAAGCAGTTATCTCTAAACAGAAAATAAATGCACAATGGATATTCAATCAACATTTCATTTCCTCATTTCTCACAATTAATTATCCCAATTAATCTAACAATGTAATTAGGTCGTTATCCATAATTACCATTTCAACCCTTAGGTCCCATTTTCATCAATGATTCAACATTTATTCCATTTCTCTATGCCAAACATGCATCTAGGTTTATTATGAATAAAACCCCAACTTTTGTAAAATTGCACAAAAGCCCCAAACTTTCACAAAATTACCAAACCAACCCCAACGTCTCAAAATACTAAAATTTAAAGACAAAATCCATAGAGAGGAGTAGGATATCCCTACCTCGAAGTTTGAGCCAAAAAGGAGATGAAGACTCGAAGATCAACGTGTTCCAAATCCCAACTTTTTCAGATTAAAACAAAGCTCTCAACGCCCTCTATCTTTTTAATAAAGGCCCTAGGCTAGATTCACACTCTAGGGAGATCAATTCTTAGAGAGAGTGTAAGTTTAGAGAGAGAGAGTCTCGGATCTAGGGTTTGATAAAAAAAAGAAGGTGAAAAAGTGATGTTCAAAAACGCTACTGTCCGCTGATATAAAACACGCTCGCTCGAGCGAAGACTTTGTCGCTCGAGCGACCAGACACAGAAAACTCTCGCTCGAGCCAAGAAGTTCTCGCTCGAGCCAAAAACTCAGAAGTGCGCTCGAGCGAAAGAACGCTCGCTCGAGCCAACAACTCAAACCCTCAAGTCTGCAACCAGAAGCTCGCTCGAGCGACAAACCTCTCGCTCGAGCGAAGAACAAACCAGACCGCTCGAGCCAAGAAAAACTCGCTCGAGCCAAGAAATGCAACTCTCAGGTCCAGAACCAGACGCAATCGCTCGCTCGAGCGAAGCCACTCTGGCTCGATCCACCAGACACAAACTCAACTCTCGCTCGAGCGACCAACTCCTCGCTCGAGCGAAGGTCCAAAAATTTGGGCAGCAACACTAGGCTCCCAAACACAACAAACCTGTAACAGACCTGCCCAACACATCCTATAACTCAATATACAAAGTAAAGAGGATGCAAACAAGATAATAAACAACTACCAACATCCACGGACACATGTCCGGATCACTGTACAACAAGGGTAAACCCGGGATCGCTATACGGATACTCCAGAACAATGTCTTTGTCAAACCAATAAAGTAAATTCTTTAACCGAGGCCAATTATTGGAAAGCTATAGTTGAAATGAATGGCTTAGACTTAGGAGGCCCTAGCCTTAATGTCTTAATTGATGATCAGAAATCTATGCTAGAATTAGCAGATCAGATTAAGGAACTAGAAATGAAATTAAAATTTTTAGAATTATGTTATCACAACTAGAAAAATGAAGAAGTTATTCCTCTAGAACATTACAGTACGAAAGAAGTTTTGAGTAGGATACAATTCTCCCCGACGCTTGAAAAACCAATCACTATTTAAGATCTTAAAATGGAAATTAATGTTCTCAAAACAGAAGTAAAACATCTTCAAACAGCTAGCCAGTCTATTCTTAATTATATCAAGAAAATTAATAGACAACTAAAAAATAAAAGGCAAACCTTAGAACAAACAACAAACCAGCAAGAAAATCAAGAAAAATCAAAAAATCAGTATTTAATGCTTATGAACCAGATTACCTTTCAGAAATGGTATATTAGAATCACTTTTATAATAAAACTTGACTTTATTATCAAAGATGCCATCGCCTTAATTGATAGCGGTGCTGATATGAATTGTATTCAAGAAGGATTAATTCCTACTAAATATTTCCAAAAAATACTCAATCATTAAACAGTGCAAGTGGTAATTCTATGAAGATTAAATACAAAGTAGTAGAATCTTTTATCTGTAATCAAGGCATACGTCTTCCTACTGCTTTTATCCTTATCAGAAATATGTCTCAAAATATTATCTTGGGAACTCCGTTTTTATGCTTATTAATGCCTATTACTAAAATAGATTCCATAGGCATTCATACAACAATCAATAATTAACCCATTATTTTTGAATTCATAACAGAACCTTATACTAAAGAATTAGATCCAATCAAAGATCTAGTTAATTTTAAAGAAAAACAGATTAATTTTCTTCAAACAGAAATCAATTTTCTCACTATTGAGCAAAAAGCACAACAGTCATCTTTACAGAACAAAATTAAAATAATTGAAAAAGAATTCCAAACAGAAATTTGCAGTGATATTCCCAATGCTTTCTCGAAAAGAAAGAAACATATAGTTTCTCTTCCTTATAAATCATACTTTGATAAAAGATTCATCCCAACCAAAGCTCATCCTAGTCAAATGAAGAAAGAATATTTAGAAATGTGCAAAACAGAGATTCAAAATCTTCTTCAAAAGAAGTTAATCAGAACTAGTCATTCTCCTTGGAGTTGTACAACATTTTATGTCAATAAAAATGCAGAAATAGAAGGAGGTGTGCCAAGATTAGTCATTAATTATAAACCTCTTAATGATGTTTTAAAATGGATTAGATATCCAATTTCGAATAAAAAAGATTTACTTGATCGATTACAGGATGCAGTCATATTTTCTAAATTTAACTTAAAATCAGGATATTAGCAGGTACAAATTGCTGAACAGGATCAATACAAAACTGCTTTTACAGTACCCGTTGGACATTATGAATGGAATGTTATGCCATTTGGTCTAAAAAATGCGCCATCAGAATTCCAGCATGTCATGAATGATATATTTACTCCTTATACAGAATTTGTTATCGGTTATATTGATGATGTTCTTATTTTTTCATCATCCATTGATCAACATATAAAGCATCTTAATATATTTAAGCATGTTATTATCAGAAATGGTTTAGTAATATCTGCACCAAAAATGAAACTTTTTCAAACAACTGCTTGCTTTCTTGGTCATAATACTCATAATGGGACTATTATACCAATTGACCGGAGTATTGACTTTGCCTCTAAATTTCCTGATGAAATAAAAGATAAAACTCAATTACAGCGATTTCTTGGTAGTCTAAACTATATTAGGGACTACTATCACCAGTTATCACAGGATGCTGTTATCCTTTACACCAGATTACAAAAAAATCCTTCTTCTTGGACAGAAGCTCACACTGCTGTTGTACAAAAAATTAAAGCTAAAGTAAAACAACTTCCTTGTCTTGCTTTACCAAATCCAGAATGGCAAAAGATCGTAGAAACTGATGCCTCTAACTATGCTTATGGAGGTATTCTAAAATAGACTAATCCTACAAGTCAAAAAGAAGAACTATTAAGATTTACATCAGGAAATTGGACTAAAGCTGCTCTCCATTATCCTACAATTAAAAAAGAATGATTAGCCATTGTTAAATGTTTTTTAAAATTTCAGGATCATTTGCTAAACCAAATTTTTTTAATTCATCTGGATTGTTCAACAGCTAAATAGATATTTAAAAATGACGTTTTTGATCTTGCTCACAAATAGGGATTTGCCAATTGGCAAAGTGTTTTATCTACATTTGACTTTGATATTGATTATATCAAAGGCGAACAGAATTCTTTACCAAATTTTCTAAATCGTGAATATTTACAGGGATCATGACTAGTCAAGGTGGCCGTGGCCCGACTCGTCATGGCTGGGGCAGGGGAAACCCTTACCAGAATCCATATCTAACAGAATTTCTAGAATTACAAGCCTCTAATAGTAATCTAGGGGAATCCTCTGGCCAGTCTACCTGTAACAACCCTCACTTCATCTTAGTCATGCTCTCATGCATTTATATGATTTTGTCTCGTTAAGCTTGCATTTCAAATCTTGTCTTTGTTTTGCTTAAGTGTTACTGCATGCTTTGTTCCTTGTTTGGTGTGAGTTTAGCCGAGGTCACCTAAGCCTGGGTCGCGCCTTTGAATCTCTTATACCTAGGACTATCTTGGAATCTTTTGGTTAACCTCCACTGGCATCTTGGCATATTGGCTAAGAAGTCACTATCTAGGCCGAGGTGTTCATCACCAAGGCCGAGATGTGTATTATCTAGGCTGAGATGTTACCCTTGCATCTAGTGATCTTGTTCCTGGATTGGTATGACCTAGACCGAGGTGTGGCACATCTAGGCCGAGGTGTGGCACAGCTAAGTCAAGTGTTGTCTTTCCTAGCCGAGATCATTGAGACCTTACTTGCCGAAGCTTTGTCCTTAGCTGAGATCATTACCTACCGGAGTGCCTATGCCATCTTGCTTGTTGAACACACTTTGTCATAGGCTTGTCTTTTCACTCAGTCACCTTTTTGAGAAGAGCCAACCAGTCGATACCACGTGTCCCAGCAGAGGGTTAAGTCAGTGAGCTGTTGAGAAACACATCATTTTGTATCATATCCTTGTCTTTTAGAGAGAGAGGCTCTAGGAAGAAGAAGGAGGAGTTCTTAGAGAGGGAATAGATTTCCAAGCTTGATCTTCACACCTTGAGCCGTTAGATTCGTGTCTTGAGGTTAGAATCTTGATCTACTCTTGTTGTTCTTATTGTTCATCTAGCTGCATTGCATGATCGAGCACGATTTGTAAGCCATGCATTGATTTAAAGTTTGGTTTTAGAAAGAGAAAGTGATATTCATGTGTTCTTGAATAAAAGCCTTGTTTGATCCGAAAGCTTGCATCAAGATTCATGTTTTTGTGTTTGTCGTTATAAGATCTTCAAGTATGGGTACCCAGGTCCATGTTTTCGAACTCATCTCATGAAATCCCAGATTTCGTAATAACAAGTTGTGATTGAGCATTCATGTTTTTCATATTCTTCATGTTCATGTTCTTCAGCAGAGGGAAACCCAGATTTTCCCGACTTCATTTTCTCGAATGTGGCCATCGGGACCACACCTCGGCAAAGAGGTGTGGGACCTCAGCCAAGACCTGGTTGGCACCCATTATATTTTCCCGAGATGAGAAACAGTGTTTTGTTTTGGTCCGACTTAGTTTTGAAAGAATGCCGAGATCATTTGCATTCATATAAAGCTTGTTTGAGAGTGCATTCAATAGACTTTGCCATGTGTTTGTAGGACTTGGACTCTTGCTTTGACCCCGACGTTTGAAGAACTAAGTGAGTGGTATTTTTAATAAAGCTATGTTATGACATTTGATAAAACTTTGCCTTGCTTGTTTTGGAAAAGTATTTGTTAAGCATGAATGACTATCCCTATTTTGTGTATCAAGTATTAGCTTTGGTTTTGATAACATTCTTGACAAGTCCGTACGTGCTAAGGGACTATATGCATTTATAGCACAAGTCCGTACGTGCTAAGGGACTATAAGCATTTGTAGCACAAGTTCGTACGTGCTAAAGGACTATAAGCATTTGTAGCACAAGTCCGTACGTGCTAAGGGACTATAAGCATTTATAGCACAAGTCCGTACGTGCTAGGGGACTCTAAGCATTTGTAGCACAAGTCCGTACGTGCTAGGGGACTCTAAACTTTTGAAGCACTTTTGATTATGTCATCCCTTGTATTATTGATGCTAGTAAGCATCCTTTGAGACTTGAAAGGATTGTAGATGAACTTGATTTGTCCTTTGATTTTGTACAAGATATGATGTGTTTTGGCTTGATAAAGATTTCGGATATCATTCATGCAAACCCCTTTATTGATTATATCATTCACTGAGTATCCAAGCTCACCCTCTCTATATATATATGTAGGTGATGAGCAAGAAGGCGGCGACGCTTAGATGATTATTTGCAACTTGTTTTGGATTTGAAATTTTTGTAGCATCTTGAAGATCATGCTTCTTGGCTTGTAGTTACTCCTTTTCTTTATGTCGGCTTGAGAAGCCTTTTGATCAAGATGTATTTTGTACTTTATTTTATTGTATCCAAGTTGTAAACTATATTAAGATGCATGTCATTTCATTCGATCTATGCACAGCTCTTATGGATTAATTAGATTTAAATTTATTGCTTCCGCACTTGTAAGCCCCATATGTATACTCTGATTGTGTGTGTGAATCCTTATAAGTTGGCCTTTGGTAACCTCGGGTTACTGGTCATCACGGCACCATTCTACTAGGGGTGGAATGGGGTTGTGACACCACCAAGGATGTCCTCCTTACTCCTTAACAGTACACTCCTAATAGTATTACTAAAGAAACAGTTCTTTACATTGAACCAGCTGATGAAAAATGGATGACCGATCCATGGGAAATTAGACGCCGTTATCTTACGACCTAACAATTTTCCCCACATTTTGGCCAGTACTGTTATATTTATGAATAGATAATCATTGAGACTGCCGCCATGGAAATCAAGCATACTTTGCATGGTCCTTCCAAGACTGTCAGTCCCATATTATGCCCATTGCTACATGCGGCATCCATCCGCATACCACTCGTCAACTTGATATTCGCAACAGAGAAACTCAATATAGTTATTGGGACTATATCGATGCATTTACTTATGCATTTTACTACCAGAATCCTATCCATTATCATTCTTGGTTTATCCAAATTTGTCCAGATGTCCTCAAAAATGATTTACCAAATTGGTTTCTCGTTTGGTGGGATAAATTTGGACTACAACTTGAAGTTTTACCAGTATCTATTCGTGAAGCTTTTAATGAATGGCAAATTGCTTATTCTCATTTACCAGGACAGAAGGATATTTCTATGACCAAATCTTTAGTACATTTTACTATCCGTTTCAGCATTCCATGGATATGGAAATTGGATTTCCAGTGTGATTATCAGAATAAAATTCCACGTCTCAAAAGAGTTTTCTTTGTAAGATGGTGGGATAAGGGTATGAACCCCACCTTACCAAAACTGTCCAGAAAACTAAGGCCCATACTCAAGCCTGCTGGGATGCTATTCCCAAAACAATTCCCAGTCAAACAGTCATTCAGAATCATTTTTTACAAATTCAAATAGAAATACGCCAAAAATACATGAATTTGTTAGAAACAAAATTAGTCATTAAAAGCATGGATTTCATGAAGGAACAATTCCTCCAGACTATTTCCAGTGATGACACCTCCATGAAATCTGTTACTAGTAGTCAAGACCAGGAAGATCCAGACCAGGATGAAAATGAATTTGCTGCTCTAGCTGGTGAATCACAAGATCCAGCAGAAGATGAACCCAACTTTGGTGATTTTGGGATTCACTCACCAGTATGATTGCCGAAAAGATTGACAATGAAAAAGATAGAAAAGGAAAAGGCAAAGCATGAGTCCTTGTCTCCTATCAGAATCTTTCATCTAGAGCTTCGGCACGAAATGACAACCAACAGAACATGTATTTTCTGCAAAAATAGATTCCTTGTCTGCCATCCAGCACAGAGACCGACAATTGTCTTACTCCAGTCCAAAAAAGATAAGGATGCTGAGTCAAAAGAAGATTCCCACTCAGCTTTGAGGATATGGACGATCAACTTCAACCATCAAGGACACGTCACCTATCCTCGCCTTATCTTATCTTTTCTTTTCTTTTGTCTATAAAAGGGATATCCTCACCCTTGTTGAGGCAGAGTTGTTTTTAGAAATTTCTTTCAAGAATAATATCTAAGTGTGCTCTCTCTCTCTCTCTCTCTCTTTCTCCCTTGTAAAATTTTCCATTTTATGATATATAAATTAAGTGTTGAAGAATTATGCTGTTTTGAAGATTCTGGTCGTAAGTATTTTCTTCTTTACTATGCCTGTAAATTTACTTGTTGATTTGATTAATTTTTTAGAATTTTATCTTGATAGTAGAAATATATATTTCCAACAACTTCAAGCTAACAATCTGTATTTACAGTCGTACCTTTCTAATAAGTTAGAATTTTGTAATCAACATATAATCAGGATCGAACAGCAGATCCAGGAGCAAATCTGCTTGTGGGTGGCCGCCATCCAACCTCCACCTCAACAGTAATATCATGAGACCATATATGTAGGAACTTGAATCAAAATAATAGTAATATAAATGATAATATTCCTGGGTTTATGCTAAA
The DNA here is from genome assembly GCF_055761805.1 of Camellia sinensis. Taxonomy (NCBI): domain Eukaryota; kingdom Viridiplantae; phylum Streptophyta; class Magnoliopsida; order Ericales; family Theaceae; genus Camellia; species Camellia sinensis. Next base: position 69,247,920 of record NC_138972.1, read on the forward strand.
TAAGGGTAGAACAGAGTAAGGTTGAGTGGGATGTCATCCAAGTCGCGTAGAGGTTAAAAGACCGTAGTTGCAATGATTGCATATAGGTCAGTTCCCTAGTAAAACGTTGACAGACATGCTTAGCCTTATAACCCTGTGTCAAGCATCTTATTTGGTATTAGAGCCAGGTTTCGATCTTGGGACTTGTGGGTAATGGGCCCACAGAGGAAAATTGGTTTCAAAAATTAGGGAAAGCATAGGAAAATAGAGAAATTGGGAGAGAGAGAGAGAGAGAGAAAGAGGACCCATACTTGATATCGTTGTTGTTTGAAGATAGGCGAACTACTAGTGCCCGAAAAATGGTAATGGCGGTGCTGTTAGGTTCAAAAATAGAGAGCAACCATGTGAGAAAGAGGAGTTATGGAAAACAAATACAAAGATTGAGAGAGAGAGAGAGAGAGAGAGAAAGAGAACTACATACGTAACAATGGAGGCCATTTGACTTCTTGAAGCGCTGTTGACGCTTGATTACAGAAGCAACGGAGGAGAAGCAACTTTGGTGACTGCAATCAAGCAAGAGAAACGACGATGAAACACGTATGAGGAGTGGTGCACAGGAGTAAGGAGATAAGGTTTGAATTATTCACTCTGTTGATATGAAAATATTTTCCCCTACAAAACTCTTTGGTCGACAAACCTTCAATTTAGTTAAATAACAATCAAAACCACGTATTTTTATTATTTGAGAAAAAATTAATTTAGTTGCTAAAAATTTTCGATTCCTGATTTCTTTTTTGTCTTCCCTCTTCAATTTTTGCTGAATTTTTTTTGATTTTAGTCGCAGAAAATTATATTTTGGCAACTAAGAAATATTAGTCATTAAAACTCCAAACTTTTGACTACCAAATTTTTATTTAGTCGCCAAATGAAAAATTTTCCGACTAAATAAAATTTAGTTGGAAAAATTGGTCGGGGAAAATGTAATTTCTCTAGTGTATTGGGTTTTCAATCACTTGAATAATGATGAGATGATAATGAATTGATAGGATGTGTTCTCTAACTAATGATTAATTTTTGCTCAAGAGGTTGTTTCAAAACTCTTGAATGGATCGGTTGTATTCGGACCCTAGTTACTTATGAAGGATAAGGTTGAAGGAGGTCATATATTTTTATTGTCTCTTTTGAGATCCTCAGTTGGCGCTACGAGGTATGTAACCGTTGTAAAATTTCTAGTCTTTAATAATAAGAAGGTTTCAAAATATTTTCAAACTTTCATTATTTTCTTTTAATTTTTTTTAATCTAATTTTATTTTAAATTTGAATAAATTTTTTGATTTTATATGAATTACTTTATAGCGATCCCGGGTTTACCCTTGTTGTACAGTGATCCGGACATGTGTCCGTGGATGTTGGTTGTTGTTTATTATCGTGTTTGCATCCTTTGTACTTTGTATATTGAGTTATGGGATGTGTTGGGCAGGTTTGTTACAGGTTGGTTGTGTTTGGGAGCCTAGTGTTGCTGCCCAGAATTTTGGACCTTCGCTCGAGCGAGGAGTTGGTCGCTCGAGCGAGAGTGGGGTTCGAGTATGGTGGGTCGAGCCAGAGTGGCTCGCTCGAGCGAGCGGTTTCACCTGGTTCTGGACCTGAGAGCTGTCTTTCTTGGCTCGAGCGAGCTTCCTTCGCTCGAGCGGTCTGGATTTTTCTTCGCTCGATCGAGAACTTCTTGGCTCGAGCGAGAGTGTTTTATATCAGCGGACAGCAGCGTCTTAAACTTCACTTTTTCAGTCCCTTTCTTTGATTAAACCCTTAATCCGAGCCTCTCTCTCTCTAAACTTGCACTCTCTCTAAGGTTTGATCTCCCTAGGGTGTGAATCTAGCCTAGGGCCTTTGTTAAAAAGATAGAGGGCGTTGAGAGCTTCGATTTAATCTGAAAAAGTTTGGATTTGGAGCAAGTTGATCTTCGAGTCTTCATCTCCTTTTTGGCTGAAACTTCGAGGTAGGGATATCCTACTCCTCTCTATGGATTTTGTCTTTAAATTTTAGTATTTTGAGATGTTGGGCTTGGTTTGGTAATTTTGTGAAAGCTTGGGGCTTTTGTGTAATTTTACAAAAGTTTGGGTTTTATTCATAATAAACCTGAATGCGTGTTTGGCATAGAGAAATGGAATGATTGTTGAATCATTGATGAAAATGGGACCTAAGGGTTGAAATGGTAATTATGGATAATGGCCTAATTACATTGTTTAATTAATTGGGATAATTAATTGGGGAAAATGAAAAAATGAAATGTTGATTGAATATCTATTTGTGCATTTATTTCCTATTTAGAAATAACTGCTTGGGCTATCGGTGGAGGATAGTCGTGATTGTTGTAGACAATGCATGATGATTAGGCAAACTGAAACTAATCAATGAAATGTGTCATGGAACTTGACGGTTGATAGAATACATTAACTGTATGTATTGGGTGATTGTATATAGAACCAATGTGTTTATATACGTTATGTGTAGAGGAGGAGATAGGGGATGTACTCCGCGGTTTAGGGGAAGATAGGGGATGTACCTCTAAACCGGTTAGTGAAGGGAGAAGATAGGGGATGAACTCCGTAGATACAGCTCATATGCTTGTCTAAAGAAGTGAAGATAGAGCTTATATGCTTATCTTTGTGATATGTGGATATAACTTATATGCTTATCTGTGAATGTGGGATATTGTTGTTGTACATATCTGTTGAGAATGTGGATATAGCTTTTATGCTTATCTGAATGTGAGATATAGTTTTTTTTACATATCTGTGGAAATGATGATAGAGCTAGCACGCTTATCTGTTGAAAAAGGAAAATGAAAGCAAACTTGGACTCATAAGTCGTATGACATAAATATGTGATTTATGTGATTGTATCAGTGTTGGCCATCTATCAATTGCTAATATTTTAGTCATTGTTCATGGTTGGTTTAGTGTATTTCTACTGGGCTGTGGCTCACCCTATATGGGAATATCATTTTCAGGTGCAGGTAGCATGCCACCTCCAAGGACATAGCTGGGAGGCTAGTGGCGGGCATACTTTGTTCCTTAATTTTGATGTATTACATGTAACTTCAAGCCAAGGGCTTTAAGTGTAAACGAGTTAGTACTCTTTTGTTGTAACCAAGTGTTAACTTGGAAAGCTGTAAGCCCGTAGGGCATTTTGTTATGATGTTAACATGTAATACTTATGTAATGGAACTCTAAGGAATAAAAGAATGTGGTTAGTTTATATGTAAATGTATGTCTTATTTGATGGGTTTAATGTTATTATTTTGAGGGCGTTACATACTTTAACTTTTTCATTAATTTTTTTTTATCAATTTTTAAAAGAATTTCATTCTTATCCCATTTTTTTTTTCTTTTCACCAATTTTGATGGAAAAAAACAATAATTTTCAACATTTCATTGTTTTAAATTTTTATCAAATTATAATTTGATAAAAAAAATATTAAGGGTTGAAGATTCTCTTAATTGGAATTATTGTGAAATAACATCTTGAAATAGTTAAAGCTTGAGTGAATATTAGAGTTTGTTTTCAGAGTGTAATTTACTTTCAAGTCTTTCTCTTGTAAGCTTTATCTCTCTTCTTGTAAAAATTTCCCCACTATATAATTTAAGAGTTGAAGAATTAAGTTGCTTTGAAGAATTTGATTGTAAGTATTTCTCTCTTTAATGTATGCCCTCTATTGATATATTTGTAGATTTATTAAATGTTTTAGAATTTTATATTACAAGACGTAATAATTATTTAGCATTTCTTCAAGATCTGTATCTTCAGCCGTGGGCTACACAACAGATAGAATTCTATGAATTGCAAATAAACAGAATCAAACAACAAATACGGGATCATATCTATGTGTGGGCGGTTGTCATTAGGCTTCCACATCAATAATAATTTATTAGACCATATATGTTGTAATTTGTTTATTATATACTTGTATTATGTGTATTTTTATTCCTGGGTTTGTGGGATTCTAATAATAAAATGTTTGAGTAAAAACATCGATATAGTCCCAATAACTATACCGGGTTTCCCTGTTACAAATGTCAAGTTGACGAGTAGTATGCAGATGAATGCCCCATGTGGTAATGGGCATAATATTACGGATAATGATTTTACTATACTGGACAAGACTGGCAGCTTTGGAGGGATCATGCAAAGTATGCTTGATCTCGGCAGCAGCAATCTCAATGAGTATCTGTTTGTAAACATATCTGTACTGATCAAAATGAGAGGGAAATTGTTGCGTAGTAAGATACCGACGCTTGATTTCTCATGGATCTGCCATCCATTGTTCATCTACTGGTTCAATATAGAGAACTGTTTCCTTAGTAATACTGTTTGCTGTATGCTGTTCTTCAGGTTTATCCTTAACCGTTTGACTGAATTCACCTGTACTGTTAGAGTCTTGAAACCTGGGGAATTATGTTTGGTAGGGATTGGATCCCCAACCACGGCCTCTACTGGTCATGAGTTTCCTGGGCCCTGCAAATAGTCACATGTTAGGAAATAGGGTAAAGAATTCTATTCTCCTTTAATATATTCAATATCAAAATCAATTACTGATAAAATACTTTGCCAAGTGGCGAATATCTGTTTAGATGCTAAATTGAGAACATCTTTTTTAAAAATCTGTTTGGTTGCCGAACAATCAACCCAAATAAGAAAATGTTGATTGAGTAAATCATCTTGAAATTTTAAAACACATTTAACAATGGCTAAACATTCCTATTTGATAGTGGGATAGTTTAAAGCAGGTCCTTTCCAACTACCAGAGTGAAATCGTAAAAGTTCTTCTATTGACGCGATAAGGTTAATTTGTTTCAAAATACCCCCATAACCCTGGTTAGAAGCATCTGTTTCAACTATTTTCTTCCATAAAGGATTAGGAAGATTAAGGCAAGGAAGTTGCTTAACTTTAGCCTTAATTTTCTGTACTACTTGGGTATGTTCTACCGACCATGGAGGTGGATTTTTTTGTAATCTGGTATAAAGGATAGATGTATCTTGAGATAACTGATGATAGTAGTCTCGAATATAATTCAAACTACCTAAAAATCTCTGTAACTGAGTTTTATCTTTAATTTCATCAGGAAATTTAGATGCAAATTCTATGCTTCTGTTAATAGGTATAATACTTCCATTATGAATATTATGACCTAAAAATTGTACTGTTGTTTGGAAAAGTTTCATTTTTTGGTGCAAAAATAACTAAACCATTTCTGATAATAACATGCTTAAAAATATTAAGATGCTTAATATGCTGGTTGATAGAAGATGAGAAAATAAGGACATCATCTGTATAATAGATAGCAAATTCGGTATAAGGAGTAAAAATATCATTCATGATATGCTGAAATTCTAAAGGTGCATTTTTTAAACCAAATGGCATAACATTCCATTCAAAATGCCCAAAAGGTACTGTAAAAGCAGCTTTGTAGCAATCCTAATCTGCAATTTGTACTTTCCAATATCCTGATTTACGATCAAATTTAGAAAATATAACAACATCCTGTAAACGATCTAAAAGATCTTTTTTATTCGAGATTGGATATCTAATCCATTTCAAAACATCATTAAGAGGTTTATAATTAATTACCAATCTTGGCACACCTCTTTCTATTTCTGCATTTTTATTAACACAAAATGTTGTACAACTCCAAGGTGAATGGCTGGTCCTGATTAATTTTCTTTGGAGGATTGAATTAATTTTTGTTTTGCAAAGTTTAAGATAGTCTTTTTTCATTTGACTAGGGCGAGCTTTAGTTGGGATGAATCTTTCATCAAAATCAGGTTCGTAGAGAAGAGAAACAATGTGTCTTTTTCTTTTCCAAAAAGCATTTAGAAGATCACTACAAATTTCTGTTTGAAATTCTTTTTCAATAAGCTTAATTTTACTCTGTAAAGAAGGTTGCTGTAACTGTTGTTCTGTTGTAAGAAAATTAATTTCTATTTGCAGAAAATTAATTTGTTTTTCTTTAAAAGTAACTAAATCACGAAGTTGGTCTAGGTCTTTGGTATAAGGTTCTGTTATAAATTCAAAAATAATTGGTTGATGACTGATAGTCGTATGAATGCCTATGGAATCTATCTTAGTAATAGGCATTAAGAGACATAAAAATGGGTTCCCAGAATAATAGTTGGAGACATATTTCTGATAAGGACAAAAGATGTAGATAAACAAATGCCTTGGTTACAGATAAGAGTTTCCGGTATCTTATCCTTGATCTGCATAGAATTACCACTAGCACTACTTAGTGACTGGATAGTTTTCTGAAAATATCTAGTGGCAATTAATCCTTCCTATAGACAATTCATGTCAGCACCACTATCAACAAGGGCTACTGCATTTTTTATAATAAAATCAAGTTGAATAACAAAAGTAATACGTATATACCATTTGTGAAATGTAACCTGATTAACAAGCATTAAATACTGGTTGTCTTTCTATTCATAAGTTTCTGGATTATTAGCCTTTCCTTGTGGGTTAGTAGTTTTAAGCTGATGTATTTCGGCTTGGATAGCAAGATTAGCATTTTGAAGGTGCTTGATTTCTACTTTTAAAACATCAATTTCCATTTTTAAGTCCTGAATGGTGATTGGTTTTTCAATAACAGGTGAGGACTATATTCTATTCAAAACATTCCGCATGCTGTAAGATTAAAGAGGAATTAAAGGTGGTTCAGTAGCAGCTTTCTGTTGTTGATAACAAATATCTAAAAAATTTAACTTCATTTTTGGATCCTTAATTTGCTCAACAAGATCTAGCATGGATTTCTAGTCATCAGTTAAAACATGAATACTAGGACCCCCAAGGTTCAAACCATTCATTTCAACAATAGATCTCCAATAATTTGTTTTAGAAATCTGATTCATATTAGTAGAGCAAGAACAATTAGGTTCTGGTGTTTCTTCCTCATCACTGGAGGTAGATGGAGAGTATCGTTCAGTGAGTCCATCTGACTCAGAGCTAGTTTCTGTTTCTTCTTCAGATAAAGTCTGTAATAACTGTTGAACAATAATAGGGTCTAAAGACATTTCATTAATTTTTTGTTTTAATTTAGATTGACATCTATTAGCATAATGTCCAATTGTTCCACACTCATAGCATTTAACATCTTTTTTGGAATTTCTCTTTTTAGCGGAGGGTTTACTAGTTTGAGGAGAAAACTTTTTCTGGTAAGAAGTTGAAGAAAGACTTTTGGATTTTTTTTATAATATTTATGATACTGTTTGGAAGGCTGTTTATGATAGGATTTTCTGGTTTTGGATGGGTATTGGATTTTGACGTCAGAGGCAAATTGATCACAAAATTCACCTAACTCTTTGCCATTAATATTCTGTTTTTTTCATTTGATACTGAAGCTTAAGGTCATTACATAAAGAAAGACCTTCTTCGAGGATTAGACCAATAAGTTGGCCATAGGGGTACTGATTATAGGGAATGGCTACGCAATCATGCTGATCCCTAAGTTTTTTTCGAACGTTTTTTTGCAAAAAGAGTAGGAAGGCCATCAATAAATTTGGCTTTCCAATGTTCACTGTTTGCATCAAGTTGCTGCATGACTTTTATTAAGAACACATCTTTATACCATCGAAAATGGGTTAAACAAGGACATCGAAGGTTTTGGAGAAGTTCACGACTACGATCACTGTTAACATTAGCTATCCTAATAAAATGGTATATAATGGTTTGAATTAAAGTATAGACTGCATCTTCGTGGTGAACAATAGTATTGGTGGTCTGATCAGTTTCAATTTTAATCACATTTAAAAACTCATTCTGTTGAGAAGGAGTGAGAACATTATCCCACCATCCTTTAAGGATGCCTGTAAATCCATTGACAATGAATCTAACTATCTGATGATCAATATTACTATTATGTTTACATATCATGGCATACATAAGAATTTGATGGATTAATTTGTATATATGGTATTTAGAATAACCATCTAAATTCCATTCATAAATGGTTTTGCCATGATAAGAATTCTGGGCATGAAAATAATTTTCTTCATAAAGAATATCCTGAGGGGTAGGTTTTTGATAATAATACCTACTAGATCCTGTTGTAGTTGTTCTCGCTATTTGTTTGGGGAAAATAGTTCTGTTAACAGATTGCAAATCTTGAAAATTGTTCTGAAATTTATAAATGAGAGAAGGGATAAGTTCCTCATCCTCTTGTTTTAATTCTGCAGTTTGTTGAGCAGACAACATATTTATAGAACTATGTCCTAGTGCAAATTTCCCTAAATTTAATTTAGTCATTTTTCTTAGAAAGGTATTCATAAATTCATTGTCCTGTTTATCGGAACGTAACTTAAAATTAGTTACTTCTAAAGGTGGTTTAATATTTTCTGGTTGAAGAGTAGAGACTAGTGGTTTTGGGATCAATTGACGATCTTTAAAGATTTCAATAGTTGCTTCGACTCTAGTCAATTGCTTCCTTACTTGTTTGAAAACATAAATTATTATAATTATTCTGTATAATAATGGCACAATATCTTTAATCTGTAAAGACTTTTTCTGAGCCATTTTGGAAAGAGCTTCCACATAAGTTGTGATGACTAGAGGTTGATGTGAGATATCACTAGGAGCTAACTCCAAAGACTATGTTGGTGGATGAACAAAGACTATGGTTTGACCACTTACTGTTGTCCATGTCCTTTGGATTTTATCCAAGACGTTAAGCTGGTTGGTTGAAAGCGTTTCCATGATTGTAATAAATTCAAAGTACCATTCTGGAAAAGATCGAAGAGTTTGATATGTCTCTAAGTGATGATAATACTGATTTTTTAGCTGTTGAAGTTGTTGTTCAGTATGGTTATGAAAATACCATGATCTAAATTCCTGATATTTATCTTGCATAAAATTCTGGTTTAATTGTTTTCAAATTTCACTTCCTGATGTAAAATTCATTTAAATTTGAAAATTCATATCACTAGCAGTTGGGCTTTTAGGCCTTTTGGTTCCATACACTCCATGAGGAATTTGATTTTCAGATATGTGAATACCCTGAATTAGAGTTTCAGGAAGAGGGTCAGGAGAAGAGCAACTAGGAGGCCTAGAAAGCATTCCTTGGTTGACAAATTCTGTGGGTTTAGACATAGAATGTTTGGAAGATTCAGGTAAATCTACTCGATAGGCAAGTTGGAGGAATGATGACTCATACTGGAAAGACTCGGGTTAAGAAGCTGTTGGAATTTAAGATAAACATTACCTCCTTGTGTCTGAATTACATCATCTAAGGTTTGTCTGATGATTGGTCTAACTAGTACAACATTCTAAATTTGCCATCTTTCTTAAAAAGTAATATTGTTCCAAGGAATCATTTTAGGAGCAGCTACCTGGCTACTGAAAAGGTTAATATCAATTAAAACAGTTTGTCCTAATTCATTGTGCTTTCTGATATATGGATTTAAGGTACTTCAAACCTTGAGATGGATTCTGAAAATAGCTGATAAGGGCGGTGATCCTGGTAGATACTGGTAACCATTTGTTAAAATTCTGAGTTCAAGAGCTTTAGACAGATTAGAATCGATGAGTGCTATACTCAGATTAGGATATATGTTGTAATATACTGGTCCATTGGATAAACTGGTTTCAATGGCTCCCATTAAAGAAGCTCTCCAATCAAGGCATCTGCCATCTCAGAGTGTGCAAGTAAGACTAGTATTTTGTCCTAACAAAGTTAGGGGTTTAAAGGATATATAGACTAGTCCTATATGGACATAATTATATATTTTTCAAAAAAGGTGCTAAATCCTGTATGTGTAATAATTGAATTACTTCATCTTCATTCTGTAAAGGAACTTCATGTTCAAAAGTTTTAATAATTTTTCTACTAGTAAAATCAAAGGTTCCAATTTTATAAATAGTTTCTGGTTTCACTTTTGGAATTGTCCACTTATCAAGGGCTTCCTTTACATCCTGCCACGTAACTAATTCTGCTGCTTCTAATGTAGAAGCTACTATATTGGCTATGGTTGTGATGGTTGCTTCTTCTTCCATTGGTTATTTGTGACCATGTATGTACAATTTAATTATCGTATATATGTATTATGAATCTGATTAAACTTGGCTCTGATACCAAATGAGTGCTCGAAAGGGGCTAGGTTAAGCACGTCTATCAACGGATTATAAGGTAAAGAGTCCTATTTGCAATCCCTGCTTATAGATTAACCTAAACGCGACTTGGGTGACGTCCCACTTCTCCTAACTGTAAGCTACCCTTATTTGGCACAAACCCAGGAATAAAAATACACATAATACAAGTATATAATTGTGGTCTCGCCTTTTTCCGCGCCCCGTCTTTTGGAAAGGATTGAAAGAAGGCCTCACAGTTTAGACTCCCATAGTTCTGAATCTAGTCTCACAAGTGCAATGTGAAACTAATAATCACCAAAGAGTCCAAATCCGGCAAACCTTTTTGGAAAATCAACTTTGAATCAAAAATGCCAAAATTGGACTGTTTTTCCAGATATAGAGTCGCCACCTAAATATTTTATTTTGGAGAAAATTTTGAAAACCTGACTCGTGCCAAAGGCCACGTGTCCGTCGTCACCAAAGTTGCCTCGGCTCGGGAACTTGGGTACGAGAGGGAAAGGTCCTGAAATGAGCACCCCCGCTCGTTCGATCAAAGATCGGCCTCTACTAAACATTATGTATTCTTGTTCCAGTTATTAAACTAGCTTTACTATGTGACGCGCACAATCAAGTATAGACTAGTCGCAAGACTTGGAACAATTCAACTCATGTTTTTTTTCGAAAATTGTTTGAATTTGCTACCCGCAAGTGGGCTTAAAAAATGCGGATTTGCTACCAAACATAGTGGGCTTAAAATATGATTTGTCACCCAAAGTGGGCTTAAAACAAACACTCGTTGAATCATTCCAATTCAAACAATCAAGCCTCCATCCACAGGCATTCAAACAGTTTAGCATTTAAGCATATAGCCTCATGGCAAGCATGCAAAACATGGCAATATGGCAATCACACTCATGCAAGTATGCTAAAGCGCAAAAACTTACTAAGAACTCCAAGCCAAAATAAAAACTAGTTAGAAAGATGCATGATCCTAACTATACAAGATGTCTAATGCAACACATGCAATATGCAATTAATAGGCTCGGCTACTAATATGGCATATGAAACAATTTGAACAACATGCGATTAAACACATATTCAAAGAAGATATTGAAATGGCAATGCAGTTTGAATGATGCGCCGAGCCTCGATGCATGCAAGACAAATGAATAGATGCAAACATGCAAGCATATGGTATGCTAATCGAAACATGTCCCTAATCGAACCATCAAAAGTAGTTAAATAAAAGGGAGAAAGACGTGGGGTTGGAAAACATACACACAGGCACGCACACTTATTACAACATTATGCCCTCGTTAAGGAGGGTCCGAATGAATAAGCTAACTAACTAGCTATATAGCGATCCCGGGTTTACCCTTGTTGTACAGTGATCCGGACATGTGTCCGTGGATGTTGGTAGTTGTTTATTATCTTGTTTTCATCCTCTTTACTTTGTATATTGAGTTATGGGATGTGTTGGGCAGGTTTGTTTCAGGTTGGTTGTGTTTGGGAGCCTAGTGTTGCTGCCCAGATTTTTGGACCTTCGCTCGAGCGAGGAGTTGGTCGCTCGAGCGAGAGTTGAGTTTGTGTCTAGTGGGTCGAGCCAGAGTGGCTTCGCTCGAGCGAGTGATGGCGTCTAGTTCTGGACCTGAGAGTTGTGTTTCTTGGCTCGAGCGAGCTTTTCTTGGCTCGAGCGGTCTGGTTTGTTCTTCGCTCGAGCGAGAGGTCTGTCGCTCGAGCATGCTTTTGGTTGCAGACCTGAGGGTTTGAGTTGTTGGCTCGAGCGAGCATTCTTTCGCTCGAGCGCACTTTTGAGTTTTTGGCTCGAGCGAGAACTTATTGGCTCGAGCGAGAGTTTTCTGTGTCTGGTCGCTCGAGCGACAAAGGCTTCGCTCGAGCGAGCGTGTCTTATATCAGCGGACAGTAGCGATTTTGAACTTCACTTTTTCACTTTCTTTTTTGATCAAACCGTAGATTCGAGACCCTCTCTCTCTAAACTTACACTCTCTCTAAGAATTGATCTCCCTAGAGTGTGAATCTAGCCTAGGGCCTTTGTTAAAAAGATAGAGGGCGTTGAGAGCTTTGTCTTAATCTGAAAAAGTTGGGATTTGGAACACGTTGATCTTCGAGTCTTCATCTCCTTTTTGGCTCAAACTTCGAGGTAGGGATATCCTACTCCTCTCTATGGATTTTGTCTTTAAATTTTAGTATTTTGAGATGTTGGGGTTGGTTTGGTAATTTGGTAAAAGTTTGGGGCTTTTGTGCAATTTTACAAAAGTTGGGGTTTTATTCATAATAAACCTAGATGCATGATTGGAGTAGAGAAATGGAATAAATGTTGAATCATTGATGAAAATGGGACCTAAGGGTTGAAATGGTAATTATGGATAACAACCTAATTACATTGTTTAATTAATTGGGATAATTAATTGTGAGAAATGAGGAAATGAAATGTTGATTGAATATCCATTGTGCATTCATTTTCTGTTTAGAAATAACTGTTTTGGGCTATCGGTGGAGGATAGTCGTGATTGTTGTAGATAATGCATGATGATTAGGCAAACGGAAACTAATCAATGGAATGTGTCATGGAATTTGACGGTTGATAGAATACATTAACTGTATGTATTGAGTGTTTGTATATAGAACCAATGTGTTTGTATACGTTATGTGTAGAGGAGGAGATGGGGGATGTACTCCGCGGTTTAGGGGAAGATAGGGGATGTACCTCTAAACCGGATAGTGTTAGGAGAAGATAGGGGATGAACTCCGTAGATACAGCTCATATGCTTGTCTAAAGAAGTGAAGATAGAGCTTATATGCTTATCTTTGTGAAGTGTGGATATAGCTTATATGCTTATCTGTGAATATGGGATATTGTGGTTATACATATCTGTTGTAGAATGTGGACATAGCTTATATGCTTATCTGAGAATGTGGATATTGCTGTTATACATATCTGTTGAGAATGTGGTTAGTGCTTATATGCCTATCCGTTGAAAAATGGAAAATGAAAAGTAACTTGGACTCATAAGTCGTATGACATAAATATGTGATTTATGTGAATGTATCAGTGTTGGCCATCTATCAATTGCTAATATTTTAGTCATTGTTCATGGTTGGTTTAGTGTATTTCTACTGGGCTGTGGCTCACCCTATATGGGAATATCATTTTCAGGTGCAGGTAGCATGCCACCTCCAAGGACATAGCTTGGGAGGCTAGAGGCGGACATACTTTTGTCGTTTTACTTTTTGATGTATTACATGTAAATTCAGGCCAAGGGCTTAATGTGTATGAGTTAGTACTCTTTTGTTGTAACCAAGTGTTAACTTGGAAAGCTGTAAGCCCATAGGGCATTTGCTTTTGTTGTTAACATGTAATACTTTTGTAATGAAATTCTGATATATGGAAGAAGGAGGAACTTTTACATATCAATGCATGTCTTATTTGATGGGTTTAATGTTATTATTTTGAGGGCGTTACAATTTAAGCTAATTAAGCTAACTATTACAAAACTCGAAAGCTCATTAACTCTTCTAGTTAACTAATTATTACAACAATTGAAACAAATTAACTAACTTATTCTAAGCTAATTAAATATTACAAATTGAATCAATTAGCCAAATACGAAGCTGATTAAGTACAAAGCAATTAAACTAATTAATTGACTACCACTAATTAACTAAACAAAGCAATTAAATGGCCTCGGGAAGCGAGGGATGGATGCATGCTCGGTTTCTCCACCCGAACAGCTACCGCCTCACTGCTGTAAGACTCTGTTTGCACACTTGAACACCAAAGAAGCTACCAACTTCCAGAACACCTCTGCTCCCCTTTTCCATCACATTGAGCAATTTTCTTCATTGATGGCCGGTCAGCTACTTTTGGTGGCCGTTGGCCACTGCTAGTGATCGGTCGGCTACCCCTGTCCAGAATTTCCCCTTTTGCTGCAACAGAGAGCAAATATAGGCAAAACAATGTATTCTCAAGGAGTGTTTGTACTGTTACGCTCCTTATCATCACACAAGTTCAAAGGAGTGTAACTCTTGGCCCTCAAACCATCAACCAAGCAATTTCCATGCATGATGGCTAAGGAACCAAGCTTGTACAAGCTTAATGAATGCAAAACAAGACTCAAAAAGATCACCACCCTATCATGCTTGATCAAGGGTGATGGTGACCAAGGAAAGTGGCACATTTCATCACTTTGAGTATGAAATGTCCCATTTTCCTTGTTTTCGAATTAACGTCCGATTCGAACACATACAATGCAACACAAAAGATGCTTATCTTACCTCTTTTACTTGTCAAATTTTGTTTACTCATTTTAGTTACCAAACCATTCTTTAGTTAATTAGTCCATTGGTGAGTGTTTTCTAAAGCCAAAGAAGTGTTAACCAAGGGGTAGCTCAAAGCATGAGGGAAGTTTCATGCAGTTGGTAATGAACCTTCAAAAGAGGATTAAACCATTAAGCATGAGCCTCAACCTTAAGCTTAAAGGATCCCAAGTTTGAAACAACTCTCAAAAGCAAATAAAAGAGTGAAGCAAAGAGGGAGGTTGCAGAGATTTTAAGTGCTAAAATGAAGTGCAAAACAACACTAAAACATGCTATTAACTCAAAAGAATGATGATTACAACATTAAAACATCAAACTAGTGAAGGAAATTACACTACAACTATGCAAAACAAGCCTCAACTGAACTAACTAGCCCAAAACAGAGCCAAAATAGGTTATTTCAGAGGTAAAAACATGCTGGACTTAAGCTAAGTTAAGCTAGAAAAATATGCTAACATATGAAGCTAACTAAGCATGCAAACAAGACACAAGGAGGGGAGGCTAACCCCCCCCTCTAATTTTGGACTTCAAAATAAGGTTTTTACCACTAAAAAACCTTTGGAATTTAGTGGTTAAAAGGCCCAAAAAAGTTAGTTTGAAAGTGATGAAAAATGGAACAAAAGCTTAACAAGCAAAGAGACAAGAAGGGTGGACCACCCCCTAACTCAAAATAGCCTCAAACCACCGTTTTAGATCATAAAAATAGAGGTTTTTACAGTTTAAAACCAGGCCAAAAATAGTTTGAAAAGATGGCAAAACAAGTATGCAAAACAAGCTTAAATAAGGTGAGTGTTATACCTTTGAAGCAAAGCACAATTCTAAGCACAAATCCAAGCTCAAACCCCCTTCTAGAGCTCAAACAGGACTCCAAGAGACCTCATCCCAAAGGTGGTCAAGTTTGATTAAGGGTTGATAGGCAAACTAGAAGTATATCTCTACTTGTGTACACAAAATGGCAAGAAAGAAAGAAATCTACAGAGAGAGAATTGTAGAGAAAGAGGATTGTAGAGAGAGAGGCTCCCAAAATTTCCTAACCTTGAAAACAATAGAGAAGGCCTTCTATATATAGAAAAATGAGAGCTCAGGTCGAAAATATCTCAAAATGGATAGTTGGAACTTTGTGAAAATAGCTGGAGGAAAATATTTGCAAAATAACTGCCTTTCTTGCACCAGTGGCCAACTGGCCATTACTGGTGGCTGATGGCCATCACTGGTGGCTGAAAAAATGCACCTCTAGCTGACACATGGCCGACAAAGTCCATTCATGGCCGACAGACTCCACCAGTGGCCGGCCAGAAAAATCTGCTCTCCAGGTCCAACTTCAAATGGGAACATCTCCTTCATCCGAACTCCTTTGCAGGTCATTGTTGTGTCTAAATTGAAACCCCGGAAGTCTTCTTTCCAATGGTGGAAGCCTCACATCAAAATTCCAAGTGTGAAAAAAGATATTCTTATTTTAGTGAGGACTACTCAGTTTCGGTCCTAATCGGATTCATGCCTAACTTCTCCTCAGCTAGTTTTCTTCTCTCTCCTCTAATTTTCTTCAACTCCAAACCTCTAAATAAGATGTTTTAAAGATATTTTTCAAAGATTTCACCTCTCTTTCATTTATTTCCACTTTGTCCTTGCTCGGTTTACCAAAAAGCGCAACATTTAACGAAATGCGAGCCTCGGAATATCGTAGGAACTTTTCAAAAATATTTTAAAAGAGAGGGTTTTAAGGTCTAAAAATCATTTTGGTCAAAATAGTTTTGGTCCAAAAATGGGGTGTGAGGTTGGGATTTGAAGCTCCTCTTGCCGAAGAAATCGAACCTTTGCATGCATAGCATAGCCTTTGTCCTGCCTTTGTCCTCGAACAATCAGCCTGAGACACCCAAGTCTTAAGGGCAATCACAAATGGGGTGTCTACAATAATAAACAAATTACAACATATATGATCTCATAAATTACTGTTGAGGTGGAGGCCTAACGGCGGCCGCCCACACACAGATATGATCCTATATTTGTTGTTTGATTCTATTTATTTGCAATTCATAGAATTATACCTGTTGTGTAGCCCACAGCTGAAGATACGGATCTTGAAGAAATGCTAAATAATTAGTACGACTTGTAATATGAAATTCTAAAACATTTAATAAATCTACAAGTATATCAACAGAGAGCATACATTAAAGAGAGAAATACTTACAATCAGAGAGAAATTCTTACAATCAAATTCTTCAAAGTAACTTAATTCTTCAACTCTTAATTTATATAGTGGAGAAATTTTTACAAGAAGAAAGAAAAAGCTTACAAGAGAAAGACTTTAAAGTAAATCACACTCTGCAAACAAACTCTAAGATTCACTCTGCCTCAACAAGGGTGAGGTTCTTCCCTTTTATAGACATAAAAACAGAAAAGATAAGATACAAAGAGGATAGGTGGCATGTCCTTGTGGAGTGGAGTCGATTATCCTTATCCTCATGTCTCAGCATCCTATCTTCTTTGTTCTGATAGTGGTCAGCTGTCTGAACAGCTATGTGGTAGATCTGGATGGTAGACAGAGCATCTTGCTTTTGTCAAAAGTTGGTGTACTGGTTTTGTCTTTTGGTGCCGACAGTTTTGTTGGTGGAGGACAAAGCCTATTATGCTTTGTCTTTTCCTTTTTTGTCCTTTTCTTTGTCAATTTTGTCAGCAATCATACTGGTAAGGGAATCCCAAAAATCACTAAAATTGGGTTCGTCTTCTGCTGGATCTTGTGATTCGCCAGCTAGAACAGCAAATTCATTTTCATCCTGGTCTGGATCATCATGATCCTGGCTACTGGTAACAGATTGCATGGAGGTATCATCTCTGGAAATGGTTTGGAGAAATTGTTCTTTCATAAAGTCCATGCTTTTGACAATTAATTCTGTTTCGAACAAATCGGGATATTTTTTCCTTAATTCTATTTGAATTTGTAAGAACGGATTTTGAGTAACTAGTTGTAACGCCCTCAAAATAATAACATTAAACCCATCAGATAAGACATGCATTTACATATAAACTAACCGCATTCCTTTCATTCATTAGAATTCCAAGACATAAGTATTACATGTTAACCTCATAACAAAATGCCCTACGGGCTTACAGCTTTCCAAGTTAACACTTGGTTACAACAAAGAGTTCTAACTCGTTTACACATTAAGCCCTTGGCTTGAAATTACATGTAATACATCAAAAGTAAAACGACAAAACTATGCCCGCCACTAGCCTCCCAGCTATGTCCTTGGAGGTGGCATGCTTCCTGTACCTGAAAATGATATTCCCATATAGGGTGAGCCACAGCCCAGTAGAAATACACTAAACCAACCATGGACAATGACTAAAACATTAGCAATTGATAGTTGGTCAACACTGATACAATCACATAAATTACATATTTATGTCAATGACTTACAAGTCCCAATTACTTTTCATTTTCTCTTTTTCAACAGATAAGCATGCTAGCTCTATCATCATTTCCACAGATATGTATAAAAACTATATCTCACATTCAGATAAGCATAAAAGCTATATCCACATTCTCAACAGATATGTATATCAACAATATCCACAGATAAGCATACAAGCTGTATCCACACTCTACAACAGATATGTATATCAACAATATCCACAGATAAGCATACAAGCTGTATCCACACTTCACTTCACAAGATAAGCATATGAGCTCTATCTTCACTTCTCTAGACAGGCATATGAGCTCTGTCTACGGAGTACATCCCCTATCTCCTCCAAATACCTATCCGGTTTAGAGGTACATCCCCTATCTTCCCCTAAACCGCGGAGTACATCCCCTATCTCCTCCTCTACACATAACGTATATAAACACATTGGTTCTATATACAATCACACAATACACACAATTAATGTATTCTATCAACCGTCAAGTTCCATGACACATTCCATTGATTAGTTTCCGTTTACCTAATCATCATGCATTGTCTACAACAATCTCGACTATCCTCCACCGATAGCCCAAAGCAGTTATTTCTAAAACAGAAAATAAATGCACAAATGGATATTCAATCAACATTTCATTTCCTCATTTCTCACCAATTAATTATCCCAATTAATTAAACAATGTAATTAGGCCATTTTCCATAATTACCATTTCAACCCTTAGGTCCCATTTTCATCAATGATTCAACAATCATTCTATTTTTCTATGCCAAACATGCATCTAGGTTTATTATGAATAAAACCCCAACTTTTGTAAAATTACACAAAAGCCCCAAACTTTCACAAAATTACCAAACCAAGCCCAACATCTCAAAATACCAAAATTTAAAGACAAAACCCATAGAGAGGAGTAGGATATCCCTACCTCGAAGTTTTAGCCCAAAAGGAGATGAAGACTCCAAGATCAACTTGCTCCAAATCCAAACTTTTTCAGATTAAATCGAAGCTCTCAACACCCTCTACCTTTTTAACAAAGGCCCTAGGCTAGATTCACACCCTAGGGAGATCAAATCTTAGAGAGAGTGCAAGTTTAGAGAGAGAGAGTGTCGGATTTAGGTTTTAATCAAAGAAAAGGACTGAAAAAGTGATGTTTTAGACGCTGCTGTCCGCTGATATAAAACACGCTCGCTCGAGCGAAGGATTGGTCGCTCGAGCGACCAGACACAGAAAACTCTCGCTCGAGCCAAGAAGTTCTCGATCGAGCGAAGAAAAACCCAGACCGCTCGAGCCACGAAAAGCTCGCTCGAGCCAGAAACTACAACTCTCAGGTCCAGAACCGGGGCAACACTACTCTCGCTCGAGCGACAAACTCCTCGCTCGAGCGAAGGACCAAAAATCTGGGCAGCAACACTAGGCTCCCAAACACAACCAACCTGTAACAAACCTGCCCAACACATCCTATAACTCAAATACAAAGTACAAAGGATGCAAACACGATAATAAACAACAACCAACATCTACGGACACATGTCCGGATCACTGTACAACAAGGGTAAACCCGGGATCGCTATACTAGTTGGCTGGGAATGGTTTTTGGAACAGCATCCCAACAGGCTTGAGAGTGTACCTTGATTTTTTGGATAGTTTCTGGTAGAGTAGGGTTCATACCCTTATCCCATCATCTTACAAAGAAAACTCTTTTAAGACGTAGGATCTTATTATGGTAGTCACACTAAAAGTCCCATTTCCAAATCCATGGAATACCAAAACGGATTGTAAAATGGACTAAGGATTTAGTAATGGAAATATCCTTATTGACTGGTAAATGGGAATATGCAATATGCCATTCATTATATGCTTCCCTAATTGAAACTGGTAAAACTTCTAACTGTAACCCAAATTTATCCCACCAAACGAGGAATTATAGTGAAATAACATCTTGAAATAGTCAAAGCTTAAGTATGTGGTTGGTTGAAATGTATAATTTAATTAATTCTCATGTTTGTATAAAAATTGACACTTATGATTACATCATTAAAAGTCAGATTATGGAAAAAAAAATTTGAGGTGTCAAACATTTTCCATTTGTAAATATCCTACATATTAAAAAAAAATTAAAATGTGTAGATTTTGAATATGAGTTTATTAATTTTGTCTTATGGACATAAACAATTGATGTTTCAATTTAAAAATTAAAAAGTAAAAAAATAAAAAATTAGATTGGGTTTTTAGAGATAAAAGAAGCCATCTAACTCTTCTATATACTATTTAAGATAGACTATTTAATCACATAAAAAATAAAAATTATATGCAGAGATTATCTCTATATATTATGATATTAGATACAACTATAGTTGTAACAAATTAACTATAATATATATGAAAAGTTATTTTAAGCTTTTGTTTTCAATTAATTGAATTATAATTGACAAACTAACAAATAGCTGTAATTGTATAATGGGATAGAAAGAGGATAAAAATAGATAACACAATGATATTTAAAAGTTTTAAATTTACCTAATGTTATAGTAAAATCTTGAATTCTCAATAAATTTTCACATTTTCTATAAAATAAAATGACAATAAAAAATAAAAAATTTTGATACCAATCTTTTTACTTCAATTTTATGGTCTTCATTAAAGAAAATAAAATCCGATCAAAATCTTTGGTACAAAACAGACATAGATACTTCGATTGTAACCATAATTACCAGTAATTCTTCTCTACGATGCAAACCTGTAAACAAACACATAAACCTCACTAAAACCAAAACCGAAACCGAAACCAAACCGAAACCGAAACCGACAACAGAGAAAGAGAATCACACATAAAAAAATAAAATTAAAAAACAAATAAATTTATGAAATGAGAGAATGTTAACTCCAACAACTTAGACCTCACCTAACCCAATCCGTTAGCTCATCCGCCAGTGCCTGCGAAATCTAGGAGTTTGGATGACTAATAAGATTATTCTTTAAATAAGACTTAAAAATTGATTTATTTATCCCATTAAGTGATTTAAAAATTTGATAGATATACATAAGAAAAATAGATAATTATATTACTAAATCATAATTCAAATTTAGATATTGTCATATTTTTTTTTTAGATCTATGTCTAAATTCTTATCTTTTTATTTTTTATTAGGCAAATTACAGTAGTAGTCCTTGTAATTTACCTTTTTTCATTGTGGTCCCTGTTGTTTCAATTTAATCAATTTTGCCCCTTAATTTTACAGATTGTGTCATATCAGTCCAATAAATAGCGGCGATTAGGTTTGATGGACGGAAAATCAAATGATGTTTCAATTTGGTCCCTGTAGTTTACTGGATGTATTAATTTGGTCCTTATAGTTTACTGGATGTATTAATTTGTTGTTTTGAGTTTCCTATAAACTACAAGGACAAAATTGATACATCATGTAAACTACAGGGACCAAATTGAAACATCATTTGATTTTCCGTCCATCAAACTTAACCGCCATTATTTAGTGGACTAATATGACACAATCCATAAAATTAAGAGGCAAAATTGATCAAATTGAAATAATAGGGTTCAAAATGAAAAAATGAGTAAACTACAGGGACCATTTACATAATTTACCCTTTTTTTTTTTGTGTGGTTTCTATTTGGTTTGTTTTTGTTTTGTTTTCTTTTCTTTTCTTTTTTTTTCCAATTTATTTAAGATGGAGTTGTGGGTTTCTATTTTTTTTTCTAATTTAATTTATCTATAGTTTCTATTTATTTTTAATTATTATCCATTATGTAATATACAAAAAATTAAATAAAAATAACATTTATCTAGGGGACAATGACCCCCCAACCCCTTCCATCTGCACTGTAACTAGGCTTTCTACATTATATAATTATTCTTTTTAGATGTGTACTATATACAAGTTATGATGATGTATAATATCATCATGATTATGATATATATCCTTCAAAAGATGTGTATTAAATACACCTTATAATTTAAAAAAAAAATGGTATAACTTTATACTTTTTGAGTTATACCTTAATAAAATAAAATAAAAAATCATAATCAAACATTACATGAGACATAACCAAATATCTCAAAATCAATGAGCACTAATTGCATTATTTGAAATGAATATGAAGTCAAAATGGGCATGCATATACAAATCATGGGAGTATAAATCTTGAATGTTTGAATTTGATATGTTAGTGATGAATTTGGATTAATTTGAGGCATGCATGTAAATGATGTAAGAAATTGAGCCTCCTAAGGTTGAGATTTTGTATTGGTAGCATGTTAACATGTGTAAATGTGTAATTTGAGCCATTGCATGCAAGTAATGTGGTTGAAATGTCGAAGTCGAGCTCAAGAACACCATTCTGGGTTTTCCAGAATTTTGAGGTCCGCTCGAGCGGGGAAGATGACGCTCAAGTGGGAAAATCGTGCTCCCAACACTTTTTGCAGAAGTGGGTGTCCGCTCGAGCGGGATACATCACGCTCTAGCGGGGAGTTTTTGTAGACAGGCCTTCCGCTCGAGCGCTCTATTACATGCTCGAGCGTAATTTTCATGCAACCAGTACTTTTGCAGGCCTTAAGGGTCCGCTCGAGCGGGGAAGTTTACGCTCGAGCGGGGACCCTGTTTTCTGAAATTCTGAAAATGCATTCTGTGTTCTGTTTTTCCGTTCTCTTTCACTTGTAAGCACTCTTAGGCATATGTTAAGCATTGTAAATGAGTTAATGAGATAAGAATAAAGCCTAAAGAGGAATATGTGAATTAAAGAACGGATTGAACTGTTAGTGACCCTTTTGTGTTTATGATATGTGTAAGGTCAAGCTTCAGGGCAAATCCACAAGCCGATCACTGTGAGTAATATCAATATTTGAATGCTTGTGAATGTCCAATTATTTATTCCCTTATAAGCTTTATGAGTTGCTAATTGGGATTGTGGACAAAAGTCTGACATGATTAAATGAATGGACCGAAGGTCGTTTTGATAAACATGAATAGACCAAAGGTTGTTTTGATAAAATTGAACGAACCGAAGGTCGTTTTGATAGAAATGAACGGACCAAAGGTCGTTTTGACATATATGAATGGACCAAAGGTTGTTTTGACATATATGAATGGACCAAAGGTCGTTTTGACATATATTAATGGACCAAAGGTCGTTTTGACATGAATGAGTGGGCCGAAGGCCGTTTTGACATGAATGAGTGGGCCGTAGGCCGTTTTGACAAGAATGAACGGGCCGAAGGCCATTTTGACATAAATGAATGGGCCGAAGGCCATTCTGACATGAATGGAAATCTGAAAGGGGCCAAAGGCCAGAATGTTGAAACTACAAGTCACTTGATTTGAAATTCATATAGTTATATATCTGTTAAATAGAAATATGAGTTGGGCCCCAGGCCGTTTGGAACCTGTTGTTCTACATTGTTATGTAATTTCTGTATTTGATATTATTCATTGGACTATCGCTCACGCTCATTCATGTGTTTGTAGGTGAGCCAAGAGAAGCCCAAACCCAGCCCCAGTGAAGTCTGCCAGGAACAACATGAGTTTTGAGAAAGTCAGCCTTGTGTCTCACGCACGAGACCTATCCTTGCCATTTTGTTATGTATTAGTATTTTGTCTTGTTGGCAAGGACTTTGTGTATATTTGTATATAGTCTGTTATGGGTTGACTTAGTTTGGATGATCCTGTCCGTAAAGAATTTATGGCACTGTGTTTTGTCGTGGGTTATTAACGTATATGAGTATGGTTTGTTTTGAAGTGCATATAAGCACGGCTCTATGGACAAAGTTTTAAATTTCTGCTTCCGTTTGGCCCCTTTACTCTGTTGAGTTACGTCTGTTTTGGTTTGAGGCCGTAGGTAATCTTAGGATTACTGGCCGGTTATGTCCTTAACCCATAGGGGCGGGTTCGGGTCATGACAGAGTGGTATCAGAGCACGAGTTAATAACTCACACACTTGTCCAAAAAGAGCAATAAGCGTCTAGATGAGATCTAGGATGCATTCATGTGATAAATATGAATTTTGAGGCATTGATGATATGCTTAACTATTTTGGTACGAACCGTGAAAGCATCAAGAATATGCTTAAGTGTTTTGATTTGAGTAATTATGTGCTACAAGTTATAATTCACTTGCATTGCAATTAATTAAATATGTGCGCTCTTAGTGTATACATTTGTGAATCTCTTGTATGAAACGTAATGCAAGTTTAATCAGATGGTGAGAACCAGAGGTGATGAGATAGAGGAATCCTCTACTGCCAGGATAGACAGAATGGAAAGATTGATCCAAGAGATGGCAGAAGCTTTGAGACAGCAACAGGAGTGGCAACAACAGTGGCAGCAACCACACCCGCCACCTCCACCTCAGGCACCACCCGTGCCAAATAATCAGAATGATGACCGAATTATAGCTCTCACCAAGGAATTCAAGAAAATGAAACCACCACAGTTTCACGAGGGATTAGATCCGTTAAAGGCCGAAGCGTGGGTCCTCGGCATTGAGAAATTATTTGAAGTGTTCCCCTGTTCAGAGACTCAGAAAGTGCTTCTAGCTACTTTTATGCTAGAAGATGAAGCAAGAAGATAGTGGATGTTGATGCGGGAAAATCATAAGGATGTTGACTAGGTAAAGTTTCTGGAAATATTCTATGACAAATACTTTCCGCAATGTGTACGGGATAGGAAAGTAGCAGAGTTCATGGAATTAAAACAAGATAGCATGACAGTGGCTGAGTATGAGGCCAAGTTCACTGAGTTGGCCAGGTTTGCACCACATGTTATAGCGACCTCGGTCTTTTCTCTTTAAATTATTGTATCCGGACTTAGGTTCCGTGGATCCTGTCATTACTTATTGGTTGTCGTTGTCCTTTAATCTCTTTGTATTTGAAGTATAGGTTGGGTTGGGCGGGTCTGTTACAGGTTGGTTGATTTTAGATGCCAATAGGTGATGCCCAGATTTTGGCCTTTACGCTCGAGCGGAAGTTTTAACGCTCGAGCGGTCCCTTCGTTGTTGCTTCTCCGCTCGAGCGGTAATTTTGACGCTCGAGCGTGATTTTCCATCTTCCAGTATTTTGCTCTGCAGTTCTTCCGCTCGAGCGGTAGTTTTTACGCTCGAGCGTGATCCCTTGTTTTTGCTCCTCCGCTCAAGCGGTGAGTTTGACGCTCGAGCGGGTGCCAGCGCCTGCAAAACTTCTGGAAGGGTGCAATCGACGCTCGAGCGGCTTTCTTCACGCTCGAGCATGATTCTGTGTCTTACGCTCGAGCGGGGCTTTCTACACTCGAGCGTAGAGTCGATTATATCAGTCCGTGATTTCACTTTTTGGATCACTTTTTGACCTACTTTTCCTTCATAACTTTTTAAAAACCGCCCCTGGAGTGTTTTTATCTCTCTCTCTCCCTCTACACACCTTCTCTCTTTCGATTGATCTACTTAGAGTGAGTTTCTACCTTAGATCCTTTATTAAAAAGTTAGAGTGGGTTGAGGGCTTCGTTTTAATCTGAGAAACTTGGGATTTGGAGCACGTTGGTCTTTGGTCTTCATCTCCATCTTCTCAATACGGGTTATTTTCTTCGAGGTAGGGATTTTCCTACTCCAATTTATATGTTTTGTTCTAAGTTTGGTATTTTGATAGGTTGGGGACACTTTGAAAATTTTGGGAACAAAACCTAGTTGAATTGCTAAATTGATTTGAGTAATTAATTTAAGGAAATTGGGGAATTTGGTTAAATCCATGAAATTGGGGAATTTATTGATTAAATGGTGTAGTTGGTTAATATAAATCACTCGCCTATTGAATTGTTGGTATATTTATTTTTCGAGTTTAGAAATAACTGTTTTGGGCTATCGGTGGAGGATAGTCGTGCTTGTTGTAGACATTGCATGCGGATTAGGGAAAATTGAAACTAATCAATTTGTTAAGTCATAAATTTAGACTATTGAATTAATACAGAAATTACATGTATTGATTGAGCATTGCATATGCATATTGTTTGGGAGGAGATAGGGGATGTACTCCACGGTTTAGGGGAAGATAGGGGATGGACCTCTAAACCGGATTATTGTTTGGGAGGAGATAGGGGATGGACTCCATTAGCACCATATTTATGTGTGCTTATTATATTGAAGTGTTTTTACATGATTATTGATACAGCACTAAAATGTGTATCAAATGGGAAGTATGAAGTGTTTTGATATGAGCATGAGTCTCATTTGTTTTGTTGATATTGGAAGTAATGTGAAGATGATATATAATTCACTGTTGTAAGTTTGGCCAGGTTCAGAGCCATGATCGATAATAATGGAAAGTGAAATATGTCTTAGACATTAGTGTCATGAGACTGTTAAATGATAAAATTGATTATCTTGGTTAACCATCTATTGAATGCTGTAGCTTTATTCAATGCTTATATTTGGTTTAGTATTTTTCTACTGGGCTGTGGCTCACCCTTTATGGGAACATCATTTTCAGGTTCAGGTGATAAGCTACCTCCACGGACTTAGCCTGGAAGGATTTGATGTTTGGGATTTTGAAGACTTGTCTTTAGTTATATGTTTTACTTTGTTATTTTTTTTGAGATTTCATGTAAACATTCAAGCCTAGGGCTTAACTTATAAGTGAGTTAGTACTCATCCTTTTTGTGTCCAAGTGTTAGCTTGGAAAGATGTAAGCCCTTAGGGCATTTATTTTGATGTTGCAGGATGTTACATGTGATGTCTTTCAATAAGAATACTCTGATGAATAACCCAAATGATTCGTTTTCTTTTATAAATGCATGTTAAGGTTATGGTTATTATGGGTTTATTTGAGGGCGTCACAACTTGGTATCAAAGCGTACCGGGTTCGAATACTTTGGGTACGTGGGAAGTGATTAGTATCACAATGGGTTCGTCTCGCTTGATAGAGACTTAGATGTACTGTTATGTGCTTATATGATAGCATGTTTATGTGAATATGTGGGTATGGAACGTAGTTTCTTGGATGTTAATTGGACCCTTGAGTTTCTAGTAGTCTTGTTGGAAAGGCACTTGATCAATGCTGTTTCCAACCGGAACTATAGTAACGCTTCGGGACTATTATTATCCAGGAATGAAATTCGTAGGTGCTTATGTGATTATGTGCTTACGTGGAATGAATTATTTTTGTCCAATGCATTAGGACGCGAGTGTTTAGTTTCAGCACATTTATTAATGTGCTAACGTCTTTGTTTGTTTCCTTTATTAGGATGTCAGGACGAGGACGAGGACGCGGTAGGCGTGGTAGGCCGGGTAGGCAGGAGGTACCGGTGCCAGAGGAGATTCCGGCAGTTCATGAGGGAATTGGCCAGGCCAATGTGGCCGAGCCAGTAGGCCAGCAGGTTATGGGCGCTTTAGCCCGAGAGATAGCAGGGGCATTCAGGGAGTCAGTGGGCATTCTTAGGGCTGAGAATCAAGCCCAGGTTGTTGTTGCGGATGCAGGACCTTCCTTTCTGAAGAGGGAGTTCTTTCGGTCTAATCCGGATGAATTTGTGGGTGATCCTAAAGAGCCGCTTAAGGCAGATGAATGGCTCGAACAGACAACGAAGACGTTTGAGATGCTTGGCATCGAAGACGAGGGGTTGAAGGTGACCTTGGCATCATTCCAGTTGAAGGGGGATGCGGGTCAGTGGTGGAAGTTCACTAAGGGGCGTATAGGAGTTACATGGGAGGCTTTTGTGAATGCTTTCCAGGAGAAGTTCTTATCTCCAGCAGTTAGGGAGAAGCTGAGAGACCAGTTCTGCCAGCTTAAGCAGTCGAGTTCTTCAGTGGCCGAGTTTGAGGCTGCATTTACTAGTTTGTCCAGGTTTGCACCTGAATTGGTAGCGTCTGAGGAACGCCGTTGTATTGAGTTTGAGAGGAAGTTGAGGCGTGGCCTCAAGCTGAGAGTTGGGGGAACTATGATTCGGGATTATGGGCGGTTGGTTGATGCTGCAGCCCACATGGAAATCATGATGCAGGAGGAGGAGGAAGGACAGAAGGGCTCCAAGAGGAGTCAGGATGGTCAGAGTGATGGTAGGAGACAGAAGGGTTTTAATCCCCAACAGTCTCAGAGTAGCTTTTCTAGATCGACTTTTCCTGTGCCGAGTGCTAGTTCGGGGAAAGGCAGTCAAGGAGACATTACCTGCTTCAAGTGTGGCCAGCTGGGCCACAAGTCTCCAGTTTGTCCTCAGAGAGGAGGAGTGCAGAGAGCAGCATCATCTTCGGCTCGATCTCAGAGCCAGAGTCAGGGTAGAGGCCAGCCACTCTCGTGTTATCAGTGTGGTCAGCCAGGGCATATGAAGAGGTATTGCCCGCAGTTGGGTGGCACACCTGGTGCATCTGGTTTGAGGCAGATTCAGGTTCAACAGCTAGCTCAGTCGGGTCAGGCCTCGAGGGCCAATCAGGGGGCTTCATCGTCTCAGTCGGTGCAGCAATCTTATGCTCCTAGGGGTGAGCAGGTTGATCAGAGGTCATCTGGGCGCGTGTATGCTGTTACCACGCAGGATCTTGTACCGGCTCCATCTGTTGTGAGAGGTACTTTCTTGTTTTGCAACTCGGTTGCTAATGTTTTGATTGATACGGGTGCATCTCATTCCTTTGTGTCTGCTGCATTTGCATCTGTTTTGGAGTTGGAGTTAGCACAGTTAGCATCTCCTATTTGTGTAGTGTCGCCTCTTGGGGGTGAATTGATTTTGAAACACGGTGTTAGGGGTTGTGATATAGAGGTTGATTACCATAGAATCCCATTTTCCTTTGTAGTTATGCCTATGAGAGGTTTCGATGTTATTTTGGGTATGGACTGGTTATCGTCGTACCGGACAGTTATTGATTGCTACCGCCAGAGAGTCACTTGATGTACCGTGAATGGTGAGTGTTTTCATTTTCTGGGGGATCGTGTTGGTAGTGTTTTGCCACCGGGGTATGTTCCGCGAGGACGGAGTGAGCTTAGTGGTCTGCTTGCTAACCTTTCGATTAGTGAGGACGGTGAGACTCAGATCGTGTTACCAAGGGTGGTGTGTGAGTACTCGGACGTTTTTCCCGAGGATCTTGTTGGTTTGCCACCGCATCGAGAGATTGAATTCTCTATTGACTTAGTGCCCGGCACGGCGCCGATTTCTATGGCACCTTATCGTTTTGCCCCAGCTGAGTTAGTTGAGTTGAAGACCCAACTCCAGGAGTTGCTAGATAAAGGCTTTATACGTCCTAGTGTTTCGCCTTGGGGAGCACCGGCCCTCTTTGTTAAAAAGAAAGGTGGTGCTTTGAGACTTTGTATAGATTACCGGAAATTGAATCGGGCTACGGTTAAGAATAAGTACCCTATGCCCCGTATAGATGATCTGTTCGATCAGTTGAAAGGTTCCCGTTGTTTCTCGAAGATAGACTTGAGATCAGGTTATCATCAGTTGAGAGTCAGGGAGGAGGATATTCCAAAGACGGCATTCCGTACGCGGTATGGCCACTATGAGTTTTTGGTGATGCCATTTGGGCTTACCAATGCACCGGCAGTATTTATGGATTTGATGAACCGGATATTCCGGGAATTTCTAGATCGTTTTGTAGTCGTCTTCGTGGACGACATCCTTATCTATTCACCTTCAGAGGAAGAGCACGAGGAACACTTGAGGGTGGTGCTTGATTTACTTAGAGCCCATCAGCTTTACGCTAAGTTTGGGAAGTGTGAGTTCTGGCTAGAGGAGGTGAAGTTCTTAGGCCATGTAGTTTCTAGGCAAGGGGTGTCTGTTGATACATCCAAGACAGAGGCAGTGCAAGATTGGGTACAGCCTGAGAGTGTGTTTGAGATCCGCAATTTTCTGGGATTAGCTGGGTATTATCGCCGGTTTGTAAGAGATTTCTCCAGATTAGCTTCGCCTTTGACTAGATTGACTCGGAAGGGAGTCAAATTTGTTTGGAGTGAGACTTGTGAAAAATCGTTCCAGGAGTTGAAAGTTAGACTGACCACTGTTCCAGTCTTGATTATTCCGGAGAGAGGGTTGGGTTATGCAGTCTATTGTGACGCCTCACGAGAGGGTCTTGGTTGTGTGTTGATGCAAGAGGGGAAAGTGGTTGCCTATGGCTCACGTCAGTTAAAAGTTCACGAGAAGAATTACCCTACGCATGATTTAGAGTTAGCGGCTGTAATATTTGCCTTGAAGATTTGGAGACATTATCTTTACGGTGAGAGGTTCGAGGTATTCTCAGATCATAAGAGTCTGAAATATTTGTTCACACAGAAAGACTTGAACTTGAGGCAGAGGAGGTGGATGGAATTTATTGAGGATTATGACTTTGAATTGCATTATCATCCGGGAAAGGCCAATGTGGTGGCCGACGCCCTTAGCAGGAAACCTGTTGGTGACATAGCTAGTATAGCCATCCGAGAGTGGGAGATGTTAGGTGCACTTGGAGAGTTTGATTTGCTTCTGGGCGAATCCGTTGAGGCTGTGGCCTTGCTTTCTGTTGTTGCGCAACCTACACTTGTGACTCGAGTGTTAGAGGCTCAGAGGGGCGACCTTGAGGTAGAATCCCTCCGTGAGAAGATTTCTGGTGGGAAGGTTGAGAAAGGTTTAACGGTGTATCCCGACCTGAGTGTGAGATACCGAGACCGTCTGTTTGTGCCGGAGTCTCATCGAGAGGAGGTACTCCGAGAGTTTCATCATTCACGCCTTGCAGTGCATCCGGGAGGTACTAAGATGTATCGGGATTTGGGTCGCCAGTTTTGGTGGCGGGGTATGAAGAGAGATGTGGCAGCTTTCGTGTCTAAGTGCCTTACTTGTCAGCAAGTGAAGGCCGAACATCAGAGGCCAGCGGGTTTGTTGCAACCCTTGCCTATTGCCGAGTGGAAGTGGGAGCATGTCACTATGGACTTCGTTGTAGGTCTTCCGAGGACTCAGCGGGGCAGTGATGCTATTTGGGTGGTTGTAGACCGGTTGACTAAGTCGGCGCACTTCATTCCTATGCGCATTAGAGATTCAGTAGATCATCTTGCCGACTTGTATATTCGGGACATAGTGAGGTTGCACGGGGTTCCAGTGACGATCGTCTCCGATAGGGACCCTCGTTTTACTGCCAGATTATGGCAGAGCTTGCAGAGCGCCTTAGGTACTAAGTTGACCTTTAGCACAGCTTATCATCCTCAGACTGACGGGCAGTCCGAGCGTACTATTCAGATCCTTGAAGATATGCTTCGGGGTTGTGTTCTTGACTTTAGCGGGTCATGGGAGAGGCACTTACCATTAGTGGAGTTTGCCTACAACAACAGCTTCCAGTCTAGTATCGGTATGGCACCGTTTGAGGCCTTATACGGCCGACCGTGTAGGTCTCCTGTTTGTTGGGCCGAGGTGGGTGATGCACCTCTGTTGGGTCCGGAGTTAGTGAGGGAAACGACGGAGAAGGTTGAGCTTATCCGTAAGAGGCTTGTTACAGCCCAGAGTCGTCAGAAATCTTATGCCGACCGTAGGAGGAGACCTTTGGTGTTTGAGGTGAGTGATCATGTCTTTTTGAAGATATCACCAAGACGGGGAATGATGAGGTTTGGGAAGAGCGGGAAGTTGTCCCCTCGATTCATTGGTCCTTTTGAGATCCTTGAGAGGATTGGCGAGACTGCTTATCGTTTAGCTTTGCCGCCGCAGTTGTCCGGAGTACATGACGTGTTTCATGTGAGTATGCTTCGGAAGTATGAGCCGGATCCATCACATGTATTGGATTGGACCGATTTAGTAGTTGATGAGGATGTCTCGTATGAGGAGAGACCGGTTAGGGTCTTGGATAAGCGGGATCAAGTCTTGCGAGGCAAGACCATTCCTTTGGTGAAAGTTTTGTGGAAACATCACGGGGTGGAGGAAGCCACATGGGAACGTGAGTTGGAAGTCCGCGAGAAATATCCGGACATGTTTATTGATTTGTAATCTTGTAGTTAGATTTTGTAATATTGGCGAACTTTAAAGCTTTTTATATATGTCTTAAGCTGTAAAACATTTAGAATGTTTTGGTTAATGGAAATATTTTGGAACTTGCCTCGAAATGGAAGTTTAAGGGAACATTGTATATATTGAATATATTGAAAATTGTTGAAATTGAAAGAAAATTTCATAGTGTTAATGCAGGTTGAAATATATGGTTGTTTTTCATATTGTGGCATGCCTCTTTGTTAAGAGATGGAATGGCCGGTGTTGGGTCAAGTTGTTTATTAGTGAGTTATCATATTGTTGGAATTTGAGAAAAACTTGTTTTCGAAACCTTGTGCTTAATTTCGGGGACGAAATTCTTTTAAGGAGGGGAGATTATAGCGACCTCGGTCTTTTCTCTTTAAATTATTGTATCCGGACTTAGGTTCCGTGGATCCTGTCATTACTTATTGGTTGTCGTTGTCCTTTAATCTCTTTGTATTTGAAGTATAGGTTGGGTTGGGCGGGTCTGTTACAAGTTGGTTGATTTTAGATGCCAATAGGTGATGCCCAGATTTTGGCCTTTACGCTCGAGCGGAAGTTTTAACGCTCGAGCGGTCCCTTCGTTGTTGCTTCTCCGCTCGAGCGGTAATTTTGACGCTCGAGCGTGATTTTCCATCTTCCAGTATTTTGCTCTGCAGTTCTTCCGCTCGAGCGGTAGTTTTTACGCTCGAGCGTGATCCCTTGTTTTTGCTCCTCCGTTCAAGCGGTGAGTTTGACGCTCGAGCGGGTGCCAGCGCCTGCAAAACTTCTGGAAGGGTGCAATCGACGCTCGAGCGGCTTTCTTCACGCTCGAGCATGATTCTGTGTCTTACGCTCGAGCGGGGCTTTCTACGCTCGAGCGTAGAGTCGATTATATCAGTCCGTGATTTCACTTTTTGGATCACTTTTTGACCTACTTTTCCTTCATAACTTTTTAAAAACCGCCCCTGGAGTGTTTTTATCTCTCTCTCTCCCTCTACACACCTTCTCTCTTTCGATTGATCTACTTAGAGTGAGTTTCTACCTTAGATCCTTTATTAAAAAGTTAGAGTGGGTTGAGGGCTTCGTTTTAATCTGAGAAACTTGGGATTTGGAGCACGTTGGTCTTTGGTCTTCATCTCCATCTTCTCAATACGGGTTATTTTCTTCGAGGTAGGGATTTTCCTACTCCAATTTATATGTTTTGTTCTAAGTTTGGTATTTTGATAGGTTGGGGACACTTTGAAAATTTTGGGAACAAAACCTAGTTGAATTGCTAAATTGATTTGAGTAATTAATTTAAGGAAATTGGGGAATTTGGTTAAATCCATGAAATTGGGGAATTTATTGATTAAATGGTGTAGTTGGTTAATATAAATCACTCGCCTATTGAATTGTTGGTATATTTATTTTTCGAGTTTAGAAATAACTGTTTTGGGCTATCGGTGGAGGATAGTCGTGCTTGTTGTAGACATTGCATGCGGATTAGGGAAAATTGAAACTAATCAATTTGTTAAGTCATAAATTTAGACTATTGAATTAATACAGAAATTACACGTATTGATTGAGCATTGCATATGCATATTGTTTGGGAGGAGATAGGGGATGTACTCCACGGTTTAGGGGAAGATAGGGGATGGACCTCTAAACCGGATTATTGTTTGGGAGGAGATAGGGGATGGACTCCATTAGCACCATATTTATGTGTGCTTATTATATTGAAGTGTGTTTACATGATTATTGATACAGCACTAAAATGTGTATCAAATGGGAAGTATGAAGTGTTTTGATATGAGCATGAGTCTCATTTGTTTTGTTGATATTGGAAGTAATGTGAAGATGATATATAATTCACTGTTGTAAGTTTGGCCAGGTTCAGAGCCATGATCGATAATAATGGAAAGTGAAATATGTCTTAGACATTAGTGTCATGAGACTGTTAAATGATAAAATTGATTATCTTGGTTAACCATATATTGAATGCTGTAGCTTTATTCAATGCTTATATTTGGTTTAGTATTTTTCTACTGGGCTGTGGCTCACCCTTTATGGGAACATCATTTTCAGGTTCAGGTGATAAGCTACCTCCACGGACTTAGCCTGGAAGGATTTGATGTTTGGGATTTTGAAGACTTGTCTTTAGTTATATGTTTTACTTTGTTATTTTTTTTGAGATTTCATGTAAACATTCAAGCCTAGGGCTTAACTTATAAGTGAGTTAGTACTCATCCTTTTTGTGTCCAAGTGTTAGCTTGGAAAGATGTAAGCCCTTAGGGCATTTATTTTGATGTTGCAGGATGTTACATGTGATGTCTTTCAATAAGAATACTCTGATGAATAACCCAAATGATTCGTTTTCTTTTATAAATGCATGTTAAGGTTATGGTTATTATGGGTTTATTTGAGGGCGTCACACATGTGATTGACACCGATTACAAGAAGGCAAGACACTTTGAGGGTGGACTCCGCAGTGACATCCTAGAGAGGGTAAATGTTCTAAAGTTGGAAACCTACATTGGGGTACTTGACAGGGCCATCATATCAGAGGCTAATATAGCTAGACAAGCTAAGCCAGTAACAGAATGAAAAGGCAATAAAAGACAAGGCTTCTTTTCGAAGAAGAAATTTCTGAAAAAGCAAAACACGAGCTCCACAACTACTTCAAGTTCTTCCCGAGACACAGCTCCCATATGCAACATTTGTAGCAAAAGGCACCGTGGAGTCTGTTACCAGGCATCAGGAGCCTGTTTCAGGTGTGGGAAACAGGGGCATATAGCCCGAGAGTGTAACCGGAATGGTGGAAAGATAGTAGCTAGTTCAACTACATCAGTCCCAAAGCCGGGAAATACTTTGAGATCTACTCCTACTGGGGATACAGTGAGACAGGGGAGAGTTTTTGCACTTGTTCCGGACGATACACGTAATGCCAATGCCGTTGTCTCAGGTACTATTTCAATATGTAATCAGGATGCCTTTGTATTAATTGACTCTGGATCAACACACTCATTTGTGACATATACATTTGCATCTAGACTGAAAAGACCCCTAGAGTTATTGCCATATTTGTTGTGTGTGTCTGCTCCATCGGGGGAATCTGTGTTATGTGACTATATATATCAGTTTTGTGACATTCATATTGAGGATGCTACCCTATATGTAGATTTATTGCCCTTGAACTTTAGACATTTTGATGTAATTTTGGGCATGGATTGGTTGACCAAGTATTGTGCCACCATAGATTGTGTGACAAAAAGGGTTGTATTTAAACCACCAGAACAAAAAGAAATTGTGTTTGTGGGTAACAGGGTAGTGCCTCCACCTTGTTTGATATCTGCAATGAAAGCATGTAAATTGATTAGGAAGGGGTGCCAGGGTTATCTGTGCTATGTGTTGACTGAACAATCTGTGAATGTTGAACTGAATGATATTCCTATTGTTAGAGAATTCCCAGATGTGTTCCCAAATGAATTACCAGGGGAATTGGTAGACAGGGAGATAGAGTTTACTATTGAGACTGTGCCAGGCACCCAGCCTATTTCTAAGACTCCCTACAGAATGGTTACTACTGAAATGAAGGAATTGAAAGAACAGTTACAAGACCTGCTTAATAAGGGGTTTATCTGACGTAGCACTTCGCCTTGGTGTACACCAGTGTTATTTGTGAAAAAGAAGGATGGTACCTTGCGCCTGTGCATCGATTATCGGGAATTGAACAAGGTAACGATAAAGAACAAATATCCCTTACCCCGTATTGATGATTTATTTGACCAGTTGCAGGGATCACAGGTGTTTTCTAAGATTGATTTGAGATCCGGGTATCATCAGCTGAAAATTAAGGCAGAGGATGTTGAGAAAACTACATTCAGAATGAGGTATGGCCATTTCGAGTTTCTTGTTATGCCATTTCGAGTGACTAATGCTCCGGTAGCATTCATGGACTTAATGAATAGAATTTTTAAAACCTACCTTGATGAGTTTGTTGTAGTCTTCATCGACGATATTTCGATATACTCTAAAGATAGACTTGAACATGAACATCATTTGAGAACTGTTTTACAAATACTTCGGGAAATGAAGTTATTTGCTAAGCTAAAGAAATGTGAGTTTTGGTTGGATGAAGTTGTTTTCTTAGGGCATGTGATCAACAAGGAAGGAATCTCAGTGGACCCGCAGAAAATAAAGGCAATTGTGAATTGGCCTACACCAACTAATGTGACAGAAGTCCATAGCTTCATGGGCTTAGCTGGGTACTACAGGAGGTTTGTGAAGGATTTTTCGAAATTAGCTGTGCCTCTTACCCAATTGACACGTGAAGGGCAACCATTTGAGTGGAACGAAGAAAGAGAATCAGTATTTCATGAATTGAAGATGAGATTGACTACGGCACCAATTTTAACACTACCTTCAGGTACGAAAAATTTCATGATTTTCAGTGATGCATCTTATAAGGGTTTGGGTTGTGTGTAAATGTAGAACGAAAAGGTTATTGCTTACGCCTCTCGACAGTTGAGGCCGCACGAGAAGAATTATACAACGCACGACCTAGAGTTGGCCGTAGTTGTTTTTGCTTTGAAAATCTGGCGGCATTATTTGTATGGGGCAAAGTGTGAAGTCTACACAGATCACAAGAGCCTAAAATACTTCTTTACACAGAAAGAACTGAATATGCGACAGAGGAGATGGCTTGAACTGATAAAAGACTACGATCTAGAGATTCAGTATCACCCTGGGAAAGCTAATACAGTGGCTGATGCTTTGAGCAGAAAATCAACAGGGAGTATGGCTTGTTTGCTTACAGAACAAAGGGAAATTTTGCAAGACTTTGAGAGGTCAGAAATTGAAGTAATAGTATGTGGACAGGGCGGATTGATAGCCGCTATTACAACCGAGCCGGCAATTGTTGACGAAATCAAGCAGAAACAGAAAGAAGATGAGTTCCTCAGAAAGGTAATTGATGAGTTTGAGACAAGCCCAAAAGCAGAGTTTAGCATTGAGAATGAAATGTTGAAATTTCAGAATCGAATATGTATCCCTAATATTCTGGAACTAAAGAAGAGGGTCTTAGATGAAGCCCACAGATCCGTATTTACTATGCATCCGGGTAACAATAAAATGTATCGGGATTTGAAACAAACCTATTGGTGGCCTAAAATGAAGAAAGAGATTGCGAAATATGTGTCCAAGTGCCTTCAGTGTCAGCAAGTTAAGGCTGAACATCAGAAACCAGGCGGTCTACTTCAACCTCTCCCTATTCCTGAATGGAAGTGGGAACATGTGACTATGGATTTCGTTGTTGGCCTACCTCGGACTTCTCGAGGTATGGATTCTGTTTGGGTTGTAGTTGATAGGCTGACTAAATCTGCACATTTTCTGCCTGTCAAAACTACATTTACTGCTTATAGATTGGCTACTATTTATGTTGATGAGATTGTCCGTTTACACGGAGTTCCAGTGTCTATTGTATCGGATAGAGATCCGAAATTTGTATCTAGATTGTGGAAAAGTTTGCAGGAAGCTATGGGGACAGAACTAAGGTTCAGTACTGCAGTGCACCCACAGACAGATGGGCAGTCAGAACGAACGATACAAACTTTGGAAGATATGCTCCGCATGTGTGCTTTGGATTTTCAGGGGAGTTGGGAAGATTATTTGCCGCTTGCAGAATTTGCTTATAATAACAGCTTCCACTCCAACATCGGTATGGCACCATATGAGGCTTTGTATGGTAGGAGGTGTAGATCACCTATCTGTTGGACAGAGGTCGGGGATAGAGCTTTGCTTGGGCCCGAAATTGTACAAGACACCTCTGAAAAGATCAAAACTATTCGGCAAAGGCTCAAAACAGCTCAAGACTGACAGAAGAATTATGCAGACGTTCGGAGAAGACCTCTTGAGTATGAGGTGGGTGATCATGTGTTCATCCATGTTTCTCCGATGAAGGGCCAAGTCAGATTTGGGAAAAAGGGCAAGCTGTCGCCCCGTTACATTGGGCCGTTTCAGATTTTGGAGAGGCTTGGTCCAGTCGCCTACAGAGTTGCTTTGCCATCGGGATTCGAGCAAATCCATAATGTGTTTCATGTGTCGATGTTGAGGGGTTACCTCCGAGACCCGTTACATGTGATTGATTATCACCGAGTAGCTATTGATGAAAATATGGAATATGCTAAATGGCCGGAACAGATTATTGATCGGCAAGTGAAACAGTTGAGAAGCAAGTCCATCCCAATGGTGAAAGTGGAATGGAAAGAACACTATGGGACGGATGCCATGTGGGAAAAAGAGGAGAAAATGCGACTACACTATCCACATTTGTTTCCCGACGAAAGTAACTTAAGTTTTGAGGACCAAACTTCCTAAATGGGGGAAGACTGTGATACCCCTGTTCTGTATTATGTGAATTGGTACCTAATACGTATGTGATTATATGTTTTGATGTGATTTGGCGTGCCATTATGTGAATGTATGTGATTTTGAAATTCTATCTGTTCACCGTAGGAACACCTGTTTGAATAATCTGGTTTGGAAATTAAATTGAGGGCCTTATCGGCCACAGAACCCGAAATTGATTACGCCATTGTGATTGGCATAATTTTTAGAGCCTACGGTGAAATTTAATTGAAAAACTGATTCAGGCCAGATTAAATTGATTAATTAATGAATTGGTGCTCAAATATGTGATATTAAATTAATGGGGCTTAGTGGGGTTATATGGGACCCTTATGTATTCAACTCCCTCCTTTTATTTCATTCTGGGCTGATTAAACTCTCTAGAGGAGGAGAGACCCAAACTAGAGAGAGAGAGGGGAGGAAATCAAAGTTTTGCTCTTGAATCTTGGAAGTCTTGAAGACAACTCTAGACTTGACCATAAATTGGAAGAATTGAGCCTCTAGGTAAGCATTGATTCTTGAATTCATGAGTTAATGTGTAATCTTGTGTGTTCAAGGGTTGTGGTGATCAAGAGCATGATTTGAGTTGGTTTTATTGAAATTGAGGCTTGATATGTGCATGCATGTAAAGAACTCCTATGGAATCACAAAATCTAGCATTTAATTTGTGAAATTGTGAAAGATTGGTAGTGTAATCCCACATGCAAGCATGTCTTTGTTGAGTCTTATAGCAATGAGCACTAATTGCATTATTTGAAATGAATATGAAGTCAAAATGGGCATGCATGTACAAATCATGGGAGTATAAATCTTGAATGTTTGAATTTGATATGTTAGTGATGAATTTGGATTAATTTGAGGCATGCATGTAAATGATGTAAGAAATTGAGCCTCCTAAGGTTGTGATTTTGTATTGGTAGCATGTTAACATGTGTAAATGTGTAATTTGAGCCATTGCATGCAAGTAATGTGGTTGAAATGTCGAAGTCGAGCTCAAGAACACCATTCTGGGTTTTCCAGAATTTTGAGGTCCGCTCGAGCAGGGAAGATGACGCTCGAGCGGGAAAATTGTGCTCCCAGCACTTTTTGCAGAAGTGGGTGTCCGCTCGAGCGGGATACATCACGCTTGAGCGGGGAGTTTTTGTAGACAGGCCTTCCACTCGAGCGCTCTATTACACGCTCGAGCATAATTTTCATGCAACCAGTACTTTTGCAGGCCCTAAGGGTCCACTCGAGTGGGGAAGTTTATGCTCGAACGGGGACCCTGTTTTCTGAAATTCTGAAAATGCATTCTGTGTTCTGTTTTTCCATTCTCTTTCACTTGTAAGCACTCTTAGGCATATGTTAAGCATTGTAAATGAGTTAATGAGATAAGAATAAAGCCTAAAGAGGAATATCTGAATTAAAGAACGGATTGAACTGGTAGTGACCCTTTTGTGATCATGATATGTGTAGGGTCGAGCTCCAAGGCAAATCCACAAGCCGATCACTGTGAGTAATATCGATATTCAAATGCTTGTGAATGTCCAATTGTTTATTCCCTTATAAGCTTTATGAGTTGCTAATTGGGATTGTGGACAAAAGTCTGACATGATTAAATGAATGGACCGAAGGTCGTTTTGATAAACATGAATAGACCAAAGGTTGTTTTGATAAAATTGGATGGACCGAAGGTCGTTTTGATAGAAATGAACGGACCAAAGGTCGTTTTGACATATATGAATAGACCAAAGGTCGTTTTGACATATATGAATGGACCAAAGGTCGTTTTGACATATATGAATGGACCAAAGGTCGTTTTGACATATATTAATGGACCAAAGGTCGTTTTGACATGAATGAGTGGGCCGAAGGCCGTTTTGACATGAATGAGTGGGCCATAGGCCGTTTTGACAAGAATGAACGGGTCGAAGGCCGTTTTGACAAGAATGAACGGGTCGAAGGCCGTTTTAACATAAATGAATAGGCCGAAGGCCGTTCTGACATGAATGGAAATCTGAAAGGGGCCAAAGGCCAGAATGTTGAAACTACAAGTCACTTGATTTGAAATTCATATAGTTATATATCTATTAAATAGAAATATGAGTTGGGCCCCAGGCCGTTTGGAACCTGTTGTTCTATATTGTTATGTAATTTCTGTATTTGATATTATTCACTGGACTATCGCTCACGCTCATTCATGTGTTTGTAGGTGAGCCAAGAGAAGCCCAAACCCAGCCCTAGTGAAGTTTGCCAGGAACAACATGAGTTTTGAGAAAGTCAGCCTTGTGTCTCACGCACGAGACCTATCCTTGCCATTTTGTTATGTATTAGTATTTTGTCTTGTTGGCAAGGACTTTGTGTATATTTGTATATAGTCTGTTATGGGTTGACTTAGTTTGGATGATCCTGTCCATAAAGAATTTATGGCACTGTGTTTTGTCGTGGGTTATTAACGTATATGAGTATGGTTTGTTTTGAAGTGCATATAAGCACGGCTCTATGGACAAAGTTTTAAATTTCTGCTTCCGTTTGGCCCCTTTACTCTGTTGAGTTACGTCTGTTTTGGTTTAAGGCCGTAGGTAATCTTAGAATTACTGGCCAGTTATGTCCTTAACCCATAGGGGTTGGTCATGACAACAACGCTGATGTCGAATCCACGACGATGAGCCACTCTGGAATGCACCAAAGCTTCAGGCCCGAATTCCACAAAATCCACTGAAGAACAACTCTCTTTTTTGTATTGAATAAATAAAACAAACAAAACCCTTTGATATAATCCACTCAATTCATGATTAAACTCTCACAGATATCAAAGGAAAACAAGTAAAGAAGCTCCAGATAAAAATCCAAGAACAAGATCTGGAAGCCGTACCCTAAAATTTGACTGAACCATACCTTTTATAGTAAACTGTTCCGTGATCTCCGCTCGAGCGCAAGAATGGCCGCCCGAGCAAACTAACGCTTGAGCGCAAAAACACAACTTCTAGTACTTTTGCAGACAGTTCAAACTTTTATAATCAAAGATTCTCCGCTCAAGCGCACAAATGGCCGCTCGAGCGAACAAACAACTTCGACTATATTTTTGCTTTTTGCTTCAGGGGCGCTGCCCCTCGACTCCGACTGGGCGCTGCCCCCTGGACCCCCGCGAGCTGACCAAGCAGCTTGATCCCCGACATAATGAGCGAAGTGGCAAACAAGATAGGATTAAGATCACAAACTTCTCTGCAAGGCATAATTCGGGTTGGATTCACAACTAAAAACTCATAGCCTCACTAAAATAAAAGATCAAATAGAATTACAATTGAAAGGAGCTTTGTCAAACGGGATTGCCAAAAGTAAAAACCTAACAACATTCAATCATAATTATTAAAAAAAAAAACAAAAAGCAACTAGTTTGGATTATAATTAATACCGCATAACCAATATTTCAATGAAGATAAATTTATTCTTCTTTATTATAATATCCAATTTGTAGAATTATGTTACAAGCGGAAGCTACTGGTATTCCTTCAAAAGAGAAATTACAAATTACACAAAAGCGTTATTGAAAATTACACTCACAAAAGCTAATAGCATCCACATGGATAAAAATTACAAAATAAAATACTGCTTCCTAAGTTAGTTTCTTCTTCTCTTCCTTTGCACCATTCTCTGAGTTTGCATCCTTGTTCCAAATTTCTCAACAAACCATTCATGATACCTTGTGGTCAGGGTGTGCCCAATAACAATCCCAACTATTAGCCCACTACCGTAACCCAACAATATGATAATCCAGTCAACAACACCACTTGGAAACTTTGAATCATCACCATGAAAGCTCAAGGATGGTGGTGGTGAGGCCTTTGAATTTCCACATAACTTCGATAGAGGGTAACCACACAACTCGGAATTCCCATCATATGACCTATTTTCAAATGTATCAAACTGATTCCCTCGAGGAATAGGGCCCGTGAGATGGTTGTGAGAAACGTTTAGGAATTCAAGGAAAGTGAGTTAGGAGAGTTGTTGAGGGATCTCTCCTGAGAGCAAGTTCTGCGAAAGGTCCAATGATTCCAGCTCGATCAAACTTGCCAAGGATGATGGGATGACTCCAGTGAAATTGTTGTTGGAAAGGTTTAACATCTGAAGTCCACTGAGCCTTCCAAGAGATTCTGGAATTTCCCCTCCAAATTTGTTGTTTGACAAATCAATAGCTATGAAGGCCTTTTGGATTTTCGCGTATAATCTATGTGTGCCTTTGTTATCCATTGTTATTGAATACATGTAAGGCGGCATATGCAAAGTTAAAATTATCGATCTTGAATTTACAGTTGCAATTGGAACTTCTTGACTTGCCTGCATATATGTAAACTTTTCTGTCTTAACCATTATCATTGCATTCCAGTTTTCGAAGTATTCTGACGGTAAGTT
Organism: Camellia sinensis; assembly: GCF_055761805.1. Lineage (NCBI taxonomy): Eukaryota > Viridiplantae > Streptophyta > Magnoliopsida > Ericales > Theaceae > Camellia > Camellia sinensis. The sequence continues at coordinate 69,290,448 of NC_138972.1, forward strand.
TCCTGAAAAACCATTGTCAAAGAGGTCAATGATGCGCAATTTTGCAAAATTTAATTTGGCTTGAGAAACGTTAATGGCACCATGAAATTTGTTAGATCGCAAAATAAGAACTTGTAACATAGGAAGTGCTCCCAACCAAGAGGGAAAAGTATCCTCCATCTGATTATTTCCAAGAACAAGAATCTCAAGCAATTTACAATTTTGCAATGATCTTGGCACCAACCCATGTAAATGATTTTGACTTAGATCAATCATCTTCAAGTTTATCCCCATCATGTGAGGAATAGTGCCATGAAAATTGTTGAGACTTAGATTGAGCACTAACAGAGAATCACTAAAATTGGACAGACATTTAGGAATTGTGCCATTCAAGTTAACAGATCAAGAATTTGAAGAGAAATACTATGGCAGATTATTGATGGTGGAATTTCTCCAGATAGAAAGTTACCAGGGACTTGATAAACATGGATTGACGGTGGTGGAATTGGTAATGATCCTTGCAGTCTATTAAAGCTGAGGTCTAAAGTTATTAGTGATTACCATGGAATGACATTTGGATGTCGTTCAAAACCTGTCAAAAAATTCTGCGAAAGGTCGACCATTACCATAGTTTCTTTCGATTTGTTCCAAAACCAAGTTGGTATTTCACCATGAATTTTGTTATCACTAAAAGAGAACGTCTCCAATTCATCCTGGAACTGTAGGAAATTGGGGAACTTCCTCAAGTTACACGATGCCAATCCTAGAATATTAAACTTCGGAATAGTAGCATTGGTACTATTTTTGGTAAGCACCGTTAATTTGTTGGCTGACAAATCAAGGTGAAGAAGGTTTCGGTGCTTCAAAAAAATGTCGAGCTCGACTTTACCACCCACATTGTTTCCATCAAAATTAAGATCTTCAAGATACTTGAGTTGAGATATTGAGCTTGGAATCATGCCATGTAGTTGATTGTCTGCGAGTTCTAAAAGAGTTAATTTGGTGAGGTTCATAAGCCAAGATGGAATTTGACCAACTAATTCATTTGAATCGATAGACAAACGGGATAGTTGGGTCAGGTTAGCTAGAAACTGTGGTATCTCACCACGTATTTTTGTATTTACAAGGTATAAGTCAGTGAGTTTGGATAGCTTACCAAGTGCCAAAGGTAAAGTTGGTACATCAAAATTATTTTCATGAAGGTCTAAGTAAGTTAGTTGTGATAGGTTTCCCAGTGATGCAGGAATTTGTCCCCAAAAGATAAGATTATTTCGCGCTCGTACAGTATTGATAAAATTTTGATATTAACATGACTTGACATGCATGACTCGTGTTTGAATTGTTAAAAATGAACTTGATATCGGCTCATGAGAAAAACTAGCCAAGTTTAAAAATAATTTAAAATTGATTAAGTTTTTAACCCAAGTTTGAACAAGCTACTATTCATCTCGATAAGCTTATAGAACAAATAAAAAAAAATTAAACAACTAGAACTTGACTCATTATTGACTTGATTAAAACCCTCACTTGAGATTGATTTTAAAAGTAAACAATCTAAACTATTTTGAAACTCGTCAAAATAAACAAGTTAAACTTGAGCATGCTCATACTAAACTGAGGCTCTGTTTATAATCTCCTTAAATAAGAAGTTTTTTTAATTAAAAAAGCCAAAGGGGAATTTTTTAAGGTCCCAGATACTAAGATTTTATAAGATAAATGACATACAATAGTTTCATAGTAGTTAAGGTCTCTCAACATTTTCACAGAGAAAATTTGACTTGGAGAAATTTTGCCCGACTTAGAGAAATTTCACCCTGACTCAAAGCAATTACAATTTTTACAAAGAAATTTTGAAATTTCTTTGTAAAATCAGAGAAATTTCTCAGTGAAAATTGAAATTTCTCTGAGACGGGAAATTTTTTTTTGAATCGAGCAAAATTTCTCTAAGTCGAATTTTCTTTGTAAAAATATTGAGGAATCTTAGATAATAATAAATAATAAAAAAAAAAAACATCTTAGACCTCTCTTACTGTACAAAGTTGGAAAGGGATGTTTCACTACTTTTTCCAAAGCCAAAAGCAAATAAGTCTGTTTGAGATGACTCGATCAATCTTATACATCAATCATTCACGTTTTTCTATAAAACTTGAAAAATACATCCTAAACATATTAACTTTTTCACCTTATAAAAAAAATCAAATACCAAAAAAGCCTTAACAGAGTTTTTTTTAGAGATGAGGACGAGCTTGGTTAAATTCTCCACCTTTATAACTGTGCCCAAAGGGATAAACTACTGAGTGATCTTTATTACCCCCTTCCAAGAAATTTTTTGTCAAATTTGGTGCAATTTAACATTTTGTACGAAAATCTTGCCTGATTAGCCCATAGAATGTAACGCCCTGAAATAAATACCATAATCCAACTCCCAACAATATATACACAATGATATGGACAAAATGGTAATCTTTCATTAATCAGAGTTACTGTACAAAAGGTGACACATGTGATATACATTCATAAATAGTTCATCCTAAATCTACATCATGAGTTACAAATAGTAATATGAAATGAAAGCTAGATAGATATTCACATGCCCCAAAGGCATACATCTTTCCAAGACCGTGCTTGGTTATAACAAAACGAGTCAGAAGCTCAATACAAATAAAGCCCTAGGCTTGTCCAAAAAGTTAAACACAAAATAAACAAAATTAGCCTTCAGTCCCACAGTCCTCTCAAGCTAAGTCCTTGGCAGAGGCATGTCATCAACACCTGAAAATGGTTTATCCCAAGTAGGATAAGTCAAAGCCTAGTCGAAATAATCTAACACAATATATGAATTTTAACAAAGATATAAGTATGATGTGCATAAACAATGCCTCTGATAAAATCATCCATAATCCACAAGATCATAAGATGCCAAGTTTTATATCTCATTTCATTGTTCATATCCATTTCATTCAATTAACCAATACTGAGGATACAATTCATTGGGTCTCAAATCAATATAGTTATCATACAAATTCATTTATTTGCCATTTTACGGAAATTTCGTCTGCGGGATCGGCACCCATGTATAGAAACAGTTTTCGGGACTTTCACCCTAGACACACATGCCAACTTAATTCACTAGAGTCCATCCTTTTTCTCCTCCCAAACATGAAGTACATCCATTTTCTCCTCCCAAACATCATACATATACAATGTATTAAACACAGTCATGTTCAATGACAATCAATAAGAGATTAGTTTCAATTCACCAAATCTTCATGCAATGTCTATAACAATCATAACTATCCTCCACCGATAGCTCAAAAACAGATATTTCTAAACAGATATACAATCTCCAAGACAGATAAATTATCTAAATTTTCATGGGTAAGAGGTAATACATATCCAACTCCACCATTTATATAAATATTTATCCAATTTCACATTTCCAACACCAATTCCATTATTTATACAAAATAATTATTAGAAACAGATTAGGGCAAAGCTTCTTTTTCTCCCAAAATCCAATCTATGTGTCAAAATCAATTATATCTACATTCACAATCATTTTCTATACTTTCATTTAAAAACCCCTCTTTTGATTTTAAACCAAAACCCTAGATTTGTCTAAAATCTTCCAAATCCCAACGTCTATTTACACAACAACAAATAACTAAGTTAAAAATCATAGGAGAGTGTAGAAAGTCCCTACGTCAAGTTTAGAAGACTAAGAGGTGATGTGGAGAAACTCCAAAGATGCCGTAACCATGATTCATTCGGATAAAAACGTAGTTCTTGAGATGCTCTACTTTTTTTGTAATAACCCAACCCTAGTACATGTTTTTTGGTATACTCTCGGTCCCTTATTCTGTGCATCTAAATACTTATTGTGAAATTTTATGTGAAAGTAAGTTTAATGGAGTGAATCTTATGCTTATAGATGTGTATCTGTTTAATATGAGAAATATCTGTTACAATTCTAGTGTTTGAATAAGGAATTGAAGGCCTTAGAAGCTTAATTATCTGAAATTGATTTTACATTTAAGATCAGCATGATTTTTAGGTCATAGTATGATTTTCTGTGAAATTTCAATTAGGAATGATTAAACTGATTAAATTTTGTTTTCACTCACTTTTAGATATATATGTTTATATTCTTTACATACTTGACTTAAGAGCCATTGCAAGGAAATCTCCTGAGAGAGAGAGAAATTAGGAAAGAAGAGGGTTTGAGAGAAGTTCATCAAGAAGAAGATTGGGAAGTTAAGAGGGATTGTAGGATTTAAAAGTTCAAGGTATGTGTGTTCTACTTAGAATCATTCCTCTCTTGGAAATGAGTAAGATTTCTTTTGTTAATCATGCAAATTAGAGTGTGTATTGGAGTTGTGTTTGTGGTAATGTTTGAATTAATAAGATGTGTTATCATTGAATTGATTTGGGGTTAAGTTAAGTTCTATGGAGAAGAATTCCATTCTAGTCCTTATCTTTGCATGTTTGAACTCATTTATGGATTTGGATGATTGTATATATATTTGGGAATTTTATAGTAAGGATTCAAAGTGTTTAATTTATATTTGTGAATTGCAAGGAATTGAGGAATCAATTCATATTAAAATTGTTGTATGCTTGAAATATCTTTGTACATGATTTTTGAACCATGTTTCATTAATTAGAAAACCTAGTTAGAGCCTTGTGAAAGCCTGCCAAAAATTGAGTTTTGCTGGAACTTCGAACTGCAAACTGTGCAGATTGCCGCACGTGCGGAGGTCATGGCCGCACGTACGGGAAGCCTTGCTGCACATGCGGGGCTCACAGCCGCACATGCGGCCCATGCTGCAAAATTTTGTTTGCTCTGTTTTACGTGCTTGACCCTCTGGTATTTTTGAAATCTATGTTTAATGTCCTTAAGATGCCTATAAATTCGATCGAAGTAAAATGAAACAGGAAAATAACTTAAGAAGAAAAGAGAACTAACGTATAAGTTGTGTATGTGTATAGGTCATAACTCGGGAGGGACAAGCGCTGAGTTACAGCACTGTGAGTAGTAGTACTGTAATCGTACATTTACTTACCGTTAATATTCTTATTATTAACGCTTTGTCCTTTGCAAGTAATTACGTTAACGTTTATGTTCATTGGTTATCGATAATGTGCTACAACCTAGAAATTACCTATGATTCCGCATAAGAATTGCATACAAACTACTGATGCTATGGAGTTGGTTAACAGAAGGAAATCATGAATATAAACTCTGCTTACCAGGAACATGATGTTTTGAATGGGAACATGATATCCCGAATACCCTCTTAGGGACTCCTATAGTCTGTTCGGTTCGGTACATGTCTTACGACATAGGTATGTGCCTAAAATGGATTAACATAATTGGATAATCGCATAGATCTACGAAAAGTACTATAATAGTGCGTTCTGTTATCTGTAAGTTAACCTTATTGATTCAAGGTGAACAAATGGAACAATGATGCTTGTGTGTCCCGAATCATTCTGTTTTGCCAATGATGAATCGAGACCGCTATGAGGTAAATTGTTCTGTCCCTATTGATCGCACTGTAATGATATATGTGTCTTCTATCAATAAGTATTGTTAATGTTATGATATACGTAAAACGATTATGTCAACTTGTAATGAACCATTGTGTGACGGTATTCTTATGAGTCTGGGGTATTCTGTTCTGTTTGTTAGTTCTATTTATGCTATGACATGATATGTGTTACGCGGTCTTTAAGACCTATTGATTTCTGGTATGGAACAAAGTGCTGTACGGAACTAAGTGCTGCAGTGCGAGTCACCTCTAGAATCCGTGCGAGACACCTCTTGAGTCCATACATATATGAACTGGGTTTAAAGCCAATCTGTGACATCTGGGCCTATGGCCGTTCTGTATCTGCTGGGCCTATGGCCGTTCTGTATCTGCTAGGCCTATGGCCGTTCTGTATCTGTTAGGCATATGGCCAATTTGTGAAACCTATCCAGCCTAAGGCCGTTCTGTATATCTCTGGGCTTGAAGCCGCTCTGAATAAAATCTGGGCCTGAAGCCGTTCTGAAAATGTTTACTGAATGGGATTTAAGCATGTATCTATGCAACTTTATGCATTGTTAATCAAGTTTATTTAATGTTAAATTTAAGTACTATTATTCATTGGGCTTGGCTCACTCTGTATTTTGTCTGCTCCTGTAGGTCATCAACCTGGAGGTCAGTCTTAACCCTAATGCTGGTCTCTTTTATGTCAACCTCAGTGTGTCCAGGCGCTTAAGTGAAGCCGGTGTATTTTGTGGAGTTTTGCCAAGCTTTGGCTTTGTATTTGAGGGGTGTATAACCTCTTCCTCACTAATGCTTTTGTTACACGCCCAATCATGGGGCCGGGTCTGTATATATGTATGTCTAGTATTGGTGTGCAGGTGTATGTTTACTGTATGTTTATCTACATTAGGCAATGATTGTGGTCCTGGCATAGTAGTGGTAGCTCAATGGATGTTGTTTTATGTTATTCTGTGTTGTTTAATGCTTCCGTTCATGCCCCATATGTTATACATATCGGATTTTATGTCTGTTTCTGAGGTGGTCATACCCAAACTTTTAGGGGCGGCTTTGGGGTCGTGACATTTTTCCCAAAGACACTAGAGTAGAGAAACTAATGGATCTAGGTGAAAATGTAGAGAAAGAGTGAGTTTTAGAGAGAGAGGGTCACGATCTAGGGTTTTGAGGGGAAAATATATGAAAAAGTGATGCAAAAAAATGCTACTATGAACTGATATACGCACAGTCCACTCGAGCGCAAGAAATGACGCTCGAGCGTTAGACACAATAAGTTGTTCCGCTCGAGCGTAAGAAGTGACGCTCGAACGCCAAGACACAATGAAAAAGGACGACACTGCTCGAGTGCAAGAAGTGACGCTCAAGTGTAGATTACACACTCCCAGTAGTGTTGCAGACAATAGACCAACGCTCGAGCGTAGAAAGAACCGCTCGAGTGTAGAATACACTCTCCCAATAGTTTTGCAGACCTGCAAAAGTACTGAAAGTTTGCAAAGCCCGCTAAAATATTGCTGAAGATGAGGCATCATTCCATTTTGTTATTGCATTTACCATTTCTAGATCTTTGTGCACTCTATTGCCATAAAACCCTAGGTTTTTGTTTTTTTTTTTGTTTTTTTTTTTGTTATGTTTTTTCGATTTGGAGATTTCGGCACTGATTTTTCGAAATTATACATTTAATTCGAAACTTAACTTCCGAATAAAAGTGATTAGTTCGACAAATTTGTTCTGTAAAAAAAAACACAAAAAAAAAAAAAACAACAACAACAACAACTTTCAATAGTTGATGTCCGAATATAATGAAATAATTTGGCAGTTGATGTCCGAATATAATGTGATAATTTGGCACTGGTTTTCTGACTGAACACCACAAAAAAAAAATTTGCACAAAAAAACTAACATTTTCATCTTTGACAGAGTACCTAGGTGTGTGGAAATAGAATTTCCCTCCAAAGAGTAATTTGTAATGAAATTACAAATCTCATAAAGGAGAATGTAAGTATTCAAACGTGAAAAGAGATTTATATGAAGTAGCAACCTTAGGTGATGTCAGTGTAATTTACCCTCTATGTATATATATATATAGAAAAATGTTTGGTGGCCACAACTTCTGTGGCTCAAATGGCCCGAAAATGGCAAAACGACGTCGTTTTGCACCCAAAACGACGTCATTTTGGGTGTTTCGAGCCATTCGAGCCATGTATTTTCGGGTTACCATCCATTACTGATATATATATATATATATATATATATGAAAAATGACTCGTAGCTCGAATTTTGGCAGGCTCGAATGGCCCGAACTGCCCAAAACGACGTTGTTTTGGGCAGTTTTGTTCTTTTCTTTTTCTTTTTTATTTCTTTCCTTTTCATTCTTTCCCCTTCATTCTTTCGAACACAGAGACAGAGAGGGAAGAGAAGAGGAAGGAGAGAGGGGGAGAGAGAGAGAGAGAAAAGAGAGGACAGAAGAGAAGAGGCGATCGACGGTAATGGTCGGTGATGGTGGCAGCGATCGACGGCCCGATCTCCTCTTTCAAACTTTTTTTTTTTTTTCTAAGTAGATCTGGATCTAACAAAAAAAATTATTGATGATGATAATGTCGATCCGGATCTACAGAGCAAGGGAATTTTTTTTTTTTGTTGATGAAGATGATGATGATGTTGAAGATGTTGAAGATGATGAACATGATCTGCAGAAAAACAACGAAAAAAAAAATGATGAAGATGAAGATCGGTTGATATTGATGAAGATCTCTATGTTGTTGATGAAGATGAACTCAGCTTCCTCTTTCTCTCTCTGTTCTTCATCTTTTTTCTTTATCTTCAAAGAGAGAAGGAAAAAAAAAAATCGAAAACAACGTCGTTTGAACTCGGGCCATTCGAGCCGTGATGATTTCGAGCTACCAATCGGGATTGTATATATATATATATAATTAGAGAGAATAGAAATGAGTGAAGTTGTGAATATAAAAAAATAAATTAATAAGTACTATATATGTTTGTGTATATAGCGATCCCGGGTTTACCCTTGTTATACAGTGATCCGGACATGTGTCCGTAGATGTTGGTAGTTGTTTATTATCTTGTTTACATCCTTTTAACTTAGTATTTGAGTTATGGGATGTGTTGGGCAGGTTTGTTACAGGATGGTTGAGTTTAGAAACCAAAACTAGTTGCCCAGATTTTGACCTGTCCGCTCGAGCGGGGGTTTTGGCGCTCGAGCGGGAATTGCACCCATCCAGTATTTTCTGTGCAGTGTTGGACGCTCGAGGGTGGGATTGGCCGCTCAAGCGGGGTTGTGTGAGTGACGCTCGAGCGGGGAGTTGGAAGCTCGAGCGGAGACCTGGTTCTGTAAAAGTTCTGGGAGTGTGTATTCGCCGCTCGAGCGGGATTGTTGGCGCTCGAGAGGGAGTCTGTGAGTGACGCTCGAGCGGGGTGTTTTACGCTCGAGCGGGGCGACTGGGTTTAAGTTCCGTGGTTTGACTTTTCAAATCACTTTTTCACTTTCTCTTCTCTCTCCTACTTTTCCAAAAACACCATTGGTGAGCCTCTCTCTCTAGATACTACCTTCTCTCTAGGTTTTGATCTAGTAGGAGTGATTTGCTCATCTTTAGCCTTTACAAAAAGGTTGTTGATCGTCGAGGGCTACATTTTAATCTGAAAATTTCGAGTTTTGGAGCACGTTGGGTTTTGTCATCTTCTCCTTTGAGGCTCCGAATTTGAGGTAGGGATACCCTACTCCTCTCTATGGATTTTGTCTTTAAATTTTGGTATTTTGTGATGTTGGGGTTGGTTTGGTAATTTTGTGAAAGTTTGGGGCTCTTGTGTTATTTTTACAAAAGTTGGGGTTTTATTTATAATAAACCTAGATGCATGTTTGGTATAGAGAAATGGAATAAATGTTGAATCATTGATGAAAATGGGACCTAAGGGTTGAAATGGTAATTATGGAAATGACCTAATTACACCGTTTGATTAATTGGGATAATTAATTGTGAGAAATGAGGAAATGAAGTGAAAATGTAGAGATTGGGAAAGTATGGGGTTAAAGGGTGTAGTTGGATTATTTATCACTCACCGAAATGAAATGTTGATTAAATATCCATTTGTGCATTTATTTTCTGTTTAGAAATAACTGCTTTGGGCTATCGGTGGAGGATAGTCGTGATTGTTGTAGACAATGCATGATGATTAGGCAAACTGAAACTAATCACTCGAATGTGTCATTGAGATTGACGATTGAAAGAATACATTAAATTTATGTATTGTGTGATGATGTGTGTAATTGTTGTTTATATGCATTGTGTTGTGTTGGAGGAGATAGGGGATGTACTCCACGGTTTAGGGGAAGATAGGGGATGGACCTCTAAACCGGATGTGTTGGGAGGAGATAGGGGATGGACTCCATAGATAGAGCTCATATGCTTATCTATTATTGTGTTGACAGAGCTCATATGCTTGTCATTGGAAGTGTGATAGTGCTCATATGCATATCTGTGGAAGTGATGATATAGCTTGTATGCTTATCTGTTGTTGTGTGATATAGCTCGTATGCTTATCTAATATGATATGGGAAGTGTTTGATATGAGTTATTGTCTCATATGAGTTGTTTGGCCAGGTTCTGAGCCATGGTTGAAATTTGAGAATTGAAAGATATTGGAAAATGAGTTGTACCATGGACTTGTATGTCATGAAAATGTAAAGTGTGATAAAGGAAAGAATCAGTGTGGACCAACTATCAACTGCTAATCTTTTAGTCATTGTTCATATTTGGTTTAGTGTATTTCTATTGGGCTGTGGCTCACCCTATATGGGAACATCATTTTCAGGTACAGGTAGCATGCCACCTCCAAGGACATAGCTTGGGAGGCTAGAGGCGGACATACTTTTGTCGTTTTACTTTTGATGTATTACATGTGAATTCAAGCCAAGGGCTTAAGGTGTAAATGAGATAGTACTCTTTTGTTGTAACCAAGTGTTAACTTGGAAAGCTGTAAGCCCGTAGGGCATTTTGCTTTTGTTGTTAACGTGTAATACTTATGTAATTAAACTCTGATGAATAGAAGAATGTGGTTATTTCATATGTTAATGAATGTCGTATTTGATGGGTTTAATGTTATTATTTTTTAGGGCGTTATAACTTGGTATCAGAGCGTACCGAGTTCGAATACTTTGGGTACGTGGGAAGTGATTAGGATCACAATGGGTTTGTCTCGCTTGATAGAGACTTAGATGTGGTGTCATATGCTATGTGTTTAATTGATAACATGCTTATGTGACTATGTGGGTATGGGATTTAATTTCTAGGATGTTGATTGGATCCTTGGGTTTCTGGGAGTCTTGTTGGAAAAGCACTTGATCAATGCTGTTTCTAACCGGAACTCTAGTAACGCCTCGGGACTGTCATTATCCGGAAATGAAAATTCGTAAGTGCTTATGTGTTTATGTGCTTACGTGGAGTGAATTACAGTTGTCCATGCATTAGGATGTGAGTGTTTAGTTTTGGCACATTTGTGAATGTGCTAACGTTCTGTGTTACCTTTATTAGGATGTCAGGACGAGGAAGAGGTGCTAGGCGTGGTAGACCTGCGAGGCAGGAAGTACCTTTACCGGATGAGATTCCGGCAGTGCAGGAGGGTGTTGGTCAGGCCAACGTGGCCGAGCCAGCGGGTCAGCAGGCTATGAGTGCTTTGGCACGAGAGATAGCAGGAGCTTTGGGTATTCTCAGAGCTGGGAATCAGGCAGCTGAGGTAGGGCCCTCTTTCTTGAAGAGAGAGTTTTTCCGGTCTAACCCGGAGGAGTTTGTTGGGGATCCAAAGGAGCCACTGAAGGCTGACGAGTGGCTAGAGCAGTTGAGTAAGACGTTCGAGATGCTTGGCATTGAGGACGGAGCATTGAAAGTGACCTTGGCATCCTTCCAGCTGAAGGGAGATGCGGGTCAATAGTGGAAGTACGAGAAGGCTCGTGTTGGTGGTACATGGGAGGCGTTTGTAAATGCTTTCCAGGAGAGGTTTTTATCTGCAGTGGCTCGGGAGAAGCTGGGGGATCAGTTTAGCCGGCTTAATCAGCAGGGCATGTCTGTGGCAGAGTTTGAGGCCACTTTTACTAGTTTGTCCAGGTTTGCACCTGAGTTGGTGGCGTCCGAAGAACGCCGTTGCTACGAGTTTGAGCGGAAGTTGAGGCGGGGCCTCAAGCTGAGAGTTGGTGGGTCTTACATCCGAGAGTATAGACACCTAGTGGATGCTGCAGCTCATATGGAGCTCATGATGCAGGAGGAGGATGAGGGACTGAGAGGCTCCAAGAGGAGCCAAGATAGCCGGGGTGATGGCAGGAGACAGAGGGGTTCCAACCCTCAGCAGTCTCAGGGAGGAGTTGCCAGATCAACCTTTCCGGTACCGAGTGCAGGATCGAGGAGAGGTAGTCAGGGAGGCCTGACTTGTTTTGCGTGTGGCCAGCTGTGTCACAAGTCTTCGGTTTGCCCGCAGAAGGGAGGGGGTCAGCGAGCTGCTTCTTCTTCAGCTAGACCTCAGGGCCAGAGTCAAGGCAGAGGCCAGCCTTTGTCTTGCTATCAGTGTGGTCAGCCTGGGCACCTGAAGAGGTATTGCCCGCAGTTGAGTGCTACTTCGGGAGCGTCTGGTTCTAGGCAGACGCAGGGTTTTCAGCCAGCTCAGTCTGTGCAGGCCTCAAGGGCCAATCTGGGAGCTTCGTCATCCCAGTCTGTGCAGCAGTCTTTTGCTCCGAGAGGTGAGCAGGTAGACCAGGGGCCTACGGGGCGCGTGTATGCTGTTACCGCGCAGGATTTAGTACCGGCTCCATCGGTAGTGAGAGGTACTTTTCTGTTTTGCAACTCGGTTGCTAATGTGTTGATAGACACAGGTGCATCTCATTCTTTTGTATCTGCTGTATTTGCATCTGTTTTGTAATTGGAGTTAGCACAGTTAGCATCTCCTATTTGTGTGGTGTCACCTCTTGGTGGTGAGTTGATTCTGAAACAGGGTGTTAGAGGCTGTGATATAGAGGTCGCCGACTATAGGCTTCCTTTTCCGTTTGTCATCATGCCCATGAAGGGCTTTGATGTTATTTTGGGTATGGACTGGCTATCGTCATACCAGGCTGTTATCGATTGCTACCGCCAGACGGTCACGTTATGTACCTTGAGCGGGGAGTGGTTCCATTTCTTGGGAGACCGGGTTGGTTGTGTTTTGCCACCGGGGTATGATTCGCGAGGGCGAAGTGAGCTTAGTAGTCTACTTGCCAGCTTTGAGAGTGGTGAGAGTGGCGAGAGTGGTGAGACCCAGATTGTGTTGCCGATGGTGGTTTGTGAGTATTCGGATGTCTTTCCCGAAGATCTTGTTAGTTTGCCACCTCACCGAGAGATAGAGTTCTCTATTGATCTAGTGCCCCGCACGACGCCGATTTCTATGGCACCTTACCGTTTTGCTCCAGCAGAGTTGGTTGAGTTGAAAGTTCAGCTCCAGGAACAGCTAGATAAGGGTTTTGTTCGCCCTAGTGTTTCACCGTGGGGAGCACCGGCCCTCTTTGCTAAAAAGAAAGATGGTGCCTTGAGATTGTGTATAGACTACCGGAAGTTGAATCGGGCTACGGTTAAGAATAAGTACCCTATGCCCTGTATAGATGATTTGTTTGACCAGTTGAAGGGTTCCCGTTGTTTCTCTAAGATAGACTTGAGATCGGGTTACCACCAGTTGAGGGTCAGGGAAGAGGATATTCCTAAGACGGCATTCCGTACGCGGTATGGCCATTACGAGTTTCTGGTGATGCCATTCGGGCTTACCAATGCACCCGCAGTCTTTATGGACTTGATGAACCGGATTTTCCAGAAATTCTTGGATCGGTTTGTAGTCGTTTTTGTGGACGACATTCTTATCTATTCACCTTCTGAGGAGGAGCACGAGGAACACTTGAGAGTGGTGCTTGAGTTGCTTAGAGCCCATAGGCTGTATGCCAAGTTTGGGAAGTGTGAGTTCGGGCTGAGGGAGGTCAAATTCTTAGGCCACGTGGTATCCGGGGAAGGGGTGTCTGTTGATGCATCCAAGGTTGAGGCAGTGCAAGATTGGGCACAGCCTAAGAGTGTGTTTGAGATTCGCAGTTTTCTGGGATTAGCTGGGTATTACCGTCGGTTTGTGAAAGATTTCTCCAGGTTAGCGTCACCGTTGACTAGACTGACTCGGAAGGGAGTCAAGTTTGTGTGGAGTGAGACTTGTGAAAAGTCGTTCCAAGAGCTGAAAGTTAGATTGACCACCGCTCCGGTGTTGATTATTCCGGAGAGAGGGTTGGGCTATGCGGTTTATTGTGATGCCTCACGAGAGGGTTTGGGTTGTGTGTTGATGCAAGAGGGGAAAGTGGTAGCTTATGGCTCACGTCAGTTGAAAATACACGAGAAGAATTACCCTACACACGACCTAGAATTAGCAGCTGTGATCTTTGCCTTGAAAATCTGGAGGCACTACCTTTATGGTGAGAAGTTCGAGGTGTTCTCGGACCACAAGAGTTTGAAGTATCTGTTTACACAGAGAGACTTGAATTTGAGGCAGAGGAGGTGGATGGAGTTCATCGAGGATTATGATTTTGAGTTGCATTATCATCCGGGAAAGGCCAACGTTGTAGCCGATGCCCTTAGTAGGAAATCCATTAGTGATGTAGCTAGTATAGCCATCCGGGAATGGGAGATGTTGGGAGCACTTGGCGAGTTTGATTTGCTACTGGGCGAATCTGTTGAGGCTGCGGCCTTGTTTTCTGTTGTTGCGCAGCCTACACTTGTGACACGAGTGTTAGAGGCACAGAGAGGTGACCTTGAGGTAGAATCCCTCCGAGAGAAGATCTCCAGTGGGAAAGTTGAGAAGAGTTTGACGGCGTATCTCGACCTGAGTGTGAGATACCGAGACCGTTTGTTTGTACCGGAGTCTTGCCGAGAGGAAGTACTCCGAGAGTTTCATCATTCGCGCCTTGTGGTGCATCCGGGAGGTACTAAGATGTATCAGGATTTGGGTCGCCAGTTTTGGTGGCGGGGTATGAAGAGAGATGTGGCTGTTTTCGTATCGAAGTGCCTTACTTGCCAGCAAGTGAAGGCCGAGCATCAGAGGCCAGCAGGTTTGTTGCAACCCTTGCCTATTGCCGAGTGGAAGTGGGAGCATGTCACTATGGACTTCGTTGTAGGTCTTCCGAGGACTCAACGGGGTAGTGATGCTATTTGGGTGGTTGTAGACCGATTGACTAAGTCGGCGCACTTTATTCCTATGCGCGTGAGAGACTCGGTGGATCATCTTGCCGACTTGTATATTCGGGACATAGTGAGATTGCACGGGGTCCCAGTGACGATCGTCTCAGATAGAGATCCTCGTTTTACTGCTAGGTTGTGGCAGAGTTTGCAGAGTGCCTTGGGCACTAAGTTGACCTTTAGTACGGCTTATCATCCTCAGACTGACGGGCAGTCCGAGCGTACTATTCAGATTCTTGAAGATATGCTTCGGAGTTGTGTCCTGGACTTCAGTGGGACGTGGGAGAGGCACTTACCCTTGGTAGAGTTTGCCTACAACAACAGTTTTCAGTCTAGTATCGGTATGGCACCGTTTGAGGCCTTATATGGCCGACCGTGTAGGTCTCCAGTGTGTTGGGCCGAGGTGGGTGATGCACCTTTGTTGGGTCCGGAGTTGGTTAGGGAGACGACGGAGAAAGTTGAGCTTATCCGTAGGAGGCTTGTTACAGCCCAGAGTCGTCAGAAATCTTATGCTGACCATAGGAGGAGGCCTTTGGCGTTTGAGGTAGGTGATCATGTCTTTCTGAAGATATCACCTAGACGAGGCCTGATGAGGTTTGGGAAGAGTGGGAAGCTATCCCCTTGGTTTATTGGCCCTTTTGAGATCCTTGAGAGGATTGGCGAGGTTGCTTATCGGTTAGCCTTACCGCCACAGTTGTCCGGAGTTCATGACGTGTTTCATGTGAGTATGCTTCGGAAGTATGAGCCAGATCCATCACATGTGTTGGATTGGACCGACTTAGAGGTAGATGAGGATGCCTCGTATGAGAAGAGACCGGTTCGGGTCTTGGATAGGCGGGATCAGGTCCTGCGTGGCAAGACCATTCCTTTGGTGAAAGTCTTGTGGAAACATCACGGAGTGGAGGAGGCCACTTGGGAACGTGAGTTGGAAGTCCGTGAGAAATATCCGGACTTGTTTGTTGATATGTAATTTTGTATTTAGATTTTGAACTATTGTGAACTTAAGAGCTTTTTATTTATATGTCTTAAGTTGTGAAACATTGAAAATGTTTTGGTTTATCGGAAGTATGTTTTGGAACTTGCCTCATATGGAAGTTGAATGTAACATTATATATGTTGAATATATTGTTGAAATTGGAAAGGGAATGCGTAATATTGATGCATGTTAAAAGTACATATGTTGTTTACATATTGTGAAATGCCCCTTATTGAAGGGATGGGATGACCGGTAATGGGTCGGATTGTTGAATGTTAAAGTGTAACATTGTTTAAAATGGGGAAAAACTTGTTTTTGAAAACTTGTGCTTAATTTCGGGGACGAAATTCTTTAAGGAGGGGAGGTTATAGCGATCCCGGGTTTACCCTTGTTATACAGTGATCCGGACACGTGTCCCTAGATGTTGGTAGTTGTTTATTATCTTGTTTACATCCTTTTTACTTAGTATTTGAGTTATGGGATGTGTTGGGCAGGTTTGTTACAGGATGGTTGAGTTTAGAAACCAAAACTAGTTGCCAAGATTTTGACCTGTCCGCTCGAGCGGGGGTTTTGGCGCTCGAGGGGGAATTGCACCCATCCAGTATTTTCTGTGCAGTGTTGGACGATCGAGCGTGGGATTGGCCGCTCGAGCGGGGTTGTGTGAGTGACGCTCGAGCGGGGTTTTGGGCAAAGTGAAAAAAATGTGAAACTCATATGAGGGCAAAGTGTAATTTACACTTTCAAGAAACCCTAGGGGTTTTGGGTACCAAAAATATAATAGAGTCCATCTTCTCTCTTTGTAGACTCTCTTCGACAACGGTTCTCTCTCTTCGGCGGTGAGATTGACAGCGGGCGAGACTATTTTGACGATACGACAACTCATTTCTAGAAACTGGTTGTGGCGGCGATCGACGGTATGCAATCTCTTCTCTTTCTGTTCTTTAATGAAAGCAATTGATGAAACTAGTTTTCAAATCTGGGTTTTGGTGAATCACCCTATTTTGTTGTCTGAGTTTTATTTCGAATCCAAAGAAGAAAAAAAGAGCATCGCGTTGTTTTTATTGAACACACCCAAATAAACAAAAGACAATGTGATCAAGCTTTCACTTTGTTTTATATTCAACACACAAATGAGCATAAACTATAGGAAAACTAAGGGGGTGCACTCCATATGCACCCTATCACAAATTGGCCACGAAATACGTAACCTCAACACAAATTGGCGTAACAAAAAAATTGTCATAACCAAGTCACAAACTTTTGGCTATTTTGTTACGCCAATTTGTGGTGAGGTTACACATTTTGTGGTTGATATTACGAAATTTTGTTGTAAAGTTGCATCAATTTGTGGTAGGGTGCTTATAGTATGCGCCCTTAAACCTTCCAGGAAGTGCCAGTAGAGGAGGAAGCATACATGAACTACAACTATCTCAAAACTGTTTTGAAAAATATCTTAAATTTTTCACCTCCTGTATGAATTCTGGATTTTTTCCCATCATTTTCTTACATCAGACTATATTATTCAAGAACACTGTTATATGCTTTCTCAGTGGGGAATACTTGAAATATTTTAACTTATCATCATTATAAATTTGTATTTTGTAATAGATAATGGATGAGGGAAATATAAGTGATGATTGCTTTGATGGTGGAAACCCTCTTATAATGTAAATTAGATTTTTTTAATCTTTGATTCAAGTTTTATAATTTGAAACTGCCAATCTGCCCGAACCGCCAAGTCAAAACCGCCATTATTTGGCAACCGAACCGCTGGTTTTTTATAAGAAAAATGGCAATTTCTAATGACAATTTTATTAATCCACCACCCGCCGTGCGTTTTTTTTTTACCCCTAAACTGCACCGACCCGCACAACGCACACCCCTAATTACAGGCTTGTATAATTTGAAACTAGATGCAGATCATACATTTAAATGTATGCCACATCTCAGCAACTAAATTAAGCAAAACAATCGAGAAATGAGAAAGAAATGGAGCATTTGTATTTATCAAAAAAAAAAAGAAGAAGAAATGGAGCATTTGCAGATTAATGACTCATAAAGAGAGAGAAAGCTGACCTCGAATCCCGGCCAGCAACAGAGCTTGTATCCAGTGACAATGGCAGCTAGGGTTTTTGGGAACCACTACAAGAGTAACAATTGTGCAGAGGGTTTTTCAAATATTTTTTCATTTTCACTAATGAAGCCCATCTACTGTGTGGAATCCTTTCTGGTCAGGCCCATGTCCATTGAGCCCAATCCAACAATATGTTACAATCCTTTTTAAAAATATCTCATCATGTTCTTTTTCTACAGTATGACTTCTGGTAATTTTAAATGACGGCTTATCATCATCTTATAGAAAATTCATATTAGTTGAATTTGTTGCTAGCCTGCTAGTGTTGATTTATTTTAAGTTCAAAAGTTTGAGGTTCTTCAGCAGAGAGAAGTGAAGATTGTCAAAGTAGCCTAGATAATCAATGGTCAAGATTATTATTTTTTTGCTGTGTGGGGTTCAGTACTATTCTTGTAACTCTTATGCTAAAATGTTTTACTGGGAAGTGCAGGTGAAACATAAGAGAAGAAATGAATGCATTCAAGGCCTACAAAGCATGTGTCCCTATTGCATGGAGCCCCAACTTGTACATAACCTTGGTGAGGGGCATTCCGGGAACTAGGAGACTTCACAGGCGAACATTAGAGGCATTGCGCCTTCGCAAATGTAATCGAACTGTCATGAGATGGAACACTCCTACTGTCAGAGGAATGCTTCAGCAGGTATTAGTAAAGCTTGCAATGAATGCATATATATATATATATATATATTTTAAAAATGAATATATTTTATGTTTTTTGTTACTGAATGATTTTTTTTTTTTTTAACATTCACTTAGGTTAAGAGATTGGTTGTGATTGAGACTGAGGAGATGTATAAAGCCCGAAAACAGAAGGATGCAAACCACCAAGCTCTACGTCCACCATTTGTTGTGAGCCACCTCCCTGCCGCTGCAAGTGATTCTTCTCAGTGACCTATTCTTTGGAGGTTAGTTCCCATATCTTCAATATGGGCTGTTAAAATAGACGGTCACCACAGTATTCAACTTTTAAGAAGGATATCTAGTACAGTGAACTGTTTCCAAATTCCAAGTACTTTGGCTTGTCTTGTTTGTGGTGTTTATTGACCCAAATGTTGGTGGTTGTGGGAGTATTACAGACAGTTATTTGCCATTAAAAAGTTCATGTTTTATGTACAATTGTGACTATATGATTAAAAGATTTGTGAGGGGGATCCAAAACGTGGAAGATTCAGCAATCTTTTTATTCAAATGAAATGAGCAGTGGGGCTAGTGATCTGATGATTTTCCTGCTTAAATTATTCCTTTGTTCAATAAAGAAATGGTTATGTTTATTATCATGCCTTGGATAATTGCATTTGTACTGTTGCTTTTGGTTGACTTCCTGTCAATAGAGTTCTATTCCAAATAAAACCAGATATTTAGAGGCTAGTAGAAACCAACTATAACATGCCCTTTGATTATGACATCCAATTTAAAACTGATGGTTGAAGAATCACAACTAACCAGGTTGTCTTTCCAACCAATGACATCTATTGGTACCCTTCATCATTCTATGGTGTGCGGCAGTTGATTGGTTTGTTTATAAATATTGAGTGGCCTTTGGGTTATTTATTTAAAAACACCATTATGAATCATTGAATAGATTCTGGACCATTGTTTTGTATGGTTACATTTCCTAGTTCATGTTGATACATAGCTAGCTTATAGTGCAGTTGTGTCTGCCAAATTTTGAATTGTGTGTTTTTGAATTCCTGGTACATGCTTTGTCATATGTGTGTAGTTTCCATATAAGTTGTGTCTTTGGGCAACTTTTCCAATTTTTCCTTTTTCTTGTTCCTTCTTTCAGAATTTTATATCTGATCATGAACAGCGTCACATGTGGAGCTGATGCAGGAAGGTGGTGTAAGAAATCCAGATCATTTTCCCAACTAAGCACTTTTATTTGATTGTTGTTCATGTCCATGGCTAGAATGTCATTTTGGGTGTAAAATTTTGGAGTTTATGCATAATGTGAAGGCAGAAACTCTTTTCTAAGTTTATATATACTGTAGCTTTGGCAGCCATAGCAGTAACGAATTAGATGATGGTATGCAACGCATATGGCATTAGATATTCTGAATGTTTACATAGTGCCAGATCAATTGTCTTGATATTCACTTTTGTGGAGTATAAACACATGCATATTTATGTTGAGCCAGATCAATCAATTGTCTTGATATTCACTTTTGTGAGTGTAAACACATGCATATTTATGTTACATGAACTCTTCTAAATGTATTAAGTACTCATGTCGGACAGTTGACACGAGTAAGGCTATGAGATGTGTCCAAAATGTATAAAACCTACAATGTTCTATGGCACTTTGTGAAAATCATTTTATCCTATAAACTGGAAGAAGTATATCAAGAAATATAAATATTTTACCATGCCCTTGTGTCATTGGACAAGAGATTAGATGAATTGGACGCTTCGGCACATATACCGCCACCCAGTACACATACCAAATTCTATGTAACATTGATTGTTTTCATGGTTTTAAATCTATAGAATGTTGACGTGTAAACCATTTGTCCTCTGGTTTGTTTATAAATAACTAATATGCAATTGGGAACTACAATTTTGCAGAGTTTGCCTATAAAAGCAGGAGGCTTGTAGAATTCTACTGAGATGGTGTATAGAGATGTAACGAGAAATGAGCTTGAAACCAATGTAGCTTGGAGGCTTAAGGACTGTAGAATGACCAGGGAAGGGAGGATTGCTTCGGGTGATGATTGAAAGGCACAACACAAGCTTAATAACAAAAGAGAAATCACCTTCCTTACTATATATGCTAATTATGAACACATAAATGAAGAGATACAAAATGGGCTACAACTGATAAAACTCACCCACCAAAAAAAAAAAAGAAAAAAAAGCACAAATACTCAGTTTGCATATAGTTGCCTCTTTGAGCACTGAAATTGTCTTGACAATCAGGTCCTCCAACTAATGCTCCAACAACATTCGGGTTTGGTTCCTCTCTACTGTACCAATTGTCGTACCCTTGGGTGCACCCAATGAACCCTTTGTTCTCTCTGTAGGACACGATCAATGAACCCCTGTGGTGCATCCTTGTGGGGTATTTAGTACCATATCCAACTAGGTAGCTCATGTTCATGGGGTTGGACCCCAAAATGTAGTCCACTTGAGCTTTGGCTAGGTCGAAGAGCTCTTCTGGGCTAACTACTCCTCCATGGCAGTTGAGCTTTTGGTTCGAGCTTTTGAGGGAGTCCGAGTATAAGGTGAGAAGGAATGTGGCGATACATATTGCATGTTGTTCCATTGCCGAATGAATAAAGGCCTCCCGAAGTAGGATCAATGTTGGTGCCGTTGTTTTTGTTGAGGCATGAGCATATGTAGTGCTCGGCTTTTGACCGGTATTGGTCTAGGTGTATTTGTGCTCCTTGTGCTTGTCCTCCATTTGCAATTGAAAATTAACAAGAGGGTGATGCAAGAAAATGAGGGGAACCACATGGATTGAAAAAGAATAGGAGAGAAGAAAAATGACTATTTATCACCCAAAAAAAAAAAAAAATAAAAGAAAAATTGATGATTACGTCACGTTGAAACCAATGCCATGTTAGTGTTGCATTGGGACCACACACTGATCAACCAATGTAGCGCCAACACATGGTTGGCTTTAACTTTGGCTCATTTAGAGCATTTTAAGTAGTGCACTAAAGTAACTGTCAAAATCTAAATATACAGTAAAACATCTTTAAAAATCATCTCTAATAGTCTGTCATTTCTCTTACTTAATTATAATATGGGTAAATTACACTGATACCTCTTGAGATTTCTGTTTAATACAGATTTCTCTTCACATTTGAAAAATTACACATACCCCATGTTATATTAAAAAGACATATTTGCCCCTTAGCCCTTATACATATAAAATAATAAAATAATAAAATAATACAAATATTTTGTTCATTTCATTTCAAGAAAAATAACAATCATCTTCTTTGGTTTAACTCACACAAAAAATTATTATTTTTTTGTGTTTTTATTTTTATTTTTACTAATTTTTTTTTAAACTTTTAAGCAGTATTTTTATTTTTTAGATACACCTAATCTAGATATATTTAAGAAGTATAATATTTTGTGATTTTTTTTTTTAAATTCATCAAATATAAAAAAATACAAAAATTTACTACATTATCTTATTTTGTTGTATTCAATGATTTTTTGAATTTTTTTTGGGGTACAAATTTTGTATTTTTTAAATATATTTAAATTAAATTGATCTAATCTAGTTATAATGGTGGAAATAAAAATGAAAAATTATATTCATATATAAAAATTTATACAAAAAATATCATAAACATATTGTGATAGTTATATTGTTGTGAATATAAATCATGTTTATGAGTGTTTTGTTTTAAAGTGAAAGGTCACCATTACTGGTGATGAACCACCATGTCTGGAAAGAAGGCAATTTGTGTGCTGATTTTTTGGCAAAAGTGGGAGCCAACCAACCTGAAGAAAAACTAGTGATGAATGATCCACCAGCTGAGTTAAGAGAGCTGCTTGTATTTGATATGATAGGTTTGGGTAGGAAGAGGATTTAGTTCCTCCTTTTGTTGTTTTAATTCTGTTGTACCCAAAAAAAAAAAAAGGTCACCATTAAGCTATATTATTGTGTATGAAAACTCTATATAAAATTTATGTTTGTATATCATTACACAATAAGAATATGTTCAGGTAGAATTTAATGATGAAAAGTTAGTCATGATGATAGGAAGAAGAAATGATAGGAAAGGGGTAAGATGATTATTTAGAAAATTTTAGGACATGACATCGTAATCCAAGTTACAAATCTTAGGGAGGGGAATGTAATTTTTCAAATGTGAATGGGGGATTTGTATTAAATAGAAATCTCAAGGGGTGTCAGTGTAATTTACCCTTATAATATTGACAAAATTTGGCAAAGTTGAAGCCGACCATGTGTAGCTCCACATGTGTCGGCGCTACATTGGTTAATCGGTGTGTGGTCCCAATGCAACGCTAACATGTCATCGGTTCCAGCGTGACGTAGTCATTCTCAATTTTTTTTTGATAAATAGTCATTGTCATTTTTCTTCTCTCCTATTTTTCCTCTCTCATATGAGGGAAAAGTGTAATTTACACTTTCAAGAAACCCTGTTATATATAACAGAGTCCATCTTCTCTCTCTGTAGACTCTCTTTGACAATGGTTCTCTCTCTTCGGCGGCAAGGTTGACGGCGAACGAGACTATTTTGACGGTACGACGACTCGTTTCTAAAAACTAGTTTCGGCGGTGATCGATGGTACGCACTAATCTCTTCTCTTTCTGTTCTTTAATAAAAGCAATTAATGAAACTATTTTTCAAATTTGGGTTTTGGTGAATCACCCTATTTTGTTGTCTAAGTTTT
The DNA here is from genome assembly GCF_055761805.1 of Camellia sinensis. Taxonomy (NCBI): domain Eukaryota; kingdom Viridiplantae; phylum Streptophyta; class Magnoliopsida; order Ericales; family Theaceae; genus Camellia; species Camellia sinensis. The sequence goes on from NC_138972.1 coordinate 69,313,693, forward strand.
ATTTCAAATCCAAAGAAGAAAAAAAGGGCATCACGTTGTTCTGTATTGAATACACCCAAAAAAGCAAAAGACATTATGATCAAGCTTTCATTTTATTTTGTATTGAATACGCCCAAAAAAGCAAAAGACATTATGATCAAGCTTTCATTTTATTTTGTATTTAACACGCAAATGAGCATAAACTATAAGAAAACTTTAAGGGGTGCACACTATATGCACCCTATCATAAATTGGGCACAAAATGCGTAATTTCAACACAAATTGGCATAACAAAAAAATTGTCCTAACCAAGCCACAAACTTTTATAATATCAACCACAAAATTTTGGCCATTTTGTTACTCTAATTTGTGATGAGATTACGCATTTTGTGATTAATGTTACAAAATTTTGTTGTAAAGTTACGTCAATTCGTGATAAGATGCTTGTTGTATGCACCTTTAAACCTTCCAAGAAGTGCCAGTAGAGAGGCAGAGAAGGAAGCATACATGAACTACAACTATCTCAAAACTGTTTTGAAAAATATTTTAAATTTTCCACCTCCTGTATGAATTTCTGGATTTTTTTCCACCATTTTCTTGTATCAGACTATATCATTTAACAACACTGTTACATGCTTTCTCAGTCGGAAATACTTGAAATATTTTTACTTATCATCATTATAAATTTGTATTTTGTAAAAAACAATGGATGAGGAAAATACAAGTAATGATTGTTTTGATGTTGGAAACCCTCTTGTAATAAAATTAGATTTTTTTGATCTTTGAGTCAAGTTTTGTAGTTTGAAACTGCCAATCTGCCTAAATTGCCAAGTCAAAACCGCTATTATTTAGCAACTGAACCGTCAATTTTTTTTAAGAAAAATGATAATTTCGGATGACAATTTTATCAATCTGTCACCCATTGTGCAGTTTATATTTTACCCCTAAACCGCACCTACTCTTACCACGCACACCTCTAATTTAAGTGTAGCCACGAATTTTGAGGGGACATAAGGGTAGCATGGGAATGACTTTGTAATTTAGAACTACAAACTACGAGTTAAACAAGAAAAATGATAGACATTTAATTTATCACTTTTAAAAATTATCTCTAATGATGTATCTGATAAGCCTCAAATTCTAATTTGTTAAACATTCTATTATGTGAAATTTAAACTCAATGCCACATCATTAAGAGTGATTTAGGGATAATAAATTAAAGGGGTGTAGCATTATTGGTTAAATAATTAACCAATTTATAAGTATATAAATTAAAATTATTTATGACCGTAATTTAAGTGTAGCATGAGATTGACCTCATAATTTATAACTACAAACTATGAGTTAAATCTGTCTTTTGAGGTGTTCAAATTTGACTCATGGAAAATTAAATTGAGTTGGCTCTCTTTTTTATTAGTCCATAGACAATGAAAACTTGTATGTGGTCCTTTAATCTAAATTTGAATCTTGGATTTGTGGTGAGACAAAAATCACTCAAATCATTTAATATTAAAAGTGATAAAATAAAATTCCACAAATAATGGAACACGATCAAATTGAGAGAGAGGGGGTCAAACGACAGTGTCATGTGTCTATTTGTGTGAATGATGATGAAATCTAAAAGGAAGAGAATCAAGAACAGTATTTGAGGTCAACATCATAATAACTTTTTTTTTTTTTTCTTAATTACAATTTTTAAAGATAGTTTTAAATTAATGATATGTTTTATCAACTTTAACCATTAAAGTGATAAATTTTATCATGAATTTATAAATATTTTATGAAAATATTATTGATTAACAAATTTTTTTTTCTTTTTTCACCTAACTAATTTGTGATTGAAATTTATATATTCTTTATAGTTATTTCTTTCTCTCATGTAAAAAAAATGACATAAGAGAATTGTGAGATGTACAATATGTTAAGTTATAATTTTTTTTAATTTTTTGTTATAACCACATATGATATTGATTATGATGTGATTGTTAAGAGTACAAATATAATAACTTATAGTACGCTTCAAAAATATTACAAAAGTTTTCCAAAATATATATCATCATTTATCTTTGGGTAAAAAAGAGAAAACAGAATTTTTATTTAGAAACTTATTCAAAGAGTGGTTGAAATTGAAATGATATATTATATTGTCCACATATAGAATGAATTAAAATCATATATTGATTATTAATAAAAATTTTGAGTACTTAGTGAAAAGCCAAAGTGAGTTTTTTTTTTTTTTTTTCATTTACAGAATCAGTGGACAATAGTACACATTGTACACGAGCCAAGGGTCCAGCACTACCTTTGAATCCCATCCCTGTGACATTCACACACATTCATGGATATCAATTACACCAACCCTCCTTAATTATTAGTAGATATCATTTTATTTTTTTATTTATGATATTATAAATATTGACTTTCTTTAATTATAAAAATTGTATAAAAAAACCACTCTCAAATATCGTCTATACAATTTTTACGGTTGATATAGTCAAAATATACAAGTTCATAAATAAAAAGTGATAAAATGATATTCATTAATAATTAAAAATTTATATATATATATATATATATATAATTAACCCATAATATACAATGAGAAGGGATCTCAACAAGTCATCTAATAGTTCTCCAAAACTAAATAATAAATGTCTAAAATAATAATATCGAAACTAAATTCCGACATACAATACAAAATTATTATAATGGGGGCAATTCTAATTCAATAGTGTAAATATTATTTCCTATTTTTTGTCACACAATGTGATGCAAAAATAATATTTGTAGATTCTATAATGAGAGAAGTAGAGAGAACTTTGACAAATTTTGTCAATATTATAAGGGTAAATTATACTGACACCCCCTGAAATTTCTATTTAATACAGATCCTCATTTCACATTTGAAAAATTACATTCTCCTCATTGAAATTTGTAATCTCATCACAAATTGCCCCTTAGATTGTTGATGTCATGCCCTAAAATTTTTTAAATGACAATTTTTTCATTTTTCCTATCATTTCTTCTTCCTATCATCATTACTACATTCTATAACTTTCTATTATTAAATTCTATCTGAACATATTCTTATTGAATGATGATATACAAACATAAATTTTATATAGAATTTTCAAATACAATGATATAGCTTAATGATGACCTTTCACCTTAAAACAAAACAGCCACAAACATGATTTATATTCACAAAAATATCACTATCACAATATTTTTATGATATTTTTTGTATAAATTTTTATATATGAATATAATTTTTCATTTTTATTTCCACCATTATATCTAGATTAGATCAATTTAATCTAGATATATTTAAAAAATATAAAGTTTGTACAAAAAAATTTAAACAAATCATTGAATATAACAAAATAAAATAATGTATTGAATTTTTGTGTTTTTGCATTTTTTTATATTTGGTGAATTTAAAAAAAAAAATCACAAAATATTATACTTCTTAAGTATACCTAGATTAGGTGTATTTAAAAAATAAAAAAGGAAATTATACTGACACCCCATAAGATTTCTGACAAATACAGGGACCTTCCTTGTGATTTCAATAATTATAGAAACCTACCTTACTTTAACTGATATTATCAAGATTCTCCCAATCTGTAATTGTCGTTACAAGACCTAACAGAAAGTGTTGATATCACTCATTATAAATTATGAAATGTCAAAAATACCCTCACTGCCTTCTAATTTACCTTCTACTCATGTTGTAGCGACCTTGATTTTTCGTAAATCTTTATTTATTTATTTATTTTTATTATTATTATTATTTTTATTATTATCTTATTTTATTTTTGACTTTATTAATTGTTTAGTTATATGAGAATTTAATGTGGTATTTAATTAATTTAATGTGATAGTTAATTATATGTAATTAATCTAAATATTAATATATTTATATTTTTTATATAAAAAAGACTATTATATATATATATATATATTATATTTATGTTATATTTGTATAATATAATATAATGTTATTAAGTTATAATAGTATTAGGTTAACAAAAGTATAGGTTGCCTAATAAAACATATAGGACCAGGGAGAGGAGCAGCCACGGAAAAGAGAGAAAAAGAGAGAGAGAGAGAGAGAGAGAGAGAGATTAATCAAAATCAAGAATGCAAACCGAGAGAGAGGGACAAAAAAGAGGGACAGCGTGTAGAGTAGAAAGGAAAAAGGGTTAGGATTTTATTTTGATAGTTTCATTAATTGTTCAAGTAATTTTTTGATCTTTAAAAAAATATTATGAGTATAAAATTCACTTCTCTTGATTTATGTTTAATTTGTTATTTTTATTTATTTATTTATATTTATTTGATGTTGGATTGATTTTATTATTTTGATTAGTTATGTATGCAAGATTTAGGGTTTTTGTTTATATTTATTTTGTGATTGTAATCACACTAATGGATATATGAAACTAAAATAAATTGGGAACCATAGATAAATTTTTCATACTCCTCCACGACTCCATGAATTATTGTTTTATTTGAGTGATGGTGAGAAAGAGTGTATAAGAAAAAAAGTGAGGATTATGAAATTTATTTGAATGCCTTAGGCTTAGCATTGTTATGTTTGGTCTCATGAGTAGATGAGAGATTGTATATATATATTGTTACTTCGTTCTCATGAGTAGACAAGTGTTTGATTTGTGCACGTACGTATATGCTAACCATCCTGGGAGTGTGGATCAAACTCGGGACGATATCCCCTTGCAAATTTGGCTTCGGAGTGGTGTTAGTTATACGGGAGACACATGGGATATATGTGTAGGTCGGAAGTGAATGGCTGAAGTGGTGGAGTTAAAGTACAAAGAATTAAATATGAACTTACTACTATAATTTGCATTGTATTGATTTGTACATCTTGAAAAATAGTAAGTGATCTCAATAAATTACGAAATTTGGGCAGAGGCATGCATACTTAATACTAGACAACTTTTGTGTTTTAACTTTTTGCTAAAAAGATCAATTAGAACTTGTAATCGGATGATCTTAGTTACAACAGTTTTTGTTCATTTTAGCAAGCATATTTTATATGCTGTTTTAACCCACGAATGTGCTCATTTTTATTGGTTTCGCATAATCTGAAGTAAAACATTATTTTGCACACTTTTCATGTTTTGGATTTTTTAGAAAAAAATCATCTTAGGATAGTTTCTTTTTGTTTTCAGTTTCAGATTTTTTGATTGAATTCCGTCTAGATTCTTCTATCAAGTTTTTCTCTCAATCTGTTTAGTTTCTACTAAATTCGTTCGTGTTGCCTTTTAGGAAATTTGATTTTGTACAACTTTTGTTCTTTGAGTTTTGGTCAAATCGAATTATTTAAGTATAAAACAGTGCATTTTTATACTTATTCAGTAAGTTACTTATGATTAAATTATACTAACTTTATTTTTTGCAGAATGGTGAGTCTTGCTAACTTTTTATGCAGGGCTGACCCACCATATTTTTATTTTCATTTTGTTTATTTTATACTCAATTTATATTTAGTTGTATACTGGTAAGAAACTAATTGTCACTGTATCTCGATAAACTATTCCTTCGTCTTGGTGCTAGTGAAACTACTTGTTTTGTCCCATAACAAGAAATTAAATGTAATTTTGCCTGTGTTTGGTGGATACGTGGGTGTCAAATCTTGTACTCATACCAGTATACTTATATATCTACCCGTTTTGTCTCTTGGCATCTCGGGTGCATTCTATTTGAGTGCAGCCGAGCTTCCGTTGTAAGATTAGTTGGGGCTACAGTGGTGACAAGAAATAACTATAGTTGTTGGACATGTCTTTTGGACTTCTTTTGCTTTCTTGAGCTTAGGGTTGATATTAGTTTATGTATTTATTATTTTTTTTATGACCTTAGTATTTTGACAATTTGAGATTGTGGGTTATTTTTCAACTTTACATTATTTAAGTTGTTTTGACTAGTTGTTGTTACTTTAATGTTGGAGATATTAGATAGTTATGAAATTGAGAGGGTAATTTATAAATAAATTGGGCCGAGCTAAGGAAGAGGCTTCTTTGGAAGTTGGGCCGCACATTGGACCGAGATAGGAGTTGTTGTAGCTCGGTCTTAAAACTAACGAGCTTAGGCTAGATGAAGTTCGAACCGAGCTATGGGCCGAGGTGTTTGGGCTTCACAAGTTGGACCTCGCCCTTGTTAGCTCGGTCAGAGATTGCTGCAGTTAGCTTGGTCTAAACAGACAAAACCGAGGTATCAGTGGAGGGAGAACCGAGCTAAAGGATAGCTCTGCAGGGCGTCATCTCAGAGTCAAGACTGATAGTGATGCTTAAAGTATCACCGAGCTGTGTGAGTACGGTTGACCGCAATGTCAGCTGAGGTAAAGGTATTAGCCAAAGTAATATCAATAGCGAGGGCCGAGCTGTGTATAGCTCGGCAGGGTGGCATTCGATAGATCGGCTTTCGATCACACGGTCTGAATGGCAGGGGACCTTGATAAGACAGTTCGATCAGGAATATATAACCGAGGTAAAGGGTTCAGCCATCTCACTTAGCTTGCAATGATGAGACTCCTAGTAGGACTCTGCTAAGGAGAGTTAGAGTCCTACTGGGATTGTGTAAACCATCTCACTTGGTTGGTAGTGAGTAGGGTGTGTGATTCCTAGGAGGACTCTCATAGGGAGAGTTGGAAATCCTACTAGGAATGGGCCAAACCAAGTCTATAAAAGCTCATAACCAGACCTATGTACAAGTATCCCAATTCTTACTCTAGAATACACAGAGCTTATTGTCTATTGTCTAGTTGCTGACTTAGGCATCGGAGCGGTTTCCGGCACACACCCGCCGGTTAGCTCACGTTTATGTTTTTAGGTGACAAAGCAACATTGTTTGGAGGAGTGCAAACTTGATCAACAGAATCATACGAGAATAATTATTTCGCACTCGTACAGAAATTATAGCGGATGGTTTGGTTGGCGTTTTGTTAGTTTTTTTTTTTCTTCTTTTTTAACCCTTGTAATCTTTTTAGCATTGAAATTTACTTAAATCTTATGGGGACAAGAACAGTTAGATTTTGTTTCACCCCTAGGATTTAGATGATGGAATATTGATTGGGGTTTAGTCCTAATTTAATATTTAATTATCCAAATTTTGAGGCGTGACACATGTCATCACCAGTACCAACCCATTCACCATTGCAGCACCTCCCACAAAATCAGAAATATACATAAATAAATATATATATATATATATATATATGTAAGATATATATACATATGTATACATAAATATCTTACATATATATATATATATATATAACATAAATGTAAGATGCAACTGACCAAACCCACCACAAACCACCTTCACACCTTAAACCCACAGATCTGTTAAACAACACCTCCGTTGCCTCAAACCCACTAGATCTATTAAACCCGTCACCATTGCCTCAACCCATTTGCGTTTGATTTCAAAAATCAATTCTACAAAGTGTTATGGGTCTTGAGAGAAGAAAGAGAAAAATATATTGCAGTACATGGAAGATGAGGAACTAACTCTTCCCCATAACTCATTATAAAGGAAAAACAATCAATTTGTTCAATTTAGTCACCCAGAAAATGCAAGAAAATAAAAAAAAATAAAAATTCATTCCAGATCAACACCTAATTGATACAAAGCAAAGTTTTAAACATTCTTAAACCAAAATAGCAAAATACCAGATAGGCAATCTCAATTCCAGATCAACAATCCATTATTCTTTCTCCATTCCCAATCTCAATTCTAGATAGGCAAAAGCTTCAATTTTCTCTTTCTTCAATATTATCCCAATCTCAGGCCCACCATTGCCATCCTTGCAATCAAAAAGAGATAATGAATCCCTCCATCTCTAGTCAACCTCCCCATCCCCTTTTCCTTCTCCTACTGTTCGTCTCATTTTTCTCTTCTTCCTCATTCTCCTTTTCTTTTTCTTGTCCTAATTGTGACCAAGATCGCAACTAGCCATCACAAACCCAGACCCAACACTGTCGCCATTACCTTTCACTACCGTTTTGAAAACCATAGATCTATGGTTAGGGTTTTGAAAAAAGAAGAAGAGGAGGGGGAGGAGGAGGAGAGGAAAAACGGGCGGCAAAAAGGGAGTAGAGGAAGAAGAGGAGGAGGAAAGACGGCGGTGGCGGACAATAGACGACGAACGACGAAAATGAGTGGTGCCGGCGAAGATGAGCTTCTCTCTCTCTCTCTCGCATTTCGATCGGATGTGAAAGAACAAACACAATTCATTTCTTCACAGAGGGTAATGGAGGGAGGGGGAGGATCAATATATACTTTGTAGGATTAATAAAACAAATGACAGACTATTAGAGATGATTTTTAGAGATGCCTTGTTATATGTTTAGATTTTGACAGTTACTTTAGTGCATTACATAAAATGCTCTAAATAAGCCAAAGTTGAAACCGACCATGTGTTGGTGCTACATTGGCTAATCGATGTGTGGTCCCAAAGCAACGCTAACATGTCATCGGTTTTAGTGTGACGTAGTCATTCTCATTTTTTTTTTGTTTATATATTTTTGATAAAAAGTTATTGTCATTTTTCTTCTCACTTATTCTTTTCAATCCATGTGGTTCCCCTCATTTTCTTGCATCACCCTTTTGTTAATTTTCAGTTGCTAATGGAGGACAAGCAGCATAAGGACCACAAATGCACCCTTGACAAATACCGGTCAAAAGCCGAGCACTACATTTGTTCATGCCTCAACAAAAACAACGGCACCAACAATGCTGATTGTACCCTAAGAGGCCTTTTATTCATTCGGCAATAGAACAACATGCAATACGTATCCTCAGCCACATTCCTTCTCACCGAATACTTGGACTTCCTCAAAGCTTGAACTAAAAGGTCAACTGCCACGGAGGAGTGGTTAGCCCAAAAGAGCTCTTCAACCCAAAGCTTAAGTGGACTACATTTTTGGGTCCAAGCCGATGAACATGAGCTACCGAGTTGGATATGGTACTAAATACCCTACAAGGACGCACTACAGGGGTGCATCGATTATGCCCTATAGAGAGAACAAAGGGTTCATGGGGTGCACAAGGGTATGACACTTGGTACAGTGGAGAGGAATCAAACCCGAATGTTGTTATTGGAGCATAAGTTGGAGGAGCTGATTGTCCAGACAATTTTAGTGATCAAAGAGGGAACTATATGCAAACTGAGGCTTGCACTTACAATACAACACCATTGGTTGGGGTTTTTGGGAAGTTGAATCATTTGGGTGATAAACAAGAGATTCCAATTCAAAATTTGATTGCTTATTTTTAGATATATATCTGGGTGTAGCTCGGCTTTTTCGCGCCCCCTTTTGGAAGTTTAAAAGAAAGCCCTACAGTTCGGACTTCGGCGGTTTTGAATCTAATCTCACAAGTGCAATGTGAAATTGATAATCACCAAATAGTCCAAATCCGACAAATCTTTTGGAAAATCGATTTTGAATAAAAAATGCCAAAATTGGATTGCTTTTCCAGATACAGAGTCGCCACCTAAATATTTCATTTTTGGGGAAATTTAGAAAACCCATGACTTGTGTCAAAGGCCACGTGTACGTCATCACCAAAGTTGCCTCGATTCGGAAACTTGGATATGAGAGAGGAAAGTCATGAATTGAGCACCCCTGCTCGCCCGATCAAAGATCGGCCTCTACTAATCATGATATGATTTTTATGTACATTATGTTCTCTTGTTCCGGTTATTAGGCTAGCTTTACTATGTGATGCACACAAGCAAGTATAGACTAGTTTGCTCAAGTTGGAACAATTCAAATTCATGTTTGTTTTTTTAAAAATGGTTTGAATTTGCTACCTCAAGTGAGCTTAAAGTTTGCGAATTTGCCACCAAACATAGTGGGCTTAAAGCTAATTTGTCACTCAACAAAGTAGGCTTAAAAACGTACATTCATTGAATCGTTCTAATTAAAGCAACAAGCCTTCATCCACAAGCATTCAAGCAGTTTATCAAGTAAGCTTTTAGCCTCATGGCAAGCATGCTAGTCATGGCAATCACTCACACTCATGCAAGTATGCTAAAGCACTAAAAACTCACCTAGTATTCCAAGCTAAGATAAAACAAAAGAGTTAGAAAAATATGCATGATTCCTAACTATACAAGATGCCTAATGCAACATATGCAATAATGCAGTTTAATAGGCTCGGCTACTAATATGACATATGAATTAATTCAAGACATGTGGTTAAACACGTATTCAACAAAGTAATTGAAATATCAATGTAGTTTGAATGATGCGTCGAGCCTCGGTGCATGTAAGACAAGATGAATGGATGCAAGCATAAGATATGCTAATTGAAATATGTTCCTAATCTAACCATCATAAGCGATTAAACAAAAGAGAGAAAGACGTGGGGTTGGAAGACATACACATTATTACATTACGCTCTCACGAAGGAGAGTCCGAATGAATAGCTAAGCTAAGATAAGCTAATTAAGCTAATTACTACAAACCAAAATAAAATAAATAGCTAAAATAATTAACTAATTATTACAATACTTTTAATTTAACTAACTAGTAAGCTAATTAAATTGTAACACAAATGCAAATAAGCTAAGTAATTAAAGTATTTAACTACTCTGCCACTACTCTGCCTCAGGAAATGGAAGATGCACATGCTCGGATATCACCCGAAAAGACCTCCGTTTCGCTCCCGAAAGCTTCTGTTTGCAGAGTTGAACACTTCCAGAACCATTTTGGTCCACCTTACTAACATTCTGCTGAAGCTTGCATCAGTGGCCAGCCAGACACTAGTAAAGATTGTCGGCCACTTGCCGGCCATGGAAGTAGCCTGCCGGCCATCAATGGTGCTCTGCCGGCCACCTACCGGCCACTGATGCACTGGTTCATCTTGCTGCAACAGAGGACAAACAGGGCAAAAAGAGGGTATTCCCACAAATTGTTTGCACAACTCACCCCTCATTTTCATGAATAAATCCAAGGAGTTGTGAACTTAAGCCACAAACCACCAACTCAAGTAATTTCATTGCATGATGGCTTGTGATTCAAGATGTGCAAGTTCAATAAATGCAAAACAAGACACAAACCTCCTTCCTTTCATGAATGATCAAGAGAAGAAGTTGACCTTGAAGACTTGAATCATTTCATCACTAACAAGTATGAAATGGTTCAAGCTTCCATGTGTTCTATTAACATCCAATTGAAAACAACCAAATTATTATCTTGCACCATTTTAATTCCAATTTTAATTACCTCATTTTTAATTATCAACCATCCTTTAATCAATTGAGTCCAAAGAGTGAGTTTAAGTCCTCTAATGGAGAGAAGTACCAAATCAAGAGTTAACTTATGACATGAAAAGATGTCATGCCTTTAATAATAAACCCCCTAAGGGATTAAAGCATTAAGCATGACAACCTCAATTTTATGCTTAAAAGAACAAGAGGCTTGAAATAACTCTCAAAGCAAAACAAAAGCCAAGAAAAGATGGAGGTTGCAGAGATTATTAGTACTGAAAATGAGTGAGAAAAGCATAAAGAAATGTTATCAACTCAAAGGAGATGGTGTCTAAGGCCTAGAACACCAAACTCATGAGGACTATTACACTACAAGCATGCAAAACAAAGCTTAAATGCAACTATCAGCTAAGAACAGTCCTAAAATAGGTCTAAAATAGTCCTAAAACATGCTGGAATTGAGCTAACAATAGCTAGAAAAATAGGCTAAAACATGGAGCGTGTTAAGCTAGTAAACAAAACGCAAGGAGGGGAGGCTAACTCCTCTAATTTTGGACTTCAAAACATGTTTTTAGCCACTGAAATAACTCTAAAATTCAATGTTAAAAAGCTCCAAAATAAATAGTAAAAGGGTGGGAAACACAAGGGTAAAGACCTCCCAAAACAAGGTACAAAGAAGGGTGAACAATCCCTCAATCTTTAATGGCCTTAAAACCCAAGTTTCAGCCCAAAAATGCAGAGTTCTTACTGTCCAAAAATAGCACAAAAATGTGCTAGAATGAAGACAAAAAAAATGGAGCAATTCAAGCAAGCAAACAAGCTAAAGGAGGGGTGGCTAACCCCTCTATTTTTGGGACTTCAAAACTACTTTTTTAGCCTCTAAAAACCTCTGAAAATCAGTGGTAAAAAGCTCAAAAAAAGTTGATGAAAGAATGGGAAACACAAGTGAAAAGGCTTAGAGAACAAGGTTCAAAGAAGGGTGATTAACCCCTCTACCTTTAATAGCCTTAAACCACAAGCTTCAACCCATAAAAACAGGTTTTAAAGAACTTAAAAACAGCAACAAAACATGAAAAATAAGTGTTGTACAGATGGTGTAAAAGCAAGACAAGTATACCTCTTGGAGGGGAATGAACCCTTAAGTCACAACCAACCAATTTCACACTTTCAAGTACTTCAAGAGCTCAAACCCAAGCTCAAATCACCACAGCAAGAAGCTCTCTAGGTTTGGTTTATAGTGTTTAGGCAAAGGCTATGCAAGTTACAAGATAGAGAGAGAATTGTTGAGAGAGAGGATATTTTCCAAAATATTTTTTCACTCCTAATGTTTTCTAACCTTGAAAACAAGAAGAAAGGTCTTCTATATATAGAAATATATGAGCTTTGGTCGAAAATATCTAAAAATACATAACTGGAATAGTGTGGAACAGCTGGAGGGAAAATATCTGATTTTTACACTGATGGCTGGCAAGCTTGCAATGGTGGCCGACAAGCAAAAAATGGTGTCTTGCCGGCCACATATGGTGGCTGTCGGCCATCTGCCGGCCATGCCTCCAGGTCTGACTTCAAATGGGTATATCTCCTTCATCCGGACTCGGTTTCAGGTCACTCTTGAGTCTAAATTGAAGCCCCATAAGTCTACTTTCCAATGGTGGCAGCCTCACATCTAAATTCTAAGTGTAAAAAGAGATATGCCTATTTTAGTAAAGGTTGCTCATTTTTGTCTTAACCAGATTGATGCCTAATTTCAAACGGCCATATCTCCCTCATCTGGACTCAGCTTTAGGAGATTCTTGAGTGTAAAATGAAGCCCCGGAAGTCCAATTTCCAATGGTGGTGGCCTCACAACTAAAGTCCAAGTGTACAAAAGGACAGGCCTGATTTAGTGGAGGCTGCTTTATTATCTCTCAACGGTTCATGCCCAACTTCTTCCCCAACTAGGTTTCTTCCCTTCCCTCCTATTTTTTTCAAATCCAAACCTCTAAATAAGAGATTTAAAAATATTTTTCAAAGAGTTCACATCTCTTCCATTTATTTCTACTTTGTCCTTGCTCGGTTTACCGAAAAGTGCAACTTTTAACGAAATGCGAGCCTCAGAACATCATAAAAACTTTTTGAAAAATATTTTGAAAGGTCTTAAACAAAAAGTTTTGGTCAAAATAGTTTTGGTCCAAAATGGGGTGTAAGGTTGGGATTTAGAGCTTTTCTTGCTGAAGAAAGCAAACATTTGTATAGCACAACTTTCATCATCGAGTGATCAATCAGTGGTGCCCAAGTCTTAAGGGCAGTTAAAAATGGGGTGTCTACATTAGGTCAGTTTGTTTTGCAAAAAAAATAATTGTTTTGTTATGAGTATTTGTGGCTTTTTTTTTTTGTTTGGTGGGTGAGTTTTTATCAGTTGTAGCCCATTTTGTATCTCTTAATTTATGTGTTCATAATACGAAATTAGCATATATAGTAAGGAAAGTGATTTCTCTTTTGTTATTAAGCTTGTGTTGTGCCTGTCAATCATCGTTAGAAACGTTTAAAGGTAACTGAGACCCGAAGCTATCCTCGCTTCCCTGGTCATTCTATTATTCTTAAGCCTCCAAGCTACATTGGTTTCAAGCTAATTTCTCTTTAAATCTCTATATACCCTCTCAGTAGAATCCTACGAGCCTCTTATTTTTATAAACAAACTCTACAAATGTAGTTCCCAATTGCATATTAGTTATTTATTAACAAACCAGAGGATAAATGGTTTAAACGTCAATGTTCTATGGATTTAAAACCACGAAAACAATCAATGTTACATAGAATTTGGTATGTGTATTGGGTGGCGGTATATGTGCCTATGCATCCAATTCATCTAATCTCTTGTCCAAGGACACAAGGACATGGTAAACATTTATATTTGTTGATATACTTCTTCCACTTTAGAGGACAAAATGATTTTTCATAAGGTGCCATAGAACATTGTAGGTTTTATACATAGTTTTATGGTTAACTTGAATGACTAAAAATGCTTGCCAGGGCAACTACACATTTTGGACACATCTCATACCCTTAGTCGTGTCAACTATCCGACATGAGTACTTAATAAACTTAGAAGAGTTCATGTAACATAAATAACATAAATATGCATGTGTTTATACTCCACAAAAGTGAATATCAAGACAATTGATCTGGCTCTTATGTAAACATTTAGAATATCTAATGCCATATGCGTTGCATACCATCATCTAATTTGTTACTGCTATGGCTGCTAAAACTACAATATATATAAATTTAGAAAAGAGTTTATGCCTTCAGACTATGCATCAACTCCAAAATTGTACACCCAAAATGACATTCTAGGCGAGGACTTGAACAACAATCAAGTAAAAGTTTTTAGTTGGGAAAATGATCTGGATTTCTTACACGACCTTCCTACATTAGCTCCATATGCGACGCCGTTCATGATCAGATATAAAATTTTGAAAGAAGGAACTAGAAAAAGAAAAAATTGGAAAAGTTGCCCAAAGACAGAACTTGTATGGAAACTACACACACATATGACGAAGTATGTACCAGGAATTCAAAAACACACAATTCAAAATTTTGCAGACACAACTGCACTATAAGCTAGCTACGTATCGACATGAACTAGGAAATGTAACCATACAAAACAATGGTCCAGAATCTGTTCAATGATTCATCATGGTGTTTTCAAATAAATAACCCAAAGGCCACTCAATATTTATAAACAAACCAATCAATTGTCGCAAACCATTGAATGATGAAGGGTACCAATAGATGTCATCGGTTGGAAAGATAACCAGGTTAGTTGTGATTTTTCAACCATCGGTTTTAAATTGGATGTCATAATTAAAGGGCATGTTATAGTTGGTTTCTACTAGCCTCTAATGTTCGCCTATGAAGTCTCTTGGTTCCCAGAATGTCCCTTACCAAGGTTATGTACATGTTGGGGCTCCATGCAATAGGGACACATGCTTTGTAGGCCTTGAATGCATTAATTTCTTCTCTTATGTTTCACATACACTTCCCAGTAAAACATTTAAGCATAAGCGTTACAAGAATAGTACAAAACCCACACCAAAAAAATAATAATCTTGACCATTGATTATCTAGGCTACTTTGACAACCTTTACTTCTCTCTACTGAAGAACCTCAAACTTTTGAACTTAAAATAAATCAACACTAGCAGGTTAGCAACAAATTCAACTAATATGAATTTTCTATAAGATGATGTTAAGCCTTTGTGGGTGTTGATTTTTGACTACACAACCAAACAGAGAAACTTAGCAGGAGAGCACCGGCGGAATAGATTAAGCCTAAACAACCTGTTACAGAAAGGTAAGAATTCGGCGGTGGTTCGTCCACCTGGGAGCACTCCGATGATCAAGCTAGTAATTATCTCTCAAAGATAGCCAATAGTGCTTAACTCACTAGATAGAGCATAAAAATCCTACCTTAGACCCACGAGGGTGTCTTACTATTATAGCCAGCACTAACTTGATCCCTGTAGAAGCATAGCTTCAATGGACTTTGGCTCACTGCTCATCTTAGACTCCCAGTTAGATAGAGATAAACTCCTTAAGAGCTTTATCTATATCCAGACTGAGGTCCTCCTCCATTCTAGGACTCTTGTCCCTTATCCGCTCATCTCGGATTCCGATATCTCTGAAGATAACCTCGGCCTAGCCGAGATTATCTCGCACATAACCAAGCCACGTGGCACTCTAGCTGACATGTTGGCATCACCTCGGCTACGTGCTGTTATTCACAAAATATGCCTCCACAACTACCCCCTAGGTTCCATTACCTCGGCAATCTGAGGTGATGGAACCTACATTGTCTCGTCGGTCAAAGTTCGTTCTTTTCTTCTACGCCCGAGATCATTACTCGTCAGCTTCGCGTACCCAGGACTCCACTGTCCAACTTTGCCACTGACCAAGCTCCTTAACTGAGATTGTTTCTCTAGTCGAGGTTTTTTCCCTCATTAAATCCAAAACTCCAAGAGTTTTATTTGCGCATGAGCTGTCACGCACGATTTTCCCAACCGTTTCTGCCACGCGTTCTTTTCACATTGGTTTGTACCTGACATGCGCTATCAGGACGCGTTGCTTCTGCGCACGCCATTTGACAGACAAGTCGTCCAAGGTACATCATTATGGTTTGCCACCTTTTCGTATTTTTGACAAAATTTCTTCTTCTCTCTCCGGCTCTTCACTTTTGAGTATTCATTTTGCCTTAAAACTTTCTCTCTCTAACACCTCTCTCCCAAACTGCCATTGTTCAAGAGTTCAAGCTCTGCAACTGTTTCGATTACTTCCTCCGGTGACCTTTTCATCATCTGTTGGCGACCATTCACGTCATCTGACTCCGGTGATACTCATCCCGGCGTTTGTTTCCTCGGTAAGCCACTGATTTCCTCTATTTTTAGTCTTTCATTATTCCTTTGATTTGTTTTAAATCTGTTACACGTTTACATGCTATTTGTTACCATTACAAATCAGTTTTTGTTCTTGAATCTTTGTTGTATTTTGAATCTCGTATCTGCCTGTAATTCATGCTGTTCAATATGTCCTTGTGTCTATTCACATGGTTCGTGATTCTCGCACACACATACATAGTGTTTATAGGTTTGAAGCTTTAATAAGTTTTGCTACTGTTCTTGGCCTTTGCACATCCGCACACACCTACTTAGTGTTTCTTGAAAAAATGTTACTTTCTTGATTTCTGAATCACATTTTTTTTTTCTTTTTTTCTTGTTGTATTTCTAGATTTTTGCCTTCAATCCCTGTGCCTGTAGTTCCTAGGTTTGGGATTTGCTTCAGAACTTTGTTCTTTAGGAAAATCGAAACAAAAACCCTTTTAGATTTCAAGAACCCTTGCACCAATGCTTGATTAGGATTAAACCGAGGTCTTTAAACCCATACCAAACATTCTTTCTCAAAATTTCGCACCAATCTTCACTAGCCGACATTATGGGTATGTTCAAGTGGAGAATGGATACCCCAGAAAAAATAGAGTATTTCCGTTGAGATTTTTCCATCTCAGCCGATGTTCAACTCAGATTGGCTGGGGAGGAGGACTCCATCTTGCCTGATGGGCACTCCATGCCCTGTCCAATAGTTGCTTTCATAGAGTGTGGACTCCGGTTTCCTCTAGACACTCTTTTCCATGAAATCCTTCATCATTACAAGCTCAACCCAATACAACTAGCCACAAACTCATATAGGGTTATCAATGGCATAATTGAACTAGCACACCAAGAAAAAACTAAGATCACTCTAGCCGACATCCAATTATGCTATACCATGTGTGACCTTAAGTCTGAAAAAGGCTACATATACTACCTTAAGCCCAGATCCACTGCCTTTAAACTAATAGCCGACCTCCCAGACTCCAATAAGGGTGCTGGAGATGATTACTTCATCGTCTCAGGCAACTGGGAGCTTGCACCTGATGACGATCTTCATCTCTATCCTCTGAGCCGAACAGTTTTTAAAGAGGGTGATGATAAGAATGAGTCATCCTACTGTAACTTTGTTTTGGTTAAAGCTTGCCAACTCACTTATCTCTATTAATGTTTGCTCTTTGTTTTATTGCAGTTCTTCCTTAGCTAGCCAAGGGATTTCAACAATCACTCATCCCCAGCCGAGATCTAAAGAAGCTCTTAAATCTCCCTGTGTAGAAACGCAAGGCCCCTCTTCTACTGAATTACATACCAACATACAAGTTGGCCCTGCCTGACGTTCCACGCCGAAGAAAGACCCCTCATTTTGCCATAACTCCACCAACAATTTTATCTCCAAGGCTAGATCAGGCCTCTACCTCTGACCCAGTTGAGCAACCATCTACTTCTGTCCCTCAACTAATTCCTCCATCTCAACGCTAACACCGACGCTGAGTTCTAATTTTCGCTCCTACTGGCAGAACTTGCAGCCGCAAACGCCGAGACTCTAAGTCATTGGCTTATGATCCAACCAATCCCTCAATCACCCTTCCAACAACACACTTCAGTACCAAAGTAACAGTTGCTGCTACTGCCGACAAATGGGCTGCAAACTAGTTGTCCTCGAGGACCTTCTAGCTGACATCCTTGGGGTAGTGACTGTTCAGTTCTCCTTTTCTCCCTCTCAACCCAAGACAAAGCCTAAGAGAGTCAAAAAAGCTAAGGCCAAGGCTACAGTGACTTAGATTGATTCTGAGGACATTGTACCAATCTCAAACCTGGCTGAGTTCGAAAAGAGTACTCCTACTGCTGACAAGAGGCCAGCCGAGGCCAAGGCGTCTGACCCATTGCAATCTAAAAAGCCAAGGTCCAGCGGGTCCTCTGATCCTTCTGGTTTCCGCGCCGATACTCCCTAGACTTTATCCGTCATGGTCGGAGACCAACCCCGTCTGACCAGGGATAACGCGCTTGATAATCTGGAAGTCGGTGCCACTATTTCCACCGCTGTTCTGCTCCTAGCTGACATAAATCGGATAGCCGAGCTTTCCGAATACGAAAACTATGCGATGATGATGCAACACTGTGTCTTGGTTAGTATCAACACTTGTAACTTTTAATTTTAACTCCTGTTTTTATACTTAACGAATTTTCTTCGTATTCTTGCAGGCTATTCAGCAGGGTCATTCCCTTGCAGTCAAGACCGATGAGTTCAAGAAGGAACTAACCCAAAAGACAAAGGAGGCAACCAAACTTCTATCCTCACTAAACAAGGCCGAGGCTCGTATCCGAGGTCATCTGAATCAGGCCAAGGCTACTGAGTCGACCTTGAAGAAGGTCGAGGACTACGCTGAGGCCGCAGAAAATGTTACCGAGGTTGCTCAGGCCGAGGCAAAAGAAGCCAAAGAAAATGTGGTCTAAGCCCAAATAGAGTTGCTTACAGTGCTTGCTACCAAGGTGGCTGAGATAAAAGAGGTGGATGAGAAGGCTTACGTTGAAGAGGCAGCCGACGTTTGTGATGAATACAAAAAGTAAGTCAAACAGGCATGCAACAGGGGTTACATCCTTAGTTGGATGGCTGTTTTGAAGGAGTTGGCTATCTCTGAAGACTCGCCCCTCTGGGATGAGAGTCGACTTGTTGTGCCATTCCCTTCCGCTCTAATCCAACCTGAGGATGAGGCTGAGGGGGATGAAGAAGTCGAAGCTGATAAGGACAGTGCCGCCAATGTTTCTGAGAAGAATGAAGTTGCTGAGGCCAAGTCCCCAACTCTCAATGAGCAAGCCGTTGACTTAACTCAGGATGACGAGGACGAGATCCCCAAGAACACTCCTGAGGTCGAGGTTGAAAGCGCCGAGAAGAGCCTCAATAAGACTCTTCTAGAGCTCGACGCTAAAATCGAGGCTAAGAAGGCTGCCGAGAAACTCTCCCTGATGTCTGCTGAGGTCAAAACACAGCCAACCACCGATGTAGAATAGTCTGTTTAGGATCTTTTATTTGTTTATACTTTTCCCTTCTTACTTTTGAACAATGTTAACTTTATATTTGGCCGATGTGCCCTTTTTGTCTTTGTAGATGAACAAGTAATCTCTTATGCAAGGCCGAAGTGTCATTTTGTATCTGAACGAAAGTTTCTTTTCTGAATGTTAAATCTATCGCATCTCACTTTTCCTCCTTTCATGTGAAACTCATTACGATTTCAAGATTACTCAGTCAAAACCTTCCCCCTCTCCGTTTGAAATATGGTTAGGTACGCTTATTGGTTACACCACTTTTTCTCCTTTCGCGTGACACGCGTTAGGATTTCAAGATTACTTGGTTAAAATCTTCCCCCTTTCCGTATGAAATATGGTTAGGTACGCTTGTCGGTTACACTACTTTTCCTCCTTTCGCATGAAACGCGTTAGGATTTCAAGTTTACTTGGTTAAAACCTTCTCTCTCTCTATATGAAATACGGTTAGGTATACCTGTTGGGTACACCACATTTCCTCCTTTCGCGTGAAATGCATTAGAATTTTCAAGTTTACTTAGTTAAAACCTTCTCCCACTCTGTATGAGATACGCTTAGGTAAGCCTGGTAGTTACACCACCTTTGTTCCTTTTATGTGAAATGTATTAGGATTTGATGTTTACCCAGTTAAAACCTTCCCCTTTTTCGTATGAGATGCAGTTAGGTATGCTTGTTGGTTACGCCGCATTTTCACCTTTCACGTGAAACATGTTACGATTTGATGTTTACCTAGTTAAAATCTTTCCCATTTCCATATGAGAAACAATTAGGTGTACTTATTGGTTACACCACCTTTGCTCATTTCATGTGAAACATGTTACGATTTGATGTTTACCTAGTTAAAATCTTCCCCATTTCCATATGAGAAACAATTAGGTATACTTATTGGTTACACCACCTTTGCTCCTTTCACGTGAAACGTGTTAAGATTTGATGTTTACTTGGTTAAAACCTTCTCCATCTCCGTATGAGATACGGTTAGGTACGTTTGTTGGTTACACCACTATACCTCCTCCCGCGTGAAATGCATTTGGATTTTGAGTTCATGACTAAAAAAGAAAATTAATCATAACTAAAGAAGAAAATAGTGTAACTAAAGATGTATATATGGTATGGAATGTGTATTATAGAATTCTCCTTATGATATTGACAACATAAATACCATAACCAAAAAAAATTTAGCCATATAACTAAAACAAATACAGTGAGTTATATATGCTTAAGGATGAGTTCCCTTCACTCTTCAACTTGTTTGCTGATAAGAATGGATCTCTTTACCAATTTTATGCTAGAAAAACCAGCTCTAGTGATTGGAATTTTCTCTATAGAAGAGTGCTATATGCTTGGGAATTGGTTGTTGAAGCTAGGTTGATTGTTTTGTTATTCTCTGCTCCTCCCTTGAGCCTAAGCAGTGCTGATAGTCTGGTCTAGTCCTCTACAGCCACAGGCTCTAGTGATTTCTCAGTGTCTTCTTTATACTCTCTTTGCAGTTCTCTTCTTGGGTCTCATCTCAAACCTAGCAAGTTTGTTTGGAGCAATATCTTACCCCCCAAAGTCCATTTTTTTGGATGGTTAGCCTGGAAAAATAGAATTAAAATAGCTGTATTTCTGCTCAAGATTGGCATTCTTGGCAACAATGCTTCACCCTTATGCATTTTCTGCAAAATGGCTCTTGAATCTGCTTCTCATGTTCTGCTTCATTACCATTTATCTTGGATCATTTGGTCTTCAGTGTTACATGATTGGGGGTTTCAATGGTGTATTCCAGAATCTGTGGCAGGCCTGCTCAATTGCTGGATGAGTGGTAAATTTAAGTGTCCACTCAGAAAATTTTGGAGAGCAATTCCACTAGTAGTTCTCTGGTCTCTTTGGAAGCATAGGATTGAGTGTGCTTTTAGTGATACCCATCCTAATTCTGTTGACTTGTGGGAACTAATCAAGATTAGATTAGCTATTTGGCTCAAAGCTTCACTTAAGGACTTCCCCTTCTCAGTTAATGATGTTGTTCTCAATTGGAGGCAAATCAGGCTTTGTTATTGAGGTTAGAAGGTGCTTGGGTTAGTTGGAGCATCAACAGCAGCTTTCAGTGTTGTGGTTCAAAATCTGTAGGGGCGAGCAGCAGCTGCTGATCTCTGTCATTGGGTTGGCCTGGTGTTTTGTTGTTTTTATTTGCTGCGTTGTTTGGTTTGCTGCTGCTGTTTTGTTGTTTTTTTCTGTTCTCTTTGGTTACTCTTGATTGGTTTCTCTCCAATCTCGAGTATGTGCCATCCTGCTTTGTTTATGTAAGTTTGCATATTTCTTGCTCTTTCCATCAATGAAGCTTTATTTTGCCGATCAAAAAAAAAAAAAAAAATTGATTATGCCTCAAGTGGTGTTTAATTATAACTTATTGTATTGTATTGTATTGTATTTTTTTTTGGTCTGTCATAACCAAACTAATAACCACAATTGATAATAACCAATATCATAATAAGTCATAACAAATACCAAAATGGGTCATAACTCAATATAACTTATAGCGATCCCGATTTTCCCTCCATTGTTGATCGTATTCCGGACTCGGTTCCGTGGTGTATTGTTGTTGTCTGTATCGCATTTCCGCCCTTTATTTCTTATATTTGAGTTTTGGGATGTATTGGGCAGGTTTGAAACAGGTTGGTTATGTTCTGAAACAAAGCGTTAATGCCCAGATTTTGACCATCACGCTCGAGCGGGGATTTTGACTCTCGAGTGGGCCCTTTTGCATTTGCCCCTCCGCTCAAGCGGGAAGTCTGACGCTCGAGCGTGATTCTTCAGTCTTTAGTATATTTCTTGCAGGTCATCGGACGCTCGAGCGGGGACCTTCGTTTGTAGAACTTCTGGAAGTGTGCAGTCCACGCTCGAGCGGGAGTCTGTGTCTCACGCTTGAGCGGGGCGTTCCACGCTCAAGCAGACTGTGATGTATATCAGTCCGTGGGAAGCTATTTTAAATCACTTTTTCGACTCTCTCTCTCTCTAGCTTTTCAAAATGCCCATTTGAGAGCTTCTCTCTCTATAATACATTTTCTCTCTACAAATACATCTAGTTCTAGTGATCTTCTACCCTAGTTCCTTTATATAAAGTGTGGAGCTTGGCGTGATCTTCTTTTTGATCCGAAAAAGTTGGTGTTTGGAGCATCTTGGGTTTTCACCTTCATCTCCTTTGAGTCTCTTCACTTGTGGTAGGGATAACTACTCTTCTTTATGGCCTTTGACATAAACATGTAGTCATTTTGATATAATGTTGAAGTTGAGAAATTTTGGGTGCTAGGGTTTCAAAGCTTGTAATGTATAAAGAGGGGTTTTGTTCCTTTTGAACTATACATGTGTATATGGGTCTTAAAATGAGGTTATTGATGTTTATTGATGATATTTGGACCTTTGGGTCAATGTTGAAAAGAATGGGGGAAAATGCCTTAGTTGGGTTTAATCGGGTCATTGGTGTAATTAATGAAATTAATTATGGGAATGTGAAATTGGTTTGGAAATAATGAAATTGGGAAATTATGAGATGGAATGGTGTAGTTAGATTGGTTAATCACTCACCTATGAAAATGTTGGTAATTTATCTGTTTGATGAATTTATTATCTGTTTAGAAATAATTATTTTGGGCTATCGGTGGAGGATAGTCTTGATTGTTGTAGACACCGCATGATGATTAGGTGAATTAAAACTAATCAATTGAGCATGTCATTGATTATGGCGGTTGAAATAACACATTGTATATGTGCGTTAAATGATCATTGTATATGATAAAGTGTTTAAATACATTGCATATGTATCTTGTATGAGAGGAGATAGGGGATGTACGCCATGGTTTGGGAGGAGATAGGGGATGGACTCCAGTGATAACTAAGTTGGCTGGAGCGTCTAGGGTGAAAGTCCTGAAATCCTAATTGTGTTTGCATAACGTAGATGAATTGAAGTGTTGAAGTATTAATGATATGAGTTGTAGTCTCATTTTGAATTGGGGTATGGAAGTGTTAATGATATGAGTTGTAGTCTCATTTTAAATTGATCATGATCGAAGTATTGTTAATATGAGTTATAGTCTCATTATTAAACTGTCTGGATGAACATAGAACCATAACTATGAATCAGTGTGGTTAATGAAACGGAAAGGGATTAAAATATATTTGTGAATATGGATTGGTTATGAAAGAGATGCACACCTGTTTGTGTGAGTTAGACATTTATCAAAAGCTAATGTTTTAGTTATCGTTCATATTATGTTTAGCATATCTCTACTGGGCGTTGGCTCACCCTATATGGGACATCATTTTCAGGTACAGGTGATATGCTGCCTCCAAGGTCTTAGCTTGGAAGGTTTTGGGAGTTGAAGACTCTCTTAGTTATTTTGTTATTTTTGGTGTTACATGTAAATTCAAGTCAAGGGCTTAATGTGTGTAGAGTTAGAACTCTCTTTTTGTAACCAAGTGTTGGCTTGGAAAGTTGTAAGTCCGTAGGGCATTTACTTTTGTCGACAACATGTAATACTTTTTGTACTAAATACTCTGATGAATGGAATTATGTGTTATTCCCTTATGGCTATGGATGTCTTGAATGATTGGTTTATATGTATAAATTTGAGGGCGTTACATAACTTGAGGCATAACCAAAGACATTTTCAATCATAATCAAAATAGCAATCAAATTTCTTACTACATGATGTGCATTTTCTTCAGTTATTTAATAATGGGCTAATTTTTTTTAGTCCCTAAAGTATGAATCTTATATCATTTTTGTTCAAAATGTTTAAATTATGTCAATATAGTGTTTAATGTATAAAAAGTATTTCAATTTAATCCCACAATTCAGATTGACACATTGTCTCACAATCTTACTTTCTTAATAGAGGCATTGGGAGGGACCAAATTAGAACACTTGACACAATTTAAATATTGGAGATGAGATTAAACTAATTTTATACATTAGAAACTAATTGACACAATTTAAATATTGAAGATTAAAATGATACAAAACTCATATCTTAAAGATCAAACTTTCAAAAAAAAATTATAAACTCATATAAGTCAGACTAATTAGTCTCAATTATAGCAAGGAAGATCAGATGAATTTGGAGTGGCAATTGCGCATAATGCACAACAATCATTGTTTCATTGCCTATTCGACCCATTCTGAGACTCATTTCGATGATCCAAACAGTTTACTTTTTAGAGTATGTCGAATATAACATATTTACAAAAAATCAAATTAATCGATCATTGGTAGGTCCTTCATCAAATTACATTTGCATCTAAAATTTTGAATAATAAGTATTATTTGAAATAAAAAAATTGAATACAAATGTGATTTGATTAAAAAGTTATCGATATCTGATCAACTTGCTTTTCTCGAATATATTCTACTAGCAATATCTTAAAAAGTAAACAAATTAAGCCTTGGCATAGGCTTAAATGAGGGTGAGAGCTAAAATAGTTACAAAAAGACAAAATAAGCTAAAAAATCAATAAGAGAAAATATCTCATCCAAATCATAATCATTTTATTTTTTTCTCACAAAAGTCAAAAAAGTCAAAAAATTTAATCCGAACGAGCCTTTTTAACCCCAATTTAAAACTTAAATTATCAAAATTAACGGTAAAATAAACTCAATAGACAGCACAACCATGACTATTGCGTAATATACATTGTCACATTGTATCCTGGTATTTTATAACGAAATTGAGTGGCAAATGCGGACTTGTGGATATGAAGCTTTCCTTATTCTAGTCCTTGTTTTTAACTTGCAAGCCTATTTCCAGTGAAGCACCCCTCCCTTTCTGTTTTTCAAAATTTAATGATTCATGTAATGGTCCTTTAAACTTTTACAATAATTTTATGATAATCATATTTTATTCTGATGTCTTGTTTATCATATCATGTGTTGAGATTACATTGGTAGCAAACATCAATACAGTGTTGACACATAAGTAATAAACAAATTATAATAAGTAAAGATGATCATCCTAACATTATTGAAAAATTAAATTAAGCTCACGTTAAAAAGATATTAGTAATCACATGTTTAAAATATGAGAAATTACATGATAGAGAAATCTTAAAAAAAAATAAATAAAAAAATTCAAACACACATTGATATTTAATTTTCCCTTAAGAAAATAAATAAAAAATATAATTTACTCCATTGATTTGCAATCATATTAAACATAAAAGCTTTTATTAAAAGCAATTAAACTAAAGCTTTTATGTACTTAAGATATTGTGTAATATTTAAACTAAAACCATAAAAATTAGTTTAGAAAGTTGATGGAAAGTAGATTAATTATATTAAGATCTTCTCAATTATTAGCATACCGCCTTACCTTTTAGGGGTGCATTATAGTTACCTCCCTTGAGATTTTGTATAATTGTAGGGACCTTCTCTATGACTTTTGAGATTACATTGGCCTCCTTTATTTTTTTTGACATTGTCAAGATTCTTCTCTCCCGTTAATTTGGCCCAAATGATGTTAATTTGATTGTGCAAATGACTATAATACCTTAGAAACACTATTCATAGCCTTACGAGAATTAAGTATAATTTACCACAAAATTTTCAAAATGTAAATGTAATTTCTTGACTTTGTAATTATTATTATTATTATTACTTTGTGGGTATAAAGAGCATAAGGAAAGAGCACCCAAAAAAAAAAAAAAAAAAAAAAAAAATTATGTGACGCTATTATTAGTTGTAGTAACACCAAGACAAAATAAAAGGGAATAAATAGCAAGAAGAGTGAAAGAAATAAAAGAAAATGAAAAAAGATGGAGGTACTAAAAACTTACAGAGACGGATATGGTGAACATTATTTTGTTTAGAGATATAAAGTAGGTCATAATGAAAGAGTAATAGGGGAAGAAAAATAAGGAAAGGAGAAAAATGACAAAAATGATTAAGAAAATATGAGAAAAACAAAGGAAAAAATTTGTGAGAGGAATGAGATGATATAAGGGGAGGTCAGTATAATTTACCCTTTAACCTTTTCATTGCTAGAAAGAGATGAACAAGGGTAATTTTGGCCTTTTAATAGTTAAAGTTGTTGACATCACCTTGTTATGTTAGATATTCAAACAAAGAGATAATATGAGGGGGAATCTTAATCATAATTTTAAACGTAGAAGATGTCAACATAATTATTAAAACTACAAGAGAGATCTCTACAATTATGAAAAATCTCAGGGGAGGTAAGTGTAATTTGCCCTACCTTTTATTATACATTTATATATTTTGATCAATCCAACTATAAAAATTGTACTAAAAATGTTTAAATTGAGACTAATCCCTTGCACTTGTTTATTAGTCCAATTAGCCTATATTAAGTAATCTTTAATAATGATTTCAACAAATAAAACTCGACTTGATGTATTGACAACTGTTCGGATCTACCCATTTTTTCTGGCAATCTGGCCCCTCCATGAGGGGAATCTTGGCTCCAGCCATACCTAGTTAATTTTTTTTTTTTTTTTAACAAAAGAAATTTTATTGAGGAAAATAAAAGTATATAGACGACTAATACAAATATCAATAAAAATGAACGGCTGCATAAAGTGTTAAAATAGAACTTAATAATCTCAATTAAGTTGACACTATCACTACAACAAACTGCACATTTGGCGACTAAAATTGGCGACCAAAACAATTTTAGTCGCCAAAAACATAATATTGGGCGACTAAAAACCTCATTTAGTCTGCATTAGTTTACTATTTTTAGCTACTAAATTACTTTAGTCGCCATATTGACTTATTGGCGACTAAACTGAGTTTTAGTCGTTGTTTACAACATTTTAAGCCACCAAAATTTCATTTAGTCGCCGTATAGTAAGATTTTTGCAACCAAAAATGTTTGTCCCCAAAAAATGGGTGTATGTTGATGCTTGTTTGGTGACCAAAGCTAAATTAGTCGTTGTATGTTAACTATTGCAGACGGAAATTTTAAAGTAGTAGCCAAATAGTATGCTTTTCGCGACTAATTTTTAGTCGCTGTTAGTGATATTTGCCGACAAATAAGTAGTTAGTCGCTAATGCTTCGAAATTTTTTAAGAGGGAAACTAATTAATGTTGGCGCCCAGGATGAAATTACACAGACTCACTTTTTTGTTCTATTTTGACTCACACACCAACATACAGAGCAGTCGATAAACCTAACCTCACCATCGCTCACCACCGCCGATCATCACCATCGCTGGCCACCGGCGGTCGCCACCACGACCACTGCAAATCAGCCCCACCACTGATTACAGGTGTTTGTCTCTCGTCTCTCTCCCTCTCTGTCGATTTGGGTCTTGTGTTTCTATCTCTTTCTCGCCGTCTCTTCCCATTTATGTAGGGTTTGTATATGTGTTTTTCTTTCATTTTTTGTTCATGTCATATTTGCATTTTAGGGCTTTTTTTGATTTCGTGAATGGGTTTGGTTGAAATTTCAGATTATGGATTTCTGATTCCCGATTTTGGATTGTTGAACTGTATGACCAATTTGAATTTTGTATTCGTATTAGGGACAAACCACCAACAAAAACCTGTGAACCTTTGGAAAGTTCAAATTTGCATTGGTATATTGAGAATTTGGGAATAAAATCATTGCTATATTGACCTCTAATATATCAGTTAACAATGATTGATTTTATAAAATTAGAGGTATATTGATTGATATATTAGAGGGATATATTAGAGGGATTTTGATTGATATATTAGAGGGATATATTACAGGTCAATATATCTGAAAAAATCATTGATTTTATCAAATCATTGGTATATTGACCTCTAAATTACCAATGATTTTATCAAATTTGCAATGATTTTATTGACCTCTAAAATCATTGGAAAGTTCAGAGGTATATTGACCTCTGAAAAAATTATTGATATATTAGAGGGATATACCTCTAATCATTGAACTTTTCAATGATTTTAGAGGTATTAGACTGAACTATTAAACTTTCCAATAATTTTTTCAGAACTTTCCAATAATTTTTGAACTTTCCCTCTAATACCTCTAAAAAATCATTGGAAAGTTCAGTCAATATATCCCTCTAATATATCCCTCTAATATATCAGTCAATATACCTCTAATATATACCAAAGCAAATTTGATAAAATCATTGATAAAATCATTGGTAATTTTTTCAGAGGTCAATAAAAAATTCCCAAATAAAATCAACAAAAACCTTTGAACCAATGACAATTTACTTTGAATTTCTGTAGATGGTATATTGACAAGACTATCATTGGAAAGTTCAAATTTGCATTCTAAAAACCTCTGAACTGTATGACCAATTCAACAAAAACCTCTGACGTCAATCCTGTATAAAGGTCAGGAAATCTAAACATGGAAAGTTAAGCAAACATTGTTACCAAAGAACACTTTATGGTATGAGGCTTTCAAAATAATAAGAGGTTAACAACTATGTTTCAATGAAACTTCTCTATAATTCTTTGAAATATGGAAGGTTCGTATAGTTTACATATCTGATAATGGTTCTAAATCAATCTTGACCTTGTTGGGTGTTGATGTTCCTGCTTTTGTTGCGGGTTTAAGGTTTTTCCATGTACGGCTTTTGTTGTTTTCATATGAGTGATGTGAGTATTCTCATTCTTAGTCGTATTTTCCTCTCTCATCAAGTCTCACTCTTTACCAAACCTACACACCATCATTTTTGGGTTTGAGGAACAACTTCGAATTGGGTATGTACCAAGTAGCAATCAATAACAGCTACATTCCTAATCTTCATGTGTTATAGTTTTCAGAATATTTGCCGTCATTTGATGCAAATTTTCAATGATTTTATTTGGGAATTTTTTCCCCTCATTCTTTGAATTTGGAACTCTATTAATGATAGTCTTGTCAATATACCATCTTTGGTGATTTTATTTCCCTCTTTTAAGTGTTAGTGGTGGTTGTCTTTAGTTTTTATAGAATTTTCCCAAATTACATAGTTATTTTTGAATTGTTTTATGTCTTATTCACCCAAGTTTTTTTTTTTTTTGAATTGTTGAAAAGGATTGGTGATTCTAGCATCGATCTCAGAAGTACAGCAAGGGTAATAGTTTTTCCTTATTTAAATATTTAGTTTCCATTTTATTCTTTTTTTTAGGACGAATTTCCATTTTATTCTTGTGGTTATTGTTTATCTTCTTGATTAGCCACAATGATTTGCAATATATGTTGGTGTTGGTCTTACGCAGACTTTTTACTCTTTTTGTACCTTTTAAAGGTCACGAAGAGCTTCCCAAGTGGAACTATGATGGATGTAGCATATGCCAAGCTCATGGAGAAAAGTGTTAATTGATCATATTGTATGTCATCTTGTTTTCACTTTTTTTTCCTTATTATATTGATTGCTCTTTTCTAGTATTATTTTCCATCTTTTGGTAGATTTAAATTTCAATGAAATGGGTGCTTGCTTTGTAATTTGGTTATATAACATGACAATCCTGAACCAATTTTTTAAGATCCATTCTGGTGGGGTAACAATATATTGGTAGTGGTGAATTAAGCTTGCATTTTGCATTCAATTTTGTTTGGTTTTTGGAGAATTTTCATTATGATGTGGTAAACAAATTTTGTTTAGCTGTCTTTCTCATTACATTGTCTTCTTAATTGGGCATGTGTCAATATTTTTCTATACTCTATTTTATGTTTTCTTGCTATTCATATTCTAAGTCTATCATGTTTTTTAAAAAAATTAGACTATTGACTTTTTTAATACTTGTTATTTTCCTCTCTAAGAGTTCTTAAATATGTTATAATTGTATACCCAATACACGTGGACGTTAGGATATGCATCTTTAACAAATTATAGTTGAACAACCAATAGTTTGCTTTGGGTATTTTGCTTTGGGATTATCAGTTAACAAAACATTTTCTTCTCCCCTCAACATGGGTTAGCAATATAGTGTCATGAACTAAAATTATGGAAAGACGTTGCTGATGATCCAACAATGAACACATACCCTATGACGGCGTGCTGATGACCAATCAACAAACACACTACGAAAAACTTGAGGTTTACACTGTGGTTGCTTTGTATAGTTGAAAATAATTTCTTTAAAAGTCAGCCTTAGTTGAGAAATTTGTGTCCAAAATATAACAAATTAGGATTAGAAAATGTGATTAATCAGTAGCAACTACTGCGTAATGCTTAAAAGAGTCTTTAATACACTCTTATTTGTGAATAATGCATAAAAATAGCATTGAATACACTAATATTTGGAGGTGTTAGTTTCACATAGAATTGTGAATGTATGTCACATTTGCATATGAATACATGCCAAGTTAGTAGTGAAATTAGCCAACTATATGCAATTGACAAATAGGCAAAACATCCCCTTCTGTTATTACTATTTCGTTCATTTCAAAAAGCAATGCTAATCGAACCCCTACACTTTGCAGAAGCTATCTTCCATTACAGAGTATTTTTCCAAGTTGTTGTCCATTCCCAGGTTCATCTTTGCTTGATGTGTACTATTCCAATAATGGACAAGAGTTGGATGATGATCGAAGATAGGCTAAAAAGTAAAGAGTATCTAGAAGGTGTTCAATCATTTATCGATTTCGCTACGAAGAATTTAGGGCCGCAGGATGAAATCCATTGTCCTTGTGTTGATTGCTTGAACGGCACAAAATTCAGTCCACACGTTGTACAGTTGCACTTGATTTGAAGAGGAATCGTATGTTCTTATCGAACTTGGGTCCACCACGGGGAACATGTTTCCATGTTTCGTGCTTATCCTGTTATGCGAAACGATGATATTGAAAGCCACCGAGCTGGAATGACAACCAATCACGAAAATATGGGTGAACTACCAACCATGTTAGAAGAGATTTACATGAGTGGTCTCATGGATGATGATATCGACAAAGAACGTACTAGTTTGGAGAGGCACAATTTGTTGAAGTTCATGAAGTTGTTTGATGATGCTCAATTCAAAGTATATCCAGAGTGTGAAAAGTTCTCCATCAGTTAGTCTCCTATGTAAAATGTCGTCTTACTAGAACGCCATAAACTTAGCCGGAAAAGGCCATCGAGGGATGAATTTTGAAAGCAGCCCTTGAATCACTGTGGGGATGGCACAGGTAGCTTCCTCATGTCAAATAGGACCTATAGGGACAAACGGGACGTAATTAGCACGTGTACGTTGGGAGTTGGCGTGAAAAACGCCATAAACTTAGCTGAAAAAGGCGTTTGAGGGCCAAAAATTGAAAGCAACCCCTGAACCAGTGTAGGGATGGCACGGATAGCTTCCTTGTGTAAAATAGGACCTGTGGGGACAGGTGGGACGTAATTAGCACGTGTACGTTGGGAGTTGGCGTGAAAAACGCCATAAAGTTAGCCGAAAAAGGCGTTCGAGGGCCGAAAATTGAAAGCAGCCCCTGAACCACTGTAGGGATGGCATGAGTAGCTTCCTTGTGTCAAACAGAACCTATAGGGACAGACGGGACGTAATTAGCACGTGTACGTTGGGAGTTGGCGTGAAAAATGCCATAAACTTAGCCGAAAAAGGCGTTCGAGGGCCGAAAATTGAAAGCAGCCCCCGAACCATTGTAAGGATGGCACAGTTAGCTTCTTTGTGTTAAATAGGACCTGTGGGGATAGACGAGACGTAATTAGCACGTGTATGTTGGGAGTTGTCGTGAAAAACGCTATAAACTTAGCTGAAAAAGGCGTTCGAGGAACGAAAATTGAAAGCAGCCCCCCAACCACTATAGGGATGGCACGGGTAGCTTCCTGGTATAAAATAGGACCTGTGGGGATAGACGGGACATAATTAGCACGTGTACGTTGGGAGTTGGCGTGAAAAACGCCATAAACTTAGCTGAAAAAGGCGTTTGAGGGCCGAAAATTGAAAGCAGCCCCCGAGCCACTGTAGGGATGGCACAGGTAGCTTCCTTGTGTCAAATAGGACCTGTGGGGATAGACGGGATATAATTAGCACATGTACGTTGGGAATTGGTGTGAAAAACGTCATAAACTTAGCTGAAAAGGCCGTCGAGGGGCGAAAATTGAAAGCAGCCCCCGAACGACTGTAGGGATGGCACGGGTAGCTTCCTCATGTGAAATAGGACCTGTGGGGTCAAACGGGACGTAATTACCACGCGTACGTTGGGAGTTGGCGTGAGAAATGCTATAAAGCTTATAAAAATATATTAAAGCTTATATATTAAAGGTTACAAATATATATGTTCTGTAAGCATCTCTATATATATACATTTATGAATAAAATACATATATGTTTACACATTAGACTAAACTTGACTTGGGGCTCATGCTTGACTTGGGAAATTTCTTTGCACTTTAAATGTACACTTTCAATACAATTTAAAGTGTAAAGAAACTATATTGAAATTCCTAAATTCAAACTATAGTTAAATACAATTTCAATTACAATTGACATGCTTGCAATTTGTGTTTTGTAGATGGCTATAACTTTTTGTTTGCAACTATGTTTACAATGGAACTAATGGGTGTAGTTTTTGTTGTGTAGATGGCTTTTGGCATTGACATGTGGATCTTCTATTTTTTTGTCCGGAAGATAATTCACAATTTTGCAAGGATTTGGAAAGTTTTTTATCGTCTTATACTTTTTGTGTGGATTGTGGATGCATCGTACATATAATTTTTGGCGGGTTACATAGTACTTTTGGAGCTTCTATTAATTGCTCTGGTGGTATAGAATCAATGGACCGTGGAATTTGGATGCATCGTACATATAAGTTATGGCGGGGTACATAGTATTTTTGGAGCTTGTATTAATTGCTCTGGTGGTAAATATGTAGATTACCTTTTGCCGTAGTACATATTACCATGGTAATTTTTTCCTTGGCAAATGGTCATTACAATGCGTAGTATAGTAAAAATGTTGTGTAAGGAGGACATTGTTTTGGTAACGTATTTGGAATGTATGACGTTATTATTTGTATTTGGAATATATATAGTTGGTTTGTATATCAGTTTACATTAGCAGGTGTTCTTTTTTGTTTGATGGTTGTAAGTGAAACATGATTACGAAATAGGTGATAATATATATACGTTGTATACAAATTACAGGTTAAAGTGGATACATACAGGTTCTAACAAAATTTATTAAAATGAAAAAAATAAAATAAAAATATAAAATGACGTTTTTGGTGACAAAACAATTGGTAGCCAAAAGAGAAATAAATCTTTTGGCGACTAAAATATTTAGTAGCCAAAACAAATCGAAAGACTTTTGGCGACTAACTATTTTAGTAGCTAAAACTCAAAACACTTTTGGCGACAAAATTTTTAGTCGCCAAAACAATGGAAAACATTTTTGGCGACAACAATTTTAGTCACTAAAACATAATAAAAAGCATAGGCGACTAACCTATGCAGTAGCCAAAGAAAAATGACCCTTTCCGCGACTAAAAATTTAGTAGCTGAAATAACACTATTGGCGACCAGTCATTTCGTCGCCGTAGATATGTTAAGTTTTCGTGACAAATGGTTTAGTAGCTAAAGAAGTGAGTTAAACAAATTAATGCACCCTTTGGGCGACTAATATGTTAGTCGCTAATGTGAGTCATCAGCGACTAAGGCTCTGACTAAATGTTCTTTAGTCGCTAATACCTTTCGCGACGATGTATCCCCGACAAGGCTAGCGGCCAAAAATTTTGGTCAGCAAAGTCTTTTGGCGACTAAAAGCAATACTTTTGGCGACTAATATTATCACGCCCCACTTTTTATTACTCGAAGCCATTACCAAATTCATTAACTTAATTCAATTTCAGAGATAACATGCGGAAATAAACTCATATATTCAATCCATAGAAATGAATATAAATACTCTCATTCGTATGCAAAGTAAATGTTACATGAACATACTCAATAAATTGCCCTTGGGCTTACAACCTTTAAATAAACAAATGAAGGGATGTAACCCTTTTACACATATGGTGTTCCGCCAACAACAAAGAGGCCCCGTGGCCAACAAATAAGAAGATCCAAATCCTGTAGCACAACTTGCTAAACACCTGAAAAAGATTCAACAACGTGGGATGAACATAAAGTCCAGTAGGGATCTCAACATGATCCTCAACAATAACAACTTACAGATAGCTATGATCATGCACCCTCATTCTCGTACTAGAATAGTAATATGACAGTTTATACAAAATATATATATAAAAACTTTTCTTGAAAACAACCGTTTCATTCAACGCTATAGGCTATTCATCTTTCCTTATTCCTTTCATTAATCCCCATTCCCATTCTTTCATAACATTAACAATTACTTAGGAAAATAATCTCACTAAGCCCGATACTCTCTTCCACTTCCTATACATACACAGATGTACCTTTTCAAAACATGTTTATCGTTAAAACATTCATTCTCCTTCACACTTTCCAAAAGACAAAAAGACATTTTGGTACATTTCCACTACTATCATACCTATACATGCATAACCTTGTAAAAATATAAATTTACAACCCACCCACATGTATACAATCAATCAATGGAGTAACTCGGTTCTCCGAACTGGAACCAATCAAATCTATGATATTTTCAGTTACAACTAAACAACAACAATTCCACCCTGCTCAACTAGTTATGCGCTTAGTAAGCCAAAGATATACTGAAATAACTACAACCAACTTCGCTCTACTAGCTATGTGCGTAGTAAGCCAAAATACCAGTTTACTAGGCGCTAGCTGGAAGGGTATGGTGCCTTCTATTATTAGCGCATACAGTTCTCCAGGCGCTAGCTGGAAGGTAACGGTACCTTTGATTATAAGCGCAGCATATAACGCCAACAACAACCATGCAACAAGGCATATCCAACATGTATAATGCATATACATAACCAACAAGAATCTAACAACGAGTTAAAGTAGATAAACACATAGGTGTAATGTATACACAACAATTCAACACAACCATGTCATCCTCCACCGGTGACAAAGGACAAAATCTCTAAATGCATGTATATTGTACATCTATTAACAGACTCAAATATCATGAGATCATCAACTTATCACTAATACTAACATAGTAGTATAAGATACAACAATCCAACATTCATACTCATTTCAAAGTACCTTTCCCATTTCACAAAACCAATTCTCTTTATTTTTCAAAACCGGTTTTATTCCTTTTGTTTTCACAAAATCAAATCCAAGGACAATAAAGCCAAAGCTCATTTTAATCTACTACATTCATCTCCAAGCCATTCCAATTTAATTATACAAATTAAATCATAATCACTAAAATAGGATTTCCCTCCCCTTCTCCCAATATTGATAAAAAGGTTCAATCATCTACAACAAACAACAATGGCTTCATTCAAAACCCAAAATACCCAAGTATTTACCCAATGATCAAAACCCCTCTATTGAGTTATTAAACCAAATAAATATTAGGGTTTCCTCTCCTTACAACCACAACATGCTAATTAACACCCAATTAGCCCCAAAACACATCTAATGATAATAGATCTAAATCCAACAACTAACCCAAAGTTCAACCTCATGAATTTATACAAAAATCCAACATAAAATGGTTTTCATGCAATACAAAAATTACCACATGTCTATCTATAGACGTAGTATTGAAAAAGAACAAGGAGAATCCCTACCTCAAAGGAGAACTCAAAAGGAGGTGATGACCCAAAATCAAAGTGCTCCAAATCCACAATTTTTCCGATTAAGACGAAGCCCTCAACACCCTCTACCTTTTTAACAAAGGACCTAGGATGGATTCATACTAGAAGGAGATGATATCTAGAGAGATAATAAGTTTAGAGAGAGAGACTCTCGGCTGCTAGGGTTTCAAGAAAGAAAGAGGGAGAAAAATGATCTTTTTCCCCGCTGCTGCCTACTGAAATACGATAGACTCGCTCGAGCGAAGACAAGCTCACTCGAGCCAAGAATTCCAGTGTTCAGGTCCCAGTACCAGACGCAACGCTCGCTCGAGCGAAGCCACCCTGGCTCGACCCACCGGACACAAAACTCCACGCTCGCTCAAGCGACAAAAAGCTCGCTCGAGCGAAGGACTAAAAACCTGGGCAGCAACCACCTGCTCCCAATCACACCCAACTTGGAACGAACAAGTCCAAAACATTCTATAACTCAAATTTAAAGAATTGAAGGACATAAACAAGTTCAAAACAACAACCGGAATCCACGGAACTAAGTCCAAATACTACAAACAAAGGAGAAAGAACCGGGATCGCTATAAATATTTTAGTTGCCAAAAGTGTATTTTCTTGTAGAACTAACCCAATTATCTTCTAATACAATATTAAAATTGGTGAGAAACTAACTGAATCGAAACAACAAAACAAAATAAAAAACTGCACCTAGTTAGTGTTATAACATCCAATAAATGTCAATGACTTTCTCTCACTGGCCACTGCCATGACATTTTCAGATACAAAGGTTAGGTCAAATGCAGAGATCACATGCATCAGAAATCATGCAAATAGTTAAGTGAAAATAGATAAATTATGTAAATAATCCCTGTAGTTTATACGATGTATCAATTGAGTTTTTGTTATTTTAATTTGTTTAATTTTATCTCTTAATTTAATGGATTGTGCCATTTTAGTCCAACAAATAATGGTTATTAAGTTTGGTGGACGGAAAGTCTACACAATGTGTCAATTTGGTCTCTATAGTTTACACAATGTATCAATTTGATCCCTGTTGTTTTAATTTGCTCGATTTTGACAAGGACCAAATTGACATATTGTGTAAACTATAGGGATTAAATTGACACATAGTTTGATTTTCCATCTACCAAACTTAGCCACCGTTATTTATGGGACTAAAATGACACAATCCTTTAAATTATGAGATAAAATCAAACAAATTAAAACAATAGGGACCAAATTGACATATTGTATAAATTATAGGGACTATTTGTATAATTTACCCTATGAAAAATAACTTAATAAAATTGTCAACTCTAAATCTTTTAGTGATCCATGATAAAAATGGGAGCTAATTTGAAAGAGTACCCTTTTCGTTTTTTCAATTTTTAAAATTTTAAAAAATAAATAAAGAATGAAAACTTTAGAAATATCATAGAGTCAACAGTATGCTTGGCATATAAGACTCGATATATTATTAATAGTGAGTCCGTTACACACTGTGTGCAGGAAGAGAGGAAATAATCCGAAGATGCGATCAAGAAACTGTGCTATTTTTTTATTTTTTATTTTTTTATTGCAAAAGGTATGTATTATACGCTCTAATATAAAGATTTAGAATTTTAATCATTATTCATTTTATTCTTGATTTTGAGATTTTAGTGATCGTCAAATTTATGGTGATTTTGGTTATTAGTGCTTGAGGTGGTTGGTTATGGTATTTTTGTATGTACATGTATTGTTATCTCCCAAATAGATTTTGATCCTACCAAAATAAATTCGATTGGACTATAGAATATTTTATTTTATTAAGTAAAATATGAATACACCCCTTGAGATTTGATTAAAATATAAATCACCCCTATGATTTTGAAAATTACATTTTATCCCTTGAGGTTTTCAATTTCATAACAAATCGTACTTTTTATTAATAAATCATCAAGTCAATTATTAGTTTTTAGTGATGTTAAAAATATGTTTCAATTAATAATTTAGGTAACTTTATTATTTTATAGGAGGGCAATTATGAATTTCATTTTTTTAGTTAATTCTGTTAAATAAAAAATTCTAATAAAAGGATATTTGTAATTTTTCAAACCACATGGAGCAATCTGTATTTTAAACAAATCTCAGGGAGTATATTTGTAATTTACCCTATTTTATTTTGATTTTGGGTCGGTGCTGTAGAGCCTTGAGGCACCTGTAGTTAAGATGCACTATAACATTTTCTTAGTTTAGTAACATTTGAATGTTTTACAAAGTTATTCCTTTAATGATATTTTTTAGTCATGTGACGTTTTGAATAAGTGTTGTTTATACACATACCGCAGTAGATACTAGTGGCACCTTAGTGACACTTGCAAGTGCCATTACGCCATCATGACTAAAGACTTGCAATGACACTTTGATGTCATTAGGGATGGCCACCGGGCGGGTTTCTCATTCCATGCCCCTGCCCTCGCAAATAAACCCACTCCCGTCCCAATGCCAACCCCACTACGGGTGAAATTTTTCAACCCATACCTACCCCCGTAGATACCCAATCACATTTCAAATAGCCAAAAAAATTGAGAATCATTTAGATCGTTAACACACTAAATAATTTTTCTTGTTTCCATATTTATATATATAAATAGTGAGACTTTTAGGATTATTATTTATTTATATTTAAATAGAACCACAAACTTTTAGTATTCATTTTTTATATCTAATTATATTTTATAAATATACATATATATATTTAATTATATCAGGTCGGGTTTGGATTGGGGGAGATGATACCCGTTCCCACCCCAACCCCATTGCAAGTGGCCAAAATATAATCCACCCCCATTCCACATAAGTGTCGGGTCAGGTAAAATCCGCCCCATGCAGACGGGTTTGGGTGAACCCCAGCAGATCAGATTAAAATGGTCATCTATAGATGTCATAATAAATACTATTTGTGACACTACCAAGCGCTATTTGAAAAAGACTTAGTTGCACTTCACTAACACTTGTAAGTGTCATTACACCATCAATGCTAAAGACACTTTGATGCCATGGTAGACACTATTTGTGACACTACCAAATACCATTAAAGAAGACTTACAAAATACATGTGGCAAGTAGGGTTAAAAAAATATGTTATATTGAGTTCAATTTATTTGTTTATATTTATTTTGTGCATTTTAAAAAATTTTGGAAGTATATTATCAAAAAAAAATTTCAAAAAATGCCATTAGATAGCTTGGAAAGTTTTTGGGTTAGTGGCATTTGTCAAAATGCCATAAAATATTTGTTTATGACACTTTCCACCTAATACCAAAAAAAGTAGCTTACACCTACCTGGTTTAGTGACAATGTTCAAAAAATGTCATTACTACTAAAGTTTAGTGGCATCGGTTGATAAATGTCACTAAAATAATTTCTTGTGTCATTCTTTTATAAAATACCATAAAATTGATGCTACTAGTTCACATGTTTGTTGTAGTGATATAGCACTTCTTTATTAAAATGCCACTGGAGCTTTTTATGTTTGTGATTCTGTGACATTTTTCTAAACGTGCCAGCAAATATTATTTTTATGGCATTTTCTGAAAACATGCCACTAATATAGTGCTACTAGAGTATGTTTTTGCTGTAGTAGCGAAATGAAACAAATTTAATTGGGCTAACTATAATGCTTGGCAATTGAGCCTAATCCAAGCCCAATTAATCCCCTCATCCGTTGTTGCTTCATTTATTTAGGAAAAATTATAAATCAGTAGTAGTGTCAAAAAATATTTACAAATTTATGAAAAAATTTATAACTTTAATTATTAAAGTTGGTAAAACACTCCAAAATTTGCCCCTCTCATGCACTTCATTTGGTGCATGGATATTAACAAGAACACAATTGAAATTTGTAAAATAGTACCTGAAAGTAAAATACAGTGCCTTCTATTACAACACTGAGAAAGTCTAAACACATAGGTCTTCCAAATGCACAACAACCACCCTACTCTCCCTTCAGCATCAACTACCATGTACTCCATATCATCATTAGGCGATAGTGACTTGATGAATAATGATGAAACATTAGATTTCTTTATCTCTTGGAAACAAGCAAAATCAATTTTCATATCCTTAATTAATGTCTTTACCATCCTCCTCTTTTTGGCTTTGCTCAATCCCCTTACATTCTATGACAAAAACTTCATTAATACACATTGCATAGCACCTGAAACCTCAAATTACTATCAAATCAACTTTGTATAACATCCACCACTAGAGCTTCTGTAGCCCTGGGTAATTCCTCTTCTTTGTCTTTCACTTCCATATTCTTCAATTTTGAAAAATCTAAAAACTCCAAGATATTGATTTATGATTATGTTTCAATTGTAAATAACGAATGACAATCACGATAAAAAATCAAAGACAAACCGACACAATGATATAATGTGAAAAACTCACAATTGAAGTACCTCCAATTGTGATAAAAAATATCACGGGCCAAAGCTACAAAAAAATCCACTAAGAAGACAAAAAGGAATTACACAAGTGTACCCTCAATTACCTAGCGAATCCATACTCGAATTAAACCAACCCCTATGTGCCTCTTCCACTACCGTCTTTATCTCGGAATTGTCTTGTCCAACGTTGAATCCATAGCGCTGATCTCGAATCCATGACGATGAGCCACTCTCGAATCCACCAAAAAACAACTCTCTCTTTAGTGAATAAACGAAAACAAACAAATCCTTGATGAAGTTGATATGAAGTTCACAAATCCATTGGTCACTCTTAAATCATTAAGGAAACACTCATAAAGAACCCTCCAATATAAAAAACTTTGTATCTTATTCATCTCTGAAAATCTAGACAGCTCAATTCGTAGAAACAACATTATAGTAAACTAAATCGCGAAGACTGCTCAAGTGCACTTTCTAGTAAACTAAATCTAATACATGAACCTATAGTATGTAGAACATTTAATCCAAAGCCAAATAAAATAAACAAATAAATACCCTTAAGGGTTTACAATCTTCCAAGGCTTAAGCTTGGTTACACAACATGGTTATTCAAACCCACACAAACATAGCCCTTGGCTTACAAACAGAGTCACAGCAAATGAGAACATTGTGCTCTCAATATGCATTTCCACGCCCTTAGTTGGGTGGAATCACCACATATTTTCCTGCACAAAAATCCCGTGGGGTGAACATAAAGCCCAGTAGAAAATTCTTAATAAAGTATATACATTTTATACAAGTCTTAAAAGATGAAATGCACATGCCATGCCATGCCTTTTTGGAAGTAGAACACATCTTTATCTTTTGAAAACCATCATGCTCAATGATGTCATGCAATTTCAAGTGTTAATAATTTATCAATTTAATTCGAGGGGGCGGTAAATATAACTCTGGTAATCCCTAGATCAGTATCTGCAAGTAGGCATCACTAGCACTACCAAACCCCACTTTACCGGCCTTTCACCGGAAGGGAAGTGGTACCTCATCTGCTCGTGTTTTCGATCTTTCACAGCGGGCACTCAGGCCAACTTAATCAATTTCATCTACACCACCTATCAAGACTTACCATCGTATTTACCTCAAAACCATTTTATGAAAACTTGTTTCACAACATTCTTTTCTCAATGCAAAGTTTTCAAATCAAAATTTCAAAGCTTATCATAATCAAATGAATTGATATGCCAATGTACTGATTATCAATGTAATACAACATTTCTTCCATGTTCAATTCTTCCACACAATATTACCATTGTGATCACAATTCCCAATCCTCTTTTCAATGCAATTTCACAAGGTGAATACATATACTTTTATTCCAATTCATCCAAGGGATAACATATTTCCTACATTTTGAGCTTTCTCAACAATTTAGTCATATCAAGACTATATCAACATTTTGAACAATAATTTCCAAAATCAACAATTCTCATATTTTATGAAACTCATCATTTATATGAATATAAATAAGAAACTTTCCAAACATCCATTTATTTTGGCACACAAAATAAATATGACAACATCATCCAAGGATTTTCAACATCTTTTAAAAACCCCAATTTTCTAGGTTTTCTCACCAAAACCATTCATCTCCAAAATATTTGAAGGAATCTCACCAAAAACATCTTTCTTCAATCAATATAGTTCAAAACCCTCAATTTTTATTTTTAAAAGGAATTAGGGTTAAACGCTCTTTCAAAATCACGCGTTTTATTGAAATTAACAATCAAATTTCAAACTAACAAAGGATGATTTCAAAAATCATCTAGATCTTGCAAAAATATAAATATAACTCTAAGAAAATCCCTACCTCAAGTTTTGAAGAAGAAATGAGATGAAACCCCAAAATCAACGGTGTCGAAACTCGATCTTCATTGCACACAATGTAGCCCTCGAGAAGTTATCTAACTTTGATGAAGAAGTTGGGTCAAAATCCCATTGGATTTAAAGAAATCAAGGATTTGATCTTGTTTGATGTAGTAAATGTAGAGAGAAGGGAGAGAAAAGAGTTTTTAGAGAGAGAGAGACATAACAAAGTGAGATACACTCAGCCTAAAAAGGAAGAAAGCAAAAAAAATTCGGATCTCACTTACCACAACAAGTACGGCACCGCACGTGTAGAGCTATCCCCCGCACGTGCGGCTCTCATTCTCACACGTGCAGCCCTCTCTTTCCCGCACTTGCTGCACCGCGTGCATTTATTTCATAATGCAATCTGACCTCCTCTGTTTTCCGCACGTGCGACCTTATCTCCCGCACGTGCGACCCAAGGCCCTGCACGTGCGATCCTGGTCCTCCAGCTCAGAAATTTCCGGGCTCAACACCAGACACCTCGGACCGACCTCGCACCCTCTGAAATAAGTGAAACTCAACACCGGAATAAACAAGAACAAGAATTTTGAGAAAAACTTCCAAACACAACAAACTCAAATAGTTAACAAGACTCCAACTTAAACCTGCTACTCTAACAAGGGTAAACGCAACGTAAACAAAGAGGGAAGAGACGCACAACGTAACCAATCATCACAAAAGGAGAGTGTCAATACCCGAGTGAACCTTAGCCGAAATTACGTGTCACGCCTGTATTTTATCACTCGAATAACTTTACCAATATTCATTTATTAAGTCCATTTACAAATAATATTTCATTCTTGGATGAAATGATAAATAATTAAATATACATATTCCCTCTCGTTATACAACAATGGTATTTACATACAAATAAAAGAAATGCCATGAGGCTTACAATAAAAGAGAGGACACTACTCTTTAAAAAAAAAAAAAATATCACTCAGCCAAACAACAAATGAAGTAGTACAATCCATCACTACATTACACTTATGAAATAGTAAAAACCATTGTTTGATCTTCAAATCCGAAAAGCATTCCCTGTACACATATACAGGCAAGAGGTGAGCAACCACTAGCTCACTAAGCAATCTCATATTAAAACATTAGAAGATATGCGGGTACCAAAATA
The DNA here is from genome assembly GCF_055761805.1 of Camellia sinensis. Classification (NCBI taxonomy): domain Eukaryota; kingdom Viridiplantae; phylum Streptophyta; class Magnoliopsida; order Ericales; family Theaceae; genus Camellia; species Camellia sinensis. The sequence goes on from NC_138972.1 coordinate 69,357,458, forward strand.
CTCATACGTATACGTGAAATCATATCATGTCAAAACCATATGATTTTATTACATTATCTCTTAAATCCAATTTATTTAATTAACCACAACAAGCTAACTTAAATAAATAAACATGTTTCAATAGCAACAGGACATCCTTTTCAATTCATTCAATTATCTCATTATCAATTGAATCAAATAATTAAACAATTCATCAAATCTATTTTATACAATCTTATGAGATGAATGCATATGCCATGTCATGCTCAAAATATTTTTCTCATCTTTTGAAAATCTTACGCACAATGCCAATTTGCAAACACATTAATCTAACAATTTCAATAAAATTCCAAGATGGTAAATACGATTCAAGTAATCCCTAGGCTGGTGTCTGCAAGTAGACTATACAAGTACTATCAATTTGTCATTTTTACCAGTATTAACTGGAAGGCTCGACACCTATACTCTATCATTTTTACCAGTATTAACTGGAAGGCTCGACACATGTCATGTACACCACATTTCAGGACTTACCACCGTATTTACCCCAAAATTATTTCATAAAAACTTATTTCCCAACATTCATTTCTCAATGCAAAGTTTTCAAATCAAATTTCAAAGCTCATCATTATCAGATGAATTGATATGCCAATGCAACGATTAATAATACAATGCAATATTTCTTCTATTTTCAATACTTCCACACAATATTCCCATTGTGATCAAAATTCTCATTTCTCATAACAATATAATTTCTCAAGATGAATATAAATACTTTTATTCCAATTCATCCATGGGACAACATAATTCCCACATTTAGAGTAATCTCAACCATTTAGTCACTTCAAGACTATATCAACATTTTGAACAACAATTTCCAAAACTTCAACAATTCTCATATTCCATGAAAACCATCATTTATATGTAAACAAATAAACAATTTGTCAAACATTATTTATTTTGGCACACAAAATAAATATAACAATATCTTTAAAGATTGTCAACATCTTTCTTAAAAACTCCAAATTTCTAGGTTTTCTTACCAAAACCACTCATCTTCATTTATTGAAAGAAAGCCACCAAAAACATCTCTCTTCAATCTTCATAGTTCAAAACCTTCAATTTCTATTTTAAAAGGAACAAGAAAGTAAACCCACTTTCAAAAAAATTCTCTCATCTTCTTGAATCAACAATCAATTTCAAAACAAATCAAAGAATGATTTTGAAAATCATCTAGATCTTGCAAAAACATATATATAACTCAAAGGAAATCCTTACTTATTAAATATTACCATTTCCATCCTACTATGTCAAAAGTTATGGTATAATATTAACAACACACTTTTAACCATAACAGATATAATCTTTTAGCCAAAACTAATTTAATCCACTAAATTAGTAAGTTTATTATATTAAAAAAATTTCAAATTTATAATATCAAACCTAACTTCACATGCCTCGTCCCTCAAACATAACTATATTTCAACATAACCATTTTTCATGCCGAGCTATTTAAAGAGGTAATATTTTTACCAAATTCTCTACAAATAACAATTTCACAACTTTTTCTAAAATTACTTAACCAACATGATATTTACATAAAAAATTATGAAATATACCCAATAGTAACATTTTCAAGGTTATGAGTTTAAAAATTCACATTTCACATATTTATTTTCATAAAAATGAACATAACTTAATCATCAATATGTCATCTTTTATAAAATATCATGAATATAACACTTTTAGAGTTTTTAATCCCAAAGCAACTCTATAATTCCTACTTAAGCATTTACTCCATATTCCTCAACATTAATTTATTTTTCTCAAAAATAAATTCCAAATCAAAGATAAAAAAAAAATTCAACTTTATATTTCTCAAAATAAATCATCTAATCATAATATGATGTAAAGACAATCCATACAACTATTAAATTTTATTTTCAGATTTCTTTGCAAAATTATCAACACAAAATGATTTTGCCAAATCAATCTCAAAATGCCAACATTCTTAACATTTTAACATGATTTTTCTTTCAAAAATTACTAAACAAAAATCTGAATATATATATATATATATATATATATATATATATGTGCAATACCTCTTATAATGATATATTTTCTCAAAATAACCCTAACATAGCTTTAATGTAAAAATATGAAGAAAGTCCCTACCTCAAATGTGAAGAAAAGCTAATCCGAAAATGCAAACATCACCCGATCATGGATCCGAGACTACCATTGCAAAGATCACGACGAGCTCTCTGACTTTGATTTACAACACTTTTGCAAAATCTCACTCTGAGGACTCCCATTTGAAGCTCAAAGATTAAGCAACAATGGAGAAAAGAGAAAGGGAGAGGGAGGGGGAGAGAGAGAGAGAGAGAGACGCTGAGATAGAGCGAAAGAGAGCCAAGCTCTCTGAAAAATCTAGAAATCCCCTAGATGTTGATTTGTGATTATGTATCAATTTTAAGCAGAATATAACAATCCCAATCAAACAATTAAGACAAAAAGACACAACGATTTAACGTGGAAAAAACCACAATTGGACACCTCCAACTGTGATAAAAAAAACCACGGGCAACAGCCACAAGAACAATCCACTAAGAAGATTTAAAGGAATTACACAGGTATACACTCAATTACCTAGCGAATCCACAACGCCTAATTGAACCAACCTCTATGTGCCTCTTCCAACCCCATCTTCACCATGGAATTGTCTTTCTGATGAGCCACTCTGGATTCCACCACAGCTTCAGGCTCGAATTCTTCAGAATACACAACTGAAGAACAACACTCTCTTTTGTAGAACAAAACACAACCTTTGATGTACTCTCTTTAGAACATGAGTTGAAGACTCAATCAAAACATCAAAGAAAACTAGCAAAATCTCTCCAGATCTAAACCTTAAGATCCAAAAATAAGATTTGGAGAAGTCCCATCAATCACTTAGTTTTGGAAGAAAACCAAGTATTTATAGAGAACAAAAAGTAATCCTAGATTCAGAAGAAAACCAACTCTTTAATCAAATCTGGAAATCTGGGATCGCGCGGTCCGCTCGAGCTCAACACAGCCCGCTCGAGCGGACTGACCAAAAACTGCGTGCGAACAAACTGAGATGCGCTCGAGCGTAGGAGAATCCGCTCGAGCGTAAAATCACACCCACCAGTAGTTTTTGCTTGCCCTGACAAAATACTGAGACCTGCTAATCTACGCTCGAGCTCACAAGGCTCCGCTCGAGTGGACAGAACAAAAACACAAAAAATTACAATTGAATCAACACAATGTTTTGTCTCCGGATTTGACAACATAGGTAGTACCTTCTCTGAAAAGCACAATTCGGGTTGGATTCGCATCTAAACACTCATAGCCTCACTGAAATAAAAGTGCGAGAAAAAAAAAATACAACTGAAAGGAGTTTTGTCAAACGGGTTGCCAAGAATAAAACCTAACAATCTCCCCCTTTGGCAATGCCGTGACAAAACACACCTAACAAATAAAATCCTAAACACCCCAACCCATTACAGCCAACAAAAGCCAACTTCTTTCTCAAGGTCATGATCTGCAAAACAGTTATTAGTGCCACAATCTCCAAAACAACTATTAGTCCCACAAGAGTATATGAAAAAGCAATAGACATATGACACGATTAACTTGAAACATGAGATGGAAAACATGAATAGATGAAAACTAAGACTCATGAAAAACAACTCTCAAACAACAAAAGTAAGACCATAAACCACACAAGCAATGATATGACGATGTAAATACCATGAACATACAAGAAGGGCAAATAGTGCATAGCAACAGCAAAACATATAGCCAATCTCAAAAGCTAACATATCAAAGTGTTCATGCTAAACAACTCTTGCAATGAGAAACCAAACTCCCTTACCAAGCCAAAACAAGATGAACCAAACTCCCCCTCACTAAAAGTAACCACAAACACTGAGTGAACAAGAAGAAAACGATAAAAATAATATGGTGGAGCAAGCAAGGAATTTCAGATTAGTACCTTAAAACACATAAGATTATCCAAGAAACACAATTACAAGAAAACACAATATGCACAGTCTGTAGAAAATTCCTCATGAAAGAAAGTGATGCATTATGTGAAAAGCATAGATCCCATGATAAAAAGTGTGTGTGTGACTCTTGGAGTTCGACAAACACTAGATTCAATCCTAGTAGTGATCTGAAAGTTGGACCTCCAACAAGAGAATCTTAAGCACGACAAAGGAAAGTCAAACCACTAGGAATCAAGGGGTATTTGGTGAGTAAAGGCGGAGGCTCCCCCTCAATCAATGAATCTTTTCCTTTTTTCTTTTTTTTTTTCTTTCTTTTGCACATTTTTTTCTTTCTTTCTTTTGCATATTTTGTCTACTTCTCTTTCTTTTTCTTTTTTCTTTTTCTTTTACTTTTTCTTTTGCACAATCATTGGTGGCTGACACGCTCAAGAGTATGGAAACCGAACCAGAGAAGCATGGATATAATAAGGATGGCCTGGTTGGTGACTCTGAGGTAGCCTTTTCCTCATGGCTAGATTGTAAAGAATTAAGGGGAAAGCCATGGAGATGCAAAAGGATGGTAGGTGGTTAAGAGACTCAACATCACCCATGATATGCTAGTATAGGTCAATTCCTCTAGAAAAGCAAAAGATACAATGACAGAAGTCCATAGAGAAAAAATAATCACTAAGGCGAAAGACTCCAAAATTTGCTAATTCAAGAGTGTGTACAGAATGAGACATTCTAATCAAAGAACACACACTCCAAAATGAGTAAAGACCACAGAAAGCACACACATATTAACATGTAATAGGTTTTCTCATCAATTCCAATATGTACCAAGGACCACTCAAAAATTTCAAGCTTGCAAAACCATACTAAGAAAATCTTTTTGGGAATTTTTTTTTTTTTCAAGAATAAAAAAATGAACAAGCACACATGTTTAACACACAAAAATCCAAAAGCTAAAACAAATAAACAAATTAACACAAGTCAAGTTTTCTCACCCAAATCTTTTTGATCTTAACAAAATTAGGTCTAGCGGTCTTGGTAAATGTCGCGGTGTTGTGAACACTCTCATGAATCTTGGTATTCCGCTTAGACATGTAAGGCTGTCTCCTAACCCAAAAAGTATTCGAATTTCTACCCTTTTGAGACACTTTCCCATGCAACTTATAACAATAAGGGCGAATATGACCATGCATACCACAATGATGACAAACAAACACAGGGTGTACCTTCTTTTCTTTTACCTTACCAACTCTAGGGAGTTTGAGAAGTCTTTCCTCTTGTTGAATCTTTTGTCCCCCCTTTCCTTGAGTTCTTGTATCATGAGATGTTGAAGCACTCTGTTTTTGATCTTTCGTACCACCAAAGCCAATACCACTCTTGTCACAACTCATTTGTTGAGATCCAATGATATCCTTCAAAGTCTTTGATCCTCTGTTCCAAAGACCAATGGTAGCCATAGCACACTTGAGCTCTTCCTCTTTCTTGATCATTAGTTCTTCCAAAGCAACTTGTGACATCTCGAGAGATTCAATCTTTTCTTCATACATGGCATGGGTTTGCAGTAGCTCATTCCTCTCTGTCTCACAAGTTAACAGTTTTGTACAAAGAACTTGTTGATCATCAGCTATCTTGATGGCATTGATCCTAGCCTCGGAAATCTCCTTCTTAAGTTTGACATTCTCACATTCACATGCTTTGAGTTTCTTTGTGAGTTTGTCATTCAATTTGAATAACTTAAGAGACTCCTGATACAACTTTTCATAAGCTTACTCAAGCTCTTCATGATCACTCTCTGAGGATTCATCATCAGTGATATTCTCAACTGACATCTTCGGAGAATCTGTTTGTCCTTCAGCTTCGGAAGTCGCCATGAAAGCCAGAAATTGTTTATGACCCTGTTCACCGTGATCTTCATTGTCACTTTCATCTTTATCAGATTCTGATTCATCATCCCAAGTGATGGCGAGGGCTTTCTTCTTCCTCAAACGAGTAGGGCATTCTGAAGCAAAGTGGCCAAATCCTTGGCATTCATAGCATTGGAGTCTTTCAGAGTTCTCTTGTATCTTTCCTTTCTCCTTCTTGGCTATAGGATTAATTTTGAGTTTATCTTTGCCTTTAGATTTATGAGAATGAGTAGATTCCAAAAGATTAGGATTCTTTTTCAAAAAAGATTTTTTAAATTGTTTAACAAAAGCAGCCATAATCTTGGAATCTATCTCGCAATCCTCATCAGAATCCTCTACCACTTTATGAGCACTACTATAAGCAATAGTATCTTTTTGTTTCTTTTTGAAATTCCTATGTGCTTCATAAGTTTGAAGGTTTCCAACCAACTGATCCAGCTTGAGGTTGTCAACATCTTGAGCCTCCTCAATAGCCGTAACTTTTGGTTGGAACCGATCGGGCAAGGATCTCAAAATTTTTCCCACAACTTTGGATTCTGGAATTTTTTCACCTAAATTGAAGCTGGAATTTACAATGTCACTCAACTTTGCATAAAATTCATCAAAGGTCTCACTATCTTTCATTGAAAGGTTTTCGAAACTAGATGTGAGCCTTTGAAGTTTTGAACGTTTCACAGAAGGAGTGCCCTCATGAATAGTTTGTAAGATATCCCAAGCCTCTTTTGCGACTTCACAAGTACAAATACGACAAAATTCTTCAGGTGTGACAGCGCAAAACAGAGAATTGATAGCTTTACTATTCCAGCTACTATTTTGGTAATCAGTTGTGTCCCACTTATCAATTGGTTTGGGGATTGTAACTCCATCAACGATAATTGTTGGTTCAGTCCACCCATTCATGACGGATTGCCAAACTTTTTCATCAATAGATTTTAAAAAAGATCTCATCCGAGCTTTCCAAAAAGAATAATTGGATTCGTCAAGTAGGGTGGTCGAACCATAGAATTTCCTTCACGAATTGTATCCATTACCAATTGAAAAATCTAGAAATCCCCTAGATGTTGATTTGTGATTATGTATTAATTATCACAAATCAAACAAGATCTCGTTCTAAATTTTTTTTTTTAAAAAAAAAAAAAAAACTAGAACGACCTGCTCTGATACCAATTGAAAAATCTAGAAATCCCCTAGATGTTGATTTGTGATTATGTATCAATTTTAAGCAGAATATAACAATCCCAATCAAACAATTAAGACAAAAAAGACACAACGATTTAACGTGGAAAAAACCACAATTGGACACCTCCAACTGTGATCAAAAAACCACGGGCAACAGCCACAAGAACAATCCACTAAGAAGATTTAAAGGAATTACACAGGTATACTCTCAATTACCTAGCGAATCCACAATGCCTAATTGAACCAACCTCTATGTGCCTCTTCCAACCCCATCTTCACCACAGAATTGTCTTTCTGATGAGCCACTCTGGATTCCACCACAGCTTCAGGCTCGAATTCTTCAGAATACACAACTGAAGAACAACACTCTCTTTTGTAGAACAAAACACAACCTTTGATGTACTCTCTTTAGAACATGAGTTGAAGACTCAATCAAAACATCAAAGAAAACTAGCAAAATCTCTCCAGATCTAAACCTTAAGATCCAAAAATAAGATTTGGAGAAGTCCCATCAATCACTTAGTTTTGGAAGAAAACCAAGTATTTATAGAGAACCAAAAGTAATCATAGATTCAGAAGAAAACCAACTCTTTAATCAAATCTGGAAATCTGGGATCGCGCGGTCCGCTCGAGCTCAACACAGCCCGCTCGAGCGGACTGACCAAAAACTACGTGCGAACAAACTGAGATGCGCTCGAGCGTAGGAGAATCCGCTCGAGCGTAAAATCACACCCACCAGTAGTTTTTGCTTGCCCTGACAAAATACTGAGACCTGCTAATCTACGCTCGAGCTCACAAGGCTCCGCTCGAGCGGACAGAACAAAAACACAAAAAATTACAATTGAATCAACACAATGTTTTGTCTCCGGATTTAACAACATAGGTAGTACCTTCTCTGAAAAGCACAATTCGGGTTGGATTCGCATCTAAACACTCATAGCCTCACTGAAATAAAAGTGCGAGAAAAAAAAAATACAACTGAAAGGAGTTTTGTCAAACGGGTTGCCAAGAATAAAACCTAACACTCTCTACCAATCCAACAAAGAAATGAAATAAGATGAAAAGGAACGGAAGAGGAAATGATGGCCAGCACAAAAGGGGGGGCAACCCATGTGTGTTTGTCTTCCCAAAGCTTGATATTTTTAAATATATATATAACATTTGTAATAATACTTTCAAATTTTATAATATAAATTATAAAATGATATAATTTTTTTCACCACAAAATATAATATTTTTGTACACCACAAAATATATTCCCAAAGCTTGATATTTTTAAATATATATATATATATATATATATATATAACATTTGTAATAATACTTTCAAATTTTATAATATAAATTATAAAATGATATAATTTTTCTCACCACAAAATATAATATTTTTGTACACCACAAAATATAATATTTTGATCACTACGAAATATACACATTTTCATTCTTTATAAAATATATAATTTTTCGCCATATGGTACACACCATAAAATCAATTATCAAATATTTATTATAATCCTATATAATAAATAATAACAACTCCTAAGGTGGTTACTACCAATCACCTAATTAAAAAGGACCAAACAGTTAAACATGAGTCATTAAACAAATTCAAATTAAATTAAATCTAAATCATGAGTCTCACCCATAAATCAAACATGGTCCAATTATATACCAAAATAATCCCAACAAATTTATCTCAAATCCTGATCCGAACACCCAAAACTCAATTTCAAATTCTGCTATAAACTAAACTGAACACCAATCAGTCCGTGAATTTTCATAAAATAAATACTCATCATTTAATTCTAAAATTTTTATCCAACATGCTAGACTCATATTGGAACAACATATAAAAATTTCATAAGTTTCTGAGATTGGGAACTATTTTTAAAAAATACAAAACCGAACTGTTTTCGCACAAAATTTACACAGCAATCAAATTCGAAAATTTCCTCCGTTAAATTATGCACTGGCTATTTAAAAAAAAAATTTGGGTCATTACACTACGTATGGCCTGATTCCTATCTTTAGGATACGCAGGCAGCTTCATCTTGAAGTTCGACCCTAATAATTTTTCAACTCATTATCTTGTTCATGTTTAATTGGTGTATCTTTAGTCGACTTGGCTGTCCTATCTGCGTTTGCTTGGCTCCGTTCGGTTCAGTTCGGTTCGGTCCAGTTCCGCTCGGCTTCATTCTGTTCGGATCGGCTCGGTTCAGTTATCACCATTGCTACAACAGAACCAATTTGGGATTATCTGGCTTGGGGCTATGCACCCCAATGATTGATTCCATGTTGGTTGGGTAGTGGCCATTTGCAAAAATAAGTTTTGATTATTTTGAATGAAGCTGACTAATTTTCCTTGAAAATTATTCTATTTTTGCAAAACCAAACCATTCTTTGGACTTATAAAAAGGAAAAAAATTTCAGTGCTCACAGCTTGACTTACATGATTTCAAAACAGAAAATGGAATAAGTATGCTAATCTAACTCTCATGTTGATCAAAACATTTTTAAAAAAAATCAAGAGAAAAATGTTAAGGCAATGAACTAGGGGCATAGTCGACTCAAAGATTCTATCTTCTCCATCACTCGTGTCAACTATTCACCGTCGGAAGTTGTTATTCATCCAGTGGGGTTCGATTCCAGGCGTGTTACTTCATCTTTTAGCTGGCACGACAACTCTTCGGCCAGTTCATTAATTCATTGGCCAACTTTTTGACCGACACGGTAACTCTTTGGCTAGTTCATCAGTTCGTCGGCCAACTTTTTGGTCGGCCCACCTATTTCAATTTTAACCCATCATGATAAACTGCAAAATCGCTTAGGCTCAATGGTTGTGTTTCAGAGACACATTTTTTAAGTTCTTTTCATATCAGTTAGTGTATAGAAGTGTGTTTGGATCGTTTTGCTTTTTTTTTTTTCGTTAAGTCATTCTTTGATTTAGGTCAGTATGGAATCAATATCCAATTTAGAGTTCAAAATTCAATCATTCTCAAATTCAATCAAACAAATTGTTTTCAAGCTCAAAGTGATATGCCAATCAAAAATGAAACTTATTTTATTGAAGTCAAGGGATGACATCCCCAATTACATAGACACACAAAAAAAAAAAAAAAACAAAAAAAGAGAGGGATCTGTGTTTTGTTTTTTGGTGACGGCCACACGCTGACTTCACTTACTAGACTCTCCCACCGATCTCTTCCTTTTGATTTCATCTTGGGAGACCCTTGAAGGCCTTGCCTCAGTGCTTACAAGATCGCCGAGAGAGTTGACTCCCTGCTGGCCATAAAAAACAGAGTGCGGCGAAACTCCGAATCGGACCATGAGCGTGGTCTTCCGTTTCAGCTCTTTATTCTTCGCCTTCAGTGCGCTAATCTCTGCTCGTGCATCCTTGTACATGTGCTGGAGTAGAGAAAGTTGGGCATTTAACTGGTGTACCTGATTTGTTCTATTCTGTAGCTAGTGAGATAACTTGGAGACTGCAGTCACTATCTCCATGCAGGACTTCAGCGTATAGTGGTTGGCTTCAATATCAGATTGAGCTTCCATTATTTGCTCAACTGACAGCGTAGAAAAGTTAAAAGGAGCAAGAGCAAGGGCACTCTTTTCAGGGGGGCTTATAGGATCATTAAGGTCTGGAAACAGAGTGAGGGAATGGGGTGAGGCCATGTAGTAGGGGAGAGTGATGCAAAAGAAAAGAGCTACAGAGTGGTGATAGAGAGAGCTCGCAGCTTTTTGCTTTGTCTCTCTCACAGGCTTCGGTTTAAGAAGAGAACGAAGAGAAGAAAAAGACAAAGAGGGAGAGAGAGCTGAGGCAATCCTTGAAATTAGGGAGGATCTAGCTCTATCGATCACGTGGCATATTTTTTGAAATCGAGCGCCATACACGAGGCTCGAAGCAGATAAAGAAAGAGAGAGGGAGAGAGAGAGAGAGACAGACAGACAGACAGACAGACAGACAGAGAAGAGAAAGAGACATACATATGTATATATATGTATATCTTTGTATGCTTGTATGTAGAGAACGAGGAAGAAGAAGAAGACAGAAAAGAGTGATGAAGAAGAAGACGGAAGAGGAGAAAAAGAAGAAGAGAGTGATGAAGAAAGAGACAAAAGAGGATAAGGAGAAGAAGACGAAAAAGAAAGACAAAGAGGGAGAGAAAGCCGAGGCAATTTGTTGGCCAACTGACATAAATATCGAAGTTGCGTGTCAGACGCGACATTCGACGAGAGAGAGAGAGAGATAAAAACATGAGAGGCGGGAGAGTTGCATGTATATGTATATATGTATCGTATACCTATGTATTATATATATATATATATTTGTTTGAATATTTTGTCACAAAATTGGCTTGGTTCAGTGGCTTGACTCAGTGGTTAAGGACTGGGAGGCTGAGCCTGAGATTGGGGGTTCAAACCCCATATCAACGCATTTGTGTTTCTCCCTTATTTTTGCGTGTTTTGCATACACTGACGTTAGCAAACAGAATATTTCTTATCTGTAACGAAATATTCCCCGCTGACATCAGCAAATGGAATATTCCTCGTCAGTAACGAAATATTCCTAGAATGTGTATATGTATATTGTATGTGTATATAATATATGTGTAGACACCCCATTTTTGACCGTCCTCGAGACTTGGACGTCACCGTTTGAACACTCGGTGATCATCCATGTTTATGTTCGTTTTGAGTTCCCGAAGGTCTTGGCTACGCGCCATGTCTTAGGATCTCTCAACTCGACAGTTTCATGCTTGGTTGGACCAAACACTTGTTGTTTTTTTTTGCTTTGGAGAGTAGGGAATGGCTTGTTGGTCATCTCCACACCTCACCGGCCATGGGTTAGGGCCACTGGCTTTGTTTTCTTTCCACCGGCCATTGGTGATGGCTGATCGGCTCTTTATGTGGTCGGCTGACCATATATTTGGCCGATGGACTCCTTTTCTGGCCGATGGACTCCTTTTCTGGCCGGTACCTCCTTTTTTCCTTTCTCAGGCATTGTGCATGCCGGCTGTGCCAGTTGGAGTGCACAGACTTGTCCTCCATACACGTGTATGGAGGAGTTGCACCCTTTGCACCCTTTTGGCCTAGCTTCTTGAGGAAGCTTGGACCTTTGTCTTAGCTTCCTCAAGAAGCTTGAACCTTTGTCTTAGCTTCCTCAAGAAGCTTAGACCCCTGTCTCAGCTTCCTCAGGAAGCCTTGGCCCCTTAGCCTTGGCTTCTTTAAGAAGCCTTGACCTCTTTTGGTTAGCCTCTCTTGGAAGCTTAGACCTTTGCCTTGTCTATATAACGAGACCTCTCTTCTCCTTTGTAGGGGTTGGTTGGTTCAGCAAAAATCAGAGTGATATATGATAGATACACCTCTCTCTCTCTATCTCCCTCTCTCTCTTCATTTGTGTGTGTTAGAGAGCCAAAAAGTGTGTTTTGTTCTTAGTTTTGCATTAAGTCACCTAGCATTACACCATACTTCGAATTTGGAGGTGTTGAGGGTTTGTTCTTGAAGTTTTGAGCGGGCTTTGATCGGAAGAAGGCTGCTGGACTTGCTGTTCTTGAAGTGTTCTTCAAGGGTAACACTATTGCTTTATTTTCCCCAATCTTGCACTAGCTTTTAACCCCCTTTGCATGCTGTTTTGACCTTTGTGTATAACATATAAAAGTTCTATTTTTTTGTGTTTAAGACACTTCATTAACGTCATTTTGGTGTTGGGGGTCGACCTCCCCCTCTTAGGCCTTGTTTGGCCCTTTTTGTGCTCTCCTTGTTAAGCTTTGAATACCTTTGTACATTGGCCTTCTCACCACTGAAATCTAGAGGATTTTCAGTGGTGAAGAAGAGGTTTTGAGGTCTTGCATAGGGGAGGGACACCCCTCTCCCTTTGTGTCTCATTTGTTCATGTTTTTGGCTCACAAGGGTAGCATGCATGCTTAGTTGTTTTTGGCTCTATTTTAGAGTTTTTTGGGTGTTATATGGTCATATTATATCTCTGTCTTTGGTCGGATTTATGGCCCTTTGCATGCACAATATACTTGCCTTACATTCTTCCATTTTGCCTAGAAGGGTGCCATGCATTTAGGCCTCCATACTTGCATGTTCTAGCTTGACTTCATGAAGCTTTTGGTCATATTTCATCATGCTTGAGGTCTGTTGGGTACTGATTTGATCATGTTTGCCATGTTTGGTATAGCCTTTTTGCATTTTGGCTTGTAAGCCTTGAGTGTGTGGGTCACTAGTATGCTTAGCTTAGCTTATTCTCATGATTTGGCACCATTGGAGATCATATTTCAGTCCATAATCCGTGCTTGTATGCTTGCATTCATCATTCTTTCCCTGCCCTGAAGAGGTATCCTTTTGTGCCTTGAAATGAAGCATTATGCATGCCTATGTGTTTGAGGCTTTGGGTTGCCATATCAGTGGGTTTTGGGGCTCATTTTTGCATGATAAAACTCTGTTTTGCATTGAAAAATCTATGCCATGTTTGCTTGGGGTAGGTGTTGAGTAATGCCCTCTTTTGTGGCCTTGAATGCCTTCCATTTTGCATCCATTTCCTAGCATGTCTTGGCATCATCCTTCGCATGCTTTTCAGAGTTTAACATGAGTGTTTAATGTCCATATTTATCACCTTTAAGTGTCCTTGAAAGTTGCCCCTTCCATGCTTAGGTGATAGGCCTTGGTATGTGCATGCTTGCATGCATGATTTGTGTCCTTATGCATCATCTATGGCCATTGTTTTGGGGCATGGCTGAGGCCTCCCATTTCAGTTTGAGTCCACCATTGCATGTTTTGACATGTTGCATTACTTTGGTCTCATGTTTGCATCGTATCATCTTTGCATGTTTACATTGTTGCTTAGCTAGTTGCACATCATGTTTGCATCGCATGTTTGGCACATTGCATACTTGCATTATAGGTCACATTACATTTGGCATGTTTTGGTACCTTAGCCTCATGTGCATAGTTGAGTCACATCTCACGCATGCATTGCATTTTTGCTTGGTTTGGGGTGTCAAACCAAGCATGAGGAATGAGGCGTGTTCGTACTTAAAGTGACGAAACACGACTCACTCCTCGGTCGCCGATCCCCTTGATCTCAACATGATAGGGCGTTAGCACTCATTTGTTTTGATTGCATGCATTTACATTGAATTGCAAACTTGGTGCCTTTGGCCATCATGCATCGAAGTGCGTGATTGGTGGCCTAAGGGTCGAGAGCCACGCTCCCTTGAGTCCATTGCATGATAGGGAGTGTGGTCATGCACACATTTGTCTTGAAAATCCTATGCCATGCACTATTTGTCCTCTGCTGCAGCAACTGCAAGATTCTGTAGGAAGAAATGGCCGGCCGGCCACTTGCAGTACCGACCGACCATCATTGTCCAGCCGATGACACAAGATTTGGCCGATAATCCCATTCCCATGGCCGGTGGCCTTTTGTTTTGGCCGGTGGAAATCCAAAACACTCAGGAGGAAGTTCAAAGCAGTTCTGGAAACTTTTATAACTTTCAGAGGAGCAAGGCAGTGTAAACAGAGGCAATAGTGGCATGGTACTGGGTTTCCAGGCGCGGCAAATCGAGCATGCATCATCCTATCATTCTGAGATGGGGCTGCGGCCACCTTCTCTTTGTAATTAATTTGTTGATTAATTAGAAGTGTTGTAATTAATTAATTAGTTAGTTAGCTAGTTAATTAGTTAAATCTGTATTATTTATTCGGACCCTCTGAGTGAGGGCAATTGTATAATAAGTGTGCGTGAGTGTGCGTATGTCTTCCAACCCCACGTCTTTCTTCCCTTTTATTTACTAGCTTTCGATGGTTAGTTTAGGGCATGTTTTGATTAGCATACTTATGATAGCATGTTTGCATACATTCATTCGAAATGCACGCACCGAGCTCGGTGCATCATACTAACTGCATAGTATTTCCATTCCAACTTGAATACGTGTATCGAGTTGTCGCATTTCACATGCCATTCTTAGATTAGCCGAGCCTATTCTAGTTGCATTTTGTATGTGTTGCATTAGCCATCTTAACATGAACTAGGATTATACATTTGATTACTAACTAGTTTCTGTTTTGGCTTGGAGTACTAGGTAAGCTCTTATGCTTTAGCATCTTGCATGTGTGTGAGTGTTGCCATATTAGCATGCTTACCATGAGGCTATATGCTTATGTGATATATCTGCCTGAATGTCTGTGGGTGAAGGTTGGGTTATCTGAATTGGAATAATGCATTGACTATGAGTTTTAAGCCCACTAGACAGTGGCAAACCATCTTTCCTAAGCCCACTTGAGGGTGGCAAAACCTGCATTTTAGCCTACTTACGAGTAGCAAACCGTTTTTCAAAACAAAAAAAATGCTTTGTCCCAATTCAGGCGACTCAGTCTATACTTGTTATGCTGTGCTCATCACATAGTAAATCTAGGCTAATAACCGGAATAAGAACGCATAATGTTTTCAAAACAAGATATCATGGTTAGTAGAGGCCGATCTTTGATCGGGCGAGAGGGGGTGCTCATAGCTGACCTTCCCCAATCGTACCCAAGTTCCCGAGCCGAGGTAACTTTGGTGATGACGGACGCGTGGCCTTAGGCAAACGAGTCAGTGTTTCTTAAATTCCCCAAAAATAAAATATTTAGGTGGCGACTCTGTATCTGGCAAAGCAGTCCATGTTTGGCACTTCTTTACAAAAATCTGTTTTCCAAAACGATTTGCCGGATTTGGACTCTTTGGTTCAGATTAAGA
Organism: Camellia sinensis; assembly: GCF_055761805.1. Taxonomy (NCBI): domain Eukaryota; kingdom Viridiplantae; phylum Streptophyta; class Magnoliopsida; order Ericales; family Theaceae; genus Camellia; species Camellia sinensis. Next base: position 69,373,285 of record NC_138972.1, read on the forward strand.
ACCGTGACAATTTGAGTCCGAACTGTGGTAAGCCCAAATGAACAAAACGGGGATTCCCCCTCGAGACATTCGGGGACGTCTACAATATGTTTGTGTATGTGTTATTTTTTTCTCTCCATATATGTATATAGCTTACCTGTGTGTGCCTGTATACATATTTGTATTATGGATATGGTGTGTATATGTATATAGTATTTGGTATTTATACCAAAAAAAAAGAAAAGAGAAATTATTCTACTATTTCTTCTTCCATTTGCGTGAGACGCTTTTGGACTTTGAATTTACCTCTACTCCTTTCACGATAAACTTGTTAGGATGTAACATTTACCCGGTTAAAACATTCCTCTTCTCCGTATGAAATACGGTTAGGTATTCTTGTTGGTTACACCACCTTTGCTCTTTTCACGTGAAATGTTTTAGGATGTAACGTTTACCGGTTTAAAACTTTCCCCCTCTCCATATGAAATATAGTAAGGTATGCCTGTTGGTTACACCACCTTTGCTCTTTTCATGTGAAACGTGTTAGGATGTGATATTTACTCAATCAAAACCTTCCTCCTTTTCGTAAGAGATACGGTTAGGTTCGCCTGTTGATTACACCACATTTGCTCATTTCATGTGAGACGTGTTAGGATTTGATGTTTACCCAGTTAAAACCTTTGCCCTCTTCGTATGAGCTACGGCTAGGTACGTTTGTTGTTTAGTTCACTTTCCTCCTCTCGCATGAGACGCGTTTGGATCTCAAGTTCACTTTCCTTCTCTCACGTTAGATGCGTTTGGATCTCAAGTTCACTTTCCTCCTCTCGCGTTAGACGTGGTTTGGATCTCAAGTTCACTATTCCTCCTGTATGCAATGCACCCCCTTCTTTCATTTGTGCGATACCACATTTATATGCAATGCACAGGAGGAAAGTGATGTACCCCCTTCTTTCACTTTCCTCTTGTGTGATGCACATCGCGATACCATTATAAGAGGTATTCCTCCTCTCGCATTTGTATGCGGTGCATCACTTTCCCCCTCTTGCATGAGACGCATTTGGATCTCAAGTTCACTTTCCTTCTCTTTCATTTGTGCGGTATGCACATCTGTATGCGATGCACCCCCTTCTTTCATTTGTGTGGTATGCACATTTGTATGTGATGCACCCCATTCTTTCATTTGTGGGATATGCACATTTGTATGCGATGCACTTCCCTCTTTCATTTGTGTGGTATGCACATTTATATGCAATGCACCCCTTTCTTTCATTTGTACGGTATGCACATTTGTATGCGATGCACCCCCTTCTTTCATTTGTGCGGTATGCACATTTGTATACGATGCACCCCCTTCTTTCATTTGTGCAGTATGCACATTTGTATACAATGCACCCCATTCTTTCATTTGTGCGGTATGCACATTTATATGTAATGCACTTCCCTCTTTCTTTTGTCCTGTATGCATATTTCTATACGATGCACCCCCTTCTTTCATTTGTGCGGTATGCACATTTGTATACGATGCACTCCATTCTTTCATTTTTGTATGTGATGCACCCTCCTTTATTTCCTATCATTTGCATTAAGCTTGCCTCCCATGTTGCCATCTTCATATCTTTATCACTCCATGACATTGCATTGCATTGCATTGCATAATCATGAATTTTCAAACAACCGACTTTGCGAAGCGTGTAAGTCCAACTTTCAAATTGCATTTTGAGCATGTCACTTGCATTCTGCCCCTAAACTATGCTGGTTTGATTCCTTGCAAAGGGATATGTAAGCAACCTTTAGGTTCAACCACTTGCATTGCATCTTATTTGTTTGCCCAAGTCTTATGGCCTTGTCAAAAGGGTTGTCTTCGGGCTTTGACATTCACTCACATCATGAAATGACTTCGAGCTCTATCAAAGAGGGGCAATTGTAGACACCCCATTTTGACCGACCCTAAGACTCAGGCGCTTTCTTTTGATTATCCGATGATGACAAGTAGAATGTGTTTCTCACAGAATCCTCAGTAGGAAAGATAGAATTTGAATTTTAATCCCAACCTTTACACATTTTTGGGCCAAACTATTTTACTTCTTAAAACCCTCTTTTCAAAATTTTTTTTTTTAAATGTTTCTATGATGTTCCGAGACTCCCATTTGGATTATAATATTACACTTTTCAGTAAACCAAGTAAGGACAAAGTGAAAATAAATGGAAGAGATGTGAACTCTTTGAGAAATATTTAAAAACATCCTATTTATAGGTTTGGAGTTGAAGGAAATATGAGGGGATGGAAGAAAACTAGTTTAGGAAAAGAATGAGCGTCAAATCATTAAGAAGGAAATGAACAGCCTTTAATAAATTAGCCATATCTCTTTGTGCACTTGGAATTTAGATATGAGGCCATCACCATTGGAAATTAGACTTCTGAGGATTCAATTTAGACCCAAGAACCACCTAAAACCAAGTCCGGATAAGGGAGATATACCCATTTGCAGTTGGGCTTAATAGCAGATTTTGTTGACTTAGCCTGAGGGAAATGAACAACCTTCACTAAATTAGGCATATCTCTTTGTACACTTGAAATTTAAATGTGAGGCCACCACCATTGGAACGTAGACTTCTGAGGCTTCAATTTAGACCCAAGAACCACCTAAACCCAAGTCCGGATAAGGGAGATATGCCCATTTGAAGTTGGGCTTAAGAGCATATTTTGTTGACCTAGCTTGAGGAAAATGAACAGCCTTTACTAAATTAGGTATATCTCTTTGTACACTTGGAATTTAAATGTGAGGCCACCACCATTGGGAAGTAGACTTCTGGGGCTTCAATTTAGACCTAAGAAACACCTAAAACCAAGTCCGGATAAGGGAGATATGCCTGTTTGAAGTTGGACTTAATTGCAGATTTTGTTGACTCGGCCCAAAACAACAGCAACCCCATTTTTCTTGATTTTGGCTCGGTTGAGACACCCCATTTACCAATTTTCTGATCCATTCAAGTGCACCCACTCATCCTCCATTATCAAAAGAGGTTTTGGCCTTGTCATAAAGGATAAATCAAAAGCAACAAAGTCTTGATCATCATTGTCATGCCCATCACCTTTGTCTTCCACCTTGTCCCCCATTCCTTGACTTGTTTATTCCTACATGGCTTATACATTCAGATCATATATTGAAAAGGAGGAGGATGGAATTGTGATGACCGGGTGCACTACACGTTTCATTTTTTTCTCCCTCGTTTAACTTTGGGTTGGTTATGTTGGGATGTCGGTTTGACTTGGAATCTTATTAATTGCTTGGGTTTGTTGTGTACGGGAATCCTTCTCAAAATTTTGTTCATGTTTGTCTTGGTGTTGAATTTCTCTGGTTTCAGAGAGTGCGGGGTCAGGTCCGAAGTGCCTAGAATTGAGCTGAGAACATTCTGGGTTGGAAGACTAGGGCCGCACATGCGGGAGATCAAGCCGCACGTGCAGGGAGGTGTGACATCTTCAGCCTTGCACACTGCATTATATGCAGGTGCGGGGTGAAGTGCGGATTGGAGGGCCGCACGTACAGGGATTAGTGCCGCACGTGCGGGAAGCAGGCTTCACACGTGCAGGACGCTAGGCAGTCCAAAATCTCTATTTTTTTTCTCTTTAGGGTTGTGTGTGTATCACTTTTAGCCCATCTCTCTCTCTCTCTAAAAATCATTTCCTCTCCCTTCTCTCTACATTCCATACACCTAAACTCTTCAAACTCTTGATCTCCTTAGATCCAATGCATCTTCAACCCAAGTTCCTTCATCAAAGTTGAAGAGCTCCTCAAGAGCTACGTAGTGTACGGTGGAGATTGGATTTTGGCACCATCAATTTCTAGGGTTTTATCTCTTTTCTCCTTCAAAACTTGAGGTAGGGAATTACTGAGAGTTATATATATGTTTTTGCAAGTTTTTGGTTGATCTTTGAGAGTTCTCCTTTGTTTATTTCGAAAATGGGTTTTTGGCTCAAGAAATTGATGGTCTTGTAGAAGAAATCCATCTTTTGTTCTTTTTAAAGATTCTCTTGAAATGTTGAAACACATGGGTTTGAGAATGATGTATTTAGTGAGGTTTTGCAAAGAGATGAGGTAATGTTAAGGTTTTTGTGAAAAACCTAGAAATAGGGGTTTTTGGGAAAAAAAATGTGGGGATTTATGAAATTTTCTTGGAATTAAGTAAAAACGTGAGTGAGAATTCTATATTGTTGTTGCAAGTATGATAACTTCTAGATGTATGAGGATTTGAAGACTATACTTGGATTTATTGTTAAATGCATACACATATGTAGCTATGAATTGGCACATTGTTGAGTTCCATGAATTATGAGAATTGGGATTTGGAAAGGTTGCTACGTGTTGATAGATTTAATTAAACATGTGGCATTTTTGTGAATTAATGTTGAAGGGAGGAATAATGGAAATTGTGGTTAACATTTGTGTTGTTGAGATACTTAAAGATTGAGAATTGTCATGAAGCATTGTTCATTATTGCATTACATCCTCTTTCAATTTATAATTATACATTTTGAATTGAGTTTGGAATGTTTACATTGAGAAAAGAATATATTTGTAGCGATCCCGATTTCGACCCTTCTTTCATGTGTTTGCCACTTCAACTAGGCAAGTCGGGGATCAAGGGCCCGGTCAGCTCGCGGGGGTCCAGGGGGTAGCACCCCTTGGAGGGTCCGAGGGTAGCACCCTGGCGGGGTCAAGGGGCAGCGCCCCCAAAGCAAAAATGCAAAATGCATTCGAAGTTGCTTGTCCGCTCGAGCGGCCGTTTATGCGCTCGAGCGGAGAATGTTTGGTTCCAGAAGTTTGACCTGTCTGCAAAAGTACTGGGAATGTGTATTCGACGCTCGAGCGGGGCTTTCCACACTCGAGCGGACCATGTTATATCAGCTCGTGAATCTGATATTTCATATCACTTTTGTATATCTCTCTCTCTGAAAACATTTCCTTTCCCTTCTCTCTACATTTCCCTATGCCAAATTGGATCAAAACCTTGATTTCTTAAGAACCATTAGAGTTCTGCCATAGGTTTTTCATCAAAGTTGGTTAACTTCTCGAAGGCTTCGTTGTATGAGGTGAAGATCGAGTTTCAACACTGTTGATTTTGGGAGTTTCATCTCATTTCTTCTTCAAAACTTGAGGTAGAGATTTTCTTAGAATTATATATATATATATATATATATATGTGCAAGATCTGCATGATTTTCGAAATCATCTTTCGATAGCTTTGAAAATTGATTGTTGATTTAAGAATTTGAGCGATTTTGAAAGTGGGTTTGTTTCTTGTTCTTTTAAAATGATCTTATGGGTTTTGATCTTCATTGATTGAAGAAAAGATGATTTTGGAAAGTTTTCTTTTAAAAGATTTGAGTTGTATAGTTTTGGTGAGAGAATATAGAATTTGGGGAATTTTTTTAAAGGAGACTGAAAATCCATGAATGATATTGTTATATTTATCTTGTGTGTCAAAATAAATGGATGTTTGGAAAATATCTTATTTATATTTATATAAATGATGAATTTCAGGGAATATGAGAATTGTTGTTCATTTTGGAAATTATTGTTTAAAACATTTAAATAGTCTTGAAATGACTAATTGTTGAGGATACTTGAGAAGAGGGAATTGTGTTATTTCTTGGATGATGAATTGGAATAAAAGTATTTATATTCATCTTGTGTTATTGGCATATCAATTCATTTGATTACATTAAACTTTGAAAGTTGATCTGAAAACTTGCATTGAGAAAAGAATGTTAAGAAACAAGTTTCCATGGATTAGTTTTGGGATAAATATGGTGGTAAGTCTTGATAGGTGGTGTAGATGAAATTGAATAGGTGTCGAGCCTTCCAGTTAATACTGGTAAATATAACAGATTATAGGTGTTGAGCCTTCCAGTCAATGCTAGTAAAAATGACAAATTGGTAGTACTTGTATAGTCTACTTGCAGATACCAACCTAGGAATTACTAGAGTCATATTTACCGCTCTTGAAATGAATTGTTAAATTTTGAAGAATTGAAATTGCATGACATCATTGAGCATGATGGTTTTCAAAGATGAAGATGTGATTTTCTTTCAAAATAGCATGGCATATGCATTTCATCTCTTAAGGCTTGTATAAAATGTATATACTTTGTTAAGGATTTCCTAGTGGACTTTATGCTCACCCTACGGGATTTTTGTGCAGGAAAAGATGTGGTGATGCCGCCTGACTAGAGGTGAGGAAATGTGTGTTGAGAGTACGAGACTCTCATTTTGCTGTGACTCTGTGTGTAAGCCAAGGGCTGTATGTGTGTGGGTTTGAATAACCATTTTGTGTAACCAAGCTCAAGCCTTGGAAACTTGTAAACCCCTTGGGGGTATTTATTTATTTATTTACTTGTTGTTAGATTAATGTATTGTTGGATGAAGAACTATTGTATCATGTAATGTAAGTTTGGAGATTTATATTTGGTTTTCCTTGAAAGAGCCATGATTGTTGTATTATTATTTGGGCTATAAATTCGGAGCGTTACAATTTTGAAAGGGGAATTATTGAAGTACTTTGGGGTAAATATGTTGGTAAGTCCGAATAGGAGGTGTAGATAGAATTGATAAGTTGGCTTGAGTGTCCGGGGAGAAAGACCGAAAACGCGCGCAAAGGAAGTACCATTTCCCTTTCGGTTAACAACCGGTAAAGTGAGGTTTTTGGTTGTGCTAGTTAAGCCTACTTGTAGACACCAACCTAGGGATTTCCTGAGTCGTATTCACCGCCCCATTGAATAAAATTGTAAATTTTGAAATTGTTGAGATTTTAAGCTTTTGTTGAACATGGTGACTTTTTAAAGGGCATGTAAATGAAATCTTTTTTTAATTGGCATTGCATGACATTTGCATTTAATATTGGAAATCTTGCATAAATGTATATATTTTGTTAAGCATTCTCTATTGGGCTTTATGCTCACCCCTATGGGATTTTGGTGTAGGAAAAGATGTGGTGATCCCGCCGAGTTGAAGGCGTGGACACATTTTGGTGAAGAGTAAATCACTCTCTTTTTGTTGTGATTTATTTTGCTAGCCAAGGGCTATAAATGTATGGGTTCGTGAAACCATTTTTGTGTAACCGGGCTTAAGCCTTGGAAATTGTAAGCCCATGAGGGTATTTTATTATTTTTGGGATTTGATGTTCTACATGCTATAGATTCATGTATTTTTATACCGTTGAATGTATAATTCGCATGTGGGACTTTTGTACAAACCTTATTGATTAATATTGTAATGGTTGAAATTTTGCTATTATTCCTTAATGGGCGTTGATTAATGTACCTAATTTGTGTTGGGTTATTTCGGGGCGTTACAAAAATGGATGAGAAGAAAAATCATTCAAGAGAGTTAGAGAGAAAAGAGGGCAAAAGAGGAAAAATTGTTTACATTGCAACCTTGAGCCAAAACACTTCCAAGCTTCCATAGCTACTAAAATTCCTCATTTCCATACACCAAAATCACTTCAAAAATTATGATATAGCCAAAGATCAATTGCCTTAATCATAAGGAAAAGTGTTTAGTGATTGAAAGTGAGAAAAACTAGAGAGTTAGCCACTTTCCATACCATAAACTCCATAATTTCGAATTGAGGATTTGAAAACACATTTCCTACACTTAATGGTGATCAAGAGGGAGTCCGTGAACTAAGGAGTTTATCCTTTTCTTGAAAGATAAATTTCACAAACTTTTCATTTTCTTGCGTTTCTTACTTATTTTGCTCTTTCGTTTTGATTTCTTTACTCTTTTGCTTTGATTTCTTGTTATATTATATATTGTTGTAATCTAATTGAAAGTGGTGAGTTAAGACTCACACATATATTGTTTTTAGTTCTGTTTTGTTGTGGAAATCTAAGAAAACAGAGTTTGGCCAAGCCTACCAGGCTACCCGGCCCGTTAGTTGGTCGGATAGCCACCTAAAAGTACACCATCATGCCCACGACCTTCATGACCATGCCCGCAACCTCTAGGCAAGACCAGGCAGCCTTCCGACGTTGAGAAGATCAACCTCCAATAGTCTTTGAGACGCTTGAAGCTGCTGTGTCTTATGTTTATTTTATTTTTAGTGTTTGTGAGAATTTTTATACTATGTTGTAATATTTATTTATTTTCCTTGGATTTGTAATATTTAAAGTGTTATAATAATTCCCCATTCCCAATTCTTATTTATCCCATTCTTTAATCGCTTTCCATAACTGTGCCTATGTATATATCTTACATTCCATCCATGCTGAAGAATCTAGAAATTCCCGAGATGTTGATTTGTGATTATGTATCAATTTTAAGTAGTATATAACAATCCCAATCAAACAATCAAGACAAATCGACACAACGATTTTATGTGGAAAAACCACAATTGGACACCTCCAATTGTGATAAAAAAAAACACGGGCAACAGCCACAAAACAATCCACTAAGAAGATATAAAAGAATTACACAGGTATACTCTCAGTTACCTAGCAAATCCACGCCGGAATTGAACCAACCCCAATGTGCCTCTTCCAACCCCGTCTTCACCTCGGAATTGTCTTGACGATGAGCCACTCCAGAATCCACCAAAGTTTCAGGCTCGAATTCTTCAGAATCCACTGAAGAACAAATCTCTCTTTTGTGTAGAACAAACTAATAATCCTTTGATGTATACTCTTTAAACCATGAGTTGAATACTCAATCAAAACATCAAAGAAAACTAGCAAAATATCTCCAGATATAAACCTTAATATCCAAAAAGAAGATCTAGAGAAGTAAGTCAAGTTTTGGGAGAAAACCAACTACTTATTGAAATCCAAAATAATCCTAGTTTTGGAAGGAAACCAATTCCTTATAGAAATCCGGATTTTGAAGCCCGCTCGAGCGAAGCTTCTCTCGCTCGAGCGAGAACCTTAACTCGCATGATTTCCACTAGTGCCTTCGCTCGAGCCACGAACCCTTCGCTTGAGCGAACAATGAGCTCTTTCAGGTTTTTGTATAGATGCAATCCTTCGCTCGAGCGAGGACTTTTTCGCTCGAGTGAGCAAGGGCGGACAGCCAACTTTGAATGCAATTTTGAACTTTGCTTCGGGCGCGAGCTGACCAGGCAGCTCGACCCCCGTCATAATCAGCGAAGTGGCAATCTTGAAAGTATTAACATCACAAACTTCTCTGCAAGGCTCGATTCGGGTTGGATTTGCATCTAATAAACTTATAGCCTCACTGAAATAAAAGTGCGAAAACAAATACAACTGAAAGGAGTTTTGTCAAACGGGATTGCCAAGAATAAAAACCTAACACATGCTTTTATGGATGTGATTCATATCTAGATCTGGCTAAATTTGCATCTTTGTTCTTTAATTGATTATTACATGATTTTGTGCACTATCGCATGTTTTACAATGTTTCACATGTCATATTTTAGAAGCCAGATCTTTAGAAATATTCTTGTGTATATATTGCATTAGGATTTTGTATATAGGATCATATATATTTTACTAACTTTGTTTTGTAGCTGTTCGCGGGACGTCGGTAAATATGGAAGTTGTTATGCTTCAGTATCCCGCTTGTACATAATTTTCTTATTATGTGTAGCATCTTACCATGTGGCTATTTGCTTATGTAATATAATTGTATGAATGCCAGTGGATGGAGATTGTGTCGCTTAATTTGTAATGATGTTGATTTTTCATGTGTGTAAACTCAATTTATTTGGATTTTACATCTTAAAAACTCTTTCAAAATACGTGAAATCAAATTGTTCCAAAATGAATGGCATAGTCTATACTTGTATGCTTCACATAGTAAATTTTTGGATTTATTAAATAATTAGAACATGAGCATATAAAAAAAATAAAATTCATATCATGGTTTAGTAAAGGCCGATCTTTTGATTGGGTGAGCGGGGGTGCTCAATTAATTACCTTCCTCTCTCACACCTAAGGTTCTAAACCGAAACAACTTTGGTTACGATGAACAATGGCCTTGGCACAAGTCATGGGTTTCCTAATTTTCCTAAAATAAATATTAGGTGGTGACTCTGAGATCTGATGACGCAATCCATTTGTAGCAAATATTTCTTTTGCAATAAAATGGATTTTCTAAAAGTTGCCAAATGTGGACTCTCGCCTATGTTTCACATTGCACTCGTAAGACTAGATCAAAGAGATCGAGGGTCCAAACTGTTTAACGCGCACAGGTACCCCCAGGGCATGTTACACACACTTAAAAAAAAAAAAAAAAAAAAAAAAAAAGAAGGAAAGTGAGAATGCTGTCTCCTTTTTATTTTATATTTTTTTTCTTGTCAAGTTTGGTGACATTGAATATGATTAGGAACTTTTATGGGTTGGTGCAATTTGGTGGATGATAAATTTTATAACATTTGTTTAATAAATAAGGTTTCTTAGAGATGAGGTATCCTGAAATGTTGCTACCTCTTGCTTGACTACCTAACTTCTAGTTTATGAGGTCTTCATTTTAGTATTCCATGATTGTTCCATAAGATGTAAGTGAAAATTATATGACGTAATGTTACTCCATTTATGTGATATGAAATTAAATCTCAAAGAATATAGTAGAATTTAAAAAGAAACCTAAGAATCATTTGTATCTTATCATGTTGAAGAATAACAATTGCCCACTCTTATATGTACAACAATATGTAGCTATTATGCTGATCAATAACTAACAAAACATCTCTCTATTATACGGCTGCATTAGGAAACATATATTTTGCTTTAGGAAACCTGAATTTTTTGCTAAGTGGTTCAGGTAAAAGCAACTTAAAAAAGAATGAATTCTGATTAAAACTGTGTTTTAGTTCTTGTATGGTTGTAGCCATCATCTATACATGTTGAATCAATCTTCAAATGAAATGACGTGTTTCTTGATAGTTTTGGAAGCAACCACTTCAAAATGAAGTGTTTCTTTGTAGTTTTTTCTTCTTATACTTAGAGTTGTTATTCCAAGCTGTTCTCTTATTCACAATGTGGAAAACATTGAATTCGTAGGATGTAGATTGGATAGACAGGCTAGCTTTGAAACATGTTAATCTCTGTGTCGGATATATATTGTTTAAAATCATGGCTCTCCTAAAAGCCTTTTATCTGACTTCTTCCTAAAGATTGTTCCTCTTATTGATCACTCTTATTGATCACATTAGAGGTAACCCTATATGATTTTTTTAAAGTAAGCTTCACTGAAAGCATTAATAGTTTAAACAATTCTATATGATTTTTTTTACTAGGATTATTGTTGCTTTAAAATTCTACACACTTTTAGATCTTAATGTGATTTGAATCGCTTGGCCCAACTAGAATCATAAAATCATAAGTTCTAGTACCATAGTTGGTGCTTTAGCAAAATGGAGAAAAAAGAAAAACAATGATAAAAGGGATTGAATATATGCTTCCATGGATTTGGGTTTGCTCAAATGGTGCATTATTAAATGCAAAATTTGAATGAATATTGTGGCTTATTAATAAGAAATGAAAGTCTCATTATTGACATGTTTTATTATAGTTCTGTTAATTTAGTTAGATGATGAAGTCTAGAAGTGCATCAATTCATGAACATCAATCAATGCCCATAAAGGTATTATGCATCCCTAATTAGTAAATCCCATCTCCTGCAAGAAGCAAGCCACAAAAACCATTTTCTTTCTTCTAATACTACATTCTCTAAATGTTATGCCCTCTGTCCTTTAATATGTTCCTATATATTTTGTTGATGGGAAAATTTTTCCAAGTTAAACTTTGAATTTACACAAGTATGACTCTATGGGCAGTCCTAAGAATGGTGTACAGATCCATTAGAGTCAAAATGTGGTAGTAACCTTTTTATGTGGCATAGATAACTTAGCTAATAAAAGAGTCTCTCTCAGTTTAGTATGCAAGAGCATGACACCAATAGAGAAGTAAGGAATATGGTCGAAGAAAAAAGGAAGAAGCAATGTAGAATATGAAGAAGAATAAGAGTAATAATAATGAAGATGTTCCAAAGCAGAAAGAGCGTCAGATAGTTTCATGGTCTTAAGAGGACACTTCTCATTTACTTCCTCTATTTTGTTCTTTCAATCACTTGACTGGTTGGTTTGTTTGATATTCAATGCATGGATTACTTGACTTGCAGGAAGATGATATACTTCGCGAGCTAATTCACATTCATGGAACCGAAAAGTATAGATTTTCTAATCAATTTTCATTTTTGTCATATTTATGTGATTAGAGGTCAATGTTGATGAATGAAATTGATGGTTTTTATTGGAATGTATGTTTGTAGTTCGCCTATCATTGCATCAAAATTCAAGGATAAACCAACCAGACAATGCCAAAGAAGGTTTCAACATAGCTTTACCTATGGCCTGAATGCAAGTTATAAAAATATTCCTATACATGAAAGGCATATTATGTAAATCTAGTTACATGAGTTTGTAAAAGCATGTGCTTGTATCATGGTTTATGAAAAGCATATTATGTAAATCTGGTTATATTATCTAGATTTTTTAAAGAACTTTGTTAGGTGCTTGTACTTGAAAGAATTGATGTACGAAGTTTATAATAAAAAATTATTTGCAACAACAAAAAATTCCTTGCTAAAAAGCTATTATTGTACTATTTATAAATGTCATTGAAAACTATTTGCTATGGTAATAAAATGGTCGCCAAAACACATCTCAGTAATTTTTCTTTGTTTTTTGCGACGGCTAAATCGCAATGGCCATAAGTAGTTTAGATGGTCGCAAATAATTTGCGACTGTTGTTTTGCCATTACAAAAAATATTTGCCATCCCCACATTCGCGTTCCCCATTTGCAGTTGCATGGGCCGTCGCAAAAAGTCTTTTACGACTGTATTTTTATTATTTGCGACAGTTTGTGACAGTTGCAAAAAGTACTTTTTCTAGTAACCATCTTCTCCTTTCTTACCCCTTCATCATTTCTATCCAAATAACCTTTCGATTTACCTCTTGGATCAACCACATTATTAGTCATCCCTCATTCCTTCTCATATCTTCTTACCTTCTCAAACTCTGCTTCTTCTCTTGAAGTTCTTTATTATCGCACCATATACCATTAGTTTTTTGAATTGCTACCTTGGCTGCTACTGGATAGTCAAATCTAATAAACCCAAACCTTGTTCTTGTGGGTTTCATAGTCTTACTTGCAATGAAAACATCTTTCACAATTCCAAACTTTGAATATAAGGAGAACAAACCTTTTGGATTCATTGACCAATGAAAACATCTTTCACAATTCCAAACTTTATGATTCTACTTGTCAACGCATGACTGTTTGAAACACTAAAACAGTCAGCACATGACTGTTTGAAACACTAAAACCTTAGAAAGCCGAGACATATATTACAATCACCACTTGAAATTACATCATTTTGATACGTGCATGGAAGAACCCACAACATAAAACTACTCGTATATTGCACATTATATGCATGCACTTTTATTATATATTTTTGTGATTTGAATTATATATTTTTATTAGATGACTTATGTAAGTTTTTGAAAATTTACGTAATTTTGTGAATTTAAAGCTTTCATGATTAGACTTATGTATATTTGTGTTTAAGTTATGTATTTTTATAAGATTACTTACGTAAGTTCCTAAAAATTTACATGATTTTGTGAATTATGCCTATGGTGTGCAACCCTTAACACCTAAACACTGATGCAGAGTGTTAGGTTTTATTTCTTGGCAAACCCATTTGACAAAACTCCTTTGAGTTGTAATTTTATTCGCATTTTTATTTCAGTGAGGCTATGAGTTGTTAGATGCGAATCCAACCCGAATCAAGCATTTCAGAGAAGTTTGTGATGATAAAGCTTTCAAGATTGCCACTTCGCTGATTATGACGGGGATCGAGCTGCCTGCCTGATGATAAAGCAAAATGCAAAAATGCATTCAAAGTTGCCTGTCCGATCATGTTTTTTTTTCCAGTTTTTCCATTTTTGGCCTTCCCGCTCGAGCGGGGAAAGGGACGCTCGAGCGGGGATTGGAAGCTCTCAGCAACTCTACAGTCGCCTGTAAAAATACTGGAATGTGTGATTTTACGCTCGAGCGGATGCTCCTACGCTCGAGCGCATCTCAGTTTGTTCGCACGCAGTTTTTGGTCAGTCCGCTCGAGCGGGCTGTGTTGAGCTCGAGCGGAGATCGCGGGACAGATTCTATAAATTCGCGTGTTGGGTCAGATTTTAGGATAACTGCTCCAGATCTTCTTTTTGGTTTCTAGGGTTTATATCTGGGGATACTTTGGGAGTTTTCTTTGATGTTTTTATTGAGTATTCAACTCATGATCTAAAGAGAGTACATCAAAGGTTTGTTTGTTATACACAAAAGAGAGAGTTATTCTTCAGTTGTGGATTCTGAAGAATTCGAGCCTGAAGCTTTGGTGGAATCCGGAGTGGCTCATCAGAAAGACAATTCCGTGGTGAAGATGGGGTTGGAAGAGGCACATAGAGGTTGGTTCAATTAGGCGTTGTGGATTCGCTAGGTAATTGAGAGTATACCTGTGTAATTCCTTTAATTCTTCTTAGTGGATTGTTCTTGTGGCTGTTGCCCGTGGTTTTTTTATCACAGTTGGAGGTGTCCAATTGTGGTTTTTTCCACGTTAAATCACTGTGTCTCTTTGTCTTGTTTGTTTGATTGTTTGATTGTTTGATTGTTTGATTGGGATTGTTATATTCTGCTTAAAATTGATACATAATCACAAATCAACATCTAGGGGATTTATAGATTTTTCAATTGGTATCAGAGCAGGTCGTTCTATTTTTTTTAAAAAAAATATATATATATATTTTCTTTTAGAACGAGATCTTGTTTGATTTGTGATAATGGATACAATTCGTGAAGGAAATTCTATGGTTCGACCACCCCTACTTGACGGATCCAATTATCCTTTTTGGAAAGCTCGGATGAGATCTTTTTTAAAATCTATTGATGAAAAAGTTTGGCAATCCGTCATGAATGGGTGGACTGAACCAACAATTACTGTTGATGGAGTTACAATCCCCAAACCAATTGATCAGTGGGACACAACTGATTACCAAAATAGTAGCTGGAATAGTAAAGCTATCAATTCTCTCTTTTGCGCTGTCACACCTGAAGAATTTAGTCGTATTTGTAATTGTGAAGTCGCAAAAGAGGCTTGGGATATCTTACAAACTATTCATGAGGGCACTCATTCTGTGAAACGTTCAAAACTTCAAAGGCTCACATCTAGTTTCGAAAACCTTTCAATGAAAGATAGTGAGACCTTTGATGAATTTTATGCGAAGTTGAGTGACATTGTAAATTCCAGCTTCAATTTAGGTGAAAAAATTCCAGAATCCAAAGTTGTGGGAAAAATTTTGAGATCCTTGCCCGATCGGTTCCAACCAAAAGTTACGGCTATTGAGGAGGCTCAAGATGTTGACAACCTCAAGCTGGATCAGTTGGTTGGAAACCTTCAAACTTATGAAGCACATAGGAATTTCAAAAAGAAACAAAAAGATATTGCTTTTAGTAGTGCTCATAAAGTTAGAGAGGATTCTGATGAGGATTGTGATATAGATTCCAAGATTATGGCTGCTTTTGTTAAACAATTTAAAAAATCTTTTTTGAAAAAGAATCCTAATCTTTTGGAATCTACTCATTCTCATAAATCTAAAGGCAAAGATAAACTCAAAATTAATCCTATAGCCAAGAAGGAGAAAGGAAAGATACAAGAGAACTCTGAAAGACTCCAATGCTATGAATGCCAAGGATTTGGCCACTTTACTTCAGAATGCCCTACTCGATTGAGGAAGAAGAAAGCCCTCGCTATCACTTGGGATGATGAATCAGAATCTGATAAAGATGAAAGTGACAATGAAGGTCAAGGCGAAGAGGGTCATAAACAATTTCTTGCTTTCATGGCGGCTTCTGAAGCTGAAGGACAAACAGATTCTCCAAAGAGGTCAGTTGAGAATATCACTGATGATGAATCCTCGGAGAGCGATCATGAAGAGCTTGAGCAAGCCTATGAAAAGTTGTATAAGGAGTCTCTTAACTTATTCAAGTTGAATGACAAACTCACAAAGAAACTCAAAGCATGTGAAAGTGAGAATGTCAAACTTAAGGAAGAGATTTCGGAGGCCAGGATTAATGCCATCAAGGTAGCTGATGATCGACAAGTTCTTTGTGCAAAACTGTTGACTTGTAAGACAGAGAGGAATGAACTGCTGCAAACCCATGCCATGTATGAAGAAAAGATTGAATCTCTCGAGATGTCACAAGTTACTTTGGAAGAACTAATGATCAAGAAAGAGGAAGAGCTCAAGTGTGCTATGGCTACCATTGGTCTTTGGAACAGAGGATCAAAGACTTTGGAGGATATCATTGGATCTCAACAAATGAGTTGTGACAAGCGTGGCGTTGGCTTTGGTGGTAAGAAAGATCAAAAACAGAATGCTTCAACATCTCATGATACAAGAACTCAAGGAAAGGGAGAACAAAAATTTCAACATAAGGATGGACTTCTCAAACTTCCTAGAGTTGGTAAGGTAAAAGAAAAGAAGGTACACCCTAGACTCCCTGTTTTTATTTGTCATCATTGTGGTATGCATGGTCATATTCGCCCTTATTGTTATAAGTTGCATGGGAGAGTGCCTCAAAAGGGTAGAAATTCGACTTACATGTCTAGGCGGAATACCAAGATTCATGAGGGTGTTCACTACACCACGACACTTACCAAGACCGCTAGACCTGATTTTGTTAAGACCAAAAAGATTTGGGTGAGAAAACTTGATTTGTGTTAATTTGTTTATTTGTTTTAGTTTTTGGTTTTTTGTGTGTTTTTTTTTTTTTTTTAAAAAAAATGTGCTTGTTTGTTTTTTGTCTTGCTTTGGTTAAGAAAAAATTGAAAAAAAAAAAATCCCAAAAAGATTTTCTTAGTATGGTTTTGCAAGCTTGAAATTTTTTGAGTGGTCCTTGGTGCATATTGGATTTGATGAGAATATCCATCACCTGTTAATATATGTGTGCTTTCTGTGGTCATTACTCATTTTGGAGTGTGTGTTTTTGATAAGTATGTCTCATTCTGTACACACTCTTGGATTAGCAAATTTTGGAGTCTTCCGCCATAGTGATTATTTTTTTTTTTTTTGGACTTCTGGCATTGTATCTTTTGCTTTTCTAGAGGAATTGACCTATACTAGCATAACATGGGTGATGTTGAGTCTCTTAACCACCTACCATCCTTTTGCATCTCCATGGCTTTCCCCTTAATTCTTTGCAGTCTAGCCATGAGGAAAAGGCTACCTCAGAGTCACCAACCAGGCCATCCTTATTATATCCATGCTTCTCTGGTTCGGTTTCCATACTCTTGAGCGTGTCAGCCACCAATGATTGTGCAAAAGAAAAAGAAAAAGAAAGAGAAGAAGACAAAATATGCAAAAGAAAAAAAAAATGTGCAAAAGAAAGAAAAAAAAAAGAAAAAAGATTCATTGATTGAGGGGGAGCCTCCGCCTTTACTCACCAAATACCCCTTGATTCCTAGTGGTTTGACTTTCCTTTGTCGTGCTTAAGATTCTCTTGTCAGAGGTCCGGCTTTCATATCACTACTAGGATTGAATCTAGTGTTTGTCGAACTCCAAGAGTCACACACACACTTTTCTCATGGGATCTATGCTTTTCACATAATGCATCACTTTTTTTCATGAGGAATTTTCTACAGACTGTGCACATTGTGTTTTCTTCTAATGGTGCTTCTTGGATAATCTTATGTGTTTTAAGGTACTAATCTGAAATTTCTGGATTGCTCCACCATATTATTTTTGTCGATTTCTTCTTGTTCACTGTTTTCATTGTTTGTGGTTGCTTTCAGTGAGGGGGAGTTTGGTTCATCTTGTTTTGGCTTGGTAAGGAAGTTTGGTTTCTCTTTGTAAGAGTTGTTTAGCATGAACACTTTGATATGTTTGGAAAGGGAGATTGGCTATATGTTTTGCATGTTGCTATGCACTATTTGCCCTTCTTGTATGTTTCTGATATTTACATCGTCATATCATTGTTTGTGTGGTTTATGATCTTGCGTTTGTTGTTTGAGTGTTGTTTTTCATGAGTCTTAGTTTTCATCTATTCATGTTTTCCATCTCATGTTTCACGATAATCGTGTCATATGTCTCTTGCTCTTTCATATACTCTTGTGGGACTAATAGTTGTTTTGGAGATTGTGGCACTAATAACTGTTTTGCAGATCATGACCTTAAGAAAGAAGTTGGCTTTTGTTGGCTGTAATGGGTTGGGGTGTTTAGGATTTTATTTGTTAGGTGTGTTTTGTCACGGCATTGCCAAAGGGGGAGATTGTTAGGTTTTATTTCTTGGCAAACCCGTTTGACAAAACTCCTTTGAGTTGTAATTTTATTCGCATTTTTATTTCAGTGAGGCTATGAGTTGTTAGATGCGAATCCAACCCGAATCAAGCATTTCAGAGAAGTTTGTGATGATAAAGCTTTCAAGATTGCCACTTCGCTGATTATGACGGGGATCGAGCTGCCTGCCTGATGATAAAGCAAAATGCAAAAATGCATTCAAAGTTGCCTGTCCGATCATGTTTTTTTTTCCAGTTTTTCCATTTTTGGCCTTCCCGCTCGAGCGGGGAAAGGGACGCTCGAGCGGGGATTGGAAGCTCTCAGCAACTCTGCAGTCGCCTGTAAAAATACTGGAATGTGTGATTTTACGCTCGAGCGGATGCTCCTACGCTCGAGCGCATCTCACAGAGAAAAAAAAAATCCCTCTCCCACACTCTTCTTCTGCGTCTGTCTTCACCCTTTCAAGAAATCAAGCCTTACGGTTTCAATAATTTTGTAGCTTAAATTCTGAAAATATGAGACCCATTGAAAATATATTTTAAATATTATATATATATATATATATATATATGATAATAGGAAATTGATTGTTCGTGAAATTATTTTTAAGAGAGTTCAGGCGAGGATTTCTCTGGCTTTTAAAACAAGCATCAGTCACAATTGGATTGGGTTTTGATTGTGTACACTAGTTAGAGCATCTCTTTTTATTTTATTTTATTTTTTAGCTAAAACAGTGAATAAAGTAAATTATAAAATTTCAATTTCATCAAATTAGCTATCAAGTTAGTTATTTTAATTTTGATAATTTTTATGCAACAAATGTCCTTAGTAGTTTTGGCTAGTTAAACATTAAAAGATATTATTTTTGATATGTTAGAGTTACTTGTACTTGAGTTTATAAAAGATAATTTAAAATAAAAATTGCATTTAAATAATGTAGGCTAAAATAAAATGTTTGTTAAGAGTGCATTGAAAAAGTGTATAGCTGAAATAAAAAAGTTAACTTTTGAATTAAAATATAATAAAATTTTAACTAGCTTTATAAAAATGTTCTAAGATGGGTTTGATGGCAGTAAAGTACGCATATTTCAATCTATGATCATTTTGGTGTTTGATGTTTGTTTTTCTTAATCGTGTTTAATTTTTTTGATTTAGGTGAATTAAAAATACATTATTTGAGATTTGTTTGAAATACAAATTATTTCCCATGATACGAAAAATTATAAATATTCCATTGTCGAAATTTTTTATTTAATAGAATTAACTAAAAAAGAGAAATTCATAACTGCTCTCCGATATAATAATAAAATTGCCTAAATTATTAACTGAAACATATTTATGATATCATTAAAAAATATTAATTAGCTTGATAACTTATTAATAAAAGGACATTTGTTATGAAATTAAAAAAACTTCAAAAGACGTACGGTATGTAATTTTCAAAACCAAAAAAGATAATTTGTATATAAAAGAAACTTCAAGGGTGTATTTATAATTTATCCTTTGATTTATGTTTTCAAGGGGTTGAAATTGAGGGTCTGGTTTAGATGGGTGTTAAAAAAGAAATAGAAATTGGGTTTGCTAGTCTAGGCTCTGTTCAGAGAGAAAATGCAAATAGGGAGAGAAAAAAGAGACTCTTTGGGGGATTTTATTTTATTTTATTTTTTGAGTAATAGTAGAGATCTAAATATTTATATTCATAAATTCATGCATAATCATAAAATATAGGAGTTTAGTCTACCATCAT
Organism: Camellia sinensis; assembly: GCF_055761805.1. Taxonomy (NCBI): domain Eukaryota; kingdom Viridiplantae; phylum Streptophyta; class Magnoliopsida; order Ericales; family Theaceae; genus Camellia; species Camellia sinensis. The sequence continues at coordinate 69,393,357 of NC_138972.1, forward strand.
TAAGTATGTAATACATTATTTCTTTTAGTTATTCAGTCCTCAAATTATTCCTATCTTGTTACCCCTGATCACAGACTCGAGTCATGGGATTTAAGGCATGATAGATAAGAGGTCTTATCAAGGATAACACTGGGTGTGTGTGAGAGAGATTGCTTGTAAGAGAGGGAGTGACAGAAAACTATAGAGGGAGGATAGAGGCCGGTGCTGCGCAAACATGATGGTCAAGGGAACTGTTAGAGAAAATATATGGTTCCCTACCAGTAAATCAATCAAATGGGAATAAAAATTAATATAGAAAAGTTAAATTAAAAGCAACACAAAAATTTTTACGTGGTTCTCTCAATGTGAGGTACGTCCACGGGATCGAAATCTGATTCCACTATCAACCAAAAAGTTTCCAAACAATTACAAACGAAACACGAATAGTCTCACAAAATTACCCTTAGATGAATTCCAAGTAATCACAAATAAATAAGAGGAAAGACCTCACCAAATAGATAAACAAAAGTCTTCGAAACCAGAATTGAAGAAGACCCAAAATAATAACCCAAATTATCTTCAAAACAGAGACCGTAGCAGCATTAAATCACATACAAAGAAACCACTGAATTTGATCTGACACTGTTGCTCCTCCACACAGCCAAAGCCACCAAATTAAATTAAATCAAATCTATTGTATTAAGCCACTGCCGCCACACACCAAAACACACAAAACAATATATATATATATTGTTAAATCTTGAGTTTGTTTTACCAAACCCTAGTTGTTACCAAACTGAATTGGGTCTCCACAAATTAGATATAATATATAAAATATATTATACCTAAACCAAACCAAACCAAACCAAACCAAATTAAAATTCTTTTAACAAACCAATTGGGTCTCAAACTCCAATAAGGAGATATACCCCAACAATTCTCCCCCTATCGACTTAGGTGAAGACCTCAACCATAACCGCCAAAGTTCGACACTTTAAATGTTTGCCCCTCGACAAAGTCTTAGTTAACATATCCAAAATATTATCATCTATGTGAACCTTTTCAAGTTGCAACAATTTCGAATCTAACACATCACGCATCCAGTGGTATCTCACATCAATGTGTTTCGATCTCGAATGAAAAGTAGAATTTTTACTCAAGTGAATCGCACTTTGACTATCACGATAAAGCACATACTTTTCTTGCTTCAAACCCAACTCTTGCAAAAATTTCTTTAACCGTAACTCTTCTTTGTAAGCTTCCGTAATGGCAATAAATTCAGCTTCGGTTGTTGAGAGAGCAACATATTTTTGTAATTTAGATTGCTATGCCACAGCTTCCCCTGTAGATGTCATCAAATACCCCAAAGTAGATTTCCTAGAATCAACATCACCGGCCATGTCAGAATCCATGAACCCATCAAGCATCGACTTACCATCCCCAAAACACAAACACACCTTTGACGTCCCTCGAAGATATCTTAAAATCTATTTTACCGCTGCCCAATGTTCTTTACTCTGATTAGAGAGAAAATGACTCACTACACCAACAGCGTGAGCAATATTTGGCCTTGTACAAACCATGGCGTACATCAAAGAACCAACTGCTGAAGCATAAGGAACTTTCAACGTCTCTTCTTTGTCTTTTTCACTTGTAGGACATTGATTCGAACTAAGCTTGAAGTGACCCGCAAATAGACAACCAACTGGTTTTGCTTTATCCATGTTGAACCTCTCAAGAACTTTCTCAATTTAGCTTTCTTGAGACAACCAAATCAGCCATTTTTTGCGATCACGAACAATTTTCATACCAAGTATTTGCTTTGCCGGTCCCAAATCTTTCATAGCAAAAGACTTACTCAACTCTAATTTCAAACTGTTAATCATGGTAGAATCTTGACTCACAATTAACATGTCATCAACATAAAGTAAAAGAATAATAAATTTATCATCCGAAATTTTTTTCACAAACAAACAATGGTCCGAAGTGGTTTTAGAAAAACCATTATTCATCATGAAAGAGTCAAATTTTTTGTACCATTGCCGCGGGGCTTGCTTGAGGCCATACAAACTTTTCTTCAATTTGCAAACAAATTTCTTTTTCCCTTTTTTCACAAAACCTTCCGGTTGCTTCATGTAAATTTCTTCTTCAAGATCACCATGAAGAAATGCAGTCTTTATATCAAGTTGTTCAACTTCAAGGTTCATACTTGCAGCCATGCCAAGTACAACCTGAATAGAAGACATCTTCACAGCCGGCAAGAAAATCTCATCAAAGTCAATACCTTTCTTTTGCCCAAAGCCTTTCACAACAAGACGTGCCTTGTACCTCAGGTTCTTGCCATCATTCTTCAATTTGAAGACCTACTTATTTTTCAAAATTTTCCTCTCCTTAGGCAACTTCACTAAATTATAGGTGTGATTTTCAAATAAGGAATTCATCTCCTCTTCCATAACCTTTTACTGATCACATTTCTTTGCATGCTCAATTGCTTTTTGGTAGCTCTCAGGCTCCCCTTAATCGGATATCAATACAAATTCATTGAGAGGATACTTTCTCGAAGGTTGCCGGTCCCTTGTAGATTTTCTCAACTCAAGTTGTGGTGGCGGTTCTTGAGTTGGATGCTCTTCCTCAATTTCAGGCTCAACTTTATTAGGATTAGCATCATCCTCCACATCTTCAATAGGTGGCTTCACATCTTCCCTAATTTCATCATCAACTAAAGATGAAGGTGATGGATCCATGTCAATGAGAGCACTAGTTTTTGGCTCTGGTTGATCACATTTGCCAAAGTCTTCAATTGTTTGATCTTCAAGAAAAACAACATCACGGCTTCGAATGACTTTCTTGTCGACCAGATCCCACAATCTATACCTGAATTCATCATACCCATAGCCAACAAAAATATATTGTCTTGACTTGCTATCAAGCTTGGACCTCTCATCTTTTGGAATGTGAACAAAGGCTCGGCAACTAAACACTCTCAAGTGCTCATAAGACACATCTTTACCGGTCCAAACTCTTTCTGGAACATCACTATTTAAAAGATAAAAAAGAGACAAATTGATCACGTCAACTGCTGCCCTCATTGGCTCACCCCAAAAAGATCTTGGCAATTTAGCTTGTGAAAGCAAACACCTTGTTCTTTCCACAATGGTGCGGTTCATCCTCTCGGCAACGCCATTATGTTGAGGAGTCTTCTTAACTGTCTTTTGGTACCGAATGCCTTGGCTGCGACAATACTCATCAAATGGCCCAATGTATTCACCACCATTGTCTGATCTGATGCACTTCAATTTCTGCCCTGTTTCTCTTTCAACAGTGGCCTGAAAATGCTTAAATACTTCCAGAACTTGGTCTTTAGTTTTTAATAGAAAAGCCCAAACTTTCCTTGAATAATCATCAATGAAAGTAACAAAATAAAGTGCACCACTATTGTAACAAGCCCGCGGGGGACCCTCGCTACAGCTCGGACTCGACTTTTCGCAGTCACGGTTCTAAATCTGAACCAAAGAGTCCAAATCCGGCAAATCGTTTTAAGAAAACAGATTTTTGAAAGAAGTGCCAAACATGGACTGCTTTGCCAGATACAGAGTCGCCACCTAAATATTTTATTTTGGGAAATTTAGGAAACCCTGACTCGGTGCCAAAAGGCCACGTGTCCGTCATCACCAAAGTTGCCTCGGCTCGGGAACTTGGGTACGATTGGGGAAGGTCACTTCGTGAGCACCCCCGCTCGCCCGGTCATAGACCGGCCTCTACTAACCATGATATCAATTTTTGAAAACATTGTATGTTCTTATTCCGGTTATTAGCCTAGGTTACTATGTGATGCACACAGCATATAAGTATAGACCGGGTCGCCCGAATTGGAACAAAACATTTCATGCTTGTTTATTTGAAAATGGTTTGATGATGCTACTCGCAAGTAGGCTAAGACGTGGATTTGCCACCCCCAGGTGGGCTTTTGGAAAAGATGGTTTTGCCACTATCTAGTGGGCTTAAAACAAACATTTGATGAATTGTCCCAATTCAAGTAACCCAACCTTCACCCACAGGCATTCAGGCAGTTATATCACATAAGCATATAGCCTCATGGTAAGCAAGCTATTCATTGCAGTCACTCACACGCATGCAAGGATGCTAAAGCATAAAACTTACCGTGTACTCCAAGCCAAAATGGAAATTACATTAGAAATCATGCATGATCCTAAGTATACAAAAATGCCTAATGCAACACATGCAAAATGCAACTATAGCAGGCTCGGCTATTCTAAACATGGCATATGAAATGCTACAGCTAACATATATTCAATTTGGAATTGAAAGTACAATGCAGTTAGTATGATGCGCCGAGCCCGGTGCATGCAATACATACGAATGATGCAGACATGCTGTCATACTGTATGCTAATTTAAACATGCCCTAATCTAACCATCAAAAGCGGATAAATAAAAGGGAGAAAGACGTGGGGTTGGAAGACATACAACACACTCACACACACTTATTACAACATTGCCCTCGCGCAGAGGGTCCGAATAAATAATACAGTCCAAATATTACAGTCCCCAAAATAAAAGAATATTACAGTCCAAAATATTACAGAATTCTAATTAATTAATGAATTAACTAGAAAGCAAATAAACTGGCGTGCAAGCCAGGGACTGCCTTGCTTCTGGTGGATGATGCATGTCCGGACTGTCTTGCGCGGAAATCCACCGGAATGCCCCAATTAGCCTCTGTTTACACCTGTTCTTGAAATGCGTGCCAAGCCCCAAAAGTTTGCTGATTCCTGGTTTTGCTGTAACAGAGAGCAGGAAAGGGGCATAGCAATGTATTTGCACAAATATATGCATGTCTCGATCCTCGTGCCACCAATCACGCATACCGAGGCATGATGGCAGAGGAGTCGAAATGCACAACTCAATATAGGATGAATGCACATGAAACTACAGCTAAAACCTAACTCCATCATGGATAATCCGGAGTGTCGGTGACTGGGGAATTGAGACACATTCCGTCACTCGGAGTACGAAATGTACCTCGTTTCCCGTGCCCGGGCTAACTCCTATTCCGGACATGATGCAATATGCATGATATGCATGAAATGCAACTAATATATAATCCTAACATACTCAATGCTATGAAAATGAGGTGCCTCGAAATATGTGCACGCGGGCACGCAAACCGAGAAAATGACGGAATGCTGAAAATGAGGTGCCTCGAAATGCGTGCACACGGGCACGCAAACCGAGGCGATGATATGTGCAATGAAAATGAGATGCCTCGAAATGCGTGCACGCGGGCACGCAAACCGAGGCGATGACAAATGTAATGAAAATGGGATGCCTCGAAATGCGTGCACGCGGGCACGCAAACCGAGGCGATGACAAATGCGATGAAAATGAGATGCCTCGAAGTACGTGCACGCGGGCACGCAAACCGAGGCGATGACAGATACAATGAAAATGAGATGTCTCGAAATGCGTGCACGCGGGCACGCAAACCGAGGCGATGACAAATGCGATGAAAATGAGATGCCTCGAAGTACGTGCACGCGGGCACGCAAACCGAGGCGATGACAGATACAATGAAAATGAGATGCCTCGAAATGCGTGCACACGGGCACGCAAACCGAGGCGATGGCAGATATAATGAAAATGAGATGCCTCGAAATGCGTGCACACGGGCACGCAAACCGAGGCGATGGCAGATACAATGAAAATGAGATACCTCGAAATGCGTGCACACGGGCACGCAAACCGAGGCGATGACAGATACAATGAAAATGCGATGTCTCGAAATGCGTGTACGCGGGCACGTAAACCGAGGCGATGCTAAAATGACATGGCAATGACAAATGGGCTTATACCAACATGAGTGAGCCTCAGCCACACTCACATGGGATGCCAGCGGATAAAAATGGAGTGCCTCGAAATGCGTGCACACGGGCACGCAAACCGAGGCAATGATGAAATGACATGGCAATGACAAATGGGCTTATACCAACATGAGTGAGCCTCAGCCACACTCACATGGGATGCCAGCGGATAAAAATGGAGTGCCTCGAAATGCGTGCACACGGGCACGCAAACCGAGGCAATGATGAAATGTGATGAAATATGGCCAAAATGATATGCAAGCATGCCAATGGAATTTCAGCAACGAAATATGGGGGAAAACAGTCCCGAAATGAAGCGAAATGACATGAAATGCAAGGAAAAGTCCCGAAATGCAACATTAAGCACCCGAAATGGCCTATAGCCATGCCATACATGCATAATATGGACATGAAATGCAAAGACAGAAGCTAGACAGTCCCAAGAGATGCACTTTCACAGTTATGAACATGGCCAAACAGCAAGCATAGATAAGGGAAACATAGCATGCAAGAATAGGGGCCAAAAGAGGGGTAAAGAAGCAAGTGGTATAACAAAAACCCAAACTGAAAAATTTCCTTCTACAACATTGAAGATGGACCAAAAATATGAACATTTACAGTATATGGCAGTCTCAAAATCAGTATACAAATATTCTAAAAATGTGATGTAAAATGAAGCTCAAAAGGTGCTAAAACATGAAGTATACAAAATAATCACCAAACAGAAAAAAAGTGTGAATGAAACATGAAGTATAGGCCAAAACAAGGCTATTTTCAGTTCGGACCAAGGTCCAAAAACAGAAGCAAAGAGGGCTATCAACTCATGCAAAAATGAGGCCAAATAAGGGATTGAACTACAAGTGACACATGGAGACACCAAACAAGGTTGAGCCCTTCTTCAATGTTGAAGAGGGGCTCAAAATAAGCCTAATATCAGTTTATAACATGCTCGAAAATAAATTGCTCATGGGTCAAAAATAGCATGCAAATCTATGACATACAAGATGGTCAATGAAGCAAGTGTATTATGGAGGGCTCAAACAGGGTTGAGCCCTTAATGAAAAGTGAAGATGAGCTCAAAAGATGACCCTTTTCAGTTAGGGCCGGAGCTTGAAACAAAAAGGAAGTGAGGCTTATAAATGAATCAAGAAAAAGGGTCAAAAGGGTAAAAGTGTTACTTACCCTTGAAGATTCAAACTTTTGTTGCTTCTTGGATGGATTTGCAGCTTCTTTAGCCTTCAAGAATCCTTCTTTGCTGCTGGAGATGAGGTGGTGGTGGTAGAGCTTGGTGGTGTAGAAGGAATGGAGCTTAGGGACTTAGGGTTTTTTGAAGAAATGAGAGGTATATCAATGGAGTTAGGTATGGAGCCTTGAAGATGAATTTTTCCAACCTCTATAACCAACAATGGCAGCTGGTTATATGGACAAGAAGATGGTTGTAAAGGTGGGGCATAAAGGAGAGCAAAATTTCCCCAAAAGGGCCCCCCCGGATGCAGATATTTTTGGGAGAAAACCAAGGCACAGCTGGAATGCACTCAACCTGAAGAAACAGGCCGGCCTGTTACTTTTTCTGCAGATGGCCGGCCAGCCACTTAACATAGCCGGCCGGCTAGGTCAAAGAAAAAAATGGCCGACCGGCCAGAAAAAATGGCCGGTCACCCCCTAGGATGAAGCCCCAGAAGTTAGCTTTCCAATGGCGCAAACCTTGCATTAAAATTCCTCCTGTAGAAAACGTTATGCCCTTTTCCGTGAAGCCGCGCAGATTCAGTCCAAGCGGACTTCAACCAACCACATCTCTCCCCCCCGGACTTGGACTTGGGAGATTCTTGAGTGCAAAATGAAGCCCTGGAAGTAAGCTTTCCAATGGTGGTGGCCTCATATCTTAATTCCTCTTGTGCAAAGAGTTACGCCCGTTTCGGTGAAGCCGCGCAGCTTTTTCTCCTTCCCGGATTCATGCTGAACCACTTTTGACCAAAAAGAAGTTGGCTTTTCGGCAAAATTACTAGCCTCCCACCAAATTTTGGTGTCCTCTCATGTGTGTAGATCACATATATGTGGTTTGGGGTTGGCAACAGTGACTCCAGGGTGTTCAACATTGCATTTGAAGAGGAGGGGCAAAAATGGAAAGAAAAATTAATGGCCGGCCATAAACTTTTAGGGTCCTCCCAAGTGTGTAGATCACAGTTATGTGGTTGAAAGTTGGCAACACTACCCCTAGGGTGTTCAACATTAGCCCGGAAGTGCGAAAAACGGGCGCCGGGAGGCTCCGGAGGAGAGATAACTGGTTGCTGCAACAATTGCTGGCCTCCCACCCTTCAGTGACCTTCCCTGTGATAAAACAGAGGTACCTGCCAAAAATGAACGAAAACCGTTGCAAAACGAATGTTCCGGGGCCAAAACACGCAGTTCGGGGTCCCGAAAATGGGCTGTTAAGCATCAAAAATGGCATTCGACCTCGAAGTGGGTTTCTCAACCCCCAGTGTCCCTCAAAAGGGAGAAAATAAGATGTATGCCAAAAATCAGAGCAAACGGAGATGGTTAGGCGGTCCCGAACTGAGGCACACGGCCTGACGGCTCCGAAAACCGGAAACCGGGCTCCGAAATGGGAAAAATGGCCTACGGCCACCAAATGTAGCCTACGGACATTGAGAGATGGTCTACGGGACCTCTCCCTCCCCTTAGGAAAAGAAACAGAGAAAACCGAGTCTGGTTCGCAAACCGAGGCAAGGCACCGAAGAAGGTCCGGAAATCTGGAGGCGGGGCTCGCAGCCAAGACTCTGAAACTTCTGAACGAGCACATCATGCAACATCACCAAGCGCTCAATCGGTGACGTCTGAGTCTTAAGGTCGGTCAAAAATGGGGTGTCTACAACTATGTGTTCTAAATTTTAAAGGACCACAAACATCCAAATGAATCAACTCCAAAATATTTTCTTTTCTAGAAGCAACATTTTTATAAAAAGAAACTCTATGTTGTTTACCCGCCAAACAATGAACACAAGTTTTGAGATGTGTACCTTTCAAATCGGGTAGAAGCTCTTTCTTGAAAAAAACTTGTAGCCCTTTTCACTCATATGGCCAAGCCGCTTGTGCCACAATTCGGCAGAAGTATCATCTTTAAGTGCATTGACAACACCTTTACAAATTTTTCCTTGCATCAAATAAAGTGTATGAGTCTTCTTGCACTTAGCCACCACCAAAGAACCCTTTGTGAGCTTCCATATTCCATCACCAAATTTGTTGTTGAAGCCTTCATCATCTAGCTTCCCAGTAGAGATCAAATTAAGGCGAATGTCGGGAACATGCCTCACATCTTTAAGCAACAACTTGCAGCCCAAATTTGTTTCTAAGCAAATATCACTCATGCCGATAATCTTGGACAAACCTTCATTACCCATTCGAACAGAACCATAATCTCCTTTGGTATAGGTAGTGAAGAAATCAACTCGAGAAGTCACATGAAAAGAAGCACCAGAATCAATCACCCAATTGCTCTCTTGGCCCACAAAATTGATACAATCATCTTCACAAACGACTATGAGATCACCATTGGTAGTAACTGCTGTTGTGTCTTCTTGCTTCTTATCCACACTTTTATCACACCTTTTCTCCTTGTTCCTTTTCAAAAGATGGTTCCTTTTCAAAGAAAGACATTGAGTGCTATATTTTCATAGAAGCAAGTTGGTTAACAATACTCTTTATTTCATTCAGATGTTCTGGAATAGGGCTGCCCTCTTTATATTTTAAATTAACCAACTTACAAAACATAAAAGCTTTATTTGTGGATGATTTCCTATCATAAAGGCCTTCTAATTTTTTCCATAAATCATGTGCCAAAGTTTCAATAGCAACATGATGAAACACACTGTCATCAATCCATTGACGGATAACACCAATGACTTTTCAATTAAGCCTATTCCATTTATCATCTTTCATACCCTCGATAATCACCCTCAATGGGTCCATACAAATCTTTACAAAATAATAGGTCCTTCATTTTAGTTTTCCAAGTTACCCAATTGCTTCCATTGAAGCTAGACATACGACCCACATTCCCCTCCATGGATTTACACAAATAAATAAACCCAAATAAACCGTAAGCTCTGATACCAGTTGTTAAGGAAAATATATGATCCCCCACCAGTAAATCAATCAATGGGAATAAAAACTAATGCGGAAAAATTAAATCAAAAGCAATACAAGAATTTTTACGTGGTTCCCTTAACGTGAGGTACGTCCACGAGATCGAAATCCGATTCTACTATCAACCAAAAAGTTTTCAAACGATTACAAACGAGACACGAATGGTCTCACAAAACTACCCTTCGATGAATTCCAAATAATCACAAATAAACAAGAGGAAAAACCTTACCAGATAGATGAACAAAAGTCTTTGAAACCAGAGTTGAAGAAGACCCAAAATAATAACCCATATTATCTTCGAAATAGAGACCGTAGCAGTATTAAATCACATACAAAGAAACCACCGAATTTGATCTGACACTATTGGTTCTCCACACAGCCAAAGCCACCAAATTGTATCAAATCTATTGTATTAAGCCACTGCCGCCACACACCAAAACACACAAAACAATATATATATATATATATATATATTGTTAAATCTTGAGTTTGTTTTACCAAACCCTAGTTGTTACCAAACTGAATTGGGTCTCCACAAATTAGATATAATATATAAAATATATTATACCTAAACCAAACCAAATTAAAATTCTTTTAACAAACCAATTGGGTCTCAAACTCCAATAAGGAGATATATCCCAACAGGAACAAGAACAAAGGATTAGAGGTGCTATTCACACAGTATTTGTGGATGATCTACCAAAATCTATGGATCCAAAAGGGTGGTATGCACTATTTACTAAGTTCGAGGTTGTGAGGGATATGTTCATTCCAAACAAAAGGAGGAAGATGCCGCGATCAAGATTTGGATTTGTACATTATAGTTGTCCAGTGGAAGCAAGAATGGCAGTTCAGAAAGCAAATGGACTATGGTGTGACAACAGAACATTGAAGGTAAAAGTAGTAGAGTTTGTTAAAGGTAAGGAAGTTAGACAGGGGCCATCAGAGATATCAGTTGATAGGAGAGGTGTAGGTAGTACTAGTTGGGCTCCTGTTGCAGTACAAGGAAGAAAGTCATATGCCCAAGCTGTGAGTAGAAGAGGACTAGCAGCCAATACAAGTATAACCATAAGTGGCAGCAAAATTTTGAAGGGTTGTGTGATTCTATCAAGCTTAGGATTGCAATGTGGGTCAAAACCTCAAGGCTCTCCTTGAAGTACTCAATGAGTGATTATTTATAATTTACAACAAGTTAAACTCTGCATATAGGGTGTTAGTTGAATTGCTGTTGGGTGTGGTTGCTGCTAGTTTGAATTTTGGATGTGGTCTATTGTCGTGTGTAGTAGCTGATGTTTATTCATTTATCTTGTTATGTTGTTTGTTGTGTGACTGCCTCGTGCCCCTTTTTCAAGTACTTAGTGAGTGTCATTATGTATAAGCTACAAAAGTTAAACTCTGCATATAGGTGTGGCTGCTACTACTTTGAATATTGGGTGTGGCCTGTTTATTGTGTGGCTACTGCTACTTTATTCCTCTGCTTTGTTCAGCTAGTGTTGGTTCCTCACCAACATTGTGCTTTGTCTATATTTCTTTCTTTCTTCTTTCTTCTTTATTGATATAATCTCATGTGAAATGTATGTTTTCTTCATCAATAAAGATTTTGTTTTACTGGAAAAAAAAAAAAGTATGTAATAAATTAAAAATTGACACATATTCTACTATATCATTGTAAAGAGAATTATGAATACCTTTTGAGCATCTCAAATATTTTTCATTTTTTTCCCTCTACATCTCTCGCTTTGTGTTCTCTATGTCTACTGAATAGATGCAAGCCCTTAGATGTTGTTTTAGACACGTGTGTGGTGGATAAAATTTGCCTGGAGGTGAATGGACTAAAAAAGTATGGAGATGAACAACTCCCGACATTATTAGATATTAATGATACAAGAATCATAATTTAAGGACTAAATATATAATTAACCCCATTATTAAATAACCAAAGGAAATGTGCATCATATACATTAAGGAATTGTGGTTGTTATTTTAGTTATGATTAAAAATGTCTTTGGTTACGTCTCAGGTAATATTGGGTTATGACTCGTTTTGGTATTAATTATAACTCATTATAATGTTAGTTATTATCCATTGTAGTTATTATTTTAGTTATAACTGGAAAAAAAAAATTTGGTTATACCTCAAGTCATATTTGATTATAAATCATTATGTTTGTTTTAGTTATACAATTGAAAGTGATTTAGTTATGGTATTTATGTATCAATACCACAAATTATCATATATATATAGTTTTTTTTTTCTTTGGATCGGAAAAAGAAAATTTTATTGATAATAATCAAAACAAAGGATTACACATCAATAAAAAATCAAAGGGAACAAAATTGCCTCATAATTGAAACATGAACATCACAGAAATTAATAAAACAATAGTGTAACATAGAAGGACCTAGTTAGTAATTTTTGGGGGGTTTGGCTTCTTTTAAATTACCATATCAACTTCAAAGAATGTTTAGGCTTAGTAGGCCCATTTTAGAACCGATTTTGGTGATTTGAAAAGTTCATTTTTTAGGTTTCATAAAGTACAATATTCTTATAAAAAATAAAGATGATTGAATATCAGTAATTATATGTATGAATCATATTTTTTTTAAAAAAAAATAGACAACAAATATAATTTTAAGAATAGTCATTCATTTTTTATAATATAAATTTGATTCCAACATATAGTTACTGATATTTGATTATTTTGATTTATTATATAAATATTTTACTCAACGAGTCCTAAAAAGTGAATGATTTTGATCATCGAAATCATTCTTAAAATCGGCTTAGCAAACCCAAATACTCCCTTAAGTTGAGATAGCCAATATGAGAAAAATTTAACCTTTTTTTTATTCATTAACGAGAGGAACTTTATTGATTAAATAAGAGTACATAAATAACTGATACAAATATCAATAAAAAGAGTCGAGTGTACAAACACCAACAAATATAAATGACTGGTACAAAAATCAACAAACATCAATGACTTTATCTCCTCTTTGGAGCGGAGTGAAAAGTAGGTGGCTCATTTAGCTTCTACATTTCTTGATTTTTGCAGATGATTTTAGTCCTTTGAGTTGTGTTGCGATTCGTTTGGTGGATTTATTTGGCATCAAAGAGTTGCATTTGCTTTAGCTTCTTTTATGTTAGCCCTTTGACTCTTGCTTTTCTCGTCTTTGTTGTTTGTACTTTAATTTTGTTGTCGGTTGCTCACCAACAAATAGGTTGTTTTCTTTTGTATTTGCACATGATTTTGCTACAAGCTTATGTGTCAAACTAGTTGAGATATGTTCTCCAAACTATGATGTAGCTTCAACACCTCGATTTTGCTTTTGCAAATTACAGTAATAAAATGTTCATTTGTCGATAAAGAAAGATGTTTATTAATACCTTAATTTGGATCTTAGATTCACTAATGATAGATAATTTTGTTGTTTCCCTCTTCAAACTATGGATGGCAATAGATCAAATTTTTCGGATTTTGCGTGTAAATTTTTTTAAAATCAATTATTTTAGTAACACAATTTCATATTTTACTATAAACTTAACAGTTTTAACCTATCTACCACTAAACTTTACCCTACCCAATTAATGCTATCTTAAACCATTTATATTAAAGTCAAGTCAAAACAAATAAAATTGAGTCGGGAAATTTTGCAATCCATACATCAAACTTTAAAATAAAAATAATAAAAAAAATCATTTTTAATTGAGTCGGGAAATTTTTTTTTTTTTCTCTTGTTGTCTAAGTGTAAAGAATTAAAAATGATTTTATTTATTTATTATTATTTTTTTCATATTGCGAATCCCACTCCAAATGGAAATACCATGGTTATACAGGGAGATTACCCTCCATCTACTCATGTAGTAATAATTTGATGATCTTGGAGTAATATTTCACACCATTTATGTTTTAATTTGACACTTGGCTAGTTATTTCTAAGAAAATAATATAAGAGTGATAAATTCATCTATTTAAATCAATAAAAATCAAATTAGAACACTCATGTGTGAATCTACACTCATTTATGAACACATATCTTCACCAAACATATGAAACAAACCAATAGGCAAAGAACAAATTAAACCTGAAATAATTAGGAAAAGTTTACAATTATCAATTCAACTGAATATGGAAACCTAAATGTTGGTATCTGGAAACTAAATTATTGATGCCTAGAACACAGAAATAAGAGAATTTTTAAAAGATTCGTGACATGGATTTCTTTTGCTTGGCTCAATTGAAAACCCTACAATTCTTTCTAATTTCCCCGGCATTTCCAACAAGAACTTCAATTCCCCCCATCTTCACTATCGCCTTTGCGAAACCTTTTTGGAAACCAATCGCATTGCTTGCAAAACCCGTCACAATAGGAGCACTAGCTTTATCCAAGGCAAGTTCTTGATCAATCTGCATCACACCTCTCTTCAACTTAATTTGATGGTAGTACTCGTTATCAAATATAAAAGATGTGTTTTGATCCAAAAATGCAGTTGGGTCCTGACTCAACGGCCTCGATTGTGTCCCACAAAGTTGGAATAACTTAGAAACTAGGGTTGGGTCCATTGTCGGGTCAGGTTTCCCAGATCCTTGGAAGTTTGAAAGTCGATTTTGAAAAAAACCACAGTGAGCAACACCAACAGTATGTGCACCCAAAAGGGTGACCATGTCATTGAGAGTGAGTTTTTTGGCTGTGAAGAATTTGAGTGCCTGTGAGACAGAAAGGGATGGGCCTGGCAAGTTCACGAGGTTTGGGTTGGAGACCAAACCATCTCGTCTTCCAGTTGGGACAGTGTAGTTGGGCCCACCGGCAAGGGCCACCGAGTCTCGGGTTGCCAGAGTTATGATGTCGGCACAAGAGACTGTTCTGGGACATGCGGCCTCAAGGTTTGACTTGGCCTCATCGATGAGGTCGAATCCTCGGACAGACTGGTTCGGAAAGGCATCTTTTTCCGATTGCGTAGTCTGTGTTGAGTCAATGAGTATGGATGCATCACAACCCTATGAACAATTTTAACCAGACAAAAGAATTAGAGCTTTGTAATCATACATAAATGTGTAATTCTTTTAAAATGAAACAAAAGGAAACTTGGTCGTAAGATTATTTTACTTGCATTTGACCAAACTTGATTCTAATAGAAAATATTTTGGAGATAGGGAAAGGCCGAGTACAAGAGTAGGTAGGTCAAAATTAGTGTAAAGTTTGAAATTATGTGACTAAGATAATTGAGTATAAAGTTAAAAACTCACGCACAAAATTTGAAAATCCCGACCCATTGCCATCCTAGATTTAAAGTTTGATATTGTTGAAAATATAAGTCGCCTTGATGTTTCATTTTTTTGATGTTTTCTTATTTTTGAAATTTTTTTAAGGTAATAAAATCATGAAAAATGATATGCTTATGAAAAATTTATACATAATTTATAACAAGTATAATGTGACAATAACATTGGTAAAACAACACAACCACAAAGAACCAAATCATTCTCTATAAAATTGTTGTACATTAATTATATTTGTATTTTGTATATCATTACTCTATAGTCAAAACTTGTTATATCATTCTGTTTTAATTTTGTATTTGTATAACAGTATAAATTTGTCATTAATATCAACAGCTATATTTTGGGTTCTAGCATAGGAATCCTAGCATCAATGCACCCCGGTTCTCCGATAAGAATGAAAACCAATGCGAATTGACCCGGCCACTATATGTATCAGTTCGTAACTGATATAGCTGCTCACCGCCAACACCATTGATTGAGATGTTATAATACTATATGTATCATCTCTTGATAGTGCCATTTAAAGCTTTGCATGAAGTATTATAAAAAAATTTACCTTAACAAAGCAGTCATGGAAGTGCATGCGAAGCAAGGCCGGTGTTATGGAGCGGTCAGTGCTAAACCGCTGCATCACTGCTTGTCGAACAATCTGTTCGGCACGTGGGCAGGTAGAGCTGTAGAAGCCAACTCGAAGTTTGGCTGTGACAATGGGAACAAGAAGGCAAAGAAATATAAATGAGATCTTCATAGTACTTGAGAAAATGAGGCAATATATGCTTTGAATGATATGAACTTGACGATATATGTAGGGGGAGAGACGTTTGTTTGAATGGCAACAAAGGCTCAGAGCGATATATATAGAGAGAGGAAGAGAGAGAGAGAGATAAATCAAGAGGTATGTGGAGAGAAGGAGCTGGCAAGTTGGCTACGTGCATGGTCAAAGCTCACCAATGAGAAGATGGATTTTGAGCAATATCTTGGATGCTTCTTCTTTCTCTACTTTCTAATCATATGTATGAGTTAAAATATTGAAAGAAAGAAAGAGTCATCCCATCCCATGCTCAATTTTTTATTTTTGTCAACTGTTACATTCTTATCCATTTTAATACATTTTCATGGGAAAAGTTTCAGAGACTTATTCTAGGTATATATTTGAACGTTCAACATAATTAATTTAATTTACTTTTCTAAACGTAATTGAGAGATTAATGTTCAATTTAAAATGATTGATTCTTTTTTAAATGAACTAATTTACACTTCATATTTATTTAATTTATTAGTTGACATTATGAATTAAATTAACAAAGCATGAAAAATTAATAAACAAAAAATGATAAAATTGAAACTTCATGACTAATTTGATACAAGCCGCCGCAAACTACAAATATAATTTATAATTTGTTCATTTTTATATCAAATTCAGTTATTGTCTGAAGTGCTGTGACATTTTTTTTAGTATCATTTATATATCAATAAGGCTATGGAGCCTCTCGAATTTACCCAAAAATTACAAATTGACCAAATGGCAACCCACCTCAAAGTTGAGGCTTTTAAGGAAAATGTAGCGTTACAATTAATTAGGTTATCAATTTGTTATTACCATGTAGAGACAACTAGAGAAAATAGATGTATATTTCTTTTTCCTTCTTTTTTTTTCCCTCAAAATATGTCTTAGGATTGTAGCACCATGATACACCCAACTAAAAAATAAAGTAAAATAAATACGTGATCCAAATATATATAATTTTGTTTGGTTGAGTTTTAAGAATTTGTGTCCTAATTTCTTTTTTCAAAAGTTAGAAACTAATTTGATAAAAATAAATTTTAAAAAAAGATTTTAAAAATTTTTAAAATTATTATTTACCAAAAAAAGGAAATCATATAAAAAGAACGAGTTTTTTTTTTTATATTTTTTTTCCAAACTAATTTTCTGAAATTTTTTAGATTTTTTTTTTTTTTTTTTTGGTGAAAACTTAAACAAACAAATCGAATCAGAAACATTGATATAGGTTCATTGATTTTTTAATCAGAGAAAAGAAACAAAAAAAAAATGGTGATATTTAAAGATGAATTTATTCTTTTTGTAAATTGTTTGTATGAGGCTTAACTTAATTAATTGATAGTCACATATTTATGGGAGGCACTTTTTTTTTTTTTTTAATGTACGTAAGTTTTATTAATAATCACTTATTCAGATTAGTATGACTTTATTCTCTCTTTATATGAGTAATATAGATTGATAATAAAATTAATTGAATTATGTTAAGGCAAGGTTATTGTAGCAATCTGAAAATTTTCTCTTTGCTCGAGTGCAAGAGTGAGCGCTTAAGCGATCTTTTCAGTAGTTTAGTGCATTGCTCTGCAGTCTGAGATTCTGATAGTATGTAATGTCGCTCGAGTGCAAGTTTATCCGCTCAAGAAGTCTATTCATTTCCTGGTCGGAGATACTGGGAGTTTTTCATATTCACTTGAGCACAAGTTTTACCGCTCGAGTGGTCTTCTACCTCTCACGCTTAAGCGCACGTTTCGCCGCTTAAGCGGTCTGTTCGAGATCATCCCTTTAAAGTAATTTTTTAGGTCAAATCTTTTTCACTTTTCAATCTCTTCTCTCTCTCTCTCTCTCTCTCTCTCTCTCTCTCTTCCATTTCCAAACTTCAAGCTCTTATACCTTGGATTTCATCACTTACGGTGAGAATCTCACCTTAATTCCTTATAACAAAACGTAGAGCACGGCGAGAGTTTTCTTTTGATTTGAGCGGAATCGTCTTTTCGTCGTGGATAAATTTTTGTGTTTTTTTCCTCTTCTCTTCAAAAGATAGGGATTCTTTGTTTCTTTTCAATATTTTGCTATAGATAGACTTGTGGTATTTTACTAGTGCACAAAATCATGGGTTAGAAGGAGATTCGTGAAAAATATGTAGATGTGAGTTAGGGTTTCGATTATAAGGAGTAAATCTTATATTTTAATGTTGATCTTGAGAACTTGAAGTCAATGAAACTTGATTCTGAAGATCGAAATAAAAAGTCCTAATTTTTTTCCTATTTAATAATGTTAGGAAATGAGATTAATTGTTAATCTCTTGATTTTTCTTTGAACCATATTGATTATTACGAAAAGAGATATGATATGAAAAGAGAAATAAGAAAATGGGCATTGAGATTTGTTTAATGGTAATTTTATGATGATTAGAAAGAAATTGATTAAGTGGTTAACTTATTTATGTGAGACAAGCAAATGAATAATTGTCACATGATTGAATATGTTGGAATTGTAAATAATGAAAATTAAATTCAACTGAATATAAGACCCATACAATGTTTGTTGGTGAGGTTTACATTTATTAAAATTTTCAGAGTTGTGTTATATAATGATTAGAGATTTTGCCTTTGGTCATCGATAGAGGATGGTATTGATGGTTGTAGAATAGGCTATACATATTACATGTTGTTGATTGATTATTTAATTTAGAACGTTATGGAAGGTGATGAGCAATGTGAAGGGTTCATTTCCTTCTGACTTGTGACTGGTAAAACGTGATGCATTGACAGAGGTTATGCATTCCTTCTAGTTTGCGCCCGATAAAGCGTGGTTGGAGGTTTTGCATTCCTTCCAGATAACAATCGGTAAAGCATAGCGCATGGAGATAGGGGAATTCGCTTACCTTATAGCTTGCGCTCGGTAAAACATGTGAATTATTGGGGTTATATGGAGGTTTTGCTTTCGTTCCAGCTAGCTACTAGTAAAGCATGGCGTGTTGAGATATGTTAGAATATCTTTCGGTTAGCGCCCAGTAAATCGTGTTGTGGTTTGGGGACTCGTTATAGTCAGCTTTGTGGTATTGGATTGAAAGGTACCCAATTGTCCTTCTATGCCAAGGCTGGTAAATGTGGGACTATATGAAGGTGTTCTATTGTTGAATGACTTGTGGCATATTGATATATGATGATGTACACGATGGATGTAACTACTATGTCTTGAATTGTCAGTGATATCATAATTAGTTATTTAATTTTGTGGAATGGTAGATGGCTGGAAGTGACATTGTAATCAACTATACGGTGAAATCGATTTTGTGAAATTAAATAAATTTGAGAAAATTATTTCTTTGAGATATGAGAAATGACTCATAAAAATAAGAAAAGAAATGAGTTTATTGTGTTATTAAATATGGATCCTCTTTAAAAGAAATACGTACATATGTGTATTTTGAATATAAAATGACGCCTTATGTATGTCCTTATAACTCGAGCATCATGATCATATTTATCGATGAAATGTTATTATTTAGAACCACTATGAATCTCTACTTGACCATTATGTTCATCCTAATCGTTGAATAATTTTTCAAGTACGGAGTCAGTTACATCGATCAAGGATCAAGAAGTTAATTCTTATTGAGGGTTAATGTGTTGTAAAAATGACATTTCTTCATTGTAATTATTTATTTTGTAACATTATATGTAAGTCTAAGGGTATAGATTGTAATCTATTGTAATTATGTACTTCATCATTTGTATTATAGGAGAGAGAATATTCTTTTTATTCATTGTAATCTCACTTCCACACTTATGTTATATAATTGGACTTTAATGAAGAATTGATAATGTATCTGAATAATAAAATTTGGAGGCATTATGGTTATTGTATATATATATATATATATATTTCCTTTTAAATAAAAACAACCTCCATATTGAGGTGTGCTGCCATGTGGGCAGTTGGTAAATTTTTTGGTCAATTAGGGAGGTTCCCTAAACTTATTGATGATATTAGCTTCCCGATGGCCCAATGACTAAAGAGAGAAGTAGCCCATGTGTCTTAAACTAGCCCCTTGCTGTCTTTAGCCTGCAAAACAAGGCTAGAAGGATTCATCGATGGGTGTCTTCCTTTCCGATCCTCTGATGGAGAAGTTAGACATCTTACTTGAGGATATAGATGATATGATAATAGTGTGTTGAATGTGTCGTACATGGGTAGGGTTTCTTACTTATTATCTCAATGGATTTGTAACGTCCCTCTTAGAGGGTGCAACATGGTGTATTTGCTTTGGGAACCGTGTTTTGACATTCCTACGAGGTCAAGTAGTAGGTGAGGGTCTAGAATCCTAGTGTTGTCTGACCACCACTTTTGGTGCTGGTAAGATTTAATGGGGACTTGACCTTACTATTAGGGTCGATCACCTTGCTCCTCAAGTTAGATGACCGATCGAGCTACCTTGCAGTTTTGAGCTTGGGCTTCTCTTTCCACGGAGGGTGTGGGCCAGATTATGGTCTTGGGCCTTTGTGCCAAGTTGGGCCCCGGTCATCAATATCGATATAATAAATGAAAGACACTACAGGAATTTACACATTCGGCAATTAAAAATGATGAATAAAACAAATTTAGTCACCAAAGATACACACCTTAGCTACGAAAATAAATTTAGTCGCCAAAGATAGGCACTTTAGCTACTAAAAGAAATTTGGTCGGGAAAGGTTCTATTTTCAGCTACTAAGAATAATTTAGTCGGTATTGATGTTACTTTTGGCGACTAATTTAAGTTTTGTCGTTGAAAATAGGATTTTGGGCTACAAAAAAAAATCTTGGTCTCTAAATGCACAATCTTTAGCTACAAAGAATAATTTAGTAGCTAAAGATGTTACTTTTGGCGACTAATTTAATTTTAGTCGTTCAAAATAGGATTTTAGGCTACAAAAAAAAAAAAATTGGTCCCTCATTGTATAATGTTTAGCTACTAAGAATAATTTAGTCGCTATTTATCTTACTTCTACCGACTAAACTATTTGGTCGGCAATTGTAATGAAGTTTTGGAGGGAAGATTTCCAATTAAGGAGGGATTCGTAAAACAATTAGCGACTAAATTATTCAATTTGTCAAGAAAAACTGGTTTTGTTTCTTTTTGGCGACTAACAGACACTGGTCGGGAAAAAACTAAACCTAAGAAATTAAGGTCGATCTGTCTCTCTTTCTTATTCACGCCTCTGTGTCACCGTCTCTCTTACTCTCGCCTCACGCCTCTGTGACTCTCTATCTCTCTCACTCTCACTCTCGCCTTTGCCCTCCTCTCTATCGATTTGTCTCCGTCTGTTACACGAGCACCACCGCAAGGGTTACACGAGTAGCGCAGTCACTTCCAGGTATCTCCTCTATTTTGTCCTCTCTCTATCTCTCTCTACTTGTCTCTATGTCTTCCTCTCTCTGTTTTCCTCCATTCAGAACTGTGAGGCGCCATATATTGAAGAAGTGGAACAAGTATTGTTCCTTCCATCTCTATTGACCTCTTCATCACAGAGATCTTGTGTATTATCCATCTAATTCTCTGCAAAACCACAGTACACCCAACAACCAAACCACTAGTTTTTGAAGCATTGTCGTTTGGTGATGATAAACAGACCTTGCTGAATTGATTGGAGTTTAATAATCGACCTAGCCCCAAATCGACCCAGCCCCAAGCTTCTTTTCCATACTCCATCTATGAGGATGTTGGTCATGACTGATTAACAAACATAGCATCGATTCCCATTGAGTTCCGTTCATTGAATCACCCACAAAAACTACTCTCTTCCCTCTGATCAAAACCAGCATTTTTGTTGCATTGAACCTAAGAAAAATAACAACCTTCTCTCTCTCTCTCTCTGTCTCTCTCTCTGTGTCTCTCTCTCATTCCTTCTTCTCTCTCTAATTTCAATGGCATCAGATTGAACACCTCTATTTAGGTATCTCTCTCTCTCCTCCCAATCTAGTTTGGTAAAACTAGTATGTGTGCCTCTCTGTGTTTTTATTTAATGTTTCAATTGTTGAACCCAAATGAGTTTAACTGAAATGCTTGGGGTAAATCACTAAGTGGGGTTAATTGGCTCAAATTGTAAGCATCTCATATTAGCCAATTGAACCATTAGTACACTCTTTCACATGTTGAGTTCAACTTCAAGCAATTGAGTATAGCACCTTAGCACCTTAAAAAAGAAAAGAAAAAAAAATAAGGCATTAAAATTAGCGTAATAGGACAGATGGTTTGGTCATGTACAATGAAAACCTATAGATGTAACCATAAGGAAGGTGGATGTGGTCACCACATATGAAACTGTAAGCGAAGGGGAAATTCAAAACTGAATGCGATAATAAAAAAAGATATGCATTTGTTTAATCTAACTGAGAATATAGCCTTTGACAAAGAAGAATGACGAAAAAAATATTCAAATACCCCACTTGATTGAGAAACAAGGCTTAATTTCATTTGGTTTGGTTTGATTTAGGAGAAACGCAAAACCTAATGATCTAAGATTGGTGACTGACAGTGATACATAATTTTGACTATCAAGAGCACAATGAGTTTGTTCTATGTGATGTGTGCATTTATTCAAAACTTAATAAAGTTAAAATTTGTGTTCAAGCCCATGCTAGTCTCTGTGGTGGCTAGTGGCTTATGGTTTCATTTTTTCTTTAGAAATGGGTTGAAATTATAGGACAAGCATGCCATAGTGTGGATTTCTTGAAAGATCAAGATGTAATCAGGATTGTCCTTAATATATTGCAGGTATGTTTTATGACTAAGACAATTTTTCTCGAGTCAATGAAATTACATTATTTGCTGTACTTCCAGAACTTGGTTCTCTCATGAGATGGAGCATTATTTTTTCTAAGCTTCTTCTTCTTCTTCTTCTTCATTTATCTATTTAGTTATTTGATTTTTGGGTGGGGTGGGTATTTTGTGTTTGAGTTGATGTGAAATTGAAACCACTTAGGGAGTCTTTGGCAACCCATGCCTTATTATTTGACTTTGTTTTACTGCAACAGAATGCACTATTTTTTAATTTTATTTATTTTTTTAGCATGGAGATATTTGAACATAATAATGGTATTTTTTTGGTCAAAAATATCGAGTAATACAGGACAAAAATATTCAGTTCTTTGAATGAGCACACTCCTTGGAAGTAGCAAGGATTGAATGTAACAAAAATTTACCATCTTGATAGAGGACTCAGTTCACTTTTCCAATAAATATTACTAGCATGATATTATACTGTTTTTCAATAGTCTAAAAAAGAAAAAAAATTATTATACCACATTCTGAAAGAACTTTAATATTACTTAAGAAGTTCAAAATCATTTTGAATAATTTCAGAATGAAAACTGTGGCTTCCTAGTGAATGATGTACATGAATATTTCCCCATTTAAAAGCTTTCTGCTTTTTTTTCCTTACTCACGGTACATTACCCCATCACGACACTGTCATTATTAATTTAGTAAGTTGAAATTTGGTGCAAAATGCCAACTACAAACCTCTTTATGTCCAAATGAGTCCAATCAATGCACCAAGCTGTAGAAATATTTCTCATTCTAAAGGTTTTCAAAAGGAATGAATAATGACAGTATCATGAACAACATTTTGAAAGAAGAACATTTATGGCATCAATCCTTTTGAACATGAATAGCTAATTTAACTAGCCCAAACTTGTAATATACAAGAAGTTTAGTCTGACTACATTTGAAATTCAAGTGCAGTAAATCGCAACAACAGATCACAGATCATATATCCCCATGCATACAAAAGATCAATATGATATAAGTTGAACACTAAATTTTCAGTTGTCATCTAGAAGAAACATTCAAATTTGAACCATAAAGAAGAATTCAATGTATGTCAATGTTATTGATATTGTGATTTCAATCAATTCTTATATTTGAAAATATAGAGAACCACTAGGGTTAGCCCAGTGGCCAGAACCCATGTACCTCACTAGGAGGTCAAGGTTCAACTCCCCCTCCCCCTCTAATGTACCAAAAAAAAAAAATACAGAGTAATTTTGCAACTTTTACAATGCGACTTTTACCTTTCACCAAGCTACACAACAGTACCCCTGCAAAACTTTTTAAGATTTCCTCTTCATTGGCTGTAATTCACACAGAAGATCTTCAGTGACAACATAAGACAGCCAATACAAATGCTAAACATACAACACCGGCATTTTGTACGAAATTGCCCTTAGATGGCAACCGAACACAGGGATATGGCAAGCTTGGATCCATTGTTCATCTTGCAAGGGTCCAAGCTACATCTGAAAGGAAGTAATCTAGTTCACTATGGCCATAAAAATAAATATGGCTGTATCAACCATGCCTTGAAACTCAGATGTCAAGCCAAGGAAACACATCTTTTTGGGTGTGCTATTTCTCAAATGCATTCATACAGATCTTCTCCAGAAACAATGGCCAGTGTTCTCCAAGTTGCTGTGGATTTAACTCCATTGTAAACTTGAAATCAAGCAATGATATTGGTGTCATTACAAAGAATTGTAGACATGCTCTAGATTGACAAGAAGAAATGTAAGTGTCCTTGTTATGTATTTTTTTTCTTTCTTTCCCTCTGCGTTGGCTATGGCGGGGAGTTGGCTAATATTACATATCGTAAGAGATTTATTGTAATTTGCTA
This sequence comes from Camellia sinensis, assembly GCF_055761805.1. Classification (NCBI taxonomy): domain Eukaryota; kingdom Viridiplantae; phylum Streptophyta; class Magnoliopsida; order Ericales; family Theaceae; genus Camellia; species Camellia sinensis. The sequence continues at coordinate 69,418,079 of NC_138972.1, forward strand.
TTAAAGGGTTCCATTCTTTGAATCATTTGGATCAAATGGTTGTTTTTGTTAATAACTTAATAATGTGAATAAATGTTCACTTTGTGGATTGAACTTTGTGATAAATTGAAGAACTTATCTATTGAAGGAGTAAAACTTATCAGCTATGACTCATGGTTTATCATTGGTAATATATTCAGTGTTCATTTGATTTGAATTTGAATATGAATTTATAATTATTTTACGAATCTGGTTCTGTTTCTAAATCTTGTGTAGGATGAGAGAAGAACTATGGACAGAGAACTAGTGCTACAAGTGTTACTTTATGCCTTGGAAATTATGATAAGATGGATATCAAGTTCATATTATTGCAGCATTACATTTTCATGTGCCATAATTCTCATCTTGGCATAGCTTACTCCTTACTCATGGCACTTAATTTGCATATTTACTAACCATGACTTTTCAGGAGGTTGTTGAACTACAGCTTCTTTTCATAGTATTGATTTCATTTTGTATTTATCTTGCTATGTGGACTTGTTCTTTGGTATGAGTAATCTATGATTCTATCTTCCTTGTCTATGATTTTATATTTTACATCTATTCATTCATATTATTGTTGAAATGCATGTCAAACATACATCAAGGAATTGTTCTCATCTATTCATTCATATTACTCTTGCTATGATTTTACATATGTGCAGAGTATTACTCATGTCCAATTGCTGATTATGAAGATTGAAGCTTGTTTCTTAATTGCCAAACCTATAATCATGTTGTACTGCCATCTTATCCAACAACTTAAAACCTTCTTTTTTTTTTTCTTTTTTCTTGTGTGTTGATTGGTTCATTTATCTATTTATATTTTCCATTCTTGGTTTATTTATTAATTGGATTAAATCATAAATTAAGCACCTGAGATTCAATCTTTAGATTTTAAGCACTTTGAAACAATCCAGTTAATGATCGACTCACTAGTCTTGATACAAGGAGAAAAAAATTTGACTTACATTGTGTCCATCTTTGCTATTCATTTTAGACAGCTTGCAGTTTTTATCTGTGGCATATTAGGTATTTACTCTTGAAACATATTCTAATGAAAGTGTTCTTTTGTTCGAGGATGTCAAACAGATTGAAGAATTTCTTGCTGAACTGAACCTCTCGTCATGTTATGATTTTATCGAGCAGTCCTATGAATACATATTGAAACAACTTTCTATCATGTAAAAACAAAGGTATGGGCTTACAGTTGTGGTCTGTTTATAAAATGTACTCTTTTTTTTCTTTTTATGTGATGTTATTCATTGGTAGTAAAAATATTCTATAATTTTAGTTTATATAGACTCTGTATGTCTATGTTTATTCTATATGTATTTGCCTGAAGTTCAACTATAAGTATTTTCCAACATCAATAATGGGAACATAATAACTAGTACTTGTATGCAACTTTACTTTTGGCATTTTTTGGAATATTCAAAGGAAGAAATGTGGGTAACATTATAGGGATACATATCGGCATGTAACTAGATAGTAATATCTTGCACATGAAACTATGTTCTTAAACTAGATGATTTTGTCTTCAAGGGTCATCATTGAGTGGAGTTGTAGTTAGATTGAAATCATTTGAGATTATATCAACATTCCTCCCTCCATTGTTTACTATCCAGGGAATGCCCTGAGGAATGTTGTATGATATGTTACAAAAATATATCATAACTTTGAGGAAAGCTTGCCATGAGAAAGATAAGAGCCTTAAGGACAAAGATGATTCAATTGAGGTGGGAGATTTTATGTATCAGTTTAGCGATCTATGTATGTGTATGTGTGTGTGTGTGTGTGTGTCTTTGACACTATTGTCTCTGAGTGCACAATGCCAATGTTGGCAAAGAAGGTCGAACCATTAAATAAAGCAATGGAAGTTAAGGCCAAAAAGATGAGGGGAGAAATAGCTGCCATGGAAAAGGAAGCTGTTGCGATGCGCATTAGCAATGAGCAAAATCGAACGACACAGCCCCTCAGTGCTTCCCATGGAGCTGTAAATGGTGTTCAGTTGCATTCATTAAGGTGAATTCTTTATTTATGTATCTAGCTTCAGTTTGTAGAGGCTTAAATATTTGGATCTTTTTTTTTTTTTTTGGAACAAGTATGTCGTACCCTTGAACTTATCAAGTATACATATTTGGTGAAAGTGTTTATTGCATGCGTCTGTTTGTGCATACCCTTTTGATGATTTTGATGAGCATCTAATTTATTTTAAGAGAAAACATTCGTTAAAGGTTCGAAAAAGAGATGGGCTGTAAATCTGATTCCATGAACATTCTTCGTCTTCCGTGAAAACCAATGCTATTTGAACAGGTTTAGTAGTTTCCTTGAAAAAGATTGCTTTTATTCCAGACAATGTGAGTTTCTAGCTATCCATAGTAGCAAAATGTTAAAAAAACATAGTGAATTTCATGTTTCGTTTAAAGTAGCATGTTGTTTTCAACAGTGGTATTTTGAATAGTAACTCAATTATTACATAATGTCGAAATATGATAATATTACATAGTTCTATGAAATATATAGATTTTGTGCCTTCAATCATCATAATGTCGAAATGTGATAATATTACATAGTAATTTGACATATATAGCTTTTGTGCCTTCAATCATACATAATGTACAAATGTGCTAATATTATGCAGTAATTTGAAATATATAGATTTTGTGCCTTCATGTAACATCCAGTGGTGCACTGACCTGATTGCTCACTTATATCTGTCATTGTTAGAGAATGAGCTATAACATTTGGTAGTTTAGGAGATTTGTGTTTATGTTATGATTTATACATTTATCAATTGACATCTAATCATGTTAAAAAAATTTACTCAAATGCTCAAGGCTATTCGAAAATAATACATGATGCTTTGTGAGGTAGACTAACTCCCAAGGATAGGGACCACATCGAAGATTGCTAAAATTATGTTGAAAATGTAATACTAATTTAGTTGAGAAAAGGGATTCGGGTGGCGAAAATGCAATACAGCCTCTGAACCACTGTTTTAACGTAATGGGAAGCTTCCTAGTGACAAATGTGACATATAGGGATAGACGGTACGTAAATAGGACACATACGTTGGGAGTTAGAGTTGAAAATGTCATAAATTTGGTCGAAAAAAGGGGTTCGGGGGGCGAAAATGGAAAATAGCCCCCAAACCACTGTTTTTACATAACGGGAAGCTTCCCGGTGACAAATGTGACATGTAGGGACAGACGGTATGTAAATAGGACACATACGCCGGGAGTTAGAGTTGAAAATGTCATAAACTTAGTCGAAAAAAGGGGTTTGGGGGACAAAAAAGCAAAACAGCCCCCGTACCACTATTTTTACATAACAGGAAGCTTTCCAATGACAAATGTGACTTGTAGGCATAGACGGTACATAAATAGGACACCTACGTTGGGAGTTAGAGTTCAAAATGTCATAAATTTAGTAAAAAAAAAGGGGTTCGGGGGGCGAAAATGCAAAATAGCCCCCGCACCACTGTTTTTATGTTACAAGAAGCTTCCCGGTGACAAATGTGACATGTAGGGATAGACGGTACATAAATAGAACACATACGCTGGGAGTTAGAGTTGAAAATGTCATAAACTTAGTCGAGAAAAGGGGTTTGGGGGGCGAAAATGCAAAACAGCCCCCGAACCACTATTTTTACATAACAGGAAGCTTCCTAGTGACAAATGTGACATGTAAGGACAGACGGTACGTAAATAGGACATCTACGTTGGGAGTTAGAGTTGAAAATGTCATAAATTTAGTAAAAAAAAAGGGGTTCGGGGGGCGAAAATGCAAAACAGCCCTCGTATCACTATTTTTACGTAACAGGAAGCTTCCCGGTCACAAATGTAACATCTAGGGACATACGGTATGTAAATAGGACACATACGTTTGGAGTTAGTGTTGACAATGTCATAAATTTAGTCAAAAAAAAGGGGTTCAGGGGGCGAAAATGGAAATTAGCCCCCGCACCACAGTTTTTACATAATGGGAAGCTTCCCGGTGACACATGTGACATGTAGGGATAGACAGTACGTAAATAAGGCACCTACGTTGGGAGTTAGAGTTGAAAATGTTATACTAATTTAGTCGAGAAAGGGGTTCGGGGAGCGAAAATGCAAAACAGCCCCCAAACCACTGTTTTAACGTAACGAGAAGCTTCCCGATGCCAAATGTGACATGTAGGGACAGACAGTACGTAAATAGGACACCTACGTTGGGAGTTAGAGTTAAAAATGTCAGTAATTTAGTTGAAAAAAGGGGTTCGGGGTCGAAAATAAAAAACAGCCCCCGAACCACTGTTTTAACGTAACGGGAAGCTTCATGGAGGTCACAACAGCATAAGCATAGTGAAAACACCATCTTCATGCTAACCAACACAATCTCCTTGCCTTTAAAATTTGCTGAAATGGTCATGTCTTCATTGTATGGCCAATATTGAGTTTTATGGATACCAGGCAAACTCTAATGATGGGTCCTCTTATATTTTTATAACAAATAATTTGTGGATTAAATGGTTAGTACACCCATAATTTTTGTAATCTGGTAATACCTACACAGTTAACTTTCACATAAAACTACTAAAATTTACTTAGATAGATTTACAGATTAAGAAGATAAAACAAGAACTCACAAGGATAAATATTTCGGGGGGCGAAAATGGGATACCTACGTTGAGAGTTAGAGTTGAAAATGTCATAAATTTAGTCGGAAAAATGCGTTCGGGGGGCGAAAATGCAAAATAGCCCCCGAACCACTGTTTTTACGTAACGGGAAGCTTCCCGGTGACAAATGTGACATATAGGGACAGACGGCACGTAAATAGGACACGTACGTTAGGAGTTAAAATTGAAAATGTCATAAATTTAGTGGACAAAAGGGGTTCGGGGGGCGAAAATGGAAAACAGCCCCCGAACCACTATTTTTATGTAACGGGAGGCTTCCCGGGTCCAAATGTGACATGTAGGGATAGATGGTATGTAAATAGGACAACTTTGTTGGGAGTTAGAGTTGAAAATGTTATAACAATAGTCGAAAAAAGCGTTTGGGGGACGACAATGTGTTTATGTGGTAGAACATGAAATGCCCATGCCGTGGTAATACCATCCTGGTAATACCATCTTAAACTATAGTTTGTTTAACTCTTTTCTTATTAGTTAAACGTGGCACAATATTTTTGGTAAATTGTTTAGTGTTTTTGTTGACTGTGGCCCTTTTAATTGCCATAAACATAACTTTTGGCATTAATTCATAGAATTAATGCTTGTCTACCAGTCCATGTTTGGGTGTCTTTCATTAATTAATAGCTATTACTCTCCGTGTCTTTTGATGTTTGAAATTAATACAGTTGCTATATGTCTTCCGGAAGTGCCTCTATAGGCACCAAACTAATGGTTTTTTCTTTTTCTTTTTTTTTTTTTTTTTTTTGCAGATGGTTTTGGACATACAAATGTGGATATGATTTTTTTTGACAAGTACGGGAGGGCATTGTTTTTATACCTCTATCCGTATATATAGTGGTTCGTACAAATTACTTTTTTGGTGTGGTAAATATCAGCTAATTTGGCATGGTAGAAATTAGCATACCACGTGGTACAAAATAGTTTTGGGGCAGTACTGATTAAATTTTTGTTGTGGTACATATGTTCTTTTTGTTAATTAATTTGGTTATTCCTGTATTATATATGGAATTAAATTATTGACGTTGGATTAGACTTGGTTCGTATGGAATTTGTATTATATATAGAATTGGACGTTCAATATTAATTTTTTGGATGCTTGTTACTGAAATGTGTGCACGCTGTTGAATGCTTGAATGGTTGATAATATATTTAGCGTTGATGGATTATATTGTTTATACAGGGTACAGGTTGTACTACTAATGGATACAGGTTGTTTAGAATTTTTTTTTTAAAAAAAAAATAACAAAACAAAAAAGTATTTGGCCACCAAATATTTTGGTAGCCAAATACGTAATCAAATGTTTTGGCGACTAATAATTTAGTAGCAAAAATATAACCCAAAAATTTTTTGCGACCAAATAATTAGTAGCTAAAAAATTTGAGAATGAGAGAAAGAAACTATTGGCCACTAAATTGTTTAGTCACGGAAAAACAACGATATTATTTGGCGACTAAAACGTTTGGTGGCAAAAAGTAAAGAAGTGAATCTTAAGAGGTTTTTGGCTACGAACAATTTTAGTCGACAAAAGTTTCAGCAACAAAATTACATGGTCCCTAAAAATATATATTCTATTGGTGACCAAAATATTTAGTCTCTACTAGTTGGTTAAAATTTTATGGTAGAACTTTTAGTGACTGACAATTTAGTCGCCGAAATGTCATGTTTGACGACTAAATAAGGTTTCATAGCCAAATGTTCATTTTTGGTGACCAATTCTTTAGTAGCAAAAAAAGAACACCTTCCCTGACCACACGAACGTTAGAAGCCAAAAGTCACATTCGGCGACTAAAGGTTTTAGTGGCGAAAACATAACATTTGCCGACTAAAACAAATTTAGTAGTCAAATGTTTCACTTTTGGCGACCAAACAAAATTTAGTCACCAATACTATCGCCGACAGGGTATAGGCGACGAATTTCGCAACAAAATATTTTAGTCGCTAAATCGTTTCAACGATCAAATATTGGACTTTTGGCGACCAATATTTTAGTAGCCAAAAGTGATATTTCTTGTAATGAGATGAGCTAAAACATCAAATAAATAAAAGATAAGTAATTTGGATATAAAAATTTGATGATCATACCATTCGGTTGATAGAAATTCTTGTTAAAGATAAATGTTTCAAATAATAGTATTATTTTTTACTAGGAAAAGTAAGGAAGTATCAAACCAGAAGATAATAAATCGAAATAATAAAAAGGGCAATGATAATGAAATGAAGCCCATGGCTTCCTTGGTTACATGCATTTATAACAACTTTTGAAATTTAATTTTGTTAGATTATTAAATTAAATATATAAACATTATTTAATTTATAAAGAAAAGAAAAAAGTGACATGTACCACTTATATGAATAAAATCAACTTAATAAAATTAATATTTATAATTAACATGGCTTATAATAGGAAATTATTTCATTATACATTGTGAAATAATATTGAAGTAGATTTATTATTATTATTATTATTATTATTATTATTATTATTATTATTATTATTATTAGCTATTGAAATAGGTAGTTACTAGTGTGTGTGTGTGTTTTTTTTAATTTTTTTTTATAATTAGGAATAATATAATATGTATGTTATTTATAAATTCTAATAAAATATAAGAGATAATATGTAATTTTTAAAAATTTAAGAGGGGCTGGGTCCATTTGCGGTCCCTCCGTACTTCTGCCCCTCTGGTTTGCGGTGGGTTAGGATTTACACATATTGAGAGGGAGACATTAGAGAGAAAATGAAGGATAATTTAGTAATTTTATATTTTCTCACCATTTTATAACTAATTGATATTTTTTCATGTATATTGTAATTATTTTAGATTCTCCACATTTTGTAAATCTTTTTGACTAATTCATTTATTTTAAGAGAAATTATAGATCAGTGGTAATTTTCAAAATAATTACAAATTTATAATATTAACTATTAATTAAATTTTTTTTTTTTTTCAAACTTATACTAAATTAATATTTGTCGTTCTTCCCTTTTTTGCGGATAAAAGTCTACATACACAGCCCGGAATAGAGAAGCATATTTTACAAAACTTATAACTGAGATCTATTTGGGCCTCGTTTGGGCAGAGTTTAATTTAGTAATTTTTTGGTCATTTGACTAAAATATGAGCTAAAAAAATTAGTATGTTTGGGATAATTTTTTGACTTTTTACGAAAAGATATGCAAAAAAGTAAAAAGAAAAAAGAATATTTGATTTTTTAATATGAGTTGTAGATTTTTTAACTTTTTAACTAAATGAGACGCTTCCCAAACGAGGCCTTAGAGTGATATACACACACATACAAGAGGACAAGAAAAATAAAAGATGGTTGGAGGACATTTTAGAGAGTAGAGTAGCCAAGACTGCAAGGTGGGAAGTCAAAAATGGATGACACGCATGTATAGACCAAGTTTGGGAAGACTAAATAAGTACATTTTTTGATTTTTTATGAAATATAAGTTGGATTTGGGTTGAGTTTGAAGTGATGTGTTAGAGAGGTGATGTGATTTAAATAAGATGATGTAACTTAAATAGTATAGTGACTTTTTGACTTTATAAATTTTTTGAAAGATGTCAAACTTGGCCATAGTTTAGTTATAGTCAGAATGAGAGAGAAACATCACACGGTTTCTTGTTTTATTTTATTTTTTTTTATATATTAAAACCTTAATTTATGCACATCTAATTGATGTGATGTGAGAGTGTTGGTGTGAACGGTGGATGTTTCTCTTTTGTCTCTCTCTTTCTCATAATAATTTATAGTACAAGAAGGGAGGGGTGCTTCACTGGAAACAGGCTTGCAAGTTAAGGACTAGAATAAGGAAAACTTCAAATCCCAGAAGTCCACGTTTTTCACTCAATTTCGTCATAAAAATACGGGGATACAATGTGATGCGCACCGTGTCGATCTGATCTGGATTTGGATTTGGGATGGTGACTAGGCATGTTACGTAGTAGTCATTGTTGTGCGATCTATTGAGTTCATTTTACGGCTAATTTTGATAATTTAAGTTTCGGATGGGTTATGGGTTGATTTCTGTAGCTTTTTGACTATTAGATTAGGATTAAAAAATCTCATTTGAGTTGGAATTTTTGATTTTTTTAACTTTTGTTTGAAAAAAAATAAAATGATTATATTTTAAATGCGATATTTTATTTTATTGATTTTTTAACTTATTTTATCATTTTGTAATTATTTTAGGCCCCAAACCTCATTTTAGTCAATGCCAAGGCTTGTTTACTTTTTAAAATATAGCTAATAGAATATATCCGAAAAAGACAAGTTAATCAGATATTAGTATCTTTTTAATCAAATCACATTTGTATTCAGTTTTTTATTTCAAGTTACACTTATTATTCAAAATTTTAGATGCAAATGTAATTTGATGAAAGACCTATTAATATCCGATTAATTTAATTTTTTATAAAAATATTCTATTCGATATAATCTAAAAAGTAACGATTTAGATCATTGAAATGAATCTTAGAATGGGCTGACTAGGCAGTGTAACAATGACTGTCGTGCACTATGTGCAATTGCCACTCCAAATTCATCTAATCTTCCTTATTGTAATTGAGACTAATTAGTTCGACTTATATGATCTGTCTATAGTTTTTTTTTTTTGAAAGTTTGGTCTTTAAAATATGAGTTTCATGTCATTTTAATTTTCAATATTTAAATTGTGTCCATTGATTTTTAATATATAAAATTATTTTAATTTCATCTCCAATATTTAAATTGTGTCAAGTGTTCCAATTTAGTCCCTCCCAATGTCTCTATTAAGAGAATTAGATTGTGAGACAATGTGTCAATCTGAATTGTGGGACTAAATTGAAATACTTTTTATACATTAAATACTATATTGATATAATTTAAACACTTTGGACAAAAATGATAGATTCATACTTTAGAGACTAAAAATAATTAACCCATTATTAAATAACTGAAGAAAAGGCACATCATGTATATTAGGAAATTTGATTGTTATTTTGATTATGGCTGAACGTCCTTGGTTATATACCTTAAGTGAAATTGAGTTACGACCCATTTTGGTGTTGGCTATGACTTATTGTGATATAAGTCATTATCTATTGTGGTTATTATTTTGGTTATGATAAAAAAAAAAAAAAAAAAAAAAAAAAAAAAAAAAAATGATTATGCCTCAAGAAGTTAATTATAACTCATTGCAATTGTTTTAGTTATATATGACTGAAAATTTTTTTGGTTATGGTATTTATGTTGTCAATATCATAAGGAGAATTTTATAATACACACTATATACCATATGCACCTTTAGTTACACCATTTTTTTTTTAATTGTAATTAATTTTCTTCTTTATTTATGAAATTATTTTGAGATTCTTGGTTATGCCTCATGTAGTATTTGGTTATGGTTTTTTTTTTTTTTTTTTTTTTTGAAACTCAAAAAGTAAAAAGTTATATCATTTTTTTAGTTATAAGATACATATGATACACACCTTTTGAGGATTTGAAGAGTGTGTATTATAATCATTTTCATATTATACATTATCATAACTAGTATATAGTACACATCTTAAAAAAAATAATTATATAACATAGGAAGCCTAGTTATATTGCCGAGGGAAGGGGTTGGGGGGTCCTTGCCCCCTAGATAAATGTTATTTTTATTTATTTTTTGTATATTACCTAATGACCCGCCCCAAAATTCAATATATATCTAAAAATTTTGTAAATTTCATAATGTTTAAGAGTTGTATTTCAAAATTTAATGATTATAATATTATGATGATCATATTTTTTTCTTATTTTTTTGTCATATCATGTGTTGAGATTACATTGTGTCCTATCATGTGTTGAGATTACATTGGTAGCAAACATTAATACAGTGTTGACACATAAAGTAATAAACAAATTATAATAAGAAAAGATGATCATACTAATATTATTAAAAAATTAAATGAAGCTCATGTTAAAAAGATATTGGTAATCACATGTTTAAAACAGGAAAAATTACATGATAGAGAAATCGTTAAAAAAATTAATTACAAAATCATGAAAATTTGTAATTTTACTTTATAATGATTATAAAGTCCATCACTAAATGAAAAAAAAAAATTCAAACACCCATTGATATTTAATTTTCCCTTAAGAAAACTTGCGATAAATAAAAAAAATATAATTTACTTGATTGATTTGCAATCATATTAAACATAAAAGCTTTTATTAAAAGCAATTAAACTAAAGCTTTTATGGACTTAAGATATTGTGTAACCAAAACTATAAAAATTAGTTTAGAAAGTTGAGTGGAAATTAGATTAATTACATTAAGATCTTCTCAATTTTTAGCATACCACCTTACCTTTAGGGTAAATTGTAATTACCTCCCCTGAGATTTTGCATAATTGTAGGGACCTTCCCTATGATTTTTGAAATTACATTGACCTCTCTTATTTTTTCTGACATTGTCAAGATTCTTCTCTCCCATTAACTAGGACCAAAGATGTTAATTTGATTGTGCAAATGACTATAATACCCTTGAAACACTATAGCCTTACGAGAATTAAGTACAATTTACCACAAAATTTTCAAAATGTAAATGTAATTTCTTGGCTTTGTAATTTTTATTATTTTTTTGTGGCTATAACGAGCATAAGGAAAGAGCACCCAAAAAAAAAATATATATATATATATGTGACACTGTTATCAGTTGTAAGGACACCCAAACAAAATAAAAGAGAATAAATAGCAAGAAGAGTGAAAGAAATAAAAGAAAACGAAAAGAGATGGAGGTACTAAAAATTTACAGAGACGGATATGGTGAACATTATTTTTTTGAGAGATATAAAGTAGGTCATAATGAAAGAATAATAGGGGAAAAATAAGGAAAGGAGAAAAATGACAAAAAATGATTAAGAAAATGTGAGAAAACCAAAGGAAAAAGTTTGTGAGAGGAATGAGATGATATAAGGGGAGGTAAATGTAATTTTCCCTTTAACCTTTTCATTGCTAGAAAGAGATGAATAAGGGTAGTTTTGGCCTTTTAATAGTTAAAAGTTGTTGACATCACCTTGTTATGTTAGATATTCAAACAAAGAGATAATAGAAGGGGGAATCCTAATAATAATTTTAAATATAGAAGATGTCAGTATAATTATTGAAACTATAAGGAGATCTTTGCAATTATGAAACATCTCAAGGGAGATAAGTGTAATTTACCTACCTTTTATTATAAATTTATATATTTTGATCAATCCAACTATAAAAATTGTACTAAAAATGTTTAAATTGAGACTAATCCCTTGCACTTGTTTATTAGTCCAATTAATAATGATTTAAACAAATAAAACTCAACCCGACCCGATCTATTGACAACTGTCGGGACCTACCCCTTTTTTCTCGCAATCTAGCCCCTCCACGAAGGGAATCGTGGCTCAAGCCCTACCTAGTTAATTATTTATTTTTATTTTTTCGACAAAAGAAACTTTATTGATAAGAATAAAAATATATAAATGATTGATACAAATATCAATAGAGAGGAGCGAGTGCATAAAGTGTCAAAACAAAACTTAACAGTCCTAACTAAGTTGACACTACCGAACTAACCCAATTATATTCTAGTACAACATCAAAATTGGTGAGAAACCAACCGGAACCAAACCGGAACTGAAACAACAAAACAAAATAAAAAAAACAACACCTAGTTAGTTTTATAACATCCAATAAATGTCAATAACTTTCTCTCACCTGCCAATGCCATGACATTTTCAGATCCAAAGGTTGCTCAAATGCAGAGATCACATGGATCAGAAATCATGCAAGTAGTTAAAAAAAAATAACTTAATAAAATTATCAACTCTAAATCTTTTAGTGATCCATGATAAAAATGGGAGCCAATTTGAAAGAGTATCCTTATCGTTTTTTTTTTCAGTTTTCAAAATTTTAAAAAATAAATAAAGATCTTTAGAGATATCATATAGTCAACAGTATGCTTGGCATATAAAACTCAATATGTTATTAATAGTGAGTTCGTTACACACTGTGCGAAGGGAGACAGGAAATAATCCGAAGACACGATCAAGAAACTGTGCTATTTATTTTTTTTTTATTGCAAAAGGTATGTAGTATACGCTTCAAATATAAAGATTTAGAATTTTAATTATGAGTCATTTTAATTCTTAATTTTGAGATTTTACTGATTGTCAAATTTATAGTGATTTTGGTTATTAGTGCTTGAGGTGGTTGGTTATGGTACTTTTGTATGTACATATATTGTTATCTCCCAAATTGGTTTTGATCCTAACAAAATAAATTCGATTGAACTATAGAATATTTTATTTTTATTTTGATTTTGATTTTGATTTTGATTTTGGGTCGGGGCTATAAAGCCTTGAGGCACCTCTAGTTGAGATGCACTACAATATTTTCTTAATTTAGTGGTATTTGAATATTTTACAAAATTACGTTTTTAATGGTATTTTTTAATCTTGTAACATTTTGAACAAGTGTCATTTATACACGAATCACGGTAGATATTAATGACACCTCAGCAACACTTGCAAATGTCATTATACCATGAAAAATCTAGAAATCCCCTAGATGTTGATTTGTGATTATGTACCAATTTTAAGCAAAATATAACAATCATAATCAAACAATTAAGACAAATCGACACAACGATTTTACGTGGAAAAACCATAATTGGACACCTCCAACTGTGATTAGAAAACCACGGGCAACAGCCACAAAACAATCCACTAAGAAAATTTAAAGGAATTACACAGGTATACTCTCAATTACCTAGCGAATTCACGCCTAATTGAATCAACCTCTATGTGCCTCTTCCAACTCTGTCTTCACCTCGGAATTTTCTTTACGATGAGCCACTCCAGAATCCACCGAAGCTTTAGGCTCGAATTCTTCATAATCTACCGAAGAACAACTCTCTCTTTTATGTAGAACAAATAAAACCTTTGATATATTCTTTTTAAACCATAAGTTGAATACTCAACAAAACATCAAAGAAAAACTAACAAAATATCCCCAGACATAAACCTTAAGAACCAAAAAAAGATCTGGAGGAGTTACTCTAGTGTTGGGAGAAAACCAACTATTTATAGAAAACCAAAAGTAATCCCAGTTTCAGAAGAAAACCAACTCCTTAACAAGTCTAGAAATCTGGGTTCGCACGGTTCGCTCGAGCGTGGGAATGTCCGCTCGAGCGGAGACTTCAAATTCCGTGATTTCATATAGGCTCCACGCTCGAGCGTCGGTTTCCACGCTCGAGCGTCAAATCACACCATCCAGTATTTTTTCAGGCATAGCAGAGATACTGTGAGCTTGTAAACCCCGCTCGAGCGTCACTTTCCCGCTCGAGCGGGAAGACCAAAACTAGAAAGCTCGACCCCCGTCATAATCAGCGAAGTGGCAATCTTGAACACATTAACATCATTCGGGTTGGATTCGCATCTAATAAATTCATAGCCTCACTGAAATATAAATGCGAATAAAATTACAACTCAAAGCAGTTTTGTCAAACGGGGTTACCAATAATAAAAACCTAACATACCATCATGGCTAAAGACTTTCAATGACACTTTGATGTCATTAGGGATGGGCACGGGACGGGTTTGTTATTCCTCATCCCTGCCCACGTGGATAAACCCCGCCTCTGTCCCCGCTCTAACCCCGCTACCGGTGGAATTTTTTAACCCCATCCCCGCCCCCGCCCCCGCCCCCGCCCCCGCCCCCGCCGATACCCGATACCCAACCACATTTCAAATAGCAAAAAAAAAAAAAATTAAAAATCATTTAAATTCTTAACACACTAAATTATTTTTCTTTTTTCCATATGTATAAACAGTGAGACTTTTAGAATTATTATTTATTTATATTTAGACAGAACCACAAACTTTTAGTATTTATTTTTTATATCTAATTATATAATATATATATTTAATTATATTGGGTCGGGTTTGGATCGGGAGAGGTGATACCCACCCCTGCCCCCGCCCCACTCCTATTGCAGGTGACCAAAATATAATCCACCCCCGACCCCCACCCCAACCCTATATAAGTGTCATGTCAGGTAAAATCTACACCATTCATACGGGTATGGGTGGACTCCCAAGGATCAGATTCAAATGGCCATCCCTAAATGTCATAATAGATACTATTTGTGACACTACCAAGCGCTATTAAAAAAAAAGACCTAGTGGCACTTCAGTGACAGTTGTAAGTGTCATTACACCATCAATATTAAAGACTTTTAATGACACTTTGATGTCATGATAAACATCATTCGTGACACTATCAAGTGCCATTAAAGAAGACTTACAAAACACATGTGGCAAGTAGAATTAAAAAAAAAAATGTGTTTTATTGAGTTCTATTTATTTGTTTATATTTATTTTGTGCATTTTCAAAAAAATTTGGAAGTATATTAGCATTTTTTGTTTTTTCAAAAAATGCCATTAGATAGTTTAGAAAGTTTTTGGGTTAGTAGCATTTTTCAAAATATCATAAAATATTTATTTATGACATATTTCACCTAATATCATAAAAAGGGTATAACCGAACTTTTTGCGACGGTATATTTTCCGTCACAAAAAGCAACTGTTTACAACAATTAATACCCATCACCAATGATTGCATTTTGCGACGGTAATTACTGTCTTAAAAAAAGGAAAGAATATGTCGGATGATTTTTGAGATGACAATCCATTAGCCATCGCAAATTTTTTGCCACGACTTTTCTTCCCTTCGCAATTTTTTTATTTTTATTTATTTATTTACTTTTTGGCCATGGATTTTGTTGTGCCGTCCAAAAAAAAAAAAAAAAAGGGTCATTTTCCTGAAACCGGCATAGACATTCGTCGACTGTCAGGTTTCGGCCGTTTGCCGTTGCTGTGACCATCGCCGCTTCATTTTGGCTCGGTAGATTCGTCAGCGCTTTCTCTGTATCTCGCTCCCCATTTGTTTCTCTCCTAATTTCTTAACTGAACTCTGTTTGTCTATCTGCTTTGTATTTCTTTGGATTTTCAGTTAATTTTTTTGTTTTGTTTTGTATCTCCGTATATATTCAATTGTTGCACCATGATTCAAGGTATACAATCTGATTTTGAATTAGTGTTACCAAATAATTTTAAAGCCATTGAAAATTTTCAATGATGGTTTTGTATCTCCATGTCCAATGGATTTCTGATTTCTAGTTCTGTATATCTAAGATTAGTTTGTAAACTCTCTCAACATGGATGAATAAAGAATGAAAAGTGAAGAATAAAGAATAAAACCCTTCAAAGTTTCAAAACCCTAATCCTAACTTAACCTAATCTAAGGATATATCATCTACTTCCATATGTTGGCAAATTTGAATTGCTTGATAGAACATTGCCTTGGAATTAATTGGGTTTGTAGAGAAGATGAGAAAGAGCTGTTAATTATAGGGAGTTAATTCATGCCCATACCAGTTCAAAAAAATAAAAATAAAAATAAAAATTCATGCCCTCAGAGCTTCAATTTAGTTTTACTCATTCTTTGGTTGTTTTTCTCTTTTTTTGTGATATTTTGGTTATTTATCCATCTTATTTTTAATTACAATTCACCCTGTTTGGTTTTTATTTTTCAAAAATGGTTTTTGAATTTGTGATTTTTTTTTTTTTTTTTTTCTCTGAAGAAGTAGAAAAATTGGTGACTGTAATACCTTTCAGAGAATGTGAGATTCTATAAGAAGGAAGAGAAGAATGATCCTGAATTTGCAAAGAAGTTGGCATCTCTTGGAGATCTCTACATAAATGATGCATTTGGAACACCTGATTCTGAAGGTTTTTTCATTAAGCATGAGAATACATTGCAATTCCTATGTCATTATTTGACTAGACTTTTCTAATTATGGTATTGTGTTCTGATAAAGTTATAAATATCTAAAGAATCTCTTTTTCCTTAATTTTACCATTCACATAATTTCAATTCAATTATTGTACCATCTAGGATTTTGTTTGTAGATACATAATCGGGTGGATTAACTAATATTCCATCACGATATCTGCTTAAGTAAAGTCGGGCAGAGGAGTCATTTAGCTCATTATGGGAATATGTATCGTGAACTTCCTTCTAAAGTTCCTAAGCTTGTCCCAAGTATGGTGAAGTGAGGGCACTTGGCTGTAATTGCTAATTTTGGCTGCTTGCATCCAGTTGTTTGATGCACGAGGTGCATGAGTGGTCATCTGATACCGTAATTTTGGTCATCTAAGAAATTCTATTCTGTTCTATTTGTTTCTTTATTTTTTCAATTATGTGTGTCAATATTGATTAGAATATGTTAACTGACCAGCGTACACAAAGCTAATTTCACATGCCCATTAATGAACTTCGAAAGAAGTGTAGTACTGGAGAATAATTTCAGCATATACTTGCTGTTATAATTTTGAAAACTGAGACTCGGGTGAATCTTGGACTATGGCATTACCATTTGGACTGCTAGAAAAGGGACCATTTTTTGTCCTACTTTGGAACTGTACAAAAGAACTAGTTATGTATGTCCCTTTGCTCTAATAGCAGAAAAATAATAAAGAACTACTTACCATTTTTTTTGTCATCCACATATACAAATGACTTGAGCACATGCGAATCATCCACATCTCAATGCTTCAAATTTTTGTTTGATATCGTGTTTCATAATATGTCAAATTATAAACTTTGTCCCTCTTCCCGTGTCTTGCTAATCACAATGGGCAAAATTAGGTCTTTATATGTGGTTAAGCTCCAATTTATTCTTTGCTGATGTTCTGTGAGCAACTGATAGATCCTTCCAGAATCTAGTTTTGAAAATGCACTTGAAATTCTCCTATTCCAATGATTTGGCTGGTGCTGCAATTAACTATTGCAATTAACTTGTGGTATTCAAAGTGGGTCTAGTGGACTCTCTTGGCTTGGGGAATTTAACTTTGTATGTGAAATTGATTTTCTTGTGGATAAAAATATGAGTCCCACTGTTGGGATTTCTTGCAGCTTTGAAGAGTTCCAGTGATTTGATTCTTTCTTCTTGAAGGCCATGGCTGTTGCATGAGAGTTCTTCTTGCCTTGATTCTTTCTTCTCGAAGTTCAGGAGTGTTGCAAGAGATTTCTTCTTGCCTCCTGAAAGGCTAAGATTCGGCCTGGTACCTGAGAGGTAGTTGCTTTCATCTTTGGGTGTTGGAGATTCTGGTTCATATGGTTTTCGTCTTTGGATGTTGGAGTTTCTGGTTTCTGGTTAACAATACTTTATTTTGCTAGATGTCCTAGTTGTTGAAAGGTTCTTGGAGAAGGGGATGATCTCAAAATTGCTCTACAGATGCAAAATTCACTTCTCGTGGAGGTAAGTTTATATGTTATGCTTTTCACTCATTAGCTGCTAATTTCATTTCTCTATGAGGTTTCTATGGTAATGCTTATCTCCAACTGCTGTAAAAGGTTGCAGTGTTCAGATGTATGGCTTGGCTTAGTCACAATGTTGTATGCTTCAAAATAACTCATCGAAATAGCATGCGCATTAACTATCAATGGCATCTAGATATTTTGGAAATCAATTGAACTTTGTTTTTGTTGAGGCTTCTTTTGATTTCCTTGTTCAAGAATATATATATGCTTTTTAACTTTAATTATTGAGCTTAGACCATTATTTCCTGGACATTTGATTGGTTACTTGCATTCTTGCAGTCTGTATGTATCAGATCATGTAGCCGTGAGCCTGCCAGGTGGCAGAATCCTGGTAAGTGCTGGGTCCATGGCTAGTCTTCACTCAGCCTCACAGCTTTATATCCTGGACCCTACCGATGAGAAGCCTACTTGGAGGTTATTAATTGTACTTGGGCGACCTCTGAGATTTGCTTGGGGACATAGTATATCCGTTGTTGGTGGGAGAAGGGCCATAGTTCTTGGTGGTCAAACAGGAGAGGAAGCTATAAAACATTTCTCCAAGGGACTTTTTCATATGGGTTTAATTTTATGTGGTTTAGATGGAACACATATTGCGTCACTTTACCTTTCTAATCTTGTAGTGCGTGCTTCAATAGATTGGTAGGTTGTAATGCATATAGGTTTAGTTTGTGTCGTTAGTACGTCCTTTTGTTCTTGTGATTCAGTTTCTATAATTTGGACCTAACTTTTTTATTAGTGAAGATCCGTTGTGTGAAATTGATGGAGTTCCAATTGGGACTGAATATTGCAAAGTCTTTGTCTCAAAAGTGAAAAAGTTGAATGCTGGTTTGGAAACAACATTCCGGGGTCTAAGAACAGGTGGAGAACCTATTGGAAGATACGTTATGTGGCACTCAATTCATGTATATGTTACAATCTTCTTTATTTTATTTTATTTTTTTTTTTGAAGTAAATATCAAATGTTTTACATTTTTTGTAAACTTGAAATTAATTATATTATAAATAATAATTATTATTTTTGTTTCCTTTTGCAGATCCTATCTGACTACGTGATGATATTTTCGCATATCGATATTGGAGCTTACTGTTGACTCTAAAACAAGCTATAATATATATATATATATATATATTTTATTTGTACTGTCGATACTTTTGTTTTGTTTTATATACAAATTTGAGTTCTTGAATTATTAAAAATTACTAGTATTGTTAAAGGATGTTTTGTATATTTTTATAAGGAATGTTTGGTTGGCACTGTACGGTTACATGGTATATATATATTATTATTCGTATATATGATTTTGTGAAAGTGAATGTCAATGTCAATGTATATGGATGTGGATGTATTTTATTTTAAAAAATATTAATAATTTATACAGGGTATGAATTAATAAAATATATATTTATTTTATGAAAATAGTTATTATGCGATAGTAATAAACCGTCGCTAATATAATCATTATTTCCTTGCATTTTATTAGCAACGGGATAACCTGTCACATATATATGTTAGTGGCATCTTTAGCGACGATTTAAACTGTTGCGAATGCATTATTGATTTAATTTTGTTTTGTTGCGACGTTTAAGACCATCACTAATAATATTTTTTGTGACGTCAAACATCATCTCTAAAAAAGTTTTTGGTAACGGCATCCTAAATCGTTGCTAAAAGTTATCTTTTTCTCACTTTTGTGTCCGATTAAACCATCGTGAAAATACTTTTGTCACGTCCCCTACCGCCACCCTTCATTTCCCGTCGCTACTTCGTCGCAAAAAAATCTTTTGCGACAACATGTGGACCTTTTCCGACGTTTGAGACTGTCGCAAATGGTCTAATTTTTAGTAGTGTAACTTACACCTACCTAGTTTAGTGACATTTTTCAAAAAATGTCATTACTATTAAAGTTTAGTGGCATCTGTTGATAAATGTTACTAAAATGATTTCTTGTGTCATTCTTTTATAAAATGTCATAAAATTGATGCTACTAGATCACATTTTTGTTGTAGTTATATAGTACTTCTTTATTGAAACGTCACTAGAGTCTTTTATGTTTGTGGCTATGTGACATTTTTCTAAAACATGGTACCAAATATTATTTTTGTGGCATTTTCTAAAAACGTGCCACTTGTATAGTGCTACTAAAGTATGTTTTTATTGTAGTAGCAAAATGAAACAAATTCGATTGGGCGAACTATATAGTGTTGCCAAAAATAGTCGCTAAAACCATAATTTTTTGTTTTTTTTTTTTTTTTTATCAGCAAAAGAAACTTTATTGATAAAGAAAGCAAGATACATGCGAAAACTTACATCAATAAAGAAGGGAAGTGCAAAGAGCATCATAACTAACCTTACCAATCCCAACTAGGTTGACACTGATAATGAAGCGTAATCCTTTACTAGCACTTAACCCAAGATTGGTGAGGAACCAATCAAAAGAACCAAAAGAGAGGAAGGGAAAAAACAACACAAGTAGGGAAAAACAACACAAAACATGACTATAGGCCTTGTTTTGATCAAGGCACATCCCAATATCAATTCAAATTTAGCTGCTACCCCTCATAGCTACTGATTTGTGGCTTTGTACATCATCATGTCAATGCACTCCAGCAGCTACATACCAATCAGGTTACATTCACAGACAGCAACATACATTCCAAGGGAGCATCACTGGTGCCAGAGTAACAGCTTCAGACCAACTTCCAATCTGCATATATACCAATCTGCTACATACCAATCTGCTAAAAATGACCAGCGTCCAATATATCTTAGCTAAAAATGACAGCAACATCTGCTACACTCCAACAATCTGCTACATACCAATCTGCATCAGACCAGCTACCTTCCATATTGATGACAGGTTTACCTTCACACTAATGACATAACAGCCATAAACCTATGTCATACAACCTTTCACCTGCTTCAAGTTTGTGACAATATCATGCACTGTGTAATTCACCCCCTTAACATTTGACTTAACCCATAATGTAATTCTTACTTTCAATAGCTCTACTATCTGTGCAAAATCTGCATTACCATTGTTAAATAAGCATTCATTCCTAAGTTTACATAAGGACCATAACATGGCCAAAGGGACCACCTTCCAAATGTTGAACTCCTTCTTCCTTAATTTCATACCTGACCACCAATTAAGCAAAACAACCACAGACCCTGGTGTTACCCACTGCACTTCCCACCAGCTTACCAACTCAGACCATAACTTCCATACCAATGGGCATAAAAGCAACTCTACCTCTGCTTTGCAAAATACACATAGGGAGCTGACATTGACAGGTAGAGCTCCAATCCTTTGCATAAATTCTGCAGTTTTGATTCTCCCTTTCCAAGCTAACCAGCTGAAGAAATGAGCCTTTGGGGGTGCTGCATTTTTCCACAGGAACTTTGAAATGTGAATCATGGATCCATTAACTAATTCCAACCTTTTCCACACTGAAGCCACAAAGAATACTCCAGAATTACTAGCTCTCCACAAACAGCTATCTTCAGTTAGAGGATTTAAATTAGGAACCTTTGCTAATAATACATTTAGCCTTTGAACTTCCTTCTCCTCCCAACCTAAGAGTGATCTTCTAAATACCAACTTCCAGTCACTGCCCAACCCTTTCCTTTGGTAGAAAAACTGCAAGGAACCTTTCTTCTCCACTGATAAACTAAACAGTCTAGGAAGCTCACACCTAAGACTCATATCATTGAACCATTTATCCGTCCAAAAATGAATCATTTCCCTATTTCCAATGATAATCCTGAAGTTTTGTGAGAAAAACTCTGCCACTACACTATTTGATGAGGCTAATGATGCAGTATCCTTCCACATTGTAGATACCATTGCAGCTGACACTGGTTCTAGTTTCCACATGCCCCCAATCCCACCATATCTGCTACATACCACCATTTTCCATAGTGGCTGATGCTGTCGACCATACCTCCACAACCATTTTATCATTAAACACACGTTAACATCACCAAGACTTCTCACACCTAACCCCCTTTGGGCTTTACTTTTACACACCTCCTTCCATTGAACTAAGAGAATTTTCCTTTGAATTTCAGAACCTCCCCACAAGAAGTTTGATTGAATCCTATCAATTGCTTTAGCAACATGAACAGGCATTTTAAAGATAGATAGAAAATGCACTGGTAAACTTGATAATACGGACTTAATTAGGGTCAATCTACCAGCAAAAGACAAGAATCTCCTCTTCCAAGATGCTAACTTCTTTTTAAACTTCTCCACCACTGGTTGCCAAGTACTTCTTCTCCTTGGATTGGCCCCTAAAGGTAAGCCAACATATGACAGAGGTAGACTCTGGCTAAGGCAATTCAGGTTGTTAGCAAACTCCTTAACTAACTCCTTTTCCACAAATTATACTTTTATGAAAATTAATCTTGAGGCCTGACATGACTTCAAAACACCTCAAAATTCTTTTAAGCACCATGATTTCATCCCATTTGGCTTCACAAAAAATAATAGTGTCATCTGTAAATTGTAAATGAGAGATTTTCAGTTCTCGATGACCAACTGAAGCTCCTCTAATCTGCCCCTTTTCTTTGGCTCTTTCTAACAAAATATTTAAACCTTCTGCCACTATATTAAAGAGGAAAGGCGATAGTGGATCTCCTTGTCTTAAACCCTTCTGAGGAGAAAACTCTGTTGTGGGTGACCCATTTACAAGCACTGAAATCCTTGACGTAGAAATGCAGGACCTAATCCAACCCACCTATTTTTCACCAAACCCAAAATTTTTCATCATTGATAGCAAAAACTCCCAGTTAACTGTAGACCGTCTGAACTCTCTCCGCACGCGAGGGAGCGAATTGGGTTCTAGCTACTACAGTTCGTACTCCTGTCACGGTTCTAAATCTAATCTCATAAAGTGCAATGTAAGACTGATAAATCACCAAAGAGTCCAAATCCGACAAATCGTTTTGGAAAATCGATTTTAATCAAAAAGCGCCAAACATGGACTGCTTTGCCAAATTTCAGAGTCGCCATCTAAATATTTTATTTTGAAAAATTTAGGAAACCCTGACTCGTGCCAAAGGCCATGTGTCCTTCATTACCAAAGTTACCTCGGCTTGGGAACTTGGGTACGAGAAGGGAAGGTCCTGAAATAAGCACCCCACTCGCCCGATCAAAGATCGACCTCAATTAACATGATACGTTGTTTTGAAAACACATGTGTTCTTGTTTGATTATTAGCTAGCTTACTATGTGATGCGCACAGCACACAAGTATAGACTAAATCACTCAATTTGAAACAAAACATCTCATGTTTGTTTTTCGAAAATGGTTTGAATTTACTACCCTCAAGTAGGCTAAAACGCGGATTTTCCACCCTCAAGTGGGCTTAAGAAAACATGATTTCTCACTCCACAAAGTGGGCTTAAAACTCACATTTTGATGAATTGTTCCAATTCAAGCAATAAAGCCTTCATCCATAGGCATTCATGCAGTTAATCAATTAAGCACATAGCCTCATGGCAAGCATGCTATCATGGCAGTCACTTACACACATGCAAGAATGCTAAAGCATAAACACTTACAGTGTACTCCAAGCCAAAACATAAAACTAGTTAAAAATCATACATGATCCTAGCTATGTTAAAATGTCTAATGCAACACATGCAAAAATGCAACTAAAATAGGCTCGGCTATCTAAGATGGCATATGAATGCGACATTTGATACATGTATTCAAATAGAAATTGAAATACAATGCAGTTTGAATGATGCGCCGAGCCCGGTGCATGCGATACGAATGAATGATGCACGTATGCAAAGTATAAGTATGCTAATTGAAACATGCCCTAAAACTAACCATCAAAAGCTGATAAGTAAAAGGGAGCAAGACGTTGGGTTGGAAGACATGCATCACACACACGCACACTTATTACAACATTTTCCCTCTCGACGGAGGGTCCAAATAATAAGCTAACTAGTTACGCTAATTAAACTAATTATTACAAACCAAAACTAATTAAGTATTCCTAGTTAACTAATTATTACAAAACAAATCGATGAATTAAGCGCATTAGCTAATTAAGTAAAAAATTGACGAATTAGCTAACTAAGTAAAACAGCTAAAGCAGTTTAAAAGAGGCCCTCGGGGCGAGGGGTGCACGCATGCTCGATCGCCTCGCTCGGAAATCCATTACTGCGCCCAGAATTGCCTCTGTTTGCATTTGATTTGATCTCTGGAAAGTGTACCAACTTGTAGATTGCTTTTGTTCCAACATGGGGACCTCCTGGTGGGTTGCCGACCAGAAAAAGGGGCTATAGACCAGAAAAACTGGTTATAGACCAGAAAAAGTGATCAGTCGACCACCCTTACTGGTCGGCCAACCAGAAATTTTGCCAAGCTCCAGTTTTGCTGCAACAGAGAACAACAACGGGCATAGCAGTGTATTTGCAAGATATGTATGCACAACCACCCTCCCTATCATTTCTCAAGCTCAAGAGAGTGCGGTACTCGACTCTTCGGCCACCAACCAAGCATCGCAATGCACGATGGCCGAGAAGTCAAATTTGCACAAGTCAATGTCAATGAATACACAAATAACACATAAGGGCCTCCATTTCTATCATGCTTGATCAAGAGGGTCGGCGACCAAAAAATGCTACACATTTCATCACTTTTAGTATAAAACGTGCGACATTCCTCGTGTTTGGATTAACGTCTGATCCAAACACAATACAATGCAAACAACGTATGCTCATCTTTCAATGCTAAAGTGGCATGCACAAGACTCTATCATGCAATCAATGCATGCATGGCATGTTAAAAGGCTAAGGCACCAAAACTAGTGAAGTGTATTACACATGAAGCATGCATCATCAATCTCAAATGGTCAAACCTACGTCATGCCACAACAACGGTACAACCATGCTGAAAATGAAGCACCAAAAGCTACAACAATATGCTCATGCATCGGCTCGCAAGCTAGGCATTAAGCACAACTCTCAAGCACAATGAAGAAGTGATAAACAAGAGAGTATGGCAGAGATGTAGGCACTGAAATTGCATACCAAATGATGACATATCATGCAAACAACACAAGTATGGCATGCTAAAGGCCCCAAAACTCAAGGCTAGCAAGACCAACTACATTATAGCTATTCAAAGCATGAACCACATGACCAAAACCATTCAAATCAGACCTAAAGCATGCTAAATTAGAGCAAAAAATAAGCTAGAGTGAAGCATACGCATGCTAGAATGAAAGGCCAAAAACATGCTTGAACTAAGCAAATTCAAATCACAAAGACATGCTACTTTGCAAGGCTACAAGTAGGATTACACTACAAGTATAAGAAGCATGCAAGAGGTGTCCAAGACAACCAAAAAAAGAATTATGGTAGGTCTGAAAAGTCACAAAAATGAGCCTAAACAAAGCCTCTAAGAAGTAGAAACACATGCTCCTTTGGAGGGCCATCAACACATGCAAACAAGAGAAGAGGAGGGGGGACCACCCCCACCCATATGGGACCTCAAAACCACATTTCCACCACTGAAATTCCCCTGGAATTCAGTGGTAGGAGGGCCAAAAAGAGATGGTCTCAAAGGCCTTAAAAGATGGCACAAAACAAGGCAGAACAAGCCACCAAATGGGGTAAACCACCCCTAACTCAAACAAAGCCTTAAACAACCATTTTAAACACTTCAAAATAGAACTTTTTTCAGTTGAAAGCTAAGTAAAAAAAAACATGCAAGGATGGCCAAATAAGCAATGAAAATGAATCTTTAAAGAGGATATCAGACTCACCTTTGAAGCACAACAATAACAGCACCACTTTGAGCAAAAAAAAAAAACTAGCTTTTGAAGCTCCTACAAGTCCTCAAGCAACCTTAGCTCCAAGGTAGGGTCTTTGGCTAAGAGGGTTGTGTACAAAAATGCAAAGAAAATACACTTCTTAGCACAATATATATATATATAAAGAGAGACAGAGAGAGAGGGGGGAAATCTAGAGAGAGAATGATATTTTGGTCTCAGCAAAATCTGAACCTAGAAAAGGAAGAGAGAGACTCCCTCTTATAGAACTCCAAGCTTCAAGCTTCTTGGAGAAGCAAGAAGCTTGGTGCAATTCCTCCATACACATGTATGAAGGATGCAATCTATGCTCACTAGCTGGCATAGCTGGCACCCACAACATCTGCAGAAAGTGCAGAAAGGCCACCGACCAGTTAAAGTGGTCGACCGACCACCTTCCCTAGTCGACCGACCACCAAAAGTGGTCTACAGGGAATAAAACTGGTCGACAAGGGAGGAAGAGGGTCTACAAAGGGAGTAGAAGGTGGTGGTTGGCTGCCGACCACCCATCCTAGCTAGCCGACCACCAAAAGTGTCTGGCAGGGAAAAAAAGTGGTCTACAGGGGGGAAAACTGGTCTACACCCCTATTCCACCCTCCAGGCAAAGGGTAACAAGGTTTGGTTCAAAAACAAACCAAAAGGAAGAAAGACAAGAGTCTGTAAGGCAAGGCACTCAGCCGGAAGCCTCGAAAACTAGTCTACGGGCCACTACAAGTGGCCTACAAGAGGGAAAGGTAGCCTACGACTACAAAAAGTGGCCTACAGGCCTCTGTCTCCCTCTAGGCAAAGATAGCAAGGCATGGTCCAAAAACCAAGCCAAAAAGAGAAAGTTAAGAGGTCCCGAGACAAGGCTATAGACACCCCATTTTTGACCGACCTTAAGACTCAGACGTCACCGATTGAGTGCTTGGAGATGTTGCATATCGTGCTCGTTCAGAAGTTTCAGAGTCTCGGCTGCGAGCCTTGCCTCCGAACTTCCGGACTCTTTTGTGCTTTGCCTCGATTTGCGAACCAAGCTTCGTTTTCTCTGTTTTCTCTTCCCGAAGGAAGGGAGAGGTCCCGTAGATCATCTCTCAGTGGCTGTAGGCTACGTTTCGTGGTCGTAGGCCATTTTGCCTGATTGGAGTCTGGTTTTTGGTTTTTCGGAGCCGTTGGCCGTGTGCCTCGGTTCGGGACCACTTAATCACCTCTGTTTGCTCCGGTTTTTGGCATGCATCTTATTTACTCCCTTTTGAGGGACACTGTGGCTCGAGAAACCAACTTCGTGGTCGAACACCACTCCCGGTGCCTAACAGCCAGTTTTCGGGGCCTCGGGCTGCGCGTTTTGGCCCCCGAACCTTCATTCTGCATCGGTTTGGGTTCATTTTTGGCAGGGACCTCTGTTTCATTGGTAAAAAGGCCGTAGAAGGGTGGGAGGCCAGTAATTGTTCTGTCAGCCAACTTTATCCCTTCATCGCCCTCCGTCGCCCGTTTTTTCTCACTTCAAAGCCAATGTTGACCACCCTTGGGCCATTTTCTGGAACCCTAAATCCCATATTTGTGATGTACACATCTGGGAGGCCACCAAATTTCTGGCGACTACGAAGCAAAGGATGATAGGATGGCGAAGTACCAAGAATTGGTCAGAACAGAAATCAAGAAATTTGAAGTAATGAGGATAGAACAGATAGGCAGGGAAGAGAACGGCAGAGCAGACGAACTAGCAGGCTTTGCTTCAATGGCAGATACATCCATCCCTCATCCACTGCTCATCGACTACTTACCAAGACCAAGCATCGAAGACCCCGAAGCAGAAGAAGGATGCTGCACAGATCTAGGCCCCTCATGGATGGATCCCATCATACTATTCCTGAAAGATGGCGTCCTACCGGAAGAAAAGAAAGAAGCCAACAAAATAGAAGCAAAGTCACAGCGATTTTGGCTCTTCCCATCTTTAGCATTATACAAAAAGTCGTTCTCAGGACCCTATCTAAAGTGTGTCCACCCCAGCAAAGTGGAAGCATTCTTGTACGAGATACACAAAGGGGTGTGCGGAAGCCATCAAGGAGGAAGATCGCTAACTTACAGGGCCATTTCACAAGGATACTGGTGGCCATACATGCAGGCAGACTCAGAGAAATATGTGAAAAGTGCGAGAAATGCCAAAAATTTGCACACCAAATACATCAACCAGCTAGAGAACTCCTACCATTAACTAGCCCATGGCCTTTTGCAATGTGGGGCTTGGACATAGTAGGACCACTTCCAACCGCACCCGGCAACAGGAAGTTCTTTCTCGCAGCAACAAACTACGTCACAAAGTGGGTGGAAGCAGAAGCATTGGCGTCAATCAAGGAAAAAGACGTGAAGAAGTTCGTCTGGCAAAATATTATTACTCGATTCGACATACCTAAAACCCTCATATCAGACAACAGCACCCAGTTTGATGGCAAAATTTTCAGAAGCTTTTGTGAAGAATACAAAATAGAGTTCTACAATTCTACACCAGCGTATCCTCAAGCAAATGGCCAAGCAGAAGCATCAAATAAAGTTGTCTTGGATGGACTGAAGAAAAGGTTAGAGAAGGCAAAAGGCAAGTGGGCGGAAGAACTTCCTCATGTTTTATGGGCTTACCGTACTATACCACGACAATCAACTGGAGAAACACCATTCTCCTTAGCTTATGGCATGGAAGCAGTGATCCCACTGGAAGTTGGTCTCCCCACAATTCGAAGCGAAAATTTTGATCCTGACTTGAATGGCGAAGCCATAACTTTGGAACTCGACCTTGTGGAGGAAAGAAGAGAAAGAGCACTGGTTCACATTGCCTCGTATCAACAAGAGTTATCCAGGAAATACAATAAAACAGTTCATCCAAGACAATTCAAGGTTGGAGATTGGGTACTGCGCAAAGTAATGGGAAACACCTTGGTGCCCGAAGATGGCAAGTTAGGGCCTAATTGGGAAGGACCTTAGAAAGTGGTTGGATTAGCAGGCAAAGGGGCATACCACTTAGAAGACGAGGACGGCAAGACAATTCCCAGACCGTGGAATACTGCCAATCTCAAATTTTTTATTTTTAGCTTTTTCTTTTAAAAATTGGTGTAAATTTTTTTCTTCTCATCAATAAAATAAAGTCAATTCTTTTCAGCATAGTTATTTTCTGTAAAAGAAATTTTTAGCAAGTTAGAAACATTGTAAACATTTTATTCTAAGTTGGCAGGAAAAACCAACTTAGAGGTTGACTGGATTAAACCAACACCCCTCCTAAGCCCAGGATAAGGATCCAGGCTGCAGGACGTTTGGCCGGGATAACCAAACAACTTTACTTTAGGTTGGCTGGAAAAACCAATCTAAATGTTGGTTGGATTAAACCAACTCTTTGTACTCTTCAGCCGAAGTAAGGGTATGGCTGAAGAAGGGTTGGCTGGATTAAACCAACTCTTTGTACTCTTCAGCCAAAGTAAGGGTATGGCTGAAGAATGGTTGGCTGGATTAAACCAACTCTTTGTACTCTTCAGCCGAAGTAAGGGTATGGCTGAAGAGTGGTTGGCTAGATTAAACCAACTCTTTTGTTACTCTTCAGCCGAAGTAAAGGTATGGCCGAAGAGTGGTTGGCTGGATTACACCAACTCTTTGTACTCTTCAGCCAAAGTAAGGGTATAGCTGAAGAATGGTTGGTTGGATTAAACCAACTCTTTGTACTCTTCAGTCGAAGTAAGGGTATGGCTGAAGAATGGTTGGCTGGATTAAACCAACTCTTTGTACTCTTCAGCCGAAGTAAGGGTATGGCTGAAGAGTGGTTGGTTAGAGTAAACCAACTCTTTTATGACTCTTCAACCAAAGTAAGGGTATGGCCGAAGAGTGATTGGCTGGATTAAACCAACTTTTATTACTCTTCAACCGAAGTAAGGGTATGACTGAAGGGTGGTTGGCTGGACTAAACCAACTCCTAGTACTCTTTAGCCGAAGTAAGTACAATCGGCTAAAGAATGGTTGGCTGGACTAAACCAACTTAGCGGTTGGTAGAATTAAACCAACACTTTATACTCTTCAGCCGAAGTAATTATGTCGGCTAAAGAGTGGTTGGCTAGTAAGCGTAGTTAGATTGACCAGCTAAAACCGGAATAACAGTCAGAACAAAAAAAAAATGATTTCCATTGATCTAGTTTAGAAAGATTACATGGGAGGGGCTCGTAGCCCGGTTACAAGTCAAAGCAAACAAAAGAAAAAGAAAAATTACAGAATCAGTTGAAAAGATTCTCCAGATCGGCGTCAACATCAATAGGATCACCGGTGTCAGAGGTTAAAGCAGTCTCAGTTTGAAGCCCGGTCTCTATCGGAAGCACGGTTTCGGTTGTGAAATCTTCCGCCGTTAGCTCCAACCGAGCTGATTGATCATTTGTTTGCACGTTGACAGCCGGAGTTTCAGTTTGCTCATTTTCTTCATCATCAGACTCCTCAAGAAATTACTTCTGGAGATCGGCAGCATACTCCGCCAGTGAGTCCGGTATGAAATACTGTGGAGCATTGTAGACCTCGGTGTCAGGACCACTACCGAGCTGCTCCACAGCACCCCTCCAGCCACATTTGAAGAAAAGGTCCTTCGCAGCTTCGCACTGTTGGATATACAAGGCTTCACCTTCTTTGAAACCTCAGCTTTCAGCTTCCTCCAGCTTCTTCTCAAGCTCAGCTATTTCGGCTTTCTTTTTGCCTACAAGTTTGGCCAACTCGCGCAAGTATTTGTCTTTCACCGTTGCTGCAATTTTTTGTTTTTCTGCTTCAGCCGAGCTAACAAGTCCGGTCAAGCGACCGTTCTCGGACTGTAGCTCGGCTATCTGCTTCTTGGCTTGCTCCAGCTCGGCTGTCTTTGCCTCGGCATCTGCCATGGCCTGCCTGGTAGTCTTGCGGAGCTCCAACACTTTCTTATGTGCAATGTTGTTCTTCTGAATGGCCTGCAAAAGAGTAGTGACTCTCTTCAGCCGGACTGACAGTTTTCCCAAGTTAGACAAAGAAAAGGGAGTCACTTACCAGGATCATTGATTTTGTTGATGACCGGATGGCCTTCAGCTCGGTGTTTAGTTGTTTGTTGTGGTGCTCCATGTCTTTTGGAAGGCAAACACTCTTGGCTAGATTGAAAGCCATCAAGTGATCCTTCTCAGCAATAACCGAGTCAGTTTCCTGAATATCTCGACTTTGAAAGGTAAGACTTGGAGCCCATTTGGAGGAGTTAGCTCGGTCAGAGTACTCCGGTTGAGGGCTTGGTTGAGGGCTGGGCGGAAGAATGGTCTCATCCTCGTCAACAAGTCGTTGCTCGGTTTGGCTAGTCTGGGCACGCTTGTTCGCCCGAGATGAGGATGGCTGCTGGGATGGAAGGGCTACCACGGTCTCAGTCGTCTGACCGGTTTGTGGTACCTCGGGTCGGTTGGTCTCGGTCAAGAGGGCCCTGACTCTGTTTCTCTTGGCCATTTCTTCTTCAGCGGTCAGTGGGATTAGTTTGATTTCTGGCAAGGTTGGGTCCGGTTCTGGGGCCTCCTCTAGCAAAAAGTCGGTCACTCTCGCTTTTCGGCGGCCGCTGCATCTATAGGTCGGTTCGAACTTTAGCAGCTTGGCCCAACTACGTTCTAGATACCGTAGTGCGGCGTGTAAGGTTGCTAGATTTGGGTAGCTGTACAGAGACCGAAGGTGGGCAGAATCTACGAAAGGAAACAACTGTTAGTTCGGCTGAAAAATTGAGACCGAAATGTTGTAAAGCACGCAAGAAAACCGAAGTAATTATACCAGGTGTTCCTTTTTTCCAATTGATGCTTCGGCCAGGAATCTGGGCTTGGTGATCCTCAAAATTCCCAGACACCCAGAAAAAATCATCGTCATTCAAGTCTTTATCCAGTGTGTTTTTTATTATTTTCTCACGTCGACGACGTATCCTAAGATAGTACACCCAGCCGTCTTCCTTCGAACCAATGGAGTATTGGTGGAAGATTTCGGCCAGACCAAGGTTGAGACCGGCTTGGCGGTTTAATTCAGCTATTCCCATTATTATACGGTATGAATTGGTGGATAGTTGGGCTGGGCATAGTCTGGTTTGCCTAAGAAACTCACAAATTAAGGGTTGGACAGGAAATCGTAGTCCGGTTTCAATTATGGACAAGAGGGTGAAGGGGACAAAGCTTTCATTCCCCCAGGGTATGACATCTTTTTCGGCTAAAATTAGGTGAACGTCGTCAGGTATATTGTAATCTTTTCAGAATTCGGCTAGACCACCTGGCGTCTCTACTAGAAACCTATACTTCCACATTTATTGTATAAATTATGAATAAATTAGTTCGGTCCAAAAATTGTGCTTAGTAGCTCGGTTGAGCGCGCAGAGGAATGCCTGGGCAACCTAGGTCTGCAAAGTGGAAAACAAAGGTGTTAAGCACAGATCGTTGACCGTGCTACAAAATCAAAGTAAAGATAAAGAAGTCCTACTTCGGCCTATGGGGGATGCTACAGGGTTTATCTCGGTTCAGCAAAGTATATGGTAGCTCGGATTGAGCAAGGGGTTTGATAGATCGATTTGTGTTTGGGATTGGTTTTATACGGTTTGAACTACGGGTTTTGTTACCTCGGTCAAACCTATAGGGGCAGCTTTCTTAGTTCGGTTTAAAAACTAGGAAAACTGGCTTAGCCCCGAAGACTTAGCTCGGTCGAAGGCAAGGGTTTTCAGTTTGCTTAGCTCAAACTTAATTCGGTTCATTTATCTCGGTTAAAGTAAATCAGAAGGTGGTTTGACTTGGTGAAACTACTAGTTTTGTGTGAAGTGTTAGTCCGGTGGGTAGCCTGGCTATGCAGGCACCAGCTACAAACAACTTTTTAATTCGGTTATGTTGGGGTTGTGGATCAAAAGTGATGTTCTACAGGTTTCGTGAAGTTGAGTGGTTCTATTACATGTTTTTGCAGAAAAAACGAAGGCTAAATAGAGAAAGTGTTTGCAAAAAGCACACAAAACAAAATATGGATTGAACAAATACGAAAACAAACAGAGCAAGAAAGATGGATTTGCTTACTAGATTGAAGTAGAAGACCTGGAAATGGAAGCAACGGCAGTAAAAGAGGAACACGAAGCAAGCTTCACAGTTGCGAAAGTTGGAGAGCAATGGAGCTTGAAAGAGAGAATGAAGGAAATAAGAAATGCAGTGATGAATCCAAAAATGAGGAGATTGTTTTGTGAAAAGGACGAAAGTAGAAGGGCGGGAATTGTTCAAATTTTGCGAAGTACGAGGGCGGCGGGACAGCTGCAGAGGGCCAATCAGGACCAGCCACGTGTCATTAGAATAAGAATCGATTCAGTAGCTGTGATTGAAGGGACGTTCTGACCGAACAAGTACGGCCCGGTATGAATTTAGTTCGGCTGCAACAGAAGAGGAATCTTAGCTCGGCTGGAGGTCAGGTAATCCCAATCATGCTAGGCAGATGGAATTAAGGGGCAATTGAGAGGGTAATTTATGTGAAAATTGGGCCGAGCTGGGTAATGGGCCGTTATGAGCCGTAGTACAAAAGGCCGAGTAAAATGGCCATGTAAGTTACTCCGGTCGAGTGAATATTTTGAAGTTAGTCCGGTCCTAAGGCCGTAAAGCTAGTCCGGTCCGATAGAAGATCGAAGTTAGATCGGTCTAACGATGGATTGGAGTTAGGCCGGTCTTGGAGTTACACCGGTCATGACATGATAGTTCGGTCTAACCACGCCATGGGTTGTGCATGAGAAGCCGACGTAAGAGTAGTAAAGGAAGAGCTAGTTCGGCTTAGTCTGCCGCTATGCACAGTCATGTTTACTTCGGTCATATTGGAGTTCGGCCATGATAAAACCATCTCACTTGGTTTAAGCAGTGAGGGGGGTGTTGAAGGATAAGCATTATCTTTCAGGAGTATGAATCCTAGGAGGACTCTGCATGGAGGAGTAGAAGTCCTACTAGGATTGTGCCACACGAAACCCATAAAAGCTCACAAACATCACCTTTGGAGAGGTAATACACAACTTTGCTTTCTGAATACACAGAGCTTTTATCTATTTGTCAAGCTTACTGACTTAGGCATCGGAGAGGTTTCCGGCACACACCCGCCGGCTAGCTCACATTTGTGTTTTCAGTTGATAAAGCGACGACGTACAGAGGAGCGCAGACTTAATCAACAGGATTATACGAGAAGGTTTATTTATTTCCCGTACACACAACATAGTAAGTAACCTAATCTTAATACTCACAAACAACAATGTTAGGTGTTCAGAAAGAGTTTTTAAAGAAGTACTTAGAAAATAGAATGTGTAGAACATATTCATTTTAGAAATAATTGGTGAAATTCCATTTTAAGGAACGTATAAGGTATTAGATTTAAGGTCAAATATTATTTGGTGATAAAGACATGCCAGAAAAGTCACCGGCGCCAGCACCTGTCCTTGGCGGAAGGAGAGGTAATGGTAAGATAGAGAAATGTGTGACATTCAACAGATAGGGTATTAAATGAGTGACATGTGTCACATTTCAACAAAAAGATAGTTTAGCAAATTTCAACAGATAGAAAAATGAGGTTGGTAAGTATCAATTGATAGACAAATTAGGTGATATCAAGCTATAAACTAATAGGTTGATTTCAACAAATAGTTGTCATTTTAGACAAGTTATATCCTTTTAGCCTAAAGATATTAGAACTTAGGCCTAATGGCCCAAAAGATTTAAAATTTGACTTCCGGCCTAAGTGCAACACTTAACTACCGTGATAAGCTTCATGATACATTTTCGGTATACATACATTTTCCGCTCACAAAAGCATAACACAAATCCACCAGTACCTCAAAGCAATGGATTTAAGTTCAAGCACACAGGAAGACTCATATGGGAAACCATCCCTGTGTTTAGGACTCTTTAGATTGCTAGAAACAAAATAACTTCAGAGAATAAGGACCTTCATGGCTAAAATTAGTTGACTCGGTGAAGGTTGAAGTCACAAACTGCGTTAAATGGCATGCTAATATTTCAGAATATTCTGTCAATGACTTTCTCTCCTCTTTGAAGGGGAGTGAAAAGCAGGAGGCTCACTTAGCTTAGCATTTCTCGTCTTTTACGGATGATTTTAGTCCTTGGAGCTGTGTTGTGATTCTTCTGGTGGATTTTTTTGGCATCAAGGAGTTGTATTTGCTTTGGCTTCTTCTATGTTAGTCCCATTGACTTTTACTTTTCTCGTCTTTTACTGTTTGTATTTTAATTTGTTGTTGGTTGCTCGCCAACAAATAGGTTATTTTCTTTCGTATTTGCTCATGATTTTGCTAAGGAAATATCATTTCGTCCCTAAATTATTACAGAAAATCAATTTGGTATCTAGATTTCGCATTATTTTAATTTGACCGCAATTTTTTTTTTTTAAATTTGATCAATATACCTCCCACCATTTGTTTCCGTCTAAAATCCAATGGAACTTGCTGATGTGGCACCGAACTTGATTTGAAATTTTATTTTACTCCCAAACAATACCTTAAAAATCAATTATGCCCCCAAATATAAAATAAAAAAAAAATTAAATTAAATTTTAAATAATATACATTGCAAAAAAATAATTAAAAAATACAAAGATTTTCATTTGGAATTATCTCTTTAAGTCTCAAATTATCTTGAGTCGATCTTGGAGGAACTAATTGAGCCGAAAATTTCTTGTGTGTATGCACATACAATTGTAACTAGTTTATTCTCCAAATTAATCATTGTTTAAAGAATACCCAACTAGACTAATACTCCATTTTTTCATTTTTGAGATGAAAAAAATTGTTTTATTCCAATTTTCTGAAAAATGAGTTCTTTATTTTTTTATTTTATTTTATTTTGTTTTTAGTGAATTTTTTAATATTTTAAGTAAATTTTTTATTTTCTAGATGCACCTAGCCTACATGTACCTAAAAAATAAAATATTTTAAAAAATCAATAAATACACAATAATACGAAAATATGCTAAATTTGTATATATATATATATATATATATATATGTATATTTTTGGTATTTAGTGAAATTTTTAAAGATTTTTTCACAAATATTACACTTTTTAATTGTATTTATATTAAGTGTATCTAAAAACTAAAAAAAAATTATTTAAAATACTAAAAACATTCAGTGAAAACAATAAAGTTTGGTTACACGTTAGTAAGTTTTGTATGATTATAAATGGAAACAAACAGCATGCAATAAATTGATCAAATTTAAAAATGTTTAGGGGTCAAATTAAAATAATACGAAGTTCGGATGCCAAATTGATTTTCGCATAATAATTTGGGGGATGAAATGATATTTCCTTTTGATTTTGCTAGAATTTCATGTCCCAAATTAGTTGGGATATGTTTCCCAAGTTATGATGTAGCTTCAACACCTCGATTTTTTGCATTGTTCTAATACTTTTGTACTTTCGCAAAATGCATCATTAAGATATTCTTTTAACAATGAACACAGAGGTTTAGTACCTTAATTTGGATTTTAGATACAATATTGGCAGATAATTTTTTTGTTTCCATCTTCAAACGCCTAAAAAAAAATATCATTTTTAATCCTTTACACTTAAATAACAAAAGAAAATTTGACTTATGCTGGATTTTATTTTCCCTTTATTTTTCTTTTCACATTGCAAATCCCATTCCAAATAGGAGTACCATGGTTGTATAGGGAGATTCACCCTCTCACTACTCACCTAGTAATTTTTTGATGGTCTTGGACTAATAGTTCAGATCATTTATGTTTTGATTTGACACTTGACTAGATGTTTCTCAAAAATAATATAAAAGTAATAAATTCAATTGTTTAAACTAATAAAACTCAAATTAAAACACCCATGTGTGAATCTGCATTCATTTCTCAACACATATTTTCACAAAACAAATAAAGCAAACCAATAGGCAAAGAACAAATTAATCCTTAGGAAAAGTTTACAATTCATTAATTCACTTGAATATAGAAACCTAAATGTTGATAATTTGAAAACTAAATCATTGATGTTTAGAACACAGAAATAAAAGAACTGTTACAAGACCCGAGGCATGGATTTCTTTTGCTTGACTCAATTGAAAACCCTACAGTTCTTTCTAATTTCCCCGTTATTTCCAACAAGAACTTCAATTCCCCCCATCTTTACAATCGCCTTGGCAAAACCTTGTTGGAATCCGATCGCATTGCTTGCAAAACCCGTCACAATAGGAGCACTAGCTTTATCCAACGCAAGTTCTTGATCAATTTGCATCACACCTCTCTTCAACTTAATTTGATGGTAGTATTCGTTATCGAATATAAAAGATGTGTTTTGGTCCAAAAATGTAGTCGGGTCTTGACTCAACGGCCTCGATTGGGTCCCACACAGCTTGAACAACTTAGAAACTAGGGTTGGGTCCATTGTCGGGTCAGGTTTCCCAGATCCCTGAAAGTTTGAAAGCCGATCTTGAAAAAAACCACAATGGGCAACGCCAACAGTGTGTGCACCCAAAAGAGTGACCATGTCATTAAGAGTGAGTTTTTTGGCTGTGAAGAATTGGAGTGCCTGTGAAACAGAAAGGGATGGGCCTGGCAAGTTCACGAGGTTCGGGTCAGAGACCAAACCGTCACGCCTGCCAGTTGGGACAGTGTAATTGGGCCCACCAGCTAAGGCCACCGAGTCTCGGGTTGCCAGGGTTATGATGTCGGCACAAGAGACTGTTCTGGGACAAATAGCCTCAAGGTTTGACTTGGCTTCGTCGATAAGATCAAATCCTCGAACAGATTGGTTTGGAAAGGCATCTTTTTCCGATTGCGTAGTCTGTGTTGAGTCTATAAGTATGGATGCATCACAACCCTATAAACAGTTTCACCAAACAAAAGAATTAGAGCTTGTAATCATGCATAAATGAGTAATTTTTTTAAGATGAAACAAAATGAAATTCTATGGTAAAATTACTTGACCTAACTGTGTTTGGCCAAACTTGATTCTAATAAAAAATGTTCTGGAGGGCATCGATAGAGTAGGGTTGAGTGTAAGAGTATAGGTAGGTTAAAATTGTCAAAATTAGTGTAAAGTTTGAAATTGTACAATTAAGATAATTGGGTTTAAAGTTAAGAACTCACACAAAAATCTGAAAAAAAAAAAAAAAAAAAAAACCCCTCACCTGTTGGATTCAAAGTTTGATATTGTTGAAAATACGAGTCATTTTGATGTTGTGTTTTTGGTCTTTTGATTTTTTGTTTATTTGTTTTCGTTTTTGTTTTTGTTTTTGTTTTTATTTTTTTTGAAGCAATAAAATCATAAAAAATGATACGCTTATAAGTAATTTATACAGAATTTATGACAAGTATAATGTGATAATAACATTCGTAAAATAAAACAACCACAAAGAGCCAAACAGAGCCGCCAAACCCACCCTAACCGCCAAGTACTACAGAGCATCTTCCTACTGCCATATATTCAAGCAGTGAGAAGATCAAGACAGCACCAGCACACCTAACCACATTTGGTCTGAGGCAAATTAAAGTCAAAGTCCTGCACTGACAAACCACATTTGGTGGTGATACTTAGATTTTTTTGGTTATTTAGTTAAAATATGAGTTAAAAAAATTAGTATGTTTAAAATAATTTTTTAATTTTTTATGAAAAAATGTGTAAAAAGTAAAAAGAAAATAGAATTTTTAAATTTTTAATATGAATTATTAATTTTTTGACTTTTTTAATAACTTTTTAACTAAACGGAACGCTTCTCAAACGAAGCCTTAATCCATAATGCAATCCCAACTTTTACCTCATCGCTAAGCACTTCCAGCTATATCTCTAATTTTTCAAACCTATATCTCTAATTTTTAATCTTTTCAAACACATTCATTTCTATGGACCATAGCAAAGCCATCGGAATAGCTTTCCAAACTGATCACTCAAACTTCATAAATTT
Source organism: Camellia sinensis (assembly GCF_055761805.1). Lineage (NCBI taxonomy): Eukaryota > Viridiplantae > Streptophyta > Magnoliopsida > Ericales > Theaceae > Camellia > Camellia sinensis. The sequence continues at coordinate 69,456,896 of NC_138972.1, forward strand.
AAACCCAGCCCACCACCAGTTAATAAGCCCCTCAACTGACCCGCACCACCCACTCAAACTTCTTTAATTAGGAGTTGTTTGGGTTGACTTAAATAAGTGCATTTTTTATCTTTTTACGACAAGATGTGCAGAAAAGTAGAGAGGTGATGTGATGAAAAAAATATAAAAAAATAAAAAGATAAATTATTTTGTGTATACCAAACTTGGCCTTAATATCAACTGCTATATTTTGGGTTCTAGTACTCCTGATATCAATCCACGCCGGTTCACCAATAAGAATGGAAATCAATGTGTATTGACACGGCGGCCACTATATGCATAACTGATTTACCACAGCTGATAATTTTGGGTAAATTACAAATATTCTCTAAGATTTGCTTAAAATACGAATTATTCTCTGTAGTTTGAAAAATTACAAATATCTCCCTATCAAAATTTTTTATTTAACAAAATTAATTAAAAAAGTGAAATTTCTAAATATTCACCTATACAATAATAAAATTATTTGAATTATTAATTAAAATAAAATTTCAACATTATTAAAAACTGTTAATTAACTTGATGATTTATTAATAAAATGACTTATTTGTTATGAAATTAAAAATCTTAGGATGCATAATATAATTTATAGAACTACAGGGAATAATTTACAATTTAAGTAAATCTGAAAGAGTGTGTTTTTAATTTACCCTTGGACAGATATCAATTTTAACTCTCGATAATGCCATTTGAAACTTTGCATGTAGTAGTATAAAAATCTTTACCTTAACAAAGCAGTCATGGAAGTGCATGCGAAGCAAGGCCGGGGTTATGGAGCGGTCAGTGCTGAACTGCTTCTGCACTGCTTGTCGAACAATTTGTTCAGCACGCGGGCAGGTAGAGCTGTAGAAGCCAACTCGAAGTTGGGCTGTGACAATGGGAACAAGAAGGCAAAGAAATATAAATGAGATCTTCATAGTATTTTTTGAGAAAATGAGCCAATCTATGATTTGAATGATATGAACTTGAGGATATATGTAGGGGGAGAGATGTTTGTTTGAATGGAAACAACGGTTGAGAGTGATATATATACAGAGGGGGAGAGAGAGAGAGAGGTATGTTGAGAGAAGCAGCTGGCAAGTTGGCAACGTGCATGGTCAAAGTTTTTACCATTGAGAACATGGATTTTGAACAATATCTTGGATGCTTCCTCTTTCTCTATTTTCTGATCATATGTATGAGTTAAAATATTGAAAGAAAGGGTCATCCCGTGATCAATTTTTTATTTTTGTCGGCTGTTACATTCTTATCCATTTTAATACATTTTCATGGAGAAAGTATCAGAGACTTACTCTAGGCATATGTTTGAACGTGCAACATGATTAATTTAATTTATTTTTTTAAAAGTAATTGGGAGATTAATGGTCAATTTAAAATAATTGATTTTTTTTAAATGAACTAATTTGTACTTAATATCAATTTCTTAATTGATGTTATCAATTAAATTAACAAAGCGTGAAAAATTGATGAACAAAAAATGATAAAATTGAAACTTCATGACTAAATTGATGCAACAGGCAAACTACAAATATAATTTATAATTTGTTCATTTTTATATCAAATTCACTTACTGTCCGAGGCAATGTGGCATCTTTTTAATATCATAAAACTAGGAAATCTCCCAATTTATCCGAAAATTTACCAACTGACTACATGACAACCCACCTCAGAGTGGAGGCTTTTAAGAAAAAAAATTATATACAGAGACAAGTAGATAAAATAGGTATGCATTTCTTTTTTCTTTTTCATTTTTTTTTTTTTTTTTTTGAGAATGTCTTAGTATGTAGCACCATGATACACATACCTAAAAATTAAAATAAAATAAATACGTGCTCCAAATATATATATAATTTTATTTGGTTGAGTTTTTAGAATTTGTGTTTTAATTTTTTTTTTCAAAAGTTACAAACTAGTTTGACAAAAATAAATACTAAAAAACTCATTTTTAAAATTTTTTAAATTATTATTTACCGAAAAAGGGAAAATCATATAAAAAAAAGTTTTTTTTAATTTTTTTTTTTTTGTTTTTTTACCAAACTATTCTGAAATTATATATAAATATATATATATTTGAAAACTCAAACAAACAAATTGAATCAGAAATATTGATACATGTTAATTGATTTTTTAATCAAAAGAAAAGAGAAAAAAGAGTGTTGATATTTAAAGATGAATTATGTGAGGCTTAACTTAATTAATTGGTAATTACATATTTATGAGAGGCGCATTTTCTTTTTTCTTTTTTTAACATGAGTTTTATTAATAATCACTTATTTAGATTCATATAAATTTGTTCTCTTTTTATATGAATAATATAGATTGATAACTTAATTAACTGAATTATGTTAAGGTAAGGTTATTGTGTGTATATATATATATATATATTTTCCTTTTAAATAAAAACAACCTCCATATTAAGGTGGGCTGTCATATGGATAGTTGGCAAATTTTTGGATAAATAAAGAGGCTCCCTAGACTTATTGCTTATATATTTGATGATATCAGCTTCACGATGGTCCAATGACCAAAGAGATGTGTCTTTTAATTTGCAAAACAAGCCCAGAAGGATTTTCATCAGTGGGTGTCTTCCTTTCTGGCCTTCCCATGGAGAAGTTAGACATCTTGCTTGAGGATATATATGATATGGTAATAGTGTGTAGAATGTGTTGTACATGGGTAGGATTTGTTACCTCAATGGGTTCGTGACGCCCTTCTTAGAGTGCGTCGTGTGACATATTTGCTTTGGGGACCGTGTTTTGACATTCTGACAGGGTCACGTGATAGGTGAAGGTCTATAATTTTAGTGTTAACTGACCATCGCGTTTAGTGATACTATGGTTAAATGGGGAATCGACCTTACAATTGGGGTCGGCCACCTTGGTCCTCAAGTTAGATGACGGACTGAGCTAGCTTGTGGTATTGAGCTTAGGCTTGACTCTGAGGAGGGCCAGGTTAGGGTCTCAAAAGGGCAATGATAATGAAATGAAGCCCCTGGCTTCTTGGTTACATGCATTTATAACTACTTTTGAAATTTATTTTTATTAGAGTATTAAATTAAATATATAAATATCATTCAATTTATAAAGAAAGGAAAAAAAGTGACATGTACCACTTGTATGAATGGAATCAACTGGATAAAATTAATATTATTAATTAACATGGGCTACGATGGGAAATCATTTCATTATACATTGTGAAATAATATTGAAATATATATTAAAAAAAAATTATTAGCTATTGAAATAGGTAGTCACTACAACAAAAAGCACTTTTGGCGACTAAAAATACATTTTTCATCGCTGAAAGTAGTACAATTGGCGACTAAAATGGAATTAGTCGCCAAAATTGATAACTTTTGCCGACTAAAAGAGTTTAGTCGCCAAATATGAGGGCATTTGCGACTAAAAGGCAGTTTAGTCGCCAAATGTAGGGGTTTTAGTGACTAAAGGTTGTTTAGTAGCCAAAAGTCACGGTTTTTGGCGACTAAAAATGATTTAGTAGCCAAAAGTAGTGGTTTTGGCGACTAAATACAGTTTAGTCGCTGAAAGTGAAGCTTTTTGGCTACAAAAAAAAAAATTAGTAGCTAAAAACAGTCCATTGCCGACTAAAATTCGGTTTAGTAGCCAAAAGGGGACGTTTTTGGCGACTAAAAATAGGTTTAGTCGCCAAAACTACTTATTTCTAGGCGGAACTTAAGTTTTTAGCGATTAAATAATAATTAGTAGCGAAAAATGATAGAATTAGCGACTAAAAATTTAATTTAGTCGCCAAAAGTGGCCTAAATTTTTTTAAGTAAATAATTTACTTTTTACATAAATTATATTGAATTAAAAAAATTATATTTATATATATTATTTTGTATTAATACCGGTTAATATACTATATAAATAATATATATTGCATATATATTCATGTGATGTTGTAGTGGCATAGTGAAGGGAGTGTGTTGCAAAAAGGTTCAGAATGTGGGACGGTTGGGGTTCGAAACTCAGAAAAAGCAAAAAAAAGTGGGTTTTTTTTTTTCGACGGAAACACCTTTGGCGACTAAAATGGTTAGTCGCCAAAAGTCTTTATTTTGGCGACTAAACAGTGTAGTCGGCGATTGAGTGAGTAATGGCGACTAAATTATTAGTCGGTAAATGTATGATTTTCAAAAGTGTAAAACACTATTGGCGACTAAAATTTTGGTCGCTAAAGACTTTTATTTTGGCAACTAAAAAAGTTTTAGTCGCTAATACCTCCGCCAACCACATATACGCGACAAATGTGGCGACTAAAAAATTTTGTCGGGGAAAGTAAAATTTGGACTTTCGGCGACTAAAAACGGACTTTTGGCGACTAAAAATTTAGTCGCCAAAAGTGATATTTTTTGTAGTGAGTTACTAAAGTGTTTTTTTATTTATTTATTATATATATATATATATATAAATTAGGAATAATATCATATGTATGTTATTTATAAATACTAATAAAATATAAGAGATAATATGTAATTTTTCAAAATTTAGGAGTGGGGCTGGGCCCATTTGCGATCCCTCCGTACTTCTGCCCTTGGTTTGTGGTGCAACAATGATAGAGACTACTAATTTTAGAGCTTTAAAAAGACAACTAATGACATGGCACTCAATAAAAAAATAAAAAAATATAACATCAAGACCAAAACATCAAATTATTCCTGGTGAGGCCCACTGCCACATCATTAGTGATAGCACTAATTAGTGCTCTCACTCATTTTCCGTTTGTGGTGGGTTAGGATTTACGCTTTGATAGGAAGACACTAGAGAGAAAATGAAGGATAATTTAATAATTTTATATTTTTCTCATCATTTTATAACTAATTGGCATTTTTCATGTCTATTGTAATTATTTTAGATTCTCCACATTTTGTAATTCTTTTTGGTTAATTCATTTATTTCAGGTGAAATTATAAATCAGTGATAATTTTTTAAAATAATTACAAATTTATAATGCTAACTATTAATAAAAAATAAATTTTTAAACTTACTGAATTAATATTTATTATTCTTCCCCTTTTTCAAATAAAAGTCTACATACATAGCCTGGAAAAGAGAAGCATATTTTATACAACTTATAACTGTGATCTATTAGAATGACTTACATATATACACAACATGAGGACAAGGAAAATAAAAGGTGAATCCATTTGAAGGACATTTTAGAGAGTAGAATAGCCAAGATTGCAAGGTGGGAAGTCAAAAATGGATGACACACATATATATAGTTTAGTTATAGTCAGAATGAGAGAGAAACCTTACACTTTTATTAAAACCGTAATTTATGCACATGTAATTGATGTGATGTGAGAGCGTCGGTGTGAACCGTGGATGTTTCTCTCTTTTCTCTCTCTACTTTCTCATAATAATTTATAGTACAAGAGGCGAGGGGTGCCCCACTGGAAACAAGCTTGCAAGTTAAAAACAAGGACTAGAATAAGGAAAGCTTGAAAGTCACACATGTCCACATTTTTCACTCAATTTCGGGATAAAAATACAGGGATATAACGAGGCATTTCATGCGACTGTTAAAATGAATTATAATTTTAATTAAAAGTTGTTAATTTGTGTGGTATCTACAGGATTATATAGTTAACTTGCTAAATAGTGTTGATAAATAAATTGTGAAATAACTTTTTGATGTGTAAATATCCTTTTTACCGCTGTTAATTATAAATTGAATTAACCTTTATTAGTTATAAATTGAATTAAATTTTATTTTTTGTTATTCATTACAAATCCACATTTTCCATTTAAAAAAAATAAAAATCCATAATTCATTTGGGTCTTTTTATGTTTTCAAAAAATAAAATCTAAGGGTATATGGGGTGTACTAAAATAGTACATTTTTTATCTTTGTATCTTTTTTGAGTCACATCACTTCTCTATTTTTTACATATCTTTTCATAAAAAATTAAAAAATACACTTATTTAGATCATCCCAAACAAGATGATAATCAGAAGTAAGATGTGAGCAACTTCGCAACATCAGCTTTTTTGAGTTAAAATAAGTTGTTAGAATTAGAAATTGTTTGTAATAAATTTAACCAAACAGTCCAAAATAGTTTTTTCAAAACTAGAATCTATAAGTTGGCTAAAATAAGTTACACCAAACACTCCATATGTGGTGCGCACCCCTATCGATTTGATCTGGATTTGGAGTGGTGGCTGCGCATATTACACAATAGTTATTGTTGCACGGCCCATTGAGCCCATTTCAGGGTCAATTTTGATGATTTAAATTGTTTACTTTTTAAAGTATAACTAGTAGAACAGAGCTGGAGCAAGATTGATCGTTTTCTGGTTAACCCTGAGTGGTTAGAATGGTTAAGATACAAGGTTTGGTGATTACCTAGACTCTTTTCTAACCATTGCCCCATTTTGCGAATGGAAGATGTTAGGAATTGGGGCCCAAAGCCTTTCAAGTTCATCAATGCTTGGGTTTTACACCCTAATTTTCTTACTGAAGCAAAAAGAGCTTGCGAATCATCATATGTACATGGTTGGGCTAGTCATGTAATTATGGAGAAACTAAGAGCTTTAAACGTTGCTCTGAAAAAATGGAATGTGGAAGTGTTTGGTGATGTAGAATCAAAACTGACAGAAGTTGAAAGTGCTCTTCATTCTTTGGATTTACAATTTGAGTTGACGGGATTGACTGAGATGGAAGAGAGTAGTAGAAATGAGGTACTGGGTTTGATCTAGAAGCTTAGGAAAAGAAAAGAGTGGATGTGGGTGCAAAAATCTAGGATGGACTGAGCTTTGAAAAGGGATAGATATACGAGATTTTTCCATCTTATGGCCACCAAAAAACATAATAGAAACTTGATTGCATCTCTTATGGTTAATAGGGTTAAGGTGGATGAACCAAGTGAGGTAAAACAAGCAGCGTGCTCTCACTTCCAGAATTTATTTTCCGAACATTGGAGGTTGAGGCCAAGAATTGGAGGAGATTTTAAGAAGATTGGTGCTAACCAAGCAACTACTATTCTAGAGAGAGAATTCACTAAGGAAGAAGTATGGGCTGCTATAAAAGACTGTGATGGAAACAAAGCCCCAGGTTTAATATGATGTTCTTTCAAAAAGGGTGGAAATTCTTAAAAGGCAACATTATGAAGTTCATGAATGAGTTTTATAGCAATAGTAAATTAGGCTATGGGGTAAACTGCTCTTTTGTTTCTTTTATCCCCAAAAAAGAGAATCCAAGCTCTCTTCTTGAGTACAGACCTATTAGCTTGATAAATTCTCCATATAATGTGTTGTCTACAGTTTTTGGTTAATAGAATTAGGCTAGGCCGACCTAGTGTCGTTGATAAGGCGTAGTCTGCTTTTGTAAGGGGGAGAAACATTATGGATGGTGTGCTTATAGCTAATAAGGTGGTGGATTGGTGAAAAAAATCAAAGAAGAATGGCCTTATTCTCAAATTGGACTTTCAAAAAGCATATGACACTGTTAATTGGAATTGTTTGCTGCAAATGTTGTCTAGTTTTAGTTTTGGTTTTGGTTTAAGATGGATTCGATAGATGAAGGAGTGTGTGGAATCTGCTAGAATCTCCATCTTGGTAAATGGCTCCCCTTCTGCTAAATGTTGTCCACAAAAAGGGTTAAGACAAGGTGATCCTCTTTTCCCGTTCTTATTTAATGTTGTTGCTGAAGGTCTGAATATATTGCTATCAAAGAGCCAAGGAGTTGAGGCTTATAAAAGGAGTGGTAGTGGGTAATAGAGAAGTCAATGTATCCCATCTTCAGTTCGCTAATGACACTGTTATATTCTATGAGGCTGAGTGGGCAGAAATCATGGCAGTCAAACGAATTTTACGATGCTTTGAAGTGGTCTCAAAGTTGAAGATAAACTTTCATAAAAGTGTGATATGAGGGGTGGGAGTTGATGATGGGTTGGTTGAGGAGTTAGCAGCCACACTTAACTGTTTGAGCCACAAGTTACCATTAAAGTATCTTGGGATGCCACTTGGAGCCAACCTAGGTAGGAAACAAACATGGCAGCCAGTGGTAGATAGGTTCAAAAAGAAATTATCTGGGTGGAAAAGAAGGCTGTTATCCTATGTTGGTAGGGTCACTCTCATCAAATCTGTTTTGTCTTCCTTGCATGTTTATTATATGTCTTTGTTTAAGATACCTGAGTGTATTGCTAAACAACTTGACAAGATTCAAGCAAGGTTTTTGTGGAGTGGGGACGAATCTAAAAGGAAAATCTATTTGGTAAAATGAAAAGAGGTGCAACTGACTAAGAAACAAAGAGATCTTGGAATTAGAGATGCCAGATTGATGAATGAATGTTTGCTTCTTAAGTGGTGCTGGAGACATGCCTTCGAAGATGAGGCTCTGTGGAAATCTGTGATTTATGCCAAATGTGGGGTATCATGGGGTCAATGGTTTCCTCCAGTGCATGATTTGGCTTCAATTTTTTCTATTTGGCGAGAGGTCCTTGCTATGTCATATTTAAAACCTTCATTGTACAACTTCTTTCTAGAAAATGTGGCGATTAGGATTGGTGATGGGAATTGGGTGAACTTCTAGGTTGATATTTGTCTGGGAACATCAAGCCTTAAATCTCAATTTCCAAGGTTGTATCAGTTGAATTTAGATAAGAGATCACTTTAAGGCAGATGTCTCGCAGAGTTAGTAGTAATTCTTGGTGTTTTAATTTTAGAAGGCTTCTCTTTGAATGGGAAAAGATAAGGTGATAAGGTTGCGAAATCTGTTGGGAGTAGGACCCTGTTTTGATGTTAATCAAAGAGATTCAATTAGGTGGAAGGCTGAACAGTCAAGGATCTTTAAAGTTGGCTCTGTGTATAATTGGTGCCAGCACAGCGTTTGGTCTATTAGAAATGGTTTGGAAATTCTGGGTAAAAACAAAATTTTTCTAACTTTGGTCTATTATTTAGGTAGGACCTGTACGCCAAAGTTGGCGGGTCTAAGTGGTAACGCGTTCTATGTTGTGTTGTGATTCACGTGGTATATTTGGTTGCTAAAAACCATTATCGAGTGAATGAGAAATTGAAGCCAAAGTGTGCTCCATGGAAATGGAGTTTTGGTGGAAAATCCTTAAAGGTTTGAAAAATGGCTTGTCTCACATTGATTTTGTGGGAAGTTTTGAGTGGGTTTATAAGGTATGGGATTAGAACTTGGGGTGTGCCCCAAGGGGTACCCAAGTTTTGTAGAGAGGGAGGTTATGGGCAAAATGAGCTAGACCTATTGGGCCCAAAAATCACCACACACGCACGTGCCGCCGCCGCCGTCCGTTCAGGTGGCTGGTCTGGGCTTGGGTGTGCATGCGTGGTGTGCGGTTGTATTGGACTTGTTCAGCCCAATACTAATATTTTTTGGTCAAAAACATTTGGATTTAATTTTATTTTTTGAAATAAAATATGTCTAACTGTCCAAAATTCAAATTAATTTCGAAAATATTCTGTTCCGGTTTTTCCCTACACCCAAACAGGTCCCTACAATTTCTTATATGTTCAAATTTGAACCCAACAGATTTGTATTTGTTTATTCAAATTGAACAGGTATCATACTTGTTCAAACAGGTTTTGCACATGTTTAATTCAAACCCAACAGCCATAAATTTTCCTATAAATAGACAAGTCTCTCATTTGTTTCTTTACTCTAATTTTCATTCATCTTTGTTGCAGTTCGTCTCTGCATTTTGCTGCATTAATTCTATTATTTTTTCTGTGAGAAAGAGTGTATACACTAAGTGTGTTCGTTGTACGAAAAATTTGTAGTGCTGCTATTTTTCATTGATTGATCATTTTATCCTGGGAGATAGACGTCCATATTCTGAAAGCACCGTGGAGAAGACGAATCTATTTTAAGGACACAGTGTCGAACACTGGACTTGATCAGAATATTATTCAAGAAATTAATCAAGTAAGGTGGTTATTTATTTTTTGTTTTATTTATTTATTTAAATCAGATTTTGATTTTGTTTTTGTAACAAAATAAAAATCTGTTTTTATTTATTTTATTTTATTTTTTTGGTTTAATTTTTGTAATCAAACAAATTCTCTCCTTTCATTTATTTCTTATATATTCTGTTTGTTGTTAAGTACACAACAAAATTTATTTTTCAAATACAGTGAAGATTGTCCAACAATCTTAAGACAGAATAATTTTTTGTATCTTTATTGTATTTAATTTTCTGTGTTTTCACAAAGTGATATTCTGGTTAGAAAATACAAATAGTATTTATAAACTATTTGACAGATAGTAGTAATATACTATCTATTTTCCTTGACAATTAGTAGTAATATACTGGTGTCATTAACAATTGCAGAATATTATTTGGTGTTACAGAAAATTATTGTGGTATTTTATTTTTCTGGTTTTAGTAACAAGGAAAATAAAATTATATTGTTTTATAATTTATTTTCTGATTTTAGTAACTAGAAAATTAATTTGTGGTTTGTTTTTCTGATTTTTGTAATCAAATATTATGGCTACTACAACTGAATTTGCAACTATAAGCGGTACTCCAATTGTTACGCCAACTCCGATCCCTATCCAGAACCATGTTCAAGTACCAATAAATCATGGAGAAAAATCAGAAAAATTTAACGGTACTGAGTTTAAGAAATAACAGCAGAAGATGTTGTTCTATCTTACAACTCTAAATTTGGCCCAGTTTCTCCATGAAAAGGCTCCAGCACTTAAAGAGGGTGAAAGTGATCGACAAGTTGTTGTAGCTGTAGATGCTTGGAAACATTCAGATTTCCTGAGCAGAAACTACATCTTTAATGGCCTTGAGAACATGTTGTATAATGTTTACAGCCCTCTGAAGTTAGGGAAAAAAATTATGGGATTCTTTGGAGAAGAAATACAAGGCAAAGGATGCCGGCACTAAGAAATTTGTTGTCGGTAAATTTCTGGACTTTGGTACGATAGACTCCCAAACGGTAATTTCTCAAGTTCAAAATTTTTAAATAATTTTGCGTGATATTCATTCAAAAGGTATGTCTCTTATCGAGTCTTTCCAAGTCCCTGCTCTAGTGGAAAAGTTACCACCGGCATAAAAAAATTTCAAAAATTATTTAAAAAATAAACGCAAGGGGATGATCATGGATGAATTGATTGTAAGATTGAGAATTGAGGAAGATAACCGAAAGGCTGAAAAGAGGAATGGAAAAAATCTCATTAAGTCCAAGGCTAATATGGTTGAACAAGTTCACAAACCACATAACAAAAAGATGAAGTTTACTGGAGATAGTCCTAAACAAGGCGAAAAACAATGGCAACAAGAAGTTCATAGTCCTAAACAAGGCGAAAAACAATGGCAACAAGAAGTTCAAATGAAAACGCTATAACTATGGCAAGACTAGACATCGAGCTTTTGATTGCCGCCGCACTAAGAAGGATCACGGAAGCACAAGTAAGAAGACCACCAATCAAGCCAATGTGACAGAATTAGATTACATCTCTGACGGGATAAATGACATGAACCTCTCTACTGTGGTGTCTGAGGCTAATTTGGTTGGAAATCCCAAGGAATTATGGGTTGACACTGGGGCAACTCGTCACATTTGTGCGAACAAGATACCTACAATGAGGCTGCAAATGGTGGACAACTTTTCATGAAAAATTCTTCTACTTCTACTATAGCTGGACAAGAGAAAGTGATCTTGAAGATGACATCAGGGAAAGAACTGACCCTCAACAACGTACTGCATGTACCTTACATCCGGAAGAATTTGGTTTCTGGCTCTTTGTTAAGTAAAAATAGTTTTAGGCTTGTATTTGAGTCTGATAACTTGTATTATCAAAGAGTGGTATGCATGTTGGTAAGGGATACATGAGTGATGATCTCTTCAAATTAAATGTAATGACAGTTGTACCAAAAGTTGCTATGAATAAGAATAACACATTTTTTGCTTATATTCTTGAGTCGAATTTATGGCATGGTAGATTAGGACATGTGAATTTTGATACTTTACGTAGATTAATTGGTTTGGATTATATACAAAAGTTTAAAATCGATCCTAATCATAAATGTGAAATTTGTGTAGAAGCGAAACTAACTAAGGCTCCATTTAAATCGATTGAAAGAAAAACCGAACCTCTAGAATTAATTCATACAGATGTATGTGATCTTAAATTGTTCAAACTAGAGGAGGCAAAAAGTATTTCATAACATTTATCGATGATTGCACAAGATATTGTTATGTTTATTTACTTAGAAGTAAAGATGAAGCCTTAGAAATGTTTAAACTCTACAAAATAGAAGTTGAAAATCAACTTGGTAAAATCATTAAAATGGTTAGAAGTGATAGGGGTAGTGAATATGATGCGCCATTAAATGAATTTTTTGCATAACATGGCATTATTCACCAAACTACAGCACCCTATTCTCCTCAGTAAAATGGAATTGCTGAAAGAAAGAATAGAACTCTAAAACAAATGATAAATGCTATGTTACTAAGTTTAAGCTTAGCACATAACTTGTGAGGGGAAACAATATTGTCCGCTAATTATGTTCTTAATAGAATACCCCACAATAAAACCAACAGCATTCCTTATGAATTGTGGAAAGGTCGACCACATTCCTACAATACTTAAAAGTGTAGGGGTGTTTGGCAAAAGTTGAACTTCCTGTTCCTAAAAAGACTAAGATTGGACCAAAAATAGTAGATTGTGTGTTTATTGGTTATGCTCAGAATAGTAGTGCATATCGATTTCTGACTTATAAATCAGAAATACCTGATATAAATGTGAACACTATTATAGAGTCAAGGAATGCTGTGTTTTTTGAACATATTTTTCCTTACAAGAAAGGACAGGAATTAAATTCACAGAAAAGAACTTATGATTGTTCACAAAGTCAAGAGACTAATGACAATCAAACACAAAAGACTAGTAATGGTCTCGACCAACAGGATTTAACTGATGATGAACCAAGACGAAGTAAGAGAGCGAGAACATCAACATCCTTTGGTCCAAATTTTCTGGCATACCTATTAGAAAATGAACCTCAAAGCTTTAAGGAAGCAATGACAGGTCCTGGAGCACCTTTGTGGAAAGAGGCTGTTGATAATGAAATTGAATCCATTATGCAAAATCATACTTGGGAATTGGTGGATCTTCTACCTGGTTCTAAACCTCTTGGATATAAGTGGATATTCAAGAGAAAAATGAAAGCAGATGGTTCAATAGACAAGTATAAAGCAAGACTTGTAGTAAAAAGTTACAGACAAAATGAAGGTCTGGACTATTTTAACACATATTCCCCTGTGACATGAATAACTTCCATTCGCATGCTTATTGCTATAGCAGTGTTGTTTAATTTAGAAATACATCAAATGGATGTTAAAACAGCTTTCTTAAATGGTGATTTAAATGAAGAGATCTATATGGAGCAACCCAAAGGGTTTGTAGTGCTGAGGCAAGGTAAGAAAATTTGTCGGCTTATAAAATCTCTTTATGGATTAAAACAAGCGCCTGAGCAATGGCATGAAAAATTTGATCATGTTATGCTTACTAATGGGTTTAAGACAAACGAATGTGACAAATGCGTCTATGTTAAAAACATTGACCAAGGACATGTCATAGTTTGTCTTTATGTGGATGACATGCTTATCATTGGAAGTAGTCAAAACATGATAAAATCAACTAAGTAAATGATTAACAAAAGATTTGATATGAAAGATATGGGGGTCACAAATGTTATATTAAGAATGAAAATTACTAAAACATCTGACGGATATGCATTATCTCAATCACATTATATTGAGAAAATTCTTAGTAAATTTATCAAGGATGATATGAATATAGCAAGAACACCTGTAGACATCAGTCTTTATTTATCAAAAAATAAAGACGATGTGATGTCTCAGTTGAAATACTCTCAAATCATTGGAAGCCTAATGTACCTAATAAATTGTACTCGTCCTGACATGCTTATGCAGTCAGTAGATTAAGTAGGTACACTAGTAATCCCGAAGAAGACCATTGGAAAGCGATCATTCGGATTCTTAGATATCTAAGATTTACTCGTGATCTTGGTTTGAATTTTACTTGATATCCAGCAGTACTTGAAGGTTATTGTGATGCCAATTGGATATCGGATACTAGAGATTCAAAATCCACTAGTGGATATGTCTTTACTCTGGGAGGCGTTACTATTTCTTGAAAATCCACGAAACAAACATGCATCGCACAATCCACAATGGAATCCGAGTTTATTGCTTTAGATAAAGTAGGAGAAGAAGCAAAATGGCTTCGTCATTTCTTAGAAGACATTCCAATGTGGCCAAAACCTGTGCCAGCTATTTACATTCATTGTGATAGTCAATCTGCAATAGGCAGGGCATAGAATCATATGTATAATGGTAAGTTACAACATATTTGTCGTTGACATAATACCGTAAGGCCATTGCTCTCAAATGGAATAATCTCAATAGATTATATAAAATCTAAAGAGAATATTGCGGATTCGTTGTAAGGTCCCGGTGTCCCACATCGGGAATGGATGGGGAGTTCCTGAGCTATAAAAGTAAAAAGCTGGACCCTTATATAGCATCGAGGCCTTTTCCCAAGTGGTGAAATCCCTATTAGAACTCCCCAGGTAAGCGTGCTTAGGCTGGAGTAGTTCTAGGATGGGTGACCCACTGGGAAAAACAAATCCGTGCGGGCGTGGCCCAAAGCGAACAATATCGATGACGTGTAAAGGGTCGGGGCGTTACAAATGGTATTAGAGCCGACTCTCTGGAGTACTGAGTGTGGGCCCCTGGCATCTCTCGGTGCATGTGGGCGGGCTTGCGAGCTAGCAGGCTACTGCACGGGGACATGCAGCCTTATGGGGGGTGGATTATAAGGTCCCGGTGTCCCACATCGGGAATGGAGGGGGAGTTCCTGAGCTATAAAAGTAAAAAGCTAGACCCTTATATAGCATCGAGGCCTTTTCCCAAGTGGTGAAATCCCTATTAGAACTCCCCAGTTAAGCGTGCTTAGGCTGGAGTAGTTCTAGGATGGGTGACCCACTGGGAAAAACAAATCTGTACGGGCGTGGCCCAAAGCGGACAATATCGATGACGTGTAAAGGGTCGAGGCGTTACATCCGTTAACAAAAGGTTTGACAAAAGAGCAAGTGTATAGTTCATCGAAGGGGATGAGATTAAAGCCTATTACATCAGAGTCATCATAATGATAACCCTACTTATATGACTGGAGATTCCAAGAACTAAGTTCAAAGAGACAACTAAGTTATGTGTGGCTCGCCAAAAATCACCAAGGGATTAAAATTCCCTACCCATTCCTATGGTAAGAGTGATATCTGCAACATATGTTGTCTGCAGGGGTATAAGTATAAGCTTTGCTTTTAATGATTACTTATATCTTGATTTAGGCATAAAATCAAGATGAGTGTAAGGAGATATTCACAATAAAAATCACCTATATGAGTGTTGAACTGGGGCCGGTTCTATGAGAATGAAGAGGCTAAATTCTGTAGAAGCACTCATGAAAACCAAGAGCGTTCAAGGCCAAAATGAGCACAACAGTGAGAACCACGATGTGTTAGAAGATATTTTGTGTGAAATCTATTGTCTTGGCTTACACAAACGGCTGAACAGTTCAAGGCCTCGTTTCTATTGGTTAGCTAGTAAGTCCAATAGGTTATCACTAAGGAAGGTTCAAGGCCGAAAGCTACCTATCCTGATGCAAGATATTTTCGATTTATAGTCTTTCAACAAATTCTATATATTGCTGCATTTCTGTTGTCATCAAATTCCATTCATGTGAAGGATGTGCCCTTGGATATCTAGAGTTAGTCTGGAATAATTTTGCTCCTCCTAAGGCTAAATTCATTACTTGGCTTGGTTGGCGGGGTAAGTTGAAAATATCGGTTTTTCTCAGTAGAGTTGGAGCTTTGAGAGGTAATGGGAATTTGTATTGTGTGCTGTGCAAAGCAGAGGAGGAAACTTCTAATCATCTTCTTTTGTCCTGTTCTTTTGTGTGGCGTGTTGGGTCTAACATCATGGCCTGGTGGGGAATCAATGGGTGTTACTAGGTTCTTTTGAAGGTTTAATGTACTGGTGGTTGGAGTGGAAGCTCAGAAAAAAAAGAAAGAAGGTTCGGAGAGTTGTTTTTATTTCTATTGTTTGGTCCTTGTGGTTATATAAAAATGATTGTGTATTTAACAATACTCAACCTGATGTTGATGCTTTGACTGAGCTAATTAAAATTAGAGTGGCCATGTGGTTGATGAATTATGACTTAGGCTACTGTTACTCTATTTACGAGATTGTTTCAAACATAAAATGGGTGAGACATATGATCTAGGTTGAGAGGAGGCTCTACTGCTATTATGACATGATTGGCTGTTGAGAGAGGCTATTGTTCATTTTTGTTTTCTTTGAATATAATCTATGCTCTTTCATGATTTTGATGGTTGCTATGTGTCTATTTGGTATAGGGTATTTTCTGGTGGTTATTGTTGTTGCTGTAGGCGAAAAAGAGTATTTACTCTATGGTGGTTGCTGCTGTTATAGATTGATGGTGATGTATATGGGTTGTGTCTTTCTTCAGTTTGGGTGCTGCGGCTAATGTTCTTTCTTTGTTGTTCCTTTCCAGCTGCTATGCTTTGTTGCTAGTCCATACGGGTAATGGGCATTTCAGTTGGCTGTTGGGGCTAATTTCTTTGATGTTGTTCTGTTTTCTCGCTGTTTGCCAGTTCTGGGGTTTCGATTTGTATTGGGATTGTTTCACTTCTTCTTGGATGAGTTGATTTTGGTGTTTGTGGTTGGTTCCTCACCAACTCTCGATGGTGTGCTAGCATATGATTGTGCGGTCTTATCGGAGCTAACCTAGTTGGTATCAATTTGGTTTGCTATGATGCTTCTTTGCACTCATCCTCCTTTTCTCTTTTATTGATGTAATAGTTTATGTTTCATCAATAAAATTCGTTTCTTGGCTGATCAAAAAAAAAAAAAAAGTATAACTAGTAGAACATATTGGAAAAAAATTAAATTTTTGGATATCGGAAGCTTTTTAATCAAATCATATTTACATCCAGTTTTATATTTCAAATTATACGTACTATTCAAAATTTTAGATATAAATATAATTTGATGAAAGAGCTACGAATGTCTGATCAACTTGATTTCTTACAAATATGTTGTATTTGATATATTCTAAAAAGTGAACGATTTGAATCATCAAAATGAGTCTTAGAATGGGCCCAATAGGCAATGCGCAGTAGCCACTCTAAATTCATCTTATCTTCCTTACCATAATTGAGACTAATTAGTGCAGCTTATATAACTTATTTATAATTTTTTGCAGATGATTGTGTTGTGATTCTTTCGGTGGATTTATTTGGCATCAAAAAGTTGCATTTGCTTTAGCTTCTTCTATGTTAGTTTCTTTGACTTTTGCTTTTCTCTTCTCTTTTACTATGTGTATTTTAATTTATTGTTAGATGCTTGTCAACAAATAGGTTGTTTTCTTTCATGTTTGCACATGAGTTAGCTAGAAGTTCATGTGCCAAATTAGTTGGAATATGTTCCCCAAGCTATGATGTAGTTTCGACACCTCGATTTTTTTTGTATTGTTCTAGCACTTTTGTAATTTGCAAATTACATCAATTTTTTTTTTCTTTTACCGATAAAGAAAAAGGTTTAGTACCTTAATTTGGATCTTAGATTCACTATTGGCAAATAATTTTGTTGTTTCCCTCTTCAAACTTCTTAAAAAATAAAATCAAATCAATTTCAATCTTTTACACTTGAACAACATAAGAAAAATTGACTTATAGTGGATTTCATTTTTCCTTTACTTTTCTTTTCACATTGCAAATCCCATTCCAAATAGAAATACCATGGTTATATAAGGGGATTCACCTTCTAACAACTCACCTAGTAATTCTTTGATAGTCTTGGAATAATATTTCACACGATTTATGTTTTGATTTGACATTTAGTAGTTGTTTCTCAAAAATAATATAAAAGTAATAAATTTAACTGTTTAAAACAATAAAAATCCAATTAGAATACGCATGTGTGAATCTGCACTCATTTCTGAACACATATCTTCACAAAACAAATAAAACAAACCAATAATCAAAGATCAAATTAATCCTTAAATAATTAGAAAAAGTTTACAATTCATCAATTCAACTGAACATAGAAACCTATATGTTGGTAATTTGGAAACTAAATCATTGATGTTTAGAACACAGAAATAAGAGAATTCTTACAAGACCCGGGGACATGGATTTCTTTTGCTTGGCTCAATTGAAAGCCCTACAATTCTTTCTAATTTCCCCGGCATTTCCTACAAGAACTTCAATTCCCCCCATTTTTACAATCGCTTTTGCGAAACCTTGTCGAAACCCAATAGCATTGCTTGCAAAACCTGTCACAATAGGAGCACTAGCTTTATCCAAGGCAAGTTCTTGATCAATTTGCATCACACCTCTCCTCAACTTAATTTGATGGTAGTACTCATTATCGAATACGAAAGATGTGTTTTGATCCAAAAATGCAGTTGGGTCTTGGCTCAACGGCCTCGATTGGGTCCCACACAGCTTGAACAACTTAGAAACTAGGGTTGGGTCCATTGTCGGGTCAGGTTTCCCAGATCCTTGGAAGTTCGAAAGTCGATCTTGAAAAAAACCACAGTGGGCAACACCAACACTGTGTGCACCCAAAAGGGTGACCATGTCATTGAGAGTGAGTTTTTGGCTGTAAAGAATTGGAGTGCCTGTGAGACAAAAAGGGATGGCCCTGGCAAGTTCACGAGGTTCGGGTCAGAGACTAAACCGTCACGCCTACCAGTTGGGACAGTGTAGTTGGGCCCACCGGCTAGGGCCACCGAGTCTCGAGTTGCCAAGGTTATGATGTCGGCACAAGAGACTGTTCCTGGACAAATAGCCTCAAGGTTTGACTTGGCTTCATCGATAAGATCAAATCCTCGAACAGATTGGTTTGGAAAGGCATCTTTTTCCGATTGCCTGGTCTGTGTTGAGTCTATGAGTATGGATGCATCACAACATTATAAACAGTTTCACCAGACAAAAGAATTACAGCTTGTAATCATGCATAAATGAGTAATTTTTTTAAGATGAAACAAAATGGAATTCGGTGTTATTATTACTTGACCCGTCTATATTTGACCAAACTTGATTCTAATAGAAAATGTTTTGAGAGCATTGATATGGTAGGGTCGAATATAAGAGTGTTAGGTCAAAATTGTCAAAATTAGTGCAAACTTTGAAATTCTGTGACTAAGATAATTGAGTTTAAAGTTAAAATCACACTTGCAAAATTTGCACAAAAAAAAAAAAAAAAAAAAAAAACTGACATGTTGCCATCCTAGACTCAAAGTTTGACACTATTGAAAATAGAAGTCATCTAGATTTTTTTATTTTTTTTAATCAATAAAATCATGAAAAAGGATATGCTTATAAAAAAAATTATGCATAATTTATGACAAGTATAATGCGATAATAACATTTGTAAAATAAAACAACCACAAAGAAACAAATCATTCTCTATAAAAATTTGTGCATTAATTATATTTGTATGTAATTACTCTAAAATCAAAACTTGTTATATCATTATGTATTAATATTTTATTTATATTTTGTGCTCTAGGGCTCCTAATATTAATGCACACCGATTCACTGATAAGAGTGAAAATCAATGTATATTGACCAGGCCACAATATGTATCAGTTCAGAATGAGTTGTTCGCTGCCAATACCACTAATTATGATGTCATAAAAAAATTTTCCTCAGAACTGACAATTTTAGAAAATTTACAACTACATTAGTAGATTCTTGATATGTATCACTTGATACTCTTATTATTTATATTTTGACAAATATTAATTCATCTCTCGAAAATGCCATTCAAAGCTTTGCATGAAGTAGTATAAAAACCATAGTTCAAAATCGCGGTATCGGCTGACGTAACGGTATCGATCGCGGAGTATCGGTATCGGTAGTATCGGCCGGTA
Organism: Camellia sinensis; assembly: GCF_055761805.1. Classification (NCBI taxonomy): domain Eukaryota; kingdom Viridiplantae; phylum Streptophyta; class Magnoliopsida; order Ericales; family Theaceae; genus Camellia; species Camellia sinensis. The sequence continues at coordinate 69,476,924 of NC_138972.1, forward strand.
CGTATCGGGAATCGGGCGTCGCGACCGTGAAATTTTAAAAATCATTAACAATCCCTCTAAAACTAAATTTTATGCATTTTTTTGACTCTTTTAACTTTAATTTGTTATATTTTAATCAAAATTTCGTTATGTAGGAACATTTTTGACTAATTTTCAACTAAATGATATGTATTTATTTTTGGTATATGTTAAACTTTTAATAAAAAAATTGATTTGAATATTTATTTTTTCTTGTATTGAGAAAAAAAAATATATATATATATATATATATAAATAGAGGTATAGGTGTATAAACAAATAAATAGAAAAAAAAAAAAAAAAAACCTTAAACATTTGAATCTACAAATCCACCATAAACCTATGCACCTCCATGTAGCCAAGTACCTCTCTCTTCTTATCCATCTCAATCTCAGACTCCCAATGCACCTCATATATATCCACTTCAATATCAGGCTTTCATACCATAATGCAACCACCTCTCTCTCTCTCTCTCTCTCTCTCCCTCCCTCTCTCTCACTCAAAATATTGACCCAAAGTTGCAGAAGAAAAACAGGTGAATTTCATCAAAGAAAAAAAAATAGAGCATGCTTTATACAAAGCAAACAGAGGCAAAACATATATATATATATATATATATATATATATAAAAATCGAACTGTTTATATATTTTGCAGGTGCTTTGCTCTATATATAAACAGAGCATGCCTTCTCTATATATAAACAGAGCATGACTTTTGCAGGTGCTTTGCTCCACTTTTACAGCTGCTTTGCTTTGCTTTGGTCGATTATTTTTTGCTTCGTACCGGCTGTATCGGAAATATATCGCTCACGTATCGGATTCAGGCCGATACGTAGCGGGAATAGGCCGTTACGGACGCGAAATTCATTCTCACCGGTATACTGGTGAGTATCCGACTCGGTGGTGGCATATTCCGGTACGAACTGGCCGGTACGGAACATACCGGCCGATATTTAGAACCTTGATAAAAACTCTTTACCTTAACAAAGCAGTCATGGAAGTGCATGCGAAGCAAGGCCGGGGTTATGGAGCCGTCAGTGCTGAACCGCTTTTGCACGGCTTGTCGAACAATCTGTTCAGCACGCGAGCAGGTAGAGCTGTAGAAACCAACTCGGAGTTGGGCTGTGACAATGGGAACAAGAAGGCAAAGAAATATAAATAAGATCTTCATAGTATTTTCTAAGAGAATTTGCCAATCTATGCTTTGAATGATATGAACTTGAGTGGGAGAGGTTTGTTTGAATGGCAACAATGGTTGAGCTGATATATATGTTGGACAATCTTCATTGTATTTAAGTAGATTAAATTCTGTTGTGTACTAAACAATAACTAGAATATAAAAGAAATAAAAGAAATGAGAGAATTTGTTTGATTACAAAACATCAAACTTGAAATAAAAATAAATAAATAAAAACAGATTTTATTTTGTTACAAAAACAAAATTAAAATCTGATTTAAATAAATAATAAAACACCGAAAATAAATTAAATAACTTACTTGATTAATTTCTTTGAATTATAATCTGATCAAGTCCAGTGTTTGACACTGTGTCCTTAAGACAGATTCGTCCTCTCCTCAGTGCTTTCAGAATGTGGACGTCTATCTCCCAAAATGAAATGATCTATCAACGAATAAAAGCAGCACTACAATTTATTCGTTCGTCGAACACACTAAGTGTTTATACTCTCTCTCACAAAAATAAAATGCAGATTTGCAGAGATGAAATACGAAATTTCTGAATGAATCAAACATCAAATGAGGGTTGTCCTATTTGTAGATGTAATGGTGGCTGTAGGTTTTGAATTAAATAGGTATGAACCTGTTGGTTTTGAATTCAAACAGATAAAAAACGGGAAGGGCCCTGTTTGGATGTACAGTAAAACCGGACCAGTTTATTTTCGATTTAATTTGAATTTTGGATTTTACTTTTGGTATTGGGCCGAACAAGCCCAACCCAACCACACACCACCACGCACCCGTGCCCAGGCCCGGACGACAACAGTGGTGCGCGCGTGTGGTGATTTTTGGGTCCAATGGGTCTAGCCCATTTTGCCCATAACCTCTCCCTCCAAAACACTTGGGTACCCCTTGGGGCACACCCTAAGTACCAAACACATGCCTTATAAACCTATTCAAAACTTCCCACCAAATCAATGTGGGACAAGCCATTTTACAACCTTAAGATATTTCCACCAAAACTCCATTTCCATGGAGCACACTTTGGTTTCAATTTCTTATTCACTCGGTAATGATTTTGAGCAACCAAATATACCACGTGAATCACAACGCGGCATAGAACGTGTTACCACTTTGACCCATGAAAATCGACGCACGGGGCCCATCTAAAAAATAGACCAAACTTAGAAAAAAAATTTAATTTTACCTAAAATTTTATAACCATTTCCAACCATATATATATATATATAGAGAGAGAGAGAGAGAGAGAGAGATGAATCAATAGATATATGGATAGAAGCAGCTGGCAAGTTGGCAACGTGCAAGGTCGAAGCTTACCAAAGAGAACATGTATTTTGAACAATATCTCTTGGATGCTTCTCCTTTCTCTGCCTTCTGATGATATGTATTAGTTAAAATATTAAAACAAAAAGGCTTGCTACGATCAATTTTATTTATTTATTTATTTTTATTTTTTTTGGCCAACTGTCACAATCATATCAATTTTATATTGCATTTTCGTAGTGAAAGTATCAAGACTTATGGTAGGTATGTATTCAATTGAATTTAAAATGACTGGATAGTTAAAAGAGAAATGTTAGAATGATTGATAATATAATCAGTATATATATTATTTTGTTTATATATATAGGGTATAGGTTGTACTAATAATGAAATAAATACATGTAGTTAAGAAATTAATTAAAAAAATTATAAATAAAGTTTTTAGGGACTAAATATTTGGTAGCCAAAAATATAAACAAAAGTTTTTAGTGACTAAATATTTAGTAACAAAAAAAACAAAAGACTTTTGCCGACCAAATATTTTAGTCATGAAAAAAACATTGCATCCAATATTCAGTCTTTTGGCAACTAAAATGTTTACTCGTAAAAACAATGCTGATTAAACTATTTGGTAGCTAATAGTCACATAAAACGATGACTAAAATATTTAGTCACTGAATGTAGTATTATTTGCGACCAAAACCTATTAGTGACTAAATATTTTAATCGTTGAAAGAGAATTTCATTATTTTAGAACTTTTGGCGACTTTTCGTCACCAAAAGGTACTAATTAGGGACTAACATTGTTTTAGTAGCCAAAGAGAAGAGAATTAGCAAGTAAAAAAAATTTGGTCACCAAATACTATTGCCAACAAGCATTCGATGACTAACTGGGCGACTAAAAATTTTAGTCACCATTGACAATCGGCTACTAAAAATGATACTTTGGTGATTAATTTTTTAGTAGTCAAAAGCGTATTTTCTTGCCGTGGTTTGCACTTAATTTTTATTTAATTTCTTAATTGATATTATTAATTAGACTGACAAAGCATGAAAAAGTAAAAAATAAAAAATGATACAATTGAAACTTTAGAACTAATTCGATACAGGAGGCAAAATTACAAGTATAATTTATAATATATTCATTTTTATATCTAATTTAATTATTATCCGAGTTGACATGGCACTACATAGTGCATTACAGAGGATCATAATTTGTTCATTTTTAGTTTTATGGCTTATGTGAACCTTTTGTTTTGCACCGTCTTTCTAAATTATTTAAACTTGGTTATTATACTTCATAAAGCCTTATGCTTATTTGTAATTGGTTTTGAATTGAATGTTTTAACACTCTACATTTGAAAATGTCACACATATAACTCGAGTCACAATCTAAAATAATATCGTGCAGGAAGGGTTAGTAGCGGCGAGGGAGGGGCAGATGACGCCATGGAGGGTGAAGGCAAAGGTTAGTCGACCTTATGTAGGGTGGTTGGTGATGGGTTAGGATTTACACTTGGAGAGGAAAGACAGGAGAGTGGAATTGAAGGGTAATTTAGTAACCTTATGCCCTTGTTTGGTAGAGCTTGTTTTAAATTAAAAGCTGATAATAAGAAAGTAAAAGCTAAAGTCGCCTATATCCTCAACTTTCAAATAATTAATTTTTTTTTTTAAAACTTATTTAAGTTATTTCTGCATAATAAGTTATAAGCAGAAGTTGCACCAAAATAATCGGATATAGACTCCCAAATTAAAATAAATTATAATCACCACATAAAAGTTGTACCAAACAGGTCCTATATTTGTTTGTCACCATTTTATAACAAATTTATAATTTTTGCATGTCTATTGTAATTATTTTAGATTCTCCACATTTTGTTACTCTTTTTGGTCAATCCATTTATTTTTGGCGAAATTACAAATAAGTAATAACTTTCCAAAATAATTATGAATTTATGAGAAAGTTTATAAAAAAAAATTTTCAAAACTTATACCAAATTATTACTTTTTCTTTATTTTATTTGTTATTCTTCCCTTTTTTTTTCATATAATTTTTTTTTCCCCTCTGGGGTGACAAAAGTCTACATTCACAGCAAGAAAGGAGAAGCATATTTTATACAAATTATAACTGCAATCTATTTAGGACGATGATATATGTGAAGATCAGACTTGGTGTTTATATATCATTTTTTTAGGTTTTTTCAAAATATTCCTATAGCATTTTCATGGGCAGTTATGCATTTAATTCATTTTTTTTTTTTTGTTTTTTAAATTTCTCAACTTCTAATCGCAGATTTTGAATATAATCCTATTATCCTGTAATCTTATTTTTTTGAAATAAAATAATTATATACAAATGCATAGTATATATTAACACTTCTGATATATATATATATATATATAATGCAAGATTTTCAGTTTGAGAAATAATGAGCAATGCATAACATATAAATATTTAAATCAAAATTAAATTTATATTTCACACCTATCGTGTAGATAAACAGGCACTACAATATAATATACGCACATGCGAAGAAGACAAAAAAACAACAAACAAAAACAAAACAAAACAAAAATTGAATCCACTTGGAGGACATTTGCCAGTGGAAAAGTCAAGATTGAAAGGTGGAAAGTCAAAAATGTATAACACAAATATATAGTTTAGTTATAATCAAAATGAGAGCGAAACCTTACACGGTTTCGTATAATTGTTAAACAGCAATGGTAGAGGGGCCGAATTTCTCAGGTTTGAATGGCTTGAATTGATCAAAACGATGTCGTTTTAGATACAAAACAACACAAAACGACGTCGTTTTGGTCAATTTGAGCCATTTGAGCCGCGAATATTCCAAAACGACGTCGTTTTGGTCAATTCGAGCCATTTGAGCTGCGAATATTGTGGCCACCAAACATTTTTCATTGTTAAAACCTTAAATTATACACATGTGATTGATGTGATGTTAGAGTGTTAGGTCAAGTTTGGTATATTGTAAAAAAGTTAAAAAATCAAAAAATTACTCAAAAAGTTAAAAAGTTAACACTATTCACCAAAAGTTAACAATTACGGCTGCACAACTCCCAATTCTAATTTTTCCCTACAAATCAATTTTTATAATTTTTTATTACACATTTTTTCATAAAAAGTCAAAAAGTTAACCCAAACATCCATATTTTCTTCCTCAATTTTTTAGTCTAAAAAAATAAAAAATATACTTATTTAGGACACCCCAAACAACCCCTTAGTGTGAACAGTGGGATCTTTCTCTTATAGTCTATCTCCGCTTGCCCTGGTAGGGAAGTGATTTTATTGATTATTTTTTTTAAGTTAAAACAGTCAATAAAAATAAAATGAATTAAAATAATTAATAAATTAAAATATTATATTTAAATTATAATTATTTTAAATTTTTTTATAATTATCTAATTAATTATAAAAAATTAATTATCTTCTCAAATAAATGTTTTTAATCAAGTTAAAATAATCAAATAATTCAAAAATAAATTAAAATAATCAAATCCCCAAACAAGACCAAAGTACAAGAAAGGAAGGGGTGCTTCACTGGATACAGGCTTGCAGGTTCAAAACGAGGACTAGAAAGGAAGGCTTCAAAGTCACACAAGTCCACATTTTCATCTCAATTTCAGGATAAAATACAGGATTCTATTTTATGCGCACCTGTGTCAATCTCATCTTCCTTACCATAATTGAAGCAGTTTATACAAGTTGTTTTTTTTTTTTTTCCCTAAAAGTATGATCATCAAAGTAATGAATGTATGTTACTTTAGTTATTAACATTTAAATTCTGCCAATTTGATTTTAATATATTAAAATATTTTAATTTAATATCCATTATTTAAATTATATCAATCTGATTCTCAAAATATAAAAAGTGTTTCAAGTTAGCCTTTAATATTTAAATTGTGTCAATATGATCTCATATGTATATTAAGTGTTTCAATTTAATCTCCCAATCTAACTTTGTTAATAAACACACTCGGAGGACTAAATTGAAACACATTTTTATATATTAGAAATCAAATTGACACAATTAAATATTAAGGACCAAAATGCCACTACAAGAATTTACACAATTGCCGACCATTTTTGCCGACCAAAAAAATTTTTGTCGCCAAAAAATGACATTTGGCGACCAAATATTAATTAGTCGCGAATGATCATTATTTTTGGCGACCAAATATTATTGGTCGCAGAAGGTTATATTTTGGCGACCAAAAAATGAGTTGGTCGCAGAAAGTGGTATACTTTTGCCGACCAACTACAAATTTGGTCGCGGAATGTCACATATTTTTTGGCGACCAAAAATTTGGTTGCCAAAAACTTATTTTCAGCAACCAAAAAAAATTAGTCGCCAAATTTGTACTTTTAGCGACTAATATTTTAGTCGTCGTTGATTGAGATTTGACCACTAAAAAAGTTTGTCGGCGAAGGTACTTTTTCTGCGACTAATTTGGTCTTTTGGTCGCCAAAAGTTTGTGGAGGGAAATGTGAAACATGGAGGGGGGAAATATATTTTTTTGGTGACAAAAAAAATTTGGTCGCCAATCAAAAAACGACGTCGTTTTGTACCTGGGAAACAGAAAAAAAAAATTAAAAAAATTTAGAACCAGTGAGTAGCCTTTGTGTATGTGAGGCCAATTTGAACCCTTCTTCCTTTGTGGAATCTATGGAAGGGTTGACGAGTGATATTCTGGCAATGAATGAAAGAAAGAAAGGGGTTGCATCGTTGGGGTTAGCTTCGGTGGAGGTTGCACAGGGGGATCCGTTTCGGCGAGTTACTCAGTTGAAGCCCTTTGAGGAGTTAAGAGAGGAGCTTAATCGTATGAAGGCTTCCATGTCTGGTGTGGATCGGGAGGATCTGATCCCGTGTGATCTTATCCAGGAGGAAACTTCAACCCTAACAGCTTCTGCCCTAAATCTTCTCCAATCTCGGTGGTCAGACATCGTAGAAATGGAGGGGAGTGAGGAAGCTGTTGTAGATCGCGAATAAGTATATCCCAGACAGCCTCTTTTTTGCTAGGGCGAGAAATCTGGTATCGAAGCTTGATGCCCTTCCGATGGCTGGGAGTGTCCATTCTCATGGAGTTGGTGGTGGTATGGCTGATTCGAAGGTTTACACACCTATTGGAGGTCGATCTGGGTCAGGTGGTCGTGGAGGAAGGGGAGGCAGAGGCCAAAATCCTATGGCCCTGAATCCTGAGTTGAATGTTGTTTCAACTGTAGACAATGCGACTCCTGATTATCATGGGCTTCTATTTCTGATCTCTCTCGCTCTGTCTTTCTGGTATGTGTGTTTTTGGTATGTGTGTGCGCGTCTCTCTCTCTCTCTCTCTCTCTCTCTCTCCATCTATTTCTGATCTCTCTCGCTCTGTCTTTATGTCAACTTTTTTTTGTTCTTTTAGGGCTTAATTGATTGATGTTAATTTTTTTTAATGAGAATTTGATATGCTAAATAAGAGATTTTCATTGATGGGTGGTTCAGGGAAATGGGTTATGTTGAAATTGGGTTATATAGTATATTCACCAAGTGTTTGATAAAATGTCAAAGTGAAAAACCTTCAATTGATTAGTATTACAGTTCATGTGCATGAAGTTGTTGCTAGAGCTCTAAATTTTGTCAAATTTTTAATTGCAGATTAAGCATACTATTTGTTCGGATTGGTTGTTCTACTTTTGGCTCTCCTGGTAATCCTAACTGCCCTTTTAACCTTGAATTGATTTAAAAGTTTTAATTTTGTATTATAAATCTAAGAGGACACTGCATTTCCCCAAACTGTTTAGCTGATGATCTCAGGTTTAACTTGTAAATGCTCCTGATTAGAAGTTCAAAATTAAACATTCAATTTTGAACATCTAAAATACAAAGTTAGAGGTAAGAAGATGCATAAGAAATGGGAGGGGTTTTCAACGTAAGGCACAATATGCTGCTGAAGTGACAAGCAATTTCGTTTAGATTTGAGAAGCAATTGTGTTGTATATTAGCTGTATAAGTGTTGCTTCAATAGAATCTTTTTTTTAAAAAAAAAAATTTCTAAAAACCAACGTTAGTATTTTGAGATTTTTAAGTTGAAAAAGAAAATAAAATGAAAACTTGAAAAGTTTCTACCTTTTGAAGTACAACTACTTAGCATGTGAATTCAAATTTTAATCTAAATAAGGTGCAATTAAGTGGAAACAAATTGGACCTATGTAGTTAAACCCATCTCATGCTATAAAACATGCTTCTTGTTGTTGTTGTGAGGAAAAGGAATAGTGCTGATTATTGGAATTTGGAGTAACTTGTTAATGTAACAAAAAAGTAATAATACATGTTTCTTGTGTTGGCCACTTTTATTTTTTCAAAATTGGAAGTTTGTTTAACGATCATATAGGGATGTAGATAATAGTAAATATTTCTATGCTATTGATCACTTGCTTGATATCAGTAATGTTTACTTTCCAATTTCTGCACTCTGTAGTTTAGGCCACATTAATATTTTTGTTTCGGCATAAATTGCCATAACAAACTGGAATCTCTGAAATTTTCTCATTGTCCACTAGAAGTCTATAACGACCAGGCAGGATTGGAGAAGCGATTATAAGGATTGGTGGATGTGATGGTTGTGAATCCACCTTATGTGCCAACACCTGAAGATGTAGTGGGTCGTGAAGGGATTGCCTCGGCTTGGGCTGGAGGAGAGAATGGTTGGAGTGTTATTGATAAAATATTGCCCATTGTTGACAAACTTTTGTTTGACAGGGGCTGGTTGTATATGGTTTTGTATTACAGCAAACAATCCCTCAGAAATATGCCTTCAAATGAGAGAGAAGGGTTATGCATCCAGAATTGTTGTGCAGAGATCAACTGAAGAGGAGAGTCTCCATGTTATTAAGTTTTGGCGAGATTTTGATAGTCAACCAGTGGGAACTGAAATGGGGATAGTGAACAAAATAGTTCCTGCAAGGGTCATTGAATCTCTGCTTTCACAAGTTCCTGGATTATCATTCTGGAGATATGGCAACAGTAATAGTCGCTGGTATACCAAAAGGTAAAGAGGGATTTTGTTCATTCTGGAAATATATCTATGTGCTACCTTTTCAATCTCCATTTCATTTTTCTCCTTTAGGATATGAATTTTAATGAAATGTGATAAATACATACAATTCATATAATGTGTTCTCCTGAGACTCTGTGGATGTGCACCTTTTTTCTATGCCTTTTTTAAGCTTTGAGGGATTTAAATTCTGCTTTGTCTCGATGATGCAAGGCAAGACTAGAATAAGCTTTTATAACCTATGTGTCACCACTATATATAGCTTGGACCTTCAAAATCAAAAAATTCTTGAAGTTTTGAGTAAACATGAGAAACTATAATAGTACTAAAGATGTGGGAAGGAAGTTAAAGAAGGTATAATGTAAGAGTTAAGGACTTTACTGTATTTGCAATTCATGTAGGATTCAGTATGCTAGGTGTGTATGAAGGGAATGTTTCAGTTTGCTTTATATGTGTTAGTGTCAGTCAGTTTGAGTTTGAGTGGGCTACGGATCGTAATGATGTTCATTTCAATGGTAAAAGGCAGGATCCTATGCAGATAGTTCTGCAGATAAAACTGCTATGGGATGGAAGAGACCATTGCTTTTGAATTAGGATACTACTATAGTGGTTTGAATTGTGTTCCATTTTTCTCCTTTGTTTTATTCCCTTCTTCTTCAGGTTATTTTATGCCACATAGACTGTAGTTGCTTTGTATGCTACATGGACTCTTCTAAATTTGTGAAGTACATCTAGCGATACTTAAAAGGCCTTTTTTTTTTCCTGCTGCTTTTCTTATATGCTGTAACTGACCTCCCCTGATGCTGTATTCATTCTTCCATTTTTTTTGAGGGGGGGTTAAATCTTGAAAATCAGGTTAATCTGTGTGAGCGTGATACTGAAATGCCAAGAAAGCTGATGAGGATACTGAAGAAATTAAGGGAGGAAGATCCTGCATATTATCAGCTGTGTCACCTTGTAAGACACAGTGAACAACCAAGAGAAGGTTTCTTTCTCCTTACTATTAGGAACAACAGTTTGATTTTGTCTTTCCAGATCCATTGCATGGGGGACAATTTATGTAGTTATGCTTAAATAATTCATTTATGTAGTTGTGTCTTAATATTTTTATTTCCTTTTTCCTTATTATTGCAATAAATCAAGGCCAAGGTTCTGATTCTGTAGTGCTTAAATGGTCTTTGTTATATATCATGAGATTCCAATCGTACATGTTTATCAAATTCAGTTTGGATTTCAAATGAAATTCTGAATTTTTTTTGGTATGATGTTGACTGTTCCGTTAAGTTTATCACATGGTGCTTCTTGCATATGAATTGTGCACTTGAAATATTAGTTTGGTAATTGTTATATTTAACAAGTACTTAAATCGGTTCTAGCAATTTAGCATGTTTGTACATCTCTTATATAAACAACATCACATGGAGCCACTTGCTGACAGATTGTGAACTCGAAATGTTCTCTTGGAATTTGTTATTGGGAATTATTTTGTTTGGTTTTAGCCATTGATAATTCTTAATTATTCTTTTATGTTAATGAGTTGCTGATAGATTGTGAACTCGAAATGTTCTCCTAGAATTTGTTATTGGGAATTATTTTGTTTGGTTTTAGCCATTGATAATTCTTAATTGTTCTTTTATGTTAATGAGTTGCTGATAGATTGTGAACTCGAAATGTTCTCCTGGAATTCGATATTGGGAATTATTTTGTTTGGTTTTAGCCATTGATAATTCTTAATTGTTCTTTTATGTTAATGAGTTGCGACAATGCTTACACTATTATGTAAATCATTGTTTTCTTTGTCAGTTCATGTTTCTGAACTCCATTATTTTGAGCAGTAGTGTGTTTTTGTACGTCCACATAATGTTGCCATTTTCATTTCTTCTCCATTCATTTCTGTTTTCACGAGTTTGGAAGTTGAGAAGTCTAAATTTTCTGTGGTTGGCATTATTTCTTGTAACAATGTGTCTAATGTTTTGTACCATTGCTTCTCTTATTGTAGAATTGCTGACGAGGGCGATCCTAAATCCAGTGAAGAACTATTTACAGAGAGTGGCAATGAGAAGTCCGTTGACAACTTAATTCCCAAGTCTAAAACCGACTTCTTAGAATATGCTAACCTCATTTCTCAAAAATTGCACCAATATGAGGTATCTTTAATTCCCAAGTTAGGGCCGACCCTGAATGTGATATAATCTAACTGAAAAGTACATGATAGAATATCTCTAAGGCAAAAGATCATTTAAATTATATAGAGCATTCAAGAACCTTATTTTTTATTTTGTTTCTCTGAAAAGTACTTTTTAAATGGCAAGTTGGCAATCCAATGATGGCAACTGTCTTGGTTTACTATTTTTTTGTTGTTGTTGTTGTTGTTGTTGGTTTCCTTCCGTTTTTATTTTATTTTCTTTTATTATTATTTTTTTCTAGGCTCGTTTTAGCATTGATTTTACTTTTGTTGTTGTCAATTATCATTGAAAAAATTCCTTTTAGCATTGATTTTACTTTTGTTGTCATGACTGTATTGTCAGTCATGGGCCTCTGAATTAGATGGAAGACTCTATGAGGTAATTCAGTTAAAGGGGATATCAAACACCCTGTGATTACTGTATTAGTTTGTTATACTATTTGAATTAAGTGGAAAGGGAATATAATGCAACAAGACTGCGTCTTGGTTTTAACAACATGGACTTCTATGATTTATGAGTGTCTTTTGCGCTTGTGCATACTTACATCTAAGCCCAACTGATGAGTTGCACAGAATACCGGGGAATGTGTAAAGTTAATGGATTTATGTTTGATCTGAAAATTTGTAATTCTGGTAATTTGACATTTGTGTAGATTTTCCCTTCAATAACTAAGTAAATTGTGCATTTGATGACATGACCTTCATTAAGGCTTGCCATTCGTAGGATGGATTTTTGTTTGATGGCTATCTTAACTTTACGTTCCCTTTTTTATGATTTGAATTTTTTAATTTTTTGAAGTTTCAATATTAGATTGACCTCTTCAAATACAAAACATGGTTAGATATGAAATATAAATAATTTTATGCTTATATTTTTGACAAATTTAATTTGGGGATAGCAATTTTTGAGCAGGGAGTGCACTTGCGTGTTGTGGGAGTATGTGATAGTAAATCATTACTTGTTGCATCAGATGTGCTCACACTTGAATGGAAGAGACGAGAAACAATCGGCGTCGGTGACAATGGTGGCTAGCGACGATCGGTGACAGTGGTGGTGGCGAGCAGCGATCGAAGCATCGATTCAAAGGTAATCTTCTCTTCTCTTCTCTTCACTTTTTGTCTTTGATCGGTGATCGGCAACTGTGTTCTATGTTTTTATTTTGTTATTTTTTCAGTAATTAGGGCTTCAGCTTCTTCTCTTCACTTCTCTTCTCTTCTTGTCTTTGTAGAGATTTGCTTATTTTTTTAGGGCTTCGACTATGTTCTGCTAATTAATTAGGGCTTTCACTGTTGAAATTGTGTTGAAATTGTGTGCATTAATGTGTTATACCTTGAATGGATGAACATTTCAGAACATTTTTGTAAAAAAGTTGGTAGCATTGATTATCATGACGCACAATTGGCAACTTGTCTGACAGCTTCCTTGAAAATGACCCAAGTGGAAATTAGTTCCTCAGTGAAGGTACTAGTGCTCTTGCCCCTAATGACTAATCTATAAGTCAAAAATCAAACTCGTCCATGGTCCTTGAATCTTTCTCCTTCTTGAGGTATCTACAAGACTAGCAAGTTTTCTCTCACAAACCCTTCATATTTACAATTATTTCATATTGATTCCGGTGCTGCAATCAACCAGTAAACTAAACTGCAATTTTTTTTTCTGTTTTATTTATTTTCTATGAAGGAAAAATTAGATTGCAATTGTTGTATTGTAATTACTTGAACAAATAATTTGTGTATCCATGTGCTTTCATATTGTTTCTAATTGCAGCTATGCATATGTTGATTACAGTCGTGAAGAACTTTCTTATATTGAAGAGTTATAGTGAACAATAGGAACTGAAGGAATGAATTGAGTGGTTGCGAAGTGTTTTCATTGTAATTCAGTGAGCTCAAGAATCTCTGTGGTTCTTTCTTGAATAATGGGTTCAAGAATTCAGATCTGTTTGCTGGTTGTTTCTGTCCAAATTTTACTTGTAGCAGCGCAGACAAATAATGACTATAAGTTCCATTCTTATGCCTAAATTGTTAATAGTTATATTATTGTTGAATGATATATGCATATGAGAGGCTCCAATATGTGTTCTTTCTTGCTTTGATTAATACAATCAAGAATACATCCCTGCTCATCAGTTAATGCATCCTCCAAAAACACAAAGTATATGCTAGTCCTGTTTATGGTTTCTTTCTAACGCCTCATTTATTGTGGGGTTGATCGCTGATAAAGGAGAAGAAACAAAAATGAAATAAAAAATTGTGTTTTATGTTGTTTCTTATAGTGAAAATTAAAATGATCTGCACTCCACTGCTGGATGTTATCTTCTCTTGGTTTCCAAATGACACAAGATTTGAGATTCAAAGTTTGAATAAATATACATTTTTACTTTTATTTTAGCCCCAGGTCTTTCAGCAATCAAAGGAAAGCCTTACTCAAATAGGGACTGGGTTTGAATATAGGCTGAAACATGAGTTGAAGGGTCCTAGCTATGGTCTTCTCGATTCACCACTGCGAGATTTTAAATGCATGCCCTTGACTGGGTTATAAGAAGCCATTTCTGTCTGGAGTTTTCTAATTTACCTGGGAATAATTTCCATAATGTAAGGATGTGAATCCCTTCCCACCTTTGGAATACATAGTTGCATTCCTACTATGTGTTAACTGCTTTCCGAAACTAGAAATCTTAGGTCTTATTTACCATCAAGTTTTCAGCCTGCATACTAGTTTTGGGGTCACTTGGGAGCAAGCTTTAGATGTCCCAATTCTTTAACCGAAATATCAAATGTTCTTGATTATTCAGAAGTGGTAATCCTTGAAATAATAATTCTTGGTCAAATGAAATCTGTTAAGAGGCTGAGCTCTAGAAAGCTGTTCCTCTTTTTTTGTTTTTTTTTTTGGATTTCTGGCTGCTGTTGGTTTCTCACGTCTGTATTCCTGAATCCTCATGCAAAAATTCATTTGACCAAGTTGTTTAACAATTAATTTCTGGCTGCTGTTGGGATGGAATTCGGTGCAACAATTCATCACATGGTTATTTTTGCATTGCCCAAGTTGTTTAAGAAATGCCCACTGAATTATGCACAGCACACTTGAATTATGCCACTACCAGAATTATGCACGCTTGAATTATCCCACTTGAATATTAAATTATGCAAACTTGAATTATGCCCTGTTTTTTTTTTTTTTAAGGAAGTGCGCACACAATTAAATTGTGTTGAAAATTTGTAAACTTTTAAACAGCCAAACCGATTCGTATCTATCCGCCAATCCGCTCATCCACTCAATCCGCATCCGCCGGATTGGCGGACGGATGCGGATTGATTTTCTCCAATCCGCCAATCTGACAGACGGATGGCGGATTAGAGGTTCCGTGGCCGCAACCGATCCGCGCCCACCCCTAGCTAGTTGTCTCAATACGATGTACATGTTTATAGGATTTAATTGATTTTTGCAAAGATACGGGTTTGCAATCCAGTGTTGCTGCCACTATCATGCTTCTCTGATAAATTTTCCAATTCTGTTTCTTTATTAGGTGCCTTACATCACTACTGCTTTGATGGATGCGAAGCTTGGCACGGAAAGGCGCAAGGATCTTTTTGATTGGCTATCAAGGCAACTTAGTGGATTAAGCTATTTTCCTGATGCTGTAAATCTGAATTATGTATTGTTTCAATTTGTTATGCTAGATGGATGTGACTTGTGAATGAAAATTTAGAATAGTTGTATTGTGTCGAATGTTAATGAATTATGTATTGTGTCGAATGTTAATGATTCAGTTAATTTGAATGATGCTTTAAAATTATAAGTTTATTATGGATTGAATGAATTATTAGGAATTATAGGTGTATTGTTTTCCTGCTTTCGCAACCAATTTATTAGTTGTGACAAATAAATTATTTTTTTTCGCAAAAAATGACAATTGCCGACCAAGAGTTTTGGTCGCAAAAAATACATCTATTGCCGACCAAAACAGCTCTTGGTCGTGGAAACTCACTTTTGCCGACCAAAAGTTTTGGTCGTGAAAATTAACAAATGGTGACCAAAACCTTTTTTGGTCATGGAATGTCACAAATGACGACCAAACTTTTTGGTCGCGGAATGTCACGATTGGCGACCAAAATTTTTGGTCGCGGAATGTCACTATTGGCGACCAAACTTTTTGGTCGTTGAATGTGATAATTGGTGACCAAACTTTTTGGTCGGGAAAATATCACTTTTCGCGACCAAAGTGTTTTGGCGACAAAATAAATTAGTCGCGGTAATTAAATATTTAGTGACCAAAAATTTAGTCACGAAATCCAACTTTTGCCGACCAACCACAATTTTGGTCGCGAATTACTTTTGCCGACCCTCAATTGGCGACCAAAGTAGCGACCAAAAAAATTGGTCGCGGATAACTTTTGCTGACCAAAAATTGACTTTTAGCGACCAATTTTTTTGTTGTCAAAAGTGTTAATTCTTGTAGTGTGCTACAATACTCACAGGGATTAAAAATATAAGAGTAAATTATAAACACACTTCTTAAGATTTGTTTATAATACAGATTAACCCTTGTAATTTTAAAAATTACAAAACTCCATTGTCAAAAATTTTTATTTAACAAAAAAAAAAAAACAAAAAGAAATTCCTAATTGTTGTTCTATACAATAATAAAATTACCTGATTTATTAATTGAAATATATTTTCAACATCATAAAGGCTTCGCTTGGCAAGTTGAGTTGGGTTGGGTTGGGTTGGGTTGGGTTTGGGGCTATTTTAGTCACAAAAAAAAAGAGGCTTTTTAGCCCAACAAGACAAAATATCACATTTAACCCATAATCATTACATTCTTTCTCTTACAAAAAGTCAAAAAAGCCAAAAAGCCCTTCCCAAACGAGACTTTTTAGCCCAAGACTAAAATAGCCAAAAAGTCAAAAAACCAAACCACTTCCTAAATGAACCCTAAACACTGCTAATTGACTTGACGATTTATTAATAAAATGAGCTATTTGTTATGCGATTAGAAAATTGACTACAAGAAATAACACATTTGCCGACCAAAAAATTGGTCGCTAAAAGCTCATTTTTAGTCGATAAAAGTTTTCCGCGACCAATTTTTTTGGTCGTTACTTTGGTCGCCAATTGAGGGTTGGCAAAAGTAATTCGCAACCAAAATTTTTGTTGGTCGGGAAAAGTTGGATTTGCTGACTAAATTTTTGGTCGCTAAATATATCATTACTGCGACTAATCTATTTTGTCGCTAAAACACTTTGGTCGCGAAAAGTGATATTTTCCCGACCAAATATTTTAGTCGCCAATTGTCACATTCCACGACCAAATAGATTAGTTTCCAAAAGTCGAGGAATCGCCGACTAACAATTTAGTCGCCAAAAGGTGAGGAGTTGCCGACCAACGATTTTAGTCCCAAAAATGTAGAATTTGCCGACCAATTTTTTAGTCGCCAAATCTCTTTCTTTTTTTTTTTTTTTTAGAATTATTAATTTTTGTTTATAAACATTCAATCCAATATCAAATAAAATTCATTCAACCCAACCACAATTAAGGAACAATAACATTTGCCGATCAAAAAAAAAGGAACAATAACATTTAAAAAGAAAAAGCTTAGGAACAATAATAAACAAATTTCCTTTCTTGTGGAAAATATAACAATATTAAATGCAAATGTGGAAAATAAAATGTGGGTGGACAGCTTCAACATACATTTGCAGAAAGTCCATTCTGCAGTAGAAAATAATCAAATGCCAAAAGGCTCCAAAAGAAGAACTTGCCTTAAACCAACACACCATCCTTCAAGACTTTTATTATTTAAGATGCCGTGTTGGCTTCAAAGGTTTTGTTAGTTATCTCAGGTTATACAAAACAAAAATATAGCTGCATTACTAGAAACAAGTGTGATCATCCTCCAAAATTGACAATCACAGATTCATTTATTGCCTAGTATGACAATTTTCATAAAGTATGCTGGCAATAGCCACAATTATCATTTATGCTAATAGCAGAAAAAACATAAACTTACAATGACACAGGAGCTCATTCAACAACAACATAAGAGCGATATAAGCCCTTTCCTTAATTCTACCTTCAAACCAATTAATGAGAGTCCAAATTATGTCGTACACTCAGCTCAAAACATACTTAGGATCTTATGACAAAAGGGTGTTAACAAACATGAAGATGCTTGGACCTAAAAGATGCATTACCGAAGACAAGAAAGAAACATAGGGGCTCAAAGCTAGCAGTCTGGCCAGCACTAAAAGAGTTTGCAAAAGAAAATAGAATTAAAGTTGGTAATGAAAATCAAATAAATGAATAAAATGTCTCGCCATCTCAATGCCATCTTGATGGGAATGGTGAGGCATGACGTAAACACATCAGCAGGAAATTCTGCACTCTGAGGAAGAGTCTCATGTGCTTCACAGGCTGCAAGCAGAATGCAATCCCTTGGGGAAGATCCAGAAGAAGTAGAAGCACTCCAATCCTGAAGCTATAGCATAGACAATCATACTAAAAGTTAGAGAGCTGAAGAAACACAATAATAATTCCTATATCATGGCAAAATCAAATGCTTATTATGAATTCACCCTACACAGAATTGAATACCTCTACGAAGGCATTGACAATCATTCCCGTAGCAAAGCAGTCAAAAACATATATCGACGGTGTCTTCAGCCAGGAATCAACATCACTGATCGCTAATGGGATATATTGTGTATAACTCTGGACCAAATGACACAATCAGAAGAATATAAAGATTTGCAACAGATTATGAACAATAAAAGGCATGGAAACACTTTCAGGTCAGTAATGAAACCTTGTTGAACAGCCAAAGTTACTTTCTTTAATCATTAGCTCCAAAGTTACTTTCTTTAAACTTGCCATGTGTCACATGTGTGTCTAAATGATGGACGCATATATCTTCTAAGTTTAAAAAATGCATCCAATACGAAAAAATTTAAATAATAATAAGACAGACAAGGACATGACACTTTCTTATAAGTGTCCGTGCTTCTTACCTGACATATCAAAAGCATTTACCTTCCTATTTGAGGCAAGTGGATTTTTAGAAATATTATATTTTTATTTTTTTTATTTTAAATTAGGTTTGGCTAGGACTATTATTCAAGTCTAATATTTTTAGAACATCTGGTGGTGCCTAGCCATCGGACCAGATTTGTCGTAAAAATAAAAATAACAAAATAATCCTAATCAAATCAAATAAACCTAATCAAATGTGTAGAACACATTTTCCCATGTTAAGTGCTGTTAGAACATTTGCTGGTGAACATGTCTCTTACTCTTTTTCTAACAACTAATAGAAGCTCAAAGAAAACCCAAAAAATTACCAACAATATAAGAATAATTTATATCCACTTAACTTGTCCACTCCAAGCTAAACAGAACTATAAAGCAATAAATTCATACCGCTTATATAGAGTAACATTCCATGTTTTCTTCTTATTTCCAACATCTATTAATATAATCAAAAGACAATCAGTCCAAACCCAGTTCATCCAACAGACTATCATGATTTCTCTAATTCAAAACCCATTTTGGAATTTCATCGAACAGGTCATCCACATACTCTCACCATAGCCAAATTTATATAACAATTATATAGTATATATAGAGAGAGAGGGAGGGGGGAGAAACAGGGGTAAAAGGGAAAAGAGGGCTGATGGTGGTTGTTCACGGTGGAGAAGGAATATACTCACGATATGACTTTTATGACTTCTGAGGAGTCCATTAGCAAACACACAAGCACACAAGCACATAGGTGTGTGTATATATATATATATATATAGATGTAGAGTTCATCAATACCTGGTAAGGAGAGGCCAAACACACTATATATGTACCTGGTAAGGATAGACCAAACACACAAGCACACACACATGCACTATATATATATATATATCACTACTAGAAAATTGGCTTTTTGCGACTAATGTTTTTGCGACTGATTATTTGACCGTCGCAAAAACTAATATTTGCAATAGCACCCTCCTTTTATTATACCTATGCCCTAACAGAGACTGATTTCGCCTGGAGTCTCATTTCCCCCAAATCTGACCAACCCCTAAACCGACCTAACGATATTCTCTCTCTCTCTCTCTCTCTCTATATATATATATATATAATCGAACCCTTTCTTTCGTGTATATCTCCATCTTCACAGAATCCAAACCCTAATTGCTGTCGCCGACTCTCTCTCTCTCTCTCGGTAGCGATCGTCTTCTTCTTCGTCGTATTAATTTCTTCGTCGATTCATTCCACACAGATCTGATCATGATCTCTCTTCTGTTCCGTGATTTTGCAGAGTTTTGAGCGTTCTTGTTTCTCTTAATCTGAGATCCCAATGGCTCGTACGAAGCAAACTGCTCGCAAGTCTACTGGTGGAAAGGCTCCCAGGAAGCAGCTCGCCACCAATGTATGAATTCCTGGCTTTGATTCCATTATGAATGTCTGTTCGTCTTTCTATTCCGATTTTTATTTCCGTTTGGTTGCCGAGAAACTGCAAGAAAGAAGAAATTAACTATGAAATTCTTTCAAACTTTTATTAGTATTTTTTTGGGTCTTGTGAATTTGATTATGATTTCGCATCGTATTTTCTGTGATTGTTTCCGTAAAGGCTGCAAGGAAATCAGCCCCAACCACTGGTGGAGTCAAGAAGCCCCATCGTTACCGCCCTGGGACTGTTGCCCTTCGGTAATGGCTCCTCCCTTAAATTAGCTAGCTCATAATCCATTTGTTCACTATGTTGCATCACCAAACCCTAATTGATCATAACATCTCTTATTTTGATCAGTGAAATCCGAAAGTATCAGAAGAGCACCGAACTTCTTATTCGCAAGTTGCCTTTTCAACGCCTTGTTCGTGAAATTGCTCAAGACTTCAAGGTATTGTTCGATCTATTTCACTGATTTGGTGCTATTGTTGGCGTAATCTTACTTTCAATTTCAACTTATACATATTTATGATGCTAATTTATTTATTTAATTTATTTTTATTATTTCTTATTTGGAGCAGACTGACTTGAGGTTCCAGAGTCATGCGGTTCTGGCGCTTCAGGAGGCTGCAGAAGCCTACCTGGTGGGCCTGTTTGTAACTGGTATTGTTTAATTGTTTTCATTTTGTTGTGTTTCATTTAATTTCTTTTCCAAGGATATCTAGTAATCAGTCAGTATATATGGAGATTGATTTTCTGATATTTTGCTATCACCCTTCATCTTCAAAGGGGACTGCAAGAATTGCATTCATTTGTGGGAACCTACGTCTGGTACGACATGGAATGTTGATGCTAATCCCTTTGTCAGACATACCGGAAGTGTTGAAGATCTACAAGTATGTATCTTCTTTTTTGCTTTTTGGATTTAGATGTAATGAATTGAAGTAACTTCTATTGTAACACAAATGATTTGAAGTAACTTCTATTGTTTACCTTTTTTTAAGAATGGCTCTTCCAACTTTTATCCATGCAGTGGAGTCCCACAGAACCTCATGTATTTGCCTCTTGCTCTGTGGATGGGAATATTGCAATATGGGATATTCGTCTAGGGAAGTCACCAGCAGCATCCATAAAGGCACATAATGTAGATGTGAATGTTATCTCATGGAACAGGTATTTAAATGTCTTTTCTTTCAGTAGGCACCTATGTCTGATATATGTATCTGATGACCTCTCTTTCTCATTCTTGCCTTCTATTTTAGTTTATGTAATTCCTAGTGCCTTTACTATTTTAATGCAATCTTTTGTTTCAACAAGGATGCAGCTTTAGTTGTTCGTTATAGCTTATTACATAATTTTTATGTACTTTTTAGTATTTAGGTAGCCAACTGGTGGGCATACTATTGATCTCTACCTTGAAGTGAGTATAATTTTTTATTGCATTTATTAGGCAATTATAAAGATGGACCAAAGCGGATCTTCTTATCTGAAGAACCTTGGCAAGTGTTCAATCTTCGTAAACAACAAGGAAATAGTACCTAAACAGGTTGTAAACCTTACTTCAAGTTGTTTGATTGAGGTATGTTTTTACCTTCCTTGGACACTAGACTAATCAATTTTATTTTTTATTTTATTTGCTCTACTTGCTGAATTTCTCGAATCTAGGTGCAAAATAGATTTCTCTTTTTGATGACTTGCTCCTCTCAATGCTCGACTTACCTGGTTTTTGGTGATTACATTATTTCTTTTTTCTTAAAATTAAAAACAATCTGAATGTCTAGATTATCAGCATCAGTCCTCTGTTGTCTTGGTGTTAAACCTTATTGATTATCTTTCCCATGCCTGCATTCATTGTTCACTTTAAAAAGTGCTTTAACTTTTGAAAGGGAAATGACCCAGCCGCAAGATAATTAAAACTGGGTGAAAGAGAAATGGTCATGTAACAAGAAGGCAAAATAAGGATCAAAATAAGCTTGGGGAGGTAGAATGGCAACTCGAATGCCATAGGGGGACGTCCAATCCAAGATTTTTTTATGGCCTAGCTATGTCCTTACTGTTAGGCATCCGTGATACCTAATCAAGATTGGTAAAACACGAAACACATAAGGACAACGCACAAGAAAGATAAATCACATGCACACACAAAGAACATGAAATCTATGTGATTTACCCCAAGCTAGGGCTACGTTCACAGATACTGCGATTTTCACTATAATCAAAAAAGTTAAAAGAGATTATAGTGATAGCCACCTCTTCTCAACTATAAATACATAGAAAATTAAGGCAATAGGTCACTAGCGCAGCAATGCCCCAACACACGATATATCAATTTTATGGTGTTATGAGGGATGCATATGCCCTTACAAGACTACTTATTCCAAATTAACTCTTTCACTTATTGTTATAATCATCCCACACAAAATATATGTGGAATCCTGTGTTAGTTACTGCAATTGGGGCACTTTCAGGTAAAAGGAATGCCGTTCATATTTGAAACAAATCAAACTCGTGTGAAGCAGTATGCTGATTGCACCACCAAGGAAAGCCAAACCCAGGACCACAAAGTCTGAGTAGTGCAGTGTTTAAATGAGTTGGGATGCTGTCTGAAGGTGCTTCTTTTTTTGTCACTGCACTTTCCAGCTCCTTGGGTTTTACTGTAATCTGTTGTATGTATCTATCAGAATCTGTTTCTTGCTGTTAGAGACTCGCTCCACTCATGTTTAAATATATATAATAGAACACTTGCTTCTCTTATCTCTCATTTAATTGCACTGGAAGTAGTTAAAAAAAGACAGAGTGTCGAAAAGTAGTTTTAACCCTATTTTCACTAGTTGTCATTGGGAATGGGTTTGATAAAATGGATTGCTTTTCCAGGTAGCATCACTTGGCTGCAATACAATATTTTTTTATCAGAATTTTGTATCTATCAGAATTTTTGTAAATATCACTTTATATTTATTGTATATAATACTTGAATATATATATATATATATGTAACGCCCTCAAAATAATAACAATAAACCCATCAGATAAGACATGCATTTTCATTTAAACTAACCGCATTCCTTTCATTCATTAGAATTCCAAGACATAAGTATTACATGTTAACCTCATAACAAAATGCCCTACGGGCTTACAGCTTTCCAAGTTAACACTTGGTTACAACAAAGAGTTCTAACTCGTTTACACATTAAGCCCTTGGCTTGAAATTACATGTAATACATCAAAAGTAAAACGACAAAACTATGCCCGCCACTAGCCTCCCAGCTATGTCCTTGGAGGTGGCATGCTTCCTGTACCTGAAAATGATATTCCCATATAGGGTGAGCCACAGCCCAGTAGAAATACACTAAACCAACCATGGACAATGACTAAAACATTAGCAATTGATAGTTGGTCAACACTGATACAATCACATAAATTACATATTTATGTCAATGACTTACAAGTCCCAATTACTTTTCATTTTCCCTTTTTCAACAGATAAGCATGCTAGCTCTATCATCATTTCCACAGATATGTATAAAAACTATATCTCACATTCAGATAAGCATAAAAGCTATATCCACATTCTCAACAGATATGTATATCAACAATATCCACAGATAAGCATACAAGCTGTATCCACACTCTACAACAGATATGTATATCAACAATATCCACAGATAAGCATACAAGCTGTATCCACACTTCACTTCACAAAGATAAGCATATGAGCTCTATCTTCACTTCTCTAGACAAGCATATGAGCTCTGTCTACGGAGTACATCCCCTATCTCCTCCAAATACCTATCCGGTTTAGAGGTACATCCCCTATCTTCCCCTAAACCGCGGAGTACATCCCCTATCTCCTCCTCTACACATAACGTATATAAACACATTGGTTCTATATACAATCACACAATACACACAATTAATGTATTCTATCAACCGTCAAGTTCCATGACACATTCCATTGATTAGTTTCCGTTTACCTAATCATCATGCATTGTCTACAACAATCACGACTATCCTCCACCGATAGCCCAAAGCAGTTATTTCTAAAACAGAAAATAAATGCACAAATGGATGTTCAATCAACATTTCATTTCCTCATTTCTCACCAATTAATTATCCCAATTAATTAAACAATGTAATTAGGCCATTTTCCATAATTACCATTTCAACCCTTAGGTCCCATTTTCATCAATGATTCAACAATCATTCCATTTTTCTATGCCAAACATGCATCTAGGTTTATTATGAATAAAACCCCAACTTTTGTAAAATTACACAAAAGCCCCAAACTTTCACA
Source organism: Camellia sinensis (assembly GCF_055761805.1). Classification (NCBI taxonomy): domain Eukaryota; kingdom Viridiplantae; phylum Streptophyta; class Magnoliopsida; order Ericales; family Theaceae; genus Camellia; species Camellia sinensis. The sequence continues at coordinate 69,501,376 of NC_138972.1, forward strand.
AAATTACCAAACCAAGCCCAACATCTCAAAATACCAAAATTTAAAGACAAAACCCATAGAGAGGAGTAGGATATCCCTACCTCGAAGTTTTAGCCCAAAAGGAGATGAAGACTCCAAGATCAACTTGCTCCAAATCCAAACTTTTTCAGATTAAAACGAAGCTCTCAACACCCTCTATCTTTTTAACAAAGGCCCTAGGCTAGATTCACACTCTAGGGAGATGAAATCTTAGAGAGAGTGTAAGTTTAGAGTGAGAGGGTCTCGGATTTAGGTTTTGGATGCAAAAGAAAGTGAAAAAGTTAAGTTTAAAATCGCTGCTGTCCGCTGATATAAAACACTCTCGCTCGAGCGAAGGATTGGTCGCTCGAGCGACCAGACACAGAAAACTCTCGCTCGAGCTAAGAAGTTCTCGATCGAGCGAAGAAAAACCCAGACCGCTCGAGCCACGAAAAGCTCGCTCGAGCCAGAAACTACAACTCTCAGGTCCAGAACCAGGTGCAACACAACTCTCGCTCGAGCGACAGACTCCTCGCTCGAGCGAAGGACCAAAAATCTGGGCAGCAACACTAGGCTCCCAAGCACAACCAACCTGTAACAAACCTGCCCAACACATCCCATAACTCAAAATACAAAGTAAAAAGGATGCAAACTAGGAAATAAACAACTACCAACATCCACGGACACATGTCCGGATCACTGTACAACAAGGGTAAACCCGGGATCGCTATAACCTCCCCCCCTTAAAGAATTTCGCCCCCGAAATTAAGCACAAGTTTTCAAAAAAACAGATTTTCCTCCATTTTAAACAATGTTACAATTTAACATTCAACAATTCGACCCATTACCGGTCATCCCATCCCTTTAACAAGAGACATATCACAAACATATGTATTATTAACATGCACTAACATTATGCACTAACTTTCCAATGTCAACAATATACTTAACACATATAATGTTACATTCAACTTCCATATGAGGCAAGTTCCAAAACATACTTCCAATAACCAAAACATTTTCAATGTTTCACAACTTAAGACATATATAAAAGCTCTTAAGTTCAACAAAATGTAAAATTTAAATACAAAATTACATATCAATAAACAAGTCCGGATATTTCTCTCGGACTTCCAACTCACGTTCCCAAGTGGCTTCCTCCACTCCGTGATGTTTCTACAAGACTTTCACCAAAGGAATGGTCTTGCCACGCAGGACCTGATCCCGCCTATCCAAGACCCGAACCGGTCTCTCCTCATACGAGGCATCCTCATCTACCTCTAAATCAGTCCAATCCAACACATGTGATGGATCTGGCTCATACTTCCGAAGCATACTCACATGAAACACATCATGCACTCCGGACAACTGCGGCGGTAAGGCTAACCGATAAGCAACCTCACCTATCCTCTCAAGGATCTCAAAAGGACCAATAAACCGAGGGGACAACTTCCCACTCTTCCCAAACCTCATCAGGCCTCGCCTAGGTGATAATTTCAGAAAGACATGATCACCTACCTCAAACGCCAAAGGCCTCCTCCTACGGTCGGCATAACTCTTTTGTCGACTCTGGGCTGTAACAAGCCTTCTACGGATAAGCTCAACTTTCTCCGTCGTCTCCCTAACCAACTCCGGACCCAACAAAGGTGCATCACCCACCTCGGCCCAACAAACTGGAGACCTACACGGTCGGCCATACAAGGCCTCAAACGGTGCCATACCGATGCTAGACTGAAAACTGTTGTTGTAGGCAAACTCTACCAATGGCAAGTGCCTCTCCCACGTCCCACTGAAGTCCAGGACACAACCCCGAAGCATATCCTCGAGGATATGAATAGTACGCTCGGACTGCCCGTCAGTCTGAGGATGATAAGCCGTACTAAAGGTCAACTTAGTGCCCAGTGCACTCTGCAAACTCTGCCACAACCTAGCAGTAAAACGAGGATCTCTATCTGAGACAATCGTCACTGGGACCCCGTGCAATCTCACTACGTCCCGAATATACAAGTCGGCAAGATGATCTACCGAATCTCTCATGCGCATAGGAATAAAGTGCGCCGACTTAGTCAACCGGTCTACAACCACCCAAATAGCATCACTACCCCGTTGAGTCCTCGGAAGACCTACAACGAAGTCCATAGTGACATGCTCCCACTTCCACTCGGCAATAGGCAAGGGTTGCAACAAACCCGCTGGCCTCTGATGCTCGGCCTTCACTTGCTGGCAAGTAAGGCATTTCGATACGAAAACAGCCACATCTCTCTTCATACCCCGCCACCAAAACTGGCGACCCAAATCCTGATACATCTTAGTACCTCCCGGATGCACCGCAAGGCGCGAATGGTGAAACTCTCGGAGTACTTCCTCTCGGCAAGCCTCCGGTACAAACAAACGGTCTCGGTATCTCACACTCAGGTCGGGATACACCGTCAAACCCTTCTCAACTTTCCCACTGGAGATCTTCTCTCGGAGGGATTCTACCTCAAGGTCACCTCTCTGTGCCTCTAACACTCTAATCACAAGTGTAGGCTGCGCAACAACAGAAAACAAGGCCGCAGCCTCGACAGATTCGCCCAGTAGCAAATCAAACTCGCCCAGTGCTCCCAACATCTCCCATTCCCGGATGGCCATACAAGCTACATCACTAATGGTTTTCCTACTAAGGGCATCGGCCACAACATTGGCCTTTCCCGGATGATAGTGCAACTCAAAATCATAATCCTCGATGAACTCCATCCATCTCCTCTGCCTCAAATTCAAGTCTCTCTGGGTAAACAGATACTTCAAACTCTTATGATCCGAGAATACCTCGAACCTCTCACCATAAAGGTAGTGCCTCCAGATTTTCAAGGCAAAGATCACTGCTGCTAACTCTAGGTCGTGAGTAGGGTAATTCTTCTCGTGTATTTTCAACTGACGTGAGCCATAAGCTACCACTTTCCCCTCTTGCATCAACACACAACCCAAACCCTCTCGTGAGGCATCACAATAAACCGCATAACCCAACCCTCTCTCCGGAATAATCAATACCGGAGCGGTGGTCAATCTAACTTTCAGCTCTTGGAACGACTTTTCACAAGTCTCACTCCACACAAACTTGACTCCCTTCCGAGTCAGTCTAGTCAACGGTGACGCTAACCTGGAGAAATCTTTCACAAACCGACGGTAATACCCAGCTAATCCCAGAAAACTGCGGATCTCAAACACACTCTTAGGCTGTGCCCAATCTTGCACTGCCTCAACCTTGGACGTATCAACAGACACCCCTTCCCCGGATACCACGTGGCCTAAGAATTTGACTTCCCTCAGCCAGAACTCACACTTCCTAAACTTGGCATACAGCCTATGGGCTCTAAGTAACTCAAGCACCACTCTCAAGTGTGCCTCGTGCTCCTCCTCAGAAGACGAATAGATAAGGATATCGTCCACGAAAACAACCACAAATCGGTCTAAGAACTCCCGAAAAATCCGGTTCATCAAGTCCATAAAGACTGCCGGTGCATTGGTAAGCCCAAATGGCATCACCAGAAACTCGTAATGGCCATACCGCGTACGGAATGCCGTCTTAGGAATATCTTCCTCCCTGACCCTCAACTGATGGTAACCCGATCTCAAGTCTATCTTAGAGAAACAACGGGAACCCTTCAACTGGTCAAACAAATCATCTATACGGGGCATAGGATACTTATTCTTAACCGTAGCCCGATTCAACTTCCGGTAGTCTATACACAATCTCAAGGCACCATCTTTCTTTTTAACAAAGAGTGCCGGTGCTCCCCACGGTGAAACACTAGGGCGAACAAAGCCCTTATCGAGCAATTCCTGGAGCTGAACTTTCAACTCAACCAACTCTGCTGGGGCAAAACGGTAAGGTGCCATAGAAATCGGGGCCGTACCAAGCACTAAATCAATAGAGAACTCTATCTCTCGGTGAGGTGGCAAACTAACAAGATCTTCGGGAAAGACATCCGAATACTCACAAACCACCCTCGGTAACACAACCTGGGTCTCACCACTCTCACCACTCTCAAAGCTGGCAAGTAGACTACTAAGCTCACTTCGCCCTCGCGAGTCATACCCCGGTGGCAAAACACTACCAACCCGGTCTCCCAAGAAATAGAACCACTCCCCGCTCAAGGTACATAACGTGACCCTCTGGCGGTAGCAATCAATAACAGCCCGGTATGACGATAGCCAGTCCATACCCAAAATAACATCAAAACCCTTCATGGGCATGACAACAAACGGAAAAGGAAGCCTATAATCGGCGACCTCAATATCACATCCTCTAACACCCTGTTTCAGGATCAACTCACCGCCCAAAGGCGATACCACACAAATAGGAGATGCTAACTGTGCTAACTCCAATTCCAAAACAGATGCAAATGCAGCAGATACAAAAGAATGAGATGCACCCGTGTCTATCAACACACTAGCAACTGAGTTGCAAAACAGAAAAGTACCTCTCACTACTGATGGAGCTGGTACTAAATCCTGCGCGGTAACAGCATACACGCGCCCCGTAGGCCCCTGGTCTACCTGCTCACCTCTCGGAGCAAAAGACTGCTGCACAGACTGGGATGACGAAGCTCCCGGATTGGCCCTCGAGGCCTGCACAGACTGAGCTGGCTGAAAACCCTGCGTCTGCCTAGAACCAGACGCTCCCGAAGTGGCATCCAACTGTGGGCAAAACCTCTTCATCTGCCCAGGTTGTCCACACTGATAACAAGTCAAGAGCTGCCCCCTGCCCAAACTCTGACTCTGCGGTCTAGCTGAAGAAGAAGCAGCTTTCTGACCCCCACCCTTCTGCGGGCAAACAGATACCTTGTGACCCAGCTGGCCACACTTGTAACAGGTGAATTCTCCCTGACTGCCTCTCCCCGAGCCTACACTAGGCACTGGAAAGGTCGATCTAGAGACTGCACCCTGAGACTGCTGAGGGTTATTACCCTTCTGTCTCCTGCCATCACTCTGACTATCCTGGCTCCTCTTGGAGCCTCTCTGACCCTCATCCTCCTCCTGCATCATAAGCTCCATATGAGCTGCAGCATCCACTAGGTGTCTATAGTCTCGAATATAAGACCCACCAACTCTCAACTTGAGGCCCCGCCTCAACTTCCGCTCAAACTCATAGCAACGGCGTTCCTCAGACGCCACCAGTTCAGGTGCAAACCTAGACAGACTGGTAAAAGTAGCCTCAAACTCGGCCACTGACAAGCCCTGCTGATTAAGCCGGCTAAACTGATCCCTCAGCTTCTCCCTAGCTGCTGCTGATAAAAACCTCTCCTGAAAAGCATTCATAAACGCCTCCCAAGTACCACCAACACGAGCTTTCTCGTACTTCCACCATTGACCCGCATCTCCCTTCAGTTGAAAGGATGCCAAGGTCACTTTCAGTGCTCCGTCCTCGATGCCAAGCATCTCAAACGTCTTCGTTGTCTGTTCGAGCCATTCATCTGCCTTAAGCGGCTCTTTAGGATCCCCGATAAACTCGTCCGGATTACACCGAAAGAACTCCCTCTTCAAGAAGGAAGGCCCTGTCTCAGCTGCCTGATTCCCAGCTCTAAGAATACCCAAAGCTCCCGCTATCTCTCTGGCCAAGGCACCCATAGCCTGCTGACCCACTGGCTCGGCCACATTGGCCTGCCCAACTCCCTCCTGCACTGCCGGAATCTCACCCGGTAACGGTACTTCCTGCCTCGCAGGTCTACCACGCCTAGCACCTCTTCCTCGTCCTGACATCCTAATAAAGGTAACACAGAACGTTAGCACATTCATAGGTGTGCCGAAACTAAACACTCACGTCCTAATGCGTGGACAACTGTAATTCACTCCACATAAGCACATAAACACATAAGCACTTACGAATTTCATTTCCGGATAATGATAGTCCCGAGGCGTTACTAGAGTTCCGGTTAGAAATAGCATTGATCAAGTACTTTTCCAACAAGACTCCCAGAAACTCAAGGATCCAATCAATTTCCTAGAAATTAAATCCCATACCCACATAGTCACATAAGCATGTTATCAAATAAACACATAGCATATGGTACTACATCTACGTCTCTATCAAGCGAGACAAACCCATTGTGATCCTAATCACTTCCCACGTACCCAAAGTATTCGAACCCGGTACGCTCTGATACCAAGTTGTAACGCCCTCAAAATAATAACAATAAACCCATCAGATAAGACATGCATTTTCATTTAAACTAACCGCATTCCTTTCATTCATTAGAATTCCAAGACATAAGTATTACATGTTAACCTCATAACAAAATGCCCTACGGGCTTACAGCTTTCCAAGTTAACACTTGGTTACAACAAAGAGTTCTAACTCGTTTACACATTAAGCCCTTGGCTTGAAATTACATGTAATACATCAAAAGTAAAACGACAAAACTATGCCCGCCACTAGCCTCCCAGCTATGTCCTTGGAGGTGGCATGCTTCCTGTACCTGAAAATGATATTCCCATATAGGGTGAGCCACAGCCCAGTAGAAATACACTAAACCAACCATGGACAATGACTAAAACATTAGCAATTGATAGTTGGTCAACACTGATACAATCACATAAATTACATATTTATGTCAATGACTTACAAGTCCCAATTACTTTTCATTTTCCCTTTTTCAACAGATAAGCATGCTAGCTCTATCATCATTTCCACAGATATGTATAAAAACTATATCTCACATTCAGATAAGCATAAAAGCTATATCCACATTCTCAACAGATATGTATATCAACAATATCCACAGATAAGCATACAAGCTGTATCCACACTCTACAACAGATATGTATATCAACAATATCCACAGATAAGCATACAAGCTGTATCCACACTTCACTTCACAAAGATAAGCATATGAGCTCTATCTTCACTTCTCTAGACAAGCATATGAGCTCTGTCTACGGAGTACATCCCCTATCTCCTCCAAATACCTATCCGGTTTAGAGGTACATCCCCTATCTTCCCCTAAACCGCGGAGTACATCCCCTATCTCCTCCTCTACACATAACGTATATAAACACATTGGTTCTATATACAATCACACAATACACACAATTAATGTATTCTATCAACCGTCAAGTTCCATGACACATTCCATTGATTAGTTTCCGTTTACCTAATCATCATGCATTGTCTACAACAATCACGACTATCCTCCACCGATAGCCCAAAGCAGTTATTTCTAAAACAGAAAATAAATGCACAAATGGATGTTCAATCAACATTTCATTTCCTCATTTCTCACCAATTAATTATCCCAATTAATTAAACAATGTAATTAGGCCATTTTCCATAATTACCATTTCAACCCTTAGGTCCCATTTTCATCAATGATTCAACAATCATTCCATTTTTCTATGCCAAACATGCATCTAGGTTTATTATGAATAAAACCCCAACTTTTGTAAAATTACACAAAAGCCCCAAACTTTCACAAAATTACCAAACCAAGCCCAACATCTCAAAATACCAAAATTTAAAGACAAAACCCATAGAGAGGAGTAGGATATCCCTACCTCGAAGTTTTAGCCCAAAAGGAGATGAAGACTCCAAGATCAACTTGCTCCAAATCCAAACTTTTTCAGATTAAAACGAAGCTCTCAACACCCTCTATCTTTTTAACAAAGGCCCTAGGCTAGATTCACACTCTAGGGAGATGAAATCTTAGAGAGAGTGTAAGTTTAGAGTGAGAGGGTCTCGGATTTAGGTTTTGGATGCAAAAGAAAGTGAAAAAGTTAAGTTTAAAATCGCTGCTGTCCGCTGATATAAAACACTCTCGCTCGAGCGAAGGATTGGTCGCTCGAGCGACCAGACACAGAAAACTCTCGCTCGAGCTAAGAAGTTCTCGATCGAGCGAAGAAAAACCCAGACCGCTCGAGCCACGAAAAGCTCGCTCGAGCCAGAAACTACAACTCTCAGGTCCAGAACCAGGTGCAACACAACTCTCGCTCGAGCGACAGACTCCTCGCTCGAGCGAAGGACCAAAAATCTGGGCAGCAACACTAGGCTCCCAAGCACAACCAACCTGTAACAAACCTGCCCAACACATCCCATAACTCAAAATACAAAGTAAAAAGGATGCAAACTAGGAAATAAACAACTACCAACATCCACGGACACATGTCCGGATCACTGTACAACAAGGGTAAACCCGGGATCGCTATAATATATATATGAGAATATAGGTTGCTAAAACATTGTAGGTATTTTATTTATTTATATTTTTTTTGTGACGGTAACAAGATGGTCGCTAATACATTGTAGGTATTTTTTTAATTTTTTTGCGACGGCAAAATATTAGTCGCGATAAGTAGATTAGGCGGTCGCAAATAGTTTGCGACTGCTATTTTGCGGTCGCAAAAAGTATTTGCCACCCCCACATTCGCGACCCCCATTTGCCGTCGCATGGGCCGTCGTAAAAAGTCTTTTGCGACTGTTTTTTATTATTTGCGACGGTTTATAGCGGTCGCAAAAAGTGATTTTTTTAGTAGTGTATATAGAGAGAGAGAGGGAGAGAGAGAGAGAGAGAGAGTGAGAGAGAGAGAGAGAATAAGAACACCATGCCACCAATACCACTTAAAAATTGAAATGTTTTTTGAAAAACGAGATGGTGAGGTTGGACAATGAAGGGGCAAAGATTTGAGAAATTGAAAATTATAGTTAGGGTTTGAAATTGGGGAAACGAGAGAGAGAGAGAGAGAGAGAGAGAGAGAGCGTACTTATCTGATGCAAGAGGTCTGAGATTGAGAAGATTAGTAATGGTAGAGTGTAGGCGGCTCCACACACTACCACCGAACATCCTTCCTCTCTCTGCCAAACCCATTGCTGCTTCGCCGCTGCTCCTGTTTCGTTTCATATTAGCCCCTTCTTCGTGTTTGCTCTCTGCTTTGGCCGGTTTGCCGCCGACCTCACAGTGGGGAAACAGAGCGACACGACCATGGCGTGAGACATTTTTGGTGGTGGTGATTTTGAATGGTGGCCTAGGGTTTGTGCTTATGTGAATGTCAAAGAGAAAGAGAAATAAACAGAGACCAAAGAGAGAAACAGAGAATACATTGTGAGCAACGGTGAAAGAGAGAGAGAGGGAGAGCAAGCGAATTTTTTTTATTTGTTTGGTGCTTGGTGTATGTATCTGAGCTGAGATACAGATAAATAAATATATATATATATAATGAAATTACACCTAAAATTCAAATTGGGCAATAATATTTCGTTTTTCACGTTTCAAATTTCCCTCCCAAATTTTTGGCGACCAAAAGATCAGACTAGTCACAGAAAAGGTACCTTCTCCGACAAATTTTTTTAGTCACCAAATCTCAATCAATGGCGACTAAAATATTAGTCGGTAAAAGTACTAATTTGGCGACTAATTTTTTTTTGGTTGCTGAAAATAAGTTTTTGGCGACCAAATTTTTGGTCGCTAAAGAAAAAAAATAAATTTTTATTTTCCATTCGGCGACTAAATTGTTTTAGTAGCCAAAACTCAATATATGGCAACTAAAATATTTTTGGTTGAGGAAAGTAAGTTTTTGACGACTAAAATTTTGGTTGCCAATTCCACAACCAACTTATTTTTTATCTTTCGCGACCAACTTATTTTTTGGCCGCCAAAATGTGACCTTCCGCTACCAAATTTGTAGTTGGTCGCCAAAAGCATACCACATTCTGCGACCAACTAATTTTTTGGTCGCCAAAATATGACCTTCTGCGACCAACTCATATTTGGTAGCCAAAAATAATGATCATTCGCGACTAATTAATATTGGTCGCGAAAAGGTAACTTTAGCTACCAACTTTTATATTGGTCGCGAAAAGTAGTCACTAAAAGTGCAGATTCTTGTAGTGATTGACGGGCCGAAATGTAATTTTCTAAACCTCATAAGGTAATTCGTATTTTAAGCAATTTTTAAAGGATATATTTATAATTTATCTAAAATATAATTAACCCATTACTAACCGAAGAAAACACACGTCATGTGTATAGTAAGCTTGTATTTGGTTGGGGAATTTGGAGAGAAATTTGTAAAGAAAAAAAGAAAGCGTATGTAAAATTATGTGAAATATAAGTATATTTTATTTATATTTCACATATATCTTTTGTCTTTTTCATTTCCAAATTCTTCAGCCAAACATAGTGTAAATGTGAACAACGTTCTCTCACTTGTCAGTTGTATGACATTTTCATATATGGAAAAATTTTAAATTAGCATAAAATTTTAAAAATAATTATCCAACATAATAAGTTTGGAAAAATAATAAGTTTTATAAATATTTATAATTAAAGCTATAATATTTCCCATGACTCTATAATAAATTTTTGGAAATAGCACTTAGGGATATTAGGGTTTAACAAATCTCATTTAAAAAGTTTTTTTGAGATGCTCTAAATAATTAAGAAAAAACCTAATAAAATCGTCAACTCTAGATCTTGTAGTGACCCATTATAAAAATGGAAGTGCATTTGACGAGTATCGTTTGTTATTTATTTATTTATTCTGTTTATTTACTGAAGGGAGAGAACAATCCATAGATATGGTCCAGTAACTTTACTACTTTTTTAGGATAAATTATCGTAAATCTATTTAAATTATGATTTATTTATATTTTGTCTTTTTAACTTTTAAAATTCGATTGTTAATCACCTTAAAGTATTATCTTATTACAATTAATCTCGTTTGTTAGAATTTTAATAAGGATTTATACAAAATCAGGTCATGTGTGAAGCACATGACACATTTATTAAACATTTTAAATAAATTATAAATATACTATTGAGATTTGTTTAAAATATATAAATTGTCCCAAATGGTTGGTTTTTTGGATAAACTGCCAATAGGTCCTCATAGTTGAACTTAATTCCCATTAAGTCCTATTGAAAATTAATCCTAATAAAATCGTCGCTAAAAATAATTTTTTATAATAATTTTTTGCATACATCGCTAAAATTGACAATTCGCGACTTTTTTGTAACGATTTTTATAAACTATCACTAAAACTTACAATTAGTGACTTTTTTTCTAGATGAATTTTTCAAATTATTGCTAAAAGTTGAAAATTAATAACTTTTTTTTTTTTGTGAAGATTTTTTTAAATTGTCGATAAAACTAATAATTAGTGATTTTTTTTTTGTGACAAACTATTTAAACTATCGCTGAAAATTAATAATTACTAACGTTTTTTAATAGTATCTGATGAAAAATGCCATTAATTATCACAAAATCTGTTGGAAAGTAACTCTACCTATTAAAATCTACACGTAAGTCATCCCCTCCCCCCTCCCCTCTTTTATTATCATCAAAGTGAATTTTTCATTAAAAACATAAAATTAAAAGTACTAGAAGATGCAATGCATCGAGAGAGATTTAGATCGTGTTTGGTATAGCTTTCAAATTATAATTTCATCCCTACATTCCAATGTTTTATTTGGTTTAAGTTTTCAAAAATTAATTCCAATACTACATTTGAAACCACATTCCAATGCATGTTTGGCAATATGAGTTTTTGATTTTTGAATTTGTGCTTTGGGTCGTCCCTCAGACATCTCCTGGATGTCTGGCCCTTTGATTGGAACAATACTTTTTTTTATTTTTTTGTCATTGCCAATCGCCCCACCTGTTATTTGGGAAAAATATATATATATATATATATATATTTGTTTTTTATATAATTTTTAAATATAGAAATTATTTTTTTAGACCAAAATGACAAATTATTTTTTTGAATTGAATTTTAAAAAGAGTTTGGTTATGAATTTTGAATAGAATTTTCAATAGAGTTTTGAGTTGTCTGTTTGGTTATGAGCTATAAGTTTTTAAATTAAATTTTGAAAATTCTTTTCAAAACTTATAACTAAACAACTTTTCTTATTTCATATGTTACATAAAAAATTCAAAACTCTTTTCAAAACTTATAACCAAACAAATTTTCTCTTTTCAAATCATAATTTGAAAACTCACAAACTTAAAATACAACTATATTCTCAAATCATAATTCTAAAACTCTACCAAACGCTACCTTAGAATGTACAAACTATCTCTACTTGCTACTCACATATATACAACCAACCTCTTAGTCTTACATTTTTTATTTTATTTTTATTTTTTTTGGGTTTTTAAAGAAAAGAATAAACAAAACAAGAACAAAATAACCTAAAAAAGAATTAAGATAAAAAAGGTCAAGAAGGACTTAACTACAAAAACAAAATACTTGAACCCCGAAAAATCAACCACATAGTTTTGAAAATTATATCCCGTCCCTTGAAATTTCTAATTTCATAATAAATAGGACCTTTTATTAATAAATTATGTCAAAGTTTTATTTCAATTAATAATTCAAGTAATTATATTATTGTATAGGAATTTTATTTTTTGAATTAATTCTATTAAACAAGAAATATGACAAGGGGGCATTTAAATCACAGGAGACCATTTTATTTTAAGCAAACCTCAGAATATGTATTTGTAATTTATCCTTAATTTTTTTTTGACGATGATACTCTTGTCTAATGATTTCGTTTACACTTTACCATTACAATAAAGAAAGCAAATCACCAAATAAGAATATTAATCAATAAGTGTATTATGTGTTTCACACATGAACCGATTTTGTTTAAATTCCTTATAGAATCCTAATAAAAGGGGTTTAGTGTAATAAGATCATACTTAGAAATGACTAAATGTTGAGTTTTATAAAGGTTTAGTTTAATTTACCTATTTTTTTATTACAAAATAAAATAGTATGTATTATATGCTCTAAATATAAATTTATAATTTCAGTTATAATTCATTTTGATGCTTAATTAATGAGATTTTGGAGGTGGTCAAATTTGTAATTATCTCGGTTATTAGTGTTTGAGGTGGTTGGTTATGAATTTTTTGTGCTATTTTTTTGCCAAATTGGCTTTGATCATAGGACTATGAACCATTGTGATTGAAACTTTATATACATTTTTAGGACATTTGTATTTATTTTTATTATAATATCAATGATGGTGAAAGATATCTTTATTTCAAATTAAAATAGATAAGAGAAATTTTAATATTGGGAATGGCATAACAACTATCGACAAATTTTGAATTTTAATAACAAGATTTAACTTTTTATTTTTTATTTATTTTATTTTTTGGGGGATTGTAGATTACAGATTTTTATTATTTTTTGATTTTGGGTCGGGGTTATAGAGCTTTAGAGAATAAATTTATTCATAAAGGAAAACAATACACGTCACCAAATTTAAATCAATAAAGTAGTCCCACAAATGTACTAAATAGACCAATAAGATAGTGTTTGTTGTTCACATGTGTGTGAACCTTGAGGCACTGCTACTTGAGACTAGAGCCGGCAATTCAAGGCCAAACCCAATAACCGGCCCAGATCCGTTCATAATAAATGGGTTTGGGCCCTCTATTTTGTAAATGGGCTGCCTTTGGGTTACTACAAATGTACTTGTTTTTAACTGGATTTAAATGAGCTGAGTAAGCTAACATATTAAATATCCAAAAATGACAATAAGGCCTCGTTTAGGAACATATTATTTTAACAATTTTTTAATTTTTTGACTAAAATATGAGGTAAAAAAATTAATATGTTTGAGATGACTTTTTGATTTTTTATGAAAAGATGTATAAAAAATAGAAAGAAAATAAATTTTTTGATTTAGTGGTATACGTTGTTGGCTTTTTGATTTTTTTAATGAACTTTTGACTTTAAAGCTAAAAAGTGATGTTGCTAAATGATGTCCAACTCAAAAAAACATCTGAGCCAAAAATCAAAAGATGATTGAAAGATTTGGGGAAAACTTCCCAGCCCTAGGTCTCTCTCAATTCCTTTTCTTCATTCTCACTCACATTGGTGTGGATGATAGTCCTCTTCTCAACCCTAGCTCTTACTCAATACTCTCTCTCTCTCTCTCTCTCTCTCTAATAAAGATGATTGATTGACTCTCATCTTCATATTTGATCCAGATAGAATCCTCATAAATCACCTTAAATCTGAGATTTTTATTGTTTAATTGATAATAGATCTACATATCTTATTGCAGTTGATCAATTGGCTTTATTTCTTGTAGTTTATGGTAGGGGTGAGCAGCGGATCTTCCGATCCGCTCAAACCGACAGAACCAAACCGATCCCCTGCATTTTGGTCAGATGCGTGATGACAAGTGGACAGCTGCGGATTGATTTTTTTCAATCCACCTAGTTTTGAACGGATAGCGGATTTGAGATTCCTTTGGCCGCAACCGAATCGCCAAACCGCTAAACCACACCAAATAAAAAACTTACTTTATTTCATAATTTCAAATCTTAAGCTTATCAAGTGCAAATTTATTGACCAATAAAAAACTTACTATGTAAGTTACTGCACAAATTAGCCATAGAAGAGTCAGACTCTACCTCAGATGAGGTACTTACTAGGTCAGCTTGTAAGCAAGGTTCAAAAGAGTAGTAGTTAATTAATGCTATTAAGGAGGCAGCTCATCTAATGGATATACCAATCTAGTTAGGCTCTACAAAAATATTCTCAACAGCAATCTTTGCATTTGCTCTATTTTTACTAGAATACTCATTGATATTACAACTGATGTACTTCATATAGCAAGACAATTGCTAGGAGGGAATTATTTTGGTGTTTTGGATGAGGGATTTTGATATTTATTCGAGCGTTTTTTTGTATCCTGTTTGTGCTAAATCTTGTGGTATTCTTCAAATGAAAGAACATAATTCTTTGGCCAACAATATTTTCCCCCTATTGAAATTAATAAAATTTTAAACCGCCAAATCGATTCGTATCCATCTGCCAATCTATCAATCCCCTTAATCCACCAATCTGCCAGATTGGCGGACGGATGCGGATTGATTTTCTTCAATCCGCCAATTCGGTGGACGAATGGCGGCTGAATTGGCGAATTAGAAGTTCCGTGGCCGCAACCGATCTGCGCCCACTCCTAGTTTATGGATTGATTTGGTATGGTCAGACCAAGACTGAATTTTTTGTTGTTGTTTTTGTTGTTTGTGTAGTGGATGATTTTTTTTCCAAATCTTTATGATGGCCCAGGCCCAAGCCCAGGGTCTCGGGCCGGGCTCACCCCGAGTCACGGGAAGACTTTGGGCCGTCCATGAGCTGCAGACCATTTTTACACTCTTATCGGTAGTTATGTTTTAGAAACAAAATTAGTGAAAAGCCATACACACAATAAACAAATAAATGGGATGGGACAAAAAGGGTCAAGAGTGATCTGTATATTACCCGCCCATATCCAACCCGTTACCTAAATAAGTATTTTTAAACTAATATTTTTTTAACCAGTTACCATTTAAACTCGCTCAAATCCATGCATTTGCCAGTTCTAGTTGAGACCAAACGAAACAAATTGGATTCTGGCAGTTGGGCCGAAACTAAGCCCAATTAAACCATTCTCCCACAATTAGTTTATTTATTTATATATGTATTCTCCGTTCAGGAGTTTTTCTCTTTCGAAAATAATACTCCATCCTTCTTAAAATATTAGTCTTTTATTTTATTTTTTAATATTTTAAAATATTAATCCCATTTTAAAAATCAAACACAAAAATAATATAATTTTTTTTATTTTGTCTTTCTTTTAAATTCATTAACAACATAAAAAGTACAATTATGACATTGATATTTTCCAAAAAATATACTATCAAAGGATAATTTGGAAAAATCAATGTTTTTAAAGTGCGATAATTGTACTACTAAAAAAAGTCGGATTTCCTAAAAGAGACCATTATTTTGGAACGGAGGGAGTATATAAACTCACTTTCTATATTTATTTTTTAGATTTAGTGATGTACAAAAGAAATGATTGATTGATAATTAGAAAATAAATGTAAGAGAACTATTTTAGACAGTCTAATAGATTGTGACATCATTGAATTTAAAAAATAACTCAAAAACTTTTAAACTAAATTAGAATTAATCTTTTTCTTTTATAAAATCCTTTTTCTATAGAGGAATTCCACTTGAGTGTAAATTAAAAAATAAATAAATAAATAAATAAAATAAAATTTACAAATATGCGATAAACTTTATATGCATTAATTATTAAAATTACAAACTATATCTTGGATGTGTAAAAACTTTTTGATTGTACCACTGTTCCATGATTTCCCTCTTGCTATATAGTAGGATGTAGTTTATTAAAGTTGTATCATCAAAACACCTTGACATATTGAACTTGAGAACTCATCTTACTTGTAACCTAAATGCCAAATTATAAATGCTTAAACTATTACCATATTCAATTACTTACACTGTGTTTGGTTGAGGGATTGGAGAAGAGATTTGGAAAGGGAAAGGAAAAAGTTAAGTGAAATGTTAGTAAAATATACTTACATTTCATCAAAGAGGATGGGATTAAAGCCTATTACATAAGAGTCGTCATAATGGTAACCCTGCATATATGACTGGAGATTCCAAGAACTAAGTTCAAAGGGACAACTAAGTTATGTATGGCTCGCCAGAAATCACCAAAGGATTAAGTTCCTACCCATTCTTATGGTGAAAGTGATATCTGTAACATATGTTGTATGCAGAGGTATAAGGATAAGCTTTGATTTTAATGATTACTTATATCTTGATTGAGGCATAAATCAAGACGAGTATAAGGAGATACTCACAATAAGAATCACCTATATGAGTGTTGAACTGGGGCCGGTTCTATGAGAATGAAGAGGCTAAATTCTCTAGAAACACTTATGAAAACCAGGCGCGCTCAAGGCCAAAATGAAGACAACAGTAAGAACCACGATGTGTTAGAAGATATTTTGTGTGAAATCTATTGTCTTGGCTTACACAAACGGCTGAACAATTCAAGGCATCGCATCCATTAGTTAGCTAGTAAGTCCGATAGGTTATCACTAGGGAAGGTTTAAGGCCGAAAACTACCTATCCTGATGCAAGATATTTTCGACTTATACTCTTTCGATAAATCTATATTTTGTTGCATTTCCGTTGTCATCAAATTCCATTCATGTGGGGGATTGTTGGAAATGGTTATAAATTCTGAGTAAAACCAGAATTTTATCCTAAGTTCGGTCTATTTTTTAGGTGGGCCCCGTGCGTCGATTTTCACGGGTCAAAGTGGTAACGCGTTCTATGTCGCGTTGTGATTCACGTGGTATATTTGGTTGCTCAAAACCATTACCGAGTGAATGGGAAATTGAAGCCAAAGTGTGCTCTATGGAAATGGAGTTTTGGTGGAAATTCTTTAAGGTTGTAAAATGGCTTGTCCCACATTGATTTAGTGGAAGGTTTTGAAAGGGTTTATAAGGCTTGGGTTTGGTACTTGTGGTACCCAAGTGTTTTAGAGGGAGAGGTTATGGGCAAAATGGGCTAGACCCATTGGACCCAAAAATCACTACACGCGCGTGCGCACGCCTCCGCCGCCGTCCGTCCGGTCGGGCGGGCTGGGCTGGGCCTGGGTTTGGGTGCGAGTGTGTGGTGTGAGGTTGGGTTGGGCTTGTTCGGTCCAATACTAATCTTTTTGGGCCAAAAAAATTTGAATTTAATTTTATTTTTTGGTAAAATAAAATCCATAATTCAAAATTAAACTGATTTGGTTTTACTATACATCCAAACAGGGCCCTTCCCGAAATAAACCAGTCTGGTATTATTGCACACCCAAACAGGGCCCTTCCCGTTTTGTTATCTGTTTGAAATATAACCCAACAGATTCAAATATGTTTGAATTCAAAACCAACAGGTTTCGTACCTGTTCAATTCAAAACCAATAGCCACCTTTACATCTATAAATAGACTAGCCTTCCATTTGGATTTAACTCCAATTTTCATACTCCATCCTCTGATAAAAATCTCTGCATTTTGCTACATTTATTTTCTAAAAGAAAGAGTGTAAACACTTAGTGTATTCGTAAGGCAAACAATTTGTAGTGCTGCTATTGTTTGTAGTAAATCATTTCATCCTGGGAGATAGACGTCCAATTTCTGAAAGCACCGTGGAGAGGACGAATCTGTCTTAAGATTATAGGACAATCTTCACTGCATTTAAATTAATTATATTCTAGTTGTTGTTTAGTACACAACAGAATTTAATTAATTTAAATACAGTGAAGATTGTCCTACAACCTTCCATACCAAAAGGCAATAAAGAAGGATATGATTAGTAGATTCCTCCTTCTCACTGTAGAATAGACACATATTATTCACATTGGAATTCAGAATTCCCACCCTTTAAAGGTATGTTGTTGTTTTTACTCTACCCTCCCAGGCTAACTAACCAAAGAATTTAACTTTTGGTGGTACATCATTGCCTCACACAATTTAGTAGTACTGATAGCTGATCCATGAGCCAACTCACAACATCTCTTGACAGATGAGACTAAAAAGGCTCTAATTGAGTCTGCTAACCACTGAACATGATTCTCAATATTGTGCCTTAAGTTAGGGGTCCCAATCAATGGCTCAATAAATCTTCTGACCTCTTCTTCTTCTCAGGATCTTAAAGGCCTTCTAAAAAAGAATCTTCACTCCCTTGCTGCTTCTCTGATATTTGAAAATATCTTCAATGAATCATCTTTATTCTCAGATAAACTGAGGAGCCTAGGGGAAGGTTCCTTCAAAATTCCATTCATCAATCGTCTATCCTACCAAAACTATATTCTCTCACCATTCCCAATTAAAATTCTAGAATTATTCACAAAGAAAGAATGCAGATTAGAATTATCTAAAACAACAGATAGTATATATTGCCAGACAATAGACATAGATATATTAATCACCACACTTGGGCTCCACCCCCCCCCCTCCGGTCATGGCCATATTTACTCCCCAAAACTCTTTTCCATAATGAACCATTCTCAGATCTATATCTCCACCACCATTTTAATAACAAACTCTCATTAGATCCTTAATTCTTCTTATCCCCAATCCATCTTGATCTTTAGACTTGGTAACATCTTTGCATTTCACCAAATGTACTATCTTCTTCAAGTTTGAGTCCCTACCTCCCTTCCCCCCCTCATCTCTCTCTCTCTCTCTCTCTCTCTCTCTCTCTCTCCATAGAAAAGAAACATGCAACCTCTCAATGCTTTGCACCACACCCTTAGGCATCCTGAAAATAGAAAGATAGTAGATAGGGAAGCTTGATAGAATTGACTTAATAAGAGTCAGTCTACTAGCAAAGGATAATAATTTCATTTTCCATGATGATAATTTCACCTTCTATCTTTTGAGGAGAGTAATAGAAAAGTATAGAGAAAAGACAGGAGACATTCATATAGTTTTTATCAATCTAGAGAAAACATATGATAGAGTGCCTCGGGATATAATTTGGGTGTTAGAGAAGAAAAGGGTGCCAAAATGTTACATTGATGTGATTAGGGATATATGTGAAGGTGTGGTGACCACTATTAGATCATTTATTGGAGAGACGAGTGCATTTCCAATTACTGTAAGGTTACACCAAAGATCAACCTTAAGTTCTTATCTTTTCGCTTTAATTATGGATGAGTTGACGCACAATACTCAAGATGATGTGCCATGGTGTATGTTTTTTGTAGAGTAAAGAAGGAGTTAACACTAAGTTGGAGATTTGGAGAAAAACACTTGAATCTAAAGGATTTAGAATAACCAGAACTAAGACAGAGTATATGGACTGTAATTTTAGCAACAGTCACAATGGAAACAGAGGAGAAGTGAAGATTGAGAACCAAGAATTACCTAAGAGTGAATATTTTCATTATTTAGGATCGATTATCTCAACAACTGGGGAGATTGAAGCGAATATGGTCTAAAGAATTAAGGCGAGGTGGTTTAAGTAGAAGAGTGTGTCTGGAGTACTGTGCGATAAATGAGTACTCATTAGACTAAAAGGGAAGTTTTATAGAACGGTTATTAGAACAACGATGCTGTATGGGACGGAATGTTTGAGCAACTAAGAACCAACATGTAGATAAGACGACTGTTACTGAGTTAAGAATGCTAAGGTGAATGCATGACAAGACAAGAAAACACACAGTTAGGAATGAGTACATTCGAGAATGGGTAGGAATAGTACCGATAGAAGATAAGTTAAGAAAGAATATATTAAGATGGTTTGATTATATGTAACGGAGACCAACAGAGGCAGTAGTGAAGAGATGCGATACAGTGACGATAGATGATAGTGTTAGGGGAAGGGGTAGACCTAGATTGACATGGATTAGTGTAGTAAATAGAGATATGAATCTCTTAAATTTAACTAACGAAATGACATTGGATAAAGTCGAGTAGAGAATAATGATTCATATAGTCGATCTCATTTGATGGGACTTAAGGCTTAGTTCAGTTTGGTTTGTGTCACACCCCAAATCCGGGCATGACCGGCCGTGGCCCACAAGGACTTAGCCCAAGGCACACGTAAGCCTAAACACGAATCCAATCACATTGAACAACTGAACAATAGTCCAATAATAAATAACCAAAACTCAATCCAGACATGTCACAATTATAAACGGCAAAATCAACCGTAATCAAAAACCATCCAAACTTATGGGATATAAACAACCCACATATCAAAAATAATCCTAAATGAACTTCGATAAGAATAAATATAAATATGCACAAACTTGACATAACACTCTAAACTAAAGGAATGCCCTAGAGGTCCATGCAATTGAGTCCCCGCTACGCCATGAGTCCACTCTAAGTCCTTCTAACACCTGGAAGTGATAAAAACTAAGTCAGCTGATAGCTCAGTGAGTAGCAACATGGATAGTAAATACAATTTTGAAAACAGGGTTCAATTCCAAAATAAGTTATATATCACAGAAACTAGATTGGCATACAGTTTGGTAAATACAATCTGTTTCAAAAAGAAGGTTCCACAATTCAACACTTAAAATACTCATGTCTCGCAAGAACATGATAAACGACATTTTTCACTTAAAACAGATTATAACATGAACACCAATAATTTTCTGGGTACCAAGAAAAACAAATAATCTGCCACACATTTCTCAGGCTATAAGCCCCGTTGGATCCAATACCGAACTAAGAGTCATCCTCAGGGTGGCACCTGGGCCTTTTCTCAAAGACGATCCGATTGAAGGTCACCTAGTTGTTTTTAAAGGTCTGTTCCTTACAATCGTTGAGCACTAGAGTCATCACGGCCCAACCCGGATCTGTTCCCTAGTGGCCAGAGTCACCACACACAGTGGAATAATTTCCCTGGACTAAATACACACATGGTCCCAATAATCAATACACATCAGTTTCGCAAAACATGGTAGTTCATCATTATAAACATGAGACCAAAACAAATAGTTTACAGTATGCCAAGTTCACACATGTTTCAGAAACAATTTGATTCAATTGATAATATAATAATTTATCAAAACAGTTTAGTCTTGAAACAACAATTTAATTTTCCAACAGTTCAGGGTAGGGGAACATTTATAAAAATACGTAGCATGAAACTACTCACCTGAAACGCAATAATATAATCCTCGAATAGAGTATGAAAGTCCAACTAGTGCCCTGAACCAATATGAAAACTACACGTCACTGCTAATTTAAAAATACTAAAGAATACAAACTGAGTAACCCCAAACTAAAGCGCACTAACACGGCTCAACCCAACTCACCGTTACTCTTAAATATTACCTAAGTTCATATTCTTCAAGGTTTAAAATCACCCAAGACATAGATTCCGATCGAAACTTAACTAAAAATAACTTTAAGATGAAACAGTGTTTTAAACAAGTTTTCCCAATCTATTCGCTAACTTTGAAAATTACAAAACCCACTCCACGCTATTCGAAAAATTCCAATAACCTCCAGATATAATCTAATATATCCTAAGTTTCAAACCCAATTGGTTTCACTTGATTTGCTTATCAAAATAATTTTCTACAATTTATTATATCCAAACAGGTTGTTTTCTGCAGCACTTTAAAGAAATTAACGGTTCTCTTAATATACACGAGCAATCAATGCAAGGCCAAAAACGTACGAAACTAGACTCATAACCGGTTCTAATGACACTAATTTGATAATTTTTGGATTTATACCCAATGAGAACAACACTCCCGAATTTACTGTTTCGGACTGGTTTCCTGGACAGATTTGAATACCTCAATTTATATGGATTTTGACTCCCAAAAATTATGAAAAAATTCAGATATGCAATTCAATATGTAATTGATCTACTGTAAAAATTTCAGATTAAAATTCATCCGTTGGATATGGTTTCTTGATTTTTAAAGTTCGTGATTATGCGCAGAATTTTTAACTAAGAATAATACCCAATCTTTATACGTGAATTTAACTCCTCAAATTTCTTAAAAGTATATATATATACAAAATATATAAACCTACAACCTCCATGAATGAATAAAATAATAATAGAATAAGGATGAAGAACAAAGAAAGAAGAGAAGAAAACCAAGAAGGGCTAACCTTTGATGATCACACACAACACAACACACCCAAAAGTTCTTTGATTGCAACATCTTCTTCTTTTTTCCCTTCTCTCAAACCTTCTCCCGTGGCTGCTGTTGTTGCCCTATGTGGTGAACAATTAATAGAGTAGGGTTTGTGTTTATTTTATTTTATACTAGTGGTGGGCATACATAGATCAAATAAATAGATAAATATACAAAACATATATATAAGTTATATGCAACTCAAATGGTAGGAGTCTTATATATTAACCTTGTGGTCTAGAGTTCAAGTCACACCCTCCTCTCTCTCTCTCTCTTTTTTTTTTTTTTAATAATAAACCTTATCTCTAAATTAAAGACTTTCACCATAAATTTATTTTAGGTTTAAAAATTAATTAAAAGATCCTCCAATAATATTTAATTTGCACCTTAGAATTCACCACCAAAATATTTGAGATTGTAATATTATTATTTAATTATTTACTTAATTTTTATATTCGGGTTCTCACAGTTTGGTTTTGTTGTAATTTCACTTTCACCTTATCCACAATAAGTCGCCATGTCTTCTTCCTCTTAGGATTAGCTCCCAAAGGTAACCCTAGGTATTTTAGTGGAAGTTTTTGCTAATCACAGTTGAGCTTTGAGGCAAAATACTTAACTATCTCATCATCAACCCCTATCCCATAAACGACACTCTTATGAAAGTTG
Organism: Camellia sinensis; assembly: GCF_055761805.1. Lineage (NCBI taxonomy): Eukaryota > Viridiplantae > Streptophyta > Magnoliopsida > Ericales > Theaceae > Camellia > Camellia sinensis. The sequence goes on from NC_138972.1 coordinate 69,524,500, forward strand.
ATCTTTAAACCTGATAATACTTCAAAACATCTTAAGATCTTCTTTATTGCAAAAATCTCCTCCCATTTAGCCTTACAAAAAATTATTGCATCATCAACAAATTGAATGTGAAAAATACTAACCACTTGGCTGCCTACCATTGCCCCTTTTATCAAACCCCTTTCTTTTGCTCTTGACAACAATAGATTTAGACCCTCTGCCACTATTATAAAAAGGAATGGTGATAATGGATCCCCTTGTTTTATCCCTTTTCCAGGTGTAAACTCTTCTGTAGTGATCCATTCACCAACACTAATAACCTTGTTGTTGAAATACAAGTTTTTATCCAATTCACCCACTTCTGACCAAATCCAAAATTAGACATCATGGACAGTAAAAACTCCCAATTGACTGAGTCATAAGCTTTTTGGATGTCCAGTTTTACAATTCCATCTTTCCACTTAGATTTCCTCCATCTATCCATCCATCCATCCATCCATCACCTCATTAACTATTAGAACTCCATCATGAATATATCTGCCACCTAGAAATGCAATCTGAACTTCACTAATAATCTTAGGAAGTACCATCTTCATCCTTCTTGCAAGCACTTTTTTGCTAGAACTTTGTATGATGAGTTGATAAGACAAATGGGCCTGTAATTTAAAAGTTCAGATGGACTATGTTTTTTGGGAATCAGAGCAATGAATGAACTATTAATGTCTTAACCAATTTTCCATTCAAACTCCTTAGCAAATTGGACAAAATCTTTTTTCATGAATTTCCAACATTTTTGGATGCATGCCATGTTAAATCCATCTAGTCCTGGTGCTTTATTCCCTCCACAATCCTTTATAGCTAACCAGATTTCCTCTTTAGAAAATTCAGCTTCTAATACTTTTTTAACCTTTACCATGCTGATAGTTTTGAAGTGCCCTGCCATTTTAGGTCTGCTAATCTAGTCTTCAGAAAACAAATTGGAGAAATACCCACAAACCTCCTATTTGATTGCAAATGGTTCTACAATTCTAATATCATTCACAAGTACTGAATCAAAGTAAGTTTTTACTTCTCCTTCTATTGGCACAAATGTGAAAGAATCTGGTATTCCTTAGCTTCCACACTAGTCCCTTTAGCTTCACACCTTATTGTTTTTTCTGTTTCAGTTAATTCCCTTTCTTTTTGCCTCCAAATCAAAACCATGTAGCATCTCCTCAGCTTGCTTCAGTTGATGGTCTACATTCCCAAAGACCTCTCGATTCTACTACTTTAATTTATGCATCAAAGCTGTGAATTTCAACCTTAGATTGTAATCAGTCCATCCCTCCTCTTAGACCCCAGTCCAGGCTGCTACTTCTGTTTGTTTAAAATTAGGATGCAGAGCCCACTCATTTATGAATCTGAATCGTTTTAGGTCCCAATCGCAACTAATTGACAATGGTCAGAGACAATCTTGGGCAATCCTCATAGCTTGAAGGCAAATTTTTCTAACCACAATGGTTCAAACAAAAACCTGTCAATTTTACTCCATCGCACCACCTATTGTGGATTGTTCCAAGTATAACTTCTACATTGCATAGGAATATCGGTCATCTCCATTTTATTAATAAATTCATTGATGTCTGGCATATCCTATCCCCACCAAAAAAAGAATGCAGACAATAGACATAATGAACCATTCTCAGATCAATATCTCTACCACCATTTTAATAACATACTCTCATTTAGATCCTTAATTGTTCTTATCCCCAACCCATCTTGATCTTTAGACTTGGTAACATCTTTCCATTTCACCAAATGTACTTTCTTCTTCAAGTATAAGTCCTCCCCATAGAAAAAAACCTGCAACCTCTCAATGTTTCACCACATCCTTAGGCATCCTGAAAATAGAAAGATAGAAGATAAGGAAGCTTGATAGAACTGACTTGATGAGAATCAGTCTACCAGTAAAGGATAATAATTTCCTTTTCCATGATGATAATTTCACCTTCTATCTTTTGAGGAGAATAATAGAAAAGCATAGAGAAACGACAAGAGACATTCATATATTTTTATCGATTTGGAGAAAGCATATAATAGAGTGCCTTGGGATATAATCTAGGTATTAGAGAAGAAATGGGTGTCAAAATGTTACATTGATGTGATTAGGAATATATATGAAGGTGTGGTGACCAATATTAGATCACCTACTGGAGAGACGAGTGAATTTTCAATTATTGTAGGATTACACCAAAGATCAACCTTAAGTCCTTACCTTTTTGCTTTAATTATGGATGAGTTGACACGCAATATTCAAGATGATGTGCCATGGTGTATACTTTTTGCAGATGATATTGTGTTAGTGGATAAGACTAGAGAATGAGTTAGCACTAAGTTAGAGATTTAGAGAAAAGCACTTAAATCTAAAGGATTTAGGATAAGCAGAACTAAGACAGAGTGTTTGGAGTGTAATTATAGTAGCAGTCACAATAGAAGTAGAGGAGAAGTGAAGATTGAGAACCAAGAACTACCTAAAAGTAAACATTTTTGTTATTTAAGATCGATTATCTTAACGACTGGGGAGATTAGAGCTGATGTGGTCCACAGAATTAAGGTGGGGTGGTTTAAGTGAAGGAGTGCGTCTGGAGTACTGTACGATAAACGAGTACCCATTAGACTAAAAGGGAAGTTCTATAGAATGGCTTAGACCAGCGATGTTGTATATGACAGAATGTTGGGTAATTACAAAACAACATGTAGATAAGATGAGTTTTGCTAAGATGAGGATCTTAAGGTGGATTTATGGCAAGACTGGAAAAGACAGAGTTAGGAATAAGTATATTCGAGAATGGGTAGAAGTAGTACTGATAGAAGATAAGTTGAGAAAGAATAGATTGAGATTGTTTGGTTATATACAACGGAAAGCAACAGAGGCAATAGTGAAGAGATGCGATATAGTGACGATAAATGGTAGTGTTAGGTGAAGGGATAGACCTAGATTGACGTGAACTAGTGTAGTAAATAAAGATATGAATCTTCTTAACTTGACTAATGAAATGGCCTTGGATAAAGTCGAGTGGAGAATAAGGATTCATACATTCGATCTCATTTGATGGAAGTTAAGCCTTGGATTGGTTTAATTTGGTTATAATTTCACCTTCACCTTATCCACAATAGGCTGCCATCTCTTCTTCCTCTTAGGATTAGCTCCCAGGGGTAACCCCAGGTAATTTAGTGGAAGTTTTTGCCAATCACAGTTGAGCCTCCAACATTTCTTCAACCTTTTCCATGCTGATAGTTTTGAAGTGTCTTGCCATTTTAGGTCTTCTAACCTAGTCTTCAGAAAACAAATTAGAGAAATACCTACAAACCTCCTGTTTGATTGCAAATGGTTCTACAATTCTGACACAGTTCACAAGTATTGAATCAATTAAGTTTTTACTTCTCATTTTATTGGCACAAATGTAAAACAATCTGCTATTTTTTTCCCATACCAGAGCTTAATCTAATCTAGATTTCTAAAACCATAATGAGTCTTTTCTTTTCCTTAGCTTCCATACTAGTCCCTTGGTGATGCCCCGATTCTTTTAAAGCTAATGAGTACATTATTGGTAACCTTTGTTTCTTGCGTGTCTTCTTCTTTGTTTAACTCTTGGAAGTTTGCATTGTTATCTGTTCTCCTTTGGGGTTGTTACATTAGGTACATTCTGGTGTATTCTGAGATGTCACCTTACGGTTTTGGGTGTTGGAGAGGAATCGGGGAGGTTGGCTGATGTCTTGGTAGTTTCTAGTCTCTCATTCTGGTCAAGACCGCTCGAACGGTCCTTTGGTTGCTCAAGCGATGAATCCGACCTCCCAGTAGTTTGGTTTGTAGTCTGAACTTCTTGGAGCATGAATGCTTTGCTCGAGCGAAGAATTCATCACTCAAGCGATCTTTTACAGAGGGGTGTGGAGTTTCTAGGAATGGGTGTTTTTGGCTCAAACGCAAGTTTTATCGCTCGAGCGATCTTTCAAATTTAGCTGTTTGCTCAAGCATACGATTGGTCGCTCAAGCGATCTGTTGACTGTCAGCTTAGAAGTTTGAATCAAATCACTTCAAAAGCTAAGTCTAGCCACTTTTCCATCACTTTTTACTTTACTCTCTCTCTACATTAACTCTCATCTTTTTTTTCTCTCATCTCTCTCTCTCTAGAATCCTTAATCTTTCACTATTGATTGAGATTTCAACCTTGTTGCCTTCTTTAATCTTGGAGAGCTCGTATAGGGCTACATGGTATACGGTGGAGATTGAATTTTAACACCGTTGATTTGTAGAGTTGTTCTTTGAGTTATATATATGTTTCCTAGCACATCTTGTCTCTTTCATTATACTTTCTAGTGTAGATTGAATTTTTGATGTTGAATCTAGAAGAAAATTTGAGAAATGTACTCTCCCTCATGATTTGGTCCAAGACAAATTATTTTGTGTTTACTATGAACTATTTGGGGTTATTGTTTGTAGTGTTCTGTAAATAAAAGAAAAACCTTATTTTGATAAAACCCTAACTTTTGGAGACATTTGAAAAAAAGTGAAATTGATATGACATTTATGAAATTGATGATAAATCTCTTGAGAATATGAAGAAAACCTTTTGGGTTATTACATTATTGAGGCATGCATGAAAGGAAAAGAGAATTTTGGTTGAACAATTACGGAAACATGGGATGTGCATATTGGCACTTTGGAAAAATTTAATGATAGATGTTGATTGTGAAAATGTAGGAATCTCATATGTCACATGGATTTGTATTATGCTATGATTTTGAAAATTTTGAATCATGGGAATTATACTTGAACAAATGTGAGAGATGTTGGTAACCTTGCATAAAGGAGAGAAGCATATATATATATATATAGCCTATTCCCATTGATTCTTTTGCATTATTTTGAACTTTGTTCACCTGCAATCATAACTTTGAAATAAATCCTTGATTTTGAGAAAGACAAATGATGTTGATGGAAACATTCAGGGTAAATATGTTTGGTAAGTTCGGTTAGGGGGTGTGTATTGGAAATTAAGTTGGCTTGAGTGTCCTTGGTGTAAGACCAGAAACACGCGCGTGTAGGTGCCTAAGCCCTCTGATTAGTAGCCGATAATGTAGGATTTTGGTAGTGCTTGATACGCTTACTTGCAGACACTAACTCTAGAGAATTACCTGAGTCGTATTTATTACCCCACCCTTTAAATCTCGATTTTTATGAAGAAAATAAACCTTGAAATGAAATGTTGCTTGGATTTCAAAAGAGATGAAAAACTTTGACAATTGAAAATGAAATAGCACTGCATTTATATAATTTTATGAGATTGCTTTTAAACGTATATACTTTGTGAAGATATCTCTATTAGGCCTTATGCTCACCCCTAGTGAAATTTTGCAGGAAAAGATGCAGTGGCTCCTCCTAGTTGAAGGCGTGGAAATGTTTTGAGAGCAAGAGGCTCTTCCTTTTTGTATGATGTTAATGCAAGCCAAGGGCTTTATATGTTGGTTGATAACTTTTTTTGTAACCAACCTTAAGCCTTGGAATGTGTATCCTTAGGGCATTTACTTTGTTGTTTTATTCTATTCTCTTCCTATTGTTGCACTTGTTACGAATTTATCTTTTAGGAGGAGGATGAATGTGTATCGCATGTGAACATTTCTTTTGTTAAATCTCCCCCCGGAGATGAAATGTCAAATTGAATGAGTTGGTCTATTAGGGTGAGATTGCACGTTGGGTTTATCTATTTAATCTCTTTTCTTTTTGATATTTTGGGGGCGTTACAACTTAGCTTCACACCTTCTTGTCTTTTCTGTTTTAGTTAATTCCCTTTTTTCTGCCTCTAAATCAAAACCATGTAGCATCTCCTCAGCTTGCTTCAATTGATGATCTACATTCCCAAAGACCTCCTGATTCTACTTCTTTAATTTATGCTTCAAAGCTGCGAATTTTAACCTCAGTTTGCAACTAGCCCACCTCTCATCTTGGACCTCAGTCCATGCTGCTACTGCTGTTTGTTCAAAATTCAGATGCAGAGCCCATGTATTTATGAGTCTGAATGGTTTTGGGCCTCAATCCCTTGCATCTTCTCTTACTACTAATGGACAATGGTCAAAGACAATCCTGGGTAATCCACATAGCTTGAAGTCAAATTTTTCTAACCATAATGGTTCAAACAAAACCTGTCAATTCTACTCCATCTCACCCCCTCTTGTGCATTACTCCAAGTATAACTTCTACCTTGCATATGAATATCAGTCATCTCCATTTTCTCAATAAATTCATTGAAGTCTAACACACCCTTATCCATCCATAAGCATCCCTTTCTTTCCCTTATCCCCCTAATCTTATTAAAATCTCCCCTTATGCACTAGGGATTGGTGAATGCAGATTTAGGCCTAACAGTTGAGTCCCATAATTTTCTCTTGTTAGCAATCTCATTTGGCGCATACATATTAACAATGAAACAACCAACCAGCTTATTAGACACACCTAAAAGAAGGATGATATTTTTGTTGCAACAACAATCCTTCATGGAGAAAACCTCAGGATTCCACAGAAAGTAACCCCCCACCATTTCAGCATCGACTACAATAAAATCCATCATTTCCTAAGGCCAATTTGATCTAATCATCCTCTCATCCAAGCAGCTTCTTTTAGTTTCTTGAATTAAAAAGAAGTCTACCCTCATATTTCTCACCAAAATTTTGATTCTCTTTCTTTTTTCAGGTCTTCCCAGACCTCTAATATTCCATGACATAATAATCATTAATACTTTAAAATGGTCCAGTAAATCACCTTCAACCTAACCATTAAGCTTGATCAGCCTCATCTCTAATAATGGCCCTTTTGAAATCATGCTCTTCGAGTTCCAAAATCTTGATAATCGTTTCCTTCTCCTTCCCTTCATAGTTGATCCCCAAATCTTTGCAAATCTATAAAGTCACGTGAGCTTATTTTCTCATCTGTCTTCTTCTACTCGATTTTGCTAATTTGGGATAGAGACACCGAAGTTGCAACTACTGCTGCTTTAAAAATGCCCCCCCTTTGAAAACTACTTCTAGTAGGGATGTGAAATTGGTTGTTCCTCCTTCCATCTATACTCTTCCTCACAAATCTACTCTTCTTTCTGATATTCCTTTCTTTAGTCATGATAATCTTTGAATTAGAAGAAGATGGGTTTCCACATAGATTTACATTATGCAACTGGTCTTGGGCTGAATAGATAGGTTTATTAATTATTGGCTCACATACTAATACACCTTCCTGGGCCTTCCCCAAAACCACTTCCAAATTAATACATGGCCTATTGCCTTCAAACCCACTAAGACTTCTAATTAATCCTACCGTTTGGATGCTTCCTCCTACTTCATTGAGAACATCATTCTTCTCTCTCCTACATTGCTGCTCCTCTTGCACGCTTGACTTTTCTCCATGCAAAACGCCACCTTTTACAATACCTATACTAATGTCAGTTTCTTTTACTCCAGATTCCCAATCTGCTTCCCCATCCTCAACCACTTGCTTATCTTTATGACACCCAGATTTGTTATTGTGTATAGCCAAATCATCATTACTTGTCTTTTTGGCCATTGATGAATGTTCATCATCTTCCAAAACTTTCATCCCTGCCCTGCTGATAACCAGATTTCCACTTTCACTAGATTTAAGAGATGCTCCATTATGCTTTAAACCTTTACACTTGTAGCAAACCACCTCCGAACATGATGATAAATCAGCATTTTTGCAAACTCTAACTGGGTATGAAGCACCATTGCACCTCAATACAATCACTTTATTTATAATCTCCATATACACCTCATTATAATTCTTATCTTTCCACAATGAAAGGACTCTCCACTTAATGTAACATTATCGAATTGAATTACCTCTCCCCAAATTGATCCAATATCTCTGAAAGTCTTTGTATTCAATAGATTAAATGGAACACCGAAGTAGCTAATCCAGATACATCTTTCTTGTTGAACATGAAATCCTGGTTTCCATTCCATCATGGGATCACACCATTCATAAATCCAATCCTTCAGTCTAGTTTTTCTCTCCCTCATATCTTGCACATTTGTGAAGGATAGCACAGCTAGTCTTCCCCCCTTGCTCTGACTTGCACATCCTTCCAATCTCTCTTCTGGAATTCCTTCTTAAAATCTTCAAATGAGAAAAAAGACTTAAGTTTAACGATCAAACTTTCATACAACCAACCATTCCGAACTTCTTTAGCTTGTATAATCACGTCATTTTTCCTTTGATCCTCCTCGTACTTACTATATTGGCAAACGATGTCCCTTCTGCCACTGACTTCAATGGATGATTTTCCTTGCATATTCTAGCTTCATTGGATTGCATACCTGACTTTCCTTTTAACTCTATCTTCTGACTCGCCTTTTCAAATTTTGTTTTTTTCACTTTCTGTTCTTTATTCTCCATCTAGATCCCATTTGCTTTTTGAACTCCACCTCCGCAGATACTAGGCATCTATACCTAACAAATTTGAATCTTGACCCTGTTAGTTTCCTCTTCTTCATTAGGATGAATACTTCTTTGACTATCCCAAACTTTGTAAACAACATAAAGAGACCTTTTGGGTTCATGTTCTCCAGAAGATTATTCACAAAGATGGTGAAAATTCTTTCTGCTTTGCTTCCATGATCCATCCTTCCCCCTTGCTTTCTTAGCACAGGACTCGACCCCTTCCCTCTCTCTCTCTCTCTCTCTCTCACACACACACACACGCATTTTTGGCTTTTTTTTTTTATCATTTTCCTTTTTATAACATAGAATGTGCCTGCTAACAAATATAGATACCCTGAAATAACGAAATATAGAAGTGTGAATCTGCACTCATTTATCAACACATATCTTTATAAAACAAATGAAACAAACAAATAAACAAAGAACATTTAATCGTTAGATAATTATGAAAAGTTTACAGTTCATCAATTCAATTGAATACACCGTAGACACCCTCACATATAAATCCTTTAGGACTTAGAAGAAACAAACTACAATATAGGAACCTAAATGTCGATAATTTGGAAACTAAACCATTGATGTTTGGAACACACAACAAAAAAAAAAAAGGCGGTAATCCCTACAAGACCCTGGACCTGTATTTCTATTGCTTTGCTGAATTGAAAACTCTACAATTTTTTCTAATTTCTCCAGCATGTCCAACAAGAACTTGAATTCCCCCCATCTTCACAATCGCCTTCGCGAAACCCTGTTGGAATCCATTCCCATTACTCGCAAAACCAGACACAATTGGAGCACTAGCTTTATCTAAAGCAAGTTCTTGATCAATCTGCATCACACCCCTCTTTAACTTAATTTGATGGTAGTACTCATTATCGAATACAAAAGATGTGTTTTGATCCAAAAATGCAGTTGGGTCTTGACTCAATGGCCTTGATTGGGTCCCACAAAGCTTGAACAACTTAGAAACCAAGGTCGGGTCCATTGTCGGGTCAGGTTTCCCTGATCCTTGGAAGTTTGATAACCGGTCTTGGAAAAAACCACAGTGAGCAACACCAACAGTGTGTGCACCCAAAAGGGTGACCATGTCATGGAGATTGAGTTTTTTGGCTGTAAAGAATTGAAGTGCTTGTGAGACAGAAAGGGATGGCCCCGGCAAGTTCACGAGGTTTGGGTCAGAGACCAAACCGTCGCGTCTGCCTGTTGGGACTTCATAGTTGGGCCCACCTGCTAGGACCACTGAGTCTCGAGTTGCCAGGGTTACGATGTCGGCGCAGGAGACTGTTCTGGGGCAAGCAGCCTCAAGGTTTGACTTGGCCTCGTCGATGAGATCGAATCCTCGGACAGACTGGTTCGGAAAAGCATCTTTTTCCGATTGTGTGGTTGGTGTTGAGTCTATGAGTATGGATGCATCACAACCCTGTAAAGAATTTCACCAGCTAAAAGAATTATAGCTTGTAATCTTGCTAAATGACTTATAGAATATTATATGATTGTGGAATTTATGGCAAGAATGATAGGATAGTGATATTGTTGAAAGAAATACAAGTAATATTGGTTTGTAGTTTTTTTTTTTTTTAATTTAAAAGTAATAAAATTATGAAAAATGATATGCTTATAATTTTATTTTATTTTTAATCAGCAATGCTATGTATAATTCTATTTATTACTTGTTTTTTCCTCTTTGGTACAAACAAATGGGACCTACATTTATAAATATATATGAAACCCATTCATTTGCATCTTTGGTTGGGAAAAATGGAAAAACGAGGTAAAAAATAAAATTTTATGTAGTATTTTCAATTTATATATATAAGGATAATGTGACTATGATATTTATAAAATACACTATAGAATGGTGAATGTTTTGATTGCAAATGAAATGAACACAAAAAGCCAAATTATTCTATATAAAAATCCTGTACAATAATTTAGTTTGTATACATTATCCCATAATCAAAACTTGCTACATCATTATGTATTAAATATCTGTTTGTATAATATTATTTGTTTTTCATCAATGTCTACTAATACGTTTTGGGTTCTGGGCCTCTCAATATCAATGCATCCCGGTTCACCGGTAAGAATAAAAATCAATGTGTATTGACCAGCATTGGTTCATAGCCAAGGTACACTATATTCAGATGTTATAAAATTCTTTTTCTTAGTTGACAATTTTATAAAATTCAAGATAGAATTTGAGAGTTCCTAATATCTATGACATGATACTCTAAATATTGTGATACTGGGACAGGCATGGATTCATCTCTAAATACTGTTACTTAGAGCCTTACATAAGTCATACAAAAACTGTTACCTTAACAAAGCAGTCATGGGAGTGCATACGAAGCAAGGCCGGGGTTATTGAGCGGTCAGTGCGGAACCGCTTCTGCACCGTTTGTCGAACAATTTGTTCGGCATGTGGGCAGGTAGAGCTGTAGAAGCCAACTCGAAGTTGGGCTGTGACAATGGGAACAAGAAGGCAAAGAACTACAAATGAGATCTTCATTAGCATTGTCTTGTGAGAAAATGAGCCAATCTATGCTTTGAATGATATGAACTTGAGGATATATGTAGTGGGAGAGATGTTTGTCTGATTCGCAACAAAGCTTGAGAATGATATATATAGAGCGCGAGAGAGAGAGAGATGAATCAAGTGGTATGTGATGAGAAGCAGCTGGCAACTTGGCAACGTGCAAGGTCAAAGCTTACCACCAAAGAGAACATGTATATTGGACAACAATATCTTGGAGATTTTTGTTTCTCTACTTTCTAATGTAATGAATGAGTCAAAATATTGAAAGGAATTGGTATGATCAAATTTTTGTCAGCTGTGTTACAATCATTTCCTAATACCATAATGTAGAATATATATATATATATATATATAAATGATTATTGTAATATTATTGTAAGAGGGATTATTGGAGAAGATCCTAATCTATATATATAAATATATGAGTGTTATAGACATTCAATTGAAATGGTTCACTCATTTTTTAATTTACTAATTTACACTTGATTTTTATCAATTTCTTAACGTATATTATCAATTAAACTAAATTAATAACAAAAATTGATACAGTTGAAACTTCAGAGATCAATTCGACAAAAAAAATATATTACAGAGAGAGTACAAATATCATATGAAATTCACCTATTATTGAGGTGATGTGAGATTTTATATATTGATATAATAGATGAAAGATAAGCCATATAGCAACACATCAAATAAATGGAAAAGAAAAGGAAATTGAAATATATATATATGGTGTGGTGTGGTTATACTGATATAAGGTATGGTGGTAGTTTCTGATCTGAGGGCAGAGGTGTAGTCAGTTGGATCCAAGGTCTGCTATTGCTGTTGGGTCTGCATCTGTGTGGTGTAGCCTCTGATCTGAGGGCAGAGGTGTAGTCAGTGGTGTGGTTATACTGATATAAGGTATGGTATGGTGGTAGTTTCTGCATCTGGGCTCCTGTAGACTTCATCCAACTTTGCATCTGTGCTGAGTTTTGGTGATAATGTTGGTGCAAATTTGAAGCATAGTTTTGGTGTTAGATCTGCTAGATTCAGGAGAGAAGTGCCCCAAATTGTGTAGTCTGCTAGCTGTATATGCTGATCAGTCAGCTGTGGTTGTCCATATGTTGTGTAGTCTGCTGCCTAGTTTTGGTGTTAGGTCTGCTTTGTTCCGTTTTTTTTCCTCTGCAGTTTGGTTGTTAGCTACGGTTGCCTTTCTTTTTCTGTTTCTTTTGTCTTGTTTGTTGGTTTCTCACCAACTGGCGCTTGGAGCTTCTGTTAGCTCCAAGCTCCTCTTTATTGATGTTCTGTATCTTTTTTTGGTTACTTTCATCAATAAAGATTTTCTTTGCCGATCAAAAAAAAATATATATATATATATATATATATATATTTGATCACCACTGCAATTGGGTGAAAAAAAAAAAACCTTGTTGGATCAAATATTTTATTGGAAACCGATAATGGAAGCTTGTAATAAGCTAAATAAAATAAGCACCTGCATTTTTAAATTAGAAAATTTAACAAATTAAAGACTTGGTTTAATGTTAGGGAGAGATTTTTAGAGCCAATATATATACATATATCATTAATGAGTTGGCCATCCATTTCAATGATATTTTCTTGTACCTTGCTAAGCATTGGCTTTCTTATTGGTTGAATTTTATTTTTGCAAAATCCAACTATATTTCATGTTATCCAATGTAAATTAATTGTTGCACACTACTGGTTTGATGACCACAAACTCATGTTGAGTAAAACAAAATTTGTCATCACATATTAAAAATTTTGTTAGTTCTCTATATAATGTATAATGTATTGCTTGTAAAGCACTATGTAGTGCTATAAAATGATATTGTTTCGAGATACTACATAGTACATTATAAACAATTCACTCCAGATGATTCGAATTTGCTTATTTTTCAATTCTCTACTCTATGTTAAATTCTTGTTTCACATATCTCTTTAAATCATTTAAACTTGGTTATTATACTTTTAGAAACTTCTCCACTCATTTCTAATAATCCGTTTGAATTTGATACTTTAACACCATGCATGTATTTGAAAATGTCACACATACAACTCGAGTCTCGATGAAATAACATCACCAAAAAGGGTTAGTGACAGCAAAAGGGACCAGTCGATGCCACGAAAGGATAGGCAGGGGTTAGTCGACCCTAGGTAGGTTTGTTGGCGATGGGATATGATTTACACATGGAAAAGAAAGACAGAAGAGAGAATTGACATGTAATTTAATAATTTAATAATTTTTTTGATCAAATTATAATTAATTTACATTCTTTCATGTCTGTCATAATTTTTTTAAATTCTCCACATTTTGTTACTTTTTTTTTTGGTCAATTCGTTTATTTTATTTATTATACTTCCCTCTTAGACGGATTAGAAAAAAACTAATCTTTTGCAGAGCAATGATTCATGATTCTAAATTTAAAACTTTAACAATGGTTCTAATGATGTAGCTTGGAGCAAAAAAAAAAAACCAAGACACATATCAAATCATTCATGAGTAGGACCCACAACCACATAAGTAGAACTCTCATTAGAGCTTTATTTTTAGAGCTATTTTGAGAAGATGATTATAATCAGTTTTTTAGTTAAAAGCTGCTTATAAGCTGTTCTTTTGTGAAAGAAAAAATGGATTATAATTTGAAAAGTAAATTATAACTCACTTCCCAAAAGGGGTCTTAGTGTTCTTAAACATTTTTCTCTTTTGCATGGGGTGACAAAAGTCTTCACCAATCGTGTGGATGCATATTCTATAAAGCTTACTACTAAGATCACACATTTGGTCTTCTTTCACTAATCTTTTCTCTGGGGTAAGACATATTCTATACAGCTTTCTTCGCCGGCTTTGGCCAAAGCCAACCTTGATGATTATATATATATATATACAGAAAAGGAAAAACAAAAAGGTAAATCCATTTGGTAGACATTTTCAGAGATTAAAAAAGGGTTGAGTTTTAGTGTTCTTAAACATTTTTCTCTTTTGCATGGGGTGACAAAAGTCCTCACCAATAGTGTGGATGCATATTCTATAAAGCTTATTACTAAGATCACACATTTGGTCTTCATTCACTAATCTTTTCTCTGGGGTAACACATATTCTATACAGCTTTCTTTGCCGGCTTTGGCCAAAGCCAACCTTGATGATTATATATATACAGAAAAGGAAAAACAAAAAGGTAAATCCATTTGGTAGAAATTTTTAGAGTTTAAAAAAGGGTTGAGTTTCGTGCAACTTTGAACTTCATAAAATTTTCATGTGAAGTCCATCACATGTCATGTTTCGATAATCTGAATCGTTCATTTTGTAATACTCTTTACATATATCATCCAATAATTGTAGTATTTTCATTTTATGGTGTTTATCAAAATAAAATTAGATGACCTATTTTTAAAAACATATCTGTCATCTATATTTTTTTTTTTTAGATAATGCGATAAAATAAAAATATTAAGATTATTAAATTGATTTAATTTTTTTCATAAATGATATTAGTTTAGATTATCAAAACAACACTGAAAATACACCCAATGACTCTCTTAAATTTTTTAAAATTCATGTTTAAATTGAGGAGGTGTTTGATAACCTGATTATATATTTAAAATTGAATGTATTAAGTGATAATTAATTAAGCTCGTTTAATATCACTTAAAAATTTAAATGCCTCCTAAAATGTAAGCCAGAAGTTAAGAAAATTTTTAAATCATATAAAACTTATTTAATTCTGACTAAATTTATAAATACTAAACATAAGTGCTAATATGTACTATTGAACCCACTACCACCGCTACTATTACCCATATTGCTACCACTACCACTACCACTACCACAATCACCACAATCACCACAACCATCACCATCATGCCACCACCACTACCATCACCATTACAACTACACTACTGCTACCACCGCCACACCACCATCACCACTACTACTCGCTACAAGAATTTTCACTTTTGGCGACTAAATTTTAGTCGCCAAAAGTCATCTTTTTGTCGCCTGTAGTCTTTAGCGACTAAATTTTTTGGTCAGAAAATTAGTAGCGAAAGAGTAGTCGGGAAATCTAATTGCCGACTAAAGCTAATTTAGTCGCCAAATGTATACCTTTGCCGACTAAATATTTAGTCGCCAATAGGTTGGAAAATTAATTAAATAATATATTTTTGCTGACCAATTTTTTTGTCGCCAAAAGCCAATTATTTAGCGCCGTATGGGTCCGAATTACGTTCCGTCAGTTGTCACAAGTCCTATTTGTCATGGGGAAGCTATTCGTGAGAGTCACACGGTCGTTCGGGGGGGCTGTTTAGAATTTTTGCCCCCAAAATGTCCTTTTTTGACTTAGTTTAGGGCGTATTCGACTCTAACTCTCTACCTACAGGTCCGAATTACGTTCCATCAGTTGTCACAAGTCCTATTTGTTATGGGGAAGCTGTCCATGAGAGTCACACAGTGGTTTGGGGACTGTTTTGAATTTTTTTTCTCCCGGAAAGCTCTTTTTTGAGTAAGTTTAAGGCATATTCGGCTCTAACTCTCTACCTACGGGTCCGAATTACGTTCCGTCAATTGTCACAAGTCCTACTTGAAGATAAAGAGTACACATATTTTAATTCTTCAATTGCATGATCTTAGTTTGTTTAGTGAATATGTAAATCGAAGTTTGTATAAGTTTTAGTATGTTATGAATAAAATTCTTCTTACCAAATGTGTAATTTCTCATATTTTCAAACGTTATATTTTTTTTCTAGGGGGGAAACATGGATTCTTTGGCCAACTTGACTGGCAATGAATAAAACATGTTAAATCAAAATTGTCAATGCATATATACATTCAAATGTGAAACCATACTGAGAACAGCTACATCCAAAGTGATTTTCTTTTTCTTAGGGTTTAGCACTTGATCTTTTTACGATTCAATCTGAAATAATAAAAAGCTATTGCATGACTAAACAGGACACTTGTTTGTTAATAGAAAGAGCCCAAAAATTACCTTTAGCGTCTGCTGAAGAATCAAGATGATCTAATTCTTGGAGTAGGCCCGAAAAGTTACTACCATAGGCTTGCCTAGCATAAGAGAGGGGCAGAACCAAACAGTTAGTGTTATGACCAACCAACATAGCGGCTAATTCTTTTACATCATTTTTACATAGGATACTTTGATGAGGAAAGGAGAATGGGGTTAATAGACACCTACCAACGGACACTGCACCAAGTAGTGCTTAAGAGTTGCCTCTAGCAGTTGTAATGGGGGATGAGGCAGAAAGAAATAAGAAAATGATATATCCTAGCTAAGAGGACAAGTAACATGTATATTCCCAAAAAGGTCTTAAATTGATTCCATACCAAGGAACAGGCTTTAAGTTTGGAATATTCAGAACTTATAAAGCACTATTTATAGCTTCTAAATTACAATCAACGATTCTTCCTCTACCCCCACTGAGAGAGAGAGAGAGAGAGAGAGAGAGAGTACAACCAAATATTACAACAACTATCCTTCTTGATGGAAACCAGCAAAGTTGTTTGGGAGAGAAACCAAATATACATTGGTTGTAACGACCCGAACCCGACCCTATAGGTTAAGGCCATAACCGGCCAGTAATCACGAGATTACCTACGGCCTCAAACCAAATAAGACAAGACTCATCAGAGTAAAAGGGGCCAAACGGAAGCAAATTTAAAACTTTGTCCATAGAGCCGTGCTTATATGCACACCATAACATTCCATATGTACATATGTTAATAACTCACAACAGAAAGTGTAATGACATAAGATTCTATACAGACAGGATCATCCATTCTAAGTCAACCCATGAAAACTATATACATATGTATTCAAAACTTCGCCAACTTGACAAAATGTAAATACATAATAAAAAGGTGAAGGCGGGTCTCGTACGTGAGACACAAGGGCTGATTCTCTCAAAACCTTAGTTGTTCCATACAGACTTCACTGAGGCTGGGTCTGGACTTCTCTTGGCTTACCTACAAACACATGAATGAGCGTGAGCGAAAGCCCAGTGAATAATATCAAATCAAATACAGAAGTTACATAACAATGTAGAACAACATGTTCCAAACGGCCTTGGGCCCAATTCATATTTCTATTTAACAGATATATAACTATACGAAATTCAAATCAAGTGACTGTAGTTCCAAACATTCTGGCCTTTGGCCCATTCAGATTTTCATTCATGTCAGAATGGCCTTCGGCCCATTCATTTATGTCAAAATGGCCTTAGGCCCATTCATTTCTGTCAAAATGGCCTTCGGCCCATTCGTTTACGTCAAAACGGCCTTCGGCCCATACATTCGTGTCAAAACGGCCTTCGGCCCACTCATTCATGTCAAAACGACCTTAGGTCCATTCATACATGTCCAAACGACCTTCGGTCCACTCATTTCTATCAAAACGACCTTCGGTCCATTCATTTCTGTCAAAACAACCTTCGGTCCATTCGTTCACGTCAAAACGGCCTTCGGCCCATACATTCGTGTCAAAATGGCCTTCGGCCCACTCATTTATGTCAAAACGGCCTTCGGCCCATTCATTTACGTCAAAACGGCCTTCGGCCCATACATTCGTGTCAAAACGACCTTAGGTCCATTCACTTATGTCAAAACGGCCTTCGGCCCACTCATTCATGTCAAAACGACCTTCGGTCAATTCATTTCTATCAAAACGACCTTCGATCCATTCATTTCTATCAAAACGACCTTCGGTCCATTCATTTCTATCATGTCAAACTTTTGTCCACAATCCCAATTAACAACTCATAAAGCTTATAAGGGAAATAAACAATTGGACATTGACAAGCTTTCAAATATCGATATTACTCACAGTGATCGGCTTGTGGATTTGCCCTGGAGCTTGACCCTACACATTTCATGAACACACAAGGGGTCACTAACAGTTCAATCCGTTCTTTGATTCACATATTCCTTTTTAGGCTTTATTCTTATCTCATTAACTCATTTACAATGCTTAACATATGCCTAAGAGTGCTTACAAGCGAAAGAGAACGAAAAACGAAACACAGAACAAGCATACAAAATTTCAGAGAACAGGGTCCCCGTTCGAGCGTCCATTACCCCGCTCGAGCGAACCCAAGAGGCCTGCAAAAGTACTGGTTACTTCAAAATTACGCTCGAGCGTGAGTTAGGGAGCTCCAGCGGAAAGCCTGTCTACGTAGCTCCCTCGCTCGAGCGTGAACTAACCCACTCGAGCGGACACCAAGTCTGTAAAAAGTACTGGGAGCACGTTTTTCCCGCTCGAGCGTCCATTACCCCGCTCGAGTGGACATCAAAATTCTGGGTTTCCCAGATTGTGTTCTTGAGCTCAATTCGACCTTCAAGTTAACATTTCTTGCATGCAATGGCTCAAATCTCAAATATAATTATACTAACATGGCGCCAATGCAAGATTATAACATTATGAAGCTCAATTTCTTGATTTATCTACATGCATGTCCCAAAATATGTCAAACTCAACACCAACATAACAAACTCATGCATTCAAGCTCATATCTTCTCAAATTGTACATGCATGTGATGAATTAGCCACATTCCCAACTTAGATAACACAAATGGTGATCAAAACATGGGTTTCCTTTAACATTTCACATGGATTATACACAATTGTGTTCAAACATGCAATTTCAAAGTAAGTTCTTACATGCATGCACATATTAAGCTCCAATTCAACAAATCCAACACAAATTCGTTTCAATCTTACACTTGATCACCAAATTAGCTTGAACACATAAAATTACAAACTATAATCCAAGAATTACTCACCTAGAAGCTTTGATCTTCTAAGCTCTAGTCAACTCTTAAGCTAAATCTCCAAAATTTCCAAGCTTTAAGTCAAATTATGCAATTCTCTCATTCTCTCTTCCTAAGGCCGACCCTCTCTTCTCACTCTTGAGTCAGCATCAGCCAAAATGATATAAGGAAGGAGAATTGACTATAATAAGGTCCCTATTTAATCCCACTCAACATATTATTTCAATATAAAATAATTGGGCATTTAATTCATCAATTTAATCGATTTAATCTGACCCGAATTATTTTCAATTAAATTTCACCGTAGGTTCTAAAAATTATGCCAATCACAATGGCGTAATCGATTTCAGGTTTTGTGGCCGATAAGGCCTCCAATTTAATTTCCAAAGCAGATTATTCGAACAGATATTCCTACGGTGAACAGATAGAACTTCGAAATCACATATATTCACAAAATGGCACATAAAATCATATTAAACACATCATCATACTCGTATTAAGGACCAATTAGCATACTACAGAACAGGGGTATTACAGTCTTCCCCCCTTTAGGAAGTTTGGTCCCTCAAACTTATTTTACCTTTAGTCGAACACAATTCGGAACTCCTTTCATTCAACGGTTCCAATCCTTTTTGATAGCCATGTACTTAGTCTCAAAATCGAGCAACACTCTGTTCTCAATCAGTCAAGGACTTACCTTTTCTTCCATACAGGCTTGTATGGTGCCATACCGAAACTAGAGTGTGAGCCATTGTTGTAAACAAAGTTTGCCAATGATGGATAGATTTTTCCAATTTCCCGAAGATCTAAAATACACATTTGGAGCATTTCTCTTAGAGTCTAAATAGCTCTTTCTGATTATACATCGATTTATGGATGGAAAGTAGCGCTGAATCCCAGTTTAGTTCTCATCGCCTTTTGAAGGCTTGACAGAATTCAAACACATTTTAGGATTTCTGTCTAAACAATAAATACTGGGACCCCATACAACAAGCAACCTTATTGATGTAAACAGTGGCTAGTCTACAAGCATCATACGAAAATTTCACAGGGAGGAAATGAACAAACTTAGTAATTCTGTACACAATAACCCAAACGGGACTTATACTTGGGCGTCCAAGGCAGCCTCACAACGAAATTGTAGTCACATATTTCTATTTCCATTCCGAAATAGAGGCAGAGATTGTAGTAGTTCTGCCAATATCTGTTATTCAACTTTGCCTTGTTGGCACCGAAAACATTTAGGCACTAATTCAACAATTTCTTCTTTACAATAGGTCGCCAACATATTTATTTCTAATGCTAACTAACTTTACCCTAGAAGTTCGGTTCATTTCCTTGTCACAGAAGTTCAATTCGTTCTTCAATAATCCCGCAATTTACAACCCAATTCAGTACTTAGTTTAGTGACTCATCATAGTCATCCAAGGTCAATCAAAAGTTTTTCAGGAACACAAAGTGGATCCAGATACACATTCCCGAACCAACAAAGGATAACAACAAAACAATCCACCACACGACATACGTAACTCATATATCCCCATAGCACCAATTGTAAAGCACAAGAACATCGAAGCAGTCAACTTTTAACACAATACACGTGTTCTCAATTCATTCAATTCCCCGTTCCATCAAGTCTCTCCATATTATCTGATAGTTATCGAAAGCATAAGGCAATTCACGTATTAATCCCCACGGCGTCAAAGGTAGTATTAAAAATAGTCAAACACGCGTTAAACACAATTTACACATTCTCAGAGCCCCAATTGCAGAATATAATGGCACTGAGCAGTTATTTACACAAGACGTACTGAATCCACACACTTTCGAATAATCAGGGTTTTTCAAAGCTTCTTTGGATGTTAATAACATCTACATGATCTCAAGAGATGACATTTGGGACAAAGCAAACAAATAATCGCCTCGGGACCAAAGCACACCTGTTCACGACCGTCGGTGGCCGGCCCGAGATCGATTAGACAAACCCACCCGTACAAGATCGTCGGTGGCAAAAGAGATATCTCAACAAGGGTGCTACATAGGCTTAATGTCCCCTAGCACGAAGGGACGCTCCAAGAATGTCATTAAAACAAACATAATACCATTTACTTTAACCTGATTTCCCAAAATCTGATAACATTGAAGCAACTACTCTCCTTTACAAAACATATTCTGATCAGTCAAAGACAAATATTCAGTACTGCTTATAATCAAATCAATCTGCCATCATCGGTCCCCATAGCGTCAACCAACAAGGATGGGACAATACACAAGCATCGTTCCTTAAGACACCTAATCACGGGATTTGTACAATTCGGCTCATTTTCAACGCATATGTCCTCGATAGTTGGGGGTTGGTTCTCAATGGTGTTCATGGTTAGATCAATCTGTCATAGCCCACAAAAGGTCTTTCAAATAGGTCAAGTACTCTAAACAAATTCAAGTTTTGGGTCTATCAGTTTTTCTGCCAAGAATATTCTGGCTATTTATTTACAAGCAATCCTCAATCTCTTTTTACAAAATTAAATTAGATAGAGGGTCTTATCAAACCAATCCCGACACAGGCCTTGCCAAATTAAATCAAACAAAGGTTCTATCAGATCGAATCAGATAAAAATTTTCTCAAACAGGGCACATTCAGTTCTGTAAGGCATACTTCGTCTGCTTAGGTACATGGGTGATGGTTTCTCAACTGCCCTAAGTTCATCAGTTCTCAAGGTCATATCAGAATCATTCACCACAATAGTTCATATCAAAGTGTTTCAAATCAGGTACAATACGGTATTGTCTACATAAATTCGGGGGTAGTCACATATGCATAGAGTTATTTGTATCGGGAGGTACGTATCATAATTAGTATAGCAGTTCTCAAATAAGTCTTATATGCAAGAACATGGTGCACAGTAACACATTAAACAGAGTTCCTCAGGTACACATAGTATAGGATTGTTACGCAAAAGTTCCAAATTAGCCACAAAAACATAGGTTTATGAGTTGAGCCCAATGTAGTCACGTAATCCAGTCAACTTTCTACCAATCAAAACACATGGTCTCACAATTATAGAGTTCATCATTTAGGGTGCTCAACTCAGTCACACGATCACAGAATCATACTTCCAGTGGTTTAGTCATTGAAACAGTAATATAACAAATCACCCTAAGCATAGGTTCAGATGTACATGTGCATGTGCAGAGTTAATCGATACCCCAATACGCATTTCACAAATTTCCCCAAATGGGACATACACATTCAATGAATACAGTCTCGATCTTGTGGGTCCAACCAATCTAAATACACATGCAGCAGATACGAAAGGATATGCCGATTCGAATCAAGCAAAGATGTACACATGTACTAATTCAAAATCAATCAACACACAAGCATTCGTTTGTAAACAATATAGATACCCGGGATAACAATCATAGTATTCTGAGTGCTTTCTAGGATGAGTGTAATTACTCTATCCTAAGTAGTAATTTCTACCACTGGTACGAATTTAGCTGAGGCAGAACATTTATTCACATTGCTCAGTTCGGGAACAATCCCTTACCATATGGTCCATTTTACCACACCTATAACAAGCTCCTGAAATTCAACAATGACCCCCCGGCGTTTCTTACACTGGTGGTGGCAAAAGTTCTTGCCATAGCAGCAACTGATGTTGTTGTCTTAAGATCTCTGTCATTTCTTGTACCATTCTTCCCAGTCTATCAAATCGAGCTGTGGAAGAGCTTTCCAATTCATATGCCCTTAATTTAACCACCCTCTACACAAACTCTCATTAAACCTTGCCAATTACTGGGATGTCCAATACAAAATAAACACAGATACACATGGGTACATTTGCACATAGGCACATTGTTATATTCTCATTTCACATATCGTACGCAATAAATCACATACGTAACAGATAATTGCATACTTATCAAATATCGCATGCTGAACATTTAATAAGTAATTATATACTCAAATCATGTTCATGTTTCACATAGGCACCCATTAGCAGAATCGAATGCACATAAGCAACTTTTCATGGTTCATATGTTCATGTACGTGCACTATAACAAAACAAATTTTATTGTACACAGTAGCATAACAATTCATATCTCATATTCAAATCATGTGTGGTATTTCCTTTAGCGTAACATATCATGTTGGTCAGGCATAACAAGTTCCATAATGGAACCTTCGGTACCGGGTAACATATCTCATTCATAAGCCACGGTATTGTTTCCCCCGGGCGAGGGCTTCTACTAAGGATACTACAATTGCATTCGAAGAAAATTTAGACAGTCATTCACTCATGCAAAACATAGTATTTCAGGGAACTTGTCATTTCATATCATTAGAAAATAAATAAAGTTCACCATTTGATTAAACTTGCATTAGACTTTATACAAAAGATTCACAAGTATGCATATACTAGAGAGCATACATATTCCAATGGTTTACAATGCAAGCAATTCACGAATTTATAACACATAACTGTTCATATTGAAACACTTAAGCATATTCTTGATGCCTTCAGATTTATATTTATCACATGAATGCATCCTAGATCTTATCTAGACACTTATTGCTCTTTTTGGACAAGTGTGTGAGTTATTAACTCGTGCTCTGATACCACTCTGTCAAAGCGACCCGAACCCGCCCCTATGGGTTAAGACCATAACCGGCCAATAATCACGAGATTACCTACGGCCTCAAACCAAATAAGACAAGACTTATAGCGATCCCGGGTTTACCCTTGTTGTACAGTGATCCGGACATGTGTCCGTGAAGGTTGGTAGTTGTTTATTTCCTAGTTTGCATCCTCTTTACTTTGTATTTTGAGTTATGGGATGTGTTGGGCAGGTTTGTTACAGGTTGGTTGCGTTTGGGAGCCTAGTGTTGCTGCCCAGATTTTTGGTCCTTCGCTCGAGCGAGGAGTTTGTCGCTCGAGCGAGGAGTAGTGTTGCCCCGGTTCTGGACCTGAGAGTTGTAGTTTCTGGCTCGAGCGAGCTTTTCGTGGCTCGAGCGGTCTGGGTTTTTCTTCGCTCGATCGAGAACTTCTTGGCTCGAGCGAGAGTTTTCTGTGTCTGGTCGCTCGAGCGACCAATCCTTCGCTCGAGCGAGCGTGTTTTATATCAGCGGACAGCAGCGATTTTAAACTTAACTTTTTCACTTTCTTTTGCATCCAAAACCTAAATCCGAGACCCTCTCACTCTAAACTTACACTCTCTCTAAGATTTCATCTCCCTAGAGTGTGAATCTAGCCTAGGGCCTTTATTAAAAAGATAGAGGGTGTTGAGAGCTTCGTTTTAATCTGAAAAAGTTTGGATTTGGAGCAAGTTGATCTTGGAGTCTTCATCTCCTTTTGGGCTAAAACTTCGAGGTAGGGATATCCTACTCCTCTCTATGGGTTTTGTCTTTAAATTTTGGTATTTTGAGATGTTGGGCTTGGTTTGGTAATTTTGTGAAAGTTTGGGGCTTTTGTGTAATTTTACAAAAGTTGGGGTTTTATTCATAATAAACCTAGATGCATGTTTGGCATAGAAAAATAGAATGATTGTTGAATCATTGATGAAAATGGGACCTAAGGGTTGAAATGGTAATTATGGAAAATGGCCTAATTACATTGTTTAATTAATTGGGATAATTAATTGGTGAGAAATGAGGAAATGAAATGTTGATTGAATATCCATTTGTGCATTTATTTTCTGTTTTAGAAATAACTGCTTTGGGCTATCGGTGGAGGATAGTCGAGATTGTTGTAGACAATGCATGATGATTAGGTAAACGGAAACTAATCAATGGAATGTGTCATGGAACTTGACGGTTGATAGAATACATTAATTGTGTGTATTGTGTGATTGTATATAGAACCAATGTGTTTATATACGTTATGTGTAGAGGAGGAGATAGGGGATGTACTCCGCGGTTTAGGGGAAGATAGGGGATGTACCTCTAAACCGGATAGGTATTGGGAGGAGATAGGGGATGAACTCCGTAGACAGAGCTCATATGCTTGTCTAGAGAAGTGAAGATAGAGCTCATATGCTTATCTTTGTGAAGTGAAGTGTGGATACAGCTTGTATGCTTATCTGTGGATATTGTTGATATACATATCTGTTGTAGAGTGTGGATACAGCTTGTATGCTTATCTGTGGATATTGTCGATATACATATCTGTTGAGAATGTGGATATAGCTTTTATGCTTATCTGAATGTGAGATATAGTTTTTTTTTATACATATCTGTGGAAATGATAATAGAGCTAGCATGCTTATCTATTGAAAAGGGAAAATGAAAAGTAATTGGGACTTGTAAGTCGTTGACATAAATATGTAATTTATGTGATTGTATCAGTGTTGACCAACTATCAATTGCTAATGTTTTAGTCATTGTCCATGGTTGGTTTAGTGTATTTCTACTGGGCTGTGGCTCACCCTATATGGGAATATCATTTTCAGGTACAGGAAGCATGCCACCTCCAAGGACATAGCTGGGAGGCTAGTGGCGGGCATAGTTTTGTCGTTTTACTTTTGATGTATTACATGTAATTTCAAGCCAAGGGCTTAATGTGTAAACGAGTTAGAACTCTTTGTTGTAACCAAGTGTTAACTTGGAAAGCTGTAAGCCCGTAGGGCATTTTGTTATGAGGTTAACATGTAATACTTATGTCTTGGAATTCTAATGAATGAAAGGAATGCGGTTAGTTTATATGTAAATGCATGTCTTATCTGATGGGTTTAATGTTATTATTTTGAGGGTGTTACAACTTGGTATCAGAGCGTACCGGGTTCGAATACTTTGGGTACGTGGGAAGTGATTAGGATCACAATGGGTTTGTCTCGCTTGATAGAGACGTAGATGTAGTACCATATGCTATGTGTTTATTTGATAACATGCTTATGTGACTATGTGGGTATGGGATTTAATTTCTAGGAAATTGATTGGATCCTTGAGTTTCTGGGAGTCTTGTTGGAAAAGCACTTGATCAATGCTATTTCTAACCGGAACTCTAGTAACGCCTCGGGACTATCATTATCCGGAAATGAAATTCGTAAGTGCTTATGTGTTTATGTGCTTATGTGGAGTGAATTACAGTTGTCCATGCATTAGGACGTGAGTGATTAGTTTCGGCACACCTATGAATGTGCTAACGTTCTGTGTTGCCTTTATTAGGATGTCAGGACGAGGAAGAGGTGCTAGGCGTGGTAGACCTGCGAGGCAGGAAGTACCGTTACAGGGTGAGATTCCGGCAGTGCAGGAGGGAGTTGGGCAGGCCAATGTGGCCGAGCCAGTGGGTCAGCAGGCTATGGGTGCCTTGGCCAGAGAGATAGCGGGAGCTTTGGGTATTCTTAGAGCTGGGAATCAGGCAGCTGAGACAGGGCCTTCCTTCTTGAAGAGGGAGTTCTTTCGGTGTAATCCGGACGAGTTTATCGGGGATACTAAAGAGCCGCTTAAGGCAGATGAATGGCTCGAACAGACAACGAAGACGTTTGAGATGCTTGGCGTCGAGGACGGAGCACTGAAAGTGACCTTGGCATCCTTTCAACTGAAGGGAGATGCGGGTCAATGGTGGAAGTACGAGAAAGCTCGTGTTGGTGGTACTTGGGAGGCGTTTGTGAATGCTTTTCAGGAGAGGTTCTTATCAGCAGCAGCTAGGGAGAAGCTGAGGGATCAGTTTAGCCGGCTTAATCAGCAGGGCTTGTCAGTGGCTGAGTTTGAGGCTACTTTTACCAGTCTGTCTAGGTTTGCACCTGAACTAGTGGCGTCTGAGGAACGCCGTTGCTATGAGTTTGAGCGGAAGTTGAGGCGGGGCCTCAAGTTGAGAGTTGGTGGGTCTTATATTCGAGAGTATAGACACCTAGTGGATGCTGCAGCTCATATGGAGCTTATGATGCAGGAGGAGGATGAGGGTCAGAGAGGCTCCAAGAGGAGCCAGGATAGTCAGAGTGATGGCAGGAGACAGAAGGGTAATAACCCTCAGCAGTCTCAGGGTGCAGTCTCTAGATCGACCTTTCCAGTGCCTAGTGTAGGCTCGGGGAGAGGCAGTCAGGGAGAATTCACCTGTTACAAGTGTGGCCAGCTGGGTCACAAGGTATCTGTTTGCCCGCAGAAGGGTGGGGGTCAGAAAGCTGCTTCTTCTTCAGCTAGACCGCAGAGTCAGAGTTTGGGCAGGGGGCAGCTCTTGACTTGTTATCAGTGTGGACAACCTGGGCACATGAAGAGGTTTTGCCCACAGTTGAGTGCCACTTCGGGAGCGTCTGGTTCTAGGCAGACGCAGGGTTTTCAGCCAGCTCAGTCTGTGCAGGCCTCGAGGGCCAATCCGGGAGCTTCGTCATCCCAGTCTGTGCAGCAGTCTTTTGCTCTGAGAGGTGAGCAGGTAGACCAGGGGCCTACGGGGCGCGTGTATGCTGTTACCGCGCAGGATTTAGTACCAGCTCCATCAGTAGTGAGAGGTACTTTTCTGTTTTGCAACTCGGTTGCTAATGTGTTGATAGACACGGGTGCATCTCATTCTTTTGTATCTGCTGCATTTGCATCTGTTTTGGAATTGGAGTTAGCACAGTTAGCATCTCCTATTTGTGTGGTATCGCCTTTGGGCGGTGAGTTGATCCTGAAACAGGGTGTTAGAGGATGTGATATTGAGGTCGCCGATTATAGGCTTCCTTTTCCGTTTGTTGTCATGCCCATGAAGGGTTTTGATGTTATTTTGGGTATGGACTGGCTATCGTCATACCGGGCTGTTATTGATTGCTACCGCCAGAGGGTCACGTTATGTACCTTGAGCGGGGAGTGGTTCCATTTCTTGGGAGACCGGGTTGGTAGTGTTTTGCCACCGGGGTATGATTCGCGAGGGCGAAGTGAGCTTAGTAGTCTACTTGCTAGCTTTGAGAGTGGTGAGAGTGGTGAGACCCAGCATGTATTGCCGAGGGTGGTTTGTGAGTATTCGGATGTCTTTCCCGAAGATCTTGTTAGTTTGCCACCTCACCGAGAGATAGAGTTCTCTATTGATTTAGTGCCTGGTACGGCCCCGATTTCTATGGCACCTTACCGTTTTGCCCCAGCAGAGTTGGTTGAGTTGAAAGTTCAGCTCCAGGAATTGCTTGATAAGGGCTTTGTTCGCCCTAGTGTTTCACCGTGGGGAGCACCGGCACTCTTTGTTAAAAAGAAAGATGGTGCCTTGAGATTGTGTATAGACTACCGGAAGTTGAATCGGGCTACGGTTAAGAATAAGTACCCTATGCCCCGTATAGATGATTTGTTTGACCAGTTGAAGGGTTCCCGTTGTTTCTCTAAGATAGACTTGAGATCGGGTTACCATCAGTTGAGGGTCAGGGAGGAAGATATTCCTAAGACGGCATTCCGTACGCGGTATGGCCATTACGAGTTTCTGGTGACGCCATTTGGGCTTACCAATGCACCGGCAGTCTTTATGGACTTGATGAACCGGATTTTTCGGGAGTTCTTAGACCGATTTGTGGTTGTTTTCGTGGACGATATCCTTATCTATTCGTCTTCTGAGGAGGAGCACGAGGCACACTTGAGAGTGGTGCTTGAGTTACTTAGAGCCCATAGGCTGTATGCCAAGTTTGGGAAG
This sequence comes from Camellia sinensis, assembly GCF_055761805.1. Classification (NCBI taxonomy): domain Eukaryota; kingdom Viridiplantae; phylum Streptophyta; class Magnoliopsida; order Ericales; family Theaceae; genus Camellia; species Camellia sinensis. Next base: position 69,552,879 of record NC_138972.1, read on the forward strand.
TGTGAGTTCTGGCTGAGGGAAGTCAAATTCTTAGGCCACGTGGTATCCGGGGAAGGGGTGTCTGTTGATACGTCCAAGGTTGAGGCAGTGCAAGATTGGGCACAGCCTAAGAGTGTGTTTGAGATCCGCAGTTTTCTGGGATTAGCTGGGTATTACCGTCGGTTTGTGAAAGATTTCTCCAGGTTAGCGTCACCGTTGACTAGACTGACTCGGAAGGGAGTCAAGTTTGTGTGGAGTGAGACTTGTGAAAAGTCGTTCCAAGAGCTGAAAGTTAGATTGACCACCGCTCCGGTATTGATTATTCCGGAGAGAGGGTTGGGTTATGCGGTTTATTGTGATGCCTCACGAGAGGGTTTGGGTTGTGTGTTGATGCAAGAGGGGAAAGTGGTAGCTTATGGCTCACGTCAGTTGAAAATACACGAGAAGAATTACCCTACACACGACCTAGAGTTAGCAGCTGTGATCTTTGCCTTGAAAATCTGGAGGCACTACCTTTATGGTGAGAGGTTCGAGGTATTCTCGGATCATAAGAGTTTGAAGTATCTGTTTACACAGAAAGACTTGAATCTGAGGCAGAGGAGATGGATGGAGTTCATCGAGGATTATGATTTTGAGTTACATTATCATCCGGGAAAGGCCAATGTTGTGGCCGATGCCCTTAGTAGGAAGACCATTAGTGATGTTGCTAGTATAGCCATCCGGGAATGGGTGATGTTGGGAGCACTTGGCGAGTTTGATTTGCTACTGGGCGAATCTGTTGAGGCTGCGGCCTTGTTTTCTGTTGTTGCGCAGCCTACACTTGTGATTAGAGTGTTAGAGGCACAGAGAGGTGACCTTGAGGTAGAATCCCTCCGAGAGAAGATCTCCAGTGGGAAAGTTGAGAAGGGTTTGACGGTGTATCCCGACCTGAGTGTGAGATACCGAGACCGTTTGTTTGTACCGGAGGCTTGCCGAGAGGAAGTACTCCGAGAGTTTCACCATTCGCGCCTTGCGGTGCATCCGGGAGGTACTAAGATGTATCTGGATTTGGGTCGCCAGTTTTGGTGGCGGGGTATGAAGAGAGATGTGGCTGTTTTCGTATCGAAGTGCCTTACTTGCCAGCAAGTGAAGGCCGAGCATCAGAGGCCAGCGGGTTTGTTGCAACCCTTGCCTATTGCCGAGTGGAAGTGGGAGCATGTCACTATGGACTTCGTTGTAGGTCTTCCGAGGACTCAGCGGGGTAGTGATGCTATTTGGGTGGTTGTAGACCGGTTGACTAAGTCGGCGCACTTTATTCCTATGCGCGTGAGAGATTCGGTAGATCATCTTGCCGATTTGTATATTCGGGACGTAGTGAGATTGCACGGGGTCCCAGTGACGATTGTCTCAGATAGAGATCCTCGTTTTACTGCTAGGTTGTGGCAGAGTTTGCAGAGTGCCTTGGGCACTAAGTTGACCTTTAGTACGGCTTATCATCCTCAGACTGACGGGCAGTCCGAGCGTACTATTCAGATCCTCGAGGATATGCTTCGGGGTTGTGTCCTGGATTTCAGTGGGACGTGGGAGAGGCACTTGCCATTGGTAGAGTTTGCCTACAACAACAGTTTTCAGTCTAGCGTCGGTATGGCACCGTTTGAGGCCTTGTATGGCCGACCGTGTAGGTCTCCAGTGTGTTGGGCCGAGGTGGGTGATGCACCTTTGTTGGGTCCGGAGTTGGTTAGGGAGACGACGGAGAAAGTTGAGCTTATCCGTAGGAGGCTTGTTACAGCCCAGAGTCGACAAAAGAGTTATGCCGACCGTAGGAGGAGGCCTTTGGCGTTTGAGGTAGGTGATCATGTCTTTCTGAAGATATCACCTAGGCGAGGCCTGATGAGGTTTGGGAAGAGTGGGAAGTTGTCCCCTCGGTTTATAGGTCCTTTTGAGATCCTTGAGAGGATAGGTGAGGTTGCTTATCGGTTAGCCTTACCGCCGCAGTTGTCCGGAGTGCATGACGTGTTTCATGTGAGTATGCTTCGGAAGTATGAGCCAGATCCATCACATGTGTTGGATTGGACTGATTTAGAGGTAGATGAGGATGCCTCGTATGAGGAGAGACCGGTTCGGGTCTTGGATAGGCGGGATCAGGTCCTGCGTGGTAAAACCATTCCTTTGGTGAAAGTCTTGTGGAAACATCACGGAGTGGAGGAAGCCACTTGGGAACGTGAGTTGGAAGTCCGAGAGAAATATCCGGACTTGTTTATTGATATGTAATTTTGTATTTAAATTTTGCATTTTGTTGAACTTAAGAGCTTTTATATATGTCTTAAGTTGTGAAACATTGAAAATGTTTTGGTTATTGGAAGTATGTTTTGGAACTTGCCTCATATGGAAGTTGAATGTAACATTATATGTGTTAAGTATATTGTTGACATTGGAAAGTTAGTGCATAATGTTAGTGCATGTTAATAATACATATGTTTGTGATATGTCTCTTGTTAAAGGGATGGGATGACCGGTAATGGGTCGAATTGTTGAATGTTAAATTGTAACATTGTCTAAAATGAAGGAAAACTTGTTTTGAAAACTTGTGCTTAATTTCGGGGGCGAAATTCTTTAAGGGGGGGAGGTTATAGCGATCCCGGGTTTACCCTTGTTGTACAGTGATCCGGACATGTGTCCGTGAAGGTTGGTAGTTGTTTATTTCCTAGTTTGCATCCTCTTTACTTTGTATTTTGAGTTATGGGATGTGTTGGGCAGGTTTGTTACAGGTTGGTTGCGTTTGGGAGCCTAGTGTTGCTGCCCAGATTTTTGGTCCTTCGCTCGAGCGAGGAGTTTGTCGCTCGAGCGAGGAGTAGTGTTGCCCCGGTTCTGGACCTGAGAGTTGTAGTTTCTGGCTCGAGCGAGCTTTTCGTGGCTCGAGCGGTCTGGGTTTTTCTTCGCTCGATCGAGAACTTCTTGGCTCGAGCGAGAGTTTTCTGTGTCTGGTCGCTCGAGCGACCAATCCTTCGCTCGAGCGAGCGTGTTTTATATCAGCGGACAGCAGCGATTTTAAACTTAACTTTTTCACTTTCTTTTGCATCCAAAACCTAAATCCGAGACCCTCTCACTCTAAACTTACACTCTCTCTAAGATTTCATCTCCCTAGAGTGTGAATCTAGCCTAGGGCCTTTATTAAAAAGATAGAGGGTGTTGAGAGCTTCGTTTTAATCTGAAAAAGTTTGGATTTGGAGCAAGTTGATCTTGGAGTCTTCATCTCCTTTTGGGCTAAAACTTCGAGGTAGGGATATCCTACTCCTCTCTATGGGTTTTGTCTTTAAATTTTGGTATTTTGAGATGTTGGGTTTGGTTTGGTAATTTTGTGAAAGTTTGGGGCTTTTGTGTAATTTTACAAAAGTTGGGGTTTTATTCATAATAAACCTAGATGCATGTTTGGCATAGAAAAATAGAATGATTGTTGAATCATTGATGAAAATGGGACCTAAGGGTTGAAATGGTAATTATGGAAAATGGCCTAATTACATTGTTTAATTAATTGGGATAATTAATTGGTGAGAAATGAGGAAATGAAATGTTGATTGAATATCCATTTGTGCATTTATTTTCTGTTTTAGAAATAACTGCTTTGGGCTATCGGTGGAGGATAGTCGAGATTGTTGTAGACAATGCATGATGATTAGGTAAACGGAAACTAATCAATGGAATGTGTCATGGAACTTGACGGTTGATAGAATACATTAATTGTGTGTATTGTGTGATTGTATATAGAACCAATGTGTTTATATACGTTATGTGTAGAGGAGGAGATAGGGGATGTACTCCGCGGTTTAGGGGAAGATAGGGGATGTACCTCTAAACCGGATAGGTATTGGGAGGAGATAGGGGATGAACTCCGTAGACAGAGCTCATATGCTTGTCTAGAGAAGTGAAGATAGAGCTCATATGCTTATCTTTGTGAAGTGAAGTGTGGATACAGCTTGTATGCTTATCTGTGGATATTGTTGATATACATATCTGTTGTAGAGTGTGGATACAGCTTGTATGCTTATCTGTGGATATTGTCGATATACATATCTGTTGAGAATGTGGATATAGCTTTTATGCTTATCTGAATGTGAGATATAGTTTTTTTTTATACATATCTGTGGAAATGATAATAGAGCTAGCATGCTTATCTATTGAAAAGGGAAAATGAAAAGTAATTGGGACTTGTAAGTCGTTGACATAAATATGTAATTTATGTGATTGTATCAGTGTTGACCAACTATCAATTGCTAATGTTTTAGTCATTGTCCATGGTTGGTTTAGTGTATTTCTACTGGGCTGTGGCTCACCCTATATGGGAATATCATTTTCAGGTACAGGAAGCATGCCACCTCCAAGGACATAGCTGGGAGGCTAGTGGCGGGCATAGTTTTGTCGTTTTACTTTTGATGTATTACATGTAATTTCAAGCCAAGGGCTTAATGTGTAAACGAGTTAGAACTCTTTGTTGTAACCAAGTGTTAACTTGGAAAGCTGTAAGCCCGTAGGGCATTTTGTTATGAGGTTAACATGTAATACTTATGTCTTGGAATTCTAATGAATGAAAGGAATGCGGTTAGTTTATATGTAAATGCATGTCTTATCTGATGGGTTTAATGTTATTATTTTGAGGGTGTTACAAGACTCATCAGAGTAAAAGGGGCCAAACAGAAGCAAATTTAAAACTTTGTCCATAGAGCCGTGCTTATATGCACACCATAACATTCCATATGTACATATGTTAATAACTCACAACAGAAAGTGTAATGACATAAGATTCTATACAGACAAGATCATCCATTCTAAGTCAACCCATGAAAACTATATACAGACGTATTCAAAACTTCGCCAACCTGACAAAATGTAAATACATAACAAAAGGGCGAAGACGGGTCTCGTGCGTGAGACACAAGGGCTGACTCTCTCAACACCTTAGTTGTTCCATACAGACTTCACTGAGGCTGGGTCTGGACTTCTCTTGGCTTACCTACAAACACATGAATGAGCGTGAGCGAAAGCCCAGTGAATAATATCAAATCAAATACAGAAGTTATATAACAATGTAGAACAACATGTTCCAAACGGCCTTGGGCCCAATTCATGTTTCTATTTAATAGATATATAACTATACGAAATTCATATCAAGTGACTGTAGTTCCAAACATTCTGGCCTTTGGCCCATTCAGATTTCCATTCATGTCAGAACGGCCTTCGACCCATTCATTTATGTCAAAACGGCCTTAGGCCCATTCATTTCTGTCAAAATGGCCTTCAGCCCATTCGTTTACGTCAAAACGGCCTTCGGCCCATACATTCGTGTCAAAACGGCCTTCGGCCCACTCATTCATATCAAAACGACCTTAGGTCCATCATGCATATCCAAACGACCTTCGGTCCACTCATTTCTATCAAACGACCTTCGTTCCATTCATTTCTGTCAAAACGACCTTCGATCCATTCGTTCACGTCAAAACGGCCTTTGGCCCATACATTCGTGTCAAAATGGCCTTCGGCCCACTCATTTATGTCAAAACGGCCTTCGGCCCATTCATTTACGTCAAAACGGCCTTCGGCCCATACATTCGTGTCAAAACGACCTTAGGTCCATTCACTATGTCAAAACGGCCTTCGGCCCACTCATTTATGTCAAAACGACCTTCGGTTAATTCATTTCTATCAAAACGACCTTCGATCCATTCATTTCTATCAAAACGACCTTCGGTCCATTCATTTCTATCATGTCAAACTTTTGTCCACAATCCCAATTAACAACTCATAAAGCTTATAAGGGAAATAAACAATTGGACATTGACAAGCTTTCAAATATCGATATTACTCACAGTGATCGGCTTGTGGATTTACCCTGGAGCTTGACCCTACACATTTCATGAACACACAAGGGGTCACTAACAGTTCAATCCGTTCTTTATTCCACATATTCCTTTTTAGGCTTTATTCTTATCTCATTAACTCATTTACAATGCTTAACATATGCCTAAGAGTGCTTACAAGCGAAAGAGAACGAAAAACGAAACACAGAACGAGCATACAAAATTTCAGAGAATAGGGACCCCGCTCGAGTGTCCATTACCCCGCTCGAGCGAACCCAAGAGGCCTGCAAAAGTACTGGTTACTTCAAAATTACGCTCGAGCGTGAGTTAGGGAGCTCGAGCGGAAAGCCTGTCTACGTAGCTCCCTCGCTCGAGCGTGAACTAACCCACTCGAGCGGACACCAAGTCTATAAAAAGTACTGGGAGCACGTTTTTCCCGCTCGAGCGGACATCAAAATTCTGGGTTTCCCAGATTGTGTTCTTGAGCTCAATTCGACCTTCAAGTTAACATTTCTTGCATGCAATGGCTCAAATCTCAAATATAATTATACTAACATGGCGCCAATGCAAGATTATAACATTATGAAGCTCAATTTCTTGATTTATCTTCATGCATGTCCCAAAATATGTCAAACTCAACACCAACATAACAAACTCATGCATTCAAGCTCATATCTTCTCAAATTTTACATGCATGTGATGAATTAGCCACATTCCCAACTTAGATAACACAAATGGTGATCAAAACATGGGTTTCCTTAAACATTTCACATGGATTATACACAATTGTGTTCAAACATGCAATTTCAAAGTAAGTTCTTACATGCATGCACATATTAAGCTCCAATTCAACAAATCCAACACAAATTAGTTTCAATCTTACACTTGATCACCAAATTAGCTTGAACACATAAAATTACAAACTATAATCCAAGAATTACTCACCTAGAAGCTTTGATCTTCTAAGCTCTAGTCAACTCTTGAGCTAAATCTCCAAAATTTCCAAGCTTTAAGTCAAATTATGCAATTCTCTGTCTCTCTCTTCCTAAGGCCGACCCTCTCTTCTCACTCTTGAGTCAGCATCAGCCAAAATGATATAAGGAAGGAGAATTGACTATAATAAGGTCCCTATTTAATCCCACTCAACATATTATTTCAATATAAAATAATTGGGCATTTAATTCATCAATATAATCGATTTAATCTGACCCGAATCAATTTTCAATTAAATTTCACCGTAGGTTCTAAAAATTATGCCAATCACAATGGTGTAATCAATTTCGGGTTTTGTGGCCAATAAGGCCTCCAATTTAATTTCCAAAGCAGATTATTCAAACAGATATTCCTACGGTCAACAGATAGAACTTCGAAATCACATATATTCACAAAATGGCATATAAAATCATATTAAACACATCATCATACTCGTATTAAGGACCAATTAGCATACTACAGAACATGGGTATTACATTGGTTGTACAAAATTATGAAAGAAATTATTCAAAGGATATAAACATATTTACAATTATCATGCCTATCAATATACATCTAGAGAATGGGAAAGTTGTGAGCATGAAAAGATCATGAAGCACAGCCTGGTCTTTAGTTATTAAATAATCCAACTCAGAACCAGGATTCTCATCTAACAGAATCTTTTTAAGCAAAGAATCCAAATGTGGATTTTCAATAACCTCTTCAATATGAACTCACACAAGAGCTTTGACCATTATGAATGAAGTTAAAATGAAGAAACCATGTGATGTTTTGCTTTTTGTCAACTAGTTAGTACTTTGTTGAGTCAATGTAACTGTTTTTGTTCTTAAATACTCACCTGAAATTCTTCTACATATATGCAAGACTTTCTAGCAACAATTAAAGTAAGAACTATGTCAACACTAATCAATGCAAATTTCAAGAGATATTGGCATCAAATTAGAACATAGTGACAAAAGAATGACCATGAAAAGAGGGGAAAAAAAGTATAAAAAAATAAAAAGAAGAAAACAAAGAAAGTGATGGCAACATCACTCAGATTTTACATCTTGTGGATTGTTAGAATCTTCTTTGCTTATTACTACCTATATATGGAAGAAATTACATCTTGTGGATTGTTAGAATCTTCATTTCCATGGATTTTTTAACTCCTTACAATGAATCTAATCTACTCGTTAGAACAGCAATAACACCAGGAATACAAATCTATGTATTCCCTAAAATGAGTATGAGAATGCAAACAATAAGTTCATTATAACATTTTTATTCCAGTTTCAAATGCAAGACTAGTTTTCTTGTTAACTAATAGAATAGGGATTCTAATAGTGCCTTTAAGGTGCAACTCTCTCAAATACTACGCCCGATTTTCATTTGTGACACACACACACACACACACACACACACACCGGTGTCCTTTAATATTAATTGAATCAGATTACACTCAGTTGACATTTTTCTTGAAAAAACAACAAAAAACTACAATGCTATGAGCACAAAAATGTAAGTATTGAACATATTAAAGACCTTGGATAATGGATGGTAACTAAAACACAGTGGTAGATAACTATAAATGTAAGAAATAAGAACATTCCAAACTATACAGTCCGAGCAAACATTAACAATCTATATCCCGAAGGATAGTAACCTGGGTCCCATTGAAGATGGTAACGTACCCGCTCAAGAAAGCAAAGTGTACAGAGCCCTCCTAATTGATTGAAGGAGATATCCACGACAATATTCTGAACAATGCATTTAACAAGATTAACCTGCTATCAAAGAATCCAATATCTAAAAATATAAGTATGCATTACTAATAAGAAAATATATGTATACAAGTATGCACTACCAAAGGGTGGCTTGGCCCATATATAAGTATGCATACCAAACCACAAACCCTTTACCATTTGGCATAAGAGAAAAAAATAAAAATAAAGTCAAAAAATAAGAACAAGATGAGTACAAGAAGAGAAACATAACGATAACAATAAGCACCTCAATTGGTTAGGGAGGATGAGTTGTACACAAGACTACATTGAAAATATCGAAACTCAATAATCAAAACCACAAAAACCCAACTTAAAAAGGTATATTACCTTAAATGAGAATTCCATAACTTTGTGAACCCAGAAGAGAAATGGGACAGCATAGTATATTGGTGCACAATTATGTGCCAGTTCAAGCATAAACATGGCATTTATGAATGCCCAAAACCTTTTGGGTGAAAAAAAATTGTAGATCAAGAGGTTTTAAGATAAGTACAAGTAATGTTGAATACATGGGACCATTTGTTCCCAAGACAAGACAATACGGTATTGTTAAACCGTGAGGCAATTGGCATCAAGACGAGGAATCCTAAGAGTAAATGTACCCAGTCCTACATTTGTTTGGTTCAGGAATAGAATAAAGGAGCATTAAAGAGTGATTTTGTGTGTGTGTGTTTAAGGTGGGGGGGGGGGGGTGAGGTTAAATTCTGAGTATGGTATGCATCTTATGCTTTTCGAGTTGTTAAACCCCACATCTTTTGTTGTTAAAAAAATTAAATTAAATTAAAACACCCAATCAAAAGAATTCACAATTCTAGCATTCAATCAATTTAAATTCCCAAACAAAAGTTTCAATTATTCAATGTACACCAATTTATATGAATAATCAAAAGAAAATAAAATGCCCATGACATTTTTTTTTATTTCCAATAAAAAGAATTCAATTCAAATTCCCAAACAAAAGTTCCAATTATTCAATCCAAACCAATTTCTATCAATAATCAAAAGAAAATCAAATACCCAATAAATTTTAGTAATTTTCAAAATACCCAATCAAAAGAAATTACATCACTCACACACATTAAACAGAATCGATTTCAGAAATGGGGGAAACACAGAAAGGGGGAGACAGAGAGAGAGAAAGAGATGGAGAGAGACAGAGAAAGACAGATACATAGATAGACAGTGTCAGAGAGCGAGAGCGAGAGCGAGAGAGCGAGAGAGCGAGAGACGCACAGACGGACTGAGAAGCAGAGCGCGCGCGCGCGCGCGCGAGAGAGAGAGAGAGAGAGAGAGAGAGAGAGAGAGAACTTGTGATTCAAGGGCTGTGACGGTGGTGATTGGCGCCGGTGGCGGTGGTCGTCGCAATGTCGCCCATACAGTAGAATACGGTGAAGGGGCCTGAGTTCTGTGAGATTTGGTGAGGTGTGTGTGATACACTGTTGTTCACTTGTGTATAATACTGTTGCCTATAGATAAACGACCGGGTCCAAATTAATGAAGTGGTGCGCGAGTTGAAATTTCAAACTTTACCGACTAATTTTCTACTTAGTCGGGAAAGGAATGAATTATCACTCAACGACGACGAAAGTTTTGGTCGCTAAAAGTCCTATTTCGCGACTAAGTACTATTTTAGTCGGGAAAAATAAATATTACAGTTTAAATTTTTTTTTTTTAACCTAAATTGTCTACTAACAGTGACTAATATCCTATTTAGTCACTGAAAATTTTAATTTTTGCCGACTAAATTTAAATTTAGTCACCAATTACAAATATTTATCGACTAAAATATTTTAGTAGGTAAATATTTAACCAATGCCAACCAAATTAAATTTTAGTCGCCAAAAATTATTTAATGAAGTGGGGCGCATCACTTAATGAAGTGGTGCGAGTTGAAATTTCAACTTTTTACCGACTAAATTATTTTTAGTCAGGAAATGAATGCATGATCAACCTTTAGCGACGAAATTTTTGGTCGCACTACAAAAAAATTTGTTTTTTGCGACGACAAAACGCCGTCGCAAATACCCCAAACGCCGTCGCTAAAGGTTTTTGCGACGGTAAAATGGTTTTTTGCGACGGCAAGTGGGGGTCGCAACAAAGGGGGCTGCAAAAGGGCTTTAGCGATGGCAGCCATTGTTTTTGCGACGGGAAATTTTGTTTTTTTGCGACGGCAAATTTCTATCGCCAATAATCCACGAAAATCTGGGTTTTTTTGCGACAATACAGTATTGCCGTCGCTAAAAGATGTTTCTGTGACGGCTAAAATCCCATCGCTAAAAGTGTTCTCGAAAATGACTATTTCTGACGGCAAACCTAGCCGTCACTAAAGCCCTAATTTTCAATTTAATTCCTACCTTTTGCGACAGTATTAGTGCTATCGCAAAAAGCTTGCTACCATTTTCTTTTTGCGACGGGTTGCTCTGCTGTCTCCAAAAAAATTTTAAAAAAAAACCCTGTATTTTATTTATTAAAAATATAAAAATAACTTGTATTAATTGAAAAATAACTAAAAAAAATCCAAAAATTACATAATAATATAAATACATACATACACAAAAGTTGGCACATGATGAACATTCATAATGTTGTTCCATTCATAACAATACATAAATAAAAATTCATAACAATAAAAATTGTGCCACTACATAATGTCGCATAATACATACATAATGTTGTTCACAAATTTAAATAACATAAATCAAAATCAAAACCAAAAGTTTTCGTCTTGATTCTTTCGTGGGTTACAAAAATAAAAGTTGGTCATAATCTTTACGCGTCCGCATTCCACAAGAAGCAAACTGCTACTCAGGAAATATCTGAAAAAAAAAATCAAAATAATTAATAACAATATAATGGTGTTAATATTTTCATTACAGAAAAATATAAAAAAAATTAAATACTATATCATTACAAAGATAGTTTAGTAAATAATTTTGATTAGACCGAAATCCGATTGTAACTCCCAAACCGGGAACCCGATTCGAGCCCCGTTTTCTCCCATAAGTCTATCGTGCCTAGGCGGTCGTGTGTGCCAAGTTTCGTGCTAAACCAACGCCGTTTGGTGATTTTGGGGCATTAACACCTCGAATTCAAGTTTCTTAAGGAACTAGTTTGTCTAAAGTAAAATCCGGCTCTAACTTCCAAACCGGGAACCCGATTGGAGCCCCGTCTTCTCCCACAAGTCTCTCGTGCCTAGGCGGTCGTGTGTGCCCAAGTTTCGTGCTAAATCGACGCCGTTTGATGATTTTGGGGCGTTAACACTTCGAATTCAAGTTTCTTAAGGAACTAGTTTGCCTAAAGTGAAATCTGGCGCTAACTCCCAAACCGGGAACCCGAATGGAGCCCCATTTTCTCCCATAAGTCTCTCGTGCCTAGGAGGTCGTGTGTGCCAAGTTTCGTGCTAAATTGACGCCGTTTGATGATTTTGGGGCGTTAACACCTCGAATTCAAGTTTCATAAGGAACTAGTTTGCCTAAAGTGAAATCTGGCGCTAACTCCCAAACCGGGAACCCGATTAGAGCCCCGTCTTCTCCCACAAGTCTTTCATGCCTAGGCGGTCGTGTGTGCCAAGTTTCATGCTAAACCAACACCGTTTGATGATTTTGGGGCGTTAACACCTCGAATTCAAGTTTCTTAAGGAACTAGTTTGCCTAAAGTGAAATCCGACTCTAACTCCCAAACCGGGAACCCGATTCGAGCCCCATCTTCTCTCACAAGTCTCTCGTGCCTAGGCGGTCGTGTGTGCCAAGTTTCGTGCTAAACCGACGCCGTTTGATGATTTTGGGGCGTTAACACCTCGAATTCAAGTTTCTTAAGGAACTAGTTTGCTTAAAGTAAAATCCGGTTCTAACTCCCAAACCGGGAACCCGATTGGAGCCCCGTCTTCTCCCACAAGTCTCTCATGCCTAGGCGGTCGTGTGTGCCAAGTTTCGTGCTAAACCGATGCCGTTTGATGATTTTGGGGCGTTAACACCTCGAATTCAAGTTTCTTAAGGAACTAGTTTGCTTAAAGTGAAATCCAGCGCTAACTCCCAAACCGGGAACCCGATTGGAGCCCCGTCTTCTCCCACAAGTCTCTCATGCCTAGGCGGTCGTGTGTGCCAAGTTTCGTGCTAAACCGACGCCGTTTGATGATTTTGGGGCGTCAACACCTCGAATTCAAGTTTCTTAAAGAACTAGTTTGCCTAAAGTGAAATCCGGCTCTAACTCCCAAACCGGGAACCCGATTGGAGCCCCGTCTTCTCCCACAAGTCTCTCGTGCCTAGGCGGTCGTGTGTGCCAAGTTTCGTGCTAAACCGATGCCGTTTGATGATTTTGGGGCGTTAACACCCCGAATTCAAGTTTCTTAAGGAACTAGTTTGCCTAAAGTGAAATCCGGCTCTAACTCCCAAACCGGGAACCTGATTCGAGCCCCGTCTTCTCCCACAAGTCTCTCGTGCCTAGGCGGTCGTGTGTGCCAAGCTTCGTGCTAAACCGACGCCGTTTGGTGATTTTGGGCCGTTAACACCTCGAATTCAAGTTTCTTAAGGAACTAGTTTGTCTAAAGTGAAATCCGGCTCTAACTCCCAAACCGGGAACCCGATTCCAGCCCCGTCTTCTTCCACAAGTCTCTCGTGCCTAGGCGGTCGCGTGTGCGAAGTTTCATGCTAAACCGACGCCGTTTGGTGATTTTAGGGCGTTAACACCTCGAATTCAAGTTTCTTAAGGAACTAGTTTGCCTAAAGTAAAATCCGGCTCTAACTCCCAAACCGGGAACCCGATTCCAACCCCGTTTTCTTCCACAAGTCTCTCGTGCCTAGGCGGTCTTGTGTGCCAAGTTTCATGCTAAACCGACGCCGTTTGGCGATTTTGGGGCGTTAACACCTCGAATTCAAGTTTCTTAAGGAACTAGTTTGCCTAAAGTAAAATCCGGCTCTAACTCCCAAACTGGGAACCCGATTGGAGCCTCGTCTTCTCCCACAAGTCTCTCGTGCCTAGTCGGTCGTGTGTGCTAATTTCGTGCTAAATCCGGCTCTAACTCCCAATCCGAGAACCCGATTTGAGTCCCGTCTTTTCCCACAAGTCTCTTAACTTACAACGTAAAGAATGAAAAGATACATTTTATCTTAGAATGCAAAGATACATTTTATACCTGATCTTCTGGTGGTGGTGTATATGGGTTCTCGTCTTCTGCAGATTCCCTAAATGCCCGGTGGCCACTCGATGCATCAGGAACCTATGATAGTCAATGCATAATGTGTTAATCATATTCGAATTTTATACATGATCTTGTGTGAAAATTGAACTATCAAACAATTTAATTTATATCGAACCTGTCTATTAGGATCCACACTCGCCTGCTGTGACACAAAGGCCATCATCTCAACTCTCATCTGCTGTAAATGTGTAGAGAACTCTGCTCGCAGCTCCTCCCTCAACTCATCCCTTAGCTCTGCACGAACCTGCTGCGTGATCTGGTCAATAGTCGATGGCAGGGGTGTTGACTGTGATGGCCCAGCACGATCTTTATACACCGCTCTCTGAGGCACAATTCTCCCGTATGTGCAACAATATCCATGTCTGTCATGACCTATCAACTCATGGAAAATGGCATTCCTAGCCTCCAAAGTCCGACCATCCTCAGGTAGCATAGAGAGTTAACGATTAAACTCATCTTGTATTGAATAAGACATACAAGTATATGCCAAATTAAGATGGTTGACACACAAAAAATAAACTTTAAATACAATCAAAGGTGTTTGGAAACTACCAAGGTCTGGATAACCTTTGGGTCATCTGCTCTACGTGTCATAAGCCAAACATTCATCTTATCAGTAGACTCCCCCTTATTGGTCATCTAAATTTTTTTAGAAATATGAAAATTAGAATCCAAATAATTTGCAAATATACAATGTTTATTTATATACAAAAATAAAACAATAAAATGTAAACCTCATGCCGTATCTGAGAGAAAGTAGTACGTCCTGTGGTATGAGCTATGCCGTGAGCTCGCCGATTGTTAGCGTTCCTACTTGCAATTTTCTATAACAGGTTCAACAAATGTAAGTATGTAAATATGATTTGTATGTTTACATATCATAAATATAACTTATTTGTATACCTCAGCATCGGAAGTACGCCAATACTCCACAAGTTCTTCCCACTGGCTTGGCACAATGTGCAAAGGAACATCATCCTTCAGATTAGGATCAGAACTTCTAGGCTTGAAATACTTAGTCTTAATCTTGTTCTTGTGATCCTTCCATATGCTGTTGCAGTTTCTCATGCAGATTGGCATGTACTCCTCTAGACATATATTCAAATTGTCCTATACACCCTCTCGTACAAAATAGTATCGATTCTCACACTTCCTACATGGACAACTGATCATCGAACCTTCAACCCTATTGGTGTAGGCAAACACATGGAATTCATCAATCCCATTAATGTATTCACTCGACATCCTATTTGTCAAATCAATCCAACTCTTATCCATCATCTGTACACATCCACAAAAATATCTCATCAAATTACAAGGGGGAATGGCGGTGGTTGTAACCAACCAATTAAAACCAGTTGAGGACCCACGCCCACACCATTCTTCTCTTTTTTTAGGTCAAATTACACTTTCTCCTTTTTTATGGTTATTTTTTATTTCGATTTTTAAATTTCATTTTATTTTGACATTTCATATTTCAAGTTTTTTTTAAAAAAAAAAATTTACTCCTAAAATTATTTTTTGTGAGAGACCAATCCAAACCAAAGGTACCCACAGAAAAAATATAGGACAACTTCAATCGAATTAACAAAACCAAAGAAACCTCTGTTGCATTGAGAATTCATTAGCAACACAACAAATTATCTCCAATACAAAGAGAATAAGCATCACAACAAAACCTATCATCACATCTAAGTTGGCACGAAAGGATTTTCTAATCATATGCAGCATCAACCAGCAGCGATGGTTGACAAGAATTCAGCCAATAGCTATGCATACAACAAAGAACTTACAAGAGGCACCATGCCTCCCACAACCACATCAATCATTAAGCCTTAAACCAAAACAGTTATGACATGCAGAATCCTACCTACAACAGCATCCACTACTACATCCTATCATAAGAACCAATTTCTTAAGTTTACTTGCCCACAATTTATTGACTAATTAAAAAACTTATTTTATAATTTAATGCACAAATTAATTGGACTCCTATATGAATTAAAGTTCTAAGAAACCTCTATCTTGGATAAGATACAAGGCTTCAATGGAGGTCAATCGCAACCTATACTACACTGGGATTTGTACTTAATTATTTTCCCTCCTTTCTGTAATACTTTTGTTCAAAAATAAATAATAAAATAAACAAGAGAGAGAAAAAGGGTGAAAAAAAAAGAAAGAAAAGAAATCTTGATATTTTACTTGTGCGTGTGCATATTTTTCAAATATATACACAAAATTCTAAATATGCTTCTATTTTCATCTCAATCCTACTAATAAAACTAGTGTAAGTGCTTTCATTGTAGATGAGTATGAAAACTTCCATATCGATTAATTAAACAGGATCAATATTGTGCAAGAATAAGAATAAAAATTAGAAACTAATTTAGAAAGTAACATGACAAATTGCTCCAAAGGCCACTGTAATCCTGATCTTGTTCCATAACTGGCCTTCCTTTTAGAGAAGAGAGAGAGAGAGAGAGAGAGAGAGAGAGAGAGAGAGAGAGAGCATACACTGTAGCTGTCGTTGTCAAAGAGCCACCGCAAGCCTGCTCGCCGTTCGTTGCTCGTCGTCGCCGCACCACCGCACCACCGCTAGCCCTTCGCCGTTCGTCGCTCGTTGGGGGATTTTGGGGGAAAAAATTTGGTTTCAAACAATTAGGAATTTTGATCCTATACTGATTGAGCGGCAAGATGAAAGGGAAGATGGGGGAAATTTTTTTTTTTTACTTTTTGCGACGGTAAGTTTTAAACCGTCGCAAATGGTACAAAATTATTAATAAACCGACGCTGTTTTAGTAATTCTTTTTTCGCGATGGGCATTTGCCGTCGCAAATTGTCGAGTATTTGCGACAGCACGCTTATACCGTCTAAAAATAAATAAATTTGGCGCCGGTTCAAAACGCCGTCGCTAATACTTCCGCATTTATTACCTACCCGTGCAGTTTTTTTACTGACGGTTAAATGCCGTCGCTAAAACTCCTTTTTGCGACGGTGTAGACGTCCCCGAACATCCCAGGAGAGAATCCCCCCCGTTTTGTTCATTGGGCTCACTACAGTTCAGGACTCAAAGTCACGGTCCTGTATCAAATCTCGCAGAGTGCAATGCAAGACCGATGAAATCATCAAAGAGTCCAAATCCGGCTAATTGTTTTTGAAAACAGATTTTTTTGAAAGAAGTGCCAAACATGGACTGCTTTGCCAGATACAGAGTCGCCACCTAAATATTTATTTTTGGGGAATTTAGGAAACCCTGACTCCCTGCCTAAGGCCACGTGTCCGTCATCACCAAAGTTGCCTCGGCTCGGGAACTTGGATACGATTGGGGAAGGTCACTTCGTAAGCACCCCCGCTCACCCGATCAAAGATCGACCTCTACTAATCATGATATCTAGTTTTGAAAACATTATGCGTTCTTATTCCGGTTATTAGCCTAGATTTACCATGTGATGCGCACAGGATACAAGTATAGACTGGATCGCCTAAATTGAAACAAAACATTTCATGTTTGTTTCGAAAAGCAGTTTGCTACTCGCAAGTAGGCTAAAATGTGAATTTGCCACCCTCAGGTGGGCTTAGAAAACAAGATGATTTGCCACTCTCAAGTGGGCTTAAAACTCACAATTGATGAATTGTTCCAATCCAAATAACCCAAC
Source organism: Camellia sinensis (assembly GCF_055761805.1). Classification (NCBI taxonomy): domain Eukaryota; kingdom Viridiplantae; phylum Streptophyta; class Magnoliopsida; order Ericales; family Theaceae; genus Camellia; species Camellia sinensis. The sequence continues at coordinate 69,570,301 of NC_138972.1, forward strand.
CTTCACCCACAGGCATTCAGGCAGATATATCACATAAGCACATAGCCTCATGGTAAGCATGCTATCATGGCAGTCACTCACACGCATGCAAGAATGCTAAAGCATAAAACTTACTGAGTACTCCAAGCCAAAACAAACGCTATGTTAGAAATCCATGCGTGATCCTAACTATACAGAAATGCCTAATGCAACACATGCAAAAATGCAACTACAATAGGCTCGGCTATTCTAAGATGGCATATGATGATGCTACAGCTAACACGTATTCAATTTGGAATTGAAATACAAATGCAGTTAGTATGATGCGTCGAGCCCAGTGCATGCAAGACAGATGAATGATGCAAACATACGAGCGTAAGTATGCTAATTGAAACATGCCCTAACCTAACCATTATAAGCTGGTAAATAAAAGGGAGAAAGACGTGGGGTTGGAAGACATACATCACACGCACACATACTTATTACAGTTGTGCCCTCGCTCGGAGAGTCCGAATAAATAATATACAGTCCGAATAAATAATTACAGTCCGGAATGAATAATTAAATATTACAAAACCCTAATTAATTAAAAAATTAATCTAGGAAAGCAGATAAATTAGCACGCAAATCCACGGACTGCCTCAGCTCTTATTCCGAATGATGAATAATGTATGCTTGAGTTGCCTTGCGCGAAAATCCATTGCGATGCCCCGGTTTGCCTCTGTTTGCAATTTTTCTCGGAATATTGTGCAAAGCTCCAGAAGGCCGCTGATTTCTGATTTACTGCAACAGAGAGCAACAAAGGGGCATGGCAAAGTATTTTCACATATGTATGCATGACTACTCTTCAGGGAGTGTAGTCCTCGATCCTCGTGCCACCAATCACGCATATCGATGCATGATGGTCGAGGAGCCGAATTGCACGACTCAATATGAAATGAATGCACATGAAAACACAACAAGACTTAAACTCCATCATGGGTAATCCGGAGTGTCGGCGACAGGGAATTGAGACACGTTCTGTCACTCGGAGTACGAAACGTACCTCGTTTCCCGTGCTCGGGCTAACTCCTATCCCAAACACAATGCGAATGAGATGGCATACACAATGCGACTAACATACAACCTAGCATACGTAATGCTATGAAATAGCATACACAATGCTCTAACACGCAACCTAGCATACGCAATGCTATGAATTGAAAAGGCATACACAATGCATAATGGACTTACACCAACATGAATGGACCTCAGCCACACTCACATCAGTGGCCATGAGATGAAAATGAGACGACCGAAATGCGTGCACACACATGCACGCATACCGAGGATTGAACCTAAGGCATCAAATGCCCCTCTACCAAAGCATGGCAAGGGATGAAAGGTGGCATACGAACATATAATTTCCAACACTGAAACATGATGCTAAATGATCCCGAAACATGGAAATATGGCACCCGATGCATGGAATAAGCCTCGAAACTCAAAACTAGGCACATGTATTGAACTACAAGTATACAAAGCAAGCATTATTTGATCATGAAGTCAAAATACAGAGCCAAGGTAGTCCCAAAACATGCACATTTCTAGTTTAGAACATGGCCAAAAGATGCTAACATGATGGGCTAAAATAGCATGCAACATTGGCTAGCAAGCATGGTTTACATGGCATGTATATGAAGCAAATGAGAACTCATCAAACCAGCCAAAAACAATAAATAAAATATGCCCAAATATGCCCAAATAATTACTTAAATGTAGCCAATGCATGCAAAAATGAGGGGCTTCTTTGGAAGGCCATTCAAGGGGTTGTTAAGCACATACAAGATAGACATGAAGCATGACCAAACCAACTCCGGAAATGGATTATGGCAGCCCTAAAACTCACAAAATTGGCCCTAAAATCAGTCAAGGAAGCATACGATGAAAGGCCCCCTCAAAAGGCCTTGAATGGAATTGTTCTACACATGCACTATGAACATGAAATATGATCAAAGGGGCCCCGGACAGACCTAAGGCAGACCTTAAAACCCAAAAAATTGGGCCCAAAAAGTGACTTCTATGCATGTAAAATAGAGCCCCTTTGGAAAGCCAATGATGATAGTAAAGAAAATGAGAGGTGAGAGGGTCACCCCTCTATGATTTCAAAGCTCAAAATCTCATCAAAGCCACTGAAAATCCCCTGGATTTCAGTGGCTAAGAGGCCAAAACAAGTCTAATGCAAATGCTCTAATACATAGCCCTAAATATGAAGGAATGAAGCATGCAAGGAAGGAAATGACTCCAAACAGAAAAGTGACCTCAAGAAAACTTAAAGAGGAGGTCAAAACAAGGCTTTTTCCAGTTCATAACAAATCTTGAAAAAGTTCACAAGTAAGGCTAAAGTATGATGCAAAAATAGCCCTAAAAGAGAGATAGAGGGTAAGGGGAAGTAGATGACCTCAAACAGCAAAGTGCCCTTAAACAAAGTTGAAGAGGAGCTCAAAATATGACACTTTCTAGTTTATCACAAAGCCCAAAAATACTTGCAAGTGAAGCTAAGTAATGAAGCAAAAAAATACAAGTTTAAGGGAAATAGACACTTACCCTTGAAGAGCCGACCTCCAGTAGCTTTTGGACCAAGTTGGTGAGTTTTCAACCTCTCCAAATAACTTCCAAGGTGCTAGAATGGATGATGGAGGTGTGGTGCTAAGGGTTGTAGTGCAAATGGACCAAGAAAATTAGGGTTTTGGAGCTTGAATAATGACAATGGAGGAGGGAGGCTATACGCCTTAGTCAATTTTGTTCAACCCTTGAAAATGAAGAGGAGGGCCTCTCTTATAGAGAAGAGAGGCCAAAGCTTCTCTTGGAAGCTTCAAAGATCCTCCATACACGTGTATGGAGGATGCACCAAATGCCCCCCAACTGGCACAGCTGTAAAGTATTCAGAGAGGGCAAAAAGCAAGAAGCAGGCCGGCCAGTTCAAATGGCCGGCCGGCCACTCCCCCTGGTCGGCCGACCAGGGGTCAAAAGGTTCAAGCAAAATTGCTAGTCGGCCTACCCGGAAAAGTGGCCTCCCAGATGAGTAGAACACAGCCCTGTGGAGAAAAGCCAGGGGCCCCGAAAACAGGCTGTTAGGCACCGGAAGCGGCGTATGACCACAAAGGTTGTCTCCCGGGCGACAGTGTCCCTATAAAGGGAGGAAATAAGGTGTGTGTCAAAAACCGGAGCAAACGGAGGTAGTTAAGCGGTCCCGAACCGAGGCACACGGCCGACGGCTCTGAAAACCTAAAACTGGCCTCCAAACGGGAAAAATGGCCTACGACCACGAAACGTAGCCTACGGCCACTGAGAGATGGTCAACGAGACCTCTCCCTCCTTTGGGAAGAGAAAACGGAGAAAACAGGACCCGGTTCGTAAACCGAGACAAGGCACAAAAAGAGCCCCAAAGTCCGGAGACAAGGCTCGCAGCCGAGACTCTGAAACCTCAGAACAAGCACGAAATGCAACATCACCGAGCGCTCAACTGGTGACGTCTGAGTCTTAAGGTCGGTCAAAAATGGGGTGTCTAGAGACGGTATAACCTGCCGTCGCAAAAACCCATTTTTTGCGACGGTAAACTCGCCGTCGCAAATGCTTCCGTGTTTTTTACCCGCTTTTCTTGTAGTGTCGGTAAAGCCAACTTAGCGACTAATCAGTATTTTAGTTGGGAAAAAGTGTATATTACAGATTTAATTTTAATTTTTTAGCCCAAATTGTACACCAACAGTGATTAATATATTATTTAGTCGCTGAAAAGGCTAATTTTTGCCGACTAATTTAAAATTTAGTCGCTACTTGAAAATATTTGCCGACTAAAACATTTTAGTAGGTAAATGTGGAACCAATGTCGACCAAAATCAATTTTAGTCACCAAAAAATATACTTTTGGCGACTAAAAATGTTTTAGTCACCAAAATTAGTTGGTAAAGGTGCTTTCTCTTGTAGTGACTACCTTTCATCATCATTGTCATTGTTTCCACAAACACAATCATCATTTTAAAATCATCATCACAGTAATCACTGCCATTACTACAACAACTATTACAACTCTTCACTTACACAATCATTGTTACCATTGCTATAACTACCACCACAAATAACCACCATTGTTACACCGCCAAAGTTACCTCTTTTTTAACCCCATGACATTACTCTTCTACCATCACCATAACTAGTATCATTCTATCTCCACCACCATTGCCATCAGCGCCATAGCTAATGCTACCTTCTCCTCCTCTATCACCACCAACTTATCATCTCAATATAAAAATTGATAGATGCAATTTGAAAATAATAAATTTAAAATTTGATCTTATACACGTATCTACACGTATCGAACAACATTTTTTAATTTAGTATTTAATTTTTTATCAAATAGCTTTTCACTTAAAAAATTTAGTATTCAGTTTTTAATACTTGATTTTCAATTTTCAGTTTTCATTTTTATCAAAGGTGGTGTTTGATAGCCTAATTTAGCACTTAAAATTAAAAATCAATTAAGTCTGTTTGATAACTACAAATGACATTATTGAAATATTTAAGTGACTCTTAAAATATCAGTTAAAAATTAAGAAAATTTTGAATGATAGAAAACTTATTTAATTCTGACTAAATTTATATTAATTATACATAAACATCAACATCCGTCGTTACCACTATCCGCCACCCTTCCACGACCACAGCCTTCATCACTATTGTCATCGTGACCATAAATAACACTATTATTTTACTATCCACCACCACAGTCGCTACTGTCATTACCATCACCAATACAACAACTAGTGCAACCGTCCACCTTCACAAGCATTGTTATCGTTGCCATAATCACTACTATCATTATCATTCTACTAGCACAATAACTACCATGATTACACCACCGCCGCCACCTTTTTTTTATTTTTATTTATTTTTTATCTCCATTACATTACCCCTCCATCGTAACCATAACATCTATCTTTCTATTTCCACCACTATTGCTATTTGTGCTGTAGGCACTATTATTGCCTCCACCACCACCACCAATAACCACTCAATATATCACAATATAAAATTGAAAAATATGGTTTAAAAATAAAAATTAATAAATTTAATATTATACATATTAAACAAATTTTAATTCAACACTTAGATTTTTATCAAATAATTTTTTAACTTGAAATAATCTGTTTTATTTTCCTTTAATTATCCATATATGGTCACATATAAACCAATGAGTAATGAAAATTCAGAAGTTAATACTACTGTCACAAATATAGGGGCTTCTACATCAGAAGCCAGAGAACTTGTTGCATACCAGGATGTTAGAGATGCCTTAGACAAATGGACAATTCCTAAGGTGGATCCAAACACTATTTATAAGCACAGAATTAAAACCTTTTTCAGTAAAACATTAATAAAAACTTTTGAACATGCTGCTCCAGTAGAAAATAATGACACCATTATGTATTTACTAAATATCCAGGATTTAATTCCGTTTTTCAAAGACTATAAATATGTTCATATAGGACTTGTCCAGATTGCTTTAAAACCTTTGACCCTCCTTGGTCAAAACACCAGTCTGCAATGCACACTTAGAGATGGTAGGTGCCTTAATTGGCGAGCATCTCTCATGGGAGCAATGGAAACAAGTTTGTCCCATGGTCCAGTATATTTTGATATCTATCCTAACCTAAGTATCGCTCTTTCTGACCAAAATTTATCTAAAGTTTTAGAATTCAGAATTCTTACCAATGGGTACGAATACATGGCAGGATCCCCTCCTTTTTCTGTCATCTCCAGAATTTACCTTAAAGTATTAACTACTTTAAATCCATATGTTAGAAAAAAAGGAATTGATGGTGAAACTGTCTTAATCGACACTAATCTTTACAGTAGTCAGGTTGCAGCTCCTAAACTTTTAGAATGGGATAAAATTACTTTTCCTGAGCAATGGAAAATCACAAATGCTGTCCCTTCTAGGCCACTTATTAGACATAATTTGGATGACATCATACAAACTCGACAAGGAGACGTTTTTCTCCAATTCCAGAAACCACCCATTAAATTACATCGCAGTATGTCTAGCTCCAGTTTTCGAACTGCTCCTAGTCATCAACCTTATCGAGTAGATTATCCAGAATCATCCAGACAATCTTTTACTGAACCTTCCGCTGCAGTATTCCAAGGTATTCCTTCCAGATCTCATTCTAGACCTGCTTCCGATGAATCTAGTGATCCAACCCAAGATCCCATAATTCGAGGAATACAGTATTCTGAGCAACATATCCCACATGGAATTTATGATCCCCCCGCACAAAAAGAATCCAGAAGAGGCTCTTTAAGCCCTACAGCTAGTGATATGGATTTTAGAATTTAATGGATTTTACACCTGGTAGTATAAATCGTAAATTCTTGAATCAAGAATTTTTACAGGAAAAATATTTTGACTTTAGAAAATGGTATTTTGCTCATCATACTCCAGCACAATTGCAGGAATATAAATTACAGTATTATTTGTACTTAGAAGAAATTCAGGTTTTATATCCTTTTTCTTTGTGGTACATAACCAATATCCAGCCTCCTGCAGATTCTATCCAAGTACTTGAGGAAATTCAGCAAAAATGGACTACTACAGATGGCCGAACCATAGTTTCTACCCATCCTCCAACTCAGCCATTAGAACTACAGCCTATAGGCACTTCAACATCCAACGGTAAACCAATGGTGATTGCTGCCTTTACCGAACTTCCCCACCGTACACAACAAAAAGACCCTGTTGTATTACAAGATTTGAGTACTATTTTCAAACAAAATAATTACACGAATCTATTCTGTCAAACAGCTGGAAAGCAGCTTACTCGCATTGAAGAAATGGTCACACATGTTAAGAAAAGCTGCAAATTAGAACCTAAATCTCCCGTTCTTACTGACCCAGTTTTTATCAAACCAACTCCTGTTCTTAAAGATTTTAATCTTAAACCCAAAGCTGATACTGATTTTATGGAAACTATCCTGTCGCAAATTCGTGATCTTAAAATATCAGATCGCTCTAAAGCTCAAGTTCTCATGCTTGCAAGTAATACTTCTCATCCTCTTTCCGACGACTCTTCTTCCCCTTTGAGTCTTCCTCAAATTCTCAAAATTGAAGATAATTTTAGAACTCCTGAACCAACTTCGGTTAATCGTGTTTATTCATCTCATATTCAGAAAATGGTCCCTGTTGGTAGTTCACGTCACTACTACCCCCGTCCAACTCCTCTGGATATTCTGTATGAAGAAGATTTTCTCCAGACCCAACGCTCTTATAACAGTACCGCTATTTATGAATGGAATCTTGATGGACTTTCCGAGTATCAACTTTATGAACTTTTGCATCATATGTTGATGTTTGCTACTGTCTGTAAACAAAATCATAATACTGACCACCAGGTTGCTCGCATGCTTGTCAGTGGTTTTACTGGTTCACTGAAAGGATGGTGGGATAACTATCTCACTCACAACCAATGCTCTGAAATCCTTTCCGCCACCAAAACTACTACAACTGTGCCTGATCGCACACCTGCCAATCCCAATCCTGATCCAGTAGAAACAGAGGAAGAAGATGCTGTGTATACCCTTATAAATACCATTGTAGCTAACTTTGTTGGAAACACTGTTGGTATTGCAGATCGTAATAGGGAATTACTAATGAAATTAAGATGCCCTACTTTATCTCATTTTCGTTGGTATAAAGATGTTTTCCTGATGAAAGTTATGCAGAGAACAGATGGAAGCGACGAACACTGGAAAGCCAAATTTATAGATGGACTTCCCCATCTTTTTGCAGAACGAATTCGTAAACGATTACGAGACATCCATCATTCTGTGGATATTCCATACTATCAATATACGTACGGTCAGTTGATTAATATTGTTACTAATGAAGGTCTTGCTTTATGTAATGATCTTAAACTCCAGCAACAACTGAAACAACAACATTTAATTGGTAAAAGAGAGGTAGGTGATTTTTGTGAACAATTTGCTTATGATCCCCAGATTCAATATCCCTACAAACTTCATAAGCAAAGGAAGCATAAAAGTCATTCCAAACCATATAAAAAATCCAGAAAACTTTCCAAATATTCTAAAACTCAACCCCAACCTCAGACATCTAGGCCTAAACACAAAACTAAGGGCAAATCTTTTCAGAAGAATAAATCCAGTATTAAGTGTTACAAATGTGGACAAACAGGTCATTATGCTAACAAATGTAGAGCCAAGATCCAGACAAAATTAAATGAGTTAGCCTTAGATGAAGAAACACAACAAAAAATTTTACAGTTAATTTCTGATTCCGAATCCTTTTCAGATACCCCTTCCGATAATGAATTAGTAGCCATTTATTCCTCTTCTTCTGAAACTGACAACGATTGTCCAGATACTGAAGTTTGTCCCTGTAAAACTTCTGTTAATCAAGTTAATGATGAAGCTAATTACTGGAAGTCAATAGTAGAAATGAATGGTCTAAATATTGATAGTCCCAGTATTAATGTTTTGACTGATTCTGAACAAAACCTTTTAACCATTGCTGACAGTATTAAAGATCCAGAAATTAAACTCAAATTTCTTGAAATGTGTTATAAACAGAAAACAGAAGAAATTAATGTGCCAAAAATATACAATATGAAGGAGGTTTTCTCCCGTCTTCAAACTCCATCCTCCTCTAAAATCAATACATCCGTTTCTGTCCAAGATTTAAAAATGGAAATCAATACTTTAAAAGTGGAAATAAAACATTTGCAGACCTCTAATCTGGCCATCAATTCTGAAATAAAAAAGATTAATAAAAAATTACAGGATAAAGAACAAGAACAAAGTAATCCAGAATACTTGTTATCTTTAAATAAGATCACCTTTCAGAAATGGTATATTCGTATTACATTCATGATTCAACCCGATTTTATTATGCGTAATGCAATTGCTTTGGTTGATAGTGGTGCTGATATGAATTGTATCCAGGAAGGCTTAGTCCCAACCAAATATTTCCAGAAGACAAGCCAATCTCTTACCAGCGCTAGTGGTAATAGTTTATATATTGATTATAAACTTCCAGAGGTTTTGATTTGTAACCAAGGATTATGTCTGTCAACTTCTTTTGTTCTCATTAAAAATATGGCCCAGAATATAATCCTCAGTACTCCTTTTTTGAATCTCTTAATGCCTATTACTAAGATAGACACTATTGGGATTCATACAGAACTTGACAATCAAAAGATTATTTTTGAATTCATCACTTCTCCATACACAAAAGAGTTAGATCAAGTTTCTGATTTATTGTCTTTAAAACAAAATCAAATCAATTTTTTGCAAAAGGAAATTAGTTTTCTTACTACAGAACAGAGAATTCAGCAAAACTCTTTTCAGCAAAAAATTAAATTACTTGAGAAAGAATTCCAGGACGAAATTTGTAGTGATGTACCCAATGCTTTCTGGGATCGTAAGAAACATTTGGTATCACTTCCATACAAGCCTACTTTTGATGAAAAGAAAATTCCTACTAAAGCTCGCCCCAGTCAAATGAAAAAAGAGTATATGGAACTTTGTAAAACTGAAATTAATACTCTTCTCCAGAAAAAACTAATTAGACCTAGTAGATCTCCTTGGAGTTGTACTGCTTTTTATGTCAATAAAAATGCTGAAATCGAACGTGGGACACCTAGGTTAGTAATTAACTACAAACCTTTAAATGAAGTATTACAGTGGATTAGGTATCCAGTCCTTAATAAAAAAGATCTTTTGGATCGTTTACAGGATGCAGTAATATTCTCTAAATTTGACATGAAGTCAGGATACTGGCAGGTTCAAATTACTGAAAATGATCGTTATAAAACTGCTTTTACAGTACCATTTGGACATTTCGAATGGAATGTTATGCCCTTTGGATTAAAAAATGCTCCTTCTGAATTTCAACATATTATGAATGACATTTTTAATCCTTATTTAGAATTTTCTATTTGCTACATAGATGATGTCCTCATTTTTTCATCCTCTATTGATCAGCATATGAAACATCTTAATATCTTTAAGCATGTCATTTCCAGAAATGGTCTTGTAGTTTCTGCTCCAAAAATGAAACTTTTCCAGACTCAAGTACGATTTTTAGGACATAATATCCAGAATGGAACTATTATTCCTATTGATCGCAGCATGGAATTTGCATCAAAATTTCCTGATGAAATTAAAGATAAAACTCAATTACAAAGATTTTTAGGAAGTCTTAATTATATCCATGATTATTATCCTAATCTTGCCACTGACGCTGCTATACTTTATACTCGTCTTCGAAAAAATCCACCACTTTGGAGTCCAGAACATACAGTTGCTGTTCAAAAAATAAAATCTCGTGTAAAGACCTTACCTTGCTTATGCCTCCCTTCTCCTGATTATAACAAAATTGTTGAAACAGATGCTTCTGATATTGGTTTTGGTGGTATTTTGAAACAATTAAATCCCAAAACAAATAAAGAAGAACTTCTGCGTTTTCATTCTGGTATTTGGCATGATGCTGCTAAAAGATATCCGACTATTAAAAAAGAATGTTTAGCAATCGTTAAATGCGTCTTAAAATTTCAGGATGATTTATTAAACCAAGAATTCTTAATTCGTGTCGATTGTTCTGCCGCCAAACAAGTTTTCAAAAAAGATGTTGAAAATTTAGCCCAAAAACAAATTTTTGCATCTTGGCAAGCTGCTCTTTCTGCTTTTGATTATAATATTGAATATATCAAAGGAGAACATAATTCCCTCCCTGATTTTCTGACTCGTGAGTATTTACAGACTTCAAATGCAAAACCGGGGTAGAGGTCCTGGCCGGCGGGGCCGTGGACGTGGTTTTCCTCCACCACCTACAGACTTTCCTTCCCTTTTGGGGGTTTACAGTAACAAAGGGGAATCTTCTAGCCCTTCGGTTAGAGATGTCCTCCTAACTCCAGAAACTTATTTCCAGAATTCTATTACAGAAGAAACTGTTCTTTATATTGATACTGCTGACATTCAATGGGTTTCTGATCCATGGGAGGTCAAAAAACGCTATCTTGCCACCCAAAATAGCCCTCCGCATTTGGATACTTACCGATATGTCTATGAACAAATACTGACTGAGTTAGCTTCTGTCCAATTCCAGCACCATTACGCCGATTCTAATCGTACTGCCAGCCCCATTAATTACAGTAAAGCTACCATTCAGTCTATCATGCCCATCCAGGCTTGGGGTATTCATCCTCATGTTACCCGCAGTCTTGATATTCGATCTAAGGATGTCCGTTACAGTTATTGGGATTATATTATTGCTTTTACCCAGACTTTTTACTATATGAACCCTCCTCGTTCTCACTCTTGGTTTTTCCGGGTTCTTCCTGATGTCCTTAAAAATGATCTCCCCTCCTGGTTTCTCATTTGGTGGGATACTTTTGGGTTACAGTTAGATGCTCTTCCAGAATATGTTCGCTTGGCCTTTAATGAATGGCAAGCTGTCTTCAGCATACTTCCAGTTAACAAAAATATTTCCATGTCCAAATGTTTAATTAATTTCGTCATCCGCTTCAGTATTCCCTGGATATGGAAATGGGATTTCCAGTGCGATTTCCAGAATAAAGTTCCCCGTTTAAAAAGAGTTTTCTTTTATAAATGGTGGAAACAGATGGATGATGCTAAAAATAAGCAAGACTTACTCCAGCGCATTAAGGAACATACGCAGGCCTGTCTTGATGCATGTCCCAAAACTACTCCAGTCCCATCCATTAATCCTTTTATTCAGAACCAGCAAGAGCTCCAGAACAAATATCCAGATATTACAGAAGAAGAGCTTGTCTCTAAAAGCATGGATTTCATGAAACAACAATTCCTTGAATCCATGGCTCCCAGAGATTCCAGCATGAAATCAGTTTCCAGTGAAGGTGAAAAAACTCAACCTGACCCATATTCTGATGATGATAATGCATTCACACCTTTGGCAGGAGAATCTCAAGATCCGAATGAAGATCCATCCGACCCGGATTTTGGTGATATTTGGGATTCTGTCACAGAATTGATTACCGACAAACTTGTGCGGGCCAAAGGCAAAGGAAAACGCAATGACAAATAATGCTTCTGGCCCACCAGTCCTCTCCTGCCTGCCAACCACTTTCCAGCGTCACAAGTGGCCAAACAACTTTCGATGCATAATGGAGCCACTTTATCTACTTTTCTTAAAGTAGATTCTTTGCCGACAAACTAAGGATAAGAGGATAAGGATGATCGACTGCAAACCATTCAGCACACGCCACCTATCCTTGTTATCTTTTCCATTTGTATTATAAATAGGTAGCCCTTGGTATGTAAGAGGCACCACCAGAAAATTTTATTTTTCTCAGTTTAAGCATTCTGTACTCTCTCTCTCTCTCTTTTCAGTGTGAAGTATTGGAAGCAATAATATTACTACGAGTTTGAGTAAGTTTTTCTCTATGTATGTCTGTATATGATCTTGTTCTTCTGCATGATATTTTAGCATTTCATATTGAACGAAAAAATAATTTCATAAACAATTATTTTGCACTTTGGCCTAATGATCCATGGGTAAAACAAGAAATAATAGAAATAAATAGATTAATTACCCAAACTGAAATTCAGATACAGGAAGCAATAGTTGCAGCAGCAAGGGCTAATCGCCTTCCTCCTTCCGAATAGTTTAATTATGGACCATATATGATGTAATTAAATTTAAATAAAATAAGATTATTACTTATACTATTCCTGGATTTGTGCCATGTAAGGGTTAGCTTAAGTATGACAGCTTAGTGGGACGTCACCCAAGTCGCGTAGCCTTGTTTGTCCAAAAAAGCGGTTAGCAGTAAGGACGTAATGGCATAAGCCGTTGACAGACGTGCTAAGTTGTTAACCCTAAGTCGAGCACGCTTAGTGGTATCAGCGCCATAGCTAATGCTACCTCCTCCTCCTCTATCACCACCAACTTATCATCTCAATATAAAAATTGATAGATGCAATTTGAAAATAATAAATTTAAAATTTGATCTTATACACGTATCTACACGTATCGAACAACATTTTTTAATTTAGTATTTAATTTTTTATCAAATAGCTTTTCACTTAAAAAATTTAGTATTCAGTTTTTAATACTTGATTTTCAATTTTCAGTTTTCATTTTTATCAAAGGTGGTGTTTGATAGCCTAATTTAGCACTTAAAATTAAAAATCAATTAAGTCTGTTTGATAACTACAAATGACATTATTGAAATATTTAAGTGACTCTTAAAATATCAGTTAAAAATTAAGAAAATTTTGAATGATAGAAAACTTATTTAATTCTGACTAAATTTATATTAATTATACATAAACATCAACATCCGTCGTTACCACTATCCGCCACCCTTCCACGACCACAGCCTTCATCACTGTTGTCATCGTGACCATAAATAACACTATTATTTTACTATCCACCACCACAGTCGCTACTGTCATTACCATCACCAATACAACAACTAGTGCAACCGTCCACCTTCACAAGCATTGTTATCGTTGCCATAATCACTACTATCATTATCATTCTACTAGCACAATAACTACCATGATTACACCACCGCCGCCACCTTTTTTTTATTTTTATTTATTTTTTATCTCCATTACATTACCCCTCCATCGTAACCATAACATCTATCTTTCTATTTCCACCACTATTGCTATTTGTGCTGTAGGCACTATTATTGCCTCCACCACCACCACCAATAACCACTCAATATATCACAATATAAAATTGAAAAATATGGTTTAAAAATAAAAATTAATAAATTTAATATTATACATATTAAACAAATTTTAATTCAACACTTAGATTTTTATCAAATAATTTTTTAACTTGAAAATTTTAACATTTAATTTTTAATTTTTAATTTTATTAAGAATAATACTAAAAATATCAAAATATTTATCAAATATCTTACATGCATGTTTGACTTGCACACCACTTAAGATTCCCAATCCACTAGAAAATCCAAGATTCCAAGGTGGGTAAAAATGTTACCACACATATATGCAAAGTTATTAAAATCAAAATTCTATATAGGATCGTTAAAAAGAGAATTGTGAATCGAATCGTAAAATCAGATTGAAAATTATAAATTTTACTTTTAATGTAAAATAAAATAAAAAATATCGATAATGATAATATATGTTTCGTAATTTTTTAAAAAAAGCTAAAGAAAATTAATAAATTTGATATAATACATTTTTTATGTTAACATAAATTAGAAAAGACATTTGAAAAAGAGTTTATAGTCAAAATTTTCATATAGATATACACATATACATATATATATATATAAGAAATAAATAATAACAAAAAAAATATAGGATCGGGATCGTAGTAGAATCGGAATCGTATGTGATTTTACACAATTTTATGAATATCGTAGTCATTTTAAGATTTTATTAAATTTAAGATTCTAGTATGATTCGAATCGTTTGGCCTAACTGAAATTATAAAATCGTAAGATCTTACTATTCGAATTAAGATTCTAATAACCATGCATATATATAGTTCAGAATCAAAGAGAAGAAACCTTACACAAGCCCTGTTTGGTAGGGCTTATTTTCAGCTTATTTTAGCTTTTAGCTTAATTTAAACTATTTTGATGTGTTTGGTTCAGCTTAACAATGCAACTTATAGCTTTTTGTAAGTCAAAAATCAACTTATTCTTTGAGTGGGGGGAGGAGAAGCTTAATTTATAAGTCAAAAATCAATTTATGTTTACAGCTATAAGTTATAAGCTGTTAAGTTTTAAATTATAGTCACTTTCCCACCGCTCCACTAAAGAGAGCCACAGTTTCGTACTATGAATATTAAAGGAAGAATTACATCACAATGGCATAAAAAAAAATTACATAAATATAGAAAGGTCACAGCATTTCACCCCATTACAAAATCGTTTATATCTCATATGTTTTTATAATTTTTTTTTTATTTTTTATTTTTTTATTTATTTATTTTTTCAAATCTGCGGTAGTTTTCTCAATATTAAAACCTCAAACATGTGATTGATGTGATGTGAGAGAGTGTGTCGGTGTGCACCGGGGATGTTTCTCCTTTGGTCCCTCTCTACTTTATCATTAAGCATAAATTATATTAATAATTCTTATATTTTTAATTGATTTAAATTTTAAATTTTACTTTAATTTAGTCAAATTAATAATGTTATTAGAATTTTTGACATAAAATTTTAATTAAATTGATTAAGATTAAATCACTAAATTTATAAAGTTTATAATTTTGCTTCTACAAATATGACACATCACTCATATACGCATTTGTCATAAAAAAAATACTAACAATTGAAAGTAATTAGACCAATTTAATACAAAATCAAAAGTTCAAAATCAAAATTAATCTAATTAAAATTATAGAGATTAAAATAATATAAAAAATAAAATACTCAACTAACAGTATAATTTGTCCTCATAATTAAAGTATAATTTGTCTTCATAATTAAATTACAAGAAAAGAAGGTGCTTCACTGGAATCAGGCTTGCACGCTTAAAACAAGGGATGGTAAGCTTCATAGTCACAAGTCCACATTTTCTACTCAATTTAAGGATAAAAATACTAGGGTTGCGTATGATCCAGATTGATTTGGTTTGGGGTAAAATTACGACTAATTTGTTATTTGTAGTTTCGTAAAACACTGCAACATATAAAATTTTTACAGACCAAATTTTTTAATCCTTAAAAGTGAAAATTTTGTTGCAAAAGATATTTAAGGACAAATTTCTATCATTGTGAGGAGAGCGCTAAAAGGTAGTCTCGAAAATTCAAAAATAAAATTTTTAGCGACAAAATTTTGAAATGTCACTAATAAATAGACTTCTAGTGACAAAATAATTTGGTCTCAAAATGGTTTATTTTTTGAGACAAAAAATTTGGTCTAAAAATGATAATAATTCATCGCTAATGTCCAATTTCCGTTGCTAAAAATATAATGACGACACTTTTCGCAACAAAAATATTTGGTCCATAAAAAATAATTTTGTCCTTAAATTTTAGTCTTTAAAACCTTAATTTTTTATAGTGAAAATCGAAACTAAATCAATCCATTTAAATTATAAAATCAATCCGAACCAAACCATTTCAACACAGTTCGACACAATTTGGAACCATGATTTCACAAAATCAATTTATAAAAAAAAAAAAAATTAAAATCATATAGCATTTTAATTTCAATATTAATTTGTCCATGATTTTTCTAAATCATAAATATGTATATTGTTCCATCATTCACTTAAACAAATAGAATATCTAGTAAATAAACATATAATTCGATATATAACAAGTATAAAATATAAACATGCATATGTACATGGTTTAAGTTACATACGGTCCGGATCAATTCTAATCTGGAATTGTAAAGTGAAATCCAGAACCGATCCGTTTTCCTCAAATTTTCAATCTAGAATCGGACCACGAAACCAAATCTACCCGATTGAACTGGATTGGTTTGGTTTGTGGATTTTACGTATTCCTTTCTCATCCCTAAAAAATACGGAAAAATGTATTGTGTACACCATCAACTATATGCACTCTTATATTATTATTTTTATTATTATTATTATAACCAATTTTCTTATTTAGTTATGATCTTATTTTAGTTATGACTCACGAGATTTTTTGTTATGTCTCATGCGTTATTTAGTTTTGACCTTTTTTTTATTATTATTATTACTCAAAAAGTATGAAGTTTTGTCATTTTCTTCTTTAATTATAAGGTGTATACGATACACCTTTTGAAGAGTATATACTATAACATTTTCTAAAAATACAAGATGCTATGTATTTTCTTTGTGATAATTGAGACTATTTAGTACAACTTGTCCTGTTTGGCATAATTTATATAAGGAAAATGAATTGTGGCCCTAAAAACAGTGGCCCTAATGGCCCTAATTTCTTTTTCTGGATAAGTTTGTTTTTTTTTTCTTTTTTTTTTTTTGCCTTGTTTTTTTTTTTTTGCCTTATATGGAAATGGAAAATGTCTCGTAGCTCAAATTTTGTGGCTCAAAAGTGGCTCAAATGGCCAAAACGACGTCGTTTTGGCCATTTTTATGTTGTTCTATACTCAAAACGACGTCATTTTGGCCATTTGAGCCACTTTTGAGCCACAAAATTTGAGCTACGTAGCATTGTCGTATGGAAATTTAGGGCATTCGGGCCCCTAAATTTCGAGCTACCAACCAAATCCGTTTATATAAATAGTTTCAAAGTATGTGATTGTCGGTTTAATACTACTTTTACATTTCAAATAAGTAAAAAAATTAAGTTTTTAGAAATAAGAAAAAAACACTTTCAATTTTTTCTATTTATCAAACATGTCGATGTATTTATATTAGTTATTTATTTTGAAAGTATATATCAAACTTATATATATATATATATATATATTATCGAATAGTAACAAATAATTATATAATTACACCAAAGAGGCTCCTATGTTTCTACTTTTTAATGATCAAACATTTAACTTACAAGAAACTACAACAATGGCCCTATAATCATATCACCACCACTCCACCACCGTCACCACATCACCACCATTACCATCGTCAATACTCCACCACCATCACTACTTTACCACCACCTCCATTCCACCTCCGCCATCGTCATCATAAAAAAATTTTAAATTTTTTTTAAATAAACAATTAATTTTTTTATAAAAATAAAAAAATGATAAAAATAATAATAAAAAAAATTAGTCCTTAAAGTATGCATTATTTGTCCTTTTAGTTCCTCAAGTTTTAATTTTGTCATTTTGATCTTCAAAATTGTCAATTTGAGTCAATTTAGTCCTATCTCTAACGTCTGTATATACTGATAATGGAAAAAGTATTTTACTCTAGGATAAAAGATGATTTTGATCCCAAAAGTATGCGTTTCTTGTCATTTTAGTCTCTCAAGTTTTAAATTTTGTCACTTTGATCCTCAAAGTCGTTAATTTGAGCTAAGACCAAATTGACTCAAATTAACAATTTTGAGAACCAAAATGACAAAATTTAAAAATTGAGGAATTAAAATAACAAGAAACACATACTTTATGGACTAAAATAATCTTTTATTCATATTCATGTTATCAATGTAGACAGACGTTACTCCTAAACCAAATTGACAACTTTCAGAACTAAAATAACAATATTGAAACTTAAGAGACTAAAATGAAAAACAACGCATACTTTAAGAACTAAAACTGTCTTTTATCTGAAAAAGAATAGAAGAAAAGAGACCAAGTAAATGAGTTATTTTTAATCATTTATCCAAGCCATATCTAATTCAACACAGCCCATTTAAACCCATTTATTAAATAGGCAAGTTTGGATTGAGTTGCTTTAAATGCATAACCCATTTTGACCTGTTCAACCCACCAATTTACCACCTATTAAAGAAACAAACAACTACATAAACCCCTATAATGAAGAGAAATAACTACTACAAAAAGAGGATTATTGTGGAGTAAATTGGGCCCATTAGGGAGCTTGTTTTAATAATTCGAACCGGTTACTTTCTAAAAAATATTGAGTAGAATATACCTGTAAAATATCAAATTAATTAGATATCGGTAACCATTTTATCAAATCACATTTGTACCTAAGAAAATAAATGATAAGTGTAATTTAAAATATAAAACTAAATACAAATGTGATTTAATAAAAGGGCTATAGATGTCCGATAACGTTAATTTTTTATAAGTATATTCTTCTTGCTATCTTCTAAAAAGTGAACAGTTCAAATTATTAAAATAGATTACAAAATGAGCCCAATCTATTGCACGACAGCTGCTACTGCCTAAAGCGTGCAACAACAACAATAAAACCCACTACTAGAAAAGATATTAAACTCATCTCCAGAGATATTGAACCTGCAAATTCAAATCACGAAAAAAAAAAAAAAAAAACACTTAGATAGCGTTTGGTAACATTTATGTTTTTTGTTTATGTTTACAAAACTTTTATAAACTAGTTTTTGTTTATTTTTAGAAAAACATAAATTATAAAGCGTTTGGTTTGAACAAAATATTTTAAAAAATTTAAAAACATAAACTAAAAAATATATTTATTCAAGCCTAAAATATTTATATTTATTTTTTATTATTTTATGACAATGGGATCATACACATTATAATTGAAAAAAATAATAATTTAAAAAAAATTTATTGAAAAAAAAAATTAATTGAAGAAAAATTTATTGAAAAAAAAAATTATTTGAAAAAAAAATTTATTAGTCAAATTTTTAAATTTCTGTTTAAAAACTAGCATAAACTTATTTTTTGAGTTTATGTTTTTTTTTCAAAATTTTAAATTGAGACAACCATTTATAAATTAAAAAAATTATCAAACAAGTTTTTACGACAATTTTTAAAATATTTATAAATATAAACTGAAAACTGATAGCGAAATGGTTATCAAACAGATACAACCATTAAATTAAAGACTGATTGTTTTATCTAGTGTAGACGCACCTAAAAGACTATAATTAAAAAACTACTCAATATTTAAAAAAATCATTAAAAACAAAAATAAATTGAATGAAATGTTATTTAAAAGTTTAAACCAAAGAAATGAGATAACAATTCAAGGTGTTGAGGAGAGAATTCCACGTTCCATAAGTCAATCAAATCATTGAAGACAAATACCATGATTAATGGGCGAATAAAATCCTATGATTATTGAATGATTCATGTAATTAATATTATATTCCAACTATATATAGTTAATAATGCTTATATGTTCAAATTATTCAAAAGAATCAATGACAATATAGCCGAGTGGGGTCCATGGACAAAAGTACAATGTTTCGAGTCATGTTCAAGTTAAAGTTGGACACTTCATTTCATTCTTGATGAGAAGTGCTGAAAATAAAATTCCATAATCCATGGGTCAATCAAATAATTGAAGAGTAATCCCATAATTCATGGATTCATCAAATCTAATTATTGACATGATTTATATAATTAATATTTATCATAAACCCCATGTGATTGTACTTGGATTTCAAATGAATCAATGACGAAATAGGCTAATGGATTCATGGATGTAGGCACAATGTGTCGAACTACGGTAATTCTTTTGTGTTCTTCTTCTAGGCACAATTAGTGGTTTTTTTATTTTCCCTTCAAGGTCAGTAAGCAAACTTGGAAGAACCAGCTAGGAGTATATACTCCAAGGTTCTAAATAGTGGTATTAATATACAAATCTGTATTGATCACAATGTAGTGATATGTATAAAAAATGGGATGATAGCATCTGAAAATCTATATCAGTCACAGTGCAGTTATATGTATTATGAAAAAGAATAATGTTTGAGAGCTCGAAAATCCCTCTCCCCTAATCCCTCTAATTCTCAAAACGACGTCGTTTTGGACATTATTATTATTATTATTATTATTTTTCTTCTTCTTCCATTTTCGAGTTGAAACGCAGAAGGGAAGAGAGAAAGAGAGAGAGAGAAGAGAGAGGAGGAGCACCACCGCTGAGGATCGTCGCTGCTCGTCGCCGGCCGTCGCTGCTCGTCGGCTCTGCCTCGCCTCCGCCCCCGCCTCCGCCTCCAGCCCCATTTGTTGGGCCCCCTCCAGTCCCTCCTCCTCTCTGCCTCCACCGTCTGCCTCAGCTGCTTCTTCTTCTTCCCTTCTTCTTCTGCCCTTCTTTCTTTCTTCCCTTCGTCTGCTTCTTCTTCTCTGATTGAACCAACAAAAAAAAAAAAAAAATTCAAAAACGACGAAACGACGTCGTTTTTGATTCGGGGGATTAGGGGGGGCTCCCTTTCGAGCGACGTAGCACGACTGTATAAAAAAAATGATATGATATCATTAGAAATTTTTTAAATTATCAGTCCCCAAATTTTTTTTTTTTAAATTGTGATTGAATACGTATCAATTGTAAACCGGTCATAACAAAAATTATAGCAGAGTGAAGCTTCTGTAATGAAAATTAACTCACAATTGATACCAGACATTCTCTATTTGTACTCCTCAATGTTTGATGTTAATAATATTCTTCTCTTTCGCTAATCAAAAGAAAAAAGGAAAAAAAAAAAATCAATATACGGTAAAAAGGGATTAATTTTCACTATAATCGTGCTTTGCTCAAATCTGTATCAATCACAATGAAGCGGTATGTATAAAAAAATGCAATGATACCATTTGAGCATCTATATCGATCACAATGTAGTGAGGTGTATAAAAAAATGCTATGATATCATTAGAAATTTTTTAAAATCATCAATCGCCCATATGCTGTATCAGTTGTGAACCGATCATAACAAAAATTATTGAAGAGTGGAGCATTTGTAATGAAAATTAACTTACAATTGATGCCGTACATTATCTATTTGTACTCCTCAATTTTTTATCTTAATAATATTCTTCTCAAAAAAACTATAAAAAAAAAAGAGCAAAATGCAGTCAAAGGGGGTTAATTTTCACTATAATTGTGCTTTGCTCCTTCTCGTGCCCCATTAATGCTACGGTCCTGGAAGATTTTACACAGAAATGGTCCAGAATTGTTATGTAAGGCTGAGATATAATGGGTGCTTTGTGGGGCATATAAATAGAATAAATTCGAGTCACGCATTGATGTTTCTAGATAAATTTTTGGGTTAAAATTCAGTTTGTATAGTATTATTGTCTCGTGCCCTGCTTATGCAGCAATTCGAACATGTGCCATAACTGTTGAGGGAAGAAAATCTGAGCTAATTGGAAAAATTGCAACTGTTGAAGCTCAAAAATGCTGGGACGAGTTGGAAATTATAACTGAGGTTTATGAATAATACAGATTTATAATACATATTTGGTTGATTGTCGTCATATTTTGTTTCCAAATCCATGATCCAAACACAACCTAATGCAAGGGAGACTTGGAAACAAGAAGCCTTTATTTGGTTCTCGACTTTGTTGTTGTGTGTTGATTGTTTTAGTTTTGCATTTGAATCATGCATTATACTAAATTCTGCAATGATATAAAGCTTCTTCCAGCTGCAATCATATACTCCATTGGTTTTCATTTGCTTCTTAAAATATGTTATATGGACTCTTATACTTTCCTACTTTCTCCAGTGTGCCCGTGTCCAACCACCTATATGACATGCATAAGGTTGTGAGATACTTGTCCGACACTCATACATACCTGATTTAAACACTTGGAACCTTTAATTCATATGATATTTGACAAAGAAAACAATCATATTTTCTAGTGAGGAAACATTTCTACCTTCTTACACGAATAATAAGCTGCACTTTTTGAATCAAAATTGAAAGCCTAAATGTATGGATAAACAAAGTATGTGATGCAGAAAATGGGGCTAAATAAGCTCATTACAACTCTCAACTCAGTATAGAATTTTGAGGTAATATATTTTCCTATAAAATGGGTTAACATAAAAACAAATAATAAAAATCAAGTGAACTATATTTACTTATCACAAATTGGCAGTTGTACTTCACTTCTCAAGTTCAAGGAACTTGTTTTTAAGTATATGTGTGGGTTATGTTACTCTGTAGTGTATCGCTTGAGGGAGTTGTATCTATTTCTTTCCTTCTTTTTTTTTTTCTTATTCAACCAAAAAAATGTTTGCAATTTTTCAAATAGTTTTGTTCTGGTTTTTCAATAGAAAACATTCAGGCAGTACAATTTCTTCAGAAGCATCAGAAAATAAACTAGCAGTAAGAGTTTTCATTTGTTATTGGCATAGAACAGATTAACTATAACAATATCAACAAAAAAGGAATAATGAAGGGAAATTAGACAGCTAACTGTTGGAAATGGTTATAAAATTCTGGATAAAATCAGAATTTTTTCCTAAGTTCGGTCTATTTTTTAGGTGGGCCCCGAGTGTCGATTTACTCGGGTCAAAGTGGTAACGCGTTCTATGCTGCATTGTGATTCACGTGGTATATTTGGTTGCTCAAAACCATTACCGAGTGAATGGGAAATTGAAGCCAAAGTGTGCTCCATGGAAATGGAGTTTTGATGGAAATTCCTTAAGGTGGTAAATTGGCTTGTCTCACATTGATTTGGTGGGAAGTTTTGAAAGGGTTTATAAGGCTTAGGGTGAGATACTTGGGGTGTGCCCCAAGGGGTACCCAAGTGTTTTAGAGGGAGAGGTTATGGGCAAAATGGGCTAGACCCATTGGACCCAAAAATCACCACACACGCGCACCGCCATCCGGGCGGGCTGGGCTTGGGCGCGGGTGTGTGGTTGGGCTTCTAATCTTTTTGGGCAAAAAACATTTGAATTTAATTTTATTTTTTATTAAAATAAAATCCAGAATTCAAATTAAACTGGTTTGGATTTATTGTTCATCCAAACAGAGCCCTTCCCGTTCAATTCAAAACCAAAAATCACCTTTACATCTATAAATAGACTAGCCTCCCATTTGGATTTCATTCCAATTTTCGTACTCCATCCTCTGCAAATTATATTCTTCATCTTGCTGCATATTATTTCCGAAAGAAAGAGTGTAAACACTTAGTGTGTTCGTAAGGCAAACAATTAGTAGTGCTGCTATTGTTTGTGGTAAGATCATTTCATCCTGGGAGATAGACGTCCAAATTCTAAAAGCACCGTGGAGAGGACGAATCTGTCTTAAGGACACAGTGTTAAACATTGGACTTGATCAGAAAAGTTATTCAAATAAATTAACTAAGTAAGTTGTTTAATTTTATTCTGTTTTTATTTGTTTATTTAATCAGATTTTAATTTTGTTTTTGTAACAAAATAAAAACTGTGGTTTTATTTATTTATTTATTTTTGAGTTTGATTTTTGTAATCAAACAAATTCTCTCCTTTTCTCTATTTCTTTTATTCTTGTTGTTGTTTTGTACACAACAGAATTTAATCTTTTTAAATACAGTGAAGATTGGCCTACAATCTTAAGACAGATTCGTTTTTGGGTATATTCATTGTATTTAATTTTCTGTGTTTTCAAATTAATATTCTGGTTGGAAAAACAAATAGTGATTTATGCTATTTGACAGATATTAGTAATATACTGTCTCTTTTCTTTGACAACAACTAGTAGTACGATACTGGTGTGATTCACAATTCAGAATATTATTTGGTATTACAGAAAATTCTTGTGATATTTTATTTTTCTAGTTTTAGTAACAAGGAAAATAAAATTATTTTGTTGTTATAATTTATTTTTGGTTTTAGTAACTAGAAAATTAATTTGTGTTTTAATTTATTTTCTGGTTTTGGTAACTAGAAAATTATTTTGTGTTTTTTCTGATTTTTGTAATCAGATAGTTTTGTGGTATTTTATTTTCTAGTTTCAGTAACAAAGAAAATAAAATTACAGTATTTTCTAGTTTTAGTAACAAGAAAAGTAAAATGATTTTGTGTCATAATTTATTTTCTGGTTTAAGTAACTAGAAAATTAATTTGTGGTTTGGTTTTCTGATTTTTGTAATTAGATATTATTTCGGTATTTTATTTCACTAGTTTTAGTAACAAGGAAAATAAAATTATTTTGTATTGTAATTTATTTTCTGGTTTTAGTAACTAGAAATTAATTTTGTTAATCAATCATGTAACTTTGTGACTCGGTCACAATCTGTTAATTTTGTAAGTAACTTATGGTTTCGTTTGGTAGACCACTTATTTTTGAATCCTTTGTGAAAATGTGTTAATTATTTTGACTTTATCATAGTTCATCGTGAGTATACATGGAAGAATTTGTTTCTAGAGTAAAATATTAGTTTTACAAACTAATTTTATTTTTATTACAATGTGGATTCATAGTCTTGAATTGTTTCGGCACTTGAGTCGGAAAATATATATATATATTCACAAGAACATTTCAATGCATATTTAATTTGTTTATTTATGTACAAATCAAACTTATTAAATGAAGGTATGTTTTGTCATTTTGAAGTTTAAAGTTTAAATGCGTTGGATTTTATTTATGAGTTGAGAATTCTTTTATTTCATGATGCAAGTGATGGGATCGTGCATGATTAATTTATTTTGTTGATTCATTATTTTTAGTTGATGCGTTTGATATGCATGTATGATATCAAATCAAGTTATTTCTTAACAATAATTTCAAGTGATTTGGAATGATAAATTGTTATGTCGACTTAGGACATAAGCAGGTTAATTTGAATATTTCTAATCAATTTTGAATGGGTGTTTAAACACCAGAGAAATTTAAACATGAAGATGTATGTAATTATATCGGTCCGTTTAATTGGGAAGTAAATTAAGAAATCTTTTATGTTGATTATTGAATTATGTGACATGAGATGTCATTAATAATTATTTTACTTGCGTAGTAGAATTTGTTAAACCATGAACCATTTTATTAAAATGGGGGTGTATCTCTTGCATTAGTTGAGATAAGTTAATTTTCTTCTGTCACAAATATTTTTATAACAGTGACATTTATTTGTTATTGAGTTGCAAGAATGTATACAATCAAATGGGTTTTTTAATTGTTTGATTCTTAGGCAAAATTTTTTATGAGGATATGATTTTGTTAAAACATTAATTCTGACTTGAGTAGTAATAATTATTTTGGTTTTTTCTTGAATTTGTTTTAAAAATTCATTGATTTATAATAAAAGTGATAGGGGTGGTGAATATGATGCACCATTAAATGAATTTTGTGCACAACATTGCATTATTCACCAAACTACAGCCCCTTATTCTCCACAGCAAAATGGAATTGCTGAAAGGAAGAATAAAGCTCTAAAAGAAATGATGAATGCCATGTTACTAAGTTCAGGCTTACCACAGAACTTGTAGGGGGAAGCAATATTGTCTGCTAATTTTGTTCTTAATAGAATACCCCACAAGAAAACCAACAGCACTCCTTATGAATTGTGGAAAGGTCGATCGCCTTCCTACAAATACTTAAAAATGTGGGGGTGTTTGGCAAAAGTTGAAGTTCCTGTTCCTAAAAAGACTAAGATTGGACCAAAAACAATAGACTGTGTGTTTATTGGTTATGCTCAGAATAGTAGTGCATATCGATTTCTGACTTATAAATCAGAAATACCTGATATAAATGTGAACACTATTATAGAGTCAAGGAATGCTGTGTTTTTTGAACATGTCTTTCCTTACAAGAAAGGACAGGAATTAAGTTCACAGAAAAGAACTTATGATTGTACACAAAGTCAAGAAACTAATGACAATCAAACAAAAGAGACTAATAATAGTCTCGACCAACAGGATTTAACTAATAATGAACCAAGACGAAGTAAGAGAGCGAGAACATCAAAATCCTTTGGTCCAGATTTTCTGACATACTTGTTAGAAAATGAACCTCAAAGCTTTAAGGTAGCAATGACAGGTCTTGAAGCACCTTTGTGGAAAGAGGCTGTTAATAATGAAATTGAATCCATTATGCAAAATCATACTTAGGAATTGGTGGATCTTCCACCAGGTTCTAAACCTCTTGGATATAAATGGATATTTAAGAGAAAAATGAAAGCAGATGGTTCAATTGACAAGTATAAAGCAAGACTTGTTGTTAAAGGTTACAGACAAAAGGAAGGTCTGGACTATTTTGACAAATATTCCCCTGTGACAAGAATAACATCCATTCGCATGCTTATTTCTATAGCAGCGTTGTTTAATTTAGAAATACATCAAATGGATGTTAAGACAGCTTTCTTAAACGGTGATCTAAATGAAGAGATCTATATGGAACAACCCGAAGGGTTTGTAGTATCAGGGCAAGAAAAGAAAGTTTGTCGACTTGTAAAATCCCTTTATGGATTAAAACAAGCACCTAAGCAATGGCATGAAAAATTTGATCATGCAATGCTTACTAATGGGTTTAAGATAAACGAATGTGACAAATGCGTCTATGTTAAAAACACTGACCAAGGATATGTCATAGTTTGTCTTTATGTGGATGACATGCTTATCATCGGAAGCAGTCAAAACATGATCAAATCAACTAAGCAAATGCTTAACAAAAGATTTGATATGAAAGATATGGGGGTCGCAGATGTTATATTAGGAATGAAAATTACTAAAACATCTGACGGATATGCATTATCTCAATCTCATTATATTGAGAAAATTCTTGATAAATTTATCAAGGATGATTTGAATTTAGCTAGAACACCTGTAGACATCAGTCTTTATTTATCGAAAAATAAAGGTGATACAGTGTCTCAGTTAAAATACTCCCAAATCATTGGAAGCTTAATGTACCTAATGAATTGTACTCGTTCTGATATAGCTTATGCTATCAATAAATTGAGTAGGTACACTAGTAACCCTGGAGAAGACCATTGGAAAGCGATCATTCGAGTTCTTAGATATCTAAGATTTACTCGTGATCATGGTTTGAACTTTACTCGATATCCAGCAGTACTCGAAGGTTATTGTGATGCAAATTGGATATCGGATACTAAAGATTCAAAATCCACTAGTGGATATGTCTTTACTCTAGGAGGCGCTGCTGTTTCTTGGAAGTCCACGAAACAAACTTGCACCGCACGATCCACAATGGCATCCGAGTTCATTGCTTTGGACAAAGCAGGAGAAGAAGCAGAATGGCTTCGTCACTTCTTAGAAGACATTCCAATGTGGCCAAAACCTGTGCCAGCTATTTGCATTCATTGTGATAGTCAATCTGCAATAGGTAGGGCACAGAATCATATGTATAATGGTAAGTCACGACATATTCGTCGTCGACATAATACCGTAAGGCAATTGTTGTCAAACGGAATAATCTCAATAGATTATATAAAATCTAAAGAGAATATTGCGGATCCGTTAACAAAAGGTTTGACAAAAGAGCTAGTGTATAGTTCATCGAAGGGGATGAGATTAAAGCCTATTACATAAGAGTCATCATAATGGTAACCCTACTTATATGACTGGAGATCCCAAGAACTAAGTTCAAAGGGACAACTAAGTTATGTATGGCTCACCAGAAATCACCAAGGGATTAAAAATTCCCTACCCATTCCTATGGTGAGAGTGATATCTGCAACATATGTTGTATGCAGGGGTATAAGGATAAGCTTTGCTTTTAATGATTACTTATATCTTGGTTAAGGCATAAAATCAAGACGAGTATAAGGAGATACTCACAATAAGAATCACCTATATGAGTGTTGAACTGGGGCCGGTTCTATGATAATGAAAAGGCTAAATTCTCTAGAAACACTTATGAAAACCAGGCGCGTTCAAGGCCAAAATGAACACAACAGTGAGAACCACGATGTGTTAGAAGATATTTTGTGTGAAA
The DNA here is from genome assembly GCF_055761805.1 of Camellia sinensis. Classification (NCBI taxonomy): domain Eukaryota; kingdom Viridiplantae; phylum Streptophyta; class Magnoliopsida; order Ericales; family Theaceae; genus Camellia; species Camellia sinensis. Next base: position 69,598,557 of record NC_138972.1, read on the forward strand.
TCTATTATCTTGGCTTACACAAACGGCTGAACAATTCAAGGCATCGCGTCCATTGGTTAGCCAGTAAGTCCGATAGGTTATCACTAGGGAAGGTTCAAAGCCGAAAACTACCTATCCTGATGCAAGATATTTTCGACTTATACTCTTTCGTTAACGTCTGCATATTGTTGCATTTCCATTGTCATCAAATTCCATTCATGTGGGGGATTGTTGGAAATGGTTATAAAGTTCTAGATAAAACCAGAATTTTTTCCTAAGTTCGGTCTATTTTTTAGGTGGGCCCCGAGTGTCAATTTACTCGGGTCAAAGTGGTAACGCGTTCTATGCCGCGTTGTGATTCACGTGGTATATTTGGTTGCTCAAAACCATTACCGAGTGAATGGGAAATTGAAGCCAAAGTGTGCTCCATGGAAATGGAGTTTTGGTGGAAATTCCTTAAGGTGGTAAATTGGCTTGTCCCACATTGATTTGGTGGGAAGTTTTGAAAGGGTTTATAAGGCTTAGGGTGAGATACTTGGGGTGTGCCCCAAGGGGTACCCAAGTGTTTTAGAGGGAGAGGTTATGGGCAAAATGGGCTAGACCCATTGGACCCAAAAATCACCACACACGCGCACCGCCATCCGGGCGGGCTGGGCTTGGGCGCGGGTGTGTGGTTGGGCTTCTAATCTTTTTGGGCAAAAAACATTTGAATTTAATTTTATTTTTTATTAAAATAAAATCCAGAATTCAAATTAAACTGGTTTGGATTTATTGTTCATCCAAACAGAGCCCTTCCCGTTCAATTCAAAACCAAAAATCACCTTTACATCTATAAATAGACTAGCCTCCCATTTGGATTTCATTCCAATTTTCGTACTCCATCCTCTGCAAATTATATTCTTCATCTTGCTGCATATTATTTCCGAAAGAAAGAGTGTAAACACTTAGTGTGTTCGTAAGGCAAACAATTAGTAGTGCTGCTATTGTTTGTGGTAAGATCATTTCATCCTGGGAGATAGACGTCCAAATTCTAAAAGCACCGTGGAGAGGACGAATCTGTCTTAAGGACACAATGTTAAACACTGGGCTTGATCAGAAAAGTTATTCAAATAAATTAACTAAGTAAGTTGTTTAATTTTATTCTGTTTTTATTTGTTTATTTAATCAGATTTTAATTTTGTTTTTGTAACAAAATAAAAACTGTGGTTTTATTTATTTATTTATTTATTGAGTTTGATTTTTGTAATCAAACAAATTCTCTTCTTTTCTCTATTTCTTTTATTCTTGTTGTTGTTTTGTACACAACAGAATTTAATCTTTTTAAATACAGTGAAGATTGGCCTACACTAACCACAGTATGATCAATGTTTAGTATTATTAATATTTTTCAGATACTATTTTATTTTTGGTAAGAAAAATTGATCTGATGTAGGAGAGGCTTTTTGTATTACATGGTATTTATGTAGTTTGGTTATTTCTATGGATGTAAAAGGGAACATGTTAGTTGAACCTCTTGCAAAGGTAATTAGTGCTCTTTCAAAAATTTGACAGCAATAATTTTTAACATATAACAATAGATTTAGAGACAATCACCAGATTGTCTATGCTATAACAAGGTTGTGAGAATGTGTTGCCTTTCATGTCTGCGGGAGCTTATTATTCTCAAAACTCACAATCTGAATTCTAACTAGTACAATTGCTTCAAGGCCTCACAATGTGGAAGTCCTTAATGCCTGGGCATATCACCTTAACTTTATAAGAGTTGTTAAAGAGGCTTGGTCCAGATGTGCTTTACAGGGTTGGGCTGGATATAAAGTCTCACTAAAGTTAAAGGAGGTTAAAACTTCTCTCAAGCAGTGGAACAAAGAGGAATTTGGCAACTTAAATGATAAGCTTTCTTTGATTGAAGAGCAATTGCAATCTCTGGATCTTTTACAAGAAAGAAACTCACTGTCCGATAATGACATGCAAATCAAAAGAAACCTTAAGTCTGAATATTGGAAGATTTTGAGATTGATTGAGATCACCTGGTTGCAAAAATCAAGACAAGTTTGGTTCAAGGAGGGAGATAAAAACTCCAATTTTTTCCATATGGTGGCTAGTTCAAGGCAAAGGAAAAACTCATTGGGAAGCTTAACAGTAATGGATCCAGTGTTGAAGATCTAGAACAGATCAGAGTGGGAGTCAAAATGCACTTCTAGAATTTTTTTTCAAAAAGATGGCCCTCAAGACCAAAATTTTTAGGCTCTCTTGAGTACAAACTATCAATTGATGATGCAAGAAGGCTGGAATTGCCATTCTCAGAGGCTGAAATCTAGGATGTAGTCAGGGAGTGTGAAGGGAACAAAGAACATGGCCAAATTGTTTCAATATGAAGTTTATTAAAAAGAGCTGGCCAATCATTAAGGAGGATATTTGCTTATTCATTAATGAGTTTCATCTTAACAGCAAAATCTCTAAAGGTATAAACTCTTCATTTATTACCTTGATTCCAAAATCACCAAATCCATCATCTCTGTCGGATTATAGACCTATCAGTCTGATACTGTATTTATAAAATTCTTGCTAAGAGATTGAAATCAGTTATGCCTAAACTGGTTGATGAATCCCAATCTGCCTTCGTCAAGGGCAGACAAATCTTAGATGGAATTCTTATAGCTAATGAAGTAGTGGATCTTTGGAAGCACAACTCTGGGGGTGGACTTCTTTTAAAGTTGGATTTTGAGAAAGCCTTCGATAGTGTCAATTGGAATTTCCTTCTCCACTTGCTTCAAATGTTTGGATTTAGAGAGAAATGGGTCTCGTGGATTGCTGAATGTATATCATCATCACATATCTCTGTTTCATAAATGGATCCCCACATAGGAATTCTCCCCACAAAGAGGATTACGTCAAGGAGACCCTCTCTCTCCCGTTCTCTTCAATCTTGTTGTTGAGGGACTAAACATTCTTATGAAGAAAACCAAAATTTTGAATCTTGTTAAAGGGGTTGATATTGGTAATGTGGGATTGAATCTAACACACTTGCAGTTTGCCGATGACACATTCATATTCTGTTACCCAGACTAGAATGAGATAATTAATCTACGAAGAGTACTTTGTTGTTTCCAATTAATATCTAGGTTGAAAATCAATTTTCAAAAATCTATGTTATGTGGAGTTGGCACCAATAATGATTTCACATCTCAAGTGGCTGAGTATTTAAATTGTTCGGTGGGTAAATTACCAATCAAATGCCTGGGTATGCCTCTAGGAGCTAATCCTAAGAGGGTTGCAACATGGGAACCCATCATTGACAAGGTGAAGAAAAGACTATCATCATGGAAAAGAAGATATCTCTCTTTAGGGGGTAGAATTACTTTAGTTGAATCAATTTTATCTTCGCTTCCCCTTTATTATATGTCTCTTTTTAGAATTCCCTCCAAAGTGGCAAACACCATTGACAAGTTCCAAAGATCCTTTCTTTGGGGGGATAGTGAAGAGAAGAAAAAGCTTTATCTGGTCAACTAAGAGGCCTGTTCTCTGAGCATAAAGTTTGGAGGTCTTGGGTTTAGGAAATCTAGGGACAACAATGAGTCACTTCTGTACAAATGGTAGTGGAGGTTTGCTAAGGAACCTGACTCTCTATGGAAGAAAGTCTTATGTGCTAAAAACTCTATAAATACTAACACCTGGCTGCCAAGTTCCTTAACTTTCAGGAATTGCTTAGTGGTATGGAAGTCCATTTTGGACTTGGAAAGGTCTAATTCAAGAGTACATAAATTATTCCTTGATAACCTCCAGTTCATATTAGGCGATGGTAGAAGGATCAAATTCTGGACTGATGAATGGCTTTTTGATTCACCTTTGTTTTCCCTGTATCCCAAACTTTTTTCACTTGCAAAAAGGACTCCTATGTTCATCAATATATGCCACATCAGATTTTGGGCAATCAAATGCAGTGGAGTATTTCATACAGGAGACCACTGAGAGCTTGGGAAGAAGAAATGCACTATGATATGCTTGGGAGGTTGCAGCAAGTCCAAAGAAACAGAGATCCTGTGGAGGACAAACTAATCCGGTCTCCCCTTTTATCAAGTATCTTCTCTGTTAAGTCTCTTTACGGTTTATTTGAGAACTCTCTTCAGCTGCCATCTTTTCCTGTGATGAAATTATGGAAGTCAGTTGCACCGCCGAAGATAAAGGCATTTGGATGGCTGCTGTGGTGGGATTGAATTGCAACTGCAAATCTCCTTCTTAGACGACATATCATCCATATTCCCATCCAATGTGCATTCTGTAGGACAATCTTCACTGTATTTAAAAAGATTAAATTCTGTTGTGTACAAAACAACAACAAAAATATAAAGAAATAAAGAAAATGAGAGAATTTGTTTGATTACAAAAATCAAACTCGAAATAAAAATAAATAAATAAAACCACAGATTTTATTTTGTTACAAAAATAAAAATAAAATCTGATTAAATAAACAAATAAAAAACAGAATAAAATTAAACAACTTACTTGGTTAATTTATTTGAATAACTTTTCTGATCAAGTCCAGTGTTTAACATTGTGTCCTTAAGACAGATTTGTCCTCTCCACGGTGCTTTCAGAATTTGGACGTCTATCTCCCAAGATGAAATGATCTTACCACAAACAATAGCAGCACTACAAATTGTTTGCCTTACGAACACACTAAGTGTTTACACTCTTTCTTTCAGAAATATAATGCAGCAAGACGAAGAATATAATTAGCAGAGGTGAAATACGAAATTTTTGAATGAATAACATCAAATGAGGGTGGTCCTATTTATAGATGTAAAGGTGGCTCTTGGTTTTAAATTAAACAGGTATGATACCTGTTGGTTTTGAATTCAAACAGATTTGAATCTGTTAACAATTCAAACAGATAGCAAAACCGGGAAGGGCTCTGTTTGGGTGTGCACTAATTCCAAACTAGTTTATTTCTGTTTGAAAACGGGAAGGGCCCTGTTTGGATGTACAGAAAATCCAAATCAGTTTAATTTGAATTCTGGATTTATTTTACCAAAAAATAAAATTAAATTCAAATGTTTTTGGCCCAAAAAGATTAGAAGTCCAACCCAACCACACACCACGCACCCAAGCCCAGCCCGCCCGACCGGACGGACGGCGGCGGCGGCGCGCGCGCGCGTGTGGTGATTTTTGGGTCCAATGGGTCTAGCCCATTTTGTCCATAACCTCTCCCTCTAAAACACTTGGGTACCCCTTGGGGCACACCCCAAGTATCTAACCTAAGCCTTATAAACCCTTTCAAAACTTCCCACCAAATCAATGTGGGACAAGCCAATTTACAACCTCAAGGAATTTCCACCAAAACTCCATTTCTATGGAGCACACTTTGGCTTCAATTTCCCATTCACTCGGTAATGGTTTTGAGCAACCAAATATACCACGTGAATCACAACGCGGTATAGAACGCGTTACCACTTTGACCCGAGTAAATCGACACTCGGGGCCCACCTAAAAAATAGACCAAACTTGAGGAAAAATTCTGGTTTTACCCAGAATTTTTCCTACCATTTCCTACAATCCCCCACATAAATGGAATTTGATGACAACGGAAATGCAACAATATGCAGACTTTTACGAAAGAGTATAAGTCGAAAATATCTTGCATCAGGATAGGTAGTTTTCGGCCTTGAACCTTCCCTAGTGATAACCTATCGGACTTACTGGCTAACCAATGGACGCGATGCCTTGAATTGTTCAGCCGTTTGTGTAAGCCAAGACAATAGATTTCACACAAAATATTTTCTGACACATCGTGGTTCTCACTGTTGTGTTCATTTTGGCCTTGAACGCGCCTGGTTTTCATAAGTGTTTCTAGAGAATTTAGCTTTTTCATTCTCATGGAACCGGCCCCAATTCAACACTCATATAGGTGATTCTTATTGTGAGTATCTCCTTATACTCGTCTTGATTTTATACCTTAATCAAGATATAAGTAATCATTAAAAGCAAAGCTTATCCTTATACCCCTGCATACAACATATGTTGCAGATATCACTCTCACCATAGGAATGGGTAGGGAATTTTTAATCCCTTGGTGATTTCTAGTGAGCCATACATAACTTAGTTGTCCCTTTGAACTTAGTTCTTGGGATCTCCAGTCATATAAGTACGGTTACCATTATGACGACTCTTATGTAATAGGCTTTAATCCCATCCCCTTCGATGAACTATACACTAGCTCTTTTGTCAAACCTTTTGTTAACGGATCCGCAATATTCTCTTTAGATTTTATATAATCTATTGAGATTATTCCGTTTGACAACAATTGCCTTACGGTATTATGTCGACGACGAATATGTCGTGACTTACCGTTATACATGTGATTATGTGCCCTGCCTATTGCAGATTGACTATCACAATGAATGCAAATAGCTGGCACAGGTTTTGGCCACATTGGAATGTCTTCTAAGAAGTGACGAAGCCATTCTGCTTCTTCACCTGCTTTGTCTAAAGCAATGAACTCAGATTCCATTGTGGATCGTGCGATGCAAGTTTGTTTCGTGGACTTCCAAGAAACAGCAGCGCCTCTTAGAGTAAAGACATATCCACTAGTGGATTTTGAATCTTTAGTATCCGATATCCAATTGGCATCACAATAACCTTCGAGTACTGCTGGATATCGAGTAAAGTTCAAACCATGATCACGAGTAAATCTTAGATATCTAAGAACCCGAATGATCGTTTTCCAATGGTCTTCTCCAGGGTTACTAGTGTACCTACTCAATTTACTGATAGCATAAGCTATATCAGGACGAGTACAATTCATTAGGTACATTAGGCTTCAAATGATTTGGGAGTATTTTAACTGAGACACTGCATCACCTTTATTTTTCGATAAATAAAGACTGATGTCTACAGGTGTTCTAGCTAAATTCAAATCATCCTTGATAAATTTATCAACAATTTTCTCAATATAATGAGATTGAGATAATGCATATCTGTCAGATGTTTTTGTAATTTTCATTCCTAATATAACATCTGCGACCCCCATATCTTTCATATCAAATCTTTTGTTAAGCATCTGCTTAGTTGATTTGATCATGTTTTGACTGCTTCCAATGATAAGCATGTCATCCACATAAAGACAAACTATGACATATCCTTGGTCAGTGTTTTTAACATAGACGCATTTGTCACATTCGTTTATCTTAAACCCATTAGTAAGCATTGCATGATCAAATTTTTCATGCCATTGCTTAGGTGCTTGTTTTAATCCATAAAGGGATTTTACAAGTCTACAAACTTTCTTTTCTTGCCCCGACCTACAAACCCTTCGGGTTGCTCCATATAGATCACTGCATTTAGATCACCATTTAAGAAAGCTGTCTTAACATCCATTTGATGTATTTCTAAATTAAACAACGCTGCTATAGAAATAAGCATGTGAATGGATGTTATTCTTGTCACAAGGAAATATGTGTTAAAAAAAAAATCCAGACCTTTCTTTTGTCTGTAACCTTTAACTACAAGTCGTGCTTTATACTTGTCAATTGAACCATCTGCTTTCATTTTTCTCTTGAATATCCATTTATATCCAAAAGGTTTAGAACCTGGTGGAAGATCCACCAATTCCCAAGTATGATTTTGCATAATGAATTCAATTTCATTATTAACAGCCTCTTTCCACAAAGGTGCTTCAGGACCTGTCATTGTTGCTTTAAAGCTTTGAGGTTCATTTTCTAACAGGTATGTCAGAAAATCTGGACCAAAGGATTTTGAAGTTCTCGCTCTCTTGCTTCGTCTTGGTTCATCATCAGTTAAATCTTGTTGGTCGAGACTATTACTAGTCTCTTGTGTTTGATTGTCATTAGTCTCTTGACTTTGTGTACAATCATAAGTTCTTTTCCGTGAACTTAATTCCTGTCATTTCTTGTAAGGAAAGACATGTTCAAAAATCACAGCATTCCTTGACTCTATAATAGTGTTCACATTTATATCAGGTATTTCTGATTTATAAGTCAAAAATCGATATGCACTACTATTCTGAGCATAACCAATAAACACACAATCTACTATTTTTGGTCCAATCTTAGTCTTTTTAGGAACAGGAACTTCAACTTTTGCCAAACACCCCCACACTTTTAAGTATTTGTAGGAAGGTGGTCGACCTTTCAACAATTCATAAGGAGTGCTGTTGGTTTTCTTGTGGGGTATTCTATTAATAACATAATTAGCAGACAATATTGTTTCCCCCCACAAGTTCTGTGGTAAACCTGAACTTAGTAACATGGCATTCATCATTTCTTTTAGGGTTCTATTCTTCCTTTCAACAATTCCATTTTGCTGTGGAGAATAAGGGGCTGTAGTTTGGTGAATAATGCCATGTTGTGCACAAAATTTATTTAATGGTACATCATATTCACCACCCCTATCACTTCTAACCATTTTAATGGTTTTACCAAGTTGATTTTCAACTTCTGTTTTGTAGAGTTTAAACATTTCTAAGGCTTCATCTTTACTTCTAAGTAAATAAACATAACAATATCTTGTGCAATCATCGATAAATGTTATGAAATACTTTTTGCCTCCTCTAGTTTGAATAAATTTTAAATCACATACATCAGTATGAATTAATTCTAGAGGTTCGGTTTTTCTTTCAACCGATTTCAATGGAGCCTTAGTTAGTTTCGCTTCTACACAAATTTCACATTTATGATTAGGATTAATTTCAAACTTTGGTATATGATCTAAACCAATTAATCTACGCAAAGCATCAAAATTCACATGTCCTAATCTACCATGCCCTAAATTTGACTCAAGAATATAAACAAAAGATGTGTTATTCTTATTCATAGCAACTTTCGGTACAACTGTCATTACATTCAACTTATAGAGACCATCACTCATGTATCCCTTACCAACATACATACCACTCTTTGCTAATACAAATTTATCAGACTCAAATACAAGCCTAAAACCATTTTTACTTAACAAAGATCCAGAAACTAAATTCTTCCGGATGTCAGGTACATACAGTACGTTGTTGAGGGTTAGTTCTTTCCCTGATGTCATCTTCAAGATCACTTTCCCTTGTCCAGCCACAGTAGAAGTAGAAGAATTTCCCATAAAAAGTTGTTCACCATTTGCAGCCTCATTGTAGGTAGTGAACATCTTCTTGTCCGCACAAATGTGACGAGTTGCTCCAGTGTCAACCCACCACTCTTTGGGATTTCCAACCAAGTTAGCCTCAAACACCACAGCAGAAAGGTTGATGTCATTCACTCTATCAGAGATGTAATCCAATTCTGTTACATTGGCCTGATTGGTGGTCTTCTTACTTGTACTTCCATGATCCTTTTTAGGGCGGCGGTAGTCAGAAGCTCGATGTCCAGTTTTGCCACAGTTATAGCATTTTCCTTTGAACTTCTTGCTACTATCGCCTTGTTTAGGACCATCTCCAGTAAACTTCCTCTTTTTGTTATGTGGTTTATGAACTTGTTCAACCACATTAGCTTTGGACTCAATGGGATTTTTCCCATTCCTCTTTTCAGCCTTTCGGTTATCTTCCTCAATTCTTAATCTTACAATCAATTCATCCATAGTCATCTCTTTGCGTTTATGTTTTAAATAATCTTTGAAATCTTTCCAAGCCGGTGGTAACTTTTTCACTAAAGCAGCGACTTGGAATGACTCGCTAAGAGACATACCTTCTGAATGAATATCATGCAAAATTATTTGAAAACTTTGAACTTGAGAAATTGCCGTTTAGGAGTCTACCATTACAAAGTCCAGAAATTTACCGACGACAAATTTCTTTGTGCCGACATCTTCTGTCTTGTATTTCTTCTCCAAAGAATCCCACAATTCTTTTGCAATTTTCAGAGGACTGTATACATTATACAGCATATTATCAAGGCCATTTAGGATGTAGTTTCTGCACAGGAAATCTGAATGTTTCCAAGCATCTACAGTGGCAACAACTTGCCGATCACTTTCACCCTCTTTAAGTGCTGGAGCGTCTTCATGGAGAAACCGGGCCAAATTAAGAGTTGTAAGATAGAACATCATCTTCTGCTGCCATCTCTTAAACTCGGTACCGTTAAATTTTTCCGATTTTTCTCCATGATTGATTGGTACATGAACATGGTTCTGGATAGGGACCGATGTAGGTGTAACAATAGGAGTATCACTGCCAGATGCAGTTTCAGTTGTAGTAGCCATAATCTCTGATTACAAAAATCAGAAAAAATTAAAACACAAATTAATTTTCTAGTTACTAAAACCAGAAAATAATTATAACAACAAAATAATTTTATTTTCCTTGTTACTAAAACTAGAAAAATAAAATATCACAAGAATTTTCTGTAATACCAAATAATATTCTGCAATTGTTAATGACACCAGTATATTACTACTAGTTGTCAAAGAAAAGAGACAGTATATTACTACTATCTGTCAAATAGCATAAATCACTATTTGTTTTTCCAACCAGAATATTAATTTGAAAACACAGAAAATTAAATACAATGAAGATACCAAAAAAGGAGTCTGTCTTAAGATTATAGGACAATCTTCACTGTATTTAAAAAGATTAAATTCTGTTGTGTACAAAACAACAACAAGAATATAAAGAAATAAAGAAAAGGAGAGAATTTGTTTGATTACAAAAATCAAACTCGAAATAAAAATAAATAAATAAAACTACAGATTTTATTTTGTTACAAAAACAAAAATAAAATCTGATTAAATAAACAAATAAAAAACAGAATAAAATTAAACAACTTACTTGGTTAATTTATTTAAATAACTTTTCTGATCAAGTCCAGTGTTTAACACTGTGTCCTTAAGACAGATTCGTCCTCTCCACGGTGCTTTCAGAATTTGGACGTCTATCTCCCAGGATGAAATGATCTTACCACAAACAATAGCAGCACTACAAATTGTTTACCTTACGAACACACTAAGTGTTTACACTCTTTCTTTCAGAAATAAAATGCAGCAAGATGAAGAATATAATTAGCAGAGGTGAAATACGAAATTTCTGAATGAATAACATCAAATGAGGGTGGTCCTATTTATAGATGTAAAGGTGGCTCATGGTTTTAAATTAAACAGGTATGATACCTGTTGGTTTTGAATTCAAACAGATTTGAATCTGTTAACAATTCAAACAGATAGCAAAACCGGGAAGGGCCCTGTTTGGGTGTGCACTAATTCCAAACTAGTTTATTTCTGTTTGAAAACGGGAAGGGCCCTGTTTGGATGTACAGAAAATCCAAATCAGTTTAATTTGAATTCTGGATTTTATTTTACCAAAAAATAAAATTAAATTCAAATATTTTTTGCCCAAAAAGATTAGAAGCCCAACCCAACCGGACGGCGGCGCGCGTGTGGTGATTTTTGGATCCAATGGGTCTAGCCCATTTTGCCCATAACCTCTCCCTCTAAAACACTTGGGTACCCCTTGGGGCACACCCCAAGTATCTAACCCAAGCCTTATAAACCCTTTCAAAACTTCCCACCAAATCAATGTGGGACAAGCCAATTTACAACTTTAAGGAATTTCCACCAAACTCCATTTCTATGGAGCACACTTTGGCTTCAATTTCCCATTCACTCGGTAATGGTTTTGAGCAACCAAATATACCACGTGAATCACAACGCGGCATAGAACGCGTTACCACTTTGACCCGAGTAAATCGACACTCGGGGCCCACCTAAAAAATAGACCAAACTTGAGAAAAAATTCTGATTTTACCCAGAATTTTTCCTACCATTTCCTACACATTCTGTGGTAATGAAGAAGGGTCAACAGTTCATTTGCTCATTCATTGTTATTCTTCCTGGAGGATTTGGTCTGAAATTGTCAATTGGTGGGGCATTATGTAGGTCTCTTCTAGTTCTATAAAAGAGTTGTTGGGTTTTGTGGTTTGGTCAGAAAAGAAAGCACCTGGGAAGATTTATTTGGGAAGCCATGCCTTTGACAGCCCTTTGGACCATCTAGATTGCTAGGAATGAAAAGGTGTTTAATTCCAAGGAACCCATTTGGGTGGATTTGGTAGAGAACATTAAGATCAAGATTGCGTTTTGGGTAAAGCAATCGATTAACCTACCAGAATTCTCACTTTATGACTTTTTGTTTTGTTTACATGGCATCAAGGGCTACAGAGCTAGGATCTCAGGATGATGTTCTGTATTTTGCATGTCTTCTTCATTGTATCTCTTCCGGTTGAATGCTCATCAGCCTTCTTTCGGCTTGTGCTTGCCCATGATTGGTTCTCTAATAGGTGCCAACCTCTTTGGGATGTATTTTTAAACTATGATGCAATTGTGCCAAGCCTTTATTGTACTTTTTATTTATCAATGAAGTTCCATTTTCTTTGTTAAAAAAAAAAAAAAAAAAAAAAAAAAAAAGAGCCTGGCTGATGAGCAATGACCCAAAAAACAAAGGAAGACATAACTAAGGTATACAAGTTTCCTACTTTTATCATGCAAATAATTGAATTCGCAATTTTTTTTTTTTCCCAGATTAATAATATGTTCTAATGAAACATCTATAATTTCTTGAATGCCTTGTGAACGATGGTTACCTTCTTTATCTTGCTTTCTTCACATTGATGATCAACATGGTAAAGCGAAGAATTCCCATTGAGCTAAAAAATAAAGAAATTTTAAATAAGAATTAGAATGTCTTGGTCCAAGTACTTTTTGAAAATAAGGGTATTAAAAATTAAAAATTATTCACTTATCTTGAACAAATACCTGAACGAATCTTAAAGAAAAAACTGTCAGAGCCTGTAATTATCTGAAAGAAATCTCTTGGTCAATGCTCATGTAAGCAATATAGGCAATCTTATATACCAATCTTTTCAATTTTTACAATGTATGGATAAACAAAGTATATGATGCAGAAATACAAGTCAGGCATAGAATTTTGAGGTAATGGATTTCCCTACAAAATGTGTAAACATAAAAATAAATAACAAAAATAAAGTGAAGTGTATTTGCTTATCGCCAAGTGGCAGTTGTATTTCACTTTTCAGTTCAGGTAACTAGTTTTTTTGGGATGTGTGTGGGTCAGTTACCCGTGGTGACTTTACAGCTAACCGTGGGTATTCAATTGAACACTTTGGAAATTTTTTTTTAATTATTATACATATGTAATTCATTCTAAAATTTCGCTGAACATCCCAATCTATTTTCCTGAACACCCAGCCCAGTTAAACACCCACTTAGCCTACTTTCTTGAAGAGTTTGGCTTTTTTCAAGTTGTCATCTCAACTTGAGATCGTGTTCGGGTTTTATAGGCACATTTTGGGACATATTTCGGTGATTCGAACTGTTTACTTTTCAGGACCCGTTGAGTAGAATAGTTATACAAAAAATTAAGATAACTGAATATTAATATTTATATGTTTCGATCAAATTTGTATTATAAAAAATGGATGAGATTTCTTGAACATCCATGAGATTTCTTCTTGAACAATGAGATTTTTTAAACACCCAACCCAATCCAACCCGGCCTATCACCCATTAACTTAAAGGAATTGTTGACCTTGCTAGAAAATTGGTAGACGAAGAAGGATTTTATATATCCTTTAGTTTATTTGCTTCTGAAATTTGCGTTGATTCTACCAGTAACAACTGCAACAATTGAGATCTTTTTCGGTAATGAGATACATAAAAAATCGATTGCGTAACCAAATGGGAGATCAGTAGATGAATGATTATTTGGTTACGTACATTGAAAAGAATGTATTTGATAATATTGATGATAAACTTATTATGTAATTATTTCAAAATATGAAATCTCATCGGTTGCAATTATAAAAGTTCATGTATTTATATTTTTTTGTTGGAACAATGATATTAGAACTTTTTATCCTTTTGTGATTTGTGAAGTTTAAATTAATAAATATGTGAAGTGTAAATTTTTGAACACCCTAGTAAAAACTCCTGAAGTCACCACTGATAGTTACCATGTGGTTGTAAGAATGCATTGCCTTCTTGTCTGAGAGAACTTATTATTCTTGCAATTGATAATCTGAATTTTAAATTTTAGAATTGCTTCAAAGTCTCAATATGTAGAGGACCTTAATGTTCCAACTAAATAAATTGATTAAGTATATTAGTAACAAACATATAACCAGAGCCAAATAGATGAGCAATGACCCAGAACTAAGGTATACAAGGTTCCAATTGTTATCATGCAAATAATTAAATGCTGGTGTTTGTTGGGGGTGGAGTTGGCAGATTTGGAAGGCTGTGGTTGGGTGGTTTTTATCTCTGTTTTTTGTTTTCTTTGTTTTGGATTGGCTTCTCGCCAATCTGTGGGTCTAGTGCTAGCAGATGATTGTACTTTCTCCTTGGTGCCAATCTAGTTAGGATTGTGGAGTGTTAGCTATGATGTTTTTGCACTTCCCTCTTTTATTGATGTACATTGTTGCGTGTTTTTGCTCATCTTATCAATAAAGTTTCCTTTTCTTTGCTGATCAAAAAAAAAAATGCAAATAATTAAATTCATAACATTAATAATATGTTTTAATGAAAATTCTATAATTCCTTGAATACCTAGTGAAGGATATATATGTACCTTATTTATCTTGCTTTCTTCACATTGATGATCAACATCATAAAGGAGCTAAAACAATCAAGAAAAATTGATTAAGATTTAGAATGACTTGGTCCTAGTACTTTTGAATAAGAATTCAAAAATGAAAATTATTAACTTATCTTGAACAAGCACCCGAATGAATATTAAAGAAAAAAAAAATCATAGCTTTTAATTATCTGGTAGAAATCTCGAGTCAATGTTCATGTAAGGAATATGCACAATTTTATCCCAATCTTTTCCATTCTCAATGCACTGCTAAGGATTTGCAATTTTACAACCATTAAGGATTAGGAAAACCAGATTTGTATTTTTGTATGGATGCTCATAATTCAATAGATTATTTATTTATAGTATTTTTGTTGTTTTTCATTGTTTTGTTTCATACTCATTAGTTATTCCATCCTGAACTTGATCCTGCAAAATTTCTAAATTTTTAGCTTGCTCAATTACACTATTAGTGGAGATATCAGCGGATAAATAAAAATATATTGTTGTTAATATTATTATTATATTCTTTTTTTTAACAATGTTAAAAAAAAATTATGTTCATTGTTAATTTTGTAGATGAGAAGTCAAATAAATTTTAACCATATTTATGTTATATCTAATTTTATATTTAAAAGGAATGTTCAAATGAATTTTTAATCATATAATTTAAAAATATTTAAATGAAAAATGCAAAGGAAAATTTTAACTATAAATTATAATTATCGAATGATCTAATTCTATTGAAAAAAAAATGGATAATTGATCAAAATTTAAATTTATAATTATGAAATATTTTTAAAATGAAGAGATCACTTTTTTGTGTAGCTTCCAGCTTGATTTGTTCTTAAATAATTTTTCAAATATAAATATACCTTAATATTGATATAATAAATATTATTACACGTATTTTAAGTAATTTATTGGGAATGGTTTAAGTGTGCAACCCCCTTAGATTGCACACCATATGCAACATTACAAGAATTAATCAAGACCATTGAATTGCTTAATGATAAAAAATTTGAAACCGGGGCAACCGATTAACCCTCTTATTTCTTTCCCACTTCCCTTACTCTCTCTTTATTTCGTCTCTCTCTCTTCTTGTCTTCATCTGTGTAAGGTTCACTATGTAACCTTGATTTCCATTAATTAAAGCTTAAAATTGTTAATAAATATATCAAACAAATATGTACATATTTCCTATTTTTGTTATTCAAAAATATTTTCAAATATATTTACCAATTAAAAATTAAATAAATAAGTAGGCCAACTAATTCATTGATTGGACATGAACTAAGACAATTTTTCAAGAATTAATCTTAAACCGAGAATTTTTGGTAAAACAATCTACTCAAACTAGATTTGTCACTTTTTAGTGTTTAACCAAATATAAATCCCCAAACTAGCTCATACCATTTATAAACTATAATATAATTTAAATATAAAGTTTTAATTTATTATTATCAAATATTTTTATTAATTAACCGATCAATTTTTTAGATTAAGTTTAGAAATATGACTTATAATTTAGGGCAACTCTATCTTAGATAGTTTTTTCATACGTAGACTATTCGTTTAATAGTTTTAAATATAAATATATAATTTTTTTTTAGATAAGTTCAAATTTTTTTAATAAGTATGCATAAAATATGTTCATATTTCTTATTTTTATTATAAAAAATACTTACAAATATTTATTTACTAATTTCATAAATAAATAGGTCAAATGGTTTATAAGTTAGGCATAGGCCAAGGCAATCTTTAATGATTAGGTAAAGGTTAAATTAGCATAAATGTTGAGTCGACTGGCTTCTGAATCACCTATAATGTTTAGCCCAACTCTTACAAGTCAATCATAATCCATTCTTACTAAAGAGTTATAACATAAAATAAATTATAAATTTGATGGATGAGTAGACAACTTTTAGGCTTTACAAAATATAGAAAAATTAGTATATGGACAAATGTGATTTTACTATTATCATATGATAAATTAAAGGGCAAATTATAGTAACAGTCCCTATAGTTTGGGGGTTGTGTAACTTTGATCTCTAACCTTTCAATTGTAATAAATATGACTCTAAATTTTGAATCTCGTTTGAAATAAGAACAATTAAAAACATTATTGCTCTATTTGAAAAACAAAATCGTCATACAACTTATTTTTTGTTGGTTAACTTATATATTATTTGAAATATACTGGCATTCTTCTTTAATAAATAATGTTGGAATTTTATTGTTATAAAATTCTACTTGATTTGGTTTTCAGAATTTATTTTCAGAATTTTTTTCTAACAAACTAAAAATTAAATTGGTGAAAAAAAAACACATCATTTTTATATAATTTTATCTTTTGTGAGGGCAGAAATAATTTTTTTATATTTATTTTCGTTAATTAGTTTTTATTTTTTCAAAAGTCAGGTTTAGCAACAACTTTGATATCATTATTAAATTAATCTATTAAATCGAAAAAATCCTAAACTAAAAATATTTCATATATTAAACATATCAATTATATATTAAAAGTCTAATAATCATCCATGAAATGATAAACATTCAAAAATATCTGTTAACAGCAAATACAAATATCTATTACATGATAACATCAAAAAATATCAACAAAAATAACCACTCATTACATAATCATCATTCAAACACATAATAAAAATTAATTTGGTACAAAAATTTAAAAAAAATGTAAAAGATTTATCATTTTTATAGAATTTTATCTTTGGTGAGTAGAAATAATTTTTAAAAATTTAAAAGTAATTTTTTGACATTATTAATTTATATTTTATCAAATTGACGGCCTTGTCCTTGAAATAGAGTAACAATGTCTTCAATTGTCTCCATTTGGAATGAGATTCAAAATTTAGAATCAAATGTATTACAATTAAAAAGTTAGGGACTAAGTGACACAAGTCCTAAACTGCAGGGACTGTTAGTATAATTCGTCCTAAATTAAAATTATGAAACTCATAAGATGAAATGTATATATGTTTTATCATAAATATAATTTTTAAAATTTTTACCAATTGAATATTTTTTATTAAGAATTTAAAGCACACAATTAATGACACAAGAAAAAAAAATCTTATGTGTAACTCAAATGAAAATCAATAAAATTTAATTTGATTCTAAATTATTTTTACTACATATTCTAGATAAATTTTACAATATTATTTATTTTTAAAAATTAATTTATAATTATTCATCTATATCTATGTTATCCCGGGCATAATATGGGTATTATGCTAGTTGGTGATATAAAACAAAAATCCAGTTCTATGTTGTAGATTAAATGGTAAAACACTCTGTAGTAACTCCGCTTCATTGATCGCTTTAAATATTTGAAAGAAAATTTAGCTAAAATCTTTTCATTGGACCCTTATTTAATAAAAATGGCAACCTCAATTATTTTTCTTCATAAACTCCTAAAGAGGAGGCACATAACTGAGTATGGACAGAATAATTTTTTTTTTTTTTTTTGGTGTTAGACAATATTGCCCATGCATATATATATATATATATATATATATATATATATATATATATATCACATAACTCTTTTAACGAGCAATACCTTTATTTTATTTTATACAAGTTTAAAAATGTTGTATATGTGTATTTTTGATTGGTTCATCTAGTATGTATTTTATTTTTTATAACAGTAAAATGTTGCTGTGAACCAAAGTAATATGTTACTATCAAACAGAGTAACATGTTAATGTTTACGTCAATTTCGACGGTATTTTTATTTTTTTTAAGAATTCAATACTCAACATAGATCTTGTTTGATAGATTTTGATGAGAAGATTTTAAAAATATTAATTTTATTAAAAATCAGCATCCAGATCAAAAGTTCTATTATTTTAAAGTTTAAAATATTAAGTATATTTTGGTACTAGTGGTATATGTTGACTTTTTAAGGAATTTTTTTTTATATTTGCCCTTAATATCAAAGGGGGTGTTTGGGAACTTAGTTTTTGGGGGTTTTTTTTTTATTTTTTTTCACTACAAGACAAATGTTTTACAAAATCAAAAAAAATAAATCCAAACAAAATATCACATCAAACTCCATAACCAGTTCACTTTTTCTCTCACAAATATCATATCTAACTACAAAAAAACCTAACTATCTTGTCAAACACAAAAAAAAAAAATTCTCCAATAATATCCTACAACTAAAAAAACCTAGAAAAAAAATCCATTTCCCAAACACCCACTTTATTATAAAGGGGTTTTAACCAAATCCCCCGTGCATAGGAATTGGGGATGTTGCTACGCGAGTTGCGCAACAACAACTGCTGTGCAGCAAAATGGGCCCATTTCGGGACTCATTTCGATAATCCGAACCATTCATATTTTGAAATACATCAAGTAGAACATTCCTATTAAAAATCAAGTTAATCGGATATCGTTTACCGTTTCATCCACTCACATTTGTATTCATTTTAATACTTTAAATCACAATTATTTTTTATTTTTGTAAGAATGTTCTACTTGATATATTCCAAAATATGAACAGTTCAAATTATTAAAATAGATTCCAAAATAAACCCATTTTGCTGCACAACAATTACTATTACGCAACTTCCACAGCACCATCCCCAATTCCATTTAAAAGGTGTCATACTCACCTCATATATATATATATATGTATATGATAAATGACGATCCACAACTCTTAAATCATTGATCGCCTTATTGGAAATTTTGTATTGTTGACCATCCTCCAATCTACAACATATATCTCTCGAAACAAATTTTAAAGGATTTATTGCCATGCTTTAAATAGTAACGGAGTCCGAATTTTGACTTAGGAGGAATAATATTGAGTTGAGGTTATAGCAATCTATCCAATACAAATAATTTTGACTTTTAATTTAGGATAAAACAATTAAAAATAAACATAGTTTCAAATTTAAATTTTTAAAGCCATGCTCAAGTTAGTTAATTTTTTTGCTTTATTTTATTTTTTATTTTTTATTGTTTATTTATTATTAATTTGATTTGTTATTTTAGTTTTGTGAACTCGATGATCATTATAATTTAAAATGCAATCATATACTATTATTAAAAATGAGAATGACAAAATTACACCCCAAAAAAAAAAGAGTGGTAGAGAAAGACATGAGAGAAAAGAGAGAAATAATATAGAATTTAAAATAAAATATTTTAGCAAAATCAAATATTTAGAGTGACAAATTATAGATATTTTATTTTATTTTTAATTAATGAATCATGTTATAATGAAACTAATGAATTATAATCATAATGAAAATCAATACACTATATAACTAATATAAATAAATATTTTCAAAACAAGAGAGAAAAATCATAAATAAATAACATGAAAAATACAATCAATAATCAGATTGAGATATTTGAACCTCTAACCTCATAATAAAAATGCTAGAATTTTGACTAATAGATTAACCCTATTGGTTTTGCAAAGATTTTGTCAAAAATAAGAAACAAAAACAAAATCAGAAGATGAGATACAAAAAATTGTGACATAATTTAAATTTTAGAAATTAATTATTTTCCAAATAGGAGTAAAAGTGCAGTTTTCAAAATTAAGGGGGGGGGGCACGTGACCCTCCTGGTCCCAACGTGCCTCCACCCCTGGCTTTAAACGATTCATTCCAATTTCCAAACTTATGTTTTAAAGGATTTATTCTAATTTTAGTTAGTTCCATAGAAAATTTCAAGGAATTTATTTTACAAATCAAATGTCTTTATCATTTTGTTGGAATCCCTTTAAAAGTATTTGATTCACTATAATGTAATAAAATACTAAAACATCATTACAAAGTGTTCCAATTATAAGATCATATTATTCAAACAGAAAATTAAACAAATTAAAATGTCAATTAAAATAGAATCAGAGCCACAATTGCCAACCTTACAGCTAATGGTAAGTGATATCCAATATTTCTAAATCCATGTGATGAATTACTAGAAGGTGACAATGCAGGAGATTCTCCATTTGACAAATCACAAGAAATCAAAGATTGAGAAGGCGCTCCATTTGGTGAGTCATTGGCAATCGGGAATTGAGGAGGTGTTGTATATGGTGAGCCATTTGCAACCGGGATTGAGAAGGTACTGCATATGGTGAGCCATTTGTAATCGGGAATTGAGAAGGACATTGAGAAGCTGGTTGTGCCACTTGGGTTGGCCCTTGTGTGTCTCGTTGTTTCACATTTACTGAGAGAGCTTTTGGCCACTTTTCTCGCAGTGCAACCCTATATTGCAAACGAAATATTTTGGCCCTGGGCTGTCAAGAGTAATTGTATCCTTTCCTTAAGCTAATACTCCATCTTGTGGAATAATGCAGTTCTTGTAGGCATTTTCATTCACTTGATACACCTTGTGAAGTCCAATAGTATGCTCGAAACTAAAATACAATATATTCAATAAAAATTAAATCAGTTTATTATTGCATATTTAATAGTAAGATTGGAACTCTCTCTAAACAAGAGATTCTCTCTCTACTTTCTTTTTTCAAGGTTCTTCGCTTGGGAGTGCAATTTGGAGAGCGGGAGAGGGGATCCAGTCTTTGGCCACCTCTCTCCTCCTTTCTCTCCCCTCCCCCCTCTTTTTCTTCATTTTTTTTTTTTTTTTTTTTTTTTTTTTGGTTCAATAAGCCTTGGGAGCTTTGTCTTCCCGACCTCTCCCTCCCTGTGAGGTATTTTTCCCCTCATGGTGGAAGTTTTATTGGTTTGCTATCTCCCCTTCCCACCAATGCTAGATTTGCCACATCACTCCTCCTCCTCCGCCTCTCACCGAAGCCGACACCACCAAACCGCCACCAGATCTGCCATGGATCTGGCCCACCTCCACGGATCTGGTTGTTTTGGGAGGTCGAGTTTGTTTCCCGTTTGTCTTGTTTATTAATTTACTTTTCTGGTGTGTTTCTTGGGTGTAAATCAAAGTATAAAATATGCAGCAGAATAAAATGTTTAGATCATACCTTTAGATGATAGAACCTTGTGGGTAAATCACGTGCTTCCAGAATCTAATCAATCAATCCCAGCAGTGGAGTGATATTACAGAATGAATATCACCCACACAAATCACAGTGCAAATGACTTGATCGTTGTTCTTTGGGAGAGAGTCAGTATATGGGTAAAAACCAAACATACGTTATTTTTCCACTTAATCACCCATATCCCATATATCAGATATATATTCTATTTATCTCATTTATCAATATTTGTTAAATGAGACAATATCTGATATCTATATTATCTATCCATATCATGATACGATAGATATATATCCTGAGTGGCTATCCAAATAAGTTTGAATTCAAATTCAAAACCCATTTGGATAAGGTTCAAAAGGTTCTAAGGGTCATGCCACATGGGCGCCCAATTTCTAACATCTCCCACTCGGACATGAGTTGGCATGACACTGCCACGTCTCAATCTCAATCTCCCCAAAAATAAACAATCTCATACTAGCCACTGCACCGTGCGACTGCTGAGAACACCTGCATGTGGGAGCTCTATACTAGAAACTCAAAATGAGCCAGCATAGAGACATCAACCCAAAAAGAAAAGAAATAGTGTCTCATATACCCCAGACCCATCTAATTACACCGGTCCAAAAAACATCTCTAATCCCTCAAAAAGAGCATGTTTGACCCTCTTAATTCTTGCAATATATTCACACTCAATTCGCCTCTCATACAGAGCGATGTGAGTTGCCGGCAGTGAATATACAACAGTGGTGTAATACTAGATGATCTTCCCTTTGCACTCATGCGATTTAGTTTAGGATTGACCGCTTTCCCAGTAATGTCCCTTAAGGCCGAATCATGCATGACCGCAGGCAACATACCAAAGTAGCAGAACATCAACCCCTTACCTTATGACATAGTCAAAAGTCACAAAAGGGTACATAAATGAAAGTCATATCAATAATGACACGTAAGACTCACACGGTGAGGAAGCAGGGATCCATTCTCTCACCTCATTACTCGGTCGCCAAGCACATATAGTATGAATACATGCTACGGTGGAGTAACTCTTCCATAAAGAGTGACGTCATACTCGATACACCGTACAGATATTAGTCTAGTCGCTTTCTAGCGCCTAACCCGAATTCTTTATTTGCTCGCCTTCTAGGCGCCAAATGAGATCTCGAATCTGGCTAATCATAACAAGCACAACATGGAAAGTGGGTACTAACATCCATGTTTGGTCCTTAACACGACCTCATCTTGGTTATAACCAAGGCGACATACATAGTGGATGATTTAAGCCTCTCCTGGCTCCGAATAAAAATAAACCACCAGTCTCATCCTTGCTCGCTCCCAAGCGCCAAGGGCGATTACTCGTGTGAGTGAGCCAATCTTGCCTGCTGACATCATCATTTGCTAATCATTATGACACAAACCATAATAGTGTCAACATCCCATCATCTCAAAATAAGTGATCGATTTAAAAAAAAAATGACCACAGCTTGCGTAATTATAGATTCCAAACATAAGCCTTATCAGCACCTCTTGCGATAAGTATATACAACGGAATCCACCATGTGCACCTCACATGAAATGATTTAAGATCACTACCTCTTGCGCAATAACCTCTCTAAAGATATTTTTTTGGTGACCAATTTGCGTTCATTCTTAATGCGCCCAACTAGCACAGATGCGCCCAACTAGCGCATTGAATTTTACAAGGAGCAAATTAATATGCTTCTAATAAAGCATTTTATCCACAGTCTAATGAGCAAGGTCAATGTCTAAACAACTCAGTTGACCATTTACCAAAGATAACACTTATCATGCCGAATACGCCCACATAGCGTACTTTAGGCTCCCACAACAAAGAAAATCAAGGAATATAGGTCCTCCCAAAGACAATCCGAGGATTCACTCAATAGCTAAGGCTCTGGCTTTTACCGATAGGTAAGTCAATGGATTTTCAATTTTGCATCTAGAATCATTCTAGGATATTCTCTATGTAAGTCATCGAAGACAAACCGAGAATTTTCCTAAAACAATCCCTAAGGATCGTACATCCGAGCATATAAATTACATCACCCATGTCCATCATATCTAAAATAGAGGACTGCCCACCCTAGGTGGCGACAACCTTATAAATTCCTGGCTCATAATGACTAAGTAAGGAAAAACTTCTTTTGGACCATTGATCATGCCTCAATGGTCTTCATCGATCATCATTGGCCTATCATGGCTTGACGAAATCTAAGAACCACTGTTTGGATAACTGCTTTAGGCTGTAAAAGATTTATTGGAACTAACAACCTTTTTGCGCTCCTAACTTTTCATCATAAAAGCAGAAGGTAAATCCCTACGGATATACTTATCCAATTCTCTAATGAGAAATTGGGTCACAATGTCCACAAATCAATGTTCCGAACTTATGTCAATCATAGCCTAAGTCAAAATAACCTCACTCCCCAGGAGGAAGTCTTCTCATGGTCTACACTTTCCTCAATGGTGCGACTTTTCGGTATCTAGCGAGCCTTATGCCTCAACAATGACTATCCAAATTACGCATAAATTTAGAACAGTTTTGCGTCATAATGGAAAGTCAACCAAATTATAAAAAATGGTTAATCCTCAAAGATTTTGTCTTAAACTGCGCAATATTGATCCACTTTTTAAAAATAGGGGACTAGAGCCTTGGGCATTATCCTAGGCTCTTTATCATCTTGCGGAGCAATCATGAATGTTTTCCTCTCAATCACCCAGTGATGACGTGGAAAATTTTCACATTCGCTACCACGCAACTAAGAATGTAGAGTATTCTTCTCTAATGGAGTAATCCATTAGTAGGCACATCGCTCCCACTGTCCCTAGGATATTGAAAATTTCTTTCCATTCTCAACTAGGCTACATAGAGCGCTATGCTTGGAATTCTCCATCTTATAGAGTTCCGAAAACTCTATTCACGTCACCTTTACTAATAAAACTTTATGTCACTTAGTTACACTACCACAAAGCTGCTTACCTATATGCACATGACCCGGAGGGTTTGCATGACCGCATACAATAATGCGCCACACGACCCTTTGTGTTTACAAGACAGCATACAATAATGCGCTATAGAACCCTAGGTCTTAACTTCACAATCTTATAAGAAGTAACATAAAGATAAGCTTCTTAACGGTTACAGATCGCCCATAGATAGCTCTCCACTAACCTATTACTCAAAATTGGAGTGTAAAATCTGATATGGAGGGCTCTTAGTTAGGGATATAGGCAACAAACTAGTGCAATTTCCAATTGGGAAACATTTTGCGCCATTATCCACCTAACATTAACAATATTTAATTCCTTATGCCTCAACAATGACTATCCAAATTACGCATAAATTTAGAACAGTTTTGTGTCATAATGGAAAGTCAACCAAATTATAAAAAATGGTTAATCCTCAAAGATTTTGTCTTAAACTGCGCAACATTGATCCACTTTTTAAAAATAGGGGACTAGAGCCTTGGGCATTATCCTAGGCTCTTTATCATCTTGCGGAGCAATCATGAATGTTTTCCTCTCAATCACCCAGTGATGACGTGGAAAATTTTCACATTCGCTACCACGCAACTAAGAATGTAGAGTATTCTTCTCTAATGGAGTAATCCATTAGTAGGCACATCGCTCCCACTGTCCCTAGGATATTGAAAATTTCTTTCCATTCTCAACTAGGCTACATAGAGCGCTATGCTTGGAATTCTCCATCTTATAGAGTTCCGAAAACTCTATTCGCGTCACCTTTGCTAATAAAACTTTATGTGACTTAGTTACACTACCACAAAGCTGCTTACCTATATGCACATGACCCGGAGGGTTTGTATGACCGCATACAATAATGCGCCACACGACCCTTTGTGTTTACAAGACAGCATACAATAATGCGCTATAGAACCCTAGGTCTTAACTTCACAATCTTATGAGAAGTAATATAAAGATAAGCTGCTTAACGGTTACAGATCGCCCATAGATGGCTCTCCACTAACCTATTACTCAAAATTGGAGTGTAAAATCTGATATGGGGGGCTCTTAGTTAGGGATATAGGCAACAAACTAGTGCAATTTCCAATTGGGAAACATTTTGCGCCATTATCCACCTAACATTAACAATATTTAATTCCTTATTCTCTACTACACCATTGTGTTGTTAAGTACTAGGAATAATCAATTTTCTAAGCATCCATCTCTCTTCATAGAGTTTTTCTAAAAATAACTCAAATAGATACTCGCCACCTTGGTCAAAACTAAAAACATGAATGATGTTATCTAATTGATCTCAACCTCATATGTGCAATGTCAAAAATCATCTCAAAACTTTTGACTTATGGGAGATCAAATAGTCTTGACTCAGATGCGTATCGTGATCTATAAATGTGTCGAGATTGAGGCTTAGCTATCATACCCTTACACATATCTAGTCACAAATATCATAGTGGACTAAATGCGCCAAAACAAATGACCTTCTACGGCTTTCCTACTTACTTGTGTGCACCCATTGCGAACAAAGTTACACATTCACATGAGAGCAGGATGTCATAAGCGAGTGGGCTCGAGAAGGCCTACTCAAACCATCGTGTCATCATCTCATTAATATGATTAAGTATAATAAGCCACTGGTTCATGACCAATGTCATAAACTAATTCCAATCATCTTAATGTGTGAGTTCTCGAAGACAAGTTTTAAAGGTTTAGGTCCAACTAGGTAATGACTCAGGACTAATTCATATTCATTAGATCATAAAAGGATGTCATGGAGATATCAACTGCGCCTAAGTCGCAAATTTAACTAGTAAGTGCTAATCCCCTGCACCTTCAAGTCAATTTTATTCTCCATACACTTTAATACATCTAGTTGAAAGATGACGATACTCCTCTTGCCATATCTATTTCTCGCTTCATAGTTACTTGCAATTAATTCTACTATCCACAAGAAGGAGAGAATAAGCTATCACCTATGGCAGCTCCTGAAGTAACTTAAGCGCGAATGAGGCTAAAGAGTCTAATTCAACACAATGCTCTTGCTCTTACGAGCCATGCGTCAAATTCTTAGAGTCATAACAACCTTGTCAGCCTTGACCTTTTCATTACTATGTTGCAACGTTTGCGCTTAGTGGTAAATGTTATTCAAAACGTTAGCCTAGTAAAGGAATCACACAAAGAAGCACCTCATCCATGTCTCACACTTGAGTGTGGAAACAAAGTGTCCAGACTTAGACAAGTTAGCAATGCTAATAGATTTTGCAGCCACTTGGCGCTAATCTTTTCACTTAGTGTTAATAGATTTTGCTGCTACTAAGCGCTAATCTTTTAATCTTCAAGTGATACTTCAACGCACACTATTATAGTGCATGAAATTTCGCTCAATCCACTCCCAATAATTGGGTAGAGAGCAAAACACTGCTCATACTGGCTACTCGTCTTACACTTAATGACTAATTTATTTAAGCTCGCATTTCTTGGATGACGTGACTCTTGAATGTTACTTCATCCAATGATGTAACATTATTCACAAGTCAAATTACAAATTCAATCCACGCAGCTCATTAGTCAAGATCATATACAGATCTATTGAGGGCTTACTAATTTCATAACTCCAAAACTCGCCAACCAAAACTATGTAGCGTGCCGCTAACCATAGCGCACACATTAGTTTTTATTGTGCCAAACAAGGCAACAAAACCACGGCGACTTTGAGTCATGTTTCCTTACTTTGGCTCAATTAAGGTTTGACCTAAAGTCTCCAAGACTTTTGCTCATCTAAAGAATGGGATTAGTTTGTTCACACTTGAACATCTCTCCTAAGTCTAGGTCAACCAAATTAACTTCCATAAGCTAAATCAATTTAGAGAGAAATTCGCATTAGGATTAATTTGATTAGCATAATATAATTTTGCCGCAAAAATCTAAATCAAATAGTAACAATATTACACAAGTCGCAAGATCGAAAATCCGCTATGCTCGTAATCATCTCTTGCACCACAGGTGACAATTATCCAAAATTTAATTTAATTTATGCGCAAAATATTGGTTTTCGGGAGTTAATCTACAAAGATTTCTCTCAACCGAATAACCTCCCACTGACTATGGCATAAAGCATGATAAATTCCATACAATAGCATCTTAATGTAAATTTACAAATAACTCATACTATATTCATTTAATAATGGAATTCAAATAAATAAATAAATAAATAATCATGCTCCTCTAATTACAACATATTACAAACCCCAAAAAAAAAATATGTTATATTCAATATTCAGATTATGCCATAATTAAAGTGTACATCATTTTGGAATTTTTTGGAATTTTTCTGAAATATTCTGAAATTTTAAATAACTAATAAACAGACATAAAATTAGAAATAAAAAATCCAGAAACTGATAAACTGAGACAATATTACCAGTACATAGTAAAACATTTCAGAAGTCCACAATAAAAATTTCAACCCCAGAAAATTATTCATGCAACACCAGATGCATTTTAAAGCAAAAATAATGCATTATTATTTCAGGAAAAATATTTTTTATTTTCATAAAATTTTCACAATTTTACAGAAGATATAAAATTTAATTCTGAGTCTAACGGTACCAACCATGCTCAAAACAAAGCTATAACGAATAAATTATGGCCAATTAACGCAATTCAGAATTAAAAACAAACAAACAGATCCTTAGAGCCAAGCCAGGCGGGAAAAACGGCTCGGCTCGGCTCGGCTCGCTGCCGCTCAGCGCAACTCGGCGCGAGTCAGCTCAAGGAGCGGCTCGGCGCTCGACTCTAGCACGCGGCGCGCGTGCGAGGCGCAGACGGCGTGCGCTTGAACAGCGCCGCTGACGCGCGCGTGATGGCGCGTGCAGGCGCGTCTGTAGGGCGTCTGGCGAGTGTGGGCGCGTGGCTGCGCGTGGGAGTGCGTGGCTGCGGCTCACGGCGTCAAGTGGCCCGTGGTCTGCACGCGCCGCCTTCTAAGGTGCTTTCTGGTCCGATTTTTGTACTACCGGACTCCTTTTTTCAAAATAAAATCATTTATGGTCTTAAAAAAGACATAAATGATCATAAAAAAAAAATATTTATGCTCTTAATCTAATCAAAGTGGATTTTTTTCTCATTTACAAACATTCATGTATATAATGTAAACATACACATGTAAAAATATACACATGATAAAAGAAAGCACGAAAATATCCAAACTTGGCTCTGATACCAATGTAAATCAAAGTATAAAATATGCAGCGGAATAAAATGTTTAGATCATACCTTTATATGATAGAACCTTGTGGGTAAATCACGTGCTTCCAGAATCTAATCAATCAATCCCAGCAGTGGAGTGATATTACAGAATGAATATCACCCACACAAATCACAGTGCAAATGACTTGATCGTTGTTCTTTGGGAGAGAGTCAGTATATGGGTAAAAACCAAACATACGTTATTTTTCCACTTAATCACCCATATCCCATATATCAGATATATATTCTATTTATCTCATTTATCCATATTTGTTAAATGAGATAATATCTGATATTTATATCATCTATCCATATCATGATATGATAGATATATATCCTGAGTGACTATCCAAATAGGTTTGAATTCAAATTCAAAACCCATTTGGATAAGGTTCAAAAGGTTCTAAGGGTCATGCCACATGGGCGCCCAATTTCTAACATTGGGGTCCATCGGTATTGTGGCTGTAGCTTACCCACTCTGTGATTGTAACTTATGATTTATCTCAGACATGCTCTATTGCCGAACTATTATGATCGGCTTCTTCTTTGCAGTACGAGCACGAACAAGAGTTGTGCGTCTGGATATTTTCATAGTTTTCTTCTCAGTGCTTCTAGTACTGAATTTTTCTTTGTTTGATGTAAGTTTTATCTGTTGGATAAACTCTTCTGTAAGTGCTATTTGGCTTGCCTTAATGAAAATTTTTATTGATTAGAAAAAAATAATAGAAAGATTGGAAGTATGAATCTTTGATCTAATTGCAACATTAGGAGTAGATTTGATAACCCAAATAATATATAAATATGTGTGTATATGTATATAGTGAGCAAACTAAAATTTTTTATCATAAAAAAACATGTTGATCATAGCAAGAAGTCTTAATAAGTATTATATTACCGAGTTTGTCTCCGACTGAAATTCTTTGCCCTTGGCCCAACCTTCATAATCATACATTGATGTCCATCAAGCTTCTTCACCAACTATGAACTTTCCAGCAAAAGTGACTGTTGGAAGAACAATGGCAATGATGGAAAAAGTGAATAGGTAAGATCTCACCATTGGGTTATTGTCGTAAGATAATAGATATGATTGTTTTGTCTTGCAAGTTTCAATATATTGAGGAATGGATATGAAGAAATTAAGAAAGGAGTTATTTATAGAGCTTTTTAATAGAAGGTTTGGAGAACAAGTGGAACATAGAATGTATGGGTGGGTTGTCTAAAGATGACCAAAAGAGAAAATATGCACATCACATCAATAAATGTGAATTAAATGCCATATGCACAAGATTTAAAAAATGTGAATGTCTCAATATTTTTGGCGAATTGTGGTCTTCAAGCTTATTTTTCAATATATTTAGGTTATAAGGCAACAATGGTTTCAGACAAATGATGCCTTCGATTGTTGTGACAAAGTTTCCGTCCTTATTTGGGCCTAGAAGGCCATTAGGTGTAGTGGTGGTGATAATGATGGTGATGATGGTGATTGTAGTAGGATTTCGTGGTGGTGATGGAGGTATATAGCGGCAAAAATTAGAGTAGTAGTAAAGGGCAGTGACACTGATGTTGTGGTGTTGTGGTAATGGTGATAGCGATGTCGATAACAATGGTGAAAGGAGTGAAGTGGCAATTGCAATGATAGTGGCAGCGACAACAACAGCTTCTGGTGATGGTGGTGGCAGTGTTAAAGTAGCGGTGACGGTGGTGGCAGTGTTAAAGTAGCGGTGACAATGGATTATTGTCAGTGACATTGATAGTGGTATAATTGTTGTTTGTCTTGATGAGTTTAGAAAGTCTTTTCATCTTTAATAATTGAATTTTTTTTTAATTAAAAAAAAATTGTTGCTAAAACAAGTTCATTTTCTATTGATTATGATAAATTATTTTTTTTGTTAGATTTTTATATTTTGTCATATCAAATATTAGGAAAAACAAATAACTCAAAAAACGTTACGACCAAATAAACAATTTAGTTAGGATGTACTTCACCACCCGTTTACTAACCAAGAAATTATGGAATCAAGTTTAAGAAGACTAACTTTGTACATTTATGTCAAAGGTTAATTATGTGCCCCATAAAACCCTTCCAAACACCTATTATTAATGGTTACTAACACTATGTTTGGGAACTTAGGAGAGAAAAGAAAAGAAAAGAAAAGATTACTTAAGTTATAAGAGGAAAAAAAAAAAGAAAAAGAAATGATTGTGATTTCTCTCCTTTTTGTTTGGATAAGGAAGAAATAAAAGAAATGAAATGATTGTGATATCTCTCATTCTTGTTTGGTTAGATTTCATTAAGAGAAAAGAAAAGAAATTATTTAATGTTATATTACCAAAATAACCTTTTTATATTTTCAATCATTTTATTTCTTTTATTTTTATAGGGGCAAAATTGGTATTATAAAAATAATGGTTTCTTTTCTCTTCCAATCTCTTCACTTTTGGGAAGATTGAAAATGAGGCTTATAAGAGAAATGAGTTTCTCTTCATTTCTCTACATTTCTTCCCATTTCTCTCGACTTAGGTTATCCAAATAAGTAAGAGAAATGCATTTCTCTCAATTTCTTTTCTTTTCTCTCCAAATCACTCAATCCAAACATAGTGTAATTGTGCGTTATTTAATTGTTTTTTCGTAAATTATCAATATGTCTTAATACTTGAACTTAATTTCTGTTAAGTTTTATTAAAAATAAGTCCTAATAAAATTTTCGCTAAAAATAATTTTTTATGATGATTTTTTTGCATATGTTGTTAAAAATTGATAATTAGCAATTTTTTTATCACTTTTTTATATATTGTAGCTAAAACTTATAATTAGTGGCATTTTCGTGTGACGAATTTTTTGAACTAAAAGTTGAAAATTAGTGACATTTTTTTAATATTTTTTTAAACTATCGCTAAAACTTATAATTAATGATATTTTTTGTGACAATTTTTAACCTATCACTGAAAATTAATAATGAGTAACATTTTTTTAATAATGTTTGATGAAAAACATCATTAATTCTTAGAAGACCTATTAGATAATAAATCTTCATATTAGAAACTACACGTAAATTCTTTGATAGCGTTTGGTAGAGTTTTAGAATTATGATTTGATAATAGAGTTATATTTCGAGTTTGTGAGTTTTGAAATTATTATTTGAAAAGAAAAAATTTGTTTGGTTATGAGTTTTAAAAAGAGTTTTAAATTTTTGATGTGACATATGAAATGAGAAAAGTTGTTTAGTTCTGAGTTTGGAAAAGAGTTGTCAAAACATAATTCAAAAACTTATAATTCATAACCAAACTCACAACTCAAAACTCTATTGAAAATTCTGTTCAAAACTCATAAACAATCTCTTTTTAAAATTCAATCCAAAAAAATAATTATTGAAAAAAATAATTTTTTTATTTAAAATATTAAAAAAGTAATCAACTAGTGCTTTAAAATTATTTTTGATTGTATATTTGATTGGAACGTTTTTTTAATTGTTTTGTTTAAAAATATTTTTTTATTTTTTAAAAATTACTGTGACAAATTAATTTTTATTTAAATTTTTTTTATTAATTTTATATAAATTTTCAAAGA
The DNA here is from genome assembly GCF_055761805.1 of Camellia sinensis. Lineage (NCBI taxonomy): Eukaryota > Viridiplantae > Streptophyta > Magnoliopsida > Ericales > Theaceae > Camellia > Camellia sinensis. The sequence continues at coordinate 69,630,915 of NC_138972.1, forward strand.
ATTCGTCATTTTGGTCTAAAAAATATATTTTCTATATTTTAAAAATATCAAAAACAAATATATATATATATATATTTTCAGACAACAGGTGCCAATTCTCAAAAAAAAAAAAATTGTTCCGGACGACCGGCCGAACGTTAGGGGAACGACCAGGTAGACCAAAAAATTTTGAAAACTGATTAGGAGAAGCTCTACCAAACGTGTTGTGAAATGTGTTTTGAAATGTGAAGTTAAAATTAATTTTTGAAAATTCTATCTAAACAGAGATTTCGCAAATGATGATGGAACTAAGATTCCAGAACCACACCAAACTCGGCATTTATTTTTAATGTGCCTCACCAAAAGTGACTGCACATCAAAGTCAAAAGTTAGGCATATAACATTGAATTTACTTTGCGTAGCTATTATTAATTGATGCTTTTTATTTATTTATTTACAATCAATGGAACAAGGAATAGAGTAAATAGCTAATTCATTACAATCACAAAATGAATAAAGGAAGGGGATGTTGCATCCCACAACGGCTAGTGTCAAACTGAAATATCATGCTTGATAATCCATTAAATCAACACCTTAATCTTAATAATTGAATCTTTTTAAAAGGACAAATAAGTATCCCATTGTAAGAAAAAAATATTTCTTGAAAAAGTTTAGGGTAAACTTGTAATTTTCTCAAACATTGTTCCAGAATTTGGGAAGTCCAAAAGTAGGTGAAATTTTTGATGACCCCAAAAAGGTGCAAGGACTCTTGGTTGCTAAGTCTCTTTTTCCAAAGGGTTCAAAAGCAAGAGTTGGGTTTGCTTTGTTCCTTTTCAGTGATGATAAAATTCACTTTAGGAGTTTATTCAAAGTACTTCTGAAGCCATTCATTTGTAGGAGATGAGTCATAAAAGGATATATTCCTCTGTTGGGTGATGAATCATTCCTACCTCATAGAAAGTTGCCTTTTCCTTGAAAAGAAAAAAGAAAAGAAAAGAAAAAAAAAGAAGAGCATAGAACAAGGCTTCAAAATAGGCTTTTCTTGCTAGGAAAAGAAGAAAATATTCCACTTGGCCATGGAGTTAAAGTGGGAAAGTGAAAGAAAAAGAAAGGGTACTTTGAAAATCACCGCAACCCTGTTTGTTTGGTGAGAAAAAGGTTGCAAAAAAGAGTACAAATTATTTTTTAAAATAAAAAGTAAAAAATTCAAAATTGATACCCCAACCACTTGTGCCTAACGCAACTGTTAGTTGAAGTGATTGTTAATACTTATAATTGTCTTTACTTTCACCAAATCTCTCAACCATGGTGAAAGTGAAAGAAGAAAAAGGAAACCTGAGATCACTATCTAGGCGGAGAAACCGGTATTTAGATTCAAGGAAGCTCGAACTACTTGAATTGCAAAGCAAAAATACTTTGAACAAACTAAACAATATATCAGAGCCATTTTCCGGTAATTAAGTATACGTTTTTAGGGATTTTCTGGTGTAATATTGCATTCATTAAAGATTTAATAAAAAAATAAACCTTGTTATGCAAAAGAACTGCAATTTACAAAATTCTGGATTAGACAAACCTGAAATAGGCCAAGTACCAAAAACAACCCACTTAACTCGCAAGATTCTTCTATTTACAGCGTTGATAGACCCAAAACAGATGAATTCACCACTCGTGGATTACGTGTGCATCTTCTGAATCTCCAGCAACCAAAATGCTTCCATAACTTTATTGTGCAAACCAGAGTCTAGCATAAAATTTCTCGAAAGACCCTGTAGCGAACGGCCAAAATCAAATTCTTCAAACGCTCATCGTATTTCATTTTTAGGTGCTCTCTTGAAATGTATGGGAGCGAGAAAGAGCTGCAGGGTTGGCTTCTAACACCTGAGTAGTATCTGATGGATGGCCCTTGCATTCACCGCCGCTAGGTTTGAATGGTTTGAAAATCCCACATCTTGATTCTTCAGTTTCTTTCTTGTTAGACTTAAAACCTAATGTGCCCCAGATAGAACTCTTAGAAGCCTCATCAGAGTGATCAATTCTCAGTGTCTTGGGAACTAAAACACACTTATCTGACTCCTCATCCATCAAATTTGCATCCCGGGAATGCTTTCCTAACGTTGGTAAGTTGTTGCTAGTGGATAATGATGGAGATTGGCCACCATCCACTCCCACCATTGGTATATGTCTTGTTCCTGTTGTCCAAACAGGCAAGCAACCCCAATATGATGCAGGTACAAACTGTAGAGGAATGCTAGGCGGGCAAAATCCAGGAACTGCAAGCATTGGTGTCGAGCACCATTGAATTGGGTTTGGATTACCATCAACTGGTGCAGAAACCAGTTCAGAAGAGCACCGAGATGCCACCATGGAAGCTCCATCACTCCATGCTTGATTCCAAGGGGAAACCCAAGGAGGAACTGGATAACATTGCAAGGGATTTGGCTGAGAAAGCTCGTTAACCTTTTCGGGTATCTGATTTTCCTGGATACTGGACGCTGTAATTGAAGAACCACATGAGGGAGGGTCCTCTCTTTTATCTCTGGACGAACCAAAATCAGAAGCACAGCTTTTCTGATCTTTGAGATGAAGCACAGTTGTCATGGATTCACATAAATGTCCTTCGGGACCAAATTTTAGTACTGTTCCACTGCTAGTTAAAGGATTCAACGTGCTCTGAGATTCACCACAAGAGAAAAGTTGTTGATTGACAGAGTCAGGGATTTCGATTCTTGTTGCTGGTACTGAATCGGGGGACACCACTATCTGACGATATTGAGAAGAGAAGTGCTTGTTCTTTCGCCTGCCAGCACCAACAGGAACATTTCTCATTGTTCCACCAGCTGTCCAATATCTTTGGCAATTCTTGCAAAAATGTCGAGGCTGATTGACATTGTAGTTATTGAAGTAGCAGAACTTAGTGTCAAAACTGTTGCACCGAGGACATGAAATGACCTTGTCAGGTTTCTTGAAAGCCTTGTCTTGGTCGACACCGCTAGTCTCAGCCGGGTTGTCCTCCTCCTGACCATCCTTCGAACCAGAAGACTTGCCATGCTTTCCAGACTCATTGAAATGAACATCCTCAGCTTCTGTTTTTGATATTCCACTACACAACTCCTGAGATAGAAAATAAAAAATTCTCAACATTTATGACCTGTTTGAATAGATTTGGAATTCAAATCAAGGGATCTGAAGTTAAAAACATTGGAGAGTTAGCTATTGTAGGTGGAGAGAAAAACTATGAAAGAAGATAGTTCGAGATAAAAGAGGTATATTTTAGTAGGATCCTTACAGCTAATACAGAATCCTTAACATGATTTCAAATAACTACTTTTACAACAGTCATTTCAAATACAACATGATAGAACTATTTAATTCAATCTTGAAATTCATAAGTAAACTATCAAATCTAAATTAGAGTTATTCTCCTAAAATGATTAATATCAAATCAATTCCATGCATTTAAAATTCACATCCATCTAAGCGGATGATTAGTGTTTACAAAAATTCATCTACTAATAAAGTACAGCTTAAAACAAGAAGAATAAGCACCAGTCACTCCAACTCATTAAAGTAAATTAGAAATAATGATAATAATCTAGTCCTTTCTGGGATATATATTAGTTAAGACTAAAAAAAAATTTAAACAGATAATTCTATTACAAACTACCCAAGGTCACTAGGTACCCTATATAGCAAATTTTCAAACATAAAATTGTCTAGAAGGGTGGAAAGTATGCATGAAAAATACAAGACAAACATGAAATTAGAAGCTATGATCCTAGGTTACTGTTTCACTGTCTTGGACTGATGTTGGTCAAGGAAATACTTTTAAAAAATTAGAAATAAATAAATAAATACACACACACACACACAAAATCAGTGTATCTCTCTGTTTGACTTCAGTGGAAATTAGAGAGAATAAGTGGAAAGCAAAATTTGAATTATAGGTTCTATTTAGTTATGTTTTGTTAAAATTGTTAGCTATATAAAAGATTACCATTAGGGTTATTTGAGAGAAGGATTGAGGTTTTCTAAGGACTTAAATAATGAGGAAATTTAAAATTCGAATTTTCAATTTCTTTTCCCAATCTGTTTTCTGAAATCAAACAAAGCAAGGGAACAAATTCCCTCAGGCTTTCCAACATATAATAGATAAGGAAAAAGTAAACACATTCGGAAACAAATTGGACTCAAGTTGTAGGCAAAAGCAAAATCTAAAGATAATAAACAAAAGAAAATAAAGGCCAAAAAAATTTATACTTTTTTTTTTTTCAAATATTTATATATTTATTTTTAGTTGGTTTTGATTAGTTAGAATAACAAGCATGCGCCATCATTTTCAGGAAACTAATAAAACTGACATCACTTCTTCAGCACCCTTTTACTGACCAATCAAATAACATCTCCCAAACTTATCCATGGTCTGTTTGGTTACCCAGAAACCACAAGAAAATAAGCAAATACACTGGAGTTCAGGCTTCAAGAAACAGTTAATAAGAAATATTCTTCTTATTTTCATTTTCTCGCAGTTTCTCAGCCACCAAAGGGAGCATCAAGACCTAACCAATCATCTATTCGTGTTTTAGTAACATGGGTTATAAATTTTCCGAGAAAATCAAATAAAAGACATGAATATTTACCATAACTTGGGACTTGTCCGGAATCTGACAACCCACATCGGATTTCTCGCCAGACTTTCCCGGAAAATGACATTCCGGGAGAGGAATCGTCTTTCCAAAGAGCTTGATGGCTGGATCCTTGGTGTCTGACGAATCTCCGCCGTTCATTTTCTTCCACAAACATAGATGAGAGAGAGAGGTTTATCAAGTCTTAAAACCCAGAGAAATCCTCTCAAAGTGCAGAGAGAGGAAACTTTTGGAGACATATACATGAAATCAAGTCTTCACAAAAAAGACTCAAAAAGAAAAAAGAAAAAAATGCACAAATAGCGTGAACGATGAGGCTTATTATTTTTTAAATTATATTTTACTTTATTAAATGAAAAGTGCTTCTTCTCACTTTCTCTTTTGCCTTTTTTTCGTCCCTTTTTTTTTTTCTTTTTAATTATTTATGGGTCATTTGTATCAATAATATTAGGATTGTCATATTTTTTTTAACCAAAAATATGCATCACTTTATCCGTTTAATTAAATTTGTATAAAAATTTCACTCAAAATGATCTTTTTTATTTATAATGGAAAGTCAAAATTGTCCAAACTTCAATATCCATTATACATATTTTAATATATTTTGTAAGATTTATTGGTGATAAATCGATTTCTATGGAGGAATATGACATTAGATCCAATGATTGATCTCTTATATACATGATCTATAAAATTGTTAAGTGAGATTAAAAATTATTTTTTTGGTAGAATTCTTTTCATTTGTAACTTATTGTCGCTAGATTACAGCCAAACGATCGCTTCACCACCGTTGGACTGCCACCGATGCACAAAAAGTGCCTAAAAAACTCGCCGATGATAGCTGGCAGTTATTGATGATGGTGATATGAACAATAAACAATTTAAGTGGATAAATAGGTGATATGTGGACAAATAAGAAAAATGACATGTGAGTAAATAGGTAAACACACTTAGACATGTCAAATAATGGATAGATAAATAGACAAATAGGTTGATAGTTTTAATTCCCAAAGATTTGGAGTTATTGTCTAAATTTTTAAATTAGACTTGTCCCAAGTCCCTTATTTTTTATATATTAATCCACCATTTACATACATATAAAGGAATCCACAACTCTATATATGAATTTTTTTTTTTCACCAAAAATTCTTGAGAATTTCTCCATTATTAAATTTTTGTAGGAAAAATACTATTCAGTGTACTTTTAGAAAAAAAATTACACATTTTTTGAAAATTATAATTTTAATAATTAATATTAATATACTTTATTACCGATATGTAATTAATTTTTTAGAAATCACCTAGTGTGTAATTTTTCTATTTTTGTACAAATAGCAACTATCTTTTAAGAGAATAAAAATGTGGTCTAAGGATAAACAAATAAGGTCATTGGCAAAATTGACACACAAAAAAAAAAGTCTTATTATAATATACTTAATAAAATGTATTTTTTATGAGAAAAGTGTATGAATAACATCAACTTTTTATTATTGTTATTCTAACTAAAAAATTAAATTCACTTTTTAAATTCAATAATATATCAATAAATTAGAATATCTAAAGTAATTATGTCTTTTTAATTTTTTTAATTATCAATCAATCATATTACTTATATGTTATTAAATTTACAAAATAAATTTAAAATGTGAACTTGTATATCATTTTATTTTGTTTTGAAAAATTGAATTTGGACTAAAATAACCAATAAAGATAAAATAGATTAAAATAATTAATAAGACAAAATATTACATTCAATCATAATCATTTCATTTTTTTCTGACAATCATCAAATCAAGGCCTATTTTGATAACTAGAAAAAAATAATTTTATTGGCTTCTTGACTTATTTGAATTATATTATATTTTTATTTTTTTATATATTTTTTTTATAAAAAGTTAAAAAAGACAATAAATTAGCTTTTTTTTTCCTATTTTCCAAAATAAGTCAAACTATAAAATAAAAATAAAAAAATCAATTATCTTCTCAAATAATTTTTTTAATTAAATTAAAATAGTTTTAAAAAAAATAAACGAGTTAAAATAATCTATTTTCAGACCATATTTGGCTTTTGAATTTTGATGTTGATCAAGAGGAAGGAGGGGGTAGGGCTGGGCAGTGTAATTTTGTGCCAGCTAGCGTCCACGTAAGCAGAGTGGTGAATCGCAGCCAAGAGCTTTCGTGGCTGTGGATGGAGATGACGTCAGACGACATAAAAGGTTAATGTGGGGGCCACCTGAAAAAGAGCGAAAAAGGGTTACCTAAAAAGCTGATCTCAGAGACAAAAGATAGGTACTGTATCCATAAGCCGCCAACAACCCAATTGAAAACTTTGTAATTTAATGCCAGAAAATTATTGCTCCAATATAAAAACTGAATTATATTATTTTAAAAAAAGGGCTGATTTCTTTTAGTACGTGATCAGATTGAAATATACTATTAGATCTGTGAGAATTTATTACAAATTTTATTTTGATAATTTATATTATTTAATATATAAAACTCATCAAATATTATATACTTGTAACAAATTATGTTGATTGGATATTGATTATTATATGATCAAATCATTTTTATATAAAAAAAAAATAGGCGGTGAAAAAATAAATGCTTGATAGAAATCTTATCTGATGGATAGCTAACGATATCCGATCAACGTGATTTTTTACAGACATATAGTATGTTAATGTAAATGTAAATTACCTACTACACTCCACCAAACCTACCTCCACCACTCACTCCTATCACCTACTACACTCCACCAAACCTACCTCCACCACTCACTCCTCACCTCCTCTCCCAAAACCTCTCCTATATAATACATCCTTGTAATATACAAAATATATAACAATCTTGTAATCAAGATCAACATCAATCAATAATACATGAATTTTAACATGGTATCAGAGCAAGGTTGACAACCTAGTAATTCCGCTTCACCGGCGGGTGGCAGCCTCACTTGGCCGCCCGCCGGACCTCAACCTATTCCGATTATTTTCTACACATACCTTCTCTCCCGCTATTTTGATTCGGAGTTAGCGGAAGCTGTCACTCTCTCAGTTTCCAGATGAACCATCATCCAAGCTAAAGCATGATGAGCGTGGTCTTTTATTAATGGCAGCAACCAATACAGACTAGTGGCATTATGCATCTGCCACTGCAACCCCCACTGCCACCACAACCGAGACCACCTTCAATGCCGGTTTTCTCTCACCAGATTCATTCACAAATTGGGCAGAACCCTGGTTTCCAGCACTCTGGTCCACCTCAGCTGCATCATTCACAGCCCATGTTTCATTTAGGTAACAAACCTCCACCTAGCATGGGGCCTTCATTTCCGCAGGGACAGCCCTCACTTCCAAGTCAGCCACCACCGGAGCAAAGAAGTCAAGTGCTCCAGCTGCAGCAGATGTTACGCCAGTGAGCTAAAAAAAAAAAAAAAAAAAAAAAAAAAAAAAAAAAAAAAAAAAAACAAATTGTTTTCCAAAAACATGTGACGCATTTACCTCTCTTTCGCTGACACTGCAGCAGGAACAGAAATGCCATCTCCATCTCTTCCTTAAGCTTATCAAAAGCAGCCTTGGTCAAGTCAAGAGGTTTGATGCTGTGATTCTTCTTCGTCAAGCAACCACCATGGCATAGAATGAGGAGCTTCCTCCATCTCAGCCACTGCCGTAGCCCCTCTCTCGAGCATGGGCTGTCTCTCTCGGCTCTCTCTCGACTCTCATCTTGGTGGTTCTGTATCACACTCTCACCAGGGTCTATTCCCATCCTCTGAAGGAGAGACATAGAGGGCACGCTTGGGCCACAGCACCACATTCTGAACATAGCCAAGGTGCCGACACGGCAACACAACCACTGCCGACACGGCAACATCACCACTCGGTCCAGGTCAATGTACGCCGACTCGGCGTCCTCCGCCTCTCCTCCGCCGGAGCATCCCATCTCCTCTCCCCACTCTCTCTCCATCCGCGGCCCCTCTCACTCCCTCGGTGATACCACCAACGGATGCACTTCCCCTGGCCCTCATTTTTAATCCATGAACTAATCTGAGGCAATCAAGACACCCCATCTCTCTCTCTCTTCCTTTTGGCAGAATTGAAAACCCACTCTCTCATATTTTATTAAACTATCACCACACACCCACACACATTACACTTCACACCCATTTTTCTTTTATTTATTTAACCCCACACACACCCACCCCACTTCCTTCTCTCACTCTCTCGGCAGCTTTAACAACAACCACTAAAATCAAATAACAATAAAATAAATTAAACAATACCCACCAACCACAAATACCATAAATAAATACATCAGCACCTCACATGCATTGAACCTCCTCGGGCCACCCATTCACTTTCTTATTTTAACATATTTTCCATTTTCACATATTTTAACATCTTTTTCCCCCCAACACCATCATCCCATTTTCCACTTTTTTTTTAAATATATATATATATATATATATATTTTTTTTTCTTCCTTCCACATAAAAAAAAAAAAAAAAAAAAAAAAAAAAAAAAACAAAAACAAAAAAAAACCACAACAAAATACAACTTTGCACACCAACCCATATTTTATTCATCTTCGGGATCACCCCGATCACAATTTTACACATCCAAAAAAAAAAAAAAAAAAAAAAAAAAAAAAAAATCAAATACAAACAAACAACCACATTCACAGGTGGGCTTTTTCTTCTCTACTCTGCCGCCGGTCTTTTCTTTTTGCCTCCGTCCTGGGCGGCCCTTGACGGTGCTGCCTCCGTATTTTCCACGCCGCCGAGCACGTTCCCTCCCCCATACTCCTCCACTACAGCATATGGCGGCCCTCCAAATCGGAACATCACGGTGGCCTTCCGCTTCAGCTCCTTGTTTTCTGCCCTTAGCACGCTTATCTCTGCTCGCGCATCCTTATACATGCGTTGGAGCAGAGCCAGCTGGGAGTTTAAATGCTGCACCTCATTTGTCCTACTCTGCAGCCGGTTCGACAAGTTTGTAACTGCCGTCATGCTTTCCACGCATGCCTTCAAAGTATACTGGTTGGCCTCCACATCCGACAGCACTGCCATTCTTTGCTCCACAGACCGCATCGGAAAGTTCAACGGAGTAAACTCCGGGGCGCTTGGTTGAGTTTCCAGTGCCACCGCACCAGTTCTCTCTCCTGTGGACTCGTTGAGGTCGGGAAAGAGGGTGAGCAGCCCGCGGGAAGACGAAGCCATTTTTTTCTGGGCAACAGAGTGTTATAGAGAGTGTTACAGAGTATCTTCTCAGCAAAACCTCTCTTTCTCAGCAAAACGAAGAATTTTTCAGAGGTTTCTCTCAGTTTTTCTGTCTCAGTTTCCGCCTCCTCCGCTTCGGTTTATAAAGACCATGACACAGAAGCAGCCACGCGCATCGCGCGCCTCTTGACGCCCGACAAACCGGGCACGCCAGCCAAGGCACTCACGTGCCTCGCCATCATATCTGGCACGCCTTTTGATGCATCGAGCACGCCTTTTGATGACACGCCTTTTGAGGGTGCGGGCACACCTTTTGAGGGCACGACTTTTGAGGGCTCGATATCTATATCCATGTATATCTTTTGGGCAGCCTATATACACACTCATACAGTGTCTTCTACACCAGTCAACTTTATCAATCCCTTTGTTTCAACCTCAAATAGGTTTCTATCTTCACACCTATTTGAGTTTGAGGGGGGGTTATACACAGTATCATGTATAAGTCGCTCATGGCGCACTCCCTAAGTCGCCCCCTTGGTGCACCACCACAAATTTCTACATCGGTCCGACATGACCCCGTAAACTGTCTTCTACATCGGTCCGACATGACCCCGTAAACTGTCCTGCTACAACGGTCCGACATGACCCCATAAACTGTCTTCTACAACGGTCCGACATGACCCCGTAAACTGTCCTGCTACAACGGTCCGACATGACCCCGTAAACTGTCTTCTACATCGGTCCGACATGACCCCGTAAACTGTCCTGCTACAACGGTCCGACATGACCCCATAAACTGTCTTCTACAACGGTCCGACATGACCCCGTAAACTGTCCTGCTACAACGGTCCGACATGACCCCATAAACTGTCTTCTACAACGGTCCGACATGACCCCGTAAACTGTCCTGCTACAACGGTCCGACATGACCCCATAAACTGTCTTCTACAACGGTCTGACACGACCACACAGTGTCTGCTACAACGGTCCGACATGACCCCATAAACTGTCTGCTACATCGGTCTGACACGACCATACCGTGTCTCCTATCCTGTTTTATTTATCAGTTTATTTTTCTGTTTTGTTACTCTCTCCAAACTCAAGTTGGCTAGTACCTATCCTCCTTGAGTTTGAGGGGGGCTGTTAATGTAAATGTAAATTACCTACTACACTCCACCAAACCTACCTCCACCACTCACTCCTATCACCTACTACACTCCACCAAACCTACCTCCACCACTCACTCCTCACCTCCTCTCCCAAAACCTCTCCTATATAATACATCCTTGTAATATACAAAATATATAACAATCTTGTAATCAAGATCAACATCAATCAATAATACATGAATTTTAACATAGTACTTGACGAGTTCTACACATTAAACAGTTCAAATTATCGAAACAAGACTCGTGATGAACCCTCGTAAACCTAACAATACCTTCTAATCTAATTACGAATTAGAAGAAACTCCAACCCTTAAAAAATATATATATTCGTTCAGAATCTTTAGATTGTGCTAATTATTCAATAAGTGATGAATTATATAGTTAATTAATGAATGTTTCACACACAAATGTAGAGATATAATAATGGTCCAGTTTGGTTCATCTGGGCCTATGCTCAGGCCGATCCAAACGGGTTTTTTGGGGTCAAGCTTTTTTATCGGATCGTGTTAGGTCTGCTCATGGGTCGAAAAGTGGGGCCTAGGCCCAAGCCCAAACCTACTTAGATAGGGCCTGGGCTCCGGCCACGAGCAGGCCTTTTTTTTTTTGAAAAAATAAATGATAAATATATTATTTATGTAGATTATTTATTAGAGATACAAAATAAAAGAAAAATTATACTAGACTATTTTAATTAATATTTTTTTTTTCATTCATTGCAAATTGCAATGACGTGAGTGATGCTGCATAACAAGGCAAAGGAGGCAGGAGGTAGGGCAAGCATCAATTCTGCCTCCTTACATGAAATGACTTGCCCTTTTCTTTTTTTCTTTTTTTTCTTTTTTTTTACCGTTGTTGCAAAATCAAGCCTTTATTTTATTTATTCTAATTTTTTAACCGTTGCAACTTGCCTTTTATTTATATATATATATATATATATATATTTTTTTTTTAAATTTGATCATTTGCAGATGGAGGACCTGGTGGGTTGGACTAAGTCGCCCGCGAGGCCCAAAAAAATTTGGGCTGAGTCGGGCTTCAAATGAAAGGCCTAGGCCCAAGGTCATGGGTTGAGATCGGGTCCCAGCCTAATCAGACCGAAATGGACCGGTCCCACCTCGAGCCGCGAGCGGATTTCAAGCTGCCCACAAGTCTCGGACCATTTTTACACCCCTACACAAATGAAACTATATATTATTTGATCTTAAATTTAATCGAAAAGTTTTTCGCACACAAAAAAAAAAAATTAAAATTTGTTGGAGAAGTCATTGGTGGCCAATTAAAATGAGTGACGGTAATGTGAATAGACATATGAGCCTTCGTTTGGGATGTGAGTTGGCATTTTAATTTCTTGATTTTTTGGCTATTTTAGTCTGGGGCTAAAATGTCTCGTTTGAGATGGACCTTTTCGCTTTTTTTACTTTTGTGAGAGAAAAAATAAAATGATTATGATTTGAATGTGACATTTTGTTTATTGGGCTAAGAAACCTATTTTATTTTTTTGTAACTAAAATAGCCTCAAACTTTCATGCCAAACAAACCTTCATGCCATAAATAAGTAACACATGTACAAATATATGACATTTGAATAAATAATTTGACAAATAAATAACAGGTATCTAGATAGATATCTTATAGATAGATTAATGTCCTTTTTTGACTTAAAAAGATTTAAATTTAAGCCTATTTACTCAAAATTTTGAAATATAGATCTTTGAGTGTCCTTAATTATAAATATAAAAATAATTATATGAAATTAGATAATCATAGCAAAGTAATAATGCATATGTACAAGCACATTTACCCCTACGAAAAAACAAAAAAAAAAAAAAAAAGGAAAACCATCCAGCATATAACCCAACAAGATTTAAATCAGTAAACGCACACCACAAAGTGGCACTAGATAACTACTGTTATTATTATTATTGTTTTACGAATTACACTAGCAATCACTATAGTATAAAATTCGTATCATTTTAATTCTTAATTTTTCAATTGTGACATATTTGACCTTAAATTTTTAATCTTATTTCAAATAAGGACAATTGAAAATAATAAATATCAAAAAAATATTTTTAAATTTGTAAAAATATTTTCTACCCACCAAAGATAAAATTATATAAAATTGATAAATTTTTTAGACATTTATTTATTTATTTATTTATACTAAATTAATTTTTATTACGTGTTTGGATAATAATCATGTAACGGGTGGTTGTCAGGCTATGTAATCAAAATATTTAATATATGAAATGTTTTTAGTTTTAGATTTTTTGATTTAATGGATTGGTTTAATAATTATAAGTTGTCGTCATATTTGACTTTTGAAAAAATAAAAACTCATTTAATGAAAATAAAACAACCACCCATTACATGATCATTATCTAAACACATAATAAAAATTAATTTGGTAAAAAAATAAATAAATAAATGTCTTAAAGATTTATCAATTTTATATAATTTTATCTTTAGTGGGTTGAAATAATTTTCAAAAATTTAAAAATATTTTTTTGACATTTATTTTTTTGTCAAATTAATTTATATTTTATCAAATTGATGACTTTACCCTTGAAATTGAGCAATGTTATCTTCAATTGTCCTTATTGGGAGCAAGATTCAAAATTTAAGGTCAAATGTATCGCAATTGAAAAGTCAGGAACCAAAGTGACACAAGACCCAAACTATAGGGACTGCTAATGTAATTTACCCTTTAAAAAAAAATTAAAAAAAAGCCTATTTGACACTAAAATTTTGTTACAAAGTAAATTACATTTGAACATATTTTTAAAATTATTTAATTTTATGAGTTATATACATTATATCATGGGGTATTTACATACAAGTCTCATTTTGTGAACTTATACTCCATTAAGTCCTAAATAAAATTATTTGCCCCTTCAAGTCCCATTAATTTTTAATAGCCCAATTTATCCTTTTTTTCTTCAGGTTCTGTCTCACGGCCTCCGAAACAATTCGTTGAAGACGATCGGCTCGGCCGACGAAAATGTGAGCCAGGAGACGTCGTCGATGGAGTTCTCGAGCTGCGCAACCATCTTGCGAAAGGCGGCGGCGGGGATGATGGTGAAGACTCGCTTGATGAGGCCGTGGGCGCGGCACTTGTGGACGAGGGCCAAGGCCTTTTCGAGGACTTGGTCGGTGTCGTCGATGATGCGGCAGGTGGGTTGCTCGTAGAGGTCGTTGCTAGCTCGAGCTGCTTGGCGGAGGAGAGCGACAAGTTTTTCGATTTTGGACTTGAGTTCGGAGCATTCAGACTTGAAGGAACTGGCTTCGTCAGTGGTTTTGATGACTTGGCCTGCTAATTGAATCAGCTTTGCTAGGATCTGCTTCATTATGTCCGCCATTAATGCAACCGAATCTCCACCGGGTTGAATTTAATTGGATCAAAAAAATAGAGTAAATCCTGATTTAGAGAGTTTTGGAAGATTAGCTGGCTATGATCTGGAATCTTTTTCTCAAATGAATCAGGTGAGAGAGAGAGAGAGAGAGAGAGAGAGAGAGAGAGAGAGAGAGAGAGAGAGAGAGAGAGAGTTTTTTAAAATTGAGAACATTTTCAGTTTATAATATTCTCAATTTTAATCATGAAAAAATTGAGAAATTTCTCAAAATTGATAATTATAAATTTTTTAGTTTTGATAGTTTTGATAATATTTTCAGTTCATACTAGAAAAAAAATTGAGAAATTTCTTAATTTTGATAATTATAAATTGAGAACATTCTCAGTTTTGAAATTGAGAACATTATCTGTTTTGGGATTAAAGGGAAAAACGTCTTTTTACCTGTAAATGGGATTTATTGGTTCAAAACTTTTTGACAGGACCTAAGCTACCACAAAATATGTAGATAGGACTTTTTGGTAATTAATCCTTATATGATTATATGAAAATTAAGTTATTCTACTTAGGCCCAATTAAAAATTACTTAAGATAAATTTAAAAAATTAAGTTTAGATACATTTTTAAAAGGGTTAGACTTACTTCATGTTCAAATCTAAATATGGCAGTCATGTTCAGGCTCGTTTGGCCCGCCACGAATTCTAATCTAAATTGTTCATTTTATAGACCATCCATGCATATCTTCTATAAAAAAAAAAAATTAAATTGATCCAATAGTTATAACATTTTTAGTTTATCGCGTTTGTCTAAAAAAAATAAATGTTTATTTTCAAAAACACACCAGTCTATTTTCTCATAGACAAAAGTGATAAATTTAAAAGGTTATGATTATTATCATGTGCTAATTTTTTTCAAGATCTTACAAAATAAACGATTTGAATTATTAAAATGTGACTCGTGATAGGCCTACAAATTTAAACATAAAATCATATTCAAATTTAAACTTGAGAGAGAAGCCCAACCCAACTATTAATTAGTCTTCCAATTTTCTATGGTTTTAGGGTTGGTTTGGGGTGTCTTAAAAAAGTATATTTTTTATCTTTTTACGAAAAAATGTGCAGAAAAGTAGAGAAGTGATGTGATGAAAAAAAGATAAAAAGATAGATTATATAGATTATGCCAAACCAAGCCTTAGTTTGACTCACAAAATTTTCATTTTTCATTTAATTCATCCAACCTTTATAATTATATCTACGTAGTTCCATCAAATAGCAAAGATGAGAAAAGTGTTCTTTTATATCACGTGTTCTCAAGTTGTTTTTATTTTCTTTATTTTTAAGTGTAAATATTCACACCATATTTTTAAAACTTCACATAGTTTTTGAATTAAAAATCTTAAAATTTAAAATTTCAAACAATGTAAAATTTTACATATTTGAAATGTAAAAAAATAATAACAAATTTCACAGTACTATATTAAGTGCAAATATTTCAATGAATAAGAAAAATGTAAATCTTTGGGAAATATGAATATTTTTTTGAAAAGTGTAAATATTCATACCAACTTTTACACTTTCTAAAAATTCACAATATTTTATTTATTGAAAATATAAATATTCACGTTTATAATTATTATATTTTTTCAAAAATTTGCACCAAAGAAATTCACATTATTATCTAATTATGGTGATTTTTTTTTCAAAAATATAAATTTTGATAATCTATATTTATACTATTATATAAACAAAAACATTACTAGGCCTTTGATCACTAAAGTTCTAAGGGGATTTTTTTTTTAAGGTTCCTGGTATTAAGATTTTATAGTATAAATGATACTCAATATTTTTATAATGTCTAAGGTCCCTCAACATCAATTCAAAGAAAATTCGATCTAGAGAATTTCTCTGGACTTCCCAAAGAAATTTTCTCCACAAAAATTTTCTCTAGACTTCTCACTCTCTAGAAAAATTCTAGACTTCCTAGAGAATTAATTTCTTCCTAGAGAATTCATTTCCAAAGAAAATCACATCTTTCTCAAAAATCTTCACAATCGCAAGCTCCAATACTTTATCATCACCGACCAGGGAAAATTACTCCCTTTAGTACGTAATTTTCTCTAGACTTTCTAGAGAATTTCACTCTAGAGAAATTCTGGGAAGACCAGAGAAATTCTCTGGATTCCACTCTAGAGATTTTCTCTAGATTTCTAAAGAATTTCTTTGGTTTTTGCAAGAATTTCTATGAGTTCAAATCAGAAAATTTCTCTACCTTCCCAATCATGATGTGTAATACACAAATCGATCACCCAAATAAGCATCTATGGACTTTCCAGAGAATTTCTCTGGAGAGAAATTCTGGGAAGGGCAGAGAAATTCTTTGGATTCTAGTCTAGAGATTTTCTTTGGATTGCCTTCCCAATCACGATGTGCAATGCACAAATCGATCACCCAAATAAGCAACAACAACAATCAATATACATATATATATATATATACAGAGAGAGAGAGACTCACTGCACGGAGAATTTCTTGGATTTTCAGAGAATTTATTTGGCTTTTGCAAGAATTTTTCTGGGTTCAAACCAAAAAATTTCTCTGCCAAGAGCAAGAAAAAACAAGATTATAGTTTGGATGGGAAAAAAATTGAGGGATGAAAGAAATTCAATTAATTGTAGAGAAATGTGAGATGGAATAACAGAGAATCATCCATATAATTAAATCCAAAAAAACTTATGAAGACAATTTTACTTTTCTGTGGTTAAGATGAGACTATAGCTTCAAAATTCCAATCATACCTTCTGTATTCACTTCCAGACTTCTTAGCTCAATCTATTCTTTACCCATTACGAATTTATCTTTGAACACAATCTATAAACTTACCTGTAACAATATGTGCAACTCTAACAACGATTCTTCATATACCCATCAATTATTTTCGGCCGAGGTCTGCCGCGGAGCTGGAGGCGACGATGGCCACCGTAGACTCCTTGTCCTACACCATCTCCACCATTCCTCTAGCCTTCGAAAAGTAGCAAAACACAAAGCACGAAAACTTACGAACGCCCGATCGAAGAGAAAACGAGCAAGAGATCAAGTTGAGCTTGGAAGATAAGGAGACTAAGGATAACAAAGAAACCTTAGATGTGGTGGAGAAGACATATCTATGAGGCGAGGAAGAGAGAATCAACATAGTCTATGTAGAGAGAAAAAGAGAGGCGTGGGGAGACATCAGCTCTCTAGTATGCAAATTTCTCCGCGATATATCGATGTTGGGTTGAGAAACCTTAGACATCACAAAATAATATTGTGGAACTCTTCCATTACTAAAAATACGACAGGGATTTTAGACTAATTTTCCCAAGTTCTAACTCTATTTTCATAAATTTTTTAATTTAGAAATTATATAAATACACATGGCACATTATCATTAGTTGTTCAATTTTAAAGTTTTAATTAATTACTTGATTAGTATGAAAAAAAAATTAATTTATTAATTTATGAACTATTTGTGACATCTATTATCAGTACTATCTATATCTATAATTTAATTTTTTCAAACAAAAAGTCAAAAAAATGTTTTAAGTTAAATACTGCCACACCACGACATAGTCTTTCTACAAATCAAAATCAATCATAATAATCAAAATTATTTAAAGAAAGATAGAAGAGGAGTGGAAGAAAAAAAGAGACCAAAAAAAAAAAAAAAAAAAAAGGAAGAAGAAGAAGAAGAGGAAGAGGAAGATAAAATTATTATGTCAATGGACAAACTTTGGTATGATAAAAAATACATATAAGAAAATAAAGGGAATTTGGTCAAAATCTCCTAATAATAAAATTTTCATGAATTAAGGACAAGTATAAAAAATTAAAAATTAAAAATTAAAAAAAATTAAAAAGTCTGACACACATCATTATTACTAAAATATTCTTAGTGGATAATTTAATATTTTAAAATTTAAAATTATCTAATTTTTTATTTAGATGTCACTTTTTAATAAAATTAGTATTTTTAAAAAAATTTCATCAAGATCTATCAAACAATATTTATGTTGGCCACAAAGTTTTTTCAAAAAAAAATAAAATAAAATTTTAACCATCAAAATTAATGTCAACAGTAAAATTTTACTCTAATTTACAATAAATTCTATTGTGAAATTTTAGTATTTAAATAGTAAAATACTGTGGAGAGATAAAATATTGGTCCAAGCTCAAAGCAATCAAGTGAACAACCCAAAAGGGAAGGGTCCAGATAAATCTTTTAAGGAGCCCATTAGAAGGCAAGTAGCAATAAACTGATGAGTGGCTATGAGAATAAGGAACAATAATGGGGATAAAAAGGATCTGTGGAATGTGAGAGGAACGTTAGATTCATCTTCATAACGGTGGAGACATAAATAAACAAATACAGAGACAAATGTCAAGCCTACTAGACGGTACCGTCGAATCAACTTGATCGAACGAACATAGCACTTGACAAGCTAGCCACTAACATTTGACATAGTCTAAGTCGTCTATGAGAGGAGGATCCAATGATCAGAGGCAAAAGCAACTTAACCAATTGCCTGACCACAGCCAAGAACAAGCAAAACCCTTAGATTAAACATTGATTCAATGAATAGGATTCAAGTCAAGAAAACTATAAAAGGCAAAGCAGGTGAGACAAGGAAGACGAACGATACGTAGCACAAGTAACTCTCAATTAAATATAAAAGTTAAATATGGTTAATCAGTATTTTGATTTGACCGTCGGAGGGTCCTTTTGACCAACACTAGTCGGGGATGATCACTAACGTTTTGGTTTCTTTTGACAGAGTAAAGGAAGGGACATGTCATTTCACTTTTATGAAGAAGAATTCTACCTTCCACAACTGGCGCCGTTTGTGGAAACGACGAGAAGATGAGTAACCATCCATCTCTAGAAGAGATACAAAGTGATCGTCAGAATACCCTGGTCAACAATACACTTTGCCAAAATTTTGGCCACGACTCAGAAATGGCACTTGTAGATTCGGGAAGAATAGCTTCCCCCTCTCTCAGACAACGATAACCAGTAAATCCAACTTGT
Organism: Camellia sinensis; assembly: GCF_055761805.1. Classification (NCBI taxonomy): domain Eukaryota; kingdom Viridiplantae; phylum Streptophyta; class Magnoliopsida; order Ericales; family Theaceae; genus Camellia; species Camellia sinensis. Next base: position 69,650,341 of record NC_138972.1, read on the forward strand.
AGATCAGTTTCTAGCTCAGGTCGAGGCTCTCAATGAAGAGTTACGAATAGCTCGGAGGGGACTAGAATCCCCAACAAAGATAATCGAAGTATGAAGTGTCTGACAAAAGAGGGTTGTCTTTTAGAAGGCTACCAGCCAAATTGCCAGCAGTCATTCCAGACAAAAATAAAAGAAGCGCCATGTCACCAAACGAGATGACTTGTTGGAGTATCAAAAGAGCGACCTGAGGAGTTGGCTCGATGAACAAACTGAGGGAAACCCCAAACTGATTTGAAGAAAGATTTTCATACAAGAAATAGCTTCCCTGTTATCCCAAGCAATTGATAGTGCTGATTTGCCGAAGAGATTCACCCCTTCAAAGTTCAATCTATACGACGGCAAGGGAGATTCGATCAATCATATTCAACACTGCACTCAAGCTATGACCTTGTGGAGCAACAATGGGCTAATTATGTGTAGGATGTTCTCATCAAGTGTAGGAGAAATGGCATTCTACTAGTATTACGAACTACAGGCCAGATCGATCAGTGATTGGAAACAGCTGCAATAGGCATTTATCTTGCACTTTATTACTAATAGCCGACCACCAAAAGAGGTGGATATGCTCCTTACAATTAGGTTTTCGCATGGGTTATGACGGCGACGATGGTTGAGGAGGAAGAACGGTGCAAACCCTAGATCTAGGGTTTGTAAGAGTCTTACAACAGTGAATCGGAGAAATAAAGAAAATGCTCAAGGTAGAGGTGATTGGGCAACGATGGCACGGGAAGGGAATGGGTTGGCGAAGATTGACGATGTGGCATGATCGAGATCAAGATTGAGATCGTAAGAAAGAGAAGGGGGCTCGCGTTTGTAGTGCTGATATGGGGTTGACCAGAGCTAGTAGGGGTGGACGTGGGGGGGAGGAGGCCGAAGGGCGTCAGCTGTGGGGGTAGGTGGTCGCATTGGTAAGGGTAGGTTTAGTAGTTTCTTGATAGAGAAAAAGGAAAAAACAATAAGAAGAAGGAGATGGGATGAGGGGTTGCGGCGGTGATGACAGGTATGTGGTGATGCCGATGGTAGAGGGAAGGAAGGGGGTGTAAAGGGTTTGAGATGGATATCAGCATTAGAGAGGCGGTGACAACGATTGTTGCCGACAATGGGTTTTGAATCTTTTCTCCAATTTTTTTTTTTGGTGGTAAATTTTGTCCCAAAACGAAGTCGTTTTGGGGCACTGTAGGGAAGCCCACAGGGGATACAAACTCGTCACAATAGACTATTGTTCCATATTCCAAAAAATGACTAAGATTTTTTCTAGAGTGATTTTAGCGTGAATGTGGGCCAAATGAACCTGTTTGGAATTTGTGGAGTATTTTTTTTTTTTTTGTTTTGTTGAGTTTTTTTTAATGGTCTTGTTAACAAGTGCTCAAGGAGCAAAATAAAATAAAAAAATTATTTAAAAAATGTACATAGGATTCAAGGCAATTATTTGCTAATTTTATAACACTTTTCACTCATTTTTAAATTTCTTTCAATCTTTTCATCATTTTTCAAAATATTTTAATCCCAAAATTAAACAATACACATAGGGCATTTGTTAGCATTTGCCTTTTTTTAAAGTGATTTTCAAAAGTATTATACCATTAATTTTTATATAATTAAATTTTAGCCATACAAAAAATTACTCTAACATCACTCTAGAGGATCTAGATTTGTGTCACCGCATTTCTAAAGTTTGTTCAAAAAATAAAAGTTTTAAATACAACAATGATTTATCCCCCATTTTCCTCCCACCTCCTTTGACCCCTTCTCTCTCTCATTGGTTACATTTTCTTTTTCTTTTTCTTTTTTTTTCCTGCTCCTCCAATCACCACTCGCCACGTGGCAAAGGGGTGAGGGGTGACCCCCAAAAGTGGGTCCCAAGCATATTCTTTTTAAATATTAGAATAATTGGCCAACAGTCCATGTGATCGGTGCTTGAAACCATATGACGTTTGGAAACCTTTACATTTTTTATATATGTTTATAAAAAAAAATTGTAAATTAATTTTTGCTTACTTTTAGAAAAATAAAAATTGTAAACATGTTTGGGTTGAGTTTATGATTTTTGCCTTAGTTTTTAATTTGAGGGAACTTATTTATAAATTCAAAAAGTTATCAAATAAATTTATATGACAGTTTTTAAATTTTTTATAAATATAAACAAAAAAATTGAAAATAAAAACATTACCAAACAGACCTAAAATTTGATTTTTGTTGGTTATAAGAATATACCCATCACTTCTTGATTAGTATATTCAAATATTTGGTGGAAATGACAATTTTCAATATTTTTCCTATTTATGAGTATTTTTTGCTAAAATTTTAAAGTTATAATTTTAGGAAAATTTACCTATAAATCTCATATTCAGGAATGGTGATCCGTTTAATCCCAAGAGTTTTCTTATAAACCAATTAGTGCAATTGATTTTGGAAAGGGAGATTTAATATATTATTTGAAAATTAGTTTTACGGTTATACCCTTATTTCTATTATATTTAGATACACAGTTTATGGGAATCAAATTTGGGATTAACTTTTATATGAGAATCTTTTTTATTTGGAATGACTTGAAATGTGAGATTTTTCAAATATTTTAGAAGTACTACAAATAATTTAAAATATGAAAATTTTCGAACATTTCAAAAGGAATAGAAAAACTCATTAATAAGTTTTCGATAAACATATAATTTAAACTATAACACTTCAATGTAACACTCAAACGTAACACTCCAATGTAAAATTTCAAAAAAATTTCTTAGTGTACTTTTTTCAAACATAACAGTCAAATGAAACACTCCAAAAAAAAAAAAAAACTCTTTAGTATAATACTCAAATGTAAGATTTCAAAAAAACTCCTCAGTATATCTTTTTTTCCCAAACGTAACATTCAAATGTAACACTCCAAAAAAAATTTCTTAGTATATTTTTTTTTCAAACGTAACACTCAAACGTAAAATTTCAAAAAAAAAAAAAAAATCCTTACTGTAACACGTCAATGTAAGATTTAAAAAATATTTCTTGATATACTTTTTTTAAACATAGCACTCCAAAAAAAAAAAAAAAAACTGCTTAGTGTAACACTTCAACGTAACACTAAAAAAAAACTCCTTAGTGTATTTTTTTCACACTTAACACTCCAAAAAAGGATCAGGAATTCTTCAAACCATTTGAAAAGGAGTACAAAATTTTCGTATTATGTTTTGGACAAATGTATAATTTCAAACTGTAAGTGTTACACTTGGAAAAAGTACACTATGAAGTTTTTTTAGTGTTTTTGTGTGTTACATTGGAGTGTTATGTTTGACATTATATTGATTGGAGTGTTACGTTTGACAAAGTACACTAATGAGTTTTTTTTTAGTGTTACATTGGAGTGTTACAGTTGGAAAAAGTGCACTAAAGAGTTTTTTTGTATGTTATATTAGAGTGTGTTACATTGGAGTGTTACGTTTGGTAAAAGTTTAGAGTGCTATGTTGTTAGGTTTAGAAAAAGTATACTAAAGAATTTTTAATGTGTTATATTCGAGTGTTTCGTTATTGGAGTATTATATTGGAGTATTACATTCTTGTTCGTAATGTGGGATTTGTTTCAGAAGAAGGAAAAATCCAAAACCTCTATAATGCAGATTGTCAAAATGTGTAATTTCACATTTAGAGAAATCCACTTTTATCCCTAAAAAATTAAATCCAAATGTGTAAGTGACTACCTTTTTGTATAATTTCCACTTTAATAGAACTTTTGGATTCATAGGAAAAAATGAAGGACTAAACAGTTCACGAAATCATATTTTGGGATTTATTAGTGCTTCACCCATAATTTTAACTATATAAATCCATTTTTAATAAAAAATAATATTTCTATATTCAACTTTTTGAATTATTTAAAACAAAATCAATATTGAATACGAAATTAAAAAAAAATCAAATTGAATTTAATCTTATATTTTAAAATTCATTAGAGTCAAAATAAATTTTTTTTTTCCTGCAAAAATAACAAATCTGGGCTTTCTCACTACAAGAAAAATTCATTGTCACGGCGCTTAGAAGAAGACGCTTTTTGAAAACGTCTTTATTTCTCGCTTTTCAAGACGCGTGCCTTCGCTGATGCTTAACCCTACCAGTTAATTAATGAGTTAAAAAAAAAAGAAGAAAAAAAAACAAACCTCTGCCACTCAAACTCGAATATCACTTTTTTTCCGAACATCACAGTCACAGACTCATCACCCTCTCCCCCTCCACCCTCTCCTCCCTTTCTCCTTTTCCAACATTATTCTCTCTCTAAAATGGCACGAATGAAGCTCTCTTTGTAGATATTGACGAAGTAACTGATGATGAAGATTTCAAGTAAGTCTATTGTAGATCAAAACCTTAGATCTTTTATCTCAATCGTTTTTCATTATTCTTATTGTAGATCAAAACCTTAGATCTTTTGTCTCAATCACTTTTCATTATTTTTTTATTTTGGAATCTTGTTTTGTGCCCTCGATTTGACTAATTTTTTTCGAGATTATTCGATCTCTCTTCGATATTGTTCGATCTCCCTCGATTTTCATTTATCTAGGGTTTCGTTCTTCACGGCGCTTAAAAAATGCAGTGGATCTTTTTGAAAGGGCTTTTCATGACTGCACAGTAGCAATCTAGATCTGTTTTGATTTACATTCTATTAGTTTGATTTCCTTTGATTGACTGAAACGGTTGCTTAGGATTTCGATTTCCATTGTTGATCTAGGTGCTCTTCTCTTTTATTGGTCTGACTCAAGCTTGTTTTGGATGATTTTGATTTCGATCTATGTTTTTGTTTTTCTTAGGTATCGGATCTATAACTGTTTTATTTGTTTTAGTTCTCTCAGGTAGTCAGCTTCAATGGTTTTGATCTGTAACTGTCTTTTATTTAAATAGTTTTATTGTTTATTCTACAAATAGGTAGCTAAGAAGATTTATGTATTTTCTCTCACTCTCTGTGTTTCCTCTTTTTTAGGTTTTTATTTGCTAAAAGATGATTGATGAACATTGCTTATTGCTCTCCTTTGCAATTTACCATTGATTACAGACAGTTGCTGGATTAGCAGCAGATGGGAGGCAAGTTGTTGCAAGAGCAAAGTCTGAAGCAACAAATTATGAAAGGTTTACATTATGAATGATGAAAAAACTATCAAGTCAAAAGAAAATATGTAGACAATAGATATTTATTCTCTATTTTGGTTTTCCTCTTAGGAATTTATGGATGAAATTTTTTAATAGTTCTTCTAATTCTGATATGAATTGTTACTTTTTTAATGAGATCTTACTATGCTTATGTCTAATTGGTAGTGGTAATGTAATGTAGGTATTTATGTCTAATTGGTAGTGCTAATGTAATGTAGATCTTCTAATTCTGGTCGATGTTGGGTTCGGTCTGGTCTGCTCTGTTGTGTTTATGTCTTTCTTCTACTCATCTCTCTCTGCCTTCTCGTTGCCATGTCTGCAGAGCTTAAACTCTCCCAATTGAACCGTATCTTTCGCCCTAATGTAACTCCCCCTCCTCTCTCTCTCTCTCTCTCTATATATATATATATATCTATATATACATATATGTGTGTATTTATTGATTCTGTAACTAATTTCAGGAACCACTTGAAGGCAAAATCATCACAAAGCTTCCATCTTCAATCTCCCACAACGGGATTCGCCTCACTGTCAATGGATCAGTCACCTTACAGGTTTTAGTTCTCTTGTTGTTTCATTTTCTCAGCTTCCAAACAAACATAGATTAAGCTGAAACTTCATATTTATATATTTGTTTAGGTCCGTAGTGGATCAGCTGGAGTGATCGAGTCTTTATATGGTGTTCTCAAGCCTATCCCAATTGTGTAAGCCATCTCCATTTCTCCCTTTTTTAATATCATTAACATTAGGATAAATACGAGTAATTTTTAAGTGGAATTAACAGTTAAAAGAGCAAAGAAAGATGAATTCTTTTAGTTATGAACATAGGGAAGAAATTCAAAAGCATGAATTTTTCAATTGATTGATTTTATTAACACTATGCCTCAATATAGGGAATTAATAAAAGAAAAGAATTATAATTTTAGAATTTTGATACATCAATATCAAGGACTGAAGAAATTTAAAACCTCAATTCAACTGATCTAATCCTAATGCTACAAGAGTATGCATTGAAGATTGTTTTGTTAATAAAGGTTTTATTTCAAGAGTTTTACTAATAGAAATCCTTTCTTGGGTTGGCATCTAAGCTGATATTTATTAAGAACTCTATATTTGGTTGGTTGGAGTTGATGATTGAAGTATAAGATGGTTCCCATGTTGATTAGAGTAATTTTTAGAAAGATTTATGTCTTTGGCTTAGGCCTTGTCAGGATGGTTCCCATGTTGATTAGAGTAATCATGAAACTTCATATTTTCAACAATGCTTATTGGATGGTGATACTGCCACATGTTATCACCCTTGCATCCAACATTTACTCCTTGGGGAGGTGTCAACAAAAAACAAAAAACAAAAAAAACTAAACTAAATTTGGAAAATTCGAATAATTCCTCGTATCTTTCCATAGTTCCCTCTTGTAAGCAGAAACATAAATGAACTTTAGTAGAATAGATAGTTTTCAGAATAATAAAGGATAGTCATACATGAAGAGCTCAATATGTGTAAGATACAAGAAGTTCAAGGCTGTGTGATTCATCCGAATATCACATATTTCTATAATAAATGAACAATGGTCATTTTCTGCATCTGGGCTGTTTATATGTATAGACAGTGTGTGATCTGCATATTAATTATTTCTTCTATGTACACTAATTGTATTTATAAAAAAAAAAAAAGACACTAATTGTGGATTGTTAAATGCACCTAATTAAGTTTTTAACTTTCAACATCTAATCTTGTTTCATTGAAGACAAGTTTGCATTTACTCTCAAGAACTGCAGTGCCTTCTGTTTCTATTTTCCGGAGGCTCAGTTATGCTATATGTAGTTAATATTTACATAGTGACCCTTGAATTAAGGTGCAATTCCAAAATCCCTGTTTTGCTATTTTTGTTTGTGATCAAGTCAATAATTGTGTTTTGTTTCCTTTGTTATCTATGCGTGCAAGTTAGGTTTAATGTTTGTGGGAGGCCTAGTTTTGGCGTATGCTTCAGAACACCTAGGGATTGGATCATTTTTGAGAGGTTTTGAAGAGCATATGTTTCTTATGCTGATTTTCTTAGGCTTGTAAGGAAAGCTTTTTTTTTTTTTTGAGCAATTGACTCAGAGGATGCTCAACATGCTGATTTTCTTAGGCTTGTAAGGAAAGCTTATTTTTTTTTGTTGACATGAAATGTATGTTTCTAGGAAGGATGGTGAACATTGTTATGTTATTGTTGCAGGAGCATGTTGAAGTATTCAAGTATTTAATCAAATTTCGATCTTTAAACAATGTTATGTTATTGTTGCTATTTTACAGGTATATTTTTAAAGTTAAATATTACAAAATTAATAGATTAAAAAAAAGGAAAAAAAAATCTATTGCGGCGTTTTTCAAAACGCCACCATAGTTGTATTTTTAAAATAACAAAAAAGCTATTACAACGTTTTTGAAGCGTCGCGAATGCCTGTGTGACGTCATGTTACCGTTGACTGCCACATTTAGCGGCGTTTTTATAAACGCCGCCTATACTATTTTTACGACGTTTTTAAAGCGTCGTATACTTACAGCGACGACGGCGTCCTCGACGTTTGATGGTAAGCGTCACTGAAGGAATTAATAGCGTTTTTAAGACATATAGCGGAGTTTTTAAAACGCCGCTAAAAGTCATTTTTCCTGCAGTGTCTTCAGTGCATGCATTTGCTTTGATCAAAAGTAATAATCCACCATAACTGAAGTAATCAAAATTAATAATCCACCTTTTCATCTTCTGCATAAAATGTCATTTCAAAAACCCTTGTACTAGATACATGTGGTATGAAGGTTTTAAAGTGTATTTGAAGAGCATTACTCATCACTTTGTGTTATAGTGGTACATTTTTCAATTTTCATACTGGAATATGCGACTTCGAATCCTATGTAGGGCGTTTGGGATGATCTCTTTTATCTTTCCTTTTAAATTTAGATTAGAGAGTAGATTCTAGTGAATGAAAAATATAAAATAAAGCACTAACGTTCCTTATAGTTTAAGATTTGTGTCATTTTAATTTTTACCTTTTAAATTATGACACATTTCACCTTAAATTTTGAATCTTATTCCAAATAAAGACAATTAAAGATACTATTATTCAATTTTAAGGACAAAGTCATAAATTTGATAAAATATAAATTAATTTGACAAAAATAAATATCAAAAAAATATTTTTAAAATTTTAAAATTATTTCTACCTACTAAAGATAAAATTATGTAGTGATCCCAGTTTTGCCACTTCACTGAGTATGCCGGGAATCGAGCTGGCAGGTCAGCTCGCGGGGATCCAGGGGGCAACGCCTCTTGACGGGTCCAAGGACAGCGCCGTAGCGGGGATCGAGCTGCCTGGTCAACTCGCGGGAGTCCAGAGGGCAGCGCCCTAGCGGAGTTGAGGGGCAACACCCCCAAAGCAAAAATACAAAATGCATTAGAAATTGCTTGTCCACTCGAGCGGCCGTTTATGTGCTCGAGCGGAGAATGTTTGGTTTCAGAAGTTTAACCTGTCTGCACAAGTACTGGGAAAGTGTATTTGACACTCGAGCAGGCCTTTCCACGCTCGAGCGAACCATGTTATATCAATTCATGAATCTGATATTTCAGATCACTTTTGTATATCTCTCTCTCTAAAAACCATTTCCTCTCCCTTCTCTCTACATTTCCCTACACCAAATTGGATCAAAACCCTAATTTCTCAAGATCCATTAGAGTTCTGCCATAAGTTCTTCATCAAAGTTGGTTAACTTCTCGAGGGCTTCGTTGTGTATGGTGAAGATCAAGTTTCGACACCGTTGATTTTGGGGATTTCATCTCATTTCTTCTTCAAAACTTGAGGTAAGGATTTTCTTAGAGTTATATATATATATATATATATTTGCAAGATTTATACGATTTTCGAAATCATCTTTCGATAGCTTTGAAAATTGATTGTTGATTTAAGAAATTAAGCGATTTTGAAAGTAGGTTTGTCTCTTGTTCTTTTAAAATGATCTTATGATTTTTAATTTTCGTTGATTGAAGAAAAGATAATTTTGGAAAGTTTTCTTTCAAAAGATTTGAGTTGTATAGTTTTGGTGAGAAAACTTAGAATTTAGAGATTTTTTTTTTTATGAGACTGAAAATCCTTGAATGATATTGTTATATTTATTTTGTGTGTCAAAATAAATGAATGTTTGGAAATTTTTTTATTTATATTTATATAAATGATGAATTTCAGGGAATATGAGAATTATTGTTCATTTTAGAAATTATTATTCAAAACGTTGAAATAGTCTTGAAATGACTAATTGTTGAGGATACTTGAGAAGAGGGAATTGTGTTATTCCTAGGATGATGAATTGGAATAACAGTATTTATATTCATCTTGTGTTATTGGCATATCAATTCATTTGATTACATTAAAGTTGATTTGAAAACTTGCATTGAGAAAAGAATGTTGAGAAACAAGTTTTTATGGAATGATTTTGGGGTAAATACGTTGGTAAGTCTTGATAGGTGGTGTAGATGATATTGAATAAGTTGGCTTGAGAGTCCAGGGTGAAAGACCGAAAACCCGCAAGGATAGGTGTCAAGTCTTCTGGTTAATACTGGTAAAAATGACAAATTGGTAATATTTATATAGTCTACTTGCAGACACCGACCTAGGGATTACCAGAGTTGTATTTACCACTCTTGAAATAAATTGTTAAGTTTTGAAGAATTGAAATTGCATGACATCATTGAGCATGATAGTTTTCAAAGATAAAGATGTGATTTTCTTTCAAAAGGGCATAGCATGGTATGTGCATTTTATTTCTTGAGACTTGTATAAAATGTATATACTTTGTTAAGGATTTCCTACTGGGCTTTATACTCACCCTGCGGGATTTTTGTGCAGGAAAAGATGTGATGATGTCGCCTACCTAAAGGCGAGGAAATGTGTGTTGAGAGTACGAGACTCTCATTTTGCTGTGACTCTGTATGTAAGCCAAGGGCTATACGTGTGTAAGTTTAAATAACCGTTTTGTGTAACTAGGCTCAAGTCTTGGAAACTTATAAACCCTTAGGGGTATTTATTTGTTTATTTACTTGTTGTTGGATTAATGTATTGTTGCATGAAGAACTATTGTATTATGTAATGTAAGTTTGGAGATTTATATTCGGGTTTCCTTGAAAGAGCCATGATTGTTGTCTTATCATTTGGGCTAGAAATTTAGGGCGTTACAACTTGGTATCAGAGCTACCGGGTTTGAATACTTGGAGCTCGTGGGAAGTGGTTGTTTAACCACAATGGGTTCATTTAGCATACTTAGGAAGTGTTATACATTTTGTGACTATGTGATAATATGCTTATGTGACTAAATGAGTATGAGACTAGACTTTTGGGATGTTGTTTGTGTTTGTTAAATTCTTTGAGGTCTCATTAAAAGGTTACTTGATCAATACTCGTTCTACTAAGAATTCTTGATTTTTTGTAGGACGGATTTCATCGTAAAAGAATAGTCCGTATGTGTTTACATGACTAAGTGCTTATGTGGAGTGAAATTGAATTGTGTATATGGTAGAGAAATATATGGAATTGTTGTAGTCGAATGTGTGAGTCAAGTTACGAGCACATATGAGTTAATGTGCTAAATTATTTCAATTGTGTCCTTTATTAAGATGTTAGGAAGGGGTCAAGTCCATGGTAGTAGAGGCAGGAGACGTAGTAGGGCTCGCTGAAGTGTGCATGAGGTACCGTTCTATAGGGTTCCGGCGCAAGAAGAAGGGTTCGGCCAAGCTAATATAGCCGAGCAAGCAGGCCAAACTAATGTGGCCGAACAGGTGGGACAAGCCGGTCAAACCGCAATGGGGGCCCTAGCTCGAGAAATGGCAGGGGCTTTAAGGGAGTCTATGAACTTGTTGAGGATGGAGAATCAAGCTCAAGAGAACACCGCGGAGTCAAAGGCGAGTTTCCTTACTACAGAGTTCTTGCGGGCCAAACAAGATGAGTTCCATGGTGGTCCCGAGCCCAAGAAAGCGGATGAGTAGCTCGAACAAACTGTGAAGACATTTGAGATGCTTCACATCGAAGATAGTGAACTAAGAGTGACTCTAGCGAGTTACTACCTTAAGGGAGACATGGGTCAATGGTGAAAATATGCCAAGGGTAGAGTGGAGCTGACATGGGAAGCCTTTGCGGTTGTTTTTCAAGATAAGTACATACCTCCCATTGCTAGGGAGAGATTGAGACAAGAGTTTAAAGACCTCGAACAACTCGACATGCCCATGGCCAAGTTTGAGGAAGTCTTCTCTAGCTTGTCCAGATTTGCACCAGAGTTTGTGGCAACGGAAGAGTGTCGTTGCATTAAATTTAAAAAGAAATTAAAAACAAAAATTATGTTCAAGCTTGTCGGAAATATGATTTGGAAATATGACCATCTTGTGGAGACGGCGATACACGTAGAAATTTCCATACAAGCCGAGGAGGAGAGGTTTCGGAGTTCGAGGTCTAGGGGCCAAGAGTCTCAAGGAGACTATAGGCAGAACAAGAAGAGCAGGAACACCTATCCATCATAGTCCCAACCACAGCAGTCTAGATCCACTTTTCCTTTGCCTAGTGCGGGTCCAGGAAAAAGTGCATCGAGTAGCTTCTCGCGTTTCACGTGTAGCCAACTGGGTCACAAGGCCTTCTCTTGCCCACAGAAGGGAGGAAAACAATTAATGTCACCACCACCTAACCAATCTCAAAGTCAATCTCCGTCTTAGAATAAAGGTCAAGGGTTTAATTATTATCAGTGTGGTCAGCGGGGGCATATGAAGATAACTTGCCCACAGTTGGGAGGTGCATCTAGCGCATCAGAGTCAAGGCAGACTCAGAGCCACCAGCAGGCTCAATCAGTCCAAGCTTCGCGAGTTAATTAGGGAGCCACTTCGACTCAGTCAGTACAACAGGCCTATGCTCTGAGAGGGGAGCAAGTCTGTGATGCCCCTGTTTCGTAGTATGCTAATTGGTCCTTAATTTGAGTATGATTATGTGTTTAATATGATTTCATGTGCCATTGTGTGAAAATATGTGGTTTTGAATTTCTATTTGTTCATCGTAGGAATATCTGTTTGATTATTTGCTTTGAAAATTAAATTGAGGGCCTTATCGGCCACAGAACCCGAAATTGATTGTGCCATTGTGATTAGCGTAATCTTTAGAGCCTACGGTGAAATTTAATTGAAAATTTATTCAGGTTAGATTAAATTGATGATTTAGTGCCCAATTATTTAATGTTATTAAATAATAGTTAGTGGGGCCTTTTGTGTGAAGCCATATACACTCTTATTACCTCTTTTGAACTCAAAAATCTAATTTTGGAGCCTTGAGAGAGAGAGGGAGCCGGCCATAGAGATAGAAGGAAGAGACTTGTGCAATTTTGACTCAAGCTTGGATATTTGAAGTTTAGTTCAAGAATTAACCATAGGTTGGGCTTCTAGGTAAGCAATTGATTCTTGAATTCATGAGTTTAATGTGTAATATTGTGTGTTCAAGGTTTGTTTGTAACCAAGAGCATGAGTTGAGTTGGTTTTGTTGGAATGAAAGCTTGATATGTGCATGCATGTAAAGAATACCTATGGAATCACAAAATCTAGCATGTAAATTGTAAATTATGAAAGATTGGAAGTGTAATCCCACATGCAAGCATGTTTTTGTTGAGTTTCATGGGAATGAGCACTAATTGCATCATTAGAAGTGAAAATGAAAGTCAAAATGGGCATGCATGTTGTTTATTAAAAATGGGAACCTTGAATGCATGAGTTTGAGTTAATTTGGGGCATGCATGTAATCAATTCGTGAAATTGAACTCCATTGTGTTGTAATTTGGTGTTGGTACCATGTTAGTACAAGCATATGTGAGATTTGAGCCATCATATGCAATAAATGTGGTTGAAATGTCGAATTTGAGTTCAAGAACACATTCTGGAAAACCCAGAAATTTGATATCTGCTCGAGCGGGGAAACCGCCGCTTGAGCGTGAATTTCGTGCTCCCAGTATTTTCTACAGACCATGATTTCTGCTCGAGCGGGGAAGTCCACGCTCGAGCGGGGAGCTATGTAGGATGGACTTCCGCTCGAGCGTCCAAGTTCCACGCTCGAGCGTAAAAATGACATAGCCAGTACTTTTGCAGACCTCATGGGTCCGCTCGAGCGGGGAAGTCCACGCTCGAGCGGGGACCCTGTTTTCTGAAATTTTGAAAGTGTATTCTATATTTCGTTTTCCGTTCTCTTTCACTTGCAAGTACTTTTAGGCATGCATTAAGCATTGTAATTGAGTTAAAGAGATAAGAATGGAGCCTAAAGAGGAATATGTGAATTAAAGAACGGATTGAATCGGTTGTGATCCTTATTTGCTATATGATGTGTAAGATCAAGCTCCAGGGCAAATTCACAAGCCGATCACTGTGAGTAATATCGATATTTGAAACTCGTCATTTGTCCAATTGCTTATTTCTTATAAGCCTTATAAGTTGTCGGTTTGAATTATGGACAAATGTTTGATATGACATGAATGGATGGGCCAAAGGCCGTTTTGACATGAATGGATGGGCTGAAGGCCATTCTGACATGAATGGATGGGCCAAAGGCCGTTTTGACATGAATGGATGGGCCAGAGGCCGTTTTGACATGAATGGATGGGCTGAAGGCCGTTCTGACATGAATGGATGGGCCAAAGGCCCTTTTGACATAAATGGATGGGCCAGAGGCCATGTTGACATGAATGGATGGGCCAAAGGTCGTTTTGACATGAATGGATGGGGCAGAGGCTGTTTTGACATGAATGGATTGGCCAAAGGCCGTTTTGACATAAATGGATGGGCCAGAGGCCGTTTGGACATAAATGAGTGGGCCAGAGGCCGTTTTGACAAGAATGAAAGATAAATGGGCCAAAAGCCAGTATGTTTGAAACCACAGTCACTTGACTTAAATTGTGTATACAAATGTTAAATAAAAATGTGAATTGGGCCCAAGACCGTTCGGAGTATGTTGTTCTACATATCGTTTGTATCTTCTTATTTGATATTATTCACTGGGCTATCGCTCACGCTCATTCATGTGTTCGTAGGTGAGCCAAGAGAGGTCCAGACCCAGCCCCAGTGAAGTCTGTGTGGAACAACCGAGTTTTGGAGAGTCAGCCCTAGTGTCTCACGCACGAGACTCGTCTTCGCCTTTCTGCTATGCTATGTTATTTTTGTCATGTTGGCGAGGACTTTGCATATTTCTGTATATAGTTTTCATGGGTTGACTTAGCTTTTGGATGATCTTGTTTGTACAGAACTTATGCTACTGTATTTCTGTTGTGAGTTATTAATATACATGTGTTTAGTTGTTTGGATGTGCCATGTAAGCACAACTCTACGGACAAAGTTTTGAACTGCTTCCGTTTGGCCCCCATTAACTTTGTTAAAATACGTTCGGTTTGGTTTGAGGCCGTAGGTAATCTCATGATTACTGGCCGGTTATGTCCTTAACCCACGAGGGCGGGTTCGGGTCACGACAGAGTGGTATCAGAGCACGAGTTGATAACTCACACACTTGTCCAAGAGCAATGAGCGTCTAGAAAAGATCTAGGATGCATTCATGTGATAAATATGAACTCGGAAGCATCGAGAATATGCTTAACTGTTTTGATATGAATGACTATATGTTATAAGTTTGTGAACTACCGGCATTTCAAATTATTCAATGATGTATGCTCCTTAGTATATGTATACCTGTGTATCTTTTGTATAAAGTATAATGCAAGTTTAATCAGATGGTGAGAACAAGAGCTGATGAGATAGAGGAATCTTCTACTGCCAGACTGGATATAATGGAAAGACTGATTTAGGAAATGGCAGAGATATTGAGGCAACAACAGGAATGGCAACAACAGTGGCAGCAGCCACATCCTCTGCCTCCGCCTCTGCCTCCGGCACCTCTTGTGCCAGATAATCAGAATGATGACCGAATCATAGCTCTCACCAAAGAGTTCAAGAAAATGAAACCACTACAGTTCCTCGGGGGATTGGATCCTTTGAAAGCTGAAGCATGGGTCCTTGGTATCGAAAAATTGTTCGAAGTATTCCCTTGCTCGGAGACCTAGAAAGTGCTTCTAGCCACTTTTATGCTAGAAGACGAGGCAAAAAGATGGTGGATGTTAATGCGAGAAAACCACAGGGATGTTGATTGGGCGAAATTTTTGGAAATTTTCTACAACAAGTACTTTCCACAGTGTGTTCGGGATAGGAAAGTAGCAGAGTTCATGGAACTAAGGCAAGATAGTATGACTGTAGCCGAGTATGACGCCAAATTCACTGAATTGGCCAGGTTTGCACCTCATGTGATTGATACCGATTACAAGAAAGCGAGGCATATTGAAGGTGGGCTTCGAAGTGACATTTTAGAGAGGGTGAATGTCTTGAAGCTGGAGACCTACATTGGGGTACTAGACAGGGCTATCATATCAGAGGCTAACATAGCTAGACAGACCAAGTCAACAACTGACTGGAAAAGTAACAAAAGGCAAGGCTTCTTTTCGAAGAAGAAATTTTTGAAAAAGCAAAATACGGGCTCCTCAAATACTTCAAATTCTTCCCGAGACACAGCTCCCATGTACAATATTTATAGCAAAAAGCACCGTGGAGTTTGTCACCGTGTGTCAGGAGCCTGTTTCAAATGTGGGAAACAAGGGCATATGGCCCGAGATTGTAATTAGAATGGGAGAAAAATAGCTGCTAGTTCCACTGTATCGATCCCAAAATCGGGAAATACTTTGAGACTCGCTACCACCGGGGATACCGTAAGACAGGGGAGAGTTTTTGCGCTTGTCCCGGGTGATACATGGAATGCCAACGCAGTTGTCTCAGGTACTATTTCTATATGTAATCAGGATACTTTTGTATTAATTGATTCCGGATCCACATACTCTTTTGTGACATGCATTTGCATCTAGACTGAATAGACCTTTAGAATTACTGCCATATCTGCTATGTGTGTCGGCTCCATCTGGGGAATCTGTATTGTGTGAATCTATATACCGGTTTTGTGATATGCGTGTTGAGGATGCTATCCTATATGTAGATTTGCTGCCCTTGAACTTTAGGCATTTTGATGTAATTTTGGGCATGGATTGGTTGGCCAAGTATTGTGCCACCATTGATTGTGTGACCAAACGAGTTGTATTTAAACCACCAGAACATAAAGAGATTGTGTCTGTGGGTAATGAGATAGTGCCTCCACCTTATTTGATATCTGCAATGAAAGCATGTAAACTGATCAAGAAGGGGTGCCAGGGTTATTTGTGCTATGTGTTGTCTGAACAATCTGTGAATGTTGAATTGAATGATATCCCTATTGTTAGAGAGTTTCCAGATGTGTTTCAAAATGAATTACCAGGGGAATTGGTAGACAGGGAGATAGAGTTCACTATTGAGACTGTACCAGGCACCCAGCCCATTTCTAAAACTCCCTATAGAATGGCTACTGTTGAAATGAAAGAACTGAAAGAACAGTTGCAAGACCTACTTGACAAGGGGTTTATCCGACCTAGCACTTCACCTTGGGGTGCACCGGTACTGTTTGTGAAAAAGAAAGATGGAACCCTACGCCTGTGCATTGATTATCGGGAATTGAACAAGATAACAATAAAGAACAAATATCCCCTACCCTGTATTGATGACTTATTTGACCAGTTGTAGGGATCACAGGTGTTTTCTAAGATCGATTTGAGATCCTGGTATCATCAACTGAAAGTTAAGGCAGAGGATGTTGAGAAAACCGCATTCAGAACGAGGTATGGACATTTTGAGTTTCTTGTTATGCCATTTGGAGTGACTAATGCTCCGGCAGCATTTATGGACCTAATGAACTGAATTTTTAAAACCTACCTTGACGAATTTGTTGTGGTTTTTATTGATGATATTTTGATATATTCTAAAGATAGACTTGAACATGAACATCATTTGAGAACGGTCTTACAAATACTTCGGGAAAGGAAATTATTTGCTAAACTAAAGAAATGTGAGTTTTGGTTGGATGAAGTTATTTTCTTAGGACATGTGATCAACAATGAGGGAATTTCAGTAGACCCGCAGAAAATAGAAGCGATTGTGAATTGGCCTACACCGACAAATGTAACAGAGGTTCGCAGTTTCATGGGCTTAGCCGGGTACTACAGGAGGTTTATGAAAATTTTTTCCAAGATAGCTGTACCTCTTACCCAATGACTCGCACGGGGCAAATATTTGAATGGAATGACAAAAGAGAAGCTGCCTTTCATGAATTGAAAACGAGATTGACCACTGCACTAGTGTTGACACTACCGTCAGGTACGGAAAATTTTGTAATTTTCAGTGATGCATCTTATAAAGGTTTGGGTTGTGTGCTAATGCAGAACGGAAAGGTTATTGCTTATGCCTCCCTACAGTTGAGACTGCACGAGAAAAACTACCCAACACATGACTTAGAATTGGCCGCAGTCGTTTTTGCTTTGAAAATCTGGCAGCATTATCTGTATGGGGCAAAGTGTGAAGTCTACACAGATCACAAAAGTTTGAAATACTTCTTTACGTAAAAGGAGTTAAATATGCGACATAGGAGATGGCTCGAACTGATAAAAGATTATGATCTAGAGATTCAATATCACCTCGGGAAAGCTAACACAGTTACTGATGTCTTGAGTAGAAAATCAACGCGGAGTATGGCTTGTTTGCTTACTGAACAGAGAGAGATCTTGCAAGATTTTGAGAAATCTGAAATTGAAGTGGTAATATGTGAACAGGTGTAACAAGCCCGCGGGGGACCTCGCTACAGCTCGGACTCGACTTTCGTTAGTCACGGTTCTAAGTCTGAACCAAAGAGTCCAAATCCGGCAAATCGTTTTAAGAAAAACAGATTTTTGAAAGAAGTGCCAAACATGGACTGCTTTGCCAGATACAGAGTCGCCACCTAAATATTTTATTTTGGAAAATTTAGGAAACCCTGACTCGGTGCCAAAAGGCCACGTGTCCGTCATCACCAAAGTTGCCTCGGCTCGGGAACTTGGGTACGATTGGGGAAGGTCACTTCGTGAGCACCCCCGCTCGCCCGGTCATAGACCGGCCTCTACTAACCATGATATCAATTTTTGAAAACATTGTGAGTTCTTATTCCGGTTTATTAGCCTAGGTTACTATGTGATGCGCACATCATACAAATATAGACCGGGTCGCCTGAATTGGAACGAAACATTTCATGTTTGTTTTTGAAAATGGTTTGCTACCCGCAGGTAGGCTTTAAAACATTTGATGATTTATTCCAATTTAAGTAACCCAACCTTCACCCACAGGCATTCAGGTAGTTATATCAGATAAGCACATAGCCTCATGGTAAGCATGCTATTCATGGCAGTCACTCACACGCATGCAAGGATGCTAAAGCATAAAGCTTACCGAGTACTCCAAGCCAAAATAGGAATTCATTAGAAATCATGCATGATCCTAACTATACAGAAATGCCTAATGCAACACATGCAAAATGTAATTATAGCAGGCTCGGCTATTCTAAGATGGCATATGAAATGTTGCAACTATCATGTATTCAACTTTGAAATTGAAAGTACAATGCAGTTAGTATGATGCGCCGAGCCCGGTGCATGCAATACAGATGAATGAATGCAAACATGCTGTCATACTGTATGCTAATTTAAACATGCCCTAATCTAACCATTAAAAGCGGATAAATAAAAGGGAGAAAGACGTGGGGTTGGAAGACATACAACACACACACGCACACTTATTACAGTTGTGCCCTCACTCGGAGGGTCCGAATAAATAATACAGTCCAAATATTACAGTCCCGAACGAAAGAATATTACAGTCCAAATAATGTACAAATTCCTAATTAATTAATGAATTAACTAAGAAAGCAAGTAAAACTGGCATGCAAGCCAGGGACTGCCTTGCTTCTGATGGATGATGCATGTCCGGATTGTCTTGCGCGGAAATCCACCGGAATGCCCCAATTAGCCTCTGTTTACACCTGTTCTTGAAATGCGTGCCAAGCCCCAAAAAGTTGCTGATTCTTCGTTTTGCTGCAACAGAGAGGAGGAAAGGGGCATAGCAATGTATTTGCACAGATATATGCATGTCTCGATCCTCGTGCCACCAATCACGCATACCGAGGCATGATGGCCGAGGAGTCGAAATGCACAACTCAATATAGGATGAATGCACATGAAACTACAGCTAAAACCTAACTCCATCATGGATAATCCGGAGTGTCGGTGACTGGGGAATTGAGACACATTCCGTCACTCGGAGTACGAAATGCACCTCGTTTCCCGTGCCCGGGCTAACTCCTATCCCAAACACGATGCAATATGCATGATATGCATGAAATGCGACTAAGATATAATCCTAACATACACAATGCTATGGAAATGAGATGCCTCGAAATGCGTGCACACGGGCACGCAAACCGAGAAAATGACAGAATGCAATCTAAGATACAACCTAGTATGCACAATGCTATGAAAATGAGATGCCTCGAAATGCGTGCACACGGGCATGCAAACCGAGAAAATGACAGAATGCAATCTAAGATACAACCTAGTATGCACAATGCTATGAAAATGAGATGCCTCGAAATGCGTGCACACGGGCACGCAAACCGAGGCAATGGTATACGCAATGTAAATGACATGGAAATGTGATATGGGCTTATACCAACATAAGTGAGCCTCAGCCACACTCACATAGGATGCCGGCGGATAAAAATGAAGTGCCTCGAAATGCGTGCACACGGGCACGCAAACCGAGGCAATGGCAGAATGCGATGCGATGACATGAGAATGTGATATGGGCTTATACCAACATGAGTGAGCCTCAGCCACATTCACATAGGAGGCCGATGGATGAAAATGAAGTGCCTCGAAATGCGTGCACACGGGCACGCAAACCGAGGCAATGGCATATGCAATGCAATGGCATGAAAACATGATATGGACTTATACCAACATGAGTGAGCCTCAGCCACACTCACATAGGATGCCGGCGGATAAAAATGAAGTGCCTCGAAATGCGTGCACACGGGCACGCAAACCGAGGCGATGACATACGCAATGCAATAGCATGAAAACATGATATGGGCTTATACCAACATGAGAGAGCCTCAGCCACACTCACATAGGATGCCGGCGGACGAAAATGGAGTGCCTCGAAATGCGTGCACACGGGCACGCAAACCGAGGCATGACGGAATGCGATGCAATGACATGGAAATGGCATGCAATCATTCTAATGGAATTTCAGCACTAAAATATGGGGGAAAACAGTCCCGAAATGAGGCGAAATGGCACCAAATGCATGGAATTGTCCCGAAATGCGAATTTAGGCACCCGAAATGGCCTATAGCTATGCCAAACATGCACAATATGGACATGCAATGCAAAGACAGAAGCTAGGCAGTCCCAAAAAAGGCACTTTCACAGTTATAAACATGGCCAAACAGCAAGCATAGGTATGGCAAAAATGGCATGCAAGAATAGGGGCCAAAAGAGGGGTAATGAAGCAAGTGATATAAGAAAAATCCAAACTGAAAAATTCCCTTCTACAACATTGAAGAGGGACCAGAAATATGAATATTTACAGTTTATGGCAGCCCCAAAATCAGTATACAAACATGATAGAAATGTGATGCAAAAAGAGATTCAAAAGTGGCTATAACATGAGGTATGCAAAATATTCACCAAAAATCCAAAGACCCTTAATAAAACATGTAGAATGGGCCAAAATAGGACTATTTCCAGAACTGTAAAATGGCCAAAAACAAAAGCATGATAGGCTAACTAAACATGCAAGAATGGGGAATAAAAGAGAGATATAACATGAAGTGGCATATGGAGGTCCCAAACCATGAAAGGACCTAAATGAAATATAAAGAATGGACCAAAATAAGAACTTTTTCAGAACTGTAAAATGGCCAAAACAAAAGCATGGTAGGCTGCCATTGTATGCAAGAATGGGGAAGAAAAGAGGAGTATAAAGGTAAGTACAACATGGAAGTCCCAAATGGTGTTGAGCCCTTCTTCAATGTTGAAGAGGGGCTCAAAATAAGCCTAATATCAGTTTACAACATGCTCAAAAACAGATTACTCATGGGCCAAAAATAGCATGCAAGATTATGACATATAAGATGATCAATGAAGCAAGTGCATCATGGAGGGCTCAAACAGGGTTGAGCCCTTAATGAAAAGTGAAAATGAGCTCAAAAGAGGGCCCTTTTCAGTTAGGGCCGGAGCTTGAAACAAAAAGCATAAGGGGCTTACAAATGGATCAAGAAAAAGGGTCAAAAGAGGAGAAGTGTTACTCACCCTTGAAGACTAAGGCTTTTGTTGCTTCTTGGACCAATTTGCAGCTCCTTTAGCCTTTGAGAAGCCTTCCTTGTTGCTGGAAATGAGGTGGTGATGGTAGAGCTTGGTGGTGTAGAAGAAATGGAGCTTAGGGACTTAGGAATTTTCAAGGAAATGAGAGGTATAGAGATGGCTTTGTATATGGAAGCTTGAACAACAATTTTTCTAACCCCAACAAATGATATAGCTTGCTTGTTATAAGGGCCAAAAAGGGGGCGTAAAGGTGGGGGAAAAAGAGACAAACTTTCCCCCACAAAATATTCCCCGGATATTGATATTTTCTGGGGGATAAAGCTCCACAGCTGTAAAGTGCACAGTGCAATGAACTCGGCCGGCCTGTTACTTTTGCTGCAGGTGGCCGGCCGGCCACACCCCCTAGCCGGCCGGCTAGGGGTCAAAAGGGTCAATCAGATTTGGTGGCCGGCCACCAACTGATGGTGTCCTCCTATCTGTGTACAACACAACCCTGTGGTTCAAAGTCCAAGAAAGTGGGTCCAAGGGGTTCAACATTAGCTCGAAAAGAGGGGTTCAAAAGGGTCAGGTGGGATTACTGTCCGGCCACCAACTTTTAGGGTCCTCTCATGTGTGTACATCACAAATATGTAGTTCAAAGTTCAAGAAAATGGGCCCAAGGTGTTCAACATTAGCCCGGAAGGAGGGGGTCAAAAGGGTCAAGTAACATTAATGGCCGGCCACCATTTTTTAGGGTCCTCCCATGTGTGTACATCACAAATATGTGGTTCAAAATTCGAGAAAATGGGCCCAAGGTGTTCAACATTAGCCCGGAAGTGCGAAAAACGGGCGCCGGAGGGCGTCGGAGGATGTATAACTGGTTGCTGCAACAATTGCTGGCCTCCCGCCCTTCAGTGACCTCTCTAGTGATAAAACAGAGGTACCTGCCAAAAATGAACGAAAACCGTTGCAAAACGAATGCTCGGGGACCAAAACGCGCAGTTCGAGGTCCCGAAAATGGGCTGTTAAGCACCGAAAGTGGCGTTCGGCCACGAAGTGGGTTTCTCAAACCCCAGTGTCCCTCAAAAGGGAGAAAATAAGGAGTATTCCAAAAACCGGAGCAATAGGAGATGGTTAAGCGGTCCCGAACCGAGGCACACAGCCAACGGTCCCAAAAAACCGGAAACCGGACTCCGAAATGGGCAAAATAGCCTACGGCCACGAAATGTAGCCTGCGGACATTGAGAGATGGTCTACTGGACCTCTTCCTCCCCTCAGGAAAAGAAACAGAGAAAACCGAGTCTGGTTCGCAAACCGAGACAAGGCACAGAAGAGGGTTCGGAAGTCCGGAGGCAGGGCTCACGGCCGCAACTCTGAAACTTCTGAACGAGCACATTATGCAACATCACCAAGCGCTCAATCAGTGACATCTGAGTCTTAAGGTCGGTCAAAAATGGGGTGTCTACAGTTGCCCCTCTTTGACAGAACTCGAAAGTCATAAGTGACGGGAGTGAATGTCAAAGACCAGAGACGACCCATTTTTGACAAGGCCGAAGACTTAGACAAACATACAAGATAAACAGAAATGTGCCCGCAGGCATGCCCGCAGGCAGGGGGCAAAATGCAAATGATAATGCAAAGAGCCGGAGGTAACCCAATGATCATGCAAATGCAGCAAGCTGTAATGAAGCAAGTATTCGCAAATAGATGCAACAGTTTTAAGCAAGAATGCAAAGCAGCAACTACATTTCATGCAGTTAAGAATGCGGAGGATTATTCAATCCCCGCCACATCTCACACGGAGAAGATACGATACCTGCGCGATTCGTCTGGTCGCACCAGCCTCAATTGAACCGTACATACAATATCGTGCCTGCAAAAGAGAGAAATTGCAACAAGTACAACATGCTACCAACATATATTTAATGTGATTCCGAAAGTTCGACACACGCAGTGCCGGTGAGTGTATGCATCGCAATGCAAGAGTGGAACATGCGTGACAACGTATGCTCAAACATAGAGGTATGCCAATATCAAGAAATGTGCATGTTAATGCAGGTATGCTCATGAGAATGCAAGTTATGTGCATGATAGTGCGAAATGAGCATGAATCAGGGTGCCCGTTTGTCATGAAGTAACGAGTATGGAAATGCGCGTTTCGGCGAAGGCGACTTGATCACGGCCTGCTGTCCGCTTCCCTGAAAGGTTACAACTCATTCAAAAAGGATACACTTTGATTTCGATGGATGATGATGAGACACATGTCAGATCTTGAAGCCGAAGTCCCGGCGGAGCAATTTTGCGGCCGGAAGTGTACTTTTCTTGAACTTTTTCAGGTCCCGGGAACTCCGATCTTCCTCAAAATTTGCAGGGAGCTAGGTGGGCATGTGGGGGACATGGCCGGCCGTTTATCTTCCCAAGGGGAGGTGGCCAACCGGTTTTCCATAAAGTAAATAGCTGGCCGGCCAGTTTTCCAAAAAGGAAATGGCTGGCCGGTTAGAAAAGAGGGCCGGCCGGCCATATGCCCAAATTCGGGGGCTTTTTGGTCTTTTCACCTCCTTTTTGATGTTCTTTCAATCCAAGACTTGGGGCCTATATAAGGCAGCCGAGACCTTCCCTTTTCTTGCCTCCTACAACACTTTCTTCTCCAGATCTGAGTTTCATACGCGTTTTCCAACGCCCCGTGCAAATTGTTTTCGCAAAAATATTCAGTTTCAAGCACTTTGAAGCGATTAAATTTCGGTTTCGGAGCTTCTTTTCGCATTTTCGCCACTTGAGGTAAGTTTGTCTCAATATTTGGAAGATTTTCTTGGGAGTTGACTTTTTTTGACTTTTTCATTTCCCGAGAGTTGACTTTTGTTGACTTTTTCCAATTTTGGCACATTTTCGCTCATTTTTGCTCCTTTTGCAGATTCTTTGAAAATGAAGGGTAATTCTCCTCACGGCGGAGGTTTTCCAGGTGCCGGAGATGATTTCGATCCCATGACTCTACCCCCGAGGACCCGACCTTTTATTCCTGGGAGGTACCGTCCGCCAGCACATGTCCTCCCTCGTGCTGTCTTCCGTCACTTTACTAGCTTTGACGAGCGAGCACCCGGGGATCTGCTTCTCCGAGAGCCGGAGCATCACCTCTCTCATGAGGCCCGAGAGGTATTTACTTCATTTTCTGTATTTTTTCGTACATTTCGCACCTTTGCCATGCTCGAACACGCAGTTTAGCTTATGACATAGTACTTTGCTTGCATTCTGAACATGTAGTTTCAACACTCGAATTTCTGAACACTCGGCTCATTAATTAATTGTGAACGCACAGTACACATTAGTTTAGAGGTGAACACACGGCTCAAACACTGATTTGTCGAACACACAGCCCGAATTCGAAAGTGAACACACAGCCCACACTTTAAATTTTTTTGAACACGCAGCCCAGATTGATAGTAGTGAACACGCAGCCCACAATTTAACTGAAAGTTGAACACGTAGCCCAAACTTCAAATTTTCTGAACACGCAGCCCAGATAGATAGTGAACACGCAGCCCACAATTTAACTGAAAGTTGAACACGCAGCCCAAACTTCAAATTTTCTGAACACGCAGCCTAGATAGATAGTGAACACGCAGCCCACAATTAATTGAAAATTGAACACGCAGCCCAAACTTCAAATTTTTTGAACACGCAGCCCAGATAGATAGTGAACACGCAGCCCACAATTAACTGAAAGTTGAACACGCAGCCCAAACTTCAAATTTTCTGAACACGCAGCCCAGATAGATAGTGAACACGCAGCCCACAATTTAACTGAAAGTTGAACACGCAGCCCAAACTTCAAATTTTCTGAACATGCAGCCCAGATAGATAGTGAACACGCAGCCCATAATTTAACTGAAAGTTGAACACGCAGCCCAAACTTCAAATTTTCTGAACACGCAGCCCAGATAGATAGTGAACACGCAGCCCACAATTAACTGAAAGTTGAACACGCAGCCCAAACTTCAAATTTTCTGAACACGCAGCCCAGATAGATAGTGAACACGCAGCCCACAATTTAACTGAAAGTTGAACACGCAGCCCAAACTTCAAATTTTCTGAACACGCAGCCCAGATAGATAGTGAACACGCAGCCCACAATTTAACTGAAAGTTGAACACGCAGCCCAAACTTCAAATTTTTTGAACACGCAGCCCAGATAGATAGTGAACATGCAGCCCACAATTAACTGAAAGTTGAACACGCAGCCCAAACTTCAAATTTTCTGAACACGCAGCCCAGATAGATAGTGAACACGCAGCCCACAATTTAACTGAAAGTTGAACACGCAGCCCAAACTTCAAATTTTCTGAACACGCAGCCCAGGTAGATTTGCATGTAGCTTATTTCACTTCATCGGCACACAGCCCATTTCATTCCATTGGCACACAGTCCATTCATTTCATTGGCACGCAGCCTATTTCATTCCATTGGCACGTTGCCCATTCATTCCATTGGCACGCAGCCCATTCATTTCATTATTGACACATGTATTCATTCTGAATGCAGGTTGGTTCCCGCAGTGTGCGGGGGTATGGTTCCACCATCGCGCGGGACTGGTACGCTGAGCTCCCGGAGGGTGTCCGAGATTTGGTAGATTTGGTAGGATTCGGGCCCTTCTGCGTCGGGTTGTCACGTTGTCCTGCCAGGAGGACACTGATGGCAGCCTTGGTAGAGAGATGGTGGGACACCACCAACTCCTTTCATTTCTCTGCTACCGGGGACATGACCATGACGCCTCTAGACTTCGCTGTGTTGACTGGCTTAGACATAAGAGGTTGGTCTATCCCCTATGATGAGGATATGGGCGAGTGGGAGGCCGCTTGGATGTATCTATTGGGGGCTCGCCCGCCTGTTGACAGGGTTTCTGGGAGAGTCCGATACACTTGGTTCTCTTCCCACTTTCGGCGGGCGGAGATGGTGCCTGAGACTCCCGAGGAGACGGAGCAGTACGCCCGTGGTTTCCTTATGTTCCTCTTCGGGACTACCCTGTTCGCCGATAGAGGGAACACAGTCGGGCTATACCTGCTGAGCGCTCTGGTTGACCTATCACAGGTCCATCGATATGACTAGGGTGGCGCCGGCCTGGCTACCCTTTACTTTTATATGAGCGCGACCTCCTGCGGGCGGGGCGATTTACTTGGCGGCTACTGGAGAGCCTGGGAGGTACTTTTCTGTCCTCTTGATTTACATTTCTGCTCTTCATTACTTGTACATTGCACACACAGCGCACTTTTACAGTCTGTATTTTGCTCTCAGCATTTCGTACTTACATTCTGCACTACTTTTCTCAGCTATGGGTCTATGTATACTTCCCAGCATTAGCCCCAGAGTTGGAGGTGGTAGGGGTTCCCATGACCCCATATTCACTGGTGTTCGAGGGCCCGCACCGGCCGAGACCTCGAGAGACCCTCCTTTACCTGCGACAGTACTTTGACACTGTGCGACATTCAGAGGTACCTCAGAACTTTCAGTTCCTTTCATTCTCATCTTTGATTTGCTCTGTATATTCCCGCTCTCTGATTGGTTTATGCATTTATCATCCGCAGATCACATGGCAGCCCTGGGTGTCCCTGGGTGACGGTCTCCGACTTCAGTATACCGGAGGGTCGGACATCTCCCAGTATAGGGTCCTGCTTGAAGGGCCGGTTGGCAGGGCATGGTTTCTGGGGGAATGCTTTCTACGCCAGGTATGGGGGTATCTTTCTCAGGATCCTCCCGCAGTACCCCCAGTCAGTATGCGGACTGCTGACAGGCTCTCTTACTCGGAGGTAGTCGGCGCCATGCTGGGTAGTGATGCTTTACTATATATTGAGGAGGGGGACTACGCCACTTACCGTCACATATATTTGATGCCTCCATTGACGGGAGCTCGTATCCCAATGATGAGGCCTGCCGGTATGTCATCCTCGGGCCAGGCCCGGGCTCGGGCTGCAGACGCCCCTTCTACCAGTAAGGCTGGTACATCTAGAGGTGGGAGTAGACCGGTTCCTCCGATTCCGTCGGCTTATCCTCATCCTGGATGGCCAGATATGCCGACTGAGTTGATGGCGTGGCAGTATGGGGCTATCTCTCCGACCCCGATCCCGCTAGAGCCTCCGATGCCCAGTGATCGATACGCCATTGATCCTGACTCACCGCTGGTATGCTCCGCTGTTTTTCATTCATCATTCAGATGTTTAGACATTTTTGTTCACTGATGATTATGAGCTCATATTTGCAGCCACCGCGAGGGTACATGGAGGAGGTGGTTGGACTGGTGGCCACACTCGAGGGCATGGTCCTGCGTAGGGAGGCACAGTTGTCTGTCGCGGGCATTCAGGTACCCTTCAGTTTTCTGGCATTTATCATACTTCTGATGACATGCTGATTTCTACTGCATCGATAGACTACTTGTGTAGAGCACATCTGACACACACGCCACTTGGACACTGCATTTACATGCACCCACTTCACGTAGCCTTTGCTTGTATCTGCATCAGATGTATATATTTGGACTGATGTATTTGAATTGAACTCTTTGTTTTCAGATGCCTTCATGGTCCAGTCAGCCGCAGGCCAGGCCACCTGGGCCTCCTTGGGGAGCTGGGCCATCTGGGCCTTTTCAGGGAGTTGGGTCACCCGGGCCTTTTCAGGGGGCGGGGTCATCTCGGCCTTCCCGAGGAGCCGGGCCATCTAGGCCTTTTCGAGGAGCTCGAGGAGGGCCTGTCCGCAGACGCAGGGCTCACGTTGTGGAGGTGGAGCCTGATGAGGAGGAGGAGGATGCTGAGGAGGAGGAGGAGGCTACCGATCGTCAGTCAGAGACATCTGCTGAGGAGGGGGGCTCCGGTTTTGGTTCGGGGAATAGAGGTGAGGCTGAGGGGGATCCTGAGGATGACAGCTCTGACTCAGGTGATGATGATGGTGCGGAGGTTGTCCCGCAGAAGAGGATGAGGAGTGCTTCTCGTTCCCGCTCCCGAGGACATTGATGTTGCTATTTCCTGCTTTATTTTTCTTTTTGCTAGTAGTTTGTAGCACTTTGCACATTGTTAGGCAGTTTTATTTTTTGTAAAACTTGTACCTTTGTTTGTTGTAAAGCATGATGGAATGAAATAGCTTTTGAAAAGGTGTTTGTATTTTAAACTTTTAGCATCGTATCGCATCATTTTATTTCGCACAAGAATGAAATTGAATGGGAATGCGCATTGTGTAATCACCAAGTCAGGTAGTGAACCGACGCAACAAACTAAGCAACTCAACTTACTAAGATATAACAGGACCTTAGGAAGTTTACAACTCGATAAGCAAAATGCAACAATGTTGACAACGCAAATAAACAAGACTTTAAACGAAGATTGTTTTAGACAGAGAACAATGGCTAAAAAACACGAAACACGTCCGCTCGACAAACAACTTGATAAGCAAAACAACAACTCAATAAACAAAACTCAGCAACAACAGAGTGTACTTCTGATGATCTGGGCACCGGAACGCATCCGAAACGGAGGGAGATGAAGGCCTTTGACTCTCCCTTTGCATGGAAATGCTTGGAACTCTCCCTCGAAGGGTAAAACAGGGCCAAGAGGATACACTGCAGCATTGCCGGCCATCTTTGGGAGCCGGCCGGCCATTTTTGTGGAGAGAGACAGCTGGCCGGCCATTTCTGAAAAAGTAAATGGCTGGCCAGCCAGAAAAGATGGCCGGCCGGCCACTTAGTCCTGCAGCCACCAGATTTTTGACACGTGTCCCAGTGAATAGTATTTTTCCTTCTATAAAAGCCTCAACTTCGGGAACATTCATTTCATCTTAGTTTTAGACAAAGATGGAGGCTTTTTTCGCAGAAAATGTCACATCTTGGATCTCTTCTCTAGATGGCTCGGAAAAGCTGAATTTCCGGGGTTTCGGCTTGAATGCACTATTCACGCTGGGCCGTACTTCGCTACAACTTCCTTTTCTCCATTCCGCGGCAAGGTTCTGGAATCCAGTGACGCATGTTTTTAGCTTTGGCGGCCAAGAGATGTGTCCCACTTTCGAAGATTTTTAGGTTTTGATGGAGTCTGAATGCTCTGAAGTGATCTTGCCTCAGCTCCGTTTTGGCCACGCCCAGGCTTTAGGGCGGATGTGTGGGCTCACGGCGCATGACGCTCGATCTCTGATTTGCAGTGGGGAACTGGACATCCTCGGCTTGATCCATCGTTTTTCCTACGCCGGTGACCGCAGCAACCATTATTGGCAGGGTTTCAGGCAACACGCCCTCTGCTTATGTTTGTTGTCTCACTTTCTGCTTTCCTCGAGCTTCGGCGGGGCTAGCATTCGCCTGATTGAAGTCGCCCAAGGCTTGAGAGAAGGAAAGAGCTGTATTGCCTTGACCTTGGCCGAGACACTGATGGGCTTAGATTCTGTCTATCGCCGGGAGGCGACTAGGTTTGCTGGGAGTCCACTGCTGCTGCAGGTAATATTTCCCACCCGACCTCACATATATATTTGCTCACATCACTCGACCCTCAGGCTCGGTTTTTCTCACAAAACCCTTGTCTTACTTTTCTCTCATCGTACATCTCTCTGTTCTTTATTCTCTCATTTTCCATCCCTCCCCCAGGTATGGTTAATGGACAAGTTGCAGGTTGTGGACTCTTGCCCGGCCTATTCAGCTCGAGGCTACTTCTTTCGGCAGCGCCTAGTCAATGCTCTTGACGAAAGGTGGTGGTTCGATTGGATGTGCAATTTGTCCGCAGACGGCATTGCTTGGCGTTGTCCTTGGCTCAACCTCCCGGCAATGAGCTATAGTATGTCTCGGCTGATTAGGATCCAATTGATTGGTCTAACCCACTGCGTATTCTATTTTCCGTTCCGGTTTCTGCGTCAGTTTGGTCATGATCAGACCTGTCCACCGGAGGGGATTGAGTACCCAGCCGCTTTCCCGATCCGGGGTGCACACCTTGCCCGATATGCCACAGCATGGAGGACTAGAGAGCTCCTGGCCCCTGCTTCCACTTTCAGTTGCACTTTGTCCGATGAGTGCTTGGATTGGCTCAACGAGGAGGCACAGGTTGGGCCTAGCTTGGCATCAGATGCTTCGTCCAGCTCTGGGAGGGGACACAGAGATACTTGATTCAACTGTGCCCCAAATTTATTGCTTATTTAGCATTTTCAAGTTTTCTTTATGAATGTACTAAAAAAAAACAACCTCGATTGTAATGCAAGAGCAGGAGAACTCAGTTTTGAAATCAATGAAATTGAAAGTTATGGTACTGAGAATTTTTCGCTTAGGGTCCAAAAATGGTCTTAGTCGTAAAAGATTGATTTGAACAAAGTCAACTTTTATTAAAACTTTTCAAAACTATTTTCGATGTGGATCAGAACTGGACACGCCGAAGATCTGTCACTGAGATGCACAACCCCAGATCCCCGCAACTGGAAAGTTGCCCCTAGTCTGAAGAACAATGCGGCACTTCACAGCAACGGAAAGTTGCCCCTAGTCTGAGTAACTTTGCACCGTCGCGGCAACGGAAAGTTGCCCCTAGTTTGAACAGCACTGTACCGGAGATCACGATAAATGCTGATGGATAAAGATGACTGAGATGATCGAAATGGACAGAATTGATCGGGGAAAAGTTTATGGCTGAACTTCGAGGTGAAGTTGCCTACGTATCCCAAAGATGGGAATCAAGCCTTACGTAGTTCAGGCGAAGGTTCACTCGAGTATTTTCACTCTCCTTTTGCGCTCTAACTTTTGCCAAGGCCGCCCTTTGCGGGTTTTCAACCTTGCGAGCTCAGTTTTTATATTTTCTAATTTTTTGTGCTCTGACTTTTGCCTAGGTCGCGTTTTCGGCCTAGCGAGCCTCTCAAGGATAGTATTTCTTCAACTTGTCCATATTGATCGGTTGTGAGAACTCCAAGCCATCTAGATCCATCAGAACCACAGCTCCACCTGACCAGATAGCTTTAATGATGTAAGGACCAGTCCAATTGGGTTTGAACTTGCCCCTTGGGTCGTGGATGGGAGCTCGGTTGTCTTTGAGCACCAAATCTCCTTCTTTCAGATTCCTGGACTTAACCTTCTTGTTGAAAGCCCAGGCAATTCTGTGTTGATAGCCTTGGATGTGGTATAGTGCTTTCAGTCTTCTTTCATCAAAGAGCATGAGTTCTTCGAATCTGCTTTGCTGCCAATCTGCTTCGGCTATCTGGCATTCAGCCAATACTCGTAACGACGGAACCTCAATCTCGATGGGTAGAACAGCCTCCATTCCATAGACCAATGAATATGGAGTTGCTCCAGTAGAAGTTCTGATTGAAGTCCTGTAGCCCCACAGAGCAAATGGCAGCTTGTCTGGCCAATCCCGATAGGTTCCCACCATCTTCTGCAGTATATGCTTGATATTCTTGTTGGCGGCCTCAACCGCTCCGTTGGTCTGCGGCCGGTATGTAGATGACTTATGGAAAGCCACATTGTATTTCTCCAACAAGTCTATCACTTCTTTCTTGAAATGGGAACCATTATCTGAAATTATCTCGTTTGGCACCCCGTAGCGACAGATGATGTTGTTTCTGATGAACTTTGCGACATGCGACGCCTTCAACACCGCGTATGATTGGGCCTCGACCCACTTTGTGAAATAATCTATCGCTACCAGGATAAACTCATGCCCGTTTGACCCTTTCGGGGTAACAGCTCCGATCACATCAATTCCCCAGACTGAAAAAGGCCATGGTGAAGTCATGTTGTACAGCTTTGACGGCGGGATGTTCATGCGGTTTGCATGAATTTGACACTTGTGGCATCGCCGAACAAAACTAATACAATCTTCCTCCATGGTTGACCAGTAGTAGCCCTGTCTGAGGATCTTTCTAGCCAGCATTACTCCATTCATGTGTGCACCGCACTCCCCCCCATGGATGGCTTCCATCAGGCGTTTTGACTCTTCAGCTTCTACACAGAGCTTATGCATTCCCAGATGACCCCTTTTGTACATCTTTCCCCCGCAGATAATGAATTGAGCAGCCATTCTTCTGATGGCCCTCTTATCTTTGGCATTTGCCCCTAGTGGATATGTCTCATTTTCCAAGAAGTTCCAGATGTCGTAATACCAGGGGTTGCCGTCTTGAACCTCATCTATGGCGGAAATCGACTCGTATGCTGGCGCAAACTTCTGATCAATAATGACTGGACGCATCCGGACTCCGGACGGGATGTCTATCATAGAAGATAGAGTTGCTAATGAATCTGCAAACCTGTTGTTCTCTCTTACGAGGTGGGTGAAATTTAGCTTCTCAAATCGAGGAATTAACAAATCCAAGGTTTGGTGGTAAATTATCATCCTTTCCTCCTTGACTTTCCAATCTCCTTTTGCTTGAGACACAACAAGGTTTGAGTCCCCAATGACGTCAAACCGTCTTGCCCCTAGTTCCAAGGCTGCTTCCAGGCCAGCAATACATGCCTCATACTCTGCTTCATTGTTGGAAACTTTGAACCGGAGCTTGAATGCTAGAGGGACACGGGAATCGTCAGGCGCTATCAGCAACACCCCTATCCCATACCCATACTGGTTTGACGCTCCGTCAAAGTACAACGTCCAAGTTTCATCTTCGACGTGCAGAATGGCTTCATCTGGGAATAGATACTCAACCGCTTCATTCCCCTCAACCGGGTGGTCGGCAAGGAACTCCGCTACCGCTCTCCCTTTTACTGACTTGCGCGTTACATACTTTAAATCAAATTCGGAGGACAACAGCAGCCAACGAGCTAGCCTACCCGTAAGTGCTGGTTTCTCGAAAAGATATTTGATGGGATCCAAACGCGAAACCAACATTACAGAGTGAGCTAACAGGTAGTGCCGCAGCTTCCTGGTTGCCCATACCAAGGCCAAACAAGCCTTCTCCAGCGGTGTATAGCGGGTCTCGTAATCCAGCATCTTTTTGCTCAGATAGTAGATGGCTCTTTCCACTTTGTCTTCTGACTCCTGCGCGAGCATGCAGCCCATGGTAGTCTCAGTTACCGAAAGGTACAATATCAACGGCCTCCCCGGCTCAGGTGGTGACAACACGGGCGGGTTCTGTAGATATTCTTTGATCTGCTCAAAAGCTGCTTGACATCGGCCGTCCCATTGGAATTTCTTTCCTTTCTTCAGGAGACCAAAAAGTGGTTCACAAGTCAAGGTTAATTTAGAAATAAACCGTCTTATGAATTGCACTTTACCCAGAAAGCCTCGCACCTCCTTTTCAGTCCTTGGTGGTGGCATTTCTAGGATGGCCTTGATTTTGGAAGGGTCGACCTCGATGCCCCTTTGTGTAATCAGAAACCCTAGCATCTTCCCTGCTGTAACACCAAACGTGCACTTCTGGGGATTCAGTCGCAGCCGAAACTCTTTGATCCTTTGAAAGAATTTTTGTAAGGCGGTGTAGTGGCCCTCTCTATCTTTGGACTTGACAATCATGTCGTCCACATACACCTCGACCTCTTTATGGATCATATCATGCAATATTATAGTTGCTGCCCGTTGATACGTAGCTCCAGTATTTTTCAACCCGAATGGCATCACTCTATAACAATATGTCCCCCACGGGGTAGTGAACGCAGTCTTCTCCCGGTCTTCGGGTGCCATTACTATCTGATTATAACCTGAGAAACCATCCATAAACGAAAGCAAGGCGTGTCCTGCCGTGAAATCCACCAATTCATCAATGTGTGGCAAGGGAAAGTCGTCCTTCGGACTGGCCCTGTTCAAATCTCTGAAGTCTACACAGACCCGAATTCTGCCATCCTTCTTTGGCACCGGAACAATGTTGGCCAACCAAGTTGGGTATTCAGATACCAGCAGGAACCCTGCGTCAATTTGCTTGGTGACCTCTTCCTTAATTTTGAGAGCCCAGTCCGGGCGAATCCTTCTGAGTTTCTATTTGACAAGGCGGGCCTCGGGATCAAGAGGGATCCGGTGCTGTACAATCTCAGGATCGATTCCAGGCATGTCTTCGTAGGACCACGCGAAAACATCTTTGAAATCTTTTAATAAAGCGACTAAGCGCTCGCGCTCCTCCGAAGACAACGTGGACCCGATCTGGACTAGCCGCGGGTCCTTCTCAGTACCAACATTCACAGTAGTGATTTCATCCATTAAAGGTTTAACAAATCTTTCCTGCTCTTGATCAATTAATCGTTGCAAAACTGGGGGAATTTCTCCCTCGTTGTTTTCATCAAAATTTTGAAAATCCTGATTTAAGCAATAAATCAAAGGCACAGAAAAATACTCAGAAACCACATCCACATCATTCTCATTAAATATTTCCAAGCCGTCAGATTCCTCTGTTACAACAGACTGAAAAGAAAATGAAAATGACGACCTAGACAGGACTGTGGCATCCGGGTTATCACCCCCAGGAATACCGGACTCAGACTCAGTCGAGCTGGAATCTGATTCCGACGCACAAGATTCGGTAGAATCAGATTCCGGCTCACTACCTGACCCAGAGCTGCTAGATAAAAAGCCTTCTTCATATTTCCAGATGAGAGAAGGTGCGATAGATGCATCCAAGATCAGCGCTGGAAAGCCCGCAACTATTTCATCTCCAATCACAGAAACCGAAGAGTTATCCCCCAAGCACTCTTGGCCGATCGGAGGATCTGATAGTAGACTCGCCAGTGCTACCCCCATTTCAAGCTCTGTGCTCTCAGGATCCACTGCTTTACATTGCTCAACCTCAGTTGGTGGGTCTGTCTGCGCTTCGGCAACGTCATCCCCAGATAATTGTATGTCGAAGAAGATTTCAAAACCAGGCACGCGTTTCTTCTCCGCGTTTAGCCATGGCTCCGGGAAGCCGCAGAATGGAAAATCTTCCCCCTCCCGGACGAAACGTCTGTTTAGGGTACCCCAGATGGGCCTGTGCATTAACTCAAATGGCTTCCCGGCCTTCTTTGCTCTGGCCCTTCCGGCTATTTCTTTTCCTTTCCTCACCCAATCCTCCTTGGTGGGCAGATAACCCAGTCCAAAGGCGTGAGGGTTGTGTGGCACTTCGGCTAACACTGAGACGCCCTTCCGGCCGCTTCTCCCTAATCCCATCCCGGGAGTATGTTTTAGCTTGTTCATGAGGTAGATAGATTGAGCACTAACGTACATACCCCCATTCACAGCCATGACATTCTGTACAATTCGGGCCTCCGCCAAAGTGAACCCCGATAAAAACACATCCTCCGTGCCGTGCTCGATCTCCAAGACGGGTGTGGACACTTCCGGCGGCGGATGGATTGATGAATTCCCAAAAACGATCGCTACCCCTTTCCCGTGAGGGTACTTTAGCATCTGATGTAGAGTGGAAGAGACTGCTTTGACCTGGTGCAACCACGGTCGCCCCAAAAGTACGTTAAAGGTTGCGGGAACGTCCAAGATATGAAATTCAATGCTGTGTTGTCCTGGACCAACCTTGGTTTGAATTTTAACAGTCCCCATCACTTCTCTGCTGGTATTGTCGTATGCTCTGATCACTTGGGTAGTTGGGACGAAGTCCACGGGCTTCAACCCGATTGCATATGCCGTTCTGGTCGGGCAGACATTAATCGCAGACCCGGTATCAACAAGTACCACCGGTATCCACTTATCTCTACATTCCACAGAAATATAGAGAGGTTTGTTATGGCTTGTGCCCTCAGGCGGTAGTTCCTTGTCCGAAAAGGTTAATGCCGGGGAACCTCCTCCCGGAAAAACCAGCCCAACCAGCTGTTCAGGTGTGGTGTCTATGGAGAGTTTGGACTTGTCCATAGCAGATAGGACAGCTTCTCTGTGTACTCGTGATGCCATTAGCAGTCCCCAGATGGAGATGTCTGCTTGTATCTTTTTTAACTGTTTCAGTACAGCTTCATCTTCAATCTGCTTCTCCTTCTGTTTCTCCGCTTCTCTATCCTTCCCGGATGCCTCGGGTTGGTCCAGGTGTGGGGGTTTGAAGTACCGCCCATTTCTCGTCATGTGGTCAACCTCATCGAGGTACCAAGTGTCATCCGGTTGATTATTCCCCCAGTCTTCATCCGTGTGGGCAAGACATAAGTCATCGTCTTCCCACCACATTCCATCGGCAGCCAACAGACACCCGTCTGGCTCCGGTTTAGTTGCACTCGCAATATTTCCTGTCCACATGCTCGCAGCATTCTCCATTTTCGTGCACACAGCACTTTCAGTCCCCTCAGGGCCTTTAGCTTTCCTGATTCTCTCGGCTTCCTCAAACTTTTCTCGTTCCAGCTGCATCAGTACAGCTGTTTGTTCAACAATTCCCGTATCCATAATGCCCATGTCTCGAGCGGAATTCTTAGCAACGGCGCTCTCCGGCGATACAACTTGACTTTCGGCCATTTCGGCCACAACTGATACTTCCGCTCCTGCCGGGCTCTATTCTGGTTGGGCTTCCCCCACTGCATCTGGTTGATCCTCGAGCCATCCAGTGGCCTCCGCTGATCCCTCATAATCGTACCAATTGATTGACGCATCCCCCAGTTCCTGGTCATCGAGAAATTGCAGGTTGGCAAAGTCCTCCTCTACGGCTGTCAGATCATCTGCCCATAGCCCAGATCCATCCCCCCGGATCATGCATAGCTCTCCTGTCTCTGGCAATTCTATACTTAGCCCAATTCGGCTCGTTGATAGGATATACTCGCTTGGATCATAGGCTCCCCCAGCAAAATTCTGTCCAGTCTCAGATTCAACAATCTCATTCTCTCCCAAAATCTGCCCTGCCCTATCTTCGACGGTCACCACCATCGGTTCTGGTTGGGTTTTAGAGATGTCCACCATGCACAAGAAGTCAGTGCAATCGGGAAGGAGCACCTCCGGCTTGGGTAGGTGGGTGGGCGTAATATAGATGCTAGGATCGTAAGATGCGACCCCAGTCTGGATAAAATTGGGTTTATCAGGAGGCGCGATCACCTGTTTGTCAATAAGATCTTGGATCTCATGACGCAATCTGTAACAACGGTCGGTGTCGTGACCGTGTTGTTGGTGATATGCGCAGTACTTTGACGGGTCATAAGAGGGGGGGAGTGGATTTGGTAATGGCTTTGGCTCCAGGGGTTTCAAATGATTTTTTCTGATCAATATTCCCAGAACCTTGGTCAGGGCCATATACAGTGGGGTAAAGGTTCTTTGGCCTCGCGGTTGGAATCTGTTGGTTTGTGTGTTGCTTCCGGACGGGCCGGAAAAGGGTGTGGCAGTCATGGGCCTTGGAGGGGGAGGGGGAGTGGTGGTGACCATACTAACTTCCGAGGCTCTCGTATTTGCAGCGCCACTCGGGCCCGCATTGTTGTTACGATTGAAGGTCCTCCTCGGTTGTTCTCTGTCATGGTCAAACAGACCTTGTTTCATTGCGTCTTCGATTTGCACCCCCATCTCATGTAAATCTGCGAAAGTAGGGAAGGGGACTACAATCATTCTCTGCATCAACTTTGGGTGGAGATTGCGCACAATCATCCGGATTTGATCTTTGTCCATGGGCCTTAAAGTCATCATTGACGCTTTTGCCCTCCATCGGATCACAAAGTCCGAGAAAGTTTCCTTGGGTTCTTGCCTTGTCGTTTCGAGATCACGGGTTGTGATCTCGATCTGAGTGTTGTATGAATATTGCGTGACAAAGGCCTCAGCCATTTCATCCCAATTCTTCTTCACTTCATCTTGTAACTTTGCGTACCAGTGGGAGGCCACACCCGACAGGGTTCGGCCGAATAATGAAAGCTTCTGTGGTCGTGTTAGGCCCATTGGCCGCAAGATGTCTGCAAACAGTCGGATATGGACCATGGGGTCGCCGGTTCCGTCAAAGCGGTCGATTTGTGGCATTTTGAACCTATCGGGGAGTGTTATGGCCTCCTCGGTATATCCATCTTCGATATCCGGCATAGCCTTAACCCCTTGGGATTTCTTAAAGAGTTTCTCCAGTTTGCTCAATTTCAGAGCTGTATGATCAACCTCGACCTCGAAGGGAGAGTCCAGGTGATTGGGTGTATGGACCTTGGACAGTTGTGTTGGAAGCGGGGGCGGAGCTGGCCCCGTTGGAAGATTCGTGTCCTCTTGTAAATTTTGGACATTCGGCAGGGCATTCTGGGTGTTCGGAGGAGCGTTCTGAACAACAGGTGTCTGCTCAGGTAATGGAGCCCCTGCCGGAGGAGGAATTTGGTGTGAAGCAGATGCTGTATTCTGTTGTTACAATCTGGTAATCAGCTCAGCCTGCTGGGTCATAATCTCGGATTGTTGCTTGGCGAGTTCATCCCGGCGAACGGCATCCTGCTGCATGGCCCGCATGGTTTCCTGCATTTGGCGCATCATCTCCTCAACTCCTGTTGGTGCCGTCATATTGTTTCGATTTGTCTGAACTACTGGCAGATCTGTCTCAATGGGGATCTCAATCCGACTGTCCACTGATGGGGGAAACCACTGTTCTGGTGCTCTCTGTTCAGATACACTGCGCTTTTTCTACTTCCTTCTGGTAACAGGGGGTAGAGAATGGAACACTGGCTGTCCGTCGATTAGATCCTCAGATCAATGGAGTTGACGACCTCGTGTCCAAAGTGCTTGGGGAATGCCTGTTGGGTTGGAAGCAATTGTGCTAGAACTGACCTAGCAAAAGATAAATAAAGCGAAAAGGAAATAAATAAACAGATAAACGGACAGCATAACAGCTTAAAATAAAATGCATGACACATAGCCGGGCATAATCAACACACAGTCAATAAGCTGAATAACACACTGTCCTCAAACACTGATTATTATCCCTGTATCACTGTCCCCTAAAACAGAATCTGATATCCGCAGATAACTAATTCTCAAATACTGGCTGATGCTCGCAGGCCTGATACCCATAATACTGAACTGATGCCCGCAGGCCTGATGCTCAAACTCATATACTAATCTGATGCCCGCAGGCCTGATTCTGTTAATACTGAATTGATGCCCGCAGGCTTGATGCTGTCAATACTGAACTGATGCCCGCAGGCTTGATACCCAAACTCATATACTGATACATGCATTCCTGTAGAGACGCACTCTAAAGCACATAACAGATAAGTGAGAGCCAAAACACCCCTATGTTGGGGTAGGGTTTCCCTGTCCTATTTTGTCAGGAGCTAGGGTTTCACTACGCACGCAGCGGTTTCAAACAACCTATAAACAGGTAAGCAACCTGTCCTAATTTGGAATGGTCACTATGGATCCGAATATGCACTAGGTCGAATGGTCAAAGAGGGTGCCCCGGTAAAATCGGGGTTTGTGTTCCCATACTGGCAGAGCCCACAACCGGTCAGCCTTATGGTCATGCCTTGACAAGACAAGCCTCCGGCAAACCGTTCAGGAATAGCAGATGGCAAACACGGTGTCCTAGGCGCACCAATGCAAATGCAATGCAAAGAATCACACAAGTGTAGTCAAAAACAGATATCATGAGTTCGAGTCAAGTTCTCTAAATCCCCAGCAGAGTCGCCAGAAACTGTAACAAGCCCGCGGGGGACCTCGCTACAGCTCGGACTCGACTTTCGTTAGTCATGGTTCTAAGTCTGAACCAAAGAGTCCAAATCCGGCAAATCGTTTTAAGAAAAACAGATTTTTGAAAGAAGTGCCAAACATGGACTGCTTTGCCAGATACAGAGTCGCCACCTAAATATTTTATTTTGGGAAATTTAGGAAACCCTGACTCGGTGCCAAAAGGCCACGTGTCCGTCATCACCAAAGTTGCCTCGGCTCGGGAACTTGGGTACGATTGGGGAAGGTCACTTCGTGAGCACCCCCGCTCGCCCGGTCATAGACCGGCCTCTACTAATCATGATATCAATTTTTGAAAACATTGTGAGTTCTTATTCCGGTTTATTAGCCTAGGTTACTATGTGATGCGCACAGCATACAAATATAGACCGGGTCGCCTGAATTGGAACGAAACATTTCATGTTTGTTTTTGAAAATGGTTTGCTACCCGCATGTAGGCTTTAAAACATTTGATGATTTATTCCAATTTAAGTAACCCAACTTTCACCCACAGGTATTCAGGTAGTTATATCAGATAAGCACATAGCCTCATGGTAAGCATGCTATTCATGGCAGTCACTCACACGCATGCAAGGATGCTAAAGCATAAAGCTTACCGAGTACTCCAAGCCAAAATAGGAATTCATTAGAAATCATGCATGATCCTAACTATACAGAAATGCCTAATGCAACACATGCAAAATGTAATTATAGCAGGCTCGGCTATTCTAAGATGGCATATGAAATGTTGCAACTATCATGTATTCAACTTTGAAATTGAAAGTACAATGCAGTTAGTATGATGCGCCGAGCCCGGTGCATGCAATACAGATGAATGAATGCAAACATGCTGTCATACTGTATGCTAATTTAAACATGCCCTAATCTAACCATTAAAAGCGGATAAATAAAAGGGAGAAAGACGTGGGGTTGGAAGACATACAACACACACACGCACACTTATTACAGTTGTGCCCTCACTCGGAGGGTCCGAATAAATAATACAGTCCAAATATTACAGTCCCGAACGAAAGAATATTACAGTCCAAATAATGTACAAATTCCTAATTAATTAATGAATTAACTAAGAAAGCAAGTAAAACTGGCATGCAAGCCAGGGACTGCCTTGCTTCTGATGGATGATGCATGTCCGGATTGTCTTGCGCGGAAATCCACCGGAATGCCCCAATTAGCCTCTGTTTACACCTGTTCTTGAAATGCGTGCCAAGCCCCAAAAAGTTGCTGATTCTTCGTTTTGCTGCAACAGAGAGGAGGAAAGGGGCATAGCAATGTATTTGCACAGATATATGCATGTCTCGATCCTCGTGCCACCAATCACGCATACCGAGGCATGATGGCCGAGGAGTCGAAATGCACAACTCAATATAGGATGAATGCACATGAAACTACAGCTAAAACCTAACTCCATCATGGATAATCCGGAGTGTCGGTGACTGGGGAATTGAGACACATTCCGTCACTCGGAGTACGAAATGCACCTCGTTTCCCGTGCCCGGGCTAACTCCTATCCCAAACACGATGCAATATGCATGATATGCATGAAATGCGACTAAGATATAATCCTAACATACACAATGCTATGGAAATGAGATGCCTCGAAATGCGTGCACACGGGCACGCAAACCGAGAAAATGACAAAATGCAATCTAAGATACAACCTAGTATGCACAATGCTATGAAAATGAGATGCCTCGAAATGCGTGCACACGGGCACGCAAACCGAGGCAATGGTATACGCAATGTAAATGACATGGAAATGTGATATGGGCTTATACCAACATGAGTGAGCCTCAGCCACACTCACATAGGATGCCGGCGGATAAAAATGAAGTGCCTCGAAATGCGTGCACACGGGCACGCAAACCGAGGCAATGGCAGAATGCGATGCGATGACATGAGAATGTGATATGGGCTTATACCAACATGAGTGAGCCTCAGCCACATTCACATAGGAGGCCGATGGATGAAAATGAAGTGCCTCGAAATGCGTGCACACGGGCACGCAAACCGAGGCAATGGCATATGCAATGCAATGGCATGAAAACATGATATGGACTTATACCAACATGAGTGAGCCTCAGCCACACTCACATAGGATGCCGGCGGATAAAAATGAAGTGCCTCGAAATGCGTGCACACGGGCACGCAAACCGAGGCGATGACATACGCAATGCAATAGCATGAAAACATGATATGGGCTTATACCAACATGAGAGAGCCTCAGCCACACTCACATAGGATGCCGGCGGACGAAAATGGAGTGCCTCGAAATGCGTGCACACGGGCACGCAAACCGAGGCATGACGGAATGCGATGCAATGACATGGAAATGGCATGCAATCATTCTAATGGAATTTCAGCACTAAAATATGGGGGAAAACAGTCCCGAAATGAGGCGAAATGGCACCAAATGCATGGAATTGTCCCGAAATGCGAATTTAGGCACCCGAAATGGCCTATAGCTATGCCAAACATGCACAATATGGACATGCAATGCAAAGACAGAAGCTAGGAAGTCCCAAAAAAGGCACTTTCACAGTTATAAACATGGCCAAACAGCAAGCATAGGTATGGCAAAAATGGCATGCAAGAATAGGGGCCAAAAGAGGGGTAATGAAGCAAGTGATATAAGAAAAATCCAAACTGAAAAATTCCCTTCTACAACATTGAAGAGGGACCAGAAATATGAATATTTACAGTTTATGGAAGCCCCAAAATCAGTATACAAACATGATAGAAATGTGATGCAAAAAGAGGTTCAAAAGTGGCTATAACATGAGGTATGCAAAATATTCACCAAAAAGCCAAAGACCCTTAATAAAACATGTAGAATGGGCCAAAATAGGACTATTTCCAGAACTGTAAAATGGCCAAAAACAAAAGCATGATAGGCTAACTAAACATGCAAGAATGGGGAATAAAAGAGAGATATAACATGAAGTGGCATATGGAGGTCCCAAACCATGAAAGGACCTAAATTAAATATGAAGAATGGACCAAAATAAGCACTTTTTCAGAACTGTAAAATGGCCAAAAACAAAAGCATGGTAGGCTGCCATTGTATGCAAGAATGGGGAAGAAAAGAGGAGTATAAAGGTAAGTACAACATGGAAGTCCCAAATGGTGTTGAGCCCTTCTTCAATGTTTAAGAGGGGCTCAAAATAAGCCTAATATCAGTTTACAACATGCTCAAAAACAGATTACGCATGGGCCAAAAATAGCATGCAAGATTATGACATATAAGATGATCAATGAAGCAAGTGCATCATGGAGGGTTCAATCAGGGTTGAGCCCTTAATGAAAAGTGAAGATGAGCTCAAAAGAGGGCCCTTTTCAGTTAGGGTCGGAGCTTGAAACAAAAAGCATAAGGGGCTTACAAATGGATCAAGAAAAAGGGTCAAAAGAGGAGAAGTGTTACTCACCCTTGAAGACTAAGGCTTTTGTTGCTTCTTGGACCAAT
Source organism: Camellia sinensis (assembly GCF_055761805.1). Lineage (NCBI taxonomy): Eukaryota > Viridiplantae > Streptophyta > Magnoliopsida > Ericales > Theaceae > Camellia > Camellia sinensis. Next base: position 69,693,809 of record NC_138972.1, read on the forward strand.
TTGCAGCTCTTTAGCCTTTGAGAAGCCTTCCTTGTTGCTGGAAATGAGGTGGTGATGGTAGAGCTTGGTGGTGTAGAAGAAATGGTGCTTAGGGACTTAGGAATTTTCAAGGAAATGAGAGCTATAGAGATGGCTTTGTGTATGGAAGCTTGAACAACAATTTTTCTAACCCCAACAAATGATATAGCTTGCTTTTTATAAGGGCCAAAAAGGGGGTGTAAAGGTGGGGGAAAAGGAGACAAACTTTCCCCCACAAAATATCCCCCGGATATTGATATTTTCTGGGGGATAAAGCTCCACAGCTGTAAAGTGCACAGTGCAATGAACTCGGCCGGCCTGTTACTTTTGCTGCAGGTGGCCGGCCGGCCACACCCCCTAGCCGGCCGGCTAGGGGTCAAAAGGGTCAATCAGATTTGGTGGCCGGCCACTAACTGATGGTGTCCTCCTATCTGTGTACAACACAACCCTGTGGTTCAAAGTCCAAGAAAGTGGGTCCAAGGGGTTCAACATTAGCTCAGAAAGAGGGGTTCAAAAGGGTCAGGTGGGATTACTGTCCGGCCACCAACTTTTAGGGTCCTCTCATGTGTGTACATCACAAATATGTGGTTCAAAGTTCAAGAAAATGGGCCCAAGGTGTTCAACATTAGCCCGGAATGAGGGGGTCAAAAGGGTCAAGTAACATTAATGGCCGGCCACCATTTTTTAGGGTCCTCCCATGTGTGTACATCACAAATATGTGGTTCAAAGTTCGAGAAAATGGGCCCAAGGTGTTCAACATTAGCTCGGAAGTGCGAAAATCGGGCGCCGGAGGGCGTCGGAGGATGTATAACTGGTTGCTGCAACAATTGCTGGCCTCCCACCCTTCAGTGACCTCTCTAGTGATAAAACAGAGGTACCTGCCAAAAATGAACGAAAACCGTTGCAAAACGAATGCTCGGGGACCAAAACGCGCAGTTCGAGGTCCCGAAAATGGGCTGTTAAGCACCGAAAGTGGCGTTCGGCCACGAAGTGGGTTTCTCAGACCCCAGTGTCCCTCAAAAGGGAGAAAATAAGGAGTATTCCAAAAACCGGAGCAATAGGAGATGGTTAAGCGGTCCCGAACCAAGGCACACGGCCAACGGTCCCGAAAAACCGGAAACCGGACTCCGAAATGGGCAAAATGGCCTACGGCCACGAAATGTAGCCTGCGGACATTGAGAGATGGTCTACTGGACCTCTCCCTCCCCTCAGGAAAAGAAACAGAGAAAACCGAGTCTGGTTCGCAAACCGAGACAAGGCACAGAAGAGGGTTCGGAAGTCCGGAGGCAGGGCTCACGGCCGCAACTCTGAAACTTCTGAACGAGCACATTATGCAACATCACCAAGCGCTCAATCAGTGACATCTGAGTCTTAAGGTCGGTCAAAAATGGGGTGTCTACAACAGGGCAGACTGATAGCCGATATTACAGCCGAGCTAACAATCATTGATGAAATTAAGCAGAAACAGAAAGATGATGAATTCCTTAAGAAAGTGATTGATGAATTCGAGACAAGTCCAAGAGCAGAGTTCAGTATTGTAAATGAAGTGTTGAGATTTCGAAAACGAATGTGTGTCCCAGACATTCCGGAACTAAAGAAAAGGGTTTTAGATAAAGCCCACAGATTCGTATTTGCCATGCATCCGGGTAACAATAAAATGTATCGAGATTTGAAACAAACCTATTGGTGGCCTAAAATGAAGAAAGAGATTGCAAAATATGTGTCCAAGTGTCTTCAGTGTCAGCAAGTTAAGGCTGAACATCAGAAACCAGGCGGTCTACTTCAACCTCTCCCTATTCCTGAATGGAAGTAGGAACATGTGACTATGGATTTCGTTGTGGGCTACCTCGGACTTCTCGAGGTATGGATTCTATTTGGGTTGTAGTTGATAGATTGACTAAATCTGCACATTTTTTGCCAGTTAGAACTACGTTTAATGCTTATAGATTGGCTACTATTTATGTTGATGAGATTGTCCGTTTACACGGAGTTCTGGTATCTATTGTGTCGGATAGAGATCCAAAATTTGTATCTAGATTGTGGAAGAGTTTGCAGGAAGCTATGGGAAAAGAACTAAGGTTCAGTACTGCATTCCACCCACAAACAGATGGGCAATCAGAACGAACAATATAGACTCTAGAAGATATGCTTCAGATGTGTGCTTTGGATTTTCAGGGGAGTTGGGAAGACTATTTGCCACTTGTAGAATTTGCTTATAATAACAGCTTCCACTCCAGCATCGGTATGGCACCATACGAGGCTTTGTATGGTAGAATGTGTAGATCACCAAATTGTTGGACAGAAGTCGGGGATAGGGCCTTACTTGGGCCTGGAATTGTGCAGGACACTTCTGAGAAAATCAAGACTATTTAACAAAGGCTCAAAACAGCTCAGGACCAACAAAAGAATTATGCAGATATTTGGAGAAGACCTCTTGAGTATGAGGTTGGTGACCATATGTTCATCCGTGTTTCTCTAATGAAAGGCCAAGTCAGGTTTGGAAAGAAGGGCAAGTTGTCACCCCGTTACATTGAGCCGTTTCAGATTTTGGAAAGGCTTGGTCCAGTTGCCTATAGAGTTGCTTTGCCACCAGGATTTGAGAAAATCCACAATGTATTTCATGTGTCGATGTTGAGGGGTTACCTCCGAGACCTGTTTCATGTGATTGATTATCACCGGGTAGCTATTGACGAAAATATGGATTATGCCGAATGGTCGGAACGAATTGTTGATCGATAAGTGAAACAATTGAGAAGCAAGTCCATCCTAATGGTGAAAGTGAAATGGAAAGAACACTATGGGACAGATGATACATGGGAAAAAGAGGAGGAAATGTGACTACGCTATCCACATTTGTTTCCCGAAGAAGGTAAATTAAGTTTGGAGGACCAAACTTCCTAAAGGGGGGAAGACTGTGATGCCCCTGTTCCGTAGTATGCTAATTGATCCTTAATTTGAGTATGATTATGTGTTTAATATGATTTCATGTGCCATTGTGTGAAAATATGTGGTTTTGAATTTCTATCTGTTCACCGTAGGAATATCTGTTTGATTATTTGCTTTGGAAATTAAATTGAGGGCCTTATCGGCCATAGAACCCGATATTGATTGCGCCATTGTGATTAGCGTAATCTTTAGAGCCTACGGTGAAATTTAATTGAAAATTTATTCGGGTCAGATTAAATTGATTAAATTGATGATTTAGTGCTCAATTATTTAATGTTATTAAATAATTGTTAGTGAGGCCTTTTGTGTGAAGCCATATACACTCTCATTGCCTTTTTTGACTCAAAAATCTGATTTTGGTGCCTTGAGAGAGAGAGGGAGCCAGCCATAGAGATAGAAGGGAGAGACTTGTGCAATTTTGACTCAAGCTTGGATATTTGAAGTCTAGTTCAAGAATTAACCATAGATTGGGTTTCTAGGTAAGCAATTGATTCTTGAATTCATGAGTTTAATGTGTAATCTTGTGTGTTCAAGGTTTGTTTGTAACCAAGAGCATGAGTTGAGTTGGTTTTGTTGAAATGAAAGCTTGATATGTGCATGCATGTAAAGAATACCTATGGAATCATAAAATCTAGCATTTAAGTTGTAAATTATGAAAGATTGGAAGTGTAATCCCACATGCAAGCATGTTTTTGTTGAGTTTCATGGGAATGAGCACTAATTGCATCATTAGAAGTGAAAATGAAAGTCAAAATGGGCATGCATGTTGTTTATTAAAAATGGGAACCTTGAATGCATGAGTTTGAGTTAATTTGGGGCATGCATGTGATCAATTCGTGAAATTGAACTCCATTGTGTTGTAATTTGGTGTTGGTACCATGTTAGTACACGCATATGTGAGATTTGAGCCATCATATGCAATAAATGTGGTTGAAATGTCGAATTTGAGCTCAAGAACACATTCTGGAAAACCTAGAAATTTGATGTCCACTTGAGCGGGGAAATCGCCGCTCGAGCGTGAACTCCTAGTATTTTCTACAGACCATGATTTCCACTTGAGCGGGGAAGTCCACGCTCGAGCGGGGAGCTATGTAGGATAGACTTCCGCTCGAGCGTCCAAGTTCTACGCTCGAGTGTAAAAATGACATAGCCAATACTTTTACAGACCTCATGGGTCCGCTCGAGCGGGGAAGTCCACGCTCGAGCAGGGACCCTGCTTTCTGAAATTTTGAAAGTGTATTCTGTGTTTCGTTTTCTGTTCTCTTTCACTTGCAAGCACTCTTAGGCATGCATTAAGCATTGTAATTGAGTTAAAGAGATAAGAATGGAGCCTAAAGAGGAATATTTGAATTAAAGAACGGATTGAATCGGTTGTGACCCTTATTTGCTATATGATGTGTAGGATCAAGCTCCAGGGCAAATCCACAAGCCGATCACTGTGAGTAATATCGATATTTGAAACTCAACATTTGTCCAATTGTTTATTTCTTATAAGCCTTATAAGTTGTCGGTTTGAATTATGGACAAATGTTTGATATGACATGAATGGATGGGCCAAAGGCCGTTTTGACATGAATAGATTGGCCAAAGGTCGTTCTGACATGAATTGATGGGCCAAAGGCCGTTTTGACATGAATGGAGAGGCCATTTTGACATGAATGGATAGGCCAAAAGCCGTTTTGACATGAATGGATGGGCCAGAGACCGTTTTGACATGAATGGATGGGCCAAAGGCCGTTTTGACATGAATGGATGTCCCAGAGGCCATTTGGCCATAAATGAATGAGCCAGAGGCCGTTTTGACAGGAATGAAAGATAAATGGGCCAAAAGGCCAGTATGTTTGAAACCACAGTCACTTGACTTAAATTATGTATACAAATGTTAAATAAAAATGTGAATTGGGCCCAAGGCCGTTCGGAGTATGTTGTTCTACATATCGTTTGTATCTTCTTATTTGATATTATTCATTAGGCTATCGCTTACGCTCATTCATGTGTTCGTAGGTGAGCCAAGAGAGGTCCAGTCCCAGCCCCAGTGAAGTCTGTGTGGAACAACCGAGTTTTGGAGAGTCAACCCTAGTGTCTCACGCACGAGACTCGTCTTCGCCTTTCTACTATGCTATGTTATTTTTGTCATGTTGGTGAGGACTTTGCATATGTCTGTATATAGTTTTCATGGGTTGACTTAGTTTTTGGATGATCCTGTTTGTACAGAACTTATGCTACTGTATTTCTGTTGTGAGTTATTAATGTATATGTGTTTGGTTGCTTGGATATGCCATGTAAGCACAGCTCTACGGACAAAGTTTTGAACTGCTTCCGTTTGGCCCCCATTAACTTTGTTAAAATACGTTCGGTTTGGTTTGAGGCCGTAGGTAATCTCATGATTACTGGCCGGTTATGTCCTTAACCCACGGGGGCAGGTTCGGGACATGACAAAGTCAATCAGGGGCCACAGGGGCATGTGTATGCTGTTACCGTGCTAGAGCAGTTGCCAGAATCCTTAGTTGTAAGAGGTATTTTTGTTATGTGTAATTCTTTGGCTAATGTATTGATAGACATGGGTGCGTCTCATTCATTTATAATTACTGCATTTGCTTCTACATTAGGGTTAGAGGTAGCACGGTTAATGCCTCAACTCAAAGTAGAGTCACCTATTGGGGGTATAGTTGATTTAGACCGGGGCTGTCGTGATTATGAAATAGAAATTGCCGGGCGTCGACTTCTGTTTGCTTTTGTGTTGCTAGATATGTCGAGTTTTGATGTCATTTTAGGCATGGACTGGTTATGTTCTTATCAAGCTGTGATTGATTGTTACTGTCAGAGAGTTACAGTGTGCACTTCGGGTGGTGATCGTTTCTATTTTCTAGGGAACGGAGTTGGTAGAGCCTTGTCGCCAGTTGTTGGCCCTCGTAGTAGGAGCAAGCTTAGTGGCCTTTTTGCAACTCTCTTGGATAGTGAGAGTGACAGGGCTTGTGTTGAGTTACCAAGGGTAGTTTGTGAATACCCAGATATCTTTCCAGAATATCTTACTAGTTTACCACCTCATTGGGAGATCGAGTTCTCCATTGAATTAGTGCCTGGCACAGCACCCATTTCCATGTCACCGTATAGATTTGCACCCGCCGAATTACATGAGTTGAAGATTCAACTCCAAGAACTTTTAGACAAGGGCTTTATTTGCCCTAGTACATCGCCTTGGGGAGCGCCGACTCTTTTTGCGATGAAGAAGGATGGGTCATTGCGATTGTGTATTGATTACCGTAAGTTGAATAGAGTGACAGTTAAGAACAAGTATCCTCTACCCATAATAGATGATTTGTTAGACCAACTTAGAGGGTCTCGTTGCTTCTCAAAAATAGATTTGAGGTCGGGGTACCATCAGTTGAGAGTCTGGGAGGAGGACATTCAGAAGATGGCCTTTCGTACTCGTTATGGCCATTATGAATTCCTTGTAATGCCTTTTGGATTGACCAATACATCGGCTTCCTTTATGGATTTGATGAAAAGAATTTTTCGGGAATACTTGGATCGTGGTTGTCTTTGTGGACGACATCTTGATTATTCAACCTCTGAAGAGGAACACGAGACTCACTTGCGGGTAGTGCTGGGTTTACTTAGTGAGCACCAATTGTATGCCAAATTTGAAAAATGCGAGTTTTGGTTAACAGATGTGAAGTTTTTGGGGCATGTAGTGTCTAGAGAGAAAGTGACTGTGGACTCCTCAACGATAGATGCCGTACAAGATTGGGAACAACCTAAGAATGTTTTTGAAATCCGGAGTTTCTTGTAAGGGACTTCTCTAGACTAGTTGCACCTTTGACTAGGTTGAATAGAAAGGGTATCAAATTTGTATGGAGTGAGGCTTGTGCAAAGTTATTCCAAGAGTTTAAGACTAGATTGACAACCGCACCGGTTTTGATAATTTCGAAAATGGGTTTGAATTACACTGTCTATTGTGATGCGCCTGGGGATGGACTTGGTTGTGTCTTAATGCAAGAGGGAAAAGTTGTGGCCTACGATTCACGATAATTGAAAACTCATGAGAAAAATTACCCCACCCATGATCTAGAATTAGCAGCGGTAATTTTTGCTTTAAAAATTTGGAGGCATTACTTGTATGGTGAGAAGTTTGAGGTTTTCTCTGATCATAAGAGTCTAATGTATTTGTTTTCTCAAAATGACTTGAATTTACGACAATGAAAGTGGATAAAATTTATGGAGGATTATGATTTTGGATTACACTATCATCCGGGAAAGGCCAATGTGGTGGCCGATGCTTTGAGTCAAAAATCTATGAGTAGTTTGGCAAGTATGGCCATTCGGGAATGGGACATGCTAGATGTTATTGGCAAGTTTGATTTGCACTTGGGTGAGTCTGGAGAGAGTGCTACCTTATTTACTTTGAATGTTCAACCTACCTTGGTTAGTAAGGTCATAGAGGCACAACGAGGAGACCATGATGTGGAATCAATCCATGTTAAGATTTCCAATGAGAAGGAAGAGAAAGGTTTGAACGTTTACTCGGATCTGAGTGTACGTTACCTAAATTGTTTGTTTGTACCAGAATCTTGTAGAGATAAAGTACTTCAGGGTTTCCATCACTCACGCCGTGCGGTACACCCGGGAGGCACTAAAATGTATCATGATCTTAGTCGTCAGTTTTGGTGGAGGGATATGAAGCGGGATGTCGCTTTATTTGTATCGAAGTGCCTTACATGTCAACAAGTGAAGGCCGAACACCAAAGACCAGTGGGTTTGTTACAACCCTTACTGATAACTGAGTGGAAATGGGAACGTGTTACCATGGATTTTGTAGTTGGGCTTCCTAGAACATAACGAGGCAATGACGCCGTTTGGGTGATTGTTGATAGGTTGACTAAGTCTACCCATTTCATTCCAATGTGCACCAGCGAATCAGTTGAATGCTTGGTAGAGTTATACATTAGAGAGATCGTTTGACTTCATGTAGTCCTTGCGACTATTGTGTAGGATAGGGATCCTCGTTTTACTTCTCGGTTATGGCAAAGCTTTCAAGAGGCGTTGGGAACTAAGTTAACTCTTAGCACCGCTTATCATCTTCAAACCGATGGACAGTTGGAACGTACCATTCAGATTTTGGAGGACATGCTTAGAGTCTGTGTCCTTGATTTTAAGGGGCCTTGGGAAAGGCACTTACCATTGATTGAGTTTGCTTACAACAATAGTTACCAAGCTAGTATTGGGATGGCACCTTTTGAGGCCTTGTATGGCCAACCTTGTAGATCACCGGTTTATTGGGCCGAAGTGGGTGATGCGCCATTACTGGGTCCGAAAATTGTTAGAGAGACAATCGAGAAAGTTGTTCTCATTCGGAAGAGGTTAGCTACGGCCCAAAGCCGACAAAAGAGTTATGCCGATAAGAGGAGACGACCTTTATCTTTTGAAGTTGGTGACCATGTGTTTCTAAAAATCTCACCAAGGCGAGGTTTGATGAGATTTGGTAAGAGTGGTAAATTATCTCCAAGGTTCATTCAGCTTTTTGAGATCTTAGAGCGAATTGAAGAAGTGACATATCGGTCAGCTTTACTGCCACAACTTTTCAGAGTTCACAACGTATTTCATGTATCTATACCTAGGAAGTATGAACCCGACCCTTCTCATGTCCTTGATTGGGTTGACTTGGAGGTAGATGAGGATGCCTCTTACGAAGAACGACCGGTTCAAATATTAGATACCCGGGAGCAAGTGCTATGGGCAAAACTATACCGTTGGTAAAGGTGTTGTGGAGACACCATGGGGTTGAAGAAGCGACGTGGGAACGGGAGGTGGAAGTCCGCTCTAAATATCCGGATTTATTTGAAAATGCTTAAGTATTTTTTCTTTGTAATATTCCTTAGTGTTGAGGGAAACGTATTTAAAGTTGTTAATCACATGTTGATATGTGAATTGTTGTTTTAAGCATAATGTTATTTAGAGTTGCCATTACTGTTTGGGAAATTTCATGTTTATGCATATTTGGGAGGCTGTTGTTACTGAGATAACCATGGTGGAAATGGTGGAATTTGGTTGAGAGTTAATATTGTGATTTGAAAAGGAAATAGCGTGGTTTTGATCGCTAGAAACCCGTTGTTTGGGTAGTTTGATTTGAAATTTTGCGGACGAAATTCTTTAAGGGGGGAAGGTTGTAGCGATCCCAGTTTTGCCACATCGCTGAGTATGTCGGGGATCAAGCTGTCGGGTTAGCTCTCGGGGGTCCAGGGGGCAGCGCTCCTTGGCGGTTCCAAGGACAACGCCCTGGCGAGGATTGAGCTGCCCGGTCAGCTCGTGGGGATCCAGGGGGCAGCGCCTCTTGGCGGGTCCTAGGGCAATGCCCTGGTGGGTTGAGGGGCAGTGCCCCTGAAACAAAAATGCAAAATGCATTAGAAGTTGCTTGTCCACTTGAGCGACCGTTTATGCGCTCGAGCAGAGAATGTTTGGTTTCAGAAGTTTGACCAGTCTGCACAAGTACTGGGAAAGTGTATTTTACGCTCGAATGGGACTTTCCACGCTCGAGCGGGCCATGTTATATCAGTTTAGGAATCTGATATTTCAGATCACTTTTGTATATATCTCTCTCTGAAAACTCTTTCCTCTTCCTTCTCTTTTCATTTCCCTATGCCAAATTGGATCAAAACCTTGATTTCTCAAGATCCATTAGAGTTCTACCATAAGTTATTCATCAAAGCTGGTTAACTTCTCGAGGGCTTTGTTATGTGTGGTGAAGATCGAGTTTCGACACCGTTAATTTTGGGGGTTTCATCTCATTTCTTCTTCAAAAGTTGAGGTAGGGATTTTCTTACAGTTATATATATGTAAATTTGCAAGATCTATATGATTTTCAAAATCATCTTTCGATAGCTTTGAAAATTGATTGTTGATTCAAGAAGTTGAGTGATTTTGAAAGTGGGTTTGTCTCTTGTTCTTTTAAAATGATCTTATGAGTTTTGATCTTCGTTGATTGAAGAAAATATGATTTTAGAAAGTTTTCTTTCAAAAGATTTGAGTTGTATAGTTTTGGTGAGAAAACCTAGAATTTGGGAATTTTTTTATGAGACTGAAAATCCATGAATGATATTGTTATATTTATTTTGTGTGTCAAAATAAATGGATATTTGGAAAACTTCTTATTTTATTTATATAAATGATGAATTTCAGGGAATATGAGAATTATTGTTCATTTTGGAAATTATTATTCAAAACGTTGAAATAGTCTTGAAATGACTAATTGTTGAGGATACTTGAGAAGGGGGAATTACGTTATTCCTTGGATGATGAATTGGAATAACAGTATTTATATTCATCTTGTGTTGTTGGCATATTAATTCATTTGATTACATTAAACTTTGAAAGTTGATTTAAAAACTTACATTGAGAAAAGAATGTTGAGAAACAAGTTTTTATGAAATGGTTTTCGAATAAATACGTTGGTAAGTCTTGATAGGTGGTGTAGATGATATTGAATAAGTTGGCCTGAGAGTCACTACAAGAAAAGCCAATTTTAGCAACTAAAAATATAAATTTCGTCGCTAAAAGTAGGACAATTGGCGACTAAAATTGAATTAGTAGCCAAAAGTGAAGACTTTTGGCGACTAAAACAGTTTAGTAGCCAAATGTGTAGTTATTGGCGACTAAAAATCAGTTTAGTCGCCGATTATATGGGTTTTAGCGACTAAAACAATTTTAGTAGCCAAAAGTGAAGGTTTTTGGCGACTAAAAAAATTTAATAGCCAAAAGTATAGGTTTTGGCGACTAAAAAATAGTTTGGTCGCCGATTATAGGTGATTTACCGACAAAAAATTTTTTTGTAGCCAAAAGTAAAGGTTTTTGGCTACTAAGAAAAATTTAGTAGCTAAAAGTGGACAATTGGCGACTAAAATTCAGTATAGTCGGCAAAAGTGGACGTTTTGGCGACTAAAAATAAATTTAGTCGCCGAAAGTGGTTATTTTTAGGCGGAAATTAATTTTTTTAGCGACTAAATTATTGGTAGTAGCCAAAACTAAGGTTTTTGGCGACTAAAAAAAATTTTAGTCGCCAAAAGTGGCTTCCTTTTTGTTTAAATAAATAATTTATTTTTTACATAAATTATATTGAATAAAAATAATTATATTTATATATATATAGTTTTTATATTAATACGGGTCAATATACTATATAAATAATATATTTTGCATATATATTTATGTGGTATTATTGTGGCATAGTGGAGAGAGTGTGTTTCTAAAGGTTTAGAATGTGGGATGTTGGTGGTTCAAAACTTGGGAAGAGCAAAGGGTAATTTTTTTATGATGAAAAAAATTGTCAGCAAATGTATAAATTAAAAAAAAATAATTCACTATTGGCGACTAAAAATTTAGTCCCCAAATGTATAATTTAAAAAATATAAATGAGCTTTGGCAACGAAAATTTTAGTCACTACATACTTGGTTTTTGGCGACAAAAAATTTTTTAGTCGCCAATACCTTCGGCGACTATGTATTTGCGACAAAACCGGCGACTAAAATATTTAGTCGGGAAAAGTGAAAAGTCGACTTTTGGCGACTAAAAAAGGACTTTTGGCGACTAAAAATTTAGTCGCCAAATGTGCTTTTTCTTGTAGTGAGTCCGGAGTGAAAGACCGAAAACCCGCGCGGATAGGTGTCGAGCCTTCCGGTTAATACCGGTAAAAATGACAATTTGATAGTACTTGTATAGTTTACTTGTAGACACCGACCTAGGGATTACTAGAGTCATATTTACCACTCTTGAAATGAATTGTTAAGTTTTGAAGAATTAAAATTGCATGACATCATTAAGCATGATGGTTTTTAAAGATGAAAATGTGATTTTCTTTCAAAAGGGCATAGCATGAAATGTACATTTTATCTCTTGAGACTTGTATAAAATGTATATACTTTGTTAAGGATTTCCTATTGGGCTTCATGCTCACCTTATGAGATTTTTGTATTTGAAAAGATGTGGTGATGCCGCCTACCTAAAGGCAAGGAAATATGTGTTGAGAGTACGAGACTCTCATTTTGCTGTGACTCTGTGTGTAAGCCAAGGGCTGTATGTGTGTAGGTTTGAATAACCGTTTTGTGTAACTAGGTTCAAGCCTAAGAAACTTGTAAACCCTTGGGGTATTTATTTGTTTATTTACTTGTTGTTGGATTAATATATTGTTGCATGAAGAACTATTGTGTCATGTAATGTAAGTTTGGAGATTTATATTCGGGTTTCCTTAAAAGAGTCATGATTGTTGTCTTATCATTTGGGTTAGAAATTTGGGGCGTTACAACTTATGTAAAATTGATAAATCTTTTACACATTTATTTACTTATTTATTTTACCAAATCAATTTTTATTTGTGTTTGAGTGATGATTATGTAATGAATGGTTATTTTTACTTTCATTAAATTAGTTTATATTTTTTCAAAATTTAAATATACCGACAATTTCGATATCATTATTAAACCAATCCATTAAATCAAAAAATCTAAAAGTAAAAATATTTTATATATTAAATATATCGATTACACATTAAAAGCCTAACAATCACCAATTATATGATCATCATGCAAACACATAATAAAAATTAATTTGGTAAAATAAATAAATAAATGTGTAAAAGATTTATTAATTTTACACAATTTTATCTTTGGTGGGTAGAATTAATTTTTAAAAATTCAAAAATATTTTTTTGACATTTATTTTTGTCAAATTAATTATATTTTATTAAATTGACGACTTTGTCTTTAAAATTGAGCAATGATATCTTCAATTATTCTTATTTGGAACAAGATTCAAAATTTAAGGTCAAATGTATCACAATTGAAAAGTTAGGGACTAAAATGACATGAGTCTCAAACTATAAGAACTGTTAGTGTAATTCACCCTAAAATAAATAAGGATTGGATTATCTCAGATTAAACTCAAATGGAGAAGTCCTATAGGGTTTTGGTGGGTCTATCTCGATGATTTGAACTGCTTATTTTATAAGGTCGATTGAGTAGAGCATCTACATAAATAATAATAATAATAATAATAATAATAGAACAAACACATGTTCAGATGATATTATTCTTAAAAATGGATGGTCTATTATCCAAGTCATATGTGTCATTTAGACACCGTTTGGGAAGTAATTTTGTGGGTTTTTTTTTGGCTATTTTAGTCACAAAAGATAAAATAGGCTATTTTAACCACAACAAACAAAACATCACATCCAATCCATAATCATTACACTCTTCTCTTACAAAAAAAGTCAAAAAAGTCAAAAAACCCTTCCCAAACCAAGCTTTTTAGCTCAGGCTAAAATAGTCAAAAAAACTAAAAAGTCAAAAAACTAACCCACTTTCCAAACCAATCCTTATTATTTTTTTAAACAAATGTAATCTAACTACGTAGTTGCTAATATTTGATCAATTTATTTTTTTTTTATTTATAAATAATCCCTTTAATTGACCTTACAATATGATGATTTGAATTATTTGGGGGAGTTCCGAAATGAGTTGTCAAGCCAAATAAGACTTCTCCAATTTAAGAGAATTCATTTTTTAAAAATAGATACTTCTTTTTTTGTTTTTCTTTTTTAGAGAAATGTAATAAAGATGATGTAATATCAACTTAATTCTTTGACTATAAAGCTTAGATAATTAAATTAGGCTCGATAACGGGTGAGGTCAAACTTTTAATTTAACACACAATTCAATCTACTTGACGACTACCCCTAATGGCACCCCCACAATCATGGCCAAACTATAGCCAATGTAGTGGTGTCAATTAGAGTACATGTGAAATTTTATTCAAAATTTTTGGGTTTTAACAAATTAAACTTAGTTAACTGAGGAAACAAAAAATTAATTTTAGAATTTACTAATTGGTTTAATATAGTTAAAAATAATAATCAAAGTTATAGAAAAAATTTCAATATTCTAAAAGAAACCACTATACAAATTAATAAAAATTTTCTTACTAATTGATATTTCATGCCATAATAAATTTTAAAAATTAAAAAGTGTCACATCAGTAAGTAAAAAAGTTCATGATATTTATTGATTATTATATTCAAACAATGGTTTAATATTCTAATATTTTGTTTTTGCTTATAATTTGACTAATTTAAATTAATTTTGTCACATTAGAAATATATAAAATTTATATAGTTTGATAGCTTGTGTAGAGCTAAAAATATGATAAATGACCCCACTTAATATAATTTCCAACTATGTTACTGTTCACAATAACAGCAGTTGCTGTCCTTGTTGCCCAACCACTCTGCCACCATGACCGCATCCAACGCTGTCTCTACCACAACTACTGGCACATCAACTTTACGGTCACAATTAAATATAATAAAAGTAAAAATAAAATAAAAAATTGTGAAAGATATATATATATATATATATTTTGTGTTTTAGGATCTACCCTAATAAGTTAAACTGAGAAAAGTTAACCGATCTACTTAAATCATCGGACTTCTACTTAAATAGTAAGAGGTTTGAACCCTGCTCAATAAAGAGAGGAGCATATTCCTTTACCAATTAAGATGACCTTGATGGTGATATTTTGTAAGACTGGTTGGAGAGCTCCAATTCAGTTAACAGCAGAACTTAATGGAAATCAGGTTGATGAGCACATTCTTGGAAGCATGGTAATAAGATGTCTTATTTTATTATTATCCATGGTTAGTGTTATACACATATAGGTAGATAGATATGTATGAAATGAAACTAAGGTGGTGGTGGTGTACTGTGGCTGGGGTTTGCTCCTGTGGGAGGATAATCCATTATTATATCCATATCCATACTCCCCTTGTTCTTCATCTTCTTGTCATTCTCATCATTATTCTCTATCATCATTTCCATACTTGAGCTTCTTATTTGGTCTCTGTACTCAGTGCTTTCCATTTCTATCTTCTCTTTTCCAGACGCTCCTCCTTCCAACTCTGTCAACTTCCCTTCATCATTCTTCACATCAATTCCACCCTACAAGATTTACCCAAATCTTGTGTTATTATTTCAGATATCAGTATATTGATTGAATGAAGATGACAATTGTATAGACCGATTATGTATCAATTCATAACTGATATATCCATTCATAGTTAGTCGGTTTTGCTAATACACTTGATTTTTAGTACTATTATACTACAATTAATACCAATATGCCTCTTAATAACAGCCATTCAAGACCAGCTTTGACTTTTTCGAGATTTAAAGTGAACTTTTAATACGGGACATTATATACATATTTAACAAATAATAATAACTATGCGATTAAATTTTTTTTGGTATTTGACCGTACTTGTTAAAAGGTTACATCCCATATATATCTATTATTGATAATATATATCTATTAAAATTTATTTGAATATACATTAAAGTTTACAGTAAGAAAAACGATCAAAATAATCTAAGTTGAACTATCAAATAAAAAGTAAACAAAATGTAACAAAAATTACTTAAACATTATTTTTTTCGCATTTTTAGCTGTAAAATTGCTAATCTAATTCACATAATCCAATTTATAAGCTATAAATCATTTTTTATAGATAAAATTGCTAATCTATTTAATATTTCATTTGACATAGTTGAGTAAATGCAAGATTTAATCAATTTTAATTTGAAAAGAGCAACTGTAAGTAGTATAATCAATCATATTCTATACATGATTCATACGTTAGCAAAATAATCATTCAATAATTTCAAACAATTCACCACATCAATAAGTTTTTTTAATTTCTTTCCATAAAAAACAACTATATATTAATTTTAAATAATTTACCAAATCAAGTATTTATTAATTTTAAATCATAAGCAAATTTTATTGAGACCTTTTAAATTTCAGTGAGATTTTTTTTATAAACTAATATAATAGTTAACAAAAT
The DNA here is from genome assembly GCF_055761805.1 of Camellia sinensis. Classification (NCBI taxonomy): domain Eukaryota; kingdom Viridiplantae; phylum Streptophyta; class Magnoliopsida; order Ericales; family Theaceae; genus Camellia; species Camellia sinensis. The sequence goes on from NC_138972.1 coordinate 69,709,660, forward strand.
TTTAGGATTTTTTTTTTGTTTTTTTGGAAGCCCAAAACGATGTTTTCGCCGACTTGTACCCGAAGCCAGCTCTGCCGGTATTTAAAATCATGGTAAGCCGTATCCTATGCATGCTTGAGAGAGAGAGAGAGAGAGAGAGAGAACCTGAGCCAGTAAATTGGTGGCCAATGTATCTTTCTTAATTGAGATCAGGCTCCCTGACAACATTAAAAATTTATGCAATTATGTCACTGATATATACATGTAAAAAAAAAAAAAAACAAAAAAAAAAACAGCAAAAGAGCTTACTTGATGTAGGCATAGCAGTAGATGAGAGAATGTAAGAGAAAAGCAGGGGTAGTATTAGTAGCCCATGACATGGCTTTACACCCATGTTGCTCAAAGAGATGTAAGTTGTGATTGCAAGTGAAGGCAGAAACCATCTTGCATTATATATATAGATAAATGAATTTTTGCCTACATTCTCTTTTGCAATAAATATAAAGATTTGTAAGATCAATATTATCTTCATATTATCCACCCAAAAAGGCATAATCTTAATACATAGTAAATAAGCAAATAAAGAGATAAAATTTAATTGAATAAAATTTAATTAGAATTTTTTTTTTGAGTATTTATATCTCAATTAATTCATAACATATTCTTTTATTCTAATAAGTCTTATTATGTAGACATTTGATTCTTCAAATTCTAATTCTCGTATTTCATATATTTTATGGATAATTTTACCCTTACAAATATTTTTTGAACAATTAGCAACTTGATATGATGTGAACATTTATATTTTACAATATGAATATTCACATTAACAGTGTGAAAGGAACGTTCACACTGTTAATGTAAATATTATTATTAGGGGTATTTTGATAATTATGTCACCTATAAGACTTATTGTAATATAAGAAAATAATTTAAACGGGTGTTTGATAACCAGATTCAACACTTAAAATTAAATGTATTAAATGACAATCAATTAAACTCGTTTGATAACCATAATTAATATCATTTAAAAATTTAAGTCTCTTAAAATATAGGCTAAAATTAAAAAAAAAAGAAAAAAGAAAAAAGAAAAAAGAAAAAAAAAGTTATATGAAATTTACTTAATTCTAACTGAATTTATAAATATTAAACATAACATCAATATATACTATTACAAAATGTTCAAAAATATATACTATTACAAACTAGCCACCACCACCACCAATACCATCACCACCACCACCGCTACCGCTGCCATCATGCCACTGCCACTGCTACTGCTAGCGCCACCGCCACCGCCATTACTACTACTGCCACTGCCACTACCACTACCATCGCTATTGCTACCACTATCACCATGCCATTGCAACTGCCACCCTATCACCATTACCGCCGCCACCACCACCATCACTACTACCACCACCTTTATCACCATTGTTAAGCACTACCATCATTTTACTACCACCACCACCACCACCACCACCACTATGCCTATGCCACCGCTACCACTACCGCCATCATTATGCCATCAACACCACCACAACTACTACCACTTTTATCACCGTTATTATTGTTGCCAGAAGCACCACCATCATTTTACTTTCGCTAGTGCTACCACTACCACTGCCATCACCCACTACAACAAAACATACTTTAATGGCATTATACTAGTGGCATGTTTTTAGAAAATGCCACAAAAATAATATTTGGTGACACGTTTTAGAAAAATGTCACAGAACCACAAACATATAAGGCTCTAATGGCATTTTAATAAAGAAATGTCACATCAATTTTATGACATGTTATAAAAGAATGATACAAGAAATTATTTTAGTGACATTTATCAACAGATGCTACTAAATTTTAGTAGCAATGGTCTTTTTAGAAATTGTCACTAAACTAAGTAGGTGCAAGTTACTTTTTATGACATTAGGTAAAAAGTGTCATAAACAAATATTTTATAGCATTTTGAGAAATGCCACTAAGCCAAAAACTTTCCAAACTATCTAATGGCTTTTTTGAAAAAAACAAAAAATGCCAATATATTTTCAAATTTTTTAAAATGCACGAAATAAATATAAATAAATAAATTAACTCAATATGACATGTTTTTTTAACTATTCTTGTCACATGTACAAAATTGATCAACGACTTTATATGACCTAACAGGAAAAATAAAATTTCAAATTGCTCTCCTGTACAATGATAAAGTTTCTTGAATTTTAGTCCCTCTAGTTTCAATTAACTCGATTTTAACTCTGAATTTACGAAATTATCTCAATTTATTTCAATTGCTTATAATTGTTGAGTAAATTACATCAATAATCCTTAGATGTTGTTGTTCCATATAATTTCAATTGACTCAGCTTTGACGCTTAATTTTAGATTTTACGTCAATTTAGTCAAATTGATGACATCTTTAGGGTCTTTGATAGCAAATGTTTATTGGATTGGTTAAGATTAAGTCACTGAATTGACCAAGTATTTTGTTTTACTCCTAAACCGATGACACGTTGCATTTGTCATAAAAAAAAAATAAATGCCATCAATTGGACCAATTTGAGACAAAAAAAAAAAATTCAAGATTAAAATCAATCTAATTGAAATTACAAAATCTAAAATGACATAATAACCAAAATAGAGGGACTAATAGTGTAATTAACCCCAATTGTTAGCATTTTTTTATTGACAAACATATATATATATATATATAAGTGACTGTGTGGGTGAAAATCTGACCACACTGCCCGTTTAGTGATCAGCTGGAGAGCACAAGCAGAATAGATGGCTAAAGTAACCTGACACAGAAAGAAAAAGCTCCGGCGGTGGTTCTTCCACCCGGGGGTACTCCGACGATCAAGTCAGTATATCTCTCAAAGATAATCAAGTACTAAACTGAATACTCAAAGTATAAGTCACATACCTTAGACCCATGGGGGTGCCTCTCTTTTATAATATACTCAATCCAAGTCCCACTTGAAGTATGACTTCTATGGATTCTAGTTCACTGTTTTACTCTGGACTCTTTTAAGTGATATAGATAAACTCCTTGAGAGTTTTATCCTTATCTTGGTTCAATCCCCTTTGTGCCTTAGGACTCTTGCCCCATATCTCGGATTCCGATATCTTCAGAGATGACCTCGGCTTCTCCGAGATTACCTCGGCTTAACTACCAGGGCACGTGGCACCTCGGCTGACACGTCGGCGTCACCATGCCACGTGTTGGTATACAGAAAATATATCCCCACAACTGCCCCCTAGGTTCTATTACCTCGGCATTCTGAGGTGATGGAACCTATTCCGAAATTTTATCGCTTTTTTCCTGAGTAATGGCTCAAAAACTATTTTGCCAAGTTTATCTACTTTCAGCCGACGTGTTCTCTTCGGAGAACAAGGCTTTGATCGTATTCTCCCATGCGCATGAGCTGTCGTGCATCTCTAACTGTTTCTCTTACGTGTTTCGTCTTTATTGGAGCGTGTTAGTGACGCGCCAGAAGCTGTCTGTTCATTTCATCTGCGCCGTCTGACGCGTGCGTTACCCTAGGCGTAATGATTGCCCTAATTTTGCCGCCGTTTCACATTTTTGACAAAACTTTCCTTTTGCCTCTTATCTTTTCTTCACTTTTTCATTCCATCTTCTTGTTTTCTCTCTCTGAAAAGCTTATTCTTCTTCGAATCTGCTATTGCCTCATTCTTTCTTCTGGAACTGCTCTTAATCCCTCATTCTTGCAAAAGCCCTCTTTGTTGTTGCAATCAATTTCTGAGTTCGGCGAGCACAGCCTTGGCTTCATTTGTCCTGGTAAGATCTTCTTCTTTAATTTTTCCATTCTCTTTATGTGCTTTTGTCTGTCTGTTGCCATTACTGATCTTGTTCGAGGTCTTGGATTTATTTGTATCTTGAATTTGTGGCTTTTACCTTGAACTACTACGCTTTTTCATCATTCTCTTTGCCGCTGTCCTTGATTTTTTCTGTATTTCTATTGTTTCTGAAAACTATACCTCTGTTCTTGAATCTGAAACTTCATCTTTGTTTTCTCTTTTTTTGTATCTGCCCCAGATCTGTGCCCTCGATTCTTATCTTCATACCGTATAGATTTGGGATTTATCTGTAGAACCCTTAATCTTTAGGGAAACCTGAAAAACGCCCACCTTCTGAAACATATTCCTCTTAGTTTAAGCCAACATAATGGGTATGTGGAGGCATAGGATGAATACCCCAACAAAACTTGAATACTTTAGGCAAGAATTCTCGATCCCAGCCGACGTTCATCTTAAATTGGCTGGGGATAATGATACTATCGTGCCCACAGATCATACAATGCCCTTTCCAATAGTTACTTTTACTGAATGTGGACTTCGGCTTCCACTCGATCCCCTCTTTCGTCAAGTTCTCCATTTCTATAAGCTGAACCCTATGCAACTTACTATCAATTCCTATAGGGTAATTAACGGTATTATTGCCTTAGCTAGGCAAGAAAACCTTAGAATCACCCTAGCCGACCTTCAATATTGTTATACTATGTGCCCTATCGATCTGAAGGATAGGGGTTTTGTCTATTACCTTAAGCCGAGATCCACTCAGTACAAAATTATAGCCGACCTCCCAGACTCCAACAAGGGGGCTGGAGATGATTTTCTCATTGCTTCTGGAAATTGGGAATTTGGCCCAGATGAAGATGTCCACCTCTACCCTCTTCCTCGAACACTTACAGAGGGCAAGAGTAAGAGCCCTGAGTCAACACTTAGTTGTTTTTACTTAAGACTTTAATACTTTATTTCTGACGCCTGTTTCTTTGCAGATCTTCATCAGCCACCGAAAAATTTTCGCCAATCCTTCTTTCCAGGAACAGATCTGAAAACACTTCTTGGCCTCCCAATCCATAAACGAAAAGCCCCAGTATTACTAAACTTCATCCCTACATACAAATCCACCTTACCCGACGTCCCAAGAAAAAGGAAAAAGAGCCTTTCTCCACCTACAGCCACAACCTTAACTGCTTCTACATCCCGAACAGATCAAGAATCCACATCTGACCCAGCCGATCTTCCATCAACTTCGGCCCCCTACTTAATACCAATTCCAGAACGTAAACGCCGAAGAAAGCTTGTAAAAACAGCCGAAATGGTTCGTCCAAGGCCTGTCGTCCAAGATCTTCTTGCCGACATTCCAACTGACGCCGAAGCCGCACCAACGCAAACAATGCTTCCACCCAAACCGAAGAGGGTAAAAAAGGCTCAGCCTAAGGCCAAGGCTACAGATGCCGAGGCTGAGGATGCTCTGCCGATTTCGAAGTTAGCTGAAAGCAAAAAATCAGCCTCTTCTTCAGCCAAAAGGTCTGCTGAGGGCCAACCCTCAGGGTCTACACAAACAAAGAGGCCAAGGTCATCGTCTGCGACGACCTCGGCTTCGAAGAAGCCCGATGTCCCCTGGGCCCCTGATCTATCCCTGGAGGATAGGCCTATCATGGCTAGTGAAAGTGCTGATGACATCAACGTTGCTGTCGCCCTTAGCACTGCTCTTCTTCTACCAAATGACTTGGAGCGAAATGCCAAGTTTAGTGAGTATGAAAATTACGCTCTGATGCTCCAACACTCTGCTCAAGTAAGTATTTCTGTCTGTACTTGTGATTCTTTCTTCCGTTCTTCACTGAGAGTACTGTCTCACATTTCTGTTCTTTTTTGCAGGCCATTCAGCATGCCCACTCATTTTCCATGCAAGCCTTTGAAAATCGTCAAAGGTTGGTTGATATGAAGAGGGAAGCATCTTCTATGAAGAGAGAGATCAGGTCTCTTGAAGCAAAAATGAAAAAATTGGAGGATCAAGCCGAGGCTGCAACTAAGGTTTAAACTCTTGCTCTTGAGAAGGCCGAGGCTGCTGAGGCTGTTAAAAAGGTTGCTGAGGCCGAGAAAAGAGAGGCCGAGGTTCAGAAGGCTCAAGCGGAGAAAGAACTCCAGCAAGCTCTGGCCACTAAAGAGGCCGAAATCAAAGAGGCCGATGAAAAGGCCTATGCTCAAGGTATGGCCGACGTCGCAGAGGACTACAAGCTTCAAGTCAGGCAGGCATGCAACAGGGGATTTTCCCTTGGTTGGATGTCCTTGATAAAGAAGCTTGACCTTCCTGCTGACTCGCCATTGCGTCAGGCCGACGCTATTCCGTTACCATTTCCTCCACCTCCTCCTGAAGGTGAATCAGAGTCCGAGGCCGAGGAGGAAGATGAAGAAAAAGATGATGGTGAGGCCTTGGTGAGAAAACCCAAGAGTGTTGCCGAAGTCAAGTCCCCTCCTCCTGCTGAGCTGGTTATGGACTTAACTCAAGATGAGGGGGGTGATGATGCTGAGGAAGTGCCCAGGGAGTCTGTTCAAGGGTATCTATCATCTGACCTCCTTCTGATTGAAAGAAGTCTTGACACAACATTGGCAGAGATAGATGCCGAAATACAAGCGGAGACAGTGGCCGAGGAGATTCCACCTGAATCGTCCGAGGTCCCCGTTCCTGCAGTGGCTGATACTGAAGAATCTTGAAAATGTTTTTTGTACTTTTTTCCTTCTTTTTTCTGTACTTTGCACTTTGTACTTTCTGGGTAATGCAGAACTCTTTCTTTTGGCCGTCGTGGCTTCTTCAATATGTAACTGCAACAGTTCTTTCTTTTGAATGTTTCAATCTTTTGATATATAGTCTTGTGTTTAGAAAATTTTTGCATATTTCCTCATGTTGCTTTCTTTATGCAATCTCCTCGGGGTTTCATACCTCGGGTATAACCATGAAACTTTTACTTCGGCAAGATACTGTCCTGCAGTCTTTCCATAGATTTCAACAAGTATTAAATAGTAAGCTTAGTCCTACCTACTTGTAAATTGCTACAAATTTCAACAAGTAATGAACAATATACTTAGCCTTTATTTTAACCTGTAACTTACTGTATACCTCGGCGGGTGATCATACGTCGGCTTAACATAAACTTGTAAATTGCTACAAATTTCAACAAGTGTTAAGCATCTTCCCTTGGGTTTAAACGACCCACATATTGCTATGAGAACTTAAGCAATAACCTCGGCCTATCTTCAACTTGTAAATTGCTACAAATTTCAACAAGTGAAGACAAGGAATCAGCTTAATTCCAACTTGTAAATTGCTACAAATTTCAACAAGTGGATTAAGGAATAACATCGGCTTAACTTCGACTTGTAAATTGCTACAAATTTCAACAAGTGAAGATAAGGAATCAGCTTAATTCCAACTTGTAAATTGCTACAAATTTCAACAAGTGGATTAAGGAATAACATCGGCTTAACTTCGACTTGTAAATTGCTACAAATTTCAACAAGTGAAGATAAGGAATCAGCTTAATTCCAACTTGTAAATTGCTACAAATTTCAACAAGTGGATTAAGGAATAACATCGGCTTAACTTCGACTTGTAAATTGCTACAAATTTCAACAAGTGAAGATAAGGAATCAGCTTAATTCCAACTTGTAAATTGCTACAAATTTCAACAAGTGGATTAAGGAATAACATCGGCTTAACTTTGAGTTTGATATGTCTTCAAAAACATCCATGCATAACTTTATCAATCGATCATGTTGAAAGGATTCTGAAAAGATTTTATTGATAACATCGGCCAAACAATGATGTTTTTCTAATGATAGAAAAATTTCAAATTACAAGTATTCCAAGGTCTGGGCAATGCTTTGCCCTCGTTGTCCTCAAGCCGATATGCTCCATTCCCAAGTACTGAAGTAACTCTGTAGGGTCCTTCCCAGTTTGGGCCAAGCTTGCCCTCCCTGGGATCCCTTTTGTTCCCGACGACTTTTCTTAGGACTAAGTCGCCAACTTGAAAATCTCTTGGATTGACTCTCTTGTTGTAAGCTCTGGCAAGCTGTTGTTGGTATACTGCGAGCTGAATTGCAGCCTTCTCTCTTCGTTCTTCCAATAAATCCAGGTCTTGGGCTAAGAGTATGTCATTGGTGCCATTCTCTACTCCCTGGGTTCTGATCCCTGGGATGCCGATCTCCAATGGGATGACTGCTTCTGTGCCATATGCCATGGCGAATGGGGATTCTCCTGTTGATCTTCTCGGCGTAGTCCGATATGCCCAAAGTACGTTGGGCAATTCGTCCACCCACTTTCCCTTTGCTGCCTGGAGCCTCTTCTTTATTCCATCCAGGATTACTTTGTTGGATGCCTCTGCTTGCCCATTGCTTTGAGGAAAACTAGGTGTTGAGAAATAATTCTTGATCTTGAATTTTGCACAAAAGTTTATAATAAGTTTGCTGTCGAATTGTGTTCCGTTGTCGGCAACTATAGCTCTTGGAATCCCAAATCTGGTGATTATGTTTCTCCAAATAAAATTCTTGACATCCACATCTCGGATTTTGGCAAGAGGTTCTGCCTCTATCCATTTTGTGAAGTAGTCTGTTGCTACCAGCAAGTATTTTCTCTGCCCAGTTGCCTGGGGAAGTTGTCCAACCAGATCCATGCCCCATTGGGCGAACGGCCAGGGGCTGGATACTGGGTTTAGGTCGGCAGCTGGCTGATGTATCAAAGGTGCAAACTTTTGACACTGTTCACACTTCTTTACATAAGCTTCGGCATCCTTTTGCATGTAGGGCCACCAATACCCCTGGGTAATGGCCCTGTGGGCTAACGATCTGCCCCCTGCGTGGCTTCCACAAATTCCTTCATGAATCTCGTAAAGGAAATCTTCAACCTGCAAAGGATGTACGCACCTTAAAAGTGGTCCAGTGAAGGACCTCCTGTAGAGATGGCCTTCCTCTGTTAGACTGAATCTGGCCGATTTCAGCCTAATTTTATGTGCTTCTTTATGGTCTTCTGGCAGCTTTCCCTCTTTTAGGAATGCAATGATTGCATCCATCCAACTTGGTCCAAGGCCCACGCACATTGCTTCTTGTTCAATGCTTTGTTTATCTATGCTCGGGGCCGACATGTAGTCGATCATAATTGTCCTTGTTTTTCCAGTTTGAATTGAGCTGGCCAAGTTGGCTAACGCGTCGGCGTGGGTGTTGTCATCTCGGCTTACTTGGAGTAATCTGCAGTTTTGGAATAGGGCTGCCAGTCGGATGACTTCCTTTGCATATGCCGACATTCTTTCGTCCCTGGCTGCAAATTCCCCTGTTGACTGGTTAACAATCAATTGTGAATCACAAAAAACAATTACCTCGTTTGCCTCTGCTGCTGCTGCTAGCTTTAGCCCTGCAATTAATGCTTCATATTCTGCTTCATTATTGGAGGCTTTGAACCCCAGACGGATGGACTGTTCTACAATTTCTCCATCTGGAGATATCAGCAGTACTCCTGCTCCTGCTCCCTGGCGGTTTGAACTTCCATCGACGAATAGTCTGAATGAATCGCCGATGTAGATGCTGCATGGTCTGAGCTTCTCTTTCTCTTGCTTTTTTTTCTTTGACTGGGATTCTTTTTGCTTGTCGGGGCAATGTTCCTCATGGCTCGACGGAGCCCGAGGTGTGATGGCTTCAGGTGTGAGTTCTGCGACGAAGTCGGCCAAAACTTGGCCCTTTATTGTTGTTCTTGGCCTAAATTCTAGGTCAAACTGGCCTAGTGTTACTGCCCATTTTGCTATTCTTCCTGTTAAGTCTCCTTGATGTAATAAGGACTTCAGTGGGTGCTCTGTTAGAACCACAATCTTGTGTGCCTGAAAGTAATGGCTCAATTTCTTTGAGGCCATTACCAAGGCTAGCATCAATTTTTCCAGTGGTAGGTACCTTGTTTCCGCGTTAGCCAGAGTTTTGCTTACGTAATAGACAGCTTTTTGCTCCCCTTTTTCCTCTCGGATTAGCACTGCACTGACTGCGTGTTCAGAGACTGCTAAGTACAAAAACAATTCCTCCCCTGGGATTGGGTTAGAAAGGACCGGGGTTGTGGTCAAGTACTTTTTTAGGTCGGCTAAGGTAGCTTCACATTCTTCTGTCCACAGGAAGTCTGTGGCTTTTTTCACCAGGTTAAAGAAGGGTCTGCACTTGTCTGAGCTTCTGCTGATGAATCGGTTTAGGGCTGCGGCCCTTCCAGTGAGCACTTGAACTTGCTTTGCCGATGTTGGGCTCTGTAGTTCCAGGATGGCCTTGATTTGGTCTGGGCTGGCTTCAATGCCCTTTCTTGTTACCAGATATCCTAGGAATTTACCTGACCCAACTCCGAATGCGCACTTTGAGGCGTTGAGTCGGAGCCGATATGTTTTGAGTATGTCAAAGACCTCTTTTAGGTCGGCAAGATGACCTTTTGATTCCTTGGTCTTTACGACCATATCATCGATGTAAACTTCTACTGTTTTGCCAATCAGGTGTCTAAACATCTTTGTCACTAACCTCTGATAGGTTGCTCCTGCGTTTTTCAGCCCAAAAGGCATTACCCTGTAACAGTACAGGCCTTTCGGGGTGATGAACGCGGTCTTCTCTTCATCTGGAGGGTACATAGCAATCTGGTGGTACCCTCTGTACGCATCTAAAAAACTCATCCTTTCATGTCCCGAGGTGGCGTCTACCAGTTGGTCGATTTTGGGCAGAGGAAAGCTGTCTTTCGGGCAAGCTTTGTTGAGGCTGGTGAAGTCTACACAAACTCTCCACTTGCCATTCTTCTTTTTTACTACTACTGTGTTGGACAGCCACGTTGGGTACTGGACTTCTCGGATGGCCCTGGCTTCAAGGAGTCTGTCTACCTCTTCCTCGACTGCTTCGACGTGCATTAACGTCGGCCTTCTGGCTCGTTGAATCACAGGTTTTGCCGATCTGTCGACATTCAGACTGTGGCAAGTGACCTCGGGGTCAATGCCAGGCATTTCATAAGGTGTCCAGGCGAACGCCTCTATGTTTGCCCTTAAAAAATCTTCCAGTTCTTTTTCTTCTTCTCTGGCTAAGCCTGAGCCAAGAAGAAAAAATCGTTCTTCGTCGCCCTCCTGGACGAGGATTTTCTTTAGCGCTTCTTCGCTTTTCTCGGCTGGCTCTTTCCCAACATCTTCCAGGACTTCCATGTCCTTATCTTCAACTTCTGCTTTCTTTGGTTCCTGTACACTACAGGTGGATTTTATTGCTGCCATGGAGCAATTTTTAGCTTGTAGTTGATCCCCTCTGACTTCTTCAATCCCATTCTCTGTTGGGAACCGGAGTAGTTGATGCAATGTCGAGGGGACTGCCCCTATTGCATGTAACCACGGCCTTCCCAGGATGATGTTGTATGGTGAGGGCGTGTCAATTACCAGGAATTCCGTTCTGATCTTCTTAGTGCCGGCTTGTACTTCTAAGCTTGTTGCACCCAGTGGCCATGTCGGCGTTCCGTTAAAGCTGACCATCGGGCCGCTTGATTGTTCTAGGTCATCGGGGTGAAGGCCTAGCTCTTTGTAACATCTGACATACATGATGTCACAGGAGCTGCCTTGATCTATTAAGATGCGTTTTACTTGGCACTCCCCGACCTGTAGGGATACTACCAAGGCATCATTATGCGGGTGTTGGACCAGTTCTAGGTCGGCTTCAGTAAAGGCTATTATTGGCCCTTGGCATTCTTCTGGCCGATGTCTCTTTTCCCCGACTTGATAAATATGCTGTAAATGTCTTACCCTCTGGGTTTCTCCTCTGATTTCGTTTTCATTGACCCTTGAGTGGATTACATTGACCACCCTTGGTTCTCCTGCTTGTGGTAGCTGTGCTGGGGGAGGGGGTGCTGCTGGTGCTTGGGGCAGCCTTGCCTGCTCTTCCTTTGTTCTGGCCTCATCGACCAGGTCCCTCAGAAGGCCTTGTCTTACTAGGTCCTCCAAGTGTGCTTTTAAGGCTCTGCAACCTTGAGTTGGATGCCCTTCTTCATTGTGGTAGGCACAACGTCTACCAACGTTCCTTCCCATGAATTCCCCTGGTGCTCTTGCCGGAGCCCTGAAATAAGGTTGATTTCGAATCCGATCCAAGATTTTATGGATTGGGATCCGGAATACTGTGGTTACCGCCTGTTTATTTCTTAATTCTATTTCTTGTCTGGTCGGCCCATTGTTGATTCGGCCTCGCTTTGGCGAGCCGTTTCCCTTTTCTTGTTTCACCTCTTTGTTTCCCGATGTATCTTCTTCGGCCCTGGCATATTTCTCAATTCTTGCCATGAGTTCTTCCATGCTTTTTGGCAATGTTTTTGCCAAAGACTTCCGTAGAGGGCAGTCATCTTTCAGGCCATTCTTGAAGGATACGACTGCTACTTCCTGGTTGCATTCAGGTATTCGGTTGAACACCTCGTAGTACCTCTTCGCATAGGCCCTGAGGCCTTCTTCCTTGGTGATTCGTAGAGCCATCAAAGCATCAACCCTCAGGGGTTGCAGCTTGTTGGTCACGAATCTGGCCACAAACATCTCGGCCAAGCCTTCCCATGTCTTTATACTTCCTTTTGGTAACTTGTGGAACCAATCAGATGCAATTTCCCCAAAGGATGAGGGGAATACTTTGCAGAGCAACGGCTCGTTTCCGCTGTATAGCGCCATTGAATTTAGGTACAACCCAACATGAAAATTTGGATCTGATTTACCGTCATAGATTTGAAACCTCGGCATACTGAATCTTTTGGGCGGTTCGAATTTGTCCAGTTCCGCCGAGAAGGCTGTCTTCGGTTTCACTGGGGAGTTTACCTCGGCTTCTCCATTCTGTTGCCTCCTCTTGAGGTAGTCCCTCAAGTCTTCTTTGCTCCTTCCTGGAGCTCGGCTGTCTTTGGATTTTAGTCTTTTTGGTACACTGCTTTCGGCCTCGTGGTGGGGTCGTTTGGATCTTTCTTCGTGGGATGCGTCAAAATGGAGTACTTGCCCCTGAACATGTCGATGTTCTTTGGGGTCTGGATTCTTCATGTGGTGTGTCCGTCGGGACTCCTCTTGCCTCGGCTTTTCCCGTCCGACTTCCCTGGAAGGCCGGTGTGAATGCCTTCCGCTTCTGGTATGCTGGGGGACCTCGGGGATTGTTCTTCTTACCTCCTTCTGAGTGTTGTTCGCTGGCATCGGCGTATCTTGCAGCGGGTATGGTGGCTGCATAACATTATTCTGCATCATGAAGTTGACGACTGACTGGAGGTCCGCCAACTTGTTTGCTAGTTCTTTTACTTCCTCATCCCTCCGTAGGCATCTGTCCCTCCATACCTGGAGGTTATCTTCATTGTAGTATTTTCCTTGGTTAGCTCTTTTTGACGTGTCGCCTTCTGGGATGACGTCGTTCTCTCTGTGACCCTGGTCACGGGCTTCTGTATTGCGGTTATCTCCTTCGATATCAAGATCAATTGGGCTGTCACTCCCAGTGGGAGCGTCCTCCCCAATATTTTGCTGTCCGTTACTGGCCATCTATTCTTCCTTCGTTCCCACAGACGGCGCCAAATTGTGTGGGTGAAAATCTGACCACACTGCCCGTTTAGTGATCAGCTGGAGAGCACAAGCAGAATAGATGGCTAAAGTAACCTGAAACAGAAAGAAAAAGCTCTGGCGGTGGTTCTTCCACCCGGGGGTACTCCGACGATCAAGTCAGTATATCTCTCAAAGATAATCAAGTACTAAACTGAATACTCAAAGTATAAGTCACATACCTTAGACCCATGGGGGTGCCTCTCTTTTATAATATACTCAATCCAAGTCCCACTTGAAGTATGACTTCTATGGATTCTAGTTCACTGTTTTACTCTGGACTCTTTTAAGTGATATAGATAAACTCCTTGAGAGTTTTATCCTTATCTTGGTTCAATCCCCTTTGTGCCTTAGGACTCTTGCCCCATATCTCGGATTCCGATATCTTCGGAGATGACCTCGGCTTCTCCGAGATTACCTCGGCTTAACTACCAGGGCACGTGGCACCTCGGCTGACACGTCGGCGTCACCATGCCACGTGTTGGTATACAGAAAATATATCCCCACAGTGACATATGTCATTCTTTTAAAGACAAAACAATAAATTTGCTCAACTTGATGAGTTAATCTCAATAATTTTTTATTTTTTTTGAAATAAAACCTTCAAAAAAGAAAAGAAAAAAAAGAACTAAAGATAAACATCAATAGTGAATAGGGCAGCCATCCACTTGAAGAGGATGGACCAACCAAATAGGGGGGATAAGGATAGGACCCGTCCACTGAATTGTCTCCCCACAGCAGCATATCTTAGCAACTGTGTGAGCCACATTATTCAAAGCCTGACGGACAAAGCGAGAAAGGACTTTTGAGAAACCATGGCAAAGGTTCAGGATATCTTGCACCACGGTATTAAAAATCTCATGATTTGCCATTATTGTATTTATGTTGTAATTTTATATAATGCCTTGCAATTGTTTGTTCAAATGCTTCAGTGAGATTTTATATTATTTTGCTTTTTCTTTAAAAAAAAAAAAACCCTTTTTCTGTTTGTAAGCATGAATAAGATGACAAAATAATACTAATCTCTTTTCACATCATTACTTGAAGAAAAATTCTAAAGTCCTATTTATGTATGTTTTTTTTTTTAATATTAGTAATCATGGTATTTCTAAAAGTCCCGATTATGTTATGGAAAATTGATTATATTTGTGACAACCCTCACTACTGTTTATTGATAACACCACTGATTACTGCTAAACTGAGACTGATCATGATAAGTGATTGAATTGATTGAAATTCTGAGCTAATTGATTGAGTGTGTTAGTTTAAATGCATGTCTATCTGTTTGACTGTTAAATGATCTGTTCATATGTTATGTTTTAAACTGCAAATTGAAGGCCTTATCGGCGGCCGAATCTGAAAATGATTAGTGTTATGTATTGAATAGAATTTATGTAATTTTATGGTATATTTAATTGAAATGTGATTTGGTATGACTAAATTGGATTAAATAGTGTTAAATCACATAAGGTAGACTTATTTACCCTTTTGCCACTTAGTGGCCTATCTCTACAACACTTTGAGACTTGATTTTATATCATTTCATCAGCCCAATTCTTGAGCACAACCGACTAAAGTGAGAGAGATAGGAGAAATTGAGTTCATCTAGGCATTTAGCTTGGAGACTTGAAGATATTGAAGGTTAATTGCATAATTAAGCCTCTAGACTTGATATTGAGGAACCTAGGTAAGGATTTCATCCTTTTAATTGTGAAATCAAGTTAGTTCTTGCTTGGTTCATGGAAGTTTAGAGATTGAAGTCAAGTTATGGTTTAGATTGTTGAATTGAAGCTTAAATAATGCATGCATGTGCATATCATGAAGTTTGAGGTTGTTTTCATAGAAATTCTTGCATGCATGTTCATATTGTTGAATTTTGAAGTTGTTTCATGAGGATTTCTTCATGCATGTCCACATTTTTGTTATAGTCCATGATCTCACCATGTTTTGAAGTTAAATCTTGCATTTTATCTTGTTTTAGAACATTGGAGTTTCAAGGAACCCATGCATGTGTTGAATTTGCATTGTTCTTCATGTTCTTGAGGTTTATTTGAAAATTATGTTTAATTGAACTACCTTTGGGCTTTGATTTCTCAAATTGACCTTTGAAACATGTCATATTATGAGTTTGCAAGTGTTTTCCAGAAAATTATCCCAAGAGGATTGAATTTGATGCTTTAAAGTTGAGTTTTGATCAAATCTGGAAATTCCAGATTTTGGACCCACGCTCGAGCGAGGAACTCCACGCTCGAGCGTAAACTCTGAATACATGCAGTCTGCTCAAGCGTAGAAAGTGAAGCTCGAGCGTGAAATGCGTGTATCCAGTACTTTGCATGTGTTTACAGTCCGCTCGAGCGAGAGAGTTCACGTTCGAGCGAGGACTTGTGTCTCACGCTCGAGCGTGGATCGAGCGCCCGTCGAGCGTGATTTTTGTGCATCCAGTATTTTTACTGTAGCTTACAGTCCGCTCGAGCGATGGAAGTCACGCTCGAGCGGAGCTCCTTTGTTTGTATGTCCGCTCAAGCGTAGAAAGCCACGCTCGAGCGAGACCCCTGTTTCTTGAAAAGTGTTTTAAAGTACATCTTTGCATCCTCATTTCACCCTAGGCATTCCTAGGCCTAGTTTAAGGCATCTTAATGAGGATATTGATGTAGAACCACACCGAGACAAATTAGGGATTAAGTTATTGTTTTCCCAACTATATAGCTTAGTGTGTATTCGTCCTGTAACTGTGTAGGGTTGGCATCCGAGGACGCTCTAGCTGCTTAGCCCAGTGCTCTGTGAGTAACAATGTTGTAAAAATATGTTCAATTATGAATATTTTCTAAATGATCAACTGTACTGCTTTCTGAAATGATATATCTTATTGAATGAATGCTTGTCCTATTTGCGAACTGTATTCGTGGCATCCATAACAATTTACTGTTACTGTACTGTACTGCTACTGTCACAGAGATCTCTGTCGGTTCCCATGTTGGAACCATTACTTTTTACTATTATGATGGCCATCAACTGACTGTTCGGTCTGTTAAGACCTACTATACCGTTTGCTATGGGATGTACCACTTATGACTGCTATGATCGAATAATTGATATACTGTTTAAATGACTGTTTTAAATATTGAAAGGACATTCATTCTTAACCTCTTTACACAATTGTTATTCACTGGGCTTTAGCTTACTGTTTATATATATATATATATATGTAGGTGTCTAGGCACCAGATCGGAGCTAGGGGCGTGGGGTTTAAACTCCTTTTTTGTCAAGCCAACCAACGTGCCTCACTGCGAGGTTCCAAGTGCTGCCAAGCTAAGGCTGCTTTGGGGCGTTTTAGATTTCCCCCTTTCTATCTCTGTATTGTATAGACTGTATAGACTGTTACTGTACTGTTATGGCAGGGATTTGGTCCCTAACCCGAATGTTTGTATTTGTATGTACATACTATTTTGGTTCTGAATGTAAATATGCGTGAAAAGTCTTTTTTGCATACAGACTGTCACAGCTCATTGGACATCTTTTAATTACTATTTTGGCTTCCGCCAGCCCCTGTACTATGTATTACTGTTTTACTGTTAAGCAGGCCTTCGGTAATCTCGAATTACTGGCCGGTTACGGTGCTAAACCCATAGGGGCGGGTTTGGGTCGTGACAATATTATACCCTATCACTTCTTTGTTTTTTTAATACCTAAAATGGTAGTCTCAAAATAGTTGATTTATAATCTAATTATATTGATTCCAAAGTTAGTGATTCCAAATTGAGATCATCTCAAAACAATTGATTACTGTCTGTTTTCATTTGTTTCCGTGTGAGGAATACTACTTGTTAGAATTGTAGACTATCCTGCAAGTCAATTATGTTTATTATAATTTTGTTGCTTGATTCCAATATTGATCTGTTCCAATTCTTTTTGTGGCTATTATCCTCTTCTTTACATTGATTACCAAGCATTGCCTAATGTTGCATCTACGTTGGTGGAAAGAATGTTGATTAGTGTATGTTTTCATGGCACGTAGATTTATAGGTCCACATAACATTGAAGACTATATACTACATGCCATGAATCTTTGGATAAGACCACAGATACCTTGCTAAATCTGTAATGTGGAATCATATACACACAATAAGAATCTGAACTCATTTTCTCAGGTGTAGACATTATATTAAGAGTCAACAAAATAAAACACAGAAAAAATGTCAAATTACATAACATACCATGTTCAAAAGGGCTACAAAAATAGGAACACAAACATATCTATCCTATTTTACTGTCATCCCTCCAGGTAGTTCCAACAGCAAATGCTAAAACCTGAAACAATAAATTTCAGGGGAGTCCCCTTTCTGATAATAAGTAAAAAGAAAAATACTTCTAATAGTAAACACAACTACTTTTAGAGGGAACCATTTTGAACCATATGGTCAAAAGTGGAATCAAAAGTGATTCTAAATAAGAACTATGGTAAAGGCTGTGGGTGGAACAGGGGAGGGTTTGGTAAAGTTTTTGAACTCGGCGCATTAAGGTAATCACTAGGGAAAAAAAAAGTCATTTAATTATTAAACTTTTTATATATATATATATAGGAAAAAAAAAAAAACTTTTGGTCGTTAACTTGAAATCAAAATGTAAGTACAGCACAAAAAAAGTTTCAAAAAATATAATATTTGGACATAATCATAAATAGTTGAACTAAACTTTTTTTTTTTTTTAATAAATATTGTGCCCCTTTCAAACTACACCACAATGATTCATACATAACACCAGTTTTGTACAATGCTTTCTCCACATTCCCAAATCTCCACTACTATTTGAATTGCTATTAAAATAATGATATTGCATTGACTTTGTAATACTTAAATTCTTTCACATGTTTTCCCTTGACATGAGTTGCCTTATAGTTATGCACCAACATATTGAATATGTTATGTTCTACATTGTTGTTGGCGAGAGGGAGTTTTTATGAGCATTAGGACTGAGCTAGGCCCAGGCGTAGTAATAGGCCGTTCTATGGGCCGTGGTAAAAAGGGCTTAATGAAGTGGGCCTTAGTGTTAGCTCGGTCCAAGTGGTTACAGTCACCACGGTCGGAATGGTGGTAATTAGCTCGGTCATAGTATTCGGAGCTGAGATATTTGGGCTTCTTGTGGTGGACCTTGCTCTTGTTAGCTCGGTCAAAGCTTGCTGAAGTTAGCTCGGTCTCAATAGCCAAAACCGAGGTACAAGTGAACAATAGCCGAGCTATGTGGCACATGTGAAGGCATTGGATTGAGTATAACAAAGGGCTAGTGTTAGCTCGGTCATGCTGTTATCCAGCTAGGGTAAAACCATCTCACTTGGTTTAAGCAGTGAGGGGGGTGGTGAAGGATAAGCATTATCTTTTAGGAGTGTGATTCCTAGGAGGACTCTACATGGAAGAATAAGAGTCATACTAGGATTGTGCCAGGCAAAAGCTATAAAAGCTCACAAAAGAACCTATGTACAGGTAACACACATCTTTGATTCCCGAATACACAGAGCTTTTGTCTATTTTTCTATTTTGTTGACTTAGGCATCGGAGAGGTATCCGGCACACACCCGCCGGCTAGCTCACGTTTGTGTTTTTAGGGAGTAAAGCGACAACGTTTGGAGGAGCGCAGACTTGATCAACAGGATTATACGAGAACATTATTTTGTGCTCGTACAATTGGCGCCGTCTGTGGGAATCTCAGAAAGAACAAAACCTCTTGATCGAGTTTTCCTCTCTAATTGGAAGCAATGGCGCACAATGAAGACTTGCCGCAATCAGCTATTGATGGGCAAACCCCGGAGGCGGGTGGGAGGCGCGAATGTTTGCCTTCTATCCTTCCCATGGCAGATTTAGAACCCTAGCGACAGAACCCCAGGAGGGATGCAAGGGGGAGGTGGGCTAGCAGCCCTTGTCTCTCTTAAAGTCCTAAAAGGCAGAGGCGAAGGATGGACCCACAAGTTTTGGAGGATCGCGTGAAGGATCAGGATGAGTTAATAAGGAGGATGACGGCAGACATGGAGTCAATGAAGCACCAGATAAAAGGAAAAGGGGTGGCGACAGGAGAGGGACGCAAAGGCAATATGCCCCCTCGCCACTCAGAGGATCGTAAAAGGCGTACCACACCATCGCAAGCAGAAAGTAGGAGCCTTAGAACAGGCGACACTGAATCAAGGACTTCCAGGACGCGTTACGTTAGGTCTGAGAGAACGAGAACTAAGAGGTCATATACTAAGGGAAGCACCTATCGGCCCTCGCACACGCACTAGACATCATCTAGGCACACAGAGTTGCCTAGATCATCTGACTTGCGAACTGTGCTTGAAGAAAGGGCACGATGGAAGGAGGATACCAGGGTTCACAACCCGCGTAGAGTTTCAGCCTTTTAGCGGTTGGCCCTTCAGACGCATGGGAGTGTCGAGGTAGGAATGCCAATGCCGCGCCTTGCTTACAAACCTGCAGACAAAGTATTAGCAAGGTTACAGAGCTCGCCGTTCGTTCCAGAAATTGAGAACGCACCATTACCCTCAGGCTTCCACTAGCCCAAATTCACCACTTATGAGGGGAAGTCTGACCCCTACATGCACCTGAGCCACTTCTGCCAGGTTATGGCAGTATACCGGCGAAACGAGGCTTTAATGTGCATCTTATTTCCATCCAGCCTTGGCGACCTAGGTTTAACCTTGTTCGAAAGGCTACCAGAGGGTAGCATTGCCTCATGGGCATAGTTGGCAGAAACGTTCGTGACTAGATTCAGAACGAACACCAAGATGCCGGTGGAGATCGATCAGCTACTCTCCATTGACATGGGCGACAAGGAGACGTTGAGATCCTACAACGGTCGCTACTGGGAGACCTTCAACCAGATTGGGGATTGCCCTACAAACCTCGCTATTGCACAATACAAACGGGGCCTGCCAGTCGGTAACAAATTGAGGGACTCAATTACTATGACACCACCCCTCACAATGGAGGCCTTAATGGAGAGAGTGCACCAACATATTTGCGTGGAGGAAGATAGCGCCCGTGCTAAAGCGAAATCTGGCACAACAACAATGCCAGATAAAAAGACTACAGCAAAAGTCAACACGGTAGAACAACCAAGCAGGAATGGGCGAGGCAGGCGGGCCAACAGAGAGGACCCAGACAAAAGGAGGTTAAAAGTTCGCACTGCCATTACCACAGTGTTCAAAAAACCAATCTACCGGATTCTCAGTGAGATACACGATGAACCTTTCGTCCGATGGCCAGCTAAGTTGGGAGAAGCACAAAAAGACTATGACGAGAGGTCCCGGTGCACCTTCCATGATGAAAAGGGACACCGCACTGAAAATTACACGCCGTTGAGGCAGCATTTGGAGGAGTTAGTGGTAGCTGGGCACCTAGACTAGTACATAGAAGGAGGGACACAACCAGTCCCCCAGAACCACAACAACCCAAATGGGATACTGGTCGACGCACCACCTCAAGGCGTAATTAACGTAATACACGGGATATTTGAACCTGAGCGGGTATGTGAGCTTAGGGGGATGATCAAAAAGGCCGAGCACTTAAGGAAGGTATTAAGTGCATAACCTACTATCAAAAAGGGGAGAACAGAGGCCACAAATGTCATATCTTTTTCGGACAAAGATTTAGCGAGGATATACTTCCCTCACAATGATGCATTGGTTGTCACTCTACGTGTCAAGAATTTCGACATCAAGCGGATTTTAATTGACCAAGGAAGCTCATGTGAGATAATCTATTACGAAACCTTCAAACAACGGAAACTGGAGGACAAAGACCTGGCACCTGCAACATCTCCCCTAATTGGATTCAACTCAATGCCAGAGTGGCCAGTGGGAAAGATAATCCTCCTAGTCAAGGTAGGAACCATGACGAAACAGGTGGAATTCTGGGTATTGAAAGTCCCTTCCACTTACAACATAATCTTGGGAAGGACATGGTTGCACGCCATGCGATCGGTAGCGTCAACTTACCATCAAGTATTGCGGTTCCCCAACAAAGCCAGAGTAATTGAAGAGGTCTTTGGAAACCAAATTATGTCCAAACAGTGCTTCGTCACAGTAAATGGCAGCCGCGCTGCAAAAGGATATGTATAGATGGTGGAAGAGCCAGAGGGCAATGAACTATTTGCGGATGTTGGCAAGGCAGCTGAACAGAAGGCAGTAGAAGACTTGGTACAGGTAAGGATAGATGAAAAAGACCCAGAAAAGTTCTTTTTGCTCGGCTCTTCTTTGTCCAGTACTGAGAGAATAGAGGTCATGGAATTCTTAACCTTTAACATCGAAGTGTTTGCCTGGACGCCGTTTGACATGCCTGGCATTGACCCAAACTTCATCTGTCACCAACTGAACGTCCACCCAACTGCCAGACCAATTATACAGCGCACTCACAGATCAACACTTCACAATGCCGAGATAGTGGCGGAAAAAGTAGGAAACTTGCTGGAGGCAGGAGCTATCAGAGAAGTGCACTATCCCAGGTGGATTTCCAATACCGTAGTAGTACCAAAGAAGAACGGAAAATGGCGTGTGTACGTGGACTACAAAACAGTCAACAAGGCATGCCCAAAGGACAGTTTTCCCTTACCACGGATAAACCAACTGGTAGACCTGATGGCAGGACACAATCGACTCAGCTTCCTTGATACGTACAGAGGTTACCATCAGATCGCTATGTATGAACCAGATCAGGAGGTCACATTGTTTACAACGCCTAGAGGATTGTATTGTTACAAGGTCATGCCCTTTGGCCTAAAAAACGCAGGGGCAACATTCCAACGAATGGTCACCAAGATGTTTAAACCATTGTTAAGCAGAACAATGGAGGCCTACATAGATGACGTGGTGGTCAAAAGTAAGGATGAGAAGGACCATCTCAGAGACCTAGGTGAAATGTTCCGGATTCTGAAGAAAAATAAGTTGCGCCTAAATGCATCCAAGTGTGCATTCGGCGTAGGATCGGGCAAATTCCTAGGCTTTTTGGTGACCAACCGAGGTATAGAAGCAGACCCTTCTTAGATCAAAGCAATCTAGGATCTTGAGAGGCCCAACACATTCAAAGAGGTGCAGCATCTCACTGGCCTAGCAGCCGCACTCAATTGGTTCATAAGTCGTTCTTCAGACAGATGTCGACCATTCTTCCAAGCACTAAAGGCCAAGTTTGAGTGGGATGAAGAATGCGACCGCGCCCTAGAAAGCTTGAAAGACTACATGTCTTCTCCACCGTTGCTGGTAACCCCAGTACCTGGAGAATAGCTCTTTCTGTACCTAGCAGTTTCACAGCACGCAGTCAGCGCAGTGTTGGTCAGAGCGGAAGGAATCCAACACATGCCCATCTTTTATGTTAGCAAAACCTTACTGGGAGCAGAAACTAGGTACTTACCATTGGAAAAACTAGCCTTAACCTTGATGATGGCCTCAAGGAAGCTATCGCACTACTTCCACGCCCACACCATAATCGTCTTAACAGCTTTTCCATTGAGAGCTTTGTCTGAGAGGGTGTACTTTTCTGGGCGAATCTTGAAGTGGGCGGTGGAATTGGGACAATTAGATATCAAGTTTCAACCTAGAACCACAATAAAACCCCAAGCTTTGGCAGACTTTGTGGCGGAGTTCACACCAGGAAGTCATCACATCTGCCCAATCGACTTGACTGGTACAACAGACGAGGGGATGGAAAGTGCCGTAGGAATTACGCAGCCCCCAAAATAAAATGCCCAGCCACGTCCCAAGACATATCGGATTGAAGAAAGGGAGAAAGAGGCAGACCGCACTATACCTGGCAAAGACTCATCAACAAGTAGAAACTTGGTACAAACAGATAGTCAGGGGTAAACAGTAGGTGTGGACTTGGAAGAAGACATCAGCAACACTCATGACCCCAAGACATCATCCGATCCCTCCACTTGCTGGAAACTTTTCGTTGGAGAAATGTGGAAACTCTTCGTGGATGGAGCATCCAATAGGCATGGTACAGGACTTGGCATAGTCCTCATCTCACCAGGTGGCTTAATAGTGGAACAAGCGGTCAACCTTGGCTTCCCAGCATCAAACAATGAGGCGGAGTATGAAGCGCTTTTAGCAGGCCTCAAATCAGCACTTTTTATGCAGGCCACCGAGCTAATGGTTTACAGTGACTCCCAGCTAGTAGTAAACCAGATTTCAGGCGACTATGAGGCGAAAGATAAGAGAATGGCTACCAAGAGTTAGTAAGAAGGGAGATCATGAAATTTGAAGTAATGAGGATAGAGCAGATCGGCCGAGAAGAAAATAGTAGAGCAGACGAAATAGCAGGCTTTGCTTCAATGGTAGATACATCCATCCCACATCCATTACTGATTGACTTCTTACCAAGACCAAGCATTGAAGAACTTGAAGTAGCTGAGGTATGTTACGCCGAACTAGGCCCTTCATGGATGGATCCCATTATAGTATTCTTAAAAGACGGCTTCTTACCCGAAGAGAAGAAAGAGGCCAACAGAATAAGAGCAAAGTCACAGCGATTTTGGCTCTCCCCATCAATGGCCTTGTACAAAAAATCCTTCACAGGACCTTACTTGAAATGTGTCCATCCTAGCAAGGTCAAGGCATTCTTGTTCGAGATATACGAAGGCGTATGCGGAAGCCACCAAGGGGGAAGATCTTTGGCCTATAGAGCAATTTCACAAGGATATTGGTGGCCTTACATGCAAGCAGATTCAGAGAAGTATGTGAAAAAGTGTGAGAAATGTCAGAAGTTCGCACACCAAATACATCAACCAGCTAGAGAGCTTCTACCTTTAACTAGCCCATGACCATTTGCAATGTGGGGCTTGGACATAGTAGGACCACTTCCAACGGCACTCGGCAATAGAAAGTTCTTTCTTGCAGCGACAGATTACTTCACAAAGTGGGTGGAAGTAGAAGCACTCGCCTTAATAAAAGAGAAAAATGTAAAAAAGTTCGTCTGGCAGAATATCATCACTCGGTTTGGCATTCCCAAGGCTCTAATATCTGACAACGGCACTTAGTTCGATGGCAAAATTTTTAGAGGCTTTTGAGAGGAGTACAAAATAGAATTTTATAATTTTACACTGGCATACCCCTAAGAAAATGACCAGATGGAAGCATCAAACAAAGTTGTCTTAGATGGATTGAAGAAAAGGCTGGGGAAAGCAAAATGCAAGTGGGCTGAGGAGCTTCCTTATGTTTTATGGGCTTACCGTACCACACCTCGGCGGTCAACTGGAGAAACACCTTTTTCCTTAGCCTATGGCATGGAAGCAGTAATCCCACTGGAAGTTGGTCTCCCCACTATTAGAAGTGAGAATTTTGACCCAGACTTAAATGAAGAAGCCATAACCTTGGAACTTGACCTAGCAGAAGAGAGAAGAGAAAGAGCACTAGTTCACATCGCCTCATACCAGCAAGAGTTATTCAGAAAATATAACAAAACGGTACATCCAAGGCAATTCAAGATTGGAGATTGGGTACTGCGCAAAGTAATAGGAAATACTCTGGTACCCGGAGATGGCAAGTTAGGGCCTGATTGGGAAGGACCATACAAAGTGGTTGGCTTAGCAGGAAAAAGGGGCATATCACTTTGAAGACGGAGATAACAAGGCTATTCCCAGGCCATGGAACACTGCCAATCTCAAACTATTTTATTTTTAGCTTTTTCTTTAAAGTACTTGTAATTTTTTCTTTTCCAAATAAAACAAGTAGTTTCCTTTTCAGCACAATTCTTTTTTTCTGTACTGAGTTGTTGTAGTAAGCTAGGGGTAGTGAAAGCAGAGTTGGCCGGAATAACCAACACTTCGCTTTAGGTTGGCAGGAATAACCAACTTTGATCCCTCTTCAGCCGAGATCAGGATCTAGGCTGAAAAAGTTTGGCAGGAATAACCAAACACTTGGCTCAAGGTTGGCAGGAATAACCAACTTTGAGCCCTCTTCAGCTGAGATCAGGATCTAGGCTGAAGAAGTTTGGCAGGAATAACCAAACACTTGGCTCTAGGTTGGCAGGAATAACCAACTTTGAGCTCTCTTCAGCCGAGATCAGGATCTAGGCTGAAGAAGTTTGGCAGGAATAACCAAGCACTTGGCTCTAGGTTGGCAGGAATAACCAACTTTGAGCTTTTTTCAGCCAAGATCAGGATCTAGGCTGAAGAAGGTTGGCAGGAATAACTAACATTTATTGCTCTTCAGCCGAGATAAGGATCTAGGCTGAAGAGGTTGGCAGGAAAAACCAACATTTATTGCTCTTCAGCCGAGATAAGGATCTAGGCTGAAGAAAATTAGCAGGAATAATCGACATTTATTGCTCTTCAGCCGAGATAAGGATCTAGGTTGAAGAGGTTGGCAGGAAAAACTAACATTTATTGCTCTTCAACCGAGATAAGGATCTAGGCTGAAGAGGTTGGTAGGAAAAACTAACATTTATTGCTCTTCAGCCAAGATAAGGATCTAGGCTGAAGAAAGTTGGCAGGAATAACCAACATTTATTGCTCTTCAGCCGAGATAAGGATCTAGGCTGAGGAGGTTGGCAGGAAAAACCAACATTTATCTTTCTTCAGCCGAGATAAGGATCTAGGTTGAAGAGAGTTGGCAGGAATAACCAACATTTATTGCTCTTTAGCCGATATAAGGATCTAGGCTGAAGAGGTTGGCAGGAAAAACCAACATTTATCTCTATTCAGCCAAGATAAGGATCTAGGCTGAAGAGAATTGGCAGGAATGACCAAACAGTTTATACGGTTCCAAGACCGAAATAAGTATCTCGGCTAGAAACAGAGAATGTTAAACTTTATGCAAATCATAGTTGGAAAATAAATGCAGGTATAGAATGAACCAAGTAAAAAGAAAGGAGATTTCATTCAAGTTTCAAAACATAGATACAAGAAGTGGAACTTTACCCCGGTTACAAATTGTTTCCAAAAGTAAAAAGAAGAAATTACATGATCAAGCAAAAAGATTATCCAGGTCTGCGTCCCGGCCAACTCGAGTTTCATCACTCCATAGCACAGTTCCAGCAGGAAGGTTAGTCACATCTTCAACCGTACTGGTTACCGGGAGCTCCACTCGAGCTGACTGAACGGCTTGGAGACCAGGATCATTGGAGACAACCGGGGTATTGTTGGGCTCTGGGGATGCCTCTTCTTCCTCCCCTTCTTGAAGAAACTTTTGCTGAATAGCATTGGCATACTCTGCTATGTAGCTTGGAATAAAGTGGGGAGGAGGGCTCTAAAAAACCTTGGTCTCTTCTCCATAACCGAGCTTCGCCATGACTGCTTTTTACCAGCATTTGAAAAATATATCCTTGGCAGCTTCGCACTGCAGGATGTAGGTGGCTTCACCTTCCTTGTAACCACGGTCTTCAACGTCATCCGCGTTTTTCTTCAGCTCGGCAATCTCTGCGTCTTTCTTTTTCTCAAGCTCGACTAGCTCGCGCAGATACTTGTCTTTCCACTCGGCCAAAGCCTTCTGCTTATCAGCTTCAGCCGAGTTAACCAGCCCGGTAAGTCGGGTGACTTCAGATTCAAGATCGACCATTTTCTGCTTGGTGTCATTTAGCTCGGCCGTCTTCTGTTTGCCTCCGCCATGGCTATCCTAGTTGTCTTACGCAATTCCAACATGCGCTTGTGAGCAACGTGGTTCTTCTGCATGGCCTGCAAAAAAGAGAGAGCAATTATGAATAAAAATCGAGCAAACAGATGATGTAAAATGAAAGAAGATTAGAAGGAGCACTTACAAGCACCATTGACTTCGTCACTGACCGGATGACCTTTAGCTCGGTCAAATGGTCATGGTGTTCCATTTCAAAGGGAAAACACACGCTCTTAGCCAGGTTGAAAGCGAGCGTATGGTCTTTGTCTGCCACCACTGAGTCTGTGCTTCTTATGGCTCGGTTCTTGTATGTTAGTTTTAGGGCCTACTCAAAAGAGCTAGCCCGGTCTGAACGCTTGGGTTCTGGGCTCGGTGGCATGGTTTGGGGAAGTAGGGTGTCTTCTTCATCGACAAGGCGTGGCTCGGTTAAAGAGGTGCGAGCACGCTTATTAGGCCGAGATGATGAGGGCCGGGCTGTTGGAAGAGCTACCACGGCCTTATGTGTTTGGCCATCTTGGAGTATCTCAGTCTGGTCCCCGACGGCTGGAGCCGTTGTTTCGGTGATAAGTGCTCTGACAACTCTCTTCTTAGCCATTTCTTACTCTTCTGTTAGTGGGATCAAATTAATTTGAGGTAGTGTTGGATCTGGTTTTGGTGAGGGTTCCAGGAGGAAATCTGTCACCCTGGTCTTCCTCCTACTGCTGTATCTGTATGTCGGTTCGAAGTTGAGTAGCTCGGCCTAACCTCGATCGTGGTACCAGAGTGCGGCGCGGAGTGCGTCAAGATTGGGGTATTGATACTGCGACTTTAGTTGGTTCAAGTCTGCATAAAGAAAAAAGAAACAGTTAGCATGGTGTAGAAGTTGTAAGCAATAAAAGCAAAAATTAGACAAGTTAAACCGAGGTATTCATACCGGCTACTCCTTTATTCCAGTTAATTCGCTCGCCCGGTATCTGGGCTTCCTGGTCTTCGAAGTTGCCCAAGACCTAGAAAAAGTTATCATCATTTACATCTTTGTCTGGTGTATTTTTTATTATTTTCTCTCGGCGTCTTCTTATTCTTAAATAGTATACCCAACCATATTCATTCTGACCAAGTGAGTATTGATGAAAAAGCTCGGCTAAATCGAGGTTGAGGCCAAGTCGGCGATTTAGCTCGGTGATGCCATTTATTATTCTGTATGAATTGGTGCTAAGTTGGGTTGGGCATATTCTAGTTTGCCTAAGGAATTCGCATAACAGTAGTTGAACTGGGAATCGGAGGTCGGCTTCAACAATGGATAACACGGTAAATGGAACGAAACCTTGTTTTCCCCAAGGTGTGGTATCTTGTTCAGCTAGGGAAAGATGGACGTCATTTGGAATTTGGTAATCCTTTCGGAACTCAGCTATGGCCCTTGGTGAGTTTACTAAGAATCAATATTTTCCCATGTGGACTTAAGTTATCTATAAATTAGCTCGGAGTACTAGTTCGGTGTTGAGATGACATTGCGTATCTCGGTTAAGCGTGCAAAGGAGTGCCTGGCCAGCCTAGTCAAAGTTTGCAAAGTGGAGATAAAAAGTGTTATGCCCAGATCACTGGACCGAGCTAAAAAAGAAGAAGAATAAACACAAAAAACCCTAGTTCGACTGGAGAGGGTGCAACCCATTCTTAGTTCGGTTTTGACTAAGTCAGAGAGCTGGATTGGCCCCAAGTTATAGTTCGGTTATGGGGTGGAGTTTCGTAGTTCGGTTATTAGGTAGAGTTCCCTAGTTCGGTTGTGTTTAAGCCTAGAGTTGCCTAAATAGGTTTTTAGCTCGGTTACAACACGATTCTAGATTCAAACTTCATGTTTTCTGAATCCAGATAGTGTGTTCTTAAGCACGAGCCTATGGTTTGGGGGTCTGGTTTTTGGTACTAACTGATTCTTACCCATTTCAGCAAAACTACAGAGTGTGTTTTGTAATATATGTAAGTATATACTTCTATACTATACATGTTCATGAAATAAACGGAAAAATTGAGGATTTGAGTCACTTATAGTCTTAGAAGAGGAGAATGAAGTTC
This sequence comes from Camellia sinensis, assembly GCF_055761805.1. Classification (NCBI taxonomy): domain Eukaryota; kingdom Viridiplantae; phylum Streptophyta; class Magnoliopsida; order Ericales; family Theaceae; genus Camellia; species Camellia sinensis. Next base: position 69,738,658 of record NC_138972.1, read on the forward strand.
CAAATGACGAAGATACCAAACAAGAGCACAAACTTTACAGATGCTGTGTTTAGGAAAATGGAGGTTCAGAGGGCAAGAAAGAGAAGATGAATAGTGGAGTGATAAGTTCAAAAGGCTAGGGTTTTCGTATAAGGCAAAGAATAGGTGGGACTGTTCAAAAATTTCGGAGTACGAGGACGGCATTGACAGCTGTACTAAACCAATAGGGGCCAGCCACGTGTCTATGGAATAGCAAGCGATTCAGATGTACAGCATGACTGAAGAGACGTTTTTTGACCAGACAAATCGGTAGCCTGGTGACAATTTAGCTCGGTTGAAGGTCTGAAGTTTTAGCTCGGCTAGTAACAAATAATCCCAATCATGCTACACAGATGGAATTAAGGGGCAATTGAGAGGGAGTTTTTATGAGCATTAGGGCCGAGCTAGGCCCAGGCGTAGTAATAGGTCGTTTTATGGGTCGTGGTAAAAAGGGCTTAGTGAAGTGGACCTTAGTGTTAGCTCGGTCCAAGTGGTTACAGTCACCACGGTCGGAATGGTGGTAATTAGCTCGGTCATAGTATTCGGAACCGAGATATTTGGGCTTCTTGTGGTGGACCTTGCTCTTGTTAGCTCGGTCAAAGCTTGCTGCAATTAGCTCGGTCTCAACAGCCAAAATCGAGGTACAAGTGAACAATAACCGAGCTATGTGGCACATGTGAAGGCATTGGATTGAGTATGACAAAGGGTAGTGTTAGCTCGGTCATACTGTTATCCAGCCAAGATAAAACCATCTCACTTGGTTTAAGCAGTGAGGGGGGTGGTGAAGGATAAGCATTATCTTTCAGGGGTGTGATTCCTAGGAGGACTCTACATGAAAGAATAAGAGTCCTACTAGGATTGTGCCAGGCAAAAGCTATAAAAGCTCACAACAGAACCAATGTATAGGTAATACACAACTTTAATTCCCGAATACACAGAGCTTTTGTCTATTTGTCTATTTTGCTGATTTAGGCATCGGAGAGGTATCCGACACACACCCGCCGGCAAGCTCACGTTTGTGTTTTCAGGGAGTAACCCGCCAGCTAGCTCAAGTTTGTGTTTTCAGGGAGTAAAGCGACGACGTTTGGAGTAGCGCAGACTTGATCAACAGGATTATACAAGAACATTATTTCGTGCTCGTACAGTTGGTATCTTATAGTTATTGCAAAATCAAGTTTAGTTGTTTTTGTCAATCGTAACTTACAAATAGTTGTTATTGATATATGCCTTCTAGGTGTTTCTTTAAATGCTTCATTGAGATTGGTGATATTGACAGATGGGTTGAGATGGTTTATATACTCGTTGAGATGGTATTCTTTGTAGTTTCCTCACCCCTGCATATATGAATGTTTTTTCTTAATTTTCACCTTAAAAGGCTTGTGTAGTTACATTAAATTGATTAAAGCAAGGTAGAATATTATATGGTCAGAGGGCATCTTTGAATTTGATGCCATTCCACATGTCAGACCTTTAAGTCCTCTAAGAAACCCAACCAGGTGTGGCTAGCAAAGCATTTAAAAAAGAATGTTCCAAGAACTTTTTTCCACAACAATTTGTTAAATTGCTATCCGATGAACTATCTTAAAATTGCAAAGTTGTTCTATTTTTGGCCTATGGATCGACATAAATTATATTAATCAGTAAATGCATAATATATATTTTTTTTATTATTTTGTTTACGAAAGGTAATGTTTTAGATAATCACTAGTTGGGTGGGATTATAGCATGTGGTATTGGGATTCTAAAACGAGGGTATTGCTTGATATAGTGGCTATCAAAGATTCACAATCCTTTTCAATTTTGTTAGGTTAAATTCAATTAATTTGATACCTATGTATCAGGGGCAAGAAGATATGAAACAATGAAACTAGAAATCTCTAACTTTTGCATTAGCATGCTAAGTTTATTCTCCCTACTCATCTTTCAAAAAAAAATAAGTGTTTTTATCATTTCCATCAGATTAACCATTACATGCAACAAGTTGTTATGCTAAAAATTTGTAAAAGCCGTATTATGGAGAAGTATACATGAGTTGAAGGAATTAGTGCAGTAAACTTCACATCTTTTCTACAGAAGACAATGGATCACTTCTAGCTAGCATACTTACTTTTTGGTGATATAATTAAGCATTTGACAATTTATTTATTTATTTATTTTAGAGTAGAAGGACATGCAAGAGAGCTGATGGAATTGGCATTGATTTAAATTGGATTGTCCTTGAACTAAAATGCCTTGGCACCAGCGCATCAAATTGCCAAAGTTGACTTATAAGGGTTAGACAATGCTTTCACTCGGTTCAACTTGATGCTCACAATAATACTCTTTCTGTCTTTCACATATTTCTGCACAAATTCTTTTACATGTTTTCCCTTGACATGAGTTGCCTTATAGTCATGCACTAATAAAGCAAACCAAGACACAAAAATGGATGCTATAGAAGCTGAAAATTTGGAGCTAAGGTCCAAAGTTTCCCATATTGAGCATGCTCCGAATAACTTGACAAACACATCTAACCAGGTAAATTTTTAAATAGAATTTGTAAGTTATTAATGTTTTCCTACACATATATATATACATACATATATCTATGTGTGTGTGTGTTTGTAAAATTAATTAGTTCAAATTTGGTTAGGTGACAACAGCTTCTAGTCCTCTTGACATGGCAGCTCAACATCAAGTATGGTCCATGTCATCGATACAAGATGCCTCTCTTGCTCAGGTACCCACTAAGAGCTAATCATATATATCACATTACTTCCAGCTTTATTTTAGAATAGTATGCAAAACTTGTCTTACAATTAACCAATGAATGAATATTGCGGACCTAAATTTCATTGTTTAAATCTGGGCAAAATGTGCTGCATAGTAAAAATCATGACATAACGAAACTTGTGCTTTATTTTATTTATTTTTTTTTTTCTTGTGAAGCTTCAACAAGACATCTCTCAATCATTTATTACCTCATGGGCTCTTTCTGATTCTCTCAAAATATTTCTTGAAAGTAATAAGTTGATTGTCATTTTTCATAATTACATTTGATTTACATCGTTGAGGTTAGGGGATCCTGATATTGATGATGGGCATGGTTTTGATTATTGTTGATTGGTGCCTTCGGTTGTTATTGATTTTTTAAGCTATTGTTTAATATGGTCTAAAGACTTACAGTTGTTCCTTTTATATAATTTGTTGTGGTGTGGTGAACCGATTAAGTAATTAAATCATTTGGCTTGCTTATCTACTAGAGAAATGCATATCACTTTCAGTTGTGATCATCTTCACTCTGACACTTTGTACTAGTTTATTTTTTAAATATTATTTATTAATTTTAAATATATAACAGGTGGGAGATATAGTTGTTCTAAAAAGTATCATTAAACTAACAGAAACAGTTGCAATCGGAGTACTTAAAAGCACAGACGCATCTGAAGAAGTAGAAAGGGAAGACCTAGGACTTGACTATTGGGAGGTACATGTTTAAGTGGCAGTCAAACCTAATGAGAGCTTGATCCGATCATATGGACTTGTTAAAACAGTTGGACAAGCTATTGGAGTTCATGTTGCTTGGTTTGCTCCATTTGTGGTATATTTCTTTCGTAAATACTAATTTCATTAACAAATTTATATTAACTTAATATAGTTTCAATTACCTTTATATGTTTATCTTTTGGATGCAAATTTTGCAAGTTATGGATCCTAGCCAAGAATATTTATACAAGTGAGGTTGAGAATTTGGGAACTGATTTTATTTTGATAATTTTATCTCTTCGGAAGATGGATATCACTATGGCTTTTCAAAACTTATGGTTGAAATAATTTTCTTAAATTTTTTTTTTCTTTAACTTTGTTAGTGGTAGAATATTTTATAATTTTGGCAAGGGATTTTTATTGCAATATAAATAAATTTATATTTCAATAATAAATAATTGATTGTGGTTTGAATTTTTATTTTTATTTTTGATGTGATGATCCTATGATGGTAATATTTTTTTATTATTATGAAAATATTACAGGATGAATGGATGTCAAATTAATACAGAATGTGGCAATTAATATTCAATTGTTTATAAAATTGATTCAATTTTTACAGGCATTATGCTTAGTTGTAGCTTTTAAATGTATCAATAAAAAGAACATATAAATGGCATTTTGTAGTAGTGATAGTAGCTTTGTAAAGTGTCACTAAAATAAGTTCCAATGGTATTTAGTGGCATTTATGAAGTTATAAATATTAATTGTGGCATAACAAGTGTCATTAAAAATCCACGTCGTGGCATTTTTTAGATTGCAAGTCTTCTTTAATGGCACTTGAGAGTGTCACGAATAGTGTCTACCATGACATTAAAGTGTCACTGAAAATTTTTAGTCCTGATGGTGTAATAGCACTTACAAGTGTCACTGAAGTGCCCCTAACTCTTTTAATGGAGCTTGATAGTGTCACAAATAATATCTATCATGACATCAAAATGTCATTGAAAATTTTTAACCATGATAGTGTAGTGGCATTTGTAAGTATCTATCGTGGCACTAATACCTACTGTGGCACGAGTATAAATAGCACTTGTTCAAAATGCCACAAGACTAAAAAATGTCATAAAAGAATAGTTTTGTGGCACTTTCAAATGTCACTAAACTAAGAAAATGTTGTAGTGACCATCATCATACCATCACCACCACCATTACAATATAAAAATTAAAATATATAATTTGCAAATAATAAATTTCAAATTTGATCTTTATATATATCAAACGATTTATTTTTAGTTCAGCACTTAAATTTTTATCAAATAGCTTTTCAGCTTAAAAAATTCAACATTCAGTTTTCAATACTTAATTTTCAGTTTTCAGCTTATCAAACACCACCTAAATAAAATACACATAGGTGAAGAGAGATTTATAAGTAATGCCCCTAATATTAATATTATTATTATCATCGAATGTATATCATCCAATCCAACATTATTACACCTTCTTTTCTTTATTCTTTTTTATTTTTTTAATGTGAAATCTGTAATCTAATGTAACTCCTCATTTATTAGAAACAATCTAAAAAAAATATTTAAATTAAAAAGCAAACATTTGTAGATCATGCAATCCAACATTTTTACACCTAGTTTTTATTTATTTATTTATTTTTGTTTTATTTTTTAAAAGTTTGTAACTCCACTTTGTAGTGTAAAGTTTTGTGGGTTCAAAGCGTATGTATAATATCTTTTGGTGTTGCCCTCTTTTCCAACTAACAATTAATACTTATTGTTGGTGACCCAAAAACAAAAGAGAAAACATAACATTAGTGGTATTTTTTAAAAAATTATTACAAATTAATAGTAATTTTTTTAAATATTAATAATTAAAATTTTAAATTTTTGCACGAATTTATAATTTTTTTTCAATGTACCACTCATCAGTATTTCTTCCAAAATAAAAATAAAAAACTCAACTAAAAGGTGATACAGTATTTTTTGAGTTTTAGTGCTCTGACATATTTGTCTTGTATATTATGTTATCTACAAATAAATGCATATATCTATATAATAAAGCAGAAGATATAATTGCACTGATTTTTGGATTGTAAAATTGTTTCATTTATTGCTTATGAGATATGTGGTAAGGATATTTATTGGCTCCATTTGGTTTGTAGCGCTTCGGACTCCTTGTCGTAATAGAATCATATTTGACACTTCAATTATCATAATTAGGAACTTTTGTAATTGATATTTGAGTCTTCGATGAGGCATTACCTTAATGGTTGGGTGAGATTAGATCAAAAATTTCAAATTCGAAAAGTTATTTCTGAGTAGTCTTCACTTTACCTTTTTTTTATTATTATCATTTTCTCTCTCCACACTTTGAATTTTGATGTAAAGCTAGAACCATTGAAAATCTCATTTCCGGGGCTTCAATTTAAACACAAGAACGACCTAAAATAGAGTTTGGACAAGAGAGTTATACTCGATCAAAATTTGTAAATCTGAACTGTGTGCATAATTCACTCAATCGCAAGTTTCACCGCTCGAGCGGTCCATAGACCCTTCCAGCTCTGCTTTTTCAAAATTGTCTCAGATACTGCAAGCCTTGATTCACCGCTCGAGCATACTTTTGACCGCTCGAGCGGTCTGTTCAAGAAAATATAGCTACTGAGAGATTTCATTCACCGCTCGAGCATAACTTTGACTACTCAAGCTGTTTGTTCGAGAGCAGGCCTTTAAAAAGTCACTTTTGGCCCATTTTTTCTCACTTTTCAAATCCTGATCTCTCTATCTCTGTCTCTTTCTGTGCGTTATTTTTGAGCTTCCAAACTCTTTAACCCTTGATTTCATCTATTTCTAAACATTTTTGGCCCCTAATTCCTTATACCAAAACATAGAGCACGGTAAGGGTTTTCTCTCGATCTGAGCAAATTATTTTTTCGTCGCCAGTGGATTTTCGAGCTTCCTTCTCTCTCTTCAAGAGGTAGGGATTTCTTTGCTTCTCCTCAAAACTTTCATATAGATAGATGTGTGATATTTTTCTATTGCATAAAATGTTACATTTGAAAGAGATTTGAAAAGTATGTAAAGGAAAGTTAGGGTTTTGAAATAAAGAAGTTAAACTTATGATTTGTAGTGGATTATAGAAGTTTTACGTCATTAGAACAAGTCTATATGATTTGTAACAAAAAGCCCTAATTTCTAATTATGAAATAATGTTGAGTAACAGAATAAGTTAAAGATTTAATAATTATAGAGTTATGTTAACTTTTTGAGTAGAAATTTTTGGTTTATGAATAAGATAGAAATGATCATTGTGGAGTTAGCCTAAATCATGGGAATGGGTAATGTGAAATTGGTGAGGTAAATTATGAAACACGTACGATATTGTGTTTATTGATTTAATTCTCATAAAGGTTATTGATATTGGAGTATGGAAATCAAATTGTCTCATTGATGAGGACTCATGTCATCAAACATCTAGAGGTTTTATTCTTGGCCATCAGTGGAGGATGGTATTGATTGTTGTAGATTGGGTTACCTATGTAATATAATGTTGATTTAATTTTATGAATTGAAACGATGAATTATAAAGGAATTAATAGATTAAAATTTTGGAAAGAGGGTTCGTTTTCTTCCGGGGTGTGACCGGTAGAGCGTGGCGCATTGAAAGAGTTTCTACTTTCCTTCCAGTTTGCGTCCGGTAAAGCGTGTGGATAGTTAGGCTATATGAAGGTTTCGTTTTCCTTCCGACTAGCCACCGGTAAAGAGTGGTGCTGTGAGATAGGTTTCAGATTTCCTTCCTAAGCTACGCCCGGTAAGCTGTTTCGGAATGGTTTGTTGAAGCCGGTTTCTTTTTAGTTATGTTATACTTGTTGTTGAGTTACATAATTTTGTAGATATACAGGATGTGGGGGATTTGTGAAAGAGATTTAAAGTGTGGGATAATTTTATAATCAATTGAATGAGGTTGTTCGATTATATGATAGATGTTAGTTTGTATAATTAGTGTTGTACAGAATAGAGTAAGTGATAGATGGTGGTATGATTAATGTTTTTGGATTAAAGGTTAAAATGAGTGAATGAATGATTGTTTTAAAACTTCTCTATAAAGTAAAGGTAATTTGTAATTTTTTCTTTAGAATCATAACTGATGAGATGGAAAGATGCTAAATGAGTTTTCCTTGAAAAGTAAAAAGATGAATTTTGAGAAGAAAGTGTACACACACACACACACACACATACACACACACACACACACATATATATATATATTTATTTATGTACATTTTCCTTTGGATATAAATAAGCACATTACTTACCTAATAATCACTTGATAACATTCATGATCACATGTATGTATTGGCTCTATTGTTGAGAATCATTGTGGATCCCTACTAGACCTATGTATTCATCTCATACTATTTAACAATTTTTTAGAAACGGATTCGATTTCTAACCTTAACCATCCACAATATTAATAAATAACAATAATATATAAATATAGTTTTCCGAAATACGTATCCTTTCATTTCATATGATTCCGTGATACAAAAGGTAGCACATATGGTTATGCATTCACAAGTCGTAACCCTGAATTTATAACATGTGTTACAAGTTAAGGATATGAGATAAGAGTTAAAACAAATAAGAAATGCCCTAAAGGCTTACAACTTTTCAAGACGATACTTGGTTACAAAAAAAATGAGATTAAACTTAATACAATTAAAGTCCTAGGCTTGTATAAAATAAATACATAAAATAAACAAAATGAAACTTTTGCTCCAAATCCTCCCAAGACATTGCCTTGGCGGAGACATATCATCAGTATCTGAAATGGTTTTCCCACATAGGGTGAGCCAACGTCTTGTAGAAATATTCCAACACAGTTTATGAATCTTAAAAAAGATATAAGGTGTATGCATAAGCAATGCTCGTGCAGAATACATTTTATATCTCTTTCGAAAACCATGCAATGCTAGGTTTATATCTCAACTCAGGAAACCATTTCTTTACAATAGAAAACAGGGCAGTGAATCACACTTTGGGAATCCCTAGGTACATGTCTGCAAGTAGACTATACAAGTACTACCAATTGTCATTTTTACCGGTATTAACGGGAAGGCTCGACATCTATCCGTGTGGGTTTCTGAATTTTCACCAAGGACATACAGGCCAACATAATACCATAATCACCCCTCACCCAGATTCACCAAGGTATTCACCCATTTTTCTCAAATTGTAGACATTTTCAATGTGTTAAATATACAACAATGCTTAATGCGATGGATGAGAAAATAGTTTTAATTCTCCTAATTCTCCTAATTCTCATGCAATTTCTACAACAATCATAGCTATCTTCCACCAATAGCCCAAAACAAATATCTCTAAATAGATAATTAATTTCCATAAAGATAAACTTTCCGAAAATCTCAAGATGGGAGTGATAACACATATCTAACTCCGCCATCCTCATCAATATCAATCTAATTCCACATTTCCAACATCAATTCCATTTATCATCTCAAATCAACATTTGATATTCTTAGGGCAAAATCCTCTTTTCTTTATAAATCAATTTCAAAGATAAAAAAAATCCCTCATTTTATCATAACTCAACAATATATACATTTTCTCAATCATTTCCAACAACCTATTTAAAAACCCCTCTTTTTTATTTCAAGCCAGAATCCTAGATTTGTCTAAAAATTCCCAAATCACAATGTTGTTTCAAAACACAAATAATTAAGTTAAAAATCATAAAAAGTGCAAAGATATCCCTACCTCAAGCTTAGAAGACAAGAGAAAGAATGAAGAAACTTCAACAACGCCGAAACCCAACTTTGCTCCTATCAAAAGGAAGAATGTTCTACCTTTTTATCAAAGGGACACGAATGAAGAAATCAATGGATCTAGGTGTATTTGTAGAGAGAATGTGAGTTTTAGAGAGAAAGGGTCTCAACTTAGGGTTTTGAGAATGTTTAGAGAGAGAGAGAGTGATGAAAAAGTGAGCAAAAAATATGACTTTACGGACTGATATATGCATAGACAGCTTGAGCACAAGAAGTGTCACTCGAGTGACCAAACACAATAAGTGAGACCGCTCGAATGAAGAAGTTTACCGCTTGAGTGAAGAATACAAATGCCCAGAAATTTTGCAGACAGAAGACCACCGCTCGAGCTGAAGAAGGACCACTCGAGCCAATACCGCTCGAGCGCAAGATTAACCGCTCGAGCATAGAATGCTAACTCCCAGTGTCTTTACAGGTCTGAAAAGTACCGAGAGTTCTCAAAAACCGCTTGAGCGAAGAAGCCAAAATTTGGGCAAGAACTATCTTGAAAAACTAACTCCCGATCTGTTCCAAACGCAATCATGACACTCCAATAACCAAACTGAATGAGGAATAAGGAAAATAAGACATGAACAACTATATAAGAGAAAGAAACCCGGATTCTAGAATATCAACAGGTCGGGTGTAAACCAAAATTGCTATAACCTTCCCCCTTAAGGAATTTTATCCTCGAAATTTAAACCAATAACAAAACTATGCTTAAACCAATTACAATAATGATAGTAAATCAAATTCATCACCGTGACCCATCCACCAGTCATTCATTCTCATTACCATGATAAACACGTGCTCATTACTAAATATGCAATTTACATTTCCAAAACATATACAATGCTTATATTAAATTACCAAGAGAAGAAGTTCAATACAAGTTCAAACATTAACAAATAGGTCCGGATACTTCTCATGGACTTCCAACTCACGTTCCCAAGTTACTTCCTTAACCCCGTGATGTCTCCACAACACCTTTACCAATGGAATTGTCTTGTCTCACAAGACTTGATCTCGAGTATCTAAAACTCTAATTGGTCTCTCTTCATATGAAGCATCCTCATCTACCTCTAACTCAGTCCAATCCAACACGTGTGATGGATCCGGCTCGTACTTTCGAAACATACATATATGAAACACATCAAGAACCCTAGAAAGTTGTGGCGACAAGGCTAAATGATAAGCTACTTTCCCAATCCGCTCTAAGATCTTAAAAGGCCCAATAAATCTAGAAGACAATTTCTCGCTCTTCCCAAACCTCATTAAACCCCGTCTAGGTGATATCTTCAAGAAGATGTGATCTCCTACCTCAAATGATAACTGTTTCCTACTACAGATAAGTGCAACCTTCTCTGTCGTTTCCCGAACTAACTCTGGACCTATCACAGGTGTATCACCCACCTCGGCCCAACACAAAAGAGATCTACACGGTCGACCATACAAGGCCTCAAATGGTGCCATACCAATACTTGATTGGAAGCTATTGTTATAGGCAAACTCCGCTAAGGGTAAGTGCTTCTCCCACGACCTCTTAAAGTCAAGAACGCAACCCCGAAGCATATCCTCTAGAATCTGAATAGTACGCTCTGATTGCTCGTCAGTCTGAGGATGATAGACGGTGCTAAATGTCAGTCTAGTGCCCAAGGCATTCTATAGGCTTTGCCACAATCGAGCCGTGAAATGCAGATCTCTATCCGAAATAATGGTCATAGGGACCCCATGAATTCAAACTATGTCCCTAACATAAAGGTCGACAAGGTAATCTATCAAGTCACTCATGCGCATAGGTACAAAGTGTACTGACTTAGTTAACTGATCAACTATCACCCAAATGGCATAATTTCCCTGTTGAGTCGACCCACAACAAATCCATCGTGACATGCTCCCACTTTCACTCTGCTATAGGCAAGGGTTATAACAAATCCGTTGGCTTTTGATGCTCGGCCTTCACTTGCTGACAAGTAAGGCACCTCGATACAAACATGGCTACATCATTCTTCATCCCCTTCCATCAAAACTGGTGACTAAGGTCGTGGTACATCTTCATGCCCCTCGGATGTACCGCAAGGCGTGAATGGTGAAACTCTCAGAGTACCTCCTCTTGAAAAAACTCTAGCATGAAAAGACGGTCAAGATATCTAACACTCGAGTTAAAATACACGTTCAAGCCCTTCTCTACTTTCCCACTAGATATCTTCTCCCAGAGGGTTTCTATCTTATGATCACTCTATTGTGCTTCTATAACACAGCTCACAAGTGTAGGTTGTGCAATTGCAGTAAACAAAGTAGTTGACTCAACAGACTAGCGAAGATGCAAGTTAAACTCACCAATGGCACCCAGCATTTTCCATTCTCGAATGACAATACTAGCTATACTGCTAAAGGATTTCCTACTCAATGCATTGGCCACTACATTGGCCTTCCCCGAATGATAATGCAACTCAAAATCATAGTCCTCTATAACTCCATCCACCTCATTTGCCTCAAATTCAAATATTTTTTGTGAAAACATGTACTTCAAACTCTTGTGATCGGGGAATACCTCAAACTTCTCACCATACAAGTAATGCCTCCAAATTTTCAAGGCAAAGATCACTGCTGCTAGCTCTAGGTCATGTGTAGAATAGTTTCTCTCGTGTGTTTTCAATTGGCGTGAGCCATAAGCTACTACATTCCCCTTTTGCATCATTACACAACCCAAACTTTTCCTAGATGCGTCATAATACATAGAATAGCCCAAACCCCTCTCCGGAATAATCAACATCAGAGCAGTGGTAAGTCTAACCTTACGTTCTTGGAGCGACTTCTCACAAGTCTCACTCCATTCAAACTTGATTCCCTTCCTCGTCAATCTAGTCAAAGTGAGACTAACCTAGAGAAATCCTTCACAAAATGACAGTAAAACCAGGCTAACCCCAAGAAACTACAAATCTCAAAGGCGTTATTATGTTGTTCCTAATCTTGTACTATTTCTATTTTGGAAGAATCTACACCTCTTCCTTGTATACCACATGGCCTAAGAACTTCACTTCTTTTAACCAACTTAGCATACAATTTGTGGGCTTTAAGCAACTCAAGCACAACTCGCAAGTGTTCCTCATGTTCCTCCTCAGAGGGTGAGTAAATCAAGATGTCATCAGCAAAGACGACCACGAAACAGTCTAAGAACTCACAGAAGACTTGATTCATCAAATCCATAAACAAGGCCGGTGCATTGGTTAACCCAAAATGCATCACTAGGAACTCATAATGGCCATACCGCATATCTAATGTCATTTTCTGGATGTTCTCCTCTCTTACTCTCAACTGTGATAACCCAACCATAAGTCTATTTTGGAAAAATAACAAGACCCCTTCAACTAGTTAAACAAATCATCTATACAAGGCAATGGATACTTGTTCTTAATAATTACCCGGTTCAACTTCCGGTAGTCAATACAAAGTCGCAATGCGCCATCATTCTTCTTGGCAAAATGAGTCGATGCTCCCCAAGGTGATGTACTAGGGTGGATAAAACCCTTATCTAACAATTCCTAGAGTTGAATTTTCAACTCACTCAACTTGGCGGGTGCAAACCCATACGGTGCCATAGAAATTAGTGTCGTGCCAAGCACTAAGTTAATAAAGAATTCAATCTCACGGTGATGTGTTAAACTAGTAAAATCCTTAGGAAAGACGTCCAGGTATTAACAAACTACCCTCGGCAACTCAACTAGGACCGTATCACTCTTAACACCCAAGCATGTAGTAAGAAAGAGACTATGCTCGCCTAGACCACGCGGATCACATACTAACAACAAGGCTCTGTCAACTCTGTCTCCCAAGTAATAAAAACAATCACCACTCGAGGTAGATATAGTAACCCTTTAACGGTAACAATCTTTAACAGTCCGATAGGATGACAATCAATCTATGTCCAATATAACATCGAAACTTGACATATCTATCAACACAAATGTAAAAGGAAGTCGGCGACCGAATATCGCTATCCCACAACCCTGACATCCCTGGTCCAACATAACCTCACTACCAACTGGTGACTCTACCTTGAATGGAGATGCTAACTGAGCTGCTTCTAACCTCAATGCTGATGCAAATGCAGATGTAATAAAGGAATGTGCTGCACCCATATCAATCAACACTTTGGCAATAGAATTACACAACAAGAAGTTACCTATCACTACCGAAGGCGCTGGTACTAGATTTGTCACGGTAACAGCATATACGAGCCCTATAGGTTTCTGCTCTACCTACTCACCCCTCGGAGCAAAAGTCTAAAACACTGACTGAGTCGAAGAGGCTCCCTGATTAGCCCTTGAGGCATGTGCTGACGGTATAGGCTGATGGCTCTGTGTCTGCTTCTGACCAGATGCACCAGATATGCCATCCGACTAAGGGCAAAACCTCCTCACGTGCCCCGACTGCCCACACTGATAATATGTAGGAAGTTGCTCTCTCCCCTGACTTTGGCTCTAGGAACAAGCCGTTGACAGTGCAGACTGTTGCCCTCCTCTCTTTTGCGGGCAAACTATGGACTTGTGACCCAACTGGCCACACTTGAAGCAAGTAATCCCTCATTGACCACCTCTCCCTGACCTGGAACTTGGTACCAGAAAATTGGAACTAGACTGCGCTCTCTGGAACTGTTGTGGGATAAAACCCTTCCGCCCATTATTATCCCGAGTCTCTCCTTGAACCTTATGACTCCTCCTAGAGCCCCTTCTCCGCTCATCCTCTATCTAAATCACGGTCTCAAGATGAGTTGTCGTCTGCACAAGACGTTCACAATCTCTAATCATTAACCCGGCTACTTTGAACAAAAGCCCAATCCTCAACCTTTTCTCAAAATCAATGCAATGACGTTCCTCCATCGCTACAAGTTCCGCTGCAAACCTAGATAGGATAGTAAAAGTTGTCTCAAACTTAACTACTGGTTTGTTAAGCTACTTGAGCTTCAGAAAATGCTCCCACAACTTCTCCTTAGCAGTGTAAGGAAAAAACTTATCTTGGAAAGCGTTAAAAAAGGCCTCCCAAGTCACTCCAATGCACTCACACGCATACTTCCACCATTGACCCGCATCTCTCTTCAGTTGGAAGGATGTCAAGGTCACCTTCAACTCGTCGTCGTTGATGCCAAGCATCTTGAACATCTTCACCATCTGTTTAAGCTACTCATCTGCCTTTAGTGGCTGCTTTGGATCCCCTAAAAACTTATCTGGATTCAACTAGAAGAACTCCCTCTTCAAAAAAGACAACTCTGTCTCAGCAACATGGCCTTGGACTTGATTCTCAACTTTGTGAACGTTTATGGATTTCCGCAAAGCTCCCTTCATTTCGCGGGCCAAAGCACCCATAGCCTATTGACCAACTGGTTCGGCCATATTGGCCTAACCAACTCTTTCCTCTTGCGCCAGAATTTCATCTGATAATGGCACCTCATGCCGTCTAGGCCTACCACGCCTACCACTACCACCACATCCACATCCACATCCACATTCACATCCTGACATCCTAATGAGGGTAACACAAGAGATTAGCACATTTACAAATGTGCCAAAGCTAATTCACTTGTGTCCTAATGCGATGGACAACAATTAGTTCACTCCACATAAGCACATAGTCACATAAACACATACAAATTTCTGTTCCAGATAAGAATTGTCTCGCGGCACTGCCAGAGTTCCAGTTAGAAATAGTAGTGATCAAGTGCTTTTCTGACAGGACTTCTAGAAATTCGTAGACCCAGTCAACATCTTAGAAATTAAATTTCATACCTACTTGGTCGCATAAACATGTTATCACATAGTATACCATACATACAATTATCTCTATCAAGCAAGATAAACTTATTGTGGTAAGAACCACATCCCACGTACCCAAAGTATTCAAACTCGATATGCTCTGATACCAAGTTGTAACACCCCAAAATAATTACAATAAACCATCCACAATATTAATAAATAAGAACAATGTATAAATATAGTTTTCAGAAATAAGTATCCTTTCATTTCGTATGATTCTGTGATACAAAAGGTAGCACATGTGGTTATACATTCACAAGTCGTAACCCTGAATTTATAGCGTGTGTTACAAGTTAAGGATATGAGATAAGAGTTAAAACAAATAAGAAATGCCCTAAAGGCTTACAACTTTTCAAGACAATACTTGGTTACAATAAAAATGAGATTAAACTCAATACAATTAAAGCCCTAGACTTGTATAAAATAAATACAGCAAATAAACAAAATGAAACTCTTGCTCCAAATCCTCCCAAGACATTGCCTTGGCGGAGACATATCATCAATATCTGAAATGGTTTTCCCGCATAGGGTGAGCCAAAGTCTTGTAGAAATATTCTAACACAGTTTATGAATCTTAACAAAGATATAAGGTGTATACATATGCAATGCTTTTGTCGAAAATATTTTATATCTATTTCGAAAACCATACAATGCCAGGTTTATATCTCAACTCATGAAACCATTTCCTTACAATAGAAAACAAGACAGTGAATCACACTTTGGGAATCCCTAGGTACATGTCTGCAAAGAGACTATACAAGTACTACCAATTGTCATTTTTACAGGTATTAACCGGAAGGCTCGACACTTATTCAGGCGAGTTTTTGGACTTTTACCAAGGACACACAGGCCAACATAACACCATAACCACACCCCCTACCCAGATTCACCAAGGTATTCACCAATTTTTCTCAAAACAATAGACATTTTCAATGTGTTAAATATACAACAATGCTTAATGCGATGGATGAGAAAATAGTTTCAATTCTCTTTGTTAACATACAATATGTACAACAATCATAGCTATCCTCCACCTATAGCCCAAAACAGATATCTCTAAATAAATAATTAATTTCCATAAAGATAAACTTTTCACAAATCTCAAGATGTGAGTGATAATACATATCCAACTCCGCAATCCTCATCAATATCAATCCAATTCTACATTTCCAACATCAATTCCATTTATCATTTCAAATCAACATTTGATATTCTTAGGGCAAAATTCTCTTTCCTTTACAAATCAATTTCAAAGATAAAAAAAATCCCTCATTACATCATAACTCAACAATAAATACATTTTCTCAATCATTTCCAACAACCCATTTGAAAATCTTTGTTTTTGATTTCAAGCCAAAACCCTAGATTTGTCCAAAAATTCCCAAATCACAATGTTGTTTCAAAAACACAAATAACTAAGTTAAAAATTATAAAAAAAGAAAAAAAAGTGCAAAGATATCCCCACCTCAAGCTTAGAAGACAAGAGAAGGAATGGAGAAACTTCAACAATGCTGAAACCCATCTTTGCTCCGATCAAAATGAAGCTCTTGGAGTGTTTTACCTTTTTATCAAAGGGACACGGGTGAAGAAATCAATGGGCCTAGGTGTATTTGTAAAGAGAATGTGAGTTTTAGAGAAAGGGTGTCTCAACTTAGGATTTTTATAATGTTTAGAGAGATATATGAAAAAGTGAGAAAAAAATGTTACTTTACAGACTGATATACGCGCAGATTGCTCGAGTACAAGAAGTGTCGCTCAAGTGACCAGACACAATAAGTTAGATTGCTCGAGCGAAGAAGTTTACCGCTCGAGCTAATAATACAAACTCTAGAAGTTTTGCAGACAGAAGACCATCGCTCGAGCTCAAGAAAGACTGCTCAAGCTAATACTTCTCGAGCGCAAGATTGACCGCTCGAGAGTAGAATGCCAATTCCCAGTATCTCTGCAGGCCTGCAAAAGTATTGAGAGTTCTCAAAGACCGCTAAAGTGCAAGAAGTGTCGCTTGAGCGAAGAAGCCAAAATCTGGGCAGAAACTATTTTGAAAAACTAACTCCTGACTTGTTCCAAACGCAACCAAGACATTCCAATAACCAAACTCAATGAGGAATATGAAGAATAAGACATGAACAACTATATAAGACAAAGAACCCTGGACTCCAGAACATCAACAGGTTGGGTCTAAACCAGAATCGCTATACATGTGCACTTTCTGACGATCTAAAAGTCATATTATTGACTTTAGATTGTGGATGAAGGATTAATTTACTGTAAAAATGATATAGTTCTTATATTATAATTTTATATTTTCGTAAGCTTTGATGTAAGCTTAAGGGCATTGATTGTAATTCGTTGTAATGTAAACTCTATCGTTTGTATATTAGGAGCGAGAACACTTTCCATCAACCTGTCTGTATTCTTGTTTTCGCACTCATGTTATGTAATTGGACTTAAAAGAGAAATTTGGTAATAATTCCGAATAATTAAAATTGGGTTGTTACATGGTTGGTCTTATAATTTCATTTATTTCATTTATTTTCTTATTAATTCTTTTGATAAAAAAGAGTGAGATTTTCTGAAGTTATAATTTGTCATTTTTTTTTTAAAAAAAATGTTTGTTTGTAACCATTAAAAAGTATGTACAAAAGAGTCTCATTTCTTTTATTTTAATTATAATTTTTTGGGTAGCTCTAAATGCACCCTAAAAATTAGGTCAGACACCCTGTTACTTTATTTACCAAACCCCCCCCCCCCAATTACTTTGAAGGCCCTAACTCTAATTTTAAATTTTGAATTTTTTTTGTTGGTCACCCCTTCTCTAGCCGCCATTCACCACCTTTCATTCTTATTCTTATTCTACTCATCCTTTCAAAACCCTAGATCTAGGGTTTTGAGATGAGGAAGAGAAGAAGAAAGGGTTGTGATGGTAGTTGCGAAAACCATTTTGGTGAGCTGAGTTTTACCGATTTAGCCCTCTTCATCGTCGATTCTTTTTGGGTTTTTTTGTCCTGGCATTAGTGATTGTAGTGGTTATAAAAAATTCTTGATTTACAAATTCGTTTGGATCGACAGCAAATTGGGTTCTTCGATGACTCAATTTTGCTCTTTGTGTCTTGAAGAATTACAGAGCTAGACCTAGCATCAAAAAAACTCAGTTAACAGAACTGTGATGGCGACAATGAAGATGGCGATGGATGGACTTCACAGTAGAAGAAAAAGAAAATGATGATGATGAAGAAGGAATTGCAAATGTTGGTTGAGGTGACGAGGGTGGGACATTATGGGAGAGATTGAGAAGTAGTGGTTGGTGTTAGGGTTTTGGCCATTTTGGTCATTTAGTTAACAGACAAAATTATATTAAAAAAATTAGAGAAATGAGGTGTTTAACCTATTTTTTGGGGTGCATTTAGAATTAGGACGTTTTGTGTATTTGCATAATAAAAAAGCAACAACTAATTTAATCAAACAAGTTCAACTTTTTTAATAGATTATCAAAAGTTGTAGCAAATATATTTACGATTTATTTAGAGTTTTTTAAATTAATAATCTAAAAATTATAATAATAAAAGTTAACTTATAACTTATAGCAAATGGGCCAATTACAGTTTTTTTTTCTATATATAAATATTTTTGGTTATAAAGTTTAGTATAAAATTTACTTTACCCTAATTATGTAATCCTAGAGGAGTACAACTTAGGAGGGTCTAAGAATAATATTTTGGGAATTTTAATAAAAATTTTGAATAAAGAAAGTAATTTATGGAAATAAAGAGTTATGAGTAGAACTTTGGAGAATTCTTAAGAAAATTTCCTAATTACTAACTTAAAAAGAAAAAAATTGTTAAATGGTAAGGAAAATTTATCCATAAATCCTAGATGGGGAATGTTTATTCATTTAGTCTTAAGAATTTTCTTATGACTAATTAGTCTATTTTGTTTTGGAAAGTTGTATTTATTTGATTTAGTACCATTTGAGTTTAAATGAATGTCCTTTTGTGATTCATTTTTCTAATTTTCTAATTCATTTTTTGGGATGAGAATGAAAAAGTGAGGTGTGAAATATTCTTTTTAGGTGGATTAGTAGCTGAAGTGTTGGTTGTCGAGCGTTGAAATTTACATTGCTGTTAATGTGGCTTTCTGGTGTTACATTAGAATATTATGTTAGAGTGTTGCATTTGGAAAAAAAAAAGTACACTAAGAAATTTGTGTGTATTACATTGATTAGAGTATTACATTTGAAGAAAAAAAATACAATAAAGATTTTTTTAGAATTTTACGTTGCTACATTTTGGAAAAAATACACTAAAATTTTTTTTTGGAATATTACGTTATTATGTTTGAGGAAAGTACACTAACGGTTTTTTAGTGTGTTACATTAGAGTGTTACGTTTGACAAAAGTATAGTAAGAAGTTTTTTTTGGAATGGTACGTTATTATCTTTGAGAAAAGTACACTAAGAAGTTTTTTAATATGTTACATTTGAGTGTTATGTTTGGGAAAAGGTTACTAAGGAGCGTTATGTTGATTAGAGTATTACGTTTGGGAAAAATATATTAAAGAGTTTTTTTAGAATGTTACGTTAAAAGTACGCTTAAAAGTTTTATAGTGTGTTACATTAGAGTGATACGTATTTTGAATGTTACACTAGAGTGTTACGTTTGGAAAAAGTACATTAAAAAGTTTTTTTGAAGTGTTACATTTAGTAATTTTAATATTATGAGAAAACCCATATTTGTTCCTCAACATATAACATAAGTGGGTTTATGCTTGGCCGTATATATATTTCACACTAAAATGAGCCTTTTGGGTCCATAAAAAAAAATAAAAATAAATAAAAATATAAAAAAGTAAAAAGAAAAAGAAAAAGAAAAGACCAAATAATTTATAAATTCACTATTTGAAATTTATTGATACTTCACCCATAATTTAAAGCCAAAACTTTGAAACCACTCCTAATAAGGTTTTGAAATAGGTAATAACACTTTATTGTTAATATTATTATTTGGTGGTATCAAGCTTGTTGCCATATTGAGTAGGGGTCCGTTTCTATACCATTTTATAGATTACCGTTATTATTGCTTGATTTCATAACATTAATGTGAATAAGAAGTAAAAGGCAACAATCTTATAAGTCAAACTCATCTAATTTTCAAAAATTCTTCATCAAGTTTCTTACATTAATTTACAATAAACGGAATTATAACATATACATCAAATTGCCATAAGTGCTTACATCTTGCAAGGCTAAGGGCCTTGATCACAACAAAATATAATCCTATCCCGGCAATTACGCTCGATAGTTATAAACAAAGTAACATCAAAAGAAGTTTCAGTGTTCCATCTAGAACTCCATTTGCTTTCCAACGAGTTGGAGACACATCTTCTGTAACGCCCCGAAAATAACAACCATAATTCATCTCATGATAATTATTAAATAATAATACAATTATGAATATAGTATCCTTCCATTCATATAATTCCATTTTACAAAGGGTAACACATGCAGTTATACATTCATAAGCCTCCAATCCTGAATCTATGCATGTGCCACAAGTTAATGATATGAAATAAAAGTCAAATAGATATATAAATGCCTTAATGGCTATAATTTTTCAAGACGATGCTTGGTTACAATAAAAATGAGTTTAAACTCAATACAAATAAAGCCCTAGGCTAGTGCAAAATAATTACAACAATAACAAAAGGAAGCTCTTGGCTCCAAGTCGTCCTAAGCTACAGCCTTGACATAGACATATCATCAGCACCTAAAAATGATTTTTCACACAGGGTGAGCTAAAGCCCAGCAGAGATATTTTAGCGCAGTGTATGAATCTTAACAAAGCTATAAGGTGAATGCATATGCAATGCTCTTGCCAAAACATTTTATATCTCTTTCCCAAACCATGCAATGCTAGGTTCATATCACAATTCATAAAATCATTTCCTTTACAATAGAAAACAGGGCAATGGATACAACACTGGAAATCTCTAGATACGTGCATGTAAGTCTGCTATACAGCACTACCAATTGCCATTTTTACCGGTACTAATCGGAAGGCTCGGCACCTAACCGCATGGGTTTCTGAACTTTCACTAAGGACACACAAGCCAACAATAATACCACAACCACACCCCCTACCCAAATTCACCAAGGCATTTACCCATTTTTCTCAAAACAATATACATTATCAATGTGTTAAGTATGCAACGATGCTCAATGCAAATAGATGAGAAATTAGTTTTAATTCTCCTAATTCTCATGTAATTTCTACAACAATCATAATTAGCTTCCACCAATGGCCCAAAATAGATATCTCTAAATAGATAGATAATTTCCAATAAAGATAAACTTTTCAAAATTTCAAGATGAGAGTAATAATACCTATCCAACTCCACCACCATCATCATCATCATTATTCCAATTCCATAAAACTCAACATCATTTTCACTTCCTTTTTAAAAAATCAACCATTCGCAATTTAGGGCAAAAATCCCCCTTTTCTTTATAAATCAATTTCAAGGATAAAAATCCACCATTTCATCATAACTCACCTACATTTACAAACCCACAATCATATTCAAGAACCCCTTTAACAACTTCTCTTTTGATTTTTGAACCAAAACCCTAGATTTTGTTCAAAAATTCCCAAATCACAATATTGTTTAGAAAATCAAATAACTAAGTCAAAAACCGTACAAAAGTGTGGAGAAGTCCCTACCTCAAAGCTAGAATACAAGGAAAAGAGTGGAGAAACCTTGACGAAGCCGAAAATCAACTTGTTCCTATTAAAATGAAGCTCTATGTGAGCTCTACCTTTTTATCAAAAGGACTAGGGTGTAGAGATCAATAGATTAAGAGTATCTGAAGGTTAAAGATGAGTTTTAGAGAGAGAATGTCTAGATTTAGGATTTTGAAATGTTTAGAGAGAGAGAGATATAAAAAAGTGACTCAAAAAGTGAGTTTTACGAACTGATATACGCACAGATCGCTCGAACAACCAAAACACTGCTCGAGCGACCAGACATAATAAGTGAGGCCGCTCGAGCGAACAAAGTGACCACTCAAGCGAAAAACACTACCTCCCAATAGTTTTGCAGACAAAGGCTAACTCCTCGAGAGCAAGAAAAACCGCTTAAGCGAAAAAAAAACACCCTTCCAGTACTTTTGTAGACTCTTTAAACAGTTTGTGTGTAATAGATAGGTAAAATAAAGAATAGTAATGGAGTACATAGATAAAAAATAAATTAAAAAAATAAAAAAATACCTTTTTTTATATTTTAGCTAATAAAAAATAAAGAGTATGATTGGAGTTGCTTTTAGTAATTTATCAATTGCTTTGTAACACAAACTTTACAACTATTTTAGGAACATAAATAATTTCATATAATTAGACACATATGTAAGATAAATGTGTGGAAGCAATGTATAGAAAGTTTATGAACCAAAAAAATTAGCCAAAGTTTTAGATCTATGGTTTATGTTCAAACTTGTTGATGTGGGACCACAGCATGAATAAATCTTAGCCTTTCATCACAAATTTTGGATTTTTTATCTAGTAATGCTAGGGATCTCAGATGTTTTACAAATATTTTTAGCAAAGGTCTCATATGAAACTCACATGGTACCCATATAAGACATTTGATAAAAATATTCGTAAAACATTTGAGATTCTTACCAGTTTTCTTTTTATCTGGGCCTCTAGAACTGCTCATCTGCAGAAGTGGGTTCATATTTGAGGCCTATTTTTTTGGGTCTTATATTTGTATTTTATTATATGAAAAGGTGTTGTGCACTTGAGACTACCATAGAGAACATCAATAAGTCTATGTACAAAGAGATCAAATACAAATGTCTCATTCTATGTTTGGTCTGTATTCCTAATATTACTCAAGAGAACATATCTAGAGCGGAATTTTTTCTATTCTTTTTTGGAATTTTTATTCATAAATCCCTCTTCACTTATTTATGTTTCACTTACGTTGTGTTTGGGAAGAGATTTGGGAAGAGGTTTGCAAAAAGAAAGGGAAAAGATATGTGAAATTATATGAAATGTAGGTATGTTTTGTTCATATTTTACCTACTTTTTTTTATTTCCCTTTCCAAATTCATTTCCAAATGCCGAAACCAAACACAGTGTTAGTCTAAATTTTTTTTTTATGTTCCAATAAGTCCTATGGGTGACATAATTATGAAAATACATAATATTATTCACATTAACAATGTGAATGTTTCGTGATGTGAACATTCACGTTGTCAATGAGAACATTCACACGTCAATGTGAATATTCACATTGTAAAATATGAATGTTCACATTATTAAATTGTTAACCATTTAAAAAATATTTATAAGGACAAAATTGTCCATAAAATATGTGAAATATAAGAATCAGAATTTAATGGATCAAATATCCAAATAATAGGATTTATTAGAATACAAAAATATATTATGAACTAATTGAAATATAAATATTTGAAAAATGATTTCTTAATAAATCTCCCTTATTATTATTATTATTATTATTATTATTATTATTATTATTTTGACGGAGAAATGACTCACTACAACATATAAGAGTTTTAGAAACTAAATTTTTTAGTCTCTAAAAGTGAAAATTTTGTTGCAAAAGACATTTAGGGACCGATTTATATTGTCATGAGGATAGTTGCTAAAAGGTTGTCCCGAAAAGTAAAAAATAAGGGTTTTAGTGATAAAATTTTGAAAATGTCACTAATAAATAGACTCTTAAGAACAAAATAATTTGGTCTCAAAATGATTTATTTTTTGAGACAAAAAATTTGGTCCAAAAAGGATAATAATTTATCACTAATGTTCAATTTTTGTTGCTAAAAATATAATAGCAACACTTTTCGCAACAAAAATATTTGGTCCCTAAAAAATAATTTTTTTCCTTAAATTTTAATCTCTAAAACCATAATTTTTTATAGTCACTATTGAAAGAAATAGTTTGGGGCTGCCAAGCTTACAATAAATTTAAGAAAAAATTATAATTTAAAAAATATTACAAATTCATTGCAAAATTTATAATTTTAATTATTAATATTGATAAAATTTAGGAGAAGAATTAAAAAAAAAAATCTTAAGTTTTGAGTCTTATAACAAAATAAATTCTAAATCTTTAATTTTATCAATTCAAATTCTAGTCTTTTGATTTATTTTCAATCTAAAACATTTGTCTATTTTCATTAAGTAAATTGATAGAAAAATAATATTTTAGTCTTTAAACTCAATGGAAGTGTACGGAAAATGTTTAAAATATTTGTTTTCATTAAATTTAATTATTCAAATACACTTTTTTTAATTATTTTTCTCAATGAAAATAAATAAATGTTTTAAAATGAAAACGAATCAAAATATTAGAATTTGAATTGATAAAATAAAAAATTTAATAATTACTTTGTTAAAAGTTCAAACATTGAAATTTTTGTTATAATTTTTCCTAAAATTTATCATATTGATATTTAATTATTTTTTTAAGAAATACAGACGTGTAATTTTCCCTCAATTTAATAAGAGCCACCATATGACTGGTCAGAACCATAAATAACAAGAGCAAATCAACGCCTTAGCCTCAGATGGGTATTTGGGCTTAATGATGGGTTTATGAGGGGTGATTCCTTTTTATACTCAAATAATAATTTAGTATGTTTAATTTAAAATTTGAAATTTTAGTTCTAATTATATTATAATGTAAATTTATTAATAAAGGCTACACATTAAACTTTAAAATAAAATATATATTTTTTCTCATAGTACACCCAAACTATTTATACATATTTTTCATATTCAACACTCTTCACTTTCTTCCTAAAGTTTCAATTATTTTATGTTCATCTTCTTCCTTGCTTCAAGAATTCAATACAACCATCAAAACTCACAATTATCATCAATAGCATGTTTTCTTATTGTGTTATTATAAATTTTTTTTTTATAATTATTTTGGGTCTTTTTATAAACCAATCAAAGCTTCAGATTCAACAATACAACTTGTCTTTTATATTTCTCTCATAGTAATTTGTTTCTGATTAGTTTCATTTCATTTTGATAACTTTAATTGAATATTGAAATAAAAGTAGTAGTTGCTGTAAAAAATTAAAAAAAAAAAGGGGGAAAAGAAAGAATTGAAGTTTCAACTATTTGGATGATTGCTTTTATCATAAGCTTTAATTGGGTGTATTAGAAATTTTAGGTTTAAGCTTCATAATTTTATTTTTATGAGTTTCCAGGTGAGAATGGTTATCTAACAAAAATGATCTAACATATACAAATAAATCAAAAAAAAAAAAAACCAAAAAAAAAAAAAACAAAAAAACAAAAACAAAAATAAAAACAAAACAAAACAATATTGTCTAAATAGTCTATAAATCATATCTATGAACACGTATATATATTTATTTGATATGATTATATATTAATATTATCATATTGAAAGAGAACAAGGAGGTCAAGATGAATAGAAGCGTGTGTTCCGTTGTCCTCTTTCATTGTTCTTCTTTGCCGGGGTCGTTTGTGAACAAAATGAATAATTATAATGAGAAATATGTTTAAGGATTTTTCAAAGGGATGCAATTTGAGGTTTTGGATCTGTCTATTATTATTATTTTGGTATACCTTGAAGGGTAATTTGAAAAAAAAAAAAAAAAGGTTTATTGAGAGTAAATTGTATCTCTAAATAATTTAATAAGATGTATTAAGAAATTAAGCATACTTAGGCTTCGTTTGGGAAGAGGGGTTGGGTTGGGTTGGGTTTGGGGCTATTTTAGCCAAAAAAAATAAAATAGACTTTTTAGCCCAATAAGACAAAATATCTCATCCAATTCATAATCATTACATTATTTCTCTCAGAAAAAGTTAAAAAAGCAAAAAAAAATCCTTCCCAAACGAGGCTTTTTATCCGCAAGCTAAAATAGCTAAAAAGTCAACCCACTTTCCAAAAGAACACTAAATGATTTTTTGGGTGCAAATCTTTGCTTGCTTAGAGTTTTCCAAAAACACTTTTTAGAAAATTCTCCTTCCTTAATTTTCGTATTTTTTTATTTTTACTGATTTTTTTTAATATTTTAAGTAATTTTTTTAATTTTTAGACATATCTAGCATAAACATACCTAATAAGTAAAAAATTAATGAAAAAACCTTTTAAAAATTCACTAAATACCAAAAATACAAAAAAAAAAAAAAAACGAGAATTCAGTACATCATTTGTATTTTGATGTATTTATTAATTTTTTAAAATATTTTTTCACAAATTTTTTACTTTTTAGATATATCTAAGTAAGGTGCATTAAAAAAATAAAAAAATTGTTCAAAATTTTAAAAAATATTCATTAAAAACATGAAAACAAAAAAATTCAATTTTTAAAAAACTTAATTCAAAAAACTCAAACCAAACACATTAATATCAGGCCGGGCTTAAATCATACTGGCCTCACTCTTTCACCTAGCCTCAGCATAAGGGACTGGACTGGGCTAGTCCAACCTCGGGTCAGACTTAATCTGGCCTATTGGCTATGAGTTTTTTCTAGAGGCATATGCCAGAGTTTAGTTGCTACAAAAACATGCAGATCAGAATTGTGCAATCATATATATATATATATATATATTTATATAAATTAGCACGTTATAGTGACCTCGGTCTTTTTCCTTTAGATTATTGTATCCGGACTTAGGTTCCGTGGATCCGGTCAGTATATATTGGTTGTTGTCGTCCTTTAATCTCTTTGTATTTGAGTTATAGGATGTGTTGGGCGAGTCTGTTACAAGTCGGTTGAGTTTAGATGCCAAAACTAGTTGCCCAGATTTTGACCTGTCCGCTCGAGCGGGAGTTTGACGCTCGAGCGGGGATTCTTTTGTTGCTTGTCCGCTCGAGCGGGGGTTTTGGTGCTCGAGTGGGATTATCACCCATCCAGTATTTCCTGTGCAGTGTTGGACGCTCGAGCGTGGGATTGGACGCTCGAGCGGAAATGTGTGAGTGCCGCTCGAGCGGGGACCTGGTTCTGCAAAAGTACTGGGAGTGCGTATTCGACGCTCGAGCGGGAGTTTGGACGCTCAAGCGGGGAGTCGACTACATCAGTCCCGCTCGAGCGGGGAGTCGACTACATCAGTCCGTGATTTCACTTTTTGGATCACTTTTTGACCTACTTTTCTTTCTTAACTTTTAAAAACCGCCCCTTGAGAGTCTCTCTCTCTCTAAACCTGCCTTCTCTCTAAGAATTGATCTACCTAGGGTGAGTATCTAACCTTAGTCCTTTATTAAAAAGATAGAGTGAGTCAAGGGCTTCCATTTAATCTGAACGTTTGGTGGTTTGGAGCACTTTGGAATTTAGGTCTTCATCTTCGTCTTCTCCATTCGGGTTATTTTCTTCGAGGTAGGGATTTCCTACTCCATCCTATAAGTTTTGTTCTAAGTTTTGGTATTTTGATATGTTGGGAGTACTATGGTAATTTTGGGAAAAACCCTAGTTGTATTAATAAATTAATTTGTATAATTAATTTAAGGAAATTGGGGAAATTGGTTAAATGCATGAAATTGAGGAATTCATTGATTAAATGGTGTAGTTGGATAATTAAAATCACTCGCCTATTGAATTGTTGATATATTTATTTCCAGTCTAGAAATAACTGTTTTGGGCTATCGGTGGAGGATAGTCGTGTTTGTTGTAGACATTGCATGTGGATTAGGGAAAATTGAAACTAATCAATTTGTTTAAGTCATAAATTTAGACTATTGAATTAATACAGAAATTACATGTATTGATTGAGCATTGCACATGCATATTGTTTGGGAGGAGATAGGGGATGTACTCCACGGTTTAGGGGAAGATAGGGGATGGACCTCTAAACCGGATTTTGTTTGGGAGGAGATAGGGGATGGACTCCATTAGCATCACTATTATGTGTGCTTATTATATTGAAGTGTTTTTACATGTTATTGATACAGCACTACAATGTGTATCAAACGGGAAGTATGGAGTGTTTTGATATGAGCCTGAGTCTCATTTGTTTTGTTGATATTGAAAGTAATGTGGATATGATATATATTTCACTGTTGTAAGTTTGGCCAGGTTCTGAGCCATGTTAATAATAATGGAAAGTGAAATATGTCTTAGACATTAGTGTCATGAGACTGTATAATGATACAATTGATTATCTTGGTTAACCATCTATTGAATGCTATAGCTTTATTCAATGCTTATATTTGGTTTAGTATTTTTCTACTGGGCTGTGGCTCACCCTTTATGGGAACATCATTTTCAGGTTCAGGTGATAAGCTACCTCCAAGGACTTAGCTTGGAAGGATTTGACTTTTAGATTTTAAAGACTATCTTCAGTTAGTTGTTTTGATTTGATAGTACATGTAAACATTCAAGCCTAGGGCTTTACTTGTATTTGAGTTAGAACTCATATTTTTGTGTCCAAGTGTTGGCTTGGAAAGATGTAAGCCCGTAGGGCATTTAATTTGCTGTTACATGTAATGCTTTTATTTAGAAATACTCTGATGAATGAGATAATGAATTGTTTACTTTAAATATTGCATGTCAGTGACAAATATATAATGAGTCTATTTTGAGGGCGTTACAACTTGGTATCAGAGCGTACCGGGGTTGAATACTTTGGGTACGTGGGAAGTGATTAGTATCACAATGGGTTCGTCTCGTTTGATAGAGACTTAGTGAAATGTTATATGCTTATATGATAATATGTTTATGTGATTATGTGGGTATGGAACGTAGTTTCTAGGATATTAATTGGACCCTTGAGTTTCTAGTAGTCTTGTTGGAAAGGCACTTGATCAATGCTGCTTCCAACCGGAACTATAGTGACGCTTCGGGACTAGTATCATCCAGGAATGAAATTCGTAGGTGCTTATGTGATTATGTGCTTATGTGGAATGAATTATTGTTATTCAATGCATTAGGACGCAAGTGTTTAGCTTCGGCACATTTATTAATGTGCTAACGTCTTTGTTTTCTTTATTAGGATGTCAGGACGAGGACGAGGGCGTGGTAGGCGTGGTAGGCCGGGTAGGCAGGAGGTGCCTGTGCCAGAGGAGGTTCCGGTAGTACAGGAGGGAGTTGGCCAGGCCAATGTGGCCGAGCCAGTAGGCCAGCAGGCTATGGGCGCTCTAGCCCGAGAGATAGCAGGGCATTCAGGGAGTCAGTAGGCATTCTCAGAGCTGAGAATCAAGCGCGGGTTGTTGTTGCGGATGCAGGACCTTCCTTTCTGAAGAGGGAGTTCTTCCGATCTAACCCGGATGAATTTGTGGGTGATCCTAAAGAGCCACTTAAGGCAAATGAATGGCTCGAACAGACAACGAAGACGTTTGAGATGCTTGGCATCGAAGACGAGGGGTTGAAAGTGACCTTGGCATCTTTCCAGCTGAAGGGGGATGCGGGTCAGTGGTGGAAGTTCACTAAAGGTCGTATAGGAGGTACATGGGAGGCTTTTGTGAATGCTTTCCAGGAGAGGTTCTTATCTCCAGCAGTTAGGGAGAAGCTGAGAGACCAGTTCTGCCAGCTTAAGCAGTCGAGTTCTTTAGTGGCCGAGTTTGAGGCTGCATTTACTAGCTTGTCCAGGTTTGCACTTGAGTTGGTGGCGTCTGAGGAACACCGTTGTATCGAGTTTGAGAAGAAGTTGAGGCGTGGCCTCAAACTACGAGTTGGGGGAACTATGATTCGGGATTATGGGCGTATGGTCGATGCTGCAGCCCACATGGAAATCATGATGCAGGAGGAGGAGGAAGGACAGAAGGACTCCAAGATGAGTCAAGATGGTCAGAGTGATGGTAGGAGACAGAAGGGTTTTAATCCTCAGCAGTCTCAGGGTAGCTTTTCTAGATCGACTTTTCCTGTGCCGAGCGCTAGTTCGGGGAAAGGCAGTCAGGGAGACATTACCTGTTTCAAGTGTGGCCAGCTGGGCCACAAGTCTCCAGTTTGTCTTCAAAGGGGAGGAGTGCAGAGAGCAGCATCATCTTCGGCTCGATCTCAGAGCCAGAGTCAGGGTAGAGGCCAGCCACTCTCGTGTTATCAGTGTGGTCAGCCAGGGCATATGAAGAGGTATTGCCTGCAGTTGGGTGGCACACCTGGTGCATCTGGTTTGAGGCAGATTCAGGGTCAGCAGCCAGCTCAGTCGGGTCAGGCCTCGAGGGCCAATCAGGGGGCTTCATCGTCCCAGTCGGTGCAGCAATCTTATGCTCCTAGGGGTGAGCAGGTTGATCAAAGGTCTTCTGGGCGCGTGTACGCTGTTACCGCGCAGGATCTTGTGCCAGAATCATCAGTTGTGAGAGGTACCTTCTTGTTTTGTAACTCGGTGGCTAGTGTTTTGATTGATACGGGTGCATCTCATTCCTTTGTGTCTGCTGCATTTGCATCTGTTTTGGAGTTGGAGTTAGCGCAGTTAGCATCCCCTATTTGTGTAGTGTCACCTCTTGGGGGTGAATTAATCTTGAAACAAGGTGTCAGGGGTTGTGATATAGAGGTCACCGATCATAGACTTCCGTTTCCTTTTGTAATTATGCCCATGAAGGGCTTTGATGTTATTTTGGGTATGGACTGGTTATCGTCATACCGGGCAGTAATTGATTGCTACCGCCAGAGGGTCACTTGTTGTACCGTGAGCGGGGAATGTTTTCATTTTCTGGAGGACCGGGGTTGGTAGTGTTTTGCCACCGGGGTATGATTCGCGAGGGCGAAGTGAGCTTAGTGGTCTACTTGCTAGCTTTGAAAGTGGTGAGTGTAATGAGACCCAGACTGTGTTGCCAAGAGTGGTTTGCGAGTACTCGGACGTCTTTCCCAAGGACCTTGTTAGTTTGCCACCTCACAGAGAGATTGAGTTCTCTATTGACTTAGTGCCCGGCACGGCGCCGATTTCTATGGCACCTTATCGTTTTGCCCCAGCTGAGTTAGTTGAGTTGAAGATCCAACTCCAGGAGTTGCTAGATAAGGGCTTTATACGTCCTAGTGTTTCGCCATGGGGAGCACCGGCCCTCTTTGTTAAAAAGAAAGGGGGTGCTTTGAGACTTTGTATAGATTACCGGAAATTGAATCGGGCTACGGTTAAGAATAAGTACCCTATGCCTCGCATAGATGATCTGTCCGATCAGTTGAAGGGTTCCCGTTGTTTCTCGAAGATAAACTTGAGATCGGGTTATCATCAGTTGAGAGCCAGGGAGGAGGATATTCCGAAGACGGCATTCCGTACGCGGTATGGCCACTATGAGTTTTTGGTGATGCCATTTGGGCTCACCAATGCACCGGCAGTATTTATGGATTTGATGAACCGGATATTCCGGAAATTTTTAGATCGTTTTGTAGTCGTCTTCGTGGACGACATCCTTATCTATTCACCTTCTGAGGAGAAGCACAAGGAACACTTGAGAGTGGTGCTTGAGTTACTTAGAGCCCATAAGCTTTATGCTAAGTTTGAGAAGTGTGAGTTCTGGCTAGAAGAGGTCAAGTTCTTAGGCCATGTAGTTTCTGGGGAAGGAGTGTCTGTTGATACATCCAAGACTGAGGCAGTGCAAGATTGGGCACAGCCTAAGAGTGTGTTTGAGATCCGCAGTTTTCTGGGGTTAGCTGGGTATTATCGCCGGTTTGTGAAGGATTTCTCCAGGTTAGCTTCACCTTTGACTAGTTTGACTCGGAAGGAAGTCAAGTTTGTATGGAGTGAGACTTGTGAAAAGTCGTTCCAGGAGTTGAAAGTTAGACTGACCACTGCTCCAGTCTTGATTATTCCGGAGAGGAGGTTGGGTTATGCAGTTTATTGTGACGCCTCACGAGAGGGTCTGGGTTGTGTGTTGATGCAAGAAGGGAAAGTAGTTGCCTATGGCTCACGTCAGTTGAAAATTCACGAGAAGAATTACCCTACGCATGATTTAGAGTTAGCAGCTGTGATATTTGCCTTGAAGATTTGGAGGCACTATCTTTATGGTGAGAGGTTCGAGGTATTCTCGGATCATAAGAGTCTGAAATATCTATTTATACAGAAAGACTTGAACTTGAGGCAGAGGAGGTGGATGGAGTTTATTGAGGATTATGACTTCGAGTTGCATTATCATCCGGGGAAGGCCAATGTGGTGGCCGATGCCCTTAGCAGGAAATCTGTTGGTGACATAGCTAGTATAGCTATCCGGGAATGGGAGATGTTGGGTGCACTTAGGGAGTTTGATTTGCTTCTGGGCGAATCCGTTGAGGCTGCGGCCTTGTTTTCTGTTGTTGCTCAGCCTACACTTGTGACTCGAGTGTTAGAGGCTCAGAGGGGTGACCTTGAGGTAGAATCCCTCCGTGAGAAGATTTCCGGTGGGAAGGTTGAGAAGGGTTTGACGATGTATCCCGACCTGAGTGTGAGATACCAAGACCGTCTGTTTGTGCCGGAGTCTTGTCGAGAAGAGGTACTCCGAGAGTTTCATCATTCACACCTTGCGGTGCATCCGGGAGGCACTAAGATGTACCGGGATTTGGGTCGCCAGTTTTGGTGGCGGGGTATGAAGAGAGATGTGGCAGCTTTCGTGTCTAAGTGCCTTACTTGTCAGCAAGTGAAGGCCAAGCATCAAAGGCCAGCGGGTTTGTTACAACCCTTGTCTATTGCCGAGTGGAAGTGGGAGCATGTCACTATGGACTTTGTTGTAGGCCTTCCGAGGACTCAGCGGGGTAGTGACGCCATTTGGGTGGTTGTAGACCGGTTGGCGCACTTCATTCCTATGCGCGTGAGAGATTCGGTAGACCATCTTGCCGACTTGTATATTCGGGACATAGTGAGATTGCACGGGGTCCCAGTGACGATCGTCTCGGATAGAGATCCTCGTTTTACTGCTAGGTTGTGGCAGAGTTTGCAGAGTGCCTTGGGCACCAAGTTGACCTTTAGTACGGCTTATCATCCGCAGACTGATGGGCAGTCCGAGCGTACTGTTCAGATCCTTGAGGATATGCTTCGGGGTTGTGTCCTTGACTTTAGTGGGACGTGGGAGAAGTACTTACCATTGGTGGAGTTTGCCTACAACAACAGCTTTCAGTCTAGTATCGGTATGGCACCGTTTGAGGCCTTGTATGGCCGACCGTGTAGGTCTCTAGTTTGTTGGGCCGAGGTGGGTGATGCACCTTTGTTGGGTCCGGAGTTAGTTAGGGAGACGACGGAGAAGGTTGAGCTTATCCGTAGGAGGCTTGTTACAGCCCAAAGTCGCCAAAGGAGTTATGCCGACCGTCGGAGGAGGCCTTTAGCGTTTGAGGTAGGTGATCATGTCTTTTTGAAGATATCACCTAGGCGAGGCTTGATGAGGTTTGGGAAGAGTGGGAAGTTATCCCCTCGGTTTATTGGTCCTTTTGAGATCCTTGAGAGAATTGGCGAGGTTGCTTATCGGTTAGCTTTACCGCCGCAGTTGTCCGGAGTTCATGACGTGTTTCATGTGAGTATGCTTCGGAAGTATGAGCCGGATCCATCACATGTGTTGGATTGGACCGATTTAGAGGTAGATGAGGATGCCTCGTATGAGGAGAGACCGGTCCGGGTCTTGGATATGCGGGATCAAGTCTTGCGAGGCAAGACCATTCCTTTGGTAAAAGTTTTGTGGAAATATCACGGGGTGGAGGAAGCCACTTGGGAACGTGAGTTGGAAGTCCGCGAGAAATATCCAGACATGTTTATCGATTTGTAATCTTGTATTTAGATTTTGAAATATTGTTGAACTTTAGAGCTTTATATATGTCTTAAGCTGTAAAACATTGAGAATGTTTTGGTTAATGGAAATATTTTGGAACTTGTCTCGAAATGGAAGTTTAATAGAACATTGCATATGTTGAATATATTGAAAATTGTTGAAATTGAAAGAAAATTGCATAGTGTTAATGCAGGTGGAAATATATGTTATTTTACATATTGAGAAATGCCTCTTGATAAGAGATGAAATGGCCGGTGTTGGGTCAAGTTGTTTATTTTGAGTTATCATATTGTTGGAATTTGAGAAAAACTTGTTTTCGAAACCTTATGCTTAATTTCGGGGACGAAATTCTTTTAAGGAGGGGAGGTTATAGCGACCCCGGTCTTTTTCCTTTAGATTATTGTATCCGGACTTAGGTTCCGTGGATCCGGTCAGTATATATTGGTTGTTGTCATCCTTTAATCTCTTTGTATTTGAGTTATAGGATGTGTTGGGTGGGTCTGTTACAAGTCGGTTGAGTTTAGATGCCAAAACTAGTTGCCCAGATTTTGACCTGTCCGCTCGAGCGGGAGTTTGACGCTTGAGCGGGGATTCTTTTGTTGCTTGTCCGCTCGAGCGGGGGTTTTGGTGCTCGAGTGGGATTATCACCCATCCAGTATTTCCTGTGCAGTGTTGGACGCTCAAGCGTGGGATTGGACGCTCGAGCGGAAATGTGTGAGTGCCGCTTGAGCGTGGAGTTGGACGCTCGAGCGGGGACCTGGTTCTGCAAAAGTACTGGGAGTGCGTATTCAACGCTCGAGCGGGAGTTTGGACGCTCGAGCGGGGAGTCGACTACATCAGTCTGTGATTTCACTTTTTGGATCACTTTTTGACCTACTTTTCTTTCTTAACTTTTAAAAACCGCCCCTTGAGAGTCTCTCTCTCTCTAAACCTGCCTTCTCTCTAAGAATTGATCTACCTAGGGTGAGTATCTAACCTTAGTCCTTTATTAAAAAGATAGAGTGAGTCAAGGGCTTCCATTTAATCTGAACGTTTGGTGGTTTGGAGCACTTTGGAATTTAGGTCTTCATCTTCGTCTTCTCCATTCGGGTTATTTTCTTCGAGGTAGGGATTTCCTACTCCATCCTATAAGTTTTGTTCTAAGTTTTGGTATTTTGATATGTTGGGAGTACTTTGGTAATTTTGGGAAAAACCCTAGTTGTATTAATAAATTAATTTGTATAATTAATTTAAGGAAATTGGGGAAATTGGTTAAATGCATGAAATTGAGGAATTCATTGATTAAATGGTATAGTTGGATAATTAAAATCACTCGCCTATTGAATTGTTGATATATTTATTTCCAGTCTAGAAATAACTGTTTTGGGCTATCGGTGGAGGATAGTCGTGTTTGTTGTAGACATTGCATGTGGATTAGGGAAAATTGAAACTAATCAATTTGTTTAAGTCATAAATTTAGACTATTGAATTAATACAGAAATTACATGTATTGATTGAGCATTGCATATGCATATTGTTTGGGAGGAGATAGGGGATGTACTCCACGGTTTAGGGGAAGATAGGGGATGGACCTCTAAACCGGATTTTGTTTGGGAGGAGATAGGGGATGGACTCCATTAGCATCACTATTATGTGTGCTTATTATATTGAAGTGTTTTTACATGTTATTGATATAGCACTACAATGTGTATCAAACGGGAAGTATGAAGTGTTTTGATATGAGCCTGAGTCTCATTTGTTTTGTTGATATTGAAAGTAATGTGGATATGATATATATTTCACTGTTGTAAGTTTGGCCAGGTTCTGAGCCATGTTGATAATAATGGAAAGTGAAATGTGTCTTAGACATTAGTGTCATGAGACTGTATAATGATACAATTGATTATCATGGTTAACCATCTATTGAATGCTATAACTTTATTCAATGCTTATATTTGGTTTAGTATTTTTCTACTGGGCTGTGGCTCACCCTTTATGGGAACATCATTTTCAGGTTCAGGTGATAAGCTACCTCCAAGGACTTAGCTTGGAAGGATTTGACTTTTAGATTTTAAAGACTATCTTCAGTTAGTTGTTTTGATTTGATAGTACATGTAAACATTCAAGCCTAGGGCTTTACTTGTATTTGAGTTAGAACTCATATTTTTGTGTCCAAGTGTTGGCTTGGAAAGATGTAAGCCCGTAGGGCATTTAATTTGCTGTTACATGTAATGCTTTTATTTAGAAATACTCTGATGAATGAGATAATGAATTGTTTACTTTAAATATTGCATGTCAATGACAAATATATAATGAGTCTATTTTGAGGGCGTTACACACATCATCCGTATTATGCACGGAATAATTATAGATATTTATATGTGTTTTAAATTTTTTTTAATATATAAATTATGTTTTTTAAGATTTTATAAAAAAGAGATAACTTCAATCATACAAATCACATTTTTTTTAATGCTATCTAACTACAATCACATTTTTCTCATAATAAAAAAAAATAATTGAAAAAAAAACCATTAAAATAGTAAATAAAAAGGTTATTTAGAACCATTGAACAAACTACAATCACATTTTTCTTTTTGTGGGTGTTCATGTTTATCTAACTTCAATCATATTAAAAAAATCAAATTATAAACAAAAATAGATAACTTCAATCATACAAATCACAAATTTTTTAATGCTATCTAACTACGATCATATTTTTCTCATAATAAAAAAAAATAACTTTTAAAAAAGAACCATTAAAATAATAAATAAAAAGATTATTTAAAAGCATTGAACAAACTACAATCACATTTTTATTTTTGTGAGTGTTTATGTTTATCTTACTTTAATCATATTAAAAAAATCAAACTATAAACAAAAAGAGATAATTTCCATCATACAAATCATAATTTTTTTAATGCTATCTAACTACAATCATATTTTTCTCATAATAAAAAAAATTGAAAAATAAAACCATTAAAATAGTAAATAAAAAGATTATTTAGAAATATTGAACAAATTACAATCACATTTTTCTTTTTGTGAGTGTTTATGTTTATCTAATTTCAATCATATTAACAAAATTAAATTATAAACAAAAGGAGATAACTTCAATCATACAAATCACATTTCTTTTAGTGCTATCTAACTACAATCACATTTTTCTCATAATAAAAAATAATAATTTAAAAAAAGAATCATTAAAATAGTAAATAAAAAGATTATTTAGAAGCATTGAACAAACTACAATCACATTTTTCTTTTTGTGAGTATTTTAACTTCAATCATATTAAAAAAATCAAATTATAAACAAAAGGAGATAACTTCAATAATACAAATCACAATTTTTTTAATGCTATCTAACTACAATGACATTTTTCTCATAATAAAAAAAATAATTGAAAAAAAATAACCATTAAAATAGTAAATAAAAAAGATTATTTAGAACCATTGAACAAACTACAATCACATTTTTCTTTTTGTGAGTGTTTATGTTTATCTAACTTTAATCATATTAAAAAATAAAATTACAAACAAAAGGAGATAACTTTAATCATACAAATCACAATTTTTTTTAATGCTATCTAATCATCATCAATAATTAAAAAAATCAATCACAAATTAAATCAATTGATAATTAAAAAACACAATAATTTATTTTTCAAAAAATATAGTGAGTTAAAAAGATCAATTACAATTTTTTTGGGGTCAAAATACAATCTAATCATCATCAATAATTGATACATTATGTGACCCTAATGAGTACACTCCATTTTGTTTTTCAAAAAACACAGTGAGTTAAAAATCAAATCATAAATTAAGTGAATTAATAGTTAAAAAAACACAATATTTTTTTTTCAAAAAACACACAGTGAGTTAAAAAAAATCAATTACAATTTTTTTTTTCAAAATACAATCTAATCATTATCAATAATTGGTACTTTAAAAATCAAATTAGAAAAAAAAAATCAAATCAAGTCAAAAATATTTTTATGCTATCTAACTACAATCATATTTTTTTCATAAATAATTGTAACGAAAAATCATTAAAAGAGTAAATAAAAGATTAAATCACATTAAAATAAAGAACCATTAAACAAACTACAATCACATCACATCTTTCTCATAATAATAAAAAAAATAAATGAAAAAATGAACCATTGACTAACTACAATCACATTAAAAAAAAAAAGAACCATTAAACTAACTACAATCACATTTTTTTCTTTGTGAGTATTTATATTTATCTAACTTCAATCATAGTAAAAATAAAATTAAAATAGTAAATAAAAAGATAAATAACATTAAAAAAAAAAAACTACAACAATCATATTAAAAAAAGAGCTATTGAACAAACTACAATCACATCACATTTTTCCTATAGTAAAATAAATAAATGAAAAAAAAAACCTATTAAACTAACTACAATCACATTAAAAAAAAGAATCATTAAACTAATTATAATTACATTTTTCTCTTTGTGAGGGTTTATATTTATCTAATTTCAATCATATTAAAAAATCAAAAACAAAATTAAAATAGTAAATAAAAAGATTAAATAACATTAAAAAAAATCATTGAACTAACTACAACAATCATATAAAAAAAAAGAGCCATTGAACAAACTACAATCACATCACATTTTTCTTATAATAAAATAAATAAATGAAAAAAAAGAACTATTAAACTAACTACAATCACATTAAAAAAAAAGAATCATTCAACTGATTATAATCACATTTTTCTGTTTGTAAGGGTTTATATTTATCTAACTTCAATCATATTAAAAAATCAAATTATAATTTTTTATTCGCTAGACAAATCACAAATATTTTTATGTGCCATCTAACTACGATATTAAAACAGTAAACAAAGGAAAAGTCAAGAAGGACAAAACAAAAAGAATACTTACTTTTGCATACATGGTCACTGATGTTGAAAGTGTAGAAGTGAGAAGCCAAGAAGGAGAAAACAAAAAGGAGACTCACTGTTTGCAATAGGTATGTGAAAAGTTAAAAAAAAATGTATATATTGGAGAAGTTAAAAAGACTTGGAAAAATTTAATAAGTGCTAAGTTTTTTTTTTTTTTTCAAAAAAAAAATCAAAACACTAAGAAATTAAGGTTCAGATATTGGAACTCCCACAAAACTTGTGGGTTAGAGATAGATATAAATAAATCGATAGATAGAGATATAAATATTTATATTTGTTTTAAATTTTTTTTGATATACAAATTATTTATTTTGGAAAAGGTACTGCAGTAATTATGAGAGAAGTTAAAAAGTCTTGTGGGTTGCGAGAAGTTAATAAATGCTAAGGTTAATTTTTTTTTTAAAAACAAAAAATTAAAAAATTGGGATTGACATATTGAAGCTCCTACAGGCCTTGGGGTTAAAAACCCCCTTTTACTTAATATATAGTATAGATAAGTAATGTTTTTACCTTTTCTAAGTGGCATATTTTAGGGAGAAGCACCAACAAATCCCAAATGATGAACTTATACACTGATTAGTCTTGGGTTTTTTTCTGTTTAACCAATAGGTCCTAACGTTTGGAAAATGTCAACGTTATCCTCAATAAATTGTGTTTGAAAGTTTGAATTGGGGCGAAAATGGGTATTTAGTGTTAGTAAAATTACTGATTTAGGCATGGAGCGCACTATAGGCGTTTTTACTTTTTCCCTCGTTTTCCATCGAAACTTCTAGTCTCTGTAAGGAAACATCGACGGTTGACATTCCCAAACTTGAAACATTGCCATTCCTAATGTTTGAAACTGAAATTGGGTATTCGAGTATATCAAAATTTTATTTCGACGTTAGAACATTGTGTGAATGCCAAAAACCCTAAAGAAAAACATTAGGGTTGTAGTGTTCGAAACGATGTTGCGTCACCCGCAGCGGCACTGCAAATATTAACGGAAGGTGGGTCACAGAGTTGATTATAGGGAAGGAGGAACGTGTTTTATATACATCACTTCAATTCCGAGCGCTGTCAGATCTACTAACGATGACAATGCAGGGCGAAGGTGTGTTTTCATTTTTCATTTGGTGATTTTGAAGGTTATGTATGATTATGGGCATCCAAATGTGTGAAGGTGTGTTAATTGCTGAATGTAACATGATTGACTGATGTGAACCACATTTCTTGGATTAGGGCATATGTCTGACACATGTTATGATAATAGATTACATAGTAGTGTACATGTTTGAACTTCGAAACTGTGTGGTGGTGGTATAGGGAATCAAATATTGGGATATGTCCATGTAACAGGGGAGGGTTATGATGTAATTGTCCATGGTAGTCATGGAATGTATGATGAACACTAGTAGTCTTGATGTTACCTAATAAGTTCATTGTTTGTTTTTGTCAACACATTGGCCGAAATGGTAGTGAAATGGTGAGAATTGGTTAACATTTGTATGATGTCAGGTCAAAACCGACATCGATGCATGCTGAAGGTTTGTTACGTTATTCAATTTGAAAAATTAAAGGCCACGTAAGTTTGTTTGTACGGTTTTGGGTTGCCAAATTTGTAATTGTTTGTTATTTGTTTGACGTATACGCTTTTGATGATGTTTTCCACATTTTTTGGATTAGGGCATATGTCGCACACAGTTGAATTGAAACTCATGTAGTAAATTACGAAATAGTAGTAATGGACGGTTTGAGAAAGAACATTCACTCGATGTGACATAAACTTATTAGTTGTTTTTTAGACATTGCCTGGAATGGTAATGAATTTTAAGGCCTTGTCTAACGTTAATATGATTCTGGTATGCGTGTAACATTTGAAAAACAAATATGTGTCTAACACACAATTAAACTTTGATATGTGTGTAACATTTGTTAAACTGTGATATGTGTGTAACATTTGTTAAACAGATAGAGTTATCGTGTCAATTTGGTTCAGGAATGTTAATTGCAATGTCCAATTAGTTTTTTGCATTAATGTTTTGTCATGACATGTTGCCACACGATCGTAACACACAATTTTTCCTAATTGTTGCAGTGAATGGTCGACAACAGACCCCTCGTAAGGCAAGTGGTATATGCACGCGGGGTTCCCCGCTGAAAGAATGGACGTCAACACAACTTGTAGTCAGAAAACAATTGAAGTTGCCATTGAAGTGTACGAAAGCACAATCAAATGTGGGAAGCAAGACGCATATCGACACAACGAAGCTTATGTACTGTTCAAACATTGCTGGTGTAATCAAGACAGTTCTTGAGGTGAACTTAGATGAGAGATACATCCGGCAGCTTAAAAGAACACCATTTTGGCTGATGATTGAATCTATCTGGACAAACAATTTGCAAGCAAATACATTTAAGAAGTGTGATGAAACCGTATACCGGATCATCCAAACATATAATCCAAGAGACGAAAATTTTTACGTTGGAGGGCATGGGTTGGCGCTCCGTAACAGCGACATCCGACTGATTTTTGGGATTCAATGTAGCAAGGACAAGTTGGATGTATCGTCATCACCGAAACCAACATCAGATTTCATGCAACGGAGGTGCCCCACCGTCGGACGAATATCGTGCAAGCTCGTAAAAGATTTGCTATTTGACGCGTTGAAGGGAAGAACTGAACGTGATGAGGAAGATGTAGCGAAGCTTCTATGTCTCTACATTTGTGGTAAGCTGTTTTTTGCAACTACCGGCGAATCAATTGGTTGGTCTCTCGTCCATGTGATTGACGGGCTGGATACGTTGCGAAACTATGACTGAACAGCAACCGTACGCAGCACTCTCATTAATTCCCTCAACGATTTCCACATCAGGCCTGAGAAGGTCACCGGCTGCGTTGTTGTGCTGTTGGTATGTTAATTACACATCCCGTTCACATTGACCTTGTGCTGGCATCAGTTGTCCAATCAATGATTGTGTTTCATAATACAACTAATGTTGCATATTATTTTGTGTTGTAGTTTATGATTTGTGAACACACAAATCTCATAGAACCAGAGTGCCAAGCTGCGATCCCAAGATTTTGTAAGTGGAACGTTAGATTGCTCATATGTAAGATCAAAGGGCTGGAATTGACATCAGCAGAATCGTTGCAGGTAAAATTTGAAATTGTTGTTGTCCTGTCAACAAAATTTGAAACAGTGTTTGTTTGATCTACATCGTATAATACACTGAGTTTAGCATGGCAGGTGAACTATGACAAGCTGTGCGGGACTATACTTGAGCGATACACTTTGAGTGTACCAAATGATGACCAAGTTCCAGTACGAAATGAAAACGCTGAGTTTGTGGTACAGATGGAGGACCAAATGAATGAAATAGGCAATGTTGTTGTTGAATTGGAAAATATAGAGGCAAGCTTTGATTGTTGGAAGCCAGACTCGCCAAACGGTGGTCATGTTGACAGTGAGCCCCTACGTTAGGGCGTTGAAGGAGTTAGCAAAGTGGTGCAGCAGAAAGGAAAACGTAGTGGGAGGGTCTTTGCACTAGAGGATAGTTTGCCGAACCTGTTTCCCGACCTACTTGAATTGTCATCACACCTACAGCAGATGGTGATAGGGACGGCGAACGTTTAGAAGCAGACCTGGGAAACACGTTACTAAAAAACAAGGAGCTAGAAGACGGTAACAGAAGGAAATCAGTTCCGATTAATGAATTGGAGGCACGAGTGGACGTTATGGAACGTATAATTGGAACGAAAGCCGTTAACTTGTTCATTGGGTTCGAGAACGTTGTTACTGAAAAAGATGCAGAGATAGCGCGATTGGGTGCATTGTTCACACAGTTGGATGGGAATGTAGCAATGTTACAAGACCAAGTCGATGACCATGAAACGCATGCAGTGACACAATCAGCTACAAATATTGAATCCAGCAAAAGGCAACCAAGTGAAGACCAATTAGAAAAGTATGGTAGCTGTAATGACAGCCACGTTAGTCGAACTGAACGCAACAATTTGGACAAAACACTGATAAGCAAGCCCACAATACCAATGGGGGCAGTGTGTATTGAGGTAGGAGACGCAGTGGAGGTTGATTCTCCATTGAAAAAAACACCTTCAGAAATTCATTGTGTCAGTGGCTCGCAACGATGTGCAGCTGTAGTGTTCATACACCCATTTGTAGATTGTGCAGGGGGCGTGGGGGGGGAATGAAAATGCAAATTTGGCTGACACTATAGGGGCAGCCGAGGGTCTGCAGAGTAATGTTGTTGCAGTGTCGTCATTAGTTCGCTGTGTTAAGAACAAGCCGAGGCGCGAGCTACAGTTGGCTGATTATGAATACCCGAAGGTGGTTGGGCGTGAGAGACAGGTTACAAAAATTTGTAACGTCCCTGTGCTGCGGCAGCGATATATTGTTAAAATTGACGAAGTGGATCACGAACGGAAAACATGGAATGGATTTGGTATGACTCACAGGGACATCGTGTGGACAATGTTGTCTGAAGATGATCAACAACGATTGAAAGACGTATACAGTTTTCACGGAGATGGGTAATGCAATTGTTGGTAATGAAAGTGGTGGCGACGTGTTTTCGATTTAATATAAAGTGTACTAACTGGTTGTGGGTTTAAAAATGCAGGCCTGTTATCTGAGACGGTGGAGAAAATGGGATGCGTGTCTACTTTTCTGATATTCAGGCATTGGTCCAACAATCATGTGCAAGCGGGAAGGTTAGTGTTGTAATAACCTTGGGTTGGGTGGGGGGGAAGTTGTGTACTATATTATGTAATATATATTGGATGTTGGTACGTATTTTAACAGTGTGCATTTTATTATTGGCAGGTAATCGATGTGTATGCAGCAATCCTAACAGTTTTGCAACGTAATTGTGCTGATGAAAACAACAATGTGGATAACTGTTATTTTTTTTAGCAGCATTTGTGCGGCATAAATTGACAAGCTGCTGTAGATGGTATGGTGTTGTGTGTTGGATGATACTAACAAATTTGAAATTAAAATGGCAGGACATGACGCGAAATCCTAGTGAGACGTCGAGAGATAAGTTCCTAGAGGTGAACATGAAATCCGCAACAGGACACTGGTACATTCATTACCCAATTTATCACGACAACCACTGGACGCTGATGGTGTACGATAACAAAAGTGGGAATTGGAAACATTATAATTCAATTAGGCAGAGA
Source organism: Camellia sinensis (assembly GCF_055761805.1). NCBI lineage: Eukaryota > Viridiplantae > Streptophyta > Magnoliopsida > Ericales > Theaceae > Camellia > Camellia sinensis. The sequence continues at coordinate 69,782,552 of NC_138972.1, forward strand.
CGTGGCCTACGTGACACTCATTTCACGGAGGCGCTTAAAGTGGTACGTACACCTCTGTATTCCAAAACTGTCATGTGTAAATATCCTATGTGGTAAGCGGGAAATGTCTACAAATTAGGATGCAATGTATGCGGTTACATGAATTGGAATGATTCTGAATGTGGTTGATGATTGTGAAATTTTTAAAGCTTAAAGTGTCCACATCAAATTTGGTGTTTTGCATTCAGTTATTGGTGTACATGTAAGGGTAACTTGAATGTTAATTGTCACTTTGACATAAACAGTGGGTGGTGAAATATCATAACCGCATTGTGGGCGTTGGTGCAAGGATGACAAATGTGGCACTCCCATACATCGACGGGACGTTGAAATCTGTTATGGATTGCCCTCAGCAAGCGGCTGACACGTAAGTGCTACGAATATTTATGACAAACATATTTAGTAGGGAGTAAAATTTGTAATTTCTGACAAAGCGAAGTGAGTTGTATTGTGTTATAGGGTTGACTGTGCGATGATAGTGCGCTTCCTCATGAGACGGTATGTACAGAAAGTGGGAATTAATAACACTATGGAAGGCGTGACGACTACTGCTTACTGTGCATCAATGGTGTCTACATTTGTGAATGATCCAGTCAGAGGGCTACGCTACAGGGCCATATGACACACGTACCACGAAAATCAAAAGTAGGCCAGTAACTCATTTTGGAGTCGATGAGGGACAACAAAATGCAGGGATTTTATTTAAGTTAGCACTAGTTAATGTTTTTTTTTTAACAAAATAGTAGATGCTGAACTTGGTTATAACTTTTGGGGATGTACATATTATGTTTGGTAAGACATTGTTGTACAAACATAGTGTTTAATTCCTATAAATCCTTGAAAGATGTTTGGGATTCTGTTTTTCAGGAAGTGTGTTGGAATGGTAGTCACTTAAAGATAGTGTTTTGATGAAATTGTATGCATTGGAATAATGAATAAGCGTGAGATGGTATTAGGGAATGTTGGTGCAATGTTAACATCAGTACCCACACAGGAATTGATGGTATTAGGAAATTGATGGTATGTTATGCATTTTAATAACGATATAAGCGTGTGATGGTATAAGACAATTGTGTTCCAATGTTGATTTCAGTACTGACACAAGTTTTGATGGTGTTAGACAATTGTGGCAATTAGCCAATTGATGGTATTAGGCAGTTATGACAATTGTGGTGCATGCGTATATGACATTGGTGCCAACGACAAATAAATGCATTGGGCAGACCTGGTTGCAGTACCCATACAGAAAACACACATGAAGGAATGTAGCAAGGGAAATGTGTAACATAATGACCCAGCAACAGCAAAATACACACATACTAATGTAACGCAGGCATGGTAATTTAATTCATGACCATTTCATCTTACCATAGTATCTCAATAATAAGGCATTCCCACCAAATGGCAAGTGTGAGTAGTTTGGTTCACTGCGATGAATCATTTTTTTGAGTGTTACGTGTGTGTTCATTAGTTTATTATTATTATTATTATTTGGTTCTTTTTTCCCTATTGCGTTGAGTTTTAACATTTTGGCATCAACGATTGGTAGGTTGACAACGAGGACAGTAACACTGAATGAGGACAGACACTTAAGGATGTTTTTCTGCAAATAAATTGGATTCAATTTTTGAAGCATTCAATTAGTTGGATAATAAGGTGAGTTACATTCAAATTTGAAACTGGGTGTTTTTTACATAACCTAACACTAACGCTATAAAAACCATTGATCAATTTTTTAAAAATTTGTTCTGTGATCAAACGTTCGCAAAACAATCCTTCAGAAGGACAAAATACAAATTGCAAGTGAGATCATTTTGAAAAAACGACCAGTAAACAAACATGATTAATTAGCACAAAATGGAATCCGCGTAAAAACAAGGCTGAAAATATGAAGATACTAAATGTGGGTGCAAATAATTTTCCAGTCTCCCTAATGCATCGCCAACATGTTTAGGGTGTGTTTGGTAACGTTTACGTTTTCAGTTTATATTTTCAAAAATTTTATAAACTGGTTTTTGTTTATTTTTTGTTTATTTTTAGAAAAACATAAACTACAAACGTGTTTGGTAATTGACAAAATATTTACAAAATTTAAAAAATATAAAAAAGAGTGAAAAATGGCAAGTGGTGGCAAGTGGCGGCGAAAGACGGTGGGTGGTGGGTGGTGGCGGGTGGGTGGGTGACGGTGGCGGGTGGTAGCGAGTGGGTGGTGGCGGTGGCGGGTGGTGGAAAGTGGTGACGGTGGGTGGTGGGTACCTGGTGGTGGGTGGTGGTGGTGGTGGTGAGTGGGTGGGTGACGGTGGCAGGTGGTGGGTGGTAGCGAGTGGCCGGTGGTGGTGGTGGTAGCGGTGGCGGGTGGCGGGTGGTGATGGCAGGTGGGTGGCGGATGGCGGGTGGTGGCGGGTACGTGGCGGGTGCTGGTAGTGGGTGGGTGGATAACGGTGGTGGGTGGTGGCGGGGACGGGTGGGTGGCGGATGGCGGGTGGTGGTGGGTGGGTGGGTGGTTGGTGGTGATGGTGGTTGGATGGGTGACGGTGGCGGGTGGTAGCGAGTGGGTAGTAGTGGTGGTGGTGGCGGTGGGTAGTTGGTAGTGGTGGCAAGTGGGTGGCGGATGGCGGGTGGTGGCGGGTGGTGGCGAGTAGGTGGTGGGTGGGTGAGTAGGTGACGGTGGCGGGTGGTAGGTGGTAGCGAGTTGGTGGTGGTGGTGGGTGGTGGTGGCAGGTAGGTGGCGGGTGGGGTGGTGGTAGTGGTGGGGGCGGGTGGGTGACAGGTGGCTGGTGGTGGTAGGTGGTGGATGGTGGTGGTAGGTGGGTAGTGAGTGGTGATAGCAAGTAGGTGACGGGTGGTGGTGGCCGGCAGTGGATGGTAGTGGCGGGTGGTGGGTGGTGGATGGCAGGTGGGTGGTGGGTGGTGGTGGTGGTAGTGGTGGTGGTGGCAAGGAGTGGGTGGTGGCGGCGAGTAGGTGGCAGGTGGGTGGTGGTGGCGGGCGGGTGGTGGTGGCGGAAGACGGTGGTGGAAAATGGTGGCGGGTGGTGGCTAGTGTTGGGTGGTTAAAAAAAAAAAAACTGAAAACTCAAAATGGAAACACATTTTTTGTGTTTTCATTTTTTGGCCAAATTTATAAACTGAGACCACTGATTTATAAATCAAAAATTTTACCAAACAAGTTTTTATTTGAGTTTTTTAAATTTTTGTAAATATAAACAGAAAACTGAAAACGTAAGTGTTACCAAACGGCACCTTACTAATTGTACCCCAAAACATTTAAAAAATTCAGTACAAATTATAAGGACGATTTATGAAAATGGTTCAATAGCTAGTGTAATGATAAATTGACTTGGGATGTAGATCGCTTCCTTGTATGTCCTCCTGTACCTAAATCGGTTCCTTGCATGTCTTCCTGTTGTGGTTGCCCATCTTCCCACCTCGTCCACACCGAATACGTTGCACCACCTCCCCCCTAGATGGAATCCTCTTCTGCTTTGGCCTCCCAGGTGGACGCTTAACAACGGGCAGTGCTATGAGGTAATCATTGTTTTTAAATTTAAATATTTTTTTAATAATAAAATAATTAAACAGTATAATTAATACAAGTTTGGAAAAGCATTGAAATTAATAATATAAAATAAAGTCAAAAGTGAAGGCTCAAAGGCAACTCTATGTTTTTTGCTAAAGTCAGATAATTATAGCAGATAAAGTGGTTAGCTGGCCAAATTAATTGGCTGACTAGACAATAAGTTGGCTGGCCGGCTATTTAATTAACCGGCCGTCCAAAACATAGTGCAAAATAGCACCAACAAAGCAGCAGATCAAAGCAGTCGAAAACAAAGAAGGGCGGTTGATCGACCAGACGACTAGGTGGTCTACTGGTCAGGCCAATTTTAGGCATTTTCCTTCTCCAGATACAGGCACTCACGGGACATCTGGGAGGACATCTGACGAAATAAAATAAGAATTTATCATATATGAGGGAGTTACAGTGACTTCTTACAAATAGGGAGTCACTATAGCAACACTTATATTTGGGGGGTTGGATAAGGGATCTGCTGGGGAAAGATTTCTAAAGAATTAACCCTTTATAATAGCAAAAAGATATTATAAGGGAGGTGCTGCGGATGCTCTAATAACAAATTTTATATAGACTTTATTTGAGAAATACTTATTTTTCATATATTTTCAGTGTGTATTCAGTTTTGTCGTTGTTAGATTTCTTTTATATAGTTGATATTTTAATTTCATTATTATGATATTTGAAAAAAAAATTACCTCAATATAAAATTAAATTAATAAATAAATAAATAAGACAAAATATGCTTAATTATGTCCACCTTACTAATCAAATTAATTTTCTTTTATGTTTTTTATTTTTTGTCTATCTTATTGATGTTTTAATATTAATTTATATTTAATTTTTTTATTTAAAATTATTTATATTTAATTTAAATTTTATATACCTATATACAATATGTATGAATAATTTAAAAAAAATATTAAAGAAAAAAAAATCAATACTCTACATAATTAATTTATGTACTTTCTTCTTAATCCAATCACAACATATTTATATTTAATCTTTTAAATAAATTTTGTATAGTTTTATTTTTACATATTTTTATTTTTCAAATAAATATAATAATAAAAATAAAATTAAATAATTAGAATCACTATTAGTTTTGTATTAGTTCTCTTTCTAATTTAACTATTATTTTTTGTATCAAAATGAGTATTTATTTTACTATTTGATAATTAAAAATATATATTATATAAAATTATTATATAATAATTATGTTTTTATAGCACGATAGAATTAAAATTATCAAAATAAATAAATAATTTAATTTAATTTATTATATATAAGTGTGGAGGGAATAATAATGATATCAGGCCAGGCCCAAGCCCAGTCATGACAGCCCAAGGCAAAACTGATAAACCTAAACGCATCCCTGAAGCCTACAAAGGACAACTAGCAGCAACTTGTGATAAGATCTAGGCTCGTGGGGAAACAAAGCAATCATAAATGATAGGGACATTTACATACAAATTCTAATTTATGAATTTATACTTTATGAAATCTTAATTAAGATTTTTTGAATCTTCAAGTTTCATTAAATTTTTAATAGTTGGATTTGCCTTTCAAACACTGATTGTTGATCATTTATGATTATTTATAAAGGAATATGATGATTTGACATTTATTTTGAATTTTAAAACTTTAAAATATCAACTTTCAAATTGAAAAAAAATAATGATGTTTTTTATTAAAAAAAATTAAAAAAATTGAATTATTTTTCTATGCAAAACTAAAAATTTTGTATCTATAAAGGAGTATGATGATGAAACATTGATGTGCAAAAAAAAAAACTTTAAAAATCAAAAAACTGATAATGTTCTCAGTTTTAAAACTAGAAAAAACTGATAATGTTATCGGTTTTATTAGATTGTTGAATTAAACCAATAAGTAAAAGGATAAAAACGTTTAATCTAATATTCTATTTTTTTTATTAATTAATAAAATAATTATCTGAAATATTATTATGTAAATTTTTAAAAATTAAAAAAAATTGATAATATTCTTAATTTTATTAAATAAGACTTTTAAATAATTAACTATAAAAGATAGGCTTTTAGAAGGCCGGAATTGCTAAGTAAATGAGAGGCATCAATAGGCCTTCATCCAATGGTGGGAGCATATAACATATAGTACGACATAGACCCGGTCTAATGAGAGGCAGAATCGTCCGATCAAGCTAAATCCAACGGACAAAATGCACGGTAAATTAGCCACTGACATTTGATATCAACCAAACCATCTATATACTGATGATCTAATGATCAAAGGTGAAACATACTTGACAAGTTGTCCGACCAAAGTTAGGTTTGGGCAGAACCCTTCCATCAAAGCAAGATCTAACAGATAAAATTTGAGTCAAAATATCTATAAAGGGGTAGGCAAACAAGGCATAAAGGACAAAGAAATTCTATCTTACCCAAACAAAACTCAATCAAATTAAGCAATATTTTTCTTTTATATTATATACTATGATTGATTATTGTGCTGACTTGATCGTCGGAGGGTCCTCCTTGCCAACTCTGGCCGAAAGTGGTCACTGACATTTGGTTTCTCTTCATAGAGTATAAAGGATTGGGCGCATCATCACACTTTTTCTGTGGAGATAATTTCACCTCCCAAAATAAGTATTCAAGTAATACTTTTATATAACAAGAAGCCTAAGATCATTAAAAAAAAAATAATTTAAATTAAAATTTATACTATTCTTTTGTAACACATATTATAATATAATATACCATGAGTTATAACCAAGTCATGGTTGGTGCATTATAGAATTTTCCGTTGCTTTTATTTTTTTTAGAAAAGAAATATTTTGGTTACTGTGGGGATATATTTTCTGTATACCAACACGTGGCATGGTGACGCCGACGTGTCAGCCGAGGTGCCACGTGCCCTAGTAGTTAAGCCGAGGTAATCTCGGAGAAGCCGAGGTCATCTCCGAAGATATCGGAATCCGAGATATGGGGCAAGAGTCCTAAGGCACAAAGGGGATTGAACCAAGATAAGGATAAAACTCTCAAGGAGTTTATCTATATCACTTAAAAGAGTCCAGAGTAAACAGTGAACTAGAATCCATAGAAGTCATACTTCTAGTGGGACTTGGATTGAGTATATTATAAAAGAGAGGCACCCCCATGGGTCTAAGGTATGTAACTTATACTTTGAGTATTCAATTTAGTACTTGATTATCTTTGAGAGATATACTGACTTGATCGTCGGAGTGCCCCCGGGTGGAAGAACCACCGCCGGAGCTTTTTCTTTCTGTTTCAGGTTACTTTAGCCATCTATTCTGCTTGTGCTCTCCAGCTGATCACTAAACGGGCAGTGTGGTCAGATTTTCACCCACACAATTTGGCGCCGTCTGTGGGAATCAAAGGAAGAATAGATGGCCAGTAACGGACAGCAGGAAAATATTGGGGAGGACGCTCCCACTGGGAGGGACAGCCCAATTGATCTTGATATCGAAGGAGATAACCGCAATGCAGAAGCCCGTGACCAGGGTCACAGAGAGAACGACGTCATCCCAGAAGGCGACACGTCAAAAAGAGCTAACCAAGGAAAATACTACAATGAAGATAACCTCCAGGTATGGAGGGACAGGTGCCTACGGAGGGATGAGGAAGTAAAGGAACTAGCAAACAAGTTGGCGGACCTCCAGTCAGTCGTCAACTTCATGATGCAGAATAATGTTATGCAGCCACCATACCCGCTGCAAGATACGCCGATGCCAGCGAACAACACTCAGAAGGAGGTAAGAAAAACAATCCCCGAGGTCCCTCAGCATACCAGAAGCGGAAGGCATTCACACCGACCTTCCAGGGAAGTCGGACGAGAAAAGCCGAGGCAAGAGGAGTCCCGACGGACACACCACATGAAGAATCCAGACCCCAAAGAACATCGACATGTTCAGGGGCAAGTACTCCATTTTGACACATCCCATGAAGAAAGATCCAAACGACCCCACCACGAGGCCGAAAGCAGTGTACCAAAAAGACTAAAATCCAAAGACAGCCGAGCTCCAGGGAGGAGCAAAGAAGACTTAAGGAACTACCTCAAGAGGAGGCAGCAGAATGCAGAAGCCGAGGTAAACTCCCCAGTGAAACCGAAGACAGCCTTCTCGGCGGAACTGGACAAATTCGAACCACCCAAAAGATTCAGTATGCCGAGGTTTCAAATCTATGACGGTAAATCGGATCCAAACTTTCATGTTGGGTTGTACCTAAATTCAATGGCGTTGTATAGCGGGAACGAGCCATTGCTCTGCAAAGTATTCCCCTCATCCTTTGGGGAAATTGCATCTGATTGGTTCCATAAGTTACCAAAAGGAAGCGTAAAGACATGGGAAGGCTTGGCCGAGATGTTTGTGGCCAGATTCGTGACCAACAAGCTGCAACCCCTGAGGGTTGATGCTTTGATGGCTCTACGAATCACCAAGGAAGAAGGCCTCAGGGCCTATGCGAAGAGGTACTACGAGGTGTTCAACCGAATACCTGAATGCAACCAGGAAGTAGCAGTCGTATCCTTCAAGAACGGCCTGAAAGATGACTGCCCACTACGGAAATCTTTGGCAAAAACATTGCCAAAAAGCATGGAAGAACTCATGGCAAGGATTGAGAAATACGCCAGGGCCGAGGAAGATACATCGGGAAACAAGGAGGTGAAACAAGAAAAGGGAAACGGCTCGCCAAAGCGAGGCCGAATCAACAATGGACCGACCAAACAAGAAATAGAATTAAGAAATAAACAGGCAGTAACAACGGTATTCCGGATCCCAATCCATAAAATCTTAGATCGGATTCGAAATCAACCTTATTTCAGGGCTCCAGCAAGAGCACCAGGGGAATTCATGGGAAGGAACGTTGGTAGACGTTGCGCCTACCACAATGAAGAAGGGCATCCAACTCAAGGTTGCAAAGCCTTAAAAGCACACTTGGAAGACCTAGTAAGACAAGGCCTTCTGAGGGACTTGGTCGACGAGGCCAGAACGAGGGAAGAACAGGCAAGGTTGCCTCAAGCACCAGCGGCACCCCCTCCCCCAGCACAGCTACCACAAGCAGGAGAACCGAGGGTGGTTAATGTGATCCATTCAAGGGTCAACGAAAACGAAGTCAGAGGAGAAACCCAGAGGGTAAGACATTTACAGCATATCTACCAAGTCGGGGAAAAGAGACATCGGCCAGAAGAATGCCAAGGGCCAATGATAGCCTTTACTGAAGCCGACCTAGACCTGGTCCAACATCCACATAATGATGCCTTGGTAGTATCCCTCCAGGTTGGGGAGTGCCAAGTAAAACGCATCCTAATAGACCAAGGCAGCTCCTGTGACATCATGTACGTCAGATGTTACAAAGAGCTAGGCCTTCACCCTGATGACCTAGAACAATCCAGCGGCCCGATGGTCGGCTTTAATGGAACGCCGACATGGCCACTGGGCGCAACAAGCTTGGAGGTACAAGCCGGCACTAAGAAAATCAGGACGAAATTCCTGGTGATTGACACACCCTCACCATACAACATCATCCTGGGAAGACCGTGGTTGCATGCAATGGGGGCAGTTTCCTCGACGTTGCATCAACTACTCCGGTTCCCAACAGAGCATGGGATTGAAGAAGTCAGAGGGGATCAACTACAAGCCAAAAATTGCTCCATGGCAGCAATAAAATCCACCTGTAGTATACGAGAGCCAAAGAAAGCAGAAGTTGAAGACGAGGACATGGAAGTCCTAGAAGACGTCGGGAAAGAGCCAGCCGAGAAAAGCGAAGAGGCGCTAAAGAAAATCCTCGTCCAGGAGGGCGACGAAGAACGGTTTTTTCTTCTCGGCTCAGGCTTAGCTAGAGAAGAAGAAAAAGAACTGGAAGATTTTTTAAGGGCAAACATAGAGGCGTTCGCCTGGACACCTTATGAAATGCCTGGCATTGACCCCGAGGTCACTTGCCACAGCCTGAATGTCGACAGATCGGCAAAACCTGTGATTCAACGAGCCAGAAGGCCGACGTTAATGCACGTCGAAGCAGTCGAGGAAGAGGTAGACAGACTCCTTGAAGCCAGGGCCATCCGAGAAGTCCAGTACCCAACGTAGCTGTCCAACACAGTAGTAGTAAAAAAGAAGAATGGCAAGTGGAGAGTTTGTGTAGACTTCACCAGCCTCAAAAAAGCTTGCCCGAAAGACAGCTTTCCTCTGCCCAAAATCGACCAACTGGTAGACGCCACCTCGGGACATGAAAGGATGAGTTTTTTAGATGCATACAGAGGGTACCACCAGATTGCTATGTACCCTCCAGATGAAGAGAAGACCGCGTTCATCACCCCGAAAGGCCTGTACTGTTACAGGGTAATGCCTTTTGGGCTGAAAAACGCAGGAGCAACCTATCAGAGGTTAGTGACAAAGATGTTTAGACACCTGATTGGCAAAACGGTAGAAGTTTACATCGATGATATGGTCGTAAAAACCAAGGAATCAAAAGGTCATCTTGCCGACCTAAAAGAGGTCTTTGACATACTCAAAACATATCGGCTCCGACTCAACGCCTCAAAGTGCGCATTCGGAGTTGGGTCAGGTAAATTCCTAGGATATCTGGTAACAAGAAAGGGCATTGAAGCCAGCCCAGACCAAATCAAGGCCATCCTGGAACTACAGAGCCCAACATCGGCAAAGCAAGTTCAAGTGCTCACTGGAAGGGCCGCAGCCCTAAACCGATTCATCAGCAGAAGCTCAGACAAGTGCAGACCCTTCTTTAACCTGGTGAAAAAAGCCACAGACTTCCTGTGGACAGAAGAATGTGAAGCTGCCTTAGCCGACCTAAAAAAGTACTTGACCACAACCCCGGTCCTTTCTAACCCAATCCCAGGGGAGGAATTGTTTTTGTACTTAGCAGTCTCTGAACACGCAGTCAGTGCAGTGCTAATCCGAGAGGAAAAAGGGGAGCAAAAGGCCGTCTATTACGTAAGCAAAACTCTGGCTAACGCGGAAACAAGGTACCTACCACTGGAAAAATTGATGCTAGCCTTGGTAATGGCCTCAAAGAAATTGAGCCATTACTTTCAGGCACACAAGATTGTGGTTCTAACAGAGCACCCACTGAAGTCCTTATTACATCAAGGAGACTTAACAGGAAGAATAGCAAAATGGGCAGTAACACTAGGCCAGTTTGACCTAGAATTTAGGCCAAGAACAGCAATAAAGGGCCAAGTTTTGGCCGACTTCGTCGCAGAACTCACACCTGAAGCCATCACACCTCGGGCTCCGTCGAGCCAAGAGGAACATTGCCCCGACAAGCAAAAAGAATCCCAGTCAAAGACAAAAAAGCAAGAGAAAGAAAAGCTCAGACCATGCAGCATCTACATCGGCGATTCATTCAGACTATTCGTCGATGGAAGTTCAAACCGCCAGGGAGCAGGAGCAGGAGTACTGCTGATATCTCCAGATGGAGAAATTGTAGAACAGTCCATCCGTCTGGGGTTCAAAGCCTCCAATAATGAAGCAGAATATGAAGCATTAATTGCAGGGCTAAAGCTAGCAGCAGCAGCAGAGGCAGACGAGGTAATTGTTTTTTGTGATTCACAATTGATTGTTAACCAGTCAACAGGGGAATTTGCAGCCAGGGACGAAAGAATGTCGGCATATGCAAAGGAAGTCATCCGACTGGCAGCCCTATTCCAAAACTGCAGATTACTCTAAGTAAGCCGAGATGACAACACCCACGCCGACGCGTTAGCCAACTTGGCCAGCTCAATTCAAACTGGAAAAACAAGGACAATTATGATCGACTACATGTCGGCCCCAAGCATAGATAAACAAAGCATTGAACAAGAAGCAATGTGCGTGGGCCTTGGACCAAGTTAGATGGATGCAATCATTGCATTCCTAAAAGAGAGAAAGCTGCCAGAAGACCATAAAGAAGCACATAAAATTAGGCTGAAATCGGCCAGATTCAGTCTAACAGAGGAAGGCCATCTCTACAGGAGGTCCTTCACTGGACCACTTTTAAGGTGCGTACATCCTTTGCAGGTTGAAGATTTCCTTTACGAGATTCATGAAGGAATTTGTGGAAGCCACGCAGGGGGCAGATCGTTAGCCCACAGGGCCATTACCCAGGGGTATTGGTGGCCCTACATGCAAAAGGATGCCGAAGCTTATGTAAAGAAGTGTGAACAATGTCAAAAGTTTGCACCTTTGATACATCAGCCAGCTGCCGACCTAAACCCAGTATCCAGCCCCTGGCCGTTTGCCCAATGGGGCATGGATCTGGTTGGACAACTTCCCCAGGCAACTGGGCAGAGAAAATACTTGCTGGTAGCAACAGACTACTTCACAAAATGGATAGAGGCAGAACCTCTTGCCAAAATCCAAGATGTGGATGTCAAGAATTTTATTTGGAGAAACATAATCACCAGATTTGGGATTCCAAGAGCTATAGTTGCCGACAACGGAACACAATTCGACAGCAAACTTATCAAAAACTTTTGTGCAAAATTCAAGATCAAGAATTATTTCTCAACACCAAGTTTTCCTCAAAGCAATGGGCAAGCAGAGGCATCCAACAAAGTAATCCTGGATGGAATAAAGAAGAGGCTCCAGGCAGCAAAGGGAAAGTGGGTGGACGAATTGCCCAACGTACTTTGGGCATATCGGACTACGCCGAGAAGATCAACAGGAGAATCCCCATTCGCCATGGCATATGGCACAGAAGCAGTCATCCCATTGGAGATCGGCATCCCAGGGATCAGAACCCAGGGAGTAGAGAATGGCACCAATGACATACTCTTAGCCCAAGACCTGGATTTATTGGAAGAACGAAGAGAGAAGGCTGCAATTCAGCTCGCAGTATACCAACAACAGCTTGCCAGAGCTTACAACAAGAGAGTCAATCCAAGAGATTTTCAAGTTGGCGACTTAGTCCTAAGAAAAGTCGTCGGGAACAAGAGGGATCCCAGGGAGGGCAAGCTTGGCCCAAACTGGGAAGGACCCTACAGAGTTACTTCAGTACTTGGGAATGGAGCATATCGGCTTGAGGACAATGAGGGCAAAGCATTGCCCAGACCTTGGAATACTTGTAATTTGAAATTTTTCTATCATTAGAAAAACATCATTGTTTGGCCGATGTTATCAATAAAATCTTTTCAGAATCCTTTCAACATAATCGATTGATAAAGTTATGCATGGATGTTTTTGAAGACATATCAAACTCAAAGCTAAGCCGATGTTATTCCTTAATCCACTTGTTGAAATTTGTAGCAATTTACAAGTTGGAATTAAGCTGATTCCTTATCTTCACTTGTTGAAATTTGTAGCAATTTACAAGTCGAAGTTAAGCCGATGTTATTCCTTAATCCACTTGTTGAAATTTGTAGCAATTTACAAGTTGGAATTAAGCTGATTCCTTATCTTCACTTGTTGAAATTTGTAGCAATTTACAAGTTGAAGTTAAGCCGATGTTATTCCTTAATCCACTTGTTGAAATTTGTAGCAATTTACAAGTTGGAATTAAGCTGATTCCTTATCTTCACTTGTTGAAATTTGTAGCAATTTACAAGTCGAAGTTAAGCCGATGTTATTCCTTAATCCACTTGTTGAAATTTGTAGCAATTTACAAGTTGGAATTAAGCTGATTCCTTATCTTCACTTGTTGAAATTTGTAGCAATTTACAAGTTGAAGTTAAGCCGATGTTATTCCTTAATCCACTTGTTGAAATTTGTAGCAATTTACAAGTTGGAATTAAGCTGATTCCTTATCTTCACTTGTTGAAATTTGTAGCAATTTACAAGTTGAAGATAGGCCGAGGTTATTGCTTAAGTTCTCATAGCAATGTGTGGGTCGTTTAAACCCAAGGGAAGATGCTTAACACTTGTTGAAATTTGTAGCAATTTACAAGTTTATGTTAAGCCGACGTATGATCACCCGCCGAGGTATACAGTAAGTTACAGGTTAAAATAAAGGCTAAGTATATTGTTCATTACTTGTTGAAATTTGTAGCAATTTACAAGTAGGTAGGACTAAGCTTACTATTTAATACTTGTTGAAATCTATGAAAAGACTGCAGGACAGTATCTTGCCAAAGTAAAAGTTTCATGGTTATACCCAAGGTATGAAACCCCGAGGAGATTGCATAAAGAAAGCAACATGAGGAAATATGCAAAAATTTTCTAAGCACAAGACTATATATCACAAGATTGAAACATTCAAAGAAAGAACTGTTGCAGTTACATATTGAAGAAGCCACGTCGGCCAAAAGAAAGAGTTCTGCATTACCCAGAAAGTACAAAGTGCAAAGTACAGAAAAAAGAAGGAAAAAAAGTACAAAAAACATTTTCAAGATTCTTCAGTATCAGCCACTGCAGGAACGGGGACCTCGGACGATTCAGGTGGAATCTCCTTGGCCACTTTCTCCGCTTGTATTTCGGCATCTATCTCTGCCAATGTTGTGTCAAGACTTCTTTCAGTCAGAAGGAGGTCAGATGATAGATACCCTTGAACAGACTCCCTGGGCACTTCCTCAGCATCATCACCCCCCTCATCTTGAGTTAAGTCCATAACCAGCTCAGCAGGAGGAGGGGACTTGACTTCGGCAACACTCTTGGGTTTTCTCACCAAGGCCTCACCATCATCTTTTTCTTCATCTTCCTCCTCGGCCTCGGACTCTGATTCACCTTCAGGAGGAGGTGGAGGAAATGGTAACGGAATAGCGTCGGCCTGACGCAATGGCGAGTCAGCAGGAAGGTCAAGCTTCTTTATCAAGGACATCCAACCAAGGGAAAATCCCCTGTTGCATGCCTGCCTGACTTGAAGCTTGTAGTCCTCTGCGACGTCGGCCATACCTTGAGCATAGGCCTTTTCATCGGCCTCTTTGATTTCGGCCTCTTTAGTGGCCAGAGCTTGCTGGAGTTCTTTCTCCGCTTGAGCCTTCTGAACCTCGGCCTCTCTTTTCTCGGCCTCAGCAACCTTTTTAATGGCCTCAGCAGCCTCGGCCTTCTCAAGAGCTAGAGTTTGAACCTTAGTTGCAGCCTCGGCTTGATCCTCCAATTTTTTCATTTTTGCTTCAAGAGACCTAATCTCTCTCTTCATAGAAGATGCTTCCCTCTTCATATCAACCAACCTTTGACGATTTTCAAAGGCTTGCATGGAAAATGAGTGGGCATGCTGAATGGCCTGCAAAAAGAACAGAAATGTGAGACAGTACTCTCAGTGAAGAACGGAAGAAAGAATCACAAGTACAGACAGAAATACTTACTTGAGCAGAGTGTTGGAGCATCAGAGCGTAATTTTCATACTCACTAAACTTGGCATTTCGCTCCAAGTCATTTGGTAGAAGAAGAGCAGTGCTAAGGGCGACAACAACGTTGATGTCATCAGCACTTTCACTAGCCATGATAGGCCTATCCTCCAGGGATAGATCAGGGGCCCAGGGGACGTCGGGCTTCTTCGAAGCCGAGGTCGTCGCAGACGATGACCTTGGCCTCTTTGTTTGTGTAGACCCTGAGGGTTGGCCCTCAGCAGACCTTTTGGCTGAAGTAGAGGCTGATTTTTTGCTTTCAGCTAGCTTCGAAATCGGCAGAGCATCCTCAGCCTCGGCATCTGTAGCCTTGGCCTTAGGCTGAGCCTTTTTTACCCTCTTCGGTTTGGGTGGAAGCATTGTTTGCGTTGGTGCGGCTTCGGCGTCAGTTGGAATGTCGGCAAGAAGATCTTGGACGACAGGCCTTGGACGAACCATTTCGGCTGTTTTTACAAGCTTTCTTCGGCGTTTACGTTCTGGAATTGGTATTAAGTAGGGGGCCGAAGTTGATGGAAGATCGGCTGGGTCAGATGTGGATTCTTGATCTGTTCGGGATGTAGAAGCAGTTAAGGTTGTGGCTGTAGGTGGAGAAAGGCTCTTTTTCCTTTTTCTTGGGACGTCGGGTAAGGTGGATTTGTATGTAGGGATGAAGTTTAGTAATACTGGGGCTTTTCGTTTATGGATTGGGAGGCCAAGAAGTGTTTTCAGATCTGTTCCTGGGAAGAAGGATTGGCGAAAATTTTTCGGTGGCTGATGAAGATCTGCAAAGAAACAGACGTCAGAAATAAAGTATTAAAGTCTTAAGTAAAAACAACTAAGTGTTGACTCAGGGCTCTTACTCTTGCCCTCTGTAAGTGTTCGAGGAAGAGGGTAGAGGTGGACATCTTCATCTGGGCCAAATTCCCAATTTCCAGAAGCAATGAGAAAATCATCTCCAGCCCCCTTGTTGGAGTCTGGGAGGTCGGCTATAATTTTGTACTGAGTGGATCTCGGCTTAAGGTAATAGACAAAACCCCTATCCTTCAGATCGAGAGGGCACATGGTATAACAATATTGAAGGTCGGCTAGGGTGATTCTAAGGTTTTCTTGCCTAGCTAAGGCAATAATACCGTTAATTACCCTATAGGAGTTGATAGTAAGTTGCATAGGGTTCAGCTTATAGAAATGGAGAACTTGACGAAAAAGGGGATCGAGTGGAAGCCGAAGTCCACATTCGGTAAAAGCAACTATTGGAAAGGGCATTGTATGATCTGTGGGCACGATGGTATCATTATCCCCAGCCAATTTAAGATGAACATCGGCTGGGATAGAGAATTCTTGCCTAAAGTATTCAAGTTTTGTTGGGGTATTCACCCTATGCCTCCACATACCCATTATGTTGGCTTAAACTAAGAGGAATATGTTTCAGAAGGTGGGCGTTTTTCAGGTTTCCCTAAAGATTAAGGGTTCTACAGACAAATCCCAAATCTATAAGGTATGAAGATAAAAATCGAGGGCACAGATCTGGGGCAGATACAAAAAAGAGAAAACAAAGATGAAGTTTCAGATTCAAGAACAGAGGTATAGTTCTCAGAAACAATAGAAATACAGAAAAAATCAAGGACAACGGCAAAGAGAATGATGAAAAAGCATAGAAGTTCAAGGTAAAAGCCACAAATTCAAGATACAAATAAATCCAAGACCTCGAACAAGATCAGTAATGGCAACAGACAGACAAAAGCACATAAAGAGAATGGAAAAATTAAAGAAGAAGATCTTACCAGGACAAATGAAGCCAAGGCTGTGCTCGCCGAACTCAGAAATTGATTGCAACAGCAAAGAGGGCTTTTGCAAGAATTAAGAGCAGTTCCAGAAGAAAGAATGAGGCAATGGCAGATTCAAAGAAGAATGAGCCTTTCAGAGAGAGAAGGAGCGAGAAGATGGAATGCAAAAGTGAAGAAAAGATAGAGGCAAAAGAAAAGTTTTGTCAAAAATATGAAACGGCGGCAAAATTAGGGCAATCATTACGCCTAGGGTAACGCACGCGTCAGACGGCGCAGACGAAATGAACAGACGGCTTCAGGCGCGTCACTAACACGCTCCAATAAAGACGAAACACGTAAGAGAAACAGTTAGAGATGCATGACAGCTCATGCGCATGGGAGAATACGATCAAAGCCTTGTTCTCCGAAGAGAACACGTCGGCTGAAAGTAGATAAACTTGACAAAATAGTTTTTGAGCCATTACTCAGGAAAGAAGCGATAAAATTTCGGAATAGGTTCCATCACCTCAGAATGCCGAGGTAATAGAACCTAGGGGGCAGTTGTGGGGATATATTTTCTATATACCAACACGTGGCATGGTGACGCCGACGTGTCAGCCGAGGTGCCACGTGCCCTGGTAGTTAAGCCGAGGTAATCTCGGAGAAGCCGAGGTCATCTCCGAAGATATCGGAATCCGAGATATGGGGCAAGAGTCCTAAGGCACAAAGGGGATTGAACCAAGATAAGGATAAAACTCTCAAGGAGTTTATCTATATCACTTAAAAGAGTCCAGAGTAAACAGTGAACTAGAATCCATAGAAGTCATACTTCTAGTGGGACTTGGATTGAGTATATTATAAAAGAGAGGCACCCCCATGGGTCTAAGGTATGTAACTTATACTTTGAGTATTCAATTTAGTACTTGATTATCTTTGAGAGATATACTGACTTGATCGTCGGAGTGCCCCCGGGTGGAAGAACCACCGCCGGAGCTTTTTCTTTCTGTTTCAGGTTACTTTAGCCATCTATTCTGCTTGTGCTCTCCAGCTGATCACTAAACGGGCAGTGTGGTCAGATTTTCACCCACACAATTACAAGTGGAATTTATGATTTTTGGTAAATTTGAGAATTTGATTTGAGGTTGAAAATACACATTTTCTTAATAACTTTGAAATAAATTATTGTTATAAACCTTTGACATAGAATCGCACACAATGATAAAATTTTTTATTAGCTATTGTCAAATCTAATTATATTTGATTTTAATTATTAAAATTTTTTACACATAAAATATTAAGACTCAAAATTATTTTTTCATTTTAAAAATAAATTTTCGTATATCGCTCTCATCACCTACTACTGTATCCATGCGTAAGAGCCAAAACACAAAGGTCACTTGGGACCCATCATAAACATGTAACATCATCTTGTGCTAAGTCATGCTAAGTCATCCAATTAAGCCTTTATTGTTGAAAATTATCTTGATGGAGAGTACATGGCATTCCAATAAATATTTCGATAAAGCTATCATATCTAAATAAGGAGATATTATCTTCAACAACCTTTTTTTTAATTTTTTTTTTTACTTTTTATCCACTATCTTCAACAACTTATGCTAGTGGTTACATCTATATATCTATATATAAAAGGCCCAATCTCCAAAGGAAGAAACACTTCACCATCTCTGCTGCAAAAAGTCCATGCTTCTTTCAGTTTTTATTCATAAAGTTGATTTAACTTACGTATCAGAGTGTCCATCCAGCATACGTCGACGGAATATTACTTGTTTGGTTGTAATTTTTAAAATTTAATTTTTTAAAAATTGAGATTTTTATTTTTTAATATTTTTTTTATTTTTAATAAATTTTAATATTTTAAGAGATGTTTTTTTACTTTTTAGATACACATACTCTCTCTCTCTCTCTATATATATATATATAAAGTAAAATTTTTACAAAAATTAACAAATACACAAGAACATAAAAATATATTGAATTTTCTTATTTTTTTTATATTTTTTCTATTTAGTGAATTTATTTAAAAAAATTTCACAAATATTGTACTACTTTTTAACTGTATTTATATTAAATGTATCTAAATTTTTTTTTTCTTAACATAATAAAAAAACGATTCACTAAAAATAAAAAAATACGAAAAAAATTTCAATTTTCAAAAAATTGAAACTAAATTTTTTTTCGTAAATTCGAGGCTCAGTTGTCATCTCTTTGTTGCTTCAATCATCAACAATGTGAATTCAAAAAAAATTTTCCGCACACTGACTATTATATAAATCACACACTTTGCTGCTTGTGGATTTTGTCACAACTTTTTCCATTTCAAGAATACTTTCACCTAACTGTCTAAATCAACTGTTTTAACTTCTTACCTCATGTAATTGTTCAAATCAAATTCAGGTTGAATTTTGTAACTTCTACAATTTTAAATAGAGGACTAGATGAGTTTGTTTAGAGGTTGACGAAAAAGAGGTGACATAATGCGAATGGACACAAAAACAGGTCAAAAACAAAATCAGAGAGACACTTCTTCAGTATGGATGATTACACACACAACATGCATTTTGCTTCAACTTTTATCCGATCATTTCGTCAAATGTAGTTTTATCAACTCTGCCTACCACGAGGCAAAAAATAAAAATAAAACAATTCTATGAAATTTCACATTTTTGTAGCCCTCTTAACAGATTATGATTTGTTAACCAAAATATGTTCCAAAAATTTGCCCATGTAAAGCCTCTCTCAGCATTTTAGCAACAATAATGCAGTGCTTACAAGATTTTTATACTATATAACGTGTACAATTTTATCTGTCAATATAATATTAGTTTAATGGGTCTCATGACTCGTATACATCTCCAATATAGTACTAACGCTGACAATTAAATTGACACATTAGATGATAAAAATATATCATAAACATAGCATTACTTGTTGTGCATGAGGAAATGCCAACTAATATAAAAGTAGGTTCTTAACTAATGAGCTAGCTAGACATTGGGGATTGACCCAATAGTCTAGTAGCCACACTTTAGGATGTAGTGAGGAGGAGGTCAAGTGTTCCGAACTGATGGAATAATGATGAATCATTTCAGTTGGAATTCAATTATATATACTAACCTACTAACGTTATTTTTGTAAGAGCAAAAGAAGAAGGAAAAAAAAAAAAAAAACACTTACAAACTAGCTAGTTGGTCAAGAGCATTTGCACTTGATAAGGAGGTCGGGATTTAATCTCGTCCCAGTTGCACATGGATCTTTCTTTTTGTGTTTGTTTGGCATCTTTCTAGCGTTTGTTGGTAAAATGGTTAGGAATTGACATTTAAGCCTATAAAATCAGGTTGAGATGAATTTTTAAGATTATTTATTAAATGGACTAGACTCGGAATTCGGAAAAATTTTTGGGTGCAAATAGGGTAAATGTTATGTGGTACCTTTTTATTTTCTCATTAGTTGAGAGAGTGGGGACTACATTTATGTGTTGGGTGATGAGGAGACAACATGAGAGGCTATAATATTTGTGATTGGTTAAAGGCACCATGTGACATACTACATGGTACCCTATCTGCACCTAAGAATTTTTCCGGGAACTCGTAGGCTAGCCCAACTCGATTATTAATATATATATTATTAATATATATTATATATAATAGTGTATATGTATATATATTATTTAATGGTTTATTTTTTAATTTTTTTTTTAAAAAAAGGCAGTTTCCACTACTAAAAAAACCACTTTTTGCGAACGCTATAAACCGTAGCAAATAATAAAAAAACAGTCGCAAAAGACTTTTTGCGATAGCCCATGCGACGGCAAATGGGGGTCGCGAATATGGGGGTGGCAAATACTTTTTGCGACGGCAAAACAACGATCGCAAATTATTTGCGACCACTTAAACTACTTATGGCGACCGTTATTTTGCCGTCGCAAAAAACAAAGAAAAACACTAACATGATCTTTGGCAACCATCTTGTTACCGTCGCAAAAAAATAAAAATAAAAATAAATAAATGAAAGTGTAGCGTTAAGCATTCTAGGAATAACAATGACAAGAATTCAGACAGTATAGCATTATAGTTTTATTGAACATTCTATTTGAGTCTCAAAATTTGAGCTACATGTAAAAGTTATTACAACTAAAAACTTGAAAAAAGTTCTTTTATGAAAAAAATACAATCCAGAACTGGCCAATCTTCTCATCAATTTTCTTGCTCGGGTGTTTTTCCACTCTATCAATGAACTGGCATAACACCTTGCACCCATATTCATCAAAATCATTTCAGCAAACACTTCCACTAATGCTTTGGCAACCTATAATTGATGCCAACCAAAATGTCACAAGCAACAAAGATGAATTATTTCACTACAAAGGTGAGAGCAGAAGTCCTTCCAGATTCATGGGGTTAATTTTTGGAGCGCATGTGCATGTGTAAGCAAGCACACACATAATTATTCTATGTCAGATGAACATAAGAAAGACTAGAAAATATAACCAAAATTCTGGTTATCAGAACAAAAACAAGTGAAACAAGAGGGATTGCGGGAACTATAATATGTATAATAGAACTACTAGTGTAATCTAGTGCCAAATTAAAAAAACCAACCTTTATTGGGTTGATCCTCATTTCCCTCAGAAATTCCAAGTAATCAACCTGAAAGCTAAGGAACTTCCTGTCAATATAGCACGTAAGAGTAGAATCTCAAATGCATACTATAACTAAAATTACATAAGCTAATGTGCAGCTGTCAAGGTATGTATATAGCTTCGCTAGAATGTATAAATATCTGGCTAATCTAAAATTTGTCTATAGAATTTTACTAGCATGTGACAGGTACTAGTGGAGTTGTCAAAAAATAAAAATAAATAAGCAAAAGGGAAAAAAAATTAAATAACTACTGGTATGACCATCATCAAGACAATCATTCTTGAATTTGACCCGCTTCTAGTAATCAATCAATAAGGGAATTTGAATTTTGCTACTTAGATGGATCGAAAAAATTTAATGTTAAATTTGATAATAGCTAAGCTGTAAAATCTATGAAGTCCAAATGTGGAACAAGTGTTAGTATAGTAAATGATGGTCATGAATCACCACAGCTGAACTCAATCTGCAAGTGGCAATTAAACAAAGACTTATAGATGCAACCAAGTTTAAAAAGCAACAAATTCAAAAGGCTTTGATTTCATGTTAGGCAAGAAGTCTGTGTTACCATTGATGGGGATAAAGGCAGCTGCACTAAAATATTGTAGACTAACAATAGTGCCTATTGCTATCACTTTTGGAATCAAATTTTCAGTAAACATGGCCACTATTTTTTGGGTCAATCAGCATACAGAACTTGGCTCTCTCTTGGTATTCGGTTCATAGGCCTGCAGCCCAATCAAATTTTCAAGGCCTCTTGAGGTGTCATTTAGATGAGCCAAGCCCCTAAAAAATGAAGGATTATAACTCCAGTCTTATCTCATTCGTATTTTGAATAAGATTCTAGCATAACAAAGAATAAAATTGTGATATAAATTAAAATTCCATTGTGTGACAACCTGTACTCAGATAATTATAACTACTCATTAAAATGTATGGATCAAGACAATGATTGTCTGAACTCATTCCACAGCAAATGATATACCCTTTGTGCATATGCATGTTACTTGCTTTCTAGGTAAATGATGTCCTTGAAGAAAACCCATTTGCAATTGAATCAGATTACAGTCTGAAGAAAGCCCATTTGCAGTACCAGATTTGGTCCATATGATATGCTGTAAGGATAAATTTCAGACCTAATACGACATAATACATGGGGAAATATAGTGATATCCTTCAAGAACTTCATACACAGCAAATATCATAAATACATGCAGAAATATAGTAGAGTGGCATACCTATTCATTTTCTTTTGAAGCTTGCTGCCCACTAGATGCATCTGACACCTACAATATGTTAGTATAATGTGTTAATAATTTCCATATGTATATATGCAAATTGATAAAACGTAAAATTCGTCAATTTGTAAGTATTGCACCTCTCTCAAGCTCATACTCCCAGCCATACCCTGTGACTCTAAGAACAAAACACGTGCCGTTAGGTTCTTGATCATCGTAGTGAACCTAGACTCAACGTCTTATGTCACACGTTGTGCGATCTCATCAATAAATGAAGGGGCTGCTAATGATTGGGATGGGCCGCTTCCTCGCGCATACACTGCACTCCAGGGCACTCCTCTCCCATAGGTCTTGCAATACCCATGTCCATCCTTCCCAAGGATTTTATGGTAAATCCCATCGCAATACTCAATCGTATGTTGCTCCTTAGGAACTTTCCAAAGATGCGCATTATCATTGCTTTTGACTGAAATCACCAGAACAAAAGCATGGCTCAGGATTAAATTCCAACAACAATAACGTCCATAATAATGTCAGAGATGATTAACGAAGGAATTCCAAATTGGGTTGTTTTCTTGGATATCTCACTGGACTTACTGCTAGCAATGATGCACGAGCAATAAAAAGGAAAGTGGTGTTTGCTTAAAGCTGCTCTCAATTTCTAGAAAACCCAAAGTAACTTGGAACAACAGTTTTTGCTCAGCATTTGAACCCCCATGGACATAGCCACATGAAATCAGTTTCTTTGGACTAGTTTATCAGACTGGTGGTTGAGCTCAATCATCCCAGAGTGACTTTGTAACTAAGCAAAGGCATAGAGCAAACCTATTGTGAATTTGTAACTAAGAGAAATTAACAAAGTACAATCAAGTCTGATATATTTCACAAGTGACAGTTTTAAGGTGGGCAGGGATCAAATTGAAGCTGGTTTACAGCCCCAAATTAATATACAATAGGCAATGAAATGTGAATCCCAGACCATGGAATAAGAACAAGCCATCACCTGTATAGTAGAAAATATTTGTTTAATTTCAAAATATTTCTTAAAACTGCCACATGAGCACTATTTTGAAATAGGTAGGTAGTTTTAAGAAACTTACTAGTACTTTAATGTGAAATGATTTCGCCAATTTGTTGTGAAAATATTGACTTTGATTTGACACGGTATTAAAAGGTTTACATAGGAAAATTCTGAGATTTGGCTATAAAATGATTATTAATGAAAAATCTTGGTTTTCCTTGGCTTATGCAAAGAAGTTTGTATTGTATTTGATATGGATGGCACTAAACTTCACACTAAATTTTACCTTGATGGGAACTAGGGCCTTCCAAGTTATATGCTATTTTGCACAAATCATATCAAGTAGAAGGCAACAACTTTGGGTTAGCTAAATATGTACTTTTTACCATCTAACTTATCCAAAATCATATCCTTCATCAAATCCTTGACAAACATCTGCTTACACAACTAAAAATATATATATGATAGTAAAAAGCTTGGAACTCACTAATTGCACAAAAGTAGTAAGAAATTTATAAAATGTTTGGGATATAAAGAACAAAAACATGAATGAAATGTGAGTGTATTAGAACATAGGGACAAAAACAAATTGCTGATTGCAAGGAAGGAATACGAGGTGGGAATTGTGGAAGTGTGAAAAGAACTGCTGATTGGTGAGGTGGCACCTCATTCACCTTAATTAGGAGACTAGATGGCCCCTAGATAGGTACAAAAGCCTACTTATCTCAGTTTTAGCAGCTATACTATATTTACTAAGCAGCCTACATCTCTCTACATCTCGAACTCATATCCCATTCAGGGGCTCAGGTTCAACTTTCATATCATAAATGATCAATCCAACTCTTGAGCCACTGACCATTTCCCAGAAGCCAAGTGGGTAATAACTTGGGGATCTCCTTCAAGGACAATGGAAGAGAACCTCATCTCAGCTAACAGATGCAACACTTCTCTAGCAGCAAGGTCCTCTAGCCACTACAGCTAGTCCTCCATGAGTAAATCCCACTGCCCCATCAAAATTCTCTTTCTAAACAGATGTAAGCAGATCAGAGTTTCACCTTAAGATATTAATGGGAAATTTTTTTAGAAAAACACACCATTCAAATCCTTCTACACAAGTTTTCTACTTCAAGGAGATTCTCTATTTCGATTGCTTTACCTTAATATGAATTGCAAAAGAGTATTCAGACCACAGTTATAAATATCAGCCTAGACTAATACACTCAAGTATATTTATAGGAATGAAAATCAAGTATATTAATAGGAATAAAAATCAAGTGCATAGACTAATTCGCACATTCCGGTTCATAGTTGATTCATTGCCTAACAGTTATGATTACTATAAAACTCTTTAGGTACTTCTGCTTCATCTGTTCACTTCTCATACCTAATTGCATGTTTTGTTGTATATATATTCATATATATGAGGAAGAGGGATATACATTCCAGAACTTGATCCACAAACAATGAAGACAAGCAAACAATGAAATTCATATCTAGGTTGCAACACTAGAGAAATTAATTCTAAATGTAGAAAAAAATCATTTCAGATTCAAACTCTCTGGATCATAATTCCAGAATTCGATCCACAAAAGGGAAAATAAGTAGACAGTGAAATTTATATATAGGTTGCTATGATCATCTGTAAATGAAAATCAAAAGCTGAACTGTACCAGTAGAATCGATGAAGATGTGTTTAGGCTTACCGATTATGAAATCTTCAACAGCTGTGGAATTGAGAAAGTTGAATCGATCGACAGATTTGAGCGAGAGATTCGAGCGACAAATTCGAGCGAGAGAGGCTGTGAGATTCGAGCGACAGACAGATTTTAAGAGGGAGAGAAAGAGAGAGCTCAGATTTGGGAAATAAGGAAAAAAAAAAGGGGGGAATTGAGAGGGAGAGAAAGAGAGCTCAGATTTGGGAAATAAATACTGTTTTTTTTTTTTTTTTTTTTTTTTTGACGAACACGATTGGGACAGAAAAATGAGATGGTAAAATAAGTTTTTGATGTTCAAAAATGATTTTTTGCGACCATTAAATAATCCGTCGCAAAAAAATAGACGCAAAAAGTCATATTTCTAGTAGTGATGTAGAATGTAATGGCTAAAAATTGTTAATCTTATTTATAATATTATTATTAAATTTTGGTATTATAGTTTGTGTTTTTTATTTAATACTTGGGTTTTTTTTGGGTGAATTGGGCTTGGGAGGAGATTTTTAATTAGGGTAATCGAGCTAGGTTAGGTTTAAGATTTTTGATATTTTCTAGCATCAACCCAACCTGAGCCAATGTATGCTTACTCTTTAGGGCTGAGCAAAGAATTCAAAAAATTCGCAATCCGAACCGGTTCAGTCTAATTCGATAGGTTTGGACTGATTTTTTTAATTAGTGGTTTGATTCTGGTTTAGCAAATTGGGTACTAGTCTCTGTGGATCGGTTCCTGATTTGAATTCATGGGTCCAGATTAGAACCAAACCAGAGACCGTACATAACCTAAACCATATACATCCCATACACCCTGTTGTTGTTATTGTTGGTCTTTTTGATCAGCAAAATAAAAATTTTATTGATGAAAACAAAATGCAATACATATGAAATACATGAATAAAATAAGGCAAGAGCAACAAGCATCATTGTGAATCTTCTAATCCCAACTAGGTTGGCATCAAGAAGAACACTCAATCATGTACAAGCTCAAGCTAAAAGAGTTGGTAAAAAAAAAAAAAAAAAAAAAAACACCAAAATAAATTACCAATCATATAACCACCTCACCAAGTTTCAACACAACAAACTAGGAAAAAACCATTGAAACCCACTACCAGAATGACCACCCAAATCTTCATATATCACATAGCAATATCAGTAGCAGCAGGAGAAAAAAACAGTGATAAACTCCTCCCCTACTTCACCTCTGTCATAACTAACATGGAGCAGCCATCTAGCATCAGACCACCAAGCTTCCCAACTCGATCAGTCCACCACTCCTTTGTAGATTACATAGACATGAGGCATCCTTACAGCAACAAGACATCCCAACACCAAGCATCCTCATAACACTCCCTTCGTACCACCACCCAAACTGAACCTAATATGCTCCAATTTGAAAATAAAATCATGCACTGTGAATTGATAATCCCTAAACACTTCCTTGAACCAAACAGCCATTCTAAAGTTCATTAGATCACTCACACCTGCTACATTTGGGACAACATCCCTAAACAAGCATTCATTACGATGTTTCCATAAAGACCACATTACTGTTATAGAAAGAGCTTCCCACATCATCCTCTTCTTTCCACTGAGCCTAACCTCTGCCCACCAATTAAGAATAGCCTCCACTGTATCTGGCTTATAATCAGCTAAACCCACAGGATTCTCCTTCTTAGGGACCAAAGTAATAAAAGAACTACTGATCTCTTTAACCAGGTGACTAATTTTTATGGAATTCAGCCATGAAATTGAACACATCACCCTTCATTATTTTCCATATTTTCTGAATACATGTCAAGTTAAACCTATCTGGGCCTGGAGCCTTATTACCATCACAATCCTTGACAACACACCTTATCTCTGCCTTAGTAAACTCTGCTTCAGTAAACTCTGCTTCCAACAAATCAAAATATGGGTTGTTCTTCGCTGACTTTAATGATCCCTCCAATATAGGTCTTGATTTCCAATCCTCTGTGAATTGTCTTTGAAAATAGGCTTGAACCTCTTACATTACTTTGCATGGATTTTCAAATATCTCATCCCCAACAGTTAAAGAGTTTATCTAATTTCTCCCTTGTTTATATTTGACTACCATGTGGAAATATCTTGTATTTTTATCTCCTTTCAAATCCCAATTCAGTCTTGATTTTTGAAGCCACAACCACTCTACCATCCTATACATTCTGCAAGCTTTATCGCTAACCTCTCTTCTTCTTGCTTTTTCTGCCATTTCAAGCTTTCTTTCCTCTGCTACCAAACCAATCTTATGCAACTCATCCTCTGCTTGCTTCATTTTGTATTTACATTCCCAAATGCTTCACTATTCTACTGTTTCAGTGCTAGCTTCAACTCTTTCATCTTTTTAAATAATCTGAAACCAACTCATCCCTCCACATCATTCTCCTTCTACCACTTTCCCACAAAATGTAAGAAGTTTGGATGTAGTGTCCATGCATTAAAAAACCTAAAAGGCCTGGGACCCCAATCTCTCTCATCCTCCATCAAGAGTAAATAACTATGATCGGACAATACTCTAAGTAACCCCTACAGCTTTAGATTAAATGATTTCAACCATTTTGGTTCTACTAATACCCTGTCAATTCTGGTCTATTTTTCCCCTTCCCATGAGTTGCACCATGTATACCTTTTACCTAAAAAGGGTAAATCATTCACCTCACTTTTATCAATGAAGTCATTCAGCTCCTTCATACATTTGTCCCTTCTAGAACACTCTTTTCTCTCTTCCATATTCTTGATTTCATTAAAATCACGCCATAAGCACCAAGGATTAGAGAACTCATCCTTTAGCTTCAACAGACTCTCTCATAGTTTCCATCTTTGCCCCACTTCCTTTGGTGCACATAAATTAACTATGACACATTCAAAAGAAAAGAATAAGGTACTTGATAGAAGAATGTATCTTCTACTGCAGCAGCAACCTAAGACCTGAAACACTTCTGGATCCCATATACATAATAGACCACTAGCAGTTCCTTTCAGCATCCACTGTCATAAAATCCATCCTCTCCCTAGCCCAAAATTCCCTCACCTCCTTTTCTGACATAGATGCTTTCTTTGTCTCCTGGAACATTACAATGTCAACCTCTCTAGCTTTCATCATGCTTTTAATTTTACTCATTTTTTCCTTTTTTCCCAATCCCTTTACATTCCATGATAGTATCCTCATTGTTAAACAATGACATTTACCCCAGCCTCCTAATAACTGCACTTTAAACTGCAGCAACAATACCCCCTCCCATTCTTTCTCTATCCTTTACCTCTAGGTCCCAAATTTTTGACAACACTTCATCTTCGTTACCTTTGCATTTTACTCCCAATAATTTACCCATTTAAAAGGTTGCATGAGTCTTTTTAAGTACATTTCTGCCTCCAGCCACTCTACTTTAAGATGATGCTGAAAAAGACAGTGTCGCAGCTGTTGCTCTCCATATTGCCCCTTTTGGACCTAGTTTACT
The DNA here is from genome assembly GCF_055761805.1 of Camellia sinensis. Taxonomy (NCBI): domain Eukaryota; kingdom Viridiplantae; phylum Streptophyta; class Magnoliopsida; order Ericales; family Theaceae; genus Camellia; species Camellia sinensis. The sequence goes on from NC_138972.1 coordinate 69,811,277, forward strand.
TGATGAAGCTCCTTTATGGCCATATCTTTTTGCAAAATCGAGATAACCCTTTTTTCATCTCTTTTATCTTTTTTTCCACTTGATTTCCTTACTACTTTCTTCTTTTCTTTTTTCTGTTTTATCTTTTATCTTAAACGGACTTCACCTTAATGGGTCTACGACATCTCTGAATTTAACATAAGCCCTAATACACTTTTAGGCCCACATTGCAAATCAGACGCCAAACCTAGGTCTTGTACCACCACACTTTTCTTCTTATTGTCCAACCCATCTCTTAAGCCCATCTCATTACTAGGGCCCAACTCCACCTCTATTTCCACCCTAGGTTTTAGTAAACTTGAACCACTTAGGCTTCTTACAAAACCAGGCATGACAACCTGATCATCACACTTCGGACATTCCATTTTATAGCCATTGTTTATGTTCCCAACTACCTTTATAATACTTTTTACCCTTTCCTCAAGCTCATTGCCAGCAGACTCTACCACCACCGTTTTAGTTCTCCAAGGTATCTCTTTGTCCACCTCATCCCTATTCTTTTTTTCACATGTCACATCCCCTTTTGACACCTCCTTAGGCTAGTCTAGCTTTCGTGCTGACTCATCCTCCCAGTCATCATCATCTTCAACTTCATCTCTGACATTTTTCCTATCTCCTTTGTTTGAACTGCAAATCTCCTATTCGCCATACTTCTTTCTACAGCTACATCTCCCTACCATGATATTTGGAACCACAGTATGTTGTTCCTACACTCTCACAAAATGAGAAGTACCCTTGCATTCTAGATTAATGGCTTTATTGATTGGCTCCATACATCTGGTTACTATTTGAATTTTTACACACTTGAATGCTACTGGGTTGCACAAATCACCCGCAATACAGATAACTTCCCTCCAAAGATTACCAATTCTATTCAATGTAGTTCTACTCCATAAATTCCATGGTAATCTATAGCAACATAACCACACCTTACGTTCTTTTGCTCTAACTAGATCACGTTCCCACTCCACTATATCCTCACACCAATCCTACCCACTCCTTTACGGTCCCCATATTTGCTTTCCTTTCCTCTTCTGATTTAAAATTTAACAATACATCCATACCCCACCATTCCATACCAATACATTCTTTATGTCTCTCTCCTAAATTTCTTCTTTGAGTTTAAAGTTGGCATACTCTGGTTTAAGGTGTACCACAACACTGTCATATAGCCACCCATTTCCTATTTCCTCTACCTTGATTATAACAATTCCTCCTTCCATGTTGCTAGTGTTCTTAGTGACCTCTACATAAGATCCAAATCCTGTTGCTGGTTTCCAAACACTACTTCCACCCCATCCATTAGTAAAAGAACCTTTTGGTTTAGATTGATGGTACCCTTTCTTTTCAGGTTTCTCCTTACCATAATCTGCATGCTTTATTTCTAGTTTCTTGTTCTCCACCCATATCCCGTTTGCCTTTTGCATTGCTACTTCAACTGCCACTGCACAGTCAAATCTGACGAAAGAAAATTTAGTATTCCTTACTTTCCTTCTCTTCTGTGGGATGTATACATCTTTCACCACTCCAGACTTCCTGAATATATCAAACAACTTCTTCGGATTCATTGAGCTTGGTAGTTCATCCACAAATATTGTGAATAGTCTTGCATTTGCTTCCTTTCTCCATCCCCATTTTCTTCCTCTCTGTTTCAACATAGGGATCCATCCACCATTTTTCTTTGAATTTTCTTTTTCTCTTATTGTTGTTCTTTCTACTATTCTTGTTGCTTTTTAAAATTATTTAGCATAGTTTTAGTTTTATAATTGTTGTTGCCATGACAAAATGTTTGTTTAATAGGAGTTTTGTACTTACTACATGTTAAATAATATTTTATTTACTAGATATTATGTTTGTTTAAGTTATGTTTCGAAAAATCATGGACAAATTAGTGTTGAACAATTTATTAGAGGTTGATTTTTTTTGAAAATGTTATATGATTTTTCTTGTGAATAGATTATGTGAAACCGTAGTTCCAAACTGAGCTAAACCATGTTTAAATGATTTGGTTTGGATTGGTTCCATGATTTAAATGAATTGATTTGTTTCCAATTCTTATAGAACCGTAGATAACAGATTAGTCCTGATTTTATGTCACGCCCCAAATTTTATTATTCGAATCCATTACCAAATCCATTATGATAATTCCATTTAGTTGAGAACATGAATAAGAATAAATAATAACATTCACTCACGACAACAATGATGATATAATTAAGACATGGTACAATGCTGTAGACACCCAATTTTTGACCACCTTTAAGACTTGGACGCGACTGATGGTTTTGGAAGTTGTGCAGTGCAAATGGTCAATTTCTTTGGCAAGAGGAGAGTCAAATCTTAACTTCATACCCCTTTTTGGACCAAAACAATCTTGATCAAAAGATTTTAGACCTTAAAACCCTCTCGTTCAAAACGTTTTTGAAATAAAGTTCCTACGATGTTCCGAGGCTCGCATTTTGTCAAATGTTGCGCTTTTCGGTAAACTGAGCAAGGACAAAGTAGAAATGAATGAATGAGAGATGAAATCTTTGCAAAATCTTTCAAAACACTTTTTTTAGGGGTTTGGAGTTGAAGAAAAGAGGAAAGGAGAGAAGAAAACTAGTTTGGGAGAAGTTCGGCATGAATCTGGTTGGACCGAATCTGCGCTGCTTCACCAAAACAGGCATAACTTTTTGCACAGGAGAAATTTTAATGCGAAGCTGGTTCCATTGGAAAGATAACTTCCGGGGCTGCAATTTGGACACAAGAATAACCTGAAAAAGAGTTCAAATGAAGGAGTTATGGCCATTTGAAGTTGGATCTGGAAAACAGAATTTTCCTAAACTAGCTGGCCGACCCGAAAAGGTGGCTGGCCGACCACCCTCTCCTGAAAAAGTGGTCGGCCGACCAGGAAAGGTGGCTGGCCGACCATAAAAAGTGGCCGGCCGACCACTTATGCCCAGAAAGCTTAGAATTGATAGATATTTTCCCTCCAGCTGTCTTCCACAACCTCCAGCTGTCCTATAATCAGATATTTTCGAGCCAACTCTAATTTTGGGCTATATATGAGTTATATCTCTCATTTTTGAAGGACTTCTGGAGCAAGTTTTGAAAGCCTCTCTTTCTACACCTCTCTCTCCTCTTCCATTGCTAGGGGTTGAACATTTTTGCTTAAGGCATACACCCTCCATCCTCCATTTTCACTATTCCAAGCTCCAAAACCCTAATTTTCTTGGCCCATTTGCACTACAACCCTTAGCACCACACCTCCATCATCCATTACAGCACTTTGGGACTGATTTTCAAGGGTTGAAGGTCCACCAACTTGGTCCAAAAGCTCTAGCTTTGCTGCTCTTCAAGGGTAAGTGCCTATTTCCCTTAAACTTGCATTTTTTTGCTCCATTGATTAGCCCTACTTGAAGGTATTTCTGGGCTTCGACAAAAACTGAAAAAGTTCTTATTTTAAGCCCCTCTTCAATTTTGTTTAAGGACACTTTGCTATTTGAGGTCATCTACTTCCCCTTACCCTCTATCTCTCTTTTAGGGCTATTTTTGCATCATATTTTAGCCTTACGTGTGAACATTTTTTAGAGTTGTCATAAACTAAAAAAATTCTTATTTTAAGCCCCTCTTCAAGTTTTATTAAGGAAATTTTTATGTTTGGGGTCATCCTCCCCTATGCATGCTTCATTCCTTCATGATTAGGGCCATGCATTAGAGCACTTGCATTGGCCATGGTTTGGCCTCTTAGCCATTGAAATCTAGTGGATTTTCAGTGGCTTAGATGTATTTTTGAGGGCCAAAATTAGAGGGGGGTGACCCCCTCTCTCCTTGTCTTGTTTGGTGGTCTTTTAGGCCTTCCAAAGGGACCCTATTTTTCATGCTTCGAAGTCATGTTTCAGGCCTCATTCTGTGAGTTTTGGGGTCTGCCTTGGCTCTGTCCAAGGCCGTTTTGGCCATGTTTTATGTCTACAATGCATGTGTAGAGCAATCCCATCCAAGGCCTTTCAAAATGGCCTTTCTTTGCATGTTTCCTAGACCCATTTCAGGGCCAATTTGGTGAGTTTTAGGGCTGTCATAGTCCATTTCCAGAGGTGGTTTTTCTATGCTTCATGTCTATCTTGTATGTGCTTAACAACCCCTTACATGGCCCTCCAAAGAAGCCCCTTATTTTTGCATGCGTTGGCTGCATTTCAATGATTATTTAGGAATATTTTGGTATTTTTTTTCACTATTTTTGGCTGGTTTGATGAGATCTCATGCACATCATATAGTTGTAATACAACCCATACTTACTAGCCAATGTTGCATGCTATTTTAGTCCATCATGTTAGCATCTTTTGGCCATGCTTTAAACTGGAAATGTGCATGTTTTGGGACTGCCTTGGCTCTGTCTTTAGACTTCATGATCAAATAATGCTTGCTTTGTATACTTGTGGTTCAATGCATTGGACTAGTTTTGAGTTTTGGGGCTTATTCCATGCATCGGGTGCCATATTTTCATGTTTCGGGACCATTTAGCATTATGTTTCAGTGCTGAAAATTACATGTTTGAATGCCATGCTTCATCCTTGCCATGTTTTGGTAGAGTGACATTTAATGCCTTAGGTTCGGTCCTCGGTTTGCGTACATGTGTGCACGCATTTCGGTTATCTCATTTTCATCTTATGGCCACTGATGTAAGTGTGACTGAGATCCACTCATGATGGTGTAAGTCCATCATGCATTGTGTGTGCCGTTTCGTTTCATAGCATTGTGTATGCTAGGTTGCATGTTAGAGCATTGTCTATGCCATGTTACATCGAGCATTGTGTATGCCATTTCATAGCATTGCGTATGCTAGGTTGTATGCTAGTCGCATTGTGTATGCCATCTCATTCGCATTGTGTTTGGGATAGGAGTTAGCCCGAGCACGGGAAACGAGGGATGTTTCGTACTCCGAGTGACGGAACGTGTCTCAATTCCCGGTCGTCGACACTCCGGATTACCCATGATGGAGTCTAGGTCTTGTTGTGTTTTCATGTGCATTCATTTCACATCGATTCGTGCAATTCGATTCCTCGGCCATCATGCATCAAGATGCGTGATTGGTGGCACGACGATCGAAGACTACACTCCTTGAAGAGTAGCCATGCATACATATGTGAAAATACTTTGTCATGCTCCTTTCTTGCTCTCTATTGCAGCAAATCAGAAATCAACAGCTTTCTAAAGCCTTGCACAGCATTCCAGCATTAATTGCAAACAGAGGCGAATCGGGGCATCGCAATGGATTTCTGCTCCAGGCAACTCAAGCATGCATCTCCCATCATTCGGAACAGAGCTGAGGCAGTCCATAGGCTTGCATGCTAATTTACTCGCTTTCCTAGATTAATTTGTTAATTAATTAGGGTTTTGTAATAGTTAATTATTCATTTTGGATTGTATTATCATTCGGACTGTATTATTCTTTCGGACCCTCCGAGTGAGGGCACAATTGTAATAAGTGTGTGCGTGTGTGATGTATGCTTTCCAACCCCACGTCTTTCTCCTTTTTATTTACCAGCTTATGATGGTTAGATTAGGGCATGTTTCAATTAGCATACGGTATGATGGCATGTTTGCATCATTCATCTGTATTGCATACACCGGGCTCGGCGCATAATACTAACTTTATTTGTATTTCAAATTCCAAATTGAATATGTGCTAGCTGTAGCATCATCATATGCCATGTTTAGAATAGCCGAGCCTATCTTAGTTGCATTTTGCATGTGTTACATTAGGTATTTCAGCATAGTTAGGATCATGCATTGATTTCTAACATAGTTTCTGTTTTGGCTTGGAGTGGTACTAGGTAAGCTTTTATGCTTTAGCATCCTTGCATGTGTGTGAGTGACTGCCATGATAGGATGCTTACCATGAGGCTATGTGCTTATATGACATACTTGCCTGAATGCCTGTGGGTGAAGGTTGGGTTATCCGAATTGGAACAATTCATTAAATGCGAGTTTTAAGCCCACTAGATAGTGGCAAATCACCTTGTTTTCTAAGCCCACCTGAGGGTGGCAAATCCACATTTTAGCCTACTTGCGAGTAGCAAACCGCTTTAAAAAACAAACATGAGATGCTTCGTTCTGATTCAGGCGATCCAGTCTATACTTGTATGCTGTGCGCATCATATAATAAATCTAGGCTAATAACCAGAATAAGAACGCATAATGTTTTCAAAACTAGATATCATGGTTAGTAGAGGCCGATCTTTGATCGGGCGAGCGGGGGTGCTCACGAAGTGACTTTCTCCAATCGTACCCAAGTTCCCGAGCCGAGGCAACTTTGGTGATGACGGACACGTGGCCTTAGGCAACGAGTCAAGGTTTCCTAAATTTCCCAAAATAAAATATTTAGGTGGCGACTTTGTATCTGGCAAAGCAGTCCATGTTTGGCACTTCTTTCAAAAAAATCTATTTTCAAAAATGATTTGCCGGATTTGGACTCTTTGATGATTTCATCGGTCTTGCATTGCACTCCGCGAGATTAGATACAGGACCGTGACATTGAGTCCTGAACTGTAGTGAGGCCAATGAACAAAACGGGGGGAATTTCCTCCTGGGACGTTTGGGGACGTCTACAGTTTCTGGCGACTCTGCTGGGGATTTAGAGAACTTGACTCGAACTCATGATATCTTGTTTTGACTACGCTTATGTGTTTCTTTGCATTGCATTTGCATTGGTGCGCCTAGGACACCGTGTTTGCCGTATGCTATTCCTGAACGGTTTTTTGGAGGCTCGCTTCGAGAAGCGTGCCATAAGGCTAATCGGTTGCGGGCTCTGCCACGACGGGAACACAAACCCCGGTTTTACCGGGGCACCCTCTTTGACCATTCGGTCTAGTGCATATCGAAATCCGTAGTGACCATTCCAAACTAGGACAGGTTGCTTACCCGATTTTAGGTTGTTTGAAACCGCTGCGTGCATAGTGAAACCCTAGCTCCTGATAAGATAGGACAAGGAAACCCTACCCCTCCATAGGGGTGTTTTGGCTCTTACTTGCTTGATACATGCTGTCAGAGTGTGTCTCTACAGGTTGTATGTGTCAGTTTGCAAGTCTGGGTATCAGGCCTGTGGGCATTAGTATTTGGAAGAATCAGTTTTACCTGAGGGTATCAGTTCACCGGCAGAATTTTGGGCAGAATTCAGTAGAGAGCACACTCATTCAACTATGCTCATATCTGTTCAGGTGAAATCAGGCTGAGATGCTGTCTGTTTTCTCTTTTGCTAGGTAGTCTTGGAACCATAGTTTCAGAAGCCTCCAATATCCCCCGGGTACACCGAACTTGTGTTAATAGACTTTGTTGGGTTAAAAATTCAGTTCAAGGGCAATCAGTGTTCCTTTACCAGAGGCAGGGTGAAAAGGTCGGTCAGGCACAGACCACCAGTACAGCAGCTACCAGCTCAGTGGTCTTTGAACAGCCATGTTGAGATTTCGAGTCTACTGCAGAGATAGATATACTGGTGGTTCAATCAGATCAGGACAGTATGTCAGGCTTAGAAGAGATGGTGCGCCAGCTCCAGGATAATATGAAAGCCATGCAACAAGACGCTGCCCGTCAAACGGAATTCGCCAAGCAACAGGCCATGGTCATAGCCCAACAGGCAGAGACAATTGCCAGGTTAGAGCAGTAAACTGGTGTGTCTACTTCACACCAGGCTCCTCCCCCACCAAGAGTTCCCATACTCGGGGAAGCAACCCACGTTCAGGATGATACAGACATTCCAGGCGGGCTAGCTCCCCCTCCGGTTATACCCCAGCTATCTAAAACACTCACTAACCTACCAGACTCCCCCTTTGAGTTCGAGATGGACCCCACAGCTTTGAAAGTAAGCAAGCTTGAGAAATTGTTCAAAAAGTCTCAGGGGGCTCACTCTATTCTTGATATAGAGGATGGTTATACTGACTTAGTGGGGACCTTGCCGAAGCGGTTTAAAATGCCGCATATCGATCGGTTCGATGGCTCTAAAGACCCAATGGTGCACCTCAAACTATTTTCTAATATCTTAAGGCCAATGGGTTTGACCACAGCCCAGAAATTGTCACTATTCGGCCGAACCCTGTCTGGGATAGCCGCAATCTGGTATGCAAAATTAGAGAACTCTGTGAAACAGAACTGGGAAGAGCTGGCTGAGGCCTTCATTGCTCAATACTCCTATAACACACAGATTGAGGTCACAACTCGTGATCTTGAAGTCACCCGCCAAGAGCCAAAGGAGGGTTTCTCAGAGTTCGTGACGAGATGGAGAGCAAAGGCCTCAATGATGACTACAAGGCTTACAAAGATCAGATCATGATGATTGTTCGGAATCTGCATGGCAAGTTACTGCAAAAGAAGGTCGTTCTACCTCTGTTTACCTTTCCAGCCCTTCATGAAATGGGGGTTCAAGTCGAGGATGCCATCAGACAAGGGATCTTTGCGGAAGATAATGAGCCTTTGAAGAGGAATGTTGCTCGCAGTTCCAATGCTACTACTGATGGTAGCACAGCTGCGAAATGCTCAGAACTAGACACCATCACCACTTCCCTTAATGGCCAAAAACCAACCCCTTCAACTCGGCCCCAAGCCCGAAAATTCTATCATCTTTACATGAGTCTCTCTCAAGCTTTGGAAAAGCCGCAAGAAGAATGGCACCTAGAACTTCTAAAACCCCAACTCCTTCCAAATCCTCTTCCACCAAGATATGACCCAGCTAAATACTGTGCCTATCATCAACAACACGGTCATGATACGAACCGTTGCATCCACCTCCGTCATAAGATTCAGGATCTTATTGACGAAGAGACCCTAGCTCCACCAAAAGGACCTCAGGTTAGTACTGACCCGTCACCTCTACATCTCAACCTCATCCATATACTGTCGTCCACCTACGACCCCAACGTATACATCATCCCGACCCATCTACCCAAGCCTGAGGTGTTTATCCCGGAAAGCATGGACTTATGCATAATGGGTGCATCTGAACCCCAATCATCCCAAACCCATGAACCCACTACTTCTGAGCTGATGAGGATGATCGAAGATCTTCGGAGAACTGTGGTAGATCTGACCTTTGGAGTCTTGGCTCCATCATCAACCACATCACATACAGGGAGTTCATGTCAAAAGGCTCCCCAGTCTTGGAACGGGTTGCATTTGAGGAATGCCAATCCCTTGGCAAAGTGGAGGCGAGTGGAAAGAACAAGATAGGGGTGGACATGGATCCCCATGAACATCTTCTGTTGGCTGTTGAGGCTTTGAAAGCAGAGGGACTGAACAAAGAGCAAGTGCTCGCAGTTGTTGCGAAAACTGTGGACGACATTTTCGCCACTCAAGTTGGGGGCAGTTTGAATCAAGGGGCAAGCCGGGAGAAGGGCCGTTGTACCAAGAATGTTCCTCTCAGCTCTAATTCCGTGCTCGGAAGAAATCAGCAAACCCTGTCAGCGCCTGCCAATCCCTTTACTGGTGCGTCCAGCAAAAATCCACAAACCTCGAAGTATCTACCCCGAGGACAAAGGGTCTTCCATACCCTCTATATGCCTTTGTCCAAAGCTCTCCAAATCCTTGTTGAACAAGGCCATCTCAAACCCCTTGAGCCTCGGCCTCTCCTGAACCCTCTTCTGGCTACGCATGATGCTACCCAGTACTGCGGGTACCATCAGCAAATTGGCCATACTACCGACAACTGCTTCCGTCTTCGCCATGAAGTACAGGATCTATTTGACAACGGGTCATCCTCCCGCCGAGCTCAGCAAAGTCTATCAGCACTGGAACGGTGAACTTGGGGGACAATGTGATGTGATCGGGGGATGAACCAGCTGCGGGTGGCGCTCGATTAACTCCAGACGTGGGAATGGCACGCACTGTTCTGAGCAATATGCAAACACCAGTTTTTGTGCTTTCTGACTTGGGTATTGAGTCAGTCTTGTTGTTTTGTATAGAGTCAGTCTTTTCTTACTAAGTTAGTTGGGTCTGTATTGTTGTACCGAGTCAGTCGAGTCTGTCTTGTTGTACCGAGTCAGTCCTGTTTTGTTGGAGTCTGGTGATTTTGGGGGTGTTACCTCGAACATCACTTGCTTGTTTTGTGTTTGTCTTTTCGTTTTCTTTTGAGTCTGTTTCTGCCGAGGAGCCAGTTGTGCCAACAGATCTGAATGAAACAACAGTAATTTTTGCACTCTTGTGTTTGCTTCTGTCGGGTGCTAGTTGTGCCGGGATTTAAATGAAACGACAGTGCATTCCACCTGCTCTCTTTGTGCCGTGAAATTATTGCATTGACCTAAGTTTTTCAAAACTTTTTGAACACTGTGGTGAAAACAAAGAGGGAAGAATTCCTCGGGTTTTGCAAAATTTGATCAACTAAGAGGAAGAGAGACATGCTAAGCCCTTAATGAATGAAATCATGTTTGTTAACGTGAGTACTGTGAAGGATCCTGGCTTGATCCAGATTGGTCCCACACCGTCTTCAGCGCGAGCGATTAGTCGCTTTCTTAAAAGATTTCAAAAAATGTTTTGCGCGGTCCTGCGAAGATCTGTATGGAATCGCTCTTGAGATTGTACAGTTTAGGATCGCTCTCAGCCTCGAGACTCGACCCCTCATTTTCAAACCTTGGACTAGAACTCAGAAAGTTCAAAGGTCAACTACAATGTGAGGCCTGTGTGGCCAGACTCGAAGCAGCCCTCGACCTAGAGGTAGAAAAATGTCCGATTGTCCTCGAAGAGCCGAAGATGGATCATTCCGCAAATCAATGAAGATCGACAAGAATGTCGAATCCCTGAAGGGAGGAAAGACGAAGATACTGTTGAAAGACAACTGTGTTCCTATCCACAACACTAGGGGCAAATTCAGCCCCCATTGGATGGACTCCTACATCGTCAGCGAACGGCAGCCATTCTCCTGGATTCAGATGATTTCAGGATCTCTAAACCATTTGACATGGACAAGCTAAACTTTTACCCATGAGAGGCTCATTGGGCTGAAAACCCGGAAGGGCGACCTAGGCAAAAGTTAGAGCAAGAAAAAAAGAAGAAAAGAACAAAAAAAAAAAGAAAAGAAAAAAAAAAAAAAAGATGAAAAAAGAAGAAAAGAAATGAAAAGAAAAGAAGAACAGAGCTCGCAAGGTTGAAAACCCAGAAGAGTGGCCTTGGCAAAAGTTAGAGCGCAAAAAGAGAGGTTAAATACACGAGTGTACCTTAACCCCGAACTACGTAAGGCTTGATTCCCATCTTTAGGATACGTAGGCAACTTCACTCTGAAGTCCAGCTGTAAAACACTTCAAATCTGACTGTGTCCATGTGATGGTTCTGGTCATCTTTGTCTTCTCTGTATCTGAGAATTTGGTTGTAATTGTCACTGTGAGGACTGGTTGCCATGTGCCGCGACGCTATTCAGACTAGGGGCAACTTTCCGTTGCCATAAAATGTGCCGCGGTGCTATTCAAACAAGGGGCAACTTTCCGTTGCCATGTAGTGTCCTTCAAGCAAGGGACAATTTTCCTTCGGATCTGAGGTTGTGCATCTCGAGGGTAGGTTCCGTGCTCGTTGAGCAGTGGCCGTTTGTAAAAACAGTTTTTGAGAATTTTTACTGAGATTGACTATTCTCTCGAAAAGTATTCCATTTTCCAAAACTGGACCGTTTCTTGGACCCAAAAAAGGAAAATTTTCAGTGCTCATAACCTGACTTGCATGATTTTAAATCAGAAAATTGAACAAACATGTTAATCTAATTCTCATTTTGGTCAAAATTGTTTTAGTAGAAAGCCAAAAACAAAAAATGGTCGAAATGATGAACTAGGGGCACAGTTGAGTCAGGTGTTCTGTCTTTTTCCCATTGTCAACATACTTGCCTGAAAGGGCACCATACTTGCCAAGAAGGGCACTCTACCTGCCAGAAATGGCACAACTGAAGGTGATAACAAAAGGGCCGAAAAGCTCTCACATCCTCTGAGAAACGTGGTATCAAGCCAAGTGTGAAGCACCAAACTGGAATGGATCAAGATGTTCCACTTCCTCATCTGGACATATCTGATCGCGTCGAAACTCCCCAGCAGAGCATCGTCAACCGATGTCAGCTGCAGATTCGCTACACACCCAGTTGTAGCACAACCCCCCTGTGGGAGGAACTCACTAGCTGCGCATAGAAGAAGAAGGATCTAGCAGCATACTAGGGGCAAGAGCCTGCAATTTCTTGTTCATCCATCAACCACCCAGGGGAGGGATAAAAGATGAGAGATTAAAGAATAGAGAGATGTGCGTTGAGAGAAAAAGTGAGAAAAAGGGCTTTTTCAAAAAAACAGAGCCTGAGGGCCGAGTGATGTGAGAACCACAAATGAGAAAGGGTGAGAAATAATACCTAGAGAAACTGGCTCCTCGTGCACTGAGAGGTCTCTCGTCTTTGTAACACGTCTGTGTGTCATGTCTTTTGTTTTGTTTGTCTCGATTCTTGCTTTGAGTCGTTCTGAGTGTGTCTTGATGTGTTTAGGTTGTTTACCTTTTTGTTTTCCGTTATTGAGTCTTTTTCGCTGTATTCAGTTGTAGGCTCAATACCCGGTCTAGAACTCATTTCTCAATATTCAAAAAAAATTAATCTTGTGCTTAGAGTGCTGTGCCATTCTCCACATTTGTGCAAAACAGTATTTGTTCTTTCATAAAACTGCAGGGTCCACCCCCGATAAGTGTGAACAATAAAACAAGGACCTATCTGAAGCTATGTGGGTTCCAGACTGCAAAGCAAAAGAAAAAAAAAAAAGGAAAATCGAAGCATCTGAGTGTGCTTCAACTTCAGAAAATTTCGTGATTGTATTCCGGATGTACCTTTTCAAGCCTTGTCAATACTCTGAAGTATGAGTGTGCCTCTACCTCAAGCGCAAGATCAAGCCTGCTTCAAAGTTACGCACCCTTCCACCCGCATTGTTATGCATTCTTCCACTGGTACTGTCATGCACACCTTTACTTGCGTTGTCACGCACACTTGTTGTATTGTCATGCACACCTTACTTGCATTTATTTGCATCTTGTGTTATCTTCTACCATTTATCCTTTTACGCTGAGCAGCGTTTGGGATCGTTGTCCTTCGGGACTTTCTCAGGTTACGTTGTGCGCGCACTTGAGCGGTTGTTTTCGGACCTCTTCTCACGATTTCAGCGTGGTTTGAGTGCTCGTTTCCTCACACGATTTCAGCGTGTTTGGAATTTATCTCAGGTTGCATTGTGTACGCACCTGGGCGGTTGTTTTCGGACCTCTTCTCACGATTTCAACATGGTTAGAGTGTTCTTTTCCTCACACGATTTCAGCGTGTTTGGATCTTATCTTAGGTTATGTTGTGCGCGCACTTGAGTGGCTGTTTTCAGACCTCTTCTCACGATTTCAGCGTGGTTAGAGTGTTCTTTTCCTCACACGATTTCAGCGTGTTTGGAATTTATCCCAGGTTACGTTGCAGACGCGCTGGGCGGGTTGTTGGACCTCCTCTCACGATTTTAGCGTGGTTTGAGTGTCCCGTTCCTCACACGATTTCAACATGTTTGGATATTATCTCAGGTTGCGTTGTGCGCGCACTTGAGCGGTTGTTTTCAGACCTCTTCTCACGATTTCAGGGTGGTTAGAGTGTTCTTTTCCTCACACGATTTCAGCATGTTTGGAATTTATCCCAGGTTGCATTGTAGACGTGCTAGGCGGGTTGTTGGATCTCTTCTCACGATTTCAGCATGGTTTGAGTGTCCCGTTCCTCACACAATTTCAGCGTGTTTGGATCTTATCTCAGGTTGCGTTATGCGCGCACTTGAGCGGTTGTTTTCAGATCTCTTCTCACGATTTCAGCGTGGTTAGAGTGTTCTCTTCCTCACACGATTTCAACGTGTTTGGAATTTATCTTAGGTTGCGTGGAACACGCTCCTGATTGATTTTCTTTGTTCTTCCTCCACTCGCGAGTCCAGCGTAGTTGGAGTGTGTTCACCCTTTGCCTCTACTGTACTCTCTGTTGCATCGCATCTATTATCTATTGCATCACATCTATTACATCCATTGCATCGTATTTGTTTTATTGTCTGGTCTAGGAGACCTTAAATTCTCCGGTCTAAGGAGACCTTAAATCCTGCCTCATCATTCGCATTGTTTTGCGCATCGTACTTGCATTTTGCTTGCATCTCATCGCACTATCTTGTGCACTCTCCGGTCTAAGAGACCTTAAATCCTCTAAAGGTGCAATTCCTTTGGTGTTCATCGTGCCCGAACGACTTCCGGTGGTCTGGTATAGCCACCTGCTTGTGTTTGCAGTGAGTTCCTAGGAGACCAACTGAGACGGTGGAAACTAGAGTTCGAATGGCTTATGCCTAGAACGTAAAGGTTCGGGATTTCCGAGATTAAAGTCTGGTTTAAATACCCAGAGGTATATCCTCGGCTTGAAATCTGTATGGCAGCCCCATAGATTGAGATAGCATATGTATGCGCCTCAATTCAGGATACTGAATCAACCTAGTCTGTCACCCTGTTGGAGAATAGGGAAAGCTGCAACCATAGTCAGGAAGAAAAGTAGTACCTGTGGTTCAACTGAGAAGAAGAGGAAGATTCCCATATCAGCATGAGGTAGGACATTGCCGAGGTAAGTCATTACCAATTGCCCCTGTAAGGTACTTCCCTTTTCTTAGCTATCACATTGCATTTTAGTCATTACAGTGCATTGCATAAATCCTGAATTTTTAAACCGGCTTCGCGTAGCATATAAGTCCAATTTTCAAAACCGGCTTCGTGTAGCGTATAAGTCCAATTTTCAAAACCGGCTTCGCATAGCATATAAGTCCAATTATCAAAATCTTCCCACATATCATTTTGCATCCTGCCCCTGAACTACGTTGATTTGATTCCTTGCAAAGGGATAAGTAGGCAGCCTGCAGGCACAACCATTTATTTATCTATATTTTGTTTGTTTGTCCAAGTCTTCGGCCTTGTCAAAAATGGGTCCTTTCTGGGCTTTGACACTCACTCCCGTCACTTTTTGACTTCTGAGTTCTGTCAAAGAGGGGCAACTGTAGACACCCCATTTTTGACCGCCTTTAAGACTTAGAAGCGACTGATGGTTTTGGAAGTTGTGCAGTGCAAAGGGTCGGTTTCTTCGGCAAGAGGAGAGTCAAATCTCAACTTCATACCCCTTTTTGGACCAAAACAATCTTGATCAAAATATTTTAGACCTTAAAACCCTCTCTTTCAAAATATTTTTGAAATAAAGTTCCTACGATGTTCCGAGGCTCGCATTTTGTCAAATGTTGCGCTTTTCGGTAAACCGAGCAAGGACAAAGTAGAAATGAATGAATGAGAGATGAAATCTTTGAAAAATATTTCAAAACACTTTGTTTAGGGGCTTGGATTTGAAGAAAAGAGGAAAGGAGAGAAGAAAACTAGTTTGGCAGAAGTTCGGCATGAATCCGGTTGGACCGAATCTGCGCGGCTTCACCAAAACAGGCATAACTTTTTGCACAGGAGGAATTTTAATGCAAGGCTGGTGCCATTGGAAAGATAACTTCCGGGGATTCAATTTGGACAAAGAATTATCTGAAAAAGAGTTCAAATGAAGGAGTTATGTCCATTTGAAGTTGGATCGGGAAAGCCGAATTTTCCTAAACTAGCTGGCCGACCCGAAAAGGTGGCTGGCCGACCACCCTCTCCTGAAAAAGTGGTCAGCCGACCAGGAAAGGTGGCTGGCCGACCATAAAAAGTGGCCGGCCGACCACTTATGCCCAGAAAGCTTAGAATTGATAGCTATTTTCCCTCCAGCTGTCTTCCACAACCTCCAGCTATCTTATAATCAGATATTTTCGAGCCTACTCTATTTTTGGGCTATATATGAGTTATATCTCTCATTTTTGAAGGACTTCTGGAGCAAGTTTTGAGAGTCACTCTCTCTACACCTCTCTCTCCTCTTCCATTGCTAGGGGTTGAACATTTTTGCTTAAGGCATACACCCTCCATCCTCCATTTTCACTATTCCAAGCTCCAAAACCCTAATTTTCTTGGCCCATTTGCACTACAACCCTTAGCACCACACCTCCATCATCCATTACAGCACTTTGGGACTGATTTTCAAGTGTTGAAGGTCCACCAACTTGGTCCAAAAGCTCTAGCTTTGCTACTCTTCAAGGGTAAGTGCCTATTTTCCTTAAACTTGCATTTTTTTGCTCCATTGATTAGCCCTACTTGAAGGTATTTTTGGGCTTCGACATAAACTGAAAAAGTTCTTATTTTGAGCCCCTCTTCAACTTTGTTTAAGAACACGTTGCTATTTGAGGTCATCTACTTCCCCTTACCCTCTATCTCTATTTTAGGGCTATTTTTGCATCATATTTTAGCCCTACTTGTGAACATTTTCGAGAGTTGTCATAAACTGAAAAAGTTATTATTTTAAGCCCCTCTTCAAGTTTAATTAATGGAATTTTTCTGTTTGGGGTCATCCTCCCCTATGCATGCTTCATTCCTTCATGATTAGGGCCATGCATTAGAGCACTTGCATTGGCCATGGTTTGGCCTCTTAGCCACTGGCCAAAATTAGAGGGGGGTGACCCCCTCTCTCCTTGTCTTGTTTGGTGGTCTTTTGGGCTTTCCAAAGGGACCCTATTTTTCATGCTTCGAAGTTATGTTTCAGGCCTCATTCTGTGAGTTTTGGGGTCTGCCTTGGCTCTGTCCAAGGCCCTTTTGGCCATGTTTTATGTCTACAATGCATGTGTAGAGCAATCCCATCCAAGGCCTTTCAAAGGGGCCTTTCTTTGCATGTTTCCTAGACCCATTTCAGGGCCAATTTGGTGAGTTTTAGGGCTGTCATAGTCCATTTCTAGAGGTGGTTTTGCTACGCTTCATGTCTATCTTGTATGTGCTTAACAACCCCTTGCATGGCCCTCCAAAGAAGCCCCTTATTTTTGCATGCGTTGGCTGCATTTCAATGATTATTTGGGCATATTTTGGCATGTTTTGTTCACTGTTTTTGGCTGGTTTGATGAGATCTCATGCGCATCATATAGTTGTAATACAACCCATACTTACTAGCCAATGCTGCATGCTATTTTAGTCCATCATGTTAGCATCTTTTGGCCATGCCTTAAACTGAAAATGTGCATGTTTTGGGACTGCCTTGGCTCTGTATTTAGACTTCATGATCAAATAATGCTTGCTTTGTATACTTGTGGTTCAATGCATTGGACTAGTTTTGAGTTTCGGGGCTTATTCCATGCATCGGGTGCCATATTTTCATGTTTCGGGACCATTTAACATTATGTTTCAGTGCTAAAAATTACATGTTTGAATGCCATGCTTCATCCTTGCCATGTTTTGGTAGAGTGGCATTTAATGCCTTAGGTTCGGTCCTCGGTTTGCGTGCATGTATGCACGCATTTCGGTTATCTCATTTTCATCTTATGGCCACTGATGTGAGTGTGGCTGAGGTCCACTCATGTTGGTGTAAGTCCATCATGCATTGTGTATGCCGTTTCGTTTCATAGCATTGCGTATGCTAGGTTGCATGTTAGGGCATTGTGTATGCCATGTTACATCGAGCATTGTGTATGCCATTTCATAGAATTGCGTATGCTAAGTTGTATGTTAGTCGCATTGTGTATGCCATCTCATTCGTATTATGTTTGGGATAGGAGTTAGCCCGAGCACGGGAAACAAGGGACGTTTCGTACTCCGAGTGACGGAATGTGTCTCAATTCCCGGTCGCCGACACTCCGGATTACCCATGATGGAGTCTAGGTCTTGTTGTGTTTTCATGTGCATTCATTTCACATCGAGTCGTGTAATTCGACTCCTCGGTCATCATGCATCAAGATGCGTGATTAGTGGCACGAGGATCGAGGACTACACTCCTTGAAGAGTAGTCATGCATACATATGTGAAAATACTTTACCATGCCCCTTTCTTGCTCTCTGTTGCAGCAAATCAGAAATCAGCAGCTTTCTAAAGCCTTGCACAGCATTCTGGCATTAATTACAAACAAAGGCGAATCGGGGCATCGCAATGGATTTCTGCGCCAGGCAACTCAAGCATGCATCTCCCTTCATTCAAAACAGATCTGAGGCAGTCCATAGGCTTGCATGCTAATTTACTCGCTTTCCTAGATTAATTTGTTAATTAATTAGGGTTTTGTAATATTTAATTATTCATTTCGGACTGTATTATCATTCGGACTGTATTATTCTTTCGGACCCTCCGAGTGAGGGTACAATTGTAATAAGTGTGCGTGTGTGTGTTGTATGTTTTCCAACCTCACGTCTTTCTCCCTTTTATTTACCAACTTATGATGGTTAGATTAGGGCATGTTTCAATTAGCATACAGTATGATGGCATGTTTGCATCATTCATCTGTATTGCATGCACCGGGCTCGACGCATCATACTAACTGCATTTGTATTTCAAATTCCAAATTGAATATGTGCTAGCTGTAGCATCATCATATGCCATGTTTAGAATAGCTGAGCCTATCTTAGTTGCATTTTGCATGTGTTGCATTAGGCATTTCAGCATAGTTAGGGTCATGCATTGATTTCTAACATAGTTTCTGTTTTGGTTTGGAGTGCTAGGTAAGCTTTTATGCTTTAGCATCCTTGCATGTGTGTGAGTGACTGCCATGATAGCATGCTTATCATGAGGCTATGTGCTTATATGATATACCTGCCTGAATGCCTGTGGGTGAAGGTTGGGTTATCCGAATTGGAACAATTCATTAAATGCGAGTTTTAAGCCCACTAGATAGTGGCAAATCACCTTGTTTTCTAAGCCCACCTGAGGGTGGCAAATCCACATTTTAGCCTACTTGTGAGTAGCAAACCGCTTTAAAAAGCAAACATGAGATGTTTCGTTCCGATTCAGGCGATCCAGTCTATACTTGTATGTTGTGCGCATCACATAGTAAATCTAGGCTAATAACCGGAATAAGAACGCATAATGTTTTCAAAACTAGATATCATGGTTAGTAGAAGCCGATCTTTGATCGAGCGAGCGGGGGTGCTCACGAAGTGACCTTCTCCAATCGTACCCAAGTTCCCGAGCCGAAGCAACTTTGGTGATGATGGACACGTGGCCTTAGGCAATGAGTCAGGGTTTCCTAAATTTCCCAAAATAAAATGTTTAGGTGGTGACTCTGTATTTGGCAAAGCAGTCCATGTTTGGCACTTCTTTCAAAAAAATCTGTTTTCAAAAATGATTTGCCGGATTTGGACTCTTTAATGATTTCATCGGTCTTGCATTGCACTCTGCAAGATTAGATACAGGACTGTGACATTGAGTCCTGAACTGTAGTAAGCCCAATGAACAAAACGGGCGGGAATTTCCTCCCGGGACGTTCGGGGACGTCTACAAATGCCCTTAGGCTTACATTGTATAACAATAAATAA
Organism: Camellia sinensis; assembly: GCF_055761805.1. Classification (NCBI taxonomy): domain Eukaryota; kingdom Viridiplantae; phylum Streptophyta; class Magnoliopsida; order Ericales; family Theaceae; genus Camellia; species Camellia sinensis. The sequence goes on from NC_138972.1 coordinate 69,830,677, forward strand.
AACAAAAGGGATTTACCCTTATACAATACATGGCAGACGGCCAACAAGTAAATGCCTCGTGACCAACAATTAAAAGACTTCATGTCATACACGATTCCTCCAGCCTTGTACCTGAAAACAAGTTTATCAACACGTGGGATGAGCACTAAGCCTAGTAGAGATTCCAAAGATCCTAACCAATCACAACATATAGATAAAAATGATCATGAGTGCATCATGACATATTGTATAAGTAGTGTGACATTTAATATCCAAAATATACTCCTATAACTGTGTTTTTTTTTTCCTCCTGAAAAAGTTATTCTTGACACAATTCATAAAAATCATTTCTTCTCTTTCACATTCCCATCATTACTTCCAAAAGAAAATGTTTTCAAATCTCAATCTCACTTAAACAATCGTTCTGATAATATAGCCCCGCATACAAATCATAATCCCCATCCTACCTCCCAATACACCATATGCGTTTACATCGCAATATATACATCTACAACCTTCCCTGACCATAGGCCCAAGGATTTAAAAAGGGTGACCCCTATGAAACCATTAACACATATATACATTCAAATAAGATAACCAAAGTAATACATACTACTAATCTCATCGCCACTGGCCTATAGCACAGATGACAGATCCAATAATACCAATACCACATAACACTTTACTGGCCTCACCCGAAAAGAGGTGCTCCTTAGGTCATACTTTACGGGCCGCAAACCGGAAGGGAACAAAGAACTTAACTATTTAACACTAGTCTCTCAATGGAAACAATACTAACAAACGTTCCAATTACCTCTTTAACAACATAATTCATAACTCACCAACGGAATTGTCTATCCACAATGTCTACTTCCAACCAACAACATATCATCTCATATTACATAGTCCATCCTACACTAGTACACATGGCATATGTCTACTAACAATCAATACTATCATCCACTGACGGCCAATGGCAAAACTCTAGACGCCAACTACATAATCTGAAATAATAAATACAGCCTTAGGTAACTCCATACTGTCGTTCATTGCAACTCTCATGTTTTATAAAAAGGGTAATTAGTTTTATTTTGTTTCGAAAATAAGGTTTCACTACTCCAAATCCTAACAAACACCACAAAGGCCACGTCCACCCACATTAATCCAAAACCTCAATTATTCCTAAACAACCACATCATAACCCCATTTCCATTTAACATTAAACTTCTCTTTAATATCCCAAATCAATAAACAAAATACCAAACCTTTCCAATTTATATCCTAAACATGATTTATAATCCACAACCAATCATACACGCAACCCACAAACTGACCAATTTAAACCCCAATCCAACCATATGCTTTTTATCAAAAACTAACAATAAAGCATGTTTTTAAATGCCATAAAAATTACCACAAGTCTATCTATAGTGAGGTATTGATAGAAGCTCAAGAATCACTACCTCTTGGAGCAAAAATGAGAAAATCTGAAATTCCACCGACGATGAAAACATGATCCGCTCAGATTAAATCGAAGCCCTCGCGACACTCTACGTTTTGATCTATAGGACTAGGGGTAGAAAATGGGTGTAACTAGATGAAACCCAAGCTTTTAGGTCCAAGAAACCCTAAAATGGCGTAAAAGGGAGAGAGAGAAGAGAGAGAAAAGAAAAAAGTAACTTTTTCAGCGCACTACGGCCATATATAGACAAGTAGACTGCTCGAGCGTTCAAACACAAAAATCCGCTCGAGCGCAAGAAGTGTCGCTCGAGCGTATAATACAAACTCTCAAAAGTTTTAAGACAAGTGACCATCGCTCGAGCACAAGAAGTGCCGCTCGAGCGAACACCGCTCAAACGCAAGAATGGCTGCTCGAGCAAAGAATGACAATTCCCAATATCTTTGCAGACCTGCAAAAGTGCTGAAAGTTCACAATAACCGCTCGAACGCAGGAAGTGCTGCTCGAGCGCAGAAGCAAAATTTTAGGTAACGACAATTCGAGAAACGAGTTACCAACCTATTCCCAACGCAACCAAGACACTCTAAAAACCAAATCCAATAAACAATGAGTAGAGTCAAGACATGAACAACCAAAAAGGCAATGAAATCCGGATCCAAAACATCAACGGGTCAAATTCAAACCAGGGTCACTATATTTTATCTCAAACTAAACCAATCCTGACCATGCTCATGATAAGATAATTGATCCAATTACCTTAGTAGCTCACCCCTACGACTCTTATTTTGTTGGGTTTATTTTGGGGTGCAATTTGACAAGTTTGATTGTATTAAAAGGTTGTCTAGCCCTGATCCAAGTAATGCTAAGAATTTCTCAAGCTTAATAACTTGTAATTCGAGGTTGTCTGTCTAAATGTAACCTGAGGCAGGCTTGAATTGCACAAAATTTTGATTATTTATTTATTTTTGCTAAGTTGCTTAATTTGTTAACACTAGATTTTCTTAATATTTTTGACAAAAATCATTAATAATATAAAAATAAATATTTTATATGATATTAAAAAGTTGTGCACCTGCAATAGTCTTCGTTATTTTTTAGTGAGACTAAAGAGTAAAGTTTTTTTATTATGTTACTTGTGTATAGAAAATATATAATAAATATAATTTAGCGATTCAAAATATTTTAACATCAATTAAAGTCTAATAATTTGTATTATATAAAATATTTTTATATATTTATATATACGATTTAGGTTTTGGATTGCTTGAGTTATTTGCTGTTTTCCTACCCAAACACGAGCCAAATTTATTTTAGGCTTCTAAATTTTTTTATCAAACCCACACTGAATTCAAAAATGTTATTCAAACCTTAAAATATTAGATTTTTTCTCATAGGTGAATATTTAGGTTAATTTTATTTCCACAAATCAATTCTTCTCAGTTCACATACTTAATGAAAATTTTTCTTAATAAAATTTTGTTATAGAATAAAAAACCATAATATCCTTATTTTCTTCCACCCAAAACCCTAATTCTAAAATACCACATCCATCCTCCATTGCCAGCCCCACCTCTCTCATTTACCATCCCCTTTCATCGCCTCTTTCTCCCTCCAATTGCGACCACCTTCCGCTATGAACTCTATACTTCTACAAGCCCCCCGCCATGAACCACCCATTTTCGAGATTGATTGTGGAAGTTTAGGATGGAAAGAGATGAGCTAGGAGTGGTGGTGATGATGGTGGTGATGGAGGGTTAAGAGTGGCGGCAACGGTGATGAAGGATGGATGGGTGGATGAAAAAAATTAGGGTGAGAACATTATTGAAATAAAGAGATATATTGTACTGAAAAATTATTCATTCAGTATGTACACTAAGAAAAATTAGTATGTGAAAATAAAATTACTTGAATAGTATGCTATAATTATCAGCATATTTATAATTTATCTTTTATCAATTAATATAAAAAAATGACTGCTTGCCAACCTGGCAATTTTTAAATACATGACAAGTTGAATGGGAAGCTTTTGAATTTTCTTTCATAAGTGAATGTGTGATTGGATATTACTAGCTTTATATTTATAATATCTTCTATCAGTTAATAAATTGTGAATTATTAAGGTGTTTAGCTTTTACTTTTTTCTTAATAAATTTTTGATGTTTTTACTAACATTTTAATATTTTTAATGAAAAAGTCAAATTCCCAAACAGTCTCCCAACAAGATAAGTTGAATGACATTGCTGTAGAATCAAACCAATTATTTTTGTTGTTAATTTTATTACAATTTTGCTCCAAGTGATAATTCCTTAATTTCATAAGCAATACTACACTTTGAGGGAAAAAAAAAAAAAAAAAATTAAAATGCAGTGAATTTTACCCTTTTTTCAAAGAGCAAAAGCATTTGATCTTTTTTTTCTTTTCTTTTCTTTTTTTTTTCTTTTTAGATACATCGGAAATAAAAACAAAAAAAACATTTCATCTTCATGTAGTGCTCAAATCCAACAGTTGCGTTTAGTCACAAGTTCCAACATTACAAAGAGAATCTAGTATTTAATTAGCATATACATATACAACCAGGGCCCAAAAAAAGCCCACACCATGAGTGAACCTCCCAAAATTTTCTAAATCATGTCAGATTGTACTGTGTAAAGAGTACAATAGAAAAAAAACTTAATCCGATGTACCTAATAGAGGGCACATGCTTAACAAGGCAAGACACTCCAAACCAAGCTTATCACCATTTAAATAAAAATAAAAAAAGTTAATTACAGTTTACTCCTCAATTATTATTGAATGTCACTCTAAAACAGTATATTTTTGGACTCTTCAACTATAAAAACTACTTTATTTTCACTCCCCTAGAAGGAAATTTGTTCGCTTGGACTGATAAGATTAATTTGAAACAATCCATTTTTCCACCATGTTATCTCTTGCTTGTCTATGGATTTAGCAACAATTCAAAAGATTGACCCATTCAAAAATCCTCAAATTGATGCTTATTTTCAACTCTCGGAAAATTTTTATAGTTTATAATTGATATAGTAAAACATCTAGTAGAGAGAGACAAGCTGTGGAAGTCAAAATCTTCCAGGGGGTTTTGGGGGATCATGGTGGTTGTTTGCTCCTGTTCCTGGATAGTCTGTATTTGCTATAACCATCCTCCCTTCTATGAATACTTGTTCCACATCTGATATCTCTCCTTCGCTCCCCATTTCCATTTCACCCTGTTAGATTTTTGAACAACTCACAATTAATTTAATCACCCATAATACATAAAGCACTTTAGACTAAATCCCAAAAAAAAAAAAAATGATGTGAAAGAATTGAAGAAAGTTTGAGAGAGAAGAGGAATAAATTAATTTAAAAATAAAAATAAAAATGGGATTAAAATAAATAGTACATAGGAAAACTAATTACAAAATTAATGCAAGTGAGAACGGTGTATGACGCAGCTAATCCTCAAATTTGCTACTAGTTTTTCTAATCCCATTTATTTGTATTCTCCATGAAAAGTATAGTCATTAAATATCCATTTAGTAATAAAAAAATTGAAAATATCAAGAAGAAAAGAAAGAGGGACTGAATAATGCCTATGTATGGTCTCCATTTATGATCCCATTCAAAGATATGTAGTACTTGCAAAAATAATAAAAAATAAAAATGAACATAGGAATCTGACAGCTATAAGGCTTCTATATTATTTTTTTCAATTTCTACCCTCCTCCTAATGCCTAAACAAATTAAAATGAAAACATGTTTTTCCAAATTTTAAAGCCACCAAATAGAACATAAGGATCTTGAATTTTGATGTAGGGGAGAGAGAGAGAGAGAGGGAGGTGACCTGAGCAAGTAAATCATGGATTGATGGGTCATCCTTAAAAGACTTGAGGCTTCCTGTTAATCAACACAATAACGAGGCAACTCATTAATTTACACATATCACTAATTTTAAAATAAAAAACCCAAGACAAAACAGCATTGAAACCAATGTTTGATCTCTACAAATTACATACTGGATGTAGGAACAGCAGCAGATGAGAAAACAAGAGAAAATCCCAAAAACAGCACAAGCAGTACTGGAAGAAAAGCCTTGTGTTCCATGTTGATCATCTGATCAAAAACAGATGATATATATATATATATATATATATTTAGAGAGATAGAGAGAAAGAGAGATCTGAGCAGTGAGGAAATTTGAGGCAGAAGAAAAAGAAAGAGCTTGAGGGGTTGGTGATGGGAAGAGAAAGTATGTGGGGATTGTGGTTTATATAGGAAAGAGAGAGAAAAAGAAAATGTGAATATACAAAGCACTATATAAGTAAAGTACTGCTTGCCAGTGCCTATTCTGAAGAAGTCAACCTTCATTTTCTCATTTGTAACCTTCATTTTCTCATTTGTGGTGAGTTCCCACTTGCCTACCTTCTTCTTGTTTTTTTTTTTTTTTTTTGGTGTGTGTGAAAAACAGCAAAAAGCAATTTTATTGATAATAATCAAGTAACAATACATTGACATTAAATAATAAAGGAAAAGGATAGAAAAAAATAATAATAATCCCAACTAAATTAGCATAAAGATCTCATCACACAAAACCAACAGGCAAAAACTGCCACCATGGCAACCGACAGGCGAAAACCCACTTGCCTAACTTCATCCCCTGTTGTCACTTTAATGTTCACCAGTTGTTTTTGTGCAAAACACTGTCACATACACAATTTATAAAACAGAAGGGAAAAAAAAAGAAAAAAGAAAAAAAAAAGCAGTATCATCTCCCAAAGAGTCTGCTAAAACATGCTTCCATTTCTAATTTTATATTGGCAGATGAATTATCATAAGCTTCCTGTGAAACTGAACTGGGGTTTTGAGGTTGGCACCTTGCTAACCTCCTGTGCGGGTCGGCGAGGGGTGATTTTTCCATTTCTGTCTTGGTATGCACATAATTGGCCATTGTATATGTGCCGTGCCAATCCAGTTGGGATATGCAAATGATGCAATTTTTTCACTTGGATTTGTTGTTGTTTTGTTGCTTGTTTGTATTTTTTTTTTTTATCAATTAATTTTTTTTATTATAATAATAACAAACTTTGTTTATTAACATGTGTTATAATGCTTTTTTATTAATTAGTTAGTGTGAAACAAGTTGAAAGAGAGTTGAGAGAGTGATATTGAAAGAGAACTCTATGTTATTAACACTATGTTCAGAAACCAAATAAAGGCTCCATAATATAGGAGCTGGATACAAAACATCATTATGATATAATTCACTATAATAAGAAAAAGTAGGCCGAAAGAAGGTGGGCGGCCGAAAGCAAGGACAAGCCGAAAGCTATTATATACATACTATAATATATTCCTATTATATACATACTATAATATAGTAACATATTATATTAATAATTATATTAATATGTTAACAGCCCCCCTCAAACTCAAGGAGGACAAACATCAACCAACTGGAGTTTGGAGACAAGTTCAACGAAGCGGCCAGGAGAATGAGCTTTGGTGAAGATATCAGCAGGTTGATCAGCAGAGGAGATTGGATGAAGATGGACAGTACCACGAGTGACGTGTTGACGAATAAAATGACAGTCAATCTCAATGTGCTTGGTGCGATCATGAAAAACATCATTGTGAGCTATTTGAAGAGCACTTTGATTGTCACAAAAGAGGGCAGTAGCGCCAGAGGGGGAAACACCCATGTCAGCAAGAAGCCAACGAAGCCAGAGAAGCTCCTGAGTAGTATCAGCAAGAGCACAATATTCGGCCTCGGTACTGGAGCGAGCAGTAAGAGATTGTTTCTTGCTGCGCCAAGAAATAAGAGAACACCCAAGAAAAAGCAGAACCCGGTAGTAGAGCGCCGGTCAGTAGGATCCCCAGCCCAATCAGCATCGGAAAAAGCACGAAGCTGGAGAGAGGAGCGGGCGGAATAATGAAGTCCATGAAACAAGGTACCTTTGAGATAACGAAGGATACGGACTAATGCAGCATAGTGAGGGGTACGAGGAGCTGACATAAACTGGCTGACAATATGAACGACATAGGCAATATCAGGACGAGTAACAGTGAGATAGAGAAGGCTGCCAACCAGCTGACGATATAGGGTAGCATCAGAGAGAAGAGTGCCATCAAGAGGTGTAAGACGACTTTGAGGCTCCAGGGGAGTGGAGGCAGTCTTGCAATCCGTAAGACCAGCGCGGGTGAGAAGATCAGAGGTATACTTAGCCTGAGAGAGAAAAGACCCCGTGGAATCATGGAAGATTTCAAGACCCAAGAAATAGCTGAGAGGACCAAGATCTTTCATCTCGAAATGATGGCTAAGAAACTGTTTAAGGCATAGAATACCATCAAGATCGTCGCCGGTGATAATCATATCATCCATATAAAGAAGAAGCAAGGTGGTCCCTTGAGCAGTGTTCCGGATAAAAAGAGCAGTATCATAAGAACTGGAGGTGAAACCACAGTCATGAATAGTAGAGCTGAACTTGGCAAACCAAGCGCGCGGAGCTTGTTTGAGACCATATAAAGCACGCTGAAGTTTGCAGACTTTATGAGGTGGATAAGTAGACCCAGGGGGAGGTTGCATGTAGACCTCCTCAAGAAGAACACCATTAAGGAAAGCATTTTTCACGTCCATTTGATAAAGATCCCAGTGTCGAGTGGTAGCAACCGCAATCAGGCTGCGAACAGAGGTGAGACGAGCAACAGGAGCAAAGGTCTCCTCATAGTCAATACCATATTCTTGGGTGAAGCCTTTGGCAACAAGGCGGGCTTTGTAGCGCTCAATAGATCCATCAGAACAAGTTTTGATTTTGTAGACCCATTTGCAACCAATGGCAGTCTTGCCAGGAGGAAGATCAACAATGTCCCAAGTGTGAGTTTTGTCTAAAGCCTGCAATTCATCAGTCATAGCTTGCTGCCAAAGAGGATTAGAGCGAGCCTCACGATAGGAGGTCGGTTCATAAGTAGAAAAAGCAGTAGAACCAACAATAAAGTCACGAAGACGAGTAGAAGGTTGGGTTACCCGGTGTGGTTGAGTAGAGGCAGGAGGAGCCAGAGGGAGAGACTCACCAGGAGGGGAGGATCCTGAGGGAGTAAGAGCAGGACCATCAGAGGTAGCAGGTGCATGGGATAGACCAGTAGGCAAGGCAGGCTCGAGAGAGGCTGGTAGGGCCGGTGGAGTAAGCTCATCAGAGAACTCGAGAGAGGCTGGCAAGGGCTGTGGGGTAAGCTCATCAGAGAACATATCCGTGGAAGGGTCAGTAAAAAATAGAGAGGATGAGGAAACGGACAAACGGAAGAGAGAGAGAGAGGAAAACATTTTGTGTTCCCAAAAGACTACATGACGAGAGATACGAAGTCGCTGGGAGAGAGGATCTCAACAACGATACCCCTTGTGTTCAATACCATACCCTAAGAAGCAAAAAAGACGAGAACGTGGTTCAAGTTTGGTACGTTCATGAGGTTGGAGAAGAACAAAACAGGCAAATCCAAAGACCCTAAGGTTGGTGTAAGGGGGACGGGTGCCATGCAGACGCTCATAAGGAGTGTGATTATGAATGACAGGTGTAGGGATACAATTGATAGTGTAAGCAGCAGTGAGAGCGGCCTCTCCCCAAAAATGTTCCGGACAAGAGGAAGACAGAAGGAGAGCTCGAGTAGTGTCAAGGATATGTCGATGTTTCCGTTCAGCACGTCCATTTTGTTGAGACATACCGGGACAGGAACGATGAGGTTGAGTACCATGACGCTGAAGAAAGGAAAGAAAGTCAAAATCTTTATATTCCATGGCATTGTCGGAGCGAAAAAGCTTAATATTTTTAGAAAATTGTGTTTTAACCATTGCAGCAAAATTGTAATAAAGTTGTTTGAGCTCAGAGCGATTTTTCATAAGAAACAACCATGTAAAACAGGAAAAATCATCTATAAAAACAACAAAATAGCGTGCGCCTCCCATAGTAGGAGTAGGAGAGGGTCCCCAAATATCAGAATGAATGAGATCAAATGGTGCAAGAGAAACAGACGCACTTTTATTAAATGACAAGGCAGGTTGTTTGGCAAGTTGACAGGACACAAAATCTAAAACATCAGAACTTACATGACCTAAATGACCACTGGAAATTAAAGATTTTAAACGACCAACAGAAAGATGGCCTAAACGACAATGCCAAAGCTGAAAAGGAGATAAAAGATGAGCAGTGGTAGCAGTGGTAGGAGCTGTGATCTGAGAGGAATCGGGAACATGAAGAAGGATGAGTTCGTAGAGACGTCCATGCTTACGGCCTATCCCAAGAGTTTGCCCCGTCCGAGGGTCCTGCACCAAACAACCAGTACGGGAAAAGGTAACAGTTAGACCATGCTCACATAATTGACTAATGGAGATAAGATTTAAAGTAAAAGCAGGCATAAGATAGACATGGGATAAAGATAAGTGAGAGGTTGAAACAGAACCAACATGACTTACAGACAGAAGAGACCCATCAGCAGTATGGATAGAAGGAACATGAGGAGTAGAAGAGAGAGGAGTAAAAATAGTAGGGTCAAAGGTCATGTGATTACAACAAGCGGAGTCAAAGTACCAAGAAGAGTTACCTGCTGTCACGACCCAAACCCGGCCCTATGGGTTTAGCACCGTAACCGGCCAGTAATCCGAGATTACCGAAGGCCTGCTTAGCAGTAATACAGTAAAACAGAGTACAGGGCCTGGCGGAAGCCAATACAGTAATTAAACAATGTCCAATGAGCTGTGACAGTCAGTATGCCAAAAAGATTTTTCATGCATTCATACATAAACAGTACAGAACAGTATGTACAATATTGACATCCATTCAAACTAGGGACTCAACCCTACATAACAGTACAGAAACATTCCGTCTGTACAAAACAGTACGGTCTATACAAAATTTACAGTCACACAGTACGGGGACCTAATCCCTTGATAGCAGTACGATAAACAGTCAGTCTCTACAGTACAGTAGTCCAAACAGTATGGAGACAGACGGGGGAAAACAAACAAAACACCCCCAAGCCATAGCATGGCAACTCGGAACCTCGCAGTGAGGCACAAAGGCTGGCTTGACAAAACTGGAGTAACCCTGACGCCTCTAGCTGCGGTCTGGTGCCTGAACACCTACATATATATATAAGCAGTGAGCTAAAGCCCAGTGAATAACATAAAGCGTAAAGGGGTTTAGAATGAATGTCCTTACAGTAATGAAAACAGTTCAATTCAATCAGTATTTCAGTCGTTCAGTACAGTAAACAGTCATATGTGGTACATCCATTAGCATAACAGTAACAGTAGGTCTTGAAAGACCGAACAGTAATGATGGCCATCAGTCAGTAAACAGTAGTGGTTCCACGAGGGAACCGACAGAGAATTCTGTCGCAGTAACAGTAACAGTAAACAGTAAGTACTAAGGATGCCACAGTACAGTTCAGAAATAAAGGACATACATTCATTCAGTAGATAATACCAGTTCAGTAGACAGTTCAGTTCAGTATTCAAAAGATATCAGTTGAACATATCTTTACACAATTGTTACTCACAGAGTTTTGGACTACAGTATGCTAGAGCGTGTCTCCCCAGTTGCCAACCCTACACAGTTCACAGGTTGAACACACACTAAGCTATACAGTTGGGAAATATTATAACTTAATCCCTAATTCCTCGGTGTGTTCTACATCTATATCCTCAACAAGATGCCTTAAACTAGGCCTAAGAATGCCTAGAATGGGATGAGGATGCACAGATGTACATTTAAAAGCATGTTCAGGATTTTCAGAAAAACAGAGTCCCGCTCGAGCTCAGGTTTCCCCGCTCGAGCGTACAGGCAAACAAAGGTACACGCTCGAGCGCAAACTTTCCCGCTCGAGCGTACTGTAAAAGTACTGGATGGGTGAAATCTCCGCTCGACGCCCGCTCGAGCTTGAGACATGACTCCGCTCGAGCGCCCAATACTCCGCTCGAGCGGACTGCAAAACAGTGCAGAGAGATGCTGGTTGCTCGGATTCCACGCTCGAGCGTAAATTTCCCCGCTCGAGCGGAAGTGCGAAATCTGGAAAACCCAGATTGCACCTCCAAGCTCAAACTCAAGTTTAAATGCATCAAAACCGATCCTCTTGGGCTCATTTTCTGGAAAACTCTTATAAACACATGGAGTAACATGATTCAAAGCTCAATTCGAGAAATCAAAGCCCAAGGGTGTTTAATTCAAACCCAATTTCAAACCAATTTCAAATCATTTTCCAAGAACAATCTTCAAACATGACATGCATGATCTTAAATCATTTTCAAAGCTTTAATGCTGTTTCAAGAGAGCTCAAGCCTTCAAAAACAAGATGAACTCATGGAGTATGACCAAAAGATGGACATGCATGTGAGGTATGATGAACCACAACCTCAAAACTTCAATATATGTACATGCATGCAACACTTAAGCTTCAATTCACCATTAATGACCCAAATCATGACTTAGCTCTACAATCTAACATGGACCATGCAACAATCAACTCAAAACATGGACAAGAAGACAATGGAGCTACCTTTAGTCTTGTAGTTCAAGAAGGGAGCTCAAATATGCAAATACACTTCAATTCCAAGCAAGATCAAGCAAATCTCTCAAGAACAACTCAACTCTCTCTCACTCTCTAGCTTGGGCCGGTTGAGGCAAGAAGAGGAGAAGAAATGTTTAGTTTGATCACATACGTGGAGTGTAAAAGGCTCAAGTGTGTGTATATGAGATAGTGGCAAAATGGTAAATATGGCAAACTCTTTAATTGGCTTATTTTAATCTAATTTAATCATACCCAATCAATTTTCAGATAATTATACTATAAAATCACCTTAATTCTAAGGATCATAGAACACTAATCGGTTTCGGATTCGGCCGTCGGTAAGGCCTTCAATTAGCAGTTTAAACATATAAACATGAACAGATAATCAGACAATTAAACAGATAGAATGCAATTAACTAACATATACTCAGTCAATTCAGTTTCAATTTCAGTCAGTTATCAGTTCCATTTCGCAGTAATCAATGATTAACGGTAATCATTCAGTCATTAATCAGTAAACAGTATGAGGGTTGTTACAGTCTCCCCTCCTTATAAAGAGTTTAGTCCTCTAAACTCGAGTTACCTTCATTCTGGAAGAAAACAGGATTCAGTGGAAACAGTTCAGGATATCGTTTGGCCATGTCATCTTCCCTTTCCCAAGTGGCATACACACCACCATGGTTCTGCCAGTCAACTTTCACTAGCGGGATCTCTTTGTTCCTCAGTTTCTTGATCCGTCTGTTAACAATCTGTATAGGCCGTTCCTCGTAAGTGTAGTCATCACTCAGCACTACACGAGTAGGCTCTATTACATGGAAAGGATCCCGAAGGTAGTCTCTCAACATAGAGATGTGGAAGACGTTATGCATATGCTCCATTTCAGGAGGGAGCGCAACTTGATACGCCACCGGATTGATTTTCTCAATGATCTCATATGGTCCGACGTATCTCGGTGCTAACTTGCCTTTGACTCCAAAACGAGTCTGGCCTTTCATTGGTGTCACTTTCACAAAAACGTGATCACCCACTTCATACTCTCTGTCCCGTCTTCTGACATCTGCATAACTTTTCTGTCTACTCTGTGCAGTTTTCAGTCTTTGCTGTATCAGTTTCACTTTTTCAGTTGTTTCATACACAATCTCGGGCCCAAGCAACGGCCCATCTCCAACTTCTGCCCAGCAAATCGGAGATCTACATTTTCTGCCATACAATGCCTCAAAAGGCGCCATACCAATACTCGAATGGTAGCTATTGTTATAGGCGAATTCAACTAATGGCAGATGACTTTCCCAGTCTCCCTGAAAATCAAGGACACACATTCTCAGTAAATCCTCCAGAGTTTGGATGGTCCTTTCTGACTGTCCATCTGTCTGAGGATGATAGGCACTACTCAGTCTCAGTTCAGTACCCAGTGCCGTCTGTAGGCTTTGCCAAAACCTCGATGTAAACTTCGAATCCCTGTCAGAAACAATAGACACAGGCACTCCATGCAGTCTAACAATTTCATCAATATAGATGACAGCCAATTTGTCCGCATTATAAATCGTCTTGACAGGTAAGAAGTGAGCAGATTTGGTTAGTCTATCAACAATAACCCAAATGGAATCCATACCTTTTCTGGAGTGAGGTAATCCAACGATAAAATCCATCGTGATATGCTCCCATTTCCACTCTGGTATGGGTAGGGGTTGCAATAGTCCGGCAGGTCGTTGATGTTCAGCTTTGACCTGTTGGCAATGAAGACATTTGGATACAAAATCAGCAATTTCTTTCTTCATTCTCGGCCACCAGAAATTCTGTTTCAGATCTTGGTACATTTTCGTATTCCCCGGGTGGATAGACAATTTCGAATTGTGGCCTTCTTGCAGAACTCTTCTTTTCAGTTCAGTATCATTTGGTACACACAGTCTTTCATGAAATTTCAGTACATTGTTCTCAAATTTGAATCCCGGTCTCGGTTTAGATTCTCTTCTTTCGATGATCTTCTTCAAGAAGTCATCCAGTTGCTGTTTCTCTTTAATCTCTTCAATCAGTGCCGGTTGAGCAGAAATAGCAGCTAAGGTTCCACCTTGTTCTCGTAAAACAATTTCAATTTCAGATTTTTCAAGGTCACAAAGCAACTCTTTCTGTCCGGTAAGCAAACAGGCTAAGTTTCCAATCGATTTCCGGCTCAATGCATCGGCAACGGTATTGGCTTTTCCCGGATGGTACAAAATTTGTAGGTCATAGTCTTTAATCAGTTCTAGCCATCTTCGCTGTCTCATATTCAGTTCTTTCTATGTGAAGAAATACTTTAAACTCTTGTGGTCGGTGTATACTTCACATGTCACCCCGTACAGATAGTGACGCCAGATTTTCAGTGCAAACACCACTGCAGCAAGTTCCAGGTCATGGGTCGGGTAGTTCTTTTCATGTGGTCTCAGTTGTCGGGAAGCATAAGCAATAACTCTCCCATTCTGCATTAAAACACACCCCAGACCCTTATGAGAAGCATCACTAAATACAGTATAACCATCTGTACCTGAAGGTAAGGTAAGAACTGGTGCAGTCACTAATCGAGTTTTCAACTCCTGGAAGGCAGATTCCCTTTGGTCAGTCCAGTCAAATGATGTCCCTTTTTGTGTTAACTGTGTTAGTGGTAGGGCAATTTTGGAGAAATCTTTGACAAATCTTCTGTAATATCCAGCCAATCCCAAAAAGCTTCGGACTTCAGTCACATTTGTTGGTCTAGGCCAGTTCACTACAGCTTCAATTTTCTGCGGATCAACAGAAATTCCATCTTTGCTAACAACATGCCCCAAAAACATAACATGGTCAAGCCAAAATTCACATTTAGACAGTTTAGCATACAGTTTCTGTTCTCTTAAGGTTTGTAGGGCAAGTCTCAGATGATGTTCATGCTGTTCTATACTTTTGGAGTAAATCAATATGTCATCGATAAATACTACAATAAAGTCATCAAGGTACGGTTTAAAAATTCTGTTCATGAGGTCCATAAAAGCAGCAGGGGCATTCGTGACTCCGAAAGGCATAACTAAAAATTCATAATGGCCATACCTTGTTCTAAAAGCAGTTTTATCAATGTCATCTGATTTAACTTTCAGTTGATGGTATCCTGATCTGAGATCGATTTTGGAAAACACTTGTGCACCCTGTAACTGATCAAATAAGTCATCAATACGCGGTAATGGGTATTTATTCTTTACAGTTACCTTATTCAGTTCACGGTAGTCTATACACAGTCTCAGTGAGCCATCTTTCTTCTTGACGAACAAAACAGGAGCACCCCATGGCGAAGTGCTAGGTCTGATAAACTTCTTATCCAGCAGTTCCTGCAGTTGTACTTTCAATTCTTTCAGTTCAGTTGGAGCCATTCTGTATGGAGCTTTAGAAACTGGTTGTGTTCCGGGAATCACATCAACGGTAAATTCAATCTCCCTGTCAGTCAAATCTCCTGGAAGATTATCTGGAAATACATCTGGGAATTCTCTGACTATAGGAATACAATTCACATCAGTTTTAACACTATCATCAGTAGACACAGTCAGTACAGAACACAGATATCCTTTACATCCTTTCCTAATTAATTTAACAGCTTTCACTGACGAAATCAAATACGGAGGAGGTACTACTCCACTCCCATTAAACACAAATTCAGGCAGACCAGGTGGACGAAAAACAACTTGCTTGGTCACACAGTCAATAGTGGCATGATATTTTTGTAACCAATCCATCCCCAGTATTACATCAAAATGATCAATGTTCAATGGCAGTAAATCAATAAACAGATGCATATCCCCAACAATGATTTCACATGCGGGGTACATATAAGCACATGTCATGGATCCCCCTATGGGTGATGATACGGTTAGCAGATAGTTCATAGGTTCTAAGGGTCTATTCAATTTCCGTGAGAAAGCACGCGATACATAAGAATGTGTAGACCCCGAATCAATCAATACATATGCATTTTGTGTACAGATAGAGAGGATACCTGACACAACGGTCTCAGTATTTTGCACGTCTCCCGGTACTAGGGCGAACACTCGGCCCTGCCTCATGGGCTCTTTCCCGGTAGCTTTAGGGTTAGGCTTTGGTGGAGCATTTGATGCTGCGCCGCTGGCTGCAGCTTTGCTATTGCCTTGAGGAGCAGAAGGGCAATCTTTAACCATGTGGCCCATCTTGCCACACCTGTAACAAGCTCCAGATATTCTGTAGCAAACCCCCTTGTGCTTCTTGCCACACTCAGGACAGGGTGGTATGAAACCACTCCCTTGGCTGGGGCTAGTTGTCGACCCCGTGTTCTGTTTCTTGTTGGCTGGGTTGTGCTTACCTTTCTTGAATTTAAAACCTTGCCTTTTTCCATGTCATTCAGTTGTTGGTGTTTCAGATTGTTTCACCGCTGCAATGTTCGACTCGGCCATCAATGCCCGGTCGAGAACACCCACAAAAGTCGGTAACTTCAAAACATTTATCCGGTCAAGTATTGCCACATTAAGGCCACCTTCAAATTTTCTGGCCTTCTTATACTCAGTATCCACCACATGCGGTGCATAACGGGCAAGTTCAGTAAATTTGGTTTCATATTCTGCAACGGACATTGTGCCCTGCTTCAACTGTTCAAATTCAGTCACTTTCCTATCCCTAACACACTGAGGGAAATACTTTTCAAAGAAGGACTCCTTGAACTGAGCCCATGTCATAACAGTATTTGCGTCGCGGATCAACATCCACCACCTTCTAGCCTCTTCTTGTAGGGTGAAGGTAGCTAACAATACTTTATTTGCTTCTGAGCACGGAAACACTTCAAATAGTTTTTCTGTTTCAAGCACCCAAGCTTCAGCCTTTAACGGTTCGAGGCCTCCCTGAAAGGATGGCGGTTTCATCTTGCTGAATTTATGGGTGAGAGCAATAATATCCCCATCATTCACATTCACATTAGGTTTCGGCTGAACCGGAGGAGGAGGAGGTGGGGGCGGTTGGTTCTGTTGTTGTTCAAGTCTAGCAGTTATCAGTTCGATCATTCTTTCCATTCTTTCCATTCTTGCCTCAGTAGATGAGGACTCAGGTTCATTTGCATTGTCCATTTCACTATAAGCAGTTATAACAGTTTTAAACATAAGCAGTCATTTGTTTACCAGTTTAACACATTAGCAGATCTTCAGTCATAACATAACCACACACTTTTCAAGTTCATGAGATGCCCTAATAACTTTTCTAGGACACCCTATAGCTCATTTGGACACGTGTGTGCGGTATAACTCGTGATAAGTATCGCTCTGATACCACTCTGTCACGACCCAAACCCGGCCCTATGGGTTTAGCACCGTAACCGGCCAGTAATCCGAGATTACCGAAGGCCTGCTTAGCAGTAATACAGTAAAACAGAGTACAGGGCCTGGCGGAAGCCAATACAGTAATTAAACAATGTCCAATGAGCTGTGACAGTCAGTATGCCAAAAAGATTTTTCATGCATTCATACATAAACAGTACAGAACAGTATGTACAATATTGACATCCATTCAAACTAGGGACTCAACCCTACATAACAGTACAGAAACATTCCGTCTGTACAAAACAGTACGGTCTATACAAAATTTACAGTCACACAGTACGGGGACCTAATCCCTTGATAGCAGTACGATAAATAGTCAGTCTCTACAGTACAGTAGTCCAAACAGTATGGAGACAGACGGGGGAAAACAAACAAAACACCCCCAAGCCATAGCATGGCAACTCGGAACCTCGCAGTGAGGCACAAAGGCTGGCTTGACAAAACTGGAGTAACCCTGACGCCTCTAGCTGCGGTCTGGTGCCTGAACACCTACATATATATATAAGCAGTGAGCTAAAGCCCAGTGAATAACATAAAGCGTAAAGGGGTTTAGAATGAATGTCCTTACAGTAATGAAAACAGTTCAATTCAATCAGTATTTCAGTCGTTCAGTACAGTAAACAGTCATATGTGGTACATCCATTAGCATAACAGTAACAGTAGGTCTTGAAAGACCGAACAGTAATGATGGCCATCAGTCAGTAAACAGTAGTGGTTCCACGAGGGAACCGACAGAGAATTCTGTCGCAGTAACAGTAACAGTAAACAATAAGTACTAAGGATGCCACAGTACAGTTCAGAAATAAAGGACATACATTCATTCAGTAGATAATACCAGTTCAGTAGACAGTTCAGTTCAGTATTCAAAAGATATCAGTTGAACATATCTTTACACAATTGTTACTCACAGAGTTTTGGGCTACAGTATGCTAGAGCGTGTCTCCCCAGTTGCCAACCCTACACAGTTCACAGGTTGAACACACACTAAGCTATACAGTTGGGAAATATTATAACTTAATCCCTAATTCCTCGGTGTGTTCTACATCTATATCCTCAACAAGATGCCTTAAACTAGGCCTAAGAATGCCTAGAATGGGATGAGGATGCACAGATGTACATTTAAAAGCATGTTCAGGATTTTCAGAAAAACAGAGTCCCGCTCGAGCTCAGGTTTCCCCGCTCGAGCGTACAGGCAAACAAAGGTACACGCTCGAGCGCAAACTTTCCCGCTCGAGCGTACTGTAAAAGTACTGGATGGGTGAAATCTCCGCTCGACGCCCGCACGAGCTTGAGACATGACTCCGCTCGAGCGCCCAATACTCCGCTCGAGCGGACTGCAAAACAGTGCAGAGAGATGCTGGTTGCTCGGATTCCACGCTCGAGCGTAAATTTCCCCGCTCGAGCGGAAGTGCGAAATCTGGAAAACCCAGATTGCACCTCCAAGCTCAAACTCAAGTTTAAATGCATCAAAACTGATCCTCTTGGGCTCATTTTCTGGAAAACTCTTATAAACACATGGAGTAACATGATTCAAAGCTCAATTCGAGAAATCAAAGCCCAAGGGTGTTTAATTCAAACCCAATTTCAAACCAATTTCAAATCATTTTCCAAGAACAATCTTCAAACATGACATGCATGATCTTAAATCATTTTCAAAGCTTTAATGCTGTTTCAAGAGAGCTCAAGCCTTCAAAAACAAGATGAACTCATGGAGTATGACCAAAAGATGGACATGCATGTGAGGTATGATGAACCACAACCTCAAAACTTCAATATATGTACATGCATGCAACACTTAAGCTTCAATTCACCATTAATGACCCAAATCATGACTTAGCTCTACAATCTAACATGGACCATGCAACAATCAACTCAAAACATGGACAAGAAGACAATGGAGCTACCTTTAGTCTTGTAGTTCAAGAAGGGAGCTCAAATATGCAAATACACTTCAATTCCAAGCAAGATCAAGCAAATCTCTCAAGAACAACTCAACTCTCTCTCACTCTCTAGCTTGGGCCGGTTGAGGCAAGAAGAGGAGAAGAAATGTTTAGTTTGATCACATACGTGGAGTGTAAAAGGCTCAAGTGTGTGTATATGAGATAGTGGCAAAATGGTAAATATGGCAAACTCTTTAATTGGCTTATTTTAATCTAATTTAATCATACCCAATCAATTTTCAGATAATTATACTATAAAATCACCTTAATTCTAAGGATCATAGAACACTAATCGGTTTCGGATTCGGCCGTCGGTAAGGCCTTCAATTAGCAGTTTAAACATATAAACATGAACAGATAATCAGACAATTAAACAGATAGAATGCAATTAACTAACATATACTCAGTCAATTCAGTTTCAATTTCAGTCAGTTATCAGTTCCATTTCGCAGTAATCAATGATTAACGGTAATCATTCAGTCATTAATCAGTAAACAGTATGAGGGTTGTTACACCTGCGGTGACAGATAAAGCAGTAGATGGAGGAGTACTGGAATTCTGCGAACAATGTTGAAACATGGCTTCGACATCGGTTTGAGAGAAGACTGGAGTGGAAGGGTCTATAGGAACAGAGGAAGGTAAATCCTCTGAGGCAGCAGCAGCAGTGTGTTGAGCAGGCATTGGTTTAAACGGAGTCCTAGAACGGTGAGAGTGGCTGCGAGAAAAATTCCCAGTGGAAGGACCATTGCGAGAGGCATGGGCGGGATTGCGGAAGCAATCTTGCTGGAGATGACCAGGGCCAGTCTTGTTGCAAAACCGACAAAGACGAACTGGACAATTAACCAAAAGATGAGTTGACGAAAGATTGCGGTTGTGACAATAATTGCAGACATTGGACTTCTGTGATGAAGATGGGGAAGGAGAACTTCGAATCTGGGGAGTGGCAAGAACAGAGTCCACAGGGTGCGGATGGAGAGTACCAAATCTGGTTTCCTCTGACAGGAGTTCAGAAATTGCTTGCTCAAGAGTGGGTAAAGGAGTGCGATGAAGGAAAGATGCGCGTACTGGCTCAAATCGGGGAGTGAGAGCCATGAGAAACTGAACCAAGCGCTGTTGGTCACGGTAAGTAGTAAACAAGGCAGCATCCTTAGTACAATCCCATGGAGGTTCAGAAAGAGCGAGCTGATCCCAAACATAATACATTTGGGAGAGGAAATCATTAACGTTCTGAGTTGTTTCTTGGCGCATACGGTGAAGATGACTCAGAAGCTGATATTGGTGAGCAAGACCAGTAGTCTGATAGCGTTCTTGTAAAAAATCCCAGATGGCTTTGGCAGGAGAGGAAGCAGAGTCAAGTTGGAACCGACCAAACTGAAGGCTGATAGATGTAATGGAAGTATTGCGAAACCAAGTGATGATCTGATAGTTTTTACTATCCCAATCTTCCAATCGGTCGACATATTTGGTGGCGGAGTCCGTGGCAGCGGAATCCGTGGTCCCTTGAACGGGTTTGCACACATCCCCAGTGATGATGCGCCAAAGTTTCTTTCCTTTGAGGAAGCCAGACATAGCTTGTGCCCATAGGACATAATTAGTCCCGTCAAGAATAATGGAAATAGGGTGGTTAGAGGAGTCCAGGCGATCCATGAGAGAAAAATAGCACAATTGAGGTAGAATCTGAAAAAACCGAGGTTACCAGTGAATTCAGATGGTCAAAATCAGTCACAAAAGGAGTGAATGGACCAAAAATATGACCAGAAAGGCAAAAAATGGAAATAGTCAACGACTGGTCAAACAAGGATGATGCAGGGGCTGATGTCACAGGCGCGGCGCACGTTAGCATAGAGTGGCGCGACGCACGTTAGCAGGCGAGAAACACGAGGCGCACGGAAGAAGCCAGGGCTGACGTCGGCTGACGTCAGAAACACGCGGCTCACGTTAGCAGATGAGGCTGTGGCGCACAATAGCACCGGACAGTGTAGGAGGCGCGTACAGCGCGTCTGAAACGAAGCAGCGCGTTGCCTAATGTTCTGGCGGCGCGTGAGACCTCAGATGATGATGAATCTGGGGGCGTTGGCTTCGTCGTGAAGAGACGAAGGTGCTGGTGTTGTCCATTCTGTATATTAGGTAAGGACGAGGTACGCAGCAATCTGCCAAGAAAAGAAAATGTGATGCAGAGACTTAGGAGAAACACCTGTGCTCTGATACCATGTGAAACAAGTTGAGAGAGAGTTGAGAGAGTGATATTGAAAGAGAACTCTCTGTTATTAACACTATGTTCAGAAACCAAATAGAGGCTCCATAATATAGGAGCTGGATACAAAACATCATTATGATATAATTCACTATAATAAGGAAAAGTAGGCCGAAAGAAGGTGGGCGGCCGAAAGTAGGGATAAGCCGAAAGCTATTATATACATACTATAATATATTCCTATTATATACATACTATAATATAGTAACATATTATATTAATAATTATATTAATATGTTAACAGTTAGGATGCTTGTTGCACCTCTCTTCTTTATTGATGTAAGTTCTCCGTTGTAAATTTTTTCTTCATCAATAAAGTTTTTCTTTTACTGATCAAAAAAAGAAAAAGAAAAAGAAAAAAAAGAAGAGATTTCAAAAAATTCTGAACATATGTTTTAAAGACACATACTAACAAAATTATTATTATTATTATAATAATAATAATAACAAACTCTTATTTGGTATTTGATGCAAGGTTAAAATTTATGTGCATTTCCTATGGTGTTTTTTTTTTTTTAAAAAAAAAAAAAAAAAAAAAAAAATCAATCTAAACTGCTACTGGTTTCGTAACTTCGTAGCATGCCCACCCCTTGGTTACGATGCAATAGGTTTGAAATTATGGCTCTATTCATAATTTGCAGTTACAATTTGATATGATTGTTATCGTAGCTTTGATTAGTATTGTAACAAAGATTACATCAAATACTAACAAGATTTAACAAGTCATAATTAAAAATGTAGCAAAGCATTGCTCACCATTTATTTGTGTTAAGTCAGAAGAAATTAATAGAAATAGGTATATTGTAAAAATTTGTGTTATAGCCATGTGAATATCACAGATAATAGTTGATAATAGGTGGACAGAGCCAGAAGCCAAAAATGATGAGTCAAGAGACTTGTCGAAATAGAACAAGTAAATACGGAAGAAATTAAAAAGAAGACATTATGACTTGAGAGACTTGACATGGACCTCATATTAAGGGTTCCACTTTTTGCTGAGTATTTTGTCCTTTTGTGTGGGTCCAACTCTAAAAATTGGAAATCAATGTGCCTGGCCATTAAATGGAAAAATTGTTGGTCGGCCAGCGCATTAGCCGACGATGTCTCTCCCTAATTACTAAATATCATATCTTATATTATTATTTTATAATTTCATATAAAATTATAAATTGTATTTTTTTCATCAATTATAATATTTTTAAGTCATTACGTGACTATATCCAAAGACGATCAAATAACTTTTCCATTAAAGCCTTGTTTGGCATAACCTATATAATCCATCTTTTTATCTTTTTTCCATCACATCACCTCTCTACTTTTCTGCACATCTTTTCGTAAAAAGACAAAAAGTGCACTTTTTTAGGACACCCCAAACCAACCCTAAATGCGATCCAACCAAATTTTCAACTCTTTTTTTTCTCTTTATTTTCTCTCCTTTTATTTCTTCGCACATCTACTTATTTGAGGAAAAAATAAAAATAAAATCGATGGTTAAACTTTTTTTTAGTTGATACTTGTCATTTAAAGCAACTCCTTTGTGTCAAAATTTACCATGCCAATATTATATTTTTGCAAACTCCTCAAGCCCAATATCAAAATCAGGTCAATCTTATAAGCCTTTAAAAGATTGAGATATTTATTAAAAATAAATAAATTTTTTGTGGGCCTGCAATAATAGGCTAAACTGTCTAAAAGTTTAGCAAATTATCAAATCTTGTCAATGTAAATGACTTTCCTTACTTTGTTGACTTGAGTGTAGATGAAAGTGTATGGATAGCAATGAGAGTAGAAGGTAGATGGTAGTAAATACCAGTGGAGGGTGGCTTATTGTGGCTTCAATGAGATTTGGGTGTGGCAGTAAGACCTAGTAGTAAGGTGGTTAAAACAGAAAAATGGAAATAAATAAATAAAACAAAAAAAGCAAAACAAATGTGTTGCCGTTTGTTTTATTAAAAGAGAGACTAGTGCAATTATTTTATAAATCAAATATAATTATAATAACTGCTGATGGAAATTGTTATAATTTAAGGATTTTTCTTTTATTAAAAAAAAAATATTATGTAGAAGTGTTAATAAGTAGTTGCAAAAAAAAAAACAAAAAATTTTAAAAAGGTAAAAAAATTCTTCATGAGTTGATGTGACATATATGGTAGGTGAAAACGAAACAGTTCAAAGGTTGCTTATGAAAAGAGTCATCAGCTTGACCTCACTTGCTCGTGCCTAAATTATTTTTGTGTGTGAAATTTGTTATATGAAATTTAGGGTTCAGAAAAACGAGTTTTAGGGGCATTTTTAAAACGCCGCTAAAATCTTGAAAAACGCTGCAAAATGTTATAAAGACGTTTAAATTTTTCGTCGTTGATACGGCCGCCGCAATAGCTTTGCAACGTTTACAAAACGACGCTAAAATTATTAGACGGCGTTTTTGAATACGCCGCAAAAGCTTTGACATCCGTCTCAACTTCTGTCCCAAACTAACGGATGACGTCACAATGACGTCATTTAGTGGCGTTTTTTGAAAAAGTGCCACTTTTTTTTTTTTTTTTTCATATGAAATGAAATATCAATTCCCCCTCTAGAAATGAAATATCAATCCCTCCCCCCTCTCTCTCCGAGCTGCTGCTGCTACAAGAATATGGAAAAAAAATACCAAAGTTGGCATTCTTTCTATAGTTGCTGTAAAATACAATCTAGGTTTTTAAAAACAGAATCCCAAAAATTAAAAATAAAATTCACTAGAACAATCACAACAAAAATAAAAACAATCATCAAACAGGTCTTTATCCCATGAAAATTGTGGAACTAAAAAGGATTATAGAACAAAAACAATCAATTAAATATTAGAACTTGCATGAACAATGGCCTTGATTAGCAAATTTTGATATGCCAATGACTGGTCTACTGTCTCATCTTCGTCGATCCATCCTCATCTTCCTCGTTCTCTTGAGACATTTCCTCCAATGATTTTCCTTTCGACTCAGGCACCAAGAACGTAAACACCATACCCAAGAAATTGACTCCGCCAAGAACCATGAGCGCATTCCTCACACCAATACTCGGTGGATACCCTTTATCTATCTTAGTTGGGTCCTGATTCTGAGCTGCATATAAGAACCCGAATGCCCCAACAATTGCCCCAACTTTCCCAGATGCTGCTGATATGCCATGACAAGTAGATCGTAGCCTTGCAGGGAAAAATTTAGCCTCTACATATTCACTAAATCAAGATGAAGAAACCTATTATTATTTCTTGAAAATAAAGTACAGGCACTTGGCTAGCCTTGGCCTTGCTAATTGAAGAACAAAATGCATTAGGACACATAATCTAACAAATCCTCCATCTTACAACTAAAGCATACACCCACGAAGTTGAATTAAAACCCAGACCCAACTCAATGCGAAGCATACAATCATGAAATCAATTTGAATGCAACCGAAACTAAATTACTTTACTGGAAACTCCCAATTCTTTTCTACATAAGAGATTTTTACAGTGGTGGTTCTATGTAAGCTATAAAGAAATTTATACATGGTTATCATACACATCAGGCAAGACAAATGTGGAGAACAACCTCTAACTATTTTTTCTGCATTATTTCAAACTGTTACTAACTTACTAGTAATTCTCTAATCTCTGAAATACATTCTACCCTCTCACATCAGTTCTATGTTACATTTATTCTCCAAATGCAAGTCAAACTGCAAAGAAGAAAGTTTCAGCTAGCCTTGCATTTTGAACAATTTAGATTCACATCTAAACACAAGCCAATCCAAAAGTAACACCTACTGAAATCTGGAACTCCAACTCAACTCAAATGATTGGTATCAATTATGAATCCAGATAAAAATAAAGTAGCAGCACAACCTAGACTTATAATTGGGAAGAAGAAATGTAAACGAAAACAAATTTAAAGAGGATTGAGTAGATTAGAAAGAAACATTAATAGCTTGATGTGTGTGCGTGAGAGAAAGGTGAGATACATCCACCAAATCGAAAACAATGAACTCAAAACAATGAAAAATCAGAGATCTGAGTTCATACAAAACAAATGCATATATAATAAAAACATACAAATCTGAGTTCTGCAACCAAAAAAAGCGGGCGATCGATTGAGCGAGATCTGCAACAAAACAGAGCAGCAACAAACTTACAGATTTAAAAAAAAAAAAAAGGAGGGGGCCTAAACGAGAGGAGAACCAAAGGACCAAAATTGAAACTCACAAAATCCAAAGAGAGGAGAACCGAAATCGGAAGATAAGTGCAAATCTGGTGACCTTCAAAATCTGCAACAAGTTCTGAAATCGACAGATCTGAAATCGATCGAGAGTGTTTGAAATAGAGCGAGAAAGAGTGTTTGAAATCGAGCGAGGGTGAGAGCTTCAAATCAGTGAGAGTGAGCGCTTCAAATCAATGAGAGTGGAGGTTTTTGAGCTTCAAATCAAAAGGGTTTCTGAGCGAGAGAGAGAGTCTGAGTTGTGGAAGAGTGAGACTGAGAGGGAGAGACGTTTTGAAAGGCACGGAGTATTGAACGGTGTTAACAAATTGACCCAAACGGTGCCGTTTTACTGAGATCAGATACAACGTTTTCAAAACGTTGTATTTAACTAATCTATAATGGCGTTTTTCATAAACGCCATAAAAGAAACGTCGCAGTAGGCACCTTTTCTTGTAGTGGTTGTAACTTGAACAGGCTCAATCGGATTGGGAGATTGTTTAAGCTTAATTCAAGTTGTACTGAGACTTATCCAGGCTCGTCCAGATTTGAATTGTAACTCGAAATTGTCTGCTCAAGCCTGACCCTAGTTAAATCCAAATTGTCCGATTTGCCAAAATTGCTCGAATTGTATATGAATTTTAACTAAATTATTAATTTATTAAAATTAGACTCCATTTATACTTTTTTTTATTTATAGAAAATCCTTAGTAATTTCAAAATAATAATTTATATAATGTAAGAGAGATGCGTTATGGTAGTTTTTATAATTCATGAGTGAGAATATAAAAAAAAAAAGAAAAAAGTGATTTATGTTACTTGTGTATATAATATATATTTAATATGATTTAATAATTTAAATTACTTCAATATTATATAATAACTAATAATTTATATGTATATTTAATATTTTTATATATCTATATATGTATAATTCGAATTTTGAATTGTTCGGGTTGTTTGATGCATTGGTCCAAACCCGTTCAAATTTAATTCAGGTTTTAAAATTTTTGTCCAAACTCGTACCGAATTCAAAAATATATTGTCCAATTCCTAAAAAAATTCGGACTGAGCTCGAGTTGAGCTTGTCCAAGTTACACCCCTAATGAAAATGACAAGTTATTTTGATTTTCTTTTGAAGTGTATGTTTTTCTAGTTTTTAGTTAAAATACTGGAAAATTATTAAATATTTTTTAATTATTACGTGACATTACTAGTAGAGAGGGAGAGACTATAGCGACTACTCTCGAAAGGGTGTACAGTATGCCTTTTATAACATTTTCATAAAACTTTACAAAACTCCATAACATAAATCATAAAAATATCGTATTTTCTCACTACAAAAGTTATAATTTTTTTTATTACAAAATATTATAACAAAAATTACAGAGTATCATACTTTCAGTATTCATAATTTTACCATAAAGTGTCACTGCACTACAAACATTAATAAAACTTTCTTATAATATGTTATTTTATTTATTTGTTTGTTTTTTGGATCAGCAAAAAAGGGAAATCTTTATTGATAAAAGCCAACAAACAAAGAGGAACTACATTAATAAAGATAAGGGGAGATGAGTGCAAAAAGTATCATAACTACACAAAACAATTCTAATTAGGTTGTGTAGACACCCCATTTTTGACCGCTTTTAAGACTTGGACGCGACTGATGGTTTTGAAAGATGTGCAGGGCAAAGGTTCAATTTCTTCGGCAAGGAGAGAGTCAAAACTCAACTTCATACCCCTTTTTGGACCAAAACAATCTTGATCAAAATATTTTAAACCTTGAAACCCTCTCTTTCAAAAACGTTTTTGAAATAAAGTTTTTACGATGTTCCGAGGCTCGCATTTTGTCAAATGTTGCGCTTTTTGGTAAACCGAGCAAGGACAAAGTGGAAATGAATGAAAGAGAGATGAAATCTTTGAAAAATATTTCAAAACACCTTACTTAGGGGTTTGGAGTTGAAGAAAAGAGGAGAAGAGGGAAGAAATCCAGTTGGGGGAGAAAATGGGCATGAACCGTTAAGAAAGAGTCGAACAGCCCTCGCCGAATCAGAGCTATTCATTTGCATACTTGGAATCAAGCTATGAGGCCACCACCATTGGAAATAAGACTTCCGGGGATTCATTTTGCATTCAAGAATCTCCTAAATCCAATTCCAGACGGGGGAGATATAGTTGATTGAAGTAGGGCATCACTCCGGTTGGACCGAAATCTGCGCGGCTTCACCAAAAAGGGCATAACTTTTTCCACAGGAGGAATTTTAATGTAAGGTTTGCGCCATTGGAAAGCTAACTTCCGGGGCTTCAATTTTGACACTTGAACGGCCACCATTGAACCTCCCTTCCACTGACCAGCCATTTTTCTTTCCGGTAGACCCATTTTTTGCCTGAAAAGTAGCAGGCCGGCCACTTACCTAGTTGGATGACCTTTTTTGCCCTTTTGAGCTGGCCGGCCATGACCCCCTCCCCAAGTGTGTTCTAGATGTGCAATTTGTTTTCCCCTAGGCCCTATACCCGAGGGTCAACCTTTTGTGGGGAAATTTGAATTGTTTCCCCCCCCCCCATTTTCCCCCCTTTCCTTCACTCTTTTGTCTACAAAACCAGCAGCTCCAGCTGAATTTCAAGGGGTTAGAAAAATTGGTCTTGAGCCTTATACACAACTCTCCCTCTCCCTCTCTCCCACACCCTTCAAACCCTAAGCCCCTTACACCATTTCTACACCAACCCATAGCACCACTCCTCCTCACTCCATTCCAGCAGCTTCAAGGCCATTTCCAGAGGTCAAGGGCTCCCAAACTTGGTCCAAGAGTTGTTGAATCATTGGTCTTCAAGGGTAAGTCTTCTATCCCTCTCTTTGGCCCTATTTTTGCTCAATATATTAGCTCCTCTTGCTTGCATATTTGGGCTCCGACCCTAACTGAAAATAGCATTATTTTGAGCTCCTTTTCATGTTTTTTTAAGGGCCTCTCCATTTTTGAGGCTTCCTTTTTACACTTGCTTCTTTACCTCTCTTGTATGCCTCTTTCTTGCATAGTATTTTAGGCCTTTTTCTAAACTGTTTTGAGCTTGGTTATAAACTGAAAAGTAGCTTATTTTGAGCCCTTCTTCAACATTGTTGAAGGGCTCTTCACTGTTTGAGGCTTCCATCTGTCACTTGCCTATTTATCTCTCTTTTGGCCATATTTTTGCATGCTTTTTTAGCTCCTTGTGCTTGTATTTTTGGGCTCTGGTCCAAACTGTAAATAGCTATATTTTGACCCACTATTGATGTTTGATCAAGGGTCTTTCACTGTTTGAGGCTTCCTTTTTTCTCTTTGTGTTAAAGCTCTCTTTTAGGCCTTATTTTGTATAGTATTTTAAGCTTGCTTATGCACTGTTTTGGGTTTGATCAAAACTGTAAAATATCATGTTTTGGGCCCCTCTTCAACTTTGTTGAAGGGCCCTCCTCCATTTAGGGCCAGCAGCTGCTACTTGCTTCTTTATCTCTCTTTCGAGGCCTTTTTTGCATGTTGGTTTAGCCCCATTTGTGCTCACCTTTCGGCCTTTCTTAAAACTGGAAATGTGCTTGTTTTGGGGTTGTCTTGATTTTGTCTTCATAATTCATGTTCAAATAATGCATGCTTTGCATAGCCATAGGTCATTCCATGTACCTCATTTCATGTTTCGGGATTCATTTCATGCATCGGGTGCCATGTTTCCATGTTTCGGGGCTGTTTTGTGTCATATTTTAGCGCTGAAATTTGCATGTTTGCATATCATGTTCCATGCCTTGCCATGCTTTGGTAGAGTGGCATTCGTGCCTTAGGTTCGGTCCTCGGTTTGCGTGCACGTGTGCACGCATTTCGAGTATCTCATTTTCATCTAATGGCCTCTTATGTGAGTGTGGCTGAGGTCCGCTCATGTTGGTGTAAGCCCATATTGCATTGTGTATGCCATTTCATTTCATAGCATTGTGTATGCTAGGTTATATGTTAGCGCATTGTGTATGCCATGTTATCTCGTGCATCGTGTATGCCATTTCATAGCATTGTGTATGTTAGGTTATATTTTAGTTGCATTTCATGCATATCATGCATATTGCATCGTGCTTGGGATAGGAGTTAGCCCGAGCACGGGAAACGAGGGACGTTTCGTACTCCGAGTGACGGAACGTGTCTCAATTCCCAATCACCGACACTCCCGATTATCCATGATGGAGTTTAGGTTTTGTTGTGTTTATATGTGCATTCATTTCATATTGAGTCGTGCAATTCAACTCCTCGGCCATCATGCATCGATATGCGTGATTGGTGGCACGAGGATCGAGGCATGCATACATTTGTGAAAATACATTGCCATGCCCTTTTCCTGCTCTCTGTTGCAGCAAATCAAGAATCAGTAGCCTTTCAAAGGCCCTGCACAGTATTCCGACATCAATAGCAAACAGAGGCTAATTGGGGCATCGCAGTGGATTTCCATGCCAAGCAACCCAAGCATGCATCATCCATCATTCGGAAAAGAGTCGAGGCAGTTCCTAGCTTGCATGCTAGTTTACAGCTTTCTTAGTCTAATTTGTTAATCAATTAGAGTTCTGTACATATTTGGACTGTATTATTTATGTGGACTGTACTATTTATTTGGGACTGTATATTATTTTATTCGGACCCTCTGCGCGAGGGCAATGTTGTAATAAGTGTGCGTGTGTGTGATGTATGTCTTCCAACCCCACGTCTTTCTCCCTTTTATTTACTCGCTTATGATGGTTAGATTAGGGCATGTTTTAATTAGCATACAGTATGATAGCATGTTTGCATTCATTCATCTGTTTTGCATGCATCGGGCTCGGCACATCATACTAACTGCATTGTATTTTCAATTCCAAGTTGAATACATATTAGCTGTAGCATTTCATATGCCATGTTTAGAATAGCCGAGCCTGCTATAGTTGCATTTTTGCATGTGTTGCATTAGGCATTTCCGTATAATTAGGATCATGCATGGATTTCTAATTAGCTTCTGTTTTGGCTTAGAGTACTGGGTAAGTTTTATGCTTTAGCATCCTTGCATGCATGTGAGTGACTGCCATGAATAGCATGCTTACCATGAGGCTATATGCTTATGTGATATAGCTGCCTGAATGCCTGTGGGTGAAGGTTGGGTTATTTGAATTGGAACAATTCATCAAATGTGTGTTTTAAGCCCACTAGATAGTGGCAAAATCATGTTTTCTAAGCCCACCCGAGGGTGGCAAATCCACGTCTTAGCCTACTTGCGAGTAGCATCATCAAACCATTTTCAAACAAACAAACATGAAATGTTTTGTTCCAATTCAGGCGATCCAGTCTATACTTGTATGCTGTGCGCATCACATAGTAAATCTAGGCTAATAACCGGAATAAGAACACATAATGTTTTCAAAACTCGATATCATGGTTAGTAGAGGCCGATCTTTGATCGGGCGAGCGGGGGTGCTCACGAAGTGACCTTCCCCAATCGTACCCAAGTTCCCGAGCCGAGGCAACTTTGGTGATGACGGACACGTGGCCTTAGGCAAACGAGTCAGGGTTTCCTAAATTTCCCCAAAATAAAACATTTAGGTGGCGACTCTGTATCTGGCAAAGCAATCCATGTTTGGCACTTTTTTCAAAATCTGTTTTCTCAAAACGATTTGCCGGATTTGGACTCTTTGGTTCAGATTTAGAATCGTGACAATTTTAGAGTCCTGAACTGTAGTGAACCCCAATACGAACGGAACGGGACTCATCCCTCCCGGGGCGTTCGGGGACGTCTACAGGTTGGCACCGAAAATCGAGTGCAATCATATGCTAGCACACCACCAGGTTGGAGAGGATCCAACCGAACAAGAAAACAGAGGGTTCGTTTGGGAAGTGGGTTGGCTTTTTGGATTTTTTAGCCTGGGGCTAAAAAGCTTAGTTTGGAAAAGACTTTTTGACTTTTTTGACTTTTTGTGAGAAAAAGAATATAATGATTATGGGTTGAATGTGATGTTGTCTTATTGGATAAAAAATCTTTTTTTTCTTTTTGTTATTAAAATAGCCCAAACCCACCCAACCCATCTTCCCAAACAAAGGCAGAGAAGAAACCAAAAATAGCAAAAAAAAAAAAAAAGATAAAAATAGGCACAGCCACCACCCATGCCTAACTTAGCAGCCCAAGCAACTCATCAAATGTCCTTGGATGAGGTTCTAATTTGTTGGATATTAGGAACAAGATCTTGAATTGAGTAACAAAGCCTCATAACATTGCTTTTAATCCACAAAGCCACTCTAACTTTAATTAGTACCTGCAACTCTCCAAAATTTGGCTCGGCATTATTGAACTTGCACTTAGTCTTGTGTTTCCACATAGACTACACCATTGCCAGCGATAGAGCTTTCCATAATCTTGCTTCTAGCTTTCTATACTTAAAACTAGCCCACCATTCCAACAGTCCTACCAAAGAACCCGGTATAACCCAATATAATTCCCACTAATTCATCAAATGGAACCAAACCTTCTAAACTAAAGAGCAACCCATTAGCACATGATTAATTGCTTCCATGTCAGTTTACAGAAAATACACAAGTTGCTCATGTTGGCTTTAAGCACACCAATTCTCTGTAAATAAGTAGAGGTTTTAATTCTATCCTTCTATACTAACCAGCGCAAGAATTGGACTTTTGGGAGAGAGATGTGTTTCCCAAGCAAATCATGAATATGAGCATTTATACCAATTGTTGGATCACTTCTCTGGTATAATGAAGACACCAAGGATTGGCCTGATGAGGAAGTCTTTCATTTGAGCCAGTCATCATGGTTACTCAAGATAAGGATAGCTATATTCAACAAAGTATAAAGGCTTGTAACCTCTTCCTCATTCCAAGCAAATAATGGTCTTCTAAATCTCAGATTCCATCCATCATAATTAGCTTTCTGCATATATAATACACTCCCTCAAAGAAATGAGTATATCAATTGACAGATTGTATAATTTGGGAAAATCTTCTGAAATTGCTCTGACCCTAAACCACATATCATCCCAGAATTTGACTCTAGTCCTATTACCTATGATTACTTTTGAATTGTTTGCATACAAATCCTTTACTTTGATTATAGTCAACAGCAAGTAGGATCTCTAGCCATGTCCTAGAGTACTTAATCTCAAGTTTCTTAATAGGAAACCATCAACAACTTAAGATTTCATATTTGCAACAGATTATTCTTCTCCATAAGGCCTTGGTTTCAGTTGCAAATCTCCACCACCACTTTGCTAGAAGGCAATCATTGAAATCTTTGACCTTTCTTACCCCCAGACCCCCTAGCTTTTTACTCTTGGTTACCTTTTTCCATTTCACCAAATGTATCTTCCTTTTCAAATCAGAACCCCTTTTCTCTCCAGAGAAAGGAAGCTTGGAACACCTTCAAGTAGTTTGAAAAAAGACATATAATAGACTAGCAAACTGGATAATCTTGATTTTATAATTGTAAGTCTACCACCAAAAGAAAGAAATCTCCATTTCCAAGACGCAAGCCTCTTTTTAAACTTATCAATTATAGATGCCCATGTACTCTTCCTTCTAGGATTTGTACGTAATGAAAGACCTAAATAAGTGAAAGGTAATGATTTTTTCATACAATTCAATTTAGATGGAAATCAATCACCACCTTATCCGGAACTCCTATGCCAC
This sequence comes from Camellia sinensis, assembly GCF_055761805.1. Taxonomy (NCBI): domain Eukaryota; kingdom Viridiplantae; phylum Streptophyta; class Magnoliopsida; order Ericales; family Theaceae; genus Camellia; species Camellia sinensis. Next base: position 69,864,080 of record NC_138972.1, read on the forward strand.
AAATATTGTAACGCCCTGAAATAAACCAACATGGACTATTCAAATTAATAAACATTCTCTACACAATGACAGTAAATCATTTCATCTCTATATATTAGATATGAGGGTCTATACAAAAGTTCTACATGTGGTATACATTCACGAATACATGAATCTATAGCATGTGAAGCATCTAATGTTAAAACGATAAAATGCCCTTAAGGGCTTACAACTTCCAAGGCTTGAGCTCGATTACACAAAAGTGGTCTCTCGGACCCATACAAGAATAGCCCTTGGCTTTACGAAAATTTACAACAAAAATAAAAGAGTAATCTACTCTTCACAAAACATCTCCATGCTCTCAACTTGGCGGGATCACCACATCTTTACCTGCACCAAATCCCATAGGGGTGAACATAAAGCCCAGCAGAGAATTCTCACAAAGTACATACAGTTATGCAACTTCAATTAAAAATGCAAATGTCGATTCTATGTCATGCTCTTTTAAACAAATTTCATTTCATGTTTTTCTTAAAGATTTCCATTTTTCAATAAAAGCTTGTAACCTCAACACATTTCAAAACTTTCAATTTTAATCAACAGGGGCAGTAAATATGACACTGGTAATCGCTAGGCTGGTGTCTGGAAGTAGGCTCTACAAGCACTACCAAATTGTCATTTTTACCAGAATTAACCAGAAGGCTCGACACCTATCTACGCGGTTTTCTGGTCTTTCACCAAGGACACTCAGGCCAACTTATCAAATCATCTACACCCCTTATCCGGACTTACCACCATATTTACCCCACACACATTGCCATAGTTCTTAATACAACATCACTTTCTTTTATGAAATAAATATCTTCAATCAAAATCTACAATGCAAAAACAATAATAAACATTTAAATGAATATACCATGCCATAATCTTTCCATGCCTCATAACACTTCTCAAATTTCTAAGTGCATAACCATTTGTCATCTCACAACCATATATCATCATATCTTTCTCCATAGTTTCTAAAACAAGCTCTCCATTTTAACAACTTCATTATGGAATCTACACACATTCATCTTTTTATCAAAAGAAATGAAAGAATTTCATGAACATTTCAATGTTTTCCAAAAATCCCCAAATTCTAGGGTTTTTATCAAAAACCCACCATTCGTCTCATTCCATAGTGAAATCCAATTGAAATCACATTTTCTTGAGTTTTATAAAAGAACATTCCCATGGATAGGATAAAGGTTGAGATCAAAACCCATTTCGTCAAAACTTTATATATATTTGGAGCAAAATCGAAATCAATACAAAACTACAAGAAGGCTTTAAAATCGTCATACATATATAGCATAACATGTATATATGACTCAAGAAATCCCTACCTCAAGCATAGAGGAGAAGAAGAGTAAAACAAGGTTGAAACTCCAAGATGTCGAAACCAACTTCTACTTGGATCAAAACGAAGCTCTTGACGAGATCTATACTTAATCTCAAAGAAGCTAGGCGAGGAGATGCCTCCAAGTGAGTAGATCTAAGGATCTTTGAGCAAAAAGTGATTTTGGAGACGGTAAAAGGGTTTCACGGTTTGGGGAAAGAAAAAGAGGGGAAAAATTAAAGAAAAAGTTAGGTGAGGGACCTATTTATAGTACTAGGTTAATAAGAAATAAAGTCCCAAAGTCAACCCAAAAGACCAAGTCAAAATCCCCAAAAGTTGAACCCAAAATCGGACTGAAATATGAGAAAAAGGGTCGCAGGTGTCAACCCCTGCAACATAGGTGTCGACCCTTATGAAGAAAACTGGGACACTTTTGCTGGACAGCAACACAGGTGTCGACCCCCCTCCTCCAAGTCTAGTGTCGATACCAAAAAGCAATAGGCAAATTCTGGACAAGGGTCGACCCTTCCCAGATTGGTGTTGACCCTTGCGGCCAACAACAAAAGGAAGGTGTCGACACCTCCAAGACTGGTGTTGACCCCAAAATGCAGTAAGCACTTTCAGAACAAGGGTCGACCCTTCCCAGATTGGTATCGACCCTTGTGACTAACAACAAAAGAAGGTGTCGGCACCTCCAAAACCAGTGTCAACCCCCAGAACAAGATTTTGAGTTTCCAAACCACTTTTCAACGTAAACAAGCGTAAACGAGCAATCTCAACAAGTTTAAATCAATTTGTACTCTCCCAAAACTAAGGTACAACCACACCAAAGATTCCCAAAATAAAATAAAGGGTTCAATTACACTTCCCAAAGATTTTAAAGGACGCAAATGTTACAGATATTACTCTTATGGTAGTTGATCTTGAGGCCTGACGTGATCTTGAAACATCTGAGGATCCTTTTCACACTCATGACCTCCAACCATTCAGCATTGCAAAAAACTATTGTATTTATAATATTTTACTTTTTAAGAGTGTACGTCGTAGATTTGTCCTTATGTAGTACAACAAATAAAAAATCATATGACATTAAGTGAGTCATTTTTTATTTCAAAACTACTTAACAAATGTGAGCGATCATGTCTTGCCTATAAATTGTTCAATTACGTGATGGGTTTGAAACATTGACATAAATATTGTCACATGGTGTTCTAAAATTATTAAATAATTAGTTGCTAGTTGAAAAATCTAAAATTCGCCGAGATATTTATTTGTGATTATGATTCAATTTTAAACAATGAATAGTAATCCTAATCAAATGATTAACAATAAATCGACACAACGACTTAACATGGAAAAAATTACATTTAGAGCACCTCCAATTGTGATAAAAAAACACGGGCCAAAACCACAAAACAATCTACTAAGAAGACAAAAAAAAATTACATACGAAAACCTTCAATTACCTAGCGAATTCACGCCTAAATTGAACTGAACCCGATGTACCTCTGCCATCACCATCTTCACCTCGGAATTGCTTTATACCCAATATCACAATGCCGATGTCGAATCCATAATGACAAGCCACTCTAAAATTCACCAAAACTTCAGACCCAAGTTTCTCGAAATCCACTAATGAACACCTCTTCGTTTTTGTGAACGAAGGAACAAAACCAACTCTTGATGTTTGTCAATATGTAGTTCGTTGATCAATCGATTACTTTCTATACATCAAGGAAACTTATATAAAAATACTCTTCAATATAGAACACTTTGTATTTTACTCCTCTTTGAGATTCCTAACGGGTTCAATCCTAAAAACAGCAAATGACGCACTTTATACTAAATAGGGGCGCGAAGACTGCTCCAGCGCTCACTTTACTGCTGGAGCGGTGCATTAAAGGCAGTACTCACATATAGGCCAACCGGCATAAGCGCAACTTATACCACTTGAGCAGTAAAACATGCTTCCTAAAAGTTCAGAATACATGCTGAGATATTGGATGATGCACTTCACCGCTCGAACGCACAAATAACCGCTAGTGCGGTCAAACAACTTTGACTTCTTTCTTGGTCAGCGAAGTGGCAAACAAGGATGCTCAAGTCAAGATACATAATGTTAGCACAAACTCTCTGCATAAGCACAACTCGGATTGAATTCGCATCTAAACTCTCATAATCTCACAGATATAATAGGGCAAATAAAATACAACAGAATGGAATTTTGTCCAACATGATTGCCAATTACAAAAGCATAACATTAATATTAATTAATAACTTCATAATTACAGCTTGCAAGTTCTAAATCATTTTTCTTCTCCCTCTATTTTTTTTTTCTTTTCTTTTGAGGAAATTTATACAAGAATATTTCTAGGGTTGAGGCTTCAAACTTGGACTTTAGCATAAAAAAAAAGGGACTCGCTTGTGCTATTTTGGCAACACGGCTAAAAGTCAACTTTTTATTTTTTGGCTTTTTTTTTTGTCACATTACCTGTTTACTTTTTTGTACTTTTTTTAAAAAAAAAAAAATTCAAAAAGTCAACTACCTACATCCCAAAATAGGCATTATAAATCTTAGATGTTGAAATGATGTACTTCATTGTATAATATTTGGTAAAACGAAAATAAAATGGTAAATCATACTCAGCTCCCTTAAAACTTAATATATATATATATATATATAAGTGATCTTTACACCTTTGATATAATTATACCGGTTTTTCTTAAAATTTGAATTCATATAATAGTTAAACTCTTTTTCATCACTAATTTATTAGTTATATAAATGAAAAAAATAATATTGTCATTTTTTTTTTGTTAAAATATATATTTATATTTATTTATTTTAGTGTATATACACTATCTACATTAGTTTTGATTACTTTAAAAAATAATATAATTATGTAAAAAATAAGAGACCAACTATATTTTTTACAAATTACAAGAAATGTGAATGTAATTTACTCAAAATAAAATTTGTTTAGATTCTAAACATTGTTTGCAAGTGTGTTTTGTTTGGTGTGAGTGATTCCTTCTATAATAATTAGTAATATAAGAGTGGTATTCTAATCAAGTCACTTTTAAAAATTATTTTATCCATCGCTGGTATAAGAGTTGTGTTATTACAATCTACAAATACAAAAATAATTCATAGAATAGATGTGAATTATTTCTACACACTTGACTTTTCTCCAAATATAAATTGGTGAAGTATTATGATAACCTTAATCTCGAAAAAAACATTATCAATGTATAGAATTTTTTGTTAATAAATGATGGAAAACCATGGAGGTCTCCTTAATGTTATTATTGAAGTCAGAGACTGTTTTTTGATCGGATTGATGTGAGAGACAACTCCAAACACTAACAACATGGGCGGTGCCCAAACTTATAATCAGATGTGAAATGTTTTCTTGTTTGGGGTTGCTTCTCCTTCAAGGGGTGGCCCTCACTTGTCCAATTACCCAATCTATAATGAATTTTCATAAAAATAAATAAATAAATAAAAATAAAAATAATTTTTAATTTCAGTAAAACAGTCAAAAAATAATTTTATTTTTATGGCAATATATGTTTGCATATGGTATAAGTCAATTTTTGTGTTTGGTGTAAGTTTTATGTGTCAGAGTTACATAAAAAATAAATAAAAAATCACATCTTTAGTGTAATTATTTTATGACTATCTTATATATTTGCAAGGTCCAAAAAAAATATGGTGCATTTGAGATTCATCTTAGATTAGTTCTGAGTCATATTTGAAATAAATTTCAATCGTATAGTATATTTTAGGATAAAGATGGGTGTTGATTTTGGTATTTTGGTGCTGATCTTGGTGTTGTTTGTTATGTTTTTGCTGTTTTTTTTCTTGGCTTTGGTTGGTTGCTCACCAACTATTGATGGCGGGCTAGCAATGGATTGGAAAGGCATATTGGTGCCAACTTAGTTGGAATTGATATGTCTCGCCAGGCCTGATCCTGAGATTTTCGAACCCAAAGCCGATAATCAACTGATAAATTTCTGGAGCCCTTCACATTTTTTTTCATTAAATAAAAAAAATTAAAGGTAAATGACAAAAGATTTGTATCAAAATCACAAAAGATACATATCATTACATTACAACAACTAATAAATATCGCTTGATTCTCGTTCTTCTTACATTTTTAGAAGCAAATAAATCAATCATACTTGCATAATCTAATTTTTTTGCAAAATCATTTTCAATGGAAAACAATGCTAATTATTTTAAATAGGCCTTTCAATTTTTTTAATAAGTCAATTTATTTTAAATTAGTTTGGGCCTTCCTTAATTTTTTTTGGACTTAAAACATATATATTATATTACACTAAACTATAATAAAAGGGAGACCCTTTTTTGGGTCTATTGTCAATGGATAACAATGTTAATTTTTTTGAATGGACCTTTCAATTTTTGAATGGGTCAATTTATTTTAAGTTAGTTTGGACCTTCTTGAATTTTTTTTTTTTGACTTAAAACATACCTAATATATTACACTAAATTATAATAGGAAGGAATCCTTTTTTGAGTATATTTTGAGGGAGCCTAGACCATGGCCTGGTGAGCCTATGCCCTGGGCCGGCCCTGTGTCTACCTATGATGCTTTTGCACTAATTTATTTTCCTTTCTTGATGTAATGATTTTTTTTTTGTTCATCAATAAAGATTTATTTTTCCAATCAAAAAAGAAAAAAAAATAAAATAAAACTTTCATTGAGGTTTGGAGAATTGACCTCATAAGTTTTGCTTAAGTAATTAGTCAAAATTTTAATTCATATACCATTTAATTCATTTTTCATTGTAAGGATGAAAATATATATATATATATATATATTATTTTCTATTTTTTTAAATTTTTTTTATCATTCTATATGTACGCTAACTACGTTAAAAGGAAGGGAAATTTGATTATAAACCCCTCTTACATTCCTTTTATTGTTAAAAGGATCAAGAAAAAAATTATACTTTCAAAACCCCCTCACAATTATAAAGTCTTGTATAAAGGACAAATTTTATTATTTAAATATTTTATTAGATTATTAGACCCTCAACTAAATCTTCCCACCTTCTCCACCCACTCTCTCTCCACCTTCTCTGTCTCTCTCCTCATAATCAACCTTAGTACACAAAGAAGTTCCAAGCAAATCATCAACTAAATGCAAGCTAGGGCAAAGTAAAAGGAGAGAGACGATCGAATAAGCACGCAATTGAGGTTTATCTAGTGATGTGTGTGTGTGTATATATATGGATATATAATGTACATAAATTGATCAAGTCGAAATTATAGCACTGGAAATTGGAGGGGAGATCTGGAAAAAGAAAGCAACCTTTTTTTGATCTGATGATAAGCATGCACATGTCCTCAGATCCTAAGGCGGAGTAGATTTGGTCGGCAGAGCAAATCTAGTAGGTAGAGATAGAGGTCGAAGATGACAGAGCAAATCTAGTATGTGGAGTAGATTTATAGTCTATGATTGAACCAAAGGTGTCCGAGCGGCAGCGGCGGCGAAAGAGGAGATCGAAGACGGTGGCGACAGATGGTCTTCCAGAGCTCTGCTGCAACGGCGAATCCATGTCGGCAACGGTGGAAGAAGCGAGAGAGAGAGAGAGAGAGAGAGAGAGAGAGAGATTGACTGTTGTTTCCAATTGGTTTCTTCTTCTTCTTTTTATTTTTTTTAATCGATCTAAGAGTAAAATTTGACTCTGGTTCGTTCATTTAGTATGTATTTTATTTTTTGTAACAGTAAAATTTTACTTTAGCTAAAAACATGTTGATTTGCTTAACAATATAAATTTTTACTTTGAATCATAGTAAACTTTACTCTGATTCAGAGTAAAATTGTACTTTCAGAGTAAAATTTTACTTTGAATCAGAGTAAAGTTTACTATGATTCAAAGTAAAATTTTACTTTGAAATACACTGTAAGGATGACTTAATAGGAGAGCTGATAGACATGATGATAGTATTGTAAAAGAAACAAGTTTGAAAATAGGGGCGTTTACACACAAGTCCTATTTTGTGTACTTATACTCCATTAAATCCTAAATAAGTTTTTTTACTCCTATAAGTCCCATTAATCTTTAATACACTGAATTACCCTTCTTGACTCGATGCCACACAATTACCAACGAGCTTCCGATGAACAACAATTTCATTAGAGTGTTGTTGATACAGATGAAGTCTGTGAATAGATCCAATTATCGAGTCATGAACACCAGCGCATACTACTCCTGAGTCTTCAACGAAATCCATTATCTCGATCCGATTTCTGGCGATTTCGGACTCGACCCAGAGGGGTTCACTGGCTTCTCGGGGGTCTTGGAGCTCCATAGAGTCAGATCCGAGTGAGCTTTGGTCATTTGATCGGACGGTAATGGCTTCGATGTTGATGAACTGACCATCTTCTTCGACTTGAACGAATCGAAAGGGTTTGAGTTTGAGGATTCCATTGTTGATGTTGGTAGTAGTAATGGATGGGGCTTTATAGATAGTTAGATATATATATATATATATATAGAGAGAGAGAGAGAGAGAGAGAAAGAGAGAGAGATAATGTATATGTTTTTCACTGAGTTCACAGATGCCACACCACTGCCATTAGAGAGAAAGAGAGAGAGATCTAGGATTTTTTGAAATTGAAAACCTTCTCAGTTTATAATATTCTCAATTTTAATCATGAAAAAAATTGAGAAATTTTTCAAAATTGATAATTATAAATTTCTTAGTTTTGATAATATTCTCAGTTCATACTAGAAAAAAATTGAAAAATTTCTTAGTTTTGATAATTATAAATTGAGAACATTCTCAGTTTTGAAATTGAGAACATTATCAGTTTGGGGATTAAATGGCAAAACGTCTTTTTACCTCTAAATGTGACTTATTGGTTCAAAATTTTTTTGATAGGACCTAAGCTACCACCAAATATGTAGATAGGACTTTTAGGTAATTAATCCTTTAAAATATTAGGGGGTTTTGAAAATACCTATATAATTCTTATCCTTTTAAAAGATAAATTAGACAGTGAGGGAGTCTATCAACAAATCCTCCTAAAAGGAAAGCCAATGAAATTATACTAAACGTCCGAGCCTTATATGATTTTTCTAAACCTTGAGAATGATCAACATAATTTATCTTATATTGGCCTATTTTGAGAAATATGTTAAAAGTTAATTTTTTAATTTTTTTTTGATTTTTTTTTAAAAAAAATGCACAAAAAAATAAAGAGTTGATATGATCCAAAAAAATTAAAAAATCAAAATGCTAATTTTTAACCATGTTGCCAAAATAGGCTATTTATATATATATATATATATATATTTAGTTTTTATATTTTTATTTTTTTAATACCTAGCATTACTTCAAGAGTAAACTACCAATAGGTCCTAATAGTTTGATTTAATTCTCATTAAGTCCTATTGAAAATAAGTCCTATTAAAATCGTCATTAAAAATAATTTTTTGTGATATTTTTTTTATGTTGCTAAAAATTGACAATTAGTGACTTTTTTTTGTCACGCTAAAACTTACAATTAGTGACGTTTTTCTATGACGAAATTTTCAAACTATTACTGAAAGTTAAAAATTAGTGACATTTTATTGTGACAATTTTTTAAACTGTCGCTAAAACTTATAATAGTGACATTTTTGTGACAAAATTTTCAAATTGTCACTTAAAATTAACAATTAGTGATTTTTTTTAATAATATTTGATGAAAAACGTTATCAATTAATATAAGACCTATTAGATAATAAATACATCTATTAATTAGGACCTGCATGTAAATTCTTTTATTTTAACAATTGACACCAATTACTTAAGTTTTGCCACTTATTTCTTGTAAGCATATATTATTTTGGGAGCTATTTTGATAAGTCCTCTTTTTAAGAATTTTATTCCATCCAATCCATATTATTTTTGACTATTCCATTAGATCCTATTTGAGGTAAGAAGATCAAAACACTCCCAATCTCTCATGTCCCCTATTAATGTTGATTGTTATTAAGTGTTGGTAGTTCCCATATATCAGGATGTTGAATGCCATTATATTCATATTAATTTGAAATAAATTTTTGTCATTGTATTGTCAATTATATGATGTGAATATTTACATCACGTAATTGAAATGAATATTCACATCATTATATTTACATTAATTTGAAATGAATTTTTCTCATTGTGTTGTCAATTACATGATGTGAATATTCATATTAAAACAGACGAATGTGAACGTTCACATCACTATATGTTGTGAACAAGAATGTTTTGTCAATTAAAAATATAACATGTTGTGAACATGTTGGGTATACCTTCTTATTGGAGTGTGGGACCCAATTGGTTTGTTAAAGAATTTTAATTTGGCTTGGTTTAGGTATAATATATTTATATATATTATATTTGTGGAGATCCAATTCAATTTGTGAAACAACTAAGGTTTGATAATAAACCCTAGATTCACAATATTTTAGGTTTTGTTTTTTTTTGCTCATCCCGTTGGTAGAAGAAAAAAAACGGCAGCAAAAAAAGTGAAACTCAATTCAGTGGGTGTGTTTTTCTTGATCCTGGTGCTTAGAAACTACATTGGTTCCAAGTTTTGATTGGTGCTTGAGTTGATCAATTAATTTGGTGGCATTTAAGTTTGGTGAAGTGATTTGTTCTAAGCTTTTGAAAATTACTCCGTTCGTGGCTTCATTGATTCGGTGTTGATTTGGGTCTATTATTTTGGGTCTTCTTCAACTCTAGTTCTGAAGATTTTGATTCATCTGTCTGGTGAGGTCTTTCCTCTTGTTTATTTGTGATTATTTGGAATTCACCTAAGGGTGGTTTTTGTGAGATCATTAGTGTCTCGTTTGTAATCGTTTGGAAATTATTTGGTTGATAGTGGAATCGGATTTCGATCCCGTAGACGTACCTCATATTGAGGGAACCACATAAAATTCTTGTGTTGTCTTTGATTTAATTTTTTCGCATTAAGTTTTTATTCCCATTGATTGATTTACTTGTGGGGAATCATCGATTTTCCCTAACAACTGGTATCAGAGCTTACTGTTTATTTGGATTTATTTATTTGTGTAAATCAATGGAGGGGAATGTGGGTCGTATGTCTAGCTTCAATGGAAGCAATTTGGTAACTTGGAAAACTAAAATGGAGGACCTATTATTTTGTAAAGATTTGTATGGACCCATTGAGGGTGATAGTGGCAAACCCGAGAGTATGAAAGATGATGAATGGAATAGGCTTAATCGAAAAGCCGTTGGTGTTATCCGTCAATGGATTGATGACAGTGTGTTTCATCATGTTGCTACTGAAACTTCAGCACATGATTTATGGAAAAAATTAGAGAGCCTTTATGATAGGAAATCAGCCACAAATAAAGCTTTTATGTTTCGTAAGTTGGTTAATTTAAAATATAAAGAGGGCAACCTATTCCGGAATATCTGAATGAAATAAAGAGTATTGTTAACCAACTTGCTTCTATGAAAATTGTTTTTGATGATGAGTTGCAGGCTTTGATGCTACTTAGTTCTTTGCCCGAAAGTTGGGAGACTTTGGTTGTGACGGTTAGTAATTCGGCACCTGATGGAGTTGTCACTATGGGCCAAGTCACTAGTAGCTTGTTGAATGAAGAACTAGAAGAAAATCAGCGGGTTCCTCTTATTCGGAAGCATTTGTTGTGAGAGGCCGAAGCAAAACAAGGGAGAGGAGTAAGACTCCTCATGGTCGTGATCAAAGCTGTGACAAATCAAAAGATGGTTCTTTTTCAAAGAAAAACATTGAGTGCCATTATTGCCATGAGAAAGGACGCATGAAGCGGGAATGCCGAAAGCTTAAGAATAAGGAGAAAAGGCGTGACAAAAGTGTGGACAAGAAGCAAGAAGACACAACGGCAGTTACTACCAATGGTGATCTCATGGTCGTTTGTGAAGATGATTGTATCAATTTTGTGGGCCAAGAGAGCAATTGGGTGATTGATTCTGGTGCTTCTTTTCATGTGACTTCTCGAGTTGATTTCTTCACTATCTATACCGAAGGAGATTATGGTTTTGTTCGAATGGGTAATGAAGGCTTGTCCAAGATTATTGGCATGGGTGATGTTTGCTTGGAAACAAATTTGGGCTGCAAGTTGTTGCTTAAAGATATGAGGCATGTTCCCGACATTCGCTTCAATTTGATCTCTACCGGGAAGCTAGATGATGAAGGTTACAACAACAAATTTGGTGATGGAATATGGAAGCTCACAAAGGGTTCCTTGGTGGTGGCTAAGTGTAAGAATACTCATACACTTTATTCGATGCAAGGAAAAATTTGTAAAGGTATTGTCAATGCACTTGAAGCTGATACTTCTACTAAATTGTGGCACAAGCGACTTGGGCACATGAGTGAAAAGGGGCTGCAAGTTTTGTTCAAGAAAGAGCTTCTACCTGGTTTGAAAGGTACACATCTCAAAACTTGTGTTCATTGTTTGGCGGGTAAACAACATAGAGTTTCTTTTCATAAGAATGTTGCTTCTAGAAAAGAAAATGTTCTGGAGTTGATTCATTCGGATGTTTGTGGTCCTTTAAAAGTTAGAACACATAGTGGTGCACTTTATTTTGTTACTTTCATTGATGATTATTCAAGGAAAGTTTGGACTTTTCTACTAAAAACTAAAGATCAAGTTCTAGAAGTATTTAAGCATTTTCAGGCCATGGTTGAAAGAGAAACAGGGCATAAATTGAAGTGCATCCGATCAGACAATGGTGGTGAATACATTGGGCCATTTGATGAGTATTGTCGCAACCAAGGTATTCGGCATCAAAAGACAGTTAAGAAGACTCCTCAACAAAATGGAGTTGCCGAGAGGATGAACCGCACCATTGTGGAAAGAACAAGGTGTTTGCTTTCACAAGCTAAATTGCCAAGATCCTTTTGGGGTGAGGCATTGAAGACGTCGGTTGACGTGATCAATTTGTCTCATTCCTATCCTTTGAATGGTGATGTTCCAGAAAGAGTTTGGATCGGTAAAGATGTATCTTATGAGCACTTGAGAGTGTTTGGTTGCCGAGCTTTTGTTCACATTCCAAAGGATGAGAGGTCCAAGCTTGATAGTAAGTCAAGACAATGTATTTTTCTTGGCTATGGGCGTGATGAATTTGGGTATAGATTGTGGGATCCGATCGACAAGAAAGTCATTCGAAGCCGTGATGTTGTGTTTCTTGAAGACCAAACAATTGAAGACTTTGGCAAAGACGATCAACCGGAGCCAAAAGCTAGTGATCTCATTGACATGGATTTATCTCCTTCATCTTCAGTTGATGATGAAAACGGGAGAGATGTGCAGCCACCTATTGAAGAAGCGGAGGATGATGCTAATCCTAATGAAGTTGAGCCAGAAATTAAGGAAGAGCATCTAACTCAAGAATCGCTACCACAACTTGAGTTGAGGAAATCTACAAGGGACCGACAACCTTCAAGAAAGTATCCTCCCAATGAATTTGTGTTGATTTCCGATCAAAGGGAGCGTGAGAGCTACCAAGAAGCAATTGAGCATGCAAAGAAAGGTGATTGGAAAAAGGCCATGGAAGAGGAGATGAACTCCTTACTTGAAAATCACACTTATGATTTAGTGAAGTTGCCTAAGGGGAGGAAAATTTTGAAAAATAAGTGGGTCTTCAAATTGAAGAATGATGGCAAGAATCTGAGGTACAAAGCACGTCTTGTTGTGAAAGGCTTTGGGCAAAAGAAAAGTATTGACTTTGACGAGATTTTCTCACCGGTTGTAAAGATGTCTTCTATTCGGGTTGTACTTGGCATGGCTGCAAGTATGAACTTTGAAGTTGAGCAACTTGATGTGAAGACCGCATTTTTGCATGATGATCTTGAAGAAGAAATTTACATGGAGCAACCGGAAGGCTTTGTGGAAAAAGGGAAAAAAAAATTTGTTTGCAGATTGAAGAAAAGTTTGTATGGTCTCAAGCAAGCTCCACGACAATGGTACAAAAAATTTGACTATTTGATGATGAATAATGGTTTTTCTAAAACCACTTCGGACCATTGTGTGTTTGTGAAAAAATTTTTGGATGACAAATTTATTATTCTTTTGCTTTATGTTGATGACATGTTAATTGTGGGTCAAGATTCTACCATGATAAACAAGTTGAAATTGGAGTTGAGCAAGTCTTTTGCTATGAAAGATTTGGGACCGGCAAAGCAAATTCTTGCTATGAAAATTGTTCGTGATCGCAAAGAGGAGCTGATTTGGTTATCTCAAGAAAGCTACATTGAGAAAATTCTTGAAAGGTTCAACATGAATAAAGCAAAGCCGATTGGTTGTCCACTTGCGGGTCACTTCAAGCTTAGTTCGAATCAATGTCCTACAAGTGGAAAAGACAAAGAAGAGATGTTGAAAGTTCCTTGTGCTTCAGCAGTTGGTTCTTTGATGTACGCACGGTTTGTACAAGGCCGGATATTGCTTATGCAGTTGGTGTGGTGAGTCGTTTTCTCTCTAATCCGGGTAAAAAACATTGGGCAGCGGTAAAATGGATTTTAAGGTATCTTCGAGGGACTTCGAAGGTGTGTTTGTGTTTTGGAGATGGTAAGCTGATGCTTGATGGGTTCACTGATTCTGACATGGGCGGTGATGTTGATTCTAGGAAATCTACTTCGGGGTATTTGATGACTTTTGCAGGGGGAGCTGTGACATGGCAATCTAAATTACAAAAATGTGTTGCTCTCTCAACTACCGAAGCTGAATTTATTGCCATTACGGAAGCTTGCAAAGAAGAGTTATGGTTGAAGAAATTTTTGCAAGAGTTGGGTTTAAAGCAAGAAAAGTATGTGCTTTATTGTGATAGTCAAAGTGCTATTCACTTGAGTAAAAATTCTACTTTTCATTCGAGATCGAAACACATTGATGTGAGATACCACTGGATTCGTGATGTGTTAGATTCGAAGTTGCTACAACTCGAAAAGGTTCTCACGGATGATAATATTTCGGATATGTTAACTAAGATTTTGTCGAGAGACAAACATTTGAAGTGTTGAACTTTGGCGGGTATGGTTGATATCTCCACCTAAGTCGGTAGGGGGAGAATTGTTGGGTATACCTCCTTATTGGAGTGTGGGACCCAATTGGTTTGTTAAAGAATTTTAATTTGGCTTGGTTTAGGTATAATATATTTATATATATTATATTTGTGGAGATCCAATTCAATTTAGGAAACAACTAAGGTTAGATAATAAACCCTAGATTCACAATATTTTAAGTTTTGTTTTTTTTGCTCATCCCGTTGGTAGAAGAAAAAAAACGGCAGCAACAAAAGTGAAACTCAATTCAGTGGGTGTGTTTTTCTTGATCCTGGTGCTAAGAAGCTACATTGGTTCCAAGTTTTGATTGGTGCTTGAGTTGATCAATTAATTTGGTGGCATTTAAGTTTGGTGAAGTGATTTGTTCTAAGCTTTTGAAAATTACTCCGTTCGTGGCTGCTTTGATTCGGTGTTGATTTGGGTCTATTATTTTGGGTCTTCTTCAACTCTGGTTCTGAAAATTTTGGTTCATCTGCCTGATGAGGTCTTTCCTCTTGTTTATTTATGATTATTTGGAATTCACCTAAGGGTGGTTTTTGTGAGATCATTAGTGTCTCGTTTGTAATCGTTTGGAAATTATTTGGTTGATAGTGGAATCGGATTTCGATCCCGTGGATGTACCTCACATTGAGGGAATCACGTAAAATTCTTGTGTTGCCTTTGATTTAATTTTTCCGCATTAAGTTTTTATTCCCATTGATTGATTTACTTGTGGGGAATCATCGATTTTTCCTAACAGAACATTCACATTATTGCATTAGATCAGAGAATTTTTCGGAAAAGTGTTGTGAACGTTCACATCATATGAGAGAAAATGTTCACATTATTTTTAATGTGTTGTCAATTAAAAATAAGAAGTTTCACATATTGTGAATGTTTACATCGCTACAATAAATGAAAGAGAATTTTTCGAAAAGGTATTGTGAACGTTCACATCCGATGAAAGAGAATGTTCACATTATTTTTAATGTGTTGTCAATTAAAAATATATTCACATCAGATAAGAGAGAATTTTCACATTTTTTTAATGTGTTATCAATTAAAAATGTATTCACATCAGATGAGAGAGAGTTCACATTATTTTTAACGTGTTGTCAATTAAAAATATATTCACATTATATAATAATATAAAATAATAACATCAAAGTTATTTAATTTGTATGTGAAATTTCATATGCCTTGGTCCTTTACCCTCTCTCTCCACATTAAATATCAATATTAAATATAAGGGCATAAGAGTCTAAGAAAATAATATAAATCAAGAAAAAATACTTTATGGAATAAAAGTATAAATACATGAGACTAAGTGGGTTAACAAATTGACTTCTTGGGTTAGGACACTTTTAAATGGGATTTATTAATAAAAATCCCTATATTTTTAGTAATGAAACGATTACTTATTTTAAAAAATTAATAAATTTTAAAGGATATATTACACTTTGCACTCATTTTACATCAAATTTCACTTTGATTTCTCATTTTTTATTATAACAGTCAATCCTTCCCACGTTCTATTAAATTATAATGTGACCTTATGTTATTTTGGTGTTAAATTTGTTTACAAAAATTATCATGTAACCATCACACAATGCATTCTTTTAGGATAATTTTTTTTTTTTTCATTGTTTCTTCTTCTTCTCTATTTCTTCATTAAAAGTTGTATTTTTGCTTTAAATCATGTAAGGATTATGTTAATAAATTTAACATCAAACAAACAGAAGCCACGTTTACAATTTAATCGAAAGTGTAACAAATAGACTTTACAATTGAAAAATATTACTAAAGTGAAATTTAATATAAAATAAATGAGAGAAAAATATAATTTACTCAATGTAAAATTCAAACACAACATAAATTACAGTCGGTTGAGTTCCCTATTTGCAACTCTTAGGCTAAGTCACATGAACTCATGCAATATATCATCCTAATTATCGCCAATATTGACAAGTATCTTAAATGCTATCCTTAGTTTTGCTTTTAAAAAATATATATATACATTAAGCGAAAACAAAGACAAAAACAAAAAAATATATATAATATAAGTTTCTGTAAAAAGAAAAAAAAGAAAAAAAATCAAAAATCAAAAGGCAAAACAAAACAATTTGCTTTGCCTTGTCCTTATCTGTTTCTTGGTTTCATGCTCTAAATTCAAATATCAAATATTTAATTCTTTGAATAGTGGGTGAGATAGCACTAGTTTGATACTGTGGGGTACTAAAAAGATTTCAGAGATTTCACTGGCTAGAATTGCTGCTGACTAGGGTTCCATGGTCGGATTGTAATGAAAGTAAAAATCAACAAACAATTGAATTCTAATTGATTATAGGGAAACCATGGGCAATATTATCACTGCAACAGAATTAAAGTTTTAGAGAATAAAATTTAGAGATGAAATTATTGTTTAACATTTTTATTGTGAAAAGTATGTTATTATATTTTTAGTAACGAAAATTAGATATTAATGATAAATTATTATCTTTTTAAGATTAAATTTTTTGTCTCAAAAAATAAACCCTTTTGAGACTAAATTATTTTGTCTCTAAAAATGTATTTATTAGTGATATATTCAAAATTTTGTCGTTAAAATCTTTATTTTTTAATTTTTGGGTCAAACTTTCAACGACTATTTTCATGACGATAGAAATTAGTTCATAAATATCTTTTGTAACAAAATTTTTACTTTTAAAAATCAAAAAATTTAATCTCTAAATTTTTTATAAATTATAATGTATAGGTCACGTTTGATTTGTGAATAAGAGAATGACACTGAATAAAATAATATCGCATTTAGTTCAAATTTTTTAACTTGGAATAAATAATTCCGAAAAAATCTTTTATCCCCTATATGTAGGATAACTTATTTCAGAATAACACTTCTATTAAAAGTAAAAGATAAAAAATCTAAAAACACCTTTTTTGGAGTAAATTATCTTGGGAATTGTAATCGCAAGACATATAAATCAGAGAAAATTGCAAATCAGTTTATGTTTTTAAAAATAATTTTAAATTAGTGGTAAACTTTACTAATTTTAATAATTAAAGTTATAAATTTTTTCATAAATTTATAAATATTTTATGAAATTATCACTTATTTGTAAATTAAGTTTGACCATAAGGTAATTAAACGTTTGAAGATTTAATTAACTAATGAGTTTGACATCAAAAATCTTGACAAGACAAAATATACTTGGGATGGAGATTACTCCAGATAAGGTAGGAGACACTGTAGTCTTACCCAAAACCAATACTTGCCACAAGTTTTACAGCGCTTTGGCATGAGCAGTAAGTCCAAACTGATTAATACTCCATTGGTAAGATTTTAACTATCAGTGCAAAACAACTCAATTCTTTGCAGTTCCATCGTTTTATTAATATAATCTCATATGAAATGTATTATTTTGTCATTAATAAAGATTTTTTGCAGATCATAAAAACAATAATAATAATAAATTAAAAAAATATATATTTTTGTTGTGAAAGCTTTTGTTTCTACTGCCATTATCTTCCATTGTCAACTGCCATTAAAGTGGATTTTCACCAAATTTGGAGGACAAAAACACCACTTCCAAAGGTCACAAATAACTTAATTAGCCACAATATTTTTGTTGTGAAAGCTTTTGTTTCTACTGCCATTATCTTCCATTGTCAACTGCCCATTAAAGTGGATTTTCACCAAATTTGGAGGACAAAAACACCACTTCCAAAGGTCACAAATAACTTAATTAGCTACAAAAGTCATGTTAGAAAGATACAAAAACCAGGTAATCTATCTTCCATCATACAAAAAAGAAAAAAGAAAAAAAAGGACGTAATCTTTACATCACAAAATTGGTGGGCAACTAATTAAAAACAGAAAACCAATGTATTCCCCTTTCTTACTTTAAAAGAGATAAATACTAAATTATGCAGCAAAATATTGAAAAAGAAATAGGTTAAACATAAAGTAAAATAATAATACCAAATCTATCATGATAATTAGGTCAAATTTGGAGAAACGAATAAATAATGAGTTGGGTAATTTAGTACTAGTATACTGTTAGTCTCTGAGCTCCAAGACAACAAATTGAGTGTTTGCTTTATAAATGGTATAGATAGACAGATAGAACACGATAAATTAGGGTTAATCACATTTTTAGTCTCCAACGTATAAACCTTGTGTCATTGTAGTCTTTAATATTTAAATTATGTCAATCTGATTGCCGATATGTATGAAAAATATCTTAATTTGGTTTGTCAATATTTAAGACGTAATTGAAAATATTAAGAGACTAGACTGAAATATTTTTTATATATTGGAAATAAAATTGATATAATTTAAATTTTGGAGACCAATTTAAAACACTTTTATATATTACAAATTAAATTGACACAATTTAAACATTGAAATTAAAATTTATTTAACCCTATATATAAATTACATACTAAAAAATTAAAAAGACTCATAACATTCCAAACAAGCATTGACATTGACAATTCGTTCCTATCTTATATCTTAAATGGGGTAGCCCATGCATTTTTCAAGTGGGTGGTGAGCTACTTTTTCTCACCTTGAATTGTTGTTTCAGTGCTCGTTATCGTGTCTGCTTTATTGCTTTGGTTTCGTACAGTGAATGTATCCATTAGGCATGAAATTGGTTGCTTTAAGACCACAAAACAACGAGTCCAGATCTCCGTGACACCCGTGACGTCTTCTCCTGTGATGTCAAAATGACGTCGTTTTAGCCTAATATTTTTTTTCCTCCTTGTTTTGCTCTTTCTCTAAGCTCTCACTAAAACATATAAAGGTTTTAAAGACTAAACATTTTAGTCTTTAAAAGTAAAAATTTTATTCCAAAAGATATTTAAGAATCAATTTCTATTTAGGGACCAATTTCTATCAACAAAATTTTAAAAATATCACTAATAAATAGATTTTTAAGAATAAAATAATTTGGTCTCAAAATGATTTATTTTTTTAGACAAAAAATTTGGTCCAAAAGGATAATAATTCATTACTAATGTCCAATTTTCGTTACTAAAAATATAATAACGCTTTTCGTAACAAAAATATTTAGTGCCAAAATTTTAGTCTCTAAAACCTTAAATTTTTTTGTAGTGTCTCAAAGGGACGCAGAGTTGATAACCCTAAGCACCTCGAATGACCGAAGATGAAGAAGACTATGGCAGCGGAGGCGAGAGAGAAAGAGAGAAGAAGAAGAAGAAGAAGAGGAGAATTTAGGTGAAGCAAAATCAAAAAAATAAAATAAAAAATGAATCGGTTCTTAATCGTTTTTCACAAACATGAATCTCTTTCACGAATCACTCTTTTTGTTCAACACACTTCACTCACCTCCACTCTTGCTTGGAAGTCCATCATTGATTTTATCTTTTCATCAATTCTTTATCTGCTTTTATTGAAATAAGGGTTATTGCTCACATTCTTTTACAAGGCCACAAACAAAAATTAAGAGTGTGGAACGCTGCTGTGTTTGGAAAAGTTGAAATTAAGCTTAAGGATGCTGAAGAGGAAGCTCATGCAATTGAATTAATTGCAGAAGATAGACCACTGCTGGGAAATGAACAAGCTAGAAGAAAGGAACTAATGGGTGAAATCTGGAGGTTGAACAAAATGTTGGAACGTATCTGGTTACAAAAGTCAAGAGTTAGTTGGGCCACACAAGGGGATAGGAATACCAGGCATTTTCACATTATGGCGTGCAACAGAAACAGTAGGAATTCTTTGTGCTCTGTTCTGGTGAATGGCTCAATGGTTGAGGAACTTTTGAAGGTTAGACTTGAGGTAAAGAAGCATTTCATGAACCACTTCTCTGAAAATTGGGTTGTTAGGCCTAAACTGGTTGGTCAGTTCAAACATATTGGAGATAGTCCAGCAGTGGATTTGTTGGAAGCAGAGTTTACAGAGGAGGAAGTTAGTCATGTGATTAAGAGCTGTGAAGGAAACAAAGCACCTCGGCCTGATGGGTTTAATTTTGCCTTTTTTAAGAAATGCTGGGGAATAGTTAAGTCTGAGATAATGCAATTCTTTAGTGAGTTCCATCAGAATGCCACTTTGGTTAGTGGTTTAAATAGTTCATTCATTGCTCTAATTCCCAAAGTGGATAGCCCATCAATCTTGAATGAATATCAACCCATTAGTCTTATCGTTCTTTGTACAAAATTCTTGCTGAGGTCTTGGCAAATAGAATGAAGCAAGTGATGCCAAGAATCATTAGTGAGTCTCAATCAGCATTTTTGAGGGGTAGGAATATTCTGGACGGGATTCTTATTGCAAATGAGGTAGTTGATGGGTGGAGAAAATTGAATAAGAAAGGTCTAGTGTTGAAACTAGACTTTGAAAAGGCTTATGATTCGTCAATTGGAAATTCTTGTTTAATGTGTGTGCCAATTTCGGATTTGGTGAAAGATGGGTGAGATGGATGAAAGCTTGTGTAACCTCCACAAAAGTGTCAGTTTTAGTGAACGGTTCACCTACCGAGGAGTTTTATCCACAGAGAGGCCTACGGCAAGGGGACCCATTATCCCCATTTCTCTTCAATATAGTGGCTGAGGGGCTTAATATCTTGTTTGTCAGAGCAAAGGAAATGGGTTTAATTGAAGGAGTTACCATAGGTAATCAAGGGGTAAAAGTAATGCATCTACAATTTGCTGATGATACAATACTGTTTTGTGAAGCTCAGTGGGTGGAAGTGGTAACCGTCAAAAGAATACTTAGGTGTTTTGAACTTATATCAGGGCTGAAAATTAACTATCATAAGAGTGTGATTGCTGCAGTTGGTGTGGATGAAGAGCTGATGCAAGGCTTTGCTTCTCGATTAAATTGTACATATCAAAACTTGCCTCTAAAGTACCTTGGGTTACCTTCAGGAGCTAACCCTAGGAGGAAAAGTACTTGGAAGCCAGTCTAGGATAGATTTAAATAGAAATTACCCTCATGGAAGAGAAGGTTGCTCTCGTTTGCTGGGAGGCTAACTTTGATTAAATCTGTTTTGAGTAACTTGCCTATTTACTACATGTCCTTGTTCAAACTTCCAGTGGGGGTGGCTAAAGAAATTGATAAAATTCAAGAAAATTTCCCATGGAGGAGTTCAGATCTAAGAAGAAAAGTTCACATGGTTAAATAGGAAGCCATTACCAAGAGTAAAAATTTAGAAGGTTTGAGAGTTAGAAGATCCGTAGATATGAATAAGTGGCTATTGATGAAATGGTGGTGAAGGTTTGGGAAAGAAAACCACACTTTGTGGAAGGACGTTATATGTTCAAAGTATAATTTGGGGAGTGGAAGATGGCTGCCTCATATGGAAGGAAATATCAGAGTTTGAAAAATTTGGTCTGATATAATTAATGCAGTTAGATGTCGGCCTGAATTTTTAAATTTCTATCTTGATAATGCAGTCATTCAGTTGGGAAATGGTAGGAGAGCTCAATTCTGATTAGATAAATGGTCTGGGGAATTGTGTCTTAAGACTGAGTTTTCCAGACTATTCTCTCTATTCACCGATAAGTATGGAACAATTTCTGAATTTTATACTAGAAGAGGAGGGCTGCAGGATTGGAATATGGAATTTAGGAGGCCTTTGTTAGCCTGGGAAGAGGAGGAGGTACGTAGGTTACATACCTTAATAAGATCTATACCAGCCATTCGGGTCTCAAGTCCAGATATTTGGAAGTGGAAGGCTGATCCAACTGGGTTATTCTCTATTGCATTAGTATACAAAAGATGTGAATTGTCCTTGGGGCCTGTTAGGAATATGGCAGTGGCAGTTTGGCATCACTGTGCTCCACTTAAAGTAAAATTCTTTGGGTGGTTGGCATGGCAAAGATAAAGTGAAAACATCAAGTTTCCTGCAGAGAATAGGGATCTTAGATGTGAATTCTAATGTGGGTTGTGTTTTCTGTCATGATGAAGTGGAAACAATCTATCATATCTTGCTTTTTTGCCCTTTTGTTTGGCTGTTATGGTCTCATATTATGAAATGGTGGGGTGTACAGTGGGTTATACCAAACTCAGTGGAAAGATTGTTGCACTGGTGGTCATTCTGTAAGATGAAAAAGATTGAGAAGCAGCTATGGAAGGTTATACCTTTGGCTGTCCTTTGGTCCACATGGAAGCATAGAAACGACTGTATGTTTAATGGGTTGTGGCCAAATTTTGAAGATCTCTGTGAGCTGGTCAAAGTAAGAATAGCTGTGTGGGTCAAATCTTCCCCAGTCAAACTGGAGTTCTCTGTTAATGATATAGTCTTTAACTTGCAACAGGTCCAATATTGTATTCGACATAGGAGTTGAGTCTTGACCCTGGAGTGTGTATCTGCTGGAGTGCATATCAGGTTCAAATTCTGCTGGAGTGTGTATTTGAGGTTTAGGTTCAGATTCTTTCCTGCTGGACTATGAGGCTCAGTGGTGGACTGATATGCTGGACTACCTTGGTAGTGATTTAGTGTAGTGGTGTGCTTTGTAAGGTTGAAGGCATCTCCTGAGGTGTTTGGTGCAGGAAAGAGGGTGTTTACTAGGTGTGTACAGATACTATGAGGGTGCCACTGCTAAATGTTTTGGAGCTCAGTATAGTTTAGAGTGGCTCAGTTTATTTAGTGATCTCTGTGAGCTCAGTATAGTTTGTGTGGACCTTGGATGAGCAGTAAGTTTGGTGTTCATAGGTTTGCTCTGATGGTTCAGATTCAGGTTGCTGGTTCAAGTTCTAGTTTGTTGATTGGGCTGCCTTACAGATATGCTTGGATTGCTCAGTAGTAGAATTATACAAGGCCCTCAGCTTTATTTTTCTTCAAATTTAAGAACTATCTTGGTTGTTATACATTAGGTTCTATTTTGTTAGGCTGATGTCAACTAGTAGGCTGCTTACTGCTGATCTGCTGTTGTATGCTGGTTTGTGCAGCTTATTGGTCTGAGCAGCTACTGCTGGTGGAAGTCTGCTGATGGAAATCTGCTGGTGCCCCTAAGTAAATTTTGGAAGTCTGCTGGTGCCTTTAGTTAGTTTTAAGGTTAAAACTGTATGCTGCTTTGCCTCAATTTTGCATAGATGGTGGAGCTACTGAAAATTGGTAGGCATGCGGATGTAGGAAGCTGGTCTGATCTGTGCAGATTGTCTGTGAAGGTAAATCTGTCACCAAAGTTGGAAGCTGGTCTGAAGCTGCTACTTTGGCACTAACCTGATTGGTATGTAGCAGATTGTTGGAGTACATTGTCATGATGGAGAAAAATAAAAGGATGGAATGTGCCTTCTTGCTTGGTGAGGTTAGCCAATTAGATGGAATATGCCTTGTTGCTGCAGAGCTAAGTCACAAATCAGTAGCTTTGAGGGGTAGAAGCTAAATCTGAATTGAGATTGGCTGCAAAAGTATTACGCTGAATTGCTGTCATCTTAGTTTTGATCAAAGCAGAAACTTTGATCAAAACAAGGCCCATAGGTCATGTTTCAGAGCACATGCAGGGGTTGGGGAGTATATCTGCAGGATGAACATGGGACGTCAACTGAAGCCATGAATCTAATGATTGATAGGAATAGTGGGTTATGAATTTGGATGGATGGTTCTGCATCAGGATCTGTTATGCTGGATGATCTGTCCTGCTATGCTATGGATGGATGGTTTGTTCTGCTTTTGGTCTTGGATATGGTTCTAGTTGCATGGTTGATCCTAGACTGTTATGCTTGGGTAGGGATCTGATATGTTGGTCTTGCTTGTGTGCAGTAGCAATGTTTGGGAGTACTGTCCTGTTACTCATACCAGTTGAACCCTACTGAATGGGACCTGAACTGATGTCTGCTCATCTGATGTTTGCTGCCTTGCTGCTTAACTCTGTATCTTGTTAATTTCTTAGTGTATGTTGGTGTGGTTGAAATTTGTTTATTTCTCTCTTTTGTTTTGTTCTCTCTTTTAGATTGGTTTCTCGCCAATCTTTGGGCTTAGTGTTAACAAATGATTGTGCTTCCTCCTTGGTGCCAACCTAGTTGGGATTTTGGAGTGTTAGCTATGATATTTTTTGCACTTCCCTCCTTTATTGATGTATCTTGTTGCTTGTACTTTCTCATCTCATCAATAAAGTTTCCTTTTTTCTTTGCTGATAAAAAAAAAGAAAGAAAGGCCACATAATAACTTAACTAGTTGTACGGGGAGGAAATAATTCTCCTCGTATAATCCTGTTGACCAAGTCCACGCTCCTCCGTACGACGTCGCTTTGTCACCTGAAAACACAAACGTGAGCTAGCCGGCGGGTGTGTGCCGGAAACCTCTCCGATGCCTAAGTCAGTAAGCTTGACAAATAGACAAAGTTTTATGTTCTCTAAAAGGTTGTGTTCAATTACCTCCTCCAAGGTGATGCTTGTGAGCTTTTATAAGTTTCCCGTGGCACAATCCTAGTAGGACTTGTATTTCTCCATGCAGAGTCCTCCTAGGATTCATTCTCCTAAGGATAATGCTTATCCTTTTACACCCTCCCCCACTGCTTAAACCAAGTGGGATGGTTTTCTCTTCGGCCGAACTACCTCATGACCGAAATAACATTGGCTATGCCGAACCGTAGAATAGGCCATACTAACCGTAGTTCGGTTCTTCTTGCCACACCATATATTGGTTCTCCCATACACGAACCGTGGTGCATTTGAACCGCTCTACCAAGTAATAACATTCCAACCGATCTTGACCGGAACAACTTATAACCAGACTATCTCGGAGATCGGTTTAACTAGAAGCCACCCCGGACCGGAGTAGCTTTACATCCCTGAGCCGAAGTAACATTTACTTCTCCCAGCCGGAGTAACTACGCTTCTCCTGGGCCGGAGTAACATTGCTCTCCTGGGCCGGAGTATCCTTCACGGCCTTCTTACTTAGTCCTTCGCGTTTTGGGCCTCAAAGCCCAACTTGCAGCTCGGCCCAATTTTTCCCAAAAATTACCCTCTCAATTGCCCCTTAATTCCATCTGCGCAGCATGATTGGGATTATCAGTCTACTGGCCGAGCTAGAGTTTATAAAGCCTTTCCAGCCGAGCTAAAAACCCGTTAGCCTCTCCAGCCGAGCGAAAAACCCTCAGGCTCTCCAACCGAGCTAATTTTACCTCGGGTATCACTATGTCCGGTCAAAACGTCTCTTCAATCACAGCGACTGTAACGCTTCCCATTCCAGTGACACGTGGCAAGCTCTGATAAGCTGTGACCAACTGTCATGCCGCCCTTCAGAAATTTTGTACTGTTCCCGCCTCTTTTTGCCGCCTTTTTCTCTCCCTTCTGTCACAAAACATCCTTTCTACTTCTTGAATCACTTACTCAACTGTTTTTATCTTCTCTCTCTGTGCCTTTGCTTCTCCAGCCTCTGAGCCTCCTGAATCTGTGTTCTTCGTTGGTTCCGTTGCTCCTGCCCTCTGCTTCATCTTTTCCTGGTAAGCAATCCTTTTTCCTTTCCTTTGTTTTGCCTTCATATTCTGTTTTTCATGCTCTGCTTGCTTTTGCAAAACATTTTTCTTCCAGCTCTATTTTACTTTCGTACTTTTATGAAAAAACCAGTCGAACTCCATGTGTGTATGAACTGTTATGTAGAAAACCACTCTTAGATCCAAAATCATATAGCAACCGGACTAGGATACTGTTTGTCCAATATTGGTAGATCACATCAGCCAATAACCGAACTAGAACTTGTAGGAATATCAGTAGTTTCTTCTGAACCACTCTAGCCAAGATAAGATCACCGAACAAACGTGCACATACCGAACTAGGTACTTCGGTCTATAACCGAGCTAATCTTTCGGGGCCAAGCCGGCTTTCTTAGTTCTTAAACCGAACTTAGAAAGCCGCCCCTAGGGGCTCAACCGAAGTAACTTTCCTCATACTGCAACCGATTTAGGCCTTGGGACTAAACCAGCTTTCCTAGTTTTTTAGACCGAACTCAGAAAGCTGCCCCTAGACGTTAAACCGGTCTATCAAACAACCTGCTCCAACCGAGCTACCAGACCAGATGAAAGAATCAGTTCATTGAGGCCGAAGTAGGGCTTTTATACCTTGCTTGTAAATTGTAGCACGGTCCATTGATCAGTGCTTTAACCCCCTCTGTTTTTTACTTTGCAGACTTAGGTTACCCAGGCACTGCTGCGTGCGCTCAACTGAGCTACTGAGCACGATTTTTGCACCGAAATAACTTATCCGTAATTTATACAACAAATGGGTAAGTATAGGTATTTAGTCGAAACCCCTGGTGGGATGGCCGAATTCAGGAAGGACTATAACATACCGGATGACGTCCATTTGACTTTGGCCGAAAAAGACATCACACCCTGGGATAACGAAGGCTTCGTTCCCTTTACTCTTCAATCCATAGTAGAAACCGGACTACGGTTTCCCGTACAACCGTTGATCTGTGAGTTCCTTAGGCAAACTAGGTTATGCCCTACCCAACTGTCCACCAATACATACCGTATCATTATGGGGATAGCCGCGCTAAACCACCAAACCGGTTTAAACCTCGGCCTTGCCGAAATATTCCATCAATATTCCATCGGCTCGAAAGATGCTGGATGGGTCTATTACCTTAGGATCCGCCGCCGCCGAGAGAAGATTGTCAAGCACACACCGGACAAAGACCTTAATGATGATGACTTCTTCTGGGTCTCTGGGAATTTTGAGGATTTTCAAGCCCAAATTCCTGGCCGACCTATAAATTGGAAAATGGGAGAGCCTGGTAATTTAACTTCGGTCTTGTTCCTTGTATGTTATCTCGGTTTTTTAATCTATTGACCGAACTAACACTTCTTTTTTTTTGCAGATTTCGCCCACGTCCATTCCCTGTATAGTTATCCAAACCTTGCAATTTTGCGAGCCGCACTACGGATTAAAGAAAGAAGTTGGGCAAAGCTTCTGAACTTTGAGCCGACCTACCGGTACAGCGGTCGCCGAAAAGCAAGAGTAACTGACTTTCTCCTTGAAGAAGCCCCAGAGCCGGACCCAACTTTGCCCGAAATAAGACTTGTCCCACTAACCGCTGAAGAGGAGATGGCGAAGAGGAGCAGAGTTAGGGCACTTCTCACCGAAACAACTAGGCCCGAAGTAACGTCACCAAGCCAGTCGCAGCCTGCCGTTGTGGCCCTCCCCTCTCAACAACCGTCTTCATCCCGCCGAACTAAGCGCGCCCGAACCAGCGAGTCCGAACCAAGTTTGGTTGATGAAGATGAGACCATTACTCCACCAATCTTGCCACCGAGCCCCCAACCGGAACCTACCGACCGAACTACCACCCGTTGGGTACCAAAATTGACTTTTAAAAACCGAGCTGTCGAGGATGCTGATTCGGTTGTCGCCGAAAAAGATCATGAGTTGGCATTTAATCTGGCCAAGGGAGTGTGCCTCCCCAAGGATATGGAGCACCACCGAAAGCAGCTAAACACCGAATTAAAGTCCATTCGGTCTGCAACGAAGTCCATGATCCTGGTATGCTGCTCTGTCCATTTTTCTGTCCAATTTTGTAAACTTTTGTCTCGGCTTATGGGAAGTCCTCGTTTTTTGCCAGGAAATTCAAAAGAACTACAATACTCACAAGAAGGTGCTGGAACTCAGACAAACTGCAAGGGATGCTGTTGCAGAAGCCGAGATGAAGTCGGCCGAAGTAGAAGAAATCAAGAAGCAAATGGCCGAGCTTCGAGCTGAGAACAGCAGGCTGACCGGACTGGTTAGTTCGGCTGAGGCAGAAAGGCAGAAGACTGCCATAGCTCTTAAGGACAAATACCTGCGCGAGCTGGTGAAGCTCGAAAGAAAGAAGGATGCCGAAATAAAGGAGAAGGTAAAAGAAGCTGACAAACAAGGCTTCAAGAGGGCAGAGGATGCTTATGCCCAACAATGCAATGCTGCCAAGGACCTCTTCTTTAAGTGCGGCTGGAGGGGGGGCCGTTGAGAAGCTCGGTCATGATCCTCAGACCGAGGTTTTCGACCCTCCAGCCTACTTTATACCGAACTCCCTGATGGAATATGCCAAAGCCATGCAACAGCAGTTCCTTGAGGGCTCAGACGATGAAGACTCTGATGAAGACACTTCCCCTGAGGATACTTCGGTTGTGAATGCAGATCAGGTAGTTCGGTCGGAGCCCATGGTGGAAGATCTAACTATTGGTCAACCAAGTGAAACCGTGGCTCCGGCCGAAACCATTCTTCCTTCTGAAAACGTCCCTGCGCCCGAAACCGGTCTTCATGTTGACGCCGATACTGCCTTTGACGCCGAGATCGAAGATCTTTTTTCTTGACTTTGTACTTTTTCTTTTTTTGCTTCGTCTTTGTAACCGAACTAATGCCCCCTTGTAATGACTTTTTTCTGAATGAAAATTTTACGCAACTCTTACTCCGGTTTTGATGTGTATGCCTGTGCTTTGTAATGTCTTCTATTACTCCAACTGTTATTTCGGTTTTAGCTTTCTAAACTATGCTTACCAGCCAACCACTCCTTAGCCGATATGATTACTTCGGCTGAGGAGTACAAAGTGTTTGGTTTTATTCCAGCCAACCACTCTTCAGCCATACACTTACTTCGGCTGAAGGGTAACAAGAGTTGGTTTATTCCAGCCAACCACTCTTCAGCCACACTCTTACTTCGGCTAAAGAGTAACTAGTGTTGGTTTATTCCAGCCAACCACTCTTCAGCCATACACTTACTTCGGCTGAAGAGTAACAAGAGTTGGTTTATTCCAGCCAACCACTCTTCAGCCACGCACTTACTTCGGCTGAAGAGTAACTAGTGTTGGTTTATTCCAGCCAACCACTCTTCAGCCATACACTTACTTCGGCTGAAGAGTAACAAGAGTTGGTTTATTCCAGCCAACCACTCTTCAGCCTTGCACTTACTTCGGCTGACGAGTAACAAGTGTTGGTTTATTCCAGCCAACTACTCTTCAGCCTTGCACTTACTTCGGCTGAAGAGTAACAAGTGTTGGTTTATTCCAGCCAACCACTCTTCAGCCACACTCTTACTTCGGCTGAAGAGTAACAAGTGTTGGTTTATTCCAGCCAACCACTCTTTAGCCTTGTACTTACTTCGGCTGAAGAGTAACAAGAGTTGGTTTATTCCAGCCAACCACTCTTCAGCCACACTCTTACTTCGGCTGAAGAGTAACTAGTGTTGGTTTATTCCAGCCAACCATTGAAGTCAGTTTTTCCAGCTAACTTATAGTATTTGGTTATTCCAACCAAATGTCCTGCAGCCTGGATCCTTATCCTGGGCTTAGGAAGTGTGTTGGTTTAATCCAGCCAACCTCTAAGTTAGTTTTTCCAGCTAACTTAGAATAGAATGCTTGCAATATACTGAGTCTTGAAAGCTAACTTTTACAAAGAGTAATTTGTGCTATAAAAAAAAAAAATTTCTCATTTTATTGAAGGTAGAGAAAATTACATATGCTTGAAAAGGAAAAGCTAAAAGTAAAATAACTTGAGATTGGCCGTATTCCATGGCCTAGGGATTGCCTTGCCATCCTTGTCTTCTAGGTGGTATGCCCCTTTGCCTGCTGACCCAACCACCTTATAAGGACCTTCCCAATTTGGGCCTAACTTGCCGTCTCCTGGGACCAAGGTGTTTCCCATTACTTTGCGTAGTACCCAATCCCCAATCTTGAATTGCCTTGGATGCACCTTTTTGCTGTATTTTCTGATTAACTCTCGTTGGTATGAGGCGATGTGGACTAACGCTCTTTCTCTTCTTTCTTCTGCAAGGTTGAGTTCTAGGGCTATGGCTTCTCCATTTAAGTCTGGATCAAAATTTTTGCTTCGTATTGTGGGGAGGCCAACTTCTAGTGGGATCACTGCCTCCATTCCATAGGCTAAGGAGAATGGTGTTTCTCCAGTTGATCGCCGAGGAGTGGTGCGGTAAGCCCATAAGACGTGAGGAAGTTCATCCGCCCACTTGCCTTTTGCTTTCTCTAGCCTTTTCTTTAGTCCATCCAAGACGACTTTATTCGATGCTTCAGCTTGTCCATTCGCTTGAGGATATGCCGGTGTGGAATTGTAGAACTCTATCTTGTATTCTTCACAAAAGCTTCTGAAGATTCTGCCGTCGAATTGAGTACCATTGTCTGAGATGAGTGCTTTTGGTATGCCAAACCGAGTGATGATATTCTGCCAGACAAACTTTTTCACATCTTTTTCTTTGATTGACGCCAATGCTTCTGCTTCCACCCACTTTGTGAAGTAGTCTGTTGCTGCGAGAAAGAATTTTCTGCCACCGGGCGCTGTTGGAAGAGGTCCTACTATGTCCAGGCCCCACATTGCGAAAGGCCATGGGCTAGTTAAGGGTAGGAGTTCTCTTGCTGGTTGATGTATTTGGTGTGCGAATTTCTGGCATTTTTCACACTTCTTCACATATTTCTCTGAGTCTGCTTGCATATATGGCCACCAATATCCTTGCGAAATAGCCCTGTAAGCGAGCGACCTTCCCCCTTGATGACTTCCACATACCCCTTCGTGTATTTCAAACAGGAATGCTTCTACTTTGCTGGGATGAACGCACTTGAGGTAAGGCCCAGAGAACGACTTCTTGTATAATGCCAAAGATGGAGATAGCCAAAATCGCTGCGACTTTGCCCTTATTCTGTTGGCTTCCTTTTTCTCTTCTGGTAGGATGCCGTCTTTTAGGAACAGGATGATGGGATCCATCCAAGAAGGGCCTAATTCTGCGCAACACACTTCTTCTGCTTCGGGGTCTTCTATGCTTGGTCTTGGTAAGAAGTCGACGAGCAATGGATGAGGGATTGATGTGTCTGCCATTGAGGCAAGGCCTGCTAGCTCGTCCGCTCGGCTGTTTTCCTCCCTGCCAATTTGTTCTATCCTTACCACATCAAACTTCTTGATCTCTGTTCTGACTAGCTCTTGGTACTTGGCCATTCTGTCGTCCTTTGCTTCGTATTCGCCAGAAATTTGGTTTACCACCAGCAGAGAGTCACTGTACACTATTAGTTCGGTTGCTTTCATGAAGTGTGCTGACTTGAGTCCTGCGAGAAGCGCCTCATACTCCGCTTCGTTGTTGGATGCTGGGAAGCCAAGGTTGATTGCTTGCTCTATAACCAGGCCGTCTGGAGAGATGAGGACTATGCCAAGCCCTGCACCATGTCGATTGGATGCTCCATCCACAAAGAGCTTCCACATCTCTCCAATGAATAGTTTCCAGCAAGTGGAAGGATCAGACGATGTCGTGAGGTCAAGAATAGTGTTTTCTTTGAGGTCCATGTTGGCTGTCTGTCCTTCGTCCTCTGTTTGAACTGTTGGTGAGCCTTTGTTTGTCTCTTCCTTGTTGTCCTTGGTGTGGTTTGCCTTGGTGCTTGATTGACTACCTTCTACTAGGGGTTGCGCTATTCCGGCGTCAACTTCCGTCCCTAGTTCGGTTGTGTCAGTTAGGTCGACTGGGCAAATATGATGACTTCCAGGAGTAAATTCTGCGACGAAGTCTGCCAAGGATTGGGCTTTTATTGCGGTTTTAGGTTGGAATTTGACGTCGAATTGTCCCAACTCTACTGCCCACTTCAAAATTCGCCCACTAAAGTTCGCCCTTTCAAACAGAGCTTTTAGTGGAAAGGCTGTGAGGACGACTATGGTGTGGGCGTGAAAGTAGTGCGCTAATTTTCTGGATGCCATCATTAATGCTAATGCTAATTTCTCCAACGGCAAGTACCTTGTTTCGGCTCCCAACAATGTCTTGCTGACATAAAAGATGGGCAAGTGTTGTATTCCTTCTGCACGAACCAACACTGCGCTGACTGCGTGTTGAGAGACTGCCAGGTACAAAAAGAGTTCTTCACCAGGTACTGGAGTAACAAGTAGTGGTGGGGAAGACATGTATTCCTTCAAGCTTTCCAGAGCTCGGTCGCATTCTTCATCCCACTCAAATTTGGCCTTTAAAGCTTGGAAGAATGGTCGTAGTCTGTCTGATGACCTGCTTATGAACCGGTTGAGTGCAGCCGCCATACCAGTGAGATGCTGCACTTCTTTGACTGAGTTTGGTCTCTCCAATTCCTGGATTGCTTTGATCTGAGAGGGGTCTGCTTCTATACCTCGGTTGGTCACCAGGAAGCCCAAGAATTTGCCAGATCCAACTCCGAATGCGCATTTGGACGCGTTGAGGCGCAACTTGTGTTTCTTCAGGATCTGGAACATCTCGCCCAAATCTTTCAGATGGTTATTCTCATCCTTGCTTTTGACCACCATGTCGTCGATGTAAGCCTCCATTGTTCTGCCTAACAATGGTTCAAACATCTTGGTGACCATCCTTTGGAATGTCGCCCCTGCGTTCTTTAGGCCAAAGGGCATGACCTTGTAGCAATATAACCCCCTTGGTGTTGTGAAGGATGTGACCTCCTGGTCTGGTTCGTGCATGGCGATCTGGTGGTAGCCTCTGTATGCATCCAGAAAGCTAAGTCGGTTATGCCCTGCCGTTAGGTCCACCAGTTGATCTATCCTCGGTAGAGGGAAGCTATCTTTTGGGCACGCCTTGTTGACTGTTTTGTAGTCGACGCAGACACGCCATTTACCATTCTTTTTTGGCACTACGACGGTGTTGGAGATCCATTTTGGGTAGTGCACTTCCCTTATCGCTCCTGCCTCCAGCAGGTTGCCTACCTCTTCTGCCACTATTTCGGCGTGGTGGAGTGCCGATCTGCGCGTGCGTTGGATGACTGGCCTGGCGGATGGGTGGACATTGAGTTGGTGACTGATGAAGTTTGGATCAATGCCTGGCATGTCGTAGGGCGTCCAGGCTACTGCTGGTGGAAGTCTGCTGATGGAAGTCTGCTGGTGCCCCTAAGTAAATTTTGGAAGTCTGCTGGTGCCTTTAGTTAGTTTTAAGGTTAAAACTGTATGCTGCTTTGCCTCAATTTTGCATAGATGGTGGAGCTACTGAAAATTGGTAGGCATGCGGATGTAGGAAGCTGGTCTGATCTGTGCAGATTGTCTGTGAAGGTAAATCTGTCACCAAAGTTGGAAGCTGGTCTGAAGCTGCTACTTTGGCACTAACCTGATTGGTATGTAGCAGATTGTTGGAGTACATTGTCATGATGGAGAAAAATAAAAGGATGGAATGTGCCTTCTTGCTTGGTGAGGTTAGCCAATTAGATGGAATATGCCTTGTTGCTGCAGAGCTAAGTCACAAATCAGTAGCTTTGAGGGGTAGAAGCTAAATCTGAATTGAGATTGGCTGCAAAAGTATTACGCTGAATTGCTGTCATCTTAGTTTTGATCAAAGCAGAAACTTTGATCAAAACAAGGCCCATAGGTCATGTTTCAGAGCACATGCAGGGGTTGGGGAGTATATCTGCAGGATGAACATGGGACGTCAACTGAAGCCATGAATCTAATGATTGATAGGAATAGTGGGTTATGAATTTGGCTGGATGGTTCTGCATCAGGATCTGTTATGCTGGATGATCTGTCCTGCTATGCTATGGATGGATGGTTTGTTCTGCTTTTGGTCTTGGATATGGTTCTAGTTGCACGGTTGATCCTAGACTGTTATGCTTGGGTAGGGATCTGATATGTTGGTCTTGCTTGTGTGCAGTAGCAATGTTTGGGAGTACTGTCCTGTTACTCATACCAGTTGAACCCTACTGAATGGGACCTGAACTGATGTCTGCTCATCTGATGTTTGCTGCCTTGCTGCTTAACTCTGTATCTTGTTAATTTCTTAGTGTATGTTGGTGTGGTTGAAATTTGTTTATTTCTCTCTTTTGTTTTGTTCTCTCTTTTAGATTGGTTTCTCGCCAATCTTTGGGCTTAGTGTTAACAAATGATTGTGATTCCTCCTTGGTGCCAACCTAGTTGGGATTTTGGAGTGTTAGCTATGATATTTTTTGCACTTCCCTCCTTTATTGATGTATCTTGTTGCTTGTACTTTCTCATCTCATCAATAAAGTTTCCTTTTTTCTTTGCTGATAAAAAAAAAGAAAGAAAGGCCACATAATAACTTAACTAGTTGTACGGGGAGGAAATAATTCTCCTCGTATAATCCTGTTGACCAAGTCCACGCTCCTCCGTACGACGTCGCTTTGTCACCTGAAAACACAAACGTGAGCTAGCCGGCGGGTGTGTGCCGGAAACCTCTCCGATGCCTAAGTCAGTAAGCTTGACAAATAGACAAAGTTTTATGTTCTCTAAAAGGTTGTGTTCAATTACCTCCTCCAAGGTGATGCTTGTGAGCTTTTATAAGTTTCCCGTGGCACAATCCTATTAGGACTTGTATTTCTCCATGCAGAGTCCTCCTAGGATTCATTCTCCTAAGGATAATGCTTATCCTTTTACACCCTCCCCCACTGCTTAAACCAAGTGGGATGATTTTCTCTTCGGCCGAACTACCTCATGACCGAAATAACATTGGCTATGCCGAACCGTAGAATAGGCCATACTAACCGTAGTTCGGTTCTTCTTGCCACACCATATGTTGGTTCTCCCATACACGAACCGTGGTGCATTTGAACCGCTCTACCAAGTAATAACATTCCAACCGATCTTGACCGGAACAACTTATAACCGGACTATCTCGGAGATCGGTTTAACTAGAAGCCACCCCGGACCGGAGTAGCTTTACATCCCTAAGCCGAAGTAACATTTACTTCTCCCAGCCGGAGTAACTACGCTTCTCCTGGGCCGGAGTAACATTGCTCTCCTGGGCCGGAGTATCCTTCACGGCCTTCTTACTTAGTCCTTCGCGTTTTGGGCCTCAAAGCCCAACTTGCAGCTCGGCCCAATTTTTCCCAAAAATTACCCTCTCAATTGCCCCTTAATTCCATCTGCGCAGCATGATTGGGATTATCAGTCTACTGGCCGAGCTAGAGTTTATAAAGCCTTTCCAGCCGAGCTAAAAACCCGTTAGCCTCTCCAGCCGAGCGAAAAACCCTCAGGCTCTCCAACCGAGCTAATTTTACCTCGGGTATCACTATGTCCGGTCAAAACGTCTCTTCAATCACAGCGACTGTAACGCTTCCCATTCCAGTGACACGTGGCAAGCTCTGATAAGCTGTGACCAACTGTCATGCCGCCCTTCAGAAATTTTGTACTGTTCCCGCCTCTTTTTGCCGCCTTTTTCTCTCCCTTCTGTCACAAAACATCCTTTCTACTTCTTGAATCACTTACTCAACTGTTTTTATCTTCTCTCTCTGTGCCTTTGCTTCTCCAGCCTCTGAGCCTCCTGAATCTGTGTTCTTCGTTGGTTCCGTTGCTCCTGCCCTCTGCTTCATCTTTTCCTGGTAAGCAATCCTTTTTCCTTTCCTTTGTTTTGCCTTCATATTCTGTTTTTCATGCTCTGCTTGCTTTTGCAAAACATTTTTCTTCCAGCTCTATTTTACTTTCGTACTTTTATGAAAAAACCAGTCGAACTCCATGTGTGTATGAACTGTTATGTAGAAAACCACTCTTAGATCCAAAATCATATAGCAACCGGACTAGGATACTGTTTGTCCAATATTGGTAGATCACATCAGCCAATAACCGAACTAGAACTTGTAGGAATATCAGTAGTTTCTTCTGAACCACTCTAGCCAAGATAAGATCACCGAACAAACGTGCACATACCGAACTAGGTACTTCGGTCTATAACCGAGCTAATCTTTCGGGGCCAAGCCGGCTTTCTTAGTTCTTAAACCGAACTTAGAAAGCCGCCCCTAGGGGCTCAACCGAAGTAACTTTCCTCATACTGCAACCGATTTAGGCCTTGGGACTAAACCAGCTTTCCTAGTTTTTTAGACCGAACTCAGAAAGCTGCCCCTAGACGTTAAACCGGTCTATCAAACAACCTGCTCCAACCGAGCTACCAGACCAGATGAAAGAATCAGTTCATTGAGGCCGAAGTAGGGCTTTTATACCTTGCTTGTAAATTGTAGCACGGTCCATTGATCAGTGCTTTAACCCCCTCTGTTTTTTACTTTGCAGACTTAGGTTACCCAGGCACTCCTGCGTGCGCTCAACCGAGCTACTGAGCACGATTTTTGCACCGAAATAACTTATCCGTAATTTATACAACAAATGGGTAAGTATAGGTATTTAGTCGAAACCCCTGGTGGGATGGCCGAATTCAGGAAGGACTATAACATACCGGATGACGTCCATTTGACTTTGGCCGAAAAAGACATCACACCCTGGGATAACGAAGGCTTCGTTCCCTTTACTCTTCAATCCATAGTAGAAACCGGACTACGATTTCCCGTACAACCGTTGATCTGTGAGTTCCTTAGGCAAACTAGGTTATGCCCTACCCAACTGTCCACCAATACATACCGTATCATTATGGGGATAGCCGCGCTAAACCACCAAACCGGTTTAAACCTCGGCCTTGCCGAAATATTCCATCAATATTCCATCGGCTCGAAAGATGCTGGATGGGTCTATTACCTTAGGATCCGCCGCCGCCGAGAGAAGATTGTCAAGCACACACCGGACAAAGACCTTAATGATGATGACTTCTTCTGGGTCTCTGGGAATTTTGAGGATTTTCAAGCCCAAATTCCTGGCCGACCTATAAATTGGAAAATGGGAGAGCCTGGTAATTTAACTTCGGTCTTGTTCCTTGTATGTTATCTCGATTTTTTAATCTATTGACCGAACTAACACTTCTTCTTTTTTGCAGATTTCGCCCACCTCCATTCCCTGTATAGTTATCCAAACCTTGCAATTTTGCGAGCCGCACTACGGATTAAAGAAAGAAGTTGGGCAAAGCTTCTGAACTTTGAGCCGACCTACCGGTACAGCGGTCGCCGAAAAGCAAGAGTAACTGACTTTCTCCTTGAAGAAGCCCCAGAGCCGGACCCAACTTTGCCCGAAATAAGACTTGTCCCACTAACCGCTGAAGAGGAGATGGCGAAGAGGAGCAGAGTTAGGGCACTTCTCACCGAAACAACTAGGCCCGAAGTAACGTCACCAAGCCAGTCGCAGCCTGCCGTTGTGGCCCTCCCCTCTCAACAACCGTCTTCATCCCGCCGAACTAAGCGCGCCCGAACCAGCGAGTCCGAACCAAGTTTGGTTGATGAAGATGAGACCATTACTCCACCAATCTTGCCACCGAGCCCCCAACCGGAACCTACCGACCGAACTACCACCCGTTGGGTACCAAAATTGACTTTTAAAAACCGAGCTGTCGAGGATGCTGATTCGGTTGTCGCCGAAAAAGATCATGAGTTGGCATTTAATCTGGCCAAGGGAGTGTGCCTCCCCAAGGATATGGAGCACCACCGAAAGCAGCTAAACACCGAATTAAAGTCCATTCGGTCTGCAACGAAGTCCATGATCCTGGTATGCTGCTCTGTCCATTTTTCTGTCCAATTTTGTAAACTTTTGTCTCGGCTTATGGGAAGTCCTCGTTTTTTGCCAGGAAATTCAAAAGAACTACAATACTCACAAGAAGGTGCTGGAACTCAGACAAACTGCAAGGGATGCTGTTGCAGAAGCCGAGATGAAGTCGGCCGAAGTAGAAGAAATCAAGAAGCAAATGGCCGAGCTTCGAGCTGAGAACAGCAGGCTGACCGGACTGGTTAGTTCGGCTGAGGCAGAAAGGCAGAAGACTGCCATAGCTCTTAAGGACAAATACCTGCGCGAGCTGGTGAAGCTCGAAAGAAAGAAGGATGCCGAAATAAAGGAGAAGGTAAAAGAAGCTGACAAACAAGGCTTCAAGAGGGCAGAGGATGCTTATGCCCAACAATGCAATGCTGCCAAGGACCTCTTCTTTAAGTGCGGCTGGAGGGGGGGCCGTTGAGAAGCTCGGTCATGATCCTCAGACCGAGGTTTTCGACCCTCCAGCCTACTTTATACCGAACTCCCTGATGGAATATGCCAAAGCCATGCAACAGCAGTTCCTTGAGGGCTCAGACGATGAAGACTCTGATGAAGACACTTCCCCTGAGGATACTTCGGTTGTGAATGCAGATCAGGTAGTTCGGTCGGAGCCCATGGTGGAAGATCTAACTATTGGTCAACCAAGTGAAACCGTGGCTCCGGCCGAAACCATTCTTCCTTCTGAAAACGTCCCTGCGCCCGAAACCGGTCTTCATGTTGACGCCGATGCTGCCTTTGACGCCGAGATCGAAGATCTTTTTTCTTGACTTTGTACTTTTTCTTTTTTTGCTTCGTCTTTGTAACCGAACTAATGCCCCCTTGTAATGACTTTTTTCTGAATGAAAATTTTACGCAACTCTTACTCCGGTTTTGATGTGTATGCCTGTGCTTTGTAATGTCTTCTATTACTCCAACTGTTATTTCGGTTTTAGCTTTCTAAACTATGCTTACCAGCCAACCACTCCTTAGCCGATATGATTACTTCGGCTGAGGAGTACAAAGTGTTTGGTTTTATTCCAGCCAACCACTCTTCAGCCATACACTTACTTCGGCTGAAGGGTAACAAGAGTTGGTTTATTCCAGCCAACCACTCTTCAGCCACACTCTTACTTCGGCTAAAGAGTAACTAGTGTTGGTTTATTCCAGCCAACCACTCTTTAGCCATACACTTACTTCGGCTGAAGAGTAACAAGAGTTGGTTTATTCCAGCCAACCACTCTTCAACCACGCTTTTACTTCGGCTGAAGAGTAACTAGTGTTGGTTTATTCCAGCCAACCACTCTTCAGCCATACACTTACTTCGGCTGAAGAGTAACAAGAGTTGGTTTATTCCAGCCAACCACTCTTCAGCCTTGCACTTACTTCGGCTGACGAGTAACAAGTGTTGGTTTATTCCAGCCAACTACTCTTCAGCCTTGCACTTACTTCGGCTGAAGAGTAACAAGTGTTGGTTTATTCCAGCCAACCACTCTTCAGCCACACTCTTAATTCGGCTGAAGAGTAACAAGTGTTGGTTTATTCCAGCCAACCACTCTTCAGCCTTGTACTTACTTCGGCTGAAGAGTAACAAGAGTTGGTTTATTCCAGCCAACCACTCTTCAGCCATGCACTTACTTCGGCTGAAGAGTAACAAGAGTTGGTTTATTCCAGCCAACCACTCTTCAGCCACACTCTTACTTCGGCTGAAGAGTAACTAGTGTTGGTTTATTCCAGCCAACCATTGAAGTCAGTTTTTCCAGCTAACTTATAGTATTTGGTTATTCCAACCAAATGTCCTGCAGCCTGGATCCTTATCCTGGGCTTAGGAAGTGTGTTGGTTTAATCCAGCCAACCTCTAAGTTAGTTTTTCCAGCTAACTTAGAATAGAATGCTTGTAATATACTGAGTCTTGAAAGCTAACTTTTACAAAGAGTAATTTGTGCTAAAAAAAAAATAATTTCTCATTTTATTGAAGGTAGAGAAAATTACATATGTTTGAAAAGGAAAAGCTAAAAGTAAAATAACTTGAGATTGGCCGTATTCCATGGCCTAGGGATTGCCTTGCCATCCTTGTCTTCTAGGTGGTATGCCCCTTTGCCTGCTAACCCAACCACCTTATAAGGACCTTCCCAATTTGGGCCTAACTTGCCGTCTCCTGGGACCAAGGTGTTTCCCATTACTTTGCGTAGTACCCAATCCCCAATCTTGAATTGCCTTGGATGCACCTTTTTGCTGTATTTTCTGATTAACTCTCGTTGGTATGAGGCGATGTGGACTAACGCTCTTTCTCTTCTTTCTTCTGCAAGGTTGAGTTCTAGGGCTATGGCTTCTACATTTAAGTCTGGATCAAAATTTTTGCTTCGTATTGTGGGGAGGCCAACTTCTAGTGGGATCACTGCCTCCATTCCATAGGCTAAGGAGAATGGTGTTTCTCCAGTTGATCGCCGAGGAGTGGTGCGGTAAGCCCATAAGACGTGAGGAAGTTCATCCGCCCACTTGCCTTTTGCTTTCTCTAGCCTTTTCTTTAGTCCATCCAAGACGACTTTATTCGATGCTTCAGCTTGTCCATTCGCTTGAGGATATGCCGGTGTGGAATTGTAGAACTCTATCTTGTATTCTTCACAAAAGCTTCTGAAGATTCTGCCATCGAATTGAGTACCATTGTCTGAGATGAGTGCTTTTGGTATGCCAAACCGAGTGATGATATTCTGCCAGACAAACTTTTTCACATCTTTTTCTTTGATTGACGCCAATGCTTCTGCTTCCACCCACTTTGTGAAGTAGTCTGTTGCTGCGAGAAAGAATTTTCTGCCACCGGGCGCTGTTGGAAGAGGTCCTACTATGTCCAGGCCCCACATTGCGAAAGGCCATGGGCTAGTTAAGGGTAGGAGTTCTCTTGCTGGTTGATGTATTTGGTGTGCGAATTTCTGGCATTTTTCACACTTCTTCACATATTTCTCTGAGTCTGCTTGCATATATGGCCACCAATATCCTTGCGAAATAGCCCTGTAAGCAAGCGACCTTCCCCCTTGATGACTTCCACATACCCCTTCGTGTATTTCAAACAGGAATGCTTCTACTTTGCTGGGATGAACGCACTTGAGGTAAGGCCCAGAGAACGACTTCTTGTATAATGCCAAAGATGGAGATAGCCAAAATCGCTGCGACTTTGCCCTTATTCTGTTGGCTTCCTTTTTCTCTTCTGGTAGGATGCCGTCTTTTAGGAACAGGATGATGGGATCCATCCAAGAAGGGCCTAATTCTGCGCAACACACTTCTTCTGCTTCGGGGTCTTCTATGCTTGGTCTTGGTAAGAAGTCGACGAGCAATGGATGAGGGATTGATGTGTCTGCCATTGAGGCAAGGCCTGCTAGCTCGTCCGCTCGGCTGTTTTCCTCCCTGCCAATTTGTTCTATCCTTACCACATCAAACTTCTTGATCTCTGTTCTGACTAGCTCTTGGTACTTGGCCATTCTGTCGTCCTTTGCTTCGTATTCGCCAGAAATTTGGTTTACCACCAGCAGAGAGTCACTGTACACTATTAGTTCGGTTGCTTTCATGAAGTGTGCTGACTTGAGTCCTGCGAGAAGCGCCTCATACTCCGCTTCGTTGTTGGATGCTGGGAAGCCAAGGTTGATTGCTTGCTCTATAACCAGGCCATCTGGAGAGATGAGGACTATGCCAAGCCCTGCACCATGTCGATTGGATGCTCCATCCACAAAGAGCTTCCACATCTCTCCAATGAATAGTTTCCAGCAAGTGGAAGGATCAGACGATGTCGTGAGGTCAAGAATAGTGTTTTCTTTGAGGTCCATGTTGGCTGTCTGTCCTTCGTCCTCTGTTTGAACTGTTGGTGAGCCTTTGTTTGTCTCTTCCTTGTTGTCCTTGGTGTGGTTTGCCTTGGTGCTTGATTGACTACCTTCTACTAGGGGTTGCGCTATTCCGGCGTCAACTTCCGTCCCTAGTTCGGTTGTGTCAGTTAGGTCGACTGGGCAAATATGATGACTTCCAGGAGTAAATTCTGCGATGAAGTCTGCCAAGGATTGGGCTTTTATTGCGGTTTTAGGTTGGAATTTGACGTCGAATTGTCCCAACTCTACTGCCCACTTCAAAATTCGCCCACTAAAGTTCGCCCTTTCAAACAGAGCTTTTAGTGGAAAGGCTGTGAGGACGACTATGGTGTGGGCGTGAAAGTAGTGCGCTAATTTTCTGGATGCCATCATTAATGCTAATGCTAATTTCTCCAACGGCAAGTACCTTGTTTCGG
The DNA here is from genome assembly GCF_055761805.1 of Camellia sinensis. Taxonomy (NCBI): domain Eukaryota; kingdom Viridiplantae; phylum Streptophyta; class Magnoliopsida; order Ericales; family Theaceae; genus Camellia; species Camellia sinensis. Next base: position 69,906,040 of record NC_138972.1, read on the forward strand.
CTCCCAACAATGTCTTGCTGACATAAAAGATGGGCAAGTGTTGTATTCCTTCTGCACGAACCAACACTGCGCTGACTGCGTGTTGAGAGACTGCCAGGTACAAAAAGAGTTCTTCACCAGGTACTGGAGTAACAAGTAGTGGTGGGGAAGACATGTATTCCTTCAAGCTTTCCAGAGCTCGGTCGCATTCTTCATCCCACTCAAATTTGGCCTTTAAAGCTTGGAAGAATGGTCGTAGTCTGTCTGATGACCTGCTTATGAACCGGTTGAGTGCAGCCGCCATACCAGTGAGATGCTGCACTTCTTTGACTGAGTTTGGTCTCTCCAATTCCTGGATTGCTTTGATCTGAGAGGGGTCTGCTTCTATACCTCGGTTGGTCACCAGGAGGCCCAAGAATTTGCCAGATCCAACTCCGAATGCGCATTTGGACGCGTTGAGGCGCAACTTGTGTTTCTTCAGGATCTGGAACATCTCGCCCAAGTCTTTCAGATGGTTATTCTCATCCTTGCTTTTGACCACCATGTCGTCGATGTAAGCCTCCATTGTTCTGCCTAACAATGGTTCAAACATCTTGGTGACCATCCTTTGGAATGTCGCCCCTGCGTTCTTTAGGCCAAAGGGCATGACCTTGTAGCAATATAACCCCCTTGGTGTTGTGAAGGATGTGACCTCCTGGTCTGGTTCGTGCATGGCGATCTGGTGGTAGCCTCTGTATGCATCCAGAAGGCTAAGTCGGTTATGCCCTGCCGTTAGGTCCACCAGTTGATCTATCCTTGGTAGAGGGAAGCTATCTTTTGGGCACGCCTTGTTGACTGTTTTGTAGTCGACGCAGACACGCCATTTACCATTCTTTTTTGGCACTACGACGGTGTTGGAGATCCATTTTGGGTAGTGCACTTCCCTTATCGTTCCTGCCTCTAGCAGGTTGCCTACCTCTTCTGCCACTATTTCGGCGTGGTGGAGTGCCGATCTGCGCGTGCGTTGGATGACTGGCCTGGCGGATGGGTGGACATTGAGTTGGTGACTGATGAAGTTTGGATCAATGCCTGGCATGTCGTAGGGCGTCCAGGCTACTGCTGGTGGAAGTCTGCTGATGGAAGTCTGCTGGTGCCCCTAAGTAAATTTTGGAAGTCTGCTGGTGCCTTTAGTTAGTTTTAAGGTTAAAACTGTATGCTGCTTTGCCTCAATTTTGCATAGATGGTGGAGCTACTGAAAATTGGTAGGCATGCGGATGTAGGAAGCTGGTCTGATCTGTGCAGATTGTCTGTGAAGGTAAATTTGTCACCAAAGTTGGAAGCTGGTCTGAAGCTGCTACTTTGGCACTAACCTGATTGGTATGTAGCAGATTGTTGGAGTACATTGTCATGATGGAGAAAAATAAAAGGATGGAATGTGCCTTCTTGCTTGGTGAGGTTAGCCAATTAGATGGAATATGCCTTGTTGCTGCAGAGCTAAGTCACAAATCAGTAGCTTTGAGGGGTAGAAGCTAAATCTGAATTGAGATTGGCTGCAAAAGTATTACGCTGAATTGCTGTCATCTTAGTTTTGATCAAAGCAGAAACTTTGATCAAAACAAGGCCCATAGGTCATGTTTCAGAGCACATGCAGGGGTTGGGGAGTATATCTGCAGGATGAACATGGGACGTCAACTGAAGCCATGAATCTAATGATTGATAGGAATAGTGGGTTATGAATTTGGCTGGATGGTTCTGCATCAGGATCTGTTATGCTGGATGATCTGTCCTGCTATGCTATGGATGGATGGTTTGTTCTACTTTTGGTCTTGGATATGGTTCTAGTTGCATGGTTGATCCTAGACTGTTATGCTTGGGTAGGGATCTGATATGTTGGTCTTGCTTGCGTGCAGTAGCAATGTTTGGGAGTACTGTCCTGTTACTCATACCAGTTGAACCCTACTGAATGGGACCTGAACTGATGTCTGCTCATCTGATGTTTGCTGCCTTGCTGCTTAACTCTGTATCTTGTTAATTTCTTAGTGTATGTTGGTGTGGTTGAAATTTGTTTATTTCTCTCTTTTGTTTTGTTCTCTCTTTTAGATTGGTTTCTCGCCAATCTTTGGGCTTAGTGTTAACAAATGATTGTGCTTCCTCCTTGGTGCCAACCTAGTTGGGATTTTGGAGTGTTAGCTATGATATTTTTTGCACTTCCCTCCTTTATTGATGTATCTTGTTGCTTGTACTTTCTCATCTCATCAATAAAGTTTCCTTTTTTCTTTGCTGATAAAAAAAAAAAGAAGAAAGGCCACATAATAACTTAACTAGTTGTATGGGGAGGAAATAATTCTCCTCGTATAATCCTGTTGACCAAGTCCACGCTCCTCCGTACGACGTCGCTTTGTCACCTGAAAACACAAACGTGAGCTAGCCGGCGGGTGTGTGCCGGAAACCTCTCCGATGCCTAAGTCAGTAAGCTTGACAAATAGACAAAGTTTTATGTTCTCTAAAAGGTTGTCTTCAATTACCTCCTCCAAGGTGATGCTTGTGAGCTTTTATAAGTTTCCCGTGGCACAATCCTAGTAGGACTTGTATTTCTCCATGCAGAGTCCTCCTAGGATTCATTCTCCTAAGGATAATGCTTATCCTTTTACACCCTCCCCCACTGCTTAAACCAAGTGGGATGGTTTTCTCTTCGGCCGAACTACCTCATGACCGAAATAACATTGGCTATGCCGAACCGTAGAATAGGCCATACTAACCGTAGTTCGGTTCTTCTTGCCACACCATATATTGGTTCTCCCATACACGAACCGTGGTGCATTTGAACCGCTCTACCAAGTAATAACATTCCAACCGATCTTGACCGGAACAACTTATAACCGGACTATCTCGGAGATCGGTTTAACTAGAAGCCACCCCGGACCGGAGTAGCTTTACATCCCTGAGCCGAAGTAACATTTACTTCTCCCAGCCGGAGTAACTACGCTTCTCCTGGGCCGGAGTAACATTGCTCTCCTGGGCCGGAGTATCCTTCACGGCCTTCTTACTTAGTCCTTCACGTTTTGTGCCTCAAAGCCCAACTTGCAGCTCGGCCCAATTTTTCCCAAAAATTACCCTCTCACTAGTCAACAACACAAAAATCAATTCAATGCTTTTCTACATAGAAATCCACAAATCCACATTATCATCATCATTTATATATAAAACCAAATCAAACCAACCAGAAATCTAATAGACTCTACATATGATCCTTAAAAAAAAAACAAAAAAAAAAAACAAAAAATAGAGACTATGACACAGTACGTGAAGGCGGCTGTGAACAGAGTCGGAGTCGCCGGCCTCATTTCCGAGAATACCTAGATCATAATGTGTTCTCTGAGGTTTCCCCCATTACATTCTTTTGTTGCCTCGCCGTCGGCTCCTCTTTGTCGGGTTAGAGTTCTTAGTTCTCAAATGTTTGAGAACTTAGAGAGAGAAGAAAACAGGGGAAGCGGTAAAGGGGAAAAAGGGCACCAAAAAAACAAAAAAAAAAAAAACTACGTCAAAACGATGCCGTTTTTGAACAACGGCAGGGATCTCCGTAGGATATCATGGTAGATGATCTGATTTTAAAATTTTATTATAATCATTTTAAGCTATTAGGTTGTTTAATACAAATTACAATTTTAAATTTTCACGGTCATTACACGTATGTGGATGTGCCGAGTGTACACCTAGTAAAGAATTCTTGCATGCGTTGGTTTGTAAAATTAAGATAACTTGAGTTTCAGGTTCTAGGGTAAAAAACGTGAAACTTGGACAATAAGATAACAAATAGTTCTAGTTTTTTATTTTATTTTATTTTTATTTATCAACAAAGTGAAGATTTCATTAAAAATATAAAGTAACAAGTACAATAAATAAAATGCACCAAGAAATATTTAGAAAGTACAACCTACCCTTATTACTGCAGCTCACGTCCACAACACAATCAACTTCTCAATCTCATAATTTTTATAATTATAAAGAAATAAATACAAAGGAAAAAAATTTCCTATGACTTCTCCCTAGAAAAAGAACATCAAAGTGAGGCCACACTAATCCAATGTATGTAATGTGGTGTGATTTTGTGTGTAACAAGCCACAAAATTCATTAATGGGCAATTGAACCATCGTCGATTTTTATTTATTTTAATTATTCACATTAATTGTGATATCCATAAATAATTGCAATCTTTTCTCACCTCATTTTGGGATGACAGATAATGTAAGAATAAAATTATAGGTATAAATTGGTATATCAATTAGTATATTAACGGATAATATGATATAATTTTATTGATTTTGAGTTTTTGTAATTTATATAATGGGTAGGGCCCATAATTTTGAAATTACATTGCTATAACATGTATTGATACACTAATTTGTATACTAATTGGTATGTATTGATAATGTAATAGTAAGTTCGTACTTTTAAGGCCCTGTACTATGTTTGAATATACAGGACCTTTTATGTTAAAATATATAGGACCTTGTTCGATATTAAGGGGTAATGTTCCCTGACAGATGTGTGGGGTAGCCTATTTGCACATCAATTTTGTTGCACTAAAAAAAAAAATATTTATGTGTATTGTGTGAAACACTTAATAACTGTATCAAAATATTATAAAATTATATTAAAAAATATAAGTTGACAACAACGTGATTTGTTTAGGTAAAACCAAACCAAACTGTGTACAGAGAACCCGAAATACTTACAGATAGATTATATAAATCTAGAAACGAAACCAAATGTGATCGAGTCTTGTATTAGAGACAATTTTCTTAAGACAAATCCGTCCCCTACTGCGGTACTCACGAGTTTTTATTAGATGTTTGTCTCCAAGAATACAACAATCAAACGTTATAGAAGTAGCACTATCACAACAAGTCTGACGAACTTTACTATGTAGAATTCTCTTACAGAAAAAATAGAGTGTCGAAGGAAAGAAATACAAGATGAAATCAATGCCTAAATGAATGCAATTGGGGCATGCTTAAATAGGAAAATTGGTGATTCTTTGAATAATCATGATGACTTTTTGACAAAGAGACAACTCTTCCATTGAAAGGTGCAATAGAATAGACATGATTGTTCTTTCAAACAAGTTTGAATTCTATATCGAATCCGGTTCAATTTTGACTCAAATTAGAATTTGTGAATGTATATCGTATATGTCATCTTTTGTAACAATCAAAGATAAAATGAATGGAAGGTATGAAATAATTGATCTATGATAGCATTGTTATGTAATGGGCTAACGTTAATTATTTCAGGGTGTTACAAGTTAGTATCAAAGCTATTGGGTTTGAATACTTAGGGATCGTGAGAAGTAGTTATTACATTGTGGGTTCTCTTGCTAGATAATATTAAGAATAGACCTGGTATGCTATGTGATAACATGCTTATGCGACTAAATAAGTATGTGATTTAATTTCTTAAATATTGATTGTGTCTATGAGCTTCTACTTACGCAATTAAATGAGTATGTGATTTAATTTCTTAGATATTGATTGTGTCTATGAGTTTCTAGAAGTCTTGTTAGAAGAGTACTTGATCACTGCTATTTCTAACGGGAACTCTGGTAATGTCGTAAGATGATTACTATCTAGAAAGGAAGTTCATTTGTGTTTATGTGATTAGGTGCTTATGTGGAATGAATTAATTGTTGTCCATCACATTAGGATGTGAGTGAATTAGTTTTAGCACATTTGTAAATATGCTAATTTGTTGTGTTACTTTCATTAGGATGTCAAGACGTGGACATGGTGGTGGTAGGCGTGGTAGGCCTAAGAAGCAGGAGGTGCCGTTATCGGATGAAATTCTGACACAAGAGGAAGGAGTTGGTTAGGCCAATGTGGCTGAGCCAGTAGGTCAACAAGCCATGGATGTTTTGGCCCAAGAAATGGCTAGTGCTTTGAGGGAATCCATGGACATTCTCAGGGCTAAGAATCAAGTGCAAGCCCATGTTGTCGAGACAGGGCCATCGTTTCTAAAGATGGAGTTCTTCCGGTCGAATCCGGATGAGTTTTTGGGGGATCCGAAGGAGCCACTAAAGGCGGATAAGTGGCTAGATGTAGCTGGTTTCTCGTGCTCCTCGGAGGGATTTAGTCTCCTCGGATACAATAACCCTACAGTTAGGACTCTTGTGGTTCTGAATCTAGTTTCACAAGTGCAATGTGAAACAGAAAAACACAAATGAGAGTCTAAATTTGGTAAATCTTTGAAAAATCGATTTACAATTAGAAATGTCAAAAATGGACTGCATTACTAGGTTTCACAGTCGCCACCTAAATGTTTTTGGAAAATTTAGCAAAACCTTGACTTGTGCCAAAGGCCACTTGTCTGTCATAACCAAAGTGTCTCGGCTCGGGAACTTAGGTATGAAAGGGAAAGGTCGTGAATTGAGCACCCCCACTCACCCGATCAGAGATCAGCCTCTGCTAATCATGATGTGATTTTTATGTACATTATATGCTCTTGTTCCAATTAATATGCTAACATTACTATGTGAGGCACACAAGTATAGACTATTTCACCCACTTTGGAATACTTTGATTTTATGTTTGTTTATAAAGAGTTTTGGATATGTGCCACTTGAAAAGTAAGCTCATATGCTCATTAATCAAAATCATCCCGACTTAAGTAAAATAGCCTTCATCCACAAGCATTTAAGAGGTATATCAAATAAGTACTTATCCTCATGGTAGAATGCTTGATATGACAACACAAACACTCATGCAACATGCTAAAACGAAAATGCTCACCTAGTACTCAATCAAGGCAAGCCAAAATAAGAGAAAATAGTTTTAAAAAAATGCATATTCTAATATGAAAGTGACTAATGCAACACATGCAAAATGCAACTACTAGGATTCAGCTTCTTAGCATGACATATGGCTCAACTCAAAGCATGCGATAGTGCACATATTCAAGGAAGTACAAAATGACAGCAATGTTAGAATGATGAACCGAACCCAATGTATGCAAAAATGGATATTTTACACATAGTAATGATATGAAACCAAAATATAATATTATTTAACCATCATAAACAAGTAAATAAAAGGAAGAAAGAATGGGGGTTGGAAGACATACACAATATTACAAGTTTGCTCTCATACAAGAGGGTCCGAATGAATGTCCTATTTTGCTAAATATTACAATGAGCTGAATTAACTAATTATTGCAAATCTGAGTTAAGCTAACTACTTAATTACAACACACTAATATTAAAGCATCTAAATTAATGGGACGGGAGGCGAGGAGCCACAAGTGTACAATTGAGAATATCCTCCCGGAAACCTCTCTGTTTTGCTGCCATAATCTGTTTTGTTTGCAGTCAGAAAATTATTTTGTTTTTGCCTTAGCTTTTGCTTTGTTCTGCGTAAAAAATGGCACTGCCTGCACAATAAAATGTGGCCGGCCGGACACTGTTTTTGGGTTTTGCCCTGCTGCCACAGAATCAAAACAGAGCAAAAACAGAGTGTTTCCAGGAGATGTTTATACTCTTTGCCTCTCCCTATCATGAAACTGATGAAGGAAGGAGTAGACTCGATTCTCAAACCATCAATTGTTGCAAAGTTATTGCATGATGATCTATGAACCGATAGGACAAAAGGTCAATAAATGGAAAGAAAAGACCAACAACACCTCCTCCCTATTATGGAGTTACCTCAAGGGAAGTGGTAGACATTGTTTCTTGAATCATTGATATCACTAAAGAGTATGTAATGATTCAAGAATCAAGGGGTTCAATATAACGATTGATTGAACCTGACTCAATTTTATTATCCTTTTTTACCACTTTTATTCCAATTTTAACCTTTTTTTACATTACCTTTCCATTCTTTATTCATTTTTTGTCCAAAAGTGATAACTACGTCCACTAAATGCAAAAAATGATAAAGAGAAGTGTCCAGCAAGAAGTTGTGCTTAGCATGAAAGAAATGTAATGTCTTGGTAATGAATCTCCGAAAAGATTAAACTATTAAGCATGGAAAGTCTCTTTCTCAAGCCTTGAGCAAAAATTTAGTGTTGGATACACCTCTTAATCAAAGGAAAAAAAAGAAAAAGAAGAGGGTTGTAGAAATGATTATGCAAAGGTGATGATCATAAGTATGTGTACTTATATGAAAAAAATGAATGAAAAGTTATTAACTCAAATGGATTAGTGCCTAAGGCCTAAACCTCCAAATCCATGGGAACTTTATAACACCATAATTTTAGCATTCAAGGCATAAATTAAACAAACAATTAAAATAGCCCCAAAATAGAAAAAATAGTGTTGGAATCATGTTGAAAAGATAGGAAAAGTAAACCAAAAAAAAGAAAGAAAAAAAAAGAGAATAAAGCTAGTAAGCAAGCCTAAGGAAGGACGGCCAACCCCTTCACTTTGTGGACCTTAAAATCACATGTTTTAGCCTCGGAAAACTCTGAAAATCAGTAGCTAAAAGTAAAGAAACAAGTGAAAAACACAAGGATATAAACTATGGAATAAGGTTCAAGAAAGGGTGGTTAACCCCACCACCTTTGGTAACTTTTAAATCACAAGTTTCAGCCCTAAAAAATAGTCCAAAATAGTGTGAAAAAGAGGAGTTTAAATAAGAGAAAAGATGACAAAAGTTATACCTCTTGAAGAGAGAATGTTCTTTGGTTCACAAACCACAAAGTAATCACCCTCAAGAGCTGAAATTTTGGCTCAATAATCTCAGTAAGAAGCGTCAAAATTTTAGTTTAGGAAGTGTATGTATAGTGTATGTGTATTGCAAGAGAGAGAGAGAGAGAGAGAGAGAGAGAGAGAGAGAGTATTTGACAAGTTTTTGGCACTTAGCAAATTTTTCTAACATCAAACCATGAGGGGTGGTCATCTATTTATTGAAAAACAGGTTCCTCTCTCAGAAATATATGTATTGAGCTAGCTGGCGTAAGGCATGCACATGGGGGGATAGTTGGCAGCAAAATATCTGTTGGCCGCTGGACATGACCGACCAGCCGGCCATAAAGAAGGATGGCCGGCCAATAAAAATTGGTCTGCCGACCACTTTTTGGCCAGCAGGCCTCTGATTAGTCAAGCTAGAAAAAAAATAGGTTTTGGTTCAAAGGGGGTGCAAGGTTTGGGCTCTGAAGATTGAAAATCGAAACCTTTTGCTGAGGAAATTGAACAATTGGACAGTGTAACAATTCATCATTGAGTGTTCACCATGAGGCACCCAAGTTTTAAGGATGGTAAAAAATGGGATGTCTACAGTTATCCCTCTTTGGCAGAGCTTGAAGTCATGAAATGACGTGAGTGAATGTCAAAGTCCGAACACGACCAATTTGACAAGTCTATAAAACTTGGGCAAGCAATCAAAATATAAATGCAATTTGGTTGAACTCGAAAGTTGCCTACGTATCCCTTTGTAAGGAATCAAACCAATGTAGTTCATAGGCAAGATACAAATGATATGCATAAGGAATGCACTTGAAAGCTAGATTTACATGCTTTGCAAAGCCGGTGATTTTTGAAATTCATGATCATGCAAGTCAATGCAATGAGCAAATAACAAGATGACAGCATATGAATGAAAAACTTCAAGCTTAAATCAAAACAAATTTGACCGTGCCTCATACGAAAAGGAATAAGCAAACAACAATTCCAAACACGTTTCACGTGAAAGGAGGAAAGACGGTGCAACCAATAGATGTATCTCTCTATATTTTATACAGAGAGAGTGAAGGTTTTAACCAGGAAAAGCAACGTCCTAATGCGTTTCACGTGAAAGGACAAGAGGGTGGTGTAACCAATAGGCGTATCTCACTATATTTCATACAAAGAGAGGGAATGTTTTAACCAGGGAAAATGGTGGAGTAACCAACAGACGTATCTCAGTGTATTTCATATAGAGAGAGGGAATGTTTTAACCAAAGTGTAACAAGGGTGGTGTAACTAACAGGCATATCTCACTGTCTTTCATATAGAAGGAGGGAGGGTTTTAACCGGGTAACAAGAAATGTGGTGTAACCAACAGGCATATCTCTCTGTATTTCATATAGAGACTCTGTATTTCATACAGAGAGAGGGAAGGTTTTAACCAAAGTGAAACAAAGGGTGGTGTAACCAACATGCATATCTCTCTATATTTCATACAGAGAGAGGGGAGGTTTTAACTGAAGGAACAAGGATGCAAGCCAATCTACGTTTCACGCAGAGAGAAGGCGAGACAAAAGATACAAGCCAAATTACATCTTGCGCAGAAAGGAAAAGGGGGAGACACGCTACTCGTGTGACAAGGGTGATAAAATGAAAAGCACGATGTGCATAGATGTAACATAATGCAATATAATTGCTATAATTGATGCGAAATACGATACGATGCATGCCCCATGCAACATAATATATAACATATTTGAAAAGATAAACAAAAAGCGGTATTTTGAAAATACCTCATAAAGATCTCCGACATACTGCTCGGAGGTCCTATGCTGAAAAAAGGATACAACTTGCTCAAGCTATCGGGAAACTTTTCTGCTTCAGAGAAATGACGAAACTTGAAACAGTGCATCCAGAATCACATTTCGGATTTGTTGGAAGCTGAAACAAACCCAAAATTTTTAATTCTTAACTTTGGGATAAATACAAGACTCTCTATGCACGGAATAAGCAAGGCTTTAGCAAAAATCACACTTGGGACACTTGAACAGTCGCCCGGCCAAAAGGTGGCCGGTCGGCCACCTGACCCAGTTTCGGTGGTGAAACGGGGTTTTCAACCCGTGGCTTCTTTAAAACAACACATAAGTCTCATTTGTACACACCAAGCAATCCAAAACATTCTACCTCTCTCTGTAGGTGTTCTCTCTCTTTAGATTCGCGCTTTATTCGTGTTACCCAACGCCCCACGGACGTGCTTAAGGATTTCCTTTTGAAGGAGCGTGCCTCCCACATTTCCCATGACGCAATTGAGGTAAGAAACTTTTCTTCTTTTATGCATTTCACTTGCTTTACAGTATTTCATTATGTTATGCATCTGCCATATTCTTCTCTAACAACACAGGGTGATGCTCTCACCTGGCAAGGCTACGGAGTGGTGACCGCCAGAGACTGGTACCAAGAGCTCCTTGCTCGAGTCCGAGAGCTAGTTGATGAGGCGGGCTTCGGCCTATTATGCTCTAGCCTTGCACGACTTCGGGCGAGCCGAGCTTTACTTGGCGCGTTGGTGGAGAGGTGATGGGACACCACTAACTCCTTCCACTTCTCATCAACTGGGGAGATGACGATGACCCATTATAATTTTTCCATGATCACTGGGCTACAAGTAGGGGGTGATCTGATCTCCTTTGATATAGATATGGGCCAGTGGGAGGTTGCTTGGATTCATCTACTCAACGCACGTCCTTTTCTAGAAAGACCAACCATGGTGAGACACAATTGGTTTTATGATGACTTCCATGAGAGCCAGTCCGAGACTCAAGAGGAGGTCGAGCAGTACACCGGGGGCTTCCTAACATATCTTCTTGGTACCACCTTGTTTGCGAACAGGTAGCATACTGTAGGCTTGTACGTGCTGAGCACTCTGGTGGTCTTGCCCGGGTCCGATTCTATGATTGAAGTGGTACTGGCCTCGCCACCCTATATGGGTACATGAGCTCCAGTTCCCACAAGAAGGGGAACAAGGTCGAGGGCTATTGGAGAGCCTAGGAGGTACACACTGCACTTGCACTTTCAAATTCTGTTTGCCCATTTATACTTTATGCTTTGCACTTTCTGTCTTTATCTCTATTTGCACATTATGCTTTATGCTTTGCACTTTTTTGTCTTTATCTCTGTTTCTTCCTATTGAATAACGAGCAGATCTTTTCTTACAACTCTAGGTGTACGCATATTTCTTTGTTCTTGCCCCAGTTCCACGAGACGAAATGGAGTCCAGCGATATGATAGAAGATGCCACTCTCGGCGTCGTGGTGATACTATCTTCGCTTACTATCGCCGATTCTTTGATACGGTGGTAGCTTGCAAGGTAATCTAAAACCCATACTCACTTTTGTTTCATTTCTATTGCTACTGCTTTAATCCATACTCTGATAACTGAGACAACTGACAACAACTGTCAACTATGCATTCTTTATTTACAAATTACGTGGGTGGTGATGCCAATTGGGACACAGGACGAGTATGCAGGGTCTTGGGATACCTCCTGGCTTTGAATCTTGCTAGAGGGCCCCTTCTGCTGGACATGGCACCTAGGGGAGAGATTCGTGTGCTAAACGTTGGATTCACTTGCCCCTGTTGTTCTTGCTTCGCCTTCACCATCTATGAGGACAACCGATAGTCTCCCAGACGAGGCTATCGTGCAGTATATGGAAGGGCAGGATGCTGACCTACTTTGTGAGATTGGGGACTATGCTTCCTTCATCCAGACTCATCCGATGCCACCCTTGACTGGAGCTTGTACAGGTGATGCTGTAGGTGCACCCATTGCTAGATGTTCTGTTCACGTTGTCAAGCCTGGCGTTGGAGGGTGTAACAACCCTCATACTGTTTACTGATTAATGACTGATTGAGTACCGATAAACATTGATTACCGTTAAACTGAACTGATTATGACTGATAATTGGACTGGTTAAGGTACTGAGCTGACTGACTGAACACTGGAACTGGATTGAATGAGTACATCTGTTTGAATTGCATTTTATCTGTTGATTGATTATTTGATCTGTTTGTGTTTTATGTTTAAATTGCTAATTGAAGGCCTTATCGACGGCCGAACCAGAAATTGATTAGTGTTTTATGATCATCTTAATTAATGTGATTTTATGGTATAATTATCTGAAAATTGATTAGGTATGATTAAATTAGATTAAAATGAGTTAATTATATGAATTGGACTTATTTACAACCTTGCCCTTGAGTGGGCCACTACCTATACACCTTTGAGTTCATTCCACTTAAATCAAAATGTTTTCCTCAGCTTTCTTCCTTGCATTGCCGACCATAGAGAGAGAGAGGAACTAGAGGAGTGAATTTCATCTCATTTTGCTTGTAAATTGCTTGGTAATTGAAGGAATTGGAGTATAGGTTGCAAATTAAGCTTTCTCACCTTGTAATTGAAGCTCTAGGTAAGGATTTCAACCCCTCTTTGTTGTGTTTAAGCTTATTCATGCAAGATTCTTGAGCCTCTAGTGAATTAAGTCTAGAATTGGTTCATGGTTGTTGATATAGAGCATAATTCATGCATGCATGTTAGTGTTGTTGGAGTTTGAGTTGAGTTCATGGCAAAATATTGCATGCATGTTCACAATTATGTTCAAGTCCATGATTTCATCATGTTTTGGAAACAATTGGCCCCTTAGAGCATCAATTTGGAACTTCAAAATGATTTGAATTCATGCATGTTTGCATGTTCATATTGTTCTTGAAAAATGGTTTGAAATTGAGTTTGAATTAAACACTTTTGGGCTTTGATTTCTCAAATTGAGCTTTGAACCATGTTATACTATGTGTTCACAAATGTTTTCCAGAAAATGGGCCCAAGAGGATTGGTTTTGATGCATTTGAATGTGAGTTTGAGCTTGGAGGTGCAATCTGGGATTTCCAGATTTTGCACTCTCGCTCGAGCGGGGTAATTGACGCTCGAGCGTGGAATCCGAGCATCCAGTACCTCTGCACTGTTTTACAGTCCGCTCGAGCGGAGTATTGGGCGCTCGAGCGGATTCATGTGTCTCAAGCTCGAGCGGGAGTCGAGCGTCCGTCGAGCGGAGATTTCACCCATCCAGTACTTTTACAGTACGCTCGAGCGGGAAAGTTGACGCTTGAGCGTGTACCTTTGTTGCATGACCGCTCGAGCGGGTAAACCTGCGCTCGAGCGGGACTCTGTTTTTCTAAAAATGCTTTTAAATGTACATCTTTGCATCCTCATCCCATCCTAGGCATTCTTAGGCCTAGTTTAAGACATCTTTGAGGGCATAGATGTAGAACACACCAAGGCAAATTTAGGGATTTAATTATTACCTTTCCCATTTGTGAAACTTAGAGTGTGTTCAATCTGTTAACTGTATAGGGTTGGCATTTCGAGGAGACGCTCTAGCCTACTGTAGCCCAGAACCCTGCGAGTAACAATTGTGTAAAGATATGTTCAACTGATTATCTTTTGAATACTGAACTGAACTGTTTACTGAACTGGTATTACTGAATGAATGTACGTCCTTTATTTCTGAACTGTACTGTGGCATCCTTAGCACCTACTGTTTACTGTTACTGTTACAGAGATCTCTGTCGGTTCCCTCGTGGAGCCACTACTGTTTACTGACTGATGGCCATCATTACTGTTCGGTCTTTTAAGACCTACTGTTACTGGTATGCTAATGGATGTACCACATATGACTGTTTACTGTACTGAGCAACTGAAATACTGATTGAAATGAACTGTTTTCATTACTGTAAGGACATTCATTCTAAACCCCTTTACGCTTTATGTTATTCATTGGACTTTAGCTCACTGCTCATATATATATGTAGGTGTGCAGGCACCGGACCAAAGCTAGAGGCGTCAGGGTTATTCCAGTTTTGTCAAGCCAACCACAGTGCCTCACTGCGAGGTTCCGAGTTCGCCATGCTATGGCTTGGGGTGTCTTTTCCCCCGCTGGTCCCTGTTAGTGTTTTGTATTACTGTATAGACTTTTATCCACTGTACTGTACTGTTATCAAGGGATTAGATCCTGTACTGAATGTCTGTAAATTCTTGTATAGCCTGTACTGTTGTGAATATACGAACGCATGAAAAATCTTTTTGGCATACAGACTGTCACAGCTCATTGGGCATTGTTTAATTACTGTTTTGGCTTCCGCCAGGCCCTGTACTCCGTTTTACTGTACTACTGTTCTGCAGGCCTTTGGTAATCTCGGATTACTGGCCGGTTACGGTGCTAAACCCATAGGGCCGGGTTTGGGTCGTGACAGAGTGGTATCAGAGCAATACTTGACCAGGAGTCATACCGCACACACGGGTCCAAATGAGCTATAGGGTGTCCTAGAAAAGTGATTAGGGCATTTCATGAACTTGAAAAGTGTGTGGCTATGTTATGACGGAATACATGTTGATATGATAACCGTTTAAATATGCAGCTGTTTATGTTACAATTGCTATAACCGTTATAACTGCTTATAGTGAAATGGATAACGCAACCACTGCAAATGAACCTGAATCCTCATCTACCGAGGCAAGAATGGAAAGAATGGAAAGAATGATGGAACTGATAACTGCTAGACTTGAACAACAACAGAACCAACAGCCCCCACCTCCTCCTCCGGTACAGCCGGAACCTAATGCGAATGTGAATGATGGGGATATTATTGCTCTGACCTAGAAGTTCAGCAAAATGAAACCGCCATCCTTTCAGGGAGGCTTTGAACCGTTAAAAGCTGAAGCTTGGGTTCTAGAAACAGAAAAACTATTTGAAGTGTTTCCGTGCTCCGAAGCGAATAAAGTATTATTAGCTACCTTCACCCTATAAGAAGAAGCTAGAAGGTGGTGGATGTTGATCCGCGATACAAATACTGTTATGACCTGGGCTCAGTTCAAGGAGTCCTTCTTTGAAAAGTACTTCCCACAGTGTGTCAGGGATAGGAAAGTGACTGAATTCGAACAACTGAGACAGGGTACGATGTCCGTTGCGGAATATGAAACAAAATTTACTGAACTTGCCAGGTATGCACCACACATGGTGGACACTGACTACAAGAAGGCCAGAAAATTTGAGGGTGGCCTTAATGTTGCAATACTTGACCGAATAAACGTTTTGAAATTAACGACTTTTGTGGGTGTTCTCGACCGGGCATTGATGGCCGAGGCAAACATTGAAGCACTGAAAACTGAAACACCAACGTCAGAATGGCGTAGTAAGAGGCAGGGTTTTAAATTCAAGAAAGGCAAGCACAACCCGGCCAACAAGAAACAGAATATGGGGTCGACGACTAGCTCCAGCCAAGGGAGTGGGTTCATACCACCCTGTTCTGAGTGTGGCAAGAAGCACAAAGGGGTCTGCTACAAAATATCTGGAGCCTGTTACAGGTGTGGCAAGGTGGGCCACATGGTTAAAGACTGCCCCTTTGCTCCACAAGCCAGTAGTAAAGCTGCACCAAGCGCAGCAGCATCAACTGTAGCACCAAAGCCTAACCCCAGAGCTACCGGGAAAGAGGCCATGAGGCAGGGCCGAGTGTTCGCCCTAGTATCGGGAGACGTGCACAATACTGAAACCATTGTGTCAGGTATCCTCTCTATTTGTACACAAAATGCATATGTATTGATTGATTCGGGGTCTACACATTCTTATGTATCGCATGCTTTCTCACGGAAATTTAGACCCTTAGAACCCATGAATTATCTGTTAGCTGTATCATCACCCGTTGGGGGATCTATGACCTGTGCTTATATGTACCCCGCATGTGAAATCATTGTTGGGGATATGCATCTGTTTATCGATTTACTACCATTGAACATTGATCATTTTGATATAATATTGGGGATGGATTGGTTACAAAAATATCATGCCACTATTGATTGTGTGACCAAGCAAGTTGTTTTCCGTCCACCTGGTTTGCTTGAATTCGTGTTTAATGGGAGTGGAGTAGTACCTCCTCCGTATTTGATTTCATCTGTGAAAGCTGTAAAATTGATTAGAAAGGGGTGTAAGGGATATCCGTGTTTTGTACTGACTGTGTCTACTGATGATAGTATTAAAACTGATGTGAATTGTATTCCTATAGTCAGGGAATTCCCAGATGTATTTCCAGATGATATGCCAGGGGATTTGATTGACAGGGAAATTGAATTTACCGTTGATGTGATTCCGGGTACACAACCGATATCGAAAGCTCCTTACAGAATGGCCCCAACTGAACTGAAGGAACTGAAAGTGCAACTGCAGGAACTGCTGGATAAGAAGTTCATCAGGCCTAGCACTTCGCCATGGGGCGCTCCTGTTTTGTTTGTAAAGAAGAAAGACGGCTCACTGAGACTGTGCATTGACTATCGTGAACTGAATAAGGTAACTGTAAAGAATAAATACCCATTAACGCGTATTGATGACCTGTTTGATCAGTTACAGGGTGCCAAAGTGTTTTCTAAGATTGACCTCAGATCGGGGTATCATCAACTGAAGGTTAAATCGGAAGACATTGATAAAACTGCTTTTAGAACGAGGTATGGCCATTATGAATTTTTAGTTATGCCATTCGGAGTCACGAATGCCCCTGCTGCTTTTATGGACCTCATGAACAGAATTTTTAAACCATACCTTGATGATTTCATTGTAGTATTTATTGATGACATATTCATTTACTCCAAAAGTATAGAACAACATGAACATCATCTGAGACTTGCCCTGCAGACCCTAAGAGAACAGAAACTGTATGCTAAACTGTCTAAATGTGAATTTTGGCTTGACCATGTTATGTTTTTGGGGCATGTTGTTAGCAAAAATGGAATTTCTGTTGATCCGCAGAAAATTGAAGCTGTAGTGAACTGGCCTAGACCAACAAACGTGACTGAAGTCCGAAGCTTTTTGGGATTGGCTGGATATTACAGAAGATTTGTCAAAGATTTCTCCAAAATTGCCCTACCATTGACTCAGTTAACTCAGAAGGGGACATCATTTGACTGGACTGACCAAAGAGAATCTGCTTTCCAGGAGTTGAAAACTCGATTAGTGACTGCACCGGTTCTTACCTTACCTTCAGGTACGGATGGTTATACTGTATTTAGTGATGCTTCTCATAAGGGTTTGGGGTGTGTTTTAATGCAGAATGGGAGAGTAAGTGCCTATGCTTCCCGTCAACTGAGACCGCATGAAAAGAACTACCCGACCCATGATCTGGAACTTGCTGTAGTAGTATTTGCACTGAAAATCTGGCGTCACTATCTGTACGGGGTGACATGTGAAGTATACACCGACCACAAGAGTTTAAAATATTTCTTCACACAGAAGGAACTGAATATGAGACAGCAGAGATAGCTAGAATTGATTAAAGATTATGACTTACAGAAACTGTACCATCCGGGAAAAGCCAATACTGTTGCCGATGCATTGAGCCGAAAATCAATTGGAAACTTAGCCTGTTTGCTTACTGGACAGAAAGAGTTGCTTTGTGACCTTGAAAAATCAGAAATCGAAATTGTCTTACGAGAACAAGGTGGAACCTTAGCTGTTATTTCTGCTCAACCAGCACTGATTGAAGAAATTAAAGAGAAACAGCAACTGGATGACTTCTTGAAGAAGATCATCGAAGAAAGAGAATCTAAACCGAGACCGGGATTCAAATTTGAGAACAATGTACTGAAATTTCATGAAAGACTGTGCGTACCGAATGATATTGGACTGAAAAGAAGAGTTCTGCAAGAAGGCCACAATTCGAAATTGTCCATCCACCCGGGGAATACGAAAATGTACCAAGATCTGAAACAGAATTTCTAGTGGCCGGGAATGAAGAAAGAAATTGCCGACTTTGTGTCCAAATGTCTTCATTGCCAACAGGTCAAAGCTGAACATCAACGACCTGTCGAATTATTGCAACCCCTACCCATACCAGAGTGGAAATGAGAGCATATCACGATGGATTTTATCATTGGGTTACCTCGCGCCATAAAAGGTATGGATTCAATTTGGGTTATTGTTGATAGACTAACCAAATCTGCTCACTTCTTACCTGTCAAGACAATCTATAATGCGGACAAATTGGCTGTTATCTATATTGATGAAATTGTGAGACTGCATGGAGTGCCTGTGTCTATTGTTTCTGACAGGGATTCGAAGTTTACATCGAGGTTTTGGCAAACTCTACGGACTGCATTGGGTACTGATTTGAGGCTGAGTAGTGCCTATCATCCTCAGACAGATGGCCAGTCAGAAAGGACCATCTAAACTCTGGAGGATTTACTGAGAATGTGTGTCCTTGATTTTCAGGGAGACTGGGAAAGACATCTACCATTAGTTGAATTCGCCTACAACAACAGCTACCATTCTAGTATTGGTATGGCGCCTTTCGAGGCATTGTATGGCAGAAAATGTAGATCTCCGATTTGCTGGGTAGAAGTTGGAGATGGGCCTTTGCTTGGGCCTGAGATTGTTTATGAAACAACTGAGAAAGTGAAACTGATACAACAGAGACTGAAAACTGCACAGAGTAGACAGAAAAGTTACGCGGATGTCAGAAGACGGGACAGAGAGTATGAAGTGGGTGATCATGTTTTTGTGAAAGTGACACCAATGAAGGGCCAGACTCGTTTCGGAGTCAAAGGCAAGTTAGCGCCAAGATACGTCGGACCATATGAGATTATTGAGAAAATTAATCCGGTGGCGTATCAAGTTGCGCTTCCTCCTGAAATGGAGCACATGCATAACGTCTTCCACATTTCTATGTTGAGAGACTACCTCCGGGATCCTTTTCATGTGATAGAGCCTACTCGTGTAGTGCTGAGTGATGACTACACTTACGAGGAACGACCTATACAGATTGTAAACAGACGGATCAAGAAACTGAGGAACAAAGAAATTCGACTGGTAAAAGTCGACTGGCAGAACCATGGTGGTGTGTATGCCACTTGGGAAAGGGAAGAAGACATGGCTAAAAGATACCCTGAACTGTTTCCACTGAACCCTGTTTTCTTCTAGAATGAAGGTAACTCGAGTTTAGAGGACTAAACTCTTTATAAGGAGGGGAGACTGTAACAACCCTCATACTGTTTACCGATTAATGATTGATTGAGTACCGATAAACATTGATTACCGTTAAACTGAACTGATTATGACTGATAATTGGACTGGTTAAGGTACTGAGCTGACTGACTGAAAACTGGAACTGGATTGAATGAGTACATCTGTTTGAATTGCATTTTATCTGTTGATTGATTATTTGATCTGTTTGTGTTTTATGTTTAAATTGCTAATTGAAGGCCTTATCGACGGCTGAACCAGAAATTGATTAGTGTTTTATGATCATCTTAATTAATGTGATTTTATGGTATAATTATCTGAAAACTGATTAGGTATGATTAAATTAGATTAAAATGAGTTAATTATATGAATTGGACTTATTTACAACCTTGCCCTTGAGTGGGCCACTACCTATACACCTTTGAGTTCATTCCACTTAAATCAAAATGTTTTCCTGAGCCTTCTTCCTTGCATTGCCGACCATAGAGAGAGAGAGAGGAACTAGATGAGTGAATTTCATCTCATTTTGCTTGTAAATTGCTTGGTAATTGAAGGAATTGGAGTATAGGTTGCAAATTAAGCTTTCTCACCTTGTAATTGAAGCTCTAGGTAAGGATTTCAACCCCTCTTTGTTGTGTTTAAGCTTATTCATGCAAGATTCTTGAGCCTCTAGTGAATTAAGTCTAGAATTGGTTCATGGTTGTTGATATAGAGTATAATTCATGCATGCATGTTAGTGTTGTTGGAGTTTGAGTTGAGTTCATGGCAAAATATTGCATGCATGTTCACAATTATGTTCAAGTCCATGATTTCATCATGTTTTGGAAACAACTGGCTCCTTAGAGCATCAATTTGGAACTTCAAAATGATTTGAATTCATGCATGTTTGCATGTTCATATTGTTCTTGAAAAATGGTTTGAAATTGAGTTTGAATTAAACACCCTTGGGCTTTGATTTCTCAAATTGAGTTTTGAACCATGTTATACTATGTGTTCACAAATGTTTTCCAGAAAATGGGCCCAAGAGGATTGGTTTTGATGCATTTGAATGTGAGTTTGAGCTTGGAGGTGCAATCTGGGATTTCCAGATTTTGCACTCTCGCTCGAGCGGGGTAATTGACGCTCGAGCATGGAATCCGAGCATCCAGTACCTCTGCACAGTTTTACAGTCCGCTCAAGCGGAGTATTGGGCGCTCGAGCGAATTCATGTGTCTCAAGCTCGAGCGGGAGTCGAGCGTCCGTCGAGCGGAGATTTCACCCATCCAGTACTTTTACAGTACGCTCGAGCGTGTACCTTTGTTGCATGACCGCTCGAGCGGGTAAACCTGCGCTCGAGCGGGACTCTATTTTTCTAAAAATGCTTTTAAATGTACATCTTTGCATCCTCATCCCATCCTAGGCATTCTTAGGCCTAGTTTAAGACATCTTTGAGGGCATAAATGTAGAACACACCGAGGCAAATTTAGGGATTTAATTATTACCTTTCCCATCTGTGAAACTTAGAGTGTGTTCAATCTGTTAACTGTATAGGGTTGGCATTTCGAGGAGACGCTCTAGCCTACTGTAGCCCAGAACCCTGTGAGTAACAATTGTGTAAAGATATGTTCAACTGATTATCTTTTGAATACTGAACTGAACTGTTTACTGAACTGGTATTACTGAATGAATGTATGTCCTTTATTTCTGAACTGTACTGTGGCATCCTTAGCACCTACTGTTTACTGTTACTGTTACAGAGATCTCTGTCGGTTCCCTCGTGGAGCCACTACTGTTTACTGACTGATGGCCATCATTACTGTTCGGTCTTTTAAGACCTACTATTACTGGTATGCTAATGGATGTACCACATATGACTGTTTACTGTACTGAGCAACTGAAATACTGATTGAAATGAACTGTTTTCAATACTGTATGGACATTCATTCTAAACCCCTTTACGCTTTATGGTATTCACTGGGCTTTAGCTCACTGCTCATATATATATGTAGGTGTGCAGGCACCGGACCAAAGCTAGAGGCGTCAGGGTTATTCCAGTTTTGTCAAGCCAACCACAGTGCCTCACTGCAAGGTTCCGAGTTCGCCATGCTATGGCTTGGGGTGTCTTTTCCCCCACTGGTCCCTGTTAGTGTTTTGTATTACAGTATAGACTGTTATCCACTGTACTGTACTGTTATCAAGGGATTAGATCCTGTACTGAATGTCTGTAAATTCTTGTATAGCCTGTACTGTTGTGAATATACGAATGCATGAAAAATCTTTTTGGCATACAGACTGTCACAGCTCATTGGGCATTGTTTAATTACTGTTTTGGCTTCCCGCCAGGCCCTGTACTCCGTTTTACTGTACTACTGTTCTGCAGGCCTTTGGCAATCTCGGATTACTGGCCGGTTACGGTGCTAAACCCATAGGGCCGGGTTTGGGTCGTGACAGAGGGGTTCCCCCTGTTGCACATGTAGCTGGTCTGTCCATGATTCCGACTACGATCCCATGTTGGCGGTCGAGTGGGATTGCCTACCCGATTCCAATCGAGCCGCCGGAGGAGGAGCATGTGTAAGTTAGGGACCCTGATGTGCAGTAGGTATGCACTTTTCCTCGCAGTTTGCATTTCATACTCCTTTTTCTAGATACTAATGTTCAAACTCATTTGCAGGTGCCAGTGGACTATGTAGACGACCTCCTTCAGTTGGTCGCCTCTTTGGTCCAAATGGTGCAGAGGAAAAAGACATTGCTTACTCTCCATGGTTAACAGGTATTTTACCTTTCTTATTCATTTGACTGCTTCGATTCTCTTTTTTTATGTTCATACTGATTTGCACCACACTATATTGATTTGTCCATATTTACACTGATATTGCACTACTACTTTACTGATACTTTGCTTCTTGCTTTCAGCCTCTACTTGTACCTGTGGCACCAGAGACACCAATGGCCCCAGCGGCACCTCTTCTAGCTGCGGGTAGAAGAGGTAGACAGGTTCTTGGAGGTGGCAGGGGAGAGATTTGAGGTCGGGACAGAGGTAAGGGGTGCCCGAAGTCAGAGTGGAGAGTCCCAGGCGCGAGAGACTTCCTCCTCCTTGGAGTTGATTTTGAGTAGGGAAGATGATAAGACTAGCGACACCAAGGAGTCATCGAGTAGGCACTCAGAGTCTAGGATTAAGGATGATGATGCTGGCTCGGAGTCAAGGAGCGAGGATGTGGACACCGGCTCTGACTCTGAGTCCCACCCTTCCGATGATAGTGGAGTCGACGGCGATAGTGCCCCTTGAGTGCCCTCTGCGGAATAGGACGAAGAGGGCTTCTTGAGCTTGACTCTGATTTTTATTTTCTTTTTTCCTTTCTTTTTGCTTTGGTAGTTTAGAACTTTGTATAGCTTCAGATAGGACTTTACTTTTGTTTTGAAGCACTTGTATTTTCTCTTTTATAAAGAAAAAAAAAAAACTATGATCGGGGTAAAACCCTATAGTTTTATAAAAGGAGTTTTATTTTGCATCTCGAGAATGGCACCACACTTGTAGAAAATTGGGACTGAATTTGAAACTAAAAATGCTTGTATTTGAACGATGTTCGTAACCGAATATTGAGCCTTCAACTGACCAAAATGCAAAATACAATTTAATAAAGGAAAAACAAAGTAAAAATAACCTAAACACAGCTATTTACACTTGCTGGAAACAAAAGACTCAAAAACAAAATGAGCCAAACACAACACTGTTGCTCAGCCGCCTAGCTAGTTGTTTTGGTTAGCCGGCCATTAAAATAGATGGCTGGCTGGAAGAAGTGGCCGGCCGACCAGCCAAAGGCTGTGGCTGCATAGCTAGCAACAACTATCAACCACTCACAAAACCTTATCCTCTATAAAGGCCTTTCTTGCTCATTTCTTCGATAGAACACTATCTTTTCTACAGATTCCTTTGAAAATGGAGATATTTTTTGCTGATAGGCTCAAGAATTGGACGGCCACTTTGGATGGCACGAAAAAGGTAAATTTTTGGGGTTTCGGCATAAACGCATTTTTTTCGTTAAGCCATATTTCACTTTGTTTTTGGTTTCTTCATGCCGCTGCTCGATGTTGGAACCCGATTACTCATGTGTTTTGCTTCGGAGCATAAGAAATGTGTCCTACTCTCGAAGAGTTTCAATCATTAATCGAGTCCCGGCTTGATGAGGAGATTATGCCTCAACCTCGTTTTGGCCAAGCATGGGCTCTTGAATGGATGTGTGGGCTTACTTCACATGAGGCTCGGTCTTTGGCTCACAACGGGGAGTTAGATATACCTGGCTTGATTCATAGTTTTTTCGGCATTGGAGACAGAGGTGACCGTCTCTGGCAAGGTTATCGTCAATATTCCCTCTGCTTATGTTTACTTGCACACTTCCGACTTGCCCCTAGTTGCAATGTAGCTAGCATTAGGTCGATCGAAGTGGCCCAATGCCTCAAGAAGGGTAAGAGCTGCATAAGTTTGGCATTGGCCGAGACTTTGATGGGTTTGGATGCCTTCTATCGATGAGAGACTACTCATTTTGAGGGGAGTCTAATACTTCCTCAGTTATTGTTTCCCACTCTCTCTTATTTATGAGTGTTCACATCACTTGACACTCACCCTCTATTTTTTTTAAAAGCCCTTTCCTTACTTTTTCCTCTTAACATACATCTCTCTATTATTTAATCTCTCTTATTTTTCATCCCTTCCCAGTTGTGGTTGATGGATAAGCTGAAGGTGGTGGACCCTTGCCCTGAGTATTCGGCTAGATCCTACTTCTTTCACCCACAGCTAATGGACTTTCCTATAGAGGGACTGTGGTGTGATTGGAAGTGTAGTAGATCTGCAACTGACATTGTTTGGCGTTGCCCCTGGTTAAACTTGACTGAGATGAGCTACAACATGTCTCCCTAGCCGGGTATGCAGTTGATTGGCCTTAAGCACTGTGTGTTCTACTTTCCATTTCGATTCAGATGCCAGTTTGCATGTGATCAGACTTGCCCAGATGAGAGAGTGAAATACTCTACTCCATTTCCAGTTCATGCTTCACACCTAGCTCGATGCCTCGTTGCTTGGAGGATGAGAGAGTTTCTGGTCCTTACCGCTAGCTTCAGTTATGCCCTTTCTGGCAAGTGTTTGGCTTGGCTCGAAGATGAGGCACAGGTTGGGCCATCCTTAGCTACAGAGACTTCCGATAATGCGGGTAGGAGGCAGAGAACGATCACTTGACTCATCTGTGCCCCTAGTTTATTTCTTTGACTTTTTCTTTTCAAGTTTTTATGATATAAAAAACAACTTTAATTTAACAGGAGAGTTAGAGAATGTATTTGTGTTGAAATCATGTAAATAAAGTTATGAGCACTAAAAACTTTCCTTTTTGGTCCAAATAATCATTTATGTTGAAAAATGTAAAATTTTGAGAAAATCAATTCATTAAAACTTTTCAAAACAATTTTCAAAAATTGTCACTATCTAACACACATGGAATCAATTCTTAAGATATACAGCCCTAAATCAAAAGATTATAGCTGCCCACAATTGCATTCATCATCATTGCTCTATCTTACAACTGGCCTTTTTGCTAAACGGCGGTACACAACTGAGTTTAACAGATGACGAAAAAAGATGGATCGATCAAACAAATGGATAGGATAGTTGAGTTGGAGATGGTTATGGCCAAACTTCAAGATGAAGTTTCCTACGTATCTCGAAGATGGGAATTAGGCCTTACGTAGTTCAGTTAGGATTTGCTCGTGTATTAACTCTCTTCTTTTGCGCTCTTACTTTTGCTAAAGTCGTCATTTCGGGTTTTTAACCTTGTGAGCTCTATTTTCTTTATTTCCAGTTTTTCATGTACTAACTTTTGCCTAGGTCGCCCTTTCAGGTTTTCCGCCTAGCAAACCTCTCAAGGATAGTATTTTTTCAACTTGTCAATGTTGATCAGTTGCGAGAACTCCAAGCCATCCAAATCCATAAAGATAATCGCTTCTCCTCACCATATAGACTTGATGATGTAAGGACTAGTCCAATTGGGTTGGAACTTGCCCCTAGGGTCATGGATGAGAGCTTGATTGTCTTTAAGCACCATATGTCATTCTTTGAGGTTTCTGGATTTGACTTTCTTGTTGAAGGCCCTGGTAATTCTATGCTGATATCCTTGGATAACATACAAGGCCTTCAACCTCCTCTCGTGAAACAACATTAATTATTTGAACCTGTTCTACTGCCAATCCACCTCTGTTACCTGACACTCGACCATGATTCTCGGCAATGGTACTTCGATCTCAATCGGCAAAACAGTTTCCATCCCATATACTAGATAATAGGGGTTTGCCCCTATAGATGTTTGAATTGATGTTCTATATCTCAGAGTGAAAAAGGAAATTTATCTGGCCAGTCCTTGTATGTTTCCACCATCTTTCATAGGATGTTCTTGACATTCTTGTTCATGGCTTCAACAGCACTGTTAGTTTGTGGCCTATATGTTGATGACTTCTGAACAACCACGTTGTATTTCTTGAAGTGTGAGCCATTGTCCGAGATGATTTCATTTGGTACCCCATACCTGCAGATGATGCTGTTTTTGATGAACTTGCCATATATGATGCTTTTAATACTGAGTAAGACTACGCTTCCACCCACTTGGTAAAATAGTCGATCGCTACCAAAATGAACTCATGTACATTTGAACCCTTTGACGAGGCTGGTTCGTTGACGTCAATTCCCCAGACTGACAAAGGGCATAGCGAAGTCATGTTGTAGAGCTTGTGCATTCCCAGATGGCCTCTCTTGTACAAATTATTTTCTCAGATGATAAACTAGACGGCCAGAAGTCGTATTCCCTACTTATCTTTGGTATTTGCACCTGGTGGATACACATCTTTCTCTAGAAAGTTTCAAATGTCGTAATATCAGGGGTTCTTGTCTTGGACCTCATCTATTGTAGCTATTATCTCATAAGTAGGCGCATACTTCTATTCAATGATGATTGGACGCATCTTAACCCTGAGCAATATGTCTACTATGGAGGATAGAGTTCCCAGGGCATCAGCAAACCGGTTGTTCTCTCTCAGCAGATGCATAAATGTTAGTTTTTCAAAACATGGAATCAGAATATCCAGGGTCTGATGGTAAACCTTCATTTTCTCTTCCTTGACCTTTCAGTATCCATTCGCTTGAGAAACAACCAGGTTTGAGTCTTCGATGACGTCCAACCTTATTGCCCTTAGTTCTAGGGCAGTTTCCAATCTAACAATACACGCCTCGTATTCTGCTTCATTGTTGGACACTTTGAACTGGAGTTCGAAAGCTAGGGGTATATGGGAATCATCAGTTGCTATCAGCAACATGCCTATCCTATAACCGTATTGATTAGCTGCTTCGTCAAAGTACACTGTCCATGTCTGCTCTTTTACCTATAGAATTTTCTCTTCCGGGAATAGGTATTCTGCTGCTTCATCTTTTTCCATGGGGTGGCTTTCCAAAAATTCTGATACTGCTCTCCCTTTGACGGACTTGCAAGTGACGTACTTGAGGTCAAACTCGGAGACAATAAGCAACCAATGAGCTAGCCCACCTGTAAGTACTGATTTCTCAGTGAGATATTTGATGGGATCTAATCTTGAAACCAGAATTACAGAGTAAGCTAACAAGTAGTGTCTCAACTTCCTAGTTGCCCAAACCAAAGCTAAGCAAGTTTTCTTCAGAGGAGTGTAACGGGTCTCGTATTCCAGCATCTTCTCACTCAGATAGTAAATGGCCTTCTCTACTCTAGTTTCTGATTCTTGAGCTAGCATGCACCCCATGGTTGAATCTGTTACCGACAAATACATGATTATCGGCTTCCCCTAATTTTGGTGGTGACAATACAGGTGGATTTTGAAGGTATTGCTTAACTTGTTCGAAAGCGAACATCGCTCATCCCATTGGAACTTCATTCCCTTTTTTAGGAGACCAAATAGTGGTTCACAAGTCAAGGTCAATTTTGAGATAAACCGTCTTATGAATTTCACTTTGCCTAGAAATCCACGTACCTCCTTTTCAGTCCTTGGTGGTGGCATTTCTAAGATGGCCTTGATCTTAGATGGATCTACTTCAATTCCCCTCTGCACAATCAGAAATCCTAACATTTTCCCTGTAGTCACCCCAAAAGTGCATTTTTGTGGATTCAACCTCAGTCTGTACTTCCTGATCCATTCAAAGAATTTTTCCAGAACGATTTAGTGGCCTTCTCGTTCTTTGGATTTTACAATCATATCGTCCACATACACCTCGACTTTCTTATGGATCATGTCGTGCAAGATTATGGTTGCAACTCTCTAATATTTAGCCTCGGCATTCTTCAACCCAAAAAGCATAACTCTGTAACAGTAGGTACCACACGGCATGGTGAATGCGATCTTCTCTCTGTCCTGAAGTGCTATCAGAATCTGATTATACCCGAAAAACCCATCCATGAATGATAACAACGTATGGCTAGTAGTGAAATCTACCAATTCATCAATGTACGACAGTGAAAAGTCTTCTTTCAGACTAGCTCTATTTAGATCCTGGAAGTCCATGCAGACTCTGATTCTGCCATTCTTTTTGGAACTAGAACAATATTGGCCAACCAAGTCGGATATCCAGACACTAACAAAAGCCAGCATCAATCTGCTTGGTGACCTCTTCTTTATTCTTCAATGCCCAATCCAGACAGACTTTGCGGAGTTTCTTCTTGACAAGTCAGGCCTCGCGGTCAAGAGGGATTCGGTGCTGTACAATCTCAGGATCGATTCCAGGTATGTCTTTGTAGGACTAGGCAAAAACATCTTTAAAATCTTTTAATAAAGCGATTAAAAGCTCGTGTTCCTCCAAAGACAATGTGGACCCAATCTGGACTAAGGGTGGATCCTTCTCAGTACCCACATTAATTGCAATGATTTCAGTAATGTAGGGCTTAGCACGTCTCTTCTTTTCTCGGTCAATCAAGTTTTTCAAAGCTTGAAGAATTTCTCTCTCTTCGTTTTCATTAAAATTTTGAAAATCTTGGTCAATGCAATAAATTAACGGCACAAAGAAATAAAGAGAATTTGCAGCATTCTCATTCAAAAGTTCTAGCTCTTCGGTTACAATTGACTCAAAGAAAAATACAAAAGAGTACCTGGACAGGACCTTGGCACCCGGGTTACTACCACTCCCAAAAGTGCTAGACTCAGACTCCTTGGATTGACTTGAATCTGACTCTGACTCAACAAACTCAGTGGAATCAGATTCTGGCTCATCATCTGATTGACAACTGGAAATAAAGCCCTTTTCCAACTGCCAAGTGAGGCGTGGCGCCCTCGACGTGTCCAAAATGCAACTGGTGGAATCCACAATCGGTTCTTGTTCGATTATAGAGATAGTAAAGGTATCCCCCAAGTTCTTTGTATTGGTCACAGGATCTGTCAAGAGATTAGCTAGTGTTGCTCCCACACCAGCCTCACTATTGTCTGAATCGTCATATTTGCTCTGGCTAGCGTTGATGCTTGGATCAGCCCCTTCTTCATCATTATCTTAGAGCTGGTGGTCAAAGAAGATTTCGAATCCGGGGAAACTCTTTTTCGTTGAGGAATCCACCCAAGGCTTAGGAAAGCTGCAGAAGGGGAAATCCTCTCATTCTCTGACAAAGCACCCATTCAACGTTCCCCAAATTGGCCTATGAACCAGCTTATAATGCTTCTCTGCTCATTTGGCCTTGGCCCTTTCTCTCATTTTTTCTCTCTTCCTTCTCTAGTCCTCTTTGGTGGGCACATAGCCCAACCCAAAGGCATGTGGATTATATGGCACCACAGCTAGCATCGCAATACCTTTCCTCGCGCTCCTTCCGAGCCCCATTCCTAGAATATGCCGCAACTTGTTCATGAAGTAAATAGACTGAGCACTGACATACATACCTTCGTCCTCAACTTGGGCTTCCACTAGAGTGAATCTCGAAAGAAATACATCCTTATCACCATGATTGATTTCTAGCAAAGGTGTAGTTACCTCTAGCAGTGGATGAATGGAAGAATTTCCAAAAATAGTGGCCACTCCGTATTTCAGCATTTCATGGAGGGTGGAGGACACAACCTTCATGTAATGCAACCAGGGCCTCCCTGGAAGTAGGTTGAAGGTAGCTGGCACATCAAGTACATGAAACTCAATCTCATGCTCGAAAGGGCCCACTTGGACTTGTACTTTTACCGTCCCCATAACTTCTCTGCTTGTGTTGTTATATGCCCAGATCACCTGGGTTGTGGGGACGAAATCTTCCAGTTTTAAGCTTATTGCATAGGCAGTGCGAGAAAGATAGATGTTGATTTTAGAACCGGTATCCATTAAAACCACTGGCACCCACTTTCCTCTGCACTTAACAGATATGTACAGTGGTTTGTTGTAAGCTGATCCTTCTGGCGACAACTCTTTGTCGGAGAAGGTGAGCATAGGCTTGGTGCTACTTAGGAAAAGCAGGCCAGCAAGCTTCTCTGGTATCGTATCAATGGACAATTTAGCCTTATCCATTACCAACAATACTACTTGTTGGTGCACTCGTGAGGCCATAAGGAGGCCCTAAATAGATATGTCAGCTTGGATCTTTTTGAGTTGCTTCAGGACCAGTTCCTTTTCTAGTTTCTTCTCCGTTTCCTTCTCAACCTCCCGTCTTTTCTTGAGGGCTTGGCTTAATCCAAATGTGGAGGTTTGAAATACCATCCACTTTAGGTGAGGATGTCTATTTCCCTCTACATAGCAAGTACTGTCTAGGATATGATCTCTCCAGTTTTCATCTGTATGGACAAGATGCAAGTTGTTATCTTCCCACCACTCACCGTCAGCCGTTGACAAGCAGTTGTCTGGTCAACTTGGATCATTCTTGCGGTATAATTATCTCCCTCAGGGCGACCAGATGTTGCGGCCTTCCGGTTATCTGCGATCTTATCTTGTTTAAACTGACTCAGCACAGCTGCTAGCTTAGCATATGTAATTCCAACAATACCCAACTCTTAGGTTTGTTTTCCTGTACTACTGCTCTCTAGCATTTTCTCTTTTCTTTCAACTTTCTTAACTACCACAGCTACCCCGACTTGCTCTCTCTCTCTCTCTCTTTTTTTTCTTTTTTTTTTCCTAATATAACCCTGGTTTCCTTTTCTTTGTCTGATTCATCACTTAACCACCCCCCGTTGTCAGTCGATAAGCTCATATCAAACTAACTGATCTGTACATCGCTTTGGTCCTGTTTCTTGAAGAATTATAGGTTGTCCAAGTCTTCTTCAAGATCCGCAAGATCATCCAACCCTTGGCTTGGGTCATTTTTCCTAACCATATTAATGCCCACTGAGGTTGGCAACACTACCTCAGGCTAGGTATGAGTAATGGGAACAATGTAGTGGCTTGGGTCATATGATTCCTCAGGAATTCCCAACAGACCAGCACCTCTCTTCGAGGTCAAAGCTTCCTCTTCCTCAGATGTTGTCACCACAGATTTGTGAGGCTCAAGTTGTGGGTTGGATGTGTTCATCATGCACAAGTCTATGCTATTAGGGATGAACAATACCGGCTTTGGTAGGTGGGAGGGGGTGATATAGATGCTCGGGTCAAAGGTGGGTGGTAGTGTATGGATGAGGTGGATATTTCTGGGTAGAGGGACTTGGTTGTGAACAAGAAGTGGGTTGGTGGTCACATTTGGCTTTTGGAGTGGAGCTATGACTTTGTTGTCGATGAGATCTTGAATCTCATGATGTAGGCGGAAGCACCGTCCATTTCATGGCTGTGCTGTTGATGAAAAGCACAATATTTGGTGGGATCGTGCTTTGGTAGCAGTCGGTCTAGAAGTGGTCGAGATTCTAGGGGTTTCAGATGCCCCTTTTTTATTAGCACTTGCATGGCTCAAGATAGAGTCATGTAGAGCTGGTTAAAAGTCTACCTGGAGGTCGAGTAGCGTTAGAAGTTTGTGGGCCCGTGTTGGCAAAGGGATTGACAGTTTTGGTTGTGGTGACAACACTCACTTCTGACAGCCTCACAATTGTGTTACCCCCAACCACATTGGAACTAGGAACAAAAGACCTTTTGGCCGGCTCCTTGTCATCAATGATAATCCCCTGCTTCATTGCATCTTCGATCTGAACCCCCATTTCATGACGTTCCTTGAAGGTAAATAAGGGGAGAACGATCATTTTCTACAGCAGCTAGCCATGAAGGTTCTAGACAACCATTCTGATTTGGTCTTTTTCTAAGGGTCAAATGGTCATCATGGATGCCTCGGCCTTCCATCTAGTTATGAACTCTAAGAAAACCTCTTTTTGCTTCTAACATGTTGCTTCAAGATCATGAGCTCTTTATTCATTTTTTGACCAAAAGTGATAACTACATCCACTAAATGCAAAATATGATAAAAGAGAAGTGTCCAGCAAGAAGTTGTGCTTAGCATGAGAGAGATGTAATGCCTTGGTGATGAATCTCCGAAGAGATTAAACCATTAAGCATGGAAAGTGTCTTTCTCAAGCCTTGACCAACAATTTAGTGTTAGACACAACTCTTAATCAAAGGAAAAAAGAAAGGAGGGAGGTTGCAGAAATGATTATGCAAAGGTGATGATCATAAGTATGAGTAATTATATATATTAAAAAAAAGAAAAAAAAAAGAATGAAAAGCTATCAACTCAAATGGATTGGTGTCTAAGGCCTAAACTCCCAAATCCATGAGGACTTTACAACACCGCAAGCATAGCATTCAAGGCATAAATTAAATAAACAATTACAACAGCCCCAAAATAGCAAAAACAATGCTGGAATCATGTTGAAAAGCTAGGAAAAGTAAAAAATAAAATAAAATAAAAATAAAAGAGAATAAAGCTAGTAAGCAAGCCTAAGGAAGGGTGGCCAACCCCTCCACTTTTTGGACCTTAAAATCACATGTTTTGGCCTTTGAAAACTCTAAAAATCAGTAGTTAAAAGTAAAGAAACAAATGGGAAATACAAGGATATAAGCTATAGAATAAGGTTCAAGAAAGGGTGGCTAACCGCTCCACCTTTGGTAGCTTTTAAATCAGAAGTTTCAGCTCTAAAAAGAAGTCCAAAACAGTGTGAAAAAGAGGAGAAAAGAGTAGTACAAATAAGAGAGAAGATGGAAAAAGTTATACCTCTTGAAGAGAGGATGTTCACAAACCACAAAGTGATCACCCTCAAGAGCTGAAATTTTGGCTTAATAATCTCAGCAAGAAACCTCAAAATTTTGGTTTAGGAAGTGTATGTATAGTGTACATATATTGAAAGATAGAGATGGAGAGTGTTTGATAAGCTTTTGGCCCTTGGCAAAATTTTCTAACCTCAAACCATGAGTGGTAGTCATCTATTTATAGAAAAATAGGTTACTCTATTGGAAATATCTGTATTGAGCCAGCTGGTGCAAGTCATGCACATGGAGGGGCAATTGGCAGCAAAATATATGCTGGCTGCTGAACATGGCTAGTCGGCCATGAAGAGGGATGACTATCTAATAAAAATTGGCCTGCTGGCCACTTTTTGAGCAGGAGGCCTCTGAGTGGTTTGGCTAGACAAAAAAAAAAGAAAAAAAAAAAAGAAAGGGTTTTGGTTCAAAAGGGGTGCAAGGCTTGGGCACTGAAGCTTGAAAACTGAAGCCTTTTGCTGAGAAAATTGAACAATTAGATAGCGTAACAATTCATCATTGAGTGTTCACCACGAGGTGCCCAAGTCTTAAGGGCGGTCAAAAATGAGATGTCTATACCAGAGCAGATGGTGAAGACGTTCGAGATGCTTGACATCGAGGACGATGCCTTGAGAGTGACCTTAGTATCCTTCCAATTGAAATGAGATGTGGGTCAATGGTAGAAGTATGCGCGTGGGCGCATTGGGGTGAATTGAGAGGCCTTTATCAACGCCTTCCAGGACAGGTTCTTGCCTTCCACTGCTAGGGAAAAGTTGAGGGATCAGTTCTTGATGCTCAAGCAACTGAACACACCTGTAGCTAAGTTTTAGGTAGCTTTTACTAGCCTCTC
This sequence comes from Camellia sinensis, assembly GCF_055761805.1. Lineage (NCBI taxonomy): Eukaryota > Viridiplantae > Streptophyta > Magnoliopsida > Ericales > Theaceae > Camellia > Camellia sinensis. Next base: position 69,939,700 of record NC_138972.1, read on the forward strand.
TAGATTTGCATCAGAGCTTGTAGCAACAGAGAAATGCCATTGCATAGAGTTTGAGAAGAGGCTGAGGACTGAGCTCCTATTCAAGGTAGCTGGGTCCATGATTAGGGATTACAGTTGTCTTGTGGAGTCGGCGGTTCACTTAGAGACCGTGATTCAAGTGGAAGAGGAAATGATGAGGGGCACCAGGAAGAGGAGTCAGGTGGTTCAAAAGGAGACATGGGACACCAAGAGGCAGAGAGGTTCCACCCCACAGTAGTCCCAAGCAGAGCAATTCAGATCCACTTTTCTTATACTGAGTTCTGGTTCAGGGATAGGAAGTTAGGTGGGATCATTTGCTTAAAGTGTGGCCAGCAAGGCCACAAGTCTTTTATTTTTCCACATAGAGGAGGAGGGAAACAGTCGGCACTGATGGTGGCTCGTTCACAGAGCCAAAGTTAGGGGAGAGGGAAGCCTTCTACATGTTATCAATGTGGGCAGTCGGGGCATTTGAGAAGGTTTTGCCCTTAGGCAAGTGGCACATCTGGTGCGTTTGGTTCAAGGCAGACACAGAGCCATCAGCCTACCTAGCTAGCTCAGGCCTCGAGGGCCACACAAGGAGCCTCTTTGGCTTAGTCGGTCTATTAGTCCTATGCTTTGAGGGGTGAGCAAGTGGAGCAGAGACCTACAAGGCATGTGAATGTTGTTACGAAGCCAAATCAGTTGCCATCACCCTCCGTTTTGAGAGGTAACTTCTTATTGTTCAATTCTATTGTTAATGTATTTATTGATACTGGTGCATCACATTCCTTTATATCGTCTACATTTGCATTAGTTTTGGTGTTAGAGGTGGCTCAGTTAGCGTCTCCACACAGGGTAGAGTCTCCAGTTGGGGGTAAGCTTGTCTTGGACCGGGGATGTTGTGGTTATGAGATAGAGGTTGCCGGGTGCCGACTTCCTTTTGCATTTGTGTTGTTAGACATGTTGGGCATTGATGTCATTTTAGGCATGGACTGGTTGTCTTCATATCACGCTATTATTGATTGTTACTGTTAGAGAGTTACGATGTGTACCTCGGGTGGTGACTGTTTTTATTTTTTGGGGGACTGAGCTGATAGAGTCTTATCGCCAGTTTATGACCCTCATGGTAGGGGTGAGCTTAGTTGCCTTCTTGGAACCCTCTAGGATAATGAGAGTGATGTGGTCTGAGTTGAATTGCTAAGGGTAGTTTATGAATACCCGAATGTCTTTCCTGAGGATCTCACTAGTTTGCCACTCCACCAGGAGATCGAGTTCTCCATTGACTTAGTGCCTGGTACGACACCGATTTCTATGGCACCGTATAGATTTGCACCTACCAAGTTGAGTGAGTTGAAAATTTAACTCCAATGGCCATTAGATAAGGGCTTCATTCGCCCAAGTACATCGCCTTGGGAAGCACCGACTCTCTTTGCTTAGAAAAAGGATAGTACGTTATGGCTGTGTATTGACTACTGGAAGCTGAACTGGGTAGCTATTAAGAACAAGTACCCACAACCTTGTATAGATGATTTGTTTGACCAGTTAAAGGGGTCTTATTGCTTTTCCAAGATTGACTTGAGATTGGGTTATCACCAGTTAAGGGTGAAGGAGGGAGATATTTAGAAAACAACATTCCGCTCACGATATGGCCATTATGAGTTCTTAGTGATGCCTTTTGGACTAACCAATGCATCGACTTCTGTAGACACCCCATTTTGACTGGCCCTAAGACTTGGGTGCTTTCTTTTGATTACCCTATAATGACAAAATAAGAAGGTGTTTTTCATAGAATCCTCAATAAGACAACTTAGAATTTAAGCCTTGTTTCCAACCCTAAACAGCCACAAATTAACTTTCCAAGGGCATATTTTGACCTCACGGTTGAGTCCAGCATGGTTCATTTAGCTAGAATCAACCTTCGCTGCATTTTCAGGGGCCTCACTAAAAAATTCTCCCGAAATTTGGGTTACAACATAATTATTTGAAACTTCTAGGCCAAATTGTAATTTTCAAAAATCAAGGAATATTTGTTATGTGAGGGAATATTCTGTTAAGTGAGGGAACATTTCATACATATGCAGGCTATTCCGTCAATGCTAACTGTGATGCTGACGTAGTGGTCTTGCTAACGTGGCATGACTGGACTAGTACTTGCTGATGATGTGGCACTGACTTGTCTTTACCAAAAAAAAAAAAAAAGAATTTAAGGAATGCTGGTGAAGGGGTTTGAACCCCTAACCTAAGACTCCACACCCAACACCTTAACCACTCTACCAAAGCTTTGCCTTGTGTTATATTTCCCTCAAATAATATTTGACCATTTCAAACTAGCAAGCAGAGAAGGGGTATTTTTTGCATTTTTTTTTCTTGTGTGTGGGACACTCTCTTACCCCATTGGCTGACCCATATATTACCAAACACATACCTAATCATCCCCTATTGTCAAAAGGAGGTTTTGTTTGCATCCATAAAGGAGTATCCTATGCAACTACCTTAAAAATTTGCCCTCCTATCACATTCTTGTCTCCCACCTTTTTTTGAACCTTCACTTTCCCTCATTGCCTATATAGAATGATCAAATTGTAAGAGAGAGAGAGAGAGAAGACCACAAAATTGAAGAGAAAAGAGAGAAAAGAGTTAAAAAGAGAGAAGATTTGAGTTTTTGAACCAAAAACACTCATACCTTCCATATATACCCCATATCTTCCATACAAACTGAAATTTCATCATTCCTACACCCAAAACTCGTCCAAAAATTTTGAAAGGGCTAAATTTCAATAGTGATTAATCAAAGGAAAGAGTGAGTGCTGTTGAAAGTGAGAAAAAATAAGAGAGTTAGCCACTTTTCCACCATACATACCCAAGTTCTATTCTAGTTTCGAATTGAGGATTGAGAACACACTTTCTAAACTTGAGGGTGATCAAAAGAAAGTTTAGAAATCAAGAAGTTCAATCTTTTTTTGGAAGATGAATTTCTAGTCTTTCATTTTCTTATATTTTCTATCTCATATTTATTTTCTTACTTCTTATTTCATAATGTTTTGTTATAATCCAAGTGGCTTGTTTATTTCATATTTATTTTCTTGCTTCTTATTTCATAGTATTTTTTTATAATCTAAGTGATTTGTTTATCTCATATTTATTATCTTACTTTATATTTCATAGTATTTATCATAATCCAAGTGGTTTGTTTATCTTATATTTATTTTCTTGCTTCTTATTTCATAGTATTTTATTATAATCCAAGTGGTTTGTTTGTCTCATATTTATTTTTTTTCTTCTTATTTCATAGTGTTTTATTATAATCCAAGTGGTTTGTTGATCTCATATTTATTTTCATACTTTATATTTCATAGTTTGTTGATGTAATCCAAGTGGTTTGTTTAGCTCATTATTATTATTATTTATTTTTATTTTTATATTTATTTAAATATTTCATAGTGGTTTGTAATCCAAGTGGTTTGTTCTCATATTTATTTTTTTTTTCTTTTTTTTTCTTTTTTTTTTTGCTTATTTGTTTGATCTTGTTTCATATTAGTTGTGCTGGAAGCTAATTGATAGTGGTTAGTTGAGCCACCTACATATTTCTTGTTTGTTTCTTTTCTTGGTTTTGCAACAAGATAAGTTTTGCTCGGCCTAGTTGGTTGGTCGGCCTGTTTGGCCGGTCAGTTAGCTTCTTTTGGACAAGATGGCGTAATCTTCCAATGTTGACCAATTTCCGCTGACGGTTCCAAGGAACATGAAGCTTTTATTTTGTTTTGAGTGTTTTGTGAGGTTTTGTTTTATTTTGTTGTAATATTCCCTCTTCTCTCTCTCATTTGGTTTGTAATAATTTATTCAAAGTGTTGTAATAATTTCCCACTCCACTTCTTTCTATCCCATTCTTTTACTTGCTTTCCTTATTTGTGGATATGCATCATGCTTATTTTTTTTATTTTTTTTAGTATATCCTTGCTTTGCATCCATGTTTCATGCATCTTGATTCGGCTAATTTTGCATTCGTGGATTTAATCAATTCCTATGTGATTATGTGCGCTACCTCATGTTCTTGAGATGATTCACATATGATATCTTAGAAACCAAATCTTTAGTTGTATCTCATGAGTTAATTGCATTAGGATTTTGTATATAAGATCATGCATGTTTTACTAACTTTGTTTTGTAGCTTGTTCACGAGACGTCAAACATGTAAGTTTTTAGGCTTTAACATCCTGTTTGTGTGTGTTTTTCTTACTATATTTAGCATTCTATCATGAGGCTATTTGCTTATGTGATATAACTCTATAAATGCTAGTGGATGGAGGTTGTATCGCTTAATTTGGAATGATGTTGATTTCATTTTTGTAAACTCAATTTATTTGGTTTGTACATCTTCAAGACTCTTTGAAAACTACATAAAATCAAGTTATTCCAAAGTGAGTGACATAGTCTATACTTGTATGCTTTACATAGTAATTTTTTTAGGATTTATTAAATAATCGGAATATGAACATATAAAGTAAATAAAATTCATCTCATGGTTTAGTAAAGGCCAATCTTTTGATTGGGTGAGCGGGGGTGCTCAATTAATGACCTTCTCCTCTCATACCTAAGGTTCCGAACCGAGACAATTTTGGTTATGACAAACAATGGCTTTGGCACGAGCCATGGGTTTCCTAATTTCCCAAAATATTAAGTGGCAACTTTGAGATCTGATGACACAGTCCATTTCTGGAAAAATATTTTTTTTCAATAAAATAAATTTTTTAAAATTTGCCAAATGTGGACTCTCATCTATGTTTCATATTGCACTCGTCAGACTAGATCAAAGAGACAGAGGGTCCGAACTGTTAACGCGCCCCCATGCATGTTACAGTTTCTGGCGACTCCACTAGAGACTTTATGAAACCTAGACTTGAACTCCATGATATGACTTTTATTTTCAATTATATTTTCATTGAATTGCATGCATTGGTGCACTTCAAGTCCCTGTGTTGCCCAGATACCGGTGGGAGCACATGCAAGCCTTTTGTGATGCTACACCTATCTTTACGATACTTTAGAGGCTTTCTGTTGTAACCTTTTAAGATTTTTCAAAAAGGTAGCTCTTCTATCTAGCATTGCTATCTAAGGTTCTCAGACTCCGAAGAGAGGCTATATTAACTCTTCTGATTTCCTAGGATCTTTATTGGTTATGACCCAAAGGACTCTTTGGCAACGTTACCTTGACTTCAACCCCTAGAGTACAGCTAACCTTGTGTATATAGTGAGCTCTAGTACCTTCCAACAATAGGATAAGATGTTCTCCCATTTCTAGGATGTATGATGCCGCTTGTTTGAATAGTGAAATCCTAGATCATTTCTAAGCTAGGACAGGGTAACCCTAGCCCCTATAGGGGTGTTTGTTCTCTTTCCTACTATGTGTTATGGCCAATGGATGGTATCCATACAGGGCTCCTCAGTGTCAGTGGTTCAGGCATTTCAGCTTGCGGGTTTGAGTTCAGTTCTGTTTTTTAGTATGATCAGTTGAGCTGGCATGCTGCCAAATTTGATTAAACGTTCTATTTTTGCAAGGTAGTCGAGCACTATAGCTTCTCAAAGGTCTAATATCCCCCAAGTTCTATGGACTCGCGTTGGTAGACTTTGCAAAAGTACAAATTTGGTTCAGGGTCAGCTAGTGTTAGTTTCTTTGCCACCGGTTACACGAAAAAAAGAAAAAGCTTGATCAACTGTCCAGAATACCCCTTCTCCACCTGCTAGATCATCACCACTCAACTCACTAGAATCAAGGATGGCTCAGATTCCAGAAAATTTAGCAAACATACTATTGGCCCTTCAACGAAGCATGGATACCATTGCCACTACAATTGCTGCCCAAGGTACTACTTTTTCCGTTCAAGGTACTACCATCTAGGGCATCCATTACTCAACCACCTCCGATGACTCATCCAGTTCCACCACCACCTCTACCTCTACCAGCTGACGAGTTCCTAAACTTGACTCACCAGTAGATCTGAGGGTTCCTTTGCAATCATTAGGAGGACCTTTCTCCCATGCATAACCAACAGTGGAGCCTTTCCCCATTGACACCCCTGAACTTGATTCAACTATGTTCAAACTGGCCAAATTTGAAAAAATGTTCAAAAGGTCACAGGGAATTCATTCTATTCTGGACATAGAAGATGGGTATACAAACATAACTATCAAATTACCAGAACGGTTTAAAATGCCACATATTGACAAATTTGATGGAGCTGGTGATCCTATGGTCCATATTCGCTTCTTCTCCGATGTCCAGAAACCCATGGGCTTGACTCGACCTCAAAAACTTTCCTTGTTCGGGAGAACTTTATCTGGTGTAACTGCTATCTAGTATGCTAAATTAGAAGACTTGGTGAAACAAAATTGGAAGGAGTTAGCTGAGGCTTTCACCACCCAATATTTTTACAACACCCAGATGGAGGTAACTGCTAGAGGCAACTCGCCAAGAGTCCAATAAAAGTTTTGTGGCTTTCATCACCAGATGGAGGGAAAAAGCAGCAATGATGACCAACAGACCACTCGAAAAAGACCAAATCCATATGATAGTCAGAAATCTACATGTAAAGATGTTACAAAAAATGATAGTCCTCGCGCTCTTCACTTTTAAAGACTTACATGAAATAGAGGTCCAGATAGAGGATGCCATCAAACAGGGAATCATTGTAGATGATAAGGGACATGTTCGAAAGCCTTTTGGTCACAGTTCCAATGCTACTACTGGTAGTAGTACAGCTATAAGAGCTTCTGAGGTTAATTCAGTTACTACCACCACCTCCAAAATAGACGGCCCATTTGCCAATGCCGGTCTACAAAAAACCAACTTAACCTGAACCACAGCCAGAACCTGTAACCCTCTCTATATGTCCCCAGCCAAAGCTAGGAAAATCTTGACAGAAAGAGGGTATCTCAAGCCTTTGGACCCCCGACCTCTTCTCGATCCTCTCCCAACCAAACATGACCCTACCAAATACTGTGTCTTCCATCAATAACCCAGACATGACCCTGACCACTGTTTTTGCCTTCGCCATGAGATCCAAGACCTCATTGATCATAAGATCATAGCTGTCCCACAACCACTAAAACCCAACGTCACTACCAACCAGTTGCCACCCCAAAAAAATAACCACCTCCTCGCCTCAACCATATCCATACACTCCTACCTACCTTTAACCCTAGTATACACATCATACCTGTCCATCAACCCAAACCTAAGTTATGCATTCCAGAGAGCATTGATTTATGTATGATGGATGCACCTCTAACCCAGCCAAAGCCAAAACAAACCATAGTGGTGGTGGTATTGCAAATTGAGAAAGAAAAGACCTTATTAAGAAAAGGACACAAAGAAGCCATAACCTAAGTACTCGTGATTGAGACTGGAAAACTGCCGGAAGAAAGATATGATCCCAACAAATACATAGTACATGTTGGCCAGTTGAAACTGGAAGTTATCCTGTCTGACTCATGTACCATCAATGTCGTTAGAGAAGATATGCTTGAACAGGGATTAGATGACTTTGCTATTCTAGAAGAAAACTTGGACAATCTCAAATTCTTTGAGGAATTGGACTTGGGAAATGTACAGATTGGCTGGTGGAATCCAAGAAGTTCCAATGCTACTTACGGTTGGGCAAGCGATGTTGAAGGTCCTGATGAGGAAACTAAGGAAAAAGAGGATGAACCAAAAACTGACACCGAAAAGTTTGAAAACAGTGGCAATGAAAGGGGTTCCAAGAGAGAAGAAGAATCAGAAAGTCCACCATAACGTGGGAATGGTTCATGTAGATCCTGACAATTGCCTTTTGATTAATGAAGGCGAATGGTGGAATGATAGTGATCTGCATCTCGCCCACATCGATGATGAATGGGGTAGTACTTTGCCTGATGAGACTTGGTATTCCAAGGAAATTGATGACCTAACTAGGAGTGGTCATTACTTTAAACCTCCACAACTAGACCAAGGTGAGTCCTCAAGCAAAGATACAAACATTGATAAAGAGAAAGAGAAAGAGAAAGAAGCAGAAAAAGACCTGGTTTTAAAACAGCTAAAAAAGATCCAAGCAAACATCTCTGTCTAGGGACTTCTCATGGCTTTCAGAGAACACCGACAAGCAATGCTGTCAACCTTAAACAAGGCCAAGCTATCCATTGAGACAACGCCAGATCAGTTAGAATCTTTCATCACCTAGAGACACGACCCCTATGTTATCATTTACGGACAAAGAGTTACCACCTGAGGGGGTTGGCCACAACAAACCTTTGTATGTGGTCTTGGAGTGTAGAAAGAAGTGGATTCCAGTAGTTTTGATTGATACCAGTTCAGCCATTAATGTGTGCCCAGCAAGGACTGCTTATGCGATCGGGTTAAAGCTGGCTGACTTTATGCCAACAAGCCAACTTATCCAGGCATATGACAACACCAACAGGAATATTATGGAGACTTTCAAGGTCCAGATATTAGTTGTTCCCTCTAAGCATGAGGCAGAATTCCGTGTCATAAATGTCCCGAAAACTTTCAACCTATTGTTAGGCAGGCCCTGGTTGCATAAGATAAGAGCGGTCTTTTCAACTGTACACCAGTTGGGGAAGTACCCGCACAATGGAGGGATTGCCACAGTTTTTGGCAATTCTATGATCCACCCTCCTCTAGAAGTCACAGCGCCAATACTGGAAATACAACATGGGAAGGAAGATGTTTTCCTCTCGGGTTTTACCTTGGTAGAAGCACGGCTAGTGCAGACAATCATGGCAGAAGGGGAGGGTACACATCTGAGTTCTGAGTCAGTCTACATGATGAACAAGCTAGGATACATCCCAGGATCTGGATTGGGAAGGAGTGGCCGACAAAGAACCACAGAGATAACTAAGTTAATCCACAACCCACATGCATTTGGATTGCGATATGAACCAACAACAGAAGACTGGGAGAAGAAAGAGAAAGAAATGAGAGAGCGAATCAATGCAAAAAAGACGGAAAAGAAGTATGAGCTGGTTTATAGGCCAATCCATGGGACCTTGAATGGACGCTTTGTCCGCCAAAGAGAAGACTTCCCTTTCTGTGGTTTTCTTAAGCCCTGGATTGATCAAGTGGAGAGAAAAAGATACCTTGGGGAAGAGATCTTCTTCGATCATTAGCTCTCTAACAGTGAAGAGGAGTGGGTAAATCCTAGTATCGACATCAGACAAGACAGAGAAGTCAGCTCGGAAAGCAGTACAGAGGAAGTCTTGGGTCTAACACTGGCTGATTTACTGACAGAGTCGCATACTAGCACTGGACCACTGAATTTAAGGGATATGACCATTGCCGTGATTGGGGAAGAGGTATCGGCTGATTGCTCAAGCTTCATCGTGGATGTAGTGAATGGCTCACAAATATATTGGCATTTTGAAAAAAGTTGTATTGAGAGTTCTGAATTGGCTGTTGAGTCTGAGTCCGATGGGCCTGTGGGGTTGGAGTCAGATTCGAGTTTGTCTTAGCTGTCTGAGTCTTCTTTTTCTTTCTTTTTTGAGTCTGTTGCAACTTGTGAGCCTGAGGCTTTGAATGAAGATGTTGTGATTTCTGCTTACTTTTCTGTTCCCATAGTTCATAACATTGACAAAAAAATTTCAAAATCTTGATAAAAATGAAGAGGAAAAAATTCCTCAAGCTTTGAAAAATTTAATCAATTGGGAGGAAGAAAGGCGTGCTAAGCCATTAGTGGATGAAATTGTTTCTGTAAATGTGGGTACTGAGAAAGATCCTTGCTTGATCTAGATTGGTTCTACATTGTCTTTGAGGGAATATGAATAATTAGTTGCGTTATTAAAAGAATTCAAAGGTGTTTTTGCGTGGTGCTATGAAGACATGCCAGGAATTGACCCTGAGATTGTACAGCATAGGATCCCTCTCGACCTTGAGGCCCGACCTGTCAAACAGAAGCTTCACAGAATTCGTCCGGATTAGGCCTTGAAATTTAAATAAGAGGTTACCAAGCAAATCAATGTTGTGTTTTTGCTCGTATCAGAATATCCTACTTGGTTAGCCGATATTGTGCCAGCTCCGAAGAAAGATGGCAAAATCCAAGTTTGTGTTGACTTCTGGGATTTGAATAAGGCTAGTTCGAAGGACAATTTTCTATTGCCACATATTAGCGAATTGCTAGACTTCACTGCAGGGCATGCCTTACTGTTATTCATGGATTGTTTTTCAGGGTATAACTAGATCCTTATGGCTTCAAAGGATCGAGAAAAGACTGCATTTACCACACCATGGGGGACATATTGCTATAGGGTTATGCCATTCGGTTTGAAGAATGTTGAGGCCACTTGTCAGAAAGCCGTTACCACTCTTTTGCATGATATGATCTACAAGGAAGTTGAGGTGTATTTAGATGACATGAATGTCAAATCCAAAGATCAGGAAAGCCATTACACTGTATTGAAGAAATTCTTTGAGAAAATTAAAGAATACAGGCTAAGGTTGAATCCACAGAAAGGCACCTTTGGGGTAACTGCGAGCAAGATGTTGCGATTTTTTATCACACAGCGGGGAATCGAAGTTGATCTATCTAAAATTAAGGCTATCTTAGAAATGTCGCCACCAATGACTAAAAAAGACGTGCAGGGTTTTCTGGGAAAGGTGCAATTCATAAGGAGGTTTATTTCAAAGCTAACCTTGACTTGTGAACCACTGTTTAGTCTTCTAAAGAAAGGGAAGAAGTTCTAATGGGATAATCAATGTCAATTTGAGCTCGAGCAAGTCAAGCAGTATTTGCAAAATCCACATGTGTTATCACCACCTGAGCCAGGGAACCCACTGATCCTGTACTTATCAGTGACCGAATCAACTATGGGATGTATGCTTGTACAAGAGTCGGATAAGAAAGTGGAGAAGGCCATCTATTACTTAAGTAAAAAGATGCTTGAATATGAGACCTGCTATACTCCTCTGGAAAAAAGCTTGCTTAGCATTGGTAAGGGCCACCAAGAAGTTGAGACACTACCTTTTAGCTCACTCGGTAATTCTGGTTTCAACATTAGACCCAATCAAATATCTCTTTAAGAAACCAGCACTTACTGGTAGGCTAGCTCGTTGGTTGCTTTTACTTTTCGAATTTGACCTTAAGCATGGCACTCGCAAATCTATCAAAGGAACGTAGAATTTTTGGCTGATCACCCAATTGAATGAGGAGAAGGTATGGAGTACTCATTCCCAGATAAAGAGGTTATGCAGATAGAAGAAGACACTTGGAAGTTGTACTTCAGTGGAGCATCCAATCAATTTGACTATGGGATAGGCGTGTTGCTCATAGCACCGATGATTCCCATATCCCTTTAGCTTTCAAACTCCGATTCAGGGTATCCAACAACAAAGCAGAGTATGAGGCGTGCATTGTTGAATTGGAAGCAGCCCTGGAACTAGGGGCAATAAGGTTGGATGTGATTGGGGACTCGAACTTGGTCGTCTCTCAAGCCAACGGAGATTGGAAAGTTAAAGAGGAAAACGTAAAAGTCTATCATGAGACCTTGGACATGTTGATCCTGTGGTTCGAAAAACTGACTTTTACACACCTGGTAAGAGAGAACAACTGATTTGTTGATGCGTTGACAATCCTAGCATCAATGTTAGATATACCGGTCAGGGTCAAGATGCGCCTGATCCTTATAGAACAAAGGTACGCCCCCGCATATGAAATGATAGCCGTAACGGAAGAAGTTCAAGATGAAAACCCTTGGTACTTTGATATTTGGATTTTTTTGAAAAATGGTACATGCCCAAAAGGGGCAAATGCCAAAGACAAAAGGGGGATACAGCGTCTGGCCACTCTACTTGTCATTTATGGAGATAAGCTATAGAAGAGAGGGCATCTGGAAATGCACAAGCTGTGTGTAGAGAAAGAAGAGGCAAAGCGTGTTATGGAAGCCATCCATGGAGGAGAGTGTGGAGTCCTTATGAACAGTATAATGCTAGCCAAAAAAATCCTTAGACAAGGATACTACTGGTTAACTATGAAGAGTGATTGTATTAACTTTGTTAGGCGATGCCACAAATGTCAAATCCATGCCAATCGCATGAACATCCCGCCATCCAAACTCTACCATATGACTTCGCCTTGGCCTTTCTCAGTTTGGGGCATAGATGTCATCGAGGCAGTCACACTGAAGGGTTCAAATGGGCATCAATTCATCTTGGTTTCCATTGACTGTTTTACCAAGTGGGTTGAAGTATAGTCATATTCAGTGTTGAAAACATCACACATGGCCAAATTCATCAGGAACAACATCGTCTGCAGATATGGGGTACCAAACAAAATAATTTCAGACAATGGTTCACACTTCAGGGGAGAAGTGATAGTTCTACTTGAAAAATATAACATGGTTTTTCACAAGTCATCAACATACAGGCCATAAACCAATGGAGCCATTGAAGCTGCAAATAAGAACATCAAAACCATTTTCCATAAGACGGTGGAAACCTACAGAGATTGGCCAGACAAACTGCCTTTTGCACTTTGGGGGTACAAGACATCAATCCGAACGTCTACAGGGGCAACTCATTACTCTTTGGTATATGGAATGGAGGTTGTTTTGCCGATTGAGTTGGAAGTGCCTTCATTGAGGACTATAGTTGAATATTAGATAGCAGAAGCTAATTGGCAACAAAATCGATTTGAGAAACTGATGCTATTTGATAAGCGAAGATTGAAGGCGTCATACCACATTCAGGGGTATCAACGTAGGATTGCCAGAGCATTCTACAAAAAGGTCAGATCTAGGAATTTGAGGGAATGAGATGTAGTGTTGAAGCACAATCGAGCTGCTATCTTTGACTCTGGGGACAAGTTCAGACCTAATTGGACGGGTCCCTACATCATCAAGTCAATCTGGTCAAGGGGAGTGGTCATTCTTGTAGATTTGGATGGTTTGGAGTTCTTACAGCCAATTAACATGGACAAGCTGAAGAAGTACTACCCTTGAGAGGTTCACTGGGCCGAAAACCTGGAAGAGCGACCCAGGCAAAAGTTAGAGTAGAAAAACAAAAACAAAAACAAAAGAAATATGAAAAAAATAGAAAAATGAAAACCTCACAAGGTTGAAAACCCAAAAAAGCAGTTTTGACAAAATTTAGAGCACAAAATGAGAGTGTCAATACCCGAGTAAACCTTAACCAGAAATACGTATGGCATGATTCCTATATTTGGGATGCGTAGGTAGCTTTATCTTGAAGTTCGGCCCCAATCATTTTTCGACTCACTTATCCCGTCCATGTTTGATTGGTGTATCTTTATTCGACTTGGCTATCCATATTTGATTGGCTAGTCCCGATTTGATTCAGTTGTCCTATTTCTTCTTCCTGACGGGTTCAGTTGCAAGACGAATTCAGTTGTACATCTCAATGGTTGATTTCATGTTGATCGAGTAGTGGTCATTTGCGAAAATAGATTTTGAGGACTTTTAATGAAGTTCACTGATTTTCTCAAAACTTATTCCATTTTTACAAAACTTAGACCATTCTTTGGACCAAAAAGAGAAAATTTTTAGTGCTCATAATTTGGTTCACATGATTTCAAGGCAAAAAATGAAACAAGTGTGCCAATTTACCTGTTATGTTGATCAAAATCACATTAGTAGAAAGGAAAAACAAAAACAAAAATGGGGCAAAGTAATGAATTAGGGGCACAGTCGAGTCAAGTTTTCTATTCTTTACCTGCACTTCAAGTTCTTATCACCTTAATGAAGCAATCGCCAGAAAATGCACAGTAGTTGCCCCCGACGATGCTTTTCTGTCTGGTGGTCGACTAGTGTTGCTCTATTTTGCGTTCATTTTGCTCCAACAAGCACAAAGGGGTATGTTTTGGGATTGTTTTGGCTTCATTTTCATTTCGTTAAGTTCGGTTTTGTGTTTTGGTCAATGATAAGCTCAATATTCAATTTAGAATTCACTAAAATTCAGCCATTTTAAAGTTCAAAATTCAAAACAAAATGATTTTTATGCTCAGTGTTGCGCCATTCATGCCATCTGAATTTGTAGAACAAACTCATGTTATTAATGCCAGGCATCAACCCCAAGAGAGTTGAAGCTATAGGTGTCCACTCCAAAACAAAAAACCAAAAACAAAAACAAAAAAAAAATACAAAAAGAAAAAAAACAAAAACAAAAAACAGAAAGAGTAGCATTTTCTTAGTTTTCCGGCAGTGGCCCGGCGGCAAAGATTACAACTGGCTTCATTGCCTGACTTTACCATCAGTTGCCTCGCTTTATCTTTACTACTTCAAAGCTCTTGAGGACTCTGCCTCGGCCTTGGTAGAGCTTTCGAAGGATATTATTCCTCGTCGGCCATAAAATTGGTTGAGCAAAGGAACTCCGAATCGGGCTGCAGAAGTGGCCTGTCGTTTCAGCTCTTTGTTCTGCTTTTTTAGGGCACTAATTTCTACTCGAGAGTTGTGCAGTTAACTGATGTACATCAAATGTCTTGTTTTGCAGTCGACGAGACAAGTTAGAGACTGCAGTCACGGTCTCCACACATGACCTCAGCAAATACGAGTTAGCTTCGATGTCAAACTGTGTCGCCATTATTTGCTTAACTGACATCGCTAAAAAATTGAAAACAAGGAAAGGAGGAGGACCCGCAATTGAGGTTCAGGGGAGTCAGAATCAGTCATCTCTATCATGGACTTGTTTAGGTCTGGAAAAAGAGTGAGAGAATCATGTGAAGATGCCATGACAGAAGAGAGTAATGTAAAAGAAAGGGGTTGTAGAGTGGTGGCAGAGAAAGTTTGTAAGCCTGCAAGAGATTCAGAGCTAAAGAAACATTGGGACAAGGCGTTGAAGAATCGGGCAGCTTGTCGGTCAGGTGTCCCGATTGTTGAAATCGTGCGCCAGACACGACGCTCGAAGAAGATGAAGAAAGAGAGAGAGAGGCAAAAACAAGAGAGGAGCGAGAGATACGTATATGTATATGTAGGTGTACATGTGTATGTGTGTGTATATATATTATGTACGTATATGTCTGTGTACATGTAAATATTTATATATTTTGTCTGTATATGTATATAGTTTGCCTATGTGTATACGTATACGTTTGTAATATGTATTTTGCATCTCATCCTACCTTTGCTCTTTTCATGTGAAACATGTTAGGATTTAATATTTACCTGGTTAAAACCTTCCCTCTCTCCGTATGAGATACGGTTAGGTATACCTGTTGGTTACACCACCTTTGCTTCTTTCACGTGAAACATATTAGGATTTAATGTTTACCTGGTTAAAACCTTTCCCCTCTCCGTATGAGGTATGATTAGGTACGCCTACTAGTTATACCACCTTACTACCTTTGCTCCTTTCACATGAAACATGTTAGAATTAGATGTTTTCTCGATTAAAACATTCCCTCTCTCCATATGAGATACGGTTAGGTATGCCTATAGGTTACACCGCCTTTTCTCCTTTCACATGAAATGTGTTAGGATTTTATATTTACCAGGTTAAAACCTTCCCCCTCTCTGTATGAGATACGATTAGGTATGCTTGTTAGTTACACCACCTTTGCTCCTTTCACGTGAAATGTGTTAGGATTTGACATTTACCTGGTTAAAACCTTCACCCTCTCCGTATGAGATACGGTCAGGTATGCCTGTTGGTTACACCACCTTTTCTCATTTCACGTCAAACGTGTTAGGATTTGATGTTTACCTGGTTAAAACCTTTCCTCTCTCCGTATGAGATATTGTAAGGTATGCATGTTGCTTACACCCCCTTTGCTCTTTTCACGTGAAATGTGTTAGGATGTGACATTTACCGAGTTAAAATCTTTCCCCTCCAGTACAAAATACGATTAGGTACGTCTGTTGGTTATACCACATTTTCTCCTCTCACGTGAGACGTGTTTGGATTCGTTCACTATTTCTCCTCTCGCGTGAGGCACGTTTGGATTCGTTCACTATTTCTCCTCTCACGTGAGATGCGTTTGGATTCATTCACTATTTCTCCTCTCGCGTGAGATGCGTTTGGATTTTTTTCACTATCTCTCCTCTCGCGTGAGATGTGTTCGGATTTGTTCACCATTTTTCCTCTTGCGTGAGATGCATTTGGATTTCAAGTTCACCTTTCTCCTCTCGCATAAGACGCGTTTGGATTTGTTTACCATTTCGTGTGAGACACGTTAGGTTATTGATTTACTCGGTTAAAAACATTAGGTACACTTGGTATTCACACCATCTTTTCTCTTTTCGCGTAAGACGCGTTAAGCTATTGATTCACTCGGTTAAAAATATTAGGTGTGCCTGGTGTTCACACCATCTTTTCTCCTTTCACGTGAGATGCATTAGGTTGTTGATTTACTCGGTTAAAAACATCAAGTGCGCCTAATGTTCACACCATCTTTCCTCATTTTGCTTGAGATGCGTTAGGTTGTTGATTTACTCGTTTAAAAACATTAGGTGCGCTTGGTGTTCACACCATCTTTCCTTCTTTCGTGTGAGACGCGTTAGGTTGTTGATTTACTCGGTTAAAAACATTAGGTGTGCCTGGTGTTCACACCATCTTTCCTCTTCTCGTGTGAGACGTGTTTGGATTTCAAGTTCATCATTTGTGTTGTGGTACATTTGTATGCGATGCACCCCTATTTCATTTGTGCGGTATGCACATTTGTATGCGATGCCCCTCTTTCTTTCATTTGTGCAGTATTCACATTTGTATGCGATGCACCCCCTTTTTCATTTGTGCGGTATGCACATTTGTATGTGATGCACCCTCTTTTATTTCATATCATTTAAATGAGGCTTGCCTCACGATGTATTACATCTTGCATTGTACACATTATGCGTTTCCAAAATAAAAGAAGAAAAAGAAAAAAAAAAATCGACTTTCACTTGCATTAGCATATCAATTGCATAGTTACATGTTGCATCGCTTGGCTACAATTTACTTACATCACCATTTGACACAGTTTATACTGGCTCCCACTTTTTGGGTTGTAAAAACCACTTGTTTGTACTGGCTTTTTTTCGGGATGATGAAACTATCCCTTTCTCGGGTTGGCAGTCTAAACCATTATTGGTTCATACCTCCACTTTCTTAGGTTGTTGGTTAAGACTATCCCTTAGTTAATACCTTCTTTGTTTTGGGACCATTCATTGGTTACATTTTGTTATCGTACATGGATGTCTTCAGATTGTATCCCTTGTTATGCTTCATATTACTTGTTGTGTTGCATTAGTCATGTACTTTTTCAAAAAAGACAAAAAAAAAAAAAAAGAGTTCAATTTTCAATTGCGTATCATTTCCATTCTGCCCCTAAACAACGCTTGTTTGATTCCTTGCAAAGGGATATGTAGGTAACCTTCGGGATCAACCAACTGCATTTGCATCTTGTTTGTTTGCCCAAGTCTTACGGCCTTGTCAAAAGGGTCATCTTCGGGCTTTGACATTCACTCACGTCAAGAAATGACTTTGAGCTTTGTCAAAGAGGGGCAACTGTAGATACCCCATTTTGACTGGCCCTAAGACTTGGGCGCTTTCTTTTGATTACCCTATGATGACAAAACAAGAAGGTGTTTCTCACAGGACCCTCAATAAGACAACTTAGAATTTGATCCTTGTTTCTAACCCTAAAGAACCATAAATTACCTTTCCAAGGGTATAACTTGACCTCAGGGTTGCATCTAGAATGGTTCGCTTAGCTAGGATCAACCTTCATTGCACTTCCGAGGGCCTTACTGAAAAATTCTCTCGAAATCTAGGTTACAGCATAATTCTTTGAAGCTTCTGGGCCAAAATGTAATTTTCAAAACTCAGGGAATATTCTATTATGTGAGGGAATATTTTGTTAAGTCAGGGAATATTCCGTCCATATACAGAATATTCTGTCAATGTTGACTGTGACGATGGCGTGGCAGTCTTGCTGACATGGCATGACTGGATTAGTCCTTACTGTTGATGTGGCACTGACTTATCTTACCAAAAAAAAAAAAAAAGAAATGAATATAAGGAATGTTGGTGAAGGGGTTTGAACCCCAAACCTAAGACTCCACACTCAACACCTTAACCACTCTACCAAAGCTTTACTTTGTGTTATATTTCCCCTCAAATAATATTTGACCATTTCAAACCAGTAGGCAGAGAAGTTATATTTTTTGCATTTTTTTTTTTTTTGTGTGTAGGACACTCCCCTACCCCATTGGCTGACCCATATATCACCAAATACATACCTAATCATTCTCTAATGTCAAAAAGAGGTTTTGTTTACATCTATAAAGGAGTATCCCATGCAACCACCTTGAAAATTTGTCACCTTCTTTTTGACCTTCACTCTCCCTCATTGCCTATATAGAACGATCAAATTGCAAGAGAGACAGAAGACCATGAAATTGAAGAAAAAAAAGGTGAAAAAAGAGAGAAAAATTGAGTTTTTGAGCCAAAAACACTCATATCTTCCATACACACCCCATACCTTCCATACAAACTGAAATTCCATCTTTCCTACACCCAAAACTCCTCCAAAAATTCTTCAGTAGTGATTGATCAGAGGAAAGAGTGAGTATTGTTGAAAGTGAGAAAAAAAAGAGAGTTAGCCACTTTTCCACCATACGTACCCAGAGTTCCATTCTAGTTTCGAATTGAGCATTGAGAAAATACTTCCTAAACTTAAGGGTGATTAAGAGGAAGTTTGGAAATCAAAAAGTTCAATATTTCTTCGGAAGGTGAATTTTAAGTCTTTCATTTTTTTTATATTTTCTATCTCATATTTTTTTTTTTTTTTTTGCTTCTTATTTCATAGTGTTTTATTATAATTCAAGTGGTTTGTTTGTCTCATATTTATTAATTTTTTTTTGCTTCTTATTTCAAAGTGTTTTGTTATAATCCAAGTGATTTGTTTATCTCATATTTATTTTCTTACTTTATATTTCATAGTGTTTTGTTATAATTCAAGTGGTTTGAAGTGTTTAGTTATAATCCAAGTAGTTTGTTTATCTCATATTTATTTTCTTACTTTATATTTCATAGTGTTTTGTTATAATCCAAGTGCTTTGTTTATCTCATATTTATTTTCTTACTTTATATTTCATAGTGTTTTGTTATAATCCAAGTGGTTTGTTTATCTCATATTTATTTTCTTACTTTATATTTCATAGTGTTTTGTCATAATCCAAGTAGTTTGTTTATCTCATATTTATTTTCTTACTTCTTATTTCATAGTGTTTTATTATAATTCAAGTGGTTTGTTTATCTCATATTTATTTTCTTACTTTTTATTTCATAGTGTTTTATTATAATCTAAGTGGTTTGTTTATCTCATATTTATTTTCATACTTTATATTTCATAGTGTGTTGTTGTAGACGCGCCCGTGTGGGGCCCTCGCCACAGTTCGGACTCGATCTTTGTTTGCGGTTCTTAATCTGAACCAAAGAGTCCAAATCCGGCAAATCGTTTTGAGAAACAGATTTTTGAAAAGAAGTGCCAAACATGGACTGCTTTGCCAAATACAGAGTCGCCACCTAAATATTTTTTATGGGAAATTTAGGAAACCCTGACTCGGTGCCGAAGGCCACATGTCCGTCATCACCGGAGTTGTCTCGGCTCGGGAGCTAGGATACGATTGGGGAAGGTCAGCTATGAGCATCCCCTCTCGCCCGATCCGAAGATCGGCCTCTACTAACCGTGATATCCATTTTTGAAAACTTTATGTGTTCTTATTCCATTTATTAGCCTAGCGTTACTATGTTATGCGCGCAACAAACAAGTATAGACTAGATTGTCTAATTTGGAAATAAGCATTGCATATCCGTTTGTTTTGAAAAGCGTTTCGGAAATTGCCACTCACAAGTAGGCTAAAACACGGATTTCAACGCGTTTTTCCAACTCAAACAATCCAACCTTCACCCACAGGCATTCAAACAGTTTATCTCATATAAGCATCTAGCCACATGGTAAGCATACTGTCATGATAGTATTCACACGCATGCGAGACATACACACACTCACGCACACTTATTACAGATAAATAAAAGGGAAGAAAGACGTGAGGTTGGAAGACATACACACACTCACGCACACTTATTACAGATTTGCCCTCGCTCGGAGGGACCAAATAAATAATACAAATTAATTAACTACGCAAGCTAATTAATATTACAAATTGCCTAATTAATTGACAAATTAACTAAGCTAGGAAAAACAGTAAACCGCCTCGGGAGGAGGGCCAGATGCAGTGCGTGCTCGGGTCTTGCTCAGAATCGCACCGCTATGCATAGTCTGCCTCTGTTTTCCTTCTTTTACTCCTCTGGAGGCTGCCAAAACCTGTGGATTGCTTCTCTGGATACTGGACATCACCACCGGCTGAACAGAATTGCCACCGGCAGCAAATTGTGGTCATCGGAACAAAATGAAGCTATCGGCAGAAAAATAATTGCCGGTCGGCAATGTAAACTGCCGGTCGGCACAGAATGCCTGCAGAACCTGCAACTCACAGCAGCAGAGGACAGAACTTGCATGGCAATACAATTCAAGCGATGTATGCACTAATCATGCCCCCTATCATGTTTGTGACTCAAAGGGGCATGTGTCTCGATTCTCGGACCGCCAATCACGCATTTTCATGCATGACGGCCCAAAGAATCAAGTGTGCAACTTTCATGTCAAATGAAATGCAAACCAAACAAATAAACCAAAGCCTAATTCCTATCACCAAGTCAAGGAATAAGGCATGCATGCAAGATGTAATGCAACCTAGGCATGCAAGCTAAGGATGCAACATGGCATGGCAAAACACTTATGCAAGCAAACAAGCAAACATGAGGCAATGCAAATTAATGGAAAGATGGACTTACATATAATTTAGGCAACTCTAAATAGGCCTAAAACAATGGCCAAAGTGACCAAAATAAGGGACTAAACACATACACACATGCACATGTTAAGGGTTAACACTTGGGCACAAATGGGACAACTCTCAAACACATTTGAAAGGGGTATAACATGGACTAATGGCATGCAAGGTAAGCATTGAAAATCATGTTAAGATGGTGTCAAACCAAGCAACAAGATAGGCTAAACATTAGCATGCAAATGGTCCAAGTACTTGAAGCAAGTCAAAGGGGCTTAAACCATAGCTAAGCCAACCAAGCCTCACAAGGCTAAGAGGACTTAAAATAGGTTCAAGACAGACCTAGACCATGCAAAATGGACTCTTAGATGGCATCTAAGTGGCTCAAATTCAAAGGCATGTGCAATGGCCAAAACATGGAGCATACTACACAAGCTTCCAAAGCATTAAAGATGCGTCCAAGGTAAACATATAGGCATGCAAATGGGACTGAAATGACATGGTGGATGGTTCCAAATCACCAAATCAATGCAAAAATGTCATCATATACATTCGCATACTTAAGGCCAACAAGCCGGAATGCAAAGGGGCTATACTAAGCATGCCAAATCCGACCCAAACAACTATGGACAGAACTAAGACATGGCAAAATATGCACAAAACCTTCACAAAACTAAGCCTAAAACATGCTCTAACAAAGGCTAACAACCTAAGGCATATTAAGGCAATAACATGGCATTACATGGTAGGTATGCTAAGCATGCATGGTGTACCAAAACCAACACACAACAAGGTTATATCATGGCATAATAAGCATGGAAAACAGCCAAGACATGACCAATACACACTCTAACATGATGCTCTCTCAAGAGGCCAAAAGGGGTCCATTTCAAGGACAACAAGGAGAGGGGGTGGCCCTCTCCTTTTGGAGACTTCAAGGCACCATCTCCACCACTGAAATCCCTCAAGATTTCAGTGGTGAAGAGGCGCAAACACCAAAGTCTCGAAACTTGCTCAAAATGGCACAAAATGAGGCCTTTCCAGACCTAAGAGGGGTCAAACACCCTCAAACCACAAAACACTCTTAATAAACAATCAAGAGGGCTTAAAAACAGAACGTTTTTGTATTATACACTAAGCACAAAAACAGTTCAAAGATAGGCAAAAACAAGATGCAAAAATGGGAAATAAAAGGGAAGTTTCTCACCCTTGTAGACCACCTTCACAAATGATGCTCCAATGGCCCTCCTTGGCTTGAATCCAACACCAAAACACCAAAATCAGCCCCTTAGAACCTCAGGGGCCAAAGGAAGGTGAAACACTAGGTGTTTGTGGGCAATAGTATGGACTAAAACACCTAGAACACAAAGAGAGAAAAAGAGAGATAGAGTGTGTATCTAACCCTAACCCTAAAGCCAGAGCTTCTCTCTGTGTTCTCTCTCTCTAAATGTCTAAAATGTCTAACCCTTGCAACAAGAGAGAAGACCCTCTCTTATAGAGCTTCTTGTCTTGTAAAGCTTACAAGACAAGCTTCTAAAGAGGGAGATCCCTCCATACACTGTATGGAGGGGAGCCAAATGCAAGACAACTGTGACAAAATATCTGCAAAAGCAGATGCACAGTAGTCGGCCGGCCAAAAATGCCATTTTGGCAAAAAAGAATGCCGACCGGCAACAAAAGGTGCCGACCGGCAAAATACATTGCCGATGGCAGCAAAAACCAGCCGGTGGCCTCTAGCCACTGCCGGTGGTGTGTGGGGATGCCTCACAAAGCATTCCCTGCCCCTCTAAGGCAAAACACAAGTGTTTGGTGCAAAACCAGACACTAAACAGTCGAGTTCGGAGATCCTGAGGCAAGGCGCGTAGCCGAGACCTCCGGGAACTCCAAACGAACACAAACATGGATAATCACCAAGTGTTCCAATGGTGACGTCCAAGTCTTGAGGACGGTCAAAAATGGGGTGTCTACAGTTGCCCCTCTTTGACAGAACTCGAAAGTCATAACAATGACGGGAGTGAATGTCAAAGCCCAGAGACGACCCATTTTTGACAAGGCCGAAGACTCAGACAAACATGCAAGACAAACAAGATATGAACCCGAAGGCAGGGGCAAAATGCAAGACAATGCACGAAGCCGAACACAACTTATGATCATGCAAAGAAAGCTGTAATGAAGCACACATGCGACAATTTTAAGCTAGCATACACCGAACTACACTACAATGCAGAAGGGATGTAAGAGAATTATGCAATTCTCAATACATCTCACTCGGAGGATACAATACCTGTGCGGCTCGTCTGGTTGCACCAGCCTCAAATGAACCGTACATACAATATCGTGCCTGAAAAGAAAAAAAACTTAACAGGTACAATATCGTTAGCAACATGCATGACAATGCAAGAATGGATGCAAAATGATATGCAATATATATAAAACAATGTATAAACAATGCAAATAAAGATGTAATGTAATTGAAACAATGCAAGCTATATGCAAAGCAATCGAATCACGATCCAATCACGAGTGGTTCGAAACCACACCTATGTCAAATAGATTGATGGAGGTAACAAGTCTGTCTACCATAGAACGGTCAACTGAACTATGAGCATCGTAGACAGACACAAGAACAAGTATTGGGGGGGAATTGACACAAGTGGGGAAACGACCCGCTGGAGAAAGGACAATGATCCTAATGCCGGATGCAAAAATTACACTACAATGCAATATATATGGATATGTTGGGGAGGTGGCAATGGATATGGCACGCGGGCCAAACCAAATCTTGCCTAGGTAGGGCATGTACGCATACAAGCCACATCTAGCATAGAACGGTCTACTGAACTATGCTTTGACACGAGAAGTATGGGCACATACCAGACCAAGCTCAACATGGAAAGGCGCAAGCCATAGATGGAAGGTGTGATGCAATGAATGCATGCGATCTAAAATGCAATGGATATGGATATTTGCAATGGATATGGCACGCGAGCCAAACCAAATCTTGCCTAGGAAAGGCATGTACGCGTACGAGCCATGTCTAACACAGAAAAGGTGCCGCAACCCTCAAACCAACATACCAGCGTGAAATAGGCGCGTACACATGCAGAACTGTGTTTTAACGTGAAAAGTAAGGGCACATACCATACCAAGCTCAACATGGAAAGGCGCAAGCCATAGATGGAAGGTGATGCAATGCATGAATGCAATCTACAGTGGGATGGATATGGCACGCTGGCCAAACCAAATCTTGCCTAGGTAAGGCATGTACACAAACAAGCCGTGGCTAACATAGAACGGTCCACTGAACTATGCTTTGACACGAGAAGTATGGGCACATACCAAACCAAGTTCAATCATGGAAAGGCGCGAGCCATAGGTGGAGGTGATGTAATGAATGCATGCAAACTACCATGCAATATTTACAAATATGCAATGGAATGGATATTTACAAAATGCATGACAATGCAGTATGATGCAATCTACTGGGGAAAATGCAATGGATGCATGCAAGCTATAATCGAAATGCAATACAATGCACTATGATGCAACGACTATGATTGCGACTTTCCCTATCTTACCAACAGGGCAATATACTAGGTTGGTTCAGTATCCAGAACTGAGGCGCCGACATGCTGCCTCAATCTATGGGGCTTCCATACAAATTTCAAGCCGAGGATACACCCTTGGGTATTTAAACCAGACTTTAGTCTCGGAACTCCCGAACCTTTGCGTTCTAGGCATAAGCCGTTCGAACTCTAGTTTCCACCGTCCCAGTTGGTCTTCTAGGAACTCACCGCAAACATAGGCAGGTGGCTTTACCAGACCACCAAAAGTCGTTCGGGCACGACAAACACCAAAGGAATTGCACCTTCAGAGGATTTAGGGTCTCCTGGACCGGGATGCAAAATGTATGCATGATAATGCATGCGTTTTTGTTTTTTTTTTTTGTTTTTGAAATGCAAATGATATATAAAATGCATGTTGCATGGAATGCGTGACAACACGCGGCTTAAGATATGCACGGCAATGCAACCGAACTGCGAACATCAATGTGCCGAAGGTTTTGCACCTCCCAAGGATTTAAGGTCTCCTAGACCGTGCATGTTTAAGGTCTCGCCAGACCACTGCAATATGCATGACAATGCAAGAATGAGGCACGCATGCCACATGGAATGTAAACTGATACAATTGGACTTATACGCCATGAAAAACTGTGCACATCAATGCACCGAAGGTTTCGCACCTCCCAAGGATTTAAGGTCTCCTAGACCGTGCGTATTTAAGGTCTCGCCAGACCAACACAATATGCACGACAATGCAAGAATGAGGCACGCATGCTAATGCTAATGACGACACACATGCCAGCGAAAATGTGACACGCATGCCGATGCAAATGAAGCATGATGCAAGATGATACAAATGAGACACGCGTGCCTCATAAGATGCAAAATGATACAAGTGTGACACTCATGCCACACGGAATGTAAAATGAAACAAATGAGACGCGCATGCCTCATAAGATGCAAAATGATACGAGTGTGACACGCATGCCACACGGAATGTAAAATGAAACAAATGAGACACGCATGCCTCATAAGATGCAAAATGATACAAAAGTGACACGCATGCCACACGGAATGTAAAATGAAACAAATGAGACACGCATGCCTCATAAGATGCAAAATGATACAAGTGCGACATGCATGCCACACGGAATGCAAAATGAAACAAATGAGACACGCGTGCCTCATTAGATGCAAAATGATACAAGTGTGACACGCATGCCACACGGAATGTAAAATGAAGCAAATGAGACACGCGTGCCTCATTAGATGCAAAATGATACAAGTGTGACACGCATGCCACACGGAATGCAAAATTTTGAAAATTGGACTTATACGCTACGCGAAGCCGGTTTATATTCAAAACAATGTAATGTACTAACAAGTACAAGTGAGGTGCGCAAGATAGCGCGAGAGGATGCATGCAAGATGCAAGTAAGGTGCACAAAACAGTGCGATGCGCAAGAAAGCGCGAGTGATTTTGAAATGCACAAGACAGTGCGATGCGCTAAACAGCGCGATTGAAATGCGATGCACAAAACAGTGCGATGCGCTAAACAGCGCGATTGAAATACAATGCACAAAACAGTGCGATGCGCTAAACAAAGCGAATGTAAACTGCACAAAAAAGTGCGATGCGCTAAACAGCGTGAATGATTTGCAATGCACAAAACAGTGCGATGCGCTAAACAGCGCGATTGAAATACAATTCACAAAACAGTGCGATACGCTAAACAGCGCGAATGCAAACTGCACAAAACAGTGCGATGCGCTAAACAGCGCGATTGAAATGCAATGCACAAAACAGTGCGATGGTTTTTGAAGTGCACAAGACAGTGCGATTGAAATGCAATGCACAAAACAGTGCGATACGCTAAACAGCGCGATTGAAATGCAATGCACAAAACAGTGCGATGCGCTAAACGGCGCGATTGAAATGCGATGCACAAAACAGTGCGATGCGCTAAACAGCGCGATCGATTTGAAATGCATATGAGGCAACTTTTGAGCTTTTGTAAAAGCTAAAAGGATACAAAAAGGATACACCTTGCACGAATTCGAGTGCCACGTATAGAAGATACGATCTGAGGTCACAACGGAGGCCGGTTGAGCGTCGGGGATGCACTTTCTTGCACTTTCTTGAGCTATGAAGACCAAAAACTACTCATATGGCCTAAACAAGGCTGTGGGAACACCACCGGCCCGGAGGGGAATCCACCGGCTGTCCATCGGCTGAAAAAGAATACCATCAGCACAATATTATGCCGGCCGGCACCAAATATTGCCGACCGGAAAAAAGTTGCTGAGTCGGGGCAGATTCGACAATTCACCACGGGTGTTTTAAAATAGGGTTTCAAACCCTAATTTCCTACTTCCTCTTCCGCCGAAAACTCACACACTCTCTCTCTAGAGCGATTTCTTCTCATCTTTTCTCCGTTTCTTCGCGTTCTACGCCCGTTTCGTCGTCGGATTCGCAATTTTCTTCGCGTTTCGGACATTTTCAACCGAACAAAACTTTGTTTCGGTGCCTCGTTTGCCGTTCCCACCTTTTTGGGGTTTGTTCCCCTCGCTTTCCTCTTGATTTCCGTACCATTTCCACATCCCGGCCTTTCCGGTCATTTTTGACCTTCTCGGGAGCTGACTTTTTGGTTGACTCTTCGTATTCTAGCCCGATTTTCCTTCCTCCGGCTATTTTCTCATCATTCTCGACATGGCGGACGACATTCCACGCGGCGGGACTCCCCCGGACCACGAGATGGATCCCGGGGTCGAGCTCCTACCTTTGAGCGAGCGCCCGTTCGACCCGGCGACCTACCGGCCGGCGATCCATGTTCTACCCCCCGACGAACTCCGCCAGTTCAGGAGTTTCGAGAGGCACGTGCCACCCGAGCTATTACTGTGCGAGCCTACCTCTCACCTGTCCTTCGGCACTTTCGAGGTAACTCTTTTTCCTCTACTTTACTTTCTGCAATATAGGGCACAAAAACTGTCATAGCTTATTTATGCTCTTTAACTGCTTTAGCTGATATGCCGTATACCGTAGTTGACTGTAAACATACACATAACTGATATCTGCTTGAAACTGACACATGCACACACACTGCACTGGCCCTGAATCACCCAAACACACTGTATTTCACTGCATACATACTGGTACCCAACATTTGCTTGAATCTGTCAAACTATGCACACATGCTATACTGTACTGAACCACCCGAACACGCTGACGCATCACACGTATTTCACTATAAGCACACCGGCACCCGGTATTTTTTTTTAGATCTGTTAAACTTGCACGCATGCTACATCTGTACTGAACCACCAAAACACGCTGACACATCACACGCCGTAGTTCACTGTAAGCACACCGGCACCCGGTATCTGTTTAAATTTGTCAAATTTGCACGCATGCTACACTTACTTCGAACCTCCCAAACACGCTGACGCATCACACGCTGTAGTACACTGTAAGCATACCAGCACCCGGTATTTGTTTCAATTTGTTAAACTTGCACGCATGCTACATCTGTATGCTTCTTAAAACTGCATTTTGAATGTTGTTTTGCAATTATTATCTTCTGTTTACAGGGAGATTCCCATACCATCCGCGGGTATGGGAACACTGGCGCTCGGGAGTGGTACGACGAGCTTCCTGACGCGGTCCGTCGCATAGTGGACCAGGCGGGCTTCGGCGCCTTCTGCCGAGGACTCTCCAGGCTTACCACATGCAGACCTCTCCTCGCCGCTCTGGCGGAGAAGTGGTTGGACACCACCGATTCATTTCACTTCTCCACAACAGGGGACATGACGATGACCCCTTACGATTTCTCGATGCTCACAGGCATCGGGGTAGGGGGTGATCCGATCCCCTTTGATATTGACATGGACGAGTGGACTGCCGCTCAGGTCCATCTGCTGGGGGAGGCGCCACCTCTAGCTCGTCCAGGCTTTGTCCGATATTCCTGGTTCGAGGTGCAGTTTAGGGTCCAGCCCACTCTTGTTGATGCAGCCCCGATGACCCCGGAGGCCGTGGAGAGGTACGCTCGCGGCTTCCTCATGTTCTTGTTCGGGACGACCATCTTCGCCGACCGGGCGAACACCGTGCCTCTCTGCCTTCTCAGCGCACTGGTGGACGTCCGAGACATCCTGCATTATGATTGGGGTGGCGCCGCTCTGGCCACCCTCTATGGATACATGAGCTCAGCTTCCCGCGGCAGCGGCCAGTTGCTCGGAGGCTATTGGCGGGCTTGGGAGGTACATTTCTTCTCCGCTTTTCATTTCTGCCCTATATTTTCTGTACTCTGTACACTGCACACACTGTAGTCTGCTTTATACTTATTGTATACTGTACACACGGCACACACATACATTCTGCTTTACACTGACTGTACACTGCTCACACTGTACACTGTACACAATACACTGCACAACACACGGCTCTGCCATTTCTACTTTATTCTGTATTCTGCTTTATCTGATAAATGCACTGGTATTTACCTTGCAGTTGTGGGTTTACGCCTACTTTCCTAGGCTCGCTCCCGTACCAGTCACAGAGACTCCTCTGGTCGTCCCGTTCTCACAACGCTTTGACGGGAGATGCACCCGGCGGCCACGAGAGACATTCAGCTTCTTCCGCCGATACGTCGACACCATTACTCCTGCCGAGGTATGTTTTACTTGCAGTTTATTTAAGCTTCGCCTTTCCACTGCATATTTCAAAGACAGTAGATAACAAACTATATTGCATTTTCAGATCACCTGGCAGCCTTGGGCTCATTTGCCAGCCGTGACGCGGGATCGGTTTGCCGGTACCGATGAGACCTCGCGTTTCCAGATCTTGCTGGAGGGCCCGGTCAGTCGAGCTTGGTACCTGGGTGAGCGTTTCTTACGCCAGACCCTGGGATTACCTGAGCAGATAGTCCCGGTTCACCCTCCCGCGGACATGAGGGAGACCGAGAGGCTCACCACCGAGCAGATGGACGATTTCACTATCGGCTGGGAGGAGACCTGCTTCAGAGGCATTGGCGATTACAGAGAGTACGTGCAGACGTACCTTATGCGGCCTCTGAGCGGCGGCCGTCGAGCGGAGGGAGTTAGACCCATGGCGCCAGCGGCTGGGGCAGGAGCAGGAGCTGGAGCGGGAGCTTCGAGGAGGGCCCGAGTCCATGGCAGGGGCGGAGTTCAGGGAGGACGGGGGGCTGGCTGGCCCGCCCTGCCTGCTGTACTGACTTTCCGGGGGCAGGATGGGGCGACCTATCAGATCCTCTTCGCCCCTCCGCCTGCTGATCACGAGTTTGTCGGTGTCCCCGACTTACCTCCGGTATGTATTACTGCATTTCTGTACAGCCATTTCATTTCAGTTTATTTGATATTCCACAGAATATTGATGCATCTGATATTTTTGCTGGCTTCTTCTGCGTACACCCGGCAGTCATTGGAGATGAATGCCTCCATGATGGGGATGCTCCAGCGGACATTTGATCTCCTGGCCCTCTACGGCATTCCGGTATGTTTTTCTGGTCACGGCCTCAAATCACTCACAAGCTGATTCACGTAATCTGATGCACGGCACAACACCTGATACACTGATCTCACAGCATCTGACACACTGCACTCATTGCATTCTGCATTGTACTCTGCATTCTGGACTGATAAACTGCTCACGGTATCCACACACTATACTCATACACTGCATTCTGCACTGTTAAACTGCCCACGGCATCCACACACTGTACTCATACACTGCATTCTGCACTGTTAAACTGTTCACGGTATACTGATGCATTTCCCTTTTTATGTACTTTTTCAGCCTCCTTTTCAGATTCCTATGGCAGGAGGTGCTCCAGCTGGACCTTCCGTCCCTGTCCGAGGGAGAGATGAGGAGGGCAGGGCATTCCCCCGCACCAAGGCGGGGCGCACTCATGTCGGGAGTAGCTCGCGAGCTCCAGTCCCGGATGATGATGATGATGACGAGGAGTCAGAGGCGGAGGCAGAGGCGGAGTCCGAGTCATCGGAGGAGGAGACCGGAGGTGGTTCTAGCTCGGGCTCTGACGACGATGCTGATGATGCTCCTGGACCTTCGTCTAGGAAGAGGACTAGGACAGACCGTTAGCCCTCGGAGTCGCTTGACATAGATTTTTGTTTTTCTTCTTTCTTGTACTTTTCCTTTTTGTTGGTAGTTAGGATACTCTGTACTGCGGCGGGCAGATTTTTGTTTCCAAAACTTGTGTACTTAAAAGATTATGAAATGAACAAACTTTTTATCTTAAAAAGTGTTACATTTACATATCTCATGTATTGCATCGCATCCCATCATGTTACACTTCAATGTAAATGAAATTGATCTGTGGTCTGAATGTTGAACACTTGCACTGTGGTAATCAGATGACTAAACAGCCAATAGCAACATAGCCCAAGCAACCCACTGCCTGATTCTGGATGCACAGCCCTTACTCTGTTGGGGATTAATCTGCATACGGCCCATAGCACAGCATTCGGTTCATTCTGCACACAGCAAATTCTGAGCGAACGGCCCAATCTAACAAGACGGAGCTCAAAGACGGAACCGGTTGAAGTTGAAGCATGCTCAAATATAGAGAATGGCACAGCATTCTGAGCATAAACGATTTTTGAAATAAAAAAGGATTTTTCAAACCGGGGTATCGAGCCTACAACCGAACACAGCGGGAAGGACTCGAACAAAAAGGGTGCACGACCCAAGCACAACGAGACACGCTCGGAAGAGACCTAAAACAAAGGTTAAGGTAAACAAAACAAACGACATGACATACAGACGCGTTAACGATGGCGGGGGACCCCAGATCACGAGGAGCCAGTCTCTCTAGGTATTATTTCCCACCCTGTCTGATTTGTGATTCTCACATCACTCTGGCACTCAAGCTCGGTTTTTCTCTCAAAACCCTTTTCCTCACTTTTCTCTCAACTTACACCTCTTTGTTCTTTATTCTCTCATTTTTCGTCCCTCCCCAAGGTGATTAATGGGTGAATAGGAAGTTGCGGGTTCATGCCCAATGCCGTTAGCTCACAGCTATTTCTTCTGGTGGGTAGAGTGCCCTCTTGGCAAGTACGTCGATGATGGGGGAAAGACAGAACGCCTGACTCAACTGTGCCCCTAGTTCATCATTTTAACCATTTTTTGTTTTTGCTTTCTACTAAAACAGTTTTGATCAAAATGAGAGTCAGATTAACGTACTTGTTCGATTTTTGATTTGAAAATCATGCAAGTCAGGCTATGAGCACTGAAAATTTTCCCTTTTGGGTCCATGAAAACGGTCCAGTTTTGGAAAGTGGAACAATTTTCGAGAAAATAGTCAACCTTAGTAAAAATTTTCAAAAACTTTTTTACAAACAGTCAATGCTCAACGAGCATGGAACTTACTCTTTGAGATGCGCAACCTCGGATCGGAGGTAATGGAAGATTGCCCTTGGCCTAAAGGGGGTGGGAGGCAACGGAAAGTTGCCCCTGGTTTGAATGGCAGCTCATGACGACTTGTGGCAACGAAAAGTTGCCCCTTGTTTGGATGGTGCCGCAGCAGTCCGCAAACAGTCTTCATTGGCGGTGGTCGAACTCTTGGACACAGAGATAACGAAGATGGTTATAACAAATATAAGGACACAGTCACCTTGGAGGCGTTGGCGACTGGACTTTGGGATGAAGTCGAAACTATTGCATGGACTGAGACGCTATGAAAGCGTTGGGGGCTGGACTTCAGGATGAAGTTGCCTACGTATCCCAAACATGGGAATCAAGCCTTACGTAGTTCGGGTTAAGGTACACACGGGTATTTTAACCTTCACTTTTCAGGCTCTAATTTTTGCCAAGGTGCCCGATGCGGGTTTTCGACCTTGCGAGCTTCTTTTCTATTTCTCTTTTTCAATTTTCATATCTTTTCATTCCCTTTCTTTTTTTCTTTTTTCTTTTGCAATTTTTTTTTTACTCTTTTCTTTTGCATTTTTTTTGCTTTTGCTTCTTTTTTTTTTTTGTATTTTTCTCTTGCTCTAACTTTTGCCTGGGTCGCCTTTCCGGGTTTTCGGCCCAGCGAGCCTCTCAAAGGGTAAAAGTGTAACAAGTCCATGCCAAATGGTTTTTGAAGTTGAAGCCTCTCTGTGTCTAGGAGAACGGCTGTTGCACTGATTTGCGGAAGAATCCATCATGATTGCTCCACGAGCTTCTTCTGATGAGATCTAATCCTTTGGTTCAATTTCGGCGCCTCTTGGTCGAGGGCTGCTTCAAAACTGGCCACACGGGCCTTCTCTGACAGTTGACTGTGGAATGTTCCGAATGAGTTCGAGGTTCGAGACAACAGGTCGAATCTTGAGGCTAAGAGCGATCCCAGGTTGCACAATCTCAAGAGCGGTTCCAAACAGGTCTTCACAGGGCCGTGTAAAACATTTGTTTTTGAAAGTTTTTAAGAAAGCGACAAATCGCTCGTACCGAAGATAGTGCGGAACCAATCCGGATCAAGCCAGGGTCCTTCTCAGTACTCACGCTAACAAGCATGATTTCATTCATTAAGGGCTTAGCACGCCTCTCTTTTTCTCAAAATGATCAAAATTTTGCAAAACCCGAGGAATTCCTTCCTCTTCGTTTTTATCACCGCAGTGCTCGAAAGAGGTTTTTGAAAAACTTAGGTTAATGCAATGAGCTTGGCGCGCAGGAGAGCAGGCGAGGTGTACTGTCAGCCCATTCAAATCCTCTGGCACTTATACTGAAAGCAAGCACGAAAGTGAGATAGCAACAGCTGTTTCATTCAGATTTGTTGGTGTAACTGGCCCCTCGGCAGAAACAGACTCAAAACAAAAACAGGTATTTACAAGACAAAACGACGTTCGGGACAACAACCCCAGAATCACCTGGTATTCTATACAGAGGGGACCGACTCGTTACAACAAGACAGACCTTTAAGCAAAAAGACTGACTCAAGTCAAAGAGACAGACTCAAAACAAAAGACTGACTCGATACCCAAGCCAGGATTTACAAAGATAGCGTTCACAGATGCTCAAAATGCGTGCCAGACGCTATATTCAAAATACATCCAGATGCCGCCCGCAGGTGGTTCACTTTCTGATTACATACTTGTAGTATCTGTGTCCTCAAAATCCAATAACTGGGTAGTAACGGACTTGGCTG
This sequence comes from Camellia sinensis, assembly GCF_055761805.1. NCBI lineage: Eukaryota > Viridiplantae > Streptophyta > Magnoliopsida > Ericales > Theaceae > Camellia > Camellia sinensis. Next base: position 69,973,238 of record NC_138972.1, read on the forward strand.
AGGTGGGCGGGAGGATAACCTCGTTGTCAATTAAATCTTGCACCTCATGACGGAGGCGGAAACAATTGTCGGTTGCATGGCCTGTCTGCTGGTGGTACGCGCAGTACTGAGCAGCATTATGCGTAGCGGGGAGATTCTTCGGGAGAGGCCGAGGCTCCAAGGGTTTAAGGTGTCCCCTCTCGGCAAGGATCTGAAGTGCCTTGGACAAAGGCATGTAGAGAGCATGAAAGGTCCTGCACCCCCGGGGCAGGTACTTTGGAGTCTGAGCGCTCTTACTAGCCGCACAAGCAAAAGGGTCGGCAGGCGCCACCTTAGCTTTCTGATCTTTCCCGGGTGCAGGGGCAGGAACAGGAGGAACTGTTCTGGCATGACAGGGCCTATCCCGATTTTCTGACTGGCTTGAACTACCCTCAGGCGGAGTGGGGAAAGCATCCTCCACAGTTTTTGCCACAACTGCGGATATCTGTTGCTTGTTCATCCTCCCGGCTTTCAAAGCCTCGACTGCCCACAGCAGTTGTTCAATGGGATCGGCATCTGCCTTCATTTTGTCTTTTCCTCTGGCCTCAGCCTGATCGAGGGTTTGAGTTGATGTTGATATGTCGTTGCCATAGCTGGAGGCCATCTCCGGTTAGCTAAGTTCAATCACAATTCGCCCCAACAGCGGGGGCTCCTGGGGTATAAAGCTCCCGGCATACGGTGCGGCTGGTGGTGAAGCTGACATTCCATAGGCGAGATCCGCCACAGACCTCTGGAGATCACCTATCATCCCCATTAGCTCAAATGTAGTAGGCTCGCGAGCCTGGTATAGTTGGGGGGCCCAAACCGGGTGCACAACAGGCGACCTGGGTGGATATGACACATCAGTGTTAGCCTCACTTTGCAGAGTGATCCCCTGCTCCAATGCAACCGTCATAACTACGATCTCTTCTGAATTCTGCGTCATCATAAGCCCTGCCTCGGCGAGGGAGAGCACTAGCTATTCTGTATCAATTCTTTGGACACTCTGAACTGAAAGGAGAAACAAACAGCATTTCAGCCCAAACAGATCAAACACGGGTGTAGCTGAACAACTGCACTCTACTGCTGATCACTGTTCCCAGAAATCACTGTCCCCAAAAACTGAACCCGATACCCGCAGATAACTGATTCTCATAACTGACACTGATACTAGTGCCCTCAGGTTTGATACTCAAACTTGCAAACTGATATATACTTTCCCTGTAGAAATACATTCTAAAAGCACATAGCAAGTAAAGAGAACCAAAACACCCCTATGTTGGGGTAGGGTTTCCCTGTCCTATTTCGTCAGGAGCTAGGGTTTCACTATGCACGCAGCAGTTTTCAAACAACCTAACATCGGGTAAGCAGCCTGTCCTAACTTGGAATGGTCACTATGGATCCGAATATGCACTAGGTCGAATGGTCAAGAAAGGTGCCCCGGTAAAACCGGGGTTTGTGTTCCCACACTGTCAGAGCCCATAACCGGTCAGCCTTATGGTCATGCCTTGACAAGGCAAGCCTCCGGCAAACCGTTCAGGAATGGCAGATGGAAAACACTGTATTCCTAGGCGCACCAATGCACATGCAATGCAAAGAAACACATAAGTGTAATCAAAACAGGATATCACGAGTTTGTGTCAAGCTCTCTAACATCCCCAGCAGAGTCGCCAGAAACTGTAAACGCGCCCGCGTGGGGCCCTCGCCACAGTTCGGACTCGATCTTTGTTTGCGGTTCTTAATCTGAACCAAAGAGTCCAAATCCGGCAAATCGTTTTGAGAAACAGATTTTTAAAAAGAAGTGCCAAACATGGACTGCTTTGCCAGATACAGAGTCGCCACCTAAATATTTTTTATGGGGAATTTAGGAAACCCTGACTCGGTGCCGAAGGCCACATGTCCGTCATCACCGGAGTTGTCTCGGCTCGGGAGCTAGGGTACGATTGGGGAAGGTCAGCTATGAGCATCCCCTCTCGGCCGATCCGAAGATCGACCTCTACTAACCGTGATATCCATTTTTGAAAACTTTATGTGTTCTTATTCCATTTATTAGCCTAGCGTTACTATGTTATGCGCGCAGCAAACAAGTATAGACTAGATTGTCTAATTTGGAAATAAGCATTGCATATCCGTTTGTTTTGAAAAGCGTTTCGGAAAATGCCACTCACAAGTAGGCTAAAACACGGATTTCAACGCGTTTTTCCAACTCAAACAATCCAACCTTCACCCACAGGCATTCAAACAATTTATCTCATATAAGCATCTAGCCACATGGTAAGCATACTGTCATGATAGTATTCACACGCATGCGAGATGCTAAAACATAAATACTTACATTGTACTCCGTGCCAAAACAATAAACTAGTTAGCAAACATGCGTGTCCTAGTTCATTTTGAATTGACTAATGCAGCACATACGTGATACAATTAGATAGGCTCGGCTAACCTAAACATGGCATGTGAAAATGCACAACCAACATGTATTCAGTTTGGAATTTGAAATACAGATGTGGTCAGAATGATGCGCCGAGCCCGGTGCATGTAGAACAAATGGATGAATGCACGCATGCATTACATGAGGTATGCTAATTTAAACGTGCCCTAATCTACCATCATAAGCAGGTAAATAAAAGGGAAGAAAGACGTGAGGTTGGAAGACATACACATACTCACGCACACTTATTACAGATTTGCCCTCGCTCGGAGGGACCAAATAAATAATACAAATTAATTAACTACGCAAGCTAATTAATATTACAAATTGCCTAATTAATTGACAAATTAACTAAGCTAGGAAAAACAGTAAACCGCCTCGGGAGAAGGGCCAGATGCAGTGCGTGCTCGGGTCTTGCTCAGAATCGCACCGCCATGCATAGTCTGCCTCTATTTTCCTTCTTTTACTCCTCTGGAGGCTGCCAAAACCTCTGGATTGCTTCTCTGGATACTGGACATCACCACCGGCTGAACAGAATTGCCACCGGCAGCAAATTGTGGTCATCGGCACAAAATGAAGCTATCGGCAGAAGAATAATTGCCGGTCGGCAATGTAAACTTCCGGTCGGCACAGAATGCCTGCAGAACCTGCAACTCACAGCAGCAGAGGACAGAACTTGCATGGCAATACAATTCAAGCGATGTATGCACTAATCATGCCCCCTATCATGTTTGTGACTTAAAGGGGCATGTGTCTCGATTCTCGGACCGCCAATCACGCATTTTCATGCATGACGGCCCAAAGAATCAAGTGTGCAACTTTCATGTCAAATGAAATGCAAACCAAACAAACAAACCAAGGCCTAATTCCTATCACCAAGTCAAGGAATAAGGCATGCATGCAAGCTAAGGATGCAACATGGCATGGCAAAACACTTATGCAAGCAAACAAGCAAACATGAGGCAATGCAAATTAATGGAAAGATGGACTTACATATAATTTAGGCAACTCTAAATAGGCCTAAAACAATGGCCAAAGTGACCAAAATAAGGGACTAAACACATACACACATGCACATGTTAAGGGTCAACACTTGGGCACAAATGGGACAACTCTCAAACACATTTGAAAGGGGTATAACATGGACTAATGGCATGCAAGGTAAGCATTGAAAATCATGTTAAGATGGTGTCAAACCAAGCAACAAGATAGGCTAAACATTAGCATGCAAATGGTCCAAGTACTTGAAGCAAGTCAAAGGGGCTTAAACCATAGCTAAGCCAACCAAGCCTCACAAGGCTAAGAGGACTTAAAATAGGTTCAAGACAGACCTAGACCATGCAAAATGGACTCTTAGATGGCATCTAAGTGGCTCAAATTCAAAGGCATGTGCAATGGCCAAAACATGGAGCATACTACACAAGCTTCCAAAGCATTAAAGATGCGTCCAAGGTAAACATATAGGCATGCAAATGGGACTGCAATGACATGGTGGATGGTTCCAAATCACCAAATCAATGCAAAAATGTCATGCTATACATTCGCATACTTAAGGCCAACAAGCCGAAATGCAAAGGGGCTATACTAAGCATGCCAAATCCGACCTAAACAACTATGGACAGACCTAAGACATGGCAAAATATGCACAAAACCTTCACAAAACTAAGCCTAAAACATGCTCTAACAAAGGCTAACAACCTAAGGCATATTAAGGCAATAACATGGCATTACATGGTAGGTATGCTAAGCATGCATGGTGTACCAAAACCAACACACAACAAGGTTATATCATGGCATAATAAGCATGGAAAACAGCCAAGACATGACCAATACACACTCTAACATGATGCTCTCTCAAGAGGCCAAAAGGGGTCCATTTCAAGGACAACAAGGAGAGGGGGTGGCCCTCTCCTTTTGGAGACTTCAAGGAACCATCTCCACCACTGACATCCCTCAAGATTTCAGTGGTGAAGAGGCGCAAGCACCAAAGTCTCGAAACTTGCTCAAAATGGCACAAAATGAGGCCTTTCAAGACCTAAGAGGGGTCAAACACCCTCAAACCACAAAACACTCTTAATAAACAATCAAGAGGGCTAAAAAACAGAACTTTTTTGTATTATACACTAAGTACAAAAACAGTTCAAAGATAGGCAAAAACAAGATGCAAAAATGGGGAATAAAAGGGAAGTTTCTCACCCTTGTAGACCACCTTCACAAATGATGCTCCAATGGCCCTCCTTGGCTTGAATCCAACACCAAAACACCAAAATCATCCCCTTAGAACCTCAGGAGCCAAAGGAAGGTGAAACACTAGGTGTTTGTGTGCAATAGTATGGACTAGAACACAAAGAGAGAAAAAGAGAGATAGAGTGTGTATCTAACCCTAACCCTAAAACCAGAGCTTCTCTCTGTTTTCTCTCTCTCTAAATGTCTAAAATGTCTAACCCTTGCAACAAGAGAGAAGACCCTCTCTTATAGAGCTTCTTGTCTTGTAAAGCTTACAAGACAAGCTTCTAAAGAGGGAGATCCCTCCATACACGTGTATGGAGGGGAGCCAAATGCAAGACAACTGTGACAAAATATCTGCAAAAGCAGATGCACAGTAGTCGGCCGGCCAAAAATGCCATTTTGGCAAAAAAGAGTGCCGACCGGCAACAAAAGGTGCCGACCGGCAAAATACATTGCCGATGGCAGCAAAAACCAGCCGGTGGCCTCTAGCCACTGCCGGTGGTGTGTGGGGATGCCTCACAAAGCATTCCCTGCCCCTCCAAGGCAAAACACAAGTGTTTGGTGCAAAACCAGACACTAAACAGTCGAGTTCGGAGATCCTGAGGCAAGGCGCGTAGCCGAGACCTCCGGGAACTCCAAACGAACACAAACATGGATAATCACCAAGTGTTCCAATGGTGACGTCCAAGTCTTGAGGACGGTCAAAAATGGGGTGTCTACAGTTGTTGTAATTCAAGTGGTATGTTTAGCTCATTATTATTATTATTATTATTATTATTATTATTATTATTATTATTATTATTATTATTGCTTATTTGCTTGCTCTTGTTTCATATTAGTCATGCTGCAAGCTAACCCGTAGTGGTTAGTTGAGCCACCAACATATTTCTTATTTGTTCCTTTTCTTGCTTTCACAACAAGATAGGTTTTGCTCGACCTAGTTGGCCGGTCGGTTGGCTTCTTTCGAAGAACTGGCGTAATCTCCCAATGTTGACTAATTTCCACTGACGGTTCCAAGGAACATGAAGCTTTTATTTTGTTTATTTTTATTTTGAGTGTTTTGTGGGGTTTTGTTTTATTTTATTGCAATATTCCCTCTCCTCTCTCTCATTTTGTCTGTAATAATTTATTCAAAGCGTTGTAATAATTTCCCACCCCACTTCTTTCTGTCCCGTTTTTTTGCTTTCTTTCCTTATTTGTGGATATGCATCATGTTTATTTTTTTTATTTTTTTTAGTATATCCTTGCTTTGCATTGATGTTTCATGCATCTTGATTCGACTAAGTTTGCATTTGTGGATTTAATCAATTCCTATGTGATTATGTGTGCTACGTCATGTTCTTCTGATGATTCACATGTCATATCTTAGAAGCCGGATCTTTAGAAACATTCTTGTGTATGTATTGCATTAGAATTTTGTATATAGGATCATGCATATTTTACTAATTTTGTTTTGTAGTTGTTTGTGGGATGTCGGTAAATATGTAAGTTTTTATGCTTTAACATCCCGCTTGTGTGTTTTTTTCTTATTATGTTTAAGGATTCCACCCTGAGGCTATTTACTTATGTGATGTGATTCTATGAATGCCAGTGGATGGAGGTTGTGTCGCTTAATTTGGAATGATGTTGGTTTTCATGGTTGTAGACTCAATTTCTTTGAGTTGTACATTTTCAAAACTCTTTCAAAATACATGAAATCAAATTATTCCCAAATAAATGACATAGTCTATACTTGTATGCTTCACATAGTAATTTTTAGGATTTATTAAATAATTGAAATATGAGCATAGAAAGTAAATAAAATTCATATCATGGTTTAGTAAATGCCGATTTTTTTATCGGGTGAGTGGGGGTGCTCAATTAATGACCTTCCCCTCTCATACCTAAGGTTCCGAACCGAGACAACTTTGGTTGTGATGAACAGTGGCCTCGGCAAGAGTCATGGGTTTCCTAATTTCCCAAAATATTAGGTGGCGACTCTGAGATCTGATGACGCAGTCCATTTCTGGCAAAATATTTTTTGCAATAAATTTTCTAAAATTTTTCAAATGTGGACTCTCATCTATGTTTCATATTGCACTTGTGAGACTATATCAAAGAGACCGAGGGTCTGAACTGTTTAACGCACGCGGGTACTCCCCAGGCATGTTACAACTTTGTTTATGGATTTGATAAACTGAATCTTCCATGAGTTCATACACCATTTTGTAGTTGTCTTTGTTGATGACATTTTGATCTACTCACCCTCCGAGAAGGAATACATGGAACACTTGTGGATTGTACTTGAGTTTCTTAAAGCTCACTATTTATATCCTAAGTTCAAGAAATGCAAATTTTGGTTAAAAGAAGTTAAGTTCTTAGACCATGTGGTATTCGAAAAAGGAGTGACCGTAGACTTTTCTAAGATTGGGGTGGTGCAAGATTGGGAACAACCTAAGAATGCCTTCGAGATCCGGAGTTTCTTGGGCTTAGCTGGGTATTACCGACATTTTGTGAAGGATTTCTCTAGATTGACCTCACCGTTGACTAAATTGACGATGAAGGGGGTTAAGTTCGTGTAGAGTGAGACTTGTGAAAAGTCGTTCCAAGAGCTTAAGGTTAGACTAACCACTGCTCCTATATTGATTATCGCGGACAGGGGTTTGGATTATTCAGTTTACTGTGATACATCTTGGGAAGCTATGGGTTGTGTGTTGATGCAAGAGGGGAAGGTAGTAGCCCACAGTTTGTGGTAGTTGAAAACCTATGAGAGAAACTATCTTACCTACGACTTAGAACTAGTAGCGATTAATTTTTGCTTTAAAGATTTGGAGCCATTATTTATATTGTGAGAAATTTGAGATGTTTTTTGATCACAAGAGTTTGAAGTATCTTTTTTCATAGAAAGATTTGAACTTGAGACAAAGGAGGTGGATGAAATTTATGGGGGATTACGATTTTGACTTGCACTATCATCCGGAAAAGGCCAATGTAGTAACTGACGCTTTGACACTACGCCAAAACAGGGCATTAACGGCGGTTTTTTTAACGGCAGTTTTCGTTATTGCCGTTAAAGATACTATTAATGGTGGTAACGAAACTGCCGTTAATACCGCCGTTAATGTATCTTTAACGGCGGTTTCGTTACCGCCGTTAAAAAAATCGCTGCTAAAGTATCTTTAACAGCGGTAACGAAACCGCTGTTAAAAAAACTGTCACTAAAGCCCTCTTTTAATGACGGTAATGAAACCGCCACTAAAGCCCTTTCATTACCGCCGTTAATGACGACGGTCTTTGTCAGCAGAGCTCTAGCAGAACTCCGGCGAGTGGTGACTACGCGTGGCCAAAGGTTGAACATGACCATCTACAATAAAGCAAAAGTATTGTCTAAATATTTATTTAGGAAATATATGTCATATAGAGTGGCTATGGTGGAGTGGTTGGCGTGCGTGGATTAGAGGTCAAGGGTTCGAGACCTGGGGGGTGCAAGAAGAGAGAATTACTTTTTTAAAAATTTGAACCTATTTACGGCGGTAAAGAACCGCTGTTTTCGGTCGACTTTTAACAACGGTAATTTACCCTTTTACGATGGTTGTACCTTTTCCGACACGAGTATAAACGGCGGTCCTAAATTACCGCCGTTAAAGGCTTTAACAGCGGTTTTACATCATTTAATGGGGGTAAAAAACCGCCGCTGAAGCCTAATTTTGGTGTAGTGTGAATAGGAAGTTAGTAAGCAGTGTAGCTAGTATTGCTATATGGGAATAGGCGATGTTGGGTGTTATCGGCAAGTTTGACTTGCATCTTGGCGAGTCCATTGAGTCGGCTATTTTGTTCACTATAGTTACACAACCTACACTCGTAAGCCGAGTTATAGAGGCACAGAGAGGTGATCTCGAGGTAGAGGCTATCCGAGGGAAAATATCCAATGGGAATGTAGAAAAGAGCTTGAACGTGTATTTTGACTCTAGTGTGAGGTATTTTGACCGTCTTTTCATCCTGGAATCTTGTAGAGAGGAGATACTCTGAGAATTTCAACATTCACGCCTTGCGGTACACCCGGGAGGCACAAAGATGTACCATGACCTTAGCCACCAATTTTAGTAAAGGGTGATGAAGAGAGACGTAGCCTTGTTTGTTTCGAGGTGCCTTACTTGTCAACAAGTAAAAGCCGAGCACCAACGACCAGCGGGTTTATTGTAACCCCTACCTATAGCCGAGTGGAAGTGGAAGCATGTCACTATGGATTTTGTAATGGGTCTTCCGAAGACTCAATGGGGTAATAATGCCGTATGGGTAATAGTCGACCGGTTAACTAAGTTAGCACACTGCATACGACTGACTCGGTAGACTATCTTGCTGACTTTTATGTTAGGGATATAGTTCAACTTCTTGGGGTCCTTGTGACTATTGTTTCAGATAGAGATCCTCATTTCACGTCTCAGTTATTGCAGAGCCTACAGGATGCCTTGGGCACTAGATTGACGTTTAGCACCGCTTATCATCCCTAAACTGACGGCAGTCCGAGCGGACCATTTAGATCTTAAAGAATATGCTTCGTGGTTGTGTTCAAGACTTTAAGGGGTCACGAAAGAGGCCTTTACCTTTAGTGGAGTTTGCCTATAATAACAATTTTCAGGCGAGTATTGGTATGGCGCCGTTTGAGGCCTTGTATGGTCGACCGTGTAGATCTCCTGTGTATTGGGCCGAGGTGGGTGACACACCTACGTTAGGTCTTGAACTAGTTTGGGAAATGATTAAAAAAGTCGCGCTTCTCCGTAAGAGGTTGGCTTCAGCTCAGAGTCACCAAAAGAGCTTCGTTGACCATAGAAGGAGACCGTTATCTTTTGAGATAGGAAATCACGTGATCTGGAAGATATCACCAAGACAGGGCTTGAAGAGGTTTGGGAAGAGTGGGAAGTTGTCTCCTAGATTTATTGGGTCTTTCGAGATTTTAGAACGGATCGGGGAGGTAGCTTGTCGTCTGGCCTTGTCGTCCTAACTATACGGGGTTCATGACATGTTCCATATCTGTATACTCCGAAAATGTGAGCATGATCCTTCACGCGTGTTAGATTGGACCGAATTAGAGGTAGATGAGGATGTCTCGTACAAGGAGAGACCGGTATGGGTTTTAGACTCTCGAGACCAAGTCTTGCAGGGCAAGACTGTTCCTTTGGTGAAGGTGTTGTGGCGATACCACAGGGTTGAGGAGGCGACTTCGGAGCGTGAGGTAGAAGTCCGTGAAAAGTATTCGGACCTATTTGTTAATGTTTGAAACTTATGTTGAAAATTTTGTAAGTGTTATGATATATGAACATTGTACTTGTTTTGGGAAAGTAAAGTTGTGATAGTTGATGTTGAAAGAGGTGGTGTATACTTGTTGCAATCTAGATGTTATGGAGATCGTTTCTTTTTTTCTTTTCTTTTTTTTAAACATAAACTGATTTTAAAATTTCATGGACAAAATTCCTTAAGGGGGGATATTACAACGATTCTAGTTTAGACCCGACCCATTTATTATTTTTAGATCCAAGAAACCGTGTATACAATTATCGTTCAACTCAATTTGTGTCTTATTGCTCATTGAGTTTGGCTATTACGAGTTTTGGTTGTGTTTGAAACAGGTTTGAGAGTCAGATTTTCAAAGTGTTATTGCCTAGGATTTTGCCTATTCACTCGAGCGACAATTCTTGTGCTCAAGCGGTCTTTTATAGTTTGTAAAACTTCTCAGAGTTTGATAGCTTCGCTCGAGCGGTACTTCTTGTGCTCGAGCAAAATTTTGCAGGTCTAAACTTCTGGAATGGGGTCTTTGGGCGCTCGACGGTGGTTTTGGTCGCTCGAGTAGTGTCACTTATTGTGTCCATCGCTCGAGCAACCATTCTTGCACTTGCGCAATCTGTGCGTATATCAGTTTGCGAGATTGTCTCTTTCAGTCACTTTTTCATCTTTTTCTCTCTCTAAACATTCTTAAACCCTAGATCTACTTTCTCTCTCTTTCTCTAGTTCTTGAACTTTTAGCTCCATATACACTCAAGCCATTGGTTTTCTCACCTTCGCCCTTTGGAGTAAAAGATAGAGCACATCTGTCGCGACCCAAACCCATCCCTATAGGTTTAACATCGTAATCGGCCAGTAATCCTAGGATTATCGAAGGCCTCTGAGACAGATTAACATAATATTACGGGACAGGGAAAGCAAATAACAAATATACAAGGTCCATTGAGCTGTGCAGACTTATATGAGACAGAAGAATTTTAAGCTTATACATATATACACATCATCCTTATGTCATCATATATATACAGATTAGACAAAAAAGGAACTTAGCCCTATTTACAAAATACACAAAGATTTGTTTAACTAAACAAGAAAACAAGACTTAAACTTTAAATCACATAGCCATAGCCACTTGACATATTCGGAACCTCCACGGGAAGCACATAACTTGGCTGACAAAAAGAGATTCCAGGCAGATGCCTCTAAGCTTGGTCACACGCCTGATCACCTACATACATAAATAATACAGTGAGCTGGAGCCTAGTGAATAATAACAAAGTAAAGGGTTTTAATGAATGATGTCCATCATAGAGTCAGAAATCAGAATTCATATCGAAAACAGATTCTCATCAGAAACAAAGTTTTATACATATTCAGATTTCAAATCAGAAATAGGTTCATATTCATATTCTTATTCAAACTTGATACGGAAATCAGAATTTATGCTTAATCATACATGGTAGAAAGTGAGACAGCAAGCACAAGCAGAGGGCATGTTGTCCGAAACCTTGCCAGTGATGGTCGCCGCGGTGGCCAGCATCAGAAAAGCGATGAATCAAGCCGAGGATGTCCAGTCCCCCATTACATATCAGAGACCAAGCGTCATGCGTGGTGAGTCCACACATCCGCCCTAAAGCTTGGGCGTGACCAAAGCGAAACTGAGGCAAGATCTCTTCACAACTTTCAAATTCCATCAAAGCTTGAAAATCTTCAAAAGTCGGACATACCTCTTGCCTGCCAAAGCTAAAGACATGTGTTACTGGGTTCCAAAACCTTGCAAGGGAATGTGTAGCGGAGTACGGCTCAGTGTGAATAGTGCATTCAAGCCAAAGCCCCGGAAGTTCAACTTTTCCGAGCCGTCTAAAGAAGCAATCCAAGCTGTGAGATTTTTGATGAGAAACGCTTCCATTTTGGTGCAAAACTAAGATGAAATGAATGAGCCACGGAGCTAGGACCTTTAAAGGGGATAAGGCACTGTTCGGGGGGACACGTGTCGAAAAATTGGTGGTTGCTGAGCTAAGTGGCCGGCCGGCCACCTTTTCTGGTAGGCCGGCCACCCTTCTCCCCTCAAATGCAAAAAGCTGGTCAGCCAGCCCCCAAAGGTGGCCGGCCATGCTGCAATCTGTGTATTTGGTCCTGTTCTACCTTTTGGAAGAAAGTCCCTAGCATTTCCATGCATCGGGAGTGTCGAAGGCCTCTATTTCCCTCTGTTTCGGATGCGTTCCGTCACCCAGATCGTCCGAAATGTATTTTGTTTATAGATTTGGTGTTTAGTCTTGCTTATCGAGTCATTGTTTTGATTATCAAGTTATTGTTTTGCTTATCGAGTTGTTGTTTTGTTGGTCGAGCTGTTTCGTTTACCGGGTCTTGTTTATCGAGTCGCCGAGTTTTGTGCATTTGAGTTGTTACTCTTTGTTTATCAATTTTGTTGTGTTGTAAACTTGCTAAGGTTTTGTTGTCTCTTAGTAAGTTAGGTTGTTTAGTTTGTCGTGTCGGTTCGCTACCTGACTTGGCACATACACAAATGCACATTTACCATTCAATCTCATTATTTGCAAAATGATGCGATGCGATGCTGAGAATATAAAGAACAACACTTTTTCAAAAAGCTGTTTCATTCCATCATGCTTCTTTGTTACAACATTTTACAACAAAGGTACAAGTTTTACAGAAAATAAAAACTGCCTAATAATGTACAATGTGCTACAACTACTAGTAAAAAAGGTAAATAAAGCAGGAAACAGCTGCACCAATGCTCTCAAGAGCAGGAATAAGAGGCCCTCTTTGTCCTCTTCTGTGGAACAGGCTCTGCACCACCGGCACCATCTGAGTCGGAGCTGTCATCCTTGGGATCCTCCTCAATCTCCCCTCCACTCCCGGAACCAGGGTCGGAACCCTCCTCTCTGTCAGCGGATGTCTCTGACTGACGATCTGCAGCCTCCTCCTCCTCCTCGTCCTGATTGGGCTCCTCCTCTACGACATATGCTTTGTGTCTGCGGTACGACTCCCCTCTCCCAGCCTCGCGAGAAGGCCGAGATGGCCCGCCTCCCTGAGAAGGTCAAGATGGCCCAGCTCCCCGAGAAGGCCTGGATGGCCCGGTCCGTGGCTGATATACTGGAGGCATCTGAAAATAAAAAAGTGCAGTTTGAATACATCAGCTCAAATGTGTGTATCAGATACAGATGCAAGCAAACTACATGAAACAAGGGTGCATACAGATACAGTACATGAATGTGGTGTGTGTCAGATGTGCTCTACACAGGCAACCTACCAATGCAGTGAAATGATCAAGTTCAGCATGTCATCAGAAGTATGATAAATGCGAGAAAATTAAAGAGTACCTGAACACCCATGATGGACAGCTGTGCCTCTCTCCGTAAGACCATGCCCTCGAGTGCGGCCATCATCCCGAGCATCTCATCCATATACTCGACCGGAGGCTGCAGATACAAATGCAAAATATCAGTAAAGGAATGAATGTCCAAGTATCTGAGTGATAAATCAAAACTGTAAAGCATACCGGCGGCGAATCAGGATCTCTGACATATCTGTGGTCAAACATGGGAGGCTCTATCGGAATCGAGTAGGGAGTCCCGAATCGCCATTTCGTCAGCTCGGTCGGCATGTCTGGCCACCCAAGATGATGATGAGTCGGAGGAATCGGGGGAACCAATCCACCCCCACCTCTGGATGTATCAGCCCTGCTAGTGGAAGGGACGTCCGCAGCCCGAGCTCGGCCTGATGAGGGCATACCAGCAGATCTCCTCGTCGGGGTATGGACTCCCGTCAACGAAGGCATCAAGTATGTGTGACGATAAGTTGCATACTCTCCCTGCTCCAGATGAAGAAATGCATCAATACCCAACCTAGCATCGACAACACCCTGGGGAGGGAGCCTATCAGCGGTCTGCATGTCGTCTGGGGGTGCTGAGGGAACGTCCTGAACGGGGTAGCCCCATGTCTGGCGCAGGAAGCGCTCCCCTAAAAACCAGGCCCTACCAACTGGCCCCTCTAACAGGATCCTGTACCGAGAGGTACCCCAGGCTTCGGCAAACTGGAATCGGAGGTCACTACCCAAAGGCGCCCAAGCCTGCCATGCGATCTGCGGGTAACCAACGCATAAGCTAATCAGAAATCGTAAATGCGCAAGATAAATCAAAGATTGGAAACATGAAGAACTAAGAGTTCTGCAATACCTCTAATGGTCGTACTGTGTCAAAGTACTGCCGTAGATAGAGAAGAGACTCCCGAGGTCTCGGCCGGTACGGGCCCTCAAATACCAGCGAGTAAGGGGTCATGGGAGGCATCGCCACCTCAAGCTCCGGGGCTAGTGTCGGGAAGTACGCGTAGATCCATAGCTGTGGAAAACAAGGCAGTAGCCATCAGAATACAGGATGCTAAGTGCAAATTGTAAAGTGTACCGTGTGTGCAGTGTACAGAGAATGAAAGAAGAAATGTAAATCAAAGGGGGCGGAAAGTACCTCCCAGGCTCTCCAATAACCACCAAGTATGTTCCCCCGTCCGTGGGAGGTCGCGCTCACATAGCAATAAAGAGTGGCCAGGCTGGCGCCACCCCAATCATACTGCTGGACCTGTGATAGGTCCACTAGGGCACTCAACAGATAAAGTCCAACAGTGTTCCCCCTATCGGCGAACAGATTAGTCCCGAAGAGGAACATCAAAAATCCGCGGGCATACTGGGCTACCTCCTCAAGAGTCTCAGGCTCCATCTCCACCCTCCGGAAATGGAAGGAAAACCAAGTATATCGGACCCTGCCCGAAGATCTGTCAACTGGCGGGCGAGCTCCTAACAAGTAGATCCAGGCGGCCTCCCACTGGCCCATGTCCTCGTCGTATGGGATCGCCCAGCCTCCCATATCAAGGTCGGTCAATACGGCGAAGTCAAATGGGGTCATAGTCATGTCCCCAGTGGCAAAGAAATGAAAAGAGTTGGTGGTGTCCCACCATCTCTCCACTAAAGCACCCATCAGTGTCCTACTAGCCGGACAACGAGATATCCCGGAGCAGAAGGGCCCAAACCCTGCCAAGTCAACCAAATCTCGGACAACCTCTGGAAGCTCCGCATACCACTCTCTAGCCGCAACAGAGCCATATCCTCGTGCTACACGGGAGGTCACCTGTATTCAGAATGAATACATACATTCAGTCTCAAAATGAAATAAATGAGTTGTGTGCAAATGAAATATATGAGCTGCGTGCAAACTAAAATAGATACAATGCAATGAGCTGCGTGCAAATCGAATATTTGGGTTGTGTGCTCAGATTTCAAAATCAGTGGGCTTCGTGTTCATCTCAAAGATCGAGCTGTGTGTTCAACATCAGGTGTTTGGGCTGTGTGCTCAGATTTCAAAATCAGTGGGCTGCGTGTTCGACGTCAAGTGTTTGGGCTGTGTGTTCAAATTTCAACAAGTGTGTGCTGCGTGTTCACCTTCAACTTAGGCTGCGTGTTCAGAAATTTAGAGTTTGGGTTGTGTGTTCTACTCTCAACAAGTGTGTGCTGCGTGTTCACCTTCAACTTGGGCTGTGTGTTCTACTCTCAACAAGTGTGTGCTACGTATTCACCTTCAACTTGGGCTGCGTGTTCAGAAATTTACAGTTTGAGCTGTGTGTTCTACTCTAAACAAGTGTGTGCTGCGTGTTCACCTTCAACTTGGGCTGTGTGTTCAGAAATTTAGAGTTTGGGCTGTGTGTTCAAATTTCAACAAGTGTGTGCTGCGTGTTCACATTCAGATGGGCTGTGTGTTCAGAAATTCAAAGTTTGAGCTGCGTGTTCAACCTTCTATCAAGTGTGTGCTGTGTGTGCACCCTCCATTCAGGCTGTGTGTTCGGAAATTCAAAGTTTGGGCTGCGTGTTCAACTTTCTAATAAGTGTGTGTGCTGTGTGTTTACCTTCAACTCATGGACTGTGTGTTCAGAAATTCAAGTGATTGAACTATGTGTTCAAGAGGCAAACAGAATACAGTGTCATAGACTAAAGCATTCTAAACAAGCGATGCACTCAAATGAGCGGATAAACATAACATGGAATGCATGGAAAATGCAGGTTACATCGCAGAAAATATGAAAGCGAGGAACATACTATAGACACCCCATTTTTGACCGACCTTAAGACTCAGACATCACCGATTGAGCGCTCGGTGACGTTGCATAATGTGCTCGTTCAGAAGTTTCAGAGTCGCGGCCGTGAGCCTTGCCTCCGGACTTCCGAACCCTCTTCTGTGCCTTGCCTCAGTTTACGAACCAGACTCGGTTTTCTCTGTTTCTTTTCCCGAGGGAAGGGAGAGGTCCCGTGGACCATCTCTCAGTGGCCGTGGGCTACATTTTGTGGCCGCAGGCCATTTTGCCCATTTTGGAGTCCGGTTTCCAGTTTTTCGGGACCGTTGGCCGTGTGCCTCGGCTCGGGACCGCCTAACCATCTCCGTTTGTTCTGATTTTTGGCATGCATCTTATTTACTCCCTTTCAAGGGACACTGGGGTCTGAGAAACCCACTTCGTGGCCGAACGCCACTTTCGATGCTTAGCAGCCCATTTTCGGGATCCCGAACTGCGTGTTTTGGCCCCCGAGCATTCGCTTTGCATCAGTTTTCGTTCATTTTTGGCAGGTGCCTCTGTTTCATCACCAGGAAGGTCACTGGAGAGTGGGAGGCCAGCAATTATCTTGGCAACCAGTTATATTCCATTTTCGCCCTCCGACACCCGTTTTTTCTCACTTCCGAGCCAATGTTGAACACCTTGGGGCCACTTTCCTCAACCACAAACCACATATTTGTGTTGTACACACATGGGAGGACCCTAAAAGTTCATGGCCGGCCAGAAAATCCAATTGAACCTTTTGAACCCCCCCTAAAAATGGCCTATTCTCTCTCCTGTTTTACAATTTCCAAATTCGAACCACAGGGTTGTGATGAGGGGACCTGGGAGGCCACCTTTTTGTGGTGGCCAGCCACTAATTGAACTTGACCTTTTTGACCCCTAGCCGGCCGGCTAGGGGGGGTGGCCGGCCAGCCACCTGCAACACCAAAAGGTGGCCGGCCATTTTCCTTGTGCCTGGTACTTTACAGCTGTATAGCTTTTTCCCCCAGAAAATATCTTGATCCGGGGGATATTTTTTGGGGGAAAACTTGCCTCCTTTTCCCCCACATTTTCCCCTCCTTGTCTCTCTTTTTTTGGTCCTTATAACCAGCTGCAAGCATTGGTATTAGGGGTTAGAAAAATTGGTCTTCAAGCTTGCATGCAAAAATCCTCCTCCATCTCTCTCATTTCCTTGAAAACCTCCAAGTCCAACACCACAATTTCTTCTACACCACCAACCCCCACCCTTCCATCCTCCATTCCAGAAGTTTGAAGGTGTTCTCCAAGGCCTGAGGAGCCACAAACTCAAGCCAAGAGGCAACCAAAGTCAAGCCTTCAAGGGTAAGTAGTATTTTTTCTTTTTTGAGCTTATTTTGGTATCTTTTCTTAGCCATATGTGCTTACTGATTTGAGCTCCGACCAAAACTGAAAAGGTCATTTTTTTGAGCTTATTTTCTTGTTTCATTAAGCGCTCAACCCTGTTTGAGCCCCCCATATTGCACTTGCTTCAATATCCCTCCTTGGTCCCCTTTTCTTGCATGTCTTGGCAGCCCATTATGCTTCCATTTTTGGGCGTTTTACAGAACTAAAAATAGTCTTATTTTGGCCCATTATTCATGTTTTATTAAGGGTCTTTGGCTGTTTGATGAATATTTTGTATACTTTGTGTTATAGCCACTTTTGAGCCTCATTTTGCATTGCATTTCTAGCATGTTTGTATACTGATTTTGGGGCTGCCATAAACTATAAATGTGCATATTTTTGGTCCCTCTTCAATGTTGTAGAAGGGAATTTTTTAGTTTGGGCTTTGCATATACCACTTGCTTCTTTGGCCACCTTGTGGCCCATTTTCTTGCATAAGAGCCTAGCCATATCTATGTTTGTTTTTGAGGTTTTTACAGTTCTGTAAAGTAGCTTATTTTTGGCCCCTCTTCAATGTTTTTGAAGGGCCCTAACCTGTTTGGAGTCAGCAGCTGTGAGTTGCTTCATAATCTCATGTTTAGGGCCATTTTTGCATGCCATTGTTGCCCTATTTCTGTTTTCTGTTTGGCCATGCTTCAAACTGTAAAAATGCTTATTTTGAGGCTTCCTTGCTTCTTTCTTTTCATCTCATGTACCAATTATGCATGCTTTGTATAGCTGTAGTTCATTCTATGTGCCTAATTTGCATTTCGGAAGAGATTCCATGCATCGGGTGTACTCTCGCCTCATTTCGGGACTGTTTTCCCCCACATTTCAGTGCTGAAATTCCATTAGCATGTTTGCATATCATTTCCATGCCATTGCATCGCATATGTCATTGCCTCGGTTTGCGTGCCCGTGTGCACGCATTTCGACGCACTTCATTTTCATCCACCGGCCTCTTATGTGAGTGTGGCTGAGGCTCCCTCATGTTAGTGTAAGCCCATATCATATTCCCATATCATTTGCATTGCGTATGCCATTGCCTCGATTTGCGTGCCCGTGTGCACGCGTTTCGAGGCACTTCATTTTCATCCATTGGCCTCTTATGTGAGTGTGGCTGAGGCTCCCTCATGTTAGTGTAAGCCCATATCATATTCCCATATCATTTGCATTGCGTATGCCATTGCCTCGATTTGCGTGCCCGTGTGCACGCGTTTCGAGGCACTTCATTTTCATCCATCGGCCTCTTATGTGAGTGTGGCTGAGGCTCTCTCATGTTAGTGTAAGTCCATGTTGCATTCTATATGCCATTTTAGCCATATTGCATTGCGTATGCCATTGCCTCAATTTGCGTGCCCGTGTGCACGCGTTTCGAGGCACTTCATTTTCATCCATCGGCCTCTTATGTGAGTGTGGCTGAGGCTCTCTCATGTTAGTGTAAGTCCATGTTGCATTCTATATGCCATTTTAGCCATATTGCATTGCGTATGCCATTGCCTCGATTTGCGTGCCCGTGTGCACGCGTTTCGAGACACTTCATTTTCATCCATCGGCCTCTTATGTGAGTGTGGCTGAGGCTCCCTCATGTTAGTGTAAGCCCATATCATATTCCTATATCATTTGCATTGCGTATGCCATTGCCTCGATTTGCGTGCCCGTGTGCACACGTTTCGAGGCACTTCATTTTCATCCATCGGCCTCTTATGTGAGTGTGGCTGAGGCTCTCTCATGTTAGTGTAAGTCCATGTTGCATTCTATATGCCATTTTAGTCATATTGCATTGCGTATGCCATTGCCTCGATTTGCGTACCCGTGTGCACGCGTTTCGAGGCACTTCATTTTCATCCATCGGCCTCTAATGTGAGTGTGGCTGAGGCTCTCTCATGTTAGTATAAGTCCATGTTGCATTCTATATGCCATTTTAGCCATATTGCATTGCGTATGCCATTGCCTCGATTTGCGTGCCCGTGTGCACGCGTTTCGAGGCACTTCATTTTCATCCATCGGCCTCTTATGTGAGCGTGGCTGAGGCTCTCTCATGTTAGTGTAAGCCCATATCATATTTCCATGTCATTTAGATCGTTTTCTGTCATTTTCTCGGTTTGCGTGCCCGTATGCACGCATTTCAAGGCATCTATAGTTTGCATTTTTGCATGTGTTGCATTAGGCATTTCTGTATACTTAGGATCATGCATGATTTCTAATAAACTTCTTTTTTTAGCTTGGAGTACTCGGTGAGTTTTATGCTTTAGCATCCTTGCATGCGTGTGAGTGATTGCCATGAATAGCATGCTTACCATGAGGCTAAATGCTTATGTGATATAACTGCCTGAATGCCTGTGGGTGAAGGTTAGGTTATTTGGATTAGGACAATTCATCAAATGTTTGTTTTAAGCCCACTAGATAGTGGCAAAACCATCTTTTCTAAGCCCACCCGAGGGTGGCAAAATCTGCATTTTAAGCCTACTTGCGAGTAGCAAATCATCTTTCAAAAATAAACATGAAATGTTTTGTTCCAATTCAGGCGACCTGGTCTATACTTATGCTGTGTACATCACATAGTAACCTAGGCTAATAACCGGATTAAGGATACACAAAGTTTTCAAAAATAGATATCATGGTTAGTAGAGGCCGATCTTTGATCGGGCGAGCGGGGGTGCTCACGAAGTGACCTTCCCCAATCGTACCCAAGTTCCCGAGCCGAGGCAACTTTGGTGATGACAGACACGTGGCCTTTGGCACCGAGTCAGGGTTTCCTGAATTTCCCATTAAAAAACATTTAGGTGGCGACTCTATATCTGGCAAAGCAGTCCAAGTTTGGCACTTCTTTCAAAAATCTGTTTTTCTCAAAACGATTTGCCGGATTTGGACTCTTTGGTTCAGACTTAGAACCATGACAAATTTGAGAGTCCTGAGCTGTAGTGACCCCAAAATGAACGGAACGGGAGCTCGTTCCTCCCGGGGCGTTCAGGGACGTCTACAGTTTCTGGCGACTCTGCTGGGGATTTAGAGAACTTGACTAGAACTCCTGATATCTGTTTTTGACTACACTTGTGTGTTTCTTTGCATTGCATTTGCACTGGTGCGCCTAGGACCCCGTGTTTGCCATCTGCTATTCCTGAACGGTTTGCTGGAGGCTTGTCTTGTCAAGGCATGACCATAAGGCTGACCGGTTGTGGGCTCTGCTAGTATGGGAACACAAACCCCGGTTTTACCGAGGCACCCTTTTTGACCATTCGACCTAGTGCATATTCGGATCCATAGTGACCATTCCAAACTAGGACAGGTTGCTTACCCGTTTATAGGTTGTTTGAAACCGCTGTGTGCGTAGTGAAACCCTAGCTCCTGACAAAGTAGGACAGGGAAACCCTACCCCGACATAGGGGTGTTTTGGCTCTCACTTGTCTGCTATGTGCTTTTAGAGTGCGTCTCTACAGGAATGCATGTAACAGTTTGCAAGTCTGGGCATCAGGCCTGCGGGCATTACTATCAGTATTCGGGAATCAGCTTTACCTGTGGGTATCAGACTCTGATTTTGAGGCCGAATTTTGGGGCAGAATTCAGTAGAGGGCACACTCATTCAACTATGCTCGTATCTGTTCAGATGGAATCAGGCTAAGATGCTGTCTGTTTTCTCTTTTGCTAGGTAGTCTGGGAACCATAGCTTCAGAAGGCTCCGATATCCCCCGAGGTTCATCAAACTTGTGCTGATAGACTTTGCTAGGTCAGAGATTCAGTTCAAGGGCAATCAGTGTTCCTTCGCCAGAGGCAAGGTAAAAAGGGCTAGTCGGGCACAAATCACCGGTTCAGCAGTTACCAGGTCAGCGGCCCTTATCCACCCCACCAGTGAACAGTCAGGCTGAGGTCTCAGTTTCTACTGCAGGGATAGATACCAACCAGTCAGATGGATCAGCAGAACACGTCAGGGATGGAGGCAATGATGCGCCAGATGCAAGAAAGTATGAAACTCATGCAGCAGGATGCTGCTCGGCAGGAGGAATTTGCCAAACAGCAGGCTGTGATCATGGCTCAGCAGGTCGAGCTCATCACCAAGCTACAACAGCAAAGCGGCGCGTCCGCTTCACAACAAGTTCCTCCCCCAGCAGGAGCTCCAGCACCTGGGAGATGCCAAACGTCCGGGATGATATGGACATTCCAGGCGGACCAGCTCCGCCCCCAATTTTACCTCAACTATCCAAAACACGTACCAATCTACCGAACTCTCCCTTCGAGTTCGAGGTCGACCCCACAGCGTTGAAGTTGAGCAAGCTTGAAAAGTTGTTCAAGAAATCTCAGGGGGTAAAGTCCATCCCGGGCATCGAAGATGGGTACACCGACGCAGCTATAACTCTGCCGGACAGGTTCAAGATGCCTTACATCGACCGTTTTGATGGGTCAGGAGATCCCATGGTCCACCTGAGTCTGTTTTCAGATGTTTTGCGCCCGATGGGCTTAACAAGATTACAGAAGCTCTCCCTTTTTGGCAGGACCCTGTCAGGTATTGCGGTCACCTGGTATGCCAAATTGGAGGATTCAGTAAAACGAAGCTAGGAGGAGATGGCCGAGGCCTTCGTCGCGTGATCATACCAAATACTGCGCCTACCATCAACAAACCGGTCATGACACCGACAGTTGCTTTCGTCTGCCCCATGATGTACAAGATCTGTTTGGCAACGGGGTCATTCCCGCGTCAGTCCAGCAAAGTCTATCGGCACTCGATCAGTGAATTTGTGGGTGGATAATGTGATCTGATCAGAGATTGAACCGGCTGCGGGTGGCACTCGATTTACTCCAGATGGGGGAAGGACAGGCACTGTTTTGAGCATTTGCGAATGCCAGTTTCTGACTTGGGTATTGGGTCAGTTTTGTTGTTTTGTTTTGAGTCTGTCTTTGTGTTTTGAGTCAATCTTTTTTGTTTGGGGTCTGTCTTATCGTATCGAGTCAGTCCTGTTGTATAGAAGTCGGGTGATTCCGGGGGGTGTTACCTCGGGCGTCACCATTTTGCTTTATGCTTTTCTTTTCGTTTTGTTTTGAGTCTGTTTCTACCAGGGAGCCAGTTGTGCCAACGGATTTGAATGAAACAGCAGTGATTTTCACGCTCTAGCGTTTGCTTCTGCCTTGTGCCAGTTGTACCAGGAATTCCAAATAAGATGGCAGTATTTGACTAAGGACTCTGTCTTTTCTGTGCCTTGAAGTCATTGTAATGACCTGAGTTTTTTCAAAACTTTTTGAACACTGTGGTGAAAACGAAGAGGGAGGAATTCCTCGAGATTTGTAAAACTTTGATCATTTGAGAGAAAGAGAGGCGTGCTAAACCCTTAATGAATGAAATCATGCTTGTTAGCGTGAGCACTGAGAAGGACCCTGGCTTGATCCAGACTGGTTTCACACTATCCTCGGCGCGAGTGATTTGTCACTTTCTTAAAAATTTTCAAAAACAAAATGTTTTGCGCGGTCCTGCGAAGACCTGTGTGGAATCGCTCTTGGGATTGTGCAGCCTAGGATCGCTCTCAGCCTCGAGACTCAACCCCTTTGCTTCCAAACCTTGAACTTGAATTCAGAAGGTTCAACGATCAACTACGATGTGAGGCCTGTGTGGCCAGATTTGAAGCAGCCCTTGAACAAGAGGCCAGGAAAGTCAGGTCAAGAAGATCAGATCTCATTAGAAGAAGCTTACAAAGCAAAACAGCAACCATTCTCCTGGATTCAGATGACTTCAGGATCTCAAAACCATTTGACATGGACAAAGCTACACTTTTACCCTTGAGAGGCTCGCTGGGCCGAAAACCCGGAAGGGCGACCCAGGCAAAAGTTAGAGCAAGAGAAAAATACAAAAAAAGAGAAGCAAAAAATGCAAAGAAAAGAACAAAAAAATCAAAAAAGAAAAGAAATGAAAAGAATTGAAAAGAAAAGAAAAACAAAGCTCGCAAGGTCGAAAACCCGAGACGGGCGCCTTGGCAAAAGTTAGAGCCTAAAAAGGAGAGGTTAATACCCGAGTGTACCTTAACCCCGAACTACGTAAGGCTTGATTCCCATCTTTGGGATACGTAGGCAACTTCATTCTGAAGTCCAGCCGTAAAACACTTCAAATTCGACTGTGTCCATGCGATGGTTCTGGTCATCTTTGTCTTCTCTGTATCTGAAGATTTGGTTGTGTTCGTTTCTCTGAGGACTGACTACAATGCGTTGCGGTGCCATTCAAACAAGGGGCAACTTTCCGTTGCTATTCAATGTGCTTGAACATGTGTCGGAGGGTCATACCTCTCGGGTATGAAGGGTCGAACCCTCGGAGGCAGAACCATGATATCGGGATCATCCCCAGCACCCGGAGGACCTCCACCGTGAGGGAAATGACCAGCCATTTCAGAAAATCTGCAAAAATGAGCAAAATGAGCCAAAATTGGAAAAAGTCAACAAAAGTCAACTCTCGGGAAATGAAAAAGTCAACAAAAGTCAACCCCCCGAGGAAATCTTCCAAATGTTGAGACAAACTTACCTCAAGTGGTGAAAATGAGAAAAGAAGCACCGAAATCAAAATTTAATCGATCCAAAGTGACGAAAACTGAAAGATTTCGCGAAAACAACTTGCGTGGGGCGTTGGAAAACGCGTATAGAGCTCAGATCTGAAGAGGAAAATGGTCTAGGAAGGTAGAGAAAGTGTTTTCAGAGTTGGAGTTATGAGGAAAAATGCTTTGGCCGAATGGATTTAAAGAAAAGAGAGTGAAAGTACCAAAATGCCCACGGTTTTGGCAAAGTGGCCGGCCGGCCACCTTTTCTGGCAGGCCGGCCATTCCCTTTTCGAAAACCTAGCTGACGGCCTCCCCTTGGAAATAAAGCTGGCCGGTGGTGTTCCCTAGGTACCCACCAAGCTCTCTGCAAATTTTGGGGAGGATTGGAGTCCCCGGGACCTGAAAAAGTACAAGAGAAGTGCACTTTCCGTCGCAAAATCGCTCTACCGGAACTTCAACTTCAAATTTCGATGCGTTTCTCATCATTACTCGTCAAAAGTGAGATGTATCCTTTTTGAACATGTTGCGACCCCTCTGGGAGGTAAACCGGAGGACGCGATTGAGTCGCCCTCATCAAAAACTTGCATTTCTTTGCTCATCGTTTTACGACAAATTCGCATTCGAATTCACACTTGTTCTGCATTGTTATGCACATCACTTACATTCTCATGCACACCACTCATACTATTGTGCACGTTTCACGGGTGTTGTCATACCCTCATGCTTAACCCGCGTTGTCACGCGCGTTACTCCTCGCATTGCGATTCACTTTTCTATCGACGCCGCGATTGTCTACATTCAATATCGTTTTGAAAATATGTTGTTAACAATGTTGTGCTTGTTGAGTCTCTCTCTTTTCAGGGCACGATATTGTATGTACGGTTCATTTGAGGCTGGTACAACCAGACGAACCGTGCAGGTATTGTATCTTCTCCGTGTGAGACGTGGCGAGAATTGAGTAATTCTCCGCATTCTTAACTGCATGAAATGTAGTTGTTGCTTTGCATTCTTGCTTAAAACTGTTGCATCTATCGTGAACATGTGCTTCATTACAGCTTGCTGCATTTGCCTGATCATGAGATACCTTCGGCTTCTTGCATTGTCGGTTGCATTTTGCCCCTGCCTGCGGGCACGCCTGCGGGCGCATCTCTGTTTATCTCACCTGTTTGTCTAAGTCTTCGGCCTTGTCAAAAATGGGTCATCTCTGGGCTTTGACATTCACTCCCGTCACTTATGACTTCTGAGTCCTGTCAAAGAGGGGCAACTGTAGACACCCCATTTTTGACCGACCTTAAGACTCAGACGTCACTGATTGAGCGCTCGGTGATATTGCATATTGTGCTCGTTCAGAAGTTTCAGAGTCTCGGCTGCGAGCCTTGCCTCCGGACTCCCGGACTCTTTCGTGCCTTGCCTCGGTTTGCAAACTAGGCTTTGTTTTCTCTATTTTCTCTTCCCGAAGGGAGAGAGAGGTCTCATGGATCATCTCTTAGTGGCCGTAGGCTACATTTCGTGGTCGTAGGCCCTTTTTCCCATTTGGAGCCCGGTTTTCAGTTTTTCGGAGCTGACGGCCGTGTGCCTTGGTTCGGGACCGCCTAACCACCTCCGTTTGCTCTGGTTTTTGGCATACACCTTATTTTCTCCCTTTTGAGGAACACTGTGGCCCGAGAGACAAACTTCGTGGTCAAACGCCACCTCTAGTGCCTAACAGCCTGTTTTCGGGGCCCTAGGCCGCGCGTTTCGGTCCCCGAACCTCCGTTTTGCATTCGTTTTGGTTCATTTTTGGTGGAGACCTTATTTTCATTGTTAGGAAGCTTGTAGGAGGGTGGGAGGCCAGCAATTGTTCAGAAAATCCAACTTTATTTCTTCATCGCTCTCCGTCGCCCGTTTTCCTCACTAAAATGCTAATGTTGACCACCCCGGGGCCACTTTCTTCAGCCCTAAACCCCATATTTGTGTTGTACACACCTGAGAGGCCACCAATATGTATAGGCCGGCCAGTAATTGTCCTTGACCCTTTTGAACCCCTCTAAAAAGTTGGCTTTTCTCTCTCCTGGTTTACATTTTCTGGGTTTTGACCACATATTTGTGTTGTACACACATGGGAGGCCATCTTTTTGGGGTGGCTGGCCAGCAATTTTGATTGACCCTTTTGACCCCTGGCCGACCGGCCATGGGGGGTGGCCGGCAGGCCACCTGAACCTTTTGAACCTGGCCGGCCATGATCCTCTCTCCAAGTGTATTCCAGCTGTGCCAGCTGTTTCCCCCCAGATCCTGTATCCGAGGGGCTACCTTTTGGGGGGAAAATTTGAATTTATTTTTACCCCCCTTTCCTTGGCCTCTCTCCCTCTTTATAACCAGCACCCTACCTCATTTCTAAGGGTTAGAAAAGCCAGCTGAGATTCATATATACACCCTTCCATATATCTCTCTCATTCAAGCCTCCAAACATCCTTGTTCTTAACCTTTACACTACACCTTCAAGCCTACTACCTCCACAC
This sequence comes from Camellia sinensis, assembly GCF_055761805.1. Lineage (NCBI taxonomy): Eukaryota > Viridiplantae > Streptophyta > Magnoliopsida > Ericales > Theaceae > Camellia > Camellia sinensis. Next base: position 69,999,661 of record NC_138972.1, read on the forward strand.
CCCATTCCAGCACCTTGGAGGCCATTTGCAAAGGTTAAAAGCTCAGAAATTTGGACCAAAAGTTGCTGGAAAGCTTCTCTTCAAGGGTGAGTCCCTATTTCCCATTTTCTTGCCTTATTTTGCATGATTGGTTAGCCTTATTTGAAAGTATTTTTGGGCTCTGACCTGAACTGAAAATAGTCATATTTTGAGCTCCTTTTCATGTTTGATCAAGGGTCTTTCCCTGTTTGAGGTTTCCTCCTCCCCCTTTGTGTTTAAACTCTCTTTTAGGCCTATTTTTGCATGATATTTTAGGCTTATTTGTGAGCTGTTTTGGACTTGGTCATAAACCATGAAATGTCTTTTCTTGAGCCCCTCTTCAACTTTGTTGAAGGGCTCTTTGCCATTTGAGGTCAGCTGCTACCACTTGTCTCTTTGTCCCTCTTTTGGGCCTTTTTCTTGCATGATAGTTTAGCCCTATTTTTGATCATTTTCGTGGATTAATGTAAACTGTAAAGTGCTTCATTTTGAGCCCTTATTCAACTTTGTTGAAGGGCTCTTCATTGTTTGGGGCCAGCTGATGTCCCTTGTCTCTATTCTCTCTTTTAGGGCCATTTTTGCATGATAGATTAGCCCTATTTATGTTCATTTTTGAGATTTGTTATAAACTGGAAAAAGGCTTGTTTTGACATCATCTTCATGTTTTATTGAGGGAATTTTCTTATTTGAGGTCTCATGCTTCGTTTTATGCTTGATTGTCCCTTGTTTTGAGCCTTACACCTAAGCTCTTGTTGCATCCTTTGTTTGGCCTTCTAGCCACTGAAATCCAGTGAATTTTTAGTGACTAGAACAGTGTTTTGAGCCTCCAAATCAGAGGGGGGTGACCCCCTCTCTCCTTGACTTGTTTGGTGGTCATTTTGGCCTTCCAAAGAGACCCTATCTTGCATGCTTCGAAGTCACTTTCCAGGGTCAATTTGGTGAGTTTTGAGACTACCATATTTGATTTTCATAGTTGTTTATTCAATGCTAAATTTCTACCTTGCATGTGCTTAATAACTCCTTGCATGGCCCTCCAAAGTAACTCATTATTTTTGCATACCATGGTTGCATATCAGTGGTTATTTGGGCCTATTTTCATATGATTTATTCACTGATTTTTGCTGGTCTGGTGAGATTACATTTGCTTCATATACTTGCCATGTAAACCATGTTTGCTAGTCAAAGTTGCATGCTATTTTAGTCCACCATGCTAGCACCTTTTGGCCATGCTTTGAACTGAAAATGTTCATATTTTGGGACTGCCTTGGCTCTGTCTTTAGACTTCATGATCAAATAATGCATGCTTTGTATAGCTATAAGTCATTCCATGTGCCTAGTTTTGAGTTTCGGGGTTCATCTCATGCATCGGGTGCCATTTTTCCATGTTTCGGGACTGTTTAGCATCATATTTTAGTGCTAGAATTTGTGAGTTTATATGCCATCTTGCATCCCATTCCATGCCTTGTTAGAGTCGCATGTCATGCCTAGGATCAGTCCTCGGTTTGCGTGTATGTGTGCACGCATTTCGATAGTCCCATTCTCACCTCATGGCTACTGATGTGAGTGTGGCTGAGGTCCACTCATGTTGGTGTAAGTCCATCATGCATTGTATATGCCGTTTCATTTCATAGCATTGTGTATGCTAGGTTGTATGTTAGAGCATTGTGTATGCCTCGTTACATCGTGCATTGTGTATGCCATTTCATAGCATTGTGTATGCTAGGTTGCATGTTAGGGTTGCATTCATGCATGTCATGCATATTGCATAGTGCTTGGGATAGGAGTTAGCCCAAGCACGGGAAACGATGGACGTTTCGTACTTCGAGTGACGGAACGTGTCTCAATTCCCTGTCGCCGACATTCCGGATTACCCATGATGGAGTTTAGGCCTTGTTGTGTCCATATGTGCATTCATTTCATATTGAGTCGGGCAAATCGACTCCTCGGTCATCATGCATCGAGATACGTGATTGGTGGCACGAGGATCGAGGACTACACTCCCTGAAGGGTAGTCGTGCATACATATGTGAAAATACTTTGCCATGCCCCTTTTTGCTCTTTGTTGCAACAAATCAGAAATCGGCAGCCTTCCGAAGCTTGGCACGTATCCCGAGAACAATTACAAACAGAGGCAAACCGGGGCATCGCAGTGGATTTTCGCGCAAGGCGACTCAAGCATGCATCATCCATCATTCGGAACAGAGCTGAGGCAGTCCATGGATTTGCGTGCCAATTTACTGCTTTCCTAGATTAATTTGTTAATTAATTAGGGTTTCGTATTTATTTGGACTATAACTATTTATTTGGGACTGTATTATTTATTCGGACCCTCTGCGCGAGGGCAATGTTGTAATAAGTGTGCGTGTGTGTGATGTATGTCTTCCAAACCCCACGTCTTTCTCCCTTTTATTTATCAGCTTATGATGGTTAGATTAGGGCATGTTTCAATTAGCATACAGTATGATAGCATGTTTGCATTCATTCATCTGTCTTGCATGCACCGGGCTCGGCGCATCATACTAACTGCATTTGTATCTCAATTCCAAGTTGAATACATGTTAGTTGTATCATTTCACATGCCATCTTTAGAATAGCCGAACATATCTTAGTTGCATTTTGTATGTGTTGCATTAGGCATTTCTGTATAGTTAGGATCATGCATGGATTTCTAACATAGCTTTTGTTTTGGCTTGGAGTACTCGGTAAGTGTTTATGCTTTAGCATCCTTGCATGTGTGTGAGTGGCTGCCATGATAGCATGCTTACCATGAGGCTATATGCTTATGTGATATAACTACCTGAATGCCTGTGGGTGAAGGTTAGACTATTTGAATTGGAATAAATGCATTGACTGTGAGTTTTAAGCCCACTAGATAAGTGGCAAAATCAATGTTTTCTAAGCCCACCCGAGGGTGGCAAATCCACGTCTTAGCCTACTTGCGGGTAGCACCATCAAACCACTTTCAAAAAAAAACATGAAATGTTTTGTTCCAATTCAGACGATCCAGTCTATACTTGTATGCTGTGCGCATCACATAGTAAATCTAGGCTAATAACCAGAATAAGAACGCATAAAGTTTTCAAAACTAGATATCATGGTTAGTAGAGGCCGATCTTTGATCGGGCGAGCGGGGGTGCTCACGAAGTGATCTTCTCCAATCGTACCCCAAGTTCCCGAGCCGAGGCAACTTTGGTGATGACGGACACGTGGCCTTAGGCAACGAGTCAGGGTTTCCTAAATTTCTCCAAAATAAAACATTCAGGTGGCGACTCTGTATCTGGCAAAGCAGTCCATGTTTGGCACTTCTTTCAAAATCTGTTTTCTCAAAACGATTTACCGGATTTGGACTCTTTGGTTCAGATTTAGAACCGTGACAATTTGAGAGTCCGAACTTGTACTGAGCCCAAATACGAACAGAACGGGACTCACCCTCCCAGGACGTTCGGGGACGTCTACAGATACTTTAGAGGCTTTCTGTTGTAACCTTTTAAGATTTTTCAAAAAGCTAGCTCTTCTATCTAGCATTGCTATCTAAGGTTCTCAGACTCCGAAGAGAGGCTATATTAACTCTTCTGATTTCCTAGGATCTTTATTGGTTATGACCCAAAGGACTCTTTGGCAACGTCACCTTGACTTCAACCCCTAGAGTACAGCTAACCTTGTGTATATAGTGAGCTCTAGTACCTTCCAACAATAGGACAAGATGCTCTCCCATTTCTAGGATGTATGATGCCGCTTGTTTGAATAGTGAAACCCTAGATCATTTCAAAGCTAGGACAGGGTAACCCTAGCCCCTATAAGGGTGTTTGTTCTCTTTCCTGCTATGTGTTATGGGCAATGGATGGTATCCATACAGGGCTTCTCAGTGTCAGTGGTTCAGGCATTTCAGCTTGCGGGTTTGAGTTCAGTTCTGTTTTTTAGTATGATCAGTTGAGCTGGCATGCTACCAAATTTGATTAAACCTTCCATTTTTGCAAGGTAGTCGAGCACTATAGCTTCCAAAAGGTCTAATATCCCCCAAGTTCTGTGGACTCGCGTTGGTAGACTTTGCAAAAGTGCAAATTTGGTTCAGGGTCAGCTAGTGTTAGTTTCTTTGCCACTGGTTACACGAAGAAAAGAAAAAGCTTGATCAACTGTCCAGAATACCCCTTCTCCACCTGCTAGATCATCACCACTCAACTCACTAGAATCAAGGATGGCTCAGATTCCAGAAAATTTAGCAAACATACTATTGGCCCTTCAATGAAGCATGGATACCATTGCCACTACAATTGCTGCCCAAGGTACCACTCTTGCCGCTCAAGGCAATACTCTTGTTGAACTGCAACGCCCATCTAGGGCATCCATTACTCAACCACCTCCGATGACTCATCCAGTTCCACCACCACCTCTACCTCTACCAGCTGACGAGTTTCCTAAACTTGACTCACCAGTAGATCTGAGGGTTCCTTTACAATTATTAGGAGGACCTTTCTCCCATGCACAACCAACAGTGGAACCTTTCCCCATTGACACCCCTGAACTTGATTCAACTATGTTCAAACTGGCCAAATTTGAAAAAATGTTCAAAAGGTCACAGGGAATTCACTCTATTCTGGACATAGAAGACGGGTATACAAACATAACTATCAAATTACCAGAACGGTTTAAAATGCCACATATTGACAAATTTGATGGAGCTGGTGATCCTATGGTCCATATTCGCCTCTTCTCCGATGTCCTGAAACCCATGGGCCTAACTCGCCCTCAAAAACTTTCCTTGTTCGGGAGAACTTTATCTGGTGTAACTGCCATCTGGTATGCTAAATTAGAAGACTCGGTGAAACAAAATTGGAAGGAGTTAGCTGAGGCTTTCACCACCCAATATTTTTACAACACCCAGATGGAGGTAACTGCTAGAGGCAACTCGCCAAGAGTCCAATAAAAGTTTTGTGGCTTTCATCACCAGATGGAGGGAAAAAACAGCAATAATGACCAACAGACCGCTCGAAAAAGACCAAATCCATATGATAGTCAGAAATTTGCATGTAAAGATGTTACAAAAAATAATAGTCCTCGCGCTCTTCACTTTTAAAGACTTACATGAAATAGGGGTCCAAATAGAGGATGCCATCAAACAGGGAATCATTGTAGATGATAAGGGACATGTTCGAAAGCCTTTTGGTCACAGTTCCAATGCTACTACTGGTAGTAGTACAACTGTAAGACCTTCTGAGGTTAATTCAGTTACTACCACTACCTCCAAAATAGCCAACCCATTTGCCAATGTCGGTCTACAAAAAACAAACTTAACATGAACCACAGCCAGAGCCTGTAACCCTCTCTATATGTGCCCAGCCAAAGCTAGGAAAATCTTGACAGAAAGAGGGTATCTCAAGCCTTTGGACCCCCGACCTCTTCTCAATCCTCTCCCAACCAAACCTGACCCTACCAAATACTGTGTCTTCCATCAATAACCCGGACATGACCCTGACCACTGTTTTTTCCTTCGCCATGAGATCCAAGACCTCATTGATCATAAGATCATAGCTGTCCCACAACCACTAAAACCCAACGTCACTACCAACCAGTTGCCACCCCATGAAAAAAATAACCACCTCCTCGCCTCAACCATATCCATACACTCTCACCTACCTTTAACCCTAGTATACACATCATACCTGTCCATCAACCCAAACCCAAGTTATGCATTCCAGAGAGCATTGATTTATGTATGATGGATGCACCTCTAACCCAGCCAAAGCCAAAACAAACCATAGTGGTGGTGATATTGCAAATTGAGAAAGAAAAGACCCTATCAAGAAAAGGACACAAAGAAGCCATAACCTAAGTACTCGTGATTGAGACTGGAAAACTGCCGGAAGAAAGATATGATCCCAACAAATACATAGTACATGTTGGCCAGTTGAAACTGGAAGTTATCCTGCCTGACTCATGTACCATCAATGTCGTTAGAGAAGATATGCTTGAACAGGGATTAGATGACTTGGCTATTCTAGAAGAAAACTTGGACAATCTCAAATTCTTTGAGGAATTGGACTTGGGAAATGTACAGATTGGCTGGTGGAATCCAAGAAGTTCCAATGCTACTCATAGTTGGGCAAACGATGATGAAGGTCCTGATGAGGAAACTAAGGAAAAAGAGGATGAACCAAAAACTGACACCGGAAAGTTTGAAAACAGTGGCAACGAAAGGGGTTCCAAGAGAGAAGAAGAATCAGAAAGTCCACCATAACGTGGGAATGGTTCATGTAGATCCTGACAATTGCCTTTTGATTAATGAAGGCGAATGGTGGAATGATAGTGATCTGCAGCTCGCCCACATCGATGATGAATGGGGTAGTACTTTGCCTGATGAGACTTGGTATTCCAAGGAAATTGATGACCTAACTAGGAGTGGTCATTACTTTAAACCTCCACAACTAGACCAAGGTGAGTCCTCAAGCAAAGATACAAACATTGATAAAGAGAAAGAGAAAGAGAAAGAAGTAGAAAAAGACCTGGTTTTAAAACAGCTAAAAAAGATCCAAGCAAACATCTCTGTCTAGGGACTTCTCATGGCTTTCCGAGAACACTGACAAGCAATGTTGTCAGCCTTAAACAAGGCCAAGCTATCCATTGAGACAACGCCAGATCAGTTAGAATCTTTCATCACCTAGAGACACGACCCCTGTGTTATCATTTACGGACAAAGAGTTACCACCTAAGGGGGTTGGCCACAACAAACCTTTGTATATGGTCTTGGAGTGTAGAAAGAAGTGGATTCTAGTAGTTTTGATTGATACCGGCTCAGCCATTAATGTGTGCGCAGCAAGGACTGCTTATGCGATCGGGTTAAAGCTGGCTGACTTTATGCCAACAAGCCAAGTTATCCAGGCATATGACAACACCAGCAGGAATGTTATGGGGACTTTCAAGGTCCAGATATTAGTTGGTCCCTCTAAGCATGAGGCAGAATTCCGTGTCATAAATGTCCCGAAAACTTTCAACCTATTGTTAGGCAGGCCTTGGTTGCATAAGATAAGAGCGGTTTTTTCAACCGTACACCAGTTGGGGAAATACCCGCACAATGGAGGGATTGCCATAGTTTTTGGCAATTCTATGATCCACCCTCCTCTAGAAGTCACAGCTCTGATACTGGAAATACAACATGGGAAGGAAGATGTTTTCCTCTCGGGTTTTACCTTGGTAGAAGCACGGTTAGTGCAGACAATCATGGCAGAAGGGGAGGGTACACATCTGAGTTCTTAGTCAATCTACATGATGAACAAGCTAGAATACATCCCAAGATCTGGATTGGGAAGGAGTGGCGGACAAAGCACCACAGAGATAACTAAGTTAATCCACAACCCACATGCATTTGGATTGGGATATGAACCAACAACAGAAGACTGGGAGAAGAAAGAGAAAGAAATGAGAGAGCGAATCAATGCAAAGAAGACGGAAAAGAAGTATGAGCTGGTTTATAGGCCAATCCATGGGACCTTGAATGGACGCTTTGTCCGCCAAAGAGAAGACTTCCCTTTCTATGGTTTTCTTGAGCCCTGGATTGATCAAGTGGAGAGGAAGAGATACCTTGGGGAAGAGATCTTCTTCGATCATCAGCTCTCCAACAGTGAAGAGGAGTGGGTAAATCCTAGTATCGACATCAGACAAGATAGAGAAGTCAGCTCGGAAAGCAATACAGAGGAAGTCTTGGGTCTAACACTGGCTGATTTACTGACAGAGTCACATACTAGCACTGGACCAATGAATTTAGGAGATATGACCATTGCCGTGATTAGGGAAGAGGTACCGGTTGATTGCTCAAGCTTCATCGTGGATGCAGTGAATGGCTCACAAATAAATTGGCATTTTGAAAAGAGTTGTATTGAGAGTTCTGAATTGGCTGTTGAGTCTGAGTCCGATGGGCCTGTGGGGTTGGAGTCAGATTCGAGTTTGTCTTAGCTGTCTGTGTCTTCTTTTTCTTTCTCTTTTGAGTCTGTTGCAACTTGTGAGCCTGAGGCTTTGAATGAAGATGTTGTGATTTCAACTTACTTTTCTGTGCCCATAGTTCATAACATTGACAAAAAAATTTCAAAATCTTGATAAAAATGAAGAGGAAAAAATTCCTCGAGCTTTGAAAAATTTAATCAATTGGGAGGAAGAAAGGCGTGCTAAGCCATTAGTAGATGAAATTGTTTCTGTAAATGTGGGTACTGAGAAAGATCCTCGCTTGATCTAGATTGGTTCTACATTGTCTTTGAGGGAATATGAATAATTAGTTGCGTTATTAAAAGAATTCAAAGGTGTTTTTGCGTGGTGGTATAAAGACATGCCAAGAATTGACCCTAAGATTGTACAGCATAGGATCCCTCTCGACCTTGAGGCCCGACCTGTCAAACAGAAGCTTCACAGAATTCGTCCGGATTAGGCCTTGAAATTTAAATAAGAGGTTACCAAGCAAATCAATGTTGGGTTTTTGCTCGTATCAGAATGTCCTACTTGGTTAGCCAATATTGTGCCAGCTCCGAAGAAAGATGGCAAAATCCAAGTTTGTGTTGACTTCTGGGGTTTGAATAAGGCTAGTTCGAAGGACAATTTTCTATTGCCACATATTAGCGAATTTGTAGACTTCACTGCAGGGCATGCCTTACTGTTATTCATGGATTGTTTTTCAGGGTATAACTAGATCCTTATGGCTTCAATGGATAGAGAAAAGACTGCATTTACCACACCATGGGGGACATATTGCTACAGGGTTATGCTATTCGGTTTGAAGAATGTCGAGGCCACTTGTTAGAGAGCCATTACCACTCTTTTGCATGATATGATCTACAAGGAAGTTGAGGTGTATTTAGATGACACGAATGTCAAATCCAAAGATCAGGAAAGCCATTACACTGTATTGAAGAAATTCTTTGAGAAAATTAAAGAATACAGGCTAAGGTTGAATCCACAGAAAGGCACCTTTGGGGTAACTGCGAGCATGATGTTGAGATTTTTGATCACACAGCGGGGAATCGAAGTTGATCTATCTAAAATTAAGGCTATCTTAGAAATGTCGCCACCAATGACAAAAAAAGACGTGCAGGGTTTTCTGGGAAAGGTGCAATTCATAAGGAGGTTTATTTCAAAGCTAACCTTGACTTGTTAACCACTGTTTAGTCTCCTAAAGAAAGGGAAGAAGTTCCAATGGGATAATCGATGCCAATTTGAGCTCGAGCAAGTCAAGCAGTATTTGTAAAATCTACACATGTTATCACCACCTGAGCCAGGGAACCCACTGATCCTGTACTTATCAGTGACCGAATCAACTATGGGATGTATGCTTGTACAAGAGTCGGGTAAAAAAGTGGAGAAGGCCATCTATTACTTAAGTAAAAAGATGCTTGAATATGAGACCTGCTATACTCCTCTGGAAAAAAGCTTGCTTAGCTTTGGTAAGGGCCACCAGGAAGTTGAGACACTACCTATTAGCTCACTCGATAATTCTGGTTTCAAGATTAGACCCAATCAAAAATCTCTTTGAGAAACCAGCACTTACTGGTAGGCTAGCTTGTTGGTTGCTTTTACTTTTCGAATTTGACCTTAAGTATGGCACTCGCAAATCTATCAAAGGAATGTAGAATTTTTGGCTGATCACCCAATTGAATGAGGAGAAGGTATGGAGTACTCATTCCCAGATGAAGAGGTTATGCAGATAGAAGAAGACACTTGGAAGTTGTACTTCAATGGAGTATCCAATCAATTTGGCTATGGGATAGGCGTGTTGCTCATAGCACCGAATGATTCCCATATCCCTTTAGCTTTCAAACTCCGATTCAGGGTATCCAACAACTAAGCAGAGTATGAGGCGTGCATTGTTGAATTGGAAGCAGCCCTAGAACTAGGGGCAATAATGTTGGATGTGATTAGGGACTCGAACTCGGTCGTCTCTCAAGCCAACGGAGATTGGAAAGTTAAAGAGGAAAACGTAAAAGTCTATCATGAGACCTTAGACATGTTGATCCTGAGGTTCGAAAAATTGACTTTTACAATCCTAGCACCAATGATAGATATACCGGTCAGGGTCAAGATGCGCCTAATCCTTATAGAACAAAGGTACGCCCCTGTATGTGAAATGATAGCCGTCACAGAAGAAGTTCAAGATGAAAACCCTTGGTACTTTGATATTTGGAATTTTCTGAAAAATGGTATATGCCCACAAGGCGCAAATGCCAAAGACGAAAGGGGGATACAGCGTCTGGCCACTCTGCTTGTCATTTATGGAGATAAGCTATAGAAGAGAGGGCATCTGGAAATGCACAAGCTGTGTGTAGAGAAAGAAGAGGCAAAGCGTGTTATGGAAGCCATCCATGGAGGAGAGTGTGGAGCCCATATGAACAGTATAATGCTAGCTAGAAAAATCCTTAGACAAGGATACTACTGGTTAACTATGAAGAGTGATTGTATCAACTTTGTTAGGCGATGCCACAAATGTCAAATCCACGCCAATCACATGAACATCCCGCCATCCAAACTCTACAATATGACTTCGCCTTGGCCTTTCTCAGTTTGGGGCATAGATGTCATCGGGACAGTCACACTAAAAAGTTCAAATAGGCATCAATTCATCTTGGTTTCCATTGACTATTTTACCAAGTGGGTTGAAGTACAATCATATTCAATGTTGAAAACATCACACATGGCCAAATTCATCAGGAACAACATCGTCTGTAGATATGGCGTACCAAACAAAATAATTTCAGACAATGGCTCACACTTCAGGGGAGAAGTGATAGTTCTACTTGAAAAATATAACATGGCTTTTCACAAGTCATCAACATACAGGCCATAAACCAATGGAGCCATTGAAGCTGCAAATAAGAACATCAAAACCATTTTGCATAAGACGGTGGAAACCTACAAAGATTGGCCAGACAAACTGCCTTTTGCACTTTGGGGGTACAAGACATCAATCCGAACGTCTACAGGGGCAACCCCTTACTCTTTGGTATATGGAATGGAGGCTGTTTTGCCGATTGAGTTGGAAGTGCCTTCATTGAGGATTATAGTTGAATGTTAGATAGCAGAAGCTAATTGGCAACAAAACCAATTTGAGAAACTGATGCTATTTGATAAGTGAAGATTGAAGGCGTCATACCACATTCTGGGGTATCAACGTAGGATTGCCAGAGCATTCAACAAAATGGTCAGATCTAGGAATTTAAGGAAATGAGATGTAGTGTTGAAGGATAATCGAGCTGCTATCTTTGACTCTGGGGGCAAGTTCAGACCTAATTGGACGGGTCCCTACATCATCAAGTCAATCTGGTCAAGAGGAGTGGTCATTCTTGCAGATTTGGATGGTCTGGAGTTCTTACAGCCAATTAACATGGACAAGCTGAAGAAGTACTACCCTTGAGAGGTTCACTGGGCCGAAAACCTGGAAGAGCGACCCAAGCAAAAGTTAGAGTAGAAAAACAAAAACAAAAACAAAAGAAATATGAAAAAAATAGAAAAATGAAAACCTCACAAGGTTGAAAACCCAAAAAGGCAGCTTTGGCAAAATTTAGAGCACAAAATGAGAGTGTCAATACCCGAGTGAACCTTAACCAGAACTACGTATGGCATGATTCTTATATTTGGGATGCGTAGGTAGCTTTATCTTGAAGTTCGGCCCCAATCATTTTTCAACTCACTTATCCCGTCCATGTTTGATTGGTGTATCTTTATTCGACTTGGCTATCCATATTTGATTGGCTAGTCCCGATTTGATTCAGTTGTCCTATTTCTTCTTCCTGACGGGTTCAGTTGCAAGACGAATTCAGTTGTACATCTCAATGGTTCATTTCATGTTGATCGAGTAGTGGTCATTTGAGAAAATAGATTTTGAGGACTTTTAATGAAGTTCACTGATTTTCTCAAAACTTATTCCATTTTTACAAAACTTAGACCATTCTTTGGACCAAAAAGAGAAAATTTTTAGTGCTCATAATTTGGTTCACATGATTTCAAGGCAAAAAATGAAACAAGTGTGCCAATTTACCTGTTATGTTGATCAAAATCACATTAGTAGAAAGGAAAAACAAAAACAAAAATAGGGCAAAGTAATGAATTAGGGGCACAGTCGAGTCAAGTTTTCTATTCTTTACCTGCACTTCAAGTTCTTGTCACCTTAATGAAGCAATCACCAGAAAATGCACAGTAGTTGCCCCCGACGATGCTTCTCTGTCTGGTGGTCGACTAGTGTTGCTCTGTTTTGCGTTCATTTTGCTCCAACAAGCACAAAGGGGTATGTTTTGGGATGGTTTTGGCTTCATTTTCATTTCATTAAGTTTGGTTTTGTGTTTTGGTCAGTGATAGGCTCAATATTCAATTCAGAATTCACTAAAATCCAACCATTTTCAAGTTCAAAATTCAAAACAAAATGATTTTTATGCTCAGTGTTGCGCCATTCATGCCGTCTGAATTTGTAGAACAAACTCATGTTATTAATGCCAGGCATCAACCCCAAGAGAGTTGAAGCTATAGGTGCCCACTGCAAAACAAAAAAACAAAAACAAAAACAAAAAAATAATACAAAAACAAAACAAAAAACAGAAAGAGCAACATTTTCTTAGTTTTCCGGCAGTAGCCCGGTGGCAAAGATTACAACTGGCTTCATTGCCTGACTTTACCATTAGTTGCCTCACTTTATCTTTACTCCTTCAAAGCTCTTGAAGACTCTGCCTCGGCCTTGGTAGAGCTTTCGAAGGATATTATTCCTCGTCAGCCATCAAATTGGTTGAACAAAGGAACTCCGAATCGGGCTGCGGAAGTGGCCTATCGTTTCAGTTCTTTGTTCTGCTTTTTTAGGGCACTAATTTCTACTCGAGAGTTGTGCAATTAACTGATGTACATCAAATGTCTTGTTTTGCAATCGACGAGACAAGTTAGAGACTGCAGTCACGGTCTCCACACATGACCTCAGCAAATACGAGTTAGCTTCGATGTCAAACTGTGTCGCCATTATTTGCTTAACTGACACCACTAAAAAACTGAAAACAAGGGAAGGAGGAGGAGCCCGCAATTAAGGTTCAGGGGAGTCGGAATCAGTCATCTCTATCATGGACTTGTTCAGGTCTAGAAAAAGAGCGAGAGAATCATGTGAAGATGCCATGACAGAAGAGAGTAATGTAAAAGAGAGGGGTTATAGAGTGGTGGCAGAGAAAGTTTGTAAGCCTGCAAGAGAGGCAGAGCAAAATAAACATTGGGACAAGGCGTTGGGATAAGGCGTTGAAGAATCGGGGCAGCTTGTCGGTCAGGTGTCCCGATTGTTGAAATCGTGCGCCAGACACGACGCTCGAAGAAGTTGAAGAAAGAGAGAGAGAGAGAGAGGCAAAAACAAAAGAGGAGCGAGAGATACGTATATGTATATGTAGGTGTACATGTGTATGTGTGTGTGTATATATTATGTACGTATATGTCTGTGTACATGTAAATATTTATATATTTTGTCTGTATATGTATATTTGTGTATCTGTATATGTATATAGTTTGCCTGTGTGTATACGTATGCGTATGCAATATGTATTTTGCATCTCATCCCACCTTTGCTCTTTTCATGTGAAACATGTTAGGATTTAATATTTACCTGGTTAAAACCTTCCCTCTCTCTGTATGAGATACGGTTAGGTATACCTGTTGGTTACACCACCTTTGCTTCTTTCACGTGAAACCTATTAGGATTTGATGTTTACCTAGTTAAAACCTTTCCCCTCTCCGTATGAGGTATGATTAGGTACGCCTACTAGTTATACCACCTTACTACCTTTGCGCCTTTCACATGAAACATGTTAGAATTAGGTGTTTTCTCGATTAAAACATTCCCTCTCTCCATATGAGATACGGTTAGGTATGCCTATTGGTTACACCACCTTTTCTCCTTTCACATGAAATGTGTTAGGATTTTATATTTACCAGGTTAAAACCTTCCCCCTCTCCGAATGAGATACGGTTAGGTACGCGTGTTGGTTACACCACCATTGCTCCTTTCACGTGAAATGTGTTAGGATTTGACATTTACCTGGTTAAAACCTTCACCCTCTCCGTATGAGATACGGTCAGGTATGCCTGTTGGTTACACCACCTTTGCTCATTTCACGTCAAACGTGTTAGGATTTGATGTTTACCTGGTTAAAACCTTTGCCCTCTCCGTATGAGATATTGTAAGGTATGCATGTTGCTTACACCCTCTTTCCTCTTTTCACGTGAAATGTGATAGGATGTGACATTTACCTAGTTAAAATCTTTCCCCTCCAGTACGAAATACGATTAGGTACGTCTGTTGGTTTTACCACATTTTCTCCTCTCGTGTGAGACATGTTTGGATTCGTTCACTATTTCTCCTCTCGCGTGAGGCACGTTTGGATTCGTTCACTATTTCTCCTCTCACGTGAGATGCATTTGGATTCGTTCCTTATTTCTCCTCTCGTGTGAGATGCGTTTGGATTTTTTTCACTATCTCTCCTCTCGCGTGAGATGTGTTCGGATTTGTTCACCATTTTTCCTCTTGCGTGAGATGCATTTGGATTTCAAGTTCACCTTTCTCCTCTCGCATAAGACGCGTTTGGATTTGTTTACCATTTCGCGTAAGACACGTTAGGTTATTGATTTACTCAGTTAAAAACATTAGGTACACTTGGTATTCACACCATCTTTTCTCTTTTCGCGTAAGACGCATTGGGCTATTGATTCACTCGGTTAAAAATATTAGGTGTGCCTGGTGTTCACACCATCTTTTCTCCTTTCACGTGAGATGCATTAGGTTGTTGATTTACTCAGTTAAAAACATCAAGTGCGCCTAATGTTCACACCATCTTTCCTCATTTTGCATGAGATGCGTTAGGTTGTTGATTTGCTCGTTTAAAAACATCAGGTGCGCTTGGTGTTCACACCATCTTTCCTTCTTTCATGTGAGACGCGTTAGGTTGTTGATTTACTCGGTTAAAAACATTAGGTGTGCCTGGTGTTCACACCATCTTTCCTCTTCTCGTGTGAGACGTGTTTGGATTTCAAGTTCATCATTTGTGTTGTGGTACATTTGTATGTGATGCACCCCTATTTCATTTGTGCGGTATGCACATTTGTATGCGATGCACCTTTTTCTTTCATTTGTGCGATATGCACATTTGTATGCGATGCACCCCCTTCTTTCATTTGTGCGGTATGCACATTTGTATGTGATGCACCCTCTTTTATTTCATATCATTTGCATGAGGCTTGCCTCACGATGTATTACATCTTGCATTGTACACATTATGCGTTTCCAAAATAAAAGAAGAAAAAGAAAAAAAAATCGACTTTCACTTGCATTAGCATATCAATTCCATAGTTACATGTTGCATCACTTGGCTACAATTTATTTACATCACCATTTGACACAGTTTATACTGGCTCCCACTTTTTGGGTTGTAAAAACCACTTGTTTGTACTGGCTTTTTTTCGGGATGATGAAACTATCCCTTTCTCGGGTTGGCAGTCTAAACCATTATTGGTTCATGCCTCCACTTTCTTAGGTTGTTGGTTAAGACTACCTTCTTTGTTTTGGGACCATTCATCGGTTAAATTTTGTTATCGTACATGGATGTCTTCAGATTGTATCCCTTGTTATGCTTCATATTACTTGTTGTGTTGCATTAGTCATGTACTTTTTCAAAAAAGACAAAAAAAAAAAAAAAAAAAAAAAAAAGAGTTCAATTTTCAATTGCGTATCATTTCCATTCTGCCCCTGAACTAAGCTTGTTTGATTCCTTGCAAAGGGATATGTAGGTAACCTTCGGGATCAACCAACTGCATTTGCATCTTGTTTGTTTGCCCAAGTCTTACGGCCTTGTCAAAAGGGTCATCTTCAGGCTTTGACATTCACTCACGTCAAGAAATGACTTTGAGCTTTGTCAAAGATGGGCAACTGTAGATACCCCATTTTGACTGGGCCTAAGACTTGGGCGCTTTCTTTTGATTACCCTATGATGACAAAACAAGAAGGTGTTTCTTACAGGACCCTCAATAAGACAACTTAGAATTTGAGCCTTGTTTCCAACCCTAAAGAACCATAGATTACCTTTCCAAGAGCATAACTTGACCTCACGGTTGCATCCAGAATGGTTCGCTTAGCTAGGATCAACCTTCATTGCACTTCCGAGGGCCTTACTGAAAAATTCTCTCGAAATCTAGGTTACAGCATAATTCTTTGAAGCTTCTGGGCCAAAATGTAATTTTCAAAACTCAGGGAATATTCTATTATGTGAGGGAATATTTTGTTAAGTCAGGGAATATTCCGTCCATATACAGAATATTCCGTCAATGTTGACTGTGACGATGGCGTGGCAGTCTTGCTGACATGGCATGACTGGATTGGTCATTACTGATGATATGGCACTGACTTATCTTACCAAAAAAAAAAAGAAGAAATGAATATAAGGAATGCTGGTGAAGGGGTTTGAACCCCAAACCAAAGACTCCACACTCAACACCTTAACCACTCTGCCAAAGCTTTGCTTTGTGTTATATTTCCCCTCAAATAATATTTGACCATTTCAAACCAGCAGGCAGAGAAGTTATATTTTTTTGCATTTTTTTTTTTTTTTTGTGTGTAGGACACTCCCCTACCCCATTGGCTGACCCATATATCACCAAATACATACCTAATCATTCTCTAATGTCAAAAGGAGGTTTTGTTTACATCTATAAAGGAGTATCCCATGCAACTACCTTGAAAATTTGTCACCTTCTTTTTGACCTTCACTCTCCCTCATTGCCTGTATAGAACGATCAAATTGCAAGAGAGACAGAAGACCATGAAATTGAAGAAAAAAAGGTGAAAAAAGAGAGAAAAATTGAGTTTTTGAGCCAAAACACTCATATCTTCCATACACACCCCATACCTTCCATACAAACTGAAATTCCATCTTTCCTACATCCAAAACTCCTCCAAAAATTCTTCAGTAGTGATTGATCAGAGGAAAGAGTGAGTATTGTTGAAAGTGAGAAAAAATAAGAGAGTTAGCCACTTTTCCACCATACGTACCCAGAGTTCCATTCTAGTTTCGAATTGAGCATTGAGAAAATACTTCCTAAACTTAAGGGTGATTAAGAGGAAGTTTGGAAATCAAAAAGTTCAATATTTCTTTGGAAGGTGAATTTCAAGTCTTTCATTTTTTTATATTTTCTATCTCATATTTATTTTTTTGCTTCTTATTTCGTAGTGTTTTGTTATAATTCAAGTGGTTTGTTTGTCTCATATTTATTTATTTATTTATTTGCTTCTTATTTCAAAGTGTTTTGTTATAATCCAAGTGGTTTGTTTATCTCATATTTATTTTCTTACTTTATATTTCATAGTGTTTTGTTATAATCCAAGTGGTTTGTTTATCTCATATTTATTTTCTTACATTATATTTCATAGTGTTTTGTTATAATCCAAGTGGTTTGTTTATCTCATATGTATTTTCTTACTTTATATTTCATAGTGTTTTGTCATAATCCAAGTAGTTTGTTTATCTCATTTTTATTTTCTTACTTCTTATTTCATAGTGTTTTATTATAATTCAAGTGGTTTGTTTATCTCATATTTATTTTCTTACTTCTTATTTCATAGTGTTTTATTATAATCTAAGTGGTTTGTTTATCTCATATTTATTTTCATACTTTATAGTTCATAGTGTGTTGTTATAATCCAAGTGGTATGTTTAGCTCATAATTATTATTATTATTATTATTATTATTATTATTATTATTATTATTATTATTATTATTATTATTATTATTATTATTATTATTGCTTATTTGCTTGCTCTTGTTTCATATTAGTCATGCTGCAAGCTAACTGGTAGTGGTTAGTTGAGCCACCAACATATTTCTTATTTGTTCCTTTTCTTGCTTTCACAACAAGATAGGTTTTGCTCGGCCTAGTTGGCCGGTCGGTTGGCTTCTTTCGGACAACTGGCGTAATCTCCCAATGTTGACTAATTTCCACTGACGGTTCCAAGGAACATGAAGCTTTTATTTTGTTTATTTTTATTTTGAGTGTTTTGTGGGGTTTTGTTTTATTTTATTGCAATATTCCCTCCCCTCTCTCTCATTTGGTCTGTAATAATTTATTCAAAGCGTTGTAATAATTTCCCACCCCACTTCTTTCTGTCCCGTTTTTTTGCTTTCTTTCCTTATTTGTGGATATGCATCATGTTTATTTTTTTTTATGTTTTTTAGTATATCCATGCTTTGCATTGATGTTTCATGCATCTTGATTCGACTAAGTTTGCATTTGTGGATTTAATCAATTCCTATGTGATTATGTGTGCTACGTCATGTTCTTTAGATGATTCACATGTCATATCTTAGAAGCCGGATCTTTGGAAACATTCTTGTGTATGTATTGCATTAGGATTTTGTATATAGGATCATCCGTATTTTACTAATTTTGTTTTGTAGTTGTTTGTGGGATGTCGGTAAATATGTAAGTTTTTATGCTTTAACATCCCGCTTGTGTGTTTTTTTCTTATTATGTTTAAGTATTCCACCCTGAGGCTATTTGCTTATGTGATATGACCCTATGAATGCCAGTGGATGGAGGTTGTGTCGCTTAATTTGGAATGATGTTGATTTTCATGGTTGTAGACTCAATTTCTTTGAGTTGTACATTTTCAAAACTCTTTCAAAATACATGAAATCAAATTATTCCAAAATAAATGACGTAGTCTATACTTGTATACTTCACATAGTAATTTTTAAGATTTATTAAATAATTGAAATATGAGCATAGAAAGTAAATAAAATTCATATCATGGTTTAGTAATGGTCGATTTTTTTATCGGGTGAGCGGGGGTGCTCAATTAATGACCTTCCCCTCTCATACCTAAGGTTCCAAACCGAGACAACTTTGGTTGTGACGAACAGTGGCCTTGGCACGAGTCATGGGTTTCCTAATTTCCCAAAATATTAGGTGGCGACTCTGAGATCTGATGACGCAGTCCATTTCTGGCAAAATATTTTTTGCAATAAATTTTCTAAATTTTTTCAAATGTGGACTCTCATCTATGTTTCATATTGCATTTGTGAGACTAGATCAAGGAGACCGAGGGTCTGAACTGTTTAACGCACACGGGTACTCCCCAGGCATGTTACAGCTTTGTTTATGGATTTGATAAACTGAATCTTCCATGAGTTCATACACCATTTTGTAGTTGTCTTTGTTGATGACATTTTGATCTACTCACTCTCCGAGAAGGAACACATGGAACACTTGTGGATTGTACTTGAGTTTCTTAAAGCTCACTGTTTGTATCCTAAGTTCAAGAAATGCAAATTTTGGTTAAAAGAAGTTAAGCTCTTAGGCCATGTGGTATTCGAAAAAGGAGTGACCGTAGACTTTTCTGAGATAGAGGTGGTACAAGATTGGGAACAACCTAAGAATGCCTTCGAGATCCGGAGTTTCTTGGGCTTAGCTAGGTATTACCGACATTTTGTGAAGGATTTCTCTAGATTGACCTCACCGTTGACTAAATTGACGATGAAGGGGGTTAAGTTCGTGTAGAGTGGGACTTGTGAAAAGTCGTTCCAAGAGCTTAAGGTTAGACTCACCACTGCTCCTATATTGATTATCGCGGAGAGGGGTTTGGATTATTCAGTTTACTGTGATACATCTTGGGAAGGTATGGGTTGTGTGTTGATGCAAGAGGGGAAGGTAGTAGCCCACAGTTTGTGGTAGTTGAAAACCTATGAGAGAAACTATCTTACCTACGACTTAGAACTAGTAGCGATTAATTTTTGCTTTAAAGATTTGGAGCCATTATTTATATTGTGAGAAATTTGAGATGTTTTCTGTTCACAAGAGTTTGAAGTATCTATTTTCATAGAAAGATTTGAACTTGAGGCAAAGGAGGTGGATGAAATTTATGGGGGATTACGATTTTGACTTGCACTATCATCCGGAGAAGGCCAATGTAGTAGCCGACACTTTGACACTACGCCAAAACAGGGCATTAACGGTGGTTTTCGTTATTGCAGTTAAAGATACTATTAATGGCGGTAACAAAACCGCCGTTAATACCGCCGTTAATGTATCTTTAACGGCGGTTTCGTTACTGCCGTTAAAAAAACCGCTGCTAAAGTATCTTTAACAACGGTAATGAAACCGCCGTTAAAAAAACTGTCACTAAAGCCCTCTTTTAACGGCGGTAATGAAACGGCTGCTAAAGCCCTTTCATTACCGCCGTTAATGATGACGGTCTTTGTCGGCAGAGCTCTAGCGGAACTCCGGCGAGTGGTGACCACGCGCAGCCAAAGGTTGAACATGACCATCTATAATAAAGCAAAAGTAATGTTTAAATATTTATTTAGGGAATATATGTCATATAGAGTGGCTATGGTGGAGTGGTTGGCGTGCGTGGATTAGAGGTCAAGGGTTCGAGACTTGGGGGGTGCAAGAAGAGAGAATTACTTTTTTAAAAATTTGAACCTATTTACGGTGGTAAAGAACCGTCATTTTTGGTCGACTTTTAACAACGGTAATTTACCCTTTTACGACGGTTGTACCTTTTCCGACACGAGTATAAACGGCGGTCCTAAATTACCGCCGTTATAGGCTTTAACAGCGGTTTTACATCCTTTAACGGCAGTAAAAAATCGCCGCTAAAGCCCAATTTTGGTGTAGTGTGAGTAGGAAGTCAGTAAGCAGTGTAGCTAGTATTGCTATATGGGAATAGGCAATGTTGGGTGTTATCGGCAAGTTTGATTTGCATCTTGGCGAGTCCATTGAGTCGGCTATTTTGTTCACTATAGTTATACAACCTACACTCGTAAGCCAAGTTATAGAGGCACAGAGAGATGATCTCGAGGTAGAGGCTATCTGAGGGAAAATATCCAATGGGAATGTAGAAAAGAGCTTGAATGTGTATTTTGACTCTAGTGTGAGGTATTTGGACCGTCTTTTCATCCTGGAATCTTGTAGAGAGGAGATACTCTGAGAATTTCAACATTCACGCCTTGCGGTACACCCGGGAGGCACAAAGATGTACCATGACCTTAGCCGCCAATTTTAGTAAAGGGTGATGAAGAGAGACGTAGCCTTGTTTGTTTCGAGGTGCCTTACTTGTCAACAAGTGAAGGCCGAGCACCAACGACCAGCGGGTTTATTGTAACCCCTACCTATAGCCGAGTGGAAGTGGAAGCATGTCACTATGGATTTTGTAATGGGTCTTCTGAAGACTCAATGGGGTAATAATGCCGTATGGGTGATAGTCGACCGGTTAACTAAGTTAGCACACTTTGTATTTATGCATACGAGTGACTCGGTAGACTATCTTGTTGACTTTTATGTTAGGGATATAGTTCAACTTCATGGGGTCCTTGTGACGGTTGTTTCAGATAGAGATCCTCATTTCACGGCTCAGTTATTGTAGAGCCTACAGGATGCCTTGGGCACTAGATTGACGTTTAGCACCGCTTATCATCCCTAAACTGACGGCAATCCGAGCGGACCATTTAGATCTTAAAGAATATGCTTCGTGGTTATGTTTAAGACTTTAAGGGGTCACGGAAGAGGCCTTTACCTTTAGTGGAGTTTGCCTATAATAACAATTTTCAGGCGAGTATTGGTATGGCGCCGTTTGAGGCCTTGTATGGTCGACCGTGTAGATCTCCTGTGTATTGGGCCGAGGTGGGTGACACACCTATGTTAGGTCTTGAACTAGTTTGGGAAATGACTAAAAAAGTCGCGCTTCTCCGTAAGAGGTTGGCTTCAGCTCAGAGTCACCAAAAGAGCTTCGTTGACCGTAGAAAGAGACCGTTATCTTTTGAGATAGGAAATCACGTGATCTTGAAGATATCACCGAGACAGGGCTTGAAGAGGTTTGGGAAGAGTGGGAAGTTATCTCCTTGATTTATTGGGTCTTTCGAGATTTTAGAACGGATCGGGGAGGTAGCTTGTCGTCTGGCCTTGTCGTCCTAACTGTCCGGGGGCCATAACATGTTCCATATCTGTATACTCCAAAAATATGAGCATGATCCTTCACGCGTGTCAGATTGGACCGAATTAGAGGTAGATGAGGATGTCTCGTACAAGGAGAGACTGGTATGGGTTTTAGACTCTCGAGACCAAGTCTTACGAGGCAAGACTGTTCCTTTGGTGAAGGTGTTATTGCGACACCACAGGGTTGAGGAGGCGACTTCGGAGCGTGAGGCAGAAGTCCGTGAAAATTATTCGGACCTATTTGTTAATGTTTGAAACTTATGTTGAAAATTTTGTAAGTGTTATGATATATGAACATTGTACTTGTTTTGGGAAAGTAAAGTTGTGATAGTTGATGTTGAAAGAGGTGGTGTATACTTGTTGCAATCTAGATGTTATGGAGATCATTTCTTTTTTTCTTTTTTTTTTAAACATAAACTGATTTTAAAATTTCATGGACAAAATTCCTTAAGAGGGGATATTACAACGATTCTAGTTTAGACCCGACCCATTTATTATTTTTAGATCCAAGAAACCGCGTATACAATTATCGTTCAACTCATTTTATGTCTTATTGCTCATTGAGTTTGGCTATTACGAGTTTTGGTTGTGTTTGAAACAAGTTTGAGAGTCAGATTTTCAAAGTGTTATTGCCTAGGATTTTGCCTATTCACTCGAGCGACAATTCTTGTGCTCGAGCGGTCTTTTATAGTTTGTAAAACTTCTCAGAGTTTGATAGCTTCGCTCGAGCGGTACTTCTTGTGCTTGAACGAAATTTTGCAGGTCTAAACTTCTGGAATGGGGTCTTTGGGTGCTCGACGGTGGTTTTGGTCGCTCGAGCAGTGTCACTTATTGTGTCCATCGCTCGAGCAACCATTCTTGCACTTGCGCAATCTATGCGTATATCTGTTTGTGAGATTGTCTCTTTCAGTCACTTTTTCATCTTTTTCTCTCTCTAACATTCTTAAACCCTAGATCTACTTTCTCTCTCTCTCTCTCTCTCTAGTTCTTGAACTTTTAGCTCCATATACACTCAAGCCTTTGGTTTTCTCACCCTCGCCCTTTGGAGTAAAAGATAGAGCACATCTGTCGCGACCCAAACCCATCCCTATAGGTTTAACATCGTAATCGGCCAGTAATCCTAGGATTATCGAAGGCCTCTGAGACAGATTAACATAATATTACGGGCCAGCGAAAGCAAATAACAAATATATAAGGTCCATTGAGCTGTACAGACTTATATGAGACAGAAGAATTTTAAACTTATACATATATACACATCATCCTTATGTCATCATATATATACAGATTAGACAAAAAAGGAACTTAGCCCTATTTACAAAATACACAAAGACTTGTTTAACTAAACAAGAAAACAAAACTTAAACTTTAAATCACATAGCCATAGCCACTTGACATATTCGGAACCTCCACGGGAAGCACATAACTTAGCTGACAAAAATAGATTCCAGGCAGATGCCTCTATGCTTGGTCACACGCCTGATCACCTACATACATAAATAATACAGTGAACTGGAGCCTAGTGAATAATAACAAAGTAAAGGGTTTTAATAAATGATGTCCATCATAGAGTCAGAAATCAGAATTTATATCGAAAATAGATTCTCATCAGAAACAAAGTTTTATGCATATTCAGATTTCAAATCAGAAACAGGTTCATATTCATATTCTTATTCAAACTTCATACGGAAATCAGAATTTATGCTTAATCATACATGGTACATCCATTAGCGTTATCTTGCTTGTTAGTTCCATAAGGAACCTCCGGTACCAGGAACTCGTAATATACTTGAGCCACGGTATTGTTAAGGGCCATGAGACTGTAGACACCCCATTTTTGACCGTTCTCAAGACTTGGACGTCATCGTTTGAACACTTGATGATCATCCTTGTTCATGTTCGTCTTGAGTTCTCGGAGGTTTCGGTCGCGCGCCTTGCCTCAAGACCTCTCGACTTGTTTGTTTTGTGCTTGGTTGTATACCAAACACTTGTGTTTTTGCTTCTGAGGGTAGGGAATGGCTTGTTGGTCATCCCTACACCTCACCAGCCTTGGCTTGAAGCCACCGGCCTAGTTTTCTTGCTACCGGCCAAATATTTTGGTCGGTCGACATTGTTTTGTGTCGGCCAGCCATTTTTGTTGGTCAATCGGCCATATTTTCTAGCCAACCCCTGTTCATCTGCTTTATGCAGATATTTAGTGCCAGCTGGCACGCATAATTCACCCCCTCCAAACACGTGTATGGAGGGATTTGTCTCTTGCTTAGCTTGTTTTGGAAGCTTTGCAAGATTGGAATTCTATAGAGAGGGAGCTTCTCCTCCCTCCTCAAGGGTTCCAGAGGTTAGAGAATTAGGGTTAGAAATAGTTGTATCTATCTATCTCTATGTCTCCGTCTCTTTACATATTTGTGTGTGCATAAGGTTGTTTTGTTCATACTTTTGCACATAAACACCTAGCATTACACCCTCTCCTTGGAGCTGAGGTCCTTGGAGGTTGATTTTGGTGTTCTTGGGTTTCTTTGAACTCAAAAAACCTGCTGGATCATTGTTCTTGAAGAAGGTCTACAAGGGTGAGTGTTCTTGCTTTAGTTTCCCCATTTTTGTACAAGCTTTTAGCCTATCTTGCATCTGTTTTTAAGCTTAAGTTATAACTAATAAAAGTTCTGTTTTTAAGTGCTTAAAATAGTTGTTTAAGATCACTTTGGTGTTTGGGGTTGTTTACCCCCTTCTTAGGCCTTGTTTGGCCTCATTTTTGTGCCTTTTCTGTGAGCTCCGGGACCAGCTTGTATTGGCCTTCTCACCACTGAAATCCAAAGGGATTTCAGTGGTGGGGATGGTGTTTTGAGGTCCTAAGAAGGAGAGGGCCATCCCCTCTCCTTATTGTCTTTAATACTTGTCATATTTGCCTCATGTGTGAGCACCTTGTTTAAGTTCATGTTGGCCATGTCTTAGTTGATATTTGGTGTTATTTTGCCCTGATTTACCTTTGCCCAAAGTTGGTTTAGACGTGCCATACATGCTATGTATAATTGTCTGGTAATCCCTCGATTTTGCCTTAACATGCACCTAGCATTTAGACCACTATGCTTACTTGTTTTGGCTCAATCTCATGAAGTTTCTAGCTTTGTTTTAACATGCTAAAGCTCTAATTTTGGTTGTTTTGGTTGTCCATGACTTGCTTTGTATAGCTACCATGTAATCTTGCTTGTTAGCTTTGAGTGTTGAATCCTCCAGCATGCTCCATTTGGATCATTTCAGTGGTTTGGCACCACTTATAATGCTATTTCAGTCCATATGTTATGCTTGTATGCTTGCACTTATATCTCCTTTAATGCTTTAAAGAGTTAGGGTTGTATGCATCATGGATGTGTCATTGTGTATGCCATCACGTCTACGCATTTGGGATGCCATCTAAGTGGGTTTTTGGGCTAATTTTAGCATGTCATATCTCTAATTTTGGTCGCCTAAATCATGCCATGTTTGGTTGTCTTAGGTGTAGTGTAACACCTCTTTGGTGGCCTTGTATGCCTCATGCCTTGCCCCTTTTGTTTTAGCTTGTTTTAGCTTTGGCCATTCCATGTTTTAGGCTTACTTTGGCCGCTGATTTGGACCTATATGAGAGCTGTCCATATTGGTTTAAGACCATCCTCGCATGTTGTTGCATGCATGTCTTGCATGTTGTCGCATGCTTGCTCCACTTTACCTTTTGTTGCATGCCATGTATGTTTGCATTGTTTAGGTCATAAGCTTATTGACATGTTGTCCATGTTGCATTTTGCATGCTTGTTAGCTTGCATCTTGTCATATGCTTGATATGTTGTCACATATTATTGCATGCTTGTCTAGGTTGCATTGCATTTGGCATGCTCGTTGCCCTAACATGATCA
This sequence comes from Camellia sinensis, assembly GCF_055761805.1. Lineage (NCBI taxonomy): Eukaryota > Viridiplantae > Streptophyta > Magnoliopsida > Ericales > Theaceae > Camellia > Camellia sinensis. The sequence goes on from NC_138972.1 coordinate 70,025,536, forward strand.
TGTTGCATTAGTCTTGCTTGCATGCATGCATCTCTTGCCTCTTGAATCAAACATGATAGAGGTTGGAGGCCTCTTATTTGTCTTGTGTGCATTTCATTTGACATTGAAACTGCACACTTGGCCTCTTTGGCCATCATGCATCGAAACGCGTGATTGATGGCCCGAGGGTCAAGGACCACACTCCTTTGACTTCATAACATGATAAGGAGGGTGTTTGTGCATATATTGCAATGTAAATGCTTTGTCATGCTCTGTCTGTCCTCTGCTGCTGTCAACCAGTGTTCTGCAGGAGGAGATGGCCGGTCGGCAACTTTCAGTGCCGGCCGACTACCAAAATAGTGCCGGTGATCTAATTTTTGGTCGATGACCATAATTTCTTGGCTGGTGGTGTTTCCTCTTGGTCGGTGACCTCCCACGGTGCTCAGGGAGTAATCCAGAAGTAACCTTGAAACTTGTGCAGTCCTCAGAGGTGCAAAGCAGTGTAAACAGAGGCAACATGAGCATGGCGGTGGATTTTCGAGCGGAGCCAAGCGTGCCTGCATTCGTCCCTCTTCCCGAGGCTGTTTTACTGCTTTCAGTAATTTAATTAATTTGTTTAATTACTTAAGGGTCTGTGATATTTAGTTAGTTTGTTAGTTAATTATTTTGTATTATTCATTTGGACCCTCCGAGAGAGGGAAATTTTGTAATAAGCGTGCGTGTGTGTGATGCATGTCTTCTAACCAGCATTTCTTTCTCTCTTTTACTTAACCGCTTATGATGGTTAGTTCTAGGGCATGTTTCAATTAGCATCCTTATGGTATGCATGTTTGCATCATTTATCTGTATTGCATGCACCGGGCTCGGCGCACTATACTAACTACATAGTATTTCAAATTCCAAATTGAATACGTGTATCGAGTTATTACATTTCACATGCCATCCTTAGATTAGCCGAGCCTATTCTACTTGCATTTTGTATGCGATGCATTAGTCATGTTAACATGGACTTGGATCATACATTTGATTATTAACATGTTCCTTGTTTTGGCTCGGAGTACTAGGTAAGCGTTTATGCTTTAGCATACTGCATGAGTATAAGTGTTGCCATGATAGCATGTTTACCATGAGGCCATGTGCTTATGTGATATTACTGCCTGGATGTCCGTAGGTGAAGGTTGGGTTACTTGAATTGAGATAATTCATTGAAATCCGTATTTTAGCCTACTTGCAAGTAGCAAACTTCAAACCATTTCCAAATAAACGGATATTTGATGCTTTGTTCCAAATTAGGCGACCTAGTCTATACTTGTTTTGCTGTGCGCATCACATAGTAATTCTAGCTAATTAACCGGAATAAGAACGCATAATCTTTTCAAAACTAGATATCATGCTTAGTACAGGCCGATTTTCGGATCGGGCGAGCGGGGGTGCTCATAGCTAACCTTCCCCAATCGTACCCAAGTTCCCGAGCCGAGACAACTTTGGTGATGACGGACACGTGGTCTTAGGCAACGAGTCAGGGTTTCCTAAATCCCCCCAAAACAAAATATTTAGGTGGCAACTCTGTATCTGGCAAAGCAGTCCATGTTTGGCACTTCTTTCTTAAAAATTTGTTTTCCAAAACGATTTGCCGGATTTGGACTCTTTGGTGATTTATCAGTCTTGCATTGCACACTGTGAGATCAGATTAAGAACCGTGACATTGAGTCCTGAACTGTAATGAGCCCAATGAACAAAACGGGATTCCCTCCCGGGACGTTCGGGGACGTCTATAGTTTCTGGCAACTCAGCTGGGGAGTTAGAGAACTTGACTCGAACTCATGATATCTTGTTTTGACTACACTCACGTGTTTCTTTGCATTGCATGTGCATTGGTGCACCTAGGACACCGTGTTTGCCATATGCTATTCCTGAACGGTTTGCCGGAGGCTCGCTCTGAGAAGCGTGCCATAAGGCTGACCGGTTACTGGCTCTGCCACGATGGGAACACAAGCCCCGATTTTTACCAGGGCACCCCTTTTTTTTACCATTCGACTTAGTGCATATCGAAATCTGTAGTGACCATTCCAAGCTAGGACAAGTTGCTTACCCGATTATAGGTTGTTTGAAACCGCTGTGTGCATAGTGAAACCCTAGCTCCTGACAAAATAGGACAGGGAAACCCTACCCCAACATAGGGGTGTTTTGGCTCTTACTTGCTTGTTATGTGCTTTTTGAGTTGACCTCTACAGGAATGCACATATCAGTTTGCAAGTCTGGGCATTAGGCCTGCGGGCATCAGTGTCAGTGCTTTAAGAATTAGTAGTATCTGCGGGTATCAGATTCAGTTTTGGGGCAGTAGTTTTGGGGAACAGTGATCAGTGATCAAATACAGTTGTTCAGTTGTGCTTACGATTGTTTGGGTAAAATTGGGCTGAGCTGCTGCCTGTTTTCTCTTTCAGAATGAGGGGGAGTTTCAGAGATCTGAGTTCAGAATAGCCAGTGTTCTCCTTCGCTGAAGCAAGGCAGATATCTGATCAGTCAAGTCACCAGTCACATCACCCCCGTTCAATTCAGTGGATTTATGATGGCACAAAATTCAGAGGAAATTGTGGTTATGGCAGCCACATTAAACCAAGGGATCATCTTGCAGGATGAGACCGATGTTGAGGTACCACACCCGCCCAGGTCGCCTGCCGCGCGCCCGATCTGGGAACCCCAGTTGTTTTAAACTCGTGAACCCACCACGTTTGAGTTAATGGGAATGATTGGCGATCTCCAGAGATCCGTGGCTGATTTAGCCTATGGAATGTCAGCCCCGCCACCAACTACATCGTATGTTGGAAATTTCATGCCGCAGGAGCCCCCGCTACTGGGGCAAACTATAATTGAGCTCAGCCAGCCTGAAGCTGTCTTGAACTCCGGCAATGACGTATTAACGACAACGGGGCTTTGCACTGAAGCAACAACCCAAACCTTTCACCAAGCCGAGGCTAGTGGAAAGAACAAGATGAAGGCAGATGCGGATCCTTATGCACAACTCCAGCAAGCTGTTGAGGCTTTGAAAGCCGGGGGGTTGAATAAGCAACAAGTACTCACGGTTTTGGCTAAGACTGTGGATGACATCTTCCTCACCCAGACCGAGAGCAGTTCAAGCCAAAGGGAAAATCGAGATAGGGACCGTCATACCAGAACCGTTCCTCTCAACCCTAATCCTGGATCTGGAAAAGATCAGAGAGCCAAGGCAGTACTTGCCGATCCTTTTGCTAGTGCGTCCAGCAAAGGTCCACAGACTTCGAAGTACCTTCCCCGAGCGCGCAGGGTTTTTCATGCCCTCTACCTGCCTTTGTCTAAGGCGCTTCAAATCCTTGCTGAAAAGGGACATCTTAAAGCCCTTGAGCCTCGGCCTCTCCCTGCTCATCTTCCACCGGGTCATGATGCTACCCAGTACTGTGCGTACCACCAACAGACCGGTCACACCACCGACAACTGCTTCCGTCTTCGTCACGAAGTACAGCATCTGTTTGACAGCGGGGTTGTCCTCCCGCCAAGCTCAGCAAAGTCTGTCACCACTGAGTTTGTAGACTTCGAAAATAATGCAAGTATGTGATCAGGGGTTGGCCCACCTGCGGGCGGTGCTCGGTTTATTTCAGATATGGCGTTTGGCACGCACTGTTTTGAGCATTTTGCGAATGATGACTTTTGTACACTCTGACTTGGGTATTGAGTCAGTTCTGTGGTTTTGTTTTGAGTTTGTCTCTTTGTTTTGAGTCAGTCTTTTTGCCTAAAGGTCTGTCTTGTTGTACCGAGTCAGTCTTGTTGTATAGGAGTCGGGTGATCCCGGAGTTGTTACCTCGGACACCATTGTCGTTTTTGTGCTTGTCTTTTCCTTTCTTTTGAGTCTGTCTCTGCTGTGGAGCCAGTTGCAACCAAGAAATCTGATTGAAACAGCTATGGCTGTCATGCCTTTGTGCTTGTTGCTACTTTGAGCCTGTTGTGCCAACAATGTTCAGAACGAAGTGGTAGTGCTTTTCACTTACTTTTCTGTGCTTTGAACTCATTGTATTGACCTAAGTTTTTCAAAACCCTTTTGAACATTGTGATGAAAACGAAGAGGAAAGAATTCCATGGGCTTTGCAAAATTTGATCAATTGAGAGAAAGAGAGGCGTGCTAAGCCCTTAATGATTGAGATCATGTTTGTTAATGTGAGTACTGAGAAGGATCCTGACTTGATCCAGATTGGTTCTACACTGTCTTCAGCGCGAGCGATTAGTCGCTTTCTTAAAATTTTTCAAAAAATGTTTTGCTCAGTCCCGCGAAGACCTGTGTGGAATCGCCCTTGAGATTGTGCAGCTTAGTATCGCTCTCAGCCTCGAGACTCGACCCCCTTTTGCTTTCAAACAGTTGAACTTGCGTTCAGAATGTTTAAACGGTCAATCACGATGTGAGGCTTGTATGGCCAGATCAGAAGCACCTCTCGAACAAGAGGCAAAAGACATTAGATAATGCACTCGAAGAGTCCAAAATGAAGATCGGCGAGAATGCCAAATCCCAGAAGGGAGGAAAGAGGAAAACATCGCCGGAGAACAACTGAGTTCCCATCCACAACACTAGGGGCAAATTCAACCCCCATTGGATGGACTCCGACATCATCAGCAAACAGCAACCATTCTTCTGGATTCAGACGGCTGCGAGATCTCAAAACCATTTGACATGGACAAAGCTACACTTTTACCCTTGAGAGGCTCGCTGGGGCAAAAACCCGGAAGGGCGACCCAGGCAAAAGTTATAGCAAGAAAAAGGAGAAAAAGAAAAAAAAAAGAAAAATGCAAAAAAAAAAAGAAGAAAAAGAAAAGAAATGAAGAAAAAGAAATGAAAAGAGTTGAAAAGAAAAGAAGAACAAAGTTCGCAAGGTTGAAAACCCAGAAGGGTGGCCTTGGCAAAAGTTAGAGCGTAAAAGGAGAGGTTAATACCCGAGTGTACCTTAACTCGGAACTACGTAAGGCTTGATTCCCATGTTTGGGATACGTAGGCAACTTCATCTTGTAGTCCAACCACAAACACTTCCAATTGGATTGTCACCATGTAATGGTTTTGCTCATCTTTGTTTTCTCTGTATCCGAGAGTTTGGTTGTGATCGTCACTCTGAAGGCTGATTACAATGCGCCGCAATACCATTCAAACAAGGGGCAACTTTCCGTTGCCACACAGTGTGTTGCGGTACTATTCAAACAAAGGGCAATTTGTCGTTGCCGTGCAGTGTCCTTCAGACAAGGGGCAATTTTCCATTGCTTCCGATTCGAGGTCGTACATCTCAAGAGTAAGTTCCGTGCTCGTAGAGCAGTGGCCATTTGCAAAAATAGTTTTTGAAGAATTTTTACTGAGGTTGACTAATTTTCTTGAAAATTATTCCTTTTTTCCAAAACCGGACCATTTTCTTAGACCTAGAAAGGAAAATTTTCAGTGCTCACAACCTAACTTGCATGATTTTAAGTCAAAAAGTTGGACGAGCATGTTAATCAAACTTTTATATTGATCAAAATTGTTTTAGTAGAAAACAAAAACAAAAAAGGGTCAAAACGATAAACTAGGGGCACAGTTGAATCAGGCTTCTTGTTTTTCTCCCGTTTCCATGCGTTTACCAGAAAGGGCACTCTACCTGCTAGAAAGGTACACAGCTGAAGCTAACAACAAAGGGCCGAAAGCTCTCAACATCCTCCGAGCAACGAGGTATCAAGCCAAGTGTGAAGCACGAACTCGAGTGGATCAAGTTACTCCTTTCCCTCTTTCAGGGCCTTGACTAAATGACACCGAAGGAGATAGCCGCGAGCTAATAGTGTTGGGCATGAACCCACAACCTTTTGTTTATTCATCAAACCACCCAGGGGAGGGATAAAAAAATGAGAGATTGAAGAATAGAGAGATGTGCGCTGAGAGAAAAAGTGAGGAAAAGGGCTTTTTTCAGAGAAAAAAGAGCATGAGGGCCAAGTGATGTGAGAATCACAAATGAGAAAGGGTGGGAAACAATACCTGGAGAAACTGGCCTCTTGCTTTTGTAACACATCCGAACGTCGTGTCTTTTGTTTGTCTCGATTCTTGTCTTGAGTCGTTTCAAGTGTCTGTGTTTGTCTTTAGGTTGTATACCTTTTGTTTTCTGTTGTTGAGTTCTTTTTCGCTGTGTTCAGTAGTAGGCTCAATACCCGATTGAGAATTCATTTCTCAATTTTCAAAATGAATAGCTTTGTACTCAGAGTGCTGTGCCATTCTCCACATTTGGAGCATCTGAGTATGTTTCAACTTCTGCCAATCCCATCTTTGCATCCCGTCTGTTCAGATCAAACTATTTGTTCAGAATTAGCTATATGCCGAATAAACCGAATACTATGTTATGGGCTATGAGTTCAGAATGAGCAATATTCAGAATGGGCTGTGTATTCAGAATCAGCAGTGTCCTGCATGGGCCATATGACCAAAATGAACAGAGTACTGTGTTGCAAGCGGTGTGTTCAAAACGAACACTCTATATGTTGAACATATTGAGAACTCGTGATTAGTTCCATTTCCAGTGCCTTTCGGTGTTGATTTTGCAAATTCACACCTGTATTACTTCAATTTGCTTATCTAGTTGTTGCTCATTTGCTTATCGAGTTGTTACTCATGTTGCTTATCGAGTTGTCGCTCATTTGCTTGTCAAGTTGTTACTCATTTGCTTATTGAGTTGTTACTTATTTGATTACCAAGTTGTCGCAATTTTGCTTATCGAGTTGTTGCTCTCTGCTTATCGAGTTGTAAACTTGTTAAGGTCTCATTTTTGCTTATTGAGTTAATTTTGTTACGTTGGTCTACCTGACCTGGTAGTACATGCATGTTCCATCCGATTACATTGTCATGTGATATGGTATGATACGATGTGATGTGATGTAATATGATGTACAAATGCAACACTTTTTCAGCAAAAAGCTTGTTTCATTCCATCATCCTTTCAAATACATAGTTTTGGGAAAGTAAAACCTGCCTCAAGTAGTACAAAGTGCTCAAACTACTAGCTAAATAGAAAATAAAGCAAAAGAAAGAAAAGCAGCAAAAGTCTAGATCAATGTCAACCGGTCTTAGGCATGAGAGTCTGTCCTCGTCCTCTTCCTGGATGAAGGTCCAGGAGCATCGCCGCCGACTCCACCATTTGAGCTCGAGCCCGAATCATGTCCAGTCTCATCCTCCGATGACTTAGCCTCTGCCTCTGTCTCAGACTCATCATCGTCCGGAATCAATGCCCGTGAGCTGCTCCCAACATGCATACGCCCCGCCTTGGTGCGGGGGTGTACTGCGGTCCCTCGCCCTGCTCTCCCTCCTTCTCGAGTAGATACAAATGGTCCTGCTGGAGCACCTCCTGCAGCCGGTATCTAGAATGGGGGCTAAAAAGGACAAATGGTAAATACATCAGTTATGCTACACAAAGTAGAGTATGAATACAGAATACAGCGTATGAGTACAGTGTATGAATGCTATGAGCAGTATATTAGTGCCAAATGCCGTGTATGAATGCTATGAGCAGTATATCAGTGCAGAATGCCGTGTATGAATGCTATGAGCAGTATATCAGTGTAGAATGCTGTGTATGAATGATATGAGCAGTGTGTCAGTACAGAGTACAGTGACTGAGTGCAGTGTATAAATGTCGTAAGCAATGCTATGAGCAGTCTGTGGGTTACAGTGTATCAAATGCCATGAGGGTCGTGTATCAAGTGCCATGTTAGCAGTGCAATGCATCAAATTATGTGTGAAATAGATTATGCACAGTTTGAGATTGTGGTTGAAAGAGCTTACCGGGATACCGTAGATAGCCAGCAGGTCGAGGCTCCGCTGTAGCATCCCCATCACGGAGGCAGTCAACTCCAAAGACTGGCGAGTGTACTCGGCAGAAGTCTGCAAGAGTGTTAGAAACATCAGTATTCTGCGAAGTATCAAGAAAAATGAAATGAAATGACTGTACAAGATACAAAATGCAGCAGCGTATACCGGAGGCAAGCGACAGAATCCGACTAGCTCGTGATCAGGTGGAGGGGGAGCGATGGGGATCTGGTAAGTCTCCCCACCCTGCCCTCGGCATGTCATCATAGTAGGCAGCTCAGGCCACCCGGCTCCATGCCCTCTTCGAGATCCACTCCTGTCTCAAGCCGGAGGTACCCCCGCTGTCCTATGTGCCCTCAGTGCCCCTGCTCCAGCCACTGGCGCTGCAAGCCTCTCCCTCTTAGCTCGACGAGCACTACTCAGAGGCCGCATGATATAGGTCTGGACGAACTCCGCATAGTCGCCCTCGTCTACAAAGCGCTCATGGCTCCAGCCGATGGTGTAACTCATCATCTCCGCTAAGGTGTATCTCTCAGTGACCCTCGCATGGGTAGGAGAAGGTGTTGGAACCGGCTGCTTTGGCACGCCCAAGGTTTGCCGCAAGAAGCGCTCCCCAAAGTACCAAACGCAACAAACAAGGCCCTCTAATAGAACTCTGAATCGGACCATCTGTCGGGCACCGGCATACCGGTCCCGAACTACATCAGGTAATGCAACCCAAGGCTGCCAAGTAATTTGCAAATAAAACGTAGTTTGTTACCTACTGATATTGAAAGAACGATGCAAAGCAAAGCTTAAAATGAACTGTAATGTTTGACATACCTCGACTACGGTAATGGTATCAAAGTAGCGGCAGAAGAAAATGAGGGACTCCCGTGGTCTCCGCTCACACCTCACGTCGAAGCGGTGAGAGAATGGAATGCCAAGGGGCATCTCCTCGCCTGGCACTAGGGCAAGTCTCGGGAAGTAGGCATACACCCATAACTGTACAGTATGACAGAACGGATATGAGCATGCTTATCAGATAAAGTAGTACGCAGATAAAACAGAAAGCAGTATATGCAGTGTATTGTGCAGTATGTGCAGTGTATAGAGTACAGATAATGTAAAACAGAACTTAAAAGACAGAAAAAGGAATATGTACCTCCCAAGCTCGCCAGTAACCTCTGAGCAACTGTCCGCTGAGGCGGGAGGATGAACTCATGTACCCGTAGAGAGTGGCCAAGCCAGCGCCACCCCAGTCATAGCGACGGATCTGTGTTACATCCACAAGCGCGCTCAACAAATAGAGGGCGATGGTGTTCACCCGGTCGGCGAAAAGCGTGGTCCCTAGCAGAAACATGATAAAACCGCGAGCGTACTGCTCCTCCTCCTCCCGGGTAGTAGGTGCCTGGATCCAAAAATGGTCCTCGAACCATGAATATCTCACAAACCCTGCCCGAGCGAAAGGTGGCTGAGCGCCGAGCAGGTACATCTGAGCGGCGTCCCACTCGTCTATGTCTGTATCAAAGGGGATCGGATCACCCCCCACTCCGATGCCTGTGAGCATGGAGAAGTCGAAGGGAGCCATCGTCATCTCCTCGGTGGCAGAAAGGTAGAAAGAGTCGGTGGTGTCCCACCATCTCTCCACCAGAGCAGCAGGAGGGGCCTACTCGCAATAAAGCGCGAGAGTCCCATGCAAAAAGTCCCAAAGCCAGCTCGGTCAACGATGCAACGAACCGCATCGGGCAGCTCCATGTACCAAGCTCTGGCGGCAACATTCCCATACCCCCGGAAGGCATGAGAATCCCCCTGTGGTCAAAACAAACATTTGCGAAGCAGTGTTACAAATACAACGTTGAAAGCACTCAGAATTGGTGAAAACACAGCGTGTGTGCGCGTGTTCAGATTCAAACAGATATCGGGTGCGGATGTGCTCGCAGTGGACTACAGCATATGATGTATCAGTGTGTTTGAGTGGTTCAGTGAAAATACAGCGTATGTGCGCGTGTTCAGATTCAAACAGATATCGGGTGCGGATGTGCTCGTAGTGAACTACAGCATGTGATGTATCAGTGTGTTTGAGTGGTTCAGTGGAAAATACAGCGTGTGTACAAATGTTCAAATTCAAACAGATATCAGGTGCGGGTGTGCTCGCAGTGAACTACAGCATGCGATGTATCGGTATATCCGGCCAAACATTTAAAGAACAGAATCAACTATTGCAGTTATGTATTTTACTTTGCAGAAAATAAAACAGGGAAGAGTGTACCTCAGAAGCGCCATAGGACAGATGTGACTTTGTCTCGCGCAGCAGAAGCTCCGGTGGCGCGCCTCGTGCATGGCTCCGAAAGTGGCGAAGGCTGTTAGGAGGAAGCATGTGTATCGCCGGCCTGTAGGTTGCCGGATCGAACGGCCGGATATGAAGAGGCAAGAGCTCAGCCTCAGGGTCCACGTCCAACTCCGGGGGAGCTCCACCGCCTGGAATGTCGTCCGCCATCTCAAGGATAGTGTGAAAATGGCCTGAAGTGTGAAAACCAGGCAAAAATGTGAAAAGTCAACCCCGGGAGGGTGAAAAATGGGAGAAAATGTCGAAGTATAGAAAAGGGCATGAAGACCGAGGAAAACTTGGGAGAAACAAACCCTAGGTGATGGAAATCAAGAAAACTACACCGAAACTAAGATATGTTCAGTTCAAAATGTGCGAAATCGGAAGGATTTCGCGAATCAAATAACAAAATGGGCCCGAAAACCAAGGAAAGACGGGGATCGAGATGAGGAAAATCACCTAGAGAGAAAGGGGGGAAGTTTTCGAGCTAGGAAAAAGTGAAAATATGAGGTTTCGAACCTCATATTTAAAGACCCGCGGCCAATTGACAAAACTGCCCCGACACAGGCATTTTTGGCCGGTCGGCCAAAAAGTTGGCCAATGGCCTTATTTTGTGGCCGGTGGATGGCCGGTGGTCTTCCCCGGTGGCCGGTGCATCTTCCACACCCTTGGTTGGGTCATTCATGTGGTTTGCAACCTCCATTTATCAAGGCAGTACAAGGAAATGCACTTTTGAACCTTGATCGGCCTTCGTGTCGACCTCGTGTCGTGTTTCCTGTATGCGATGCTCAATACGCACAAGGTGTATCCTTTTCGTATCCTTGGGTATCTTGTAAGGTTCAATAACCAATTTAAATGCGTTGCATTATGTGTGTTGCCTCGTTTACGATAAACATGTATAGGTTGCATTGTTATGCACGTCTACGCGCATTGTAACACACACAATTTGCATTGTTATGCACTGTTCATTTGCATTGTCACGCATTTCAAAAAAAAAAGAGACGTGCATTGTCACGCATTTGAGTTCATTTGCATTGTCATGCATTTCAAAAAAAAAAAAAACAAACGTGTGTTGTCACGCATTTAAGGTCATTTGCATTGCCATGCATTTCAAGAGACGTGCGTTGTCACGCATTTTGAATTCATTTGCATTATCGTGCATCTCAAATTACATGCATTGTCATGCATTTCAATTACATGCATTGTCATGCAGTTCATGCATTGTCATGCGTGTCTCATTTCGCATTGTCATGCATTTCAATGACATGCATTGTCATGCATTTCTCTCATCGTGCATTGTTATGCACACCGCATTTGCATTGTCATGCATTTCCTTATCATGCGTTGTCATGCATCTCCTTACTTTGCATTGTTATGCATTTCAATACATGCATTGTCATGCATTCCCTTATCACGCCTTGTCACGCATTTCCATATCATGCATTGTCATGCATTTCGATACATGCATTGCCATACATTTCCATACTTTGCATTGTCATGCATTTCAGTATATGCATTGTCATGCATTTCTTACCTCGCATTGTCATACACGTTTCACTTGCATTGTTCCTGCTATACACATTGTATGCGTTTCCGCGCATGCTTTACTTACATGTGTATATTTTGCTTGCTTTACACATTGCCTGTGTTTCCACGTATGCTTTACTTATATGTGTTTATGCATCCCCCCCAGGTGGTTACACATTGTATACGTTTTTGCGTGTACTTTACTTATATATGTTCATACCTTGCTTGCTTTACACATTGCATGCGTTTCCGCGCGTGCTTTACTTATATGTGTTTATGCATCCCCCCCAGGTGGTTACACATTGTATGCATTTTCGCGTGTACTTTACTTATATGTGTTCATACCTTGCTTGCTTTGCACATTGCATGAGTTTCCGCGTATGCTTTACTTATATGTGTTTATGCATTCCCCCCAGGTGGTTACACATTGTATGCATTTTCACGTGTACTTTACTTACATGTGTTCATACCTTGCTTGCTTTACACATTGCATGCGTTTCCGCGCATGCTTTACTTATATGCGTTTATGCATCCCCCCCAGGTGGTTACATATCGTATGCGTTTTCGCGTGTATTTTACTTATATGTGTTCATACCTTACTTGCTTTACACATTGCATGCGTTTCCGCGCGTGCTTTGGTTATATGTGTTTATGCATCCCCCCCAGGTGGTTACACATTGTATGCATTTTCGCATGTACTTTACTTATATGTGTTCATACCTTGCTTGCTCTACACATTGCATGCGTTTCCGCGTGTGCTTTACTTATATGTGTTTATGCATCCCCAAGGTGGTTACACATTGTATGTGTTTTCGCGTGTACTTTACTTATATGTGTTCATACCTTGCTTGCTTTACACATTGCATGCGTTTCCGCGCGTGCTTTACTTATATGTGTTTATGCATCCCCCCCAGGTGGTTACACATTGTATGCATTTTCGCGTGTACTTTACTTATATGTGTTCATACCTTGCTTGCTTTACACATTGCATGCGTTTCCGCGTGTGCTTTACTTATATGTGTTCATGCATATTTTCAGGAGGTTATGCATTGCTTGCGTTAGCGCGCATGCTTTACTTACATGTGTTCATTCTTGCCATACACATTGCTCACGTTGTCGTGTGTGCTTTACTTATATGTGTTCAAGTTCCTTTATTTTCATTCATTGTATATGTTGTCGCATGTGCTTTACTTACATGTGTACATTTTATTCCTTGCTTTACACACATTGCATGCGTTGTCGCGCATGCTTTACTTACATGTGTTCATACTTATCTTCACAATTGCCTCACACATTGCATGCGTTGTCGCACATGCTTTACTTACATGTGTATACTTATCGATTGCCTTACACATTGTACATGTTGTCGCATGTGCTTTACTTACATGTGTACATTTTATTCTTCGCTTTACACATTGTACATGTTGTCGCATGTGCTTTACTTACATGTGTATACTTTTCCTTACCTTCACACATTGTACACGTTGTCGCGTGTACTTTACTTATATGTGTTTGTGCCTTCGTAGCATTATTATGCATGTTTCAAATCGCATTGTTATGCACACACCCGGGTTGCGTTGTTATGCACCCCTTCCACCCGCATTGTCATGCACCCTCTCACTCGCGTTGTCACGCACTTTTCACTTGCATTGCTATGCATGTATCTAACGATATTGTACCTGTTAAGTTCTCTTTCTTTTCTAGGCACGATATTGTATGTACCGTTCATTTGAGGCTGGCACGACCAGACGAGCCGGACAGGAACGATATTGTATGTACGGTTCATTTGAAGCTGGCACGACCAGACGAACCGCACAGGTATTGTATTCTCCACGTCAAACGTAGCGAGAATTACATAATTCTCTTACATCCTTTCTGCATTGTAGTGTAGTTTGGTTTTTGGCTTGCTTAAAATTGTTGCATTCATTGTATGTATTTGCTTCGTTACAGCTTTCTTTACATGATCATAAGTTATGTTCGGCTTTGTGCATTGTTCTTGCATCTTGCCCCTGTCTTCGAGCACATATCTTGCTATCTTGCATGCTTGTCTAAGTCTTCGGCCTTGTCAAAAATGGGTCGTCTCCGGGTTTTGACACTCACTCCCGTCATTATTATAACTTTCGAGTTCTGTCAAAGAGGGGCAACTGTAGACACCCCATTTTTGACCGTCCTCAAGACTTGGACGTCATCATTTGAGCACTCGATGATCATCCTTGTTCGTGTTCGTCTTGAGTTCTCAGAGGTTTTGGTCGCGCGCCGTGCCTCAAGACCTCTCGACTTGTTTGTTTTGTGCTTGGTTGTATACCAAACACTTGTGTTTTTGCTTCTGAGGGCAGGGAATGGCTTGTTGGTCATCCCCATACCTCACCGACCTTTACTTGAGGCTACCGGCCTAGTTTTCTTGCTACTAGCCAAATATTTTGGTCGGTCGGCATTGTTTTTGGTCGGCCGGCCATTTTTGTTGGTCAATCGGCCATATTTTCCAGCCGACCCCTATTCATCTGCTTTATGCAGATATTTAGTGCCAGCTAACACAGCTGGCACGCACAATTCATTCCCTCCATACACATGTATGGAGGGATTTGTCTCTTGCTTAGCTTATTTTGGAAGCTTTGCAAGATTGGAATTCTATAAAAAGGGAGCTTCTCCTCCCTCCTCGAGGGTTCCAAAGTTCCAGAATTAGGGTTAGAGAAATAGTTGTATTTATCTATCTCTATATCTCCCTCTCTTTACATATTTGTGTGTGTATAAGGTGATTGTGTTCTTAGTTTTGCACTAAGACACCTAGTGTTACACCATACCTTGGAGTTGAGGTCCCTTGAGGCTGATCTTGGGGTTCTTGGGTTGATTTAAACTCAGAAAAAGTGCTGGAGTGGTGTTCTTGAAGAAAGTCAACAAGGGTGAGAAACTTACCCTTTTATTCCCCATTTTTCCACAAGTTTTTAACCTACCTTGCATCTGTTTTTAAGCTTAGTGTATAACTGATAAAAGTTTGGTTTTTAAGTGCTTAGTTGCTTAAGATCACTTTGGTGTTTGGGGTCGTTTACCCCCTCTTAGGCCTTGTTTGGTCTCATTTTTGTGCCTTTTTTGTGAGCTCCGGGACCACCTTGTATTGGCCTTCTCACCACTGAAATCCAGAGGCATTTCAGTGGTGGGGATGCTGTTTTGAGGTCCTAAGAAGGAGAGGGCCATCCCCTCTCCTTATTGTCTTCAACACTTGTCATATTTGCCTCATGTGTGAGCACCTTGTTTAAGTTCATGTTGGCCATGTCTTAGTTGATATTTGGTGTTATTTTGCCATGATTTACCTCTGTCCAAAGTTGGTTTAGACGTGCCATACATGCTATGTATACTTGTCTTGTAATCCCTCAATTTTGCCTTAACCTGCACCTAGCATTTAGACCACTATGCTTACTTGTTTTTGCTCAATCTCATGAAGCTTCTAGCTTTGTTTTAACATGCTAAAGCTTTGATTTTGGTTGTTTTGGTCGTCCATGACTTGCTTTGTATAGCTACCATGTAATCTTGCTTGTTAGCTTCGAGTGTTGAATCCTCCAGCATGCCCCATTTGGATCGTTTCAATGGTTTGGCACCACTTATAATGCTATTTCTGTCCATATGTTATGCTTGTATGCTTTCACTTATAACTCCTTTAATGCTTTAAAGAGTTAGGGTTGTATGCCTCATGGATGTGTCATTATGTATACCATCATGTCTAGGCATTTGGGATGCCATCTAAGTGGGTTTTTGGGATCATTTTAGCATGTCATATCTCTAATTTTGGTCGCCTAAATCATGTCATGTTTGGTTGTCTTAGGTGTAGTGTAACACCTCTTTGGTGGCCTTGTATGCCTCATGCCTTGCCCCTTTTGTTTTAGCTTGTTTTAGCTTTGGCCATTGCATGTTTTAGGCTTACTTTGGCCGCTGATTTGGACCTATTTGAGAGCTGTCCATATTGGTTTAAGACCATCCTCGCATGTTGTTGCATGCATGTCTTGCATGCTGTCGCATGCTTGCTCTACTTTACCTTTTGTTGCATGCCACGTATGGCTGCATTGTTTAGGTCATAAGCTTATTAACATGTTGTCCATGTTGCATCTTGCATGCTTGCATGCTTACATGCTTAAGTTGCATTTTGCATGCTTGTTAGCTTGCATCTTGTCATATGCTTGATATGTTGTCACATATTATTGCATGCTTGTCTAGGTTGCATTGCGTTTGGCATGCTCGTCGCCCTAACATGATCATGTTGCATTAGTCTTGCTTGCATGCATGCATCTCTTGCCTCTTGAATCAAACATGATGGAGGTTGGAGGCCTCTTATTTGTCTTGTGCGCATTTCATCTGATATTGAAACTGCACACCTGGCCTCTTTGGCCATCATGCATCGAAACGCGTGATTGATGGCCCGAAGGTCGAGCACCACACTCCTTTGACTTCATAACATGATAAGGAGGGTGTTTGTGCATATATTGCAATGTAAATGCTTTGTCATGCTCTGTCTGTCCTCTGCTGCTGTCAACTAGTGTTCTGCAGGAGGAGATGGCCGGTCGGCAACTTTCAGTGCCAGCCGACTACCAAAATAGTGCCGGTGATCTAATTTTTGGTCGATGACCATAATTTCTTGGCCAGTGGTGTTTCCTCTTGGTCGGTGACCTCCCACGGTGCTCAGGGGGTAGTTCAGAAGTAACCTTGAGACTTGTGCAGTTCTCAGAGGTGCAAAGCAGTGTAAACAGAGGCAACATGAGCATGGCGGTGGATTTTCGAGCGGAGCCAAGCATGCCTGCATTCGTCCCTCTTCCCGAGGCTGTTTTACTGCTTTCAGTAATTTAATTAATTTGTTTAATTACTTAAGGGTCTGTGATATTTAGTTAGTTTGTTAGTTAATTATTTTGTATTATTCATTTGGACCCTCCGAGAGAGGGAAATTTTGTAATAAGCGTGCGTGTGTGTGATGCATGTCTTCTAACCAGTATTTATTTCTCCCTTTTACTTAACCGCTTATGATGGTTAGTTCTAGGGCATGTTTCAATTAGCATCCTTATGGTATGCATGTTTGCATCATTTATCTGTATTGCATGCACCGGGCTCGGCGCATCATACTAACTACATAGTATTTCAAATTCCAAATTGAATACGTGTATCGAGTTATTGCATTTCACATGCCATCCTTAGATTAGCCGAGCCTATTCTACTTGCATTTTGTATGCGATGCATTAGCCATCTTAACATGGACTTGGATCATACATTTGATTACTAACATGTTCCTTGTTTTGGCTCGGAGTACTAGGTAAGCGTTTATGCTTTAGCATACTGCATGAGTGTAAGTATTGCCATGATAGCATGTTTACCATGAGGCCATGTGCTTATGTGATATAACTGCCTGGATGCCCGTGGGTAAAGGTTGGGTTACTTGAATTAAGATAATTCATTGAAATCCGTATTTTAGCCTACTTGCAAGTAGCAAACTTCAAACCATTTCCAAATAAACGGATATTCGATACTTTGTTCCAAATTAGGCGACCTAGTCTATACTTGTTTTGTTGTGCGCATCACATAGTAATTCTAGCTAATTAACCGGAATAAGAACGCATAATGTTTTCAAAACTAGATATCATGCTTAGTACAGGCCGATTTTCGGATCGGGCGAGCGGGGGTGCTCATAGCTGACCTTCCCCAATCGTACCCAAGTTCCCGAGCCGAGGCAACTTTGGTGATGACGGACACGTGGTCTTAGGCAACGAGTCAGGGTTTCCTAAATCCCCCCAAAACAAAATATTTAGGTGGCAACTCTGTATCTGGCAAAGTAGTCCATGTTTGGTACTTCTTTCTTAAAAATTTGTTTTCCAAAACGATTTGCCGGATTTGGACTCTTTGGTGATTTATCAGTCTTGCATTACACACTGCGAGATCAAATTAAGAACCGTGACATTGAGTCCTGAACTGTAGTGAATCCAATGAACAAAATGGGATTCCCTCCCAGGACGTTCGGGGACGTCTACAGAGACCATGGTATTATTACCCCCGGGCAAGGGCCTTGCTTAAAAAGGCATGGTATCGTTATCCCCGAGCAAAGGCCTTGTACTTGCAGACCACGATATTATTACCCATGGGTAAGGCCTTGTGCTAAGGATGCCACGAATACATTTTAGAAATTTGGACAATCATTCATTCATGCAAAACATCGCATTTTAGAAAATTAATCATTTCATAGCATCAGAAATTAATTAAAGTTGAACATAACTTTACAGAGTTATTACTCACAGATGGCTCTTCTAGCAGATCAGATAATGCAGACAAATCAGATAGATCATGCAAATGATAGTGCGTGACCTACACAAACCCATAACATATACACATTGAAACACAATATTAATTCTTTAATCAAACTTTATTTTTCTTGTCTTTTTCTGTTTAAGTAGTCTGAAGTTCTATTACGCTTATTTTTTCTTATTCAAATGAATCAAGTTTTCATTTCACATATTCTTACATTACTTAATTATTCTTTTCTAAATAAATCAATTTCTTACTTGTCTTCTTAATCAATTATTACTAAGTGAATGACTTATCTTTTAAACAATTAATTTATGTTGATTGGTAGTTTATTAATCTTGTTGAGTCATAATTCTTGCCTAAGAATACTTGGAAATGAACGAGAATGGAAATCAAAATATGAAACTACTTTTCAAGATTTTCTGAAACAGGACTCTTCGCTCGAGCACAACATTGGTTGCTCGAGCGGACCCCTTGGTTTCGAGTGATGATGATGAATTCTGGATTTTTCCAGAATGGTGTTTAAACTTCAAAACACATTACCAAAGCTCCAAATTCATGCGTGACTCACTTGAATATGAAAAAACATTCTCAATTACATATATTTAAAGTTAATTCCACTTATACTTTAAAATTCCATGATTTTAATTCAAATTTAAACCTTGGATTTCATGTTTAAAAATCATCTTTCAATTCTTTCTTTGTTTTTATGAAACTTAAAATTGAATCTATAAGGCCCTTTCAAAAATATTTGCATGTATGAAATTAAATCAAAATCAAACTAATTTTTTATTCTCAAAGTAAAATTATAATTCATTACCTAATTTGTCCAACTTAAATTTAATTCATTGTCTTTATAGCAAAATCAATTTCTTAGAATTTAAACTTATTAACTCCATCTTGAACCAAGTACTTAATTTATGATCATAGATGTTCCAAAATATATTTGAGTTGAACAACACTTTTAAATTAAATTTCATGCATGGATTAAAAATCAAAATCAAACAAATTCCTAATTTTCATAATAAAATCAAAACTTTGTATAACTTTAAGATTAACTCCAAATTTCCATAAACTTGATCTTTCTAAAGCTTTTCCCTTTTCTCTTCAAAATGTGAAATTGAATTAATTAAGATTTTTCATAATCCATGATGCATGTTGTAATTAGAGTATCAATTTACTCATGCATGTAACAATGAGGCTTAATCTTATGCAAGACTATAAAATTATACCCAAAATAATTAATTTCTAAATTTGTTTTCCATAATCATCCACATGCATGTAACCCATTTCATGTTTAGAACCCAATTCCAAATTAATTTCCATAATTTTACACTTAAGTCAATTTTTCATCATCTTCTTGCTATTGATTTCAATTTCACCTTTAATTTCACGTGTAATGTAAAGATTCTACACAAATTAACATAAATTTCATACCTTTAGTTTTAATTTCAGGATATTTAGTTGAATCCCTTCTAATTCTTCTTGGGTTCCTTCAAAAACTTGAGTTTTCCTTTCAATTTTCTTGAACTTTTCTTTCCCGTCTTCTCTCTCTCTCTCTCTTTTTTTTTTTAAGTACTTTCCAGCATCTCTCTCTCTCTCAGCTACAGCTAAATGAAAAACAAAGCTTCCAAAACCGCATGTACAGGAGCACTGGTCACACATGCGAAACCACCACCACATGTGCACCCCACACGTGCAATTAAAGCAGTAGCAAAACTAGAACATGGGAGGTTTGGCCACACGTGCGGGGCCTCAGGCCGCGCGTTCAGCCTGGGTAAAATTTAGTCTGAAAACCTGTTTTACATTTGGAACTTAAGCTTTTCAAAATCTAACTTCAATTGCATTCATATTAGGGCCCAAACCCCTTTAAAACAACTTGAATTCCATATTTCTAACTTCAACCGAAGATTATAACTTCATAAACAACACCCAATTCCCACCTAAAAGATCAAAGTTTAGAGTGGAAGTATAGCAGCATAAAATACACAAGTTTGAGTACCAATCTTGAAAATTCAGGGAGTTCCCTCCTCAATACTTGAAAATCGGTCAAGAAAACATGAATCTCATGAAAGTATGCCATGCATGCCCTGTTCTTGAGTTAGTTATTACAATTTCTTCCTTATCTTGTTCACCCATATATTCTACTTCATAAAACTACTAATTAAGCTTGATTTCTTCTTAATTAAACTTAGATTCCATAGATTTATGGGTGCCACATCTCAAAGTCAAGAAATTAGAGAAGAACTCTTACCTTAGTTGGTGGAATTATAGAGTTTTGTCTTAATTATTTCTTGGCCATCTCCTTTCTCTTGTTTCTTCTTGAGTTCTCTCTCTCTCTCTCTCTCTCTCTCTCTCTCTCTCAAGTCATATCTCTTCCAACAAAACCCACTGACTCATCTTTTCTGACTTAATTGATAAATAGGTTTAGGTAGTATAATCAATTCACTAATATTTTCCTATTATATTACATTGACTTAGCTTATATTAAATTTACTTAACTTAAATCAATTCTCATCATAATCTAATTTAAATTAAATTAACTTAATCATACTAATGTGAATTAGGCTCTAATTTCCTATCCAAATATTTAATTTCAATCTTATAGTTTACTAATTCAGACAAGTTCAATCCGTATCCTAACCATATATGTTCATAATATCATATTTCATTTCATACATGGCATATAATAGCATATAACACATAATCAATGCAAATCATATGATTAACTTAATTAATCAAGAAGGTGGTTATTACATTCTCTCCCCTTAGGACGTTTGGTCCTCCAAACTTAATTACATTCCTCCGAAAAGAACACATGATCCAATGGAAAGAGCTCAGGATATCTTTTCTTCATATCGTCTTCTCTTTCCCAAGTTGCGCAAAACCCACCGTGATTTTGTTAATCTACTTTCACTAACAAAATGTCCTTGTTCCTTAAGTTTTTGATCCGTCGATTTACAATTTGAATGGGCCGTTCTTCATAGGTATAGTCATCACTCAAAAGAACATGGGTAGGCTCAATAACATGAGAAGAATCTCGGAGATAACCCCACAATATTGAAACATGGAAGAGATTATGCACATGCTTCGTATCAGGAGGGAGAGCTACCCGATACGCCACTGGATTAATTTTCTCAATGATCTCATATGGTCCAATATAACAAGGTGCTAACTTACCTTTCTTTCCAAAGTGAGTTTGCGTTTTCATTAGCATCACTTTGATAAAAATATGATTACCTACTTCATATTCTCTATCTCGTCTTCAAGCATCTACATAACTTTTCTATTGGCTTTGTGCTATTTTTAACTGTTGATGGATCAATTTCACATTTTTAGTCGTTTCTTGTACAATTTTGGGTCCAAACAAAGGTCTATCTCCAAGTTCTGCCTAACAAATTGGTGACCGACATTTTCTACCATATAACACCTCGTAAGTTGCCATTCCAATGCTTGAATGGAAGCTGTTGTTGTAAGCAAATTCGGCTAAAGGCAAATGAGTTTTCCAGTTTCCTTAAAAATCCAATACACACAGACGCAACATATCCTCCAGAGTTTGTATTGTCCTTTCTGACTGCCCATCGGTTTGTGAATGATATGCAATGCTCAATCTTAATTCAATCCCCAATGCCTCTTGTAAACTCTGCCAAAATTTCAAAGTGAATTTCGGATCTCCATGCATTCTCACAATCTCATTAATATAAATTATAGCCAACTTATCCGCGTTATAAAATGTTTTCTCAGGTAAGAAATGAGTAGATTTAGTCAAACAGTCGACAATAATCCAAATTGAGTCCATACCTCTACGAGAGCAAGGTATTCCCACAACAAAATCTAGGGTGATATGCTCTCATTTCCACTCCAGTTTTGGTAGTGGTTAAAGCAATCTCGCGGGTCATTGATGGTCGGCTTCGACTTGTTGGCATTGTAGACACTTAGACACATATTCAGTAATTTTTTTCTTCATTCGTGGCCACCAAAAATTTTGCTTTAAGTCTTAATACATTTTTGTATTCCCCGAATGGATGGCAAACTTTGAACTATGTACTTCTTGCATAACTCCCTTCTTCAATTCAACATCATTCGGGACACATAGCCTTCTACAGAATTTTAGCGTATCATTTTCGAAAGCAAAGTCCGGCCTCAATTTGGATTCTCTTTCATCTACGACTTTCTTCAAGAACTCATCTTCTTGTTATTTTTCTTTGATTTCTTCTAATAGTGCTGGTTGAGCAGAAATAGCAGCCAAAATCCTGCTTTGTTTTCACAAAACGACATCAACTTCAAATCATTCTAGATCATGTAACAATACTATTTGTTCGGTAAGTAAACAAGCTAAGTTCCCAATTGATTTCCAACTAAGCGCATTAACAACGGTGTTAGCTTTCCCTCGATGATACAAAATTTGCAATTCAAAGTCTTTTATCAGTTCTAGCCATCTCCATTGTCTCATATTCAGCTCTTTCTGAGTAAAGAAAAACTTTAAACTTTTGTGATCCATATAAAATTCACACGTTGCCCCATCTAAGTAGTGGCGCCAAATTTTCAATGCAAAAACCACTGCTGCAAGTTCCAAATCGTGGGTCGGATAATTCTTTTCGTGCGATCTCAGTTGTCAGGAAGCATAGGCTATCACTTTCCCATTCTACATCAATACACACCCCAAACTTTTATAAGATGTATCACTAAAAATAGTAAAAGCATTTGTACTTAAGGGTAAGGTGAGGATCGGTGCAGTTACAAGTCGAGTCTTCAGTTCTTGAAAAACTGACTCTCTCTGTTCATTCCATTCGAATAAATCAATTTTGGAAAAGACTTGAGCCCCTTGCAACTAATTGAATAAATCATCGATACGAGATAATGGATACTTGTTCTTCACAATCACCTTGTTCAATTCATGGTAATTAATACAAAGCCTCAATGAACCATTTTTATTTTTCACAAATAGGATTGGAACGCCCCATGGTGAGGTACTAGGTCTGATAAACATTTTGTCCAACAACTCTTGTAATTAAATCTTCAATTCTTTTAATTCGGTAGCTGACATTCTGTACGGAGGTTTGGAAATCGGTTGTGTACCTGGTACTATCTCAATAGTGAACTCAATTTCTCTGTCAATCAAATTCCCCGGCAAGTCATCTAGAAAAACATCTGGGAACTCTCTGACCATAGGAATATTGTCCACATTAGTTTTATCAATAGTTGGCACATTTAATACACATCACAAATATCCCCTACAACCTTTTCTAATCAATTTGCATGCTTTCATAGAGGAAATTAAGTATAGGAGAGGTACAACACCAATTCCATCAAACGTAAATTCAGGCAATCTAGGTGGTCGGAATACGACTTGTTTGGTTATGTAATCAATAGTGGCATGATATTTCGTTAGCCAATCCAGCTCCAAGATTACATCAAAATGAGCAATATTCAGAGGAAACAAATGAACATATAAATTCACTTCTCCAACAACAATCTCACATGCAGGATACATATATGCACAAGTCATGGACCCCCCCAGTTGGTGAAGATACAGCTAATAAATAGTTTATGGGTTCCAGTGGTCTAGTTAATTTTCTCAAAAAAGAATGAAATACAAATAAGTGTGTAGACCCCAAATCAATCAAAATATAAGCATTTTGAGCACAAATGGGGACTATACCTGACACTACTACCTCAGCATTCTGCATATCTCCCGATGCTAGTGCGAAAACCCGGCCTTGCCTTAGAGTTTCTTTCCCTAAAGTAGCTGTAGGATTTGATTTCGGTGTAGAGACTGATGCCGCACAACTTGCCAAGGATCTATTAGTGTCTTGGGGTAAGAGAGGACGATCTTTGACTATGTGGCCAATTTTGCCACACCTAAAGCATGCTCCTGAAATCTTGTAACAAACACCTTTATGTCTTTTACCACATTCTAGACAAGGCGGTATAGAATTATTCCCTTGACTGGGACTGTTTGACGACCCCGTATTCTGTTTCTTGTTTTGTGAGTTGCTCTGGCCCTTCTTGAAATTGAACCCTGTCTTTTACCCTTCCAATCAGTCACTGGTGTCCTGGCCTCTTTTAAAGCTACAATGTTTGCCTCAAACATAAGAGCTCTATCAAAAACATCCACATATTTGGTCAATTTGAGAACATTGACCCAATCAAGTACTTCAACATGGAGCCCACTCTCAAATTTCATGGCTTTCTTATAGTTAGAATCTACTATGTGTGGAGCGTACTGAGCAGGTTCCGTGAATTTAGCTTCATATTTAGCTGTTCAAATTTAGGCACTTTACGGTCATGGACACACTAAGGAAAATATTTCTCATAAAAAGCTTCTTTAAATTGAGCCCATGTCATAGAACCATTGTTCTCACGAATAAGCATCCATCATCGCCTTGCTTCTTCTTGTAAAGTTAAAGTTGCCAGTAAAACTTTTAGTGCCTCAGAGCACGGAAAAACTTCAAATAACTTTTAAGTTTCTAAGATCCACGCCTCGGCTTTCAAAGGCTCAATACCTCCCTGGAAGGTTGGTGGCTTCATTTTGTTAAATTTCTGGGTTAGGGCTATGATGCCATCATTATTATTTGGCTTAACTCGCATTGGTGGCGGAGGAGGAGATGAGGGTTGTTGACTTCGTTGTTGTTGTCTCAGAGATTCTGCCAATAACTCAACCATTCTTTCTAATCGGTCAATTCTTGCGTCTTATGATTCAGTTTCATCTGTATGCCTTGCATTCTTCAGTGGTCTATATGTAAACATGGTAATATTAAACATAGGTAAGACATCTCACATTCACATTTACATTAGGTATGCACACAACAATTCCACACACACTCACACATGTTGATGTACTACCCTAATTTCTTTTCTACGACATCATATAACTCATTTGGACACGTGTGTGTAGTATAACTCATGCTCTGATACCACTTTGTTATGACCCAACCCCTGTCCCATGGAATTAGAGAAGTGATCGGCCAGTAATCTAAGATTACCGAAGGCTTGCTTAACAGTAATACAATAATCAGGGATGGGGGAAGCCTACAATTAATAAAATATAACATCCAATGGCCTATAAAGACTTAAATGAACAAAACAACCCTCTGTAGATATCTACGTATACACATGAGTCCAACCATAATACTTATATACACATAAGTCCCTATCAAGCTTAAGTACAAAAACATAAACAAAATTTAGGGACTTAATCCCAATAAAATAAATCAGACCCGCCAACAGTCAAAGTCACATATATCACTTGTACCGGTATCACTCAAACTATTTAGATGCAAAAACAGAAACGTGAACTCTAAATCACCCAAAAGCCTTGGAGCTTGACCATTAGGAACCTCGTAGTGAGGCACACGAGTTGGCTTGACAAAGCATAGATTAGGTCGACGCCATTAGCTTCGATCTTGAGCGTGATCACCTACATATATACATAAAAAAGTGAGCTAGAGCCCAGTGAATAACAACTCTATAAAGAGGTTATAAATGATGTCATTACAGTATTGAAAATAGGCAGTTATCATTAGTGAATCAGTTTCTCATTTCAGAATCATATTGCAATCATAGCACTTATATGTGGTACATCCATTAGCAGAGCAGTACAGTATGTCTTAGAAGACTGAATAGTCATATATGATGGTCATTAATACGGTAAACAGTAGTTCCAAAATTTGAAACTAGCAGAGATCTCTGTAACAGTAGCAGTAACAGTAATAGTAGCTAAGGATGCCACGAATACATTTCACAAAAAGGACAATCATTCATTTAAATCGAAAGTATCATTTCGGAAATAGAGTACAGTATAAGTCAGAAAATACTTATAGTCAAACATATGTTTACAAGGTTGTTACCTATAGTTGGCTCCCTAAATCACGTGATCACAATAAGACATCTAACCTACATAAACACATTCAAGCACAACATCTTAAAACATGTTCAATTCACTGAGTTAGTTCATAAACCTATCTGGTTCATTCGTCACTTGTTTGTTCGGTTATTTCTATTCGTTCTTTAATTTGTTTCGTGTTCACGAGGCTCAGAAATCCAAAAAACACAAAGGAAACAAAACTGGAACCGCCCTGAAAACCACACGAGGGAGAGCACTGGCCGCATGTGTGCCCTACATGTGCAATTAAAGTAGTAGGAAAACTAGAACAGTGGAGGTTTGGCCGTACGTGCGGTCTGGGTAAAATTCAGTCCAAAAATCTGTTTTACATTCGGAACTCAAGCTTATCAAAATCTAACTTGAATTACATGCATCTCAAGGCCCAAACCCCTTTAAAACAACTTGAATTCCATATTTCTAACTTCAATCAAAGATTATAACTTCATAAACAACACCCAATTCCTACCTAAAAGCTTAAAGTTTAGAGTGGAAGTATAATAGCACAAAACACACAAGTTTGAGTTCCAATCTTGAAAATTCATGGAGTTCCCTCCTCAGTACTCTAAAATCATGCAAGAAAACATGAATCTCATGAAAGTATGGCATGCATGCCATGTTCTTGAACTAGTTCTTATAATTTCTTCCTTATCTTGCTCACCCATATATTCTACTTATAAAACTATTAATTAAGCTTGATTTCTTCTTAATTAAACTTAGATTCCATAAATTTGTGGGTGTCACGTCTCAAATTCAAGAAATTAGAGAAGAGTTCTTACCTTAGTTGGTTGAATTGTACAGTTTTGCCTTAATTCTTTCTTGGTTTTCTTCTTTCTCTTGTTTTCTTCTCGAGTTCTCTCTCTCTTTCTCTCTCTCTCTCTCTCTCTCTCTCTCTCTCTCAAGTCATACTTCTTCCAACAAAACCCACTGACTCATCTTTTCCTATTTAATTGATAAATAGGTTTAGGTAGTATAATCAATTCACTAATGTTTTCCTATTATATTACATTGACTTACCTTATATCAAATTCACTTAACTTAAGTCAATTATCATCATAAGCTAATTTAAATTAAACCAACTTAATCATACTAATGCGAATTAGGCTCTAATTTCCTATCCAAGTATTTAATTTCAATCTTATGGTTTATTGATTCAGACAAGTTCAATTCGTATCTTAACCATATATGTTCACAATATCACATTTCATTTCACACATGACACATAATCAATGTAAATCATATGATCAACTTAATTAATCAAGAAGGTGGTTGTTACAAACCTAGAGTTTGGTTTTGAAATCAAAAGAAGAGTTTTCCAAATTAATTCTTGATAATGGTTGTGGGATTATAGTTATGGAAAAATTGTATTGTAAAGACGGAAATAGTTTCTTAAAAATTGATTTTGAAAGAAAATGGGACTTTGCCCTAATTTTTGAATATTTGGAGTTGTAAAAAGGGAAATGAAAATCGATGTTGGATATTGTGAAATTGGAATAATGGTTATACTGATGATGGTGGTGGAGTTGGATATGTAGTATCACTCCCATTGTATTTTGACAAAAATGTATCTGTTGATTTGAAATTATCTATTGTATAGAAATATTTATTTTAGGCTATCGGTGGAGGATTGTCTTGATTGTTGTAGACATTGCATGAGGATTAGATTGAATCAAAACTAATTTCTTATCCATTGTGCATTATGCATAATTATACATTAAACATTTTAAATATATCGTTTTGAGAAAATGGGTGAATACCTTGGTGAATCTAGTTAGGGAATGTAGTTGTGGTTATAATATTGGCCTGTGTGTCATTGGTGAAAATCCAGAAGCCCATGTGATAAGGTGCCGATCCTTCCAGTTAGTATCAGTAAAATGGCTTTGGTAGTGATTATATAGCCTACTGGTAGATACGTACCTAGAGATTCTCAATGTTTTGTATCCACTGCCCTGCTTTCTATATTAAAATGCTTATTTTCATGAACTGGATTATAATCTTGCATTATATTGTTTTGATATGGAAAACGAGGAACATTTGAAAAAGAGCATGTGTAGACACCGCATTTTTGACCGCCCTTATGACTTGGGTGCCACTGATTGATCCCTTGATGATGAAAGTTGTGCTATGCAAATGTTCGATTTCTTCAGCAAAGAGAGCTCTAAATCCCAACCTTACACCCTATTTTGGACCAAAACTATTTTGACCAAAATTATTTTAGACCTTAAAACCCTCTCTTTCAAAATATTTTTGAAAAAGTTTTTACGTTGTTCCGAGGCTTGCATTTCATTGAATGTTGCACTTTTAGATAAACCGAGCAAGGACAAAGTGGAAATAAATGGAAGAGAGGTGAACTTTTTGAAAAATCTTTTAAACCTCTTATTTATAGGTTTGGAGTTGAAGACAATAAGAGTAGAGGAAGAAAACTAGTTCGGGAAGAAGTTGGGCTTGAATCTATTAAGAGAGAACTGGGTAGCCTCACTAAATCAAGCCTATCCTTTTGTACACTTGGACTTTAGTTGTGAGACTAGCACCATTGGAAAGTGGACTTTCGGAGCTTCATTTTAGACCCAAGAATCTCCTAAAGCCGAGTCCAGATAAGGGAGATATGGCTATTTGAAGTTAGGCATCAATCCGATTATAAAACTGAGAAACCTTCACTAAAATAGGCATATCTCTTTCCACATTTAGAATTTAGATTTGAGACTGCTACCACTGGAAAGTAGACTTTCGGGGCTTCAATTTAGACTCAAGAATGATCTAAAACCGAGTTCGGATGAAGGAGTTATGCCCATTTAAAGTCGGGCCTAGAGGCATGGCTGGCAGGTGGCCAGCAGCCACCATTTGTAGCCGGCAAACCGCCATTTTTTGCCTGCCGGCCACCAGTGATGGTCGGCTGGCCACCACTGCTAGCCTACCAGTTATTAGTGTAAAAACCAGATATTTTCCTTCAGTTGTTTCCACACTGCTCCAGCTATTCTTTTTTAGATATTTTCGACCAAAGCTCATATATTTCTATATATAGAAGACCAATCTTCTTGCTTTCAAGGTTAGAAAACATTTAGGAGTGGAAATATTTTTGGAAAAATCCTCTCTACAATCCTCTATCTCTACAATTCTCTCTCTCTTTTGCAGCTTGTAGAGCCTATGCCCAAACACACCAAACCAAACCAAGAGGACATCTTGCTTAGATGATTTGAGCTTGAGTTTGAGCTATTAAAGCACTTGAGAGCGTGAAATTGGTGGTTTATGACTTAAGGGTTCATTCCTCTCTAAGACGTATACCTTATCTTGCCTTTGCACCATCTTTACACCCCTTCTTTTTTATCTTTTCTTGCTGTTTTTAAGCTCTTTAAAACCTATTTTTATGGGCTAAAGCTTGTGGTTTAAGACTATTAAAGGTAGAGGGGTTAATTTCCCTTCTTTGAACACTATTCTCTAAGCCTTTCCACTTGTGCTTCCCATTCTTTTATCAACTTTTTTTTGATCTTTTTACCACAGATTTTTAGAGGTTTTCAGAGGTTAAAAAAATGGTTTTGAAGTCCTAAAATTGAGGGGTTAACCACCCCTAATTTGCCTTGTTTACTAGCTTAAATTGTTCCATGTTTTAGCTTTCATTCCAGCACATTTTTGTGCTGTTTTTGGGCTGTATAAACTCTGTATTTTTGGGCTGAAACTTGTGGTTTAAAGCCAATAAGGGTTGAGGGGTGGTTCATCTTTCTTTGTACCTTGTTTTGGAGGCCTTTGCCCTTGTGTTTCCCACTCTTTTACTATCTTTTTCTAAGCTTTTAAACACTATTTTTCAGAGTTATTTCAGTGGCTAAAAACATGTTTTGAAGTTAAAAACTGAAGGGGGTAGCCTCCTCTCCTTGTGTTTTGTTTACTAGCCCAGCATGCTCTAAGTTTTGGCCTATTATTCTAGCTTTTATTAGTCTAATTCCAACATGTTTTAGGACTGTTTCAGACCTTTTTTAAGATTTCTTTTAACTATTTGTTGTGTTTGAGTTTTGTTTTGCATGCTTGTAGTGTAATAGTCCTCATGAGCTTGGTGTTTTAGGGCTTAGACACCATCTCCTTTGATTGATAGCATTTATTTATGCTTTTCTCACTTATTTTCAACACTAATAATTTCTACAACCTCCCTCCTTTCTTGGCTTTTATTTTGCTTTGAGAGTTGTTTCAAGCCTCTTATTCTTTTAAGCATGAGATTGAGGTTGTCATGCTTAATGGTTTAATCCCTTTTAGGGGTTCATTATCAATGGCATGACATCTCTTTCATGTCTTAAGCAAACTCCTGGTTTGGTACTTCACTCCATTAGAGGACTTGAATTCATTATTGGACTTAATGAATTAAAGGATGGTTAGTAATTTAAAATTGAGTAATTAAAACTTAGGACTAAAATGGTACAAGATAATAATTTTGTTGTGTTCAATCGAAACTTAGTTGAACACATGGAACTTGGACCATTTCATACTTGTTAGTGATGAAATGATCCAAGTCTCCAAGGTCAACTTCTTCCCTTGATCTTTCATGAAAGGGAGGAGGTTTGTGTCTCATTTTGCATTTATTGAATTTGCACCTCTTGAAGCACAAGTCATCATGCAATGAAATTGCTTGAGTTGGTAGTTTGTGGCTTAAGTTTACAACTCCTTGGATTTGTTCATGAAAAGGAGAGGTGAATTGTGCAGACAATCCTTGGAAATACCCTTTCTTTGCTCTGTTTGTCCTCTGTTACAGCATGATGAAAGAGTACATTAGTGGCTGGGAGACCACTATCCATGGCCGGCAGGCCACTTCCATGGTCGACACCTGGCCAGCAATGTTTGCCAGTGGCCGGCTGGCCACTGATGTAAATCTCAGCAGAATTTTTGTAAGATGGGCAGATTTATTCTGAAAGTGTTCAACTCTGCAAATAGAGGCTTTCAGGAGCAGAACGGAGGTCGTTTCGAGTGATATCCAAGCATGCGCATGCACATCTTCCATCCCCCGAGGCGGAGTAGTGGCAGAGTAGTTAGAGACTTTAATTACTTAGTTTGCTTACATTTGTGTTGTAACTTAATTGGTTAGCTTACTAGTTAGTTCATTCAAGTGTTGTAATAATTAGCTAATTAGTTTAACTAGTTATTCATTTTAGTTTGTAATAATTAGCTTAATTAACTTAGCTTAGCTTTAATTAGTTGCTAGTTAGCTTAGTCATTCATTTGGACTCTCCTTCGCGAGAGCAAAATGTTGTAATAATGTGTATGTCTTCCAACCCCACATCTTCCTCCCTTTTACTTAACCGTTTTCGATGGTTAGTTTAGGAGCATCACGTTTCAATTAACATACATTGTGCTTGCATCCATTCATCTTGTATTGCATGCATCGAGGCTTAGCGCATCATTCAAACTACATTGTCGTTTCAATAATTTCTTTGACTATGTGTTTAAACACATGCTATCAAATCGTTGAAAATGTCATATTAGTAGTCGAGCCTATTAATTGCATTCTTCGCATGTGTTGCATTAGACATCTTGTATAGTTAGGAATCATGCACTTTTCTAAAATCTTTTTGTTTACCTTAGCTTGGAGTACTAGGCAAGTGTTTAGTACTTTAGCATACTTGGATGAGTATAAGTGATTGCCATGACTAGCATGCTTGCCAT
Organism: Camellia sinensis; assembly: GCF_055761805.1. Taxonomy (NCBI): domain Eukaryota; kingdom Viridiplantae; phylum Streptophyta; class Magnoliopsida; order Ericales; family Theaceae; genus Camellia; species Camellia sinensis. The sequence goes on from NC_138972.1 coordinate 70,056,979, forward strand.
GAGGCTAAATGCTTACTTGATAAACTGCTTGAATGCCTGTGGATGAAGACTTGTTGTTTGAATTGGAACGATTCACGAATGTACGTTTTAAGCCCACTTTGTTAAGTGGCAAATTCACAGCTTTAAGCCCACTTTGTTTGGTAGCAAATTCACAAACTTTAAGCCCACTTGAGGTGGCAAATTCAAACCCTTTTTCAAAACAAACATGAATTGAATTGTTCCAATTTGAGCAAACTAGTCTATACTTGCTTGCACGCATCACATAGTAATGCTAGCCTAATAACTGGAATAAGAGCAAATAATGTTGATAAAAATCATATCATAATTAGTAGAGACCAATCTTTGATCGAGCGAGCGGGGGAGCTCAATTCATGACCTTCCCCTCTCATACCCAAGTTCTCGAGCCGAGACAACTTTAGTGATGACGGACATGTGGCCTTTGGCACGAGTCATGGGTTTCCTAAATTTCTCCAAAATAAAATATTTAGGTGGCGACTCTGTATCTGGCAAAGCAGTCCAATTTTGACATTTTTTTTATTCAAAATCAATTTTCCAAACGATTTGCCAGATTTAGACTCTTTGGTGTTTATCAATTTCATATTGCACTTGTGAGATTAGATTCAAAACTGTGGGAGTCCGAACTTTAGGGCTTTCTTTCAAACTTCCGAAAGGGGGCGCGATAAAGGCGAGCTACAGTTTCTGGTTACTCTGCTGGGGATTTAGAAAACTGGACTTGAAATTCATGATATGAAATTTTATCTACACTTATATGTTCTTTGCATTTGCATTTGCATTGGTGCCCCTAAGTCACTGTGTTTGTCATCTGCTATTTCTAGACGGTTTGTAGGAGGCTTGCTTGAAAATCGTGCCAAAAGGCTGACCGGTTGCGGGCTCTGCCACGATGGGAACACAACCCTTGGATCTGGACTACCATCGTACAATTTGATCCTCCTTTCACTTCTCGGTGTTAGGTGTGAGAAGTATATTAGGTAGTCTTGTTGAGGTACCCTTTTTGACCATTTGGCCTAGTTGTGTATCGAAAGCCGTAGAGACTGTTCTAAACTAGGACAGGATGCTCACCCGAATATAAGATTGCATGAAACCACATTGTTTGAATAATGAACCCTAGCTCCTAATGAAACTAGGATAGGGTAACCCTACCCCCCTTATAAGGGTGTTTCGGCTCTCAATTAACTGGTATGTGCTTTATAATGAAACTGTACAGAGATGTATATATCAGTTGCAAAATGTGGTATTTAGTTTATAAGGCAGATTTCAGTAGAGAGTACATTCATTCAGCTGTGATCATATCTATTCTAGTGAAATTGGGCTGAGGTGCTATCTGTTTTCTCTTTTGCAAGGTAGTCCTGGAACCATAGCTTCAAAAGGCTTCGATATCCCCTGGGTATTATGGACTCATGTTGATAGACTTTGTCAGGTCAGGTCAGCGATTTAGTTCAGGAGCAACCAGTGTTTCCTTTGCCTGTGGCAAGGCAAAAAAGGTCCAGACAGGGCTCACATGTTCCACTGTTCCAGCATTCACCAGTTAGATTACCTTCGTTCAGCTCATCCCGGGCATCTACCCCTATCATGGCTCAGCCTCCGACAAATTTGGAGAGATTATACTCCATCTGCAACAAACAATTGACTCCCTTCGGCATGACGCAACCTGTTAAGTCGAGGTTATAACTAGCCTACAGCAATAGCAACCGCAGCTAAGAGCGGCCTCTGCATCACATGTACCCATTGCAGTTATCCCTATGCCCGGTACCAGAGCTAATGCTGCCACTGCTCAAGATCCACAAACCGAAGGTGTTCTTATTTTCCCAGTCCAAGCAAAACCCATCCCAACACAAACTTCTAGAGCCCTGATGTATCAAACGGAGGCACCGTTCGAACTCGAGGTTGATCCAACCTCACTCAAAGTCAACAAGCTGGAAAAGCTGTTCAAAAAGGCACAGGGGGTCAACTCTATTCCAGATATAGAGGATGGGCACACTGAATCGGCAGTTACCCTACCAGAGCGATTCAAGATGCCGCATATTGACAACTTTGATGGCTTTGGAGATCCAATGGTACATTTGCGTCTGTTTTTTGATATCCTACGACCAATGGGTTTGACCCGAGTACAAAAGTTGTCACTATTCAGCCGAACCATGTCTAGAATAGCTGCCATTTGGTATGCTAAATTGGAGGACTCTGTGAAACAAAGCTGGCAGGAGTTGGCCGAATCCTTTGTTGCCCAATATTCCTATAACACGCAGATCGAGGTCACAACTCGTGATCTTGAGACAACGCGTCAGGAACTGAAGGAGGGCTTTTTAGAGTTTGTTATTCGATAGAGGGAAAAGGCGGCTATGATGGCAAGCAGGCCTTTAGAAAAAAAGCAAGTCTGTATCATTGTTAGAAATCTGCATGAAAGGCTATTACAGAAAATGATAGTCCTCCCGCTATTCAACTTTAAGGACCTCCATGAAATTGGGGTTCAAATCGAGGATGCCATTAGGCAAGGGATCATTGTAGAGGGTAATGAACCTATGAGGAGGAATGTTGTTCGCAGTTCCAAGGGTAGCACAGCTGCGAAATGCTAACAAGTAAATACCGTCACCACTAATCCCAAAACTGCCAACCCTTTTGCCAATACCAATCCACAAACAGCCGGCCCAACCCGAGCTCAAGGAAAAACTTTCACGCCCCTCTACATAAGCCTAACCAACACACTAAAAGTGACTATGGAAAAGGGGTATCTCAAAGCCCTTGATCCCCAACCTCTTCCTAACCCACTCCCTGCCAGACATAACTCCACCAAATACTGCATGTATCATCAGCAACGCGGTCATGGCACCCCAGCCCATTTACCCAAGCCTGAGGTGTTCATTCTAGAAAGCACGGACTTGTGTATGATGGATGCACTTGAACCCCAATCATCTCAAACCCATGAACCCACTACTTCTAAGCTAGTGAGCATGATTGAATATCTTCAAAGAATTGTGGCAGATTTAGCCTTTGGGATTTTGGCTCCATCATCCACCACATCACATGCCAGAAATTTCACACCAAAAGGCCCCCCAATCTTGGGGCGAGCTGCAATAGGAAATGGCCAACCTGAAGCTATCTCAACTCTAGGTGAGAACATGTCAACAACTGGGCTCTGTTTCGATATAATGACCCAATCCCTTGGCAAAGTGGAGGCTAAGGACAAGAACAAGGATGGGGCTAGTATTGATCCTTATGAACAGCTTTAGTGGCCTATTAAGGCATTTAAGGTCAAAGGGCTGAACAAGCAGCAAGTGTTGGCGGTTGTTGCAAAAATTGTGGATGACACTTTTGTTACTAAGGTTGGGAGCATTTCAAATCAAGGGGCAAACCATGAAAAAGGCTGTCGAACCAGAAACGCCTCTTTCAGCTCCAATCCTACACCTGTAAAAGATCATCGAACCCAGTCAACACCTACCAAGCCCTCTGTCAAGCCTGGCAGGACTGGAAACTGCACCTTCAATCCCCTTTGCATGACCTTGTCCAAAGCTCTCCAAATCCTCAACCTCATGACCCCTGGCCTCTTCCTGATCCTCTTCCATCCATGTATAATGCTACTAAGTACTGTGTCTTCCATCAACAAATCGGCTATGACACTGACAGTTGCTTTTGCCTTCGCCTTCGCCTTCGCCTTCGCCATAAAGTTCAAGATCTAATTGATAATGAGGTCATCGCTGCACCAGGCCCTACAAAGTCTATCGGCACTGGATCAATGAACTGGGGGAATAATGTGACTATGTGATCGAGGGATGAACCACCTGCTGATGGCGCTCATTTTACTCCAGATGTGGTGGATGGCATGCATTGTTTTGAGCAATTTGAAAATGTTGTTTATTGTACTTTCTAACTTGGGTATTGAGTCAGTTATGTTGTGTTGTATTGAGTCTGTCATGTTGTATCGAGTCAGTCCTATTGTGTTAAAGTCAGGTGATTTCGAGGTGTTACCTTGGACATCACTTTCTTATTTTGTGTTTGTCTTTTCCACTCTTTCTTTTGAGTCGGTTTCTACCATTGAACCAGTTGAGCAAGAAGTTCTGAATGGGATGGTAGTAATTGAGCAAAACTGTGCCTTTTCTGTGCCTTAGAATCATTGCATTGACCTAAGTTTTTCAAAACTTTTCTAACACTGTGATGAAAACAAAGTGGGAGGAATTCCTCGGGATTTACAAAAACTTGATCAATTAACAGAAAGAGAGACATGCTAAGCCCTTAATGAATGAGATCATGTTTGTTAATGTGAGTACTGAGAAGGATCCTGGCTTGATCCAGATTAGTTCTACATTGTCTTCAAAGGAGCATGAGCAACTAGTCACTTTATTAAAAGATTTCAAAAAATATTTTGCGTGGTCCTACGAAGACATGCGTGGAATCACTCTGGAGATTGTACATCATAGGATCACTCTCAGCCTCGACACTTGACCCCTTTTGCTTTCAAACTTTGAACCTTGACTTAGAATGTTCAAACAATCAATCATAATATAAGGCTTCTATGGTCGGATTGGAAGCAACACTAGAACTAGGGGCAAAAATGTCAGATGTGCTCAAAGATTCAAAAAATGGGTCATTCCGCAAACCAATGGAGATTAGCAAGAAAGCCAAAATCCCACGAATGGAGAAAAGAAAAGTTTTGCTAAAGGATAATCGAGTTCATATCCACAACACTAGGGGCAAATTCAGACCCCAATTGGATGGGCTCTTACATCATCAAGACTATTTAGTCAGCAACAGCAGCCATTCTCATGGATTCAGATGGCTAGAGATCTTACGACCATTCAACATGAACAAGTTAAACTTTTTTATTCTTGAGAGGCTCGCTGGACCGAAAACCCAAAAGGGTGACCCAGGCAAAAGTTAGAGTAGAGAAAAAGAAAAGGAACAAAAATGAAAAAAATGAAAAGAAAGAAAAGAAAAGAAAAGAAGAAAAAGAAAAAAAAGAAAGGAAAAGAAAAGGGAAAGAAACGAAAAGAAAGAAAAACAGAGCTCGCAAGGTTAAAAACGCGAAAGGGCAGCTTTGAAAAAAGTTAGAGCATAAAAGGAGAGTGTTAATACTTGAGTGCGCCTTAAACGCCGGAACTACGTACAGCCTGATTCCCATCTTTGGGATATGTAGGCAACTTCATCCTGAAGTTCAGTCCCAATCATTTTCAGCCTGCTGGGCTCATCCACTTTGATTAGCTTATCCTTGTTCAAACTCGGCTATCCTCTCCATGTGCAAATTGGCTCATCTTCGTGCTCATCTTTGTTCAAATTCGGTTGTCCTATTCTGTTAAAAGATTCAGCTGCAAGACAAATCAAGTTCAGATCTGAGGTTGTGCATCTCAAGAGTTAAATCCACATCGGATGAGCAGTGGCCATTTGCAAAAATAGTTTTGAGGATTTCTAATGAGCTAACTAATTTTCTCGAAAATTATTCCTTTTTTTTTAAACTAGACCATTTCTTAGACCCAAAAAAGGAAAATTTTCAGTGCTCATAGCCTAACTTACAAGATTTTAAAATAAGAAGTCAAATAAGCATGTTAATCTAACTCTCATATTAGTCAAAATTGTTTTAGTAGAAAGCCAAAACAAAAAAATGGTCAAAATGATGAACTAGGGGCACAGTTGAGTCAGATTTTCTATCTTTTCCCCGTCGTCAACATACTTGCCAGAAAAGGCACCATACTTGCCAGAAAAGGTACCATACTCGCCAGAAAAGGCACTATGCCAGCTAGAAAAGGCACAATTGAAGTTAGCAGCAGGGAGGCCAAAAATCTCTCATCCTCCAAGCAATGAGGTATCAAGCCAAGTGTGAAGCACGAATTGGAAATGGAGTTGGATATTCGATTCCCTCATCTGGACGATCGCACCCAAATTGGCGTCTGAACTGGAATGGGGAATTAGAAAATGCAATGTATGAAACCAATCAATTGTATACCTGGCCAGCGGGACCTGTTGCAACTCATCTCGGTCAAGTGAAGCCAAGGGCATCGCCACGTGACGTCTATTACAAGTCTGCTGCACGTCCAATCGCATTACAACCCCCCTGTGGGAAAGCTCACTAGTTGTCAGCGAAAGAAGGAGAATCTAGCAGAATGCTGCGGGCAAGAGCCCATAACTTTCAGCTTATCCACCTACCACACCTGGAAAGGCATAAAAAATAAAAGAGATTAAAAAATAGAGAGATATGTGCTGAAAGAAAAAGTAAGGAATGAGCTTTTCAAAGAAAAAGAGATTGAGTGCCAAAGTGATGTGAGAATCACAAGTAAGAATGGGTAGGAAACAATACTTGGTGAAGCAGTGGGCTCCCCATGAACCGAGAGGTGTCCCACTAGTGGAAAACGTCCAAGTGTTGTGTTTGTTGTTTTTATTTGTCTCGATTTTTGTTTTGAGTCATTTTGAGTGTAGTAGATGTGTTTCGATTGTTCTATCTTTGTTTTTCCTTTGTTTAGTCGTTTTGACTGTGGTCAGTCGTAGGCTCAATACCCGGTTAAGAAATTTCCAAAATAAATTGTTTTGTGCTCAGAGTGCCATGCCATTCCCAACTTGATTTGCAAAACAGAATTATTTCTTTAATAAACTATAGGGTTCAACCCATGTCAAGAGCGAGAGCAATAGAACCAGGACCTATGTGAAGCTACATAGGTTCCAAACTGCAAAGCAAAAGAAAAGAGGGAAAATTTGGAGCATCTTAGTGTGTTTCAACGTCAGGAAATTCCGAAACTGCATTCCAGGTGCACCTTCTCAGGCCTCGCCATTTCTCTAGAGTATGAGTGTACCTTGACCCCAAGTTCAAGCCTGCTTCAAGTCGGAATGGCGATCAAAGCGGCTTGAAGATGCCAATATGAACAGGATATATCCTTTTGAGCATGTTACAAAGTCTCCGAGGGGTAAATCGAAGGTTATCGCCGAACAACATCTTTTGTTCGATCTGTCGTTCTGTCAAAATTACATATTTTGTTCTCTTCTATTTCATAGAATGTGCATTTTCACATATACTCATGTTGCACACGTGCCTTGCATCGTTTATGAATCATGCATAGAATATGCTTTCAATTTTGCATAGAATATTCTTTCAATCATGCATAGAACATACTTTCAATTTTGCATAAAATATGCTCGTCTCTTGCACAGAACATTCTTTCAATTAATATCATGCATCAGTTGTCTATCTTGCATGGAACATGCGTTGTCACTGTATTGATTTGTAATCTTGTTCACTTGTTCATTCTGAGTAATCTATCGCACAATAATCTCATTTCGTGCATCCACCGCACAATCTCATCATATATCGCACTATCTTGTGCACCCTTCATCGCACTATCTTGTGCACCCTTCATCGCACTATTTTGTGAACTTTGTATCACACTATCCTATTCACTTTGTATCACACTATTTTGTGCACCATTGCATTACTTTGTGCATTTAACCCGCATAGCACTATCTTGTGCATTTCATCTTACATTGCACTATCTTGTGCATTACATATCACTGTCTTGTGCATTTCATCTTACATCATACTATTTTGTGCATTGTATAGCACTATCTTGTGCATTTTTCCTTTTATAGCATTATCTTGTGCATTTATTACATTCGCATTGTCTTGTGCATTTCACCTTACATCGCACTATCTTGTGCATTTCATCTTACATCGCACTATCTTGTGCAATACATAGCACTGTCTTGTGCATTTCACCTTACATCACACTATCTTGTGCATTTCATCTTAGATCGCACTATCTTGTGCCTTGTATAGCACTGCCTTGTGCAATTCACATTTCATCGCACTATCTTATGCATTGCATCTTACTTCGCACTATCTTGTGCATTGCATCTTGTATAGCACTATTTTGTGCATTCATTCACCTTATTTGCACTGTCTTGTGCATGCACCTGGTCTAGGAGACCTTAATTCCTCTAAAGGTGCAATTTCTTTGGTGTTTGTCGTGCCTGAACGACTTCCGGTGGTCTAGTATAGCCACCTGCTTGTGTTTGCAGTGAGTTCCTAGGAGATCAACTGAGACGGTGGAAACTAGAGTTCGAATAGCCGAGGCCTAGAACGCAAAGGTTCAGGATTTCTGAGACTAAAGTCTGGTTTAAATACCCAGGGGTGTATCCTCGGCTTGAAATCTATATGGCAGCCCCATAGGTTGAGGTAGCTTATATGCGCCTCAATTCTGGACAATGAGCCAACCTAGTCTATCACCCTGTTGGAGAATAGGGAAAATTGCGAACATAGCCAAGGAGAAAAGTAGTACCTGTGGTTTGGAAGTGCAACCAAGAAAAAGCGAAAAATCCCCAGCAAGATGAGGTGAGTCATCGCCAATTGCCCCTGTAAAGGTACTTTCACTTCCCAACTAACTATTCATTATATTACATTACATATAGCATTTATTGCATGCATCTGCTACATTATTCATCATATTCATTACATCATTATCCATTTTCTCGCTTGCATCCTTTTCATGTTAAGCTTAGTTTGGCATGTGCTCATACATTTCCCTTGTTGAAACATAGCTTTGCATGTGTACCCGCCTATTCTGCAAGAATTGTGGTCTAAGGGTTTTGACACCTTTTTTGTGTTAGACGTGGTTTGTTTTGTGTCCATGCCCTTTCTAGGTAAGACATAGTTCTCACTTCATCCATTGCATTCACTGTATCATACTTTGTTTTGTTATATTCAGCATTTAAGATCATTATCTTTCCTCAGTAGATCATTCATCACTTATATCATCCCCCACCCAATTATTCGTACTCTTTCTCTTTCTGCAAAAAACATAGTATTGCAAGTGCTCGCACCCTTTTCACATTGAAACATGGTTCTGTTATGTGTAGGCATCCATGTTGCGCTGACGCCAGTATTGAGAATGTAGGCACTTAGCCTGTGTTAGACGTCGTTCGGTTGTGCCCATCTCTTTTCTATATAAAACGTAGTTTGATTTGCATCTCTATCCTTTAATGATATTCGTGTGGTAAGCACTGCTTGTGGTTTGATTATTTCGTTACATTATATATCATTTACATTGTTTGGTTATATTGTGTATCATTTGGCATCCTACCCCTGAACTGCGCTGGTTTGATTTCTTGCAAAGGGATACGTAGGCAACCCTCGGGTTCAACCAACTGTATTTGCATTTTGTTTGTTTGCCCAAGTCTTACGGTCTTCTCAAAATGGGTCATCTTCGGGCTTTGACATTCACTCACGTCATTTCATGACTTCAAGCTCTGTCAAAGAGGGCAACTGTAGATACCCCATTTTTTATCGCCCTTATGACTTGGGTGCCACTGATTGATCCCTCGATGATGAAAGTTGTGCTATGCAAATGTTCGATTTCTTCAGCAAGGAGAGCTTAAATCCCAACCTTACACCCTATTTTGGACCAAAACTATTTTGACCAAAATTATTTTAGACCTTAAAACCCTGTTTTTCAAAATATTTTTGAAAAAGTTTCTACGATGTTCCGAGGCTCACATTTCGTTAAATGTTGCACTTTTCGGTAAACTGAGCAAGAACAAAGTGGAAATAAATGGAAGAGATGTGAACTTTTTGAAAAATCTTTTAAACCTCTTATTTATAGGTTTGGAGTTGAAGAAAATAAGAGTGGAGGGAAGAACACTAGTTGGGGAAGAAGTTGGGCTTGAAACCGTTAAGAGAGAACTGGGTAGCCTCACTAAATCAGGCCTATCCTTTTGTGTACTTGGACTTTAGTTGTGAGGCCATCACCATTGGAAAGTGGACTTCTGGGCTTCATTTTAGACCGAAGAATCTCCTAAAGTCGAGTCTGGATGAGGGAGATATGGCTATTTGAATTTAGGCACCAATTCGATTAAGACAAAACTGAGAAACCTTTCCTAAAATAGTCGTATCTCTTTCTACACTTAGAATTTAGGTTTCAGCCTGTCACCACTAGAAAGTAGACTTCTGGGGCTTCAATTAAGACTCAAGAATGACCTAAAACCAAGTCCGGATGAAGGAGTTATACCCATTTGAAGTCGGGCCTGGAGGCATGGCCAACAAGTGGCCAACAGCCACCATTTGTAGCCGGAAAACCACCATTTTTTGTCTGTCGGCCATCAGTGTAAAAACCAAATATTTTCCTCCAGCTGTTTCCACACTGCTCCAGCTGTTCTTTTTCAAATATTTTCGACCAAAGCTCATGTATTTCTATATATAGAAGACCTATCTTCTTGCTTTCCAGGTTAGAAAACATTTAGAAGTGAAAATATTTTTAGAAAAATCCTCTCTCTCTACAGTCCTCCCTCTATTTTGCAACTTGCATAGCCTATGCCCAAACACACCAAACCAAACCTAGAGGACTTCTTGCTGAGATGATTTGAGCTTGAGTTTCAGCTCTTGAAGCACTTAAGAGTGTGAAATTGGTGGTTTATGACTTAAGGGTTCATTCCTCTCCAAGAGGTATACCTTCTCTTGCCTTTGTACCATCTTTACACCCCTTCTTTTCTATCTTTTCTTGCTGTTTTTAAGCTCTCTAAAACCTGTTTTTATGGGCTGAAGCTTGTGGTTTAAGGCTATTAAAGGTAGAGGGGTTAATCACCCTTCTTTGAACCTTGTTCTTTAAGATTTTCTACTTGTGTTTCCCATTCTTTTATCAACTTTTTTTGAGTTTTTTACCACTGATTTTTAGAGGTTTTTAGAGGCTGAAAAAGTGGTTTTGAAGTCCTAAAAATGGAGGGGTTAACCACCCCTCCTTTGGCTTGTTTACTAAGTTAAATTGTTCCATGTTTTAGCTTTCATTCCAGCACATTTTTGTACTATTTTTGGGCTTTTTTTAGGCTATATGAACTCTGTATTTTTGGCCTGAAACTTGTGGTTTAAAGTCAATAAAGGTTGAGGGGTGGCTCACCCTTCTTTATACCTTGTTTTGGAGGTATTTGCCCTTGTGTTTCCCACTCTTTTACTATCTTTTTCTAAGCTTTCAAACACTGTTTTTCATAGTTATTTCAGTTGCTAAAAACATGTTTTGAAGTTCAAAAATGGAGGGGTAGCCTCCTCTCCTTGTGTTTTGTTTACTAGCCTAGCATGCTCTAAGTTTTAGCCTATTATTCTAGCTTTTATTAGTCTAATTCCAACATGTTTTAGGACTGTTTCAGACTTTTTTTAAGACTGCTTTTAACTATTTGTTGTGTTTGAGTTTTGTTTTGCATGCTTGTAGTGTAATAGTCCTCATGAGCTTGGTGTTTTAGGGCTTAGACACCATCTCCTTTGATTGATAGCATTTATTTATGCTTTTCTCACTTATTTTCAACACTAATAATTTCTCCAACCTCCCTCCTTTCTTGGCTTTTATTTTGCTTTGAGAGTTGTTTCAAGCCTCTTGTTCTTTTAAGCATGAGATTGAGGTTGTCATGCTTAATGGTTTAATCCCTTTTAGGGGTTCATTATCAATGGCATGACATCTCTTTCATGTCTTAAGTAAACTCTTGGTTTGGTACTTCACTCCATTAGAGGACTTGAATTCATTATTGGACTTAATGAATTAAAGGATGGTTAGTAATTTAAAATTGAGTAATTAAAACTTGGGACTAAAATGGTACAAGATAATAATTTTGTTGTGTTCAATCGGAACTTAGTTGAACACATGGAACTTGGACCATTTCATACTTGTTAGTGATGAAATGATCCAAGTCTCCAAGGTTAACTTCTTCCCTTGATCTTTCATGAAAAGGAGGAGGTTTGTGTCTCATTTTGCATTTATTGAATTTGCACCTCTTGAAGAACAAGTCATCATGCAATGAAATTGCTTGAGTTGGTAGTTTGTGGCTTAAGTTTACAACTCCTTGAATTTGTTCATGAAAAGGAGCAGTGAATTGTGCAGACAATCCTTGGAAATACCCTTTCTATGCTCTGTTTGTCCTCTGTTGCAGCATGATGAACCAGTGTATTAGTGGCCGGGAGACCACTATCCATGGCTGGCAGGGGGCCGGTAGAGCACCATAGATGGCCAACAGGCCACTTCCATGGCCGGCAGTCTTTCCCAGTGGCCAGCTGGCCACTGACGTAAATCTTAGCAGAATTTTGGTAAGATGGGCAGATTTGTTCTGAAAGTGTTCAACGCTGCAAACAGAGGCTTTCAGGAGCAAAACGGAGGTCTTTTCAGGGGATATCCAAGCATGCGCATGCACATCTTCCATTCCCCGAGGCGGAGTAGTGGCAGAGTAGTTAGAGACTTTAATTACTTAGTTTGCTTACATTTGTGTTGTAACTTAATTAGTTAGCTTACTAGTTAGTTCATTCAAGTGTTGTAATAATTAGTTAATTAGTTTAACTAGTTATTCAATTTGGTTTGTAATAAGTAGCTTAACTTTAATTAGTTGCTAGTTAGCTTAGTTATTCATTCAGACTCTCCTTCGCGATAGCAAAATGTTGTAATAATGTGTATGTCTTCCAACCCCACATCTTCCTCCCTTTTACTTAACCGCTTTTGATGGTTAGTTTAGGAGCAATACGTTTCAATTAGCATACCTTATGCTTGCATCCGTTCATCTTGTATTGCATACACCGAGGCTCAACGCATCATTCAAACTACATTGTCGTTTCAATACTTTCTTTGAATACGTGTTTAAACGCATGCTATGAAATCATTGAAAATGTCATATTAGCAGCCGAGCCTATTAATTGCATTCTTCGCATGTGTTGCATTAGACATCTTGTATAGTTAGGACTAATGCATTTTTTAAAATCTTTTTGTTTATCTTAGCTTGGAGTACTAGGTAAGTTTTTAGTGTTTTAGCATACTTGCATGACTGTAAGTGATTGCCATGACTAGCATGCTTGCCATGAGGCTAAATGCTTACTTGATAAACTGCTTGAATGCCTGTGGATGAAGACTTGTTGTTTGAATTGGAACGATTCAACAAATGTACGTTTTAAGCCCACTTTGTTTGGTGCCAAATTCATAAACTTTAAGCCCACTTGAGGTGGCAAATTCAAACCCTTTTCCAAAACAAACATGAATTGAATTGTTCCAATTTGAGCAAACTAGTCTATACTTGCTTGCGCGCATCACATAGTAATGCTAGCCTAATAACTGGAATAAGAGCACATAATGTTGATAAAAATCATATCATGATTGTAGGTACCGATCTTTGATCGGGCGAGCGGGGGTACTCAATTCATGACATTCCCCTCTCGTACCCAAGTTCCCCAGCCGAGGCAACTTTAGTGATGACGGACACGTGGCCTTTGGCACGAGTCATGGGTTTCCTAAATTTTCTCGAAATAAAATATTTAGGTTGCGACTCTATATTTGGCAAAGCAGTCCAATTTTGACATTTTTTATTCAAAATCAATTTTCTAAACGATTTGTCGTATTTGAACTCTTTGGTATTTATCAATTTCACATTGCACATGTGAGATTAGATTCAGAACCATAGGAGTCCGAACTGTAGGCCTTTCTTTCAAACTTCCAAAATGGGGTGTGAAAAAGGCGAGCTACTGCATGCATGTGCATTTACCTCATGATTTTGCTAAGATGTATATACTATTTAGAGTATTCCTATTGGATTTTGGCTCACCTTGTGTGGAAAATAATCTTTCAGGTGCTGATGATATGCCTCTGCCAAGGACTTAACTTAGGAGGACTCGGAGCTTAAGGCTCCCTTTTGGTTTCATGATGTGAATAATTTTGTTCAAGCCTCAGGCTTTACTTGTATTGACTTTAAACTCATTTTGTTATAACCAAACATCGTCTTGGAAAGTTGTAAGCCGTTAGGACATTTTCCTTATTTTATTTTATTTTCCTTTTACACTTGTATCCGTGTCATATGTTATAGATTCAGAATCTAGAATTTGTAAATGTATATCGCATATGTCATCTTTTGTAACAATCAAAAATAAAATGAATGGAAGTTATGAGATAGTTGATCTATGATAGCATTGTTTTGTAATGGGCCAACGTTAATTATTCCGGGGCGTTACACAATAGATCTTCTGTAGTTTTTATTTCACTATCTTTTTATTGTCTTATTGCTTACCATTATAACTCATTGTAATAAAAATATTTTGATGAGTAAGAGTTTGATGCGATATCATATTGTTATGAATTTCAAAATACATTTTTCCTCAATAATGTGATTTTTTTCCATGAAGGAAAAAAGTACAATTATTGTCGTGATGGAGATGTTTTGCAAAGTCTTGATTTGTTATTGAAAATGTTTGTTGTGGATAATTATTTGTGTGACATGTGTGTATATATGTATTGAATATAAGTTTATAGGAGAATAATACACAATTCCACAATTTTTTTTTAACAAATATAACTTTATTACTGACATGGGTAAGCCCATAAAAATTATAGCCCACCATTTAGGGCCCAATACACAACTCAAATACTAAGGCCCAACACTGCCGAAGACCCACGTAGTAATAAGAACCAATGACATCAAGACACATGTCAAGAGAAGGGCAAGCCACATAAGCAGACAAAGACTTGCAAAGTTATTGCCATGGCACATCGCCATTAATGAAGCCCCTTACAGCATTTATTGCGATAACCCCTCTTCGTCGGGACAGAACGCCTTCACCATGAATAAGGTAAGCTAGAGCATAGACTTTCGGCCAAGGTGACAGGTCGGAAGGAACAACGAAATGATTACCAGTGGATATAAGCAGACGTCGAAGACAGGAAGAAGGTTAATCTTTTCTATCTCTAATCTATCTACACGTTCCACTTCTTTCTCTAACTTGCTCGTCAGAGGGTTCACTGGGGCACTCCCCATTCCCCGTCGAACTCTTGTGTAGGTCTTCTGGTGGGCTTGGTCATTCGGACATAGGCTTGAGGAGCGTGGATCATCCGACCCGTTCCATCTGGAACCCGTTGTATCATCAGCTGGCACCGTCTGTGGGAAAGGTTTTTGTTCCGTGCGCCAGTTGTGCTCATTGTCGCCGGAGACCCTCTCTCAATAACCCCCTCCTACCACCAGTGAAGGTGGATGGTCACAACTAGATCCATGGCTTCTCACCCCAATGTTCCCGATCATCAAGCTGACCCTCCCAATCCAAATAACCCACCACAGTATTTCACCGAGCTCACCAACAGCATTAACCGCTTGGCCGACCAAAACCAAGCCCTGATTAATGCTCTACTCTAAAGAAACCTTCCTATGCCTCCTCCATCACCTCCAGATATTCCACCCAACCAAGAATGAGCCCCGAGCCATACTATCCTGCAGCCTAACCCACCTAACTTGGAAGGCTTGCGAGCTCCCCTCCCAGATATAAACCTGTCACCCCGGGCCCCGCATCCATCAATCCCGGTACCAACCCCCGAGGGAGAGGCTAGTAGCGTCCAGCCCCCGCTCCCCTCCGGTAGTGACAACATTCCACTTTGGGATGCAGAACTCCGATCCATAAAGCTCTAGCTCCAAGGAGTCATGCAGAACATACAGCACAAACCATCCACCACGGCCAACTCAACGTTCGTTGCCTCCATCCGGGACAAACCTCTACCCCCTAAGTTCAAAATTCCCACCATCGACTCTTTTGACGGTACAACGGACCCAGTCGATCACTTGGAGACCTACAGAACCCTCATGATCCTCCATGCATTCCCCAACGAGATCATGTGTCGGGCTTTCCCCGTAACACTCAAGGGGTCGGCTCGACTTTGGTTTAGTCAACTGCCAGCAGACTCTGTCTCCACTTTCCAACACCTCAATGATTCCTTCCTTAGCCATTTCATTAGAGCCCAGCGCCAGCGACATCCAGCAACCCAACTCCTCAATATCCGTCTGACCGAGGGAGAGTCGCTACGCAGTTTCGTTACCCGCTTCAACACCGAAGGCTTGTAGGTAGCGAAAAACAATGACAAGGCCAACCTTACGGCTTTCATGGCCGATCTATGGTCATCTGATTTCCTTTTCTCCCTCTCGAAAAACCCCCCGACCTCCATGGCAACCCTATTCTCCAAAGCCCAAAAATACATGAATGCAGAAGATTCCCTAGCTGCCCGACAAGACCCAATAGCCAAAAATCCGACCCCCAGAGAGAAAAGAAAGGACTTAGAAACCAGAAATACCCAGTACACTCACCAAATACCTCAGTACAATGACCGACCACCCCGAGCCGACCGATCGGTGTCAGGCCGACCGCTCGACTGGTTCGAAAGATACACACCCCTTAACTCCCCCATGGAACAAGTCTTGAACCAGATTCAGCGAGATTATCCCCTCAAATGGCCCCAACCGTCGCAGTCTCCTTCCAACCGGCGAGACTAATCCAAATACTGTCGCTTCCACCAAGACCACGGCCATAAGACCGAAGAGTGTGTTAACCTCAAAGACCAGGTCGATGGCCTGATTAGTCAGGGGCGTCTCAGTCAGTTCACGGAAGCTTGCCCCCAGCAGAGGCAAAGGACTGAACCCATCAGGAACAACTGCCGGCGCATCCCTCCACAACAACCAGCACAACACAACCAAGGTCATGATCACCTACCACAGCAACCCCGGGCACAAGGTAACCCCGCCCCACCCGTTGGAGAAATCAGAGTCATTGCTGGCGAGCTTGCTTGTGGAGGACCATCCCGCTCGGTCCAGCGGGCAGAACTCAGGAAAATAAGGCAAGGCTTAGACAAAGAAGTTGCCACATTGAACCGACCCTCCAAACAGCCCAAGCAGTGGACGGAGCCTATCACCTTTACGGACGCCGACTGCACAGGCATCCAATACCCCCATGACGACCCTCTCGTCATTTCTACTCTCCTCTTCAACTACAAGGTCAGACGGGTTCTCATCGACAACGGCAGTTCTTCCGACATCATTTTCTTAAATTACTTCCGCCAGCTCAAGGTCAAGGAAGAAAGTCTTTCCCCTCTCCAAACCCCATTGGTCGGTTTTACTGGTGATCGGGTGACCTCCATCGGCTCCATCGATCTTCCCATCATAATCGGTGAATACCCGCGGCAGACCACAAAGTTACTCACCTTCCTTGTTGTCGACTGCCCCTCTGCCTACAATATCAGCCTTGGCCGCACCGCCCTAAATGCCTTCCAAGATATCACATACACTTTCCATCTTGCCATCAAGTTCCCACCGATCTTGGAGTCGGCACAGTGAGGAGAGAGCAAACCGTGGCCAGAGAGTGTTATGTTGCCTCACTTAAAGAAGTCAAGCTTAAGGAGGCTATGATCATTGAAGGACTCGACGTCAGAGATGAGGACGAGCTAGTCAGAGGGGAACCAGTGGAAGAGCTCGTCGAGGTCCTCATCGATCCCACCAACCCGGTAAAAACTGCCAAGATCGGCAGCCAACTATCCTCCTAGGCCAAGGCCGACCTCACCGCCCTCCTGATTGAGCACAACGACGTATTTTCCTGGACCCACTCCGACATGCCAGGTATTGACCCCTCTTTCATCACCCACCGTCTCAGCATCGAGCCCCATTTTCGACGTATCTGCCAGAAACAACGCATCTTTCACCCGGAGCACAATAACCTTATTGCTTCTGAAGTAGATAAGCTCCTTGAGGCACAGTTTATCACAAATGTTGACTACCCCAGTTGGCTGTCGAATGTGGTTCTGGTTTGTAAAAACAATGGTAAATGGCGACTCTGTGTCGACTACTCTGACCTCAACCGAGCTTGCCCCAAAGACAGCTATCCTCTTCCTCGCATAGATCTGCTTGTTGACGCCACGGCTGGCCATCAAATGCTCAGCTTCATGGATGCCTTCTCTGGGTATAACCAAATTCTGATGCACCCGTCGGACCAGGAACACACCTCCTTCATCACCGACCGAGGCACCTACCATTACCGTGTGATGCCGTTTGGGTTGAAAAATGCCGGACCCACTTACCAACGGTTGGTCAATGCCGTCTTCCATCATCAGATAGGCCGGAACATGGAGGTATATGTTGACGACATGCTAGTCAAGAGCAAGCTCTCCACTAATCATCTGGCCGACTTGCAAGAGACCTTCGGCACCTTATGGAAGTACCAAATGAAGCTCAATTCGGAGAAATGCACCTTCGGCTTAGGATCTGGGAAGTTCTTGGGTTTCATGGTCAGTCAGCGGGCATCGAAGCTAACCCCGAAAAGATCAAGGCCTTAATTGAAATGCAGTCACCCAAAACGGTTAAGGAGGTTCAGCGGCTTACTGGCCGAGTTTCCGCCCTCAATCGCTTCATTTCCCGCGCAACGAACAAGTGTCTCCCCTTCTTCAAAGTTCTTCGGCAAACTTTTGAGTGGATGGCAGAATCCGAAGAGGCCTTTCAACAGTTGAAACAGTGCATGGCCAACCCCCCTTACTTTCTCAGGCAATCACGGGCGAACCCCTCTTTCTCTATTTGGCAGTGTCAAACACCGTAGTTAGTGCAGCACTCATCAGGGAAGACAGCTCTGTCTAACGACCGATCTACTACATCAGTCGAGCTCTCAGGGGAGCAGAACAGAACTACCCATTGCTTGAAAAAATGGCCTTAGCCTTGGTCATATCCTCAAGACGACTCCGGCCTTACTTCCAAGCCCACTCCATTATCGTCCTCACCGACCAACCGTTGAAGAAAATCATGCAACAACCATAGTTGTCTGGCCGACTTATGCAATGGTCAGTCAAGCTCAGTCAGTTTGATATCTCCTACCGACCTCGAATAACGATCAAAGAGCAGGCTGTCACCGATTTTATCCTGGAATTCACTAATCCCATTCCGATCACGGCCCCACCACCTCCTCAACCCCAGACTGAGGCAGAAGACCCCCATTCTTGGACCCTCAACGTCGACGGATCATCCCGCAGAGAAGGCCGTGTGGCTGGTCTCATCCTCACTGCCCCCGAGGGCGGTTATTTCAAGTGTGCTCTCCAGTTCTTATTCGATGCAAGCAATAATGAGGCCGAATATGAGGCATTGATAGCATGTCTCCGCCTAGCCAGAGACATTGGTGTCAGCCATATCCGGGTGTTCAGCGATTCCCAGCTTATTATCGGACAAATTATGGGGGAATTCGATGCCAAAGAAGACACAATGCGGGCTTACAGGGATATTGCACTCCCCCTTGCTCGTCTCTTCAATACTTTCCATATCAAACACATTCCCTGGGCAGAAAACTCCAAGGCAGATGAGATGGCTCAATTAGCTTCTGCAGACCAGTCAAACCTCAGCCACGGTGTCCGCCTCGAGTACCTGACCCACATTACCATTTCCCACATCCAACAGGAAGTCCACTTCCTCCAAAATGAACCTATCCCATGGGCGTCCGACATCTTTCTATTTTTGACAACGGGGGAACTGCCAGATGACAAACAACAAGCCGCCAAAGTCAGGGCCCGGTCATCCAATTACATTCTTGTTAGTGGTCTCTTGTACAAACGTGACTTTTCACGCCCATACCTGAGATGCCTCAACCCTGCTCAAGCGACCTACATGATGAGAGAAGTCCATGAGAGTGTATGTGGCAATCATTCGGGTGGCAGGTCCCTAGCCCACAAAATACTTTGCACTGGTTATTTCTTGCCTACTCTCAATCAAGATGCGACAGACTTCGTGCACAAACGTGATAAGTGCCAGCGTTTTGCCAACATCACCCATGCTCCACCTACAGAATTGATCACACTTTACAGTCCCTACCCATTCGCCAAATGGGGGATCGACTTAGTTGGCCTATTGCCCACTAGCCGAGGCCAAACCAAATTCGCCATTGTCGCCATTGATTACTTCACTAAATGGGTGGAGGCAGAGCCCCTTGCCACAATTACCGAGCGGAACACGACCAGATTCATCTGGCAGTCGATCGTATGCAGATTTGGCATCCCTCAAGCCATCGTCTCCGACAACGGCAAACAATTCGACAATGCCAAGTTCAGGAAATTCTGTGCAGAGCTTTAAATCCAGCCATGTTTTTCTTCCCCAGGTCATCCCCAAGCCAATGGCCAAGTTGAGGTCACCAAATGTACTCTAGGCCTACCGCACTACTGCTCAAACTCCCACTGGGGAGACCCCCTTTCGCTTAACATACGGCGCTAAGGCGGTCATCCCAGTGGAAATCGGTCTTCCTATCCCAAGGGTTCTACATCTGAATCCAGAACTAACTGAAGAGCTGCGTCGAGCAGACCTAGACCTAATCGAAGAGCTCCGAGAAACCACTGCAGTCAAACGAGCCTCATACCAACAGAAAATGAGAACACACTACAACCGCAAAGTCCGACTGAAGGAATTCGCAGTAGGGGACCTTGTTTTGCGAGAAGTAACTCTTGCCACCAAAAATCCGACTGAGGGTAAACTGCAGCCAAGTGGAAAGGACCTTACGTTGTGAAAACCAGACCTCGTCCGGGTACTTACCGACTTCAGGATATGAAAGGTCGAGACCTCCCCCATCCGTGGAACGCCGAACACTTGAAGCGTTATTTTCAATAAATTCCTATGACTGTTATTGATCAGTTATTGTATTTTCTTTTTGGAAATCTACACACTTGAATGTTTTTCTTCTTCTTAATCTTATATCTCAATTATCTGTGTGGTACCTCAATAACGTCCTGATTGTAGCACTCAGCTACAAGCCTCAGCCAAACTGAGCATGACAAGTCTCCGCCAGACTAAGGATGAAAAACCTCAGCCAGACTGAGCATGACAAGCCCCAGCCAGACTGAGCATGAAAAGCCTAAGCCAGACTGAGCATGACAAGCCTCAGCCAGACTGAGCATGAAAAGCCTAAGCCAGACTGAGCATGACAAGCCTCAGCCAGACTGAGCATGAAAAGCCTAAGCCAGACTGAGCATGACAAGCCTCAGCTAGACTGGGCATGACAAGCCTCAGCCAGACTAAGCATGAAAAGCCTCAGCCAGACTAAGCATGACAAGCCTCAACCAGCCTGAGCATGACAAGCCTCAGCCAGATTGAGCATAAAGAGCTCAACCAGACTGAGTTACTTGAAGAGGCAGCCCGACCGATTTCATCATGGCTCAACCCGAACTGAGCACGAATGAAGAGATCGGCCAAGGCCACTATTGCAACTTTATGATCGTGGCATAGTTGCCATACTTAGTCAAATTCCGGTTCAACGTTTTCCAAGTCAGACTGGCTCCTTGCTGCGTCATGATTCACAACTTCACTTTGCATTGAGTTTTTCTTACATTTTAAACTTCACTCTACATTAAGGTTTTCTTACATTTTAAACTTCACAGTGACTTATACACAAGCCCTATGTAGACCGCCACTTTCATTCTTTGCAGATCCTCAAATAATAAAGACAATAGCATAAAAACACAAACACAACTCATAATTTCATTCATTCACAACTTATACATGAGTTTATTACAGCAACTCCAAAAAAAAAACACAAAAAAAAAAAAACAAACAACCAAAACTCTAAGTACAAATTTTGTTCACACCAACTATTCCTCTTCCCTTGAGGCAAGGTCTTCTTCTTCAACACCCTCGTCTAAGGGGTCTGGTCCATGTCGTCTTCATCAATCTTCACACTGCTGAAGTCCAAGTCTGGGAACAACTCTTCTGCTTTACGCTTAAACAACTTCCAGTCGCTGTCCCAAAACTCAGCCATCTCGTGTTTGTAAAAGTCCGACCATTGAAAGCTCTGGATTACTTCTTCTTCACTCCTGCTCCCAGCGGTCGCTCCCGACAGGATAGCCCCCCCATACGCCTCCCTTGCCAAGTTACTGGCGATCGCAGCATCGATCGCCATCTGAAAGTCAACAGACCCCTTGAACTGCTCTACTACTGCGACGCACAAGTCGGGGTATGCTGCCCTCTCAGAGGCTGACTTGGTCTTCTTTTCCTCCAACTCCTTCTCCTTCTCCAACCCCACCTTCTCCTCCATCGACTTGGCCCGCTCGTCCGCCAACGTCCTCTCTAGCTCAGCAATCTTCAAATCCAATTCTTCTTTCTCTTTGATTGACTGAGCGCGAAGATCTTCGTTGCTGGACATGGCCTCCGCCCACCGTTCGTTGGCGACGGTGCAGGCTATATGGGCCTCTTCTAGCTTCTTCTGCTCGTTCCCCAATTGGAACTCAAGCGACACCACCTTGCGGCGTTCCGCCTCTAGCTCCAACTTGATCACGAGCAGTTCAACATTGGCTCGATCGGCTGAGTACCCCTGCACCGTCGCCAACACTTGCATCTTCTGGGCCTTTTCCAACCCCCTAGCGCACACACTTCGCGCGGTCTCCCTCCATCCAGCAGTTTCTCTCCTCAAACTTTCAAGTTGGGCCGTCGCCTTCTCCAACTTTACCTTCAGTGGCCCCACTTCGCCTTTGGCAGCCGCCACCTTTCTCAATAGGGCTCCTGCTATGGCAGTGGCCTCCATTTGGGCAGAACACAGACCTCTTAGCAGCTCAGCCTCAGTAAAACTGGCCACCAAGCTTACGGCCGCTTCTTTCACTACCCCCAAAAGGCGATCTGAAGCTGTCCTGGCTGGGCCTCTTTCTCCCTCCAATCACCCAGACACTGCTGGCACATGGTAGATGGCAGTCTTCAGCCTGACCCCCTCTCCTTGGGGCGCAGGAACCCCCTTGGGCTACTATTCCACCCCCTCCTCAGGGCTAACTGACCCACTCTCTACTTGCATCTTGGGGCCCATGGCACTCATGGGCTCTTCTCCTCCTTGGCCCCCTTGACCAGTCACCCCACTCTCCATCCCCCTTGCTTCTCCCAACCCCACTTCGGGGGTCTTCTCCGCCGTCACCTCCTTCCTCCTCTTCACGGCGGGCTCCCCCGCGCTCTCCCTCACCCACTTTTTCTTCTTCAAAGTCTCCATCTCCTTTTTGTTCCTCTCCTTTAGAGGATCCACTAGGGGCGTTCGTGGCTCAAAGTCCCCTAGATCCTTCTCCCCCAGTGGCTTCGGGCGCGGTCGAATTCGCTCCTTGGCGATCGGTTTCGGAGCAGGCCCAAGTTGTGCCTCCTTATACTTGTCCGCTCGGGCGAACAATCTCCTCTCCTCCTCCTCCTCTACCTTCCTCTGTGCCTCTAGCTCCTTCCTTGCTGGGTCCTCCCTCAACGGTTGTGGTCCCAATTTCAGGGCGAACAACGTCGAAGGCAAGACCAGCTCATCCCACATCAGCCCTTTCTCTTCCCTCCATTCCCTCACCTTCTTCACTCGGTCTTCAGCCTCCCTGCCCAACTTAGGTTCGACTGATTTGGTGGGGACCTTCCACGTGGTGCGCACCCCAGCCCCACTGTTCTCCGTCACAAAGAACCATCTCAGTCTCCACCCCTTCACCGACGATGGAAGACCTGTCACCAGACCTCTCCCCGCCACCGCTTGCAACGTCACCTAGGTCTCCTGTTGACCAGAGGCCTTGTAGCGGGAGAAGAACTCCTCTACTGTCATCGCCGTCCCTCCGGTCGCCTATGGCCAAGCACTCGCACACGTTATTACTATCTTCCAGGCGTTCGGCTTCAGTTGCCCTAGCGCCGCCTCTAACTTGCTTAACACATCCACCACAACCTGAGGGAGGGGTAGCCTCAACCCTCCTCGCAATGCTTCTTCATAGAGGCTAAATTCGCCCGGCCGCACATCTGATGCCCTTTCTATGGTTGTGGGCAATCTTAGCCCTATCTCCGAGGGTATTTGGTACTTCTTCCTTATTCCCTCCAACTCCTATGCTGTCAATACGGATCTATCCGGTTTGGTGTGCCAATGGTCTGGCTCCACCTAACTGATAGGCCTCGCGGCCGAGATTATTGTCCTGGGGCGAGCCCGCATCGCTTGACTCACTCCCTCCCCCCTTACGCTCCTTACGGTATTGTTCTGGCAAACCCACTATATCATCGTTGCCTAGTGGATCAACCCTTGCATTTGTTGTTTCCTCTTGGGCCATCTCTCTTGTGTGTTTGCGATTAGCTTCGGATGTGGGCGCAAGAAAATTCATAAAGTGCTGTAGGGGTGTATCGCTAGCAACGAAGGAGTTTACACTTGGAATGTTTTGATTTTTTACAAAAAGGTAGGTAAAGCGAATAATACCAAAGGCCCACGGCTTGCCTGTATTCCAAGGGTCACAATTAATTTTCGCCAGTTTGAAAATTTTCAAAAATCTGCCAAAATTGTCTTTTTCACACCCTATAATGACCTATCGTTTCACTTCTTGCCCAACGCCTAACCTCTCCCACCACGAGATTCGACCACGTGTACGACCACGATCCACTGCCCCTTTCCCCTTCCCTGTCTATTCCACTTCACTTCAAACGCGTACCACGCCGCCTCTCGAGCCTCGCGCCACATCACCCACCCTTCACAGACGACTCTCCTCATGATCGGTCCCTCCACTCAGCCACCCTTCGCGCTTGGCCCTCCTCATGATCGACCCCTCCACTCACCCATCCTTCGTGGTCGGCCCTCCTCATGATCGGTCCCTCCACTCGGCCACCCTTCACGGTCGGCCTTCCTTATGATCGGTCCTTCCACTCGGCCACCCTTCGCGGTCGGCCCTCCTTATGGTTGGTCACTCCTCTCGGTCGACCTTCACCCTGTCGGTCTCTCATAACCCTCATTTTCTTAATTATTCCCTTCGTTGGACTAAAGCTGCACTTGGGAATGGGGGACTACTGACATGGGTAAGCCCATAAAGGTTATAGCCCACCATTTAGGGCCCAATACACAACTCAAATACTATGGCCCAGCACTGCCGAAGCCCCATGTAGTAATAAGAACCAATGACATCAAGACACATGTTAAGAGAAGGGCAAGCCACATAAGCAGACAAAGATCTGCAAAGTTATTGCCACGGCACATCGCCATTAATAAAGCCCCTTACAGCATTTATTGCGATAACCCCTCTTCGTCGGGACAGAACGCCTTCACCATGAACAAGATAAACTAGAGCATAGACTTTCGGCCAAGGTGACAGGTCGAAAGGGACAACAAAATGATTACCAAAGGATATAAGCAGACGTCGAAGACAGGAAAAAGGTTAAGCTTTTCTATCTCTAATCTATGTAAACGTTCCACTTCTTTCTCTAACTTGCTCGTCGGAGGGTTCGCTAGGGGACTCCCCGTTCCCCGTTGAACTCTTGTGCAAGTCTTCTAGTGGGCTTGGTCCTTCGGACATAGGCTTGAGGAGCGTGGATCAGTTCAACCCGTTCCATCTGGAACCCATTATATCATCAATTACTAAAGTGATACATGTTAGAAAATTAAAATATCTACAATGTATGAATACAACAACATATAAATTTACATATATATATATATATATATTTATTTATATATGTAGACATTGACATGTATAAGATATAATAAAGGTAATATGTAAAATCTTTTATAACAATATAATACATGTAACAATGGGAAGTTAATTATTCATAATTAAATAGTTGATTATAATGTAGATGTTTAGTGTTACATTTTTCTGTGTATACATCATTTCTCAATTAGATTATTAAATTCACATAAAAATTGAAAAGAATTTGTATAAAATTGGAGATTAGTGAAGAAAGATTTAAAAAAAGAAAAATTTACAGTTTGGTTTGTTTTTTCAAAATTTTGTTTTGAATTTTTTGATTTTCTTATTTTTTTGTCTTTGACACTGTTTATTTATTTATTTTAATAACCTTTTTATTTTCTTTTTAAATTCACTTAATTTAATATTTTTTTAATTTTACTTTTAGATTTAGATTCACTTAATCTAAACACACTTAGAAAATAATTTGTTGTGCATTCTTTTTGAAAAAAATATTAATAATAATAATAACAAAAATATATATATAAGAATAACAAATAGTACATGTTTAAATTTTTAAAAAAAATTTACCAATATTTTACTTTTTAATTCTAATTAGATTATTTGATATTAGATTTTCATATAAAAGTATAATCTACGTATAAAATATGAAGAATTTCTAGTATTTTTAATCACCAAAACTGAAAAAATATAAAAACCAAAAATTAAAAAATAGATTTAAAAAATAAAATCAACAAAAGTGGTTCTTGTTTAGAATTTTAATATCATACCTTTCGTTATTAAAGTACCATGTAAAATATTACAGTTTATAAAATATAATTTAAAGAAAAAGAAAGTGTATGAAGATAACCTGCGAAATCTTGACATGCAGCACAAATCTCTGTTTTAAAAATGTATATGCTTTCCTTTGTCTAGATTCGAACGAATGCTTACAACTTTAAGATTCAACCAAAACTATTCACAGTGATTTGATGCATAATAGACAATTGTAAATGTTATATATATCAGTATAGAAACAAACACAAGAAATAAGAAAGTGTAATTATTTTTTCTTCTTCAATCATCATCAATGTAAAAAATAGGGAGACGACTTTTTTTTTCGTTTTATAAGAAAGAAGACAATTTATTTATATTTATATAGAACTTTTAAAATGAGATAAATAATTTTTAAGTGTTCAACTCCAAAAATAAAGAGATAGTTGATTTATATAGGACTCTTCATTACTTTTAGAAAATATATATAGCAAATTTAAGAGGGTAAAATTGGGATTTTAAAAAAAAAATATATGGCAGACTATCCACACTTTTATAATATTAGTAGATATGATAGGGATAAACTCTCCTCCATACCTTCATCTCTTTGTATCTCTCAATACCCCTCTTGTAGGTCTCAATTCAGACCCACACCGATAATCTGAACCGTATATCTTGTAAATATTGTAATAAAAGTCATCCATACAAAAAATAAACTTCACCGGCAAATTATAAACTTTAGAAAAAATTACATTTTGTTTTATAAAATAAATGACAAATGTAACTGTAAACTTAAACCATTCATTTTATAAAATAAAATCTTTTTGTTCCTGTGTTTATAATTTTCCAATAAAGCTCATTTTTTGCATAGATGACCTTTATTACGAAACTTATGAAATAAACGGTTCAGATCGTCGGTGTAAATCCGAATTAGAGCTCCCCAGAGGGGTATGGAGAGGTATGGTGAAATGAATATATGGAGGGGAGTCTATCCCATACATATATATATATATATATATATGAAAATATTTGGAAAAACATAACAAGAAAAAGAAACAAGATTACTTCATATCATGGTCGAGAAAAAGAGCTTACTTGATGTAGGATTAACAGTAGATGAGAGTTTTGTCATCTTGTTTTTAATTTATGACAAAAAAAAAAAAAGACAGTAGATGAGAGAATGTAAGAGGAAAGCAGATGCAGTATTAGTAGCCCAAGAAATGGCTTTGCATCCATGTTCAAAGAGATGAAACTGTGATTGCAAGAAAAAGTATGTAACCTTGTTGCCTACAAAAAATAGCGATGGTAGTATATACATAAATGAATTTTTGTCTACATTTTCTTTCAATAAATATAAAGATAGCAATATTTACATTAACTATAATAATAAATAAATAAAGAAAATGAAAAAAAAAATGCTACAAATGTCCTTTTATGTTAGTATTAAGTGCACAAAACTGTTTCACATAATCAAATATAACAAATCTATATGTACAGAAATTACATACAAAATAAGGTGGATCCTACGTATGAGACTTATCTCTTGTGAAATATTTATATTCCATTCCATGTTTGACTTTTATATTTATAACATTACTTAAATTACAATGAAAAAAGAAAAGTGGACTCACATCTGAACCCCACTTAGATTCAATAAATTCAAATATATGAATTTTTTTTGTGTTCTTAAAATCGCAGTAAAGTTTGTGGTACAAAACACTTTATAAATTACTAATTATATCACTACTCATTATGGCAAGAATCGTGAGATACCAATATTAACAATAAAGTATTACCTATCTATTTATACCATATATTAAAGAAAAGAGAATTTTTAATTAAAAAAACCTTGTAAAACTCAAAATTTTCATATTATTTTTCTAAAATTTTTATTTCTTAAATAATTAAAAAAAAACATTCTATTGGCTAACTTTCATTGAATTATTAAAAAAAAAACTATTGTGCCTTCATTTACACATTGTAACGCCCCGAAATAAACACAATATACCCATCTCATAACAACTAGTAAATAGCAACATGAATGAAATGATAAACTTTCATTAATTAGAGTTTGATTTATAAAAGATGACACATGCAATATACATTCATAAATGATACATCTTGAATCTACAACATGTGTTACAAGATAGTAAAAAGAAAGGAAAGCTAAACAGATAACCATGTGCCCTAATGGCTTACATCTTTCCAAGTCAGTGCTTGGGTACATCAAAAGTGAGTTTTAAGCTCAATACAGATAAAGCTCTAGACATGTACAAAATAACAACGATGAGCTTTCAGCTCCACAGTTCTCCCAAGTTAACTCATTGGTGGAGGCATATCACCCGCACCTAAAAATAATTTTTCTACATAGAATGAGCCAAAACCTAGTAGAAATACTACAATACAATGTACAAATCTTGACAAAGCCATAATAATGTATATGCAATGCGCATGCCAAAACGTTTTACATTTCCTTTCAAAATCATGTCATGCCAAGTTTATATCACAATGCATCAAATCATCTTTTTTTCAATAGTAAATAGGGTAGTGAAGTACAACTCTAGGGAATCTCAACAAGTACACCCTTTCACGGATATTTCGTCCGTGGAAAATCGTCAAACGGGACCCATGTAAACGTAATCTATACAAACACTACTAATGCCATTTTATGGATATTTCATCCACAGGATCGGCACCCATGTATAAGCGCGGTTTTTAAGACTTTTACCCTAGACACACATGTCAACTTAACTTTGATGTTACACACCTTCTTCCCAACTTCACCCATTTTTCTCAAATCACATACATTTTCAATGTATTAATCAGTATGTAACAATACTTAATACAAAATGGATGAGAATTTAGTTTTAATTCACCTAATCCTCATGTAATTTTTACAACAATTTTAGTTATTCCTCACCGATAGCCCAAAACAAATATCTCTAACAGATAAATAAATTTCCATTAACGATACAATTTTTTCAAAATTTCAAAGGGGAGTGATAATACATATCCAACTCCACCCTCTTTGTTATCATCATTTTAATTTCACAATTTCTAATATCAATTCCATGCTCTCTTTACAATCTCAACATTTACATTTTAGGAAAAACCCATTTCTCTTTGAAAAAAATCCATTTCAATACAAGAAATATATCATTTCAACATATATCAATCCCAAATTCATAATCACACCATTTTTCAAGAAACTATTTGAAAACCCCTCTTTTACATTTTTGATTTCAAACCCTAGGTTTTTGCCAAAACCCCAAAACCACTATAATCGTTTGAAATAACAAATAGCAAAGGCAAAATCCATGCTAGAGTGTGGAGAATCTCTACCTTGAAGCTAGAAGACCAAGGAGAGAGTGAAGAAACCTCAAAGAAGTCGAAATCCACTTTTGTTCGGATGAAAAGAGAACCCACGGAGTGTTCTGCCTTTTTAACAAAGGGAGTAAGGTGAAGAAATCACTAGATCTTGGTGTTTTCGTAGAGAGAATGTAAGTTTTAGAGAGAAAGAGTGTCTAGCTCTATGGTTTTTGGAATGTTTTGAGAGAGAGAGAAATGAAAATTTGACTTAAAATGGACTATTTACGAATTGATATACGCACAGTTCTCGAGCGCAAGATGTATCGCTTGAGCGACCAGACACAATAAGTTTTATCGCTAGAGCGCAAAATACAAACTCCCAGTAGTTTTACAGACAGAGGTCGTCGCTCGAGTGCAAAAAGTTTCGCTCGAGTGAAGAATACTAATGCCTAGTATTTTTGCAAACCTGCAAAAGTACTGGAGATTGACAAAGACCGCTCAAGCGCAAGAAGCTTCGTTCAAGTAAAGGAACAAAAATCTGGCCAACAAAAGTTTGAAAAAAAAAAAAAAGGAGCTACCAACCTGTTCCAAACGAAATCAATACATCCCAAAAGCCAAACTCAAAGAGATATAAGTGGAAGTGCTATAACCTCCCCCCCTTAAAGAATTTCGTTCCTGAAATTTAAACCAAACATTTGAAATCAAGCTTAAACCAACTATCACAATGAGAGTAATTCAAACCCAACACTATGACCCACCTACCGATCATCCATTCTCATCAACATGATAAACAAATTTTCAATATTGAATATACAATTCACATTTCCAAAACATATACAATGTTTTTATATCTTACTAATCATAACAAAGTTTTCAATACATGTTCAAACATCAATAAATAAATCATGATATCTCTCACGGACTTCCGCCTCACGCTCCCAAGTGGCCTCATCAACCCCGTGGTATCACCACAACACTTTTACCAACGGGATCGTCTTGCCTCGCAAGACTTGGTCTCGAGTATCTAAAACTCTAACTGGTCTCTCCTCATACGTGTCATCCCCGTCAACCTCTAACTTAATCCAATCCAACACATGTGAAGGATCTGGCTCATACTTTCGAAGCATACAGATATGAAACACGTCATGAACACTAAAAAGTTGTAACAGCAGAGCCAAATGATAAGCTACCTGCCCAATCTGCTCTGGGATCTCAAAAGGCCCAATAAACCTAGGAGATAACTTCTCGCTCTTTCAAAACCTCATCAAATCTCGTCTAGTTGATATCTTCAAGAAGACATGATCTTTCACCTCAAAGGACAACAGTCTCCTCCTACAGTCAGCATAGCTCCTTTGACGACTCTGAGCCGTAACCAACCTCTTACGGATAAGTGCAATTTTCTCTGTTGTTTCCCAAACTAACTCTAGACCCAACATTGGTGCATCACCAACCTTGGTCCAACACACAGGAGATCTACACGGTCAGCCATATAAGGCCTCAAATGGGACCATGCTAATGCTCGACAGAAAGCTATTGTTATAGGCAAACTCCATTAAGGGAAAGTGTCTCTCTCACGACCCCTTAAAGTCAAAGACACAACCTCAAAGCATATCCTCAAGGATTTGAATAGTACACTTGGACTGCTCGTTAGTCTGAGAATGATAGGCGGTACTAAAAGTCAACTTAGTGCCCAAGGCATTGTGTAGGCTCTGCCATAACTGAGTCGTAAAACGTGGATCTCTATCTGAAACAATAGTTGCAGGGACCCTATGAAGTTGAACAATGTCCCTAATGTAAAGGTCGGCTAGATAATCTACCAAGTCACTCTTGCATAGAGGTACAAAGTGCGCAAACTTGGTCAATCGGTTAACCACCACCCAAATGGCGTCAGTACCCCATTGAGTCCTCGAAAGAACCAGAACAAAATCCATTGTGATGTGTTTTCACTTCCACTTGGTTATAAGCAAAGGTTACAACAAACTCGCAGGCCTCTGATACTCGGCCTTCACTTGTTGACAAGTAAGGCACCTTGACACAAACACGGCTACATCCTTCTTCATCCACTTCCACCAAACTGTCGACTAAGATCATGATATATCTTTGTACCCCTCGGACGCACCATAAGGCGTAAATGGTGAAACTCTCAGAGTACTTCCTCTCGACAAGACTCCAGCACGAAGAAACGGTCAAGGTACCTAACACTCGAGTTGGAATACACGTTCAAGCCTCTTTTTACCTTCCCATTGGAGATCTTCTCCTTGAGGGATTCTACCTCAAGGTCACCCCTCTGTGCTTCTATAACTCGACTCACAAGTGTAGGTTATAACGCCCCAAAAATATACATACTATTTAAATATAATAATAAACATGGCTCACAAGAGATACTGGAAATAAACCTGACATACTCCTTTACATAACTCAAATGTTTATACAAAAGTAATCTAACATGCGGTTATACATTCATTGAAAACTAGTACATGAATCTATAGCATGTAAAATCATCAAACCAAAACGAATAAATGCCCTCAAGGGCCAACAAGTTCCAAGGCACAAGCCCGGTTACACAAAATAGTCTCTCGGACCCATACATGATTAGCCCTTGGCTTATAAAAAAATTTACAATCACAACAAAGAGCCTTGTGCTCTCAATATATATTTCCACGCCCTAATTTGGTGGGTTCACCACATCCTTTCCTGTACGAAAATCCCATAGGGGTGAGCATAAAGCCCAGTAGAGAATCCTTAACAAAGTATATACAGTTATGCAGACTTCTAACATTTAATGCAAATGCAAATGCCATGAAATCCTAGTTTAGAGAAAATTTCATCACATGCTCTTTTTGAAAATTACCATGCTTTCAATAACAGTTTGCAATCTCAACAATTCCGAAACTTCCAATTTTAATCAATAGGGGCGGTAAATACGACTCAGGTAATCCCTAGGTTGGTGTCTGCCAGTAGGCTCAACAAGCACTACCAATAACCACACTTTACCGGTTGCTAATCGGAAGGGAAGTGGTACCTCCTCCGCGCATGTTTTCGGTCTTTCACTCCAGACACTCCAATAATCCCAATCCCCCTTCCAATCTCCATCTTAATCCTCTCATCTATCCTAATCCCTTCCCCAACTCTACAAACAAACACAACACTAAATAGCCCCACTTCCATCCTAATCCCATTCCATCCTTTACATCTCAAAACAAACGGGGCCTTAAGGAATTTCGTCCCTAAAATTATAAATTAAACTTTAAAATCATATTTACACCGATTACAATAATGATAATCAATCAATTCCAATACCAATACCATGACCCATCCACCGGTCATTCAACCTGATCAACATGATAAACAAGTTCTCAATACTTAATGTACAATTCACATTTCCAAAACATATACAATGTTTATATTAAATCAACATAAAAAAAGTTTCAATACATGCTCAAACTTTAACAAATAGGTCCGGATACTTCTCAGACTTCTAACTCACATTCCAAAGTTGCTTCCTCAACTCCATGATGTTGCCACAATACTTTTACCAAAGGAATTGTCTTGTCTCGCAAGACTTGGTCTCAAATATGTAGAACTCTAACAGGTCTCTCATCATATGAGGCATCCTCGTCTACCTCTAACTCAGTGCAATCCAACACATGCAATGGATCCGAGTCATACTTTCGAAACATACAAATATAAAACAATCATGAACCCCGAAAAGCTGTGGCGGCAAGGCCAAACGATAAGCTATCTCTCCAATCCATTCAAAGACCTCAAAATGCCCAATAAATCTAGGAGACAACTTCTCACTCTTCCCAAACCTCATCAAACCCCGTCTAGGCGATATCTTCAAGAAGACGTGATCTCCTACTTCAAAGGATAACGGTCTCTTCCTATAGTCAGCATAGCTCTTTTGACGACTCTAGGTTATAACCAACCTCTTACGGATAAGTGTAACTTTCTCTGTCATTTCCCAGACTAACTCCAGACACAACGTAGGTGTATCGCCCACCTCGGCCCAATACACAGGAGATCTATACGGTCGGCCATACAAGGCCTCAAATAGCGCCATGCCAATACTTGACTAGAAGCTATTATCATAGGCAAACTCCACTAAGGGCAAGTGCTTCTTCTACACCCCTTAAAGTCAAGAACACAACCTTGAAGCATATCCTCTAGAATTTGAATAGTGCGCTCTAACTGACCGTCAATCTGAGGAGATACGTTGTGCTAAAAGTCAATCTCGTGCCCAAGGCACTCTATAGGTTTTGTCTCAACCGAGCTGTGAAACACGGATCTCTATTCAAAACAATCGTCACAGGGACCCCATGGAGTTCAAGAATGTCCATAATGTAAAGGTTAGCTAGAAAATCTACCGAGTCACTTGTGCGCATAGCTATAAAGTGCGCTGACTTGGTCAATCGATCAACTACCACCCAAATGGCATCATTGTCCCATTGAGACCTCGGAAGACCCACAACAAAACCAATCGTGACATGGTCGCACTTTCACTTGGCTATGGGCAAGGGTTACGACAAATCTACAAGCCTCTGATGCTTGGCCTTCACTTGTTAACAAGTAAGGCACCTCGACACAAACGTGGCTACATCCTTCTTCATTCCCCTCTACCAAAACTAACGACTAAGATTGTGATACATCTTTGTGCCTCCTAGATGCACCACAAGGCATGAATGGTGAAACTCTCAGAGTACTTCCTCTCGGTAAAACTTCGGCACGAAAAAACGATCAAGGTATCTAACACTCAAGTCAGAATACACGTTCAAGCCCTTCTCTACCTTTCCACTAGAGATCTTTTCCCAGAGGGATTCTACCTCAAGGCCATCCCTCTGTGCTTCTATAACTCAGTTTACAAGGGTAGGTTGTGCAACTATCAAAAACAAGGCTACAGACTCAACGGACTCGCCAAGATGTAGGTCAAACTCACCAATAGTACCCAGCATCTTCCATTCCTAAATGACAATATTAGTTACACTACCAATGGATTTCCTACTCAAGGCATCGGCCACAATATTGGCCTTTCCCAGATGATAATGTAACTCAAAGTCATAATCTTCTATAAACTTCATCCACTTTCTCTGCCTTAGATTCAAGTTTTTCTCTGTAAACAGATATTTCAAACTCTTGTGGTCAGAAAATACTTCAAACTTCTCACCATACAAATAATGCCTCCAAATCTTCAAGGCAAAGATCACTGCTGCTAACTCTAGGTCGTGAGTAAGGTAGTTCCTCTCATATGTTTTCAACTGAAATAAGCCACAAGCTACTATTTTCCCCTCTTGCATTAATACACAACCCAAACATTCCCGTGAAGTATCACAATACACTGAATAGCCCAAACCCCTCTCTTAAATAATCAAAACTAGAACAGTGATAAGTCTCACCTTAAGCTCTTGAAATGACTTCTCACAAGTCTCACTCCATACAAATTTAATTCCTTTCCTCATCAGTCTAGTCAATAGTGAAGCTAACCAAGAGAAATCTTTCACAAACCGATAGTAATACCCAGGCAACCCCAAGAAACTGCGGATCTCAAAAGCATTCTTAGGTTGTTCTCAATCTTGTACGGCTTCTATCTTAGATGAATCTACAGTCACTCCTTCCCCGGATACTACGTGGCCTAAGAACTTTACTTCACTCAACCAGAATTCACATTTTCCAAATTTAGCATATAGTTTGTGGGCTCTAAGTAACTCAAGTACTACCCGCAAGTGTTCTTCAAATTCCTCCTCAAAGGGTGAGTAAATCAAAATATCATCAACAAAGACCATTACAAAATAGTCTAGGAATTCGCAAAAGATCCGATTCATCAAATCCATAAATACGGTGGGTGCATTGGTTAGCCCAAAAGGCATCACTAGAAACTCATAATGGCCATACCAAGTATGGAATGCCATCTTCTAGATATCTTCCTTCCTTACCCTCAACTGGTGATAACCCGATCTTAGGTCTATCTTAGAGAAACAACAAGACCCCTTCAACTGATTAAACAAATCATCTATACGAGGCATTGGGTACTTGTTCTTAATAATTACCCAGTTCAACTTCTGGTAATCAATACAAAACCGTAAGGCACCATCATTTTTCTTAGCAAAGAGAATCAATGCTCCCCAAGGCAAAGTACTAGGGCGGATAAAACCCTTATCTAATAATTCTTGGAATTGAATCTTCAACTCACTCAACTCAACGGATGCAAATCTATACGGTGCCATGAAGATTGGTGTCGTGCCAGGCACTAAATCAATTGAGAACTCAATCTCATAGTGAGGTGGTAAACTATCAAGATCCTCGGGAAAGACATCCAGGTATTCACAAACTACTCTCGGCAACTCAGCTCGGACTTTATCACACTCACTACCCAAGAAATTGGAAAAAAGACAACTAAGATCATTCTGCCCACGTGGATCATACATTAATGATAAGACTTTATCAGCTCTGTCCCCTATGAAATAAAAACAATCACCGATCAAGGTATATATAGTAACTCTCTGATGGTAACAATCTATGACAGCCTGATACGATGATAACCAGTCCATACCCAATATAGCGTCAAAACTCGGCATGTTAATCAACACAAATGCAAAAGGAAGTCGGCGACCAATAACTTCTATGTCACAACCCCAACACCTCTGTTCCAAAATAATCTCACTACTAATAGATGACTCTACACTGAGTGAAGATACTAACCGAGCCAACTCTAACCCCAAAGCTAATGCAAATGCACACAAGATAAATGAATGGGATACACCGCGTATCAATCAACACATTAGCAATAGAATTGCATAACAAGAAAGTACCTCTCACTACCAAAGGCACTGGTACTAAGTCTGGTGCGGTAACAACATACATATGCCCTGTAGTTCTCTGCTCCACCTGCTACCCCTCGAAGCATATGTCTGATGCACTGACTGAGCCGAAGAGGCTCCCTAATTGGCCCTTGAGGCTTGAACTGACTGTGCAGGCTTGTGGCTCTGTATTTGCCTTGAACTAGACGCACCAGGTGTGCCACCCAACTGAGGGCAAAACCTCTTCAAGTGCCCTGTCTATCCACATTGATAACAAGTGAGTGGCCGAACTGGAGACTTGTGGCCCAACTGACCACACTTAAAGCAAGTGAAATCTCCCTGACCACCTTTCCCAGAACCCAAACTTAGTACTGGAAAAGTGGACCTCAACTGAGCTCTATGGGACTGCTGTGGATTAGAACCCATCTGCCTCTTACTGTCCCCTTGAGCATCATTTCTCTTCCTAGAGCCCCTTATCCATTCTTCCACCATTTGTATCACGGCCTCAAGATGAACCACCGACTCTACAAGTCACCCATAATTTCTAATCATTGAACTGGCTACCTTGAAAAGAAGCCCAGTCCTTAACCTTTTCTCAAACTCCACACAGCAACGTTCCCTGTTGCCACTAACTCTGATGCAAACCTAGATAGACTAGTAAATGCGGCCTCAAACTTGGCCACCGGTGTGTTCAACTACTTGAGCTGTGAGAACTGCTCCCTTAACTTTCCTGGAAGGCGTCGACGAAAGCCTCTCGAGTTACTCCAATGTGCCCACGCGCATACTTTCACCATTACCCTACATCTCCCTTTAGTTGGAAGGAAGGCAATGTCACTCTCAAATCACCATCTTCGATGTCGAGCATCTCAAACATCTTCACCATTTGTTTGAGCCATTTATCCGCTTTTAAAGGCTCTTTAGGATTGCCCAAAAACTCATTCGGGTTCGACCGAAAAAACTCTCACTTCAGAAAAGACGGCCCCGTCTCAGCAATATGAGCCTGGACTTGATTCTCAGCTCTGAGAATATCCATGGATTCCCACAATGCTCTAGCCATCTCGCGGGTTAAGACGCCCACGGCCTGCTGACCAACTGGCTCAGCCACATTGGGCTGACCAACCTCTTCTTCTTGCGTTGGAATTTCATCCGATAAAGGCACCTCATGCCTTCTAGGCTTACCACGCCTACCACCACCACGACCACATCTTGACATCCTAATGAAGGTAACAAAAGAGATTAGCACATTTACAAATGTACCGAAGCTAACTCACTCATGTTCTAATCTAGTGGACAACAGTAATTCACTCCACATAAGCACATATTCAGATAAACACATACAAATTTCTTCCTAGATAATGGTCATCCTACGACATTGCCAGAGTTCCAATTAGAAATAATAGTGATCAAGTACTCTTCTAATAAGATTTCTAGAAACCCGTAGACCCAATCAATATCTTAGGAATTAAATCACATACTTATATAATCACATAAGCATGTCATCACATTGCATTACAAACATACAAACATCTCTATTAAGCGAGATAAACCCATTATGGTAAAAACCACTTCCCACGTACCTAAAGTATTCAAACCTGGTACGTTCTGATACCAAGTTACAACGCCCCGAAATAAATACTATATACCCATCTCATAATAACCAATAAATAGCAACATAAGCGAAATGATAAGCTTTCATTAATCAGAGTTTGATATACAAAAGGTGATACATACGATATACATTCATAAACAATACATCCTAAATATACAGCATTTATTACAAGATTGTGAAAAGAAATGAAAGCTAAATAGATAATCATATGCCTTAAAGGGTTACATTTTTCTAAGTCAATGCTTAGGTACATCAAAAGCGAGTCTTTAGCTCAATACATATAAAACCCTAGGTTTGAACAAAATTTAAATACAAATAACAACACTGAGCCTTTAGCTCCACAATCCTCCCAAGCTAAGTCATTGGTGGAGGCATTTCACCAACACTTGAAAAATGATTTTTCCTGCATAGGGTGAGCCAAAGCCTAGTAAAAATACTACAACACAATGTATAAATCTTAACAAAGCCATAAGGTTTTATGCATATGCAATGCCCATGTCAAAACGTTTTATATTTCCTTCCAAAAACAACGTCATGCCCAGTCTATATCATAATTCTCAAAGTCATGTTTTTTACAATAGAAAACAAGGAGAAAGTCTCAAACCGATATAACCTTTCACGGATATTTCATCCGCAGGAAAGCGTCAAATGGCACCCATGTAAATGTAGTCTATACAAGCACTAATATTGCTATTTTATGAATATTTCGTCAACGGGAATCGGCACCCATGTATACACCCATTTTTTGGAACTTTCACCTTGGACACATAAGCCAACTTAATTTGATGATACACACCTCTTTCCAACGTTCACCCATTTTCTTCAAAATCATATACATGTTCAATGTATTAAATGAGCAACGATATTCAATGTACATGGATGAGACATTTGTTGTAGTTCACCTAATTCTCTTGGAATTTCTACAACACTCTTAGCTATCCTCCACCGATAGTCCAAAATAGATATCTCTAAACAGATAAATAAATTTCAATAAATATACACTTTTTCAAACTCTCAAAATAAGAGTGATAATATATATCCAACTCCACCATCATCATTATTATCATTTCAATTCCACAATTTCCATAGCAATTTCATTTTCTCTTCACAATCTCAAACATTCACAATTTTGGACAAAAACCTCTTTCTTCTTGAAAATCTATTTCAATACAAGAAATATCTCAATTCAATATATATCAACCACAAATTCATAATCACAACCTTTTTCTTAAAACTACTTGACAACCCCTCTTTTACATCTTTGTTCCAAACCCTAGGTTTTTTACAAAAATCCCCAAACCACAATAATCTTTCAAAATAACAAATAGTTAAGGTAAAACCCATACTAGAGTGTGGAGAATCCCTACCTCAAAACTAGAAGACAAGATAAACATGGATGAAACTCGGATGAAGCCGAACCCAACTCTATTCGGATAAAAACGAAACTCTAGGTGAGCTCTACCTTTTTAACAAATGGAGTAGGGTGGAGAAATGGGTAGATCTTGGTGTATTTGTAGAGAGAATGTGAGTTTTAGAAAGAGAGAGCCTCAACTTAGGGTTTTTAGAAAGTTTAGAGAGAGAGATATGAAAAATGATGTAAAAGTGACTTTTACGGACTGATATGCGTTCAATTCGCTCCAGCGTAAGAAGTGATGCTCGAGCGTTCAGACACAAAAATAATTAGCGCTCAAGTGCAGGAAGTAACGCTCGAGCATAGAGACACAATGAAAAATGCGTCACCGCTCCATCGCAAGAAGTGACCCTCGAGTGTAGAATACACTGTCCCATCAATTTTACAGAGAGAAGGCCAACGCTCAAGCGCAAAAAGGCCGCTCCAGCGCAATTCTGCTCGAGCGCAAGAAGTTTCGCTTGAGTGAATAATGACAAGTCCCAGTACTTTTGCAGTTTGGTAAACTTGCAAAAGTATTGAGATTTCATAAAGACCACTCAAACGCAAGAAGTGGCGCTCGAGCGTATAAGCAAAATTCTGGGCTACGAGATTTTTGAAAAACAAGGTACCAACATATTCCAAACGCAGCCAACACATCCCAATAGCCAAACTCAAGGAGAGAAAAGAGTAATAAGTCATGAACAACAATACAAAACCATGAAACCCAAATCCATAATATCAAATGGGTCAGGTCTTAAACCAAAATCGCTATAGACTCGATTTTTCAGGTGCTTGGTAGGCTCAACGACGGATTGGACCAAACCATATTTACACCCCAGCCACCACATATTAACACTGTGTACCACCACCCTACTATTGCCATTGCCACTACCACCACTACCTTACTCCATTACCACCAACCACCTCCATCATCCTACTATTACTGTTATAACCATCTTACCACCGCCACCTATAGCCAGGGGCGAAGGCACAGCAAGGCCAGGGGGGTCATGTGTCTCCTCTTAGTTTTGAAAACTTTTTTTTCTTTTTTGTTATTGTCATGTATAAAATATATTTTCTTTTTTTCTTACCATGTTCTTTGGCTAAAGATTTATTATATTGTTTACAACAAGTAGTTATTTGATACTTTCAGAACATTATGTGGTATTATTTATGTAGTAGTTTAAATCAATAGTGTAACGAAAAATATTATAGATTAAATATAATGAACTCATTATTTTCAAGTAATTGACATACCACTTAGTGTAATCTGTGATTTTCTATACTTTGAGCATCACGTAGACAACGTTATATGATACTCTAAGACTGTTTAATAATTTTTATTCAAAACACATTATTTATAAGTAATGTCATCTCTTTAATATTTTTCTGTCAAATAAAAATTAAATAGATTTTATAATAATTTGCATTATAAATGATGTGTTTTTATTTTTTAAAATTAGGAATTTTGATCCATAATTTTTGTGCTAAAATTACAAACATATATCATTATCTCACACCGAGCTATTCCACACTATTATGAAATTTTGATCTGTTCTTATTAATAAAGAATATGTAATTTTTTATGTTTAAATTTATCTCATAAAATTATTATTATCTTAATGTTGTTCATAATTTTTTTTAAATAAAAAATTATAATTAATAAGTGCCCTCCCTAACTTAATTTCGTGATTCCACTACTGGCTACCGCCACCACCCTATTGTCATCGCCGCCACCTCCACCGCCACATTGCCATTGCCACAACTACCATCCTACAACCACCCTACCATGCAACAATCACCCTACCATAACAACATAGTAACATCATTTTATATTAAAATTGTATACAAAATATGCTTGTTTGGATACAATCAAAGAATCCACAACAAACTTATGAAAAAAATCTTTTCAATCCTATTTTTTTTATAAAAAAAAAAATAATAATAATAATAATAATAATAGTAATAGTAATAGTAATAATTGTACGCACATTTAGTATTAATTTATTCACATGCAATTGGCATCCACATTGAAGACCCGCATGATTATGCAAGTTAAAACAGCATGCGTGTCAGTACTGAAAGTGGGTAGGTGGGTATATTTATTTTGGGTATCACGTGTCGAAGTTGGGCTAGTACGTTCTTTAATCTTTTATGCTGCCACAAATTGTAGAGCACAAAAACAAAAGCAACGTTCATATTTGCAGAGAGCTACAAGTGCTCACTTTCGCCCCTTTTTTTTTAACTTTTCTTTTTATAACAGGCAAAAAATATTATATAAACTAACAAATTATATATATATATATATAACTAATTAATGCATCATGTAATAATGTAATTTTAAAAATTAAAATCGAATCCACTTAAATAATATAGTTAGTGTCATATCAGTATATAAAAAAAATGTAAGATTTGTTAATTTATATAGCTAGTTAACTATAATTACCTTTTGGTTTTACTAGAACATTTGCTGAAAGCATTCAAGGAGGAATCACATAATCCAAGACCACCTATATTTGTATCCCAATTTAAATACAAATCATAGTTTAATGGTTTAGGGCTTTTCATATAAGCCCAAGGTTAAGAGCTCAAACTTTTAACTAATTTATTTGTAAGTTATTTTTCATTTCCAATAACATATGAAAAATATAAAATAAAATAAAATAAAAATCCTAAGATACATATTTGTAATTATATTTCAATTTTAAATAATGAATGACAATCTCAATCAAACAATTGAAAACAAACCGACACAATGATTTAACGCGAAAAAATCACAATTGGAGCATCTCCAATTGTGATAAAAAAAAAATAAAAAAAAATAAAAAATAAAAAATCAAAGGCCCAAGTCACAAAACAATCCACTAAAAAGACAAAAAAAATTACACAAATATACTCTCAATTACTTAGCGAATCTACGCCTGAATCGAACCGACTCCAATGCGCTTCATCCACCACCGTCTTCAACTCGAAATTATCTTGTCCTATGTTGAATCCACAACGTTGATGTCAAATCCACGATAATGAGCCACTCCAAAATCCACCAAAGCTTCAGGCCCAAGTTCTCCGAAATCCACCGAAGAACGACTTTCTCTTTTGTGAATAAAAAGAAATAAACAAACTCCTTAATGATATTGATATATAGTTCATCGATCCATTAATCATTCTTAAATCATCAAGGAAACACTCATAAATCACCCTCCAATACAAAACACTTTGTTTTTTCTTCCTCTCTGAAAATCTAGACAGCTTAAATCCTAAAAACAACGAACAATGCACTTTATAGAAAACAAGATCGTGCAGACCGCTCGAGTGCATATTTCACCGCTCAAGCGATGTGATTAAAGGTAGTGCGAAATATATAGGCTGACCGCTTGAGCGTAACTTTCACTGCTCGAGCGGTAAAACTTTCTTCTCAGAAGTTCAAAGCGTTTTGCAAAAATACTAAATGATCCTTTTCTTGAGTGCACAAATGACAGCTCGAACCCCGTCCTTAGTCAGGGAAGTGACAAATATGAAAGGATTAACATCAGAAACTCCTATGTATAGGCACAATTCGAGTTGGATTCGCATCTAAATACTCAGAGTTTTACTGAAACAAAAAAGCGAATAAAATTACAACTGAAAGGAGTTTTGTCAAACAGGATTACCAATTACAAAAACCTAACAACATAGTTAAATAATATAAAATATAAATATATGTGCCGCTCATTATTTTTTATTAGTAATTGTGGAAGGTGAAATTATTTCTTAGGAAAAGTGAGATCACTTGTCCTGCCTTTTGACTCCATCAAAAGAAACCAAATGTCAATGATCACCCCCTAATCATGGTAGGTCGAGAGGACCCTCCAACATTCAAGTCAGTATAAAAAAAATATAATTTATATTTAAAAAAGGGGTTCTCAGATTACCTCCCACTTGCCTTGTGTTTTACTTGCTTATTTTTTTATAGTTGCTTGGTTTGAATCTCATTCATCTGATCATCTTCCAATCAGATGGTTATGCCTTCGTCAGACTCTAGTCAATCAAGTTGCCCAGTTACTCTTACTCTTGATCGTTAGATTTTTGTCTTTTGGATAGCTTGGATTGTATCAGATGTTAGTGGCCAACTTGTCAAGTATTAAGTCCGTAAGATCAAGCTGATCATATGGCTTTGCTTTCTACTAGACCCAGCCTATGCTTTTGTATTTTCTGATTTGTGTTTCAGGCCGTTGGATTGGGGTTTAATCCAACATTTCTCCTCTGTTTTGCAAATCTGCCTTTTAAAAGGATATATTTATACTTGTTTTCCTTTCACGCGCTTGGGCTTGTGCTAACCCCATAGCCATAGGGTGTGCTTGTTTGGACGGACTGGATAAGGAGGGATTGGAATCCACCAGGCTGTTAGTCCTGAGATACATTGTCCCCATGCTATTTGGTTGGACTAGATTTGTATTCCATGTTTGTTTAGTCATGAGATTAGATGTCAGGAAATGACTATTTGGTTGGATAGGATGTGAATCTTATGTTTGTTTGGGATATTATGAAGAAGGATAAATGTTCAAATGACTATTTTATCATTTTCAATTATTTACTAAGTAATAGCAATATTAAGCATATCTTTAATATTTTAATTATTTTTAACTAGATTAAATAAAAATTTATTTCATTTTATTTTTTGCACAAATAAATGTATTTATTTTTTTAAATTAAATAAATAAAATATCAATAAAAATATATGTTCTTTTTTTAATTAAAATTTAAATAAATTTATTTTAAGAAATAATAATAATTAAATAAAAATCTATTAAAATTTAAATAATGAAATTAAATAAAATATAAACAAAATTTTAAAATAAAACATCAATAAAATATCTATAAAAAATTATTTTAAAAAATAAATAAATAAAACATCAATAAAAATTAAATAAAATTATTTTATTCTTAAATTGAGACATTTAAATTTTATTGAAATTTACTAAATATAATACATAATTAAATAGTAGATAGTCAAAATGGTCATTTCACCACATAATCCCATATCCCCCTTATCCCTCCACTTGTATCCCACCCCCCTCCATGGGACACAATAATCCAATGGATTTGGGACTAACAGTCCAGAGGGATTAATAGTCCGGTGTCAAAATTTTAAACCAAATAATGGACTATTAATCCGAATGGACTAATAGTCCAATCTCATGAAATAATCTCTCAAAACAAACACACTTTGGCACCGTTTGGGAAGGTGGGTTGGAGGCTTTTTTGGCTATTTTAGCCACAAAAAACAAAATAGGCTATTTTAGCCATAACGAACAAAACATCACATCCAACCCATAATCATTACATTCTTCTCTCACAAAAAAACTCAAAAAAGCCAAAAAGCCAAAAAGCCCTTCCCAAACCAAGCTTTTAAGCCCAGGCTAAAATAGCCAAAAAAGCCAAAAAGCCAAAAAGCCAACCCACTTCCCAAACGGAGGCTTTATGGGTTTTAAGGAGTTGATTTGGATTAACTCTTTTCTTTTTGGGCTAGCGTCATTGAGTTTTAGGTCTGGGCTCATGTTCTTTTCCCTAGGTCTGGGCTCATGTTCTTTTCCCTCCACAGTAATAGTAAGGTAGAGAAAATTTCAAAATAGTTATAATTT
Organism: Camellia sinensis; assembly: GCF_055761805.1. Classification (NCBI taxonomy): domain Eukaryota; kingdom Viridiplantae; phylum Streptophyta; class Magnoliopsida; order Ericales; family Theaceae; genus Camellia; species Camellia sinensis. Next base: position 70,101,609 of record NC_138972.1, read on the forward strand.
CAATGCATTTTTCATATATTTTTAACACATACAACAACATTATTTTTCACATGTAATATATGTGTATAAATATGTTATGTATATATATATATATATGAAATTTACAGGCCAGGCTTCAAGCATTATTTTCAAATTCTTCCACAATGATAAATGGGCCTAAAAGTTACTCATTCTAACCTTATGTGCCTAACATATAATTCCATGCCTTATAAATTATGAATTTCAATTCTTATGATTCATGAGCGGGTTGACAAACCGTGTCTAACTTACCTCAGAGCGTCTTCAATTCACTTGTTTGTTATTGCCACTAAGGATCGTATTTTTTTTTATTCATGCTCTACTAAGCTCTACAGCGATATTTTCTTGCAACATCTTTAATGCTAATTGTTAAAATATAATTCCAAAGTTAAAGTTTGGCTTGCTACCATTCTTAAAATGTCAAAAATTGACAACCTTCATATAATAGAGAAAATGCTAGTTCTTTTATAATCTTAAGAAAAAAATCAAATACAAATGTGTAACGCTCTCAAAATAGTACATATAAACCCACATCCTTGACATGCAAAGACATAAGATAATAAAGTATATTCCCATTCATCAGAGTATTCATTACAAAAGTATTACATGTTGACAACAAAAGTAAATGCCCTATGAGCTTACAACTTTCTAAGCCAATACGTTGTTACAAAGGAAGAGAGTACTAACTCAAATACATATTAAGCTCGTGGCTTGAATTTATATGTAACACCAAAATAACAAAACAACACAAAAAGAGTCTTCAACTCCCAAAACCTCCCAAGCTATGTCCTTGGAGGTGGCATATCACCTAAACCTAAAAATGATGTCCCATATAGGGTGAACCACAGCCCAGTAGAGATATACTAAACCAAATATGAGCAATAACTAAAACAATAGCATTTGATAGATGGTTAACACTTATAAACCAATTTAAATCACAATACAGTTACATGACAATCATGTCCATGTTACATTCCACTTTCCTTTACTTATACCATTTCAATTCATAATCATGGCTCAGAACCTGACCAAACAATTTAATGAGACTATAACTCATATTAAAACACTTTCATACTTCACAATTCACATGAGATTATAACTCATATTAAAACACTTTCATACTTCACAAATGATACACAAATTTGCTATATCAATGAAGTCCATCCCCTATCTCCTCCCAAATATTCGGTTTAGGAGTTCATCTCCTATCTCCTTCCAAACCGTGGAGTACATCCCCTATCTCCTCCCGCACAATACACATATTCCAAGTATATAAACACTCATCATATACAAGGATCAATCAATACAGATATTTGATGTATTATTCTAACCGTCATATTCATTAACATATTCAATGTGATTAGTTTCACTTTTCCCTAATCAACATACAGTGCCCACAACAATCAAGGCTATCCTCCACCGATAGCCCAAAGCAGTTATTTCTAAACAGAAAATAAATACATTAAACCAATAGAATATTAACATTCTCATGGGTGAGTGATTAGATTATCCAACTCCACCATTCAACTTTATAATACTCCAATTTCATAATTCCCAACTTAATTTCATATTCCCACAAATTAATTATTCAAATTAATTTATCACATAATTAGGGCATTTTTTCCTAATTTTCAATATCAACCCTAAGGTTCAATTTTTCCAATATAACAACAATAATTCCATTTTTTCAAGGTCTCATATACACATGGGATTTAATCTTTTGAAAACCTCCTTTTTATAAATTACGAATCAAACCCTAGCTTTTCTCAAAATTACCGAACAACATCAACTAATCAAAATGACTAAAATTCATGTCAAAACCCATAAGATGGAGTAGGGTATCCCTACCTCGAAATGAAGAGACCAAATAGAGAAGATGGTGAAAACGCAAGGTGCTCCAAATCCAAGATTTTTCAGATTAAAGCGAAGCCCTCGTGAAGCTCTACCTTTTCTACAAAGGAACAAGGATAGAAACACACTAGAGCTAGATCAAACCTTAGAGAGAAGATATGTAGAGAGAGAAAGAGCTGCTGGTCTAGGGTTTGTATAAGAGAAGAGATGAAAGAGTGAAGAAAGAAGAAGCTGCTGCGAACTGAAATATACGAGGCTCGCTCGAGCGAAGCAGTGGTCGCTCGAGCAACCAGACATAAGAAACCCTCGCTCGAGCATAAAAAGTCTCGCTCGAGCCAACAATTCGAAACTTCAGGTCTGCAACCCAGAAGCACGCTCGAGCGAAGAAATCCAAAACATACAGCTCGCTCGCTCGAGCGAAGGAAAACTCGCTCGAGCCAAGAAATGCAACTCTCAGGTCCAGAACCAGACGCAGACGCAGGCTCGAGCGCAAGACTTCTCGCTCGAGCCACCAGACACAACACCCAACTCTCGCTCGAGCGAAGGAACCCTGGTTCGAGCGAAGGAACTGAAACAAAGAGCTCGCTCGAGCGAAGAAGCAAAATTCTAGGCAGCAACTATTGGTTTAAACTCACAACCAACCTGTAACAAACCTGCCCAACACATCCTAAAACTCAAATATATGGAATTAAAGGATGACAACAAGATATATATAACAACTAACTCCACGGAACCTAAGTCCGGATACAACAACCAAAGGAGGAAGAACCGGGATCGCTATAAATGACACCTGTGGTGGGTACCAATCAAAAGAGAGATTGAATATTCTTTTCAAAATTTGATAATCAACCAATTCTTGTGTCATATTTGGCACAAGGTATTATATATATATATATATATATATTAAAAATTGTCAATCAGTACTTGATATTGTGAGAGAGAAGTCTACGAAGCTTTATATTTATAAATAAAGTTTATATTTTTGTAATTCTCTTGTCAAAGTCTATAAAACAAAATGCATGATGAATATAAAATTTTACTATGTTCGCTATTATCAAACAATAACAGTGAAATATGTAGAGAGACATAAAATGGAGAAAAAAGATTTAAAATGTATGCCTAATGACAGAGTCTAAAAAAAGAGATTTTTGAACAATAATGATAACTAACATATCACCCGTACTATGCACGAAATTAAATTTTAAAAAATTATTTATGATTCTGTCAAACATATTTTTAAATTATTAGTATAAGATATACATAATTTTGAAATAAAAAAAAAATATTGATGTTTTATAATAAAAGTAATAAAAATGAAAAATTATTACGTTTGTTAGAAATTTATTGAATAAATAAGATATATTATAACTAAAATATAAATTGTTGTGAGTTTTCTATCAACATTCCTGCATTATCAACATGATAGTATTATAATTGATAAATAACACATATATTATATATTTATAAAATATTATAAAGTAAAAATGTTGTACTTACATTTTTTTTTTTTTTACATTGTAAAATGTATAGGCATTTTTCATACCCATCTATATTTAAAACAAAATTCACGTATAGTGCACAATCTAGTTGATGAAGCATTGTTGGTTCAGGTATGATAAATGCATAGGCACAATCTTAGCATGACACAATATAATCTTTAATCATTCTTACTCCATTATCTTATAAATTTTTGAAAGTATGACATTGTGTTTGAAAATGTAAGAATAAGCTATTTATAATAAATTTTATAATTTCCTACCTTTGATATCATATTCTTCAAACAGTACCGTTACAGAGCCCAATTTATTCATGCTCGAATTTGGCTCGAAACCCAAAACGACGTCGTTTTGAGTTTCAATTTTTCTTTTTTTTCTTTTTTCTTTCTCGCTGGAAAAAGAAGAAGAAAAACAACAAGAGAAGAAGAAGAAGAGGAAGCAGAACCAGAACCAGAAGAAGAAGAAAAGAGAAGGTTCATCAACATCATCATCACAATTTTTATTTTTTTTTCCCCTCATCTACAGATCCAGTAGAAGAAAAAAAAAAAAAAAAAAACAAATCAACATCTTCATCAACATAGAACATCTTCATCATCAACATCTTCATCAACACAGCCAACAAATTTTTTTTCCCCCCTTCATTTTCAGCTCCAAATCCAGAAAAAAAAAAAAAAAAAAAAAATCATCAACGTCTTCATCAACACAGCACATCTTCATCATCAACATCTTCATCAACACATCACATTTTCATTATCAACATCTTCATCATCAACACCTCCAGATCCAAAAAAAAAAAAATTAAAAAAAAATAGATGAGAAAGAAATCATCAACATCTTCACCGGCGATCACCATCGAAACCATCGCCGTCTTTTCCCCTTCTTCTCTCTTCCTCTTCTCTTCTCTTCTCTCCTCTCCTCTCTCTCGCTCTCGCCTCTCTTCCTCTGTATTCAAAAGCAACACAGAAAGAAAGAAAGAAAAAGAAAGAAAAGAAAAGAAAAGAAAAGAAAAAAAAAAAAAAACGAAACCCAAAACAATGTCGTTTTGGGTTTCGAGCCAAATTCGAGCCCCTGATTTCGGGCCCTCAAACATTTCTCTTCTTCAAATATGTTGGTTGACATCGCAAGATAAACTCTGCTTGTTTATCTTAAACAGCGAGACTTATTGAAGCAGTACTACCTTTGACCACAATATTAACATTATATCTAATAAAATAAAATAAAAACTTGTTAAAAGGAAATGTTGTACCTAATAAAAAATTAAAACACTTATTAAGTTTAAATTATTATTTTACATAGCTATTATTTACCTAAAGAAAATTACCTCGTTATAATATCAGTATCATTATATTTGCAGTGCCGACAAACATTGTGACCATAATAATATTCAGCTTTTTGATAGCAGTGTAATTTTTTAATAAAATTACCATGGAAAGCTTGTAAAGGGTGTGTAATTTTCTAATTATAGTGTATTTTTTCTTCTTCTTTTTTTTTTACAATTATAACCTGTTATTTTTTAATAAAAAATTATATTTGTTTTAGATATTTTTTTAATAGATAAATAATTTTTTACAGTGTAATTTTTTTCTCTTTTTTTTTATACAATTGCAACTTGTTATTTTTTAATAAGAATTTATATTTGTTTTAGATATTTTTTTAACATAAAAATTATTCAACAATCTCATCATTAACTATAGTGTATGAGAGAAGTTGAAAATGGTTGTTTTAGATATTCTTTTAATATATAAATTATTTTTATAGTGTAATTTTTTTTTTCACAATTGCAACCTGTTATTTTTTAATAAGAATTTATATTTGTTTTAAATATTTTTTTAATATACAAATTATTATTTTTTATATTTTTTATAAAAATAATTTAACAATCTCATCGTTCACTATAGTGTATGAGATAAGTTGAAAATGGTTGTTTTATATATTCTTTTAATATAGAAAATATTTTTTATAGTGTACTTTTTTTTTTCTTTTTTTTTCGCAATTGCAACATGTTATTTTTTAATAAGAATTTATATTTGTTTTAGATATTTTTTTAATATACAAATTATTTTTTATAGATTTTTTATAAAAATAATTTAACAATCTCATCATTAATCATAATGTATTGAAAGAGTTGAAAATGGTGTGGTAATTAGTGCGAGAAAAGTTAAAAAGGCTTGTAATGCTAAGGTTTTTTTTAAAATCAAAAAATTTAAAAAATTAGAATTAAGATATTGAATCTTCCACAAGACTTGTGGCTTAGAAACTTCCTTTTCCTTATATAATATATAAATATAGATAAGATAGTAACAAATGAGATATATTCAATTTCTTTAGTAGAAGGATATACATTGTCTCTCTTTAAAACTCTACATTTATCAATATACACGAAGCTCATATATATACATCGATAAATCTACGGAGATTTATTACATGGATTTTTCTTAAGTGTGCAACTTACACCTCACACTTACGCTTTTCTGTTTACTGTCCTGTTTTATGTTTACACCTTCCACTTACACCCTTTGTGTTGGTTGCATATGGTGTGCAACCTTAAGGGGTTGCACACCATAACAGCACCCTTATTACATTCATGGCATATAGATAAATGGAAAAGAAAATAATGTATCAAGATTTTAAAACTAGGTAGGGGTGTACACGGTCCGGATTGGTTCGGTTCTGAGAAAATTCAAAAATCGAACCGATTCTAACAGTTCTGTGATTTTGAGAACCAGACCAGACCGTTACACTTGTAAAACCGGACCAGAACCAAACCGAAAAAACGGTTCGATTTCGATTTGGTTTACGGTTCCAAAAATTTGTATTTACAAGAATAAATTGTTAATATTAACAAAATAATTACTCAAACTAATTACATTTAACTTATGATAAAAACTAATAATATTAAGGCATTACTTAATATTACATATCTATACCATCCTAATATCATTAAAATTATAAAAAACCAATTAATAAAAATAAAACTTGATATGATATATATATATATCTTTTAAAATTCGGTTCGGTTCGGTTCGAACCGCGATTTTTTCATAAAATCCATTAACTGAACCGTTTTTACGGTTCTCATATTTCTTAATCCGAAACCGAACCAATTCTTAATAGAATCGAATCAAACCATATGATTCGATTTAATTCGGTCCAAATTATCAGTTTGAACGGATTTTTGAACAGCCCTAAAATTAGGTATCAAAAACTTTTTAAATAGGATTTTAACAGACTTACGGGCAAGGATTGTAATTTGTATTGTAATTTTTCCTATAAACTTCTAGAAATTGGGTTCACATCAACACAGTATTAGTGTGTCCAATGCTCAGTGTTTGACCGTCGACCACCTGTCATTCATTCATCAGCTCACAAAATCATCATTGAACATTAATTCTATTTACATGTAGTAGTGGCACTTCCGTAGATAATTGTACAAATCATGACCTATTTCTTAAAGTTCATTATCTCCTAAAAATGTGTTTGGATGATTAATTTAAGGAAACGGGTATATAGCAGTGACTATTGTATCTCAATTTGAGATGTATTATAGATTTATTTTTATAATTTGAACTGTTTATTTTGTAGAATTTTTTGAGTACTTCATGTTTATTAATAATCATATTAATCGGATATCAATAACTATATAATCGAATTGTATATTTTTTATGTTATTTCTCAAAAGAAAAAATTATTGTTTATTTTTTTGATTAACGATCATAAAGTTATTGATATCCGATTAATAAGATTTTTAGTAGACATAAAGTATTCAACAAACCTTACAAAATGAACGGTTCGGATCACAAAAAAAATCAATAATACACCTCAAATTGAGGCACTTTAACACAGCAACAACCCATATCCTTAATTTAAATAGCGATGTGAAAATATAAAAATATATATATATATATATTTAAGATATGATGAAATGTAATTATATTTTATTTATATTTTTTTTAATTTTTATGTAAATTTATGAACTAAATACAACCAAAACGTATATATATATATATATATATATATAATTTTATTTATTTATATATGATATTATAATATAATTTAATGAATTATTTTCATAACTATAAAGATCAAATACAACATATAAATTATATAAAAAAAAACTCTTAAGGGTTGTTTGGAGTGTCCTAAATAAGTGTATTTTTTGTCTTTTTAGACTAAAAAATTAAGAAAAAAAATATGAATGTTTGGGTTAACTTTTTTATTTTTTATGAAAAAATATGTATTAAAAAATTGTATAAATTAGTATGTAGGGAAAAATTAAGATTGAGAGTTGTGCGACCGTAATTTTTGACTTTTGATGAATAGTGATAAGTTTTTAACTTTTTGAGTAACTTTTTAACTTTTTGACTTTTTGACTTTTTGACAACTTGTCAAATTTGACCTTAATGAATATATAAGAAAATAAAACTCACATGTAAGTACAAAGTAATAAATAGGGGAAAAAATAAGGCCCACACACAAATAAAAATATTCAATCTACAAAATGTAAATATTTTTGTACATATAAAATTCACCATAACGATGATAAAAAGATATTAAATAAATTATTTAAAACCTTCTTCTTTCATAAATGAAAAAAATTAAATAGGCTTCCGAATTTTTTATATCTCACATTTATTGTAAATTTTGTACATTATAAAACAATATTTATGCATAAATGTTAAAATGTTAAGGCCTTGTTTGGTTTATTTTTGATAGAGTAATTTTAGAGAAAAAATTTTAAAATTTTGTTTGGTTTAGTGATTATAAGAAAAAAAATTTGAAAATCATTTTCTCTCTTTTACACATCAATCAATTATTTTTTCTCTCTCATCTCTCTTTTTCAATTACTTTTTCTCTTACATACATCTACTCAACTACAAAAAAATATAAAATCATCCCAAACTCTTATATTCTAAAACTATTTCCAAGATATACAATCAAACAAACTAAAAAAATTTCTAAATTTTCTTCCCAAATTTTTTTTTGAAAATTTATCTCCCAAAACTAAACCAAACAAGTCTTTGAAGTTTTTCTTTTCAGAAAAATTTTCAAAATTTTGTTTAGTTCAATTTTTTTGAAAAAAAAAAATTCAAAATCACTTTTTCTCTTGCCTTTCTCTTTCTCAATTATTTTTTCTCTCACACACATCTATTCAATTACAACAAAATATCAAATCATCTCAAACTTCAAAACTATTTTTAAAATATTCAACCAAACTAAAAAAAAAAAATCTAAACTCTTTTCTCAAATTTTGTTTTGAAAATTTATTTTAAAACACAAACCAAACACACCCTGATATTAAAAATATATATATATGAAAAATATTTATTATTTGTGCGTTCGAATCACACAGTAAATACACTTTATTTTTTTATAATAAAGTATTAAATATATATATTTTTTAAGTGTGTGAGTTTAAATTTTTTTTTTTTTTTTTTTTTTGCAGGAATATCAGTTAAACAAAGGTCCACGCAGCTCTTGCCTGTACCGTACAATAAAATAACGTATCAAAAATATTATGCCACGTGTCCATCATCACCCTCACGTGTCATCCATGACCCTCACTGTCTTTTTAAATACCTCCAAACAAACATCCGTTCCCCCTCAGACCAATTTCTCTCTCTCTCTCTCTCTCTCTCTCTCTCTCTACATTCACTGAGAAACAATAATCAAAACCCACATTTTCTGAGCAAACCCATAATCAAGCTCACATTTTCTGATCAAACCCATAACCTATAGTCGTTCTAATGGCGGAGAGTTGTGGTAGAAAGCTCATCGTTGAAGTCTGCAACGCCAAGAATCTGATGCCCAAAGACGGCCAAGGAACTGCGAGCGCTTACGTGATCGTCGATTTCGATGGCCAGAGGCGACGAACCAAGACCAAATTCAGAGATCTCAACCCTGAATGGGACGAAAAGCTTGAGTTTTTGGTTAACGAAGTTGATTCAATGGCCACTGAAATTCTCGAACTCAATGTCTACAACGACAAAAAGACCGGCAAGAGAAGCATTTTTCTGGGTAAAGTCAAGATCGCCGGAAGCACTTTTATGAAATCTGGGTCCGAGACTCTCGTCTACTATCCTCTCGAGAAGAGAAGTGTTTTCTCTCAGATTAAAGGCGAGATCGGACTCAAGGTTTGGTACGTGGACGAGAATCCCGATCCGGCGGAGTCTCCGCCGGAAACAGAGCAGAAATCCGAAACTCCAGCTCCCCCTGCGGCGGAGGAAAATCCGCCGGAGAAGGAGGAGGAAAAGAAGGAAGAGGAAAAGCCTGTGGAGGAAGCCAAGAAAGAAGAGAAACAGCCGGAGAATACAAAAACAGAGGAGACTCCGGCGGCGGCGCCACCACCTCACCAGCCTGCGGCGGAGGCGGAGGCGGAGAATCCACCAATAGCTCAAGCGGACAAGCAGAAACAGAAGGCGATCGTCGCAAAAAGACCCGATATCGAATCGAATGAGTTAGAACTCCGATCAATCGCCGGCGATCGAAGTCTTCTTAGCTCGTACGATCTCGTCAATCGAATGCCATTGCTCTTCGTGCGAGTTGTGAAGGTGAAACGAGCGAACCCAGAAGCTGATTCGTCGGTCTACGCTAAGCTCGTGATCGGAACTCACAGTATCAAAACCAAGAACCAACCAGACAAAGATTGGGACCAAGTCTTTGCATTTCACAAAGAAGATCTCAATTCAACTTCCTTGGAAGTCTCTGTTTGGGTTGAGAAGAAAGAAGCAGAGAATTCAACAGAGACTTCTTTGGGAACGGTGTCGTTTGATTTGCAAGAAATCCCAAAAAGAGTCCCACCAGACAGTCCTCTCGCTCCTCAATGGTACACTCTCGAAGGTTCGCCGGAGGATTCGCCTGGAAATGACGTCATGCTCGCCGTTTGGATCGGAACTCAGGCCGACGAGGCGTTTCAGGAAGCCTGGCAGTCGGACTCCGGCGGCTTAATTCCGGAGACCCGAGCCAAGGTCTATCTCTCTCCGAATCTCTGGTATTTGAGACTAACGGTCATCCAAACCCAAGATCTACAGCTAGGTTCGGGAGCAGAGCCTAAGGTTAAGAATCCAGATTTGTACGTTAAGGCTCAGCTGGGCCCGCAGCTGTTCAAAACTAGCCGAACAACGGTCGGCTCATCCAGCTCGTCTTCTAATCCCACGTGGAATGAGGACCTTGTGTTCGTCGCAGCCGAGCCGTTTGAGCCGTTTTTGGTAATTACAGTCGAAGATGTTTCAAATTCACACACTGTGGGCCATGCGAAAGTACACATGGCAAGCGTTGATAGGCGAACAGATGACAGGTCAGAGCCCAGATCCAGATGGTTTAATTTGATTGGAGATGAGAATCGACCTTATGCGGGAAGAATACACGTGCGAGTGTGTTTGGAAGGTGGGTATCACGTGCTTGACGAAGCTGCTCACGTGACAAGCGATGTTCGGGCGGCTGCAAAACAGTTAGCCAAGCCACCAATCGGATTGCTCGAAGTGGGTATACGTGGCGCCACTAATCTGCTTCCAGTGAAAACCAAGGATGGTACACGTGGCACAACGGATGCTTACGTGGTGGCCAAATATGGGCCCAAGTGGGTTCGCACCCGTACGATCCTTGATCGGTTTAATCCACGGTGGAACGAGCAGTACACATGGGATGTATACGATCCCTGCACCGTACTCACAATTGGGGTCTTTGATAACGGAAGGTACAACCATGGTGATGAAGCAGGGAAGCCAGGGAAGGATGTGAGAATTGGGAAGCTACGTGTACGGCTGTCAACGCTTGATACGAATCGGGTGTACATGGGTTCATATTCTCTTACCGTGTTACTCCCTGGTGGGGCCAAGAAAATGGGTGAGATTGAAATTGCAGTAAGGTTCTCATGTTCGTCGTGGCTTAGTCTAATTCAGGCGTACGCTAGCCCAATGCTTCCTAGAATGCACTATGTGCGCCCATTGGGTCCGGCGCAGCAAGATATCCTGCGCCACACCGCAATGCGGATGGTCACGGCCCGGTTAGCCAGATCCGAACCAGCTCTGGGTCAGGAAGTGGTTCAGTTTATTCTCGATTCAGACTCACACATGTGGAGTATGAGGCGGAGCAAAGCCAACTGGTTCCGGGTCGTGGGTTGCTTGACCAAGTTCGCCACATTCGCAAGGTGGCTGGAGGGGATTCGAACCTGGGTGCACCCACCCACCACAGTCCTAGTCCACCTCTTGGTCCTAGCAATTGTCTTATGCCCACATCTAATACTCCCAACGGTATTCATGTACATCTTCTTCATCGTAGGGCTGAGATTTCGTTACGTCCAGCGGGTCCCACTCACTATAGACCCAAGAATATCATGTGTTGACGCGGTGGGCCTGGACGAGCTAGACGAGGAGTTTGATGGGTTTCCAACCACACGATCGGGTGACCAAGTTCGGATCAGGTACGATCGGTTGCGGGCACTGGCTAGTAGGGCCCAGACACTTTTAGGTGACGTGGCAGCACAAGGTGAGAGATTGGAGGCTCTGATGAATTGGAGGGACCCAAGGGCAACTGGGATATTTGTAGTAGTCTGTTTAATGGCTTCATTGGTGTTTTATGTGGTCCCATTCAAGGCATTTGTGGTGGGGTCTGGGTTCTACTATCTGCGACATCCGAGGTTCCGGGATGACATGCCGTCGGTGCCTGTCAATTTTTTCCGGCGACTTCCGTCGATGTCGGATCAAATTCTATGAACGGCGGCGCGTATGATTCACTCTTCGTGTGCTGGCCAAGTAGATAGTAGTTTGGTGGTGATTTTGTTTGAATTAGTACAAGTTATATTATTAGTATTTTATTAATTAATGTTATTATTTAGTTTATTTTGGTTTTAAATTAATAATGGGTGTTAATTTAATTAGAAATGGGGAAGAAAGTTGTTTATGGAGGGAGCGGGTGAGCCTTGGATTTATATAAAAGGTGACCGTTGGATGTTTTTGTGGGGGCCATTTATGTATTTAAGTAATGGATTTTGTTATATAACCAAATGCAGACAATGAATATGTGCGCAAAGTGACCGTTGGATGAGAGTAAAGATTAATAAATTCGGTAACTGTGCATGCATGCATGATGATTAAGCAATAGATTAAATAAGATTTCAGTTTCGGGTTGATGATTAAGCAATAGATTAACTAATTTCAGTTTCGGGTTGTGGAAATGGAACATTTACTGTGGTAAAAGGGCATAGGATCTCTCATATGTGTGACTAATGTTTTCTTCTATTTTAATTTATGAATTAATCTAGGGACTGAGATTAATACATCTAGAAAATTTTGAATGAGTGATTTTGTGGTGAAAATTAATTTGAATAGTATAATATCTATGTGTAAAATAAATTTAAACTATAAGATGAAAAATCTGAATAATTTCTGAGTTGAGGGTTTGTAGTATTACTGTTAATTTATTGATATTTTGCACAATATTTGAATCATTGATTTGAATAATGATTTAAAAAAAAAAAGAATATAATTTATATTTCATTACATTCTAAATTTCGATCAAAATTTATCATTCAAACACTCTCTAAGATTAAAGTAATTTGTCTTATTTTTTTAAACACACTATTAATTTAGAACACTCTCTAAACTTATTCCAAGACCATTGAATAATTTATCATCCCTATCCCCATTCTTTCTCTGTCTTATAACATTCACCATCCTTAAAAAAATATGGAGCATACAAACATGCAAGCACAGCTAATTGAGCTTCAACATAATGTACAAGCATAAAGTGTGTAATACAAATTGTTAAAAAGGTAATGTTACCGATCATGAATAAAATTTCACAAAAATCATCTTAAAGTCATTGTTAGTCGACAAGCCAGTTGAAATATTTTTTGATTAGTCAGCCAATGGGTCACCCATAACTTCAAGATGATTTTTGTAAAATATTTTTAGTGGATTACAACATTTTTATTGTACAAATATTTTAAATTGCTTAATGTTTGCAGTTAACATATTGACCAAAAAATATTACACAAACAAATTTATCGCATAATTTTTTTTAAACAAAAAGGCAAGCATGCAACATTAAAGCCCTAACATTTGAAATACAATTAAATGATAGGTATCAATAATTGTATTGTTAAATTATAATATAAGATTTTAGTATTTTTATGTGATCTAATAATTATTTATGTTTCGGAACAAAAACAGAGAAATTTAAACACAATCCTACCACGCCACAAACACCACTGAAAATTTTAACGAGGACTGTAAATTTTGCAAAATGCTGCTCTGCAACAAGAATAGAATAAAATAAAATAAAATGAAAACACAAATGTTATAGAAACATAAAACACATTCATACCAAGGTAAAATAAGTTTGATACTTGTTCAATTTCTTTAAGAACTTTTTTTTGTTTTTTTAGTTCCTTTATCCTATAGAATTTTAACTGTGAATAACCAAAAATGATGGAGGTTGAGGATGATTTGGGATGATTTTGACTTTTTGACTAAAAAAGTAGAGGAAAAAAAAATATGTTTGGGATAATTTTTTGACTTTTTACAAAAAAATATGTATTAAAATATTATATCAACTAGCAAAATTACTTTGATACGCTTCTGAGCACTAACATGCTTCCGTGCATGTCAGTGACTGTGATGTGCTGCACTGTGCGACAGTGTACCGCATCAGTGCATTGTGTTGCACTATTTTGAATTTTTTTTTCCCACCAAAAAGTAACTGTTGGAAGGGGAGTGTACCAAGGGCATATATGTCTTTTTATCCTCTATCTATTCAGACTTTTATTTTTCGCTCAAACATGTGAATAGTGTTAACTTTTTTACTTTTTTGTGATTTTTTGACTTGTTGACTTTTTTAGAAGATGCCAAATACATACATAGTTTACAAGTTGACTTTTTTATTTATTACAGAAAGATGTGTAAGAAAATAGAAATGTGATCACACTTAAATAAGCCAAAAAAACTACACATTTGAAGTTGAAAACACAAGTGAATATCAACTTTCGGCTCCATTCAAATGTTTACGTTGAAAGATAGTCCAATTAACTAACTACTTTTATCATCAAAAATTGGCTCCATATGAGCAACATTCACCGTCCAATGTCTCCACTTTAATACATTTTAACAACTTTTATTATCAAAAAATGGCTCCATATGAGGTAACGTTAACCATCCACTTCCATAATTCAAATTCTTCATGTTGTGAGATCCGTCAATTAGATCATTCATATGTCTATTATTATTTGATGATGACTCACTTTATTGTGAATTATAATGAAATCACCAGTGTTTTGTCTTGTAGTTGGTCTAATTTTAGGTTTGTAAAGCAGTATTTATATACAAAACTATATATATCATCCTTATTTAAAGAAAAATATGATTTGATCATATAAATACTCATATTTAATTAACTTAGGGTTGGTTTGGGAAGTAGGTTGGTTTTTTGACTTTTTAACTTTTTTGGCTATTTTAGCCTAGGCTAAAAAACTTGGTTTGGGAAGGATTTTTTAGCTTTTTTGACTTTTTTTATGAGAGAAAAGTGTAATGATTATGGGTTGGATGTGATGTTTTGTTTGTTGTGGCTAAACTATCCTATTTTGTCTTTTATGACTAAAATAGCCAAAAAAAAACTCACAAAATCTCTTCCCAAACGGTGCCTTAATTTTTCATATAAATATTTTAATCGGCAAATCTTATAAATAAAGATCATAAAGATAGACCCAGAATGAACCCACTGAAAGGCATATCAACCTTTGTTGTGTCTTGGGTCATAAGTATGTTTGTATAGAAATTTGGATTGGTTATTGGTTTCCAACTCATAAGTCTGGATCTAATATTATTAGAAAAAGTACCTTTTGTGACCGTCATAAGCTAACGTAAGTAATAAAAATACAATCACAAAAGACTTTTTATGATGACCCATGCAACCGCAAATGGAGGACGCAGATGTGGGGTGGCAAATAACATAAGGGAAAAATAAATTAGGGTCAATAAAGGGAAGAAAAAGTACATATAAAATAGGCCTTTTGCCACTGCTCATTTCCACATTAAGTTTGTCGCCGTAAATTTTTTTTCTTTTTGCAACAGCTAAATAGTGGGTCGCTAAAAAATTAGATGCAAAAAGTCATTTTTTTCCTAGTGTGGGTTGATTATTTGTTCTGTTGGAGTATATCACCTTATTGGAGTGTGGGATCCAATTAGTTTATTAAAAGAGTTTAGTTTGGTTTGGTGTTAGTTATAATATATTTTAATATATTATATCTAACTTTTAGAAACCTAATTCAATTTGGTAATAATTAGAGTTTTGATAAAACAAGTCCAAGATTTAATAATATATAGATATATTATTATGTTCATCCAAAAATATAGGTGGACGGCAGCAGCAAGATAAATACTTTTGGTGGGTTTGGTTTTGGGCAACAACATAGAACTTTGTAAAAGTTTAATTGGTGATTTCCATTGGTACAGTGGCTGCGTGAAGTTTGCTTTGCTTCACTTTGTTTGGACGTTTTAACAATTCGAGCTCTACATTGAAGGTGTTGATTTGGTTCGTTATTTTGAATCTTCTTTAATTTTGGTTTCAAAGATTTTTGTTCGTTTCTTATTTATTTGTAATTATTTAAAATTCACTTAAAGGTGGTTTGTGAGATCATTCGTATCTCGTTTGTAATCGTTTGAAAACTCTTTGGCTGATAGTGGAATCGAATTTCAATTCCGTAGACGTACCTTACATTGAGAAAATCACGTAAAATTCTTATGTTGCTTTTGATTTAATTTTTTCGCATTAGTTTTTATTCTCATTGATTGATTTACTTGTGGGGAATCACATATTTTCCCTAACAGGTTCCACTTAAATAACATATTCTAAAGAGTAATAATATATTAACAGAATGTTTGTATAGAAATTTATATACATAATGAGTTGGTATTTTCTGGATTCTTTATTTTCAATCAACATATCCACTATTATCCTTGGAATTTTATAAATGTCATTGACACATCATTCTAAATGTGTTTTTTTTTTTTTTTGTATGATTTTTATGTTTTTAAATCAATTTCATATTCCAAATTCCTATTTTAAAAATTGGGCCGATTTTTAAACGAAATTAATAATATATATATATATATATATATATTACAAATCCCTATTTGGATGAATTTCTATTACATCCCCAAACAAGCATCGTAGCCATAAAATGGTGTGAATTGGATCGAGAATACATGGAAAGAGAGGTTACGGAATTGTGCAAGTTAGTACAATTTTTCATTGCAAAATGCTTTCTACTCATATAAGTCGTTACTTTTCTTCAGCTGAGAAGCAAGCTAGTGTTTGCACCCATTTTTGTTAAATTTCTTATTAACATGCGGATCAATTGAATGATGGCGCGTGGCAATGGAGTCAAAGTAAAAGTCTTTTATAGATCAAAGGGACAGGTGGCATGAGAAAGGTGATCATGTGCATAAAGTAGTTGAAGTGAACATGGAGCAGTTATCAAGCATTTTCTCATTTAGTGGGCTGTTTCATTGGAAATTATGTTTGTGGTATGGAAGTTTTCTCTGTTGATGTAGTACTTGAGGTAATAAAAAATACATGGCAACGCGGGGAAGAATTGGTTCGATAGAAGACGGTGAAGATTCATTGAAAATTGAAGGCTCTGGCAATCGCAGCAGTTGAAAATAGTGGGCTGCAGATCTAAAGGATCATGTGATCATGGGTTAGAGAAAGAAGGAAAACTATAAAGGCTAAAAATGAAGAAGGAAATGAGATATCAACAACACAAGACTTAGCTTTTTAGAATAGTTTCTATCTTAGGAGTAGTTCATCAACTTAATAACAGTTTCTTTGGTAGTAATTTGTAACTTGTAATTCTTGTGAACTTTAATAGTTTTACCTTGAAATTACTTTCTGTTTACTTTGCTTCTCTTGTTGATTGTAATTTGTTCCAAAGAAATCCTTATTCTTTTGAGACATTGAATCAAAAACACATTAGTTTGATTTCTCCGATTGATTGTTTGGTTTGAATTATTGTTCAATTCCTATTGATTGGAGGTTAGCATGATTTTTACTAACAGCTAGCCATCAAGATTTCTTCTAAGAAAGAGGAAATGCCACAAGTACTGAATTGATAAACCAACCAATGATTTCAAACAACACAGCTACTGTTGAATTCCATCTTTATAATGAATCCATGTGATATGTAAAGCTCCATGATATGTTGTCTCCAAATTCACAAAAATTATCGTGTTGCAACAGTCACAAATGGATCTCATTCATCCATTTGTGTGAAGTAAGCTCTATACAAATAAATGGCTACGATGCGCTTGTGATATAGTCTTCTCTTTTCTTTTTCTTTTTTCTTTTTTTATTTTTATTTTCTTTGGTAGGTAAGCATATCGTTTTATACTAAATATGAGCATTGCTATTTAAGACTGAAAATTAAACTCAAATTTTCAAGTTTTGTGACGTGACAGTAAATTAAAATATTAAAAGTAACACTCTCTCATATATCTTCTCTCATATATCTTTTCTAATCATCAATCATATTACTTACACATCATTAGATCTATAAAACAAGTCTAAAAAGTAAGCTTGTATATTATTTTTCAGTATATATATATATATATATATATTACAATGATACTCAAGACACGACTTATAGGATTAGCATAACTTGAGAGAAGCGACATTCAAGTCACATGCATGGACAAAATAGTAATAAATGTCTCACAACCGGAGAGGTTATAAATCTCGCCTAGCCTGGCCTGGCCCACTCGAGCTCGGGCCCGGCCCGGCCCATGTCGGGCCTCGCAAGCTCTCACCAAAATTTGGGCCGGGCCAAAAACCAAAAAAAATTGGCCCAGGCCTAGGCCCGGGGGTATTTGGGCCTTAGGCGGACCGATGGACCGGGCCTTGAGCCGACCCAGTTTGGCTGGGCCTTGCCTCGGGCCAAACTTGGGCGGGCTTGACTATTTTTTTTATTTTTTAAATTTTTTTTCAAAATTTTATTATTTTTCACTAAAAAAGACATTGGGCCTCAAACGGGTCAGGCCTTAAGTGAGCCTTAAACGGGCCAATTGGTTAGGCCCACGAGCCGAGCCAGGCTTCAAAATCATAGTCCAGGTCTAGGCCTAGGGAAATTCTATTTCCACACACCTAATTATCTCAATCTATATCATTTTTTAGTGCACACACTTTATAATTTAATTATTAATTAATTTTCTCAATCTACACACTAAATGTATCAATTATACCCTTCACTCAATTATTGTACACACACCCTCTCAACCCTCTTTCTACACACTTATTCCTCATTCCACACACTAGTACGATTTGGAAATTTGTAGTGTTACAGTGCTACAACAGTCAAAATGAAGACCTAATTGAAAAACACAATCAAAATGAAGACCACATTGAAAAACCAAAAAAGCAATACTAGTCGGCCCAAAAAAAATATACCCAAAAAATTAGACCAAAAAATGAAAATGTGCGGACTAAATTTACAGTAGTTGTGATAATCCTGACCTTTCCTTTGGAAAGATTAGGTAGGAAAAAGATGAGAGTGGAAACAGGGGTAGCAACTAGTGTGAGGGCTAAGGAACCCACGAAAAGCCCTGGAAGATTATCTAACCCTAATGATATCGCACCTTCATCGCGTAATGGAAGAACCACAAATATGCACTTAAAATCTGCAAGTCAAAAATTTTGAAGAACTATAATTACAAGCAGCATGGAAATGCCTAAAAAGCACAATTAAGAATTTCCTTTCGTTTTTTGAATTGATACTGCTGACTGTGAGCTTTCGGCTATAGTTTTTTGAAATTATGTATTTATTTCGAAAATTTACTTTTGAATAAAAGTGATTAGTTCGATAAATTTGTTTTGAAAAAAATAAAAAAGAATCGATAATTGATGTCTGAATATAAGGAAATAATTCTGTAATTGATGTCTGAATATAATAAAATAATTTGGCACTGGTTGTCTGACTAAAAACCAAGAAAGGGAAGGAAAAAAAAAATTTGCACGAAAAAACTAATATTTTCATCACTAATAGAGTATAAACCTAAATATTAAAACAATATGAGAGTATTACTTTGCAAGTAATAAAAGAGTGTAGAGTGTGTAGCAAGTAAAGTGACAATAATAAAAAAATTAGGATTTAGTTTTTTTTTTTTATTCAAAATGTGTACATTGAGATTTTTTTATTTTTAAAAGATATGTACAGAGTATTTTCATATAATATTATAGGTGTTAGTAGATGTCCATTATAGTCATTTTAGTTTAGGATATAATTGTCATTAAAATAATATTTCATTAAGTATATATACTGAGATAATTAAATGTGTGGAAATAGAATTACTCTTAGACCTAGGGGTTTCTGGACTCGGGCCCAAACTGACCAGGGTCACCCCAAGCCTGTATAGCAAAAATAAGGGAGGTGGATACAAAATTAGATAAATATTGCACATCCATCGCCCATACATATTTGCCTCTACAAATCCATCAAACTCATCCACAGCAACCAGCTTGTGTAGGGCTGGGCAACAAACCCACCCGCCCGCACGAACCGCCCAACCCTACCCTACCCGCAGTGCTTTGGGCGGTTTCGATGTAGGTAGGCGGGCGGGTGCGGGTCAAGAAATTGGCAAAAGATCGGGTTCGGGTCGAACCCGACCCGCCCGCAACCCGCAGTTTTTTTTTTTTTTTTTTTTTTTTTTTTTTTTTTTTTTAAGAAAAAATAACTAGTTATTATTATTATTTTTTACATTTTGGATGGATGGAGATAACTAGTTATTATTTTTATTTTTACATTTTAGATGAAAGTAAAATTTATTATATGGGCACTTATATACATTATCATGATCTAATGATATTTAAATTAGTGTTACTAGTTTGACTTTTATTTATACATATAAAAAAAATCATTATATTCTATTAGTCTAGTAGACACAGTTAAATATGATATTTTGAATTGTCATTCTATTATCACATTATTGCATATTAAAAGCTAAACAGTGAAGATTAATCCACTATTAAAATTAATGTTACTAGTTTGACTTTTAAGGGTTTGTTTTTGCATATTTAAATTAGTGTTACTAGTTTGACTTTTAAGGGTTTGTTTTTGCAAGCTAAGGAGGAAGATTAATTACTATCCTCAAACATGGTTCCATATCATCTTATCTAACATGTAGACTATTTATTATGATCATGAATTGTATATCTTGTAATTTAATTTATAACTCTTCTAAAAAAAAAAAAAGTGTTTAGAAAGTAACAAAAAATGTCAAATTTGCTTAAGTTAAAAAAAAAAAAAAAAAAAAAAAAAAAAAAAAAAAAAAAAAAAAAACCTAAACCGCAAACCGAACCGCACCCGCCCGCACAAACCGCGAACCGCATCGCGGGCGGTTGCGGGTCCATTTTTCCCCAACCGCATAAGTGCGGGTCGGGTCGGTTTTGACCCGCACCCGGCCAAAACCGACCCGCGAGCAGCCCTAAGCTTGTGTATGCGTAGAGTCCTATAAGATTACTCACTGTCTCACAGAGCAGCAAAGTAATATCCCTGATAAGTACTTCTCTTACAGGGTTTGATGCCAAATATTGGCTACGGTCAGAACAAACATCCCAAAATGAAGGAAAAATAAGCAACCCATTAGTACCACTAACACTGAATAATTTCTCCCAAACCAAATCAAATTTTGCATATTGGATAAATAGCAATCTTAAATTCAGTGCAAGTGGGAGCTGCAAAACCATACTGAAAATCTTCAGATATAGTAAATTTACAATGATTTGAACCACACCCTATATGCTTCTTTAAGATCCTCTCGTTTTAAGATTTGTTTTTTAACTCCTAAGTAATAAACAAAGTAAGCAAATCCAGAAGCCACATGACACCATAACCTGATCTTCCTCTGAAAACTTTGTATTATTTTACTATCAAGAAAGCACACCAGCTTTTGGAATTGGGATGTTCAATTTATAATCCTAATCTATTCTATTCTAATTAATGGTTTATTACAATTTGAGCCAAGAACGTGTACATCTAATATCAAGTTTCTTCCAAATTAAAAGTTAATAATAAAAAAAATGAAAGTTAAAAACAATTAAAAAAATTCATTTTCACCATAATCAATTTTTCAAGATACGTTTCTGATATAAATTCTTAAAATATATATATATATATATATATATATATATATATATATATGACTAACGCTCTTAATCTGTGCCATGTCGGATTAACAACGAACAATAGAGAATAATTTAAAAAAATTTGTAAATGACATCCGTATGGTACAAGCAGTAAATCACGTGCAACCAACCCAAAATGCACGTGCATTTTATTGATGATGAATCGCCTGGATCATCAAAGGCATCAATCCTCTTCCTTTCCCCAAAATATAAATATTAATGACACACTCTACTTTTATATGAATAATACTTCGTAGTTCAAAAAAGTTGGTCTGAAAGTGACTCGAATGTCTAAAACGATGTCGTTTTTGGGTTTTTTTTTTTTTTTTTTTCTCCTTTTTCTTGCTTTTGAATACAGATAGAGGGAAGAGAAGAGGCAAGACAGAGAGAAGAGAGACAGAAGAGGAAGAGAGAAGGGCCAAGAGAGAAGAAGGAGAAAAGATGGAGGTGGCGGTGCTGGCGGAGGAGGAAGAAAAGGAAGATCGACAAGGTGGAGGCCTCTATCTTCATTGATTTGTTCATTTCTTGATTTATTTGTTTTGGTTTGTGACTGTTTGTCCCCTCTCTCCTCGTCCCTTCCTCCCCCTCCTCCTCCATATCCCTTTCTCTACACTCAAATCCCTTCACTAGCTTTGATTTCTAATTTATATTCAAACCTAGGGTTCAACTTTTAA
This sequence comes from Camellia sinensis, assembly GCF_055761805.1. NCBI lineage: Eukaryota > Viridiplantae > Streptophyta > Magnoliopsida > Ericales > Theaceae > Camellia > Camellia sinensis. Next base: position 70,123,816 of record NC_138972.1, read on the forward strand.
AGCTCCCTTTTTTTTAATTTGTTTTGCCCCAAATTTCTTAAAATAAACAAAACCCAAAAACAATATTTAAAAATCTTGCTTTAATTTTTTATAATTTTCTTATTTTCTCTTGCTTCTGTTTTAGATTCTACAATTTTTTTTTTACAATATTTTTTTTTTTTTTTTTTGGTGGTGATTGTTGGTTGTTGTTGATGATGATGTGTGTTGTTGTTGTTGATGATCTCTAGTGGATCTGGATCTAAAGATGAAGGAAAAAGAAAAGAAAAAAAAAATTGTTGTTGATGATGATGAAGAAGATGTTGGTGTTGATGATTATGATGTGCTGATGAAGATGTTGTTGTTTGATGATAATGACGTGTTGGTGAAGATGTTATTGATGATGATGCCTAGCTCTCTCTTCTCACTTTCTTGTCTCTTCTTCTTCTCTTTCTTTAGAAAAAAAAAAAGAGAAAAAAAAAAAAAAGAAAGAAGAAGAAGAAGAAGAAGCCAAAATGATGTCGTTTTGGACTCAGGCCATTCGAGCCTTATTATTTTCGAGCTACCAATCAAAACTGCCTTTATATATCTTCTCTCTCTTTTTGTTTTTGTTATTCAAATTTTTTATTTCGGTAAATTAAAAATACATTCTTAATGTTGGTTTAAAATATGATTTCGTTCTTTTTGATATTAGAAATTATATTTCATTCCCTTGAATTTTCTAATTTAATAATAAATGGCTCATTTTATTAATAAAACATTAACTCAATTAACAGTTTTTAATAATATCATAAATTTATTTCAATTAATAATTAACATAATTTTATTATTATATAGGAGAGCAGTTATGAATTTTATTTTTATAGTTAATTCTATTAAATAAAAAAAATTAACAATGAGATGTTTGTAATTTTTCAAACTATAAGGAACTGTACGGGAAACAAATATTCATCACCCTCCTTACTCCTTGGATCCAAGCTCCACGTTAATTTGAATGAAGTCGTTCAATCTAAGGACAAAACAAGGGTGGGCTATTCGGCGGGTGGGTTGTCGGAAAAATCCTCCGACGACCAAGTTAGCTTTCTTGAAGAAGAGAAAAGGTTGAGCACTGTAGAGAGAGAAAGAGAGTTGTTAAAGTTTTCTTACCTTTTAAAGTCTACTCGCGCCTCCTTTTCTAGGCTGGCCATGCAGTCCCAAATTGAGCGTGCACTACCTCTGTTATGCTTTGCTGGACGTGTGGCTATATTGTCCTCTCCATTCCTCACACGTGTATATGCCAGTACTGCAAAACAGTATTAGCCAAACCACCAAACAGTATTGACGCATAGCAAGAGCAAATTCCTCACCCTTTGTAATTGGTCCACGTTGAAACCTTGAACCGAGCAAACTCTTGTGGCACCAAAACGTTAACCTAGAACATTCCTTAGCCGAGTTGAACCAAGTCGGTATTCTTTCAAACCGATCATTGATGGGTACGTCGATCGTCATCTCGGCTCACACCATAGCCCAACACATGCCACTCATCCCTCGTGCCCAACCTATGTCGAGTTCAGTCCGGTTGATCTGGCGGTCCTGACACGGTTTTGTCAACCGCGATGCCCAAAGGAGCGTGGCCCAACACCATGTTCAGTGTTGGTATAGACCAGTCTAACATGGCCCAACACCATGTTCAGTGTTGGTTTTGCTCGGACCAACACCACATTCCGTATAGGTATAGCTCGGCCCAACACCACATTCCGCATTGGTGTTGCTCGACCCAATGTTTGGCATAAATCTCCCTCTCAGGAACAATCTATGTTTTAAACAAATTTCAAAGAGTGTATTTGTAATTTACTCTTTTTATTTTGTCACAATTCAAAACAATAGGAGGATTGTGAAATGTCTTTTTTGTATAATACACCAAAAAATAAAATGCAGAAATATGAGAGAGACAATCATGTGCATCCCAATATATGTATTTGGTACATCGGAATAGAATGCAAAAATAACAAAGAAACAAGCAAAAAAGAAGGCAATACCAAGGTTCTAAAAATCGGCCGGTACTTCGTACCGGAAAATGGGAGGGCCGCGTCGGATACTCACCGGTATACCGGTGAGATTGGATTTCACGTCCGTATCGGCCGATTCCCGACACGTATCAGCCAGAATCCGATACATACGACGATACAGTCCGATACACGCCGGTACGAATGAAAATCAGTACCGAAAACCTGCAAGATCTAAGCTTCTTTGGGCTATGGAGTTCACTTGATCTTCAAGCTTCTTCAAAGACGGTTTGTGTCCCTGAGTTGCAAGTTATAATTTGTGTTTATGCTCTGTTTTTGGTGAGTTGTTGATGCTCTGTTTTTTGGAACCATTGCTGTTGCTGTGGGTTTGGTCTCACCAATAATCAGAAATATAGAGAGAGAGAGAGAGAGAAGAGGCAAAGAGATAGAGAAGTTCATGTATGGCTCCAAAGAAGAATTTCGGGGTGAGAGAGAGTGGAGGCCGAGAGAGTGAGAGAGATAGAGAGAGCCCCCCCTGTTTTGTTTTCTCTTTTCTTCTACACTACACCACCACTGTTTATATTAATATATATATATATATATATATATATTTCTACTGAGCAGAAGAAGGGGAAAAAAATAAGAAAAATACATCTTCAATCCAATATGTCAAAAGTTGGATTAGTGGAAAGGTTTGTTATTGGTTTTTATTATTTATTTATTTATTTATTTATTTTGGTGCCATGTTTTTGTACTATTTTTTTTTATTTTTTTTATTTGTGTCTTGTTTTGGTGTAGATGTTTAAGATTTAGAATTTTTTTTTTTAAAGAGGTTTATTCTAATTAGATTTTTATTTTTATTTTAAATATTTTATTGTGACTAAAATAAATACATATCATTTAGTTGAAAATGATATTGCAAATAATTAAAAGTTATAATTGTGACTAAAATAAATACATATCATTTAGTTGAAAATGAGTCAAAAGTGCTCCTACATATCAAGATTTTGATTAAAATGTGACAAATTAAGGCTAAAAGAGTAAAAAAATGCATAAAATTGAGTTTTAGAGGGATTGCTAATGATTTTTAAAATTTCACGACCGCGACACTCGATTCCCGATACGTACCAGCCGATACTACCGATACCGAGACTCCGCGATCGATACCGTTACGTTACCCGATACCGCGATTTAGAACTATGGGCAATACAGAGGCTAGATCCTTCGATATGTCATCCCAATCATATCTGCCACTATTTGGCTCCTAACTACATCAAGTGGGTCCTCCACTACCACCGGTTGTTTCGTTCGCTCAGCGCCCATATTTGCAAGAATATCAGCGCACTTATTGCCTTCGCGCAAGATATTGCAAATGCACCTACAGATCAAGTGCCTTGAGTCTTCAACAATACTGTGGAAAGGGCATCTTTGAGGTGGTCCTTCATTGAGTAGTTCTTCAGGCGAAGTTGAATCAGCCTCAACTATTACTTCATACAAACCATTCTCCAGCACGATCGTTAACCCTCAATATATGCTCCACATTTCAGCTTCCAAACTTTGACATGACTCGAGTCCCCGACACTCCACAAAGCCACACACCTGTTTCATCTTTGAAGACCCCTCCAACCCCACCTTCTCCTGGATCAACTCAAGCGCATCCATCAGTATTGAGCTTGATCTTACCTGCAAGGGGGAATCCAATTAACCAAAGTAAGACATGGTCTATCAAAATTTAAAGCAATAACAAGTGTAACTTTTATCACAAAAAAATATATATAAAAATTTTTACTCTTCATAAGAGTATAACTTTAATTATACATAATTTTAACGTTCAGTTTGTATTATGAATTTAGATAGGAATTTAGAAAGAACAACAAAAAAGGTGTGTGAGAAGTTTAGATCATGAATTTAGATAAGAATTTTTATTATTTTTTTTTATTTTTTTTTTTAAAGGATCATGGATTTAGATAGAAATTTGAAAAGGAGAAAAAAATTCACTCACATTTTTCCTTCTCCTTTATAAATTTTTATTCAAATCTATGATTCAAACACAGTTTAAGGGTGTGCAACATAATTTCACCATTCATAACTTTCACCACAAGAATCTTGACTTTCCCTATGACGCACGTCATAACATTTTTCCTTTAAGACTATGTTTGGATCATATATTTAGGTAAAGATTTTGGAAGAGAAAGCAAAATAAATGAAATTTAGTTATATTTCATTTACATTTTACCCACTTCTTTCTTTTTTATTTTTTAAATTTTTATCCAAATTTATTATCCAAACACAATCTAAAATATCATATGTGATAAATTTGTCTATAAGAAAAAAATATAAGATTAGATTCACCTTTTGAGGCATTCACATAATTCATGTTTAGTTGAGAAAAATGGCTCATATTATAAAAAGAGTAAATTATGCAAATGGTCACTGTAATTTATATAATGTGTCAATTTGATTTTTATTGTTTTAATTTGTTCGATCTTACCCCTTAATTTAACGTATTGTATCATATTGGTTTAATAAATAACAGCTGTTAAGTTTGGTAGACAAAAAGTTGTCACATGTTGAAATGATCTTATAATTTACACGATGTGTCAATTTAGTCCTTATTATTCTAATTTGCTCAATTTTGACATGGATCAAATTGACATATCGTATAAACTACAAGCACCAACTGACACATTGTCTAAGTTTCCATCCACCAAACCTAACGGCCATTATTTATTGGACCAATATGGCACAATTCGTTAAATCAAGGGACAAAATTGAGCAAATTAAAACAACATAAACCAAATTGACACATTATATAAACTACAAGGACCATTTGCATAATTTACTCTATAAAAAATGAAAAATGCTAGTGACCCCAAAAGTTTTACCAAATTTTCTAGTATTACTCATAAAAAATAATGCTATAATCACTATATTTATATAGAAAATGCTATAAGTTTCAAATTTTCTACCAAACAAACGACCAAATATCTCACATGTATGTAGAGTCCGCAATTACCCTATTTATATATCACATTTAGTTAACTATGTGATGTGCCAGTATTGATAAGAAACATGAGCAATAAGATTCATGCAACGAATACAATTATGACAAATAACATTGTAAACCCAATATGACATAAACATACTCATTATAACATTACTATGAATTCAACCTCTATATGATCAATTTTTTTTACCTAGTGCATCCCCCCCTAGTTTATAATCAAATCGAGATGAGTAGTAGATTATGCAAACTAATATTATTTACTTCGGAGTTAAATTCAAACAAGTTTACTATGAATTCAACCTCTATATGATCAATTTTTTTTACCTAGTGCATCCTCCCCTAGTTTATAATCAAATCGAGATGAGTAGTATATTATGTAAACCAATATTATTTACTTTTGAGTTAAATTCAAACAAGTTTTAATTAGGCCAATCCCGAGTCGAGCTAAATAAACCAAAATCGAGTCAAAATATAAGTTATTTAATTAGGCCAATCTCAAATGAGTATCAATCAAGTTGAGTAGTTTGGTTATGGGAACAACTTCTCTCTAGCTGGAATTCCAAACTATAGCGTAATGTTGGGCCTCTATGAATCCACCACAAAGCCCACATCGATGATTTGAACATTTCAATGAGTAGAACTCGTCGAATATTTCATTCCTGTAAAAAATCACGTTGATCAGATATGAATAGCCACTTGATCAAATCACATTTGTATAAACAAATTATTTGTAGTATTGTAGTTACCATTGACACAAATTTAATTTGATCAAATGATTATCGATATCCAATCAACGTGATTTTTTCAAAAATAAAGCAATCAATTAGGTCTACACATTGAACGATTCTCATTATCGATGTAGATTCCATGGTAGGCCCACAGAGCCCAACAACACAGTCCAGTCCGATTTCAAACTAAAGAAAAGCCTGAGTTTTTGGTCATTTATAGTACGTATTACCAAATCGAGACATATAACCTAACTGAGCCTAGCAATAAATTGTTCAAACTTTATTTTAAAACAAAACTTTATTTTAGAACTAAATAAATTTTAAAATGTATTTAACTTTGATTTAATTATACAACAAGTTAATGTCAAAACAAACTTTTAATGTGCCGAACTCGAATTGCTTGCCCTAAATGACTTTGCCCATTTTTTTTCACTACATTTAGAATAATCTCTACCACAGCAGACCCCAGCATATCTCACTACTGTCTTCTCATTTCAGAATTGCCTTCAAAGCAAAAGCATCATAACAAATATATTGAAATACAAAGTAAAAAATCACATATCTATAGGTACAAGGGAAACATTACAACCCATAACCAGCTCTCTTCTGAAAAATTGTGAAATTTCACAATGAAGATATCATAACATCCTTTCAACCACCTAATTGTACAAACAATTTCAATGGCTAACTACTTACCCTTCCCACAGTATACCGGGTACTTTTAACATTATCCTCGGCTTTTATTCGTTCACACAGTTTCAAAAAATCATTTACATTGCCGCTTATTAAAGCTCTGGGCAGACGACAGTTTTGTCAGCAAAGTTCTCAACCTCCTCGACCCCGTCCCAGTTCTTAAAACACCATATTTCTCACTCTCCAAACCCGGACACGTACCATGTGACTTTCCAATTTCATCCTTAGAACACCAACCCCCATATGAGAATTGTCCACGACGCCTCTTGAGAAGATCGCGGTCTATCTTGTTAAGGACCGGGTCATTTTGCTTGAATTTCCTGGCGAATGGACGGCTACTTAGGACCATTCTTCTGTAATCTTTGAGTCCGAGGGACCTGGGATGTTGCTTTGGAGGATTATCCCAAGTGATGTAATGTAGATCGTGGTTCACCGTGGTGTTCTTGTAGTCCTGGGAGTTGCATATGAGGGTCTGGAAGTATCCCTCCGGAGAGGAGACAAAATTTGTGTAGTAGAGGAGAAGAGTCCTTGGTAGGTTGTCCCAACCAACTAAGCAGTACTCTGCAAATGATCTTGATAGTATTGTCCAAGCTGAACCTGCAAATATTGATGTGCAAATTAGCGAATCTGCATTTTTCAACTAGGCCTGTCAACAGATTGGATTTAATCCAAATCCGATACAATAATCCAATAAAATTTGAATAGATAAATCCAATAAAATCTTGGTTCGATTATTGTTGGATTGGATTCAGATAATCCAATCTGATTATCAATTTGATCTGATTTTCATTCTTACATTTTATATGTATACACACGACTATTATATTTTTAAAAAATGAGCACCAACTAGGGAAAAAAAAATTAAGAAAGTGAAATTCTAATTGTAATTATAAAAAATCAAAAAAAAAAAAAGAGTATTATAATAAATTAGGTCAGATTCAGATTACTTGAGATATCATCCGAATCCGATCTATTGACAGGCCAACCACAACCCGCATTAGTTAATCAAATGGTATTCACAACTCAAGCATAGAACAAACACCTTTCCAATTTCTATGAACATAATTCATGGTCAGTACAATTTGTTTTTGTTTGTGATTGCAAAGCAATGTGCTGTTAAGTGCTAATTACACATCCTGCTTCAATTAGTCCAATCTAAAAATCTATATCATTTTTGGACATTTTAAAAGCCAAAAAAGAGTGATAAATAATTTGTCAGTTTCAAAGAGACGATGTCTGTACAAGAAGAAAGTCAAAGTATTCCAACATTCACGTGCGTATTTTTCTTGATCACGGAACCTAAATCACCTATCCATCCGTTTGTGCCCTCTTCAAAATCATAAAAGCTTTGGAGCAATCACTAAGAATTAAAACATCTCCCTAAAATTACACTTAAAGTACGAAACTAGACTTGTTTTAGTTGACAAGGGTTAAACATGTTAATCTCAGCTAGAATGATTTTGAGATCTTCCTATGAAGCACGGATACTTCAAAAAGGGTGACGTATCCGTATCGGATACTTATCGGATACTGATACTCCTCGAATACTCGCGGATACGTATCGGATACTTCTTAATCAATTTTTTATTAATTTTGAAGTATCGGATACTTAATTTTGAAGTATCGGATACTCGAAGTTATATATTACTTATAATATTTTGTTTAGTTCTTTGATAAGAGGAATATAGTGAGAGTTAAAGTAATAGAATTTGTCAAATTGATGTATCCTTGTTGTCTCTCTCACTTCTCTCTCACTTTTTCACTCTCTCACGCTTCTTCTCTCTGCTCTCATTCTTTTTTTGGTGTTGGTATGTAAAGATGATGTTTAATTTGCATTTGCATTTGCTTTGCTTTTGCTTTTAGTTTTTGGATGTTTTATGAATGTTTGAGCACTTTTAGGTTAATAGGAATCCCTCTCCTTATTTATTAATTTACTTTAAGTTTTATGTTCATGCATATTACATTATTAAAATTATATAATAAAAAAAAAAAAATTATGAATGTATCCCCGCTGTACCCGTATCGTACTTTTTCAAATTTTGACATATCGCCATATCCACATCCCCATATCACCATATTCGTATCCGTGCTTCCTAGGCTATCATTGATGACTTAAAAAAGTATATTTGCTGAAATTTTTATTTAAGAATGGTTTTTTGGCTTTAGCTAAGGTCTTGTGATATTCAATGATGAAGGGGAACAAGTTGAAACTATTGACCTTGAAGACTCTTAGTTTTATAGAAATCTTTCTTCTTTATCAAGTTATCTTTTGCTTTAGGTTTTATTTTTATGCATACTGCATTACTCAAAATTGTTAAAATAATATTTTTTTTGAACGTATTCCCGTCGTATCCGTATCCTAGTTTTTCAAATTTTGTCGTATCGTCGTATCCGTATCGTATCTGTATCCCGTATCCGTATCCGTATCCGTGCTTCCTAATTATCCAAATTCAATATGATATGGTTGTTGAGCTCAATTTGGTGTGAAATTTGGTTATGAAAAAGGGAAATTGTAGAGTTAATAGTGGTAGCTTAAATAGTTAGGTAGGGTGATGAAATGCTCCAACAAAGTATTCAACTAGGTCTTTGATGCAGATTGTGACATAAATGAGCAATTGCATCAATCACCAACCAAACATATGACTAAATGCACTAAGCCAAAGAAAGGGTTTATGCCAAAATGTTGGATAATTAGTCATCAACTCAGTTGCTTATGTGAAAAAACATACATTCAATGAAACAAAATCAAATGACTCATCCAAGAATTGGGCTTCCTAGGGAGCTTCTTTCCAAGTTTGATTTGGTGGCCCAATTCATTAATGTGGGGCTTATAAAGTAATTTCCAATTGCTTAACATTTGGGTAAACCTTGACCCACTTTCAAGTTTCAACCCCTGCTCTGATTCAACTACTTTTAGTACTGTCTGTGGGCATTAAAATTGTACTACGGAGTTTTACTCAACCCTCGTCATCATTTCAAGGCAATTATTAATAGGTCCTGCTTATAACAGCTTTAAGGGTTGTCCATCAACACTACAAAATACTAAAATATTTATAATTTCAAAAATATTTTTATACATTTTAATACACTTTGATACATTTTTTATACATTTTTTTTTTTAACACTAACGACAGTCTATGGGTTATTTTTAACATTTTCCATCATTAATTTACCACCAGAAGTTGGGTATTGTTTAGCATTGGGATTAAGATGATGTTTATTTTGAAAATAAATAAAAGATATGTAAAATATTTTAAATCTGTGAAATATCTTTTTTTTTTTAATTTTATTTTTTGTACACCCTAAGTTTAAAATAAAGAAAAATAAAGCTGACACAAGAATCGTAACAACAAGAAATTATTCAATACTGTAAGAGCAAGTCTAGGTGATCCTCCAAAATAATAATTATTAGTCTATATTATGGGCCGTATTACTTTTGTGTTAGAAGTATAGAAAACAAGTGTCAAAAACACACCACCCAAAAAAATGAAACAAAAGATAAATAAACAGTACATTAGAGAGTATGAATAATGCTTGGGACCCCTTTTGGGGGTCACTCCTTACCCCTTTTGTCACGTGACGGGTGGTGATTGGAGGAGTAGGAAAAAAAAGAAAAAGAAAAAGAAAATGTAATCAATGAGAAAGAGAGGGATCAAAGGGGTGGAAGGAAAAGGGGGATGAATCATTGTTGTAGAGAGTATATGGTAAATATTTATTAGCACCAAACTGGGCCCTTAAGGATACGACATACATGTATTTTGATTTTATGCCATTGTCACATCATGATGGACCTTTTTCAAAGAAACCCATAAATTTTATTTTATTTTCTTTCGTCCATAAAATAAAATGCCATATACATGTTGTACTATGTACTTGGCACATTTATATGTCTGTATACCCACCAGAACTTCACATGCTATTGATAGGAAGTGTGTGTAAAGTCACTTTGTAAAAAAACACCCTGCACATAACTTTAAAAATAGCTTAATCAAAAATATAAAAATAAAAATCAATATGAATCTTTAAAAAAAAAAAAAAAATCAATAAACACATAACCGACAACAACAAAACTAATCACAAGAAATATAAAATTATTTCTTTTTTATGACAAGTTCTGCTGAACGACAATTTGTTAACACTTAATTTAGGCCTCGCGTGGGGTATTTTAAAAAAGTCAAAAAATTGAAAAGTTAAAAAATTATTTAAAAAATTAAAAAGTTATCACTATGCATCAAAAAAAATATTAAAAAATTAACTTTACACAAAATTAATTTTCAGACAACTCTAACGTCCCACAGGCAGAGCTGACTTTTTGAAAAAATTGCACTTATTTAGGTGCACAAATAACACGGTAATGTTCGGTCTGTAGGAGCCCATCACGGGTCCCGTTTTAATAATTTGAACCGTCAATTTGTAGAACTCGTCGAATACTATATGCCTATAAAAAATCACGTTGATCGAATATGGGTAACTATATGATCAAATCAGTTAAAATTTATAAAATGGATGGTGTTATAGTTAACGGTTGAAACAAAACTAATCTAATCACGTGATTTTTTACAAGCATATAGTACTCAACGAGTTCTACACATTGAACGATTTTTATTAGCAAAATGGGACCCACGGTGGGCCCCCACGGGCCGAACAACACCTCCAATTCAATGCTCGAAAAGGAGGGAATCATCTCTCAACCTACACTCTGCACGCGCTGTCCTGAATTCATCCCACCATACCGCCTATTCCATCCCAATCTTCTCCTATACACTAATTTATATAATTTTTTAATACACATTTTTTCATAAAAAGTTGAAAAGTAATTCCAAACAATCATATTTTTTCCTCAACTTTTTAGTTCGAAAAGTCAAAAAGTACACTTATTTAGGGCACCCCAAACAACCCCTTAACTTTTATTAATAATTTGTTAGTCATATACATAAAAAATAATAATAATAATATTTATATTGAAATGTATATTTTCTTCTTATTTTATTCTTCTATTTTCACACTGTTTGTAGTATTTCTATTCTTTTAACTTTTCTAAAAGAATAAACAAAAAAAATAATAATAAACAAATAAAATTACCTGTATAGAGCTTGAAGGATGTTGGGAGAGACCTCTGTTTGATAACCCACCAGATCTCTGATTTATTGAGACTATAGAGAGCTGGGTCTATTATTATTGGTTTTCCTCTCTTATTCCTGCAAAAGATTTGAACAAAAATACTAATTTTCTCACCCAAAATTTGAAAATCATATCTGTAGTACCTAAAAAAATTTGGGAAAATCTCATACAGTTTCCAACCCAAGTGACTGCTATGCTGTATGAAATTGAGATCTTTTGGCAAAGCAGAGAAAGCATGAATCAGATCTGAGATTACACCCAAAAAAAAAAGGTTCATCAGATTATCTCATCATAGATGTAGAAAAATTAAAATAAATATAGGAGGAATTGTGTTTTAGTGAGAAAAAAAAAATTCAAAATAATTGTAAAAATATAAAAATACAAGTGGGATAAGGTCACAGTTTTCACTTATACTAAAACACAAATTACTTGTACTTTCATGTCCGTAATTATTCTAAGTTTTTACCAATTCTCCCAAAAACATAAAATAATTTTCCACCCCACATTTTCCTTTCTTTTCCTTAAATCCAAACATAAACTAGGAGAACACAAAAACAAACAGAATAATAAGAGGGCACTCACCATACCATCTTGGGTTACTAAGGGATAATCAGAGGCACTAAGATTGATGAACCAATCCCATTTAGCAGTCCTCAAAAGCATAGACATTGCATGAAGAGTAGTAGCAAGCATGGTTGGACCTCTATAGGTCACCAAATTGGGTTTTCCCACAATCCAAACATTACCCAATTGGCCAAAAACTGGCTCAGAAGACACAAACTTAGCAATCTCCAAATGCTCACTCACAGGAGCACCAGAGTCCACATGAATCAAGTAGTAGTTCCCAGGATGATACAGTGCAAGAATCAAACGTTTGAGCTTGTGGGAATCACCTCTGGATGCGGAGATCAAGTAGGCAAAGGTCACTGGATAAGGCTTAGCATAGCTGGGAATGATGAAGGTTTTGCTTGGCTTGAAAATGGTGAGTTGGGTTGGGATGTAGAGGAGAGAAAAGATGATTGAAGTTAGGATGATGAGAAAGATTGTGAAAATCTTGATACCCATTGGAGTGGGAGTTTGTTGCAGCTTGCAAAGAGCATTGGACAGAGAGAGTAGTTGGGGTGTAAAAAAAAAAGGTTAGAGAAGGGAAGTTAAGTGTGGTGATTATTGGAGGCTTGAAAAGGGTTGGAGATAAAAGGTGGGGGTTGGGGGGAAGAGTGTAGATGAGACATATTGGAGTGGTGCCTTTCTTCTAAGGGAAGGGCTTCATGTGTCACTCACTATTAAGGGTTGGTGCTATATGCTTTTCTTACCATGTATTCCTTCCCACACTTTCTTAAAAAGAGAAAAAGGGGTTGTCTATTTTATTTATTCTTTGGTTAGTGGGTTACACACATATGACATTCACATATAGACATTAGAACATCTCTACTGGGGCATGGATAGATTTTTTTTTTTTTTTTTTTGGAAAAATTATATAAAAAAAAATCAGACAGTTTTAAAATAATTATATTATAGATAGAATTTTTTTTTTCTTTTCTTTTTTTTTTTTTTGCAGTCTAATAAGCAGAAAAGATTTGCAACACAAGAGACTTGTACTACTACAAAAATGAGAATATTTACTCAGTCTTGCTAAAAAGCAATTTCTACTCTTTTTTTTTTACAATAATTTTATTATGTTTTTATCATAAATCTTTAATTAGAACATAATCCAATGGTTAAAATTTAAAATTGAAATAAAATGATACTTTTTTTTAAAAAACTATACATTTTAAAAATATTGTCATTTTCTTTTATTTTAAACTTAAATTGTTAAATTATAATAGCAAAATCATTACTGGAAAAAAAATAATTAAAAAAAAAGGACAAAATTGTAATCCTTCCATTGGAAATTATAAAAAATATGTGTTAAAATGAACACAAAGGCAAAAGTGAATCCCAATTTTACTTTTTTTTTTTTTTGGTTTGAACGATCCAATTTTACTTGTTAAGTATTAGCTATTTTAATAACTGCAAAGATGCTGAAATCGACACAAATTTAACAAAACAATGCAACACTTTACCCCTTTTTATTCAACCTGAAGTCCCACCCTTTTTATCCAAACATTCTTCTCTTAAGCACTACTATATTCTAATCACATGGGTTCACTACAATGTTAGCCATAGCAAATATAGAAAAATGAATTTGCTCCACACTGAGACTGGGTCAAGAATACACATTATTTGATTGTTTCAAAATTATGAGTTTCAGGTTTAAAAAGTGTATTGATCTTATTTAAATTTGTAAACTTGACAATATTACATTAATTAAAATATATATTTTGTTCACACACTTTAGAATTTGTTCACATACTTAAAATACATAACCTCCACATACTAGGTTGAATTATTCGATCCAAAAGAGAAAGAGCCCCTGTACTAGTAAGGGCCAAGAGATAAATTTTCTGACTCTAACTAAGATATTTATTCTACTCTTCACCTGGCGATTTCCTAACTACTGAAAAAAATAATTGACTTAGCCGGAATCACAAGTTTTTAACTGTCTTACCAGCTTCATTAGAACACCAAAAGTTGGGAAAATGTTTAACTATTAACGTCTTATGCATTTACTAAACTAAACTATTAGTCCAGTCTGATGATATGGGCCTAGCCAGGTTATGACCATGAATATCTAAAGCTTTCAATACATGCTCAAGCTACACACTAATAACTAAAAGATTGGGAGCTCCATTGCCAAGTTAGTAGTCCTAACTTTTGCATAATCAAATTTTTTGTGAATATGCAAAGTTGCCTCTCAAGTCAATTACTTTTCTTATGGTTTTCATGGTTACATTTATATATCTATATTAGAATTGAGTTGGGCTTTCTCTTCAACCTATGTATGGACTAGAGAGTCCAGTCTGAGATTTCAGTTCGTGCTACACCGGCTCTTTTTGTAAATTAAAGGTCTAAATTTTGTCCACTTATTCGAAACTCAATATTTGATGAGTTTTTTAAAATTAAAAAAAAATCCAACCTAATATTAAATGGGTCAAAAAAAATAAACAAAATTTAAACTTATTAATTTTTTTAGAAGAAATTACAATACAGTGGAACATAAAAGAAAAATTACAAAAACATGTGAGATGCAAGTGATTCTATAATAAGGTGCATGTAAAAAGTTGTGGGGTGCAAGTGTGATTCCCTCCATATTTGTGTAAAAAATAATTTTTGTGTCCCACTGACATATAATTTCCCCATTTTTAAAGGGTGATTTGATCAAAACTCCCTCAAAATAAAACTTTAATATATTAAGAACAAGCACAAAAATAAATAAATAAATAAATAAACCTTTAAAAGTCCAACATAAACTACTATTACTAAAATATCCTTAGTGACTAATTTAATATTTTCAACTTTAAAATGATATAACTTTTAATTTAGATGTCACCTTTTAGTAAAATTAATATTTGTATAATCATCTACTCAAGATCTATCAAACAAGATGAAATTCTTTTTAAAAAATAGTAAAATTTTTACTATCAAAATTAACATCAACATAAAATTTTACTCTGTCTCACAATAAAATTTTTTTCTGATTTACAGTAAATTTGAACTTTTAAATAGTAAAATACTATTATTATCACTAAACATCATAGTTATTAATAAACAATTACAAAAACATAACTTTAACAAAGTAAAATAAAATAATAATTTTAATAAAGTAAAATTTTACTATTAATTTAAAACAGAGCATCAGCAAATAAATAACATATTATATATTATCATAGCAAATCAAAATAAAATTTTACTATCACTTTTAAACAAAATATCAACAAATAAAACACTTGATATATATATATATATATATATTATCAAAGAAAATCGAAATCAAAATAATCTAATAAATGACAATTCAATCAGATTATTGTTTACATATTATCAACAATCAAACAGTGATTTGAAACTCCAACTCTAACACGAACAGTGATTAATACAAACTCAATCAAACTCTCATGCTCTGTAAACTCGATCGAACTCTTACGCTCTGCAAACTCCCAACTACAAACTGTATGGACTGCAATCGATGAAGGATTTTGTCAAGGAAGGAACGATAGCTTTGATGTTAATCCTACTGAGAGATTTAATTCAAATCCCTTAGATACATATGGAAGGATAAAATTGTCCAAAAAAACAGAAATTTATTTGTTTGTTCGTCATGAAATAGGCGCCTTCAATTCAGAGAGTTTATGAAGTAAAAATTTTTGGCTGTTCTTTTACTAAAAAAAGACTCAATGAAAAGATTTTGGCCAAACAAAAAACACTTTTTTTAAATGCTAAAATGGCACAATCTAGAAGTTCCAATTAGACTTGCAGTTCATGCCACTATGGGTGCAAATGAATAGTCATTCGTGTACAAGTTTGAGCTCGGCTCGGTAAGAGTTTGTTTGAATTCGGTTCGTTAATTTTTTTTTTTTGTATTCGAGCTCGAGCTCATTAGACTTTTAATAAACAAGTCCAAACATTCTAAAGCTCGGCTCGTAAATTCGGCTCGTTAGCTGGCTTGTTTAATATTTATTATTTATATATTAAATAATATAAAAATATGTATAAAAATTAAGAAAAATATGCTATTTATATATTAAAAAAATATAAATGTAAATAATAATTTACTATAGATAGTACATTTACATAATAGCGGTAGTAGCTATTATTATTTTAGTAAAATATGGACTTTTTTTTAGTATGTTTATATATATTGTATATATAATTGTATAATCAAAAATTTAATTGTAACTTTAGTCTCACATGCAAGTTTGAATTTATAATTTTTTTGGCTCGTTAAGGCTCGTGAAAAGGCTCGAGCTCGAGTCGAACCTAAGCTAACTTGGCTCGAGCTCGGTTTGTTAATTTTTTATTCAGCTCAAGCTCGTTAAAATCTTAATAAACAAACTCAAACATACTAAAACTCAGCTCGACTCGGCTCGGCTGGTTTGCAACCCTACATACCACCATTCTCCATTTTGGGTGACCTTATTGTCTCCAACTGTTGTTCGAATTTTATGTCAATGAATAAAAGAAAATATATATGTATAGAAAATATACTAAGAATAGAATTGCAGGTTCAGATTTAAGTGATATATTATGGAAATCTATATATATTATATAAGTATAAAAGGGTTTCTAACCCATAAGATCTCTAAGAACTCTAAGCTTTTAATCTAAATTTCATAATTTTTTGAGTTTTAAAAATTAAAAAGAAAAAATCTTTTATTGACTAACTCATATTCAAGAAATAAATAAATAAATAAAAATCAATATCTCTTGATTTATGACTTTCAAATGTAAAGTATATCAAATCTATAAATAAATAAATGAACAAAATTCAAATTTGTGGGTTACCAAATATGGAAAGAAATCTATTAATTTAAATTTAAAATTGACACAATATAAATTTAAAATTATAATGATCTATCCCATGATCTATGAGTTTTAAATATAAATTTAAAATTATCATAATTAACTCATAGTTTTTATATTTAGGAGCAATAAGAGTGACGTTAAGATTATTTATATATTTTACAAAAGAATACTTTAAGAAGAAATATTATGAGAATTTTAAAATCTCATACAAAATCTATATACTATTATAATTGCAAAACATTGTCATCTTATTAAAGTTTTAAGTTGCGATTCTTTTTTAATTTTTAATTTTTTAATTTTGTTTAATTTTTGTTAATATGTGTCACAATATGATTGATCTATAAATTAATTTTATATTCTTTAAATAAAATTTTAAATTTAGATTCTTCCTTAAAATATGTTACTAAAATAAGATCAATATTCATTCCTTAATTTATGCATCGTTTATTAAATTAAAAAATAAAATTTTAAATTTAAATTATGTTATTACAATTAAAATGAAATCAATATTCACGGGTCATAATGATGTGTCATAATATTATTGGTCTAAACATAATGTGTTATTAAATACACGTATTCAAATTATTAATCGCTATTAAAAGTTTATATTTTTATTTTTTGTCATTTTTGGTTTTAAATTTTATAAATAAAAAAAATTATATCTTTCTAAACTATAAGGACTTAAACAATATTTTTTTTAATACTAATATATTTTTTTAACAAAAGACAAAAATATTAAGAAAATGAAAACAATTGCCAAACATAGTGGATTCTAATAGTTTTTTTTTTTTTTTAAATCTCAATTGTCGATTAAACAAATTAAAATAGAAAAATAATTTTTTTTTGACTTAAATAGTTAAAAAGTGGCTTTGTTAAAATCAAATAGAAATAAGTATTTTTTTTTTCTATTAAAAGTGATAGTTTGTAAAACTTATTTTTTTATATAATAAAATAAAGGGTCATGCTACATCCCCTAATTTTTGGCCCCCTAATCCCCCTAAATTTCAAACCAAGGCAAAAAAAAAAAAAAAAAATGCCCAAAACGACGTCGTTTTGGACATTAGGGGGATTAGGGAGGGCTTTTTTAGGGGGACAAATCATTTTCCTAAAATAAAAAAGGGTGAGTTACACGCGATAATTTATTATTCCAGCAATACTACCCACACTTTTACCCATAATGATGTGCTAAGGGAGTTGGGCCCCACGTCATTAAGTATATAGTAAATCAAGAGTTGACACATATGATATCACATCATTATGGATACAATTGTAGGTGTTTTTTTGTGAGTTTCAAATATTTTTCTTATTGTTTATCTAAATTTTTTTTATCACTTGCAAAACATGGTGGATCCTGGTTTTTTTTTTTTTTTTTTTAATCTCAATTGTCAATTAAACAAACTAAAATTTAAAAAAAAATGAAAATTTTTTGGCTCAAATTGTTAAAAAGTGATTTTTGCTAAAACAAATAGAAATAAATGTTATTTTTATAATAAAAGTAATGGTTTGTGAAATATCTTTTTTTTATTTTAAAAAAAAGAGAAGGGATTATAGGTGATAATTTATTAGTCATCTATAATTACTTTCAGATCAAATAAGAATACCATTCTAAATTGTCTTCTTATCTTCTTCTTTTTTTTATCCATATACTTTTATTTTATAAGAAATTTAATTTTATTATATTTAAATATTTTATTGTAACTCTTGAATTAAAAATAATTTTTAAAAAATCATATTTAAATGATTTTATGCCATTATAAAATGAATTTTTTTTTAATATCAACTTATTCGATGATCCCTTTCTAAAAGGTATATTTACTTTTGTTCATTAATATTAAATCTTTAATAAATTTTATTTATTATTAAAAAAATAATTTTATAAATTTATATATACAATTTTGTTTCGATTGCTCAAGTTATTAGGTGTTTCTACCCAAGTCCATTCAAATTTTTTCAAATTTTTGAATTTTACATAAGATCTCACCAAATTAATAATTATGTTGCTCAATCTTTAAAACTTTACAAGCTTGACTCGAGTTGCCTGGGTTCAACTCATCCAAATTTACAACTTTAGCAAGCAGGTTGAAAGTTACATGATTGAAGTTGTCACAAATTAAAAATTGATACATAAATTGTGATAAAATTATAAAACTTAAATTATAGGTTTTAATATTTTTTTATTTTTATAATTTACATATAAAAATCTAACTATTTATATTATTTTTCATAAATATATTTTATTAATTTTTTCACATTCCGTGTATGGTATGAATTTTCACTAATTTACATTTAAAATGAATCTGAGTAACACAATAGTTTTTTTTTTTTCATATAAATATTTTGTGTTTAACTTCTGTGTTTGAATTTCACTATCTAAAAAAAACTTCTGTGTTTGAATTCTCTAACCAAATTATTGTACAAACTTGAACATAAATGAATTGGGCTTAGTCAAATTCAGCTACATTCCACTCTCTCAATCAAAACTTAAATACTGGGCTGAAACCCTTATGGGCCAGGTAGGTTGTCCAGTTTGAGTGCACCCCTTTGGGCGCACTTCCAAAAGATTTTAGTGGACTGTGAAAACTTGTTGGTTGGTACAACGAGAGTACTTGTATTATTATAAAAAAATTTACAGAATATTGGTGAAACATCTCTTTTTAATTTAATTTTGGATAGTAAGAGAGTTTTAATATGTGCTTTTTTTAATTACCTAAGGTTATTTTATGAAATTTCTCTATACTCGTATTAGAGAAATTTTGAAATCTTCTTGTGAAATCAAAAAAAATTCTATGTCAAATTTTCTCTGTAAAAATATTGAGGGACCCCAACTACTATAAAAATATTATATATCATTTATCTTATAATATCTTAATATCAAAGATCTTTAAAAAAAATTCCAAAATTTTATTTAAAAACACTTCTTTTTTTTTTTATTCAAAATTTAGAAACATTAATACTGTAATTCATATTTAGATCTCACATTATACCAATTGAGTAATGCTAGACACACCAAAAATGTCTCATGTGGGTGTAAATCCCATACAATGTGAGTTTCATATGAGATATTTGATAAAATTTTTTGAAGTATCTAATATTTTTTATACCAATTTAGGCCTAGTTTGGGAAGACTAAATAAGTACACTTTTTGACTTTTTATGAAATATGGGTTGGGTTTGGGTTGGATTTGAGGTGATGTGTTAGAGAAGTGATGTGACTTAAATAAGATGATATGACTTAAATAAAATAGTAACTTTTTGACTTTTTATCTTTTTTATCTCATGCCAAACTTGGCCTAATCTCTATCTAACAAACACAAATTAATAATAAAAATTTGAAACAATTTATGTGGGACAATAAAACTTTTGTAACAACCAAAAAAGATGTCAGAGCCTATAACTCCATTAAAGAAAGTCAAAAGTTTGGATATGAACGAAATTGACCAATGGCTTCAAATTCCATTCCCACTCTCCCTTGGGACTTATCCAAAATAAAAACCCCACAGTACTTGTCCTATACAATTCTGATTTATTAGTTTTGTAGCTATGAAATCTCCATTTCTACCAGAGAAAAAAATGCTTAATTGATAAAAATGAGGAAGCTTATGAAGATGTAATATTAAGGAGGAATTACACATAAGTGAGAATCAGAAAAAATATTTACAAAAAATTGATAAATATTAAAATTAAAATCATAAATTTTTTTACTTTTTGTAAATATTTTTTCTAATCCCATTAATGTGTAATCTCCCTAATATTAATGTTAGCAAATATTATGCACTCAAAAGAAAATATTTCAAAAATTACCGTCAAAATAAAAATAATAAAATAGCGTTTGGTAGAGTTTTCTAAATATAATTTGATAGTAGAGTTGTATTTTGAGTTTGTGAGTTTTGAAATTATGATTTGAGTGTTGAAAATTTGTTTGGTAAATGAGTTTTGAATTGAGTGGAAAATCTTTAATGTGAGATATGATATTTGATATAAAAATTTACAACTCATAACTAAATACACAACTCAAAGTTCTATTCAAAGTTCATAAAAAATTTTAAAAATTTTGAAATTTTTTTTATTTAAAATATAAAAAATAACAGGTGCCTATTGTAAAAAATAAAAAATAAAAAATAAATAAAAAACTGTTTCAGTCAACCGATCAGACGTCCGATTAGGCTAAATTTTTCTGCCTTGAAAAGAGTTTTAAAAGTGAATCTCAAAACAAGAAGTGACAATGTGTTTGGTGAATTTCTCCAAACACATACTAACATTCTCTTCATTTGACTAGTGGGAGTAGCTATCACATTATTCAACACGCAATTACGTGGTAGAGAGGTTCGTATTGTATATTATAATGTTTGTTAAATTCAATCGACCCACCTCCATCAATTGTGTCATGATCTATTTTACTCTAGTTGACCAATGCACAACATTTTTTTATTTTTTTTTAAAAATTTGTTAGTCCAAACAACCATTACAATTTGAATCTTGCCATGGGTTTCTTCTCCAAACTATTTTAGAAATTTCAATCAAAGTGAGGTCAATTAACTTGATTTGTAGGCATAGAAAATTGCAATAGAAAGTGAATCCACATTCATTTTGGCAACCTTCAATTTTAGTTAAAAAATTATTATAAGTTATGACATTACTTTCTCTATTTTTCTGCACATTTTTTCGTATAAAATCAAAAAATTATTAAAATAATATATTCCTAAACAAGACTATTTGGACTAAATTTATTGTTTATGAATTTTCTATGACTCAATTTATGAGTCTGTACTTTTAGTAGAGAGAATATATAAATACTGCAGTATGCACATAGCTCATTAGACAGTCTTAATCCATGAAAATTAATTCAACTTTATTAATTCTTACCTTTATCATTTCTTAATTATTTTGTTATTATTTTTTTGAAGAGAAGACAATTCAATAGTTAGGTTTGTTGTTAGTAGTTGAACTAGTGAACCAAAAAAATAAAACAAACAACCTAACTCTTTTTCACTTTGCATATCTTTTTCCTTCTTTAATTAAAAGCCCAAACGCACTTCCCGGGAAAATTCTAACTGCATCACGAGGACCACATAGCAATATAATAGGAGAAATTGTAAAGTAGTGAGACAGAAAAAAAAATAGTAATAATAATAATCGCATTAAAAATAAAAATAAAAATAAAAATTTGATAAAATTCTAATATACAGAAAAGAGTTATACTAGACCCAAGGGCCCCGTTTGTTTGGGGTTAGAGCATCTCCAACCACATCCTCTTAATATTTTTTATTCAAAAAGTAAATATAGAGGAGGTCACTATTCATTCAAACTCCAATCAAAAAGTAATTTTTGTTAATTAATAAATATTTAATTTTAAAATTTTTGTAAAACATATTTAATATTATACTCATTTTAAAGGTATGATTTTATACTTTTTATTGATGTCAATTTTATAAAAATTAAATTTACATATTAAAAGTTATTTCGAATATAATTAAAAAATATAGAGTGAATAGTGTTTTAGAGTCTCCTCCATTTTTTCATCCTCCCTCTATATTTGGAGGATCAATTCATCCTCCTCCCAAATGGAGGAGGATATAGAGGATGGGTTGGAGTTATTTTTGAGAGAGGATCCTCCATATTTGAAGATACGAAGGATGGGTTGGAGATGCTCTTATAGGGAGGGGATTGGGTTTGATTGTAAGGAGGGGATTGAGAATAGAGTGTTTGTTTTGAGAGATAGGGAGGAGATTAGTAATCCCTTGGGACTAGTAAGGAGGAGGAAGGTGGATTGGTAAGGAGGAGGTAGAGATGGTATTAGAAAAATAGTGAGGGGATTAGAGATTTTTTTATTTTTTTATTTTTTATATATTGAGAATTTTTTTTAAATATTAATGTTTAATTTTTATATTTTTTATTTATTTTATTATTTTATATAAAAATAATTTAACAATTCCTCACTATTAATCCCCACGCTATCAATTCCCTCACTATCAATCCCCTCCATTCTATCACCCAAAACAAACGGAGAGAAGAAGAATTGATACCATGCACATAAAATATTTTTATCATCATAAAAATACAAATATTCTTTCACTATTCATTGATTTGCAATTTCTCCCAAAAAATAATTGCGAACACTCTTTTAGTACTCTAATAAAGTCACTAATAATGTGATAGTAGACCCGTTTATTGCTTAATCCTTGTTTTTTTTTTTTTTTGATACTCTTAATATATTAATATTATTAATAATTTTTTTTTTAGTGACACGAATCATTATTGGTTTCTCCCATATAATGCACCCTCTCCAACAGGTCACCATTGCTGACATGTCTCCATCGACGTGGCCAAAACTTCAATCCTCACCTCTCCAACCACGTGACCAATTATCATTTTAGATAGAATTTACATTTCATTAATTTTAAATTTATACCTCACCCTCCAGTAAAATTTAGGTTATATTTGACATAAAATTTTTGAGTTAAACTAGTTATAAAAAAATTAAAAAATTAATAAGATAAAATATCATATCCAAACTATAATTATTTTATTTTTTTCTTTCACAAAAATTTTAAAAAAAATAAAATAAAAAATGCATCACAAACAAAACTTTTTAACCTCATATTAAAATAATTAAAAAGTCAAAAAAATTAAAAAATCAACCCATATCCCAAACGAAAGGGCTCTTTTGAAAAGAACTAAAAAAAAGGCAAAAACTAACTTTTAATTTATTTTAAATTCTATCACCTCTTATATTTTTCAAACATATATTCAAAAAAAAAAAAATTAATTTTTGACCGTCTCAAAATAACTTTTTCATCGTCATAGCATTTCTTTAGTTCCACTTTTTTCAAAGAACTACAGTAAGGACTCTGCTTACTTGTTTCACACAATGTACATATATACACATATATACAATGATAATTGTTGAAGAAGACATGGGATTCATGTTTGAGTGTTACAGTTAAAAATTCTCTCATTTCTTGATCTTTTGCTAAATCGTGGCTGCCAAGAAAGTGATAAAAGAAAATTAAAAAAACAAGTCCTCAAGGTCTTCGAACATTTTATACTCAACAAAACACTGCAACATCGCTTTCACAACAATGGCTAGAATCGATGAATTTGCTCCACAGATGGTTCAACTACATACTCAAACTCAAGATCATCCCCTTCCATCAACAACCCCCTTCAAGGTCCTCTCTCTCTCTCTCTCTCTCTCTCTCTCTCTCTCAACCCAATTCTTGTTCTTGGCACTGTTCATCTCTCTTTCATCATCATCATCATCATCATCATCATCATCATCAATCCTCTCTCTCTAAAGATATATATAAGAGAACCCATATCCTGTTTATGATTTTTGATTGTTTGACTAGCTGAATTGTATCCTCTCTCTCTCTAAAGATATATATAAGAGAACCCATATCTTGTTTATGGTTTTTGATTGTTTGACTATCTGAATTGTATGTCAATTCAATTGGCTTTGGATGCAGATACAAGAACCCAACAACACCCAGTTTCAGATTCAACCAGCAAGAGGTCTCTTCTTCAGGAAGCTCTTTCGGAACCTCTTCTACATCCACTTCTTCCTTATTACCATCTTGGTAATCGTCCTCACCATCCGCGGCCTCATCTCCGCCGCCACCAACCACCACTTCCGCCCTCTCGAATGGTTCCCGCCGCTCCTCGCTTCAACGGCTTGTGCCGGAATCTTCAGCTTCGCTTGGCAATCCTTCACCCTCTGCAACCCTTCAAGAACCCTCAAGGCGGCGTTTTGGCTCGGCCCTCTGCTAACTTGCGCAGTCGGTATCTTCCTCGTCTCCATTGGCTCCTCCAGAAGTTTGGCCCCAGCCGTCATCGCTCTTGTTTCATCCATTGTACTCTCCCTCTACTCCTGTTGGGTCAGTCCTCAGTTTGATCATACCATCAAGGTCCTATCGATTTCCACTGCGTTCCCTCCACCTAGAACCACCGTGCTCGTCGTTCTAACGATAATCTCTTGTACTTTATACTCGTCTTTCATGGTGGCCGGCATTGGTGGAGCCACCGCTACCGGTACAGTTTTCGACAGCATCTTTATCTTGGTACTCCTCTTAAGCCTAGCCTGGACAATGCAGGTAATCAAGTACACATTGCAAGTCACAATCTCTCGAGTCAAGTACATGAACTTCGCAAGTGGGACAGAACTCGACATAAATGTAGCTTTCCGCGACACGCTCAAGCACTCGCTCGGCAGCATCTGTGTTGGCTCGGCCCTCGTGCCAATTCTGGGTCTCATCCAGGGTTCAGCACGAGCCCTTAGCTTGATTTCAGGTGATACAGATGAGTTTCTGTTCTCGTGTGCTAATTGCTACTCGGGAGTCGGTTCGAGGCTCATAACGTACGCAAATCGATGGGGTTTCGTATATGCCGGGGCCTACAACATGGGTTTCGTTCAGGCATCGATCGATACATGGGAGATGTTCAGAAGAGGTGGGTTGGAGCAGGTGATTGACTCTGACCTCACAAGTTCATTCTGTTTCCTAAGTGGAATGGCAAGTGGTGCAGTGTGTGCACTACTAGGTGGATCATGGTGTCTTGTGGTACACAAAGGATATGCAGCTGAAATATCAATCTATGCCTACTTGATTGGGTATTTCATGGTAAGAAATGGAACTATGATTTCTAAACTAATAAACTTCTTGTCCATTAGTTAAAATCTTGGAAAGAAACTTACTTCAATTCTTATGGTGGCCTTGCAGTGTCGAGTTGCCATGGCGTGGCCGCAAGCTTGTGTTTCGGCGTACCTTGTTGCCTATGCAGAGAACCCACAACACCCTCGATTTGACTCAACAATCCCGGTTCGCATTCAAGAGTTGCAGAGATCTCGAACCCAGACATCACAGATAACTCACTTTACTGACCACTTGGCAGAAGCAGAAGCAACCATTTCCCATTAACAGACTCAATTTTTCACATTCATTTTTGAGATATAGTTTGAATATATGAGACAATGAATTAGATAAAAAAGCATAGCAAAGCTGTAAAAATTTCTGTAATTTTTGAAGTGGAGGACATAATATTGACATTGAATTTTTGTGTATATTAAATGGAATCTTTGATTTGGTTTGTATACTTATCATATGTTACCAAGAAGCACAGAAATGTGTTTTATATCTGTGAGGGCAAGACAGACTGAAAGCAACTACAAGCACAGGAGTTTATATCCAAAGTGAGATATAAACATAGGTGAATCACCCTTTTCATATATATATATATATAACTGTCACATCTATTAGTGTTAATGATTTTGCTCGTTCATTAAACCATCCAAAATTGCTAAACGGTTTTCTTCATTCATTAAACTACTCAAAAATTTAAACGTAAAATTGCAAACACATTGTGTTTACACCCACCGCTTTGCATATCATGTATTGGCACCCATGAACACAACAAAATTCAAAATACAAAATGTGCCTTACAACTCGATGAAACATACATAATACAAAAGAAAAGTACTGAACCTTACTACTCAATCAAATCAGAGACAACTTTGGCAACCTCCTACTCAGCAACCTGAAGGATTATCAGTTGACAATTGTTAGCACGTACAAAAATATTTTTTTTTTTCCCAAAAATTACAGGCAACAGATAGGACAAACAAAAAGATAGCGAGTCTTGATCAAACAATTTTGAAAAATCTCATTATCCAATACATTTCCCAACAATTTTCGGAAGCCTCTATACCATCTCAACTAGCAGCAGTATAAAAGCAAATGATTTGACGAACAGAGTGATATACTCTGGGTTTCAACAATCAACCAGTATTTGACTAAACTAATGTTTGACAGAAGCACACTTGTCAAAATTCTGAATTCTCCCAAAGTTTTTCCCAACCATGAATATTATTATCTCTATATTTGGATATCCTATAGTATGAGCAAAAAGGGAACAAGTCAAATTCAAGTCCAACATTTCTAAATTAATGTACTAAATATCCACACATTATGGTGGCAAACAGAATTTATATCCTCTTTTCTCATCTTACACAAGAAATATGCTCCTCCTTACTGAGCAGTGCTGAGATGAGTCATTTAGGTTTGGCAATGAACCAGGGAAATGTTTTAAATCAAATAGTAAAGCAAGGAAGTCTAAAAATGCTTCTGATAAGCTGATAAACAAATTTAAAGTAATAAAATGTGGGTTCCCCTACTTCAGGTCAGTCATTGGATCAGGTTTTGATTTGAACCAAATCCAATGGCTTGGATATTATAGATCTGTGATATATTGACCTAATAAATCTTCAAGTGACGAATTGGATGAGGATTAAGTATAATCAGATCTAACACACCCCATTTTTTCTTTGTTTTTTCTTCAGATTGGGTATAGGCAAACTAATGGGCTCTAATCATATGGAAATTGCCGGAAATACTACAGAAATTCTAGGAAAAGGATTATTATCAAATAATCAGACTGGGTCAAGTGTTAACAAACCTGATTTCAGATTAAAACGTTTATGATCCCTCAGATTATCAGATTGGACCTGATTGCATGTTTATTCTTAACGGATCAGATTACGCACAACCCTGATGCGTTCCAATTATTTTTCTTTGAAGTGATAGAAATACAGGAAGAAGGTTTTCTTCTTTTTCTTTTTCTTATTTCTTTTCCCACAGAGAGAGAGAGAGAGAGAGAGAGAGAGAGGGAGAGAGGAAATAGAAATTTTGTGCAGATTGTTGGTCACACACACGAGTATCCAGCAACCATAGGTTTACACCATGAGGACCCCATTTTGAAAACAGCTTAAAATATAATGATTCCGCTGTACAAAGAACATAAGTGTAGAAATTTAATGTATAAAGAGAAATAGAGAATTGTATTGTTGATTGATATAATGTTATTGATTTCTATTACAATGATTCATGATTCCTATATATAGAAGAGGGTGAGTGTGTAGTAGGTAAGGAGTAGGTGAAGTGGAGGTGGTAGTGGTGTAGTGGGTTAGGTTTAGTGGAGTAGGTGAGGTGGTAGTGGTGTAGTGGGTTAGGTTTAGTGGAGTAGGTTTAAGTGGGTGAAGTAGGTGGAGAGTGGGTGAAGTAGTGGGTTAGGTTTAGTGGAGTAGGTGAGGTGATAGTGGTGTAGGTGAAGGTAAATTCTAACAGCCCCCGCAAACTCAAGGAGGATAGAAACTAACCAACTTGAGTTTGGAGAGAGGAACAAAACAAGAAAATACATAAAAAATAAAAAAAAAAGGATAGGAGACACTGTATGGTCGTGTCAGACCATTGGCGAAGACACTGAATGGTGGTGTCATAACGTTGTAGAGGACACTGTATGGTGGTGTCATAACGTTGTAGAGGACACTGTATGGGGGTGTCAAACCGATGTAGAAGACAGTTTATGGGGTCATGTCGGACCGTTGTAGAAGACAGTTTATGGGGTCATGTCGGACCGTTGTAGCAGACAATGTTGTGACAGTTGTTGTGACAGTTTACGGAGTCTTGCTGGACCCTTGTAGAAACTAACCGGAATCAATGTCGGGACAGTTTACAGAGTCTTGTCGGACCCATAAAGGAGCTAACCGGAATCAATGTCGGGACAGTTTACAGAGTCTTGTCGGACCCTTGTAGAAACTAACCGGAATCAATGTCGGGACAGTTTACAGAGTCTTGTCGGACCCTTGAAAAAGCTAACCGGTATCAAATGTCGGGACAGTTTATAGAGTCTTGTCGGACCCATAAAGGAGCTAACCGGAATCAATGTCGGGACAGTTTACAGAGTCTTGTCGGACCCCTTAAAAAATCGCATCCTCAAAAGGTGCGCCCAATTTTTCAAAAAAGGCGTGCCATCAAAAGGCGTGCCCAATCCATCAAAAGGCGTGCCATCAAAAGGCGTGCCCAATTCATCAAAAGGTGTGCCGGACATGATGGCTAGGCACGTGGGCGCCTTGGCTTGCGTGCCCGTTTGTCGGCTGGTGGCAAGAGGCGCGCGATGCGCGTGGCTGCCTTGGCTATTTAACCAAGACGAAAGCTGAGGCTGAGGCATACCATTCTGAAACCTCTGAAACCAACCCTTCTCTGAAAAAAACTCTACCTCTTTGGAGAGAGAAACTGTGGAACATTTTGTAGCCCAGAAAAATGGCTTCGTCTTCCCGCGGGCTGCTCACCCTCTTTCCCGACCTCAATGAGTCAACAAGAGAGAGAACTGGTGCGGTGGCCAGTGAACCTCAACCAAACACCTCTGTGTTTGCTCCATTGAACTTTCCGATGCGGTCAGTGGAGCAAAAAATGGCGGTGCAGTCGGATGTGGAGGCCAATCAGTATACCTTGAAGTCATGTGTGGAAACCATGACTGCGGTTACAAATTTGTCGAACCGGCTGCAGAGTAGGACAAATGAGGTGCAGCAGTTAAACGCCCAACTGGCTCTGCTCCAACGCATGTATAAGGATGCGCGAGCAGAGATAAGTGTGCTAAAGGCGGAAAACAAGGAGCTGAAGCGGAAGGCCAGTTTTATGTTCCGATTTGGAGGGCCGCCATATGCTGTAATGGAGGAGCAGGGTGGAGTGAATGTGCTCGGTGGTGTGGGAAACACGGAGGCAACACCGGCAAGGGCCGTCCAGGACGGAGGCAAGAAGAAGAGACCTGCAGCAGAGTAGAGAAGAAAAATCCCACTGTGGATGTTGGGTGTGTTGTGGTGGTTTGTTTGTTTGTTTTTTTTTTTTTTTTTTTTTTTTTTTTTTTTTTTTTTGTGTAAAATTGTGATCGGGGTTGATCCTGACATGAATAAAATAAGTGTGTTTGGCAAACTCGAATGGTAGGTGTGGTAATGCAGAAAAATCAACTGGAATGAATTTTTTTTTTTTTTTGTGAAAATAATAATAATATTAATATGGGTATCATGGAGTGGGCGGTGGTACAAAAAATATTGTGTAGAAAAAGAGGGAGATGGTGGAAAAGGGAGGCCACTCATGTTATTAAAATAAATTAAGGCATGTGTTTTCATCATAAGAAGTGAGTTGGTGATAAAATAAAAGAAAATAAAATAAAATAAAAAGAAAGTTGGGTGGTGGAAAATTATTGTTTAGACAGAGAGAAGGCATGTGAGGTGTAAAGTGGAGGACAAAATAAAAGAAAAAAAGTGAGAAATGTGATGATTTCTGTCCCTTCGCACAAAAACAGTACTACTACCACTCTGTATACCATTTGTTGCCGAATTTCAATTCACTGTGATTTCTAGGAGAGAGATTGAGGCTGTGAAGATGATGCCATCGACAACCAATGGTACTACAATGCCAAATACCGAGCAAACTTTCCGCCTAAATTGGGCAACCTTCAGCGCAGGTGCGGCGCCGCCAGCAAGAGTAGGGCGGAAGCAGCGGAAGCTTAAGGGGCCAGAGGCGGCAGCCCGTATTCCGACAGTGACGCGCCTTCTCATGTAAGAAGAGAGCATGTACTACCACCACAACCCAGATCATGAGACCAACAATAGTCAACAACAGCAGATTCAAGCCCAGCAATACTCAGATTACTATGCATTTAGAGGCCATGAGGTGTACCAAACACCATTCAAGGAGGGGAAGAAAAGAGGGCTGAGAAGCTTGATCAGAAGCAGGTTGGCCATAGGAAGTCCATTGATACATTTGGACAGAGGACTTCACAGTATAGAGGTGTCACAAGGCATAGATGGACTGGTAGATATGAAGCCCATCTATGGGACAACAGTTGTAAGAAAGTTGGAAGATGCAGGAAAGTGAAGGTATGTGTACAAAATTCCAGCGGGCAGCGAAGGCAAGGTTGCCGGCCGGCTGCCCGCCGGTGAGAAAACAAAATACGGGCCTAAATCTTATGGCTCTGATACCATGTAGAAATTTAATGTAAAAAGAGAAATAGAGAATTGTATTGTTGATTGATATAATGTTATTGATTTCTATTACAATGATTCATGATTCCTATATATAGAAGAGGGTGAGTGTGTAGTAGGTAAGGAGTAGGTGAAGTGGAGGTGGTAGTGGTGTAGTGGGTTAGGTTTAGTGGAGTAGGTGAGGTGGTAGTGGTGTAGTGGGTTAGGTTTAGTGGAGTAGGTTTAAGTGGGTGAAGTAGGTGGAGAGTGGGTGAAGTAGTGGGTTAGGTTTAGTGGAGTAGGTGAGGTGATAGTGGTGTAGGTGAAGGTAAATTCTAACAATAAGTAAATACGTGAAAGCCACTAAACCATGCAATCAACAAGCATATAGAAGAAAAAAAGATCAGGACAAGGATAGTGGTTAAATATGGACTGACAATTGTGTAAAATTGCCACAAATTATCATCCATGAATCAGGGGAAAAAGAATCAAACATGTCTTTGATAGACACAAAACTTCAGAACATTTTCCACACTCAAAGTTGGCTCATACAAGATTCACATAAAATTGAAGGAACGAAATCAAACCTTGGAAATCATTTGCAGCCAAGATGACCTCGACCACCGCATACTGAACACATAATGTTACCAGTTCCACCACAACCTACATCATAATAGTTAGCAAATTAGTAACATAGTAACAACAAATCATTTTATCATAAATGATTTGAAACTTATAATTTGAAAACTATCGCAAGCAAAATCCATGAAACCGTCATATCTTTGTGCTCTAAATTACACCCACATATACATTAATGCCTGATGTATCTTTGTGCTCTAAATTTATACTCACACACAAAAATTAAAAACAAATATTTTTGCCGTATAACTTCTGTGTCCATATCTTTTTTTTTTTTCAAAATCGATGTGTCCTCTGTCTGTGCCTGTCTATGCTTCTCAGATGACTGCCCAATGGGTGGTCATTAGTCTCAATGTACATATAAAAAGTGTATAGAAATGTGTGAAACATGTATATTAATATTGGAAATATATGAAAAGTGCATTGGGATTATAACTACTTTGGCTTTTATCTTCAACTTAATGATGGCCCAAATTAGGGCTGTCACTAGCATGACCTGATGTAGCAGCCAAGCATCGTCATTCTATATTTTCATCTTATACCTACTAATAGTATGCTCATAACAAAAATTATAAACATTAAAGCAGCTTTTTCCGTAGAAGCAATTCCCCATCTTCCCACAAGAATCTCCTCGCAGGTGGAGTGATAATACAGTTCTAAATCTAGACTACAGGATCAAATGCTAACCAAAATTAACAATGGAATCAATCCCACATGCATCAGAAGCAACAGATTGTGGCACTCTAAACCCAAGGAATTCTTTATAGATTCCACTTAAGGAAAGGAAATGGTTA
Source organism: Camellia sinensis (assembly GCF_055761805.1). Taxonomy (NCBI): domain Eukaryota; kingdom Viridiplantae; phylum Streptophyta; class Magnoliopsida; order Ericales; family Theaceae; genus Camellia; species Camellia sinensis. The sequence goes on from NC_138972.1 coordinate 70,155,953, forward strand.
TTTTGAGGTAAAGCAGACTAAACCCAAGGAATTCCTTATAGCTTCCACTGAAGAAAAGAAAATGGTTATTCTGAGGTAAAACAGGGCAGTGGTCTGAGGTTTTGCATTCCAAATACAAATCAACTTGATTCTCTTAAACAGGACCTAGCAACATGTACGACACTTCATATTGTAAAATGTAGTAGCTTAGAAGAAAATATTGAGAGGATTATAAACACAATAAATATTAATAGCAGGTAGGTAAATTAAAGCAATCCTAAAAGATAATAGAACAAAGGAGCGCCGAATGCAGTAGTTCTAATTTACAATACTACCAAATCAAAATGTTGAGTCAAACTCCTGATGAGGCCCTTATCGGAAACATTATTAACGCCTTTCAATTTCTTGTTCATGTCATTGGGGGGGGGGGGGGGGGGAGGGAATTTAAGCTTAATAGTATCATAGTATCAATAACAAATAAGGTTTTTTAAGAAACTGGTGTCATTTCCATGAATGCAGTACACACCCAGAAGCTGAGGCTTAGAACCCCCACCCCCTCACCAAGAATGTAATGTGGCTGTTTCCCCTCAAAATTATACCCTAAGAAGCACGGACACGGAAACAAGACACAACATGGACAAACCGATACAGAAATTTTCCAAAAGAGTTGCTCAGTTCTGTCTTAACAGACTTTCATGATTATGGACCAGAATATGCCAGCCACGTACATCCCTCTTCAGATCTGTTCAATACATTGGTGCTCATCAAAGATACCAGAAAAGTATAACCTTCATTTTAATATATATGTATATATATTGTGTTCCAGATGATGTAAAATGAAACTGAAACAGCACAATTAACTTATTTATTGAAGTCCAAAGCTGGGAAGTGGAATGGAGTGTTCAAATGCCAGTATGTATTTGGCTATATAGCTAAATTAATTCTCATTAGAAGAATACAAGTACTTTACCTAAGCATCGGACTTTGACAATGACACCCTGGCTCTCCAATATAGAGTCAACATATAAGCCAGAACCAGAGCAAGTGCTGCAAAGGACAGCCCCCTTGGCTTGGCAATCAGGGCAGTGGGGATTATCTCCAATTTTTTTCTCCGCCAAAGATAAACCTATTGGCTTCTCAATTATTTCCTCCGGTATAGCCTTATCATAACAGAACAAAGACTCAAGACTGCTTCTTCGCCTATGGGCATCTTCAACTGAACGAGATGATGCCTGCAATATCAGAATATTCTATGTCAATGTATATGTACCATTTCTCTCTTACGGCAAAACAAGAAGTACAGATGATACTATTTCCAAAAACAAGGTAATAAATCATCAGCCTTTTTTTCTTTTCTCCAATTACAGAAATGCAGGAAACATTATTCCCTTTTCAGACTACACATATATCATGTTGTGAATCACATATGACAAGGCAGCATCACTTATCCCTCATAATTTATAACCTATCTGGTTGGTCTTAGTATGTGATAATATAATAAATCACTAAATATATATATCATTAACAATAAATATTTGGAGGCTGTTGGAAATCTAGGACTAAAAAAAATTCAGCCACAAATCAGTATTGACTACATTATGATAATTACAGAGACCTCCCTGAGGTCTCTGAAATGGCACTAACCTCCTGTTAATTCACCATTAATGGAAAGGACGGAAATTTCTTACATCAGTAGTCAAATTAATTGCTTTTCCAATTTTGCCCTTTCAAAATTTATATACACATAAATGGCCTTTCATACTAAATACAAAAGAAAAAAAAATCTTTGATCATCAATCATTGTTGACCCATCAATGCTCATCCATTTTTCTATTTGAGCTACTAAAATGTCCATAACCACTCCACGGTTCTAAATTGCAGTAACTAGATACGTATCAGTATCGGTCACGGTGTATTGTGTATTGGGAGTATTGGTTGTTACGTATCAGGAATTGGGTGTCACAGTCGTGAAAATTAAAAAATCATTAAAAACTTCTTCAAAATCAATGGTGTGCATTGTTTTTACTCTCCCAGACTCAATTTGTCTTGTTTTAATGAAAATTTTGATATGTGTTAGTATATTTTTTTATTCATTTTCAAATAAATGATATGCATTTTTAACCCTCTTACACTTAATCGGGCAACTTACTAAGCTTAATTTGGAACTGAGTGAGGCAATGGATTTGGGTAGGACTAGAAGGGGGCTGCCTATGGTAGCCAAGACTGTGCCAATGCTAAGAGAGGAAGAGAGTAGGAGGTGAGTTAGGGTGCTATTCAAAACTGTGGTTGAGCCACAGAGGTGGCATGTTCAAACTCTATCAAGTTTGTTTTGCTATCCCACATAGACTGCATTGAAGATATAACTATAAGCATGCAAGTCCACAAAATAAACAAGTCAAGTGCCTCACTTCTTTAATACACAAGAACTATCCCATGTTGATGGGGAAAGGGAATGTGAGGATCCCCCTCACCTTATAAAAGGGCTCTTGCTCTAAACCAGAACCTGTTCCAACCGATTGCCTCACATTTAGGCAAGAAATGGCTGACATTATAAATGTTAAATTTAAATAAAACAAGTACAAAATTTTAGAAATATTAATTAATTAATTATGCGAATCGGCCGGTTCCCTTTCGTTATTTGGTCTCAACGGTATATTGGGGTGTAAGCAAACTAAGAACAGACCGTTCGCTTCGAAGAAACTAGTATTTTAAACCATGAACCACTCAATTGACCCAAGTCAGCCATCCCTCTTTATCGCTTCCCAACCAACCCCCACAATCTACAGCTTAATCGCAAAGACCAGTTTGGCCCAAACCACAGAATAGAAGCAACAGAGGTTTATGGAAAAGAAAGAGCAACACACCATATCCACAAACCCAATGCTACTAGTCTAATTCATCCCACTAACCTTAATCCGCATATATAATTTAGTCTTTGTGATCATACACACACATATATATAGCTCCATTGTCCAGCTGTAAGCCAACCATTGGAAACCAACCACCCAAACCTTCTTGTGCCACCGGCTCCAAAACCGTTAAATTAAAGAAAAATTCCTCGTCAATTTGGCGCGTTTCTCATTCATATGGGATTCTTGGACATGCTCCTAACTTACAAAGTTGAGTTATTTTCAGTGAATGAAAATTGTATGGTGCAACCCTTAATTGGCTAGAGACCCACTACCCGCTTTGGAAACCTATGGTGAAGTTCATGGGTCCATCGCATGGACCAAAGACTAATCTCACAAATGTAATTGGTAGATTTATTATTAATATTTTGGTATAATTTACATAATTACTAGTTAGGATATGCTTAGTTATGTTTCCAAATATTATTAAGATTTGGTTTTGTAATTTAATTAGAGGTGTTTCCAAATTCAATTGCTGGTTAACATCTCTTCTAATTTGTTGACACGAGAATAATTTCTTTTTGTGGAGGAATCAGTATCTTGAAATAAGCCAAGAGGCAAATCTTGTGCCACTCCACCTGGTCAAATGAAACTCCGGCCTCTTACTCTGTTTCATTCTTCTTCTATACCGTTGCTTGGATGAAGACATCCAATCAACCTTACTTTCCCAAATGCCCACCACTTTCCAAGTCTGGATTTTTCACGTCCTTTCAGTCATCATGGTCAACTAGAGGCCCATTACCTGCTTGGCAAGACTAGGGTGAAGCCCATGGGACCATTGCAAGGACCAAAGACTTTTTGATCTCAAAATGTAATTAGTAGGTTTATTACTAGTGTTTTAGTAGAATTTACATAATTACTAGTTGGGATATGTTTACCCAATTAGGATCTCACAATGTAATTGGTAGATTTATTATTAGTATTTTTTTTTTAAATAAAATAAAATTAAATTAAAAATTAAAAATATTTGGTTCGTAATTTAATTAGGGTTGTTAGGTTATAAATAATAAGTTTCTCACTGTATTATTCATAGTTGTTTATAATAATATTGTATGAATTAGGCTATGGCTTCCCTTCTATGTTGTTCATCCCTATTGTCACTTATGAATTTCATGATTACTTGAATAACATTCATGTTCTATCGTTTTTCTCATCCCAAAGTCGCCAAAAATGTAGAATCCTAATCGAAGGTTGAATCCCACCAATTATGGTACTTGAGAAACACGTTGAATCAATTCCAGTGCCAAACGTTAGTTGAGTGTTCAAGTCTTTGCTTTGTTCAACCATCGATTCTAAAGCTGATGAGGATACTTGTTAGTCTATCATATCATTGAACCTTCTCAGGTATGTCGTTCCTACTTTATCAACTATTGAGAGTTCAATTGAGGTAATTCTTAATGATACATCTTATGAGTCTATTAATTCTATTCTTTTAATTGATTTTAATAGTTCTCCTATGTATGTGCTTGATTATTTTTGTGATCATGGCATGATTGTCACTCCTGTACATCAAGTTCCTTCTTCCTCGAAGTATTTCACGTTAACATTTAATGAAAATATTTATTTGTTGAGCATGGACCAAATGCATGTTTTACTGATTTACCATTTCATTTAAATATTGGTCCTAATTTCATATGGAGGATATGATGCTTGATTGAGGCCCTTTGAAGCCTCATGCCTTGTTTGTGGATTTTTCTACAGGAGGTGATCCTTTTCCAGTATCATCTCTTAGCCGAGACTTAGTTATCTTCCATGGAGCTTCTCATTCTCATCTTGTTGTGAAAGCATTTTGTCAATCACATACAATATGGATTGAAAAACTATTTCACCAGCTTGAGTTTTATCTCATGGAGTAATTTTATCTTCACAACTATCCAGAGGAGAGTTTCCTTCAGCTGGGGGGAAATGATAGAGATCGAAAAAACATTGGATAAAGATTTAGGGATTTATTTTGGTATTCTTTTATATTTTATTGGATATTATTATTTTATTAGGTTTTATTGTTTTATTAAGATTTAATTATTGTAATGTTTTATTTTTGGTAACTGTAATTTAATTAGGGATTTCCATGATACCTATACATATATGGCTCTGTGTAATAGCTTTAGAGACTAGATTATGATTATTGATTACTGAGATTGAGATATTTGATTTGTGATTGAGATCACCAGTCTCTGCCTAGTTTTGTGTTACATCACTAGGTGTCAAATCCTTTGTCCCTTTTTTTTTTTTTTTTTGGTTTACTATTTACTATAGCTGTTGATGTTTTGAGTTAGATTGGTTTATAGAGCTAACGAGACGGGACATCGGAGGGTTTTGTGAGATAATGCTTCAATGTCCCATCTACAATTTGCAGATGATGCCGTTTTCTTCCCTTCTAGTGAGAAAGCTAAAATGGTTAATCTTCTCTCTATATTAAGAATGTTTGAAATGTTTTTTTGGTTTAAGGTTATCGTGCATAAGTGTACCATCGTTTTGATTAATTTCCACCAACAGTAGGATTAATTTTCCACAAGATAGATTACAAAGATTGGTTGGGCTATTAGGTTGCCCGTTTGAATCTTTACGTATTTATTGCTTCTTTTGGGGGGAATCAAAGGTCCAAGATTTTTCAGACTCCGGTAATGGAGAAGATTGGTAAGAGATTTATGTGTAGAAAAGAGTGTTGATTTCTAAAGGGTGAGTTTCACCTTGGCTCAGTCAATTTTGTCCAGTGTACCCATTTATTATTTATCTTTGTTTAGAGTTCTGATCAATATGACTAATAGGATTCAGAAATTGATATGGAATTTACTGTGGCAGTGGTGAGGGGAAGGGAGAAAAGATGATTTGATTAGTTGGCATGTAGTTTCCTTCCCAAGAATAGGGAAGGGCTCTCGTTTTCGGACCTATGTCACCTAATTCGTCAAAGTACATCAGTGAATCGCGCTCTAACGCGTAGATCTACGAATTGTGGATCAATTCACGTCAAATTCATGTATTCTTCTTATTAAATTCACAGATTCTTTTACTCAAACACACAAACTATATTCTAACCAATTATAGAGAGTGCCACACATAGCTGGGTCAGAAGGCATGGATGCTTGCATGCCAGTGTCTTATATTGGTCTAGTTGGAATGTAATAGGCGTATTTTTCAGGGTGTGTCTCATTCAGTTTCGTGGTTGGAAAGGCGGCTTCCTACTGTGCTGAATAGCTAGGTCACGGTTTCGGTGGATCCGGATGTGTTGGCTTTTGTAGACAAAAATGATGAGTTGATTAGTTAAGTTTTTCTGAGGGTTGTTCTTTTTCTAAGATTTTTGTATTCTTTGCATCGCTTTAATACTTTTTCAATAAAGTTTGTTTATTTTTCAAAAAGAAAGAGTGCCACACATATCTTCGGTACAACAATTGAATCACATTTAATGCTATGGTAAAAAAATAGTGGCTCCTTGAGTCGCAAGTGCAACGTATCACGCATGGGAGAGAGTGTTATACCCGCTGGGAAGCAACTCCACTTCTTACTATATATGAATGTATTTGTTATTTATTCAATTATTATTGGGTTTTCTTACTTAACAACATAGTTACTTCATTTTAACAATAACTCAACGCATAAAAAATATATAAAAAATAATAATAATAATTATCTATCTTATAAAATATATTTTTATATATTAAAATAAATCTATACATTTGTCATGGTCAAATTTTCTGGTGGACGTGCACTTACATAGACAATCATGAATGGCTGCTATTCTTACTTTCTGTGAAATCCGTAATGGAACTCATCTACTCTACTTACTCGGAAAAAGGTACTTCTTCTCAGCACAAAGTCAATTTCCTCCATGCGATGTTACATCTCTTCAGCAAGGATCACTTACTCAGTGGAGAGCCCTTTTCCATTCAGGTGCTCCACACTGAGGCTGTGTTTGGTTCATAGATTTGGGAAGGGTTTTGGAAAGAGAAAGAGAAAAGATGTGTAAAATATAGTTATATTTCATTCACATTTCACCTGTCTTTTCTCTATCACTTTCCAAATCCCTGCTCCAATCCATGAGCGAAACACAGTGTTAGGAGTTAGGACCATATTGTAGAAAAGAATAATCACTTGTTTGGTAAATTGTGAAAATGCAGCAACACTAGAAGGGGTGGAGTAGAGGGCAGGGATAGTGAATCGGTACAGCAAAACTAAAGCCATTCCCAAGCCTAATGTAAGTTGTGTAACAATGTAGTTCAATATAAACACCATTAAATTGAATAACAACAACAACCCATCACAGCAAACGCACAAACAAAAGCAATTTTAAATGAACAAATCAGTATTGATCAAACAATTAACAAAAACAACAACAACAAATTGAGACATATAATGAGAGAAAAACCCCAACAGATAACTGAATTTGGGAAGATTTAGTCTTCATCCCAAGTGGTATCATACACAATCACACCCCACATATACATATACAGAAACACAGACATTATATATGAAAGGAATAGTGACCTCGTCAGGGCAAGAGCGAGAAACAGCGCCGTTGTTGGACATGGCATGGATTCTGAAACAGGGTTGTTTTTCTTTGAGACCAAACAAGGAGGTTCTCTGAAATTGAGGCTTGATTGGAGAAGGAACATTCATGGTGGCCATTGATGATGAAATCCTCAACGTTGAGTTCATTTTGCAGCGATTGGAGAGAATTGAGTTCCGAGCGAAAGCTCAGAGAGGAAAGATTGAAGGATTGGATGGGAAAGTGAAGGAAAGGAAAGGAAAGTAGGAAAAACGGTTAAATGGCTTCGGAGATGTCGACGGCTGTCCGAGTTGCCTTGCTACCTGTCTCTCTCGGTCTTAACGAAGACGGCGACATGGCTCATGGTTTCCGGGCGACCCGAACCAACCCGGACGTCTGGCTGCGGGTTTGTTTAGCCACCACCATGACTCATGACACAAGTTTGGGTTGTTTTGAAAATTTGATTAAAATTTTGTTTTTGTTTTTTTTTTTTTTTTTTTAAATGTGAAAAAAAAAATATAAAGGTGACAGATTAAAAAGCTAAAAAGTGATTTTTAACCTGTTGCCTAAAGAGGCGGTTGTTTTTTATGTGAATTTTGCACTTTAGCGTCTTCATTATAAAAAAAAAAATTTATTAAATTTGAATAAAAAATGTAATTAAAAATTTGATCTAATATATTGCGTTTTAATTATTTCATCAAATTTAACTGATCGTCTAGTCGGTCATTCAATCTAGAGTAAATTTTCAACAAAATTTTCCCAAGTTGATCATCCTCCTAATTGTCCCACCGATCATCCATCAACAATTATTTAAGAAATTTGATGAGAAATTAAACGTTCCTATGATTTGATGAAAAATTTAGCATTGCCTTCATTTAATATAGGTGAGATACCATGATTGGAGCAGAAAAAAAGATGAATTTTATCAAATTTAAATTTGATAAAACATCTAAGTAAGCATAAAAGATGCTCTTACTATTTTATTTTTTATTTGGTATCAATCCAATTCAATTGATAAAGTCGTCTTTAAAAATTAGATTGAAATTATCATATATATAATATGAGTAAAAACATTATGGGGGGTGTTAGAAGTTCAAAATTTCAATTATTATTCCTCATAATTTAAATTTTGTAAAAATATAAAAATAAATCATTTGCAATTCTTATTTGTTGATTTTATAATTATTATAAAATTAATAAATATTTCATATTTCATACATTAATCTTTACCCATCAAGTATAGTAAAGTTTTTAAATTTTCTTCCAAAACTATGTCTATATGCGTCTATCCATCTATATATTTGTATTATATATTAAATAAAAGAGATTTTTCGCAAAGAGCATTGTAAAAACTACAACACTTTTAATTAAATTTGTGAATTTTTTTAATTAAAAATAATTTTAAAAAAACTATTGACTAACCCATTAAATCAATAAATATAAAAATAGTAATGATTCCAAATTTATATTTGTCATAAGGAAAGATAAAATAATCTCTTTTTTGATTTACCCAAATCTATTCTCTCTCCTAAAATTCAAAAGGAAAAATTAAGAGATATCCAAAATATTAATTACAAATTTCCAAGTATTGGTTTATCTACCTCATTTAATTTAAAATTTATATCATTACATAAGTAAAAACGTTGTTAAGTTTTTGAGTTTTAAAGTGTCAATGTAATTTTTTTTCAATTTTAAAAATACAAAAATACACATGTCATGAAATTATTGGACATTTAATCAATATGCTAATATATTGGACATTTAATCTTACCTCCTTTAAAATATTGTTAATTTGATCAATATAATAGTATTATAATTGATATTTTATCTTTAACTCTTTTAAAACATTTTATATATATCTAGCAGTTAAGTCAAATATTTTAACTTTCAAAATTTAGAAAAACAAAATTATTATTGAATCATTCATCAATATAATAATATTTTAAAATTTTCTTAACTCATGATCTTTTAAAAAATAATTTTAATTTTTATTTGTATCTATCTATATTAAATTTAGCCGGTAAAAATAGCTTGATTGAGATATAATTTTAAAAAATTAGTTAGTATAATACCAAAAATATATACCCCTCTTACCCAAATTTTATCATGTCATGTGAAAATTATCATATAAACACCAAGATATCTTCCATTAAAAAAATCTGAATTATTAAAATTAAAATATCCCACAAAGTTTCATTTTTTTTTTAATTTTTTTTATCTAAGAGATTCTAGAAGATTGATATTAAAATTTTAAATTTCTCAAAATTTTTAATTTTCAAAAATTAAGAAATACACATGTTACAAAACTATTGGTCTATCTAACCCTATCTAATTTAAAATTTTAAAAACTTTTACATAAAAGGTTCAAAATAAAATCTTAGTCATATTTAAGTCAAATCACATTTGAATTTGAAAATTTTTAGATGAAAAGTATAATACCAAATTTTAATTATACATATTTAAAATATTTAAAAAGAAAATCAGTCTTAAATAAAATTTTAATAACATTATGTTGACTGTTGTGTCGCATAGCACTAACCACATATATCAAATGAAACCCATCAACTACATATTAGTGTCATATAAAATGTCATATCATATAATACCTAAGTTTGATATTAAAATGGAAAAAATTAGTGAAACATCAATCATTTTTAATTTTGTGTAGTAGGAGAGGTCCAAAATATTTTTTTTATTAGCTAAGGCCTTCCAACATTTTCACAGAAAATTTTTGCCTAATTCAAATAAATTTCATCCTATTCCAGAAAATTTTGAAATTTCTCCGGTGTGATTTCTCTGTAAAATCAGAGAAATTTCTTTGTGAAAACTAAAATTTCTCCGAGTCAAGACGAAATTTCTCTGAGTCGAATTTTCTCCGTAGAAATGTTGAGAGACCTTAACTACTGTGAAAATATTATATATCATTTATTTTATAAAATCTTAATATCAGAGATCTTTAAAAAAAATTCCAATTAAAATTAATTTATAAAATTTTGCATAACTTATCAAAAATAAATACATTTCATTCTTTAATTCTAACAGCGGGTCAAATGATATGCCCAATTCAAATATTTATTAATTTATTTATTTATTTTGTGGGTTTATTTTTTATTTTTAAATTATATCACGTTTAAATAAAAAAATAATATGATTAGATCATGAGAGTGATTTTAGTAGAACTTGGATTTTAATATGCAACAAAGTCAAAATCATAGAGGTATTTTTGGTTTTTAATATCTTTTCCTTATATATTTTAGTTTCGTCTCAAATCTTCTTCTTTTTTTTTAATTGAAAGGAATATATAGCAAATGAGAAAATATGAAAAGAGAAAAGTAATGAAAATAAGCGTTGGTTTGAGAGTTGAAAAGTCAAAATCATATAGGTATTTTTGGTTTTTAATATCTTTTCCTTATATATTTTAGTTTCGTCTCAAATCTTCTTTTTTTTTTTTAATTTAAAGGAATATATACCAAATGAGAAAATATGAAAAAGAGAAAAATGATGAAAATAAGCGTTGGTTTGAGAATTGAATTTGTTAGTAACATTTTAGTTTTTTACAAAAAAAAAAAATGTGTAAAAAGTAAAACATTTTGACATTTTGTAGTGACTCTTTGACTTTTTTAGTTAAATATATCATTCCTAAATAAGGCCTAAATATATTGATTTTAGAAGTAAGAACAAGATTTATAATCAAATATAATGTTTTTACAAAGGGATATCGACTAAGTTAGGATGTGCCTGTTTGGCAGAGCTTAATTACAGCTTATTTCAGATTTCAGCTTAATTTAAACTATTTTGATGTGTTTAGTTTAGCTTATAACTTATAGTTTATAACTTTTTGGAAGTCAGAAATCAGCTTATTCTTTGAGTGGGGCAGGAGATGCTTTAAGAATAAGCTGAAAATCAGCTTAAGCTGAAAGTTATAAGTTATAAGTTGTTGAGGTATAAGCTATAAGTACTTTTCCACAACTCTACCAAACAGGGCTGATAACAAAGGTGAAGATAGGTTGAGTGAAAATTTGATCAAATAGGAGAAGTTGACGGGCGGACATGTGAGCGTCACTAGAAAATGGGTTGAATATATGGCCAATCCATGACACTATTAATGAAAGAAAAAGAAAAAATAATAAAAACTAGAAATGTAGACTTGATAAAAATAAGTAGAATTACTTCATTCAAAACCATTATAATATATATTTAATATTTTTACTATTTAAATTTAAATTAATTTTTTGTATATTTATTAAGGACTATGCCCAGAATGGATATCATGCTAATTAATAAATAAAATAATTCACTCGTTCTTAAGAAGTGGGAGCCGCTAAATCTACCCCAATAAGAAATTTAAATTTTACTCTTTTTTTTCTTTGAAACACTTTAATAATATCAATTTTTATCGATCACACCTCACTCACGATGCCATGAAAAATCTTAAATCCTCGAAATATTTATTTGTGATTATATTTCAACTTTAAATAGTGTATACTAATCATAATCAAACAATCAATAACAAATTAATATAACGATTTAGCATGAAAAAAATACAATTAGAGTGCTTCCAATTGTGATGAAAATCACGGGCTAAAACCACAAAACAATCCATTAAGAAAACAAAAATAGGAATTATACAAGAGTACTTTCAATTACTTAGCAAATCTATGCACAAATTGAACCAAACCCGATGTGTCTCTTCTAATACTGTCTTCACCTTGAAATTATCTTCCCTAACATGGAATCCACAACGCTGATGTCGAATCCACAATAATGAGCCACTCCAAAATCGACCAAAACTTCAAGCCCAAGTACCCTGAAATCCACTGAAGAACACTCTCTCTTTTGTGAACATAATAGTAAAAACAATCATTTGATGAAGTCAATATGAAACTCATAGATTCATTGTAACGTCCCGAAAATATAATGACAGCTCATGATGTATAACCAAATAAGATAATGTGATTCCAAAATGAATATCATTTCCATTTATATATGATTTGAATTATACAAAAGATAACACATGCATTTACACATTCACAAGCTCTAAACCTGAATCTGTAGCATATGTTACAACAAGAGATATGATACGAGAGTAAAACAAATAATAAATGTCCTAAAGGCTTACAACTTTCCAAGACGATACTTAGTTACAACAAAAGTGGATTTAAATCTAATACAGTAAAAGGCCCTTGGCCTGTACAAAACATATACAATAATCAAACAAAATGAAGCTCTTGTTCCAAGTCCTTCCAAGCTATTGCCTTGGCGAAGGCATTTTGTCAGCACCTGAAAATGTTTTTCCTACATAGGGTGAGCCAAAACCCAGTAGAAATAATCTAACACAGTATATGAATTTTAACAAAGATATAAGGTGAATGCATATGCAATGCTCGTGCTAAAACATTTTATGTCTTTCTCCAAAACCACAAAATGCCAAGTTAACATCATAATTCATAAATCACTTCCTTTACAATAGAAAACAGGGCAGTGAATCACACTTTGAGAATCTCAAAACAATTCCAAACTTTTACGGAAGTTTCGTCTACGAAAAACAGTAAACCGACACCTATGTAAACGTAGGCTCTACAAGCACTAATATTGCCATTTCACGAAAAATTCGTCTGCAAGATCAGCACCCATATATACGCACGGTTTTTAGGACTTTCACTATGGACACTCAAGCCAACTTATTTCCAACAAGACAATATATACTTCCCAAATTCACCAATTTTCTCAAAACGTTAAACATTTCTAATGTATAAATGTGAAATAATACTCGATGCAAATAGATGAGACAATAGTTTCAATTCTCTTAATTTTTATGCAATTTCTACAACAATCATAACTATCTTTCACGGGTAGCCCAAAACAGGTATTTCTAAACAGATAAACAATTTTCAATAAAGATAAACTTTTCAAATTTCAAGATGTGAGCGATAATACATATCTAACTCCACCATCCTCATCAATATCAACCCAATTCCACATTTTCAACATCAATTTCATTTATCCTATAAAAATCAACATTTAATACATTTAGAGTAAAACTCTCATTCCTTTATAAACCATTTTCAAAGGTAAAAATCCACTAATTCATCATAACTTAACAATAAATACATTTTCTTAATCATTTCCAACAAAGCATTTGAAAACCCCTCTTTTGAAATCAAGCCTGTTAGGTCTCTTAGTCTTGTTAATCTTGTGAACAAACATGTTTTTATCGAGTTGTAATTTTCCTAAGTTTTTTGTCTTGCTCGCTCGAGCAAAACCTGCGTCTGTAAAAAACCTGAGAAGGATGATTGTATGCTCGAGCGCAGGTAGCTTGACTCGAGCGAAGCCACTTAAGGAAAACACACGAGATTGGTTCCTCGCTCGAGCAAGCGAGCTTCGCTGTACCTATTTTCTATAAGTAGTTGTTTTAGTCCAAAACTAGGATTATGTTTTAGAGATACACTTTAAGGTTTTAGGGTTTTCTTTTGAGGTTTTTTTACTAGTTTTCCTTGATGATTTAATTGAGTATAAAACTCATGTTGTGATAAGTACACTTCAAGGAGGTTGATTGTTCATATTCAAGAGTGTTCTTCTTCGATGGAATCCGAAGATTCAAGTGTGGAGTATTAAAGGAGTTTAAGACTGTGCGTGGTCGTTGATTCAACAATAAAAGTTGTGGATTCAATTTCAATCTAATCAATTCCGAGACGAAGGTTGCGGTGAAAGATTTACAGAAGATTTGAAGACAAATTGGAAGCGTTTGTGTAATTTGTTTGTTATCTTTGTAATCTTTCTTTCTTCAGTAGTGGATTGATTAATGGCACTTCGCCCACAGTTTTTGATCACAATTGAAGGTGCTTTAATTGTGATTTTTCCATGTAAAAATCGTTTGTGTCGATTTATTGTTTTTCGAAAACCATAATCTAAATCATTTTCATAAGTGCTGGTTGATTTAGATTGTGAGTTTTATTTGATTGGGAATTGGAAAAATTAAATCTTGATCTAATCACGAATCACTTAGGTTTTTCAATTGGTATCAGAGCGGGTCACTCTTTGCTTTTATTAAAATTGTAGGAGTGTGATTTTGTGTGATTGGTGATATGGATTCAATTCGTGAAAGTAACTCAACCCATAGACCTCCGTTATTTGATGGTACCAACTATTCTTATTGAAAAGCTCGTATGAGAGCGTTTTTAAAATCTATCGATAAGAAAGTTTGGCACTGTGTGATCTATGGGTGGAGTGGAGTGAACCTATTGTCACCATTGATGGTGTCGATATTCCCAAACCTCTTGATAAATAGGACGCATTCGATTATCAAAACTCGAGTTGGAACAATAAGACTCTCAATTCACTTTTTTGCTTCGTCACACCTAAAGAGTTTCGTCGTATTTGTACGTGTGAGGTAGCAAAAAAGGCTTGGGACATTCTTGAAACGATTCACGAGGGTACTACTTTTGTTGAAAGGTCAAAACTTCAACGTCTCACCTCTGCCTTTGAAACCCTTTTTATGCGTGATGATGAGACGTTTGATGATTTATATGCTAAACTCAGTGATATCGTGAATTCCTGTTTCACACTCAGTGAAAAAAACCCTAAAGCTAAGGTTGTTGGAAAAATTTTGAGGTCTTTACCCGAGAGATTCCAATCAAAAGTGACAGCTATTGAGGAGGCTTAGAATGTTGATACCCTTAAGCTTGATCAGTTGGTTGGAAACTTGTAGACTTATGAAGCCCACCAGATTTTAAAAAAAAAAACAAAAAGATAGTGTGGCTTCACTAGTGCTCATGAGAGTGCAAAAACTCCTAAGACTGAGTTTGATCTAGAGTCCGAGATGACGGCTATGTTTACTAAACAGTTCAACAAAAAATTAAAGAAGAAGAACCCTAATTTCAGAGACCCCATTTCAAAAGACAAGAGTAATGATAAATCCAAAACTTTTCCACCAAAACCTGCTCCAAAAACTAAAAAGAAGATTGTAAAGGGGTAAGGGGTCAAGTGTTATGAATGTCAAGGGTTTGGACATAATGCTCTTGAATGTCCTTCGAAAAACAATCGAAAGAAAGTCTATACAGTGACATGGGATGATGAAAGCGGCTCGAAGCAAGAACCCGAAAAAATTGAATATGGTGAAGACGGGGATAATGCTTTCATGGCATTCTGGTCCACTTTCACTTAACCTCTTCTGAAGTCAGTGGAATTTGCTCGTGGTCAGAATCTGCACGGTGCTCCCACATTTGATGGGAGTAATTACTTGTATTGGAAGATCAGAATGAGGGCGTTTCTGAGAGCCTTTGACCTAGAAGGCTGGTAAGCCATTGAAGAGGATGTTGAAAGTACTGATAATCCGAGCAATCAGAGAGTTCTTATTACTATTCGTGAAGCAATTTCTGACTAAGAACAGCATCGGATTGCTCACTGCACAAAGGCCAAAGATGCATGGGATATTTTGAGCCAATTTCATGAAAAAGAAGAGTCATCTTCACCACCATCGATCACCTTTTCTGCCTTAGTTGCTCAACTGGATGAGGTAAAGGAGAAAGAGGAGCAAAACAAAGATGATAAAACATCAGAAGACAATGATGAGATTGATGGTGATGATCTTCAATAAGCTTATGAAAAGCTTTATGATAAATCTCTGAATTTGTGATAACCCTGCCCTGTACTATGTTAATTAATCATGCTTATGTTTGTAATTATGTGCTTAATTTGAATTTGGGTGTTAATTGCATGATTATATGTGATTTTGGCTTTGTATCTATTCACCGTAGGAAAATCTATTAGAATCTATGCTTTGAACTAAAAATTGAAGCCCTTATCGGCTACAGAAACCGAAATTGACTACGCCATTGTGATTGGCGTAATTTTTATAGCCTACGGTGAAATTTAATTAGAAATTGATTTGGATCAAAATAATTAGATTACACTGATTGAATTGGGTACAATTAATTAGCCTTAACCAAGTCTAATTAGATGAGCCTATAAATAGGCCCTTATATACTTAAACTCACCATATGTTTGAGCTCAAAATCTGAAACACACTCTAGAGAGAGAGAGAGGGGGGGCCAATTCTAGAGAGAGAAGGAGAGGGAGAATTGTGCATTTTGGCTCAAATTTATGAATTTGGAAGCTACACTCAAGATTTAACTACATTTGTGAAGATTGGAGCCTCTAGGTGAGTAATTTGATATGAATTCATGTGTTTAAGTTGTAATTATATGAATTCAAAGGTAAATAGTGATCAAGAACATGAATGGAGTTGATTATGATGAATTTGAAGTCTATGAATGCATGCGTGTAAGAAATTGCCTTGTAGTTGCATATTTGAATGTAAAGCATGTTGATCATGATGAAATTGAGATCAATGAGTGCATACAAGTGACAATTTATTATGGACTTTCATGTTTGTGTATAAGACATGTTAAATGAGTTGAATTGGAAGTCATTTAAGACATGCATCCATGAAAAATGAGGCTATGGGACTCAACTACATGTTTTGAAGATAAATTTGGCAAGGATTGTATGAATATGAAATTGATTCATGGAAATTAGACTTCATAATGTTGTAATTTGGTGTTTATATCATGTTAGTAAATGTGTATGTGAGCTATGAGTCATAACATGCAAGTTACATTGGCTTGAATGCAAGTTTGAAGCTCAAAATGGTTACTAGAAAATCCAGAATTCGTCAATCCCACTCGAGCAGGGTAATGCCGCTCGAGCGTGAAATGTGAGTTCCCAAAACTTTTGCAGACTTTGATGTACGCTCGAGCGGGGAGATTCAGGCTCGAGCATCAGTCATATATGTCGACTCTCAGCTCGAGCGTCCGATGTCACGCTTGAGCGTAAATTTAAGGCAACTAGTACTTTTGCAGACCAAAGGGGTCCGCTCGAGCGGGGAAACCTGCGCTCGAGCAAGGAGCCTTGTTTCATAAATTTTGAAAAGTAGTCTCATGTATCGTTTTCCATTCTTTTTCATTTCTAAGCACTCTCAGGCATACATTGCGCATTATAAATGAATCAAGAAGATAAGAAAGAGGCCTAAGAGGAATGTATGAATTAAGAATGGATTGAATCGTTTGTGACCCGATATGTGTTATGTATTATGTAAGGTCGAGAATAAGGACGAATCCACCGGCAGAACACAGTGAGTAATATCTTAGTAAAGATACTTTCAAGTATGTTACTTTCCAAATGCTACTTCTGTATAAGTTTTATGGATTTGTTGATTTGAAATATGAATGAGTATTTTATATGCCTAATTTCGTATAAGACCGTTTGATACGTTTGATATATTTGAATTCGGCCAAAGGCTGTTTGACATGAATGATTGGGCCAAAGGCCATTTGACATGAATGATTGGGCCAAAGGCCGTTTGACATGAATGATTAGACTAAAGGCCATTTGACATGAATGATTGGACCAAAGGCCGTTAGACATGTATGATTGGGCCAAAGGCCGTCGGATATGAACGATTGGGCCAAAGGCCGTTAGACATGAATGCAAAGATAGGCCAAAGGCCATTTGAATATGTCATTTGATATGTTTGAATACCGTGATGGGCCAAAGGCCGTTTAAATGAAAGGGATCATGATCATGAATATGAAATACACATGGATATAAATATAAAGAGAATGGGCCTGAGGTCGTTTGATATGCCTGATATGTTTGAATTGGGCCCAAGGTCGTTTGATATATTTGAATTGGGCCCGGGACTGTTTGATATGTGTGAATTAGACCAAAGGTCGTTTTGAATAAAGAGTTGGTTGGACCAAAGGTCGTTTTGTATAGATGGACCTAAGGTCATCTCGTTTTATATAAAATTTGGACCTGAGGTCGTTTTGCATACAAATATGATGTGTTATACTCGAGGTCGTCTTGCTTTGTTAAGATTGGTAAATCTGATATGAATGAGAATAGTGGTTTAAATGTTTACATTATGAGTATGACTCATTTATGAACGAATCTCATTCATTAACCTCTTTATTTTGATATTATTCACTAGGCGTTAGCTCACTCTTATTTATATGTATGTAGGTGAGCAAAGGGACGTTCAACCCCAGCCTTAGTGGAATTTAAGAATGGAACCCGAGTTTTGTGAAGTCAGCCCAGGTGCCTCACGCAAGAGGCTTTATTTATGATCTTTTGTATTTCTTTTGCTATTTCTATTGGTCATGATAGACCGTTTATGGGTATAAAGCTTTTGGTTTAGCTGACTATGTGTTTGAATAATCCTGGGTATACAAGATGTTAACTATTGTTATGTGGTGTGAGTTATTATTAAGTATATGTGAAACGTCTTGATATGCCATGTAAGCATAGCTCATTGGACAAAATTTTTAAGTTTGCTTCCGCATTTGGCCCCATATTATTAATCCTAAATCGATATCAAGTTTGAGGCCGTAGGTAATCTCATGATTACTAGCCGGTTATGACCTTAATTTATAGGGGCGGGTTCGGGTCATGACATAGTGGTATCAGAGCACGAGTTAATAACTCACACACTTATCCAAATGAGCCATAAGGTGTCTAGAAAAGACTTAAGATGCATCCATTTGATAAGTACACGATGTAAGCATTGAGAACTTGTGATTGTATGAGATATGAATTGTTGCACTAATATGTACAACAAGTTTTGTTTTGTTATGATGCAAGTACATGAACATACGAATCATGAAAAGTCGCTTATGTGGATTCGATTCTTCAAATGGGTGTCTATGTGAAATATGAATATGATTTAAGTGTATAATTACTTAGTAAGTGTTCAGCATGCGATATCTGATAAGTATGAAATCATCTGTTATGTACCTATGTGTATTTGCGTTTATTTCTGTATTGGGCATTCCAGTATTTGGCATGGCTTAATAAGAGTTTGCGTAGATTATGGATAAAGTAAGGGCATACGAGTTGGCAGACTCTTCCATAGCCTGACTTGATAGACTGGAAAGAATAGTACAAGAAATGGCCGAGATCTTAAGACAACAACATCAGTTACCGCTATGGCAAAAACCTTTGCCACCACCAGCGCAAGAGCACCAAGTGAATGAGTTGGGAGTCATAAAATATGTTGAGATGCTAGACCGAACACTGATGACTGAAGCTAACATGAACTGACCTTCTGAATGGAAAAGCAAGAGACAAGGCTTTTTCTCAAAGAAAAGATCATTCAAAAAGCAAAATACGGGATCATCGCGCACATCAAACTCTACAAGGAATACAGCACCAACGTGTAACGAATGCGGTAAGAAACACTGAGGAGTTTGCTACCGAATTTCTGGGGCTTGTTATAGATGTGGTGGAATGGACCATCTGGTAAGGAACTGTCCCCGAAATGAACAAAATATGAATAGATCCTCTGTCTCTATGGGATTCGTACCAATGGTAGGAATTGCTAATCAAGATAGAGTAATTGCACTCGTCCCAAAAAACACTCAAAGTACTGTGATCGTTATCCTAGGTATTTATACTATTTATAAATGAATGCCTATATGTTGACTAGTTCTAGACTAGTACATGTGTACATCTTTGCTTGGGATATTATTTGATTCGATTCGGCGCATTCTTTCATATCTGCTATATGTGTATCTAGATTGGTCAGACCCACAGGATCAATACCTTATTTATGGTATGTATCTGCCCTATTTGGGAAATTTGTGAAATACGTATTGGGATATCGATTGACTCTGTACATGCACATATATATCTAAATCTATGCCTAGGGTGATTTGCTATATCATTGCTTTCAATGACTAAACCACTGGAATTATGACTCTGTGATTGTGTGACTGAGTTGAGCACCCCAAATAATGAACTCTATAAATCGTGAGATCATGTATCTTGATTGGTAGAAAATTGACTGGACTATGCGACTATACTAGGCTTGACTGGTAAACCTACGCTTTTGTGACTGATTTGGGACTGTTGCGTAACAAATCCTATATTATGTGCAACCGAGGAACTTTGTTTAATGTGTTACCGTGCACCATGTACTTGCACATAAGACTTATTTGGGAACTGCTATGTTGATTATGATACATACCTCCTGATACGAACAACTGCATGCATATGCAATTACACATGAACTTATGTGGACAATGCTATATTGTACATGATTTGAAATACTTTGATATGACCAGTTGTGATGAATGACTCTCATATAACTTTGAGAACTGATGAACTTAGGACATTTGTGAAACTATTGACTATGTACTTAAGCAAACGAAGTATGCCTTACAGAACCAAATGTACCCTATTTGAGAAAACTTTTATCTTATTCGATCTGATAGAACTTTTGTTTGATTTGGCCTGATAGAACCCTCATTTGATATAATTTGATGGGACCTTTGTTTGATTTAATTTGACAAGACCGTTGCTTGGATTGATCTGATAAGAACCTCTATCTGATTTGATTTTGTTAAGGGGGATTATGAATTGCTTATGAATGAATAACCAGATTATTCTTGGCAAGAAAACTGATAGACCCAAAACTTGAATCCATTTGGAATACCTGACTTATTTAGAAGACTTTATGTGGGCTATCAGCAGACTGATCTAACCATGAACACCATTAAGAACCAACCTTTAATTGTTGGAGACATACATGTTATAAATGAACAGAATTGTGCAAATCCAGTGATTGGATATTTAAGGAATGACTGCTTCTGTACTACTGAATTCTTATCTATTCGATGCTATGGGAATCGATGACGGCAAATCGATTTGATTATAAACAGTACTGAACATTTATCTTTGATTGGTCGAAATATGTTTTGTTTTGTATGGGAGAATAGTTACTTCAGTGTTATCGGATGTTGGGAATTTATGTTACGGTAATTGTGAACCGCGAACAGTTTTGATTGTGAACACTATTGGGATTAGAAAACCTCGATTATCCAAAAGTGTGTGAATTTAGTGCGCCCTGTAAATGACTGCTCAGTGCCATTATATTCTGCAATTGGGACTTTGAGGATGTGTAAATTGTGTTTAACATGTGATTGACTCCTCCGATATTACCTTTGATGTCATGGGAATAATAAACGAATTGCTTTATGCTCATTGATGACTATCAGATAACGTTGAAAGACTTGATGGAACAGGGAATCAAACATTGAACTGAATTGTAAACTGTAAACTGTTGAATGAATTGAGAACACGTGTATTATGTTAAAAATTGACTGCTTCGATATTATTGTACTTTACAATTGATACTATGGGGATATATGAATTATGTACGTCGTGTGGTTGATTGCTTTGTTGTTACCTTTATTGACTCAGGAATCAGTGTTGGGATTCACTTTATATTCCCGAAGACTTTTGATTGGCCTTGAATAACTGTGATGAGTCACTAAACTAAATACCGAATTGGGTTGTGAATTGTGGAATTATTGAAGAATGAATTGAACTTCTGTGACAAGGGAATAGACCAAACTTCTATAGTAAAGTTAGCTGACATTTGAAGTAAATATGTTGGTGACCTATTATAAAGAAGGAAATTGTTGAATTTGTGTCTAAATATTTTCAGTGCCAACAAGTCAAAGTCGAACATCAGATATAGGCGGAGCTACTTCAATCTCTCTCTATCTCGGGATGGAGATAGGAATCCTAAATTGTGCCTAGACTCTAGCAAGCTTTCAAGTGGTAATGGGAACTGAATTGTGAATCAGTGCTGCTTTCCATCCGAAAATCGATGTATAATTAAAAAGAACTTTTTGGGAGAAATGCTCCAAATGTATGCTTTAGATTTTCAGGGAAGTTGGAAAAATCTATCCATCGTTGGCAGACTCTGCTTATAACAGCAGCTTACACTCTAGTTTCGGTGTGGCACCGTGCAAAGCCTTGTATGGCAAAAAAAGGTAAGTCTCTGATTGATTGAGGACAGAGTGTCGCTTGATTTAGAGACTGAGCAAATGACTATCAAAAGGATTGGAACCGTTGAATAAAAGTATTCCAAATTGTTTTCGACTAAAGGAAAAGTAAGTTTGGAGGACCAAACTTTCTAAAAGGGGGGAAGATTGTAATTACCTTGCCCTGTACTATGTTAATTAATCATGTTTATGTTTGTAATTATGTGCTTAATTTGAATTTGGGTGTTAATTGCATGATTATATGTGGTTTTGGCTTTGTATCTGTTCACGGTAGGAAAATCTATTAGAATCTGTGCTTTGAACTGAAAATTGAAGACCTTATCGTCCATAGAAACCGAAATTGACTACGCCATTGTGATTGGCGTAATTTTTATAGCATACGGTGAAATTTAATTAGAAATTGATTTAAATCAAAATAATTAAATTAAACTGATTGAATTGGGTACAACTAATTAGCCTTAACCAAGTTTAATTAGATGAGCCTATAAATAGGCCCTTATACACTTAAACTCACCATATGTTTGAACTCAAAATCTGAAACACACTCTAGAGAGAGCGAGAGAGAGGGCCAGCTCTAGAGAGAGAATGAGGGAGAATTTGTGCATTTTGGCTCAAAGTTATGAATTTGGAAGCTACACTCAAGATTTAACTACATTTGTGAAGATTGGAGCCTCTAGGTGAGTAATTTGATATGAATTCATGTGTTTAAGTTGTAATTATATGAATTCAAAGGTAAATAGTGATCAAGAACATGAATGGAGTTGATAATGATGAATTTGAAGTCTATGAATGCATGCCTGTAAGAAATTGCCTTGTAGTTGCATATTTGAATGTAAAGCATGTTGATCATGATGAAATTGATATCAATGAGTGCATGCAAGTGACAATTTATTATGGACTTTCATGTTTGTGTATAAGACATGTTAAATGAGTTGAATTGGAAGTCATTTAAGACATGCATCCATGAAAAATGAGGCTATGGGACTCAACTACATGTTTTGAAGATAAATTTGGCAAGGATTGTATGGATATGAAATTGATTCATGGAAATTAGACTTCATAATGTTGTAATTTGGTGTTTATATCATGTTAGTAAATGTGTATGTGAGCTATGAGTCATAACATGCAAGTTACAATGGCTTGAATGCAAGTTCGAAGCTCAAAATGGTTACTAAAAAACCCAGAATTCGTCAATCCCGCTCGAGCAGGGTAATGCCGCTCGAGCGTGAAATGTGAGTTCCCAGAACTTTTGATGACTTTGATGTACGCTCGAGCGGAGAGATTCAGGCTCGAGAGTCAGTCATATATATTGACTCTCAGCCCGAGCGTTCGAAGTCACGCTCGAGCATAAATTTGAAGCAACCAGTACTTTTGCAAACCAAAGGGGTCCGCTCGAGCGGGGAAACCTGCGCTCGAGCGGGGAGCCCTATTTCAGAAATTTTGAAAAGTGGTCTCATGTATCGTTTTCCGTTCTTTTTCATTTCTAAGCACTCTTAGGCATACATTGTGCATTGTAAATGAATCAAGAAGATAAGAAAGAGGCCTAAGAGGAATGTATGAATTAAGAATGGATTGAATCGTTTATGACCCGATATGTGTTATGTATTATGTAAGGTCGAGCATAAGGACGAATCCATCGGCAGAACACATTGAGTAATATCTTAGTAAAGATACTTTCAAGGATGTTACTTTCCAAATGCTACTTCTGTATAAGTTTCATGGATTTGTTAATTTGAAATATGAATGAGTATTCTATATGCCTAATTTCGTATAAGACCGTTTGATACGTTTGATATATCTGAATTCGGCCAAAGGCCGTTTGACATGAATGATTGGGCCAAAGGCTGTTTGACATGAATGATTGGGCCAAAGGCCGTTTGACATGAATAATTGGGCCAAAGGCCGTCGGATATGAACAATTGGGCCAAAGGCCGTTAGACATGAATGCAAAGATGGGCCAAAGGCCGTTTGAATATGTCATTTGATATGTTTGAATACCGTGATGGGCCAAAGGCCGTTTGAATGAAAGGGATCGTGATCATGAATATGAAATATGCATGGATATAAATATAAAGAAAATGGGCCCGAGGCTGTTTGATACGCCTGATATGTTTTAATTGGTCCCGAGGCCGTTTGATATATTTGAATTGGGCCCGAGACCGTTTGATATGTTTGAATTAGACCAAAAGTCGTTTTGAATAAAAAGTTGGTTGGACCAAAGGTCGTTTTGTATAGATGGACCCAAGGTCGTCTCGTTTTATATAAGATTTGGACCTGAGATCGTTTTGCATACGGATATGATGTGTTGGACCCCAGGTCGTCTTGCTTTGTTAAGATTGGTAAATCTGATGTGAATGAGAATAGTGGTTCAAATGTTTACATTATGAGTATAACTCATTTATGAACAAATCTCATTCATTAACCTCTTTATTTTGATATTATTCACTAGGCGTTAGCTCACTCTTATTTATATGTATGTAGGTGAGCAAAGGGATGTTCAACCCCAACCTTAGTGGAATTTAAGAATGGAACGCGAGTTTTGTGAAGTCAGTCCAGGTGCCTCACGCAAGAGGCTTTATTTATGATCTTTTGTATTTCTTTTGCTATTTCTATTGGTCATGATAGACCGTTTATAGGTATAAAGCTTTTGGTTTAGCTGACTATGTGTTCGAATGATCTTGGGTATACAAGATGTTAACTACTGTTATGTGGTGTGAGTTATTATTGAGTATATGTGAAACGTCTTGAAATGCCATGTAAGCATAGCTCATTGGACAAAAATTTTAAGTTTGCTTTCACATCTGGCCCATATTATTAATCCTAAATCGATATCAAGTTTGAGGTCGTAGGTAATCTCATGATTACTAGTCGGTTATGACCTTAATCTATAGGGGCGGGTTCGGGTCATGACAGAATTTGTCCAAGATCAATGACAAACTCACTCTCAAGCTCAAAGCATGTGAAAACAAGAATGTCAAGCTAAAAAGAGAGCTTGTAACAGCAAAGCAGAATTTCATCAAGATCTCTAGTGACAGGCAAGACCTATGTGGGAAACTTCTATCTTGTGAGACTGAAAGGAATGAACTCCTGAAAGTATATTCCACATATAAGAGAAGATTGAAAGCCTTGAGATGTCATATGTTACATTGGAAAAAATGATTTATCGTAAAGATGAAGAACTCAGAATTGCAAGAGCCACAATTGCCATGTGGAACAAAGGTTCCAAATCATTAGAAAACATCATTGGGTCTTAACAAATGGGTTGTGAAAAAAATGGGCTAGGCTATGGTAATGCGACAGCTCACAAGGGACAGGCCTCTACATCTCATGACCTGAAGACTTAAGCAAAGGGAAAGCTGAAAGTGCACTAGGGTGATCCCTCTCTTCATCTACCTAATGGGAGTAAGATCAACAAAAGGAAGGTAAAACCTGTTTTTGTTTGTCATCATTGTGGTAAGTATGGCCACATTCGTCCTTATTGCTTTGAATTGTTTGGTAAGGTGTCTCAAAAGGATAGAAATTCTAATAGTCTTTGGGTTAGGAGACAACCATACATGTCTAGGCAGAACACCAAGATACATGAGGGTGTTCACAATGCTAAGACATTTACCAAGACCGCTAGTCCTGATTTTGTTAAGACCAAAAAGATATGGGTGAGAAAAGATGACTTGACTTATTTAGTTGCTCACACTACTCTAAAGCACGTGACTCATACATGTGGTATCTTGATAGTGGGTGCTCTAGTCACGTGTCAGGTGACAAATCCTACTTCACCTCCCTTAAAAAATGTGAAGGCGGAATTGTTACCTTTGGAGATGGTGGCAGTTCTAGAGTCATTAGTAAGGGCTCTATTAGTGTGGTTGGTCTTCCCAAGCTTGAAAATGCATTACTTGTTGAGGGCCTTAAAGCAAATCTTTTGAGGCATCAGTCAAATATGTGATTTCCACCATGAAGTATTGTTTTCAAAAAATAAATGTGAAATTTTGGATAAAAATGAAATACTGTCATGCATGGGGTTCGCACATCTAATAACTGCTACGGGATTGTTACTACTAATGATCTCACTTGCCACTCAGCCATTATAAGTAACATTGATCTATGGCATCAAAGATTAGGTCACATGAATTTCAAAAACCTAACTAAGATAGCCAACAAAGAGCTTGTAAGAGGCGTACCTAAGATGGGTAAGAATCTGAACCATGTCAACTTGGAAAGGAAACTCGTGCCCCTTATAAAAAGGTGAACAGCTTTACAACCAAACGTCCTCTTGAATTGGTTCACATGGATTTAATCGGACCTACTTGCACTGAAAGCATAAGAGATAAAAAAAATACATATTTTTATCTGTTGATGATTTTACTTGTTTTTCATGGGTAAATTTTTTAAGAGAAAAATCTGATACGTTTGATGTTTTCCAGGCTTTAGTCCTTAAAATCCAAAATGAATAAGGTGTTTCCATTGGGCGTATCATAAGAATCCGAACTGATCATGGTCGTGAGTTTGAAAACAGTTCGTTTTTGGATTTTTGTGATTTACATGGAATTAAGCATGAATTTTCTGCACCTATTAATTCACAACAAAATGGAGTTGTTGAAAGGAAGAACAGGATTATTCAAGAAATGGCTAGGGTCATGCTCCTTAGTAAGAAAGTTCCTCCAAAGTTTTGGGCTGAAGCCCTAAATATTGTTGTTTATGTCATAAATCGTGTGTATTTAAAGCCCGACACTTTACAAACTCCATATGAATTATGGAAGGGATTGAAACCTAATGTAAAATACTTCAAAACTTTTGGGAGTAAGTGTTACATTTTCAAAGATAGAGAGCCTCTGGGCAAATTTGATTCCCGAAGTGATGAAGGTATTTTTCTAGGGTATTCAACCACTAGTAAGGCTTTTTGAGTCTATAACCTACGAACTTCATCTTTAATGGAATCGATCAATGTGGTTATAGATGACACAGGTTCTCCTACTTCAGTGACAAATGAGGAAGAAAATGGTGAGCCTCCAATCCTGGACACCGAACCACAAAGTCAAAGAGAAGCTGAGGTCCAAGCACAAGAAGTTGAGATAGCACCAACTTCTTAGGTAAGTCAGAGTCCAAAGAGTGCACAGAGAGACACCACTTCTGATGCCTCTATCACCACAAGTCCTAAGTTCAAACCATCAGCAAGGGTGAAACTGAATCATCTAGCTCAACAAGTGATAGAAAGTGTCTTGGATCGAATAAAAACCCAAAGACAAATTCAGGATGAGGTATCTCATATGTGTTATGTTTCATTCATTGAACCTAAGAATATAAAAGAGGCCTTACTAGATGATAGTTGGGTCAATGCTATGCATGAAGAATTAGGTCAATTTGAACGTAACAATGTTTGGACTTTAGTTTCCAGACCTAGAGACATGAATGTGATAGGTACCAAGTGGATCTTTAAGAATAAATCTGATGAAAATGGTACTGTGGTTAGAAATAAAGATAGGTTGGTTGCTCAAGGTTACACACAAGTAAAGAGTGTTGACTATGATGAGACGTTTGCCCTAGTTGCACGTCTCGAATCTATTCATATTTTATTTGGTGTTGCATGTTTTCTTGGTTTCAAATTGTATCAAATGGATGTAAAAAGTGCCTTTCTTAATGGGTACTTGAAAGAAGAGACTTATGTTGAGCAACCAAAAGGGTTTGAGGACCCTAAATGTCCAAACCATGTCTACAAGTTAGACAAGGTTTGTATGGATTAAAACAAGCCCCTCGGGCTTTGTATGATAGACTTACTACCTTCCTTCTTGATAATGACTTTCAAAGGGTAGTGTGGATAAGACTTTATTTGTGAAACATACTAAGTCTCATATTATTGTTACTCAGATTTATGTTGATGATATTGTGTTTGGATCCACTGCTGATCATCTTGTGAAATATTTTTCGGATTGCATGACACATGAGTTTGAGATGAGCATGATGGAAGAGTTGTCTTATTTCTTGGGTCTTAAAATTAAACAGTCTCCTTCAGGTATGTTTGTTTCTCAGACTAAGTATGCCAAAAATCTTGTGTCATAGTTTGGTCTTGAGTCTGCCAAACATGCACGCACTCCCATGAGCACCAGTCTTCACCTTTCCAAAGATTCCTCTGGTACTGATGTTGATCTTACCCTTTATAAGAGTATGATAGGGAGTCTTCTTTACCTCACAACCAGTCGTCCTGACATTGCATTTAGTGTAGGTGTCTGTGCCCGTTACCAAGCCAGTCCTAAAGAGTCTCATCTTCTTGCGGTCAAATGCATCATTAAATATGTTAATGGGACACTGGGATATGGGGTTTGGTTTTCTACCGATACTACAGCTGAAATTACTGGTTTTTCTGATGCCGACTGGGCAGGGTGTGCTGATAATAAGAAGAGTACATCCAGGGGGTGTTTTTACCTTGGGAATAATTTGGTTGCCTGGCATAGCAAAAAGCAAAATGCCATCTCCCTTTCGATTACTGAGGCTGAGTACATTGCTGCAGGGAGTTGTTGTGCACAAATGCTGTGAATGAAGCAAATGCTTCATGATTATGGGATAGATCAGAACACTCTCACTCTTTTCTCTGATAACACTAGTGCCATAAACATTTCAAAAAACCAGTCCAACATTCTTGCACCAAACATATTGACATTCGTCATCATTTTATTCGAGAGTTAGTGGAAGAGGGCCTTGTTGTTCTTGAACATGTACCCACTAAGTATCAAAAAGCTGATATTTTTACAAAACCCCTTGATCTTCTTCGGTTTGAGTTCCTTAGAAAGACCTTGGGTGTAGTGCTTAGTCGCTAGGGTGTTACCTGTCCCTTGAGTAAGTGTGAGTGTTTGGATTTTTGTGTGGTTGGATGCTATAATCTCATTGTCATCGATTCCTGTCATCTTTGCATCTAAATTTATATGAACACTGCTCATGCTGCTTACAAGATCCCATTCTTCTTTGTTCATAGCTCATTCTGAATGCCACTGTTCATTGACTTCATGATCTCATTTTGTACACATTCTTGAGATAAACTGTTGCAGGGGTTTCCGCACAAGGGATCAAAGTTCTCTATGGACCACAAACAATGTTTCTTGTATTTTTTCAGAGGAATTGACCTATACTAATATATCATGGGTGATGTTAAGTCTCTTAACCATCTACCATCATTTTTCACTTCCACGGTTTCTCCCTCATTTCATTGAAGTTCAGGCATTAGGAAAAGGCTACCTTAGAGGCACCAACTAGGCCATCCTTTTTAATTTCATACTTCTCTAGTTTGGTCTCCATACTCTTGAGCATGCATGCCACCAGTGAGTACCTACAAAAAAAAAAAAGTTGAAAAAAGAAATTAAAAAAAAAGAGACTCATTGATTGAAGGGAGCCTTCGTGTTTACTCAACAAATACCCGTGATTCCTAGTGGTTTGACTTTTCTCTAGGATGTTTAGTTACTCTTGGCGGAGGTCCAGCCATCCAATCACTACGAGGATTAACTCTAGCTCTGTGGCCTCTCAAGGATTGCACACACACATACACACATACACACATTCATTTTTGTGAGCTCTTATGTTGGTTTTTGAGTTGTGCATTTTCATGTAGCTTATGATTATTGATTAAATTTTATCTGATTTTCTCATGATTATATCCTTCATATTGTTACAATTACAAGTTTGCGGGCTTCATGGTTTGTAGATTATTTCATCTTAGTATCACCTTCATGCTATTGTGCTCACTTATTTGTGTTTCAGGTTCCACTTCATAGTGTGAGTATTGTGTTTTTGCTTAGAAAGTTTTGCTTTGTTTTTTTTTTCTTCTTCGCTCGAGCAATGGAGTGTACGCGCGAGCGTACTTCTGCAGATGGCTTAGATTCTAAGAGCGTGTTTTTTAGGCTCAAGCAACAAGATCTTGGCTTGAGCGACCCCTTGCGCATAAGTGTCTTCGCTCGAGCAAGAGAGTCCTCGCTCGAGTGACCTGTCGTGGTTTAAATTCTGATGATGTGTCTCTTTACTTTATTTTTTCCCTCTTGGGTTGAGTTCTCTCTCACCTAGGGTTTTTTACGCTCCCATTGCCTTTCATCATTTGCTCTTCACTCGTTTTTTTGGGGGCGTCTCTCCTTTATCCATCTTGCATTGTCATTGCTTGGTAAGTTTTCTTTTCTCTTTTCTCTATTTTTTTTCTCATTCTCTGTATGTCTGCTCTACTTTGTCTATGCTGTCTAGGGTTCTTTATTGTTGGTTTTGGTAATTTCATAATGTTTTAGTGTCTCTCGATTGCATCTTGGTTTTGTGATTTGGTACATTTTTGCTTGGTTTTATAGTTAGGTGTTAAATTAGGGCTTTAATTTTTTTTTCTATAATTGTCTTGTGTTTCATATACTAATATATGTGTTCTCAGTGATTTTTTTTTTTTCTGTCTTTAATTTTTCTTGCCTTATTTGTGTCTTTTAGAAATTAACCTAGCTCTGTTTTTCATGACATTTATGTTATGCTAAGGTTTTGTGTTTTATTTCTCTAACCATGTTGGACTAATGGTGTTTTGATGGATACTATTGTTTTTTTTTTCTCTTTGGGGGTTCTAATATTTTCTATGGGTACCTTGTGTTGTGGGTTGGTGGGTATTTTCTGTGATTGTCTTGTCCTTGTGGGTTGGTCAGACATGGGTGAGCCTTCGAAATGTCGTAAATCTACTGTGTCCCGCCCAAACTACAAAACTGGAAAATTTGAATCCAAGGAAAAATCTAAACTGTTTTGGGAGTACTATGCCTCTAGGAAAGTTCACCTCGAATGACATGTCCTTCCTAGTGCGTTTGAGTTACTCCCTATTCGTTCATTGTTTGATTCTTTAGGGGGTGATCAAGTTTTTCTTTTCTTAGGGCCTCAAAATCTCAGTCTGGTCCGTGAGTTTTATTGTAATATGCATTCTATCCGCAAGGAATTTGCTTCCTCTTTTAGCACTTAGGTTAGAAAGAAAGCTTTGGTTGTCACTGACAAAGTTTTTCGACTGTTTCTTGATCTTCCAGAAGTTCGGAATTTTCATTTTCCTTTCCTTACTCGTAATGGTGTTGACTTTGATCGAGTTGTCACTGAACTTTGTGGTACTCCTCGGACTTGGATTGCCGAGGTGCTCATTCAGCAAAATGAGCTTCTTCCTCGTTTTCGACTTCTGAACATCATTGTCTGTGCCAACATTCATATGACTACTCATTCATCTCACATTTCCCAAGATCAGGGGTATGTGTTATATTGTATTGACCATCGTCTTCCCATTGATCTGCCGGTGATGATAGTCTCCAAAATGATTGCGGTTTTTTAGGGTCGCAAATCTTTGGGTCTTCCGTATGGCTGTTTTCTCACTCGTTTCCTTACTTCTCTTTGTGTTCCCACTTTTGATGATGATGAGTTTGCTTCTCCTATTAAACCCATCACCAAGTTGACCGTCTCACAGAGCCAAGCACATGTCCAGGGGGGTGTGTCAGGAGTTGGGGTGTCTGGGGTGTTTGATACTGGTGCACCTGAGATGCCTGAGATACATCTGCGTTCGTTTTGTGGCCAGCTGCAGCAGTTCGAGCAGTCGGTCACGCATCGTCTTGATCAGTTGGATGCTCGGATGGATACACTTGATGGTCGTTTTGATCAACAGAGCATGATGCTTGCTCAAATTCTTTCCTTGCTCCATATGCAACAACCACCTCCACCCGACTCATAATTTTTGCTAGTGTTTGGACTGTGTTTGGTTTTGAACAGTTTGTTTTTCTTTTGTTATGGTTTGTATATACTGTCTCTTTTATCTCTCCTGGACAAAAAGGGGGAGTATTGGTTCGTTAATTTTTTTTTTGGGGGGGGGTATATATGGGATATATGTTTTTGAATTTGCATGCTCATTATGGATTTTGTAGACAGACTGGACATACTACATACTACATACAACTGGACTATTTTGCTTACATGATGATCTAGCTTCTGATGTGTTATGTCTTAATATGATTTTTCGATTTTGAACTGATATTCTCTATATTCTCTCATTCTTTTTCCTGGCTATGATTTTCTATTTTTGTAGATATTTGGTTCAGGTTGTTTTGTTAAGCTGGGTTGGTTATTTTCTTTAGCTCTTGTGTTGTCTAGGAAATTGTTAGAATGTTTTGTCCGGGAATTGACAAAAGAAGAGATTGTTAGGTCCCTTAGTCTTGTCAATCCCATGAACATACATGTTTTTATCGAGTTGTAATTTTCCTAAGTTTTTTGTCTTGCTCGCTCGAGCAAAAGAGTTCTCGCTTGAGCAAAAGCTGCGTCTGTAAAAAAACCTGAGAAAGATGATTATACGCTCAAGCGCAGGTAGCGTGGCTCGAGCGAAGCCACTTAAGGAAAACACACGAGATTGGTTCCTCGCTCGAGCGAGAGAGTCTTCGCTTGAGCGAGCTTCGTTGTACCTGTTTTCTATAAGTAGTTGTTTTAGTCCAAAACTAGGATTATGTTTTAGAGATCCACTTTAAGATTTTTAGGGTTTTCTTTTGAGGTTTTTTTTACTAGTTTTCCTTGATGATTTGATTGAGTATTAAACTCATGTTTTGATAAGCACATATCAAGGAGGTTGATTGTTCATATTCAAAAGTGTTCTTCTTCGGTGGAATTCAGAGATTCAGGCATGGAGTATTAAAGGAGTTTTATACTGTGCGTAGTCGTTAATTCGACAATAGAAGTTGTGGATTCAACTTCAATCTAATCAATTTCGAGACGAAGGTTGCGGTGAATGATTTACAAAAGATTTGAAGACAAATTGGAAGCGTTTGGGTAATTTGTTTGTTATCTTTGTAATCTTTCTTTCTTCAGTAGTAGATTGATTAGTGACGTTTCGCCCGTAGTTTTTTTATCACAATTAAAGGTGCTTCAATTGTGGTTTTTCCACGTAAAAATCATTTGTGTCGATTTATTGTTTTTTGAAAACTACAATCTAAATCACTTTCATAAGTGCTGGTTGATTTAGATTGTGAGTTTTATTTGATTGGGAATTGGAATAATTAAATTTTGATCTAATCACGAATCACTTAGTTTTTTCAAAGCCAAACCTTAGGTTTGTCCAAAACTTCTTCAAATCACAATATTGTTTATAAAGATAAATATCTAAGTTAAAAATCATAAGAAATTGTAGAGAATCTCTATCTCAAACTTAGAAGATGAGAGAAAGAGTGATAGAACTTCAACAACGCCCAAACCTAACTTCGTTTAGATCAAAATGAAGCCCACGGCATACTCTACCTTTTTAACAAAGGGACACGGATGAAGAACTCAATGGATCTAGGTGTATTTGTAGAGAGAAGTAAAGTTTTAGAGAGAGAGGGTATAGATCTAGGATTTTTAGAATGTTTAGAGAGAGAGACTCAAAAGTGACTTTTTACGAACTAATTTACGCACAAATCACTTGAACACAAGAAATGTCGCTTGAGCGACTAAACACAATAAGTGTGACCGCTCAAGTGCAAGAAGTGACCGCTCGAGCGAAGAATGCCAACTCCTAGTAGTTTTGTGGGCCTACAAAAGTATTGAGAGTTCTCAAAGACCGCTTGAGCACAAAAAGTGTCGCTCGAGCGGCCAGACAAACTAAGTTGCATCGCTCAAGCGAAGAACACCACCTTTTAGTAGTTTTGTAGACCTGCAAAAGTACTGAAAGTTCACAAAGACCGCTCGAACGCAAAAAGTGCCACTCAAGCGAATAAGTAAAATTATGGGCAACAACAGTTTGAAAAACAAGTTACCAACATCTTCCAAATGCAACCAACACATTCCAATAGTCAAACTTAAAGAGAAATAAGGGGAAACAAAACGTGAACAACTATATAAGACAATGAAATCCGAATCCAAAACATCAAATAGATCAGGTCTAAACCAGAATCGCTATATTTATTGATCACTCTCAAATCATCAAAGAAACACTTGTAGCACACCCTTCAAAATAAAAAACCTTGGTAGTCCTGCTCCCTCAAAATTTGGATGGCTCAAAACCTAAAAGCAGCAAACAGCAAACAGAGCACCTTATAGTAAACAGGATCACGAAGACCGCTCAAGTAGTGTGAGTAAAGGCAGTGCAAAACATATAAGCCAACCGCTCGAGCACACATTTCACCGCTCGAGCAGTACAACTTTGCTTCCCAGAAGTTCAGTTTGTAGACAAAGATATTGGATGTTCCTATTTACTACTTGAGTGCACAAACAACCGCTTCCGTACATAGTCAGTAATGTGGCAAACAAGTAAAGCTCAAGATCACAAACTCTTCTGCATAGGCACAATTCATATTGGATTCGTATCTAAACACTTACATCCTTACTAAAACAAAAGAGCGAAGAAAATTATAATTGAAAGGAATTTTATCAAACGAAATTGTCAATTACAAAAACTCAACAATTTTTATCACACCCAACTCAGCTTCTATTATTGTTCGAAACTCGTCATCCGTCTATACTATTATAGTCAAAAGAAGATGTTATCCATTCGTCATTTCACATTCATCCGAATTTGTCATTTATTATGTCAGTTTTTTTCTTTATTGTATTGTTAACGTACTATCAATGTGAAAGTAAAATTCAGATGTTCTAATTTTAATAGTGTAGAGTAGTAATTTGATGAATTAAATTCTCAGTCAACAGTTGTTATGTTCAAAATTTTGTTCAGTTTGGATTTCTAAGCAATAGATAGGATTGTTTGGCTTTATAAATCTGGATGTCCAAATGTGCTCTAGTAAGTTTTCGTTTGGAAAGAGCTAAAATAGTTTGACTTTTTGACTTTTGGACTATTTTAACCTGACTTTTTTAGACTCGTTTGGTTTTTATTTTTGACTTTTTTAACTTTTGTAAGAGAAAAAATATAATGATTATGGTTTATATATGATATTTTATCTTCAATAATGCTAGGTAGCTCAAAATTTTATGACTCAAATGGCTCAAATCACTTAAAACGATATCGTTTTGACAGATTTTGAGTATAAAACGACGTCGTTTTGACAGATTTGAGCCATTTGAACCTCAAAATTTTAAACTACCAAACATTTTTTTTTTTATCTTATTGACTTATGTAACTAATTTTATCTTTTATACTTTTTTTAATCAAAAAGTCAAAGCCAAACATAAATATCCGAACAAAGTTGAATTGTTTAGCAATATTTTTCGTTCACATATTATTTAAGTGTCATCCAATGAGGGGACGTGATGAGTTATTTGTTATTCGGGGTACGTCATCAGGTTGGAATGGATGTCACTCCAGCAATCTCAATAGGGACATATGGTAGCCATTAATCTTATGAGTGCAATCCATTATAAAAAACACTCGGTAATGCATACAAGTAGTTTAAACTGGCAAAGTGCTCCTTGGGGTTTGGGTTCAATGGATAGGGGTCGGCACTGAAATGTTTTCAACTCGTGTTCGAGTCTCCATTGTCTCTAAGTGTAGCGTTCTTGCGTTTCCCTATTCTAACTCGCTAGTTCTAAAGCTGGGAGAGTCTTGCCCGGGACTAAAGTCTGGCCAAGTCTAACTCCTTTTTTTTCTTATAAAAAAGAGAGAAAGTTTAATCTGACAAAGTAGTCAGTAACCATTTTGGTATTCTCACACTTCCTATGTCAGTAAAATAATTTTAGGCCAAGTTTGGCATCTTCAAAAAGTCAAAAAGTCACTATTTTATTTAAGTCTCATCATCTTATTTAAGTCACATCACCTCTCTAACACATCACTTCAAACCCAACCCAAATCCAACCCATATTTCATAAAAAGTCAAAAAGTGCACTTATTTAGTCTTCCCAAACTTGACCCAAGTTTGAGAACTTGTAAAAAAGTCAAAAAGTTATTCAAAAAGTTAAAGAATTAACACTATTCATCAAAAGTCAATAATTACGGCTGCACAACTCCTAATTCAAATTTTTCCCTACAAATCAATTTTTACAATTTTTTATTACACATTTTTTCATAAAAAATCAAAAAGTTAACCCAAACATTCATATTTTCAACCTCAACTTTTTAGTCCAAAAAGACAAAAAGTACACTTATTTAAGACACCCCAAACAACCCCTAATATCAAGTCTAGGCTGACAAGGTGAGCACTGTAAGCAAATAACCTTTATTATAACAATGTTATTTTGTGGACATATCATATAGTGCTTCGAAAAGACACAGAATTATTGATGAGAGGTCATAGGATAACAAAGATTCTTCTTCTAATGTCCTAACCAAAGTGACATTTACAAGCCAGAGACTTATAACTATCCTATGTTCATTCCAACTATTCTGTTTTGGGTTCCTGAAGGCAAATTTTGTTTGTTCACAGAATTTAGATTGGATGGCCACTCCAATTAGAAGGAAACTTTTATCTTAACAAATTCACATAAAACTTATATATGTGTATAACAAATCGAATACGCAAACATGTATGGTAAAATTTTTAATTTGTTTTCTATCTCATACATAATTAATGTTGAATCTGTAACTTTCATGGCGACAATATTCACAATTAGTTGTTCTTTTTTCTTTTCTTTTTTTTAAATCATACAGTATAGATGATTAACTTGTTAGTTGTTAATAGGAGAAAAAAAACACCACAAATAATATTAAGCTCCTCACTATAAGATTTTAATTTATAATTTTACACTGCACAGTGATACTTTACACCACTAGTTTTCTTACATGGATAGATTCCACACATTATGATTAGGGGTGCAATACAATCCCAAAAAAATTAAGCTCTATACACTTACTATTGGTATATCTAAAAATCAATATATAATAAGTTTGATATCAATTGTGTGACAGGTATAGATAATCATTGAAAGTGTTTGCTAGTAAATATATCTTTTTAAAAATTGTAGTTTAAATAGTTTGGTGTTGATAACATTCATAGTCAATCGTTAGACATATTATATGACATTATTTATGTAATGTTCTAAATTAATACAAGTATGATATATTGACTCACTTTATTAATATGTGTTTGGAAGAGGAAAGATTAAGTGCGTATCCAATATTTCTTCTCCCAAACACATATTTGATGTGAACTATTTGAGCGTTGTTTTTAGAATATACCGACTCACTTTTATTAAGTAGATAAGAAATTAATAATGACTCATTTTGTATATTACGATTTTTTATTTGACAAAAATATCACATAAATGACACAAGTGTTACACCACAAATATTTTTAGGATAAATTACAAATATAATGTTTGAGATTTGCTTAAAATACGAATTGCCTCCTTGTGGTTTGGAAAATTATAAATACTATAAGAATTTTTTATTTAACAGAATTAATTGAAAAAGTGAAATTTCTAACTGTTCACCTATATAATAATAAAATTATCTGAATTATTAATTGAAATAAAATTCTAATATTATTAAAAAATGTTAATTAACTTGATAATTTATTAATAAAATGACCTATTTATTATGAAATTAGAAATCTTAGGGAGCATAATATAATTTTTAAAATTACAAGAGATAATTTATAATTTAAGTAAATCTCAGAGTGTGGTTGTAATTTACCTATATTTTTAATACTTTTCCTGATTAGATTGACAGCCAAATCTATCCAATTATTAGAGTAGCCAAAAACAAATCCTTTTCATTTGCAGCCAAGTCAACAGAATTTAAAGTTTCATATGTCACGTTTGTAACGATTGAAACATTTAGGTCAAGTTTGGGAACATCCAAAAAAGTTAAAAAGTCAAAAAGTTACTCAAAAAGTTAAAAAGTTAACACTATTCACCAAAAGTCAACAATTACGGCTGCACAACTCCCAATTCAAATTTTTCCCTACAAATCAATTTTTACAATTTTTTATTACACATTTTTCAATAAAAAGTCAAAAAGTTAACCCAAACATCCATATTTTCAATCTCAATTTTTTAGTCCAAAAAGACAAAAAGTGCACTTTTTTAGTCTTCCCAAACTTGGCCTTAGATAGTATTTGATAACGCTTCTAGTCTTATGTTTTCTATTAACAAACAATAAGAAAAATAATTTTTATTTAAAAAAATAAAATAAAATAACTAACATGTTTGGTAGGTATATATATTTTTAAAACACTAAAAAATAAAAATAACGAAACATATTTGGTAAGCTTCCAAGAAGTAGGTGGAGGGAGGGTTGGGGTGGAAGAAAGATATAGGAACTTGTTTTGAAAATAAGTTAAATCATCAAATTTAGAAAATTCTGAGAATTTTTATCATTTCTGTAGAAGAAAAACGGACTAAACAATTCACCCACAAAAAAAAAAAAAACGGACTAAACATATTATTCACTGTGTGTTTGGTTGTGATTTTTTGAACACGATTTTTTAAAAATTTTATACAACCTGTTTGGTTATTCTGAAAAGTGAATCCCGTTTTCAAAAAAAAAATTCAGGATTTGTTTTTCAGTTTTCAAAATTAAAAAAATAAAATAAAAGTACTGAAATCATTGTAGCATTCAAATGAAAAAATATTGGCTGTTGTTTTGCTACAATTGGCTCAATAAAGTACAAAATTTCTTACAAATAATTCATTGGCTCCAAATTTGGCTGGCTGTAAGTGAACCTTGTTTGGCTTTGTCACATTCCATCCACCTCTAGTTTGGGCCCATGACAGTGAAAAATTTGCTGACAATTTTGAAGTTGGATTTAAACATGCACATGAGTTACTTTGCACTAAAGTTATAAAATAATGTATTCTTTTTCTCAATCAGCCACTTGAAAAATAAAATAATGTTTGTTGTTTGTGATATGTCTAACATGCTAAATATTTTTAATCTCCGATCTCCAAAAAAGAAAAAATAATTTTCAACCTCGCTATGAATATGATCTGAACTCTTTTTCGATGCTCACTATAATAATGGAGGATGAGCGAGGTTCCAATGAATTTAGCGACATTTACACGAGTTTTAATTTGTAAATTTATACTCTATTAAGTGTTAATTAAAATTTTTTATAATCTTCAAGTCCCATTAAATTTTTAATAGTCGAAATTGCCCTTTAAATAATAATTATTCATCATTTATGATTATTTATAAAGGAACATGATGATTTGATAATTATTTTGATTTTCAAAATTTTAAAGATCAACTTTCAAATTGAAAAAACTAAAAAAAAAAAAAATTAATTTTTTTTTTGAAAAAATTGAATTATTTTTTTGTGCAAAACTAAAAATTATGTATCTATAAAGGAGTATGATGATGGAACATTGATGCGCAAAACTAAAAAAAAAAAACAAACAAAACAAAAAATTTAAAAATGAAAAAACTGATAATGTTCTCAGTTTTAAAACTGGAAAAACTATAATGTTCTCGATTTTATTAAATAGTTGAATTAAACTAATAAGTAGAAGGGTAAAAACATTTAATCTCATGTTCTGTTTTTTTTTTAATCGGTTAGTGAAACAATTACCTGAAACATAACTGTACAAAATTTATAACGTTCTTAGTTTAAAAAATTAGAAAAAACTGATAATATACTCAGTTTTACTAAATATGACTTATGGTTCAAAAAAATTTAAATATGACCTGAGTTACTGTAACATTTATAAATAAAATTTTAGGGAAATTAACTCATAAATTTATTCTTGTACCAATTTTCCATAGTCAAGGGTACGTTGGGACTATTACCAGCACAAAATAGACATTTATCAGGGCAAAATATTAAAATTTAATTTAATTTATTGAAAGGTTACATTTTATTGTGTGCAAAAAAAAAAAAAAATAGTAATTGAGTTTTTCATTTTTCTTATTTTTTTATTTTTAGTGAATATTTTTAAAATTTTAAGCAATTTTTTTACTTTTTTAGATATTAAATTATGAGTATTGATTTCCGACCACACAACTAAACAAGAAACTTAATTGGAGAGCACGCAACAAAATAGATTAAGCTAACCAGCTGTTAACAAGAAGATGAAAATATCGCGGTGGCTCATCCATCGGAGGCATTCCGATGATCAAGTCAATCAAGCAATCTCTCAAAGATACCAAATAAGTACTAAACTCACAGAATAAAGTGTACCTTAGACCTACGTAGGTGCCTCCCTTTTATAGCCAATAGTGCCCTAGTCCCCCTAGAAGTCTCACTTCATAGGATTCAAGCACAATGCTTATCTCGGACTTTCAGCTAGATAAGGATAAACTCTTTAAGAGCCTTTTTTTTTTATTCAGACTTGGTGCCCTTCCTCATCTAAGACTCTTGTCCTTTATCCAAATACCTTAGGATTCCGGTATTACCACAACATATCTCGGCAAACACCATAATCATCTCGGCAGCATGAATTGCCTATATGGCACCTCGACCGACACCTCAGCAGCACCTTGGCCACGTGGCGTCATTCTCAAAATACTTCTCCACAATTGCCCCTACGTTCTATTACCTCGTCAATCTAAAGTAAAGGAACCTATATCATTTGATCTTCAATCATGTCAGCCAAATGAGGAAAATGAAAGTACTTCTTCGATCGAAATCATGACTCGTCGGCTTCAAGTAACCAAGACTCAAATGCCCACTTCGTCAAAAATCAAGAACCAAGAGTCAAACACTTTCGACATCTCTACCGAGATCGCTATGCTAGCTGAGGTTATTATCCCACTAGCTCAAGAATTTCAGTAGCCCCCACTGCGCATGAGCTGTCACGCATCATTATCCCACTCGTTTCTTCCACGTGTCACCTTCTTATAAGGGTGAGCATGGTCCGGATTGGACTAGATTGGGATAAAACCAGGATCAATCCGTTATTTACAGTTCCTGAAAAATTAGAACCAATCTAATCCGTTTAAATCATGGAATCAATCCGAACTAATCCATTTAAATACGGATTGGATCGGTTTAGGACTACGGATTCACATAATTAAATAACAAAAAAAAATATATATAACACTTTAATTTCATAAAAACATAAACATAGCGCTATATTAGTTCCACAATAGCAACATGTCTTTCTATTATAGCGACATACTATCCTAGAATTTAAACAACCATAAGAAAATTGGTTTCACCATAAGTATTTAGACCATTACAAATTAAAACTAAAAACTAACAAACAAAAGTAATAAAAGAAAATATGATGCGAGTTTAGGTTTGAGTTTAGTTTTATATGGAATAGGAGAAGATACTATGGGGGAAGATGTATAATAAAAATATAGATTATTTGTGTACGGTCCGGATCGGTT
Source organism: Camellia sinensis (assembly GCF_055761805.1). Taxonomy (NCBI): domain Eukaryota; kingdom Viridiplantae; phylum Streptophyta; class Magnoliopsida; order Ericales; family Theaceae; genus Camellia; species Camellia sinensis. The sequence goes on from NC_138972.1 coordinate 70,197,317, forward strand.
CCAATCCGGAGTCGTGGGGTTCAATCCGGAACCAATCCGTGGACTACGGATTTTTAATTCTTCAATTCGGAACCGAACCACGGATTCAAAAAACCAATCCAAACCTATCGGATTGGACTGGACTGGATCGGATTACGAATGTCACGGATTCTTTGCTCAGCCCTACCTTCTTATTAGTTCGTACTCATCACGCATCATCAAGTCATATCGAATCTGCCCATGCTGCCTGTCAGACACGTCATCCAAGGTAGTTTCATCATGTTTTGCCGCCTTTTCATTTTTTGACAAAACTTTCTTCCCTTTCTCTCTCTCTCTCCGTCTCTTCACTTTACAAACATAACCCCTCTCTCTTCTCAAACTTTCTCTCTCTACGAAATTTCTCTCAAACCTCCATTGTCGTTCCTTTGAGCTCTCTACAACCATCTGTTCATTACCTCCGGCGAGCCTTTCGCCGTTTGGTTCCAGTCAACATCATCGTCTGACTGCCGACAAACTTCATTTCAGCGTCTACTTCTTGGCTTCTCCCTGTAAGTACCCTTTTTTTTTTGTACTTTCCTTACTGTTCTCAAGTTTCTTTTTTATATTGTTATACACATCTGTGTCTGTGCTTGTGTTGCTATTGAATATGTATCTACATTCAAATCCTCTGTTCTATACGTTTTTTGCCTTGACTTGTTCAGTGTTTATCATGTTCTTGATTTTGTTCACATTTCTTGCACACTGCTCTGCACTCAATCACTTAGATGTTAAGAATCAATGTTTACAAATCTGTTAATGCCTCTAATTGTGTTTCTGTGTCTTCGAATCACTTGTTCATACTTTGAACATCTTCTTGAATACATGCCACTGCATTGACCATAACTGTGTTCTTCTTTGTTTTGTTTCGATTTTGAATCTTGTTTTCTTTGTGTTTCCTACTTGCTTCCAGATTCTTGTTCATTTTAGTAGTTCTTGCGCAATCATAGATTTAGGATTGGGATTTGTTAGAAACCAGTCACTTAGGAAAATTGAAACAAATTTTGCTTCAAAACCCTTCCTAGATCTCTAGAACCCCTGCCTCAATGCTCATTAGGGTCTCACCAAGGTACTGAGAACCTTTCCCGACATAAACCATTACCATAATCCATTAAGCCGAGGTCATGAGAATGTTTAAGTGGAGAGTAGATTCACCCAGTAAATTAGAATACTTGCCAAGAGTTTAACATTCCCGCCAAGAGAAGCCTATATGCCATTTCCAGTTGTGTCCATAATCGAGGGCAGAGTTAGATTCCCCCTTGACATCCTTTTCCAAGAAGTTTTGCAATTCTACAAACTTAACCCCATGCAATTAGCCATTAATCTGTTTAGGGTTATCAACGGCATAGCCGAGCTATCTCGCCAAGAAAACGCTAAGATCACCCTCTCCGACATCAAATACTGCGACACCATGTGTGGCCTCAAGTCCACCAGCGGCAACACTTATTACCTCAAACCCAGATCCACTGTATACAAACTGATAGCCGAGCTCCCAGACTCCAACAAAGGTGTTGGTGAATACTATCTCTTTGTCTCGGGCAATTGGGAGTTTATGCCAGATGATGACCTTGCGTCGTAGAGTCTTTAAGGAAGATGAGGGTAAGAACTTAGTCATCCCAAAGTCCCATTTTCTTAGCATTCATGCTGTAGACTCAACTTTCTTCATGCATCCATTTTTTCAGAGAGGCGCAAATTGGTCTCCTACAGTTCGGACTCCTATCACGGTTCTGAATCTAATCTCACAAAGTGCAGTGCGAGACTGATAAACACCAAAAAGTCCAATCCGGCAAATCATTTTGGAAAATCAGATTTTGAATCAAATAATGCCAAAACTGGACTACTTTGCCAGATTACAAAGTCGCCACCTAAATATTTTATTTTTGGAAAATTTAGGAAACCCTGACTTGTGCCAAAGGCCACGTGTCCGTCATCACCAAAGTTGCCTTGGCTCGGGAACTTGGGTACGAGTGGGGAAGGTCCTGAAATGAGCACCCCCACTCGCCCAATCAAAGATCGGCCTCTACTAAACATGATATGTTGTTTTATTGTCACGACCCAAACCCGACCCTATGGGTTTAGCACCGTAACCGGCCAGTAATCTGAGATTACCAAAGGCCTGCAGAACAGTAATACAGTAAAACAGAGTACAGGGCCTGGCGGAAGCCAATACAGTAATTAAACAATGTCCAATGAGCTGTGACAGTCTGTATGCCAAAAAGATTTTTCATGCATTCATACATAAACAGTACAGAACAGTATGCACAATATTTACATTCATTCAAACTAGGGACTCTACCCTAGATAGCGGTACAGTGAACAGTCAGTCTATACAAAATTTACAGTCACACAGCACAGGGACCTAATCCCTTGGTAACAGTACGGTAAACATTCAATCTTTACAGAACAGTGAGACAGTAAGAAGACAGGCGGGGGAAAACAAACAAAACACCCCCAAGCCAATAGCATGGCAACTCGGAACCTCGCAGTGAGGCACAAAGGCTGGCCTGACAAAACTGGAGTCTAACCCACGCTCCTAGCTCCGATCTGGTGGCTGAGCATCTACATATATATATAAACAGTGAGCTAAAGCCCAGTGAATAACATAAAGCGTAAAGGGGTTTAGAATGAATGTCCTTACAGTAATGAAAACAGTTCAATTCAATCAGTATTTCAGTTGTTCAGTACAGTAAACAGTCATATGTGGTACATCCATTAGCATAACAGTAACAGTAGGTCTTAAAAGACCGAACAGTAATGATGGCCATCAGTCAGTAAACAGTAGTGGTTCCACGAGGGAACCGACAGAGATCTCTGTAACAGTAATAGTAACAGTAAACAGTAGGTACTAAGGATGCCACAGTACAGTTCAGAAATAAAGGACATACATTCATTCAGTAATACCAGTTCAGTAAACAGTTCAGTTCAGTATTCAAAAGATAATCATTTGAACATATCTTTACACAATTGTTACTCACAGAGTTCGGGCTATAGTATGCTAGAGCGTGTCTCCCCAGTCGCCAACCCTACACAGTTAACAGGTTGAACACACTAAGCTACACAGTTGGGAAATCTCATAACTTAATCCCTAAATTGCCTTGGTGTGTTCTACAACGATATCCTCATCTAAATGTCTTAAACTAGGCCTAAGAATGCCTAGGATGGGATGAGGATGCAAAAAAATACACTTAGAAAACATTTCGCAAAGTTTGCTGAAACTAGGAGCCTCGCTCGAGCGGGACTTTCTCCGCTCGAGCGTAAGTCCAAAATCAAAGGCTTCGCTCGAGCGAGGAATCCTTCGCTCGAGCGGTCTGCAAAACAGTAAAAATACTGGATGCTGAGATTTTACGCGCGATTGTCGCTCGATGGTCGCTCGAGCGGATCCCTGGACAAAGGTGCTCGCTCGAGCGGGGAATCCTTCGCTCGAGCGAGGAAGCCAAATCTGGAATTTCCAGATCTGCCTCCCAAGCTCAAACCAAGCATTCTACCACTCCAAACTCGACCTCTTGGGCCCAAATTCTGGAAAACATAACTAAATTCAATGTATAACAAGTTTCAAAGCTCAATTTATGAATTCAAGCCCCAAAGGTGAGTCAATTTAAAACCATATTCAAACCCATTTTCAAGAATATGAAGAACATGCAAACATGCATGAATTCAAATCATTTCAAAGCTTCAATTTGATGCTCTAAGGAGCCAATTGATCCAAAAACAAGTTGAAAACATGAACCATTACAAAATTATGACCATGCATGCATCATTTTACCATGAATTCAACTCAAACTTCTACATTACAACATGCATGCATGAATTATGCTCTATATCATCATGTATGAGCTAAAACATGGCTTAACTCTACAAATGAAGCATGAATCATGCAAGAACTAGCTCAAACACATCAATAAAGATTGAGTTCTCTTACCTAGAGCCTCAATTACAAGTGTAGGACCACAAGGCAACAATCAACCTTCAATTCTCTAAGTTGTTTAAGCCAAATCCCAAGAACTACACAAACTCTCACTCTCTCTTCCTCAAGGTCGGCTAGAACAAGAGATATGGCTGATGGAAATGTTTTTTTGGCTCAAGTATAATGAGCTCAAGGTGTAGAGGTAGTGGCCCACTCAAGGGCAAAACGGTAATTAAGTCCAACTCTTTAATTAGCTTATTTTAATCTAATTTAATCATACCTAATCAGTTTTCAGGTAAATACACCACAAAATCACATAAATTATGTTGACCATTACACATCAATCAATTTTGGATTCGGCCGCCGATAAGGCCTTCAATTTGCAGTTTAAACATATAAGCATGAACAGATATTCATACAATCAAACAGATAGGATGTAATTTAACTAACATATACTCCATCAATTCGGTTTCCAATTTCAGTCAGTCAGTTATCAGTCATTATCAGTTCCGTTTAGCAGTAATCGGTGATTATCGGTAATCAATCAGTCATTAATTAGTAAACAGTATGAGGGTTGTTACATTTATAAACACATGTGTTCTTATTCCGGTTATTAGCTAACTTTACTATGTGACGCACACAAGCAAGTATAGACTAAGTCGCAAGACTTGCAACAAAACAATTTATGTTTGTTTTCAAAAATGGTTTGAAATTGCCACTCACAAGTGGGCTAAAGCGCGAATTTTCCATCAAACATGATGGGTTTGAAACATGATTTGGCACTTCGCAAAGTGGGCTTAAAACTCACATTTATTGAATTGTTCCAATTCAAGTAACAAAGTTTTCATCCACATGCATTCATGCAGTTTATCAATTAAGCAAATAGCCTCATGGTAAGCTTGCTATCATGGCAACACTCACACTCATGCAACTATGCTAAAGCATAAAACTTTCAGTGTACTCCGAGCCAAAACAAAAACTAATTAGAAATATGCATGATCTTAACTATACAAGATGCCTAATGCAACACATGCAAAAATGCAATTAACAGGCTCGGTTATCCAAGATGGCATATGAATGCAACACTTGATAACATGCTTTGAAACACGTATTCAAATAGGTGTTGAAATACATTGCAGTTTGAATGATGCGCCGAGCCCGGTGCATGCAAGAAAAATGAATGGATGCAAACATGCAAGCATAAGGTATGCTAATTGAAAATGCTCCCTAATCTAACCATCGAAAGCGGATAAATAAAGGGAGAAAGACGTGGGGTTGGAAGACATGTACACACGCACGCACACTTATTACAACATTGCGCCCTCTCGAAGGAGATTCCGAATAAATAAGCTCAGCTACATTAAGCTAAGCTAATTATGACAAAACAACTAATTAACTAACTTAGCTAATTAATTACAACAATTGAAATAAATTAACTAACTACTCTAAGCTAGCTAAATATTACAAAACGGATTGATTAACTAGTTACACAAACTAATTATAAACAATGAAATGGCCTCGCGGGCGAGGGAGATATGCATGCTCGGTTGGCGTTCTCCCGAAAATCCATTGACTTGCCACCGGTTGCCTCTGTTTGCATTTGCTGTGATTTCTGAAAATTGTGCCAACTTCAGACTGCCTTTGCCTCAAAACAGGAACATTTTTGCACCAAAATGGACTGGTGGCCGGTCGGCCCCAAAAAGTGGCTGCCGGCCACTTCAACTAGCCGGTCGGCTAGTGTAAGTGGCCGGTCGGCTACTGCCACTAGCCGGTCGGCTACCTCCTTTCCCAAAATGCTGTTTTTGCTACAACAGAGAATAACAGAGGCAAGACAATGTATTTGCAAGGAAACATGTGTACTACCACTCTCCTCATCATGTCTCAAGCTCAAAGGAATGTGACACTTGGCTCTCAAGCCACCAATCAAGCATCTCAATGCATGATGGCCCAAAAACCAAGCTTGTACAAGCTTAGTGAGTGCACACTCAAGACTCAAATGGCCACCACCCTATCATGCATGATCAAGGGTGTTGGCGACCAAGAAATGTGACACGCTTCATCACTTTAAGTATCAAACTTCCACTTTTCTTGTGTTTGGATTAACGTCTGATCCAAACACATGCAATGCAACACGCATGTTTATCTTGTTCATGTTTTGTTTAATTTAATTTTTGTTTACACATTTTAGCTTACCAATTAGTCCTTTAACTGGTTAAGTCCAATGTAAAAGTCCTCTAATTGGAAAGATGGCCTAAGCCACAAGTGCCTTGAGCATTAAAGAGGTCTCATGCTGTTAGTTAGTAGAAACCCTCAAGGGAGGATTAAAACCATTAGGCATGAATGCCTCAATTTCATGCTCAAGCCAACAAGGGGCTCAGGACCACTTTCAAAAGCGAATTAAAAAGTGAAGAACAGAGGGAGGTTGTATACTTTCAGTGTTGAAATGGCATGCTCAAGACACTAAATCATGTAATCAACATATGCACAACATGTTCCAAAGTTAAAAGCATGAAACTAGTGAAGAACGCTACACTGGAGGCATGCAATACCAAGCTCAAATGATCAAACCAGCTATGGACAAACCTAAAACATGCCAAATCAGTGGCCTAAACATGCTGGAATTGGAGCATAAATGCCAAGAAAAACATGTTCATTTGTTGGCTCACAAACGAGGCTCAAAGTACAACTCTTAAGAGCAATGAAAAAGTGATATATTTGAAAGTGTGACAGAGGTATGTGCTCTGAAATCACATGTCAAATGATGCCATATCATGCAAATAACTCAAGCAAAGCATGCTAGGAGCCTCAAAACACAAAGCTAGTAGAGGCCGTTTACACTATAACTATACAAAGCATGAGTTATATGACCAAGACCAACCAAAACAGAGTTAAAACATGCTAAAACATTAGCAAAAACATTCTGAGATGGAGTCCCAAAAGGGTAAAAAAAACATGCTCATCTCTTAGGCTAACTACACATACAAACAAGACATGAGGATGGGGGACCACCCCCTCCCATTTTGGTCCTCAAAATCAGCTTTTTTCACTAAAATTCCCCTAGAATTCAGTGGTTAAAAGGCCAAGAAAAGGTTGTTTCAAAAGTTTTGAAAGGTGGCTCAAAAGGCTTTGCAAGCCAAAGAGCAAAAAAAGGGGAACCACCCCTTAACCAAACAAGGCTTAAACCACAATTTTAAAACCTTAAAAAATCAAAGTTTTTACAGGTCAAAACTAGCCTCAAAGTAGTGTAAAAATATGGCCATGCACTTAACTAAAACAAAGCTTAAAAGAGTTAAGTTCCTACCCTTGAAGCACAGCTGCAAAACAGGCATAATTCTGAGCTAAAACCAAGCTTTAGACCTTAACTAGGACTTTCAAGGACCTCAGTTCCAAGATGAAGGTATTTGGTCAAGGGTCTCTTTGCAAATATGTAGAGAAAACTCACTTTCAAGCCTAAAATATATATATAGAGAGAAAGAGAGAGAGAGAGAGAGAGTTCTAGAGAGAGGCAGAATTTTTGCTCACAAAATTTCTGAACCCTCAAAATAGGGAAGGGACCTCCCTTATATACAAACACAAGCCTAAGGCTTGCTTCCATCCCTCCATACGTGTATGGAGGATGGCTTCAGTGATCAACAGCTGGCACACAAAATATCTGAAAAAGGTGAAAAATGGCCGTCGACCACTCTAAGTGGGTGGCCGACAAGGCCTTTCCTCCCTCCAAGCAAGAGGCACCAAGGTTTGGCCCAAAAACAAGGCCAAAACACAAAGAGTTTAAAGGCTCAAAGACAAGGCGCTCGGCCGAGACCTTCGGGCACTCAAAACAAGCACAAACATGCACAATCATCGGGTACACAAACGATGACGTCCAAGTCTTGAGAACGGTAAAAAATGGGGTGTCTACACATGTATATACGTCTTTCTGGTTCTAATGTTTTCTTTCATTTTTGCAGCTCTTCTTTAGCCGAGTAAATCTTTCTAAAGGTCCTACGTCCCGAGCCAAGATGTCAAACATCTCCTGGACTTGCCCATTGAAGATTGCAAGGCCCCAATCTTGTTAAATTATGTGTTGACCTATAGATCACCACTTCCCGACGTCCTTAGAATAAGCAAACCTCCACTATTTGCTTCAACTAAACAAGCCACTTCTTCGCTAAGGCTAGATTAGGCATCAATGTCTAATTCAGTGAACGAGTCATCCACTTCTGCTCACGCCCAACTTATTTCTCCATCATAACGCCAGCTCCGCCGCCGACCTCCTAACGCTTCTACTGGCAAAACACGTAATCAAAAGTGCCAAGGTTCAGTCGCGCCGACGTATGATCCGTCTAATCCTCCGCTAGCCCTTCCTGTTTTCAGACTTGGCCCAAGGCAAATCATTGTTGCAACCACCGAGGATATGGGACGAAAATCGGTAATCACCAAGGACTTATTGGTCAGCCTGCCCGACGTTGTGTCCTTGTAATCTACGCTATCTCCCTAGCCCAAGCCAAAGCAAAAGAGGATAAAAAAGGCCATAGTCACCCATATCCTTTCTTATTCTGAAAATGATCCAAAGGATTCTCTCCCAATATCCAAAATGGCTGCCACCAAGAAGAGGCCGACTGAGGCCGAGTCGTCTGACGCACCCCCAACAAAGAAGTTGAGATCTAAAGGTCCCAAGGGTGGGAGTAGTTTTCACCTCGAGAAAACCTAAGCCCCCGAGGTTTTTGGTTGGTGGCCGACCTATAAAGGCTGGCGATAGCGCTATTGAGAGTCTGGAAGTCGACGTTGCTCAGTCCACAGCCATGCTTCTTTCGGCCGACATAAACTAATTGGCTGACTTCAATCACTATGAGAACTTTGCCATAATGATGTGACATTTGATCTTGGTAAGTCTCCGACTTGTCACTTTTCCATTCAGCTTTCATTTCAATCTTTTGTACTTAGCCAAATTTTTCAAACTTGCTTTTTCTTTTCTTGCAAGCCATCCAACATACTCACTCTCATGCGGTGAAAACCGAGATGGTGAAGAAAGACCTAGTCAAAAACACCCAGGAAGCTACAGGTTTCCTTTTTTTCACTCAATAAAGCTGAGATAAAGATCAAGGGCCTTATAGACAAGGCTAATGTCGCCAAAACAGCTTAGAACAAGGCTGAGGCCGCTGTCGAAGCTGTTGAGGCCGATGCCAAGGTCGCTGAAGTTAGGGCGGCCGAAGCCAAGACCAAGCTGTAAGAGGCTCTTGCCACCAAAGAGACTGATAAGAAGGCATATGCGAAGGGGCATGCCGATGTTCCGGACCAGTACAAGCAACAAATCTATCTAGCCTGCAACAAAGGCTATTACCTCGGCTGGATAGTAACCCTTAAGGAGTTGTCCATTCCCGAGGACTCGTCTCTCCGTGATATCAGTTGACTCAACGTTCCCTTTCTTTCCTCTCCTAACCAGTCCAAGGACGAGGCTAAAGAAGAGGGTGAGACTGAGGTTGCTGCTAGGGCTAAGTCCCCGACTCTGAATGATCAGGTCTTGGACCTAACTGAAGATGATGGGGATGAGGTTTCCAAGAGTACCTCTCCCAAAAAGGCTATTTCTAACGTCGAGGTCTTTACTGTTGAGAAGAGCTTGGACCAAACTCTTTTAGAGATTGACGCTGAGATTGCAGCTGATAAGTTTGCCCACTTGTCTGTTGAGACCGAAACAACACCAACTGCCGAGGTGGTACAACCTGAGAACATTATGATAGATCCCAATACTTAGGACTTTTTTATTTCCTTTGATTATACTTTTCTTTTGAACAGTTTATGCTATGCTGGGCCGATGTGCCTTGTTTTGTAACCGATCTTCCTTCAATGCATGTCTTTCTTCTTTTTCTTTTAAATGTTGGTTGTTTTTCTTTCATAACTGTTTTGTGCATGCTTTGCTATCTTCTCTATTTTTTATGTTTCCATACTTTGACTTTTTCTTATCCTTCCAAGTTTGACAACTTGGTTGCTTACCTCGGATCAAAATACCTCAGATATAGCACTGTTCAATTATCTCGGACTGATCATCTCGGATTTAGCTTAGTGATCAGCCATCTCAGGTAACATATCTCGGATAGTTTCTTTATCAATCATCTCTAATAACTTCAACTTGTAAAATTTTTCTAAATTTTTTTGTAAGTGTTATACTTATTCATGCTTCTTGCCCCCTTAATGTGAACCTAAGTATCACTTATATTCACATTAAGGACTGTAAGAGGAGCTAATTTCAGTCCGCTAAATTAATTAGGCCCAATAGTCCAAGGTTGGTGGGCCCGAATTTATTGCAAGTCCAAGATTGGTGGGCCCGGATTTATCGCCATCAAATGGGCTAAATCACTCTAAGCCTCGAAAGGGTTCAGATCCACGAACTTAGAGACTTACTCAAGTTCGGACTCGAAAGGGTTCGGATCCACGAACCTAGAGATCCGAAGCACCTGGCTTCGAACGGATTCAAACGCAATCTAGAAGTCGCTCCGTTAATGAGTCCCAGAACACTTGCGGGCTCGAAGCTTTCCGGGATCTACGCACCAGAATCATGGGCGTAATGGAGTTCGAACAAAGGACCCGATCCCGAGGACGGTGAGTGGAGATAAATTCACTCTTCGGTTAAACTAGCCTATACCCGGGTCGAGGTGGCACGACACCGGGGGGTCCATGAGACTCGGCAATATTTAGCGGCAGGACGTCCTCTGGGACTACCCCTGACCCTTTGGGATGATTGGGGATCATTGGTTAGGTGTGGCTAAGAAGAAGGGTTCGCCGAGGGGTTGATCTCCTCTTCGGGGTTTTTCTCATCCTCGGAGAGGTCACCTCCTCGGACAAGGTGGTTAGAGAGAATATTCCCCATGTGCCTTGCACATGGGCTCTATCCTACATCATGAGGTGCTTATAAATAGCACCCACCCATAGCTTTACAAGGGATGGATTTTGGAGATTTCTAACTCTTGGGAAAGAACTAATTTCCCTTCTCCATCATCAACCTTGAGAGTGAAAGTGGGAGATCCATGGGAGAGCCTTACCATTATTCTCTTTCTAGCCATTTTGCCTTCTTCTTCACCCAATCTCTTATCTCCATCATCTCCTTTACTCTTGTGTTCTTGATTGAGACTATTGAAGAATCTAAGCCTCTCACATTTTTTCTAGAGAATTCGAAGTTGTTCTTCAAGGATCTTCGAAGATCTTCGAATTTTCCAACTCCTTTCTTGAACCCTCTCCTACATTTTGGCGACTCTGCTGGGGAGGTGGATTGGTTAATGGTCTTAACGAGATCTGGAATCCACACAACTCCAACAAGGATGGCGGGAGAAGATGAAGTTCACCAACAAGGATCCTCTAATGGTGGTGATGACAGAACCATGGCTCCAGATCAACCACTTTTGCTTGAAGCCATCCAAGGACTTCAAAATACTTAGCAAGAGATTCTTGCCACTCTTCAGAATCTCACTCACACCATGTTGGTGATGAGTTCTAACTTTGCACTGGCGCCAAACGGAAATCAAACTGGTGGTGGAGTTATTTCGGCCGGAGCGCAAAATCAAATCCGAGGAGAAGTAGGCCCCAATCTGCCTATGGCTCATGGCAACACGCCCACAGTAACACATGCTCAAACCACAGTAGGCGGCAGTAGTTTGCCCATGCCCGGGCTCCATGGCGTGCCAAGCCAAGATCCAATGGTGACTAGGGGAGTTTCTGGTGTAATGAATGGCGCTCCAGCGACTGTTGGTGTCCAGGAAAACATAAGGAGCATGATGGCGCAAAAAGGAGCTCTGCCCGTACCTAATCTTGTTACGCCACCAGTAAATGTTACCCAAGCACCAAGCGGGCCTCCTTTGGTGCCGACAACAAATCTGCAAGCACAACCTGGTATAGCGGCGCTGTGCGGTGGACTCTACGGGCCTCAATTCAATATCCCATCACCAACTAGCTTGTCTATAGGCACTGATGGCCAGTATCGTCAAATGTCCTCACCAATGATGAATTCGCAGCACCAGAATGGCCAAGTCACCCCTAGCTCAGTCTTCGGGTCCATAAGCCAAGTCCCAGGAATACCACCATCAAACTCTCTCCCTCAGCAGTTTCTCACTCTCGCCGATGTGCAGGCCATGTTCGACCTCGAACGGGGCAAGAGGACCTTACCTTCTTTGCCTAATCCAGACGTCAAGCCACCTTACCCCATTGAGATGCTGAGCTATCCATACCCTGAGGGGTATACAGTGCTGAAGTTCATCAAGTTCGACGGAAAATAAGGAAATGCCCGAGAACATGTTGTGCGATTCATCGAGACTCTGGGTATTCATGGTTCAAACCACGTCCTCCGACTGAGAGAATTCTCTAAGTCCCTCACCGACCGAGCATATAGTTGGTATGTTAATTTGGCCCCAAACTTTGTCCGAAGTTGGGAGGAAATGGTTAACAAATTCCACTCTAAGTTCTTTCAAGTGGTGGAGAAGGTGACCACACTTACATTGTGTAAAGAAAAGCAGCAGGAAAGTGAAGACATCCTTGACTACGTCAAAAGGTTTCAGGACAAGGCCGTGGATTGCCATGAAGCAGTGGAGGAGAGTTATCTGGTTCAAATTTGTCTAGAAGGGGCATTGAGCAGGTACAAAATGTTTCTAGTTAATCACAAGCTACCCACCTTCTCGACATTAATAGAAGCAGCTCGGAACATTAGCATTCCTCAGGCTCAGGAGTCTGGTTTTAAGGCCAGTTACAAGACTAGTTTCAAATCGTCTCGTGGACCTATCGTTGCTGCTGCCTCTGCCCCAGATACCCGAAATTCACAAAGAAGATGTCATAGAGGCCAGAAGAGAAAGCAATATAATGGTGAAAAGGGGAATGTTTCTTATCCATGTGGAATCGAGGAAATGAAAGCTCTAGTTAAGGAATGGGTGGCCGACGAAGAGCTAAAATTGTCTTATGTCGAAGAAATGCCATCAAAAATTGACCGCGAGAGCCCTGAATTTTGTGTCTGCCATCCTACATTGAAACATCCGACAGAGAAGTGTTGGACTCTCAGGAAAATCTTCAGAGATAAAGTCGAGGCAGACGAATTGAGGTTAAAAAAGCAAAGGACTCAAGACATCCGAGAACAACCATATCCTCAGCACCGAGACAAGGGAAAGAATGTTGCTATGATAGCTTATGAAGGCCCGATGATTGAGGCTATCGCCAATCTCGATGATGATGATTACTATCTGGACGACATCCTCGAACCCGAGGGTGAGCAAGTTTACTATGGAAGTGCTCTCGATCCAGAGGGCAGAACCTTTACAACTCATGTCGACGATCCCTTTGATCCAGAAGGAGGAGAAGAGTACTACAGAAGAGGAGGACACCATGTTTATGTGGCATCTTATTTTGAAGAGACCGAGGAGATGGTTAACTACGAGCCTCCAAGAGTGGAAAAAGATCCGGATCACTATGCCAAAACCTTGCAAGACTGTGTAAAGTTCAAGCAGTTCTTTGACCAGCTTGGACTTTCCAGGGAGGCAAGAACAAAAATCACCAAGTCTATCATTAATATAGCCGAGGCACACCATGAGGAATGCATGTCAACTGAGGGGTCTATCCCGAGGAAGGCAAAAGAGCAATCTAGTGCCATTACTTTCTCCGAGGCTGATTGGAAGTATCCTTTTTCTCACAATCGCCCGCTTTATGTGACTGCTTTTATTAACGAAGTTGAGTTCAAAAGGGCCTTTTTAGATAGTGGAGCCTCTATTAACATTATGACTCGCGCTGCTCTAGAAAAGGTCGGAATCTCAGTGTGTTAAGGCTAAATAGGGAAAAAAGACGGTGACAATTCAAGCTACAGAAAGGCCTTTCGAGATCCATGAAGCTCATTATTTTGATGCCATCTACTTCACCGAATTGGCTGTCGAAGAAGTTCCCACCACCTCTAAACCTCGAGGGTTCAAAATTCCTCGTTGGGAGGATATCAAAGATGACAAGGAGCCGATGGCAGAATCAAGTAAGCGGGCAATGTCTAGACCAAAAAGTCTGCCTATTCCTCGGAAGGTGATGAAAGTCCGAGAAGGAGAAAAGATGGTGTACTATTTATGAAGGTACGGAGAGTCAGTTTCTTCAGTCACTGACTTCGAGTCAAAAGAAGAGCCTCCTGACAATGATATAGTAATAAAGCCTGAAGTAGCTCCAGAATGCATGCAAGATGGACCGAAGCCTCAGCCCGAACAACTTATTGAAATAGATCTGAGTGATGGACAAGATGCACCGAGGCCGATATTCGTAAGTTCGAGTCTTAGCCCAGAGAAGCGGGAACAGTTGTTAAAGTTGATAAGCCGATACTCAGATGTGTTTGCTTGGTCATATAAGGAAATGCCCGAACTAGATCCTGACCTAGTATCCCACTATCTCGATGTGTTCCCAAACTCCAAGCCAATTAAACAAGCTACTCGAAAATATCATCCAGATCTTGAAGAGAAGATTAAGGAGGAGATTGAAAAACTTCAACAAGCTGGTTTCATCCAGCCAATACAGTACCCACGTGGTTAACAAACATTGTGTCAGTAAAGAAGAAGAATGGTCAAATCAGAGTATGTGTGGACTTCCGAGATTTGAACAAATCTTGCCCAAAGGATGAATTCCCTCTTCCTCACATCGACACCTTCATGGATGCTACCTCGGGACACCAGATGTTCTCATTCATGGATGGATTCAGTGGATACAATCAGATTAAGATGGCTGAAGAGGACGCAGAAAAGACTGCTTTTAGAACACCTCTCGGAAACTTCTTCTATACAGTCATGCCTTTCGGACTCAAGAACGCCGGTGCAATTTACCCAAGGGCTATGACTGCAATCTTTCATGACATGATCCATCATGAGGTGGAAGATTATGTTGATGATCTAGTGGTGAAATCCAAGAAAGAAGAAGACCATCTCCGAGACCTTGAGAAGGTATTCAAGAGGTGCCAGAAATTCAAAATGAGGATGAATCCTCTCAAATGTGTTTTCGGGGTGACGGCCTGGAAGTTCCTCGGGTTTCTTGTACATAGACATGGTATCGAGGCAGATGAAGACAAGGTCAAATCTATCAGAGCAATGCCTCCCCCGCATTCTCAGAATGAGTTAAAGAAGTTCCTTGGGAAGGTGTCTTATATTCGGAGGTTTATCGCAGCACTGGCAGAGATCTCTGCGCCTTTCGGAGTGGAACCAAGAGCACCAAAAAGCCTTCGAGAGAATCAAGGCGGCCTTGACCTCGCCTCAGACCATGATAGCCCCGCAGCCCAGGGTACCTCTAATGTTGTACTTAACTTCAACCCCCAAGTCTATAGGGGCATTATTGGTCCAAGATGTAGATGGAGCAGAACGCCCGGTGTATTACATCAGCCGGAAGATTCGAGGAGCAGAAGTCCGATATACTCCGGTAGAGAGACATTGTTTAGCTTTGGTATTCACTGCCCAAAAGCTCAGACATTACTTCTTAGCACATCAGATTCAGATTGTTACTAGAAGTGATCCAATCCGATACCTCCTCAGCAAGCCTGCTCTAACCGGGAAGGTGGCAAGATGGTTGTTAGCACTAGGTGAATTCGAGATCACATGTGTAGCTCCCAAGGCAATCAAAAGCCAAGCCTTAGCTGATCTCCTTGCTCAATTTCCAAGTGGTGACTATGAACCAGTGAATGAAGAATTAAGAGGAGAGGTGCATGCAGCTATGGCTTCTGAGGAAAGCTTCTGGACATTGAGCTTTGACGGAGCAGCAGCCGGAGGGAATGGAGGAACCGGGATAGTCCGTACAAGCAAAAGTGGGGAAAAGTTATATTTGTCTTATAAACTGGATTTCCATTGTTCGAATAATGAAGCCGAGTATGAGGCTCTTATTTTGGGCTTGATAGCAGCTGAGAAGCACAATATCAAGAAGATTCGGATTCGGGGGGACTCAAAGTTGATAGTGAAGCAAGTTTCAGGACAGTTCGTCTTAAAGGAGCCTGCCTTGGCCACATATCGAACAACAGTCCAAAGGCTTCTTGACAAATTTCAGAAGGTCGAAATAGAGCATGTGCCTCGCTCCGACAACAAGTTTTCAGATGCCCTCGCAACATTAGGGGCAAGAGTTGACATTCCAGAGAAAGAGGCGACAATTATTATCAAGAAGAGAACAGAACCTTCAATAATATCCGAAGATAAAGACCTTCCGGAGGACTGGAGAGGAGAAGTCCTCGAACAACTCAGAAGCAAAGTTGGAAAACTGACTATGGCCAAGCTTGCCCAATTCATAATTATTCAAGGTGAACTTTACTTCCGAGGAGGTACCGGATTCCTAGCCCGGTGTGTTGGCCAACAAGAAGCAAGCTTCTGACTACAACAGATGCATGAAAAGTCTTGCGGGATGGGGATATCAGTCTGTACAGAAGAATCCAAAGACAGGGCTATTATTGGCCCGAAATGGAGAAGGACTCGAATCAATTACAGAAGGAATGCCCCAAGTGTCAGTCATACATCCGGGAGGATGAGAGTTGCTATGAAATTGATACCCCTGACTGGAGGCAAGTCTACATTGACTATCTCAAAGAGGGAACACTACCTAAGAGCCCGAGGGACATTGCACATCTCAAGAGGAGAGCAAGGCTGTACTTTCTTGATCAGGACAAGCTTTACAGAAGAAGTATTGAGGGCACTCCCCTGAGGTGTCTCTCCAAGGAGGAGTTAGATCTAGTCCTCGGAAGAGCCTACGAGATTGAACATCAAGGAGGGGCTCGGCTATTCGAGCAACTTATACACCTTGGGTATTACTGGCAGACCATGGAGTCAGATGGATCCCATCATGTGAAGAGGTGCCAAACTTGTCAGAAACACGGAAATTTGATCCATGCTCCAGTCGTAGACCTGCATAGCATCTGAACGCCATGGCCATTCCATACATGGGCTTTTGATCTGATAGGGCCCATCTCCACACCTTCTAAGGGGTACAAGTGGATTCTTGTAGCCACAGAATTGAGCACAAAGTGGGTCGAAGCAATTCCTCTTAAGAACGCTACGGGGCCTGCAGTCGCGAACTTCATCAAGGAGAATATCATTTGCCGGTTTGGGGTACCAAACACCATTCTCTCGGATAACGGCACTCCCTTCATAAACAAATATGTGAAGAGCCTCCTAGAGGCTTACCAAGTGAAGCATCACAAATCCACACCCTACTATCCAAAAGGGAACGGGCAAGCGGAGGCCACAAACAAGACACTGATAAGGATTCTGAGCAAGATGATGGATGAGTTTGGGGGGACTTGGTTCGAACAGTTGATAGTAGCCCTATGGGCGTATCGCACTTCAAAAAGAATGCCAACTCAAGCAACTCCTTACTCCCTTGTGTATGGGTCCGAGGCAGTGTTACCTATAGAGTTGGAAACACCATCTGCTCGAATGGCTCTTGCCTCGGGGATGGTACTGGAGCCTCGAACCACTAGATTGGAAGCATTAGAGGAAAAGCATGACAGAGCTGCAAAAGTCATGAAAAGGTATCATGAGTCCATCACCCGAGCCTATAATCAGACTGTGGTGCCAAGAAAGTTCGAAGAAGGTGATCTAGTATGGAAGATTGTAGACCCAAACATGCGAGGACAACCCGTGCCCAAGTTTTCTCCAAAATGGGAAGGGCCCTAGAGGGTGGTTCAGGCAAGCTCAAGCGGGTACTACAAGCTTGTAAGGGTTGAAGATAGCTTTCGAACTGGTCCGCTCAATGCAAAGTTTATCAAGAATTACTACCCGTAGTTAGACTCATCTATGTTGAAATTCATTTTCATTTTCCTACTTTGTCTACAAGTTGTATTTCCCTTACGTTATGAAGAAGCTGGTTTTGTCTATGGTGTATGTTTTATCCCATCACTTGCGGTGAATCTATTATACTTTTGTCAAGAAAGTTGAAGAATTAATGAGAATATTTTAGTTTTTATACACATGTGCGTATGATTGTTTTTTCCATTGTATCATTCGAAATAAATATTTTATCAAGTAGAATGAGAAAACAACGCGAAAATATCCGAACAGAAAAGATTTTGTCATTTCATTGCATTGTCCTAGCTAAAACTTTTTTATCGAAAGAAGCAAGAAAGTAATAAAAAAAAAAAAAAACTCAATCTTTCCTAAAGACACCCTCGAAGAAGCTGCCCATCACATCTACATCCGGAGGACAAACAGTAGAGTGTGCCTCTAAAGTCTCCAAGGCCCGAGTATAACCCGACTCAAGTTCATGAAGAGTTGCCTTTGTCTCATCTATAGAGGTCCGATAAGAGGCAAGCACAGACATAAGTTCAACCCGATGACTGGTGTTCGAAGCTATATCCAGGCGCTTCCGAAGCCATGATAAGTCCACTTGGTGACGCTCTATGTCAGAGATCCCCTGATACGCCGTCTCGACTACTTTCCCATTAAGGTCACACAACCGTTGCCTGTCCAAGCTATATAAGATAGTGGCAAAAGACTCAAGAAGAGCAGTTTAAATGAGTGGACACTGGCAAGCAAATGAAGCAAAGGTCTCCGGGTAACTCGAATGCACAAGCTGTAGAACTGAAGCAAATTCAGGAGCTACCCAATAATGGAGAAATGATACTTTGCCAGAAGCCGAAGGAGGAATTGGGTCCGAAAAACTGCTAGTCTCAGGAATCTCCCCAATGTCTATCAGGTTAGATGAACCACCCGGAGGGGTAACTCCCGGCAGAGGTCCCGAGCCTGAGAATGCGGAGCGATAAGGGGAAAGACCAAAAGCATCACTATCAATGTGGAAATCACTGAGATTCAAATCCAAAATATTTGAAGGCACTGGCGATGAAGAACCTCTAACAGTCGTCTCAAAGGCAGGTGTCCCCCCTTGAGAAGGGGAACCATGAGGAGTCATAAAGAGAGTCGGAGCAGAGTCCGAGGCAGGTGAAGGCAGGACCCTGGTAACAGCTAACAGGGAGCAGAGTCTGAGGCAGGTGAAGGCAAGACCCCGGTAGCAGCTAACACTGAAGAAAAGATAAGGAAGCCTTATTAGAGGTAGGGAACAGGAAAGTCATTTAAGCAAAGATTTCTCACAAATAGAAGTATATGACAAATTTCAGAAAGAAAGATTACCAGAGGGAGAATCAATATGCAAAGCCGGGGCAACTGAAGGACTCCTAGCATCAACAAAGTCACTTGGCCGTATAGAGACCACCTGATCGATCTCAATGTCTGATAAAGCCTGAACAGTAGCAGTCATCCCTGAAGAAGGAAGGAGGGTCGGAGCATGAGAATCACCATAAGTGCCAGAGCGAGTCTCAGAGATTTCTAGCACATCCACCTCCACACCATTCCCAG
Organism: Camellia sinensis; assembly: GCF_055761805.1. Classification (NCBI taxonomy): domain Eukaryota; kingdom Viridiplantae; phylum Streptophyta; class Magnoliopsida; order Ericales; family Theaceae; genus Camellia; species Camellia sinensis. The sequence goes on from NC_138972.1 coordinate 70,216,529, forward strand.
AGGCGCACCTCATCTCTACATTGCTTTTAGAAGCATGGCCTGCGGCATCAATTTCTGTGGCATCAGTCCCTCTAGCAATCTCAACATCAGAACGGTGAGCCCCAATAACCTCGTCACTAAGATAGTGCTCCTCCTCAGCTACGGTAGGGCGGTGACGACGCATGCGTGGAATAAGATCACAAAAATGATCGGAGGACTCAGCCTCATCATCATCATCACCTATAACTGCTATACGAGGGGTGCGCATCTTCACAAGTCCTGCAGACAAGGGTAGGGTGTCGACCAAATCAGAGTCTAGCCTGGGGGAGGCAGCATGGCCAGGAGCCACGGTATTGAGAACGTCAACAACCGCAGGGTTCTAAACAACATGGGCAAATAAAAGTTTTCATTTTAGAAGGTATGGTCGCAAGAAGGAAAGTAACTTCAAATCAAAAAATTTCGGGTACCTCATGAAGCCTTTTAGAAAGGCGATGAACGGAAGGACTGGCATCAGAAGCCCTCTTGTGAGCCATCTTCTTAAGGCGGGTCGTCCGAGGACCAGAGGCCCTATTCAAAAGGACGGGCTCTGGAGAAGTAACTGCCAAGCTAGAAGCAGAAGCCCGAGCCGAAGGGTCATTTGGAGCAGATGAAGTGAAGAAACTCTTGTACATGTGATCCGATTTCCGGCTCTCAGGCAGCCGAAGAGAAGAATCCTTCTTATAGATCGGCAGAGGCAAACATATGGTCGGTCTGCTCTGGATAAATGCAATAAACGCATCGATATTCTTCTGCCAATATCGCCTGAAAGAGGGGGTGAAACCCCCTACTCGGCTCAAGCCTGGCATCGTCAAAGAGCCGGATATAGGAAGCACGGTGTGTACAAGTCCGCGACTGAAGCGCCCGTAGCTCTCTGAAAATGATAACAAAGGAGGTGCTAACCCCAGGCACATTGGTCAAACCCGAACTGACATGCTACACGGTCAGGTCTATAAACGGCACTATCAACGCCTTCCTCATGCCATACCGGTAATGAACTCGGACGGATCATGATCAGCATATCAACAAAGGGTGCAGGGATGTTCTTTCGCAAAGGAAAGGACACCGAGCGGGAGGAACCATGATAGATAAGCGATGTGGCCACACCCACCGGTGGGCATACATATGGCCGTGCCACAAAGCGTCGGGGATCATCCACCAGAGTATTCAAAGATAAGGTGGAAATGGTACGTGACCAACGTGTAATCAACGGCTGACAAGACTTCGCTTTCTCAAATGTCCGAGACCCATCAGTACCAAGCACGGGGATGCCATCTTTATCCACTATCTCTCGAAGAACCTCTGCCTCGAATACAGTTGGAGCAGGGGCAAATTTTGGGAGCCTCTCGAAGAAGAAACAAAGCAGGAACTGGCTGTGAATGAAGGACACAGGCTCATATCGACCCACGGAACGAACCATATCTCGATGTAGTAGATCTAGCCGATAGTAGAGATTTCCAAGAAATAGTGGAGCCAAAGGGATTCGATCTCCTCTGAAGAGCCTGACTGCCAAGGGGAAGACGAAAGGATTGAGGGAATCCGGAGGTGTGCTCGGAAGAATGAAGAATGAAAGGAAGCAAGCTAGAAATCCTAAGAAATAGAGCCTGGAGCCATACATCGGACCGGCCTCATGCTCCCGAGAGTCAGGGTCAGCATCTCTGGCCAAGGGCTGAAGATCTTTGAAGAAGTGGCGGATCCATGCAGTATAGGAGGCACGGTCCGTCCTTACTCGACTAGTCCTCCTTGCTGAACCATCAAAAACGGAACTCCACCGACCACAAGTTTGAAGATTTAGTTTCAGAGATTGGATCAAAGAATCATCTTCGGGGGGTGTCTGCTCAGGGTCGAAGGCATCAGGGCCGGTCACTTCCAGACGCAGCAACATGAACACATCCTCAAGGATGGGCCCCATCTCGTGCTGGCCAAGTATAAAGGTGTGTGTCTCGGTGCTCCACCGAAGAGCCATGGCTTCCAGGCTAGCATTGTTGTGACGGATGGATAGGGATCGAGATATTTTCACTGGGATCAATAGTCGGGCCTCTTGAAGCCGCTGACAGAGGCTCTTGTCGAAGAGGACATCATTGACCCACTCCTGCCAACCAAAAGAAGGGTTTGAGAAGGCCTTGAACTGAGGATAACAGTATGGAAAGTCCCCTCGCTCAATCCGAAAGCGTAGCACCGAGGAAGGAGAAATGAGGGCCTCATGTCCAAAGTCAGTGTCCTCAGTGAGACATAATGGAGCCCCCTTCGGAGATAGAAGAGAAGTGGTGGAGGTAGCCGCCCGCCAGAAGGGGTCCTTCCGACCAAAATAAGGAGATTTCCTCCACTCAGTTGTCGGAGGTACATCCCTCTCTTTCATGAGAGCCGGTTCTGATGACCCCGGGACTACGGGTTTCTTTCGAGAAGACATATGGCTGAAATAACAGGTATAAATAGCAAGGAGTTAACCGTATTAAAATTCAGAATATTGGAATTAAAGCAACACATTCGAATGAAATTTCAGCATCAACTATTCGTTTCTCAGAGAGTCCATGAATTTAACAAATTCTACGAGGAATTTTTTACACCAAGAGTTCAGGCACGATGTCTACTATGCTAAGGGTCGCAACAATCAGTCATTTTTATAATAAGATTTACATGATGGGTTTATCAACAAATTCAACCTCAGACGTCATCAACGATTCATTTTCTCGGATTTCAAGTTTCTATCATCAATAAGAGGTGCAATGTCATAAGCCGTTTTGTGATGAAGTTCAAGCGAGTCATTTTCTCAAAATCTATGTTCCATATTAAAGGTCCAATTTATACGGGGCTCAAAATTTGGACAGAGTGAAGTTCAATAGCAAATTTTAGGCCCGAGATCCGAAGTATATTACATTGCTCATCAGTAGCAATATTTAATGGATTGTCGTGCAAGCTACAAGAATGTTCCTCCCAAGTCAATATTATTTGCTCAACTCAAGTGTCAAATATTCTATTACGAGGGCAAAATTCAGCAGCAATGGTTCAAGTTATGCAATAGCCCAGAATTTCTTTGGCAAATTTCAAGTCAGAAAAATCGTTTAAATAAATCCCACAGCTTATTTCAAAAATTGCAAAGCCCAAACAAATTCAAGATTTACATTGGGATTTCAAATCACAGATATTATTTTTATTTAATGTATCAGAACATGGAAGTTCAAGCATGGATTCATTTTATTTAATATAGCAGTGCATGGATTTATATATCTATTTCTTGAGCACAAAGATCCATCAATAAGAAGGAAAGTGGATTTATTCATTTATTTATTACAAGAGCTGCCACCACACAAATATATATATATATATATATATAAAACAATTGAAAAAGTTACTCACAGATTCACGCCAATGGAAGAAGAGCACGACTGGAAGTAGTGACAAGACCACAAATGTGAGCCAGATACACCTGAGGCCGACGCCGAGCTGAGCAGTGCTAGGCAGGCCCACACACACGTCGCGTTGAAAGGGCAACGTGCGTAGTCGGCGTTGGACAGTTGAGGACGAAGGCAGTGTTGAAGATGTAGCTGAGTCGGCATCGATCAAGATCAACAAGATTGAGCTAGGCCGAGCAAGACCACACACGTTGCGTTGAGAGGGCGAACGTGTGTGGTCTGCGTTGGAACCGTTGAAGTCAACAGTGATCGGAGGTGGAGCGGAGAGAGGCTGACAGCGGCACTCGGAGGGTTGAGACAACAATCGATACGCAAACAGAGGTGGATTTCAGCGATTGTAGGAGCGAAACCAAGGTTCGGCGTGCCTGAACGTCTAAGCTCACTAGGCTGAAGTGAAGCACTAATGGCGAGCAACAGCCTGGATTACACGTCTGCGGCAGTCGTGACACTGAAACAAAACAGTGGCTGTGTCATGGCGTTGGGGCAGATTGGTGGCGTCGCTTGAAGCCACGAGGAAGTTCAGTGCAAACGGCAGCAGCTCTGCTTTGTTCACAAAGAAGAAAAACTGTGTTGGTCCCATTCAAGAGGAGTCTAAAAAAAATATATAATATATATATACATCATGAGCCATATATATATATATTCGAAATGCCTACTAAAAGCGAAGATGAGGAAGAACGCTGGACAGTAGAGGAGCAGTGATGTTGTAGAAAGGCTGACTGTGAGTTGGCAATGAAGCTGGGCAGTCGAAGCCGGCAGTAGCAGCGACGTCGGTGCTGGCTTGGGCTGTGATGTTCGTGACAGTCGGAGCTGAGCTATGTGGATGGCATTGCAATGGCAATCGGCATTTGTAGTAGGTCGTAGTCGGCGTTTGCAGTAGGTAGAGCTGCGACAGGATGTTAGCAACGCGAGGAGGCAGCGACCGTGACGAGCTGGTGCCGGTGCTGGCCTACCGTGACGGTGGCTGGATCTTCGGCAACGGGGCTAGAAGCTGCGATGAAGGTCCGTGCAAATGGCAGCAGTGCTGGGTTGCTGAGGAAAAAAGATGGCCTCTCGATCTAGAGAGAGAGTAGGATGAGAGACGAAGTTGAAATGGGTGTGGCGGCTGTGCGAAAAGTTGGTGAGCCAAATAGGGTTTTGCCATTTCCTTAAATAGAAAAAAAAGGAGGTGTGATGCTGTGTAATGCTAGAATATTCCCTCAAGGTTGTGTATATCCATACAACATATAACGGCTGCTGACTTATTGTTTTGTCAAACAGGAAAAGGCCGAAAAATGACAATATGCGTGCCCGAAAATTTTTTTAAAAAAAATTTCTCATATACGCAAGGGGCAAATGTAAGAGGAGCTAATTTCAGTCCGCTAAATTAATTAGGCCCAATAGTCCAAGGTTGGTGGGCCCGAATTTATCGCAAGTCCAAGATTGGTGGGCCCGGATTTATCGCCATCAAACGGGCTGAATCACTCTAAGCCTCGAAAGGGTTCGGATCCACGAACTTAGAGACTTACTCAAGTTCGGACTCGAAAGGGTTCGGATCCACGAACCTAGAGATCCAAAGCACCTGGCTTCGAACGGATTCAAACGCAATTTAGAAGTCGCTCCGTTAATGAGTCCCAGAACACTTGCGGGCTCGGAGCTTTCCGGGATCTACGCACCAGAATCATGGACGTAATGGTGTTCGAACAAAGGACCCGATCCCGAGGACGGTGAGTGGAGATAAATTCACTCTTCGGTTAAACTATCCTATACCCGGGTCAAGGTGGCACGACTCCGGGGGGGTCCATGAGACTCGGCAATATTTAGCGGCAGGACGTCCTCTGGGACTACCCCTGACCCTTTGGGATGATTGGGGATCATTGGTTAGGTGTGGCTAAGAAGAAGGGTTCGCCGAGGGGTTGATCTCCTCTTCGGGGTTTTTCTCATCCTCGGAGAGGTCACCTCCTCAGACAAGGTGGTTAGAGAGAATATTCCCCATGTGCCTTGCACATGGGCTCCATCCTACATCATGAGGTGCCTATAAATAGCACCCACCCATAGCTTTACAACGGATGGATTTTGGAGATTTCTAACTCTTGGGAAAGAACTAATTTCCCTTCTCCATCATCAACCTTGGGAGTGAAAGTGGGAGATCCATGGGAGAGCCATGCCATTATTCTCTTTCTAGCCATTTTGCCTTCTTTTTCACCCAATCTCTTATCTCCATCATCTCCTTTACTCTTGTGTTCTTGAGTTGAGACCATTGAAGAATCTAAGCCTCTCACATTTCTTTTAGAGAATTCGAAGTTGTTCTTCAAGGATCTTCGAAGATCTTCTAATTTTCCAACTCCTTTCTTGAACCCTCTCCTACAAGGACACATCGGCTGGTTCTTGTCTAAGTCTAACTTGGACGTCCATGACCGAGGTCTTCGCGTTTGTCATGCCCAAACCAAACACTTGAGGCTTGACCTTAGTGTACCGAGAGTACTTTCTACCTCGGCTTTTCGCACAAACCGACCAAAACATGGCTAGTTTCATCTTGTTTCACATTGAAACATCACCTTGTACTTAGTTCAACTCTACTATCACAGCAAGTCTAGGTTAATCGCCTTGTTTCACATTGAAACATTGCCTTGTGCTTAGTTCAACTCTACCATCACGGCAAGTCTAAGTTAATCGCCTTGTTCACCACGGGAACATCGCTTTAAGACTTTCTCATTCCTATCTCGTAATCATAAATTTCAACAAAATTTTGTAAAAAACAAAATCGATACTAGTATTTTATTAGTACTTCGGCTAAAAATCCTTTACATAGAGAGGAAATTTGAAAAACGAAAATCAATGGTAGAAAAATTTCAAATTTCTGGTATTTCGTGGTCTTGGAAACTCTTTGCCATTAGTGGCTTCAAGCAAGTAAGCGCTATTGCTGGCGAACAAGATGATGCGATATGGTCCTTCCCAAGCTTGCCCTCACTGGGGTCCTTCTTATTGCCAACGACATTTCTTAGGACAAGATCTCCAATCTGAAACTCCCAAGGATTGGCCTTCTTGTTATATGCCCTGGCAAGTTACTGCTAGTATGCTCCCAACTGAATTGTTGCTCTTTGACTTCTTTCTTCAATCAAGTCTAGATCTCGGGCAAGGAATGCCTCATTTATTTCATTCTCCACTCCCTAGGTTCTGATCCCAGGGATGTCGATTTCTAGTGGAATGACAACCTTTGTGCCATAAGCCATAACAAAAGGAGACTCACCAATAGATCTTCTCGGCGTCGTCCGACATGCCCATAGAACGTTAAGAAATTCCTTCACCCAGTTGCCCTTGGCAGCTTCCAGTCTTTTCTTGATTCCATCCAAGATGTTCTTGTTGGACATTTCGGCTTGTCCATTGCTCTAGGGGAAACTGGGCGTCGAATAATAGTTCTTAATCTTATATTTTGCACAAAAGTTTTTAATCAACTTGCTGTCGAACTGTGAGCTATTGTCTGCTAGTGATTATGTTTTTTACATCTACATCTCGGATTTTGGCAAGGGATTCAGCCTGTACCCACTTTGTAAAGTAATTAGTTGCTACAAGCGAGAACTTCTTCTGTCTAGTTGGCTTGGGCAGTAGCCCAATAAGATGCATGCCCCATTAGACAAATGCCAAGAATTAGTGTACGAGCACGAAATAATTCTTTTCGTATGATCCTGTTGATCAAGTTTGCGCTCCTCCAAACAATGTTGGTTTGCCACCTGAAAACACAAACGTGAGCTAACCGGCGGGTGTGTACCGAAAATCCCTCCGATGCCTAAGTCAGCAACTAGACGATAGACAATAAGCTCTGTGTATTCTAGAGTAAGAATTGGGATATCTGTACAAAGGTCTGGTCATGAGCTTTTATAGACTTTACTTTGGCACAATCCTAGTAAGATTCCAACTCTTCCTATGAGAGTTCTTCTAGGAATCACACACCCTACTCACTACCAACCAAGTGAGATGGTTTTATACAATCCTAGTAGGACTCTACTCTCCTTAGCAGAGTCCTCCTAGGAGTCATACTCCTACTCACTACCAACCAAGTGAGATGGTTTGCACAATCCCAGTAGGACTCTAACTCTCCTTAGCAGAGTCCTACTAGGAGTCTCATCACTGCAAGCCAAGTGAGATGGCTGAACCCTTTACCTCGGTTATACATTTCTGACCGAACTGCCTTATCTCGGTCCCCTGCCATTCGGACCATGTGATCGAAAGCCGATCTATCGAATGCCACCCTACCGAGCTAGGCCTCACTATTGATGTTACCTCGGTTTTGTCTGTTTAGATCGAGGTAACTGCAGCAGTCTCTGACCGAACTAACAAGGACGAGGTCCAACTTACGATGCCCAAACACCTCGGCCCATAGTTCGGCCTAAATCCGAAATATGAGATGTCTTCTTGGCCTAAGACCGAGCTATACCATCCCTTATCTCGGCCCATTGCGCGGCCCAACTTCCAAAGAAGATTTTTCCTAGCTTGGCCCAATTTGTTTACAAATTACCCTCTCAATTAGATATTGGGTTCAAATCTCTAGTTGACTGGTGTATCAAAGATGCAAACCTTTGACACTTCTCGCACTTCCTTACATAGGCTTCAGCATCTTTCGGCATGTAGGACCACCAGTAACCTTGTGATATAGCTCTGTGAGTAGGTGATCTGCCCCTTGCATGACTTCTACATACTCCTTCATAAATCTCGTACAAAAAATCATCTACTTGGAATGGGTGTACACATCGCAATAGAGGCCTAGTAAAAGATCTCCTGTACAGATGGCCTTCTGCTGACATGCAGAACTCGGCCGACTTCAGTATGATCTTGTGAGCTTCCCTTCTGTCTTCTAGCAGCTTACTATCTTTGAGGAACATGACTATGGCGTCCATCCAACTTGGACCCAACTCTACGCTCATTGATTCATACTTTGTTATTAGAGGTTCAATACTTGGGCCTGACAGGTAATCCACCATAATTACTCTTGGCTCGTCTGACTTTATAGCACTAGCAAGGTTTGCTAGGGCGTTGGCATGACTGTTGTCATCTCGGCTGACCTGCTGCAGCCGGCAACTTTGGAATTGTGCTAGTAACTTGATGACCTCCTTAACGTATGCCACCATCCTCTCATCTTGGGCTATGTACTCGCCCATCGCTTGATTTATAATGAGTTGGGAGTTGTAGAAGACTACTACCTCTCTGACTTCAATTACTACTGCTAGTTTTAGGCCAGCAATTAGTGCCTCATATTCTACTTCGTTGTTTGAGGCCTTAAACCCCAAACGGATGGACTATTCTATCATTCGTCCATCTGGTGAAACCAAAACCACTCATTTCCCCGCTCCTTATCAGTTTGAACTACCATCAATAAAGAGACAGAAGGAATTGCCAATGTAAATATCACAGGACTTTAACTTCTCTTCACTCTTCTTCTATCTGGCCGACGTGGGATTCCATGGTCTCAGTTGATTTTCCTCCTATTGTCCTGGACACCCGAGGCCAAGGTTCGCCGGTGTCGGTCTTGGACAAGCGCCTGGTGTGAATTCTGCAATGAAGTTGACAAAAACCTGTTATTGCTGTCCTTAGCCTGAATTCTAAGTCATACTGACCTAGAACTACAGCCCACGGCGCTACTCTGTTTGTCAAGTCTCTCTACTGTAAAGAGACTTCAATTGGTGTTCCGTAAGCACCACGATTTTATGAGCTTGAAAATAATAGCTCAGTTTTTTTGAAGTCGTTACCAGAGGAAGTGTCAATTTTTCCCAAGGCAGGTAACTGGTCTCTACATTTGCGAGGGTTTTATTGACATAGTACACTGCCTTCTACTCTCTTTCATTCTCTCAAATTACCACAACACTAATAGCGTGATCTGAAATTGCCAGATATAAAAACAACTCTTCTCTTGGTACCAGGTTCGACAACACTAGTGGAGTTGTCAGGTACCTTTTCAAGTCGGCCAGGGCAACTTTGCATTGTTCTGTCCACAGAAAGTCTATGGCCTTCTTTAACAACTGAAAAAATGGCTTATATTTATCTGAACTCCGATTGATGAATCTATAACGCCCCCCAAAAAATATTGACATCTAATATATCAAGATTAACTCTTAGTTATAATCTAAATCTCATTACTTCTCATTATTACATACAACAACTTTGAATAATATAGACATTTCAATAGTCAACATTCATACTAAATCACCATTTTTCTATTAACAATATCCAACATGAGATTTCACAAAAGAGAAACCCCTTGCATTAATGCATTCACCATCTTTAAGATATGAATTTTTATGGCATGTGATAATAACAAATTAAAGCAACAAAATACCAATTAATGCCTTAATGGCTGCAAGTTCCAAGGCTTTTTCCGGTTACAACAAAGTGGTTTTCAAACCCATACCCTTGGCTTGCAAAGAAAACAAAACAATAATTGAGTCTTGTGCTCCAAAAGATCCTCCACGCCTTCATTTTGGCAGAGGCACACCACAATCACCTGAAAAATGGTTTCCACTAAGGGATGAGCATAAAGTCCGGCAGAGATAATCTAAATAAAGTGCATGCAGTTTAACAATATCATGAGGTGCAATGCATATAAGATGCCAATGCCAAAAATCATAGGTTTTCTTATTTGAAACTCTCATGCCATGCACTTGTTCAAAAGCATAACCAATTCAATTATCCATTTCATAGAACAATGAGCGGTAAATACGACATTGGTAATCCCTAGGCTGGTGTCTACAAGTAGGCATATCGAGTACTATCAAATCCCCACTTTACCGGTCTCTCACCGGAAGGGCAGTGGTACCTCCTCCGCGCGTGTTTTCGGTCTTTCACCCTGGACACTCAGGCCAACTTAACCAACATCTAACTACACCCCCTATCCGGACTTACCAAACATATTTACCCCATAACTCAACACTTTTCAAATATTCCCAAAGAATCAATTTGAAACAAAACCAATTTCTCAAATCCAATGCGAGAATTTAATCATCAGACTATGTAATGTTCAATGCCATGCATTAATTTGAAAATATTTCAATTTACCTATTTCACGTGCTACTTCTATAATAATCAATATAACCCTCCACGGTTGCCCAAACAATTATCTCCATACAAAAATATAAATTTCAAGAGACAAACATGACTCATAATCTCATATTTTCAATCATTTCAACATAGAAGTAACAATCACATGTTTAATCTCCTCTTTTCCAACTCAATCAAGAATCATAATATTCTTTAAAAAAAAAAATCATCAATCTTCCCTTTTTATTCAACTCAAGAATTCATCAAAAACTTTCATAATGCCAAAAAAAACATATTTTCTTTCAACAATCCTCAATACCTCAACATGACAAATATTCTCATCTTTCTCAAAAGTTCAATATATTCAAATTTAACAATTTTCAAAAGAAACCTCAATAGTTTTTCAATATTCCCAACCACATTCTCATCAATCTCATCCCTATAAACATCCACTTTCAAATTCTCATTTATTCAAATAAACATATATTTTTAACTCTTGTAAGCTTTTCACAAACTCATCCCAAAAATCTAAATCTTAACATTTAAGTTTCTAGGTTTTATTAAAATTTGGGGGTTTCTCAAAAATAAAATAAAATAAAATAAAATACATTCTCCAACATCCATGAGTCATACAAAAACCAAACACAACTAGCAATGGATTTTCAAAAAAAAGTTGAAAACTTTCTCCTTTTTATACATCTAATATACCATTAATAAAACCCTAATCTTTTCAAATATCACACTATCAAAATAACACATAATAAAGCTAAAACACATACACAATGTTTAGAAAATCCCTACCTCAAAAGCTAGAAGGGGAAACAAGTAAAAATTCCAATTTTCGACTTTGTCGGATTTTGATCTCCACCGGTCAAAATGTTGCTCTCACCAAGCTCTTCACTTTGGTCTCAAGAACATGGGTCTAAAACCTAATAGATTTTGGTGGATCATAGAGTTTGTGTGATGAATGTAACAAAAAAAAAATTCAGAGAGAGAGAACCGGAGCCGAGAGAGAGACCAAAGAGAGAGAAAGAAGAAAAACAGGGAAATGTTCTACCTACCAAGAACAAAAGAAAAGGAAAGGAAATGAGAGAGGAGAGAGAGCGGGCCCACGTGTGTTGATTTCAATTTTTTTCTTTTTTTTTCAAATCAATGCAAATATCTATCTATACATATACATCTATATATATATATATATATCAATTAAAAGTATATTTTAAAATTATTAATGACAAAAAAGATATAATATTTTCTCACCACAAAATATAATGCATTTGATGGTACACACCATAAATATTTGTAACTCTCTCAAGATTATAAAATAAATAATAATAATAAAAACAACAATAATACATGGTTACAAACGGGTCATGATTCAATCAATTGGATCCAAAATGAATGGAGTTTAATAATTTAAAATAAATCTCCAACTCAGATTCAAGTATAAATAAATTTTAAAAGACTTAAGGTGGTCCTCACCATTCACATAATTAAATATGAACTAAAATGCTTAAGTGTGGGCTAACCAAATAAGTCCCAAAAATTAAATTTATATCTCATTTAATACTCAAGACCCAAGAATAAAAAATTAAAAAAATTGCCAAATAGGCCTGACGAAGTCGAAATCAACAAGTAATATAATTTGTTTTCACCAATTTAAATAGAATGGTTCACAACATGATGATAATAATAATAATAATAATAATAATAATAATAATAATAAGGGCAAAAATTCAATTTGCTTCAACTCGTTACAACCTTCCCCCCTTAAGGAATTTCGCCCCCGAAATTCGTCTTTATAAAAAGAATAATGGAATTTTACTCTTAACATAATCACTTGAGCCTCAAACTCTCAATAGCCATTTTCACATTGACACATTCTTTCAATACCCCAAACATGTACTAAGCTCACTTTCAAGAATTTAACACTCTCTTACCTTCCATTGTAAAAGACACTGTAACCAAAATCGAAACTCTCAAACTCACTTTAATCATATTTTGTAAACACAATAATAACTCCTCAATTATGGTATATAGCTTAATCAAACAAGAATGACGAACGGTCTAATCCAATCGGCTCTACAATCATGATAACATCTCATTCTAATTACATCTGCAAAATTATTTTACTAATATGAAGTAACAAATTTTCAGTAGGCTAAAAAACAAAATTTCTACACCCAGCATCCATGATATCAAGATATATTGTTCCATAGAAGCCACCCCTCAACTTAAAACCACTCGTACTAGAATTTCAACGAACAATTTATAATAGAAGGAAAAAAAAACATAGGTGGTTTTTGCAACATGTAAGGGGTTAATTAAAATCTATTGAACTCGCAATTGGAATACAACCGTACTCATAATCTCACTTGAACACGTTCAAACACACCTAAAAAATTTGCTTACTCCACACAACTAACTCAACAGATCACAATAACAAAGAATCCCACTACTTTGAAGAGCACTCAGAAAAGTATTCAAATATTACACACCATTAGAGATGACTCATCACAAACAATTTTTTCCATAGTCTAGTGCAACAATTTACTTAATATCCACCCAAAGTGATTATCTCAAGACTCTTAATCAATGACAACACCCTCCCTTTGGAGGCACAATTCAATGACATATCTTGTAATCGCAACCGTCACACGACAACTAACTCATCTCAATATTAAATGAATTCATACTCGATTATCCTATTGAATAAAACTAATACAAACAATGACTTCAAATATTTCATCCCATGAGAACCTCCATTCATCCCCTAATACAATCATATTTTTCCATGAATTATTCCAAAAACAAAATTCACGGATCACCTTAGCCTCAACTACTTCACTTGAACAAGAAGAAACACCAACCCTTACGAAACATAATGCAATCATGCCAAACACACTACTCAAAAATTCTTAGCCACAACTTTAGTTGCCCAACCAAACAATTTTTGTATTATTTTTACCCATCCACTCTATTTCTTTCACTCGATGAACCGATTAACAGTTTACGCAAAATTATCTACATCCACCCACACAATTTCACTATAGCATAGAATTTACCCAAACGCTCACACAACGCATTTCGAGTCCACATAGAATTCATCAAGACTAGATACACATTCTAACAATACTAAGGTACTCCTAACAAAAGTTAACTCAAAGCCACTCTCATTCTTTAAAATCCAAGCCATGACACTAATGCCAAAGTTACAACATGATTCTACATCACACTAATATTACGATAACCTGCGAGATCAAGCACAAATTAAACAACTCTTACTACACTAACTCACTTATTGACAAGTATTAATATTGCTCTTGAGGTCAGTTATCAAAATAGTCTACCTCTCACCCTAGAAGTATACAAAACCAATCACAATAAGACACATATAAAGATTAACACTGAAACAGTTCTAAGATTTCCAAATAGTTAATAAAGAGATTAACCTCAAATTATAATAAAATCTCTCCAAAGGAAATTCAATGTACATCCCTCACCAAAAGAAATAATACTACACATCCGATACAAAATTCTAACTAAAATAAATCTTTTCAGTATTTCAATCCAATCACTACTAAATTTGCTCTACACCTGAAAAATAATTTAACTCAAAAGTAATCCACCACAGTTTACTAAAGTCCAAAGAAAACAAAATCGAATCCTCATAACTGCTCATGTCACAAATAACAACACCAATTACCATATCAGATTCACCATGAAAGGCCTACACAACTCAAGACGAAAGGTTACCCAAACAAATACTTGTAGTTGTAGTGACTTTGAAATCTCTTTGAAGTCTTTAGCCAGCTCGCTTCTACCCAAATTCTAAAAGATACAACCACAAGCTATGATACCACTCATTCACTCTAAAAAAAATTCTATGTCAACAATAGTCATCCCATAACAATTTCCAAGGCTAACAAAATAACGAGAGTACTTCATACCAATTTATTCCCTGACAAGGAGTCTACCAAATAACTTCTTCTAAGGTAATATCACCACAAAACACGATGAACCAAAATTAAAATAAGGAATCATCTTCTATAAGGCAAAACTAAATACATTTAATTAAGAAAACACTAGCCACTTAAGGTCAAATACACTCAAATTGAACTCAATGGTAATATTAGACCAACATACCAACAACACGAATTCTCACCACACTTGTAGCAAAACGAAGGATCAATATAAGGGATTCATAACTCTAACACCAAGGATACAAAACAATCTTGTAGCTAAAGGACAAGGGATACAAAATAATCCCCATTTCCATTTTATGAACCACACCATCGCGACACATACCAAATTTAACCCAAAATACTCTCCTCTACCTTCCATCTTCACAATTTCTAACTCATACATAAAAGTAACTATAAAAGTTAACATCAATCACTCTCGATGAGTCAAGCATAAATTCTCATGGAAATACTCAAATTACCACCATACTAATTATCCTAAAGCACCTAGTTTAGAATTATAATATCCTCACAAAGTAATCTTAAAAATTTTCTCTAAGAACATTGGTTGCTAACACAACTCCACAACATCTATCACACCATGTCCCTCAACCCTCATTTATTGCATTCGAGAACATTAACAACTAACTCTGAGACAATGGACTCCACCAATCTCGAAGGCACTCGAAACTCACCTACATGTTCTAAAATATCACCTCACAAGTCAATATTGTTACTACTAAAAATCCCATCAAATGGCACAACCCAAATCAAATTTAATCTCATTCCAGTCTATCTCAAAATTATTTATCCCATTTGCCCTCTTAGGATTTGCAGCAAAATTATGAATAAAACAAACTCTCTAAGAAACACATCTCTTATTACACACTATAATTTCCATTATGCTAAGACTATGTTTATTCCCAAACACATACAAAATAATTGGCCTAAGGCCCATCACTAACCTCACAAGTAGTCCATCAAGCAAGTGAAACAACTCAACCATAACTAACTTCATCTATCCCATGAAAATTTAGAACTAGTTTTTACGTGTTCTAATGTCAACAATCCAAAGCATATTATCTTAGATTACTTTAATCACCATTAAAGTCACAACCAAACCATACTATTATGATAAGGTTAATCTCTAACTCACTCTACTAAGATTTTTCATCTAGTCCACTTCTACGAACTTGATATAAAGTTCAAAAATAATTAACTCCTCATAACAACAAACTATTTGCTACGCAACATAACCTCTACTACACTTACCCTACAATCGTATAAATCGGTAAGCCTACACTTCAATGCTAGTTCCACGACATCTTGACCAATCATCCCGACCATATTACTCTAGCTTACACCTTCTTTCTGGAGGGAAAGGTATCCTCCTGCATGAGAACACCTGGGCACCCCGAGTGCCTCTATTACGGCCTCTCCCACTTTATGACATCTTATATAAGAGACAGAATTTAGCTCAGAAGTAAGTACTCCACACTAGCTCTAACACGCTGCGTACGGATTAAACATAAACCTACACATGTATCTACATCACAAAAGGCAAACCATATAAGCACATAGTCACATAGAGCACATACGAGTTAACCCTCCAAGATATTGGCTCGTCCCACAAACACTCAAAGACTTCCAAATAGAAATAGCATTGATCAAGTGCTTTTCTAAAAGGACTTTTAAGAATCTCATGAACGCAAATCACATCTTAGAAGTTTAACCCTATACCCATATAGTCACATAAATATGTTATCACATAGCACATAAGATGTGCAACATTTTTGACTAGCAAAATGAACCCATTACAATAAAAATCACTTCCCGCGAGCCCCAAGTATTCAAACCCGATAGCTCTGATACCAAGTTGTAACACCCCCCAAAAAATATTGACATCGAATATATCTAGATTAACTCTTAGGCATAATCTAAATCTCATTACTTCTCATTATTACATACAACAACATTGAATAATATAGACATTTCAATAGTCAACATTCATACTAAATCACCATTTTTCTATTAACAATATCCAACATGAGATTTCACAAAAGGGAAACCCCTTGCATTAATCCATTCATCATCCTTAAGACATGAAATTATATAGCATGTGATAATAACAAGTTAAAGCAACAAAATATCAATTAATGCCTTAACGGCTACAAGTTCCAAGGCTTTGCCCGGTTACAACAAAGTGGTTTTCAAACCCATACATAGATAGCCCTTGGCTTGCAGAGAAAACAAAACAAATAAATAATTGAGCCTTGTTCTCCACAAGATCCTCCACGCCTTCACTTTGGCGAAGGCACACTATAATCACCTGAAAAATGGTTTCCACTAAGAGATGAGCATAATGCCCAGCAGAGATAATCTAAATAAAGTGTATGAAGTTTAACAATATCATGAGGTGCAATGCATATGAGATGCCAATGCCAAAAATCATAGGTTTTCTCATTTGAAACTCTCATACCATGCACTTGTTCAAAAGCATAACCAATTCAATTATCCATTTCATAGAACAAGGAGCGGTAAATACGACACTAGTAATCCCTAGGCTGGTGTCTGCAAGTAGGCATATCGAGTACTACCAAATTCCCACTTTACCGGTCTCTCACCGGAAAGGCAGTGGTACCTCCTCCGCGCGTGTTTTCGGTCTTTCACCCTGGACACTCAGGCCAACTTAACCAACATCAAACTACACCCCCTATCCGGACTTACCAAACGTATTTACTCCATAACTCAACACTTTTCAAATATTCCCAAAGAATCAATTTGAAACAAAACCAATTTCTCAAATCCAATGCGAGAATTTAATCATTAGACTATGCAATGTTCAATGCCATGCATGAATTTGAAAATATTTAAATTTACCTATTTCACATGCTACTTCTATAATAATCAATACAACCCTCCACGGTTGCCCAAACAATTATCTCTATACAAAAATATAAATTTCAAGAGACAAACATAACGCATAATCTCACATTTTCAATCATTTCAACATAGAAGTAACAATCACATGTTTAATCTCCTCTTTTCTAACTCAATCAAGAATCATAATATTCTTTAAAAAAAATCATCAATCTTCCCTTTTTATTCAACTCAAGAATTTTCATAATGCCAAAAATAACATACTTTCTTTCAACAATTCTCAATACCTCAACATGACAAATATTCTCATCTTTCTCAAAAGTTCAATATATTCAAATTTAACAATTTTCAAAAGAAACCTCAATAGTTTTTCAATATTCCCAACCACATTCTCATCAATCTCATCCCTATAAACATCCACTTTCAAATTCTCATTTATTCAAATAAACATATATTTTTAACTCTTGTAAGCTTTTCACAAACTCATCCCAAAAATCTAAATCTTAACATTTAAATTTCTAGGTTTTATTAAAATTTGGGGGTTTCTCAAAAATAAAATAGAATAGAATAAAATACATTCTCCAACATCCATGAGTCATACAAAAACCAAACACAACTAGCAATGGATTTTCAAAAAAAGTTGAGAACTTTCCCCTTTTTATACATCTAATATACCATTAATAAAACCCTAATCTTTTCAAATATCACACTATCAAAATAACACATAATAAAGCTAAAACACATACACAATGTTTAGAAAATCCCTACCTCAAAAGCTAGAAGAGGAAACAAGTAAAAACTCCAATTTTCGACTTTGTCGGATTTTGATCTCCACCAGTCAAAATGTTGCTCTCACCAAGCTTTTCACTTTGGTCTCAAGAACATGGGTCTAAAACCTAATAGATTTTGGTGGATCATAGAATTTGTGTGATGAATGTAACCAAAAAAAATTTCAAAGAGAGAGAACCGGAGCCGAGAGAGAGACCAAAGAGAGAGAAAGAAGAAAAAGAGGGAAAGTTCTACCTGTCAAGAACAAAAGAAAAGGAAAGGAAATGAGGGAGGAGAGAGAGAGGGCCCACATGTGTTGATTTCAATTTTTTTCTTTTTTTTCAAATCAATACAAATATCTATCTATACATATACATCTATATATGTCTATATATATATATATATCAATTAAAAGTATATTTTAACATCATTAATGACAAAAAAGATATAATATTTTCTCACCACAAAATATATTTCGTTTGATGGTACACACCATAAATATTTGTAACTCTCTCAAGATTATAAAATAAATAATAATAACAAAAACAACAATAATACATGGTTACAAACGGGTCATGATTCAATCAATTGGGTCCAAAATGAATGGAGTTTAATAGTTTAAAATAAATCTCCAACTCAGATTCAAGTATAAATAAATTTTAAAAGACTTAAAGTGGTCCCCACCATTCACATAATTAAATATGAACCAAAATGCTTAAGTGTGGGCTAATCAAATAAGTCCCAAAAATTAAATTTATATCTCATTTAATACTCAAGACCCAAGAATAAAAAATCAAAAAAATTGCCAAATAGGCCTTACGAAGTCGAAATCAACAAGTAATATAATTTGTTTTCACCAATTTAGATAGAATGGTTCACAACATGATAATAATAATAATAAGGGCAAAAATTTAATTTGCTTCAACTCGTTATAGAATCTGTTCAGGCTGCTACCTTGCCGGTCAAAATTTGGACTTCTTTCGCTATTGTCAGGCTTTTCAGATCAAGGATGGCCTTGATCTGATCTGGGCTTGCTTCAATCGCTCTCCTAGTTACCAAGTACTCCAGGAACTTACTAGATCCTACCCCAAATGCGCACTTTGAGGTAGTCAGCCGAAGCTGGTATGCCCTCAATATGTCAAAAACTTCCTTCAAGTCAGCCAGATGATCTCCTGGTTCCTTACTCTTGATAACCATGTCGTCGATGTAGACTTCCACAGTCTTCCCAGTTAGATGCTTGAACATCTTGGTAACCAACCTCTAGTATGTCGCTCCTGCATTGTTCAGCCCAAAGAGCATTACCTTATAACAGTAAAGTCCTTTGGAGGTGATGAATGCTGTCTTCACTTCATCTGGGACATACATTGTTAGATGGTAGTATCCCCTGTATGCATCTAGAAAGCTCATTCTTCCATGCCCTAATGTGGCGTCAACAAGCTGATCAATCTTGGGTAAAAGGAAGCAGTCCTTCGGGCATGCTTTGTTCAGACTAGTGAAGTCTACATAGACCTTCCACTTATCATTCTTCTTCTTTACTACCATCGTATTAGACAGCCAGGTGGGGTAGTTCACTCCTCGAATTGCTTGTGCCTCTAGTAGCTTCTCCACTTCTTCCTCAACTGCCTGTACATGGTTCAAAGTTGGTCTCCTTGATCTCTGAATGATAGGTTTAGCCGACCTATACACATTCAGTTTGTTGCATGTAACCTCGGGGCTGATCCCCAGTATCTCATAAGGTGTCCAAGCGAACACTTTTATGTTTTCTCTTAGAAAATCCTCCAGTTTTCTTTCCTCTTTCTTAGCCAAGCCATAGCCGATGAGGAAGAATCGCTCATCATCGCCTTCCTATACTAGAACCATTTTCAAGTGTTCTTCGCTCTTGTTGACAAGTTCTTTGTCGACATCATCCAAGATCTCTCGGTCTTTGCTTTCAATCTCTGCTGTCTCTGCTTTCCTCACATTGAAGGTGTACTTTATTGTTGCCATGGAGCAATGTTTCACCAATACTTGGTCTCCCTTTACTTCTTCAATCCCCTGTTCAATTGAGAATCGCAACAGTTGGTGCAGCTTTGAGAAAACAACCCTCATTGCATGCAGCCAAGATCTTCCCAGAATGACATTGTATGGGGAGGGAGTATCTATTATGGTAAACTCTATAGTTACCTTCTTTGTCCCTGCCTACACCTCCAGACTCGTGGTTCTTAGCGGCCATATTGGCATCCCATTAAATCTGACCATTGGGCTATCGGATTGCTCTAGATCATCCTTATGGAGACCGAGCTCCTTGTAACATCTGACATACATGATATCACAAGAATGGCCCTGATCAATCAGGATAAGCCTGTCACGACCCAAACCCGGCCCTATGGGTTTAGCACCGTAACCGGCCAGTAATCCGAGATTACCGAAGGCCTGCCTAACAGTAATCCAGTAAAACAGAGTACAGGGCCTGGCGGAAGCCAATACAATAAATAAACAATGCCCAATGAGCTGTGACAGTCTACGTATACAAGTACAATCATTCAGAACAGGGATCTAATCCCTAATAAACGGTACAGTAATAGTCTATACAGTCTATACAGTAAACAAAACAGTTACAGGGACAGACGGGGAATATTAAAACACCCCAAAGCCGAAGCTTGAACGGCTTAGAACCTCACAGTGAGGCACAGTGGTTGGCTGACAAAACAAAAGCTTGCCTGACGCTCCTAGCAGCGGTCCAGTGCCTGAACACCTACATATATATATGAGCAGTGAGCTAAAGCCCAGTGAATAACATAATGCGTAAAGAGGTTTAGGATGAATGTCTTTTCAAAATTTAAACAGTTCATTGATTCAGTATATCGGTCAGTCAGTTTGTGGCTCATATTGATGCCGTAACAGTCATTTAGAAATCATAGTAATCGTACGTGGCACATCCGTTAGCAGTACTAGTAGCAGTGTCAGTACAGTAGCAGTAACGGTGACAATAAAGTAGCAGTAACAGTAACAGTACAGTAGCAGTAACAGTAACAGTAACAGTACAGTAGCAGTAACAGTAACAGTAACAGTACAAGCAGTACAGAAACAGTAACAGTACAGTAGCAGTAACAGTAGCAGTACAGTAACAGTAACAGCACAAGCAGTACAGTAACAGTAACAGTACAGTAGCAGTACAGTAACAGTAACAGTAACAGTAGCAGTACAGTAACAGTAACAGTACAGTAGCAGTACAATAACAGTACAGTAGCAGTAACAGTAACAGTACAGTAGCAGTACAGTAACAGTGACAGTACAAGCAGTACAGTAACATTTCAGAAAACAGTACAGTTCTTATGGATTCAAGAGGTGTCTCGCACAGACTCTAGAGGTGGCTCACTCTGTAGCACTTAGTTCCGTGCAGCACTTTGCTCCAAGTTTCACAGATTATAACCGTCATATGTGGTACATCCAATAGCTAGACAGTACAGTAGGTCTTAGCAGACCAGGTCTTAATAGACCAAACAGTGAATGATGGCCATCATATCAGTAAACAGTAGTGGTTCCAACATGGGAACCGACAGAGATCTCTGTAACAGTAACAGTAAGCAGTAGTTGCTAAGGATGCCACAATACAGTTCAGAATATAGGTCATACATTCATTCATTCAGTTAACAATAACAGTTCAGAAACAGTTCAGTTTAATTGTTCAGAAGATAATCATTTTGAACATATCTTTACACAAATGTTACTCACAGAGTTCTGGGCTATAGTAAGCTAGAGCGTCTCCTCGGAAGTCAACCCTACACAGTCAACAGATCGAACACACACTAAGCTACACAGTTGGGAAAGATAATAACTTAACCCCTAATTTGCCTTGGTGTGCTCTGCATCTATATCCTCATTAAGATGTCTTAAACTAGGCCTAAGAATGCCTAGAATGGGATGAGGATACAAAGATGCGCTCAAAAAACATTTTCAGAAAATTAGAGGTCCCGCTCGAGCGTGTGTTTCCCCGCTCGAGCGGACATGCTGACAAAGGTCTCCGCTCGAGCGTACATTACTCCGCTCGAGCGGACTGTAAAACAGTGCAAGATGCTGGGAGCTCGATTTTCCCGCTCGAGCGGCACTTCCCCCGCTCGAGCGGACGACTGAAATCTGGAAATCCCAGATTCGAGCTCCAGGTTCAAAACCAAGCTTAGATGCATAAACTTCGATCCTCTTGGGCCAATTTTTTTGGAAAACTCTTTTAAACACATAGAATACCATGTTTCAAGACTCAATTTAGAAAATCAAAGCCCAAGGGTGTTTAATTCAAACCCAATTTCAAACCAATTTCAAGAACAACATTCAAACATGGCATGCATGATCTTAAATCATTTCCAAAGCTTTAATGCTGTTTCAAAAGAGCTCAAACCTTCAAAAACAAGATGAACTCATGGAGTATGACCAAAAGATGGACATGCATGTGAGGTATTATGAACTACAACCTCAAAACTTCAATATATGTACATGCATGCAACAATCAAGCTCCAATTCAACATCTAATCCATGATTGGCTCTAAACTCCATCAACATGACATGAACCAAGCAAGAATCCACTCAAAACATGAATAAGAAGACAATGGAGCTACCTTAAGTCTTGTATTTAGGATAGGGAAGCTCAATTGTACAAAACTCCTTCAATTCTTCAAGATTCTCAAGCTAAATCAACAAGAACAATTCTCTCTCTTTCTAACTCTCTTCTTGGTCGGTTAAGTACAAGAAATGAGCTGAGCAAATGTTTGATCTAGGTGTAATGAGGCTCAAATATGTTATATTGAGTGGGCCACTAAGTGTGGCAATTTGGTAATTAAGTCCAACTCTTTAATTAGCTTATTTTAATCTAATTTAATCATACCTAATCAGTTTTCAGGTAAATACACCATAAAATCACATTAATCATGACGATCATAAAACATTAATCGGTTTCTAATTCGGCCGCCGATAAGGCCTTCAATTAGCAGTTTAAACATATAAGCATGAACAGATAATCATACAGTCAAACAGATGGAATGCAATTTAACTAACATATATTCAATTAATTCGGTTTCCAATTTCAGTCAGTCAGTTCAGTACTTTTACCAGTCCAATTATCAGTCATAATCAATTCAGTTTAACGGTAATCAGTGTTTATCGGTAAACAGTAACGAGGGTTGTTACAAAGCCTCACTTTGCAGTCTCCAATCTTCAAAGTCAGCACCAGAGCATCATTGTGCGGATGTTGTACCATATCTAGGTCTTCTTTAGTGAAGGATATCATCGACCCCTGATGTCCACATGTCCTGGGCTTCTTCTGCTGGACTTGGTAGACATGTTGCAGATGCCTTACCCTCTGAGTCTCTCCTCAAACTTCATTCTCGTTGACCTTCGAGTGAATCACGTTGATTACCCGTGGTCCCTCTGCCTACAGTGGTGGTGGTGGTGGTAGCAGTGGTGCTGCCGGTGTCTGGGCCAGCTTCGCCTGCTCCTCTCTTGTTTTTGTTTCGTCAATTAGGTCTCTCAGGTGTCCTTATCTAACCAAATCTTCTAGGTGCAATTTCAGAGCCCAGCATCCCTGGCTCATGTGTCTGGCTTCCTCGTGGTAGGCACAATTTTTCCTAGGGTTCCTGCCCATGTATTCCCTCGGGACTTTTTGTGGTGCCCTGTAGTATGCCTGATTCCTAATTCTCTCCAAGATCTTATAAATGGGGATCTTAAAAATTGTACTCACTGCCTACATGGATTTCAATCCTAACTCCGGCCTGTCAATGCTGGTATTTCCTCAGCCTCATTTTGGCGAGTCGTTTCTCTTTTCTTGTTTTGATGCATTCGTTTTCTTCACCTTTCTATCTTGCTCTGCCCTGGTGTATTTTTCGATTCGCTCCATTAATTCCTCTATGTTCTTCAGGAAGTGTCTTCGCAAGCGATTGCCAAAGTGGGCAATTATCATCCAAGTCGTTCTTAAAAGATACGACTGCGAGTTCCTGGTTACAAGCTAAAATCCGATTGTAAACCTCATAATACCTCTTGGCGTATGCCCTAAGACCTTCGCCTTCATTGATCTTTAAAACCAGTAGGGAGTCTACCCTCAGTGTCTGCAATTTGTTTGTAACAAACCTGGCACAAACATCTCAGTCAGGCTTTCCCAACTCTTCACACATCCTTTCGGCAGTTTATGGAACCAATTTGATATATCATAGATCTGAAACCTTGGCATACTAAACCTTTTCGATGTTTCGAACGCATCCAACTCCACCGAGAATGGCGTCTTTGGCTAGGCGTTGGATGTGATCTCAGCATCGTGTCTCTTTCTTTGAAGGTAATTTCTCAAGTCCTCCTTTGTTCGTCCGGGAGCTTAGCTACCAATTGACTTTAGCCTTTGAAGGTAATTTCTCAGGTCCTCCTTTGTTCGTTTGAGGGCTCAGCTATCAGTTGACTTCAACTTTTTCAGTACGTTGCTTCCAGTGTTAGGGTGCATTCTCTTATACTTCTCCACGTCCACTACATCATCAAAACAGAGGCCCTACCCGTGGATCTATCGAGATCCCTTGACGTAGGTACCCTTAGTTAGTGGTGTCTTATGGGACTCCCCTCGCACTGACTCTATCTGTCCGGCATCTCGTGATTGCCGATGTGAATTTCCCTGCCCTTAACATGCCATGGGACAATTGGTACTGCTTTCTGTCCTCCCTTTTGGACATCAGCTTTGGCTGCTGGGGCCGGTCTATCTTGCAAGGGAAATGCTAGTTGCATCATATTGTTCTGCATCATAAAGTTGACTACTATCTACAAGTCTGTCAACTTGTTTGCCATGTCCTTTAACTCTTCATCCCTTCTCAGGCATCTATCCTTCCATTAGGCATCTATCCTTCCATACCTAAAGATCGCCTTCATGGTGGTACTCATCTCGGTTACCTTTCTTGTTCTCATTTCAACCCCTGGCAACATTGTTCACCTCGGGATCTACCTCATGCACTTCTTCATTGTTGTTTTCTCCTTCAGTATTAAGATCCATGTGTTTCTCCTCTTCACTGTGAATGTCATTCCCGATTCTCACTTCCCGTCTATTGTTGGCCATCTATTCTATACTAAGTTCCCACAGACGGTGCCAAATTGTGAATGTTAATTTCCGACCACATAACCAAACAGGGAACTTAGCTAGAGAGCACGCGACAGAATAGATTAAACCAACCACTTGCCAACAAGAAGATGATAATACAGTGGTGACTCATCCACTTGAGGGCACTTAGACGATCAAGTCAGTCAAACAATCTCTCAAAGATACCAAATAAGTACTAAACTCACAGAATAAAGCGTACCTTAGACCCACGGGGGTGCCTCTCTTTTATAGCCAACAGTGCCCTAGTCCCCTAGAAGTCTCATTTCATAGGACTCAAGCACAATACTTATCTCGGACTTTCAGCTAGATAGAGATAAACTCCTCAAGAGCCTTATCCTTATCCAGACTAGGTGCCCTTCTTTATCTAGGACTCTTGTCCTCTATCCAAGTATCTCGGGATTCCGGTATTACCGCAACATGTCTCGGCAAATACCATAATCATCTTAGCAACATGAATTGCCCGCGTGGCACCTCGGTCGACACCTCAGCGGCACCTTGGCCACGTGGCGTCATTCTCAAAATACTTCCCCACAACCTTACTTAGATGTATCTAAATAATAAAATATTTGCGAAAAAATATTTTAAAAAATTAATAAATACACAAAAATACGAAAAGTGTACTAAATTTTCATTTTTTTAAAATATATTTTTGATATTTAATAAATTTTTTAAAGTTTTTTTTTTTACAAATATTATACTTTTTAACTGTATTTATGTTAGGTGTGTTTAAAAATTTTAAAAATTGCTTAAAATATAAAAATAATTTAGTGAAAATAAAAATACAAAAAAAAAATAGAATTTTTTAAAAAGTGAATTCCAAAAACTAAAACCAAACAGAGTAAATATTACTCTAACCAATATTTTAAAAATCGAATTGGTGAACGAATCAGAAAAAGGATCAAATGGGCCGGTTAGCGGTTTTCAAAACCATGGCCCGAACAATAGCAACATCCAGACCAAATTTTTACTTTTGTCTCCCATGTATATATACACTCAAACAAACGCACACGCGTGAGATCAATATGTGCATATGCAATCTTTAGGTGTTGTTTGGTAACATTTATGTTTTTAGTTTTCTCTTTATATTTATAAAAATTTTAAAAATTTAAATAAAAACTCAAAATGAAAATACATAAAATGTGTTTTCATTTTGAGTTTTCAGTTTTTTTTTTTTTTTTACCACCCAACACTAGTCACCACTTGCTACCATTTTCCACCACCGTCTTCCGCCACTACCACCCACCACCCACCCAACCCCCACCACCACCACCACCACCACCTGCCACCACCACTCACCAACTACCACCCACCTGCCACTCGCCACCACCACCCACCACCCATCTGCCATCCACCTGCCACCACCCACCACCTGCCACTACTATCCACCGCCCGCCACCACCACCCGCTACCACTCACCACCCACCTGCCACCACCACTCACCACCCACCTGCCACCACCATCCACCACCTGCCACCACTAGCCAGCCACCTACCACCCACCCGTCACCACCACCCACCACCACTGCCACCACCACCACCACCCACTCGCTACCCCCTACCACCCGCCACTGTCATCTACCCACCCACCCATCCACCCACCCACCCACCTACCCGCCACCTACCCGCCATCCGCCTGCCACCACCACCCGCTACCACTACCACCACCACCACTACCCACTCGCTACCACCCGTCACCGTCACCCACCCACCCACCGTCACCACCCACCACCCACCACCACCTACTACCCGCCACCGTCGCCACTACCACCACCACCCACTCGCTACCACCCGCCACCGTCACCCACCCACCCACCCACCAACCACCATCGCCCGCCACCACCACCCACCACCACCAGCCATCCGCCACCCACCTGCCACCACCACCCGCCGCCACCACCACCACCACCACCACCACCACCACCCACTCGCTACCACCCACCACCGTCACCCACCCACCCACCCACCACCACCACCACCCAACACCACCAGCTACCCACCACCCACCGTCACCACTTTCCACCACTGTCTTCCGCCGCCACTTGCCACCACTTGTCATTTCTCACTCTTTTTTATATTTTTAATTTTTTTAAATATTTTGTCAATTACCAAATGTGTTTGTAGTTTATGTTTTTCTAAAAATAAACAAAAAATAAATAAAAATCAGTTTATAAAATTTTTGTAAATATAAACTGAAAACGTAAACGTTACCAAACACACCTATTAAAAAAAAAAGGTGCATAGAATTCATGCATACAAAACTGCACACACACCTTTGTCTCTAATTTATACTTTTTTAGGTCTTGTTTGGCATATACTAAAAAAGTTAAAAAGTTGTTATCCTATTTAAGCCACATCATCTTATTTAAGTTATATCACTTCTCTACCACATCACTTCAAACCTAATCTATACCCAACTCATATTTCATAAAAAGTCAAAAAATACTTTTATTTAGAATATTCCAAACCACCCCTTAATGTACGATTAAAAATGGCCTATTACAATAGGACTTAAAAACATGTATGGAAAAAGAAACCAAAGCATAAAAAAAGAACTTGATAACATAAAATATGCATATGAATTAAAGAATGAAATTGCTTGCTTGAGAACATAATATGGAGATCAAAATAGATCTTCAATTAAGAATTACTTCAAACAAACTCAAGTTTTGCTATTCTTTTGGCATTATAGCTCTACCAATGCCAAAAGATCAATAACAAGAACAAAAACTCAGAAATGAAAGCGTTCCGAAACAAGTCCTTAAAGTTTGAACATGTATAAACCATCAAGTTTTACGACCCCCAAAGCCCTAGCAAACCTTACAAACAGAAAGCAGAAGTAAATGGTCAAGAGTCCAACACCCAAAGACTTGTCCAATCTCATATTTTTCTTTGGCAATATCACAAGAGCCCAAAGCAAACCAGCCATCAAAAACCCTAGAATCTCATAGAGATACGGGTCACTAGGAATCACATAAGAAGATGGGTACTCAGACCATGCTGCTAAAACAAGTGACATTCCCAAACCCACCATTGTGTTGAACACAGGTCCAGCATAGCACCCTGACATTGCAATTTGTGCCCCATCTGGCCCACCCTTCATTGCCACGGCAACATTGGCCATCAAATCCCCAGTTGAGTTGCCCCAAGCTAGGACTGTCAGCCCTAGAATTGAAGGGCTTATCCCAAGTATGTTCCCAAATGAAACCAACAAAGAAACCAATTCCTCTGCAACAATGTATGTCCAAGTGATGCTCATCAAAAACCCACCTGCAAGCCATGGGAACAAGCATTGCTTTGGTGGGCTTGACATGTTTGTTGCCACAAATGTGATGTTCCCAAGCACAAAACCCATTAACCCTGAAGTCATATAGTTCACTATACTGGTTTTTGAAGCCATGTTTTCTCTTTGTGTGTTCCAAAGGGTTGCTAATAGAATTGGAGCCAATGTAACTGAAATAACTGCAAATGGCTTAGACCATCTATCTTCCCTAACAACCGGTATGGTGAGCCTTCTTGGCAAGTACAGAGGCATCTCCAAAACATAAGCCAAGTATACCCAAATTGATGAATCAAGATTCAAAGACCTTGTTCTTGGTTTTTGAACCAAAGCTTCAAAATCACCTCTCTCCACTAAAATTGCTTTTTCTTCATCGACACAACCCATTAATGGAATGCCAATCTCACCAAACTCACCTAAGAAGCTCATTGAGGTCGGAGAGACTGACGATAGGTTCACAACCCTATTTTTCTTTCTATGAAAGAAATGCATGACAGAGACCACAAAAATATAGACAAAGTACAGAGAAACAAAGGAAATTGCACCCCACAAACTGATTTTCCCGACCATAATGATAAAGAACAGAGAAGAAAGTGAAAAAAGGAAGAAAAGGACATCTCTAATGAAACTAGGCTTATCAACCGAAATCTCATGAGAATTAATAGCTATACTTATAATACCCACAACAACACTTGATACAAAAAATGCCCCACCAAGGACAATGTTGAGGCCAACATCACCATCACCGGAGCGGGTAAATGAGATGATGCTAGAAAACACGTCCGTGGCACCATTTCCAAGAGGGAGGAGGGTGGTACCGGCAATGGTTGGAGAAAGATTCAAGATTTTAGACAAGCTTTCCAAGGAAGGACAGAAATAATCTGCAGCTGTGTTAGCCAACATATAGAACAATAAAACAAGCCATAAGAACAATATAGCATAGCCCAAGATAGGCAATTGGCCACATGAGCAGTAAAAGATTTCAAGATAGTTTATGTAGCCTTTGGGCTTACAAGCATTATTTGATTGTACATATGCACACTTGGATTGATAATCGGTGTGCTCGTGTAGGCCAGTACAAGCATTGGTATGCATATATTGGGTGAATTGGATGGTGGTGGAAGAGGAACCTTTGGATTGATTGAGAACAGTGGTGGTAGTGATGTAGAATGACAGGAGGAAGAGGAAGGAAGTGTTGAGGAAGAGAGTGTATTTCTTGGGTTGAGGTGTGAAGAAAGTTAGACTCTCCATTCAAGAGAGCTTGTAGAGAAAGGGGTGTTGGTGTTTCGAAATGAAATCCATGGTTTGGGAGTACTTATGGTGTGATGAGTTAGGAATGTAGTCTTTTTGATTAACAAAATTTGGGAGGATCCTTATTATGGAGGAAACAGACATATATAATTAAGAGAGAGAGAGAGAGAGAGAGAGGATCAATTCTTATCTCACTTCACTTTCAAATACAAATTGAATAGCTTACATTTTGTTTTGTCTAGGAGGAAATTGTTGGGTGATCAGCAGCCCCGCCATTGTCTATATATTAGCTTGATTTTTAGGGGTCATGGTTAAATTGAGTAAAAATTTAGTATAATAGTGATATTACATTGTTATTGATACGTGATATTATCAATTCATATAAAATTATATATGGGATAGTGAACTCTACCATTTAGATTTTTTTTCATCTCAAGTGAATCTTATAATTACCACGTATACATAGTGGGGTTTACTATATCTACATAGTAATTTGCTATTGAATGGTGATGTTACATGTCAGTGGTGATGACGTTATATTACCATTTTATTAAAGTTTTGAGTAAATTGTTCTCATCACATTACACATATGTTGCAAAGGATTCATTTTTAAATTTTTATCACTGTCTTAAAATACTTACAATTATTAGATTATGTGAGAATTTTAAGTAAAAATCTAGAGATATATTCACAATTGTGAGAATTTTGAAACCATAAACAGAAAAATTTGAGAATAAAAATCGTGTGTGCCACACATCTTGGGTTTGAGTGAGGTGGGCCCGGGGCAGTATTTAGGCCTATGGTTGACTGTTGAGAGAGAGAGAGAGAGAGAGTAGGTGATGGTAAATGTGAAGTTTGTGTTTCTTTAACTTTAGTCTTAGATGGGAATCATCCTTCACATGTTTCTTCTAAGCTCAATTGGATCCTTTTTTGGTACATTAGGTAAGTACAACTGAGGAAATTTCCAGGCACTATGAGAGAGAGAAAAAAAATTTCTAGCATAAATGATGAGGACAAAACATACAATGCATGATCAAAAAATGGAAAACTATTGTTGATTGGGGAGCTTACAAGCCCAATAGTTCATTAGCTCATAACTTAGAACTCAGTTTATTGTAAGAATTGGAAGCTCAAAACTTATCATAACAGCTATGGCCAATTGGCCATTATAGATTGTCCTAAAGGGTGATTTTGTAATTTCAGGACTGAAAGATGAGTTTGTCCCGGGAGCTTAGGGAGCTTCTATTTACACATCCACCTTCCCCTCTTTGCACACACTTCATAAAAATTATTTTTATTATAAATTTTTTTTCAAGTGAAATTACTATTATAGACATCAAATAAACACATTCGGAAGTTGAGTGTCGAAAAAATAATAAAAATTCGGAAGTCTACTTCCGAACTAATTGCTTATTTTCAGAAAGCAACTTCCGAACCAATTACTTATTTTCGAAAATCTACTTCCGAACCAATTATTTATTGAAAAAGATGTGCAAAGAGGGGAATGGGTGTGTGTAAATAGAAGCTCCCGGGAGCTTAGCTTCTATGTCTACGCACCAAAACACACATTTTCTCTTAATATAAACTTACATAATAATTTTAAAATTTGATATTTTGTTCTGTACATAATTTCATCATTTCTAAAATATCTCTTACTTTTTCAACCTTTAAATCTTAACCCTAGCCGCCCATAATCCTAAACACTCCTAGCCACCACCAACCAAAATTCTTGCCGGCAACCACCACCCGCCAACTCCCCCTTACAATTCAATTATGCTCATGTCATTATTTTTGCAAAATAAAATAAATCAATTGATTATATTAGCATACATGTTTAATAGATATACACGTATATACAATTTTAGTTATATTAATATTTATTTATTTTAAATATTATGTGTCTATATATATACATATATAAAATTACATATTATGTTAAATAATATGAATCTTATTAAATAAGATTTATTATTTATTATTTTAGAAAAATATTCATCGCGATTTGACAATAATGTTTTAAAGTTTATTGTTTATTAACATCTAATATCCTTCCACATCATATGACTGAATTTAAAAGTCATGTATTTAAGATTTCTAACATTTCTTAAATTTATTTTACATCGTCCATATCCAAAAACCATACCATCTTGTATTACATCTTTATTTTCTTCTCTTTTAATGATGATTGCCCCCACAAGAAGTTTCATGCCATGGCCACCACCTTCCCTCAACCGAAGTATCCCAATGCCACCACCATATAACACTCAAACTAGGAAGTTTTTGATGTTCTGTATTCACAATTGAATTAATGGATTCAAATTACCAAATAGAGACCAGAGCCGTTACAAAAATCTATATTCCTAAAATGTGAAATAAAAAGTTTCTCATCAATATTGCAATATGCCTTGGATACGAGTCCCTGGATTAGAAAGAGCGTTTTGCCACATGCTGTCCAAAACTAATAGAAGCCCATTGCCACAGTGTAAACACATTTATTCACCCACACCGATGAAGAGCTTGTAAATTGCCCATTCTGACCAATTAGTTAAGCAATGGGATTAGTCTCAAATCAAATCAAATAAGTCTTGTATCCCATTTAAATGGAAAATGGATGGCTGTTGTGTCTTGCGCACAATAGTCACTGTTGTTTGCTCAATGAGACTCATTTTGAGTCTCAGTTTGATAATACAAACCATTTACTTTTTATGATACATCGAGTAAATTACATCTGCAAAAAATTAAATTGATCGGATATTAGTAATACTTTCATCAAATTACATTTATATATGAAAAAATGAATGGTAAATGTGATTTTAAGTATAAAACTGAATATAAATGTTATTTAGTCAAAAGGCTACCGATAAACAATCAACTTAATTTTTTTGAAGTACATTCTACTCAATGTACCATACTAAATGAATGAATGGGTCAGATCAAAGTTGTTGGAAAATTTGGTTTTATAGGCTTATTATGAGCCAACTTTGAATCCAATTTTGAATGAGTCCCAAACTTCTTTTGGGATGGATCCAAAGAGGTGACGTGTTCCTTGCCGCATAGCAAGTCACACGGTGAAGACGGTTCGTCAAAACCATTTATAAGTGAATGGGAACTTGACGTCGTTTTCGGATTCGTGGAATAGACATTTAAAGAATTAAATGTAGGTTTCCTTGTAAGGCTTGTCCCACATTGAAACTTTAACAGAGCTTGTATATGTATATAAGTTCTAGGTGGTAACACTTGGGTTGGGCCCCCAAGGGGCACTCCAAGTTTGTAGAAGGGAAGAATTATGGACAAATGGAACCTTGGCTCAAACCACCACATGCGCGTGCTGCCACCATCCAACCAGTCGAGCCGTGTGTGGGTGTGGGTTGTGAGTCAGGTCAGTTCTAATGTTAATTTTTTGGACAAAATTCACTTGAATTTTTTCAAAGTCAAAATTTTGCTCCAAATTTGAATTTAAATTTTTTGTCCATAATTGTGCCACTTCCAGTCCAAAATTCCACGAAAGATTCAAATTTTCGGACAGATTCAAATCTGCCAGCAGTTTTCCAATAGATAGAAACTGCCCAGCAGTTATCTGTTTGTACCTGTCTAATTTGAATTTGCATCTGTTCATTCAAATTTCAGACCTGTTCGGGTCTATCATGATGCCTATAAATTCAGGTTCATTTCCAGCAGATTGGTATCTTGAAAAACATCCAAAAAACTCTAAAATTCTCTTGGTTCCTTCTGGGTTTGCTCTTTGGTTACATTGTTCTTCATATTTAATTTTTAGGGAAAAATTCAGAGAGTTTAGAACACAACTTTTGTTCATTGTACAAATTGTTTGGAGTGCTACTACAATTTGTGAAGATCATTGTATTCTGGGAAATAGACGCCATTTATCCGTAAGCACTGTAGCGAGGCGAATCTATCTTAAGAACAGAGTGTCACACACTCGACTCAATCTTTAAATATTTATTCGATTCGGTAAAATAAATTCGATAAGTAATTTATTTTATTTGTTTAATTTGTTTTAATATATTTATTCTACACAGAAGATTGTTTCAAAGTATGACCTAAATGAGCCAAATTGAGCGCACAATAGTGCCTTTTGTGAGTACGGCACAACAGCCACCTTTCTTCCCATTTAAATAAGTTCAGTTACATAAATTATTTTTTGCTTTTCCATTCTTGTAAAGATTTATAAATTTATATTCATTATTAATGCATCTCAACCCATTTAGATTTCCCCTCTCCTAATATTTTTATTTATAATGATCATGCCATTTTTTTTTACCATTATATCTATAGATTTTTATTGTATATAACCAAATCATCTATAGATCTTTATTGTATATAACCTCTCCTAATATTGTCTTAACCAAACCATCCTAACCTAGAGGTATAAAAATATATATATATTTATAACTCACGCAAACAAGCAATTTTGGATGAATTAAAATGAGGTATGTGACATAGTAGAATATACACGGAACTAGATATTATTCTAATAGACGAAGGGATTCTCGAATTCATAAGAAACTAAAACCTTGAAAATATTTAATATTATTAAATAAAAGTTGTCTCCTCGTCATAAGGCTTACATAACTATTTATAATAAACTAAATCTTGAAAATCAATTAAATTTAGACATCAAGAAACCTAAATTAAGAAAAAATAAATTAATTTAATTCTTGAAAAACAAGTAACCTAAGGAAAACAAAATAAAACCAAATTACAAAACCTATAATATTACTAAATTACAAAAGTTTCATAATAAAATACTATATCAAAAATATTTTTAAAAAAAAAAGTTAGAAATTTTCCTACATCATCTTCCCCTTCGCGTGCTCGAGTTCGAACTAAAAATCTATTATCTTTCATATAAATAAAGAGATATTTTTAATACATCATTTTATTGAGTTGTAATTTCAAAGAAATTTTCATGAATTGAATGTGCAAAATTTTCTTTAAGTTGAACTTCAATTGATTGAAAAGATCGATCAAATATGAATTAAAAATCACATCAAAACTTTTGATACCAATCAATTCTTCATTTCTTGAACATCTATTGGTGAATGAATTGGACTAGGTGATTTTATTAACTCTAGTTCCATTTGTTTTCAGAGATAGAATGGAGGGGATTGTTAGTGAGGGGACTACTAGTAAGGGGATTAAAAAAAATTGTATTTGTTTGATAACCTATGGAGTAATAATAGTTCATGTTTGTTTTGAGAGATAGGGGTAAGATTAACCATGTGAAATTCTACAAATACCATTTTTTTATATTATCAAATTTGGACTTATACCAAGTAAAGAATAAATAAATTTTTACTCAATATTATTCTTCTTCTTTTTTTATTTTTTTAAATATTAAAGAATCTAATTATCAAAAAATTTATTTATTCAATGTTATTTTTTTTATTTTTTTTAATATTAATGAATCCAATAGCAAAGCAGATTTGCCACCCAAATAGTAGGTTTGCACCCCATTTGATACCTCATTTGATAGAAATTAAAATAAATTTCACAAAAATTGTAAAATTGTAAAATTGTAAATTGATACCTTATTAATTTAGAGGGCATCATTTTAAATTGTAAAATTTATTATTGTATTATATATGTGTAAAAAAAAATTAGTGAGATTTGTTAATTTATTAACAAAAAAATTCTTATCAATTATGGGGCGAACTAACAAAAATGAAATACACCTTTAACAAAAATTCTTATAAATGTAATCCTACTAAGATTTTGCATTTTTGTAGTACCGTTTGCACCTATTTTTCTCATAAATGAGTGTCACCAAGCTTATAGGAGGTAGCAAAATTCAAGTCCAAAGCTTCATGATTTCCTTTTTCAAACGGTTGTAATTCAATCCAAACCACCAGGTTGCTATACCATCCAAATTTCTTGGGCTTAGCCATGAAGATTCCCAGTAAAACACCAAAAACTTTGGTGGTATATAATTTTTCTATAGAATTCTAGTAAAATTCTTTTTGAATCCGAGAAACTTCTCCACCTGGTTGTCCAAAGAGCTTACCAAGATAAGAACTACCCAATAGATAAACAAAGAAACATTAAAACAGACCAATAGATAAAACAGAATTTTATTAGATACCAACTGTCCAGCCAAGCAATTGGTTCAAGACATAAATTCTCGTCAGGCCAAGGAAACAAGTTGTTCAACATGTCGTTCATTGTATATTTTTGAGCATCAAAGTCAATTTTGTACAATTTCCCCCACTCACAACTCGTGGGATCAGATAAGACAAACATGGGACAATATATATATGAAGATGTAACTCGCAAAAGAAGCAAAAAGACATATTGCAGCAGTAGCAGAGAGCAGAGAGCAAAGAGCAGCATACAAGACAATATATTGCAGCCCAATACAAGCGCAACCTATAAACAGATTGCACGTTACAAAAATCAGTCTTAACCAGCCCAACACAAGAGCAACATTTACTCAACAAAAAGACCATCATATATTGGTTTGCAGCAAATGAAGTATTGCAGCAACAGAAAATACCTAACCTATAATATTTATGCATCGCATAATATATTACAAGTCATGTGAGAAACAAAAAGACCATTATATAGTAGATGCCACATTCAAATATGACCTTCCAATAGTAAAGAAACCCACTCCATCTTGTCATTCTTATCTAAACTGAAGAACAAGTCAACTTTGTCTTCATCTTTCACTATCATAGATGCTGCCATCAATATTTGGGTATTACTCATTGGTAACTTCACAAGTTTTGCATTAACCAACCTCCTTTGTTGGGATAGGTCATGTGAATATCCTATCCTAGGAGCAATCTCCACCATTGTAGTATTAGTGTTCTTAATGAATGATCCAAGAATTTTTTCCATCTCTAATAGTTCAGTGGGAATCCCCTCAGCAGGTCAAGCCTGTTTTTTCCCAGTTTTAGTAGAGTCAGCACGGTTGGGAACATTACCTACAGTAGACATTGAGTAATCTGTATCACCCATGTTCATACTAAACTATTCAATAGGAGATTGTTCTCCTTCTTCTGTAGTTGCATTTGCATCCTCTTTTTCCATGGTTGTAACTGCATCAGCAAGATCCTCAACCAGTTCACCAGTCGCCCTATCCTTCCCAAATAGAATAAGCCAATCTTCATAGAACGAGAATGGCCTATTCCGCATCTCTTTTGCATCCAACACCCTCTACGCAAGTGATTATCCAATTGTTAAAAAGAACATATTGATTTATAAGTACAGAGACATGCAAATAATAACATAAAAATGAGATTTACCCTGACATAGTTCTGACATACGTCATCACTATCAACAAGCACTATCTTTGTTCATAATCCCAACCAAAACCACTTATCTTTAGCGTATCTTGAAGAGTGTTATATTGTTTCCTCCATAACTTAATCTTCGAGTTGATGTGAAGACTAGCTCGAAGATCAGTTCCAGGAAATGCACTTAAGATCTTCTTCTCACATTCATTGTAGAAGCCTGCCCTAAACTGATTATTATCAAGCTTCCACCTGGGATTACTTGCGATTACATCCTTCATGGTTGTAATGAGGAAGAGTTCCTCACGGTGATTCCAAAACCTTCGAGGTTTCCCCTTCTTACAAGAACTAGTGGTACCTGTGTTATCCATACATATATATATGTATATCATAAGTTTAAATCATAACACACATGTCAATCATAAATAACAAATCAACTTACACAATATTTGTTATAAATACCACACAAAAACTAAACAAATATGATTCGAATTACATGCCATAATAAACTCTCACTATTACATAAAAATCATCATACAACACTAATTTATTGACCTTTGCTTGCTTGTCATTCATTAAACATTTGGGTTGCCAAGGCAGTTCTCCATTTACTCCATTAATCAGATGCTTCAACAACATTAATCATTTCATCTCCTAATTCAGTAACTGGAGGAGGAGGAGGATTCATTTCCTCATTCTCATCATCATCAAGATCCATAGGCATTTCGTGTTGTATGAGATTGTGGAGAAGGCAACATGCAGTAATAATACGAAATTGAGTCTTGATTGGAAAGTAATAATAAGTCCTCAATATTGCCCACATCATTTTAAGTAGCCCAAAACACCTCTCAACGACGTTCCGAGCAGAAGAGTGACTCATGTTAAAAACTCTTGTGGAGTTGTTGGGGTACCCCCTTCTCTCTATGTGGAAAGATGGTAACGTTGTTCTCTATATGGTGCAAGAAAACCCTCCCCATTTGTGTAACCCGCATCTATGAGATAATAGTGGCCTGTAATTATGTAAGATCGTTTCACTATGTTTGTAACAAAATAATTGTTTAATATAGATATAGTGTACTTATATATATAACAATATATAATTATCATACCAGTAGGGACTTTCAAACCATTGGGTCTACTAACAGCATCTCTAAGTACCCTAGAGTCAGATGCAGATCCTTTCTATCGAGGCAAGACATATATGAATTGCATGTCTTGGGAGCACACACCCAACACATTTGTGGCAATTTCTCCCTTTCTTGTTCTATACCTTGGTTTGTCTATTGCAGAAGCAAGAACCTTAACATAGGTTCCATTTAAAGCACCAAGACAATTCTAAAAATAAAACAATATTATAAAATTAATATAGGCAATACAAAAATATAATATGCTAATTAAGCGAAGTTGTAAATATATTGTGCCTGAAAACAGCTACACCTATCATCTGTACAATTAGCTGTTATTGGTTCAGGCTTTTTAAGGAGGAGACCATGGAGGCGCAACACAGCCTTAAGAACATTATTGAAGTGCTTACTAACTGTTTGACCACTCCGCATGAAATTAAATTATTGAAGTGCTTACTAACTGTTTGACCACTCCGCATGAAATTAAATTTAATTTTGCGGTTCTTAGTGTGATATGCAAGCACATTCAAAAACATTGCTATTTGCTCCTCTAAAACGACATACTTTGAATCAGACAATCCAACACTTCGCACCAACCCACATAAAAGCATGAAAGTACGCCTATTCATCCGAAGTTGGTCATTCAAAGCAAGGAACCATAACAGTGGCCGAATACGTGAGCAAGTTCACACAACTCGCTCGATTTGCGACATATGTCATCCCTACCAAAGCTCGAAAAGCAAGGAAATTCGAAATAGGATTGGATGCTGAAATCAAAGATAGGCTTGAGGTTTTGAAACTACCAACCTATGCAGAAGTGGTAAACTAAGCGTACATCGCAGAAAAATGGATTAAAGCCTCGCGTTCTAGGAAACCAAGCCAAAAGAAGCAATTTTGGGAAAGAGACAACAGAAGATCCGGTATTGCGCCTCCCAAGAGGGTAAATACAGACACAATTAGTTCAGGCAATCAAGGTCCTACTAACCCCCAAGATGGCACTATTCCAACTTGTCCTACTTGTGGGAAGGCCCATTGGGGACAATGTCATCGGG
The DNA here is from genome assembly GCF_055761805.1 of Camellia sinensis. Lineage (NCBI taxonomy): Eukaryota > Viridiplantae > Streptophyta > Magnoliopsida > Ericales > Theaceae > Camellia > Camellia sinensis. The sequence goes on from NC_138972.1 coordinate 70,255,627, forward strand.
ACACAAGAGTATGCTTTAAATGCGGTCAAGTTGGCCACTTGCTGAGGGATCGTCAAAAGCTTACCAATCCTACAATCGACCCCTTTGGTCTAGTCAGAAAACCCACAGGACTTGAAAGAGGGAGGAAAGACCAAAAACGCTAAGCCTTTTGCCTTGGTACCGAAAGCTACTGAAAATATTGTGTCAGATACACTTTTTGTCTGTGGTCATTTAGCTTATGTTCTCATTGACTCTTGTTCAACTCATTCTTTTGTTACACTACACTTTACTGCCAAGTTGGCATCAACACCCAAACCCTTAGGATATATATTGTCTATGTCTTTTCCTTCTGGTAATTCCGCCATTAGTACTGATGTGTACAAATCTTGTGCTATATCCCTAAAAGGCAAAACTTTATACGTAGACTTGATTCCCCTCCACATTGGTCACTTTGATATAATCCTAGGAATGGATTGGCTGGTTGCCAACCGTGCCTCTATTAATTGCAAAGCCAAAAAGGTCTCCATCCGGTTACCAAACCAACTCAAGCTTGTCTTTGATGGGACTGGAGTTTCCATTCCTCTATGTGTCATATCCTCCATGACAGCCTAACGACTTCTAAGAAAGGGTTATTGTAGTTATATCTGTTATGTGGTCGATACACAAAAAGAGGCCCTCACCGTTGATGCAATCCCTGTGGCTCGAGAATTTTTAGATTTCTTTTCTGAAGATCTACCTAGTACTCCAGTTGATCGGGAAATATAATTTACCATTGAAACCCAACTTGGTACACAACCGATATCGAAAGCTCTTTATCGTATGTCAATGACAGAATTAAAAGAAATGAAGACTCAACTCCGGAAACTCTTGGACAAAGGTTTTATTCAACCTAGTGCCTCACGCTGGGGAGCTCCAATACTATTCGTTAAAAAAGATGATGGCATGATGAGGTTATGCATTGATTATCGGGAGCTAAACAAAGTCACCATCAGGAATCACTACCCTCTGCCACGAATCAATGACTTGTTCGATTAACTTCAAGGCGCTCAAGTATTCTAAAAAATCGACTTGCGTTCTGGCTACCATCAACTAAAAGTCAAAACGGAAAGCATCGAAAAGACTGCCTTCAGAACCCATTACGGGCACTACGAGTTTCTCGTCATGCCATTTGGCGTCACAAATGCTCCAGCGGCCTTCATGGACCTCACGAACCGAGTGTTCAAACCCTATCTTAACGAGTTCGTCATTGTAACAACCTCGACCTATGATTAACTGTTAAACCACGATTAAGAGTACCTAATTAGTAATTAAGAGGGAATTCTTAATAAAATACATGTGTTGCATTATTTGTGTTTCTATTTGTCTATCGTAGAGATATCTGTTTGTATTTTTGTTTTGTTCTGCGAATTGAATGCCGTATCGGCATCTGATCACGAAATTGACTTGGTTTATGTGTTATTTGGAACTTTTAGAACATTATGGTAGGTTCAATTGAAATTTGATTCAGAATGAAATAATTAGAATAAATAATGCTCAATTAAGCCTAATTAATAAATCCCCTAATCAAGCCTATGTAAGGCCAATAACTGACTCTAGGATAGTAGATACACATTCATTTCCTCATCTTTAGAGCCTACAAAAATGTATGAGAAAGAGAGACCAAGAGAGAGACTTGAGATCAACAAAAGAAAGGGGAATTACAAGCTAATTGCGGAGAAATTAGAGGAACCAAGCTAGACTTGCTAAAATTCAAAGGAATTGAAAATTTTAGATAAGAATTCAAATCTAGACTTGTGACATTGAGTTAGTAACATGTGAATTCAAGAGAGTTAAAAGATTAAATACAAGAATTAAACTTAGATGATAGAATTGAGCATGATTCATGCATGCATGTATTTTCATCACATTTTGAGTTTGAATTTCAAACAAATCTCACATTCATGTGTCTATCTTGATTTTGTTTTAAGAATTCATCACATTTCTTACCATTTGACCTTAATTAATCATGTTTTGGAAAGTTTAAGTTCATAACAATTCATGCATGTCATGTTCATATCATATTCTTAAGTTTCAAGTTGAATTTTGAACAATTGGCAAGCTTTTGGGCCTTGATTTCATGAAATGATCTTTAATTCTTAATATTTTACAAGTTTGCATGTGTTTCCTCAAGTTTTGAGCCCAAGAGAATGTGTTTTGTTGGTTTGGAATTGGATTTTGAAACTTGAGAGCAATTTGAAAATTTCAGAATTCTGCCTCACCGCTCGAGCGACAGAACCTGTGCTCGAGCGACCACTCTGTATTTTGCACTCTCACTCGAGCAACCAAAAGTTGGCTCGAGCGTAAAGTTCATGCTCCCAGAAGTTTACAAATGTTGCAAACCACTCAAGTGATAAGAGTTGCGCTCGAGCGAAGACTTCAGTCTCGCGCTCGAGCGACCATCGAGCGGAGAATTCACACAACCAGTACTTTTGTAGAGTTTACAGACCACTTGAGTGAAGGAAGTTGCGCTCGAGCAACCACTTACATTTTTGAACCTCCGCTCGAACGAAAGAAGCTACGCTCAAGCGAGTACCTGTGGCTTGACTTTTCATGCTCCTTTCGGATACGAATAGCCCCATAGTTTGGACTTTCATGGTTTTGAATCTGATTTCAAAAAGTGCAATGTGAAACAGTGAAAACACAAAAGAATCCAACTCCTGCAATTCTTTTTAGAAAATTGATGTTTGAATCAAATGCCAAAAATGAACTGCTTTACCACATTATAGAGTCGTCACCTAAATATTTTTGAATAATTTAGGAAACCCGTGACTCGTGCCAAAGGCCATTAGTCTGTCATCACCAAAGTGTCTCAGCTCGGGAACTTAGGTACGAGAGGGGAAGGTCATGAATTGAGCACCCCACTTGCCCGATCAAAGATCGGCCTCTACTAATCATGATGTGATTTTTATTTACGTTATATGCTCTTGTTTTGATTTATTAGCTATTTTTTTACTATGTAACGCACACACAAATATAGACTAATTTGCAAGAATTTGAACATTTGATTTCGTATTTCATTTGAAATTTTTTTGTGAATTTGTCACTCGAAAAAGTGGGCTTAAAATGGACATTAATCAAACTATGCCAATTCAAGCAACTGGCCTTCATCCACAGGTATTCAAACAGTTATATCATTTAAGCAATTAGTCTCATAGAAGTATGCTTTGACATGGTAACAGAAACATTTGATGCAAGATGCTAAAACACAAAATTACTCACCTAGTACTCCGAGGCAAAACAAAGCAAAATAATTAGAAAAATATGCATGCTCCTAATTAATGCAATATGACTAAATACAATGCACACATTATGTATTTTATAAGCCTGGCTATGAGCATGGCATATGATTTCATTCAAGATATACGATAAAGCACATATTCAAGTAATGAATTTGAACATTGATATTGGGTTGGTATGATGAGCCAAACCTTGGATGCATGCAAGACAATGGATGCAACGTATAAGAATGCTAATTTGAAAAATGATGTTCTATTCTAACCATCGGAAGCAAGTAAGTAAAAAGGAGAAAGACGTGGGGTTGGAAGATATACAACTTATTACATGTTTGCTCTCGTGCAAGAGGGTGCAAATCAAAGTCTGAAAGTCCAAATTAAACTAATTATTACAAAACCAAATGAATGAATAAGCAAAGAATTAACTAGCTAACTACTCTATTACAACAAGGATAATCATGAGAAATAAACTAACTATCTAAGTTAATTAGCTATAACAATTACAAATAAACAATAATGATAATTATAACACTAATAAGACTAATTATAACAATAATAAATAAATTAATTACGACAATACTCGGAGCATTAATTGACAATAATGATGTAAGCAAGGATGCACAAGAGTTGCATACAGAATGTCTAAGAACAGCTTTGTCTGCCTAGGTCTGCTCTGTTTTACCTTTAGTCACTGCCCTCTGTTTTCTGCAAGACATACTGCTGACTAAACATTGATGGCCGGCCGTGCCACAATAAGGCACGGTCGGGCCTCAATGTGTTCCCCTGTTTTCCTGTTTCAAACAAAACACAGGGTGGTACAATGTGTAAAAATGGATTTCTAGGGTATAATCAGTGGGAATATAGTAGGTTTGGCATTGTTTCGAAGCTTAAACATGGCCCCTTCGTTGAGACGTTGAACCATGCACAACACCACTTTCATTATCGAGTGTACCGGTCAAAGCGCTCGAGCCTTGCAAGCGGTCAAAAATGGGGTGTCTACAGTTGCCCCTTTTTGACAGAGCTCGAAGTCATAAAGTGACGTGAGTGAATGTCAAAACCCAGAGATGACCCATTTGACAAGGCCGCAAAGCTCAGGCAAAAAATTAAGACATAAATGCAAAGATTGAACTCGAGGGCAAAATGCAATATGAAATGCAGCAAATAACTTATGATCATGCAATGAAATAATGCAATGAAACATAATGTAAATGAAGCAATGAAACAATGTTATAATCTAAACAAGAATGCAACATTTGAATGAAAATACAAATCAAAGCAAAATAAATCCCGCCGTGTCTCACACGAAAAAAAGTGAATAAACAGACACGTCTCACATGAAAAAGACAAAGAAAGCACAAAACAACCTACATCTCACGTAGAAAGGATGTAAGAAAATGCAAACCAAACTACGAGCGCACTCGAGGATGTAGGAAGGGTGAAGGGCGACGTAACCATCGAGCGCACTCGAGGTCTCAACCGAGATCCTAACGCGTCTCACGCGATAGGAGAAAGGGTGTTGTGAACAAACAGGCACACCTGATGTTTTTAACCGAGGGTAAACAATCCTAATGCGTCACACGTAAGAGGAGGAAATGTGGTGTGACCAAATAGGCGCACCTGTTGTTTTTAACCGAGGTAAACAATCCTAACGCGTCACACGCGAGAGGAAAGGTAGTGTGAACAAAAAGGCGCACTTACTATTTTTAACCAAGGTAAACAATCCTAACACGTCGCACGCGAGAGGAGGAAATGTGGTGTGAACAAACAGGCGCACCTACTGTTTTTAACCGAGGTAAACAATCCTAACGCGTCGCACACAAGAGGAGGAAATGTGGTGTGAACAAACAAGCGCACCTGCTGTTTTTAACCGAGGTAAACAATCCTAACGTATCGTACGCGAGAGAAGGAAAGCTGGTGTGAACACCGGGACACACCCAATGTTTTTAACCAAATGGAAACAATCCTAATGCGTCGCACGCAATAGGAGGAGAGATGGTGTGACAAATAGGCATACCTACCATTTTTAACTGAAGGAAGCAATCCTAATACGTCGTATGCGAGAGCAGGAAAGATGGTGTGAACAACGAGCACACCTGCTGTTTTTAACAGAGGTAAACAATCCTAACGCGTCGCACATGAAAGAGGAAATATTGATTGATGAAAGAACAAACAAATTTCAGAATTTGGTAAAACGAAACTAACTCCCCCCTTCCCAAGAAGGCCTCAGAAAACACAGTCCATGGAGATAATTCAAATCAAGACACAACGCATAAAGGTGAATTAGAAGCAAACACAAATTTTGCACAAAGACATGTAAAATCAAAGCAATCAATGCGATGTAGTAAAGTGAAAGCCAATTTGCCCATGTGTTGAAACAATGAACACAACGCACCACATTTCAATTTGGTTGTAAAATGGATAATGATTTTACTGTGGCACGAATGATTTTTTCTGAAACTCCTCTGAATGAACTGTACATAAAATATCGTTTGTTTACGAAATAATGGAACGAACTACGATTCAGGCAAAACAATTAAAAGTTCAAACTAATTAAAAGTTTTAAACAAATCAAATCAAACCATAAGTTAAACTATGAGTTAAATAACTAAGTTTACACAATTAAATCAAGAAACAAATAAAATGAACAAAATTCCTCTCTTTTCTTTTCTAAAATTCTTCTTTTATAACCACTCATTTTTCTTTTCCTTTATTTTCCTTTGTTCCTTTGTTTTTTTTTTTTCATTGTTTTTCTTCTTCTCTTTCTTTTCTCTCTTTTTTAACTATTTTTCTTCACTGTGTTTTTTTTTTTTTATTGCTTCTCCTTTTTAGAGTAAAGCTCCATAATACAAGAAATAAAATAAAGGAAAAAAATGAATTGAGTTTACACTGAGAGTCGACTAGGCCTTAATAAAGCACGGCCGGGCTTCAAAATAGTCAGCCGGACTTCGATAGCGGCAGGGGCAGTTTCGGATATTCCACGGGCCAAGCATGCTTTAAACAAACTCAAACCCTTATTTTATCACACCCTCTCATCCGAAACTCCCTCTCCTCTCTCTCTAACCTCCCTCCCTCTCTAGATTTCCCCTTTCCTTGAAGTACCCAAAAATCCTCACAAAATTTTCTTTGAAACCCTTTCCCTCCTCTATATTTTAAGCCAAACAAAACTTGATTTGGTGGAGTTTGAGCTTTTCCCTTGGTTTTTCTCATATTTGCCCACACTTTCCTTCTTTCCCCTTTGATTTTCCACAATTTCTTCACTTTCTCTCTCCTAGGGTTTGAAATTTGGGATTTCTACCTATTTTCACTCATCCCCTTTACTTTTTCTTCACTTTTCTCTACTTTTCTCCATGGCTAGTGACGAGGTTCCCATCCCGGACCCTGCCATTGGAATTGGGGCCATCTTAGGCATAGATATGGAGGCCGAGGACGCTCTCGCGTTGCCTCCCCTCGTTGATAGGTCATTTGATGCGGCCACCTACCGACCACGCACACATGCTCCGCCTCCAGGCAGTATTTTGAGATTTGAGGACCTCATCCCCGGGATAAATGAGGACATCTTGCTGTGAGAGCCCGTAGAGCACTTATTCGCCGATGCTTCCATGGTAAGCAATCTTCTTTTGTTTCGATACATTGTTAAATCTCACAAGTAGACCACTAGTTAATGCTTCATATACTCCCTATTTTACAGGTGATAGCTAGGAGGATTGGTGGCTATGGATCCATATTCAGCCTCCGGTGTTGGTATGAGAGACTGCCCACAGAGGTTCTTGCACTGGTTGATACTGCCAGCGTTGGCCCTTCTGCTCAGAGCTCATACAGATAAGGCTGAGTCGCTGCTATACGAGGCTCTAGTAGAGAGATGGTGGGACACTACGGACTCATTCCACTTCTCATCGATCGGGGAGCTAACTTTGACTCCATACGATTTCTCGATGCTCACTGGCCTACGGGTTGGGGTTGGCAGTTCGATCCTATTCGATCCTAATATAACGCAGTAGAGAGCTACACAGTGTCAACTTCTTGGAACGATCCCAGACATCACCAGTCACGGAATGATAAGGTATAGTTGGTTCTTTGATCATTTCTCTAAGTCCCAACCCGCTACTCTAGATGAGGTCGCCCAATACAACCGCAGCTTTCTTATGTATCTCTTCGATACTACCCTATTTGCAAACAGGAAAAATACTGTGGGGTTATATCTTCTGGGGACACTGGTGCACCTATCATAGGTGACAGAGTATGACTAGGGTGGCACCGGCCTGGTCACCTTATACTGTTATATGAGCTCCGTATCCCGCCGCAAGGCGAATTCAATCGGCGACTACTGGAGAGTTTATGAGGTACACCTCATATTTACTTTTTCTGTTCAGCTTTATATTCTGTTCAATTTTACATTTCCTGCTCATCTTTGCTTTGTATTTCTTATTTATTTGCTTATTTACTTCATCCATCTTTTTCTGCTTGCAGCTCTAGGTTTACACATATTTCACCTCTCTGGCTCCAATCTCGGTAAAGCCGATTAAGTTGTTAGTACCCCGCTCCCGGTATTATAACTCCCAATTTGAGTACCCGACATTCCAAAGCTTAAGAATTTGTGTACCCAATATTCTAGAGCTCAAGAAGAAGATACTGGTAGAAGGTCATAGCTCGAGGTTTGCAATCCACCCTGGCAATACAAATATGTACCATGATCTGAAAGAACATTACTGGTGGACAGGAATGAAGATAGACATAGCAAGCCACGTCTCCAAATACTTTCATTGTCAACGAGTTAAAGTAGAACATCAGAGACTTGCGAGAATGCTGCAACCACTCCCTATTCCTAAATGGAAATGAAAACACATTACTATGGATTTCGTGGTCAGGCTGCCATAGTCAATCTTGAAGAATGATGCAATATGGGTTATAGTAGACCGATTGACAACGTCAGCCCATTTTCTACTAATTAAAATCACATACTCCCTTCGTAAGTTTGCCACAAGGAAATCATTCGTTTGCATGGCACCTCAATTTCAATCGTATCTGACCAAGACCCTCGCTTCGTGTCTCACTTCTAGAACAAATTGCAAGAGGCTTTGGGGACTACATTGAAGTTTCGCACTGCTTATCACCCGCAAACTGATGGGCAATCTAAAAAAATAATATAGACTTTGGAGGATATGTTAAGTCTGTGCGTGTTAGACCTCAAAGGTAATTGGGATGAACATCTACCTTTAGTGAAATTTGCCTATAATAACAATTACCAAGAAAGCATTGGAATGGCACCGCACAAAGCATGTATAGAAGGAGATGTCGATCACCTCTGTGTTAGACGGAAGTTGGAGACAGGAAACTATTAGGCCCCGAGATCGTGCAAATCACAAGTGATAAAATCTAACTCATCCAAAAGTGAATTTGCACTGCTTAGAGTCGCCAGAAAAGCTATGCAGATACACAGAGATGAAACTTGGAATTCCCAATAGGAGATCACGTATTCTTAAAGATCTCACCAACAAGAAGGGTTATCCAATTTGGAAAGCGAGGAAAATTAAACCTACGTTACATCAGACCATTCGAGATACTAGAAAGGCTTGGTCCTGTGGCATATCGCATTGCACTACCACCTAAACTGTCCAATGTCCACAATGTGTTTCATGTTTCGATGCTTCGACAGTATCTTCGAGATCCAGAACATATTGTTGATTATGAGAACTTGGAAGTTCAAAAAGATCTCTCTTATGAAGAACAACCAATGTAGATTCTCGATCGTCGTGATCAGGTTCTTCGAAACAAGACTATACCTCTTTGTAAAAGTCTTGTGGAGAAATCATCGAGTTGAAGAAGCTACGTGGGAAACAGAGAGTCAAATGCGGACTACATACCCACACCTTTTCAAAAATCAAGGTACATTAAGTTTTGGGACAAACTTCCATCTAAGAGGAGAGAAATGTGGCACCCCAAATGCTGAATTAAAGTAAATAAAATTTTGAATTTATAAATGTATATGCGAAAATGTATTTTAATTTTAAATTAGGAGTTATTGTGCAATTATTGTATGACCTATGGTCAATGTAAATTAAGGCAATAGTTATTGTAGATAAATAAAAAATAATAATAAAAAAAGAATCAGCACAGATAAGCATGCCAGCAAAAAGAGGCCCACGTGGCGATACCACGTGGTTCCTTGGGGGAGAAGGTAAATGAATGAAAAAGAGATGCCCAGGAAGCACCTATATAAAGGATGCTTCGGGTAGAAGTAAGGGGTACGGGAGATGTAATCAGTCCGTAAAAAGGGAAATTTCGGTGAGCGGCGAAGTAACAGTAAGGAATCAATATAAAGGTGAGTTATATTATACCTTGAGTCACCATAATATATTTTACGTATGTTTTGAATTACCATAATTTAGTTTACGCAGTTTGTGTTTTATAAATTCTATTAATGTTTTAATTACGTTGATTATTTTCTAAACTCTATTTTCTTAAATTGAAACCCATGGATATGTTTGTTTAAATTTTAGAAATTATTTGACAATAATTTTATAAGCAATTATTTTTTGTAAGTACCACCACGAGAGTCTCATACCTTGGAGGACTTAAATAAACCATTGGCTTCTAATTGGTTACCTTGTGGCCCTCTATTTGTCATGGATCCGTTGACCTCTGTTCTGACTGTCACTCCAGTGACCTCTATTCTGTTCTATTCTGTACCATGGTTATGGTTATTTATTTACATAATTTCTGTATTTCAATTTCTGTCACTTTGAATAATTTGTTTATTCAAATTAAGTTATGTTAATGTTTTAGCTTAAATGACTATCCATGATTATTTTGTGTCCCATATACTCTTGGCATAATATTTCTCACTCTGTTGTGTACTTATAGCTGTTATCCTTTCAGGTGATGAGATGTAAGGAAGAACTGTAACCCCGTATAGTGGAACTCGCACGGAATTGATGTCAAACTGTTACCCTTTGTTTTTCTTTTCTTTTTTTCTCTTTTCTAAAAGTTTGTCACTGCATAATAAAATAATAAAAGTTCCATGGATGTATTTTCGATCATTAACAAAGTAAATTTTCTGTTTGATTATCTTTTTACTTCTAGTCTACCTCTGCTTACGCCATTTAATTTATTAAGATTAGAATGAATTAGTAAGTTTCGATTCTATCCCTAAGCCCCTGAGGTTGGGTCGTGATACGCTGTTGATTTTTTGTGGCTGCTGTTGTTGATTTTTTGTTGTTGTTGTTTGTTGATAATGAAAGAAATTGCAACAGGTACAGAGAGAGAGAAGAAAGATTTGAATAAATAATCAAATTTGGTCAGATTTTTGAATAAATAAGGGGAAAAAATTAAACAAATAGTCAAAAAAATTTGGACAGATAAAATTTTATTTCGACAAATATTTAAATAAATAAGGGAAATAAAATGACTTCACCAAAGTATTTCACAAATAATAAATCTCTCACCAATAATAATTTTTTTTTTTACTAAATCTAATACCTTAAATAATTATTATAATAGATTTTTCAACAATTTTCTCATAAATTTATTAGGGTGTTTTATATTAAAAATAAATTTTTTATTGAAATTTGAACAAAATGTCTAGGGTAGGTCAAGAACCGAAGACACGCCGCGCATAAATAACCGCTGGAAAATCAACTCCTCTCTTTCTAGAGAGAGAAACAAACGGATAAGTCTCTCTTTCACTGGCATTTGAGCTCTCTCATGCTTACCAACCAGTGTCAATTACACTCTTCTCTGAACCAAAAATGTTAGCAAAACCTAGCTTCCATGGCGTTTCTCATCATTCACTCCCTCAATTCACTCACTCCAATCGATACAGACTCTCTCTCTCCCCTTCTCTTTGCCCTTGCCATCTTCACCCCCAAAAGACTCTGCTCTTGCCTTCTTCTTTCTCTCTCTTTCCGTCATCAAAGAGGCCTCCTCGATTTCGTATTAAAGCCTCGGTCGAATCGCAAGTTTCAGAATCGGCGAGCATTGCAGCACAGTATACTCAGCCTTACTCTGTCAAAATTCCATTCGGCGATAGGCATGTAAGTGAATTGTGTCAAGCTTGGATTTTTATATAGTGATTGGGTTTTAAGTTTCTCTTGTATTTTTTTGTTCTACTTATTGTTGGGTTGGCGAAAAAGGGTATGAATTTAGCTGAGCATATAATCAATTTAACTGAGCATATGGTTCTTGATAGATTGGAATGACACCCAAAAAAAAAAGAAAAAATGTAGCGTACTGAACTTCTTGGGGCACAGGACTTAGTTTAATTTGGGTACTTAGAGCATCCACAGTGAAATGGCTAAAATAGTGTGTTAAACTGTTCAAATAAGTAAAGATTAGTGTTATTTTAACCCAAAAATTAGACCCACTTTTCAAGCCTAATGACCAACCAAACAGTCACTCTCATGTTTTTTATAATTATCAACCAATCATCTTACTTCTAGAAAGTGGGTGGGATTCATCAGTGGTTCTAGAGAGTGGGTCTAAAAAATGGGGTTGTAGATAGTAAAAGTGGGATCCATATTTGTGTGTTTAAGTGTTTGAATGAGCGGTGCAATGGAGATGTTAAAATATGTTTTAGGGAAGTGTAGGTTTACTTGAGTGTGTATAAATGTGTATATAAACAATAAAATGAATAAAATATGTATAACTCTCTCTACCTTCTCTCTCCTCTCTCCTCCTCTACCTACTAAATCACTCTACACGGTTAACTTACTCTCTAACACTTGACACCATTAGCAGCATAGCTGATGGCTCCATTGGAGCAAAAAAAGTGAAAGTGAGTTACCAAGCTAACAAACAGCTGCTTAACACATCCACTACAGATGGTCTTATTGTTGGGTTTCCAACCTTGGCTTCCATTTAATTTCTGCTTGAATTCTAGTGTATGGTCACCTTCTTATCAACAAGGAGGTCTTCTGTCTAACAAATGACCTGATAAATGAAATTCATGTTGACAAGGGAGAAATCTTGTCTCACTCTTAAGACATTGCATTTTTTCTTACTAAGAACAGTGTTGTCAATTTCATTTGAGTAAGCATTTCTGTTTTTCTACTGGAACAATAGCATACCCTCAATGGATTAATTTTGCGTTTGGTTCAGTGTCAATTTTTTATTTTATTTTAATGAAAGTGGCTAGAAGGGCGTAACCAAAATGCATCGAAGGCTTACTGGACTGCACACTCACCAACAAAACAAAGCTCAAACTAAATGCAATAACAAAGCATCTATTCCTTCAAATTACATTTCCACAAAACATCATGGAAAATGATCACCGCCACGAATACCAAGAATACAAGGAGCTCATAAACAACTCTTCATCTTGACTATTGGTGGCTCCTTATTCTCAAATGAGCTCCTCTTTCTTCTCTCAAGTAAACTAGAAGGGGCTAATCGGCCATGTTTCAGGCAGGTCTGACACTTCTAACTGGGTACCTGCCCTATGTGTCTTTCACCATCTCTAGAGACCCATTGAACCCCAAATAAAGAGAGCAAGACATGCCAAATATTCCACGCTCCCAGCCAATTCAAAAGAAGATGAGTGTTGTATTTTTCTTGTACTTTGCACATTCAAGTAATCCTGTTCTCTCCCCAAATAAAGTTATCAATTGTCAGAATTTTCACCCAAGGTGCAGTACACACAAAAAATGTAGGGTAAATTACACTTTGCCCCTCTAAAGTTTCACCCATTTTCCACGTTGGCCCTTTAAGTATGATTTTTCCCACTTTGGCCATTCATGTTTGCGATCCTTCCCACTTTGGCCCTTCATGTTTGCAATCCTTCCCACTTTAGTCTTAGACTGACTTTCATCCAAAAAACTAACAGAATCTGTCACATCATCACCAACACATCAGCTCCATGTGTGATTTAAAAAATTTACTAAATATGCAAAAAATGAAAAATAGAAAACAAAAAAATTGAATTTTTTTTTTTAGTAACCTTTTTCTTTCAAATATATTCATAAACATTATTACATTATAGATGCATCTAGATTAGATGCACCTAAAAAAATAAAAACAAATTTAACTAAAAAAAGAAAAAAGTTTACTAAAGACAAAAAATATATATATACTTACTCAAATACCTGTATCGTCAATTCTGAAATGAAAAGTTTACTATCGTTTTTTTTTTCTTTCCGTCTTTAGTGAATTTTTTTTTCTTTCTTTTAGTTAAATTTATTTTTATTTTTTTAGGTGTATCTAAGCTAGATGCATCTATAATGTAATAATGTTTATGAATAAATTTGAAAAAAAGTTCACTAAAGACTAAAAAAGAATTACAATTTTTCATTTTTTGCATCTTTAGTGAATTATTTACATCACACGTGGAGCTGATGTGTTGGTGATGTGGCAGATTCTATTAGTTTTTTGGATAGAAATTAATCTAGGAGTAAATTGGGAAGGATTGTAAACATGAAGGGCCAAAATGGGAAAAATCAAACTTAAAGGGCTAAAGTGGAAAATCGGTGAAACTTTAGGGGGGGGCAAAGTGTAATTTACCCTAAAATGCAGGCCTTGTTTGGTTTGTGTTTCCGAAAAATTTTTGGGAAAAATTCTCTACAAATAAGTTTTCAAAAGTAATCAAACCAAACAAATTTTCCCAAATTTTTTTTTCAAAACTTGTTTGGTTTACAAGTTTTCCAAACAAATCTCTCTCTCATACACATCAAATCAATCACTTTTTTCAAAACTCTCTCTCAAAATAATTTTCCAAAACATCTTTTGAAAAAAACCAAACCAAACAACTTTTCGTACTTTTTATCTCTAAAACTCATCTCCCAAACTCAAACCAAACATACCCGCAATCTCTAAAGGCACGTTAGCCCTTTGCATTTTTTCAAGAATAGAGGGGCCACAAAAATCATAGAGCATTTGATAATGAGAATTCATTGTGAAGATACAACTCTTTAAGATAGCTCACTATATCCCCCTTTGCTACGGGAGGGAAGCCGCATTTAACATGTTATGGAGTTGTTCGGTCCATCATTTCTTAAAAATCATGTTACCAGTGAGAAGATCGATGTAGGATGCATGCAGAAACACACTCCTACAAATATTGTGTCTGAAATTAATGAGGGATTGCAATTGGAGGGCTTTATAGGAATTTGGGGCTGTTTAGGATGCTGTGTATAGTAGCAGAGATCAATACTTGGCTGTTTAGTGCTGACTTATTCTTCTTTCTTTCGTTTATTCTTTCCTATTTTTTTTTTTTAAGGAAGCTTACGCAATCAGATCTATTCTTTTAGGCATTTGTACCTAAGGTGAGATACATTTGGTACACAGTTTTGGGTAGCACTCAATCCCAAAAGCTAGTTATTAAGATGAGGATGCCTTCATGCTTATATACTGCACATTACTTTTGTATTTAGACGATGTAGGACTTTGCCTCGCACGCTCCCTCACTCGCAACATGTTCACTTGGCAGGGTGCAGGCCAGGGACACACACCTTACCCATCCCTAAGTACTTTCGGCTCTTATACCATTTTACACGTTTTGGGGTAGAACTCAACCCAAAAGCTAGTTATTAAAATGAGGGTGCCATCACGCTTACATACTGCACATTTCTTTTGTATTTAGGCTATATGGGGCTTCACTTCACAACGACAACATATCCAAAAATAATAGGTTGTATAAGATGTCTTCATTTTATTGCCCCAATAAGCTAGTACATCACATAAGGGATTTCAACAACTTGATGACCACACAAAAGCCAAAAGTTGGGCTGGATTTGAACTTCTAAATCCTACCAAACCAGATCCAGACTTAAATAAGTAATCCCACAGAGAAAAGCCTATTGGATCTTGCCCACTCTACAGCCCATAATGAAAGTTTCCAACCTCCCCGACAAATGAAACCGAGTAAAACATATGAAAAGCTAACCAGGTTCAAAATTGTCCTTGATAATCATTAAATAAGACTGTACTAAGCCAAAAGCTATAATAATTATAATTTTAATAGCCCCTGCAGCCGCAGTATGAAATCATGCCAATTTTGAAAGTTAAGCTCTTCTTTAATTTTACTCTTCCTTGGGCCTTGTGTTATCTGCATCAACATTGCTACAAATAAGTGATACTGAGTTTTTTATTGAAAATTGTTGTGCATAATCTTGATTTTTTATACGAGTATGGATAGACCATTTTCTTTTCTTTGGAATTGATTTTGTTAAGAGTCTCATCTTCCTTCTTAGTAACTCATGAAAATTCCTGCATCGAATGTTGTTCCGTGATTTTAAGCTCAGTAGAGTGGATGTGCACTCTCCAAGGAATCCATTCTCTGTCCTTTTTGCCTTTACCTGTTTATTGAGGCCCTTTAGAGGACCTATGTTGTATTGAAGGGTTACCTATATGATCCAATTGATTGCGTAAGACTTGTGCATATACACTCACTCATCAATACTAAAAGGAAGGAAATAACATTTTTAACTATGCTTCTTTGTATAAATATGTGATTTTGTTGCTTTTCACAGATATTGGTTGAGACAGGTCACATGGGGAGACAAGCTAGTGCTGCTGTTACAGTAACAGATGGAGAAACTGTATGATATGGCTCTCTCTCTCTCTCTCTCTCTCTCTCTCTCTCCATATACATCTGCATATATGTTTGTAAGTGCATATCTATGCCTGTTTCAAATTTTAATATTCTCAAAAGTCAAAACATATTAATATCGTTCTGGATCTGGGCTTTAGTTTGATTGCTGAACTAGAAGTTTCCTTTTAATTAGTTAGATCTGACAAGGGTTCATTGTGATGTCATTATCTTAGTTATCATGTTTAGACCTGCACACAGCTGCTTATTTTAGTTTTATAGGCAAATAGTGCATACATGCAAGTCTTCAATTGAAATGAATTCCTCAAGTGACACAATATAGTGTCTGGTTATTGCAAGCTATTAAATCGGAGTTTGCCTGGTGAAGTTTCATATCTTAACTAGTAGGTGAAGGTTTGAAGTTCTATCTATGGAACTTGCAAGGCCCTCTTCCTGGACTTGGGCCACTCTCTTATATTAGGCCTAGCAAGTGGTACTAAATTCATTTGGGTGTCATAATAAATGATGGATCCAAATAATGTATATCAAGCTATTCAACAGAATCATATTTTAGTGCCTTAATCTTGATTTGAACTACTGTTCTATGCTGCAAGATTGCACTTCTTTGCTCTCTGGAGGCTTACAGCCGGATGTGTCATTAAAACTTTATGTGCTGAAGATGTTTGCTCCTACTGCTGCTCTACTAATTGCTTTATCATTTTTTTTGTTGTTTGGACTTTATTAGAATCATATTCCGAAAATATGATTCTGTTATATTCAAAACTTCTTATCTTACAAGACCAAATGACACTCCTTATATAGGAGATATTACAAACATCATTATAACCCATTATATGCCACTTACATATTATATATTACCACTAACTACCACTATCATATTATATACATGCCACTATCTGCCACCAACGCCACTATCTGCCACCAACACCACTATCATATTCTATACATGCCACTACCTGCCACCAACACCACTATCATATTATATACATGCCACTATCTTATTATATACATTAACACAAATTTCCAGCACTCCCCATCAAGCTGGTTTGAAGATATCTTCCATAGCCAGCTTGCTAGTCAGCTTATCAAATTGTTTCTTGTGTAGTCCCTTCGTTAGCACATCAGCTAATTGTTCACCTGTTGGAAGGTAGGTCATACAGATTATGCCAGCATTGATTTTCTCCTTGATGAAATGTTTATCCACTTCTATATGTTTTGTGCGATCATGTAGAACTGGATTATGAGCTATAGATATAGCTGCTTTGTTGTCACAATAGACCTTCATAGGTGTCGGGTGAGAAAGCTTTAATTCTTCAAGAATTCTTTTAATCCACATTACTTCACAGACTCCATGGGCAACAGATCTGAACTCTGCTTCTGCACTACTTCTAGCTATCACATTCTGTTTTTTACTCCGCCATGTAACTAGGTTCCCACCTACAAAGGAGCAGTATCCGGATGTTGATCTCCTGTCTGTAACACTTCCTGCCCATTCTGCATCTGTGTATACTTCAACTTGAAGATGTCCATGTTTCTTGAACAGTAAGCCTCTCCCTGGAGTTCCTTTCAAATATCTTAAGATCTTATAAACGGCCTCAAAGTGCTCTGCCCCTAGTGAGTGCATGAACTGACTTACCATGCTGACTGCAAAGGCAATATCAGGCCGCGTATGAGACAAGTAAATCAATTTCCCTACAAGTCGCTAATATTGTTCCCTCTCTTTGACTTCTTCAGCCTTAGCAGCTTGTAATTTCAAGTTATGCTCGATCGGAGTCTCCACCATCTTACAACCAAGCATACCTGTTTCTCCAAGGAGATCAAGAACATATTTTCTCTGATTAACGAATATACCTTCCTTGGATCTTGCAAATTCCATTCCGAGGAAATACTTGAGGGCTCCCAGATCCTTAATGTGAAATTCTTTTGCGAGTTTCTCTTTGAGGGCTGCTAACTCTGCTTCATCATTACCAGTTAAAATGATGTCATCAACATAAACAATCAAAATTGCAATTTTACTGTTTTTTGAATGTTTATAAAATATTGTGTGATCTGCTTGACTCTGCGAGAAGCCACAACTGATAACTGCCTTCCCAAAGCGTTCAAACCACGCTCTTGGTGATTGTTTGAGTCCGTATAATGACTTGTTCAATCTGCATACTCTGTCGCTTCCAAGTCTCTGCTCAAATCCCGGCGGTAGGCTCATGAACACCTCCTCTTCAAGATCACCATTGAGAAATGCATTTTTAATGTCAAGTTGATGTAGAGGCCAATCTGAATTTACTGCAAGAGATAGCAGTACTCTGATGGAATTTATTTTAGCAACAGGAGCAAACATCTCCTGATAGTCGATCCCATAAGTTTGAGTGAAGCCTTTAGCCACCAGTCTCGCCTTGTATCTCTCAACGCTTCCATCTGCGTTACATTTTATCGTAAACACCCATTTACACCCAACTGTTTTCTTGTCTTTGGGTAGATCAACTATCTCCCAAGTACCACTTCTTCTTAAAGCATTCATCTCCTCCATGACTGCTAATTTCCAATTCGGATCATCCAATGCTTCCTGTATATTCCTTGGAACAAACAAGTGTGAAATCCTAAATGTGAAAGCTCTATGGTTTTTAGACAGTCTTTGATAGGAGAGGTAATTTGCAATAGGATGTTTAATGCAATTTCGGACACCTTTCCTAATTGCTATAGGAACATCAAGGTCGGAAATAGAAGGAATAGGATTACCTAAAATTTCGATGCCAGAACTCGGGTGGACATTCGGGTCATTAGGATGGACATTCGGGTCATTATTCCTCAGATGAAATCGCTTCCTAGTATAAACCTGAAGCTCAGGATTTAGATAATTTTGTAGTACTTCTCCCTCTAAACAAGAATCTTCTTGACTAGGCACCATAGAACTTGGTTCTCCTAAGTGATCATTATCAGACAGATGTGGTTTTTGTGTAGGATAAATGTTAGAATTTACCATCACCTATCACCAATTTACCATCACCTACCACCACCTACTCCTCACCTACTCCTCACCTACTACACTCACCCTCTCCTATATAATGAGCCACTCACCATTTGTAATATATGTATCAACATTAATCAATCAATAATACATATATTTTTTCATGGTATCAGAGCAAGGTTAAGAACCTGATCATTCTGCTTCACCGGCGGGCGGCAGCCTCGCCTTGGCCGCCCGCCGGACCTCTACACATACCCTCACTCCGCTGTAACTTCATCTTCCTCTCCTCACTATTGAAGAACTCTGCTATTAGCCCTCTTCTTTCTTTCTTCGTCACATATGTTGACAGTACCGGTTACGAAGAAACCGACCAAGAACGGCCAGTTCCGACTCCATTCTCGCCGGAAGAAAACAGGCCACGAATCGAACTTTGCTAACCAACCATTGCTAGACTCTCCCAAGAGAAAACTCTCTCTCTGCAAATCTCTCTCTTTGGTTCTCTCTCTAGTTGCTATCATAACCCCAATCTCCATACTCACCATCAACCTCTTCAATCAAACCTCTTCTTCTTCTAAAACTCTCTCTCTCTACAGAAGTAACGCCAAGAAGATGTGCGGCGGTGCTATCATCTCCGACTTCGTCCCAGCCCACTGCGGCCGGAAACTGATGACGGACGATCTCTGGTCGGAGCTCGATCCGTTCTCCGATCACTTCGGTCTGGACCTTTCAAGTTCAAATCAGTCTGAGAAGAAGACCAAATCTCGCAAGCCGAAGCAACTCAACAAAGGGACGAGCGAGAAAGCTGCGCGGACGAAAAGTGAGACTCAGAGGACTCGAAAGAACGCGTACAGAGGAATCAGGCAAAGGCCATGGGGGAAGTGGGCGGCTGAGATTCGCGATCCTCATAAAGGCGTCCGAGTCTGGCTCGGAACCTACAACACGGCTGAGGAAGCAGCCAGAGCCTACGACGAGGCCGCCAAACGTATCCGCGGTGATAAGGCCAAGCTCAACTTTGCTCAATCACCGCCACCACTGCCGCCACCGGCTAAGAGGCAGTGCGTCAACCCCGAGTCGACTCAGATTAAGAATCAATTCATGGAGTTTGGGTTCCAACCCCAACAACCCTATTAGGAGTTTCGAACTTAACCTCCGAGCTTCAGAGGAAATCCATGGCGGAAATTCCAACTCTGCTTTGAAAACCTTTCTATACATGTTCATGAGGTTCTCATCTTGAAATCACCAAATAAAAAAATAATAATAATAATAATAAAATAAAAAAAAAAAAAAATAAAACAATCAGAAAGAAGAACATATAGAATCTCACACATGGCATACACATGCACGACATCTCTCTCTCACTTTACTTTTTCCTCCACCCACGTGCCATGTCCTTCTGTTTTTTGACAAGTTCTTTTCTTTTTCTTCTCTTATCCCCATCTTTATTTATTTATTTATTTTTTTTTTGTTTTCATATATATATATATATATATATTTTTAAAAAATAAAACAAAAAATAAAAAAATAAATAATAATAAATAATAATAAATAAATAAAATAAAATAAAATAAAATTCCACAATCCATTCACCATCTCGGTCCGATCACATTTTTTACACTAGGATCAACCCCGATCCCATTTTTACAGCAAAAAAAAAAAAAAAAAAAAAAAACAAACAAACAAACAAACAAACAAACACACAAAACAACAACCACACCCACAGTGGGATTTTTCTTCTCTATTCTGCTGCAGGTCTCTTCTTCTTACTTTTCCCTTGGTTGTCCCGTGACTGCCCAGCCTCCATGCTTCCTAGACCACCAAGCAAGTTGCCTCCTCCATACTCCTCCACTGCAGCATATGGCGGACCCCCGAATCGGAACATCACGGTGGCCTTCCGCTTCAGCTCCTTATTTTCCGCCTTTAGCACACTTATCTCTGCTCGCGCATCTTTATACATGCGTTGGAGCAGAGCCAGCTGGGAGGTTAACTGCTGCACCTCATTTGTCCTACTCTGTAGCCGGTTCGACAGGTTTGTGACCGCCGTCATGGTTTCCACACATGACTTCAGTGTATACTGATTGGCCTCCACATCCGACTGTACTGCCATTCTTTGCTCCACAGACCGCATCGGAAAGTTCAACGGAGCAAACTCCGGGGCACTTGGTTGAGTTTCCAGTGCCACCGCACCAGTTCTCTCTCTCGTTGACTCGTTGAGGTCGGGAAAGAGGGTGAGCAGCCCGCGGGAAGACGAGGCCATTTTCTGGGCAACAGAGTGTTACAGAATATCTCTCGCCACAGAGTGTTACAGACTCTCTCTCTCAGCACAACGAAGAGTTTTTCAGACTTTCTCTCTCAGCACAACGAAGTTTTTTTCAGAGGTTTTTCGCAGCTTTTCTCTGCCTCAGCCTCAGCATCAACCTTGGTTAAATAGCCAAGGCAGCCACGCGCATCGCGCGCCTCTTGCCACCAGCCGACAAACGGGCACGCAAGCCAAGGCGCCCACGTGCCTCGCCATCATGTCCGGCACACCTTTTGATGAATTGGGCACGCCTTTTGATGGCACGCCTTTCGACAAAATTAGGCACACCTTTTGAGGGTGCAACTTTTTCAAGGGTCCGACAAGACTCTGTAAACTGTCCCGACATTGATTACGGTTAGCTCCTTTATGGGTCCGACAAGACTCTGTAAACTGTTCCGACATTGATTCCGGTTAGCTCCTTTATGGGTCCGACAAGACTCTGTAAACTGTCCCGACATAGATTCCGGTTAGTTTCTACAAGGGTCCGACAAGACTCTGTAAACTGTCCCGACATTGATTCCGGTTAGTTTCTACAAGAGTCCAGCAAGACTCCGTAAACTGTCACAACAACTGTCACAACATTGTCTGCTACAACGGTCCGACATGACCCCATAAACTGTCTTCTACAACGGTCCGACATGACCCCATAAACTGTCTTCTACAACGGTCCGACATGACCCCATAAACTGTCTTCTACATCGGTCTGACACCCCCATACAGTGTCCTCTACAACGTTATGACACCACCATTCCGTGTCTTCACCAATGGTCTGACACGACCATACAGTGTCTCCTATCCTTTTTTATTTTTATGTATTTTCTTGTTTTGTTCCTCTCTTCAAACTCAAGTTGGTTAGTTTCTATCCTCCTTGAGTTTGCGGGGGGCTGTTAGAATTTACCATCACCTATCACCAATTTACCATCACCTACCACCACCTACTCCTCACCTACTCCTCACCTACTACACTGACCCTCTCCTATATAATGAGCCACTCACCATTTGTAATATATGTATCAACATTAATCAATCAATAATACATATATTTTTTCAATAAATGACATTGGGGAGCGGGATAGAAATATCTCAAAAACGGTCTTCTACTCCACTTGTCTCCCCCTGAAGAGAAGTGTTGGGGAAATAGGATTTTGTTTCCACAAATGACACATCCATACTCACATGAAATTTCTTGGTTTGAGGATCGAAACACTTATACCCCTTTTTGTTTGAGGAATAACCCAAAAAAACACATTTTATAGCACGGGGGTCAAGTTTTGAACGAAATTGACTGGGAACATGAACATAGGCAGTACATCCAAAAACTTTGGCGGGTAAATCAGAAAACAACCTCGTGTCAGGAAAAAAAGTTTTGAGACAATCAAAAGGTGTTTTGTATGTTAACACCTTTGTAGGCATCCTGTTTATCAAATAAGAGGCTGTTAAAATTGCTTCACCCCATAAATATTTAGGAACATGCATGTAAAACATTATAGCACGTGCTACTTCAAGTAGATGTTTATTTTTTCGTTCTGCAATGCCATTTTGTTGAGGGGTATCCCGACATGTAGATTGATGAAAAATCCTCTTTTTTTCCAAAAACTCACCCAACTGCTCATTGAAATATTCTGTTCCATTATCAGAATGTAAAATACCAATTTTGGTTTGAAATTGGTTTTCAATCATATTGTAAAAATTTGTGAATAAATTTTTCACGTCAGATTTTTTATTCATCAAATAAATCCAACATAAGCGGGTATGGTCATCAATAAATGTAACAAACCATCTTTTACCAGAAAGAGTAGTGATTTTAGAAGGGCCCCAAACATCACTATGAATCAAATAAAAAGGTTTGGAAGCCTGGTAAGTTTTTGGCAAATAAGTAGAGCGATGAAATTTTGCAAAAATGCAACTTTCACAATGAAAAGAAGAACAATCAAACCCTTTAAATAATTCTGGAAATAAATGTTTCAGATAAAGAAAACTAGGATGTCCTAGCCTATAGTGCCATAGCATTATTTTTTCTCGAACAGAGATTGAACTAGTACTATTAAAGGTTTGAGCTTTTTTATTACTAACAGGTACTTCATCAAAGTAGTAAAGACCTTCAAGCATCCTAGCACGCCCAATCATCATCCCCGAGTTCTGGTCCTGAAATTCACAATGGGATTCAAAAAATGTAACACGACAATTAGAATCCTTAGATAGTTTACTGACAGACAAAAGGTTACAGACTAAGTTGGGGACGTGAAGAACAGCATTGAGATTAATTTTCTCAGTTAGTTTAATAAATCCTTTTCTTGCAATAGGTGAAAAACTACCATCGGCTATTCTGATTTTGTCATGACCAGAACAAGGGAAATAGGTACTAAATAAATGTGAAAAACTAGTCATGTGATCGGAGGCACCGGAATCTATGATCCACGGAGAGAAGTTTAGGCAAGAGAAGGCTTTAGGATTTCTACCTGTTTATGCCAACAAAACACTAGGAGTACCGGATGAGGAGTTGGATTTTATCAGCTTTAAGAGTTGATCAATCTGCTCTTTGTTGAAGGGACCTGAATCGGCTTCATTAGCGGTAGGAAAGCCACGATTCTTCTCTTCTTGTTTGCTGCTTTTCCAGTTGACAGGTTTGCCATGGATCTTCCAACACGTTTCGCGTGTATGGCGAGGCTTGTTGCAAAAATCACACCAGACCCGTGGCTTATCATCAAACCTGCGCTGGTAATTTGCAGCCTTGTTGGCCGCAACATCGCTAATTAAAGCAGAAATTTCAATTGATTCACCAGTACCTTTTTTCTTAAGCATGACGCTCCTTTGGCTCTCTTCCCTTCTGACTTCGGCAAATACTTCGCCAATGGATGGGAGAGGAGGTCTGCCAATAATTCTTCCTCGCACTTCATCGAACTCAATGTTGAGGCCGGCAAGAAACTTGTAAATACGGCTGTCTTCCACAGTTTTCTTGTGGTGGTTGCAGTCGTCAACCGATTTCCATTCGTATGTGTTGAAGATGTCAAGATCCTGCCACAACCTTTTCAACGAATTGAAATATTTGGTGACGGAATCATCTCCTTGACAAATCTCTCCCAACTTCAAAGTTAATTCGAAAACTTGAGATTGATTTCCTAGGTCAGAATACATCTGACTAACATTATCCCACAATTCTTGTGCAGTAGTATAGCACATGTAATTAGAGCTTATATCCTCCTCCATGGAATTGACCAACCATGTCATAACCATGGAGTTTTCAGCGTCCCAACTGTCGAACAGCGGATCATTAACAGCAGGAGCCTTCTTGTCACCAATGATGTAACCGATCTTTCCTTGCCCACGGATATACATCCGGACAGATTGTGACCAGCGGAGAAAATTATCACCATTTAGGCGGATGGTGGTGATTTGGACAGAGTGAGAGTTGGACGTTTTCACCGGAATGGCAGCGGCAGGGGTTGAAGTGGTTTCGGACGTGACTTCCGACATGGCTATGACGGTTTTAGGGCTGCTGTGTTTTTTGTTGCTCTGATACCAACTTAGAAAATATGAGGAAGAAGAACTCCGAAAATATGAGGAAGAAGGAATATATTTCTGTTATATTCAAAATTTCTTATCTTACAAGACCAAATGACACTCCTTATATAGGAGATATTACAAACATCATTATAACCCATTATATGCCACTTACATATTATATATTATCACTATCTACCACTATCATATTATATACATGCCACTATCTGCCACCAACACCACTATCATATTCTATACATGCCACTATCTGCCACCAACACCACTATCATATTATATACATGCCACTATCTTATTATATACATTAACACAAATTTCCAGCAGGTTCCCTATACTAGTTATTTGTTTGCATCGACCAACCTGTATTGCTTCATTGAATGACATCTTGAATTTTGAGCTGTTGAGGCATGAATTGCACTGGGTCTGTATGCAGCTCATAAAAAAATAATGGATTTGTGTTTCTTCTTCTAGATTGTCTATACATCTGTTTGTTTGGCCGATGTTCCGAGCGAGCCTTCTGATTTTTTCCCTCTTTCCGTACATTATCAAGAACGTTTTTCAGCAGCTGGTCGAACAAGGTAAGACTGAACTTTTTTCATCTTCTATAATTTGGTTTACTAAACTGTAATGAAGGAAGCTTATTATTTTTTTGCTGTTGCTCTGCCATTGTTTCAGTGGGGGTTTTTTCAAACGAGAAGGAAGGACAAAAGATCACGAGGTATGAGTCACTGCTATTTGAGTATGAAGAAACTTAGTCCTTGTAGATGGAGAATTTATTGATTTTATCTGACATATTGTTTGTATGTGGCTACTATTTCCCATTTGATTTAGATGAGTTTGGTCCTTGGAAATAATAAGCTTATGTTGGTTAGATTGCGAGGTATAAAGTTTTTTGATTTTCTAACGGAAAATGCCATACAATACAAACAAACCTTCTTTTTTTTTTTAACAAAACTTTCTTACAAACTGATGTGGCATGCAATAATAAAACTTTAGAATGTGAAATGGGATCTAGTAAACTAACATGATTGGTGCTACATCAGTTTGTAAGTTTTTTTTTTCTTCGTATAACACTATTCTTTTCTAACATATGCCAACTATTTAAGAAACTAAAAAGCTAAGTTAGACAAGCACAAGTTTCAAGACGCTGGTAGACTATGTTGATCATACTACTTAGTGTCTAGCTTTCTCTAATTCACAAATATGTGTGTGCGTAAGGGACACACAAACAAGTGGTAGTGCTTGACTTATTAGGGTTTATTAGAAGTTTTATGAGATATGTTTAAGCCTTGTGTACAAGGATTAGGATACAGATTTACCATCTGTTTGTTGTCTTTAAAATGCTATGTATATTGAAGATAAGCTTGGTTTGATGAGCTTTTTATTTATTTGTTCGATGTTAATTTTAATTGCTGTTCTTAGTAATTTTCCTCCATCCAAATAGAGGGATCTACTCAATAATTTAATGAGAAACATCATCTTGATTTATCTGTAATCAAAATTCTGAAAGGGGAAAATCTTAACTAAAAGTATAATTGCACCTTCTCCTCCTCCTCATCCTCATCATCATCCTTTTCCTTCTTTATCATTTATTTTAGCAATTATGTATGCCAATTATTGCATAAGTGCACGCATGCATGTATCAGATCTCTCTCTCTCTCTCTCTCTCTAAATAGAGTGTATTATTCGAAATCTAATGGAAACAATGGCGTTGATTTGTCTACCTGTCTATCTTTCTATGCAGATTGAATAATAATGCCCCTCAAACTTGAGAATAAGCTTTCTATGCAGATGGAATAATAAGACCCCCTTCAAACTTGGGAATAAGCCTTCTATTAAGCCTGTTCATCTATGCAAAAACCCTTAAAACAGTGGAAATGCATAATTTAATGCAACCTCTACATTTTGTCCCAAAATTTATCCATACTAGACCATATAGCATAATGTCCTAGTTCACATGATCCTATGCCTTCTCAATAACTAATTTGCATAATATTACCCCAAAATTGCCACTCCTAGGTCTAGCGTCCTACTGACTAATAGACTTTGAGAAGTTGAAGTTCTGTTCCACACCCCTTAAAAAACAAGAAGTATGGATTTAGCTTTGTTAATGTTAAGTAAGAAGACCTAAAGAAACTTTTTATTAGGACATGTTACATCATGAAAAGGTGGGCATCGACAGAATTTGTTTGAACTGCCCTATTTTTCCTTCCGTGTGTTTGCAGAACTTTTCCCGGTATCTATCGTAGAGGGGAGAAATGCAAGTTACTATGATCATGTGAGATATTAGGTATCCTAATAGATTTATGCTGTAAGAAAAATGTACTTAAGGGCTTGTTTGGTATTATTTTTGTTTTTGAGATTTTTTATTTTTTTTTGAAAACCACCCACTTTTAAGAAACACCAAAAAGTTGTTTTCAAATCATTGGAAACTATTTTTGCACCAAAATGAAAACAATATGAAAATGACTGGTGTTTTCAAACTTCTCATTATTTTTGTCCTTGAAAACATGGAAAATGAAAATGAAGAAAACAAAAATGATACCAAACAGACCCATGCCTTTTATGATGAATAAATTGGTTAAGGCAGTGTTATGGATTGAGTTTTGTTTTTCATCCTTCGGATTTTTGTTGACTAAGGATGTGAAGGTTCAATTTGGGTTTCATCATGAGTGGCTGCAGTTCAGTTTTGCCTTGAGATACCAGTTGGAGGTCACTTCCTACAGGGTTCACCACCTTAAGTCATTTTTTTTTGTTTTGTTTTGTGAGACACATTTACATATAAAAAAATTTATATTGAACCGATAAAAAAGGGAAATATTGAAGCTAAAATTTGGTCTGCTTTCTTTGGAAATCTCCCTCAAGGGAAATGTTGAAGCTAATTTTGATGGTTTCTCCTTAGGCATCCTAAGTTAGTTGGGGACCAATGCATTGTTATTCAGTATTATTCTATGCTAGTTCATAGGCGGTTTCTTTCAAGTGGAGATATTGGCTTTTTAGGAGGGTGATAGTAGGCTAGTTCAATCTGACCCGATAACTTTCTTCCTGTTGGTGATGCTTGGTACTAAATAGAATTGAGAAGAAATGGTTTTTGTGCTTGGCCATATAGGCATTTGATGCATGATATTTTCATTTGAGCTAGCATCTTTTTAGCAGATCTCTCTCTCCTAACTCTGAAGTTCATCATGAGATGCCCCTTTTGAAAGGATTTTGATATCCATTGCATCCTTTGATTCTACTTCTTTCTCATTTGAACATTTGACAGGATAAATTATTTGTTAGTAATTATTTAATGTTTTAAATTTTATTGGTATTATGATTTGGATGTGAAAGGCGTTGCTTTCATTAGGAATCCAAATCAGCTAGCATTTATTACTTCGATAAATACAAAGTGGGGCTTTGTACTTGACATAGTTATGATTGCTTAATCCCCTACCTACATGTCTAAAGAAAATCTCTTTATTGTGTGTAGGTTCTTATTTGTAGATTGATTGATAGGCCTCTGCGTCCGACCATGCTTAAGGGCTTCTACCATGAAACTCAAGTACTATCTTGGGTATAGTCTTCATGCATTTCCCTTGAAGTATTTCATTGGTTCAACTTCTTTTCTTGTTACTTTGGCTAATTGTTTTGTCACACATTATACATATAACATGCCATCTACTTGTAGCCTTTTATTGCATGTACTTATATTGGGGTAATCTTGTATTATCATTCGTTGCCATTGATTGAAGTTCAATATAAATGAATTTTTTTTAGAAGGAAATTATTAATGCTTGCATAAATGCTACTCTCATTTGCTTGATTCCTAACAAGAATGACTCCTTGAAAATTAGAGAGTATAGATCCAGGGCCTCGTTTGGCAAGTGACTTTTTTAATCAAAAAGCCAAAAAGTTACTAAAAAAACTAAAAAGTCAACAACCTATGCCAAAAAGTCAAAGATTCCCTTTTCTCTCTACTTTTTGCACATTTTTTCATAAAAAACCAAAAAGTCATCCCAAACATACTAGTTTTTTTTACATCATATTTTAGCTAAAAAAGTCAAAAAGTTACTAAAAAAGCCTATTCCCAAACGAGGTAACATCTTTGTATATAATTTTGGTTAAAGTGTTGACTAGAAGGTTGAGAGTTGTTTTGAGTAATACCATTTCTACTATTTGGAGGACTTTCATTGAGGGAGGTAATATTCTATATTTAGTATCGATGGTTAATGAGGTTGTGGAGGACTATATAATTTAGGAGAATAATGGGTAAGGCAGACTTTGAGACAGCTTATGACCACGTTGAATGGGGGTTTTTGGATTTTGTTTTGGAGAAGAAAGAATTTGGCAATAGGTGGAGGAAATGGATTCATGGGTGTCTTTTTTATCTAATATATCAGTAGTTATTATTTGAAAAGCAAGGGGCTAGTTTTAAAGCTATTAGGGATCTTAGACAAGGAAATCCATTGTCCCCTTTTCGTTTACATTGGTAGTGGATGTGTTGAGTCATCTGGTGTATAATGCTAAAGAGGTGGGTTTAGTGGATGGTTTTGTGGTGGGCAGAGATTGTGTTTTTGTATCCCATTTACAATTTGTAGATGATAGCATTTTTCTCTCTTTTGGAATGGAGTCTAAAATGGCGAATTTGTTTTCTTTGTTGAAATTGGCCTTTTCATAATGTTGTTTTGGTTGGGACTGAGGTGTGTTGTGAGGCAGTGTTTTGACCAATTCTAACTTCAAATTGATGGCTTAACGAGTTAGAGGTAGAAGAGGTAGCCTATGTAGGGATTTTGCCATGAATTTGGGAGACATAGCCAAGATGAATCCTCCATTTGGAAGGAACAATGGTAATCAACATCAAAGAGATGAGATTGAAGAGTTGAGAAGTTAACTTACTGCATTAATCGAGATGGTGCAACATTTGCAAGCTCCTACCAATGGTAATGATGCTTCCAAGGATAAGCTCATTTTGAGAACCCTTTTGGTGCTTCGCAAGGGCGTCGAGCGAACATCAAGGTTGAGCTTCCCAAATTTCTTGAAAGTCTAAGTTCGGATGAGTTTGTTGATTGGTTGAACACTATTGAACAAGTGTTTGAATATTGTAATGTTTTGGAAGATAAAAGGGGTGAAATTGGTGTCTATACGCCTCAAGGGGAGAACTTTTGCTTAGTGGGAACGATTGCATGTGAGTAATGATGAAGAGGCAATGACAATATATGAGTTTGGGAGAAAATGAAAAAGAAACTTAGAGAATAATTCTTGCCTTTCAACTATGTGCACACTTTGTACAAGAACTTCCATAACTTCTAGCAATTTGGGAGTGTTAAGGAGCATACGGAAGTGTTTTGTCAACTTGTTGCAAGAGTTGATCTCCATGAGAGTGGAGCAAATGGTTGCAAGGTACTGTGGGGAAGGTAGTTTGGAAATACTCTTTGGATCCAATGGGACGCTCGAGATCCTCAGCTGGTAGCCTGAAAAAGAATGAACACTCCGGTCGGGGGTGCCAGAATTAGCACTCCGACGGATAAGTCAGTGTATGCTCTCTAGATTGCGTGTGTCTTAAGTTAAGCGTACTAATTCTCACATACCTCTTCTTGTTCGTCGTTTTTCTATTTATATACGCTCCTGATCTTCCAGGCAAGGTCCGCTCTTGATCTATCATGTACTTATACACTCGGCCCCCCTATTCTGCCGTATTCCAACTTTTAATCGGCCCCCTGCTCAACTTATTCGGCATCTGAAACGTCAAGGGCGGGGCCGAGTGCATACTTTACACCGATTGGGAAAATATACACTGCCTATCTGCGTCTGCTTTTATTCGGCTACCACAATTGCCCCCCGACCGAACACCCCACTAACTCTGTTTAGTAGGCGTGTTTGGTTTCGATCTTGAAAAGTCAAAAATTCGGCAGTTAACCTCATTCCAAAACATGTCAGAACGCACACGTTTTCTAGTCATCATTACAAGTTCCCGCCTCTTCGTACGCTTCCTCCATTTAATGTGGTTTAAAACTTTGTCTCTTCGAATGTATACTTTGAATACTCAAGATTTTTTGGTTCGCCTTCTAGTACAACTCCTCCACCTCGCGACCTCTGCAACTCTCTTCTGTCTCTCATTATCCCTTCCGCTCCCTGTAAGTTCTCTTCTCTTTCACCCCCAATACCATTTTCTTGTTTACTATTAATTTTGCAAAATCCTTAGGCCGGCTACGATGGCAAAAAATTTGAAAGCACTCCTTTCTGCGGATCGGATTTTCGGCTTCCGACGCCATTGTTCCATCCCTGATGACGTTTATCTGTCACTCATGGAAGACAACACCACCGATATGCAGAGGATCGACGAGAGCACAATCATCTTTCCTCTCCTATCGATTGTTGAAGGCGGCGTCCGTTTTCCCCTTCATCCGTTTTTGAGAGCCGTCTTTCGACATTGGGGCCTAATCCCTTCCCAGCCTAACGTGAATTTTTTTCGCATCATAATGGGGATCATAAAGTTAAACCGTCGTCTTAGGATTAACCTAGGCATTCCTGCGATTCGGCATTGCTGTGTCTTAGCCAAGTCCACTGGCCGTCTAGGACGCTATTTTCTTAGGGCCAAGGACACCAATCATCATTTAGTGACCATGCTTGCCAGCTCTGGCAAACGTGTTGACAACGTGATGGTCGTTGTTCAAGGCAACTGGGAATTCGGCGAGGGTGAAGATCGCCTAGATCCCGTGCCAAGGCGAAAAGGCAATCCAGGTGGCCGTATAGCTCATTCTAGTTGCTTATATTTTTGCATGTTTATTCGGCTCTCTTTTTATGTACTTACCGTTTTGTTTGCGCAGGCAACGAGTTGAAGAAAGTGTTGGTTTCGGCCGACGACATTGTACTTGCAAATATTAAAATCGCTCTGCAATTCGTTGGTCGTCCAAATCTTCAGAAGCAAGGAAGGGCTGCTCATATTCTCTTGCGCTACGCGCCGTCCTACGCAACGTTTTCGGCAGCAAATCATATTCCAGTTCCAAGAGGCGAAGATCATCTTACAGCCCTCATCTTCCCCAACTTTAAAAGTCTGAAGGAGATCGGTTTAGAAGCCTCCGATTCGAAACACGCAAAAGAACAAGTAACCGATCAGATCGCCGAGGACCCGGACCAATTGGGAACCGAGGTAGACGAAGCCCTCAATTTGGCGTTTGAGGAGGCTGGACTGAATTTGTCGGACCCTCCATCCACGTCCGGCCAAGGGGACATCTTTGAAGATATTTTTACAAACTTAGGAGATCTTCCCCGATGCTTATCCAAAGGATATGGCTGGGGAATCACTTTCGCAACTTGCGCGGAAGAAGAATGCCAAGAGGATGGCCGCCAGGCGGAGGGCCAAGGTCGTCCGATCGAAAACTCCACCCGCTGCAATCGCTGAGTCTACACCGACCATGGTCGCTAAGTCTACTCCTCCGGTTATTGCCGAAGAGACGACTTACCCTGAAACGGCCGAGATGGAGCAGGTGGGGCAGGCCAACGAAGGTGAACAAAGGGGCAAAAAGCGCCCCGCCGATTGAGAAGCCGAGTGCGAAGAGGACCAAAGCGATAAACGGCCTCAAGTTGAGGAGTTAGATTTGGTCCTTCCATTCACGATTCAACCAAGGGTTAGAAATATGCCGATTTCTTCAGACTCCCTGGCTTTGAGGGACCCAGCTGTGGCCTTGAGCATGGCCTCCTCGATATCCCTGTCGGTCGACAGAGCCGTATTTCGAGCGGAGCCAGATCTGATGCTAATTGCTTTGGCCGCTCAGTCGGCCCTATCGGTACGCTGCTTGTCTTATCTGCAATCTTCTGTCTTCATGTATGCACGTTTGTAAATATTTTTCTAATTATTTGTTTGCTGTTTCTTTGTTTTGTAGGCGGTGAGCAGGATAGCCGAGATCAGTCGCCGTCAACACGACGCCATAGAACAGATCGGTCTATTGAAAGCTGAAATTGAAAATGAACAGAACAAGGTTGTGGCGGTCTCTCAAAGGGCCGATTATGAGGCATCACAAGCGGCGATGGAACGCGCCAGGGCTAACTCGGAGGCCGAGCAAGCTAGAAATTTCGATTAGTTAAGGCTTACCGTCGAGGAAAAGGCAAAGGCCAGCGAGGAGGCGCTTAAGTTAGCCCAGGAGGCAATCGCCAAGCTGGAAGCCGACTTAGAGTAATCGAAGAAGGCAAGGGAAAAGGCCGACTCCGAGATTTCCAAAGCGTTCCAAGCTAGGCAAGAGGCCGCCTTGGAAAGCTACGCAGATGAAGTGCCAAAATTTGAGAATCGGGGCTTCAAACACGGCTGGGTCAAAGCCCTCGTTGTTGCGAATGTGACATTGACACAACCGATTCTATACGAGCAGGTGGACGTTGACCCGCTGGCGTCTAACCCTGAGGAATGATCAAGGCATATTTTCGTTTTTGGTAGGCATCTTAGATGCATAGTTTTTTGTTAGTAAATTTTCATCTTTTTTGGATGTCAACCGATTTTCATGTGTAAAATGTCTGCTGTTAGCGCCCAATTTATAAATGAAAATTTTCTATACTCTCAAGTTATTGCTTATACTGTTTGTTATATGAGTACATAATTAAAAGAGTCAGCAGTTAGAACAAAATGTCAAGACTACATGAGACGGCAAACTTATTAGCCGATTATATTAATGAATTTGATTGATGAATCTGAATAAAATGAATTCATGAGTGTTGTACTGATAAATCAATTCATGGAGCGGCTGGGGCACTTAAGCCGACTAGATTGATGAATCTGCCCTTACCCCAGCTAGTTTATGAACTAGAACGTCGAATAAAATGAACTCATGAATGTTGTACTGATAAATCGATTCATGAAGCGGCTGGGGCACTTAAGCCGACTAGATTGATGAATCTGTCCTTGCCCCAGCTGGTTCATGAACTAGAACGCCGAATAACGGAGGTTCATGGGGCGGCTGGGGCAAATACGCCGATTAGATTGACGAATCTGCCCTTGCCCAGCTGGTTCATGAACTGGAAAGCCGAATAAAATGAACTCATGAATGTTGTACTGATAAATTGATTCATGGAGCGGCTGGGGCACTTAAGCCGGCTAGATTGATGAATCTGCCCTTGCCTCAGTTGGTTCATGAACTAGAACGCCGAATAAAATGCATTCATGAATGTTGTACTGATAAATCGATTCATGGAGCGGCTGGGGCACTTAAGCCGACTAGATTGATGAATCTGCCCTTGCCCCAGCTGGTTCATGAACTAGAACGCCGAATAACGGAGGTTCATGGGGCGGCTGGGGCAAATACGCCGATTAGATTGACGAATTTGCCCTTGCCCAGCTGGTTCATGAACTGGAAAGCCGAATAAAATGAACTCATGAATATTGTACTGATAAATTGATTCATGGAGCAGCTAGGGCACTTAAGCCGACTAGATTGATGAATCTGCTCTTGCCCCAGCTGGTTCATGAACTAGAACGTCGAATAAAATGAACTCATGAATGTTGTACTGATAAATCGATTCATGGAGCGGCTGGGGCACTTAAGCCGACTAGATTGATGAATCTGCCCTTGCCCCAGCTGGTTCATGAACTAGAACGCCGAATAACGGAGATTCATGGGATGGTTGGGGCATATGACTCAATCGGTACAGGGCTATTGAGGTTTTAGTATTAATGAGATCATCTTGAAGGTGCTGCCCCAGTAGGGAATAAATGCGGCGTGTACTTCGTGCATGAAGGTCCTATTTATATGCTCAAAGTCAGTAATTCAGTCCAGTTCGTTGAGGAAGGTTAAACAAGTGCGAATGTCAAATAGACTTTTCTTCAATAGCAGAGAAGAGGCGAGAACATTAGCTGAGCTGGAAGGAGAAATGAATCGAAATGGCGAACATATGCGCACGGGAAGTAGAACTTCGAGGGACCAGGAGAGACGCCAATCTCCTCATCGTTGAAGTAGGTCGCCCAAGAGGGATAAGCAGCCACGGGGCAGATCTCCTCAACCCCGTTCTGGAAGGGGATCCGATGCGACACCGCGCCCATTGAGTTTTGCGGTCTTCGTGGAGAATAGACCGATGACAGAAGCAGATTCAATCGTTCGTGATCCAAATGTGGCAATTGAGGTCGCTCGACAGATTTTTCCACCAGAAGTCCAGCAGTCGATGGTAGGTCGGCAGGATTTCGAAGTGTTTCGTGAAGGCGTTCATGGGGCGGTGAAGGGGCTGTACACCGCTTATGAAATCGGCATGCGTCTTTGCACCACTCGGCGGGATATAAAACAAAGAGATGAACGCATGCGGAACTTAGAAGCTCGCGCGGAGAAGGCCGAGCGTGAACTAAGGAAAATCAAGTCTGCCGAGTCTCAATCGGCCAGCCATCCTAACCCGGTTGTGGAAGAGAGGGTGACCCAGAGGCTAATAAGTCTTGCCACTGCCGATCGGGACACGGCTAGCATATTTGCGATTGAGACTGCGAAGTCTAGGGCCTATGAAAAAGGCTTTCATGACGGCCGAAAGGTCGGAATAGAGAAGACCAAGGAGAAACTCGCCGAGGAAGTTTGCCAATGTGAAAATTGTGGATTTAAGCACGGTTGGATCAAAACTCTTCAGGAAGCTGAGGCTCTCTAGGCAACAAGTGTGAATTCAGCGTCGCCACTGTACCAGCGAGATGATTTCCCCTTTTCCGCTTTCAAAGTTGAGAAGAGTGATGATGAGGGAGCCGCCGAATAAAAGCAGATCTTGTAATGATCATATGTAGATTGAGTGCGAATTATGTATTTATTTTCTAAATTAATAAGACGCTCTGTTTCAAATGTTAGCGTATTTCAACTTGTATTAATACACTTTGTGCGAATCAATCGATTTAAGAACTCACTTCGTTTTGAATGCTTGCATGTGCCAACTTATGTTTATACGGCTTATGCCAGTTGATCAATTTAATGAAATTTCTGAATGCTTGAAATCAATTTAATGAAACATTTCTAAATGCTTGAATGTTTCAATTGTCACCGCGTGTTGTAACAGCTTGCGAGGCGCTCCAAATCCGGAGTTTTTATTCGGCCCAAACGTGACCTGCACGGATGGGGCTCCAAATTCGGAGGCTTTTTGTCTTGGCCAATTGCGACATGCACGAAGGGCGCTCCGAATCCAGAGCCTTATTCGGCCCAAACGTGACCTGCACGAATGGGGCTCCAAATTCGGAGGCTTTTTGTCTTGGCCAATTGCGACATGCACGAAGGGCGCTCCGAATCCAGAGCCTTATTCGGCCCAAACGTGACCTGTACGAATGGGGCTTTGAATTCGGAGGCTTTTTGTCTTGGCCAATCATGACATGCACGAAGGCGCTCCGAATCCAGAGTCTTATTCGGTCCAAACGTGACCTGCACGGACGGGGCTCCGTATTCGGAGGCTTGTCTTGGCCAATCGGGATATCCACGAAGGGCGCTCTGAATCCGGAGTCTTATTCGGCCCAAACATGACCTGCACGGATGGGGCTTTGAATTCGGAGGCTTTTTGTCTTGGCCAATCACGACATGCACGAAGGGCGCTCCGAATCCGGAGTCTTACTCGGCCTAAACGTGACCTGCACGGATGGGGCTCCGAATTTGGAGGCTTTTTGTCTTGGCCAATCGTGACATGCACGAAGGGCGCTCCGAATCCGGAGTCTTATTCGATCCAAACGTGACTTGCACGGATGGGGCTCCGAATTCGGAGGCTTTAAGTCTTGGCCAATCGTGACATACACGAAGGGCGCTTCGAATCTGGAGTCTTATTCGGCCCAAACGTGACCTGCACGGATAGGGCTCTGAATTCGGAGGCTTTTTGTCTTGGCCAATCGCGACATGCACGAAGGGCGCTCCGAATCCGAAGTCTTATTCGGCCCAAACGTGACCTGCGCGGATGGGGCTTCGAATTCGGAGGCTTTTAGTCTTGGTCAATCGCGATGCACGAAGGCGCTCCGAATCCGGAGTCTTATTCGGCCCAAACGTGACCTGTATGGATGGGGCTCCGAATTCGGAGGCTTTTAGTCTTGGCCAATCGTGACATGCACGAAGGGCGTTCCGAATCCAGAGTCTTATTTGGCCCAAACGTGACCTGCACTGATGGGGCTTCGAATTCGGAGGCTTTTTGTCTTGGCCAATCGCGACATGCACGAAGGGCGCTCCGAATCCAGAGTCTTATTCGGCCCAAACGTGACCTACACGGATGGGGCTCCGAATTCGGAGGCTTTTAATCTTAACCAATCGCGATGCACGAAGGGCGCTCCGAATCCGGAGTCTTATTCGGCCCAAACGTGGCCTGTACGGATGGGGCTCCGAATTCAGAGGCTTTTTGTCTTAGCCAATCGCGACATGCATGAAGGGCGCTCTGAATCCGGAGTCTTATTCGGCCCAAACGTGACCTGCACGGATAGGGCTTCGAATTCGGAGGCTTTAATCGGAGGACTTGAACTGAGTTACACAATGAGAGAGAACAAAACTTTGCATTGCAAAAGTGAAATCTGTACATGGCGGATCATTCAAAATAAATATATGCCCCACACGTCGGGTCTAATGATAGAATTTACGCAAATGCGAGGAGTTCCAAAGGCGTGGCAGACTCTTGCCAAACATGTCTTTGAGCCGATAAGCCCCCGTTCCCGCGACTGAGTCGATCTGGTAGGAGTCGTCCCAGTTAGGACCTAACTTTCCGTCAGCCGGCTTCCTGGTAGCTTGAAGCACATTCTTTAGGACCAATTCGCCTGGTACATAACGGCGTAGCTAAACGCGTTGGTCATACAACTTAGCAAGCTGCTGCTGGTACTGTGCTATGGCGGCAAGGGCACAGTCTCTTCATTCTTCAATCAGAGTCAAATCCAAAGCCAGCATCATATCGTTTCGGCCTATATCAAAAACTTTTGATTTCAAGGTTGGGAGGCCAATCTCCAAGGGGATAATTGCCTGTGTTCCGAAGCACAAAGCGAACAGCGTTTCCCCGGTGGACCGTCTCGATGTTGTGCGATGAGCCCATAATACACTCGGCAGTTCTTCAACCCATCGGCCTTTCGCCTTCTCTAGCCTCTTTTTGATGCCGTCTAAAATGGTTTTATTGGAGGCTTTAGCTTGGTCATTACTCTGTGGATAAGCCGAGGTGGAGAACTAGGGCCGAATACCATACTTGCTGCAAAGCTCCCGGTAGACTCCGCAATCAAGCTGGTTGCCATTGTCTGATATAAGTGCTCTGGGAATGCCGAACCGCGTTATGATATTTCTCCATACAAAACGCTTTACGTCAGTATCTCGGATGTGCGTTAGTGCCTCCGCTTCTACCCATTTTGTGAAATAATCAGTCGCGACGATCAGAAATCGCTTGTTACCCGGGGCACGAGGCAGCGGTTCGACGATGTCAAACCCCCATTGAGCGAACGGCCAAGGGCTGGTTATGGAGCTTAACTCTTCAGCAAGCAGGTGAATCAGAGGAGAGAACTTCTGGCACTGTTCGCACTTTTTCACGTAATACTCGGCATCGGCTCTCATTATCGGCCAGTAATACCCTTGTGTCACAGCTCGATGAGCCAAAGAGCGCCCGCCAGAATGTACGCCACAACTGCCTTCATGTATTTCAGTCAGAAGCTCTTCGACTTTGTCCGGATGCACGCATTCCAGGTATGGACCAGAAAGGGATTTTTTATAAAGCTTTCCTTACGGATCCAAGTAGTATCGCAGGGCTTTGTTTCGTAGCTTGTACGCTTCTTTTTTGTCCGCTGGGAGCTGTTCAGAAGACAGGAATGCAGCAATGGGGTCCATCCAACTCGGTCCTGACTCTATGACATTGACCTGGACTTCCTCCGAAGGGCCAATGCTCGGCTCCGGGATGAAACCTACTTCGATGGTCCATTTAATCTCTGAATTAATGGTGGAGGCTAGGCAAGCCAGGGCATCTGCATGTGTGTTCTGATCACGTGTTATTTGATTCAATTCATGATAGTCAAATTTTGCCAGCAAGGAGTTAGCCGTTTTCATGTAAGCCGCCATACGGTCATTTTTGGCCGCATACTCCCCCTTTAGCTGATTGATCACCAGTTTTGAATCGCAAAATACAAGCAAACGCCGAGCACTCAGAAGATGTGCATTCCGCAAACCGGTTAGAAGAGCTTCGTATTCGGCCTCGTTATTTGATGCTTCGAAGCCGAGTTTGACGGCCTGCTCAATTATTGCGCCGTCGGGAGCCATGATTACTATTCCGGCTCCACTGCCCCGTTGATTAGATGACCCGTCACAATACAGCTGCCAAATGTCCCCCACATAAATTCTCCAATTCGGCTTGGGTTAAGTTTGATCGGTCTTGAAGTCGGCAACACCCCTCGTGAATTCGGCTACAAAATCAGCAAGCACTTGCCCCTTGATTGAGGTTCTAGGCAGAAATTGAATATCGTACTGGCCGAGTTCGAGGGCCCATTTCGAAACGCGTCCTGATGCTTCTGCACTACGTAGTACTGATCAGAGGGGGTAATTTGTTAGTACCCCGATGCTATGGCCCTGGAAGTAATGCATCAGTTTTCTTGCCGCCATGACTAGGGCTAGGATGATTTTTTCCAGTGGAAGGTAACGGGTTTCGGCGTCAATCATTGCGTTGCTCACATAATACACTAGTCGCTGCTCTCCAAGCTCTTCCTTCAACAATACGGCGCTGACAGCCCGATCGGAGACGACCAGATATAAAATGAGCGGGTCGCCTGCCAATGGTGTTGTCAAAAGTGGAACAGATCGGAGATAAGCCTTCAGACCGTTAAAAGCGGCTTCGCACTCGGTGGTCCATTCAAAAGCTTTACCCTGCCGTAGTGTCTGAAAGAATTGTCGGCAGTGGTCCGTGGAACGACTGATGAACCTGTTGATTGTAGCGGCCATCCCCATCAACTTCTGAACCTCTTTGACCGATCGAGGGGAGCCGAGTTCTAGGATTGTGGTGATTTGCCTCGGATTGGCTTCGATTCCTCGGTGGTTGACAATGTAACCCAAGAATTTGCCAGAGCCGATCCCAAACGCACATTTGGAAGTGTTCAGCTTCATTTTGTATTTGCGTAGAATGCCGAATGTCTCTTCCAAATCGGCTAGATGAGTTTGCTCTTCTTTGGACTTGACTACCATATCGTCAATGTAAACTTCCATAGTGTGGCCGAGTTGCTCCTTGAACATGGTAGTAACTAGCCTTTGGTAAGTTGCCCTTGCATTCTTCAACCCAAAAGGCATAACCTTATAGCAATAGGTTCCTCTTGGGGTGAGAAATGCAGTTTTGTCTTGGTCCTCCGGATGCATGGCAATTCGATGGTAGTCTCTGTAGGCATCAAGGAAGCTCATACGCTGGTGACGTGCCGTAGTATCTACAAGTTGGTCAATTTTGGGTAGGGGAAAACAATCATTGGGGCAAGCTTTGTTTAGGTTGGTGAAATCAACGCAGACACGCCAAGTCCCATTTTTCTTCTTCACAACCACAGTGTTCGAGAGCCATGTAGGGTAGGTCGCTTCCCTGATAGCTCTGGCGTCAAGCAACCGGTCAACCTCTTCAGCAACGGCGGCAGTGTGCTCTGCGGCTAACCGCCGGCTTTTCTGTATAATTGGCTTACATTTGGGGTCGACATTCAAACGATGCTGAGAGACAGATGGATCTACCCCCGGCATCTCATACGGCGACCAGGCAAATACGTCAAGGTTGCCGAGTAAGAAAGTAATTAGCTGCTGTCTATCGACTTCGTTCAGGGAGGCACCGATCATGAAGAACCTGTCAGGATTCCCGACAATTTCAACTCGATCCAGGGTTTCCGTGGCCTTTTCGCTTGGAAGCCGTCCAACATTGTCAAGGCTCTCTCGATTCGGCACCTCAATAGAATTCACTTCCAGCTCTCTTGGTGTTTTCGCGGTAAGGAGATAACATGTTTGTGCCGATTTCTATGAACCACGGATTTGTTCAATGCCTCGTTCAGTAGGGAAACGGAGCAATTGATGATAGGTGCTTGGCACGGCTTGCATATTGTGCAGCCAAGTTCGGCCCATGATGAGGTTATATGGCGAGGGCAGCTTGACGACCAAGAATTTCACATCCACTGTTCGCGAGCCTGCTCGAACTGGTAGCGTGACTTTGCCTAACGGATACTCTGGATTGGCGTTGAAGCCGAATAACGGATAAGGAGCTGGAGAAAGATCCGATTTTGTGAAGCCGAGTTTGGTGAATGTCTTGTAATACATAACTTCCGATGTGCTCCCAGGATCAATGAGTACGCGCTCAACGGTGAATCAGTTTACGCGTAACTCGATTACCAAAGGATCGATGTGAGGAAGTGTCACTCTGACCAAATCTGAATCATCGAAGGCAATGCTCGCAGCTTCATGGGGCCGTTTAGCCAGGATAAGTTGATTTTGAGGGTCGGGACGCGACTAAATCATATGCACCGCGAATGCCGCTAGTAGACTGTATATCATGTGGATCACGCCGAGTGGAGGTGAATCCTGCCTTAAGGCTATTGCTTTGGTTGAGTTGCCTTTTCAGACGTACTGTTGTAGCCAACCATCTTGTACCAATTCCTCCAAGTGATCCTTCAATGCATAACAACTCTCAGTATCATGACCGTGGTCTTTGTGATACTCGCACCGCCTATCTCGTCGTCTCGTGTCGGGAGGCCCCACCATTTTGGGTGGCAATTTGAAGAATGGAAGGTGTTGGACTTTAGACATAACCACGATGATCGGCTCCGACAACTCCGTATACTTCTTGTCCGCGCGCCTTGTGCGCCTGCTATCTACTTGAAGTTGTTCGCTAGCTCGGTGGGAACATTGGTCGTTTGATCGGCATGAATCCCGTCTCTTTTCTCGTTTAGCCCGATGTCGTGGTTCGGGACTCCGAGGTGACACAAAGTTTACCGGCTGAACAATTTCAGGATGGGCCGTCTTGTCGGCCTTGTTCCCTGCTTTAACCCGCAAGGCGTCGTCTTCCATTTTGCTGTATTCCTCAACTTTCTTCATCAACGACCAGACTGTTTTGGGGGGCCTTCTAGTCAAGGAACTACGGAGAGCACTGTCAGGATGCAAACCTGTAAAAATAAATTGATAGAGAGAATGACTTGTATGTATTATTGATTGATGTTTGATTGATATATATTACAAATGGTGAGTGGCTCATTATATAGGAGAGGGTGAGTGTAGTAGGTGAGGAGTAGGTGAGGAGTAGGTGGTGGTAGGTGATGGTAAATTGGTGGTAGGTGATGGTAAATTCTAACAGCCCCCCGCAAACTCAAGGAGGATAGAAACTAACCAACTTGAGTTTGGAGAGAGGAGTAAAACAAGAAAATACATAAAAATAAAAAAAGATAGGAGACACTGTATGGTCATGTCAGACCATTGGTGAAGACACTGAATGGTGGTGTCATAACGTTGTAGAGGACACTGTATGGGGTTGTCATAACGTTGTAGCAGGACAGTTTACGGGGTCATGTCGGACCGTTGTAGCAGACAGTTTACGGGGTCATGTCGGACCGTTGTAGCAGACACTGTTGTGACAGTTTACAGAGTCTTGCTGGACCCTTGTAGAAACTAACCGGAATCAATGTCGGGACAGTTTACAGAGTCTTGTCGGACCCTTGAAGGAGCTAACCGGAATCAATGTCGGGACAGTTTACAGAGTCTTGTCGGACCCATAAAGGAGTTAACCGGAATCAATGTCGGGACAGTTTACAGAGTCTTGTCGGACCCATAAAGGAGTTAACCGGAATCAATGTCGGGACAGTTTACAGAGTCTTGTCGGACCCTTAAAAAGTCGCACCCTCAAAAGGTGTGCCCAATCTTTCAAAAGGCGTGCCATCAAAAGGCGTGCCCAATCCATAAAAAGGCGTGCCATCAAAAGGCATGCCCAATCCATAAAAGAC
The DNA here is from genome assembly GCF_055761805.1 of Camellia sinensis. Classification (NCBI taxonomy): domain Eukaryota; kingdom Viridiplantae; phylum Streptophyta; class Magnoliopsida; order Ericales; family Theaceae; genus Camellia; species Camellia sinensis. The sequence goes on from NC_138972.1 coordinate 70,298,050, forward strand.
GAGCCATCAAAAGGCGCGCCAGACACGCGGCGATGCACGTGATCGACAGTGCGCGTGTCGGCCTCTTCGTCATGTTCTATATAAATCAATGCGGAGGCTGAGAGAACATGTGGAAATCAAACCAGTCTGAAACCTCTGAAAATCCTTTGAAAAAAACTCTTCCGTTTCTGAGAAAGAGATTCTGGAACACTCTGTTGCCATTCTATAACCAACCCTTCTCTGAAACACTCAGCAACCCATAACATGGCCTCGTCTTCCCGTTCAGCTACCCAGAATATGGCCTCTTCGTCCTGTGGTCTGCTCACTCTTTTTCCCGACCTCAACGAGTCAACAAGAGAGATAACTGGTGCGGTGGCACTGGAAACTCAACCAAGCGCCCCGGAGTTTGCTCCGTTGAACTTTCCTATGCGGTCTGTGGAGCAAAGAATGGCAGTGCAGTCGGATGTGGAGGCCAATCAGTATACATTGAAGTCATGTGTGGAAACCATGACTGCGGTTACAAATTTGTCGAACCGGCTGCAGAGTAGGACAAATGAGGTGCAGCAGTTAAACGCCCAACTGGCTCTGCTCCAACGCATGTATAAGGATGCGCGAGCAGAGATAAGTGTGCTAAAGGCGGAAAACAAGGAGCTGAAGCGGAAGGCCACCGTTATGTTCCGATTTGGAGGGCCGCCATATGCTGCAGTGGAGGAGCAGGGAGTAGTGATCATGCCCAGTGGAGTGGGAAACACGGAGGCAACACTGTCAAGGGCCACCCAGGACGGAGGCAAGAAGAAGAGACCGGCGGCAGAGTAGAGAAGAAAAATCCCGCCTGTGGATGTGTTTTGTTGTATTTTTATTTTTTGTTTTTGTTTTTATTTATTTATTTTTTTTGTTTTGTTTTGTTTTTTTTTTTTATTTTTTTATTTTTATGTTTTGTAATGTTGTTGTGTGGTTGTGTAAAATTTGGAGCGGGGTGAACCCCACATGAATAAAAGAGTGTGTATTTTGTGGTTTTTTTTTTTTTTTTTTTTTTTTTTTTTTGCTGGGACAGATGAATAAATAAATAAATAAATAAAAAGAAAAGAAGAGAAGCAGGTGGAAATATTAAAAACAAAGAAAAGTGTGGTGGGAATGGATGGAAAAGATGTGTTGGTGGGAGAGAAAAGAAAAGTAAAAGCTGAAGAAAAGTAAATGGCGTGCTGTGTGGGTTTGTCCAAAAAAGGTTTTTTTTTTTTTTTTTTTTTTGTGGAATATAAAAAATAATAATAAAATAATGGAAAAAGATAATAAAATAAAATAAAATAAAAGTAGGGATAAGAAAAAATATATTATAATAAAAAAATATAGATATATATATATTAAAATAAAAGAAGAAAAGTGTGAAATAACGTGAGTGGAATAAATTAAGAGAAATGAGAGATATGATTAAAGTGGGTTTGAAAGTGTGAAAAGATGAGAGAGAGAGTGGGATGTCATGTGTGTGTATGGGGCAGTGTGTTGAGTGTGTGCCCATGTGCATAGGTCTGCCGACGAGATGGAGGGGGAAGAAGCCATGTGATTCAGGTCTTTATTTTTGTACTCTACAAGAATCTTGTTGATGTAGAATTCAGCCATTTGCCAACTTTCTTCCACATGTGCAATAGGCATGCTCATACCTGCAGGTGATGGATTCAACACAATAGGTGTGCCTTTGTAGAGAGTTACTAAAAATGCTCCTGAAATTGATACTACGGTGCCTATGATTTTAGCTTGACTGCGCGAGCTTCTCAGTGCTAGCTTTTCCATCCTGAAAATGAGGGCAAGTATAAAAGTGAAAGCAGGGACGAGGTTGCTGATGGCTGAAGCAAGTGTGGGAGAGCTGTAATTGATCCCTGTATATCTCAATATCTGAGACGTACACCCGATCAGCCCGAGAAGGAAGATTTTACATGCGATGGAGGAGTTGAGAGGAGGCAGCTCTGTTGATCTGCGAGAGAAGAAAGGGGAAGGGAGGAGGACAAGAGCAGCGACAGCATAAGCGTAGACGACAAAGACGTGACGGCTCATGCCATGGACGGTGGCTGCTTTGAATAAGGTGTTGAGACCGACGTTGATGCACTCCATCGTCACCATTGCTGTAAATGGCAGCACATCCCTGTAACAATACTTTTCCCTTTCCATTGTGTGTGTGTTTATGCCATCTGTGTCTTTTGATAGAGCCAATTGGGTTTATTGAAGGTGGTGGACTGGAAGAAATTTCAAGGTATGTGTAGAAAATTCTAGTGGACTAGATTGAGGTCCGGCGAGCGGCTAAGGCGAGTTTGCCGCCCGCCGGTGACGCGAAAAAATACTAAATTCTTAACCTTGCTCTGATACCATGTAAAAATAAATTGATAGAGAGAATGACTTGTATGTATTATTGATTGATGTTTGATTGATATATATTACAAATGGTGAGTGGCTCATTATATAGGAGAGGGTGAGTGTAGTAGGTGAGGAGTAGGTGAGGAGTAGGTGGTGGTAGGTGATGGTAAATTGGTGGTAGGTGATGATAAATTCTAACAAAACCCATTTTAAAGGCGGTGATAGCCATGGAGTCGTTGCAAGCGTCATTAACAAGATTGAAGCACTCCCAATAGCGCGCCGAATACGCTCTTAGTGTTTCTCCAGGCTGGATCTGCATTGCCTAGAGAGAGTCGGCTTGTTTCGGCTGGACCTCGTTGGTGATGAATCTTGCCCTGAAGGATTTTTGTAATTGATGGAAACTCTTAATCGACGCCGGCTCCAACTTATAATACCATCTGACTGCCAACGGTCCCAAACTGCTCGGAAATATTCTGCATATGAGAGCTTCGTCGTCTGCATGCAACGTCATGGCTTGCTTATAGTGACGGATATGATCCGTGGGATCCGATTTCCCGTCGTACAAGGTGAACGACGGGGCTTTGAACTTCTTGGGTAGTACTGCCTTTGCGATCCGTCGCACAAAGGGATCGTGCTGGTCCTCTTCGTCTGAACCATTTTGTCTTCGCTTATGCCTTGTACGTGGGCTCTCTTAAGAGGAACTGATAGTTTCGGGTCGTCCCTTCTTCTTAGGCTCCGGGGATAATGAGTCAGAGTCACTGTCAGTGTCTTGTTGTCGGGCTCAAGGTCATCGACCACCTGCCCTCAGAGGTCGTTCCGGATCTTGGCGTGCAGCTTGTTTGGACTTCGCCACTTCCAAGGCCAAATCCTGACGGAGACATTCGTTCTCAGCGATCATGTTCTCTAACCTCTGTTCGTTTTGCTTTGCTTGTTCCATGATCGCTTGCATTGTCTCATACACTGAAGTCGAGGATGAGTCGAAGTTCAAGGCGCGTCTTGCGACGATAGTCTCTGGTCCCAGCATGTTTGTTGGGGTGAGATCATCTCTCGGTGTAGTTTCGTCAACGATTATCGGAGGATCTTCCGTTGCGCCCGCCATGGATGTAGTTGAGTATTCCCACAGACGGCGCCAATTGTGGGGAAGGTAGTTTGGAAATACTCTTTGAATCCAATGGGACGCTCGAGATCCTCAGCTGGTAGCCTAAAAAAGAATGAACACTCCGGTCGGGGGTGCCGGAATTAGCACTCCGACGGATAAGTCAGTGTATGCTCTCTAGATTGCGTGTGTCTTAAGTTAAGCGTACTAATTTTCACATACCTCTTCTTGTTCGTCGTTCTTCTATTTATATACGCTCCTGGTCTTTTAGGCAGGGCCCGCTCTTGATCTGTCATGTACTTATGCACTCGGCCCCCCCATTATGCCGTATTCCAACTTTTAATCGGCCCCCTGCTCAACTTATTCAGCATCTGAAACGTCAGGGGCGGGGCCGAGTGCATACTTTACACCGATTGGGAAAATATACACTGCCTAACTGAGTCTGCTTTTATTCGGCTACCACAGGTACATAAGTGGCTTGAAGCTTTCCATCCAAAATGTACTTGTTCTTCACACTTTGTGGTCCGTTGCGGAGGCTTACAATAGGGATTTGGCGGTTGAGAAGCAACAAAGCTGAGGTGTTTATAGGACAGACAATCATTCCAAGGTGGTTTTAGGCTGTGCCAATCCACTCCTAGTTTTGCCAAGGCTAGTCCTTCAATGAAGAGTGTAGATATGCCTTGTTACAAAATCATCACACTAATGGTGCTTTGGGGAAGCCAGAAGCAGCCCCAAAGTGGTGGTTTTAAGTGCTTCAGGTGTGGACAAGCGGGTCACAAGTCTTCGGATTGTTAAAAGGCTTTAGGCAACAACCAAAATAAGGCACTTCTTGATGAAGTAATGGAACAAAGTTGTGATGATGACGTTCCAATAAGGAAAATGGAGGGGATGTTGAGGAAGGAGGACTTGCTCCCATGATCAATAAACTGTTCTTACGCTTAAGCAAGAAAGTCAAGAGGATTGATTGCGCACCAACATTTTCTACACTACTTGCAACATTGGTGGCCATGTTTGGAACATGATAATTGATAGTGGAAGTTGTGAGAATGTGGTTTTTCAAAAGGTGGTTAATAAGTTGAGCTTCAAAGTGGAAAACCACCCTCATCATTACACACTATCTTGGTTTAAGAAGGGTAATGAAATCAAGGTTAATAAGAGGTGTTTGATAGCATTTTCTATCTGAAAGAAGTATTTTGATGAGGTTTGGTGTGATGTCGTGCCAATGGATGCTTGCTATATCCTACTTGGGTGACCATGACAGTATGATAGTTGAACTTGCATGATGGCAAGCATAATACCTACATCATTCTTATGGAAGAGAAGCACTTCACATTTCTGCCCATGGGGGCAAAAGTCACCACAAAGTCACCTTCGAACACTTTGCTTGCTACTAAGAGGTTATTGGAAGAGAGTAGGGAATGAGGGGTCATTTTTTGGTGTTGGTTCTGTTGCTACATACAGCTGAAATAGAGGTAATACAACTGTTCGCACACTTTTGGAGCAATATTTTGACGTGTTTCCACAAGAACTTCCTTCTAAGTTGTTTCCTATGCAGGATATCCAACATTGTATTGATTTGGTGCCCGGTTTGGTGCTTGCAAACCAACCAACCTATAGGATGCATTCAAAAGAGAGGGAAGAATTTCAAAAGCAAGTTGAACAGCTTTTAGGAAAGTGATACATAAGGCCAAGTCTTAGACTTTGTGGTGTGTTGGCTCTTTTTACGCCTCATAAAGATGGTTCATAGCATATCTGTTGATAGTAGAACTATTGACAAGATTACTATCAAGTATCGCTTTCCAATTTTAAGATTGGATGACAAAGTTGCTGGCTCTTTAGTTTTATAATTACTGCATTGTCTCCTTTCTCACTTCATTATTCTTCTCCACAAGAATTGTTACCATGTTAAAAGGGGAAAAAAAAAAGAACTGCTGCCCTTGTTGGAGAGCTTGATATGCATTGTTGGGCCCCTTTCTTAGAAGTCCAAGCTTTTAGGACAATTGGTGCTCTAACAGCCCTCAATGTACTTGCAGGTTTTGAGCTATGATGGTTTGCACCCTCCTGATTCCTTGGCGGTCACAGCAGCTGGAATTGCAGTGTAAGTTTGATTTTTCTTTTTCCCAAATGGCTTTTGGGCTTTTAAACCTCATTTAATATTAAACATTTTTCTAATTATGTGAATATCACAGGGCACTTTCAGAAGTGCCACATTCGAAAACTATTGCAGGAGTTCGAGTTGGCCTGGTTAATGATAAGTTTATAGTGAATCCAACAATGAAGGAGATGGAAGACTCTGAGTTAGATTTGTTGCTAGCTGGTACAGACAGTGCAATTTTGATGATAGAGGTCAGTGGTGCTCCACTTTTTTTTTTTTTTTTATATCCATTGGAAGCTAATTGATCTTGATAGGCACACGTGCAAACACTAGCTTACTCATTCCTCAAAGCATGAGCAGATTTGTTGGTTGTAGAGATTTATCTGGAACTTGGTCTCAAGGGTAAATTTGGGTTTGAATTGAATCTCATATGCTCAACTTTGTCATGAGCATAGAATTGTAAATTAAGTCATATCTTCTTTCTTCTTTCACTATGCTATTGGTGTGACTGTAATCCCTTTTGTAGCATTTTCTTCATGCCCCCAAATATTTACGCAGGGTTCAAATGGTGGCATGAAGTTTTTGTCCTCTTATAGATTGATTTATTGATATTACAAATTTATGATCAGTCTTAGCTTTTCACTTCTATGCTATTTCTACGCAATGCCATTGTTTGAATTAAATGCTGAAGCAATGCACTTCATTGGACAAAAAATCTTCTAAAAAGATCCATATTTAATGTGGGAACCATTCTAGGCAGGGTATGTTAGTCCAGCTTGTCTGTTCTAACTAATAATTTTGTATCTATCGAACTTGGCATTGATTGATTTTCAACTTCCTGGGGCAATGTTTTACATTTAATGGTGACATTTTGAACCAAATTAGAAGTTAGATGTCGAAACTTAAATGATATATTTTGATTTAAAATAGTTTGTGGTTGTGTTTTCTGATGTAGCACCAGTAGCAAGAAGAAGATTGAAGAAGGAGAGAAGAATAAACAGGGGATTACAATCTGTTATCAAATATCTCAATGAATCAAAATTCAAATCATATCGTCTACTAAATCCATCACATGATGTCCATATGTATAGACAAATTAAACTAATCCTAAACAACCTTGACTTCCCAAGTAAATAAAATTCCGAAATAAATAAAAATCTTAATCTTTATCCTCATCTAACTTTTCTGTTCCGCATTGGATCCTTCTTGATGGTAGAAGTTGAAAGAAAATGATGTTATTTGTTATGAATTTTGTCTATTCAAGACTCAATGTGGTAAATCTTGTATGCTTTTACATTTTCTTTTTCTTTTTTTCCTGGTTGCACTTTTTCTGGTGGATGTTAACTTTTGGCTTTCATGTTCTTTTTTTTTTTTTTTTTTTTTTTTTTGGGGGGGGGGGGGGGGGGACTTCAAGTGTTAGAGCATCCACACCAATCTTTTTAAATTTTTAGTTAAATTATAACTAAAAAAGCCATTTTTCTATTTTAGCTAATCACCCCACTGCATCAAACTCTCTATTCTAATTCAATCCTATTAAAATATTTGTTATTCTTTTTTTAATTAAATTGATGAACTGCCAGCCAAACAATTCTTATGTTCCTTTGTAAAGGTAAAATTGGAAGAAATGTAAAAAAAATAAAAATATGCCGTTGACCGGCTGGGCTTCCGGGCAGACATCCGGTAACACACAAGTAACGATGAACAGTGCCTCACTTGTTGTAATGAGTTATTGTAGCCATCGTAAATTTTGACGAGTTGTAAGGGAGTTTGATGGACTTAATTTTTTGAAGTTTATTAGCTAAAAAACAATTAAAGCTAGTTTGATGAGGATGCTCTTAGATACTTAAATATGATAGGAATTTGTTGCACTTAATTCTTCTTTTAACAATCCTAAATTCTTTCACTTCATTCTTTGTTGAAATTAAATATTCAATTGTTTCTTCTATTGAACCTGTTTACAAAAGATATGATGCAGAGTACACCAAAACTGATACAGAACATGTTACAATCTCTATCATCTCACTGATTTGTATGACTTGTCCACCACAGGGTTATTGTAATTTCCTCCCCGAAGAAAAGTTGCTGCAAGCAGTAGAAGTTGGTCAGGTTGTTTATCTAAGTATGTTGCTTTTGTTGCTATTGCAGTGTTACTATTTTGATTTTTAATGTTGTTTTTATTTGAAGCCAAGTTCTGTAGTACCTGTTTCTCTTTGCTGTATTCATGTGGATTCTTAAATTTACTTGGCAATGGATGTTTTGCTTCAATCTTTATATTATTATTCACCCTTAATCAAACCAGTACATTCCTCCAAATATATTGTCAATCTCTTGTTCTATAGTCAGTTGTCTGTAGGGTATTTTGATAAATGTGTACTGGGTTCATCTTGTTCTTGCATTTTTTTCCCTTCAATTTTATCTTATTTTGATCCATTGTTTGATTTTGTGCCAGTAATGAGTTACAAATAGTGATGTTTTGTTTTATAGAGAAATGCAAGTTGGCAGAGGCCTGAGGGCAAGAGAAGGTCTCTCTCTTTCTCCCGCTACACAAACACATACACGTCCTATGTTTTGCTAGACATAATATGGGCTGAGAGTAACTTATCCAAAAAAAAAATAATATGGGCTGAGAGTAGTTCGATGAAGGTTGATATGTTAAAATGATCATGGAGGATCTGAGTGTCACTTTTCAGGCATAAGGTATCATAACTAAGGATATTGGTCCTGTGTGCTTCAAGGAAAGCATCCTTCAATATGTTTAATGTAAGGATGTCTTTCCTACTGTCCATCTTTGAGCAGTTTGACCATACTTAGTTTTCTTGAGTTTTATTTTTATTTTTACTTTTCACCCCCAATAATTTTGGAGAGAAATAGGCAAATTTGGAATCAAAGCTTACATTTTTATTTAGTTACAAGAAGCCTGATGGATTATGGAACTTCTGAGGCACATGGCTGATGCCTTGATGCTTTTCTATCTTTAGAGAAGTTTGATATTACTAAAAAAAAATTGTTCCTCTTGTATGCTAGATTTTTTTCCCCATGGAAAAGCTCTGACATAAAAGAATTTATTTTCATTCTTGTTTGAGAGCTTAATTGAAGTTTTCAAAATAAATTAATGACATTAGGAAAATGTAATAAGAAGCCCAATGAAAATTAAATTTAAAGACATAATAACTCTTGAAAATTGGCATGATTTCATTGTGAGACCTGTAGGAACTATGCACAGTCAAGTTTCTAATCTTAGTAGAGTCCTATTTTTGTTTGTTTTGGGTTAAATATACTACTGGTTAGTTTCTAACAAATTTCTTTTACTAGTTAGGGGTATTTTGGTAATTTGTAGGATTTTTGGACGTAGGCAGTAAGGGTTGCCTATGAGTCGGCATATGGGTAATTGCATTTGTATTTATGAGTCTTCTTTTGGTTTATATAGGTTTTAGAAGTCAGAAATCATAGTTTCCATGTAGAAGGGCAAATTCTATTGGCACATAGGTTTCTCAAGTCTATATAAAGCGCAATTTGATGTTTCTAATTCAATGGAGAATATGTCTTAAACAATTTTTAGAGCTTTTAAAGCTTCTTTGAGAGTGTGATGGAATCTTGGTGCGATGCCTAGATTTTTTCTTCTTCTCCCTTTTTTTTCAATTATAAACTGTTCTACACTTGTAGCCTCCAAAACCACAAAACCAAATCTATAACATCACAGTTCCTTAACAATAACACCCTATTTTGCACCCAAAAAAACACTACACCAACAAAATTACTTTTAATACGGTGCCCGTAACAGCCCCCAAACAGCCCCTATAAACTTGTTTTTTCATTCTCCAAACTCTACCCTTTTGTTACCACATACCACATGCAAACCTTAAATTCCCTATATTTTTATCAACCTTTCAGCCACAAAGATCAATTAAAAATCATCCAACAAAGTCTGCTTTGACTGCTGCTGAACATTAGTTTTAGGTTCACTACTAGTGCTACATCACTTTACTACAACACTAGTAGGCATTCATGTATGTGACTCCGTATTGCACAAGTCTATATATGCATATTTGCATGAAATATTGGTTTGTTTATATATATATATATATATATATTTTTGGTAAGTTGTTTAATTAATCAAAACGGCCATAAAGGGGGCAAACCCTATACAAATAGAAAAAAACTTTACAGCTAGAGGCATTTAAAGATCACCAATAAACTGAACAAAAGAATCAATAGCAAAGTCACATCCAAAAAAGCATTAGAAGATTACAAATCCTTTTAAAGTTCTTATCGGGATCTCAACCCCATCGAACGATCTCCTATTGCGCTCCCTCTGCACCTTGCACTTAACATATAATGTCGCTGTTTGCCATGCCTTTCTCAATGGCTTCATGGGACCACCGGCACTCCAAGAGACAGAAAGATCCTTCACTGACTCAGGCATAACCTAAGATACACCAAAAGTCGATAACAAAAAATTTCACACCTCTCTAGCCACTGAGCAATGGAGAAGGAGATGGTGCACTGATTCCCCAGACTAATTACACATGCAACACCAATCAATAATAATCACTTCTCTCCTCCAGAGATTGTCAATAGTCAAAATAGCCTCAAGTGTGTTGTCCATGCAAAAAAAAAAAAGCAATGTTAGGAGGGGCCTTAGTATTTATTAAGGAATTGACTGCAATAAAAACACACATCATGATATAATAAGGCTTTTTGGGGTTCAGTAGAACTACTCCTAGCTCCTTTGATCCCTGTTTTGAATACTCAACCTCCATCACTTGAGATCTTGGAGAGCATCCCTAGATTATTTAACTGAAAGGTCATTGTTTCTATCATACATTTTGTAGCAATCTAAGTTTGAAAATGATGAAAACGGGTAAATGTGTTATTGGGAAACAAATGCTGCATGAATTTGTTTGGACAGCAACACATGGTAAGATGGGTAAATAGTGGACCATCTACTCATTCATTGGAATAGATTGGGTCTTCCCATCAAGCGTGTTAGAGTTTATGCATTCTTGAAGTGAAGCTAGAGCAGGTAAGAGAAAGAAGAAGATTGGTGCATGGAGCCTTTGACATTGATGCGGATTATTTGGAGAGAAGGTAATAGGACTTTTGATGGCTTAGGCACTCCTATTTTTAGTTTAATAGTGGAATTTTTGGTTATTTGGTTAGTTGTTTCTTAGGTGGAACTAATCCCTCTTTGATTTGAACCAATTTAGACTTTTGTAGAGATTTGTTAGTAGATTTGATGTATAGGTGAATTGTTTTGTTTAGTTTTCCTGCTTTGTAGACTACTGGCACCGTCTTTGTGCCTTTTAAAAAAAAATACAATTTATTAAAAAAAGGGTTTGGTTAACGTGTGCCCTTAGGGAACATGTTAAGAATGCTTTAAAATATTATACATTTTTTATTACATGCACTTTCATGCAAAGTGCACAATGATTTTAAGCTTCTTAATATGTTGTGCCCTAAGGGCATGCGTCAACAAAATCCTTGAAAAAAACTTAGCATGTAGCAACTATCAAACACAACACAAGGCATTAGGTGTAAGGATTGCTCTTGGGAATTTAGAATTTTTTTTTGGTTTATCTTCATGTGGAATGTGTTGCTTCATGGTGAATGTGTAATGAATTAAAATAGTCAAATGTATTAATTTTTAGTTGAAATATCTAATGCCATGATGCAGGGCATTCTAATCAAGAATTTGCCTACCTCCAACAAAAGTGTTCAGTTATTACACTCAGACCACCTTAATTTTTACCTAATGCAATTTGTTTAGGAAATTTACATGAATTACCTTAGTTAAAAATATAAGTCTAACCATAAACTTGTTTGACCTTGATTTTATGAGATATTATTCATTTAAAAGCCTTTCTATGTGTATATATATGCATATAATTGGTATGCTTTTATCATTTTTACTGAGGCAGACTGATAGTTGGAGTCTTGGACTGTCATCTGGTGCCTTTTCCGGTTCAGGTTGATATGCAACATGTCATAGTCACCAACTATTTAAAATTTACATGTCGAGTGTAGACTATATCCTGTTGAAGTATCTTGTTTTTGAGTGATATTATATGGTTTTAACAAAGTCATTTACTTAACTGTTTGACCTGAGATCACCTTGATTCATTTTGGGATCTCTTGTTTAATTTTTCATTATTTTATTTGAATGCAATAGTTATATTTTTGGGGAGGTCGATTGTATAGTTTGCCAGTGCTTTACATGGTTTGTAATCTTGTTCTTCATGTGCATGCGTGTGAATAAATCAGCTCATTAATACATTATTTCAAAAGGATATTTCTGTGTTGCACGTCAAAAACAATACAGGCTGATTTTATTGGCCAAAAAAATCATTTTTTAACTGGTACGGTTGTGCTGTTATGTTTATTTATCATTGATGATTTGGTCAATCATTTTATTAATTTCCTCCTCTGATGTAAAATATCAGTGATTGAATGCATTATTCTTTGGAATTTATATTATTTTCTTTTATCTTTGTTTGTTATGTAATTGTTAGGAGTGAGAATTCTGAAGAATAGATGCTCATTTGGATACAAAAATATAGTCCCTCTCATGATTCACCAGTCATAATTCTGTTAGAGGAATTTTTGGTGTTTTGAATTATAATATTTTCCAACATGCGTAGCCATACTTGGAAAGGCAGTGTTTTGATTCACAATTGTTCTTGCAAATATCCATGTAAAGAGCAAGAAATCTTCGTGGGTGTGTAACTTCTGTCTTCAATAATTACCAGGATGCGGTACGGGCAATATGTAATGAAGTGGATGCTTTGGTAAAGAGCTGTGGGAAACCAAAAATGGTTGATGCAATCAAATTACCGCCACCTGAGCTCTATAGGCATGTTGAAGTATGTATTCTTTCTTCAATTATATTGAACAAAATTAATAAATCTTTGTTTTGATTTTATTTTCTTCAAACTTCAATCAATTGTATTCTCTCTTGGAAATCTAAACCCTTGTTTTCATTTTTATGTAATCATTAAATCAGATTAGAATTTAAGCTGTCTGATGCAACCTGTAATGCTTATAACTATGAATACTGTGAGTTAACTGTTAACTGCAAGATTTAAAAGCTACAACCAAGTTAAAGTTAACCACAACCAAACCTTCCAGTTCCAGATTTACAAATTCCTAGCAAACACCTTCCAAAGTCTAAATAACACTCAACTAATCCCAATTAAGGGAAGTATTTGGAAAAACCAGTGACAAAACACTGGATACTTGGAATACTGGTCTCCTACCATCACCAGGCTGCTTCTACATTGGGACCAGTTGGTGGGACATACATTACTTTGTGCATCTGGGGATTGCTTCCTTCATCAACTTGTTTCCCTGACAATGCAATGCATACAGTCAAAAGGCATATTATTATGTCATGTGCTTCTATACTCTTGTATGTTAGCATCCAAATAATCCTATTTGTGACATTGGAGTGGGATATTGAAATTTTGTGTCTGAGACAAACTTAGTCTGATTCACGTTTACTGATGCACCTTAGTAGACAGCGTTGATTAATCCAATTGGCATTAGTTATGAATTACTATTTCACTTCCTTTTCTTTTTTCTTTGTTCTTGGTTATTTTGCAGGCTTACTCCATTTTCTTTTTCTTTTTGTTTTTTCCATTTTCTTTTTCTTTGTTTTTTTTATTTATTTTGCAGGCTTACTGTTGTACCTAGAAAATGCTATTTCAAATTTATACAGCCTGGCCATTACTTTCACACTGTTAGTGTTTTCATCTAGAATAATATTTGTGGCACCATCTTTTTTTTTTTTACTTTTTTTTCTTTTATTTTCTTGTTGTACTGAGTACTATTCCTTATAAAAGGTCATAATGTTCTCAGGTGATTTTTTTTTATTTTCTTTTGGAGACAAACGGGGCCTAAGCCTGTATTGCACTTGATCAGGTCATGGTATGTGTGTAAATACATGCTCGTGTCCTAGGTCAAAGTACTTACGTGTGTTTCTGTTGTTAAGTCCTTGTTTATACATAAATCAATAATATGTACATGTAAAATAAATACACACATACATATAGTCATATGTTTGGAACCCTCGTGTATTTTGTTTGTAGATGTTTAAATGTGTATATGGATGAATTTTGGAGTACACAAACTAGGTTCTTAGCAAAAAAATTAATTGTCATATTAATGTGTAGAACAACAAAATTTTTATTCACAAAATGGCAGAAAGATTTAGTGATGAGGCCCTAGACAAACAATTAAAATGGGCCCCTTCATGCATAATCACAACAACAACAAAAATTGTGGATATATTTGCTAGTACCCATACAAAGTCTATTTGTATGTATAATCACTAAATTGATAGAATAAAATTTAGTTACAAACATCAAGACATAAAATTATTACAAAAACCTCGAAAAGATGAAAACATTTGTGGTGCTGTTTTATAGTTTAGTAAAATCCAATTTACAACAAGAAAAAAATATTAAACAAAATTTTAAGTTATAATGTCAAATAAAATATTTTTAACATGATACGAAGTATTGAACCAACGGTATTAGTTTGAATATTACTTTATGTAAAATTACTAATTAAGGTTGCATAATCTAGCTTATCTACTATATCATTTTCAATAGATAATATAACTAATATGTTTAATCTTTTTTGTAACATTTTTTTTTTTTTTTTTTTTTTAAATGGTGCTTTTTTGTAACCTGGTTGATTGAAGTAAGATTTAACCAACTTTAACTTAAGCCCAAAAAAAAAAAATGCTAAAGCATCTATAACTAGCATAGTTAACAATATTCTATATACAATCTATGCATTTGGAAAAGAAACTTCCATTTCTTTCAAATAATTTACTACTTCAATTTGCTTTTTGGTAATTAGTTAGCGACTTTTGTATACTCTTAACTAGAAGGTTAGGGATCACTCCTTGTCTACTAATATGGGGGCTCTTTGTTATGTTGGTTATTAGGTTGTTGTGTTATTGATTTCTTTCCATTATGAAGTTATTTGTTGGGTTGGTTGTTGGATTATTAGATATGTATTTTTATTGTGGTTGGACTATCCAAACAAAAAAAATAAATAAATTGCTTTTTGATTTGGATTGTGGAGTTAGATAAGTTGGATTAAGTCTTATTTTCGGATATACTAATACTATAAGGACTAAAATTATTTGGGGGGCCTAAATTTTGTCAAAATTCGGGGCCCAAGCCAGTCGCCTTCTTGGCTCCCCTAGGGGCTGGCCCTAAAAACTATCATGATATGCATATATTGTTCTATAATTGCTATAAAATAAGTAAAGTGCTTGTTTCACACTATACGTTACGTATAACACTATTTTATCTAAGATAATAAATTAAATATATGAACATATGACCCTTTTTGTCAAGTCCACATACTCTTAAATTTGAGGTTTGATGGATCCGACTTCTAGATACTCACCCACAGCCAATAGTCGTACCTGGGTCCATGTAACATGGATCTGTACAAACAATTAGAAGGATTTAAGTCAAGAATGTAGTTTATGATGTCTAAGCTATAAGTAAAGGTCATACCTAGTGCTCAAGATTTCCACTTACAGCATGTTCCGGGAGAGGTAATGGGTAGACGGCCTTCCCCCAACTTTTTGTGTGGAGAGACTGATTCCTGTGAGTCAAAGACGAGCCATAAAGCTGGGAGGGGTTGCACTTTTCATCGTTTTGGGTCATGACCTTTATGTCTTTGCAATAAGCCATTCGTCAAAATTTTATGGCATATCCTACGATTCAAGCTGTGTATACTCATTTTAACTATTTCAATATACATTGCATACTATGAAAATTGTTACCTATTCATATAATCACAATCTCTATATCTCTTCGTATATAAACTATTTATCATATACAGGAAATTGCTGGTGATGAATTAGTTGAAGTACTACAAATTAAGAACAAAATACCAAGAAGAAAGGCTCTCTCATCATTGGAAGAGAGAGTTTTAACTATATTTACTGAGAAAGGTTATGTTAGTAAGGATGAGGCTTTTGGGGCTCCTGATACCGTACCAGACTTGTTTGAGGATGATGAAGAGGATGAAGAAGTGGTTGTGGATGGTGAAGTGGATGAAGGCGATGTTCACATAAAACCAGTTTCACGAAAATCTACTCCCTTGGTAAAGTTCAACTCTTTTTTGTCATATATTTGCACTGATATGTGCTTATACATGCATTTGCATCTAGGACAGCTGAATATGTTCTTCTCCTTTTTCTTACGCCTGTGATCACTAACATGCTCCTTTCTATTCTTCGAATCTGCTCTGCTAGGTTATTTAATTTTGTGGTTTTTGCAAATTTTGATAACCTCTAATGCATGAAAGCTGCATTTAGTTGAGACTGGTTCCATGCGGGTGGTTATTTCTTTCTTTGGGAACATTGAAATGTGTTTGAGGGCCCCTATAGGTCACATTGGTCTTTATGCGACTACAAGATTCATAAATTTGACTAATTGTATCAGAATATGATTGAAAGTGGAGCTTGTGTGCAGCTTCAGATTTTCTTCTTTCTCCCTCTCTATTGTTTAATAAGCACATCGTCTCTTTCTCTGAATGATTTAAGTCAAGGATTCACCTCCATTCCACTGGACAATATAAATTGTGGGATGTACTGAGCTATTCATACTATGTTTGGCCATTGCATGTTAGATATGACAATTTTTTGGACATGGCTGACCTCAACTAATAAATGGCTTAGATTCATGACTACTTGGTCTTAGCTGCATGAATCCTTTTTGGACCATTTAGCTCTATGGAGGCCCACATCTTCTATTGGGTCTCCAGCGTCAGTTTGTTTCGAACCAACTTACCATCATTCTTTTAGGCTTCACCTTCATTCCATTAATGTGCACGTGTGTTCCAAGAGAAGAGTTTCATCTTGTACAAATATTTCCAGAGTTAGAAAATAAAATTGTCATTAGTTTAGTTTGTTGGAAAAGCTTCATCGAGTCTTTTTTTCTAAAATCATGTTTTTTTAGATCCTCAAAACACAGATTGATGAAACCATTTGTAATGAGGTGGAGGCTTTGACAAACATGAGAAATATGCTCCTGGAAATGAATGGTTGAGTATAACTTTTAATACGGTTTAGTTTTCCTTAGAGCTAACCATATGCTGAGCTCAGACCAACATTGGTAATTGTGGACTACAATTGATGTCTATGTAGTTAATTTTATGTATAATTTAAGAATATCAGGGTTTTTTTTAAAAAAAAAAAATCATCAATTATAATGATTTTTGAAGTGAATGTGTATCCTCTCTCTCTCTCTCTCTGCAATTAATAATTTGTGAAATTCATTTCAAAGCTGGGATACATCTTGCACACTTAAATATTCAGAAACCATGTTCTGCTGATTGCAGAACCATTGTCTAATCACATCTTGTCTATTTACATTCATGTTTATACAATTACACGTGCTTGATTGGATTAAGAGTCAGCTATATGTTGCTGATTATCGATTCGTTTCCATTTCATTGAGTAAGCATATATTTTATTTGATTTTGTTTTTCTGGATTGATGAGTTAAAGACCTAAGGCTCAAATTCTAAGTTATTTCATTGATGATTTATGGTTTAAAAATCATGAGTCAGACCCTTGACTCATCTACTGTTTTCCTCATCTAGCTATTCTCCGAGGTAGATGTGAAGCTGGTGTTCAAAGAAGTTACATCTAAATTCCTGCGCAAACGTATTGTGGAGGTATGGATGTTCATTAATTGGGAAATAGTTATATCACATCTCTATATACACATATGTTTATGATTTTGAAAAAATATCATTCTCAGTTATTTATGGTCCTCAAATGCCATTCAGTGATACTTCCTTACTTTTTAAATCTCACTGTTAAGCATATGCAAGTGTTCCTATACTTTGTGGAATTTAACAGGAAAGTTTCCTTGTTAACTGCTATGATTCAGTCTCTGTATTTCGGTATTAAAATGTATGAGAGAGTGTTGTGTATGTGGGTTCCTCACTTCTGAACAGTTAACTAATAAGATTTCTTACAGTCATAACTTTCTGCAAGCCTAATTAAGATTACTCCTGATTTATTATATGCAACTGCATAGCTTGATTAATCATCAAGGTTAGTTAGCAAAGATATGCCTAATTACATGGGTGGATTTCTTGGTTTTGAGGTCCATCTGCCAGAAAAAACCTTAATGATATGATGATGTAAGCATGGTGATTCTTATATTTTATTTCTGTTGTGGTTGTTCAGGGAGGCAAAAGAAGTGATGGGCGAACCCCATTTGATATACGCTTGATTAACTCACAGTGTGGATTACTTCCTAGAGCACATGGAAGTGCTCTTTTCACGCGTGGGGAAACTCAGGTTTGTTAAAGTGTAATTTACTGTATAAAACATATGCCTTTCACCTCTTTTCATAATCAGCTAGTGATCTCTCTATCATATTTTCCTTGAAAATATTTGAGCATGCATTCTTAATTGCTTCACTCCAATTGCAAATATCATTTGGCTTAGACTATCTAAAGTGACTCTATTTTCATACCTGGGTTATTTCAGTATCTTTTTCGGGCTTCCATTGGATTTTTCTTTTACCTTGGTTCCCAACCATACACTTCAGCATCCTTTGATGGTTTCCTTCCTCCAATCTTGTGATCGTTCTTGACTGCCCAATGTTTTAATCTATTAAACTAGTCTGTAGTACTTGTATGTTCAATTTCAAGCATTCACTACTGTGTTTGTCACTAAACTGTTTCAGTGGCACATGATAGCCTTATGGATTAACTTTAGTCCCATGGGAGTCACTTGGTTTCCTTCCCTCCATAATAACTACATTGCAACTCTCAAGGTTTTTCTTTAATTATCTCTTGGTGATCAATCATAACTACTGTCATAGATCTTTGTGTATATTTGTGGAATGTCTTAGTTATGTCTATTTTCATTTGGACAACAACTGTAATGATGCTGGGTGTCAACAGTTTGGATGTCTACCTCTTCGCTTGTTTTAGTAATACGCAAAAGGACAGCACCCAGATATGAGTTCACTAGGGATAATGATTAAAAGAGAAATAATTGACCCAAAAACACTTGTGTGGCTGATCTCCTGTTTTGTTTTGGTTTTAAGCCTGTGTATTCAGTTTAATGTCCAGAAGTTCAGTTTGAATGCATATGAAATGTTATTGACCATTTCTGTACTTCTGTTTTTCCGAATTTTCTGTTTTCCAGTCACTTGCAGTTGTTACACTTGGGGATAAACAAATGGCACAAAGAATAGACAACCTTGAAGGTGCAGATGAATTTAAGAGATTTTATCTTCAGGTGCTTGCAATTATGTGCTTACTAATATATTATGCTTGGTAATAATTTTTTGAGTGAATTTGCAATTATTTAAGTACACTTATTTTGTGAACTGTTTATATTATCATAACATCATAACAGTGCCTTCTCTTTCAGCAACTAATTCGCCCCCTGTTAGAATTTATTTGTGTGGAAATGGTTGCAAGGCTATATAACTTATGATTAATTAATTGTAACGCCGATGCTACATTTTGGCACTGTTGGACAAATTTTGGTTAGGAGAATCTACAAAATGATATTCTGAGTTGAAACTGTAGTCATACATGTTAACTTTGATTTGCATAACTAGAATGTTTGGTGAGTTAGGAGTAGGGTTAATGGATCATGTGCTACTGGATGGATACCCTTGCCCTTCAAAAAGCCTGTTGCATCCAGTTCAGATTGGGCCATGGGATTGTTTCTCGCAGACTAATAAAGAGCATGATTTCAAGTTAAGGGGAAAATTTAAAATTTCACATGGAGCATAATTTGAACTAGGGTTTAGGGTTTAGGCTAAGGAAATGTTGGTAATTACAAGATTTGTTGGACATAGATTGTAGAATGGGTCCATGGCTTATTCTAGGTCATCTGATTGGGTTATTGTATGTTTTTACTAGGCTTAGGATAATCTTAGTAGTTACAGAGCAAAAGTTTCTAACTTTTGTGGTCTTAGCCTAGTGGGTTTAGGTAACTATAACAGCCTATAAATAGCTATCTGATGGATAAAGATGAGTTGTGAGAACTTTGAGTTTGTGTTTATGTGATGGTGCTTAATCCTTGCAAAGGTGGAAGCATGGATGTTTAGATCCTTCTTGGTCTCTTCTTTCACCATCTTGTTCTCCTCCTCCTGTTGATCCCAAAAGTGCTACCTTATTTAATCACTCATGTCCTTTACGCATGAAAACTTTATTGCAAGGGATCTGTCACTAAATATCCCTTCTAAAACTCCTAATTAAAATTTGAAAGAAAACAAATAAAATACTAATGACATAAAATTTTAATAGTAAATAAAAATCTCCATGTCTGAACGCATGTTCTGAATCAACCATGCAAAGTACCAGTACCTAGTATGGGTACAACATGTTTGTTAAAGTACCCACACTTCAAGAGCCTTATTTATAAATTTGAACTACTGAATTTCCTGTTTCCATATATGAAACGCAATTTTTTTTTTTTTTTGGCATAAATTAGGTTGGATAACAAACACAAAAAGGCTCAACAAAAAATGTCCACCCCTAAATAGAAACATTAGTATACATACTTGTAATTTGAGCTTTGATTTGTTAGGGAGTGTTGGGACTGCAACTCTTTTTTGGCTGTTTTCAGGAAAAGTATTTTATGTGCTTCATTGTCAGTTTTTATGCTATGCTTACTAACTAGATTTACAAGTACACTTGCAAGTGTGTTACCAATCTAGCCCTGTACAGTGATACCATTCTTTACACTCTCATCTGAGTGTATTTGTCATTTTTATGAGTGAGTGAATTGCAATAACTTGATTGGAAACTATTCAGATAATCTGATTCCCTATTTCATGACTCTTCTAACTATAGATCCATATCTTATTTACAAATTTGATATTTTAGCTTATTCCTGGAAGCTTTCAGAAAGTACCTAACTGCTTGAGCCACTCTGGTTTAATTTTTCAGTACACATTTCCTCCATCATGTGTTGGGGAAGTTGGGCGAATGGGAGCACCCAGTAGAAGAGAAATTGGTCATGGAATGCTTGCGGAGAGAGCTCTTGAACCTATTTTTCCTTCTGAGGACGATTTCCCTTACACTATACGTGTTGAGAGTACCATCACTGAAAGCAATGGCTCTTCGAGGTGAGGAGGTTATCTTTAATGAATACAAAGGAAAAGGATTTCCATTAATTTTGTGTTCATGAACAAAATGCAAAACTTAAAGCATGTTCATCATTTACCTATTGTAAATCCTTCTGCATGCAATACTTTTTCTTTCTATCTTTTTGTTTTAGATAAGCAACAAAAGTAACAATTTATAAATTAAAAAAGGAAGTACAAGAGGAGATGGAGGACAAGAAATACTACAAACATACAAAAAAGAAGGTAAAAAAAACAAATTACAACTCACACACAGCCCTCCAATCCCTATTAATCAAGAAGAGAGGAATCCTATTAAAAGGAAAAGATATTGAAGCCCAAAAGGAAGATAAATGTCAAATCTTCTCCCATAATTCCTCTAAATCCCTAACTATTTCATAAAATCCTTGCTTTCCTTTCCAACAAATTTTTCAAAATATAACAAAACTAGTACAAACCCAAAGAGCTCGAACTTTCTTATTAGGTCCAAAGCCCCTAAAGTTCATCAACACCTATATCCTAAAGGAAGGAGCCACCCACTCCAAATCCGCCAAACGAAACAATTTGCATCTTAACATTGAGTATTATTGTGTAGTGGTACAAATCTTTGTTTGTCGGAGAGGCTTAGCCTCACAACATTCTGCTGTTAATCTTTTAAGAATTTGTTCTTGAATACCTTAGAAAAGTTGGAAACAATGTTCATGATCATTGTTATCTTTCGGATCACAATATTATTTTCTTAAGAACTTCTATCAAGTCATTTAGTTTTGATCTTTTACATCTTAACATCAAGTAGTATTGTCTGTCAGTATGGCCTCTGTTTGTGGTGCATGCTTAGCCTTGCAAGATGCTGGGGTCCCAGTGAAGTGCTCTATTGCTGGTATAGCAATGGGTTTGGTTTTGGACACTCAGGAATTTGGGGGGGATGGAACCCCACTTATTCTTTCTGACATAACTGGATCTGAAGATGCATCTGGGGACATGGATTTTAAGGTATTGCCTTTTGAATTTCTTTTATATTTACCATTACAATGTGTTCAGTTGGTTTTCAATTTAATTTTCTTGTTACATGTGAAAAAATCTCGAGGAGCTACACAAGTACAAGTATGCCATAATGTAGAATCCGAAGGCATGGTAAATAATTAGATTAGTGATTTTAATGGTGCAGGTTGCTGGAAATGAAGATGGTATAACCGCGTTTCAAATGGACATAAAGGTCATACATCACTTACATTTCAGTAGTATGAGTTCCTTTAATATGAGTAATGTGTGTGTGTGTGCTCTCATCTTCTTGTCTTTCTTTTCTCCAAAATGACTGCGTTGTTTTCATTGAAGACAGTTTACTGTTTTGTGTTTCTTGGCCACTGGTCTGCTATTCATAACTTCCACAATGACTTTCATGGTTTCATTGAAGGCAGTGTACTATGTAGTGTTTCTTGGCCATCGGTCAGATATACAATGGGTAACTACACTCAATGTAACACATTCTTCAATGACAGGTAGTAGGAATTACTTTGCCAATTATGAAGCAGGCGCTCCTACAAGCAAAAGATGGCCGAAAGCACGTTCTTGGTAAAATACATCAGTACCATAATTTATGATCAACATTCATGGGGACAACCTTGTTTGTATAACACTTCAGAAGTATTGGTGTGCTTCAAAGAAATAATTAGAGTGATTTTCTTTTTTATGATAATGGCCATGGTTCGGTTATTTAGATATATAACGCTCTACATGTGTATAAAAGTTCAAAGTGTGGTGCTTGTAGGGCATACATTGTGTTTTGTGCGATGTAAACATTTTCTTTCGTATGGTGGTTCTCTAGGTTGAATAAATATTATTTATGGTATTATGCCGTTGGGTATGGCTGCATGTTGGGCTGGTTGAACTAGAACAACCTGAGATTTTTTTACTTTTTATTTTTGGCATGGGCATGGTTTTTGTCCTTGTTCCAGGCCTGGGCTGCTTTTGTTCAGAACGAGTTAAGGTTGGGTTGGGCCTGGACTAGAGCTTGACTTTCTTTTTCTTTTTCTGTTTTTGGGTATTTGATGTATTTAGATATTATAAAATAATTTGTAACTTATATTTTGAGTCATTGGATTAACAGAAGCAAAAGTTTGGTATTCTTTACCAACTCATTATATTTTACCAATACCAATGAGATTAAATATGAAGATTCTAATCACAACCCTAGGTGTCAACTCTAGCGTTACCCCTGTGCATGTGTGTGCGCGCGCGCGAGCAGTTCTTGTCCTCATCATCTCTTTCAGTTGTCTACTTGCCTGAAACCTCCAATCACCACCACAGCTCAGCGGCAATTTCTTTGTTCCCATAGCACTCATCCTATGCTTGTGCCAAGAGCATGCGATCTGAACCCTCTGATAACAAATATAAACACAAATATATAAAAATAGGTCTATATTTGTCTGTGTGTGAACTGGTCTTTCATTGCATGTGTCTATATCCAAAATGTGGATATAAGTCTAAAAATGAAGAACAAAAATGAAAAGAATAAAAAATGAAAAAGTTCAAAAGGAATCTAATCCCTGCAATATATATTTTTTTAAGAATGGCATTTTGAAGTTTTGGCTAAATGGGCTTACAAATCACGCTACTGGTCTTCTTTTAAAAATTTCAGTGTACCTGTAATAGCAGGTTGTTATTTGCAATCATCATTCGAAGTTTCTGTTTTTTTTTTCTTTTTCTTGTTGTCTATAGAAAGTAGCTTCCCCTTCATCCACTGGGTTCACATATAGCAGATTAAACCTTTTAGTTTTTGGTACTGGGTTTTGTATAATCTTTTGATTCCTTCCTCTTCTTCTTCTTTTCCATTCTTGGCAATGTAGATATCTTCTTCTTCTTCTTCTTCTTCTTCTTCTTCTTCTTCTTCTTCTTCTTCTTCTCCTTCTTTTTCTTTTTTGGTTGGCTTAAGCATTATAGATGTTCATCAACACAAAGAAAATGTTATGTTGAACAGATATTTGAAAATGACAAATGGACTTTATGGCACTATAAATGACCTTACACCTGGGCTGAACAAATGCATTTAAGCAACACCTGAACAAATGCATTTAAGAAAAACCTGAACAAAGCTCGAAAAAATCCAACCAAGCTTGATCATTTGAGGCAACTTGAGCAAAACCCAAACTCAATTAGTTTGGGCTGGCTAGCTCAGGCTTGTGAGTCAGGTCTGGTAGGCTTGTGCAAACTGCTGTCCAACTTGGCCTAGGCTTGGACAGACTCCTAGCCTAACCAAACCCCTGGAATTGCATCCATACTGCCGGTTCATCTTTATTTATGTTTTACTATGAAGATATTACTTTCGGCATTGTTTTGATCATTGTTACACTGCAGAATACACGTATGTTTCTAGTGTTATTTGGACTATCAGTGAAATAGTGGGTCAACTTTTCTTCTCTGATACCCAAATTTTCACTTTCTGACCTTTATGTAATATTTGATATTTATATTTCTGGTATTGTTTTAATGATTTTTGTTTTTAGATTTTGGCTGGTCAGCATTGATGCACTTCTATGCTCTTGTTCATGCGTACTCATACATCTATGAATATAGTCAAATCGTCTTGTGCATTGTGTTAGTCCCTTCCCTGGCATTTAGGATACCATGGAATCCATGATATGAGGGGAGATTCAGATATCATTTTATGTCAAGGAATTGTATTATGTTTTATTTGGTCATTCCAATATAAGAGTAAATTGCTTACTCTTCTCTCCTTTTTATTAATTCAGGTGAGATGTCAAACTGCTCACCTGCTCCTTCAAAAAGTCTTTCTAAATATGCTCCACTGATTCATGTTATGAAGGTTTGTTAAGCTTCCAGATACCCACTTCATTGTGTCACATGTTACAGTTGATAATTATTTGCTTGTTGCCTTTGCATTGGTCATTTATAGGTCAAGCCAGAGAAAATCAACCTTATTATTGGTTCTGGTGGAAAGAAGGTGAAGAGTATTATCGAAGAAACTGGGGTAGAAGCTATTGACACACAGGATGATGGAATAGTAAGAAAAGATGAGGAGCTCATCTTCAATTTTTTGTTTGATGTGACTGTATCATTACTGTGATTTTATACATCTGTGGGTTTTTCAGGTGAAAATTACTGCAAGGGATCTATTAAGCCTAGAGAAATCTAAATCCATTATCAGCGGTCTGACAATGGTTCCAACTGTTGGTGATACCTATAGGTCCTCACTCCCTCTCCCCTTTTCTCTTGTTTTGATGTGTATCAACAAAGAAAAATATTGGCTCAAATTGCTGTCCTTGATGAATCCCCGTCTAAAAAAGAGTGTGCCAATTTCTCTTGAGCATTTTTATACCAAATTCTTGTGTCCATCAGGAAAAGAACTATTACTATGCATGCTGAATCTAAAGATAGACTGACATTTTTTGTTGCCCCCAGAAGTGGTTTGTAATTAGATTTACGAGACTCTTTACTGATTCTTATCAACATCTTTTCCCTATGTACTATATGTTATTTTGATGTACTAGTTGCATTTTGATCTTCTAAGTTAAGATGTGTAACTTATCTCTTTGATGTCTTTTAAATCAGGAACTGTGAGATCAAATCACTAGCTCCTTACGGAGTTTTTGTTGAGATAGCACCTGGACGTGAGGTATATAACTTCATCCCAATTGCACTATGTCGAAATCCTTAATATATTTGTTTTTCTATATATTTTTGTGATTTCTTGAGAATTTTCTGCAGTTAAGATTTCAATTGTTAAACTTTAACATGACGAGACCCTAAGACACATTGTAAAGGACCATGGACGTAGATGCGACACTATAGGGTCATGTGGACAAGGAGGGGACGTAGAGACATATATATACATATGTGTGTGTGCGCACATAAAATCAGAAGTAATTGTTCATTTTTTTACATTTACATGTTGTAAAAGATGTTGGAGCAGAAGGCCCCCTTGTCCATTTTAAAAGCCTCAAGTACTAACATGAAAACAAAGAACTTGTTAGAGTTTAGGGTTTTCAATAGTAAAAATTCTGAGGAACTTAATATATAGTTGTTTAAAATTTGAGGCAAGAACTGGGCTGAGAAAATTTCTCGTTTGGTAGAAAAGTTATTACACATATAAGACATTTGCTTTGCTGACTCTAAGTGGAAAGATCTCTATAGAATTGAGAGAGAGAAATTAGGTGGTTTCGGCATACTCTCGACTTAGTTATTTAAAGTGGTCTCATCAAGTTCTTTTTATGTTTTGAGACAAGTTGGAGGAGAGGCTCCTTTTGGTCTAATTCTCCCCTCATGGACAGTGCGATTTAAAAAATGTATATAAATATATATTGAGACATGAACACGGCGGGGATGCAGTAAAAAAATATTTTTATATATTTTTATTTTCTATGTACATAAATATTACATCCATTAACAACCAAAATTAATGAAAATCAACATTAATTTAACGTGAAAAGACACTAAATTTGAATCAGCTAAAGACTTGATTTGTGTTGCGTTTGTGAGAATATATTGTGAAATATATTGTGAGTCTTACAAATGAAACTTAGAGTCCTATTAGAGACATGATTGTATTAGAGTCATGATAGTATTGTATTTGTATTTCCTTTTTGGTTTAGGAGTTAGGGCTATATATATTCCAAGGTTTGATTGTAATCAATACAATTGAATATACAGAAAAGCTTTCAGGAATCTTACATGGTATCAGAGCCACCACCAGAACCCTAGAAATTGTCTTCCTCTTCAATCTCTGTGTGAGTTGTGGGTCATCTTCTCCCTTGATCAAATCTGGTTCTCGAAGTTTTGCTGGGTGTTCATGACACTTGAGTCGCAGATTTTAGAGCACTAGAATCGCGATTGGTATTCGCGAAGTTCTCTCCCTCTCTGGTCGTGTTCACCAAGTTCGAAGCTTTCTGATCAAAGTTCTCTGATCGATCGAAGTTCTCTTGGCTCTTGCATGACCTTCGTTCGAGTTCTCATTGTACCAGAACTGTTATCGCCGGAATCGCGACCATTCAGGGCTGGAATCACAACCCATCTGGTTCGCAACTCCTCTCGTTGACGCGACCTCCCTCCTCCTTGACTTCGGCTTCAATCTCTCTCTCTCTTCTCTGATTTGGTTCTCTCGGCTTCAGACTAGTTCTTTCGGCTTCAAAACTCTAGTTAATATTTGTGGGTCAGGGTAAAAAAAAAAAAAAATTGTATCTTACATTCAGACCTAACACTCTTCTGATTATTACACTATGATTTTGGATTTATTGGCTTTACCCTCATCAGATTTCTGTGTATTACCCTTCAACCCCTGGTTTGGCTATTTTGTTAAATATAGGGTTTATTACACTTGAACCCCTTAGTTTTCTAGTTATTATGATGTCTCTGGCTTCGGATGAATGTGCCTACTACCATCAAAGAGGTCATTGGAAGTATCATTGTCCCAAGCAGGGATGTTTGTCTGCTTTGTCTGTATTTGTCTCGTCTTCTCAGCAATTGCCGATTAAGTTCTGCGCTCCTCCTCTGAGTACCGTTCGGCCTTCCACCGATTCTACTATATCTGCTCCGGCTCCTGATCCTGACTTAGCTTCCTTGACTGCTCAGATTAGTCAGTTTCAACATACATTGTGTACCTCCTAGCCATCTATGTCTGCCTCCATTGTTTCCCCTCTTCATTCAGGCTTGCTTGGGTCTTCTTCAGATATTTCTTCGTCTGTCTAGCTTTTTGACTCTGGTGCCTCTCATCATATGACTCTACATCTCTCCTTACTTCAAAATTGCACTCCTCCTCCTTTTCCTATTACTGTCAATGCTGCTAATGGGTTTGGTATGTCTGGTATGCCTGTTATATCTGTTAGGTCTGTCCTACCATCTGCTATGTCTGCTGTCTCTATTCCATCTGTTCTTTATGTTCCTCAATCATCTGTCAGTTTATTATCTATCAGTCAACTTGACGCCTCTGGTTTTAATGTTATCTTTTCCTCTTCTATCTGTTCTGTGCAGGATCGGATGTCTAAACAGCAGATTGGGATTGGTCGTAGAGTTGGGGACCTCTATATGGTAGAGAGCTTGCATCTACCTTTAACAACCTCTCCGACTGCCTTTTCCTCTTTTCAGTTAGATTCTCTGTCCAGTCCTTTCTACTTGTGGCATTCTAGATTAGGGCATTTGTCTGCTGACCGCTTACGGTCTTTGGCTCAATCAGGTATCTTGGGAAAAGTTTCTTCTAGTGAACTTACTGAATGTCGGGGGTGTAAACTCGCCAAGATGACAGCCTTACCTTTTCGTAAAAGCACTTCTATATCCGATATACCATTTTCTTTAGTTCATACTGATGTTTGGGGCCCTTCTCCTGTTCTCACCAAAGGGGGTTCTGCATACTATGTGTCATTTGTTGATGACTACACCCGTTACACTTGGGTTTATCTTATGACTCATAAGTCCGATTTCTATCAGATATACCGTACCTTTCAGTCTATGATTACTACACAGTTTGGGTCTACTATTAAAGTGTTACGGTCTGACTTGGGTGGGGAATATTTTAAAACTGAGTTTTGTGAGTATTTGGCCAATTTGGGTACCATTCACCAAACTTCTTGTACAAATACACCTGCCCAAAATGGTCGCGCTGAGCGTAACACCATCATCTTCTTGAGACAGCTAGGCCTCTTCTTCTCTCTGCCTCAGTTCCGGCTCCATTCTGGGGTGGAGGCAGTTCTTACTACTGCTTTTCTTCTCAATCGCATGCCTACTCCCATTCTTTCTGGTCGGTCTCCTTATGAGGCTTTGTTCTCCCAACTTCCTAACTACTCCCTCCTTCGTGTGTTTGGGTCTGCCTGTTTTGTCCTTCTTCCCCGCAAAGATAGGACCAAACTTAGTGTCCGGTCTGTCCTCTGTGTCTTTTTAGGTTATAGTCCTACTCAGAAAGACTATCGATGTTACGACCATGTTTCCCGTCATGTTTCTTTTCTCGAACGTCTGCCTTACTTTCAGCTTCCTCCTGTCACTGCTCCAGTTTTCAAAGAGGATTTGGTTCACATTGACCCATTTCCTTCTGAGGTACCGTCTGATGAGTACATCTCCACAATTCCTTATGAGCTTGTTTCATCTTCTCTTCCTGCTTCACCTCTGGCTACTTCTCATCTTTCAGTTTGTTTTCCTCTTCCGTTGTTAGTTTATTCTCGTCGCAAGGCTCCTCCCCCACCTGTTGTCTCTTACCCTACTGCTGATCCTCTTGCTGCTGCCGACTCTGATGCTGCTGCACACCGATATCCTACTCGAGCGCGTCATCCTCCAAACAGGTTAGGTTAGTCTAATACATGTTTTTCTGCTTCCTATCGTACTTTTTTGTCTGCTATTCACTCTTTTTTAGAACCTCAGTCTTACAAAGAGGCATGTCAGGACCCTCATTGGGTTCACGCTGTGGACGATGAGTTGTCTGCTCTACAGAAAACTAGTACTTGGGAGCTGGTTCCTTTGCCTGCTGATAAAAACTTGGTTGGTTGCAAATGGGTCTACAAAGTCAAGACTCATTCTGATGGGTCTCTTGAGCGCTACAAAGCTCGTCTAGTTGCCAAAGGTTTCTCTCAGGAGTATGGTATTGATTATGAGGAAACATTTGCTCCTGTTGCCAAGATGACTACTGTTCGTACTTTGATCTCTATCGCTGCTATTCGTTCTTGGCCTCTTTATCAGATGGATGTTAAGAATGCTTTTCTTAATGGCCATCTCATTGAGGAGGTTTACATGCGTCCTCCTCCTGGTCTTTCCCATTCCTTTGGCCAAGTTTGTCGTCTTCGGCGTGCTCTGTATGGTCTGAAGCAGCCTCCTCCTGCCTGGTATGATCGCTTTCAGACTGCTGTTACCGAGCTTGGGTTTTATTGTTCAGCTTCCGACTCTGCTTTATTTCTGAGACATACATCGGCTGGTTTTGTTGCTCTCTTACTCTATGTGGATGATATGATCATCACTGGCTCTGACTCTTCTGCTATCTCTGAGGTCAAGCAGCATCTCTTCCGCACCTTCGAAATGAAAGATCTGGGTCCATTACGGTATTTTCTTGGTATTGAGGTTGCTTCTTCTCCAAAGGGTTATTTTTTGTCTCAGGCTAAGTATGCTAATGAAGTCATTCACCGTACTGGTCTTACCGATGCTAAAATTTCTGATACACCTATTGAACTTAATGTGAAGCTTAATTCTACTAATGGTGTCCCTCTGGATGATCCTACTTTATTTCGCGAGCTTGTGGGTTATTTAGTTTATCCGACAGTCACTCGCCCTGATCTTGCTTATGCTGTTCATGTGGTTAGTTAGTTCGTTTCTGCTCCTCGCTCTACCTATTGGGCTGCTTTGGTTCGCATTCTTCGTTATCTCAGGGGTACCGTATTTCAAGGCTTACTATTGTCCTCTACTTCCTCTTTGGACCTGGTGGCTTATGTTGACTCTGATTAGGCTGGTGATGTTACTGATCGCAAGTCTACGTCTGGTTTCTGTATGTTTCTTGGTGATTCCTTGATCTCTTGAAAAAGTAAGAAATAATCAGTCGTTGCCCGCTCTACTGCCGAAGCTGAGTATCGTGCTATGGCTCATGCCACTGCTGAGATTGTTTGGCTTTGTTGTCTTTTGTCTGATTTGGGTGTTTCTCAGTCTTCTCTTACCTCTCTCTATTGTGACAACCGCAGTGCTGTTCAGATTGCCCACAATACTGTCTTCCATGAGCGGACAAAACACATTGAGATTGACTGTCACTTTGTTCGCCAACATCTGCAGTCTGCCTCTATCTCGCTTCCTTTCATCCCTTCAGCTTTGCAACTTGCAGACTTCTTCACCAAGACTTACACTACTACTCGGTTTCAGTTTCTTCTTAGCAAACTCTCCGTGTTTTCTGCTAAAACACCTTGAGTTTGAGCGGGGGTGTGAGAATATATTGTGGGTCTTACAAATGAAACTTAGAGTCCTATTAGAGACATGATTGTATTAGAGTCATGATAGTATTGTATTTGTATTTCTTTTTTGGTTTAGGAGTTAGGGCTATATATATTCTAAGGTCTGATTGTAATTGATGCAATTGAATATACAGAAAAGCTTTCAGGAATCTTACAGCGTGAAGGCCCAAGGAATCATTAGAAGCCAATTTCTCAATTTCATAACTATGGTTAGATCTGTGTTACGTTGTCAATGGTTTGATATGAATTCTATATATATATATATATATTTTTTAAATTCAACCATCATGTTTCCAAATATTGTAACATGACCTTCGAAATTAGCTTTGGAAAATATAAATAAAACCTTGTGGTAACTTGCCGTTGTCTAGTTCAAATTATTAAAAAAATGGACACGCCACGTAGCATGTCAGACACACGTCCCTGCCGTGTTTGTGTCCTATGCTCGTCCAACACTGTTACGGCAATTATTTTGAAGTGTCCATGCTTCGTAGGTCTCACCCATATTGAAGTTATCGACACTATGTCCCTTGTGTCCCAAGTGTGACCATTTTAAAAATAAATGAATATAAAATTCTTTTAAAAAGTTGAAAAATAAAAAGTTGCACGATATAGAGACTAGTAGATGCATGTACAACACGTCAGTGTGTGTCCAATGCATGTTGGTAAGCAAATACACCACTCTGGGATGTATATTCATACTTCCTATAGGAGACCTCTACACTTTTAAAAGGTGGTTTTGCTTTCCTCTATCTATGTATGATTCTCATATTGTACTTCAAATCTATATGTAAAATTTTAATCTTCAGAAGTGTTCTCTCATAGAGGCTGGTAAAGAAAGGACAAAGAAACAATTTCATATTAATCACAATATTTCAAATTCGCTGCAGGGACTTTGCCATATTAGCGAGTTGAGTGCAAATTGGCTGGAAAAGACGGAAGATGTAAGCACACTATTTGCTATTGAAATAAATGCATAGAAATGATGATAGAATAACTTCTTCATAATTATGTCCTTGTAGGCATTCAAAATTGGAGATCGTGTTGATGTCAAGCTTATTGAGGTCAGGAACTTCGTATGCCTTCTATTTGTTTCTTATAACAAGGCTTTTGCTTAAATGACAAATAGCTTCCTTCCTTTTCTGTGTTGAACATGAAACTTGAAAGGTCCTTTACCTTACTTTTTTGTTTCTTCCTTGTTTTTTTAACTTTTTTTTTTCTCCAACCGCTGAATGAAAAGTTTCCCTAATATGACACGCATAAGTGATTAGCAGTGTGAAGAATTGCTAGATGAGGTAATAGAACTGATTCTGTGTTTGTCAGCATGGAATTTGAGCCTTGGATTTGGGTTTGAAGTCTGTCTAAGTGGGTTTCATTCGAATTCTTAGGCTTGGATTTGATGGTGCTAAACCCACTTTCAATCTTATTATTCCCTTGGTCCAAATCATCTTTTACATGTCTTCATGTCTTCCTAAAATGGAATTTGAACTGTCATATTCATAAACTTGTGCTCTTCTTCAGAGAATATGACTTCAAAAGAATTGTTACTAGAACCAAAATACTAGCTTACTTCAAGAATTTTAAAATTGCATGACATAATTTATAAACAAATTGAAACTTCGGTGGCTGAAATAAGTTTCCAGTTTAATTCTATATATGCCTAAGCCCAAACAAGAATCATTTGAGATGGCTTTTGAGGTGGAACTCAACCTTAAAAGATAGCTTTTGAGGTGAGGGGGTCCTCACATTTATATATTAATTTCATACCTAGGCACTGTGAGACTTGGCTTGACACCCTTTCTGACATGCAGCATGCTCACTCAGTAGCATTTGCCTCGTGCAAGTCAGGGATACACAACCTGCCATCCTTGGGTATTTCAGCTCTGATACCACATCAAGTCACTAATTATTCCAAAAGTATAAATTGTTAGGAAATAGACCCCACAATGTATATGAAATTATTCAACACCCTCCCTCACGTGCAACCCCTTTTTAAAATGGAGATGCAAACAAACATATATAGAGAGAGCAGCAAAATGCAAAGAAAGAGAGACATCCCCCAACATAAGCTCTAATACCATGTTACATGGTCTGGGGCTAATGATGTGATGTTTATTTGTACACCTTGTTTTTTGACCAGATATTCACCCCTAGACTCTTATATACTATAATTTCGCATCATTATTACTTTTTTAGATGTGCATGTCCTCTGAAATCTTATTAGAATATGAAAAAATGTCGATGTGATGAACATAAGTTTTTCTGTGACAAATTTTTACAGATTAAATTAATAATAATGCTGGTAATTGCTGATACTTCTGATCTCCTTAACCCACCCTTTTTGCCAAGTTTCACTCTTTCAGTTGGCATATTCTTCTATTGGAACTACTTTTGCAGAAAAAATAATAATGTTAACAATCTCTAATAACTGTGAGCTTGAAATACAGATAAATGAAAAGGGACAACTTCGCCTAAGCCGCCGTGCTCTACTTCCAGATGCTCCAGAGAAACCCAGTTTGAAGCACCGTACGGGTGACCTTACCAAGGAAAATGCAGCTTCCCAGAAAGCTTCCGATAAGGGTACACCCAAGAAAGTTGTGAACATGCACAAAGATGGTTTAATAGGAGGGAAAACTGAACAGTCTGCAGATAAAAGTAGCACTGTGAAACACACAGGCTCCCTTAGAAGTCATTCACAAGAGGACAATCTACCAAAAGAGAAGGTTGTCAAAAGATTAGATAGTTCTGCCAAAGATGGTGCCTCTACCATCAAAGAGACGCCAAAAAGGAGCAGCAGTAAAGCTATTGGCAGTGTTTCCAGTGAAAACAAAAGTACCTTAGTGAATGGAGAGGCCAAAGTCGGATAGTAAGAGTTAGATTGGTTTTCATCTTCTTAGATAGACGATCCTCTGCATAAAAAAGGAGCAAAGGTACGAGTCACCTGCTTCCAGTTTTTGAAGCCGATACTAATTTTATATTACAGACAATAAATTTATACTCTTTACTGATGGTGGTCTTTAGTTGGTTGAAGCATTGAAATTCTCAGTTACTAGGCACTATTTGTTGACCATGAAAGCAATATCTATTTATAGTTGGCCCTCTAGTAATTAATAGTCTATAATTTCATAATCCTTAATGATTAATAATTATTTGTGGAACCAATTTTGTTCCATGAGATATAATTATGAATTTCCCAATTTTTTAAATTTAAAAAATAAAATACAATAAAGTGTTTGACCAAATGGCCCACCATACATGTTTTCTTGGAGTAATTAATAATATTAATGAATTATTAGTTACAGAAGATTTGAATATTTCCTATTACTTAAATTACATTGTAAGAGTTTTTTTCTTGTGGAAATGTTTTATTTTCACTGAAAACTTTATAAATTTTCAAGCAAATTTTTCATCACTGAAAATAATGGAGTAATTTAAGATCAAAGTAATTCTATTTATTAATGAAGATCTCCCAGGAGTGTTGAGTGTATATGTATGATAATACTTTCTTCATAGCTCTCAAGAAAATTCTTGTCTACTAATTTTTTTTATTTTTTGTTTCTATGACACTCTAGGCACTGCCGTACAATCTTACACTTAATAGTCTAACATGAGTGTCCATAATGATCCCTTGCATTCTTTGCTTATGCTGATTGCTCATTGTTCAAAGTTCATTTTTTCCAATAGACCACAGACCTCTGTTTCTTTTTTTGGAACTGCATGGACCACAACCTCAGTTAATGGGTTCACTCTTATATATGTTTCTTTTCTTTTTCTTTTCCCCAGTGCACAGGAACATGAAAAATCTTATTTCTTTAATTACCTATGGACTAAGTTTACAATAATGGCTGATAATTGTGTCTGCATTGGGCAGGAAGTTCTTCAGCACATCCACCTTAGAGCTTGCACATGTAATGAAGTGTTAAATAGTCACAAGTAGCAGAAGGAACCTAACGAGACGTCGTCCCCCTGAGGATTATTTTTGTGGAGAAAGAGGATCACATTCACAGGCAGCCGGAGTAGTGTGAATTCAGAAACCTCCATCTTTGATAGATAAGCGATATTGCCTGAGATTACTTGGGAGTTTGAGGCCTTATCTCCACTGCTGCAACTGTAACAATTTCTTTTGTTTTGTCAAGGATTTTTGTTTTTTAAATTGTAGTTTCATAGGTTATTTTGACAGTCTTAAGAATTTTTGAGGTTTTTATTTTTCTTTAATATTTTCCCCACTCAATTGTATGCTACTTTACTTGAAAGCACAATAGCATACATTACTGTACCTATTGGTTAACCCCAAAATTCATGTTGCATATGATATGAACTTAATCCATTTCTAGGTTTTTCTGTTCCTATCTAATTTACAAGCTAAGTCAGTCACAGTAATCAAATCATTTAACACTTGTTCAAATTCATTGCCTCTTTCCCTCTAGTAAAATTCCTACTCTCCTTGGTGGTTAGGGGAAGCCCTGAGTAGATTGTTCCATGTTGATCTAATTCAATACATGAACTCAATACATAAACACACAGATTTCCTCTGTACTGTCCATCATGGTTATGGAATCAGAAATGGAATCGATGACGTTAACCTAATGCAAGCCTTTCTAAATTCCTTGCCTGAACCACTGAGATGAAACAATCAGACAATTGCAATTGTTTTTTTTTTTTCCCAGCCTACTCAAGTCCAACCTATTTAGACCCCTTAGAGGTTTCAACCATAGTGCATGCAAATCCCAAAAAATGCATAGCTTGTACTCCAGAACTGACTTTGTAGTCGGGAAACACGTTAGATATTTACCTAAATTGGTAGGTCCTTGAGCGGATCCTACGTTAGCCTCAAAACGCTAGTCTCTAACTAGAAAAGTAAAAGCTCTGCACTA
Organism: Camellia sinensis; assembly: GCF_055761805.1. Lineage (NCBI taxonomy): Eukaryota > Viridiplantae > Streptophyta > Magnoliopsida > Ericales > Theaceae > Camellia > Camellia sinensis. Next base: position 70,333,499 of record NC_138972.1, read on the forward strand.
AAGCAAGTTGGGAAACATGACTCAAGCAATGACTCTTTTGTTTTTCCATCCCTATCAACAGACTCGTAAGAAGGGGCTTTTCCCAAACTAAGCCTCTTTTGCATTTTATTTTTCAAATTAGGCCTAGTTTGGAAGGATTTTTCAAACTAGGTATAGGAGAGGGTTCAAGAAAAGAGTTAGAAAATTCGAAGATCTTCGAAGATCCTTGAAGAACAACTTCGAATTCTCTAGAAGAAATGTGAGAGGCTTAGATTCTTCAATAATCTCAACTTAGGAACACAACAACAAATGAGATGATGGAGATAAGAGATTGGGTGAAGAAGAAGGCAAAATGGCTAGAGAATAGAATAATGGCAAGGCTCTCCCAGGGATCTCCCACTTTCACTCTCAAGGTTGATAATGGAGATGGGAAATTAGTTCTTTCCCAAGAGTTGAAAAATCTCCAAAATTCATCCCTTGTAAAGCTATGGGTGGGTGCTATTTATAGGCACCTCATGATGTAGGATGGAGCCCATGTGCAAGGCACATGGGGGATATTCTCTCTAACCACCTTGTCCGAGGAGGTGACCTCTCCGAGGAGGTGACTTCTCCGAGGATGAGAAAACCCCGAAGAGGAGATCACTCCCTCGGCGAACCCTTTTTCTTAGCCACACCTAACCAATGATCCCCAATCATCCCAAAGGGTCAGGGGTAGTCCCAGAGGACGTCCTGCCGCAAAATATTGCCGAGTCTCATGGACCCCCCGGGGTCGTGCCACCTCGACCCGGGTATAGGCTAGTTTAACCGAAGAGTGAATTTGTCTCCACTCACCGTCCTCGGGATCGGGTCCTTTGTTCGAACTCCATTACGCCCATGGTTCTGGTGCGTAAATCCCGGAAAGCTCCGAGCCCGCAAGTGTTCTGGGACTCAGTAACGGAGCGACTTCTAGATTGCGTTTGAATCCGTTCGAAGCCAGATGCTTCGGATCTCTAGGTTCGTGGATCCGAACCCTTTCGAGTCCGAGTGCCTCGGATCTCTAGGCTTGCTTAATACCCTTTCGAGTCCGGGCTTGAGTAAGTCTCTAGGTTCGTGGATCCGAACCCTTTCGAGCCATTCAACCCGTTTGACGGCGATAAATCCAAGCCCAACAATCTTGGACTTGCGATAAATTCGGGCCCACTAATCTTGGGCTATTGGGCCTAAAAAATTTAGTGGGCTTAAATTAGCTCCTCTTACACTAGGCTAAAGCGCTATTATAAATCGCGCTTTCACTGTTTGGAGCCTAAAATTTGATGAATAGTGAAAGCGTTATTCGAAATCGCGATTTTAATTAAGAAAACGCTATTTGAAATCGCGCTTTTAACATAAATTTTTTTCTGAAAAAAACGTGGTTACAAATTTTTTTTATTGAGAAATAAAAAACAAAAAATAATTATCATTTAAGGGTAAAAAATAATTATCATTTTAATTTTTGGGCAGGTTATATACATACGTAGGGTTATTTCAATTTAATTTGTAAAAAATTATTTCTAACCACTCAAAAGATAAAAATTATATAAAAATAATTTATATTTACAAAAATTATATAGTTGATTACTATTTACTATTATAAATTATTATATATATTTAATTATTTCAATTATATTGTGTGATGGGGGGTGTGTGCGTCAGAGTGTGCATGAGTGCTGTGGGGGGTGTGTGTCAGAGTGTGTGCGTTGGTTTGGTGTGATTTGAAAACGCCATTTGGAAACGCGATTTTGCATTTGAATAGTAGAAGCGCGATTTGTAATCGCGTTTTTTGGAAAAAAAAAAAAATTGTAACCACATTTTTTTCAGAAAAAAAATTTATGTTAAAAGTGCAATTTCAAATAGCGTTTTCTTAATTAAAATCGCGATTTCGAATAACGCTTTCACTATTCATCAAATTTTAGGCTCCAAATAGTGAAAGTGCAATTTGTAATAGCGCTTTAGCCTAGTTTGGGAAATCCGTTCAAACTAGGTCTAATTTGGGAAATAGGATGCAAAAGAAGCTTAGTTTGGGAAAAGCCCCTCGTAAGAATTATGATAACATCAAAGCTTGTAGCATTGGCATATTTTAGACGAGGTGGTGTTTGGGAACTTGGTTCCCAAATTTTTTTCTCATTTTTTCTACTAAAAGACAAAAGGTTTGCAAAACCAAAAAAACAAATACAAACAAAATATCACATCCAACCTCATAATCATTTCACTTTTTCAATCACAAACATCACATCCAATCACAAAAAAAACCCAACTATCTTCCCAAATACTAAAAATTTTTTATCCAATAATATCCTACAACTAAAATAACCAACATAAAAACTCACTTCCCAAACACCCTGTCAAAGATCTAAAAAGAGAAGTCAAGAAAGTTACATGCTCTAAGCTGTTGCAACATTGATTAAGAGGAGATGAAGTTCAAGAAAGAATGATGAACAACTAATTGGGGATGAAATCGCAAATTTTTGTAGTATCTTTGTTTTAGAAATTACGAAAATTTTAATTTTTGTTAATATCAATTAATCTCCAATAGATCTTGTTTGATAATTTTTAACAAAAATATTATAAATTCTATAAAAATAAAAAATAAAAAAAGGTACATATAATAAAAATTATGATATTTTAAAAGGTGAAATTTTGACATAACTAGACAACTTAACAAAGACACTAATGTAAGTGGTGTTTTCTAGGGTGCACTTGATTATTTTTAAGCACGCACTGGACTAAGAAATTAAAAAAAAAAAAATCAAAAAAATCAAAAATAAAAATTAAAAATCAACAAGCAAATTAAAAATATGTTAAAAGGGTGTTTTTTAAAATTTTAAAAAAAAAATGTAAATTAGAAGTCCTTTTATTCATATGTTCAAAAAGATCAAAGGGCCCTGCAATGTAATAATTTTTTTTTTTTCTCCATAAGATTTTTGAATTGTTAAAAAAAATATGTTAAAAAGTTCAAGTTAAAGAGGGTATAAGGCATCAGGTCTAATGGATATTTTTTTTATTAGTGTGAGGTCCACCATTTGTGAAATAGTTTTGTGATAAGCCCTTTTATTTTTTTTAAAGGTATTTTGTTTTCAATTTTATCCCTTAATTTATCTGTTGATTTTTTTTATCTGTTGACTTTTTTTTATTATCTGTTCAAATTATTTTATATTTGTTTAAATTTTTCATCTATTTGTTCAAATTTTTAACTATCTATTCAAATTTTCATTTGTCTGTTCAAATTTCTTAACTATTTGTTAATTTTTTTTACTATTATTGAATTTTTTTCCCTATATCTGTTGAAATATTTTGTTTAAATTTTATTATCTGTTTAATTTTTTATTTTGTTTAAATTTTATTATCTGTTTAATTTTTTATCTGAATTCATTTGCCTAAATTTTATCTATTCAATTTTTTTATATATATATTTTTTATCTGCTGAAATATGAAGCTAAACAAAAGCATATCAGTTAAGCCAAACCAACCCTACATGTTGCAATACCAAGCTCAACCAAACCCTAGCTGTTCAAATTTTTTTTTCCTCTATATGTTTAGATCTCTCCTCTCTCTCCCTATTTGTTGCAATTTGTTTCTTTTTCATCATCATCAACAACAACAGCAACAAATAATAAAAAAATATAAAAAATTCAAACATATGTTCAAATCTCTCTCCGATCCCCTTATATGTTGCAATCTGCTTCTTTATTATCTTCATCAACAAGAATAACAAAAAATAATAAAAAAATTAACAATTTCTCGAATCTCAGAGAAATACAACAAAGAACAATCTCACAGTGAAATAAAGGTTGTGTTGGTTTCCCAGACTATAGTGTTTTTGCCAAACACCCCCTCTCTATCACCAAACAAATGTTAGGGGTAGGATTTTCAAATCTGCAAGAGGTTTTTGGGCTTCAGTGGTCAAAGACGAAGTCGGAGGGATGGTAGTGGAAAATGTGGCAGCGGCAACGAACTTAGAACTCAGATCTCACAATCTTCTAACTCCAATCTCCAGCCCGACGAGCTCACAAGCGTCAAAATCACCGTGAAACCACCACGGTAGCAGTGACCTCTTGACCACCGCGACACCGACGCGGACCTCTTGACCACCATGTTAACTCCAGCCCACATGGAGTAGTTAGAGGTTGGGTTTCCAAGTCAAGAAGGAAAAAGGAAGTTGGCAGTTAGCAGTTTGGCAACCCAATAACTCCCTCTACTTGACTTTGTTCCCTCTCTTCTATATATAAATAAAGGCTACGAGGAAGAGAAGAATAACACAGAAAAATAAGAAAACACATAGTGTATGTATCTGTGAGGTAAGAGTGCTATAGAGAGAGTGTGAGGTGTGAGTGTTGTACAACTCCCTCCGGAAAAAAAATTCTATAGTGGATATCTCTCCCGTGGACGTAGGCTATTACCAAACCACGTAAATCTCTTGTCTCTTGTGTTTTTTTGTGTGTGATTGATTTCTGGAGTGCCTTGATCCTAACAAGTGGTATCAGAGCCGAAGTGAGCAAGTTTCAAAAAAATAGAGTGTTTTTCTTCAAAACTGAAATTTTCGAGTTGCTTGAAATCACCTTTTGAGTACACTAGAAGGACCGTCTCGATGAGAGCATTCCAGACCCAGACAAATCAAGCCAAAACGATTATCCACGCGCCCTCACATGCGTAGCCGGAGACTAGTCGGAGGGTTGCCAGGAAGTTCAGTCCGGCGGGCGAAGTTAGAGGTTGAAGGTGATTCTCTGACTGATGTAATAAATACTCACTTGTGAAAGATTATATCACAAGTACTCAGGTGGTGGAGTGGTTAAAGTTCAAGCTTTCCCTTTGGAAGTTAAGAGTAGGGGTGCTCACGGATCGGTTTGTGTGTTTGCGGTTCGATTTTGACCCGCCCACACCTATGCGGTTTGGGGAAAAGTCAAACCGCAACCGCCCGCAGTGCGGTTTGCGGTTTGTGCGGATAGGGTTTGCGGATGTGCGAGCGGTTTGCGGTTTAGATTTTTTTTTTCTTTAAAAATTAACTTTTGAGGTTTTTTTCCCATTTTGTAAATATTTATTTCGAGTCATTTTCTTTCAATTTTCTAAAATGCTCTAACATTAATAATTAATGAATTAAAACTTATAAAATTAAAAACAACAAAATCCCATTTTTGAACCTTTACCCTTTCTTTCAATTTTCTAGGCAATCAAACTGGGTGTATTATGACAATAGTGGAAACATCTAATTATCAATTGGTGAACATAGCAAGAGATAGGAACAAGCTTACATTGAAACAATGGGGGAGTAATCTGAACAATGTTGTTATTAACTTCATTGACAGCGTAGAGCTCACTGTCCTCTGGGACACGGATTTTGTATGGCACAACTCCAAGCTCATTTTCGTCCACAACAGTTTTAACTAGGTACCCATTCTCAAATTAAAGGACATTTCCATCTATGTACCATCAAAACATGAGAGAATTGTATATACAAGCAGGGATAGATGCATGATTCTATCTTCTGGGGGCAAATGCATAAACAAAAACAAAAACAAAAACAAAAAAACTGAGTACAGTAAAGCCTACCATACCACTTAATATTTATATAAATAAATTAAAAAATCTAAAGGATACAGTATTAAATTTCCTTAAAAAAAATCTTAAGAGGTGAATTTATATAATTCAAAAATAATCTTAATGGGATTTTCGAAACATTGGGAGCACCCAGGTCCAAAATTGTGAGCCCTCATCTAAAAGGATGTTGACCCATCTAATAAATTTGTCAATGCTATTGGACTTGACCTAGTCCATTTGAGAATAGAAGACAAGTGTTTGATCAAGGGTCCTGAAAAATTAGAATCAATGTATATAAAACAACAAATACATATACAGAGCGAAAGAGAGAAAGAGAGAGAGAGAATTGTCACCTGCAGGTGTAGCATGAGCATGGAATTGAAGAACATAAATGACAAACAGAGGCAAGAAAGTGAGAAAAACAAGGGATTTTCTCATGGGTCTGTAAAAAAAAGATCCAAAATAAACAGAGAGAATGAATAAATCAAGAGGGGGATTGGAGACGAAGATAGAGACAGATCGGAACTGGTTCTAGTCGATCGGCGCTGGTTCGGCGCAAATTCTGGTCGATCGGCGCTGGTTCTGGTCGATCGGGGGGAGAGAGAGTGAGAGAGAGAGATGGAAGAATAAAAGGTGAGCTGTGGGATTAGGGTTTTGTTTTGTTTGTTTGGGCAAAACAGAAATAGATATGATAAAATGGATAGATCTAGATGATGAACGAACGATCCATGTTTTAAACAATAAAATAAATAAATAAATTATATTTGGCTAAGTACGGACAGGTCGTGATAGGTGCGGTTCAAAACCGCAACCCGCTTGTAACCCGAAAATCTTATATATTTCAAACCGCACCCTATCCTATTCAATTTACGAAATCGCCCATACATGTGCGATTCGATTTGGGTCGGGTATGGAAGATTGTGCGGGTCGGATAACCCTATGCCCAACCCTAGTTGAGAGTTCGAAACTCTCTAGCAACAAATTAGCAAATTTATTTTTGCAAGATCAAGTGAAGTCATCCGCCACGTGTCGCACCCAGGACACGCCACCTGTCAGAAGACAACCAGTAGACGCACGCCATGTGTTTGCCAAGTCAACGCCATGGTGTCGCACCCAGGACACGCCACGTGTCAGAAGACAACCAGTAGACGCACGCCATGTGTTTGCCAAGTCAACGCCATGGTAGACACCTGTCAGCCACGTCATCGACACGTCATCGCTAGGTAAGCGCCACGTGTCAACCACGACAACACTAATTGGTCGATTCTGCCTAACGGGTTGACCCGACCCAAAAGCGAAGGAGTTATCTAGTGTTACACGGCTGCAGTACATCTCCAGATTTGAACCGTTAAACATATTTTGGGTAGATCTGAGCCATTTGAAGTCTGATTTTGACGATTTAATAGTGGTTTCTATCAAGTTGAATCATTCCAATTATGCAATCTAGAAGTCGCGAATGGAAGACATCCTATATTATAAAGACCTGTTTGACCATATTGCTCTAAAAGGGGTTAAACCGGAAGAAGTGAAGGATGAAGACTGGATAAAGATGAAGCCCAGGAAACAGATGCATATGTCCTCTAGACAGTGTTAGAAGGAATGTACCAGTCAAAAATCGCCCGGAACAAAGACTTGGTAATGAGAAGGCTTGTAAATCTAAAGTTGAAGAATAGTGTGTCTGTTCCTGAGCACACCAGTGAATTCAGGAATCTGGTGAATCAGCTTGCAACCATCAAGATGCCCTTGGATGAAGAAATGCAAGCCGTACTACTGCTTAGTTTTTTACCGGATAGCTAGGAGACATTGGTGGTTTCTCTCAGCAACTTTGCACTAGAGGGGAAGCTGACCATGAGCATTGTCACAGACGCCATGTACAATGAAAAGACAAGGAGGAAAGACATGGGAGGTAATCAGTCTCATGCTCTTGTCACAGAAGATAGAGGTAGAGACAAAGGCAAATGAAGAGACAGAGGCAGAGGAAGAAACAAGAGTAGAAGCAGATGAAACAGCAGGAGTAAATCCAGAGACAGTAAAAGTCAAGGTAACTCTAGCTTCACTTGCTTTCACTGTGGCTATGAGGGTCACATAAAGAGGAACTGCCCAAGCCAGAAAGATAAAGACCAAAGCAGTAAGTCAAAAGGAGATGAGAACATGACAGCCACAACAACTGATGAAATACTTCTTGCAGTTGGTGAAGATGAGGAATGCCTTCACGTGGTTGACCACAGCTGTACAGAGTGGGTGATAGACATAGTTGCATCCTATCACACCACTTCCCACAGAGAACTTTTCAGCTTGTACAACGCTAGAGATTTTGGCACTGTTCGAATGAGAGATTCTAGCTATTCGAAGATTGTGGGTATTAGAGACATTAGTATTCAGACTAGTGTCAGACACAAGTTGGTTCTCAAAGATGTGAGGCATGTTCTAGATTTGTGCCTCAATCTTATCTCCGGAAGTGCCCTGGACCGACAGGGCTATACAAGTACATTCGGAAATGGCCATTGGAAGCTGACAGGAGGAGTTTTGACAATCGCCAGAGGAGAGATGTCTTCAACACTGTACAAGACTCAAACGAAGATTTGTCTAGGAAGTCTTAATGCAGTAGAAGACAAGGAGTCACCAGACTTATGGCACAGAAGACTAGCTCACATGAGCGAGAAGGGATTGTATCTATTAGCAAAGCAATCCAAGATACCCTTATCCAAAGGGAGTGCCTTGAAGTCATGTGATCATTGTCTTTATGGCAAGCTGCATCGAGTATCATTTAGTTCAACAAGCAAGAGAAAAATAGAAGTGCTCAATATGGTGTACTCGGATGTTTGTGGCCCAATCGAAGTGGAGTCACTTGGCGGCTGCAATTATTTTCTGACCTTCATTGATGATGCATCAAGGAAATTGTGGGTGTATTTCCTGAAGACGAAGGATGAGGTATTCTAGTACTTTCAGGAGTTCCATGCAATGGTGGAAAGAAAGACTAGGAAGAAGTTGAAGTGTCTTCACACAAACAATGGTGGCAAGTACACTTCCAATGCTTTTGAAGCACATTATGCTAGCAGAGGTATCCGACACGAGACAACAGTTCCCGGTACCCCACAACACAATAGTGTGGCAGAAACGATGAACCGCACTATTGTTGAAAGAGTTAGATATATGCTCAGAATGGCAAAGTTACCAAAGTCATTTTGGGCTGAAGCCGCTCGTACAACTTGTTATCTCATCAACAAGTCACCTTCAGTCCCATTGAATTTTGCAATACCTGGGGAAGTCTAGTCCAGAAGAAAGGTATCATATTCTCACTTGAGAATCTTTGGGTGTAAGGCGTTCACACACATCTCTAAGGAAAACAAACAGAAGCTTGATAACAAGTCCACTCCATGCATATTTGTGGGCTATTCAGATGCAACATTTGGGTACAAGTTGTGAGACCTAGTGAATAAGAACATGTTCAAGAGTAAAGACGTTATGTTTCAAGAAGACCAGACAGTAGCAGATTTTGAGAAGTCTGCAAAGTCTAAAGAGGTCATCACTCCAGATTTGTTCCCATTTCCCGAGCCATCACAAAGTGCTAGATGTGATGATGTGCAATAAGAAGTGCCAGAGTTACAGGATCCTATACCAGAAATTGAGGATCAAGAGGAAAGAAATGAAGACCCGAATGAAGAGGGTATTGAGCAGAGTGAGCAACTCCCTCAACCAGAGGCAACTGGGCCTCAATTGCGGAGATCTAGAAGAGCTGTCATGCTATTAACCAATATCCCGCTTCTCAGTATATTCTGATTACTGATGAAAGGGAGCCTGAGAGTTTTTCGGAAGTAAAGAGTCATACAAGGAAAGATTGTTGGATGCAAGCCATGAAAGAGGAGATGAGTTCTTTGCAGAAGAATCACACTTATAAGCTTGTTTCACTTCCAAAGGGCATGAAGGCATTGAAAAACAAATAGATGTACAAATTGAAGAAAGATAGCAATGATAAAATACTACAGCATGAAGCTCGCTTGGTGGTCAAAGGTTTTGGGCGAAGAAGGGAATTGACTTTGATGAGATCTTCTCCCTAATTATGAAGATGACTTCCATTTGAGTAGCTTTAGGATTAGCAGCACGCTTGAATCTGGAGGTAGAACAGATGGATGTCAAGACTGCCTTTCTCCATGGTGATTTAGAGAAAGAGATCTATATGGAGCAACCAGAAGGATTTGAAGTTAAAGGGAAACAGAATCTAGTCTGCAAACTGAAGAAGAGTCTCTATAGCCTGAAACAGGCACTGAGACAATGGTACAAGAAGTTTGATTCATTCATGGTAGATCACGAGTACACAAGAATGGTAGCAGACCAGTGTGTATATTCCTGAAGTTTTTCAGATAGAAACTTCATCATCCTACTATTGTATGTCAATAATATGTTGATCATCGGACAGGATATTGTTATGATCAACAAGTTGAAAAAGAACTTGTCGCAGTATTTTGACATAAAGAATTTAGGCCCAGCACAGCAGATTTTGGGCATGAAGATTGTTCGTGACAAGAAAGCCAAGAAGATATGGCTGTCACATGAGAAATATGTTAAACGGGTGATTGAAAGGTTTAACATGAAAGATGCCAAGCCAGTCAGCACACCACTGGCCAACCATTTTAATGTGACAAAGCGTTCGTGTCCACGACCAGTTTTGAAAGGAAAGAAATGGAGGCAATCCCTTATTCTTCCATAATAGGGAGTTTGATGTATGCAATAGTGTATACCCGGCCAGATATAGCTCACGCAGTTGGCATTGTGAGTAGATTCCTCACCAATCCAGGAAAGGAGCATTGAGAGGTTGTCAAATGGATTCTTCGATACTTGAAGGGAACTTCAAAGATGTGTCTATGTTTTGGCGGAGCTGAACCAATTTTGGAGGGTTTTACAGATGCCGATATAGCGGGTGATCTTGATGGTAGAAAGTTTACATCAGGATTTTTATTTACCTTTGTAGGGGGAGCTGTTTCATAACAGTCCAAACTATAAAAGTGTGTTACTTTATCTACAATGGATGTATAGTACATTGTTGCCGTAGATACTGGAAAGGAAATGTTATAGTTAAAGCGATTTCTCCAATAATTGGGTCTACAACAGGAAGAGTACAAGGTACATTGTGATAGTCAAAGTGCAATTGATCTGAGCAAGAATTCCATGTACCATTCTCGTACAAAACACATTGATGTCCGGTATCAGTGGATATGAGAAGTGATGGAAAACCAACTAATGAAGCTGGTGAAGATTCACACGGACAAGAATCCTTCTGACATGATGACCAAGGTTGTCACCGAAGACAAATTGGAAGTTTACAAGAATCTGACCGGGATGGACTTCAAGTAAGAAGTCAGTTATCCATATGGGCGTAGAGGGGGAGAATTGTTAACTCCAACCCACATAGAGTAGTTGGAGGTTGGAGGTTGGGTCTCCAAGTCAAGAAGGAAGAGGAAGTTGGCAGTTGGCAACCCAATAACTCCTTTCACTTCACTTTGTTCCCTCTTTTCTATGTATAAATAGAGGCTGAAAGGAAGAGAAGAATAACACAAAAAAAAAAAAAGAAAACACAGAGTGTATGTATCTGTGAGGTGAGAGTTCTATAGAAAGAGTAAGATGTAAGTGTTGTACAACTCCTTTCGGGAAAAAATTCTATAATGGATATCTTTCTCGTGGATGTAGGCTATTATCGAACCACATAAATCTCTTGTGTTTTTTTTTATGTGTAATTGATTTCTAGAGTGCCTTGATCCTAACACACCAAACCTTCGTTGTTCGACTTTAACACATCAGAGGGAAGAAGTATTGCTCGATTTATGGCAACCCTCTGAGCTTCGAGACGGTGGTGATGCTCCTTGAAGTATCGCTCAATCAACCGAAAGACATCGTCAATGGTGGCAGAGTTGAGCTTTTGGGGATCGGAGAAAGATGAGAGAGAAAGAGAAAGAGAGCCAACTGACCACAGCGGAGGATGGGGCGGTGGGGAAGATGGAGGCGCAGGTGAGGCAGAGGGTGAAAGGTGGACGGCGGCGATCGACGGAGAGTTGACAGAAAAATAGGGAGAAAAGAGAGAGAGACGGTTTGTGGGCTGCTGGCCAGGTTTGGTTTGTATATAGCATAGATTGGTCATTTTATCTAAACTTAAGTGTTTGAGCAGCTAGACTTCTAGTCAAACAAAATTTGAAATTAAATTTATGGAGCGAGTACTCTCATCAAAAACTTGAATGAGATTCTATTTGGATTCGAATTTGAAATCAAACCATAATAATCTTAGAATTAAATCAAATTGAACCATGAAAATGTAGTACAGCTGGCTTTAAAACCACAGTTCTTAGGCTTCGTTTGGGAAGAAGGATTGGAGCTATTTTAGTCATATAAAAACAAAATAATATTTTTAGTTCAATAAGACAAAACATCACATCCAACTCATAATCATTACATTCTTTATTTCATAAAAAGTAAAAAAAACCAAAAAAATCCTTCCCAAACGAGACTTTTTAGCCCCAGACTAAAATAGCCAAAAAACCAACTCACTTCCCAAACGAACCCTTATTAACTTTGTCTTTGTTTACAATATAATCACAATATGTCATCATTTTACAAACAATAATTAGTTAAAACTAATTCTGTTATTGCACAAGCACGTAAAAAATATAAAAAAAAAAACGGGGTTAAGCAACTTATGAATATTTAAGATAGTAATTGGACATTCGAATGTTTACAATAAATAACAAATTATATATATATATATATATATATAAATAATCAGGTCCAGTTCGGTTTCTAATTATAACAATAACTATAAATCACGAACTGAATCGTGAAGTACAGTTCACTTATTTTAAAAATCAAAATTGAATCATGTATTAAAAAATCAAAACAAATTATACAATTAGGTCCTATTTGCAATTTATTCGATTTTTTTCCTGAGTTCAATATGTCACCTTTTTACAAACAATAATTATTTAAAACTAATTTTGTTATTATACAGTAACACATATGTAAGAAAAAAAGGTCTTTTAACTTATGATATTCGAATGTTTTCAACAAATAACAAATTACACACACACACATATATATATATATATATTTAAATAGTCCAGTTCAATTTCAAATCATAACCATAACTATGAATCACGAACATAATCATGAAGTATGATTCACCTATTTTTAAAAATCAAAATTGATCTGTGTGTTAAAAAATAAAATCAAATTATACAGTTTGATTTTGTTTGCGATTTATTCAATTTTTCTATTCAGTTCACTATCCCTCATTTCCTGTCATTCAAATTGAGGAGTTGCCAAACATGGCTGTTACCTCGAAGGTCCCGTTTGGCAAGTTAGGTTGGGGTTAAAATAGTCAACAAGCTAAAACACCTAATCACATTCCTCCTATTTGTACTCTAAAAAGTAGGTTGGGCACCCAATTTAATGATATTTTTTATTAGTATTTAGTCCTTATTTAAAATGACTAAAAAGTACTTGACTTTGGAAAAAGCGTACATAAAAGTGTTTTGAACACCCCACTTATCATCAGCCCGTCATTTTTTCTTTTCTCTTCTATTTTGCATCTTCATACCCAACCCTAACCCAACATTATTTACTTTAATACATCATTATTGCATTATATTTCATACTGAAATCAACAATGGACAATAAATAAGATGTTTTCAAGCAATTTTCTATAGAGAAAGTAAGTTTTTAATTGTTGTTCATTGTTTTTTGTAGGTTGATTTTCCGAATTGATTCAAAACTGAGTATTTGAACAAACTTCATAGGTTCGGAATTAAGTATTCAGACAAATATATTTTGTTCGGTACTAAGTATCCATACGAAACAGTTGAAACCAATTTTCTTATGTTCAACATTGAGTATCCGAACAAACTTTATAAGTTCGGAATTAAGTATTTAGAAAAATATATTTTGTTCGGCACTAAGTATCCATATGAAACAACTGGAACCAATTTTCTTGCGTTCAACACTGAGTATCCAAACAAACTTCATAGGTTTAGAATTAAATATCTAGACAAATATATTTTGATTCCTTGAGTGGAAGATCTTCGTCTTGGATGAACTTAGAATCTCTTTTCGTCGATTGAAATTTCAGAGACCCCAAATGTGGTTTAATTTTGTTCCTCTGTTTATAGGTAATGGGGTGTACAAAGGAGATTTGTACAAGGTTTTAAGGTTATTAGGATTATGGTAGATATTATTTGGGGTATTCAAACAAATAAATAAAATTTAAAATTTATTATTGGGGCGCTCAAAGTAATATGGTGTTTGAGAGGGTAATTTACGTGAGTAAATTGGGCCGATCTAAGTCCATTCTTAAGCATTTGGGCCGAGCTATTGACTGGGGTAGGAGCTACAATAGCCCCGTCCTGGGCTATCCAGGCACCAAGCCACTTAGAAGTGTCTCCAGAGCCTTGACCGCGCTATCTAGAGCTGAGTCCCAAGGCAGACCAAGGTGATAACAAGTAAAAGGGTCGAGATGAGTATAGCTCGACATTGGGCCCACTTGCAGTGATGATTACCACGACTCTACCCAGAGTAGCGTGGGGCCAAGGAAGCTCCGTTGAATGTAGTATCAGCCGAGGTAAAAGGTCTAAGCCATCTCACTTGGCTTAGTGAGTAAGGTGTTATCAGAATAGGCATTATCCTTGGGAGTGTGATTCTTAGGAGGACTCTGCTAAGAAGAGTTAGAGTCTTATTAAGATTGTGTCAGGCATAACCTATAAAAGCTCATGATGGGACTTATGCACATGTATTGCAATTCTTACTCTCAATTACACAGAGCTTTTTGTGTCTATTGTCTAATCACTGACTTAGGCATCGGAGAGGTTTCCGGCACACCCCCGTCGGCTAGCTCACGTTTGTGTTTTCAGGTAGTAAAGCGACGACGTTTGGAGGAGTGCAAACTTGGTCAACAGGATTATACGAGAAGATTATTCTATGCTCGTACAATGCCCAACTTACTTTTTAAGGTGCAAATATAAGACTCTTTTCCCTCTCTCTAATTTTTTGGGGAGATTTACGTGCAAGTCCTAATAAGTGGACCATAAGTTCAATAAGGTCTACAATAATTAATGTTTTTTTTCATCAAATACTATTAAAAAATGTCACTAATTATTAATTTTCAGTAATAGTTTGAAAATTATCACAAAAACTATTACTAATTATAAGTTTTAACGTCACTTTAAAAGAATCGTTACAAAAAAGCTACTAATTTTTAACTTTCATCAATAGTTTAAAATTCTTGTCACAGAAAAACATCACTAATTGTAAGTTTTAATGACAATTTATAAAAATTGTGACAAAAAACTACTTATTGTTAATTTTTAGCAACATATACAAAAAATGGTTACAAAAATTATTTTTAGTAACAATTTTACTAAGATTTATTTTTAATAGGATTTGATAAAAATTAAATTTAGGGAAAATTAGTCTAATGTCCTTATTCTATTTTTAGTAATAGAAAGGGTCCACAATATTATTTTTTGATGTCTAAGGTCCTTAAACACATACCCATATATCAGATCAGTGAAATTTGACTCTCTCTCTTTCTCTCTTTCTGATCTTCAACAAAATATACAAACAAATCCAGAATAGAGACCACATAAATGAAAGAACCAAACTTTGTGATAGTATCTGAAACTATTCTCACCTTCTTTCCCGGTGCCGTCAAAAGAAGATGAGGAGGAAAAGAGGAGACAACAGCGATAGTGAGAGAAGAAGAGCGCGAAGAGGAGCGAGAACCAGCTAGGGTTTGGGCTTTCTTACCACTTTATGAATAATTCCAAATCTCTCAGTCCTTGTGGTCCCTCAAAATAATTTTGTTATATTATTTTCCAAATTTGAACAAATAATCATATTTCATCAAAGAAAATACTTTATTCTGATTCTGCACGAGCTTGTTTTGAAAATATACAAAATATGCACAGAGTTGGGACATAGATTTAGCAAAGAAGGTGTTTAATGAAATGCCAAGGAGAGAATGTCTAAGGTTCCTCAAATTAATCCAGATAAGTTTCAATCTAAATCAGAAAATTTCTCTAGACCAAACCAAAAAATTTCTCTGAACCAACCCAGAGAAAATTGAGTTCAACACAGAAAATTCAATCCAAACCAGAGAATTTATCTGGACCAACCCAATTTTCTCTGAAGCAGAGCACTAGTCCATTCCAAAACCAAAGAATTTCTCTGGACCAACTTAGAGAAAATTAAATTCAACCAAGAGAAAATTCAGTCCAAACCAGAGAATTTCTCTGGACCAATCCAATTTTCTTTGAAGCAAAGCACTAGTCCTTAATGTTGTCTAGAGAAATTTGGAATTTTCTCTGTGATTTGTCCAGATAAATTCTCTGGAACTAATTTTCTCTGGATAAGCAAAATATTATAAAGTATAACATACCTCACTAATGATATATGTTCACCAATTCGGACCTTTTGCAAACATTCAGAAGTGATAATTTTGAATTTAGGAACAACAGTCTGCGGTCACCTAGTATGGAGAAAAAAAAGTGCATAATGAAGTGTGATTCCACATTCCATGTTCAAGTTACTACATTTCTTTCCCAAATTTAGTTACCAAGCCTAAAATAAAATTTTTAATTCATTTACTGTAAGTATCACAAACAAGTATATTTGTGCACACATGACATACATCTATCTACTTATTACCATGGTTAGCTATGCATAATTTACACCACAACCATCATAACACAATGGCAATTAATGATGGCATAGAATTTTAAAGGTGTGAACTGTTAGATTTGAATCTAAAAAATAAAAGAAATAATTTCTGCTCTTCTTTCCCTTCCCCTCATATCCTGGGCTTTAATTAGAATATTGCTCATCAGAAATAAATAAATAAAAACTCATTCCCTCATCTGATACAACTTCAACCTTATAGCAATGCATTATTTCTAATTACAATGTCTGTACATGTGTTCATATACAACTTTGACAATGCAGATAATAAAGTGAGAAAGGTTTGACATCATATAAAAGTATTCATTTTTCACCCACTAATTGTATTCCATTTCTCAGTATAACAGTTAATCGGTATTTTAGTTTTTTCCTACTCCATTTAACTTCATAAAGATCCCACTAAGCAATTATAGGAAGTTCGATGAATAACACTATCATCATATTTAACCCCTATTTAATATGCTACATTTTATTATGAAGTGTCCTGATTATAATTTGAGAACTAAAAAACGATCAATATGACCAAAACTACTATCCAGAGAAAATTGAGTTCAACCCAGATAAAATTGAATCCAAATTAGAGAATTTCTTTGGACCAACCCAATTTTCTTTGAAGTAGAGCACTAGTCCAGTCCAAAACCAGAGAATTTCTCTGGCCAATTTTCTCTGAAGCAGAGCACTGGTCCAGTTCAAAACCAAAGAATTTCTCTAGACCATAGAATTTCTCTGGACCAATCCAATTTTCTCTAAAGCAGAGCATTAATCCTCATTGTTGTTCAGAGAAATTTGGAATTTTCTCTGTGATGTGTCCAAAGAAATTTGAAATTTTCTCTGTGATTTGTTCAGAGAAATTCTCTAGATCGAATTTTCTCTGGATCGATGTTGAGGGACCTTAGATATTATGAAAATATTAAGTATCCTTTATGCTATAAAATCTTAATACTAGGGGCCTTAAAAAAAATCCCTTAAATTTAACTATAGATCTATTGATAATTTACCTAATTTTTTACATATTTTTTCATAAAAAGTTTATTAAAAAAAAAAAAAAAAAAACCTATTATCAAGCACCTAGTGTTATTTTCACAAAAAAATCAAGGTAGCATACTGCAATTTAACTTTTAGCCTCTCACCCTCGAGCCTTTCTCCCTACATAATAACCACCAGTCCTCACTCTCTCTCATCGCTCTGCTACTTTCCCGCCACTTTCTCACTCTCCTCTCTCTCTCTCTCTCTCTCTCTCCTCTGCAAAGCTTCAAGATGTTGTGGGTCGACAAGTACCGCCCAAAAACCCTAGACAAGGTCTTGGTACACGAAGATGTTGCCCAAAATCTCAAGAAATTGGTACACTTTTTTCTTCTTACCCTTTTCTCATGTATATGTATATGGTGATTTGTTGCTAAATTTTTTTGGATATCGGTTTTGATTTCAGTTGAATTGTTCTTGTGTAGGTAGCAGAGCAAGATTGTCCCCATTTGTTGTTCTATGGTCCTCCTGGTTCAGGCAAGAAAACCCTAATCATGGCCCTACTCAGACAGATGTTCGGACCCGGTGCCGAGAAGGTCCTTCATTGTTTTTTGTTTATTATTGTTCTCTGTATTTTATCATCAATTTGGAATTTTGTGAATATTTATATTATTTTTATTGATTTTATTGACTGCATTATGTGCAGGTTAAGGTAGAGAATAAGACCTGGAAAGTCGATGTAAGTTTTTTTTTTCGTTTTGTGTACATGTGTCTAATTTTTTTTTTTTTTTTTTGAGTAAAAGATATCGAGTGTTCCAATGGAGAATTTTGAATTTTCATCAAAGCATTGGTCCACCGGCGATATCTGGCTGGTTGGCCAGCCAGTGTAAATTGCCCAAATTCTGAAACAGACTTTCTACAGTAAATTGCAAGGAAGTGGACAACCGGCCGGTTGGCTGGTGCTCCTGACATCCTCAATTTGAGGAAAAGTTTAAGACATCCTCAATTTGACACTGGTTTGATGTTAACATTGGAGCGCCAAAATTGGACTTTTTTCATCGAATTTAAATTTGATAAAAGAAAAGAGTAAGAGTTGGAGACCGTTTAAGGGGAAAAAAACAAAAAGAAGTCTTCTTTGTTAGGATTTGTAGGTCTAAATTTTTTTAATATAGGGTGTTTGCATGTACGTTAATTGAAAAATCTAATTTTCCCCTTCTTTTGTTTTTATGTGGTGTCTGAGGAAAATGAGGAAAGGAAGAAAAAATAATGACATTGTATCTTTTGGTTAATGTTGTTTGTTCTGCATTTTATTGAATTGTTGCCAACATTAACTGTTGTAGTAGGGTTGGTTGGCTGAAGGCCTGTATTTTCTTTGAAGATCCATTAGTCCAATTGATTTTCTTCACCCGCATTTCCTTGGCAACCAAACGGGTCATTAAAAGAATGACAAGCTTTCATGTTTTAATTAATAGGCTACCATCATTTCTTATATGAGTAGAGTTACTTGAACACCAAATGTTACTTTTTTCCACCCCTTTTTTTGGACCCAGATGCTTCAGAGGTTTTTTTGGTGCATCATTTTAATCAAGTTTATGTATGGGAAAAAAATAAAACTGTTACCGCAATTGTCTTGATTCTTCTTGTATCTAGCATTAGCAGTATCTGGATTCTTGGACTGTTTGATATTATTGTCGTCTTCATTGGCTCAAGTCATCTTGACAAAGTCTTGTCTCAAGTACTTGGGTTCGTCTTGATGGCTGTCTTTTATAATTCCTTTTCAGGCTGGAAGTAGAACTATTGATTTAGAGCTTACAACATTAGCAAGCACATACCATGTGGAACTCAATCCCAGTGATGCAGGGTTTCAGGATAGATATATTGTTCAAGAGATAATTAAAGAAATGGCAAAGAACAGACCAATAGACACGAAAGGGAAGAAAGGGTTCAAAGGTAACTCTGTCAATTGCTCTTTACATCTAACTTATGTCGTGTGCTCTTGTTTTTGTACTCATCTAATTGGTATCAGTATATGGACAGATCAGTGTTATCAGAAATACTAATACGTAGTGATTTATGTTTTGGAATGCATGTTCCAAAACATGGTATACTT
The DNA here is from genome assembly GCF_055761805.1 of Camellia sinensis. NCBI lineage: Eukaryota > Viridiplantae > Streptophyta > Magnoliopsida > Ericales > Theaceae > Camellia > Camellia sinensis. Next base: position 70,352,814 of record NC_138972.1, read on the forward strand.
TTGTGCCCAAAATGGTAAATTTAAGCGATCCAAAGTGATCCCAAATTTTTTTTCCCAATATATTTCCTTAAAATGAAAAAAATAAAATATAATAGACTAAAATCTGAGGAGAGTGCGGTTTTGGCAGTATAAAAACATAAAAAATGGTCATAATGTTCATAGAAATGTGTTGTTATTATATAATTAATTTGAAAAGAAAAAAACAAAAACTTAAATTTTATTTGAATGTCAAATTGTTGGAAGAAAATTACTCTAGAAGTACTCTAAATTATGATAGTGTAATCTATATGCTTCTGTCCCTATCATTTCGCATTTTAGAGCATGTGCTATTGTGCATGCGCGTAACTTTTCTGTGCTAATGATATGTTGTGCTCTGCTATTTAGTATTGGTGCTGAATGAGGTTGATAAACTCTCGAGAGAAGCTCAACATTCTCTTCGACGAACAATGGAGAAATACAGTTCTTCATGCAGGCTGATTCTGTGTTGTAATAGTTCTTCAAAGGTTACTGAAGCAGTCCGTTCTCGTTGTCTGAATGTGCGGATAAATGCACCAACAGAGGAACAGGTTTGTAAATCTATATAAATTGAGTAGTGATTGTCTCTTGATCAGCTTAGTATAGATGAAAGCACCATACATAACCAAAAAAAAAAAAGAAGCATTAATAGATTATCATATAACATTTGTCAGATACACTTTGACACTTCTTGTTCTTTCCTCATGAAAGCTGCCACTGCATTGCTTAAGGGTAGTGCTAAAATTCCAAAAAAAAAAATATCAGGGCAGTGTATGCATGTATCAATCATAGACGCAAAACAAAATTCTTTCAAAGCACCATCTTTAGGGGTTTTAACTGCTAATTGTGATTCTATATCATTTTCTTTCATGCCCCATCCAAGTAATTATCTGGAAATTATTCATGCCAGATTGTAAAAGTGTTGGAGTTTGTTGGCAAGAAAGAAGGGCTGCAAGTTCCAACTGGATTTGCTGCCCGTATAGCAGAAAAGTCAAATCGGAGTTTAAGGAGAGCTATTTTGGCATTTGAGACTTGCCGTGTTCAACAGTTAAGCTCCATTATAACTCTGATTGATGTCTAGTAGTTTCATCAAATTTATGGCTTCTTATTCTTCTCTCTAGTTTGAGGTAATTTCGGTCACATAAATTGTTCCTGATATCTGTGCTCTTCTCTAACAATGTTAATGTGGCTATAGGTATCCTTTTACAAGTAACCAAGCCATACCTCCAATGGATTGGGAGGAATATGTTTCTGAGATAGCATCAGACATAATGAAAGAGCAGAGCCCTAAAAGGTTTGTTACCAGTGCATTTTCATGAAAATGCTTTAAAATTTGTTGAAACATTCTACCTTTATAACCCTTTGAATTGGATGTTTATACAGAATTTAAGTTCTAAACTAGCCCTTATTTTTACTCCTGTTGAATGATTCTTTGAAAGCATAAAATATGTTTTATTTTAATTTGAAGAAATTCTGGCATTCTAGTTGTAAAATTTGAATGGATGTGAGCCATTCGATGGTTCGAAACTAATAATAGACTTACAAAGTAGCATGGATCAGAAGCAATGATAATGTCTATCAAACGATTCAAACCATTGGAAAGTATTGGCACTAATTATTTTAGGGACTATGTCTACAACCTTTCCTTCCGCATGGTGGGGCCCACTCTTGTGAAAGAACACTGTGGATATAGCCCCACCATTATTTAATTGACATTTAACTTGGGAAGCATGAATACGGATACAAGATACGTATATGATACAATAGAGATACAACAATACGACAAAACCTAAAAAAATAAGATACGTGTACGGCTAGGATACATTTGTAAAAAAATATTTTTTTAAAAATTATTAGCAGTAAGTTACACATAAGCTCAAGAATGTTGAGAAATCACACTGTAATTTCATAATGTAAAATACTAATCTATGAGAATTAGGAATTATTTTGAGCCAATACCTAGTTTAATTTAATTTTTAATATGTTTTGCAAATATTTCATTTTAATATCAAGTCTACTATGTTTATATTACAATATTAAAACAATTCACAACTTCTCCATATGTTTTTCCCTTTTGCACTAGTAAAAAATATTGTATGTAAGTTTATTTGTTTATTTATTGATATTTACATTTACAATTATAAGATATATCGAAAAAAAAAGAAAAGAAGATATGCATGATACAATAAGTCTATATGTCTATTTGACAGATTCTATTACTTTAATTCGTTGTGTTCTTGTCAAAGCACTAAGCAAAGTATTGAAAAAAATATTTTTGTATTCATCCTCACAATTATTATAATGCTATGCAAGAAATGATACAATTTTAATTTTGTAAAATATGTGATTTGGAGTATCTGATACATCAAATTAAGTATTCGATACTTCAAAATTAATAAAAAATTAATTAAAAAATATCCGATACTTTTAAGAACTATATGATATGCTAGGAAGCATGGATATGATACGATACAGATATGGCGATACGGCAAAATCTAAAAAAATAGGATACGGGTACGGCTAGAATACATTATAAAAAAATATTTAAAAAAAAAATATTACTAGTCAGTTGCATTTGAGCTTAAGAATGTTAAGAAACTATACTATAATTTTATAATGCAAAAAACTAATCTTTAAGAATTTGGTATTAATTTAAGTCGGTGACTAGTTTACTTCTTTTAATTTTTATTAGGTCACTTAGAAAATATGAAGAAGAAGAACTCCGAAAATATGAGGAAGAAGGAATATATTTCAGTTATATTCAAAACTTCTTATCTTACAAGACCAAATGACACTCCTTATATAGGAGATATTACAAACATCATCATAACCCATTATATGCCACTTACATATTATATATTACCACTATCTACCACTATCATATTATATACATGCCACTATCTACCACCAACACCACTATCATATTCTATACATGCCACTATCTACAACCAATACCACTATCATATTCTATACATACCACTATCTACCACCAACACCACTATCATATTCTATACATGCCACTATCTACCACCAACACCACTATCATATTATATGCATGAACACAATTTCCAGCACTCCCCCTCAAGCTGGTTTGAAGATATCTTCCATAGCCAGCTTGCTAGTCAGCTTATCAAATTGCTTCTTGTGTAGTCCCTTCGTTAGCACATCAGCTAATTGTTCACCTGTTGGAAGGTAGGTCATACAGATTATGCCAGCATTGATTTTCTCCTTGATGAAATGTTTATCCACTTCTATATGTTTGGTGCGATCATGTAGAACTGGATTATGAGCTATAGATATAGCTGCTTTGTTGTCACAATAGACCTTCATAGGTGTCGGGTGAGAAAGCTTTAATTCTTCAAGAATTCTTTTAATCCACATTACTTCACAGATTCCATGGGCAACAGCTCTGAACTCTGCTTCTGCACTACTTCTAGCTACCACATTCTGTTTTTTACTCCGCCAAGTAACTAGGTTCCCACCTACAAAGGAGCAGTATCCGGATGTTGATCTCCTGTCTGTAACACTTCCTGCCCAGTCTGCATCTGTGTATATTTCAACTTGAAGATGTCCATGTTTCTTGAATAGTAAGCCTCTCCCTGGAGTTCCTTTCAAATATCTTAAGATCTTATAAACGGCCTCAAAGTGCTCTGCCCCTGGTGAGTGCATGAACTGACTTACCATGCTGACTGCAAAGGCAATATCAGGCCGCGTATGAGACAAGTAAATCAATTTCCCTACAAGTCGCTGATATTGTTCTCTCTCTTTGACTTCTTCAGCCTTAGCAGCTTGTAACTTCAAGTTAGGCTCGATCGGAGTCTCCGCCATCTTACAACCAAGCATACCTGTTTCTCCAAGGAGATCAAGAACATATTTTCTCTGATTAACGAATATACCTTCCTTGGATCTTGCAAATTCCATTCCGAGGAAATACTTGAGGGCTCCCAGATCCTTAATGTGAAATTCTTTTGCGAGTTTCTCTTTGAGGGCTGCTAACTCTGCTTCATCATTACCAGTTAAAATGATGTCATCAACATAAACAATCAAAATTGCAATTTTACTGTTTTTTGAATGTTTATAAAATATTGTGTGATCTGCTTGACTCTGCGAGAAGCCACAACTGATAACTGCCTTCCCAAAGCGTTCAAACCACGCTCTTGGTGATTGTTTGAGTCCGTATAATGACTTGTTCAATCTGCATACTCTGTCACTTCCAAGTCTCTGCTCAAATCCCGGCGGTAGGCTCATGAACACCTCCTCTTCAAGATCACCATTGAGAAATGCATTTTTAATGTCAAGTTGATGTAGAGGCCAATCTGAATTTACTGCAAGAGATAACAGTACTCTGATGGAATTTATTTTAGCAACAGGAGCAAACGTCTCCTGATAGTCGATCCCATAAGTTTGAGTGAAGCCTTTAGCTACCAGTCTCGCCTTGTATCTCTCAACGCTTCCATCTGCGTTACATTTTATCGTAAACACCCATTTACACCCAACTGTTTTCTTGTCTTTGGGTAGATCAACTATCTCCCAAGTACCACTTCTTCTTAAAGCATTCATCTCCTCCATGACTGCTAATTTCCAATTCGGATCATCCAATGCTTCCTGTATATTCCTTGGAACAAACAAGTGTGAAATCCTAGATGTGAAAGCTCTATGGTTTTTAGACAGTCTTTGATAGGAGAGGTAATTTGCAATAGGATGTTTAATGCAATTTCGGACACCTTTCCTAATTGCTATAGGTACATCAAGGTCGGAAATAGAAGGAATAGGATTACCTAAAATTTCGATGCCAGAACTCGGGTGGACATTCGGGTCATTAGGATGGACATTCGGGTCATTATTCCTCAGATGAAATCGCTTCCTAGTATAAACCTGAAGCTCAGGATTTAGATCATTTTGTAGTACTTCTCCCCCTAAACAAGAATCTTCTTGACTAGGCACCATAGAACTTGGTTCTCCTAAGTGATCATTATCAGACAGATGTGATTTTTGTGTAGGATAAATGACATTGGGGAGTGGGATAGAAATATCCCAAAAACGGTCTTCTACTCCACTTGTCTCCCCCTGAAGAGAAGTGTTGGGGAAATAGGATTTTGTTTCCACAAATGACACATCCATACTCACATGAAATTTCTTGTTTTGAGGATCGAAGCACTTATACCCCTTTTTGTTTGAGGAATAACCCAAAAAAACACATTTTATAGCACGGGGGTCAAGTTTTGAACGAAATTGACTGGGAACATGAACATAGGCAGTACATCCAAAAACTTTGGCGGGTAAATCAGAAAACAACCTCGTGTCAGGAAAAAAAGTTTTGAGACAATCAAAAGGTGTTTTGTATGTTAACACCTTTGTAGGCATCCTGTTTATCAAATAAGAGGCTGTTAAAATTGCTTCACCCCATAAATATTTAGGAACATGCATGTAAAACATTATAGCACGTGCTACTTCAAGTAGATGTTTATTTTTTCGTTCTGCAATGCCATTTTGTTGAGGGGTATCCCGACATGTAGATTGATGAAAAATCCCATTTTTTTCCAAAAACTCACCCAACTGCTCATTGAAATATTCTGTTCCATTATCAGAATGTAAAATACCAATTTTGGTTTGAAATTGGTTTTCAATCATATTGTAAAAATTTGTGAATAAATTTTTCACGTCAGATTTTTTATTCATCAAATAAATCCAACATAAGCGGGTATGGTCATCAATAAATGTAACAAACCATCTTTTACCAGAAAGAGTAGTGATTTTAGAAGGGCCCCAAACATCACTATGAATCAAATAAAAAGGTTTTGAAGCCTGGTAAGGTTTTGGCAAATAAGTAGAGCGATGAAATTTTGCAAAAATGCAACTTTCACAATGAAAAGAAGAACAATCAATCCCTTTAAATAATTCTGGAAATAAATGTTTCAGATAAAGAAAACTAGGATGTCCTAGCCTATAGTGCCATAGCATTATTTTTTCTCGAACAGAGATTGAACTGGTACTATTAAAGCTCTGAGCTTTTTTATTACTAACAGGTACTTCATCAAAGTAGTAAAGACCTTCAAGCATCCTAGCACGCCCAATCATCATCCCCGAGTTCTGGTCCTGAAATTCACAATGGGATTCAAAAAATGTAACACGACAATTAGAATCCTTAGATAGTTTACTGACAGACAAAAGGTTACAGGCTAAGTTGGGGACGTGAAGAACAGCATTGAGATTAATTTTCTCAGTTAGTTTAATAAATCCTTTTCCTGCAATAGGTGAAAAACTACCATCGGCTATTCTGATTTTGTCATGACCAGAACAAGGGAAATAGGTACTAAATAAATGGGAAAAACTAGTCATGTGATCGGAGGCACCGGAATCTATGATCCACGGAGAGAAGTTTAGGCAAGAGAAGGCTTTAGAATTTCTACCTGTTTGTGCCAACAAAACACTAGGAGTACCGGTTGAGGAGTTGGATTTTATCAGCTTTAAGAGTTGATCAATCTGCTCTTTGTTGAAGGGACCTGAATCGGCTTCATTAGCGGTAGGAAAGCCACGATTCTTCTCTCCTTGTTTGCTGCTTTTCCAGTTGACAGGTTTGCCATGAATCTTCCAACACGTTTCGCGTGTATGGCGAGGCTTGTTGCAAAAATCACACCAGACCCGTGGCTTATCATCAAACCTGCGCTGGTAATTTGCAGCCTTGTTGGCCGCAGCATCGCTAATTAAAGCAGAAATTTCAATTGATTCACCATTACCTTTTTTCTTAAGCATGACGCTCCTTCGGCTCTCTTCCCTTCTGACTTCAGCAAATACTTCGCCAATGGATGGGAGAGGAGGTCTGCCAATAATTCTTCCTCGCACTTCATCGAACTCAATGTTGAGGCCGGCAAGAAACTTGTAAATACGGCTGTCTTCCACAGTTTTCTTGTGGTGGTTGCAGTCGTCAACCGATTTCCATTCGTATGTGTTGAAGATGTCAAGATCCTGCCACAACCTTTTCAACGAATTGAAATATTTGGTGACGGAATCATCTCCTTGACGAATCTCTCCCAACTTCAAAGTTAATTCGAAAACTTGAGATTGATTTCCTAGGTCAGAATACATCTGACTAACATTATCCCACAATTCTTGTGCAGTAGTATAGCACATGTAATTAGAGCTTATATCCTCCTCCATGGAATTGACCAACCATGTCATAACCATGGAGTTTTCAGCGTCCCAATTGTCGAACAACGGATCATTAACAGCAGGAGCCTTCTTGTCACCAGTGATGTAACCGATCTTTCCTTGCCCACGGATATACATCCGGACAGATTGTGACCAGCGGAGAAAATTATCACCATTTAGGCGGATGGTGGTGATTTGGACAGAGTGAGAGTTGGACGTTTTCACCGGAATGGCAGCGGCAGGGGTTGAAGTGGTTCCGGACGTGACTTCCGACATGGCTATGACGGTTTTAGGGCTGCTGTGTTTTTTGTTGCTCTGATACCAACTTAGAAAATATGAAGAAGAAGAACTCCGAAAATATGAGGAAGAAGGAATATATTTCAGTTATATTCAAAACTTCTTATCTTACAAGACCAAATGACACTCCTTATATAGGAGATATTACAAACATCATCATAACCCATTATATGCCACTTACATATTATATATTACCACTATCTACCACTATCATATTATATACATGCCACTATCTACCACCAACACCACTATCATATTCTATACATGCCACTATCTACAACCAATACCACTATCATATTCTATACATACCACTATCTACCACCAACACCACTATCATATTCTATACATGCCACTATCTACCACCAACACCACTATCATATTATATGCATGAACACAATTTCCAGCAAGGTCTTACAAATATTTCATTTTAATATCAAGCTTAATATGTTTATATTACAATAGTAGAACAACGATATTTAATTTAATTTTACTTTATAATTCTTACTTTCTATGTAGTTATAAGAGACGTGCATGATACAATAAGAATAAGTCCATTTGGCAAATTATATTACTTTAATTCACTATGTTCTTCTTATCAAAGAACCAAGCTAACCAAACCAAACCAAACCAAGTCTTAAGTCCCATTAAATGAGGTCGGTTACATGAATTCTTCTTCTCCACACGGCCCTATCAAAGGCCATTTCGTTAATCAAATTAAGTAAATCTATATCTCTATTTACAACGCTAACTAACGTTAATCTAGGCCTACCCTGTCTCCTAACACTCTCGTCTACCGTTACAGCATCGCATCTCTTCATTATTGTCTCTGTTGGTCTCTATTGAATGTGACCAAACCATCTCAATCGATTCTCTCTCAACTTATCTTCTATCGGTGCTACTCTTACTCATTCTCAAATACACTCAATGCTAATTCTGTCTTGTCTAGTTTTGCCACACATCTACCTTAGCATCCTCATCTCAGCCACATTCATCTTATCTACATGTTGTTTCTTGGTTGTCCAACATTCCGTCCCATATAACATCACTGGTCTAATAGTCGTTCTATAGAACTTACATTTTAGTCTAGTGGGTATTCATTTATCGCACAATACCCCAGATGTACTTCTCCACTTACACCATCCCGCCTTAATCCTATGGGCCACATCCACATCAATCTCCCCCTTTGTTGTGACAGTTAACCTTAAATAACGAAAATGTTCACTTTTAAGCAATTCTTGGTTCTCAATCTTCATTTCTCTTCTGTTTTCATTGTTACTGTTACTAAATTTACACTCCATGTACTCTGTTTTAGTTATGTTTATTCGAAATCCTTTAGATTCAAGAGTTTTTCTCAAAATCTCCGACTTTGTGTTAACTTCTTCTTAGTCTCATCCACTAACACAATATCGTCTACAAAAAGCATACACTATAGCACGTTATCTTGAATATTTCTCGTCAACTCATTCATAACTAAAGTAAAAAGATAAGGACTTAAGGTAGATCCTTGGTGTAACCCTACAGTGATAGGAAATTCATTTGTCTCTACAGTAGGCGATCTAATAGTGGTTACTACCCTTTCATACATGTCCCTAATCACATCAATGTAACATTTTGTCACCCATTTCTTCTCTAACACCCACCATATTATATTCCGGGGCATTCTATCATATGCTTTCTGAAGGTTGATAAACACCATATGAATGTTTCTTTTCTTTTCTTTTCTCTATATTTTTCTATTACTCTCCTTAAAAGATAAGTAGCTTGCATTGTTGACCTGCTAGGCATAAACCCAAATTGATTCTCTGACACCTCTGTTTTATCTCGCAATCGGCGTTCCATCACCCTCTCCCACACTTTCATTATATGACACATTAGCTTGATTCCTCTATAGTTGTTGCATTTTTGGATATCTCCTTTATTCTTATAAATTGGCACTAAAATACTCTTCCTCCACTCATCTGGCATGTTTCTAGTCAACAAAATTTTGCTAAACAACCTAGTCAACCAAGCAACCTTTTTTTTACCCAAACACTTCCAAGCTTCAATAGGGATATCATCGGGTCCTAAAGCTTTATTTGATTTAATCTTCTTAAGTGCAATCTCCACTTCAAAGTTATTAATCATGCGATAGAACTTATAGTCTTGGTTTATCATATTATTGGCTATTTCTTTCCCTATTGCCGTACTTCCATGTTCTTCATTTAATAGTTTTTCAAAATAGTTCTTCCATCTTTTCTTAATCTCTTCATTCTTCACCAATACCTATGAAGCACGGGTACTCCAAAAATAGTGCCGTACGAGTACCGGGTACTTACCGGGTGCGGGTACGCGTACCGGTACGGCGGTACGCGTACCGGGTACGGCAAAAGAGGGTCCGGTATGTTTGGCTTATTCGGGTACGGCATGGGTACGCCACGGGTACGCCATGGGTACGGCGTGGGTACGCCAAGGCCAATTTTTTTTATTTTTATTTATTTATTTATTTATTTATTTTTTCTGCCCTTGCAAATTAGCAATTATTATTTTTTTATTTTATTTTTTTTGGTGCCCTTGCAGATCAGTAATTTTGATGTTTCTCTGTTGTCCTGTTTGTCTGTATAAATTGTAGAAGCATATCAACAAATGATTTTAATGTTTTTAAAAAGCAATTTGAACCAAAAAAAATAACAAGGCCTATAAAGGGTAGTTCTGTGTATGACTATGCATTATGCTTTTGCTTTAGATCCTCCTATAATTTCTTTATAAAATCTTTAATCATAACAAACTTTTAAAGTTTATGCACAAAACATTAAAAATTGATACTGTATTAGTTGATTAGTAGTTGTTGGGAATGATGCAATTTTATGTATTATGCAAATTGCAATTGACAACCTGCACCAATTGAGAATTTTTTTTCCTTTATTGTTGGTAATTAACTTTAAATCTTTCTTTGGTCTCCTGTTATTTCTTTGGTCTCACCCTATAAAAATAGCAAATTGATGAGCAAAAAGAAAGATTTTAAAAATAAATTATGATCACAAATTCACAGTGCATAACATATCAAAGTGAGAGATTTCACAAATATTATTTTTAACGCTTAATGGTTTTAAATTATAGGAAAATGAGTAGTTCTTTTTTTAGTTTTGATAATTAATTTTAATTTGTAGGTTGGATCCTTTAATCAAAATTATATTTAAAAAAAATAAAAAAATATCGGCGTACCGTAGCCGTACCCGTATCGTACTTTTTTTGAGTTTTGCCGAATCGGCGTACCCGCACTCGTACCCGTACCGTACTCGTACCCGCACCCGTGCTTCCTTGACCAATACTTTAGAATTCTCACTCTTGATGCACTTAACTTGATTAAAATCTCTTGTTTTTCTTTCTCGTATCTTAGCAAGTTTGTATACTCTCTTCTCTCCCTCCTTACTATCTAGTCTAGTATATAGGTCATCATAAGCTTTCAACTTAGCCTCTCTCGCTACTTTTTTGATCTCTTTATTAGCCAATCTATAGCTCTTAAGGTTTTCCTCAGTTCTATCTTTCTGTCACTTTTTAAAGCACTCTTTTTTTGCCTTAACTACCACTTGAACCTTGTCCCTCCACCACTAAGTTTCCCGAGAGCTGGGTCCCGTCCCTTTCGATTCTCCAAGCTCTTCCCTTGAGATTCTCCTCATACAATTGGCTATCGAGTTCTACATAGTGTTAGCATCATCTTGCAAGTCTCAAGTGCTTTCATTATCCATTCTATTCATAAATATTTCTAGTTTATCCCCGTTTAGGTTCCACCATCTCGTCCTACGACGCCCACCGTTCTTCCTAGTTTGGTATTGCCCTCTAAAACATAAATCTAGTACCAAAATCCTGTGCTGAGAGGCCAGGCTCTCTCCAGGAATCACCTTACAATCATTGCATTTTAGGTGGTCTACTTTTCTCACTAAGAAGTAATCTATTTGGCTCTTAATTGACTCACTCTTAAAGGTTATCAAATGCTCCTCCCTTTTCTTATACATAGTATTGGCCACCACCAGGTCAAAAGCCAATGCAAAATCTAAGATACTTTCTGCAGCGTCATTTCTGTCACCAAAACTGTATCCACCATGCACTCTTTCATAGCCTAGTTTATCTATGCCTACATGGCCACTAAAATCTCCACCTATAATCAGGTTCTCTCCTATGGGTATCTCCTGTAAGATCTCATCCATTTGCTTTTGCTGGAAATTTGTGTATATAATAAGATAGTGGCATGTATATAATATGATAGTGGTATTGGTGGCAGATAGTGGCATGTATAGAATATGATAGTGGTGTTGGTGGCAGATAGTGGCATGTATATAATATGATAGTGGTAGATAGTGGTAATATATAATATGTAAGTGGCATATAATGGGTTATAATGATGTTTGTAATATCTCCTATATAAGGAGTGTCATTTGGTTTTGTAAGATAAGAAGTTTTGAATATAACAAAAATATGTTCCTTCTTCCTCATATTTTCGGAGTTCTTCTTCCTCATATTTTCTAAGTTGGTATCAAAGCAACAAAAAACACAGCAGCCCTAAAACTGTCATAGCCATGTCGGAAGTCACGTCCGAAACCACTTCAACCCCTGCCGCTGCCATTCCGGTGAAAACGTCCAACTCTCACTCTGTCCAAATCACCACCATCCGCTTAAATGGTGATAATTTTCTCCGCTGGTCACAATCTATTCGGATGTATATCCGTGGGCAAGGAAAGATCGGTTACATCACTGGTGACAAGAAGGCTCCTGCTGTTAATGATCCGCTGTTCGACAGTTGGGACGCTGAAAACTCCATGGTTATGACATGGTTGGTCAATTCCATGGAGGAGGATATAAGCTCTAATTACATGTGCTATACTACAACACAAGAGTTGTGGGATAATGTTAGTCAGATGTATTCTGACCTAGGAAATCAATCTCAAGTTTTCGAATTAACTTTGAAGTTGGGAGAGATTCGTCAAGGAGATGATTCCGTCACCAAATATTTCAATTCGTTGAAAAGGTTGTGGCAGGATCTTGACATCTTCAACACATACGAATGGAAATCGGTTGACGACTGCAACCACCACAAGAAAACTGTGGAAGACAGCCGTATTTACAAGTTTCTTGCCGGCCTCAACATTGAGTTCGATGAAGTGCGAGGAAGAATTATTGGCAGACCTCCTCTCCCATCCATTGGCGAAGTATTTGCCGAAGTCAGAAGGGAAGAGAGTCGAAGGAGCGTCATGCTTAAAAAAAAAGGTACTGGTGAATCAATTGAAATTTCTGCTTTAATTAGCGATGCTGCGGCCAACAAGGCTGCAAATTACCAGCGCAGGTTTGATGATAAACCACGGGTCTGGTGTGATTTTTGCAACAAGCCTCGCCATACACGCGAAACGTGTTGGAAGATCCATGGCAAACCTGTCAACTGGAAAAGTAGCAAACAAGGAGAGAAGAATCGTGGCTTTCCTACCGCTAATGAAGCCGATTCAGGTCCCTTCAACAAAGAGCAGATTGATCAACTCTTAAATCTGATAAAATCCAACTCCTCATCCGGTACTCCTAGTGTTTTGTTGGCACAAACAGGTAGAAATCCTAAAGCCTTCTCTTGCCTAAACTTCTCTCCGTGGATCATAGATTCCGGTGCCTCCGATCACATGACTAGTTTTTCCCATTTATTTAGTACCTATTTCCCTTGTTCTGGTCATGACAAAATCATAATAGCCGATGGTAGTTTTTCACCTATTGCAGGAAAATGATTTATTAAACTAACTGAGAAAATTAATCTCAATGCTGTTCTTCACGTCCCCAACTTAGCCTGTAACCTTTTGTCTGTCAGTAAACTATCTAAGGATTCTAATTGTCGTGTTACATTTTTTGAATCCCATTGTGAATTTCAGGACCAGAACTCGGGGATGATGATTGGGCATGCTAGGATGCTTGAAGGTCTTTACTACTTTGATGAAGTACCTGTTAGTAATAAAAAAGCTCAGAGCTTTAATAGTACTAGTTCAATCTCTGTTCGAGAAAAAATAATGCTATGGCACTATAGGCTAGGACATCCTAGTTTTCTTTATCTGAAACATTTATTTTCAGAATTATTTAAAGGGATTGATTGTTCTTTTTTTCATTGTGAAAGTTGCATTTTTGCAAAATTTCATCGCTCTACTTATTTGTCAAAACCTTACCAGGCTTCCAAACCTTTTTATTTGATTCATAGTGATGTTTGGGGCCCTTCTAAAATCACTACTCTTTCTGGTAAAAGATGGTTTGTTACATTTATTGATGACCATACCCGCTTATGTTGGATTTATTTGATGAATAAAAAATCTGACGTGAAAAATTTATTCACAAATTTTTACAATATGATTGAAAACCAATTTCAAACCAAAATTGGTATTTTACATTCTGATAATGGAACATAATATTTCAATGAGCAGTTGGGTGAGTTTTTGGAAAAAAGGGGATTTTTCATCAATCTACATGTCGGGATACCCCTCAACAAAATGGCATTGCAGAACGAAAAAATAAACATTTACTTGAAGTAGCACGTGCTATAATGTTTTACATGCATGTTCCTAAATATTTATGGGGTGAAGCAATTTTAAAAGCCTCTTATTTGATAAACAGGATGCCTACAAAGGTGTTAACATACAAAACACCTTTTGATTGTCTCAAAACTTTTTTTCTTGACACGAGGTTGTTTTCTGATTTACCCGCCAAAGTTTTTGGATGTACTGCCTATGTTCATGTTCCCAATCAATTTCGTTCAAAACTTGACCCCCGTGCTATAAAATGTGTTTTTTTGGGTTATTCCTCAAACAAAAAGGGGTATAAGTGTTTCGATCCTCAAACCAAGAAATTTCATGTGAGTATGGATGTGTCATTTGCGGAAACAAAATCCTATTTCCCCAACACTTCTCTTCAGGGGGAGACAAGTGGAGTAGAAGATCATTTTTGGGATATTTCTATCCCGCTCCCCAATGTCATTTATCCTACACAAAAATCACATCTGTCTGATAATGATCACTTAGGAGAACCAAGTTCTATGGTGCCTAGTCAAGAAGATTATTGTTTAGGGGGAGAAGTACTACAAAATGATCTAAATTCTGAGCTTTAGGTTTATACTAGGAAGCGATTTCATCTGAGGAATAATGACCCGAATGTCCATCCTAATGACCCGAATGTCCACCCAAGTTCTGGCATCGAAATTTTAGGTAATCCTATTCCTTCTATTTCCGACCTTGATGTTCCTATAGCAATTAGGAAAGGTGTCCGAAATTGCATTAAACATCCTATTGCAAATTACCTCTCCTATCAAAGACTGTCTAAAAACCATAGAGCTTTCACATCTAGGATTTCACACTTGTTTGTTCCAAGGAATATACAGGAAGCATTGGATGATCCGAATTGGAAATTAGCAGTCATGGAGGAGATGAATGCTTTAAGGAGAAGTGGTACTTGGGAGATAGTTGATCTACCCAAAGACAAGAAAACAGTTGGGTGTAAATGGGTGTTTACGATAAAATGTAACGCAGATGGAAGCGTTGAGAGATACAAGGCGAGACTGGTGGCTAAAGGCTTCACTCAAACTTATGGGATCGACTATCAGGAGACGTTTGCTCCTGTTGCTAAAATAAATTCCATCAGAGTACTGTTATCTTTTGTAGTAAATTCAGATTGGCCTCTACATCAACTTGACATTAAAAATGCATTTCTCAATGGTGATCTTGAAGAGGAGGTGTTCATGAGCCTACCGCCGGGATTTGAGCAGAGACTTGGAAGCGACAGAGTATGCAGATTGAACAAGTCATTATACGGACTCAAACAATCACCAAGAGCATGGTTTGAACGCTTTGGGAAGGCAGTTATCAGTTGTGGCTTCTCGCAGAGTCAAGCAGATCACACAATATTTTATAAACATTCAAAAGACAGTAAAATTGCAATTTTGATTGTTTATGTTGATGACATCATTTTAACTGGTAATGATGAAGCAGAGTTAGCAGCCCTCAAAGAGAAACTCGCAAAAGAATTTCACATTAAGGATCTGGGAGCCCTCAAGTATTTCCTCGGAATGGAATTTGCAAGATCCAAGGAAGGTATATTCGTTAATCAGAGAAAATATGTTCTTGATCTCCTTGGAGAAACATGTATGCTTGGTTGTAAGATGGTGGAGACTCCGATCGAGCCTAACTTGAAGTTACAAGCTGCTAAGGCTGAAGAAGTCAAAGAGAGGGAACAATATCAGCGACTTGTAGGGAAATTGATTTACTTGTCTCATACGCGGCCTGATATTGCCTTTGCAGTCAGCATGGTAAGTCAGTTCATGCACTCACCAGGGGCAGAGCACTTTGAGGCCGTTTATAAGATCTTAAGATATTTGAAAGGAACTCCAGGGAGAGGCTTACTGTTCAAGAAACATAGACATCTTCAAGTTGAAGTATACACAGATGCAGACTGGGCAGGAAGTGTTACAGACAGGAGATCAACATCCGGATACTGCTCCTTTGTAGGTGGGAACCTAGTTACATGGCGGAGTAAAAAACAGAATGTGGTAGCTAGAAGTAGTGCAGAAGCAGAGTTCAGAGCTGTTGCCCATGGAATCTGTGAAGTAATGTGGATTAAAAGAATTCTTGAAGAATTAAAGCTTTCTCACCCGACACCTATGAAGGTCTATTGTGACAACAAAACAGCTATATCTATAGCTCATAATCCAGTTCTACATGATCGCACAAAACATATAGAAGTGGATAAATGTAGAAAATTTAATGTATAAAGAGAAATAGAGAATTGTATTATTGATTGATTGATGTATTGATGTGTTGTATCTATTACAATTACAAGGATTCCTATTATATAGGAGTGTGTTTGGGAGTAGGTGGAGAGTAGGTGAAGTGGAGGTGGTAGTGGTGTAGTGGGTTAGGTTTAGTGGAGTAGGTGAGGTGGTAGTGGTGGTAGGTTTATGGTAAATTCTAACAATAAGCATTTCATCAAGGAGAAAATCAATGTTGGCATAATCTGTATGACCTACCTTCCAACAGGTGAACAATTAGCTGATGTGCTAACGAAGGGACTACACAAGAAGCAATTTGATAAGCTGACTAGCAAGCTGGCTATGGAAGATATCTTCAAACCAGCTTGAGGGGGAGTGCTGGAAATTTGTGTATATAATAAGATAGTGGCATGTATATAATATGATAGTGGTGTTAGTGGCAGATAGTGGCATGTATAGAATATGATAGTGGTGTTGGTGGCAGATAGTGGCATGTATATAATATGATAGTGGTAGATAGTGGTAATATATAATATGTAAGTGGCATATAATGGGTTATAATGATGTTTGTAATATCTCCTATATAAGGAGTGTCATTTGGTCTTGTAAGATAAGAAGTTTTGAATATAACAGAAATATATTCCTTCTTCCTCATATTTTCGGAGTTCTTCTTCCTCAAATTTTCTAAGTGCTTTCAAAAATCCCTCGTAGTCTGATCATTTAATCCTACTTGAGGGGCGTATGCACTAATAACGTTCACTATATTCCCTCTAATAACTAGTTTAACTAACATAATCCTACCCCCTTTTCTAATGACCACCACTACGTTCTTCACAAGACCCTTGGCAATTATGATTCCTATCCCATTTCTGCGTCTATCCTTACCACTATAATACAGTTTAAAACTGGTATCCTCAATTTCCCTAGCTTTCTCACCCGTCCACTTAGTTTCCTGTATGCAAGCTATACTAACTCTCTTCCCAATCAAAACATCTACCAATTCCATCGTCTTACCAGCTAGGATTCCTATATTCCAAGTGGCTACCCTAAACCTGTAGCCTTGGACTAGTTTCTTCACCCACACTCGTCTAGAAAAACGTGGAAACCTTTGTTCATTTTTCAACGCGCCCAGGCGTCAATGCGGCGCCCCTTGCTCACTTTTCAAAACACCCGAAGGCAGGCGCAATGCGTCACTTGTATTTATCCTTGCAATTATATTATATTATAATGCTATACAATTCTAAATTCATAAAGATAATACGTGACTTGAAGTATTCGATACTTCAAAATTAATGAAATTAATTAAGAAGTATCCGATACGTATAAGTTAGTATTCAAGGAGTATTAGTATTTGATACGGATACATTGCCTTTTTAAAAGTATCCGTGCTTCATAGATGATATGTATCTACGAGTATCCAAGGAGTATCAATAACTGATACGGATACATTCCCTTGTAAAAGTACCCTTGCTTCATAGGATTTAACCAAATACAAAACAATGGATGTTTCAAAGATCTCACCACCATTGTCTTGTTTATTTCATATGTAACTAATGATATAACTTCATGTGTATCAGTTCATCCTGTTATGCTAAAATTAAACTCTTCAATTCCCCCTACCGTACTTGGCTCCACCTGTTATGAGGGGTAAGGATATGGGATTTGTGTCCAATCCCAATATTATGAGCCGATTAGACTTTAACTAGAAGATGCTTCACTTTTTTTCTAAACAAAAAGAATTATACCGTAGTTCTTACTATTTGTCTTGTCTAAAATAAATTTATTTATTTATTATTATTATTTTTTGTTGAGGTTTTGAGATAAATGGATGTCAAACATTCGGTACCCATAAAAAGCGGATGTTGTACTTCTGGCTTGCCTTGATTGTAAAATAGATTCATGGCCTATGTTTTAAGCATTTATTTCTTTTCCAGTAACCTGAAAGTCATATACATAATTTAGGTGCATTCCACTGATGACTTTATGGTAAACACTCTCCATCATGCTGCAGGCTCTTTCAGGTTCGTGGGAAGTTGTATGAGCTACTAATTAATTGCATTCCTCCAGAGATTGTATTAAAGGTCAGGAGAATACCCTTCCTTTTTTGTTTTCCATTTCAATTATGCTTGGACTTGATGTGTCTCTTTGTACTTGATTTGTAGAGGTTGCTCTTTGAACTACTGAAGAAGTTAGATGCTGAATTAAAGCATGAAGTGTGTCATTGGGCTGCATATTATGTAAGTTCATTGCAATGTTTTAATTTTGCCTCCAAGTCCCCATCCAATGGTTATTCATGCTGTGGTGGCGTTGTACACGTTATGGTTAGATCCAGCTATCTAAAATTGGCATCTGTTATCTCTGCTAACTCTTTGTGCTGCTCGCATGGTTTAAGCACATGTAATTTAGGATTCCTTGATCCCAGCGCAGAACCCTCTTCATCTTACTAGTCTAAAATTAAATCCTATTGTAAAACTTGTCTGTCTTGTTCAGTGTTACCTTGAATGAGACAGTTGTAGTAGCACAGAATTGGAAGAGGAATGTGGAACAACACATTCCCAAAAATGTGGTATGAAATTGAGACTTTCCGAAAGTGTGGTACAATATAGGTTGTCTTGTACTTGTGACATATCTGGAATGCAATAGGCAGTTCAATCGCAATGAATTGAATTTAGCTATAGATGATTCGTGGTGAAAACAATATCATAAAGTGCACTACATTCCAATTCACGAGGAAATTTGTTATACTAGAACAAAGCACGAAATTCAACAGTACTAAGTGTATTCTATACATGAGCTCTTAATGCACCATGACTTTTTCCTTGTTTCTTTTCCATAAGGGGGAAGGGATGGAAGAAAGGAGTTGTTCTCTCGAATGTTAATTTTGTGATGTAGAATTAAATTGTGTAGGGTTTTCAATGTGTGTTCTGGTGTATCAGTGGCTAGGGTTTTATCTGATTTTGATAACTATTACCTGGTCTATGAAATTCTTTACGTTAAAAAGAAGAAAAAGGAAGAAAAGCCACACACGCACACAAAAAAAAAAAAAACCCCATAACACACATGAACACAAGAAGGAATGATTGATATTGGCTTGAGAAGGTCATGGTAAGTTTTAACTCTATGAAATTCCCCAGGAGTTCTAAAAAATCTCCATCTAATATAACCTTCAATTTCAGAAGTTTCTCTCAATGGAATGTCTGGTAAAGACCTTCTGCAGTCACCTAAATTGGTTGTCCAAATTGCCCCTTCTGAATTAAGTTTCTATAAGCTTGCTTTGGTCACCGATTTGTTGGTGCAATGCTTACAGATGTAGCTATACCCAGTTGTACTGTGGAGACTGGAGAGATCGCCATCTTTCGCTGCTTAGAGGAACACACAAAAAATTGTTTGGTTGGTCTTGTTGATAATGTAATACAAAGGGTCATGTTGTCAGAAACAATGGGAGTGAAACAGCACGTAACTGGAAATAGTTTTGAATTTTAGTACTTGAGTTTTTTTAAATTGGTACTTCTAAATTTAGATTTGGATGGGAAAAATGACAACCATATTTCCAACCCCCCCCTCCCCCCCCCAAAAAAAAAAAAAAATAAAATAGTAAAGATTTAAAAATAGCCTTTTGTAATAATTGAATAGCACTGTTAGCTAATTTTTCGTTTTCATGAATAAGAAGTCTTTTATGCTATGTTTGGTTGGAGAGAGAGATGTCAAGAGGAGAAAATATGGTGTTTTATGAAGAGAGAAGTAACAATTCTTTTATACTAGTCATTTTCCGTTGTTTGGTTGTGAAGGGGAAAATATGGCGTTTTATTGTACTTTAGCATTGTCTGTCTGTTGTACGTAAGTTTAATTTAAACTTCCTTTCCAAACTTCCATGTATGTGGTGAAGATTTTTCGGGATGAGGTAATTTTTTAAAATATTGGTTTTTCTCTTTCTTTTCTTCTCTCCTACCAAGTCAACCAAACAAGAGAAAATATATATATATATATATATTTCTTTCCGACTAAGGTCACATAACATGTAAAATTTTTTGGCGTGACCTTTTAGATCATGAGGTCGATATCCTATGTGTGTTTATGTTCTGGTCATTAGGCGTTAAAAACTAATTTTCTTCATTTATTATTGATATTACATAATTGGTAACTATACTTGTGTGGAAGAATAACAGACTGCTCATTGATTCCATATAGGATAGGCATACAGATATTATTTAGCATGACAAGTCTGTTATACTAGTCAGTTCTCTTTAAAATTGGCAGGAAGTAAAGAATTCTTGGCAATTTTGAGGATGAAGCCATTTTGTCTGACCATGCAGTTTCTTGTTTTGTCCCAGGAACATAGGATGCGCCTTGGACAGAAAGCTATCTTTCACATTGAAGGTACCTTATAAAATCCTACTGTAATCTTGTCGCACTAAATTTCCTGCATACAAACGTGCATAGTGATTTGTCGATCAGTTTGTTTTATGATTTGCAATTCTTCGGATTTTTTATGGAATATATATTGATATTATGCATGAGAATTTGTTCAAATTGTTACTTACAGAAAGTGAGATTTTGTCCAAACTATATTGAGTTTGCAATATAAGCTGATCTGTGAGCAAAAAATTTAAATCACCTCAGTTGACTTGCACTGTGTCTTCTTAATCTTCTCATCTGTACTTGTACTTGTGAATCACTCAAAAGTTTTGCCAATTGTTTTCATTTTTAGCACATTTATCACGATTTTTCTTTTTGTTAATCTGGAGTTCATCAACACTTATCTTGTGAAGAACTTGGTTTCCATGTGACTCTGTCATCCTAAACAGTTAAATATCTTTCTGGGTATTTTTAATGAACATTTTGCTGGTAATCTGCTTACGGAGTATTTGCTTCTGTAATTAATGGTCAGTCAGGCACTAAAAAGCATGAACACTTCTATGAAGTCAGCATGTCCATGTCTGTGTCTGTGTCCGTGTTTGACACTCATTTGACATTTTCAACACTTGCTTTAACTTTGTACACCCATGGCCCACCCGACATTTCCAACACTACGAATTTAAATTTGACTCATCATTAGTGGATAGCTAGCTGCACTCATATAATGTCATATTTCTTTGCTTGCTTTGACTTTGTACACTCACTTTGCAAATTATTCCATTTGTGTTTGATATGATTGCTGACAAAAACTGGCATTTCCTTTTGAGCTATATTGGCTAGTTTATGATGGTATATATTTCTCTGTTCAACTTTGCAGCATTTGTAGCCAAGTTCATGAGCATTTATAAGGGTTTCTTGATTGCAACATTTGGTTGAAGTGAATTCTCTACGGGTTTGCTCTTTCTGAGTTGCCTTATGCTTCACATCAGATGCACTAGACTGCTTACAAGATGTCCTCTTGGCCAATTCCTTGTCTTAAATGAATTTCCATTCTGCAGTGTAGAGTGGTTGCTAGTTTATGTAAAGACACTGCATTGATGCAGTGAGCAAAAGTCTTTATATTATGTTTCCGGTTAACATTGTTGTCCTTCTGCATGTTGTCACTCTTGAGCATACTTTTGTAGCTGGATTTTGATCCTCACCATATTTGAGGGTGCAAAATACATCATCGAAATTTAAAATTTAAGGGGTTTTGTCTAACATTTTAATTTCAAGTTTAAAAATTATTTTCTTACGATTTAAATTTAATTTCAAATGAGGATGTGTTGATGTGGATTTTTCGCAACAATTGATCATAAACCGGAGATTATTTCATGAATGATTTGGAAAGATTTGAATCCTTTGGTATAGTATGTGCTAGTTGAGGAATGTTGAAGGGATCATCTATTTTAAAATTTCTCCTTGTCTCTCAATATTATCTCCAGTGTGTTTGAAATATGATCAAACAATATTTTTGTTCATTCTTTTTTTGTTTTTTTAATAGATAAGTAAATTTTCCTAACTCCTCCAGATTTTGATTTTCAAGTGTTCTTAGTAAATTAGGTGCATAAATAGCTTAATGGGATGCAGCTGACTTTGTTTCGACAACTTATAGCCCCTTGTCATCTCAATGGCGGTCCATAACTTAGTTTGTAATCAATACTAATTTACATCGGAACTTGCATATGATGTGCATTATGTAAGGCAATGCCATCTCTAGCCCCCAACATTCTCACCGTTACTGTCACCATTACTATTATTATCATTGCTAACATCTTCACTTTTACTTCCACCATACCGCCACTATTATTACCGTCACTAATGCAACCATAAGTACATAAATGTCTCATTTAGCAATTTAATATTTTAGTTTAAAAGTTAAAAAGTTACTACAAAATTAAAAAAATTAACAAGTTATATCAAAAGTCAAAGGTAGCGTTTGGTAGAATTTTCTAAATATGATTTGAGAATAGAATTGTATTTTGAGTTTGTGAGTTTTAAAATTATGATTTGAGTGTGAAAAATTTGTTTAGTGAATAAGTTTTGAAAAGAGTTTTAAATTGAATAGGAATTTTTTGATGTGACATGATATTTAATACAAAAACTTACAATTGATTTTTGATGTGACCGGCTAGGTGTCTAGGAGGACAATTGGTTAGTTCAATTTGTCTGCCTTGGAAAGAGTTTTTAAAAGTAGGTGTAGAATTAATTTTTGAAAACGCTAAATAAACAACACTCTCAAAATAAGGGATGAAAATACAGTTAAAGATTTCCTTTTGTCTCTACTTTTTGCACATCTTTTCGTAAAAATTAAAAAATCATTTCAAATATACTAATTTTTTAAACTTCATTTTTTAGTTATAAAATTAAAAATTATTAAAATAATTTGTTCCCAAACGAGACCTAGATTCAAGAATGCAATCAATGGAAAATATTTTACGAACCCCCTGTAATTGCATTTGTACTACTTAATTCCCTGAACTTTATACCAAAGTGTAATTTCGAACGGACGTAACAGAAGTAGTAAAAAGTCTAAATTACCTTTATTTCTTTCTCTAATTTTTTTCTTAATGCCATTACAAATCAGAACATTCTCTCTCATTTTTCTTTAATTTTTTTTTTTTGTATTCTTTTCTTCTTCTTCTTCTTTCTCATTCCATGGCAACTTGCACACTTCTCATACCATTATCAAATACATCTCTCTCTAAAATTTAGACCCAAACAAACACTCATATCTCTCTCTTTAGAATTTAGACCCAAACAAAGAGTACATAACTGTAAACACCTACCAAGCTCATCTCATCTCCTCCACTCAACCAACACCTACTGCCTACTTTCTTCTTCCCACTACCCACTGTCTCTTCTCTCTCATTTTTTTTCTTTCTTTTTTGCCATGGTTGTTGAATATATATATGTATGTGTTTATATATTCGTGAGTTGTGTGGGGTTTTTTTCTTGCCTAATTTGGCTGGGATAGCCATGATAGTTTTTATGTAAAAAAAGAAGAAGAAGAAAGAAGAAGTGAAAAAGAAAAGAAGGAAAGAACGGAGACTGTTGCTAATGTAGCTAAAGAAAGAATTGATGGGTAGTTTCAATTATACATTTATATGATATATACTTACATATTAACTAATATATATGTATGTGTGTGCATGGCTTTAATTTGAAAAAATATTTTGATTATGATCTACAAAATAGAGACAGTGGGTATGTGTGTTGAAATTGAAAAATCTTTTTGGGTTTATTCTTTTAGTTGAAAGAAGAGGTACTGGCTATGAGCTAGTGGAAGAGAAAAGAGAAAAAAAAGAAAAGAAAAAGTGATCTTGTGATTAACTTTAATTTCTGAGTTGAGCTTGGCTAGCTTAACTTTAATTTCTGGGTTAACTTTATTTGAGTTAAGAAAATGATAGATATAGATTTTAGAAGAATAATGAAACAAAAATGAAAGGGATAGATGGAGAAATGAGGGAAATAAGCTAGAGAGAGAGGGAAGCATTTTAGAGAGAGAACCAAAGTTTTTGGTTTTCAAAAAAATTGAGAAGAAGAAGAAGTTAAGGAATTATCCAGTGTAGTTGAGGAGGGGAAATTTTGGTTTTATGGTCGTGCAATACACGCTCTGTTAAAACAAACGATTTCGTCCGAAATTGTACTTTGGTATGAAATTCAGGGGACTTACATGTTACAAATGAAACTATAAGGGGATTTCATATTTTTTGAGTAAACTGCAGGGGATTAAAGTGTAATTTACTCATATTTTTTTGAATTTTTTTTATAAAAAATTTTTTTCGCCAAAATGAATGGAGCGGTAATCGTAATACTATCCTCACTAAATAGAGGAAGAAAAAGAAAGAGAAAGAAAAGAAAGAAAGAAAGAAAGAAAGAATATGGGAATGTAAACAGATGTGTGATGTTTGGGTGGGAGTAGGTCTAGGATATTGTGTGTAAAAAGATTAAGGATTTGTTTGGAAAGTATCAGATTAATATTTTTATTTTTTATTTTTTACGAAAGAACGTAAAACTTGAGTTGCAGTTAAAGTGATGTGATAGAAAATGATGTAATAGAAAAATGATGTAACCAAAATAAAAGATTATGTGACCCAAATAAATCCTAAATTATTTTTAAATTTTTCAGAAGTTACAAAAAAGAAAAAGACAAAGAAAAGAAAAAAAAAAGGGGGGGGCGTAACAAGAAACAAAAAAAGGAGTTAGATTTGCAGTATGAGCAGAGGTATAGAAGCTCTAAGGCCTTGTTTGTTATCCGGATAAAAAGGTCGAATTTAAGTATAAGGTCGAATATAATATGAAATAGGTTTCACAATTTTTTTTTAATCTCTTTATATCTCGTGTTTGATTACTCCGGATATAAGGAGTTCAGATGATATATGATGAAATGAGATTTGCAATATCACCCCAATAGTATCATGTGGGTGTTTGGTAAAACTTAATTTCAACTTAAAGCAGTTTTTGACTTAAATTAAGCTATATTGGTGCGTTTGGCATAGCTTATGGCTTAATTTAAGCCAAATTTCAACTTAAATTTAAAGTTGCTCTGGAGATGCTTAAAAAAACGACTTATGCGCGCAGCTGTTTGGGGAGGGTCTAAATGACTGAAATGCCCCTCCTAATCTCCATTATTTACGAAAATGCCATTATATAATCCCATCTGAAAACACTGTTCACTCTCTCTCTCTTGATGGAGGCGATTTCCGGCGAGTGTGGAGGCGATTTCCGGTGGTCCAGGTAATCTCCGTCATTGCGATCTCAAGGCATCCGACACTCATTTTCATCGTCAACACAGCACAACATCCATCGTCATCGCGACCTCTCTTCTCTCTCTCTCTCGATCGTCATCTCGATCTTCCCTGTCCGAGGAAACCCTAGCGTCGTCGTCATCTCGATCTTCCCCGTCGCGATCTGCTCTCGCGCAATCTACTCTCGAAGCTATAGAAGCTCTCGAAACCAGAGGAAACCCTAGATCTGATCTGCAGTCTCACTCGATCTCGTCTCTCTCTTCTCTGTTGCAGACCACCGGCGACGAGGAAGATCGAGGCTAGGGTTGCGGCGTACGGAGGCTTAGGAAGGAAGAGGAAGGAAAAAAATTAAATAAATTAAACAAAAATAACAATTAAAAACAAAATAATAAAAATAATATTGAACAAAATAAATTGAAATAAAAATAAAAAATAAAATAATCAAAATAATAATAAAAATAATTTATTAATATTGAAATAAATTGTGCAATTCATATCCATTAAATAAATAACACAATTTAATTGTAATGAAAAAGAATAATAAATTAAAAAAAGAATTATATTAACATTATAATAATTATATTAATATTAAAAGAATTAAATCAATTACACAATTTAATTGTAATGAAAAAGAATAATAAATTAAAAAAAAAATTCTATTAGATTATAATAATTATATTAATATTAAAAGAATTATATTAACATTATGACAATTTAATTGTAATTAGTATTAAAAAGAATTATATTAAAAAATAATAATAATTAGTATCAAATAATATTAATATTGTTTGATATTAATTACATTTTATCAAGTGTAATAATTTTTATATTAGTTGATACTAATTAATACTAATTATATTAACTTTTATTAATGAAATAATTTTTTTAAATTAAAATTGGAAAAAAAAATGACAAAATTATCATTTTTATATCACATAAGGGCAAAAAAGTCAATTATACAGAAAAAGCTATTTTACAGCTTATCTTAAATCTATAATCTCACAACTACACCAAACAGGTTACCAGCTTATGCTCACCGCTGTAAGCCATAATCTGTTAAGCCATAATTTATAATCACTTTCCCACAACTCTTATATATATTGCACCGTCAGATATAACTCATATTTTATTTAAAGGTAAAAAATAATTATTTTTTCTCTGATCTCATTATCTATCTTATCTTAATCAAACATAATATAAAAAGCATCACAGTATATATAATTAATTTCATATCCTACAATATATTATATCATATCTTCATCCTTAAATATTATATACCATCCTAAAATTTTTATATCCAACACGAACTATCAAATTGGCCAAACTACATTCCGAAGTCTTTTGAAAAGCGCAAAAAAAAAAAAAAAAAAAAAAAATTTAACATTTTACCCATTTTTAATCACATCCCCAATTACATTTTTTTTCTCATTAAAAAGACAAAATAGACTCAAAAAATTCAAAAAATTCCCAAAACAATACTCCACCTTCACCCTCATCTAGGGCTGCTCGCGGGTCGGTTTTGGCCGGGTGCGGGTCAAAACCGACCCGACCCGCACTTATGCGGTTGGGGAAAAATGGACCCGCAACCGCCCGCGATGCGGTTCGCGGTTTGTGCGGGCGGGTGCGGTTCGGTTTGCGGTTTAGGTTTTTTTTTTTTTTTTTTTTTTTTTTTTTTTTTTTTTTTTTAACTTAAGCAAATTTGACATTTTTTGTTACTTTCTAAACACTTTTTTTTTTTTTAGAAGAGTTATAAATTAAATTACAAGATATACAATTCATGATCATAATAAATAGTCTACATGTTAGATAAGATGATATGGAACCATGTTTGAGGATAGTAATTAATCTTCCTCCTTAGCTTGCAAAAACAAACCCTTAAAAGTCAAACTAGTAACACTAATTTAAATATGCAAAAACAAACCCTTAAAAGTCAAACTAGTAACATTAATTTTAATAGTGGATTAATCTTCACTGTTTAGCTTTTAATATGCAATAATGTGATAATAGAATGACAATTCAAAATATCATATTTAACTGTGTCTACTAGACTAATAGAATATAATGATTTTTTTTATATGTATAAATAAAAGTCAAACTAGTAACACTAATTTAAATATCATTAGATCATGATAATGTATATAAGTGCCCATATAATAAATTTTACTTTCATCTAAAATGTAAAAATAAAAATAATAACTAGTTATCTCCATCCATCCAAAATGTAAAAAATAATAATAATAACTAGTTATTTTTTCTTAAAAAAAAAAAAAAAAAAAAAAAAAAAAAAACTGCGGGTTGCGGGCGGGTCGGGTTCGACCCGAACCCGATCTTTTGCCAATTTCTTGACCCGCACCCGCCCGCCTACCTACATCGAAACCGCCCAAAGCACTGCGGGTAGGGTAGGGTTGGGCGGTTCGTGCGGGCGGGTGGGTTTGTTGCCCAGCCCTACCCTCATCCGATAATTGTTGCAGTTAAATTTGTTCCTGATGTTTGTATTTTGTTTAAAAAAAAATTTTAAAGACGTCGCACACGTCCCTCTAGTTGTATCTCTCATCACGCAGTCACGAAGCACTCTCGCTCCTCTCCAATGGCGACTGCAGAGGAACAAGAATCCAAAGTCAATCCTCCCATCCCAGCAGCAGACCCTCCAAACCCCTCTCTACTTGTAAAATTCTCTCTCACATTTCTTTACAAAATCCCAATCTTCATATATCTATATCGCTCTATTGCTTCACTTCTATTTTTCGAATACATTCTTTATTTTTATACAACCATTGTGAAATTTAGTTCTCTATTTGTTTTCATTTTGATCCCCAATCAAAATTGATTCAAAAATTTTGATTCCAATTGTTCATGTATGGAGCAGATTGTGGAGGTTATTTGCAAAAGTTCAGGGAAGACTAGGCGGTTTGCGGCCGGCACGGAGGCTGGTTTTGCAGTTTCTTTGATAAACAAGAAGCTTGATGGTGGGCCGATGGCATTGCATATTGAAGCAGTGAAAGAAGGTGAAGAGCCTGTGAGCTTTGGCCCCAATTCTGTTCTTGTGGAATATGGTGATGGTTGGAAGTTGCAAACAGTTACTGGAGTAGAAGGTGTTTGTCCTTGAAATTTCCATTGGTTCATATTGATGCATATAATTGAATTAGTTGATGGAAATTTTTGTTTTTGTTTTTGGTGCTGACCTGGTGTTCAATTTTCTTGGAGTAGGTATTTGGAAAGCTGAATCCAATCGCGCAACAACTGGACACATCCGATCTGCAATGGTATGAACTTTTGCTAATTGTCTGTTCTAAATTTTGTTTTCTTTGAACAAGGTTGTACTAGGAAACTAAAGATAAGCAATGAGGTAACTGGTGAATTGTGATATACCCATATGAGATTGAGCTATTTCAAGGAAAGGTAAACTGTATGATAGTTGTTTATTGTTATTCATAGGAACCTAAATGTTTGTTCCGAAAGACGTAATAAAATTTTGGTGCAACAAAGCGCAATAGATTTGGGTGAGGGAGGAAGGGGTGAGGGTAATGAGGTAATTTTATTTTTCTGGGTAAGCCTGTTAAAAGGCAAACTCTTACAGAGGTAATCGATAATTTCTCAAATCAAAGGGAATCTGTATTTGGGAATTCTATTGGGTGGGTTTATGGAGGTTATAGGCATGGTTGGAAGGGGTTCTCTAAAGCTCATTGCATACATCTTGTCATCTTCAAATCATGCGTTAATGGAAGTCTGTTGTGCACTAGGCCATTACAGTGTTATTAAAGGCAATAGAAACACTGAAGCACCTAGGTATCCTAGGGCCTTGGTGCAAGGCAAGGCGCGACTGGCAATCTTCATTGAAGCGAGGCTCGTGTTGATGATAAAAAATAGTTAATTTAATATAAGCAAATAATTCATGGTTCAGCATAACTAAAATGAAATATTAAATATTTTACAACGTCGAGGAAGCACGGGTGCGGGTTCGAGTACGAGTGCGGGTATGCTGATTCGGCAAAACTTAAAAAAATATGATACGGGTACGGCTGCAGTATGCCGATATATATATATATATATATTTATATAATTATGGTTAAAGGATTTAACCTACAAATTAAAATTAAATATTAAAACTAAAAAGAGAACTACTTATTTTCCTATAATTTAAAACCATTAAGCATTAAAAATAATATTTGTAAAATCTCTCACTTTGACATGTTATGTACTGTGAATTTGTTATCATAATTTATTTTTAAAATCTTTCTTTTTGTTCATCAATTTGCTATTTTTATAGGGTGAGACCAAAGAAATAATAGGAGATCAAAGAAAGATTTAAAGTTAATTGCCAACAGTAAAGGAAAAAAAATTCTCACTTGAGGCAGGTTGTCAATTACAATTTGCATAATACATAAAATTGCATCATTCCCAACCACTACTAATAAACTAATGCCGTATTAATTTTTAATGTTTTGTGCATAAACTTTAAAAATTTGTTATGATTAAAGATTTTATAAAAAAATTCTAGAAGGATCTGAAGCAAAAGCATGATGCATAGTCATACACAGAACTGCCCTTTATAGGCCTTGTTATTTTTTTTGTTCAAATTGCTTTTTAAAAACATTAAAATCATTTGCTAATATACTTATACAATTCATACAAATAGACAGGACAGAGAAACATCAAAATTGCTGATCTGCAAGGGCACCAAAATAAATAAATAAAATAAAAATTGCTAATCTGCAAGGGCACCAAAAAAAAAAAAAAAAAAAAAAAAAAAAAAAAAAAAAAAAAAAGAGGTCCCAGTGTACCCACGGCGTACCCACGGCGTACCCGAATAAACCAAACGTACCGGACCCGCTTTTGTCGTACTCGGTATGCGTGCAGTCGCACCCAATAAATACCCGGTACTTGTACGACACTATTACCAACAAATACTAATATTTTATTATAGACAAATAACTCAAGGTTCATCTAAATACAAGCATCTAACTCATAAATCATATACATTTTAAAATAGCAACAAAAACGAAGTGTCGAACAAGATAAGAATAGAGAAGGAGAAGTAGAAGGAGAAGGAGATTGAGGAGATGAAGAAGTAGAGTAACAACTGTTAGTCTAGTCGAAGAAAAAGATATATCCAACTAAATTTTTTTATATAATTAAGGCTCAAAAAGTGTTGGGTTGCAATGTATGTTTAGGGGTTTAATCCCTTCTAGCCACGTGTAAACAAAAAAAACAATGAGATTAGGTGAAATCAAGAGTTGTAATTATAATAAACAAACATTTTAAAAGAAGTGCATAAACTCTAGCATATACATACATATTTGTAAATATATATTTACATACACATATTTCTGGCAGGAGACTAGAGTAGATAAAAAATACAAAAGTTGAGAGAAGGAGATTTGTTACTGATCATAGATTATAGACATATATTTGTGATCTATGATATTTGCTCAAAGCCTCCTCCGCCATCGCTGGAGAAGGGAATGGAGGGAGAGATAGAAGGTTTGATTAAGATTTGTGAATGTGTGTCTAAGGTTTCAGAAAGAAGATGAAGACAAATCAATAGAGAAAGCGAGAGAGACGAAACCAGTAAAGAGAGATATAGATGAAGATGAAATGGCAAAAGTGAATTATTATGTCATCTCATATTTCCGAATATGAGAGAGAGAGAGATATATATGAAAATGGAAAGGCAAAAGTGAATTAATTATGTTATCTGAGATTCCTAAATATAGGACGAGATAGATATGGTAGGCCAAAAGTTATCACGAAACTTCACATGAATGTCCTCCACAAGCACAAACCATATGACGCCGCATGGAAATATATTCTTAATGTGTCAGGGGATCAGTCTGTTCGAGTACAACGCTTTTGCCAGTGTGGGAAGCGAAATCCAAACCAAAACTCAAAAAATTATTATTTTCAGATCTGTAGCGGACCGACTGTGCATTTGAAACTGACTACAAGTCACACAAGACAGTCGGTTCGGTCGGTTACTTCGGTTCGGATCCTTGTGCAGCTCTACTAGGTTGCCCCTATATATATGTACATGTAGCTATGCACATATGTACATACACACATCTCCGTTTCTCTTTCCTCGCCATCTCTCTCTCTCTCTCTCTCTCTCTCTCACACACACACACACACACACACACATTCATCTACCACCTCCTCTCTTCTCAGCTAAATTATTTTTCTCCTAACAAAAATAAAGGAAAAGCGATTCCTAGTTGCCCCAATTTGCATCAGTTAAATGTTTGGGAGCTTTACCCATAAATTAGACACAGGAACTTGACGACTGGGGTATGAAGGGGTTTGCCTATGAGGGAGGTGAAGGAGATTAAGGAAGAGGGTGTTTTGATGAGGGAAGAGTAAGTGTGGGTTGTAGGGTGGGGCTTGATAGGCAAGCATGTGAGTGCTTAGGGATAAGTTATCAGGTAGGTGTGGTCTATCATGTGGTTGTGTGCTTGTTTAATAGTAAAGGGACATTTGATCATCTTGTTTGGTAAATAAAGATAAAGTGGTCACGTTTTCTTCTATTATTGGAGTGGACACTAATTGTCTTGAAGGCCGAACTCAGTGGATAATTTTTTCATGGAAGAGGAGTTTAGTCTTTTGGGGTTGACCAAGATTAAAGCTTCTATATCTTTAGTGTTGACCTATCAAGAGGAGAAATAATTGATCTGTAATCACACTCTACCACCACATCATACAGTTTGGGGGCCAATGCATCAAACAAGCCTCCCATATAGTTATAGGCAATGCTGCTTCAGCTTTGAGAAGTTGACTCTACTTCCCTGGTTTTGTTAATCTGCCCCACCTACAAATAATCTTGCTTAGTACAACACAGCTTCTTGCTTTCCATTCATGTAGTACGTACTTGAGAGGAAATGATAAGTCTAGCTTTGTGTGTGTATGCGTGCGTGCCTGTGTGTGGGAGAGAGAGAGAATGGCAAATTGTTATGTTAACAATGAAAATAATCATTTATGTGCTTGCCAATTTTGTCTGTCTATATGGAAATGATTATGATGGCCCTTTCTTTGGAGAAGATAGGGAGGCATATGCCTTTGTTCCCCCGCTCTCATACTGTAATTGCTTTGTCAAAGGCTATAGTGCCAATGGTGGTTGTTGCAAGTGTGAGATGGATAGACTCTATTGATAAAAATTATTTATACATATATATATACCTGAGGGTTTGTTTGGTTGTGTTCTCATTCTGTTTTTTTTTTTCTTTTTCTGGAAAACACTGACAAATTGTCCAAATTGAAACCATTTTTATCATAATCTTTGTAGTCTTGTTATTCCTGAGTGACGGCCTTGTGAATGATTGATATTGAAAAGTTTACATACTCTTCATGTGTTCGTTGTCAATTTGCAGATTTCCGATGCCTCACATCATATGAAGGAGAGGTCGTCAAAACCGATTAGTTTGTGGTATATCGGGAAGATATTGCTCGCTTTTGTTTTTATTTTTGTTATGGGTGCAATATTTTCATTAGCTTTGGAGAATCTTCCAAGGCTAATCTTGTTTATTAACTCTTCCATGTAATTTTTGTACTTGTACAACAGAGCTTGTCTTCTGTTAAATTAAGGATCTGACAACAGATTGTTTTTATTTTATTTTAATTTTTAATGTTTGCCAATGTGTATATGATGGAGAGCTTTAGGGAAGAACTGTGCTGTATTACTTTTGAAAATCATAATTGCATATAATCTCTCTTTTTGTTAATGCTCTATGAAGCAAGGGCTTGGGGTTGGAGCATTTTCAATATGATTTATTTATTTATGTTGTGTTTAGATTTTAAATTTTGAAATATTTGTGAAAGGAAAGGAAAATGAGTGGGAAAAGTGAATTCTAGTTTCCATTGCATTCATTTAATTCAAGATATATACCCACCTTTCATGTATTTGTTCTATCAGAAATGTAACACGAACAGGGCGTTAAAAAGCTATTTTTTTCACCTTTATTGAGGTAGTTTGCCTCTTCTTTTGTTGGAATGCACCTAAAAGCTCAACATGATGCTTGTATCTAGGTCATAAATGTTGATCCACACGGTGATATGGATTTCAAGAAATAGAATAGGCAATTTAGTAGTCCTCTGAATGTGTCAGTGGTGAGTAATCGTACAAATAAATTCAATTTTCAGTATGTTGTAGCCATAATATTTTTTTTACATCACATGTATTTAAACCCTTATATGCTTTTCATGAAATAAATTCTTATTGGTAAGAGTGTAGAGAAATGTTCTTGAAAAAAACATGTAGAGAAATTTTGTGGATGTATTTAGCGCCTGCGTTAACTAATGTAATGCCTTCAATCCCAACTATAGTTGGATCCGAATGCATAATTTTAACAAATTTATCTAGTAGCATTTAGAAAAACAGACCTTAACAACAACCACCGATCCACTTTAGTTATAACAGAAGGTGGACTAAGTGCAGCATTCAGTCATGCAAATCAAGTCCGACAATGGCCATTCAATAGAAGACGACAATCATTCAACGAAAACATTGCTTAAATTGCGAAATAATGGCCATTCAATAGAAGACTACAATCATTCAACGAAAACATTGCTTAAATTGCGAAATAATGGCCATTCAATAGAAGACGACAACCATTCAACGAAAACATTGCTTAAATTGCGAAATATTTACAAATGTTCGCAAAGATTTCTTTGCCAATGACGATATATATATATAACACATACTATACACATAAATGACTGACCTAACTCACCACTCCTTCCTGCCACATAATTTACAACAAGAATCTTTTTTTCTTATTTTCATTCCTTTCTTCTCCCTCCTCCCCTTTTCACATACTTTCACAAATAGAATTACAAAATTAAACAGGCAAAGCAAGCAAAAAAATAAAATTTCAAGCGCATAACAGGTCTCTTCGACAAGACCAGATAACCAAGAGCCTTCGTGTTGGATACCAAAAGATGAACCCTATTATACCAACTAAGGTAGAGAGTTTTCAGAGCTCCGATATATTTCCTCCACGTGTGTGGCAGGCACATAGACTGCATCTTTTAATGAGCTGTGGGTACGGCCATAGAAAGCGTAAACCAGCACTCCTATTAACAGCCATATTGACACACGGGTCCAAGTGGCAGATCTGCGTGTTCACATAGGAAAACATAATATATGAGAAATAGGAATGAAATGTCTATTTTAATAAAATTAGCAGCACCCTGTAAAATTTACAGAAATCTCAATCATAAAAGGTCAGCAATACAATTGAGTGCTGTCATACAGGTTAGCATTTGTATAATGTGAGAGCTGAAAGCACAGGAAATAAGCTAGTTTCCAAAAAACAACCCTCCTCATTAATAAAAACAAACCGATTTTTTCATTTTTTAGATAATAGTTTAACTAGTTACATTATCAAAAACAAATAAGTAAATGAAGTGACCAACATTGTCAATCTTCTTACAGTGAGAATGTGTTAATTTCTAGGACAGTCACCAGATATTTACCTTTCTACCAAATAGAACCCTAACATTCTGATTATGAAGTAAACCACATAAAGGAAGTGAATAAATAAAATAAAATAAACGGGAAAAAAAATTAATGGCAGACAGGCGGAGCACTCACCCAAGATTAATCAGTAAGTAGACATTGATGAGAACGCAGGCAATGGGGAGGAGCGGAACGAACGGGCAAATGAAACCTGAACAGAGATCAATAGTTCACTTAGGACTTGGGCTTAATTGTTGCACCACTGTTTATCATATTACCATGCAAAATCAACTATAAATGGACAAATCATGGGCAACATGAATTAGTAGAAAGAGATGGGATGGACAAGCCCACATATAAACTCGGCCCCAAAAGAGAACATTAGATGGTTTGCATTGGTTCAGACCAATAATTTGAGCAACAATGCCAGAAACTCAACCGCACACAGAAAGTACATGAATGCACAAGATTTCACAATATTTGTTTGTGGGGCACACTTCTCAAAAATCCTATCCATCAATTTGTTTTTTGTGTCCGATTTTGTGTTTGTTTTGTGTGTTTCTAAACTTATTGCAATTTGAGTGTAAAAAGCTGGTGCACAGCCTCCTCATCGTGAAGATCGTAAGCGTGTGTTTAAATAAGAGAGCATACCTCCTGTGTGCCCAAAGCTGTGCCTTGCGTCATCTTGATCTATACAGGTGAGCACTACCAAACCAGATAAAATAAGAACAACACCAATTCCACATACACCAAACCGAAAATAGCTGGAAATCAAATCAATTAGTTAGTAAACAGTATATAATAACATTCATTAAAATGAGCTTTAGAAGAAAATAACTCTCTTGGGCTATAAATGCATGGCACTAAAACATGTTTTAATATTTAGTTGTCCAAAATAAAAATCATTACAAACATGTTTTCAAATTCAGTCAGAGGGAAGTGAAACCCTTAATAATGCAGGTCGCATTTTCTTTGTATTCGTAAACCAATGTTTAGTATGCTACCAAAGGCAAATATCTTTATATATATATACTGATAATCAGAAACTGTGAAAACCCACCTAGGGAGGAGGCCCACACTTGAAGCTGCAGATGTAAGGAGAAGCACTCCAACACATGTAAACATTATAGTCCAACCAGCAATTTTCCGCCTGTTATCATTTAGTATCGCTGCAACAATCGATATGAAAAATGAAAGTAACTAATTTAGTCCCCCATACAGTGATCCAGAAAACATACACGGAGAATCTATGTGAGGCTATACTCAGATTTTTAAAATGAGTACTTCACTCATATCAACATTCAAGAGGTCATCTAACATGAAAACTAGCAAACAATAAGTGACAGACCTACCAAAAAACACAAAGTGAAGAAAGAACTTACTGGCTGCTTGTTTCGGAATTAGAGGATATGCAATTGGTCTGTCCACCTTACCAAGTAAAAGTCGAGTGCTCTGTGTAGAGCTTCCAATATGATCTTTAGGTTTTTCCTCTTCAATATTGTCATTACTAGTACTATATCGCAGGGACACTGAATCTATGGACTCCTGGAGTGATGATGGAATTGGCACCTCATCCGGTGGGACATATCTAAGTATCAGTACAGAAATTGCTACCATTGTGAATGCAAGAAGTGTCCCTACACTGACCTGCGTGAACAGTCCCATCTAAATTTAGTAATCCATTGGATTTTAACAAACTGAAATGCTCCTTCATTCATTAAACTTTCATTTTGTTATTCACTAAACTTGGCATGTGTTTGAGAACGAAGAAAAATGAGTCAGAAGGTCCAATGCCCCACTCTTGTGTTGGGTCAACGTAGGTTCATTTTTCAAAAATAAGAGCCCTTGGCAGAGAGAGACAGAAAGAGCATCAAAACAGTACACCAAGATAAGGGCTATTCAGTTGGATTAATTGTTCCACTTCCGTCGCTGCTATACAATATCTCTATGTTACCTAGAACGTGGATTGTTCTGATACGAAAAACGGGAGCGGGAGCGGGAACGGGAACGTGGCACACCACAAGCTTTAAAATGTGGTACGATAGGAGTAGACTCCTTAATTTGACATCCAATATATTAGGGTATTTTTCTTCAAATTAATCGTTCAACTATGCAGTTTTATGAACATTATGACCAATTGTTTTATATTTTGTCAATCCAAAACTCCACTGCATCTAGATTTTAGTTCATTGTATTTTATTTTTCCCTATTAAGGAGAACTTTCAATGAAAAACATTGAAATATTTGTGGGATCGCTTTGAATCGCTAAATTTACTGTTTTGGAACAAAAGTATAACATATTTTGGAATGTTCGTTCCAAAATATAAATTGCTAGTGTTAACGTTTTATGGTAACACTGATCCACCTAACCTGAAGAATCTTTGGGAGTCTTGAAGAGCCACCCAATACAAATGGCCTGAAGGTTGGAACTCCGGTGTTATCTATTTGTTAGAACAAACACTGTGAAGATATTTCTCAGACATGGTTATAATAATACTAATGATAAAATTTTATTCACTGTGTTTGGTTTGAGTTTTCTGGATTAAGTTTTCTGAAAACTGAGTTTTTTGATTTTCGTGTTTTTTTGTTTTTAGTGAATATTTTTAAAATTTTAAATATTTTTTTTACTTTTTTAGATGCACCTTACTTAGATGTGTCTTAAAAGTAAAAAAATTGTGAAAAAATATTTTAAAAAATTAAGAAATACATAAAAATGTACTAAATTCTTATATTTTTTTTGTATTTTTGATATTTAGTGAATTTTTAAAAGATTTTTTTTATAATTTTTTTACTTTTTAGGTGTATTTATGTTAGGTGTGTCTAAAAAGTAAAAAATTTGCATAAAATATTAAAAAAATTCAGTAAAAACAAAAAAATACGGAAAATAAGAATGTAGAATTTTCTGAAAACTATTTTTAAAAAATGGGAACCAAGCAAAGTGATTATTATTTGTGGTTAGGTACATGGTAATCTATAAAGAATGGGTATTTCGATAAACATGCCGTACCTGTATCGAATACTAGTACTTTGCATGATACTTTTGCATACTTACTGATTACACGAAACACCTACACAAATTTTTTGTACTTAATTTTTGGTGTACCGCAAAAGTATCTATAGGGATGGGAAAATGCCCTGATCCGCCAGGTCCCTGAATCCCTCCGCCCTTAATGGGGCTTGGGGGTGGTTGAATAGGTTAGGGTCGGATTTAGGAAAACTTTTGAATAACTTGATTGGGTTCGGGTCGAGGGTGGGGGAGAGTATTTTTTTAACCGAAACCTTCCTGACCCGCAAATATAATAACAAATAAATAATAATATTACATATATATGTAATACGTGCATAATATATTGTTGAATTTTTATAGAATATATCTAATATCTATTGAGTTTTTATTATGTTATATATATAATATAATTTTAATATATGTACAATATATAATATATTTTTTTGATTAGAATTAATTATTAAATTTTAATATTATTGTTAAATTTTTTATTGTGTTGCGGATCGGGTAGGGTCGGGGGGTGGGGCTTATATCTGCGGGTTTGGGTGGGGGTGGGGGAGAGTTACATGAGAGTCGGGTCAAGGGTGGGGGCAAGAGGCAGAAATGAGGGTGGGGGTGGGGGTGGGGGTGGGGGTGGGGGTGCGGCCCTCTCGACCCATACGAACCTAGGGTTAACCTAGTATATACCCAAGTTGTACCTCAACCAAAATAACATTTTATTCTATATAGAGGTGCAGTTAGTTTTAACAGACTTTTGTTATGCTTAACATAATTTTAAAATTAAACTTAAGTTTGTAAGTTATTTAATATAATGACATCTATTTTTTCTTTATTTAGATTTTAACCAACTGAACCATTTAACTAATCTTTGCATTACTCCAAATGAAAAATAAATATTTTTTTTACGAACATGCCAAACTGTACACCAACTGTACTTTTTTAAAGATTTTACCGTATCATCGTACTTGTACAATACCCGTACCGTACCCATACCCGTACATGTGCTACATAGTTGCGACTAACAAAGGGCTCAGTTTCTAGAATGGAAGGCCCATTGAACTTATTTCAAATAGACATGACAAAGGTAATCAACTTTAGAAGCAAGCTAGTACAAGATCATACTGATCCATAATTAAAACATACCATTCCTGCCAACTGTTCTACGTCCATAATGAATGCCAAGATTGCTGCAACTACACCAGTAATTACTGTGCTCTTGATAGGAACTTGGGTTCGTTTATTAACATCTGAAAAAATTGAGGGCAGCAATCCATCTCTTGACATTGCCATCAGTATCCGTGGCTGTGGAATAAAGAGAGATTAGTGATTTCCGTATATCAGTAGGTACAAAGGAAGATCCCATATTGAAGTAAGTGTAACAAATTGAAAAAAAAAAAAAAAAAATAGCCAACACAAATTCACTTCCATCCATTAGGCTGGTAAAAGCAAATTGAATTATCTACCCCTACCAGAGCCCCATACTAAAATGGGCGTACATTAGGATGCTAAAAGCAAATTAAATTTTCATCTAACAAAAAAAAGATTGTGGCACTTCATAAAGGTCAGTTACTTAGAAAGACTATTTTGCATTCATTTCTTTCAATCTCAATTAACCATCGTGTCTTTCTTCTCCCACCCCTTCCTCCCAATGCTCTTTGTAGGGCCTGGCATTTGGCATATAAGAAAACAATTAAGCTGAATGCACTAACTAGTACAAAACCAAGGTGGTAAAATGACCACTACTAGAAGGAATTCCATGGCCACACGTCCCAGTCCTACCTCTTTGAAGGAAATAACCATTAGAAAAAACCAAATGACATCAGGACATAATGTGCAAATTGAGGATTCTGTTCATCAATGGCCAGTTGAGAGAGAGAGAGAGAGAGAGAGAGAGAGAGAGAGAGAGTTTGGATCATAGTGAAAAGGTGAGGCAAATGTTAATGAAAGGAAAATGTTAATGAAATATAAGCTAAATTTGAACGGAAAAAAAGAAGTGAAAAGTGAGGCAAATGTTAATGAAATATAAGCTAAATTTTTTCTCCATTTTCTTTGCCCTTTTTAAATCCCTATCTGAATCTATGATCAAAACACAACATAAAGAGTTCAACATAATAATTGGACATGCAGCCTTGCTAAATGCTAACTGATCCAGCATGCCAGCTAGAACATAGTTTAGTTTCCCTTCTTGGCTATTTCCTTTCCTAGAGACACTTCACCTAAGCAAAATCAAACCAATAGAGAGCAACACCAATAGGGTCAGAACAGACAAAAATACCCATGGATGTTATAAATGCATTACCTAACAGATTTTTGTACAAAAGCACCAAAACACTAACCAGTATGGATTGATTCTTACCCTAAAGTTGTACCATTACTAGTTTAAAGGATAATTGCCATTGAGATAGGAAATGTAGCATTCTTGGACCCAATGATATCATGGACAAATTTCTTAATGTACGAAACAATCACATAATTCAGATCAGTAATGACAGCAGTCCACATATTAACCAAACAGAAATAGGGATGCCGAGTAAAATTTAATGATTCCACTATTAAGTTAACACTAACCATCCCAGTTATTTACCTGAGGCAACATTGAACCCATTAATGTCGAGCAGAGAGCAGTAGTAGCTCCAGCAGTTATAATATACCTGCAATCGAAAGCGAGGGCAAATGGAAAAAGGAATTAGTTTTGATGCCATAAAGGATATGGAAAAAACCACATGTAAAAAAAATTTGATACAAAATGTGTGCTTACGCTGCCCATTGCATCCCATGGCTAGCAAATGCAGAAGAAATGGGAGTATCAGGATCCATTGCATAATAGGGTACTAGACCAACAATGACCACGGAAACCAGCATATACAACATACAACATATAGATAGTGCAGCTGCTATACCCAAGGGCAAATCTCGTTGAGGATTCTTCACCTGTCAAGATAAGAAAAAAATGATTGCAAAGTTTTATATTCCATCAAGTCGAAACAATCTGTATAAATACAAACTTGTAGCTTGGATATTGATTTACTAGAAGACCTAAGCACACTAACGTGTGCAATTGAATTACTCCTGGAGATTGTAGGAGAGAGTGGAGAGAGTGAGGGGAACTGAACATAGCAGTTTTTGTTGGTTACTTTTGCATTTTAAAATTTAAAATATTTAGAGAAAATCTAGTATTATTGGGGTTATTATCGGAAATCAAAATTATGTGACATATTTCACACCAACTGAGTTGTGTGCTTTATACAATAGAATAGATACCTCCTCTGCAGTACTGGCCACTGAATCAAAACCAATGTATGCAAAGAAGACTGTTGCAGCCCCAGCAAGCATCCCATCGACCCCAAAAGGGAAATACCTATCATTTAAATGAAAAAGATGAAATAAACTGCTTTTAAAAAATATCAAAATTTAAAATTGATATACAAGTAACACCCATTACCCAACAGGAAGTTCGTAGCCAACCCATCCACTCTTGAAACCCAAATATCCACCCGCTATAATGACAAAGAGCATGGCACAAACATTTGCTGTTGTGACAATGGATTGCACGAGAGTACTCTGAAAGAATTATATGTTCCAGTAGACGAGATAAGAAAATAATAGTTTGACACACACACCTCGCATTCAAAAAGAAAAGAAGCAGGTTACAACGTTACCTCCTTGATTCCAACACACAAGAGTCCAGTTACAACAATAACTAGAAGTGCTGCACATGGGTCAACCACAATATCAAGCCCAGGAAGATGCTGACGAGCTAGAAAAAAAGGTAGACTATCTGCCCCTCCAAAAAGCAAGGCCTGAAGAAAAGAAAAAGAAAATAGACAATATGCCCACTATTGAAGCATAGAAATGTACAATATTCTTTGCATCACATCACAATCAAACACACATTATAGTTGCGTGCATGTGTGTGTGTGTGCGTGTGTGTGTGTGTGTGTGTGAGAGAGAGAGAGAGAGAGAGAGTTTATTAAACATGGTTCTTTAATCCACTATAACTATTAAATACTCTTCTTGTGCATCTATCTTAATTGGACAAAAACATAGCCAAGAGGCACAAATAATAAGTCAAATAGGTGATACAAAATTACAATTTTGTCTCGCCACGATACCTTTCTTCATGTAGCAGATAAGTAGAACCAGAAATCAAACAACATCAATCCACTGTTAAATACAAACAAACTAGAGCGTAGAGGGAGTTCACTTAAAAGGTTTTTCCAGGTTTGACAACCACCAAGTACGAATGAAGACTAAAATGCTTCCAACATTCTAGGATTCACCAAAGACACTTCTGCCATCTGAAGAAGAACCTTCATTTGATAGCTCCTCTTATCTAATTGTCAATTATAAAGGCTCAACAACAAAAGCAACTCCTCATTCAGCATATAAACCCTATTAAATTTCCAAATTAGTCAAACATATCCAGAAGTACAAGAGTACGTCAAAAACATAAATCACACTTTTCCTTGTCTGGTTTCAAGCAATTAGTGATTATAAGTTTCATGTGTATATGACTACCTACAACTTGTTTAGCACCTGATCAAAATTGCTTGGATGCTCATTGTTCCTTTAGTGGAATGGATAAAAAGGAATTGCAACAAAGAAATGCAAAGACAATCAACATGGACAACTTTTTCCACGAAATAGAAAATGTAAGTCATAAAATCCATCAGACGAGCAGAACTAAAAAATAGAGAGCTTAAACTTCAGAGATAATGCACCATACCAGATTTGGTGATATGCCACGAGCAACTGCCGAACCGCCAATTGTATATTCCAATATCAGAGCCCAACCAATTAACCAAGCAACACTGCAAATAAAGAAAATCCTAAATCACTAACTGAAAGAATATCTATAGCCTCAAGAGTCAAGAGAAAACACCAAATTGGTTTTAGTTATCTCCTTATTCTCAAACCTCAAAAACACAATCTTGAACCACAATGTCTGGAAGATTAAAATACATATACGTTTAAATTTTAATTTGCACAATTCAAAAAAATACAAAGCATAACCTAAGGTAATGTCTACAACCAGGAAAAGAGACAGCTCTGTATGAACTCAAGAACTACATGAATATGGAAAGATGTTTTGAATGATATCAGAGGCAATAACAACTTACCCTTCTCCAACACATATGTATGAATAATGATAGGCACTTCCAGCTGATGGGCAACGACTGGCAAGCTCCGCATAGCAGAAGGCTGAGAGAGCAGCTGCAATCCCAGCTATCAGGAATGAAAAGGTCAGGGCTGGCCCAGAGTGCTCCCTTGCAACCGTGCCAACAAGAATATAAACCCCAGCACCAATTGTTGAGCCAACTCCTAATCAGAGGGTAAAGATATTTAAAACCATAGGCCCACAACAAGTCAAAGCTAAAAATTTGTAATTGAAAT
Organism: Camellia sinensis; assembly: GCF_055761805.1. NCBI lineage: Eukaryota > Viridiplantae > Streptophyta > Magnoliopsida > Ericales > Theaceae > Camellia > Camellia sinensis. Next base: position 70,396,022 of record NC_138972.1, read on the forward strand.
AGGGGAAAGTAGTGTAATTCAATGCATAAAAAGTGGGGCATACATTCAGTTATAACCCATGTATCTAAAATGTAAATGTCAAAAGTCAAAACTAAAAAATTATTTTTCAAAAAATGACAATCTAAAAAGCTGTAAGTACTGCCAGCATGATTGAGAAAACATAAAAAAACACAAACTTCAAAATCTAACAAAACAGATACTATTTTAATGTTTTGCGGGTTTTCAGCATGCTATGATGCAAACTGGCATTGAAGTATATGAACACCCACAAGTCTAACAATTTTCAGCCAGATAGAAGAAAGGTAAATCATATAAGAGGAAATTGAAACACATGAAACAGAATTTTGGTGTTTTCAGAAACAAAAACAATGAAATTTTGGTGTTTTCAGAAACAAAAACAATGAAAAGATACAAACAGCCCTCCTCCTAATTTTTGTGCAAAACAGACTTTAAAATTTTGAAAACAACTTTGATTTTTGCTAAAAAGCATGTATTTTTCAGAAAATTTCCAAACATCAAAACCCGTCAAAGGAAAAAAGGAAAGAACCAAATCCAGGAACAGAAACATCCACAAATCTGAACAAAACCCAGATCAGAAACAGGAGAGAACAAAAAAAAAAAAAAAAAGGGAAAAGATTGTGAATCTACCAATGGCAATCAGGTGAAAAACAGACAACTCCTTGGCCAATTGATGATGACCAGACCCAGAAGACTTGGCATGGATAGAATCAACCTGTTTCCTCCTAATCAAACCTTTAAACCCACAAGTCCATGGACAAGCACCGCCATCATTTTGTGAATCACAACGAAAACCCATCAAACAAAACACCCAATTCTCAAAGAATTCTCTTGTTCTACGCAATAAAGATAAAGAATTTTAGCTTTAGCTTTTTGGGTCTCTGGCAAAATCTAAGAGAGCAAAGAAAAGACAGGACCAGAACAAGAGAGAGAAGAGAAAGAAATTGAGCTGCCCGCGTCCCTAAGTTCTTGGGAGATCCCTGCAGTGTGATTTGGGGGAAGCGGGCAGAGAAGAATCAGGAGAGAATCGGTGAAAATGGGTGGGGGATATAGGTGATGAATGATGATGATGACGACGACGATGATGATGAAAAAGAGCTTTGAATTATTGATGGCTTCGTTTGGTACCTCTCAAAATATAATTTTACCTATTGATTTGAGTATGTTGTATAATTCTATATTTATTTTTTAAAATTTAATTTAAAAAATATAATTATTGCTTTGCAAAATTTATAATCAAATATATAATTTAAAATTTTTTTCAAAATTTAATTTAAATTAATATTTTAATTTTTTAAATATTTAAATATTTTGTTAAGATTTTAATTTTTCAAAATTTTAAATATTTTAATATTTAAATATGTTACGATTTTTTTAATTTTTAAAATTTTTGATTATTTTTAAATATTTTAATTTCAAAATATTACGATTTTAATTTTTTAAATTTTAAAATATTTTATAAAAATAAATTCAAACTCTATTTTATAAAAATATTTTTAAATATTTTAATTTTTTTGTTATGTTAGTTACGATATGAGTGTAGAGTTGTAAAAGTAATATGGAGTTTTGAATTATGTATTTGATTATGAGTTTTAAAAATAATTTTTTAATTGAGTTTTGTTTTATGTGTTTGGTTACGATTTGAGTGTAGAGTTATTTTTAAATTTAAAATATTAACATTTAAAATTATTTTAAATTTTTGAATATTTAAATTATTTAAATTTTTACAATTTAAATTTTTTAAATATTTATTTTAATTTTTTACTTATTAAATTTTTTAGATTATTTAAATTATTTAAATTTTTATTATTTAAATTTTTTGAAAATTTATTTTGAAAAAAAATTATTTCCTTTGTAGTATTTTCAATTAAGAAATTGATTAATGTTATTTTTTGTTAATAATAATTTTTTTTAATCGAATTTTAAAAAGAGTTTGGTTATGAGTATTGATCAAAATTTTCAATAGTGTGAAAGTAATGTGTTTTGTTATGAGTTATAATAATTTGAATTAAGTTTTGAAAACTCTTTCCAAAACTCATAACCAAACAAATTTTCTTATTTCACATGTCCAATCAAGCTTTCAAAACTCAATTACACACTCAATTCAATACTATATTCAAAAATCATAACCAAATAAATTTTCTACACTCAAATTATAATTTCACAACTCACAAACTCAAAATACAACTTATACTCTCAAATCATATTTAGAAAATTCTACCAAAACCCTACCAAACGCAACCAATGTTTTTTTTATCTTCTTTCCTTCACAGACAGAGTCTCTTTTCTGATTGGCCTCCGGCGTCGGCTTTGGCTTGGCCTGGACTGCCACTCAGTCACATGCCAGTTGGATGCTGACCAAAAATAATCAATGATTAATATTGAAAAAATCTACCAAAAAAACAAAATAGAATAATGTTAGGGAGGATTTTACAGTTTGGGAGGCTGCTGCATGTTATGCGTGTGTAATTAATGGAACTTTTTTTTGATATTATTTTGATGATTTAAATTATTTAATTTTTAAATGATATTGAATAAAATATACACGTGAAAATTTAAGTTAATCGGATCTTGATATTCTTTTCATCAAGACATGTTTTTATTCATATTTATACTTAAATTAATTTATTATTCAATTTTTTACATACAAATATGTCTAGATGAAAAGGATACCAATCTCCAATTAGTTTGAATTTTTACAGGTATATTGTACTCAATATCTTCTAAAAATGAGTGGTTCGAATCGTCAGAATGAAGGCTAAAAAAAAGTTCCATTAACCGCGCAACGTTGCCTGCTGCGCAGGGTGGGCAGCAACTTCCTCAATCCCAAATTTTATTATACATATACACTTTTAGTTGCATTATTTTTTTTTAACTTATGGCTAAATTTCTTCTTTAATTATGGCTAAATTTTAATATTTTGATTATGACTTTTATGTGTTTAGTTATAACCTTTTTTTATTTTTTTTAATTATGACTAAGAAAATATAAAATTATGTCATTTTTTTCTATAATTATAAGAAGCAAATGACACACATTCCTCAAAGTTAAACTCACTTTTTACATTCAATGATCTAATATTTTATTACAATATCTAAGTCAACTTTTTATTTATTTGAGAAGTGACTATTTGTGCAAAAAGTAGATAGAAGAATTAGTAGTGACTTTTTAGCTATTTTAAATGTTTGCCAAAGAAATCTTAATATTAATTAATCATATCTTTTACACATCAAATATAGAATATGAGTTTAAAAAGTAGGTTTGTATATTATTAAAAATGAGGGCAAATGCTGACAAATGCCCTTTATGCATTGTTTGATTTAGGAAGTGTGTATAAAATGTCTTAAAAATATGTAAAAATGTTAAAAATTGTATTGATTTAGTGAAAAATATCTTGTGTTCTTTAAATTTTTTTTGTCTTTTTAGCTGTATCCTAAGAGCATTTGTTAATAAGACCCAAAATACAAAGGAGAAGAGAGTGAAAAAAAACTTTTACGCTAGGTTTGGCATCCCCTCAAAATGTCAAAAAGTCAAAAAGTCACTATTTTATTTAAGTCACATCACCTCTTTATCACATCACTTCAAATCCAACCAATATTATATAAAAAGTCAAAAAGTACACTTATTTAAAACATCACAAACAACCATAGTCAGCCATAAGTCTAATTTCAAAATATTTTGAGCAATAGCCTTAAGGTCTTTTTTAAGGCTAGAAGAATAAAACAATTTGAAAAAATCATATTATTTTTACATGTATGTCTATTTGTGCATGTCATATATACATTCAAGTGTTATCTATCTGTTTATTTGTTTGCGTGTCATTCTATATTTGTATATATGTTACTTATTTATCCACTTAATTTTTTATCTGTCCATTTCACCGTCACCATTAGTCACCGTCACCAATCACCGGCGGTGACCTTTCTGACTATTTTTGCGGTGATTGTTTAGTGGCCTTGCAATAATCTAACAACAATGGTAGAATGAAAAAAAAAAAACAAAAACAAAAACAAAACAATAAGTTATTTTTCACCCAAACAATTATATTAATTGTATCATTATCTCTATTAAGCAATCCTTAAACCAAATGTCATATCCCCATAGAAATAGACTTACCACCAGTTATTCCAACTTTTATACTATAATAACGTAGCAATAATTTAAAAATGTAAATCGCATTGATAAAATTTTATTTAAAAGAGGAAATAACAAATCAGTGGTATTTCTAAAAAATAATTATAGATTTATGGTAAATTTTACAAATTTTAATGATTAAATTCATATACTTTTTCATAAATCTATAATTATTTTTTAAAAGTATCAGTGTTTTTGTTATTTCTCGTTTTTTTAAATAATGGGATTAAAGTTGTCATAACATTTTGAAATAAAATTATGTATGGTTTTTTTTTTATTTATTTTTTTATGATATTACTCTCAATAGTGTTAAGGGAAGACTTAAAAATTGGGTTTAGGAATGTGTTTTCTTGAATAAGAATTTAATAATCACACTTTTTGGTAACAAAGAGATAAGTCACATGCTTAATTATACCATTCAAATGTTCAACATGTGTGAATCCTGTAAATTGCATTCTGGAAAGCAAAGGACAAGACGGCATTTTGTACCTTTCTATTTTAGCATGGAGAGAGCGTGTTTGGGTTGGTAAATTTATTTTTAAACCGATTTAGATTATTTATTTTTTGAAATTTATCCGATAGAATATTTATATAAAAAAAATAAGATTATTGAATATCGTTAGTTATATGTTTGAATTATATTTATTTTTTTAAAAAAATGTACGACAAATATAATTTTAACAATAGACATTCATTTTTTATAATATAAGTTTGATTCATACATATAATTACTGATAATAGATCATTTTAATTTTTACGTCAACATGTTACTTAATAAATCTTAAAAAATTAACGATTTTAATTACTAAAATCGATTCCAAAATAAACTTAAGTCTAAAGGTTCCCTCAAATTAAAATGACCAATATAAGAAAAACTCAACCCTATTAATAAATATATTAAGTAGACATAATATTAAATAAATTTCACATTAAATGATGAATCCCATATGTTTTTCATTTTAATTAACATGTTTATTGGTACACTAATATTTCGAACATTACTATTAACGTGATTGAATAGAATTTTCCACTAATAGCCTTTTTCATCCTTTCAAGGAAAAAAAAAAATTACCTCAATTCTCAAATATGCTTCTTTTGGCTTGTTAGAATTCTCCTCCCTAGTGGCATGTTCAAAAAGCAAAAACAGATAAAAAAAAAAATTCTCCCTGTGGAGTTTTAACCGTCGCGTCATTAATTGTGTTCCCAAATGAAGGGCCCACAATTTTATTTGCCAACCTTATATGGTAAAACTATTAAAGTCATGTTTAGTAATTATTTTGTTTTTAATTTTTAATTTATATTTATAAAAATTTTAAAAATTATTATGAAAATTTATTTGATAATTTTTTTAATTTATAAATAATTGTTTTAGTTTATAAATTTAAAAAAAAACGTAAACTCAAAAAATAAGTATATATTGATTTTTAAATAGAAATTTAAAATTTTGATTAATTATTTTTTTTTAAATAATTATTTTTTTCAATTATAATGTGTATGATCCCATTGTCATAAATAATAAAAAATAAATATAAATATTTTAGGCCTGAATAAACATATTTTTTAGTTTATGTTTTTAAAAATTTTCAAACATTTTGTTCAAATTAAACGTGTTTGTAATTTATATTTTTCTAAAAATAAACAAAAACTAATTTATAAAATTTTTATAAATATAAACAAAAAAAAGTAAATGTTACCGAACGCTATCTAAATGTTTTGAATAATATTTTAAATCAATTATCAATTGACATATTTTATGTTGTCTCGCAAAAGACGAATGGTGCTAACTAAATTAATAACTTTCAAATTAAAGTAAAATAGGTTAAATGAGGGGCGTTTGATAATATGATTAAATATTTAAAATTGAATTGATGAAGTAATAATTAACTAAATTCATTTGATAATCATAATTAATATTACTTAAAAATTTAAGTATCTTTAAAATTGTATGTTTCTCAAGAAAATTTTAAGTCATATAAAATTTACTTAATTCTGACTAAATTTATAAATATTAAACATGAATATCAATATATACTATTATAAACTCATTACCACGACCACTACAACCACCATACTACCGCGCATCGCCACCATTACCACCAATACAATCACCGCCATCATGTCACTACTATTACCACTATCACCACCATCATTACTGCTATCACTACCACCGCCACTACCATTACCGCTACCATCGCCACTGCACCATCATGCCATCGCCCCTATCCCCACTACTACCATCACCTTCATCACCATTGTCATTATTATCATGAAGATCACCATCATTTTACAACTATTATCATCGCTGCCACTATCACCACACCACCGCCACTATTTCCACTACCACTACAACCACCACCATGATGCCACTCCACCACCACATCACAATATAAAAATTAAAACATACAATTTTAAAATAATAAATTTTAAATTTTATCTTATACATATCAAACAATTTATTTTTAATTCAACACTTAAATTTTTATCAACTTAAAAAATTCAGCATTCAATGTTTAATACTTTAATTTTCAGTCTTTAGTTTTTAATTTTCAACTTTATCAAACACCACCTGCGTTAATAAGATAAAATGTCACATTTAAACTATAATCATTTCATTTTTTCTCTCACAAAATTTTTTTAAAAAAATTGATCAGATGAACTTTTTAGTTCCAAACTCTAAAAAATCAACTAAAAAAGTTTTTGCCAATCGGCAATTTGCTCTAGATCAATGATTGTCGGATTTGTAATATTTTGGAGTTATTTGTTGCAATTTATAAATTGTTTATAGTTTATTTTACTTTACAAACCTATGCCTGAATATTTAGTGCAATTTTTGTTTACTATGAGTAAAAAATAACTTAATAAATTAATTATTGAGAAATAGACAAAATATATTTTTAACTTTAACTTTTTTTTATATATATATATATATCTAATAAAAGATGAACCAAACAAAAGCTTATCTCTCTCACCATAATCACTCATGCTACCCCTAAGGCTCCGTTTGTTTTGGGGTGTAATGGATGGGAGGGGATTAGGATAGTAGTAGGGGTGTGCATAATACCGCCGAAACCGCTGAAACCGCCAAAACCGCACCGAACCGCACCGCCAAGGCAAATTCGTTATTATTTGTCAATCGAACCGTCGGTTTTTGGTAAGAAAAACGGCAAATTCTAGTGACACTTTTATCAATCCGCCGGTTTCTATTTTTCTTCCAAATCGCACCGACCCGCTCCGTATTAAATCATGTTTTATAGGATTCTAAAAATTCTTTTTTACTTAAGTTTGCTTGTTGTTCTATACCTTAGAATATAGTATTACATTACTACTCGAGGGAAATTTTATGTATTGTATTTGATCATTGTAGCTTCCACAGATGCTTGTAATGAACTGATGGTATAGTCGTTGATATTATCATGTTGTTGCTACACTTGCTGCATCAGAAGAAAGCTTCACAAGATGCTTAACATTACGATATCTCTCGTCTTTTTTTTACTCTTTGATTTAAGTTTTGTAATTTGAATTATATTTTTTATAAACCGCCAAGGCAAATCTGCCATTATTTGCCAACCGAACCGCCGGTTTTCGATAAGAAAAATGGCAAATTCTAGTGACACTTTTATCAATCCGCCACCCGCCATACGGTTTCTATTTTTCTCTCAAACCGCACCGACCCGCACCGCGCACACCCCTAGATAGTAGTAGGGTTATTTAGTGTTGTGTTTGTTTATAGAGTTGGGGAAGGGATTAGGATAGAGTAAGGGATTAAGATGGAGGTTGGAAGGGAGATTAGGATGGAGGAGGCAGAGGTGGTATTAGAAAAATAATGAGGGGATTAGAAATTTTTTTATTTTTTATATATTGGGATTTTTTTTTTAAACATTAATGTTTAATTTTTTATATTTTTTAATTTATTTTATTATTTTATATAAAAATAATTTAACAATTCCTACACTAACAACTATTATCAAAACAAACACAATTTTACTTAATTCCCTCACTATCAATTCTCTCATTATAAATCCTCTCAATTCTACTTTTAAAAACAAACGAACCTAAATCTCCACGTTATTCTATATTTGTTTCACCATAAAAGAGGAACCAAACATATGCTTATCTCTCACCATAATCACTCATGTTACTCCTAAATCTCCATCTTATTCTATATTTGTTTCACTAGTAATATTTTGTTACTCGAAACAAATGGATTTGAACGACTCTAATATTTAAAATGATGTCGTTTTGAATTTTTTTTTTTTTTTAATTCTTTTTCTTTCCGCCTCCCGTTTCTCTCTCAAACAAGAAAGAGAAGAGAAAGAAATTGAGCTGCCCGCGTCCCTAAGATTCTGGGAGATTCCTACAGTGTGATTTGGGGGAAGCGGGCGGCGAAGAATCAGGAGAGAATCGGTGAAAATGCGTGGGGGATATAGGTGATGAATGATGATGAAAAAGAGCATTGAATTATTGATGATTTTTTATTTCTTTCCTTCACAGACAGAGTCTCTTTTCTGATTGGCTTCCTCCATCGGCTTGGCCTGGACCTGCCACTCAGTCACATGCCAGTTGGATGCTGCCCAAAATTATATTAATGATTAATATTGAAAAAATCTACCAAAAAACAAAATAGAATAATGTCAGGGAGATTTTTATAGTTTGGGAGGCTGCTGCCTATTATACGTAGGCAGAGATTGTTGCCTAGTTAATGATTTTTTTTTTTTTTAAATCTTATTTTGATAGTTTAAATTGTTTAATTTTTAAAAAATATTGAATAAAATATGCACGTAAAAATTTAAGTAAATCAAATTTCGATATTCCTTTTATCAAAACATGTTAGTATTTATATTTATACTTAAAATTAAATTTACTATTCAATTTTTTAAATACAAATATATCTGGATGAAATGGATACCGATCTCCAATTAGCTTGAATTTTTATAGATATATTGTACTCAATGTCTTCTAAAAAATGAGTGGTTTGGTTCGTCGGAATGAAGGCTAAAAAAAGCTCTATTAACCGCGTAACAATGGCTGTGTGCAACAACTTTCTCGATCTCAAAATTTTATTATACACATTTCGTATTATATGCACTTTTAGTTACGTTATTTTTTTCTTTAGTTATGGCTAAATTTCTTCTTTAATTATGACATTATTTTGATATTTTGATTATGACTTTTTTGTGTTTAGTTATAACTTTTTTTTTTTTTTTTTTAATTATGACTAAGAAAGTATGAAATTATGTCATTTTCTTCTATAGTTATAAGGTGCAAATGATACACATTCCTCAAAGTTAAACTCACTTTTTACATTCAATGATCTAATATTTTATTAAAATATCTAAGTCAACTTTTTATTTATTTATTTATTTGAGAAGCGACTATTTGTGCGAAAAGGTAGATAGAAGAATTAATAGTGACTTTTTAGCTATTTTAAATGTTTGCCAAAGAAATCCTAATATCAATCAATTATATCTTTTACACATCAAATGTAGAAAACGAGTTTAAAAAATAAGTTTGTATATAATTAAAAATGATGGCAAATGCTAACAAATGCCCTCTAGGCATTGTTTGATTTAGGAAGTGTGTATAAAATGTCTTAAAAATATGTAAAAATGCTAAAAACTGTATTGATTTAGTGAAAAATATCTTGTGTTCTTTAAATTTTTTTGTCATTTACCTGTACCTAAGAGCACTTGTTAATAACACCCAAAATACATAAGGGAAGAGAGTGAAAAAAACTTTTAGCATAGTCGGCCATAAGTCTAATTTCAAAATATTTTGAGCAATAGCCTTATGGTCTTTTTAAAGGCTAGAAGAATAAAACAATTTGAAAAAATCAAATTATTTTTATGTGTATGTCTATTTGTGCATGTCATGTATACGTTCAAGTGTTATCTATCTGTTTATTTGTTTGCGTGTCATTCTATATTTGTATATATGTTACTTATTCATCTACTTATTTTTTTTATTTGTCCATACCACCGTCACCATTAGTCACCGTTACCAATCACCGACGGCGACTTTTTTGACTATTTTTGCAGTGATTGTTTTTGGCCCGGTAGTGGTCTGGCAATAATCTAAAAGCAACGGTAGAATGAAAAAAAAAATCAAAACAATAAGTTATTTTTGTCCCAAACAACTTTATTAATTATGCCATTATCTCTATTAAAAATCAATTCTTAAACCAAACGTCATATCCCTATAGAAATAGACTTACCACCAGTTATTCCGACTTTTATACTATAATAACGTAACAATAATTTAAAAATATAAATTGCATTAATAAAATTTTATTTAAAAGAGGAAATAACAAATCAGTGGTATTTCTAAAAAATAATTATAGATTTATGATAAATTTTACAAATTTTAATGATTAAATTCATATGCTTTTTCATAAATCTATAATTATTTTTTAAAAGTATCAGTGTTTTTGTTATTTCTCCTTTTTTTAAATAATGGGATTGAAGTTGTCATAACATTTTGAAATAAAATTATGTATAGTTTTTTTTTTTAATTTTAATTTTTTTATGATATTACTCTCAATAGTGTTAAGGGAAGACTTAAAAATTGGATTTAGGAATGTGTTTTCTTGAATAAGTGTGGGGACATAATTTTTAAATGACAACATGTGGCCGAGGTAACGCCGAAATGTTAGCCGAGGTGTCACGTGTCCTGGTCATGATGCTGAGATGATCTCGACTAGGCCGAGGTTATCTGCGAGAATATTGGAATCCGGGATAAGCAAATAAGGGACAAGAGTCCTAGAATGGGAGAAGACTTCAGTTTGGGTAAAGATAGGACTCTTAGAGAGTTTATCCTAATCCTACTGGGAGTCCAAGATTAGCAGTAATCCTAAGTCCATTGGAGCTAGGCTTCTATTGGGACTAGGATTATGTTGGCTATAAAAGAGAAGCACTCCCATGAGTCTAAGGTATGTTTTTTATGCTCTGTCTAGTGAGTTAAGCACTATTGGTTATCTTTGAGAGATATTTTACTGACTTGATCGTCAGAGTGCCCTCCGGGTGGACGAACCACCGCAGGATTCTTATCTTTCTGTGACAGGTTGTTCGGGCTTAATCTATTCTGCCGGTGTTCTATAGCTGAATACTAGTTTGGCAGTGTGGTCGAAAATTGACACACACAATTTGGCGCCGTCTGTGGAAAAGAAAGGAGAATAGATGGTCAACGACGGACAGAAAGAGAAGGTTGGGGACGACACCCCCACTGAGAGTGAGAAACATATTGACCTTGACGTCAAAGAAGACAACTGCAACGAAGAGACTCGTGATAAAAATCACGGAGGAAAGGACGTCGGCCAGGAGGGCGGCGTACCGAAGAAATCGGACCGGAGCGGGTATTATAACGAGGACGACCTCCAGGTATGGAAAGATAGATGCCTGCGGAGGGACGACGAGATAAAGGGAATGGCGGACAAATTGGTGAACTTGTAAACGGTCGTCAATTTCATAATGCAGAACAACGTCATGCAGCCACCGTTCTCACTACAAGATACGCCGATTCTAGCGGCCAAGAAAGGTACCCAGAAAGGGGGGGCAGAAAACGATTCCTGCAATCCCTCAGCATGGCGGGACCAAGGGACATTCTCACCGGCCTTCGCGGGAGGTCGGGCATGGAGAATCCCAGAAGGCATGTCGAACAAAAGAAACCTGCACCAAAGAACATCGGGATGTTCATGGAAAGGAACTCTATTTCGACACGACCAGTGAAGGGAGGTCCAAAAGGACTCACGATGACACTAGAAGTAGTGTGCCAAAGAGGTTGAAATCCGGAGATAACCGAGCTCTTGGACGAACCAAAGAGGATCTGAGATCACCTACAGAGGAAGCAATAAGATGCCGAGGTAACCTCCCTGGTCAAACCGAGAACGCCGTTCTCGATAAAATTAGACAAAGTTGAGGTCCTGAAGAGATTCAGTATGCCGAGGTTCTAGATATACGATGGGAAGTCGGACCCCAACTTTCACGTCAGATTATACCTGAACGCGATGGCGTTATACACTGGGAACGAGCCGTTGCTCTACAAAGTGCTTCCCTCATCATTCGGGGAAATTACATCGGACTGGTTTCACAAGTTGCCGAAAGGAACTGTGAAAACCTAGGAAGGCCTGGCCGAGATGTTTGTGGCCAGGTTCATGATAAACAAACTACAGCCATTGAAGGTGGACGCCCTAATGGTCCTGAAGATCGGCAAGGATAAAAGCCGTAGGGCCTATGCCAAAAGGTATTATGAGGTATTCAACTGAATACCAGGATGCAACCAAGAAGTGGCGGTCATGTCGTTTAAAAATAGCTTGAAGGATGACTGCTTGCTTCGAAAATCACTGGCAAAGACATTGCCGAAAATCATGGAGGAGCTGATAACCAGGATAGAAAAGTATGCTAGAGCCGAAGAAGACACGCCGGGGACAAAGGCGTCCAAACAAGAGAAGAGAAATGGTTCGCCGAAGCAAAGCCGAGATAATACTGGACACGAGAAGACAAGAGCTTAGCCCAAGTGAGTAGATCCCAGATTCCAGATTTGGAATCCCAGATCCTAGAAGACAAGATCTTGACTTAGATGATTAAGTCCGAGAAGAGAAGAGTTTGGCCTAAGTTAAAGAATTTTTTTCCACAAAGGAGTATATGGAAGCCATGCAGGGGGCAGATCCCTTGCCCATAGAGCAATATCAAGGTCAAAGTCACATGCCTAATGAGAACCCAAGTGGAACTTAAGTTCATATTATAGGGCAAAGGGCTGAAGAATAATGCTTGGGAGTTGGAATTTCACAAGCCGAGATTATGTTTAACTTGAGAAAAGTTTACAAGTTGAAGTTAAACCGAGATTATGTTTAACACTTGTTGAAACTTGAGAAAAGTTTACAAGTTGAAGTTAAACCGAGATTATGTTTAACACTTGTTGAAACTTGAGAACAGTTTACAAGTTGAAGTTAAACCGAGATTATGTTTAACACTTGTTGAAACTTGAGAAGAATTTACAAGATTATGTTTAACACTTGTTAAAACTTGAGAAGAGTTTACAAGCTGAAGTTAAACCGAGATTATGTTTAACACTTGTTGAAACTTGAGAAGAGTTTACAAGCTGAAATTAAACCGAGATTATGTTTAACACTTGTTGAAACTTGAGAAAAGTTTACAAGTTGAAGTTAAACCGAGATTATGTTTAACACTTGTTGAACTTGAGAAAAGTTTACAAGTTGAAGTTAAACCGAGACTAAGGTTAAACACTTGTTGAAATTTTTTGAAAAAATTTACAAGCTGAAACCAAGGTTATGCTAAGAAAGGTACTTGGGTACTTGTCGAGGTAAATCATCAGTTTGTATAACCGAGGTGTGTCACCCCGAGAAGGTTGCACAAAGATTGAAGTGTATATTAAAGATATGCAATTATTTTAAGTATAGAATCGTACAAGAGTAAAAAGAAGACACATACAACCACGTTGAAAGAAGAAATTAAAGAATGCATTCAGAAAAGGAAAGAAGGCACTTCGGCCTAACATTGAAGAATGATTGTTTAGATTACAAAAAGGCCAGTGTGAAGTACGCCGGTGTCAGACAGTGGCAATGAGCAAAGAAGTGCAACGAAAGCCTCACCGAAGGGAGAGAGTGAAATTGATTACAGAAAGCTTCGTAAAAGCAGCAATGAAGGATTTGAGAGGGAAAATTTTGATTTTGATCAAAAACATGAAATATGGCAATTATGGTGCCTTGGACGACGTGCGCAAAAATGATGCGACTTGATGGCGCGTATCAGATCTGGTCCAGTAAGGGAAAGACACATGGTGAAAATGGTTGAAATACTGTGCGTACCAGCTCGTACGCATGCTGGAACTCTTGGAGTTCTTGATTCAATGAAGCAAATAGCTCGGCTAGGAGGACGATTTCAGTTGAGAAACTTGAACGAACTTGGTCGTTGGTTCTAAAGCATTTATGAAAGCAGACTATAGGTCTTGGTCATATTGAGCCGACGAGTTCTGACTTCGGCAAAAGATGATGAAGCAAGCTTAGCCGACGTGCTAAGTGAAAGAAATGATATAGGTTCCATCACCTCAGGATGCCAAGGTAATAGAACCTAGGAGGCAGTTGTGGGGACATAATTTTTGAATGACAACACGTGGCCGAGGTCACGCCGAAGTGTAAGCCGATGTGTCACGTGTCCTAGTGATGATGCTGAGATGATCTCGACTAAGCCGAGGTTATCTGTGAGAATACCGGAATCCGAGATAAGCGGATAAGGGACAAGAGTCCTAGAATGGGAGAAGACTTCAGTTTGAGTAAAGATAGGACTTTTAGAGAGTTTATCCTAATCCTATTGGGAGTCCAAGATTAGCGGTAATCCTAAGTCCATTGGAACTAGGCTTCTATTGGGACTAGGATTATGTTGGCTATAAAAGAGAGGCACCCCCATAGGTCTAAGGTATATTTTTATGTTTTGTCTAGTGAGTTAAGTACTATTGGTTATCTTTGAGAGATATTTTACTGACTTGATCGTCGGAATGCTTCCGGGTGGGCGAGCTACCGCAGAATTCTTATCTTTTTATGATAGGTTGTTCGGGCTTAATCTATTCTGCCAATGTTCTACAGCTGAATACTAGTTTAACAGTGTGATCGAAAATTGACACACACAATAAAAATTTAATAATCACACTTTTTGGTAACAAGGAGATAAGTCACATGGTTAATTATACCATTCACATGTTCAACATGTGTGAATCCTGTAAATTGTATTCTGGAAAGCAAAGGACAAGACGACATTTTGTACCTTTCTTTTTTAGCATGGAGAGAGCGTGTTTGGGTTGGTAAATTTATTTTTAAACCGATTTTAGTGATTTAAATTGTTTATTTTTAAAAATTTATTAGATAGAATATTTATGTAAAAAATAAGATGATTAGATATTATTAATTATATGTTTGAATCATATTTATTTTTTTTAAGAAAAAATAGACAACAAATATAATTTTAATAATAGACATTTATTTTTTTATAATATAAATGTGATTCATACATATAATTACTGATAATAGATTATTTTAATTTTTTACATCAACATTTTACTTAATAAATCTTAAGAAATGAACAATTTTAATCACTGAAGTTGATTCTAAAATAAACCTACTAAGTCTAAAGTTCCCTCAAATTAAAATGATCAATATAAAAAAAGTTCAACCCTATTAATAAATATGTTAAGTTGACATAAAATTAAATAAATCTCATATTAAATGATAAATCCCACATATATATGTTTTTTGTTTTAATTAACATGTTAATTGGTGCACTAATATTTCTAACATTACTATTAATGTGGTTGAATAGAATTTTCCACTAATAGCCTTTTTTATCCTTTCAAGGAAAAAAAACTAACATTACTATTAATGTGGTTGAATAGAATTTTCCACTAATAGCCTTTTTTATCCTTTCAAGGAAAAAAAACTAACATTACTATTAATGTGGTTGAATAGAATTTCCCACTAACAGCCTTTTTCATCCTTTCAAGGAAAAAAAAAAAAACATTTTCCTGAATAGAATTACCCACTAACAGCCTTTTTCATCCTTTCAAGGAAAAAAAAAAAACATTTTCCTCAATTTTCAAATATGCTTCTTTTGCTTGTTAGAATTCTCCCTAGAGGAGTTTTAACCGTCGTGTCATTAATTGTGTTCCCAAATGAAGGGCCCACAATTTTATTTGCCAACCCTATATGGTAAGATTATTAAGGACATATTTCCGCCTCGTTTGGAAATAAATTTTTTTAGTAATTTTTTAATTTTTTAGTTAAAATATAATATAAAAAAAATTAATATATTTAAGATAATTTTTTAATTTTTTATAAAAAAATGTGTAAAAAGTAGAGAGAAAATGAAATTTTTAACTTTTTGGTATGAGTCGTTGGCTTTTTGACATTTTTAGTAACTTTTTGACTTTTTGGTTAAAAAAGTCACTTGCCAAACGAGGCCTTAGTAGTCATTTCATTTGTTAATTTTTAGTTTATATTTATAAAAATTAAAAAATTATTATGAAAATTTGTTTGATAATTTTTTTAATTTATAAATAATTGTCTCAGTTTATAAATTTGAAAAAAAAACGTAAACTTAAAAAATGAATTTACATTAATTTTTAAATAGAATTTAAAAATTTGACTAATAAATTTTGTTTAATAATTTTTTTTTCAAATAATATTTTTATCCAATTATAATATGTATTATCACATCGTCATAAATAATAAAAAGTAAATATAAATATTTTAAACCTGAACAAACATATTTTTTAGTTTATGTTTTTAAAAATTTTCAAACATTGCATTTGTAATTTATGTTTTTTTAAAAAAAATAAAAATCAACTTATAAAATTTTTGTAAATATAAACCAAAAATATAAATGTCACCAAACGTTATCTAAATGTTTTGAATAATATTTTAAATCAATTACCAATTGACATATTTTATGTTGTCTCACAAAAGACGGATGTTGCTAACTAAATTATTAACTATCAAATTAAAGTATAATAGGTTAAATGAGGAGTGTTTGATAATATGATTAAATATTTAAAATTGAATTGGTTAAGTAATAATTAATTAAAATTATTTGATAATCATAATTAATATTACTTAAAAAATTTAAGTATCTTTAAAATTGTATGTTTCTTAAGAAAATTTTAAGTCAAATAAAACTTACTTAATTCTAACTAAATTTATAAATATTAAACATAAATATTAATATATACTATTATAAACTCATTATCACCATCATCACCACTACCACCACCACCACCACCACCACCAACATACTACCGCCATCGCTACTGCTACCACTATTACAATCACCACCATCATGTCACCACTATTACTACTATCACCACCATCATTACTGCCATCACTACCACCACCACTACCACTAAGCTACCCCTACCACTACCGTTACCACCGCCACCGCCGCTACACCATCATGCCATCGCCGCCATTACCACTACGACCATCACCTTCATCACCATTGTCATTGTTATCATGAACATTACCATTATTTTACTACTATTGTCATCGTTACCACTATCACCACACCACTACCACTATTACCACTACCTCCACAACCATCACCACTTTACCACTCCACCACCATCACCACAATATAAAAATTAAAATATACAATTTAAAAATAATAAATTATAAATTTTATCTTACACATATCAAACAACTTATTTTTAATTCAGCACTTAAATTTTTATCAAATAACTTTTCAACTTAAAAAATTTAACACTCAGTTTTCAATACTTAATTTTCAGTCTTCAGTTTTCAATTTTCAACTTTATCAAACACCACCTACATTAATAAGATAAAATGTCACATTTAAATTATAATTATTTCATTTTTTCTCTCACAAAAATTAAAAAAGTAAAAAAAAAGAGAAAGGTCAAATAAACTTTTTAGTCCCGAACTAAAAAAGCCCTAACTCCAAAAAATCAACTAAAAAAGTTTTTGCCAATCGACAACTTGCTCTAGATCAATGATTGTTGGATTTGAAATATTTTGGAGTTATTTGGTGTAGTTTATAAATTGTTTATAGTTTATTTTACTTCGAAAACCTATGCCTGAATATTTAGTGCAATTTTTGTTTACTATGAGTCAAAAATATCTTAATAAATTTATTATTGAGAAATAAACAAAATATATTTTTAACTTTAACTTCTTTTTTATTTTTATTTTTTTATTTATCTAGTAAAAGATGAACCAAACATATGCTTGTCTCTCTCACCATAATCACTCATGTTACTCCTAAATCTCCACCTTATTCTACATTTGTTTCCCAGTAATGTTTCGTTGCTCGAAATACATTGGCTCTAATACCCAAAACGACGTCGTTTTGGGTATATATATATATATATATATATTTTCCTTCTTCTTTCTTATTTCCGCCTCCATTTCTCTCTCAAACGTTGAGCTCCTCCAGTCGTCTTCTCTAAACCCAAATCTTGATTTTTTGAGAAGCCCAGATCCATTGCTATGGTGCTTTGTGTTATCAGAGTTTGGAACAACTTGAGAAGAAAAGACTCCATTGTCTGGACCTACCAAGGTCTCCAAACCCACAACCCCAAAATCCATCAAGTTATTTCCACCAATCTACAGAGTTTTACAAAGCAAGAGTTCATGAGAGTGAGTGAGAGAGAGAGAGAGAGAGAGAGAGAGAGAGAGTTACGCCATGAGAGGGAAGAGTTTGGTTTTGATTTTGATTTTGATTCTGTGGGTTTAGTTTTGATTTTGGGTTTTGATTTTGATTTTGTTTTGATTTTGATTTTGTGGGTTTGGTTTTGATTTTGGAATTGATTTGAATTTTGATTTTGATTTTGGGTTTGGTTGGGATTCGAAAAACAAGAAAGTTTTGATGAGGTATTTGTAGAAGATGGGATTTGAGTAGGGAACATTGTTGTAGAATGAAATCATATTTAGACTTGAGAGAGAGAGAGAGAACTGAATGTGAGATGGAGAAGCTTTTTCATGATCAACTCCATTGCTTTCAGAATCTAGACAAAAGCTTTACCCAAGAGAGTGATTTGAGGTATTTATAGAAGATGGGCGTTGATATTATGGTGGTGGATTTTGATGAGGTATTTGTAGAAGATGGGATTTGAGACGAGAGTTGATATTATGGTGGTGGAGCGAGTCTGAAGAAGAAAAAGAAGAAGAGAAGAAACAGAGGAATAAGGGAAATAGGAGAAAGAGAGAGGAAAGTCGGGCCACTCTAGCCTCAAAATAATCAAGCTACCTAGTGAGATTGTTTTTTTCACCATGTTAAACAATTTTTTTAGGGTAGTTGTAGTGACATTGACATGGGATGTGTTAAAACTATCATCACTTATATTGTACATTATTATATTATTAGTCATTAATATAAAGAACATTTATTCATAAATTTAACCGATTTCAACACACGTTATGTGATAATAAAATTAAAGAAATTCAGTCCATAAATTTATTTTTAAACTTTTCGGTCAAGCAATTCATGCGTTAAATTGCTTTGTTCATAAAGACATGTTTCTAACAAAATCCTTTCTTCATTAATATACGTGCCTTCAAATCTCTCTCTCTCCATATTCAACATACACTATCTGTTCAAATCTTATTTCTCGTAACCCCTCTCTCTCCTCATATTTTATCTCTTCATCACTAGATACACCGAACCCTAGATCACTGCCATGAATGACTACCAAACCCTAGATCTCATTCCCATCGAGAATCTCTTGAAGCCTATCATCGATCTATCTCGGATAGAAGTTTCTCTTCAATGAAAATCCTAGGTAAGATTAGCCTGGCCTTGTGATTTCCCAAGATCCCTTGTAGCGTCTCCATGAACTTGTAGTCCATTGTAACATCATGCTCATCGATTGACACCATGAACCCATGGAGAATCAATTAGGTTGGACAATCCTCGAAGGTGGAACGAACCACAAAAAGGCTCGTAGAGTACACCATTATGTGATTCTAGTTCGCTGGAAGGACAATCGAAAGCTTAGATTGGGCGAATGATGGCTATTCTAGTGGAGAGATCTTAGGGTTGGAGGAGGATGAAACATTGAGTATGAAGGTAGAACGAGTTGACTAAGAGGACTGAGTTGGCTACACAGACGCGGTGGAAGATGGAGGCTTTGAGACCACCTTGACCACTGCTTCCTCCTTTGTCAGTTTCTTTAGACCCTACATTGATTTGTTGGTACTCGCTCTCTCTCTCTCTCTCTCTCTCTCTCTCTCTTTATATATATTACATTGATTTGTGTTCCATTTTTGGTATACGTAAATATCTATATTATGTTGCGTATCAGTAATGAAGGCGGCTATTGTAACTCAAACGAATGCTATTGTTGGGAATAATGCTACTAATCAGAACAAGGATCAATCTCATTCTGATGCCAAGCACTTCAACAGATGGATCTTTGACGACATTCAACTCTCTCTCTCTCTCTCTCTCTTTTACATACACATGTATAACTTATGTCAATTTAAGTCAATTTGCTTGGTTCATTATACTAATTAATGCTTAAATTGATGATGCTTTGGATTTTCCTATTTGGGCTATTTTTAGTTTTCTTATCTGATTATTGATACAATGTTTCATACTTGTAAGTAATTTAGGGGCTTATTTTAAATGAAATGCAATTTGTGCTTTATATTTTTTATATTTCTTAACTCTTTTCAATAGATCAATCTCTCTTTTCTATGTTACAATTTAAACGGATAAAAAAAATTAAACATATAGAAAAAGATAGACTTGTGAAATTTGAACACTTGTAAAATAATTTGAACAGATAGATATAAAATTGAACTAATAGTCATAAAATTTGAATAGATAGATAAAAATTTTGAACAGATAGACAAAAAATTAATTTGAATAAATAGTGAAAAAAAAGTCAGTAGATAAAAAAAGTCAACAAATAAATTAAGAGGTAAAATTAAAAACAAAATGTTGTCACAAAATAATGAAAACGAAACTATTTCATAAAGGTGGATCTCTCACCAATAAAAAATATCACTAAACTTAATGCCTTATACCCTCTTTAGATTGGATTTATTACAAATTTTCTTTAAAACTAACCATTAGTCACTAAATAAATTTGACCCATTTAACAAACGCCATTTGATAACAAAATTAAGGGTAATTCTATTTACACATCACTGAACCTCTCAATTCACACTATATTCTCCTATTAACTTAGTTCACATCACACTTAAATTGAAAAGTTTGATTTTATCTCACTACACACCCTTATTTTTTAAACAATACCAAACTACCCTCTTCTTCTACAAACCCAAACTCAAAAGCTAACCCTAGCCCTAATCCTAATCCAAATCACTACCAACATCGGCAGTAGCCACCGTCACAGTCACAGCCTCTTATCTTCGGGTATTACCCCTTCACCGCTCTTCATTCTCTCACTCTTTCGTCGCCGTTTCCTTTTTCATCTCCGCCATCAACTTCGTTTAACGCTTTCTTTCTCTCTTGTTCCATAGTAGTGGGTCACGGCGATGTGAGTTGTAATGACGGTAGTTGGAAAGGTGATGGGTGGTGGGGTAACATAATTGGAAGGTTGCTATGGTGGCCAAAAGGGAGGTCGTCATCGTGGTCGCTCGGGAACAACAGATGGAGGTGAAAAGTCAGTCGCATCAACTATCGCATCTACCATAGCTAGCCTTATCTCTTCTCTTCTTTTGTTTTCTTCATACCCTAGATCTGTGTTTTCTAAATCTCTCTCTGTTGGTTTTGGTCGTAGGAATTGTTGGTGATAGCGATGGTCGGCGATGGAGATTGGGCTGCGATGGTAGTGAAAGAGAGGAGTCATAGTGTTGGTGGTTGAGGATTGCAGCCGGAAGTGACAGGGGCTAGTGATGATGATGATGTGTGTGTCGAGAGATTAAGGTTTAGAAATTTGTCCAAAAAGTAATTTTACTGTGGAACAAAATTGTAATATAAAAAAAAGAGTAATAATGTGTACTGAGAATATTGAAGATATGCAAATAGAATTTCCCCAAAATTAAGGGTAAATTACAGTTTGCACCTCTACATTTTGTATCAAATCTCACTTTAGCCTATACATATGAAATTATGACAGTCAACTCCTTTCACTTATGGTCAAATCACACTTTGGTCGTTGTACATGAAATTGTGACAGTCAACACCTTATACTTTTAGTCAAATCTCACTTTGGTCCCTATACAATTGTCGATGTCCCATTTCTGTTACTCAATTGTTTAAATCTCTAACAGAATCTAGTCATATGAGAAGAATGTAGCTATGACATAAGGGTAAGAAAGGAAAATCATCTAAATTTTCCATCAATACCCACTTTATTCCAAAATTTACATCAAAATAAGACTGTATTAGGTTAAAACAAAATGCAAATTGTGAACAATTAAAAAGAAGAATTAAGGTTTTGCATAAATTGGAATTATGAAACCTTGTTTTTCACGGTAACAATCTTCTATCTATTCATTTTTCTTTCTCTTTGATTTCTTTGTCGCATTATTTTAATTTCAAAGCTCTATGTTCTTACATTTTCGTTCTAATTTTTACTATATGAATGTAATATATATATATATATATATAATGTATTATATAAATCTTATGTGCTTATCACGTAGGACAAAGTGTATTGGTGGGAAACATGAATGATTTTCCTCTCTTATCCTCATTTCGTAACCATATTTTTATCACATGACTGAATTTTGTTAAAAATTTAAAAATGAGATAACAGAAGAGGGACATTGACACTTGCGTATAGACCAATGTAGGATTTGATTAAAAGTGTAAGAGGTTGACTGTCATGATTTCATATATACGAATCAAAGTGAGATTTAACCAAAAATGTAGGGGGTTAGCTGTCATGATTTTATGTGGAGAGGCCAAAATGAGATTGGTGCAAAGTGTAGAAGTGCAAAATGTAATTTACCCCAAAATTAATTGAGAAACCTATAATATTCTAGTATTATCGTGTCATTAGGTGTATTTAATGGAGTAGGTTCTTTGTTGACCCGATCAAGAACATCTTTGAAATTATAAGTGTGATATTTTAATTCTTGTGTAGTATGTGCTGTTGGAGCATTCTTTTGCTTGGAATTTGAATATTTAAACATGGCTTCTTGTTTCTTTTCAAGATCATCTATATTGTCGATAAATTCAAGAATCATTTTCTCTTGTGGTCTTAGAACATTAATACTAAGATCATTCATTCCTAAAATAGCCTTGTAATAATCAGTTGTTGATTGACATGGACATTCATGAGAATCTTCGGGATGATCATCTGGTTCCTCATCAGAGGAAGTATCAATATCATTATTAATTTTATTTAGTTAAAAATCATTATCGGAAGGATTTTCGGAAGAATCTTCAAGTTCAGATTCAGGTTATTTGTCAAGAAGTAGAATTGATTCTAATTGATGTTTTAATTCATTGAAAGCATTCAGTTCATGGATTTTCTTCTTGGTGAGGCATTTATTTGCATACTCCTGCTTAAACTCCTCAATACCACTCGACCTCAATCAACATACTTTTACATTCTACCCGCAAACAACCTAATCAAATTCCACATACAAATTATGCTGATTTTAGTTTCTTTCTTCAATATATAGATTTTGACATTGATTCTTTATCAATTAATGTTATCCAAAATGATTTCACAATCAGCTACGACTTACTCTCAAATGAATATAATGCTTCTTATAATTCTTGTAACGTCCCGCCTTTTTATTACTCAGATTCCATTACTAAACTATTATTATAGATTCAATTTCATAGATAACATACGGAAACTCTTTATATTTACAAGAACACATGAATAAAAATTCTCTCATCCGAATATAATATGAATGCAACAAGAGTTGTAATTAAATAAATTTCCCATAAGCTTACATCTTTTAAACTAAGAGGAAGGGTTTAACCCTTTCACATCAATGACATTCAGCCCACAAATAAAAGGCTCCGTAGCCAACAGGTAAAGAAGATCCATGACCTTAAAACACTACTCGACGTTCCCTGAAAAAGGTTTAACAACGTAGAATGAACATAAAGTTCAGTAAGGATCTCAACATGATCCTAAACAATAACAACTTACAGATAGCTATGATCAATGAATGCTTAGTCTCATACTATAATAATAATGTGGCGGTTTATACATAAATATACGTATATAAGAACTTTTCTCAAAATCATTCATTTCATTCAATAACGTAAGCAATTCACTTTTCTTTCTCCTTGTTACTTTTTTCAAAAATTCATATGACAATAACAAATTCCAGAAAACAATTTCACCAAGCCCATTACGTTTTCTCTCACTTTCCAGACTTACACCTGATTTGCCTTTTCAAAACATGTTCATAAGTATCCAATATCCTTCACATTATTCACAATCTCAATATAGTATTTACGTCCATTTCCAACACATTCATATCTATACATGCATACCTTTAGTACAAAAGGAAACAACAAGCAACCAACAAGTATCTAATCAACAAATGAGGTAACTCGGCCTTCCAAAACTATAACCATCATAACCCATAACATACCCAGATATACTGAGACAATAATGATAAATAAGTTTTGCACTACTTACCTTAAGCACGGTAAGCCAAGGATGCACCTTTCTACAATGAAATGTCAATTTACCAGACACTGACTGGAAGGTAATGGTATCTCTGTCAAGTTCTCCAGGCGCTAGCTGAAAGGTACTGGTACCTCTCATTCTAAGTGCAGCCAATTCTCTAGGCGCTAGCTAGAAGGTAATGGTACCTCTAATTCTCAGCACAGTATACGTTACCAATCATCACAACATGACAAAGTACAACCAACAAGTGTAATGCATACACACAAACTATTCAACAAAGTACAACCAACACAAGTGTAATGCATACACACAACTATTCAACACAACAATGTCATCCTCCACCGATGACCAAGGAGAAAACCTCTAAATGTATGTATTCAACACGCGTATTGTAATAATTCAACTCTCATGAGATTTTAAATCCGACAACAACAATAGTAAAATAACTAAGGATAAAACCTCCAAATGTATGTATTCAACCCACGTATTATAATAATCTAACTCTCCTAAGATTTTAAATCCAACAACAACAATAGTAAAATAAAATATTCATAATCCAACCTCAAGTTAATTTCTGAAATTCACATAGTTTTATCATTTCATTATTCCATTTCAAAAATCAATTCCCTTATTTTCCAAGTTAACACACTCCACCCTTTATCCCAATCCATTTTTTTCATTTCACAAAATTAAATCCATGGATATCAAAGCCATAACCCAACTCAATTTAATATGTTCAATCCAAAATAATTCCAATGCCATAGTTAATTCTCCCTTTTAGCTATTAACACATTTACATAACCCATAATAACAATTTACAAGCATTATTCAACTTTACCCATTTTTAATTCACCAAGTCAAAACATTAAATTAGGGCTTTTTCTTCTTTCAACATAAACACGCTAGATTACTCCCCAATTAACCCAAACAACAATCAATTTAACAATCTCATTCCCAAACAACAAACCCTAGGTTCCTTTTCATGACTTTCAAAGAAATCCATAATGGATATGATTTTTATGCAATATAAATCTACCACATATCTATCTATAGATGATGTATTGAAAAGGAACAAGGAAATCCCTACCTCAAGATTCGAAGCTCAAGATTTGAAGCTAAAGATGAAGAGCCAACTTGAAACTCCAATGAAATCGCAAAACAATCGGTAAAAGTCTTGATCTATGCTTGCTCTTCAACCATCTTGAAAGATTTGGGGTGAATATTGGGTAAATAGAAGAGAAATCAAGAGTTTGGAAGGTTAGGCTTTCGTTTGGAGGATGGGAGGAGAAGTGAGGGGGAAAAAAAAGAGTTTTTGTGACATCCGATATTTTGAGGTATTAATACTTAGTGAGTGGCATTAGTGGTTTTTTTTTTTTTTTTTTTTATATATATAAAATAATTTAATGGTGAGATTTTTAAATAAGAATCTAATTTAAATTATTTATTTGTATTTATCTCATCTCTTTTATATTTATCATATTGTTATTTATTCTCATTTAATAATAAATCAAATTTTCTTATCATTCTCCATCACGTGAAGGAAAAAAGAATTTAAAAAAATAAAAAATAATAAAATAAAATAAAACTGTGGAACATCCCATGTTTTTCCCACTTACCACACCAAACCACCCATTTGTTTTTCTTATAAATTGTGCCCCTTTTCACCTTCTGTTCATCCGTCCCTTAGTTTAATCTCTATGTCTCCTACTTTTGGCTCTCTCTCCATTTGTAATATAAATTTTAAGTTTAGATATGAAAATATTTAGAGTGAGAGTTAATAATTTTATAAGAGATTAAAGTTATTTTTGGAGATTTTGGAGCAATTTAGATTTATTTATGGTGACGGTGGAGATAATTATTTTGAGGTAAATTTGGATTGTATACAATATGCTCTATTTAAATCTCTTTGCAAAGAGTTCTCTATTTTTAGTTATCCGCAATTTGTAATCCACTTGATTATTGTAGTTATTAATAGATTTTGTAAAATCATTTGTTGTCGAATTGTTGATATTCTGATCATTTGGTAAAATTCTCTACAAATGTTTATGTGTTAAAATGGTGATACTCCGTACATAGATCGAGTGAATCTTATTAATTTGTTTACACTAATATGCTCGAATAAGCGTGGAGCTTGGGTGAGGTGGGTGAATAAATGAATTTGTTCACTAGTCATGTACTGAGTAGGGTCGGGTATTTGGTCTTAAATAAATTATGGTTGATTTGTTCTGCAATTTGGTAAATTGCTTGATATCGTATCGTTGATTTAATGTCATAAATTGTTGGATTCCTGATTAATTTATTCTGTATCCGAGCCTTGTATTCCTGTCGTATTGTATACTTCTCGAGTTAATTTATTTTTCAGGTGCGGAGCAGATTTTAGCGAAAATTGAAATTGAGATTAAAAAGATTTATTAATATAGAGATTTGGGACTCACCACTGTAATTATCAAATTCAGAGATAGTTGTAATGTTGTTTATTTTGGAGATATTTGTACTATAGAATATTTTGGAGAATATTGTATAATTTGGAGACAATTTTGTAGTTATTATTTTTGGGAGCAAAACTTGTAATTTTTTTAAGGCTATTTTAGTGTATTTAACGATCCGGAACTGTGGGTTCCTTGCTGCGATTCATTGCAGTGTCAAGCTCAGCTAAGGTTCGAGCCCCGCTTCTGCTGTTGAAGAAAATTCCATTTGACATTCACATTTGTCTGCCCCATGCAACAAAGTTGTTTTAAAGCAAATCTGAACACAATAAGTGAAATTACTAGGACGAAAAGTCCGAGGCAATCTGTTTTTAATCCTTGCGGTGACCCCGACGCAACGTCATTAATACTGAACTCCAAAAGACGGATGCTGATAGATGTTGGCCATAGCCATTCCACGTACTAATTTTTGGCTTTTTTGACTTAAAATGGACTAGTTATGGCAATTAAAGATGGAATGACAGTTTCCGGATTCGAAGCCCCTGGAGCATGGCACGTTTGGGCCAATTAAGCCTCCGAACTCGGAACCCCGACGACGCATCACGCCGACCGATACAAGTCTCCGAATTCGGACCCTAATCGGCGGAGTGATCATGACAAGCCGACACGTAACTGTTCGGAATTAAATGATTGCTTAAGCCAAACAATGTTTATAGAATGAAAAACATATGCAAAACACGTGTGTGCCGAATATAGATTACAATGAAACATTTAAAATAGGACGTTTTATTCAATCAGGCAACAATTACACAATTACATAGTATTTTTATACGGCGTCGTCCTCATCCTCACTCTTCTCGACTTCAAAAGCAGAAAACGGAAAATGATTACGTTGGTAGAATGACAGTGCCGAATCAATTCCCGATGCCCGGAGAGCTTCTGTAGCTTGACATGCCCTGATCCAACCGTGCTTAAAGCCACGATTCTCACATCTGCAAACTTCTTCGGCAAGCTTCTCTTTGGTCTTCTGAATTCCGATCAGTCGGCCGTCATAAAAGCCCTTTTCGTAGGCCACGTTTCTCGCAGTCTCGATCGCAAACATGCTCGCCGTACTACGATCGGCGATCGCATCACTAATCAGCCTTTGAGTAACCCTCTCTGCAATAACCAGGTTGGGGGGGACGGCTGATTGCGGCGACGCAGGCTTGTTTTTCCTCAGCTCGCGCTCGGCTTTTTCAGCGTGAGCTTCTAACTTCCGAATGCGTTAGTCTTTCTGTTCTATGTCTCGAAGAGAGGCGCGGAGACGCATACCGATCTCATAAGCCGTGTAAAGTCCCCTCACCGCCCCGTGAACGCCTTCACAAAACACTTCGAAGTCCGTACGACCTACCATCGACTGCTGAACTTCGGGCAAAAAAATCTGTCGAGCAAACTCGACTGCCACATTTGGGTCTCGAATGATGGAATCTGCCTCCGTCATCGGTCTGTTACCCACGAAGACAGCAAAACTCAATGGGCGAGGAGTTACGTTGGATTCGCTTCCAGGATGAGACTTATGCTGCGGCTAACTATCCCTCTTAGGCGATCTACTTCGACGTCGAGGAGATTGGTGTCTCTCCTAACCCCTCGACGTCCTACTGCCCGTACGTGACAGTTCACCGCTTCGATTCATGGCACCTCCTAGCTCAGCTAGCGTCTTCGCTTCCCCTCTGCTGTTGAAGCAAAGCTTATTTGACATTCGCACTTGTTTCGCCTTTCTCAAAGAGCGGGACTGAGATGCTCAGTTAGCACGTAAATAGGACCCTTGTTCACAAAGTACACGCCCATTTATTCCCTACAAGGGCAGCATCTCTGAGACTACCTCATTAATAATGAAGCGTCAATAGCCCATCCCATCACCGACTGAACCAAGCCCTAATCGCCCCGTCAACCGCTGATATATGGCGTAATCAGTTCGTGAACCAGCTGGGGCAAGGGTAGATTCATCAATTTATACGGCTCGAGTGCCCCAGCCGTTCCACGAATCGATTCTTGCGTGCAAAATTTTTTACGTTTTATTCGGCGTTCTACGTTTGTGAACCAACTGGGGCAAGGGAAGATTCATCAATCTATACGGCTCGAGTGCCCCAGCCGTTCCACGAATCGATTCTTACGTGCAAAACTTATTACGTTTTATTCGGCGTTCTACGTTCGCGAAACAGCTGGGGCAAGGGCAGATTCATCAATCTATACGGCTCGAGTGCCCCAGCCGTTCCACGAATCAATTCTTGCGTGCAAAGTTTTTTACGTTTTATTCGGCGTTCTACGTTCGTGAACCAGCTGGGGCAAGGGCAGATTCATCAATCTATATGGCTCGAGTGCCTCAGCCGTTCCACGAATCGATTCTTGCGTGCAAACTTTTTTACGTTTTATTCGGCGTTCTACATTTGTGGACTAGATGGGGCAAGGGTAGATTCATCAATCTATATGGCTTGAGTGCCCAGCCGTTCTACAAATCGATTCTTATGTGCAAAACTTATTATGTTTTATTCGGCGTTCTACGTTCGTGAACCAGCTGGGGCAAGGGCAGATTCATCAATCTATACGGCTCGAGTGCCCCAGCCGTTCCACGAATCGATTCTTGCGTGCAAACTTTATTAAGTTTTATTCGGCGTTCTACGTTCGTGAACCAGCTGGGGCAAGAGCAAATTCATCAATCTATACGGCTTGAGTGCCCCAGTCGTTCCACGAATCGATTCATCTGAGCACGAGTCTTGAATTCATTTTGTTTGACTAAATTAGATCCCTAATTCTAATCGGCCGTTAAGTCTGCCATCTCACGCATGCTTAATATTTTGTTCTAACTGCTGACTCTCCTAACTATACGCTCATACAACAGACAAAACGAAAAATAACTCGAGAGCTTATAAAATTTTCATTCATAAACTGGGCGCTGGCAGCGGACATTTTACATATGAAAATCTAAAAAATATACATTGAATATACTTAATAAAACTAGAATGTCTCCCAGATCAATCTTCGGGGTCAGACTCAAGTGGCTCAACGTCCACTTGCTCGTATGGAATTGGCACGGCGAATGTAGCTCCAACGGCAGCAAGTGCTTTGAGCCACCCATGTTTGAATCCCCGATTTTTGAATTTGGGGACTTCGTCTACGTATTCCTTAAAGGCGGCGCTCTTCCTATCCTCAAGCGCCGTAGAAACTTCGGATTCAGATTTTTCCTTGGCCGCTTTCAACTCCTTTAACTCAGCTTCAGCCTTGGCAAGCTCCTCCTTGGCTAACTCGAGCGATTCCTCGCTCGTGTTCGCCCTATCCTCGGCTTCGGATCTGAGCCGATTAGCAGTCTGAGCCCTTTCTATTTCCGCTTTGGCTTGTGCATTTTCCATAGCGGCCCTCATCGCCTCGAACTTGGCCTTGCTCCTTTCACCTTCAGCTTCAGACTTTAAGCGGCCAATTCTTTCGGCGGCATCATGCTGCCGACGGCCTAGTTCGACTATCCTTCCAGCCGTCTATAAAACAAATTGGGATCATCACATCAAGCAATATAGTGTGCAAACCAAATCAAACGAGCAGAAAAGAGAATATCGTATAGATACCAGAAGGGCAGACTGGGCAGCGAGTGCTATAAGCTCCAAATTTGGCTTTTCTTGAAAGGTGGCCATATCAGTCGGCAGTGAAATTGAGGCGGCCAAGCACAACGCTACGGCCGGATCCTTTATGACGGATGCGTCATTATAGATTGGCATGTTTTTTATCCTTGGTTGAACAACAAAAGGAACAACCACATTGGATTCCTCTAAACGAGGCCTTTTGCCAACAAGACTATCCTCCGAGCCTGCGTCTCCCTCGGCATCACGTTTTTCGCCCCGTTCTTTATGAACCAGTCGTTCTTCCGTGACCTGCTGTTCGGCCTCCCTCTTTATCTCATCCAAAACGATTTGAGCCGTTTCTTTCGCAGTAACGGGTTATAAAGTTTCAACCGGGGCAAGCTCAGAACGAGCAGCCTCTGCCTTCTTTCGAGCGGCCATTCGCTCGGCATTTCTCTTTCTCGCCATCTGCGTGAGATTTTCCCCAGCCATGCCTTCAGAAAAATCGCCGGGTAAGTCCCCAAATCTGTAAAAATGTCTCCGAAAGAAAACTCTACCTAACCCGAAATGGACGGTGAGTTAGGCTGGTTAAGACTGGTAGTTTCAAACGCTGATTTCAAAGCTTCGTCCACCTCTTTGGCCTCGGTAATAAACTCCCTGGTTGATTCGGCGACCACCTTGACTTCTGGCTCTAAGTCTCGCTCTAAATTGGTAGTCTCGAGACCAATCTGTCTCAGGGACTTGAAGCTGGGGATGATAAGAGCCGAATGGTGTTGTTCGCCGATTGGGACTAGAATGTTATCTGCGGCTGAGAACGTAGTATAGTTAGGCTCGTATCTCAGAAGAATATGGGCGGCCCTGCCTTGTTTCTGTACATTCAAACGGCCAAAATACTTTAGCGCAGTCTTAATGTCCGAAAGTACTGCGTCGTCAGTCGAGGTCAGAACCCTCTTCAACTTATTGCCTGCGAAAAACGATGGGTTATATTTGGAGAAGAAGCCGAATAAAAGAAAATTAAACAAACAAGAAATCACACGGCAACCTGGTTCACGCTTCCGTCTGGGAATAGGGTCCAAGCGATCTTTGCCTTCGCCGAATTCCCAGTTGCCCCGAACATTGACCATTACATCATCAACACGTTTGCCAGAACTGGCAAGCATGGTTACCAAGTGATGATCGGTATCCCTGGCCCTGAGAAAGTATCGCCCGAGCCGACCGGAGGATTTGGTTAAAGCGTAGCAATGCCGAATCACAAGAACGCCCAGGTTGATCCTGAGGCACCGGTTCAATTCAACAATTCCCATTACAATTTGAAAGAAATTCATATTGAGTTGCGAGGGAATCAGATCCCAGTGGCGGAGGACGGCCCTAGGAAATGGATGTAGGGAAAAGCGAACGTCGCCCTCCGTAATGGACAGGAGAGGGAACACGATTGTATTTGGGTCATCCCTCTCCATATCCAGGGAACTCTCCGTTACTAGAGATAGATGAACATCATCAAGAATAGAGAAATGTTTTCGGAACCCAGAACTTCGACCCTCAGAGAGGAGGTCTTTCAAATGCTTAGCCATTCTAGAGAGAACTCAAGGATATTCTAAAGCAAAAATAAAAAATAAAAAATAAAATAATAAATATGGAAAGTAGGATTGCAAAGAAAAGAGAAGAAGACTTACAAGAGGCAAAGAGAACGAAAAAAGGGCGGAGAGGAGTTGCAAAAAATACGTCGGAGAAGAAATACTGATAGACGGTCCAGAAGGTTCAAATATTCGAAAAAGTGTGTTCGAAGGGACTTGAACTTCAAATCAAAATAAATGCGAGAGAAGCACGAATGAGGCGGGAAGGCGTTACAGCGACTGTAACAACCCTCACCACTGTTTACCGTTAAACTACCGATTACTGCTAAACTGAGACTGATTATGATTGGTAACTGAATTGATTGAAGTACTGAACTGACAGACTGAAATCTGAAACTAAATTGATTAAGTATGTCTATTTAATTGTATGTCTATCTGTTGACTGTTTGATTATCTGTTCATGCATTTGTGTTTAAATTGCGAATTGAAGGCCTTATCGGCGGCCGAATCTAAAATTGATTGATGATTTGTGATCCTCAGAATTAATGTGATTTTATGGCATATTTATCTGAAAACTGGTTAGGTATGATTAAATTAGATTAAATATTGATAAATTGCACAACTTAGACTTAATTACTATTTTTCCATCCTTAGTGGCCACTAACTAACACATATGGAGCCTTGTACACAATTAGACAAACTTTTCCTCAGCCTCATTTGAGCACAAAATCGATCTAGAGAGAGAGGGAGTGAGAGAATTGATGTGTTCTTGAGGGATTTGCTTGGAATCTTGAGGATATTGTAGAAAACTTGCAACATTGAGCCTCCATACTTCTAATTCAAGACTTAGGTAAGGAAATTCAACCTCTCATTGTTGTGTTCAAGTTGATTCTTGCATGGTTCATGTCTAATTGAGGAGCCAAGTCATGTCTTAGTCTATTAATGTTGAATTGGAGCTCATTCCATGCATGTATGTTTGAATTGTTGAATTTTGAGTTGATTCCATGGAGAATTGTCACATGCATGCTCATAGTTATGTTAAGTCCATGTTTTCATCTTGTCCTTGGAAGAATTGGCTCATTAGAGCATGAAGTTGAAGCTTTGAAATGGTTTAAATTCATGCATGTTTGCATGTTCTTCATATTCATGAAAATTGGTTTGAATTGAGTTGTTTGAAACACCCTTGGGCTTTGATTTTACAAATTGAGCTTTGAATCATGTTAAAGTATGAGTTTTGATGTGTTTTTTGGAAAATTAGCCCAAGAGGATCGAAATTTATGGTTTAAAACTTGGTTTTGAGCTGGAAGTTCAAATCTGGAATTTCCAGAATTTGGACTCACGCTCGAGCGGGGTGACTGGCGCTCGAGCGTGGAAATCGTGCTCCCAGATTTTTGTTCTGTTTTAAAGTCCGCTCGAGCGGAAGAATTGACGCTCGAGCGGGACATTGTGTCTCATGATCGAGTGGGTGTCGAGCGCCCAATCGAGCGTGATTTTCACCTATCCAGCACTTTTGACTGTTTTGCTGAACGCTCGAGCGAAAACCTTTGTCTGCATGTCCATTCGAGCGGAGTAACCGACGCTCGAGCGTGACCCCTGTTTTCTGAAAATACTTTTAAAGTGCATCTTTGTATCCTCATCTCATCCTAGGCATTATTAGGCCTAGTTTAAGGCATCTTAACGAGGATATAGATGTAGAACACACCGAGGCAAATTATGGATTAAGTTATTATCTTTCCCAACTGTGTAGCTTAGCGTGTGTTCAATCTGTAACTGTGTAGGGTTGGCGACTGGGGACGCGCTCTAGCTTTACTGTAGCCCAGAAACTCTGTGAGTAACAATTGTGTAAAGATATGTTCAAAATGATTATCTTATGAACAACTGAACTGTACTGCTTTCTGAACTGATACTGTTAATTGAATGAATGTATGTCCTATATTCTGAATTGTATTATGGCATCCTTAGCAACTACTGTTTATTGTTACTGTTGCAGAGATCTCTGTCGATTCCCTTGTTGGAACCACTACTGTTTACTGATTGATGGCCATCATTTACTGTCCAGTCTTTTAAGACCTACTGTTTACTGTACTGTTATGCTGATGGATGTACCACATATGATTGAATGACTGATATACTGAGTTAACGAACTGTTTTCATTATTGTAAGGGCATTCATTCTTAACCCCTTTACGCATTGTGTTATTCACTGGGCTTTAGCTCACTGCTTATATATATATATATATATATAGGTGTACAGGCACCAGACCGTGGTTAGAAGCGTCGTGGTAAGCTCGAGTTTTCAAGCCAACCACTGTGCCTCACTGCGAGGTTCCGAGCCTGTCAAGTTATGGCTTAGGGGTGTTTTAGTTCCCCCTTCTGTCTTTGTAACTGTTTTGTTTACTATACTGTACTGTTTAATAGGGATTAGGTCCCTGAATTGAATGATTGTATATATGTACATACTGTTTTGTTCGACTGTATATATTTGAATGAAAAGTCTTTTTGCATATAGACTGTCACAGCTCATTGGACATTGTTTATTTACTGTATTGGCTTCCGCCAGCCCCTGTACTCTGTATTACTGTTAAGCAGGCCTTCGGTAATCTTGGATTACTGGCCGGTTACGGTGCTAAACCCATAGGGGCGGGTTTGGGTCGTGATAGAGTGGTATCAGAGCGATACTTACCACGAGTTATACCGCACACACGTGCCCAAATGAGCTATAGGATGTCCTAGAAAAGTGATTAGGGCATTACGTGAGCATGATAAGTGTGTGTGGCTATGATGTGACTGAATGTATGCTAATGTGTTAATCGGTTTAAACAAATGACTGCCTATGTTAATAACTGTTATAACTGCCTATAGTGAAATGGATAATGCGAGAACTGCAAATGAATTTGAATGCTCATCCTCTGAGGCAAGAATGGCGAGACTGGAAAGAATGATGGAATTAATAACTGAGAGACTGGATCAACAACAGAATCAACAGCCCCCACCTCCTCCTCCGGTACAGCCGGAACAGAATGTGAATGTTAATGATGGGGACATAATTGCTCTCACCCATAAGTTTAGCAAAATGAAATCGTCGTCCTTTCAGGGAGGCCTTGAACCGTTAAAAGCTGAAGCATGGGTTCTTGAGACTGAAAAATTGTTTGAGGTTTTTCCATGCTCTGAAGCACATAACGTGCTATTGACCACCTTTACTCTGCAAGAAGAAGCTAGAAAGTGGTGGATACTTATCCGTAATGATAACACCTTAATGACTTGGGCTCAATTCAAAGGAGCCTTCTTCGAGAAGTATTTCTCTCAGTGTGTTAGGGATAGAAAGGTGACTGAGTTTGAACAACTGAAACAAGGCACCATGTCGGTGGCTGAATATGAGACAAAATTTACTGAACTTGCCCGTTATGCACCACACATGGTTGACACTGACTACAGGAAGGCCAGAAAGTTTGAAGGCGGCCTTAATGTTGCAATACTCGACAGAATTAATGTTCTGAAATTACCGAACTATGTAAATGTTCTTGACCGAGCCTTGATGGCTGAATCGAACATCGAAGCACTGAAAACTGAAACACCAGCGTCTGAATGGCGTGGAAAAAGGCAGGGTTTTAAATTCAAGAAAGGCAAACATAACCCATTGAACAAGAAACAGAATACGGGGTCAACAACTAGCCCCAGCCAAGGGAGTGGTTTCATACCACCCTGTTCTGAGTGTGGCAAGAAGCACAAAGGGGTCTGTTATAAAATATCTGGAGCCTGTTACAGGTGTGGCAAGGTGGGCCACATGGTTAAAGACTGCCTCTCTACTCCACAAGCCAGTACTAAAGCTGCACCAAGCGTGGCAGCATCAACTGTTGCACCAAAATTGAACCCCAAAGCTACCGAGAAAGAGCCCATGAGGCAGGGCCGAGTGTTCGCCCTAGTACCGGGAGACGTGCAGAATATCGAGATCGTTGTGTCAGGTATTCTCTCTATTTGTACTCAAAATGCTTATGTACTGATTGATTCGGGGTCTACGCATTCATATGTGTCACATACTTTTTCGCGAAAACTGAATAGACCATTAGAACCCATGAACTATCTGTTAGCTGTATCATCACCCATTGGGGAATCTATGACCTATGCATATATGTACCCTGCTTGTGAAATTATTTTTGGAGATGCACATTTGTTTATTGACTTACTGCCTCTGAACATTGATCATTTTGATGTAATATTGGGAATAGACTGGTTAACAAAATATCATGCTACCATAGACTGTGTAATGAAAAAAGTGGTTTTCCGTCCACCGGGTCTACCCGAATTTGTGTTTAATGGGGTTGGAGTAGTACCTCCTCCGTATTTGATTTCATCTGTGAAAACTGTTAAATTGATTAGAAAGGGGTGTAAGGGATATTTGTGTTCTGTATTGACTGTATCTACTGATGATAATGCTAACGTGAACAGTATTCCTATAGTCAGAGAGTTCCCAGATGTTTTTCCAGATAATCTGCCAGGGGATTTGACTGACAGGGAGATTGAATTTACCGTTGATGTGATTCCGGGAACGCAGCCAGTATCTAAAGCTCCTTACCGAATGGCTCCAACTGAACTGAAAGAATTGAAAGTGCAACTGCAAGAACTACTGGATAAGAAGTTCATCAGGCCTAGCACTTCGCTATGGGGCGCTCCTATTTTATTTGTGAAGAAGAAAGACCGCTCACTGAGACTGTGTATTGACTACCGTGAACTGAACAAGGTAACTGTGAAAAATAAATACCCATTGCCACGTATTGATGACTTATTTGATCAGTTACAGGGTGCTCAAGTGTTCTCTAAGATCGACCTCAGATCAGGATACCATCAGTTGAAAGTTAAACTAGAAGACATTGACAAAACTGCTTTTCGAACGAGGTATGGACATTACGAATTTTTAGTTATGCCTTTCGGAGTTACCAATGCACCTGCTACATTTATGGACCTCATGAACAAAATCTTTAAACCATACCTCGATGACTTTATTGTTGTGTTCATTGATGACATACTGATTTACTCCAAAAGTATAGAAGAACATGAACATCATCTGAGACTTTCCCTACAGACCCTAAGAGAACATAAACTTTATGCTAAACTGTCTAAATGTGAATTTTGGCTTGATTATGTTATGTTTTTGGGGCATGTTGTTAGCAAAGATGGAATTTCCGTTGATCCACAGAAAATTGAAACTGTAGTAAATTGGCCTAGACCAACAAATGTGACAGAAGTCCGAAGCTTTTTGGAACTATTACAGAAGATTTGTCAAAGATTTCTCCAAAACTGCCTTACCGTTGACTCAGTTAACTCAGAAGGGGATATCGTTTGACTGGAATGACCAAAGGAAATCTACTTTCCTAGAGTTGAAAACTCGACTTGTAACTGCACCGGTTCTTACCCTACCTTTAGGTACGGATGGTTATACTGTATTTAGTGATACTTCTTATAAGGGTTTGGGGTGTGTTTTAATGCAGAATGGGAGAGTTATTGCTTATGCTTCCCGACAACTGAGACCGCATGAAAAGAACTACCCGACCCATGTTCTGGAACTTGCTGCAGTAGTATTTGCACTGAAAATCTGGCGTCACTATCTGTATGGGGCGACATGTGAAGTATATACCGACCACAATAATCTGAAATATTTCTTCACACAGAAAGAACTGAACATGAGACAGCGGAGATGGCTAGAACTGATTAAAGACTATGACCTACAGATTTTGTACCATCCAGGAAAAGCCAACACCGTTGCCGATGCACTGAGCCTGAAATTGATTGGAAATTTAGCCTGTTTGCTTACTGGGCAAAAGGAATTGCTTTGTGACCTTGAAAAATCTGAAATTGAAATTGTTTTACGAGAACAAGGTGGAACCTTAGCTGTTATTTCTGCTCAACCGGCATTGATTGAAGAGATTAAAGAGAAACAACAATCGGATGACTTCTTGAAGAAGATCATCGAAGAAGGGAAACTAAACCAAGACCGGGTTTCAAATTTGAAAATAATGTACTGAAATTTCAAGAAAGACTGTGCCTACCAAATGATTCTGAATTGAAAAGAAGAGTTCTGCAAGAGGGCCACAATTCAAAATTTTCTATCCGTCTAGGGAATACGAAAATTTATCAAGACCTGAAACTGAATTTCTGGTGGCCGGGAATGAAGAAAGAAA
Source organism: Camellia sinensis (assembly GCF_055761805.1). Taxonomy (NCBI): domain Eukaryota; kingdom Viridiplantae; phylum Streptophyta; class Magnoliopsida; order Ericales; family Theaceae; genus Camellia; species Camellia sinensis. Next base: position 70,434,024 of record NC_138972.1, read on the forward strand.
TTGCTGATTTTGTATCGAAATGTCTTCATTGCCAACAAGTCAAAGCTGAACATCAACGACCCGCAGGCTTATTGCAGCCTTTACCGATACCAGAGTGGAAATGGGAACATATCACCATGGATTTTATAGTGGGATTGTCGCGCTCCAGTAAAGGTATAGACTCAATTTGGGTTATTGTTGATAGACTGACAAAATTTGCTCACTTCTTACCTGTTAAGACAATTTATAATGCGGACAAATTGGCTATACTCTATATTGATGAAATTGTTAGACTGCATGGAGTGCCTGTGTCCATTGTTTTTAACAGGGATTCGAAGTTCACATCGAGATTTTGGCAAAGCTTACAGACTGCATTGGGTACTGAATTAAAACTGAGTAGTGCTTATCATCTTCAGACCAATGGCCAGTCAGAAAGGACTATCCAGATTCTGGAGGATTTATTAAGAATTTGTGTCCTTGATTTTCAGGGAAACTAGGAAAGTCATTTGCCGTTGGTTGAATTCGCCTACAACAACAGCTATCATTCAAGTATTGGTATGGTGCCTTTCGAGGCATTGTATGGCAGAAAATGTAGATCTTCGATTTGCTGGGCAGAAGTTGGAGATGGGCCTTTGCTTGGGCCCGAGATTGTATATGAAACGACTGAGAAAGTGAAACTGATACAACAGAGACTGAAAACCGCACAGAGCAGACAGAAAAGTTATGCAGATGTTAGAAGACGAGATAGAGAATATGAAGTGGGTGATCACGTGTTTGTGAAAGTGATACCGATGAAAGGCCAGACTCATTTTAGAGTCAAAGGCAAGTTAGCGCCGAGATACGTTGGACCATATGAGATTATTGAGAAAATCAATCCGGTGGCGTATCAAGTTGTGCTTTCTCCTGAAATGGAGCATATGCACAACGTCTTCCACATTTCTATGTTGAGGGACTACCTCCGGGATCCTTTCCACGTGATAGAGCCTACTCGTGTAGTGCTGAGTGACAATTACACTTACGAGGAATGGCCTATTCAGATTGTAAACAGACGGATCAAGAAGTTGATAAACAAAGAGATCCCGTTAGTGAATGTTGACTGGCAAAACCATGGTGGCGTGTATGCCACTTAGGAGAGGGAAGATGACATGGCTAAAAGATATCCTGAACTGTTTCCACTGAATCCTATTTTCTTCCAAAACGAAGGTAATTCGCGTTTAGAGGACTAAACTCTTTTTAAGGAGGGGAGACTGTAACAACCCTCACCACTGTTTACCGTTAAACTACCGATTACTGCTAAACTGAGACTGATTATGATTGGTAACTGAATTGATTGAAGTACTGAACTGACAGACTGAAATCTGGAACTGAATTGATTAAGTATGTCTATTTAATTGTATGTCTATCTGTTGACTGTTTGATTATCTGTTCATGCATTTGTGTTTAAATTGTGAATTGAAGGCCTTATCGGCGGCCGAATCTGAAATTGATTGATGATTTGTGATCCTCAGAATTAATGTGATTTTATGGCATATTTATCTGAAAACTGGTTAGGTATGATTAAATTATATTAAATATTGATAAATTGCATAATTTAGACTTAATTACTATTTTGCCATCCTTAGTGGCCACTACCTAATACATATGGAGCCTTGTACACAATTAGACAAACTTTTCCTCAGCCTCATTTGAGCACAAAATCGATCTAGAGAGAGAGGGAGTGAGAGAATTGATGTGTTCTTGAGGGATTTGCTTGGAATCTTGAGGATATTGTAGAAAACTTGCAACATTAAGCCTCCATACTTCTAATTCAAGACTTAGGTAAGGAAATTCAACCTCTCATTGTTGTGTTCAAGTTGATTCTTGCATGGTTCATGTCTAATTGGGGAGCCAAGTCATGTCTTAGTCTATTAATGTTGAATTGGAGCTCATTCCATGCATGCATGTTTGAATTGTTGAATTTTGAGTTGATTCCATGAAGAATTGTCACATGCATGCTCATAGTTATGTTAAGTCCATGTTTTCATCTTGTCCTTGGAAGAATTGGCTCATTAGAGCCTGAAGTTGAATCTTTGAAATGGTTTAAATTCATGCATGTTTGCATGTTCTTCATATTCATGAAAATTGGTTTGAATTGAGTTGTTTGAAATACCCTTGGGCTTTGATTTTACAAATTGAGCTTTGAATCATGTTAAAGTATGAGTTTTGATGTGTTTTCTGGAAAATTGGCCCAAGAGGATCGAAATTTATGGTTTAAAACTTGGTTTTGAGCTTGAGGTTCAAATCTGGAATTTCCAGAATTGGGACTCACGCTCGAGCGGGGTGACTGGCACTCGAGCGTGGAAATCGTGCTCCTAGCTTTTTGTTCTGTTTTGAAGTCCGCTCGAGCGAAAGAATTGATGCTCGAGTGGGACATTGTGTCTTATGCTCGAGCGGGTGTCGAACGCCCAATCGAGCGTGATTTTCACCTATCCAGCACTTTTGACTGTTTTGCTGAACGCTCGAGCGGGTAATTCTACGCTCGAGCGGAAACCTTTGTCTGCATGTCCGCTCGAGCGGAGTAACCTACGCTCGAGCGTGACCCCTGTTTTCTGAAAATGCTTTTAAAGTGCATCTTTGTATCCTTATCTCATCCTAGGCATTATTAGGCCTAGTTTAAGGCATCTTAACAAGGATATAGATGTAGAATACACCGAGGAAAATTAGGGATTAAGTTATTATCTTTCCCAACTGTGTAGCTTAGCGTGTGTTCAATCTGTAACTGTGTAGGGTTGGCGACTGGGGACGCGCTCTAGCTTTACTGTAGCCCAGAAACTCTGTGAGTAATAACTGTGTAAAGATATGTTCAAAATGATTATCTTCTGAACAACTGAACTGTACTGCTTTCTGAACTGATACTGTTAATTGAATGAATGTATGTCCTATATTCTGAACTGTATTGTGGCATCCTTAGCAACTACTGTTTACTGTTACTGTTACAGAGATCTTTATTGGTTCCCTTGTTAGAACCACTACTGTTTACTGATTGATGGCCATCATTTACTGTCCGGTCTTTTAAAACCTACTGTTTACTGTACTTTTATGCTGATGGATGTACCACATATGACTGAATGACTGATATACTGAGTTAACGAACTGTTTTCATTACTGTAAGGATATTCATTCTTAACTCCTTTACGCATTATGTTATTCACTGGGTTTTGGCTCACTGCTCATTTATATATGTAGGTGTACAGGCACCAGACCGTGGTTAGAAGCGTCGGGGTAAGCTCCAGTTTTGTCAAGCCAACCACTGTGCCTCACTGCGAGATTCCGAGCCTGTCAAGTTATGGCTTAGGGGTGTTTTAGTTCCCCCTTCTGTCTCTGTAACTGTTTTGTTTACTATACTGTACTGTTTAATAGGGATTAGGTCCCTGAACTGAATGATTGTATATATGTACATACTGTTTTGGCCGACTGTATATATTTGAATGAAAAGTCTTTTTTGCATATAGACTGTCACAGCTCATTTGACATTGTTTATTTACTGTATTGGGGGGCAATTGTGGGAGCCGAATTTTAAAGGAGGCATACTTTAACACAGGTATTGCCCGACTCTATTTAGAACCCTAAGGATGCCGAATATAAAGGGTAGATGGCCGAATAGGCACCGAGTTATGGTGCTGAGTAAATATGGGCATAATGAGCGAAAAGTGGACCAGGCCCCGAGGCCTAGGGAACGAATATAAATAAAGGAATAGCAGACTGAGAAAGGTATGTGAGAATGATAGAGTTTAACTTACAATACAAGTAATCTAGAACGAGAGACTGACTTGTCCGTCGGAGTGCTAATTACGGCACCTCCGACCGAAGTGTTTAATTCATTTCAGGTGGCTATCGGTGGAAAACGAGCGTCCCCCAAGATCAGAGGAGTATTTCCAAAAATCACTTCCCCACAGCGATAATCCCACTCTCTTTAAGGGGATTCAAGCCCCTTCTTGGTTGGTAAAAGTACCATTTACCAATGTAGCAGAATATCACATATTTAGTATGTTTTCCTCAGGATACAACAACCTAACTTTTAGTCGTGTTAACTCAACCAACCTTGCACAAGTAAGTGAGTCCAAAACTCTACCACAAAAATACATTTACAGGTTGCCTAACTATTTCTATATATACTCAATATAAAATATATATATATATATATATGCACTCACAATTCTCCATATCTATTATAAATGCACAAGCTCTAATTTATACACATACACAAACATATGAAGAGTCCTCATATTTAATATAATAATAAATTAATTGTAACTCATAACCTTTCACGTGAATTGTATGACACGTTACTCACTTGCATAATTAGCTAAGAGTAATAAACTCACACTCAAACCCTTTCAATTCACCATATTGCATTATTATATAATTATAATCTAATTAACTATACTTTTTGGCATGATATATGTATTCACATGAATGCATATATATAATTTTAATATTAAATTAACATAAGTGCATTTATGCACTAACAATCCTCCACTAATTTTAATATTAAAAATAGACACAAAAATTATCAGGCAAAGAGGGATATTATGCATCATGAAAGTGTGTTTTGCACTGAACCCCCCACTAGTGAAATAGTGATCTCTACTCTAAAGTCAGTAGTAATCTCAAACTTGAACTATGATTGCTTAGAGAAAATAAAGTATTACTACCCATACATAATAATCTAGGTGCTAACATAAGTTTTGATTACTAGTACGTTACGGTTTGCATTTGTTATCATTGCTATATGATTCGTTCTTCTCATTAAACCTGGACACATAATCTTTGTTTTCTAGGTTGGGTATTCTCATACACGGTCCTTCTATTTGTACGGGCTTAGTCTTCTACCCTTGATGAAATATATCCGGACAATCTTTTAAAATAGATTTGGAAGATAGCCACACACTTGAATACCATCCAAAATAATACTTAAGAGCTCAATTACATAGATTTGGGTTTACTGCTATAAAAATGATCACCTCTACCAAAAATTTAGGTACTCTCACAATTATTCACAAATGTGAAATGATTTCTCAAAAATTAAATTTCATCAAATTTTGTAACCACTCACCTTCTCAATTGCTACAACTAGCAATAATTAAATATAACACCATCTCATAAATATGTAACTAGCGGTTAATAAAAATCACATTGACAAAAATACACCAATACGGTATTACAATTTTAAAGAATAGCAAAATAATTTCATAAAAAACAAATGGTCATTCTTTATGGTTCAATCCAAATAAAAATTCCATACCACTTCAAGATATTTCAAAAATCATAATTCAGCTTAATCCTGCAAAATACTTAATTCTTTATAACAAATGTTAGATTAAAAATATATATTTTGTAGAGCAAAAGCTATAACAAAAACTTGAACACCCTCACTAATCCAAAAATCATATAGCATTTTAAAATTCTAATAGCCCATAAGTCATTGAATTCGATATAACATTCATAAACCGAATAATCGAATACTTTAACTGAATAACCCACAAATATGAATTGCGAAAATCACAATTTCGTTATTCGAAAAACCCACAAGAAATTCATGACTTAAAATTGATTTCAACGAGGTTATATAATTATGAATTAGTGTTAAAAATATTTTTTGTTCAAGAGAAAAATAGTTTTAAATTTAAAAATAACAATTTAATTTCCACCACTATTTTCAAATTTAAAAACAATTTTTTCACAACATCATCTAATCTAAAAATAAAAAAAAAAAATTGTCACATTCTATCACGTACACATCTCATCCCCACAATTCTATTCGAAACTAATTTTTGTTGAGTAAAAACTCGAACTCAAATAAATTCTCCTAGATGGGGCTTGCACATTTTTGAAAAAAGCATCCATCAAGAACTTCATATCAATTTAACCTCACAACACCCAATAAATCTTGATAACAAGATGAAAAAGTTAAAACATTAAATCTTAATGACCTTATCTCTTTGAAAATATATTCAAGGGTTGGTAGTGCCGGTAGTAGAAAAGGACATAGGAGAGGTTCCTAGAGGTAGAAACAACTTCAACCCAGGATTGAGAAATGGAGTAAGGGAAATTCTATTATACGCATTCTTTAAGAAGGTATAACATATGTATCTTTAATTATTTTATTTTTTTTAGTTATAATTAATTTTTTTTTTAGTTATAATATTATTTTAGTTATAATTTATGATATATTTGATTTATACCTTCTGTAATGTTTGATTATAACTTTTTTTTGGTTAAAAAGACAAAAAATTAACTTTTAATCAACTTTCTAAAACACCCCTATGTCACCTGACATTTTTCATCTAATTTTAGATGGATATTAGCTAATGAAGTAAATTAGAAAAAATAAAAAATGTTAAGAACCAAAGTCCAAAAAACTTAAAAGGTTAAATGAAAAAATGTTAAAAGGAACCGAGCATAAATTTATCAAATTTATATAATAATGTTTTATTATGACTTGATTGTCAAAAAGTAAAATAAATAATAATGAAAAAAACTTTAAAGATCAAATAAAAAACAATGAAACTTACAAGAAAATTTGTAATTTACCCCTACAATTTGTAATATAAAAATTTAAAAATATTTTTAAAATATTGAGAAAGTCCCTCATTATATATACTTACAGAGATATGCAAGCAAAGTAAACGTCAATAACAATATGACAGTTGTATTAAATTACCAAACACACCTTAAAAAAAATAAAAATAAAGAGGAAAAATTACATTGGTAATCTCTAAATTTTGCAGTTTGTGTCATTTTAGTTTTTACAATTTTAATTGATTCAATTTTTACCTATAATTTTAGATTTTGTATTGATTTGATCCAATTGATAATATTAGTAGGGTTATTGACATAAAATTTTCATTGAATCTGTTGAGGTTAAGTCACTAAATTGAGTAAGTTTATAATTTTGCTCCTAAAAGTATACACAATGCCGCTCATGTGAACACCTACCATAAAAAATGCTAAAATTGGAAATAATCGGACCAATTTGACACAAAAAAAAAACTTAAAGTAAAAAAGTATAGGAACTAACAATGTAATTTTTCTAAATAAAAAATATGATTTAATAATAAAAATAATGATGAAAAGAGAAATTTATAGGGAAATAAATACTACAAAGTGGAACCAAAAAATAAAAAATAAAAGGGCAAATTACAAACACTCCTTCGAGATTTGGTAAAAATACAGATTCTCTCTTGAGATTTGAGAAATTACAAATTGCTCCCTGAGGGTCAAATTTTCATAATAAATTAAGGGAAATTAAGGGGGAATCTGTATGAAAATAAAAACATCAGAGGACAATTTGTTACGAAAATATAAATTTCAGGGGATGAGATGTAATTTCTCAAACCTCAAGAAAAAATTTATATTTTCACCCAACCTCAAAAGGAGTGTTTGTAATTTGCCCAAAATAAAAATGGAAAATGAGTGAGAGCACTAATTAATGCTATCACTAATGATGTGACAGTGGGCCCCACCATGAATGATTTGATGTTTTGACCTTGGTGTTGTATTTTTTTTCTTTTTTATTGAGTGTCATGTCATTAATAGTCTTTTTAGAATTCCAAAATTAATAATCTCTATCATTATTGAAATAAAAATACACAAACGTGGACTCACGTGCACTCTATTAAAGAATAACTTACACTCTTCATATTTTTATAATTTTTTTTATTTGTCTCTTTATGCTATGATTCTCCTAAATTAATATGGACAGCACATGTGCAATAATAAAAGGATATGGTGGTGTAAGATGATTGATAGTCCAACCGTTTGAGTTTGGTTTGGCTGGTAGACTCTCTTCGTCACAGTATCCTTCTGATTTGATTGGATTCGTATCAATATTTATTTTTGTTTTTATTTTTAAATTTTGCATCCCGCACTTTTTCTTTCTCAGTATGGCCAGCAGAGCCTCGATCCCCTTCAGCTTCTCTCCAGCAGTTTCTTCAAGCAACGGTTCAAATAGGGCTACATCACCGCCAAAAAAATATACGATTCAGATTTATTCTTTAAATTTAAAAAAAAAAAAAATACACATCTACACCCACCCACTGACACACACTCTCTTTCGGAAAATGACTTAGAGCTCAAAATTGAGAGGCTCGAAACGGCTCGAATTTTTTTTTCCTTTTCGAGCAAAGGAGCTCTGCACAAACAGAGGGAAGAGGAGAGGAGAAAGAGGGAGAGAAGAGAGGAAGAAGAGAGGAGAAGAGAAAGAGGAGGAGGCAGCACCGCCGCCGCCGATCGTCGCAACACCATCTCCTCGCCGATTGTCGCAGTCGCAGCACCACCGCCTCGCCGATCACAGCTCGTCGCAGCACCACCGCCGCCGCCGCTCCTCCGCCGCTCCTCCGCCACTGGTTGAGTCCCCCTCCTGTCCAGTTCTCCCTTCTCCCTTCCCTTCTTCTTCTTCTCCTCCCCTCTTCTTCTTCTCCCCTCTTGGTTTCTGATTGAACAAAAACACAGGAAAATGAAAAAAAAAAAGAAAAAAAAAAAAGAAAAAACACCAAAACGACGTCGTTTTGGTGTCGAGCCAAATTCGAGCCAAAGAATTTCGAGCTGAGTAGCACTGCCGCTCTCTTTCCGTTCCTTTTTCACTGACACACACACACACTCACAGCACACATTCTCTCTCTCTCTCTCTCTCTCTCTCTCTCTCTTAAAAAAAAATTAAAATCACACACTCTCTATATCACATTTCTAATAAAAAATAAAAAAATTATTTTAATCTTTTTTATTTTATTTTCATAATATATATATATATATATAATTTTTAATATAAAATTTTAATTTTTATAAAATTAATATCATTAAAAATATACTTTTAAAATAAGATTAATATTAAATATATTTAATAAAAATTTAAAATAAATAAAAAGTAATTATTATGTTTAGTTAGGCTTTCAAAGTATTATTTTTAAAATATAAAAATTATTTTGATGATAATAAACACACAAAAATCATATATTTTTGAAATTTTCAAAAATAATCTTCGATCCAAAAAAAAAAATGAAAATAATGACTCTTGTGCATAGATGTAAATTTTTTATTTTCTTTAAAACACAAATTCAATCTATGCATAGGTATAAATCAAATATAGAATTTTTTTTATTTCCTTTAAAAAAATTATAAACTTGTTTGGTTAATAAAATTAAATTAAAAGTCATTATTTTCATATATTTTTTTGGAATGCAGATTGTTTTTGAGAATTTCAAAAATATATGATTTTTGTGTGTTTATTTCATCAAATTAATTTTTATATTTAAAAAATAGTAATTTGAAAACATAACTAAACATCGTAATTACTTTTTATTTATTTTAAATTTTTATTAAAAATATTTAATATTAGTCTTATTTTAAAAATATATTTTCAATGATATTAATGTTACGAAATTAAAATTTTATAGTAATAAAAATTATATATATATATATATTATGAAAAAGTTTAAAATAATTTTTTTTAAACTTTTTATCATAAATGAGAGAGAGAAGTGGGATGTGACCGTAACGTGTGCATACAGTGTGGTGGAACGTGTGCATACAGTGAGGTGGGGGAGAGAGAGGTGGGTCAGAGAAAGTGAGATGATTTAATGTGAGTGTGTTTTGAAATTTTTTGTTTAAAAAAGTAAATCTGAACCATTTATTTTCTTGTGGGTGACGTTGCTTTATCTGGGTCGTCCCCCGGAGAAACAGTTGGAAAGAGTAGCTGGAGAGGATCCGGACTCATTGTTCAAACCTCACACTATTGTGACTTCACATGCCATTCTTGTATTATTTTCTCTCATGTGACTTCACATTGTGAAAAACAAGGAAAAGGCTAAATTACACTGATTTTTAATGAAATTTAGAAAGAAAAAAAAAAAACTACTTTTATAATTTTGATATAAATATATTTATTTTTCATTTTGTAAACTTAAATAGACTAAAACTAATACAGATATTCTAAAGACATATAGATCTACAAGATAAAATATATATTTTAATGTAAAAGATATGGCAATATTATTTTTTTGTTTACTAACTAATATTGATAAAAAGGCGGCCACCTATTATATGAAGTAAAATCTTAAAAGAGTTAAGTGTAATTAGGCCAAATTTGTGGGACTTACTGTATTTTCTTCAAATATCAAAGGATGTCCATGCAATTTATCCAAAAAAAATAGTAAATCACTTTATAATGGAAATAGAATTAACAATTTTTTAAAGGGGCACTTATCAACAAGTCTCACACACAAAATTCAAAATTTATCTAATTCTAAAATAAAATATTTACACCAATTAGTCCTACATATTTTTGATTGTTACCAAAAAATCCTTTATTTTTTTATAAATTTAAAAAGCTGCTACATCTCACCATCGTCGAATTTCTATCAGACGATCATCGGAGACTCGTCAGAATGTTCAATATCATCAGGAAGTCATCGGAGTATCGTCAAAAGTTCGCTGTAATGTTTTGAACGTCACTTTGGAAGTCGCCGGAATGTGTAGAATATTCACTGAATGTTAAAAATATCGTCGGAGACTCACCGAAATGTCCAGAATATTACCTAAAAAAAAAAAGAATAAATGTAGAAATTAGCGTGAAAAAATATAGCAAAATGTGTTAAATATTGATAAATTGAAAGAAAAAAAAATAACAAACAACAACAATGAAAAAAAACATATATTATTTTTCAATTATTGTAAGGTTTAAGCAAATAATCTCTAATATTGATCAAATTGAAAAGCAAGCTTTGAAACTAAAAAATGTTATAGTTTCAAAGTATGATTTCATTAAGCATTTATCTTTATTAATCAAACTAGAAAACATGTTATCAAACTGTAAAATTTTATAGTCTAAAGAATGTTATGAAACTATAAAAATTTTATAGTTTTAAAACATGATTCATTTCAGCACAAAAAAAAAAAAATTAAAACTGTAAAATTTTACAGTTTTCACCCTCTATAACTAAAACTTGAAAATAATTGTTCAAAATTTGAAAATTTTCTCTATTAAAACAAGAATATAGAAGTGTATAACAGAGTAAAAAGGTAGAAAAATTAAGAGATCGAAGGAGAGAAACAGATATATGGAGAAAATTGTACTTTAACAACTATTTTTGATATAAATATACTCGAACCTGATGTAGACCTACTCAGATCTACATCAGATTTGAGTAGATCTACTAATCTTTTTCACTGGAAACTTGTCTCCTTCACCGTCGATGAGGGTGAAGTAAGGAGTTGAGGGTCGGTAGTTGCTAGTGAACCCCAATCAATGGTGGTCGTTGATTATCGGTGACTATATATCAAAAAGAAAAAGAGAAGAAGTAAGGCATGGTTGCCAGTCACCGGAAATCAGGAAAAGAAAGAGTCAGAGAAGAATGAATGTGTAGAGAAGAACAAAGAAGAAAAATACGTAGTGGACTTTTGAGAGTAAAAAGTTGTGGGACTAAATAGACTTCTCCTCTTTCAAATAGGGCTTCTAAGTAATTTGCCTATTTTTAAAATAAATTATTTTGTAATTGCAAAATAAATTCTTGAATCAAAATAAGTGCCTATTGATCTGTTTGATTAAAGGGTTGTTTGGAAAGACCTACTGTAATATACTTTTTTATCTTTTTAATTTTTTAAAGTTATATCACTTCTCTATTTTTTTGTACATCTTTTTTGTAAAAAATTAAAAAAGTATACTTATTTAGTACTTCCTAAACGACCTCTAAGTTTTTACAAACAATTTTTGAAAAGATTTCAAAAATTAGTTTGGTGAAAAAATAAATTAAAAAAATTCATTATTTTCATATAGTTTTTCTTTTTTGGGATGAAAATAATTACAAAAAATTCACAAATAATTTTTTTAGTATTTATATTTGTTAAACTATTGTAAAATTTTTAAAATAGTTTCAGAAGAAAATTTTTAAAACTCAACCAAATGTTGAAATTTGGGGCAAAATTTCACTTTATTTCTTTATGATTTATTTTATATGCGGTTTATCCATAACTTTTTATGACTCGTATATTACAGTGTATTGTTAGATATTCCGTTAACTATAAGTGTGAATTATGTGTTTGAATATAAAGGGAGTTTTGTGAAAAAATGGGTAAAGTATATTTTGAATCTCAAGAAAATGATAAAAATGGTTGTAATTTAGGCAATAAGATTATTTATGCACAAAAATATTTTAATCTTTGTTGTTTAAGTGGTTAAAGATATAGATGGTGCACCTTAATTGACAAATCACATGAAATTATGAGATTATTTTCAAATTTTAAAAATAAACCACACAAAGTAAACTACATGGATGTGAAGTAAAATTTACCCAAAAAAGTATAATTTGAAAAAGTTTAGATGAATTTTTTTTTTTTTTGTGGAGATTACCCAACTTATTAAGGGTTATAAATATATTTATCTATAATATCTGTAAACCTTAATGTTAGCAGGTATTTTAATATTATAATGTGTTATAGGTTGGTTTTTCTTTTCTTTCCCTCCAAGTTTTCATTTTTGTTGCCAAGTCAAGTCTCCATCCTATTCTTATCCATCAAGTCTCCATCCTATTCTTATCCATTCAAGTCTTCGCCAAGTCTTAGTCAAATCTCGAAAAAACTTCTCCACTAAGAACACTTGCCTAACAAGTTTTTGTTAGATAATGTCTCAATGGGACCACATAATTAAATGTGGTGTTATCATTTATAAGAAGCCTACAATTTAAGTGATTCAATTTAGTTAATAGGCTTAAGGGTATATGTGTTATGGACCTAATGTGTAGATACTAATTGTATAATTTCTATTTCTATGAGGGGCAGAAATAGAAATTAAAACATATTGGTTAAAGTTGGTTTTCATTCCTTTTGAACTTCCACAACCTTTCAGTTTTGAAAACCAATAAATAGAAATTAAAACCAATAATGGTTAAAGTTGGTTTTCATTCATTTTGAACTTCCACAACCTTTCAGTTTTGAAAACCAATTACAACCTTTAAAAGGTTATGGTCCCTATTCCTTCCCAAGTGGAAAAAAAATAAGAACACTGCCATTTTTTTCTAAATCCTCTCAAGGAGAAACATAAGGCACTAAAGGGGAAAGGATTAGAAGGCAATAACATAATCAATAACAAAGAGTTCATTGATAATCACGCTTCCGTTTAACCGTTCACCAATGGATTCAGGTATGTCATTTTGTCTTGATTTCTTGATAATACACATGGTAAATGATCCAAAGTGTAAGGTTTATGTTCTGAAATTTATGTTAACAATTGGTATCAGAGCATGCATATCATGTGTCTTATCAGAATTGATATGCTTTATTCATTCTATTTAGTTTCCTGGAATCAGATTCTGAATTTTCTTATTGATGTAAATTCTGTTTTTTCCTGTTTTGTTCTGTGAAAATGGCAATCTGTTTTCTGGAATTGTAAAATGATTCGGTGGGCAGTTTTTTTTTTCTCTCAAATGGATGAATATCATGTATTTATATATATATAGATATATCTTGCGATTTGATCGGTTTAATTTTGAACATCATAAAAAAAAAAAAAAACTATTTGTTTTTTTGGACCCGTCAATTCTATTTATATATTTATATATATATAATTGGAATTGCTGCAGATTATATAACATATACGGGGTCACAAATTTAGAAATCTTTAAATTTAATGTAATTTCATACAACGTCTACAGAAATTTAATTTTCTAACACTCTCAATATAAGTCAATTCAAACAAGATGTCACAAAAGTGATCTCTCTTATCTAGATTGTTTTATATGGAATGTTTTGAAGTTCATGTCTGTGTATCTCATGCGGGTATTTATCGGTCCAAAGACATGATTAAGACTTGGCAGAATTACACACACATTTTGTGGTGATAAACATGTGTCAATTGTCAAGAAAACCTAATGTGAATAATAAATCCATCAAAAGATAGATTTGTTATTTGACATAACTTATTGTCAATGTTTGATCATTACAACAAGAATACCACTTACAGTTAATATCACTACCCAAAGGCTTGGTATTAATGTTGTGCTAGGTATCTTGAGATGTTGTCATTAAATTAATTTATTTAGAGATTATCTGTTTGGTAACTTAATGTGAACATGAGGTAATTGCAACATTTTTTAAGGATGTTGAGTTTGGGGGGAGAAATCCAGTTAGAGACATTGTCTTTGAGGAGGAAGCAGGAGTAATCCCACTTCCTACTACTACTTTTGACCAATCACAGGTTCCTATACCTGTCATTGCTCGAGAAGTAATTTCGGATCCTCAACCAGACAATGTTGTTCAAGATAATATAGTTCAAACCCCCATTCAAGATGAGGTAATTGTTCCTGAGGAACAAACTCTACAACCTCAACCTCAAGAATCTGTGCCATTAAGGCGATCCACCAGAGAATGGAGATTTGCATTTTCAGATGATTATATTGTATATCTCCAGGAACATGAGGTAGAAAATGGAATGTCGAAAGATGATCCAATCAACTTTCGTCAAGCCATGGAAAGTTCCAACTCTCATAAGTGGAGAGTGGACAGATTTCCATAGAGCACAATGGGACACACTCCATGATAGCGGATCCACTTACGAAGGGACTACCACCCAAGGTCTTTCATGAGCACACTGCTCAGATGGGTGTTGTTCTATTTGAGAACATTCTGGTTTAGTGGGAGTTTGTATTTATATTACTGCTTTATGTCAGCCTTGAGTTTTATCTATGTAATTAGATTAATTTCTGCAGAAATGAAATATTCAGTTTATTACGTTCTGTTACGTATTGTGAAGTATTGATCTCAATAAAGTTAAGTAGGACCAGTTGGAAATAGGCATGTATGGATCACATCACATGTAATTTCCATGCTACGCATCCATGATTGATCTATGTCATTTAGCTGTATTAGTATACGTGACCATTGGTGGGTCGAGTTACGATTGATGTAACGAAGACCGCTTTGATCCTATATTAATATAGTTAATGGACAAGATTGTTTGGATACCCTCAAGTTATGATAACAAATTTCAGAGCTCACTAAAGTTAAGCACATTTTCAGGATACATATGTGGTCCAGTGGGAGATTGTTAGATAATGTCTCAATGGGACCACATAATTAAATGTGGTGTTATCATTTATAAGAAGCCTACAATTTAAGTGATTCAATTTAGTTAATAGGCTTAAGGGTATATGTGTTATGGACCTAATGTGTAGATACTAGTTGTATAATTTCTATTTCTATGAGGGGCAGAAATAGAAATTAAAACATATTGGTTAAAGTTGGTTTTCATTCATTTTGAACTTCCACAACCTTTCAGTTTTGAAAACCAATAAATAGAAATTAAAACCAATAATGGTTAAAGTTGGTTTTCATTCATTTTGAACTTCCACAACCTTTCAGTTTTGAAAACCAATTACAACTTTTAAATGGTTATGGTCCCTATTCCTTCCCAAGTGGAAAAAAAATAAGAACACTGCCATTTTTTTCTAAATCCTCTCAAGGAGAAACATAAGGCACCAAAGGGGAAAGGATTAGAAGACAATAACATAATCAATAACAAAGAGTTCATTGATAATCACGCTTCCGTTTAACCGTTCACCAATGGATTCAGGTATGTCATTTTGTCTTGATTTCTTGATAATACACATGGTAAATGATCCAAAGTGTAAGGTTTATGTTCTGAAATTTATGTTAACAGTTTTCACTTTTATATATTGAGCTATCTTCTTATCTTGGTTGTGTGAAGAAGTTTTGGTTACTTTACTATGTCTTGTGTGAGATTATCAGGCAAATAAAAAAGGGTGTATATGATAAAGCTTTGGGTTCAACTAATTGTGCAGTATTGGTTAACCATACGACTTAGTCGGGCTGTTGTATCCTGGGGGGACAAGTCAAGATTTTTTCTGCTGCACCGATGTGAGACTTTGCCTAACTGCAGAGGCCTTGAATCTCCTTTAAAAGAGCGAATTTCCCGCGCCTCAACCCTTATATTAGTTATTGTAATTTTTATTTTTTATATTTTTTGATATTTTATTTATAATTATCACCAACATTTAATAATATTGCCATGAATATTTTATAATTTTATTTTTGGCAAGCAATATTTTAAAGGAGGTCACTTTCTTTTGTAGGAAAAATCTAAAATATTCAACTAGTCAAACACAAAATGGTCAGACCTTGAATAATTGGGCTATCCTAATCAATTAATACTTTCTAATTTTAACTAATTCACGTGCATATTTTTTTCTTGAAAACATTTGAGAAATGACCATTAATGTGTTGGTATAACAAAACTGATCAAGTGTTGCATCTCTAGATTTTTGAAGGCAGGTTTTGTTTTCGAATTTATTCAGGAATATCGGACGTTGGACAAGATAGACTCTTATATATAATTTGAACTTATGTCCTATCTTGTGCAGTATTGATTAACCATACGACTTAGTCGGACTGTACCGGTGTGAGACTTTGCCTAACTGCAGAGGGCTTGAATCTCCTTAAAAAGAGCGAATTTCCCACGCCTCAACCCTTATATTAGTTATTGTAACTTTTATTTTTTATATTTTTTGATATTTTATTTATAATTATCACCAATATTTAATAATATTGCCATGAATATTTTATAATTTTATTTTTGGCAAGCAATATTTTAAAGGAGGTCACTTTCTTTTGTAGGAAAAATCTAAAATATTCAACTAGTCAAACACATAATGGTCAGACCTTGAATAGTTGGGCTATCCTAATCAATTAATACTTTCTAATTTTAACTAATTCACGTGCATATTTTTTTCTTGAAAACATTTGAGAAATGACCATTTATGTGTTGGTATAACAAAACTGGTCACTTTCTTTTGTAGGAAAAATCTAAAATATTCAACTAGTCAAACACAAAATGGTCAGACCTTGAATAGTTGGGCTATCCTAAGCAATTAATACTTTCTAATTTTAACTAATTCACGTGCATATTTTTTTCTTGAAAACATTTGAGAAATGACCATTTATGTGTTGGTATAACAAAACTGATCAAGTGTTGCATCTCTAGATTTTTGAAGGGAGGTTTTGTGTTCGAATTTATTCAGAAATATCGAATGTTTGACAAGATAGACTCTTATATATAATTTGAACTTATGTCTTATCTTGGGTGAACACGAGTGAAGAAGTTTGTTGTTTTGTTATGTCTAATGTGAGATTATCAAGTAAATAAAAAAAGTGTGTGTGATAAAACTTTGAGTTTAACCAATTGTGTAGTATTGGTGAACCATACGACTTAGTCGGACTGTTGTATCCTGGGGGACAAGTCAAGGTTTTTCTGCTACACCGGTGTGAGGTTTTGCCTAATCGCAGAGGGCTTGAATTTCCTTAAAGAGAGCGAATTTTCCGCGCCTCAACCCTTATATTAGTTATTGTAACTTTTATTATTTGTATTTTCTGGTGTGTTATCTGTAATTATCACCAACAATTAGCTTAATATATTAACTTGCTAATATCATATATTGTGTAAAAAATAAAAAAGAGATAATTACATCAATAAACTTTTGCATTCTAATCATGTCAACAATAAGATTCATATAAATATCCCATCCAATACAGCGATACTTATACCTAAGTCGGAAGAGATTCATAAAGAAACACTATTGGTTATACAAGTTTGGAAAAATACTGTACAAATAATATATGTGTATAAATAAAATCCAATTGCTTGGGCTTATAATTTTAAAATGACACAAATGAGAATTCTATATTAAAAATTATGATTAGGCTTAGATTATTAGCTTGGTTAATTAAAAAATTTGAATGAATTAGCCAAAATAATCTTAAATCAAACAGGAGATAAGAAACAAAAAACATGTCAAATTGTATTGTTCTTCTCTTCTATTCTCAAACCTGCATTGATGAATTAGTCAGTCAAACAATGGCCACCAATGTTTAACCTTACAATTCAATGATGTTTGTATTTGGTTCATAAATTTAGAAAAGAAAAGTAAAAATTATTAGGGAAAATATAATTTCTTACAAGTTAATCAATTAATGAAAATAAAAATTAATATGAAAAAATTAAATCAAAGGTGACACAAAAATTTTACGTGGTTCTCTTAATGTGAGGTACGTCCACGAGATTAAAATCTGATTTCATTATTAATCAAAAATTTTCAAACGATTACAAATGAAACATAATTGATCTTACAAAATTACCCTTAAATAAATTTTAAATAATCATAAATAATAAAAAAAAAAACTCACCAAATATACGAATAAAAATCTTCAAAACCAACATCACCAAAGCAGCCGAAAATATGCACACAGAACAAAACTTTCAAACCTCCAAAGAATTCCCAAGCACCAACCGAAAAGGACCAAAACATTACAGGAGCCACCAATTGAAAAATATCCACCGCACAGTACCGAGGAATAATTATAGCGGCTGCAGCAGTTATTCGGAAAACCAAAAATAAATTGTTAACTTTTAGATTTTTTATCAAAGCCCTAATTATTACTGAATAGATTATTAAATATTTATTAGATTTTTAAAAATCAAATATAATATATTAAAAATATATTATAACAAAATTAAATCAAATTAAAATTATTTTAATAAATTAATTGGGTCTCATATTCTAATAAATAGATATACCAAACAATTCTTCCCTACCGACTTAGGTGGAGATATGAACTAAACCCGCCAAAGTTCGACATTTCAAATGTTTGTCTTAGTCAGCATATCCAAAATATTATCCTATGTGTGAACTTTTTTGAATTGTAACAATTTCGAATTTAACGCATTACGAATCCAATAGTATCTCACATCAATGTGTTTCGATCTCAAATGAAAAGTGAAATTTTTACTCAAATGAATAGCACTTTGACTATCACAATAAAGCACATATCTTTTTTGCTTCAAATCCAACTTTTTTAAAAAAAAAATTCAACCATAACTCTTCTTTGCTAGCTTTCGTAATAGCAATAAATTTAGTTTTGGTAGTTGAGAGAGTAACACATTTTTGTAATTTAGATTACCATGCCACAGCTCCCCCTGCAAAAGTCATCAAATACCCCGAAGTAGATTTCCTAGAATCAACATCACCGGTCATGTCGGGATCTGCGAACCCATCAAGCATTGGCTTACTATTCCCAAAACACAAACACAAATTCGAAGTCTCTCAAAGATAACTTAAAATCCACTTCACCGCTGCCTAATGTTCCTTATCCCGAATTAGAGAGAAACCAACTCACCACACCAATGGTGTGAGCAATATCCGACCTTGTACAAATTATGGCATACATCAAAGAACCAACAACTAAAATATAAGAAATTTTCAACATCTCTTCCTTGTCTTTCTCACTTGTAGGACATTGATTTGAACTAAGCTTAAAGTGATTCGCAAGTGGACAACCAACCGACTTTGCTTTATCCATGTTGAACCTTTCAAGAACTTTTTCAATGTAACTTTCTTGAGATAACCAAATCAGCTTCTTTTTACGATCACAAGCAATTTTCATACCAAATATTTGCTTTGTCGGTCCCAAATCTTTTATAGCAAAAGGCTTGCTCAACTCTAACTTCAATTTGTTAATCATAGTATAATCTTAACCCACAATTAACATGTCATCAACATAAAGTAAAAGAATAATAAATTTGCCATTCAAAATTTTTTTCACAAACATAAAATGGTCCGAAGTGTTTTAGAAAAACCATTATTCATCATGAAATAGTTAAAATTTTTGTACCATTGCCACGGGACTTGCTTGAGACCATTCGAACTTTTTTTCAATTTGCAAACAAATTTCTCTTGCTTTTTCTCTACAAAACCTTCCGGTTGCTCCATGTAAATTTTTTCTTCAATGTTACAATGAAGAAATGCACTTTTCACATCAAGTTGCTTAATTTCAAGGTTCATACTTGCGGCCATGCCAAGTACAACCCGAATAGAAGACATCTTCACAACCGGCGAGAAAATTTCATCAAAGTCAATACATTTCTTTTGCCCAAAGCCTTTCACGGCAAGATGTGCTTTGTACCTCGGATTAGGGTTGTGCACAATACCGCCAAAACCGAACCAAATTGCACAGAACCGTGCATTTTTTCAACTCTGGCGACGCGAGTTGGGCGGGTGGGGGTGGTAGAAGTGGCAGGTCAGTGCGGGTGGTGGTTTGAAAATCCCAGCCCGCTGAGTAACCTAACCCGACCAGCAACTTAATTTTGCTATGCCATATACACATCCAGCAACCATTAGATTATATCTACCATACTAAATGTAGATATACTCACATACACAGAATAATTTCTCAATTAAACCTAATTGACCCTAAACATCTCATTTCATTCATCATCGTCGCACCATTGCTCTTCTCCGTTCTTTTTCCATACCTTCCAATCGGTGCTGCCATGGCGTTTTTGTCATCGATGTTTGCCTTTCCGCCGCTGCTCTCCGCTCACTGCCACTGCTTTCTCCTCACCGCCGCTGCTCTCCGCTCATCGTCGTCGGTACGTGGCTCTTTGCTCTCTCTCTCTCTCTCTCCCCTACCCCTATATATATAACTAATCACAGTTTGGTTTATATATATGCCGTATAAGTCTCTATCTCTCGCTATATATAATATAACTACTCATAGTTTGGGATCACAAATGTTGTTTCTCTTTCTTTTCTTTTCTTTTCTTTTCTTAAAATTCTTTTTATTTAAAACCCATATTAATAATTTTTATTTATTTATCTTTATTTGTTTGGGATTTAAAACTCTTCTAATAACATTCTAACAAATTTCTCATACATTCAATAAATGGAGTAATGTTGACATTTTTGTGGCTTAGCTCTAGAATTTATATTACTCTCATCTCAGTTATTGTTAGACAAATAATCAACTGCTTAAATTGTTATTGTATAATTTGTTTGGATTGTTAGATTTTTAATTTACTAGTTTGTTAATATTTAACATTATATTAGATGAAAACTTTAATTTTGACTATTTTAGTTAATTTATAAATTAGATCTTTTTACTCTTTGATTCAAGTTCTCTAATTTGAATTATATTTTTTTATAAATCGCCAATCTACCTGAACTGCCAAGGCAAATCCGTCATTATTTGTCAACCGAACCCCCGGTTTTTGGTAAGAAAAATGACAATTTCTAATGACACTTTTATTAATCCGTCAGCCGTCGTACGGTTTATATTTTTCTCCTAAACCGCATTGACCCGCACCGCGTACACCCTTACCTCAGTGTAGCGATCCCGGTTTTGATTCGTCTCTTTGTGGTGTTCCGGGCTCGGGTTGGTATGGTTTTGAACGGTGTTACGTATCTTAGTTTCCCTTATATTCCCCTTATTTTTGATTATCGGGTTATAGTGGTGTGTTTGGAACAAGTAATGTCTCCAAACCTTTAGATGTGAATCCAACACGAATTGTGCCTTGTAGAGTTGTATCGGAAGTTAATTCTTTTATGTTTTGCCACTTCGCTGAGTATGTCGGGGGTCGAGCTTCCCGGTCTGCTCGCCAAAGCAAAAATGCAAAATGTATTCGAAGTTACTTGTTCGCGCAAGCGGCTGTTTATGCGCTCAAGCGGAGAATATTTGGTTCCAGAAGTTTGACCTGTCTGCAAAAATACTGGGAAAGTGTATTTGACGCTTGAGCGGGGCTTTCTACGCCTGAGCTGACCATGTTATATCAGTCCGTAAGGAGAGATTTCAGATCAATTTTTCAGTTCTCTCTCTCTCTAAAACTCTTCAAAATTTCTAAATCTAGAGCTTCTCTCTCTAGAAATCATCTTCTCTCTTTGATTTCTCTAAATCCGTTGGGAGTTAGACCGAAGTTCTTCATCAAAATTGTGTAACTTCTCGAGGGCTTCGTTGTGTGTGGTGGAGATCGAGTTTCGACATCGTAAATTTTGGGGTTTCATCTCTATTCTTCTTCAATACTTGAGGTAGGGATTTTCTTAAAGTTATAAATAATTTTGCAAGATCTAGATGATTTTCGAAATCATCCTTCGATAGTTTTGAAAATTGATTGTTGATTCAAGAAGTTGAGGGATTTTGAAAGTGGGTTTGTCTCTTGCTCTTTTAAAATGATCTTATGGGTTTTGATCTTCGTTGATTGAAGAAAAGATAATTTTGGAAAGTTTTCTTTCAAAAGATTTGAGTTGTACAGTTTTGGTGAGAAAAGCTATAAAATGGGGATTTTTAAAAGAGATTGAAAATTCATGAATGATATTGTTATATCTATTTTGTGTGTCAAAATAAATAGATGTTTGAAAAATTTCTTATTTATATTTATATGAATGATGAATTTTATGGAATATGAGAGTTATTGTTCATTTTGAAAATTATTGTTTAAAGCGTTAAAATAGTCTTGAAATGACTAATTATTAAGGATACTTGAGAAGAGGGAATTGTGTTATTCCTTGGATGATGAATTGGAATAAAAGTATTTATATTTATCTTGTGAAATTGCATTGAAATGAGAAATGAAAATTTTGATCACAATGGTAATATTATGTAGAAGAATTGGAAATAGAAGAATTGTTACATTGTATTGATTGTTGTTGTATTGACATATCAATTCATTTGATTACATTAAATTTTGAAAGTTGATTTGAAAACTTGCATTGAAAAAGGAATGTTGAGAAAACAAGTTTTCATGGAATGGTTTTGGGGTAAATACGTTGGTAAGTCTTGATAAGTGGTGTAGATGAAATTGAATAAGTTGGACTGAGGGTCCGGGGTGAAAGATCGAAAACCCGCGCGGATAGGTGTCGAGCTTTTTGGTTAATACTGGTAAAAATGACAATTTGGTAGTACTCGTATAGTCTACTTGCAAACACCGACCTAGGGATTACCAGAGTTGTATTTACCGCCCCTTGAATTAAATTGTTAAGTTTTGAATAATGGACATTTTATGGCATCATTGAGCATGATGGTTCTCAAAAGATGAAGATATGATTTATTGCAAAAAGACATAGCGTAGCATGGGCATTCATCTCTTGAGACTTGTATAAAATGTATATATTTTGTTAAGGATTTCCTACTGGGTTTTATGCTCACCCTACGAGATTTTTGTGCAGAAAAAGATGTGGTGATTCTGCCTAACTAAAGGCGAGGAAATATGTTTTGAGAGTACAAGGCTCTCATTTTGCTTTTGTTGTAACTCTGTTTGTAAGCCAATAGCTATATTTGTGTGGGTTTGAATAACCATTTTGTGTAACCAGGCCTAAGCCTTGAGTATCCATTTGTTTATGTTATTTTGAATTGAAGTGAACGTATTATCACCTGAAGACTATTTGTATCATATAATACAAGTGTGCGGATTTATTTTCAGTTTTACTTCAAAGAACCATAGTTATCGTATCATCATTTGGGTATAAAAATTGGGGAGTTACACTCAAATTCTTGCCATCATTCTTCAATTTGAAAACCCATTTGTTTTTCAGAATTTTTCTCCCCTTAGGCAACTTCACTAAATCATAAGTGCGATGTTCAAACAAGGAATTTATTTCCTCTTCCATGGCCTTTTTCCAATTACCTTTCTTTGTATGCTCAATTGCTTCTTAGAAGCTCTCGGGCTCCTCTTGATTGGATATCAACACAAATTTATTGGGAGGATACTTTTTCGAAGGTTGCCGGTCCCTTATAGATTTTCTCAACTCAAGTTGTGGTGGTGGTTCTTGAGTTGGATGTTCTTTCTCAATTTCGAGCTCAATTTCATTTGGAGTAGTATTGTTATCTACATTTTCATGAGGTGGTTGCACATCTCCCCCATTTTTATCATCGACCGAAGATGAAGGAGATGGATCCATGTCAATAAGATCACTAGTTTTTGGCTTCGGTTGATCACCTTTTTCAAAGTCTTCAATTGTTTGGTCTTCAAGAAACACAACATCATGGCTTTGAATAACTTTATTGTCGATCAGATCCCACAATCTATAACTAAATTCATCACACCCATAGTCAAGAAAAATGCATTGTCTTGACTTGTTATCAAGCTTGGACCTCTCATCCTTTGGAATGTGAACAAAGGCTCAGCGACCAAACACTCTTAAGTGATCATAAGACACATCTTTACCAGTCCAAACTTTTTTGGGAACATCACCATTCAAAGGATAGGAAGGAGACAAATTGATCACGTCAACTGCTGTCTTCGTTGTTGAAAATCCTAAGTGATTCGTGATTAGATGAAGATTAAAATATTCAAAATCCCAATAATTCAAAACACGCAATCTAAATCATCAAGCACTTACGAAAGTGATTTAGATTGTTGTTTTTCTGAATAAACAATAAATCGACACAAACGATTTTTACGTGGAAAAAACCACAATTGAAGAACCTTCAATTGTAATGAAAAACCACGGGCGAAACGCCATTAATCAATCCACTACTGAAGAAAGAAAGATTACAAAGATAACACACAAATTACCCAACTCAGTCAATTTGTCTTCGAATCTTCTGTAAGTCTTTCACCACGCCTTCGCCTCGGAACTGATCAATCCTGAAGTTGAATCCACAACTTCACTTGTCGAATTAACGACTACGTACAGAATCAAACGCCTTTTGAAACTCTACGCTTGAATCTCCGGAATCCACCGAAGAATAACACTCTTGTATGTATACGAACAATTTTTTTGATATGTGCTTCTCAAATCATGAGTTGAATACTCAATCAATTTTATCAAGGAAAACTCATAAAAACCTCAGAAGAAACCTCAAACAAAACCCTAGGACTCTAGAATAAGATCTAGGAAAAGTAAAACCTAAAAACATTCTAAACAGATATATATAGACAAACCTTGTTCGCGATCTCCGCTCGAGCGCCCAACATCCTGCTCGAGTGGCTTCAGCAAAATATGCGTGTGACAAAACAGAGTTCCACTCGAGCGCTTAAGAACCCGCTCGAGCGCAAAATCACACCTTTCAGTATTTTTACAGACCTGACAAAATACTGAGAGACCCCAATCTCCGCTCGAGCGCCAATGGTCCCGTTCGAGCGGGAAAGACAAAAACATAGAAAAAATTACAACTTTTTTAACACAAAGTTTTGTACCCGGATTTCACAATAAAGGGACCTAACAATCTCCCCCTTTGTCAATTCCTAGACAAAACCTTTCTAAACAATTGTCCTTAAACAGACGCACTAGACAAGATTAATAACAAAGAAAAAAGACTCTAAACAACTCTATTATCAAACAATCTTGCCATGTGATCAATCCATCCATCCAACTTCATCCAACATTCACCTGTGAAATAGCTAGCAACATACCAGAAGAAAAAAACTTATGGAACTGTATAAGAATATATCAAAACATACATAGAAAGATAACCATGATACAGTATCCATAATGACCACAATAATATCCAAACAAATCAGACTTAACCACCAACTACAATATTCAAAATATCCAAATATCAACAAAGTAGCCAAATATACCACCAAATATGTAACACCAAAAACTCTCCCCCTTTTTGGCCGGGAGACAAGGAAGACAACAGGCGAAGGAAACAACCAAATCAAACATCAGGTGGAGGATGAGGCTGCTGAAGCTGTAGTAAGGAAATAATGTGCGCCAGCTGAGTGGTAGTCTGGATAGAAAACTGCTCCAACTGTCCGAGGCGGCCATCAAAAGCATCAAATCTAGCATCTAAAAAGTCCAACCTCTGAGTCATAGCAGCCTCGAAATGCTGAAGCTGGTCACTTAAAGCCGAGGGTAGAACAGCATCCGCCTCACCACCAGCCGTGGTAGCATCAAACTCTGCCTCCTTAGCAAGGCCAGCAGCTCTACCTGCAAAAGTACCAGCCCTAGAAGACTCCCCTTTAACGTGAGCACGACTCTGGGAAACAATATTTTTAGTGAACGGTCGGGAGGGGAAAGCAAACTCATCAGCCTCTAACACTTGGACCTTAAGCTCGGACAGAAGACGGTGGATCATACAACCATAAGGAAGTCCTAACTGTTTATTCCCATAAACACCTATCATCTTCTTAATAATCAGTGTAGCTAAATCAATAGACATGTGACGGGCGATACAGAACAAAACAAATCCTTGGTCTTGATTAATTTCGGATGAGTGAGTGGTCACAAGGATGTTGGCACAAACAATAAGATTAAGCAGTCTAAACTCCGGAAAGAGTTCAAACTGTTTAATCAATGCACCTGTAGGCCAAGTACGGGAAGCACCATATAACACCTCAGCCACATTATTGAAATCACAGGTGGGACGGACTGGAAAAGGATAGAACTCAGGAAAGACTCTCTCAATCTTAAGAAGCTTGCGAATGAGATCAGGTGTGACAGAAATAGATTGAGACCTAACCCAGGTAGTGAAAGAAGGCTCAATGTCACTAATTTGTTGAATATTGCAGTAAAATTCTCGAACCCAGTCGAGATTTTGACGACCAGAAAAAGACAACACCAAATCACCACCTAGGGGATCAAACAATGGACGGATTTGAATGGACTCGAAAGTGTTAGGTTGGACATACCGTTCTAGGTGAACAGTTTGAGCTTCAAAAGATTTATGGAACAATTTGGCCTATTTGGCTGTCTGAAACCTCTTAGTATTAAAGGTAGGACGAGACCCTATAACCTTTCGGCGCTTAGGGGCAGACATGATGAGATGAGACACAACTACAACCCCAAAACCCAACAAAGCCAAAAACCAAACTAAACAAAGACCAAAGCAAACCATTAGTAACAAGTGTAATAATGAGATGGAGATTGACAATACTTAAAACGAATATAAAAATAACAGAAGAAGTAAATCAACAACCACAATTCATAATAGTGATGACATAGTGCAGGGCAAGAATTGGCAAAGACAAGCTCAAAGCATGGGATAGCAAAACCAAGTCTAAGCATAGCGACTGAGGATCGAAATCCTTGTAAATCAGAACCAATACCTCCAAATCAACACTATGGGATAACCAAGTTAGCACATTCGAACTCAAACCCATCAAAAGCATGAGACCATATAAAAATGAACAATGATAAACCCTAGGTCTAGGACACAACAAGACACAGAAAAAAACATGAAAATCACCATGGAAAGTCAAGACGACTTAGTGAAAGTGTGTGAGAGAAGGGAACAAACAAATCTAGACACAAAACACCCAAAAAAAATGAAATACAACCCCCATTGTAGCCGAAATTACAGAAAAAAAGAGAAGAATAGAGGGAAAAACTTACCAAAGGTGAAATCGGCAAAGAAGAGGAAGAAGGAAGGTGGAATCGAGCACACGAAGACCACTATCCAAACCCTACGTCTGCGAAACTGAAGAAGAGAGAAAAAAAAAATGACCTGAAGAGTCGAGAGCGTGAGTTTTATACAAAAGAATTCCGCTCGAGCGTAAGGACTAGCGCTCGAGCTCGAGTCAAGGCAATCTGAAATCCGTTCGAGCGCGAATAAGGACGCTCGAGCGCAAAAATACCTCTCACAGAACTGTAAAACAAGGACAAAAATGCTGCAAGGCTAAAAAACACGCTCGAGCGTGGAACAGTCCACTCGAGCGGAGACCTTTTTTTTTTTTTTTTTTTTAACAAGAAAAGAAACAAGATGCTCAATATCAAGAAGTAAGACCTGGAACACAAGTAGATGATCACATTTAGCCAAAATGAATACTAAGATGAAATAATCCGCAATCCATGAATTCTGTAAACTTGTAATTTACAAAAAAAACAATGACACTAGAAATCATGAGCAAAGTAGATAAGATATCATCAATGAGCATAAGCTACATGAGAATGTACAACTCAAAATCCAACATGAGAGCTCACAAAATAAGGTGTGTGTGTGTGCAAGCCATGAGAGTCCACTGAGCTAGAGTTAATCCTCGTAGTGATCGGATGGCTGGACCTCCACCAAGAGTAACTTAACAACACAGAGAAAAGTCAAATCACTAGGAATCACGGGGTATTTGTTGAGTAAATGCGGAGGCTCCCCCTCAATCAATGAGTCCCTTTTTTTTTTTTGACTTTTTCTTTCTTGTGGGCACTCACTGGTGGCATTCACGCTCAAGAGTATGGAAACCAAACCAGAGAAGAATGAAATCATAAAGGATGGCTTGGTTGGTGCCTCTGAGGTAGCCTTTTCCTAATGCTCGGACTTCAAGGAACTGAGGGAGAAACCGTGGAAATGAAAACAGATGGTAGATGGTTAAGAGACTCAACATCACTCATGATATACTAGTATCGGTCAATTCCACTGTAAAAGTACAAGAAACATTGTTAGTGGTCTATAGAGAACTTTGATCACTTGTGCGAAAACCCCTACAGCAATTTATCTCAAGGATGTGTACATAATGAGATCATGATGTTAATGAGTATGAGCATTCAAAATGAGCTATGAACAGAGAACAATGTGATCTTGTAAGCAACGTGAGTAGTGTACAAATAAAGTTGGATGCAAGACAAACAGATATCAATGACAATGAGATTATAGCATCCAAGCACACATAAAGCCAAACACTCACACTACTCAAGGAACAAGTAACACTCTAGTGATCGAGCATGACACCCAAGGTTTTTCTAAGGAACTCAAATCGAAGAAGATCAAGAGGTTTTGTAAAAATATCAGCTTTTTGATGCTCAGTGGGAACATGCTTAAGAACAACAAGGCCCTCTTCCACTAACTCTCGAATAAAATGATGACGAATGTCAATATGTTTGGTGCGAGAGTGTTGGACAGGATTTTTTGAAATGTTTATGGCACTTGTGTTATCACAAAAAAGTGTGAGAGTGTTCTGTTCTATCCCATAATCATAAAGCATTTGCTTCATCCACAGCATTTGTGCACAACAACTTCCTGCAGCAATGTACTCAGCCTCAGTAGTCGAAAGAGAGATGGCATTTTGCTTTTTACTATACCAGGAAACCAGATTATTCCCAAGGTAAAAACACCCTCCGAATGTACTCTTCCTATCATCCGCACACCCTGCCCAGTCGGCATCAGAAAAACCAGTAATTTCAGCTGTAGTATCAATAGAAAACCAAACCCCATACCCCAATGTCCCATTCACATATTTGATTATGCATTTGACCGCAAGAAGATGAGACTCTTTAGGACTGGCTTGGTAATGGCACAAACACCTACACTGAAGGCAATATCAGGACGACTGGCTGTGAGGTAAAGAAGACTCCCTAACATACTCCTATAAAGGGTAGGATCAACATCAATACCAGAGGAATCTTTGGAAAGGAGAAGACTGGTGCTCATGGGAGTACGGGCATATTTGGAAGACTCAAGACCAAACTTAGACACAAGACTTTTGGCATACTTAGTCAGAGAAACAAACATTCCAGAAGGAGACTGTTTAATTTGAAGACCTAAGAAATAAGACAACTCTCCCATCATGCTCATCTCAAACTCATGTGTCATGCAATCCGAAAAATATTTCACAAGATGATCAGCAGTGGATCTAAACACAATATCATCAACATAAATCTGAGCAACAAGAATATGAGGCTTAGTATGTTTCACAAATAGAGTCTTATCCACACTATCCCTTTGAAAGTCATTATCAAGAAGAAAGGTAGTAAGTCTATCATACCAAGTCCGAGGGGCTTGTTTTAACCCATACAAAGCCTTGTCTAGCTTGTAGACATGATTAGGACATTTAGGGTCCTCAAACCCTTTTGGTTGCTCAACATATGCCTCTTCTTTCAAGTACCCATTCAGAAAGGCACTTTTCACATCCATTTGAAACAATTTGAAACCAAGATAACAAGCAACACCAAGTAAAATACGAATAGATTCAAGACGTGCAATTGGGCCAAACGTCTCATCATAGTCAACACCTTCTACTTGAGTGTAACCTCGAGCAACCAACCTGGCTTTATTCCTAACTACAGTACCATTCTCATCAGATTTATTTTTAAAGATCCACTTGGTACCTATCACATTCATGTCTCTAGGTCTGGGAACTAGAGTCCAAACATTGTTACGTTCAAATTGACCTAATTCTTCATGCATAGCATTGACCCAACTATCATCTAGCAAGGCCTCTTTGAAATTCTTAGGTTCAATTAATGAAACATAACACATATGTGATACCTCATCCCGAATCTGTTTTCGGGTTTTCATTCGATCCGATACACTTCCAATCACCTGTTGAGCTATATGATTTAGTTTCACCCTTGCAGATGGTTTGAACTCAGGACTTGCGGTGACAGAAGCATCAGGAGCGATGTTTCTTTGTGCACACTTTGGGCTTTGACTTACCTGTGAGGATGGTGCCGTCTCAACTTCTTGTGCTTGGACCCCAGCTTCTCTTTGACTTTGTGATTCAGTATCCAAGATTAGAGACTCACCATTGCCATCCTCATTTGTTGCTGGAGTAGGGGAACCTGTATCATCTATAACCACATTGATTGATTCCATTAAAGACGAAGTTCGCAGGTTATAGACACGAAAAGCCCTACTAGTGGTTGAATACCCTAGAAAAATACCTTCATCACTTCGGGAGTCAAATTTGCCGAAAGGCCCTCTATCTTTGAAAATGTAACACTTACTCCCAAAAGTTTTGAAGTATTTTACATTAGGTTTCAATCCCTTCCACAATTCATATGGAGTTTGTAAAGTGCCGGGCCTTAAATACACGTGATTTATGACATAAACAATAGTATTTAGGGCTTCAGCCCAAAACTTTGGAGGAAGTTTCTTACTAAGGAGCATGACCCTAGCCATTTTTTGAACAACCCTATTCTTCCTCTCAACAACTCCATTTTGTTGTGGAGTAATAGGAGTAGAAAATTCATGCTTAATTCCATGCATATCACAAAAATCCGAAAACGAACTATTTTCAAACTCACGACCATGATCAGTTCGGATTCTTATGATACGCCCAATGGAAACACCCTGTTCATTTTGGATTTTAAAGACTAAGGCCTGGAAAGCATCAAACGTATCAAATTTTTCCCTTAAAAAAATTTATCCACGAAAATCGAGTAAAATCATCAACAGTTAAAAAAATGTATCTTTTACCTCTAATGCTTTCAGTGCGAGTAAGACCTATTAAATCCATGTGAACCAATTCAAGAGGACGTTTGGTTGTAAAGCTGTTCACCTTTTTATGAGGGGCACGGGTTTGCTTTCCTAGTTGACATGGTCCACACACATGGCTCAAATTCTTACCCAGTTTAGGTACTCCTCTCACAAGCTCTTTGTTGGCTATCTTAGGCCAAGTTTGGGAAGTCCCAAATAATCTATCTTTTATCTTTTTATCTTTTTTTCATCACATCACCTCTCTAGTTTTCTGCACATCTTTTCGTAAAAAGGCAAAAAGTACACTTATTTAGGTCATCCCAAACAACCCCTTAGTTAGGTGTTTGAAATTCATGTGACCTAATCTTTGATGCCACAAATCAATGTTACTTATGATGGCAGAGTAACAAGTGAGATCATTAGTAGTGACAATCCCATAACAGTTATCAGATGTGCGAACCCCATGTAAGACAGTATTTCCCTTTTTATCCAAAATTTCACATTTATTTTTTGAAAACAATACTTCATGATGGGAATCACACATTTGATTAATGCTCAAAAGATTTGCTTTAAGACCATCAACAAGTAGAGCATTATCCAGCTTGGGAAGACCAACAACACTTATAGAGCCCTTACCAATGACTCTAGAAGTGCCGCCATCTCCAAAGGTAACAATTCCTCCGTCATATTTTTCAAGGGAGGTGAAGTAAGATTTGTTACCGGACATATGACGAAAGCACCCACTATCAAGATACCACATGTGTGAGTCACGTGCTTTTAGAGCAGTGTGAATAACTAGACAAGTCAAATCTTCTTTTCTCACCCACATCTTTTTAGTCTTGGTAAATGTCTTAGCGTTATGAACACCCTCATGGATCTTGGTATTCCGCCTAGACATGTAAGGTTGTCTCCTAACCCAAAAAGTATTCGAATTTCTACCCTTTTGAGACACCTTACCAAACAATTCATAGCAATAAGGACGAATGTGGCCATACCTACCACAGTGATGACAAATAAAAATAGGTTTTACCTCCTTTTTGTTGATCTTACCAATTTTTGGTAGATGAAGAGAGAGATCAGCTTGGTCTACCTTCAACTTTCCCTTTGCATGAGTCTTCATGTCATGTGAAGTAGAGGCCTATCCCTTATGAGCTGTCGCACCATAGCCTAGCCCGCTTTTGTCACAACCCATTTGTTGAGACCCGAGGATGTCTTCTAAAGATTTGGAACCTTTGTTCCACATGGCAATAGTGGCTCTAGCAACACGGAGCTCTTCATCTTTTTGACAGACTATCTCTTCCAATGTAGCTTGTGACATCTCAAGACTTTCAAGTTTTTTTTTCATATGTGGAATACACCTTCAGAAGTTCATTCCTTTCAGTTTCATAGGATAGAATTTTTCCACATAAGTCTCATTTGTCACTCGAGATCTTGATGATATTCTGCTTTGCTACTACAAGTTCTCCTTTCAGTCTGACATTCTTACTCTCACATGTTTTGAGCTTGAGAGAGAGTTTGTCGTTGATTTTGGACAAATTCAGAGATTCCTCGTACAGCTTTTCGTAAGCTTGTTGTAGTTCATCGCCATTGATCTCATCATTGTCTTCAGATGTTTCATCATCCTCTTTTTTCTCTTCATTCTCCTTGACTTCATCCAATCTAGCAACTAAGACAGAAAAGTTGCTGGATGGTGGTGAAGGTGAATTTCCTCTTTCATGGAATTGGCTCAAAATTTCCTATGCTTCTTTAGCCTTTGTGCAATGAACAACCCGCGGCTGTTCTTCAGCAGAAATTGCTCCACGAATAGTGATCAGGGTTCTCTGATTGCTCGGATTATCAGCACTTTTTGCATCTTCTTCAATGGCTTGCCAGCCTTCTGGGTCAAAAGCTCTTAGAAACGCTCTCATTCTGATCTTCCAATATAGGTAGTTACTCCCACCAAAGGTGGGAGCATGATGCAGGTTCTGACCACGAGCTAATTCTGCTAGCTTTGGAAGAGGTTGAGTGAAAGTGGACCAAAATGCCATGAAAGCACTATCCCCGTCTTCACCGGATTCAGGTTTTTTGGGTTCTTGCTCCTACCCGTTTTCATCGTCCCAGGTCACAGTGTAGACTTTCTTTCGATTCTTTTTCGAAAGGCATTAAAGGGCAATATGACCATACCCTTGACATTCATAGCACTTGACCCCTTGCCCCTTTACAATCTTCTTTTCAGTTTTTGGAGCAAGTTTTGGTGGAAAAGTTTTGGTTTTTCATTACTCTTGTCTTTTGAAATAGGATCTCTGAAATTAGGCTTCTTTTTCTTCAATTTTTTTTTAAAACTGTTTAGTAAACATAGTCGTCATCTCAGACTCTAAATCAAATTCAGTCTCCGGAGTTTTTGCAGTCTCATGAGCACTAGTGAAAGTCACACTATCTTTTTGGTTTTTCTTTGAAATCTGGTGGGCTTCATAAGTCTGCAAGTTTCCAACCAACTGATTAAGCTTGAGGGTATCAACATTCTGAGCCTCCTCAATGGCTGTCACTTTTGATTGGAACCTCTCGGGTAAGGACCTAAAAATTTTTCTAACAACTTTAGCTTCCGGGATTTTTTCCCCGAGTGTGAAACAGGAATTCACGATATCACTAAGTTTTGCATAGAAATCATCAAACGTCTCATCATCGCGCATAAAAAGGGTTTCAAAGGCGGAGGTGAGACGTTGAAGTTTTGACCTTTTGACAGAAGTAGTACCTTCGTAAATCGTTTCAAGAATGTTCCAAGCCTCTTTTGCTACCTCACACGTGCAGATACGACGAAACTCTTCAGGTGTGACGGAACAAAACAGGGAATTGAGAGCCTTATTGTTCTAACTCGAGTTTTGGTAATCAGTTGTGTCCCATTTATCAAGGGGTTTAGGAATATCAACACCATCAATGGTGATAGTAGGTTCACTCCACCCATAGATCACGCAGTGCCAGACTTTCTCATCGATGGATTTTAAAAACGCTCTCATACGAGCTTTCCAGTAAGAATAGTTTGTACCATCGAATAAAGAAGGTCTATGGGTCGAGTTACCTTCACGAATAGAATCCATATCACTAGTTACACAAAATCACACTCCTATAGTTTAGATAAAAACAAAGAGTGACCTGCTCTGATACCAATTGAAAATCCTAAGTGATTCGTGATTAGATCAAGATTAAAATATTCCAAATCCCAATAATTCAAAACACGCAATCTAAATCATCAAGCACTTACGAAAGTGATTTAGATTGTTGTTTTTCTGAATAAACAATAAATCGACACAAACGATTTTTACGTTGAAAAAATCACAATTGAAGAACCTTTAATTGTAATAAAAAACCAAGGGCGAAACGCCACTAATCAATCCACTACTGAAGAAAGAAAGATTACAAAGATAACACACAAATTACCCAACTTAGTCAATTTGTCTTCGAATCTTCTGTAAGTCTTTCACCACGCCTTCGTCTCGGAACTGATCAATCCTGAAGTTGAATCCACAACTTCACTTGTCGAATTAACGACTACGTGCAGAATCAAACGCCTTTTGAAACTCTACGCTTGAATCTCCGGAATCCACCGAAGAATAACACTCTTGTATGTATACGAACAATCTTTTTGATATGTGCTTCTCAAATCATGAGTTGAATACTCAATCAATTTTATCAAGGAAAACTCATAAAAACCTCAGAAGAAAACCTCAAACAAAACCCTAGGACTCTAGAATAAGATCTAGGAAAAGTAAAACCCAAAAACATCCTAAACAGATATATATAGACAAACCTTGTTCGCGATCTCCGCTCGAGCGCCCAACATCCCGCTCGAGCGGCTTCAGCAAAATATGCGAACCGGCTCGAGCGCAAAATCACACCTTCTAGTATTTTTACAGATCTGACAAAATACTGAGAGACCCCAATCTCCGCTCGAGCGCCAATGGTCCCGCTCGAGCGGGAAAGACAAAAACATAGAAAAAATTACAACTTTTTCAACACAAAGTTTTGTACTTGGATTTGACAATAAAGGGACCTAACAGTTGCCTCACCCCAAAAGGATCTTGTCAATTTAGCATGTGAAAGAAGATACCTTGTTCTTTCTACAATGGTGCGATTCTTCCTCTAGGCAACACCATTTTGTTGAGGAGTTTTATTAACTGTCTTTTGAGGCTGAATACCTTGACTGCAACAACACTCATCAAATGGCCCAATGTATTCACCATTGTTGTTTGTTCGGATGTACTTCAGTTTCTATCCTGTTCTCTTTCAACCATGGCCTGAAAATGCTAAAACATATCTTGAACTTGATCTTTAATTTTTAGTGTAAAAGCCCAAACTTTCCTTGAATAATCATCAATGAAAGTAACAAAATAAAGTGTACCTATAGCGATCCCGGTTTTCCTCTGTCATTTACTATATTCCGGACTCGAGTTCTGTGGTTGTATGTTGTTGTCTGTATGTCGTTTCCATCCTTTGATTCTTTGTGTTTGAGTTTTGAGATGTGTTAGGTGAGTTTGGAACAGGTTGGTTGTGAGTTAGAACAAATAGTTGCTGCCCAGGATTTGGCTTTTTGCGCTCGAGCGAGCCTTAGGTGTTTGCTTCTTCGCTCGAGCGAGGGTTTGTGCGCTCGAGCGAGTATTGTGGGTGTTCAGGTTTCTTTTTCAGACGCATCTTCTGCTCGAGTGAGCTTTCTTGCGATCTAGCGAACTTTGTGTTTTGTGTCTCTTCGCTCGAACGAGCAGTCCTGCGCTCGAGCGTGCGTTTGCGTCTCTTTTGGACTTGAAGGTTGGTATTCTTCGCCCGAGTGACACTTCTTGTGCTCGAGAGAGCGAGCCCTATGTTTTGCGTTCCTTCACTCGAGCGATAACTCTTGCGTTCAAGCGTGCGTCTGGGTTGCAGACCTGAAGCTTTGCATTGTTCACTCGAGCGACACTTCTTGCGCTCGAGCGACCACTCTTTCGCTCGAGCGAGCCTCATATATATCAGTTCCCAGCATGGGTCTTCTTCTTCACCTTTTGATCTTCCTTTCACAAAAAACCCTAGATCTGGCAGCCTCTCTCTCTAAACACACCTTCTCTCTACAAACACTCCATGTTCTAGAGGTTTTCTACTCTAGTTCCTTTGTAAGAAAGTTAGAGCTTTACGTGGGCTTCTCTTTGACCTGAAAATCTTAGATTTGGGGCATCTTGGGTTTCACTCTTTGTCTCCTTTGAGTTTCTCCATTTGAGTTAGGGACAATCTACTCATTTTTATGAGATTTAACATAAATGTTAGTCTTTTTTGTATAAATGGTGTGATTTGAAAATTTGGGAAGTTAAGGTTTGAGATTTGTAACATTTAAAAGAGGGGTTTTGTGTTTTTAAGCTCAATGTGCATATGAGGCCTTGAAAATGGGGTTTTGTGGGTTTGATTGATGAAATTTGGTCTTAGGATCAATGTTTGAGAAAAAAGGAAAAATACCCTAATTGAATTTAAATAATTAATTTGTATAATTAATTTGGTAATTGTGGGAATATGAAATTGATTTGAAAATCATGAAATTGGATGGTATTGAGACTAATTGGTGTAGTTGGATTGATGAATCACTCACCGATGGAAAATGTAATAAATTATCTGTTTGATAGATTTATTTATCTGTTTAGAAATAACTGTTTTGGGCTATCGGTGGAGGATAGTCTTGATTGTTGTAGACAATGCATGATGATTAGGGAAACTGAAACTAATCAATTGGATTGTGTCATTGAATGTGACGGTGGAATTAACACATTGAATATGTGAATTGTTGAGTCATTGTATATGACTATGTGTTTAAATACATTGTATATGTATGTTGTGTAGGAGGAGATAGGGGATGCACTCCATTTGTTTGAGAGGAGATAGGGGATGGACTCCATTGATAATTAATTTGGCCGGTGTGTCCAGGGTGAAAGTCCTAAAATCCTTTGTATATTTGGATGCCGATTCACTCGGACGTAGTTCCATAAAATGGCAAGAAAATAGAAGTGTTGAATGTTGTTGATTATTGAAGTGTTGATATATGAGTTATAGTCTCATTTTGAATTGTTGAATAACATTGAGTATTGTTAGTGGATTGGTTATGGAAAGAATGTAAGTTAGCTTATGAAGGTTAAACATTTATCAAACGCTAATGTTTTAGTTAATCCTCATATAATATTTAACGTATCTCTATTGGGCTTGGGCTCACCCTTCTTGAGACACCATTTTCAGGTATAGGTGATATGCTGCCTCCAAGGACGTAGCTTGGGAGGTTTAGAGGCTGAAGACTTTTTTTTGTTGTTACCTTTTGTATTACATGTCATTCAAGCCAAGAGCTTTATATGTAAAAGAGTTAGAACTCTTCTTTTGTTGTAACCAAGTGTTTGACTTGGAAAGTTGTAAGCCTGTAGGGCAACTATTTTGTTGATAACATGTAATCATCTTTTGTAAATAACACTCTGATGAATGAATATATTTTATTCTCCTATGTCTATGGATATCATGAATGATTGATTTATGCATTTATTTTGAGGGCGTTACAGTACCACTATGTGTTCTAACTTTCAAAGGATCACAAACATCTAAATGAATCAACTCAAAAACATTTTCTTTTCTAGAAACAGCATTTTTATGAAAAGAAACTCTATGTTGTTTACTCGCCAAACAATGAATATAAGTTTTAAGATGTGTACCTTTCAAACTGGGTAGAAGCTCTTTCTTGAACAAAACTTGCAGTCCCTTTTTACTCATGTGCCCAAGCTGCTTGTGTCATAATTCCGTAGAAGCATCACTTTCAAGTGTATTGACAACACCTTTACAAATTTTCCATTGCATAGAATAAAATGTATGAGTCTTCTTGCACTTAGACACTACCAAAGAACCCTTTGTGAGCTTCTATTTTCCATCACAAAATTTGTTATTGTAGCGTTCTTAATCTAACTTCCCGGTGGAGATCAAATTGAGGCGAATGTCTGAAACATGCCTCACATCTTTAAGCAACAACTTGCAGGCCAAATTTGTTTCCAAGCAAACATCACCCATGCCAATAATTTTGAAAAAATCTTCATTACCCATTTGAACACAACCATAATCTCCTTTGGTATAGGTAGTGGAGAAATTAACTTGAGAAGTCACATAAAAAGAAGCACCAGAATCAATCACGCAATTGCTCTCTTGACCAACAAAATTGATACAATCATCTTCACAAACAACCGTGAGATTACCATCAGTAGTAATTGCCGTTGTGTCTTCTTGTTTCTTATCCACACTTTTGTTACACATTTTCTCTTTGTTCTTGAACTTTTGACATTTCCGCTTTATGTGCCCTTTCTCATGGCAATAATAACACTCAATGTCTTTTTTTGAAAAAGAACCATCTCTTGATTTGTTACGGTTTTTATCACGACCATGAGGAGTCTTACTCCTCCTCTTGTTTTGCTTCGGCCTCCCACAACAAATGCATCTGAATGAGATGAACCTGTTGATCTTCTTCTAATTTTCTTCATTCAACAAGTTACAAGTGACTAAGCTCATTGTGGCAATTCCATTGGGCGCCGAATTACTAATTGTCACAACCAAAGTCTCCCAATTTTTGGGCAAAAAACTAAGTAGCATCAATGTCTGTAACTTATCATCAAAAACAATTTTCAAAGAAGCAAGTTGGTTAACAATACTCTTTATTTCATTTAAATGTTTCGGAATGGTTAACAATCTTTGTGGTTGATTTTCTATCATAAAGATCTTCTAATTTTTTTTTATAAATCATGTGCCGAAATTTCAGTAGCAACATGATGAAACACACTATCATCAATCCGCTGACAGATAATACCAACGACTTTTCGATTAAGCCTCTTCCCTTCCATTGATTTACATAAATTAATAAACTCAAATAAACCGTAAGCTCTAATACCAGTTGTTAGGAAAAATATATGATTTTCCACAAGTAAATCAATCAAGGGAAATAAAAACTAATGTGAAAAAATTAAATCAATAATGACACAAGAATTTTACGTTGCTCCCTCAATGTGAGGTACGTCTACGGGATCGAAATCTGATTCCACTATCAACCAAAAGTTTTCAAACGATTACAAACGAGATACGAATAGTTTCACAAAATCACCCTTTTACACCTTAAAGTGAATTTTAAATAATCACAAATAATTAAAAAAGAGAACTTATTAAATAAATAAATATAAGGGGTGGTTTGAGATGATCTAAATAAGTGTACGTTTTGATTTTTTATGAAATATGAATTGAGTATGGGTTGGGTTTGAATTGATGTGTTAGAAATGCGATATAACTTAAATAAGATGATGTGACTTAAATAAGATAGTGGCTTTTTAACTTTTTAATTTTTTTAGATCATACCAAACAAAACCTAAGTCTTCAAAATAAAATTGTAAAAAATCCAAAATAATAAACACAAAACCACCTCACCAAACCAGTCGAAAATATGCACACAGATGAAACTGCCAAGCCTCCAAAGAATTCCTAAGCACCAGGCGAAAAGGGCCAAAACCTTACAACAGCCAACCAATTGAAAAATATCCACCACCCAGTACCGAGGAATAATTATAGCTGCCGCAGCATTTGTTTGGAAAACCAAAAACAAATTATTAACTTTTGAGTTTTTTTTATCAAATTCTTAATTATTACTAAACAGATTATTAAATATCTATTAAATTTTCAAAACTCAGATATAATATATTAAATTATAATAAAGCCAAATTAAATTAAAATTCTTTTAATAAATAAATTGGATCCCATATTTTAATAAGAAATCTAACAAAAATATAGGTAAAATATAAATAAAATATAAACTAAATTTTACCTATGTTTCACACACATTTTTCTTTTTTTTCCAAATCCTTCCTCAAATATAAGAACCAAACACAACCTAAGAAAATAAACAAATAAAATAAAATAAGGTTCTGAGCAAAAAATAAAAATTAAAAAAAAGTAAAAGAGCTAGTTACCAAATTGTTAAAGAAAAAAAACTCTCTGAAGTTTCATCTTCATGACAAATTAAGCCCCGGTTTGACATTCATGTTGGGATTAAATAATTACAAAAAGACAAAATTGACAACCAAAACTAATAAGGCAAAATATTTTTTTACTTATAATCATTATATTTTTTCTCTCACAAAAATAAAAAAAGTCTCAAAACAAAAACCAAACGAAGTTAAAAAAGTCAGGCTAAAAAAGTCCAAACACAAAAAAATTGACTATATTAGCTAATGCCAAACGAGCCCTAAATTTTAAAATTCTAATTTCTTTTAGTTTGTAACAACTCTCCCTCTAAAAAGTAGCTGAATTCACATTTTTTTTTTGGTTTAATTTGGAAATTTTAAAAACAGTTTTTTGAGTTTTCAATCAATATTTTTTTAAAAAAAATTTGTGATTTTTTTTTGGTATTTTAATATTTTCTTTTTGTTTTAAATTTACTAAATCTAGATACACTTTAAAAGTAAAAAAAAATTACAAAAATATTTTAAAAATTCATTAAATATAACAAAGTATGAAAATATATTGAATTTTATATTTTTTGTATTCAATGAATTTTTCAAAGATTTTTGCACAAATTTCTTACTTTATAAGTGGTATCTAGATTAAGTGAATTTGAAAATTAAAAAAATGGATTAAAATATTAAAAAAATTTACTAAAAATTTTAAAAAGAAATACAAATTAAAAACTCAAAAAATTATTTTAAAAAATTCCAAACTAAACAGAGTGTCACACTAAATTAGCCTTTTCTCTTAGTTTTTTTTTTTTGAACGGGACTGGATTAGCATTCTCATGACTAATAATTCTAGGACTACGAATTCGTTGGATTATGTATCCTATCTTAACTAATAGTCAAGTTTAAAATAATTAGTCCGTACTTCAATTGTTTAACCAAATATCGAATTAATAATTTTATTGGACTATTAGTCCAATCCCAAGTTCATGTCCACCCAAACAAACATGACCTTAGTTTATTAAACAAAATTGGACGGATGTTGGGGGGGTATTAATTGGATTTTTTCAAATGTACACATCAACACCCCTTTAAGGTTTATGAATAATACAAATTTCCTCCTCATATTCTGAAAATTACACTAATCCTCCTATCAGATTTTGCCTTCTAATAGACTTAACAGAAAAGGTAAAAGTACCTGATTACTCTTACAATACAAAATTAAAATTACGTTCATGCCCTCCTCTTTTTTCTTTTTCCACTGAACACTCCTCCACCGATGCAAATATCAAACATCTTGCTGCATCAGTACCCATTACTGTTGAAAAAAGACAAAGAGCAACCCATCATTACATTGTCCTCAACCATCACTTCCATACTATTCCCCCTTGTCATTTTGTGTATATAATTATAAGTAACCAATACTATAGGTTAATAACAGTAATTCAAGCATCACTACAACTCCATTAATGTATCAATAGTAATTCAAGAATCATCATTATTGGACCACCACTAATTAAACAAGCATAACCATCACAACCCCATTGATTCAAGGGAAAAAAAAACAAAACAAAAAATATCACAATCCCATTAATTCAAGAAGCAATTAGTTTTTTTTGAAGCAATTAATCAAATATGTAACATGCATACATCTTCCAAAGTCGTTCATCAAAAAAAAAAAAAAAAAAAAAAAACATGCAAATTAGTTATCTTTAACTTCCTCGATCAGCCATAACCACCAAAACAACTGACCACCAAAATCAAAACCCACACAACAAAAGAGGAACATTCCCAAGTCAACCACCAAACTTTTACAAACAAAAGAAAAAATCAAAGCAAAATAACACAATTGACAAGCAAATACTTTACATATAGAGCTTTCCTCCTCTCCCAACACCTCCATCGTCATTATATACAAGCTCGTAGACATCTCTTGTAATAACGAGAAAGACAACTGCATCTCGAAGTCCATCATATCACTGTTTTAATTTGTTCGAAGTTTCTCATCTTATCATTTCAATATGTCTCGAAGTCTATCTAATTGCTTTGATCTATCCGGTAATCATTTCATCATTTTGATTTACCCAGCAAGCTCGACACTTGGGCTTCGTTGCTTTTACCTACAAGCTCCGACAGTGGCGTCTCTTTGTTGACCTCTCATTCCTCTCATTTTCTCTCTCGCCTGCTTATTCCATTTTTATTTACTGGTGATGTTGTTCGATTTGAAGGTGTTTTGTGCAATTACATAAGAAGTAATGCTACGTAGCTCGAAGTCAACCCCCCCGAATCCCCCTAATTTAAAAAACGACGTCGCTTTTCCATTTTTTTTTTTTTTTTGGGTTGAATCAGAAACGGAGAAGAAGAAGGGAGAAGAAGAAGAAGAAGAGAAGGGAGAAAAAGAAGAAGGGAAGGGAGAAGAGAGAATTGGACAGGAGGGGGCATAAACCAGGGGCGGAGGCGAGGCGGAGGCCGAGCTGCTGCGACGATCGGCGATCGGGAAACGATCGGCCGAGCTTCTCTCCCTCTCTCTCTCTCTGTTTCCCTCTCTCCTCTCCTCTCTCTTTCTCCCTCTCTCTCTCTTGCCTTTACCCTCTTTTCCCTCTGTTTCCCTCTGTTTCCATTTTCGGGAGATTTGGGGGGGAGCTCATTCGAGCTCCCAAGCTTTATCCTTACATAAGGTAGGTTGAGAGAGGGGAGCAACTCTGACAGAGAAATTTTTTTTTTTTTTTTTGGGATCTTCAAAAGGGTAAAATTGGTATTTTCAAAAAATAATTGATGATGACAGCAAAATGCATTAGTTGACTTCACAGTGTGTTGACAGAAGGGGTAAATTGTAATGTAATTAAATATTTCAAGGAGGGGAATGTAATTTTCAAAACGTCAATAGAAAAATTATGTTAAAAACAAATCTTAAAAGGTATATATGTAAGTTACTCAAAAATTAAAAATTTATTTTTTTGTCAGAGGTATAAACATGCCCTGTTTTGTTTTGAGTTTTCAAAAAATGTTTTTGAGATTTTTTATTTTTCATGTTTTGTTTTTTATTTTTCGTGTTTTGTTGTCTTTAGTGAATAAATTCAAAACGAATTTAATAAACACAAAAAATATAAAAATATATTGAATTTATATGAAAAAATTAGTAAAACATCAATCTCTAACTTTGGGTAGAAGGGGAGGTTCAATATATATTTTTTTATTACTTAAGGTCCCTCTATAACACTAACCTAGGGGCTACAAATGAACCAGACTGTTCATGAACAAGCTCGTCTCGTCTCGGCTCGATTTGTTTAGTAAACAAGCCGAGCTCAAGTTCGAATATTAGGCACGTTTAGTAAATGAGTCAAGCTCGAGCTCATATAAGCTCGGCTCGTTTATCTTTATTTAAATTATATAATAAATATATTATTTATATATTAAATAATATAAATAATATTTTTTATTTAAATAATATAAATAATATTTAAAAAAAATTTATCGAGCCGAGCCGAACTCGAGTTTCATTAATATTAATTAACGAGCCGAGCCGAACCGAGCTCAAGCTTAATAAACGAGCTCGATAAGTAAACGAGCCGAGCTCAAGCTCAACAAAGCTTGGCTTGGTTCGATTCGATTCGTTTGTAGTCCTACACTAACCCAACCAACTTTTTTTTTCTCTCTTTGTCTCTCCACCTATTGAACCACCAACCCTCCCCACTCTTGTGCTATCGCAATGCCACCGACTACT
Source organism: Camellia sinensis (assembly GCF_055761805.1). Classification (NCBI taxonomy): domain Eukaryota; kingdom Viridiplantae; phylum Streptophyta; class Magnoliopsida; order Ericales; family Theaceae; genus Camellia; species Camellia sinensis. Next base: position 70,477,620 of record NC_138972.1, read on the forward strand.
GTCCACACCGCTGTCGCTAGTCTGACGACCACACCTCACCACCGATCTCCCTTTTTCTTCTTCTTTCTTCTCCTCTTCTCTCCTCTCCTTTATACTATTGCCCCACCATTGCGCCGCCATGACCACCAATTGTGCCGACCGTCGCCTACAAAATGAAGAAAAACAGAGAAGACCTTTGATTTCTATTTTCTGATCTTTACTTTTTTTGCTTATATAGTTTAATGGGTGAAGAAGAAGCAAACACAGATTGGGTTTATAATGCTTTGTTTTTCATACAAAACAAACCCATAAACTTTCCAAAAATTCACACCCCAAGAGGACATGCAATATGAATTTCTTTGTAATCATACCAAAGAAATTTCTCATTCACTTTGAATTTTCTTTGTAAAAAACTAAAATTTCTCTATTTTGAAATTTGTCTGTGCTAAAATTTCATTGTAAAAATGTTGAGGGATCCCAACTATTATGAAAATATTATATATTTTTTATCTTATAAAATCTTAATATCATGAACCTTAAAGTAAAATCTCAATTTATATATATATATATATATATATATATATATCAGTAGTGCTGGGGACCCAGTGGGGGTGACCCCAGCACCCCAGCTCCACGTGGGGCTCTCTCACAGCAAGACTAAAATAATAATAATAATAATAATAATTTTGAGCCAATCAAAAAACATTAGGGATGGTGGGGGTCACCCCCACTGGGGGTCCAAGCCATTTTTCTATATATATATATATATATATACTGTATATAATAAATGTTGTTAAGATTTTTTTCACAAATTATATATATTTTAAATATATCTAGATTGAGTGGATCTCAAAAATAAAAAATAGTGATTAAAATATTTTAAAAAATTACTAAAAATGTGAATTGAAAACTCGAGAAATATTTTGAAAATTTAGTTTTCTATTTTAAATTTTCATACATGAGAGAGAGAGAGAGAGAGATGCACAAGGCAGCTGTACTTGTACCCATTGATGATGCGTAAGGAACGAAATTATTGTAGGCCACGACTCTGAATAAATTTTAGATGCGTAATCCACAAGATTCATATATACATAATAAACCATCATTATATTTTAATACTGTATTTGATTTATTATTATATGAGTATGCACATATTAAAAATAGATATGAGTAATTTTGTGAGTTGTTATCACTTTATTGTAAAGAGACATATTTTATTTTCACATGACAATTGATGGGTGCTGTCACAGCAATCTATTTTAATAATATAAATTATTTATATTATAATACTTGTAAAATGTATCATTCGGATAAAGAATGAGATTAGTCAGATATGCATAGTCTTATGATCAAATCTTAATTTTTTTTTAAAATATTAAAATTATGCTCATTGTTTATTTTTTTTAAACATAAATATAGTCTTGTTGTGGGATTAGAGATGTCTAATTAATTTCTTTTTTTTTATGAATAATTTACTCAATAAATCTTATAATACGAACATCTTAGATCATCAAAAAAAAAAAAAAAAAAGGTTCAAAACACGCCTCCATTGAGTCACAACACGGATAATTCACATGTGATATTATTTATTGTAAATGCAAGTGATCATAAATATTGTTTAATATTAAAATTTATATAAAAAGTATTTGAAAACTTATTATTATTATTATTATTTTTTAATTCAATAAAAAGTGTTTTATAAGTCGGCAAATATGTAAGGATGCAATATTATAAGAATCCAAATTAGAGTTGACTAGATGAATTGACAATTATATATTTTATAATTAAATTTGTGATAAATTAAATAAATGCATAATCTATTATACCCATCATTATAAATAAAAGGGCAAATTACAAACACCCCTTGAGATTTGGTAAAAATATAGATTCTCCCCTGAGGTTTGAGAAATTACAAATTGCCCATTGAGGGTTAAATTTTCATAACAAATTAGGAGAAATTAGGGGGGAATCTGTATGAAAATAAAAACCTCAGGGGACAATTTGTTATGAAAATATAAATCTCAGGGAGTGGGATGTAATTTCTCAAACCTCAGGAGAAAATTTGTATTTTCATCAAACCCCGAGGGGGTGTTTGTAATTTGCCCTAAATAAAATTGTAAAACTTAAATGGGTCATGTTAACATGTATCTTAAGAATGTAATAATTAGCTTTAACTACTTCCATTAGTATGGAAAATGTTGAATAAATATATAAATAAATTTAATATTTTCAAAAGATTAACAAATTTGATATTTTTTTTATGTGGACAAAAATACCCCATTCTTAGGGTATGAATTTGATGGTAAGCTTTTTAGCTATTATAATGTAATGTTAACAAAATAATAAGTAACTAAAATTAAATAAAAACTAAAAAAAACTAAAATTTTCATATGAGAGCTTAACAAACTTTTAGGGCAAATTACAAACACCCCCTCGAGATTTGGTAAAAATACAGATTCCCCCCTGAGGTTTGAGAAATTACAAATTGCCTTCTGAGGGTCAAATTTTCATAACAAATTAGGGGAAATTAGGGGGGAATCTGTATGAAAATAAAAACCTCAGGGGGTGGGATGTAATTTCTCAAACTTCAAGGGAAAATCTGTATTTTCAACAAACCTCGAGGGGAGTGTTTGTAATTTGCCCTATAGATGGTTATTCAATTGTTTACCATTTATCTTCTCTTTTATTTTTTATTTTTAATTTTAGGTACTATATTTTTCATTATTTTTATAATAAGTTAATCCAAATTAGAAAGACCTGGAATTATTTTTGTTTGGTTAAATTTTCAAAATTTAGTTTAAAAAATTAAAAATTAATTTAATAAAAACAAATACAAACAAAAAAATGTTTTCAAAATTTTAAAAATTATTTATATACCAAAACATAAATAAATAAAATAAAAAGTTAAAATGAAAATGAAAAACAATATAAAAAATAACTATTTAATTTAACAAAGTTTTTACAACTTCCTATACAAGTGAAGGTAATTATACCAATTTAATACTTCCTTATTATATGTCCTTGGGACATATATTAACAAAAAGCCAACTTTGATCTCAATTTGTCTCCCACGATATTTATTGAGCGATTAAAATCCTTGTCTTATAAACATAATGATAAAAACTTGCCGACATTTGATACTTTGCGTGACATTAATGGAATCTAACTGGATTGTTCTCTAGCAGTTGACATCTATGCCCATCATAAAAAAGACTTTAGTGCTTGGATTTATCCAAAAAAATAAAAAATTATACACACAATTTTGAAATTACATTGACTTGTTTGAGATTTAGAAAAAATATAACAAATTTTATAATTTTAATATAATTATACTAGAGTTTCATAATTTTAACATAATTACATTAGACTCTCTTATGCTGTAGATTTGAGAAAGAATTTAAAAATAGAAAGAAAAAAGGTATGTGAAATGTAAATAAAATATATACTTACATTTCACCTAATTTTACATATTGTTTCATTTTTTCTTTTCAAATCTCTTAACTAAACATAGCGTTAAAATTTTAATTCACATAATATTTAGATCCATTGTTATTAATAATTTATTAATCATATAAATAAAAAATATTATTATTTTTCTTTTACATTGATATTTATTTTTTCTTATTTATTCTTTTATTTTCATACTATTTATATTAGTTTTGGTTTTTAATTTTTTTTTTTTTTGGTTATAGGAAAATCCTCTCACTCTCCCGTAAGTCCCAGGGCAGCGTCCCTTACAGAGATCACCAAGATATCCTGTTGTCCGTTCTGAGTAAGGAAACTATAACTTAGGAACTTGTTCCAACCTTCCAAGACAAGTTTCGTTTAAGTCAGGACTTGTGCAGTGGAGGAGTATTGGACCCACACCAAGTGCTGTGGTAGCAACATCTTAAGGCTAACCTCCTAACCAACTGTACTACACCCAAGAGATTGGCCTAAAGAGTTTCGAATTTGAGACCTAAGGTCTTAACCCCCAAACCTTTACCAAGTTGCCAAACCCCCTTGGATTGGTTCTTTTAATTTTACTAAAGAGATTGGTGTAATAAGTTTGAAAAGTGAAATTATCACCATCACTAACCATCATAATAATTATAAAATGTTTTTCAATTTTTAATATAAAATATGATTTTAAATATACAAATAAATAAACAAGACTTGGGGGGTGTTTGCTAGGATAAAGTGGATAAAGGGAATTGCAACGTAATGGATTGTTAGTCTTGACATAAATAGTCTTTGAATTATTTGACTGAAAATTATATGTATTTAACTATTAATTTTACATTTATTTTTCTAACTAAATGATGGACTAATAAATCTATTGAATATAGAGTCTGTGGGGACATAATTTTTGAATGACAACACGTGGCCGAGGTGACATCGAAGTGTCAGCCGAGGTGTCACGTATCTTGGTCATGATGCTGAGATGATCTCGGCTAGGCCGAGGTTATCTGCAAGAATACCGGAATCCGGGATAAGCGGATAAGGGACAAGAGTCCTAGAATGGAAGAAGACTTCAGTTTGGGTAAAGATAAGACTCTTATAGAGTTTATCCTAATCCTACTGGGAGTCCAAGTTTAGCAGTAATCCTAAGTCCATTGGAGTTAGGCTTCTATTGGGATTAAGATTATGTTGGCTATAAAAGAGAGGCACCCTCATGGGTCTAAGGTAGGTCTTTTATGCTTTGTCCAGTGAGTTTAGCACTATTGATTATCTTTGAGAGATATACTGACTTGATCGTCGGAATGCCCCCGGGTGGACGAACCACCGCCGGAATCTTCTCTTTCTGTTGCAGGTCAGACAGGTACCATCTATTCTACCAGTGCTCTCCAGCTGAATATTGAGTTTGCAGTGTGGTTAGAAAATCACTCACACAATTTGGCGCTGTCTGTGGAAAAGAAAGGAGAATAGATGGCCAACGACAGACAGAAAGAGAAGGATGGGGACGACACCTCTACCGAGAGTGGGAAACATATTGACCTTGACGTCGAAGAAGACAACTGTAACAAAGAGACTCGTGATAAGAATCACGGAGGAAAGGACGTCGGCCAGGAGGGCGGCGTACCGAAGAAATCGGACCAGAGCGGGTATTATAACGAGGACGACCTTCAGGTATGGAAAGATAGATGCCTGCGGAGGGACGACGAGATAAAGGGAATGACGGACAAATTGGCAGACTTGCAAACGGTCGTCAATTTCATGATGCAGAACAACGTCATGCAGCCACCATTCCCGTTACAAGATACGCCGATTCCAACGACCAAGAAAGGTGCCCAAAAAGGGGGACAGAAAACGGTTCCTGCAGTCCCTCAGCATGGCCGGACCAAGGGACATTCTCACCGGCTTTTACGGAAGGTCGGGCATGGAGAATCCCAGAAGGCACGTCGAACAAAAGAAACCTGCACCAAAGAACATCAGGATGTTCAGGGGAAGGAACTCTGTTTAGACACGACCAGTGAAGGGAGGTCCAAAAGGACTCACGATGACACTAGAAGTAGTGCGCCAAAGAGGCTGAAATCCGGATATAGCCGAGCCCTTGGACGAACCAAAGAGGATCTGGGAGATCACCTATAGAGGAAGCAACAAGATGCCGAGGCAACCTCCCCGGTCAAACCGAGAACGTCGTTCTCGGAAGAATTAGACAAAGTTGAGGTCCCGAAGAGATTCAGTATGCCGAGGTTCTAGATATACGATGGGAAGTCGGACCCCAACTTTCACGTCGGATTATACCTGAGCGCGATGGCGTTATACACTGGGAACGAGCCGTTGCTCTACAAAGTGTTCCCCTCATCATTCGGGGAAATTGCAGCGGATTGGTTTCACAAGTTATCGAAAGGAATTGTGAAAACCTGGGAAGGCCTGGTCGAGGTTTGTGGCCAGGTTCGTGACAAACAAGCTACAACCATTGAGGGTAGACGCCCTAATGACCCTGAAGATCGGCGAGGATGAAAGCCGTAGGGCTATGCCAAAAGGTATTATGAGGTATTCAACCGAATACCAGGATGCAACCAAGAGGTGGCGGTCATGTCGTTTAAAAATGGCTTGAAGGATGACTGCCTGCTTCGAAAATCACTAGCAAAGACATTGCCGAAAAGCATGGAGGAGCTGATGGCCAGAATAGAAAAGTATGCCAGAGCCGAGAAAGACACGCGCGGGGACAAAGACGTCCAAACAAAAGAAGAGAAATGGTTCGCCGAAGCAAAGCCGAGATATTACTGGACACGAGAAGACAAGAGCTTAGCCCAAGTGAGCAGATCCCAGATTCCAGATCTGGAATCCCAAATCCCAGAAGACAAGATCTCCTCTTAGATGATTAAGTCCGAGAAGAGAAGAGCTTGGCCTAAGTTAAAGAATTTTTTTCCACAAAAAAGTATGTAGAAGCCATGCAGGGGGCAGATCCTTTGCCCATAGAGCAATATCAAGGTCAAAGCCGCGTGCCTAATGAGAACCCAAGTGGAACTTAAGTTCACATTAGGGGGCAAAGGACTGAAGAATGATGCTTGGGAGTTGAAATTTCACAAACCGAGATGATGTTTAACACTTGCTGAAACTTAAAAAGTTTACAAGTTGAAATTAAACTGAGATGATGTTTAACACTTGTTGAAACTTAAAAAATTTACAAGTTGAAGTTAAACCGAGACTAAGGTTAAACGCTTGTTGAAATTTTTTGAAAAAAATTTACAAGCTGAAACCAAGGTTATGCTAAGAAAGGTACTTGGATACTTGCCGAGGTAAATCATCAGTTTGTATAACTGAGATGTGTCACCCCGAGAAGGTTGCACAGAGATTGAAGTGTATATTAAAGATATGCAAATTATTTTTAGTATAAAATCGTACAAGAGTAAAAAGAAGACACATACAACCACGTTGAAAGAAGAAGTTAAAGAATGCATTCAGAAAAGGAAAGAAGGCACTTTGGCCTAACAATGAAGAATGATTGTTTAGATTACAAAAAGGCCGGTGTGAAGTACACCGGTGTCAGACGGTGGTAATGAGCAAAGAAGTGCAACGAAAGCAGCAATAAAGGATTTGAGAGAATTTTTTTTTTTGATTTTGATCAAAAACATGAAAAATGGCAAATATGGTGCCTTGGACGACGTGCTTGACAGATGGCGAGCGCAAAAATGATGCCACTTGATGGCGCGTATCAGATTCGGTCCAGTAAGGGAAAGACACATGGTGAAAACGGTTAAAATACTGTGTGTACCAGCTCATACGCATGCTGGAACTCCTGGAGTTCTTGATTCAATGAAGCAAATACCTCGGCTAGGAGGACAATTTTGGTTGAGAAACTTGAACGAACTTGGTCGTTGGTTCTAAAGCATTTATGAAAGCAAACTATAGGTCTTGGTTATATTGAGCCGACAAGTTCTGACTTCGACAATAGATGATGAAGCGAGCTTAGCCGACGTGCTAAATGGAAGAAATGATATAGGTTCCATCACCTCAGGATGCCGAGGTAATAGAACCTAGGGGGCAGTTGTAGGGAGATAATTTTTGAATGACAACACGTGGCCGAGGTGACACCGAAGTGTCAGCCGAGATGTCATGTGTCATGGTCATGATCCGGGATTAGCGGATAAGGGACAAGAGTCCTAGAATGGGAGAAGACTTTAGTTTGGGTAAAGATAAGACTCTTAGAGAGTTTATCCTAATCCTACTAGGAGTCCAAGTTTAGCAGTAATCCTAAGTCCATTGGAGTTAGGCTTCTATTGGGACTGGGATTATGTTGGCTATAAAAGAGAGGCACCCTCATGGGTCTGAGGTAGGTCTTTTATGCTTTGTCCAGTGAGTTTAGCACTATTGATTATCTTTGAGAGATATATTGACTTGATCGTCGGAGTGCCCCCGGGTGGACGAACCACCGCCGGAATCTTCTCTTTCTATTGTAGGTCAGACAGGTAGCATCTATTATGCCAGTGCTCTCCAGCTGAATACTGAGTTGTCAGTGTGGTCGGAAAATCACTCACACAGAGTCCAATCTCATACCTTAATCCCATGAAACAAAAGGCTCCAAAATTAATAAAAATTTTCAACTTGATCCAAAAATCATAAAATAAACGTGCATGTTCCTAAATATATGTCTAACATATATATAAAATAATTTTTTAAAATTCAATTCTATTGATTAGATAAAAATAAATAAATAAATAAAAAGTTTCCATATAGTGTAAGTTTTTTTGTAACACCTCGGGTCACCGACCAACCCAATTACTCATATCTATTGTACATTCGGGCATAAACCATTCATCTCATTGAGTAGTTACACTTGTTTATATTGTCACCTTGTATAATTGATGTTTAGCTTATTTCACACTTTTGATTTAGAATTGGAGTTGATTGTGTTTGTATTGAGTGAAAGAGTTGATCGATCGATTGCATTGAGGAGTGATCGATCATCATACTTGGATTTCGTCTAGTGTAAAAAGCAAAATGCAGCGATTGATGAAGGATCAATTGCATATCAAGAGTGAGCGAGCGATCACCAATCCAACATAACCTTTTCTCTCTCTTTTCCCTCATTCTCCTTTCTTTCCTCTTTCTTGTCTTCTCTCTATAATTCTTGCCAAATAACATTTAACACACAAACACCTTAGATTGGGTGCCTTAGATTGGAAAGTTTAAGTAAAGTACGATGAGGGCTTCACTTTGATCCAAACCGATTCTCGTTTTGTCAAGTTTTGATTTTCTTCTTTCTCCCCTTCTCTCTTTGAGATAGTTTTTTTTATTTTTTTATTTTTTATGCGTCCACACACCCTTAATATGGATTTTTATGAATATATGTGGTAATTTTGATATACTCATTTGGGAGATTGATAGGGAAAATTGTGAAATTGCATATTAGATGCTACGATTTGGAAATGATTGGGTGTTTTCTTATAATTTCATTATCAAACCTACTTTCTATATATCAAAGAGCATGCGGGTGTTTTAATTTGAGAAAGACCAAATTTCTTAAAGTCCTAAATTATGAAATTGCATAAGTTATTGAAATTGTTGTATCTACTTGATATTGAGGATGAATTTATCTAAATTAAGAAATTATTGCATATTGTAGAAGTGGATTGTTGGCTATTGGTGGAGAATGATGTTATTGTAGAAACTATCATCATAGGATGAATTAAAACCCATTTGCTATATATTGATGCATTGATCATATTTTGAATAAAATTTATGAATTTCATGAGTTGCTTCAAGAATTGAAAAACTGTTGTTTTAAATTGAATACTAGTTCTTGAATTCATAAAATGAAAACCCATTGATGAACGGAGGGATTTTAAAAATATTTCGGATGGAAATGATTATGGTAAATCCAAGTAATGTATAGAAAAATGTGCTTAATGTAGGTATCAATTTCTTTTTGGCTAATGACTGGTAAAGTGACAGTGTTTTGGTGGTGCTCAGTGATGGCCATAGATAAATGTATCTTGAGAGGATTCACCATATGAAAATGCAATGAATTATGAAATGGAATTTGTTATGAAATATTTGGATAAATTATGAAGGTTGGAAAATAAATATTTTCATAGATTAAAAACCGTTTCGAGCATCCTATACATATATATATATATATATGTATAATATCATGATCATGTGCTTGTATACATGTATATTGATAGATAGAAAGATTATCCTACTGCACTATATGTTTATCCTACGTGATTGAAATCTTTTTGAGGTATTGACGATCTACAACGACAGTGAGTGGCTTGGACTTGTGCAATGGCCACATAGAGCTCTCTTAAATTTTTGGCTGGGGGCCATCCTTTGTTATGCAGGCTAAATGCGTTTATATTTTGTAAGGATTATTCTTTGTAATTGATGTAAGCCTAAGGGTATTTCTTGTTATTCCCACAAAGGTGTGTGTTTGTGTGTAAATTAAACGTATAAATTAAATAAACAATAAAATAAAATAATTCAGAAAATAATTTATATAATTATTTTCTGAATTAAATACTTACAGAAATTAATGTCGAGACTTGTGCTAGACACAATCTCCTTAAAGTAGATTTCGCCCTCGCTCCGGTGCTTCGAGTTTTATTGGTATCTACTTCCCAGGATGCAATGACTAATAGTTGGTTTTATAACACTATAAAATCAAGTCTGACGAACCAAAACTTTACTAAAAATTTCTCTTTCTTGTCCTAAAATTAAATGCAGAATAAATGCAGAAAATGAGAAGACGAAAATGGGAGAAGAGAGACGAAAATCTGAGGAAAAAATGTGTGTTCTGAATTATTGGAAGGCTGGCTTTTTATAAGAGGAAAGGTGGATGTTCGAACAGGTGGAAAACTTGTTTGGACAGATTGAACAGGTACCAGTCTATTTGAACAGATAAACAGTTGAATTCAACAGGTGTGAACCTGTTTTTGACCCCTCTGAACCTGTTCGGGTGGTATGAACCTGTTAGGGACCTATTTGCGTGAAGAAAAAATTCTGAACCAATTTATTTTGACTTGTGAAACCAAAATTAAAAATAAAAAAATAAATTACAAAAGTTTTTGTTCCAAAAAGATAAGTATTGGGCTGCTCAAGCCCAAGCCCAAGCCCAAGCCCAGGCCCAGACCTAGGCTTGCTAGGATGGCGGCGGCGCGCGCGTGTGGTTTATTTTTTGAGTTCAAAAGGTCTAGTCCATTTCACTTATAACCTCACCCTTCCTCAAACTTGGGTACCCCTTGGGGCCCATCTCAAGTATCTCAAGCTAAGATATATAAACCCGTTCAAAACCTCAAGCCTTTTCAATGTGGTCAAGCACATTTCACAAATGTGTAGGAAACCCATCAAAAAATTATTTCCACGAACTCGAAAACGCGCGTTGAATTCTCATTCATCCGGAAATGGTTTTGAGTAACCAAATACATGAATTTATTCACTACGTGACATTAAACATGAACCCAATTAGAAACGTTAAAAATAACGGTTGGGTCCCACCTTAATTAATGCTCAAAGTTAACAAAAAATAAGATTATACAAAAGTCATTTTCCAACAATCCTCCACATGAATGGAATTCATGATAATGGACATGCAACAAGATGCAGACAAAGAAAGAATACATTAAGAAGATACACCACATCGAGATAGGTAGCTTTTGGCTTTGAACCTCCTCTAGTGAAAGCCTATCGGACTTACTGGCTAACCAGTGGACGCAATGCCTTGAACTGTTTAGCTGTTTGTATAAGCCAAGACAATAGACTACACATAGTGTATCCGTAGACACAGTTTGGTTCTTACGGTTGTGTTTATTTTGGCCCTAAACAACGCTTGATAATTCATGAGTGCTCTAGAGAATTTAGCCTTCTTAATTCTTACAGAACCGACCCAGTTTACACTCATATATGTGACTTCTTATTAAGAGTATCCTGCCATACCCCACTTGTATGTCCAAGCTATAAGAATCATTAAAAGCAAAGCTTATCCTATTAACGCTACAGGTATCATTCTTCTTATCCTCCTTAGTGATACATGAAGTCATTCATAATTTGGCTGTCCCTTTGAACTTAGATCTTGGGATCTCCAATCAACTAGGTTGGGTTGCCATTATGGCGACTTTTAAGTAATAGGCTTTAATTCCATTCCCTTCAATAAATGGTACACTTTCTCTCTGGCTAGCCCTTTAGTCAATGGATCCGTAATATTCTCCTTTGATTTTACATATTCTATGGAAATTACTCCTTATGAGAGGAAATGCCTAACGGTATTATGTCTTCGACGAATGTGTCGAGACTTACCATTATACATATGATTCTATACCCGTCCTACTGTTGCTTCACTATCACAGTGAATGCATATAGCTGGCACAGGTTTAGGCCACATTGGAATGTCTTCTAAGAAATTACGAAGCCATTCTGCTTCTTCTCCTGTTTTATCTAACGCGATAAACTCAGATTCCATTGTCGACCTAGCTATGCATGTCTGTTTGGAAGATTTCCAAGAGACTACAGCACATTCCAGGGTAAAGACGTATCCACTAGTGGATTTTGAGTCTTTAGTAGTTGATATCCAATTTGCATCGCTGTACCCCTAGAGTACTGCTGGATATTCGGTATAATGTAAGCCATAATTCTAGGTATGTCTCAGATACCTAAGTATCCTAATTATCGCTTTCCAATGATCGGATCCTGGATTACTTGTGTACCTACTCAATTTGCTTACAGCATAGGCTATATTTGGCCTAGTGCAATTCATTAAGCACATCAAGCTTCTGATTATCTGAGAGTACTCTAATTGTGATATGCCTGCACCTGTATTTTTTGACAAATGAAGACTAATGTCAACAGGTGTTTTAGCAGGACGGTCGTCATGCTTTCCAAATTTCTCTAGAATCTTCTTAACATAATGAGATTGAGATAAAGCATATCCTTAAGATGTTCTAGAAATTTTTATTCCTAGAATTACATCTGCTACTCCCAGATCTTTCATGTCAAACATTTTGTTTAACATTTTCTGTGTGGATTTAATCATGTCATTATTGCTTCCAATAATGAGCATGTTATCAACATAAAGACAAATTATGACATAGCTTTTGTCTATGCTTTTAACATAGATGTATTTGTCATATTCGTTTATCTTAAAACCATCTGAAAGCATAGTGTGATCAAATTTTTCACGCCATTGTTTCGGAGCTTGTTTTTATCCATAAAGGGATTTGACAAGTTTACAAACTTTTTTCTCTTGGTGGGGAACTTGAAACCCTTCTGGTTGTTCCATATAAATTTTCTCATCTAACTCGCCATTCAAAAAAGCTGTTCTAACAACCATTTGATGTATTTCCAGATTATACAAAGCTGCAATCGCATTCAACATGCGAATGGATGTTATTCTTGTCACTGGTGAATAGGTGTCAAAATAATCAAGGCCTTCCTTCTGTCTGTATCCCTTAATAACAAGCCTAACCTTGTATTTATTTATTGAACTATCTGCTTTCATTTTTCTCTTGAATATCCACTTATATCCAAGAAGTTTACACCCTGGTGGAAGATCCACTAGTTCCCAAGTATGATTTTGTAGTATTGATTCAATCTTACTATTTATAGCCTCTCTTACAATGGAGTTTCAGGACTTGACATTGCTTTCTTGAAGTTTTGAGGCTAATTTTCTAATAGGTATGTCAGCAAATTTAGACCAAATGATTTAGAGATCCTAGCCCTCTTGCTAAGTCTAGGTTCATCTGATTCATTATCATTGTGGTTTTCACTGCTACCTATAGTAGTATCAAAAGTTCTTTTATTTGAACTTATCTCTTCAGTTTTCTTGCTAGGAAAAATGTGTTCAAAAAATGATGCATTCCTTGACTCAATAATAGTGTTTACATGCATCTCAGGATTTTTAGATCTATGAACTAAAAATCTATATGCATTACTATTATTTGCATAACCAATGAACACACAATTAACAGTTTTTGCTCCTATTTTAGTCGTTTTGGGATTAGGGACTGCAACCTTGGCCAAACACACCCCTACACTTTGAGGTAATTATAAGTAAGTCGTCGACCTTTCCATAATTCATAATGTGTTTGATTGAGTTTCTTGTAGGGTACCATGTTATGGATAAAGTTAGCAGACAAAATTGCCCCCCCACAAGTTTTGAGGTAATCCTAAACTAATCAACATGGTATTCATCATCTCTTTAAGAGTTCGATTATTTCTCTTAGCAACTCCATTTGACTGAGGAGAATAGTGTTTAGTGGTTTGGTGAATGATATCATGTTCAGAACAAAATTCTTCAAATGGTGCATCATACTCACCACCTCTGTCACTCCTCACTATCTTAATAGTTCTGCCAAGTTATTTTTCAACCTCAAGTTTATATTGCCTAAAAGCTTCTAAGGCTTCATCTTTACTTCTCAATAGGTAAACATAGCAATATCGAGTGCAATCATCAATAAAAGTAATAAAGTATTTCTTACCTCCTCTAGTTTAAACAAATTTTATGTGAATTAAACTTAGAGGTTTAGTACTTCTTTCAACTTTATTAAATGATGCCTTAGTGAGTTTTGCCTCAACACCAATCTCACATTTATGATTAGGATCAAATTCTAAGTTTGGTAAACATTCTAAAGCAACAAGTCTACACAAAGAATTAAAATAAACATGATTGATGTCTGCAGCAAGATTGATGTCTGCCACTCCATCAGAAAGATAAAAATCCTCGGCTATGTTGGCTTGTGCTGGCTTTTTGCGCGAACTTCCTCTGTCCTTGCGAACGTGACAATCCTTAGCACGATGTCCATCTTTGTTGCACACAAAACACTTGCCCTTGAACCTCTTATTGAACCCATTGTTGATTCATTTGTTGATCTTACTAGTGGATCCTTGTTTGGGACCATTGCTATCATGCTTCCGCTTCTTGTTGTTGAACTTTGACCCTTGTCTATGTTCTACAACATTTGCTTCAGCCTGCATGACATGGTTTCCTGACTTTTTGTCGGAACCACAGTTGTCTTTCTCAATTCGGAGCCGTACTATTAGTTCCTCCAATTTTATCTCCTTGCACTTATGCTTTAGATAATTCTTGAATTCTTTTCAGGATGGTGTCAATTTTTCAATGATTGACGCAACCTGAAAAGATTCACTGAGAACCATCCCTTCCATATGTATGTCATGGAGAATTAATTGGAGATCTTGAACCTGGCTAATAACCGTCTTGGAATCCATCATTTTATAATCCAGAAATGGGCCGACAACAAATTTCTTTGTATCGGCGTCTTCTGTCTTATACTTATGATCTAGAGATTCTCATAGTTCTTTAGCAGTTCGTTTAACACTATACACATTATACAGTGTATTATCCAACCCATTGAGGATATAATTTCGACAGAGAAAATCACTATGTTTCCATGCATCGACTGCGACAACCACTTGCCGATCAGTTTCTCCCTCGTTCAGTGCTGGTGCCTTTTCATGTGTGAAGCGAGCCAAATTCAATGTCGTAAGATAAAACATCATTTTTTGTTGCCATCTTTTAAAATCATTGCCATTGAATTTTTCTGGCTTCTCCCCATGATTTACCGGTACTACCAGAGTCATCATTGGCACAACAAGTATGGGGGTCGGAGTAATAACAGTCACAGTATTGTTTATTTCTGTTGTCATTATTCTGATGAAATAAAAATAATACACCAATCACAAATTTATACAAAAAAGAATTTACACACAAAATAAATAGAATAATATTTTATAACAAAATTCCAATGATAAACAGTATATTACTACTATGTTATCAAAGAAATCATTAAACAATATATTACTACTATTTAATTTCCCGAAACAAAATATTTGTCTACCTATCACAGAAATAAATAAAATTAAGAAATCTACTTTAAGATTGTTATCCTCACAAAGGTGTGTGTGTGTAAATTAAATGTATAAATTAAATAGACAATAAAATAAAATAATTCAGAAAATAATTATATAAATTATTTTCTGAATTAAATACTTACAGAAATTAATGTCGAGGCTTGTGTTGGACACAATCTCCTTAAAGTAGATTTTGTCTTCACTCCAGTGCTTCAAGTTTTATTGGCGTCTACTTTCCAGGATGCAACAACTAATACTTGATTTTACAGCACTATAAAATCAAGTCTGGCGAACCAAAACTTTGCTTAAACTCTCTCTTTCTTGTCTTAAAATTAAATGCAGAACAAATGCAGAAAATAGAAAGACGAAAATGGGAGAAGAGAGACGAAAATCTGAGGGAAAAATGTGTGTTCTGAATTGTTGGAAGGCTGGCTTTTTATAGGAGGAAAGGTGGCTGTTCGAACAGGTGGAAAACCTGTTCGAACAGATTGAACAGGTACCAATCTGTTTGAACAGATAAACAGTTGAATTTAACAGGTGTGAATCTGTTTTTGACCCTTCTGAATCTGTTCGGGTGGTATGAACTTGTTAGGTACCTGTTTGGGTGAAGAAAAATTTTTGGATCAATTTATTTTGAATTTTGAAACCAAAATTACAAATAAAAAAATAAATTACAAAAGTTTTTGGCCCAAAAAGATAAGTATTAGGCTGCTCTGGTCAGCTCAGATAGCGGTGGCGGGCGCGTGTGGTTTTTGTTTTGGGTCCAAAGGGTCTAGCCCACTTCATCCATAACCTCACCCTTTCACAAACTTGGGTACCCCTTGGAGCACATCCCAAGTATTTCAAGTTAAAATATATAAACCCATTCAAAACCTCAAGCCTTTCCAACGTGGGACAATCACATTTCAAAAATGTGTAGGAGACCCACCAAAAAACTAGTTCCACGAACTCGAAAACGCGCGTTGAATTCTCAATCATTTGGAAATGATTTTGAGCAACCAAATAAATGAATTTATTCACTACGCAACATTAAACATGAACCCAATTAGAAACGTTAAAAATAACGCTTAGGTCCCACCTGAATTAATGCTCAAAGTTAACAAAAAATAAGATTATACAAAAGCCATTTTCCAACAATTCTTTTATCGTTGGATGTTTTATTTTGCATTATGTAATGTATATTCAGTCCACCTGGTTAAATATAGGTTGTATGCAATGGATTAACCACATGTACTAGATGATATATATATATATATATACACATGAGAGAGGGCTTTTAATTATTGGGATTCAAGTTTTGAGAATTTGGGACGTGACAATTTTATTGTGAAACCAAATTTGAAAAAGCTCTTTTGTGGGAGTGAAATGGGATATCCATGTAAGGGAAATGGTGTGTATCATATGTACTTTATAACTATAGAAGAAAATGACATAACTTTATATATTATGAGTATTCAGTATTCAGCTGGAGAGAACTGGCAGAATAGATGACACCTGGCTGACTTGCAACAGAAAGAGAAGATTCCGACGGTGGTTCGTCCACTCGGGGGCACTTCAACGATCAAGTCAGTATATCTCTCAAAGATAATCAATAGTGCTTAACTCACTAAACAGAGCATAAAAGGCATACCTTAGACCCATGAGGGTGCCTCTCTTTTATAGCCAACACAAACTTAATCCTAATAGAAGCCTAGCTTCAATGGACTTAGGATTACTGCTAATCTTGGACTCCCAGCAGGATTGGGATAAACTCTCTAAGAGTCTTATCTCTACCCAAACTAAAGTCTTCTCCCATTCTAGGACTCTTGTGCCTTATCTGCTTATCTCGGATTCCGATATCTTCGGAGATAACCTTGACCTTGCTGAGATCACCTTGGCGTCATGTCTTGGACACGTGGCACCTCGGCTGACACATCGGCGTCACCTTGGCCACGTGTTGGGACTCAGAAAATATATCCCCACAACTGCCCCCTAGGTTCTATTACCTCGGCATCCTGAGGTGATGGAACCTATATCGGTATTTCCTATCAGTACATCGGCGTAAGCCGAGATCATCATCATAAGCCGATATGTCTTCTTAAAGATTAAGAATCCCAAGGGCTTTTTCACGTGTATGAGCTGTCATGCATCACAATTTAACCGTTTTAGCCACGTGCCTTCTTCTTACTGGATCGTGCTTGTGATGCGCTTCTAAATCATCTCGCGCATTTGTGCGCCGTCTGACGTATTAGCTATTCCAGGCGCATTAATTGTCCTGTTTTTGCCGCCGTTTCAATTTTTGGACAAAACTTGTTTCCCCCTTTCGTTTTTCTCACTTTACATTGTCTTTATTCAGAACTCTTTCTCTCTCTAGCTTCCTCTAATCCTCCATTTTTCCAAGCTTTGAAGCTCTGCAACTTGCTCCATCCATTTCTTCCGTCGAAGTTCTTGCCAATCTGTTCTGCTGTCGCCGTTCTTTTGACTTCGGCGATCTCAAGCATCGGTTTCTTTTCTCTGGTAAGTCACCATTCCTCATGGTTTTCAGTTCTTGTTGTGTTCCATGAAATTCTGTTTCATCATTTAGTCGTCATTGCTGTTTTACTCGAATATTTGATTTGCGAATCATGTATCTGAACATGTTTATTTCATAATTTTGCTCTTGGACTATGTCTTGAACACTCGCACTATTCACATACCTGTTGGTTTCTGCCATTGTTCTTGGCCTGATACATTTGTGCAAACTTTTTTGTCTTGATTTCTTGATGTCTTCATCACTATTCTTGTTTCTGAAACGGATACCTGTTTTTCTGTTTTCCAGATTCGTCCCTTCAATCTTCATCTCCATAGCTTTAGGTTTGGGACTTGTTTTGTAGAACCTATAATTTTTAGGAAAAACTGAAACGAATTCCTTCTAGATCCATACAAACCCTTATCATAGCATATTTGTAGATTTTTAACCGAGGTCCTTTAAACCCTCACAAATACTTCTTCCTGAAATCCGATACCTCTATAAAGCCGATGTCATGGGTATGTGGGAACATAGGGTAAACACCCCGGAAAAATTAGAGTACTTTAGGCAGGAGTTTGAAATCCTGGCCGACGTTCATCTGAGGTTGGCTGGGGAGGATGATTCTATCACGCCCGATGAAAACTTCATGCCTTTCCCAGTGGTTGCGTTTATTGAGTGTGGACTTAGGTTTCCACTTGATCCTTTTTTCCGTCAAATCTTTCATTTCTATAAGTTGAACCCAATACAACTTGCCATAAACTCTTACCGAGTTATTAACGGTACCATAACTTTAGCCAAACAAGAGAGTGCTAGGATTACTCTTGTCGATTTCCAGTACTGTTATACCATGTGTCGCCTGAAATCAGAAAAAGACCACATCTACTACCTCAAGCTGAGGTCTACTGAATACAAAATCATTGCCGACCTCCCTGACTCCAACAAGGGAGCGGGGGATGATTACTTCATCGTCTCGGGAAATTAGGAGTTTCAGCCAAACGATGACCTCCATCTTCACCCCCTTAGTTGAATAGTTTTCGGGGAAGGAGCTGGTAAGGGTCACCATTCACAAATTTCCTTGCTTTGTTGCATAAAGTTTTCAACATTCTTGCTCTAACGTCTATGCTTTTTTTTCTTTTTTGTAGTTCTTCCTCAGCCACCAAAGGGCTTTCGTCACTCTTTCTTCCCCAGCAAAGACTTGAAGAAATTATTGAATTTGCCAGTCCACAAGCAGAAGGCCCCTTTGCTTCTTAATTTCATTCCGACGTATAAGTAAACTCTTCTCGATGTCCCAAAGAAGAAGAATAAAAGCCTTTCTCCACATTCTGCCACAATTCTAGAAGTCGCGTCCATATCTCGGACAGACCAAGGATCAACCTCTGATCCAGCTGAGCAGCCGTCAGCCTCAGCTCCATACCTGACCCCGATATCCCAACGACAACGCTGGCGACGAACCACTTTTCCTGCTGAGATAGGCCGTCAAAGAGCTGTTGCAAAAGATCTTCTGGCCAGCATCTCATCAATTGTTGATGCTCAGCCAACGCAAACCCAGCCTCCATCAAAACAAAAAAGAATTAAAAAGGCTTAATCAAAGGCCAAGGTGACTCAGATTGACACTGAGGACACTTTGCCGATCTCCAAACTGGCTGAGAGTGACAAGTCCCAGCCTACCGCGGAGAAAAGGCATACCGAGGCCCAACCATCTGATTCTCCGAAATCAAAGAGGCCGAGGTCATCCTCTGCAACCACCTCGGGGTCCAAAAAACAAGATGCCCCCTCGGCCCCCAAAATTACTTTGGAAGATAAGCCAGTTATGGTTAATGATAGTGCTGACGATATCAACGTCGACGTAGCCCTCAGCACCGCTCTGTTCCTCCCCGGCGACCTTGATCGAAACGCCGAGTTGAGCGAGTATGAGAATTACGCTTTGATGCTTCAACGCTCCGTTCAAGTAAGTGTCTTTATCCTGCAACTTTTTCTTTCTTTTTTTCTGTTCATTCCATACTTGTAATTTTTCTAACAGCTTCTGTTCTGTTTTATGTTTTTCCCAAGCAATCCAGCATGCCTATTCTTTCTCGGTACAATCTTTCGAGAACCGAGAGAGGCTGGCCGAGATGAAGATGGAGGCCTCCAGTCTTCAAAAGGCCAACAAGAGCCTACAATCAAAAATGAAGAAGCTGGAGGACCAGGCCGAGGCTGCCGTCAAGGCCAAGGACGATACCGAAGAAAAGGTTGGTGCTACCGAGGCGATAAACAAGGTCCTTCAAGCCCAACTGAAAGAGGCTAAGGAGAAAATGGCCGAGGCCCAAAGGGAGCTTCAAGACGCCCTGGCCACCAATGAGGCCGAAGTCAAGGCCGCCGACGAGAAGGGCTATAATGAAGGGGTAGCCGACGTCATGGCGGACTATGAAAAGCAAGTGAAGCAGGCATGCAACAAGGGTTTCGTCCTTGGCTGGATGACCTTGCTGAAAAGGCTTGACGTCCCCGCGGACTCCCCCCTTCGTAACGCCGATGTCCTTCCTCTACCATTCCCCCCAACTCCTAGCCAACCTGTCGACGACGACTCTGAGTCCGAGGAGGAGGTTCTGGTGAGGAAATCCAAAGATGTTGCTGAGGCCAAGTCTCTTCCTCAAAATGAGCAAGTCCTAGACTTGACTCAAGACGAGGAGGTTGAGGAGGTCCCTAAGGATGCTATCACTGAGAAGGCACCAGCCGACGTGATTATTGCCGATAAGAGCCTAGACGGAAACCCTTTAAGAGATTGATACTGAGCTCGCGGCGGAAAAGGCGGCCAAGGTGTCTTCTCAGCAATCATCCGAGCTTCAGACCCAACCGTCCGTCGTTGCCGAAGAGTCTTGATTTTGATGCCTTTTTGTATTTTGTACTTTTGTTTCTCCTTTCAAAGTAATGTAAACTCTTTAAGTTGCCGACGTGTTTTTTTATGAATACAACTTCTTTCTTGAATGCTTGCATGTGTGCCTTCTCTATATTACTTTTGTATGATTCCATACTTAGAATAATTTTGTCTTCAAAAAATGCTTTTTAGTCTTGTGCAACCTTCTCGGGGTGAAACACCTCGATAAACTGATGATTTATCTTGGTAAATACCCGAGTACCTTTCTAAACATAACCTTAGTTTCATAAAACTTCAACAAGTGTTTTACCTTAATGTAACTTCAACTTGTAAACTTTTTAAGTTTCAACAAGTGTTAATCATCATCTCGGTTTAACTTTAACTTGTAAACTTTTTAAGTTTTAACAAGTGTTAAACATCATATTAGTTTAACTTCAACTTGTAAACTTTTCTCAAGTTTCAACAAGTGTAAAACATCATTTCTTCTCTCTACCCCTTAATATGAACCTAAGTTCCACTTGGGGTCTCATTATGCATGTATTTCGAAACAACATTATGTATCTTTATCAGTCACAAATATAGAAGAATTCTGCTAAAATTTTATTCATGATGTTGGCAAATAACAAGGAAAATCTAATGGTAGAAAAACTTCAGATTACAAGTATTCCAGGGTCTTGGCAACTCTTTGTCCTCACTATCTTCAAGCCGATATGCCCCGTTGCCCAATACCAAAGTGATTCTGTAGGGTCCTTCCCAGTTTGGGCCAAGCTTGCCCTCCCTGGGATCTTTCTTGTTACCGACGACTTTTCTCAAGACTAGGTCGCCGACTTGGAACTCCCTTGGGTTGACTCTTTTATTATAAGTTATGGCAAGCTGTTGTTGGTAGACTGCGAGCTGGATTGCATCTTTCTCTCTTCTTTCTTCTAGTAGATCTAGATCTCAAGTTAAGAGTACATCATTAGTCCCATTCTCTACTCCCTGGGTTATGATCCCAGAGATGCCGACTTCAAGTGGAATGACAGCTTCTGTGCCATAAGTCATGGCAAAGGGGGATTCCCCCGTTGATCTTCTCGGTGTAGTCCAATATGCCTAGAGCACATTTGGTAGTTCATCCACCCACTTTCCTTTTGCTGCTTGCAGCCTCTTCTTTATCCCATCTAGGATAACTTTGTTGGATGCTTCTGGTTGTCCATTGCTTTGAGGAAAGCTTAGGGTTGAAAAGTAGTTCTTGATCTTGAACTTTGCACAGAAGTTCTTGATCAGCTTGCTGTCAAATTGTGTTCTATTATCAGCAACTATTGCTCTCGGAATTCCAAATCTGGTGATGATGTTTCTCCACAAGAAGTTCTTCACGTCTACATCTTGGATCTTGGCTAGGGGCTCAACTTCGATCCACTTGGTGAAGTAATCTGTTGCTACTAGCAGGTACTTCCTTTGTCCAGTTGCTTGGGGTAGTTGCCAAATGAGATCCATGCCCCATTGGGCAAACGGCCAAGGACTGGATACTGGGTTTAGGTCTGCAGCTGGTTGGTGAATCAATGGTGCAAACCTTTGGCATTTTTCACACTTCTTGACATAGGCTTCTGCATCCTTTTGCATGTAGGGCCACCAATACCTTTGGGTAATGGCCCTATGGGCTAGTGATCTGCCCCCAGTGTAGCTTCCACAGATTCCTTCATGTATTTCATACAAAAAATCTTTAACTTGTAACGGGTGTACACACCTTAAAAGGGGTCCAGTGAAAGATCTTCTATAGAGATGTCCTTCTGCTGTTAGATTGAATATTGCCGACTTCAATCTGATCTTGTGTGCCTCCTTGTGGTCGTCTGGCAGCTTTCCTTCTTTCAGGAATGCAACAATTGCATCTATCCAGCTTGGTTCCATGTCCACACACATTGCTTCGTGCTCTGTGGTCAGTGGTTCGATGCTTGGGCTCGGCAAGTATTCGACCATTATTGTCCTTGCTTTTCCAGGTTGTATTGCACTGGCCAGATTGGTTAGTGCATCAGCGTGACTGTTATCATCTCGGCTAACCTGATGTAGTCGACAATTATGAAACAAAGCTACTAACCTGTTGATTTCCTTTGCGTAGGCTGACATCCTTTCATCTCGGGCTGCAAATTCGCCCGTTGTTTGGTTAACTATGAGCTGGGAGTCACAGAAGACTATCACTTTATCTGCTTCTACTGCTACCGCCAGTTTTAGTCCTGCAATCAATGCTTCAAATTCTGCTTCATTGTTTGAGGCCTTGAACCCCAATCGAATGGACTGTTCCAATACGTCTCCATCTAGAGATACCAGTACTACTCCTGCCCCCGTTCCTTGTCGGTTTGAGCTCCCATCGACAAACAGTCGAAAGGAGTCGCCAATGTAAATGCTGCAGGGTCTAAGTTTTTCCTTTTTCCTTTGTTCTGTTGCATTTGGCTGGGCTTCTCCTTGCTTGTTTGGACATCGTTCATCTCGGCTCAACGGAGCTCGATGTGCGATGGATTCTGGTGTGAACTTGGCCACGAAGTCGGCCAAAACTTGGCCTTTGATTGCTTTTCTGGGTCTGTACTCCAAGTCATATTGTCCCAAGGCCACTGCCCATCTGGCTATTCTTCTTGTCAAGTCTCCTTGTTGTAGTAGAGATTTCAAGAGGTGTTCAGTTAGCACCACAATTTTATGGGCCTAGAAGTAATGGTTCAGCTTCTTTGAAGCCATTACTAAAGCCAGTGCCAATTTCTCTAAGGGTAGATACCTTGTTTCTGTATCGGCCAGGGTTTTGCTTACATAGTAAACAGCCCTTTGCTCCCATTCTTCTTCTTGGATTACTACCGCGCTTATTGTTTGTTCTGAAACTGCTAAGTATAAGAACAGCTCCTCCCCAGGTTCTGGATTTGAAAGAACTGGAGCTGTGGTCAAATACTTCTTCAGGTCGGCCAGGGCGGCCTCACATTCTTCTGTCCATAAGAAATCTGTGGCTTTCTTTACTAAGTTGAAGAAAGGTTTGCACTTGTCTGAGCTTCTGCTTATGAACCTGTTCAGGGCTGCGGCCCTTCCAGTCAACATTTGTACCTATTTTGCCGACGTCGGGCTCTTCAATTCCAGGATGGCCTTGATCTGATCTGGGCTGGGCTCAATGCCTCTTCTAGTCACCAGGCATCCTAAAAACTTACCAGATCCTACTCCAAATGCATACTTTGCTGCATTGAGTTGGAGCCGATATGTTTTAAGGATGTCAAAGACTACTTTCAGGTCGGCCAGATGACCTTCAGGTTCCTTGGTCTTCACGACCATGTCATCAATGTAGACTTCCACTGTTCTACCAATTAAGTGTTTGAACATCTTGGTTACCAGTCTTTGGTAAGTTGCTCCTACGTTTTTCAACCCGAAAGGCATTACTCTGTAGCAGTACAGCTCTTTGGGAGTGATAAACGCAGTCTTCTCTTCATCTAGGGGGTACATGGCTATCTGATGGTACCCCCTGTATGCATCCAAGAAGCTCATCCTTCCATACCCTGAAGTGGCGTCTACCAACTGGTCAATCTTGGGTAGAGGGAAACTGTCTTTGGGACAGGCTTTGTTCAGGTTAGTAAAGTCTACGAAGACCCTCCATTTACCATTCTTTTTCTTTACCACCACTGTGTTTGATAGCCATGTCGGGTAATCTACTTCTCGAATGGCCCTGGCCTCGAGAAGTCTATCTACTTCCTCCTCTACTGCTTCGATGTGTATCAACGTCGGTCTTCTTGCTCATTGGACTATCGGTTTGGCCGATCTGTCGACGTTCAGCTTATGGCAAGTGACCTCGGGGTCAATGCCAGGCATTTCGTGGGGCGTCCATGCGAACACCTCAATATTTGCTCTCAGGAAAGCTTCTATCTCTCTTTCTTCTTCTTCGGCTAGGCTCGAGCCAAGAAGAAAGAAGCGTTCTTCATCCCCCTCTTGGACGAAGATTTTCTTCAATGTTTCTTCACTCTTTTCGGCCGGCTCCTTGCCGATATCCTCTAAGACCTTTACGTCATTGTCTTCGATTTCTGCCTTCTCTGGTTTTCGAATGCTGCAGGTGGATTTCATTGCTGCCATGGAGCAACTCTTTGCCTGCGGCTGATCTTCTCTAACTTCCTTAATCCCATACTCTGTTGGGAACCGCAATAGTTGATGCAAAGTTGAGGGAACAGCCCTCATTGCATGCAACCATGGCCTTCTCAAAATGATGTTGTAAGGGGAGGGTGTGTCAATTACATTGAACTCTGTTGTTATCTTCCTGGTACCTGCCTGCACCTCCAAGCTGGTTGTTCCCAGTGGCCATGTCGGCGTTCCATTGAACCCGACCATTGGGCTATTGGATTGCTCCATGTCGTCTGAGTGGAGGCCGAGCTCCTTGTAACATCGGACGTACATGATGTCACAAGAGCTGCCTTAGTCAATCAGGATGCGCTTTACTTGGCATTCCCCAACTTGGAGGGATACTACCAAGGCATCATTATGCGGATGCTGCACCATCTCAAGGTCGGCTTTAAAAAAGGACACTACTGGTCCTTGGCACTCCTCTGCCCGATGTCTCTTCTCTCCGACTTGGTAGACATGCTGCAAGTGCTTCACCTTTTGGGTCTCCCCCCTAATTTTGTTTTCGTTGACCTTCGAGTGAATTACATTAATTACCCGAGGTCCTCCTGCCTGAGGTTGCTGTGCTGGGGGAGGCGGAGCTGCTAGTGCCTAAGGTAGTCTTGTCTGTTCTTCCCTTGTTTTGGCTTCATCGACAAGGTCTCTCAGATGGCCTTGTCTCACCAGGTCTTCCAAGTGTGTTTTCAGGGCTCTGCAGCCCTGAGTCATATGCCCGTTTTCATTGTGGTAAGCACAATGCCTACCAAACTTTCTTCCCATAAATTCTCCTGGAGCCCTTGCTGGTGCTCTGAAATAGGGTTGATTCCGAATTTGTTCCAGGACTTTGTGAATTGGGATTCAAAACACAGTTGTCACTGCCTGTGCAGCCCTCAGTTCTTTTTTTGGTTTGCTCGATCCATTGTTACCTCGGCCTCGCTTTGGTGAGCCGTTTCGTTTCTCTTGCTTTGTTTCCTTAGTCCCCGACGTGTCTTCCTTGGCTTTGGCATATTTCTCGATTCTCGCCATGAGCTCTTCCATGCTTTTTGGCAATGTTTTTGCCAAAGACTTTCGAAGTGGACAGTTGTCTTTCAGGCCGTTCTTGAAAGATACGACCGCCACCCCTTGATTACATTCTGGTATTCGGTTGAATACCTCATAGTATCTTTTTGCATAAGCCTTAAGGCCTTCATCCTTACTGATCTTCAAAGCCATCAATGCGTCCACCCGCAATGGCTGCAGCTTGTTTGTTACGAACCTGACCACAAACATCTCGGCCAGGCCTTTCCAAGTCTTCACGCTTTCTTTTGGTAATTTGTGGAACCAATCTGATGCAATTTTTCCGAAGGATGAGGGGAACACTTTGTAGAGCAACGGCTCGTTCCCACTATACAATGCCATTGAGTTCAAATATAATCCAACGTGGAAGTTGGGGTCTGACTTACCATCATATATTTGAAACCTTGGCATACTGAATCTCTTTGGCGCCTCAAACCTGTCTAGCTCCACCGAGAATGGTGTCCTCGGCTTATCTAGGGAGGTTACCTTGGCGTCGACATTCTGTTGCTTCCTCTTGAGGTAATCTCTTTAGTCCTCTTTTGTCCGCCCAAGAGCTCGGCTATCTCCTGCTTTCAGTCTTTTTGGTGCACTACTCTCAGCTTCGCGGTGAGTCCTCTTCGACCCTTCTCCATGAGTTGAATCGAAGCACAGTGCCTACCCCTGAACATGCCGATGTCTTTTGGGGTCTGCCTCCTTTGTGCGATGCGTTCTCCGTGATTCTTCTCTTTTTGAATCTCTTCGTCCGACCTCCCCGGAAGGTCGGTGAGAGTATCTTTCGCTCCCGTTGTGCTAAGGGGCTACGGGGGATTTTTTTCTGCCCTCCCTTCTGGGCATTGGCCGCTGGAATCGGCGTGTCCTACAGCGGGAACGGTGGCTGCATGACGTTATTTTGATCATGAAATTGACGATCGACTGCAGGTCTGCCAATTTGTTTGCTGTCTTTTTCACTTCTTCGTCTCTTCGCAGGCATCTATCCTTCCATACCTGGAGATCGTCCTCGTTGTAGTAGCCACTTCGATCTGGTTTTCTTGGTGCGTCGCCAGTCTGGCCGACGTCTTTCACTCCGTGATTCTGGTCACGAGTTTCTACGTTGCATTCGTCTTCTTCGATATCAAGGTCAATAGGTCTCTCACTCCCAGCAGGAGTGTCGTCCCCAATCTTTTTCTTCTGTCCGTTACTGGCCATCTATTCTCCTTTATTTCCCACAGACGACGCCAAATTGTGTGAGTGATTTTCCAATCACACTGCCCAATTTAGTATTCAGCTGGAGAGAACTGGCAGAATAGATGACACCCGACTGACCTGCAACAAAAAGAGAAGATTCCGGCGGTGGTTCGTCCACCCGGGGGCACTCCGACGATCATGTCAGTATCTCTCAAAGATAATCAATAGTGCTTAACTCACTAGACAGGGCATAAAAGGCATACCTTAGACCCATGAGGGTGCCTCTCTTTTATAGCCAACACAAACTTAATCCCAATAGAAGCCTAGTTTTAATGGACTTAGGATTACTGCTAATCTTAGACTCCTAACAGGATTGGGATAAACTCTCTAAGAGTTTTATCTTTACTCAAACTGAAGTTTTCTCTCATTCTAGAGCTCTTGTGCCTTATCCGTTTATTTTGGATTCCGATATCTTCGGAGATAACCTCGGCCTTGCCGAGATCACCTCAGCGTCATGTCCTGGACATGTGACACATCGGCTGACACATCGGCGTTCCCTTGGCTACGTGTTGGGACTCAGAAAATATATCCCCACAATATGTACTTTATAACTATAGAAGAAAATGACATAACTTTATATATTCTTAGTCATAATTAAAAAAAAGGGTCATAATCAAATACAAACAAGTCATAACCAAAATTTCAAAATAATGTTATACCTAAAAAAAAAATTAGTTATAATTAAAGAAAAAAATGACGTAATTGAAGAAGAAAATTAATTATAATGAAAGTGTGTATAATACAATTTTCCTACATATATACATACTCCATCTATTCAATGAATGATGAAGACATATGATTTTGTTTGATGTCCAAAGATCGCTACAAGAAGATCGAGGACACAATGGCGACAGACGAGAACCACATCAACAATGACGATAATGGAGGACAATGATCACATTGGAAGTCAGCATCATCACTGCACCTCTCTTCCCTTTCCTATCGTTACAGGTCAGTGGAGTGGAGGCCTATGCAGTAAGAGTGAGTTCAAGTTTTAATTTTGTGTCCTTGTAGAACAAATTTATGTTAAATGATTTTATACATTAAAAATATTGGACTATCACCTTAGAAAATTATATTGAGAATTTTTTGGCCAAATTTCAATTTTTATGAGGATACCACTAGCAGCTGCAACACTTTCAATGACACTTATTTTGTTATGGTTTTTCGTGGTGTTATCTCACAAGATTTCATTAAAGAGCTCTAATTTACTTCGTGGTTTAATTACGTTTTTCTTTTTATAAAATGTCATTAGTGTAGGATTTTCTATCTTTTTTCATAAAATTGTAAGGACATCAGATTAGGTTTGCTCAAAATTAATTCAAGAGCCATAATATTTTTATTTTGAATTAAAACATAATTATAAACAGTTGATTGTGGATTTAAATTTGACTAAACAATCATAAACTATTAATTTTGGATTTAGATTGATTTTGTAACCTCATTCATTGGAATGGAAATCTCTATTCCAATCATGTAATAAATAAAAAAAAAATATAAATCACAGAAAAAATTTAAATATAAAAGCGATATTAAATAATTAATATCACTGTTATATTGAATTTTTATTCATAAATAACAAATTCTTTCACATTAATAGCGGAAAAGGTAAAAGTTACATGAATCAAGAGGCGGCGTTGTCTATTTCACATTAATTAGTATCACTGTTTAACTTTATTTTTTATTACCTGTTTATGACAAATGATATATAAAAATAAATTTTTATACCAAAAAAAAAAATCATGCAAAATAATGTGGTAGGGGTTTTGTTACGAAATAAGATCACAAGAACCAAGACATTGTGTAAGGAAATTTTGTACATATATATATATATATAACATTATTCTTTGTATTATTTATTTAGTTTTTGAGAATGTGTTACAAAAATACAAGAAAACAAACAAACATAATAAAAAGGGCAAATTACATATACACCCCTCGAGGTTTGGCTAAATTACAGATGCCCCCCTGAGGTTTCAGAAATTACGAATTCCCCCCTGAATGCTATATTTGCATAAGAAATTAGGGGGTAATTTGTTATGAAATATAAACCTCCGGGGGCAAATTGTTATGAAAATACAAACCTCAGGGGGCGGGATGTAATTTCTAAAACCTCAAGGGGTATCTGTAATTTAGTCAAACCTCGAGGGGTGTATATGTAATTTGCCCAAATAAGAAGCATGTGAGGATTCAACCCTTCACAATCCAAAAGGGTGTCCTTTCCAAGAACCAGCACGCTTTTCAATATATTTGTGTTGGCAATTATTGTTCTCTTGTGCTTTTCTGTTCTTCCCACAGCCTCAGAATAGTATTTCTTTATGAAAAATGTTTTGGGAGTATTGCTTTCACTAATTAGGTGGTGGTGGATCTCGTTATTAATAATGTGATGTTTTGATTTTGAAGTTGTATTTTTTTTTTTTATATTTTTAATGCATTAGTACTATTAGTAATGATATTTTTAATGAGATGAATCATTCTTATTTCAGTATGAACCCTACTACAGATATAAGGTGCTTCACTTGTACATGACTTTATTTTTTATTTATTTATAAAAAATATACACATAAATTAACAAAATATGAATCATTAAAAAGGGAATTCTTGATGGCTCCTCTCTCAAGTTCAAAAACTAGAGAAATTCAATCTTGCCCTCGCGCACACACATATATATTAGACAAATTATACTAATAATTTCTGTAATTTATCTTTTATGTTAATTTGATCTTTTATAAGGCCTCGTTTGGGAACAAGCTATTTTAATAATTTTTTGACTTTTTACGAAAAGATGTGCAAAAAAGTAGAGAGGTGATGTGACAACTTTTAGTAACTTTTTGACTTTTTAACTAAAATAGCCACTCCCCAAACGAAGCCTAAGCCTTAAATTTTTTACATTACATATATATATATATATATATATATTTTAAGAATTTGAATTGAAATCAATTGGTAAAAAATTATTTCACTCTCCTCAAAGCAATTGAGGGGTTGACATTCTATTTAAAATGATTTTAGCCGTAAATTTCTATTCAATTTCCCAACGAATTTTATCAATTAAAAACTCAATTGAGACAATATAAAAAATAAAAAAAATAAAAGTAATAAATTAAAATTATAAACACCAAAATAAAACTATGGGTTGGTTTGGGATGTCCTAAAAAAGTGTACTTTTTGACTTATTGGTGGGTTTGGGTTGGGTTTGGATTGGGTTTGATGTGATGTGTTAGAGAGGTGATGTGATTTAAATAAGATGATGTGACTTAAATAAGATAGTGACTTTTTGACTTTTTGACTTATTTAGTACATGCCAAACTAGCCCTATATCTATATAACAAAACAACTCATAATTTTGAATCCTGATGTGACTCTTATATCTGTGTCAAAATTTGGACCATTAGATTGATTTAATTTAAGGGCTCAAAATATCTCACCTCATTTGTCTCTCTCATTTTCAACAGACCTTCTCTCTCTCTCTCACTCCCATTTGTCTCTCCCATTTATCTCTTTTTTTTATTTCAAATTTTGAAAACACACAGCCCCCCCTCTCCCTCTCCATCAGAGCCCAACCTTCCCTGTCGGAGCCAATTCCCTCTCATCATCTTCTCTCTTCCTCCCTCCATCTCTCTGCCATCCCAATCTTCATCAACAGTGGTAGCCCAAAACATCCTTGAATATTGACGACGACACCCCTCTCTCTCTCTCTACCTCCATCGGAGCCCATTCCACTCAACCCTTGCTGGCGATTGAACCCCAAACCCCGTATTACTCTCTTCATCTTCTCTCTTCCTCCCTCTCTTTCCCAATCTTCATCAACAATGGCAGCCCCAAACCCCATTGACGACGGAGCCGTTGCAAAAGAGGAACAAGGGGACTGCAAAAGGGAACAATGGTGTTCAATAAAGAAATAATCCGGTATACATATGGTTCAAGTGAGCAAACCTGGGCTTTTTCTTTAGTATTTATATTTCTATCTTTGGGTAATCTTTGGATAATCTTTACTCTAATCTTTAATTTTTGGATAATCTTTACTTTAATCTTTAGTCTTTACTGATAATGATCTCTACTCTAATTTTTGGATAATCTTTACTCTAATCTTTAATTTCAATAATCAATTTGTGATTGAAACATTTAAACATTAATTCGGTGAAACATTGTCCAATTTGTGATTGAAAGATTGTGTATGATGTTTACAGTTTGTGATTGATCATTGTTTTGGTTGGTTGTGTAGGAAATTTATAAGCCTGATTTTTTAATTTTTTCTTACAATTATCATTATTTGGGTGGGGTAGGGGGAGCAAGAATCAAATTTATTAGTCCGATTTATTAAAATTTAGGTTTATTAAAATCAAATTGGGTATATTAAAATCAAATTTATAAGTATGATTTATTAATTTTTTCTTACAATTATCAACTATTTTTTTTTTTTTTTGTACATTTTGTCTCATTTAAATCTAAACCACATTTCATTTTTTTATTTCAATGAATAGGCCCTTAACAGAATTATAGAGTTCACAAATAGGCCCTTCACGGTATCATACTGTTCAAGCAAAAGTCCTTGGAATTGGTTGTTGAGAGTTTTATTGTTCTACATTAGTTTAATTGAAGTGGTTTTGAATCCCGATGGAACATCTATCCTATGGATTTAAAAGTTGAGATTGTTCATTTCACCGTTGGATATAGTTTGAAAGTTGAAAACATTTCAAACCCATTTCACTCTCCCTTCACCGCCCAAAACCCATTTCATCAACCACAGTGGTTGTATTCAAACCCATTCATCATCATTGCTTCGGTGGTACTTTGTTGTTTCATCGGCTCTTCGTTGATTCGGTGGTCGTCGTCGTATTCAGGTAACACCTCTCTCTTCCCCTCAAGGTCTCAGTCCCCTCACTCTCACTCTCTTCGTGTGTTTTAATCATTTATGGAAATTTTCTGAGTTGTTTTCTCTAATCTCATGTATAATCCGGTATACATACTGTTTAGGTGAGCAAACATGGGCTTTTTCTTTAGTATTTATATTTCTATCTTTGGGTAATCTTTAATCTAATCTTTAATTTTTGGATAATCTTTACTCGAATCTTTAGTCTTTACTCTGTCTTTGGATTATCTCTGGATAATCTCTACTCTAATTTTTGGATAATCTTTACTCTAATCTTTAATTTCAATAATCAATTTGTGATTGAAATATTTAAACATTGATTAGGTGAAACATTGAAACATTGTCCAATTTGTGATTGAAACATTGTGTCTGATGTTTACAGTTTGTGATTGATCATTGTTTTGGTTGGTTGTGTAGGAAATTTATAAGCATGGTTTTTTAATTTTTTCTTAAAATTGTCATTATTTGGGTGGGGTAGGGAGAGCAAGAATCAAATTTTTTAGTCTGGTTTATTAAAATTTGGGTTTATTAAAATCAAATTGGGTATATTAAAATCAAATTTATAAGTACGGTTTATTAATTTTTTCTTACAATTATCAACCAATTTTTTTAAAAAATATTTTGTCTCATTTAAATCTAAACCACATTTCATTTTTTTTATTTCAACGAATAGGCCCTTAACAGAATTATAGAATTCACGAATAGGCCCTTCACAGTATCATACTGTTCAAGCAAAAGTCTTTGGAATTGGTTGTTGAGAGTTTCATTGTTTTACATTAGTTTAATTGAAGTGGGTTTGAATCCCAATGGAACATCTATCCTATGGATTTAAAGGTTGAGATTGTTCATTTCAAACCCATTTCACTCTCCCTTCACCGCCTAAAACCCATTTCATCAACACTGTTTCTTTCTCTTTCTTTGCCACAGTGGTTGTATTCAAACACATTCATCATCATTGCTTCGGTGGTTCTTTGTTTCTTCATTGGCTCTTCATTGATTCGGTGGTCGTCGTCGTATTCAGGTAACACCTCTCTCTTCCCCTCAAGGTCTCAGTCCCCCCACTCTCACTCTCACTCTCACTCTCACTCTCACTTTCTTCATGTTTTTTAATCATTTATGGAAATTTTCTGAGTTGTTTTCTCTCATCTCATGAAATGGATTAATCAAGACAATTTTTGGGAATTAATCAATAAATCAGACAGTTTTTGGGAATTAATCAACAAATCAGACAGTTTTTGGCCTATAAAGGGCTGTGTTTGTGTTTGTGTTTGTGTTTCTAAGGGTTTGAACAAATTTCTATCCTGTTAGGTAAGAAACGCAGGAAATATTTGATTTGGTGAAAACAAAAGGTGCTATTTTACCATAGGAAACAAAACCAATAAAGGGTATCCTGTCTTTTATTTGCTTTGGTATGTATTGTTGCACAATCCTATCCCGTATTTTCTTATTTAGTTGCACAATTCTGGTAGTGAGCTTGATTTGGTGAAATGTGTTGTTTGGAGGATTTGGATTTGTAGGATTTGGATTTGTGTTTTTGTCTTAATTTTGTAGTTTGGTTGTAGCTTGATTTCACTACATTCTTTTTTATATACATTTTGGTTTGTATCCACCATATTGGTTTCTATTGTTTGTTTCATGAATAATTGCAATAATAGTGTGGGGATATATTTTTGAGTACCAACACGTGGCAAGGTGACGCCGACGTGTCAGTCGAGGTGCCACGTGTCCAGGTCATGACGCCGAGGTGATCTCGGTTAAGTCGAGGTTATCTCCGAAGATATCAGAATCCGAGATAAGCGGATAAGGCATAAGAGTCCTAGAAAAGGGGAAGACTACAGTTGGGAAAGGATAAGACTCTTATGCTGTGTTTGGTTGGGGGATTTGAGGAGGAATTTGGAAAGGGAAAAGGAAAAGTTAGGTGAAATATGAATAAAATATACTTACATTTCACATAGTTTCACACACCTTTTCCCTTTCCCTTTCCAAATCTCTCCTCAAATCCCCAACCAAACACACCATTAGGGAGTTTATCCCAATCCTACTGGGAGTCCAAGATTGATAATAATCCTAAGTCCATTAGAACTACGCTCCTGTTGGGACAAGGATTGAGTTAGCTATAAAAGAGAGGCACCCCCGTGGGTTTAAGGTACACAATTTATATTCTGAATAGTAAGTTTGCACTATTGATTATCTGTGAGAGATATACTGACTTAATCGTCAGAGTACCCCCGGGTGGATGAACCACCGCCAGAATCTTCTCTTTCTGTTGCAGGTTAGACAGGTGTCATCTATTCTGCCAGTGCTCTCTAACTGAATACTAAGTTGGCAGTGTGGTCAGAAAATCACCCACACAATTCGGCGCCGTCTGTGGGAACGAAAGAAGAATAGATGGCCAGTAACGGACAGAAGGAAAAAATTAGGGACGACACTCCTGCTGAGAGTGGGAGACCTATTGACTTTGATGTCGAAGGAGACGAATGCAACGCAGAAACTCGTGACTAGAATCACGGAGTGAAAGACGTCGGCCAGATTGGCGACGCACCAAAGAAACCAGATCGAAGTGGTTACTACAACGAGGACGACCTCCAGGTTTGGAAGGATAGATGCCTGCAGAGGGACGAAGAGGTAAAAGAGATGTCAAACAAACTGGCAGACTTGCAGTCGGTCGTCAATTTCATGATACAAAATAACGTCATGGAGCCATTGTTCCCGCTGCACGACACGCCGATTCCAGCGGCCAATACCCAGAAGGGAGGGTAGAAAACAATCCCCGTAGCCCCTCAGCACAACGGGAGTGAGAGACACTCTCACCGACCCTCCAGGGAAGTCGGACGAAGAGAGTCAAGAAGAGAAGAATCACGGAGGACGCATCACACAAAGGAGGCAGACCTCAAAGGACATCGGTATGTTCAGGGGTAGGCGCTGTGCTTCGACACAACTCATGGAGAAGGATCGAAAAGGGCTAACCACAAGGCCGAGAGTAGTGTACCGAAAAGACTGAAGTCGAAAGATAGCCAAGCTCCTGGGCGGAGCAAAGAAGACTTGAGAGATTACCTCAAGAGGAAGCAACAGAACGCCGATGCCGAGGTAACATCACCTGTTAAGCCGAGAACACCATTCTCAGTGGAATTAGACAAATTCGAGGCACCAAAGAGATTCAGTATGCCGAGGTATCAAATATACGATAGTAAGTCAGGCCCCAACTTCCACGTTGGACTGTATTTGAACTCAATGGCATTGTATAGTGGGAACAAGCCGTTGCTCTACAAAGTGTTCCCCTCATCCTTCAGGGAGATTGTATCAGATTGGTTCCACAAACTACTGAAGGGAAGCGTGAAGACTTGGGAAGGCTTGGCCGAGATGTTTGTGGCCAGGTTCGTGACAAACAAGCTGCAGCCATTAAGGGTGGAAGCATTGATGGCTCTGAAGATCAGCAATGATAAAGGCCTTAGGGCTTATGCAAAAAGATACTATGAGGTGTTCAATCGAATACCCGAATGTAATCAAGAGATGGCAGTCGTATCCGTTAAAAACGGCCTGAAAGACAACTGTTCACTACGAAAGTCTTTGGCAAAGACATTGCCAAAAAGTATGGAAGAGCTTATGGCGAGAATCGAGAAGTATGCTAGAGCCGAAGAAGACACATCGGGAACTAGGGAGATAAAACAAGAGAAAAGAAACAGCTCGCCGAAGCGAGGCCGAGGTAACAATGGATCAAACAAGCAAGAAACAGAGCTGAGGGCCACACAGACGGTAACAACTGTGTTCCGAATCCCGATTCACAAAGTCCTGGATCAAATTCGGAACCAGCCCTATTTCAAAACGCCAGAGAGGACTCTAGGAGAGTTCATAGGAAGAAACATTGGCAGGCATTGTGCCTACCACAATGAAGATAGGCATACAACTCACCATAATGAAGATAGGCATACAACTCCAGGTTGTAGAGCCCTGAAAACACATTTGGAAGACCTGATGAGACAAGGACATCTAAGAGACCTTGTCGATGAGACCAAGACAAGGGAAGAACGGGCAAGATTGCCTCAGGCACCAGCAGCCCCACCTTCCCCAGCACAGCAGCTGCAGGCAGGAGGACCTCGGGTAATTAACGTAATCCACTCAAAGGTCAATGAAAACGAAATCCGAGGAGAGACCCAGAAGGTAAAACACCTACAACATGTCTACCAAGTCGGGGAGGAAAGACATCGGGCAGAAGAGTGCCAGGGACCAATGATAACCTTTACTAAAGCCGACCTAGAGATGGTCCAGCATCCACATAATGATGCCTTGGTAGTATCCCTCTAGGTTGGGGAGTGCCAAGTGAAACGCATCCTGATTGACCAAGGTAGCTCTTGTGACATCATGTACGTCCGATGTTACAAGGAGCTCGGTCTTCACCCAGATGATATGGAATAATCCAATGGTCCAATGGTTGGGTTCAATGGAACGCCGACATGGCCACTGGGAACAGTAAGCTTGGACGTACATGATGTCACAAGAGCTACTGGACATGATGTCAGGAAGATCAAGACAGAATTCACTATCATCGACACACCCTCCCTTACAACATCATCTTGAGAAGGCCATGACTACATACGATGGGGGCAGTTCCCTCAACATTACACCAACTATTGCGATTCCCAACAGAGCATGGGATAGAGGAAGTTAGAGGCGATCAGCTGCAGGCGAAGAATTGCTCCATGGCAGCAATGAAATCTACCTGCAGCA
The DNA here is from genome assembly GCF_055761805.1 of Camellia sinensis. NCBI lineage: Eukaryota > Viridiplantae > Streptophyta > Magnoliopsida > Ericales > Theaceae > Camellia > Camellia sinensis. The sequence goes on from NC_138972.1 coordinate 70,514,199, forward strand.
TACGGGAGCCAGAAAAGGCAGAAATTGAAGATGAGGATGTAAAAGTCCTAGAAGACATCGACAAGGAGCCAGTCGAAAAAAGCGAGGAGGCACTAAAGAAAATCCTCGTCTAGGATGGGGATGAAGAACGTTTCTTTCTTCTCGGCTCGGGCGTAGCTGAAGAAGAAGAAAAAAGTTGGAAGCTTTTTTGAGAGCTAATATTGAGGTGTTTGCTTGGACACCTTACGAAATGCCAGGCATTGACCCCGAGGTCACTTGCCACAACCTGAATGTCGACAGGTCAGCCAAACCTGTAATTCAGTGAGCAAGAAAACCAACGTTGGCACACTTTGAAGCAGTAGAGGAAGAAGTAGACAGACTTCTGGAGGCCAGGGCCATTAGAGAAGTTCACTACCCGACATGGCTATCCAATACAGTGGTGGTAAAGAAGAAGAACGGTAAAGGGAGGGTCTGCGTAGACTTTACCAGCCTCAACAAAGCCTGTCCCGAAGACAGCTTTCCTCTACCCAAGATTGACCAGCTAGTTGATGCCACTTCAGGGCATGGAAGAATGAGCTTCCTAGATGCTTACAGGGGGTACCACCAGATAGCCATGTACCCTCCAGACGAAGAGAAAACCGCGTTCATCACCCCAAAAGGCCTGCACTGTTACAGAGTAATGCCTTTCGGGTTGAAAAACGCAAGAGCAACTTACCAAAGGTTGGTAACCAAAATGTTCAAACACCTGATTGGCCGAACAGTAGAAGTCTAAATCGATGACATGGTCGTTAAGACCAAGGAGCCTGAGGGTCATCTCGCCGATCTAAAAGCAGTCTTTGAAATCCTTAAAACATATCGGCTCCGACTTAATGCATCGAAGTGTGGATTTGGAGTTGGATCTGGTAAGTTTTTAGGATACCTGGTGACCAGAAGGGGCATTGAGGCCAGCCAGATCAGATCAAGGCCATCCTAGAGTTAAAGAGCCTGACATCGGCAAAACAGGTGCAGATGTTAACTGGAAGAGCCGCAGCCCTGAATAGATTCATCAGTAGAAGCTCAGATAAGTGCAGACATTTCTTCAACTTGGTGAAGAAAGCCATAGACTTCCTGTGGACCGAAGAATGCGAAGCCGCTTTGGCCGACCTGAAGAAGTATTTGACCACAGCTCTAGCTCTTTGAAATCCAGAACCTGGAGAGGAGCTGTTTCTGTACTTAGCCATTTCAGAACATGCGATAAGCGCAGTACTAATCCGAGAAGAAAAAAGAAAACAAAGGGCTGTTTACTATGTAAGCAAAACCCTAGCCGACACAGAAACGAGGTATCTACCCTTAGAGAAATTGGCACTGGATTTAGTAATGGCTTCAAAGAAGTTGAACCATTACTTCCAGGCCCATAAAATTGTGGTACTGACAGAATATCCATTGAAGTCCCTATTGCAGCAGGGAGACTTAACAGGAATAATAGCCAGATGGGCAGTCGTCCTAGGCTAGTATGATCTGGAGTACAGGCCCAGAACAGCAATCAAAGGCCAAGTTCTGGCCGACTTCGTGGTCGAGTTCACGCCAGATTCCATCGTACATCGGGCTCCATTGAGCCAAGATGAATGATGTGCAGACAAGCAAGGAGAAGCTCAGGCAAAGGCAAAAGAACAAAAGAAAGAAGAAAAACTCAGACCCTGTAGCATTTACATCGGCGACTCTTTTCGACTGTTCGTTGATGGGAGTTCAAATCGACAGGGAGCGGGGACAGGAGTAGTATTGATATCCCCAGATGGACAGGTACTAGAACAATCAATTCGTTTGGGGTTCAAGGTCTCAAACAATAAAGTAGAGTATGAAGCACTCATTGCAGGACTGAAGCTGGCAGCAGCAGTGCAAGCAGATGAGGTAATAGTTTTTTGTGATTCATAACTGATAGTTAACCAGACGACAGGCGAGTTTGCAGCCCGAGATGAACGCATGTCGGCCTACACAAAGGAGGTCATCAGGCTGTCAGCCTTGTTTCAGAACTGCCAACTACTTCAGATAAGCCGAGATGATAACAGCCACGCCGATGCGTTGGCCAACCTAGCTAGTGCAGTATAACCTGGAAAAGCAAGGACAATAATGATTGACTACCTGTCGGGCCTGAGCATTGAACCAGTAACCACAGAGCGTGAAGCATTGTGCGTAGACATGAGACCAAGCTGGATGGACGCAATTGTTGCGTTCCTAAAAGAAGGAAAGCTGCCAGATGACCGCAAGGAGGCACACAAGATCAGATTGAAGTCGACAAGATTCAGTCTGACAGCGGAAGGACATCTCTACAGAAGGTCCTTCACTGGACCCCTTTTAAGGTGCATACACCCTTTACAAGTCGAAGACTTTTTAGATGAAATACATGAAGGAATCTATGGAAGCCACGCTGGAGGTAGATCACTCGCTCATCGGGCCATCACCCAGGGGTATTGGTGGCCTTACATGCAAAAAGATGCAGAAGCCTATGTGAAGAAGTGTGAACAATACCAAAGGTTTGCACCTTTGATACACCAGCCAACAGCAGACTTGAACCCTGTATCCAGTCCTTGGCCATTTGCCCAATGGGGCATGAATCTCGTCGGGCAACTGCCCTAAGCAACTGGACAAAGGAAGTACTTGCTGGTAGCAACAGATTATTTCACTAAATGGATAGAAGCTGAACCTCTTGCCAAGATCCGAGATGTGGACGTGAAGAACTTCATTTGAAAGAACATTATCACCAGGTTTGGGATTCCAAGAGCAATTGTTGCGGACAATGGAACTCAATTTGATAGTAAGCTAATCAAGAACTTCTATGCAAAGTTCAAGATCAAGAACTACTTTTCAATCCCAAGCTTTCTACAAAGCAATGGACAAGCAGAAGCCTTCAACAAAGTAATTCTAGATGGGATAAAGAAGAGGCTGCAGGAAGCAAAAGGAAAGTGGGTAGACGAATTGCCCAATGTACTCTAGGCATATCGGACCACGCCGAGAAGATCAACAGGGGAATCCCCCTTTGCCATGGCTTATGGCACAGAAGCAGTCATTCTGCTGGAGGTCGGCATCCCTGGAATCAAAACCCATGGGGTAGAGAACGGGACTAATGATGTACTCTTAACCCGAGATCTAGATCTTCTAGAAGAACGAAGGGAGAAAGCTGCAATTCAGCTCGCAGCATACCAGCAACAGCTTGCCAGAGCTTATATCAAAAAGGTTAACCCAAGGGAATTTTAGATTGGTGACCTCGTCTTAAGAAAAGTCGTCGGCAACAAGAAGGATCCTAGAGAGGGCAAGCTTGGCCCAAATTGGGAAGGACCCTACAGAATCATCTCGGTGCTGGGCAATGGGGCGTATCGGCTTGAAGATAATGAGGGCAAAGAATTGCCAAGGCCTTGGAACACTTGCAATTTGAAATTTTTCTATCATTAGAATTTCTTTGCTCCTTTGTCATTTGCCGAAGTAAATAAATAAAGATTCAGCTAGTTCTCTTTTCAAGATACTTGACATTGTCTCTAGAATATATGCATAATGAGAACCCAAGTGGAACTCAGGTTCACATTAGGGGGTAGAGAGAAGAAGAATATGTTTAACACTTGTTGAAATTTGTGGACAATTTACAAGTTGAAGTTAAACCGAAATCATTGTTTAACACTTGTTGAAATTTGTGGACAATTTACACTTGTTGGAGTTAAACCGAGATAATATCTAACACTTGTTGAAATTTGTGGACAACTTACAAGATGAAAAACTAAGGTTAAACACTTGTTGAAATTTTGTATTTATAAGGTGAAACCAAGATTACGCCGAGAAAGGTAGTCAGGTACTTGCCGAGATAAATCATCAGTTTGTACAACCGAGGTATGTCACCCCGAGGAGGTTGCACAAGGATTGAAGCGTATATTGAAGACATGCAAAAATTTCTGAGTATGTAATCATTTAAGAGCAGTAAAGAGAAGACAAAGATACAAGCACTCAGAGAAGAAAAGTTGTATTAATATTCGGAAAAGGCACGTCGGCTAAAAGCTTACAATTGTTCCCAAAAGAAGAAAAGCCAAAATACAGGAAAAGATAAGAAAAAGACATCAAAATTAAGATTCCTCAGCATCGGCAGTAAGCTGGGTTGGGACCTTGGAAGACTGTTGAGAAGCCACCTCGGCCGCCTTCTCCGCCACAAGCTCAGCATCAATCTCTTGCAAGGTTTCATCAATGCTCTTGTCGGCGAGGGGGACGTCGGCTGAAACCCTCTTAGGAGCAGTATCTTTGAGGACCTCATCACCCTCCTCATCTTGAGTCAAGTCTAGGACTTGCTCATTCAGAAAAGAGGACTTGGCCCCATCAGCCTCCTTGGATTTCCTGACCAAGGTCTCCTTCTCTTCAGATTCAGAATCATCATCGGATTGAGCTGGTGGAGGAGATGAAGGGAAGGGAAGAGGAATGGCGTCGGCTTTCTGAAGAGGCGAGTCCTCGGGGACCTCAAGCCTTTTCAGAAGAGACATTCAACCAAGGGTGAAACCCCTGTTGCATGCCTGCTTCACCTGCCTTTCGTAGGCCTCCGTGACATCGGCCATGCCCTGAGCATATGCCTTCTCGTCGGCATCCTTGATTTCGGCTTCTTTCGTGGCCAAGGCCTCTTGAAGCTCTTTTTGGGCCTGATCTATCTTTTCCTCGGCCTCTCTTTTTTGAGCCTCAGAAACCTTCCTGATGGCCTCGACAGATTCAATCTTTTCTTCGGCATCGGTTTGGGCTTTGATTGCAGCCTCGGCTTGGTCCTCCAACTTCTTCATCTTTGATTGTAAACTCTTGTTGGCCTTTTGAAGACTGGAGAGCTCCCTCTTCATTTCGACCAGCTTGTAACGACCCAGATTTTAATTATTCTGTAGAATTTGTACTAATATTATTTAATCTCAGTTCGGAAAATATATAATTTATTATATATTATTATGTGTAAATTTGTAAAACAATATAATTAGTATAAGTTTAGGGGTCAAAATATAAATAATAATAATATAGATAATAATAATAATAGGTGTGGTACTAGAATAAATAATTAATTTTCTGTTGGTATATGATAAAGTGTAATTTAATTAGAAATTATTTTATTTATATAATTATATTAAAATATTAGGTCAAAAGGTAATTATCTTAAATATCTATTAAGGATAAGAATAAATCTTTATAATTATTATCGAATCTACCATGTATGCTCTCTCTCTCTCCTATAAAAGGGATGAGGCGTTACCGGGAGAAAGGAAAGGAGAGGAGAAGGAAGAAAGAAAAAAAAAGAAGAAAGAGAGAAAGAAAGGAAAGAAAGAAAAGAGAGGAAAAGAAGGAAAAAATAGTGGAAACTAAAAGGATCTTTGATAGTGGAAAGAAAGAGTAAGGTATTAAAGTTAAGGTGAGTTATATTATATCTTGAGTCACCAAAATGTATTTTACTTATATTTTGACTTACCAAAATCTATTTTATCAAGTTATATTTTGTTAGTATATTAATAAAAGTTATGTTTTATAAAGATTTTAGTTACGTGGTTTTATTTCTGAACTCTATTTGCTTAAAGTGAAACTTATGGATATGTTTGTTTATATTTTAAAGAATATTTGGCTATGACCTTATATAAAATTATGTTTTGTAAGTACCACCACGGGAGTCCCATGCCTTGGGGGACTTAAATAACCATTGGCCTTTGTTTGGTAACTTTGTGCCCCTCTGATCCATTGACCTCTGTTCTATGTGGACCAAAATGCTGTGCGGAGCTAAGTGCTACACTATTGTGGAAGCCACCTCTAGAATCCATACGAGCCACCTCTTGAATCCGTACCTCTGTTCTGTGCGGACCAAAGTGCTGTGCGGACCAAAGTGCTACACTATTGTGGGAGCCACCTCTAGAATCCGTACGAGCCACCTCTTGAATTCGTACCTCTGTTCTGACTGTCACTTCTGTGACCTCTGTTCTGTTCTGTTCTGTACCGTGGTTATGGTCATCTATTTATATAATATCTGTATTCCAGTTTCTGTTACTCAAATGATTTATGTACCAAACTAAGTTATATAAATGTTTTGGCCTAATTTATTGTCCATGGTTATTTCGTGCCCTTATACTCTTGGTATAATATTTCTCACTCTGCCATGTGCTTATAGTTGTTTACCAATTTTCAGGAAATAATGCAATTCAGAAATAGCTTTTGGAAAGTCTTAGATGCGGGGCTGCAGAATAGACACGCACAACACTTTTATGATATTTTTCTATGTAAATATCGGCCTTTTTGGTCAATACATTTTGTAATAAAAATAGAAGCTCCAGTGATTATTTTGGTACCCTCATTTAAATATTACTTCCGCTTGCGTTTATTAATTTGTTTATGATTTGGCCGGAGGTAACTTCAGTTACTGGCCATCACGATGCTTAACCCTTGGGTACGGGAAGCGGGTCGTGACACAGCTTCTCCCGGTTCTCGAAAGACTGAATTGAGAAGGAATGAGCATGCTGAATGGCCTGAAATTGAACAAAACAAAAGTTATTAGAAAATTTGTAAGTATGAGAAAGAAAGAAAAAAGTGCCAGATGAAAGACACTTACTTGAATAGAACGCTGAAGCATCAAGGCATAGTTCTCGTACTCGCTGAACTCGGCGTTTCGCTCCAGATCGCTTGGAAGAAGCAGAGCAGTACTGAGGGCAACTCTGACATTGATATCATCGGCGCTATCACTAGCCATAACAGGCTTATCTTCCAAAGTGATTTCGGGGCCCAGGGGGCATCAGGCTTTTTAGACCCCGAGGTTGTAGCAGAAGATGACCTCGACCTTTTGGAGTTGGTGGATTCAGATGGAAGTGTTTCAGCGGACCTCTTCGCGGGGGTGGAGGCAGTCTTCACACTCGGAGCCAGTTTGGAAATTGGCAGGATATCCTCAGAATCGGTCTGAGTCACCTTTACCTTGGGCTGAGCCTTTTTGATTCGTTTTGGCTTTGGAAGGGGCAGGGTTTGTGTTGGCTGAACGTCAACATCAGTTGGAATGTTAGCCAGGAGATCTTTGGCAACTGGTTTTGGGCGACCCATCTCGGCCGAATAAACTATTTGGCGTCGACGGCAGCGTTGGGATATTGGAATCAAGTATGGAGCCGAGGTTGACGGTTGCTCAGCTGGATCAGAGGTTGACCCTTGGTCTGTCCGAGATGTGGACGTGGTTTGTGGAGTTGTGGCAGAGGGTGGAGAAAGGCTTTTTTTCTTCCTCCTAGGGACGTTGGGCAGAGCTGACTTGTATGTTGGAATAAAATTGAGAAGCAGAGGCGCCGTTCGTTTATGGACTGGCAGGTCCAAGAGTTTTTTCAAATCCTTACTAGGAATGAAGGATTGGCGAAAGTTTTTTGGTGGCTTAGGAACAGCTGCAAGAAAAATAGACATTAAGAAATAGATGAAGTATGAAAAACTTTAAAAAACAAGTAGGTATGAATGCAGGGCTCTTACCATTGCCCTCTACAAAGACTGATCGAAGGAGAGGGAAGAGATGGAGGTCTTCATTTGGGTTGAACTCCCAGTTCCCCGAAGTAATGAAATAATCGTCCCCAGCTCCCTTGTTGGAGTCAGGGAGGTCGGCAACGATTTTGTATTCAGTGGACCTCGGCTTGAGGTAGTAAACGTAGCCAGTGTCTTTTTTAAGGCCACACATAGTGTAACAATATTGGATGTCGGCTAATGTGATCCTAGCGTTTTCTTGTTTGGCTAAGGCTATGATACCATTAATGGTTCGATAGGAATTGATGGAAAGTTACATTGGGTTCAACTTGTAATAATGAAGTATTTAACGGAAAAGGATGTTGAATGGGAGCCGGAGTCCACACTCAATGAAGGCTACCACAGGGAAAGGCATAGAGTCGTTAGTAGGCATGATAAAGGCATCATCCCCAGCCAACCTCAGATGGACATCGGCTGGGATTTCAAACTCTTGTCTAAAGAATGTTAGTTTAGATGGGGTGTCTACCCTATGTTTCTACATACCCATGATATCGGCTTAATCGAAGGGCTTGGATTTCAGATGATGTTTGGAAAGGGTTAATGGGACCTCGGCAAAACACTTAGGTAAATACAGGTTTCAGTTTTGCCCTAAATTGTGGGTTCTACAGACAAATCCCAAACCTAAGTCTATGGAAGCGAAGATTGAAGGCACGAATCTGGAAAAGACACAAAAAATAGAAACAAGAACGAGTTTCAGAATCAAGAACATAGATGGTCTATCAAGAGCATAAATAATACAAGAAGTATAGGGCCAAGAACAGTGGCAAAAGTACAGGAAAGTGGTGAAACAATGCGTGTGTTCAAGATATGGGCAAGGGCCAAATCGTGGAAAAAACACATTCAGATGTATGATTCACAAGTTAAAAGTTTAAACACATGCAGTAATGGCAGCAAGTAATAGAAAGCATCACAGAATTGAAAACGAAAGGAATAATAAACTCATCGAAGAAAAAAATCCGGTGTAAGGATCGCCGAAGTCAGACAATGGTTACAGAAGTAATAGAACGGCAGAAGCTTCACCAGAAAAAGGAATGAAGGCAGTTGCAGAGCTTGAGGTTTGGAACAATGGCGTATTCAAGTGCTAGAGAAAGAAAAAACAAAGGAATCGAATGAAAAGTGAAGGAATGAAAGAAGAGGGAAAAGTTTTTGTTAAAACTTGAAAAGGTGGCGAGATCAAATTAATGTACCTAGAGTAGCGAATGCGTCAGACTGCGCACGCAGACAAGACGGTTTACTGGCGCGTCACAAGCACGATCCAATAAGGATAAAACGCGTGAATGAAACGGTTGAAAAGTGATGTTTGACAGCTCATACGCATAAAGGAGTTCATTGGGATTCTTGATCTTGAAGAGGAAAAATCGGCTTACGATGATGATCTCGGCTTAAGCCGATGTACTAGCATGAGATAGTGATATAGGTTCCATCACCTCAGAATGCCGAGGTAATAGTACCAAGGGGGTAGTTGTGGGGATATATTTTTGAGTACCAACACGTGGCAAGGTGACGCCGACGTGTCAGCCGAGGTGCCACGTGTCCAGGTCAAGACGCCGAGGTGATCTCGGTTAAGCCGAGGTTATCTTTGAAGATATCGGAATTCAAGATAAGCGAATAAGGCACAAGAGTCCTAGAAAAGGGGAAGACTACAATTGGGAAAGGATAAGACTCTTAGGGAGTTTATCCCAATTCTACTGGGAGTCCAAGATTGATAGTAATCCTAAGTCCATTAGAGCTAGGCTCCTGTTGGGATAAGGATTGAGTTAGCTATAAAAGAGAGGCACCCCTGTGGGTTTAAGGTACGCAATTTATATTCTGAATAGCAAGTTTGTACTATTGATTATCTGTGAGAGATATACTGACTTGATCGTCGGAGTACCCCCGGGTGGACGAACCATTGCCGGAATCTTCTCTTTCTGTTGCAGGTTAGACATGTGTCATCTATTCTGCCAGTGCTCTCCAACTGAATACTAAGTTGGCAGTGTGGTCAGAAAATCACCCACACAAATAGTAATAATAAGATGTGCTTTAGAAGATATGTTTTAGAAGATGCTTCATTGAAATGTGTCAAGCTCTTGGATTAATTAGCTTTGTTACAGGAATTCACTCAATTTTGATTGGAGTCTGATTGTATTTGGAAGTGCTATTAAGATATCTTTGGAGATTGGCTTTATTTGTTATTGTTCATGGTTAAGATGTTTTATATGGTTTGAATTGCCTCATATTTTTCCCTCTCTATCTCTCTCTCTCTCTCTTTTTTTTTTTTGGGTCTCTTTTCCCCTAAAAATCATGTCCCGACGTGTAAAAGAAGTAAAGAAAACTGTTGGTGAACTTATATGGTTTCATGTCTCTTTTCATGATTTAAACTACAATCTATTAGTTGGTGAACAAGTCAAAGTAAGTTCGTTCTCCTCTGCTTTGGCCAGAAGAGCAATGAAAACTAAAGCAAATAGACAATCATAATATGGCTGTTTGCCATCTTCTTGAAGGGATGATTAGTTAGAGTATAGATTATATAACCTCTGTAATCATCATTCTTGCGTTTTTCTTTGTTATGTATATCTTTGTTAGATAGCCTGTCATCATTTTTGTTTATCTATCACTGTCCAAGAAGAGTGATTGAACAATAACTGAGTTGCAAGTTTAATTTGTGAACATAATCAAAGTTGAGGACATCACTTTCTTGCCTTAAGAAATTAAATTAAAAAATTTCTAAATTAAAAAATTAAACTTCTGACATCAGTCATGTATCTCAGTGCTTGACTGTTCAACAATTTCTAAATTAAAAAATTAAACTCTTGACTGAGATTCCTTTTTTTTTGTTTTTGTTTTTGTTTTGTTTTGTTTTGTTTGTTTGTTTGTTTTTTTTCCATATGCTTAGACTTGAATAAAATTTTAATTGGCAACCTCATCCCTACTCTATATTGCTCTGCTTAGTTATTTCAATTTATAGAAGAAAACCAATTTCTATAATACCAATCTTTTGAACCAAGAATTTTTAGTATTTGTACATGATACACCCTAAAATTATATGAATGAAATATAATTTTACTTTTTTCTTCTTTTTCATTTAAATATAATTCCATACCCACCTGTTGTGGATTGTGTTAAGCATGTTGTATTGTTATTGTTGTTGATTGTTACATTGTTTTGTTCATGCTTTTGAATTATTTATCCATAAATCTGTATTAAGCAGGTTATAATTTTTGAATCATTTTGTTGTTCATGCTTTTGATTATGAATGTATTAAGCAGTTTATAATTGTATTAAGCAAGTTATAATTGAAATTGATTGATTTTAGGGATTAATCAGGAAATCAAACATTTTGGGGTTATTTTTCCTATTAATAATCCAATGATGGGTTGTGTTTTTCCTATTTTTTTCTTTCATTTTTCTACTTTCAAGTAATAGGTATTATTTATTAATCCGGTAAATTGGGTTGTGATAATTGAAATGGATTGTCTTGCTTTTTGGCTTCTTATATGGTTGTGGCTTTTTGCTTATATTATTTTTTAATTGTAGTTGGTTTTCTATTTGGCTATATAAAACCCAAGTATGTATTCAAAAAATAGCAAAACTTAAGCCCTCTGATTTTAGCAACTAATATAACCTTAAGTCAAAATGGTTTTTCAAGAAATGGATAAAACACCAAGTTTACACACAACTAGAGAACTATATTCAACTGTTTGGTCCAGTCCGATGAATGCATATTGCAAAATTGATCAGTTTTGTGCTCCAAGTTAAAAGTGTGTCAAGCCAAAGGGGAAAACCAAATGAAGAGGTAGGAAAATACAGAGTCTTATATGACATTTAGCCAAAAAATCACTTCACACCCCAATGGCTCTGATATGTAACTCCCTCGCTCGAAGCCCCCTTCCCATCCCCACCTTCAACACCCATCATTTCATTTCATTTCATTTCATTTTATGTCGTTACATATCTATTTTAGTTTATTTTGAAGATTGATTGTTACATTCGCCATTTTTAAAAAAAAATATATTTATTACATTGTTACAGTGATGCTTAGTTTGTTGTTATGCTTTTGAAATGGATTGAGCATGCTATAATTGTATCTTGAATCATTGTTGAATATGAATGAATAATGGAAATGGGTTGTTTTTCTTTGTTGTTTTCTCATCTCAGGAAATCAGACATTTTTGGGATATGGGATGGGATTTAAGTTTTTTAACATATGTTTTATGTGTTGTTGGAAATTGTTGTTTAGCGGATAGAGCTCTTAACTTTGCTAAATAGAAATTGTTGTTTATACGCTTGGATAGTCAAATTTGTTGATTTTTGGATTTTTCCTATCATTACATTTTTTTTTTCACTATGTGTTAATCTTCTATAATAAAGTGCAAAGATTCCTTACACTTCTCATATTTGGTTGATTAAAAGAATAATGAAAAATTCATTGCAATGGGAATCATCATTTATCTCATTCTAGTGAACCAAATAAAGTATCAATGAGATTGAAGTGTTTCAAATATGATTACTGTTTTGATAAATGATTTGGGTTATTTTGATAAATGTGTGAATTGAGTTTCCTTTTTTAACATGCAAAGTAATGTTCTGTGATCTTTTGTTTTTATTTGATTGTTAAAAATTAGAATTATAGTGAGAAAGAAATAGCCCATTGTATTTTTATTATGGCACAATTAAGTAATCAAATAGTCATTGTACAGCCCATTGGTATTTAAACTTAATCTATTTATAACACTATTAAATAAGTTATTTCTTTATTATAGATCTTTGGTGTTTCAACCTCTTTAACAATCTTGGAGTTCATTTTAATTTATATCATGGACAATATTCATATTTTTGGTTATCTATGTTTACTTTATAGTTTATGAATCGAGACTTAATTTCTTACTTATTATTTATAATTTTTCTCATAATCAAATGCTTTTGTATTTTTTTTTGCAGGTGGATGATATGTTAGAGGAAACAGTAATATTAGATCTCTATACTCATTTTTTATTTAATCTGCATTCCTTAATATAATTTTTCTTTGACCTTTCAAATGCATTATACACAGGTTTAGTTTCTTCAAAACAAAAATGTTAGTGTTGTGATCCATATTGAACGAGACTTCAATGCCCTCTGTGTTCGTGGGTTAAACCCACGAATCAAATTTATTTGTTTCTCATATTTTTTTTCTTAATAATTTTTGCTTATTTTTTAAAGGCAAAGGCAAAGGAAAATGAGAAGTTTAAAGGAAAAGGAAAGGAAAACTACTCAAGAAAGGGAATAAAAAATACACAAGTGGTATGATTCTTTTCAAGTTTGTTTTGGAACATGTATAAGAAAATCATGGGGGAAATGTGATATTTTGAAGCATGCATAATCTCTGAGTAATTTTCTTAATATTACTGATTTTCAAACTAAATTATGCATCCTTAAAAAATTATAAAGGATCTTTTACAAAGATATATAAAATTTCTCAAATGGAAGATGGAAGTAACTAAAGTTTAAAAAAGAACACAAATGATGAAAGAAGGAAATAAATTGAAAGTGTATTTTAATTAAAATTGTGTTTAAATTATGATCAAGTCAAACTTTTGTAGGATTGGGTTGAAAAAGCTATGGAGCTCAAGAGGATAAATAAGACTACATTGCTCCGATGAAATTGCAATAAGGTATCTTTGGTTCATATTGTTTCAATATCTATTTTTCATATTATGTCAATGTGCTAATGTTATTGCTTTTTTAAATATTAGATTGTTGTGTATGCTCCTCACTGAAAAAAGTACATAGAAGTTGATACTCGGACATTTCAGAATGTGATGGAGAACAAGTTTGAGGGTGTCCAAGCGCTTTAGAGGCGTCCAAGTACTTTTTTGTAAAAGAATAAGTTTAAAGACATTACATGGCATAAATTTTGTAAAGTTGACAAATATTTTGTAAAGTATATTCTTGATGTTAACCATTTTTGTAAAGTTTCCTACTGGTATGTACTTCAATGAATTTCTAATATTTTTGTAAAGTCTCTTATCAATGTAAAAGATTGGACCTTATGGATGGTTATTGAGTGTGGACAGTAAAGTGCCTTTGAAAATTCACTAAATTTAGTATCTTTGCATATTTTGGTGGAAGTCACATATGCTTGACATGGATTTTGTGTAAATTTAGTGTCTGTTGTGCAGGAATAATTTATTAGTGGGTTGAAGGAGGATGTTATAGTATGGTTATGAATTTTATGTTTCTTGATTAAGAAAGACCAGTGTATTTAGATGCACTATTTTCATGGTTTATTTATGAGTTCATTTTTCTTTTCAGGACCTATTGATATTTGATGTTTTATTCCTATTGATATTTGATGTTTTATTAGACTAATTTGAACTATTTCTTAAACATGGCTGACTTTGAAAATATGTTAGAGAATGAGGTGGGAACTCTTAAAGGGATCACCCCAATTATGTGAATGAGGTGGGAAGCTTACGTTCATGATAAATTCATTAGGAAATACAAAATTTGAAATTTATTAGTTATTTATTTCAATTTTTTTTTATATCATTTGTTCCTATTTTATGTGAAGTTTTAAATTAGAGTGATATTATCATTTTAAATTGATTTATTATAATTGAATTTCGTAACACGTGTGGTATCAAACAAAAATTATTCATAGTGCCTTTAGGCACAAGTTATCCCTAGTACACCTAATAAGTCAAAGTTTATATAAAAAGATAACCTACTCGATGGTTGGACGATTTTCATCACAAGGAATTAGAATGTGTTTGATTTTTTGGGTGGTGAGGAAATGAAATATGTTACGTCAAGTCTCAACATCTTCATAAAGAGAGAGATAGGGCACACAATTTGGTCAAATATTTATGTCTTACATCACATTCAATAATGTGCTGCAAGAACAAGTCATAAATGAGTGCCTGAGGGAACAAGTTTTGTGTAACCCTACAAGAACTGATGTTCGATAATGGTGTACAATTTTTTTTCCTTTGAAAAATGATATTTTTATAGAACTTTAATAAATAAAAAAATTGTTAGAATAATGTCATATGATATTTTTTTAAAACATAAATTGATATAGGATTATTATTTTAAAGTGATAAAATCAAGAAAAAAGTGCATTTAAATGTGAATAACTTAAAATAATTACATTTTTACAGAGGTATAAACGAGTTGGCTGTAACATGGTATACAACTCTCATTTCCTTTGACTTGCATTTTCATGAAAGTGCAATACTTTGAATTATTTCCACTTAAATACATTTTTCTTAAAATCAAAACTTGTTGCATGATTTTGTATTAAATTCTTGAATTATACTATTTTTTCTCCTTTTTGTTGAAATGAAAAATTACTATTCATGAAGGTTTTTAAAAATTATTACACAATAGTAAAAAGGTTGATGATTTTAATTATTAATATTTATAATATTTATCACATTTTTATAAATACTTTTTTTTTTTAACAATTACTGATGTGTAATTTTTCGATGTTAAAAGGGTGTCCCTATCTATTGCATTCACCCAACAACTCTATCATTGGTTATTTTATTGAAAAAACAAAAAACTATCATAAAATATAAATGAGTAAACACAATTCTTAAGCATTGGTTTGGGAAGTTGGGTTGGGGTGGCTTAGGCCTAAAATAGTTTTAAAAAAATAAAATAGATTTTTTAGTCTCAGACTAAAAAATGTCACATTCAAATCATAACCATTTTATTTTTTCTCTTATAAAAATCAAAAAATTTATTCCAAATAAAATTGTTCAATCAAAAATTAAAATAATTAAAAATTAAAAAATCAACCTACATTCCAAAAAATACTTAAACTAAATTCTGACCAAGTCTCAGAGGTAATGAACCTTTTTTTCCCAAGCAAAAACAGTGGGAGCTAAATACCGCCTTGCTGAAGAGGTTTGTCATCATATGGAATAATGCCCTCAAAAATCAGAATAAGTGGCAGAAGTGGCATTTTGGTAGCCTTGCCTTGAGGGAAAAAAAAAACACTAATTATTTAGATCATAAATTTGAATAAAAATTTAAAAAGAAGAAAGTAAAATAGATATTTGTTTCACTTTTTTTCTTTTTCTTTCTAAATTTCTATTTAAATTTATATTCCAAATACACCGTTAAAGTTCTAAAAAATTTACAGGGTCTTATATGTTGGACATGATTATAATGTGCTTTCCTAAGATTCACCTGATGAGATCGTGTAAATTTTGTTTTGTGATTTGATCTTCAATTTTCAGAAGTAAGGGTATTTTAGTATTTTCCATACTATTGACATGTTGTCTAAAAGGTTCAATAGCAAAATGAGAAATGCCTACAATGAAATGATAATTAAATTAAGTATTATACAATTAAATTTATAATAAATTAAAAATTAAAACATAAAATATTATGTCATTAAGCGTAAATAAAAAATCTTTTCCTTTACAAAATTGGATGTGAATTTTTAAAATAAAATGAGCGTGTAGCTCACATAATCGACTACAAGATCTACCACTAACTAATCTTCCTTTCATACTCCAACCACCTATCAACATAATTGTATTCCATCACAACCACCTCTCGTTATCATTATATAATTTATACATAATCTCTGTGTTTTCCACATCTCTCTTTCTCCATCTCTTATTCCTATTTGTCTCTATAATAACAACCACCATACAACTCTATTTTTATCTTTTTCTCATGTTCCTCTACTATGTCTCTTTAATAGAAGTCAAGTCATAGAAGTCCTCATTATCTTTGTTATGTCTCTTTAGAGTGGGCACGGCTGCTAAATTCTGACTCGAATCCTAAAAATTTGAAAATAATTTTTAAGGTTTTAAATTTGACTTATCTTAAGGAGTTATTCAAAGTTTGTCGAATTATTAATTTTAGGATTCTACATTTAATCAGGGTCCACGCAAGTTAGTCCAAGTATTTTATTATCAAAAAATCTATACAACTATTTTAAATTTGGACCAATCAAACATAAATTGCAAAATTAATGAGCATATTTGATACAAACAAAGCTACAGAGATCAAATCAGCCTAAGGGAGAAATTATATGAGCCACCAATTAGTTTATTTTTGTTTATTTTATCATGTGGCCATTCTCTTTGCAATCATGATGATTGTTATCAATTTTATTTTGATTGTTATCGATTTGGATATAAAATAAAGGATCAAAAGGGTAAAACTATTGCCGCTGAAATTGTAGAAATCAAATTAACATAATAGATAAATTATATATTATTATTGTAATTTTTTTCAAAATTATGTAAGTTTGACGAAGTATTTCTTTTATAATAATGGTTACATAATAAGTCATATTATTTATAATATGGTATAATGTGCCTGGCTATAATAGTGCAATTCAGATGAGTTTGGTTGTCAAAAAACTTGCTAGACTCAACCCGAATAGCATTGAGAGTTGCCCAAGACCACTTAGAAATTGCCCACAAAACCTAAATTCCTCTTCCCAATTGAATTCAACAAATAGTTTTCTAGACATTTTTGGTTGGTAAATTTTTTGGGCTATCATCTTTTGGGCTTTCTTCTGATTTTTTAATTTTTTTGATGGTTTTCTTTGCAAATATCCATAGCCCAACAACCAAAGAGATTTCCATTGGTGCATGAAGGCAAAGAATCTAGTTTTTGGGCTTGAAAAACCCAAACCAAGCAAAATGGATTGGATTGTAAAAGCCCACCATACAACGAATGAGCACCTTCCTGTTGGACTTCAAGTTGGATCAGGTCCATTGAGCCACTAATTGATTAGAGGGGAACGTATAGATCCTATACAAAGTTCAAAACCCATTTAATCCCAAAACAAAACACTTACACTAATTAATTTTACACAATTTTAGGTGTTACTACATTTTTTTAAAATTTTTTTTAAAAATGCTGCTAAATCCCATCATTGCCAAACTTTCGTCCGACGGTCATCAGAGACTCGCTGGACTGTTTATCGGGAATTCGCCAAAGTATCACTACCTGAAGTCGCTGAAATGTCTAGAACATCCATTGGATATCAAAAATCTTGTCGGAGATTCATCAGAATGTCTAGAATAATGTCGAAAAAAAAAGGAATAAATAGAGAAGTTAGAGTGAAAAAACATAGCAAAATGTGCTAAATGTTGATAAACTAAAAGGAAAAAAAAAAACGTAACAACAACAAACAGGAACAATGAGAAAAAACATATGTTATTTTTAATTTTTGTAGGGTTTAATTAAATAATCTCCAATATTGATCAAATTGAAAAGTAAGCTTTGAAATTATAAAATATTACAGTTCCAGAGCATGATTCTATTAAGCATTTATCCTTATTAATCAAATTGAAAAACATGTTATGACATTGCAAAATTTTACAATTTTAAAGAATGTTGTGAAATTGCAAAATTTTATAATTCTAAAGAATGTAAAAATTTTACAGTTTTAAAACATGATTTATTTCAGCACCAATAAAACTAAACTGTAAAATGTTACAGTTTTCACCGTTTGTAACCACAACTCAAAAACAACTTATTCAAAATTTGAAAATTTTCTCTATTAAAATAAAAAAATAAAAGTGTGTAGTAGAGAAAAATTAAAAAAACTGAGAGATTGAAGGAAAGAGACAGATATAGAGTGAGGATTGTACTATGATAATTATTTTTGATTTAAATCTAATCGAGTCTAACATAGATCAATCATCTTCTTCATCATCGGTGAGCACGAAGTAAGAAGTCGGTACTCAGTAGTTGCCGATGAATCCCAACCAATTGTGGTTGTCGATCACCGGTGACTGTAGATCTGTTGGCTACATATTTTGTGCAAGCCAGTAACAACTCGACGCGTGGCAAAGTAAGGGTAATATGGGGAAACCAATCAAGTCTCCGATCCTGATCATACACGTGGTAGTTAATATTGGTTGTTATAAGATCTGAGTAGCAGTGGATCAACAAAGAGATGCAAAGTGACGTGGCTTCAATGGTTACTCACATTCAAATTTAAATATAGGAGGGAAGCCTAACTGCAAGTGAAAACATAGTGGAACTATTCATAAGGCAGCATGATCAGCGATCACAGTGGAGCAGTTCGATGGTTTGAAGTGCAGTTCGATGGTTATCTTTAGGGAGTATAAATAGCAGGGAAGACCCCAGGAAAAGGGGGAGGCTCAGATCTAAAAAACCAGTCTTACTTTACATATTTCATTCCAGTTTTTATAGTTCTTGTTCTTTACATTTCTGTACTTTAAATTCGTGCACTACACTTTATTCATAGGAGTAGTTTTCAAGTATATTGTCGCTGTAAATCTCTACGAGGCTGAGTTTGGATCATTGTAAGTTTTTCATACTAATGAAATGCTTCAATTGTTCTTTATTTAACTGTTCTTATGCTTAAATTCTCCTAAATCAAGCCAGCAGTAAAAGTCCTCTTCATTGAGGCTGAAAGAACTATAACACAATCGTCTGAATAATTGATTGGTAATTAAAATTCTGTAAAGACTGATTGATCCTTGCTAGCATGCTCATAATTACAAAAATAACTTTTGAAAGCCAAAATGCCAACATATATTTTTGGCACACCTAGTGGGACGCATTTAAAATGGCTAGATGTAAGAGACAAGGAGAAAATGAACGCTTGGAAGAAGGCGTGGAAGGAGAGGTAGAGATACCTAATCTAGAGGATAATGTGATAACACATCTTGTGGAGACTCCTATCTTATCGGAACCTATGGTCGAACAGACCAGTACTTCAGAGGAAATACCATTTGTTCGTAATATTGGACGAGACCAAGGAATTGGACCATCCAATGTCCCATCTACTCAGCCAGTAAATCCGTAGGGTGGCCTAGTAGATGCCATGGGACAGCAATTAATAAACACAATGGAAAGGTAGGCAACATCCTTTTTGGATCGAATGAATAACCACCAACCAACAAATGTAAGACACATAGAGGAAGTAAATGTCCCTCAACAAAGATTGGCTAGAGATAAATAGCCTATGCAAGTTAATGGACATTCTAATGGTCAAACTAGTAATCAGAGTCATGAAAGACCACCACCTCAGTCTTGGTACGAACCCATTTCGAGGCCTGTAGCAGGCCAAAATGCCTCAATGTTCAACAGTGAAGCCATGCAAATTGGTAAATCTGGCCCAGTACAAGAAAGTGGCATAAGAATGGTTCCAAATCCCACATTCGAAGCCATACCTGGCACTAGGGGGTACAATAATACCTTATTTGAATTTATACACGGGGGATTGGAAGGTTTTCCCACAAATGGAAGGGATACAATACCTGTTCCAGCACCTTTCGTAGGTCCTTTCGCAGAACAGGCTCAAAGAGGTTACCTACACCCCCAACAGCAACCTGTACCACAGGGACAACCAGTCCCAAATGTACCACCCTATGGACCAAGAGGACCACAAGCACAAGTTTGTCCACCAAATCCTGTGTTTGTTCTCCCAGTAGTGGTTCAGCAGGCACAAAATATGGTCCCTAGGGACCAAATTGCTGATATAGTTAGGGAGCTGTGTGGACCAATGGCTCGGGGGGTCCAAACTCCTGTGTACAGAAAACCATACCCAGAATGGGTCGACAGGGTAGATGAATACCCAAGGGGTTTCAGGATACCGGATTTTGTCCTTTTTTATGGGAACGAAAACCAATCAACAGTAGAGCATATTGCTAGGTTTGCTGCTCAATGTGGTGAGTTTACCAATCATGACTATATGAAGTTGAGACTATTCCCAAATTCTCTAACTGGAGGAGCATTTGTGTGGTACATTAACCTTCCATCTGGCTCCATCTAGACTTGGTAGCAAATGGAAGAGGCATTCCATGCCCAATTCTTCCAATCAGAGCCAGAAGTTTCCATGGCAGACTTGGCAAGATTGAGTCAAAGGCCTGAAGAGAAGGCTACTCAGTTTATTGCCAGATTTAAGAGGGCTCGAAATAAATGTAGAGTAATCTTGCCAGAGCCAGAATTTGTAAGATTGGCCCAAAATGGCTTAGAGTTCAGGCTTCGAAAGAAGTTTGATCCAACAGAGTTCAGGGATTTAGTGGAACTGACTTACAAAGTATCTAGATATGAAGCATTATTAGAAGAGGAACAAGATCGAAATAATGCATCATATAGGACATACTACAAAGATCCTAACTATGAGATTGATGCAGCAGAGATTGTAGGAAAAGAGCCTATGATCTGTGAAGCATTAATTCATAAAGATACGACAATTGACTAGCAGTTTAAAAAGAAAGATCTCCACAGGAAGTATTCTTTCGATTTAACTAAGGCAGATGACATTTTTGATCATTTGCTTGCGGCCAACTTCCTTAAGTTACCAAAAGGGGTTAAAATTCCATCTCTTGATGAACTTAAAGGAAAAGTATATTGTAAATGGCATAATTCTTGGTCTCACTCGACTAAAACCTGTGTTGTTTTTCGAGACAGGATCCAAGAATAAATTCGGAAAGGGAGTTTGAAATTCCCAGCCAAAGCTGAAAAGGCCATGGGGATAGATAGCAATCCATTTCCAGAAATTGGAGAGGTGGCAGGCAATGTCATTATGTCAGATTTTCAGAACCTGTTTTTGAAAGAATTGGAAGAAGTCAATGTACAGATGCATGTGGCCAACCAGACAGCAATCAAAAAAGACACTAGAAATCTACCAGCTATTGGACAAGATTTCTTATATCAGAGGGAAGACTCTGATGAAGAAGCATTGGATGATGACTCCCTAGAGGCAGCCGTAATGCAGAGGATGTGTCCCAGGTGCAGACTGAGTTATAAGTGGTTGAAAGGCCTTCCAGTTGATGGGAAGCAATATTACAGGGATGTGCAGAGGCGTCCCAAACCAACCAATGCTTATAATAAAAGGCCGTATCCGGCTAATGTTAGGCAGTAGCCATTAGTGGTTGAACCTGCAGTTGATAGAATGCATGCTAAAGGCAAGAGGCCCTTATATGAGTCCAGATCACCTAACTATTACAGAATGGAGAGTAGTCATTCTGAAAGAAGATTGGAGAGGAGTTCAGGTTTTAGGATCAAAGCCAGAAATTGGCCCCCTGGACTAGCTTCACGGAGGATAGAAAATGATCACCATCATCGAAGGCCTGAATCAGGCTCAAAGCTTGGGGACAGGGCCAAACAATTGCCTTCACAGTCAGCTTCGAAGGTGACCTCGAAGGAAAAAAAGGGCAGTTCAACATCTGGGTCAGTAAGTTCGTGGGTACTTGGGGTTCCAGATTGGTTTTTGATGCATAACAAACCTAGGGAAGTGCCTACCCAAAGGAATGTTGGAAATCAAGGTAAGATGGTTAAGTCTCCTTTGGTGGCCCCCAACAACTGGGTATTGCTGAAACGCCCAAGAACGAAGGAACCAGATATGGTCCCCGTTATTTCCAGATCACAAAGGAGGAAAATTCAGCGTAGGTACACCCAATACCAGCAAGACCTGAAAGAAAGTGGAGATAGTTCTTCATTGATCCAGAGTGAAGAAAAGAAGAATCGAAAGTCAGACCATACTCCAAAGCCAGTTCTACAAAGCAAGGTGGGTTGCAGCAGAGAACAGTTGGCTAACGTTCATTTTGAACTAAAAGTCAGAGAGAAGGATAGCCTAGCAGGATTGGAGAAAGCTCTGATGGAGAGTGGTAACGAGACAGAAGAAGAAATTGGCATGAGCCAAAAGAAAGAAATGGTGGAAGAAGAAATGTTCGAAGCTTTCATGGCCAAGCAAACATTTTTGGTTGAAAAACCAGTCGAGAAAAACCATTCGAAGGAACCTGTTAGCAATAAAGTACCAGAATGCAGCATGCAGGATGCTTCTGAGGTAATTGACCAAGGTAGCCAAAAGGGGAAACAGGTACGGCCAACCATCCAGTTTGGCTCGTTTCCCCCAGTATCAGTAAACATGGTACACATACTACCGTAGGAATTCCAAGCTGGAGATGAGAATCAAGAGGGGCAAGAAATTGATCAAATTCCAATCTCTAGTGAAGACTCACAAGCGAGTATGGTACAAGATAATTCCGGGATGGTTACCCCAATGGAAGCTGAGTATGAGAGTGAAGAAGTGGTAAGTATTAACCTCTCGTATCCTTTTGAATATCCCTCGAATTCTATGACGCAGCATGTTAAGCCTTTGTACATTAAGGCCTTCTTTGATAGGATACAGTTAAACCGAGTCCTAGTGGATAATGGGGCAGCGGTGAACTTACTACCAAAATCCTCCTTGAAGAAATTAGGGAAAAAGAATCCCAGGTTGATCCCAACCAGTACAACCATTGCTGGTTTTGCTGGAGACAAATAGGTGGCCTAGGGAATTCTACCCATCAATCTGAGTGTGGGAACCAGGGACTGCATGACGGCGCTTTTCGTCATCGACAGCAATGCGAAGTACAATGCTTTACTTGGTAGAGATTGGATCCACACTAACAAATGTGTGCCTTCCTCTTTGCATCAGAAAATGATAATGGCTCTAGGCAATGGGGAGACGGAGGAAATTAATGCAGATCCTCAATCTTTCATAGCCTGAGCAGATTTCACAGAAGCCAAGTTGTATATTGAGGGCGTGGCACCGTTCAGTATATTGATGAAATCCGATGGCTCAGCCAAAGTAATGGCTGATGAGGAAGTAGCACACCTGAAGCACTTAGTCCAGCAGAGTGCTGATGAAGAGCTGGTCGTTAAAGATGACAATGATGCCTGGTTATAGGCAGCAAGATGAAGCACCAGAAGCTAGATCTTTGGCTTTAATTAAGTTTTCAATATTGGATGTAAAGTCAATAGTCCAGAAAGTGCGGGAGCAAGAGAAAGAAGTCATGACGATTGGCTACAAGCAGGAGCAGCAACAAGCCAGAGTTTTGACCCTTGATAAATACTGTGCATTAGATATAGAAACAAAAGTCCAAGAAATACAGGAAGAAGAAACCTTGTGGACAGACTTTGTCTATGAGGAGGAGGATAAAGAGGTGGAATCAAAGAGCCTGGAAACAGAACGCAGCAAAGAGACTGCTTCGAAGCCAAAAGGAATCAAAGAAGGAGTTCCAGTAAGTACTCAGATACAAGACCCCTTAGAAGAAATAAATTTAGGGGAAGATTCTGTACAACAACCTATTTATATAAGTGCTTGGTTGAATTCTCTTGATAGGAACCAGTTGTTGGTTATTCTGAGGAGATATAAAAATTGTTTTGCATGGTCTTATAATGAACTACCAGGATTGGATAGGTCATTAGTGGAACATAGGCTTCCTATGAAGCCTAACTTCAAGCCATACAAACAAAAACCAAGAAGAATGGGTTCAGACATGATCCAGAAGGTTAAGGAAGAAATTCTTAGACTACTCAAGGCAGACTTTATTAGGACAGCCAGGTATGTTAAATGGCTATCTAATATTGTGCCTGTAGTTAAGAAGAATGGCAAAATGAGGGTATGCATCGATTTTAGAAACCTAAATCTAGCAACTCCGAAAGATGAATATCCTATGCCTATAGTAGATTTGCTGGTTGATAGCTCAGCAGGACATCAGATTTTATCAATGATGGATGGGCACTCTGGGTATAACCAAATCTGCATTGCGGAGGAGGATGTTCACAAGACAGCATTTAGATGTCCTGGGAATATTGGGACCTTTTAATGGGTTAAAATGCCATTTGGCCTAAAGAATGCTGGGGCCACATATCAGAGGGCTATGAACACTATCTTTCATGACCTTATTGGAGGGTATTTAGAGTGTTATATTGATGACATTGTAGTTAAATTCCAATCCATGGAGGAACATCTGTTTCATCTAGAAGCAGCCTTTGAAAGAATGAGAAAGTTCAAATTGAAGCTTAATCCTCTTAAGTGTGCTTTTGGCGTATCATCTGGAAACTTCTTGGGCTATGTAGTACACAAGAAAGGAATACAGATCGACCAGAATAAAGCCAAAGCCATCATTGAAGCCAGACCTCCATCAAGTAAGAAAGAATTACAAAAGTTCCTTGGACAGGTTAATTTTCTTCGAAGATTCATTTCTAACACTGCAAGGAAAACTAAAGTTTTTTCTTCCTTATTAAGGCTGAAAGATGAAGAGGAATTTGTGTGGACAGCGGAGCATCAAAGTGCTTTCGAAGGAATCAAAGCCTACTTGGCCAACCCTCCAGTACTGATGCCACCAAATGGCGTTAAGCCTTTGAAGTTGTACATAGCTGCAGCAGAAGATTCATTGAGAGCTTTCTTAGCCCAAGACAATGAAGAAAGCAAGGAACAAGCTGTTTATTACCTTAGTAAGTTTTTGAATGTAAATATTCAGCTGTAGAAAAGCTTTGCCTTGCACTGTATTTTGCTGCAATGAAATTAAGATATTACTTTTTGCCTACAACTGTCTTGGTAATTGCAACCACAGATTTGGTTAAATATATGTTATCTAGACCTATGTTGAGGGAAAGAATTGGCAAATGGGTATTAGCCTTGTCAGAATTTCACTTAGAATATGTTCCCCAAAAGGCAGTGAAAGGACAAGTTTTAGCCAATTTTTTGGCAGACCATCCATCTCAAACAGAGAGTCAAGAGATAATGGAACTTAGTATGGCTAGTGTCGAGCCATGACAAATGTGGTTCGATGGATCGAAAGTCAATGGCCTAACTGGAATTGGTATAGTGATCAAGTCACCACAAGGAATAGAAACTACACATGGTTTCAGAGTGGATGAAACTACTTGTTCTAATAATCAAGCTGAATATGAAGCTTTGATAGTGGGATTGGAAATTCTTATTGGATTACAAGTACATGCAGTTGACATATTTGGAGATTTCCAATTGGTCATTAACCAAGTAAAAGGGATTTTCAAGTGTCAAAGTATAAGTATGTTGCCATATTATGTTGTCGCAATACATTTGCTCTCTCAATTTCAAATAGCAAATGTAACTCATGTTCCAAGATTCTTGAATGATAGAGCTAATGATGTGGCTCAGAAAGCCTCGAATTTCAAGAGGAATGATGGTACCCAACGGGACATAAGCCAAACAACATACCAAAAATCTATACCACCCTTAAATAAAAGGAATGTGGTCCTGGAAATTAATCATAATGATTTGCAGGAACAAGATTGGAGGCATTCAATAATACAGTACTTGGCTGGCCCATCCTCAAAAGCCAGCAGAAGAGTTAAATTGCAATCTATGCAATACATCATATATAACAATGATCTCTACAAAAGGGGGGGAGATGGTCTATTGTTGGAATGTTTAGGACCAAAAGAAGCATTAACAGCTGTGACTGAGATTCATGAAGGCATCTGTGGTGCACATCAGCCTGGTGTAAAAATGAGATGGCTGTCTCGAAGACATTCCTACTATTGGCCAACTATCCTTAAAGACTGCATAAAATATGCAAAGGGTTGCCAGGCATGTCAAAAGCATGGCACAATAAGGCATGTGCCCATAACTGATCTGCATGCAGTAGTAAAGCCTTGGCCATTCAGAGGATGAGCCATGGATATGATGGGGAAAATACACCCACCCTCTTCGAAACATCATTGTTTCATTTTGGTAGCTACTAATTATTTCACCAAGTGGGTCGAAGCTAAGCCATACAAAGTTATAGATCAGACGGAGGTTGTTGGGTTCATTAAAGATTTGATCCATAGATTTGGCGTCCCACAGACTATAACGGTTGATAATGGGACTGTTTTTGATGGGAAAATGGTAAAGTCTTTTGTGTCTGAGTTTGAAATTAGCCTTGTTAATTCCACCCCATATTATGCACAAGCCAATGGTCAAACTGAATCATCCAATAAGTCATTGATAAAAGGAATACAAAAGGTTGTGGAAGATAATCCTAGGGATTGGCATAACTTATTGTTGGATGTATTGTGGGCTTACAGAACTTCCCCAAGATCAAGTACAGGAGTCACTCCTTATGCCTTAGTTTATGGGCATGATGCAGTATTACCTGTGGAGATCAATGTTAAATCCTTGAGGGTAAGATGCCAAGACCAGTTGGATCCTGAGCAGTACTATCAGAGTATGTGCTTGGAGTTAGAAGACATAGATGAAGCTAGAATTCTGGCATTAAATAGCATTCTCTTTCAGAAGAAGAAAGCAGCCAAAAATTATAATAAGAAAGTCAAACACGTTGGCTTTGATGAAGGTGATTTGGTGTGGAAGACAATACTTCCAATAGGAATTAAAAGCCATAAGTTTGGCAAATGGTCACCTAACTGGGAAGGACCATATCAAATTCATAGAGTTTTGCCTTTTGGAGCATACTATTTGAAAGATTTGAATGGTTATGTGCATCCCAAAAAGATTAATGACAGATATTTGAAACCTTATTTTCCAACTATTTGGGAAACACAAGGAATAAAATAAGCACTGAATACAAGAACATAAGATGATAAACAAGAACTTGTTTTTCATAAAGAGTCAAGTACATTGTGCCACAAATTGGCCCAAAAATCATTACAATGTTTTAATTATTTTTGTACAACAGATTTCCTATTGGTAAATGATGAAAATAGTTGAATAGCTGCAGCCATGTCTCTCTTTTGATCGGCCAGTCCTTGATTGGTGATTTGCAGTTTGATGTCAGTTCGGACTAAGGCCTGATTCACTGTAGAAAGCTCCTCTTCAAGTTGAGCTTTCCTCTCCAGTAGTTGAGTTCGAAAGTGAGAAGCAGAGGAGTGTTGTTCTTTAAGCTTCGACACTTCAGTATGCACTTGAGAAACAAAAATTTGGTCTCTAACCAATTTCTCATCTGCAGCCTTGGCAGCATGACAGATGCTGATGTAAAAGTCGATAGTAGCTGCTGTCTGGGATATGTGACTTGAGACATTCATACCAGACTACTTAGCAAGTTTGCAGCACTGAAGAAACCCATTTTTAATTATAGCCCTTTGTAGAGCCTCGAAGGGAATCCTCGAAAAGAAAATTAACAGGTCCAAACAGGTGTCTAAGTCTATCAAAGGTACAGAAGGCTTGCTGCTGGAGGAAGAAAAGCTCTCAAAATTTCCAGCAAAGAGTCAGCCAAAACTAATGGCTCAGCTTCCTCATCGAATGTTGGAGAAGTAGAGGGGATGTCAAAGAGACTAGCTAATCTTACTTCGAAGACATCAACCTCATCATTAGACATAAGGGGCGCAGAGAGAGTTGCCGTGGAAGACACAGAAGACTGCATAGGGATGAGAGAAATGGGTGAAGCATCTTTAGCAGTCTCCATGGTCCTAGCCACCAACGAATCAAGTGAAGGAGGGCTAGAGCTAGGTAAAGGTGATAAATCACGAGTTGGAGAGCTGCCAGCACCCTTAATAGGGGAATTAACTGCCATCAGAGATGAGGTAGCAATTGGAATTTCTTTGGAAGGAGAAAGAGGAGCAAGGCTCGATAGAGAAGTAAATTGAGGAAAGTCGAGGGTCAAGTGGGAAAGACGTGGAGTCAAACCAAGAGAAAGAAGTGCAGGAATGCTTGGCCTCAGGAAAAGTACAGGAAGTGTAGACCTTGGAAGTGGAAGTATGGTTTGAATAGCCCTTACATCCTGCATCTGATCAGCCTTAAGTGAAACTGAGAGAGGTCTCATTAGAAAGATAAACTCAGAAGTTGCCACTGCAAGAGAAAGAAATGTAAAGCAATGTTAAACTTCAATACCAAAGGCTGACAAAGGAAAAACAGCAGAAGTATGAAAGAAATTACCTGCTCCAGAAGTGTCGACGATGATGGGAGAACTACGAAGGGAGTAATGTCTGGCAGTTTGTTGCCTTCTTGTAGTTTCTCTTTGTAGTGCATCAGCAGCAGCAGCTTCATCTCTCAGAAATTGTTGCTGCTGTTTCTTCTCAGCTCTCTCGAAGACAATCATGGCCTTAGAATGTTCTTGTGCTACTGCCTTGACGACTGCTTCATGGATGGTATTTTCAACCAAGATAGTAGCAGAAGCAGTCACTTTCTTTCTCTTTTCCATTGCTTTGGCAATTGTCTCGAAATCAGAGTCTTCGACCATATCAGAAGGAGAGACAGTTACCTTTCTTTTCCTTTTCCTCTGTATTGGCAGGGTCTGCTCTTTCTTAATTTCCTTCTCAACTTCTTCAATCTGAGATCTGGATTCCGAAGAAATGAGCTCATCTTCCATCTCTCTGACAGTTGTCTCATCCCTAACCAAGTCAGAAGAAGAGATGATCACTCTCTTCTTTCTTTTCAAGGGTGACTCTTCCTCTTGATCTGTTTCTTATTTTTCTTCTCCTTGAATATCGGATGTTTCCTTCTCAAGCTCAAGGAGTCTCCTTTTCTTTTGTTGTTTGCCACCTCCACAAAAGAAGAACTAAAGATAAGGCTGAATGCATTATAAAAAGACAAAAAGAGAAAAGACAAGGGTATATACCTTTCTTCGAGGCAGCCCGAGTAACTCTAGGAGGAATTGAAGCAGCAGGAGCAGATTGGGTTGTAGCATGTGCTGCAATTGAAACAGTGGAAGAAGTGATAATTCAAGCTCCTTTGGGCCTGGTCACATCTAAAACCGTTAGTAGGTTTTGAGGTGAAATGGCCAAGTAGATTTCCATGTTGGTCACCTACCAGTTTTGGTATCTCTTTAATAAGGTACCTTGAGGAATGAAAGGGGTATACTCGAAATTGATCAAGTCGTCTATAAATTTAAAAGTTGCCTCTTCTAGCCTGGACTTCCGAACTTTCAGATCCCTTCTAGTAAGACTGAGATTTGTGTTGCTGCAGAGAGGTATTGGGACCCCTTGTGTGAGGCCAAATTGTCTAGCAAAATGAGCAGGACAGTAAGGTTCAGCAATGCATTTGTAGGCTTTGGGGTTCAAAGTCTCAATAAATAACTCTCTGGGAATCAGAATGGAGGCCCATATATCTTTGTGAATAGGTGAAGTACAGGACTTGTCACTTAGGAAGTTCCTCAACCAAGATGGACCAATGGTGGGTTCGAAAGGACGGAAACGGTAAGTAGGAAGGGAAG
Source organism: Camellia sinensis (assembly GCF_055761805.1). Classification (NCBI taxonomy): domain Eukaryota; kingdom Viridiplantae; phylum Streptophyta; class Magnoliopsida; order Ericales; family Theaceae; genus Camellia; species Camellia sinensis. The sequence continues at coordinate 70,543,568 of NC_138972.1, forward strand.
CTGGAAGTTGGTGGAAGAAAGAGAAGTAAAAAGCAAAGGTAGAGGGATAAAGTGAAGCATTGGCCAGCCTTATACCGTGAGTAAAAGGGTTTGACTCAGAAAATTTAAGGCATTTGGATTGTAACTAAGTAAAATAGGCAAAAAGCCAAAACTGAAGAATCCAGAATGGCCCCCCTTGATTAGCATCTAAGGGTTTCTCACAGAAAAGGGAGCAGACTTTATATACGTGACCTAGAACATGTGGGGCTAAGGCCACCTTTTTCTGTAAAACAAAGGCTTTGGCAAGAGGGGCAAATTCAGGCATGATTCTCTGAGAGGAGGTATAGAAGAGGAATTTGCAAAGCCAATACAATAAGAAAGAAAAGAATTCCCTATCAGTCACAGGGCCCTCTCTTTTATTCTCAGCCCTAGCGAAATCACTATAAGATGAGTTAAGGGAGGGGAGAGAGAAAGGGACTGCTAAATCAGGGTAATCCGGTCCAAATGGAATACCAATGGGGGATAATCCTAGTAGATGGAAAATATCAAGAATAGTAGGGGCCATCATCCCGCATCTAAATTGAAAGAAATTAAAGATAGGATTCCAAAAACACAAGGCAGCAGGAATAAGGAAAGGGTCCTCTGAGATAGTTACCTTGGATAATCTGAGAGCATCGAGAAGGCAGAGTTCTTGAAGGTTCAGGGTCCTTGCAGGAACAACCCGGTCATACCATTCTTGCCACTCTGGTCTCACCGTGGGCCAGCATCGGTGGGGGCGATTTATCCTCCAGTTCCTCCAGTCAAGACCACCTTCGTAAAGGAGACATTGGTTTTCCATACGAGGATATAGGGCTGGGAGCTCAGTAAGGATCTCTTTGAATATGGGCCCAAGCACGTAGTCTTGCTGCACATGGCGACGAGGGACGAAGATGCGTCCATCAATAGGGCTTTTCTCCCCAGCTTTGTACTTCTCACATTCTGCATCAATGATCCTCTTCAGGGTCACAGATGGGCTTGCACGCTTTACGACCGGTACTGAAGAAGAATCCATTGACAGTATGCTTTTCTTGAAAGAGAAGCCGAGAAAGGAAGTAGAGAGAAGCCGAAGATCGGTAGAAAGAGGGGTTTGTGCATTGAAAGAGCAAGTGATTTCAAAGCACGAAACAAAAGGGTTTTTAAAGCTTTTGTGTCTGAAAAATATATTGCGTAAGTTATTAAGTACTAGAAGTACGAATACAAAGAACTTCCTTCAATATTGATACTTTGAGAGGGAAAAACAAAGCCCAGATGTTGAGGCTGGCTTCGAAGTAAGATATTTGGCTTCGAAGCCAAGTTTTAGCGCCAAAAGCCAAAAAACAACGGCTTCGAAACAGAGAAGCCGGCTTCGAAGCACGTTTCCATACCCAAAAATATATGAATACTCGAGTATTTGTTTTACTTCAAAGGGTTTAAAGACCTGTTTTTAGGTTTTTAACGAAGGTAATGTCCTTCGAGGCAAAATTTGAGATTCTTTAAGGATGGGATTTGGTGTTTGAAACATCAAAACCAATGGTTGGTTTATATAAAAGAAAAAAAAAAAAAAAAGAGAAGGGGGGGTTGTCTGTTGAACTAAAATGGCATGAACTGTTGTTCGAAGCACAAGATAGTCAATTTTAAGCTAATCGATCATAATGACAATGATTAGATGTTGATTATGGTTGAAACAAACTTTAAGTATAAGATTGCCAGATCCGAAGCACTGTTTCTAATTGAAAATCAGCCAAAACTGTCAACTTTGTTCTACAAATTGGAAAAGTTCATAATTGGCTCTTTTAATGTTTCATTCAAAACAATTAAGTCCAGATTCGAAGGATGAGATTGTTCAGTTTGAAGCTCTGAATTGGCTTTTAAAAGACAAATGGAAGCAGGGTCAAACAATGCTAAATGAAGAAGAATTTTGTTTATATTAAAGCCAAAGCGATTACATCAGATGACCCTATCTCGGTATAAACTCAAGCTCATAAAAATAAGGAATGGAATAAATAACAAGATCATGAAATTTAGTCCAACAATGGTCAATAAATTTTTGTTCTTTCCTTATTCTATCTTCTATGTCTTCTAGCATTGGTTGCATAAGTTGATGTGCTCTCACTTCGTAGTAGAGCTCTTCAGCCTTTATTTCGAAAGCCACCTCTCTCAATCCTTGTTCCAATTTGTCAATGTCTAAGTCATCTCAATACGCAGAATCTTTATTCTTGAAATCACCGAATTCTTCAATGAAGTTCTCTGCTTCATACTGAGCATGAATTCGAAGAGACGAAAGTTGGTCTAAAGATTGTGTAGTGGCCATAGAATTTCGATGCCAGTAGAGAAGCAATGGAAGTTAGTCCAGAAATATATGAAGTTCTGCCTGGGCAAGGGGATTAAGGACATGGCCCCTAGTCAGAATATCACAAGCCCATCGAAGGTTCTTGAGAGGGACTTCGTCCTCAAGAACATTGAAAGGCAAGTGAGAGAAAGCTGCAAGCAGAAGTTGAGCTTGTTTCCGCTCAGTTGGAGTAGGAGAAGGTAGAGGTTTATAAGGTGGAAAGACGTTATTCATGGATAGGGCAAGCTTCAGTCTCTCTGTCCAGCAAAGAGTTGGTAGAGGAGAAGGAGACGAAGAAGAAGGTGTGGACGCTTCTATTTTTTGAGATGACACGGGAGCAGAAGGAACAAAGGCATTAATATAATCAAGCCAGTCAGAAGAACAAATTTTCGCCTTCTGGGCTAAGAATGATGGGTTGTACCCTTGTGCTTCTTCTAGGCGTCGGGCAGCGTGCACTATCTTTGTAGGCATAGAGGATGTATACCATGCTACAAGCAGATTCTTCTCCAGACTACGTCGATGGTCAATGGGCACGTAGGGGTAGACCACTGAACTTCGAGCATAGGAAGGAAACTCTAAAGGGTCAGTGAACTCAACAAAATGATGATTGATTCGCTCCTTCAAATCACAGATCTCAGGTGTTGACCAGCTTGTCCAGTCAGAACCCTCAGAAGAGGAAGAAGTTGTAGCTTTATCTCATACAGAGACTTGTGAAGAAGAGTTTCTCAAGTCCATATTTGCAACTTTCCGAATCAAAAGTTTGAGAGCAGTTTGTTCGAACTGTAAGGGTGAGTTAGAGGAAGAACTTCTTATGTCTATACCTGCAACTTTCTGAATCGAAGGATTAAGAGCAATGTGTTCGTAATCCAAAGGTTGGTAATTTGCAAAGGCATCCATGACTTGAATATGGAAATGTGGGTAAAGGTGGCTAATAAATGCATGGACGTTCTTTCGAGGAGAAACAACACCAACATATGACTCTTCGTGTGCTCGATCACTGGAGGAAAAAATTAATTCGGCCATGAAATGTATCAGTCTGTTCGAATGCTAAGACAGTGGAAGTACTTAAAGGATTAAACGAGAGTTTAATACAGATGGTGAGTGACAGTTGCATTTCTGGGAAGATGCAAACCCATGCACGTTCTAAGACGTGGGGGAAAGACCCTGATCCACTAATATCACCAAGTCTTGGGTATATTAGTGCGGGGGGTAATGTTGACTACATATTTTGTGCAAGCCAGTAACAACTCGACGCGTGGCAAAGTAAGGATAATATGGGGAAACCAATCAAATCTCCGATCCTGATCATACATGTGGCAGTTAATATTGGTTGTTATAAGATCTGAGTAGCAGTGGATCAACAAAGAGATGCAAAATGACGTGGCTTCAACGGTTACTCACATTCAAATTCAAATATAGGAGGGAAGCCTAACTGCAAGTGAAAACATAGTGGAACTATTCATAAGGCAGCATGATCAGCGATCACAGATGAGCAGTTCGACGGTTTGAAGTGCAGTTCGATGGTTATCTTTAGGGAGTATAAATAGCAGGGAAGACCCTAGGAAAAGGAGGGAGGCTCAGATCTAAAAAACCAGTCTTACTTTACATATTTCATTCCAGTTTTTATAGTTCCTGTTCTTTACATTTCTGTACTTTAAATTCGTGCACTACACTTCATTCATAGGAGTAGTTTTCAAGTATATTGTCGCTGTAAATCTCTACGAGGCTGAGTTTGGATCATTGTAAGTTTTTTATACTAATGAAATGCTTCAATTGTTCTTTATTTAACTGTTCTTATGCTTAAATTCTCCTAAATCAAGCCAGCAGTAAAAGTCCTCTTCATTGAGGCTGAAAGAACTATAACACAATCGTCTGAATAATTGGTTGGCAATTAAAATTCTGTAAGGGCTAATTGATCCTTGCTGGCACGCTCATAATTACAAAAATAACTTTCGAAAGCCAAAAAGCCAACAAGATCATAAAGAGAAAGAAAAGAAGGAATGTGTGGTCGTGGTCATAATTGTTGCTAGATATCAAAGAATGAGAGATAAAGAAAAAAAATGCAAGGTGCAAAGAAAGAAGAGAATAAAAATCCACATAGAACTTTTGGATCTACTCAAAAAATTTTGAGATTTAATAGAACATGTACTTTTCAGAAAAGTCCTGTGAATAATTTGTCCGTCATTAGACAACGTTGTTGGAATACAATCAAAATAGCTCAACAAGAAGCCGCCCCCCTCCCCCCCCCCCCAAAAAAAAAAAAAAACACGCTAAGAGAATTCAATTTCCAAACCTATTTTAGGCATGAATTGTCCACGCTAAATCTACATCTACAGTATGATTCGTCTCTTGTTAGTATGATTTGTCATACAATTTCAATACATGTACAGGAGAATCATTGTATAACTATAAAATTTCAAATCACAGTAAAAAAATATATAAATCTAATATAAACTTTTATTAAACGAATGATCTTAAAAAACTTAAACAAACATGATCCAAATCAAATGAAAAACATTGTTTGGCAGGTTAGATTTTAGCATTTTTTTGGTTAAAATTTACAAAAAGATAAAATAGGCTAAAATAGCTAATAAGACAAATTGTCACATTAAATCTATAATCATTTTATTTTTTTTTCCCACAAATATCATATCCAACTGCAAAAAAAAACTAATTATCTTCTCAAACACAAAAATTTAAACTTACTAAAATAGCTAAAAACTAAAATAATTTTTTAAAATAATAACTTCCCAAATGTCCACATAATACATCATTCTAATTACTTGGTTAGAGTTTCATATAGATTGCAATCTTTTACAGAGTCTAGTCAATCATGGCATGGATGGATTGCATAAGGTTGAGAAAGAACATCATGGAATTTCTTCCAAAATCACCTTCTTCACTTCTGTAGTCGTTTCTCCATTGTTGAACAATCCTATTTTCGAGTTTGGAAGTCATATACATGCTTTCCTTTCAGTCCTCGTTTTAGGTTACGAATTTTGTTACTAAAAAACATTAATATCCTAAAAAATTACATATTGGAATACATTTCTAAGGGTGAATTACATTAATAGTCCCTATAGTTTGGAGCTTGTGTCACTTTGGTCATTGACTTTTCAATTGTGATACATTTAACCCTGAATTTTGAATCTTGTTCCAAATAAGGACAATTGAAGATATCATTAGATTTTTCAAGGGTAAAATCGTAAATTTGATAAAATATAAACTAATTTGACAAAAATAAATCTAAAACAAATATTTTTGAATTTTTAAAAATTATTTCTACCCACTAAAAATAAAATTATGTAAAATTAATAAATCTTTTAAACATTTGTTTATTTTTTTTACCAAATTAATTTTTATTATGTGTTTGGATAATGATTATGTAAAATTAATTTTTAAAAATTAATCATGTAATTTTTATTAATTTTTATCAATTTTACATAATTTTATTTTTAGTGGGTAGAAATAATTTTTAAAAATTCAAAAATATTTGTTTGACATTTATTTTTGTCAAATTAGTTTATATTTTATTAAATTGACGATTTTTCCCTTGAAATTAAACAATGGTATCTTCAATTGTCTTTATTTGGAACAAGATTCAAAATTCAAGGTCAAATGTGACTAAATTAAAAAGTCAAGGACCAAAATGAAACGGGTCCCAAACTATAAGGACTGTTAGTGTAAATTGCCCCATTTCTAAAATATAGTATACTTTCGTTCTAAAGCGATAAATTCAGTGATTTGAAATGATCTCAAAAGTTTTTTTTTTAATATATTTCCTTAGAAGAAGAAAAAATCAAATATAATGAACCAAAATCGAAGGTAAATTAAATTTTAACAGGATAAAATATTAAAAGTTGGCCACGATGCTCATAAAAATGTTTTGTTACGTTGGAAAAACTACATTTCATTAGATGTCTAATAGTAATAACAATAATAAAAAAAAAATACTTAGAAATATCTTAAATTCTTATACGTAATATGTATACAACTTTATCTTTATTGTACCGCATTTTAGAATATGTGACATATCACGTTCATGTTCCACGTAACTATTGGAAATGGTAGAAAAATTCTGGGTAAAACTAGAATTTTTTCTCAAGTTTGGTCTATTTTTTAGGTGGGCCCCGAGTGTCGATTTACTCGGGTCGAAGTGGTAACGTGTTCTATGCCGCGTTGTGATTCACGTGGTATATTTGGTTGCTCAAAACCATTACCGAGTGAATGGGAAATTGAAGCCAAAGTGTGCTCCATGGAAATGGAGTTTTGATGGAAATTCCTTAAGGTTGTAAAATGGCTTGTCCCACATTGATTTGGTGGGAAGTTTTGAAAGGGTTTATAAGGCATAGGTTTGGTACTTGGGGTGTGCCCCAAGGGGTACCCAAGTGTTTTAGAGGGAGAGGTTATGGGCTAGACCCATTGGACCCAAAAATCACCACACACGCGCGTGCGCACCGGGCTGGGCTGGGCGCGGTTGCGTGGTGTGTGGTTGGGTTGGGCTTGTTCGGCCCGATATTAATCTTTTTGGGTCAAAAACATTTGAATTTAATTTTATTTTTGATAAAATAAAATCTAAAATTCAAATTAAACTGATTTGGATTTTCTGTACATCCAAACAGGGCCCTTCCCGTTTTCAAACAGAAATAAACTAGTTTGGAATTAGTGCACACCCAAACAGGGCCCTTCCCGTTTTTTGCTATCTGTTTGAATTATTAACAGATTCAAATCTGTTTGAATTCAAAACCAACAGGTATCATACCTGTTCAATTTAAAACCAAGAGCCACCTTTACATCTATAAATAGGACCACCCTCATTTGATGTTATTCATTTAGAAATTTCGTATTTCACCTCTGCTTATTCTATTCTTCATTTTGTTGCATTTTATTTATAAAAGAAAGAGTGTAAACACTTAGTGTGTTCGCAAGGCAAACAATTTGTAGTGCTGCTATTGTTTGTGGTAGATCATTTCATCCTGGGAGATAGACGTCCAAATTCTGATAGCACCGTGGAGAGGACGAATCTGTCTTAAGGACACAGTGTCAAACACTGGACTTGATCAGAAAATAATTCGAAGAAATTAAATCAAGTAAGTTATTTAATTTATTTTCAGTGTTGTTTTTATTTATTAAAATCAGATTTAAATTTTGTTTTTGTAACAAAATAAAATCTGTTATTTATTTATTTATTTATTATTTCGAGTTTGATTTTTATAATCAAACAAATTCTCTCATTTTCTTTATTTCTTTATATTCTTGTTGTTGTTTTGTACACAATAGAATTTAATCTTAATTAAATAAAGTGAAGATTGTCCAACAGTAACATAATTCATGTTTTTCTAATGCATTAGGCTTTTCTGGAACTTCTGTTTGTTCAAAGCAATTCTTTGTCTCGAGTACATCTTGGCAACTTTGCACTTCTCTTACTTCTTGCCCATTTATTTTTGTTTTTATTTTTATTTTTATCATCAACTCTTAATTGAATCACATAACATGAAAAAACACATTACGAAGCCAAGTAATATGGGATAAAGGAATAAAACTGATTTTAAAAAACGTTAACATGTAACATTGTGAATCTGATCAGAAATTTCATATTATTATTATTATTATTATTATTATTATTATTATTATTATTATTATTTTTTCTGGTGACAAAACTCATTCCATTGCAATCCAAACAATGAATCTACATGACCTATTTTAAGAAGTAACACTTTTAACTATAAACTTATTATAAAAAAGTAAATTATTCTCTTTATTTTTAATTATTTTTTTTCATAAAATATCAAAAAATTACTAAAAAATCAATCTCAAAACAACTCTCAATCGCAATTCCATTTATTTAGTTAATTTTCTCAATCTCATAATTTTTATTTATTTTTAATACCAAATCGTTTTGTGTTTTGTTTTTTTTGTTTTTTGTTAGATGAAAGATTTTCAAACCTTAACTTCGAATTTTTTGGGTCCATTTCCACCGTAATGCAAATTTATGGAAGACTTTTCCTTTGTTTTTAATTTTTAATTTTTGTTAAATTCAAATCCAGTGTGTTGCACATGGAACATCAAGGACACGGCACTCACTTTGTTCCTTGGTGGGTGGGCGTGTCGCTTAGGCTACTTCCCACAAACTTTCCACATCCTACCATATTGGCCTCTTTTTGGGAGGTGAAAATTCACATGATGTTTAAAAAAAACAGAAAATTTGACCATGATTGAGAGTGCCAAACTTCCACATTCTCTACCATAATGGAAAACACTCACCCTAGCTTTTGATGATTATAATAAAGTTGTATATTTTAAAGGATTTTGTTTACATGTGTTCTTAAGACACGCGATAAGAAAATGTAAAAGAACTATATATATTTTTTATTATAGCCACTTCATGCACAATGTACATACAGATAAAATATCTTAACATGTGTCCCAAAAATATGCGTTAACAAAATCTTATTATAAATGACTCGAACAACAGGCGTGATTCGTCATTTAGAATTTATTAAAAGTCAAGAGTGGTACAATAAAATGCAAAAATGTTTTGTAGCTTTTTACTCAATATGAGACTCAAGACACACATATATAGTGATAATTCTATGAAGTGTATATCATATACTTCAGTTACGATATTTGTGATTTTGGATTAGAATTTAGTGTGGTGTTAGTTATAACTTGGTTATAGAGGGTCGACTTTGAGATTTATAGAGCCTTAGGCGGATTTTGAAAGTGGAACTCCATATATATAAATATTTTTCTTATAAAAAATTTATAGATAAAATAATAATTATCAATAAATTTTTTTATTGGTTAGTAGTCACAAAAAGTTTCCTTACATTTATAATCATTAAAATTTATTTTTATATATTAAGATACAAAGAAATCATTACAAGACTCAAAAAGGATAAAATATAGTACCGTTATTGTATAGTTAAGCAATAATCAAGACATAATCCATTAATATGTGATGAAATGATTATTTGATAGCAAAACACAAATTATTGAAAAAATTACAGAAAAAATTAAGGTAAAATTATTTCATTAAATTATGGTAAAGAGAGCACAAACAAAATTAAGGGAAAAAATTAGGGTAAAATTATTTAATTAAAATATGATAAAAAGAGGGGAAAAAAATTAAGATAAAGTTATTTATGCTATTAAAATCTTAACAAGAGACTCTATTTGGATTCATTATATAATATATATTTAAATATATTTTAATTTATTTAGATTAATTATATAAAATTTTAATTTGGCCTAATAATGATTAAATAAAGAAAATTCAATTGGGCCCGACAAGATTGTTCTTGAGACGTGTTAGACTGGGCGTCAAATAATAAAAAAATGGTTGGGCTTTGAACTTATAATATGAGTTAGAACCAACAAATTTGAGGGTCTTGCTTTGGGCCAAAATTTGAGAGTCATAGCACAAGCCTCACTAGCTTTAACTTTGGACTGGCTATGATTGGTTATATACATTGAGGTGTTAATTATGATTTATTATAATATTAATTATAATATTATTTTACTTATATCTAATCTAATGTGTGATTATAACCCTTTTTTTTTATTTTTTATTTTAACCTCCCACATTTCATAATTTACATATAACACACCTCCTAACATGATTATATGTTTTAAATTCATATTCACAATTAAACCAAACCTTCTCTCTAGACCCAACATTCCAACATTTTGACAACATCACATCATCATCATCAACGGCACTGGTATTTCCCAAACACTGAATGACATTGCTTAGATGATGTTTAAATTAACGGTATATCAAGAAATCTTATGAATGAGATATAGTGACTGATTTTTATTAGATAATTAGAAGATAATGGATGATTCACTTAATGTGAACAACAATGATTTAGACCATTAAAAAATACATCACTAATAGCACTAATGCATTGGGAATTGTAAAAAAAAAAAAAAAAAACAAGGCATAGAAAGTGGGCAGGCCCACTGACACATCATTAGTGCTCCCTTTTTAGTGCTCCCAAGCATTTTTCTAATGTGAATTATAATTTCTCATTTGATAGAAATACCATGTAAACAATACCACATAGTACTTTGAAATTATACAATAATTTTCTTACTAGCAGCATCAAGTTGCTATTGTTTTTATTTGAGAAAATTACACATATAATCTTTATAATTTGTCTCTTGTATCAATTAAGTTCTTACGGTTTTAATTATGTCAATTTTATCTTTAAATTTTTCACATTATATTAATTTAGTCTAATTAACAATGTATATATTTTTTTTCAGAAATTGGGCAAAATCAACTCTTCCTAAAGTGATTGAGTGGTTCACGTCTAATTTAAAATGGATTTCTTGATTTTTATCTTATTTTTTAATCAACATTATCAATTAAATTGAATTGATATATTTTAAAAAAATTAAAGGGAAAAATTAATATAATTAAAATTACGAATACCAAAGTTACAAGAGAGAAAAATCACAAAATTTATGGATATAACTAATTAAGCCATGGTTGGAGTGAAGGTTACTCAAGTTAAATTTACATAATTACACAATGTACAGTTTCAATGAGTGGTCAAAGACTACGACTGCTTTTGTACTTTGGATTTGTACCAAGCTTCTCACTACAACATATAAGAGTTTTAGAAATCAAATATTTTAATCTCTAAAAGTGAAAATTTTGTTGTAAAAGACTTTTAGAGACCAATTTTTGTCATCGATAAGATAGTTGCTAAAAGGTCATCCCAAAAATTAAAAAATAAGACTTTTAGCGACAAAATTTTGAAAATGTCACTAATAAGATAGTTGCTAAAAGGTCATCCCAAAAATTAAAAAATAAGACTTTTAGCGACAAAATTTTGAAAATGTCACTAATAAATAGATTTTTAGGGATAATAATTTAGCCTCAAAATGGTTTATTTTTTGAAATAAAAAATTTGGTCCCAAATAGATAATAATTCATCACTAATATCCAATTTTCATTGCTAAAAATATAATGACGACATTTTTTGCAACAAAATTATTTAGTCCCTAAAAAATAATTTTGTCTCTAAATTTTGGTCCCCAAAACCTTAATTTTTTGTAGTGTCAATAGAAAAAGAAAAAAAAAACAAAGAAAGAAAAGAATGAATGAATGAAAAAAATTTTGTAAGGGGGATTGCCAAGGACTGGGTCAATTTTGACATTATTGAAGATTATTAGTCAAATTTAACCTTATTGAAGACTTTGAAGTTAAGATTATCGAAGACGTCTAGTCAATTTGTTTGAGTAAATTACTCTTTCTACCCTCAAGTATTATTGGTTCTTAAACTACAGATTTTTAATTTTTTTAATTAATTAATTTATTTAAATTTAGTTCCTAAATGATTGGGTTTTTGTCAATATATTTCACTTACTATGGTCCAATTTTATCAGGCCTAGTAGATGTGTAAGCACTATTTTATAAGCAAAATTATGGATTCAAATTATGTGGAGAGAAGACTGATATCATTTTATGTGGTCTCATTTTCCTACTAACATACTAACACAACACATTCTGATGTATAGCGTGTGACCAAAAAAAAAAAAAAATCGTTGTTCAATTTGTTAACAAAAACACTCCACATGCCGTTGAAGTTTTTATCACTTTGATCTTTAGCCCTATTTGATTAGAAGGATTAATATGGAGATTAACAATTTATGAGATTAGTGTATAATTTGTTACTCAATTGAATGGGTAAATATTACTTTTTTGTCCACATTTGTTTTGCAATAGATGTAAAAATATACAATCCTAATTATATTTTTATTTTGCATTTTTAGTTGTAGGATTAAAAGATTCGCCAATCTTATTGGATCAAATGTTCATTGAAATCTTATTTTGAACACCAAGTATCACACTTTTCCCACTTTTGCCCCTGTCAAAAGCCATTTGATGCGTTTTGTTAGGTTATATTGGATTCATGAATTTGGAAATGAACAAGGAAAATGTGTGTGAAATATAGTTATATATCACTCACATTTTTCTCTTTCTCTTTTCAAATCCCTACCAAAATCCATGAATCAAACACAACTTTAAAGAATTTGACAATAGTATCCTATATGAAGCAAATTTAATATAAAATTAAGGTTGTGTTTGAAAATTTAAAAATTTTTAAGCCAAAGTATGAATTGAGTAATATTTTTGGGGTGTAAAGTACAATTTAGTCAAATTTATTATTGATGAAGACTACCGACCTAGATAACCGAATAATTATCTAAGACTTAAAAAAGTAGCACCGAAGACTTATAATTACAAGTCATCGTCTATATACAATCCAGTGACATACAAATCAAATATTTGTAGTGTGCCTTTCCCATTTATTTATATTTATTTTTTGAATTTGTGAAGCTCAATTGAGTCTCAAAAGTTACATTTTTCAATCTTTTCTTGTGGCCAATCCAAGGCATAGCTACTTGATATATGTGAAGATAAGAAATTACATGTATTCAAGAATTAGTCGAACCGAAACTGATCCTGATGAGCAAGAAATAAAAAAAAAAAATTACTAAGTAAATTCAATATTTATGATTTTCTATGCATTTATTTTTTAAATTATATAATAATATTATGGTGATCACATTTTTTATTGAAATCATTAAACCAATACATCATTGGCACATAAAATGTTAAGTAAATTGTCATAATTAAAAATAGTAATTAGTATTATTAAATCTTTAATTAAGCTAAATTCTTTAGAAGTTAGTTGAAAATTTTACTTATTGGTAAGGGAATCCATTGGCAGGTTTACACGTTTTCTTTCTGTTATTTATTTATTTATTATTATTTAATTTATTTATTGGTAAGGTAGGCCTTGGACCAACAAACAACATCATACAAGAAACTAAATTCACCAGTTCTCTCATTACTCATCTCTCCCTAACCTCAATACTGGTGTAAACTAGATGGGTCGCTCAATATCAAATTATCAACTCAAATCCCTCTTGTTTTTTCTCTTATTTTCTCTGGTTCTTTGCTTATCATCTTCTCAAGAATCCCAACCATTGATCTGCAACCTTCGTTTTCTTGAACATCTTGATTTGTCCAACAACCAATTCCATGGTGTCATCCCATCTTGTTTGGTGAACTTCAGTGAAAATTTGTTGGTACTAAATTTGCAAGGAAACAATTTCAGTGGAACCATTCCTCAAACATTTCGACAAGCGAGCAAGTTGCGAACCCTTGATGTTAGCAACAATAAATTGCATGGGGAGCTTCCAAGATCATTGGCCAATTGCACAAACCTAGAGATTTTGAATGTGGGTCATAATTCGATAGTTGATGTTTTTCCATATTGGTTGGAAAATCTTCCTCAGTTGAAGATTCTTGTCTTGAAAGATAATGGATTCCATGGTCCAATTGCGGAGCCAAGGAAGAGATCAGTCTTCACCAAATTGCATATCATTGACGTGTCTCACAATAATTTTACAGGTACTTTGCCATCAAAATACTTTGAGAAATGGAATTCAATGATGAAAGCTGATGAAGATGCAACTCAATCGAGGTACATGGGCGATAATGGTGGTTATTATTTTGATTCTATGACCATTACTTATAAAGGACGAGAGATGGTGTTTGTAAGAATCCTCACCATTTTCAAAGCAGTTGATTTTTCACACAACAAGTTTCATGGAAATATTCCTACATCAATTGGAAGACTTAAAGCACTCATTTTCCTAAATTTCTCGGGAAATGGGCTCTCAGGTTCTATTCCATTGACATTGGAAAATATTACTGAACTCGAGTCCTTAGATCTATCCAAAAACAATCTCTCTGGTGAGATTCCTCAACAATTGACGAGCTTGACATTCCTTTCAGGTTTTGATGTCTCTCAAAACAATCTAACGGGTCTTATACCACAAGGCCAACAATTTGCAACATTTTCAAACACTTCATATGAGGGAAATCCGGGCTTGTGTGGTTTTCCGTTGTCAAAGAAATGTGGAGAGAACAAAGTAGAAGAATCACCATTTTTTCAATCTCCTAAGCACGAACTTGTTGGCTTTGGTTGGGAAGTAGTGTTCATGGGATATGGATGTGGAGTAGTGCTTGGTTTGGCGATTGGAAGTTGCATGACTCAAAGAAAGGAAGAATGGATTGCGAGAATTTTTAGTGTAAAAATGCATCAACAGGGGAAGAAAACAAAGAAGGTAGCTGCAACAGGGAGAAAGATGACACATTCAAAGCCAAGTACAAGTTGGTAGGGGTAGATCTACTGTGTAATCCATTAAATTGTAATATACATATATATATATTTAAGGCTTCTTCAGTTTGTCATGTTGCTCCATTGATGTTGTTGTTTTGTAAGGTTCAATGGACAATATGTGAAATAAATATGTTTTGAATTTCAAGATTTTATTTTAGTTCAATGGGTATGAAGAGAGCTATTTCTTCTGGGCAAATGGAATGAACAATACCCTCCATATTGCAACCAATTATAAAATCTATTTATCCTTTGAGAGAGAATTTCTGGATGAATTTCAAAATAAACTACCATGGAATTAATTAAAAATTATGAAAGTCTACAACGAAATTTCAAAATAAACTATCATGGAATTAATTAACAATAATTGGAACAACTATGGAAATTCCAAAGAAATGTGATATTCATCTAAAGATTGTCCACTATGCTGAAAATTATCATAATAAGAGAATGCATAATCTAGAATATCTTTAAAAATGGATTCATGAGCACCATGTCTTATGATATTTGCCACCATCTTTAATCATGGTTTGCAAATTAGTCTAAAAATATCTCAGTCAAGTAATTATAATACAAATTTTGCCTGCAGCTTCAAGATCGAAAAAAGAAATTTTTTCCCCAAACATTCATTTAATTCAACTTATTAGTGGATACCCAGGGACCAGTGATTTTCCAAAACCAGCAAACGTGGATGAAGCTCTAAAAAATCCAATGAAGTCAAGTCTAGATGCATAATTTTATTGTCATTAAAGATTTCAAGTCAAAATTAAAGAAGACTAGCTTAAAACTCATATTTGAGAAGACTTTCTATGCAAACTTTTATGAAAGCTAGTGACAAATCAAAGCGTGTGGGGGTAGGTTTTTTAAATATTGAAAGACACACATCACAAAAATTCTAATTTTTTATGCTTCCAATTAAGTTCCAAATTTTCTACGACTCTAAAAAGCCGTGCATTTCTTTTTCCACATAATTTAATTTCGCGTACAAAAATCCATCTAATACTTTTCAACAATCCATTTTTTTTCACATAAAAAGATTTATAATTAGGGTCACTATAGATTCTTATTTGGCATAATAATAATAATAGTGTACAATTTATTGTAAATTAAAAATTGATAATCTAAAAATAAAAGTCAAAAGCACCCCGTCACCTAGCTTTTAGAAACCTACTTTCTTTTTTTTTTTTCTCAACTTATTTAAGTTATTTCTGCCTAATAAAAAAGCAAAAATTATACCAAAGAGTCTGATACATATTGCTAGAATACAAAAAACTATAAAAAACTCAAATAGGTGGGCAAAAAAGAAATTTACCCAAAGCATCTTCAGGAAAAAACCAAATTCCCCTAAAAGTCAAAAAAAAAAAAAAAAAAAAAAACAAACAACAGCAGCAACAACAGCAATAATGAAAACAAAAATAAAACATTTCCCAAACCTCATCAATTTATAACCATTCAAGGCTTATAGTCCAGTTTAATAAAAGTGTAATAAGCGTTCTATTTAATTTTATCGTTATGATGTGAGGATTACTAATGACTTCTGTAAGCATTATAGTATACTTCTAAATTAATTTTACCCAAAAATCAAACTTATGAAAAAACATAACATCAATTATATTAATAGTGTTTGTATTTTGATATTTATGTCATTTTTATTCCTGTAATTTTAATTGATTAGATTTTGACCCTGAATTTATAATTGTCTCAATTTAGTCCAATTAAATATAATTGTTAACATTTTTTAATAAAAAATAAGCACATAAGGCATGTGCCATGATTTTAAGGGAAATATTATAAGTTTACTCAACTCAGTGAGTTAACCACAATCAATTCGGTGATAATTTCTTGAGCAAATTTTATTTGCACCCCTATACTTTTGCACGATTTTCAATGACCCCCCAGACTACTCTTATTTTCATGCGTACCCCCATACTATTTAAGTTACTATCAATTTTGCCTCTGCCGTCACATTTGAAACGAAAAAAGTTTAAAAAACTACATTTTGTCCCCAAATTTCAAAAGAAAGATGCAGACCCACCATTTCCTACCAGCAAACCACCACCACCACCACCAACCACCACTTTAAGCCCTTCTATCTCCTTTATCATAACTCTATTTCGCCTAATTTTTATGTCATTGGATTCAGCTCACGGTTTAGTTTTCGTATCACATCTCACACATCTCATTCTTTCTCTTTTTGCATACTATCGGAGCTCCGAAAGTTGATAAAAAAATAAGACTTTTTCTTCTCGTTTTTGACTTTTTTTCGAGCAATCTTTTAGACTTCATATCTTTCTCGATTCTTGATGGTTCTACTTCATTCTTTCGCCATTATCTTCGCCTCACTTCTCACTTTGCCTTACACTACCTCGCTTTCTTACTTCTTTGTGTAATGGGTGATTTTGGTATGCCGAAAGTTGTCCAAAAAACTAATTTCAAAAATTTCAAAACATTCATCTTTTGTTTCTTTCTCCTCTATCTTCTTCATTCTTCTTCACTTATAGTATGATGTGGAACATGGTTCTAGGTGGTAACAGAACTGGTGATGGTGGTGGTAATGTAGTTCGGTGGCAGTGAAGTTGGTGGTTCGAGTAGTGATCTTCTTCTTCTTCTTCTTCTTCTTCTTCTTCAATTATCCATCTAAGTTGTTTCTTTATTATAGTGAGAAAGATGAAAGAAAACACAATTCAATAATCATAATATCATGTTTTCCACTGCAAAGAGATCTAGAGGGAGAGAGAGATGGCAGATATTGCTATGTTGGTTGTAAAGTAGTATGAGGGGAATGTGAAGAAATCAAGACAAAATGAAAATGGGTTTGAAAGTTGTAACACCCTGTCCCACATCGGAAGTTTGCATGGGTGATCTTGGGCATATATAGCACCACTACCTTGCTACTAAATAACTTGGACTTAAGCTTTTGGGTATTGTTGGTCGACTCACAAGTTATTTGGACCAGCAAGTAGTGGGGCGTTACAAATGGTATCAGAGCCGACCCATGCACACAACCATGTGGGCCACTTATTCTGGGCTGGCCACGAGCTTGTTGTGGTATTCTGATTGATTATAGACCCTCGCGAGGACGCGAGGATTTATAAGTGGGGGGAGTTTGTAACACCCTGTCCCACATCGGAAGTTTGCATGGGTGATCTTGGGCATATATAGCACCACTACCTTGCTACTAAATAACTTGGACTTAAGCTTTTGGGTATTGTTGGTCGACTCACAAGTTATTTGGACCAGCAAGTAGTGGGGCGTTACAAAAGTGATCAAGCGATCAACTTGTTTTCTACTGTATTTGTCTTAGTTCGTAATCGGAGGAGGCTACATGATGATGATGGGTCTTGGATCATGATAATGATGAAGAATTTTGGGGAAGAAGAGAAGAAGAAGAAAATTATAGAGCTATTCAATTTCAACAGGGTTGTTATTGAGATAGATTATTGACATGTATGTATATATATAGAAAGATAATATATATCTCTTCATCAATTTCATCACCTTCATCAACTTCACCAACATTACCACCCGAACCACCAATTTCACCGCCACCAAACTCCATTACTGCCACCATGAGCATTACCATCAGCACCACCTTACAACACCAAACCCACCGCCATCGCTGGACTGCCACCACCACGATTACCAGTTCTGTTACCACATAGAACCATGTTCTATATCATGTTATAAGTGAAGAAGAATGACAAAGATGGAGAAGAAAGAAACAAAAGATGAATGTTTTGAAATTTATGAAATTAATTTTCGGACAACTTTCGGCATACCAAAACCGCCCATTATATGAAGAAGTGAGAAGGCGAGGTAGTGTAGGACGAAGTAGGAAGTGAGGTGAAGAGAATGGTGAAAGAATGAAGTAGAACTGTCAAGAATCGAGAAAAATATGAAATCCGAAAGATGGCTCAAAGAAAATTTGAAAACGAGAAGAAAAGTTTTATTTTTTTTTATTATCAACTTTCAGAGCTCCAACAGTATGCAAAAAGAGGAAGAACGAGATGTGTGAGACGTGATACGAAAACTAGATCGTGAGTTGAATCCAACGACGTAAAAATGAGGCAAAATAGAGTTATGACGAAGGAGATAGAAGGGCTTGAAGTGGTGGTTGGTGGTGGTGGTTTGTTGGTAGGAAAGGGTGAGTTTGCATCTTTCTTTTGAAATTTGAGGCCAAAATGTAATTTTTTTTAACTTTTTCTGTTTCAATGTGAGGGCAGGGGAAAAATTGATAGTAACTTAAATAGTATCAGGGTACGCGTGAAAATAAAAGTAGTCTAGGGGGGTTATTGAAAATCGTGTAAAAATATAGGGGTATAAATGAAATTTGCTCTAATTTCTTATCCAAAGCACTAACAGTATTATCAATTGGACCAAATTGACATAAAATCTTAAATTAAGGATCAAAATTGAACTAATTGAAAGTATAGGGACCAAAATGACACAAGTAACAAACTGTAAGGGCTACCTGTGTAATTTACCCAAAACATAATTTTATGGTTATCCAATCAAGATTATTAAAGATTTACTTAAGAAAAATTTACTTATAAAATCCCATTTTGAGGAATAGTGATCCATTTAGTCTAAAGAATTTTCTTATAGACCAATTAATCACATTGATTTTGAAAAAGTAAATTTAATATATTATTTGAAAATTAGATTTACGGTTATACCCTTATTATTATTATTATTATTATTTTCTTTTGTGCTAAAAAGATAAGATATACAACCTATGGAAATCAAATTTGGGATGAATTTTTATATGAAAATCTTTTTTATTTGGAATGAGTTGAAATGTGAGATTCTTCAAATATTTCAAAATGAGTACAAAAATGACTTGAAATATGAAAATTTTCAAACATTTCAAAGGACGTGAGATTCTTCAAACATTTCAAAAGGAGTACAAAAACTCCTTAGTAAGCTTTGAGTAAATGTGTAATTTCAAACTTTCAAACTCCAATATAATATTTCAAAAAACACTCCTTAGTGTACTTTCCCAAACGTAACACTCTAATATAACACTTCAAAAAAACTCATTACCGTAACACTCCAATGTAACACACAAAAACTCTTTCGTGTAGTTTTTCTAAACATAACACTTCAATATAACATGAAAAAAAACTCCTTAGTGTGACACTTCAATGTAGCACTCTAAAAAAAACTCATTAGTGTACTTTTTTCAAACATAACACTCTAATATGACAGTACAAAAAAATCCTTAGTGTAGCACTCCAATGTAGCACACAAAAAAACTATTTAGCATACTTTTCTCAAATGTAATACTCCAATGTAACACTCTAAAAAAAGGATGTGGGATTTTTCAAATTATTCCAAAAAAAGATGTGGGATTTTTCAAACTGTTCCAAAAGGAGTATTAAAATTTCTAGTAAGTTTTAGGAAAATGTATAATTTTAACCTGTAAGTGTTACGTTTGGAAATAGTACACTAAAGAGTCTTTTAGTGTTATTTTGTGTGTTACATTCGAGTGCTTTATATTGGAGTGTTACGTTTGGGATTATATTAATTAGAGTGTTGCGTTTGGAAAAGGTATACCAATGAGTTGTTTTGTGTGTTAAATTAGAGTGTTACGTTTGGAAAAAGTATACTAAGATATTTTTTTAGAGTGTTACGTTATTACGTTTAGGAGAAGTAGATTAAAGAGTTTTTTAATATGTTATATTAGAGTGTTACGTTATTGGAGTATTACACTGGAGTGTTACGTTATTGTTCGTAATGTGGAATTTATTCCAGAAGGAGAAAAAATCCAAAACCTCTATAGTACGGATTACCCAAATGTGTAATTTCATATTTGGATAAACTTAATTTTATCAATGGGTAAGTGACTACCCTTTTGTGTAATTTCTACTTTGATGGGACCTTTGGATTCATAAGAAAAAAAGAAGTACTATAATGCCCCGAAATAAACCAACATAAATCTAATAGATCAACCCACCTCCACTAAACAATAATAATAATACTCCAATCATTTCACCATCAATCAATAAGTTTCATACAAAAGTTCCACATGCGAATTATACATTCAATGACATAGAAATACATAAATCTATAGCATGTAGAGCGTCATGTTCCAAAAACAGTAAAATGCCCTCATAGGCTTACAATTTCCAAGGCTTAAGTCTAGTTACACAAAAGCGGCTTCTCGGACCCATACATGAATAACCCTTGGCTAGCAATCAAATCATAACAAAACAGAGTCATCAGCTCTTCACAAAATGTATCCATGCTCTCAACTCGGCGGGATCACCACATCTTTTCCTGCACCAAATCCCATAGGGGTGAGCATAAGCCCAGTAGAGAATCCTTATAAAGTATATACAGTTATGCAAACTTCCAATGTTAAGTGTAAATGCAAATGCAAATGCCATGCAATGCCATTTTAAGGAAAGTTTCAGTTCAAGCTCTTCTTGAAAATCACCATGTTTCAATAACAGTTTGCAATCTCAACAAATTCCAAAACTTCCAATTTTAATCAATAGGGGTGATAAGTACGACTCAGGTAATCCCTAGGTTAGTGTCTGCAAGTAGGCTCAACAAGCACTACCAATAAACCCACTTTACAAGTTGCTAACCAGAAGGGAAGTGGTACCTCATCCGCTCGTGTTTTCGGTCTTTCACCCCAGACACTCAGGCCAACTTACCAACTTATCAAATTCATCTACACCTCCTAACCGAACTTACCAACGTATTTACCCCCATAACATTTGTAACACCCCCAAAATAATACAAATAATCCATTCTATAAGATCTATGAACATAATAGAAATGATATACTTCATTCATCGGGGTTTATATTACAACAGGTGTTACATGCATTATACATTCATAAATATTCATTCTGAATTTACAACATATAACATTTGTTAATAATAACAAAATGAATGCCTTACGAGCTTACACCTTTCTAAGACATAATTTGGTTACAACAAATGAGAGTCACAAGCTCTATACATATAAAGCCCTTGGCTTGAATAAATATTTAAACATAAAATAACAAAGAAGAGCCTCCAGCTCTTAAGTCGTCCCAAGCTACGTCCTTGGAGAAAACATATCACCAGTACCTGAAAATAGTTTCCCAAGTAGGGTGAGCCAAAACCCAGTAGAGATAGACTAACACAATATATGAGGTTTAACTAAGATATAAGTGCTAGATAAACGTTCCACATTCATAACCAACTTACATTCTTTCCATAATCATTCAATACTGATACCCATAACTCAATCCATTTCCATCTATTCAATTCATATAGATTCAATTAATTCCAAGTCAATTCATGAGACAAGTTCATTATTATCTAAACAATCCAAATGAGACTACAACTCAGTGATTCACAATTCAATACGACTATTATTCAAATACTTCAATTTTTCCATTTTACGGAATTTTCATCCGAGGGAATTGGCACCCATATGTGCACAAGATTTCAAGTGTTGCCATTTTACGGAATTTTCATCTGAGGGAATCGGCACCCATATATGTATAAGATTTCAAGTTTTTCCATTTTATGGAATTTTCATCCGAGAGAATCAGCACCCATATATGTATAAGATTTCAGGTCTTTCACCCGGGACACTCTGGCCAACTTAATTATAAATGGAGTCCATCCCCTATCTTCTCCCAAATAATGATACATATACAATGTATTTAAAAACATTATCATATACAACGACTATCCACAACACACTTTCAATATCTAAATCATACTGTAGACTACCCGGGAACTCCGCTCCACGCGCGAGGGCGTGAATTGTTGTTCTTAGCTACTACAGCTCGGACTCCTGTCACGGTTCTGAATCTAACCTCACAAAGTGCAATGTAAGACTGATGAATCACCAAAGAGTCCAAATTCGGTAAATCATTTTGGAAAATCAATTTTTATCAAAAAGCGCCAAACATGGGCTGCTTTGCCAGATTTCAGAGTCGCCACCTAAATATTTTATTTTGGAAAATTTAGGAAACCCTGACTCGTGCCTAAGGCCACGTGTCTGTCATCACCAAAGCTACCTCGGCTCGGGAACTTGGGTATGAGGGGAGAAGGTCATGAAATGAGCACCCCCGCTCGCCCGATCAAAGGATCGGCCTCTACTAACAAGATATGTTATTTTTGAAAACACATGTGTTCTTATTCCGGTTTATTAGCTATCTTACTACGTGATGCGCACAGCATACAAGTGTAGACTAAATCACTCAAGTTGGAACAAAATATCTCATGTTTGTTTGTGAAAATGGTTTGGAATTGCTACTTGCAAGTAGGCTAAGTCGTGGATTTGCCACCCTCAAGTGGGCTTAGAAAAACATGATTTGCCACTCTCAAGTGGGCTTAAAACTTGCATTTTGATGAATTATTCCAATTCGAGCAATAAAGCCTTCATCCACAGGCATTCATGCAATTAATCAATTAAGTAATTAGCCTCATGGCAAGCATGCTATCATGGCAACACTTATACGCATGCAAGGATGCTAAAGCATAAAAGCTTACCTAGTACTCCGAGCCAAAACAAAAGCTAGTTAGAAATTAATGCATGATCCTAGCTATACAAGATGCCTAATGCAACACATGAAAAATGCAACTAAAATACGCTCGGCTATTCTAAGATGTCATGTGAATGCAACTTGATAACATGTATTCAAATTGGTATTGAAATACAATGCAGTTTGTATGATGCACCGAGCCCGGTGCATGCAAGACAAATGAATGATGCACGCATGCATAGCATAAGGTATGCTAATTGGAATATGCCCTAAACTAACCATCAAAAGCTGGTAAATAAAAGGGAGAAAGACGTGGGGTTGGAAGACATTCACACACACACGCACATTTATTACAATAGTTGGCCCTCTCGACGGAGGGCCCGAATGAGTAAGCTAAGCTAATTAATCTAATTATTACAAAACAAATGAAATTAAACAATTAGCTAATCTAAGCTAATTAGTCACAAACCGGATTAATTAAACACCTTAATTAATCGAATACAATAATGACCAAGCTAACTGAGCTAAGCAAAATAGTTAGAAGGCCTCGGGACGAGGGATGCATGCATGGTCGACTTCGCTCGGAAATCCACTGCTGTGCCTCGTGATGCCTCTGTTAACATACTTTTGGACTTCTAAAAATTGTACCAACTTCTATGGTGCTTCTGATCCACCTTAGGAACCATCTGAGGGGTAGTCGGCCAAAAGGTATGGCCATCGGCCAGAGTTTATGACTATCGACCAATTTTGATAGTCGATCGGCAGCGTAAGTGGTTGATCGGCCATTGATTCCTGCAAATTCTCCCTTTTGCTACAACAGAGCACTAATAGAGGCATGGCAGTGTATTTGCAAGAAAATGTGTGTGCAACCACACTCCTTATCATGTCTAAAGCTCAAAGGAGTGCAGTGCTCGGCTCTCGAGCTATCAATCACGCATCTCAATGCGTGGTGGCCAAAGGGGCTGAGTTGCACAAATCAATGAATGCATGACAAACAAGACACTTGGACCATCATCTTATCATGGATAATCAAAGGCAATGGAGACGAAGGGAGATTGGCTCATTTCATCACTTCAAGTATGAAATGAGCTAATCCACTTTGTGTTCAAACACAACACCGTATTGAACACAATGCAATGCACACATACAACATGACATGCAAAACTCTCATGCTAACCTTGACATGTTAAGATGGTATGCAAGAATCTATCATGCAAACACTCATGCACAACATGTTAAGGGGCCAAGAACACTAAGGCTAATGAAGAGGAAAACACTATAAGCCTGCATCACAATGCTCAAATATCTAAACCAACTCAAAACAGAGTTACATCATACCCAAAACAGTGGAAAAACATGCTGAAATGGAGACTTCAAGGACTAGCCAAGCATGCATACATGTTAATGCAAGATTATGGCACAAGACACAACTCTTCAAAGGCATTGAAATGATGAAACATGGAGTACAATGGCATATGTCCCAACACTGAAATGTCATGCTAAATGACTTAAAATCATGCAAACAACTCATGTGATACATGTTGCGAGGCTTAAGCATCAAAGCTAGTGAAGTGTATTACACTAGAGGCATGCAAGACAATGTTCAAATAGCCAAACCAGCCCCAAACAAACCTTATGCAGGCCAAAACAGTAGCCAAAATGGACTGAGATGATGGCTTGAAAGGCAAGAAAATGGGGCTCATGCAATGGCTCACAAATAAGGCATAAAGGTACAACTCTCAAGAGCACTTAAAGAGTGGAAAACATGGAAGTGTAACAACACTATATGCTTTGAAATATCATTCTAAATGATGCTAAGGCATGCGAACATCACAAGTATAGCATGGTAGAGGCCTCAAAACTCAAGACTAGTCAAGGCATTTGCACTATAGCTATACAAAACATGAGTCATATGGCCAAGGCAACCCAAACCCTAAACCCAAAATAGTCCTAAAGCATGTTAAAACATTATCAAAAATGTGCTGGAATGGAGACAATACATGCTAAAATAATAGGCTACAACATCAAGCATGTAAGGCTAGCAAAGAGGATTTACACTATAAGTGCAATAAGCATGCAAGGGGTGACCAAGACAGCCAAAAACAAAGTTATGGCAGGTCTGAAAAGTCACAAAACTGAGCCTAAAAAAAGCCACAAAGAAGTAAAAACACATGCTCATTTGGTTGATCATCAACATATGCTAACAAGACAAGAGGAGGGGGGACCACCCCCTCCTATTTTGAGCCTCAAAATAGGTTTTCTACAACTAAAAATCCACTGGATTTTAGTGGCTAAAATTCCAAAAAGAAGTTGTTTGAAAAGCTTAAAAGTTAGCTCAAAAGGCCATACATGCCAAGGAGCAAAAAGGAGGAAACACCCCCTAGCCAAACGAGGCCTAAACCAATACTTTTAGGAAAAATAGAGGAAAAATAGAGGTTTTTGTAGTTCAATACTACCCCAAACACAGTCCAAAACAATGAAAAAAGGATGGTGAAGCAAGTGTGCAAAACAAGCTTGAAAGGGAGAAATGCTTACCCTTGAAGCACAGCAGCAAAAATGACCTCTTTCTTGGTTCAAATGACCCTCCAACAGCCTAAATATCAGTTTCAAGGGACCTCAACCCATAGATATGCAACTTTGATGAAGGATGCTTGGCAAACTAGTTGTATTTCTCTACTTCTATGCACTTCTATGTACAAAAGAGTAAGAGAGGGAGGCTCTAGAGAGAGAGGCAGAGATTAAAAACTCTAAAAATTGTAGAGAGAGAGGGAGTTTTAGTGAGAGAAGCTCTCAAACTTGCTCAAGAATTTCTCACCCTTGAATATGAGATATTTTGCTTCATATATAGCAATTCAAGAGCTTTTGGTCAAAAATATCTGAGTTGGGACAGCTGGAGCTTGCTGGAAACAGCTGGAGATGAAATATCTTCAAAAATTCTGAATTTGTGTCACTCTTGGCCGATCGGCCATCTTTAGTGCTGATTTTCTACTTGTGATGGCCGATCTGCTACTTTTTTGGCCGACTTCACACATTTGTGGCCGATAGCAAATTCTGCTCTGCAGGTCCAACTTCAAATGGGCATAACTCCTTCATATGGACTCCTTTTCATATCATTCTTGTGTGCAAATTGAAGCGCCGGAAGTAAGCTTTCCAATGGTGGCCGCTTCACATCAAAATTCCAAGTGTGAAAAATGTTATGCCTCTTTTAGTGAAGACTGCTTAGTTTCAGCTTAACCGGAATGATGCCCAACTTCAACCAATCATATCTCCCCCATCCGGACTCGGCTTTAGGAGATTCTTAAGTGTAAAATGAAGCCCCGAAAGTCTTCTTTCCAACAGTGGTGGCCTCATATCTTAAATCCAAGTGTATAGATAGATAGGCTTGATTTATCGAGGACCGCTCGACTCTCTCTTAGCGATTCATACCCAGTTTCTTCCTCAACTAGGATTCTTCCCTCCACTCCTCTTTTCTTCAACTTCAAACCCATAGAAAAGGTGTTTTGAAATATTTTTCAAAGATTTCATCTCTCTTTCATTCATTTCCACTTTGTCCTTGCTCGGTTTACTGAAAAACGCAACATTTAACAAAATGTGAGTGTTGGAACATCACAGAAACTTTATTTCAAAAATAATTTGAAAGAGAGGGTTTTAAGGTCTAAAAACCATCCAAAATAGCTTTGGTCCAAAATGGGGTGTAGGTTAGGATTTGACTCTCCTCTTGCCGAAGAAATCGAACCTTTGTCCTGCACATCTTTCATCACCAAGTAAACCATCAATAGCTCTCAAGTCTTAAGGGCAGTAAAAAATGAAGTGTCTACACATACCGTCATATTCAATGAGGTAAATTAAAAGATGGGTTTCAATTCACCTAATCCATATGCAGTTTCTACAACAATCATAGCTATCCTCCACCGATAGCCCAAATCAGATATTTCTATACAGATATACAATCTTCTAAACAGATAATTTATCAAATTCCCATAGGTGAGTGATTTAACAAATCCAACTACACCATTTATTCATACATCCTTCAAATTTCATATTTCTCATATCAATCTCATCATTTATACCATGTAATTTATTTAACTCAAATTAGGGCAAATTTTCCCCCTTTTCCAAATATTAACCCAAGGCCAAATTTTACCATTTTAACCTATATAACCTCATATTCAATACCCTATATATATATATATATATATATATATATATTTATGGAGCCCAATATAAAAATCGCTCTTTCAATTTTTGAATCCAAACCTTAGCTTCACCAAAACCTTCTCAAATCCCACAATTTATACATAACAACAAATAACTAAGTTGAAACCATAACAAAGTGTAGAATATCCCTACTTTAAGAGTAGAAGCTCAAAGGAGATGATAAAGAACTTCAAAAATGCCCCAAATTTGGTTTTGTTCAGATCAAGAGGAAGTCCACAAGATGCTCTAACTCCTTAACAAAGGGACTAGGGTTGAGAGATGCTTGGATCTTGAAGTATTTATAGAGATAGAGGATTTTAGAGAGAGAGAGTGCCGATTTAGGGTTTTGGGGGTGAAGAGATACAAAAATGTGATGTAGATAAGTTCTACTGTGAACTAATATATGCGATCTTCGCTCAAGCGAAAGAGTTGTCGCTCGAGCGACCAAACACAACAAGTGACCTCGCTCGAGCGTAGAATACATACCTTCAGGTATTTCACAAATGCACATGCTTGTTCAAGCGCAAGAAACCTCACTGGAGCGAAGGAACAAATAGCACAGTGATCGCTCGAGCGCAAGAAGGATCGCTAAAGTGCAAGAAGCCTCGCTTGAGCGAAGAACTTCATCTTTCTCAGAAATGCTGCATCTGGAAGGAAACCTGAGAACTCTTAATTCTCGCTCAAGGGAAAGAAACCTCGCTCGAGTGAAGAAGCAAATTATAGAAAGCTCGCTTGAGCGCAAGAAGCCTCACTCGAGCGAACAGACCAAAACCTGGGCAACAACCATCTAGACCAACTAGCAACCAACCTGTTCCAAACATACCCAACATATGCCAAAACTCAAATTCAAAGAGTTAAAGGAGGAAAACAAGACATGGATACTACAATCAACCATGGAACCTGAGTCCAGAATATAACAAAGGTTGGGTCAAATCGGAATTGCTATAACATTTCCAAAACTTTATTTCTCATTATCTTATTGTCAATGTAAATGATTTCAAATCTCAACATGCCAAAGCTAAATACTAATCTTGTAATAATCAATTAAATGAGCATGCAATGTAACAATCATGATCATTAGATAACATTTCTCCACATGGATTCATTATAACCAAACTTTCCACAATGCCTAGCATGTTATCTTTCATTTCGTTTAAATTCAACAACACTAAACACTTTTCACATTTCATGTTAAACCATCCCTTTATTGCTTCACAACTTTATCCACTATTCCAACTACAAGTATCCATTTCCACATTTCACATATCCCATGAAATTCATCTTCTCTACAATGGAAAAGGTATATTCAATTTCGTTCTTCCATTGTGACATATCTATAATTTACTAATTTCATAGGCTCTCATCATTTTTAAATCCATAAATTTGGGCCTTTAAATCAAGATTAGGCATCTCTTCACTTTTTGAAAGAACTCACACACACAAACATCCTTTTTCACATAATGAGAGTAAAACCCTCAAAGATCAACTTAGAAACATTTGAGATCTTAAACCCTCTTTTTAAAAATTTCTACATTCTTGAGCTAAATCGAACTTTCAAAAGGACCTCAAGAGAACTTTAAAATCAACCATAATCTTGCAAACATGTATATATAACTCAAGGAAATCCCTACCTCAAGGTTTGATGAAGATAGGAAGATGAAACCCTAGAAATCAAAAATGTCCAAACTTAATCTCCACCGTACACAATGTAGCTCTAGCTTTGATGTTCAAGACTTGTGAGAGAAGATGGATCTAAACCCAAAGGATTGCAAGAAATCAATGGTTTTAGGTGTTTGTTGGAAGTTTTTAGAGAGAAGGAGCAAAAATGACTTTTAGAGTGAGAGGGGAGGGTTAGAAAATGATACAAATTCGGCAAAAATGAGATAAAAAAAATAGAGTTTTCAGACTGCCAGCGTCCCACACGTGCGGCACGTGCCCCTGCATGTGCGGAGCCTTTTTCCCACATGTGCAGCCCTCATCCTCGCACATGCGGCCACCTCCTTCCGCCCCTCACACCGCACCTGCTTATTAGACAGTATGCAACTCTCCAAAACTCTTCCCTTCCACACGTGCGACCTCCTTCCCCCGCACGTACGGCCCAATTTGGCATGTGCGGCCCTGGGCCCCCGCACATGTGGCCCTGGCACAGCAACCCAAAAATTTGTTTGTTCACTCCTGGATGCTCCAGACTCGGCTGTGCACCCTCCGAAACAAGTGAAAGTCAACACCGAATAAACAAGAACAAGAATTTATTTGAGAAACAACTTCCGGACACTACAAACCCAAATGATTAACAAGACTCCAAGTGAAACCCGACACACTAGCGTGGCAAAACCGAGGTTAAACAAAAGAAATGAGACGGTTAACAAACCAGGTCATCAGAAGTACTAAACAATTCATAAGATCACATTTTAGGATTTATTGGTATTTCACCCTTTACTACCCTTTACTTTAAGCTTATAGACAATATTATGGAATTTATTAATAAAATCAAGCTAATGACATTGAGGAAAGACTTGCACGCTATGTTTTCTAATACTCAAAGACAAAAATTCCAAGTAATTTAAGTAATTATTTGCTAAGTAGTTGTTTACTTAAAATTATGCTTTTATAAGAATTAGATTATGCATCATTTTTAAAAAATAAATCTTGTAATCAAGATCACAAAAGACTTACAAATAGTTTTAGCGAAGGGTTAATTATTAATGTAGAACAAGTAGTTAATAATTTTTTAACAATTTGATGAGTAAAGATTAAATAAAAAGTTAAATTGAGAGTAAAAATGTAACTTTTGTGATGAGCTTGGAATCCTCCCAAATTTCGTATCTTTCTTGTGGATTTTAAATGTTTTTCGTCTACTAGAACGATATCTAGCCTTATGTAATATCTTTCACTGTGAACACAATACATTTTCACTTAGTTCCTTTACTTTAAATTGTAACAAGCAAATTCTTGAACTTTAAGTTAAGTTTCAATGTTACTCTTCCATCCACCGGCATTAATAAATTTGATAAACAAATTGACATATGAGCCACACATGATATTTTCTTGTCATATGTCTACACATCACCAAAACCTTATTTTGAACATTTCACTTTTAATTTTGTCCTAATGCTACATGTAAGTTAATTATAACGTGTCTCATTAATATCAGATCGATGGAAAAATATATAGAAACTTGTTGAGATTAAATGTCATAAAAAAATACTAGGTAAACTACACTTTGCGCCCCTACGCTTTGCATCAAATCTCACTTTGGTCTCTATATGTAAAATCATGATAGTTAACCACTCGCACTTCTAGTCAAGTCCCACTTTGGTCCCTACACAAAGTCAATGTCCCTCTTTTGTTACTTCATTTTCAAATCTTTAACAAAATCCAGTCTTGTGACAAAAATATGACTACGAATATTTCCCACCAATACACTTTTCCCTAAGTGAAAAGCACATGAGAATTATATAATACAATATATATATATATATATATATATATGTTCGTATGGAAAAATGTGGGATGAAAATGCAAGAAAATAGAGCTTTTGAAATAATAAAAATGCGACAAAGAAATTAAAGAGAAAGAAAGATGAATACATAGAAGACTGTGTTACCATAAAAAACAGAGTTTCGTGATTCTAATTTATGCAAAATCCTAATTCATCTTCTTAATTGTTTACAATCTATGGTTTGTTTTAGCCTAATACAGTAATATTTTGATGTAAATTTTGGGATAAAGTATGTATTGATAGAAAAATATAGATGATTTTTCTTTCTTACTCTATGTAGACACCCTATTTTTGACAGTCCTCAAGAGTTGGATATTCTTGCAGGTACATCCGGTGACAAGTTTGAGTGCTCGTCGAGAAATCACATTTCGCGGCGGAACGTCACAAGTTTAGGCTTTCCAAACCCTATATCCTTTCTACCCTATTTTTGGACTATGCTTTGGTCCTTTCAGCATGCTTCTCTTGGTGCACTGCCAGCCATGAAATGGCACTATCGGCCATGCACTTTGGCTTACCCGCCATTAATGAGGCCTACCGGTAGTCAATGAGCCCCTGTCGGCCATCACTGATGGCCGGCTGGCCACCAGTGCACTAATAGATATTTTTCTGATATTTTTGACAGCTGTTTGCATAGATTGGCCCATCTGCTTGCACGTGGATGGCTAGATTTCCTTGGATAGCTTTTGTATCCTCTATATATATGAGCCATCCTCTTGCACGTGGAGGGGACACAAAATTTTCAGAGCAAAAATTCTGCCTCTCTCTCTCTACTTGTTTTGTGCTTAGAATTGAGATTTCTCTACATATTTGCACTAAGGCCCTTAGTCAAATACCTTCATCTTGTTGCTGAGGTGCTTAGAGGTCATATTTGAGCTCTAAAAGCTAGTTTTGGGCTCAGAAATTGTGCTGTTGTTGCTATGCTTCAAGGGTAAGGCCCTAGCCTCTTTAAAGCTTTGTCTTAGTTGCTTGTTTGGCCACGTTTGCATGCTGTTTTTGGCCTAGTTGTCAACTAAAAAAACCTCTATTTTTAAGTGTTAAAAATGGTAGTTTGAGGCCCTTTTGGAGTTAGGGGTGGTCCACCATCTTTTGTAGCTTATTTGCTAAGCTTTTGTGCTATCTTTTAAAGTTTTTCAAACAACTTCTTTTTGGCCTTTTAACCACTGAAATCTAGGGGATTTTCAGTGGCAAAAAGTTTGTTTTGAGGTCCAAAATAGGAGGGGGTGGCCTCCACTCCTTGTCTCTTGTTTGCATGTGTTGATGGCTTAGTAGTTGAGCATGCTTTTCTACTATTTTGTAGCTTAGTTCAAGCATGTTTTTGGATTTATTTTGACATGCTTAAACTCTGTTTTTGGCTGGTTTGGCCACTTGTTGCTTGCATCTTGCACTTGTAGTGCAATCATGCTTACTAGCTTAGCACACTTGATGTTTTAGCCTATCATTTTATTTTGTGTTAGCTTGACTCCAACATGTTTTTGGCTCTAATTTAGCATGCTTTAACTCTATTTTGAGTGGTCTTGGTACTTTGAGGCTTGCTTTGTATGGCTATAGTATAGTTGGCTTCACTAGCTTTGAGTTTTGAAGCCTCTAGCATGCTTTGCTTGGGTTGTTTGCATGCCATAACATCATTTAGCATGCAATTTCAGAGCATATGTCATTGTCAAACTCTCACATATTCCACTCTTTCATTACTTTTGAGAGTTGTGCTTTGTGTCTTGTTTGTGAGCCAACATGCGAGCATGTTTTTCTTGCCTTTTGTGCCAAAGTTTTAGCATATTTAGGCCACTATTTTGGCATGATTTAGCTCTATCCAGAGTTGGTTTGGCCATTTGAGTTTGATATTGCATGCCTCTAGTGTAATGCCTATCACTAGTTTCAATGCCTTTGGCCCTTAACGTGTTGTGCATGCGTTGCTTGCATGGTTTAGTGTCTTTAGCATCCTATTTCAGCACTAAAATATTTGCCATATCACTTTGTTCTTCACTTGTTACTTTGCTTTGAAAGTGGTCTTGAGCCCTTTGTTGGCTTGAGTGTGGAATTGAGGCTCTCATGCCTAATGGTACGATTCCTTCGGGAGTTCATTACCAACGGCATGAGACCTGCTTAGGCCATCTTTCCAATTAGAGGACAATCGCATTGGACTTAATCGGTTAAAGGACTAGTCGGTAAGCTAAAATGTGTAAACAAAATGAATCAAGCAAAACATGACCAATATAAGTATGTTGTGTTTGCATTGCATTGTGTTCAATCGGACGTTATATTGAACACAAGGTAGATTGGTCCATTTCATACTCAAAGTGATGAAATGAGCCAATATCCTTGGTCTCCATTGCCTTTGATTATTCATGAGAAGGTAGTGGTCTAGTGTCTTGTTTTTGTGCATTTATTGAAAGTATACAAGTTGGATTCTTGGCCATCATGCATAAAAAATGCTTGATTGATGGTTTTGGATCCAATGGCCCTTTTCCTTTGATGTTTTGAGATGATAAGGAGAGGGTGCAGTACAGACATGTCCTAGAAAAACCCTCCTTTTTCCTCTGTGTATGCTCTGTTACAGTTTGGTGAACTAGCACACCAGTGGCCTGCAGTGCTTTATTGGTGGCCGGCAGTGCTTCATTGTTGGTCGGCAGCACACACTCTTGGCCGACAGATGGCCGGCAGCAAGCCCTGATGGCCGGCAGGCCATTGGTGCATTCCTCAGTAATGAGTTGGTAAGGCAAAGCAGAAAGTTCTTGGAAACACCCTACAAACAGAGCCTCTCAAGAGCAAACCAAAGAGCTTTTCAGGGCGAGAAACCGAGTGCATGCATGTTCAACTCCTTAAAGTAGAGCTGAAGTAGTATAGTTTAATGCTTTACTTGTTAGTTAGCATTGATTTTGTAATTTAATTAATTAGTGTGCTAATTAGTTAAGTGTTGTAATAATTAGTAAGTAGTTTACAAGTTATTCATTTGTTTTGTAATAATCAGTCTAATTAGTTTAATTAGATTGGTTAGCTTAGATTAGCTTAGCTTATTCATTCGGAACCTCCTTCGCGAGGGCGTAATGTTGTAATAAGTGTACGTGCGCGTGTGCATGTCTTCCAACCCGTGTCTTTCTCCTTTTTATTTAACCACTTTCGATGGTTAAATTAGGGCATATTTTAATTAGCATACTTTTTGCTTGCATGCGTGCATCATTCATTTGTCTTGCATGCACCGGGCTCGGCGCATCATTCAAACTGCATCGTATTTCAATACTTATTTGAATACGTGTTTCAAAGCATGCTATCAAAGTGTTGCAAATCATATGTCATATTAGCAGCCGAGCCTATTAATCGCATTACTGCATGTGTTGCATTAGTCATTTAACATAGTTAGGAATCATGCATTTTTCTAATCTTGTTTTCTTTCCTAGCTTGGAGTACTAGGCAAGCTTTTACGCTTTAGCATACTTGTATGAGTGCGAGTGTTGCCATGTTTCGCATGCTTGCCATGAGGCTATGTACTTAATTGATAAACTGCATGAATGCCTGTGGATGAAGGCTTTGTTGCTTGAATTGGGACAATTCAATGAATGAATGTTTTAAGCCCACTTTGCGAAGTGGCAAATCATGTTTTAAGCGCATCATGCTTGATGGCAAATCCGCGCTTTAGCTCACTTGAGAGTGGCATTTTCAAACCATTTTCGAAAACAAAACATAAGTTGATTTGTTCCAAGTCTTGTGACTTAGTCTATACTTGTATGTTGTGCGCATCAGTTAGCTAATAATTGGAATAAGAACACATGTGTTTATAAAAACAACATATCATGTTTAGTATAGTCCGATCCTTTGATCGGGCGAGGGGGGGTGCTCATTTCAGGACCTTCCCCTCTCGTACCCAAGTTCCCGAGCCGAGGCAACTTTGGTGATGACGGACATGTGGCCTTTGGCACGAGTCAGGGTTTCTTAAATTTTCCAAAAATAAAATATTTAGGTGGCGACTCTGTAATTTGGCAAAGCAGTCCAATTTTGGCATTATTTGATTCGAAAGTCGATTTTCCAAAAAGATTTGCCGGATTGGACTCTTTGGTGTTTATCAGTCTCACATTGCACTTTGTGAGATTAGATTCAGAACCGTGACAGGAGTCTGAACTGTGTGACCAATTCGATGTTCTCCGAAAGGTGGGCGCGAAGAAAGTCGAGTCCACAGTTTCTGGCGACTCTGCTGGGGATTTAGAGAACTTGACTCGAACATCATGATATGTTGTTTTGTTTACACTTATGTGTTTCTTCGCATTGCATTTGCATAGGTGCGCCTAAGTCACAGTGTTTGCCATATGCTATTCCTGAACGGTTTACCGAAGGCTTACTTAGAAAAGCGTGCCATAAGGTTGACTAGTTGCGGGCTCTGCCACAATGGGAACACAAACCTTGGATCTGGACTACCGCTGTACCGTTTGATCCTCCTTTCACTTCTCGGTGTTAGGAGTGAGAGGTATATTTAGTGGTCATGCTGAGGCATCCTTTTTGACCATTTGACCTAGTTACATATCGGAAGCCTTAGAGACCGTTCCAAACTAGGACGAGTTGCTTACCCAAATGCAGGATTGTGCGAAACCATGTGTATGCATAGTGAAACCTCTAGTTCCTGACGAAAATAGGACAGGAAAACCCTACCCCATCATAGGGGTGTTTTGGCTCTCACTTGCTTGATATGTGCTGTTAGGGTGTGTCTCTACAGAATGTATGTATCAGTTACAAGTCTGGGTATCAGTCTGAGGACATCAGTGCCTGAGGATATCCGTTTTGGGCAGAAATTTGAGGGGGCAAAAATCAGTGTTTGAGTGCAGATTGTCCAGCTTATGATATCAACTGTGTGTTGTCCTTATCAAAGCCGAGGTATTGTCCATTTTCTAATTTTTGTTTCCTTTTTGCTTTATTTTCTTTTTGTAGGGTAGTATTTCATCATTGCTTCCGACGAGGCAGATACACTCCGAGCACTCTGGACCAGAGTTAGGAGGATTCACTGATCTGAGGATCTTATTGACGGACAACCAGTGCTTGCTTCATTACCCCCGGTTATGAGACTAAGGGCAGTCAAGCATAGATCATCGGTACAGCAGTCATCGACTCAGCGGTCGTTATCTACTTCACCTGTGCATAGTTGGATCCAGATTCCCGCTTTTACCTTAGAGGGAGAGTATACACCTGTTCAGATAGATCAACACCTTACAGACAGTATGGAGGAAATGATGCGTTAACTCCAGCTAACTATAGAGGCCATACAACGAGATACTGCTCACCAAGTGGAGGTTACCGCTCGTCAAACAGAGGTTGTAGCCTAGCAGGCCGAGCTGATTTCTAGGCTTTAACAGCAGCAGCAACCACAACAAGCCGGGGCATTTGCTTCGCACCCACCCCCACCTAGGGTTCCAATACGCGGGGATACAACCAACGTCCAGGAGAATACAGACATTCCAGTGGGGCTAGTCCCACTTCAGATCTCCAAGGCACCAGCTTATGCAACAGAGTCATCGTTTGAGTTTGAGATCGATCCAACTGCTCTGAAAGTCAGTAAGCTCAAGAAGTTGTTCAAGCGGGCTCAGGGAGTTAACTCGATCCCGGACATAGAGGACGGCTACACAGACTCGGCAGTGACATTGCTGGACAGATTCAAAATGCCTCACATAGACTTCTTCGATGGTTCAAGCGACCCCATGGTCCATTTGAGGTTGTTTTCAGATATTCTATCGCCGGTAGGCCTGACTAGACTCCAAAAGTTATCCCTTTTTGGTCGGACCTTATTGGGTATTGCGGTTATCTGGTACGCTAAACTAGAGGATTTAGTGAAAAGGAGCTGGGAGGAGATGGCCGAGGCCTTTGTCGCCCAATATTCTTACAACACCCAAATTGAGGTCACAACCCGTGATCTCGAGGTGACCAGGTAAGAG
Organism: Camellia sinensis; assembly: GCF_055761805.1. Classification (NCBI taxonomy): domain Eukaryota; kingdom Viridiplantae; phylum Streptophyta; class Magnoliopsida; order Ericales; family Theaceae; genus Camellia; species Camellia sinensis. The sequence continues at coordinate 70,580,202 of NC_138972.1, forward strand.
CCAAAGGAGGGCTTCTCTGACTTTGTCACTCGATAACGGGCCAAGGCCTCCATGATGACAACTCGACCACTCGAAAAGGGTCAGATAAGGATGGTTGTGCGCAACCTGCAACCCAAGCTGATGCAAAAGATGATTGTCTTACCCCTACCAACCTTTGCAGATCTTCATGAGATTGGGGTACAGATAGAAGATGCCATGAAGCTAGGTCTGATTGACCAGGAAAAGGACCAGCCCAAGAGGACCTTTACACGCAGTTCAAATGCAGCTACGAGTAGCACTGTAGCTGCGAGGGCTTCTGATGTGGGGATGGTTACCACCACGCCAAAAACAGCCACACCCTTCACCGATGCGTCCGGAACTACCTCACAACCAGCAGAATATCCACCTCGGGGCCAGAGGACTTTCACCCCATTCTATATGTCTCTGTCAGCAGCCTTGAGGGTCCTGATCAGAAAGGGGCATCTGATGCCCCTGGAGCCATGCCCATCGCCAGATCCCTTCCCTCCATCACATAACCTGGCCAAGTATTGCTCCTTTCATTGGCAGCATGGTCACGACACCGACCAATGCTTTAGACTCCGTCATGAGATTCAGGATCTCACTGATAATAGAGTGATAGCACCTCTTGAGAAGCCAATGTCACTACCAACCCTCTTTCTCCGCATAACAACCCCCTTCCTCCACCCAGGCAAGTAAACCTGATCCAAACAATGACCGTCCCATACGACCCCAGCATATACATAACCCCTTCCCATCTGCTTAAGCCGATGCCGTTCATCCCAAAAAGCACAGACTTGTGCATGGTGAACACGTCCTTACCCCAACCTGAACCCGTGGTGATGGTTGTGGCTGTAGAAGGTATGCCTGAGGGCCCTGTGAGCTTAATTGAGAAAGCATACAACCCGTGTGGTTATATTGTGCCTGTTGATCAGGCCAGGCCAGAAGTGGTATTGCCAAGTGGGACAGAGGTTGATGTAGCTCGAGAGGACGGGCCGAGCCAAGGCTTGGATGATCTAGCGGAGCTTGAGGAGGACATCGCTAATCTGTAGTTCCTTGATGAACAAGATCTGGGGGATGTAAGCATTAATTGGTTTGACCTGAATGGATCAACAGACAATGCAGGGTGGCTTAGTGATGAGCTAGATGTTGTTGAGGTGCTTGAACCAAAGCAAGGTCAGCCAGAAACAGGATCGTCTGCAACGGCCGGAACAGTCGAGAACAGAAGGGAATTGCTGGAGAGCACTGGTACGAAGAATTTTGCTCAGGAATCAGGTAATATGTGTACAGTTGATACAGAGCAGGAAGCCGGACTGAAGCGGTCTGAACAGGAAGGAACTGAGATTGAACAGAGGGCTAGAAAAGCCAAGGGTCCTGTGGGGACAGAATGTGTTGTGAACACAGGAACAACTATAACGGAACTGGACAGCTGCCTGTCGGTTGCCGAAGGGATGTGGTGGGAAAACGATGATTTGCGTCTTGCCCACACTGATGAGGACTGGAGGCGGAACCTACCGGACAACACATGGTATGCCGAGGAGGTTGACCACATGATGCGGAGTGGGCGGTACTTCAAACCCCCACATTTGGACCAACCTGAAGCTTCGGACAAGGAAGCCGAGAAACAAAAAGACAAACTGTTAGAGGAGGAAGTTGTACTGAAGCAGCTGAAGAAAATTTAAGCAGACATCTCCATCTGGGGGACTGCTTATGGGCTCAAGGGTGCATAGACAAGCCGTCCTGTTAGCAATGAACAAGGCTAAGCTTTCAATTGATACAACTCTCAAACAGTTAGTGGGATTGGTTTTCCTGGGTGGAACTTCACCAACTTTGACTTTCACAGACAAAGAATTACCGTCTGAGGGCTCTGATCACAACAAGCCACTTTACACCTCTGTGGAGTGTAAAGAGAAATGGATACCGGTTGTCCCGGTTGATACGAGATCTGCAATCAATGTATGTCTGTCGTGAACGGTGTATGCTATCGGGTTGAAGCCCGCAGATTTCGCACCAACAGCCTAGGTGATCCGGGCTTATGATAACACAAGTCGGGAAGTAATGGGGACAGTACGGGTTAGAACTCAGGTTGGCTGGGCATAACAGGACATCGAATTCCATGTACTGAATGTTCCGGTGACCTTTAATTTGCTCATTGGGCGGCCGTGGCTACACCAGGTGAAGGTTGTCTCTTCCACTTTACATCAAATGCTGAAGTACCCCCATGGGAAGGGGGTAGCAATTGTTTTTGGGAACTCTTCCATACATCCGCCACCAGAGGTTTCTACACCGGTCCAAGAAATTGAGCATGGCAAGGAGGATGTCTTTCTATCTGGGTTCACCTTGGTTGAGGCCCGGGTGGTGCAAGATATTTTGGCTATTGATGAGGAGCTGTATGATTGTCAAGTCCAAGGAAAGGAAGGGCCATTACACCACCTTGAAGAAATTTTTCCAACAGATCAGAGAATTTTGATTGTAACTGAATCCTCATAAATGTACTTTTGGTGTCATAACAGGGAAAATGCTGGGGTTCTTGATTACGCAGAGGGGCATTAAGGTCGATCCTTCCAAATTAAGGCCATCTTAGAAATGCCACCACTAAGGACTAAAAAGGAGGTACGAGGCTTTCTGGGTAAAGTGCAATTCAAAAGACAGTTTATTGCAAAATTAACCTTGACTTGTAAACCACTGTTTGGTCTTCTGAAGAAAGGAAATAAATTCCAGTGGGATGATCGATGCCAGGTTGCTTTTGAACAGATCAAGCAGTATCTACAGAATCCACCCGTGTTGTCACTGCCAGAGCCGGGAAAACCATTGATTTTGTACCTATCAGTGACCGATACGACGATGGGCTGCATGCTTGCACATGAATTTGAGGATAAAGTGGAGAAGGCTATCTACTACCTGAGCAAGAAAATGTTGGAATATGAGACCCGTTACACTTCGCTTGAGAAGGCTTGTTTGGCCTTGGTATGGGCTACCAGGAAGCTGAGGCACTACTTGTTAGCTCACTCTATAATTCTAGTTTCGAGATTAGATCCTATCAAGCATCTCTTTGAGAAACCAGCGCTTACGGGTAGGCTAGCCCGTTGGTTGCTTATTCTCTCCGAATTTGATTTGAAGTATGTGACGCACAAGTCAGTGAAAGGGAGAGCGGTAGCGGAGTTCCTAGCTGATCACCCAGTGGACGGGGATGAAGCAGTAGAATATTTGTTCCCAGATAAGGCCATTCTACAGCTTGGAGAAGAGGTCTGGACTATGTACTTTGACGGAGCGTTAAACCAGTACGGGTATGGGATAGGGGTGTTGCTGATAGCACCTGACAGTTCCCACATACCCTTAGCTTTCAAACTCCGGTTCAAAGTATCGAATAATGAAGCAGAGTATGAGACATGTATCACTGGCTTAGAAGGCGCCCTGGAACTAGGGGCAAAATGGTTGGACGTCATCGGAGACTCGAACCTAGTTGTGTCTCAAACGAAAGGAGATTGGAAGGTTAAGGAAGAAATGATGAAAATCTATCACCAAACTTTGAACGTGCTAATTTCTAGGTTTGAGAAGTTAACCTTTACATATCTGTTAAGAGAGAATAACAGGTTTGCAGACGCTTTATCAACTCTATCTTCTATGATAGACATCCCTTTGGGAGTCTGGATGCGTCCGATCATCATTGAACAGAGGTATGTGCCGACTTACGAGCTGATTGCCACTATTGATGAAGTACAAAATCAGAACCCCTAGTACCATGATATCTGGAACTTCTTGGAAAATAAGGCTTATCCACTAGGGGCAAATGCTAAAGACAAAAGGGCAATTCGGTGAATGGCTGCTCAGTTCATCATCTGCGGAGGTAAATTGTACAAAAGGGGCCATCTGGGAATGCATAAACTGTATGTTAATGCTGAAGAGTCGAAGCGCCTGACGGAGGCCATCCACAGAGGAGAGTGCAGATCGCACATGAGCAGGGTGATGCTAGCTTGAAAAATTCTCAGACAGGGTTACTACTGTTTAACCATGGAGGAGGATTGTATTGGCTTTGTTCGGCAATGCCACAAATGCCAGATCCATGCGAATCGCATGAACATTCCGCTGCCAATGCTATACAACATGACTTCGCCATGGTCGTTTTCAGTCTGGGGGATTGATGTTATTGGGGTAGTCACTCTGAAGGGGTCAAACGGGCATAAGTACATCCTGGTAGCAATAGATTACTTTACAAAGTGGGTCGAGGCCCAATCCTATACAGTGCTGAAAGCATCTCATGTAGCCAAGTTCATCAGTAACAACATCATCTATCGTTGTGGGGTCCCGAATGAGATTATTTCAGATAATGGTTCCCACTTCAAGAAGGAAGTGATTGACTTGTTGGAGAAATACAACGTGGCTTTTCATAAGTCCTCCACCTATCGGCCGCAAACCAACGGAGCTGTTGAGGCCGCCAAAAAGAATATCAAGCACATTTTGCAGAAGATGGTGGAAACCTACAAGGACTGGCCAGATAAGCTGCCATTTGTTCTTTGGGGCTACTGGACATCGATCCGCACTTCTACTGGGGCAACTCCATATTCCTTGGTTTATGGGATGGAGGCTGTTCTTCTGATCGAGGTTGAAGTACCGTCGCAGTGAGTGATGGCTAAGTGCCAAATAGCGGAAGCAGATTGGCAGCAAAGCAGGTTTGAAAAACTTATGTTGTTTGATGAGAGAAGGCTGAAAGTATTGTATCACGTCCAAGGTTATCAACGAAGAATTGCTAGGGCTTTTAACAAGAAGGTTAGGTCCAGGAATTTGAAAGAGGGGGATCTAGTGCTTAAAGACAACCAAGCTCCCATCCACAACCCTAGGGGCAAGTTCAGACCTAATTGGATTGGCCCTTACATCATCAAGTCAATCTGGTCGGGTAGAGCTGTCATTCTTATGGACCTAGATGGCCTTGAGTTCTCCCAACCGATCAACATAGACAAGTTGAAGAAATACTATCCTTGAGAGGCTTGCCAGGCCGAAAACTAGAAAGGGCGACCTAGGCAAAAGTTAGAGCACAAAAAATTTGAAATAAGAAAAGTTGAGCTCGCAAGATTGAAAACCCAAAAAGGGCGGCCCTGGCAAAAGTTAGAGCATAAAAAGAGATTGTTAATACACGAGTGAACCTGAATCGAACTACGTAAGGCTTGATTCCCATCTTCGAGATACGTAGGCAACTTCATTATGAAGTCCAGCCATAAACACTTCTAGATCAACTCTGTCTATGTGATTGTTTTGGTCATCTTTATCTTCTTGAATCCAAGAGTTTGGTTGTGTGATACCCCTGTTCCGTAATACGTTAATTGGTCCTTAATATGAGTATGATGATGTGTCTAATATGATTTTATGTGCCATTTTGTGAATATATGTGATTTCGAAGTTCTATCTGTTCACCGTAAGAATATCTGTTTGAATAATCTGCTTTGGAAATTAAATTGAAGGCCTAATCGGCCACAGAACCCGAAATTGATTATGCCATTGTGATTGGCATAATTTTTAGAGCCTATGGTGAAATTTAATTAGAAATTGATTCTGGTCAGATTAAATTGATTCATTTAATGGCATTGTGCTCAAATTGTTTAATATTTTTAAATTGGGACTTAGTGGGATTTGTTGGATAGGAGCATTACACCCCAATTCCTTTCTTTCTTGTTTTTTGATTGACCTTGGACTCAAAACCAGAGGAAGGGCTGGTTATAGAGAGAGAAAGGGAGAGACTTGTGTAATTTGGGCTCAAGACTTGGGAATTTGAAGATTAAGCTCAAGATTTGGCTAGAACTTGGGTGTTTAAGGCTCCTAGGTGAGTAATTATCCCTTGAATCATGGATTCTTGTTTGCTATTTGTAAATTTAGAGTTGAACAAGGAGAAAGAGCATAAGTTGGGTTAATTTTGTTGGATTGAAGCTTAATATGTGCATGCATGTAGGAAATTACCTTGAAATTGCATGTTTGAGCACAAATATGTATAATCCATGTGAAATGTTAAAGGAAACTCATGTTTTGACCACCTCTTCACCAAATGAGTTGAGAATGGTGAGCATCTCCCACATGCATGTACAAATTATGGGAGAGTAAGTCTTGAATGTTTGAATTTGAGCATGTTGGTGATGAGTTTGACATATTTTGGGGCATACATGTAAATTATTTGTGAATTGAGCTTCATTGGGTTGTGATTTAAGGTTTACATCATGTTAGTATAATTATATTTGAGAATTGAGCCATAACATGCATGATTTGTTGGTTGAAAATTGAATTGGAGCTCAAGAACTCAATCTGGAAAACCCAGATTTTTTATGTCCGCTCGAGCGGGTTAAGTTCCGCTCGAGCGGGAAAATCGTGCTCCTAGCACTTTTTGCAGACATGGTTCCTGCTCGAGCGGGGAAGTTGACGCTCGAGCGGGGAGCCATGTAGACAGGCCATCCGCTCAAGCGGCAGAGTTAACACCCGAGCGTGATTTTGATGTAACCAATATTTTTGCAGGCCTTAAGTGTCCGCTCGAGCGGGGAAGTCCACGCTCGAGCGGGGACCTTATTTTCTGAAATTTTGAAATTACATTATGTGTTTTGTTTTCCGTTCTCTTCCACTTGGAAACACTCTTAGGCATGCATTGAGCATTGTAAATGAGTTAACGAGATAAGAATAAAGCCTAAAGAGGAATATGTGAATTAAAGAACGGATTGAACTGTTAGTGACCCTTTTGTGTTCATGAAATGTGTAGGGTCAAGCTCCAGGGAAAATCCACAAGCCGATCACTGTGAGTAATATCAATATTTGAAAGCTTAGCAATGTCCAACTGTTTATTCCCTTATAAGCTTTATGAGTTGCTAATTGGGATTGTGGACAAAAGCCTGACATGAACGAATGAATGGACCGAAGGTCGTTTCGATATGAATAAATGGACCGAAGGTTGTTTTGATAGAAATAAATGGACCTAAGGTCGTTTTGACATAAATGAGTGGGCCGAAGGCCGTTTTGACACGAATATATGGGTCGAAGGCCGTTTTGACGTAAACGAATGGACCGGAGGTTGTTTTGATAGAAATAAATGGACCTAAGGTCGTTTTGACATAAATGAGTGGGCCGAAGGCCATTTTGACGTAAACGAATGGACCGAAAGTCGTTTTGACAGAAATGAATGGACCGAAGGTCATTTTGATAGAAATGAGTGGACCGAAGGTCGTTTGGACATGTAAGAATGGACCTAAGGTCGTTTTGACATGAATGAGTGGGCCGAAGGCCGTTTTGACACGAATGTATGGGCTGAAGGCCGTTTTGACGTAAACGAATGGGCCAAAGGCCATTTTGACAGAAATGAATGGGCCGAAGGCCGTTTTGACGTAAATGAATGGACCGAAGGCCGTTTTGACATGAATGGAAATCTGAATGGGCCAAAGGCCAGAATGTTTGGAACTACAGTCACTTGATTTGAATTTCGTATAGTTATATATATATATATATGTTAAATAGAAATATGAATTGGGCCCAAGGTCGTTTGGAACATGTTATTCTACATTTTTATGTAACTTCTGTATTTGATTTGATATTATTCACTGGGTTTTCGCTCACGCTCATTCATGTGTTTGTAGGTGAGCCAAGAGAAGTCCAGACCTAGTCTCAGTGAAGTCTGTATGGAACAACAAAGGTTTTGAGAGAGTCAGCCCTTGTGTCTCACGCATGAGACTTGTCTTTGCCCTTTTGTTATGTATTTACATTTTGTCAGGTTGGCGAAGTTTTGAATACGTCTGTATGTAGTTTTGCTTGACTGACTTAGATTTGAATGATCCTGTCTGTACAGTACTTATGTTACTATACTTTTTGGTTGTGATTTATTAACATATGTATGTCTAGAATGTTATGATGTGCATATAAGCACGACTCTATGGACAAAGTTTTAAAATTTCTTCCGTTTGGCCCCTTTTACTCTGATGAGTTTTGTCTTATTTGGTTTGAGGCCGTAGGTAATCTCGTGATTACTGGCCGGTTATGGCCTTAACCTAGAGGGGCGGGTTCGGGTCATGACAGGTTGTGATCTCCAGTGCAGTGCAGTGCTCTTCAGATAAGGGGTAACTTTCCAGTTTTTGGGTTTGGGGTTGTGCATCTTGAGGATAGATTTTGGGCTTGTCCAGTTGTGATCCATATCGAAAATGGTTTTGAAAAGTTTTAATAAAAGTTGATTTTGCTCAAATTAATCTTTTTACAACTTAGACCATCTTTGGACCTTAAGAAAAATTTTCAGTACCCACAACCTTCAATTTCATTGATTTCAACACAGAGTTCTCCGACTCTTGATACAAATTGAAGTTGTTTTTTATTAAATTCATAAAGAAAACTTGAAAGTACAAATTAAAGCAATAAATTTGGGGCGTAGTTGAGTCAGGTGTTCCTGCCTCCCCTTCCAGAGCTTGTGGAAGCTCCTGATGTCAAAGTAGGCCCAGTCTGTGCCTCTTCTTCGAGCCAGGCTACGCATTCGCCAGAAAGGGTGCAACTGAAAGTGGGAGCAGGAGCCAGAAGTTCTTTTATCCTTCATGTTGTGGCATACCGAGCTAGCTGTGTGTCTCTGATCGAAAATGAAGCTGGATACTCTACCCCATCTTTCGGGCAGGTCTGATCATGCCTGAATTGACGTCGGACCCGAAATGGGAAGTAGAAGACACAGTGTGTCAAGCCAACCAACTGAATGCCAGGCTGGCGAGACATGTTGTAGCTCATCTCAGGCAAATCAAACCAGGGGCAACGCTAAGCAATGTCGACAACTGATCTGTTGCACATCCAATGGCACCACCACCCCTCGTTTGGGAAGTCAACTATCTGTGGGTGGAAGAAATAGCTGCGTGTTGAATACGCTGGGCAAGAGTCCACTATTTTCAACCTATCCATCAGCCAAACCTGGGGAGGGATTGAAAAATAAGAGAGATTAAAGAATAGAGAGGTGTACGTGGAGAGAAAAGTGAGAAAAGGGTTTTGAAAGAAAAACAGAGCCTGAGGGCCAAGTGATGTGAGATATACATGTGAGAAGGGTGGGAAACATTACCTGTAATAGTAGTGGACTTCCCACAAATTTGGATGTTTCCCGACGATGGAAAGTATCCAAACCTATCATCATCTCAGCTAGTGTCAATCCGATGCAGCTCTTGCCCTCTCTTAAGCCTTGGGCCACCTTAATCAAGTGAATGCTAGACCCTTCGAAGCCAGGGGCAAGCAGAAAATGAGCTAGCATACACAAGCAAATGGCATGTTGCCAAAAACTTTGCCAAAGATGGTTGCTGCGGTCACCAGCATCAGAAAACCGATGAATCAAGCTGTAGATATCCAACTCCCCATTGTGCACCAAAGACCGGGCGTCATGTAGAGAAAACCCACACATCCTTCCTAAAGCTTGGATGTGGCCAAAACGCGACTAGGGCATGATTTCCTCGTTGTGCCGAGATTCCATTAAGGCTTGGAATTCTTCAATTATGGGGCATAGCTCTTGTCCGCCAAAGCTAAAAACGTGTGTAATTAGATTTCAACATCTAGTTGCGGCATGGTGGAATGGAAAACACAGCGAAGTGCGACTTAGCGGGAATAGTGCATTTAGCCCGAAACCTTGGAAATTCACTTTTTCCGAGCCATCCAAAGTTGCAATCCACTTTGAGAGCTTTTTGGCAATGAATGGTTCCATTTGGGGCAAAAATGGAGTTAAAATGAAGAAACCACGAAGCTGGGACCTTTTGTAGAAGATAAGGCAGTAAGTGGAGGCCAGCTGTCAACATTTCGGAGGTTCTGTTCATTGATGGCCGGCAAGGGGTTATTAACGGCCGGCAGGCCCTCATTGATGGCCGGTAAGCCATTCCCCATGGCCGGCAGCCTCTCTTTCATGCTCACTAATCTCCTGTGTGAAGATTCAGTTGTTTTCAATAGTTGTATTCTGTTATTAGCACCTTTCGAGGTCGTATTTTGGTCCTTTTCGGGTTTGAGCATGTTTGTCTAAGTTCTAAGTGTCTAGCTTTGTTTATTGAGTTGTATTTGTATTGTTTATCGAGTTGTATTTACATTTGTTTAGTCTATCAAGACTTCTTGCTGTTTATCCAGTTGTTTGTTCTTTCAGCTGCTAGTTGGTTCACTACCTGATTAAGACAATGCAATTTGGATGTACAATTTTCAACAAAGTTCAATCTCATTTTCATGCTGTGTGATGTTATGCGATGCTTTGAATGCAAAATGTAACACTTTTTAATCAAAAGGTTGTTTTCATTTCCAATCATGGTTTCTTTTGCAAAAGAGTACAAGTTTGAAGAAAATAAAACTGCCTAAGGCTGTACAATGTACTAATACTACTAGCAAAAACAAAACAAGGCAAAAAGCATCTAGAAGAGTGCTGGCTGTCTCAAGCTCGAGAGGCGCTCTTCGTCCTCTTCCTCGACAGAACGGACTCAGAACTGTCACCATCAGCACCGCTATCTGAATCAAAATTAGAGTCTGAACCGAAGCCCTTCTCAGCCTCTCCAGCCTCACCACTAGCAAAATCTGACCTGGCATCGCCGTCTCCATTCTCAGACGACTCTGACTGTGGACTCGCAGCCTCCTCATCCTCGCTTGTCTCATCATCATCATTGCCTAAGATGGGCTCTGAGAGGCCACTCTCGCTGCAGATGTCTCTGGCTTTACCTCGGCTGTGCGCCGGAGCCTGTCTCTCTTCTCTCCCTACTGCTAAAGGAGGTGCTGAAGGTCCTACTGCGGCTCTTACTAGGACATCCGGTGGAACTGGAGTCTGAAAAGGGATCTGAAAAAAGTAGTACATTAGAATACGTTAGTTGCAATGTTTATTAGATGCAGTGTATAGATACAGTGTATGTATGCAATGAATGGGAGTAGAGTATTTGTGTAGTGTATGAATGCAGTGCATGGGTGCAGTGTATGGTTGTAATGTGTGTATGCTGTGAGCAGTCGGAGAATTTCATGGCATGAAGTGCAAATTGAAGGAAATTATTGGGATCCTGTAAAGGCTGAGCAGGTTCATGCTCGTCTGAACCATCCCCATAAGAGAAGCCACTAGCTTGAGAGCTTGCCCGGTGTACTCTATAGATGCCTATAAATGTGTTGAGTTGATTAGTGATCTATAAAGCATGTTTGATATGAACTGAATGTGCAAAATGTGAAGTATGGTACATACCAGGGTCGGGCCTCAAACTCCGAGAAATTTATGACCAACTGGTGCAGGCTCCATGGAAATCTAATAAGTCTCGCCAGAACGGCCCCAGCAGGTCAGTGTAGTGGGCAACTCTGGCCACTCTGCCCTCTGTCTCTCCCCAGAATCTCTCCTGCTGCAAGTCCTGGTCGCTCTGGCTCCTCTGCCTCTCTCCCTCGCAGTTGGAGCTCTGGCTCCCTCAACTCCGTGAACGTCGGTCAGAGACGGCATCAGATGTGTCTGAATGAAGGTCTTGTAGTCACCGTCTACACGGAAGTAGTCTACCTCCAGCCCTACCATGAACTGGATCACCTGGTCAGCAGACAGTCTGTGTGTCTTCCTCATCAACACTGGAGGCGCCATCCGAACAAATAGGGCAGCTAGTCCTAAGGTCTGGCATGCGAAGCGCTTGCCCAAGAACCAGGTACAGCAGATCGGGCCCTTAAGGAGGATGTAGTAGCAAGTGACAACCCTGGCTGTGTCATATTGGGCTTGGAGCCCTGGTGGTATCGCATCCCACGGCTGCCATGTGATCTAAGAATGAGAGAATAAAGAGATGATTAATCACTGTCAATTGATTAATGAGTGTATCAAGTTAATTGAAAGGCAGAATAAACTTTGCTTTGGGTTACCTCGTGTGTCGTGACCGTGTCGAAGTACTCGCGAAAAAACATGAAGTTTTCCCGGGTCCTACGGTGGAGCTGGCCGTCGTATACCTAAGAAAATGGAACTGTCGCCGGAGTCTCCTCTGTGGGCTCTGGAGCAAGAGCTGGAAAGTATGCATACACTCACAGTTGCAAGGGAAATGTGATCAATATAGTGTATGAACAGAATACAGAAAGTACAGAAAGCAAAGTGCAGTGCGACGCATAGAAAGTGCAAGCATGGAGCAAAGATTAGACTTCGTGTGTGCGGTGTATAGTGTAGAGTGCACGGTGTGTGTAGCGCACAAAAAATGCAAAGTAGAGAACATACAGTGTCTGAGCAGATACAAAGAATGCAGAGCAGAAAGTACATGTGTTGAATAACTGTAAAGCATGGAATGCTAAGCAGGGAATGTAAATTTGAGAAGGAAAAACTAAGCTGTGTACCTCCCAGGCTCGCCAGTAGCCGCTGATCAAGGTCCCGTTCATGCGAGAGGTCGAGCTCATATATCCATACAAGGTGGTGAGACCAGCTCCACCTCAATCGTAGAACTGGAGTCGCTGGAGTACTACCAAGGCGCTCAACAGATACAGACCTACAGTATTCCACCTGTTTGAGAACAAGGTGGTGTCGAAGAGAAATATGAGCCCTTGGCGTACTGCTCTATCGCCTCTGCTGTCTTGGGCTCAGACCTCCTATACTGCTCCTCGAACCAGCTATGCCGGACCATGCTTGCCCGTAGTGTCGATGGGCATGCCCTAAGTAGTGCGGCCCATGCTGTCTCTCATTCTCCCATGTCTGGGTCAAGAGGAATTGGATCACCCCCTACGCTTAAGCCAGTGATCATGGCAAAGTCGTAAGGAGTCATCGTCATCTCCCCCGTGGTGGAGAAATAGAAGGAGTTGGTGGTGTTCCACTACCTCTCCACTAAAGCCCCTAAGAGAGGGCGACTTGCTACAACCGGCGTCAGGCTAGAGAAGAATAGACCGAAGCTTGTCTCGTCGATGATGTAGCGCACCCTAGCCGGGAGCTCGCCATACCAGTCACGAGCAGTTGTCGTGCCGTAGCCCCTGAAGGAGAGCGAGATCCGTCCTATCAGCATGCGTGAGATGCAGTCAAACTAAGCAATGAAAGTACAGTTGAGTATAGAGTAGTATGTGTAAAGTGTAGTTGGTTAAAGCAGTGATGCATGAGATGCGGTCAGATCAAAGCAGTTTATGTAGTCAATCAGAGCAGTGCAAGAAATGTAAACAGTTAAAGGTCATACTGCAGGAAAACAATGTTCGTACCTCTACAGCAATGGTTGACAGAGCCGCGGGCTCTCTCAGTAAAAGGTCATCTGGTGTATCTGTAACAAAGTCAGTGAAGGCTTTGATGCCTCCCGCAACAGGTACTATGTGTGTCTTCGGGTGGTACCTCGCTTGGTCAAAAGAGCGTATGCTCAGTGGTAATGGCTCCAGCTCGGCCTCTGGCTCGGCCTCAAAGTCTGCTGCAAACTCTACCGGAGGGAGCGCGGGGAAGGCCCCATCATGAGGGATGTCATCCGCCATCTGAAATGGATACAAGAGAAGCAAAAATGAGAAAAAATGAAGGAAAAGGGCAAAACTTCGAAAAAGTCAAAACCTAAGAGAGAGAAAAAGTCAAATAAAGTCAAAACCTGAGAAAGTGTACTAACCTTGGGAGAAGCTTGAGGGGAATAAGCCTAGAATGGTGGGAATGGCGAAAGAAGCATCGAATTCAAATTCTGATCGGTTCAAAGTGAAGAGAACAAAAAGGTTTTAGCGAAGAAAATGTTTCTAGGGTGCTGGAAAATGCGTAGGACTCGCGGATCTAGAGAGAAAGCGCACTTAGAGAGCAAGAGAATAGGATTTTCGTGCAAGGGGTTGTGAGGAAATGAAGTGGTTTTGCTTGTATTTAAAGACCCACGGCTGAAAAGACCAAAAAGCCCAAGTCTGCTATTGATGGCCAGCAGTGGCACATCGATGGCCGACACTGCTTTATTGGTGGCCGGCAGTGCTCACTGTTGGCCAGTAAGGGGCTGGCAGCCTCCCCTGATGGCCGGCAGGCTTCCAGCAGCTTCCTCAGCCTCTTTTATCTTGAGTTGTGTTCTTGGACTCCTAGAAATTCAAGGTATGCTCAAAGTTTGATTTTGAATGCCTCCACGGAAGCCTAGAATTGCGTTCGTAGTGCGCGAGGGTCATCACCCATCAACACAAGCAAGTTGTATCCTTTTTCATATTTTGTAATTCTTCCGAGAGGTAAATCGGAAGTTGCCTTCGAGTCACCTTTATCAAACATGCATTTTGAAGTGTTGTATTGAACATGCATTTTGAAGTGTTGCATTGAACATGCATTACCATCATTGCATAGAACATGCATGTTGCATTAAATATGCATCGTCGATTATTTTGCATAGAATATGCTTCGGTTTCGATTCTTACATGTTGTGCATGAAGCATGCCTCTCTAAACATCGTGTTATAATCATTCGTCTTGCATAGAATATGCATTTGTATTGTATTATACTTGTTAAGGTTTCTTTTCGTGCAGGCACGATATTGTATGTACAGTTCATTCGAAGCCGGTGCAACCAGACGATATTGTATGTACGGTTTATTCAAAGCCGATGCAACCAGACAATATTGTATGTACGGTTCATTCAGTGGGATCTCAAGTGAGATCATTCCTGTCCTTTGAACTCCTTGTTTTGGTTAGAAACACTCAGGTACGCCCGGTGTTTACACCACTCCTTGTTTTGGTTAGAAACACTCGGGTACGCCCGGTGTTTACACCACTCCTTTGTTGGTTAGAAATACTCGGGTACACCCAGTGTTTACATCGATGCCACCCCTTTGGTTAGATGGGTTTGGACCGTGTGCCCAACGCTTATACCTTGTTTCGGTTAGAAGTGTTTGGACCGTGTGTCTGACACTTATACCGTCTCGCTTTAGTTAGAAACGTTTAGACTGTGTGCCCAACGTTTATACCTCGCTTTGGTTAGAAGCGTTTGGACTGTGTGCCCGACGTGTATACCTCTCTTTGGTTAGAAGTGTTTGGATTGTGTGTCCGACGCTTATACCTTGTTTCGGTTAGAAGTGTTTGGACCGTGTGTCTAACACTTATACCGCCTCTCTTTGGTTAGAAGCATTGGGTTGTGTGCCCGATGCTTATACGTTGTTCAGTTAGAAGTGTTTGGACCGTTTGTCTGACACTTATACCGTCTTGTTTCGGTTAGAAGTGTTTGGACCGTGTGCCCGACGCTTATACCTCTTTTTGGTTAGAAGCGTTTGGACTGTGTGCCCAACACTTATACCTTGTTTCGGTTAGAAGTGTTTGGACCGTGTGTCTGACACTTATACCGTCTCGCTTTCGTTAGAAGTGTTTGGACTGTGTGTCCGACGCTTATACCCCTCTTTGGTTAGAAGCGTTTAGACTGTGTGCCCGATGCTTATACCTTGTTTCGGTTAGAAGTGTTTGGACCGTGTGTCAGACACTTATACCGCCTTTCTTTGGTTAGAAGTATTGGGTTGTGTGCTCGATGCTATATCTTGTTTCGGTTAGAAGTGTTTGGACCGTGTGTCTAACACTTATACCGTCTTGTTTTGGTTAGAAGTGTTTGGACTGTGTGCCTGACGCTTATACCTCTCTTTGGTTAGAAGCATTTGGACCGTGTGCCCGACGCTTATACCTTGTTTCGGTTAGAAGTGTTTGGACCGTGTGTCCAACACTTATACTGTCTCGCTTTGGTTAGAAGCGTTTGGACTGTGTGCCCAACGCTGATACCTCGCTTCGGTTTGGACTGTGTGCCCGATGCTTATACCTTTTTTCAATTAGAAGTTTTTAGACCGTGTGTCCAACACTTAAACCGTCTCGTTTCGTTTAGAAGCGTTTGGACTGTGTGCCCAACGCTTATGCCGTCTCGCTTTGGTTAGAAGCGTTTGGACTGTGTGCCCAATGCTTATACCTCTCTTGTTGGTCAAAAGCATTTTGACTATGTTTCGACGCTTATACCACCCATTTTGGTTAGAGGCATTTGGGTGCGTCCCGGTGTTCTCGTTAACCTCCTTTCCCCTCTCACGTGCGGCGCGTTAGGACGCTTTGGGTTAGAACACATGGGTTCATCCTGGTGTTCACACTTTCCTTTTCTCCTCTCGTGTGTGACGCACTAGGAGGTGTTTCGTTTAAGACTTTGGGATTTCTCGAGAGTCGCTTTTAGCCTTTCCTGCGTGAGGCGCAGTGAAGATTGCATAATTTTCTTACATCCTTTTTATGTAAAATGTGGTTTGTTTTGTGCGTCTCACGGTGGCATGTTTATTCGCTTACTTCTTCTCATGTGTGAGATTACTGTACCTTGTTGATCTGCTTAAAATGTTGTATTTACCTTGCATAATATTTGCATTTAAATGCTTCATTACAGCTCCCTTTGCATAATCATAAGTTATGCTCTTGCATCGCGCATGTCATTTGCATCTTGCCCTAGCCTGCGGGCACATCTATATATTATCATCTTGAATGTCTGTCGAAGTCTTTGGTCTTGTCAAAAATGGGTCGCCTCTGGGCTTTGACATTCACTCCCATCATTTTATGACTTCCGAGTTTTGTCAAAGAGGGGCAACTGTAGACACCCTATTTTTGACCGTCCTCAAGACTTGGATGTTCTTGCAGGTACATCTAGTGACAAGTTTGAGTGCTCGTCGAGTACTCGCATTTCGCGGCAGAACGTCACAAGTTTGAGCTTTCCGAACCCTGTATTCTTTCTGTCCCATTTTTGGACCATGCTTTGGTCCTTTCAGCATGCTTCTCTTGGTGCACTGTCGGCCATAAAATGGCACTTCCGGCCATGCACTTTGGCCTGCCGGCCATTGATGAGGCTTGCCAGCCATCAATAAGCCCCTGTCGGCCATCACTGATGGCTGGCCGGCCACAGTGCACCAGTAGATATTTTTCTAATATTTTTGACAGCTGTTTGCACAGATTAGCCCATCTGCTTACACATGGATGGCTGGATTTCCTTGGAAAGCTTTTGTATCCTCTATATATATGAGCCATCCTCTTGCATGTGGGGGGGACACAAAATTTTCAAAGCAAAAATTCTGCCGCTCTCTCTAGAACTCTCTTTCTCTACTTGTTTTGTGCTTAGAATTGAGATTTCTCTACATATTTGCACTAAGGCCCTTAGTCAAATACCTTTATCTTGTTGCTGAGGTGCTTGGAGATATTTGAGCTCTAAAAGCTGGTTTTGGGCTAAAAAATTGTGTTGTTGTTGCTGTGCTTCAAGGGCAAGGCCCTAGCCTCTTTAAAGTTTTGTCTTAGTTGCTTGTTTGGCCACTTTTGCATGCTATTTTTGGCCTAGTTTTCAACTACAAAAGCCACTATTTTTAAGTGTTAAAAATGCTAGTTCTAGGCCCTTTTGGAGTTAGGGGTGATCCACCCTCTTTTGTAGTTTATTTGCTAAGCTTTTGTGCTACCATTTAAAGCTTTTCAAACAACTTCTTTTTAGCCTTTTAACCACTGAAATCCAGGGGATTTTCAGTGGCAAAAAGTTTGTTTTGAGGTCCAAAATAGGAGGGGGTGGCCTCCTCTCCTTGTCTCTTGTTTGCATGTATTGATGGCCTAGTAGTTGAGCATGCTTTTCTACTCTTTTGTAGCTTAGTTCAAGCATGTTTTTGGCTTTATTTTGACATGCTTAAACTCTGTTTTTTGCTGGTTTGGCCACTTGTTGCTTGTATCTTGCACTTGTAGTGCAATCATGCTTACTAACTTAACACACTTGATGTTTTAGCCTATCATTCTATCTTGTGTTAGCTTGACTCTAGCATGTTTTTGGCTCTAATTTAGCATGCTTTAACTCTGTTTTGAGTGGTCTTGGTACTTTGAGGCTTGCTTTGTATGGCTATAGTATAGTTGGCTTCACTAGCTTTGAGTTTTGAAGCCTCTAGCATGCTTTGCTTGGGTTGTTTGCATGCCATAGCATCATTTAGCATGTAATTTCAGAGCATATGTCATTGTCACACTCTCACATATTCCACTCTTTCATTACTTTTGAGAGTTGTGCTTTGGGTCTTGTTTGTGAGCCAACATGCGAGCGTGTTTTTCTTGCCTTTTGTGCCTAAGTTTCAGCATATTTAGGCCACTATTTTGGCATGATTTAGCTCTGTCCAGAGCTGGTTTGGCCATTTGAGTTTGATACTGCATGCCTTTAGTGTAATGCTTGTCACTAGTTTTAATGCCCACTGGGTCCTACAGCTTGTATCCAAATGCTGTATCTGAATAGCCCACAAATATACATGGAGTGGACTTGTTATCAAGCTTTTGTCTGTTTTCCTTGGAGATGTGTGTGAACGCCTTACACCCGAAGACTCTCAAGTGAGAATATGATATCTTTCTTCTGGACCAGACTTCTTCAGGTATCGCAAAATTCAACGAGGACTGAAGGCGACCTGTTGATGAGATAACAGGCTCTGTGGGGGGCTTCAGCCCAGAATGATTTTGGCAACTTTGCCATTTTAAGCATGCATCTGACTCTTTCAACAATAGTACAGTTCATCCTCTCAGCCACACCATTGTGTTATGGGGTGCCGGGAACTGTTGTCTCGCGCCGGATATCTCTGCTAGCACAATATGCTTCAAAAGCATTAAAAGTGTACTCACCACCATTGTCTGTGCGAAGACACTTCAACTTCTTTCCGGTCTCTCTTTCCACCATTGCATGGAACTCCTGAAAGTGTTGGAATACCTCATCCTCTGTCTTCAAGAAATATATCCACAACTTCCTTGATGCATCATCAATGAAAGTCAGAAAATACTTGCGGCCACCAAGTGACTCCACTTCGATTGGGCCACAAACATCTGAGTATACCATACCGAGCACTTCTGTTTTCCTTTTGCTCGTTGAACTAAATGATACTCGATGTTGCTTTTCATAAAGGCAATGATCACACGGCTTCAGGGCACTTCCTTTAGATAAGGGTATCTTGGATTACTTTGCCAACAGATGCAATCCCTTCTTACTCATTTGAGCTAGTCTTCTATGCCATAAGTCTGGTGACTCCTTGTCTTTTGTTGCATTAAGACTTCCCAGACAGATCTTCGTTTGAGTCTTGTACAGTGTTGAAGACATCTCTCCTCTGGCGATTGTCAAAGCTCCTCCTGTTAACTTCTAACGACTATTTCTGAATGTAGTTATATAGCCCTGTCGGTCTAGGGCGCTTCCGGAGATAAGATTGAGGCGCTAATCTAGAACATGCCTCACATTTTTGAGAACCAGCTTGTGTCCGACATTAGTCTGAATACTAATGTCTCCAATGCCCACAATCTTCGAAGAGCTAGAATTTCCCATTCGAACAGTGCCAAAATCTCCAACGTTGTACAAGCTAAAGAGTTCTCTATTGGAAGTGGCGTGATAGGATGTAGCTGTGTTTATCACCCACTCTGTATAGCTGTGGTCAGCCACGTGAAGGCAATCCTCCTCTTCACCAACTACAAGAAGTATTTCATCCGTTGTTATGGCTGTCGTGTTCTCATCTCCCTTTGATTTACTGCTTTGGCCTTTATCTTTCCGGCTTGGACAGTTCCTCTTTATATGACCCTACTGGCCACAGTGAAAGCAAGTGAAGCTAGAGCTACCTTGATTTTTACTGTCTCTGGATTTACTCCTGTTGTTCTATCTGCCTCTACTCTTGTTTCTTCCTCTGCCTCTTTCTCTACCTCTGTCTCTGTCTCTATCTTCTGTGACAAGTGCATGGGACTGATTACCTTCTATATCTTTCCTCCTTGTCTCTTCATTGTACATGGCGTCTGTGACCATGCTTATGGTCAGCTTCCCCTTTGGTGCAGAGTTATTGAGAGAAACCACCAACGTCTCCCAGCTGTCTAGTAAAGAATTTAGCAGTAGAATGGCTTGCATTTCATCATCCAAGGGCATCTTGACGGTTGCAAGTTGATTCACCAGATTCTTGAATTCACTGGTGTGTTTGGTGATAGACACACCATTTTTCAACTTTAGATTTACAAGCCTTCTCATCACCAAGGCTTTGTTTCGAAAAGTCTTTGACTGGTATATTCCTTCTAACATTGTCCAAAGGATACATACATCTGTCTCCTGGGCGACATGGTGGAACACACTATGGTCTATCCATTGTCTGATACAACCGACAGTCTTCCGTTTATCTTTATCCAGTCTTCATCCTTCACTTCTTCCGGTTTAACCCTTTTTAGAGCAATAGGGTTAAATAGGTTTTTATAATATAGGATTTCTTCCATCCGTGGCTTCCAGATTGCATAATTGGAAGGATTCAACTTGATCATGGATCCTGAAGTTTATGTGAATTCCTCCATCATCTTCTTACTTTTTACAGAAACTCTAATTCAAAAATCTCACCGTATGGATTGCTCCAGAATACTCCAAATAGTTGGAAACAACTATTGGATCATCAAAAATGGACTTCAAATGGCTTAGATCTAGCCAAAATAAGTTCAATGGTTCAGATCTGTGGATGTTCCTTAGCTGCGCAACACTGGATAGCCCTCTGTCTCTGGGTCGAGTCAGGTCGGGTTAACCTGACTGGTCAACAGTCAATTAAGGCTGACGTGGCGGTAACGTGGTGATGACGTGGCGCTGACGTGGCAATGACGTGTCTAACGGGTGTTGTTTGTCGTGGCAGTGACGTCACTATCACACGTAGATCACTAGCCTTCTTCCTTCGTCGCGCGTGGGGCACGTGCATGCGATTGGAATGACGTTCCGGTGCTGTAAACGGCGCGTGAGTCACGTGTTTGAGACTGGGTTTCACTCTCTTGTTTTAGGTGGCACGTAAGAGCGCGTGGCACCTCATCTAGGGCTCTGCTTTGCAGTTCTAGACTCCTCTCGTCAAGAACTTCCTCCCGATATGCTCAAAAGTGAATTCCGAGAAACTTGATTTTTGGCAGTTTCGAAAAACACACCCTGTTTTTTCAAAATATCGACCAACAAGGCTCTGATACCACTTGTTAGGATTAAGAACACTCATAAATCAATCACACACAGAAAAGACACAAGATATTTACCTGGTTCGACAATTGTTTACGTCCACTGAGAGATTTCACTATAGAATTTCCCGGAGGGAGATTACAGAACTCACACTCACTTTCTATAGATTTATACACACTCTCTCTGATTCTCTCTTGCTTTGTCAGTGTTATGTTTCATCCCTTCTTCCTCACCTCAATTTATAAACAAATGAGAGGGAACAAAGTCAAGGAAGAGGAGTAATTGCGAGGGTTGCCACCTGTCATCTCCCCTCCTACTTCTTGATTTGGAGCCAACCTCCAACTACTCCTCCATGTAGGCTGGAGCCAACACTCTTTTTTTCCTTTTTTCTTTTTTTGTATATACAGAAGGGCCACCATTAAAAACTTCCCATCTCTCTGTGAAGAAGAGGTCAGTTTTATTATCTGGGTTTTAATCTCTCAAGATTCTATTTTCTTTTTCTTCACTCTCATTTGTTTATGGGCTATGTGCTGATGAGATGCTGAGGAAAAAAATCAGTATGAGGTTGCAATGGCAACTTAGGTGAGTGTGTAATATTTTAGATGACGGATATTTTTTTGTATTATGTAGGGGTCTTTAGAAATTTTAGTAATGTTTAAATTTTATAAATTGGGTTTTAATGAAATTGGAGGTCTTTAGAAAAAAAGACGGGGCCATTAGCACCACCCTCATTGAATTGATCAACTTTACAATTTTATCCTTAAAAGCATTACACATGACGCTTATATGCGCATTGGTCATAAAAAAATGTTGATAACTGAAATCAATTGGATTAATTTGAGATAAAGTAAAAAATTCAGAGTCAAAATCGAGTCAATTAAAATTACACAGATTAAAATGATACAAGAATTAAAGCATAAACACTAGTGATGTAGCTTACCCTTTAAAATTTAAGAAGATTAGCAATGGCTCCTCCATCATATGTCTATAATAGTTACCAGCAAATGATGATTCAAAATTGAAGTCCCTCGATTTTAATTTAAGGAAACAGAGTCTATTTTCAATATATTTTTTTTATTTTTTGATATTAATCTCTCACCCATTTTGATTATTACTTCTTTTCGATCTCGATACTTCATTCGTAAGAGAGTCCCAAATAACTCTCCACGTGATTATGATTGCAATGAATAAAGCACCTAACCAAATTCATTAATGCATTGGCAGTGGCCATTATATTGGTTGTTATTCAAATCAACCAACTTGAGTTCATTCTAGTTATTATATTTGTAGTAGAAAAATTGTAACTGTCGTTTTGTTTTGGGTTGTTTCTAATGGCACCTTGTCAATCTTGGTGAGAGTTTTTCATTTTATTTATTTTTTCGCCTTCGTGTTTATATATGATTGGCTTGTTTTGTTTGTGTCAATTTAGTTGAGATATGCTTAGTTGGCAATGTTATATTTTATCACCATGAATGGTTGTTTGTTTCCTGTATTAGTTATTCCTTTTTATTAATAAGAGCCTTTTTTTTTTGGTTTCTTCTTGAACAAAAAATTAAAGAAATTGAACCAAAAAATCTTGTGCATGAGATGCATATGACTTCCATACCATGACAAATATTAATATTTATTACTATTAGACGGCTGAACTAACATGAACAAAATGTACTATAGACCTTTTCCATGTTCAAAACAAGAAGTTGCAACAAATGGCGTAGACAGCATAATGACTTTCTAAAAAAAAATTTATTGTTTTAAAACAAGGGAATCTTTTTATTATATTTTGTAGCACTAAATTTGAACCCAATTTATGAAATTGGCTCTTAAATTTGAAATCAGATACTTCAAATCTGTAGGGAATGAAATTTCACTGATATGTAGTT
Organism: Camellia sinensis; assembly: GCF_055761805.1. Lineage (NCBI taxonomy): Eukaryota > Viridiplantae > Streptophyta > Magnoliopsida > Ericales > Theaceae > Camellia > Camellia sinensis. The sequence goes on from NC_138972.1 coordinate 70,602,873, forward strand.
AATGACATTAAAATTTCACTGAGTTTGGCCAATGAAATTTTACTAAAGTCGGGGAAATTTCACTTACATTGACTATACGTTAGTGAAATTTTACTAACCAAACTCAGTGAAATTTCATTGTTTGATGATTGTAAATGTAGTAAAAATTTTCTTGAAAAGTTCTAATCATACATAAACTTCATACAAAAAACTTAACAAGAATGATGTGCTAAAGCCATTGTTGTAAGTAAATCCATCTTTAGTGGTGTTTTATTTTGAAGTGAAAGATCCACAATAAACCATATCATTATGTATGAAAATTATGTTTGAGTTTATTTATTTATTTATTATTTGTATATTATTACTATTTTTTCTTTAAAAATTTCATATTCATCATTGATTTTGTTTGATAAATCGTGACGAAAGGATTCTGAAAATATAAATTTTATGAAAAATAGATGGGTAAATTACACTTTGCAGCCCTGCACTTTGTATCAAATCTCACTTGGCTCCTATACATGAAATTATGACAGTCAACCCCTTGCACTTTTGGTCAAATCTCACTTTGGTCCCTACACATGAAACTGTGAGAGTCAACCCCATGCACTTTTATTCAAATCCCACTTTGGTTGCTACACAAGTTTCAATGTCTCTTATGTTATTTCATTTTTAAGTCTTCAACAAAATCCAGTTATGTGATAAAAATGTGACTATGAATTAAGGGTATGAAATGAGAATTATTCATATTTCCCACCAATACACTTTGTCCTATGTGATAAGCACATGAGAGTTATAGAATACAATATATACATATGTTCGTATGATAAAAATTGAGACAAATGGGCAAAAAAGTAGAACTTTTGAAATAAAAAAATGCGACAAAGAAATCAAAGAGAAAGAAAGAAGAATACACAAAAGACTGTGTTACTGTGAAAAATAGAGTTTTGTGATTCCAATTTATGCAAAACCCTAATTCATCTTTTTCATTGTTCACAATTTGCATTTTGTTTTTGTGATGACCGCGTACTATAACGCCCCAAAAATTATACATAATGATAACCCAAACACCAGAATATATAAGCAGTACACATCCATGATGTTTGTACAAAATAGTTCCACACGCAAATATATATTCAACGATTCCTAGTACATGAATCTATAGCATGTAGAACTTTTAATCAAAAATAAACAAATGCCCTCAAGGGCTACAAATTCTAGGCTTAAGCCCGGTTACACAAAAAGGTTGCTAGAAACCATACAAGTATAGCCCTTGGCTGGCAAAATATACACCAAACAAAAACAAGAGCCTTGTGCTTTCAACACATACATCCACGCCCTAATTTGGCGGATTCACCACGTCTTTTCCTGTACCAAGATTCCATAGGGTGAGCATAAAGCCCAGTAGAAAATTCTTAACAAAGTATATACATTTTATACAATTTTCATGAAATGAAATGCACATGCCATGCTATGCCTTTAAAAGAAAATTGCATGTTTATTCTTTCAAAAATCCTCAAGCACAATGTGATATTGAAATTTTAACAATTTCATAGTTTTACATCAAATTCACGGGGCGGTAAATACAACTCATGTAATCCCTAGGTTGGGGTCTGTAAGTAGGCATAACTAGCACTACCAAATCCCTACTTTACCGGTAGCTAACCAGAAGGCACGTGGTACCTACTCCGTGCGTGTTTTCGGTCTTTCACCCTGGACACTCAAGCCAATTTAATCAATTTCATTCACACCCCCTATCCGGACTTACTAACGCATTTACCCCAAAACAAATCATTGAAGATCTCGTTTCACAAACATTTCACTTTTCAAATGCAAACTTTCATTTTCTTTATACAAAAACTTGGATTAACAAAATGGATTGAAATGCCAATGCAACAATTACCCATGTAATGCAATAAGTATCCATGCAATGCAACATTCTTACGTTTACAATACTTCCACACAATTGTTCCATTCGTGATCACAATTTCCATTTCCCCTTCCAATGAAATTCACAAGATCACCAATCAATAAAATTTCCACATTCAAGTATTCTCAACAAATTAATTATTTCACGATTATGTCACATTTTTCTTTTAACAACAATTCCCAATCAACAAACCCTCTTGTACTAAGAAATTCCTCATTTCAACATTCATCAATATCATCACATCACCATATTTCTCAAAAGAAAATCTCTAATTTTCTAGGGTTTACATAAATGAGGTTTCATTCTCATAAAAATTTTATTATCTCAAGAAAACATTTTCCAACAACAACATAACTCAAAATCTCAAGGTTTCATATAGAACATTTTGGAAACCCACATTAAAATAAAAAAAATAAAAAAAATCATATTCAACATATGAGTTGAAAATAAAGTTTCCATACTTCACAAAATTTGTTCTAAATCAATATAGTCTTGCAAAAATGTATATATAACTCTAAAAAAATCCCTGCCGCGAATTTGAAGTAGAGATGAGATGAAACCCCCAAAATCAATGGCGGGGAACTTGATCTCCACCGCACAGAACGAAACCCTCGAGAAGTTATCCAACTTTGATGAAAGGGCTAGGGTCAAAATGTTAATGGTTTTGGAGAAATCAAGGATTTAAACTAGTTTGGAGAAAGAAATGTAGAGAGAAGGAGGAGAAATGGGTTTGTAGAGAGAGATATACAAAAAGTGGTATACACACAACCCAAGAAGGAAAGAAAAAGTAAATTTTCGGATTCAGCGGAGTGCCACACGTGCGGTGCTTGCCTCCCGCACGTGCGGCCTCCTTTCCCGCACGTGTGACCCCTTTCCCGCACGTACGGCTCTCACCCCCACATGTGCGGCCTTGTTTCTAGACAGAAAAAAATTCAGCAATTCAACTCTAGACACCTCGGATCTAACCTCACACCTCCCGAAGCATGTGAAACTTGAAATCGAAGTAATTAAGAATGAGAATTTTGAGAGTAAGTTTTCAAAAACAACGAACCCATCGGTTAACAAAACTTCGCATTAAAACCCTACACTACAACAAGAGTAAATCTAATCATAACTCAAAGGGAACAAGACGAAAAGCATGCCTGGTCATCACAACCTTCCCACCATAGGAAATTTCATCCACGAAATTTAGACAACTTCCCAAACAAAAAAAAAGACAACGAGTGATCAAAACCATGCTAAATACTATTTCAAATCACAATATCTATTCTCAACCAAAATTCACCATTTTCATCATGGTTTCCGAGTATCTTAGTCACAATGCTAACAACAACGATTCATAAGCATAAAATTTTTCAACAAAGTAATAGCAATTCCTAGTAATCTCATGCCTTAAAATAATAATACACGTAACAACACGTGATTAACAACTTTGATACATTTCCCTCAATCACTAGGGAATATTATAATTAAACAATTAAGCATTTTCAAAGAAATCTAGATACTTGGATCGGACTTCCGCCTCCCGTTCCCAAGTTGTTTCTTCAATCCCATGGTGTCTCCACAACACCTTGACCAATGTTATAGTTTTGCCCTGTAACACTTGCTCCTGGGTATCAAATATTTGAATCGATCATTATTCATAAGAGACATCCTTATCCACCTCCAAATCAACCTAATCAAGCATGTGGGAAGGGTCGAGTTCATAGTATGCCACTTCTCCAATTCGCTCCAATATCTCGAAAGGCCCAATGAACCTTGGAGACAATTTACCACTCTTACCAAATCTCATCAAATCTCGCTTGGGTGAGATCTCAAGGAACACATGATCCCCAACCTTGAAAGCTAAGGGTTGTCTTCTCTTATTGACGTAACTCTTCTATCGGCTTTGAGCCGTAGCCAACCTCTTTCGAATGAGAGCAACTTTCGCGGTTGTCTCTCTAACAATCTCCGGGCCCAACAACGGTGCATCACCCACCTCGGCCCAACAAATCGGCGATCTAGCAGGTCGGCCATACAAGGCCTCAAACGGTGCCATCTCAATACTAGCTTGGTAACTATTGTTATATGCGAATTCAATCAATGGAAAATGTCTCCCCTAAGACCCCTTGAAATCAAGAATGCAAGCTCTAAGCATGTCCTCCAATATTTGGATAGTACGCTCCGATTGCCCATCGGTTTGAGGGTGGTAAGCGGTGCTAAAGATCAACTTAGTTCCCAACGCCTCTTGAAGGCTTTGCCACAACCATGTGGTAAAATGAGGATCTCTATCCGATACAATGGTCATCAGGACCTCGTGAAGTCGAACTATCTCTCTAATATACGACTCTGCCAAATGCTTAACTGAATCGTTGGTCTGCATTGGAATGAAATGCATAGACTTAGTCAACTTATTGACAATCAGCCAAACGGCATCATTGCCCCGTTGTGTTCGAGGAAGCCCAACTACAAAATCCATGGTAACATGCTCCCATTTCCACTCAACTTCGGTAAGGGTTGTAGCAAACCCGCTAGCCTCTGATATTTGGCCTTCACTTGTTGACAAGTAAAGAACTTTGATACAAATAAGGCGACATCCCGTTTCATACCTCTCCACCAAAAACTGACGACTAAGATCATGATATATTTTGGTGCCTCCCGGATGTACCGCAAGGCGTGAGTGATGGCACTCTTGAAGCACGTCTTCTCTACAAGACTCAGGTATAAACAAACGGTCTAAATAATGTACACTCCAATCCAAGTAAATGTTCAAACCCTTCTCTTCCTTTCCGTTAAAGATTCTCTCACGAATCAACTCCACTTCATGGTCAACTTGTTGTGCCTCTAAAATCTTACTAATCAAGGTAGGTTGAACAACCAAAGTAGATAAGGTAACACCACTACTAGACTCACCCAAATGTAAGTCAAACTCACCGATATCGCCTAACATTTCCCACTCCTGAATGGCCACACTTGCCAAACTACTCACAAATTTCTGACTCAAAGCATCGGCCACCACATTGGCCTTCCTCGGATGATAGTGTAACTCAAAGTCATAATCCTCCATAAATTCCATCCACCTCCGTTGGCGTAAATTCAAGTCTTTTGGAGAAAATAAATACTTTAGACTCTTATGATCGGAGAAAACCTCAAACTTTTCACCATACAAGTAGTGTCTCCAAATTTTCAGGGCAAAAATTACCGCCGCTAATTCTAAATCGTGGGTGGGGTAGTTTTTTTCATGAGTTTTCAATTGTCGAGAACCATAGGCAACGACCTTTCCCTCTTGCATCAAGACACAACCAAGCCCATCTAGGGGCGCATCACAATAGACAGTGTAACCCAAACCTCTTTCCAGAATTATCAAGACTGGTGCGGTAGACAATCTAGTCTTAAGTTCTTAGAATGACTTTTCACAAGCTTCCCTCCACACAAACTTGACATCCTTCCTTGTCAACCTAGTCAAATGTGCGGCTAGTCTAGAGAAGTCCCTTACAAAACGGCGATAATATCCGACTAGTCCCAAGAAACTCTGGATTTCAAATACATTTCTAAGCTGTTCCTAATCCGGCACGGCATCTATCTTCGAAGAGTCTACAGTTACTCTTTCGCTCGACACTATATGTCCCAAAAATTTCGCCTCAGTAAGCCATAACTCACATTTCCCAAACTTGGCATATCATTGGTGCTCCCTCAATAAATCAAGCACTAACTGCAAGTGGCTCTCGTGTTCCCCCTCGGCGACAAAATAAATCAAGATGTCGTCTACAAAGATGACCACGAAGCGATCTAAGAATTCTCAAAAAATTCAGTTCATCAAATCCATAAAAGAAGCGGGTGCATTGGTCAAACCAAAAGGCATTACAAGGAATTCATAGTGGCCATAACGTGTGCGAAAGGCTGTTTTATGGATGTCGTCCTCCCTAACTCTCAACTAATGGTACCCTGACCTCAAGTCTATCTTCGAGAAGCAACGAGACCCTCTAAGTTGGTCAAACAAATCATCTATTCTAGGTAGAGGATATTTGTTCTTAACGGTAACTTGATTCAACTTGCGACAATCAATATATAATCACAGTGACCCATCCTTCTTCTTCGCAAAGAGAGACAGCGCTCCCCAAGGAGATGTACTATGGCGAATGAAGCCCTTATCCAAAAGCTCTTGGAGTTGAATCTTCAACTCATGCAATTCGGCGGGTGCAAATCTATACGGTGCCATGGAAATTGGTGCGGTGCCAGACACTAAGTCAATGGAGAACTTGATCTCTCAGTGGGGTAGCAAACTAGTAAGATCCTTGGGAAAGACATCTGGGTATTCACAAACTACCCTTGGCAATTTAACACGGGCCCCATCACTCTCACTATCCAAGAGAGTTGCAAGAAGGCCACTAAGCTTGCTCCTATTGCGAGGGTCAAAAACTGGTGACGAGACCCTATCAGCTTGGTCCCCCAAAAAATAGAAAAAATCACCACTTGAGGTGTACACTGTACCTCTCTAACAGTAACAATCAATCACAGCTCGGTACAAAGATAACCAGTCCATGCCTAAGATGACATCAAAACCCGACATGTCTAACAACACAAAAGCGAACGGAAGTTAACGCCCAGCAACCTCTATCTCGCAACTGCGACATCCTCGGTCTAAGTCAACCTTACCCCTGATTGGTGACTCTACCCTAAGCGCAGACGCTAATAGTGCCACCTCTAAACCAAATGTAGAAGCAAATGCAGTAAATATAAATAAATGAGATGCACCCGTATCTATCAACACATTAGCCAAAGAATTACATACAACAAAAATACCTCTCACAACTGAGGATCCTGGTAACTGCTCTGGCACGATAAGAGCATACACGCACCCCTATTGCCTTTGTTTAACCTGCTCGTCTCTCGGAGCATAGGCCTGTTATATTGACTGAGCTGAAGCGGCTCCCTGATTAGCTTATGACGCATGAACTGAATGAGCCTGCTGGTGGCTTTGCGTCTGCCTTGACCCTGATATGCCAGATGCGCCTCCCAACTACGGGCAAGCCCTCCTCATATGCCCCGACTGACCACACTGAAAACAAGTAAGTCCTTGCCCTCTGTTCTGAGATTGACTTTGAGATCGGTTAGGTGGTAGTGATGGTGGTGGTAACGTTTGCTACCCTCTTCCCTTCTGTGGACAGGAAAAGGCCTTGTGACATGGTTGGCCACACTTGAAACACGAGAAATTGCCCAGTGCGCTCTTCTCCGGGTCTGCACTAGGCAAGGGAAAGGTAGATTTAGACTGTTGTGACTGAGATTGGGATGAAAAGGTTCCTCTGTTCTTCCTACTGGGTTTAAAATCTCCCTGTGACTCTTGGCCCCTAGACTTTGAACTGTGAATTCTTTCCTCCTTGGCTTGTACTGTAATCTCCACATGTGTCGTCGCCTCTACAAGACGGTCATAGTTCCGAATCATGTTTCCGGCAACCTTGAACAAAATCTTGGTTCTCAACGTCTTTTCAAATTCTATGCAACGGCATTCCTCCATTGCCACTAACTCTAGGACAAACTAGTAAAGGCCGCCTCAAACTCGGCCACGGATAGGTTAAGTTGTTTGAGGTCCTGAAACACCTGCCTCAGTCTCTCCCTAGTAGTGGGAGGTAGGTACTTGTCTTGGAAGGCAACCACAAAGGCTTCCCATGTCGGCTCCACTCTTCCTTTGGCGTACTTCCACCACTGACCCGCATCCCTCTTAAGGTAGTAACTCACTAGAGTCACCCTCATCTCGCTATCTTCAATGTGAAGCATCTCAAATGTCTTCACCATTTGCACGAGCCACTCATCCACTTTCTTGGGCTCGGGGCCACTATGGAACTCATCCGGTTTGTAGAGAAAGAAAGATATATATATATATATATATATATATATGGATTTGTAGAGAGAGAGATATACAAAAAGTGGTATACACACAGCCCAAGAAGGAAAAAAAAGAGTAGATTTTCAGATTCAGCGAAGTCCCCTCCTGCACGTGGGGCCCGTGCCTCCCGCACATGTGGCACTTATCCCCGCACGTTCGGTGCCTCCCCTGCACCTCCTTCCGTACCTGCATATATTGCAGTAGCCAAACCCAAAAATCCCTCCCTCACCGCATGTGTGGCCTCCCTTCCTGCACGTGCAGCCCCTCTCCCACATGTGTAGCTCTCACCCCCGCACATGCGGCCTTGCTTCCAGACAGAAAAAAATTCAGCAATTAAACTCTAGACACCTCAGATCCAACCTCGCACCTCCCGAAGCACGTGAAACTCGGAATCAAAGTAATTAAGAATGAGAATTTTGAGAGTAAGCTTTCAAAAACAACGAACCCAACAATTAACAAAACTTCACATTAAAACCCTACACTATAACAAGAGTAAATCTAATCATAACTCAAAGGGAACAAGACGAAAAGCATACCCGGTCATCACAGGTACGTCATTCGTTATGTTCTCTTGGAGTTATTTTGGATTTACTTCCGTTAGAATGTCGGGTTACAATGCGTGGTCTTGTTGACTATTGTGTTAGTTGTTTTTGAAAACTCCCTTCCAAAGATCTATCATTCTTATCATTTCTATCTCGAGTTTCACTTGTTCGGATGGTGCGAGGTTGGACCCGGAATGCCTTGGGCTGAAATTGGAAAATTTTCCTGGCTGGAGGGTAGAGCCACACGTGCGGGGACTTGGGCCGCACGTGCGGGAAAGGGACCACACGTGTGGGAGGTGAGGCCGCATGTACGGAAAACAGGGGTTGGTCATGTGCTCTACTCCGTTATATGCAAGTGCAGAGTGAAGGTGTGGGGAAAGAGTACCAGACGTGCGGGAGTGAGTGTCGCACGTACGGGAAGGACGCTCCGCACGTGCGGGGATGGGTTTTGCACGTGCAGGACCCCGCTGATTATGAAAAATGGCCTTTTTTCTTTCTCCTTGGGCTATGTGTATAACACTTTTTGTATAACTCTCCCTCTCTAAAAACACTTTTTTCTCCCTTCTCTCTACATTTCCTACACCAAACAAGATCAAATCCTTGATTTCTTTAAATCTATTGGATTTTTGACCTAACATCCTTCATTAAAGTTGGTTAATTTCTCGAGGGCTTCGTTTTGTGCGGTGGAGATCAAGTCTCAACACTATTGGATTTGAGGGTTTCATCTCATTCTTCTTCAACTTGAGGTAGGGATTTTTCTTAGAGTTATATATATGTTTTTGCAAGATTTTGTTGATTTTTCGAAATTGCCTTGTTAATATTGAAACTTTATTGTTAGCTCAAGAAGGTGGGTGCTTTGAGATTGGATTTTGCTCCTTGTTTCTTTTTAAAATAATTTATTGAGGGCTTTGAACTACTTTGATTGAGAAAAAGACGTTTTGAAGAAATTCTTTCAAATGATTTGGGTGTGTATAGTTGTGGTGAGAAAACCTATAAATTTGGGGGTTTTAAAAGATTTTGAGAATCCTTGGACGTTATTGTTACTACTCTATTTCTTCTGTGCCAAAATGAATGAATAATTGAAAGATTTCTTATTTTTATATATAAATGACGAATTTCATGGAATATGAGAATTTTTGATCTTGGAAGTTGTTGTTCAAATGTTGGTATAGTCTTGTGATGATTAAATTGTTGGGAGTGCACAGAGTATGGAAATATTGCTACTCATTGATAGGTTTAAATTAATATGTGACTATTTTGTGGAATGGCATTGAAAGGAGAAAAGAGAATTTTGATTATTTTGGAATTATTGTATAAGATAATTAAAAATGGGGAAACATTATGTGGCATTGATAAATTGTTCATTTGCCTTTCAATTCATTGGTTATGATAAATTTTGATTATTGGATTTTTTTTTTTTTGAAAACTTTTACATTGAGAAAAGAATGTTGTGAAATAAGTTTTCATGGATTTGCTTAGGGGAAAATACGTTGGTGTGGGCTCACCTTTTTCCCGCGCCCCTGCCTTTCGGAAAGGGTTTGAAAAGAAAGCCTCACAGTTCGGACTCTACCTGTGGTTCTGAATCTAATCTCACAAAGTGCAATGTGAAACTGATAAACACCAAAGAGTCCAATCCAGCAAATCTTTTTGGAAAATCTATTTTAAATCAAACAATGCCAAAATTGAACTGCTTTGCCAGATTACAGAGTCGCCACTTAAATATTTTGTTTTTGGGAGATTTTGGAAACCCTGACTTGTGCCAAAGGCCACGTGTCCGTCATCACCAAAGTTGCCTCGGCTCGAGAAGTTAGGTACGAAGGGGGAAGGTCCTGAAATGAGCACCCTTGCTCACCCGATCAAAAGATCGGCTTCTACTAATCATGATATGTTCTTTTATAAACAATACATGTTCTTATCCTGGTTATTAGCTAACTTTACTATGTGACTTACATAAGCAAGTATAGACTAGTCGCAAGAATTGGAACATTTCAAGTCATGTTTGTTTTCGAAAATGATTTTTGCCACCCTCAAGTGGGCTTAGAAATGCGGATTTTCCACCTCAAGTGGGCTTAAAACATGATTTGCCACTTCAAAAAGTGGATTTAAAACACACATTCGTTGAATTGTTCCAATTCAAACAATAAGCCTTCATCCACAGGCATTTATGCAGTTTAGCATTTAAGCACATAGCCTCATGGCATGCATGCTATCATGGCAACATGGCAATCACACTCATGCAAGCATGCTAAAGCATAAAACTCACCGAGTACTCCAAGCCAAAACAAAAATAGTTAGAAAATTGCATGATCCTAACTATGTTAAATGACTAATGCAACACATGCAATAATGTGACTAAATAGGGTTGGCTACCTAATCATGGTATTTGCAACACTTTGATAGCATGCTTTGAAACACATATTCAAAGAAGTATTGAATTGACAATGCAATTTGAATGATGCGCCGAGCCTCGGTGCATGCAAGACAAATGGATGGATACAAACATACAAACATAAGGTATGCTAATCGAAACATGATCCCTAATCTAACCATTGAAAGCGGATAAATAAAAGGGAGAAAGACGTGGGATTGGAAGACATGCACACACGCATGCACACTTATTACAACATTACGCCCTCGTGAAGTAGGGTCCGAATGAATAAGCTAACTAGCTATGCTAACTAAGCTAACTATCACAAACCAAAACTAATTAACTATTCTTGTTAACTAATTATTACAAACCGAATTGAATAACTAGCTATGCTAAGCTAATTAAAGCAATTAAACTAATTAACTATCTAAGCTAATTAAATAATTACAAACCGGAATCGATTAACTAGTTACACTAACTAATTAAACAAAGCAAGTAAATGACCTCGAGGGCGAGGGACGCATGCATGCTCGGATGGTTTCCTCCTGAAAATCTACCGCCTTGCCATCGGACACCTCTGTTTGCACTCAATTGAACACCAACAACGCTGCCAACTTCCAGAACACCTCTGCTCCAACTCAGGAGCACACTTGTGCAAAAATTTCATTTCTGACCGGTCGGCTACCAATGGTGGCTGTCGGTTACCATTGGTGGCCGGTCGGCTACTGCTGGTGGCCGGTCAGCCATTACTGGTGGCCGGTCGGCCACCCCTTCCCTGAACTTCCCTTTTTTGCTGCAACAGAGAGAAAACAGAGGGCAAACAGAGACAAAGCAATGTATTCTCAAGGAGTGTATGTATCGCTACCCTACATGATAAGTGTTTAAATACATTGTATATGTATGTTGTTTAGGAGAAGAGAGGGGATGTACTCCACGGTTTGGGAGAAGATAGGGGATGTACTCCACGATTTGGGAGGAGATAGGGGATGGACTCCTAAACCGAATTTGGGAGGAGATAGGGGATGGACTCTAGTGATAATTAAGTTGGCCGGAGTGTTCAGGGTGAAAGTCCCAAAATCCAAATTGCATTTGTATGACGTAGATAAATTAAAGTATTGAAATGATGATAATACGAGTTGTAATCTCATTTGAAATTGAATTGTTGAAGTATTGTTAATATGAGTTGTAGGCTCATTATGAACTGTTTGGCTGAATAGGGAACCATATCTATGAATTGGTTTGGATAATGAAGTGGAAAAGAGATGTTTGTTTGTTTATATGAGATAAACATTTATCAAATGTCAATGTTTTAGTTATTGCTCATACTATGTTTAGCATATCTCTACTAGGCGTTGGCTCACCCTATATGGGACATCATTTTCAGGTTCAGGTGTTATGTCACCTCCAAGGACGTAGCTTGGAAGGTCTTGGGAGTTGAAGACTCTTTTGATTATTTTTTTATTTTTGGTGTTACATGTAAATTCAAGCCAAGGGCTTTATGTGTATAGGGTTAGAACTCTTCTTTTGTAACCAAGTGTTGGCTTGGAAAGTTGTAAGCCCATAGGGCGTTTACTTTTGTTGTCAACATGTAACACATTTGTACTAAATACTCTGATGAATGGGAATATGTTTTATTCTTCTATGTTCTTGAATGTCTTAAATGATTGGGTTTTATGTATAATTTTGAGGGCGTTACACTACACCTCCTATCTGGACTTACCAACATATTTACCCTATAAACATTTCGATAGTTCACACTTCTCAATAATTCTTTCCCAATTTAAGTTTCAAATCTGAATTCAACGTTTATAACAAGCGGTATAATGAAATGTCAATGCCACAGTCATCCATGCAATGCAGCAATATTCCATGCCAAGTAGTGATTACCCATGTGATGTATCATCCCACCATTTACATGATTTCCCCACAATTATTCCATTTGTGATTTACAATTTCCACTTCCATTTTTCCAATACATTTAACATGTATAATTCATGAACTTTAACATCTATGCAAGTGTTGCAACATTCCCACATCTCATATGGTCTCAACATTTTGTCATTTCAAGATCTAAAGACATGCCTCCATAAACAATAGATTCCAACAAAACATTTACTAATTTCATACATACCAAGAAGTTTGACATTTCATATCCAAAGTCATGAAATTTCCATTTGAACACTCTTTTAACACAAGTAAAGATCAAAATTTCTCAACATCCACCAAAACCCCCAAATTCCTAGGGTTTTTACCCAAACAATGTATTTCTTCATTTCTTGATAAAATCTCACCAAAAACATCATTTTTATGTCAAGGTGCTTCAACTATTCAAGGAAAATCTTTCAATGAAACAAAAGATGAATTTCTTTAACAAGCTTCTAATTTCTTGATTCGAAAACCAAAACCTTTGTAATATTTTTAAGAAGAGTTCAAAATCAACATCAATCTTGCATAAACAAGTATATATATAACTCAAAGAAGTCCCTCCCTCAAGTTTAATGAAGAGATTTGATGAAACCCTAGAATCAAAAGTTGAAGAAATTCGATCTCCACTGTATAAAGTGAAGTTCTAGCTTTGATCTCCAAAACTTGTGAGAGATGATGGATCTAGACCCAATGGATTGCAAGAAATCAAGGGTTTGTAGTGTTTGATGAGAGTTTTTAGAGAGAAGGAAGAGCAAAAGTGTTTTTAGAGTGAGAGGGGAGGGTTAGAAAGTGATGCATACTCAGCCAAAATGAAAAGAAAAAAAAAAAAAAAAACAGAGTTTTCGGACTCAACCCATCCTGTACGTGCGACACTTGCCCTTGCACATGCGACACTCCTTTCCCACACTTGCCTCCGCACCTGCATATAATGCAGTGTGCAACCCAAAATTCACACAGATTCCCGCATGTGCTACCTCATCTCCCACACGTGCGGCCCCTATCCCACATGTGCGGCCTAAGGCCCTGCACGGGCGGCTCAGCCCTCAGTCTAGAAAAATCCAGCTTAAGTGTAAACCCCCCCCCCCCCCCAAAAAAAAAAAATTCAACTTCCTGAAACAAGTGGAACTCATAATTGAAGTTAAAAGAGACGAAAATCGAGAGATAGATTTCAAAAAGTGTTGAACCCAACACGCACAAAAGAAAGTAGGATGTTTTACGTACCCGGTCATCACATGCCTAAAAAAAAGATTTCGTTTACATCTCTTTGAAAACCACCATGCACAATGATAACTTGAAATTCTCTACAATCCAGAAATTACAATTTAATTCATTGTGGTGGTAAATATAACTCAGGTAATCCCTAGGTTGGTGTATGCAAGTAGGCATAACTAGCACTACCAAAACCCCACTTTACTGGTTGCTAACCGGAAGGGAAGTAGTACCTTCTCCGCGCGTGTTTTTAGTCTTTCACCCTGGACACTCAGGCCAACTTAAACAATTTCATCTACACCTCCTATCCGGACTTACCAATGTATTTACCCCAAAACATTTCAATAGTCCTCATTTCTCAATAATTCTTTCTCAATGCAAGTTTCATATCCCGATTCAATATTTATAGCAAGCAATATATTGGGATGTCAATGCCACAATTATCCATGCAATGCAACAATTAACCATGCCATGTAGTGATTACCCATGCGATGTATCTTCCAACCATTTACATAATTTCCCCACAATTGTTCCATTTCCGATCACAATGTCCACTTCCTGTTTCCAATACATTTAACATGTATAACACATGAACTTTTACATCTAACCAAGTGTTGCAACATTTCCATATCTCATATGGTCTCAACATTTTGTCATTTCAAGATTAATATACATGTCTCCATAAACAATAGATTCCAACAAAACATTTACTAATTTCATACATACTAAGAAGTTTGACATTTCGTATCCAAATTCATGAAATTTCCATTTGAACATTCTTTTAACACAAGTAAGGTCATAATTTCTCAACATCTACCAAAACCCCCAAATTTCTAGGTTTTTCACCCAAACAATGCATTTCTTCATTTCTTGGTAAAATCACACCAAAAACATCAATTTTATGCCGATGTGCCTCAACTATTCAAGAAAATCTTTCAATGAAACAAAAGATTAATTTCTTTAACAAGCCACCAATTTCTTGAGTCCAAAACCAAAACCTTTATAATATCTTTAAGAGAATTTCATAATCAACAACAACCTTGCATAAACAAGTATATATAACTCAAAGAAGTCCCTACCTCAATCTTGTTGAAGAGATGAGATGAAACCCTAAGATTCAAAGGTGTAGAAATTTGATCTCCACCGCACAAAGTGAAGTCCTCGCTTTGCTCTCCAAGACTTGTGAAAAAAGATGGATCAAAACTCAATGGATTGCAAGAAATCAAAGGTTCTTGGTGTTTGATGGAGGTTTTTAGAGAGAAGGAGGAGTAAAAATGGTTTTTAGAGTGAGAAGGAATTGTTTTAAAAGTGAGTTACACAGCCTAAAAAAAGAGAGAAAAACAGGGTTTTCGAACTCAACCCGTCTTGCAATTGCCCCCGCACCTTCCTTCCGCACCTGTCTTTTATGCAAAGTGCAACCCAAAAACTCCCTTGTTTCCCACACGTGCGGCCTCACCTCTCGCACGAGCGGCCCAAGGCCCCGCACATGCGGTTCAGCCCTCCAGCTCAAAAAATTCCAGCTCAACCCTTGGCACTCCGGATCCAACCCGCACTTTTCGCAACACGTGAAACGTGGCATAGCAATAAATAAGAATGAAGATTTTTTAGGAGGAGTTTTTCAAAACAACAATCCAACGCTATAACAATTGTTAAACTGAGGTTAAACCAAGAGGAACAAATGAATAACATGACCGGTCATCACACATTTCTATCCCTGCAACTGTAACATTGTTGTACTCCAAGGACAAAGGAAAAGAGAAGCTCAAGATTGAACATGTGGGAGGATCCCAAAACTACCGGATCGAAATTGGCTTTTCTTTCTCTTTGGCTTTTTCCAAGTGTGAGAATGAGCTAAGAATGAGAAAATTCCTAGCCTAGAAAGAAGGGCTTTTAAGCCCGCTAATAGGGGTATAAATCTGGCCCGGCCCATGTCGGGCCTTGTGTGCTCCCGCCAAAATTCGGGCTGGGCCGGCCCAAGGGCCAAAAAAGTTAGGCACAAGCCCAAGCCCAAGCCCAAGCCCAGGGGTGTTCGAGCCAGTGGGCCGGGCCTCGGGCTTGGGTGGGCCTAACCATTTTTTTTTGTTTTTTTAAATTTTTTCTACCAATCTTTTGTTATTTTCCACTAAAAAAAACATTGGGCCTCGGGCGGGCCTTGGGTCGGGCCTTAAGTGGACCTTAAGCGGGACAATGGACTGGGCCACGGGCCAGGCGGGTTAGGCCCATGGGTTGGGTTGGGCTTTAAAATGATGGCATAGGCCTAAGCCTAGGGGGTCGGGTTGGGCCCGAGCCTAAACGGGCCGGGCCCACCCATGGTCGTGGGCAGGCTTCGAGCCGCCCACAGGCTGCGGGCTATTTTTACACTCCTACTTGCTAGTTAGGTTGATTATATTATAAGTGTGGTTTACAGATAGAGGGTTCGCACGAGGGATCTTGCTAAAGGAAACAGGACAGATATCTTTAAAAATACAATTCAATTACTTATACTTTTACATCATATTTCAATATAAAGTAAAACTAATAAATTAAAAATA
The DNA here is from genome assembly GCF_055761805.1 of Camellia sinensis. Classification (NCBI taxonomy): domain Eukaryota; kingdom Viridiplantae; phylum Streptophyta; class Magnoliopsida; order Ericales; family Theaceae; genus Camellia; species Camellia sinensis. The sequence continues at coordinate 70,619,218 of NC_138972.1, forward strand.
AATCAAAATTTACAAACAAAAATCAAAATGTTCGAATTATTTATCCTTTAATAAATTTCTCAATATCATTACTCGTATTAAATCATTGTTCCACAAACACAAAATATATATCCAAAAGTACTAAAATTTTCTCTGTATCAAAACGGCAGTTGAATATATATATATATATATATATGTAACAAAAATTCATTAAAAACTTAAAAGAATAGACTGGCCTATAAGTATCCCAAACACCAGTGTTACAATGGGTTTTAATTTCAAGGCGGATTGAAGTAATTTTGAAGCGTTATTGGGTTGTCCGGTTTTTGGACAATTGGAGTTAAAGTTGTATGGGCTGCCATTTTAGTGTGCTAAGTGCACCCAATAAATATCAAACCTCCAACAAGCCCATAATAGAACCTTGGTTTAATTTCATTTTATTCCGAAACTACATCACTTTTTTCTATTCGTTATTAAACTATTAATTTCATCTATCTAGTTTTTAAAATTTTTTATTTCAGTTCTTGTAGTCCAATTGAAGATGATTATATAAATCAGTAAATGTTTAAGGTAATTTTTATTTCAGTTTGAATAATTCATTCATAATTACAACAAATTAATGTTTAAGATTAAAAAAAAAAAGTTAGAAGAAAAAAAATATATTTTCAGGACTAATTTTTTTGTTACAAAAAATGTCATTATATTTTTTACGATAAAATTGAAAAAAATGAACACTCTATCTGTTTTTAAAAATGAAATTAATCTTTGCAAATAAGAAATTATTTAAGCAAAAGTTCAATGGTTATTCTCTTTCTTTCTGTCCCTACTCATTTTGAAATAGGTCTCACAGTAGTGTATGAACACTCTTTGTCTGCCTTTTTACTTTCTAAAGTCTATATGAATAAGTAAAAAATGGGGACAGACAATTCCAATCAACCAACCCACACGTCGGGTGCAGAGACCCAATCCCACCACCATATTGCAAATTTATGAAAAGACTTTCTACAAAGTCTTACATTTTTTAAATTATGTTATTATTAATTTCAAATCCAATGTGCTGCACATTGAAACATCAAAAGACACACCTCTCACTTTGTTCCTTTGTGGATGAAATAGATTTGTAACTTTCATGTTCTACCAAATTGTTGCCCTTTTTATTTTTCCCTTCTTTTTTTCTTTTCCTTTCTTTTCTTTTTTTTTTTTGGGGGGGGAGGGGGGTGTCAAATTTTTTCCAGCCTACCTTTCCTATTTTTTAAATTAAAAATATGTGAGTACACAAATTTGTTCCCATTTTTATAATTTAAAAGTGGACAGAGACACATATAACTATGGGAAATTTATTAGAAAATCTCTTTTTCATGTGCTTGTATCTCAATTAGTCCATAAGATATTTTTATATTCTAATAAGTCTTATTATTTGAACATTTGATCTAATCTCATATTTAATGTATTTTATGAACATTTCTACCCTTATAAATATTTTTTGAACGGTTAGCAATTTAGTGATGTAAACATTCATATTTTACAATGTGAATGTTCACATTAACATATTAACATTCACATTGATGGTTTGAACATTAACATTGACGATGTAAACATTCACATTGATGGTGTGAACATTCACATCACGAAACATTTACACTGTAAATGTGAATATTATTAGGAGTTTTTGGTAACTATATCACTCATAGGACTTATTGGAATATAAGAAAATAATGTAAACTAAATGGAATATATGTAAGTGAAAAGGGATTTATGAAAAAGTGTCCCTATAACTGTCTATCCAAAATTTTAATGTAAAATTAATTTGAAAGTACAAAAATAGACATATTTGTCTCCAATTACAGTATGCAAGTTATTTATGTTATTTGTGAGTTTGATTATCACAAATGACATAACTCAATATTATGATAGTCATAATTAAAAAAGAAAATTTCAATTATAGCCAAATATCACATGAGGTATATAACCAAACAACTCTTAGATAATAACTAAAATAATGACATAACTAATATCACAATATATCATAACTAACAGTACAATAAATCATAACTAAAGACATAAAAATCATAACCAAATGTGCACATATATATTTGTCCCTGCTAAATTTTAATTTAAAAGTATATTTGTTCATGTTTTTTGAATTTGAAAGTGCACCAAGTAACCAAGAAATAGTTCATTTGAATTAGAACAGATGTACTTTCGCAGGTTGCCCCCGTTCTGTATATGAGTTTTTTTTTTAATTTCTCATATGGTTTTTTGTAAATTAGCATCTGGAGGTCCCTTGATGTGCGTAAAGAAAATGTCTTGGTAGCAAACATCAAACTAATAAAACGAGGGTTAGCTCTGCAACTGATCTACAAGGACATTTGATGCATCCATTGTGTTGGGAAGTTTTGACTTTCTGTATTATATCTAGTTCAGATTTCAATACTTGTAATTTTTATTCATGTTCCTTTTAATGTTATATATTCCACTTAGTAAAATAAAATAAAATTTAAAAGTCTCAATCTTCTATTTATTTAATTTTTTTTGTAAGTTTTAGCCAAAAAAATAAAATAAAATTTATAAGTCCTATACTAAGTAAAAAAAAATTGAAAAAGGCAAAATAATCTTTTAAACATTTATATTTTTTTAATATCTCAACTAAATATAAAATTTAATAAGATAATTTCTCTAAACAAACATGCAGGTAACATCACCCAAAAACTAACTCTAGTCAATTTTACCCAATTTCCCGGAATGGGGGATAGCCCTTATTAGTCAATTTTAACATTATTGAAGAGTTGAAGTCAACATTACCCAAGAGTTCCACTCATGTTGGTCAATTTTATCTGAAAAAGTTACATTTTCTATCTTTTAAATATTATTGGTCATTAAACTTTAGATTTTTAAAATTGGTTTTAATTTATTAAAATTTTGTCAATATAATTCAATTAGTAGTTGTTGTCCAATCTGCTGATGTAAAATGACTTGCTGCTTAATTTTATTTTATTTTTTTCATTTTGACTATTTAAATATTATAGTAGTATTTTTATTTTGATATTTAAAATATCACTTTTTTTCACTTTGCTCCATTGATTCAAAGCCACATGAAATTTTCTATTAAAGAATTTAACGGTAACTTCTAATAAGACCACATTGACAAAAATTCAATAATTTAAGATTTTTTTAATCAAAGTAAAAATTGAGTTATAGCGATTCTGGTTTAGATCTGAACTATTTGATGTTTTAGATCCGGATTTCATTATATTATACAGTTGTTCATGTTTTGTTTCCCCTTATTTAACTTTGAGTTGGCTATTGGGATGCATTGGTTGCGCTTGGAACATGTTAGTAACTTGTTTTTCAAACTGTTGTTGCCCAGAATTTGCTTCTTCACTCGAGCAACACTTCTTGCCCTCAAGTGGTCCTTGTGTACTCTCAGTATTTTTGTAGGTCTACAAAAATACTGAAAGTTGGCATTCTTCGCTCGAGCGAAGCTTCTTGTGCTCGACACTACAACATTTTCTTAGTTTAGTGACATTTGAAAGTACCACAACTATTCTTCTAATGACATTTTTTTAGTCTTGTGGTATTTTAAACAAGTGCCATTTATATCCATGCCACGCTAGATACTAGTGGCACCTCAGTGACACTTACAAGTGCCACTGCACTATCATGGCTAAAGACTTTCAATGACACTTTGATGTCATGATAGACACTATTTGTGACACTATCAAGCGCGATTAAAAAATTTTTTAGTGACACTTGTAAGTGTCATTACATCATCAAGGCTAAAGACTTTCAGTGACACTTTAATGTTATGGTAAACACTATTCGTGATGCTATCAAGTGCCATTAAAGAAGACTTACAATCAAAAAAATGCCACTATATGGATTTTTAATGGCGCTTATTATGCCACAATTGATATTCTTAACAACTTCATAAATGCCCCTAAATCCAATTCATTTGTGCCATTAAATGGATATAAGTGCCATTGGAGCTTATTCTAGTGACACTTTGCATAGGACCGGCGCTGACTTATTAGGGGCCTAAGGCGAATTTTTTAAATTGGGCCCTTCATATATCATTATCTAAAAAAAAAAAAAAATTGTTTGGATAAAACAAAAAAGATAAAAATTTATTTCTATTGCATTACAATTTAACAAAATTTAGATAACAAATATATATATATATATATATATATATATATAATAGTTGAACTTCAATTAGTTGAATCGAATCTTTTTTTTCGACACAACTCAAGCAATATAAAATGAGCAAGTTAAGGCTGACTATTTTAAACATGAATCCAAGTATGACACAACTCAATAACATGAATTGTTAGTTATATATTGAATGTTCACTAAAGGAAGCCATGACATTTTTTTAATCTTTTATTTGACTCTATCTAACTGAATAAAAAAGTATGTAAAATAATAATTAAGGCTAATATCTTTTTTTCATTTAAGATATATATTTTTTTGTTACCTATTTTAGAGTCAATCTAATAAAAAATATATAGTAATAAGGTACAATTTTTTTAATTAGAAAAATGCAAATGAATTAAAATCAAACATTCTATGAATAATTTCATTTAGTTGAAATAAATTTTATAAAATTCAACTTATGAGAAAAATTTTAATCTCTCAATACACTTGCTAAGTTATTTTTAACTAAAAGTGAAAGTTTTCACATTAATCAATCGAACACGAATCAAAATAACACCACATGACAACATAAAAATAAATAAATTGAGCTAATATTAAAATAATTATGAAATAACATGACACGATACACTCTTCTAATTGGGGTGTAACACCCTCAAAAATATACCCATTATATATCATTGACATGCATTGTTTAAAGAGAACACTTTAATAATTCCTTATAATGTCCATCAGAGTCTTACAAATAATAAAAACATTACATGCAACATCAAAGTAAATGCCCTACCGGCTTACATCTTTCCAAGCCAACACTTGGACACAAAGTATGAGTTCTAACTCAAATAAAAATAAAGCCCTAGGCTTGTGTGTTTACATGTATTAACAATGAAAAACCAATAACTAAAAGTAGTCTTCCAAAATCCAAGTCCTTCCAAGCTAAGTCCTTGGAGGTAGCTTATCACCTGAACCTGAAAATGATGTTCCCATAAAGGGTGAGCCACAGCCCAGTAGAAATATACTAAACCACATATAAGCAATGAATAAAGCAATGGCATTCAACAGATGGTTAACCAAGATAGTCCATTACTTCATTTTACAGTCTCATAACACTATTGTCTAAAACTCATTTTACCTTCCAATTTTATCAACATGGCTCAGAACCTGGCCAAACTTACAACAGTGAATTACATATATCATATTCACATCCTTCCATTATCAACAAACAAATGAGACTCAAGCTCAAATCAAAACACTTCATACTTCCAGATTGATACACATTTTAGTGCTGTATCAATAAAACACTTCTATAAATAAGCACACATAAAAGTGATGCTAATGGAGTCCATCCCCTATCTCCTCCCAAACAAAATCCGGTTTAGAGGTCCATCCCCTATCTTCCCCTAAACCATGGAGTACATCCCCTATCTCCTCCCACACAAAAACAATGTATGCAAATGCAATGCTCAACCAATACACGTATTTTCTGAATCAATGCAACAGTCAAAATTAATGACTTAACCAATATGATTAGTTTCAGTTATTCCTAATCCACATGCAATGTCTACAACAATCACGACTATCCTCCACCGATAGCTCAAAACAGTTATTTCTAAACTGGAAATAACTATGTCAACAATTCAATAGACAAATGATATCAATTACCCAATTACGCCATTTAATCAATAAATTCCCCAATTCCATGAATTACTTATACAAATTAATTCAATAATACAACTATGGTTTTTCCCAAAATTTACCAAAGTATCCCCAACATATCAAAATACCAAAACTTAGAACAAAACCTATAAAATGGAGTAGGAAATCCCTACCTCGAAGAGAGTAACCCGAATGGAGAAGATGGAGATGAATGCCCAAATACCAAAGTGCTCCAAATTGCCAAAAGTTCAGATTAAATGGAAGCCCTCGACTCCCTCTATCTTTTTAATGAAGGATCTAGGGTAGAAACACACCCTAAGTGGATCAAATCTAAGAGAGAAGGTGAGTAGGGAGATAGAGAAGTCGGACCTAGGGTTTGGGATCAAAAAGAAGATGAAAAGGACTGATCAAAACCCGCTGCTGTAAATATATACTGGACAAGCTCGCTCGAGCGAAGACTTGGTCGCTCGAGCGACCAGACACAGAGAAACTACGCTCGAGCCAAGGAAGCCTTGCTCAAGCCAACAACTCAATAGCTCGCTCGAGCGAAAGAAAGCTCGATCGAGCGAAGAACTTAAACCCTCAGGTCTGCAACAAGACACACGCTCGAGCGAAGGAACTATTGGTCGAGCGAAGGACGAACTAACTCGCTCGAGCGAAGAAAATCTCGCTCGAGCCAAGAATGAACAGCTACAGGTCCAAATCAAACGCAACCATTCGCTCGAGCGAACAACTCCTCGCTCGAGCGAAGAACCAAAAACCTGGACAGCAACACTTGGTTTCTAAACCCAACCAACCTGAAACAAACCTGCCCAACACATCCTATAATTCCAAATGAGAAAATAAGGGACAACAACAACAACAATTATACAATGACAGAATCCACGGAACCTAAGTCCGGATACAATAATCAAATGTGAAAAGACCGGGGTCGCTATATGGGGGCCCTAAATTTTGTTCAAAATTGGGGGCCCAAGGCGACTGTCTCAGTCGCCTCACCCCAGGGCCGGCCCTGAGCTACTACCATTACTACAAAATGCCACTATATGTTCTTTTCATTAACACTTTTAAAGCCACAACTACGCATGTGTAAATACCTGTAAAAATTGAATAAATTTTATAAATTCATCTTGTAATATTTTCATAATAATAAACAAATATTACTACCATAGGATCATCACATCAAAAAAAAAAAAAAAAAAATTCAAACCACAATCATTTTTTTTAAGCTAAAAATATAAATTTATTTATATTGCAATACAAATCATAATTAAAATTATAAAATATTCTACCATACTAACAAAGTTAAAGAAAAAAAATTAAAACAAAATTAGTCCAACCATAAGTTCTGAAAAGCCATAATGATATCCATCTTCAGGAGAGACAAATTATCAAAACAAATTCAATTCCCAAATTCTCAACCTCACTTGTATAAATATTCTCAGCTAGCATCCATAACTTGCGAAATCTGCATCCAAAAGATAAACATATAAAGGTAATTGAAACTATATTAAGTTAATATAAATTTGTTAATGAAATTAGTATTTACGAAAAAAAATATACCATAAATGGAGAAGGCCAAGCAACATGAGCTCGAATAACTTGTCCAATTGTTTTGACAAGTCCATATGATCGGATCAAGCTCTCATTAGGTTTGACTAGCACTTGAACATGTACCTCCCAATAGTCAGGTCCTAGTTCTTCCCCTTCTACTTCTTTAGATGGATATGTGCTTTTAAATACTCTGATTACAACTATTTCTGTTGGCCTAATAATACTTTTTAGAACAACTATATCTCTCACCTATAAATCAAGATTTAACTACTTAAGTAATTATATATTTACAATTAATAAATAATATTTAAAAAGTAAACTACTACAAAGTGCTAGAGTGAAGATGATCACAACTAAAAGTGATATGCATTTCTCTAGTACATAAGCAAGCCATATGATTTAATCACTTAATTGGGACTTTTAGAAATACCATGTTTACGAATGCAAAAAAAAAAAAAAAAAAAAAAAAAAAAGGGGGGGGGGGGGGAAAGAAGATGGGGCTTTAGAATCTTTCTTGAAGTGATGGTGTGAAAAGATATCAGTATTATTTTGCCATCTTGTTCATCCTTACAAACAAAAAATGGGTAAACAAAATAAATAAATAAAAATAAAAATAGAGCAAAATAATGGAAAATCCCACTAAAGCATTTAAACAAACACTTGCAAGATATTATATAAAATCACAACATAAATACAATAATAGTACATCACAATTAACCTTTTCTATTAAAAGATGAAAATTAATAAATTCATGAGTTAAACGATTAGATTTTCCAGATTGTATCAAGTTTTATGCCTAAAACAAGAAGATCGTAAAGAAGTGACAAAGATAGAGGTATTGTGTGTGTTTGATAAGAGTGAGAAAGAGAGAAAGAATACCTAATGAACTCTGATCGTAGAAGATGAAAACACAACAAATTTGTGGTGTAGATGGTAGATAAGAATGGCATGAAAGATAAAGAATGATAAACTATTGCTTCATTATTTGGCTCCAGCCTTTTTGTCCCGCCAAAATCAAATTTGCTTCACCAATTTCAGAATTGTTAGACTTCCGCCTCTGTCTTTATCTCGATTTGCTCTGTGGATTTTGCCTCATCAAATTTGGTTTGTGTGACACCCCAAAATTTGGACAATTAAATATTAAATTAGAACTAAATCCCAATCAATATTTCATCATTCAAATCCTAGGGGTGAAACAAAAATCTAAATGTTTTTGTCCCAATCTAGTTTAAATAAATTTCAATGCTCAAAAAAAATATAAGGGATAAAAATAACATACATTAACCAAACCATCCATCATAAATTCATGACTATCCAATATCTCCAACATTAAAGTAGCAACAAATAGTCAAAACAACTTCGATAATGTAAAGTTAGAAATTAACCCACAATGCCAAACTATCAAAATACCAAAGTCATAAAATAAATAAATAAACAAACAAACAAACTAATATTGACTCAAAACTCCAAAAAACAAAAGAAGTTTGAAAGACATGTCCTACAACCATAGTTATTTTTCGTTACCACCATAGTCCCAACTAATCTTGCAAAGGAAGCTCGGTTGCGCTCAAACAGAACGCACCCAAGATGCCAAGAGACAAAGCGGGTTAGTATACAAGTATACTGGTATACAAGTATACTGGTATGAGTACAAGATTTGACACCCACGTGTTCACCAGACACAAACAAAAGTACATTTAATTCTTATTACAGGACAACACAAGTAGTTCCACCCACACCAAGACGAAGGGGTAGTTTCTCGAGATACGGTGACATTTAGTTTCTTGTCTGTACACAACTAAATATAAATTGAGTATACAAAAAAATAAATAAACATAATATGGTGGATCAATCCTGCATAAAAAGTTAGTAAGACCCACCATTCTGCAAAAAATAAAGTTAGTATAATATAATTATAAGTAAATTACTAAAGAAGTACAAATATGCACCGTTTCATGCTTAAATCATTCGAATTGACCAAAACTCAGAAACAAAAGTTGTACAGAATCAAATTTCCTACAATACAGTGCGAACAAATTTAGTAGAAATTGAATAGGTTGAGAGAAAAACTTGATAGAAGAACTTAAACGGAATCCAACCGAAAAATCTGAAGCTAAAAACGAAAAGAAACTTCCCGAAGATGAGTGTTCAGAATAATGTTTTACTTTAGTTTACGCGAACTCAATGAAAATGAGCTCGCTTTGTGGGTTAAAACAACATCTAAAGTCTGCATTGCTAAAATGAATAAAAACTATTGTAACCAAGATCATCTGATTACAAGTTATAATTGATCTTTTTAGTAAAAAGTTAAAATACAAACGTTATCTAGAATTACGTACACATGCCTCTACCCAAATTTCATAATTTATCAAGGTCGTTTACTATTTTTTGAGATGTACAAATCAATACAATTAAACTATAACAATAAACTCATATTTGATTATTTTTGCCTTAAGTCCACCATTTCGGCCCTTCACTTCCAACTTACACATATATCGCATGTGCCTCCCATATACCTAACACCACTCCGAAGCCAAACTTACACGAGGATATCATCGCTAGTTTGACCCACACTCCACAAACGGTTAGCATATACGTACGTGCGTAAATCAAAGCACTCAACTACACCTGAGAACGAGGCAACAATATATATATATATACACAACCCCCCATCTACTCATGAGAACAAACATAACAGTTGTGATGACCGGGCATGTTATTTATTTCGTTCCTCTTTGCTTAACCTAGGGTTTACTATTATAGTGTCCGGTTTTAGGGTGAGGTGTTGGTTTGGCCGTTGGGTTGTTGTTTTGAAAACTCCTCCTTTGAAATTCTCATTCTTATTTATTGCTATCCCGAATTCACGTGTTTCGGAAGGTGCAAGGTTGGGCTTGGTGTGTTTTCGAGTCAGCTGGAAAATTTTCTGGGTAGAAGGGGAAAGCTGCGCGTACGGGAGAGGGGCTGCACGTGTGGAGGGAAGAGGAGATCCAAGGTGCAACACTGCATTATATGTATGTGCGGAGGCAGGTGCGGGGAAGAGCACTGCACGTACGGGGGTGAGGGCCACATGTGCGGAGAGGGGGGTTGCCGCACATGCGGAACGGATCTAAGTCCAAAAACTCTATTTTTTCTTTCTTTTTGGGCTGAGTGTATATCACTTTTAAACACTCCCTTCTCACTCTAAAGGCATTTTTGCTCCTTCTCCTCTCTAAGAACTCTCACCAAACACCTAAAACCCTTGATTTCTTGCAATCCATTGGGTTTTGATCTATCATCTTTCACAAATTTTGGAGAACAAAGCAAGAACTTCACTTTGTGTGGTGGAGATCGAAGTTCTACACCTTTGATTTTTAGGGTTTCATCTCATCTCCTCAACAAGATTGAGGTAGGGACTTGTTGGAGTTATATATATATATATATATATATATATGTTTTTGCAAGGTTGATGTTGATTTTGAGGTTTTCTTGAAGATATTGTGAAAGTTCTGACTTTTGGCTCAAGAATATAGGGATTTTCAAAAGTGGGTTTAAATCTCAAATCATTCTAAGTTAATCCTTGAGGGTTTCATCTTCATTGTGTGAGAAAGGATGTTTTGTGTGTGTGTGTCCTTTTAAAAAGGTGAAGAGATACCTAATCTTAGCTAAAGACCCAAATTTATGGATTTTTTGAAATGGGTTGAGGGTCTATAAAATTAAACAATTTGTTGATATGTCATAACGGATGAATGAAATGGAAAATATCTTTTGCCATTGTAGAAATGATGAGTTTCATGGATTGTGTGAAATATGGAAATGGAAATTTGTAGTTGAAATTGTAGATAAAGTTATGAAGTAACAAATTGATAGTTTAACATGAAATGTGAAAAGTATTCATTCGTTGATGAATTTAAATGAAAATGTGGTTATCATGCTAGATGATGTTAGAAGATGAGTGGAAAGTTTGATTATGATGAATTATCATTGAGATATTTGATGATGGGGAAATGTTATGTAGTGATGATCATTATTGCATTGCATATTCATTCAATTGATTATTACACATTTTAAAATTGAGCTTGGGAAACTTTTGCATTGAGAAAGACAAGTTTGCAAATGAATTTTATTGAAATGTTTTGGGGTGAATACGTTGGTAAGTCCGGATAGGGGGTGTAGATGAAATTGATTAAGTTGGCCTGAGTATCCGGGGGTGAAAAACCGAAAACACGCGCGGAGGAGGTACCACTTCCCTTCCGGTTAGCAATCGGTAAAGTAGGGTTTTGGGTAGTGCTAGTTAAGCCTGTTTACAGACACCAACTTAAGGATTACCTGAGTCGTATTTACCGCCCTATTGAATTAAATTGTAAATTTCTAAACTTTTGAGGTTTTCAAGTTATCTTTGTGCATGGTGGTTTCCAAAAGATGTAGAAGAGATCTTTTTAAGGCATGGCATGGCATGGCATGTGCATTTCATATTGGGGATCTTGCATAAATGTATATACTTTGTTAAGAATTCTCTATTGGGCTTTAAGCTCACCCCTATGGGATTTTGGTGCAAGAAAAGATGTGGTGATCCCGCCGAGTTAAAGGCGTGGACATATTTTCTAGAGAGTAAGTGACTCTTATTTTGTTGTGGTTTATTTTGCTAGCCAAGGGCTATGAATGTATAGCGATCCCGGTTTTCGCTTTCTGTATTTGTTGTATTCGAGACTTTGGTTCCGTGGAGTTGTTGGTTGTATACCTTGTTGTCATCCTTTAATTCCTTATGTTTGAGTTTTAGGATGTGTTGGGCATGTTTCGAGCAGGTGGGTTGAGCCTTGGTCCAAAATCTAGTTGTCAGGTTTTTGGTCGTTCCGCTCGAGCGGGTCATATAGCACTCGAGCGGAGATTGCACACTCCTAGTATTTTCGTGCTCTGCAAAACTTTTGCAGGTATGATTTCTACGCTCGAGCGGGTCACGCTCGAGCGGGCTTGTTAGCGTTCGAGCGAGTAGTACTTTTTTGGTGTAAGTTCTGGGAGGGAAAAATCTACGCTCGAGCGGACTGGTTTTCGCGCTCGAGCGGATGTACTTTATTCCTGTGTCTTGGCACTCGAGCGGGTCTTCTTGCGCTCGAGCGGACCTAGTTTTTTGTTCTTAATGCTCGAGCGTCGTGTTTTCCGCTCGAGCGGGAATGTCGTATAACAGAGGGCAGCTGGGCATTTTTGAATCATTTTCTACACTTCCTCTCTCTCTCTTACTTTCCCAAAAATGTTTTTGAGAGCCTCTCTCTCTAAAAAGTCCTTTCTCTCTAGGGTTTGATCTAATTAGAGTGCTTTCCCTTCCTTTGCCCTTTGTAAAAGTTATGTTGATCGTCGAGGGCTTCATTTTGATCCATGGATCTTGGAATTTGGAGCATTTTGGCTTTCTTCATCTTCTTTCCTTGGGCTCCGAATTTGAGGTAGGGATTCCTACTCACTCTTATGGGTTTTAACCTAGATTTTGAGCATGTTGTATAAATGGTTGAAGTTTGGGAAGTTAGGGTTTGAAAATGTAAAAAGGGGTTTTTAATCTTTGGCCCATAAATATGAATAGTGGGTTCCAAAATGAGGTTGTTGGTGTTTGTTGAGAATATTTGGACTCTTGGGTCAATATTGGGAAATGGGGTAGAAAATCCTAATTTGTTGTATAAATTAATTGGTATAATTAATTTGGAAAAATTGTCGTTATTTGGAATTGAGTTGGAAATAATGAAATTTTCTCATTTTATTATAAAATGGTAGAGTTGGATTTATTAATCGCTCACGTTTGGAAACATTGATATTTTATCTGTTGGAGCTTTTATTATCTGTTTAGAAGTAATTGCTTTGGGCTACCGGTGGAGGGTAGTTTTGATTGTTGTAGACAATGCATGATGATTAGGCAAACAAAACTAATCAATTGGATGTGTCATAGAGTATGACGGTTGATAGAATACATTAACGTTATGTATTGATTGATTATGTATATGACCTTTGTGTATATACGTTGTGTGTGTGAGAGGAGACAGGGGATGTACTCCACGGTTTAGGGGAAGATAGGGGATGAACCTCTAAACCGGATGTTGTTTGGGAGGAGATAGGGGATGGACTCCACTGATACAGCTCATATGCTTGTTAGTTAATGTGTTGATATAGCTCATATGCTTATCTATGGAAGTGTTGATATAGCTCATATGCTTATCTGTTGAAGTGTGGATACAGCTTGTATGCTTACCTGTTGAAGTGTTGATATAGCTTATATGCTCATCTATCGAAGTGTTGATATAGCTAGTATGCTTATCTACTGTGAAATGGGAAATGTTTAATATGAGTCACTATCTCATGTAAATTGTTGGCCAAGTTCTGAGCCGTTGTTGCGAATTGTGGACTTGATAAGAAATGGAAAATGGAATGAAACATGGTCATAGTGGTCATGTAATGGAAATGGGTTATGAATTGATTTATGGGGATTAAACATTTATCAATTTCTAATGTCTTAGTTACTGCTCATACTATGTTTAGCATATCTTTACTAGGCGTTGGCTCACCCTTTATGGGACATCATTTTCAAGTACAGGTAGCATGCCACCTCCAAGGACATAGCTTGGATGGTTATGGGAGTTGAAGACTCTTTTTGATTATTTTGTTTGTATTACATGTATATCAAGCCAAGGGCTTATTTGTATAGAGTTTGTACTCTTCATTTTTTGTAACCAAGTATTGACTTGGAAAGCTGTAAGCCCGTAGGGCACTTGCTTTTGTTGTTAACATGTAATACCGATGTAAAAACTACTCTGATGAAATGGAAATGTGTTGGTTTCTCTTATATCATTGCATGCTTAAAATGATGCGTTTCATGTATTATTTTGAGGGCGTTACAGAATGTATGGGTTCTTGAAACCATTTTTGTATAATCGGGTTTAAGCCTTAGAATATGTAAGCCCTTAAGGGCATTTTATTTATTTATTTATTTATTTTGGGATTTGATGTTCTACATCCTATAGATTCATGTATTTGATATCACTGAATGTATAGTTCGCATGTGAGACCATTTTGTACAAACCTTATTGATTAATGATGTAAAGGTTGAAGAAATGCTATTGTTCTTTAATGAATGTTGGATGATGTACTTAATTTATGTTGGAATATTTTAGGGTGTTACAACAATGTTCGGCCTAAGGCATTTAAATCAATCTCATAATCCTTATTTTTTTTTATATACACATTTTCTCACCAACACTCAAATAAAACAATTCCTGGAGTCATGATAGAATATTCAAAATTTATCTATAGGTTTCTAATTTATTTTAATTTCATATATCCATGAGTGTGATTACAATCATAAAATAAATATATATAAAAATCCTAAACCTTACATACAAAACTAACTAAAATAATTGAAATCAATCTATCATCTTTATGCCAATACAATATCAAACCAACATCAAATAAAATAAATAAATAAATAAATAAAAACAAAGAAATAAATATAAATTAAGAGAAGTAGGTTTTGCACTCACAATTATTATTTGAAAATCAAAAAAATACTTGGACAATTTGTGAAGCCACCAAAATAAAACCGTAACCCTTTTTTCCCTCTCTCTCTCTCGCGCGGGGGGGCTGTTGCTCTCTAGTTTGATTTTGTTTTTTTCCTTTTCCTAATGGCAGCCCTATTACAATCTAATCACAATTATATAACCTAATAACTATTATATTATATTATACAAATACAACATAAATACAACATACATAAATATGATATATATTTTATCAATATATAAAATACTTTTTTTTATATATAAAACATATAAATATTTGGATTAATTATATATAATTAAATATTACATTAAATTAATTAAATACCACATTAAATTCTCACGTAATTAATAAAGCCAAAAAAATAAAATAAAGTAATAATAATAAATAGTGACTTAAGAAAAAATTAGGGTCGCTACAGTTTGTTTCCTTTGAGCTTCCTTATTTCCTTTGCTATATAATATAAAAAATAAAAATAAAAATAAAAAAACGGTGGAGAATGAGACCAAATGCATCATATGGATTAAGTTTGTTCATATTTTAAATAAAAAAATAAATATTAATTTTGGTCATTATATTTTTCATTAAATCAATTATAACCTGTAGTTTTTAATTTTGTGTCAATTTAGTCCAATTAATAATACGGTAAGTGTTTTTGATAAAAAAATGATAGCTAAATTTGTTGAGGTTAACTCAATGAATTGAGCAAATTTATTATTTTACCTTTAAAAGAATGGCATATGTCACTTGCATGCATATTTGTTATTAAAAAATGCTAACAATTGGGGCTAATTACACTATTAATTCCTCTATTTTGGCTATTATGTCATTTTAGTCTTTGTAATTTCAATTGAATTGATTTTAACCTTGAATTTCTTATTTTGTCTCAAATTGGTCCAATTGATAGCATTTTTTTTTTAATGACAAATGCAACCTGTCATTGTTTTAGGAGTAAAACAAAATACTTTGTGGTGTTTGGCAAGTTGGGTTGGGGCTAAAATAGCCACAAAGACAAAACAGGCTATTTTAGCCACAACAAACAAAACATCACATCCAACCCATAATCATTACACTCTTCTCTCACAAAAAAAGTCAAAAAAGCCAAAAAGCCAAAAAGCCCTTCCCAAACCAAGCTTTTTAGCCCAGGCGAAAATAGCCAAAAAAGCCAAAAAGCCAAAAAGCCAACCCACTTCCCAAACGGAGGCTCAGTGACTTAACCTTAACCAATCTAATGAAAATTTTCTATCAAAGACCCTAAAGAAGTTATCAATTCGACTAAATTGACGTAAAATCTAAAATTAAGTGTCAAAATTGAGTCAATTAAAACTATGTGGAACAACAAAATGTAAGGATTATTGATGTAATTTACTCAACAATTATAAGCAATTGAAATAAATTGAGATAAATTCGTATATTCAAAGTCAAAATCAAGTTAAAATTCAAGAAACTTTATCATTGTACATGAGAGCAATTTGAAATTTTATTTTTCCAGTTAAGTCATATAAAACCATCAATCAATTTAGTACATGTGGCAAGTACAGTTAAAAAAGCATGTTATATTGATTTTAATTTATTTATTTTTGTTTATTTTGTGCATTTTAAAAATATATGGAACAACAATAAATTTTGATAAAAAATAGTTTATTTTCCTACTTATAGCGATCCTGGTTGTTTCCCTCTTTATTTATTGTATTCCGGACTTGGTTTCGTGGTTATGTTGTTGTCTCATTCTCATTTCCTTCCCTTACTCTTTGTATTTAAGCCTTGGGTTGTGTTGGGCGGATTTGAAATAGGTTGGTTGTGCTTTGGAACCAAAGGTTGATGCCCAGAATTTGGCCTTTACGCTCGAACGGGGCTTTTGATGCTCGAGCGGGCCCTTCGTTTTTGCTTCTCCGCTCGAGCGGGAGTTTTGACGCTCGAGCGTGAATTTCCATCTTGCAGTATTTTTTTCTCTGCAGGTCTTCGTACGCTCGAGCGGGAGTCTTGACGCTCGAGCGTGACCCTGTGATTTTTTTCCTCCGCTCGAGCGGGGAGTTTTGACGCTCGAGCGGGGACCATGTCTGCAAAACTTCTGCAGGTGTGCAATCAACGCTCGAGCGGCGCTTTTCACGCTCGAGCGTGAGTTTGTGTCTGACGCTCGAGCTGGGCGTTCCACGCTCGAGCGGGGAGTGCTTTACATGAGTCCGAGTTTCACCTTTTTGGATCACTTTTTGATTTCTTTTCTCTCTCTTACTTTTTCAAAACCTCCATTGGAGAGCACCTCACTCTAAAACCTTACCTTCTCTCTAGGGATTGATCTAGTAGGAGTGATTTCCTCACCTTGAGCCTTTGTAAAAATTGTGTAGATCGTTGAGGGTTATCTTTTGATCCGAAAATCTTGGGATTTGGTGCACTTTGAGTTTTTTCATCTTCTTTCTTTGAGCTCCGAATTTGAGATAGGGATTCCTACTCATTCTTATGTGTTTTAACCTAAATGTTGAGATATTTGTATAGATGGTTGATTTGGGAAGTTAGGGTTTGAAATGTGTTATATTGAAAAGAGATATATTTTGGGTCTTAAAAAGAGATTATTGATGTTGTTGGTAATATTTGAGCCTTTGGGTCAATATTGAGAAAAAGGGGAAAAATGCCATGTTTGGGTATATTTGGGTCATTAGTGTAATTAATGACCAATGTTATGGAAATATGAAATTGAGCTAGAAATAATGAAATTGGCTCATTATGAGATAGAATGGTGGAGTTGGATTCATTAATCGCTCACTTTGAAAATGTTGAGATTATTTATCTGCTGAGGCATTTATTATCTGTTTAGAAATAACTGTTTTAAGCTATCGGTGGAGGATAGTCTTGATTGTTGTAGACAATGCATGATGATTAGGCAAACCAAAACTAATCAATGGAATATGTTATCGAATATGACGGTTGGAATAATACATCGAATTTATGTATTGATTGATTATGTAAAGTATAATTTAGTCAAATTTTATTATTGTTGATTGGGTTAATTATACTTTTAACTCATGTAATTCGATCTAAATTTTACTTTAATTCTTATAATTTCAATTTGAACAATTTGTTCCTTATCCATTAAGTCTAGTTTAATTTGGTCTTTCAGTCTAAATCAGAGGTTAAAATTAATAATTTTGAGACACTTGTCAAGTTTCTAAGGCATAAACATAGATAAAATTAACAAAAATTTAAATAGAATGACCAAAATAAAATTAAATTTAAAATATAAAAACCAAATTAAAATTATAAAACTTAACGTAAAATTTAAATTAAATTACAGGAATAAAAAGTATTTATTACCGAAGACTTGAATTGGAGATTACCGAAGACTTGCCCAAGACTTTTTAAGCCAGGAAGACAGTCAATAGGTACAAGACTTGACAAAGTATCATTAAAGATTTACAAGTCTTTAGTCCTCGTGGTGAATGACCCTCTTGCCGTGCTTAGGAGAGTATTGGTAGCTGATATGTTAGGCCTTTCTAGGGAAAAGGTGTAGCATCTGTTTGTCCTTTCTTTCCAATGTAAAAAAAAAGAAAAAAAAAAAAAAAAAAAAAAAAAAAAAAAAATGAAAAAAATAATAATAAATAAAAAAAAATAAAAATGAAGCAGCCTTGTAAGACCATCTCTAATAATTTATCAAATATTTCATCTAATTTAAATTTGATAAAAAAACTCACTTTTTACTGCTCTAATCTAGCATCAAATCTTTTATCAAATTTAGAATTTCTCAAATATTTTATCAAATTGAGAATGAATATGCCTTTCATTAAATCATAATTTATAACCGTTGGATTTTCACCATCAGATGTCCACCCAAATATCCGCCAGATGACCACCTCAAAACAAAAATTTGTGAAACATTCACACTAGCTAGTTGACCGGCCGGACATTTGCCCGATCATCCACCCGGTTGGCTAGTGTTCTGATGAAACTTCAAGGCCTTGTTTGGTTTAACTCTGAAAATACAATTTGTGAAAAAAATTTCCAAAATTTTGTTTGATTAATTTCCAAATAACTTTTTCCTCCTACATATCAATCAATCACTTTTTCTCTCTCCTCTCTCATTCTCAATCACTTTTTCTCTCACACGTATCTACTCAACTACAACAAAATATCAAATTATTAAAAACTTCTATACTCCAAAATTATTTCCAAAATATACAACCAAACAAACCAAAAAATTTCTAAACTCTTTTCCTAATATTTTTTTTGAAAATTTATCTCCCAAAACCAAGCCAAACACACCCTAAAAATTTCCGTTGAAACATTTGATATCAAATGGAGTTTTTATTCAAATTTTTAATAATAATAATAAAAAAATAATAATAATAATAAATAGTGACTAAAGAAAAATTAGGGTCGCTACAGTTTGTTTCCTTTGAGCTTCCTTATTTCTTTTATTATATAATATAAAAATAAAAATAAAAATAAAAAATGGTGGAGAATGAGACCAGATGCATCATATGGATTAAGTTTGCTCATATTTTAAATAAAAAATAAATATTAATTTTTGGTCATTATATTTTTAATTAAATCAATTGTAACCTGTAATTTTTAATTTTGTGTCAATCTAGTCCAATTAATAATACCGTTAGTGTTTTTGATGAAAAATGATCATTAAATTTGTTGAGGTTAACTCAACGAGTTGAGAAAATTTATTATTTTACCTCTAAAAGAATGACATATGTCACTTATATGCATATTTGTCATTAAAAAATGCTAACAATTAAGGCTAATTACACTATTAGCCCCTCTATTTTGGCTATTATGTCATTTTAGTCTTTGTAATTTCAATTGAATTGATTTTAACCCTGAATTTTTTATTTTGTCTCAAATTGGTCCAATTGATAGCATTTTTTTTTTTTTTTTTTTTATGACATGCAACTTGTCATCGTTTTAGAAGTAAAACAAAATACTTTGTCAATTCAGTGACTTAATCTTAACCAATCTAATGAAAATTTTCTGTCAAAGACCCTAAAGATGTTATCAATTCGACTAAATTGACGTAAAATCTAAAATTAAATGTCAAAATTGAGTCAATTAAAGTTATATGGAACAACAAAATGTGAGGATTATTGATGTAATTTACTCAACAATTATAAGCAATTGAAATAAATTGAGATAAATCCGTAAATTCAGTGTCAAAATCAAGTTAAAATTCAAGAAACTTCATCATTGTATATGAGAGCAATTTGAAATTTTATTTTTCCTATTAAGTCATATAAAACCGTTGATCAATTTTGTACATGTGGCAAGTGCAGTTAAAAAAACATGTTATATTGATTTTAATTTTTTTATTTTATTTTATGTATTTGAAATTTTTTGAAAATATATGGAACAACAATAAATTTTGATAAAAAATAGTTTATTTTCAAGCTCCAACGATTCTTCAACTTTAGTATCAAATCTGTTTGGTTTAACTCACAAAATAGTGTTCTGATGAAACTTTAAGGCCTTGTTTGGTTTAACTCACAAAATACAATTTTTGAAAAAAAAACTCAAAATTTTGTTTGGTTAATTTCCAAATAACTTTTTTCTCCTACATATCAATCAATCACTTTTTATCTCTCCTCTTTCATTCTCAATCATTTTTTCTCTTACATACATCTATTCAACTACAACAAAATACCAAATCATTCCAAACTTCTATACTCCAAAACTACTTCCAAAATATACAATCAAACAAACCAAAAAAATTTCTAAACTCTTTTCCCAATATTTTTTTTTGAAAATTTATCTCCCAAAACGAAACCAAACACACCCTAAAAATCTCCGTTTAAGCACTTGATATCAAATGGAGTTTTTATTCAAATTTTTCCTCAAATTTGACAATAAAAAAAGAAAAAAATACACCGTTAAAAATATTCTAAGTCATCTCCAATAAACTTCTTGTAGCAACCCACATTTCATGTCCTAGTCATGTTGCATGCATTTATATGTTTGCCATGTTAAGTTGCTGCAACAATCCATATTCGTGTTGTAGTCATGATCATGTTCACTTACACAACTTTGTCTTGCTAAGTTTGCATCCATGAATCTTGTCTTGCCTTGTTTTGATGCCTATGTGATCTGTCTAAGTGTTGCTGCATGCTTTGCTCCTTCCTTGATGTGAAGCCTAGGTCACGCCAAGCCTAAGCTATGTTAGCCGATGTTATGCCAAGCCTAGGTTACGTTATGCCTAGATCATTCCAAGCCGAGGTCATCTTCAGTTTAGAAGTATCTTGGAACCCCTTCGTTTGACCTCCACCTTTGCTTTGACATATTGGTCGAGATGTCATTATCTAGGCCGAGGTGTAAATCACCAAGGCCGAGATGTGTATTATCTAGGCCGAGATGTTACCTTGCACCTGAGCGACCTTGTCCTGGAGTGGTATGACCTAGACCGAGATGTGGCACATCTAGGCCAAGGTGTGGCACAGCTTAGTCAAGTGTTGTCCTTCCTAGCCGAGGTCATTGTCACCACTTGCCAGAATGCCATTCCTAGTAGCTTGTTAGATACGCTTTGTCATTGCCTTGTCTTGTCAATCTATCACCTTTTTGAAGAGAACCAACCAGCCGTTGCCACGTGTCCGAGCTGAGAGTTAAGTCAGCCGATAGAAAGAGAGAACCTATCATTTGTTGTATTTTGTTTTGAAGAGTAGAGAGAGAAGCTCTAGAAGAGGGAGAAGAGTTCTTGAGAGAGAGTGGATTTCTAAGCTTGATCCCTAGAGATCGAACCGTTAGATCCGTGTTCTAAGGTTAGATTCTTGATCTGCTCACGTTGTTCTTTATGTTTATGTTATTGCATTGCATGATTGAATATGATTTGTAAGCCATGCATTGCTTTGAAGTTCGGTTTTAGAAAGAGAAAATGGCATTCATGTGTTTTTCAAGAAAAGTCATGTTTTGATCCGAAGGCTCATGCCTAGATCCATGTTTTTGTGTTTGTTTTCGCATGATTTCCAAGTAGTGGTACCCAGGTTCATGTTTTCAAACTCATAGCATGAAATCCCAGATTTTGTAAATAAAGAAGTTATGATTTTGGCATTCATGTTCTTCATGATCTTTATGTTCATATTCTTCATGTTCTTCAAAGGGAAACCCAAGTTTTCCCGACTTTGCTTTTGAATGAGGCCACCGGGACCACACCTCGGCAAGAAGGTGTAGGACCTCGGCTTAGACCTGGTTGGTACCCAGCATGTCTCCCTGACATGTAAAACAGTGTTTTGACTTTTAGCATGTTTTCCCGAGATCATTTGCATGCATGTGAGACTTGTTTTGAGAAGTATGTTCAGTATGCTTGCCATGTGTTTGTAGGATTTGGACCTTGCCTTGATCCCGACGTCCCAAGAACTAATGTGAGTGGTATTTTTAATAAAGTTATGTTCTTAAGGTTTTGATAAAACTTTGCCTCGTTTCGATAAAAGTATTTGTTAAGCATGAATGATATCCCTATTTTATGTATCGAGTATAAGCTTTGTTTTGAACGACAAGTTATCAAGTAAGCTTCGTTTTGATGACCTTCTCGGATAGTCCCTTGTGCTGGAGGACTCTAAACTTTCGCAGTACTAAGTATAAAAAGGATACGGTCCTTTCTTGGAAAGACTATCGTGTTAAAGCGGGCTACGGGCCTAAGTAACACGAGCTCCATGATGTAAAAGCGGGCTATGGGCCTAAGTAACACGAGCTCCATGATGTTAAAGCGGGCTACGGGCCTAAGTAACACAAGTCCCTCGTACTGGAAGGTTACGCCGAGGTTATGTTATAAGATTTGACGCATGTTAAGTATGTAAGTTTTGCAAGATCGAGTTTGATGAACAAGATTTATCTCATGTTTTGTACAAGCTATGATACGTATGGTTTTGACAAGATATATTATGTATTGTTTTGAAAGACCTCAGGAATCATTCATTTAACCCCTTTATTACTTATACCATTCACTGAGTATCCAAGCTCACCCTCTCTATGTATATATGTAGGTAACAAGCAAGAAGTCGGCTACGCCGAGGTGTGTGTTTTGTATGCATGTTATGTCGGCAGTGAGGACGTCGGCAATCTTGAAGCTTTTGTATTTGAATATGTCGGCTTGAGAAGCCTTTTTGTCAAGATGTAATATGTATTTTATTTTGCTTATATTCAAGTTGTAAAGCTATGAAAAGATGTATGCCATTTCATTTGACTTATGCACTACTCTTATGGACCACTTGTATTTTGAATTATTGCTTCCGCATTTGTGAGCCCCCTATATATAAACTCTGATTGTGTGTGAATTTTGGAAGTTGGCCTTCGGTAATTACGGATTACTGGCCATCACGGCACCAAACTACTAGGAGCGGTTTGGGGTCGTGACACTTCTACTATCAAATCAAATATTTGTCCATAATTTAAAGTTTGAATAACCACTTTCTTTTTTTTTCTTTTTCTTTTTCTTTTTCTTTTTTCCAATGGGTAGGAAATAATTTGCACTAAAAAAATTTAGTGCCAAAAAATTATTTCTAAAATTTTAATATGTAGTTCTGATTCAAATGTCATAGTTGGAGTTACATTGATAATAAATTTGAATCACACATTGATTTTTTTAAATAAAAAATTTGATTATGTATTATTATTGTATAAATATCAATATCATGACAAACTAGACTAAATTGAAATTTATGTAAAAAAGTTTAACAACATGTATCCAAATGTATGCAACAAAATTTCGCAATAAAGTCATGGCCTCAACGAGCCAAATAGTTTACATTCAAGACCGTTATCAATTTTGTTAGAATAAATTACATTTTCTACCTTTAAGGTTATTGGTCCTTAAATGTTAGAATTTTAAAATTGAGTAAATTATACGAACAGTCCCTATCGCTTGTCTTATTTTGATCCCTATACTTTCAATTGACTTAATTTTGTCCCCTTAATTTTAGATTTTGTATCAATTTGATCTAATTGATAAATTTATGAAATTTTTTAACAAAAAATAATCATTGAGTTACTTGTGGTTAAATTATTGAATTAATTAAGTTTACAATTTTACCCTTAAAAATAATCTTTTGAACATTTATCTTTTACCTAATATCTCAACTAATAAATATAAGATTTAATAAGATAATTTGTCCAAACATAACATCGCCCAAGAGTTAACTTTAGTCAATTTTAACATTATTGAAAACTTGAAGTTAACATCACCCAGGGTTGCACTCAAGACTGTTGGTCAATTTAGTTGAAAAAATTACACTTTCCATCTTTTAAGTATTACAGCTTGTTTGGTTTGGATTTTCAAAATTTACTTTTCAGAAAATTGAATTTTTTTACTTTTTGTATTTTTTTATTTTCAATAAATTTTTTAATATTCTAAGAAATTTTAAAATTTTTAGATACATCTAACATAAACATACTTAAAAAGTATAATATTTGTGAAAAATATTTTTAGAAAATACACTAAATACCAAATATATATATATATATATATATAAAATGTGAATACAGTACATTTTTTGTATTCTTGTATATTTATTATTTTTTTAATATTTTCTTACCAATATTTTACTTTTTAGTTACATCTAAGTAAGGTGCATCTAAAAAAAATTAAAAAATTGCTTAAAATTTTAAAAATATTCACTAAAAACAAAAAAAAATATATGTGAAAACTAAAAAACTCAATTTCTAAAAAATTAAAACCAAACACACTAAGGTGTTGTTTGGGAAGGAAAAGCCGGGCTAAATTAGCCACGTCGCGACAAAGTTGGCTATTTCAGCCATGTCCCGACAAAAATGCATTTCACGGGTATGGGAGAGGCTTGGTCGTGTAAATTTACCCAAATGCCCCGATAGGTTAAACTCTCTTCCATCTGCAGGACAAACCTCAGATTGAACCCAACACACCCTTCGCAAAGCAGAAGAGAAGAAGAACGGAGCTATCTGACGGCATCTGAGCGACCTTGGCAGAGGAAATCGCCACCGGAGTACGCATCCGCGGCGACGAACAACAACGAAACCTCTCAAACTCAAACCGATCTGCAGGTAATGCTCTATGGCCTATCTGATTTCTCTTCTTCTCCTTCCCATCTGCATAGTTTAGGTTCATAACAGCATCGGTTCATGGCCGATCTGTTGCTTTACGGTCGTGATTGGGTTGATTACGCTTACATTACACACAGACGGGGCACCGATCTGTCTCTGTGACAAATCTGGGATTCTGGATCTGTTGTTATGTTCAAAATCTGTTCGGTAATCACAAATTTGGGGCAGATTTGTATATATACATACATACATATATATATATATATATAAAATATATCTGTTCTTCTTAAAATATTTGTTCTTATCTATGAAAATCAGATCTGTTGATCTTATATATCTGTTCTAAATCACAAATTTGGGGCAGATTTATGAAGGCACCGTTGTTTAAACTGAAGGAAATGCCAATGTTATATATCTGTTCTGATGTACAAATCTGTTCTATATTTTTTGTATCTGTTCGGTTATATTTTGAAATGCAGATATATCTGTTCGGTTATCACACATTTGGGGCAGATTTGTTATATTTTTTGTTTATAATCAATGCTAAACCCTGAATTTTTGCTAATAGAAATGGTCAATATCCATTTGTGAAAAATATATAAAAAATATAATTCCAACTAGGGATGGCAATGGATAACCTACCCTGTGGGTATCTATGGAGAACCAATCCAAATACATGGATTTTCCCCCTTTTTTTCTTATCCATGGGTAGGGTATGTGATATTCTTTAAATATCCACAGGGGACGGGTTGGGGATGGGTACCCACTAATTTCCCCATATGTTGCATTTTTTTTTTTTTTTTTTTTTTAAGATTCACAACCAAAACTAAATATACATTCAATCTTTTTTCTTTTATTTATTTATTTATTTTTTCAAGTTCACAACCAACTTCTTCTTTTTTTTTTTTTTTTTTTTAAGATCCACAACCAAAACTAAATATACATCCAATCTTTTTTTTTTATTATTATTTTTATTTTTAAGATTCACAACCATTTTTTAAAAATAGCTTCTCCTGAAATTACATCCTGAACTAAATAAATTACATCCGAATAAGCTAAATAAATTTATAAACATCCTGAACTTCTCCGAATTGAATGGGGGAATTATCACCTGAAATTACAAAACTAACTGTGAATGTTACTAATATTCAAAACTTGGTTGCTAAAACTGGTAATAAAGAATAGAAATAATAGGGAATTATTTTTATTTTTAAGGTTCACAATTTATACAACATATATATATATATATATATATATATATATTTGATTGTTTCAAAATTATATATTTGATTATTATAAAACAAACTTTTTAATTAATTAATTAATGCGTATTTGATTTTGTTGTTGAACCAAATAAAATAAAATAAGATTGAATGTATATTTAGCTTTTGTTGTGAACCTTAAAAAAAAAAAAAAAAAAAAGTTGTTAACATTAAATATATTAAAAAAGAAAGAAAAAATATTGAAGGTATATTTAGCTAAAACCCTTAAAAAAAAAAAAAAAAAGGTTGTTAACATTAAATATATTAAAAAAGAAAGAAAAAAGATTGAAGGTATATTTAGCTTTTGTTGTGAACCTTAAAATAAAAAATAAAAAAAAGTTGTTAACATTAAATATATTAAAAAAGAAAGAAAAAAGATTGAATGTATATTCAGCTTTTGTTGTGAACCTTTCAAAAAAAAAAAAAAAAAGGTTGTTAACATTAAATATATATATATAAAAAATGGGGATTAAAGTGGGTTGGGGAAAATCCATACCTATTAAGAAATGGAGAGGGTGATACCCATGGGGAATGGAGAATGGGGAATGGGGAAAATTTATTATAGGGGAATGGGGATGGGGAATTAATATCCACCCCATTAACCCCCATTGCCATCCCTAATTCCAACTCAATTACATAAAAAAATATATATTAACAACCAATTACAAAATATATATGAAATGTATATAACAAATTAGATATAATTCTAACTCAATTTGGGAAGGAAGTTAGATATATTAACAACAAATTACAAAATATATAAAACTTATAGGACAAAAAAAAAATAACAAAAATTGTCAACAATTAAGCAATATAGTAAAAATATATTACCAAGATATGAAAAAAAATATATGTGAAATGTATATTACAAATTTAGATTTAAAAAGTAAATACTGTAAAAATTTTATTAGACATATATGACAAAATTTAATTATGAAAAACTATATCATAAATATATTGAAAAATGTTTTCAAAATATCAAAAAAAATATATTGAAAATATATTACAAATTAGATGTATTAATTTGCGTATATTTTTTACTCAAGACGAAATGCTCAATTCTCATTTCTAAAAAATATATTAATTAGATAAAAAATATATTTGGAACTAAATTTGGGAAGGAAGGTACATATATTATCTACATATATTAACAACAAATTACAAAATATTACAAATTAATATTACAAATATATAAAAAAAAACAGTTTATTAACAAATATATTACAAAAATATTAGAAAGATATTAATAATATTTTAAATTATATATTACAAATTTAGAGTTAAAAAGTAAAGAGTGTAAAATTTTTATTAAACATATATGACAAAATTTAATTATTAAAAAATATAGTACAAATATTTTCAAAAACCCATTTTCAAAATATCATAAAAAATATATTCAAAATATATTACAAAATAAATTTATTAATTTCAGTATATTTTTTACTCAATACGAAATGCTCAATTCTCATTTCTAAAAAATAAAATAATTAGATAAAAAATATATTTGGACCTAAATTTGGGAAGGAAGGTAGATATATTATCTACATATATTAACAACAAATTACAAAATACATGAAATTTATATTACAAATATATTAAAAAAAAGTTTATTAACAAATATATTAAAACTATATTAGAAAGATATTAATAATATATTAAAATAAATATTAGAATTTTTGATTTAAATAGTAAAGAGTGTCAAAAATAGATTACAAACTAAATTTGGGAAGGAAGGTAAATATATTAAAAAGTTATTACAAATATATGACAAAATTGGGTATATTAAAAAAAATATTACAAATATATTAAAACGATGTTAAAAACATATTAAAATATAAATTTGCGTTACTCATCGTATCTGTTCATGTTGATTCATGTAAATTTAATTTATATTAAAGCGTAGCATGGCGTCGTTCACCTCTACTGCAACTTCCAGTACATGGCCATGACGAATGTGTGCCTGTGGACATGGCCCGTGCATTGTTAAGATTTCCAGGTCCACCAAAAATCCAGGGCATTCCTACTTTGTCTATCCCAGCACTGTGGTGAGTGACCCAATCTTTACCGGTCATAACTTTATGAACATTAACAACCCATGAAACTAATAGTTCCATAATTTTCACTCATCAGCCCTGTGTAAGTTGGATTGGTTGGTGTGAAGAACGAAGGAAAGAGAACCAAGGCTATGCGTCACCCGGAGATGAAATTGCCATGCAATTGGGGGCTGATGTCATAGACATTCAACAATCCTTGCGTGTCCTTAAGACCATTGTGTATGTGCTCTGCATTGTCGTTGCCATTTTGTTGTGCCGTATGTAAGCACCGTTACCATGTTCTTAATATGTACAAAGACGTTAGTATGTTGTCAGTATGTTGTTAGTATGTTCATACCATGTTGGTAGTATGTTGTCGCATATGGGAGTCGTAATACTAACTATCATATTTTTGTCCACTACTAACTTCCATGGAACCTGTGTATGTACGTTAGTAATGTTCAATGGTTATATGCAAATGTAACTTTAGCATCATCTATCTCTGTTTGTTGTTATTAATGTGTCATGGCTTATGCGTGTGTATATAACAACCAAATTTGTGATGGTAATCTTTTGTAATTGTACATTAGTAATGGCTTCGACACGTACTTCGCCGCGTAACCACTCGAAAAGCAAAGGCGTTGTCACTGACAAGTCAAGCAGTCTTGAAGAGACACAAAATCAGTTAAGCCACAAGGCGTCATGGGACAGTAACTCAGTCCGAGTTTTCCTCCAGTTGATTGCAAATGAGATTAGTAAAGGAAATCGCCCATTCTTAGTCCTTAACCAAGCAGGGTACAAGTCATTGGCAAGGAAATTTGAAAAAACAACAGGAAAAAAACATGGACTGAAATAGTTGAAGAATAAGTACATGACCTTGAAAAAAAAGTGGCAAGCGTGGACAAATTTGATGGATTCAAGCAAGGGAGTGTCCGGGATAGGCTTTGACTATGACACCGGGTTGTTTCAGGCACCTGATGAGTGGTGGGACAAGATGGAATCAGTAAGTACATGTTCAAACAAGTTTTATATTTGTCATTTACGGATACATTTTTTACTTCTTTATTTAACTTCAATAGAATTTATTTATATGAAATATAACGTCTGCCTCTTTCATACATCTATATTTTTGCAGATCAACAAGGCGTGTGCGAAGTTCAGGAAAAAAACTTTGGAACACCGTGACTTGATGGATACGGTCTTCATGGGGGCATCAGCTACTGGGAAGCATCGTTGGACCCCGGGAGAGAACCTTCCCGAACCTGCTGAGTACTCATCTGATTTAGTGTGTAGTTTGGGAGCCCAGCCATTTGCTGATCCGATAGCCGCAGGAGTACAGGACGTGGATTCTGATACTTCACTAGAGCATGTTCCGATTGAAAAGGCAAAAAGGAGAAAGACGCCATCAACAAGTGTTTCAAAGTCGAAGAAGGGAACAAGTGGTGCGTCTGTTATTGCGGAAAGCATGAACAGAATGACAGATGTGGTGCGTTCGAAGAATCAGCAGGTCACGGTGAGGCACCTCACAGGCAACGAATCGCTGTACACTATTTCCGAGTACATGCATAAACTGAGCAGTATTCCATCCCTGATTGCTACACCGTTATTCCACTTCGCCTCCACACTTATGGATAACGCCGATTACCGGGAGGTCATGATGTGCCAGCTTGATGACGACCACATCATTGGATGGCTTACACAGAAGCAGCTCCAGTGTACTGCGTCGGCGCCTTTTGCAAACCTGTTTGGGGGTCGCCGGATGTGATGTAGCGGTGTTACGAGTGTTGAAGATGCATGTCCTTCTCTTCCTTTTTAAAACTTTGACTTATGGTATTGTTGGCACTATACTAAAACAGGATGGTGGTGTGTGCATGTTTTTATTATGTCGTTTTTGTTTTTTTATTACTAGCTACGGGCAGCAACAAGTTTTAGGTAAGTGCATGGGTTAACGGAACGGAAGCATGGTTGTGCTTCGTTTTTGGGAAATGAATGGGATGTTTATGTTATAATATTTTCTGTGGTACATTTAAGACAGGGAATTATGTTTTACTTGCACGCTTTTGAATGCCTATATGTCGCAAGTTCATTTGTTAGTTTAGTTTGCTGGCTAGTTTTGTGGTTGTTACCACCATGGCCCCCCTGTAAAGCATAAGTTGAACAGCTTCTTTTTTTGTGCAATTCATATGATCATGCGTTCCAAATGACATTGGTGACGGCATTACTTTGATTAAAAACAATGTCGGCATTTTCTAATTGCAAACTTCAATAAAATTTAAGTCAATGAATCACGTGCCAACTGATTGAAAGGCTGCCACTCTTGTAGGTTTCGCATCAACGAAGACGCGATGAATCCCTGGGATGGAAGCAACCATGATGAAATAACGGAAATGCTTAATCAAATGGCGGTCCAGGTGCAACAAGAACAGAACTGCACATTTCTACAAGCATGCCAGTTGGCGACAGAATGGTACGAAAAACACATGAATAAAACGCTGTGTCGCACTTCTATACTAACCGGGAATACATGGATATGCGAACTATATGCGGGGCATATGGATCGATTTGAGGAAAGTGTTTGCATGCCGAAGGAAGTTTTTGCCGCATTGTGTGAGACATTAGTCAATGATTTTAGGTTACAAGTCCTGCAACGTCCCCATGGCTTAGCTGTTGAAGAAAGCGTTGCGATGTTTATCCATGTGTTGAAAGGGAAGCAAAATCGGGAAATCTAAGAACGGTTCCAACATTCCGGGGAGACTGTGTCGGGGCACGTGCATAACGTATTAACTTCCATGAAAGAGTTCACTGTTGTTCATTGCCGGCCCACATACAGTCAGCATCGTATACATCCATACGTGCAGTCTAGACGGAAATACCTACCGTTCAAGGTACTTCTAAAAAACATGATTGACATATAAATGAAGACAATATATTTTGTTTTTGTTATTATCTGCACGTGACGCTTTTATAAAAACGAAACACTTGTTACCCACTTACGCAACAAAACAATTTATCCATGTTTGCAGGACTGCATTGCCGCAATAGACAGAACACATGTCAGTGCATGGGTTACGGGGCCAGATGCGGCAACATATTTCGGTAGGAAATACTGTCACACGCAAAATATAATGGCCGCTGTCGATTTTGACATGTGTTTCATATTCATTTCCTGCGGATGGGAAGGAAGTATGCATGATAGTCGCATATTCAACGAGATACTAACAAATGACAATGTCGCCATCCCACATCCTGACGAAGGTAACACATGGTCCTGTTATTAGATTTATTAACAAATAAATTTTTCCTGAGAAAGAGTTAAATGAAAATGACGCTGAATGTTCGTTTTGGTGTCATACATTGTTGTCATGTCTGCAGGCAAATATTATCTTGTCGATTCTGGCTATCCAAACCGGATTGGTTACTTAGCACCATTCAAAGGCCACCGTTACCACCAACAAGAATTCCGACGTATTGCACGGAACGCGATGGCAAACACACCAAGGGAATTATTTAACAAAGTGCACTCGTCTTTACGCAGAATGGTGGAACGCACTTTCGGTGCCTGGAAAAATCGATGGGGGTTTATTCGAGACATGCCTCAGTATGAATTTGCAAATGTGCAAGTTCAGTTAGTAGGTGCATCAATGGCATTACATAATTATATACGGCGAAACACAGGTAACCCAAGAACTGTTCAGCCAATCTGTGACGAGGAAGAGGCAATGACAATAGTAAATGCCATACCAGAAGTTGAACATGACGAGGATGGTTTAATGGTTGGAGATGAGGACCCCCATATGGCATTGGTCCGCCTTCACATACGCGACAAATTATGTTACATGCGTAATAACGGAATGTTAGGAAATATATAGTAGTCGAAATAATTTTCGTATGGTTGTCACATAATGACACACGTGGAACAGACTGTATTCAAATATATTATCACGTACAATATGTATGAGTTTCCACGGGAATGTAACCCCTTCCAGTTGCTGACGTGCCTAACTTTGGAAAACAACAATCCATACGAATTTTGCTTGTGGAAAAACAAAAAAAGGTGAAACAAATAAAAACAAATGAAAAAGAAAACTAATACACAAATTGTCAAAGAAATAAAAAATTAACGCAATATCCGCCTAATCCAAACTCAAAAAAAAAATAAACAAATAAAAAATAAAAAATTTGGATTTTCAAAATTCAGCAGATCGAAACCCAACATACAAAAATTGTCAACAAAAAAAATTAAGCAAAAAATGCCAAAGCGAAACCCCCCCCCCCCCCAAAAAAACGCAAAAAAAGCAAAATCGAAACCCAACATGAAAAAATTAAAATAAAAAAAGAAGAACCAAAATATGGCAAATCCAAACCCAAAATAAAAAAAAAATAAAAATTAAAAAAATTAAGCAAAAGTCGGCAGATCGACACCCAATATACAAAAAAAAAAACACACAAAAAAACAAAAAAAGCGAAATCCAAACCCCCCAAAAAATTTTTTTAGCAAAATACGCCAAATCGAAACCTAACATAAAAAAATTAAAATTAAAATTAACCAAAATATGCCAAATCCAAACAAAAAAAAAAACAAAAATTTTCAGCAAAAAGCCAAAATTGTAAAAAAAAAAAAAAAAAAAAAAAAAAAAAAGGGAAAATATGCCATATCCAAACCCAAATTAAAAAATAAAAAAAATGGAAAAGGGCAATTTCGTAATTTAACAAGATGACACCTCACCAAAAAGCCAAAAAGCCCTTCCCAAACCAGGCTTTTTAGCCCCAGGCTAAAATAGCCAAAAAAGCTAAAAAGTCAAAAAGCCAACCCACTTCCAAACGGAGGCTAATTGGTCCTTAGACTTTAGATTTGTAAATTGGTTATAATTTATTAAAATGTTGTCAATGTAGTTTAATTAGTAGCTGTAGTGCAATTTGTTGATGTAAAATGATATGCTGTTTAATTTTTTTTCATTTTGACTATTTAAATATTAAATTATTTTTACTTTGATCTTTAAAATATCACATTTTTTTTCACTTTGCTCCTTTGGTTTAGAGCCACATGAAATTTTTTGTGAAAGAATTTGACAATAGCTTCTAATAAGACCACATTGATAAAAATTCAATAATTTAAGATTTTTTTAATCAAAATAAAAATTGAGTAAGAATTTTTAGTCTGAAGTATAATTTAGTCAAATTTTATTATTACTGACTGGGTTAATTACACTTTTAATTCATGTAGTTTGATCGAAATTTCACTTTAATTCTTATAATTTTAGTTTGAACAATTTGTTTCTTACACATTAAAGTCTAGTTTCAATTTGATTCTTCCATCTAAATCAGAGGTTAATATTAATAATTTTGGGACACTTGTCAATTTTCTAATATATAAACATAGACAAAATTAACAAAAATTTAAATAGAATGACCAAATTAAAATTAGACTTCAAATATAAAGATCAAATTAAAATTATAAGATCTAAACTGAAATTTGAATTAAACTACGAGAATAAAAAGTATAATTACCGAAGACTTGAAGTGGAGATTATAGAAGATTGCCCAAGACTTTTTAAGTTAGGAAGACAACGTCAATCGGTACCCAAGTAGGGGTGTAAATTTGGCCTAGCTCAGCCCATGTCAAGCCTTGCGAGCTCCCGCCAAAAATCGGGCGGGCCGGGGCGGGCCGGGCTAGGCTGGCCCATGGGCCAAAAAATTAGGCCTAAGCCCAAAGGGTATTTGGGCCTTGGGCAGGCTGGGCCTCAGGTCGGGCTAGTGGGCCTGGGCCTAGGCTCGGGCTTGGGAGGGTCTAAACATCTTTTTTTATTTTTTCCGCCAAAATTTTATTATTTTTTTACTAAAAATAACATTGGTTTCAGGCGGGTTGGGCTTTGAGTGGTCCTTGAGTAGGCCGATGGGCTGGGCTTCAAAATAACGGCCCAGGCCCAGGCTCAATGCATCATGGCTAGGCTTAGACCCTGGCCTAAATGGGTCGGGCCCACCCTAGGATGCGGGTGGGCTTCGGGTCGCCTAGGGGCCGCGGGCCATTTTTACACTCCTATACCCAAGACTAAACACAGTATCACTAAGACCATCTCCAATGATTCATTAAATTCATCATTAAATTTAAATATGATTAAAAAAAAATAGCTTATTTTCCTGCTCCAACGGTTCATCAACTTCAGTATCAAGTCTAGGATTTCATTTTTCTTTCATCAAACTGAGAACCAAATGTGTCCTTGTGCATACCGTTGTGTTTTCACCACCGGATGTCTCTCCGGATGTCCTCTCGGATGACCACCTTAAGGCAAAAATTTGTGAAAATTTTACACTGGCCGATCGTCTGCATGGTCATCCAGTGGTTTGATGAAAAGTCACAACCCTCCATTGGAGCAGGTGATATCAAATAGAGGTTTTATTCAAATTTAATAAAAAAAAAATTGATGCATCGTTGAAGATGCTCTAAGTCATCTTCTATAAACTGCTACTATCAAATCAAATATTTGTCCATAATTCAAAGTTTGAATAATTACCTTCTCTTTTTTCTTTTTTTCTTTTTTCCAATGGGTAGGAAATAATTTGCACTAAAAAAACTAAGCGCCAAAAAATTATGTCTAAAATTTTAATATGTAGCTTTGATTGAACTCTTATAATTGGTGTTATATTTATAATAAATTTAAATTACATATTAGTTTTTTAAATAAAAAATTTGACTATGTATTATTATTGCATAATATCAATATCATGACAAACTAGACTAAATTGAAATTTAATTATGTAAAAAAGTTTAACCACATCTATAACGCCCTGAATAAATCGTATAGGAAAAACCCATCATATTTCAATTACATTAACCTGTTTCCAAATCAACCCCTCCAAGGCTCCATATATATAAGAATATAAGTCTCAACATAGACATCATCACCAACATTAATATGGATATTCATTAAATATCAAGAGGTTTACAAAAGGAATGTTCCACATGCGAGTACATATTCAACATTCTTAGAAAATGAATCTATAGTATGTGGCATAATGTATCAAGTACAAGAAAATGCCCTCAAGGGTTACATTTTCCAAGGCTTAAGCCTAGTTACACAAAAGTGATTTTTCGAACCCATACACAATAAGCCCTTGGATTTTCAAAATAATTGCAACAAAAGGAAAGATCCTTGCACTCTCAAAACATACTCCATGCCTTTAATTCGACGGGATCACCACATCCTTTCTTGCACAAAAATCCACTAGGGTGAGCACAAACACCAGTAGGAAAATCTTAACAAATTATATACATTTTATACAGTCTCATGAGATGAATGCAATGTCATGTCATACTCAAAAACGTTTTTCTCATCTTTTGAAAAGTTCTCATGCACAATGCAATCTTTAAAAGACATTGATTCAACAACTTTTATACATTTTCAAAGGTGGTAAATATGACTCAAGCAAATCCCCAGGGCTAGTGTCTGCAAGTAGGCTTATAAGGCTCTATCAAATCCTACCTTACCGGCTTCTAACTTGAGGGCTTAGGCACCCACATGTGCATGTTTCTGGTCTTACACCAAGGACACTCATGCCAACTTAATTTTCAAACTACACCCCCTAACAAGATTTCCACCGTATTTACCCAAATCAAATCAAATCAAATTTCTTATTTCACAAAACAATTCTTCTCTCAAAACAATAACTTTCCAATGCAAGGTTCAAAATTAATTTCAATAGAAATTCAATGGAATGACAATGCTACATGTATAAGCACTTATATTACTCCATTTTCACTTTCCACCACACAATCCACCATTGTGATCAATTTCCGTATCTCACATCAATGCAATATCATAATACAATCCCAAGAGATAAAACGATAATATCAACGTTCATGTATTCTCCACATGTGAATCAACAACTTTCAACTTGGTCATTTCAAGACAAATCAAGGATGTACTTTGTATAAACCAAACTTCCAAAATCAAACATTTTCTCATCATTCCAAGAATTTCCTCATTTAAATACATAGCGATCATCACAATCTATTTACTATAACACTTTATTAATCATGAATTTCAATATATCTCAACATTTTCCAAAATCCCCAAGTTCTAGGGTTTCACCAAAACTTGATTTTTCTCCACTTTTTAAAGGGACTTGCCCAAACAACACACACACAACCCAACATTTCTCATACTCTCAAAGATTTGGAAAGTATGGAGAAGAAGCCTACTTTAAAATCATTTGGAGTTCATAAAACCAAAAATCATAATTTCAAACACAAGAAAAAGTTCCAAATAAGCATAGACTTGCAAAAATATATATATATATATATATATATATAACTCAAAGAAATCCCTACCTCAAGCAAGGGGGAAGAAAACCAACTTCCCAACTTCCATGAAATAGAGATCTAATCGGATAAATATCAAGAAGAAAGGGGTAGGAAATGGATGAAAATGGGTGAAAATTAAGCTTGGAAGCTTGAAAACCCTAAAAACGGTGGAAAAGAGGAAGAAGAGAGAGAAAGGGGCCAAAAAAGTGATGTTCACATGCGCACAGATCTGTTTTATACAAGTGTAGACCGCCCGAAACTCGCTCTGCGCACCCCTCTTTCGGAGAGGGCGCGAATTGGGTTCTAGCTACTACAGTTCATATAGCGATCCCAGTTTTCCCTTCATTGTTTAATTGTATTCCGGACTTGGTTCTGTGGATGTGTTGTTGTCTTATTCCCGTTTCCGCCCTTTACTCTTTGTATATGAGTCTTGGGTCGTGTTGGGCAGGTTTGAAACAGGTTGGTTGTGTTTGGAAACCAAGGGTTGATGTCCAGATTTTGGGCTTGACGCTCGAGTGGACCTGTTTGTATATCAGTCCGAAAAATAGCTTTTTGGATCACTTTTTTGGGCCATTCTGTCTCTCTAACTTTTCGAAGCTTATGCATGATTATACTAGATTCATCTCATTAAGTAAGATACATGTATATCAATTAGATGGTGACTAATCATTGATAAATGCACCTATATACACAATGTATAGAAGAC
This sequence comes from Camellia sinensis, assembly GCF_055761805.1. NCBI lineage: Eukaryota > Viridiplantae > Streptophyta > Magnoliopsida > Ericales > Theaceae > Camellia > Camellia sinensis. Next base: position 70,656,370 of record NC_138972.1, read on the forward strand.
TAATGCTAATACATTGAATGTGATGGATTTATTATGAATGAATCTTAGAGATGCATTATGTATCTATTATGAATATGTAAGATACATTAATCTATCTAATGAATTCATTAATATAGAAGATGCATGATGTATCATGAATGTATGAGATACATTAATCTATTTAATGAAGTTCATTTGAATGAATAACTTGAGAGTTTCTCTCTCTAGACTACATCTTCTCTCTATAAATACATCTAGTCCTAGTGATCTTCTACCCTAGTTCCTTTGTATTAAGTGTGGAGCTTCCCTTGAACTTCGTTTTGATTTGAAAAATTGTGGGTTTGGAGCACATCCGAGTTTCTTCATCATCTTCTTTGAGTCTTTTCATTTGAGGTAGGGATAACTATTCATTTTTATGATCTTTGACATAAACTTTTGGTCATTTTGATTTAATGTTGAAGTTGGTTGATTTTGGGTGTTAAGGTTTCAACTTGAATAAAGAGGGGTTTTGCTATTTTGACCAATATATGTATATCTTGGGTCTTAAAATGAGCTTATTGATTGTTGTAGACACTGCATGATGATTAGGTGAATTAAAACTAATCGGTTGAATATGTTATTGAATATGACGGTTGGAATAATACATCGAATTTGTGTATTGGTTGTTCGTGTATATGATAATTGTTTATATACATTGTATTGTGTGAGAGGAGATAGGGAATGTACGCCATGGTTTGGGAGGAGATAGGGGATGGACTCCTAAATCGGATTTTATTTAGGAGGAGATAGGGGATGGACTCCATTGATACAGCAAATCTATGTATCATTTATGAAGTATGAAGTGTTTTAATATGAGTTGTTATCTCATGTGAATTGTGAAGTATGGAAGTGTTTTATTATGAGTTATAATCTCATTTAAATTGTTGATATTGGAAAGGATCATGGACATACTTGTCATGGATTTGGATTGTGCTGTATGTTGGTTTATATGAGTTAAACATTTATCAAAATGCTAATGTTTTAGTTATTGCTCATATTATGTTTAGCATATCTCTACTGGGCGTTGGCTCACCCTATATGGGACATCATTTTCAGGTCCAAGTGATATGCCGCCTCCAAGGATGTAGCTTGGGAGGTTGTTGAAGCTAAAGGCTTCCTTTTTGTGATTATTTTGTGTGTTACATGTAAATCAGGCCAAGGGCTTATTTTGTGTTTTGAGTTAGTACTCTCTTCGTTGTAACCAAGTGTTGGCTTGGAAAGTTGTAAGCCTATAGGACATTTATTTTTGTTGTCAACATGTAATATCTCTTGTAAGAATACTCTAATGTTGGGAATATGATATCTCTTTCTTGTATCCTGAATGTATGATTATGGGTTTATTTTGAGGGTGTTACAACTTGGTATCATAGCGTACCGGGTTTGAATACTTTGGATACGTGGGAAGTGGTTAGTACCACATGGGTTTGTCTCGCTTGTTAGAGACTTAAATGTAGTGTTATATGCATATGTGATAACATGTTTACGTGACTACTTGGGTATGGGATCTAGTTTCTAGGATGTTGATTGGATCTTTGGGTTTCTGTGAGTCTTGTTGGAAAAGCACTTGATCAATGCTGTTTCTAACCGGAACTCTAGCAACACCACGGGACTGTCATTATCCGGAAATGAAATTCGTAAGTTCTTATGTGATTATGTGCTTACGTGGAATGAATTATTGTTGTTCAAGTATTAGGACGCGAGTGAAATAGCTTCGGTTTTTATAGATACGGATGCATTCCATTCCTTTTATATCTACTGCATTTGCATCTGTTTTGGGTTTGGAGTTGGCGCAGTTAGCATCTCTTATTTGTGTTGTGTCACCTGTTGGGGATGAGTTGATTTTGAAACAAGGTTGTAGAGGATGCGATATAGAGGTAGCTGATCGCCGACTTCTATTTTGTTTTGTAGTAATGGCTATGTCATGTTTTGATGTAATTTTGGGTATGGACTGGCTATCGTCATACCGAGCTATTATTGATTGTTACCGCCAGAGGGTCAGAGTATGTACCTTGAGCGGGGATTATTTTCATTTCTTGGGAGATCGGGTTGGTAGTGTTTTGCCACCAGTGTATGATCCGCGAGGGCGGAGTGAGCTTAGTGGTCTTCTCGCTAGCCTTATGAGTAGTGAGTGTGATGAGATCCATATTGAGTTGCCGAGAGTGGTTTGTGAGTACTCGGACGTCTTTCCCGAGGATCTTGTTAGTTTGCCACCCCATCGAGAGATCGAGTTCTTTATTGACTTAGTGCCTGGCACGACACCGATTTCCATGGCACCTTACCGTTTTGCCCTAGCCGAGTTAAGTGAGTTAAAGATTCAACTCCAAGAGTTGCTAGATAAGGGCTTTATTCGTCCTAGTGTTTTGCCGTGGGGAGCACCGCCCTCTTTGCTAAAAAGAAAGATGGAGCTTTGAGACTTTGTATCGATTACTGGAAATTGAATCGGGCTACGGTTAAGAACAAGTACCCTATGCCCCGTATAGATGATCTATTTGACTAGTTGAAAGGGTCTCGTTGTTTCTCTAAGGTAGACTTGAGATCGGGTTACCATCAGTTGAGGGTCAGGGAGGAGGATGTTTCGAAGACGACATTCCGTACGCGGTATGGCCACTATAAGTTTCTGGTGATGCCTTTTGGGCTCACCAATGCACTGGCAGTGTTTATGGATTTGATGAACCGGATATTCTGGGAATTCTTAGATCGTTTTGTAGTCATTTTCGTAGACGACATTCTGATTTATTCACCTTCGAAAGAAGAGCACGAGGAACACTTGAGAGTGATACTTGAGTTGCCTAGGGCCCATAAGCTATACGCTAAATTTGGGAAGTGTGAGTTTTGGCTAAGAAAGGTCAAGTTCTTAGGCCATGTAGTCTCCGGGGAAGGGGTGTCTGTTGATACATGCAAGATAGAGGCAGTGCAAGATTGGGCACAGCCTAAGAGTGTTTTTGAGATCTGCAGTTTTCTGGGATTAGCTGGGTATTACCACCGGTTTGTGAAAGATTTCTCCAGGCTAGCTTCGCCGTTGACTAGATTGACGCAGAAAGAGGTCAAGTTCGTATGGAGTGAGACTTGTGAAAAGTCGTTCCAAGAGTTGAAAGTTAGACTTACCACCACTCTAGTGTTGATTATTCCGGAGAGAGGTTTAGGTTATGCGGTTTATTATGATACCTCACAAGAGGGTTTGGGTTGTGTGCTGATGCAAGAGGGGAAAGTAGTAGCCTATGGCTCGCGGCAGTTGAAAATACACGAAAGAAATTACCCTACACATGACCCAGAGTTAGCAGCTGTAATTTTTACCTTGAAGATTTGGAGGCACTACCTGTATGGTAAGAAATTCGAGGTGTTCTCAGATCATAAGAGTCTGAAGAATCTGTTCACACAGAGAGATTTGAACTTGAGGCAAAGGAGGTGGATGGAGTTTATTGAGGATTACGACTTCGAGTTGCATTACCATTCAAGAAAGGCCAATGTTGTGGCCGATACCCTTAGTATAAAATCCATTAGTGTTATAGCTTGTATAGCCATCCGGAAGTGGGAGATGTTGGGTGCACTTGGTGAGTTTGACTTGCTTTTGGATGAATCTATTGAGGCTACGGCCTTGTTTTCTGTAGTGGCGCAGCCTACACTTGTGAATCGAGTGCTAGAGGCATAGAGAGGTGACTTTGAGATAGAATCTCTCTAGGAGAAGATTTCCAGTGGGAAGGTTGAGAAGGGTTTGACTGTGTATCCCGACCTGAGTGTAAGGTACCGAGACCGTTTGTTTATGCCGGAGTCTTGCTGAGATGAGGTACTCCGAGAGTTTAACCATTCACTCCTTACGGTGTATCCGGGAGGCACTAAGATGTATCGTGATTTGGGTCGCCAGTTTTGGTAGCGGGGAATGAAGAAAGTTGTGGCAGTTTTTGTATCAAAGTGCCTTACTTGTCAGCAAGTGAAGGCCGAACATCAGAGGCCAACGAGTTTGTTACAACCCTTGCCTATTGCTGAGTGGAAGTGGGAGCATGTCACGATGGACTTCGTTGTAGGTCTTTCGAGGACTCAGCGAGGTAGTGATGCTATTTGGGTGGTTATAGACCGGTTGACTAAGTCGGCGCACTTTATCCCTATGCGCGTGAGAGATTTGGTAGATCATCTTGCCGACTTATATGTTTGGGACATGGTGAAGTTGCACAGGGTCCCAGTGTCGATCGTCTCAGATAGAGATCCGCGTTTTACTGCTAGGTTGTGGCAGAGTTTGCAGAGTGCCTTGGGCACCAGATTGACCTTTAGCACGGCTTATCATCCTCAGACTGACGGGCAGTCCGAGCGTCCTATTCAAATTCTTGAGGATATGCTTTGAGGTTGTGTCTTTGACTTTAATGGGTCGTGGGAAAGGCACTTGCCCTTGGTGGAGTTTACCAACAACAACAGTTACCTATCGAGTATCGGCATGGCACCGTTTGAGGCCTTGTATGACTGACCGTGTAGGTCTCCAGTATGTTGGGCCAAGGTGAGTGATGCACCTTTGTTGGGCCCGGAGTTGGTACGGGAAACGACGGAGAAAGTTGAGCTTATCCGTAAGAGGCTTGTTACAGCCCAGAGTCGCCAAAAGAGTTATGCCGACCGTAGAAGGAGACTTTGGCATTTGAGGTGGGTGATCATGTCTTCTTGAAAATATTACCAAGGCGGGGTTTGATGAGGTTTGGTAAGAGTGGGAAGTTGTCCCCTCGGTTTATTGGTCCCTTTAAGATCCTTGAGAAGATTGGGGAGGTTGCATATTGTTTAGCTTTATCGCCGCAGTTGTACAGAGTACATGACGTGTTTCGTGTTAGTATGCTTCGGAAGTACGAGCCGGATCCGTCGCATGTATTAGATTGGACCAACTTAGAGGTAAATGAGGATGCCTTGTATGAGGAGAGACCGGTACAGGTCTTGGATAGGCGAGATCAGGTCTTGCGAGGCAAGACGATACCCTTGGTAAAAGTTTTGTGGAAGCATCACGGAGTGGAAGAAGCCACTTGGGAACGTGAGTTAGAGGTCCGTGGGAAATACCCGAACTTGTTTGTTAATGATTAACCATGTATTGGGAATTTTGTTTGTGATTGGATTCTGGAAACATTATATATGTTTTAGATTGTGAAAATGTTATAGCCATTGAATATGGTCCGGAAATAGAAGTTTATTTTAACATTGCATGTGTTAATTCTGTTTTAGAAATACAAATACATTGTTGGCATTGAATATGTAATTGAACTATGGAAAACTTGTGTTGAAATTTGTGAATTTCAAGGGAATGCATGTTGATGACGCATGTTATAACATATGTTGTAATTTGCCTCATGAAAAGAGATGGAACAACCGGTAATGAGCCAAGTCGATAAATATTGAATTGTAATATCGTTGAGAATTGAGAAATCATATGTTTGAAACTTATTTATCTAATTTCAGGGCCGAAATTCTTTAAGGGGAGGAGGTTATAGCGATCCCGGTTTTCCCTTCATTGTTTCATTGTATTCCAGACTCGGTTCCGTGGATGTGTTGTTGTCTTATTCCCGTTTCTGTCCTTTACTCTTTGTATATGAGTCTTGAGTCGTGTTGGGCAGGTTTGAAACAGGTTGGTTGTGTTTGGAAACCAAAGGTTGATGTCTAGATTTTGGGCTTGACGCTCGAGCGGACCTGTTTGTATATCAATCCGAAAAATAGCTTTTTGGATCACTTTTTTGGGCCATTCTCTCTCTCTAACTTTTCGAAGCTTATGCATGATTATACTAGATTCATCTCATTAAGTAAGATACATGTACATCAATTAGATGGTGACTAATCATTGATGAATGCACCTATATATACAATGTATAGAAGACTAATGCTAATACATTGAATGTGATGGATTTATTATGAATAAATCTTAGAGATGCATTATGTATCTATTATGAATATGTAAGATACGTTAATCTATCTAATGAATTCATTAATATAGAAGATGCATTATGTATCATGAATGTATGAGATACATTAATCTATGTAATGAAGTTCATTGAATGAATAACTTAAGAGTTTCTCTCTCTAGACTACATCTTCTCTCTATAAATACATCTAGTTCTAGTGATCTTCTACCCTAGTTCCTTTGTATTAAGTGTGGAGCTTCTCTTGAACTTCGTTTTGATTCAAAAAATTGTGGGTTTGGAGCACATCTGAGTTTCTTCATCATCTTCTTTGAGTCTTTTCATTTGAGGTAGGGATATCTACTCATTTTTATGATCTTTGACATAAACTTTTAGTCATTTTGATTTAATGTTGAAGTTGGTTGATTTTGGGTGTTAAGGTTTCAACTTGAATAAAGAGGGGTTTTGCTATTTTGACCAATATATGTATATCTTGGGTCTTAAAATGAGCTTATTGATTGTTGTAGACACTGCATGATGATTAGGTGAATTAAAACTAATCGGTTGAATATGTCATTGAATATGACGGTTGGAATAATACATCGAATTTGTGTATTGGTTGATCGTGTATATGATAATTGTTTATATACATTGTATTGTGTGGGAGAAGATAGGGGATGTACTCCACGGTTTGGGAGGAGATAGGGGATGGACTCCTAAACTGGATTTTATTTAGGAGGAGATAGGGGATGGACTCCATTGATACAGCAAATCTGTGTATCATTTATGAAGTATGAAATGTTTTAATATGAGTTGTTATCTCATGTGAATTGTGAAGTATGGAAGTGTTTTATTATGAGTTATAATCCTTGAAAGTTGTAAGCCCATAGGGGCATTGTAATTAGTTTGAGATTATATGTTTCACATGCTATAGATTCATGTGTTTTTCACACCATTGAATATGTAACCACATGTAAAACTTTTGTATAAGCTTGTTCATTAATCATGTAAAGATGGAAGGATTATTGTCATTATTTAGTGAATGTTAGTTGAAGTGATTGGTTTATGTTGAATTATTTCGGGGCGTTACACCAACCAAAACAAAAACAGGTCGGATTAAACTAACCCAGGCCATTACAATACATATCAAAATGTATGCAACAAATTTGACAATAAAGTCATGGCCTCAACAAGGGAAATAGTAAGACTTACCATCGTTAATTCTATTAGAATAAATTACACTTTCTACCTTTAAAGTTATTGGTCCTTAAACATTGGAATTTTGAAATTGAGTAAATTATACCAATATTCCTTATATTTTACCGCTTGTGTCATTTTAGTTCCTACACTTTTAATTAAATTTTGTTGACATTCCAGTTCCAGTTCAAGATCATACAGTTCAAGCTCCAGTTCAAGCTCATATGACTGCTCCAATTCAAGGAGTTCAAGGAGCTGAGCTATGGCCTCATTGAGGCATTCCTATGCTGCTGCCTCATGAGAACATCTCTCTAGTTCATTAGATGGTTAGACAGTTATCAGTAGTTTGTTAGATAGTTAGAGATAGTTATAATGATTAGTTACCCTCTGATTTGTATACATAGAGTAGAGAATGATATGTGTAAAAGATGGAGAAAGAGATTATGAAATAAGATTGGTTTTAGTTTTTCTTCATGGTATCAAAGCTCTAGTCTCTCACAAGTTCATGGTCCATGGAAACTTCATATTTTCTATCTTCATCTGTTTTGTCTTCTTAAATCCCTTCAAATTTAACTTTGCTAATCTCCAATCTTTCATCATTTGTCACTATAAAGCTTGATGGATCCAACTTTATCATCTGGAAGACTCAATTGTCTAATATTCTCAGAGCTACTAATCTCATCGGTTTTGTTGATCATTCAACACCATGTCCTACTCTCACAATTACAGATTCAACAAGAACAGAGGTTCCTAATCCAGATCTTCTTCAATGGCGTATGATCAATGCTCATCTATTGAGTTGTATTACTGCTACACTTACACCACCAATCTATTTTACTATGCTTCAATTCCAACACTGTTCTGAGATCTGGTCTTCTCTTCACAAGAGATTTACATCTCTTTCTAGATCTCATATTCATCAATTGAAGAACAAGTTGAATCTTGTTTCCAAGAAATCTGATACAATAGAGGAGTATCTCTCAAAGATCAAGGCCTTAGTTAGTCAGTTAGCACTTGCTTTAGTAATTGTTGAGGATGAAGATTTGGTGTTAATCACCTTGAATGGCCTGCCATCTGAATATGATGCTTTCACCACAATAATTCGCGTTAAATCTGGCACTATCACTATGGATGATCTATCATCTCTACTGTGTTTTGAGGCAATCCATTTGGAAGCTAAGCACAAGAAGGTTACATAACCAACTGTTGCTTTCTCTTCTGTTAAACGATCTGTTACTTCTTTACGTGCACCAAATTTCAATTATTCTCAAGGCAGATCTTCCTATAGAGGTATAAGAGGATGTAGAAATTTCAGATCCTATAAAGGCAATGGTCGATACTAAAACAACAACAAAGGCAGAAGAAGAAATTTCAATTAAGTTTATTCTACTCAAGGTTGTCAAATTTGTGGAGGATTAAGTCCTTCTGCACTGGATTGTTGGCATCGCATGGATCCTCAATTTCAGTCACTTTCAAATACTTCTTCTCACTCTCCAACCTTGCAACTCTCTTATTCTCAGCAACCTAGAGCTCTTCTTGCTTCTTCTTTACCTGGTTCCAGTGCTTTTTCCTCACATTTATCTCAGGCTCCTACAAATTTTCAGTCTAGTCCTTGGTACTTAGACTCTACAGCCACCAATCAGATTACTAATGATCTGAGTCATCTTAGTAGCTATCAGTCTTATCCAGGCTCCGATCACATTACCATATGTGATGGAAATTCGATTCCAATTCAGAATACTAGTAAAGGTCTTCTTCCTACCCCTCATTATTCTTGCAAACTTAATAATGTTCTTTATGCTGATTCTGTGTCTTCTAATCTTGTTTCTGTTCAAAAGTTGGCTCAGAATAATAATTGTATCATTAGTTTTGATGAAGCCAAGTTTGTGATTCAGGACAAAGTTACGAAGAACATTCTTCACCAAGGATCTAATCTTAATGGTTTATATCATTTTCTTCCATCAGTAAATCACATATCATCATCTGCTGTCTTTGTTGCTCATTCTGTACAAGATTCTTTTGTTGACAATTCATTACATGCTGTTAGTATTGTTTGGCATAATAGACTAGGCCATCCTAGTAGTTTGAAATTTTAGCATCTTGTTCCTTATTTGCAGCTTACTTTAAATAAATCTGTCACTTCACTTGATTGTATTAATTGCTGTGTTGCTAAGAGTCATCGACTTCCTTTCCATTTGTCTAACTCATCTGTTAATAAACCTTTTTCCCTAATACATAGTGATGTTTGGGGCCCATTTGACTCTACCTCTGGATTCAAATAGTATGTTCTTTTTATGGATGAATTTAGCAAATTTACCTGGCTGTATCCTTTAGCTTATAAAAGTGAAGTGTATGATAAGTTTCTTGAGTTCAAGGCTTATGTAGAAAACCAATTCTCTACTTCACTTAAGATTCTTAGAACTGATGGTGGCACTGAATACTGTAATAACAAGATGAAGGCTTTCATTATAGCCCAAGGTATTATGCATCAACATTCTTGCCCATATACACCACCACAAAATGGTGTGGTTGAGAGAAAACATCAACATCTCACTGAAGTTGTTATAGCCCTGTTACATCACTCTTCAGTTCCTCTCCATTTTTGGTTTGATGCTGTTGCTTGTGCTACTTATCTGGTTAACAGATTGCCTTCTTTCAAGCTAGGCCACAAAACTCCTTTTGAAGTCTTGTTTCATCATCTTCTAGATTTTTTACTTCTAAGAACCTTTCGATGTCAGTGCTTTCCTTGGTTAAAACCTTATACATCTACTAAATGGCATCCTAAATCAATTGAATGTGTTTTTTTAGGCTATCATCCCTTTGCTACGGGTTATAGATGCCTTGATCCAATTTATGGTAAAATTTACCTATCTCGACATGTTGTGTTTAATGAACATGTGTTCCCCTTTTCTGTTTCCACATCTACTCCCAATTCTCTTCTATATGTTTCTTCTTTACCTCAGATTCAGTGTTTTTTATAGTCTTCCCTAGCTCTTTCTCCTTCAGCTATCAACAATATGTCTTCTTCTTCCACATCTGATATTTCCTCTCCAGTTGAGTCAGTCTCTTTGCCTTTGGTTTTTCTTATTATTCACCCTTTTATTCCAATACAATCTTTCTCTATTCATTTGCCTTTGGTTTCTCCTACTGTTTCTCATTCTTCTGCTCCATCTTCTTTCAATCTTCATCCCATGGTTACCAAATCTAAAGCTACTGCTCTTTCCTCTATCAAAACTTTTTCTATTTTTTATTATGATTCCACTACTGAGCCTTCCTCTCACAGAGAAGCTCTTCTCATTCCCATTGGGAAAAAAGCCAAGTTAGAAGAATTTCAGGCTCTTCAGAAACAGCATACTTGGTCCTTTATTCCTTTTCCTCCTAGCAAAACTACTATAGGCTACAAATGGGTGTTTAGAATCAAGAGGAACTCGGATGGCACTATTGCTAGGCATAAGGCCTATAGCGATCCCGGGTTTTTCCCTTTATGTACAGTATTCTGGACTTAGGTTCCGCGGTTGAGTATTGTTGCATTTGTTTCATTTCCGTCCTTTAATTCCTTATATTTGAATTTTAGGATGTGTTGGGCAAGTTTGTATCAGGTTGGGAGTGTTTTGAAACAAATGGTTACTGCCCAGATTTTGGTGTCTTCGCTTGAGCGAGACTTTTGTAGCTCGAGCGAGCTCTGTGTTTTAGATCCTTCACTCGAGCCAGGGTTTCTTCGTTCAAGCGAGAGTTGGGTGATGTATCTGGTGGCTCAAGTGAGAAGTCTTACGCTCGAGCTTGCGTCTGCGTCTGGTTCTAGACCTGAAGGTTGCAATTCTTCGCTCGAGCGAGTTTTCCTTCGCTCGAGTGAGCTTTTCTTCACTCGAGCATGTTTCTGTGTTGTAGACCTGAAGCTTCGATTTGTTGGCTCGAGCGAGGCTTTCTACGCTCGAGCGAGGTTCCTTTATGTCTGGTCACTCGAGCGACCACTCCTTCACTCGAGCGAGCCTCGAATATATCAGTTGGCAGCAGTGGGTTACACTTCACTTTTTCATCATCTTCTTTTATACAAACCTAGACCAGCTGCCCTTTCTCTCTCTCTATATACCTTCTCTCTAGGGTTTCATCTAGTTCTAGTGGTCTTCTACCCTAGCCCCTTTGGAAGAAAGGTAGAGCTTCGCGAGGGCTTCGCTTTAATCTGAAAAGTTGTGGATTTGGAGCACTATGAGTTTCACCTCTCGTCTCCTTTGAGCTCCGAAAATTAAGGTAGGGATAACTTACTCTATTCTATGAGTTTTAACATAAATTTTGGTCATTTTGATTAGATGGTGTTACTTAGTCATTTTGAGAAAGTTAGGGTTTGATTTGAGGTTATAAAAAGGGGGGTTTTCAAATGTTAAAACCTATGTGTGTATGACACATTGAAAAATGAAATTGTTGTTGTTAAATCGATGAAATTGAGCCGTTGGGCTAATATTGAGAAAAAGGAAAAAAATGCCCTAATTATGTTGAATAATTAATTTGGATAATTAATTTGGGAAAATATGAAATTGAAGTGAAATTCATGAAATTGGAAAATTGTGAGAGTAAATGGTGTAGTTGGATAATTAATCGCTCACCTATGAAAATGTCGATATTTTATCTGTTGATAAATTTATTATCTGTTTAGAGATAACTGCTTTGGGCTATCGGTGGAGGATAGTCTTGATTGTTTTAGACATTGTATGATGATTAGGGGAAACTGAAACTAATCACATTAAATATGTCATTGAATATGACGGTTGGAATAATACAACAAATGTGTGTATTGATTGATCATTGTATATGATAAGTGTTTAAATACATTATATATGTGTATTGTTTGGGAGGAGATAGGGGATGTACTCCATGGTTTGAGAGGAGATAGGGGATGGACTCTTAAACTTGTTTGGGAGGAGATAGGGGATGGACTCCACTAATACAGCAAATCTGTGTATCACTTGAAATATGGAAGTGTTGAAGTATGGAAGTGTTTTAATATGAGTTATATTCTCATGGGAATTGTGAAGTATGGAAGTGTTTTAATATGTGTTATAGTCTCATTGAATTGTTTGGCTAGATTCTGAGCCATAATTATGAATCAAAACTGTATAAGTGAAGAAAACTGAAATGAAAAATGGATGTACTTGATGTTGAATTGAAAAGTGTTGTAAGTTGGTTATAAGTGTCAACCATATATCAAATGCTATTGTTTTAGTTATTTTTCATACTTGGTTTAGTATATCTCTACTGGGCATTGGCTCACCCTATATGGGACATCATTTTCAGGTTCAAGTGATATGCCACCTCCAAGGACATAGCTTAGGAGGCTTAGAGGCTGAAGATTCCTTTTTGTTGTTTACCTTTTTGTGTATTACATGTAAATTCAAGCCGATGGCTTAATGTTTATGAGTTAGTACTCTCTTTTTTTGTAATCAAGTGTTGGCTTGGAAAGTTGTAAGCCCGTAGGGCATTTACTTTTGTTATCAACATGTAATACTTTTGTGATAAATACTTTGATAAAAAGATGTACACTTTATTCTCTTGAATATATTTTCAATTTCTTGTATCATGAATGTATGAATTATAGGTTTGTTTTGAGGGCGTTACAAGGCCAGGTTGGTTGCCAAGGGTTATCTCCAATAAGAAGGCATTGATCACCAAGAAACATTCAGTCCAGTGGCCAAGCTTTCCACTATTTGTATCCTCTTATGTATTGTTTTACATCATAAGTGGCCTATTAAACAGTTAGACATATCCAATGCTTTTCTTCATGATGTGCTTGAAGAGGAAGTCTACATGTTACAACCTCCAGGGTTTGAGATCTCTTCTCAATCCAGCTATGTCTGTAAACTTTACAAGGCTTTATATGGACTAAAGCAAGCTCCAAGAGCCTGGTACTCTACCTTTTCCTCTTTCCTAATTTCTCAAGGTTTTGTTAAGAGCAAGTGTGATTTTTCTCTGTTCATTCAAAAGACATCATCTACCTTTACTACTCTTCTAGTGTATGTAGATGGCATTTTAATCACTGGCAATGATACTATGCATATTCAAACTCTTGTTACTGAAATGCAACAAGTGTTTTCCATGAAAGAACTTGGCCCCATATCCTATTTTCTGGATATATCTTTTGACTCCTCAGCATCTGGCTATGTTTTATCTCAATCAAAATATGCTCAGGACATTTTTCATAAAGCTAGGATGATGGATTGTAAACCTTGTTCTTCTTCCATTTCTGTCAAGCCTGTTGTGTCTCCCACTTCTGATACTCTCTTTACAAATCCAACTCTGTATCGCATTGTGGTTGGTGCTTGGCAATACTTAACCATCACCAGGCCTGACTTGTCTTTTGCAGTCAATCAATTATGTCAACATATGCAAGCACCTACTAATGCTCATTTATCTGCAGTTAAGAGGGTTCTTTGATTTGTTAAGGGTACTCCCAACCATGGTCTCACCTACACTCCTAGTTCTTTTGACCTTCATGCTTATTCTGACTCCAACAGGGCTGCGGATGTCCTTGACAGAAAATCTACCTTTGGTTATTGTGTGTTTCTAGGGTCTAATCTCATCTCTTGGTCTGCCAAGAAACAGGCTACAATATCTCAGTCCTCCACTGAGGCTAAGTACAGATCTTTGGCCCATACTACTATAGAGCTTGCTTGGCTTGGCGTGCTTCTCCATGATTTTTGTATTGTTTCTTCTACTGTGCCTTGGCTCTGGTGTGATAATGTTTCTGCCATTGCTCTGGCATATAATCCTGTCTTTCATTCTAGATCCAAACACATTGAGGTCGATTGTCATTTTGTGAGAGATCAGGTTCTTGCCAAACATCTTGTCTTGCATTATGTTCCTACCATTGATCAACTTGCTGATATATTCACCAAGCCATTATCTGTCTCTCGATTTTCCTATCTTGGGGACAAGTTTATTGAGGTTTCATCGTCCCTTCGCTTGAGAGGGAATGTTAACAAAATTCAACTCTTAATTTTAGATTTTGTGCCAATTTAGTCTAACTAATAAATTCGTTAGATTTTTAACGAAAAATGATCATTGAGTTAGTTGTGGTTAGGTTATTGAATTGTTTAAGTTTATAAATTTACCCTTAAAAGTATTACACATGCGCTTATGTGTGCATTTGTCAATAAAAATACTAACAATTGAAATCATTTGGACCAATTTTAGACAAAATCAAAAATTCAAGTTCAAAATCGAATCAATTAAAATTATAAAAACAAAAATTATACAAGAATTAAAGTATAAGGACTAACATGTAATTTGCCCTTTAAAATGTAAGGAAAATTAGCAATGCCTCTTCCACGATAAGTCTATAATTGTTAGAGTGCTAGCAAAAGATGATTTAAAATTTAAGTCTCTCCATTTTTTTTAATTTAAGGAGACAAAGGTCCATCTTCAATATTTTTTTAAATCATTGTGACTAACCCCTCACCCATTTGGACGATTACTTCTCTTCGATCTCGATACTTCAATCGTAAGAGAGTCCCCAAATAACTATCCTTGTGATTATGATTGCAATGAATAAAGCACTTAATCAAAGTCAATAATGCAATTTATGGGAGTGAAATTTACCTGCCTACTTTCTATAGCACTGTTGATGTGATCAATGCATTGGCAATGATTATATTGGTTGTGGTTCAAATCAAGCAACTTGAATTCATTCTAGTTATTACATTTGCAGTAGAAGAATTGTTTTGAATTCATTTCATTATTTGTTTTGCTTTAATGATTTTTCCTATTTTGCTGGCCAAGTGACGTCTATTATCGTTTGTTGGTTTAGTTGGCCAAGGTGATTTTGTATGTGTTGTTTCCTTTTTGAGTTGTTTTGAATGGCACTTGCCAATCCTAGTGGGAGTTTTTCATTTTGGGTTTATTACAATTTTTATTTTTAAATTATTGTCAAATTGCCTACTTAATTCCTAAACTATTGATTGAGTCTATTCTGTCTTTAAACTATCAAATGAAAATATTACAAAAATAAAATTTAATCCCTAAGCTATCAATTTAATTCAAACCTATTTAGTCCATGAATTTGATTGCAAAAACAAAATATAAACTCACAAATATTATGAATTAGTAATAGACCCTACCTAATTAAAATTTTATTACAGAAAAATCTTAAATTTTTACTTTGTCTTTAAAAAGTATTTTATTTCGTTGTGTGTTTAAATTTGTAACATTCTGAAAATACGGATACCAAATAACTCATTATAATGCCCCATTAACATTCATTCCCATTAAGTAATGCGAGAGCTATAGCGGCTTGGGTTAAGACCCAACCCGTTTATATTCTTTGATTTGGGATTTGGTACTAATTGTTGTTACTTATACTCCTTGTTGTCTTATTGTTGATTGGGATTCATTATTTGGAGTTGTTGGTCGTGATTTGAATAGGTTGGGAGTTGGTGTTTCAAAGGAATTTCTGTCTGTTTGTTGGTGAGTTGACTCGAGCGATCATTCCTTCGCTCGAGCGGTCTTTCTTTTCTCCCAGAAACTGTGTTGTAGGTCTAAACTTCTGGGAGTGGGGTGTTCTCCACTCGAGCCATGGTTTGGTCGCTTGAGCAGTATTCTGTGTCTAACACTTGAGCGGTATTTTCTTCACTCAAACGGTCTCTTTGCATGTCAGAAATTCTGGAGGGGGTTTATTCTTCGCTCAGGCGATGGTTATCTCATTCGAGTGATCTACTTTGCAGGGTTAGGATTCTGGAAATTTGGTTTATGCACTCGAGCCATGGTTTGGTCGCTCAAGCGATGTTCTGTATCTGACGTTTGAGTTGTGTTTTGGTCACTCGAGCGTTCTGTGCATATATAGGTACGAAGAAAAGATCTTTTCTATCACTTTTTGTTTTTCTCTCTCTCTCTCAAAACCTTCTGAGCCAGTTTTTTTCACTCACTACAACATTTTCTTAGTTTAGTGACATTTGAAAGTGTCACAAAACTATTCTTCTAATGACATTTTTTGGTCTTGTGACATTTTGAACAAGTGCCACTTCTATCGGTGCCACGGTAGATACGAGTGCCACGGTAGATACTTGCAAGTGCCACTGCACCATCATGGCTGAAAACTTTCAATGACATTTTAATGTCATGGTAGATATTATTTGTGGCACTATCAAGCACCATTAAAAAAAGAGTTAGTGACACTTGTAAGTGTCATTACACCATCAAGGCTAAAACCTTTCAGTGACACTTTAATGTCATGGTAGGCACTATTCGTGACGCTATCAAGTGCCATTCATGACAATAATTCGTTGTAGAACAATTTGATCCGCTCTTGCGGAGACTCGAACCGCCAACCTTCTGCACCATAAACCTTATACACCACACTCTTCCCACTACACCTCTATAGCACCACATGATTATATATGCAACATATATTATTTACATAGTACATACATCCATATTAATATAAAAGTATATGTATAAACATAATTATTTTATTGAACATAATTTATGTAAAATAAACTATTTATTACCAAAATAAAAAAAAAAAAGACCACTTTTGGCGACTAAAAAATATATTCTATACTTTTGGCTACTAATTGTTTTTTAGTTGCTAAAAAACTTAACTTTTGTTGACGAAAATCAGATTTGGTCGCCGAAGATGCACTTTCAGCTGCCAAAATTTTAGTCACCAAAAAATTTTATTCCCGCATTAGGATTTTAGTTCTCCCGCGCTAAAAATGACCACTTTTGGCGACTAAACTTATTTTTTAGTCGCCAATTGTACACTTTTGGCTACTAAAATTTTTTTTGGCACCAAAAAGCTTTACTTTTGGCTACTAAAATTTTTTTAGTCGGTAAAACCCATATAATCAGCGACCAAACTTATTTTTAGTCGCCAATTGTAGACTTTTGGCTACTAAATTTTTTTAGTCGCCAAAAAGCTTTACTTTGGGCTACTAAAAATTTTTTAGTCACTAAAACCCATATAATCAGCGACCAAACTTAGTTTTAGTCGCCAATTGTAGACTTTTGGCTACTAAAATTATTTAGTCGCCAAAAAGCTTTACTTTTGGCAACTAATGCTGTTTTGGTCAGGAAATTTAGTCGCCGAATATGCTTTTTCCTGTAGTGTATATTGAGTTTAATTCATTTATTTTTAATCATTTACTGCATTTTAAAAATTTAGAAAATATATTGGCATTTTTTGTTTTTTCAAAAATGTCATTATAAGCTTGGAAAGTTTTTGGCTTAGTGGCATTTCTCAAAATGCTATAAAATATTTGTTTATGACACTTTTCACCTAAGTGCCATGAAAAGTAATTTGCACCTACCTAGTGTCCTGACATTTTTTAAAAAATGCCATTGCAAATATTCATAAAAAGTTTTTGTAGTGACATTTTTGTTGTAGTGAAGTGACACTTTTTTTAATTGAAATGCCACTAGAGCCTTGTATGTTTGTGGCTCTATGACATTTTTATAAAAAAATGCCACAAAATATTCTTTTTTGTGATATTTTTTAAGAACATGCCACTAGTATGGTGTCACTAAAATATGTTTTTGTTGTAGTGTTATGACACTTGTTCATTGAAATGTCACTAGAGCCTTTTATGTTTGTCGTTTTGTGGCATTTTTCAAAAACGTGCCACTAAATATCATTTTTGTGGCATTTTCTAAAAATATGCCTCTAATGTAGTGCCACTAAAGTATGTTTTTGTTGTAGTTTTGTGACACTTGTTCATTGAAATGTCAATAGAGCCTTTTATGTTTGTTGTTTTGTAGCATTTTTCAAAAACGTGCCACTAAATATAATTTTTTGTGGCATTTTCTAAAAATATGCTACTAGTGTAGTGCTACTAAAGTATGTTTTTGTTGTAGTGACTCTCTCTTTAGTTCTTACATAAATATCCCATACACCCAAATCCTTGAATCTCGTGACCTTGGTACTTTGAGATTAAGTGGTCGTTTTGATCCGAAAAAGTTCAAGATCCGACTCCATTGGGATTGTCATCCCTTTCTCTTTCTTCTTTGAGGTAGGCATTCCTTTAACATCTTAGTTTGATTTTTAGCTTTGTTATGTGCCTTTGAATAAAGGAACATTTTGAGGTTTTATTTGGATTGATTTGGGATGGTTTGAGAAATACAAAAGAGAGGTTTTTCAAATGGATTCATGGAAATGTTGTGGGAATAGTTGTATTGATGATTATGGATGAAATTTTGAAAATATTTTTTAAAATAGATTTTTGAAAGAAACAGATATTTTGTTGGAAATCTTTGGTTTTGAATAAAGAGATGAATAATGGGGATATGTTGGACCCTTGGTGAATTGGAAAGTGGAATGAAACATGTATTGTTATTCCTATATTGAATTTTTGAAATTTCTATCTGTTGGTTGCAATTTATTTCTTGTATAGAAATATCTATTTTGGGCTATTAGTGAATAACTTTAATTGTTATAGAAATTACATAAGAGAGAGGTAGAGAGAGAAACTAAGAGACCAGAAGCAAGAGAGGGGTAGAGAAAGAGAAACAAAGAGAGTAGAGTAACCTTCAAATCACAGTGGTGTTGTAGCTTGAACTACATCAGACTGACCTAAACTACATCACTTTTTTCTATTCATTTTTAAACTATTAATTTCATCTATCTAGTTTTTAAATTTTTTTATTTCAGTTCTTGTAGTCCAATTGAAGATGGTTATATAAATCACTAAATGTTAAAACCTAATTTGATGGTGGAAAAGATGATTTCAAAATTTGAACAATTCATCCATAATTACAACAAATTAATGTTTGAGAGAAAAAAGTTAGAAGAAAAAATATATTTTCAGGACTAATTTTTTTGTTGCAAAATGTCATTATTATATTTTTTACAAGATAATTGAAAAAAAAAAGAAATGAACACTCTTTATCTGTTTTTAAATATGAAATTAATCTTAGCAAATAGGAAATGATCATTTAATTAAAAGTCCAACAGTTATTCTCTTTCTTTCTTTTCCTACTGATTTTGAAATAGGTCTTACAATAGTGTATGAACACTCTTTGTCTGCATTTTTTACTTTCTAAAGTCTGTGTGAATAAGTAAAAAATGGGGACATACAATATCCATCAACCAACCCACACGTCGGGGTCGAGAGACCCATTCCCACCACCATATTACAAATTTTTGAAAAGACTTACTACAAAGTCTTACATTTTTTAAATTTTATTATTAATTTCAAATCCAATGTGCTGCACATTGAAACATCAAAAGACACACCTTTTACTTTGGGTGTGTTTGATTGGGGGATAAGGGAGACTATTTACGATGTGGATTGTGATTCATTGGAAGCATCTAATCGGCGTTTGTTTTTTTTTAGTCCACCGAACATTGAGTCCGGTCGGGCTCCATATCCCTCATGTGAGGGACTATTATATCCTAGGAGGAGGGGGAGGGGGTTGGGATTATTTCCATGAGACTATTTACTGTTGGGATTAGGTGGTTAAATAATCATTTTGACTCTCTACTATTTAATTATGTATTATATTTAGTAAAATTCAATAAAAATGTCCCAATTTAAAAATAAAATAATTTTATTTAACTTTTCATTGATGTTTTATTTATTTTTTTTAAACAATTTTTTATAGATATTTGATTGATGTTTTATTTTAAAATTTTGTTTATATTTTATTTAATTTCATTATTTAAATTTTAATAGATGTTTTATTTAATTTCATTATTTAATTATTATTATTTTTAAAAATAAATTTATTTAAATTTTTTATTAAAGAAATAACATATATTTTTATTGATATTTTATTTATTTATTTATTTAATTAATTTTTTAAAAATAAATTTATTTAATTGTGTAAAAAATAAAATAAAATAAAATTTTATTTAATCTAACTAAAACTAATTAAAATATTAAAGATATGTTTAATATTACTATTAGTTAGTAAACAATTGGAAAATGGTAAAATAGTTTTTTTGCTCATTTATCTTATTCAGTCCGTCCAACCAAACAATGGATTCACTAAAAATAGTCATTTCCAGATATCCAATCCCATAAGAAAACAAACATGAGATAAATATTCAATCCAACCAAATAGTCCGAGAGATTCACAGTCTCAAGATTCAAGTCCAATAAATTCTTATTCTCTCATTATCCAGTCCGTCCAATCAAACGCACCCTTTGTTCCTTTGTGGATGGGATAGCTTTCTACTTCTCCCAGTAACTTTCTTGTTCTACCAGATTGTTGCTCTTTTTCTTTTTCTCTTTTTTCTTTTTTTCTTTTCTTTTGTTTTCATTTCTTTTTTGGGGCCGGGAGGGGGGGGGGTTCAATTTTTTTCTAACTTAACTTTCCTATTTTTTAAATTAAAAAATATGAAAGTACACAAACTTGTTCTCATTTTTATAATTTGAAAGTGTACTGATAGACACATATATAACTATTTATCCAAAATTTTAATATAAAAGTACAAAAATAGACATGTTTGTCTCCATTTACAATATGCAAGTTATTTATGCCATTTGTAAGTTTGATTATTATAAATGACATAATTCAATATTATGAGAGTCATAATTAAAAAAAAAAAAATTGAATTATAGCCAAACATCACATGAGATATATAATCAAAAAAACTTTTGGATCATAACCAAAATAATGACATAATCAATATCACAATGTATCATAACTAACAACACAATAGATCATAACTAAAGACACAAAAATCGTAACCAAATATGCATATATATTTGTCTCTAAATTTTAATTTAAAAGTATATTTGTTCATGTTTTTTGAATTTGAAAGTGCACCAAGTAATCAAGAAATAATTCATTTGAATTAGAACGGATGTACTTTCACGGGTCGGGGCCCATTCTGTATATGAGTTTTTTTTTTTTTTTTTAATTTATCATATCGTTTTTTGTAAATTAGCATCCGGAGGTCCTTTGATGGGCATAACGAAAATGTCCTGGTAGCAAACATCAAACTAATAAAAGGAGGGTTAGCTCTGCAGCTGGTCTACAAGGACATTTGATGCATTCATTGTGCTGGGAAGTTTTGACTTTTTGTTTTATATTTAGCTCAGATTTCAATACTTGTAATTTTTATTGATGTTCTTTTTAATATTATATATTGCATTTAGTAAAATAAAATAAAATTTAAAAACCTCAATCTTCTATTTATTTAATTTTTTGTTTTTATAAATTTTAACCAAAAAGATAAAATAAAATTTATAAGTCCTATTTTGTATTACTGTTACTTAGTAAAAAAATTCAAAAAGACAATAATCTTTTAAACATATATACTTTTCTTAATATCTCAACTAAATATGAGATTTAATAAGATAATTTGTCCAAACAAACAATTAACATCACCCAAGAACTAACTTTAGTCAATTTTTTTGAGCGGTGAAAGTTGCGCTCGAGTGATCGACCTATATATTTTGCACCGTCTTTACTCACACTGCTTGAGCAATGAAGTGTGTGCTCGAGCGGTATTCGCGATTTAGTTTACTATAAAATGCACAGCTTGCTGCTTTTAAGGTTTAAGCCGTTCAAAATCTTAAAGAGAAAGAAAAGCCAAAGTGTTTTCTATTGAAATTTGTTTTATATGAGTTTCCTTGATGTATAGAAGGTGATCGATTGATCAACGAATTACAGATTATCAATCATCAATGGTTTTTCTCATTATTTCGTTTTCAAAAGAGAGAGGTGCTCTTCGGTGGATTCCGAAGAACTTGGGTCTGAAGCTTTGGTGGATTCCGAAGTGGCTCATCATCTTGGATTCAACATCGACATTGTACATTCAGCGTTAGGCAAGACAATTCTGAGGTGAAAACGGTGGTGGAAGAGGTACATTGGGGTCAGTTCAATTCAAGCGTGGATTCTCTAGGTAATTGAAAGTACTCATATGTAATTTCTTTTTATCTTCTTAGTGGATTGGTTTGTGGATTTGGCCTGTAATTTTTAATCATAATTAAAGGAGTCTAATTGTGATTTTTTCCACATTAAATTGTTATGTTGATTTGTTGTTAAGTTTTTGTAATTGGCAATCTCATTTGACAAAACTCCTTTGAGTTGTAATTTTATTCGTTCTTTATTTCAGTGAGGCTATGAGTGTTTAGATGCGAATCTAACCCGAATTATATCTATGCAGAGGAGTTTGTGAGCTTAATCCTTTCATGTTTGCCATTTTGCCAAAAATGCAGTCAAAGTTGTTTAATTGCTCGAGCGGTCATTTGTTCGCTTGAGAGAAGAAAAAGATCATCTAGTATTTTTTGCAAAGCGCCTAAACTTCTGGGAGAAAAGTTTCACCGCTCGAGCAGTGAAAGTTGCGCTCAAGCGGTCAGCCTATATGTTTCGCACTGCCTTTAGTCACATCGGTTGAGCGATGAAATGTGCGCTCGAGCAGTCTGCGCGATTCAGTTTACTATAAAGTGAGCAAACTAGGTTTTGAGCCGTCCAGATTTTCAGAGATGAAGGAAAAACAAAGTGTTTTATATTGGAGGGTGATTTATGAGTGTTTCCTTGATGATTTAAGAGTGATCAATGTATTCATGAACTTTATATCAATATCATCAGTTTGTTACTTTTTTTTATTCACAAAAGAAAGAGTTGTTTTTCGGTAGATTCTGAAAAACTTGGGCTTGAAGCTTTGGTGGATTCCGGAGTGGCTCATCGTCGTGGATTCGACATTGGCGTTATGGATTTAATGTTGGGCAAAACAATTCTAAGGTGAAGACAGTGGTAGAAAAGGCAAATTGTGGTCGGTTCAATTCGGACGTGGATTTGATAGGTAATTGAGAGTATACTTTATAATTCTTTTTTATATTCTTAATGAATTGTTTTGTGACTTTGACTCGTGATTTTTTTATCACAATTGGAGGTGCTCCAATTTTGATTTTTTCACGTTAAATCGTTGTGTTGATTTGTCTTTGATTGTTTGACTGTGATTGTTATTCATTGTTTAAAATTGAAACAGAATCACAAATCAATATATTGAGAATTTTAAAATTTTTCAAGAATTACGATTTATTATTTTAAATTGAATTAAAATCATAAATCAATATCTGTATATAGAATTTTCATCTATTCATTTTCAAGTGCTCTCACAGTGTATATGAACACTCTCATCTGCTTTTTTTGCTTTCTAAAGTTTGTAGAAAATGGTTAGTTTCTTCGACCATTCCCACCATATTGCAAATTTTTGAAAGACTTTCTAGAAAGTCTTCCTTCTTTTTTTTTTTTTTCTTTTCTTTTCTTTTTAATTGTAATTTTAATTTCTATTAATATTGGAAATCCAATGTGTAATACACAGCATGGAAACATTAAAGACACATTCACTTTGTTAGTTATTAGTTGGTGGCTGGCTATTTACTTCCCAACAACTTTCACGTTCTACTAGATTATTGGACTTTTTTGCTTTGGTATCTCTAACATTTTTATTTCATTTTTTTTGGGGGCTCCTAATGGGGAGGCACTTAGACATAGAAGTGTCCATAACCGTGTTTGACACTAAATTTAAAATCAATTTAATTATAATTGGTTTTAAACTTTTGAATTTAGAATTAAATCATTTATGCACTAGAATCAATCTAAACTAACCCAATATAGTTCGGATTAATTCAGGTTGGAACCAAAGTTCTATTATATTAAAACTAAGTGACTCAATCAATAATAAATAATTAAAATAAATAAAACTTTAACATTTAAAGATAATACAAATACACAGCAAAATATTATGAAAAAATTAGTGAAACATCCCTTTCCGACTTTGGATAGTAGGAGAGGTCTAATATTTTTTTTATTTTATTTTTTCATTAGATAAGGTCTCTCAATGAAATTTTTTTGTGATCTATTAGCAAAATTTCTCTATGTTGGAGCGAAATTTCTTTGTGTTGAATTTTCTCTGTGAAAATATTGAGGGACCCAACTACTATAAAAATATTATATGTCCTTTATTTTATAAAATCTTAATATCAGGGAGCTTAAAAAAAAATTCCCATATTTTATTTAATAAGTGAAGCTTAAACATAACTAATACAAATTAAATCAATTGTAAAATTCAACTCAAACTTCTAGTACTTTCTTCGTTCATCTAATAATTTTTGTATAATGAAAATTATTTGATGCTATCAAGGTCCATTGCAATAGACCAATTAGGTGAAGACAAGTCAATTATAAATAAAATTTTAATATTAATATATATATATATATATATATATATAGGTTCCATTTTCTGGTTGATTTGGTTTGGGCAAGACTTAAAACGAGAACCAATCCCATACTATTGGTTTAATGATTTGAACACCCACAACCAAACCAATCACTACCAAAAAAAAAAAAAAATAAAATTAAGGTTTTAGAAACCAAAATTTAGGGACAAAATTATTTTTTAGGGACCAAATATTTTTGTTACGAAAAGTGTCGTTATTATATTTTTAGTAATGAAAATTGGACATTAGTGATGAATTATTACTCTTTTGAGACCAAATTATTGTCTCTAAAAACCTATTTATTAGTGACATTTTAAAAAAATTGTCGCTAAAAGCCTTGTTTTTTTTGACTTTTTAAGACGAACTTTTAACGATTATTCTCAAGACGATAAAATTTGGTCCCTAAATATCTTTTGCAACAAAATTTTTATTTTTAAAGATCAAAATATTTAGTCTCTAAAATCCTCATATATTGTAGAGAATGCACTCAAAAATCAACCCAACCCAACCCAACCCAACCCAACCCAAAGAAGCCGGTTTGTTTCAGTTCTTTGGTTCACTGGTAATTTAAACATCCTTAGACACATCTCTATGACATATAATATATTAAAAAAAAAAAAAAAGAGACACAACTTGAAGGGGCGGACCTCTTTTTAGATCTGTCATTACTTCAAGTTGTGTTCCTACATTATGAAAATATATTCTGAATGGGCTAACTTCTCTCCGGTTCGTAATAGACTGGAGAGGTATTGTTGGGTTTATTGGGTCTACTTTTGGGTTCCATTTTAATAATTTAAATTGTTCATATTTTATGATTCGTTGAGTATATCATTCCTACAAAAAAACTAATTGATCGGATAACGGTAACCATGTGTTCGGATCAATTTTGTATAAAAAAAATGAATGATGAGAAAATAAACGATTCATACAAAATTGATTCAAATATGTGATTTTTGTCATCCAATTGATTTATTATTTGCAAGGATGACGTACTCAATGAATTTTAAAATATGAACACACGACATAAAATCAGCCCATTAGGCCAAACTAGATTGTCTAGTTCGATTTGGAATTAGAGACAGCCCAGGTCCATTCTAAATAATCTCTTATTAATTGAAAATATATATATTCTAAGATTTACATATTTTCAAACTAAATCACACTAATAGAAATATAAATTTTCACGCTTGACAACCAACGCTTCAGTCAGTAATCCCCCAAAAAGAATATTCCAGATCTCACATTTCCATTCTCATCCTAAAAACAAATTAAAAATTTGAAAAAATGAATCACAAAAGGACATTAATGTAAACTCAAATTAATGGCACCAAATCAAACAAATATAACTTTCCAAAATGAAAATGACTAATTAGATCATAAATAAAAAAATAAATAAAATCTTAGGACTAAATAGATCAACATTCCCCCATATAGAATTTATGAGTAAATTTTCCTAATAAATGCTTAAAATTTATAAGCAATATCTCATAAAACTTCTAAGTTAGCTTTAATAAATGACTTTAGTTGTACGGTACCCTTTCTACTAATCAAAGATTTATGTCAAAAAATTCTAATTTTGTAAGCCTTTAATTAAATTCCAACATTTGGGACATGTCAATTATTTTATGTTTCTAAAAAATGGAATGGAATGGAATTAATGTGTGGGCAACTGCTCCCAGTGAGTTTTGGAATTTTTTTTTTTTTACTTCTGATTTTGTATTTTTTTTTTTCAAAATGACCCCATTGCAATTTTTAAAATAATATTTTTAAATATATATTTTTCTAATTTCCCTATTAAAATTATAAAAAATATTATTTTAAAAACTATTTTTCTATTTAAATAATATTGATCATCATCTTCAGACTTGAATAATTTTGATTGAAGAAAATCATTATGAGGTGCACAAGAAGTGCTTACCAATTATTCAGTTGAACATCTATATAATAATACACTAATAATTTGTAAAATAAAAGGTAATCTATATAATAATACACTAACAGATCATTGCGAACAATATTCGTGGACCAAATCATCCACAAAATCTCCTACGTGGATCCTTTATTTAAGCTAAATATGTGAGGAAATTTCCAAGAACCAAGCATCATTAGTTGAAAATTTCAAGATTAATACATTGACAATACAAGAGCTTTCAATTTTTCTTTGGGTTGCTTTTCATTTTGCCTAATGGTTATGTAGTGGTCTTATTTTTTTCTCATTATGAAAGTTGTATTATGCGATTGTTGAGTTAGGTGTAATTATTATGTAGTGATTGTTGGGTTTGGCTAATGTTAGTAAACTTTTTTGTTAGGTTTCAACCGATAGTACATTCACAATCTAAAATTTTTGTTGGCAAAACCAATTAAAGAACAACCCAGAAGACCTAAAGTTTGTATATATAATACAGTGTGTATATATATGCATTTATGTGTAATTAAAAATGTGACTAAATTATTAATTAGTTTAACAAAATTAGAAATTATGTTCTAAAAACAATGATATTTGCATTAATATGTGAATTAATTGATTAACATGTGATTAAGAAACAATTTTGTGTATAATATAAGGACGAGAAAGAGAGGGGTAATAAGGTCAATTATCACTTGTAATTAACGGAGTTAGTATTGCATTTTAATCCAAAAACATATAAGGCCTATTTGGCTATTTTTGAATGACACAAGGGTGAAATGCTCCAAGGCTAAACTTGAGGAGCTATAAATTAGATTTTGTCCTTTTTTTAAGACAAATGTAATTGAAACATATAGCTACCGATATTCAATAATTTTGATTTTTTGGATGAATATTTTACTCAACAAATTCTAAAAAGTGAACAGTTTAAATTACCAATGTTGACCCCAAAATAAGCTCACTAAGCCCAACTAGTATCTCAAGTTGAATGGCCAACTTGAAAGAATCTAACCCGGTTAATTTATTCATATATTGATTGAGAAGGGAGGGTTTACACCAATTAACATCCTATAAGTTGCACCAATGAACATCTCATAAGAAACTTCCTTCTTCAATTCTCTCATTACTCATTAATCCATCCCTTCTTCAATAATGGTGTACAATGTTTTGAAAGGTTTTCACAAAGAATAATGTTTTATATATATATATAATTTTTGTAGAAAAAATTCATATGAAATGATATGTCATTTTGTAGTCCTTTTGTTTCAAGCAAAAAATACATAATGGCAGTTTATAATTGCAAAAATATCATATTAAATTATTGATTTGTTTTATTTATAAAAATTATATTTTTGAATAACTTTATGTTTTTTATAATATAATTAAAGCTTATATAGTTTATTAATTTTTGTCTGAAGAAGGCTCGATCCATTAAGAAATCTGATTCAAAATATCACTTTGTAAATGTATTATTATGGGCAACACTATTAAATCTATTAATTTTAGAAAATCAAAAAACCCTATGAAAATTAAATGAAAAATGAGGAATCACTCGTGATGAGTAAGAATGATTTACTAGGACTTGAAATATAATAGTAGATTAAACTATTAATTATTTTATGTTGGGAAAGGTTACAGGACACACCCTTCAAAGGATGTGTATACCTTATAACTAAAAAAAAAAATGACATAACTCTATACTTTCTTTGTCATAACTAGAAAAAAGTGTCATAACCAAACACTATATGAGACATGACCAAAGATCTCACGAGTCATAACTAATATAATATCATAACAGAAGAAGAAAATTAATTATAACTAAAGAAGAAATGGTATAACTAGAGGTACATATGATACAGTTCTTTCAAGGGATGTGTATAATCGAATTTTCTATTTTATATACATTAGATTATTTCTTCATTTCAAAGTAGATTTGACAATTTTTCAAAATAAAAATAATTTTGTAAACCTTTTCTTACCACTAATTTAATCCTACCTTTCTTCTTTAGAAACTAACAAGACCTTATATATGAAATAGGGCCTTAGGTTTGTCATTTTACTCTCTGAGATTGGTAGTGTGTGTATAATGATATTATTTATATATATATATATATATATATGAAGAGATAAA
Source organism: Camellia sinensis (assembly GCF_055761805.1). Lineage (NCBI taxonomy): Eukaryota > Viridiplantae > Streptophyta > Magnoliopsida > Ericales > Theaceae > Camellia > Camellia sinensis. Next base: position 70,684,639 of record NC_138972.1, read on the forward strand.
TAGGGCAATGTAATAATTCCAAGTTCATAGAACCGGAGATTCAACACGGATTTTGTTATTTAGTCAAGCTTGCTATGCACACAAAGCACCAAATAAGAACAATTATGGGTCAACCCTTTGTTTAGGCACTGTTTGGAAAATGCCTAAATCATTCATGAAAAATAAATCTTTTCATATCAAAATTTAATGATTTGAAAAAAAAATGAGAAAGTTGATAAAAAAATTTCGCTTCTATTTTATTCATATATATATATATATATATATATTTTGCCTTTCTCTTTTTAAATTTTGTCACCAATTAATGATTCAAATATAATTTTATTCATAATACAATGTGTTAGATTTTTATTCTTGGCAATCCCGTTTGACAAAACTCCTTTCAGTTGTATTTGTTTTCGCACTTTTTATTTCAGTGAGACTATGAGTTTTTCGATGCGAATCCAATCCAAAGTGTGCCTCGCAGAAAAGTTTGTGATGTTAATTCTTTCAAGATTGCCACTTCACTGAAGTTGCTTGTCCGCCCTTGCTCGCTCGAGCGAAGGCTGCGTCTGTAAAAAACTTGAGAAGGATGATTGTACGCTCGTGTGCAGGTAGTTTGGCTCGAGCGAAGCCACTTATGGAAAACACGCGTTTTTGATTCCTCGCTCGAGTGAGAGAGTCTTCGCTTAAGCGAGTTTCGCAGTCCTAGATTTCTATAAGTACTTGTTTTAGTCCAAAACAAGGATTACGTTTTTGAGATCTTCTTCTTGGATATTAGAGTTTATATCTGGAACTATTTTGTTAGTTTTCTTTGATATTTGATTGAGTATTCAATTCATGGTTTAAAGAGTATATATCAAAGGATTATTTGTTTATTCTATACAAAAGAGAGAGTTGTTCTTCGGTGGATTCTGAAAAATTCGAGCCTGAAGCTTTGGTGGATTCTGGAGTGGCTCATTGTCAAGACAATTTCGAGGTGAAGACGGGAGTGGAAGATGCACATACGGGTTGGTTCAATTCGGGCGTGGATTTGTTAGGTAATTGAGAGTATACCTGTGTAATTCCTTTATTTCTTTTTAGTGGATTGTTTTGTCGCTTTTGCCCGTAGTTTTTTTTATCACAATTGGAGGTGTCCGATTGTGGTTTTTTCACGTAAAATCGTTGTGTCGATTTGTTATGATTATTTGATTGGGATTGTTATATACTGCTTAAAATTGATACATAATCACAAATCAACATTTAGGAGATTTCTAGATTTTTCACAATGATGATTACATTTGTTTACCATAAATTATATATCACCTCATATGTTAGCATTATATTACTAGCAATAAAAATGAGCGAGTGTTGGGACTCATTACCTAAATAATACTATGTTGAATACTAATTACATTTATTCAATAAAAATAATTTATAATCTTATATATTATCTTTATATTAATAATAAAATTGACCGAGTGATGGAATCAATTAAACTAATACAATAATAATATGTGAGACTATACAATGACAATTTTCAGTTTATATTTTTTTATTATTGAATTATTATTAAGTTATAAAAGGGGGAGTGCATATAGAAGAAGCATCCTATCCAATTCCCTCTCTACCACCCAATACTGGTGTAAGAATGGGTTTCTTACTATCCAATTATCAACTCACAATATGTATCCTCCTGTATTCCCTAATTTTCTGCTTCTCTTCTTCTGCACATCTTTGCCATAATGATGAGAGTACTGCTTTGCTCCAATTTAAGACACTCTTTTCCTTCAATTGCTCTGCTCTCGATTGCAGCACTGTTCTTTCTAATCTATATACTAATAATTGGAAAGAGGGTACAGATTGTTGTGCATGGGATGGGGTCACATGTGATAACACCACTTCTCATGTCATTGGCCTCGACCTCAGCTGTAACTGCCTATATGGTACCATCCATCCAAACAGCAGCCTCTTCAATCTTGTTCACCTTCAACACCTCGATCTTTCTCACAACAACTTCAATCACTCTCAAATTTTACCTTCATTTGGCCGTTTCACAAATTTGACCCATCTTGACCTCATTTCCTCCCATATTTCTGGCCCAATACAATCATCATCAGAAGAAGAAGTCTGGCAAGGGAATAACTTCTACAATAGCATTTTCCACTTACAGAAATTGCAGGAGCTGTCGTTAGGGGGTAACAGAGAACTCACAGGTAAACTTCCGAGTTTTATTAATGGAACTCTGCGGCACCTTAGGCACCTTAGGTTGTTGGATCTCTCTTTTACAGGTTTCACCGGAGAGCTACCTAATTCCATCGGCCATCTTAAAAACTTGGAGGGGCTATACATCGGTGACTGCAATTTCTTTGGTACGATTCCGAGATCGCTTACAAACCTCACGCGATTAGATTCGCTTGATCTTTCATACAACAATTTTGAAGGCCCAATTCCTCAACTTTTTTCCAACTTCTCGCAACTTTATTCTATAGATTTCTCAAACAATCAACTAACAGGTCCCATTCCATCATCAACAACTGGCCTTCCACATCTACAGCATCTAAATTTAGGTAGTAACTCAATCAATGGGACAATACCTCCTTCCTTGTTTCATCTTGTGAACCTTGCCTCTCTTGATCTTTCGTCAAATAATTTAAGCGACACTGTTGAGCTGGACATGTTTGCAAAGCTTGAACATTTGTATATTTTGGATCTTTCAAACAGTGGTCTATCATTGACCACCACCAACTCCACTCCCTCCTCTTTCCGAAACTATAGGACATTACTATTGTCGTCTTGCAACTTAAGAAAAATTCCTGAATTTTTGAAAAACAGAACGGGATTTTTGGAGAGGCTAGACCTTTCGAACAACCACCTAAATGAAGAACTCAATCCACTCTGCAATTTTTCTTTTAGATATCTTGATCTGTCCCATAACCAATTTGTCGGATTAATTCCTGCCTGTTTGTTGAGCTTCAATGGAAATTTAATGTGGTTAAATTTGCAAAGAAACAATTTCAATGGTAGCATCCCTCAAACAATTGGATATCCATGCATGTTAGAGGAACTTGACATTAGCCACAATGGATTGCAAGGGGTGCTTCCACGATCATTGGCGAATTGCAAGAACCTAGAAATTTTGAATCTGGGTCATAATCGCATAGAAGATGCTTTTCCATTTTGGTTGGAGAACCTGCCCCAATTGCAGATTCTTGTCTTGCGAGATAATAAATTCCATGGTCCCATAGAGCAACCAAGGAAGAGATTAAACTTCACCAATTTACATATCATTGACATGTCTCACAATGAATTTACAGGCACTTTGCCATCAGAATACTTTGAGAGCATGCATTCAATGATGGATGATGAAGACAAATCCTCCTTAAATTATATCAGCGATGCTTATGGTTATGGTTATTATTCAGTAACCATAATGAATAAAGGACTGGATATGGAACTCACAAGGATCATCACCATCTTCAAAGCTATTGATTTCTCGCACAACAAGTTTGATGGAAATATTCCAAGATTCATTGGAAGACTTAAAGCCCTCCGTGTCCTAAATTTTTCAAGAAATAGCTTCACAGGTCCGATTCCATTGTCCTTAGTGAATCTAACTGAGCTTGAGTCCTTGGATCTATCCCAAAACAACCTCTCTGGTGAGATACCTCAACAACTAACCAGCTTGACATTCCTTGAAGTTTTTGATGTCTCGCAAAATAATCTAACTGGGATTATACCACGAGGCCAGCAGTTTGAAACATTTTCAAACACTTCATATGGGGGAAATGCAGACTTGTGTGGTTTTCCCTTGTCGAAGGAATGTAAGACTCCCAAGGTAGCAGAATCACCATCTTTACCATCTTCTTCAAGCCACAATTATAAATGCAGACTTGATGGTTTTGGATGGGAAGCAGTGTTGATGGGATATGGATGTGGAGCAGTATTTGGTTTGGTGATAGGAAGTTGCATCATTCGAAAGAAAGAAGAATGGATTGCGAGAATTTTTAGAGTGAAAATGCATCATCAGAAGAACAGATCAAATGTGGTGAGATACCAATATGGACCAAGATGACACGTTCAGAACTAAGTGGAGCTTGTTTGAAGTAAAGGTACTACCATGTTTTCCTTTTCATTAAAGCTGTTTGTTTTTAATTTGATTGTGAACCATGATATCCCTTTTCATTTCCTACTTCTATGTTTCAAATTTGACGCTCATGATTGACTGCTAGAATATATAGTTAGTTACATGCATGTATGTAAGTAGAAAGATAATAGATTACATGAAAAAAAAAAAAAACTCTTTTGTAAAATTTGAATTCACAAACTTTGTAATTCTAATCGCCTTAAATAACAAATTTAGATCCAAGTCGAGGAGAAGAAAACAAAATGGTAAAATAATTCATGCTAACAGTAGAAATTATGAACAACATGTTTTCAATACGAATTTATATACATGTTTTCAAGTCAAGTTAAATTTTCATAAATAGGTGTTCATTTTTTCTTTGTTGATTTTAGTTTTTCTTTGATTTATATACATTTTTTTTTTTCAAAATTTTAAATTTTTCTAGATTAGAAACACTTGAAAATAATTAAAATAAAAAAAAACTTCTAATACAAATTTTTTAAAGATTCACTAAAAATAAAATTTCAAAAAATGTGATTTTTTAGCATTTGCCAAACATGGATGGATTTTTTTTTTAATTTTTTTTTTATGATTTATTGTCAGCTAAATAAGTTGTAACTAAGGTGGGTGTCGTGTAGTGTTAGGTCGTAATTGTGTCATGTTATTTCGAGTTTGTGTCAAAATTAACTCAACACTAGCACATTCCACTGGTTTGTTGCATGATATTATTGTGTCATGTCATTTTCAGTTTGTGTTTGATTCATGTTGTGTTAATATGTCATATCAAAAAAATTATCCATAATCAAAAGTATCAAGTGTATGAAAAAATTAAAAGTTTTTTTTTACAAATTAAATTTAATGAAAATAATCTCTACTTGATGAAAAAATAAAAAATCTATAGATGAAATATTTAATTTTAACTCAATTCTATTTCCCTAATTTACAAAATTAAATCTATGTTGTATTTGTTCTACTTGATTACTTCTAAAATAGTTGACAAAAAATACATTATATTTTATTTTTATTTTTTTTTAAATACTAGCCTTAAAATTTTAATTTAGGTTGGATGGAGTTGCATAAAGATTCAATAATATCATGATAATCATTAGCGCCTGTTTGGGAAGGGCTATTTGGGTTAAAGTAGCCAATAAAAACAAAATAGACTAAAATAACTAATAAAATAAAATGTCACATTCAACCCATAATCATTTCATTTTTTCTTTTACAACTATCAAATCAACTACCAAAAAAAAAAAAAAAATTTCAAACGCAACTTTTTTAATCACGCTAAAATAGAAAAAAGTCATAAAACCAACTAAAATAGCTAACTTCTTAAATGAGACCTAGTAGAAATAACCTTACAATAAAATGAATTTGTACTATACATAAAAATTTTCATTGCAAATGACACATGTATTTTTGTGTTTTAAAAAAAAAAATTTGAATAAATTGTCCATGTTATGCATAATATTTTTCATAATAAGAGCTTATTTCTATAAAAATAAAAATAAACATGAGTTATTTTTTAGTATAAAGAATTCAAAAATATCATGATGTGATATATCCATGTGTATACAAACATTACCATATTGATAATAAATTATTAGATATAAATGTGTTTTGAAATTAATAATTATTGAAGCCTAGACAGTTTCTTAAGTGTTCATGAAGACGATACTTTTGTGCTAAGCTGAGTAAGATTTTAGGTTCGAATCTATGAAGAGATGTTGACCTATATTGTAATCTAACTACTAACATATTAACCGACATCTTAAAAAAAATAATTAATAACAACTCAAAAATAAATTCACTTTTCAAATTGTAGAGATATGATAATTATTACATATGAATCAAATAATCAATTATTAATTACATTTGAAATGCAATAAACCAATGATTGAATGGCATATGCATTTATGAGCTACAACTAATAATCAATTATTAGTTACAAACTTTGTAGTTCTTAGTTATAGTCATTATGGTGTTGGTTATGATTTAGTTATGATCTATTATTGTTATTTTAGTTATGTTTGAAGAGGTATTTAGCTATGCCTGAAATGATATTTGGTTATGACTCGTTATGACCTATTACGATTGGAGAAGGAAAAGAAAAAAGAAAAAAGAAAAAAACTGGCCAATCATGTTGAGAGGGGGTCAAAGGGGTTGGGGGGAAAGGCGGTCTGAAACATTTTTCTTAATTATAATCATTTTTTTAGTTCTGGCATTTGTTATACTAGCATCACAATTATGATAAATTATAATACACCCCCCAAATAGTGGTGTGTATGGTAGAGGAACCCATATGAAGCCCATCTTAAGAGTTCTCTTCGAGGCCCAAAATTTCAGGTCCGACCATGTAGCATTGCATTGCATCCAATCTTATTACCCAAAGCCAATACTTGAGAAAGCCCATACGATTTCTCATGATAGAAGAAAAATAGAAAAATAACTAATAAATTTTATTTTTCTTACACAAAAATCATTAAGACCTATTAATTTTGTATTAAGATAATTCAGTCATATTTTAAATAAATTATTTTGAAATAGTTCAACACTACAGTAATACTATAATTTTTCCCACTTTTGCCTTTTTCCATGGATATCAATTACATTTGTACTCATAATTTAATGGTCAAGTTTAGTAAAAAAAAAAAATCATAAATAGGGTCTCAAAAATTATAATTAAGATTATTCACTCTATTTGGTCCTGAATCTTTAAAAATAATTTTGAGTTTTTTATTCTGTTTTTTTACTGAATTTGTTTAATATTTTAGTTAATTTTATTTTTTATTTTTAGATGCACCTGATAGATGTACTTGAAAAGTACGTATTTGTTAAAAAATCATAAAAATTTCAAAGTATACAAAAACATACTGAATTTTTGTATTCTTTTATATTTTTTAGTGTATAGTGAATTTTTCTTGAAAAAAAAAAGTCAGAAATTTTGTATTTTTTAAGTGTATCTAAATTAAATTGATATAAAAAAAATTTAAAAATGACTAAAATTCACAAAAAAAAATATGGATGAAAAAATCAATTCTTTTTAAATAAATAAAATGATTAACATGTCGACTTTTAGATCAATACCTAATGCATCAAAAAATTAATAGTTACTTGAAAAAAATAATTCAACTGAAATTGCAGGGGTTTGGTAATATTCTATAACAATATTTGGCTTTAGCAATCACCTCATTAAGGAAAAATTAAAAAAAAAAAAACTAACAGGATCAGCAAGATAAATATTTTTCTAAATATTAACTCTCTTAAATGTCGTGAGTATAAGAGGAATATATGATAAATAAGACTTTGTGGAAGTGTTTTATGCAAAATACGACTGAATTGTTCTAATAGAAAATTGATAAAGGTTGAATAATTTTTTTTTAAGAAAAGTAAGGCTGATTTGTTATTTTTCCAAAAAAAAAATTGACCGACGAAATTAAAACCATAAGCTAGAGTTTTTTTTTTTGTTTTGTTTTATTAAAAACAAAAGGTTTTGTTTGGTATTATTTTCTTCTTTGATGTTTTCATTTCTAGTTTTTTACTTTTAAAATATTTCAATTTTTTTTTTTATGAAAATTAAAGGGAAAATAACAATTAAGTGGTAAATTTAAAAAAATAATTTCAGATATATGATAAAGTTTATAAAATTGCTTTCTAATGTTGGAAAGTTTTTCATTAATATGTAAGTATCTTTTTAAAATTATACTGAAATGAAATTCTTCCAAAATTAAACTCATTGTTTTCATATTATTTCCAGTAAATTACGTTATATACCCTTACACTTTACATCAATTTCATTTTGACTTCTCATTTTTCAATTGAAACAATTTATTCTAAAAAGTTTATAGTTTTAAAAAGATAGGGATGTTCTTGACATGGTGAATTGTGTGCTGACCAACATATCAAATTTTAAAATCATTTAACGTAGTAAATAAGAGAGTTGTGTGTTGAAAATTTTCGATGTGTGAAATAGAGAAACTCCCAAAATGAGGCCATTCATAATAAGCAAAACTAATATAAAAATGAGACAATTTTCTCAAAAAATTAAAAGTTTTTACTTTGATTCTAGTAGTTTTAATTTAAATAATTGGATCTCTATAATTTTAATTTTATTGCAATGTGGTCATTTTCTTTTTCGTTTAAATTGTTAACAACGCATAACAAATAGACCACAATACAACAAATAGAAAATGTAAGAATTAAATTGTGTAAATTAAAAATATAGGAGCTAAAATGACACTTTACTCAAATTATAAATACTAATAATATAATTTATTCTTTTATTTATTATTAAAATTGACTCAACATACCGCACAACATAATCAACTTATCACATGATCTCATGATGCTTATCACACAATGTGACCTTCCGCTCACCACTAGAACAATGATTTTACTTATCGTTAGGGGTAAGCAAAAAATCGTAAATTCATCGGTCTGATTTTTTAGTATGAGGTTCGATATTGAATCTTAAAGTAAGTGAACTGCATTCTTTGATTTTATTAACGCTGTGTTTAGTTGGAAGATTTGAGAAATGATTTAGAAAGGTAAAGGGAGAAGATAGAAGAAATGTGAATAAAATATAACTACATTTCACTTAGTTTTACACATTTTTTCTCTTTCCTTTTCCAAATTCTTCTCTAAATCTCCCAACAAAATATAGCGTTAGGGATATTCAAATTATCTAATCAATCATAGAACTAAATAATCGAACCAAATTGACCACTTTGGGCTAAGTTGGGATGGTTTTTAAGGACATTGGTTTGGTTCTGTTTTTTCAATTCATCAAACTTATAAGATTTGATTTGTTTTTTTGTTTAGGCCATGCTTAAACCAAACTAGCCCAACAATCAAACCTATATATGTATTTTTAAATTTTATTTATATTGATATGTCTTCATTTAATTGGTCTATTACGATAGACTTGATTGCGTCTAATAATTTTCTACATACAATTTTTTGTTTTTTGTTTTTTAGGTGAAAGAAGGAAATACTAGAAGCTTGAGTTGGATTTTGCAATTTATTTAATTTGTATTGATTGTATTAATGGATATGGATTTAATTTGTATCGTTATGTTTAAGTTTGAGTTGAATTTAATTTGTATTGTCTTGCATTAAATAATATTTTGCTCTTCATGTGTGTTATGTTTAAATGTTAAAGATATTAGGGAACATAGATGATTTCCCAAAAATAAATCAATTAAAAGAAAATAAAACTAATGCGAAAAATTTCAATCATCGACACAAGAATTTTACGTAGTTTTCTCAATATGAAATACGTTCAATGGATTAAAATCTAATTCAACTATCAACCAAGAGTTTGCAAATAATTACAAACGAAACACAAATGGTCTCACAAACTACCTTTAGGTGAATTTCAAATAATCACAAATAAATAAAAGAAAAATCTCACCAAAATAGATTAACAAATTGCCTTCAAAACAAATTATAAAAGACCCAAAATAATAGACCCAAATCAATCTCTATTGAAGTAGCCAAATGTGCACCAAATGCAACAGGCACGTTTTGCGAGGAAGATAACAGCACCAAGCTCCGTATATTACACAACAAGCTTAGTAAATCAAGAACTAAAAACCACCTATGGTTGCTGCACACATCCGAAGAATAACAATACAAAAAATATATTATTGATTCTTAGGTTTTTTATTAAAATCTTAACTGTCACCAAATATATTAAAAAATATTCATTAGGCCTCCAAAAGTCAGATATAATATATATAAATATATTATAATCAATACCAAATCAAATTAAAAAAAAAATTAATAAACTAATTGGGTCTCATACTCCACTAAGGAGGTATACCCAACAATTCTCTCCCTACTGACTTAGATGGACACATTAACCATACCTACCAAAGTTTGACACTTCAAATGTTTGTCTCTCGACGAAGTCTTAGTCAACATATCTGAAATATTATCATCCGTGTGAACCTTTTTGAGTTGTAACAATTTCAAATCTAACACATCACAAATCTAATGGTATTTTACATCAATGTGTTTCGATCCCCGAATGCAAAGTGAAATTTTTACTCAAGTGAATAGCACTTTGACTATCACAATAAAAGCACATACATTTCTTGCTTCAATCAAACCCAACTCTTGTAAAAATTTCTTCAACCATAACTCTTCCTTGCAAGTTTCCATAATGGCAATAAATTCAGCTTTAATAGTTAAGAGAGCAACACATCTTTGCAATTTAAATTTCCATGCCACAGCTCCCCTTGCAAAAGTCATCAAATACCCTGAAGTAGATTTCCTAGAATCAACATCACCAGCCATGTTAGAATCTGTGAACCGATCGAGCATCGATTTACCATTTTTAAAGCACAAACACACCTTCGAAGTCACTCGAAGATACCTTAGAATTTATTTCACCACTGCCCAATGTTCTTTAGCCTGATTAAAGAGAAAACGACTTACCACACCATTGATATGAGCAATATCCGGCCTTATACAAACATAGCGTACATCAAAGAATCAACCGCTGAAGTATAGGGAATTTTCAGCATGTCTTCCTTGTCTTTCTCACTTGTAGGACATTAATTCGAACTAAGTTTGAAGTGACTCGCAAGTGGACAACCAACCAGTTTTGCTTTATACATGTTGAATCTCTCAAGAACCTTCTCAATGTAACTTTCTTAAGACAACCAAATCAATCTCTTCTTTCGATCACAAATAATCTTCATACTAAGATTTTGTTTTGTCGATTCCAAATCTTTCAAAGAAAATGACTTGCTCAACTCCAATTTCAACTTGTTAATCATGGAAGAATTTTGACCCGCACTTAACATGTCATCAACTTAAAGTAAAAGAATAATAAATTTGCCATATGGAAAATATTTCACAAACACACAATAGTCCGAAGTGGTTTTAAAAAAACCATTATTCATCATGAAAGAGTTAAATTTTTTGTACCATTGTTGCGGCGCTTTCTTGAGGCCATACAAACTTTTCTTCAATTTGCAAACAAATTTCTCTTTCCCCTTTTTTCACAAAACCCTCCGGTTGCTCCATGTAAATTTCTTTTCAAGATCATAATAAAAAAATGCGGTCTTCACATCAAGTTGCTCAACTTCAAGATTCATACTTGCGGCCATGCCAAATACAACCCGAATAGAAGACATCTTCACAACCGGTGAGAAAATCTCATCAAAGTCAACACCGTTTTTTGCCCAAAGCCTTTCACAATAAGGCATGCATTGTACCTTTGATTCTTGCCATTATTCTTCAATTTGAAGACCCACTTATTTTTCAGAATTTTCCTCCTCTTAGGCAATTTCACCAAGTCGTAAGTGTGGTTTTCAATCAAAGAATTCATTTCCTCTTCCATGGCCTTTTTTCAATTACCTTTATTTGCATGCTCAATTGTTTCTTGGTAGCTCTCGGGCTCCCCTTGATCGGATATCAACACAAATTCATTGGGAAGATACTTTTTTGAAGGTTGTCGGCCCCTTGTAGATTTTCTCAACTCAAGTTGTGGTGGCGGTTCTTGAGTTGGATGCTCTTCCTCAATTTCGGGCTCAACCTTATTAGGATTAGTTTTATCCTCCATATCTTCAATAAGTGGCAGCATATCTCCCCTATTTTTGTCATCCACCGATGATAAAGGAGATGGATCCATGTCAACGAGATCTCTAGTTTTAGGCTCTAGTTGACCACCTTTGTCAAAGTCTTCAATTGTTTGGTCTTCAAGAAACACAACATCACGGCTTCGAATAATTTTCTTATCAACCGGATTCCACAATGTATAACCAAATTCATCACGCCCATAGCCAAGAAAAATTCATTGTCTTGACTTACTATCAAGCTTGAACCTTTCATCCTTTGGAATGTGAACAAGTGCCTAGCAACCAAACATTCTCAAGTGCTCATAAGACACATCTTTGCTAGTCCAAACTCTTTTGAGAACATTAGCATTGAAAGGATAGAAAGAAGACAAATTAATCAAATCAACTGATGTCCTCATTAGCTCACCCCAAAATGATCTTGGCAATTTAGCATGTGAAAGCAAACACCTTGTTCTTTCCACAATGGTGCAGTTCATCCTCTCGGCAACACAATTTTGTTAAGGAGTAGTCTTCTTAATTGTCCTTTGATGCCAAATACCTTCGCTGCGACAATACTCATCAAATGGCCCAATATATTCACCATCATTGTTCGTCTGGATACACTTCAATTTCAGCCTCGTTTCTCTTTCAACCATGGCCTGAAAATACTTAAACACATCTAAAACTTGATTTTTAGTTTTTGGTGCAAAAGCCCAAACTTTCTTTGAATAATCATCAATAAAAGTTATAAAATAAAGTGTACCACTATGTGTTCTAACTTTCAAAGGACCACAAGAAACAACATTTTTATGAAACGAAACTCTGTGTTGTTGTAGACACCCAATTTTTGACCGATCTTAAGACTCAGACGTCATCGATTGAGCGCTCGGTGATAGTGCATGTTGTGCTCGTTTCGAGGTTTCGGAGTTTTGGCTGAGAGCCTTGCCTCCGGGCCTCTGAACTCTTTGTGCTTTGGCTCAGTTTGCGGACCAGGCCTTGTTTTCCTTGCCTGAGGGAGGGAGAGGTTTTGTAGACCATCTCTTTGTGGTCGTAGACCACTTTTTGCGGTCGTAGACCACTTTTTGCGGTCGTAAACCACTTTTCCCATTTGGAGACTAGTTTCTGATTTTTGGAGCCTTCGGCTGCGCGCCTTGTCTCGAGACCGCTTAACGTTCTCCGTTTGGTGTGGTTTTTGAACCGCACCTTGTTTCCTTGGCCTAGAGGGCCACTGTGGTTTGGGAGACCACTTTTGTGGTCGTAAACCACTTTTGGTGCTTGTCAACTAGTTTTCGAGGCTCCCGGCTGCGCGCCTTGCCTCCCGAACTTTCATCTTGCATATGTTTTGGTTTGTTTTTGGTACAAACCTTGTTTTCCTTGTTTGGAAGGTGGTACAAGGGTAAGAGACCAGTATTTCCTCTTGGAGACCACTTGTCTTCCCGCCAACCAGTTTTCTGATCTGACAACTGGTCTCCTAGGTCTTTGGGCCACCTTTTCTAGTCGGCCACCTCACTCCTTGCTTGTTTTCAGTGTGCTGATCTTCTTCCACCATGGCCGACCACTTTTTGTCTTGGGAGACCACTTGTGGTGGTCGGCCAACCACTTGAAGTAGCTGGCCGACCACTTCAAGTGGTCGACTGCTTTTTGTCACCTTTTTGAAGATATTTTCCTCCAGCTAGCACAGCTATCTACCATACACGTGTATGGAGGGATTACATTGAACCTTAGCTTCCTCAAGAAGCTTTGCTTTTGGTTCTCTAGAAGAGAGAACCATCTCCTCCCTCCTCTAGGTTCAAAAAGAAAAGTTCTTGGAGTGATACATATAGCTTTGTAACTATATCTCCTTGTTTGATCTTATTTTGTGCGTAAAAGTGTCATTTTGTCTCACTTTAACACACAAACACACACTCAAACACCTTGCTTGTGTTGCTGAGGCTTCTTGAAGTTGTTTTTGGTGTTCTTGGGCTGGTTTAAGCACAAAGAGGTTGCTGGAATTGCAGTAGTAAAGAAGGTCTTCAAGGGTGAGTCTTTAACCCTTAAATCCCCCATTCTTGCTTAAGATTTTGGACCCTTTTTCATGTTTTTTTTAAGACTAACTTCCTACTATAAAAAGTTCTGTTTTTTGGTCCTTAAAATGTTTGTTTAAGGTCACTTTTTCATTGGAGGTGATCTACCCTTTCTTAGGCCTTGTTAGGCCTTGTTTTGAGCCATCCCTTTAGGCTCTGGTTGTAGCCTTTGCATGACCTTTCTACCACTGAAATCCAGAGGATTTTTAGTGGTGGAAATGTGGTTTTGGGGTCCTAAATAGGAAAGGGTCATCCCATCTCCTTGTATTTTGAATACTTGCCATATATGCCTCATGTTTGAGCATGTGTTTTAAGCTTGTGTTAGCTTGTTCTTAGCATGTATTTGTGGTTATTTTCTTGTGGCATGTCATTGTTTTTGTTTGGTTTTGTCACTCCATGCATTCCTAATACACTTGTAGTGTAAATCACACAAACTAGTCTTGTATGTTTCATGAAGTAGCATGTCATTCTAACTTGTTTTTTTTTTTTCTATTTCAGCATGTTTTTGGTGATGTCTTGCCATGTCATACCTCTGTTAGGGTTTGGTTTGGTTAGCCTTTGCATGCTCCATGCACTTGTAGTGCAATTCCATGAAATAGCCTCGTGTATATCATGCTTTGACATGTCATTCAAGCATGCTTTTGGCTTAACTTCAAGAAGCTTTTGTCCATGTTTTAACATGCTTTAGCTCTAATTTTGGTTGTTTTGGCCATGCATGACTTGTTTTGTATAGCCATGGTTCAATCTAGCTTGTTAGCTTTGTGTATCAAGTCCACTAGCATGCATTGCTTGGCCTATTTGAATGATTTGACATCATTTATAATGTGATTTCAGTCCATGTTTCATGGTCTTGCACTTGCATTTATCACTTATTCAATGCGTTGGAGGGTTTTCCCCTTTATGCCTTAACATGAGTCATTGTGTATGCCTTCACGCTTTGGCTTGCGAGCCATCATTTAAATATTTTTTTGGGGGTTATTATGCCATGATATAACTCTGATTTTTGTCAGTTAAGTCATCCCATGCTTGGTCTTAATAGGTGTAGTGTAATCCACCTTATTTACCTTGTATGCATCATGTCTTATGCCCCTCATGCTAGCATGTTTTGGCTTCCTTCCATGCATGTTTTAGACTCATTTTGACATGTTTCAGGACTGTTTTGGGTTGCCTTAGCCATATGCTTCATGTTTTGTATAGCTATAGTACAAGTGCTCTTGCTTGCTTCAAGCTTTGAGCATCATAGCATGCTTCATTTGTGTTGTGTAGATGATTTGGCATCATTTAATACTTCATTTCAAAGCATTTAGGACTGCCATGTTCCCACTTCTTTCATGCTTTGAATGCCTTTGAGTATTGTGCATTGTTGCCTAACTTGTAGCCTAGCTTGTATGCTTGCATGCCTAGGTCTTTGAGCCTCCATCTTAGCATGTTTTGGTCCATGTTTTGACCTATTTCAGCTCTATCCATGGTTGGTTCATGCATTTGTGCCATGTATTGCATGTCCCTAGAGTAATCCTCTTTGTTAGCTTTCATGCTTTAGGATTCTTGCATGCTTCACTTGCTTTGTTTGAATGATTTGGCATCATTTCTTACCTAATTTCAGTGCACTTAGTGTTGCTACACTTTCACTTTTGCCACTCTTTGAGCCTTCTTGAGGGTTGTGCTCTTTGGCCTAGTTGAATGGCCAATGCATTGTGCATGCATACATTGCCTTTTGTGCTTTAATTTTATCACCAATGGCCACTGATTTGGGCATGACTGAGGTTTACCCCCTTTTGGTTTAAGTCCATTTAGCATGTTCACTTGCATGTTGCTTGCATGCTCATCTTACTTCGCATTGTATATGCTATGTAGTCCTTTACATTGTGCATGCCAAGTTGTTCCTTGCATTGAGTATGCATGTTCCTAGCATTGCTAAGTTGCCCTTGTAGCATTGCATTGTGCATGCATGTGTTAGCATTGTTTGCATGACATTTACATTGGTAGTTTGATCATGTTGTATTGCATGTTGTTGCATGCTTGTCCCTTGCATTGTGTATGCCATGTAGTAGCATTGTGCATGCCATGTTATGTGTTGCATTGTGTTTGGAATAGGTGTCAGTCCAAACACGGAAAACGAGGGGCGTTTCATACTTGAAGTGATGAAACGTGCCTTAATTCCCGGTCGCCGACGTTCTTGATCATACATGATAGAGTTCTAGGCCTTATGTGTTTATGTGTGCATTCATTTTCATATTGAATTGTGTAACTTCGCCTCTCGGCCATCATGCATTGAAATGCGCGATTGGTGGTCTGAGGGTCGAGAACCGCACTCCCTTGAGTTCATGACATGATAGGGAGGGTGGTTGTGCACACATACCTTGCAAATACATTGCCATGCCCTTTCTTGCTTTCTGTTGCAGCAGATTGGAATTCAGCAGCAACAACTGGTCAGCCAGCTAGAAAAACTAGCTGGCCGACCACTTTTCCTGGCTTTCAATAAAGATAGGTGGTCGGCCATGACTTCAGATACCAACAACTAGTCGACTACCCTCCCACAGGTCCCCAAGATGTGTTAGAAGGTATCTAGAGCTTGGTGCAAGATTCTGAGGACAATTGAAAACAGAGGCAAATCGGGGCATCGCATTGGATTTCTGAACGAGGCGATCGGGCATGCATCCAGTCTTCTCCCTTTGAGAACCTCCTGCTTTATTACTTTCCTTAGTTGCCATGCTTAGATAGCTAGCTTATGCTTTGGTTTGTACCTTTAATAGTTAATGCGTTTAGCTAGCTTATGCTTTGGTTTGTACCTTTAATTAGTTAACTAGGATTAGTTAATTAATTTGTTGTGTGATAATTAGTTTAATTAGCTTAGATTAGCTAGTTAGCTTCTTATTCGGACTCTCCCTCGAGAGAGCCTACTGTTGTAACAAACGTACGTGTGTGTGATGCATGTCATCCAACCCCCATTTCTTTCTCCCTTTTACTTAACCGCTTACAATTGTTAGTTTTAGGGCATATTTTGTTTAGCATACCTTATGCTGTGCATGTTTGCATCATTCATCTATTTTGCATGTACCGGGCTCGGCGCATCATACAAACTGCATTGTATTTTCAATACATTTACTTGAATACATGTTCAACAGCATGCTATCAAGTTGCATTTCACATGACATTCTAGATAGCCGAGCCTATTTTAGCTGCATTCTGTATTTGTTGCATTAGCCATCATAACATGAACTAGGATCATATATGATTTCTAACTAGTTCTTTGTTTTTGCTCAGAGTACATTGTGAGTATTTACGCTTTAGCATACTGCATGTGTTATTGATTTCCATGAAAGCATGCTTGCCATGAGGCTAACTGCTTATGTGATTAACTGTCTGAATGCCTGTGGGTGAAGGTTGGATTGCTTGAATTGGAACAATTCATCAAAATCCCTAATTTAGCCTACTTGCGAGTAGCAAACTTCAAATTATTTTCACAAACGAATATGTGATGTTTTGTTCTAAATTAGGCGATCTAGTCTATACTTGTATGCTGTGCGCATCACATAGTAATTCTAGGTTTAATAACCAGAATAAGAACACATGTGTTTTCAAAAATAAAATATCATATTAGTAGCGGCCGATCTTTGATCGGAAGAGCGGGGGTGCTCATTGCATGACCTTCCCCTCTCGTACCCAAGTTCTCGAGCTGAGACAACTTTGGTGATGACGGACACGTGGCCTTAGGCACGAGTCAGGGTTTCCTAAATTTTTCAAAATAAAACATTTAGGTGGCGACTCTGTATCTGGCAAAGTAGTCCATGTTTGGCACTTTTTATAAAAATCAATTTTCTAAAACGATTTGTCGGATTTGGACTCTTTGGTGATTTATCGGTCTTACATCGCACATTGTAAGATTAGATTCAGAATCGTGACATCGAGTCCGAACTTGTAGTAGCTAAGAGAGCAAACCAGAATTTCGCGCCCTCATAGTGTGGAGCCCCGGGAGTGTTCTCCGGGCAGTCTACAGTTGTTTACTCGCCAAGCAATGAACACGAGTTTTAAGATGTGTGCCTTTCAAACCGGATAGAATCTATTTCTTGAACAAAACTTGCAACCCTTTTTTCACTAATGTACCCAAGTCGCTTGTGCCACAATTCAGTAGAGGTATTGTAACGCCCTCAAAATTAACCCATTAAATATATCATTGACATGCATTAATTAAAGAAGACAATTAATTAATTCATTCATCAGAGTATTACTAAATGAAGCATTACATGTAACATCGAATCAAACGCCCTACAGGCTTACATCTTTCCAAGCCAACACTTGGATTCAAAAATATGAGTTCTAATCTCAATACAAGAAAAGCCCTAGGCTTGAATGTTTACATGTACCAATAAATAACAACTAGTAACTAAAGGTAGTCTTCTTCAATCCAGAAGCCAAACCCTCCCAAGCTAAGTCTTTGGAGGTAGTTTATCACCTGAACCTGAAAATGATGTTCCCATAAAGGGTGAGCCACAGCCCAGTAGAAATATACTAAACCACATATAAGCAATGAATAAAGCAATAGCATTCAACAGATGGTCAACCAAAATAATCAATTACTTCATTTTACAGTCTTATGACACTATTGCCAAAGATACGTTTTACTTTCCAATTTTATCAACATGGCTCAGAACCTGGCCAAACTTACAACAGTGAATCACATATATAATATTCACATCCTTCCAATATCAACAGACAAATGAGACTCAAGCTCAAATCAAACACTTCATACTTCCTGATTGATACACATTTTAGTGCTGTATCAATAAAACACTTCTATATAAATAAGCACACATAAAAGTGATGCTAATGGAGTCCATCCCCTATCTCCTCCCAAACAAAATCCGGTTTAGAGGTCCATCCCCTATCTTCCCCTAAACCGTGGAGTACATCCCCTATCTCCTCCCACACACAAAACAATGTATGCAAATGCAATGCTCAATCAATACACGTATTTTCTGTATCAATGCCATAGTCAAAATTAATGACTTAACCAATGTGATTAGTTTCAGTTATTCCTAATCCACATGCAATGTCTACAACAATCACGACTATCCTCCACCGATAGCCCAAAACAGTTATTTCTAAACTGAAAATAATTATGCCAACAGTTCAATAGACAAATGATACCAATTACCCAATTACGCCATTTAATCAATGAATTTCATGAGTTTAACCCTCTTTTCCCAATTCCATGATTTACTTATACAAATTAATTCAGTAATACAACTAGGGTTTTTCCCAAAATTTACCACAGTATTCCCAACATATCAAAATACCAAAACTTAGGACAAAACCTATAAAATGGAGTAGGAAATCCCTACCTCAAAGAAAACAACCCAAATGATGAAGACAGAGATGAGTGCCCAAATTCCAATGTGCTCCAAATCACCAAATGTTCAGATTAGAATGAAGCCCAAGCCGCCCTCTATCTTTCTTACAAAGAACTTAGGATGGATTCACACTAGAAGTAGATGAACACCTAAAGAGAAGATGAGTTTTGAGGGAGAGAAGTCGGACCTAGGGTTTAGAACCAAAAAGAATAAGAAAAGACTGATCAAAACCCGCTGCTGAAAATATATACTGGACAGGCTCGCTCGAGCGAAGACTTGGTCGCTCGAGCGACCAGACACAGAGAAACTACGCTCGAGCCAAGGAAGCCTTGCTCGAGCCAACAACCCAAAAGCTCGCTCGAGCGAAAGAATGCTCGATCGAGCGAAGAACTCAAACCCTCAGATCTGTAACCAGACACACGCTCGAGCGAAGGAACTATAGCTCGAGCGAAGGATGAACTAACTCGCTCGAGCGAAGAAAAGCTCGCTCGAGCCAAGAATGCAAGGCTACAGGTCCAAACCAGATGCAAACTCTCGCTCGAGCAACCAAACCCCGGCTCGAGCGAAGAACCAAAAACAACAGCTCGCTCGAGCGACAAACTCCTCGCTCGAGCGAAGAACCAAAATACTGGACAGCAACACTTGATTTCTAAACCCAACCAACCTGAAACAAACCTACCCAACACATCCTATAATTCCAAATGAGAAAATAAAGGACAACAACAACCATTATACAATGACAGAATCTACGGAACCTAAGTCCGGATACAATAATCAAATGGAAAAAGACCGGGGTCGCTATAGGTATCATCTTCAAGTACATTGATAACACCTTTACAAATTTTTCTTTACTTCAAATAAAGTGTATGAGTCTTCTTGCACTTGGCCACCACCAAAGAACCCTTTGTGAGCTTCCATTCTCTATCACCAAATTTGTTGTTGTAGCTTTCATCATCTAGCTTCCCAGTAGAGATCAAATTGAAGCAAATGTCGAGAACATGCTCACATCTTTAAGCAACAATTTACAGTCCAAATTTGTTTCCAAGCAAACATCATCCATGTCAACTATCTTGGACAAACCTTCATTTCCCATTTGAACACAACCATACTCTACTTTAGTGTAAGAAGTGAAGAAATCAACTTGAGAAGTTACATGAAAAGAAGCACCGGAATCAATCACCCAATTTCTCTCTTAGCCCACAAAATTGACACAATCATCCTCAGAAACAATCATGAGATCATCATCGGTAGTAACCGCCGTTGTGTCTTCTTGCTTCTTCTCCACACTTTCATTACATCTTTTCTCCTTATTCTTGAGCTTTCGGCATTCCCGTTTCATGTGCCTTTTCTCATGGCAATAATGGCACTCAATATCTTTCTTTGGAAAAGAATCATCTCTTAATTTGTCACGGCTTTGATCATGACTATGAGGAGTTCTACTCCTTCCCCTGGTTTTGCTTTGGCCTCTCACAATGGCCTCTCACAACAAATACCTCCGAATGAGAAGAACCGGATAATTTTCTTTTAGTTTCTTCATTCAACATGCTACTAGTGACTTGGCTCATTGTGACAACTCTATCAAGTGTTGAAATACTAATCGTCACAACCAAAGTCTCCCAACTTTCAGGCAAGGAACTAAGCACCATCAAAGCCTGCAACTCATTATCAAAAATAATTTTCATAGAAGCAAGTTGCTTAACAATACTTTTCATTTAATTCAAATGTTCCAGAATGGGGCTGCCATATTTATATTTTAAATTAACCAACATTCAAAACAGAAAAATTTTATTTGTAGCTGATTTTCTATCATAAAGACCTTCTAATCTTTCTATAAATCATGTGTCGAAGTTTCAGTAGCAACATGATGAAAGACATTGCCATCAATTCATTGATGGATAACACCAACGACTTTTCGATTAAACTTCTTCCATTCATCATTTTTGATACCCTCGGGTTTGCCACTATCACCCACAATAGGCCTATACAACTCTATACAAAATAATAGGTCCTCCGTTTTAGTTTTTCAAGTTACCCAATTGCTTCGATTGAAGTTAGACATATGACCAACCACTACTAAAAATCGGAGCTTTTGCGACGGTCTTAAACGTCGCAAAAGGTTCACATATCGTCGCAAAACACTTTTTGCGACGGAGTAGCAACGGGAAATGGGGGGTGGCGAAAAGGGGCGTGACAAAAAGTATTTGCAACGGTAACAAACCGTCGCTTTCTTGTAGTGACGGCTAATCAATGGTTTTTGCGTCGGTTTAACCTGACACAAAAAAGGAGAAAAAACTTCACTTTTAGTGACGATATTGGTTGCCGTCGCTAAAACTTTTTTAGCAACGACATTTGACGTCATGAAAAGTATTATTAGTGACGGTCTAAAACGTCGCAAAAAAAGTTAAATTAAAATAATATCGTATTTGCGACAGTTTAAACCGTCGCCAAAAGTATTATTAGCGACGGTCTAAAATGTCGCAAAAAAGTTGAATTAAATTAATACCATATTTGCGACAGTTTACACCGTTGCAATAAAATTATTTTTATAAAATCAATATATATTTTATTAATTCATTCCCTGTACAAATTATTAATATTTTCTAAAATAAAATACATTCACATCCACAAAATCATACATATATATGTACCCCATAACAATTGTCAACAAAATATTCTTTACAAAAGTATATAAAACATCCTCTAACAATACTAATAATTTTTTATATTCAAGAACTTAAATTTTTGTATCTAAAGCAAAACAAAAGTATCGACAATACAAATAAAAATATATATATATTATAACTTGTTTTAATGTCAATAGTAAACTCTAATAACGATATGTGAAGATATCATCACATACTCAAAAGGGGTCGCATCTGCAAAAAGAAACCCAAAAAAAAAATCATTATTTACAATATAATTAATTTCATACCTACAGAAAATGTAAAATATTTGATATTTCAATAAATAAAAAAGATTGTAAGCTACAATATCGATATGCGAAGATATCACCACATTCAAAAAAGAGTTTATAAAAGACAAGTTTTCATAAACGGAAATTAGGCTCCAAATTCAAAACCGAGAAACGGTTTCGAGTCCCATCTTTTTCTACGAGTCATTTGGGCCTAGTTAGTCATGTGTATCAAGTTTCATTGACATCCAACGCGTTTGAGCATTTTAGTGAGTCCACCGGTTCAGAAAAAAAGTTTATAAATAACAAATTTTTATAAACGAAAATTAGGCTCTAGTTTCAAAATCGAGAATCGGTTTAGAGTTCCGTCTTCTCCTACAAGTCATTTGTGCCTAGTTAGTCGCATGTGTCAAGTTTCGTTGACACCCAACGCCGATTGAGCATTTTGGTGAGTCAACCAATTCAAAAAAGAGTTTTTAAAGAACAAGTTTTTAAAAAACAAGTTTTCATAAATGGAAATTAGGCTCTAGATTCAAAACCGAGAATCAATTTCGAGTTCTGTCTTTTCCTACTCGTCATTTGTGCCTAGTTAGTCGCGTGTGCCAAGTTTCATTGGCATCCAACACCGTTTGAGCATTTTGGTGAGTCTACCGGTTCAAAAAGAGTTTTTAAAGAACAAGTTTTCATAAATCGAAATTAGGCTCTAGATTCAAAACCGGAAATCGGTTTCAAGTTATGTCTTCTCTTACAAATCATTTGTGCCTAGTTAGTCGTGTGTGTCAAGTTTCATTGACATCCGACACCATTTGACCATATTAATGAGTCAACCGGTTCGGAAAAAAGTTTTCTAAAGAACAATTTTCATATAAACGAAAATTAACCTCTACATTCAAAACCGGGAATTAGTTTTGATTTCCGTTTTCTCCTTCAAGTTATTTGTGCCTAGTTCGTCAACATCCAACACCGTTTGACCATTTTAGTGAGTCAACTGGTTCCAAAAAAAAGTTTCTAAATGACAAGTTTTCACAAATGACAAGTTTTCAAAGTATTTGAAAGTTTTAACTCATCATCTGGTGGTGGTGGTGGTGTATGGGGGTTCTCATCGGCCTCATAATCCGTAGGTTCACGGTGGCCACTCAATGCATCCGATACCTATGATATTTATGGTATTCTTTGTTAATCGTATTTATATACAATAATAGAATTGTGCTTAAGTTAGATATTTATAAACATAATTTATACCAAACCTGTTTGTTGTGGTTTGTACTCCCTTCCTGAGACACAATAGCCAACATTTCAGCTTTCATTTGTTGTATTTGTGTCGAAAGCTCTGCTCACATCTCCTTCCTCAATTCATCTCTAATCTCATCCCTTAGCTCTTGTCTCAACTCTGTACGAACTTTTGAAGCATCCCAATTAGCTTGCTTTATGGTTGCATTTGACATTAACGAATCATAGTAATGAGGTAGAAATGAGTAGATTTTGGAATGCTAGCTACCACAATTTGAATACTAATGAACAAAATATTTCAATTAGCAATAGTAATAATGAAAGACATTGCAACTTTAAGACTGGCTACAATAACAATTCAATTATGTCAAATACACAAAGGCAGTCATTATACTATCTTGAGCAACTAAAAGAGAACAGGTTAACTGCTAAAAAATTTTGCATTAGCAAAATTAACATCATGATAAGCATCACAACACAACTGACAACACAACATCAGCAGTTGAATTATGTCAAATAAATGTACTAAAACTGGTCATTTTAATATTTGAAGAAATTGGAGGACAAGTTCAAACCCTCGCAATCTCTGGATGTGATTGGCATTTCTATTTTAAGAAGTATTCCACTGCTTTCACATCATGGTTTGTCACTCTCTATATTTTTAACTTCCTAGGCATCATTTATGGTAAATCCATCAATCAATCCTTGCAAGTAAGACTGTGCTTCCCCACTGAAGCTTGGAACCTCGGTAACTTCAGGAATTTTTTAAAGTAGCTGGAGTAGAAACTTGCTGAAGTCAGCATATACTTTCCACTCACAAATGATGACACCCTGTAGAAATTTAATGTATAAAGAGAAATAGAGAATTGTATTATTGATTGATTTATATTACAATGATTCATGATTCCTATATATAGAAGAGGGTGAGTGTGTAGTAGGTAAGGAGTAGGTGAAGTGGAGGTGGTAGTGGTGTAGTGGGTTAGGTTTAGTGGAATAGGTGAGGTGGTAGTGGTGTAGTGGGTTAGGTTTAGTGGAGTAGGTTTAAGTGGGTGAAGTAGGTGGAGAGTAGGTGGATTTTAACAGCCCCCCGCAAACTCAAGGGGGATAGGAACTAACCAACTTGAGTTTGGAGAGAGTAACAAAACAAGAAAATACATAAAAATAAAAGAGGATAGGAGACACTGTATGGTCGTGTCAGACCATTGGTGAAGACACTGGATGGTCGTGTCAGACCATTGGTGAAGACACTAGATGGTGGTGTCATAACGTTGTAGAGGACACTGTATGGGGGTGTCATAACGTTGTAGAAGACACTGTATGGTGGTGTCATAACGTTGTAGAGGACACTGTATGGGGGTGTCATAACCATGTAGAGGACACTGTATGGTGGTGTCATAACGGTGTAGAGGACACTGGATGGTTGTGTCAGACCGATGTAGAAGACAGTTTATGGGGTCATGTCGGACCGTTGTAGCAGACAATGTTATAAGAGTGGTTGTGACAGTTTACGGAGTCTTGCTGGACCCTTGTAGAAACGAACCGAAATCAATGTCGGGACAGTTTACAGAGTCTTGTCGGACCTATGAAGGAGCTAACCGGAATCAATGTCGGGACAGTTTACAGAGTCTTGTCGGACCCTTAAAAAATACACTGTATGATGGTGTATATAGGCTGCCCAAATATATATATATATATGGATATATATAGTGAGCCCTCAAAAGTCGCGCCCTCAAAAGGCGCGCCCACTTCATCAAAAGACGTGCCCGACAGAAAGCGTCGAGCCATCAAAAGGTGAGCCGGAGACGCGGCGAGGCACGTGAGCGACAGAGTGGCGTGTCGGCCGCGTCGTCAGTGTCGATATAAACCAATGCGGAGGCTGTGCTTGAGGCAGAAGCGAAGACAAAAAAAAAAACCTGGGAAAAAACTTCTGAAAAACTCTTCATTTTCTGAGAGATTGCCTCTAAGAGCTGCAAATCTTGAAACACTCCCCTTCCGAACATTATCAGTCTGAAATTGCTATTTCGCTGAAACACTCAGCAACCCAAAAAACATGGCCTCTTCTTCCCGTTCAGCTACCCAGAATATGGCATCCTCTTCCCGTGGTCTGCTCACGCTCTTTCCAGACCTGAACGAGTCCACAAGAGAAATAACTGGTGCGGTGGCACTGGAAACTCAACCAAGCGCCCCGGAGTTTGCTCCGTTGAACTTTCCTATGCGGTCTGTGGAGCAAAGAATGACAGTGCAGTCGGATGTGGAGGCCAATCAGTATACATTGAAGTCATGTGTGGAAACCATGACTGCGGTTACAAATTTGTCGAACCGGCTGCAGAGTAGGACAAATGAGGTGCAGCAGTTAAACGCCCAACTGGCTCTGCTCCAACGCATGTATAAGGATGTGCGAGCAGAGATAAGTGTGCTAAAGGCGGAAAACAAGGAGCTGAAACGGAAGGCCACCGTTATGTTCCGATTTGGAGGTCCGCCATATGCTGTAGTGGAGGAGCAGGGTGGAGTGATCGTGCCCAGTGGAGTGGGAAACACGGAGGCAACACCGTCAAGGGCCGCCCAGGACGGAGGCAAGAAGAAAAAACCGGCGGAATAGGCGAAAAAGTGAGGTCGGTGGGTGGCCGTCTGCAGAAAAGAAAACAAATCTTGTGGTGTTGTGGTTTGTGTTGTTGTGGTTTTTTTTTTTTTTTTTGTTAAAATTGTGATCGGGGTTGATCCCTGAGATGAATAAAAGATGGTTTGGTGTGCAAAGCTATATGGTATGAATGGAATTTGAAAAAAATTAAAAAATAATGTGAAAGAAAAATAAAGAAAGAAATAATAAAAATATATTTGAAATCAAAATGAAAGATGGGGGAAATAAGGAAAGTGATTTGGAGAAAATAAATAAAAATAATGGATTTTGAAATCAAACGGAGGAGAGAGAGGGGACAAGCCCATGTGAGAGAAAGAGGGGAAAAATGATAGCCGATGCACCCAAAAATAATCTAGCTGCT
The DNA here is from genome assembly GCF_055761805.1 of Camellia sinensis. NCBI lineage: Eukaryota > Viridiplantae > Streptophyta > Magnoliopsida > Ericales > Theaceae > Camellia > Camellia sinensis. The sequence continues at coordinate 70,710,842 of NC_138972.1, forward strand.
ATCCACAGGCGCTTAGGGGAAGGAAATGGTAGCAAGAGACGGCCAACACCGTATATGGCTATAGCAAAGAAATGGAGTATCAAGCTCAATGGGCTAGGATTTAGACTAGAGAGTAAAGCCACTGGTCCTGTTGAACACACACCTCCAAGGCTCAAATAATCAAAACATGCTTCACGCATTTCCTTCCTTGCTTGATCAGGAGATGCACAAAACACCTCATACAGGGCTCCAGTCATTCCTCCACCAGTTAAAGGATGACGCATGTTGAAAGCATCACCTATTAATAGTGCTCCAGGAGTAGGGTAAGGAGCAGCTGGCATACTTCTATTGGGCATTGTTCTAATACTTCCCTTATCAATTGCAGCTATAAATGAATCATGCAGCTCAGGTGGAACCTGGGGAGCCACCAGAGGGAAGCAAAGCTGAAGGCTGCTGCAAAGCCGAAGGCTGTAAAAGCGAAAAAGGAAAAGAAGGCTCCGGCTAAGACAAAAGCTGCTGCGCCAAAAGCTAAAGCCGCTGTGAAGCCAAAGCCAGCGGCAAAGGCCAAGCCAGCTGCGAAGCCAAAAGCTGCTGTGAAACCGAAGGCTGCCGTGAAGCTGAAAGCTGCAGTGAAGCTCAAGGCTGTGGCGAAGCCCAAACCAAAGCTGAAGGCGAAGGATCCTAACAAGAGGCAAATGAGCATGGAGGAGAAGCATAGATTGAGTGTTGGGTTGCAGAGTTTGCACCAGGAAAAGATGCCACAGTTAGTGCAGATTATGAAGAAGAGGAATTCACATTGGCCTCAAGAGAGGATTTAGGCAGTGATGGGAAGGTATGTGTAGAAAATAAGCGGAATAGGTTGAGATCCGGCGGGCGGCCAAGGCGAGGTTGCCGCCCGCCGGTGAAACGAAAAATACTAAGTGCTTAACCTTGCTCTGATACCATGTAGAAATTTAATGTATAAAGAGAAATAGAGAATTGTATTATTGATTGATTTATATTACAATGATTCATGATTCCTATATATAGAAGAGGGTGAGTGTGTAGTAGGTAAGGAGTAGGTGAAGTGGAGGTGGTAGTGGTGTAGTGGGTTAGGTTTAGTGGAGTAGGTGAGGTGGTAATGGTGTAGTGGGTTAGGTTTAGTGGAGTAGGTTTAAGTGGGTGAAGTAGGTGGAGAGTAGGTGGATTTTAACACACCCCAAAGTTTGTATTAGGACAAAAAGGGATTTCCTAGTCCCAAAAATTGTTTGCTTTATGTTTTCAGAGTCTAAATCCTTCAAAAAGTCTGCCCTTATAGCCACTGAAGAACTCAATCCAAATATCTAAGTCAAATCAAAGTGCAATTAGTCAATTGACTTTACACGTAAATTTGTAAGATCCAAAATCAATCAAGCAATGGGTCAAGTACAGTGACATCATCTAAAAAATGATCAAATCTTGTTTGAATCAGCATAGCCAATTAGTCAAGTTACCACACTCCAGTGGATAGCTCAACTAGAGAGAAATTCTAAGTCTATGCTTATAAGCTGCTGCAGAATAATTCATCATAGCAGCAACAGCAGCATCCACACTTTTTGAATTGCATACAGCTCACTAGTTATTATTCATAAACTTGTAGCATTCATCTGTCTATCCGCCAATCAATCCACCATCTTTCTCTCTACACAGACATAGAAAGAGACACACAGACACACATACACTCTGCAATGTTTTGCAGCAAGGATCACTTGACAGTTATCTGTTGCATACTAGTTCTATATCAAAATGATGCAGTGTCTTGTAATTTTCTTGATGTATTATCAGCTAATTCAGCCTATATACCAATCTCAAAAAAACATTCTGAATTGATGCGTAGCATGCCAAGAAGAATAAGGTCAAATTAGCAATTTCACACAAGCCTACCTTATGTAATCAAGTTTCAAGTTATTTTGAGTCTTCATTTTATGTTTTTATGAATAAGTATGTTTCTCAACAGATTTGGTGGTAATTAATTCAATAGTGCTAAATTTCCTAACATATAAATATGATTATGAAGCTCACTGAAAATATTCTCAGAGACAAACTTGCCTAAATGATTTGAGCATGGTTTAGAATGTGATGTTTTCTAACAACAAAATGCCGTAAAAACCATCAAAGGACAGATGAATTTTATATAAAATTTCAATCATGGGCATCTGAAAACTCCTCAAAAAGGATTCCCATCAATTTTGGCCATCCAAATGATATCAATCCTCATTCGAGGATTCCAAAACCAAGTTATCAAGACTCATTGACTATTTATTAATATACATGGTTGAACAATGCTAGAGTTTAGCTTTAAAAAAACACAATTTACAATATTTTAGCTGAACCAAAATTTTTGCACAAGCACAAATGATTTGAATTTAAGCACAGTCCGGTTCCAAGCAATTGTGGAGATACTTTTTTCCAATAAGCTGCACAGTGATCTTAATAGTATATAACATTCAATAAATTTCAAGCTCAAGTTTATTAACTTGAGAGCCAAGCTAGATAACTTTGTCAAGACCACCACACAACACTAATTATCAACCACAGTTTTCCAATTTGTACAATCAAGCATATATGCAAAATAATTCAAGAAGAGCTAGTAGCACAGTTAACAGGTTTATTGTCATTTGAAAAAAGGGATAATTGTATTGCAAATAAGCAAATGCATTGCCAAGCGTTTGAGAATTTAGGAATTTGCCTATCTTTTTTTGCAGGAGGGTGGTTTGTGCAAGAGAAAACTGACACTTCATAACTATTTCATAGAACACGACAGAGAATATTAGCGTGGCCAGAAAGGCTAATGACCATAATGCATAAGTTGCATACCAAATTGAGAGAGAGAGAGAGAGAGAGAGAGAGAGATGACCACAAACTCAATGTAGTCTCAACATGTGCAAGCTTAATGGTCTGTTAAAAAGTAAACAAACAGTTATTTATACCAAAAATCAGCTAAAATAAGAAGAAGAAAAAAATCCCCCTCCATACATGCATGTGTGAGACTGTCAATGTCTGATTTGAGCGCATATTCATGAACTAGAACTAAAGAGGTAGCTTACCCCAAAAAAAAAACAACAAACAGAAGATGCCTCTGAGAATGTTCAACTGCATTGAAAAGTACTCTTATAAACCTCCTGCTCCAGCTCTACTGGATAAAACTGCACAACTCCTCTCTGACTCCAGTGTAATGAATTCCATGGAGAAAAGGTTCAATTTAAATAGTGGATCATGCCATATCTTCATTCCAATTACACTGAGAATTTATAAATTTTTCTATGAACTATCACATAATAATAAATATGATGCAGCTAAGTTGGGCATCTCTTCCACTATTGTGATTTATTAGAAGTTAAAATCAGTTCAAGTTTTTACAACCTTCAAAAGATTTGGTATACGTTACTAGAACCTAGAAAGCTAAGTGAAAATTTGACAGAAGGATCATCTTTTATGTCTCCATTTCAACCAAGTGGTTAACTACTACTTACTTACCACAATACTAAAATCTAACAGGGAGTTACACAAAAACTAAACTTTTTAAAATGCTTTAAATAGTTTTTCTATGGTCAGTTACTAATACAGAAAGCACTCATGGTCATGGAGACTTGCTCAAAATCACAATCAGTAGCATGTATCCAAATTATTCAAGCCCTTTAAAAGGCTATCAACAAGCCCCAAAAACAAAGCTTCTGTTTAGAAATTATTCAAATTATGTAAGCATATGAGGCAACTCAGCAACAATGACATATAGATATCATTACTAGCAATTTTCAAATTAATTTTTGTGCCACCAAGATTAGTAATTGAGATTGTAACTTGTAACAGAGTAAGAATTTAGTATTAAGGGACTGAGGCAACACACATTGATTGAAACAGAGAGCAAGAATTTCTAATGGATTTTCACTAGCTTGTGGAAATTGGCATACTTTCATCTCTAATCGAATGTTGCTAGAGTTAAAAGAAAATTGAAAAAACAGGGAGGAAGAAAAATAGCTCATATAGTGATATATAGTCTACAAATTTTTATTTTTATTTTTTTTAAAAAAAAGGGTAATAAAACAGCATCAATTTAAGGAACACCAACTTGGCCCATTTTACAAGACTACATATTCCATGACAAAAATAGACATGATTGGCAAACCATATATTCAGATAAATAAGATTTTCGAGAACAAAATTAAACAAAAAATGATATTTACAAAAATAGGTTCTTGAATAGCAAGTTTTTTCCTTCTTATTTTGAATTTTTGGTAAACAAAACACAATAACCTTTTATATTATGTACACATTTCCAATTTAATTTACGGGCACTAGAGTTTCTATACAGAATATATACATATAATTCGAAACATGGTAATCTGATTCTGATCCACAAAATAGCCAGTACAGCAACCAAGGTAACATGAAGAGGCCATAAATGTTGTGGAGAAGATACTGTGAAATGGCAACAACCAAATATAAAACTGAAATTCAGGATCATAAAGAGAAGAAAGTTTCCATTGCTCGGAATATCATATTAGTGTCAAACCAAAAATTTCTTTATCAAATCAACCTTGCATAGATTAACATGTTCCAAAGTGCCCATGTACAACACACACAGAGAATCGATATTAAGGTACATAGCCAACTTCATTCATAGAAACATTAATTCCATCCATCCTTAATTTTTGATATTTTACAAAGATTATTTACTTCTAGTAATTCTTAACAAATCATGGAGATTTTCCTGCTTGCATTGATATACAGAACTCCAAACATAATAAAAATATACATCAAAACATTCTCCCCAAACTATAATCTATTTACTCAGCACCTTCTAGAAACCCCATCAAAATGGCATGGGGACATGAGGGCTGCCCTCATTGGGGATTGGAGTGGAGAGAGGAGCTCTAGTAAAAAAATGTTTTACAAATAGTATAGTTTCTTAACAAACAACAAAGAATTAGATTTGATTGAATAAACAAAATTAGAAAATTAGATTTGATTAGATCACAAAATTGGAAAGAAAAGTGATGAAGCAGACCATGTATGTAAAAAAAGATAAGGACAGACAAAGATCTCAGTCAGAACCTTGGATTTTGCTGGATTTATATGTGAATCGATGAACGAAACGACATCAACTGTGATAGATATGAATGTTTATAATTTGGATTTTGAGCCAAAAACTTGCGTATAGAACATCAAATGTGATAGATATGAATGCTTATAATTTGGGTTTGAGCCAAAAACCTACGTATAGATCTCTTTAACTCCGTCATCATCGTCTCTATGACTTGGCTAAAGGGCTGAAGACAAAACCAAAAGAAATTTTAAAAAAACTGGAAATCGAATATATGGAATGGAAAGAAAACAGAGAGAGATACAGAGATCTGACTTTAGAGGGCTAAATCGTTGAACAAACCTGCACATAGATCTCCTCCTTTATTTCAACATCATCAAGTCTATCAATCAATTACGGTGATGAAGATATAAACAAAGAAAACAAAACAAACAAACAAAAAAAGAAAAGAAAAAAAAGATCAAAGATATGAAACTGAATCAAAAAACAGAAAAAGGAAAACTAAGTTGCTTCTAGCACAAATGTTCAAAGGTCAAAAAGATCACACACAAAAAACAGATCAATAAAGAGAAAAACTGAGATTGCTTTATTTTTATAGATATACTACAAAAATTCAGACAAAAACATATCAATAAATGACTAAACAGAACAACAAATACAGAAGGGTTATTATTCTACGATGATTTTAATCTGTAATACAAATTTCGAATGCAGAGAGAAAACCCTTACCCTTCAAGCTCTAGGTTTTTATAAATTTCAAATTCGTAGTACAAATATCGAATGCAAAATTCCTAAATTAAAATAGAGAGAGAGAGAGAGTCATTACCTTCAAACTCTAGGGTTTTTGAATGAATTAAAAGAGAGATGAAAACAGATGAGTGCAAACTGCAAATAAAAATGCAAATTTTGGATTTGTAAGACCATTGAGAGAGGTACCAATTGAACGTTGATGACTTCTAAAGCTTTGAGAGAGGTGATATCCATGTACTGACCGAGATCAATGGTGAGATCAAGAGAGGGTGGGCGGCGATGTCAGCTTGGTGAAGGTGGATCAACAAACTGATGTCGGCGGGAGTGAACTCGTAGATGAAAGAGAGAGAGAGAGAGAGAGAGAGAGAGAAAGTGAACTCGAAGATGGAAGATGGAAAGAGAGAGAGAGTGTGAGAGAGAGAGAGAGCGAGAAAGAGAGAAAGTTGTGGGAAAAATGAAAATGTCAAAGGCGCCAAGCGTTTGACAATTTGGGAAATTTGGGTGTTTTGTGGCTATTAGCGACGGCACAATGATGCCCATCGAAAAAAAAAATTAAAAATATATATTTACGTCGGGCGAGAAGAACCATCGCAAAAAATGAGCCTTTTGCGACGTATATAGGTTTGCTGTCGCAAAAATCATTGAACATATGCTTCCTTCTATTTGAGGCAGAAATTACCATTGCAATAAGTGACGACAATATATACCGTCGCAAAAATCTCCGTGTCATATACCCCTTTTTCTAGTGGTGTACATTTTTTTCTATTGATTTACACAAATAAATAAACCGTAAGCTCTGACACCAATTGTTAGGAAAAATTAATCAAAAGAAAATAAAACTAACGTAGAAAAATTCAATCAACAATGACACAAGAATTTTACATGGTTCCTCAATGTGAGGTACGTCCACGGGACCAAAAATTCGATTCCATTATCAACAAAGAGTTTTCAAATTATTACAAACGAGATATGAATGGTCTCACAAACCACCCTTAGGTGAATTCCAAATAATCACAAATAGATAGATGAAAGATCTCACCACAATAGATGAACAAATTGCCTTTGAAACAAATTGTAAAAGACCCAAAAAAATAGACCCAAATCAATTTCCACTAAAGCAGCCAAACATGCACCCAATGCACCAAACACGTTTTGCGAGGAACAAAAACAACCCTAAGCTCTGTATATTACACAATAAGCTTGTAAATCAAAAGCTAAAAACCACCTACGACTACTACACACATCTAAAGAATAACAATACAAAAAAGATATTGTTAATTCTTGGGCTTTTTATCAAAACCATAGTTGTCGCCAAATAGGTTAAAAAATACCCATTGGGCCTCCAAAAATCGGATATAATATATATAAAAATATATTATAATCATCACCAAACCAAATTAAAAAATTTTTAATAAACCAATTGGATCTCATACTCCACTAAGGAGGTATACCCAACAAAAAATTTGTTTATTTAATTAATTATTCATTATTGATTGATTCTCACATATGTTTAATACAGTAGAACCATGGTTTCCACCCAAGCTACATTGGGCTGGGTTCAATGATGGATCTAGGGGTAACATATTATTCAATGCTCCTGGAGCACTATTTTATCCCATTTACAAGTTGATACCTAATCAGTTGTTTCCTAAAACTCTAACACAAAAGTAGTGCATCCTATAAGTTAGACCAATAACTATTACTTTGAAGCACCACTAGGATTTGCTCTTAGAACATTGAATAACATCTCGGGTGCATGGGGGCGATCACATCCCAAAAGATTTTAAAACTCTATTTACTATAAGTAAATACTAATATAATTTTAAATTAATATATTTCATATCTCCAAAAGTTTAGTAGTTCACACTCTCAAAATTATAAAAATTCACGCCCCAAAATTATTTACATAACTAAATTTTGAAAATGATTTTTAAGTTGTCAAATATTGATAATTTCTATTTGTTATCTATGTTACTTGTTATATTTTTGCATTGTCTAGAATTATTTATATTCTTCTATTTATTCTTATTTGTTACTGATTCTTATTTTATGTTTGTATGTCATTTATGTTTTTTTTTCTTCTTTTATAAATCACACTTTAATTTTCTTATACACCTTATTTTACATTTATTCTTGTTTATTCATTATCTAGAAATGAGAATATGTCACGCCCCAATTTTTAATTACTCAGAAACATTACCAAGCCTGTAATTTAGGTCCATTTTTTTTTTTTTTTATAAGTATCCATTACCCTTGAGTAATGGGAATACAATCATACAAGTTCTCTATCTCTCAATGAATACAATAATACAATACATGCCAATCTCTTACTGAGAAGCTACAAATAAATAAAATACAAATATAAGATCCATTACATCTACAATGAAATTACATATAAAAGACACATGCACTTCTTAACCCTTCAATCACAGAATCCGCACTTTCTTCCTGTAAAAAAGGAAAAACAACAGGGGTGAGCACTAATGCCCAGTAGGAGTCTCATAGTTCTCAATCAATAACTAACACATAGATAGAAATGATCATGCATGCAGAGTAATACCATATAGTAGGGTGATATTTTATAATTTCAAAATATCATAAGTAAAGTACATTTTTCTCAAAAACTATTTAAACACTTTTAAGAAAAACCTTTAGCCATTAAAATCATCCCTTAACTTTAGAAAATCATAGATCCTTGTGAAATGAACATATTTAAGAAACAACATCATTTAAAAGTTATTAACCAATTTTCAAAATATTTCTCATTTAATTTTCATTTTTAATATTCCTCATTGTCTTTCATTCTTCCTTTCTACTCATTATATTTATTTAGAACTCCATAAATTCAAGTTCAAGTTCCCTAATTTATTTACAAAACAACACTCACAATTTACCTTTATTGCCACAACTACTTCATTAAGTTCACCATCACCAATCCAAATCCCCTTACCCATTTTTGGGTTCCATTCTTCACCAATAAAGCCTGCGTACATTTCCTCTTTAAACCAAATTACACATCAATATGCAATTTCACAAATTCATCACAAGTCACAAATAACATCATCAACTTAACACGCTTCTCAACACAATCTACCTTTTGCCAACTTACTACGGCGGGATAGCGGTCACCCAATTCATAACACTTTCCACCTTTCGCCGGCTACTATACGGCGGGAAGTGAACTCCCAAAAACCATTTTCTTCCAAAAATCATATTTTTCCAAAAAAACATTTTTCAACTTTCTAAAACCATCCGTTTTTCCACTTTTGCCAGCTACAATACGGTAGGACTATGTGGGCACCCAAAAATCATTTTCCACTTTCGCCGGCTACTATACGGCGGGACTGTGTGGACACCCAAAAACATTTTCCCACATTCGTCCAGCGATAAGCCTAGATAGGGCAATTGGGCACCTTTAGTTCAAACCACCCCCACATTTGTCGGCTACTAGATGGCGGGACGTGGGCTCCCAAAAACCTTTTTCTTCAATTTTTAAAATCATCCCCCACATTTGTCGACTATTATACGGACAGTCGTGGGCATCGAAAAACCATTTTTTTCAACTCCCCACGCGGGTACCAACACAACACCACCCAACACAACTCAATTCAAACTCAACATGATTCAAACACAATTCATCATAGTCCAACACAATTTGATTCAACATTATTCAACACAACTCAACATCATCAACACAATTCAACCTAATCAACACTATTCAACATAATCAACACAGTTCAACATAATTCAAGGTGAACTCTTAAACCTTTATTTCATCATTTCACCCCAAGGCCCATGTCATCCATATCATTAATAAATCATTTCCCCAATCTTCCTTTCCTATTATAGCATGATTTACGATGTCCATAATAAAGGTTCAATCGCTAATTTTTAACATAATTTTCAAACACTTCCGAAATTCAATTAAACTTATATATATATATATATATATATATATAATTCAATACCTCAATTTCATGATTTTGCATTCAATTTGGGCAAAATCATTATTTATCAACATCAATCAACTTAGGGTTTTCAAGAAAAATCAAGAATTTCAAGAAAAATTCAAACTTCTTAAACCATTACTTTTTATTCCAATTTTCCCATTGATTATACACCTAAGGTTCATAATCCACAAGATTAACCCAACAATTGAACCTCAACATTTCAAACCCTAAACCCCCAAATTTCATGATATACACTATATGCTCAAAATGTAGATTTTGTATTTATAATAATCAAAGTACCACAAATCTATCTATTAATGCAAGTATTGAGGAAGAACTAGGACCCCTACCTCAAGATTGGAAGCTAAGGGTGAAGATCCATCTTCAAACTTCAATAAATCACAAAATAATCGATCAAAATCTTGATCCTTACTTTTTCTTCAACCTTGATGCAAGATCCATGGTGGATTTGTTGGTAAAAAGGGATGAAATCAAAGTTTTGGGGCCTAGGTTTTCGGACATGGAGGAGGGGAGAGGAAGAGAGGCTGAAAAGGTGAAGTTTTTGGGCCAAAATGTCACTTTATAAGTCTATTAGCGACCTGGTCGCTTGAGTGAAGGAAGCTTGGATCGAGCATGGAAGAGAAGCTCTCAGGTTTCTGAAAAACGCACCCTTCGCTCGAACGAAGAAAGTCTCGCTCGAGTGAGCATGTTTCCAGCACAGAAACTCAAAATTCAAGCATGTATAACTCTCTTGTTTGGACTCCGTTTTAGGTCGTTCTTGTGTCCAAATTGAAGCCCCGGAAACAAGCTTTCCAATGGTTCTAGCCTCACATTCAAATTCAAAGTATGGAAGGAGACAAGGGCAAAAGAGTGAATGTTGGTCAAAAACTCAAACTCAAACTTGGGGCTTTTTATCTAATCTTACCTAAATACCTTGTTAAGGCTTCAATCAAGGTTCCAAACATCACCCAAAGGTCCTCAATTATAATATTTAAAGTTCACTTGCCAACCCATCAATATCAAGAGTCCGACAACCATACAAGTTTTAAGATGACAGCACCACTTTACATCAATTCAATGTGAATTAAAATCCGAGTCATTATAGAATATTGGTTAGAAATGAAAATATTAACTACGTTCATCATAGCATTTGTAAAAGTAAGTTCATAAAACTTAATATCACTTATTGAAACGAATTATCATTTTATATATAGATACATACATTTTCAATTATGAAAATTTTAAGACTGAACTGCATAATAGAACGGGAGATGATTTTGTAATAAGTTAACATTTATTGAAAAAGATAGAGCAAATTTCATTTTTACCCATATACTTTGCCTTGATTTTTAATTATAACCCCAGACTTCGAATAATTTCAATTTTACCCCTAAAGGTTTTGAAATCGTATCAATTTTGCCCTAGTTATCACATTTGAAATGAAAAAGTTTTTAAAAAATTACATTTTGGCCCAAAATTTCAAAAGAAAAATGCAGACTCACCCTATCCTACCAGCAAACCACCACCACCACCAACCACCACTTCAAGCTTTTCTATCTCCTTTGTCATAACTCTGTTTTGCCTCATTTTTACGTCGTTAGATTCATCTCACGGCCTAGTTTTTGTATCACCTCTCACACGTCGTGTTCTTTTTCTTTTTGCATGTCGTTGGAGCTTTGAAAGTTGATAAAAAGAATAAAACTTTTGTTCCCATTTCCAACTTATCTCAAGCCATCTTTGGAACTTCATATCTTTCTCGATTCTTGACGGTTGTACTGTATTCTTTCGCCATTATCTTCTCCTCACTTCCTACTTTGTCCTACACTACCTCGCTTTCTCACTTCTTCCTGTAATTGGCGATTTTAGTATGCCAAAAGTTGCTTGAAAACTAACTTTGAAAATTTTGAAACATTTATCGTTTGTTTCTTTCTCCTCCTTCTTTCTCATTCTTCTTCACTTCTAACATGATGTGGAGCATGGTTCTACGTAGTAACAGAGCTGGTGATGGTAGTGGTAGTGGTCCGGCAGAGGCGGCGAAGCCCGCGATGATGGTGGTCGTGGAGGTTGATAGTAGTGGTAATGGAACTTGGTTGTGAAGGAGGTGGGTTTGGTGTTGAAAGGTGGTGGTGGTTGTGGTGGTGATGCTCATAGTGGCGGTAATGGAGTTCAGCGGCGGTGAAGTTGGTGGTTTGGGTGGTGATGTTGGTGAAGTTGATACTGGTGATAAAGTTGATGAAGAGATGGGATCAAATGCCATCAAATGCCGTTTCTCCCAAACATCAAATTCAATGCCATCAAATGCCCCCTTCCAAACACCTTCTAACTGCCATCCTCATACCAACACTAAACCACCTCTAAACCCATCCCCTCCAACACCATTTAGACCAACCTCCAACATCACCAAACCTATTATCAAAACCCACTGCCATTTTTGTTAGAGAGAAAGTATGTCACTACCACGGACAACATAAACCCACCTCCATACCCAATCCTTCTCGTAATGTAGGAATTATTTCTATGGAACTTGAAACATTTTAAATTGTTTTTAGAATTCGGTTAGAAAACTTTTCAAATAACAAATAAGTTTCTTAGAGAGCTTGGTAGTGGCCATTTTTTCATCAACTTCATCACTTTCATCAACTTCACCAACTGTGAGAACCTGTATTTAATTAATCTTATAAATGGATTATATGAAACGAATAATAAATGTAATCTTATTTAAACAATTTAATAAAACTAATATTAAGTAATTTAGGTAAAAAAAAATATTCCAATTTAAAACGCAAACAAAAATATTACTAAGAATAATATTGTGGGTATTCAATATTTATTATTATAATTATTTTTTTGACAAGGATTCAACCTAATAATTACCCTTACAAAATACCTTAGTTGAAAACCTTAATTACTTGATTTTAAGAAACCCACACAAATACACAATTATGTAAATTTATCGTTCAAAAAAAAAATTTCAAATTCGGTGGCTGGTGGGGTGATTAGTCACCCAACACATGTTAACTTGCATGCAATGGTAGGAGGGATAGGCTAATTATTAGCCTTGGAAGACGGATCAACACAAAGACAGAGACAAAACACATGCTGCCAACACTGCCCAGCACACAAGTGGATGGCAGGCCAGAAAGGAGGCCTGCCTGTGACACCCCAAAATTTTAGGACATCATAATAAAGTTTAAAACTTAAAATCAATTTTCTTAATTAAGAATCCTCATCAATGTTGCCACCAAATTTACCATCATCCATTAATTAACAACACGGAAACTAAAGGTTCATAAATTACAACTCCAATCAAACTTAAAACTTTGTCTTAGTACACAAATATAAAAAGAAACTAGAGAAAAGCTAGAAAACTCAAAAAAAATGGTTCATGGAATTTTGGCACACTTCAAGCTAACCAAGGTTGAATGTTGCCTTCCAACACCTCAGTGTTTCCTTCGGTTTCTTCGGTACCTGGCATAAAATGCTAGGGCAACGGGAATGCCAATGAGCGACGAGCTCAATAAGATACTACAACCCGAAAATACCCACCTCGATAATAATACTCACAATTAATGAATACTATGTAGTTAACAGAATAACAAGCAGCATTTAATAAGCATAATAGGAATGCTATCAGTTGAAGTAATAACAATAGATAATAAGAACAATGGTAAGCGGAAACAGTATTTCATCATAAAGGAAAATGCCAACTTTTCTTTTAAATTCATATATATTGGGTTTATCAGATAAGTTTAAGTAACTCCCCGTGGAGCACTATTTCCACTTAACCGCTAAACAATGGCCATGGGCAATTCTGACTCCCCCTTGGTCAAATATTCGAATGTTACTTACTGTAACTACCAATGATGCCCACACACCAGGGTTACGTACCCGAGTCGTGACATCACGGTCTACCCCAAGGGAACGGTCTATGTTGTGACGCCCGCACCACCAACCTTATATCGCCTACACCGATAAGAACCGAAATACCTTCCTGTGCCATGTTAGGGTTCGCAACTCGCTTGCGCAAGATTCTAAACCGGGCTCACCCCATCACTTGTAAACTTTAATGCATCTATTCAATTTCGTGTTTCTTTACTTCGTCGAATTCATATTTTGATGCATGTGCGAGTTTTAGTTTGAAAATCACAGTGTCATAATGTTTATATAGAACAACACAATCATGTATGGCAACCAAAATAAATATGATAGAATGTCTTAGGACTCATCACAAAGTTTCTTAGGAATTCACACACTTCTTCTTTTAGCATTGTATGGTCAGACAAAAAAATATGAAACCCATAGCAAACGAAGTTCAACCATTATAATATTTTAACTGGTGCTAGTTCATTAAGTTAGGAAAATATTTTAGAGGAATACCAGGGCTAAAAATAATTTTAAAATGGAGAAATAAAATTTGGAAGAAAACTAGTTTTTCTGGGACAGTGAGTTACATAACTTCCAGCACAGGTGATCTGTGTTTGAAAAATAAAAACGGGCCTCAAACGGTGCCAAAAATAGGTATGGTTAGAACGGATTGCTCGATATTTGAGTTTAGAACATTTCTCTAGAAGAGTTTGAAGACTGAAAACCAATGTAAGATGGTCAAATAATTTTTCTAAGAAAACTGGACAGATTCTGTTGCATTTTAGTAAAACTACAATTTCTCCTTTTAGACTTATCCATTTTTTGTGAAATCAATAGCGAATGAAAGATAACTCTTATATCTAAATAACCCAATGGTCATGCAGAAAAACACCATTTGCAGAGAAAATGGGACCGGTTTGAAGTCACTGTTTCTGTTGTGTTATGAACAACACTTAGGACAAATATTTGTTTCGATAAGAAAATGGTGTCCAATGATTTTATAAAAATTTACACATGCATAGAACACCTATATATACTCTTAGTACCAACATATTTTTGACACAAGTTATTTTCAATTTATTAAAGCATTTTTCCTCCGATAAAATTTGAAATAGTGAAAAAAATATAAGTTTTGAGTAAAAATGAACCAACCCTATCTCATTTTACCCCCATGCAAAATTATTTCAAACAATGGAGAATATTTAAACACATAAGAAGATAAAATCAGTTGCTAAACCATCTAATCTATGCTTGCAAGAAGAATAGAAATCATATAATCATAAGATTGTCATTCTATCAAAATATAAACATGCATTGAGCTATTCTTGCTAGGTGTGTATGAACAATGTACACTTTTGCATATTTTTAATATATAGATTCAATTAAAAAAAAAATAGCTAAGGGAGGATAGAGGTTGAGTATTCTTACCTCAAGAGCTTTTACGAACAATTCTCAACACTAGTTTTGAATTGGTAACCACCAAGCAACCCTCTCCTCTTCCCTCTCTTTTTCCTTTCTTTTTCTCCTCTTTTTTTTTTTTTTTTTTTTTTTTCAGCTAGGTGTATGTAATGGAAGGGCTGAATAGTACTCTTAGTTATAGGAGTTTGAGGACCTATTTTATTTTATTTTTATTTTTCCTCTTGGCTTGGGAATTATTATCTACAAGCATAGGCTTAGAGTGTAAAGGTATGCATAGGCTTAGAGTGTCAAGGCATGCTTGTCCACCTTTGATGAAGTTGTGTGTGTTGTTAGAGAAGCATGCTCTTACATATGTATGCACAACAAAGCCCAAGGAAAGACCTTGGGAAAGGGCCAGCTATTCTCTCAATTTCCTTTTCTTTTTTTTTCTTTTTTTTTTATATATATATGATTTTCAGTCACTTTAATATTATAATATTATTTTATGTAACTTAAAGACATGAGATTGAACCAATTAATCTCCATGGGTTAATTTTCTTGTGCAGAAATTATTAATGCAAAACTTTATACAGAATAATATATATTAAGAATTAGATTTGTGTAGTTATAAAAGTGACGATAACGACGATGATGACGACAACAACAATAATAATAATACTATGAAGATAAAAATTGCACTAATTAAATAATTAAAAGTTAATTATAGAATTTCGTCATAAAATGTTGTTATGGAATTGGATTATGGATGTTGATTACAAAATTTAAGTAGCTAAATATAATTGTCAAAATAATTTAATATGCAAAAATACGGGTTCTCACAACCTATCCCCCTTAAAATAATTTTGTCCACGAAATTTTAACGCAACTGAGGGTAGTTGGCTCGTATTGTATCCTCTCTTTCCCAGGTAGACTCCCCCACTCCTCGGTGTTGCCACAACACTCGCACCAAGTGGATGACTTTGCCTCTCAGGTTCTTTTCTTGTTGATCCATAATCTTTATAGGCCTTTCCTCAAAGTTTGAATCTTTATTGAGATCAAGATCTCCCAAATTGATAACATGGGAAGGGTGTGGCTCATACTTTTGTAACATTAAGGTGTGAAAAACATTGTGCATTATTGCGAGTTGTGGTGGTAGTGCTAAACGGTATGTCACTTCTCCTACTTTGCTCAGAATTTCGAAAGGTCCCACATAATGAGGTGCAAGTTTTTGTTTCTTCCCGAATCATGTAGTACCTCGATGAGGTCGAACTTTGAGAAAGACATGATCCCCTACCTCAAACGTTTTTAAGGGTTCTCTTCTTTGATCCACATAGCTCTTTTGTCGACTTTGGGCTATGATTAATCATTGTCTGATCAATTTTATCTTCTCAGTGGTCTCCTAAACCAAGTCTGGTCCTAACAAGGCTGCTTCTCCTACTTCAGTCCAACAGACTGGTGATCGACAAGGTCGTCTATAAACTGCTTCATATGGTGCTATTCCAATACTAGCCTAGAAACTATTATTGTAAGCGAACTCAACGAGAGGTAAGTGTTTCTTCTAACTTCCATTAAATCCATAATGCAAGCTCGAAGCATATCCTCCAAGGTTTGTATTGTTCTTTCAAACTGCCTATCGGTTTGTGGGTGAAATGCCGTGCTAAAGCATAGGTTCATTCACATTACCTTCTGCAAGCTCTACCAAAATTGAGAAGTGAATCGAGAATCACGATTAGACACGATGCTAACTGGTACTCCGTGTAATCTGATCACTTCTTTGATGAACAATCTACTAAGTGAATCTAACGTATCTGATGACCCGATAGGTAAGAATCGGGCTGTCGTAGTCAGTCGATCTATCACTACCCATACACCGTCATGCCCCTGTAGTGATCAAGGCAAACCTGTCACGAAATCCACGGTTATGTGTTCCCATTTCCACTCCGGGATTGGTAAGGGTTGAAGTGTCCCTGTCGGTCTTTGGTGTTCAGCCTTTACTCGTGACATGTCAAGCATTATGACAAAAACTTTGCTGCATCCCTTTTCATTCTGCCTCGCCAATATTGGCGTTTTAGGTCTTGGTACATATTAGTACCTCCTGGATGTACTGCGAATACTGAATGGTGGAATTCCTTAAGTACCTTTTCTCTTAGTGAGTCGTCGTTTGGCACGAACATTCGACCTTGATATTTCAAACTCCCGTCTGTGTGAATTTCCCAACTAGGCATGGTTTCACTAGACTCCATTCGTGCCTTGATGAATGCTACCTCCTAATCGTACTTTTGTGATTCTAATATCGCACTCAAAATTTTAGGCGTAACAATCTGAGCACCAAAGTAACCCTTTTCATCTTGAACCTCCATTTGTACCCCAAATTCATTGAGCGTTCCAACCATATTCCATTCTCTAAGTGCTAAACTAGCAACAATCCCTCTATTCTTGTGACTTAGCACATCTGCCACCACGTTAGCCTTGCCAGGATGATAGGAAAGGGTAAATTGGTAATCCTCGAGATACTTCATCCAGCGTTTTTGACGCATGTTCAGGTCCTTTTAGGTGAACAGATACTTCAAACTTTTGTGATTAGTGAATATTTCAAACTTTTCACCATACAGGTAGTGTCTCCAAATTTTGAGTGCATAAACTATGGTTGCTAACTCTAAGTCATGAGTGGGATAATTCTTCTCATGGTTCTTTAATTGCCTTGATCCATATGCCACCACCTTGCCATTTTGTATCAATACGCACCCCAGACCTTCTTTGGAAGTATCACAATACACATTGTACCCAACGTTATGTTCTGGTACTATGAGAATAGGGGCACTCGTCAATCTTTTCTTGAGTTCTTGGAATGAATTTTCACAAGACTTGTTCCATTCAAACTTAACTCCCTTTTGAGTCAAATATGTCATTGGTTTGGCTAATTTTGAGAAGTATTAAATGAATCTTCGATAGTAACCGGCTAATCCTAAGAAACTACGAATCTCAATGTGTTCATAGGTTACTTCCATTTTTGTTACTGCATCTACTTTAGTTGGATCCATTGATATTCCATTCTCGAAGACGACATGACCTAGGAATTTCACCTCTTTTAGCCAGAACTCACACTTACTGGCCTTAGCATACAATTGATTCTCTCTTAAAACTTGCAGTACAATCCTTAAGCGTTTCTCATGCTCCTCGTCGGCATACGAGTAAATTAATATGTCGTCAATAAATGCTACCACAAACTGGTCCAGGTATGGTGTCAATATTTTGTTCATTAAGCTCATGAACACGTCTGGCACATTAGTTAGGCCAAATTGCATCACTACGAACTCATAGTGGCCATAACGGGTTCAAAACACAGTCTTAAGAATATCTTCTTCCCGAATACGCAACTGGTGATATCCAGACTTGAGGTCTATCTTTGAGAAATACTTGCCCCTCTAAGCTGATAAAAAATGTCATCAATCCTAGGTAGTTGATATTGATTCTTAATGGCGACTCTATTGAGTTGTCGATAATCAATGTACAACCTAAGTGTGTCATCTTTCTTTTTACCAAATAAGGTTGGTGCTCCCCACGGGGACATGCTTGGCCTTATAAATTCCTTGTCCAATAATTCTTGCAACTGTGTCTTTAGCTCTCTCAATTTAGCTGGTGCCATACGATGTGCTGCCATTGAGATCGATGATGTACTAGGTTGTAGTTCAATGGTAAAGTCTATTTCTCGTATTGGGGATAGTCCTGGTACCTTCTCTAGGAATACATCAGCATACTCACACACCACACGAGGTAGCCCTAGTTCCATACGATCCTTGTCTTGCAGAACTAAGCTGGCTAGCCACCCAGCTAAGTGATCGGGCCACTTTGATGTTCCAAGTATCAGTGATAGGGAATCTCGTCTATCCATTGGAATCATGTTCCGTCATGAGAGTAGGCAGTCATCGTCTTTTGAAAGAAATTAATGGTGGCTCTATGTGATGATAACCAGTCCATTCCTAGGATAACATCAAAGTCTTATAGTTCCATGACTCGTAGGTCGCAAGTTAAATGCAAACTAGAGACTCCTAGTTCACATGATTTACATATGAGATCTACTTGAGTTTGACCTCCTAACGGTGAAGCTACACTTATAGGTGCTTCTAATCATTCAAGCTCTAATCCTAAGATTCACACAGTTGTAGTAGAGAAGAAAGAGTATGATGTGGCTACGATAATAGCATAATTAGCATAAGAATTCAAATTGAATTTAAACAGATGGTACAGTCGGATGACATGATGGTTTTGAAGTTTTAATAGGGTTAAGATTATGGAGCTGGTGACCAAATTAGATATTTGAATTGAAATTGTGTTTGGCCATACACATTTCAAACCAAATACCTAAGATTTTCACCCTGTAAGGATTAAAAGAGTGCAACTGGTTTTCAAGAGAACAACATACAAGATACAATAATCAAGGCTCAAAAATTTCCAATTGATCATCTTAAGGTAATACTTTGTCGAATTGGAAAGGTTCAATGAAGATACAGAAGTGGTGATTTTACACCAGACAAATTTGGTGTCAAGCTAGAGTTACAGTTAGGTTCAAACATGGATAGTTACTGTGATTAGCATAAAGCTCGCATAAACTATGAGTCACATAACTCTATTCCTTCTAACACATGACACTACTCAATTGACATTAAACCTCTTCCCACCGTCTCTAGGTATTCTAACCTAGAGCTCGGATACCATGTTGTGATGCCCCAAAATTTTAGGACATCATAATAAGGTTTAAAACTTAAAATCAATTTTCTTAATTAAGAATCCTCATCAATGTTGCCACCAAATTTACCATCATCCATTAATTAACAACACGAAAACTAAAGGTTCTTAAATTACAACTCCAATCAAACTTAAAACTTTGTCTTAGTACACAAATATAAAAAGAAACTAGAGAAAAACTAGAAAACTCAAAAAAATGGTTCATGGAATTTTGGCACGCTTCAAGCTAACCAGGGTTGAATGTTGCCTTCCAACACCTCGGTGTTTCCTTCGGTTTCTTCGTTACCTGGCATAAAATGCCAGGGCAACGGGAATGCCAATGAGCGACGAGCTCAATAAGATACTACAACTCGAAAATACTTACCCCGATAATAATACTCACAATTAATGAATACTTTATAGTTAACAGAATAACAAGCAGCATTTAATAAGCATAACATGAATGCTATTCGTTGAAGTAATAACAATAGATAACAAGAACAATGGCAAACTGAAGTAGTATTTCATCATAAGGGAAAATGCCAACTTTTCTTTTAAATTCACATAGATTTGGTTTATCAAATAAGGTTAAGTAACTCCCCACGGAACACTATTTCCACTCAACCGCTAAACAATATCCACGGGCAATTCTGACTCCCCCTTGGTCAAATATTCAAATGTTACTTACTGTAACTACCAATGATGCCCACGCACCAGGGTTACGTACTCGAGTCGTGATATCACGGTCCGCCCCAAGGGAACGGTCTATGTTGTGACACCCGCACCACCAACCTTATATCGCCTACACCGATAAGAGCCGAAATACCTTCCCATGCCATGTTAGGGTTCGCAACTCGCTTGCGCAAGATTCTAAACCGGGCTCACCCCATCACTTGTAAACTTTAATGCATCTATTCAATTTCGTGTGTCTTTACTTCGTCGAATTCACATTTTGATACATGTGCGAGTTTTAGTTTGAAAACCACAGTGTCATAATGTATATATAGAACAACACAATCATGTATGGCAACCAAAATAAATATGATAGAATGTCTTAGGACTCATCACAAAGTTTCTTAGGAATTCACACACTTCTTCTTTCAGCACTATATGATCAGACAAAAAAATATGAAACCCATAGCAAACGAAGTTCAACCATTACAATATTTTAACTGGTACTAGTTCATCAAGTTAGGAAAATATTTCAAGAAGAATACCAGGGCTAAAAACAATTTTAAAATGGAGAAATAAAATTTGGAAGAAAACTGGTTTTTCTGGGACAGTGAGTTACATAACTTCCAGCACAGGTGATCTGTGTTTGAAAAATAAAAAGGGGGCCTCAAACGGTGCCAAAAAGAGGTATGGTCAGAACGGATTGCTCGATATTTGAGTTTACAACATTTTTCCAGAAGAGTTTGAAGACTGAAAATCAATGTAAGATGGTCAAATAATTTTTCTAAGAAAACTGGACAGATTCTATCGCATTTTAGTAAAACTACAATTTCTCCTTTTAGACTTATCCATTTTTATGAAATCAGTGGAAAATGAAAGATAACTCTTGTATCTAACTATCCCAAGTGGTCGTGCAGAAAAACACCATTTGCAGAGAAAATGGGACCGGTTTGAAATCATTGTTTCTGCTATGTTATGAACAACACTTAGGACAAATATTTATTTCGGTAAGAAAATGGTGTCCAATGATTTTATAAAAATTTACACGTGTATAGAACACCTATATATACTCCTAGTACCAACATATTTTTGACACAAGTTATTTTCAATTTATTAAAGCATTTTTCCTCCAATAAAATTTGAAACGGTGAAGAAAATATAAATTTTGAGTAAAAATGAACCAACCCTATCTCATTTTACCCCCATGCAAAATTATTTCAAACAATGGAGAATATTTAAGCACATAAGAAGATAAAATCAATAGCTAAACTATTTAATCTATGCTTGCAAGAAAAATAGAAATCATATAATCATAAGATTGTCATTCTATCAAAATATAAACATGCATTGAGCTATTCTTGCTATGTGTGTATTAACAATGCACACTTTTGCATATTTTTAATATATAGATTCAGTTAAAAAAAAAAAAAATCTAAGGGAGGATAGAGGTTGAGTATTCTTACCTCAAGAGCTTTTACAAACAATTCTCAACACTAGTTTTGAATTGGTAACCACCAAGCAGCCACTCATCTTCCTCTCTTTTTCCTTTCTTTTTCTCCCCTCTTTTTTTTTTTTTTTTTTCCTTTCTTTCTTTCTTTTGCTCAGCTAGGTGTATGTAATGGAAGGGCTGAATAGTGCTCTTTGTTATTGGAGTTTGAGGACCTATTTTATTTTTATTTTATTTTTTTTATTTTTCCTCTTGGCTTGGGAATTATTATCTACAAGCATAGGCTTAGAGTGTAAAGGTATGCATAGGCTTAGACTGTCAAGGCATGCTTGTCCACCTTTGATGAGGTTGTGTGTGTTGTTGGAGAAGCATGCTCTTACTTATGTATGCACAATAAAGCCCAAGGAAAGACCTTAGGAAGAGGCCAGCCATTCTCTCAATTTCCTTTTCTTTTTCTTTTTTTTGGTATATATATGATTTTGAGTCACTTTAATACTATAATATTATTTTATGTAACTTAAAGACATGAGATTGAACCAATTAATCTCCATGGGTTAATTTTCATGTGCAGAAATTATTAATGCAAAAATTTATACATAATAATATATATTAAGAATTAGATTTGTGTAGTTATAAAAGTGACGATAACGACAATGATGACGACAACAACAATAATAATAATACTATGAAAATAAAAATTGCACTAATTAAATAATTAAAAGTTAATTATAGAATTTCGTCACAAAATGTTGTTATGGAATTGGATTATGGATGTTGATTACAAAATTTAAGTAGCTAAATATCACTACCAAAATAATTTAATATGCAAAATTACGGGTTCTCACACTGCCGGCCGCAAAGGGAGATTGCCAGCAACAATTAGTGGCCTGCCGGCCACTAATGTGAAAAACCACCAGAAAGCTGACAGCTGGCTTCCACTCAGTCTTATCTTCTACAAAAGGCTTCTCTTCGTGATTTCTTCTCCAGAACTTCATTTCATGTAGCACTCTGTGCTTCTTATTATAATTGAACTATATTTGAATCTTTGATTATCTTGGTTGAGAGCCTTCTTAGTTGATATTTGAGCCTTGGTTGAGGTGTTACCATAGTGGTTGGGTGAGATTGAATCATAAACTCCAAATTTGAATAATTGTTATTGAGTAGTTTTCACTCTTTCATCATTTTCTCTCTCCATACTTTTAATCTTGATATGAGACTAGAACCATTGGAAAGCTTACTTCCGAGGCTTTAATTTGGACACAAGAACAACCCTAAACGGAGTCTAGACGAGAGAGTTATACCTGTTTGAATTTTACGTTTCTGTGCTGGAAGCATGCTCGCTCGAGCGAGCTTTTCTTCACTTGAGCGAACTGCACGATTTTTAGAGATTCTAGGAGCTTCTTTTGTAAGCTCGAGCCAAGCATCCTTAGCTCGAGCGACCACGTCGTTAACAGACATTATAAAGTGACTTTTTGGCCCTAAAACTCTATTTTTTCTCCATCTCTTCTCCTCCCATCCTCCAAACCCGAAACCCTAACCTTCCAAACTCTTGATTTCTCTTCTTTTTACCCAAGATTCACCCCAAATCTTTCAAGAAGGTTGAAGAGCAAGCATAGATCAAGACTTCTACCGATTGTTTTGCGATTTCATTAGAGTTTCATGTTGGATCTTCATCTTTAGCCTCAAATCTTGAGGTAGGGATTTCTTTGCTCCTTTTCAATACCTCATCTATAGATAGATATGTGGTAGATTTTATTGCATAAAAATCATATCCATTATGGATTTCTTTGAAAATCATGAGAAGGGGATCTAGGCTTTGTCATTTGGGAATGAGATTGTTAAATTGATTATTGTTTGGGTTAATTGGGGAGTAATCTAGCATGTTTATGTTGAAAGAAGAAAAAGCCCTAATTTAATGTTTTGACTTGGTGAATTAAAAAAGGGTAAAGTTGAATAATGTTTGTAAATTGTTATTATGGTTTGTGTCAATGTGTTAATAGCTAAAAGGAAGAATTAACTATAGCATTGGAATTATTTTGGATTGATTATGGCCCCGTTTGGTAGAACCGTGGGAAAGTGATTATAACTTATAGCCTAACAGCTTATAGCTTATAGCTGTGAACATAAGCTGATTTTTGACTTATAAATTAAGCTTCTCCTCCCCCACTCAAAGAATAAGTTGATTTTTGACTTACAAAAAGCTATAAGCTGTATTGTTAAGCTGAACCAAACATATCAAAATAGCTTAAATTAAGCTACAAACTGAAATAAGCTGGAAATAAGGGTGGAGTATGTTAACTTGGAAATAAGAGAGTTGATTTTTGAAATGGAAGAATGAAATGATAACACTATGTGAATTTCAAAAATTAGCTTGACGTTGGATTATGAATATTTTATTTTACTATTGTCATTGTTGGATTTAAAATCTCATGAGAGTTGAATTATTATAATACGTGTGCTGAATACATACATTTAGAGGTTTTGTCCTTGGTCATCGGTGGAGGATGACATTGCTGTGTTGAATAGTTGTGTGTATGCATTACATTTGTGTTGGTTGTACTTTGTTGAATAGTTTGTGTGTATGCATTACGCTTATGTTGGCTGCACTTTGTCATGTGGTGATGATTGGTAACATATACTGCACTGAGAATGAGAGGTACCATTACCTTTAGCTAGCGCCTGGAGAATTGGCCGCTCTTAGAATGAGAGGTACCAGTACCTTCCAGCTAGCGCCTGAAGAACTTGGCAGAGATACCATTACCTTCCAGCCGGTGTCTGGTAAATTGGCATTTCATTGTGGAAAGGTGTATCCTTGGCCTACCGTGCTTAAGGCAAGTAGAACAGAACTTATTTATCATTATTGTCTCAGTGTATCTGGGTATATTATGGGTTATGATGGTTATGGTTCTGGAAGGCCGAGTTGCCTCATTTGTTGAGTAGATAGTTGTTGGTTGCTTGTTGTTTCCTTTTGTACTAAAAGTATACATGAATAGATATGAATGTGTTGGAAATGGACATAAGTACTGTATTGAGATTGTGAATAATGTGAAGGACATCGGATACTTGCGAACATGTTTTGAAAAGGCAAATCAGGTGTAAGTCTGGAAAATGGAAGAAAACGAAATGTGCTTGGTGAGATTGTTTTCAAGAATTTATTATTGTCATATAAATTTTTGAAAAAAGGTAATAAGAAGAAAGAAAAGTGAATTGCTTACGTTATTGAATGAAATGAATGATTTTGAGAAAAATCCTTATATATACGTATATTTCTGTATAAATTGTCACATTATTTATATAGTATGACACTAAGCATTCATAATCATAGCTATCGGTATGTTGTTATTGTTTAGGATCATGTTGAGATCCCTACTGGACTTTATGTTCATCCCACATTGCTAATCCTTTTTCAGGTGAACATCGAGAAGTGTTTCGAGGTCATGGATCTTCTTTACTTGTTAGCCACGGGGCCTTTTATTTGTGGGCGGAATGCCATTGATGTAAAAGGGTTAAAGCCTTTCTCTTAATTTAAAAGATGTAAGCCTACGGACAATTTATTTAATTATAACTCATGTTGCATTCATGTTGTACTTAAATGAGAGAATATTTATTCATGTATTCTTGTAAATATAAAGACTTTCCATATGTTTTCTCTGAAATTGAATCTATAATAATGGTCTGATAATGGAATCTGAGTAATAAAAAGGCGGGGCGTTACATTTCAGCTACTATTTCTTCCACAAATGGAGCCATTTCTTCTTGAAAAACTCACGGATTGGATAGCGACCTTAGATGGTACGGAAAAGGTAAATTTCTAGGGTTTCGACATAAACTCATTATTTCTGTTGAGCCATACTCCATTTTGTTTTCCGTTCCTCTATGTTGCGGTCCCATGCTGGGACCCGATTACACATGTTTTTTGCTTCGGAGCACAAGAAATATGCCTGACTCTTGAAGAATTTCAAACACTAATAGAGTCTCGGCGCAATGAGGAAATCATACTTCAGCCTCGTTTTGGCCATGCCTTAGCCTTAGGACGGATATGTGGGCTTACTTTGCACGAAGCTCGATCCTTGGCCCACGACGAAGAGCTAGATCTACCCAGCGTGATTCATTGATTTTCTGACATCGGTGATAGAGGCAACCTCCTCTAGCGAGGCTTTCGACAATATGCCCTCTGTATGTGTATGCTTGCTCATCACCTTCTTGGCCCTAGTTTCGGCGGAGCCAATATCAAGTTGATTGAGGTAACCCAACGCCTGAAAGAAAGAAAGAGTTGCATTGGTCTGGTCTTGGCTGAGACCCTTATGGGTTTGGACACTTTTCACCGGCGAGAGACCACTAGGTTTACTGGAAGTCCACTACTACTCCAGGTATTGCTTCCCACCCTATCTTATATATATTTCTCACATCACTTGTCATTCACACTCTATTTTCTCTTAAAGCCCTTTCCTTATTTTTCTCTCAACATACATCTCTCTATTATTTAATCTCTCTTATTTTTCATGCCTTCCCAAGTTTGGTTGATAGGCAAGTTGAGGATGGTGTACCCTTGCCCAGTTTACTCAGCTCAAGCGTACTTTTTTGCCAACGCCTAGTGGACTTCCCTAATAAGAGATGGTGGTGCAACTGGATGTGCCACAGGTCTGCAGTCGAGATAGCTTGGCGTTGCCCCTAGCTTGACTTGGCTTAGATGAGCTATAGCATGACCCGACAACTAGGTGTTCGGTTGATTAGCCTCACACACTATGTGTTCTATTTCTCCTTCCAGTTCAAACGCCAATTCGGGCATGATCAAACCTGCCTAGAGGAGGGGGTGGAATACCCGGTTCCATTCCTGATTCGTGCTTCGCATTTGGCTAGGTACCTCACTGCTTGGAGGATGAGAGAGCTTCTGGCCCCTGCCCTTAGTTTTAGTCATGCCCTTTCTTGCGAATGTTTGGCTTGGCTTGACGACGAGGCACAAGCTGGACCAATTTTAGCTGCATGGACTTCTGCTAGTACGAGCGGAGGGCGCATGAACACCTGACTCATGTGCCCCGAGTTTTATTCCTTTGATCTCTCTTTTCAAGTTTTTTGTGATGTAAAAGCAACTTTAATTTGTAACAAAGAGTTGGAGAATGTACTAGATGTTGAAATCAATAAAATTAAAGCTGCGAGTACTGAAAATTTTCTTTTCGGTCCCAAAAATGGTCCAAGTTGCAAAAGGGTAAAATTTTGAGAAAAATCAACTTTTATTAAAACTTTTCAAACTATTTTCAAAAACGATCACCACCTAACACGCACAGAATCGATCCTCAAGATATACAACCCCAAATCAGAAGATCATTACTGCCCCTGATTGAATACCATCACTGCTATACATTGTACAACAAGTCTTCTCTCCAAAGCGAAGATCACAACCAAGCTTGTAAATGTCGAACAAAGATGACCTAATTAAACAAATGGACAGGACAGTTGAGTTGGAGATGATTATGGTTGAACTTCAGGATAAAGTTGCCTACGTATCCCAAAGATGGGAATCAGGCCTTACATAGATCGGTTCAAGTTCACTCGAGTATTAACTCTCTCCTTTTACACTCTAACTTTTTGCGAAAGTCGCCCTTTAGGGTTTTCAACCTTGCGCGCTCAGTTTTTCTTTATTTCTAATTTTTCATACTCTAACTTTTGCCTAGGTCGCCCTTTTAGTTTTTCAGACTAGTGAGCCTCTTAGGGATAGTATTTCTTCAACTTGTCCATATTGATCGGCTATGAAAATTCCAGGCTATCTAAGTCCATGAGAATAATCACCCCTCCTGACCAGATTGACTTGATGATGTAAGGACTAGTCCAGTTGGGTTTGAACTTGCCCCTACGATCGTGGATAGGAGCCCGGTTGTCTTTCAGTACCATGTCCCCTTCTTTCGAATTTCTGGACTTAAAATTCTTGTTAAAAGCCCAGGCAATTCAGCATTGGTAGCCTTGAACATGATACAATGCTCTTAGTCTTCTCTCATCAAACAACATCAATTCTTCGAATTTGCTCTGTTGCTAATCTGCCTCTGCTATTTGACACTCGGCCATAACTCGTAGCGAGGGTACTTCAATTTCGATTGGCAAAACAGCCTCCACCCTGTAGACAAGAGAATATGGGGTTGCCTCGGTAGATGTTCAGATTAAGGTTCTGTAGCCCCAGAGCGCAAATTGCAATGTATCTGGCCAGTCCCTATAGGTTTTCACCATCTTCTGCAAAATTCTCTTAATATTTTTGTTCACAGCCTCGACAGCTCTATTGGTTTGTGGCCTGTTGTGGACCCGACTTTCTTCGCGCACCCCCCTCTCGGAGAGACGTGAATTGGTCTCCTATAGTTCAGACTCCTGTCACGGTTCTGAATCTAATCTCACAAAATGTAATGTGAGACTGATAAACACCAAAGAGTCCAATCCGGCAAATCATTTTTGGAAAATCAATTTTGAATCAAATAATGCCAAAACTGGACTGCTTTTCCAGATTACAGAGTCGCCACCTAAATATTTTGTTTTTGGGAAATTTAGGAAACCCTGACTCGTGCCAAAGGCCACGTGTCCGTCATCACCAAAGTTGCCTCGGCCCGGCAACTTGGGTACGAGAGGGGAAGGTCCTAAAATTAGCACCCCCGCTCGCCCGAACAAAGGATCGGCCTCTACTAAGCAAGATATGTTGTTTTATAAACACATGTGTTCTTATTCCGGTTATTAGCTAACTTACTATGTGATGCGCACAGCATACAAGTATAGACTAAAATCACGTGAATTGGAACAAAACAACTCATGTTTGTTTTTTAAAATGATTTGAAAGTGCCACTTGCAAGTGGGCTAAAGAGCAGATTTGCCACCCTCAAGTGGGCTTTAAAACATGATTTTTCCACTTCGCAAAGTGGGCTTAAAACTCACAATCATCAAGTTGTTCCAATTCAGGCAATCAAGCCTTCACCCACAGGCATTTAAACAGTTAAGAAGCAAATAGCATCATGGCAATCATGCTATCATGGCAACACTCACACTCATGCAAGGATGCTAAAGCGTAAAACTCACAGTGTACTCCGAGCCAAAACAAAAGCTAGTTAGAAATATGCATGATTCTAACTATGCTAGATGCCTAATGCAATGTATGCAATATGCAATGAATAGGCTCAACTATCTAAGATGGCATATGAATGCAATAATTTGATACACGTATTCAAATAAATATTGAAATACGATGCAGTTTGTATGATGCGCCGAGCCCGGTGCATGCAAGACATATGAATGATGCAATCATGCAAAGCATAAGGTATGCTAATCAAAACGTGCCCTAAAACTAACCATCGTAAATGGTTAAGTAAAAGGGAGAAAGACGTGGGGTTGGAAGACACGCACACACACACGCACGCTTATTACAACATTGCGCTCTTGCGAAGGAGGGTCCGAATAATTAAGCTAAGCTACACTAAGCTAAGCTAATTATTACAAACCAAATTGAATAACTAGTAAACTACTTACTAATTATTACAACACTTAACTAATTAGCACACTAATTAATTAAATTACAAAACCAATGAATACTAACTAAACATGCAAAACAAACGTTAAAACTGCATTGCTTCTCTCTGCCTTGGGAAGCGGAGGATGCATGCATGCGGTTTTTTTTTCCCAAAAAGCCTTCTGGTTTGCTCTTGAGAGGCTCTGTTTGCAGGGTTATCCCAAGAACTTTCTGCTCCACCTTACCAAAACAATGTTGGGGAGTGCACCAGTGGCCTTTCGGCCATGAGGACTTGCTGCCAGCCATCTGCCAGCCAAGATTGGGCTCTGCTGGCCAACAATGAAGCACTGCCGGCCAATGATGAAGTACTGTCGGCCACTGGTGTACTGATTCACCCAACTACAACAGAGCACACACAAAGGAAAATTGAGGTTTTTTCTAGGACATGTTTGTACTGCACCCTCTCCTTATCATCTCAAAACATCAAAGGAGGGGAGCTATTGGGTCTTAAAACCACCAATAAAGCATTTTCAATGCATGATGGCTAAGGACCCAACTTGTACACATTCAATAAATGCACAAAACAAAGACTCAAATCCACTACCTTATCATGGATGATCAAAGGCAATAGAGACAAGGAGATTGGCCCATTTCATCATTTTGAGTATGAAATGGACCAATCTACCTTGTGTTCAATATAACGTCCGATTGAACACAATGCAATGCACACAAAACATGCTTATCTTGGTCATGTTTTACTTGGTTAATTTTATTTACTCGTTTTAGCATTACCAAGCCATTCTCTAATTGGTTAAGTCCACGATGAGTGTCCTCTAATGAGAGAGGGGTCAACCAAATGATGGTTTAAGACATGAGAGAGATCATGGATTTGACTAGTAGAAACCCTCAAAAGAGAGTTAAAGCCATTGAGCATAAGTCTCAATCCCAAGCTTAAACACAAACTTAAGACTAACCAACCCTCAAAACAAATGAAAAGTGAATAAATGAGGGAGGTTGCAGACTTTTTAGTGCTGGAATGGCATGAGAAATAAGGCTAAAACATGCAAGCAACACACGCATAACATGTTAAGGGCCAAAAGTATTGAAACTAGTGAAGAGCACCACACTAGGGGCATGCATTATCAAACTTAAATGACCAAACCAACTCTGGACAGAGCTACAACATGCCAAAATAATGGCTAAAACATGTTGAGAATAAAGCATAAAAGGCAAGAAAAATATGCTCGCATGTTGGCTCACAAATAAGACACAAAGCACAACTCTTAAAAGCCATGAAAGAGTGGAATATGTGAGAGTGTGACAAAGATATATGCACTGAAATCATGTGAAAAATGATGCTACAGTATGCAAACATCTCAAGCAAAGCATGTTAAAGACCTTAAAACTCAAAGCTAGTAAAGGCTTTTGCAGTAAAGGCTTTTGCACTACAACCATGCGAGATGAAGCTCATGTGACCAAGACACCTCAAAATAAAGCTAAAGCATGCTAAATAAGTAGCAAAAACATGCTGAGATAAAGCCTCAAGGAGGTAGAAAAAAATGCGCATATGTTAGGCCAACTGCACATGCAAACAAGATACAAGGAGGGGAGGCCACCCCCTCTTATTTTGGAACTCAAAACCAACTTTTTACCACTGAAATTCCCTTGGAATTCAGTGGTAAAAGGGCCAAGAAAATGGTGTTTTAAAAGCTTTGAAAGATGGCTCAAAAGGCTTTGCAATCCAAAGAGCAAAGAGAGGAAACCACCCCCTAACTAAACAAGGCTCAAACCATGATTTTAAAACCTTAAAAACAGAGTTTTTTAGAGGTTAAAACCAGCATCAAAGTATTGTAAAAAGATGGCCAAACACTTAACCAAAATGAAGCTTAAAACGGACAAGCTTATACCTTTGAAATACAGCAACAAAACAGCTGAAATTCTGAGCCAAAACCAAGCTCAAGACCTCAAACCAAGCCTCAAAGAATCTCAGCTCCATGGTGAAGGTGTTTGGTCAAGGTTCTTAGAACAAATGTGTAGAGAATTCCCACATTCAAGCACAAAATCAAGAGAGAGAGGATTCTATAGAGAGAGAGAGAGAGAGAGAGAGAAATTTTGCTCACAAAATTTTGTCAACCCCCAACATGCAAGAGGATGGCTTCTATATATAGAGGACACAAGAAGCCTTCAAAGAAATCCAGCCATCCACGTGCAAGCAGATGGGTCAATCTGTGCAAACATTTGTCAAAAATATCACAAAATATCTACTGATGCACTGGTGGCCGGCCAGCCATCAGTGATGGCCGGCGATGGCCGGCAGGGTCTCATTTTTGGCCGGCAGGGCTCATCAATGGCCGACAGGCCAAGATGCATGGCCGGCAGTGCCCAATCATGGCTGGCAATGCACCACAAAAAACAAGCTGAAAGGACCAAAACAACGTCCAAAAAATGAGAAAGAATGGATGCAGGGTTTGGAAAGCTCAAACCTGTGGCGTTCCGCCGCGGATTTCGAGTACTCGACAAGCAATCAAACTTGTCAATGGATGTACCTGCAAGAACATCCAAATCTTAAGGACGGTCAAAAATCGGGTGTCTACAGTTGCCCGTCTTTGATAAAACTCGGAGTCATGATGACGTGAGTGAATGTCAAAGCCTAGAGACGACCCATTTTGACAAGGCCAAAATACTTAGACTGACATTCAAGATAGCAATATATAGATGTGCCCACAGGATAGGGCAAGATGCAAATGATATGCACGATGCAAGTACATAACTTATGATCATACAATGAGGGTTGTAATGAAGCATTTAAATGCGAGTTTTATGCCAAGAAATGCTACATTTTAAACAAACCAACAAGGTATTGAAACCTCACTCATGAGAAGAAGTAAGCAAATAAGCACGCCACGCGTGAGAATCACAAGCCGAACCGCACCTCGTGCAGAAAGGATGTAAGAAATTATGCAATGTTAACTGCGTCTCACGCAGGAAAGGTAAAGAACAACAACCGCGAGCGCACCCGAGGCGACAAACAAGATCCCAACGCGTGGCACACGCGAGGAAAGAAGTAATGATAATAAGCAAAACACATCCAATTATTATGCAACCAAAGCAAAGAGTGGTAGAAGCATTAAAATCTACCCAAATGCATTTAACCAAAGCAGCCTAATGCGCCACGCGCGAGAGGGAAAAAGGAGCGGTGCAAACACCAGAGGGTGGTATAAACATCAGAACACGTTCCAATGTTTCTAACCAAAACAGAGTGGTATAAGCGTCGAAACACGTTCCAAACACTTCTAACCAGAAAAGAGGTATAAGTGTCGGGCACACGGTCCAAATGCTTCTAACCAAAGGATGTGGTATAAACATCGGGCACACAACCCAATGCTTCTAACCGGAAGGGTGTTATAAACATCAGGCACACATCCCAAGTGTTTCTAACCAAGGGAGTGGTATAAACAGTGGGCACACAACCCGAGTGTTTCTAACCAAAGGGATGGTATAAACACCGGACGTACCCGAGTGTTTCTAACCAAAGCAGGGCGGTATAAACAATGGGCGTACCCGAGTGTTTCTAATCAAAGAAGGGTGGCTTGAAGGACAGGAATGATCTCACCTGGAATTCCTCCGAATGAACCATACATACAATATCGTCTGGTTGCACCAGCTTTGAATGAATCGTACATACAATATCGTGCCTCTCAGAAGAGTTGTGACATGTCAAAAAGGATACACCTTTGTTCAAGTTGATGAGTGATGACCGCCATGCACTGGAAACGCAATTCTGAGCTTCCGCGAAAGCATTCTGAATCAAACTTTGAGCATACCTTGCATTTCTTCGAATCCAAGGACACAAATCAAGGCAAAAGAGGCAAAGGAAGCTTGTGAAAGCCCGCCGGCCATCGATGGCAAATTTGGACAATTTTGTCTTTTCACCCACGGGTCTTTAAATACACATCTCTAAACTTCATTTCCCTACAACCTCTTGCACGAAATCCTTTCTCTTACTCTCTAGGTGTTCCTTCTCTCTAGATTCGCGCATTTTATGCGTTTTCCAACACCCTAAAAATATTTTCTTCGCTAAAACCCTCTTGTTCTCTTTACTTTGAATCGATCAGAATTTGATTTCGACGCCTCTTTCATCATTTCCACTGTTCTAGGCTCATTCCCCTTGAGTTTCTCCCAAGGTTAGTACACTTTCCCGGGTTTCGACTTTCTTTGACTTTTCCTCTCCCCTAGGGTTGACTTCTTCAAAGTTTCACCATCTTTTGCATTTTTTCTCACTTTTGCTCATTTTGCACCTATTTCAGATGGCAGATAATGTCCCTCATGACGGGGCCTACCCCGCGCTTCCTCCAGTAGAGTTTGCAGCAGACTTTGAGGCTAAATCGGAGGCCAAGCTAGAGCCATTGCCACCGAGCATACGTCCTTTTGACCCATCGAGGTATCATCCGGAGACTCACATAGTACCTACCACGGGAGGCATCAAAGCCTTCACTGACTTCACTGAGGATGTACCAGACGACCTGTTATTGAGAGAGCCTGCGTCTTACTTGTCAGCTATCGCCGTAGAGGTACGAACTTCACTTTTCTGCAGTACTACCTTTAACTGTTTGCATTTCTTGCACTATTTTGATCCGATTGCATTAGCTGCCTTAATCTAATTGTATCTCATACATTACTGCTCTACATTCAACTGTACTTTTACTACTTGATCTGATTGTATCACACGCATTACTATAAGACGGATCCCGCTCCTTTAGAGGCTATGGCACGAGATAGCCCAGGACTAGTATGATGAGCCCCAAGCCAGGGTCCGCGACATTATCGACGAGACAGGTTTTGGTTTGTTCTGCTCCAGCCTGACACGGATTGAAATGAGCCGCCCTCTCTTAGGGGCTTTGGTGGAGAGGCGGTGGGATACCATCAACTCCTTCCACTTCTCCACTACGAGAGAGATGACGATGACTCCCTACGACTTCGCCATGATCACTAGCTTAGGCGTGGGAGGTGATCCGATCCCTCTCGACCTTGACATGGGAAAGTGGGAGGCTGCATGGACCGCACTGCTTGGGGCACACCCACCGATACTTCGGGCAGGCATGGTCAGATATAGTTGGTTCGAGGAGCAGTTTAGAGAAGGAATTGAGCCCGAGATAGTTGAAGAGACAGAGCAGTATGCCAGGGGCTTCCTCATGCTCCTTTTCAGTACCACCTTGTTCTCGAACAAGTGGAATAATACCATAGGTTTGTATCTGTTGAGCGCATTGGTAGTGCTCCAGCGAGTTCAGTTCTACGATTGGGGCGGAACCGGCCTCACTACTCTGTTTGGATACATGAGCTCGACCTCTCGCATGAGAAGGGCCTTAATTGGTGGCTACTAGCGGGCCTGGGAGGTACACAGCTTAGTTCCCCCTTTTGCTTTACATTTTTTGCTTAGTATTTCATGCTTTTCATTTGTTCAACACATGTACCTTTTGCTTTATATTCTCTATATCTGCTCATACACTGTATGCTTCCTGCTTTGCATTTTCTGTATCTGCTCATACACCGTATTGATCACATTTTCCCCACAACTGTGGGTGTACGCATACTTCCCAGCTCTTGCTCTAGAGCCTATAAAGGAGACCCTGGTGACAGTCCCATTTTCTCGGGTATACAACGGCCAGCTCCGCCATAGGACCCGGGAGAACTTCATGTTTTTTCGTCAGTACTTCGACACGGTCACGGCACACGAGGTAATCCAAAACAAAGTCATGCTGCTTTTTAATCAACTTGATACACTCATTAATCAATGGACAACAACTGATCATCTGTTCAGTCTCTCATTTCAAATCACATGCCAACCGTGGGATGTGATACCCTAGGGGCTCAGATTCCTATATGAGACAGCTAGGGTCGCCGCTCACTATCATATCCTCCTCGAGGACCCGATCTGACGGGCTGGGTTCTTAGGCGAGTGTTTTGCGCACTAGACTCTAGGGCTGCTTGCCCCATTCATACCGATGGCGCCTCCAGTATCTATGAGAGAGACACACAGACTTTTTGCTGATGAGGTGATCCAGTTTATGGTAAGGCTGAAGGCGGTTACCTCCGTGTAGAGGGCGACTATGCGACCTTCGTCCAAACATATCTGATGCCGCCTCTGACCAGCGTCCGCGGAGGTAAGGGAGCGAGACCTCCAGCTGCGAGGGAGAGAGCCAAAGGGGCCAAAGCGGCTAGGACTCGTGGCAGGAGGGATCCCGGAGCAAGACAGGGGCAAGGATGGCCAGAGCTTCCTACTTCACTGACTTATCGGAGACGTTCTGGGGAGACTTGCCAGATCCCTATTGAGCCTGCACCAACCGGGCATGCGCTTGTGGGGGTTCGAGGCCCGACTCCAGTATGTACCAAACTTTGCAATTTGCATATTTACTTCATTTCAATTATGCTTTATAGAATACTAATCCCTTCAATGCACTTGCAGGCACCCATAGAGTACATAGGGCAAGCCCTTGAGCTAGTGGCTTCCTTGATAGAGATGGTACTGACGAGCCTGGATCTGCTCAGCCTCTACGGGATTTCGGTAATTTCTTTCAATTTGCACTTCATGTCACGAAGTTTCTTGCTGACACATTAGCACTTCAACTGTTCCATGCCATACTGATTTAATACATTGCACTAAAACACTGCATTGATACACTGTTCCCATACACTGCCCACGGCATACATACACTGCAATCATTTACTGCTCACGGCACATTATCTTTTGCATCGAATACACACTACAACTAATACATCTTAACAAACTGCCCTTTTCAAATTCCTTTCGAGATGCCAGCCCCATTGGATTCCCCAGCAAAAGCAGCGGCAGGACCTTCAGCACCTTCTCCATCAGCAGAGAGGAGAGGGAGACAGGCTCCAACACACAACCGAGGCAGAGTTAGGGGGACCCGTGGCGAGGGTGGCCCTTCAGAGCCTATTCTGGCAATGATGATGACGAGACGAGCGAGGAGGAATGTGAGGCAGCGAGTCCACAATCAAAGTCATCTGAGGATGGAGATGACGACGCCGGTTCGGATTCTGCTAGTGGCGAGGCTGGAGAGACGGAGGAGGGCTCCGGTTCAGACTTTGATTTAGATTCAAACAGCGGTGTCGATGGTGACAATGCTCCAGAGTCTGCTCCACTAAGGAAGAGGGCGAAGAGGGCCTCTCGAGCTTGAGATAGCCAGCGCTCTTTTAGATGATTTTTGCTTTGTTTTCTTTTTTGCTAGTAGTGTTAGCACATTGTACAGCCTTAGGCAGTTTTATTTTCTTTGAAAACTTTGTACTCTTTTGCAAAAAAGAAAAAATGATTGGAATGAAAACTCAACTTTGGTTTAAAAAGTGTTGCATTTTGCATTCTAAGCATCGCATAACATCGCACAACATGAAAATGAGATTGATCTTTATTTGAAAATTGCACATCCAAATGGCATTGTTTTAATCAGGTAGTGAACCAACTAACAACTAAAAGAACAAAACAACTGGATAAACAACATAAATACAACTCGATAAGAAAATCGCAACAACTCGATAATCAACATACATACAACTCGATAAGCCAATCGCAACAACTCGATAAACAACAAAATGCAACTTAAACAGAGTCAGACGATTACAACTTGAACAAACATGCTCAAGCCCGAAAAGAACCAAAACAAGACCTCGAAAGGTGCCAATAACAGAATACAACTGCTAAAAACAACTGAATCTTCACACAGGAGATTAGTGAGCATGAAAGGGAGGCTGCTGGCCATGGGGAATGGCCTGCCGGCCATTGATGAGCCTCTGCCAGCCATCAATGAGCCACTGCCGGCCAGCGATGAGCAGCACCTCCGAAACGTTGACACTTGTCCTTCACTCACTGCCTTATCTTCTACAAAAGTTTCAGCTTTGTGGTTTCTTCATTTCAGCTCCATTTTTGCCCCAAACGAAACCATTCTTCACCAAAAAACTCTCCAATTGGATTACGACTTTAGACGGCTCGAAAAAGTTAACTTTCCGAGGTTTTGGGCTAAACGCACTATTCCCATTGAGCCATACTCGGCTGTGTTTTCCGTTCCTTCATGTCGCGGCTAGATATTGGAATTCGATTACGCACGTATTTAGTTTTGGGGGATAAGAGGTATGCCCCACAATTGAAGAGTTCCAAGCTTTGATAGAATCCCGGCGTGATGAGGAAATCTTGCCCCAGTCTCGTTTTGGCCACATCCAGGCTTTAGGAAGGATGTGCGGGCTCACTTTGCAGCATGCCCGATCTTTGGTTCACAATGGGGAGTTGGACATCCCCAATCTCATTTATCGGTTTTCTGATGCCGACAACCGCGGCGACCACTTTTGGCAAAGTTTTCGGCATCACGCCCTTTGATTGTGTATGTTGGCTAATTTTCTACTTGCCCCTGGCTTCGAAGGGTCTAGCATTCGTTTGATTGAAGTTGCTCAAGGCTTGAAAGAGGGCAAGAGCTGCATTGGCTTGACACTAGCCGAGACTTTGATGGGCTTGGATGCTTTCCATCGTCGGGAGACAACCAAGTTTGCAGGAAGTTCACTATTGTTGTAGGTAATGTTTCCCACCCTTCTCACATGTATGTCTCACATCACTTGGCCCTCAGGCTCTGTTTTTCTCTCAAAACCCTTTTCTTACTTTTTTTCTCTACGTACACCTCTCTATTCTTTAATCTCTCTTATTTTTCATCCCTCCCCAGGTATGGTTGATGGATAAGTTGAAAGTAGTGGATGCTTGTCCTGTGTATTCAGCGCGCGGTTATTTGTTTCGCCCTCGGCTAGTTGACTTTCCGAACGAGGGATGGTGGTGCCACTGGATGTGCAGCAGGTCCGCTGTTGACATCGCTTAACGTTGCCCCTGGTTTGATCTACCTGAAATGAGCTATAGCATGTCCCGGCAGCTTGGCATTCAGTTGATCGGCTTGACACACTGTGTGTTCTATTTTCCATTTCAGTTTCGGCATCAGTTTGGCCATGACCAGACTTGCCCAGAAGAGGGGGTAGAGTACCCAGCTTTATTTCTGATCCGAGGCTCACAGCTAGTTCGGTATTCCACGGCATGGAGGACAAGAGAATTTCCAGCTCCCGCTCCCAATTTCAGTTGTACCCTTTCTGGCGAATGAATTTTTGATCCATTCAGGTCAAACCAGTTGATGCTCACATCCCCCGGATCCTACTCATCAAAGAACTGCAAGTTGCTGATATCCTCCTCAAGCTCAACCGAATCATCTAGCCCCTGGGTCGGCCCGTCCTCCCGGACTACATTCACCTTAGTTTCGTTCAGCAATTCCATACTCGGCTTAGCCTGATCAGCTGGCGCGATAAAGCGGCAAGGGTTGTATGCTTCCTCAATTAAGTCCACAGAGCTCTCATGCGTACTCTCTTCTACTATAGCCGCCGCCACCACGGGTTCGGGTTGAGGTATTAACGTGCTCATAATGCACAAGTTTGTGCTTTCTGGGATGAACAGCGCCGGCTTAGGCAGGTGGGAGGGAGTGATGTATATGCTGGGGTTGTATGGGATGGCCATTGTTTGAATCTGGTTTACTTGCCTAGGTGGAGGAGGGGATTGATTATGTGGTGGGAGAGGATTTGTGGTGACATTTGGCTTCTCAAGAGGCGCTATTACTTTGTTGTCAATGAGATCTTGAATCTTATGATGGAGCCTAAAGCATTGGTCGGTATCGTGTCCATGCTGCTGATGGAAGACACAATACTTGGTTGGGTTGTGTGTAGGAGGGAGAGGATTTGGCAATGGGTGTGGCTCCAGGGGCTTTAGATGCCCTTTTCTAATCAGGACCCCCAAGGTTTTGGACAGAGACATGTAAAGTGGGGTGAAAGTCCTCTGGCCTCGGGGTAGGTACTTTGTAGGTTGTGGGGTGGCTCCAGATATGCCGGTAAAGGGTGTGGCTGTTTTTGGCGTGGTGGTGACCATACCGATGTCAGAAGTCCTTATGGCTGCGTTGCTACTCGTAGCTGCATTCGAACCGCATGTAAACACCCTCTTGGGCTACTCCTTTTCCTGGTCAATCAGACCCTGTTTCA
The DNA here is from genome assembly GCF_055761805.1 of Camellia sinensis. Lineage (NCBI taxonomy): Eukaryota > Viridiplantae > Streptophyta > Magnoliopsida > Ericales > Theaceae > Camellia > Camellia sinensis. The sequence goes on from NC_138972.1 coordinate 70,750,234, forward strand.
TAGCATCTTCTATCTGTACCGCAATCTCATGCAAGTCAGCAAAGGTGGGGAGGGGTAAGACAATCATCCTCTACATCAGCTTCGGTTGCAGGTTGCGAACAACCATTCTTATCCGATCTTTTTCGGCTGGCCAAGTTGTCATCATGCAGGCCTTGGCCCTCCATTGAGTGATGAAGTCAGAAAAGCCCTCCTTTGCCTCCTGCCGGGTCACCTCGAGATCACAAGTCGTGACCTCGATTTGAGTATTGTAAGAATATTGGGCAACAAAGGCCTCAGCCATTTCTTCCCAACTCCTCTTTACTGAATCCTCCAGGTTAGCATACCAGATAGTCACAATACCCGACAGGGTCCGGCCAAAAAGGGATAGCTTCTGCAATCTAGTCAAGCCCATCGGGCGTAGAATATCTGAAAACAACCTCAAGTGGACCATAGGATTGCCCAAGCCGTCGAAGCGATCTATGTGAGGCATTTTAAATCTATCCAGCAATGTCACCACTGAATCTATGTAGCTATCCTCTATGTCTGGGATCGAGTTGACTCCCTGAGCTCGCTTGAACAGCTTCTCGAGCTTGCTAACTTTCAAAGCTGTAGGATCGACCTCAAACTCGAACGGCGTGTCCGTTGGGAAGGCCGGTACTTTAAAGGTCTGAGGTGGGATTGGCTCTGCTGGAATGTTCGTATTCTCCTGGACATTAGCCGTATCCCCGAGTGTTAGAACCCTAGGTGGGGGTGGGTGCGAAATAGAAGCTCCGGCTTGTTGTGGTTGCTGCTGCTGTTGAAGCTTAGCAATAGCCTGCTGGGCCACAACCTCTGTCTAGCAAGCAGTAACCTCCGCTTGGCGGGCGGTATCTCGCTGCATGGCCTCTATAGTCTGTTGGAGTTGACGCATCATTTCCTCCATGCTATCTAAGGTGAGTTGATCTGTCTGAACAGGTGTATACTCTCTGTCTGAGGTAGAAACTAAAAACTAATCCCAACTGCGCACAGGTGAGGTAGACAATGACCGTTGAACTGGCGATTGTTGTACTAGTAATCTATGCCTAGCTTACCTCTGTCTCGTAACCGGTTATAATGCAGCAAGCACTGGTTATCCTCCGACTAGATCCTCAGATCGATGAATCCTCCTAACTCTGGTCTAGAGTGCTCGGGGGGTATCTGCCTTGTCGGAAGCAATGATGAAATACTACCTTGCAAAAAGAAAAATAAAGTAGAAAAAGGAAACAACAATCAGTAAACGCACAGCACCTCGGCTCAAATAAAGACAACACGCAGTTGAAATCATAAACTGGATAGTCTGCACTCAAACACTGATTTCTGCCCCCAAATTTTCTGCCTCAAAACTAATACATACTCAAACACTGATGTCCTCAAACTGATACCCAGACTTGCAACTGATACATGCATTCCTGTAGAGACACACCCTAACAGCACATAGCAAGCAAGTGAGAACCAAAACACCCCTATGATGGGGTAGGGTTTCCCTGTCCTAGTTTCGTCAAGAGCTAGGGTTTCACTACGCATGCATGCGGTTTCAAACAATCCTGCATTCGGGTGAGCAACATGTCCTAGTTTGGAACAATCTCTATGGCTTCCGATATGTAACTAGGTCAAATGGTCAAAAAGGGTGCCTCAGCAAGACCATCTAATATACCTCTTGCTCCTAACATCGAGAAGTGAAAGGAGGATCAAATCGTACAACGGTGATCGAGATCCAAGGTTTGTGTTCCCATCGTGATAAAGCCCACAACCGGTCAATCTTATGGCACACTTTTCCAAGCAAGCCTCCAACAAACCATTCAGGAATAGCACATGGCAAATACTGTGACTTAAGCACACCAATGCAGATGCAATGCAAAGAAACACATAAGTGTAAATAAAATAGCATATCATGAGTTCGAGTCAAGTTCTCTAAGTCCCCAACAAAGTTGCCAGAAACTGTGGACCCGACTTTCTTCGCGCGCCCCCCTCTCGAAGACGCACGAATTGGTCTCCTACAGTTCAGACTCCTGTCACGGTTCTGAATCTAATCTCACAAAGTGCAATGTGAGACTGATAAACACCAAAGAGTCCAATCCGGCAAATCATTTTTAGAAAATCGATTTTGAATCAAATAATACCAAAACTGGACTACTTTGCCAGATTACAGAGTCGCTACCTAAATATTTTGTTTTTAAAAAATTTAGGAAACCCTGACTCATGCCAAAGGCCACGTGCCCGTCATCACCAAAGTTGCCTCAGCTAGGGAACTTGGGCACGAGAGGGGAAGGTTTTGAAATTAGCACCCCCGCTCGCCTGATCAAAGGATCGGCCTCTACAAAGCAAGATATGTTGTTTTATAAACACATGTGTTCTTATTCCAATTATTAGCTGACTTACTATGTGATGCACACAGCATACAAGTATAGACTAAAATCACGTGAATTGGAACAAAACAACTCATGCTTGTTTTTTAAAATGGTTTGAAAGTGCCACTCGCAAGTGGGCTAAAGCGCGGATTTGCCACCCTCAAGTGGGCTTTAAAACATGATTTTGCCACTTCGCAAAGTGGGCTTAAAACTCACAATCATCGAGTTGTTCCAATTCAGGCAATCAAGCCTTCACCCACAGGCATTTAAACAGTTAAGCACTTAAGCAAATAGCCTCATGGCAAGCATGTTATCATGGCAACACTCACACTCATACAAGGATGCTAAAGCGTAAAACTCACAGTGTACTCCGAGCCAAAACAAAAGCTAGTTAGAAATATGCATGATTCTACCTATGCTAGATGCCTAATGCAACACATGTAATATGCAATGAATAGGCTCAGCTATCTAAGATGGCATATGAATGCAACAATTTGATATACGTATTCAAATAAGTATTGAAATACGATGCAGTTTGTATGATGCGCCGAGCCCGGTACATGCAAGACATATGAATGATGCAATCATGCAAAGTATAAGGTATGCTAATCAAAACATGCCCTAAAACTAACCATCGTAAGCGGTTACGTAAAACGGAGAAAGACGTGGGGTTGGAAGACACGCACACACACACACGCACGCTTATTACAACATTGCGCCCTCGCGAAGGAGGGTTTGAATAATTAAGCTAAGCTACACTAAGCTAAGCTAATTATTACAAACCAAATTGAATAACTAGTAAACTACTTACTAATTATTACAACACTTAACTAATTAGCACACTAATTAATTAAATTACAAAACCAATGAATACTAACTAAACATGCAAAACAAATGTTAAAACTACATTGCTTCAGCTCTGCCTTGGGAAACGGAGGATGCATGCATGCGGTTTTTTGTCCCAAAAAGCCTTCCGGTTTGCTCTTGAGAGGCTCTGTTTGCAGGATTATCCCAAGAACTTTTTGCTCCACCTTACCAAAACAATGCTAGGGAGTGCACCAGTGGCCTATTGGCCATGAGGACTTGTTGCCGGCCAAGATTGGGCTTTGTCGGCCAACAATGAAGCACTGCCGGCCAATGATGAAGTACTACCAGCCACTGGTGTGCTGATTCACCAAACTGCAACAGAGCACACACAGAGAAAAATGGAGGTTTTTTCTAGGACATGTTTGTACTGCACCCTCTCCTTATCATCTCAAAACATCAAAGGAGGGGAGCTATTAGGTCTTAAAACCACCAATCAAGCATTTTCAATGCATGATAGCCAAGGATCCCAACTTGTACACATTCAATAAATACACAAAACAAAGACTCAAATCCACTACCTTATCATGGATGATCAAAGGCAATGGAGACAAAGGAGATTGGCCTGTTTCATCACTTTGAGTATGAAATGGACCAATCTACCTTGTGTTTAATATAACGTCTGATTGAACACAATGCAATGCACACAAAACATGCTTATCTTGGTCATGTTTTACTTGGTTCATTTTATTTACTCGTTTTAGCATTACCAAGCCATTCTTTAATTGGTTAAGTCCAAGATGAGTGTCCTCTAATGATAGAGGGGTCAACCAAAGGATGATTTAAGACATGAGAGAGATCATGCCTTTGACTAGTAGAAACCCTCAAAAGAGAGTTAAAGCCATTGAGCATAAGTCTCAATCCCAAGCTTAAACACAATCTTAAGACTAACCAACCCTCAAAACAAATGAAAAGTGAAGAAATGAGGGAGGTTGCAGACTTTTTAGTGTTGAAATGGCATGAGAAATAAGGCTAAAACATGCAAGCAACACATGCACAACATGTTAAGGGCTAAAAGTATTGAAACTAGTGAAGAGTACCACACTAGGAGCATGCAGTATTAAACTTAAATGACCAAACCAACTCTGCATAGAGATACAACATGCCAAAACAGTGGCTAAAACATGCTGAGAATGAAGCATAAAAAGCAAGAAAAACATGCTCGCATGTTGGCTCACAAACAAGACACAAAGCACAACTCTCAAAAGCCATGAAAGAGTGGAATATGTGAGAGTGTGACAAAGATATATGCATTGAAATCATGTGAAAAATGATGCTATAGCATGCAAACATCTCAAGCAAAGCATGTTAAAGGCCTTAAAACTCAAAGCTAGTAAAGGCTTTTACACTACAACCATGCGAAATGAAGCTCATGTGACCGAGACAACTCAAAACAGAGCTAAAGCATGCTAAATAAGTAGCAAAAACATGCTGAGATAGAGCCTCAAGGAGGTAGAAAAACATGCTCATATGTTAGGCCAACTACACATGCACACAAGATACAAGGAAGGGAGGTCACCCCCTCCTATTTTGGACCTCAAAACTAACTTTTTACCACTAAAATTCCCCTGGAATTTAGTGGTAAAAAGGCCAAGAAAATGGTGTTTTAAAAGCTTTGAAAGATGGAATATGTGAGAGTGTGACAAAGATATATGCATTGAAATCATGTGAAAAATGATGCTATAGCATTCAAACATCTCAAGCAAAGCATATTAAAGGCCTTAAAACTCAAAGCTAGTAAAGGCTTTTACAGTAAAGGCTTTTGCACTACAACCATGCAAGATGAAGCTCATGTGACCAAGACAACTCAAAATAGAGCTAAAGCATGCTAAATAAGTAGCAAAAACATGCTGAGATAGAGCCTCAAAGAGGTAGAAAAACATGCTCATATGTTAGGCCAACTACACATGCAAACAAGATACAAGGAGGGGAGGCCACCCCCTGTTATTTTGGACCTCAAAACTAACTTTTTACCACTAAAATTTCCTTGGAATTCAGTGGTAAAAGGGCCAAGAAAATGGTATTTTAAAAGCTTTGAAAGATGGCTCAAAAGGCTTTGCAAGCCAAAGAGCAAAGAGAGGAAACCACCCCCTAACTAAACAAGGCTCAAACCATGATTTTAAAACCTTAAAAACAGATTTTTTTAGAGGTTAAAACCAACATCAAAGTATTGTAAAAAGATGGCCAAACACTTAACCAAAATGAAGCTTAAAAGGGACAAGCTTATACCTTTGAAATACAGCAACAAAACAGCTGAAATTCTGAGCCAAAACCAAGCTCAAGACCTCAAACCAAGCCTCAAAGAACCTCAGCTTCAAGGTGAAGGTGTTTGGTCAAGGTTCTTAGAACAAATGTGTAGAGAATTCCCACATTCAAGCACAAAATCAGGAGAGAGAGAGAGAGAGAGAGAGGATTCTTGAGAGAGAGAGAAATTTTGCTCACAAAATTTTGTCAACCCCCAACATGCAAGAGGATGGCTTCTATATATAGAGGATACAAGAAGCCTTCAAAGAAATCTAGCCATCCACGTGCAAGCAGATGGGTCAATCTGTGCAAACAGCTGTCAAAAATATCATAAAATATCTACTAATGCACTAGTGGTCGGTTGGCCATCAGTGATAGCCGACAGGGTCTCATTTATGGCCGACAGGGCTCATCAATGGCCGGCAGGCCAAGATGCATGGCCGGCAGTGCCCAATCATGGCCAGCAGTGTACCACAAACAACAAGCTGAAAAGACCAAAACATGGTCCAAAATTGAGAAAGAATGGATGCAGGGTTTGGAAAGCTCAAACCTGTGGCATTCCGCCGTGGATTTCGAGTGCTCGACGAGCAATCAAACTCGTCAATGGATGTACCTACAAGAACATCCAAATCTTGAGGACGGTCAAAAATGGGGTGTCTACACCTGTAGGTCAATGACTTATGACAAGCCACGTTATATTTCTCAAGAAAATCTATCACCTCCTTCTTCAAGTACGTCCCATTATCAGAGATAATCTCATTGGGCACTCCATATCTACAGATAATATTGTTCTTGATGAACTTAGCCACATGCGATGCTTTCAATACAGAGTAGGACTAGGCCTTTACCCATTTCGTGAAGTAGTCGATGGCTACCAGAATGAACTCATGCCTGTTTGACCCCTTTGGCGTAACTGCGCCGATAACATCTATCCCCCAAACAGATAATGGCCATGGTGAAGTCATGTTGTAGAACTTCGACGGCGGAATGTTTATGCAATTGGCATGAATCTGACACTTGTGGCATCGCCGAACAAAACCAATACAATCCTCTTCTATGCTTGACTAGTAATAGCCTTGTCTAAGGATTTTCCGGGCGAGCATTACATCGTTCATGTGGGCTCTACATTCTCCTCCGTGGATGACCTCCATAAGACACTTTGATTCCTCTTCCTCAACACATAGCTTATGCATTCCCAGATGACCTCTTTTGTACAACTTGCCTCCGCAGATGATAAATTGAACGGCCAGATGTTGCATTCCCTTTTTGTTCTTGGCATTTACTCCTGGCAGATACACCTCATTTTCCAGGAGATTCCAGATATTGTAGTACCAAGGGTTCTTGTCTGAAGCCTCATCTATCATGGCAATGGTTTCATAGGTCGGCGTGTACTTCTGTTCAATAATGATCGAATGCATCCTAACTCCCAATGGAATGTCTACCATAGAAGATAAAGTCGCTAGTGCATTAGCGAATCGGTTGTTCTCTCTTAGCAGATGGGTAAACGTTAGCTTTTCAAACCTCAGAATTAGCATGTCCAAGACCTGATGGTAAACCTTCATTTTCTCTTCTTTAACCTGCCAATCTCTGTTGGCTTGAGACACAACCAAATTCGAATCCCCGATGACGTCCAACCTTTTTGCCCCTAGTTCTAGGGCGGCTTCTAAACCAATACACAACTCATATTCTGCTTCATTGTTAGATACTTTGAACCGGACTTTGAAGGCTAAGGGTATATGAGAGTCATCGGGTGCTATCAGCAACACACCGATCCCATAACTGTATTGATTGGCTGCTCCGTCAAAGTACATCATCCACGTTTTCTCCTCTATTTGTAGAATATCTTCATCTGTGAAAACATACTCCACCGCTTCATCCCCACTGTACTGGATGATCTGCTAGGAATTCCGCTACATCTCTCCTTTTAACCAACTTGCATGAAACATATGTAAGATCAAATTTGGAGAGAAGAAACAACCAACGAGCTAGCCTACTTGGAAGTGCTAGTTTCTTAAAGAGATATTTGATGGGATCTAATCTCAAAACCAGGATTACAGAGTGAGCTAACAGGTAGTGCCTCAACTTCCAAGTAGCCTATACCAAAGCTAGACAATATTTCTCGAAGGGAGTGCAACGGGTCTCGTAATCTAGCATTTTCATGTTCAAGTAGTAAATGGTTTTTTCCACCTTGGCTTTGGACTCCTGAGCTAGAATACACCCCATGGTTGAGTTTGTCACCGACAGGTACAAAATCAGTAGTTTTCCTAGTTCTGGTGGCGATAACACATGCATATTCTATAGTTACTGCTTAGCCTGTTCAAAAGCGAACTGGCAGCAATTGTCCGATTGGAATTTCTCTCCTTTCTTTAGGAGACCAAATTGTGGTTCGCAAGTCAAGGTTAGTTTTGAAATAAACTCCCTTATGAATTACACTTTACCCAAAAAGTCGCGCACCTCCTTTTTAGTCCTTGGTGGTGGCATTTTTAAGATGGCCTTGATTTTGGAAGGATCTACTTCAATTCCTCTCTATGTGATCAAGAATTCTAGCATTTTCCCTGTTGTTACGCCGAAGATGCATTTTTTCGAGTTCAACCCCAATCTAGACTCTCTGATCCACTAAAAGAATTTCTCCAAGATAATGTAGTGGCCCTCTCGATTTTTGGACCTGACAATCATATCGTCCACATACACCTCAATCTCTTTGTGGATCATGTCGTACAGAATGGTAGTTGCAGCCCTTTGATAAGTGGCCCCAGCATTCTTCAACCCAAACGGCATGACTCGATAGCAATAGGTGCCCCACGGAGTAATGAAAGTTGTCCTCTCCCTATCCTCGGGTGCTATCAGAATTTGGTTATACCTAGAAAATTCATCCATGAACGAGAGCAATGTGTGGCCTATGGTGAAGTCTACCAACTCATCAATATGCAGCAGTGGAAAATCATCCTTAGGGCTAGCCTTATTTAGATCCCTAAAGTCGACACAAACTCTGATTCTACCATCCTTTTTTGGGACTAGAACAATATTGGGCAACCACGTCGGATACTTAGATACAAGCAAGAACCCTGCCTCAATCTATTTGGTAACTTCTTCCCTGATCTTCAAAGCCTAATCTGGGCGAACTCTATGCAGCTTTTGCTTAACTGGTCGGGCCTCAGGGTCAAGAAGGATCCGGTGCTGTACAATCTCAGGATCGATTCCAGGCATGTCTTCATAGGACCACGCGAAAACATCTTTGAAATCTTTAATAAAGCGATTAAACGCTTGCGTTCCTCCGAAGACAACATGGACCCGATCTAGACCAAGCGAGGATCTTCCTTAGTACCCATGCTAATTGATACGATTTCATCTGTACAGGGCTTAACATACCTCTCCTCCTCACGATCAACCAAGTTTTTCAAAACTCGAGGAATTTCTTCCTCTTTATTTATGTCAAAATTTTGAAAATTGAGATCAGTACAACAAACCAAAGGCACAGAGAAATAAGCAAAGTCCACAGCATTCCCATTCAAAAAGTCCACCATCCGATCCAGAATTGCTGATGACGCCTTTCTCAAACTTTCAGACTAGGCGTGGAGCCTCAGACGCATCTACAATAAGACTAGTAAAATCCTCTGCCGGTTTATTTCCAATCATTGAGATAATAAAACTATCCCCCAAGTTGGTGGTCTCAGCTCTAGCAGTAGAACTTGTCAGTAAGTCAGCCAGCGCCTTTCCCAATAGCTCCTCCTTCGATGTCCAGGTTTGCAGTCCTGCCTTGATCTGTGCTAGGGCTTAAGTCTATTTGTTCATCCTCCTCTTCTGGTAGCTGGTGTTCAAAAAAGATCTCGAACCCAGAATACTTAGCCTTCGTCTCCCAGTCATACCAATGTTTCGGGAATCCACAGAAAGGAAAATCTTCCCCTTGGTGGACAAAGCGTCCGTTCAGGGTTCCCCATATAGGTTTGTGGACTAACTCATACTGCTTCCCAGTCTTCTTTGCTTTGATTCTTCCTCTCAACTCCTCCCTGTCTTTGCCAATCTGCAGCGGTAGGTTTGTATCCTAGCCCAAAAGTGTGGGGATTATGACTGATCTCCTTAGCACCAGTACCTCTCTGCCTACCACTTCAGCCTAGTCCTAATCCAGGCATATGCCCCTTGTTTGTTCATCATGTAAATGGATTGCGCACTCACATAATTCCCCTCTTCTTCTGTCATGATGTTCTGGACTAGTCGAGCTTCTGTTAGAGAGAATTCGGAGAGAAATATATCCTTTTCTCCGTGTATGATTCCCAGCACTAGTGTGGTATTTCCTTGGGGATAGTGAATTGCGGATTGCCATACACAGTAGCAATCCCACCTTGAAAGGGGTACTTCACGAGTTGGTGAACAGTTAACGACACAACCTTCATCTAGTGGAGACAAGGCCTTCCCAGTAGCAAGTTAAAGGTAACTGGCACCTCATGTTCAGATAGGCCGATCAAGATATGGCTTTTGAATATTCCCATAACATCCCAGCTTGTATTGTCGTAAGCCCGAACAGTGTCGTGGGTGTAAAGTCAATCGGCCCCAAACCGATGGCATAGGCAGTTCTCATTGGACATACATTGATCACTGATCTGGTATCTACTAACACCATCGAAATCCATTTTTTTTTACTTTCCAGGGTTACATATAAAGGACGGTTTTTGTTGGCACCCTCAAGTGGTAATTCCTTATTTGTAAAGGATATTACTGGCATAACATCCCCAGAGGTGACCAAAAACAACAATTGGTTAGCGGTGGTGTCAATGGGTAGTTTAGTCCGATTCATCGCTTCAAGCAGGGCTTGTCTATGCTACCGAGATGCCATTATCAGTCCCCAAATGGATATGTCAGCCTGGATCTTCTTTAGTTATTTCAAGACCAAGTTTTCTTCAGCATCCTTCTCCTTTGCTTTCTCAGCCTCTCTGTTGGACGATTCTGGCTGATTTAAAGTCAAGGGTTTAAAGTATCGACCACTGTGGGTCAAATGATCAGTCTCATCAGTATACCACGTATCATCAGGGGTATCATCCTTCAAACCTTCATCTGTGTATGCATTGCTTAGATCACTATCTTCTCACCACTCCCCGCGGTCATGGCTGGGCTGCTATCAGGTTCTATTTTGAGTATGTTAACATCACGTGCCCCATCATCATACCTTTCTTCCTCCACCACATCTCGAGTTTCAGCATCCCGGTACTTTCTGAGTTTCCTTAACATTCTCTTCCGATCACTAGCTTCCCACTCGATTTTATTGGCATTTTGAACACTGTTGGTTGTGGATTTAGCCTCTCTTTTTTTTTCTGTTCTAGAGCTATCTTTGCCTGGATCGCTTCTATCCTTTCCCTTTGAAATTGTTCTAGTGTATATTCTCTCTCAATTAGCGGTAAAGCCTCAGTCTTGCCCCTAACAGCAATTTCCTCTTCTGTCCCAGTCTCTCCTGTCTGCTCCTCCACATCTGAATCTTCCTCACTCAACTATCTATTACTTGTTTCTGGCTAGCTCGGGTCCCACCATCCCATCTACACACAGCTTGAATCTTCTTTCTCGAAGACGTAAAGATCCTCCAGATCTTCTTCTATTTCGGCCAAATCCTCCTCTAGGTTTGCTAAGTCATCCAGGCCTTGTTCGGGCCACTCATTCTGATTCTGCGCCATTTAGTCTTCCCCGATAGCATCAATGCTGAGAAAGTCCACAGTATGACCATTGGCTTCGGTTGATCGATGGCCACAATGTATAAACTAGGATCGTACTCCTCCACAAGCGAGACCCCCTGTTCTATGACACAAGTATCAGGCAACCCAGTCTTCAGTGCATTCTTCTCTCTCTATTTTTACTGCCACAGGCTTGGATTGGGTTTGTGGTGTTAGATCCATCATGTACATGCCTGTGCCTTCTAGAATGACCACCTTTAATTTTGGTAGGTGGGATAAGGTAATGTATGTGCTAGGGTTGAAGGTTAGCGGTAGTGTATGGATGTGGTTAATTTTTCTAGGCAAGGGAACTTGGTTGTGTACAGGGAGTGGGTTGGTTGTTACGTTGGGTTTGGAAGGTGGGTGGATGACTTTATTGTTAATGAGATCCTGGATCTCATGACGTAGACGGTAGGACATATCTGTGGGATGGCCATGTTGTTGGTGGAAGATACAATACTGGGCAGGGTCATGTTTAGGTGGCAATGGGTCTAGAAATGGACGAGGATCGAGAGGCTTGAGATGCCCTTTTTGCATTAGTAGCTTGAGGGCGTGGGTTGGGCTCATATAGAGGGGAGTAAAAACTCTTCGATTCCGGGGTGGGCTGGTACTTTGTGAAGGTTGTGAGGTTATGGTAGTAGCAAAAGGATAAGCCATCTTGGCTGTTAAAACAACAGCACTGACATCCATAGGCGTGGAATAGTGCTACTACTAGTATTGGTATTCTAAGAGAATGACCTTTTTGCAGGTTCGCTTGCTCTGTGGATGATACCCTTTTTAAATGCACTCTTAATCTGGACCCCCAACTCATGTAGGGAAGCATATGTGGACAATGAAGCCACTATCATTCTCTGCAGCATGTCTGACTCAAGGTTCTAGACCATTAGTCGAACTTGCTCTCTTTCAGCAGGTCTATTTGTCATTCGGGCTGCCTTGGCTCTCCACCGAGCGACAAAATTGATGAATTATTCTTTGGGGTTCTGGGTAGTAGCCTCCAGCTCACTAATGGTTACTTCTATCTGGGTGTTATATGAGTACTGATTGACAAACGCCTCAGATAGATCCTCTCAATTCCGCTTTGTAGAGTCCTCCAACTTAGCGTACTAGATGGCTGCCACATCAGACAGGGTTCTCCCAAACAAGAAAGCTTTTGTGCCCTAGACAAACCCATGGGCCTCAATACATCTGAGAATAACCGGACATACATAATCGGATCCTTACTCCCATCAAATCTGTCGATATGGGGCATCTTAAATTTCTCCAGTAATCTGATCGAAGCCTCAGTGTACCCATCTTCGATATCTGGAATGGATTTGAAGCCCTAGAATTTGTTCAATGCTTTCTGCAATCTAGCAATCTTGACCAAGGCCGGATCAATTTCATTGATATCAAAAGGAAAGATTCCTGCAGGAGGTTGAACCAAAGGTCTATGAGCTAGAGCTGGGGGTAACATGTCCTGAGAATCTGGGACTGGAAAATGCAAATGCAAATTCAAAAAACAAAGAACATTCAAAGAACAAATTCAAAGAGCTGGGGGTAACATATGTGTTCATACTGATATGAACCACCCTGCTAATCCTCTACTTATATGTTCTTTGAATTTGCATTTGCTTTTATCTACACAACAGTCATAACACATAGCTGAAATGTAATCCTCTACTAATCATGATGTGATTCTTATCTACATTATATGCTCTTGTTCCGATTTATTAGGCTAATAGTACTATGTGATGCGCACACACACAAGTATAGACTATTTTGACAAAATTGGAACATTTGATTTCATATTTGTTTTTGAAAAGAGTTTGTGAATGCACTTGAAAAAGTGGGCTCAAATGAACATTACTCAAATTATTCCAATTCAAGTAATTAGCCTTCATCCATAGGCATTCAAGCAAATAGATCAATTAGGCAATTATCCTCATGACAAGCATGTTAGACATGGCAACAATCACATTCGTGCAATATGCTAAAGTACAAAGAGCTCACCTAGTACTCTAAGGCAAGCCAAAAGAAAAGAGTTAGAAAAATGCATACTCTAACTAATGCAACATGACTAATGCAACACACACGATATGCAATTACTAGGCTCAACTACTAATATGGCATATGAATCAATTTGATAGCATGCAGTTTAAGCACCTTTTCAAATAAGTATTAAACTAACAATGCGAGTTAGAATGATGTACTGAGCCTCGGTGCATGCAATATAAGTGGATGCAAACATGGAGTATGCTAAATGAAACATGATGCTTCTAAACTAACCATCATAAGCAGATAAAAAGAAGGGAGAAAGGCGTGGGGTTGGAAGACATACACGTTATTACAAGTTTGTGCCCTCGCGCAGAAGGATCGGAATGAACTAACTAGCTAAGCTAATTACTATGAATTACAAAACGAATGAAATAATCAACTAAGTTAGCTAATTAATTATTATAACAAATTAACTAACTAATTAAACTAGCTATTACAAATTAACTAATTACAACTTGAATACAATATGAGAGAAGTATTAAGCTAGTTATTCTAATTACTCCGCCTCGGGAAATGAGGAATGCTCATTCATGCACGGATTCCCACCCGAAAAAGGCCACTGTCCTGCTGCCAGGTGTCTCTGTTGCACAGTAGAACACTTACACTGTTTTTCAACTCAAATCAGCTCTGTTTTGCCAGAAAAAGCACACTGCTTGGTTTTGCAGAGGTGGCCGGTAGGCTAGAAGTGATGGCCTACCGGCCACTGATGACTGGATTTTCCTGCTGCAACAGAGAGCAAACAGAGCAGGAATAGGGTATTCTCAAGGGTTTGTTTCCTTATCATTTGAACAGCTCAAAGGAATAGTAAACTTGGTTCACAAATCATCAATGAATGCAATTTCATTGCATGATGGCCTATGAACCAAAGGGTGCATGTTCAATAAATGCAACAAGTAAAGACTCTCAAACCTCCTCCCAATCATGAATGATCAAGGGAAATGGTTGGCAATAACTCTTGAGCCGTTTTCATCACTAATGAGTATGAAACGACTCAAGACTCAAGGGATCAATTAACGTCCGATTGAACCCAAACCAAGTTATTATCTTGCATCATTTTTAGGCCTTGTTTGGCAAGTGACTTTTTTAGCTAAAAAGCCAAAAAGTCACTAAAAAAATCAAAAAGCCAACAACCCATACCAAAAAGTCAAAGATTTCTTTTTCTCTCTACTTTCTACACATCTTTTCGTAAAAAGCTAAAAAATCATCCCAAACATACTAGTTTTTTTTATATTACATTTTAGCCAAAAATTCAAAAAGTTACTAAAAAAGCCTGTTCCCAAACGAGGCCTTAGTTCTAAGTTTTATTATTCCATTTTAATTACATTTCCATTCTTTAATTCATTAAGTCCAAATGTGAGATTTAAGTCTTCTAATGGAAAGAAGTATCAAACCGAGAGTTGTTTTAGACATGAGAGAAGTGTCATGCCGTTGGTAATGAACTCCCAAGGAGATTAAACCATTAAGCATAAGACCTCAATCTCATGCTTTAAACAAGCAACTAGTTTGAACCAACTTTCAAAGCAAAGCAAAATCCAAAAAATGAGGGAGGTTGCAGAGGTGATTAGAGGTGATCACAAGTATGGAAAACTATAAATAAATGCTATCAATCAAATAGGTTGGTGGCTAAGGCCTAAAACACCTAACTTATGAGGACAACTATACTACAAGCATGCAAAACAAAACATAAATGCAATAAACACATAAAACAGTTCTAAAACAGTCTTAACGAAATTATAGATTTCCCCTTGTGACTTCAAAAATTACATCCCGCACAATCGCAATTAACGCCACTAACGGATATCATAAATTGATTAAAATGCCCTTTTAACATATAAGGGCAAATTACCTACACCCCCTCCCCCCCCCCCCCGAGGTTTAACTAAATTACATATTCTCCCTAAGGTTTAGCTAAATTACAAATTTTTCCCTGAGGTTTAGCTAAATTATCATTTTTAAATAAGTTATGAAATGCAAAATTAAAATGAAAAAACACTTATCACACTACAAAAAATTAAGGTTTTAGAAACCAAAATTTAGGGACAAAATTATTTTTAGGGGACCAAATATTTTTGTTCCAAAAAGTGTCGTTATTATATTTTTAGTATCGAATATTGAACATTAGTGATTAATTATTATCTTTTTGGTATCAAATTTTTTATCTAAAAAAATAAACCATCTTGAGAGCAAATTATTTTGTTCCTAAAAGTTTATTTATTATTGACATTTTCGAAATTTTATCGCTAAAAGCCTTATTTTAACTTTTCAGGGTGACCTTTTAGCAACTATCCCCACGACGATAGAAATTAGTCCCTAAATGTCATTTACAACAAAATTTTTACTTTTAAAGATCAAAAAAATTGGTCTCTAAAACGCTTATATGTTGTAGTGTTAAATGATGAAAATATCATAAAATTAACAAATAATTAAATAAGTTAAAAACACAAGGAATGACTTATCAAAAAATTCTTAGAATATGTTTGGTTTAATTTTTCGAAATTTATTTTTAATTTTTTTAAAAAAAATTAAAAATTAATTTGGTTAAGAAAAATAAATAAAAAAATAATTATTATTTTTATATAATTTTATCTTTTGAGTGGTTAGAAATAATTTTTACAAATTAAATATATTTTTTCATATTTATTTTTATTAAATTAGTTTTTATTTTTTTAAAATTCTAAATTTTTTTTCTAAACAACAAATCAAACATGGTTCAAAAAACTTAAATTTTTTTTTTTTCATCTAACGTAATTCTTTTGTAAATTTTGTTGATTTATTCAAAGGATTTCAACAAGGGCAATATCGTTAATCAATTTATATTTTAGTGATGTCAACTAACCATTCTTAACGTTTAGTTAATGGTAGGAGTTAAATTATTATGTGAATATAAACCTCAAGGGCCGAAATGTAATTTCTAAAATTTTAAAAAATTTATAATTTAGATAAATCTAAAGAGATGTGTACGTAATTTACCCTAAATTTTAACAAACCATGCCACGGTTGCCGCTGTGCCCAGTACCACCAATAATTCGATAAACATTTGTAACTCGTCTAATTATTATTTGAATTGTGATTAAAAATATGAATAAATAAATAAATAAATTGAGGTGGGAGATCTGATAATATAACAATTATAACCAAAAAAACAAATAAGACAATTCCCGTATGACATAAGCTATATTAAAAATAAATAAATAAAAAAAATATGGGGCATGTAACCCTGACCTATTTTTGGATCTGTCACTACTTTAGGCCGTGTTCTTACAATATAAAATATATTTTAAATAATCTCTTATTAATTGGAGCGCTCAGTTGAAAAGTTCAAATTTAAATTTATTTGATCAACTAATTCACATGTTCAAATATTTTGTCTAAAATAACAAGTTTAGACAAAATAACAAAATTATCCTTATATATACATCATTTACACTGTAATACTATTCAACATCACATATTCTCTCTCTCTCTTACTAGGAATGGCAACGGGGCGGGGCGGGGCCGGGGATCACCCTCCCCGTCCCCGATCCCCGATGGCAGAACTTCCCCCCGTCCCCGTCCCCATCCCCGACGGGGAACCAACTACCGCCCCCACTCCCGCCCCGTAACGGGGATCGGGTTTCCCCGACCCCGAAAATCCCCAGCCAAAAATACAACATCATCAAAAGAAAAAAAAAAAATCAACGTCTCAACAAGAGATCATCACCACCAACAGATCTGAAAAAAAAAATCAAAACAACAGATCTTCATCACCACCATCAAGAACATCAAAAAAAAAAAAAAAATCAAAGCAACAGATCTGAAGCAACATCTTCATCACCAACAGATGATCTTCATCACCACCAACAGATCTGAAACCAACGGATCCATGTGAGAGAGAGAGAGAGAGAGAGGAGATTTGAGAGAGAGAGAGAGATACCGTGTGGAGAGAAGAGAGGAGGGTCGGGGCTCGCCGTTGGTGAGAGAGAGGGCGGTCGGGGCTCGCCGTGGGTGAGAGAGAGGGCGGTCGGGGCTCGCCGTCGGTGAGAGAGAGGGGGATCGGGGCTCGCCGTTGGTGAGAGAGAGGGCAGTCGGGGCTCGCCGTCGGTGAGAGAGAGGGGGTCGGGGCTAGAGAAAACAACGGGAGAGTGAGAGAGAGTTGAGATGAGAGTGACAGAGGGAGAGATATATCAGAGTTAAAGGGAGTGAGTGAGTGATACGGGTTTGGTTTTATATATATATATATAAGGGGTATAAAAGTAATTTTACTTCGGGGAATTCGGGGATGGGGCCGGGGACGGGGACGGGGTCGGGGATCGGGCCGGGCCGGGGCTTAAACACTGATCACCATCCCCGGCCCGAAACAGATCGGGGATTGATTTTTAGGTACCGTCTTCTCCCCGTCGGGGGTATTTTTCGGGAAAAAACCGCTTAAATCGGGGTCGGGATCGGGGATCCCCGTCGGGTCGGTTTCAAATTGCCATCCCTATCTCTCACTCTCTTTCATGTCACTAGCTTTCTCCAAATCTACCTATCTATCTATATCTATACTATTTATACTATATATTAAGCAAAAAGGATTTTTAACTCCCAAGGCCTGTGGGAGCTTCAATATGTCAATCCTAATTTTCTAATTTTTTGTTTTTTAAAAAAAAAATTAACCTCAACATTTATTAATTTCTCTCAACCCACAAGACTTTTTGACTTCTCTCATAATAACTGCAGTACCTTTTCCAAAACAAATAATTTGCATATTAAAAAAAATTTTAAACAAATATAAATATCTATATCTGTATCTATCTATTTAGACTTTTTGACTTCTCTCATAATTACTGCAGTACCTTTTCCAAAACAAATAATTTGTATATTAAAAAAATTTAAAACAAATATAAATATTTATATCTATATCTATATTTATCTATTTATTTATATTTATCTCTAACCTACAAGTTTTGTGGGAGTTCCAATATCTGAACCTTAATTTCTTAATTTTTTTGAATTTTTTTTTTTTAAAAAAAATTTAGCACTTATTAAATTCTTCCAAATCTTTTTAACTTCTCCAATACACACACTCTTTTTAACATTTCACATATCTACTGCAAATAGTAAGTCTCCTTTTTATTTTCTCATTCTTGACTTCTCACTTCTACACTTTCAACTTCAGTGACCACGTATGCAAACAGTTAGTTTTTTTTTTGTTTTCTCCTTCTTGATTTTTCCTTTTGTTTACTGTTTTAATATTGTAATTAGATAGCGCATAAAAATATTTGTGATTTCTCTAGCGAATAAAAAATTATAGTTTAATTTTTTAATATGATTGAAGTTAGATAAATATAAACCCTTACAAAGAGAAAAATGTGATTATAATTAGTTGAATGATTCTTTTTTTTAATGTGATTGTAGTTAGTTTAATAGTTCTTTTTTCATTTATTTATTTTATTATGTGAAAAATGTGATGTGATTGTAGTTTGTTCAATGACTCTTTTTTTTAATATGATTGTTCTAGTTAGTTCAATGTTTTTTTTTTAATATTATTTAAAACAAATATAAATATTTATATCTATATCTATATCTATCTATTTATTTATATCTATCTCTAATCCACAAGTTTTGTGGGAGTTCCAATATCTGAATCTTAATTTCTTTGATTTTTTTTTTAAAAAAAAACTTAGCACTAATTAAATTCTTCCAAGTCTTTTTAACTTTTCCAATACACACACTCTTTTTAACTTTTCATATACTTACTGCAAACAGTAAGTCTCCTTTTTATTTTCTCATTCTTGACTTCTCACTTCTACACTTTCAACTTCAGTGACCACGTATGCAAACAGTTAGTTTTTTTTTTGTTTTCTCCTTCTTAACTTTTCCTTTTGTTTATTGTTTTAATATTGTAGTTAGATAGCGCATAAAAATAATTGTGATTTCTCTAGCGAATAAAAAATTATAATTTGATTTTTTAATATGATTGAAGTTAGATAAATATAAACCCTCACAAAAAGAAAAATGTGATTATAATTAGTTGAATGATTCTTTTTTTTAATGTGATTGTAGTTAGTTTAATAGTTCTTTTTTTTCATTTATTTATTTTATTATGTGAAAAATGTGATGTGATTGTAGTTTGTTCAATGGCTTTTTTTTAATATGATTGTTGTAGTTAGTTCAATGATTTTTTTTAATGTTATTTAATCTTTTTATTTACTATTATAATTTTATTTTTGATTTTTTTAATATGATTGAAGTTAGATAAATATAAACCCTCACAAAGAGAAAAATGTGATTATAATTAGTTGAATAATTTATTTTTTTTAATGTGACTGTAGTTAGTTTAATAGTTATTTTTTTTTCATTTATTTATTTTATTATGGGAAAAATGTTATGTGATTGTAGTTTGTTCAATGGCTCTTTTTTTAATATAATTGTTGTAATTAGTTCAATGTTTTTTTTTTAATGTTATTTAATCTTTTTAATTTTATTTTTAATATGATTGATGTTAGATAAATATAAACATTCACAAAGAAAGAAAATGTGATTATAGTCAGTTCAATGGTTCTTTTTTTCATTTATTTATTTTTTTTATTATGGAAAAAATGTGATGTGATTGCAGTTTGTTCCATGGTTCTTTTTTTTTTAATGTGATTTAATATTTTATTTACTGTTTTAATGGTTTTTCTTTACAATTATTTATGAAAAAAATTTGATTGTAGTTAGATAGCATAAAAATATTTGTGATTTGATTTGATTTTTTTGTGATTTGATTTTTAAAGTGTCAATTATTGATAATGATTAGATTGTATTTTGAGAAAAAAAATTGTAATTGATTTTTTTAACACACTGTGTTTTTTGAAAAAAAATTATTGTGTTTTTTTAATTATCAATTTACTTAATTTATGATTTGATTTTTAACTCACTGTGTTTTTTGAAAAACAAAATGGATTGTACTCATTAGGGTCACATAATGTGCCAATTATTGATGACGATTATCTCATTCTTGACTTCTCACTTCTGTACTTTCAATTTCAGTGACCACGTATACAAACAATAAGTCTTCTTTTTATTTTCTCTTTCTTAACTTTTCCTTTTATTTACTGTTTTAATATTGTAGTTAGATAGCGCATAAAAATATTTGTGATTTGTTTAGCAAATAAAAAATTTAATTTGATTTTTTAATATGATTGAAATTAGATAAATATAAACCCTTACAAAAAGAAAAATGTGATTATAATTAGTTGAATGATTCTTTTTTTAATGTGATTGTAGTTAGTTTAATAGTTTTTTTTTCATTTATTTATTTTATTATGTGAAAAATGTGATGTGATTGTAGTTTGTTCAATGGCTCTTTTTTTTAATACGATTGTTATAGGTAGTTCAATAGATTTTTTTTTTAATGTTATTTAATCTTTTTATTTAATATTTTAATTTTATTTTTGATTTTTTAATATGATTGAAGTTAGATAAATACAAACCATCACAAAGAGAAAAATGTGATTATAATTAGTTGAATGATTTTGTTTTTTAATGTGATTGTAATTAGTTTAATAGTTCTTTTTTTTCATTTATTTATTTTATTATGGAAAAAATGTGATGTGATTGTAATTTGTTCAATGACTCTTTTTTTTAATATGATTGTTGTAGTTAGTTTAATCTTTTTTTTAATGTTATTTAATCTTTTTATTTATTATTTTAATTTTCTTTTCAATATGATTGAAGTTAGATAAACATAAACACTCACAAAGAAAAAAATGTGATTGTACTTTTAGTTCAATGGTTTTTTTTTTTAAATATGATTGTAGTTAGTTAATTGTTCTTTTTTCATTTATTTATTTTTTTTATTATGAAAAAAATGTGATGTGATTGTAATTTGTTCAATGATTCTTTTTTTTAATGTGATTTAATCTTTTATTTACTGTTTCAATGGTTTTTCTTTACAATTATTTATGAAAAAATATGATTGTAGTTAGATAGCATAAAAATATTTGTGATTTGATTTGATTTTTTTTGTGATTTGCTTTTTAAAGTACCAATTATTGATAATGATTAGGTTGTATTTTGAAAAAAAAAAAATTTGTAATGTGATTGTATTTGTGATTTGATTTGATTTAATAGTTTTTTTTTTCATTTATTTATTTTATTATGTGAAAAATGTGATGTGATTGTAGTTTGTTCAATGGCTCTTTTTTTTAATATGATTGTTGCAGTTAGTTCAATGGTTTTTTTTTAATGTTATTTAATCTTTTTATTTACTATTTTAATTTTATTTTTATTTTTTTTAATATGATTGAAGTTAGATAAATATAAACCCTCACAAAGAGAAAAATATGATTATAATTAGTTGAATAATTCTTTTTTTTTAATGTGATTGTACTTAGTTTAATAGTTATTTTTTTTCATTTATTTATTTTATTATGGGAAAAATGTGATGTGACTGTAGTTTGTTCAATGGTTCTTTTTTGTAATATAATTGTTGTAGTTAGTTCAATATTTTTTTAATGTTATTTAATCTTTTTAATTTTATTTTTAATGTGATTGATGTTAGATAAATATAAACATTCACAAAGAAAGAAAATGTGATTATAGTTAGTTCAATGGTTCTTTTTTTCATTTATTTATTTTTTTTTATTATGGAAAAAATGTGATGTGATTGTAATTTGTTCAATGGTTCTTTTTTTAATGTGATTTAATATTTTATTTACTGTTTTAATGGTTTTTCTTTACAATTATTTGTTAAAAAAATATGATTGTAGTTAGATAGTATAAAAATATTTGTAATTTGATTTGATTTTTTTTGTGATTTGATTTTTAAAATGCCAATTATTGATAATGATTAGATTGTATTTTGAAAAAAAAATTGTAATTGATTTTTTTAATTCACCGTGTTTTTAGACAAAAAAATTATTGTGTTTTTTTAATTATCAATTCACTTAATTTATGATTTGATTTTTAACTCACTGTATTTTTTGAAAAACAAAATGGATTGTACTCATTAGGGTCACATAATGTCTCAATTATTGATGATGATTATCTCCTTCTTGACTTCTCACTTCTGCACTTTCAATTTCACTGACCACGTATACAAACAATAAGTCTTCTTTTTTATTTTCTCCTTCTTAATTTTTTCTTTTGTTTACTGTTTTAATATTGTAGTTAGATAGCGCATAAAAATATTTGTGATTTGTTTAGCAAATAAAAAATTATAATTTGATTTTTTAATATGATTGAAGTTAGATAAATATAAACAGAAAAATGTGATTATAATTAGTTGAATGATTCTTTTTTTTAATGTGATTGTAGTTAGTTTAAAGTTTTTTTTTCATTTATTTATTTTATTTTTGTGAAAAATGTGATGTGATTACGTTTGGGAAGAAAATTTTGGGGCTTTTTTGGCTATTTTAGCCACAAAAGACAAAATAGGCTATTTTAGCCACAAAAAACAAAACATCACATCCAACCCATAATCATTACACTCTTCTCTTACAAAAAAAGTCAAAAAAGCCAAAAAGCCAAAAAGCCCTTCCCAAACCAAGCTTTTTAGCCCAGGCTAAAATAGCCAAAAAAGCCAAAAAGCCAAAAAGCCAACCCACTTCCCAAACGTAGGCTCTTTTTTTTGATATGATTGTTATAGGTAGTTCAATGGGTTTTTTTTTTAATGTTATTTAATCTTTTTATTTAATATTTTAATTTTATTTTTAATTTTTTAATATGATTGAAATTAGATAAATATAAACCATCACAAAAAGAAAAATGTGATTATAATTAGTTAAATGATTTTTTTTTTAATGTGATTGTAGTTAGTTTAATAATTCTTTTTTTTTCATTTATTTATTTCATTATGGAAAAAATGTGATGTGATTGTAATTTGTTCAATGACACTTTTTTTTAATATGATTGTTGTAGTTAGTTCAATGTTTGTTTTTTAATGTTATTTAATCTTTTTATTTACTATTTTAATTTTGTTTTTAATATGATTGAAGTTAGATAAACATAAACACTTACAAAGAAAAAAATGTGATCGTACTTAGTTCAATGGTTCTTTTTTTTAATATGATTGTAATTAGTTAATGGTTCTTTTTTTCATTTATTTATTTTTTTTATTATGGAAAAAATTTGATGTGATTGTAGTTTGTTCAATTGTTCTTTTTTTTAATGTGATTTAATCTTTTATTTACTGTTTTAATGGTTTTTCTTTACAATTATTTATGAAAAAAATATGATTGTAGTTACATAGCATAAAAATATTTGTGATTTGATTTGATTTTTTTTGTGATTTGATTTTTTAAGTACCAATTATTGATAATGATTAGGTTGTATTTTGAAAAAAAAAAATTGTAATTGATTTTTTTAACTCACTGTGTTTTTTGAAAAAAAAATTATTGTGTTTTTTTAACTATCAATTCACTTAATTTGTGATTTGATTTTTAACTCACTGTTTTTTTTGAAAAACAAAATGGATTGTACTCATTAGGGTCACATAATGTACCAATTATTGATGGTGATTAGATTGTATTTTGACCAAAAAAATTGTAATTGATCTTTTTAACTCACTATGTTTTTTGAAAAATAAATTATTGTGTTTTTTAATTATCAATTGACTTAATTTGTTATTGATTTTTTTAATTATTGATGATGATTAGATAGCATTAAAAAAATTTTGATTTGTATGATTGGAGCTATCTCCTTTTGTTTATAATTTTATTTTTTAATATGATTAAAATTAGATAAACATAAACAGTTACAAAAAGAAAAATGTGATTGTAGTTTGTTCAATGGTTTTAAATAATCATTTTTATTTACTATTTTAATGGTTATTTTTTTAATTATTTTTTTTTATTATGAGAAAAATGTCATTGTAGTTAGATAGCATTAAAAAAAAGATTAATGAAAAAAAAAATTTCTTGAAAAATCCAACATATATGAATTTCTTGAAAAGTCCCAACACATATGATTATTATCCCTATAATAACACTCACATATGATTATTATCAAAATATTAAACTTTAATATAATATAAAAAAGAAAAAAAAAAGAAGACACTTAAAAAAAAAAGACATTTAAAAATCACAATTCACATCTACAGATAATTATAAATACAATCCGTGCATAACACGGGTGATATACTAGTACTATATATTAAGCAAAAGAGAATTTTTAACCCACAAGTCTTGCGGGAGCTCCAATATCCCAATCCTAATTTTCTAATTTTTTGATTTAAAAAAAAAAAACTCAGCATTTATGTAGACACCCCATTTTTGACCGCCCTTAAGACTTGGGCACTACTGATGATTTGCTCGGTGTTGAGAGATGTGCAGGGAAAAGAATCAGTTTCTTCGGCTAGAAGAGAGGCAAATCTTTCAAAACACTTTGTTTAGGGTTTTGGAGTTGAAGAAAAGAGGAAAGGAGAGGAGAAAACTAGTTTGGGAGAAGTTCGGCATGAATCCGGGTAGAAGTGAGTCGAACAGCCCTCGCTGAATCGGGCTTATCTGTCTGTACACTTGGAGTTTAGCTATGGGGCCACCACCATCGGAAAGCTTACTTCCGGGGCTTCATTTTGCACTCAAGAATCTCCTAGAGCCAAGTCCGGGTGGGGGAGATATGATCAGTTGAAGTCGGGCATCTTCCCGGTTGGATCGAATCTGCGTGGCTTCACGAAAAAGGGCATAACTTTTTGCACAGGAGGAATTTTAATGCAAGGTTTGCGCCATTGGAAATTTAACTTCCGGGGCTTCAATTTGGACACCAACCGGCCATTTTTTGACATTGGAATCATCTATCGGCAATCTATTTTGCCGACCGGAAAAATATTATGCCGACCGGCACTTTATTTTGGCCGACGACCAAATTTTCTGGCCGGTTTGCACCATTTGCACTCTCCAAGCTTGGTGCATCCCAGCTGTGCCAGTTGGAATGCACCAGCACACTCCCCCGTGCATATATGTTGCTATTTTGAACCCTTGACCACCTTTGGACCCCTCTTTTGCACCCTTTGCTCAAGGCTTCTTGAGGAAGCCTTGACCCCTTATCTTGGCTTCCTCAAGAAGCCTACCAGCTGTCCAAGCTTCTCCAATAAGCCTTGACCTCCCCTTTAAACCCCTTTGACCCTTTGAAGCTTGTCTTAGAAGCTTAGTATTGCCTATATAAGGAAGCCATCCTCCTCCATTGTTTTGGTTCAGCAAAAACCAGACCTAATACATACATATAACATATCTATCACCCTCTCTCTCTATATCTCCCTCTCTCTCTACATTTGGGTGTGTTAGAGTGATCAAACACCCTTGTTCTTAGGCCATTTCTTCATCAACTCATAGCACAAGGCATCCAACGCCCATTCCAGCAGCTTGAGGCTGTTCTCCAGAGCTTAGGAGCACCTAAACTTGGTCCAAGAGGTGTTGGTTCATTGGTCTACAAAGGTGAGTCCTCTTCTTCCCTTTTCTAGCCTATTCTTGCATCATATCTAAGCCATAGTTGCCTGCATCTTTGGGCTCCGACCCAAACTATAACTCATCATATTTTGAGGTCCTCTTCATGTTTGATTGAGGACCTCTTGCTGTTTGAGGACAGTAGCTAGCACTTCCTTCATTAGCCCTCTTTATGCCATAATTTTGCATAATATTTTTGTCTTGTGTGTGATCTGTTTTGAGGCATGTTATAAACTGTGAAGTTGCTTATTTTGAGCCCTTCTTCAACATTGAAGAAGGGCTCAACACTATTTGGATACTCTATGTGCTACTTGCTTTGAAATCCATGTGTTAGCCCCGTTTTTGTATGCCATTTTAGCCCCATCTTTGCTTGCTGTTTGGCCATGTCATAAACTGTAAAAATGCTTGTCTCAGAGCTGTCTTGCTTCTGTCTTCATGCTCCATGTCCATATTATGCATGCTTTGTATAGCTGTAAGCCATTTCATGTGCCTAATTTTGCATTTCGTGATTCATTCCATGCGTTGAGTGTTGTTTCGTTATGTTTCGGGGCTGTTTTGCATCACCTATCACCTCTGAAATTCGCATGAAAATTGTCCATGTTTGTGCCTTTCAAATGCGTCGAAAAGTCGCTTCATTATGCTTAAGTCTTGGACCATGTATCTATGCATGTTTGCATGTCATTTGCCTCCATGCACTTAGCATTTTGGCCACTGTTTTGGGCCTAACTAGAGCTGCCTAATTCATGTTTAAGACCATCCTTTGCTTATTTGCATGCTCACCTTGCATGTTTGCTTGTATCGGCATGTTGCATCCTTAGCTCGTATGCCTAAGTTGCATTGCATCTTGCATGCATCACCTTGCCTCTTGAGATGAGTATGATAGAGGTTAGGCCTCCTTGTGTGTTTATTTGGCTTGCATGCATTTTGAAATTGAAGTTGCACACTTGATTCTTTGGGCCATCATGCATGGAAATGCGTGATTGGTGGTCCGAGAATCGGGGCACATCCTCCTTTGAGTCATTAACATGATAAGGAATGTGATTGGTGCATAAATTGTTTGAATTGCATTGTCATGCAAGATTTTGCCCTCTGCTGCTGTGAGTTGCAGGTTCTGCAGGAATTTATTGCCGGCCGGCAGTATTTATTTTGAGCCCTTCTTCAACATTCGAAAGGTTGCTGATTCTTCATTTTGCTGCAACAGAGAGCAGGAAAGGGGCATAGCAATGTATTTGCACAGATATATGCATGTCTCGATCCTCGTGCCACCAATCATGCATACCGAGGCATGATGGCCGAGGAGTCGAAATGCACAACTCAATATAGGATGAATGCACATGAGACTACAGCTAAAACCTAACTCCATCATGGGTAATCCGGAGTGTCGGTGATTGGGGAATTGAGACACATTCCGTCACTCGGAGTACGAAATGTACCTCGTTTCCCATGCCCGGGCTAACTCCTATTCCGGACATAATGCAATATGCACGAAATGCAACTAAGATGCAATCCTAACATACACAATGCTATGAAAATGAGGTGTCTCGAAATGCGTGCACATGGGCACGCAAATCAAGGCGATGATATGTGTCTCGAAATACGTGCACGCGGGCACGCAAACCGAGGCGATGATATGTGTCTTGAAATACGTGCACGCGGGCACGCAAACCGAGACGATGATATGGCATGGAAATGAGGTGCCTCGAAATACGTGCACATGGGCACGCAAACCGAGGCGACGACAGAATGCTATGAAAATGAGATGCCTCGAAATATGTGCACACGGGCACGCAAACCGAGGCAATGACAAAATGCGATGAAATGACATGAAAACATGATATGGGCTTATACCAACATGAGTGAGCCTCAGCCACACTCACATAGGATGCCGTCGGATAAAAATGGAGTGCCTCGAAATACGTGCACACGGGCACGCAAACCGAGGCGATGGCAGAATGCGATGAAATGACATGGAAATGACAAATGGACTTATACCAACATGAGTGAACCTCAGCCACACTCACATCGGATGCCGGTGGCAGAAAATAAGGTGCCTTGAAATGCGTGCACACGGGCACGCAAATCGAGGCGATGCATACGCAATGCAAATGACATACAGAATGCAATATGGACTTATACTAACATGAGAGAGCCTCAGCCGCACTCACATAAGATGTCGATGGCAGAAAATGAGGTGCCTCGAAATGCGTGCACACGGGCACGCAAACCGAGGCGATGCATACGCAATGCAAATGACATACAGAATGCAATATGGACTTATACTAACATGAGAGAGCCTCAGTCGCACTCACATAAGATGCCGATGGCAGAAAATGAGGTGCCTCGAAATGCGTGCACACGGGTACGCAAACCGAGGCGATGCATACGCAATGCAAATGACATACAGAATGCAATATGGACTTATACTAACATGAGAGAGCCTCAGCCGCACTCACATAAGATGCCGATGGCAGAAAATGAGGGTGCCTCGAAATGCGTGCACACGGGCACGCAAACCGAGGCAATGACAGAATATGATGAAATGACATGGAAATGACAAATGGACTTATACCAACATGAGTGAACCTCAGCCACACTCACATCGGATGCCGGTGGATAAAAACAGGGTGCCTCGAAATGCGTGCACACGGGCACGCAAACCGAGGCGATGCCAGAATATGATGAAATGACATGGAAATGACAAATGGACTTATACCAACATGAGTGAACCTCAGCCACACTCACATCGGATGCCGGTGGATAAAAACAGGGTGCCTCGAAATGCGTGACACGGGCACGCAAACCGAGGCGATGCCAAAATGTGATGAAATGTGGCAAAAATGATATGCAAGCAAACTAATGGAATTTCAGCACTAAAATATGGGGGAAAACAGTCCCGAAATGAAACGAAATGACATGAAATGCAAGGAAATGTCCCGAAATGCAACATTAGGCACCCGAAATGGCCTATAGCCATGCCAAACATGCACAATATGGACATGCAATGCAAAGACAGAAGCTAGACAGTCCCAAAAGATGCACTTTCACAGTTATAAACATGGCCAAACAGCAAATATAGGTAGGGAAAAATAGCATGCAAGAATACGGTATTTTCAAGAGGTAATGAAGCAAGTGATATAAACAAAACCCAAGCTGGAAAATTTCCTTCTACAACACTGAAGATGGACCAAAAATATGAACATTTACAGTATATGGAAGCCTCAAAATCAGTATACAAATATGCTAAAAATATGATGCAAAACAAGGCTCAAAAGGTGCCATAACATGAAGTATGCAAAATAATCACCAAACAGCCAAAGACCCTTGATAAACTATGTAGAATGGACCAAAATAAGAACTTTTACAGAACTGTAAAATGGCCAAAAACCTAAGCATGGTAGGCTAACAAAACATGCAAGAAAACGAACCGAAAGTGAGATATAACATGAAGTGGCTTATGGAGGTCCCAAAACATGAAAGACCCTAAACAAAACATGAAGAATGGACCAAAACAAGGACCTTTTCAGAACTGTAAAATGGCCAAAAACCTAAGCATGGTAGGCTGTCATTGCATGTAAGAAAGGGGAAGAAAATAGGGGTATAACTACAAGTGACACATGGAGACACCAAACAATGTTGAGCCCTTCTCCAATATTGAAGAGGGGCTCAAAATAAGCCTTATATCAGTTTATAACATGCTCAAAAACAGATTGCTCATGGGCCAAAGATAGCATGCAAAATCATGACATACAAGATGATCAATGAAGCAAGTATATTATGGAGGGCTCAAACAGGGTTGAGCCCTTAATGAGAAGTGAAGATGAGCTCAAAATATGGCCCTTTTCAGTTAGGGCCGGAGCTTGAAACCAAAAATAAGAGGGGCTTAGAAATAGATCAAGAAAAAGGGTCAAAAGGGTAAAAGTACTACTTACCCTTGAAGACTCAAGCTTTTGTTGCTTCTTGGATGGATTTGCAGCTTCTTTTGCCTTCTAGAAACCTTCCTTGCTGCTGGAAGTGAGGTGGTGGTGGTAGAGCTTGGTGGTGTAGAAGGAATGAAGGTTAGGGACTTAGGGTTTTTTTTGAAGAATTGAGAAGGAAGAAGATGGAGTTGGCTATGGAAGCTTGAAGGAGAGTTTTTCTAACCCTTACAAAGAAGGCCACCAGCTGGTTATAAGGGTTCAAAATGGGGTGTAAAGGTGGGGGAGAAGGAGGGCAAAACTCCCCCACAAAATATCCCCCGGATACAGAAAATATCTGGGGGATATTGCCCCACAGCTGGAAAGTGCACAGTGCAAAGAACACGGCCGGCCCATTACTTTTGCTGGAGGTGGCCGGCCGGCCACACCCCCTAGCCGGCCGGCTAGGGGTCAAAAGGGTCAAGGTGATTTTCTGGCCGGCCAGCTACTGGGGAGGTACCCCTATGTATGTACAACACAACCATGTGGTTGAAATTCCAAGAAAGTGGGCCCAAGGGGTTTAACAATGGCTCGGAAAGAGGGGGTCAAAAGGGTCAAGTTGACTTACTGGCCGGCCATGAACTTTTAGGGGCCTCTCAGATGTGTAGATCACAGATATGTGGTTCAAAGTTCAAGAAAAAAGGTCCAAGGGGTTCAACATTAGCCCGGAAGAAAGGGGTCAAAAGGGTCAGGTGACCTTAATGGCCGGCCACCAACTTTTAGGGGCCTCTTAGATGTGTAGATCACAGATATGTGGTTGAAAGTTGGCAACACTAGCTCCAAGGTATTCAACATTAGCCCGGAAGTGCGAAAAACGGGCGCCGGGAGGCTCCGGAAGAGAGATAACTGGTTGTTGCAACAATTGCTGGCCTCCCACCCTTCAGTGACCTTCCTTGTGATAAAACAGAGGTACCTGCCAAAAATGAACGAAAACCGTTGCAAAACGAAAGTTCCGGGGCCAAAACACGCAGTTCGGGGTCCCGAAAATGGGCTGTTAAGCACCGAAAATGGTATTCGACCTCGAAGTGGGTTTCTCAACCCCCAGTGTCCCTCAAAAGGGATGAAATAAGATGTATGCCAAAAATCAGAGCAAACGGAGATGGTTAGGCGGTCCCGAACCGAGGCACACGGCCAACGGTCCCGAAAACCGGGAACCGGACTCCGAAATGGGCAAAATGGCCTACGGCCACCAAATGTAGCCTACGGACATTTGAGAGACGGTCTACGGGACCTCTCCCTTCCCTCGGGAAAAGAAACAGAGAAAACCGAGTCTAGCTCGCAAACCGAGACAAGGCACAGAAAAGGGTTCGGAAGTCCGGAGGCAGGGCTCACGGCCGCGACTCTGAGACTTCTGAACGAGCACATTATGGAACATCACCAAGCGCTCAATCGGTGACGTCTGAGTCTTAAGGTCGGTCAAAAATGGGGTGTCTACAGTTGCCCCTCTTTGACAGAACTCGGAAGTCACAAGTGACGGGAGTGAATGTCAAAGCCCAGAGACGACCCATTTTTGACAAGGCCGAAGACTTAGACAAACATACTGGATAAACAGAGATGCGCCCGCAGGCATGCCCGCAGGCAGGGGGCAAAATGCAAATGATATGCAAGAAGCCGAAGGTAACCCAATGATCATGCAAATGCAGCAAGCTGTAATGAAGCAAGTATTCGCAAATAGATGCAACAGTTTTAAGCAAGAATGCAAAGCCAAAAACTACATTTCAAGCAGTTAAGGATGCGGAGGATTATTCAATCCCCGCCACGTCTCACACGGAGGAGATACGATACCTGCGCGATTCGTCTGGTCGCACCAGTCTTAATTGAACCGTACATACAATATCGTGCCTGCAAAAGAGAGAAATTGCAACAAGCACAATATGCTAACAACATGGATTCAATGTGATTTCGAAAATTCGACACACGCAATGCCGGTGAGTGAATGCATCGCAATGCGAAAGTGGAACGTGCGTGACAACGCATGCTCAAACACAGAGGTATACAAATATCAAGAAATGACAACGTGAGTATGCCCATGAGAATGCAAGATAATGTGCACGATAGTACAAAAATGAGCATGAATCAGGGTGCTCATTTGCCATGAAACCACAAGTACGGAAAAGCGTGTTTCGGCGAAGGTAACTCAATTGCGGCCTCCGATCCGCTTCTTTGAAATGTTACCACTCATTCAAAAAGGATACACTTTGATTTCGATGAATGAAGATGAGACACATGTCAGAACTTGAAACCGAGGTCCCGACGGAGCAATTTCGCGACCGAAAGTGTACTTTTCCTGAACTTTTTCGGGTCCCGGGAACTCCGATCTTCCTCAAAATTTGCAGAGAGCTAGGTGAGCATGTGGGGATGATGGCCGGCCGTTTATCTTCCCAAGGGGAGGTGGCCAACCGGTTTCCACAAAAGCTAATGGCTGGCCGGCCATTTCTGCAAAAAGCAGATGGCTGGCCAGCTAGAAATAGAGGCCGGCCGGCCATGCCCTTTTTCCGGGGGCATTTTGGTCTTTTTCCCTCCTTTTTGATGCTCTTGCAATCCAAGGCTTGAGGCCTATAAATGGCAGCCGAACCTCACTTCATTTCTTGCCTCTTTCAACACTTTTCTCTCCAGTTTTGAGTTTCACGCGCATTTTCCAACGCCCCGCGCAAATTGTTTTCGCGAAAACACTCAGTTTTAAACACTTTGGAGCGATTAAATTCCGGCTTCGGAGCTTCTTTTTGCATTTTCACCACTTGAGGTAAGTTTATCTTAATATTTGGAATATTTTCTCGGGAGTTGACTTTTGTTGACTTTTTATTTCCCGAGAGTTGACTTTTGTTGACTTTTTCCAATTTTGGCCCAATTTGCTCATTTTTGCTCCCCTTTTGCAGATTCTTGAAAATGGCGGGTACTTCTTCCCATGGTGGAGGTTTTCCAGGTGCCGGAGATGATTTCGATCCCATGACTCTACCTCCGAGGACCCAACCCTTTATTCCTGAGAGGTACCGTCCGGCAGCACACGTCCTCCCTCGTGCCGTCTTCCGTCATTTTACCAGTTTTGACGAGAGAGCACCCGTGGATCTGCTTCTCAGAGAGCCGGAGCAGCATCTCTCTCACGAGGCCCGAGAGGTATTTACCTTATCTTCTGTATTTTACATTTCGCACCCTTGCCATGCTTGAACATGCAGTTTAGCTTATGACATAGTACTTTGCTTATATCTTGAACATGTAGTTTCAACACTTGAATTTCTGAACACTTGGCTCACCAATTAATTGCGAACACACAGCCCACATTAGAACACACGGCTCCAACACTGATTTGTCGAACACACAGCCCGAATTCGAAAGTGAACACACAGCCCACACTTTAAATTTTTCTGAACACGCAGCCCAGATAGATAGTGAACACGCAGCCCACAAGTTAACTGAAAGTTGAACACGCAGCCCAAATTTCGAATTTTCTGAACACGCAGCCCAGGTAGATAGTGAACACGCAGCCCACGAATTAGATGAAAGTTGAACACGCAGCCCAAATCTCAAATTTTCTGAACACGCAGCCCAGGTAGATAGTGAACACGCAGCCCACAAATTAACTGAAAGTTGAACACGCAGCTCAAATCTCAAATTTTCTGAACACGCAGCCCAGGTAGATAGTGAACACGCAGCCCAAAAATTAACTGAAAGTTGAACACGCAGCCCAAAATTCAAATTTTCTGAACACGCAGCCCAGGTAGATAGTGAACACGCAGCCCACAAATTAACTGAAAGTTGAACACGCAGCCCAAAATTCAAATTTTCTGAACACACAGCCCAGGTAGATAGTGAACACGCAGCCCACAAATTAACTGAAAGTTGAACACGCAGCCCAAAATTCAAATTCTCTGAACACACAGCCCAGGTAGATAGTGAACACGCAGCCCACAAATTAACTGAAAGTTGAACACGCAGCCCAAAATTCAAATTCTCTGAACACGCAGCCCAGGTAGATAGTGAACACGCAGCCCACAAATTAACTGAAAGTTGAACACGCAGCCCAAAATTCAAATTCTCTGAACACGCAGCCCAGGTAGATAGTGAACACGCAGCCCACAAATTAACTGAAAGTTGAACACGCAGCCCAAAATTCAAATTCTCTGAACACGCAGCCCAGGTAGATAGTGAACACGCAGCCCACAATTAACTGAAAGTTGAACACGCAGCCCAAAATTCAAATTCTCTGAACACGCAGCCCAGGTAGATAGTGAACACGCAGCCCACAAATTAACTGAAAGTTGAACACGCAGCCCACAATTAACTGAAAGTTGAACACGCAGCCCAAAATTCAAATTCTCTGAACACGCAGCCCAGGTAGATAGTGAACACGCAGCCCACAAATTAACTGAAAGTTGAACACGCAGCCCAAAATTCAAATTCTCTGAACACGCAGCCCAGGTAGATAGTGAACACGCAGCCCACAAATTAACTGAAAGTTGAACACGCAGCCCAAAATTCAAATTCTCTGAACACGCAGCCCATGTAGATAGTGAACACGCAGCCCACAAATTAACTGAAAGTTGAACACGCAGCCCAAAATTCAAATTCTCTGAACACGCAGCCCAGGTAGATAGTGAACACGCAGCCCACAAATTAACTGAAAGTTGAACACGCAGCCCAAAATTCAAATTCTCTGAACACGCAGCCCAGGTAGATAGTGAACACGCAGCCCACAATTAACTGAAAGTTGAACACGCAGCCCAAAATTCAAATTCTCTGAACACGCAGCCCAGGTAGATAGTGAACACGCAGCCCACAAATTAACTGAAAGTTGAACACGCAGCCCAAAATTCAAATTCTCTGAACACGCAGCCCAGGTAGATAGTGAACACGCAGCCCACAAATTAACTGAAAGTTGAACACGCAGCCCAAAATTCAAATTCTCTGAACACGCAGCCCAGGTAGATTTTGCAAGTAGCTTGTTTCACTTCATCGGCACACAGCCCAAACTTCATTCCATTGGCACACAGCCCTTTTTCATTTCATTGGCACATAGCCCATTTCATTTCATTATTGACACATGTATTCATTCTGAATGCAGGGTAGTTCCCGCATTGTGCGGGGGTATGGTTCCACTGCAGCGAGGGATTGGTACGCTGAGCTCCCGGAGGGCGTCAGAGACTTGGTAGATTTGGCGGGGTTCGGCCCCTTCTATGTCGGGTTGTCACGTTGTCCTGCCAGGAGGACGCTGATGGCAGCCTTGGTAGAGAGATGGTGGGACACCATCAATTCCTTTCATTTCTCTACTACCGGGGACATGACCATGACCCCTTTTGACTTTGCTGTATTGACCGGCCTTGACGTCGGAGGTTGGTCCATCCCCTACGACGAGGACATGGGCGAGTAGGAGGCCGCCTGGACGTATCTGTTGGGGGCTCGCCCACCTGTTGACAGGGTCTCTGGGAGAGTCCGATACACTTGGTTCTCTTCCCATTTTCGGCGGGCGGAGATGGTGCCCGAGACTCCCGAGGAGACAGAGCAGTATGCTCGTGGCTTCTTGATGTTCCTCTTCGGGACTACCCTGTTCGCCGACAGAGGGAACACCATTGGGCTATACCTGTTGAGCGCTCTGGTTGACCTATCACAGGTCAGTAGATATGATTGGGGTGGTGCCGGCCTGGCTACCCTCTACTTTTATATGAACGCGACCTCCCGCGGGCGGGGCGACTTACTTGGCGGCTACTGGAGAACCTGGGAGGTACTTTTCTGTCCCCCTGATTTACATTTCTGCTTCTCATTACTTGTACATTGCACCCACAGCGCACTTTTACAGTCTGTATTTTGCTCTCAGCATTTCGTACTTACATTCTGCACTGCTTTTCTCAGCTATGGGTTTATGTATACTTCCCATCATTAGCCCCAGAGCTGGAGGTGGTAGGGATTCCCGTGACTCCATATTCATTGATATTCGAGGGCCCGCACCGGCCGAGGCCTCGAGAGACCCTCGTTCGCCTGCGACAGTACTTCGACACGGTGCGACATTCAGAGGTACCTCAGAACTTTCAGTTCTTTTCATTTTCATCTTTGATTTGCACTGTATATTCTTGATTTCTGATCGGTTTATGCATTTGTCATCCGCAGATTACATGGCAGCCTTGGGCGCCCCTGGGTGATGATCTCCGACTTCAGTATACCGGAGCATCAGGCATCTCCCAGTATAGGGTCCTGCTTGAAGGGCCGGTTGGCAGGGCATGGTTCCTGGGGGAGCGCTTTCTGCGCCAGGTATGGGGGTATCTTTCTCAGGATATTCCCGCAGCACCCCCAGCTAGTATGCGGACCGCTGACAGAATCTCTTACTCAGAGGTAGTCGGCGCCATGCTGGGTACTGAAGCCTTACTATATACTGAGGAGGGGGACTACGCCACCTACCGTCACATATACTTGATGCCTCCATTGACGGAAGCTCGTATCCCGATGATGAGGCCTGCCGGTATGTCATCCTCGGGTCAGGCTCAGGCTCGAGCTACAGACATCCCTTCTTCTAGCAGGGCTGGCGCATCTAGAGGTGGGAGTAGACCGTTTCCTCCGACTCCGTCGATTCATCCTCATGTCGGATGGCCAGATATGCCGACTGAGTTGATGGCGTGGCAGTACGGGGCTAGCTCTCCGACTCTGATTCCACTAGAGCCTCCGATGCCTAGTGATCGATACGCCATTGATCCGGACTCACCGCCGGTATGCTCCACTTCTTTTCATTCATCATTCAGATGTTTAGACACTCTTCTGTTCACTGATGATTATGAACTCGTTTTTGCAGCCATCGCGAGGATACATGGAGGAGGTGGTTGGGCTGGTGGCCACACTCGAAGGCATGGTCCTGCGTAGGGAGGCACAGTTGTCTGTCGCGGGCATCCAGGTACCCTTCAGTTTTCTAGCATTTATCATACTTCTGATGACATGCTGATTTCTACTGCATCGATAGACTATTTGTGTAGAGTACATCTGACACACACCCCACTTATACACTGTACTTACATGCACTCACTTCATGTAGCCTCTGGTTGTATCTGCATCTGATGTATATATTTGGACTGATGTATTTGAATTGAATTCTTTGTTTTTAGATGCCTTCCTGGTTCGGTCAGCCGCAGACCAGGCCATCCGGGCCTCATTGGGGAGCTGGGCCATCTAGGCCTTTTCAGGGGGCGGGGTTGTCTCGGCCTTCCCGAGGAGCCGGGCCATCTAGGCCTTATCGAGGAGCTCGATGAGGGCCTGTCCGCAGACGCAGGGCTCACGTTGTGGAGGTGGAGCCTGATGAGGAGGAGGAGGAGGCTACCGACCGTCAGTTCGAGACATCTGTTGAGGAGGGAGGCTCTGGTTTTGGCTCGGGGAACAGAGGCGAGGCTGAGGAGGATCCTGAGGATGACGGCTCCGACTCAGATGATGGTGTGGAGGTCGTCCCGCAAAAGAGGACGAGGCGTGCTTCTCGTTCCCGCTCCCGAGGACTTTGATGTTGTTATTTCCTGCTTTATTTTTCTTTTTGCTAGTAGTTTGTAGCACTTTGCACATTGTTAGGCAGTCTTATTTTTTGTAAAACTTGTACCTTTGTATGTTGTAAAGCATGATGAAATGAAATAGCTTTTGAAAAGGTGTTTGTATTTTTAGCATCGTATCGCATCAATTTATTTTGCACAAGAATAAAATTGAATGGAAATGCGCATTGTGTAATTACCCAGTCAGGTAGTGAACCGACGCAACAAACTAAACAACTCAACTTACTAAGATATAACAAGACCTTAGAAAGTTTACAACTCGATAAGCAAAATACAACAACACAAATAAACCAGACTTGAACAAAAATTGCTTAAACAGAGAGCAATGACTCAAAAACACAAAACACGTCCGCTCGACGAACAACTCG
Organism: Camellia sinensis; assembly: GCF_055761805.1. Classification (NCBI taxonomy): domain Eukaryota; kingdom Viridiplantae; phylum Streptophyta; class Magnoliopsida; order Ericales; family Theaceae; genus Camellia; species Camellia sinensis. The sequence goes on from NC_138972.1 coordinate 70,787,632, forward strand.
ATAAGCAAAACAACAACTCGATAATCAAAACACCTCAACAAAAACAAAGTGTACTTCTGACGATCGGAACGCATCCGAAACGGAGGGAGATGAAGGCCTTTGATTCTCCCGTTGTCTGGAAATGCTTGGAACTCTCCCTCGAAGGGTAAAACAGGGTCAAGGAGATACACCGCAGCATTGCCAGCCATCCTTGGGAGCCGGCCGGCCATTTTTGGTGAAGAGAGACAGCTGGCCGGCCATTTCTGAAAAAGTAAATGGCTGGCCAGCCAGAAAAAGTAGCTGGCCGGCCATTCAGTCCTGCAGCCACCAGAGTTTTGACACGTGTCCCCGTGAATAGTGTTTTTTCTTCTATATAAGCCTCAACTTCGGGAACATTCATTTTATCTTAGTTTTAGGCAAAGATGGAGGCATTTCTTGCGGAAAATATCATATCTTGGATCTCTTCTCTAGATGGCTCGGAAAAGCTGAATTTCCGGGGTTTCGGCTTGAATGCACTATTCACGCTGAGCCGTACTCCGTTACATCTCCCTTTTCTACATGCCGCGGCAAGGTTCTGGAATCCAGTAACGCATGTTTTTAGCTTTGGCGGCCAAGAGATGTGCCCCACTTTCGAAGATTTTCAAGTTTTGATGGAGTCTGAGTGCCCTGAAGTGATCTTGCCTCAGCTCCGTTTTGGCCATGCTCAGGCTTTAGGGCGGATGTGTGGGCTCACAGCGCATGACGCTCGATCTCTGATCTGCAGTGGAGAGCTGGACATCCTCGGCTTGATACATCGTTTTTCCGACGCTGGTGACCGCAGCAACCATTATTGGCAGGGTTTCCGGCAACACGCCCTCTGCTTATGTTTGTTGTCTCACTTTCTGCTTTCCTCGGGCTTTGGCGGGGCTAGCATTCGCCTGATTGAAGTCGCCCAAGGTTTGAGAGAAGGAAAGAGCTGTATTGCCATGACCTTGGCCGAGACATTGATGGGTTTAGATTCTGTCTATCGCCGGGAGGCGACTAGGTTTGCCGGGAGTCCACTGCTACTGCAGGTAATGTTTCCCACCCGACCTCACATAAATATTTGCTCACATCACTCGTCCCTCAGGCTCGATTTTTCTCTCAAAACCCTTGTCTTACTTTTCACTCATCGTACATCTCTCTATTCTTTATTCTCTCATTTTCCATCCCTCCCCTAGGTATGGTTAATGGATAAGTTGCAGGTTGTGGACTCTTGCCCGGCCTATTCAGCTCGAGGTTACTTCTTTCGACAACGCCTAGTCAATGCTCTTGACGAAAGGTGGTGGTTCGATTGGATGTGCAATTTGTCTGTAGACGGCATTGCTTGGCGTTGTCCTTGGCTCAATCTCCCGGCAATGAGCTACAGTATGTCTCGGCTGATTGGGATCCAACTGATTGGTCTAACCCATTGTGTATTTTATTTTCCGTTCCGGTTCCTGCGTCAGTTTGGCCATGATCAGACCTGTCCACCGGAGGGGATTGAGTATCCAGCCGCTTTCCCGGTTCGGGGTGCACAGCTTGCCCGATATGCCACGGCATGGAGGACTAGAGAGCTCCTGGCCCCTGTCCCAACTTTCAGTTGCACTTTATCCGATGAGTGCGTGGATTGGCTCAATGAGGAGGCACAGGTTGGGCCCAGCTTGGCATCAGATGCTCCGTCCAGCTCCGGGAGGGGAAACAGAGATACTTGATTCAACTATGCCTCGAATTTATTGCCTATTTAGCATTTTCAAGTTTTCTTTATGAATGTACTAAAATAAGCAACCTCGATTGTAATGCAAGAGCAGGAGAACTCTATTTTGAAATCAATGAAATTGAAAGTTGTGGTACTGAAAATTTTCCACTTTTGGTCCAAAAATGGTCTTAGTCGTAAAAAGATTGATTTGAACAAAGTCAACTTTTATTAAAACTTTTTCAAAACTATTTTCGATGTGGATCGGAACTGGACACGCCGAAAATCTGTCACTGAAATGCACAACCCCAGATCCCTGCAACTGGAAAGTTGCCCCTAGTCTGAAGAACAATGCAGCACTTCATAGCAACGGAAAGTTGCCCCTTGTCTGAGTAACTTTGCATCGTCGCGGCAACGGAAAGTTGCCCCTAGTCTGAAGAACAATGCAGCACTTCATAGCAACGGAAAGTTGCCCCTTGTCTGAGTAACTTTACATCGTCGCGGCAACGGAAAGTTGCCCCTAGTCTGAACAGCACTGTACCGAAGATCACGATAAATGCTGATGGATAAAGATGACTGAGATGATCGAAATGGACAAAGTTGATCGGGGAAAAGTTTATGACTGAACCTCGAGATGAAGTTGCCTACGTATCCCAAAGATGGGAATCAAGCCTTACGTAGTTCAGGCTAAGGTTCGCTCGAGTATTTTCACTCTCCTTTTGCGCTCTAACTTTTGCCAAGGCCGCCCTTTGCGGGTTTTCAACCTTGCGAGCTCAGTTTTTATATTTTCTAATTTTTTGTGCTCTAAATTTTGCCTAGGTCGCCCTTTCGGGTTTTCGGCCTAGCGAGCCTCTCAAGGATAGTATTTCTTCAACTTGTCCATATTGATCGGTTGTGAGAACTCCAAGCCATCTAGATCCATCAGAACCACAGCCCCACCTGACCAGATAGCTTTGATGATGTAAGGACCAGTCCAATTGGGTTTGAACTTGCCCCTTGGGTCGTGGATGGGAGCTCGGTTGTCTTTGAGCACCAAATCTCCCTCTTTCAGATTCCTGGACTTAACCTTCTTGTTGAAAGCCCGGGCAATTCTGCGTTGATAGCCTTGGATGTGGTACAGTGCTTTCAGTCTTCTTTCATCAAAGAGCATGAGTTCTTCGAATCTGCTTTGCTGCCAATCTGCTTCGGCTATTTGGCATTCAGCCAATACTCGTAACGACGGAACCTCAATCTCAATGGGTAGAACAGCCTCCATTCCACAGACTAATGAATATGGAGTTGCTCCAGTAGAAGTTCTGATTGAAGTCCTATAGCCCCACAGAGCAAACGGCAGCTTGTCTGGCCAATCTCGATAGGTTTCCACCATCTTCTGTAGTATATGCTTGATATTCTTGTTGGCGGCTTCAACCGCTCCATTGGTCTGCGGCCTGTATGTAGATGACTTGTGAAAAGCCACATTGTATTTCTCCAACAAGTCTATCACTTCTTTCTTGAAGTGGGAACCATTATCTGAAATTATCTCGTTTGGCATCCCGTAGCGACAGATGATATTGTTCCTGATGAATTTTGCGACATGCGACGCCTTCAACACTGCGTATGATTGGGCTTCGACCCACTTTGTGAAATAATCTATCGCTACCAGGATAAACTCATGCCCGTTTGACCCCTTTGGGGTAACAGCTCCGATCACATCAATTCCCCAGACTGAAAAAGGCCATGGTGAAGTCATGTTGTACAGTTTTGACGGCGGGATGTTCATGCGATTTGCATGAATTTGACACTTGTGGCATCGCCGAACAAAGCTAATACAATCCTCCTCCATGGTTGACCAGTAGTAGCCCTGTCTGAGGATCTTTCTGGCCAGCATTACTCCATTCATGTGTGCACCGCACTCCCCCCCATGGATGGCTTCCATCAGGCGTTTTGACTCTTCAGCTTCTACACAGAGCTTATGCATTCCCAGATGACCCCTTTTGTACAGCTTTCCCCCGCAGATAACGAACTGAGCAGCCATTCTTCTGACAGCCCTCTTATCTTTGGCATTTGCCCCTAGTGGATATGTCTCCTTTTCCAAGAAGTTCCAGATGTCGTAATACCAGGGGTTGCCGTCTTGAACCTCATCTATGGCGGAAAATTGACTCGTATGCCGGCACGAACTTCTGATCAATAATGACTGGACGTATCCGGACTCCGGACGGGATGTCTATCATAGAAGATAGAGTTGCTAGTGAATCTGCAAACCTGTTGTTCTCTCTTACGAGGTGGGTGAATTTTAGCTTTTCAAACCGAGAAATTAACAAATCCAAGGTTTGGTGATAGATTATCATCATTTCCTCCTTGACTTTCCAATCTCCTTTTGCTTGAGACACAACAAGGTTCGAGTCCCCAATGACGTCCACTCGTCTTGCCCCCAGTTCCAGGGCTGCTTCCAGGCCAGCAATACATGCCTCATACTCTGCTTCATTGTTGGAAACTTTGAACCGGAGCTTGAATGCTAAAGGGATACGGGAATCATCAGGCGCTATCAGCAACACCCCTATCCCATACCCATACTGGTTTGACGCTCCGTCAAAGTACATTGTCCAAGTTTCATCTTCGACGTGCAGAATGGCTTCATCTGGGAATAGATACTCAACCGCTTCATCCCCCTCAACCGGGTGGTCGACAAGGAACTCTGCTACCGCTCTGCCTTTTACTGACTTGCGCGTTATATACTTCAAATCAAATTCGGAGAGCAACAGCAGCCAACGAGCTAGCCTACCCGTAAGTGCTGGTTTCTCGAAGAGATATTTGATGGGATCCAAACGCGAAACCAACATTACAAAGTGGGCTAACAGGTAGTGCCGCAGCTTCTTGGTTGCCCATACCAAGGCCAAACAAGCCTTCTCCAGCGGCGTATAGCGGGTCTCGTAATCCAGCATCTTTTTGCTCAGATAGTAGATGGCTTTTTCCACTTTGTCTTCTGACTCCTGCGCGAGCATGCAGCCCATGGTGGTCTCAGTTACCGAAAGATACAGTATCAACGGTCTCCCCGGCTCTGGTGGCGACAACACGGGTGGGTTCTGTAGATACTCTTTGATCTGCTCAAAAGCTGCTTGACATCGGCCGTCCCATTGGAATTTCTTTCCTTTCTTCAAGAGACCAAAAAGTGGTTCACAAGTCAAGGTTAATTTAGAAATAAACCGTCTTATGAATTGCACTTTACCCAGAAAGCCTCGCACCTCCTTTTCAGTCCTCGGTGGTGACATTTCTAAGATGGCCTTGATTTTGGAAGGGTCGACTTCGATGCCCCTTTGTGTGATCAGAAACCCTAGCATCTTCCCTGCTGTAACACCAAACGTGCATTTCTGGGGATTCAGTCGCAGCCGAAACTCTTTGATCCTTTGAAAGAATTTTTGTAAGGCGGTGTAGTGGCCCTCTCTATCTTTGGACTTGACAATCATGTCGTCCACGTACACCTCGACCTCTTTATGGATCATATCATGCAATATTGTAGTTGCTGCCCGTTGATACGTAGCTCCAGCATTTTTCAACCCAAATGGCATTACTCTATAACAATATGTCCCCCACGGGGTAGTGAACGCAGTCTTCTCCCGGTCTTCGGGTGCCATCACTATCTGGTTATAGCCTGAGAAACCATCCATAAACGAAAGCAAGGCATGTCCTGCCGTGAAGTCCACCAATTCATCGATGTGCGGCAAAGGGAAGTCGTCTTTCGGACTGGCCCTGTTCAAATCTCTGAAGTCTACACAGACCCGAATTCTGCCGTCCTTCTTCGGCACTGGAACTATGTTGGCCAACCAAGTTGGATATTCAGATACCAGCAGGAACCCTGCGTCAATTTGCTTGGTGACCTCTTCCTTAATTTTGAGAGCCCAGTCCGGGCGAATCCTTCTGAGTTTCTGTTTGAGAGGGCGGGCCTCTGGATCAAGAGGGATCCGGTGCTGTACAATCTCAGGATCGATTCCAGGCATGTCTTCATAGGACCACGCGAAAACATCTTTGAAATCTTTTAATAAAGCGACTAAGCGCTCGCGCTCCTCTGAAGACAACGTGGACCCGATCTGGACCAGCCGTGGGTCCTTCTCAGTACCAACATTCACAGTAGTGATTTCATCCATTAAAGGTTTAACAAATCTTTCTTGCTCTTGATCAATTAGTCGTTGCAAAACTGGGGGAATTTCTTCCTCGCTGTTTTCATCAAAATTTTGAAAATCCTGATTTAAGCAATAAATCAAAGGCACAGAAAAATACTCGGAAACCACATCCACATCATTCTCATTAAATACTTCCAAGCCGTCAGATTCCTCTGTTACAACAGACTCAAAAGAAAACGAAAAAGACGACCTAGACAGGACTGTGGTATCCGGGTTATCACCCCCAGGAATACCGGACTCAGACTCAGTCGAGCTGGAATCTGATTCCGACGCAGAAGATTCGGTAGAATCAGATTCCGGCTCACTACCTGACCCGGAACTGCTAGATAAAAAGCCTTCTTCATATTTCCAGATGAGAGAAGGTGCGATAGATGCATCCAAAATCGGCGCTGGAAAGCCCGCAGCTATTTCATCTCCAATCACAGAAACCGAAGAGTTATCCCCCAAGCACTCTTGGCCGATCGGAGGATCTGATAGTAGACTCGCCAGTGCTACCCCCATTTCAAGCTCTGTGCCCTTAGGATCCACTGCTTCACATTGTTCAACCTCAGTTGGTGGGTCTGTCTGCGCTTCGGCAACGTCATCCCCAGATAATTGTATGTCGAAGAAGATTTCAAAACCAGGCACGCGCCTCCCTTCCGCGTTTTGCCATGGCTCCGGGAAGCCGCAGAATGGAAAATCTTCCCCCTCCCGGACGAAGCGTCCGTTTAGGGTACCCCAGATGGGCCTGTGCATTAAATCAAATGGCTTCCCGGCCTTCTTCGCTCTGGCCCTGCCGGCCATTTCTTTTCCTTTCCTTACCCAGTCTTCTTTGGTGGGCAGATAACCCAGTCCAAAGACGTGAGGGTTGTGTGGCACTTCGGCCAACACTGAGACGCCTTTCCGGCCGCTTCTCCCTAATCCCATCCCAGGGGTATGCTTTAGCTTGTTCATGAGGTATATGGATTGTGCACTAACATATATGCCCTCATTCGCAGCCATGACATTCTGCACCACTTGAGCCTCGGCCAAGGTGAACCCCGACAAAAACACATCCTCCGTGCCGTGCTCAATCTCCAAGACAGGTGTAGACACCTCCGGCGGCGGATGGATTGATGAATTCCCGAAAACTATCGCTACCCCTTTCCCGTGGGGGTACTTTAGCATCTGATGTAGAGTGGAAGAGACTGCTTTGACCTGGTGCAACCACGGTCGCCCCAAAAGTAGGTTAAAGGTTGCGGGAACGTCCAAGATATGAAATTCGATGCTGTGTTGTCCTGGACCAACCTTGGTTTGAATTTTAACAGTCCCCATCACTTCTCTGCTGGTATTATCGTATGCTCTGATCACTTGGGTAGTTGGGACGAAGTCCACGGGTTTCAACCCGATTGCATATGCCGTTCTGGTTGGGCAGACATTAATCGCAGACCCGGTATCAACAAGTACCACCGATATCCACTTATCTCTACATTCCACAGAAATATAGAGAGGTTTGTTATGGTTTGTACCCTCAGGCGGTAGCTCCTTGTCCGAAAAGGTTAATGCCGGGGAACCTCCTCCCGGAAAAACCAGCCCAACCAGCTGTTCAGGCGTGGTGTCTATGGAGAGTTTGGACTTGTCCATAGCAGATAGGACAGCTTCTCTGTGTACTCGTGATGCCATTAGCAGTCCCCAGATGGAGATGTCTGCTTGTATCTTCTTTAACTGTTTCAGCACAGCTTCATCCTCAATCTGTTTCTCCTTCTGTCTTCCCACTTCTCTATCCTTCCCGGATGCCTCGGGTTGGTCCAGGTGTGGGGGTTTGAAGTACCGCCCACTTCTTGTCATATGGTCAACCTCATCGAGGTACCAAGTATCATCCGGCTGGTTATTCCCCCAGTCTTCATCCGTGTGGGCAAGACACAAGTCGTCATCTTCCCACCACATTCCACTGGCAGCCAACAGACACCTGTCTGGCTCCAGTCCACTCGCACTCTCAGTGCTCTCTATCCATATACTCGCAGCATTGTCTGTCTTTGTGCACACAGCACTTTCAGTCCCCTCAGGGCCTTTAGCTTTTCTAATTCTCTCAGCCTCCTCAAACTTTCCTTGCTCCAGCTGCATCAGTGCAGTCGTTTGCTCAACAGTTCCTACATCCGTAATGCCCATGTCCTGAGCGGAATTCTCTACACCGACGCTCTCCGGCGATACAATTTGATTTTCGGCCGTTCCGGCCACAACTGATATTTCTGCCCCTGCCGGGCTCTGTTTTGATTGGGCTTCCCCCACTGCATCCGGTTGATCTTCGAGCCATCCCGTGGCCTCCTCTGATTCCTCATAATCATACCAATTAATTGACGCCTCCCCCAGTTCCTGGTCCTCGAGAAATTGCAAGTTAGCAAAGTCCTCCCCTGCAGTTGTCAGCTCATCTGCCCATAGCCCAGACCTATCCCCCCGGATCATGCATAGCTCTCCTGTCTCTGGCAATTCTACACTTAGCCCAATTCGGCTCGTCGATAGGATGTGCTTGCTTGGATCATAGGCTCCCCCAGCAAAATTCTGCCCAGTCCCAGATTCAATAGACTCAGTCTCTCCCAAAATCTGCCCTGCCCTGTCTTCGACGGTCACCACCATCGGTTCCGGTTGGGTTTTGGAGATGTCCACCATGCACAAGAAGTTAGTGCAATTGAGGAGGAACACCTCCGGCTTAGGTAAGTGGGTGGGCGTAATATAGATGCTAGGATCGTAAGGCGCGACCCCAGTCTGGATAAAGTTAATTCTTTTGGGAGGAGGAGCTTGGTTATGTGATGGGAGAGGGTTGGTTATGACATTGGGTTGATCAGGAGGCGCGATCACTTGTTTGTCAATAAGATCTTGGATCTCATGACGCAATCTGTAACAGCGGTCGGTGTCATGACCTTGTTGTTGGTGGTATGCACAGTATTTTGATGGGTCGTAAGAGGGGGGGAGTGGATTCGGTAATGGCTTTGGTTCTAGGGGTTTCAAATGATTCTTTCTGATCAGTATTCCTAGAACTTTAGTCAGAGGCATATATAGTGGGGTAAAGGTTCTTTGGCCTCGTGGTTGGAATCGGTTGTTGGCTTGTGTGTTGCTTCCGGACGCGCCGGAGAAGGGTGTGGCAGTCATAGGTCTTGGAGGGGGAGGGGGAGTGGTGGTGACCATACCAACTTCCGAGGCTCTCGTATTTGCAGCGCCACTCGGGCCCGCATTGTTGTTACGGTTAAAGGTCCTCCTCGGTTGTTCTCTGTCCTGGTCAAACAGACCTTGCCTCATAGCATCTTCTATTTGCACCCCCATATCATGTAAATCTGCGAAAGTAGGAAAGGGGACTACAATCATTCTCTGCATTAATTTCGGGTGGAGATTGCGCACAATCATCCGGATTTGATCTTTGTCAGTAGGCCTTAAAGTCATCGTTGACGCCTTTGCCCTCCATCGGATCACAAAGTCCGAGAAAGATTCCTTAGGCTCTTGCCTTGTCGTTTCCAGATCACGGGTTGTGATCTCGATTTGGGTGTTGTATGAATATTGTGTGACAAAGGCCTCAGCCATCTCATCCCAATTCTTCTTCACTTCATCTGGTAATCTTGCGTACCAATGGGAGGCCACACCTGACAGGGTTCGGCCGAATAGTGAGAGCTTCTGTGGTCGTGTAAGGCCTATTGGCCGCAAGACATCTGCAAACAATCAGATATGGACCATGGGGTCGCCAGTCCCGTCAAAACGGTCGATTTGTGGCATTTTGAACCTATCGGGGAGTGTTACGGCCTCCTCGGTATATCCATCTCCGATATCCGGCATAGCCTTGGCCCCTTGGGATTTCTTAAAGAGTTTCTCCAATTTGCTCAATTTCAGAGCCGTATGATCAACCTCGACCTCGGATGGAGAGTCCGGGTGATTGGATGTATGGACCTTGGACAGTTGTGGTGGAAGCGGGGGCGGAGCCGGCCCCGTTGGAAGACTCGTGTCCTCTTGTAAAATTTGGACAGTTGGTACAGTATTCTGGGTATTCGGAGGAATATTCTGAACAACAGGTGCCTGCTCAGGTATTGGGGCTCCTGCCGGAAGAGGGATTGTTTGTGAAGGAGACGTCGTATTTTGTTGTTGCAGTCTGGCGATCAGCTCAGCCTGCTGGGCCATGACTGTGGCCTGCTGTTTGGAGAATTCCGCTTGACGGGCGGCATCATCGTGCATTTGCTTCATACTCTCCTGCATCTGGCGCATCAAAGCCTCCATCCCTGATGTATTCGGTTGATCCATCTGTCTAACCGATATGTCTATTTCTACAGCAGTAATTGAGACCTCAGTCCTGTAGTCCTCTGATAAAGTAACCCACTGTTCTGACAATCTTTGTTCTGACGTACTGCGCCTTTTTGGCTTCCTTCTGGTAACAGGGGGTAGAGAACGGAACACTGGCTGTCCGTCGATTAGATCCTCAGATCGGTGGAGTCGACGACCTCGTGTCCAAGGTGCTTGGGGAATGCCTGTTGGGTTGGAAGCAATCGTGCTAAACTGACCTAGCAAAAGATAAATAAAGCGAAAAGGAAATAAATAAACAGATAAACGGACAGCAAAACAGCTTAAAATAAAATGCAAGACACACAGTCGGGCATAATCAACACACAGTCAATAAGCTGAAATACACACTGGCCTCGAACACGGATTATTATCCCTGTATCATTGTTCCCTGAAACAGAATCTGATATCCGCAGATAATTAATCCTCAAATACTGGCTGATGCCCGCAGGCTTGATACCCGTAATACAAAACGGATGCCCGCAGGCCTGATGTCGACAATACTGAACTGATGCCCGCAGGCCTGATACTGTCAATACTGAACCGTAGCCCGTAGGCTTGATACTCAAACTCATATACTGATCTGATGCCCGCAGGCCTGATACTGATAATTCTGAACTGAAGCCCGCAGGCTTGATGCCCAAACTCATATACTGATACATGCATTCCTGTAGAGACGCACTCTAAAGCACATAACAGATAAGTGAGAGCCAAAACACCCCTATGTTGGGGTAGGGTTTCCCTGTCCTATTGTGTCAGGAACTAGGGTTTCATTACGCACACAGCGGTTTCAAACAACCTATAAACGGGTAAGCAACCTGTCCTAATTTGGAATGGTCATTATGGATCCGAATATGCACTAGGTCGAATGGTCAAAAAGGGTGCCCCGGTAAAACCGGGGTTTGTGTTCCCATACTGGCAGAGCCCACAACCGGTCAGCCTTATGGTCATGCCTTGACAAGACAAGCCTCCGGCAAACCGTTCAGGAATAGCAGATGGCAAACACTGTGTCCTAGGCGCACCAATGCAAATGCAATGCAAAGAAACACACAAGTGTAGTCAAAAACAGATATCATGAGTTCGAGTCAAGCTCTCTAAATCCCCAGCAGAGTCGCCAGAAACTGTAACAAGCCCGCGGGGGACCTTGCTACAGCTCGGACTCGACTTTTGTAGTCACGGTTCTAAATCTGAACCAAAGAGTCCAAATCCGGCAAATCGTTTTAAGAAAACAGATTTTTGAAAGAAGTGCCAAACATGGACTGCTTTGCCAGATACAGAGTCGCCACCTAAATATTTTATTTTGGGAAATTTAGGAAACCCTGACTCGGTGCCAAAAGGCCACGTGTCCGTCATCACCAAAGTCGCCTCGGCTCGGGAACTTGGGTACGATTGGGGAAGGTCACTTCGTGAGCACCCCCGCTCGCCCGGTCATAGACCGGCCTCTACTAACCATGACATCAATTTTTGAAAACTTTGTATGTCCTTAAACCGGTTATTAGCCTAGGTTACTATGTGATGCTCACAACATATAAGTATAGACCGAGTCGCCCAATTTGGAACAAAACATTTCATGCTTGCTTTTGAAAAGGGTTTGCTACCCGCAGGTAGGCTTGAAACATTTGATGATTTATTCCAATTCAGATAACCCGACCTCCACCCACAGGCATTCAGGCAGTTATATCAGATAAGCACATAGCCTCATGGTAAGCATGCTATTTCATGGCAACATTCACACGCATGCAAGGATGCTAAAGCATAAAGCTTACAGGGTACTCCAAGCCAAAACAAAAACTGTATTAGAAACCATGCATGATCCTAAGTATACAGAAATGTCGAATGCAACACATGCAAAATGCAACTATAGCAGGCTCGGCTATTCTAAGATGGTATATGAAATATTACAACTATCATGTATTCAACTTTGAATTTGAAAGTACAATGCAGTTAGTATGATGCGCCGAGCCCGGTGCATGCAATACAGATGAATGAATGCAAACATGCTGTCATGCTGTATGCTAATTTAAATATGCCCTAATCTAACCATCATAAGCGGATAAATAAAAGGGAGAAAGACGTGGGGTTGGAAGACATACATCACACTCACGCACACTTATTACAGTTGTGCCCTCACTCGGAGGGTCCGAATAAATATACAGTCCAAATATTACAGTCCCCAAATAAAAGAATATTACAGTCCAAAAATATTACAAAATTCCAATTAATTAATGAATTAACTAGAAAGCAAATAAAACTGGCGTGCAAGCCAGGGACTGCCTTGCTTCTGATGGATGATGCATGTCCGGGTCGTCTTGCGCGGAAATCCACCGGAATGCCCCAATTAGCCTCTGTTTACACCTGTTCTTGAAATGCGTGCCAAGCCTCGAAAGGTTGCTGATTCTTCATTTTGCTGCAACAGAGAGCAGGAAAGGGGCATAGCAATGTATTTGCACAGATATATGCATGTCTCGATCCTCGTGCCACCAATCATGCATACCGAGGCATGATGGCCGAGGAGTCGAAATGCACAACTCAATATAGGATGAATGCACATGAGACTACAACTAAAACCTAACTCCATCATGGGTAATCCGGAGTGTCGGTGATTGGGGAATTGAGACACATTCCGTCACTCGGAGTACGAAATGTACCTCGTTTCCCATGCCCGGGCTAACTCCTATTCCGGACATAATGCAATATGCACGAAATGCAACTAAGATGCAATCCTAACATACACAATGCTATGAAAATGAGGTGTCTCGAAATGCGTGCACGCGGGCACGCAAATCAAGGCGATGATATGTGTCTCGAAATACGTGCACGCGGGCACGCAAACCGAGGCGATGATATGTGTCTTGAAATACGTGCACGCGGGCACGCAAACCGAGACGATGATATGGCATGGAAATGAGGTGCCTCGAAATACGTGCACATGGGCACGTAAACCGAGGCGACGACAGAATGCTATGAAAATGAGATGCCTCGAAATATGTGCACACGGGCACGCAAACCGAGGCAATGACAAAATGCGATGAAATGACATGAAAACATGATATGGGCTTATACCAACATGAGTGAGCCTCAGCCACACTCACATAGGATGCCGTCGGATAAAAATGGAGTGCCTCGAAATGCGTGCACACGGGCACGCAAACCGAGGCGATGGCAGAATGCGATGAAATGACATGGAAATGACAAATGGACTTATACCAACATGAGTGAACCTCAGCCACACTCACATCGGATGCCGGTGGCAGAAACTGAGGTGCCTCGAAATGCGTGCACACGGGCACGCAAACCGAGGCAATGCATACGCAATGCAAATGACATACAGAATACAATATGGACTTATACTAACATGAGAGAGCCTCAGCCGCACTCACATAAGATGCCGATGGCAGAAAATGAGGTGCCTCGAAATGCGTGCACACGGGCACGCAAACCGAGGCGATGCATACGCAATGCAAATGACATACAGAATGCAATATGGACTTATACTAACATGAGAGAGCCTCAGCCGCACTCACATAAGATGCCGATGGCAGAAAATGAGGTGCCTCGAAATGCGTGCACACAGGCACGCAAACCGAGGCGATGCATACGCAATGCAAATGACATACAGAATGCAATATGGACTTATACTAACATGAGAGAGCCTCAGCCGCACTCACATAAGATGCCGATGGCAGAAAATGAGGGTGCCTCGAAATGCGTGCACACGGGTACGCAAACCGAGGCAATGACAGAATATGATGAAATGACATGGAAATGACAAATGGACTTATACCAACATGAGTGAACCTCAGCCACACTCACATCGGATGCCGGTGGATAAAAACAGGGTGCCTCGAAATGCGTGCACACGGGCACGCAAACCGAGGCGATGCCAGAATATGATGAAATGACATGGAAATGACAAATGGACTTATACCAACATGAGTGAACCTCAGCCACACTCACATCGGATGCCGGTGGATAAAAACAGGGTGGCTCGAAATGCGTGCACACGGGCACGCAAACCGAGGCGATGCCAAAATGTGATGAAATGTGGCAAAAATGATATGCAAGCAAACTAATGGAATTTCAGCACTAAAATATGGGGGAAAACAGTCCCGAAATGAAACGAAATGACATGAAATGCAAGGAAATGTCCCGAAATGCAACATTAGGCACCCGAAATGGCCTATAGCCATGCCAAACATGCACAATATGGACATGCAATGCAAATACAGAAGCTAGACAGTCCCAAAAGATGCACTTTCACAGTTATAAACATGGCCAAACAGCAAATATAGGTAGGGAAAAATAGCATGCAAGAATACGGTATTTTCAAGAGGTAATGAAGCAAGTGATATAAACAAAACCCAAGCTGGAAAATTTCCTTCTACAACACTGAAGATGGACCAAAAATATGAACATTTACAGTATATGGAAGCCTCAAAATCAGTATACAAATATGCTAAAAATATGATGCAAAACAAGGCTCAAAAGGTGCCATAACATGAAGTATGCAAAATAATCACCAAAAAGCCAAAGACCCTTGATAAACTATGTAGAATGGACCAAAATAAGAACTTTTCCAGAACTGTAAAATGGCCAAAAACCTAATCATGGTAGGCTAACAAAACATGCAAGAAAACGAACCGAAAGTGAGATATAACATGAAGTGGCTTATGGAGGTCCCAAAACATGAAAGACCCTAAACAAAACATGAAGAATGGACCAAAACAAGGACCTTTTCAGAACTGTAAAATGGCCAAAAACCTAAGCATGGTAGGCTGCCATTGCATGTAAGAAAGGGGAAGAAAATAGGGGTATAACTACAAGTGACACATGGAGACACCAAACAATGTTGAGCCCTTCTCAAATATTGAAGAGGGGCTCAAAATAAGCCTTATATCAGTTTATAACATGCTCAAAAACAGATTGCTCATGGGCCAAAGATAGCATGCAAAATCATGACATACAAGATGATCAATGAAGCAAGTATATTATGGAGGGCTCAAACAGGGTTGAGCCCTTAATGAGAAGTGAAGATGAGCTCAAAATATGGCCCTTTTCAGTTAGGGCCGGAGCTTGAAACCAAAAATAAGAGGGGCTTAAAAATAGATCAAGAAAAAGGGTCAAAATGGTAAAAGTACTACTTACCCTTGAAGACTCAAGCTTTTGTTGCTTCTTGGATGGATTTGCAGCTTCTTTTGCCTTCTAGAAACCTTCCTTGCTGCTGGAAGTGAGGTGGTGGTGGTAGAGCTTGGTGGTGTAGAAGGAATGAAGGTTAGGGACTTAGGGTTTTTTTTGAAGAATTGAGAAGGAAGAAGATGGAGTTGGCTATGGAAGCTTGAAGGAGAGTTTTTCTAACCCTTACAAAGAAGGCCACCAGCTGGTTATAAGGGTTCAAAATGGGGTGTAAAGGTGGGGGAGAAGGAGGGCAAAACTCCCCCACAAAATATCCCCCGGATACAGAAAATATCTGGGGGATATTGCCCCACAGCTGGAAAGTGCACAGTGCAAAGAACACGGCCAGCCCATTACTTTTGCTGGAGGTGGCCGGCCGGCCACACCCCCTAGCCGGCCGGCTAGGGGTCAAAAGGGTCAAGGTGATTTTCTGGCCGGCCAGCTACTGGGGAGGTACCCCTATGTATGTACAACACAACCATGTGGTTGAAATTCCAAGAAAGTGGGCCCAAGGGGTTCAACAATGGCTCGGAAAGAGGGGGTCAAAAGGGTCAAGTTGACTTACTGGCCGGCCATGAACTTTTAGGGGCCTCTCAGATGTGTAGATCACAGATATGTGGTTCAAAGTTCAAGAAAAAAGGTCCAAGGGGTTCAACATTAGCCCGGAAGAAAGGGGTCAAAAGAGTCAGGTGACCTTAATGGCCGGCCACCAACTTTTAGAGGCCTCTCAGATGTATAGATCACAGATATGTGGTTGAAAGTTGGCAACACTAGCTCCAAGGTATTCAACATTAGCCCGGAAATGCGAAAAACGGGCGCCGGGAGGCTCCGGAAGAGAGATAACTGGTTGTTGCAACAATTGCTGGCCTCCCACCCTTCAGTGACCTTCCTTGTGATAAAACAGAGGTACCTGCCAAAAATGAACGAAAACCGTTGCAAAACGAAAGTTCCGGGGCCAAAACACGCAGTTCGGGGTCCCGAAAATGGGCTGTTAAGCACCGAAAATGGTATTCGACCTCGAAGTGGGTTTCTCAACCCCCAGTGTCCCTCAAAAGGGATGAAATAAGATGTATGCCAAAAATCAGAGCAAACGGAGATGGTTAGGCGGTCCCGAACCGAGGCACACGGCCAACGGTCCCGAAAACCGGGAACCGGACTCCGAAATGGGCAAAATGGCCTACGGCCACCAAATGTAGCCTACGGACATTTGAGAGACGGTCTACGGGACCTCTCCCTTCCCTCGGGAAAAGAAACAGAGAAAACCGAGTCTGGCTCGCAAACCGAGACAAGGCACAGAAAAGGGTTCGGAAGTCCGGAGGCAGGGCTCACGGCCGCGACTCTGAGACTTCTGAACGAGCACATTATGGAACATCACCAAGCGCTCAATCGGTGACGTCTGAGTGTTAAGGTCGGTCAAAAATGGGGTGTCTACAGCGACCCAGACAAAAGTTAGAGCAAGAGAAAAATACAAAAAAGAAAAAATGCAAAGAAAAGAAAAAAAAAAAAAAGAAAATCAAAAAAAGAAAAAAAGAAAAGAAAAGAAAAGAAAAAAAGAAAAATGAAAAGAAGCTCGCAAGGTCCAAAACCCGCATCGGGCGCCTTGGCAAAAGTTAGAGCCTAAAAAGGAGAGGTTAAATACCCGAGTGTACCTTAACCCCGAACTACGTAAGGCTTGATTCTCATCTTTGGGATACGTAGGCAACTTCATTCTGAAGTCCAGCCATAAAACACTCCAAATTCAACTGTGTCCATGTAATAGTTCTAGTCATCTTTGTCTTTTCTGTATCCGGGAGTTCGGTTGCAATCGTCGCTCTGAGGACTGATTACAATACACTACGGTGCCATTCAGACAAGGGGCAACTTTCCGTTGCCATTCGATGCGCTGCGGTGCCGTGCAAACAAGGGGCAACTTTCCGTTGCCATGTAGCTCTCTTCGAGCAAGGGGGCAATTTTCCTCCAAATCCGAGGTTGTGCGTCTCGAGAGTGGGTTCCGTGCTTGTTAAGCATTGGCCGTTTGCAAAAATAGTTTTTGAGAATTTTTACTGAAGCTGACTACTTTTCTCGAAAATTGTGCCATCTTTTCCAAAAACTGGACCATTTCTTGGACCCAAAAATGGAAAATTTTCAATGCTCATAGCCTGACTTGCATGATTTTCAAATCAAAAATCGAACAAGTATGTTAATCTAACTCTCATATTGGTCAAAATTGTTTTAGTAGAAAACCAAAACAAAAAATGGTCAAAATGACGAACTAGGGGCACAGTTGAGTCAGGCTTCCTGTCTTTCCCCCGTTGTCAATGCATCTGCCAGAAAGGGCACCTGCCAGAAAAGGGCACCTCTGAAGCTGACCGCAAAAGGGCAGAAGGCTCTCACATCCTCCACGCAACGAGGTATCAAGCCAAGTGCGAAGCACGAGCTGGAATGGATCATGATATTCCACTTCCTCATCTGGACAGATCTAACCACGTCCGAACCCCCCAGCAGGGCATCATCCACCAATGTTAGCTGCAGATTTGCTACACACCCAGTTGTAGCACAACCCCTCTATGGGAGAAACTTACTGTTGTGAACAAGAGTCTGGTAAAATACCAGGGGCAAGGGCCCACAATTTCCAGCTTATCCATCAACCACCCAGGGGAGGGATGAAAAATGAGAGATTAAAGAATAGAGAGAAGTGCGCTGAGAGAAAAAGCGAGAAAAGGGTTTTGAGAGAAAAACTGAGCTTGAGAGCCGAGTGATGTGAGAATCACAAATAAGAAAGGGTGGGAATAATACCCGGTGAAACAGGCTCCCTGTGAACGTCTGTGTGTCGTGTCTTTTGTTTTGTTTGTCTCGATTCTTGCTTTGAGTCGTCCCGAGCGTGTCTCGACGTGTTTAGGTTGTGTACCTTTTGTTTTCCGTTGTTGAGTCTTTCTCGCTGTGTTCAGTCGTAGGCTCAATACCTGGTCGAAAACTCATCTCTCAATTTCAAAAATAAATCGTTTTGTGCTCAGAGTGTTGTGCCATCCTTCATGTTTGTGCAAAACAAGATTCTTTTTTCCATAAAACTGCAGGGTCCACCCCCAATAAGTGTGAACGGTGAAACCAGGACCTATCTGAAGCTATGATAGTTCCAGACTGCAAAGCAAAGACAAAAGAGCGAAAATCGAAGTATCTGAGTTTGTGTCAACTTCAGAAAATTCCGTGATTGTACTCCGGACGTACCCCTTCAGGGCCTTGCCAATGCTCCGAAATATGAGTGTACCTCTACCTCAGGCGCAAGATCAATCCTGCTTCAAGGTTATGCACTCTTCCACTTACATTGTTATGCATCCACTTCACTTGCATTGTAATGCATTATACCTATCAAGTTTCTTCCTCAGTCATGCACGATATTGTATGCACGGTTAATTCAAAGAATTCCCGTTTTAAGGTCATTCACTTTTGTGTATCAATCACACACACTCACTTTAGTGTATCAATCACGCTTCAGTTACGCTCTCATTTATATAGTGTATCAATCACACTTCATTTGCCTTAGTGTATCAATCACACTTCACTCGCTTTGAGTATCTATCACCCACATTCTCATTTAGTGTATCAATCACACTCTCTTCACTTAGTGTATCAATCACATTTCTTTTATTTTGTGCATCTATCACACAAATTCTCATTTTGTATCTATCACGCACATATTCGCTTTTGTGTATCTATTGCACTCTCACTCAGTGTATCAATCACACTTCTTTTATTTTGTGTATCTATCACACACATTCTCGTTTTCTGTATCACACTTTCAGTGTATCAATCACACTTCATTGATTTAGTGTATCAATCACACTCTGTTCACATAGTGCATCTATCACACTTTGTGTTCATTTTCAGTATATCAATCATACTCTGTTCACATAGTGCATCTATCACACTTTGTGTTCGCTTTTAGTGTATCAATCACACTCTGTTCACTAAGTGCATCTATCACACTTCGTGTTCACTTTTAGTGTATCAATCACACTCTGTTCACATAGTGCATCTATCACACTTTGTGTTCGCTTTTAGTGTATCAATCACACTCTGTTCACTAAGTGCATCTATCACACTTCGTGTTCACTTTTAGTGTATCAATCACACTCTGTTCACATAGTGCATCTATCACACTTTGTGTTCACTTTTAGTGTATCAATCACACTCTGTTCACATAGTGCATCTATCACACTTCGTGTTCACTTTCAGTATATCAATCATACTTTGTTCACACTGTGCATCTATCACACTTTGTGTTCGCTTTTAGTGTATCAATTACACTCTGTTCACATGGTGCATCTATCACACTTTGTGTTCCCTTTTAGTATATCTATCATACTTGCTCACTAAGTGCATCTATCACACTTCGTGTTCGCTTTCAGTATATCTATCATACTTGTTCACTAAGTGCATCTATCACACTTCATGTTCGCTTTCAGTATATCTATCATACTTGTTCACTAGGTACATCTACCACGCTTTGTGTTCACCTTTAGTGTATCCATCACACTATGCTTACCTAGTGTATCCATCACACTCTCTTCACTTTTGTGTATCTAACGCACATGTTCGTGAGAATTGCATAATTCTCTTACATCCTTTCTGCATGAGATGTAGTTTGGTTCATGTCTACTTGTTGGCATAGCATTCGCTTAAAATGTTGCATTTATTTTGCATAATTGCTTCATCACAGCTACATTTGCGCTATTTTGCGCACCTCACTTGTACTTGTTAGTACATTGCATTGTTTTGAGTGCAAACTGGCTTCGCGTGGCGTATAAGTCCAATTATCAAAGTCTTCCTGCATATCATTTGCATCCTGCCCCTGAACTACGCTGGTTTGATTCCTTGCAAAGGGATACGTAGGCAGCCTGTGGGCACAACCATTTATTTATCGGTATTTTGTTTGTTTGTCCAAGTCTTCGGCCTTGTCAAAAATAAGTCGTCTCTGGGCTTTGACATTCACTCCCGTCATTGTTATGACTTTCGAGTTCTGTCAAAGAGGGGCAACTGTAGACACCCCATTTTTGACCGCCCTTAAGACTTGGGCACTACTGATGGTTTGCTCGGTGTTGAGAGATGTGCAGGGAAAAGAATCAGTTTCTTCGGCTAGAAGAGAGGCAAATCTTTCAAAACACTTTGTTTAGGGTTTTGGAGTTGAAGAAAAGAGGAAAGGAGAGGAGAAAACTAGTTTGGGAGAAGTTCGGCATGAATCCGGGTAGAAGCGAGTCGAACAGCCCTCGCTGAATCGGGCTTATCTGTCTGTACACTTGGAGTTTAGCTATGGGGCCACCACCATCGGAACGCTTACTTCCGGGGCTTCATTTTGCACTCAAGAATCTCCTAGAGCCAAGTCCGGGTGGGGGAGATATGATCAGTTGAAGTCGGGCATCTTCCCGGTTGGATCGAATCTGCGCGGCTTCACGAAAAAGGGCATAACTTTGTGCACAGGAGGAATTTTAATGCAAGGTTTGCGCCATTGGAAAGCTAACTTCCGGGGCTTCAATTTGGACACCAACCGGCAGTTTTTTGACATTGGAATCATCTATCGGCAATCTATTTTTCCGACCGGCAAAATATTATGCCGACCGGCACTTTATTTTGGCCGACGACCAAATTTTCTGGCCGGTTTGCACCATTTGCACTCTCCAAGCTTGGTGCATCCCAGCTGTGCTAGTTGGAATGCACCAGCACACTCCCCCGTGCATATATGTTGCTATTTTGAACCCTTGACCACCTTTGGACCCCTCTTTTGCACCCTTTGCTCAAGGCTTCTTGAGGAAGCCTTGACCCCTTATCTTGGCTTCCTCAAGAAGCCTACCAGCTGTCCAAGCTTCTCCAATAAGCCTTGACCTCCCCTTTAAACCCCTTTGACCCTTTGAAGCTTGTCTTAGAAGCTTAGTATTGCCTATATAAGGAAGCCATCCTCCTCCATTGTTTTGGTTCAGCAAAAACCAGACCTAATACATACATATAACATATCTATCACCCTCTCTCTCTATATCTCCCTCTCTCTCTACATTTGGGTGTGTTAGAGTGATCAAACACCCTTGTTCTTGGGCCATTTCTTCATCAACTCATAGCACAAGGCATCCAACGCCCATTCCAGCAGCTTGAGGCTGTTCTCCAGAGCTTAGGAGCACCTAAACTTGGTCCAAGAGGTGTTGGTTCATTGGTCTACAAAGGTGAGTCCTCTTCTTCCCTTTTCTAGCCTATTCTTGCATCATATCTAAACCATAGTTGCCTGCATCTTTGGGCTCCGACCCAAACTGTAACTCATCATATTTTGAGGTCCTCTTCATGTTTGATTGAGGACCTCTTGCTGTTTGAGGACAGTAGCTAGCACTTCCTTCATTAGCCCTCTTTATGCCATAATTTTGCATAATATTTTTGGCTTGTGTGTGATCTGTTTTGAGGCATGTTATAAACTGTGAAGTTGCTTATTTTGAGCCCTTCTTCAACATTGAAGAAGGGCTCAACACTATTTGGATACTCTATGTGCTACTTGCTTTGAAATCCATGTGTTAGCCCCGTTTTTGTATGCCATTTTAGCCCCATCTTTGCTTGTTGTTTGGCCATGTCATAAACTGTAAAAATGCTTGTCTCAGAGCTGTCTTGCTTCTGTCTTCATGCTCCATGTCCATATTATGCATGCTTTGTATAGCTGTAAGCCATTTCATGTGCCTAATTTTGCATTTCGGGATTCATTCCATGCGTTGAGTGTTGTTTCGTTATGTTTCGGGGCTGTTTTTCATCACCTATCACCTCTGAAATTCGCATGAAAATTGTCCATGTTTGTGCCTTTCAAATGCGTCGAAAAGTCGCTTCATTATGCTTAAGTCTTGGACCATGTATCTATGCATGTTTGCATGTCATTTGCCTCCATGCACTTAGCATTTTGGCCACTGTTTTGGGCCTAACTAGAGCTGCCTAATTCATGTTTAAGACCATCCTTTGCTTATTTGCATGCTCACCTTGCATGTTTGCTTGTATCGGCATGTTGCATCCTTAGCTCGTATGCCTAAGTTGCATTGCATCTTGCATGCATCACCTTGCCTCTTGAGATGAGTATGATAGAGGTTAGGCCTCCTTGTGTGTTTATTTGGCTTGCATGCATTTTGAAATTGAAGTTGCACACTTGATTCTTTGGGCCATCATGCATGGAAATGCGTGATTGGTGGTCCGAGAATCGGGGCACATCCTCCTTTGAGTCATTAACATGATAAGGAATGTGATTGGTGCATAAATTGTTTGAATTGCATTGCCATGCAAGATTTTGCCCTCTGCTGCTGTGAGTTGCAGGTTCTGCAGGAATTTATTGCCGGCCGGCAGTATTTAGTGCCGACCGGCAGTCAATCGATGGCCGGTGGATATATTTTGTGCCGGTGACTAAATGCTACTGCCGGTGGAAATTCTGCTCAGCCGATGATATCCCCCAGTGTCCTGAGAGGCATCCCTGAGACTTTGGCAGTTTTCAGAGGAGCAGAGCAGGGAAAACAGAGGCAAACTATGCATGGCAGTGCGATTCCGAGCCAGTCTCGAGCATGTGTTGCATCTGGCCCTCGCCTGGGCGGTTTACTGTTTTTTATTTAGTTTAGTTAATTTGTTAATTAATTGAGCAATTTGTAATATTTAATTAGCTTGCGTAGTTAATTAATTTGTATTATTATTTTGGTCCCTCCAAGCGAGGGCAAACTTGTAATAAGTGTGGGTGCGTGTGTGCATGTCTTCCAACCCCTACTTCTTTCTCCCTTTTATTTATCTGCTTATGATGGTAGACTAGGGCATATTTAAATTAGCATAACAGTATGATAGCATGCGTGCATCCATACATTTGTCCTACATGCACCGGGCTCGGCACATCATGCTAACTGCACTTGTATTTCAATCCCAAGTTGAGTACTTGTTAGTTGCAGCATTTCACATGCCATCTTTAGGATAGCCGAGCCTGTTTAGATTGCATCTTTGCATGTGTTGCATTAGCCATTTTAACATGAACTAGGATCATGCATATGATTACTAACTAGTTTCTGTTTTGGCTCGGAGTACTAGGTAAGCTTTTATGCTTTAGCATATCGCATGCGTGTGAATGTTGCCATGATAGCATGATTACCATGAGGCTAGCTGCTTATGTGATATAACTGCTTGAATGCCTGTGGATGAAGGTTGAATTACCTAAATTGGAATAATGCATTAAAACTGTGAGTTTTAAGCCCACTAGATAGTGGCAAAATCATCTTTTCTAAAAGCCCACTTGAGGGTGGCAAAATCTGCATTTTAGCCTACTTGCGAGTAACAAACCATTTTCAAAACAAACATGAAATGTTTTGTTCCAATTTGGGCGATTTGGTCTATACTTGTTTGCTGCGCGCATAACATAGTAATTCTAGGTTAATAACCGGAATAAAAACACATAAAGTTTTCAAAATCAGATATCACGGTTAGTAGAGGCCGGTCTTCGGACTGGGTGAAAGGGGGTGCTCATAGCTGACCTTCTCCGATCGTACCCAAGCTCCCGAGCCGAGACAACTCCGGTGATGACGGACATGTGGCCTTCGGCACCGAGTCAGGGTTTCCTAAATTCCCCCATTTTAAAAATATTTAGGTGGCGACTCTGTATCTGGCAAAGCAGTCCATGTTTGGCACTTCTTTCAAAAATCTGTTTTCTCAAAACGATTTGCCTGATTTGGACTCTTTGGTTCAGATTTAGAACCGTGACACAAATCGAGTCCGAACTGTAGCATGAGGCCCACGGGCGCGTCTACAATTTATTAATTTCTCCCAATCCCCATGCCTTTTTGGAGATTTGGTCAAAACACCCTCATAATTATTTAATCGTTTTATTTACTATTTTAATGGTTCTTCTTTACAATTATTTTTTTATTATGAAAAAAATATGATTGTAATTAGATAGCATAAAAATATTTGTGATTTGTATGATTGAAGTTATCTCATTTTTGATGTATTTGGTCTAGCCAAAAAAATAATAATAATAAAATTTGTATTTGGTTTAGCAATTTCTTCTTTTGTGTACTATTTTAATGGTTTTTTTAATGGTTCTTTGATTGAAGTTATCTTCTTTTGTGATTTGTAAAAAAAAAAAAATTATAATTTGATTTTTTTAATATGATTGAAGTTAGATAAATATAAACACTCACAAAGAGAAAAATGTGATAGTGATTAGTTCAATATATATATTTTTTTAATGTGATTGTAGTTAGTTCAATAATTCTTTTTTTTTTAATGAGATTGTATTATAATTAGTTTAATGGTTCTTTTTTTTCATTTTTTTTTTATTATGAGAAAAATGTGATGTGATTGTAGTTTGTTCAATGGTTCTATTTTTTAATGTGATTGTATTATAGTTAGTTCAATGGTTCTTTTTTTTTATTTACTTTTTTTTATTATGAGAAAAATGTGATGTGATTGTAGTTTGTTCAATGATTTTTTTTAATGTGATTTAATTGTTTTATTTGCTGTTTTAATGGTTATTCTTTACAATAATTTTTTTTTATTATGAAAAAAAATATAATTGTAGTTAGATAGCATAAAAATATTTGTGATTTGTATGATTGAAGTTATCTCCTTTTTTGATTTGTATTTGGTCTAGCTAAAAAAAATTATAATTTGATTTTTTAATATGATTGAAATTAGATAAATATAAACACTCACAAAGAGAAAAATGTGATTGTAGTTAATTCAACGGTTCTTTTTTTTAATGTGATTATAGTTAGTTCAATGGTTCTTTTTTTTTTAATGTGATTGTATTGTAATTAGTTTAATGGTACTTTTTTTTTCATTTATTTTTTTATTATGAGAAAAATGTGATATGATTGTAGTTTGTTCAATGGTTCTTTTTTTTAATGTGATTGTATTGTAGTTAGTTCAATGGTTCTTTTTTTTCATTTATTTTTTTTATTATGAGAAAAATGTTATGTGATTGTAGTTTGTTCAATGATTTTTTTTTAATGTGAGTTAATCGTTTTATTTACTACTTTAATGGGTCTTCTTTAAAATTATTTTTTTATTATGAAAAAAATATGATTGTAGTTAGATAGCATAAAAATATTTGTGATTTGTATGATTGAAGTTATCTCATTTTTTTATTTATATTTGGTCTAGCCAAAAAAAAAAATTATAATTTAATTTTTTAATATGATTGGAGTTAGATAAATATAAACACTCACCAAGAGAAAAATGTGATTGTTGTTAGTTCAACGGTTATTTTTTTAAAATGTAGATTGGTCAGAAGAATATCTATACATTTCATAAGGTTAAAAAAAAAATTGTAAGTATAACATTTTTACTTTATAACATTTTATAAATACATAATATATGTATTGCTTATTAATTATAATGCTAAGCCTTCGTTTGACAATGGCTTTTTTAGTTGGATTTTTGTCTTTTTTTACTTTTTTAGCCTGGGACTTTTTTGTTTGTTTGGTATTCTTGATTGGCTTTTTTGGCTTTTTATCTTTGGAATAGTGAAATTTTTTTTTTGTCTTTTTGTGATTTTTGGCTTTCTGTGATTTTTTGATTTTTTTTGTCTTTTTGTGATTATTTAGCCAAATATGATAACCAAACACCACCTAACTATCATGTCGACAATGCAGGAATGCTGATGGAATGCCCACAATAATTTAGATTTTAGTTATTTTTTTGTTTTACTTATTCAGTGAATTTCGAAAAAATGTAATAAATTCTTATTTTTATTACTTTAATTATGCAATGTCAATATTTTCTTTTAAAATTACATATATTTTATGCTAACAATATATAAATATGTTTGACATAATATAAATAGTTTTTTTTTTTAAAAAAATTTAATCCCGTGCATACCACGGGTGATATGCTAGTACTATATATTAAGTAAAATGGGGGGTTTTTAACCCACAAACTTTGTGGGAGCTCCAATATCCCAATCCTAATTTTCTAGTTTTTTGATTTAAAAAAAAACCTCAGCATTTATTAATTTCTTTCAATCCCTATGCCTTTTGGGAGATTTGGTCAAAACTCCCTCATAATTAAACTTTAATGCATTAAAGACCAGCATAAACAAAATTCCTTAAAAATTTCAACACATCTATCTATCTATATTATATTATCTATATCTATATCTATATCTATATATCTATGTATCTATCT
The DNA here is from genome assembly GCF_055761805.1 of Camellia sinensis. Classification (NCBI taxonomy): domain Eukaryota; kingdom Viridiplantae; phylum Streptophyta; class Magnoliopsida; order Ericales; family Theaceae; genus Camellia; species Camellia sinensis. The sequence continues at coordinate 70,814,056 of NC_138972.1, forward strand.
ATATCTATATATCTATCTATCTATCTATCTCTACTATATATTAAGTAAAAAGGGGTTTTAATCTCAAGTCTTGTGAGAGCTCCAATCTCCCAATCTAAATTTCCTGATTTTTTGATTTTACAAAAAAAAAATTTCTTAACATTTATTAATTTCTCCCAACTCCCAAGTCTTACCATTATAATAACACTTTAATGCATTAAGAACAAGCATAAAAAAAATTCTTGTTTTACTTATTCAGTGAATTTCGAAAAAATGTAATAAATTCTTATTTTTATTACTTTATTTATGCAATGTCAACATTTCTTTTAAAATTACATATATTTTATGCTAACAATATATAAATATGTTTGACATAATATAAATAGTTTTTTTTAAAAAAAAATTTAATCTCGTGCATAGCACGGGTGATATGCTAGTACTATATATTAAGTAAAAGGGGGTTTTTAACCCACAAGCTTTGTGGGAGCTCCAATATCCCAATCCTAATTTTCTAATTTTTTGATTTAAAAAAAAAACCTCAGCATTTATTTATTTCTTCCAATTCCTATGCCTTTTGGGAGATTTGGTCAAAAGTCTCTCATAATTAAACTTTAATGCATTAAAGACCAGCATAAATAAAATTCCTTGAAAATTTCAACACATCTATCTATCTATATTATATTATCTATATCTATATCTATATCTATATCTATATCTATATCTATGTATCTATCTATATCTATATATCAATCTATCTATACTATATATTAAGCAAAAAGAGGTTTTTAACCCACAAGTCTTGTGGGAGCTCCAATATCTCAATCCTAATTTTCTAATTTTTTGATTTAAAAAAAAAACTCAGCATTTATTAATTTCTCTCAATCCCCATGCCTTTTGGGAGATTTGGTCAAAACCCCCTCATAATTATTTAATCGTTTTATTTACTATTTTAATGGTTCTTCTTTACAATTATTTTTTTTATTATGAAAAAAATATGATTGTAATTATGTAGCATAAAAATATTTGTGATTTTATGATTGAAGTTATCTCATTTTTTGATGTATTTGGTCTAGCCAAAAAAAAAAAATTATAATTTGTATTTGGTTTAGCAATTTCTTCTTTTGTGTACTATTTTAATAGTTCTTTTAATGGTTCATTTGAATGAAGTTATCTCCTTTTGTGATTTGTAAAAAAAAAAAAATTATAATTTGATTTTTTAATATGATTGAAGTTAGATAAATATAAATACTCACAAAGAGGAAAATGTGATTGTAATTAGTTCAACAGTTTTTTTTCTTTTTAATGTGATTGTAGTTAGTTCAATGATTCTTTTTTTTTTTTAATGAGATTGTATTGTAATTAGTTTAGTGGTTCTTTTTTTTCATTTTTTTTTATTATGAGAAAAATGTGATGTGATTGTAGTTTGTTCAATGATTCTATTTTTTAATGTGATTGTATTATAGTTAGTTCCATGGTTCTTTTTATTTTTCATTTACTTTTTTTTATTATGAGAAAAATGTGATGTGATTGTAGTGTGTTCAATAATTTTTTTTTAATATGATTTAATTGTTTTATTTACTGTTTTAATGGTTCTTCTTTACAATTATTTTTTTTATTATGAAAAAAATATGATTGTAGTTAGATAGCATAAAAATATTTGTGAATTGTATTATTGAAGTTATCTCATTTTTTGATTTGTATTTGGTCTAGCTAAAAAAAAAATTATAATTTGATTTTTTGATATGATTGAAGTTAGATAAATATAAACACTCACAAAGAGAAAAATGTGATTGTAGTTAGTTCAACGGTTTTTTTTTTTAATGTGATTATAATTAGTTCAATGGTTCTTTTTTTTTTAATGTGATTGTATTGTAATTAGTTTAATGGTTCTTTTTTTCATTTATTTTTTTTATTATGGGAAAAATGTGATATGATTGTAGTTTGTTCAATGGTTCTTTTTTTTAATGTGATTGTATTGTAGTTAGTTCAATGGTTCTTTTTTTTCATTTAATTTTTTATTATGAGAAAAATGTGATGTGATTGTAGTTTGTTCAATAGTTTTTTTTTTAACATGATTTAATCGTTTTATTTACTGTTTTAATGGTTCTTCTTTATAATTATTTTTTTATTATGAAAAAAATATGATTGTAGTTAGATAGCATAAAAATATTTGTGATTTGTATGATTGAAGTTATCTCATTTTTTTTATTTGTATTTGGTCTAGCCAAAAAAAAATTATAATTTGATTTTTTAATATGATTGGAGTTAGATAATTATAAACACTCACAAAGAGAAAAATGTGATTGTAGTTAGTTCAACTGTTATTTTTTTAAATATAGATTGGTCAGAAGAATGTCTATACATTTCAGAAGGTTAAAAAAAAAATATATGTAAGTATAACATTTTTGCTTTATAGCATTTTATAAATACATAATATATGTATTGTTCATTAATTATAATACTAAGTCTTTGTTTGGCAATGACTTTTTTAGTTGGCTTTTTGACTTTTTTAGCCTGAAACTTTTTTGTTCGTTTGGTATTCTTGATTGGATTTTTGGCTTTTTAGCTTTGGAATAGTGAATTTTTTTTTTGTCTTTTTGTGATTTTTGGCTTTCTGTGATTTTTTAATTTTTTTTTTGTCTTTTTGTGATTATTTAGCCAAATATGATAACCAAACACCACCTAACTAGCTTGTTGACAATGCAGGAATGCTGATGGAATGCTTACAACAATTTAGATTTTAGTTATTTTTTTGTTTTACTTATTCAGTGAATTTCGAACAAATGTAATAAATTCTTATTTTTATTATTTTAATTATGCAATGTCAACATTTTCTTTTAAAATTACATATATTTTATGCTAACAATTTATAAATATGTTTGACATAATATAAATAGTTTTTCTTTTTTTTTTTTAAATTTAATCCCGTGCATAGCACGGGTGATATGCTAGTCTATACTATATATTAAGCAAAATGGGGTTTTTAACCCCAAGGCATATGGGAGCTCCAATCTCCTAATCCTAATTTTCTAATTTTTTGATTTAAAAAAAAAACCTCAGCATTTATTGACTTTTCCCAACCCAACCTCAGCATTTATTGACTTTTTCCAACCCACAATCCCTTTTGACTTCTCTCATAATTATTGCAACACCCTTTTCAATTTCTTCCATACACTATGGTTACACAAAAAAAAAAAAAAAAAAAAGATATATAGATCTCAAAATAATATAACATCTAAATTTGAATTATGATTTAATAATATAATTATGTATTTTTTTTTATGTATATCTATCAAAATTTTAAATCACTTAATGGGACAAATTAATCAATTTTTCAAAATTATTGATTTTTAATTTACAAAATAGATTAAAAAAAACTATTGGCTGATTTATTTATTTAATAGCAAAAATATTTCATAATCTCTCCCTCCTAATCTCTCTCACAAATTTTCAAAAAATAAAATAAAACTTGCATTCATTTTCTCTTCCCCAAAAAATCAGATAGTATTTTTTATTAAAGTTGTAGATATCTACCTATATTTTATATATCATATTATAACATAACAAAAAAAACTAAAAAACTAAAAAAATAATCTTTAAAGTTTATATAAATAAACTTCAAATCAATAAAACTCACATGTCTATCACATATCTAACTCACATCATAACTTATCTAAATAATAATAATTAAAAACAAATGGAAACCACAGATAAATTAAATTTAAAAAAAAAAAAGATGCCCACAACTCTATCTTAAATAAATTGAAAAAAAAAATACCCGAATAGAAACCACACAAAAATAAAAATAAAAATAAAAAGATATATCCATTTATCTATCTATCTATCTATACTATATATTAAGCAAAATGAGGTTTTTAACCCAAAGCCTTGTGAGAGCTCCAATCTCCCAATCTAAATTTCCTGATTTTTTGATTTAAAAAAAAAATCTTAGCATTTATTAACTTCTCCCCAACTCCCAAGTCTTACCCTCATAATAACACTTTAATGCATTGAGAACAAGCATAAAAAAAATTCTTTGAAATCCAACACATATAAATTCCTTGAAAAGTCCCAACACATATGATTATTATCCCTCATAATAACACTTTAATGCATTAAGAACAAGCATAAAAAAAATTTCTTGAAAAGTCCAACAGATCTATCTATATCTATACTATATATTAAGCAAAGGGAGATTTTTAACCCCAAAGTCTGTGGGAGCTTCAATATCCCAATATGAATTTTATTAATTTTTTATTATAAAAAAAAAAAAACTCAGCATTTATTAACTTTTTTCAATCCACATGTCTTTCCACATACCAGCATTTATTGATTTAGTCAAAATCCCCTGATCAACATTTAAAATCCCCTCATACAAATAATTATAGATACAATCTGTGTATAGTTACTGCAGTATCCTTTTCAACTTCTCTCATACACTATGGTTAGTGATAAGATTGTTAAATTATTTTTATAAAAAATCTTAAAAAACATAATTTATATATTAAAAAAATCTAAAATAAATATAATTATTTATAATTATCCCGTGCATAGCACGGGTGATAGGCTAGTAATTATAGATACAACCCGTACATAGTTACTGCAGTACCCTTTTCAACTTCTCCCATGCACTATGGTTAATGATAAGATTGTTAAATTATTTTTATAAAAAATCTTAGAAAACATAATTCACATTTTAAAAAAAATGTAAAACAAATATAAATATTTATAATTATTCCGTCCATAGCACGGGTATAAATAATTCACATATATAGATAATTGTAAACACAATTCGTGCATGGAAGCTCCAATATTCCAATTTGAATTTTCTAAATTTTTTATTAAAAAAAAAAACTCAGCATTTATTGATTTTGTCAAAATCCCCTGATCAGCATTTACTAACTTTTTTCAATCTACATGTCTTTCCACATGGCTGCATTTATTGATTTGGTCAAAATTTACTAATTAGTATTTAAAATCCCCTCATACAAATAATTATAGCTACAACCCGTGCATAATTATTGCAGTACCCGTTTCAACTTCTCCCATACACTATGGTTAGTGATAAGATTGTTAAATTATTTTTATAAAAAATCTTAAAAAACATAATTTATATATTAAAAAAAATCTAAAACAAATATAAATATCTATAATTATCCCGTGCATAGCACGGGTGATAGGCTAGTATTATATATTAAGAAAAGAGAGTTTTTAACCCCAAGCCTTGTGGGAACTCCAATTTTCCAATCTAAATTTCTTGGTTTTTTGATTTAAAAAAAAAATCTTAGCATTTATTAACTTCTCCCAACCCCCAAGTCTTACACTCATAATAATACTTTAATGCATTAAGTACAAGCATGAAAAAATTTTTGAAATCCAACACATATAAATTCCTTGAAAAGTCCCAACACATATAATTATTATCCCTCATAATAACACTTTAATGCATTAAGAACAAACATTAAAACAAAAATTCTTGAAAAGTCCAACACATATGATTATTATCAAAATATTAAACTTTAATATAATATAAAAAAGAAAAAAAAGAAGACATTTTTTTAAAAAAAAAGACATTTAAAAATCGCAATTCACATATATAGATAATTGTAAATATTAAACTTTAATGTAATATAAAAAAGAAAAAAAAGAAGACATTTTTTTAAAAAAAAAGACATTTAAAAATCGCAATTCACATATATAGATAATTGTAAATATATTGAGGAACTTTAATATAATATGAAAAAGGAAAAAAAGAAGACATTTTTTTTTATAAAAAAAAAGACATTTGAAAATTGCAATTCACATATATAGATAATTGTAAATATATTGAGGAAAATGGGGTTTCTAAACCCCAAGCCTTGTGAGAGCTCCAATATCTCAATCTTAATTTTCTAAATTTTTTATTTAAAAAAAAAAACTCAGCATTTATCGATTTAGTCAAAATCTCCTGATCAACATTTATTAACTTTTTTCAATCTACATGCCTGCATTTATTGATTTGTTCAAAATACCTGATTAGAATATAATATAATAAAAAAAAGAAGACATTTAATTCCTTGAAAAATCCAACACATATGATTATTATCAAAATATTAAATTTTAATATAATATAAAAAAGGAAAAAAAGAAGACATTTAAAAATCGCAATTCACATATATAGATAATTGTAAATATATTGAGGAAAATGGGGTTTCTAAACCCCAAGCTTTGTGAGAGCTCCAATATCTCAATCTTAATTTTCTAAATTTTTGATTTAAAAAAAAAAACTCAGCATTTATCGATTTGGTCAAAATCCCCTTATCAGCATTTATTAACTTTTTTCAATCTACATGCCTGCATTTATTGATTTGGTCAAAATACCTGATTAGCATTTAAAATCCCCTCATACAAATAATTATAGATACAGCCTATGCATAGTTACTGCAGTAGCCTTTTTAATTTCTCCTGTACACTATGATTAGTGATAAGATTGTTAAATTATTTTTATAAAAAATCTTTAAAAAATATAATTTATATATTAAAAAAATTAAAACAAATAAAAATATCTATAAATATCCCGTGCATAGCACGGGTGATAGGCTAGTCTATACTATATATTAAGCAAAAAGGGGTTTTTAACCCTCAAGGCATGTGGGAGCTCTAATATATCAATCCTAATTTTCTAATTTTTAATTTTTCTTAAAAAAAAAAATTAACCCCAGCATTTATTAACTTCTCTCAACCCATAAGACTTTTTAACTTCTCTCATAATTATTGTAGTACTTTTTTTAAAACAAATAATTTGTATATTAAAAAAAATTTAAAACAAATATAAATATCTATATCTATCTATTTATTTATATCTATCTCTAATCCACAAGTTTTATGGAAGTTCTAATATCTGAACCTTAAAAAAATTTAAAACAAATATAAATATCTATATCTATATCTATCTATTTATTTATATCTATCTCTAATCCACAAGTTTTGTGGGAAATCTATACTATATATTAAGCAAATTGAGGTTTTTAGTCCCAAGCTTTGTGGGAGCTCTAATCTCCCAATCTAAATTTTTTAATTTTTTGATTTAAAAAAAAAAAGAAAAATCTTAGCATTTATTAACTTCTCCCAACTTTCAAGTTTTACCCTTATAATAACACTTTAATGCATTAAGAATAAACATAAAAAAAATTCTTTGAAATCCAACACATGAATTTTTTGAAAAGTCCAATACATATGATTATTATCCCTCATAATAACACTTTAATGCATTAAGAACAAACATAAAAAAATTTCTTGAAAAGTCCAACGCATATGATTATTATTAAAATATTAAACTTTAATATAATATAATAATAAAAAAAAGACATTTAATTCCTTGAAAAGTCCAACACATATGATTATTATCAAAATATTAAATTTTAATATAATATAAAAAAGAAAAAAAAGAAAACATTTAAAAAAGAAGAAGAAAACATTTAAAAATAACAATTCACATATATAGATAATTGTAAACACAATCCGTGCATAGCACGGGCGATATGCTAGTATTATATAAGGAAAATGGGACTTCTAACTCACAAGCCTTGTGGCAGCTTCAATATCTCAATCTTAATTTTCTAATTTTTTTATTTTTCTAAAAAAAAAATCTTAACACTTATTGACTTCTCCTAAGTCTTTTTGACTTCTCCCATATACATCATTTTCAACTTCTCCCATACCTATTTAATTATTTTGGAAATAATAATAATCCTTTAATTTACAGATTTCAAATAGAAAGATAATAAAAATATTTCATAATCTCTCCATCCTAATTTCTTTCGTCGATTTCCAAAAGAAAATATTAAAACTTATCTTCTTTCTCTCTCCCTCAAAAGCATTAGATAATATTTTTCATGAGAGTTGTGTGTATCTATCTATATCTTATATATAACATAAAAAAATAAAAAATCTGATATATAAACAAATAAAATTAATAAATATGATTTTGATTTATTCAGTTAAATTCTTTCTTTTTCCTCTCAATATCCAATTTTAAATTTTAAATTTTAAATTTTAAAAATCTTTAAAATCTATCTAAACAAATCTAATTTGAAAAAATCTCACACCATCATACTTTAAATCAATAAAACTTACATGTCTATCACATATCTAACTCACATCATAACTGACCTAAATAATAATAATTAAAAACAAATAGAAACCATAGATAAATTAAATTCAAAAAAATAGAAACCCACAACTCCATCTTAATAAATTAAAGGGAAAATTAGTCTAGGGTCCCTCTCCCACTTTTTATAATGGAAGAGATCCACAAAATTATGTTTTGATGTCTAAAATCCCTAAACATATATCAGAGAAATTTAACTCTTTGTCTCTACTCTACTCTCTCTCTCTCTTCTCCTCTCACCCACTGTCTTCTAGATCCAAGGCAACAAGCTCTGCTCCTCCACCCTCCTCTACGACCTCTTTCTCAACACCTTCTCCTCCGACTCCTCCCTCTGCTCCGCCACCGTCGCAAACCTCCGCGCCGCCCGGATCCGCGACCCGGCCTGCCTCTCATTCTCCAATGGCGCACTCTAGCAACCTCCCCTGCGACGGAGACGGCATTTGCATGATCTGCAAGAAGAAGTCGGTGGAGGACGAGACCATCACCTGCAAGACATGCGTCACACCTTGGCACGTCACTTGTCTCTCTACTCCCCCTTAAACCCTAGCCGATACTGTCCAGTGGGAGTGCCCCGATTGCTCCATCATCGCTGATCCTAATCTCATCGACAAGCCAGCCGCTGGATCTGAATCCTCCGAGGATCTGATCACGGCGATTCGAGCGATTGTGTCCGATCAGTCCTTGACTGTGCAAGAGAAGGCTAAGTGAAGGCAATAGCTCATGAGCAGAGGCCCCAAGAATTTCTCAAATTTCTCTGGATTCAACCCAGAGAAAATTCATATTTCTCTGGGTTTATTTTGACCGATTTTAACTGATAATTCAATGCTTCAAAAGTATTAATCAAAGTATAAGACTTTTTTGTATTCAAACTATGCAGGACAATAGTTATTTTGGATCTTGATGCATTGGATTCAATAGAATTGTTGTTTTGAACTGTCATAATTATGTTATAGCAGTTGTATACTTCAATGGAGATGTCATTGAACTTGTTAAATTTTGCCATTGCTATTAAACGTTTGATGTATTTTATAGATGAGAGAATTTTCCTGAATAGATACACAAATTTTCTCTCCACAATTTTCTCTAAATTTCTTTGGTACTCAGAGAAATTTCAATTTTATCTGGTTTGAATCCAGAGAATTTCTCTGGAGAGAAGTTCAATTTTCTCTGGAGAGAATTTCTCTGGGACTGAAATTTCTCTGGATTGATGTTGAGGGACCTTAGACATCATGAAAATATTTGATATCCTTTATACTATAAAATCATAATATCAGGGACCTTAAAAAAAATACCCCTAAATTAAACCACACAAAAATAAAAAAAGATAATAATTTCGATATGGATCTCAAAAAGATATGACAATATCTAAATTTGAATTATGATTTGATAATATAATTACCTATTTGTTTTATGTATATCTATCAAACTTTTAAATCACTTAATGGGACAAATTAATCAATTTTCAAGTCGTATTTAAAGAATAATCTGATTACTCATTCTAACTCCTAGATTTCGCGGGTACTGGCGGAGGAGCTGATAGATTAGGCAGGACGAGATCTAAGTTGTTGGGGGTAATATTTTACCATTCCATAAATTTATTTGTTTTTTAATTCTTTTTTCCTGTATGATTCTTTTTCTATGTTGTTGGTTTGGTTTTGGTTTCGGTTTTGGTTTTAGTGAGATTTATGTGTTTGTTTACAGGCTTACATGGTAGAGAAGAATTATTGGTGATGATGGTTGCAGTCGAAGTATTTATGCCCATTCTGTGCCAATGATTTTGATCGGATTTTGTTTTGTTTAATGAAAATCATAAAATTGAAGTTTGAAAGAAAAAAAAAAACGGGTATCAGATTTTTTAATTTTTATTGCCATTTTATTTTATAGAAAATGTGAAAATTTATTGAAAATTCAAGATTGTACTATAACATTAGATTTTTGTATAACTGGGTAAATTTAAAACTTTTAAATATCATTGTATTTTTTATTTTTTATTCTCTTTCTATCCTATTATACCATTACTGTTATTTGTTAGTTTGTTAATCATAATTTAATTAATTAAAAATGAAAGCTTAGTATAATTTTTCATATATATTAATTAATTTGTTACCGTTATATTTGTATATAAAAGCATAATATATAGGAATAATATATAAATATAATTTCTATTTTTTATGTGATTAAAATAGTGTATAGAGGAGTTAGATGGCTTCTTTTATCCCCAAAAAACTCAATCTATTTTTTTTATACTTTTTATTTTTTAAATAGAAACATGAGTTGTTTATGTCCACAAAACAAAATTAATAAACACATATCCAAAAGCTACACATTTTTTTTCTTTTTCTTTTATTTTTTTTATTTTTTTTAATAGGTAGGATATTTACAAATGAAAAATATTTGACACCTCAAAATACTTTCACTATTTCAACCAACCACATACTCAAACTTTCACTATTTCAAGATGTTATTTCACTATAATTCCAATTAAGAGAATCTTCAATCCTTAATTTTTTTGTCAAATTATAATTTGATAAAACTTAAAAAGGATGAAGCGTTGGAAATTATTGTTTTTTCCATCAAAATTGATGAAAAGAAAAAAAATTGGGATAAGAATGAAAGTTCTTTTAAAAATTGATAAAAATATTAATGAAAATGTTAAAGTAATTCATATCAAGTCAAAAATTTTATTCAAATTTAAAATCAAACTAGATAAAAAAAAATTAAAAAAATGATGAAAGGTTAAAAATATTCTAAAACTTTCTTATTCTTAAATACTAGAAATCCGTGTGCATATTATATTCATATTGTATTTTAAATTTTGAAATTAAAACCAAATAAATGTAACTTAAATTATTGGATAAATAATAGAAATATCATATCAATTATTGTTAAATATCACTTCACTTCACATTTAATAATAAAATTGTATATTTGTCTTAATTATAACTTTTAAATTTGTATATTTTCATAATAAGAAGAGGTATATCATAACTCATATAGCGTCATGTAATTAGGTTTAACTTTTTTTTATTACAAATTATCAAAATTACACCAAATAGATTTATATATATATTTAATTTTTTTAAACTAATAATTTAAAAAGTTATAAACATAAAAATTAACTTATAAATTTTATATATACTACAAAACAAAATATTAAATTACTTCAACATATTTATAATGATTTTTTTTTTTTAATTTATAAAATCTTATGCATGGCATTGGTTAGCCCTAGTCACTGAGAATGAGAAATTTCTTTTAGTTTATAACAACTCTCCCTCTGAAAAGTGGCTGAATTCACAATTTTGTTTTTGTTTAACTTGGAAATTTTAAAAACAGTTTTGAGTTTACAATCAATATTTTGTTAAAAATTTTCGTCAATTTTTTTAGTATTTTAATATATATATATATATATATGTTTTAAATTTACTTAATTTGGATACACTTTAAAAGTTAAAAAAAAAAATTGCAAAAATATTTTAAAAATTCATTAAATATAACAAAATACGATTGAATTTTGTATTTTTTTGTATTCACTGAATTTTTCCAAGATTTTTGCACAAATTTCTTACTTTTTAAGTGGTATCTAGATTAAGTGAATGTAAAAATTAAAAAAAAAATTAATTAAAATAATAAAAAAATTAGCTAAAAATTAAAAAAAAATACAAATTAAAAACTCAAAAAATTATTTTTAAAAATTTCCAAACTAAACAGAGTGTCACTAAATTAGCCTTTTTCTCTTCGTTTATTAAACAAAATTGAACAGATGTTGGGGGTATTAATTTGATTTTTTCGAATGTACGATTTATGTTAAAAAATTACGGGTAAATTACGTCAACACCCTTGAGGTTTATGAATAATATAAATTCTTTCTTCATATTCGGAAAATTACACGGACCCTATCAGAGTTGGCCTTATAATAGACCTAACAGAAAAAGTAAAAGTACCTAATTATCCCTACAATACAAAATTAAAATTACGTTCATGCCCTCTTCTTTTTCCTCTTTCCAATCAACGACACTCTTCCACTCCTCTGATGTAAATATCAAATATCTTGTTGCATCAGTACCCACCATTGTTGAAGAAAGACAAAGAGCAACCCATCATTACATTGTCCTCCACATTCACTTCCATACTAGTCCCCCCCTTGTCATTTTGTGTATATAATTATAAGTAACCAATACTAGAGATTAATAACAGTAATTCAAGCATCACTACAACCCTTTAATCAATAGTAGTTCAAGAATCATCATTACTGGACCACCACTAATCAAACAAGCATAACCATCACAACTCCATTGATTCAAGGGAAAAAAACAAAACAAAAAATCATAACAACCCATTGATTGAAGGGAAAAAACAAAACAAAAAATCATCAAAACCCCATTAATTCAAGAATCAATTAGTTCTTTGAAGCAATTAATCAAATATGTAACATTCAAATTAGTTACTTTTAACTTCCTCGATGAGCCATAACCACCAAAATCAAAACCCACAGGATAAAAGAGGAACACCCCCAAGTCAACCACCAAACTTTTTACAAACAGAAGAAAAAATTAAGCAAAAGAACACAATTGATAAGCAAATACTCTACATATAGAGCTTCCCCTTCTCCCAACACCTCCGTCGTCGTTATCTACAAGCTCGTAGACGTCTCCTGTAATAACGAAAAAGACAACCGCATCTCGAAGTCCATCATATCACTATTTCAATCTGGTCAAAGTTGCCCATCTTACCATTTCAATATGTCCCGAAGTCCTTCATCTCATTGCTTTAATCTATCCGATAATCATTTCATCATTTTGATTTACCCAGCAAGCTCGGCACTTGGGCTTCGTTGCTTTCACCTACAAGCTCGGACGGTGGGGTCTCGTTGTTGACCTCTCCTTCCTCTCTTTTTCTCCCTTGCCTGCTTCTTCCATTTTTATTTACTGGTGATGCTGTTCAATTTGAAGGTGTGTTGTGCAATTACATAAGGTAGGCTGAGAGAGGGGAGCAACTCTGAGGGAGAATTTTTTTTTTGTTTGGATCTTCAAAAGGGTAAAATTGGTATTTTAAAAAAATAATTGATGATGACGGCAAAATGCATTAGTTGACTTCACAGTTTGTTGACAGAAGGGGTAAATTGTAATGTAATTAAATACTTCAAGGAGGGGAATGTAATTTTTAAAACGTCAAGGGAAAAATTGTATTAAAGACAAATTTCAAGGGGTATACATGTAATTTATTCAAAAATTAAAAATTTATTTATTTATCAGAGGCATAAACATACCTTGTTTTGTTTTGAGTTTTCAAAAAATGTTTTTGAGTTTTTTATTTTTCATGTTTTATTTTTTATTTTTCGTGTTTTGTTGTCTTTAGTGATTAAATTCAAAACAAATTTAATAAATACAAAAAATAGAAAAATATATTGAATTTATATAAAAAAAAATAGTGAAACATCTATCTCTAACTTTGAGTTGAAGGAGAGATCCAATATATATTTTTTTATTAGTCAAGGTCCCTCAATAACACTAACCCAACTAATTTTTTTTTTTTCTCTCTCTCTTTCTCTCTCTACCCATTGAGCCACCAACCCTCCACACTCTTGTGCCACCACAATACCACCGGCTGTTGTCTGCACCGCTGTCGCTAGTCTGACGACCACCTCTCACCATCGATCTCCCTTTTTCTTCTCTCTTTCTTCCTCTTTCCTCCTCACTCTTTACCATCGATCTCCCTTTTTCTTCTCTTCATCTATTTCTTCTTCTTTCCTCTCTTCTTCTCTACATTATCGCCCACCACTGCGCTGCCGCAACCACTATTTGCGCCAACTACCGCCTGCAAAATGAAGAAAAACAGAGAAGAACTGTGATTTCTATTTGCTAATCTTTATTTTTTTGCATATATGTTTAATGGGTGAAGAAGAAGCAAACACAGATTGGGTTTCTAATGCTCTGTTTTCCATACAAAACAAACACAAAAACTTTCCAAAAATCCACACCTCAAAAGGACATGCAATATGAATTTCTCTATAAGCATACCAAAATTTCTTATCCATTCTGAATTTTCTCTATAAAAAGCTGAAATTTCTCTATTTTGAAATTTCTTTGTGCTCAAATTTTATTGTGAAAATATTGAGGAATTCTAATTATTATGAAAATATTACATATTTTTTATCCTATAAAATTTTAATATCATGGATCTTAAAGTAAAAAATCCCAATATATATATATATATATATATTGTATATAATAAATGTTGTTAACATTTTTTTCACAAATTTTATATATTTTAAGTGCTCGTTTGGCAATGATTTTTTTAATTGATTTTTTTGATTTTTTTTATCCTGAGACTCTTTTGTTTGTTTGGTTTTCTTGTTTGGTTTCTTTGACTTTTTAGCTTTGTTTTGGGCAAATGTTTTTTTATCCTTTTGTGATTTTTGACTTTTTAAATTTTTTGATTTTTTTTTTTTGTCATTTTGTGATTTTTTAACTCAACTCAAAAACCAAACGACCCCCAAATGTATCTAGATTAAGTGAATTTCAAAAATAAGAAATATTGATTAAAATATTTAAAAAATTATTAAAAATATGAATTGAAAACTCGAAAAATATTTTGAAAATTAGTTTTCTATTTTAAATTTTCATAATTTTTACATGAGAGAGAGTGAGAGAGATGCACAAGGCAGCTGTACTGGTACATATTGATGACGTGAGGAACGAAATTATTGTAGGCCACAACTCTGAATAGTGCATAATCCACAAGTAAGATTCATATATACATAATAATGTCAACCTAAGGGTTGGTGGCATTGTGGTTAAGGTTTGGAGTTTACGCTCTAAGGTATTCAATTCTTTTTTTTTTTAGGCCAATTTTCTAGGTGAAGTATAGTTGGTTACCTCAAGTTGTCTAATCAGCACTTGGTGTGGGTTCAATACTCCTCCACTGTGCGAGTCTTGACTTAAGCGGAGCTTGTCTTGGAAGGTTGAGACAAGTTCTCAGATTATAGTATCCTTGCTCGGAACGGTCTAATCAGCACTTGGTGTGGGTTCAATACTCCCCCGCTGTGCGAGTCCTGACTTAAGCGGAGCTTATCTTGGGAGGTTGGGACAAGTTCCCAAGTTATAGTCTCCTTACTCGGAACGGCTAACAGGACACCCTGGTAATCTCTACAAGGGGCGCTGCCTTGGACCTGCGGGAGGGTAGGGGAGGATTTTCTTGTAACAAAAAAAAAAAAAATGTTCCCAAGTTATTGTATTTGATTTATTATTATGTGAGTATGGACATATTAAAAATAGACATGAGTAATTTTGTGAGTTGTTATCACTATATTGTAAAGAGACATTCTATTTTCACATGACAGTGGATGAGTGCTGTCACAACAATTTATTTTAATGATATGAATTATTTTTATTATAAGATTTGTCGAATATATCATTCGTATAAAGAATGAAATTAACTAAATATGCGTAGTTTTATGCTCAAGTCTTAATTTTTTTTTTAAATATCAAAATTATGCTCATTGTTTATTTTATTTAAACATAAATATAGTCTTCTTGTGGGGTTAGAGATGTTCCTAACTTCTTTTTCTTTTTCTTTTTCTTTTTTTTTATTTTTTTATTTTTTATGAATGATCTACTTGACCAATTTTATAATATAAACAGTTTAGATCATTAAAAAATGTTCGAAACATGCCCTCATTGACTCACAACACGGATAATTCACATGTGATATTATTTATTGTAAATGCTGATATTTCTTTTATGTGGACAAAAATACCCCATTCTTGGGGTATGAATTTGATGGTAAGCTTTTTAGCTATTATAATGTAATGTTAAAAAAAATAAAAATTAACTAAAATTAAATAAAAATTAAAAAAAAAAACTAAAATTTTCATATGAGAGCTTAACAAACTTTTATGATAAATGGTTATTCAATTGTTTACCATTCGTCTTCTCTTTTATTTTTAATTTTTAATTTTAGGTACTATATTTTTCATTATTTTTGTAACAAGTTAATCCAAATTAGAAAGACCTGGAATTATTTTTGTTTGGTTAAATTTTCAAAATTTAGTTTAAAAATTAAAAATTAATTTAATAAAAATAAATACAAACAAAAAAATGTTTTCAAAATTTTAAAAATTATTTATAAACCAAAAAATAAATAAATAAAATAAAAAGTTAAAATGAAAATGAAAAAAATATAAAAAATAACTATTTAATTTAACAAAGTTTTTGCAACTTTCTATACTAGTGAAAGTAGTTGTATCAATTTAATACTTCCTTACCATATGGCCTTAGCACATATATTAACAAAAAGCCAACTAAAATTATTGATCTCAATTTGTCTCCCACGAACGATATTTATTGAGCGATTAAAGTCCTTGCGTGACATCTCTACCCATCATAAAAAACTAGATTTGTCGACATTTCTCTAGCAGTTGACATCTCTACCCATCATAAAAAGGACTTTAGTGCTTCAATTTATCCAAAAAAATAAAAAATAAAAAATTATACACACAATTTTGAAAATATATTGACTTGTTTGAGATTTAGAAAAAATATAATAATTTTTATAATTTTAACATAATTATATTAGACTTTTATAATTTTAACATAATTACATTAGACTCTCTTACATAATGTTTGGTTGGGAGATTTGGTAAGAAATTTGAAAACAAAAAGGAAAAATGTAGGTGAAATGTAAATAAAATATATACTTACATTTCACCTAATTTCGCACACTGTTTCCCGTTTTCTTTCCAAATCATTTCCCAAATCTCTCAACTAAACATAGTGTTAAAAGTTTAATTCACATAATACTTAGATCCATTGTTATTAATAATTTATTAATCATATAAATAAAAAATACTATTATTTTTCTTTTACATTGATATTTATTTTTTCTTATTTATTCTTTCATTTTCATACTATTTATATTAGTTTTGGATCTTTTAATTTTACTAAAGGATTGGTGTAATAAGCTTGAAAAGTGAAATTATCACCATCACTAACCATCATAATGATTATAATGTTTTTCAATTTTTAATATAAAATATGATTTTAAATATACAAACAAATAAACAAGACTTGGGGGTGTTTGTTGGGATAAAGTGGCTAAAGGGAACTGCAATATAATGGATTGTTAGCCTTGACATAAATAGTCTTTGCATTATTTGACTGAAAATGATGTGTATTTGACTATTAACTTTACATTTATTTTTCTAACTAAATGATGGACTAATAAATCTATTGAATATAGAGTCCAATCTTATACCTCAATCCCATGAAACAAACGCCCCCCCAAAGTTAATAAAAAATTTCAACTTGCTCCAAAAATCATAAAATAAATTTGCATGTTCCTAAATATATGTCTAACATATATATGAAATAATTTTTTAAAATTCAATTCTATTGATTAGATAAAAAAAAATAAAATAAAAAGTTTCCATATAATGAAAGGTTTTTGTAACACCTCAGGTCACCAACCGACCCAATTACTTGTATCCATTGTATATTCGGGCATGAACCATTCATCTGATTGAGTAGTTACACTTGTTTATATCGTCATCTTGTATAATTGATGCTAGTTTAGCTTATTTTACACTTTTGATTTAGAGTTGGAGTTGGTTGTGTTATTGAGTGAGAGAGTTGACCGATCGATTGCATTGAGAAGTGATCAATCGTTGTACTTGGATTTCGTCCAGTGTAAAACGCAAAATGCAGCAATTGATGAGGGATCGATTGCATATCAAGAGTGAGCGAGCAACCACCAATCTGACATAACCTTTTCTCTCTCCTTTCCCTCATTCTCCTCTCTTTTCTCTTTCCTATCTTCTCTCTATAATTCTTACCAAATAACATTTGACACACAAACACCTTAGATTGGGTGCCTTAGATTGGAAAGTTTAAGTAGAATACGACGAGGGCTTCACTTTGATCCGAACTGATACTCATTTTGTCAAGTTTTGATTTTCTTCCTTCTCCTATTCTCTCTTTGAGATAGTTTTTTTATTATTTTTTTATTTTAATTTTTAATTTTTTAATTTTTGTGTGTGTGTGCGCACATGCGCACTTAATATGGGTTTTTTATGAATATATGTGGTAATTTTGATATACTCCATTGGGAGATTGATAGGGAAAATTGTGAAATTGCATATTAGATGCCAAGATTTGGAAATGATTGGGTGTTTTCTTGTAATTTCATTATCAAACCTACTTTCTATATACCAAAGAGCATGCGGGTGTTTTAATTTGAGAAAGACCAAATTTCTTAAAGTCCTAAATTATGAAATTGCATAAGTTATTGAAATTATTGTATCTACTTGATATTGAGGATGAATGTATCTAAATTATGAAATTATTGCATATTATAAAGGTGGATTGTTGGCCATTGGTGGAGAATGATGTTATTGTAGAAACTACCATCATAGCCCATTTGCTATATATTGATTCATTGATCACATTTTGAATAAAATTTATGAATTTCATGAGTTGCTTCCAGAATTGAAAACCGTTGTTTTAAATTGAATTCTAGTTTTTGAATTCATGAAATGAAAACCCGTTGATGAACGGAGGGATTTTAAAAATATTTCGGATGGAAATGATTATGGCAAATCCAAGTAATGTATAGAAAAATGCGCTTAATGTAGGTATCAATTTCTTGTTGGCTAACAACCGGTAAGTGAGTGTGTTTTGGTGGTGCTTAGTGATGGCCATAGATAAATGTATCTTGAAAATGCAATGAATTATGAAATGGAATTTGTAATGAAATATTTGGTGAGAGGGTGATTTATGATCTGGAGTTGGGCCGTGGTAATGGCCGAGCAGGTTGAGAGCCCAACGGTGCATGGGGCCGAGATGATTGACTGTCTGCCAAGAGATGGGCTGCCAGAACTTGGGCCGGGCAGAACTTGGGCCGAGTGTGTGTCGCCCCAGACCGTAAAGAAGCTGCTCGGTTGGACCGAGCTGCTCGATCAGGCGATGGCCGAAGCAAGACAAGCTGAGTGACCGGCGCCCGAAAAGGCGTGGTCAGCCGAGGTAACTGTTTGACTGGCAGAAAGGCCGACCACAGGAGGTGCCTCGAGCTAGGCTTTGCCGAGATGTCGCCTAGCCCGGTCCTTCTTGGACTTAGCCAGTGAAGTGCTTGGGTATGAAGCACGGCACGGCACGGCAACGGATAGAGCAGCTCGGTTGCTGAGCTCCAGCTGTGAAGGCAGGCAGTTGAGATTAGGTGATGTTCAGCAAGGTTTATGCTGACAGATGGGATATCGGAGCCACGTGTCAGGGGATGACTGGGAGTAGATATGGGCACAGAGGGTATATAAGCATGTCTGCGCCCCCCATACGCGACAGATGAACACTTTGTAGGATTTTCTTACACTAAAACACCTCCCTCTCTCTCTCTCTCTCTCTCTCTCTCTCTCTCTATCCTAAGGTGTGTGCTAACTTGATCGTCGGAGGGTTTTTCCGGCCACACACCGCCGGGTAGCTCACCATTCTTTGCGCGCAGGTGATCGGACATAAACGGAGCTTGGAAGAAAGGAGTACGGGCTTGCTGGAATATTTGCTCCCCGCACATTTGGATAAATTATCAAGGTTGGAAAAAAAATATTTTCATAGATTAAAAACCGTTTCGAGCATCCTATATATATATAGTATCATGATCATGTGCTTGTGTACATGTATATTGATAGATAGAAAAATTATCCTACTGCACTATATGTTTATCCTACGTGATTGAAATCTTTTTGAGGTATTGATGATGTACAACGACAGTGAGTTTGGACTTGTGCAACGGCTACATTGAGCTCTCTTAAATTTTTGGCTTGGGGCCATCCTTTGTTATGTAGGCTAAATGCGTTTATACTTTGTAAGGATTATCCTCTGTAATTGATGTAAGCTTAAGGGTATTTCTTTTATCGTTAGATGTTTTATTATATTCAGTCCACCTAGTTAAATATAGGTTGTATGTAATGGACTAACTGCATGTACTGAATGATATTCGTATATATATATATATACACACACACACACACGAGAGAGGGCTTTTAATTATTGGGATCCAAGTTTTGAGAATTGGGAGTGTGACAATTTTATTGTGAAACCAAATTTGAAAAAGCTCTTTTGTGGGAGTGAAATGGGATATACATATAAGGGAAAGAGTGTGTACCATATGTATTTTATAATTATGAAAAAAAATTAACTTCATACTTTTTGAATCATAACTTAAAAAAAAAAAAAAAAGGTCATAATCAAATACAAAAAAGTAATAATAAAAAATCTCAAAATAATGTTATAACTAAAGAATAAAATTATTCATAACTAAAGAAGAAAATAATGTAACTAAAAGTACATATGATATGAGTGTGTATAATAAAATTCTCCTACATATATACACGCTCCATCTATTCAATGAATGATGAAGACATGATTTTGTTTGATGTCCAAAGATAGCTACAACAAGAAGATCGAGGACACAATGGCGAGAGACGAGAACCACATGAACAATGACGATAATGAAGGACAATGATCACATTGGAAGTCAGCATCATCACTGCACCTCTCTTCCCTTTCCTATCGTTACAAGTCAGTGGAGGCCTATGTAGTAAGAGTTCAAGTTTTAATTTTGTGTCCTTGTTATAGAATAAATTTATGCTAAATGATTTTATACATTAAGGTCATGTTTGATTCACAAGATTAATAGTGAAGTATTAATAATCCTATTAAATTAGTGTGGTATTCACTATCCAATTGGATTAATATCCATTGGATTAATAATCCCACCCCTACCCCATTACTAATAATTCTACAAATTTGTTGGATTAATTATCCATTGGATTAATAATCCTAAACCAAAATGTTAAAACAAACATGGGTTAATTGGGCCCACGGATTAATAATCCCAATCCCATGCTCTAATCCCCCAATCAAACATACCCTAAGGCCATGTTTGTTTGGACGGACTGGATTAACATTCCCATGACTAATAGTCCTAGGACTACAAATCCGTTGAATTATGTATCCTATCTTAACTAATAGTTAAGTTTAAAATAATTAGTCCGTATTTCAATTGTTTAACCAAACATCGGATTAATAATTTTATTGGACTATTAATCCAATCCCAAGCTCATGTCCTCCCAAACAAACATGACCATTGAGTTTTATGCGTATTTTTTTGGACACGTAGGCCATGTTTGTTTAGGCGGACCGGAATAGCATTCCCATGACTAATAGTCCTAGGACTACGAATCAATTGGATTATGTATCCTATCTTAACTAATAGTCAAGTTTAAAATAGTCCTAGGACTACGAATCAATTGGATTATGTATCCTATCTTAACTAATAGTCAAGTTTAAAATAATTAGTCCGTACTTCAATTGTTTAACTAAACATTAGATTAATAATTTTATTGGACTATTAGTCCAATCCCAAGCTCATGTCCACCCAAACAAACATGACCTAAAAGTATTGGACTATCACTTTAGAAAATTATATTTAGAATTTTTTATTTCAATTTTTTATGAGGACACCACTAGCTGCTGCAATGCAACACTTTCAATAGCACTTACTTTTTGGTTATGGCTTTCTGTGGTGTTACCCCACAAGATTTCATTAAAGAGCTCTAATTTACTTATGGTTTAATTACATTTTTTGTTTTATAAAATGTCATTAGTGTAGGATTGTCTATCTTTTTTCATAAAATTGTAAGGACATCAGATTAGGTATAGCGATCCCGGGTTTACCCTTGTTGTACAGTGATCCGGACGTGTGTCCGTGGATGTTGGTTGTTGTTTATTATCATGTTTGCATCCTTTGTACCTTGTATAGTGAGTTATGGGATGTGTTGGGCAGGTTTGTTACAGGTTGGTTGTGTTTGGGAGCCTAGTGTTGCTGCCCAGATTTTTGGTCCTTCGCTCGAGCGAGGAGTTTGTCGCTCGAGCGAGAGTAGTGTTGCCCCGGTTCTGGACCTGAGAGTTGTAGTTTCTGGCTCGAGCGAGCTTTTCGTGGCTCGAGCGGTCTGGGTTTTTCTTCGCTCGATCGAGAACTTCTTGGCTCGAGCGAGATTTTTCTGTGTCTGGTCGCTCGAGCGACCAATCCTTCGCTCGAGCGAGCGTGTTTTATATCAGCGGACAGCAGCGTCTAAAACATCACTTTTTCAGTCCCTTTCTTTGATTAAACCCTAAATCCGACACCCTCTCTCTCTAAACTTGCACTCTCTCTAAGATTTGATCTCCCTAGGGTGTGAATCTAGCCTAGGGCCTTTGTTAAAAAGATAGAGGGCGTTGAGAGCTTCGATTTAATCTGAAAAAGTTTGGATTTGGAGCAAGTTGATCTTGGAGTCTTCATCTCCTTTTGGGCTAAAACTTCGAGGTAGGGATAACCTACTCCTCTCTATGGGTTTTGTCTTTAAATTTTGGTATTTTGAGATGTTGGGCTTGGTTTGGTAATTTTGTGAAAGTTTGGGGCTTTTGTGTAATTTTACAAAAGTTGGGGTTTTATTCATAATAAACCTAGATGCATGTTTGGCATAGAAAAATAGAATGATTGTTGAATCATTGATGAAAATGGGACCTAAGGGTTGAAATGGTAATTATGGAAAATGGCCTAATTACATTGTTTAATTAATTGGGATAATTAATTGGTGAGAAATGAGGAAATGAAATGTTGATTGAATATCCATTTGTGCATTTATTTTCTGTTTTAGAAATAACTGCTTTGGGCTATCGGTGGAGGATAGTCGAGATTGTTGTAGACAATGTATGATGATTAGGTAAACGGAAACTAATCAATGGAATGTGTCATGGAACTTGACGGTTGATAGAATACATTAATTGTGTGTATTGTGTGATTGTATATAGAACCAATGTGTTTATATACGTTATGTGTAGAGGAGGAGATAGGGGATGTACTCCGCGGTTTAGGGGAAGATAGGGGATGTACCTCTAAACCGGATAGGTATTGGGAGGAGATAGGGGATGAACTCCGTAGACAGAGCTCATATGCTTGTCTAGAGAAGTGAAGATAGAGCTCATATGCTTATCTTTGTGAAGTGAAGTGTGGATACAGCTTGTATGCTTATCTGTGGATATTGTTGATATACATATCTGTTGTAGAGTGTGGATACAGCTTGTATGCTTATCTGTGGATATTGTTGATATACATATCTGTTGAGAATGTGGATATAGCTTTTATGCTTATCTGAATGTGAGATATAGTTTTTATACATATCTGTGGAAATGATGATAGAGCTAGCATGCTTATCTGTTGAAAAAGGGAAAATGAAAAGTAATTGGGACTTGTAAGTCGTTGACATAAATATGTAATTTATGTGATTGTATCAGTGTTGACCAACTATCAATTGCTAATGTTTTAGTCATTGTCCATGGTTGGTTTAGTGTATTTCTACTGGGCTGTGGCTCACCCTATATGGGAATATCATTTTCAGGTACAGGAAGCATGCCACCTCCAAGGACATAGCTTGGGAGGCTAGAGGCGGACATAGTGTAGTTGTTTTACTTTTGATGTATTACATGTAACTTCAAGCCAAGGGCTTAATGTGTAAACGAGTTAGTAACTCTTTGTTGTAACCAAGTGTTAACTTGGAAAGCTGTAAGCCCGTAGGGCATTTTGTTATGAGGTTAACATGTAATACTTATGTCTTGGAATTCTAATGAATGAAAGGAATGCGGTTAGTTTAAATGTAAATGCATGTCTTATCTGATGGGTTTATTGTTATTATTTTGAGGGCGTTACAACTTGGTATCAGAGCGTACCGGGTTCGAATACTTTGGGTACGTGGGAAGTGATTAGTATCACAATGGGTTTGTCTCGCTTGATAGAGACTTAAATGTGGTATCATATGCTATGTGCTTAAGTGATAACATGCTTATGTGACTATGTGGGTATGGGATTTAATTTCTAGGATATTGATTGGATCCTTGAGTTTCTGGGAGTCTTGTTGGAAAAGCACTTGATCAATGCTGTTTCTAACCGGAACTCTAGTAACGTCTCGGGACTATCATTATCCGGAAATGAAGTTCGTAAGTGCTTATGTGTTTATGTGCTTATGTGGAGTGAATTACAGTTGTCCATGCATTAGGACGTGAGTGTTTAGTTTCGGCACATTTATGAATGTGCTAACGTTCTGTGTTACCTTTATTAGGATGTCAGGACGAGGAAGAGGTGCTAGGCGTGGTAGACCTGCGAGGCAGGAAGTACCGTTACAGGGTGAGATTCCGGCAGTGCAGGAGGGAGTTGGGCAGGCCAATGTGGCCGAGCCAGTGGGTCAGCAGGCTATGGGTGCCTTGGCCAGAGAGATAGCAGGAGCTTTGGGTATTCTTAGAGCTGGGAATCAGGCAGCTGAGGCAGGGCCTTCCTTCTTGAAGAGGGAGTTCTTCCGGTGTAATCCGGACGAGTTTATCGGGGATCCTAAAGAGCCGCTTAAGGCAGATGAATGGCTTGAACAGACAACGAAGACGTTTGAGATGCTTGGCATCGAGGACGGAGCACTGAAAGTGACCTTGGCATCCTTTCAACTGAAGGGAGATGCGGGTCAATGGTGGAAGTACGAGAAAGCTCGTGTTGGTGGTACTTGGGAGGCGTTTGTGAATGCTTTTCAGGAGAGGTTTTTATCAGCAGCAGCTAGGGAGAAGCTGAGGGATCAGTTTAGCCGGCTTAATCAACAGGGCTTGTCAGTGGCCGAGTTTGAGGCTACTTTTACCAGTCTGTCTAGGTTTGCACCTGAACTGGTGGCGTCTGAGGAACGCCGTTGCTATGAGTTTGAGCGGAAGTTGAGGCGGGGCCTCAAGTTGAGAATTGGTGGGTCTTATATTCGAGAGTATAGACACCTAGTGGACGCTGCAGCTCATATGGAGCTTATGATGCAGGAGGAGGATGAGGGTCAGAGAGGCTCCAAGAGGAGCCAGGATAGTCAGAGTGATGGCAGGAGACAGAAGGGTAATAACCCTCAGCAGTCTCAGGGTGCAGTCTCTAGATCGACCTTTCCAGTGCCTAGTGTAGGCTCGGGGAGAGGCAGTCAGGGAGAATTTATTTGTTACAAGTGTGGCCAGCTGGGTCACAAGGCGTCGGTTTGCCCGCAGAAGGGTGGGAGTCAGAAAACTGCTTCTTCTTCAGCTAGACCGCCGAGTCAGAGTTTGGGCAGGGGGCAGCTCTTGACTTGTTATCAGTGTGGACAACCTGGGCACATGAAGAGGTTTTGCCCACAGTTGAGTGCCACTTCGGGAGCGTCTGGTTCTAGGCAGACGCAGGGTTTTCAGCCAGCTCAGTCTGTGCAGGCCTCGAGGGCCAATCCGGGAGTTTCGTCATCCCAGTCTATGCAGCAGTCTTTTGCTCCGAGAGGTGAGCAAGTAGACCAGGGGCCTACGGGGCGCGTGTATGCTGTTACCGCGCAGGATTTAGTACCGGCTCCATCAGTAGTGAGAGGTACTTTTCTGTTTTGCAACTCAGTTGCTATTGTGTTGATAGACACGGGTGCATCTCATTCTTTTGTATCTGCTGCATTTGCATCTGTTTTGGAATTGGAGTTAGCACAGTTAGCATCTCCTATTTGTGTGGTATCGCCTTTGGGTGGTGAGTTGATCCTGAAACAGGGTGTTAGAGGATGTGATATAGAGGTCGCCGATTATAGACTTCCTTTTCCGTTTGTTGTCATGCCCATGAAGGGTTTTGATGTTATTTTGGGTATGGACTGGTTATCGTCATACCGGGCTGTTATTGATTGCTACCGCCAGAGGGTCACGTTATGTACCTTGAGCGGGGAGTGGTTCCATTTCTTGGGAGACCGGGTTGGTAGTGTTTTGCCACCGGGGTATGACTCGCGAGGGCGAAGTGAGCTTAGTAGTCTACTTGCCAGCTTTGAGAGTGGTGAGAGTGGTGAGACCCAGGTTGTGTTACCGAGGGTGGTTTGTGAGTATTCGGATGTTTTTCCCGAAGATCTTGTTAGTTTGCCACCTCACCGAGAGATAGAGTTCTCTATTGATTTAGTGCCTGGTACGGCGCCGATTTCTATGGCACCTTACCGTTTTGCTCCAGCAGAGTTGGTTGAGTTGAAAGTTCAGCTCCAGGAATTGCTCGATAAGGGCTTTGTTCGCCCTAGTGCTTCACCGTGGGGAGCACCGGCCCTCTTTGTTAAAAAGAAAGATGGTGCCTTGAGATTGTGTATTGATTATCGGAAGTTGAATCGGGCTACGGTTAAGAATAAGTATCCTATGCCTCGTATAGATGATTTGTTTGACCAGTTGAAGGGTTCCCGTTGTTTCTCTAAGATAGACTTGAGATCGGGTTACCATCAGTTGAGGGTCAGGGAGGAAGATATTCCTAAGACGGCATTCCGTACGCGGTATGGCCATTACGAGTTTTTGGTGATGCCATTCGGACTTACCAATGCACCGGCAGTCTTTATGGACTTGATGAACCGGATTTTCCGGGAGTTCTTAGATCGGTTTGTAGTCGTTTTTGTGGACGATATCCTTATCTATTCGTCTTCTGAGGAGGAGCACGAGACACACTTGAGAGTGGTGCTTGAGTTACTTAGAGTCCATAGGCTGTATGCCAAGTTTGGGAAGTGTGAGTTCTGGCTGAGGGAAGTCAAATTCTTAGGCCACGTGGTATCCGGGGAAGGGGTGTCTGTTGATACATCCAAGGTTGGGGCAGTGCAAGATTGGGCACAGCCTAAGAGTGTGTTTGAGATCCGCAGTTTTCTGGGATTAGCTGGGTATTACCGTCGGTTTGTGAAAGATTTCTCCAGGTTAGCGTCACCGTTGACTAGACTGACTCGGAAGGGGGTCAAGTTTGTGTGGAGTGAGACTTGTGAAAAGTCGTTCCAAGAGCTGAAAATTAGATTGACCACCGCTCCGGTGTTGATTATTCCGGAGAGAGGGTTGGGTTATGCGGTTTATTGTGATGCCTCACGAGAGGGTTTGGGTTGTGTGTTGATGCAGGAGGGGAAAGTGGTAGCTTATGGCTCACGTCAGTTGAAAATACACGAGAAGAATTACCCCACACACGACCTAGAGTTAGCAGCTGTGATCTTTGCCTTGAAAATCTGGAGGCACTACCTTTATGGTGAGAGGTTCGAGGTATTCTCGGATCATAAGAGTTTGAAGTATCTGTTTACACAGAGAGACTTGAATTTGAGGCAGAGGAGATGGATGGAGTTCATCGAGGATTATGATTTTGAGTTGCATTATCATCCGGGAAAGGCCAATGTTGTGGCCGATGCCCTTAGTAGGAAAACCATTAGTGATGTAGCTTGTATAGCCATCCGGGAATGGGAGATGTTGGGAGCACTTGGCGAGTTTGATTTGCTACTGGGCGAATCTGTTGAGGCTGCGGCCTTGTTTTCTGTTGTTGCGCAACCTACACTTGTGACTAGAGTGTTAGAGGCACAGAGAGGTGACCTTGAGGTAGAATCCCTCCGAGAGAAGATCTCCAGTGGGAAAGTTGAGAAGAGTTTGACGGTGTATCCCGACCTGAGTGTGAGATACCGAAACCGTTTGTTTGTACCGGAGTCTTGCCGAGAGGAAGTACTCCGAGAGTTTCACCATTCGCGCCTTGCGGTGCATCCGGGAGGTACTAAGATGTATCAGGATTTGAGTCGCCAGTTTTGGTGGCGGGGTATGAAGAGAGATGTGGCTGTTTTCGTATCGAAATGCCTTACTTGCCAGCAAGTGAAGGCCGAGCATAAGAGGCCAGCGGGTTTGTTGCAACCCTTGCCTATTGCCGAGTGGAAGTGGGAGCATGTCACTATGGACTTCGTTGTAGGTCTTCCGAGGACTCAACGGGGTAGTGATGCTATTTGGGTGGTTGTAGATCGGTTGACTAAGTCGGCGCACTTTATTCCTATGCGCGTGAGAGATTCGGTAGATCATCTTGCCGATTTGTATATTCGGGATGTAGTGAGATTGCACGGGGTCCCAGTGACGATTGTCTCAGATAGAGATCCTCGTTTTACTGCTAGGTTGTGGCAGAGTTTGCAGAGTGCCTTGGGCACTAAGTTGACCTTTAGTACGGCTTATCATCCTCAGACTGACGGGCAGTCCGAGCGTACTATTCAGATCCTCGAGGATATGCTTCGGGGTTGTGTCCTGGACTTCAGTGGGACGTGGGAGAGGCACTTGCCATTGGTAGAGTTTGCCTACAACAACAGTTTTCAGTCTAGCATCGGTATGGCACCGTTTGAGGCCTTGTATGGCCGACCGTGTAGGTCTCCAGTTTGTTGGGCCGAGGTGGGTGATGCACCTTTGTTGGGTCCGGAGTTGGTTAGGGAGACGACGGAGAAAGTTGAGCTTATCCGTAGGAGGCTTGTTACAGCCCAGAGTCGACAAAAGAGTTATGCCGACCGTAGGAGGAGGCCTTTGGCGTTTGAGGTAGGTGATCATGTCTTTCTGAAGATATCACCTAGGCGAGGCTTGATGAGGTTTGGGAAGAGTGGAAAGTTATCCCCTCGGTTTATTGGTCCTTTTGAGATCCTTGAGAGGATAGGTGAGGTTGCTTATCGGTTAGCCTTACCGCCGCAGTTGTCCGGAGTACATGACGTGTTTCATGTGAGTATGCTTCGGAAGTATGAGCCAGATCCATCACATGTGCTGGATTGGACCGATTTAGAGGTAGATGAGGATGCCTCGTATGAGGAGAGACCGGTTCGGGTCTTGGATAGGCGGGATCAGGTCCTGCGTGGCAAGACCATTCCTTTGGTGAAAGTCTTGTGGAAACATCACGGAGTGGAGGAAGCCACTTGGGAACGTGAGTTGGAAGTCCGAGAGAAATATCCGGACTTGTTTGTTGATATGTAATCTTGTATTTAAATTTTACTTTTTGTTGAACTTAAGAGCTTTTATATATGTCTTAAGTTGTGAAACATTGAAAATGTTTTGATTATTGGAAGTATGTTTGGAACTTGCCTCATATGGAAGTTGAATGTGACACTATATGTGTTGAATATATTGTTGAAATTGGAAAGATAGTGCATAATGTTAATGCATGTTGAAAATACATATGTTGTTTACATATTGTGATATGTCTCTTGTCAAAGGGTAATGGGTCGAATTGTTGAATGTTAAATTGTAACATTGTTTAAAATGGAGGAAAACCTGTTTTTGAAAACTTGTGCTTAATTTCGGGGGCGAAATTCTTTAAGGGGGGGAGGTTATAGCGATCCCGGGTTTACCCTTGTTGTACAGTGATCCGGACGTGTGTCCGTGGATGTTGGTTGTTGTTTATTATCATGTTAGCATCCTTTGTACCTTGTATAGTGAGTTATGGGATGTGTTGGGCAGGTTTGTTACAGGTTGGTTGTGTTTGGGAGCCTAGTGTTGCTGCCCAGATTTTTGGTCCTTCGCTCGAGCGAGGAGTTTGTCGCTCGAGCGAGAGTAGTGTTGCCCCGGTTCTGGACCTGAGAGTTGTAGTTTCTGGCTCGAGCGAGCTTTTCGTGGCTCGAGCGGTCTGGGTTTTTCTTCGCTCGATCGAGAACTTCTTGGCTCGAGCGAGATTTTTCTGTGTCTGGTCGCTCGAGCGACCAATCCTTCGCTCGAGCGAGCGTGTTTTATATCAGCGGACAGCAGCGTCTAAAACATCACTTTTTCAGTCCCTTTCTTTGATTAAACCCTAAATCCGACACCCTCTCTCTCTAAACTTGCACTCTCTCTAAGATTTGATCTCCCTAGGGTGTGAATCTAGCCTAGGGCCTTTGTTAAAAAGATAGAGGGCGTTGAGAGCTTCGATTTAATCTGAAAAAGTTTGGATTTGGAGCAAGTTGATCTTGGAGTCTTCATCTCCTTTTGGGCTAAAACTTCGAGGTAGGGATAACCTACTCCTCTCTATGGGTTTTGTCTTTAAATTTTGGTATTTTGAGATGTTGGGCTTGGTTTGGTAATTTTGTGAAAGTTTGGGGCTTTTGTGTAATTTTACAAAAGTTGGGGTTTTATTCATAATAAACCTAGATGCATGTTTGGCATAGAAAAATAGAATGATTGTTGAATCATTGATGAAAATGGGACCTAAGGGTTGAAATGGTAATTATGGAAAATGACCTAATTACATTGTTTAATTAATTGGGATAATTAATTGGTGAGAAATGAGGAAATGAAATGTTGATTGAATATCCATTTGTGCATTTATTTTCTGTTTTAGAAATAACTGCTTTGGGCTATCGGTGGAGGATAGTCGAGATTGTTGTAGACAATGTATGATGATTAGGTAAATGGAAACTAATCAATGGAATGTGTCATGGAACTTGACGGTTGATAGAATACATTAATTGTGTGTATTGTGTGATTGTATATAGAACCAATGTGTTTATATACGTTATGTGTAGAGGAGGAGATAGGGGATGTACTCCGCGGTTTAGGGGAAGATAGGGGATGTACCTCTAAACCGGATAGGTATTGGGAGGAGATAGGGGATGAACTCCGTAGACAGAGCTCATATGCTTGTCTAGAGAAGTGAAGATAGAGCTCATATGCTTATCTTTGTGAAGTGAAGTGTGGATACAGCTTGTATGCTTATCTGTGGATATTGTTGATATACATATCTGTTGTAGAGTGTGGATACAGCTTGTATGCTTATCTGTGGATATTGTTGATATACATATCTGTTGAGAATGTGGATATAGCTTTTATGCTTATCTGAATGTGAGATATAGTTTTTATACATATCTGTGGAAATGATGATAGAGCTAGCATGCTTATCTGTTGAAAAAGGGAAAATGAAAAGTAATTGGGACTTGTAAGTCGTTGACATAAATATGTAATTTATGTGATTGTATCAGTGTTGACCAACTATCAATTGCTAATGTTTTAGTCATTGTCCATGGTTGGTTTAGTGTATTTCTACTGGGCTGTGACTCACCCTATATGGGAATATCATTTTCAGGTACAGGAAGCATGCCACCTCCAAGGACATAGCTTGGGAGGCTAGAGGCGGACATAGTGTAGTTGTTTTACTTTTGATGTATTACATGTAACTTCAAGCCAAGGGCTTAATGTGTAAACGAGTTAGTAACTCTTTGTTGTAACCAAGTGTTAACTTGGAAAGCTGTAAGCCCGTAGGGCATTTTGTTATGAGGTTAACATGTAATACTTATGTCTTGGAATTCTAATGAATGAAAGGAATGCGGTTAGTTTAAATGTAAATGCATGTCTTATCTGATGGGTTTATTGTTATTATTTTGAGGGCGTTACATTAGGTTTGCTCAAAATTAATTCAAGAGCCATAATGTTTTTATTTTGAATTAAAACATAATTATAAACAGTTGATTTTGGATTTGAATTTGACTAAACAATCATAAACTATTGATTTTGGGTTTAGATTGATTTTGTAACCTCATTCATTGAATGGAAATCTCTATTCCAATCATGTAATAGAAAAAAAAAAAAAAAAAGAAGAAGATGTAAATCATGGAAATTTTTTTGATGCAAGAGTGATATCACGTAATTGGTATTACCGTTTGTTATGAAATAAGATCACAAGAACCACGACATTGTGTAAGGAAATTTTGTGCATATATCTATATTATAACATTATTCTTTGTATGATTTATTTAGTTTTTGAGAATGTGTTACAAAAATACAAGAAAACAAACAAACCTAATAAAGCAAGTGAGGATTCAACCCTTCACAATCCAAAAGGGTGTCCTTTCCAAGAACTAGCATGCTTTTCAATAATTTAATGGATCCGTTTATAACTTTTAAATTTAATGTCATCGACTATCAATATTAAGTTTTAAATTGGATGTCACATTTTGTTTCATTAACTATTTTAGTTATTCTATCTTCATTGACTATTTTTGCTAAAAATTTGCATCCCAAACTAGACCTACTTGTTATATTATATCTACTTGTTTGTCCAGGGTCACTACTTAAATGATAGAATAAATCATTCTTTCATACAAAGGCAAAACAAGTATAGACATAGCAGTGTAACGCCTAATTTTCCTATATTTTGGGTTTGTAATGCACTAAAAGTCGCAACTCTTAGCCTTTGCTTCTTAACCAGTGGCATGACTTTTTTAAACCTAAGGAACTTTACATTATATGTAATATCATAAAATACTACCCATACATAATGATATAATATAAATTAAAATGTCTAAAAAATTTAGTAAACAGAATTAATAAGAATTTTGTTAATGTCTGCTCTTAGCTATATGTTAAAAAGCCTAAAAGTATTTTAAATTTTACATGAAAGTGAGACATCTCCAAGGCTATTATGGGTTCGTTTGGAGAGTGAGTTGACTTTTTAATTTTTTGATTTTTTTTGGCTATTTTAGGCTGTGTTAAAAAGTTTCTTTTGAGATGGACTTTTTTGGCTTTTTTGACTTTTGTGAGAGAAAAAATGTAATGGTTATGAGTTTGATGTGATGTTTTGTCTTATTAAGTTAAAAAGCTTATTTTATTTTTTTGTAGCTAAAATAGCCAAAAGGCCCCGAGCTTTTTCTTCCCAAACTAGTACCATTATATTTAGTCACTTCAATGGACTAGCTATTACAATAGTTGTTTTAACAAATAATTTCAAAGGTTAGCTATATTTGAAGAGTTTTGAAAGACTCTTTAAACCGTTTGTATATGTAGACAGCTAAAATAAAGTGTAGCGTTGGAGTACATGATAAAAAAAAAAAAAAATAGACAGAATAAAGAATATACCCCTTTTATATTTTAGCTAGTGAAACATGAAAATTATGGTTAGAGTTGCTCTGAGTGAAACAAAAAATGTATAATCTTTTTAAGTTAACTTAATATGTGTCTTAAAAATACATGTTAATAAGATTTAAGTTTTTAAGACTATATGTTCAAATCTCAAGATATGAATTGCCAATTGGCCTATTTTGGCAATTAGGAAAAAGCCAACTTATTGGCATATTAGTTTATTTGGATTACATAATCTCTCTATTTTTTTTTTACAAATTTTTTCAAAAAAAATCAAAAAAATCTAAAAGGTTGATTTTTTCCACCTTCCCAAAATAGGTCTAAAAATTTCATTCATTTGAGCAGGGAAAGAAAAAATTCAAATGAATCAATAATAATAGACTCAATTGGGGCTTATCTACAACACATTTCCTCTTGCCAAGAAGAAGAAAAAAAAAATAGCAATAATATAAATATCTATACTATATATTAAGTAAAAGAGGGTTTCTAACTCCCAAGGCATGTGGAAGCTCCAATATGTCAATCCTAATTTTCTAATTTTTTATTTTTTTTTAAAAAAAAAATTAACCTTAGCATTTATTAACTTTTCTCAACTCATAAGACTTTTTGACTTCTCTTATAATTATTGTAGTACCTTTTTTAAAACAAATAATTTGTATATTAAAAAAAATTTAAAACAAATATAAATATTTATATCTATATCTATCTATTTATTTATATTTATCTCTAACCCACAAGTTTTGTGAGAGTTCCAATATCTGAACCTTAATTTCTTGATTTTTTTGATTTTTTTTTGAAAAAAAAAAACTTAGCACTTATTAAATTCTTCTAAGTCTTTTTAACTTCTCCAATACACACACTCTATTTAACTTTTTACATACCTATTGCAAACAGTGAGTCTCCTTTTTGTTTTCTCCTTCTTGACTTCTCACTTCTACACTTTCAACTTCAGTGACCACGTATACAAACAGTAAGTCTTCTTTTTGTTTTCTCCTTCTTGATTATTCCTTTTGTTTACTGTTTTAATATTGTAGTTAGATAGCGCATACAAATATTTGTGATTTGTCTAGCGAATAAAAAATTATAATTTGATTTTTTTAATATGATTGAAGTTAGATAAATATAAACCCTCACAAAGAGAAAAATATGATTATAATTAGTTGAATGATCTTTTTTTTTTTTAATGTGATTGTACTTAGTTTAATAGTTCTTTTTTTTCATTTATTTATGTTATTATGGGAAAAATGTGATGTGATTGTAGTTTGTTCAATGACTCTTTTTTTTTAATATGATTGTTGTAGTTAGTTCAATGGTTTTTTTTTAATGTATTTAATCTTTTTATTTACTATTTTAATTTTATTTTTAATATGATTGAAGTTAGATAAACATAAACATTCACAAAGAAAAAAATGTGATTGTAGTTAGTTCAATGGTTCTTTTTTTTTTAATGTGATTGTAGTTAGTTAATGGTTTTTTTTTTTCATTTATTTATTTATTTTTATTATGAGAAAAATGTGATGTGATTGTAATTTGTTCAATGATTCTTTTTTTTTAATGTGATTTAATCTTTTATTTACTATTTTAATGGTTTTTCTTTACAATTATTTATGAAAAAAATATGATTGTAGTTAGATAGCATAAACATATTTGTGATTTGATTTGATTTTTTTCTGATTTGATTTTTAAAGTACCAATTATTGATAATGATTAGATTGTATTTTGAAAAAAAAAATTGTAATTGATTTTTTTAACTCACTATGTTTTTTGAAAAAAAAATTATTGTGTTTTTTTAACTATCAATTCACTTAATTTGTGATTTGATTTTTAACTCGCTGTGTTTTTTGAAAAACAAATTGGATTGTACTCATTAGGGTCACATAATGTACCAATTATTGATGATGATTAGATTGTATTTTGACCCCAAAAAAATTGTAATTGATCTTTTTAACTCACTATGTTTTTTGAAAAATAAATTATTGTGTTTTTTAATTATCAATTGACTTAATTTGTGATTGATTTTTTTAATTATTGATGATGATTAGATAGTGACATGGGTAAGCCCATAAAGGCCATAGCCCACTATGAATAACCCAAGCCCATTACTTGGAGCCCGATACATAACCCAGCTGGTGAAGTCTAGAACAGCTGGAATCCAACGTGGCATAAAGAGCCAATGACATTCAAACATACGGCAGGTAAAGGACAAGCCACATCAGCAGACAAAGATCTGCAAAGTTATTGCCACTGCACATCACCATTAATGCAGCCCATCACAGCATTTATTACGACAACATCTCTCCGTCGGAACAGCACTCCCTTACCCTGAACAAGGTAAGCAACAGCATAGACTTTCGGCCAAAATGGCAGGTCGGAAGGAACAGCGAAATGATGACCAAAGGATATAAGCAAACGTTGAAGACAAGAAGAAGGTTAAGTTTTTTATCTCCAATTCATATCTCTACATTACACTTTTCTCTCTCTAACTTGCTTGCCGGAGGGTTCGCTGGGGGACTCCCCGTTCCCTTGTTTAACTTGTATGCAGGTTCTTTGGTGGGCTTGAACACCCAGTTACTAGTTGAAGAAGCGTGGATCAGTCCGACCCATTCCACTTGGGACTCGTTGTGTAGTAACTGTATCATCAGTTGGCGCCGTCTGTGGGAAAGCTTTGCTCATCGCGCCAGTTGTGTTCACTATCGCCGGAGACCGCTTTCCAATAACCCTTTCTCGTTACCCATCGAAGTGTATGGTCACGACTAGATCCATGGCTTCCCACCAAAATGCTGCCGACCACTAAACCGGCCGCCCAAATCCAAACAACCTACCACAATATTTCATCGAACTTACTAACAGCATTAACCGCATGGCCGAGCAAAACTAAGCCCTAAGTAATGCCCTACTTCAAAGAAACCTTCCTATGCCCCCTCCACCACCTCCCGATATTCCTCCAAACTACGAACAAGCCCCGAGCCATACTATCCCGCAGCCTAATCCACCCAACAGAGAAGGCTTGCAACCCCCTTCTCCAGGTATAAACCTACCACCCCGGGGCCCACAACCATCGATCCCGCCACCAATCCTTGAAGGTGAGGCTAGCAGCGTCCAGCCCCGTTGCCCTCCGGAGGTGACCACATCCCTCTCTGGGACGCGGAACTCCGAGCCATGAAGCTCCAAAGGGGTCATGCAGAACATCCAGCATAAACCCTCTACCACAGCAAACTCACCTTTTGTCGCCTTCATCCGCGACAAACCTCTACCCTCCAAGTTCAAGATGCCCACCATCGACTCTTTTGACGGTACGACGAACCCAGTCAACCATCTGGAGACCTACAGAACCCTCATGATCCTTCATGTATTCCCTGACGAGATCATGTGTCGAGCTTTCCCTATGACTCTGAAGGGGTCAGCTCGGCTTTGGTTTAGCCAGTTACCAGCAGACTCCGTCTTCACTTTCCAGCATCTCAATGACTCATTCCTCGGCCATTTTATTGGAGCCTAGCGCCAGCGACGCCCCGCCACCTAACTCCTCAACATTCGACAGACCGAGGGGAAGTCGCTACGCAGTTTTGTTACCCGCTTCAACACCGAGGCCCTGCAAGTAGCGAAAAATGATGACAAGGTCATCCTCACTGCTTTCATGGCCGGTCTGTGGTTATTCGAATTCCTGTTCTCCCTCTCTAAAAACCCCTCGACCTCCATGGCAGCCCTACTCTCCAAAGCCCAAAAATACATGAATGTTGAGGATTCCCTAGCTGCCCGGCAAGATCCCATAACCAAAAACCCGGCCCCTAGAGAAAAGAGAAAAGACTCAGAACCCAGAAACACCCAGTATAATAGCCAAACACCACACTATACCGACCGCCCCCCCCCCGAGCTGACCGGTCGGCACCAGCCCGACCGCCTCGTCGGTTCGAGCGGTACACACCCCTTAACTCCCCCATGGAATAAGTCCTCAATCAGATCCAGCGGGACTATCCCCTTAAATGGCCCCAACCGTCACGAACCCCTTTCAATCGGAAAGACCTGTCCAAATATTGTCGTTTCCACCAGGACCATGGCTATAACACCGATGAGTGCGTTAACCTCAAAGATCAGGTCGAGACCCTCATACGCTAGGGACGTCTTAGCCGGTTCACGGACACCCGCCCTCAGCAGAGACAAAGAACTGAGCCCCTCAGAAACAACCGCCGGCGCACCCAACCGGCAGCCAGCCCAACCTAACCAAGGCCATGATCGCCCTTCACAGCAACCTCGGCTGCCAGGCAACCCCCTTCCACCTATTGGAGAGATCAGAGTCATTTTAGGCGACCTTGCTTGCGAGGGACCATCCCGCTCGGCTCAGAGGGCAGAACTCAGGAAGATAAGGCAGGGCTCAAACAAAGCAGTTGCCATGGTCGATTGACCCTCCAAACAGCCCAAGTAGTGGACCAAGCTTATCACCTTCACGGACGCTGACTGTACAGGCATCTGTTACCCTCATGATGACCCTCTCATCATTTCTGCCCTCCTCTCCAACTACAAGGTCAGACGAGTTCTCATCAACAACGGCAGTTCTTCAGACATCATCTTTCTCAACTGCTTTCGCCAGTTCAAAATTGGGGAGGAAAGTCTGTCTCCTCTCCAAACCCCTTTGGTCGGTTTCACTAGCGACTGGGTCACCTCCATCGGCTCCATTGATCTTCCCATCACAATCGGCGAGTACCCACGGCAGACTACAAAGTTGCTCACCTTCCTTGTTGTCGACTGCCCATCCGCCTACAACATCATCCTTGGCAGCACTGTCCTAAATGCCTTCCAGGCTATCACATCAACTTATCACCTTGCCGTTAAGTTTCCCACCGATCTGGGGGTCGGGACTGTAAGGGGAGAGTAGACCGTGGCCAGGGAATGCTATGTTGCCTCACTAAAAGAAGTAAAGCTGAAGGAAGCTATGATCATTGAAGGACTTGACGTCCGAGATGAGGACGAGCTGGTCAGAGGAGAGCCTGTGGAGGAACTCCTAGAGGTTCCCATCGACCCCACCAACCCAACCAAAACTGCCAAAATCGGCAGCTAACTATCCCCCCAAGCAAAGGTCGACCTTACTGTCCTCCTGACCGAGCACAATGATGTCTTTGCTCGGACCCATTTAGACATGTCGGGTATTGACCCCTCATTCATAACCCATCGCCTCAGCATTGAACCCTATTTCCGACCTTACTGACAGAAGCAACGCATCTTTCATCCCAAGCGCAATACTCTTATTGCCGTAGAGGTTGACAAGCTCCTTGAGGCCCAATTCATCAAGACGTGGACTACCCTAGATGGTTGTCAAACGTGGTCCTAGTTCGCAAGAACAATGGTAAATGGCGACTTTGTGTCGACTACTCAGACCTCAACCGAGCTTGCCCCAAAGACAGTTATCCTCTTCCCCATATAGATATATTGGTCGACGCTGCGGCCAGTCACCAAATGCTCAGCTTCATAGACGCCTTCTCTAGGTATAACCAAATTTTGATGCATCCATCTGATCAGGAACACACTTCTTTCATTACCGACCGAGGCACCTACCATTACCAAGTGATGCCATTTGGACTAAAAAATGCTGGGGCCACCTACCAACGGTTGGTCAACACCGTTTTCCATCATCAGATCAGTCGGAACATGGAAGTATATGTCGATGATATGCTAATCAAGAGCAAACTCTCCGCTGACCATCTGATCGACCCACGAGAGACCTTCGCCACCCTATGGAAGTACCAAATGAAGCTCAACCTATAGAAGTGCACCTTTGGTGTAGGATCTGGGAAGTTCTTGGGTTTCATGGTCAATCAGCGGGGCATTGAAGCTAACCCTGAAAAGATCAAAGCCTTGATTGAAATGTAGTCACCCAGAACGGTTAAGGAAGTTCAAAGACTCACTGGCCGAGTTGCTGTCCTTAACCGCTTCATTTCCCGCGCAACGGATAAATGCCTCCCTTTCTTCAAAGTTCTTCGACAAACTTTTGAATGGATGACCGAGTCCGAAGAGGCCTTTCAGCAGTTGAAGCAGTGCATGGCCAACCCTCCCTTCTATCTCAGGCAATTACTAGCGAACCCCTCTTCCTCTACTTAGCCGTTTCAAGCACCGCAGTCAGTGCAGCTCTTATTAGGGAAGACGACTCTATTCAACGGCCGGTCTACTACATCAGTCGGGTCCTCAGGGGCGCCGACCAGAATTACCCACTGTTAGAAAAATTGTCCTTGGCCCTGGTCATCGCCTCCAGACGACTCCGTCCTTACTTCCAAGCCTATTCCATAGTGGTCCTCACCGATCAACCTTTGAAGAAGGTAATGCAACAACCAGAGCTCTCTGGCAGACTCATGCAATGGTTGGTGGAACTTAGCCAGTTTGACATCTCCTACCGACCTCGAACAGCAATTAAAGGGCAGGTTGTCGCCGATTTCATCCTGGAGTTCACTAATCCTACCCCAACCACGGCCACTCTGCCCCCACCAACCTCTACCGAGCCAGAGGACCTTCATTCTTGGACTCTCAATGTCGACGGATCATCCCGCAGAGAAGGCAGTGGGGCTGGCCTCATCCTCACCGCCCCTGAGGGTGGTTATTTCGAATATGCTCTCCATTTCTTGTTCGATGCCAGTAACAATGAGGCCGAATATGAGGCATTGATAGTAGGGCTTCGCCTAGCCAGGGACATTGGTGTCAGCCACATCCAGGTGTTCAGCGACTCCCAGCTTATTGTCGGACAAATTACGGGGGAATTCGATGCAAAGGAGGACACAATGCGGGCTTACAGAGATATTGCCCTTCCCCTCGTTTGCCTCTTTAATACCTTCCACATCCAGCACATTCCTCGGGCAGAAAACTCAAAGGCAGACGAGATGGCTCAATTGGCTTCTGCAGACCAGTCCGACCTCAGCCATGGTGTCCGTCTCAAATACCTAGCCTACCCTACCATTTCTCCTGATTAGCATGAAGTGTAGTTCCTCCAGAATGAGCCTATCCCTTGGGCGTCTGACATCTTTCTATTTTTGACAACGGGGAAACTTCCAGATGACCAACAGCAAGTCGCCAAAGTTAAGGCTCGGTCGTCCAATTACATCCTCGTCGGTGGGGTCTTGTACAAACGTGGTTTTTCATACCCGTATCTGCGATGCCTCAGTCCAGCTCAAGCAACCTATGTGATGCGAGAAATCCATGAGGGTATCTGCGGTAATCATTCAGGCGGCTGGTCCCTAGCCTACAAAATACTTCGCACTGGATATTTCTGGCCTACCCTCAACCAAGATGCGACTGACTTCGTGCTCAAGTGTGATAAATGTCAACGCTTCGCCAACATCTCCCATGCTCCTCCTACCGAGTTGATCACACTTTGCAGTCCTTATCCGTTCGCCAAATGGGGGATCGATTTGGTCGGTCCACTTCCCATCGGCCGAGGCCAGACCAAGTTCGCAATTGTCGCCATTGATTACTTCACCAAGTGGGTAGAAGCAGAACCTCTTGCCACCATTACCGAACGGAACACAACCAAATTTATCTGGCAGTCGATCGTATGTAGGTTTGGCATCCCTCAAGCCATCGTCTCCGACAACGGCAAACAATTCGACAACTCCAAGTACAGGAAGTTCTGTTCAGACCTCCAGATCCAACCCTGTTTCTCCTTCCCAGGTCATCCCCAAGCCAATGGCCAAGTCGAGGTAACCAACCGTTCTCTTCTAAAGATCATCAAAACTAAGCTAGAAGCTGCTAAGGGACTTTGGGCTGAGGAATTACCGAATGTACTCTGGGCTTACCGAACTACAGCTCGGACTTCTACTGGGGAAACCCCTTTCCGCTTAACATACGGCGCTGAGGCGGTTATTCTAGTGGAAGTCAGTCTGCCTACCCCAAGGGTTTCACATCCAAATCCAGAACTAACCGAAGAGCTCCGCCGGGCAAATCTAGACCTAATTGAAGAGCTCAGAGAGACCACCGCTGTCAGATTGGCCTCATACCAACAGAAAATGAGAACACACTACAACCGCAAAGTCCGACCAAGGGAGTTCGCCATAGGGGACCTTGTCTTGAGAGAAGTAACTCTTGCCACCAAAAATCCGACTGAGGGTAAACTGGCAGCCAAATGGGAGGGACCTTACATTGTGAAAGCCCGACCACGTCCGGGCACTTATCGACTTCAGGACATGGAAGGTCGAGACCTCCCCCACCCATGGAACACTGAACACTTGAAGCGCTACTTTCAATAAACTCCTACCTTTTTATTGCTCAATTATTGTATTTTCTTTTTGACGAATTTACACACATGAACATACTTGTTCTCCCCTAGCATAATGTAAATTTTGATCAACTGGATCGCACTTTCCATGACAACAATTTTGTATCTCAGCTATCTATGTGTTGTCTCAATAACATTTTTTGTTGCAACATTTATCAAAAAGCCTCAGACAGACCGAGCGCCAACAGCCTCAGCCAGACTGAGCACCAAAAGCCTCGGCCAGACCGAGCGCCAACAGCCTCGGCCAAACTGAGCACCAAAAGCCTCGACCAGACCGAGAGCCAACAGCCTCAGCCAGATTGAGCATAAAAAGCCTCAGACAAACTGAGCACCAAAAACCTCGGCCAGACCGAGCGCCAATAGCCTCAGCCAGACTGAGCACCAAAAGCCTCGGCCAGACCGAGCGCCAACAGCCTCAACCAGACTGAGCACAAAAAGCCTCAGACAGACTGAGCACCAAAAGCCTCGGCCAGACCGAGCGCCAACAGCCTCAGCCAGACTGAGCACCAAGAGCCTCGGCCAGATCGAGCGCCAACAGCCTCAGCCAGACTGAGCACTAAAAACCTCAGCCAGCCTGAGCTTTAAAAGCCTCAGTTAGACTGAGCATGAAGCACTCGGCTAGACCAAGCATCACAAGTCTCAGCCAAACTGAGCGCCACAATTCCAGGTCCAAACTGAGTTACTTGCAACGTCAGTGAATCACAGTTTAGCCCCAACCGAGCACGCATACTTGTGGCATTAGTAGACACACTTAGTCATAATTCCAGGTCCAAGTTTTTGCACCACTTTTCACTTAGTCAAATTCCATCGACGTTCTTACATGTTTCCTTTACTAGTTA
Source organism: Camellia sinensis (assembly GCF_055761805.1). NCBI lineage: Eukaryota > Viridiplantae > Streptophyta > Magnoliopsida > Ericales > Theaceae > Camellia > Camellia sinensis. Next base: position 70,855,918 of record NC_138972.1, read on the forward strand.
GATTATCTCCTTCTCCATCAACTTCTACAAGTCAACCTCTTTCCTTACTAGTCAAGCCTAACTCCAATAAACCATTCTCATCCACTTCAACAGTGTGGCAAACACAAACTCATAATTTTATAACATTTTAAATTCCACTCTGCATTAAGGGGTTCTTAACTTTACTCTGCATTGAGTTTTTATTACAAGTTCAATTTCACTCTGCATTGAGGAGCCTTTAACTTTACTCTACATTGAGTTTTTATTACAGATTCACTTCCACTCTACATTGGGGAGTTCTCAAATTTAGTCTTTATTATAACTTTACTCCCACTTTGCAGATGCACACAAGCCACCATTCTCATTCATTTCAGATGCACAAGCACAGACAATCAAATGAAAACACAACTGAAATTTTATTTATTCACCAACTGGTACATAAGTTCATTACAGCATTTCAAAAAAAAAAAACACAAAAAAAAACACACAAAAACAACTCTAAATACAAGGTCTTCTTCTTCTTCTTCTTCTTCTTCTTCTTCAATTACTCCTCCTCACTGGACACGAGGTCTTTTTCTTCAATCCCCTCATCTAGGAGGGTCTGGGCCACATCGTCGTCGTCAATTTTTACACTACTCAGGTCTAAGTCTGGGAACAGCTTCTCAACTTTACGCTTGAACATCTTCCAACCACTGTCCCAGAACTTAGCCATTTCGTGTTTATAGAAGTCAGACCGCTGGAAGCTCTCAATAACTTCTGCCTCAGTCCTGCCCCCAGCGGTCGTCCTCGACGGGCCTGCCCCCCCAGACTCCTCCCTCGCCAAGCTGTTGGCGACCGCAGCATCAATTGCCATCTGAAACTCAGCAGACCCCTTGAACTGATCCACTGCTGCAACACACAGATCGGGGTATACCGCCCTTTCAGAGGCTGCCTTGGCCCTCTCCTCCTCCAACTCCTTCTACAGGGTCACCTTTTCAGCATCTGCCTTGGCCCTCTCCTCCTCCAACTCCTTTTGCAGGGTCGCCCTTTCAGCAGCTGCCTTGGCCCTCTCTTCCTGCAACTCCTTCTACAGGCCCTCCCTCCCCTCCATTGCCTTAATACGCTCATCTTCCAGCTCTTTTTACAGCCTAGCAATCTCCAGGTTTGCGTCTTCTTTTTCCTTGATCTGCTGGGCACGTAGATTCTCATTGTTGGTCATAGCCTTTTCAAATCGTTCGTTGGCGACCGCGTAGTCCTTTTGAGCATCCTCCAGTTTCTTTTGCTCGCCTGCCAGTTGGAACTCAAGCGACACAACCTGGCGGCGTTCGTTCTCCAGCTCCAACTTGACCGCTCGCAGCTCAGCATGGGCACTCTCCCAGTCTTTACGCTCCTCCTTCAAAATTGCAAGTTGAGCCTTGACCTCGTCTGCCCTCATCTTTGCTGCCCCCACCTTTCTCAGCAGAGCTCCTGCTAAGGTGGTTACCTCCATTTGAGCAAAGCATAACCCCCTCAGCAACTCAGCCTCATTAAATCTAGCTATTGAGCGCACGGCTGTTTCATCCACGATCCCACAAGGCGATCTGCATCTGCCCTGGCTGGGCCTTCTTCTCCCTCCAGCTGCCCAGCCACTGCACGAGCGTGGTAGATCCCGGTCGTCATCCTGACACCCCCTCCTTAGGGCGCAGGAACCCCCTGGGACTGTTCTCCTCCTCTTGGCTCAGGGCCAGTTGCCTCACCTTCTACTTGCACTTTGGGGGCGACCCTCGCCACCTCTGAGGCGATCTCCACCATTATTGGGACGACCTCCACTCTCTCCAAGGCGATCTCCACCACTTCTGGGACGACCGCCCCTCCTGGGGTCTTCTCCATCCCCCCCTTCTCTGCCTCCTTGACCATGCTGGTCTCTTCTGCCATCACTTCCTTCCTCCTCTTCACGGCAAGCTCTTCTTCACTCCTCCTCACTCTCCTCTTCTTCTTTACTACACCCTCCACCTCCATCTCCTTCAAAGGATCTACTGGGGGCGGTTGGGGCATAAATCCACCTAAGTCTTTTCCCCCCAAGGGTTTGGGACGAGGTTAGATCCCCTCCCTCGCAATCGGCTTTGGCGGTCGGTCTTCTTGGGACTCTTTGAACTTATTGGCTTTGGCAAGGATGACCATATCCTCAGCCTCTTGCGCTTTCCTCCTCGCCTCCAATTCAGCTCGCCCCAGATCTCCACCGCTCGGCTGAGGACCCAACCTCGCTCCAAACAAGTCTGAGGGTTAAACGAGTTTGTCCCACCTGACCCCCTCCTTCTCCCGCCATGCCTTCACCTTCTTTATTCTCTCCTCTGTCGCTGCTCCCAGTTTTGGCTCTACAGATTTGGTGGGCACTCTCCATACCGTGCGTACCCCAGCCCCTCCATTCGTAGACACATAGAACCACCGCGGCCTCCAACCTTTAATTGATGACGGCAGCCCTACCACCAGACCCCTCCCTGCCGCCGCCTGTAACGTCACCCAAGTCTCTTGTTGTCTTGAAGCCTTATAACATGCGAAGAATTCGTCTACTGTCATGGCTACCCCTTCATTCGCCTTCGGCCACGCGCTTGCACAGGCCAGTTCAATCTTCCACGCGTTGGGCATTAGTTGGCCCGGTGCCACCTCCAAACGGTTCAGGACATTTACCACCACTTGCGGCAGTGGCAGCCTCAGTCCTCCCTTCAATGCTTCCTCGTAAAGGGCAAACTCCCCCGGCCTTGCGTCGGACGGACTTTCCGTTGACGTCGGCAACAATAATTCTATTTCAGCAGGCACCTGGTATTTTTTGCGAATAACCTCTAACTCCGCCGCGGTAACCGTGGATTTGTCAGCCTTCGTGTGCCAGTGATCTGGTTCCGCCTGGCTGATTGGCTTCGGAGCTGCTATCATGGTGGAAGCATGAGATCGTACCACCGATTCCCCCACCCTCTCAATTTGCCTCTCCGTCCTATACTTCTCTGCTAACTCCACTACGTCATCATCACCAAGCGGATCCACCCTGACATTCACAGCTTCTTCTTGGGCCATTTCTATGGTATGTCTGCGAATTGCTTTGGATGCAGGTGCAAGGAAATTGAAAAAATGTTGCAGAGGTGTATCGTCAGCAACAAAGGAGTTACACTTGGGATGTTTTGATTTTTGGCAAAGAAGTAGGTAAATCGAATAATGCCAAATGTCCAAGGCTTGCCCGTATTCCAAGGGTCGCAATTAATTTGCGCCAGTTTGAAAAATTTTCAAAACATCCGCCAAAACTGTCTTTTCAACACCCATAATGACCTATCGTTTCATTTCTGATCCAACGCCTAATCTCCCCCCCCCACGAGATGTTGCCACGTGTACGACCATGATCCACTGTCTTCTCCCCTTACCCAGTCTTTTCCACTTCAAATCACCACGTGACACGCCGCCTCTTGAGCCCCGCGCCCCTCCACCTTACCCTTTGCGGTCGGCCCTCCTTGTGGTCAGACCTTCCACTCGGCCAACCTTCACAGTCAGCCCTCCTCGTGGTCGGCCCTCCCACTCAGCCAACCTTCGCGGTCGGCCCTCCTCGTGGTCGGCCCTTCCACTCGGCCACGATTCGCGGTTGGTCCACCTCATGGTCCTCCCTTCCACTTGGCCACAAATCGCGGTCGGTCCACCTCATAGTCCTCCCTTCCACTCGGTCCACCTCACAGTCGGTCCACCTCACGGTCAGTCCACCCACTCGGTCACCGCTGCCGGTCGACCTCCATGCTGCCAATCTCTAACACCCTTATTCTCTTCATTAGTATTCCCTTCGTTGGACTAAAGCTGCACTCGGGAATGAGGGACTACTGACGTGGGTAAGCCCATAAAGGCCATAACCCACTATGAACAACCCAAGCACATCACTTGGAGCCCAATACATAACCCAGCTGGTGAAGTCCAGAACAACTGGAATCCAACGTGGCATAAAGAGCCAATGACATTCAGACATATGGCAGGTAAAGGACAAGCCACATCAGCAGACAAAGATCTGCAAAGTTATTGCCACTGCACATCGCCATTAATGCAGCCCATCACAACATTTATTACGACAACACCTCTCCGTCGGAATAGCACCCCCTTACCCTGAACAAGGTATGCTACAACATAGACTTTCAGCCAAAATGGCAGGTCGGAAGGGACAGCGAAATGATGACCAAAGGATATAAGCAAACGTTGAAGACAAGAAGAAGGTTAAGTTTTCTATCTCCAATTCATATCTCTACATTACACTTCTCTCTCTCTAACTTGCTCGTCGAAGGGTTCGCTGGGGGACTCCCCGTTCCCCTGTTGAACTTGTATGCAGGTTCTCTGGTGGACTTGAACACCCAGTTACTGGTTGAAGAAGCGTGGATCAGTCCGACCCATTCCACCTAGGACCCATTGTGTAGTAACTGTATCATCAGATAGCATTAAAAAAATTATGATTTGTATGATTGAAATTATCTCCTTTTGTTTATAATTTTATTTTTTAATATGATTGAAATTAGATAAACATAAACACTTACAAAAAGAAAAATGTGCTTGTAGTTTGTTCAATGGTTTTAAATAATCTTTTTTATTTACTATTTTAATGGTTATTTTTTTCAATTATTTTTTTTATTATGAGAAAAATGCCATTGTAGTTAGATAGCATTAAAAAAATTGTGATTTGTATGATTGAAGTTATCTCCTTTTATTTATAATTTGATTTTTTAATATGATTGAAGTTAACTCACAAAAAGAAAAATGTGATTGTAATTTGTTCAATGGCTCTAAATAATATTTTTATTTACTATTTTAATAGTTCTTTTTTTCAATTATTATTTTTTATTATGAGAAAAATATGATTGCAATTAGATAGCATTAAGAAAATTGTAATTTGTATGATTGAAGTTATCTCCTTTTGTTTATAATTTGATTTTTTTAATATGATTGAAATTAGATAAACATAAGCACTTACAAAAAGAAAAATGTGATTGTAGTTTGTTCAATGCTTCTAAATAATCTTTTTATTTACTATTTTAATGGTTCTTTTTTTCAATTATTTTTTTATTATAAGAAAAATGTGATTGTAGTTAGATAGCATTAAAAAAAATGTGATTTGTATAATTGAAGTTATCTCTTTTTGTTTATAATTTGATTTTTTAATATAATTGAAGTTAGATAAATATAAACACTCAATGGGGTTTTAAGCAAAAGGGGATTTTTAACCTCAAGGCCTGTGGGAGTTTCAATATCTCAATCTGAATTTTTAAAATTTTTTATTAAAAAAAAACTCAACATTTATTGATTTGGTCAAAATCCCCTGATCAACATTTATTAATTTTTTTCAATCCACATGCTTGCATTTATTGATTTGGTCAAAATCTTCTGATCAGCATTTAAAATCCCCTCATACAAATAACTATAGATACAATCTGTGTATAGTTACTGCAGCACTCTTTTTAACTTCTCTCATACACTATGATTAGTGATAAGATTGTTAAATTATTTTTATAAAAAATTTTAAAAAATATAATTTATATATTAAAAAAATCTAAAATAAATATAAATATTTATAATTTTTCCGTGCATAACACCGCTGATAAGCTAGTATAACTAATAAGTCCAAGTTTATACACGATGGTTGGACGTTTTTCACAAGGAATTATGTGTTTGATTTATTGGGTGGTGAGGCAATAAAATATGTTACGTCAAGTCTCAACATCTTCATAAAGAAAAAGAGATAGGGCACACAATTTGGTCAAATATTTGTATGTCTTACATCATATTCAATAATGTGCTGCAAGAACAAGTCATAAATGAGGAGTTCGGATCCTCTCCTTGAGGAGGGTCCTTGAGTTCATGCGGGCAACGGCTCAGATCAGCCGTTGGTCATCCAACGGCTCTAATAAAAAAAAAAAAAAAAATTAAATTTTTAATGTTTTCGACTTCCCGCCCAAACAAAACAACAACACAGCCTTACTGTCTCACTCTCTCACTCTCTCAGTTTCAATGAGCCTTACAGTCGATCGTGGTCGTCCACCGAACCTACCCTCACCGGCGAACCGGCGACCAGTCCCAACGGCGACCCCACGACGACCACAGCTCCACCGCTTCAGCCTCTACGCTGCGTGAACTCCACCGCGACGACCACCATCAGTTCAGCATAGATCACGAACCAGGTTGGTCTTCAAACGTCTGAAATTAAGAAGTTGGAGTCTGAAAAAATGTAGGGCTTTTAGAGTTCGAATTTCTGAACAAATTTAGGGATTTTCAGATTTGGAATTTCAAAATTAGGGCTTTGATTTGGGATTTTGAAACGTCTGAAAAAATTTAGGGCTTTTAGATTTGGAATTTCAAATTTAGGGCTTTGATTTGGTTTCCTCTTCTTCTTCTTCTTCTTCTTCTTCTTTTTTTTCCATCTCTGTCCATATGCATCACATTGGTTTGATTTTCACAGATCTTTTAATGTCCTAAATCTGTCTAGAATGAGGATTTGATTTTCACAGCTTGTATGAATCTTGATATTGTTTACAATCAGAAATAGGTATACCATGATTGGAGTGGGCTAACAAGAACACACAACTGGGTTTAATGCCAACCTTCCATTGTATGTTTTGTTAAGTAATAGATTGTGAGAATATACATGATTTCGAATAGATTGTGAGAAAAATTAGAAATAGGTATACCATGATTTATATACTCCAAACATTGCTAATTTTTATATACCATGGTATTGTATGATATCAATGGTAAGACCTTCCATTGTATACTATGTGATTTATATACCATGAAATAGGTATACCATGATTTATATACTCCAAACCCAGCATTGCTAATATGTCTTACTAATTTATATACCATGATATACCATGATTTCGAATACATTGTGAGAAAAATTAGCAATGTCATATCATTTGTTTATATACATTTGTTTATATACCTATTTGAGATCATTTGTCATATCATGGTATACCTATTTGTTTATATACATTTTCTACATATTTCACTACGAATATGTTGAACTAACAATCTGCAATCTGCAAGTCATGTTGAACTAACAATCTGCAAATATGTTGAACTAACAATCTGCAAGGTGCAAGTCATGTTGAGAGCTGCAAGCTGCAATCTGGATTTTTGACAATCCTTATGTCCATATTTTCTTTTATTATGTGTGGAACTAACAATCTCAAATAAGAGTATTAGAATTATGATTTCACAATAAAAAATAGGCACATGATAAATTCATTATTTCCAAATAAAGAGTACTAGAATCTAGATTTTAAAAGTATATAGAGTCAATACACTCAACTCCACTCTAGAAGGTTAGAATAAAGATTTTGTCAAGTCTCTCATAGAGCACATTTTGATTAAGGGCCAAAATTTGTTTTTAATGATAAATATATTGACAATAACCTCCAATAATCCACTAACCAATTGATTGATAAGAAATGTAGTTTGACAAATAACTAAGAGCCCAATACCAGAAAAGCATTGCATAAGACACATAATTAATGAAAAATCAAAACAAATGTGAAATTGTTTTTTTTATTTACTCTGCATAAGACAAATGTGAAAAATCAAAGCATTGCATAAGACACATAATTACTCTGCTCCATGTCTTAATGTAATTTTTTTAATCAAATTTATTTATTTATTTAAATTTAATCATCAACGTAGTAAGGATTACATTAGAAAGCTCAATGGTTGACTCAAAAACTGAAGTTCCCACTTGCTCCTAATGCACACCCATGTCTTCAAAAGTAGCAACCACCATTGATGGCAATCCTTGCAAGCGTATTTTGTTTGGCAACAATTGAAAGTAGTTTTTATTTTTTTTGGGTTCATATTTGTGTCTCTGCACAGTGCACCACAGCCTTACCAAGGTTAAAAGGTATCCATTCAAATGCCTCCCAAGAAAGTGTTAAGTTTGTGTCACAAATTTTGGTTCACTCCATATGAAAGTTAAAATTGAAACCTGGGCTGTATGACCCTAGAAAAGGAGGTCAGGGCAAAACCATAACAAAGCATATTTATAAGATTATTAATTATGAAATTATCAATTTATTTGTTGAATCAGTCTAAGATTATGATACATTTTGTTATATTATTAGTTTGGATTTCAATTTTCTTTACTAAATGTAAAGTGATACATTTTGTTATATTATTAAACCAAAAAAAAAACACATAATTATATGTTTATTAGATCATGTAAGAATCTTAAAAGACAAAAATCTAGTTATAAAAGACAAGAATCTTAAAAAACACATAATTATATGTTTATTAGATCATGAGAAGGGCAGTAGCATTGTTTTCCTGAATTCAGTGCAACTAAACACTTTGAGACCTAATCAATTTGTATGTAGAACTAGAATGCTGAATAACAGATAGAATAGGTTTTTATGAGTCCACTACAATGTTGGTTTCAAAACTAAATTGGTTTCTCGAGGGCTGACTGTTTGTGTTGTATTGTCGATGTAGATTTAGAAATGGCTTCTTCTTCTAATGACAACAGCAACATAAGATTAAAACCGAGAATGTGCAATTGTGGAAGAACAGCTGCCATACATATCGTAAAAACTAATGAGAATGGAAATAAAGGGCGTTTGTTCTTTGTTTGCCCATCAAAATATGTAAGTATTGTATTGGAAATATTAAATATGTAAGTAGTCACAATTTAATTTGTTTTAATAGACTAACTAATTGTTGGTTGCATTGTAGACTGAAAATCCCAATTGCAATTACTTCAAGTTCGTGGCTGAAGATGACGAAGATGTGACTTCCACAATCCGTTCCAACACTAGAGCTTCTGATGGTGTTACAGTAGAAGACTTTAACGAGCTGAGGAGGAGGCTGTATGACGTGGAAAATGAACATGGCGACTATGGTCGAAGGCTTCGAATGGTGGAAAATATTTTGAAGGCGATGGTGTATTTGATTGTATTTGCTTTACTTTTGTACTTTATGATGTAATGTTATTATGGATTTATGGATTTAAAGTTATTATGGATTTATGGATGTAATCTACTTTATGATGTAATGTTAGTATCCGAAAAATTTAACTAATGTTATTATGGATTTATGATGTTTGTACTTTATGATGTTTTTATGAATGGAATTTGGGAAGTTGGGAATGATTTGAGATGGTTTTTAAATGGTTTATTGTCCTAGTGGATTTAATGAACTTGGGAATGACTTGGATTTTATGAACTTGGGAATGTTTTCATTTACAGGACAATCTGTGACATGGTTTTTTGTAGGCTGGTTCTGCATGTATGTTGGTTGTGAAATCTGCTACTGTTTATTTTGCATAGGCACATTTCACATGTTCTGTTGCATATGAACCAAATTATAATTGTTCACTTTTAGTAATTTATCAACAGTTCTTCAGTGTTAATACCTTTGAGTGATCTAATTGTGAAGTAGCAGAAAATATTATGTTGGTGTACATGTTGCTGGTGTGCAAAACTGGTGTACACCATACCAGCAGAATGAATTCACAAGAACCATATGAAACCATGATTCACACTTTACACCTCACACACTTCACACCATACTAGCATTTCTGTACATCCTTCACACTTCACACCTCACACACTTCTAGTGCTCTAAGTGTCCAGCATACCAGAAACAATGAATACAGATTAGAACCAGCATAACTGGTGTACAGATCAGAACCAGCATAATTGCTGTGCAAAACTGGTGTACATCACCAACCCTGAAGCATGCAGAACTAGAAGCATGCAAAACCAGATTAAACAGCCCCAAAAACCTTTGAGAGCAGAGGAACCAGAGAACAACCAAAAAAAAGACACCCAGCATACATCAACCATACATTCAGAACCATTCAGAACCATGCATTTAGAACCATACAGCCAATGACTTGGTTTTTCCTCTGTTATGGATAAAAAATCCTGCACTTATATTATTTGGTTTTGCCTCTGTTATGGATCAAAAATTCTGCAATGGTCATTATTTTAAGTGCAGGTGTTTGCTCACAATGACTTGCTTTCTGGAAATCTGATGCTCAATGATGAAGAGGGTACATACAACCAGAACTTACATCTGCACTTATTCCTCATTTCTCACTCTCTATCTCCCTAAACATTCACTCACAAGTCACCAAGTTCTCTATGTAATCAAAACACCAGAGCAGAACCAGAAGCATGCAGAACCAAAATTTTGCTCGTCCACTGCATACCAGATCAAAAATTCTGCAATGGTTCATTTTTTTTCCCTTAAACTTCACAGAACCAGAAGCATGCAGAACCATAATACCTGTGCATACCAGCAGAATAATTGTAGAACAAGACCTGTGCATACCAGCAAAATAATTGCACAACCAGACCTATGCATATCAGCAGCACACTTCACACTTCACACTTCACATAACCATTACAGCACATTTCACACTTCACAAAAACAGATCATGTCCAAAAACAGAACATGTCCACAAATAAGGATCAAATGTACGAAAACAGAATCATGTCCGTACCACATAAAAAAAAACAGATCAAATGTACACCATAACAGTTTAACACATACAATCCATAACAAGTTAAATTAAAACATTGGTCCATCAAAAATGTTACATTGCTTCAACCCATTAACACATACAATCCATTAAAAAGACTAATGTATGACTTTCTAGCAGCAACAGAATAACCATCACTTTCCAGCAGCGACAGAATAACCATCAATTTTAGAGGCTATGACTTCACTGTTCAGCCCAATTTCAGCATCAGTTTGCCTCTGTTTCTGCTTGTCCATAGCCTAAAAGGGAAAATGTTCAAATTTCTCAACAAGTGAATACATGGTATGACGGAATTTTCAACAACTATAAATATAATAAAAATTAAAAAGATAGCAAAGACGAACCTGACTACACATTGGGGTAGTTGATTCTTGAGAATATCGAAACCCAATGTCATATCCACATGAACCTTGAAGTAGTGACTGGAATGTTGATCCACTAGAATGCAGGTGAGACATTGAATTTGGCAAATAATTTGGCACAACATACATGTCCCGCAAATTGTTCGCCTACAACAATGTCATATATTAGGCTTCGCAATCATGGTTTGAGTCACATATTATATCCACAAAAAAAATACAATGTTAAAGTAAGACTTACATGATATGTGGGATACATCAATGGCGGAGGAATAGAATTACCACCCATGGGCAAAGATGGAGGAAGAGGATGAAGGGGAGGAAGAGGTTGAAGAGGAGGAACATGTTGACGAACATAGATATCTCCTCCAACAGATAATGGAGAAGGTGCAACTGTTGGACTTGCAATAGATTGTGACGAAGCCAAGCTGTTAGCACGGGATTTTTTTTTGGAGTTCGCTACCAACGCCGCTTCGAATCCACCTTTGACCCTCCTTTTGCCCTTACTAGTTGCCACCTTTTTCTTCAATCCTTTTGGTTGCACAACATGATTCACATCTTCGCATTCCACTTCAAAGCTTTGGGTATCATCATCATTACGTGCTTCATTTCCAACACCAAAATGAGCACTTAACTTGCCTTCAACATCTGCACCTAATGTAGCAAGCTGTGCAATACAAAAATCATATGTTTCTTCAGTTTCAGCAGCTCTACTTGCTACTGCTCTAAATGCAGTCATCAATGTCTTATACCGCGAAGCTTGTTGGAATTTCACATCTACTTGAATGTCATTTTCGTTAATGTGCTGCACAGTTTCGGCTCTTGCTTGTTTGGTCCACCTCTTCAGAATGTATTGTGGAGGAACCTCTTTCATCTTCAATACGTCTCTAATGACCTTCAACGAGTGAGAACACAAGATTCCTTCCCTTTCAAACTTTGTACAATTACAACCCAAAGAGCCATCCCTCTCCAACTTCACTTTCCTTGCATGTTTGTTACCAACATCAACAACTGTGTAAATGGTACTAGCTTCGCCATATTCAATTGCTTCTATGTCTGATTCAATGGATTGAAAGTACTCATTTTGAAATTCCTCAAAGATCTTTTTTGTGTAGACGTTACCCATTTGAATTAACATTTTTATTGTTGCTTTCACCTTTGGTAACCTTTGGCACAAAGCATAGGCCGCTTCTAACTCCTTGTATCGCTTCTCATAAAGTACCCTTTCGAAATGCATGAAGAATTCATTTAAGTTGAAATCCGAACGAATGTAATCTTTCAAAAAAGCATTAAAAGATTCACTAAGTTGTGTGGTACTCATTCCCGCAGCCCATGTTGATCTAACATAAGGCCATCCCCATTTTTCTTTCACCGCAAAAGTCAATTTCAACCAATGGTTTTCATGCGCATCATATTTATCAAGCATTTCCGCCCACTCTAATTTCCATTGATTTGCATCTTCAATGTGAAAGAAGAATTTATTTAGTACACCCTTGACCCCCTTATCTTGGAACAAACAGTTAACATGTTTTAATGCATTTTGCATCAAATGCCAAGTACACAATCGGTGACTTGTGTCAGGCATAACGATGGGTATGGCTTTAGCCATTGCAGCATCTTGATCGGTGAACAAAGTTTTCGGTGCCTTCCTTGACATAGCCTGTAGAAAGTTTTCAAACAACCATACAAATGATTCGGCGGTCTCATCATACAACAATGCTGCACCAAATATAACTGTTTCCCTGTGATGGTTGAATCCCACAAAAGATGCGAAGGGTCTATGTTCTTTGTTTAACTTGTAAGTCGTATCAAATGTGACAACATCACCAAATTGGGCATAATCCATGATCATTTGTGCATCGGCCCAAAACATATTCGTTATTTGCTCCTCATTATCTAATTGAACAGCATAGAAGAATGAAGGATTTTGCAAAGATTTTTCTTTAAAGTATTGCAACACATTGCCTACTTCCCCATATGCTAAACTTTGTTGTCTTTTGGTTCTCAAATAATTTTTAGAATCTAACTTCGTAAAACCAAGACATTGCCTTCCACCAGCTTCCCTACCCATGAGTTCAAAAGACTGGCCTAAACGAAGACCAGATTGTGCCGCTAAATCTAATTGAATTGCTTGGGTAGTGGAGATCTTTCTTTGTGATGGCAACATGTGGGCACACTCAGGTGATACAAGATCGTGGTTGTGTTTTTCTTTGAAATCAGTCACAACATATTTTCCATTACCCTCATGTAATTTAATATAAAGTCGAGCCTCACACCCAGTCCTAGTTTCAGCTCTAGAGTTTTTTGACAATGGGTCTCGCTTGTCAACCTTTCGAAATCCCTCCTTGTTGCAAACCAAAAGTCTATGAATAAGTTGATTAGTGAACTTGTCCTTCTTACAATAATCTCTTCTTATGCTAAAACCCATTCTTCCTCCATATGTATTATAAAATTCATACGCACATTGTTCAGAATCAAATATCATTCCCAATTTTGGCTTCCAATCACAGTCATTCTCAGGTTCCATATCGATATCAAAATGCAACTGAAAACCCATATAAATAAAATCTTAAGTTAATGATAGTTGAGCTTCTTAATAAGATTTTTGGGTTGCAGTTAATAACACAAGCATTTTAGTTATTCATAACTAGCAGACCCAAGTATAGTTCCATAAGTTTCCTATTCAAAGTCAATAAAAATATCCACAAACCCAACCTCAAAAGAGTTTTCATAAAATCTTGTTTTCCAGAGATGACCGAGGTAAAGACATTAGATTAATGGGATGGAAATATGAGTGTCATATATCTTTCAGGCTAAAGGTCGGTATGTGATATGGAATCACGAAAAAGGCCAAGTAAAAAAAAATGGGGTTAGCCAAATCATCAGTTGCATGTTAAATTAGTGCCCTCCAGGAATCTGTTAAGTTCATAGATTTTCCCCAACAGAAACATTTCAGACATTCTGACACTGAATAATGTTCCATCATTTTAGTTCACCATATTAAGTTTGGTTTGTGCAGCAGTGGATAATTCCTATTGGAAATTTAACACTATTATCAAAAAACTCAACTCTGCCAGAAGTATCACGTTAAACAATTTATTAAAGGACTCAATTTCACGCTAAATTAAATTATAATCAACTGGACAACAATCCATTACAGTACAAAACTATAAATACAAATGGATAACAATAAAATTCATCAACTGACAGCCAAATTTCAACACAATGGACACCAATTTCATCCAAGGCCCAACTCATTCTTATTACTGCAGGATAGTATATCAATATTGGGATTTTCACAGCAAACACAGACAGAGAGAGAGAGCATAAGAAGAAGAACTCACTGAGGAGTGGGTCGCCGTCGGGGGTCGCCGTTGGCCGTGGGTTCGCCGGTGAGGGTAGGGGTGAGTGAGGAGAAGGGGGCTGCGTGGAAATGGAGAAGGTCACAGACAGAGAGAGAGAGCATAAGAAGAAGAACTCACTGAGGAGTGGGTCGTCGTCGGGGGTCGCCGTTGGCCGTGGGTTCGCCGGTGAGGGTAGGGGTGAGTGAGGAGAAGGGGGCTGCGTGGAAATGGAGAAGGTCTGTGCTGGAATGGAATGGTGGGAACAGAGCTGTGTGTCCCCAACCGTTTGGGCGGGAAGTCGAAAACATTAAAAATTTAATTTTTTTTTTTTTTTTTATTAGAGCCGTTGGATGACCAACGGCTGATCTGAGCCGTTGCCCGCATGAACTCAAGGACCCTCCTCAAGGAGAGGATCCGAAGCCTGAGGGAGCAAGTTTTGTGTAACCACTACAGGAAATAAGGGTTTTTGCGGCGTTTTTTTAACGGTATTTTTTTAAATGTCATTTTTGTTAATATTTAACGGCGCTTTAAAAACGTCGTATATTTCTATAATTAAAACGACACCGTTTTATAATAAAGGGCGTTTAAAAGCGCCTCCAATTGCGGTACCCCACACGCGCTATTTGGAATCTGAGAATATAAGCCTTTTGTAAACCCTCAAGCCTTCAGACATAAACAAACATTGAATCTTCGCCTCGCCTCTCTCTCAATCCTCTCTAAACCCTTATTTTGAATCTCACCTTCAAATCTCATAGATTCACCGATTTCGAAGCTCCACCGCCACCACCATCTTCACCCGCGACGTAGCGAGATTCACCGATTCAAATCTCATAGATTCATCGATTTCAGATCGGTCTACATCGCCACCGCGATTTCGATTCAGATCGATCTGCGATTTCGATTCTCACTCTAGATCTCTCTCTCAGAGATTCATCTTTGATTTTATCTCAGAGCGATTTCGATGTCTCTCTCTCAATTTCGAAGCACCACCACCACCACCATCTACACCAGCGAGGTATTGATTTCTCTCTTGGCACTCACGCTGGTTCCATTTATATTGTTGATTTTCATCGGCAATCGCTTCTTCTCCGTGTTTTGTTTTGATTATCAATTTGTTGTTTTAACTCTCCAATATTTGTCTCCATGACTCCACCAACTTCACTTGGAAATAAGGGAGTTAGTTGAACTGAACTAATTTTGGGGCTGTTTGTTGCTTTTTTCAGTGGCTTAATTTGAGCTGTTCCACCCTCTCTCTCTCTCTCTCTCTCTCGTTTGCTTGGGGAAGGTATCATGAATCTTTTGTATCATTTTTTAGTTGTCACTGTGCATATTCTCCTACCTTTTATCCTTTTACTTGATGTAGGCTATATATATGTTAATTAAAAAGTCGAAATATAGTGCACATAGAAACTGTGTTCTACATCTATGATTTGTAATTGCTAAATTTCCTAAATAGTTTGCTGACATTTTGTTTTTGCATGTGGAACTGAGAAATCAGGAGGATTCTCTTTATGAAAGTACCTGAGACACGAAAGGCATTGCTACTGTCTAAGATTGATCGAGTAGCTCTGGTAAAATAACTTGCTACTTTTATATATATATATATATATATGTTCGAGTGTCATCTGTTCCTGCATAACTTAAATATTATATTATTTGGAGCTGCACATGAATTGAGCAATCGATAAAAAGTTCATATGTAACTTGCTTATGAGCTTGTTCAAGGTTCTTTCCCTTTCAATAAAGGACATTTTTTTGGAAGGAATACACTATATATTGCTTTAGCCACAATAAAAGTAATGATAAGAAAAACAATGCAACTACAAGTTAAATGTCTTGTGCTTCTGCTGGCATCATTAGCATTGGGCTTTAATTTAATTTTATTTTTTGAGCCATTTATAATATGAGGATCATTTTTTGACAGTGAATGACATATACTGTAATTTTTTAGTACTTCACTTCATACAAGGTATCTCACAGTTTTTATTTCTTTCAAACTTTTGGGATTATAAAATCCACAGAGATGAGATACATACAAAACTGGTTCAAATAATGAGAGAAAGGTTATTTGTTCATTTGCAGGAAGTTGGCTATTTTCAACGTGTCTTAACTTCCTTCATTTTGTTTTGTGAGTTGTTATTAACTTCAAATTGAAACTTCTTGAATTTTTTTCCCTACATATTGCCAGCATTAGGGGGTGTAATTGCCATTGATTTGTTTCGATATTGCAATATTTGAAGCAAATTTTTTGCCTTGGAGACCCCTGTTAAAAGTGTACCAATAGAGTAAAAATTCGCTCACTGAAATTATTGATGTAAATATTTTGTCTAACATCGTTGATTTGAAGATAAATCAATGAACCTCTGATATTCTTTTAATTTGTAAATGTTAAAAGATAAATCAGCATTAGGGGGTGTAATCGCCATGTAAATATTTTGTAAAAATTCCCATCTCACATATTTTTAGTTTCTGGTTTGCCTACTCTTTATTTACAATGTGATGCAGCACAGTTGGCAACTAGCACAAATTAATTAGTTATTTAGGAATTATTTCTGTCCTAGGGCAATTCATCATTACATTTGCTGGAACTGTAGGCCGATAATGGTTTTACAGAGCAATTAGTAACACTATTAAACTTTGTAGGGTAGAATAATGGTGAAGTTTGGTTCTCACATGTGATGCTTTCTTTTGTTTTGAGACAGGATAGGTTTCAGTGGTGCAATGGCTTCCAATTTGACCAACCAATCACGCAATGTACTTAGCAAAAAGTTCATGGTCAATAAAGAGGTAAAAATCCATAACTTAGATACAAGTTCTAATTTTCCATGCTGTCTAATCATCAAAGTTCCACAAAGACCTTTCTTTGCTTGCACATTTGGAAAATGACAGTTCATTTTCTCTTCTCAATCATAACAATTATCTCTTTTGATTGCCTTAATTTGTTATACATAGTGTTTATAGATCAGTTTTTGTATCCCAACATGATACACATTTCTATGTACCTGGTTTCAGGCAAGTCAAGGGTTGAATGCTAGAGAGTTGTGTGTGTGTGAGAGCTCTCCTGGCTAGTTTTTGCTTCCATACTTACGAACAGGTGAGGTTTCTCATAACTTGTGTTTTCATGGCCTAGAACATTACAAATCACTGTATTTGTTACATGAAACACCACAATATTTTGAAATTAATTAAAGATCAAGCACAATAAACTGTTGCTATAGTGCCAAAAATTTTGGTTAAACTTCAATTTCACCAATGATTTTCAGTGCTAACACTCATTTTATGATAATCACTCCCCTTGATTAGTCAATAAAATGCATCATTATCTCTTTCTTCAAATTTTTTTATTTTTGGGGACTATGTTTTACAGAATGGGTCCATTCTGTCATGAAAACAACAATCAGAACTGAAAAAAAAACTATATTTGATCAATTTTACTTAAAACTATCATGTAACTTATCATTTCAAATTCTGACTGTCAGGTTTCTTATATGATATTACAAATGGTGTCACCGGTAACCCATGCAGTGGGAAACTGTGTGAAGTGAGTTGTGGTCATTGTGTCCTCTGTTATTTTCTTCCAGACACCCGTTTCGCCTATTAACGGTCTCAGTAAACCCTCTATAACTAACATGTTACTGGTAAAAGATGCCTCTCTTCACACTTGCTTAGTTAATGCTTGGTCTGTAAACTGGGTGAGTTTTAATTGCAAGAACTGCTGTGGCGCTTGCTGGTGTCTTCTTGTATTCAAGAGCGAAGCGCATAAAACCAAAGTTTACATGACTATCATATGATGAGTCATTCATTACATGAGATAAGTCAAATTCATATTTATATTTATATTTCCTGTTTGTTGTTTGTGTTTGTGTAGGTAATTACGAAGGAAACACCTAACCTCCTTAGCAGAAACACACCTATTGATGAGTTTCCAGCAGCTTTGCAAGGTTTCTATTGGCGCTCACCAGAAAACAATCTTTTAATCATATTTTGGAGCAGTGGGGCAGGTCTTTTAATCTTTTAATCATATGTTTGATATTGTGTTTAACAGTTATTACAACCCTTGGTTCCTCCTGTAGGACTTTACGATACTGTATTTGATGTTGACAATGATAAAGAGAGAGCAGAAGCTCAAGGTCTTGAACCAAATGGGTTCAGTTTTGATGGAGCTGATGCAGCCGGTGTTGATTACGCTATTAATCGGTGAGTGGACTTTTATCTGTCACTCAAATTACAGAAATGTTCTTTTCTTCTTGTTTTGACAATTTCAGTATTTTAGTTTTTATTGGGAAATTTGCTCATTCAATTTTTTTTTTTTTTAAACCCAACAAGTCAAGAACTTTGGGTATGAGTAATGAACATAAAACATCATGTAAGATGATCCTATGGTTGAGCCACTAACACGAGCAAATAATATTACACTTCTTCTATCAGTCCCTACCTCTCATGAGGGAAATTATTTAGCTTCTCTTATTTTCTTTTCTACGCCCTTGAATTGTCAGAGCAGAAATTGAAGGACTGAGGATCTGCAAACCGTTGCCACTCCTCCCTTCTTCCTTTCCTCATGTGCGACTCTCTCTCTCTCTCGTGGGGTTGAAGAGCGAGAAGAAAGAATGATGATGACCGGATTGCACACTGTTGCTGATGTTTTTTGCATTGGGTGGGATCAATTTTGGGATGGAAATACGTAAGAGCATGAGGCAGAGTTCTTGAGATTTTGGTTTACACGTGTTTAGTTGACTGTGGTGCTTAATTAATTTAGGTTTTTATTTTCAGGAGACTGCCCATGAAAAGAGCCAAAAGTACAAGGAACGAAAATCTGTCCTTGGGTGGTTAGTAGATAATTGTTTTGATGAGTCGAAGAAAGAGATATTTGCTATGAAACCAACCTTGGAATAAAAACATAAAATAAAAAAGAAAAATAAGTCAAGGAAATTAGGAAAGCGTATTTTGACAACACAACTTAAAGTATGAAATAGTGTTTTCAAAATATAGTTTTGAAGAATTTTACAATAAGTTAATTGAGTTTTACAGGTAGGTATGAAATTACATTTATGGTTTTATGATAGTTGTTAACTTCTATTGAGCTATGAAATTACTTTCCAATTCCAATTCCAGTATGGTATTCTAGCGGCTTTAACTTTACAGCTTAATTCCGACGAACGGTCTCCAGCAAGAAAAGGTTAGTTCTATTTTTCACTTCACAGCTTTACTTGCTTAAAATCGGTTGTTTTTGCGTCCTTGAAATGTCTCTTGCTCTTTGCACTTGTTTGTGGTTTGTTTACTGAAATCGAAACTGCGAATTTTTGTATTTAGTTGTTAAAATTTCAGCTTAATTTGTTGGGATCTGGTATAGATACTATTGTCGTACTCAAGATACCGTAATGGCGGCTTTGATAATTCTAGCTTGAAATTAGGTTTTGAGTATGTAGAAAAACCGGTATGATGGAGTACCGGTAAAGCGATATTACCTTGTTTACAACTCTTTTCAAATTTTTTATTTTTTGTTTGTTTGTTTGTTTGTTTGTTTGTTTTTGGAGCTTTATTTGTTTAACATTTATTATTCAGTACTTCTGCTTTTAATATTTAATGGCTCAATGCACTATTGATTGTGATACCAATATAGATTTCATATTAGATCCTTGTTCTGTATAAGATTGGAGAGAAGTGAAGATATAATAGATTTTAAACATGATATAATTGTTGTTCTGGTCTCAGGCTCTTAAGGGTGAAAAGAGATAAATTAATACTGAGCGAAGTCTATAAATTGAATAGAATGTTTTGTGGGACGTAATAGATACTAATATAAGTTGCAACATGAAAAGAGATAAAATAAAGTACGTTTAGAACCTATACGTAACACATTTGTTATAATTTCTTCTAAAAAGCTCTTCCATGCCTTTGCTTTATGGAGAAATCTACACAACTTTGATATTGTGCATTAGAGTAGATTTTTTGTTATGCCATGTTTCATTTCAGATTGGCTTGTGTTATTCTTTGCCTGACTAGAACTGAAGGCTTCTACGTTATTCTACATGGACTAAATTCTTAAAAGAAGCTATTATTTATCCATCCCAATAATATTAATAATTTCTTTAATTGAACTATTTATTCTAATAATATTTAATAATTTCCATAACTTATACTAATGTGAACCCAGCTCAATATTCAACAAGAACCATCTAGAATTAATTCCTACAGAAGAGAAGGGTACAATGAGACCGAGGCAGTGCAACTTCTGAGCCAAACCCACATTCAATCTCTGAGTTCACTAAGACCCGGGCAATTCGTCAATGAGAGTGAAAACTCAATGCTTCACATGTTTTCACCCTCATCAAACTATCAAGTCTGTATTGAAACCCATTTCATGAGTTGGGTATAACTGGGTTAATTAATTAGACCGGCTAATAAATTGTTTTAATCGTGTGGTTGTAGGTTCAGTATCTTAGCAGCAGCAGCAGCAGCAATGGAGGTCAAATTGGAGCCACCACCGAAGGCAATCACCTCTCCTTGTCAATGAGCAACAATCAGCAAAGGCCGTTCATCAATCCTCCGCAACTGTTTGCAACTGCTGCAACATCATCAGGATTCCCACAGCAGATAACTACCCGACCCCAAAATTGGCTACACCAGAAAAATTGATTTTACTCTCTGATGAGACCCTCTTGACCCAACTTTTTGTTTTTTGTTTTTTAAATCTTTATGTAACAAGGCCTTTGGAGTTTGTAAGCATGTAAAGATTAATGCTTTGAGCTTATATTTCTTCATTTGTGTGCTTCTAAAACCGTACATATGCATTATTATTTAGGCTGCCTTCTTATTTATTATTACATCAATAGGTCCTTGTTCATATTAAATTTAAAATTTAAGAAAATTAAAAAAAGGGGATATCACGGCGTTTCTGAAAACGCCACCTAAAACTCTAAAAAGCTAACAGTAAGTTTTTTAAAAAGATATGGCGGCGTTTTGAAAACGTCGTTAAAATGATAGTGACGTCATAGTACCTTTGGTGGGATATTTGGCGGCGTTTTTAAAAACGCCGCCTATAGTCATATAACGCCGTTTTTTAAACGTCATAAAGCTATAGCGACGGCCGCAGCATCGGCGCTTGACATTAAACGTCACAAAAAGAATTAACGACGTTTGTTGTACCTATAGCGGCGTTTTGTAAACGCCGCTAAAAGCAGATTTTCCAGCAGTGAACCCTACAAGAACTGATGTTCAATAATGGTGTACAATTTTTTTTCCTTTGAAAAATGATATTTTTATAGAACTTTAATAAAAAATAAAAAAAAAAAATTATTGGAATGATGTCATATGATATTTTTTAAAACATAAATTGATATAAGATTATTATTTTAAAGTGATAAAATCAAGAAAAAAAAGTATATTTAAATGTGAACAACTCAAAATAATTACATTTTTATAGAAGTATAAACGAGTGGACTATAACATGATATACAACTCTTACTTCCTTTGACTTACATTTTCATGAAAGTGCAATACTTTGAATTATTTCCACTTAAATACATTTTTCTTAAAATCAAAACTTGTTACATGATTTTGTATTAAATTCTTGAATTATACTATATTTTTTTTCCCTTTTGTTAAAAGGAAAAATTACTATTCATGAAGGTTTTTAAAAATTATCACACATTAGTAAAAGGTTTATGATTTTAATTATTAATATTTATAATATTTATCATATTTTTATAAATACTTTTTTTTTTTGACAATTACTGATGTGTAATTTTTCAATGTAAAAACGTTGTTCCCTATCCATTGTATTCACCCAACTCTATCATTGGTTATTTTATTGAAAAAAAAAACTATCATAAAATATAACTCAGTAAGCACAATTCTTAAGCATTGGTTTGGGAAGTTGGATTAAGGTGGGTTGGGACTAAAATAGTTATAAACAAAATAATTTAAATAGGTTTTTTAGTCTCATGTTAAAAAAATGACACATTCAAATTATAATCATTTTATTTTTTATCTCTTAAAAATCAAAAAATCAAAAGACTTATTTTAAATGAGACTTTTTAAACACAAATTAAAATAATTAAAAAATTAAAAAATCAACTCTGCTAAATTCTGACCAAGTCTCAGAGGTAATGAACGTTTTTTTCCCAAGCAAAAACAGTGGGAGCTAAATACCACCTTGCGGAAGAGGTTTGTCATCATATGGAACAATGCCCTCAAAAATCAGAATAAGTGGCAGAAGTGGCATTTTGGTAGCCTTGCCTTGAGGAAAAAAAAAAAAAAAAAACACTAATATTTAGATCATAAATTTGAATAAAAATTTCAAAAAAAAAAAAAAGTAAAATAGATATTTGTTTCACCTTTTTTTCTTTTTCTTTTTCCAATTTCTATTTAAATTCATATTCCAAATACACCGTTAAAGTTCTAAAAAATTTACAAGGTCTTATATCTTTGACATGATTATATTGTGCTTTCCTAAGATTCAAATGATGAGATCGTGTAAATTTTGTGATTTGAACTAGAATTTTCAAAAGCAAGGGTATTTTAGTATTTCCATACTATTGACATGTTGTCTAATTGGTTCAATAGCAAAATGAGAAATGCCTACAATGATATGATAACTAAATTAAGTGTTATATAATTGAATTTATACTAAATTAAAAATTAAAACATAAAATATTATGTCATTAAGCGTAAATAAAAGATCTTTTCCCTTACAAAATTGGATGTGAATTGTTAAAATATGAGCATGTGTAGCTCATATAATCGACTACAATATCCACCACTAACTAATCTTTCTTTCATACTCCAACCACCTATCAACATAATTGTATACAATCATAACCACCTCTCTTTATCATCATATAATTTATACATAATCTCTGTTTTTTCCACATCTCTCTCTTTCTCCATCTCTTATGCATATTTGTCTTCGTGAAGATATATTTTCTGAGTACCAACACGTGGCTAAGGTGACGTCGACGTGTCAACCGAGGTGTCACGTGTCCTGGTCATGACGCCGAGGTTATCTCAGGGAGGCCGAGGTTACCTCCGAAGATATCGGAATCCGAGATAAACGGATAAGGCACAAGAGTCCTAGAATGGGAGAAGACTTCAGTTTGGGTAAAGATAAGACTCGTAGAGAGTTTATCCTAATCCTACTAGGAGTCCAAGATTAGCAGTAATCCTAAGTCCATTAGAGCTAGACTTCTATTAGGACTAGGATTGAGTTTGCTATAAAAGAGAGGCACCCCATGAGTTTAAGGTACGCAATTTATGTTCTGAACAGTAAATTTAGCACTATTGATTATCTTTGAGAGACATACTGACTTGATCGTCGGAGTGCCCCCGGGTGGACGAACCACCGCCGGAATCTTCTCTTTCTGTCGCAGGTTAGCCAGGTATCATCTATTCTGCCAGTATTCTCCAGCTGAATACTGAGTTGGCAGTGTGATCGGAAAATCACTCACACAATTTGGCGCCGTCTGTGGGAAAGAAAGGAGAATAGATGGCCAGTAACGGACAGAAGGAAAAGATTGGGAACGACACTCCTGCTGGGAGTGAGAGACCTATTGACCTTGATATCACAGGAGACAAATACAACATAGAAACTCGTGACCAGAATCACAGAGTGAAAGACGTCGGCCAAACTGGCGACGCACCAAAGAAACTAGATCGAAGTGGCTACTACAACGAGGACGACCTCTAGGTATGGAAGGATAGGTGCCTGCGGAGGGACGAAGAGGTAAAAGAGATGACAAACAAATTGGCAGACCTGCAGTCGGTCGTCAATTTTATGATGCAAAATAAAGTCATGCAGCCACCGTTCCCACTGCAGGACACGTCGATTCCAACGGCCAATGCCCAGAAGGGAGGGCAGAAAACAATCCCCGTAGCCCTTCAGCACAACAGGAGCGAAAGATACTCTCACCAACCTTCTAGGGAAGTTGGACGAAGAGAGTCAAAAAGAGAAGAATCACGGAGGACGCATCGCACAAAGGAGGCAGACCCCAAAGGACATCGGCATGTTCAGGGGATGCATTGTGCTTTGACACAACTCATGGAGAAGGGTCGAAAATGACTCACCACGAAGCTAAAAGTAGTGCACCAAAAAGACTGAAAGCAGGAGAAATCTGAGCTCCTGGGCGGACAAAGGAGGACTTAAGAGACTACCTTAAGAGGAAGCAACAGAATGCCTACGCCGAGGTAACCTCCCCAAATAAGGCGAGAACACCATTCTCAGTGGAATTAGACAGGTTTGAGGCACCGAAGAGATTCAGTATGTCGAGGTTTCAAATATACGATGGTAAGTCAGACCCCAACTTCCATGTTAGACTATATTTGAACTCAATGGCATTGTATAGTGGGAATGAGCCGTTGCTCTGCAAAGTGTTCCCCTCATCCTTCGGGGAGATTGCATCAGATTGGTTCCACAAACTACCGAAGAGAAGCGTAAAGATTTGGGAAGGTCTGGCTGAGAAGTTTGTGGCCAGGTTCGTGACAAACAAACTGCAGCCATTAAGGGTGGACGCATTAATGGCTCTGAAGATCAGCAAGGATGAAGGCCTTAGGGCCTATGCAAAAAGATACTATGAGGTGTTCAATCGAATACCCGAATGTAATCAAGAGGTGGCGGTCGTATCTTTCAAGAACGGCCTGAAAGACAACTGTCCATTACGAAAGTCTTTGGCAAAGACATTGCCAAAAATTATGGAAGAGCTCATGGCGAGAATCGAGAAGTATGCCAGAGTCGAGGAAGACACGTCGGGGACTAAGGAGATAAAGCAAGAGAAAAGAAACGGCTCGCCGAAGCGAGGCCGAGGTAACAATGGATCAAGCAAACAAGAAATAGAACTGAGGGCCACACAGGCATTAACAACTGTGTTCTGAATCCCGATTCCCAAAGTCCTAGACCGAATTCGGAACCAACCCTATTTCAGAACACCAGCGAAGGCACTAGGAGAGTTTATGGGAAGGAACGTTGGCAGACATTGTGCTTACCACAATGAAGATGGACACACGACTCAGGGTTGTAGAGCCCTGAAAACACACTTGGAAGAACTGGTGAGGCAAGGCCATCTGAGAGACCTCATCGATGAGGCCAGTACAAGGGTAGAACAAGTAAGATTGCTTTAGGTGCCAGCAGCTCCGCCTCTCCCAGCACCACAACCTCAGGCAGGAGGACCTCGGGTAGTCAATGTGATTCACTCGAAGGCCAATGAGAACGAAATTAGGGGGGAGACCCAGAAAATGAAGCACCTGCAACATGTCTATCAAGTCGGGGAGAAAAGACATCGGGCAGAGGAGCGCCAAGGATTAGTAGTGTCCTTTTCAGAAGCCGACCTTGAGATGGTACAGCATCTGCATAATGATGCCTTGGTAGTATCCCTCCAGGTTGGGGAGTGCCAAGTAAAACGCATCCTGATTGACCAAGGCAACTCTTGCGACATCATGTACGTTCGATGTTATAAGGAGCTCGGCCTTCACCCAGAAGATATGGAGCAATCCAATAGCCCAATGGTCAGGTTTAATGGAACGCCGACATGGCCACTGGGAACAACCAGCTTGGAGGTACAGGCAGGCACCAAGAAGGTAACAATAGAGTTCACCGTAATCGACACACCATCCCCTTACAACATCATCTTAGGAAGGCCATGGTTGCATACAATGGGGACTATTCCCATAAAACTACATCAACTATTGCGGTTCCCAACAGAGCATGGGATTGAAAAGGTCAGAGGAGATCAGCTACAGGCAAAAAATTGCTCCATGGCAACAACGAAATCCACCTGCAGCATTCGAGAACCAGAAAAGGAAGAGATCGAAGACGAGGACGTGGAGGTCCTAGAAGATGTCGGAAAGGAGCCAGTCGAAAAGAGTGAAGAAGCACTGAAGAAAATCCTCATCCAAGAAGGGGATGAAGAACGCTTCTTTCTTCTCGGCTCGGGCTTAGCCGAAGAAGAGGAAAAAGAATTGGAAGCTTTTTTAAGAGCAAACATTGAGGTGTTCGCATGGACGCCTTACGAAATGTCAGGCATTGACCCCGAGGTCACTTGCCATAAGCTGAACGTTGACAGGTCGGCCAAACCTGTAATTCAACGAGTAAGAAGACCGACGTTGGTACACGTTGAAGCAGTGCAAGAAGAAGTAGACAGACTTCTGGAGGCCAGGGCCATCCAAGAGGTAAATTACCCGACATGGCTATCAAACACAGTAGTGGTGAAGAAGAAGAACGGTAAATGGAGGGTCTGTGTAGACTTTACCAGTTTAAACAAAGCCTGTCCCAAAGACAGCTTTCCTCTACCTAAGATTGACCAGCTGGTAGACGCCACTTTAGGGCATGGAAGGATGAGCTTCCTGGATGCCTACAGGGGGTACCATCAGATAGCCATGTACCCCCCAGATGAAGAGAAGACTGCGTTTATCACCCCAAAAGGACTGTACTGCTACAGAGTGATGCCTTTTGGGTTAAAAAACGCAGGAGCGACATACCAAAGGTTGGTAACCAAGATGTTCAAACATCTAATTGGCAGAACGGTGGAAGTCTACATTGACAACATGGTCGTGAAGACCAAGGAACCCGAAGGACATCTGGCCGACCTCAAAGAAGTATTTGAAATCCTTAAGACATATCGGCTCTGACTCAATGCCTCGAAGTGTGCATTTGGAGTTGAATCTGGTAAGTTTTTGAGATACCTGGTGACCAGAAAGGGCATTGAGGCTAGCCCAGATCAGATCAAGGCCATCCTAGAACTGAAGAGCCCAGCATCGGCAAAACAGGTGCAAATGCTACTAGAAGGGCCGCAGCCCTGAATAGATTCATCAGCAGAAGCTCAGACAAGTGCAGACCTTTCTTCAACTTAGTGAAGAAAGCCACAGACTTCCTGTGGACCGAAGAATGCGAGGCCGCCTTGGCCGACCTAAAAAAGTATCTAACCACAGCTCCAGTCCTTTCAAATCCAGAACCTGGAGAGGAGCTGTTTTTATACTTAGCCGTTTTAGAGCATGCGATAAGCGCAGTAGTAGTTCGAGAAGACAAAGGGGAACAAAGGGCTGTTTACTATGTAAGCAAAACCCTGGCCGATGCAGAAACGAGGTATCTACCCTTAGAAAAATTGGCATTAGCTTTGGTAATGGCTTCAAAGAAGTTGAACCATTATTTCCAGGCCCATAAAATTGTGGTGCTAACAGAACACCCCTTAAAGTCCTTACTGCAACCAGGAGACCTGACAGGAAAAATAGCCAGGTGGGCAGTCACCCTAGGCTAGTATGACCTGGAGTACAGGCCAAGGACAGCAATCAAAGGTCAGGTTCTGGCCGACTTCGTGGCTGAGTTCACGCCAGAATCCATCATACATTGGGCTCTGTTGAGCCAAGATAAACGATATCCAAACAAGCAAGGAGAGGCAAAAAAACAAAAGAAAGAAGAAAAACTCATACCCTACAGCATTTACATCGGTGACTCCTCTCGACTATTCGTTGATAGGAGTTCCAACCAACAGGGAGCGGGGGCAGGAGCAGTTTTGATATCTCTAGATGGGCAGATAATAGAACAATCGATTCGTTTGGGGTTCAAGGCCTCAAACAATGAAGCAGAATACGAAGCACTCATTGCAGGGCTGAAGTTGGCAGCAGCAGTGCAAGCAGATGAGGTAATAGTTTTTTGTGATTCACAACTGATAGTTAATCAGGCAACAAGCGAGTTTGCAGCCTAAGATGAACGAATGTCGGCCTACGCAAAGGAGGTCATTAGGTTGTCAGCCTTGTTTCAGAACTGCCGACTACTTCAGGTAAGCTGAGACGATAATAGCCACGCCGATGCGTTGGCCAACCTAGCTAGTGTGGTACAACCTGAAAAAGCAAGGATCATAATGGTTGATTACCGGTCGGGCCCGAGCATTGAACCACTGACCACAGAGTGCGAATCGATGTGCGTAGACATGGGACCAAGCTGGATGGACACAATTGTTACATTCTTGAAAGAAGGAAAGCTGCCAGACGACCACAAGGAGGCACACAAGATCAGATTGAAGTCGACAAGATTCAGTCTGACAGCAGAGGGACACCTCTACAGAAGATCCTTCATTGGACCCCTTTTGAGGTGTGTACATCATTCACAAGTTGAAGATTTTTTATATGAAATTCATGAAGAAATTTGCGGAAGCCACTCTGGAGGCAGATCACTTGCCCATAAGGCCATTACCCAGGGGTATTGGTGGCCTTACATGCAGAAAGACGCATAAGCCTATGTGAAGAAGTGTGAAAAATGTCAAAAATTGGCACCATTGATACACCAACCAGCAGCAGACCTGAACCCTGTATCCAGTCCTTGGCCATTTGCCCAATGGGGCATGGATCTCGTTGGGCAACTACCCCAAGCAACTGGGCAAAGGAAGTACTTGCTGGTGGCAACTGATTACTTCACTAAGTGGATAGAAGCTGAATCCCTTGCCAAAATCCGAGATGTGGATGTAAAGAAATTCATTTGGAAAAATATCATCACCAGATTTGGGATTCCAAGAGAAATAGTTACAGACAATGGAACACAATTTGACAGTAAGCTAATTAAGAGCTTCTGTGCAAAGTTCAAGATCAAGAACTACTTTTCAACACCAAGCTTTCCCCAAAGCAATGAACATGCAGAAACATCCAACGAAGTAATTCTAGACAGGATAAAAAAGAGGCTGCAGGCAGCAAAAGGAAAGTGGGTGGCCGAGCTGCCCAATGTGCTCTGGGCATATCAGACCACGCTGAGAAGATCAACAAGGGAATCCTCCTTTGCCATGGCTTATGGCACAGAAGCAGTTATTCCGCTGGAGGTCGGCATCCCAGGAATCAAAACCCAAGGAGTAGAGAACAGAACTAATGATGTACTCTTAGCCCGGGATCTAGATCTTCTAGAAGAACGAAAGGAGAAAGCTGCGATTCAGCCCGCAGCGTACCAGCAGCAGCTTGCCAGAGCTTATAACAAGAGGGTTAACCCAAGGAAATTCCAAGTCGGCGACCTGGTCTTGAGAAAAGTCGTCGACAACAAAAAGGATCTCAGAGAGGGGAAGCTTGGCCCAAATTGGGAAGGACCCTACAGAATAATCTCGATACTGGGTAATGGGGCTTATCAGCTTGAAGATAATGAGCAAAGAGTTGCCAAGACCTTAGAATACTTGCAATTTGAAATTTTATGGGCCTGGAAGTAATGAGAACCCAAGTAGAACTTAGGTTGACATTGTCTCTGAATGCTTGACATTGTCTCTAAATGCTTGACATTGTCTTTTGTCATTTGCCGAAGTAAATAAATAAAGATTCAACTTGGTTTTCTTTTCAAAATGCTTGACATTGTCTCTAGAATACATGTATAATGAGAACCCAAGTAGAACTTAGGTTCACATGAGGGGGCAAAGAGAGGCGAAATCATTGTTTAACACTTGTTGAAATTTGTGGACAATTTATAAGTTGAAGTTAAACTGAAATCATTGTTTAACACTTGTTGAAATTTGTGGACAATTTACAAGTTGAAGTTAAAACCGAAATCATTGTTTAACACTTGTTGAAATTTGTGGACAATTTACAAGTTGAAGTTAAACCGAAATCATTGTTTAACACTTGTTGAAATTTGTGGACAATTTACAGTCGAAGTTATTGTTTAACACTTGTTGAAATTTGTGGACAATTTACAAGTCGAAGCTAAAATCGAAATCATTGTTTAACACTTGTTGAAATTTGTGGACAATTTACAAGTGGAAGTTAAAACCGAAATCATTGTTTAACACTTGTTGAAATTTGTGGACAATTTACAAGTCGAAGTTAAACCGAAATCATTGTTTAACACTTGTTGAAATTTGTGGACAATTTATAAGTCGAAGTTAAACCAAAATCATTGTTTAAACACTTGTTGAAATTTGTGGACAATTTACAAGTTAAAGTTAAGCCAATGTTAAACACTTGTTGAAATTTTATGAAAATATTTACAAGATGAAACCAAGGTTATGCCAAGAAAAGTACTTGGGTACCTGCCGAGGTAAAACATCAGTTTGTATAACCGAGGTGTGTCATCCCGAGAAGATTGCATGAGGATTGAAGTATATATTAAAGATATACAAAAAATATTCCAAGTATGAAGGCATACAAAGCAAGCATGCAAGCATTCAAAAGCAAAAGAGTTATTGTATTAAAAACACATCGGCAATGTGAAGAAGTTTACAGTACTTCAAAAAAGAAAAACAAAGTATAGGAAAAGAAGGGAAAAACGTAAGGCTAAGACTCCTCAGCAATAGCAGTTGGTTGAGTTTGAAGTTCAAACGATTGTTGGGAAGACATCTCAGCAGTCTTATCTGCCGCGAGTTTGGCGTCAATTTCTGCAAGAGTTTCATCCAGGCTCTTGGCGGCAAGGGGAACGACGGCCGATGTCTTCTCAGCCGCAGCATCTTTTGGGACCTCTTCACCCTCCTCATCTTGAGTCAAGTCCAGGACTTGCTCATTCAGAGAAGGGGACTTGGTCCCAGTAGTCTCTTTTGATTTCCTCACCAAACTTCCTCCTCGGCCTTATCCTCAGAATTAGATTCGTTGTCAGATTGACTGGGAAGTGGAGTTGAAGGGAATGGCAGGGGAATGGCATCGGTGTTCCTCAAGGAGGAGTCCTCAGGGACATCAAGTTTCTTCAGCAAAGTCATCCAACCAAGGGAGAAACCCTTGTTGCATGCTTGCTTGACTTGCTTTTCATAGGCCTCCGTGACATCGGCCATGCCCTAGGCATACGCCTTCTCGTCGGCATCCTTGATTTCGGCCTCTTTGGTGGTCAAGGCGTCTTGAAGCTCTTTTTGGGCCTGGGCCACTTTATCCTCAACCTCCTTCAGCTGGGCTTGAAGGACTTTGTTTATTACCTCAGCAGCACCAACCTTCTCATCAGCTTCGTCTTTTGCTTTAATAACGACCTCGGCCTGGTCCTCCAGGGTCTTCATCTTGGATTGCAAGTTTTTATTGGTTTTTTGAAGGCTGGAGACCTCCCTCTTCTTTTCGGCTAGCCTCTCACTGTTCTCAAAAGATTGAACTGAGAAAGAATGGGCGTGCTGGATGGCCTGAAAGTTAACAGAACAAAAGTTATTAGAAAAAATTACAAGTATGGAAAGAACAAAACGAAAGAAGAAGTTTCCAGATAAAGATACTTACTTGAACGGAACGTTGAAGCATCAGAGTGTAATTTTCATACTCGCTCAACTCGGTGTTTTGGTTAAGATCGCCGAGGAGAAGCAGAGCAGTACTGAGGGCTACGCCGACGTTGATGTCCTCAGTGCTATCGTTGGCCATGATAGGCTTATCTTCTAGAGTGATTGTAGGGGCCCATGGGGCATCAGGCTTTTTATACCCCGAGGTCGTTGCAGAAGATGACCTCAGCCTTTTGGATTTGGTAGATTTGGATGGAAGTGTTTCAGCAGACCTCTTCGCGGGGACAGAGGCAGTTTTCTCACTTGGAGCCAGTTTGGAAGTTGGCAAGGTATCCTCAGAATCGATCTGAGGCACCTTTGCCTTCGGCTGAGCCTTTTTGATTCGTTTTGGCTTTGGAGGAGGCTGGGTTTGTGTTGGTTGAGCGTCAACGTCAGAGGGAATACTGGCTAACAGATCTTTAGCAACCGGTTTTGGGCGGCCCATCTCAGTAGCAAGAACAAGTCATCGACGATGTTTTCGTTGAGATGGGGGGATCAGGTATGGAGCCAAAGTAGATAGCTGTTCTGCTGGATCAGAAGTAGATCATTGGTCTGGCCGAGATGAGGTAGCAACTGAAGGAGTTGTGGCAGAGGGAGGAGATAAGCTCTTATTCTTTTTCCTCTTAGGAACGTCGGGAAAAGCTAATTTGTACGTCGGGATGAAATTTAGTACCAGTGGGGCCCTTCATTTATAAACAGGAAGGTCCAGTAGTTTCTTTAAACTCGGACTTGGGTAAAAAGACTTGCGGAAGTCTTTTCCTGATTTTGGAAGAGCTGCAAGGAAAAACAAACATCAGCATATTTGAAGTATTAAAGATTTTTGAAAGCAAGTAAATGTGAAATACAAGGCTCTTACCATTACCCTCTACGAAAATTGTCCGAGGAAGAGGGTAGAGGTGGAGGTCCTCATCTGGAGCAAATTCCCAGTTCCCCGAAGTAATAAAGTAATCATCTCCAGCTCCCTTGTTGGAGTCTGGGAGGTCGGCAACGATTTTGTACTCTGTTGACCTCGGCTTGAGGTAGTAAACATAGCCCGTGTCCTTTTTTAGGCCACACATGGTATAACAATACTGGATATCGGCTAAAGTGACCCTAACGTTCTCTTGTTTTGCTAAGGCTATGATGCCATTAATAACTCGGTAGGAGTTGATGGCGAGCTGCATTGGGTTTAACTTGTAATAATGGATAATCTCGCGAAAAAAAATGTTGAGTGGGAGCCAAAGTCCACACTCGATGAAAGCTACGACAAGAAGAGGTATGGAATCAGCTGTGGGCATAATAGAATCATCCTCCCCAGCCAGCCTTAGATGGACATCGGCAGGGATTTCAAAACTCTATCCTAAAGTGATCTAATTTGGCTGGGGTATCTACCATATGCTTCCACATACCCATAATGTCGGTCTGAATTAGAAGAGTTGGATTTCAAAAAGAAATGGGTTTTGAAGGGTTTTAGGGACCTCGGCTAAAGCTTAAAATCTATGGAGAATCGTTTCAATTTTCACTAAGAAGACTGTCTTGAGTTCTACAAACAAATCCCAAACCTAGATCTATGGAAGCAAAGATCAAAGGCACGAATCTGGAAAAGACACAGAAAAACAGAAAACAAAAGCGCGTTTCAGAATCAAGAACAAGGGGGAACTACCAAGAACACTGCGACAAGAATGGTGATAAAGACATCAAGAAATCAAGACAAAAAGATTGCACAAGTGTATCAGGCCAAGAACAGTGACAGAAAGCAACAGGCATGTGAACAGTGCGAGTGTTTAAGACATGGACAAAGAGCAAAATTATGAAATAAACATATTCAGATACATGATTCGCAAATCAAATATTCGAGCAAAACAACAATGGCGACTAAATGTTAAAACAAAATTTCATGGAACACAACAAGAACTGAAAACCAGGAGGAATGTTGACTTACCAGAGAAAAGGAGTCGATGCTTGAGATCGCCGAAGTCAGAAGAACGGCGGTGGTAGAACAGATTGGCAAGAACCACGCCGAAAGAGGTGAACGGTAGCGATGGCAGAGCTTTAGAGCTTGGAAAAATAGAGGATTAGAGGAAGCTAGAGAGAGAAAGAGTTTTGAATAAAGGCAATGTAAAGTGAAAAAAAATGAAAGGGGGAAACAAGTTCTGTCAACGGCGCCAAAAGAGGGCAATTAATGCGCCTAGAACAACGAATGCGTCAGACGGCGCATGTAGGTGCGAAACGACTTATAAGCGCATCCAGAGTACGATCCAGTAAGGAGAAAACACGTGGCTAAACGGTTGAATTATTGTGTATGACAGCTCATATGCGTGAAAGGGTTCTTGAAATTCTTTCTTTAACGAAGACATGTCGGCCAACATAATGATCTTGGTAGAGATACTGTAAACCGATGTACTGGCAGGAAGGAATGATATATGTTCCATCACCTCAAAATGCCGAGGTAACAGAACCTAGGGGGCAGTTGTGGGGATATATTTTCTGAGTACCAACACGTGGCTAAGGTGACGCCGACGTGTCAGCCGAGGTGCCACGTGTCCTGGTCATGATGCCGAGGTTATCTCAGCGAGGCCGAGGTTACCTCCGAAGATATCAGAATCCGAGATAAGCGGATAAGGCACAAGAGTCCTAGAATGGGAGAAGACTTCAGTTTGGGTAAAGATAAGACTCTTAGAGAGTTTATCCTAATCCTAGTTGGAATCCAAGATTAGCAGTAATCCTAAGTCCATTAGAGCTAGGCTTCTATTGGGACTAGGATTGAGTTTGCTATAAAAGAGAGGCACCCCCATGGGTTTAAGGTACGTAATTTATGTTTTGAACAGTGAATTTAGCACTATTGATTATCTTTGAGAGATACTGACTTATCGTCGGAGTGCCTCCGGGTGGACGAACCACCGCCGGAATCTTCTCTTTCTGTCGCAGGTTAGCCGGGTGTCATCTATTTTTCCAGTGTTCTCCAGCTGAATACTGAGTTGGGCAGTGTGATCGGAAAATCACTCACACAGTCTCTATAATAACAACCGCCGCACAACTCTATTTTTATATTTTTCTCATATTCCTCTACTATATGTCTCTTTAATAAAAGTCAAGTCATAGAAGTCCTCGTTATCTTTGTTATGTCTCTTTAGAGTGGTCACGGCTACTAAATTCTGACTCGAATCGTAAAAATTTGAAAATAATTTTTAAGGTTTTAAATTTCAGTTATTTTAAGGAGTTATTGAAATTTGTTGAATTATTAATTTTAGAATTCTAGAATTAATCAGGGCGTACGCAAGTCAGTCCAAGCATTTTATTGTCAAAAAATCTTTACAACTGTTTTAAATTTAGACCAATCAAACATAAATTGCAAAATTAATGAGCATATTTGATACAAACAAAGCTACAGAGATCGAATCAGCCTAAGGAAGAAATTATATGAGCCACCAATTAGTTTATTTTTGTTTATTTTATCATGTGGCCATTCTCTTTACAATCATGATGATTGTTATCATTTTTCTTTTCTTTTTTTTAAATTTAATGATTGTTATCAATTTGGATATAAAATAAAGGATCAATAGCGTAAAACTATTGCCGTTGAAATTGTAGAGGTCAAATTAACATAATAGATAAATTATATATTATTATTATAATTTTTTTCAAAATTATGTAAGCCTGACAAAGTATTTCTTTTATAATAATGGTCACATAATAAGTCATATTATTTATAATATGGTATAATGTGCCCAGTTATAACAGTGCAATTCAGATGAGTTTGGTTGTCCAAAAGCTTGCTAGACTCAACTCGAATAGTATTGAGAGTTGTCCAAGACCGCTTAGAAATTGACCACAAAACCTAAATTCGACTTCCCAATTGAACTCAACAAATTGTTTTCTAGACTTTTTTGGTTGGTAAATTTTTTGGGCTATCATTGTTTGGGCTTTCTGCTGATTTTTAATTTTTTGATAGTTTTCTTTGCAAATATCCACAGCCCAACAACCAAAGAGATTTTCATTGGTGCATGAAAGAATCTTTCGGCTTAAAAAACCCAAACCAAGCAAATGGGTTGGATTGTAAAAGCCCACCATACAACGAATGACCCACCTTCCTGATGGACTTCAAGTTGGATCAGGTCCATTGACCCACTAATTGATTAGAGGGGAACATACTGATAGATCCCATACACAAAGTTCAAAACCCATCTAATCTCAAAACAAAATACTTACACAAATTAGTTTTACATATTTTTAGGTGTTACTGATTTTTTTTTTTTTTAAAAAAAATTTAAAAACGCTACTAAATCCCATCATTGCTGAACTTTCGTCCGATGGTCATCGGAGACTTGCCGAAATGTTTATCGAGAATTTGCCGGAGTATCACCGGAAACTCACGCGGAGTATCACTAGAGTGTTCAGAACGTCACCGAAAGTCACTGAAATGTCTAGAACGTCCATTGGATATCAAAAATATCGCCGAAGACTCACGAGAATTTCTATAATAATGTCAAAAAAAGAGAGGAATAATTAGAGAAGTTAGAGCGAAAAAGCATAGCAAAATGTGCTAAATGTTGATAAACTGAAAGGAAAAAAAAAAAAAAAAACGTAACAA
Source organism: Camellia sinensis (assembly GCF_055761805.1). NCBI lineage: Eukaryota > Viridiplantae > Streptophyta > Magnoliopsida > Ericales > Theaceae > Camellia > Camellia sinensis. The sequence continues at coordinate 70,891,845 of NC_138972.1, forward strand.
CAACAAACAGTAACAATGAGAAAAAACATATGTTATTTTCAATTTTTGTAAGGTTTAATTAAATAATCTCTAATATTGATCAAACTGAAAAGTAAGCTTTGAAATTATAAAATATTACAGCTCCAAAGTATGATTCTATTAAGCATTTATCCTTATTAATCAAATTGAAAAATATGTTATGACACTGCAAAATTTTATAGTTTTAAAGAATTTTATGAAATTGCAAAACTTTATAATTCTAAAGAATGTAAAATTTTTTACAGTTTTAAAGTATGATTCATTTTAGCACCAATAAAACTAAACTGTAAAATGTCACAGTTTTCATCGTTTGTAATTACAACTCAAAAACAACTTATTCAAAACTTGAAAATTTTCTCTATTGAAATAAGAAAATGAAATAAGAAAATAAAAGTATGTAGTAGAGAAAAAGTAAAAAAAACTAAGAGATTGAAGGAAAAAGACAGATATAGAGTGATGATTGTACTCTGACAATTATTTTTTATTTAGATCTAATTGAATCTAACATAGATCTATCATTTTCTTCGTCATCGGTGAGCGCGAAGTAAGAAGGTGGTACTCAGTGGTTGCCGATGAACCCCAACCAGTTGTACTTTTTCTCTACTACACACTTTTATTTTCCTATTTTAATAGAGAAAATTTTCAAGTTCTGAGAGATTGAAGGAAAAAGATAGATATAGAGTGAGGATTGTACTCTGACAATTATTTTTGATTTAGATCTAATCGAATCTAACATAGATCTATCATTTTCTTCGTCATCGGTGAGCGCGAAGTAAGAAGGTGGTACTCAGTGGTTGCCGATGAACTCCAACCAATTGTGGTCGCCGATCACTGGTGACTATAGATCATAAAGAGACAGAAAAGAAGGAATGTGTGGTCGTGGTCGTGATTGTTGCCAGATATCAAAGAATGAGAGATAAAGAAAAGAAGCAAGGTGCAAAGAAAGAAGAGAATAAAAATAAGCATAGAATTTTTGGGTCTACCCAAAAGGTTTTGGGATATAATAGAACATACTCTTTTCAGAAAAGACCTATGAATAATTTGTCCTTGATTAGACAACGTTGTTGGAAAATAATCAAAATAGCTCAAAATTTAAACTCAACGAGAAGCCAACAAAAAAATATAAAAAAAATAACCCAAGAGAATTCAATTTCCAAACCTATTTTAGGCATGAATTGTCCACACTAAAAATCTACATCTATAGTATGATTCGTCTCTTGTTAGTATGATTTGTCATACAATTTCAATGCATGTACAGGAGGATCATTGTATAACTATAAATTTCAAATCACAGTAAAAAAATATATAAATCTAATATGAACTTTTATTAAACAAATGATCTTAAAAAACTTAAACAAATATGATCCAAATCAAAGCAAATTCGAAAAACATTGTTTGGCAGGTTGGATTTTAGCATTTTTTTGGCTAAAATCCACAAAAGATAAAATAGGTTAAAATAGTTAATAAGACAAAATGTCACATCAAATCTATAATCATTTTACTTTTTCTCTCACAAATATCACATCTAACTACAAAAAAATCTAATTATCTTCTTAAACAAAAAAAATTTAACTTAGTAAAATAACTAAAAACTAAAATAACTTACTAAAATAACAACTTCCTAAACACTCACATAATACATCATTCTAATTACTTGGTTAGAGTTTCATATAGATTGCAATCTTTTAGAGAGTCTAGTCAATCATGGCAAGGATGGATTCCATAAGGTTGAGAAAGAACATCATGGAATATCTTCCAAAATCACCTTCTTCACTTCTGTAGTCGTTTCACCATTGCTGAACAATCTTATTTTCGAGTTTGGAAGTCCTATACATACTTTCCTTTCCGTCCTAATTGTTTTGGGTTACGAATTTTGTTACCTAAAAGCACTAATATCCTAACAGATTACATATTGGAATACATATTCTAAAATATGGTACATTTTCGTTCTAAAGCGATAAATTCAATGATTTGAAATGATCTGATAAGTTTTTTTCAATATATTTCCTTAGAAGAAGAAAAAATGAAATATAATGAACCAAAATCTAAAGTAAATTAAATTTTGACAGGATAAAATATTAAAAGTTGGCCACGATGCTCATAAAAATGTTTTGTTATGTGGGAAAAATTACATTTCATTAGATGTCTAATAGTAATTAAAAAAAAAATACTTAGAAATATCTTAAATTCTTATACGTAATATGTATACAACTCTATCTTTATTGTACCACATTTTAGAATATGTGACATACCACGTTCATGTTCCATGTAACATAATTCATGTTTCCCTAATGCATTAGGCTTTTCTGGAACTTCTGTTTGTTCAGAGCAATTCTCTGTCTCGAGCACATCTTGGCAACTTTGCACTTCTCTTATTTCTTGCCCATTTATTTTTGTTTTTTTGTTTTTTTTGTTTTTTTTATCATCAACGCTTAATTGAATCACATAACATTAAAAAACCCATTACGAAGCCAAGTAATATAGGATAAAGGAATAAAAATGATTTTAAAAAACCTTAACATGTAACATTTTGACTCTGATCAGAAATTTCATATATATATATATATATATATTTTTTTTTTTTCTAGTGACAAAACTCATTCCATTACAATCCAAACAATGAATCCACATGACCTATTTTAAGAAGTAACACTTTTAACTATAAACTTATTACAAAAAAGTCAATTATTCTTTTTATTTTTTTTAATTTTGTTTTCATAAAATATCAAAAAATTACTAAGAAAATCAATCTCAAAACAACTCTCAATCTCAATTCCATTTATTTAGTTAATTTTTATTTATTTTTAATACCAAATCGTTTTGTGCTTTGTTTTTTGTGTTTTTTGTTAGATGAAAGATTTTCAAACCTTAACTTCGAATTTTTTGGGTCCATTTCCACCGTAATGCAAATTTATGGAAGACCTTTCCTTTGTTTTTAATTTTTAATTTTTCTTAAATTCAAATCCAGTGTGTTGCACATGGAACATCAAGGACACGGTACTCACTTTGTTCCTCAGTTGGGGGGGGGGGGGGGGGGGGGAGTTTCTGGGCTACTTCCCACAAACTTTCCACATCCTACCATATTGGCCTATTTTTGGGAGGTGAAAATTCACATAATGTTTAAAAAAAATAGAAAATTTGACCATGATTGAGAGTGCCAAACTTCCACATTCTCTACCATAGTGGAAAACACTCACCCTAGCTTTTGATGATTATAATAAAGTTGTATATTTTAAAGGATTTTGTTAACATGTGTTCTTAAGACACGTGATAAGAAAATGTAAAAGTATTATATATATTTTTTATTATTGCCACTTCATGCAAAATGTACATACAGATAAAATATCTTAACATGTGTCTCAAAAATACACGTTAACAAAATCCTATTATAAATGACTCGAACAACAGACGTGATCCCTCATTTAGAATTTATTAAGAGTCGAGGGGTACAATAAAATGCAAAAATGCTTTGTAGCTTTTTACTCAACATGAGACTCAAGACACACATATATAGTGATAAATTCTTTGAGGTATATATCATATACTTTAGTTACGATATTTGTGATTTGGATTAGAATTTAGTGTGGTGTTAGTTATAACTTGGTTATAGAGGGTCGGCTTTGAGATTTACAGAGCCTTAGGCGGATTTTGAAAGTGAAACCCCATATACATATAAATATTTTTCTTATAAAAAATTTATAGATAAAATAATAATTATCAATAAATTTTTTATTGGTTAGTAGCCACAAAAAGTTTCCTTACACTTATAATCATCAAAATTTATTTATATATATTAAGATACGAAGAAATCATTACAAAGACTCAAAAATGATAAAATATAGTACTGTTATTTTATAGTTAAGCAATAATCAAGACATAATCCATTAATATCTAATGAAATGATTATTAGATAGCAAAACACAAATTATTGAAAAAAATTACAAAAAAATTAAGGTAAAATTATTTAATTAAATTATGATAAAGAGAGTGCAAACAAAATTAAGGGAAAAAATTAGGGTAAAATTATTTAATTAAAATATGATAAAAAGAGGGCAAAAAAATTAAGATAAAGTTATTTATTCTATTAAAATCTTAACACAAGACTCTATTTGGATTCATTATATAATATATATTTAAATGTATTTTAATTTATTTAGATTAATTATATAAAATTTTAATTTGACCTAATAATGATTAAATAAAGAAAATTCAATTGGGCCTGAGAAGATTGTTCTTGAGACGTGTTAGACTGGGCCTCAAATAATAAAAAAATGGTTGGGCTTTGAACTTATAATATATAATAGAACCAATAAATTTGAGGGTCTTATTTTGGGCCAAAATTTGAGAGTCATAGCACAAGCCTTACTAGCCTTAACTTTGGGGTGGCTATGAGTGGTTATATACGTTGAGGTGTTAGTTATGAGTTATTATAATATTGATTAGAACATTATTTTAGTTATATCTATAATCTTTTTTTTATTATGATAATTAACCTCACACGCCATAATTTACATATAACACACCTCTTAACATGATTATAGGTTTTAAATACATATTCATAAACCAAACCTTCTCTCTAGACCCAACCTTCCAACATTTTGACAACATCACACCATCATCATCAACGTGGTATTTCCCAAACGTTGAACGACATTGCTTATATGATATTTAAATTAACGGCATAGCAAGAAACCTTATGAATGAGATATAGTGACTGATTTTTGTTAGATAAATAGAAGATAATGGATGATTCACTTAATGTGAATTATAATTTCTCATTTGATAGGAATATCAAGTAAACAATACCACATAGTACTTTGAAATTATACAATAATTTTCCTACTAGTAGCGTCAAGTTGCTATTATTTTTATTTGAGAAAATTATACATATAATCCTTATAATTTGTCTCTTATATCAATTAAGTTCTTATAGTTTTAATTATGTCAATTTTATCTTTAAAATTTTCATATTATATTAATTTAGTCTAATTAATAATATTTTTTTTTTTTAGAAATTGGGCAAAATCAACTCTTCCTAAAGTGATTGAGTGGTTCACGTCTAATTTAAAATGGTTCATTCCGTTTTAAATTGATCATTTTATTCTTGATTTTTATCTTATTTTTTAATTAACGTTATCAATTGAATTGAATTGATATATTTTAAAAAAATTAAAGGGAAAAACTAATATAATTAAAATTACGAATACCAAATTTACAAGAGAGAAAAATCACAAAATTTATGGATATAACTAATTAAGCCATGGTTGGAGTGAAGGTTACTCAAGTTAAATTTACATAATTACACACTGTACAGTTTCAATGAGTGGTCAAAGACTACGACTGCTTTTGTACTTTGGATTTATACTCCTCTCTACAATATATAAGAGTTTTAGAAATCAAATATTTTAGTTTTTAAAAATAAAAATTTTGTTGTAAAAGATATTTAAGGATCAATTTTTATCATCGATAGGATAGTCGCTAAAAGGTCATTCCAAAAATTCAAAAATAAGATTTTTAGCAACAAATTTTGAAAATGTCACTAATAAATAGATTTTTACGGATAATAATTTAGTCTCAAAATAGTTTATTTTTTGAAACAAAAAATTTGGTCCTAAATAGATAATAATTCATCACTAATATTTAATTTTTATTGCTAAAAATGTAATAACGATATTTTTTGTAACAAAATTATTTAGTCCCTAAAAAATAAATTTGTCTTTAAATTTTGGCCCGCAAAATCTTAATTTTTTTTGTAGTGTCAACAGAAAAAGAAAAAAAACAAAGAAAGAAAAGAATGAATGAAAAAAAATTTGTAAGAGGGATTGCCAAGGACTGGGTCAATTTTAACATTATTGAAGATTATTGGTCAAATTTAACCTTATTGAAGACTTTGAAGTTAAGATTATCGAAGACTTCTAGTCAATTTGTTTGAGTAAATTACTCTTTCTACCCTCAAGTATTATTGGTTCTTAAACTATAGATTTTTAATTTTTTTAATTAATTAATTTATTTAAATTTAGTTCCTAAATGATTGGATTTTTGTCAATATATTTCACTTACTATGGTCCAATTTAATCAAGCCTAGTAGATGTGTAGCACTATTTTATAAGTAAAATTATGGATTCAAATTATGTAGAGAGAAGACTGATATCATTTTATGTGGTCTCATTTCCCTACTAACATACTAACACACCACATTCTGATGTATAGCGTGTGACCAAAAAAAAAAAAAAATTGTTGTCCAATTTGTTAACAAAAACACTCTACATGCGGTTGAAGTTTTTATCACTTTGATATTTGACCCTAGTTGATTAGAAGGATTAATAAGGAGATTAACAATTTATGAGATTAGTGTATAGTTTGTTACTCAATTGAATGGGTAAATATTACTTTTTTGTCCACGTTTGTTTTGCAATAGATGTAAAAATATATAATCCTAATTATATTTTTATTTTGCATTTTTAGTTGTAGGATTAAAAGATTCGCCAATCTTGTTGGATCTAATGTTCATTGAAATCTTATTTTGGACACCAAGTATCCCACTTTTTCCACTTTAGCCCTTGTTGAAAGCCATTTGATGCGTTTGTTAGGTTATATTTGATTCATGAATTTTGGGTAGGGATTTAGAAATGAACAAGGAAAATGTGTATGAAATGTAGTTATATTTCACTTACATTTTTCTCTTTTTCTTTTCAAATCCCTACCCAAATCTATGAATCAAACACAACTCTAAAGAATTTGACAATAGCATCCTATATGAAGCAAATTTAATACAAAATTAAGGTTTTGTTTGAAAATTTAAAAATTTTTGAGCCAAAAGTATGAATTGAGTAATATTTTTGGGGTGTAAAGTACAATTTAGTCAAATTTATTATTGATGAAGACTACCGACCTAGGTAACCGAATACTTACCTAAGACTTAAAAAAGTAGCACCGCAGACTTATAATGAGTGACATTCAAATCAAATATTTGTAGTGTGCCTTTCCCATTTATTTATATTTATTTTTTGAATTTATGAAGCTCAATTGAGCTGTTTATATCTCTCAAAAGTTACATTTTTCAATCTTTTCTTGTGGCCATATATGTGAAGATAAGAAATTACATGTATTCAAGAATTAGTCGAACCGAAACTGATCTTGGTGAGCAAGGAAAAAAAATAAAAATGACTAAGATGTAAGTAAATTGTCATAAGTAAAAATAGTAATTAGTATTATTGAATCTTTAATTAAGCTAAATTCTTTAAAAGTTAGTTGAAAATTTTACTTATTGGTAAGGGAATCCATTGGCAGGTTTACACGTTTTCTTTCTGTTATTTATTTATTTATTATTATTTAATTTATTTATTGGTAAGGTAGGCCTTGGACCAACAAACAACATTCCATAAGAAACCAAATTCACCAGTTCTCTCATTACTCATGTCTCCCTAACCTCAATACTGGTGTAAACTAGATGGGTCGCTCAATATCAAATTATCAACTCAAATCCCTCTTGTTTTTTCTCTTATTTTCTCTGGTTCTTTGCTTATCATCTTCTCAAGAATCCCAACCATTGATCTGCAACCTTCGTTTTCTTGAACATCTTGATTTGTCCAACAACCAATTCCATGGTGTCATCCCATCTTGTTTGGTAAACTTCAGTGAAAATTTGTTGGTACTAAATTTGCAAGGAAACAATTTCAGTGGAACCATTCCTCAAACATTTCGACAAGCGAGCAAGTTGCGAACCCTTGATGTTAGCAACAATAAATTGCATGGGGAGCTTCCAAGATCATTGGCCAATTGCACAAACCTAGAGATTTTGAATGTGGGTCATAATTCGATAGTTGATGTTTTTCCATATTGGTTGGAAAATCTTCCTCAGTTGAAGATTCTTGTCTTGAAAGATAATAGATTCCATGGTCCAATTGCGGAGCCTAGGAAGAGATCAGTCTTCACCAAATTGCATATCATTGACGTGTCTCACAATAATTTTACAGGTACTTTGCCATCAAAATACTTTGAGAAATGGAATTCAATGATGAAAGCTGATGAAGATGCAACTCAATCGAGGTACATGGGCGATAATGGTGGTTATTATTTTGATTCCATGACCATTACTTATAAAGGACGAGATATGGTATTTGTAAGAATCCTCACCATTTTCAAAGCAGTTGATTTTTCACACAACAAGTTTCATGGAAATATTCCTACATCAATTGGAAGACTTAAAGCACTCATTTTCCTAAATTTCTCGGGAAATGGGCTCTCAGGTTCTATTCCATTGACATTGGAAAATATTACTGAACTCGAGTCCTTAGATCTATCCAAAAACAATCTCTCTAGTGAGATTCCTCAACAATTGACGAGCTTGACATTCCTTTCAGGTTTTGATGTCTCTCAAAACAATCTAACGGGTCTTATACCACAAGGCCAACAATTTGCAACATTTTCAAACACTTCATATGAGGGAAATCCGGGCTTGTGTGGTTTTCCGTTGTCAAAGAAATGTGGAGAGAAAAAAGTAGTAGAATCACCATTTTTACAATCTCGTAAGTACGAACTTGATGGCTTTGGTTGGGAAGTAGTGTTCATGGGATATGGATGTGGAGTAGTGCTTGGTTTGGCGATTGGAAGTTGCATGACTCAAAGAAAGGAAGAATGGATTGCGAGAATTTTTAGTGTAAAAATGCGTCAACAGGGGAAGAAAACAAAGAAGGTAGGTGCAACATGGAGAAAGATGACACATTCAAAGCCAAGTACAAGTTGGTAGAGGTAAATCCACTGTGTAATCCATTAAATTGTAATATATATTTATATATATTTAAGGGTTCTTCAGTTTGTCATGTTGCTCCATTGATGTTGTTGGTTTGTAAGGTTCAATGGACAATATGTGAAATAAATATGTTCTGAATTTCAAGATTTTATTTTAGTTCAATGGGAATGAAGAGAGCTATTTCTTCTGGGCAAATGGAATGAACAATACCCTCCATATTGCAACTAATTATAACATCTATTTATCCTTTGAGAGAGAATTTCTGGATGAATTTCAAAATAAACTACCATGGAATTAATTAAAAATTATGAAAGTTTACAACGAAATTTCAAAATAAACTATCATGGAATTAATTAACAATTATTGGAACAACTATGGGAATTCCAAAGAAATGTGATATTCATCTAAAGATTGTCCACTATGCTGAAAATTATCATAATAAGAGAATGCATAATCTAGAATATCTTTAAAAATGGATTCATGAGCACCATGTCTTATGATATTTGCCACCATCTTTAATCATGGTTTGCAAATTAGTCTAAAAATATCTCAGTCAAGTAATTATAATACAAATTTTGCCTGCAGCTTCAAGATCGAAAAAAGGAATTTTTTCCCCAAACATTCATTTAATTCAACTTATTAGTGGATACGCATGGACCAGTGATTTTCCAAAACCAGTAAACGTTGATGAAGCTCTAAAAAATCCAATGAAGTCAAGTCTAGATGCATAATTTTATTGTCATTAAAGATTTCAAGTCAAAATTAAAGAAGACTAGCTTAAAACTCATATTTGAGAAGACTTTCTATGCAAACTTTTATGAAAGCTAGCGACAAATCAAAGCATGTGGGGTAGGTTTTTTAAATACTGAAAGACACGCATCACAAAAATTCTAACTTTTGATGCTTCCAATTAAGTTCCAAATTTTCTATGACTCTAAAAAGTCATGCATTTTTTTTCCACATAATTTAATTTCTCTTACAAAAATTCATCTAAAACTTTTCAACAATCCAATTTTTTTCCACATAAAAAGACTTGTAATTAGGGTCACTAAAGATTCTTATTTGGCATAATAATAATAATAATAATAATAATAATAATAATAATAATAATAATAATAATAATAATAATAGTGCACAATTTATTGTAAATTAAAAAATGATAATCTAAAAATAGAAGTCAAAAGCACCCGTCACCTAGCTTTTAGAAATCTATTTTTTTTAAAACTTATTTAAGTTATTTCTGTCTAATAAAAAAGCAAAAATTGTACCAAACATAAGCAAAAATTGTACCAAACAGTTTGGCACATACTGCTAGAATACAAAAAACTGTAAACAACTCAAATAGGCGGGCAAAAAAGAAATTTACGCAAAGCATCTTCAGCAAAAAAAAAAAAATCCCCTAAAAGTCAAAAGAAAAAAAAAAAAAAAAACAGCAGTAGGAACAACAACAATAATAAAAACAAAAAATAAAACATTTACCAAACCTCATCAATTTTTAACCATTCAAAGCTTATAGTCCAGTTTAATAAAAGTGAAATAAGCGTTCTATTTAATTTTATCGTTATGATGTGAGGATTACTAAAGACTTACGTAAGCATTATAGTACACTTCTGAATTAATTTTACCCAAAAATCAAACTTATGAAAAAACATAACGGCAATTATATTGATAGTGTTTGTATTTTGATATTTATGTTATTTTTATTCCTGTAATTTCAATTGATTAGATTTTGACCCTGAATTTATGATTGTCTCAATTTAGTCCAATTAAATATAATTGTTAACATTTTTTAATAAAAAATAAGCACATAAGGAATGTGCCATGATTTTAAGGGAAATATTATAAGTTTACTTAACTCAGTGAGTTAACCACAATCAATTTGGTGATAATTTCTTGAGCAAATTTTATTTGCACCCTATACTTTTGCACAATTTTCAATGACCCCCAAGACTACTCTTATTTTCACGCGTACCCCCATGCTATTTAAGTTACTATCAATTTTGCTCCTACCGTCACATTTAAAACGAAAAAAGTTAAAAAAATTACATTTTGTCCCCAAATTTCAAAAGAAAGATGTAGACTCATAATTTCCTACTAGCAAACCACCACCACCAACCACTACTTCAAGCATTTCAATCTCCTTCGTCATAACTTTGTTTCACCTCATTTTTATGTCGTTGGATTCAACTCACGGTCTAGTTTTCGTATCACATCTCACACGTGTCGTTCTTTCTCTTTTTGCATGCTATCGACGCTCCGAAAGTTGATACAAAAATAAGACTTTTCTTCTTATTTTTGACTTTTCTTCGAGCCATCTTTCAGACTTCATATCTTTCTCGATTCTTGATGGTTGTACTACTTTGTTTTGCCATTCTCTTCACCTCGCTTCCTACTTCGCCCTACACTACCTCGCTTTCTCATTTCTTCGTGTAATGGGCGATTTTGGTATGCCGAAAGTTATAACGATTCAGAATTTTTCCCTTCGCTCGAGCGAGGGAGTTGACGCTTGAGCGGACTTGTGAGGCTCCCAGTATTTTTGCAGTCTGTCTGAGATTCTGAGAGTTATGAATTCCCGCTCGAGCGTAGAAGTGGTCGCTCGAGCGGACGGCTTTGTTGGACTGCACGCTCGAGCGCAAGATTGGGCGCTCAAGTGGTCTGCCTAGTTGAGTTTGAACTTCTGAGACTAGTGGGATTGCTCTTAACATTTTGATTATTGTATTTGGAGCCCTCTTATTTTATTTTGGGGCATTGATTGAAGTAGTAACATGATAGTAAAGTAAGATTGGACTAAAAACTTTAAATTGGGTAATTTTTCTACGAGCAGCCGCCACTCTTTTGCCGTTTTTTTTTTCCACACTTTGAATTTGGACGTGAGGTTAGAACCATTGGAAAGCTTGTTTCCGGGGTTTCAATTTGGACACAAGAACGACCTAGAACGGAGTCCGGATGGGAGAGTTATGCCCGTTTGAAGTTTTGGAATCTGTGCTGGAAGCAGGTACGCTTGAGTGGTAAAATAGAAGCTCGAGCGGACGGCGCGAATTCAACGACTTAAAAAGTGATTTTCTAGATCATTCTTTACATTTTCTTTTTCCCTATTCCTTCCTCTCATCCTAGGTTCGAAATCCTAGCCCTAAAAACTTTGATTTCATCAATTTTTACCAACAAATTCACCATGGATCTTGCATCAAGAATGAAGAACAAAAGAAGATCAACATTTTCTACCGATTGGAATTTGAATTTGAATTTGTGAAGGAATCTCATCAAAGCTTGCTCTTTTTCTTGATTCTTGAGGTAGGGGTCCTAGTTCTTCTTCAATACTTGCATTAATAGATAGATTTGTGGTATTTTGATTATATAAATACAAAATCTACATTTTTGAGCATATAGTGTTATATCATGAAATTTGGGGGTTTAGGGTTTGAAGTGTTGGGGTTCAATTGTTGGGTTAAGGTTATGGATTATGAACCTTAGGTGTATAATCAATGGAAAAATTGGAATAAAAAGTAATGGTTTAAGAAGTTCAAATTTTTCTTGAAAATCCTAAGTTGATTCATGATGATAGTTAATGATTTTGCTCAAATTGAAAGTGGAATCATGAAATTGAGGTATTGAATTATATATATACAAGTTTAATTGGATTTTGGAAGAGTTTGAAAATTATGTTGAAAATTAGATAATGAACCTTTGTTATAGGCATTGTAAATCATACTATAATATGAAATGAAATTTGGGGGAAAAGATGTGTTAATGATATGGATGACATAAACTTGGTTATTGAAGTGAGATTCAAGAATTTATCTTGAATTATGTTGAATTGCAAATAGTGTTGTTGAATTAAGTTTTGTTGACTTATGTTGAATTAAATTGTGTTTGAATCATGTTGAATTGTGTTGAGTTGAGTTGTGTTGGGTGTGTTGAGTTTGAGTTGAGTTGTGTTGGGTTATGTTGAATTTGAGTTGAGTTGAGTTGTGTTAGGTTGTGTTGAATTTGAGTTGAGTTGTGTTGGGTTGTGTTGAATTTGGGTTGAGTTGTGTTGGGTGGTGTTGAGTTGGTACCCGCGCGGGGAGTTGAAAAATGATTTTTCGGTGCCCACGACCGTCCGTATAATAGCCGGTAAATGTGAGGGATGGTTTTAAAAATTGAAGAAAAAGGTTTTTGGGGGCCCACGTCCCGTCGTATAGTAGCCGGCAAATGTGAGGGTGATTTTGGATTAAAGGTGCCCAATTGCCCTATCTAGGCTTATCGCTGGACGAATGTGGGAAAATGTTTTTGGGTGTCCACACAGTCCCACCGTATAGTAGCCGGCTAAAGTGGAAAATGATTTTTGGGTGTCCACACAGTCCTGCCGTATTATAGCTGGCAAAAGTGAAAAAATGGATGGTTTTCAAAAATGTTTTGGGTGCCCACATCTCGCTGTATAGTAGCCGGCAAATGTGGGGGATGGTTTTAAAAAGTTGAAAAATGATTTTTGGAAAAAATATGATTTTTGGAAGAAAATGGCTTTTTAGAAAATGGTTTTTGGGAGTTCACTTCCCGCCGTATAGTAGCCGGTGAAAGGTAGAAAGTGTTATGAATTGGGTGCCCACTGTCCCGCCGTAGTAAGTCAACAAAAGGTGGATTGTGTTGAGATATGTGTTGAGTTGATGATGTATTCGTGCTTGTAATGAATTTGTGAAATTGCATATTGATATGTAATTTGGTTTAAAGAGTAAATGTGCATAGACATTATTTGTAAAGAATGGATTGTGGATTGGTGATGGTGAACTTAATGAACTCGGTGTGGCAATAAAAGTAAATTATGAGTGTTGTTTTGTAAATAAATGAGAGGTTGAATTGAAAAGGGTTTATTAAGCATGTGTTATCTTGAAATGAAATTTGAGAGTGTAAATAATGAAGTGAATTGGGTATAGGAGAATCGTTAGTGAATTAAGAAGGGGAACTTGAACTTGAAGTTATGGGGCTCTAAATAAAAGTAATGGGTAGGAAAGAAGAATGAAAGAAAAAGATGAACAATAAAAATTAAAATTAAATGAGAAATATTTTGGGAATTGGTTAAAGACTTTAAAATGATGTTGTTTCTTAAATCCGTTTGTTTCACAAGGATCTATGGTTTTCTAAAGTTAAGGAATGATTTTAATGGCTGAAGGTTTTTCTTAAAGCATTTAAATAGTTTTTCAGAAAAAGATACTTTACTTATGATATTTTGAAATTATAAAATGTCACCCTACTATATGGTATCATCCTGCATGCATGATCATTTTTATCTATGTGTTAGTTTTTGATTGAGAACTATGAGATTCCTACTGGGCATTAGTGCTCACCCCTGTCGTTTTTATCTTTTTACAGGAAGAAAGTGTGGATTCTGTAGTTGAAGAATTATGAAATCTATAAGTCTGTGTGTGTAATCTCGTTGTGGATGTGAAGAAAGTAATTATTGTATATTGGTATTTGTATTTATTTATTTGTAGCTTCTCAGTAGGAGATTGGCATGTATCATTGTTATTTTTGGGATTTTCTCCGACCACAAGAGCTTGAAATATTTGTTTTCCCCAAAGGATTTGAATTTGCGTCAACGAAGGTGGATGGAGTTTTTAGAAGACTATGATTTTGAGTTACACTATCACTCGGGGAAGGCCAATGTAGTGGCCGATGCCCTTAGCCAAAAAACCGTGAGTAGTTTGGCGAGCGTGGCCAGTCGAGAGTGGGTTATGTTGGGTGAAGTCGGCAAGTTTGGATTGTAATTGGGTGAATTCGAAGAAGGTGCAACATTGTTTAGTTTGAGTGCTCAACCTGCCTTGATTACCAAAGTCATAGAGCCACAACAAGGAGACCGGGAAGTAGAGTTAACCCGGGATAGAATCACCAACGGAAAGGAAGAAAAGGGTTTGAACATTCACTCGGATCAGAGTGTACGTTACCTAGATCGTTTGTTTGTGCCGGAATCTTGTAGGAAGGAAGTACTTTGGGAGTTCCATCATTCACGTCTTGCGGTACATCCGGGAGGCACCAAAATGTATCGAGACCTCAGCCGTCAGTTTTGGCGGAGGGGTATGAAGCGGGATGTCGCGTCCTTTGTGTCAAAGTGCCTTACTTGCCAACAAGTGAAGGCCGAACATCAAAGACTATCGGGTATGTTATAACCTTTACCTATATCCGAGTGGAAGTGGGAGCACGTTACCATGGACTTCGTAGTTGGGTTTCCTAGAACGCAGTGAGCCAGTGATGCCATTTGGGTAATTGTTGATAGGTTGACCAAGTCCACACGTTTTATTCTTATGGGTACTAGCAACTCGGTTGAGCACCTAGAAGAGTTGTACATTAGGGAGATAGTTCAGCTTCATGGAATTCCGGTAACCATTGTGTCGGATAGGGACCCTCGTTGCACCGCTCGGTTATGGCAAAGCCTTCAAGAGGCGTTGGGAACCAAGTTGACTTTTAACACCGTTTACCACCCTCAAACCGATGGGCAATCGGAGCGCACCATTCAGATTTTAGAGGACATGCTTAGAGCTTGTGTCCTAGATTTTAAGGGGTCTTGGGAGAGACACTTACCATTAATTGAATTTGCCTACAACAATAGTTACCAAGATAGTATTGAGATGGCACCGTTTGAGGCCTTGTATGGCCGACCTTGTAGATCGCCTGTTTGCTGGGCCGAGGTGGGGGATGCACCATTGTTGGGCTTGGTGATTGTTAGAGAAACAACCGAGAAGGTTGCCCTCATTCGCAAGAGATTAGCTATGGCTTAAAGCCGACAGAAAAGTTATGCCGATAGGAGGAGACGACCATTATCCTTCGAAGTGGGTGATCATGTGTTTCTTAAGATCTCACCTAGGCGGGGTTTGATGCGGTTTGGTAAGAGTGGGAAGTTGTCTCCGAGGTTCATTGGGCCTTTCAAGATATTAGAGAGAATCGGGGAAGTGGCATACCGGTTGGCCTTACCGCCTCAACTTTCGGGGGTTCACAACGTGTTTCATGTGTCAATGCTTAGGAAGTACGAACCCGACCCTTCTCATGTGCTAGATTGGGTTGATTTGGAGGTAGATGAAGATGCCTCCTACAAAAAATGACCGATTCAAATCCTAGATACCCGAGAACAAGTGCTACGGGGTAAGACCATACCGTTAGTAAATGTGTTGTGGAGACACCACGGAGTGGAGGAAGCAACGTGGGAAAGGGAGGCGGAAGTCTACTCCAAGTACCCGGACTTATTCGAGCAAGCTTAATTGTTTTAATTTGATTGTAATGTTTCCTTGTGTTAAAGGGAAAACAGTGTTGAACTGTTGATCACATGTTGTGGAATGTATTGTTGATTTGAGCATGATGTTATGGAAAGATAATATTTTGTTTTAAATGTTTCATCTCATGTGTCTAGTTTGAGAAAGTGTGTTTTGATGAAATGATGAGAAAGAAAATGATAAATGTTGGTTGTACTTTAATATTGCGACTTGATGTTGTTGTTGGGCTAGTTATAGTGGTTAGAGTTTTTATTTGAGTTGTCTAAATTTCGGGGATGAAATTTCCTAAGGTGGGGAAGTTGTGATGACCAGGTCTCTCTGTCTCTTTCCTTTTTTTTCCCTTCTCTTTAGTTGCATCCTCTTTTGTTCCCGTTGGGTTTGAAAAACATTCGGAGGTTATTTTTTTCCCATTTAAGACTCTCATTCTTGTTTTGTTTATCGGCGTTGAACTTCACTAGTTTCGGGAGGCGTGAGGTTAGGTCTAGAGTGCCCGGGGATCGAACCAACATTTTTTCTGGGATGGTTGGCTTGCCACACGTGCGGGGGCCTAGGGCCACACGCGCGGAAGAGGGGCCGCACGTGCGGGAGGGTGAGGCCGCACGTGCAAATTTCAAGGAAAAGCTGGGCGTGCATTCTGTCTAATAGGCACGTGTGGGAGTGAGGTGCAGGAAGTGTTGCACGTGCGGGAGTGACAGCCGCACATGCGGGAGGGCACGCTCCGCAAGTGTGGAGAGGGGCGCCGCACGTGCGGTCGGCCTAGGTCCGAAAATCTGCATTTTTGTATCTTTTAGGCCAAGTTGTATCTCACATTTAGGGCTTCACTCTCTCACTCTAAGACCATTTTCTCTTCTTCTCTCTAGAAACCCTAACCAAAGCACTAAAAACTCTTGAATCTTGCTATCCATTGGGTTTAGATCATCATCAACTCCTCAAATCTTGAAGCTCAAGCTAGAACTTCACTTGGTGTGGTAGAGATCAAGCTTTCTCCTCCTTGAAGTTAGGGTCTCATCTCCATTTCATCATCAACCTTTGAGGTAGGGTTCTCCTTTGAGCTATATGTACATTTATGTAAGTTTTAGTTATTTTTTGGGATTTTCTCTGACTATTTCGAAAATGGGGTTTTGTGATTCAAGAAATGGATGATTTTGTAGAATGAACTCCATCTTGTTTTCTTAAAAAGATGTTTCCCTTGGAATTTTAGTCAATCATGTTTGAGATTTGGGATTGAGAGGGGTTTTACAAAAAGAGATGGGATAATGTTAGGGTTTTTGGTAAAAACCTAGAAATTTGGGGAATTTCCTAAATAAAGAGGGTTGAACAACTATGTTGAGATTATATATATGTGTGACTATGTATATTTTGTTTGCATATTGATGGGTGCCAAGTTGGGAAAGAGAATGAGAAATGTTTACTTACATGTGAATGAGAAATGTTTATTATACATCCTTGTGTCTTGAAATGTTGATTGAGAGTTTCTTTGATGCATGAGAGTTATTGAGTTTGAGAGTGAATATTCATATTATGCATTGACTTAACTTGGTTTAAATGTTGAAAGAGCATGAATGTCGACTACATTGTTGAATATGATCAATGTGGAGAACAATGTAGTAGTATGGGTAATTGTTGCATTGGCATTACATTAATCTCGTATAACATGAGAAGTGTTGAGAAAGATTTTGAACCATCTTTGAAAATCAAACATTGTGATTGAAATTTTGGAAATGTTTATGGGATAAATACGTGGTAAATCCGGATTAGGTGGTGTAGAGGAATGTGATAAGTTGGTCTGAGTGTCCTTGGTGAAAGACCAGAAAACCGTGCGAATAGGTGTCGAGCCTTTCGGTTAATACCAATAAAAATGACATTTTGGTAGTACTTGTATAGTCTACTTGCAGACACCAGCCTCAGGATTACCAGTGTTGTATTTACCACCCCTTGTAATTAAAATTGGAAGTTTTGGAGAATTGTTGAAATCCAAATGAACTAATAAGTCATGGTGATTTTTAAGACAAGCATGGTGAGTGAGCATTTTAAAATGACATTGCATGACATTGCATTTGAATTAACATTGGACATCTTACATAAATGCATATACTTTGTTGAGGATTTCTCTACTGGGCTTTATGCTTACCCCTATGGGATTTGGTGCAGGAAAAGACGTGGTGATCCCGCCGAACTGAGGGCGTGGATATTTTTGGTGAAGAGTATATAGCTCTTTCATTTTGTTAAAAAATTTTGTAAAGCCAAGGGCTGTATGGATCCGAGAGACCACTTTTGTGTAACCGAGCCTTGGAAGATGTAAGCCCTTAAGGGCATTTTATTGTTTTGAGACTAAATGTTTCACATGCTATAGATTCAGGTGCTTTCTTATCATTGAATATATATTTGCATGTGGAACCCTTGTACAAACCTTGGATATTTTTGATATTTGACATTGAGAATGGAGAATGGTTGTAATTGATGAATGTACGTAGTTAATGTATTATTCATGTTGGAATTATTTCGGGGCGTTACAAAATCGAATTGGGTGAACGTGTTTTTCAAAAGAAATAATACGGATATTATGTGGTGTTTTGTCACAAATGGAAAATATGGTTATCGGGTAATAATTGTTTAAATGGGAAATGGGTAATGAAAGCGAACCTTGGTGTTGTTAAATAAATTGAATGTTTTTTAGAAAAGTATTTAAGTAAGTACACTTTGGTTATAAAATGTCACATTATTTATATGGTATGAGACGAGCATTCATGATCATAGCTATCTGTAAGTTGTTATTGTCGATGATCATGTTGAGATCCCTGCTGGACTTTATGTTCATCCCACGTTGTTAATCTTTTTCAGGTAAATATCAAGATGTGCTACAAGGTCATGGATCTTCCTTATTTGTTGGCCACTGGGCCTTTTATGTATAGGCGGAATGCCATTGATGCAAAAGGGTAAACCCTTCCTCGTGATATAAATGATGTAAGCATGCTGGCAATTTATTTGATTATGTACTTGTCGCACTTAATTTGCATTTTGGATGAGAGAATCTTTATTTGTTCCTATACATGATGTAAAGAGTTTCCGCTTGTCATCTCTGAAATTGAATAAACGTAATGAATTTGGTAATGGATTCCAAGTAATGAATTTGGTAAAGAGTTTCCGCTTGTCATCTTTATTTATATATGTGTGACGAAAAGTTGTTAAGGGTATTGACGATCCTAGTGTTGTTGTCTATCAAATGTTGAATTTTGTGATGGTCATGTGATGGCATTTGATTCTTAATTAGTTTAGACATTGTTGGTGGAAAATGATAAGTCTGTGGAAATTTTGTGGCTAGCGTAGTGTTAGGATGAGGGCCAAAATTTTATTTTAAAGCTTTATTGTGTTAAGATTAAGGAAATGTGAGACCTTAGAGTTTTGTGAAGATTGGAGAGGTGATGTAGGACTGTCTAAGGGAGTGTGAGATTCACATCTCGAAGTAGTGAAGCTGGTACCTGTGTGTGTTGTTTAGTGTTTGGAATTGTGACTAATGAGCTTATCGTGGTCCTATCGACCGTGAATAGGGTCAATGTTGTGCCAAGGTTGGTTGTGAGTTAAAAAAATTGTGTGTGGAAGGAGTTTATAGTTTTGTTAAATTGTGGGTAGAGTTTTGAGTGGGAAAGGAATTCCATGGGTAGATGCTCGAAATATTACTAGAGTGATGAATGGTTTGTGTTCTTAGGTAACGGGTGTATCATTAGTAAGAATAGTCTTGTCTGATCGGGATTGTGTGATCGCCATTGACCTATTCGGTCTGGTGTTGAATGTAAGAGTGTGTTTGCTATCTAGGCGTGTGAGTAGAATTCCTATATGGACAATAGTGGAGTAGTTTATTTTGGAAGATCCAAGAAGACCCTAGGAGTATGTGGAACGGTGTTTGAAAACCTGTCCCTAAGCAAATGGGGCGGGAGAAGAATGTAAGCGTTTGAAGACCGAAAATGAAAAATTCTTGGGTGATTAGTCAATCGATCAGTATCAAGTCGGGTGACATATGGTCACTTTAAAATAGTTTAGATATGGGTTATAAAGTTGAACCTTTAGAAATTTAGCATAGATTTAGCTTAAAGGCGGTGTTTTACCATAGGTTGTGCTTGGGGCATTGAGCCTTGCGTATGTGTGTGGTTATCGATGTGCACTTTTTGTGTAAGTTTTGAAACCCGTGAATCGAAGTAAAGTGATAGCTTTTTGGTTAATGTGGTGTTGGTGTGGAACCTTTGAAGTTTGGAAAGTTATGCGTATTGCATAGTTTCTTTTGGCACCGTGTTTATTTCTAATTGTTGTTGTTATGGAGATGTAGCTGTCACATTGAGAAATCACTGTAAGTGTGATGGATGTGGTTGGGTGATGGTGGAGAGTCACTGGTTATCTGTTGAGGAAATAAATTGGATGATGATTGTCAGCTTTTGAAAACTTTCATGACATTTCTATTTCAACTAAAACCCTTGGGGTGAGATTTTTAGGCTTGTTTTAAGAAAATAATCACAAAATAAATTGGTTTTACTCTAAGTTTATGACATAAATCTTTTGTTGAAAACAGTATGAATTTAAGTAAATTTCTTAGGAAAGGTGTAAATGAGGAAAAGAGTTTTCATTCAAGATGATATGAACAGTCCTTGTTGTAACTAATTTATGTGCCCGTTTGTTACCTTGTGTGGATAGTAAATTGCATAGTAGTAATAATGATCTTGACCGAATGAAATTGCATGATAGTGGTATCTTGTGTTGAGGGCACCGTTGTTATCTCTGTTAATTATTATTGTAGAAATGTTATGTTGATGTTGGTTGTGGCATCACCATGTGGGTGATGGGCATTATTGGGTAACGGTAGAGGCTCATCGGTTGTTATATGGGAATGGAACTGGAAATAAATGAATTTTGGATTTTGTTTGAAAGGAAGAAATTGTATTTTGGCTTGTGACCGGTGTAAAATTTGAGCATCTTTAAGAAAATGATTTATATGCAAAAAAAAAAAAATGATTTTTGCCAAGAATTGAGGAAAAGATGAATTTTTTTTAGGGATGAGTTATTAGTTATCATACCCTTATGGTTGGGTTGGAGTAACCACTTTATTTGTATTGCTAAAATCTTGAATTTGTGTGTTCGGTTATGTGGATCGACTGGAGTTGTAAAGGCTTATTAGGCCGGGGTCTTGTCTTGGGTCGGGTTTTATTGTAATTCCTTTCTTTTGAATGAACAACCAATGATCTTGTGGCAAAAATTTTTTCCTCTATGTTTGGGTGTGAAGCGTTCGGGAGCGTTTGGGCATATGGTGGCGGATGCTTTAGGTATGCGCGTTGTTGCCGTGGTCATTGTTGTTCTTGTCTCATAGGCCCAGCGAATGGTATGCGTCGAGGAGACGTCCTTAATCTCTTTTTTGTGTCCTTGGGACTCTGGGATGTCAGACCCCGAGTCGGGAGGGTATTCCAAGTTTGGTTGTACCCGGGAGTTCATGTTGTGTTTCCTCGATTGGTTGGGAGGTCTTCTTTGGCACCGTGTTTTCCTTTGACTTGTTAGCTTTTGTTTTGGCGTTGTTTAATTTCGGAGATGAAATTTCCTAAGGTGGAGAGGTTGTGATGACCAGTTCGAAAGCCGTCTCGTTCCCTTTTGAGTTACGTTGGGTGAGTCGTTGTTGAAATTTCTTCTCTAAACATTTTTGGTTGCATTGTTTCCTTTCCGAGTTTTTCACTTGTCCCGGAGGGTGCGAGGTCGACTCCGGAGGGTCGAGAGAGAAGCCGGAGTTTTTTTTTTTTCGGGTTGGAGGGCTAGGGCCGCACGTGTGGGAGAGGGGCCACACGTGCAAGAAGCAAGGTAGAGGGCTAAGTGTACACTGTCTAAAAGGAAAGTGCGTGAGTGGAGGTGCAGGGGAGACCGCACGTGAGGGGGTGGGAGTCGGACGTGCGGAAGGCCGCTCTGCACGTGCGGAAGAGGGCTCTGCACGTGCGGCCAGACGCGTGTTTTGCCTCGTTTTTCGTGCATTTCAGCTATGTATTGAGTTTTTGCTTCTTTTCACTTCATTTTTGATATATCCCTTTCTCTCTCTACAATGTTTCTCTCTTTTTCTTTCATCTCTCTCTACCCGAACCCTCAAAACATTGCATTTCCTTTGGATCTCAAGAATCCATAGAGATTTTGATACTAGTTCCTTATACCAAAATGATGAGCATGTCGAGGGCTTCGTCTTGACCGGTGGAGATCGTATTCCATCGAAGTTGATTTTTGAGCTCTTTCTCCTCTTCTCTCTTGAGGTAGGGATTTCTTTGATCTTTTTCAATACCTCTATTATAGATAGACATGTGGTATGTTTTTATTGCATAAAAACCATGTTGTTATGGATTTTTTTTTCTTTGAAAATCATGATAGAGGATTTAAGAATTGGGTGTTGAGATTGAAGTTTTGTGAGATTGGTGGATGTTGGGTTAGTTTGGGGTGTGATTTTAACGTATTCATGATTAGGGAGAGATAAAGCCCTAATTTTTATAAGAATGCCTAATAGATAAAAAGGGGTTGAAATTGTGAAATAATTATGTTATGAATTTAAGAAATCTGATTAATGATTTGGTAATTGGTAAAGATTAAATTGGGCCTTATGATTTGAGCATTAACTTATGTTGGATTGACTATGTTTAAATATAACGAATTGATAAATTGTTAATTGTCAAAAGGAGGATTTAATCAAGAGATTAGAATGTTTGGGTAATACTTTTGATTTGAGTTGAAATTGAGGGAGTCATGATTTGTTTATCCATGGATTTGGGTTTTTGGTTAATTGAAGGAAAACGAGTTTCATCCTTATATATAATTGGTGTTTGGGAATTGGAAATTTTAGAAATTGGCATTGGAATGTAGAGACAATTATAACTCCTTGTAAATTGAGAAAAAACATTGGCAAAAAATTGAAAACCTTGGAAAATAATTGTTGTTGTTGGACCTAATGCCTCGTAAGAATTGGATGATTGTATTTCATACATTAATACATACTGCTTAGAGGTTTTGTCCTTGGTCATCGTTGGATGATGACATTGTGATTGTTGATATGGTTATGTGTCTGTAGTGCACTTGTGTTATCTATGAATGTTGTATGAAGTGATGGTTGAAAAATGTGTAATGTGTTGAGAATGAGAGGTACCATTACCTTCTAGCTAGCGCCTGGAGAATTGGCAGAGGTATCATTCCCTTCCAGCTGTTGTCTGGTAAATTGGCATTTCATTGTGAAAAGATATATCATTGGCTTACCATTCTTCAGGCAGGTAGAGTAGAGGTTATTTATCATTGTTGTCTCAGTTGGACTATGTGTGCCACGTGTTATGATGGTTATGATCTCGTAAGGTTGAATTGTCTTATATGTTAAGTAGATATGTTCATGTATATTTGGATGTGCTAGAGAGTAGTTGAGGGAGTTTCCTACCATGAATTGTTTTGTTGAAGGTATCTCGTTGAATTTTGAGTTTAAGATTGAAAATGTGATGAACGTGTGGAGACGGACCTTGTCATATATTCTGTATAAATAATGTGAAGAAAATCAAATTGGGTGAACGTGTTTTTCAAAAGAAATAAAACGGATATTATGTGGTGTTTTATCACAAATGGAAAATATGGTTATCCGGTAATAATTGTTTAAATGGGAAACGGGTAATGAAAGCGAACCTTGGTGTTGTTAAATAAACTAAATGTTTTTGAGAAAAGTATTTAAGTAAGTACACTTTGGTTATAAAATGTCACATTATTTATATGGTATGAGACAAGTATTCATGATTATAGATATCTGTAAGTTGTTATTGTCGAGGATCATGTTAAGATCCCTACTGGACTTTATGTTCATCCCACGTTGTTAATCTTTTTCAAGTAAATATCAAGATGTGCTACAAGGTTACGGATCTTCCTTATTTGTTGGCCATGGGGCCTTTTATGTGTAGGCAGAATGCCATTGATGTAAAAGGGTTAAACCCTTCCTCGCGATATAAATAATGTAAGCTTGCGGGCAATTTATTTGGTTATGTACTTGTCGCACTTAATTTGTATTTCGGATGAGAGAATCTTCATTTATTCCTGTACATGATGTAAAGAGTTTCCGTTTGTCATCTCTGAAATTGAATAAATGTAATGAATTTGGTAATGGATTCCGAGCAATCAAAAGTGGGGCGTGACATTTTTTTCAAAATTTTAAATCTTTCTAGATTAGAAGCACTTGAAAATAATTATTTTAAAAAAAAAAAAACTTCTAATACAAATTTTTTAAAGATTCACTAAAAATAAAATTTCAAAAAATGTGATTTTCTAGCATTTGCCAAACATGGATGGATTTTTTTTTTTATATATATTTATTGTCAGCGAAATAAGTTGTAACTAAGGTGGACGCCGTGTAGTGTTATGTCGTAATTGTGTCACGTTATTTCGAGTTTGTGTCAAAATTAACTCAACACTAACACATTCCACCCATTTGTTATATCATATTATTGTGTCATGTCATTTTTAGCCCGTGTTTGATTCGTGTTGTGTGAACATGTCATATCAAAAAAAATTATCCGTAATTAAAAGTATCAAGTGTATGAAAAAAATTAAAATTTTTCTTTAAAAATTAAATTTAATGAAAATAATCTCTACTTGATGAAAAAATAAATAAAATAAAATATCTATAGATGAAATATTTAATTTTAACTCAATTCTATTTCCCTAATTTACAAAATTAAATCTATGTTATATTTGTTTTAGTTGATTACTTCTAAAATAGTTGACAAAAAATACATTATCTAAAGTTTTTTTTTTTTTTAAATATTAGCCTCAAAATTTTAATTTAGGTTGGATGGAGTTGCATAAGGATTCAATAATATCATGATAAAATAGCTAATAAAAACAAAATAGGCTAAAATAACTAATAAGATAAAATGTCACATTCAACTTCTAATTATTTTACTTTTTCTCTCACATCCATCAAATCAACTACAAAAAAAAAAAACTATTTTTTCAAACAACTTTTTAGCCACGCTAAAATAGCAAAACGGTCAAAAAAATCAACTAAAATAGCTAACTTCCTAAATAAGACCTAGTAGAAATAACATTACAATAAAATGAGTTTGTACTATACATAAAAATTTTCATTGCAAATGACACATGTATTTTTGAATTTTTTTTTTTTTTTTAAAATTGAATAAATTGTCCATGTTATGCATAATATTTTTCATAATAAGAGACTATTTCCGTAAAAATAAAAATAAATATGAGTTAATTTTTAGTATAAAGAGATCAAAAATATCATGATGTGATATATCCATGTGTATACAAAAATAACCATATTGATAATAAATTGTGGGGGCCGAATATTGGGAGTCATAAAGAGGCCGAATGGTTGGATTTGTGTCGAGACATTTCATTTGGCCTCGTCCCACAATTTAAGTCCTGCCCTATTCGGCCAATTAGACGATTAAGTAAGGGGCCGGGTGAGAAGCGTTTTGCTGCAAAAGAAGTCGAATAAATAGTTATACGGCAAATTGAAAGTGGGCCCAATCCCGAGGCCCAAGAAAGAAAGTAATATAAATATAGAATCATCAGTCAGGGGAAGGTATGTGAGAACTAGTATGTTTAACTTAAGATACAAGCAATCAAGAGAGTATACACTGACTTATTCGTCGGAGTGCTAATTCCGGCACCCCCGATCGGAGTGTTAATTCTTTTTCAGGTGGCTAGCTGAGGATCACGGGCGTCCCTCAGGATCTGAAGAGTATTTCCAAACCCTATCCCCACATAAATTATTAAATATAAATGTGTTTTGAAATTAATAATTATTGAAGTCTGGACAGTTTCTTAAGTACTCATGAAGATGATACTTAGGTGCTAAGTTCAGTAAGATTTTTGGTTCGAAATCTATGATGCTGACCTATATTGTAATCTAACTACTAACATATTAACCGTTATCTTAAAAAAATAATTAATAACAACTCAAAAATAAATTTACTTTTCAAATTGTAGAGATATGATAATTATTACATATGAATCAAATAATCAATTATTAATTACATTTGAAATGCAATAAACCAATGATTGAATGGCCGGTGTATTTATGAGTTATGACTAATAATCAATTATTAGTTACAAATTTTGTAGTTCTTAGTTATAGTCAATATGATGTTGGTTATGATTTAATTATGACCTATTATTATTATTTTAATTATATTTGAAGAGGTGTTTAGTTATGCCTGAAATGATGTTTAGCTATGACTCATTTTCGTATTGATTATGACTTATTGTAATATTAATTATGACATATTATAATTATTACTTTAGTTTTGAACAAAAAAAATTCTTTATGATCATTTTTTAGTTCCGGCATTTGTTATACTGGCATCACAATTATGATGAATTATATTTAACTTTTAAGAGTTCTCTTCGAGGCCCAAAATTTCGGGTCTGACCACGTAGCGTTGCATTGTACCGAATCTTATTACCCAGAGCCAATACTTGATAAAGCCCATACGATTTCCCCTGATAAAAGAAAAATAGAAAAATAACTAATAAATCTTATTTTTCTTAAAGAAAAATCATTAAGACCTATTAATTTTGTATTAAGATAATTCATTCATATTTTAAATAAATTATTTTGAAATAGTTCAACACTACAGTAATACTATAATTTTTCCCACTTTTACCTTTTTTTGTGGATAATAATTACATTTGTACTCATAATTTAATGGTCAACTTTAGTAAAAAATCATAAATAGGGTCTCAAAAATTATAATTAAGATTATTCACTCTATTCGGTTTTGAATTTTTAAAAATAATTTTTTAAAGTATTTAATTATGTTTTTTTAGTGAATTAGTTTAATATTTTAGTCAATTTTATTTTTTATTTTTAGATGTGCCTAATAGATGTACTTAAAAAGTAAAATATTTATAAAAAACATAAAAATTATAAAATATAAAAAAAAAGAATACAAAAAAAATACTGAATTTTTTTTTTATATTTTTTAGTATATAGTGAATTTTTCTTTTAAGAAAAATCATAAATTTTGTATTTTTTAAGTGTATCTAAATTAAATTGATATAACAAAAATTAAAAATGACTAAAATATTACTAAAATTCACAAAAAATTAGAAAAAAATACGGATGAAAAAATTAAAAAAAAGTTAAACAAATAAAATAATTAACATGTCAACTTCTAGATCAATACCTAATACATCAACAATTAATAGTTACATGAAAAAAAAATAATTCAACTGAAATTGCATAGAGTTCGGTAATATTCTATAACAATATTTGGCTTTAGCAATCACCTCATTATGAAAAAAAAAACAAAAAAACAAAAACCTAACAGGATCAGCAAGACAAATATTTTTCTAAATATTGGCTCTCTTAAATATTGTGAGTATAAGAGGAATATATGATAAATAAGACTTTGTGGAAGTGTTTTATGCAGAATACAACTGAGTTCTTCTAGTAGAAAATTGATAAAGGTTGAATAATTTTTTTTTAAGAAAAGTAAAGACTAATTTGTTATTTTTCCAAAATAATAATAATAATAATAATAATAATAATGATAATAATAATAAATTGACTGACAAAAACAAAACCATAATCTAGAGTTTTTTTTTTGTTTTGTTTTATTAAAAAAAAAAAAGGTTTTGTTTGGTGTTATTTTCTTCTTTGATGTTTTCATTTCTAGTTTTTTACTTTTAAAAAATTTCAAAAAAAAAATTATGAAAATTAAAGGGAAAATAACAATTAAGTGGTAAATTTAAAAAATAATTTCAGATATATGATGAAGTTTATGAAATTACTTTTTAATATTGCAAAGTTTATCATTAATATGTAAATATCTTTTTAAAATTACACTGAAATGAAATTCTTCCAAAACTAAACTCATTGTTTTCATATTATTTCAAGTAAATTACAATACATACCCTACACTTTACATCAATTTCATTTCGACTTCTCATTTTTCAATTATTTATTCTAAAAAGTTTATAGTTTTAAAAAGATAGAGATATTTTTGACATGGTGAATTGTGTACTGGGCAGCATATCAAAATTTTAAATCATTTAATGTAATGCCCCCAAAATAGTTGACATAAAGATTGGTCTAATTAATTCATTTAACCATAAAAGCTCAACTCAAGTGATCAAATCTCTATATTTGTATTCCATTTGTGTGGGTGATTTTCTGACCAAACTGCCCACCTAGTAATCAGCTGGAGAGCACCGGTTGAATAGATGGCTTCAGCAAACCTGTAACAGAAAGAAAAGGCTCCGGCGGTGGCTCTTCCACCCGGGGGCACTCCGACGATCAAATCAGTATATCTCTCAAAGATAATCAAGTGCTAAACTCACAAGCTTGAGTATAAAACTGCGTACCTTAGACTCACGGGGGTGCCTCTCTTTTATAGTTTACTCAATCCAAGTTCTACTAGAAGCCTGACTTCTATGGACTCCAATTTAGTATTTACTTTGGATTCTTCAAGAGATAAAGATAAACTCCCTAAAAGCTTTATCCTTATCTTAGCAAAGTCTTCTATTTTATCTAGGACTCTTGTCCCTTTTCCGCTTATCTCGGATTCCGATATCTTCGTAGATAACCTCGGCATAACTACCACAACACGTGGCACCTCGGCTGACACGTCGGCGTCACTATGCCACGTGTTGGTATACAGAAAATGCATCCCCACAACTGCCCCTTAGGTTCTATTACCTCGGTATTCTGAGGTGATGGAACCTATATCTGTATTTTCTTCTAGTACTTTGGCGTAAGAACTTTTTGGCCGAGATCATTCATTTTAGGCCGAGATGCCTTCATCAAAGAACAAGAACTCAAACGAACTCCTCCACGCGCATGAGCTGTCATGCACCTTTTCTCAACCGTTCCCCTTACGTGCTTTATCCTCATTGGCTCGTGTCTGTGACGCGCCTGAAAGCTGTATTTCACCCATCTGCGTCGTCTGACGTGTGCGTTGCTCCAGGCGTAATAAATGCCCTGCTTTTGCCGCCGTTTCAAGTTTTTTACAAAACTTTTCCCCCTTTCTTTTCGTCTCTTTACTTTTGTTTTCGATTTTATTGCTTTCTCTCTCTCTTAAACCTTCGCAAATCCGCCATTGCTCTAGCTCCAAGCTCTGCAACCGTCTTCATTCTCCCTTTGAAGCTTTCGTTGTTTCGTCGTGTCTGCAACCGTTGCCTTACCTCGGCGACTTTCATTCCGGCTTCATTTGTTCTGGTAAGCCTCTGTTCCTCTTATTCCAAATTTCTTCTATGTGCTTTCGTTTACTTGCTGCCATTATTGCTTTGTTTCAAACCTTTGATTTTGCTGAACTGTTCGTCTGGACGCGTTTATTCCATGATTTCACTCATGTCTTGAACACTTATACTGTTTCAATACTTTTTTGCCTTGGTTCTTAAGCCTGTATTTCTTGTTTTTTATGCTTTTGAGAACCATACCTCTGTTCTTGATTCTGAAACGTCATTCTTTGTTTCTTGTTTCCTGTGTTGTTTTCCAGATCTCTGCCTTTAATTCTTTCTTTCAATCTTTGCCTTCATAGATTTAGGTTTGGGTTTTGTTTGTAGAACCTTCAATTTTTAGGGAAAACTGAAACAATCCTTACCAGCATATACCTAGGGTTTCGCCGAGGTCCGGATAACCCCTTAACAACACCTTTCTTTCTAAAACCTAGCCTTCCGTCTTTAGGCCGACGTTATGGGTATGTGGAGACATAGGGTAGATACCCCGACCAAACTTGAGTACTTTAGGCGGGAGTTCTCTATTCCTGTCGATGTCCACCTGAGGCTAGCTGAAGAAAATGACTCTATCATGCCCACAGATGATTCAATGCCCTTTCCTATAGTAGTTTTTACTGAGTGCGGACTCCGGCTCCCACTTAACATTCTCTTTCGCGAAATTCTTCACTTTTACAAGTTGAACCCTATGCAGCTTGCCATAAACTCTTATCGAGTGATCAATGGCATCATAGCTTTAGCTAAGCAGGAGAACGCTAGGATTACCTTGGCCGATATTCAGTACTGTTATACCATGTGCCCCCTTAGCCTGAAGGAAAAAGGCTTCGTTTATTATCTTAAGCCGAGGTCTACAGAATACAAAATCGTAGCCGACCTCTCAGACTCCAACAAGGGGGCTGGAGATGACTATGTTATTGCTTCGGGAAATTGGGAGTTTGGCCCAGACGAGGACCCCCATCTCTACCCTCTTCCCCGATCTATTAAAGAGGGCAAGGGTAAGAGCCCAATATCAATACTTTAGTTATTTCTGTTCAAGTCTTTAATATTTTATCTGTTTCTAATGTTCGTTTCTTCTTGCAGACGTTCGTAAGTTACCAAAAGACTTTCGCCAATCCTACGTTCCCTGCAAAGACTTAAAGAGGCTCCTAAATCTGCCAATCCAAAAGCGCAAGGCTCCATTGGTACTGAATTTTATTCCGACGTACAAGTCGACTTTGCCTGACGTTCCCAAACGAAAGAAGAAAAGCCTTTCTCCTCCTACTGCCACAACTCAAACCGCCTCTACATCACGAACAGATCAAGAGTCAACATCTGACCCAGCTGATCTGCCATCTACTTCAGCCCCATACTTAATCCCAATACCAGAAAGAAAACGTCGGCGTCGACTTGTCAAGACTGCTAAGATGGGTCGCCCGAAGCCTGTTGCTGTTGATCTCTTAGCCGACCTACCTGCCGACGTTGATGCCGTTCAAGCTCAATCCATGCCCCCACCAAAGCCAAAAAGAATCAAAAGGGCTCAGCCCAAGGCCAAAGCTACTGAGGTTGAGGCTGAGGATGCCCTGCCCATCTCGCAGTTGGCTGAGAATAAAAAGAGTTTTTCTGCTTCTGCCAAGAGGTCTGCTAAGGCCCAACCGTCAGAGTCTACTCAATCGAAGAAGCCGAGGTCATCGTCTGCGACGACCTCGGGTTCCAAAATACCAAGAGTCCCCTAGGTGCCTGAAATCACCTTGGAAGATAAGCCCGTTCTAGCTTCTAACAGTGCCGAAGACATAAATGTCGGCGTGGCACTTAATACTGCTGTTCTCCTTCCTGGTGATCTTGAGCGAAATGCCAAGATGAGTGAGTACGAGAACTACACCCTCATGCTCCAACGCGTTGTACAAGTAAGCTCCCCCCATTTGATAACTTGTATTTCTGTCCGTTTTTCTATACTTGCAAGGTTTGTGTAATAACTTTTCCCTTGGGTTCTTTCAAGCCATTCAGCATGCCCATTCTCTCTCCATGCAAGCTTTTGAAACAAGGGAGAAGTTGGCCGATATGAGGCGAGAGGTTTCTACCCTGAAAAAGGAAAACAAAACTGTTCTGTCAAAGATGAAGAAGCTGGAGGATCAGGTCGAGGCTGCCACTAAGGCCCAACAGATGGCCGAAGAAAAAGCGGAGTCCGCTGAGGCTATCAGAAAAGCTGCCGAGGCGGAGAAAAAAGAGGCCGAGGTCAAAAAGGCCCAAGCCGAAAAAGAGCTTCAGGAGGCTCTGGCCACCAAAAAAGCCGAAATCAAGGAAGCTGATGAGAAGGCTTACGCCCAGGGTATGGCCGACGTCACTGAGGACTATAAACTTTAAGTCAGGCAGGCATGCAACAGGGGCTTCTCCCTTGGTTGGATGTCCCTGATAAAGAAACTTGATCTTCCTGCTGACTCACCCTTCCGCAATGCCGATGCTATTCCTCTTCCGTTCCCCCCTCCTCCTCCATCAAGTCAACCTGGAGGAGAATCTGAATCTGAGTCTGAGGATGCCGATGAAGAAGAGGATGAGGCTTTGGTCAGAAAACCAAAGGATGCTGATGGGGCTAAGTTCCCTCCTCAGAATGAGCAAGTCCTTGACTTGACTCAAGATGAAGAAGGTGATGAGGTTATCCCTGAAGCTGTTCCTGACACTGTTCCAGCCGATATCCCTTCCGAGGTTTAGACTGTCGAACAAACTCTTCAGGAAATTGACGCCGAAATAGCGGCAGAGAAGGAGGCTGAGGTTGTATCAGATTTCCAAATTCAACAATCTGGAGGAGAAGACCCTTAGTTTTGTTTTTCCTTTATCTTTTTCTAAACAATGTAAGCTTTTGCATGGCCGACGTGCCTCCCAGTTTTGTAAATGTTAACTCAGCTTTCCTTTTCTTAATGCTTGAATGCCTGAATCTTTTTCTTTTCTTTGATTGCTTCTGCATAGTTCTATACTTAGAATACTTTGCATGCCCTTCATATCTTTGCCACTTTTGTGCAATCTTCTCGGGGTTACATATCTCGGGTTTAATAACTACAAGTTTTACATCGGCAAGATACTGACCTGCAAACTTTTCATAAGTTTCAACAAGTGTAAAACATATACTATTCAATGTCAATTTTGCAAACTTTTTTCCAAGTTTCAACAAGTATTTAAACAGTGATCTCGGCCTAACCTTCTTGTAAATTGCTGCAAATTTCAACAAGTGTTAACATATACTGTAAATTTTTCTCAAGTTATAACAATGATCAGCTTGTAAATTGCTACAAATTTCAACAAGTGTTTAAACAATATACTTAGCTTTTACCTCAACCTGTAAATTGCTGCAAATTTCAACAGATGATCACACGTCG
Organism: Camellia sinensis; assembly: GCF_055761805.1. Classification (NCBI taxonomy): domain Eukaryota; kingdom Viridiplantae; phylum Streptophyta; class Magnoliopsida; order Ericales; family Theaceae; genus Camellia; species Camellia sinensis. The sequence goes on from NC_138972.1 coordinate 70,924,436, forward strand.
GCTTAACATTATCTTGTAAATTGCTACAAATTTCAACAAGTGTTAAGCATCTTCTTTGGTTGGATCAACCTGTAGATTGCTATAGGTGTGCAAATTATAACCTCGGCTTTATTTTGACTTGTAAATTGCTACAAATTTCAACAAGTGAAGAGAAATAGTAATCTCGGCTTAACTTTAACTTATAAATTGCTACAAATTTCAACAAGTGAAGATAAGGAATCAACTTAATTCCAACTTGTAAATTGCTACAAATTTCAATAAGTGAATTAAAGAATAATCTCGGCTTAACTTCAACTTGTAAATTGCTACAAATTTCAACAAGTGAAGATAAGGAATCAGTTTAATTCCAACTTGTAAATTGCTACAAATTTCAACAAGTGAATTAAGGAATAATCTCGGCTTAACTTCAACTTGTAAATTGCTACAAATTTCAACAAGTGAAGATAAGGAATCAGCTTAATTCCAACTTGTAAATTGCTACAAATTTCAACAAGTGAATTGAGGAATAATCTCTATCTTCTCTCTGTCCCCAATGTGAACCTGAGTTCTTCTTGGGTTCTCATTATTCATGTCTTAAAAACACCAATATGTAACTTTATCAAATATATGTGTTTTGGGAAAAGGGAAAAGATTTTATTGATGACATCGGCCAAAAATACTGCACGTCTAATGATAGAAGAATTTTAAATTACAAGTGTTCCAAGGTCTTGGCAGTGCTTTGCCCTCGTTATCTTCTAGCCGATAAGCTCCATTGCCTAATGCCGAAGTAATTCTATAGGGGCCTTCCCAGTTTGGGCCAAGCTTGCCCTCTTTGGGATCTTTCTTGTTGCGGACGACTTTTCTCAGGACTAAGTCGCCGAATTGAAAATCTCTTGGATTGACTTTCTTGTTGTAAGCTCTGGCAAGTTGTTGCTGGTATACTGCGAGCTGTATTGCAGCTTTCTCTTTTCGTTCTTGCAGAAGATCCAGATCTCGGGCTAAGATTATGTCATTGGTGCCATTCTCTACTCCCTGGGTCCTGTTCCCTAGGATGCCGATCTCTAATGGGATGACTGCTTCTGTGCCATAAGCCATGGCAAAGGGGGATTCCCCTGTTGATCTTCTCGGCGTAGTCCGATATGCCCAGAGCACGTTGGGCAATTCGTCTACCCACTTTCCTTTTGCTGCCTGCAGCCTCTTCTTTATTCCATCCAAAATTACTTTGTTGGATGCTTCTGCTTGACCATTACTTTGGGGAAAACTTGGTGTTGAAAAGTAATTCTTGATCTTGAATTTCGCACAGAAGTTCTTGATGAGTTTGCTGTCAAACTGTGTTCCGTTGTCGGCAACTATTACTTTGGGAATCCCAAATCGAGTGATGATGTTTCTCTATATAAAGTTCTTGACATCCACATCTCGGATTTTGGCAAGAGGTTTTGCCTCTATCCACTTTGTAAAGTAATCTGTTGCTACCAGCAAGTATTTTCTCTGCCCAGTTGCCTGGGAAAGTTGCCCAATAAGATCCATGCCCCATTGGACAAACGGCCAAGGGCTGGATACTGGGTTCAGGTCAGCAGCTGGCTGATGTATCAAAGGTGCAAACCTTTGGCATTGTTCATACTTCTTTACGTAGGCTTCAGCATCCTTTTGCATGTAGGGCCACCAATATCCCTGGGTAATTGGCCTGTGGGCTAACGATCTGCCCCCAGCATGGCTTCCACAAATTCCTTCATGAATTTCATATAGGAAATCTTCAACCTGCAAAGGGTGTACGCACCTTAAAAGGGGTCCAGTGAAGGACCTTCTGTAAAGATGTTCATCCTCTATCAGACTGAATCTTGCAGATTTCAATCTGACTTTGTGTGCCTCCTTACGATCTTCTGGCAGTTTTCCTTCTTTCAGGAATGCAATAATTGCATCCATCCAGCTTGGCCCCATGTCCACACATATTGCTTGCTGCTTTGTGCTCTCTGGCTCTATGCTCGGGCCCGACATATAGTCGATCATAATCGTTCTTGTTTTTCCAGTCTGCATTGAACTTGCCAGGTTAGCCAACGCGTCGGCGTGGGTGTTGTCATTTCGGCTAACTTGGAGTAGTCGGCAGTTCTGAAATAGGGCTGCCAATCTGATGACCTCTTTTGCATATGCCGACATCCTTTCGTCCCTAGCTGCAAATTCACCTGTTGACTAGTTAACAATAAGTTGTGAATCACAAAAAACTATTACCTTATCTGCTTCTGCTACTGCTGCCAGTTTTAGCCCTGCAATTAATGCTTCGTATTCCGCTTCATTGTTTGAGGCCTTGAACCCCAAACGGATGGACTGTTCTATTATTTCTCCATTTGGAGATATCAGCAGTACTCCTGCCCTCGCTCATTGTCGGTTCGAACTTCCATCGACGAATAGTCTGAATGAGTCGCCGATGTAGATGCTGCAGGGTCTGAGCTTTTCCTTCCTTTGCTCTTTTGCCTTTGGTTGGGATTCTCCTTGCTTGCTAGGGCAATGCTCATCCTGGCTCAACGGAGCCCGATGTTCGATGGTTTCAGGCGTGAATTCTGCCACAAAGTCGGCCAAAACTTGGCCTTTAATTGCTGTTCTCGGCCTAAACTCTAGGTCATATTGTCCCAGGGCTACTGCCCATCTTGTTATCCTTCCTGTTAAGTCTCCTTGTTGCAACAAGGATTTCAGTGGGTGCTCTGTTAGGACCACAATCTTGTGCGCCTGAAAGTAATGGTTCAACTTCTTTGAAGCTATTACTAAGGCTAGCATTAATTTCTCCAGTGGTAGATACCTTGTTTCTGCATCGGCCAAGGTTTTACTTACATAATAAACAGCCTTTTGCTCCCATTTTTCTTCTCGGATTAGTACTGCACTGACTGCGTGTTCTGAAACTGCCAAGTACAAAAATAGTTCTTCCCCTGGTTTTGGATTGGAAAGAACCGGAGTTATGGTCAAGTACTTCTTTAGGTCGGTTAAAGCGGCTTCGCATTCTTCTGTCCACAGAAAGTCTGTGGCTTTTTTCGCCAAGTTGAAGAAGGGTCTGCATTTATCTGAGCTTCTGCTGATGAATCTGTTTAGGGCCGTGGCCCTCCCAGTAAGCATCTGAACCTGTTTTGCCGACGTTGGGCTTTTCAGCTCTAGGATGGCCTTGATTTGGTCTGGGCTGGCCTCAATGCCCTTTCTTGTTACCAGATACCCTAAAAATTTACCTGATCCAACTCCAAACGCGCACTTTGATGCGTTGAGTCGGAGCTGGTATGTTTTAAGTATATCAAAGACTTCTTTTAGGTCGGCAAGATGACCCTTAGATTCCTTGGTCTTCACGACCATGTCATCGATGTAGACTTCTACCGTTTTGCCAATCAGGTGCTTGAACATCTTTGTTACTAACCTTTGGTAGGTTGCTCCTGCGTTTTTCAGCCCAAAAGGCATTACCTTGTAACAGTACAAGCCTTTAGGGGTGATGAACGCGGTCTTCTCTTTGTCTGGAAGGTACATAGCAATCTGGTGGTACCCCCTGTATGCATCTAGAAAACTCATCTTGGATTGACCTGAAGTAGCGTCTACTAGCTGGTCAATCTTGGGTAGAGGAAAGCTGTCTTTTGGGCAAGCTTTGTTGAGACTGGTAAAGTCTACACAGACCCTCCATTTACTGTTCTTCTTCTTCACCACTACTGTGTTGGACAGCCATGTCGGGTAGTGAACTTCTCGGATGGCCCTGGCCTCCAGAAGTCTGTCTACCTCTTCTTCTACTGCTTCCACGTGTATCAATGTCGGTCTTCTGGCTCGTTGAATTACAGGTTTTGCCGACCTGTCGACATTCAGTCTGTGGCAAGTGACCTCGGGGTCAATGCCAGGCATTTCGTAGGGTGTCCAGGCGAACACCTCAATGTTGGTTCTTAGAAAAGTTTCCAACTCTTTCTCCTCTTCTTCGGCTAGGCCTGAGCCGAGAAGGAAAAACTGTTCTTCATCCCCATCCTGGACGAGGATTTTCTTTAGCGTCTCTTCGCTTTTCTCGGCTGGTTCTTTGCCAACGTCTTCTAGGACTTCTACGTCCTCATCTTCAATTTCTGCCTTCTCTGGTTCTCGTATGCTGCAGGTGGACTTCATTGCTACCATGGAGCAATTCTTCGCCTGCAGTTGATCTCCTCTGACTTCTTCAATCCCCTGTTCTGTTGGGAACCGTAGCAGTTGATGCAACGTTGAGGGAACTGCCCCCATTGCATGCAACCATGGCCTTCCCAGGATGATATTGTACGGCGAGGGTGTATCAATCACAATGAATTCCGTCTTGATTTTCTTCGTGCCGGCTTGAACTTCCAAGCTTGTCGCGCCAAGTGGCCATGTCGGCGTTCCGTTGAAGCCGACCATCGGGCCATTCGATTGTTCCATGTCGTCTGGGTGAAGGCCCAACTCCTTGTAACATCTAACATACATGATGTCACAAGAGCTTCCTTGATCTATTAGGATGCGTTTCACTTGGCATTCCCCAACCTGGAGGGATACTACCAAGGCATCATTATGCGGATGTTGGACCAACTCCATGTCGGCTTCAGTAAAGGCTATCATCGGCCCTTGGCACTCTTCTGGCCGATGTCTTTTTTCCCCGACTTGGTAGACATGCTGTAAATGCCTTACCCTCTAGGTCTCTCCTCTGACTTCGTTCTCGTTGACCCTTGAGTGGATCACATTAACCACCCTTGGTCCTCCTGCCTGTGGTTGCTGTGCTGGGGGAGGCGGAGCTGCAGGTGCTTGAGGCAATCTTGCCTGTTCTTCTCTTGTCTTGGCCTCATTAATAAGGTCCCTCAGATGGCCTTGCCTTACCAAGTCTTCCAAGTGTGCTTTTAGGGCTCTGCAACCCTGAGTTGGGTGCCCTTCTTCATTATGGTAAGCACAACGCCTACCAACGTTTCTTTCCATGAATTCCCCTGGTGCTCTTGCTGGAGTTCTGAAATAGGGTTGGTTTCGTACTTGATCCAAGACTTTATGGATAGGGATTCGGAACACCGTCGTCACTGCTTGTTTACCCTTCAATTTTGTCTCTTATTTGGTCGGTCCGTTATTACCTCGGCCTCATTTCGGCGAGCTGTTTCCTTTCTCCTGTTTTATCTCTTTGTTTCCCGATGTATCTTCTTCGGCTCTAGCGTACTTCTCGATTCTAGCCATGAGTTCTTCCATGCTTTTTGGCAGTGTTTTTGCCAAAGACTTCCGTAGTGGGCAGTCATCTTTTAGGCCGTTCTTGAAAGACACGACCGCCACTTCTTGGTTACATTCGGGTATTCGATTGAACACCTCGTAGTACCTCTTCGCGTAGGCCCTAAGGCCTTCTTCCTTGGTGATTCTTAAAGCCATCAAGGCGTCGACCCTCACGGGCTGTAGTTTGTTCGTCACAAACCTGGCCACAAACATCTCGACCAGGCCTTCCCATGTCTTCACGCTTCCCTTCGGTAGCTTATAGAACCAATCGGATGCAATTTCCCCAAAGGATGAGGGAAATACTTTGTAGAGCAACGACTCGTTCCCACTGTATAATGCCATTGAATTCAGGTATAGTCCAACATGAAAGTTGGGATCTGACTTACCATTGTAGATTTGGAACCTCGGCATACTAAATCTCTTTGGCGCTTCAAATTTGTCCAGTTCCACCGAGAATGGTGTTCTCGGCTTAACTGGGGAAGTCACCTCGGCTTCAACATTCTGCTGCCTCCTTTTGAAGTAATCCATCAAGTCTTCCTTACTCCTACCTGGAGCTCGGCTGTCTCTGGACTTTAATCTTTTTGGCACACTACTTTCGGCCTCGTGGTGGGCCCGTTTCGGTCTTTCTCCATGGGTTGTGTCAAAGCAGAGTGCTTGCCCTTGAATATGCTGATGTTCTTTGGGCCTTGGATCCTTCATGCGATGTGTCCTTTGGGACTCCTCTTGCCTCGGCTCCTCTCGTCCGACTTCCCTGGAAGGTCGGTGAGAGTGCCTTCCACTCCTGGTGTGCTGAGGGGCTTCGGGAATTGTTCTTCTTCCTCCCTTCTGGGTATTGGTTGCTGGCATCGGTGTGTCCTGCAGCGGGTATGGTGGCTGCATAACATTGTTCTGCATCCTGAAGTTGACGACCGATTAAAGGTCTGCTAGCTTGTTTGCCAAGTGTTTTACTTCCTCATCCCTTCGTAGGCACCTCTCCCTCCAAACCTGAAGGTTATCTTCGTTATAGTACTTGCTTTGGTCTGTTCACTTCGAAGTACCGCCCTCCTAGCCGACGTCCTTCTCTCCGTGGCCCTGGTCATGATTTTCTGTACTGTGGTTGTCTTCTTCAACGTCAAGGTCAATTGGACTGCCGCTCCCAGCAGGAGCGTCGCCCCCAATGTTTTTCCTCTGTCCGTTACTGGCCATCTATTCTTTTAAGATTCCCACAGACGGCGCCAAATTGTGTGGGTGATTTTCTGATCACACTGCCCGCCTAGTAATCAGCTGGAGAGCACCGGCTGAATAGATGGCTTCAGCAAACCTATAACAGAAAGAAAAGGCTCCGGCGGTGGCTCTTCCACCCGGGGGCACTCCGACGATCAAGTCAGTATATCTCTCAAAGATAATCAAATGCTAAACTCACAAGCTTGAGTATAAAACTGCGTACCTTAGACCCACGGGGGTGCCTCTCTTTTATAGTTTACTCAATCCAAGTCCTACTAGAAGCCTGACTTCTATGGACTCCAATTTAGTATTTACTTTGAATTCTTCAAGAGATAAAGATAAACTCCTTAAGAGTTTTATCCTTATCTTAGCAAAGTCTTCTCTTTTATCTAGGACTCTTGTCCCTTATCTGCTTATCTCGGATTCCGATATCTTCGTAGATAACCTCGGCATAGTCAAGATAACCTCGGCATAACTACCATGACACGTGGCACCTCGGCTGACACGTTGGCGTCACCATGCCACGTGTTGGTATACAGAAAATACATCCCCACACCATTCATGTAAGAGATTTACAAAAGGTCCACATGCAATACATATTCAATCCTTATAGCGATTCTAGTTTAGACTCGAATCATTTGATGTTCTGATTCCGGATTTTATTGCCTTATACGATTGTTCTTGTCTTATTTCTCCTTATTGCTCATTGAGTTTGGTTATTGGAGTGTCTTGGTTGCATTTGGAACAAGTCGGTAGTTAGTTTTTTCAAAATGGTTTTTGCTCAGATTTTGACTTCTTCGCTCGAGCAACTGTAGACACCCTATTTTTGACCGTCCTCAAGACTTGGACGTCATCGTTTAAACACTCGATGATCATCCATGCTCGTGTTCATTTTGAGTTCTCGGAGGTCTCGACTACGCGCCTTGCCTCAAGATCTCTTAACTGGTCTGTTTTGTGCTTGGTTGTGGACCAAACACTTGTGGTTTTGCTTTTGAGGGAAGAGGGAGGCTTGTTGGCCATCCCCCCAACCCACCGGCCAAGGCATGATGCCACCGGCCCCTTTTTGTTGCCATCGGCCAAAGGTTATGGCCGGTCGACACCTTTGTTGGTCGGTCGGCCACCTTTGTTGGTCAATCGGCCATTTCTGCTGGTCGACCCCTTTCCATCTGCTTTTGGCAGATATTTTATGCCAGCTATCACAGCTGGCATCCACATTACACCCTCTCTATACACGTGTATAGAGAGATTTGCTCCCTTGTGTTAGCTTCTCCTAGAAGCTTAAGAATTGAATTGCTATAAAAGGGGAGGCCCTCATCCCTTATCAGTGGTTCTAAAATTAGGGTTAGAAAAGTTGTATCTTTTTATCTCTATATCTCCCTCTCTCTATCATTTGTGTGTGCATTTGTGACCTAAAGTGATTTTTGTTCACACTATTGCACACAAACATCTAGGGAGTTGTTGTTAGGGTTCTTGGAGTGGTTTTGATCAGAGAAAGGTGCTGGTGTTGTGTTCTTGAAGGCGTTCTTCAAGGGTGAGCATTCTTGCTTTAGATACTCCATTTTTACACAAGCTTTTAGCCTATCTTGCTTATTGTTTTAAGCTTCGACTATAACTAATAAAAGTTCTGATTTTGTGTGCTTTAGAACTTTGTTTAAGGTCACTTTGAGGTTTGGGGTTGTCTCCCCCCTCCAAGGCCTTGTTAGGCCTTGTTTTAGGCCATGCCTTTTGGCCATTGTTTTGGTCTTTGCATGACCTCTCTACCACTGAAATCCAGAGGATTTTCAGTGGTGGAGGGGTGGCTTTGAGGTCCTAAATAGGAGAGGGTCATCCCCTCTCCTTGTTGTCTTTAATGCTTGCATAAATTGCTTATGTAAGGGGATTGTATGCTTAGCTTGTTTTAGCTTCATTTCAGTATATATTAGGCTTTGTTTTGCCATGATATAGCACTGTTTTGACTTAGTTTAGACATAACATGAATGCTTTGTATACTTGCCTTGTAATCCCATAATTTGCCTTTACATGTACCTAGCATTTAGACTACTATGCTTGCATGTTTTGGCCTAACTCCTTGAAGCTTTTAGCCATGTTATGACATGCTTAAGCTCTGATTTTGGTCTTCTTGGTCGTGCTTGCGTTGTTTTGTATAGCTACCATGTAATCTAGCTTGTTAGCTTTGGGTGCTCAAGCCATTAGCATGCATTACTTGGACCATTTCAATGATTTGGCATCGTTTGTTGTACTATTTCAGTCCATGTTTCATGCTTGAATACTTGCCTTCATCGCTCCTTTAATGCTTTAAAGAGTTGTTGTCTTATGCCTCTTGAATGGACCATTACGTATGCTTCTATGCTTAGGCCATTTGGATGCCATCTAAGTGTGTTTTTGGCCTTGTCTTGACCTGCATTAGGACTGTTTTGAGTCCCTTTGACCCTTTGGGACTTGCCTTGTATGGCCATGGTTCGAGCCCTTTGGTTAGCCTTAAGCCTTGGACCTTCTTACATGCTTTGCTTGCTTTATTTGTTTGGTTTGGCATCATTCCTAGCATGTTTTCAGAGTTTAACATGTTGGTTACATGTCCATATTTATCTCCTTTAAATGTGCCTAAGAGTTGCCTTTTTATGCTTTAGTCTTTGGATTAATTAGCATGCATGTTTGTATGTGCATTTGCCTTCATGTCCTTAACATTTTGGCCACTGATTTGGACCTATTCGAGAGTCGTCCATTTTGGTTTAAGTCTATCCCCATATGTCGTTGCATGCTTGCCTTGTATGTTGTCACATACTTGTGGCATATTTGATGAATTGCATGTTGTAGCATACTAGTTCAATTGTGCCTTGTTGTGTACTTGGCTCATAACATGCTTGTTGCATACTTAGTATCTTGCATGTTGTTGCATGCTAACCCCATTACATTTTGTTGCATGCCATACTAGCTTACATGTTTAGGTTGTGCGCCTATTTCATATTAGTTGCATGCTTGCCTCACATGTTGTTGCATGCTTGGTTTCTTTACGTGCTTACTTGCATGCTTAAGTTACATTGCATTGAGTGTGCATTCCCTTACCTCTTGATAAACCATGATAGAGGTTAGGGTCCTTTATGTGTTTTGTGTGCATTTCATTTGACATTAAAATGTATACTTGGCACCTTGGGCCATCATGCATCGAAATGCGTGATTGGTGGCCCGAGGGTCGAAAACCATACTCCTTTGAGTCTCAAACATGATAAGGAGGGTGGTGATGCAAACATTGCTATGAAAATGCATTGCCATGCTCTGTTTGTCCTCTGCTGTAACAAAACAGGGTTCTGCAGAAAGAGATGGTCGACCGACCACATTCAGTGCCGGCCGACTACATATTTGGGGCCGAGAGCTTAATTTATGGTCGATGACCTGTTACCCATGGCCGGTGGCCTCACCTCTTGGTCGGTGACCTCCCACAACCCTCAGGGGGTAGTTCAAAAGCAACTTTGAGACTTGCGCAGTGTTCAGAGGTGCAGAGCAGTGCAAACAGAGGCAACAGAAGTATGGCGATGGATTTTCGAGCAAAGCCGAGCATGCATGCATTTGACCCTCTTCCCGAGGCCTCTTTACTGCTTTCCATAGCTTAGTTAATTTGTTTAATTAGTTAAGGATTGTGTAATAATTAATTAGCTTGTTAGTTAGTTAATTTGTATTATTCTTTCGGACCCTCCGTCGAGAGGGCCAACTTTTGTAATAAGTTTGCGTGTGTGTGATGCATGTCTTCCAACCCCACGTATTTCTCCTTTTTATTTACTAGCTTTCGATGGTTAGTCTTAGGGCACGTTTCAATTAGCATACTTATGCCTCGCATGTTCGCATTCATTCATCTGTCTTGCATGCACCGGGCTCGGCGCATCATACTGACTGCATTGTATTTCAATTCCAAGTTGAATACATGTTATCTGTAGCATCTCATATGCCATCTTAGAATAGCCGAGCCTATCTTAGTTGCATTCTTGCATGTGTTGCATTAGGCATCTCAACATAGTTAGGATTCATGCATGTTTTCTAATTAGTTTCTTTCTTTGGCTCGGAGTACTCGGTAAGCGTTTATGCTTTAGCATCCTTGCATGCATGTGAGTGACTACCATGATAGCATGCTTACCATGAGGCTGTGCGCTTATGTGATATAACTGCCTGAATGCCTGTGGGTGAAGGTTGGGTTGCTTGAATTGGAATAATTCGTCGAAACTCGTGTTTTAGCCTACTTGCGAGTAGCAAGCTTCAATCCATTTTCAAAACAAACGGATATGCGATGCTTTGTTCCAACTTAGGCAATCTAGTCTATACTTGTATTGCTGTGCGCATCACATAGTAATTCTAGGCTAATAACCGGAATAAGAGCACATAATGTTTTCAAAACTCGATATCATGGTTAGTAGAGGCCGATCTTTGATCGGGCGAGCGGGGGTGCTCACGAAGTGACCTTTCCCAATCGTACCCAAGTTCTCGAGCCGAGGCAACTTTGGTGATGACGGACACGTGGCCTTAGGCACGAGTCAGGGTTTCCTAAATCCATCCAAAATAAAATATTTAGGTGGCGACTCTGTATCTGGCAAAGCAGTCCATGTTTGGCACAGCAGTCCATGTTTGGCACTTCTTTCTAAAAATCAATTTTTCAAAATGATTTGCCGGATTTGGACTCTTTGGTGATTTATCGGTCTTGCATTACACTTTGCGAGATCAGATTCAGAACCGTGACATTGAGTCCGAACTGTAGTGAGCCCAATGAACAAAATGGGATTTCTCCCGGGACGTTCAGGCGCGTCTGGGTGCGTCTACAGTGACATTTCTTGCGCTTGAGCGGTCTTTAAGAACTCTCAGTACTGTTGTAGGCCTGCAAAGATACTGGGAGTTGGCATTCTATGCTCGAGCTGTACTTTTTACGCTCGAGCGGTCTTTCTTGAGCTCGAGCAATGGTCCTCTGTCTGTAAAACTTCTAGGAACTTGTATTCACTCAAGCGGTCACTTTGTGTACTCGAGCGGTCTACGTATATATATATATATATATATATATCAGTCTGTAAAGTCACATTTTTTGCTCACTTTTTCATATGTATATATATATCTAAACATTCTAAAAATCCTAGGTTGAGACCCCCTCTCTCTAAAACTCACATTCTCTCTACAAATACACCTAGATCCATTGATTTCTTCACCCATGTCCCTTTGATAAAAACTTAGAACATTCTGAGAGCTTCATTTTGATCGGAGCAAAGTTGGGTTTATAGCGATCTTGGTTTTGACCCGACCTTTGCTACATTCCGAACTCAGGTTTCGTGGTTTAATATTGTATCCATGTCTCATATTCCTCCTTTAACTCTTTGAATTTGAGTTTTGGAATATGTTGGGCATGTTTGGAACAGGTTGGTTGTTAGTTGGTCTAGATTGTTGTTGCCCAGATTTTGGCCGCTCGAGCGAGGCTTCTTGCGCTCGAGCGAGCTTTTTGAAATTTGTTTCTTTGCTCGAGCGAGGTTTCTTGTGCTCTCGGCTCTCGCATACTTCTCTATCTTGGCCATAAGTTCCTCCATACTTTTTTACAGTGTCTTTGCCAGTGATTTTCGAAGCAGACAGTCATCGTTCAGGCCGTTCTTAAATGACACGACCGTCACCTCTTGGTTGCACCCTGGTATTCGGTTGAACACCTCATAATACCTCTTGGCATAAACCCTAAGGCTTTCATCCTCGCTAATTCTCAGAGCCATCAGGGAATCCACCCTTAACGGCTGTAGTTTGTTTGTCACAAACCTGGCCACAAACATCTTGGCCAGACCTTCCCATCTTTTCACAATTCCTTTCGGCAACTTATGAAACTAGTCTGATGCGATTTCCCCAAAGGATAAGGGAAACACCTTGTAGAGCAACGGCTCGTTCCCAGTGTACAGTGCCATTGAGTGCAGGTACAAGCTACGTGAAAGTTAGAGTCAGACTTACCGTCATATATCTAGAATCTCGGCATGTGGAACCTTTTCGGAGCCTCAAATTTGTCCAATTCTACTGAAAACGGCGTTCTCGGTTTTACCGGGGAGGTTACCTCGGCATCATTTCGTTTCCTTTGGAGGTAGTCCCTCAAATCTTCCTTGGTCCGTCCAGGAGCTCGGCTGTCAATGGATTTTAGCCTCTTTGGTACGCTACTCCCGGTGTCATTATGAGTCATCTTAGACCTCCCTTCATTAGTCGTGTTGAAACAAAGCTCCTTCCATTAAACATGCCGATGTTCTTGAGTGTAGGCTTCTTTGGTACGATGTGTCTTCTAAGACTTTCCTTTCATCGACTCTCCCCGCCCGACCTCCCATGAAGGCCAATGAGAATGTTCCTTTGTCCTGTCACGCTGAGGGACTGCAGGAACTGTTTTCTGCCCCCTTTTCTAGGCATCGTTCTTGGCTGTCGGAATTGGCGTGTCTTGTAACGGAAACGATAGCTGCATGACATTGTTCTATATCATGAAACCGACGACCGATTATAGGTCTACCAATTTGTTCACCATTCCCTTCATCTCACCATCCCTCCGCAGGCATCTTTCTTTCTATATTTTGAGGTCGTTTTCGTTATAATACTTGCCTCGGTCTACTTTCTTTGGCACATCTCCCTCCTGGCCGACATCTTTCTCTCTGAGATTTGTAACGCCCTCAAAATATTATATAAATCATTTATTCATATGAATCATAAACATAATAGAAGTGTTATATTTCATTGATCAGAATTTACATTACAAAAAGCATTACATGTAATTCCTTAATATTAACAACAAAATGAGTGCCCTATGGACTTACAGCTTTCCAAGTCATCGCTTGGTTATAACAAAAGAAGAGTCCTAACTTTTTTACATATAAAGCCTTCGCGCTTAAATTTACATTTAAATACAAAATAACAACGAAACAGCAAAATGAAGCCTTCGGCCCCTAAACCTCCCAAGCATACCCTTGGAGGTGGCATGTCACCTGTACTTGAAAAATGGTTTCCCAAGTAGGGTGAGCCAAATCTCTGTAGAGATATGCTAAACAACATATGAGAATTAACTAAGACAAAAGCATTAGACAAATGTGAGATATTCTTAACCAATACATATTCTTTCCAAGTTCATTCAATATTGTAATACCCCTGTTCCGTAGTATGCCAATTGGTCCTTAAATTGAGTATGATTACGTGTTTATTATGATTTTATGTGCCATTATGTGAATATATGTGATTTTGAAATTTTATCTGTTCACCGTAGGAATATCTGTTTGAATAATCAGCTTTGGAAATATAATTGAGGGCCTTATCGGCCACAGAACCCGAAATTGATTACGCCATTGTGATTGGCATAATTTTTAGAGCCTACGGTGAAATTTAATCGAAAAATTGATTCGGGCCAGATTAAATTGAATTATTTAATGGCATTGTGCTCAAATTGTTTAATATCTTAAATGTGGCTAGTGGGGCTTCTTGTATTTGAGCACTACACTCCTCATTCTCTCATATACCCTCATTTTTGGCTGATCAAACTCTAAGAAAGGGAGGAGGTCGGCTGTTAGAGAGAGAGAGTGAGGGGGGAAGTGTGTAATTTTTGGCCCAAGGTTATGAATTTGAAGTCCAACTCAAGAACTGACCATAGATTGAGCTTCTAGGTAAGTGATTGTTTATGAATTCATGAGTTTGAACTTGTGATTTTGTGAATTAAAGGTTAATTGGTGATCAAGAACAAGAGTTGTACTCTACTTGATGAATTTGAAATTAAAATGCACATGCATGTATAGGATCACCATGTTTTTGCATAATCAAGCATGTATTGGGATGAATATGGAAATATGAGTGTTAAATCCTACATGCAAGCATGCTTTGTTGTGTTCCATGAGAATGAACACCATTTGCATTGATGGAGTTAAGAATTGACATGCATGCACAAATTGAGAAGATATAAGCATGAATTTGTTATGTTAATGATTGAGTTTGACACATATTAGGACATGCATGTAGATAAATTATGAAATTGAGCTTCAATATGTTGTAATCCTATGTTTGTACCATGATAGTATATAATTTTGTGAAGTTTGGACCGAAATCATGCATTTAGAGCCTTTGAATGTCAAGATGAAGCTCAAGAACTCGATCTGGAAAACCCAGATTTCCGATGTCCGCTCGAGCGGGTGAAGTTACGCTCGAGCGGAGAAATCGAGCTCCCAGCATTTCCTGCAGACATGGTTTCCGCTCGAGCGGGAAAGTTGACGCTCGAGCGTGGGAGCTATTTTGACAGGCCTTCCGCTCGAGCGACCTATTTAACGCTCGAGCGTAATTTTCAGGCAACCAGTACTTTTGCAGGCCTATAGTGTCCGCTCGAGCGGGGAAGTCTACGCTCGAGCGTGGACCCTGTTTTCTGAAATTTTGTTCATGCGTTCTGTGTTTCGTTTTCCATTCTCTTTCACTTATAAGCACTCTTAGGCATACATTAAGCATTGTAAATGAGTTGATAAGATAAGAATAAAGCCTAAAGAGGAATATGTGAATTAAGGAACGGATTGAACTGTTAATGACCCTTTTGTGTTCATGAAACGTGTAGGGTCAAGCTCCAGGGCAAATCAACAAGCCGATCACTGTGAGTAATATCAACATTCGAAAGCTTGTAAATGTCTAATTGTTTATTCCCTTATAAACCTTATGAGTTGTTAATTGGGAAATAGGCGAAAAGCCGTTTTGATATGAATGAATAGGCGAAAAGCCGTTTTGATATGAATGAATAGGCGAAGAGCCGTTTTGATATGAATGAATAGGCGAAGAGCCGTTTTGATATGAATGAATAGGCGAAAAGCCGTTTTGATATGAATGAATAGGCTAAAAGCCGTTTTGATATACATGAATGGACCGAAGGTCGTTTGATAAGAATGAATGGACCAAAGGTCGTTTTGATATAAATGAATGGACCAAAGGTCGTTTTGACATGAATGAATGGGCCGAAGGCCGTTTCGATATAAGTGAATGGGCCGAAGGCCGTTTTGTCATGAATGGAAACCCGAATGGGCCAAAGGCCAGAATGTTGGAACTACAGTTACTTGATTTGCATTTCATATAGTCATGTATGATTGCTAATCAAAAGTATGAATTAGGCCCAAGGCCGTTTGGAGTATATTGTTCTACATATTGTTATGTAACTGTCATGTTTGATATTATTCACTGGGCTATCGCTCACGCTCATTCATGTGGTTGTAGGTGAGCCAAGGGAAGTCCAAACCCAGCCCCAGTGAAGTCTGCTAGGAAATCCGAGTTTTGAGGAAGTCAACCTTGTGTCTCACTCTTGAGACCTACCTTGCCTTTTTGCTACGTACTTATGTTTTGTCTTGTTGGCAAGGGCCTTGTGTATATCTGTAAATAGTCTGTTATAGGATGGCTCGTTTTGAATGATCCTGTCTGTAATGAATTTTGTGAAACTGCACCTTTGATGTGGGTTATTAACGTATCTGAACATGGTTTGTTTGATGTGCATATAAGCACGGCTCTATGGACAAAGTTTTTAATTATTGCTTCCGTTTGGCCCCTTTACTCTGGCAAGTCATCATGTTTTGTTTGAGGCCGTAGGTGATCTCAGGATTACTGGCCGGTTATGTCCTTAACCCATAGGGGCGGGTTCGGGTCATGACAAATATAGATAACCAATATCTCAACTCATTTTCATTCTTCCGTTTCGGATAAAATCAACTAATCAAATTCGTTATTATCAAAACAACCTACATGAGACTACAATTCAATGCATTCATCAATCTAATACTTCTATTTCCTGCCATTTTACGGAACTACGTCCAAGGAAACCGGCACCCAAATATATATAAGATTTTGGGACTTTCACCCTAGACACTCCGGCCAACTTAATTGTCAATGGAGTCCATCCCCTATCTCCTCCCAAACAGTGGAGTACATCCCTTATCTCCTCCCAATCAAAGATACATATACAATGTATTTAAACATATTGTCATATACAATGACCAAATAAATCACATATTCAATGGTTTAATCCAACCGTCATATTCAATGACATAATCCAATTGATTAGTTTCAATTTACCTAATCATTATGCAGTCTCTATAACAATCATGAATATCCTCCACCGATAGCCCAAAACAAATATTTCTAAACAGATAAATAAATCTATCAACAGATAATTTATCAACTTTTCCATAGGTGAGTAATTTATTAATCCAACTATACCATTTAATCACACCTTCCTTAAATTCCATAATTTCCAAGCCAATCTCGTTATTTATACAAAATAACTTATTTAATTCAAATTAGGGAAAATCTCCCCATTTAACAAACATTACACTTAAGACCAAATTTCATTAATTCTTCTCAAGCCATAACATGTTTCAGACCTCTCATGCCCCATAAGGAACCCAAATAGAAAACCTCTCTTTTATACATATATAGAAACCAACCCAAAATTTACCAAAACCCTCCCAAATCTCACCATTTATACAAGATGACAATATCTATGTTAAAATCCATATAGAAGAGTAGAATATCCCTACCTCATGGCAAAGCTCAAAGAGGAAGAAGGAGAAACTTGAAGATGCTCCAAACTTGAACTTTTTTTAATCAAAAGGAAGCCCGCGCCAAAATCTAGCTATTTAACAAATGGAGTAGGGTAGAAGGACCCTAAATAATGGAGTATTTGTAGAGAGAGTGGGTGTTTTAGAGAGAGAGACAGCCGGATTAGGGTTTTAAGTGAAGAAAAGGTCAAAAAGTGATATGAAATCACACTGCTGTGAACTGATATATGCGAGGCTCGCTAGAGCGAAGGAGCTGTCGCTCGAGCGACCAGACACAACAAAAGGCCTTACTTGAGTGCACAATGCAGAGCTTCAGGTCTGCTACAACTGCAGATGCACGCTCGAGCGCAAGAGTTCTCGCTCGAGCGAAGGAACAAATAACACGGGGCTCGTTCGAGCGAAAGTTGCGCCTAAGAAAGAAACCTAAAGAGCCTCAATCCTTGCTCAAGCGCAAAAACCCTCGCTCGAGCAAAGAAGCAAATACCCAAGGCTCACTTGAACTCAAGAGCAACCACTTGTTCCAACTTATAACCAACTTGTTCCAAACTCACCCAACACGTCCCAAAACTCAAATTCAACGAATTAAAGGACGGAAATAAGACATAAACAACAACAAACAATTACAGAACTCAAGTCCGGAATACAATAAAGATCGGGATAAAACCGGGATCGCTATAGGATTCTTATCCCGAGATTCTTTGTTGCAGCTATCCTCCTCTACGTTGGGAGTCAATGTGTTTACCACTTCCAATAGAGATGTCGTCCCCAATCTTTTCTTTCTGTCCGTCGTTGGCCATCTATTCTCCTTCGATTCCAATAGACGACGCCAAATTGTATGTGCTGATTGCTGATCATACTGCCAAACAAGTACCTATCTGGAGAACACCGACATAATAGATTGCGGCTGAACAACCTACCGTAGAAAGATTAGACTTCGGCGGTGGTTTGTCCACCCAGGAGCACTCTGACGATCAAGTCAGTACTTAGTTATCTCTCAAAGATAGCAAACAGTGCTTAACTCACTAAGCCAGAACATAAAAAGCGTACCTTAGACCCACGAGGGTGCCTTACTTTTATAGCCAGCACTGACCTGATCCCTGTAGAAGCCTAGATTCAATGGACTCTGGTCCAATGCTTATCCTGGACTCTCAAATAGAAAAAGATAAACTCTCTAAGAGTTTTGTCCTTATCTGGACTGAGTTCCTCCCCCACTCTAGAACTCTTGTCCCTCATCTGTTGGTTCCGGATTCCGGTATCTCCACAGATAACCTCGACTTAGCCGAGATCACCTCGGCACCATGACCAGGACACGTGGCATCTCGGCTGGCACTTCGATGCCACTTTGGCCACGTGTTGTCATTCACAAAAACATACCCCCACAGATAATGAGACTTATAAGATGATAATTGTTGGAAATGGTAGAAAAATTCTGGGTAAAACCAGAATTTCTTCTCAAGTTTGGTCTATTTTTTAGGTGGGCCCCGAGTGTCGATTTACTCGGGTCAAAATGGTAACGCGTTCTATGCCGCGTTGTGATTCACGTGGTATATTTGGTTGCTCAAAACCATTACCGAGTGAATGGGAAATTGAAGCCAAAGTGTGCTCCATGGAAATGGAGTTTTGGTGGAAATTCCTTAAGGTTGTAAATTGGCTTGTCCCACATTGATTTGGTGGGAAGTTTTGAAAGGGTTTATAAGGCTTGGGTTAGATACTTGGGGTGTGCCCCAAGGGGTACCCAAGTGTTTTAGAGGGAGAGGTTATGGGCAAAATGGGCTAGACCCATTGGACCCAAAAATCACCACACACACGCGCGCGCGCCGCCGCCGCCGTCCGTCCGGTCGGGCTGGGCGGGCTTGGGCGCGGGTGTGTGGTTGGGTTGGGCTTCTAATCTTTTTGGGCCAAAAACATTTGAATTTAATTTTATTTTTTGGTAAAATAAAATCCAGAATTCAAATTAAACTGATTTGGATTTTCTGTACATCCAAACAGGGCCCTTCTCGTTTTCAAAAAGAAATAAACTAGTTTGGAATTAATGCACACCCAAACAGGGCCCTTCCCGTTTTTTGCTATCTGTTTGAATTATCAACAGATTCAAATCTGTTTGAATTCAAAACCAACAGGTATCATACCTGTTCAATTTAAAACCAATAGCCACCTTTACATCTATAAATAGGACCACCCTCCTTTGATATTTTGGATTCAGAAATTTCGTATTTCACTTCTGCTAATTATATTCTTCATCTTGCTGCATTTTATTTCTGAAAGAAAGAGTGTAAACACTTAGTGTGTTCGTAAGGCAAACAATTTGTAGTGCTGCTATTTTTGTGGTGAGATCATTTCATCCTGGGAGATAGACGTCCAAATTCTGAAAGCACCGTGGAGAGGACGAATCTGTCTTAAGGACATAGTGTTAAACACTGGACTTGATCAAAAAAGTTATTCAAATAAATTAACTAAGCAAGTTGTTTAATTTTATTCTGTTTTTATTTGTTTATTTAATCAGATTTTATTTTTGTTTTTGTAACAAAATAAAATCTGTGGTTTTATTTATTTATTTATTATTTCGAGTTTGATTTTTGTAATCAAACAAATTCTCTCATTTTCTTTATTTCTTTATATTCTTGTTGTTGTTTTGTACACAACAGAATTTAATCTATTTAAATACAGTGAAGATTGCCTAACAATCTTAAGACAGAATCGTTTTTTTGGTATCTTCATTGTATTTAATTTTCTGTGTTTCAAAGTAATATTCTGGTTGGAAAAACAAATAGTGATTTATGCTATTTGACAGATAGTAGTAATATACTGTCTCTTTTCTTTGACAATTAGTAGTAATATACTGGTGTCATTAACAATTGCAGAATATTATTTGGTATTACAGAAAATTATTGTGATATTTTATTTTTCTAGTTTTAGTAACAAGGAAAATAAAATTATTTTGTTGTTATAATTTATTTTCTGGTTTTAGTAACTAGAAAATTAATTTATGTTTTAATTTTTTCTGATTTTTGTAATCAGAGATTATGGCTACTACAACTGAAACTGCATCTGGCAGTAGTACTCCTATTGTTACACCTACATCGGTCCCTGTTCAGAACCATGTTCATGTACCAATCAATCATGGAGAAAAACCGGAAAAATTTAACGGTACCGAGTTTAAGAGATGGCAGCAGAAGATGCTGTTCTATCTTACAACTCTTAATTTGGCCTGGTTTCTCCATGAAGAGGCTCCAGCACTTAAAGAGGGTGAAAGTGATCGGCAAGTTGTTGCCGCTGTAGATGCTTGGAAACATTCAGATTTCCTGTGCAGAAACTACATCCTAAATGGCCTTAACAATATGCTGTATAATGTATACAGTCCTCTGAAAACAGCAAAAGAATTATGGGATTCTTTGGAGAAGAAATACAAGACAGAAGATGCCGGCACGAAGAAATTTGTCGTCGGTAAATTTCTGGACTTTGTTATGGTAGACTCCCAAATGGTAATATCTCAAGTTCAAAGTTTTCAAATAATTTTGCATGATATTCATTCAGAAGGTATGTCTCTTAGCGAGTCATTCCAAGTCGCTGCTTTAGTGGAAAAGTTACCACTGGCTTAGAAAGATTTCAAAAATTATTTAAAACATAAACGCAAAGAGATGACTATGGATGAATTGATTGTAAGATTAAGAATTGAGGAAGATAACCGAAAGGCTGAAAAGAGGAATGGGAAACATCCCATTGAGTCCAAGGCTAATGTGGTTGAACAAGTTCATAAACCACATAACAAAAAGAGAAAGTTTACTAGAGATGGTCCTAAACAAAGCGATAGTAGCAAGAAGTTCAAAGGAAAATGCTATAACTGTAGCAAAACTGGACATCGAGCTTCTGACTGCTGCCGCCCTAAGAAGAATCATGGAAGTACAAGTAAGAAGACCACCAATCAGGCCAATGTAACAGAATTGGATTACATCTCTGACGGAGTGAATGACATCAACCTTTCTGCTATGGTGTTTGAGGCTAACTTGGTTAGAAATCCCAAAGAGTGGTGGGTTGACACAGGAGCAACTCGTCACATATGTGCAGACAAGAAGATGTTCACTACCTACAATGAGGCTGCAAATGGTGAACAACTTTTCATGAAAAATTCTTCTACTTCTACTGTGGCTGGACAAGGGAAAGTGATCTTAAAGATGACATCAGGGAAAGAACTAATCCTCAACAACGTACTGCATGTACCTGACATCCGGAAGAATTTAGTTTCTGGGTCTTTGTTAAGTAAAAATGGTTTTAGGCTTGTTTTTGAGTCTGATAAATTTGTATTAACAAAGAGTGGTATGTATGTTGGTAAGGGATACATGAGTGATGGTCTCTTTAAGTTGAATGTAATGACAGTTGTACCGAAAGTTGCTATGAATAAGAATAACACATCTTTTGTTTATATTCTTGAGTCAAATTTATGGCATGGTAGATTAGGACATGTGAATTTTGATGCTTTGCGTAGATTAATTGGTTTAGATTATATACTAAAGTTTGAAATTAATCCTAATCATAAATGTGAAATTTGTGTAGAAGCGAAACTAACTAAGGCTCCATTTAAATCGGTTGAAAGGAAAACCGAACCTCTAGAATTAATTCATACTGATGTATGTGATCTAAAGTTTATTCAAACTAGAGGAGGCAAAAACTATTTCATAACATTTATCGATGATTGCACAAGATATTGTTATGTTTATTTACTTAGAAGTAAAGATGAAGCCTTAGAAATGTTTAAACTCTACAAAACAGAAGTTGAAAATCAACTTGGTAAAACCATTAAAATGGTTAGAAGTGATAGGGGTGGTGAATATGATGCACCATTAAATGAATTTTGTGCACAACATGGCATTATTCACCAAACTACAATCCCTTATTCTCCACAGCAAAATGGAATTGCTGAAAGGAAGAATAGAACCCTAAAAGAAATGATGAATGTCGTGTTACTAAGTTCAGGCTTACCACAGAACTTGTGGGGGGAAGCAATATTGTCTGCTAATTATGTTCTTAATAGAATACCCCACAAGAAAACCAAAAGCATTCCTTATGAATTGTGGAAAGGTCGACCACCTTCCTACAAATACTTAAAAGTGTGGGGGTGTTTGGCAAAAGTTGAAGTACCTGTTCCTAAAAAGACTAAGATTGGACCAAAAACAGTAGGTTGTGTGTTTATTGGTTATGCTCAGAATAGTAGTGCATATCGGTTTCTGACTTCTAAATCAGAAATACTTGATATAAATGTAAACACTATTATAGAGTCAATGAATGCTGTGTTTTTTGAACATGTCTTTCCTTACAAGAAATGACAGGAATTAAGTTCACAGAAAAGAACTTATGATTGTACACAAAGTCAAGAGACTAATGACAATCAAACACAAGAGACTAGTAATAGTCTCGACCAACAGGATTTAACTAATGATGAACCAAGACGAAGTAAGAGAGCAAAAACATCAAAATCCTTTGGTCCAGATTTTCTGACATACTTGTTAGAAAATGAACCTCAAAACTTTAAGGCAGCAATGACAGATCCTGAAGCACCTTTGTGGAAAGAGGCTGTTAATAATGAAATTGAATCCATTATGCAAAATCATACTTGGGAATTGGTGGATCTTCCACCAGGTTCTAAAACTCTTGGATATAAATGGATATTCAAGAGAAAAATGAAAGCAGATGGTTCAATTGACAAGTATAAAGCAAGACTTGTAGTTAAAGGTTACAGACAAAAGGAAGGTCTGGATTATTTTGACACATATTCTCCTGTGACAAGAATAACATCCATTTGCATGCTTATTACTATAGCAGCATTGTTTAATTTAGAAATACATCAAATGGATGTTAAGACAGCTTTCTTAAATGGTGATCTAAATGAAAAGATCTATATGGAACAACCTGAAGGGTTTGTAGTATCAGGGCAAGAAAAGAAAGTTTGTCGACTTGTAAAATCCCTTTATGGATTAAAACAAGCACCTAAGCAATGGCATGAAAAATTTGATCATGCAATGCTTACTAATGGGTTTAAGATAAACGAATGTGACAAATGCGTCTATGTTAAAAACACTGACCAAGGATATGTCATAGTTTGTCTTTATGTGGATGACATGCTTATCATTGGAAGCAGTCAAAACATGATCAAATCAACTAAGCAAATGCTTAACAAAAGATTTGATATGAAAGATATGGGGGTCGCAGATGTTATATTAGGAATGAAAATTACTAAAATATCTGACGGATATGCATTATCTCAATCTCATTATATTGAGAAAATTCTTGATAAATTTATCAAGGATGATTTGAATTTAGCTAGAACACCTGTAGACATCAGTCTTTATTTATCGAAAAATAAAGGTGATGCAATGTCTCAGTTAAAATACTCTCAAATCATTGGAAGCCTAATGTACCTAATGAATTGTACTCGTCCTGATATAGCTTATGCTATCAGTAAATTGAGTAGGTACACTAGTAACCCCGGAGAAGACCATTGGAAAGCGATCATTCGGGTTCTTAGATATCTAAGATTCACCCGTGATCTTGGTTTGAACTTTACTCGATATCCAGCAGTACTTGAAGGTTATTGTGATGCAAATTGGATATCGGATACTAAAGATTCAAAATCCACAAGTGGATATGTCTTTACTCTAGGAGGCGCTGCTGTTTCTTGGAAATCCACGAAACAAACTTGCATCGCACGATCCACAGTGGAATCCGAGTTCATTGCTTTAGACAAAGCAGGTGAAGAAGCAGAATGGCTTCGTCACTTCTTAGAAGACATTCCAATGTGGCCAAAACCTGTGCCAGCTATTTGCATTCATTGTGATAGTCAATCTACAATAGGCAGGGCACAGAATCACATGTATAACGGTAAGTCACGACATATTCGTCGTTGGCATAATACCGTAAGGCAATTATTGTCAAACGGAATAATCTCAATAGATTATATAAAATCTAAAGAGAATATTGCGGATCTGTTAACAAAAGGTTTGACAAAAGAGCTAGTGTATAGTTCATCAAAGGGGATGGGATTAAAGCCTATTACATAAGAGTCGTCATAATGGTAACCCTACTTATATGACTGGAGATCCCAAGAACTAAGTTCAAAGGGACAACTAAGTTATGTATGGCTTGCCAGAAATCACCAAGGGATTAAAATTCCTACCCATTCCTATGGTGAGAGTGATATCTGCAACATATGTTGTCTGCAGGGGTATAAGGATAAGTTTTGCTTTTAATGATTACTTATATCTTGATTAAAGGCGTAAAATCAAGACGAGTATAAGTAGATACTCACAATAAGAATCACCTATATGAGTGTTGAACTGGGGCCGGTTCTATGAGAATGAAGAGGCTAAATTCTCTAGAAACACTTATGAAAACCAGGCGCGTTCAAGGCCAAAATGAACACAACGGTGAGAACCACGATGTGTTAGAAGATATTTTGTGTGAAATCTATTGTCTTGGCTTACACAAACGGCTAAACAATTCAAGGCATCGCGTCCATTGGTTAGCCAGTAAGTCCGATAGGTTATCACTAGGGAAGGTTCAAGGCCGAAAACTACCTATCCTGATGCAAGATATTTTCAACTTATACTCTTTCGTTAAGTCTGCATATTGTTGCATTTCCGTTGTCATCAAATTCCATTCATGTTGGGGATTGTTGGAAATGGTAGAAAAATTCTGGGTAAAATCAGAATTTTTTCTCAAGTTTGGTCTATTTTTTAGGTGGGCACCGAGTGTCGATTTACTCGAGTCAAAGTGGTAACGCGTTCTATGCCGCGTTGTGATTCACGTGGTATATTTGGTTGCTCAAAACCATTACTGAGGGAATGGGAAATTGAAGCCAAAGTGTGCTCCATGGAAATGGAGTTTTGGTGAAAATTCCATAAGGTTGTAAATTGGCTTGTCCCACATTGATTTGGTGGGAAGTTTTGAAAGGGTTTATAAGGCTTGGGTTAGATACTTGGGGTGTGCCCCAAGGGGTACCCAAGTGTTTTAGAGGGAGAGGTTATGGGCAAAATGGGCTAGACCCATTGGACCCAAAAATCACCACACGCGCGCGCGCCGCCGCCGCCGTCCGTTCGGTCGGCCTGGGCTTGGGCGCGGGTGTGTGGTTGGGTTGGGCTTCTAATCTTTTTGGGCCAAAAATATTTGAATTTAATTTTATTTTTTGGTAAAATAAAATCCAGAATTCAAATTAAACTGATTTGGATTTTCTGTACATCCAAACAAGGCCCTTCTCGTTTTCAAAAAGAAATAAACTAGTTTGGAATTAATGCACACCCAAACAGGGCCCTCCCCCTTTTTTGCTATCTGTTTGAATTATCAACAGATTCAAATCTGTTTGAATTCAAAACCAACAGGTATCATACCTGTTCAATTTAAAACCAATAGCCACCTTTACATCTATAAATAGGACCACCCTCCTTTGATATTTTGGATTCAGAAATTTCGTATTTCACTTCTGCTAATTATATTCTTCATCTTGCTGCATTTTATTTCTGAAAGAAAGAGTGTAAACACTTAGTGTGTTCGTGAGGCAAACAATTTGTAGTGCTGCTATTGTTTGTGGTGAGATCATTTCATCCTGGGAGATAGACGTCCAAATTCTGAAAGTACCGTGGAGAGGACGAATCTGTCTTAAGGACACAGTGTTAAACACTGGATTTGATCAGAAAAGTTATTCAAATAAATTAACTAAGTAAGTTGTTTAATTTTATTCTGTTTTTATTTGTTTATTTAATCAGATTTTATTTTTGTTTTTGTAACAAAATAAAATCTGTGGTTTTATTTATTTATTTATTATTTCGAGTTTGATTTTTGTAATCAAACAAATTCTCTCCTTTTCTTTGTTTCTTTATATTCTTGTTGTTGTTTTGTACACAACAGAATTTAATCTATTTAAATACAGTGAAAATTGCCTAATAATAATAACTATTATTAACAGTCAACTATGATATGTGATGAAGTGGTATGATGATGAGATTCAAACATTACAAGAAGTTAATAAAATTATTGAATTACACGGTGCTTTAGATTGGGTAGAAGCTCGGCTTGATTTGCTTAGATAGTCTTCCACAAATTGAACAGAAATTCAACTTAGATTGTTTGAATTGACCTACAGTTAGAGAAATTTAACTTGTGGTTGACTTATACTAGTACCTTACCATTTTCTGTTCTTTTTCCCTCTCGGATCGCATCTCTTTCTTTCTGTTCTGTTTATTCTATTTTCTGCTACTGATTACTCTCGTGGGTGAGCAGGACCTGCCTATTTATAGGCATGGAATGGTTATGTTGCGGTTCGCATCAACAGATGCGAATTGCTGGTATCCTTATCCATTTGCTTTTTTGCGCGTTATCTGCCTGAGTTTTGTTTTGTTATTGCTTTGCATCATTTGCAGCTTTGCTTTGCTTCGTTTCTTTTTAATTTTTTATTATTTATTGTTTGTTTTTCTCCTTTGTTATTTTTATTTACTTGCTTATTTTTCCTTGTTTACTTTATTATTATATCACTTTTATTATTTTTCTATTGCTATTTATTTATTGTTTTCGTTTTTTTAATTAATTAATTAATTTATTTATTTTTACTTTTATAGTTTTATTTGTTTATTTATTTTTTTGTCTTTATTCATTTTTATTTATTTATTATTTACTGAAAATTTGTAAAAATAACGTGTCAACACATATTTTGATATGATGAATCCTACATGACTTTAGTATTTCAGAATTTTTTTGTTGTGTTTCTAAATGAAATCTGTGTAGGTTTTACTAATAGACTTAAAATAGGATAAAATTTATACTACAAATATATTTTAATATTATGCACATATTCTAAGAGTTAAAATCTATTTTTAAATATTTTTAATAAAATCAGGTACAATTGTGTGATTGCCTTAGAAAGTCGGACAAAATGCGGTATCAACAAAGACGGTAATGGAAGAGACACATCGAGTTTGGTTCAATTCAGACGTGAATTCGCTAGATAATTTAGCGTACTCTTGTGTAATTTTTTTTGTCTTCTTAGTGGATTGTTTTGTGATTTTGTCCCGTAGTTTTTTTTATCACAATTGGAGGCACTCCAATTGTAATTTTTTTCACATTAAATCGTTGTGTCGATTTGTCTTTAATTGTTTGATTCGGATTGTTATTCATTGTTTAAAATTGAAATATGATCACAATTCAATATCTCAGATATTTTAGATTTTTCAGTTATTACTGTTAATTATCTTTGGATCTTTATATATATTGTGATGGGTGTTTCATTTGCCCTTGTGATTTAGGCCATAGAAAATGATTGATATATTGGAATTGTAATTTGGGATTGTGTTATGAACTGTGTTATGTTTTTTTTTTTTTTTTTTGGAAAATCTTTTGAAATGGAAATGATGAATTGTATAGATAAATTAAAATGAGGCTTTTCTTTGATTGATGAAGGGGGAATATTTTTTTTTTTTTTTTTGGGGGGGGGGGGATATACTTAGGTATGTATACTTTGATTATAAAAGCCATATTACTTATATAATATGAGGTGAAGCATTTATGATCCTATCTAACTATTTGTCATAATTGTTTTGAGTCATTGGGATTTCTACTGGATCATATGTTCACCTTACGCTGTTAATAACTTTTCAAGTATAAAGTTGAAGAGTAGTTTAAGATCAGAGGATCTCTTTTATTTGTTGGCCAAAGGGCCTTGTTCTTGTAGGCAGAATGCTATTGATGTAAAGAGGATTAAGCCATTTTCTCTATGCTGTAATGTAAGCTTGCGGGCGACTTTATTTAATTGTCTTTCATTTGCATAAAATATATGAACGAGGGGGAATCTTTATTACTCATTAATGTGAATGATTATTGCTTTTACATATATGTTTATGGAAATTGATTAATAATAAAGGATGCGGTAATGTTATTCGGGTAATAAAAGTCAGGACATGATGCCGGTAGTTGGAGACGGCGGCCAGAGGTGGTCGCCGGACGTCGGAGTTGATTGCTGTTAGTAATGGGCGCCCATGTGGCATGACCATTTGAATTTGAATTTGGAATCCTATCCAAATAGGTTTTGAAATTGAATTCAAACCTATTTAGGATAACCACTCAAGATACAGATATTATCAGCTTTAACTGATATGGATAAATATAATAATATATTATATATCTGATATATGGTTATGGGTAATTAAGAGAGAAACAACGTATGATCTGTTTCTACCCATATACTGACTCTCTCCCACAAAACAACGATCAAGCCTTTTGATATCACTCCACTGCTGGGTTGGTTTATCAGGATTCTGGAAGCACGCGATTTATCCACGAGGTTCTATCATCTAAAGGTATGATCTGATTATTTTATCCGCTGCATGTTTTCTACTTTGATTTACAATTGCTGAAAATCATCGCTAGAGATCGGAGGTTGTCGTCAATGACCGAAGGTAATTGCTCTTTGTGGTAGGTGATAACAATAATGTTGTGGTTAAGTGTTGAATTAAATATGATCAGAGTATTTTTAGAATATTGATAATAATAAAACTTAAAAATAAATAAGTCCAATCATTAGGATTGACCCATAAATGTTGCTTTAGCAATCACATGGCTATTTATTTTTAGCCAACGGAAGCAAATTAGAGCATCTCCAATGCACTAGGCATATAATAGTTGTTAGTTAAAATGCCTAGTATGATTCACTTTTTTCAATTCCAATGCACTAGGCATATGATTAGGCATTTTGGCTCAACTCATATTCACTAGCTACATGTAGCTAGCCTTCAACGCTAGGCAAAATGTATTCAATCATTAGGATCATTTCCCTCCATCTTTGTTGTTGACATGGCATTCTATAAAATTAATAGTATTTGGATAAATTGCTAAAATAAAGAGCATGGTTGGAGTAAAAACATAAAATAGTTGATAGGCAAAATAAAATATATACTTTATAGTAATATTTAGATAGGTAAAATGCCTACTACTGTTGGAGATGCTCCATCTTGGGCCACGTAGGGGTGTGGCCCACGTCAAACGTTGTGAGTTATGATATTTTCAGTGAAAAATAATATTATTTTCTGTAATTTAAGTGAAATGTAATTTGAATTTTAATAATTTGAATTTTGAATTTTTTAAAATTTTATTACAATGTGATTTCTCTGTCACTTGTCGTTGGAATTTTAAACAGGTAAAAATCACGTGCAAAACAAAAGAGACTAACGTGCAATTAAAAACAAATTATAGGGGCCACAAATGTATTGAATAAATTACACTAGTGATCTTTATAGTTTCTTTTAAATTTTACTTTAGTCTTTTTAGTTTTAAAATTAATAATTTTTTCGTTCAAGATGTTAACAAAACATGATGAATAAAAATATAAAATTTAAATTATTCAAATTAAAACTTCAGTGACTAAAGTGAAATTTATCCTATTTTTGTCTTGTGAGACAGAAAATTAGGCTATTTTTTTTTTTTAGAGGGTAGAGGGATGGTCCCCCTACAGAATGGGAACTTCATTCAACAAAATATGCACTAAATTGGCAGGGACCTCAGCAAGCTACAACCGCTTGTCTGGAGCTTCCTTTGCCATTTGTGCCAAGTGATGAGCCATAAGGTTGCCATTTCGCCTCACATATGAGACACAGAAATGTAAGAATCGCTTGGTACAAGAAATGGCACATTGTAAAAAATGACCAAAAGAAGCACATAGATTGCTCTCTTCTCGGATAGCCTTCACCACAGTCAGAGAGTCACCTTCCAAATGATTGTTGGTTAGCCCCAACTCTACTGCAAACTCCAGCGCCTTGACAGCCGCAATGTCTTCGATACAATCTGCCTCCATCCATGTCGAAATTTGTTCCTATAAAGCTGCTATTGGCTCACCACGCTGATCACGAATGAGGACTCTCACACCACATGACTGCTGTTTTTTGAAAGTGGCCCCGTCAAAATTCACCTTAATGAAACCCCCTTCCGGTGGACTCCACCTCTCCATACCACAGTCTACTTGAAGTCCATGCATATTGGATTGTGCCTGCCCAAAGTCTTGCAACAAGACACACCATTTGAATAGTTGAAACAGCCGAGTGATCAACATTATTGAATATGGATGAATTTCGAGAGGACCACACTCCCCAACATAAGGCGAAAAATAACCCTAATGTATCCGAATTAGAACTACTCCCAATTTCATATGTCCAACTCATAAAATCGAGACCAACTCCCTTATCTAGCACAAACATTAACAGGCTTTGGTGCCACACCTCCTACGCCATCGAACATCCCCCAGAAACAGTGCATTAATGTTTCTGGCTCATCACCACAGTGAGCACATGTATCCTCTATTATCAAATGCTGATGCCGAAGGACAGATTTGACCAGCAGAATATTGGAGCAGCACTTCTATGCAAATACCTTAATCTTATTGGGAATCCAGAGGTGCCATACCCGCGGAAGAAGAAGAAGAAGAAGAAGGATGTTAGGGTTTTAGACTGATATCAGGGAAGGAGATCGGATCTGAGGTGATAGAGGACGGCAGTGGGCAACAACATTGAGGCAAAGCTCAAATCTACAAATCTAAGTCGTCGTAGTCATCATCATCATCATCACACACACATAGAGGGAAAGAGAAGAGAGGTCTCGATCGGTGACGGAGTTAAAGAGCTCTGGTATGACAAGCAGCAGCCCGGTCAGCGCTTTGGTGCAATAGAGGTCTCGATCGGGGGTGGAGTTGATAAGCTTTGGTGCGACAAGTGGCAGAGCAGTCAAAGCTCTAGTGCAACGAGCTTGAGAGAGAATATGCGGACTTTGGTTGCACCGCCAAAATCAAGCGGCGGAGTGCTGCCATGGCGGCAGAGAGACGAGAGATGAAAAGAGGTAAAGGAAGGGATTAAATCTGAGATGAGAGAGAGAGAGAGAGAGAGAGAGAGAGAGAGATACATGAGATGAGAGAGAGGAGGTGTGTTGGGGTTATTAGATCTAAGATGAGAGATAGAGATGAGTATATATAGTGGGTAGGTGAGTGAGAGAAGAGAGAGAGGCAGGGCGAAAAAGGCCATTGGCCGGGGCAAAAGAACTTATCACCATCCCCGGCTTGAAAATTATCAGGGATTCATTTTTGAATATCATCCCCGGTTCGTCGGGAGTATTTTTTGGGAAAAAACCGTGCTAATCAGGGTTAGAGGGTCGGGTCCCTGTCGGGCCAGGTTCAAATTGCCATTTTTATCCCTGTACATGAAATTGTGATAGTCAACCCCTTGTACTTTTGGTGATCCCTATGCAAGTGTCAATGTCCCATTTCTATTACTCAATTGTTTAAATCTTTAATAGAATCTAGTCATGTGATAAGAATGTGACTACGACAAGAGGGTAAGAGAGGAAATCACCTATATTTTTCACCAGTAGACATTTTATCTCAAAATTTACATCAAAATATGACTATATTAGGTTAAAACAAAATGCAGATTGTGAACAATAAGGAAGATAAACTAGGATTTTGCATAAATTGGAATCATGAAACTCTGTTTTTCACGATAATACAGTCTTCTATCTATTCATCTTTCTTTCTCTTTGATTTCTTTGTCGTATTTTTTTTAATAATATATTTCAAAAGCTCTACTTTCTTGCCTTTTCACTCCAATTTTTACCACACGAACACACACACACACACACACACACACACACACATATTGTATTGTATAACTCTCATGTGCTTATCACACAAGGCAAAATTTATTAGTGGAAAACATGAATGCTTTTTCTCTTTTACCCTCATTCCGTAATCACATTTTTGTCACGTAACTAGCTTTTTTTAAAAATTTAAAAATAAAGTAATAGAAGAGGGACATTGACACTATGTAGAAACTAAAGTGAGATTTGAGTAAAAGTGTAGGGGGTTGACTGTCACGATTTCATATGTAGGGATCAAAATGGGATTTGACCAGAAGTGCAGGGGGTTAACTGTCATGATTTCATGTGTAGGGTCCAAAATGAGATTTGATACAAAGTACAGGAGTGCAAAGTGTAATTTACCCCTTATATTTTGTACCAAATTTCACGTTTACCCCTACACATAAAATCATGACAATCAACCCCCTACACTTTTAGTCAAATCCCACTTTGATCCCTACACATGAAATTGTGACAGTCAACCTCTTGCACTTTTAGTCAAATCCCATTTTGATCCCTACACATGAAATCGTGACAGTTAACCCCCTACACTTTTACTCAAATCCTACTTTGGTCCCTACACTAGTGTCAATGTCCCTCTTCTATTATTTTATTTTAAAATCTTTAACAAAATCCAGTCACATGACAAAAATGTGACTACGAAATGAAGGTAAGAGAGGAAAATCATCCATGTTTTTCACCAACACACTTTGTCATACGTAATAAGCACATGAGAGTTTAGATAATACAATATATATATATATGTTCGTATGGTAAAAAATGGGATGAAAAGGTAAGAAAGTAGAGATTTTGAAATTAAAAAAAATGTGACAAAGAAATCAAAGAGAAAGAAAGATGAATAGACAGAAAAACTGTGTTACTGTGAAAAATAAAGTTTTGTGATTATAATTTATGTAGAACCCTAGTTCATCTTCTTAATTATTCACAATCTTCATTTTGTTTTAGCCTAATACAATCATATTTTGATATAAATTTTCAAAAAAATGTGTATTGATAGAAAATGTAGATGATTTTCCTTACTCTCATATCATAATTACATTCTTATCATATGACTAGATTTTGTTAAAAATTTAAACAATTGAGTAATAGAAATGGGATATTGACACTTGTATAGGGACAAAAGTGAGATTTTACCAAAAGTATAGGGAGTTGATTGTCACAATTTCATGTGCAGGGACCAAAGTGGGATTTGACTAGAAGTGTAGGGGGTTGACTGTCATGATTTCATGTGTAGAGGCCAAAGTGAGGTTTGGTGCAGGAGTGCAAAGTGTAATCTACCCTTTTGGTAATGTTAATTCCTTATTGAAGCATTGAATGAACCATAGTTAAATTGAGATATTTACATACTCATGCATCATGTTCCATTATTCATGAATTTGGTTACACGATTATTACAAATTTTTAGAAAATGTTAAAAGGGCGTAAATAGCGTATGATTCTAGGTAGTTAAGTCAGATTTTGGAAATGTAATGAGTATTGTATTGGTAGCCGCACAAGGAGTCAAGGTGCCTAATTGTCCTGTCTTGAGCTTATCGTCGGACAAATTTAGGAAAATATTTTTGGGTGTCCACTGGTCCTATCTTATTAATAGCTAGTATAAGTGAAAAAAATGAATGATTTTGGGTGCTCATCACCCTGCTGTATTAATAGCCAACAAATGTAAGGATATTTTCAGTACAAAAACCTATATATATATGTATGGTTTTGCAGCTCTTGCTTGGGACGTCATTGTGTATTTACTGCCTCATTTTTTATGACAAGTTTTGAATGGAAATTGTGCATTGGACATCATTGATTTTAAAAAGAGAAAAACATGAATTTTATCATGGCAAGACTGCATCATGCTCATAAGTAAGCATAAATGGTGTAATTTCTATTGTTGTTCTCTTTGAAGTTCTGTAGGCCCACAGTGCTTCTGACAGGACTTCATGCCTAATCTTGGGTTTGTCCTCAATCATTCTTTTAATGATGCCTTTCAGAATTTTGTTTGTTGACTCTACCAGGCCATTGCCTTTAGCATGATATGGAGTTGAATGATAAAGTTCTATACCATACTCTTTGGTAAAGGCCTGAACTTCCTCACCAAAGAAAACTATTCCCCTATGGGCCACAATATGCTAAGGTCGGCCGAATCTGTAGATAATGTTCTCTTTGATCATCTTGATAATGTCACTTTGATTTCCTGATTTCATAGGAATAGCTTTGGCCCACTTTGTAAAGTAATCCGTGGCCACAACTATAAAGGAATGACTCTTAGAAGATGGAGGAAAAATTTTGCCAATCATGTCAAAGGACCAACCTTTGAATGGAAAAGGTTTAACTACGGAATTCATAAAAGTTGCTAGAGTATGCTGGATAGGACCATGGGCTTGGCAAGGTAGACATCTTTGGGCTAATTTAATACAATTTGAAAGAATAGTAGGCCAATAGTATCCATGCCTTCTTATTAGACATCTCAGCTTCCTTTCTACCTGGTGAGCCCCACAAATTCCTTCATGTGCCTTAGTCATCACCTTGATTGCTTCCTCTTTAGAAAGGCGTTGCAAGAACAAGTCATCTTTAGGACTTTGTTATACAATTCTCCCTCAATCCAGACATAATATGTTGCTCTCCTTACAGTCTTTTTGTCTACAGGAAGTTGTGGATGTTTCAGAAATTAGGCTATGGAAAATCGCCAATCTTCCTCAAAAATCTCTATTATGTTTACTTCCAGGATAGGTTGCTCTCTCCTCTTGACTGAAGGCAACAATCTTTTTCTAGATGTTGATGGTTCTTTGATAGAAACCTTGAGGAATATTTACTCAGGTTGAAACTTGAGCAATTTCATTAGCTTCATAGTTAAATCTTCTAGGAATGTGTTTGAGTGAAACATCATCAATGTCTTGAAAGAGTTGTTTAGCTTCCATAAAATAAGGAGTCAAATCCTCACTATGGCATTTGTAAATGCCCATCAAGTTATTAATGCAAGTTATGAATCCCCAATTACTTCCACTGTTAAAGCTCCTATTTCCCTCAAAATTTCTAGACTGATTATCATAGCCTTGTATTTGACCTGATTATGTGAGCACTCAAAGTCAAACTCAAAAGTGTTTTCAAACCTTTTGGGAGAAATGGTTATAATCCCACATCCAGAAACTAAATCAGTTTTAGAGCTATGAAACAACAAAGTCCAAGGAGTGAGACAAGAAAAACAAGAAACCAGGCCGAAACCAGATTCATCGCCGATTTCTAAACAAGGATGATTGGCAAGGAAATCTGCTAGGGCTTGGCCTTTTACAGCCTTTTGAGGAATGTACTGAAATGAAAATTTCATTAAGGCTAAGGCCCATTTACCAATTTGGCCTCTCATTATGGGCCGAGAATGTAAATACTTAATCAAATCAGTTTTGCATACTAAGTAAACCAAAACAAGAAACATGTATTACCTCAATTTTATCGCACAAAAATAAAGTGCAAGACAGAATTTCTCCATAGGACTGTATTTACATTCAACAAGAGTCAAAAGCCTGCTGAGATAATACAATGCTTGTTCCTTTCCACTTTCACTATCTTGTGCTAAGTAACTCTTGATGATTTCAAAAGCATGTTGATGGTAAGCTCCCATATGAACTGTTCTTCATTTTTCAACTTCAGCAATGAGAAAAAAACTTGAACCTTTCCTGCTAGATTAGAAATGAAACGTGTAAGAAAATTAAGTTGTCCTAGAAGTTTCTGCAGTTCCTTCTTGCAAATAGGTGGCTTGGCTTCCTAGATCACCTTTGTCTTGTTCATGTCAATCTCAATTCCTCTCTGATGAACCAGAAACCCCAAGAAATTGCTTGTTGTTACCCTGAAGGCACATTTCAATATATTCATTTTCAGGTTGCATTCTTTCATACTCTCAAAGGATTTCTTCAGATCTGCTAAGTGTTCCTCATAGGAATTGGACTTCACCACTACATCATCAATGTATATCTCCATAAATTGGCCTATCATGTCATGAAATAAGGAATTCATTGCACGCTGGTAAGTAGCCCTAGCGTTTTTAAGGCCAAAAGACATTACAACCCATTCATATGTTCCCAATGCACTAGGACAACATAAAGATGTTTTTTTGGATGTATCCTCCTCTACTATAAAATTCTGATTGTATCTTGAGTGGCCATCCATACAAGACAGAACCTTGTTCCTAGCAGCACCATTAACTAACAAGTCTGCTATAGGCATAAGGTACTCATCCCTAGGGGTGGCCAAGTTCAAGTTTCTAAAGTCTATACGAACTCTAATCTTTACATTCTTCTTGATTACAGGCACTATGTTTGATAATCATTCTACATAGCTAGCAGTTCTGATAAATCCAAATTTAAGTAAATGCTCCAACTTATCTTTAACTAGTAGAGTTACCTCATTAGACATCCTCCTGGATGACAGTTTGTACTACAAGAATCCTTCCTTGATAGGTAGACAGTGATCCACTAGTTCTCTGGACAATCTAGGCATTTCTGTATAATCCCAGACAAAGCATTTCTTGAACTCACACAAGAGTTAAATAAGTCTGGTCCTATATGATTCAGGAAAAAGCTGGCTAACGTAGATTGGCCTGAATTGCTCCATTGTTCCTATGTTAATTTCTTCCAGAGAGTCCTGGACTTCTGCCTTGAGGTTATCTAACATGGCAAGAGCTGCTTCTAATTCCTCTAACTGGATAAGATCTTTGTCGGGAATATCTTCTTCAAAAATTACTTCATTTGAATTTGCCGAAGCTTCTTCTTCATCTTGACTCACTAACTTTTTTTTTTCTGCCAGGTAGGCTGTCAACCTAGCCATCACGACTTGAAAAACCATGGCCTTTTCAATATACAAGGGCCTTGGGTCCATTCTTAAACCTTTTTGCGAATCCAATTGTTGGCTCGCTAATTTCTGAAACTAAGGGGCCAACTAGCTCTTTGTAAACACTTTCCAACTCTGCAGCTGAGGAATGATTGGATAAGTTCATGGTTTTTGGATGACCATACTTGTCATTTCCTGAAAACTTCATAGGTCCAATTTCTTCATTGTAGAGCGTTGCCTCTACATGATTTGCAGAAGCTACAAACGGTTTTCTGTCTGCCCAGACTATTTCAACATCTTTATCATTCCAAAATATAAGGCACTAATAAAAAAGAGAAAGGAACAACTATGCAAGCATATATCCAATTTCTACCCACAGAACATTATAAGTTTCTTTAGAGTAAATGATAAAGAAATGAGCAGTTAAGGTTTTACCTCCCACAGCTAAGTTCATGATCAAAATTTCTTGAGAAATTGTTGACCCTCTTGCAAAATCTGTAATGCTGGCATTGGAAGGCAACAAATCTTTCTTTGTTTTGCCCAGTTTCTACATCATGGCTTTAGGCCTAAGATTGGCTGCAGAGCTATTGCCCACCAAAGCCTGTTGACTGGAACATCATCTAGTAATCCTGTAATGTATAGAAGATGGAGGTGATTGCTGGCTTCTAGACATGGCTTCTAAAAAATGACACTTGCTGAGGCTAATACATTTCTATCTTCAGATTCATCCTTCAAAAAAAGAGTGCTTTAAAAAGTGGCAAAAGGATAGAACTGAGGAAAACCTTAAGAGCTATAGATTGGCTAATAAGGAGGTCAAGAAAGTAGTGAGAGAGACTAAGTTGAAAGCTTATGATGACCTATACACTAGACTAGATAGTAAGGAGGGAGAGAAGAGGGTATACAAACTTGCTAAGATACGGGAGACGAAAACAAGAGATTTTAATCAAGTAAAGTGCATCAAGAGTGAGGATTCGAAGGTATTGGTGAAGGATGATGAGATTAAGGAAAGATAAAAGAATTATTTTGAGAAACTGTTAAATGAGGAACATGGAAGTACGACAATAGGGGAAGAAATAGCCAGTAATACGATAAACCAAGACTATAGGTTCTATCGCAGGATTAGGAACTTTGAAGTGGAGATTGCACTTAAGAAGATGAAATCAAATAAGGCTTTAGGACCCGATGATATCCCTATTGAAGCTTGGAAGTGTTTGGGTAAAAAGGGAGTTGCTTGGTTGACTAGGTTGTTTAGCAAAATTTTGTTGACTAGGAACATGCCAGATGAGTGGAGGAAGAGTATTTTAGTGCCAATCTATAAGAATAAAGGTGATGTCCAGAATTGTAACAACTATAGAGGAATCAAGCTAATGTGTCATATAATGAAAGTGTGGAAGAGGGTGATGGAACGCCGATTGCGAGACATAACAGAGGTGTCAATGAATCAATTTGGGTTTATGCCTGGTAGGTCAACAATGGAAGCGATCCATCTTTTGAGGAGAGTAATAGAAAAGTATAAAGAAAAGAAAAGAGACATTCATATGGTGTTTATCGACCTTGAGAAAGCATATGACAGAGTGCCCTGAGATATAATATGGCTGGTGTTAGAGAAGAAAGGGGTGACAAAAGGCTACATTGACGTGATTAGAGACATGTATGAAGGGGTGGTGACCACTATTAGATCGCCAGCTGGAGAGACAAATGAATTTCCTATCACTGTAGGGTTACACCAAGGATCTACCTTAAGTCCTTATCTTTTTGCTTTAGTTATGGATGAGTTAACGATAAATATTCAGGATGACGTGCCATGGTGTATGCTTTTTGCAGATGATATTGTGTTAGTGGATGAGACTAGAGAAGGAGTTAACACAAAGTTGGAGATTTGGAGAAAAGCTCTTGAATCTAAAGGATTCCAGATAAGCAGAACTAAGACAGAGTACATGGAGTGTAAATTTAGTAACAGTAACAATGAAAGCAGAGGAGAAGTGAAGATTGAGAACCAAGAACTGCATAAGAATGAACATTTTCGTTATTTAGGGTCGATTATCACAACAGCGGGAGAGGGATTAAGGCGGGATGGTATAAATGGAGAAGTGCGTCTGGGGTATTGTGCGATAAACGAATACCCACTAGACTAAAAGGTAAGTTTTATAGAACAACTATTAGACTAGCTATGTTGTATGGGACGGAGTGTTAGGCAACCAAGAAACAACATGTAGATAAGATGAGTGTGGCTGAGATGATGATGCTAAAGTGGATGCGTGGTAAGACTAGACAAGACAGGATTAGAAATGAGTGTATTCGGGAATGGGTAGGGGTAGCACCGATAGAAGATAAGTTAAGAGAGAATCGTTTGAGATGGTTTGGTCATATTCAACGGAGACCAACAGCGGTAGTAGTGAAGAGATGTGATGCTGTAACGGTAGATGGAAGTGTTAGGGGACAGGGTAGGCCTAGATTAACGTTGACTAGTGTTATAAATAGAGATATGAATCTACTTAATTTAACTAATGAAATGGCCTTTGATAGGGCCGCGTGGAGAAGAAGAATTCATGTAGCCGACCCCATTTGATGGGACTTAAGGCTTGGTTTGGTTTGGAAAGACTTCTACTGACAGAATCCTGCAAAATTTCTGCTATCTCTCCATGCTTTTCAACATCTGCATGAATGTAGGATGGCTGCCCTTCCTTAGCCTTGAAAGACTGAGACAGAACAAACACCATATTGCACAAAAGTTTCTGAGTTGAAGTACCTGGTTTGCTTCCAAGAATGACCATCTCCTGCTCCGCCTTACCCCTATTGCCTTTTTGGCTGGCTAGGATTTCCAACGTAGGAGGTTGCTTGAGAAGTACAAAGGCATATGTTGTCGATTGTTTCTAAACAGGAATGAGATCCTCCTGCACAGGACTAAGATCAATTGGTCTTTCCTTGGGAGGTACTTATTCATCACCTTCTTTCTTTCTGGAGATTGAGTTTTGAATT
Source organism: Camellia sinensis (assembly GCF_055761805.1). NCBI lineage: Eukaryota > Viridiplantae > Streptophyta > Magnoliopsida > Ericales > Theaceae > Camellia > Camellia sinensis. Next base: position 70,963,816 of record NC_138972.1, read on the forward strand.
TCTGGTCAAGGTGATCTTCTAAAACTTCCTGATGAACTTCTAAATCCTCCTGTTGAATTTTTGAATCCTCTTGCTTTGCTACACCTTTTCCTTCGGCCAGTCTTGTTGCTTGTCTCTTCCGTTGTAAGCGACGCTTCTTTGATCTCGACAAAGTTGACTGGGGATAAGAAAACATAAGATGTCTATCCATATTTCTAGAGAAGTGACAGGAGGTTTGACAGTTTTAGCTTGGGCTTGGGCAGGGACCGTTATCTTCAAGTTCTACATTCCCTTCTACAAATTGGCCTTAGCAGGCCGAAGTCGCTGAAAAATAGAAACTCTCTACTTGGATTCTTCTATCTTATTGGCAGGCTGATGAGACTCTGCTCCATAACCACACTCTTGATAGTTGGCTCCTTCCTCTGAGGAACATGGCCACACTGAGTACATGTGGGGTTCAATAAAGTTGGCACATGAACAGCATGTGGCCATTCTCTTTACAATCATGATGACTGTTATCAATTTTTTTTATTTTTTTGATTTAATGACCGTTATCAATTTGGATATAAAATAAAGGATCAACAGGGCAAAACTATTGTGGCTAAAATTGTAACAATAATACTAGGGATCATGAAAGAAGTATCATGAAAAATCTTCATGAAGATTCTCCACCTTTGGATTAGTTTATAGTGTTTGTAGTGTTTTATTGTATGTTGTACAATCACCCTTGGATTAATTTCATGAAACTTTTCATGATATTCTTTTCATGATGCGTATAAAGATCAAAATAACACAATAGATAAATTATATACACTATTATTGTAATTATTTTCAAAATTATATAAGTCTGGCAAAGTATTTCTTTTACAATGATGGTCACATAATAAGTCATATTATTTATAATATGGTATAGTTAGGGGTGAGCATGGTCCGAATTGGTCTAGATTGGGATAAAATTAGGACCAATCCGTTATCTACGATTCTTGAAAAATTAGAACCAATCTAATCCGTTTAAATTGTGGAACCAATCCGAACTAATTCATTTAAACACGGATCGGATCAATTTAGGACCACAGATTCATATAATTAAATAACAAAAAAATATATATAGAACATTTTAATTTCATAAAAACATAAACATAGCATCATATTAGTTCCACAATAGCAACATGTCTTTCCACAATAGCAACATACTGTTTTAGAATTTAAATAACCATAAGAAAATTGGTTCCACCATAAGTATTTAGACTATCACAAATTAAAACTAAAAACTAACAAACAAAAGCAATAAAAGAAAATACTATGCGGGTTTAGGTTTGGGTTTAAGTTTTATATGGAATAAAGAAGATACTATGCCGGAGGGTGTATAATATAAATATAGGCTATTTGTATACGGTCTGGATCGGTTTCAATCCGAAACCATGAGGTTCAATCCGGAACTGATCTGTAGACTATGAATTTTTAATTTTTCAATGCGGAATCGAACCACGGATTCAAAAAACTAATCCAAACATACCAGATTGGATTGGACTGGATTGGATTACGAATTTCATAGATTTCTTGCTTAGCCCTAGGTATAGTGTGCCCGGCTATAAGAATGCAATTCAGATGAGTTTGGTTGTCAAAAAACTTGCTAGACTCAACCCAAATAGTATTGAGAGTTGCCCAAGACCGCTTAGAAATTGACCACCAAACCTAAATTCCTCCTCCCAATTGAATTCAACAAATAGTTTTTTTGGTTGGTAAATTTTTTGGGCTATCAACTTTTGGGCCTTCTGCTGATTTTTAATTTTTTGATAGCTTTCTTTGTAAATATCCACAGCCCAACAACCAAAGAGATTTCCATGGTGCAAGAAGACAAAGAATCTAGCGTTTGGGCTTAAAAGACTCAAACCAAGCAAATGGATTGGATTGTAAAAGCCCAACATACAACGAAATGACACACCTTCCTGATCGACCTCAAGTTGGATCAGGTCCACTGGCCCACTAATTGATTAGACAACGTTGTCGGAAAACAATCAAAATAGCTCAAAATTTAAACTCAACAAGAAGCCAAAAAAAAAACAAAAACACCCCCCCCCCCCCCCAAGAGAATTCAATTTCCAAACCTATTTCAGACACTAATAGTCCCCATTAAATCTATGTTTATAGTACGATTCATCTCTTGTTAGTATGATTTGTCATACAATTTCAATACATGTACAAGAGAATCATTACATAATTATAAATTCCAAATCACATAAAAAGAATATATAAATCTAATATAAACTTTTATTAAACAAATGATCTTAAAAAACTTATACAAATATGATTCAAATCAAAGAAAATTCGAAAACATAATATGTCTTTCTAATTACTTGGTTAGAGTTTCATATTAATCTTTTAGAGTCTAATCAATCATGGCAAGGATGGATTTCATAAGGTTGAGAAAGAACATGGAATTTCTTCCAAAATCACCTTCTTCACTTCTGTAGTCGTTTCTCCATTGTTGAACAATCTTATTTTCGAGTTTGGAAGTCTTATAAGTCCTAGTTGCTTTAGGTTACAAATCTATGTTACCAAAAAACACTAATATCTTAATGAATTACATATTGGAATACATACTCTAAAACATAGTACACTTTCGTTTTAAAACAATAAATTTAGTGATTTGAGATGATCTCAAAAGTGTTTTTTTTTCAATATGTTTCCTTAGAAGATTAAAAAAAATAAATATAATAAACTAAAATCTAAGATGAATTAAATTTTAACAGGATAAAACATTAAAAGTTGGCTATAATGCTCATAAAAATGTTTTGCTATGTGGGAAAACTACATTTCATTGGATGCTTAATAGTAATAAAATAAAATAAAAATTACTTAGAAGTATCTTAAGTTTTTATATGCAATATATATACAAGCCTATCTTTATCGTACCACATTTTAAAATATGTGACATACCACGTTCCTATTCCACATAACATAGTTCATGTTTCCCTAATGCATTAGGCTTTCCTGGAACTTCTGTTCGTCTGGAGCAATTCTCCGTCTTGAGCACATCTTGCCAACTTGGCACTTCTGTTAATTCTTGTCCATTTATTTTTATTTTTATCATCAACGCTTAATTGAATCACATGACATGAAAAAATCCATTACAAAGCCAAGCAATATAGGATAAAGGAATAAAAATGAATCTTAAAAAACTTTAATATATAACATTCTGACTCCAATCAGAAACTTCATATGATAATTCTTTTCTGGTGATAAAACTCATTCCATTGCAACCCAATTAATGAATCTACACGACCTATTTTAAGAAGTATAGCTATAAACTTACTACAAAAAATTCAATTATTCTTTCTATTTTTTTTATAAAAAAAATAATCAAAAATTTAAAAATTACTAAAAAAATAAAACTCAAAACAACTCTCGATCTCAATTCCATTTCTTTAGTTAATTTTTATTTATTTTTAATCCCAAATCTTTTTTTTTTCTTTTAAGATAGATTTTCAAACCTCAACTTTAAATTTTTTTTGTCCATTTCCACGGTATTGCAAATTTATAGAAGACTTTCTAGAAAGTCTTTCCTTTGTTTTTAATTTTTAATTTTTGTTAAATTCAAATCCAGTGTGTTGCACATGGAACATCAAAGACACGGCACTCATTTTGTTCCTTGGTGGGTGGATGGGTGAGTTGCCTGGCTACTTCCCACAAACTTTCCACATTCTACCAGATTGGCCTATTTTTGGGGGGTGAAAATTCACATAATATTAAAAAATAAATAAATAAATTGAACATGATTGAGAGTGCCAAACTTCCACATTCTCTACCATATAGTGGAAAACACTCAGCCTAGGTTTTGATGATTATAATAAAGTTGAATATTAAAAGGATCTTGTTAACATGTATTCTTAGGATATATGATAAGAAAATTTAAAAATATTATGTATTTTTTATTATATTCACTTTCATGTATAATATACAAACAAATAAAATATCTTAACATGTGTCTTAAGGATACATGTTAATAAAATCTTATTATAAATGACCCAAAAAGCAAACATGATTGCTCATTTGGATTGTATTATTTAGTAGTCTCAAGAGTCAAGAGTGGTACAATAAAATACAAAAATGCTTTGTAGCTTTTTCCTTAACATGAGACTCAAGACACGCACACATATATATATATATATATATATAGTGAAATTCTATGAGGTGTATATTATATGTCTCAATTATGATATTCGTGGTTTTGGATTAGAATTTAGTGTGGTGTTATAACTTGGTTACATGGCCGGTCCTCAGATTTGTTGGAAAAAATAATGATGTTTTTGATGACTTTAATGCAATATTAAAGTGGGTGTCAATCCTCAATTGAGGTGCAGTAAAGTGGGTTTAAATTCTTTGTAGTGAGATTTTTATACCACAAATAGAATGATCAAAAAACATTACGGTTTGAATAAGAAATTGACTCATTAAGTTGGTCTCATGAAAGAGGTGTTGGGAAAGGTATAAAACCATGTATCCCACATTGATTGTAGATGAGAGGATTGACGGGTATTTAAATCTCATTTTTTGCCTTAGGGTGTGAGCCCTTTGGGGCATCCAAATTTTCCGAAGGAAAGGTGTTATGGATGCTTCAAGGATGGACTTGAGCCAAGACTATAGTCCAAGTTGGTTATGCAAAAATTGCCACGCGTACCGCCTGCCCAGACCGGGCCGGGTCCGTGATCTGTGGATCTTGGATCTTGGAATGAGTGTAGGGGTTGGGTAATCTTTTTGGACCAAGTCATATGTGTGGGCTGCAGGAATATATACACAAAACCTAAGTGTATAATAGATGTAACACCCCGAAATAATTCAATATAAACCAACCACAGCAACTAATATTTACTAAATAATGACAATGATCCATCCATCTTTACATATTAGATGAAACGAGCTATTACAAAAGTTTCACATGCAGATATACATTTAATGATAAGAAAACACATGAATCTATAGCATGTGAACCATCTAGTCTCAAATAATTAAAATGCCCTTAAGGGCTTACATCTTCCAAGACAATAGCCCGGTTTCACAAAATAGTCTCTCGGACCCATACATGTTTAGCCCTTGGCTTACAAAAATTCACGACAATATGAAAGAGCAATCTCCTCTTCTCAAAATATATCCACACGCCCTCAATTCGGCGGGATCACCACATCTTTACCTGTACCAAAATCTCATAGAGATAAGCATAAAGCCTAGTAGAGAAACTTTAACAAAGTATATACATTTATGCAAGGTATCCAATATTAAATGCAAATGCAAATGACATTTCAAAAATAATCACATGCCATGCCTTTCTTGAAAATCACCATGTTTTCAATAACATTTTTAATCTCATCAAATTCCAAACTTCCAATTTTAATCATAAGGGGCGGTAAATATGACTCAGGTAATTCTTAGGATGGTGTCTGCAAGTAGGCTCAACAAGCACTACCAATAACCCCACTTTACCAGTTGCTAATCGGAAAGGAAGTGGTACCTCCTCCGCGCGTGTTTTCGGTCTTTCACCCCAAACACTCAGGCCAACTTTTCAAATTCATCTACACCTCCTAACCGGACTTACCAACGTATTTACCCCATAACATGTCAATAGTTTTCATTCACAATATTATTTTCTCAATTTAACGTTCTCAACTCAATTTAAGATGCAATGTAATCAATTGAAAGAATGTATAATGCAAATGATGCTCAAAATTTCATAACATCCTTCCATTTTTAAGTATCTCATCAATGCCACAATGACAACTACATAACCCATTTTCCTTCTTTTAATAGAAATCAACTGTAACGCCCTCAAAATAATAACAATAACCCATCAAATAAGACATTCATTAACATATGAAATAACCACATTCTTCTGTTCATCAGTGTTTCTTTACAAAGGTATTACATGTTAACAACAAAAGCAAAATGCCCTACGGGTTTACAGCTTTCCAAGTTAACACTTGGTTACATCAAAAGAGTACTAACTCATACACGTTAAACCCTTGGCTTGTATTTACATATAATACATCAAAAGTTAAGCGACAAAAGTATGTCCGCCTCGAGCCTCCCAAGCTATGTCCTTGGAGGTGGCATGCTTCCTGCACCTGAAAATGATATTCCTATATAGGGTGAGCCACAGCCCAGTAGAAATACACTAAACCAACCATGAACAATGACTAAAATATTAGCAATTGATAGATGGCCAACACTGATACAATCACATAAATCACATATTTATGTCAACCGACTAATGAGTCCAAGTCACTTTTCATTTTCCCTTTTTCAACGGATAGGCATATAAGCACTACCCACATTCTCAACAGATACGTATAATAACAATATCCCACATTCACAGATAAGCATATAAGCTCTATCTTCACTTCTCTAGACAAGCATATGAGCTATGTCTACGGAGTTCATCCCCTATCTTCTCCCAACACTATCCGGTTTAGAGGTACATCCCCTATCTTCTCCTAAACCGCGGAGTACATCCCCTATCTCCTCCTCTACACATAACGTATATAAACACATTGGTTCTATATACAATCACCCAATACATACAATTAATGTATTCTATCAACCGTCAAGTTCCATGACACATTTCATTGATTAGTTTTAGTTTACCTAATCATCATGCATTGTCTACAACAATCACGACTATCCTCCACCGATAGCCCAAAGCAGTTATTTCTAAACAGAAAATAAATGCACAATGGATATTCAATCAACATTACATTTCCTCATTTCTCACCATTAATTATCCCAATTAATCAAACAATGTAATTAGGCTATTTTCCATAATTACCATTTCAACCCTTAGGTCCCATTTTCATCAATGATTCAACAATCATTTCCATTTTTTTTCATGCCAAACATGCATCTAGGTTTATTATGAATAAAACCCCAACTTTTGTAAAATTACACAAAAGCCCCAAACTTTCACAAAATTACCAAACCAAGCCCAACATCTCAAAATACCAAAATTTAAAGACAAAACCCATAGAGAGGAGTAGGATATCCCTACCTCAAATTCGGAGTCCCAAAGGAGAAGATGACAAAACCCAACGTGCTCCAAAACTCGAAATTTTCAGATTAAAATGTAGCCCTCAACGATCAACAACTTTTTTGTAAAGGCCAAAGGTGAGCAAATCACTCCTACTAGATCAAAACCTAGAGAGAAGGTAGTATCTAGAGAGAGAGACTCAACAATGGTGTTTTTGGAAAAGTAAGAGAGAGAAGAGAAAGTGAAAAAGTGATTTGAAGAGTCACAAATTCGGGACTTTAACCCAGGTCTCCGCTCGAGCGTAAAACACCCCGCTCGAGCGGCCAACCTTCCGCTCGAGCGCAGAATGCACTCGCCCAGCACTTTTGCAGAACCAGGCCTCCGCTCGAGCTTCCAACTCTACGCTCGAGCGTCACTCAGACAACCCCGCTCGAGCGGCCAATACCACGCTTGAGCGTACAACGCTGCACAGGAAAGAAAATACTGAATGGGTGTAATCTCCGCTCGAGCGCCAAAACCCCCGCTCGAGCGTACAGGCCAAAATCTGGGCAGCTAGTTTTGGTTTCTAAACTCAACCAACCTGTAACAAACCCGCCCAACACATCCTATAACTCAAATACAAAGTAAGAAAGGATGTAAACAAGATAATAAACAACTACCAACATCCACGGACACATGTCCGGATCACGGTATAACAAGGGTAAACCCGGGATCGCTATAACCTCCCCCCCCTTAAAGAATTTCGTCCCCGAAATTAAGCACAAGTTTTCAAAAACAAGTTTTTCTTCATGTTACACTTTAACATTCAACAATTCGACCCATTACCGGTCATCCCCTGTAAACAACATATGTACGTTCAACATGCATTAACATTATGCATTATCTTTCCAATTTCGACAATATATTCAACATATACAATGCTACATTCAACTTCCATATGAGGCAAGTTCCCAAAACCTACTTCCAATAAACCAAACATTTTCAATGTTTCACAACTTAAGACATATATAAAAGCTCTTAAGTTCAACAAAATGCAAAATTTAAATACAAGATCACGTATCAACAAACAAGTCCGGATATTTCTCTCGGACTTCCAACTCACGTTCCCAAGTGGCTTCCTCCACTCCGTGATGTTTCCACAAGACTTCCACCAAAGGAATGGTCTTGCCACGCAGGACCTGATCCCGCCTATCCAAGACCCGAACCGGTCTCTCCTCATACGAGGCATCCTCATCTACCTCTAAATCAGTCCAATCCAACACATGTGATGGATCTGGCTCATACTTCCGAAGCATACTCACATGAAACACGTCATGCACTCCGGACAACTGCGGCGGTAAGGCTAACCGATAAGCAACCTCGCCAATCCTCTCAAGGATCTCAAAAGGACCAATAAACCGAGGGGATAACTTCCCACTCTTTCCAAATCTCATCAAGCCTCGCCTAGGTGATATCTTCAGAAAGACATGATCACCTACCTCAAACGCCAAAGGCCTCCTCCTACGGTCGGCATAACTCTTTTGTCGACTCTGGGCTGTAACAAGCCTCCTACGGATAAGCTCAACTTTCTCCGTCGTCTCCCTAACCAATTCCGGACCCAACAAAGGTGCATCACCCACCTCGGCCCAACAAACTGGAGACCTACACGGTCGGCCATACAAGGCCTCAAACGGTGCCATACCGATGCTAGACTGAAAACTGTTGTTGTAGGCAAACTCTACCAAGGGCAAGTGCCTCTCCCACGTCCCACTGAAATCCAGGACACAACCCCGAAGCATATCCTCGAGGATCTGAATAGTACGCTCGAACTGCCCGTCAGTCTGAGGATGATAAGCCGTACTAAAGGTCAACTTAGTGCCCAAGGCACTCTGCAAGCTCTGCCACAACCTAGCAGTAAAACGAGGATCTCTATCTGAGACGATCGTCACTGGGACCCCGTGCAATCTCACCACGTCCCGAATATACAAATCGGCAAGATGATCCACCGAATCTCTCACGCGCATAGGAATAAAGTGCGCCGACTTAGTCAACTGGTCTACAACCACCCAAATAGCATCACTACCCCGCTGAGTCCTCGGAAGACCTACAACGAAGTCCATAGTGACATGCTCCCACTTCCACTCGGCAATAGGCAAGGGTTGCAACAAACCCGCTGGCCTCTAATGCTCGGCTTTCACTTGCTGGCAAGTAAGGCACTTCGATACGAAAACAGCCACATCTCTCTTTATACCCCGCCACCAAAACTGGCGACCCAAATCCTGATACATCTTAGTACCTCCCGGATGCACCGCAAGGCGCGAATGATGAAACTCTCGGAGTACTTCCTCTCGGCAAGACTCCGGTACAAACAAACGGTCTCGGTATCTCATACTCAAGTCGGGATACACCGTCAAACCCTTCTCAACTTTCCCACTGGAGATCTTCTCTCGGAGGGATTCTACCTCAAGGTCACCTCTCTGTGCCTCTAACACTCTAATCACAAGTGTAGGCTGCGCAACAACAGAAAACAAGGCCGCAGCCTCAACAGATTCGCCCAGTAGCAAATCAAACTCGCCAAGTGCTCCCAACATCTCCCATTCCCGGATGGCTATACTAGCAACATCACTAATGGTCTTCCTACTAAGGGCATCGGCCACAACATTGGCCTTTCCCGGATGATAATGCAACTCAAAATCATAATCCTCGATGAACTCCATCCATCTCCTCTGCCTCAGATTCAAGTCTCTCTGTGTAAACAGATACTTCAAACTTTTATGATCCGAGAATACCTCGAACCTCTCACCATAAAGGTAGTGCCTCCAGATTTTCAAGGCAAAGATCACTGCTGCTAACTCTAGGTCGTGTGTGGGGTAATTCTTCTCGTGTATTTTCAACTGACGTGAGCCAAAAGCTACCACTTTCCCTTCTTGCATCAACACACAACCCAAACCCTCTCGTGAGGCATCACAATAAACCGCATAACCCAACCCTCTCTCCGGAATAATCAACACCGGAGCGGCGGTCAATCTAACTTTCAACTCTTGGAACGACTGTTCACAAGTCTCACTCCACACAAACTTCACTCCCTTCCGAGTCAGTCTAGTCAACGGTGACGCTAACCTGGAGAAATCTTTCACAAACCGACGGTAATACCCAGCTAATCCCAGAAAACTGCGGATCTCAAACACACTCTTAGGCTGTACCCAATCTTGCACTGCCTCAACCTTGGATGTATCAACAGACACCCCTTCCCCGGATACCACGTGGCCTAAGAATTTGACTTCCCTCAGCCAGAACTCACACTTCCCAAACTTAGCATACAGCTTATGGGTTCTAAGCAACTCAAGCACCACTCTCAAGTGTTCCTCGTGCTCCTCTTCTGAAGGTGAATAAATAAGGATGTCGTCCACAAAGACGACCACAAATCGGTCTAAGAACTCCCGGAAAATCCGGTTCATCAAGTCCATAAAGACTGCCGGTGCATTGGTAAGCCCAAATGGCATCACCAGAAACTCGTAATGGCCATACCGCGTACGGAATGCCGTCTTAGGAATATCTTCCTCCCTGACCCTCAACTGATGGTAACCCGATCTCAAGTCTATCTTAGAGAAACAACGGGAACCCTTCAACTGGTCAAACAAATCATCTATACGGGGCATAGGATACTTATTCTTAACCGTAGCCCGATTCAACTTCCGATAGTCAATACACAATCTCAAGGCACCATCTTTCTTTTTAACAAAGAGGGCCGGTGCTCCCCACGGTGAAACACTAGGGCGAACAAAACCCTTATCTAGCAATTCCTGGAGCTGAACTTTCAACTCAACCAACTCTGCTGGAGCAAAACGATAAGGTGCCATAGAAATCGGCGCCGTGCCGGGCACTAAATCAATAGAGAACTCTATCTCTCGGTGAGGTGGCAAACTAACGAGATCTTCGGGAAAAACATCCGAATACTCACAAACCACCCTCGGCAACACAATCTGTGTCTCAACACACTCACTACTCTCAAAGCTAGCAAGTAGACTACTAAGCTCACTTCGCCCTCGCGAATCATACCCCGGTGGCAAAACACTACCAACCCGGTCTCCCAAGAAATGGAACCACTCCCCGCTCAAGGTACATAACGTGACCCTCTGGCGGTAGCAATCGATAACGGCCCGGTATGACGATAGCCAGTCCATACCCAAAATAACATCAAAACCCTTCATGGGCATGACAACAAATGGAAAAGGAAGCCTATAGCCGGCGACCTCTATATCACATCCTCTCACACCCTGTTTCAGGATCAACTCACCACCCAAAGGCGATACCACACAAATAGGAGATGCTAACTGTGCTAACTCCAATTCCAAAACAGATGCAAATGCAGCAGATACAAAAGAATGAGATGCACCCGTGTCTATCAACACATTAGCAACCGAGTTGCAAAACAGAAAAGTACCTCTCACTACTGATGGAGCTGGTACTAAATCCTGCGCGGTAACAGCATACACGCGCCCCGTAGGCCCCTGGTCTACCTGCTCACCTCTCGGAGCAAAAGACTGCTGCACAGACTGGGATGACGAAGCTCCCGGATTGGCCCTCGAGGCCTGCACAGACTGAGCTGGCTGAAAACCCTGCGTCTGCCTAGAACCAGACGCTCCAGAAGTGGCACTCAACTGCGGGCAAAACCTCTTCAGGTACCCAGGCTGTCCACACTGATAACAAGACAAGGGCTGCCCCCTGCCCGAACTCTGACTCTGCGGTCTAGCTGAAGAAGAAGCAGCTTTCTGACCCCCACCCTTCTGCGGGCAAACAGAAACCTTGTGACCCAGCTGGCCACACTTGTAACAAATGAACTCCCCCTGACCACCTCTCCCGGAGCCTGCACTCGGCACTGGGAAGGTCGATCTAGCAACACCACCCTGCGACTGCTGAGGGTTAGAACCCCTCTGCCTTCTGCCATCACCCTGGCCATCCTGGCTCCTCTTGGAGCCTCTCTGCCCCTCATCCTCCTCCTGCATCATGAGCTCCATATGAGCTGCAGCATCTACCAGGTGTCTATACTCTCGGATATAAGACCCACCAACCCTCAACTTGAGGCCCCGCCTCAACTTCCGCTCAAACTCATAGCAACGGCGTTCCTCAGACGCCACCAGTTCAGTTGCAAACCTGGACAGACTGGTAAAAGTAGCCTCAAACTCGGCCACTGACAAGCCCTGTTGATTAAGCCGGCTGAACTGATCCATCAGCTTCTCCCTAGCTGCTGCAGACAAAAACCTCTCCTGAAAAGCATTCACAAATGCCTCCCAAGTACCACCAACACGAGCCTTCTCGTACTTCCACCATTGACCCGCATCTCCCTTCAGCTGGAAGGATGCCAAGGTCACTTTCAGTGCTCCGTCCTCGATGCCAAGCATCTCGAACGTCTTACTCATTTGTTCTAGCCACTCATCAGCCTTCAGTGGCTCCTTCGGATCCCCAATAAACTCATTCGGATTAGACCGGAAGAACTCCCTCTTCAAGAAGGAAGGCCCTGCCTCAGCTGCCTGATTCCCAGCTCTAAAAATACCCAAAGCTCCTGCTATCTCTCTGGCCAAGGCACCCATGGCCTGCTGACCCACTGGCTCAGCCACATTGGCCTGACCAACTCCCTCCTGCACTGCCGGAATCTCACCCGGTAACGGTACTTCCTGCCTCGCAGGTCTACCACGCCTAGCTCCTCTTCCTCGTCCTGACATCCTAATAAAGGCAACACAGAACGTTAGCACGTTCACAAATGTGCCGAAACTAAACACTCACGTCCTAATACATGGACAACTGTAATTCACTCCACGTAAGCACATAAACACATAAGCACTTACGAATTTCATTTCCGGATAATGATAGTCCCGAGACGTTACTAGAGTTCCGGTTAGAAACAGCATTGATCAAGTGCTTTTCCAACAAGACTCCCAGAAACTCAAGGATCCAATCAACATCCTAGAAATTAAATCCCATACCCACATAGTCACATAAGCATGTTAGCATTTAAGCACATAGCATATGATACTACATCTAAGTCTCTATCAAGCGAGACAAACCCATTGTGATACTAATCACTTCCCACGTACCCAAAGTATTCGAACCCGGTACGCTCTGATACCAAGTTGTAACACCCTCAAAATAATAACAATAACCCATCAAATAAGACATTCATTAACATATGAAATAACCACATTCTTCTGTTCATCAGTGTTTCTTTACAAAGGTATTACATGTTTACAACAAAAGCAAAATGCCCTACGGGCTTACAGCTTTCCAAGTTAACACTTGGTTACATCAAAAGAGTACTAACTCATACACGTTAAGCCCTTGGCTTGTATTTACATGTAATACATCAAAAGTTAAGCGACAAAAGTATGTCCGCCTCGAGCCTCCCAAGCTATGTCCTTGGAGGTGGCATGCTTCCTGCACCTGAAAATGATATTCCCATATAGGGTGAGCCACAGCCCAGTAGAAATACACTAAACCAACCATGAACAATGACTAAAATATTAGCAATTGATAGATGGCCAACACTGATACAATCACATAAATCACATATTTATGTCAACCGACTAATGAGTCCAAGTCACTTTTCATTTTCCCTTTTTCAACGGATAGGCATATAAGCACTACCCACATTCTCAACAGATACGTATAATAACAATATCCCACATTCATAGATAAGCATATAAGCTCTATCTTCACTTCTCTAGACAAGCATATGAGCTATGTCTACGGAGTTCATCCCCTATCTTCTCCCAACACTATCCGGTTTAGAGGTACATCCCCTATCTTCCCCTAAACCGCGGAGTACATCCCCTATCTCCTCCTCTACACATAACGTATATAAACACATTGGTTCTATATACAATCACCCAATACATACAATTAATGTATTCTATCAACCGTCAAGTTCCATGACACATTTCATTGATTAGTTTCAGTTTACCTAATCATCATGCATTGTCTACAACAATCACGACTATCCTCCACCGATAGCCCAAAGCAGTTATTTCTAAACAGAAAATAAATGCACAATGGATATTCAATCAACATTACATTTCCTCATTTCTCACCATTAATTATCCCAATTAATCAAACAATGTAATTAGGCTATTTTCCATAATTACCATTTCAACCCTTAGGTCCCATTTTCATCAATGATTCAACAATCATTTCCATTTTTTTTCATGCCAAACATGCATCTAGGTTTATTATGAATAAAACCCCAACTTTTGTAAAATTACACAAAAGCCCCAAACTTTCACAAAATTACCAAACCAAGCCCAACATCTCAAAATACCAAAATTTAAAGACAAAACCCATAGAGAGGAGTAGGATATCCCTACCTCAAATTCGGAGTCCCAAAGGAGAAGATGACAAAACCCAACGTGCTCCAAAACTCGAAATTTTCAGATTAAAATGTAGCCCTCAACGATCAACAACTTTTTTGTAAAGGCCAAAGGTGAGCAAATCACTCCTACTAGATCAAAACCTAGAGAGAAGGTAGTATCTAGAGAGAGAGACTCAACAATGGTGTTTTTGGAAAAGTAAGAGAGAGAAGAGAAAGTGAAAAAGTGATTTGAAGAGTCACAAATTCGGGACTTTAACCCAGGTCTCCGCTCGAGCGTAAAACACCCCGCTCGAGCGGCCACTCACAGACTTCCGCTCGAGCGGCCAACCTTCCGCTCGAGCGCAGAATGCACTCGCCCAGCACTTTTGCAGAACCAGGCCTCCGCTCGAGCTTCCAACTCTACGCTCGAGCGTCACTTAGACAACCCCGCTCGAGCGGCCAATACCACGCTCGAGCGTACAACGCTGCACAGGAAAGAAAATACTGAATGGGTGTAATCTCCGCTCGAGCGCCAAAACCCCCGCTCGAGCGTACAGGCCAAAATCTGGGCAGCTAGTTTTGGTTTCTAAACTCAACCAACCTGTAACAAACCCGCCCAACACATCCTATAACTCAAATACAAAGTAAGAAAGGATGTAAACAAGATAATAAACAACTACCAACATCCACGGACACATGTCCGGATCACGGTATAACAAGGGTAAACCCGGGATCGCTATATCAACAAAATTCCACTAGTTCAATTAAGTGCAACAACATATGACAACCTTCACATTTTGTACCATCCGCAATACCTTAGCCATTGCAAGGCCTTATGCAATAGCCTTGAACATTAAAGATTTCAATGTTCATAATTCATGGGACTCAACAAATGGATCAATTCATCATTATGCATGTATATGTATTTGTTAACAAACTCAAATATAGTCCCCAATTTCTCATACTTCAAAGGGTCATTATACTTATAAACAAATCAATATAGAATACTCACATTTTTCAAAGGAAACCTCCAATTTCTAGGTTTTCACAAAAACCCTAATATTTTCCATCTCTTTTGTAAAACCTCATTATACACCTCAATCTCAACCCATGTGTCCAACATTTCAAGAAAGATCCTTAAAAAGAATAAAGGATGAGCTTCTTCTACAACATCCCCAATTTCTTAAATCAAAACCCATTTTGGAAATCAATCAAGGAAAAGCTCAAAAAAAAAAGTCAATAAAAAGCTTGCAAAACGTATATATAACTCAATGGAGACCCTACCTCAAGCTTGATGAAGATATTAGTGAAACCCTAGGATTAAGGATGAGAGGGCTTTGATTTCCACCACACCAAGTGAAGCTCTAGCTTTTAATCTCCAGAGCTTGAGAGGGAGAGATGACGATGATGATGATGATGAATCTAGATCCAAGGGGTTGCAAAATCAAAGAGTTTTAGTGTTTGAGGAGGTTTTCTAGAGAGAAGGATGAGAAAAATAGGGTTTAGAGTGAGATAGAAAAGCCCCAAATGTAATATAAATTCGGCCAAAAGAGCAAAAAAAAAAAAACAGAGATTCGGACTCAAGCCCGTCCCGCACGTGCGGTATGTGCCCCCGCACGTGCGGCTGCCTTCTTCCCGCACTTCCCCTCCACACTTACAATTTAAGCAGTGTGCAACCTTCTGAAGATCAGCCCTCCCTGCACGTGCGGCCTCACTCCCCGCACGTACGGCCCCACCCTGCACGTGCGGCCTTGGCCCAACAGCCCAGAACTTCCCTATTTCACTCTCGGGCACTCCAGACTCGGCAACGCACCCTCCGAAACAAAATAAAGGCCAACCCGAAATAAACAAAGATGAGAATTAAAGAAAGGCATCCGGACACAACAATCCTGATAAAAATGAAAATGAAGAGACATAAAGTGAAACTGATCATCACAATAGAGCTGGTAACTCTTCTATTGATGATGGACTTAAGCCCATCAGTTTTGCAGAATTGAATCCTAAATTTGATGCAGGGGAGCCTCTTCCTCTCTCCCTCCATGTGTATAAAAGAAGACCCTCTCCTTCAGCTTTTTACACAAGAAATTGCTGCTCTTCTTGTCTTCAAAAGTTTTCCAACTTCATATTATTTTCTTCCTGTGAGAGAGTGTTGCAAAGTTCTGTTTGCCGAAGCTACTCAGTCGGTGCATTGTTGTAGCTTGTCCAACCGTTGTATCTTGGAAGATAAACGTCGAACAACCTCCAGCACCCAACCGGTGAGACGACGAATCTGTTTTAAGGGCACTGTCTAGTGCAGGCTTCAGTTTGCTTCCTTTTGCTAGTTTTTTTTTTCCTATAAATTCCAGCATGTTCTTATTTTGGAATTCCAATTGTTTGTTCAATATGAATCTATTTGTTTAATTTAATTACATAATATGTACAACAAGATTTACAAAGCCTTAGGCGAATTTTGAAAGTGGGGCTCCCTATATATATTTTTTTATAAAAAATTTATAGATAAAATAATAGTTATCAATAAATTTTTTATTGGTTAGTAGCCAGAAAAAGTTTCCTTACACATATAATCATTAAAAATCATTTTTATATATTAAGATTCAAAGAAATCTACAAAGACTCAAAACAGATAAAATATGATCTTGTTTTTTTTTTTAGTTTAGTAATAATCAATACATAATTCATTGATATCTGATAATGAAATGGTTATTTGATTGCAAAACGCAAATTATTGAAAAAAACTTAGAGAAAAAATTAAGGTAAGGTTATTCAATTAAATTATGATAAGAGAGAGTGCAAACAAAATAAGGGGAAAAAATAGGGTAAAATTATTCAATTAAAATATAATAAAGAGAATGGACAAAAAAATTGAGATAAAATTCATTATTCTATTAAATTATTGACATGAGACTATTATTCTCGCATCACTCAGTCTCTCTCTGGCGAGAAGGTACTCTCTCTCTCTCTCTTCTATTTTTAGTTGCTTTTCTAGTTCCTTTGATTTTTGGTGATGGTTAATTTTGTATCTGTGATGTTGATTTGTAGTACTTGAGAGAGCAACCATCGAGAGACCCTGATAATTACTTCAATTTGGAACTGGACAGTGGTTTGGAAACAAACGTGGAAAAGTGAGAATGTGAAAGTGATTTGTTATGATTAGTTTCTTGAGCCTCTATCTAAATGCCACATGACAATGACTTCAAGACTCTAAAATAGTTGTACCCTTTTAACAATAGAATAGATATTTAAATATATTTCAATTTGTTTGGATTAATTATATAACCCAACAAGATTTTTTTCTTTTGAAACCTGTTAGACTAGGCCTCAAATAATAATAAAAAAAAAGATTGGGCTTTAAAAAATATAATATAATATAGAACTAACAAATTTGAGGGCCTATTTTCGCCCAAAATTTGGAGATCTTAGGCACAAGTCTTATTGGCCTTAGCTCAGGACCAGCCTTGCTTGGTTATACACATTGAGGTGTTAGTTTTGACTCATTATAATGTTGGTTATGACATTATTTTAAATATATCTTATGTGGTGTATGATTATGACTCTTTTTTATGATGATCAAACCCACACATGTTATAATTTATATATAGCACACACCCTTTAACATGATTGTATGTTTTAAATATATATTTATTTAAAAGTTTAAATCTATAATAAAACCATACCTTCCCTCTAGACCCAACATTCCAACATTATGACAACATCATCATCATCGTCACCAGTATTTTCTAAGCACTATACGACATTACTTATATGATGGTTTAATTTAACGGTGTAGTAAGAAATCTTACAAATGAGATATAATAGTGACTCACTTTTACTAGGTAATTAGAAGATAATGGATGATCCACTTAATGTGAGTTACGATTCCTCATTTGATAGGAACACCATGTAGACAACACTGCATAATACTCTGTAACTATATAATAATTTTCCCACTAGCAACATCAAGTCGCTATTGTTTTTTATTTGAGAAAATTATACATGTAATCTTATAATTTGTCTCTTATATCAATTAAGTTCTTATAGTTTTAATTATGTCATCCAATTGATAGTATCTTTTTTTAGAAATCGGGTGAAATCAATTATTCCTAAAGTGATTGAGTGGTTCACATCTAATTTAAAATGGTTCATTCCATTTTAAATTAACCATTTTACTCTTAATTTTTTGTCTTATTTTTTTAATTAACATTATAAATTGGACTGAATTGACATATTTTAAAAAAATTATAAGAGAGGAAAATCACAAAATTTATGGATATAACTAATTAACCCATGGTTGGAGTGAAGGTTACTCAAGTTTAATTTACATAATTACAAATTGTACAATTTTAATGACTGTTCAAAGACTACAGCTGCTTTTGTACTTTGGATTTGTAGAAAGCTCCTCAAAAGAAAAAGAAAAAAACAAAGAAAGAAAAGAATGAAGGTGTTGGTAAAAATTTAATTCAAGCCCAATCGACAGTGATTGAGCGATAGACTTAAACAAATTTTACTAAACGCAAAAAAGATCAGACTTTGTGGTTGAATTCTCTACCTTAAACAGATTAAAGACTTCTCTATAGGTAATTAAGTAAAGAAGGTTTTGAGAAGAAAAAAGAATATGTATTTATTCAATCAAATTGTCACTTGTTTAAATTACAAGAATTGGAACAAGAACAAAGAAAATGAAAAACACATCAATTGACAGAAGGGAAGAAGAAAAAGTGGGGGGGGGGGGGAGGGGGGGTTGGAGAAAGCTATCACTAATATACTCCTAAAAATGCTAAGTTAACCAACTCCTAGATAAATATCACGTCTTGTGAATGAGGGTTGAGATGTATCTTTTTTCATTCTTCAAGTCCTTTTATATTTTCTTGGCTACCTCATGTTGTAGCCATCAATCCATGATCTTCCTTGATCTTTGTTCCACTCAATCATATGCCATCTTCATAGAATCCATGATCTTCCTTGATCTTTGCTCCACTCAATTATATCCCATCTTCATAGGAATTACTTGCAGATTTTGTATTTTGACTTGATATTGATCTCCCAATTTTAGCATATGGTTTCTAATTGATTTCAACAAATATCTTTATTGGTTTTTATTTAATCTTTTCAAGCCACACCATCATCTCTTCCATACCACATTACTAGCATACTTGTCACGTCATGTCAGAATACCTATTGATAGAAATAATAATAATAATCAAAACAAATGTTGTCAAGGTTATTCTCAGAAAATAGTTTATAATTTTAATCAACAAACCATAATCAAGCTTGGCCATGATTAATAGCCACAATCGACAGAAAAATAAAATGTGGTGCAAATAATGCCCTCTCCCCCCCCTCCCTCATTTAAATGGATTGAAAAATGAAATCCGATTAAATGATTTTTAAGGTAGTTTGCCACAATTGACAAAAAATATTTTACGGTGCAAGCAATTTGAATTCTTGAAGAGTTATTATATTATACCCACAGTAATCTATCACCGTCAATTTGTGAACACTCCATCTTCGGCTCTGTCGAGTGACATAACAAAGAGCCACGTCTTGTATTTAAAATAAAACAAGTTTTTGTTAGCCACATTTTGGCTAATTAAAGATAATTCACTATATATAGCATTTTTCAATCATTGTTGTTTTTCAAACCATGTTGTCAAAATTATTTTTTGGTGTGATCCACGAATCCAAAGTGGACGTTGAATCCCAAAACTCACATAATTGAATGTTATGAAAAATTCATAAATTTTGACACTTTGAACAATGCCAAAAAATTCACATTCAATAAACATGAGTTCATAATTTTCAACCATCTTTAGCTTAAAATCATGCCCCCCAAGTTCCTAATTTTCAACCAATTTTGGCTTTAAATTTGAATTTTTACCATCATTTTGTGATATTTTTTAACAATTTTTTAGAGAAGGGTTTGTTCTTCTTTTTTAGCCATTAATGGCTTGTCACTTTTTTCCACGTTTGGCAAAACATCATGCCCCTCAAATGAACTTTGACCATCAGAATTCTCAATATTTTTTTAGAGAAGGGGTTATTTTTTAATTTCAGCCATTAATGGCCTGGAAAAATTCTCCAAAGTCATATTATTTTCATGACTTGGAGTGTCCACCGTTCAAGCCACATACCTTGGCTCTCCAAAAATATGTTTATTATCTTAATTTTTCATTGGCCATTATGCCTTCTAATTTTTTTCTTCCAATATCGAATTTCTTCATCGATTAGAAAAATTTGGCCTTTAAGTCGGTGAATTTTTTCTTCACAGTAATTTAAATCACTTTGTGTAAAAAATATGGAGATGACGAAATTATTTGAAATCTTTGCCTATAAAGAGAGTTAATTTCTTCTTTTAAGGCCAAGATTTCACTCCCGCACCAATAAATTTCATCATCACAATGCCAAATCATTCTTTTCACATCATTTGTCATGCCATTATGTTGGCAATAAGTAGTAGAACCACCACCATAACACTGACAATTTTTAGAATATGAGATATTCCGCTGATAATCTGTATCCATGGAAACACTGCCACTCCATTGGTAGTTTGCATCCATGGGTTCACAAGATGTAAACATACATGTTGAAGGCATGATTTCATAAGGATAAATCTACTTCTTTACCATCATCAATCCAAGTTAGAATGGTCCCACTGTGTGTGCCAATTTATGTTGGTAAAAATTTAATTCAAGTCCAATCAACAGTGATTGATCGACAGACTTAAACAAATTTTAATAAACACAAAAAAGATCAGACTTTGTGGTTGAGTTCTAGGCCTTAAACAGATTAAGGACTTCTCTAGAGGTAATTAAGTAAAGAAGGTTTTGAGAAGAAAAGAGAATATGTATTTGTTCAATCAAATTGTCACTTGTTTTAATTACAAGAACTAGAACTAGAACAGGAACAAAGAAAATAAAAAACACATCAATTGATAGAAGGAAAGAAGAGAAAGTGGGGGGGGGGGGGGTTTTGAAAAAGCTATCACTAATCTACTCCTAAAAATGCTAAGTTAACCTACTCCCAGATAAATATCTCGTCTTGTGAAAATGAGGGTTGAGATGTATCTTTTATCATTCTTCAAGTCCTTTTATGCTTGCCTGGCCACCTCATGTTGTAGCCATCAATCCATGATCTTCCTTGATCTTTGCTCTACTCAACCATGTCCCATCTTCAAAAAATCCATTATCTTCTGTGATCTTTGCTTCACTCAATTATATCCCATCTTCATAGGAATTAGTTGCAGATTTTGTGTTTTAACTTAATATTGATCCCCCGATTTTAGCATATGGTTTCTAATTGATTTTAGCAAATATCTTTATTGGCTTTTATTTAATCTTTTCAAGCCACATCATCATCTCTTCCATACCACATTACTAGTATACTTGTCACGCCATGTCAGCATACATGTCGATATAAATAATAATAAAAACAAATATGGTCAAGATTATTCTTTGAAAATAGTTTATAATTTTAATCAACATACGATAATCGAATTTGGTCATAATTAATAGGGCACAATTGACAGAAAAATAAAATGTAGTGCAAACAAAATGAAATAAAAACTTGTAATGGGGATTATCGAGGACTTGGTCAATTTTAACATTATTGAAGACTATTAATCAATTTTAACATTATTGAAGACTTGAAGTTAGGATTATCGAAGACTTCTAGTCAATACCTACCCAAAAAGACTTCTAGTCAATTTGTTACAGTAAATTTCCTTTCTACCCCAAGTATTATTGGTTCTTAAACTATAGAATTTTTTATTTTTTTTTTAGTTCCTAAATGATTGGATTTTTGTCAATATATTTCACCTACTATGGTCCAATTTAATCAAGACTAGTGGATGTGTAGTACTATTTTGTAATGCAAAATTATGGATTTAAATTATATGGAGAGAAGATTGATATCATTTTATGTGGTCTTATTTCCCTACTAACATACTGAGGCACTATTTGGTATAAATTAAATGAGTGCACATATTTGAGTCATATCACCTCTTTATTTTTTTGTACATCTTTTCGTAAAATCTCAAAAAATATACTTATTTAGATCATTCCAAATAACCCCTAACACATTCTAATGTATAGCGTGTGACAACAACGACAACGACAACAACAACAACAACAAAAATCATTGTCCAATTTGTTAACAAAAAACTCCACATGCAGTTCAAGTTTTTATCACTTTGATCTTCGGCCCTATTTGATTAGAAGGATTAGTAAGGGGATTAACAATTCATTGGATTAGTGTATGATTTGTTATTCAATTGAATGGGTATACTTGTTGGAAATGGTTATAAAATTCTGAATAAAACCAGAATTTTTTCCTAAGTTAGGTCTATTTTTTAGGTGGGCCCCGAGTGTCGATTTACTCGGGTCAAAGTGGTAACGCGTTCTATGCCGCGTTGTGATTCACGTGGTATATTTGGTTGCTCAAAACCATTACCGAGTGAATGGGAAATTGAAGCCAAAGTGTGCTCCATGGAAATGGAGTTTTGGTGGAAATTCCTTAAGGTTGTAAATTGACTTGTCCCACATTGATTTGGTGGGAAGTTTTGAAAGGGTTTATAAGGCTTAGGGTGAGATACTTGGGGTGTGCCCCAAGGGGTACCCAAGTGTTTTAGAGGGAGAGGTTATGCGCAAAATGGGCTAGACCCATTGGACCCAAAAATCACCACACACGCGCGCGCGCCGCGGTCCATCCGGCCGGTCGGGCGGCCTGGGCGCGGGTGCGTGGTGTGTGGTTGGGTTGGGCTTCTAATCTTTTTGGGCCAAAAACATTTGAATTTAATTTTATTTTTTATTAAAATAAAATCCATAATTCAAATTAAATTGGTTTGGATTTTTTGTTCATCCAAACAGGGCCCTTTCCGGTTTCAAACAGAAATAAACCGTTTTGGAATTAGTGCACACCCAAACAGGGCCCTTCCCGTTTTACTATCTGTTTGAATTGATTCAAATCTGTTTGAATTCAAAACCCAACAGGTATGATACCTGTTCAATTCAAAACCAAGAGCCACATACCTGTTCAATTCAAATCCAAGAGCCACCTTCACATCTATAAATAGGACCACCCTCATTTGATGTTTTAATTCAGAAATTTCGTATTTCACCTCTGTTAATTCTATTCTTCATCTTGCTGCATTTTATTTCCGAAAGAAAGAGTGTAAACACTTAGTGTGTTCGTAAGGCAAACAGTTAGTAGTGCTGCTATTGTTTGTGGTAGATCATTTCATCCTGGGAGATAGACGTCCGAATTCTGAAAGCACCGTGGAGAGGACGAATCTGTCTTAAGGACACAGTGTTAAACACTGGACTTGATCAGAAAAATAATTCGAAGAAATTAAATCAAGTAAGTTATTTAATTACTTTCAGTGTTGTTTTTATTTGTTTATTTATTCAGATTTTAATTTTGTTTTTGTAACAAAATAAAATCTGTTTTTTTTATTTATTTATTTTTATTTCGAGTTTGATTTTAGTAATCAAACATATTCTCTCATTTTCTCTATTTCTTTTATTCTTGTTGTTGTTTTGTACACAACAGAATTAAATCTTTTTAAATACAGTGAAGATTGTCCTACAATCTTAAGACAGATCCCTTTTTGGGTATCTTCATTGTATTTAATTTTCTGTGTTTTCAAATTAATATTCTGGTTGGAAAAACAAATAGTGATTCATGCTATTTGACAGATAGTAGTAATATACTGTCTCTTTTCTTTGACAACTACTAGTAGTACGATACTGGTGTCATTAACAATTCAGAATATTATTTGGTATTACAGAAAATTCTTGTGATATTTTATTTTTCTAGTTTTAGTAACAAGGAAAATAAAATTATTTTGTTGTTATAATTATTTTCTGGTTTTAGTAACTAGAAAATTAATTTGTGTTTTAATATTTTCTGATTTTTGTAATCAGAGATTATGGCTACTACAACTGAAACTGCATCTGGCAGTGGTACTCCTATTGTTACACCTACATCGATCCCTATCCAGAACCATGTTCATGTACCAATCAATCATGGAGAAAAACCGGAAAAATTTAATGGTACCGAGTTTAAGAGATGGCAGCAGAAGATGCTGTTCTATCTTACAACTCTTAATTTGGCCCGGTTTCTCCATGAAGAGGCTCCAGCACTTAAAGAGGGTGAAAGTGATCGGCAAGTTGTTGCCGCTGTAGATGCTTGGAAACATTCAGATTTCCTGTGCAGAAACTACATCCTAAATGGCCT
Organism: Camellia sinensis; assembly: GCF_055761805.1. NCBI lineage: Eukaryota > Viridiplantae > Streptophyta > Magnoliopsida > Ericales > Theaceae > Camellia > Camellia sinensis. The sequence goes on from NC_138972.1 coordinate 70,988,364, forward strand.
TGACAATATGCTGTATAATGTATACAGTCCTCTGAAAACAGCAAAAGAATTGTGGGATTCTTTGGAGAAGAAATACAAGACAGAAGATGCCGGCACGAAGAAATTTGTCGTCGGTAAATTTCTGGACTTTGTTATGGTAGACTCCCAAACGGTAATATCTCAAGTTCAAAGTTTTCAAATAATTTTGCATGATATTCATTCAGAAGGTATGTCTCTTAGCGAGTCATTCCAAGTCGCTGCTTTAGTGGAAAAGTTACCACCGGCTTGGAAAGATTTCAAAAATTATTTAAAACATAAACGCAAAGAGATGACTATGGATGAATTGATTGTAAGATTAAGAATTGAAGAAGATAACCGAAAGGCTGAAAAGAGGAATGGGAAAAATCCCATTGAGTCCAAGGCTAATGTGGTTGAACAAGTTCAAAAACCACATAACAAAAAGATGAAGTTTACTGGAGATGGTCCTAAACAAGGCGATAGTAGCAAGAAGTTCAAAGGAAAATGCTATAACTGTGGCAAAACTGGACATCGAGCTTCTGACTGCCGCCACCCTAAAAAGAATCATGGAAGTACAAGTAAGAAGACCACCAATCAGGCCAATGTAACAGAATTGGATTACATCTGTGACGGAGTGAATGACATCAACCTTTCTGCTGTGGTGTCTGAGGCTAACTTGGTTGGAAATCCCAAAGAGTGGTGGGTTGACACTGGAGCAACTCGTCACATATGTGCGGACAAGAAGATGTTCACTACCTACAATGAGGCTGCAAATGGTGAACAACTTTTCATGGGAAATTCTTCTACTTCTACTGTAGCTGGACAAGGGAAAGTAATCTTGAAGATGACATCAGGGAAAGAACTGACCCTCAACAACGTATTGCATGTACCTGACATCCGGAAGAATTTAGTTTCTGGGTCTTTGTTAAGTAAAAATGGTTTTAGGCTTGTATTTGAGTCTGATAAATTTGTATTAACAAAGAGTGGTATGTATGTTGGTAAGGGATACATGAGTGATAGTCTCTTTAAGTTAAATGTAATCACAGTTGTACCGAAAGTTGCTATGAATAAGAATAACACATCTTTTGTTTATATTCTTGAGTCAAATTTATGGCATGGTAGATTAGGACATGTGAATTTTGATGCTTTGCGTAGATTAATTGGTTTAGATTATATACCAAAGTTTGAAATTAATCCTAATCATAAATGCGAAATTTGTGTAGAAGCGAAACTAACTAAGGCTCCGTTTAAATCGGTTGAAAGGAAAACCGAACCTCTAGAATTAATTCATACTGATGTATGTGATTTAAAATTTATTCAAACTAGAGGAGGCAAAAAGTATTTCATAACATTTATCGATGATTGCACAAGATATTGTTATGTTTATTTACTTAGAAGTAAAGATGAAGCCTTAGAAATGTTTAAACTCTACAAAACAGAAGTTGAAAATCAACTTGGTAAAACCATTAAAATGGTTAGAAGTGATAGGGGTGGTGAATATGATGCACCATTAAATGAATTTTGTGCACAACATGGCATTATTCACCAAACTACAGCCCCTTATTCTCCACAGCAAAATGGCATTGCTGAAAGGAAGAATAGAACCCTAAAAGAAATTATGAATGCCATGTTACTAAGTTCAGGTTTACCACAGAACTTGTGGGGGGAAGCAATATTGTCTGCTAATTATGTTCTTAATAGAATACCCCACAAGAAAACCAAAAGCATTCCTTATGAATTGTGGAAAGGTCGACCACCTTCCTACAAATACTTAAAAGTGTGGGGGTGTTTGGCAAAATTTGAAGTACCTGTTCCTAAAAAGACTAAGATAGGACCAAAAACAGTAGATTGTGTGTTTATTGGTTATGCTCAGAATAGTAGTGCATATCGGTTTCTGACTTATAAATCAGATATACCTGATATAAATGTGAACACTATTATAGAGTCAAGGAATGCTGTGTTTTTTGAACATGTCTTTCCTTTCAAGAAATGACAGGAATTAAGTTCACAGAAAAGAACTTATGATTGTACACAAAGTCAAGAGACTAATGACAATCAAACACAAGAGACTAGTAATAGTTTCGACCAACAGGATTTAACTAATGATGAACCAAGACGGAGTAAGAGAGCAAAAACATCAAAATCCTTTGGTCCAGATTTTCTGACATACTTGTTAGAAAATGAACCTCAAAGCTTTAAGGCAGCAATGACAGGTCCTGAAGCACCTTTGTGGAAAGAGGCTGTTAATAATGAAATTGAATCCATTATGCAAAATCATACTTGGGAATTGGTGGATCTGCCACCAGGTTCTAAACCTCTTGGATATAAATGGATATTCAAGAGAAAAATGAAAGCAGATGGTTCAATTGACAAGTATAAAGCAAGACTTGTTGTTAAAGGTTACAGACAAAAGGAAGGTCTGGACTATTTTGACACATATTCCCCTGTGACAAGAATAACATCCATTCGCATGCTTATTTCTATAGCAGCGTTGTTTAAATTAGAAATACATCAAATGGATGTTAAAACAGCTTTCTTAAACGGTGATCTAAATGAAGAGATCTATATGGAACAACCCGAAGGGTTTGTAGTATCAGGGCAAGAAAAGAAAGTTTGTCGACTTGTAAAATCCCTTTATGGATTAAAACAAGCACCTAAGCAATGGCATGAAAAATTTGATCATGCAATGCTTACTAATGGGTTTAAGATAAACGAATGTGACAAATGCGTCTATGTTAAAAACACTGACCAAGGATATGTCATAGTTTGTCTTTATGTGGATGACATGCTTATCATTGGAAGCAGTCAAAACATGATCAAATCAACTAAGCAAATGCTTAACAAAAGATTTGATATGAAAGATATGGGGGTCGCAGATGTTATATTAGGAATGAAAATTACTAAAACATCTGACGGATATGCATTATCTCAATCTCATTATATTGCGAAAATTCTTGATAAATTTATCAAGGATGATTTGAATTTAGCTAGAACACCTGTAGACATCAGTCTTTATTTATCGAAAAATAAAGGTGATGTAGTGTCTCAGTTAAAATACTCTCAAATCATTGGAAGCCTAATGTACCTAATGAATTGTACTCGTCCTGATATAGCTTATGCTATAAGTAAATTGAGTAGGTACACTAGTAACCCTGGAGAAGACCATTGGAAAGCGATCATTCGAGTTCTTAGATATCTAAGATTTACTCGTGATCATGGTTTGAACTTTACTCGATATCCAGCAGTACTCGAAGGTTATTGTGATGCCAATTGGATATCGGATACTAAAGATTCAAAATCCACTAGTGGATATGTCTTTACTCTAGGAGGCGCTGCTGTTTCTTGGAAGTCCACGAAACAAACGTGCATCGCACGATCCACAATGGAATCCGAGTTCATTGCTTTAGACAAAGCAGGTGAAGAAGCAGAATGGCTTCGTCACTTCTTAGAAGACATTCCAATGTGGCCAAAACCTGTGCCAGCTATTTGCATTCATTGTGATAGTCAATCTGCAATAGGCAGGGCACAGAATCATATGTATAATGGTAAGTCACGACATATTCGTCGTCGACATAATACCGTAAGGCAATTGTTGTCAAACGGAATAATCTCAATAGATTATATAAAATCTAAAGAGAATATTGCAGATCCGTTAACCAAAGGTTTGACAAAAGAGCTAGTGTATAGTTCATCGAAGGGGATGGGATTAAAGCCTATTACATAAGAGTCGTCATAATGGTAACCCTACTTATATGATTGGAGATCCCAAGAACTAAGTTCAAAGGGACAACTAAATTATGTATGGCTCACCAGAAATCACCAAGGGATTAAAATTCCTACCCATTCCTATGGTGAGAGTGATATCTGCAACATATGTTGTCTGCAGGGGTATAAGGATAAGCTTTGCTTTTAATGATTACTTATATCTTGATTAAGGCATAAAATCAAGACGAGTATAAAGAGATACTCACAATAAGAATCACCTATATGAGTGTTGAACTGGGGCCGGTTCTATGAGAATGCAAAGGCTAAATTCTCTAGAAACACTTATGAAAACCAGGCGCGTTCAAGGCCAAAATGAACACAACAGTGAGAACCACGATGTGTTAGAAGATATTTTGTGTGAAATCTATTGTCTTGGCTTACACAAACGGCTGAACAATTCAAGGCATCGCGTCCATTGGTTAGCCAGTAAGTCCGATAGGTTATCACTAGGGAAGGTTCAAAGCCGAAAACTACCTATCCTGATGCAAGATATTTTCGACTTATACTCTTTCGTTAAAGTCTGCATATTGTTGCATTTCCGTTGTCATCAAATTCCATTCATGTGGGGGATTGTTGGAAATGGTTATAAAATTCTGAATAAAACCAGAATTTTTTCCTAAGTTAGGTCTATTTTTTAGGTGGGCCCCGAGTGTCGATTTACTCGGGTCAAAGTGGTAACGCGTTCTATGCTGCGTTGTGATTCACGTGGTATATTTGGTTGCTCAAAACCATTACCGAGTGAATGGGAAATTGAAGCCAAAGTGTGCTCCATGGAAATGGAGTTTTGGTGGAAATTCCTTAAGGTTGTAAATTGACTTGTCCCACATTGATTTGGTGGGAAGTTTTGAAAGGGTTTATAAGGCTTAGGGTGAGATACTTGGGGTGTGCCCCAAGGGGTACCCAAGTGTTTTAGAGGGAGAGGTTATGGGCAAAATGGGCTAGACCCATGGGACCCAAAAATCACCACACACGCGCGCGCGCCGCCGTCCGTCCGGCCGGTCGGGCGGCCTGGGCCTGGGCCTGGGCGCGGGTGCGTGGTGTGTGGTTGGGTTGGGCTTCTAATCTTTTTGGGCCAAAAACATTTGAATTTAATTTTATTTTTTATTAAAATAAAATCCATAATTCAAATTAAATTGGTTTGGATTTTTTGTTCATCCAAACAGGGCCCTTTCCGGTTTCAAACAGAAATAAACCGTTTTGGAATTAGTGCACACCCAAACAGGGCCCTTCCCGTTTTACTATCTGTTTGAATTGATTCAAATCTGTTTGAATTCAAAACCCAACAGGTATGATACCTGTTCAATTCAAAACCAAGAGCCACATACCTGTTCAATTCAAATCCAAGAGCCACCTTCACATCTATAAATAGGACCACCCTCATTTGATGTTTTAATTCAGAAATTTCGTATTTCACCTCTGTTAATTCTATTCTTCATCTTGCTGCATTTTATTTCCGAAAGAAAGAGTGTAAACACTTAGTGTGTTCGTAAGGCAAACAGTTAGTAGTGCTGCTATTGTTTGTGGTAGATCATTTCATCCTGGGAGATAGACGTCCGAATTCTGAAAGCACCGTGGAGAGGACGAATCTGTCTTAAGGACACAGTGTTAAACACTGGACTTGATCAGAAAAATAATTCGAAGAAATTAAATCAAGTAAGTTATTTAATTACTTTCAGTGTTGTTTTTATTTGTTTATTTATTCAGATTTTAATTTTGTTTTTGTAACAAAATAAAATCTGTTTTTTTTATTTATTTATTTTTATTTCGAGTTTGATTTTAGTAATCAAACATATTCTCTCCTTTTCTCTATTTCTTTTATTCTTGTTGTTGTTTTGTACACAACAGAATTAAATCTTTTTAAATACAGTGAAGATTGTCCTACAATACTTTCTAGGCCACATTTGTTTTAGCAATAGATGTGAAAATATATAATCCTAATTAAATTTTTGTTCTGTATTTTTGGTTGTAGGATTAAAAAGTTCGCCAATTTATTGGATCAAATGTTCACTGGAATCTTCTTTTGAACCCCAATTATCACACTTTTTCCACTTTAGCCTCTGTTGAAAGCCATTTGAAGCTTTTTGTTAGATTGTATTTAGTTCATGAATTTGAATAGAGATTTAGAAATGAAAATGTGTATGAAATGTAGTTATATTTCATTCACATTTCACCCTTCTTATTCTCTTTCTCTTTTCAAATCCCTACCCAAATCTATGAACCAAACATAACATTAAAGAATTTGACCATAGCATCCTATATGAAGCAAATTTAAAACAAAATTATGGTTGTGTTTGAAAATTTTAAAAATTTTGAGCCAAAGTATGAATTAAGTAATATTTTTGGGGTGTAAAGTACAATTTAGTCAAATTTATTATTGATGAAGACTACTGACCTAGATGACCGAATACTACATTAAAAAAAAAAAAAAAAAACACGATAACCGAATACTTATCGAAGACTTAAAAAAGTAGCACCAAAGACTTATAATTATAAGTCATCTTCTATATACAGTCCAATGACTTACAAATCAATTATTTATAGTGTACCTTTCCTTTTTATTTATTTTTTGAATTTGTGAAGCTCAATTGAATTGTTTATATCTCTCAAAAGTTACATTTTTCAATATTTTCTTGAGGCCAACCCAAGGCATAGCTACTTGATATATGTGAAGATAAGAAATTACATGTATTCAATAATTAGTCAAAACAAAACTGAAACATCCTAGTGAGCCAAAAAATAAAGTACTAAGTAAATTCAATATTTATGATTTGCTATGCATTTATTTTTTGAATTGTAATAGGTCCCCTTGTGTTGTTAATTCCACGAACAAACACATTTGAATTGTAGTGTTTGTGCCTAACACTTGTTCATGGACCACTCGAGCGGTGAAATGTTGGCTCGAGCGAAGAAAGGCCTCTTTCAATAGCTCAGACTTGTTCTAAATATACTAGGAACATTTATTCTTTGCTCGAGCAGACTTTCTATTGCTCGAACGAAGGCACTTATTGTTCCACCGCCTCTTAGACACACCGCTCGAGCGACCATTCTTGCGCTCGAGCAGTCTTCGCGACCTAATTTCATATAAAGCTACAGAAGATGCATGTTTTGGTGGTTTGGGGGTTACGATTTCTAGATCTGAAACAAGAGACTTGTGGACATTTGTGTTTTCATCTGGAGAGCCTAGCTAGTGTTTTCCCTTGATGATTTTGTGAGTTTGTCACCTCACATGGATTAAACTGCTCATATCAAGGGGTTTGTCACGATTCAACTTCAATAGAGCATTTCATCGATGGATTTCGAAGATTTTGGGCTTGGAAGCTTTGAAGGAGTTCGAAGCAATTCAGTGTCGTAGGTTCGACTTGGGTTGTTGTGGATTCAATACTGGGCTAATCAATCCCGAGACGAAGATGTTGATGGAAGAGAGACACGAGGAGTGAAAGTAAATTCATGAGTGAGTGTTGGGTAATTGCTTGTACTATTGTGTAATTTCATTATTTTTATAGTGGATTTAGGAATGGCAACAGGCCGGGCCGGGGCCGAGACCACCCTTCCCGTCCCCGATTCCCGATGGTAGAAATTTCCCCGCCCCCAGCCCCGATCCCTGACGGGGAGCCTATCACCACTCCCACCCCTGACCCCTAACGGGGATCGGGTTTCCCCGACCCCGAAAATTCTTCGATGAAAATATAAATAAATAAACAGATCTAAGCTCAAAATGTATATATATTCATCAACAACAATAACAACAACAACAATATATATTCATCAACAACAACAATCATCTGTTCATCATCATCATCAACAACAACACTCCCATTCAGAGAGAGAAATGAACAGATCTAAGCTCAAAATGTAAAAAATAAAAAATAAAAAGTCTAACACATTCAGAGAGAGAGAGAGAGAGACGACGGCGGAGGGACAGAACTCTGATGATGATGGGAGGAAGGACAACAGTGATGAAGCAGCTACACAGATCGTCGTGATGGAGAGAAGGGATAGCGGTGATGGAGGGACGATGGCGATCGGTGGTGATGAGATGAGGGAGATCGGCGGTGATGGGAGGTAAGAGATCAACGCTGCGCAGAGAGAGAGAGAGAGAGAGAGAGAGAGAGAGAGAGAGAGAGAGAGAGAGAGGGGGAGAGTTAGAGGCTTAGACTTGAGAGAAATGAACGTAAGTGTGTGAGAGAGGCACTGACTCAAACATATATATATATATATATATAGAATATTCGGGGATAATTCGGGGACGGGGCAGGGTCGGGGGAACCTATCCCCGTCCTCGGCCCGAAAACCGTCTGGGATTCAATTTTTAATACCATCCCCGGCCCTATGGGGATAATTTTCAAGGAAAACCCGTACCAATCGGGGTCGGGGGATCGGGTCTCCGTCGGGCCGGGTTCAAATTGTCATCCCTAAGTGGATTGTTTATTAATTTAGGGTTGGTTTGGATTCTCTCAAGTTAGTGATCTAACTTGATAGAACAATTTTGGTTTGGTGGGTCTGTTTTGGGATCTGTCTTGATAATTCAAACCACTCACTTTTTAAGATTCGTTGAACAAAAAATTTGTATAAAATATTAAGGTGATCTCACATCAATAGCTATATATTTGAAAAACATTTATATTACAAAAAAATAGATGATTATTCTTGAAATTATATTTGTTATTTATTTTTTTAAGACAAATGTGATTGAAACATATAGTTATCAATGTCCGGTGATCTTTATTTTTTGTATGAATATTATACTCAATAAGTCTTAAAAAAGTGAACATTTTACATTATTGAAATTGACTCAAATCTAGCTCAGTCAAACCAATAACTCTCTCAAATTGAGCGGCCAACTTGAGAGAATCCAACCCTCTTAATTTATTTATTATATTGATTGAGAAGGGAAGGTTTGCACCAAGGAACATCTTATAAGAAACTTCCTTCTTCAATTCTCTCATTACTCATCTGTCCATCCCTTTCTTCAATAATGATGCACATATTTTGAAAGGTTTTCACAAAGAATAATGTTATATATATATATATATATATTTGTAGAAAAAATTCATGCAATATGATATGCCATTTTTTAATCCTATTGTTTCAGGCAAGAAACACCTAATGGTAGTTTATAATTGCAAAAATATCATATCATATTATATTATATATATATATATATATATATATATTTGTAGAAAAAATTCATGCAATATGATATGCCATTTTTTAATCCTATTGTTTCAGGCAAGAAACACCTAATGGTAGTTTATAATTGCAAAAATATCATATCATATTATATTAGTTTTTAGTTTTATTTATAAAAATTAAGTTTTTGAATCATTTTCTATTTTTAATAATATAGTTAAAGCTTATATAGTTTATTATTTTTTGATTGAAGGAGGCCCAATCCTGTAAGAAATTCAAAATATCATTTTTGCGGATGTGTTATTATGGGTAACAATATTAAATCTATTAATTTTAGAAAATCAAAAAATGCTATGAAAATTAAATGGAAAATGAGAAATCACTCATGATGAGTAAGAATGATTTACTAGGACTTGAAATATATATAACCCTTAATAGTAGATTAAATTATTAATTATTTTATATATATCAGATTATTTCTTCATTTCACAATTTTTCAAAACAAAAACAATTTTATAAACCTTTTCTCACTACTAATCTAATCCTACCTTTCATCATTAAAAACAAACCAGACATTATATATGTCAATCAAACTGGGCCTTAGTCATTTCATTCTCTAATGTTTGTAGTGTGTATACTAATATAATTATAAAAAATAGATAAATAACTTTGAGGAGATAAATAGGGCAGTCTGATAATTTCAAGTCTATAGTGTTGATTTCGGATCACTTATACTTATTTTCTGTCTCATTCATAATTTCAAGATTGATGAAGTGGCAACCTGAGATGAACAAGACATAAGATGGATACAAAAGAATGAGTACAGGAGAACTGAAGCCCATAGTACCAAAGAATCAACACGGATTTTTTTATTTAGTCAAACTTGCTATTGACATAAGAAAAATGAGTGAGAGCACTAATTAGTGCTATTACTAATGATGTGGCAGTGGGCCTCACCAGGAATGATTTGATGTTTTGGCCTTGGTGTTGTATTTTTTTTCTTTTTTTTATTGAGTGCCATGTCATTAGTGGTCTTTTTAGAGCTCCAAAATTAGTGGTCTTTATCATTGTTGATTGACATAAAACACCAAAATAAGAACAGTATTGTGGGTCCTTTATTTAGGTACTGTTTGGAAAATGGCCAAATCATTTATTAAAAAAAAAACTTTTTAAATCATATTTGATTATGAATTTAAGTAGTGATTTAAAAAAGAAAACGAAAATGTGAGAAAGTGGATAAAAAATGTAGCTTATATTTTATTCGTATTTGTCTTTCTCTTTTCAAATTCCTTTACCAATTCATGATTCAAATGAAATTTTATTCATAATACAATTATGATTACATTTGTTTACCAAAAATTATATATCACGTCATATGTTAGCATTATATTATTAGTAATAAAAATGAGCAAGTGTTGGGACTCACTACTTCAATAACGCTATGCTGACTACTAATTACATTTATTTACTAAAAGTAATTTATCATCTTATATATTATCTTTATATTGGTAATAAAATTGACCGAGTGATGGAGTCCAGTAAACTAATACAAAGATAATATGTGAGGCTATACAATGACAATTTTCGGTTTATAATTTTTTATTATTAAATTATTTTTAAGTTATAAAAAGGAGAGTGCATAAAGAAGAAGCATCATATCCAAAGTAAGAAAGTGATCAAACATAAAAGGAGCAAAGTGGAATTTATCGTTTGTCATTTAAAAGAGTTAATAAAAAAATAAAATTTTGAACTTTCCTGCTATACGACAATAAAATTATCATAATTGTTAATTAAAATATATTTGTGATATCATTAAAAACTATTAATTTTCTTAATAGTTAATGAGATGTATCATTTTTTATATGATTAAAAAATTTAAAGAATATGATATAATTTTTATAATCACAAGAGAAAATTTGTATTTCAGCAAATTTTAGAAATGTATTTATAATTTACCCCCTTTTTTTTTTATAAACACCCCCCCAAAAAAAAAGACCCAATAAAAGGCAGTTTTTTTTTTTTTTCCTTATGAAAACAACTGTTTGGCAAGGGTTTCCCCCCGTAAAAGTCGAACAATAAAAAAAATAATAATTACCAAACCTCATCAATTTATCACCATTTAAAACTTGAGTTCGTAATCTCATAGGATTTGAATCCGCAATCTCATAGAATTTATCAACAATATATTTTTTTTCATCGACTTAAATCACACAATCTCGTAACATAGTCATGCTACACAACTATTAGGCCAAGGGCCTGTTAACTGTTAGTAAAGTTTACCAAAAGTGTAATAAGAGTTCTAGTTAATTTTATCATCATCATATTAGAGAGAGAAAGAGAGGTAAGAGAAATTACCTCTGAAAAAAATGGTGGAGAGAGAGGGGGGAAGTATAAATCACCAAATAATCCTCTGGAGATGGAGACCTGAGGGGAAGTACATATTTTTTCAATTACCCCTTTAAAATTATGAAAAATATTATTTTAAAAATTATTTTTCCATTATTGATTTTTATCTTCATAGTTATATAATTTTGATCGAAGAAAATCAAACTAATAACTTATGAGGTGCACAAGAAGGGCTGCTGATTAGTCAGTTGAACATCTACACAATAATACACTAATAATTGGTGAAATAAAAGCTAGACTAGGTCATTACAAACAATATTCGTGGACCAAATCATCCACAAAAGCTCCCACGTGGATCCTTTATTTAAGCTATATGTGAGGAAATTTCCAAGAACCAAGCACCATTAGTTGAAAATTCTAAGATTAATACATTGACAAGAGTTTCAAATTTTCTTTTGGTTGCCTTTTCATTTGGCTAATAGTTATGTAGTGATTTAAGGTTATGGATTCAACTCTTATAGAAAAAAAATTAACATATTTTATTTTTCTCTCATTATAAGAGTTGTATTATGTGATTGTTGAGTTAGGTGTGGTTACCATGTAGTAGGGGTGTTCGCGGATCGGTTTTGTGCGGTTTGCGGTTCAGTTTTGACCCGTCCGCATGTATGCGGTTTGGAAAAAAGTCAAACTGCAACTGTCCGCAGTGCGGTTTGCGGTTTGTGTGGGTAGGGTTTGCGGATGTGCGGGCGATTACGGGCGGTTTGCGGTTTGGATTGTTTCCTTTAAAATTTAATTTTTGAGTTTTTTTTTCCCATTTTGTAAATATTTATTTGGGTCATTTTCTTCTAATTTTTTGAAATGCTCCAAAATTAATAATTAATGAATTAAAACTTATAAAATTTAAAACACAACAAAATCAATTCCTAACACAAACAAATCGTTCAAAATCATTCAACATGCTCCAACATTAATTGTGTACTTGGGCCTCTAGGATTCATTTTAGTAAAGAAAAATGAATATCATTTAAAAAATAAATAAATAAATATGAACTTCCTTCAAATATTCTCACTGATTTATTTAGTGAAAAAATCTTTTCTATAACCACCATAGGGAAACCATTAGACAATCCCACAAATTGTATATCAATGGATTAAAAGTTGTACTCAATTAGAATTGTCAGTTCAGTGATCAAAAACCAAACTAGAAGTTCCATCGACCACCAGAAGGAAAATTTTATTAGGAAAAAGTGGATGAGTCACCAATAAAAATCATATAAGAAATCAAGTTTAGAACTTGATAATTCTACGACATTAAGAAAGTTGAAAAATACTTAAAAATAAAGATCGTAGTGTCATAGAGAACATAATGGTGCTTCTGTTAAAGTTACGAAGTTGGTATATAAAAATAATAATAATAATTAAAGTGCGGGCGGTTTTTGCGCTCGCAACCCGCCCGCAACTCGTAAATTTGTCATATTTTAAACCGTATCCGCCCGCATTATATTTGCGAAACCGCTCATTTATATCCGGGTTGGGCGGATTGGGCGGTTTGAGCGGCTCGGATAAACCGTTGTCTACCCCTACTATGTAGTGGTTACAAGGGCTTTCAATTTTCTTTTGGTAACTTTTCATTTGGCCTATGTATTTTGTAACGTGACACTTTTCTTTACTTACAAAAAAACTAGGTTACAGAATAATGTTTATAACTTTAAAAAAATAATAATTCAAAATAATTTAAGTAATTATTTGCTAAATAGTAGTTTACTTGAAAAATTATGCTTTTATAAACATTACATTATGCGCCATTTAGAAAAAATAAATCTTGTAATCAAGATCACAAAAGACTTATCAAATAGTTTTAGTGGAGGGTTAATTATTGATGTAGAACAATTAATTAAAGAATTTTTGGAACAATTTGACGAGTAAAAAGTAAATAAAAAGTTAAATTGAGAGTAAAAACGCAATTTTTGTGATAAGTTTGGAATCCTCCCAAATTTTGTATCTTGCTTGTGGATTTAAAGTGTTTTTTGTTACTAAAACGATATGCAGCCTTATGTAATATTTTTCGGTGCGCACATAATACATTTGCACTTAGTTCATTCACTTTAAATTGTAACAAGCAAATTCTTAAATTTTAATTTAAGTTTCAATGTTACTCTTCCACCCACTGACATTAATAAAATTGACAAAAAATTGACATATGAGCCACACAAGATATTTTTCTTGTCAAACGTCTACACTTTCACCAAAAACTTATTTTGAACATTTCACTTTTAATTGTGTCCTAATGTTACATGTAAGTTAATTATAATATGTCTCATCAATGGATGGAAAAATATATAGAAACTTAATGAGGTTGAATGCATAAAAAAATGCATGAAAAACGTAATTTGTAATTTCAATTCATTCCCCTACCATATAAAAATTTTACTTTAAATCATAGTAAACTTTACTCTGATTCAGAGTAAAATTTTACTCTGAATCAGAATAAAGTTTACTATGATTCAAAGTAAAATTTTACTCTGAAATTTTACTTTGGTTAAAACATATTGATTTGCTTAACAATATAAATTTTACTTTAAATCATAATAAACTTTGCTCTGATTCAGAGTAAAATTTTACTCTGAATCATAGTAAAGTTTACTGTGATTCAAAATAAAATTTTACTCTGAAATACACTGTGAAGATGGCTTAATAAGAGAGCTGATAGACATGAGGGTAATATAGTAAAAAAAATAAGTTTTAAAATATTAGGGGGTTTTGAAAGTACTTATATAATTTTTGTCATTTTAAAAGACAAATTAGATAGTAAGGAGTCTATCACCAAATCCCCCTCACAAAAATTCTAATTTTTAGATGCTTCCAACTAAATTCCAAAATTTCTATGACTCTAAAAGTCATGCATTTCTTTTTCCACATAATTTAATTTCGTTTACAAAAATCCCTCTAAAGACTTTTCAACAATCCATTTTTTTCCACATAAAAGACTTTTTAGGGTCACAAAATATTCTTATTTGGCGCAATGAAAATAATATAATAATAATAATAATAATAATAATAATAGTGTTGCTTGGTACAATATATTATAAATTAAAAGCTGATAATTTAAAAATAGAAGTCAAAAGAATGATGTCACCTAGTTTTTAAAAAATTACTTTTTAAACTTATTTAAGTTATTTTTACCTAATAAAAAAAAGCAGAAATTGAACCAAACATAAGCAAAAGCTGTACCAACAATATGTGCCTACAAAAATTATAAGCGACTTAGATAGGTTGCACCAAATAGGCAAAAAAGAAATTTACCCAAAACATCTTCAGCAAAAAAAAGAAAAAAAAAAAAAAAAAACAACAACAATAACAACAACAGCAATAATAACAACAAAAATAAAACATTTACCAAACCTCATCAATTTATAACCATTCAAAGCTAATAGTCCAGTTTAATAATAGTATAATAAAAGGATTACTAAAGACTTACGTAAGCATTATAGTAAACTTCTAAATTAATTTTACTGAAAAATCAAACTTATAAGAAAAACAAAAGGGCAAATTATATTGATAGTCCTTGTATTTTGATCCTTACGTCATTTTAGTCTCCGTAATTTTAATTGATTAGATTTTGACTATGAATTTATGATTTTGTCTCAATTTAGTCCAATTGATACAATTATTAGCATATTTTTAATAAAAAATGAACACATAAGTGGCATGTGTCATGATTTAAAGGGAAAATTTTTAAGTTTACTTAACTTAGTGAGTTAACATCAATTAATTCGGTGATAATATTTTGTCAAAAGCACTAACGGTATTATTAATTTGACCAAATTGATATAAAATCTAAAATTGAGCAAATTAAAAGTATAGGGACCAAAATGACACAATTGACAAAACATAAAAACTACCGGTGTAATTTATCCAAAACATAATTTTATAGTTATCCAATCAGAATTATTACAGATTTACTTAAATAAGCTTATTATGAAATTTATTAATAAAATCAAGCTAGTGACATTGAAGAAAGACTTGCACACCATATTTTCTAATACTTAAAGATTTATGACAAAAATTTTAATTCGTGAAGCTTCCAATTAAATTCCAATATATTTCCACTAATTTGTGGAGTGAAAGCTAGATCAATACAAACAATATTCGAGGACTAAACCATCCACTAATATGTGAAGAAATTCAAAGGACCAAGCGTTAGTTGAAAATTATAAGATTAAGACAATGACAAGAGGTTTCAATTTTTCTTTGGATTTCTTTTCAATTATTATTTTACGGCCGGTTTAAATTTTCTTAGGTTAGTCATCTAACTTGATAAAACAATTTGGGTTTGGGGGATCCGTTTTGGGATCGATCTTGATAATTCAAATCACTCACTTTTTAAGATTCATTGAACAGAAAATTCATATAAAATATTAAGGTGATTGTAGATCAATAATCATATGTTTGAATAACATTTATATTACAAAAAAAATAGATGTTATTCTTAAATATATATTTATTGTCCATTTTTTTAAAAAAAACAAATGTGATTAAAACATATAATTACCAATATTTAATGATCTTGATTTTTTACATTAATATTCTACTAAGTCTAATTATATATTCTCTTAAGTTGAATGACCAACTTGAGAGAATCCAATCCAATTAATTTATTTATTATATTGATTGAGAAGGGACGGTTTGCACCAATGAAACATCTTATAAGAAACTTCCTTCTTCAACTCTCTCATTACTTATCTGTCCGTCCCTTTCTTCAATAATGATGTACAATATTTTGAAAGATTTTCACAAAGAATAATGTTATCTATATATATATATATATATTTATATAATTTTTGTAGAAAGAATTCATACGAAATGATGATGTCATTTTGTAGTCCTTTTGCTTCAAGCAAAAACACCTAATGGTAGTGTACAATTAGAAAAAAATGTCATATTATATTATTTTTTAGTTTTATCTATAAAAATTAAGTTTTTATATCATTTTTGTTTTTAATAATATAGTTAAAGCATATAAAGTTTATTATTTTTTGCCTGACGAAGGCCCTATCTGATAAGAAATCTGATCCAAAATATCATTTTGCCAATGTGTTATTATGGGTAATAATATTAAATCTACTAATTTTAGAAAATCAAAAAATCCTATGAAAAATAAATGGAAAATGAGGAATCACTCATGATGAGTAAGAATGATTTACTAGGACTTGAAATATCTAAAACCCTTAATAGTATATTAAACTATTAATTATTTTTTATGCATTAGATTATTTCTTCATTTCACAATTTTTCAAAATAAAAATAATTTTATAACCTTTTCTTACTACTAATCTAATCCTATCTTTCATCGTTAAAGGCAAACAAGAAATTATATATGTTAATCAAATAGGGCCTTGGTTAGTTATTTCACTCTCTAATGTTAGTATACTGACATAATTAACGAAAGAAAAAAAAATGTGGGGATATAAATAGGACAATCTAATAATTCTAAGTTCAAAGTAACGGTTTTGGATCACTTGTACTCATTTCCTATACCCATCTTCAATCCCATTTATTGACGACATGGCAGATGAATGAGACAGAAGATGGGTACAAAAAAATAGATACAAGAGATCCGAAGCCCATAGTACCAAAGAATCAGCACCAATTTTTTTATTAGTCAAGCTTGCTATTGACATAAAGCACCAAATAAGAATAGTATTGTGGGTCCTTTATTCAGGCACTGTTTGGAAAATGGTCAAATCATTTATAAAAAATTTTTAAGAAAAAATCTTTTTAAATCATATTTGATTATGAATTTAAATAGTGATTTGAAAAAGAAAACGAAAATGTGAGAAAGTAGATAAAAAATTTAGCTTATATTTTATTTATATTTGTCTTTCTTTTTCAAATTCTTTTACCAATTCATGATTCAAATACAATTTTATTCATAGTATATTGATGATTACATTTATTTACTAAAAATTATACATTACCTCAAATCTTAGCATTATATTATTAGTAATAAAAATGAGCCAATGTTGGGACTCATTACTTTTAATAATGCTTTACTGAATACTAATTACATTTATTTACTAAAAATAATTTATCATCTTATATATTATCTTTATATTAGTAATAAAATTGACCGAGTGATGTAGTCCATTAAATTAATACAATGATAATATGTGAGACTATCATTCTCAAAAAAAAAAAAAAAAAAAAAATCAGTGTGTTTGGTTTGAGTTTTTTGGTTTTCGTGTTTTTTTTTTTTGTTTTTAGTGAATATTTTTAAAATTTTAAATATTTTTTTTTTACTTTTTTAGATGCACCTTACTTAAACGTATCTAAAAAGTAAAAAAAATTGTGAAAAAATATTTTAAAAAATTAAAAAAATTCATAAAAATATAAAAAATGTACTGAATTCTCGTTTTTTTTTTGTATTTTTGGTATTTAGTGAATTTTTAAATGATTTTTTTCATAATTTTTTTGCTTTTTAGGTATATTTATGTTAGCTATGTCTAAAAAGTAAAAAAAAAATTACTTAAAATATTAAAAAAATTTAGTAAAAACAAAAAAACATAAAAAATAAAAAAGTAGAATTTTCTAAAAAGTGTTTTTTGAGAATATACAATGACAAGTTTCAATTTATATTTTTTGATTATTGAATTATTTATTAAGTTATAAAAAGGAGAGTGCATATAGAAGAAGCATCATATCCAAAGCCCTCTCTACCACCCCACCCAATACTGGTGTAAGAATGGGTTTCTTACTATCCAATTATCAACTCACAATATGTATCCTCCTGTATTCCCTAATTTTCTGCTTCTCTTCTTCTTCTGCACATCTTTGCCATAATCACGAGAGCACTGTTTTGCTCCAATTTAAGCAACTCTTTTCCTTCAATTGCCCTGCTTGCGATTGCTCTGAATATTCTGCTCCAATCACTGATAATTGGAAAGAGGGTACAGATTGTTGTGCATGGGATGGGGTCACATGTGATAACACCACTTCTCATGTCATTGGCCTCGACCTCTTTTGTAACTGCCTATATGGTACCATCCATCCAAACAGCAGCCTCTTCAATCTTGTTCACCTTCAACACCTCGACCTTTCTTACAACAACTTCAATCACTCTCAAATTTTACCTTCATTTGGCCGTTTCACAAATTTGACCCATCTTTACCTCTCTTACTCCAATCTTTCTGGCCCAATACAATCATCGGAAGAAGAAGTTTGGCAAGGGAATAACTTCTCCAATAGCATTTTCCACTTACAGAAATTGCAGGAGCTGCGGTTAGGCGGTAACAGAGAACTCACAGGTAAACTTGCAAGTTTTATTAATGGAACTCTCCGGCACCTTAGGCACCTTAGGTCGTTGGATCTCTCTGAAATAGATTTCACCGGAGAGCTACCTAATTCCATCGGCCAACTTGAGTTCTTGGAGGAGCTATACCTCTTTGGCTGCCATTTCTCTGGTACGGTTCCGAGATCGCTTACAAACCTCACACGATTAATTTCGCTTGATCTTGGAGGGAATAACTGGATCAATGGTCAATTCCCATCTTCAATCGGCCATCTTAAAAACTTAGAGCAGCTATACCTCTATGACTGCCATTTCTCTGGTACGATTCCGAGATCGCTTACAAACCTCACGCGATTAATTTATCTTGATCTTTCATACAACAATTTTGAAGGCCCAATTCCTCAACTTTTTTCCAACTTCTCGCAACTTCAATCTATAGATTTCTCAAACAATCAACTAACAGGTCTCATTCCATCACCAATAACTGGCCTTCCAAATCTACGGTATCTACATTTAAGCAATAACTCAATCAATGGGACAATACCTCCTT
This sequence comes from Camellia sinensis, assembly GCF_055761805.1. NCBI lineage: Eukaryota > Viridiplantae > Streptophyta > Magnoliopsida > Ericales > Theaceae > Camellia > Camellia sinensis. The sequence goes on from NC_138972.1 coordinate 71,007,439, forward strand.
CCTTGTTTCATCTTGTGAACCTTACCTCTCTTGATCTTTCATACAACAATTTTGAAGGCCCAATTCCTCGACTTTTTTCCAACTTCTCGCAACTTCAATCTATAGATTTCTCAAACAATCAACTAACAGGTCCCATTCCATCATCAATAACTGGCCTTCCAAATCTACGGTATCTATATTTAGGCAGTAACTCAATCAATGGGACAATACCTCCTTCCTTGTTTCATCTTGTGAACCTTACCTATCTTGATCTTTCATTAAATAATTTAAGCGACACTGTTGAGCTGGACACGTTTGCAAAGATTGAATATTTGAATTATTTGGATCTTTCAAACAGTGGTCTATCATTGACCTCCACCAACTCCACTCCCTCCTCTTTCCGAAACATTAGGACATTACGATTGTCGTCTTGTAACATATGTAAAATTCCTGAATTTCTGAAAACCCGAACGAAATTGTTGGAGGTGCTAGACCTTTCGAACAACCACCTAAATGAAGAACTCAATCCACTCTGCAATCTTCATTCTCTTACATATCTCGATCTGTCCAATAACCAATTTGTCGGATTAATCCCTACCTGTTTGGGGAACTTAATTGGAAATTTAACTTTGTTAATAAATTTGCAAGAAACAATTTCCATGGTAGCATCCCTCAAATATTTGGATATGCAAGCATGTTACAAGAACTTGACATTAGCCACAATGGATTGCAAGGGGTGCTTCCAAGATCATTGGCAAATTGCACGAACCTAGAAATTTTTAATGTGGGTCATAATTTCATAGAAGATGTTTTTCCATTTTGGTTGGAGAACCTGCCCCAATTGAAGATTATTGTCTTGCGAGATAATAAATTCCATGGTACCATAGAGCAACCAAGGAAGAGATTAGCCTTCACCAATTTACATATCATTGACATGTCTCACAATGAATTTACAGGCACATTGCCATCAGAATACTTTGAGAGCATGCATTCAATGATGATGGATGATGAAGACAAATCCTCCTTAAATTATATGGGCATTGGTTCTGGTTATTATTCGGTAACCATAATGAATAAAGGACTGGAAATGACACTCGTAAGGATCATCACCATCTTCAAAGCTATTGATTTCTCGCACAACAAGTTTGATGGAAAGATTCCCATATCTATTGGAATACTCAAAGCCCTCCGTGTCCTAAATTTTTCAAGAAATGGCTTCACAGGTCCGATTCCATTGTCCTTGGTCAATCTAACTGAGCTTGAGTCCTTGGATCTATCCCAAAACAAGCTATCTGGTAAGATACCTCAAGAACTAACAAGCTTGACATTTCTTGAGGTTTTTGATGTCTCGCAAAATAATCTAACTGGGATTATACCACGAGGCCCGCAGTTTGATACATTTTCAAACACTTCATATGGGGGAAATGCAGGCTTGTGTGGTTTTCCCTTGTCAAAGGAATGTAACACTCCCAAGGTAGCAGAATCACCATCTTCTTCAAGCCACAATTATAAATGCAGACTTGATAGTTTTGGATGGGAAGCAGTGTTGATGGGATATGGATGTGGAGCAGTATTTGGTTTGGTGATAGGAAGTTGCATCATTCGAAGGAAAGAAGAATGGCTTGCGAGAATTTTTAGAGTGAAAATGCGTCATCGGAAGAATAGATCAAATGTGGTTAGGTACCAATATGCACCAAGATGACATGTTCAGAACTGGAGCTTGTTTGAAGTCAAGGTACTACCATGTTTTCCTTTTCATTAAAGCTGTTTGTTTTTAATTTGATTGTGAACCATGATATCCCTTTTCATTTCCTACTTCTATGTTTTAAATTTGACGCACATGATTGACTGCTAGAATATATAGTTACATGCATGTATGTAAGTAGAAAGAGAATAGATTACATGAAGAAGAAAAAAAAAAAAACTCTTTTACAAAAATTGAATTCTCAACTCTGTAATTCTAATCGCCTAAAATAACAAATTTAGATCCAAGTCAAGGAGAAGAAAACAAAATGGTAAAATAATTCATGCTGACATTAGAAATTAGGAACTACATGTTTTCAATACGAATTTATATACATGTTTTCAAGTTAAGTTAAATTTTCACAAATAGGTGTTCATTCTTTCTTTGTTGATTTTAGTTTTGCTTTGATTTATATACATGTTTTTTCTTTTTTTCTTTTTTTCTTTCAAATTTTTGAATCTTTCTAGATTAGAAGCACTTGAAAATAATTATATATATATATATATATATTATATATGTAAAAAAAAAAAAACCTTCTAATACAAATTTTTTAAAGATTCACTAAAAATAAAATTTCGGAAAATGTGATTTTCTAGCATTTGCCAAACATGGATGGATTTTTTTTTTTATACATTTATTGTCAGCTAAATAAATTGTAACTAAGGTGGGCGTCGTGTAGTGCTAGGTTGTAATTCTGACATGTTATTTTGAGTTTATGTCAAAATTAGCTTAACACTAACACATTCCACCCGTTTGTTATATCGGCCCTGTTTGGTAGAACTGTGGGAAAGTGCTTATAGCTTATGCCTCAACAGCTTATAACTTATAACTTTCAGCTTAAGCTGTTTTCCAGCTTATTCTTAAAGCATCTCCTGCCCCACTCAAAGAATAAGCTGATTTCTGACTTCCAAAAAGCTATAAGCTATAAGGTATAAGCTAAACTAAACACATCAAAATAGCTTAAATTAAGCTGAAAGTTGAAATAAGCTGTAATTAAGCTCTGCCAAACAGGCACATTTTATTGTGTTATGTCATTTTAAGTCTATGTTCGATTTATGTTGTATTAACACGTCATATCAAAAAAATTATCCTTAATTAGAAGTATCGAGTGTATGAAAAAATTAAAAGTTTTCTTTACAAATTAAATTTAATGAAAAAAATCTCTACTTTATGAAAAAATAAATAAAATAAAAAATCTATAGATGAAATATTTAATTTTAACTCAATTTTATTTCCCTAATTTACAAAATTAAATCCTATGTTATATTTGTTTTACTTGATTACTTCTAAAATAGTTGACAAAAAATACATTTTTTTATATATATATTTTTAAATATTAGCCTCAAAATTTTAATTTAGTTTGGATGGAGTTGCATAAGGATTCAATAATATCATGATAATCTTTAGGCCCTGTTTCGAAAGGACTATTTGGGCTAAAATAGTCAATAAAAATAAAATAGGCTAAAATAACTAATAAAATAAAATGTCACATTCAATCCATAATTATTTTATTTTTTCTCTCACAACTATCAAATCTACTATAAAAGCAAAAAACAAGTATTTTTTCAAACACAACTTTTTAGCTATGCTAAAATAGCAAAAAAAGTCAAAAAGCCAACTAAAATAACTTACTTACTAAATGAGACCTAGTAGAAATAACATTACAATAAAATGAATTTGTACTATACATAATATTCTTCATAGCAAATGACACATGTGTTTTTGTATTTTAAAAAACAAAAAATTGAATAAATTGTCCAGGATATGCATAATATTTTTCATAATAAGAGCTTATTTCTATAAAAATAAAAATAAACATGAGTTATTTTTTAGTATAAAGAATTCAAAAATATCACAATGTGATATATACAAACATTACCACATTGATGATAAATTATTAAATATAAATGTGAGTTTCTTGAGTGGTCATGAAGACGATACTTAAGTGATAAGTTGAGTACGATTTTAGATTCGAATCTATGGAGAGATACTGACCTATGTTGCAATCTAATTATTAACATATTAACCGTTATCTTAAAAATAAATAAATAATAATAATAACTCAAAAATAAATTTACTTTTCAAATTGTAGAGATATGATAATTATTACATATGAATCAAATAATCAATTATTAATTACATATGAAACGCAATAAACCAATGATTGAATGGCATATGTATTTATGAGTTATAAATAATAATCAATTATTAGTTACAAATTTTGTAGTTCATAGTTATAGTCATTATGGTGTTGGTTATGATTTAGTTATGACCTATTATTGTTATTTTAGTTATGTTTGAAGAGGTGTTTAGTTATGCCTGAAACGATGTTTGGTTATGACTCAGTTTAGTATTGATTATGACTTATTGTAATGTTAGTTATGACCTATTACTATTATTATTTTAGTTATGAACAAAAAAAAATTCTTATGATTATGATCATTTTTTTAGTTCGGGCATTTGTTACGCCAGCATCACAATTATGATAAATTATATTTAATACACACCCCAAATAGGGGTCTGTATGGTAGAGGAACCCATACGAATTACATCTTAAGAGTTCTCTTCGAGGCCCAAAATTTCAGGTCCAACCATGTAGTGTTGCATTGCACCCAATCTTATTACCCAAAGCCAATACTTGAGAAAGCCCATACGATTTCTCATGATAGAAGAAAAATAGAAAATAACTAATAAATCTTATTTTTCTTAAAGAAAAATCATTAAGACATTTTGTATTAAGATAATTCAGTCATATTTTAAATAAATTATTTTGAAATAGTCCAACACTAGAGTAATACTATAAATTTTTTCACTTTTACCTTTTTCCATGGATATTAATTACATTTGTACTCATAACTTAATGGTCAAAAAATCATAAATAGGGTCTCAAAAATTATAATTAAGATTATTCACTCTATTTGGTTCTGAATTTGTAAAAATAATTTTCTGAGTTTTTAATTCTGTTTTTTTAGTGAAAGTTTTTAATGTTGTAGTCAATTTTATATTTTATTTTAGATGTGCCTAATAGATGTGCTTAAAAAGTAAAATATTTATAAAAAATCATAAAAATTTCAAAATATACAAAAAAGAAAACAAAAAATATAAAAATATACTGAATTTTTGTATTCTTTTATATTTTTTAGTATATAGTGAATTTTTTTTAAAAAATTAAAAAATTTTGTATTTTTTAAGCGTATCTTAATTAAATTGATATAATTTTTTTTTAAAATGAAAAAAATATTAATAAAATTCACAAAAAAAAAAACGGATGAAAAATCAAAAAAATTTTTTCAAATAAATAAAATGATTAACATGTCAACTTTTAGATCAATGCCTAATACATCAAAAAATTAATAGTTACTTGAAAAAAAATAATTCAACTGAAATTGCATAGAGTTTGGTAATATTCTATAACAATATTTGGCTTTTGCAATCACCTCATAAAGGAAAAATTGAAAAAAAAAATACGAAAAAAACCTAACAGGATCAGCAACGGAAATATTTTTATAAATATTGACTCTCTTAAATTAAATGTCGTGAGTATAAGAGGAATATATGATATTTAAGACTTCGTGGAAGTGTTTGATGCACAATATGACTGAATTGTTCTAATAGAAAATTGATAAAGGTTGAATAATTTTTTTTATAAGACTAATTTGTTATTTTTCCAAAAAAAAAAAAAAAAAAATTGACCAACGAAAATACAACCATAATCTAGAGTTTGTTTTTTGTTTTGTTTTATTAAAACAAAAAAGGTTTTGTTTGGTATTATTTTCTTCTTTTATGTTTTCATTTCTAGTTTTTTACTTTTAAAATAATTCAAAAAAAATTATGAAAATTAAAGGGAAAATAACAATTAAGTGGTAAATTTAAAAAATAATTTTAGATATATGATAAAATTTATAAAATTGCTTTTTAATGTTGGAAAGTTTATCATTAATATGTAAATATCTTTTTAAAATTATACTGAAATGAAATTCTTCCAAAATTAAACTCACTGTTTTCATATTATTTCAAGTAAATTACATTATATACCCACCCCTACACTTTATATCAATTTCATTTTGACTTCTCATTTTTCAATTATAACAATTTATTGTAAAAAATTTATAGTTTTGAAGAGGATAGTGATGTTTTTGACATGGTGAATTGTATACTGACCAACATATATATCAAGTTTTTAAATAATTTAATGTGTTTAATAAGAGAGTTGTGTGTTGAAAGATTTCGATGTGTGCAAATAGAGAAACTCCCAAAATGAGGCCATTCATAATAAGCAAAACTAATATAAAAATGAGATGATTTTCTCACAAAATTAAAAGTTTTTCTTGGCCTCATTTAGGGTAACTTACACCATTGGTCCCTTTAGTTTGAGTGATATTTTACTTTGGTTCTAGTCGTTTTAATTTAAATAATTTGATCTCTATAACTTTAATTTTATTGTAATGTGATCCTTTTATTATTTACCGTTAAAATTTTGAACCCAAAAAAATGAAGCAAAATTAGAGGAATCAAAGTAGTTTCTTAATAATTTTACATTAATCTTTCTAGTTTTGCATGTGATATTTTTCGTTTAAATTGTTAACGACGCATAACAAATAGGCCACATTACAACAAATAGAAAATGTAAAATTTAAATTGTGTAAATTAAAAATATAGGAATTAAAAGGACACTTCACTCAAATTATAAACACTAATCATATAATTTTTTCTTTTATTTATTATTAAAATTGACTCAACATACCACACAACATAATCAACTAATCACATGATCTCATGATGCTTATCACACAATGTGACCTTCCGCTCACCACTAGAACAATGATTTTATTTTTCGTTAGGGGTAAGCAAAGAATAGTAAATTCATAGTCTTGTTTTTTAATACAAGGTTCGATATTGAATCATAAAGTAAGTGAACCGCATTCTTTGATTTTATTAACGTTGTATTTAGTTGGGAGATTTGAAAAGAGATTTAGAAAAGGAAAGGGAAAATGTAAGTGAAATATGAATAAAATATAATTACATTTCACTTAGTTTCACACATTTTTTCTCTTTTCTTTTCTCTTTCCAAATCTTTTCCCAAATCTCACAACCAAATACAGCATTAAGGGTGTTCAAATTATTTAATCAACCAAAGAACTAAATAATCGAACCAAATTGACCACTTTAGACTGAGTTGGGTTGGTTTTTAAGGACATTGGTTTGGTTCTATTTTTCAAATCATCAAACCTATAAGATTGGATTTGCTTTTTTTGTTTAGGCCTTGCCTAAACCAAACTAGCCCAACAATCAAACCTAGATAATTATTTTTAAATTTTATTTATATTGATATGTCTTCATTTAATTGGTTTATTAAGTAGACTTGATTACCTAATAATTTTGTACATACAATTTTTTTTTAGGTGAAAGAAGGAAATACTAGAAGCTTGAATTGGATTTTGCAGTTGATTTAATTTGTATTGATTGTATTAATGGATATAGATTTAATTTGTGTAGTTATGTTTAAGTTTGAGTTGAATTTAATTTGTATTGTCTTCATTAAATAATATTTTGCTCTTCATGTGTGTTATGTTTAAATGTCAAAGATGTTAGGAAAATATATGAGTTTCCACAAGTAAATAAATCAAAAAAAAAATAAAACTAATGTGAAAAAATTCAATCAACAATGATACAAGAATTTTACGCGGTTCCCTCAATGTAAGGTACGTCCACGGAACTAAAATCTGATTCCACTATCAACTAAGAGTTTCCAAATGATACAAACGAGAAATAAATGGTCTCACAAACCACCCTTAGGTGAATTTCAAATAATCGCAAATAAATAGAAAAAAGATCTCACCAAAATAAATGAACAAATTGTTTTTGAAATAAATTGTAAAAGACCTAAAATAATAGACACAAATCAATTTCCACTTAAGTAGCCAAATATGCACCCAATGCAGCAGACACGTTTTGCGAGGGACAAAAACATCACCAAGCTCTGTATAGTAAACAACAACCTTAGTAAATCAAGAGCTAAAAATCACCGACGGCTGTTGCACACATCCGAAGAATAACAATACAAAAAAGTTATTGTTGATTCTTAGGATTTTTATCAAAGCCTTAACTGTCATCAAACATATTAAAAAATACTGATTGAACCTCCAAAAGTCAGATATAATATATATATAAATATATTATAATTAATATCAAATCAAATTAAATTTTTTTTAATAAATCAATTGAGTCTTATACTTCACTAAGGAGGTATACCCGACAATTCTCCCTCTACCACCTGAGGTGAAGACATCAACCATACCTGTCAAAGTTTGATACTTCAAATGTTTATCTCTCAACAAACTTTTAGTCAACATATCCGAAATATTATTATCTGTGTGAATCTTTTTGAGTTGTAACAATTTTAAATCTAACACATCACGAATCCAATGGTATCTTATATCAATGTGTTTCGATCTTGAATGAAAAGTGAAATTTTTAATCAAATGAATAACACTTTGACTATCACAATAAAGCACATACCTTTCTTGCTTCAAACCCAACTCTTATAAAAATTTCTTCAACTATAAATCTTCTTTGGAAGCTTCTGTAATGGCAATAAATTTAGCTTCAGTAATTAAGAGAGCAACACATTTTTGTAATTTAAATTGCCATGCCACAGTTCCCCTTACAAAAGTCATCAAATACCCTGAAGTAGATATCCTAGAATTAATATCACCGGCCATGTCGGAATCCGTGAACTCATCAAGTATCGGCTTACCATTTCTAAAACACAAACACACTTTCGAAATCCCTCAAAGATACCTTAAAATCTATTTTACCGCTACTCAATGTTCTTTACCCGGATTAGAGAGAAAATGACTTACCACACCAACGACATGAGCAATATCCGGTCTTGTACAAACCATGGTGTACATCAAAGAACCAACCGCTGAAGTATAAGGAATTTTCAACATCTCTTCTGTGTCTTTCTCATTTGTGGGACATTGATTCCAACTAAGTTTGAGGTGACCCGCAAGTAAACAACCAACTAGTTTTGCTTTATTCATATAGAACCTTTCAAGAACCTTTTCAATGTAGTTCTCTTGAAACAACCAAATCAGTCTCTTCTTTTGATCACAAACAATCTTCATACCAAAAATTTACTTTGTCGGTCCCAAATCTTTCATAAAAAATGACTCCAATTTCAACTTGTTAATCATGGAAGAATTTTGATCCACAATTAACATGTCATCAATATAAAGTAAAAGAATAACAAATTTGTCATCTAAAAAATATTTCATAAACATACAATGGTCCGAAGTGGTTTTAGAATAACAAGTTTTATTAATAGAACTCTCCGGCACCTTAAGCACCTTAGGTCGTTGGATCTCTCTGAAATAGATTTCACCGGTGAGCTACCTAATTCCATCGGCCAACTTGAGTACTAGGAAGAGCTATCCCTCGGTGACTGCAATCTCTTCAGCACCATTCCGACATCGCTTGGAAACCTCACGCGATTAATTTGGCTTGATCTTGGAGGGAATAACTGGATCAATGGTCAATTCCCATCTTTAATCGGCTATCTTAAAAACTTGGAGTACCTATTCTTCCGTGACTGCAATTTCTTTGGTACCATTCCGACATCGCTTGGAAACCTCACGCGATTAATTGGGCTTGATCTTGGAGGGAATAAATTGATCAATGGTCAATTCCCATCTTCAATCGGCCATCTTAAAAACTTGGAGATTCTATACCTCAATGACTGCAATTTCTTTGGTACCATTCTGACATCGCTTCGAAACCTCACGCGATTAATTGGGCATGATCTTGGAGAGAATAAATTGATCAATGGTCAATTCCCATCTTCAATCGGCCATCTTAAAAACTTGGAGGAGCTATACCTCAGTGACTGCAATTTCTCTGGTACGATTCTGAGATCGCTTACAAACCTCACGCGATTAATTTTGCTTTATCTTTCAGACAACAATTTTGAAGGCCCAATTCCTCAACTTTTTCCCAACTTCTCGCAACTTCGTCTTATAGATTTCTCAAACAATCAACTAATAGGTCCCATTCCATCATCAATAACTGGCCTTCCAAATCTACAGTTTCTAAATTTAGGCAGCAACTCAATCAATGGGACAATACCTCTTTCCTTGTTTCATCTTGTGAACCTTACCTATCTTGATCTTTCATCAAATAATTTAAGCGACACTGTTGAGTTGGACACGTTTGCAAAGCTTGAATATTTGGATTATTTGGATCTTTCAAACAGTGGTCTATCATTGACCACCACCAACTCCACTCCTTCCTCTTTCCGAAACATTAGGACATTACGATTGTCGTCTTGCCAGATAAGTAAAATTCTTGAATTTTTGAAAACCCGAAAAGCATTGTTGGACATGCTGGACCTTTCGAACAACCACCTAAATGAAGAACTCAATCCACTCTGCAATCTTCATTCTCTTAGATATCTTGATTTGTCCAATAACCAATTTGCTGGATTAATCCCTACCTGTTTAGGGAACTTAAATGGAAATTTAAACTTGTTAAATTTGCAAAGAAACAATTTCCATGGTACCATTCCTCAAACATTTGGACACGTAAGCATGTTACTGGAACTTGACATTAGCCACAATGGATTGCAAGGGCCACTACAACAAAAATATACTTTAGTGGCACTACACTAGTGGCATATTTTTAGAAAATGTCACAAAAAATGATATTTAGTGGCACGTTTTTGAAAAATGCCACAAAACGACAAACATAAAAGGCTCCAGTGACATTTCAATGAACAAGTGTCACAAAACTACAACAAAAGCATACTTTAGTGGCACTACACTAGTGGCATATTTTTAGAAAATGTCACAAAAATGATATTTAGTGGCACGTTTTTGAAAAATGCCACAAAACGACAAACATAAAAGGCTCTAGCGACATTTCAATGAACAAGTGTCACAAAACTATAACAAAAACACACTTTAGTGACACTATACTAGTGGCATGTTTTTAGAAAATGCCACAAAAATAATATTCGTGACATTTACCAACAGATGCCACTAAACTTTAGTAGCAATGGCATTTTTTAAAAAATGTCAGGATACTAGGTAGGTGCAAATTACTTTTTATGGCACTTAGGTGAAAAGTTTCATAAACAAATATTTTATAGCATTTTGAGAAATGCCACTAAGTCAAAAACTTTCCAAGCTTATAATGGCATTTTTGAAAAAATAAAAAATGCCAATATATTTTTAAAATTTTTACAATGCAGTAAATGATTAAAAATAAAATAAATTAAACTCAATATACACTACAGGAAAAAGCATATTCGGCGACTAAATTTTCTAACCAAAAAAAATTTGGTCGTTGAAAGTATTGCTTTCAGCAACCAAAACAGCATTAGTAGCCAAAAGTAAAGCTTTTTGGCGACTAAAAAATTTTAGTAGCCAAAAGTCTACAATTGGCGACCAAAACTAAGTTTGGTAGCTGATTATATGGGTTTTAGTGACAAAAAAAATTTTAGTAGCCCAAAGTAAAGCTTTTTGGCAACTAAAAAAATTTAGTAGCCAAAAGTCTACAATTGGCGACTAAAAATAAGTCTGGTCACTGATTATATGGGTTTTACCGACTAAAAAATTTTTAGTAGCCAAAATTAAAGCTTTTTGGTGACTAAAAAAATTTTAGTAGCCAAAAATCTATAATTGGCGACTAAAAAATAAATTTAGTCCCCAAAAGTGGTTATTTTTAGCGCGAGAGAACTAAAATCCTAAGGCGGGAATTAAATTTTTTGGTGACCAAAATTTTGGTAGCTGAAAGTGCATCTTTCGGTGACCAAATCCGATTTTGGTCAGCAAAAGTTAAGTTTTTTAGCAACTAAAAAACAATTTGTAGCCAAAAGTATAGAATTGGTGACCAAAAAATATTTTTAGTCGCCAAAAGTGATTTTTTTTTATTTTGCTAGTAAATAGTTTATTTTACATAAATTATGTTTAATAAAATAATTATGTTTATACATATACTTTTATATTAACATAGATGTATGTACTATATAAATAATATATGGTGCATATATAATCATATGGTGCTATAGAGGTGTAGTAGGAAGAGTGTGGTGTATAAGGTTTATGGTGCGAGAGGTTGGCGGTTCGAGTCTCTGTAAGAGCAGATCAAATTGTTCTACAACGAATTATCGTCACGAATGGCACTTGATAGCGTCACGAATAGTGCCTACCATGACATTAAAGTGTCACTGAAAGGTTTTAGTCTTGATGGTGTAATGACACTTATAAGTGTCACTAACTCTTTTTTTAATGGCGCTTGATAGTGCCACAAATAATATCTATCATGACATTAAAATGTCATTGAAAGTTTTTAGCCATGATGGTGCAGTGACACTTGCAAGTATCTACCGTGGCACCAATAGAAGTGGCACTTGTTCAAAATGTCACAAGACCAAAAAATGTCATTAGAAAAATAGTTTTGTGGCACTTTCAAATGTCACAAAACTAAGAAAATATTGTAGTGGGCTGCTTCCAAGATCATTGGCGAATTGCACGAACCTAGAAATTTTGAATCTGGGTCATAATTTAATAGAAGATGCTTTTCCATTTTTGGCTGGAGAGCCCGCCCCAATTGAAGATTATTGTCTTGCGAGATAATAAATTCCATGGTTCTATACCAAGGAAGAGATTAGCCTTCACCAATTTACATATCATTGACATGTCTCACAATGAATTTACAGGCACTTTGCCACCAGAACACTTTGAGAGCATGCATTCAATGATGAAGACAAATCCTCCTTAAATTATATGTCCATTGGTTATAAATATTATTCAATAACCATAATGAATAAAGGACTGGAAATGACACTCGTAAGGATCATCACCATCTTCAAAGCTGTTGATTTCTCGCACAAGAAGTTTGATGGAAAGATTCCCATATCTATTGGAAGACTCAAAGCCCTCTGTGTCTTAAATTTTTTAAGAAATGGCTTCACAAGTCCGATTCCATTGTCCTTGGTGAATCTAACTGAGCTTGAGTCCTTGGATCTATCCCAAAACAAACTCTCTAGTGAGATACCTCAACAACTAACAAGCTTTACATTCCTTGAAGTTTTTTATGTCTCACAAAATAATCTAACTGGGATTATATCACGAGGCCAGTAGTTTGAAACATTTTCAAACACTTCATACAGGGGAAATGCAGACTTGTGTGGTTTTCCGTTGTCAAAGAAATGTAAGACTCCCAAGGTAGCAAAACCACCATCTTTACCATCCTCTTCAAGCCACAATTATAAATGCAGACTTGATGGTTTTGGATGGTAAGCAGTGTTGATGGGATATGGATGTGGAGCAGTATTTGGTTTGGTGATAGGAAGTTGCATCATTCAAAGGAAAGAAGAATGGCTTGCAAGAATTTTTAGAGTGAAAATGCGTCATTAGAAGAACAGATCGAATGAGGTTAGGTACCAACATGGAGCAAGATGACATGTTCAGAACTAAGTGGAGCTTGTTTGAAGTGAAGGTACTACCATGTTTTCCTTTTCATTAAAGCTGTTCGTTTTTAATTTGATTGTAAACCATGATATCCTTTTTCATTTCCTACTTCTATGTTTCAAATTTGAAACTCATGATTGACTGCTAGAATATATAGTTAGTTACATGCATTTATGTAAGTAGAAAGATAATAGATTCATGAAAAAAAAAAAACCCTCTTTTGGAGAAACTGAATTCACAACTTTGTAATTCTAATCGCCTGAAATAACAAATTTAGATCCAAGTCGATGAGAAGAAAACAAAATGGTAAAATAATTCATGCTGACATTAGAAATTATGAACATGTTTTCAATACAAATTTATATACATGTTTTCAAGTCAAGTTAAATTTTCACAAATAGAAATAGGTGTTCATTTTGTCTTTGTTGATTTTAGTTTTTCTTTGATTTATATACAGGTTTTTTTTTCTTCAAAAATTTGAATCTTTCTAGATTAGAAGCACTTGAAAATAAATTTTTTTTTTTTTTAAATTCTAATAATTTTTTTTTAAAGATTCACTAAAAATAAAATTTCAAAAAATGTGATTTTTTAGCATTTGCCAAATATGGATGGATTTTTTTTTTAATATTTATTGTCAGCTAAATAAGTTGTAAAGTGTTACGTCATAATTGTGTCATGTTATTTCGAGTTTGTGTCAAAATTAACCCAACACTAACACATTCCAGCTGTTTGTTATATAATATTATTCTATCATGTCATTTTCAGTCTGTGTTCGATTCTGCTGTGTGAACACGTCATGTCAAAAAAATTATCCTTAATTAAAATTATCAAGTGTATGAAAAAATTAAAAGTTTTCTTTACAAATTAAATTTAATGAAAATAATCTGTACTTGATGAAAAAATAAATAAAATAAAATATCTATAGATGAAATATTTAATTTTAACTCAATTCTATTTCCCTAATTTACAAAATTAAATCTATGTTATATTTGCTTTACTTGATTACTTCTAAAATAGTTGACAAAAAAATACATTATCTGTATTTTTTTTTTTTTAAAATTAGCCACAAAATTTTAATTTAGGTTGGATGGAGTTGCATAAGGATTCAATAATATCATGATAATCCTTAGGGCCTGTTTGGGAAGGGTTATTTGGGCTAAAATAGCCAATAAAAATAAAATAGGCTAAAAAAACTAATTAGACAAAATGTCAAATTCAATCCATAATCATCTCACTTTTTCTCTTACAACTATCAAATCAACTACAAAAAAAACCTACTATTTTTTCAAACACAATTTTTTTAGCCACGCTAAAATAGCAGAAAAGTCAAAAAGACAACTAAAATAGCTAACTTCCTAAATGAGACCTAGTAGAAATAACATTACAATAAAATGAATTTGTACTATAGATAAAAATTTTCATTGCCAATGTCACATGTATTTTTGTATTTTAAAAAAAGAAAAAATTGAATAAATTGTCCATGTTATGCATAATATTTTTCATAATAAGAGCTTATTTCTAAAAAAAAAAAAAAAAAAAAAACATGAGTTAATTTTTAGTATAAAGAATTCAAAAATATCATGATGTGATATATCCATGTGTATACAAACATTGACTTTTTTTTTTTTTAATATTCTAATTTTTTTTTTTTTTTAGAGAATTGACCTACTTTTCAAACTATTTAGGAAACTAACTCGGTTTTTAAAATCGAATTTTGAAAATGCGATTTTGAAATTGAAATTGCATTTTCAACATGCAATTTCATATTGAAATCATATGTTGAAAATGCAATTTCAAAAAGTGAAATCCATGTCATCATCAGTTGCATTTTCAACATGCAATTTCATGAAATTGCATGTTGAAAATGTAATTTTAATTTCAAAATCGTATATTCAAAATGCGATTTCAAAAAGTGGGTTAGTTTCTCAAATAGTTTAAAAAGTGAATCAATTTTTTAAATTATTATTTTTTAAAGTATTTAAAAAAAAAACTCTACAAACATTACCATATTGATAATAAATTATTAAATATAAATGTGTTTTGAAATTAATAATTATTGAAGCCTGGCCAGTTTCTTAAGTACTTATGAAGACGATACTTAGGTGCTAAGTGGAGTAAGATTTTAGGTTCGAATCTATGAAGAGATGCTAACCTATATTATAATTTAACTACTAACATATTTAACCGTTATCTTAAAAAAAAAATTTAATAACAACTCAAAAATAAATTTACTTTTCAAATTGTAGAGATATGATAATTATTACATATGAATCAAATAATCAATTATTAATTACATTTGAAATGCAATAAACCAATGATTGAATGACATGTGTATTTATGAGTTATAAGTAATAATCAATTATTAGTTACAAAATTCGTAGTTCTTAGTTATAGTCATTATGGTGTGGGTTATGATTTAGTTATAACATATTATTATTATTTTAGTTATGTCTGAAGAGGAGTTTAGTTATGTCTGAAACGATATTTGGTTATGATTCATTTTAGTATTGATCATAACTTATTGTGATATTAGTTATGATCTATTATGATTAGTATTTTAGTTATGAACAAAAAAATTTCTTATTATACCTTAAGTGATATTTGATTATGATCATTTTTTTTAGTTCGGGCATTTGTTACACTCCCATCACAACTATGATAAATTATATTTAGAAAAATGTTTGGGGGCCCTAATTCTGTGGCTCAAATGTGGCTCAAATGGCCAAAACGACGTCGTTTTGGCCATTTTGATGTTGTTTTGTACTCAAAACGACGTCGTTTTGGCCATTTGAGCCACATTTGAGCCACAGAATTTGGGCCCTCTACCATTGCTCTTATATTTAATACAAACTCCAAATAGTGGTGTGTATGTTAGAGGAACCCATACGGAGCCCATCTTAGGAGTTCTCTTCGAGGCCCAGCATTGCACCCAATCTTATTACCCAAAGCCAATACTTGAGAAAGCCCATATGATCACTCCTGATAAAAGAAAAATAGAAAAATAACTAACAAATCTAAGTTTTCTTACAGAAAAATCATTAAGACCTATTAATTTCGCATTAAGATAATTCATTCATATTTTAAATAAATTATTTTGAAATAGTAATACTATAATTTTTCTCACTTTTACCTTTTTCCATGGATATTAATTACATTTGTACTCATAATTTAATGGTCAACTTTAGTAAAAAATCATAAATAAGGTCTCAAAAATTATAATTAAGATTATTCACTCTATTTGGTTCTGAATTTTTAAAAATAATTTTTTGAGTTTTTAATTCTGTTTTTTTAGTGAATTTGTTTAATATTTTAGTCAATTTTATTTTTTATTTTTTATTTTTAAATGCACCTAATAGATGTACTTGAAAAGTAAAATATTTGTAAAAAAATCATAAAAATTTCAAAATATACAACCAAAAAAAAAATACAAAAAAATACAGAATTTTTGCATTCTTTTATATTTTTTTAGTATATAGTGAATTTTTCTTGAAAAAAAAATAAGAAATTTTGTATTTTTTACGTGTATCTAAATTAAATTGATATAAAAAAATTTAAAATGACTAAAATATTACTAAAATTCACCAAAAAAAAAAATTAAAAAATGCGGGTGAAAAAATCAAAAAAAAAATTTAACATATAAAATAATGAACATGTCAATTCTAGATCAATACCTAATACATCAATAATTAATATTTACATGAAAAAAAATAATTCAATTGAAATTGCATAGAGTTTGGTATTATTCTAAAACAATATTTGGCTTTAGCAATCACCTCATTATGGAAAAATTGAAAATAAAAAAAAAAATCTAACAGGATCGGCAAGAGGAATATTTTTCTAAATATTGGCTCTCTTAAATATTGTGAGTATAAGAGGAAAATATGATAAATAAGACTTTGTGAAAGTGTTTTATGCAAAATACGACTGAATTCTTCTAATAGAAAATTGATAAAGGTTGAATAATTTTTTTAAAGAAAAGTAAGACTAATTTGTTATTTTTCCCCAAAAAAACAAAAAAAAAAAAAAAAAACAATTGACCGACAAAAATAAAACCATAATCTAGAGTTTGTTTCTTGTTTTGTTTTATTAAAAAAAAAAAAGTTTTGTTTGGTGTTATTTTCTTCTTTGATGTTTTCATTTCTAATTTTTTACTTTAGAAAAATTTCAAAAAAACTTTATGAAAATTAAAGGGAAAATAACAATTAAGTGGTAAATTTAAAAAATAATTTCAGATATATGATAACGTTTATAAAATCACCGGTGGAAATTCTAGATTCAGTGGCGTTTAAAAAACACCGCTATAAGTGAAATAAACGCCGCTAATTCTTTTGTGACGTTTAGTACCAAACATCGAAGACGCGGCCGTCGCTATAGCGATGACGTTTTAAAAACGTCATTAGATTAGTATATGAGGCGTTTTTAAAAACACCGCTAAATATGATAAATAGCGGTAAAATGACATCATCAAATATTTAGCGACGTTTTTAAAAACACCGCGATAGATTTTTTCCTATTTTAAAAATATAACCGTTAGCATTGTAGTGGCGTTTGAGAAAACGCCGTTATAGCTCTCTTTTTTTTGTTTGTTTGTTTGTTTTGAGATTTTGCTTATTCTGTTAGATTTATGTAAAGCTTATACACAGTTGCTAATGAAATTATTGCCAACCCAGAATAAATCAACGAATTATACATTATAAGTGGAAGAACAAAGGAATATATACATGAAGATGGAACAGAGAAAAACTTATGCTCAGAAAACGATAATTCAGAAGAAATTTAACCATCTGGAGCTTCACTAGCCTTCACAAATCGACCCTTAACTCGCTTCCTCGTATCTACTCTCGCCTTTCTCTACTCGTACCAGATGTGCTTATCATATCTATTTATGATATGTAAGTATTAAGAAGTTACAAATTTCGATTTTCTATAGTAACTACCTTCGGTATTTCTTCTTCTCTTTGTAATGCTGCATGGCATTGCCTCTGTTTTGCGCAAGCTACTCCATGTCAGCCTTCGTTATTGCTGCTGTTGGGGTCTCGCCTCTCACTAGAACTGAGCTTTCTGTAAACTGGATATCTTTTGAGCCACTATAGCCTTTTGGTTTAATGAAAGCTGAACCTGATGAGGGGTCGTCCTATAGGTAAATTGTTGCCCTCTGGTGTTGCAGGCCCGTGGCTTGCTGTTGGCCTATTTGCATTATTCTGCATCATTAGTAGAACAAATGAATATTCACTGGGCCAATAAAATATGTTAGGAAACAGAATGCAAAATTCCTATCCAAATCAAATCAGAAGAACACTTACTTAACACTACTGATCATACTAGCACATGGTGATCTCTACCCTTCCGTAAGTGTCGCACACTTCAACATGCCATTAACCGTCAATGGGGTCTGCCTGACAAATACTATTCCTCTCATTCCATTATAGTACTCTCAAGTATTGATATCTCTTCGTAATCAAACATGGCAATCATTTTGGTGACCAATTTAATATTCATGAATCACTTTATAAATCTCTCACTAAAGGCTACCAGTAATTGATCATTGTATGTGACACCAGCAATACAACAACCATCTGCACTCACCAGAAAAAAAATTATCAGATTGTGGCTGTGGTTGGTTTCTCCATTGTTCCTTTTAAAAATGGAAGAAGAATTTTGGGAGTAGCAGCTGTTTCTCCCCTTTTAGAATATAATGCTTGGTTACAGAAGTATAAACCTGGGGGAAAAAAAAAAGGCTGACAAATTAAGCCCTAAAAGCAACAGGAATCAACAAATTGTGATGATAATAAACATAGGAGCACAATTGGGTACAATAGAAAATCAAAATTAGTTTCTATTGTTTCCTAGATTCAGCTTTTTAATTTAGTTCACTCATCATTCCTAACCATAGAGTTAAACTTGGATTTTCAGCCATCACAAATATAGTCGATATCCACATATCACCTCCCATGCAGTAAACATATTTAGAATCACAGAGAAAACAATGGAGCATGTCTCCATAACAAGAGATGGCCCTATAATCCTCAAGTACTGCTTCTCATCTCTGTCCTTGAGTTCCTTCACCATCCTTTCAATCTTGTCGTCGGCAACTTTTGGTGCCTGTCAAATATGAGTAGAATTCTTTTGTTTTGTTCAACTTTCTCTAAATTGAACCATTTTAGCCAGAAACACATAATTTCCTCAATTAAAACACTTACCTTTCCATATTGGACGTCTGAAGCTTCTTTGTAGAATTCTGGATCAGCTTCTTTCATTTTATTGTACTCTTTGATGTCAATCTCAATGTTCTTTAACCGTTTCTTGTATGCATTGCAGGATGTTTTCTGATTAAAAACTGTTCAAGCAAGGCAATGTATTTCAGTACATACATATAAGGTATCAAATGTCAATGTTGAATGGTTCAAAGAAGGTGGGGGAAAAAAAAAAAGAAGGTAACTTAAGCTTATCTTTATATTGGAGAATTAAAGAAGTTTTCAACAAAATATCTATTTCCAGCCTTCCAAGCACAATATATGTAAAATAGCTTGAATCCATGAGAATGCAGACATATACTAAGATATGTACTATACCAATAATTCAACAGTGTATTATGCTGTTTATTTGACCATGTAACAACAATTATTCTCTCATTTTATCCAACCAACTAAAAAGTTCTCTTCAAAGAAGATATGGTTCGCTATAGTGCTCGTGCAAGCAAGCGATGAGTTAATCAAAGTTCATGCAGTTCAGGGAAGAATGACATTCTGTTCCCAATCTCCCAGATACAAATTGATAGGACTGCAAATAGAAGCAATTGGTGGAAATGGATCCCTATAGTTAACCCCAAGTAATTGGGACAAAGACTTTTGTTGAATTTAGCTGCATTCCAAAGTTGAAAATGTATGTGCAAATAATATTTAAGAAAATGAATTAAGTTACGCACAACACACAACGTGAATTATATAATTACATAACCAAAAAGAACTAATCATACCATCCCCACCAAACGGAGCAGGCTCTTTTTAACCCCTATTGACTAGCATAACTTCATGCAAATCAGGAACAGCAGCAACTGAATTATGCTAAACCTTAACACCAGTAGCCTGAATTTCTCCTGATAGTGTCTAGAAAGACGTTAGGTAATTCAAGGAAAATTACAACAATGTAGGGCACCTGAATGACATATTATTATCACAGCACAGGGAACTTAAAAAACTTATAATAGAGTCAGTAACCCTACATTTACAAAAATGTGTAGTAGGAAAAATAAATTGGAGAACTCTATGAAAATAGAGGTTAGCCAGCCAAAATTCAGCAAGCACATTTCCAAACAACTGGATAAACGAAGACAATATTTCAATTATGTAATATGCGAAGATAATAGAAAATAGTGCCACTCAGTAAAAACTAAATTCAACCGCTTTCAAGTTACAATTTGGGTAACAAAAGTTTGTAGCAAAGAGGAAACTAAAGCAACCTTTCTTAAGTAAACTTAAAAATTAATACTGATTAAAGAAGGCAACAAGGGAGCACCACCCATGTACAAAAGCAAAAAAAAAAAAAAAAAAAGCAGTAAGTTACCTTGTTCATTTTTATCCATCAGCGCCTTAGCTTCAGCAATTACTCTAAAGCAATAGTCACTACATTGATGATAAGGGTTTGATGCATTTCTGCAATCTGGATGCATTATTCCTTCTTCATTCACATTTTATGCCTCTATATTGCTCTTATTGCCTGAAGAAAGCAATCCAAATATGAAAGAACATTTAGATTGTAAATTTAGGTTCCGTCTCCAAATATCATACATGCATGCATGTGAACACACAATCAATTGAAGCTCAATCTAAAATTTACTCAAACAAACCCATAATCTATATCTTTTTTTTTTTTTTTTTTATCATTTATTTATCAATCCTGCATAAATCCTGGTAGCCTTTAGTGAGACATTTATAAAGGCTACCAGTAATTTATCAATTTCATAAAATCCTGCATCGCTTGCACCATATCCCATTTCCAATGGACTGGATTCATCATGACCCCTTAACCGGCCTAAATTGAAATCCCATATTTGTATAGACAAAGCAACAGCAAGATCTGTGCTGCCGTTCTTGGATTAGAAGTTTAGTACCAAAACAAAAAAAGGTGAAAAGCAAAGATTATGTAACTAAATTTTCCACACTTCAAAACAAACAAAAAGCCACCTCCAAGAGTGAAAAATACCAAATTCCAAAAATGCAAATACTTGACATTGCATTCCCATTGGAAGATCGCAATACATAGGCAACAAAAGTAGCCGCTTCTGGGGTGGCTAAAAATACTAAATTCAAAAACAAAACAAAACAAAAAGAAAAAAAAAAGGCAGAAACTTGACATTGCATTCCCCTCAAAAGATCAATGCACATAGGCAAAAACAGTAGCTTATTTTGGGATGGCTATCATGCCAACTTCTACTGGCTCCATAATTGAACTCAATTGACTATAATTTTATACAAAAAGCAGGCTGCAAGTATATAGCGATCCTGGTTTTACTCCGACCTTTATTGTGTTCTGGACTCAGGTTCCGTAATTGTTTACTGTTGTCTATGTCTTGTTTCCTCCCTTTAATTCTTTGAATTTGAGTTTTGAGACTGGTTGGGCGAGTTTGGAATAGGTTGGTTGTCTTTTGGTACAAATAGTAGTTGCCCAGATTTTGGCTTCTTCGCTCGAGCGAGGCTTCTTGCGCTCGAACGTGCGTCTGCGTTGGGTGGCAGACTTGAAGCTTTGCATTCTACGCTCGAGCGACACTTCCTTCGCTCGAGCAAGGCGACCTTTTTGTGTCTGGTCGCTCGAGCGAGAACTCCTTCGCTCGAGCGAGCCTGTGTATATCAGTTCGCAGCAGTGATGTTTTACATCACTTTTTGATTTCCTTTCTTCCCCAAAACCCTAATCCGGCTGTCTCTCTCTCTAAAACTCACCTTCTCTCCAAGATTTCATCTACATTCATTGAGTTCTTGACCCTAGTGTCTTTGAAAATAAGGTAGAGGGCTTCAAGAGCTTCATGTTGATCCAAGTAAGGGTTGATATCGTCATCTTTGGAATTTTGATCTTGCTTGTTCGTCTTCTACACTTGAGGTAGGGAATTTCTACACTCTAATATGGTTTTTAGCTTAGTTATTTGCTATTGTATATAGATGATGAGATATGATTGTGGTTTGGACAAATCTAGGATTTGGGTGTGAAATGAAAAGGAGGGTTATTGATGAAATTGGCATAAGTGGGCTTGAGGTTTGGATACAAGGTTGTATTGTGCCAAAATAGTTGATTTTGGTGTTTGGGTTAATATTTGGGAAGAGGGGGATTTTGCCCTAATTTTGATTAAATTATTATTTTGCATAAATAATTGAAATTAACATTGAAAATGTGAAACTGGAAGGTTGTGGTTATAAATGGTGATATTGGATATGTATTATCTCACCTATGTAAGTTTTGAATAAACTATTTATTTTGAAATTTAACATCTCTTTAGAAATAATTGTATTGGGCTATCGGTGAAGGATAGTTATGATTGTTGTAGAAATTGCATGAGGATTAGGCGATTTAATGCTAATCCATTGTTGATGTCATTGAATATGACCATGTTATAAATATATTGTATATGTATGTTTATTAGGAGGAGAAAGGGGATGTACTCCATATGTGATTATGTTTATAAATACATTGCATATGTATATTTGTTTGGGAGGAGAAAGGAGATGGACTCCATTTAAAGCAAGTTGGCCGGAGTGTCTTGGGTGAAAGACCCAAAATTTCATATATAAATGGGTGTCGGTTCCTTCGGACGAAATATCCGTAAAATGGCAGGTTTGAAGTGTTTATGTGTATTTTTGCATTGTGGGAAAACCATTGAGTTGTAGTCTCATTTTGGTTGTTGAAACATAATGAATTTAACTCATGAATTGAGTAGCATATTGAACTTGAAATGAATTGAACGAAAATGGAAATGAGGTTTGGTCTTAGTGGCATATGAATATGCAGGCCTTGTGGATACTTCCGTATCGGTATTGTTTATGTACGTGGTATTTATACCTTTGTTAAACCTCATGTATTATGTTAGATTATTTTTACTGGGCTGTTAACTCACCCTATACGGGAATATCATTTTCAGGTGTAGGCGAGGTGTTACCTCCAAAGCAATAGCATGGATGGACTCACGGGAAGCAAGAGCTTCTTATTTATGCTTTATGTGTGTATGTTTGTCATTTGTAAAGCCAAGGGCTTAAGTTGTAATGAGCGAGACTCAATTTGTGTAACCAAGCAATGACTTGGAAAGATGTAAACCTACATGACATATAACTGGTTGTTAAACAGTGAACTCTGATATATGAAAGCATGTTGTTTCTCATATTTATTCCGTATATGAGCTATCTTTATTGTATTATTTTAGGGGCGTTACAAAGTATGATGACAAGGTTTACATAATTAACAATGTGAAAGTATTCAAATAATTCGTTGTCTTACCAGCAAAACCTTGTACCATTGTCATTACCCACTCAGCTACTTACTGCATCGACCAAAGGGAAAAATTGTTCACCATTTTTAGCCTCTGCCACTTGCACTATGTTTGGATATTTGGTTTGTAGAAAGAAAAGAAATAGGAAGGGAAAAGTGAACAAAATTTAGCTTCTACATCATCATATACTTTTTCCCTTCTCTTTTTTCTTTCCCTCCACAAATCTAAAATCTAAGCACAGCCCTAGGGGCATTTTGAGTCTTAAAGATTAGGAAATCTAATAGACAGAGCATTTTAATGCTTGAAATAGAATATATATTACCTTATCCCTAAAAATTTTCACAAGTACCTTCTATATCTGTTCGAGATATTTGTGTTCCATTTGCTTTTAGTTCTTTAAAAGCTCAACCAAGTAACAATTAATTAAATGCTATAAAATGAAATTAAAGACACCCAATCAGAGTAACCAGAAAATGTATCTACACCTAGACATGGAAATTTTGTATTCATTTTCAATGCTAACTTTGACAGAGCACCCTTTGAATTTTGGAAGCACAACCTCTAGGAACCCTAAATCATCTTACAGCGTCACCTTTCAAAACGAAGCGTTAAAATCTCACTCAGCCAAATATATATATATATATATATATGGGAATGCGTTGGTGTTTCCCTTTTTTTCATCCTAGTTATTGACACGGGAAGGAATCAAAATATATCAAGCTTATACTTTACCATATTTAATTTCACTTGCAAAATGCTACAAATGCAGTTCCTGAATAGATTGGCCAATGGATGTCCTAAAATTGAATATGCGTTGGCAATTAAGCATGTTATGATAAAAAATTGTTCAGTTCCCTGCATCACTTCTCTTTAAACATCAATAATTACTAGTTATGCATTCAAACGAATATCTTATGAAAATTTCAAATCCATATGTTGACAAGGGAATCACATTAAAATATATGAAACTTTGAATCAAACACTGACAATAAAAAGCATTGGCATACCAGATGATTGCGGCATTGGGACCACATAAGCCCCAAATGCTCTATCACCTTTCATGGGGATATCGGACTTGTTAAACTCGACAGCAAATTGAGGTTTGGCTTTTAGGCCACCACTCTTAATCAATCAGATAAATCTCAAGAATGTTTCTTCAGGAACTCCGAGTGATCCCACATTTAGTTCAATCGTATCAAATCCCAATTGTTTACACACTCCTAAAACAACAAAAATAAGAGAGACTATTATTGTGAAGAATTGCGACACTTGCTTTCTTTTCTTGTTGATAAATGAAAAGTGCTTTAATACACTATTGCAGAGAAATTTTCTTTCACACCTCTATGTATGTAGTCTTTGAAAGCAAATGGACCTTTATGAAGCAAATGTTCAGCCCAGTAGCCAGTACTGACATATACATTGTATTTGTGGGCCATGTTTGTCACTTCCTTGATGTAAGCTTTTGGCATCAAACTATGAGAGCCTCCAGAAAACTTTAACCCATGACAAAATCTCAACATAGCACAACATAGTTAGGACACCCAGTCAATCATGTCACCTTCTGCGACCATCCAACTGTACGATACAAATCTTGCTACAACAATCAAGGTGCTCCAAACCCATATTTTGTCAAATACTAACACAGTCCATAATAGTAGGTCAACAACTGGTCGTATACCAGGAAAGAGATCTGTTGCATATTAGCCATCTCTCCTCACCAGTAGAACCGATGTAGCAAGTACGTAACTATTAATTTTTTGGATTGATAAGTAAGTAACCAGAAAAATTACTAAGCAACATAATCCATATACGGATATACAATTAATTTGGATATGAAGATTTAGTAGAATTTTATGAGATTTATTTTCGCAAAGTCTTTATAAATTAGAGCCTCAAGACAAGAATCCAAGAATAGGGCTAATTTTTCAAGTGGGAATCAAATTTAAAAATAGAAAATAACCACCTTCATGTGAATTCCATGCAATTAGAGAATTATCTTTCAGGAACTAGGCTAAACTACAGAGAATAGAAGTTTGGTGACAGGTGAAAAGAAACAAAATGGTTTGGTAAGGCTTTTTTGGCTATGAAAGAAAAGAGAAAGAGATGCATCCAAAACAAATTTTTTTTAAAAAACAAATTTTTACCCAAAAAAATAAAAATAAAAATAAAAATAAATATGAACATAACCTAGTTCAGAAATCAGGGAAAAAAACAAAAACAAAAACAACAACTTGCCCAAAATTTCTCACTCCAAAACCCAGGAAAAAAAGGGGCAAAAAATAGAAATCTAACAAAGAACAAGAAAGGGAGAACTTCAACTTGAGCTTGGCATATAAACAAACATGTAATATACACAAATGAATCCAAATATACATACACACAAGATTTGAAGGTAGAGAAAGTGAAGAGATTGGAGATCTGTACCTCAAGCTAAAAAGAATTTGGAAAAAGGAAAGTAAATGTATATATGGGATTGTGAATGGGTAAGTGTATATTCAGAGATCTTTCAACTTTTTCAACATAACAGATCAGAAAAGGATGTGTTCAGACACAAATCAACTCCTCCTCCTCTCTCTCTCTCTCTCTCTCTCTCTCTCACATCCGGACTCATCCTTTTCTTCTTTTCTTCACTCTCTGCTTCGTTGAACTAGATTTAAGTCTTTGCTTACAATTTAAATTTCAATAACCAAATCGAGAGAGGCGGGAAGGAAGAGCTTGAGAGAGAGAGAGAGAGAGAGAAATCGATACCTCACTGGTGCAGATGGCGGTGGCGGTAGCGGTGCAGATGGTGGTGGCGGTGGAGCTTCGAAATCGAATTCGAATTCGAAATCGAAATCAGAGATTCAGATGAAATCGAAATCAGAGAAATCGAACCGGTGCAGACGGTGGAGCTTCGAAATCGAAATCGCTCTAAATCTCAAATATGAATCTGTGAGAATGATAAGGGTTTAGAGAGGATTGAGAGAGATGTGAGATTTAAAGGAGTGAGGATTCAAAATAAGGGTTTACAAAAGCTTTAACAATTATTCTCAGATTCAAAATAGGCTTCGAAATTGAGAGAGAGAAATCACCGAAACATAGAGAACTTCGAAATCAAAATCGAAATCGCCAAGATGAATCACCGAGATTTTATCATTCTGAGATGAATCAGCGAGAGATGAATCGATCCTTTGAGAGGGTTTAGAGAGAGAGAGAGAGAGAGAACGAGAGACTGGAGTAAGAGATTAGGGCTACAAAATGTATTATATTTGATTTCCCTCAGTGTATTCACCAGCTCGCCCATTTGAGAGAGAGAGGGGACTTTTGGAGGCGCTTTTAAATGCCTTCCGTTAATGAAACGGTGCCCATTTTAATTTTAAAAAAAAGTTGGCGTTTAAAAAACGTTGTTAGATATTATAAAATGTGACGTTTAATAAAACGTCATTAAATATTATAAAATGTCACGTTTAATAAAACGTCGTTAAATAAACGTTGCCAAAACTCATATTTCCTGTAGTGAATTACTTTTTAATGTTGCAAAATTCATCATTAATATGTAAATATCTTTTTAAAATTACACTGAAATGAAATTCTTCCAAAATTAAACTCATTGTTTTCATATTATTTCATGTAAATTACATTATATACCCCTACACTTTACACCAATTTCATTTTAGCTTCTCATTTTTCAATTATTTATTCTAAAAAATTTATAGTTTTAAAAAGATAGGGATGTTTTTGACATGGTGAATTGTGTACTGAACAACATATAAACTTTAAAATCATTTAATGTAACGCCCCCAAAATAATTGACATAAAGATTGGTCTAATTAATTCATTTAGCCTCTGTTTGGCAAGATGGTTTTCAGGCTTTTTTGGCTATTTTAGCCACAAAAAACAAAATAGGCTATTTTAGCCATAACAAACAAAACATCACATCCAACCTATAATCATTACATTCTTCTCTCACAAAAAAAGTCAAAAAAGCCAAAAAGCCAAAAAGCCCTTCCCAAACCAAGCTTTTTAGCCCAGGCTAAAATAGCCAAAAAAGCCAAAAAGCCAACCTACTTCCCAAACCAAGCCTTAAACATAAAAACTCAACACAAGTGATCATATCTATTAGGGGTGAGCAGCGGATATACCGATCC
Organism: Camellia sinensis; assembly: GCF_055761805.1. NCBI lineage: Eukaryota > Viridiplantae > Streptophyta > Magnoliopsida > Ericales > Theaceae > Camellia > Camellia sinensis. The sequence continues at coordinate 71,035,234 of NC_138972.1, forward strand.
GTCAAAATCGACTGAACCGAATCGATCCGCCGCATTTTGGACGGATGTGTGATGACGAGCGGACGGTTGCGGATTGATTTTCTCCAATCCGCCAATCTGGCGGACGGATGGCGGATTTGAGATTCCTTTGGCCGCAATTGAACCGCCAAATCGCGAGCACCCCTAGTAATTTATAAGATTTTTTGTTTTCAGTTTATTTAAATATTCTGTTTGTGTTTTCAATTAAAAAAGAGTTTAAATATTCCGTTGAAATTTTTTTTTCAACTTGAATATCTTTTTTGAATTGAAAAAAATAAACGTATTATTTATCTATATTTTTTGGTTTTTAAATCTATCTCTAAAAATAATAAATAGAAAATATGATATATGCTGGTTAGTTTTTATTTTCAAAAACAGATATAAATGTAACAATACATAGACATACAATCTCTACTACTGCTCTGTTCATGGTTTTGATGGTTTGAATTGTTTTTATATTTTAAGAACCACAGATTGTAATACTTTATATGGATGAGGCATGCTGTGATTATAGTATGTGGATGAGGCATGCAGTGATTGTGATATTCTAAAATTTCAAACTTTCTTGCTTTGGATGAGGCATGCAGTGATTGTAATATTTTTTTAAGTCATTGACTGCAATACTTTCTTTTTTTTCTTTTTTAAGGAAGTGCACAAGTTGAATTATGTTAAAAATTTATAAAATTTTAAACCGCCAAACCGATTCGCATCAATCCGCCAAACCGCTCAATCCACATCCGCCGAATTGGCGGACGGATACGGATTGATTTTCTCCAATCCGCCAATCTGACGGACGGATGGCGGATTAGAGGTTCTGTGGCTGCAACCGACCCGCGCCCACTCCTAATATCTATAACGATTCTGGTTCCAACCCGATACCTTATTGCTTTTGGACCTGCAAAGCCGTGTATTTAACTGTGGTTCAACTCATTTCCATTTTCTTGTTGTTTTCCTCCTTGTTGTTTGTTGAGTTTGTCTTTTGGGAGTTTTGATTGTATTTGAAACAAGTTGGAAAGTTAGTTTTTCAAAGTATTGTTGCCCAAATTTTTTTCTATTCGCTCAAGCAATGCTTCTTGAGCTCGAGCGTTCTTTTATAGTCTATAAAACTACTGAGAGTTTGAAATCTACTCTCGAGCAACGCTTCTTGCATTCGAGCGAACTTTTACATGTCTGAACTACTATGAGGGGGCCATTGTACACTCGAACGGTGGTTTTGGTTGCTCGAGCAGTGTTTTGGTCACTCGAGCGATCTGTGCATGTATTAGTCGGAGAGACAGCCTTTTTCAGTCATTTTTTCATCTCTTTCTCTCTCTAAAACATTTCAAACCCTAGATCTACTCTCTCTCTCTCTCTACTGCTTGTACTTTTGCACTAAATACTCTCAATTTGTGCATTTCCTCACCCTAGTCCTTTGGAGTAAAAGATGGAGCATGTCGAGGGCTTTGTTCTAATCGGAGAAATTGGTGTTTTTGACTCCATCAAGTGTTGGAACAATCTTCTGTGTAAATAAAATAAATTGAAACTAAATCAAACAAAACAAAATAAATAACTTACAGAATTTATTTTATCGAACCGAATGGAAAAATAAAAGACCAAGTCGAGTATGTGGCACTCTGTCCTTCAGACAGATTCGCCCCGCTACGGTGCTTACGGTTAAGTGGCGTCTATCTTCCAAGATACAATGATCTTCACAAATTTGTAGTGGCACTCCAAACAAATTTGTCCGGCGAACTAGAAACTTGTGTTCTAATACTCTCTTTAATTTTCTCTAACACTAGAATAAAGAATAAAATGCAAAGGAGAAATATGGACTGCAAAAATGAATATTTTCTGACTGTTTTTTGGATACCAAGACTTCTGGAATAGATCTGAATTTATAGGCAAAAATTCTGTCCCGAACAGGTACATACAAGAAGTGAGCAGGTGTGAAACAGAGTTGAACAGATGCAATTTGAATTCAGACAGATCTGCAGCCAATATTCTGAATCTGTTCGGCTCTGTAACTGCTGGGCAGTTATTAACACTGTTCAAACAGTTTAAAATGCAGAATTCGAACTGGAAGAGGCATAAAACATAGACAGAAAAATTTAAATTCAATTTTGAATTAAATTAAATTTTCCTGCAATAATTTTTTGAAAAAATTCAAAAGAATTTTGTCCAAAAAATTAATATAAGAACCGACCCGATCCACAACCCACACCCATGCTGAGGCTCGGCCGGACGGCGGCGGCGCGCGCGAGCGTGTGTAGTGGTTTGGGCTAAGGTTCATTTTGTCTATAACTCCTCCCCTCTACAAACTTAGGGTGCCCCTTGGGGCCCAACCCAAGTATTGTACTCTAGAGCTTATATACATATACAAGCTCTCTTAAAGTTTCAATGTGGGACAACCCAATTTCAAGGAAACCTACATTTAATTCTTTAAATGTCCAATTTCACGAACCCGAAAATGACGTCAACTTCCCATTCACTCATAAATGGTTTTGATGAACCGTCTTCACCGTGTGACTTGCCATGCGGCAAGGAACAGTTCACCTTTTCGGACCCATTCCAAATGACGTTTAGGGTCCACTCAATTTTGGGCTCAAAGTTGGCCCAAAATAAGCCTTATAAACCAAATTTTCCAACAATCCCTCACATGAATGGAATTTGACGAAGAGAAAATGCAACAACATGATCAAATTACAGAGAGTACAGAAATTGAAAATATTCTGCAAAGGATAGGTAGCTTTTGGCTTTGAACTTTCCCTTGTGAAACACTCTTGGATTTACTAGTTAACAAGTGAACATGATGTCTTGAACTGTTCAGCCGTTTGTGTAAACCAAGACAATAGAACTCACACAGTATATTCCCAGACATAGTTTAGTTTTCACTATTGTGTTCATTTTGGCCCTGAACAACTTGGTCTCTCATGAGTGCTCTAAAGACTTGTAGCCCTTCACAATTCTCATAGAATCGGCCCAGTTCACACTCACATAGGTGATTCTTATAAAGATTATCCTGCCATACTCCACTAGGTTTACCTAGATATAAGAATCATTAAAAGTATTACTTAACTTAAAATGTTGCAGACATCGCTATTTCATCATAGAAATGGGTACGAGTTTGACTCCCCAGTGATCTTTCTGAGTCATACACAACTCAGTTGTCCCTTTGAACCTAGATCTTGGTTTCTCTAGTCAACTAGGTTGGGTTGCTATTGTAGTAACTCTTATTTAATAGGCTTAAGTCCCATTCCCCTCGATGAATTCTCAACTAACTCTCTTGTTAACCCTTTGGTTAGTGGGTTTGCTATGTTGTCTTTAGATTTCACATATTCAATGGAAATAATTCCATTAGAGAGTAGTTGTCTCATGGTGTTATGTCGACGACGAATGTGTCGTGACTTACCGTTATACATATGACTCTGTGCTCTACCTATTGCTGATTGACTATCACAATGTATGCATATAGCAGGCACCGATTTTGGCCATATTGGAATATCTTCAAGGAAGTGGCGAAGCCATTCTGCCTCTTCCCCAGCTTTGTCTAAAGCTATGAATTCTGATTCCATAGTAGACCTAGCAATGCAAGTTTGTTTGGAAGATTTCCAAGATACAGCCGCTCCACCAAGCGTAAAGACATACCCACTGGTGAACTTTGTGTCTCTAGTATCTGATATCCAGTTTGCATCACAGTATCCTTCAAGTATTGCTGGATATCTAGTATAATTAAGCCCAACGTTACGAGTAAATCGGAGATATCTTAGAACCTTTATAATTGCTTTCCAGTGTTCTACTCTCAGATTACTCGTATATCTACTTAATTTACTTACTACATAAGCTATATCTGGACAAGTGCAATTCATCAAGTACATTAAGCTTCCAATAATTTGGACATACTCTAATTGAGAAATACTTTCCTGTACATTCTTAGAAAGAAACAAATTAACATCCACAGATGTTCTAACAAGATGATCATTATCTTTGCTAAATTTGTCAAGTATTTTCTCAATGTAATGAGATTGTGACAAAGCATAACCTTATGATGTTTTGGTAATTTTCGTACCAAGAATTACATCAGCAATGCCCATGTCTTTCATGTTAAAATGCTTATTCAACATTTTCTTGGTAGTTTTAATCATATCATTGTTACTACTTATGATGAACACATCATCTACATAAAGACATACAATGACATAACCTTTGTTTGTGTTTTTAATATAAACACATTTGTCACACTCATTAATTTTAAATCCATTTGACATCATTGCCTTGTCAAATTTCTCATGTCATTGCTTTGGCACTTGTTTTAAACCATATAATGATTTAACTAATTTACACACTTTCTTTTCTTTTCCTGGAACAGAAAACCCTTCTGGTTGTTCCATGTAAATTTCTTCATCTAACTCACCATTTAAGAAAGCAGTTTTCACATCCATTTGATGAATTTCTAAATTGTACAAAGACGCAATAGCAATTAACATTCTAATGGATGTTATTCTAGTAACTGGTGAGTATGTGTCAAAGTAATCAAGACCTTCTTTTTGTCTATACCCTTTGACCACAAGTCTTGCCTAGTATTTGTCAATTGATCCATCCGCTTTCATTTTTCTTTTGAAAATCCACTTGTACCCAAGAGGTTTACAACTTGGTGGCAAATCCACCAATTCCCAAGTGTGATTTTGCAAGATAGATTCAACTTCATAATTGACAACTTCTTTCCATAAAGGAGCTCAGGACTGGACATAGCCTCTTTAAAAGTTAAAGGCTTATTTTCTAACAAATATATTAGAAAATCTGAACCAAAAGATTTTGAGATTCTAGCACGTTTACTACGCCTAGGTTCCTCTTCCTCATTTTGTTATAACTCTTGCTCTTGATCACGTCCTTGATCATTACTAGTAATAGCATCAAAAGATCTTTTATTAGTACTAGCCTCTTGTCCAGTCTTATTTAGAAATACATGTTCAAAGAATGATGCATTCCGAGACTCAATAATAGTATTTACATACATTTCGGTATGTTCTGATTTATAAATCAAAAACCAATATGCACTACATAACTAATGAAAATGCAATCAATGGTCTTAGGACCTATGTTAGTTTTTTTAGGATTAGGAATAGTCACTTTAGCCAAACACCCCCACACTTTTAAGTATTTGTAGGATGGTACTCTTCCATGCCACAATTCATAAGGTGTTTGATTTACTTTTTTTCGGGGCACTTTATTTAAAATATAATTTGCAGAAAGTATTGCTTCCCCCCACAAGTTCTGAGGTAATCCAAAACTTATCAACATGGCATTTATCATTTCTTTTAAAGTCCTATTTTTCCTTTTAGCAATTCTATTTTGCTGAGGTGAGTAAGGAGCGATGGTTTGATGGATTATTCCATGTTCCTTACAAAACTCACCAAAAGGTGATTCATATTCACCACTTCTATCACTTTTTAGTTTTTTGATTTTCTTACCAAGTTGATTTTTAACTTCATTCTTATATTGAATGAAAGTTTGCAAAGCTTCGTCATTGGTTCGAATTAAATAAACATAACTATATCTAGTATAGTCATCTATAAAAGTGATAAAGTACTTTTTCCCACCTCCTGTTTGAATTGATTTAAAATCACAAATTTCACTATAAATTAATTCAAGTGGTTCCGAACTTCTTTCAATTGAAGGAAAAGGAGTTTTGGATAATTTTACCTTAACGCAAATTTCATATTTATGATTTGAATCAATGTCAAATTTTGGTAAACATTTCATATTAATTAATCTTCACAAAGATCTGTAGACGTCCCCGAACGCCCCGGGAGGGTGAGTCCCGTTCTGTTCATTTGGGGTTACTACAGCTCGGACTCTCAAAGTGTCACGGTTCTTAATCTGAACCAAAGAGTCCAAATCCGGCAAATCGTTTTGAGAAACAGATTTTTGAAAAGAAGTGCCAAACATGGACTGCTTTGCCAGATACAGAGTCGCCACCTAAATATTTTATGGGGGAATTTAGAAAACCCTGACTCGGTGCCAAAGGCCACGTGTCTGTCATCACCAAAGTTGCCTCGGCTCGGGAACTTGGGTACGATTGGGGAAGGTCACTTCGTGAGCACCCCCGCTCGCCCGATCAAAGATCGGCCTCTACTAACCATGATATCTATTTTTGAAAACATTGTGTATTCTTATTCCGGTTATTAGCCTAGAATTACTATGTGATGCGCACAGCATACAAGTATAGACTGGATCGCCTGAATTGGAACAAAACATTTCATGTTTGTGGTTTGAAAATGGTTTGATGGTGCTACCCGCAAGTAGGCTAAGACGTGGATTTGCCACCCTCGAGTGGGCTTAGAAAACATGATTTTGCCACTATCTAGTGGGCTTAAAACACACATTTGATGAATTGTTTCAATCTAAATAACCCAACCTTCACCCACAGGCATTCAGGCAGTTATATTACATAAGCAATTAGCCTCATGGTAAGCATGCTATCATGGCAGTCACTCACACACATGCAAGGATGCTAAAGCATAAAAACTTACCGAGTACTCCAAGCCAAAACAGAAGCTAATTAGAAATCCATGCATGATCCTAATTATACAGAAATGCCTAATGCAACACATGCAAAATGCAACTAAGATAGGCTCGGCTATTCTAAACATGGCATATGAAATGCTACAGCTAACATGTATTCAACTTGGAATTGAAAATAAAATGCAGTTAGTATGATGCGCCGAGCCCAGTGCATGCAAAACAGATGAATGAATGCAAACATGCTATCATACTGTATGCTAATTGAAACATGCCCTAATCTAACCATCATAAGCGGGTAAATAAAAGGGAGAAAGACGTGGGGTTGGAAGACATGCATCACACACACGCACACTTATTACAACATTGCCCTCGCACAGAGGGTCCGAATAAATAATATACAGTCCCAAATGAATAAATAATACAGTCCCGAATGAATACAAAGATCCTAATTAATTTACAAATTAATCTAAGAAAGCTATAAACTGGCATGTAAGCCAGGGACTGCCTCGACTCTGATGAATGATGTATGTTTGGGCTACCTTGCGCGGAAATCCATTGGGATGCCCCAATTAGCCTCTGTTTTGCAATTATTCTTGGAAAGCGCGCCAAGCTCCGGAAGGTTGCTAATTCTTGATTTGCTGCAACAGAGAGTAGGAAAGGGGCATAGCAATGTATTTTCACATATGTATGCATGTCTCGATCCTCGTGCCACCAATCACGCATCTCGATGCATGATGGCCGAGGAGTCGAATTGTGCAACTCAATATAGAATGAATGCACATGAAAACACAACAAAACCTAGACTCCATCATGGATAATCCGGAGTGTCGGCGACTGGGATTTGAGACACGTTCCGTCACTCGGAGTACGAAACGTACCTCGTTTCCCGTGCTTGGGCTAACCCCTATCCCAAGTACGATGCAATATGCATGATATGCATGAATACAACTAACATACAGCCTAGCATGCACAATGCTATGAGATGGCATACACAATGCACGAGATAACATGGCATACACAATGCGCTAACATGTAACCTAGCATACGCAATGCTATGGAATGAAATGGCATACACAATGCATAAATGGACTTACACTAACACAAGTGGACCTCAGCCACACTCACATAAGAGGCCATAAGATGAAAATGAGACTCTCGAAGTACATGCACGCATGCACGCAAACCGAGGACCGAACCTAAGGCACACATGCCACTCTAACAAGACATGGCAAGGCATGGAATATGATATGCAAACATGCAAATTTCAGTAGCTAAACATGATGCAAAACAGCCCCGAATCAAGGAAATAGGGCACCCGATGCATGAAATGGTCCCGAAATGCGAAATTAAGCACATGAAATGACCTACAGCTATACAAAGCATGCATTATTTGGATATGAAATGTAAAGAAAGAACCAAGGAAGTTCCACAACAAGCATTTTTACAGTTTATAGCAGGGCCAAAAAATGAATGCAAATAGGGCTAAACTAGCATGCAAAAATGGCCCTAAATGTGAGATAAAGAAGCAAGTCACAGCCTCAGGCCTCAAACAGATGAGGGCCCTTCAACAATATTGAAGAGAGGCCCAAAATATGATATTTCACAGTTTACAACAAACCACAAAAACAAACACAAGTATGGCTAAGCTCTCATGCAAGAAATGGGTCAAAAGTGGGACAAAGAAGCAAGTGAAGGCTTCTGGCCTCAAACACAGAGGGGCCCTTCAACAATGTTGGAGAGGGGCCAAAAATATTGCATTTTACAGTTGGTGGCCAGACCCAAAACAGTATATATGTAAGCCAAAAATACTATGCAAAATATGGCCAAAAAAGAGAGATATAACACAAAGTATAAAAAGGATGCCTCAAACAGAAAAAGACCCTTGATCAAATATGAAGAGGGGGTCAAAATAAGGTCACTTACAGTTCGGACCTCAGCCCAAAAACAGAAGCACAATAGGCTAACAAATCATGCAAAAATGAGGCCAAAAGAGAGATATAAAGGCAAGTGCAAGATAGAAGCCTCAAACAGCAATGAGACCTCAACAATGTTGAAGAAGGGCTCAAAATAGGCCACTTTACAGTTTATGACATGCCTCAAAACAATTTATACATAGGCCAAAAATACTACACAAGATAATGGCATACAAGAGGGATAATGAAGCAAGTGCAACAAGGAAGCCTCAAACAGTGAGAGGCCCTTAAACAAAAGTGAAAAGGAGCTCAAAATAAGCCTAGTTCCAGTTAGGGTCGGAGCCCAAAACAGCAAGCACAAGGAGCTAGAATAGCATACAAAATATGGACCAAAAAGAGGGGAATGAAACTTACCCTTGAAGACTAGTCTTTGGCACCCTTTTGGCTTGAGATGCAGCACTCCTAGGCCTTGAAGAACAACCTCCAGCTGCTGGAATGGAGGATGGAAGGGTGGGGCTATGGGTTGGTGAAGAAATGGGTGTAGGATTAAGGGTGTGGAGCTTGAAAATGTAGAGAGAAAGAGAGATACAAGGCAAGAGGCTTGGGGGGATTTTTTGTAACCCTAAATCAGCAGCTGGAGCTGCTGATATATAGGCAAGAAAAGGGGGAAAAAAGGGGGGAAAAATGGAGGGAAAATGGATCAAGTTTTCCTCCCAAATGCAGCCCCCCGGATACAGAATCTGGGGGGAAAATGAATACACAGCTGCACTGTACTGGGTGTGAGGATCATGACCGGCCAGCTATTGGAGATCCAGGTGGCCGGTCGGCTACATCCCATGGTCGGTCGGCTAGGGTTCAAAAGGGTCAAGAAAGATTAATGGCCGACCATGCCAAAAAGGGAGCCTCTGATGTGTGCACAACACAACCCTGTGGTCAAAATCTTGGAAATGTGAACCAGGAGAGAGAACAACCCACTTTTCAAAGGGGTTCAAAAGGGTCAACAACAATTACTAGCCGGCCACCAAATATTGGTGGCCTCCCAGGTGTGTACAACACAAATATGTGGTTTGGGGTGCAAGAAAGTAACCCAAGGGTGTTCAACATTGGCTTTGAAGTGGTGGAAATCGGGCGACGGAGGGCGATGAAGGGATAAAGTTGGCTGACAGAACAATTACTGGCCTCTCACCCTACTACGACCTTTCTACTGATAAAACAGAGGTCCCTGCCAAAAATGAGCTCAAACCGATGCAAAATGAAGGTTCGGGGGCCGAAACGCACAGTTCGGGGCCCCAAAAATTGACTGTTAGGCACCGGGAGTGGTGTTCAACCACGAAGTTGGTTTATGGAGCCTCAGTGTCCCTCAAAAGGGAGCAAATAAGATGTATGCCAAAAATCGAGACAAACGGAGGTGGTTAAGCGGTCTCGAACCGAGGCACACGGCCAACGGCTCCGAAAATTGAGAAACCGGACCCCAAACGGGCAAAATGACCTACGACCACGAAACATAGCCCATGGCCACTGAGAGATGATCTACGAGACCTCTCCCTCCCTTCAGGAAGAGAAACAGAGAAAATCGAGCCTGGTTCACAAACCGAGGCTAGGTGTGAAAGAGTCCGAAAGTTCGAAGGCAAAGCTCGCAGCCAAGACTCCGCGACTTCTGAACGAGCACGATATACAAGATCACCAAGCGCTCAATCGGTGACGTCTGATTCTTAAGGTCGGTCAAAAATGGGGTGTCTACATTTGCCTCTCTTTGACAGAACTCGGAAGTCATAAGTGACGGGAGTGAATGTCAAAGCCCAGAGACGACCCATTTTTGACAAGGTCGAAGACTTAGACAAACATACTGGATAACAAAGAAATGTGCCCGCAGGTATGCCCGCAGGCAGGGGACAAAATGCAAAATGATATGCACAAAAATTTTTGAAGATTGGACTTATACGCTACGCGAAGCCGGTTTGAAGATTGGACTTATACGCTACGCGAAGCCGGTTTGATAATTGGACTTATACGCTACGCGAAGCCGGTTTGATAATTGGACTTATAAGCTACGCGAAGCCGGTTTGAAGATTGGACTTATACGCTACGCGAAGCCGGACATCACTCATGATCATGCAGATGCAGCAAGCTGTAATGAAGCAAGTATTCGCAAATAGATGCAACAGTTTTAAGCAAGAATGCAAAGCAACAACAATATTTCATGCGATTAGGAATGCAGCGAATCATTCAACTTTCGTTGAGTCTCACACAGAGAAGATACGATACCTGCGCGATTCGTCTGGTCGCACCAGCCTCAAATGAACCGTACATACAATATCGTGCCTGCAAAAGAAAGAAACTCAACAAGCACAGCATATTTAACAACATATGTTCAATGCGATATCAAATGCAGACAAACACGGTACCGATGGAAAAGTGCATCGCAACGCGGGAAGAAACGCGAGTGACAACACGAGTTTAAGCATGGAGGCTAAGTGATACCAAGAATTCGTGCATAACGATGCAAACATGTGTATGAGAATGCAAGTTATGTGCATGATAATGCAGAACAAACGTAAACCATGGCGTATGTTTGTCACAAAACAACGAGCAAGGGAATGCGCGTTTCGGAGAGGGCGACCCGATCGCGGCCTCTGGTTCACCTCCCGGGGAGGTTGTAATATGTTCAAAAAGGATACATCTCACTTTCGATGAGTGATGATGACAGACGCACTGCAAGTTGGAGTTGACGTTCCGGCGGAGCGATTTCGCGACGGAAAGTGCACATTTCTTGTACTTTTTCAGGTCCCGGGGACTTCGATCTTCCTCAAAATTTGTAGGGACCTAGGTGAGCCTCTTGGGAACACCACCGGCTAGTTTTATGGCAAGGGGGAGGCCACCGGCCGGTTTTTGAAAAAGTAACAGTCGGTCGGCTAGGAAATCTGGCCGGTCGGCCACTTTGCCCAGATCCGGGGCAATTTTGTCTTTTCGGCCTCTTTTCTTTAAATACAACCATCCAATCACTTCGGGCTCATAAGTGCAGCACCGAAATTGTCTCCTTTACCTTCCCAAACCCTTTTCTCTCTCAGATCTGCGCTCCATACGCGTTTTCCAACGCCCTACGCAAGTTATTTTCGCGAAATCTTTCGGTTTTAAACACTTTGAACCGATTAAATTTTGATTTCGGGGCTTCTTTTCTCATTTTCGCCACTTGAGGTGAGTTTGTCTCAACATTTGGAAGATTTTCTCGGGAGTTGACTTTTGTTGACTTTTTCATTTTCCGAGAGTTGACTTTTGTTGACTTTTTCCAATTTTGGCTCATTTTTGCTCATTTTCGCTCTTTTTTGCAGATTTCTTGAAATGGCGGGTCACTTCCCCCACGGCGGAGGTTCTCCAGGCGCCGAAGGCGAGCCTGACATTATGTCTTTGCATCCGAGGGTTCGCCCCTTTATCCCTGAGAGGTACGCCCCACCCGTACATGTTCTTCCGCGGGCTGTTTTCTACCATTTCACTGCCTTTGACAAGCGAGCACTCGGGGATCTCCTTCTGCAAGAGCCAGAGTATCACCTCTCTCATGAGGCACGAGAGGTATTTATTCCGTTCTTACCTTTTCCGCAGCATATTATGAAATTTTCATGCGTTTTGTTTGCATTCTGAACACACGGTTCAATCACTTGAATTCCTGAACACTCAGCCCATAAATTGATTGTGAACATACGGCACACACTGATTTTGAGTTGAACACGCGGCTCAAACACTGATTTTCATGAACACACAGCCCAAATTGAAGGTGAACACGCAGCCCACACTGATTTTCTGAACACACAGCCCAAACATTGATAGAGAGTCGAACACACAGCCCGAACACTGATTTTCTGAACACACAGCCCAGATTGAAGGTGAACACGCAGCCCACATTGGTTGAGAGTTGAACACACAAACACTGATAGAGAGTCGAACACACAGCCCGAACACTGATAGAGAGTCGGACACACAACCCGAACACTGATTTTCTGAACACACAGCCCAGATTGAAGGTGAACACGCAGCCCACACTGATTGAGAGTCGAACACACAGCCCGAACACTGATTTTCTGAACACACAGCCCATATTGAAGGTGAACACGCAGCCCACACTGATTTTCTGAACACACAGCCCAAACACTGATAGAGAGTTGAACACACAGCCCGAACACTGATTTTCTGAACACAGAGCCTAGATTGAAGGTGAACACGCAGCCCACACTGGTTGAGAGTTGAACACACAGCCTAAACACTGATAGAGAGTCGGACACACAGCCCGAACACTGATTTTCTGAACACACAGCCCAGATTGAAGGTGAATACGCAGCCCACACTGGTTGAGAGTTGAACACACATCCCAAACACTGATAGAGAGTCGAACACACAGCCCGAACACTGATTTTCTGAACACACAGCCCAGATTGAAGGTGAACACGCAACCCACACTGATTTTCTGAACACACAGTCCGAATTGAAGGTGAACACGCAGCCCACACTGATTGAGAGTCGAACACACTGCCCGAACACTGATTTTCTGAACACACAGTCCAAATTGAAGGTGAACCCGCAGCCCACACTGATTAAGAGTTGAACACACAGCCCAAACACTGATTTTTTGAACACACAGCCCATACATTTCATTTGCACGCAGCTTATTTATTTCATTTGGCACACAGCTTATTATTTTATGCTGAAACATGTATTCATTCTGAATGCAGGTGACTTCACGCACTGTGCGGGGGTACGGCTCTACTGTGGCGAGAGACTGGTATGCCGAGCTCCCGGAGGCTGTCCGGGATCTGGTTGACTTGGCCGGGTTCGGGCCCTTCTATACTGGGCTATCTCGTTGCCTTGCCCGGAGGACATTGATGGCTGCTCTGGTGGAGAGATGGTGGGACACCACCAACTCCTTCCATTTTTCGGCTACGGGGGATTTGACTATGACCCCTTTTGATTTCGCTGTACTGACTGGTCTCGACATGGGAGGTTGGCGTATCCCTTACGACGAGGACATGGGCCAGTGGGAGGCTGCTTGGACATATTTGCTGGGGGCTCACCCGCCTGTTGATAGTTCTTCGGGGAGAGTCCGATACACCTGGTTCTCTTCCCATTTTCGGCGGGTAGAGATGGAGCCCGGGACTCCTGAGGAGGCAGCCCAGTACGCCCGCGGCTTTCTGATGTTCCTCTTCGAGACCACTCTATTTGCCGACTGGGGGAACACCGTTGGGCTTTACCTGTTGAGTGCTTTGGTGGACCTGTCGTAGGTCAGACGGTATGATTGGGGCGGCGCCGGCTTGGCTACCCTTTACTGCTACATGAGCGCGACATCCCGTGGACGGAGGGATTTACTTGGCGACTATTGGAGAGCCTGGGAGGTACTTTTTGCCCTTTTTGATTTGCATTTCTGCCCCTCATTATTTGCACTTTGCACACACGGCGCACTTTGTACTTTGTATCGTGCACTTGCCCTCAGCACTTCGTATTCTGTATTGTTTTCCACAGTTATGGGTCTATGTGTATTTCCCGACACTGGCCCCGGAGTTGACGGTAGCGGGGCCTCCCATGACCCCGTACTCACTTGCATTTGAAGGCCAGCACCGGCCAAGACCTCGGGAGTCTCTCCTTTATCTGCGGCAGTATTTTGACACAGTGCGGTCGTCAGAGGTATTTCAGAACTCTCAGTTCTTTCTGTTTTCATCTTTGATTTGCCCTGTACATTTTCGATTTCTACTTGGCTTATGCGTTTGTTATCCGCAGATTACATGGCAGCCCTAGGCGCCTTTAGGTGAGGGTCTCCGATTCCAGTTTGCCGGAGGGTGGGGCGCCTCTCGGTACAGGATCCTGTTTGAGGGGCCAGTTGGCAGGGCCTGGTTTTTTGGGGAGCGTTTCCTGCTTCAGGTTTGGGGGTACACTTCTCAGGACCCTCCCTCGGCACCCCCAGTCGACATGCGAATTGCCGATATGCTCATTTCCCAGGACGTTGTTAATGCTATGCTGGGCACCGATGCTTTGATACATCTTGAGGAGGGGGATTACGCTACTTACCGTCACACCTACCTGATGCCCCCATTGACGGGAGTTCGTACTCCGACGATGAGGCCTGCTATCATGTCATTTTCGAGCCAAGCCCGGGCTCAAGCTGCAGATGCCCCTTCCACCAGCAGGGCTGGTACATCTAGAGGTGGGGGTGGAGTGGTTCCCCCGATTCCTCCGACTTATCCTGGATGGCCGGAGATGCCGACCAAGTTGATGGGGTGGCAATTTGGGACCACCTCTCCGATTCCGATCCTGATAGAGCCTCCGATGCCCGGCCATCGATATGTCAGGGACCCCGACTCACCACCGGTATGTTTTGCAACTTTGACTTATTACTCAGATACTTGGATGTTTATTCCTTTACTGATGCCTTTGCCTTTGCATTTGCAGCCCCCCGTTGAGTACATGGATCGGGTGCTCGAGATGGTAGCCTCACTTGAGGGGATGGTCCTGCGGAGGGAGGCGCAGATGTCTGTCATGGGCTTCCAGGTACCCTTTAGTCTTTTGGCATTTATCACACTTCCGATGATATGCTGATTTTTACCGCACTGGTAGACTTCTTGTGTAGAACACATCCGATACACACCTCACTTACACACTGTGTTTACCTGTACCCACTTCATGTAATTTTCTTGCATCTTCATCTGATGTACATACTTGGACTGATGTATTCAAACTGCATTCTTCATTTTCAGATGCCCCCGGTATATGCTCAGCCGCAGGCTAGGCCACCTGGGCCATCCGGGCCTTTTGGAGGAGCTGGGCCATCTAGGCCTTTTGGAGAAGCTGGGTCATCTAGGCCTTTTCGAGGAGCTGGGCCATCTAGGCCTTTTCGAGGAGCTCGAGGAGGGGTCGTCTCGCAGACGCAAAGCCCACATTGTAAAGGAGGAGCCCGATGATGAGGAGGAGGAGGCTGCAGATCGTCAGTCAGAGACATCTGCTGAAGGAGAGGACAGCTCCGGTCTTGGTTTCGGGTGCGGAGGTGAGGGTGAGGGGGATCTTGAGGACGACGACCCCGATTCAGATGATGATGACGGTGATGGGTCCGTTCCGCAGAAAAGGACGAGGAGGGCCTCTCATTCCCGCTCTTGAGAGCACAGACGCGGCTGTTTCCTGTTTTATTTATCTTTTTGCCTGTAGTTGTAGCACATTGCATATTTATTGGGCAGTTTTATTTTTGTAAAACTTGTGCCTTAGTTTGTAAAATGTTGTAACAAACGAAGCATAATGGGATGAAACAACTTTTGAAAAAGGTGTTGTATTTTAAACTTTTAGTATCATATCGCATCATTTTGCACCATAATGAGATCGAATGGAAATGTGCATTGTGTATTTTGCCCAGTCAGGTAGTGAACCGACGCAACAACTTAACTTTCTAAGATATAACAAAACTTTTAGCAAGTTTACAACTCGATAAGCAAAGACGCAATAGTGTTAACAACTCAATAAACAAGACTTAAACAAAATTGCTTAAACAAAGAGTGACGACTCAAAACACGAAACATGATAGCTCGACAAACAACTCGATATGCAAAAATGACGACTCGATAAGCAAAACAACAACTCGATAAACAAAACTTAACAAAACAAAGTGCACCTCGGACGACCTGGGCAATGGAACGCATCCGAAACAGAGGGAAATGGAGGCCTTCGACACACCCGCTGCACGGAAATGCTTGAAACTTTCTTTTGGAGGGTAAAGCAGGGCTAAAGACACACATTGGGGCATGGTCTGCTGCTTTTGGGGGCCGATCGGCCAGATTTATTGCAGAGGGGAGGCCGATCGGCCAGGTTTTGAAAAGGAAATGGCCGGCCTGCCAGAAAAGGTGGCCAGCCGACCATTTATCTCAGTAACCGTCAAATTTTTGACACTTGTCCCCCGAATAGTGTCTTTTCCTCTTTAAAAGCCTTAGCCCCGTGGTTTGTTCCATTCATCTTAGTTTTGCATAAAAATGGAGGCCTTTCTTGTTGAAAATCTCACGGCTTGGATCTCTTCTCTAGATGGTTCGGAAAAGCTGAACTTCTGGGGCTTTGGCTTGAATGCACTATTTGCGCTGAGCCACACTCTGCTACACCTTCCTTTCCTCCATGCCGCAGCGAGGTTTTGGAACCCAGTGACGCATGTCTTCAGCTTCGGCGGGCAAGAGGTATGTCCAACTTTTGAAGATTTTCAAGTTTTGATGGAATCTGAATGTCATGAACAGATCTTGCCTCAGTTCCGCTTCCGCCACGCCCAAGCTTTAGGGCGGATGTGCGGACTCACTGCGCATGATGCTCGGTCTCTGATCTATAATGGGAAACTGGATATCCTCGGTTTGATTCATCGCTTTTCTGACGCTGGCGACCGCAGCAACCATTATTGGCAAGGTTTCCAGCAACACGCCCTTTGCTTGTGCCTGCTGTCTCGCTTTCTGTTTTCCTCGGGCTCCGGCGGAGCTAGCATTCGTCTGATCGAAGTTGCTCAAGGCTTGAAGGAAGGAAAGAGTTATATTGCGATGACGCTGGCCGAGACACTGATGGGCTTAGATGCTTTCCACCGCCAGGAGACGACCAGATTCGCGGGGAGTCCACTACTGCTGCAGGTAAGGTTTTCCACCCAACCTCACATATATATTTGCTCACATCACTCGGCCCTCAGGCTCGGTTTTTCTCACAAAACCCTTGTCTCACTTTTGTCTCACCGCACATCTCTCTATTCTTTATTCTCTCATTTTTTTCATCCCTCCCCAGGTATGGTTGATGGATAAATTGCAGGTTGTGGACTCTTGCCTAGCCTACTCAGCTCGCGGCTACTTCTTTCGACAACGCCTAGTCGATGCCCTTGATGAGGGATGGTGGTACAGCTGGATGTGCAATTTGCTTGCCAATTGCATTGCTTGGCGCTGTCCTTGGCTCAATCTCCCGGCGATGAGCTATAGCATGTCCTGGCTGACCGGGATCCAGTTGATTGGTCTGACCCACTGTGTTTTCTACTTTCCGTTCCGGTTCCTGCGCCAGTTCGGTCATGATCAGATTTGCCCGCCAGAGGGGACAGAGTATCCGGCTTCATTCCCGGTTCGAGGCGCACAGCTTGCCCGGTATGCCACGGCGTGGAGGACTAGAGAACTCCTGGCTCCCGCTCCGACTTTCAGTTGCACTTTGTCTGATGAGTGCTGGGACTGGCTCAATGAGGAGGCACAGACTGGGCCTAGCTTGGCATCAGAGGCTTCGACCAGCTCTGGGAGGGGGCGCAGGGATACTTGACTCAACTATGTCCAAGATTTATTACCTTATTAGTACTTTCAAGTTTTCTTTATGCATGTAATAAAAATCAACTTCGATTGTATGTAAGAGCAGGAGAGCTCTGTTTTGAAATCAATGAAATTGAAGGTTGTGGTACTGAAAATCTTCCGCTTTGGTCCGAAAATGATCTTAATTGTAAAAGATTAATTTGAACAAAGTCAACTTTTATTAAAACTTTTCAAAACCATTTTCGATATGGATCAGAACTGGACATGCCTGAGATCTGTCACTGAGATGCACAACCCCGGATCTCTGCCACTGGAAATTTGCCCCTAGTCTGAATAGTACCGCGGCACTGCATGGCAACGGAAAGTTGCCCCTAGTCTGAATAGCACTGCACCGGAGATCACGATGAATGCTGATAGACAAAGATGACTGAGGTGATCAAAATGGACAAAGTTGATCGGGGAAAAGTTTATGGCTGAACTTCAAGATGAAGTTGCCTACGTATCCCAAAGATGGGAATCAAGCCTTACGTAGTTCAGGCTTAGGTTCACTCGAGTATTTTTGCTCTCCTTTTACGCTCTAACTTTTGCCAAGGCCGCCCTTTGCGGGTTTTCAACCTTGCGAGCTCAATTTTTATAGTTTCAAATTTTTTGTGCTCTGAGTTTTGCCTAGGTCGCCCTTTCAGGTTTTCGGCCTAGCGAGCCTCTCAGGGGTAATATTTCTTCAACTTGTCCATATTGATCGGTTGTGAGAACTCCAAGCCATCTAGGTCCATCAGAACCACAGCTCCAACTGACCAGATAGACTTAATGATGTAGGGACCAGTCCAATTGGGTCTGAACTTGCCCCTTGGGTCGTGGATGGGAGCTCGGTTGTCCTTGAGCACCAAATCTCCTTCCTTTAGATTCCTGGACTTAACTTTCTTGTTGAAAGCCCGGGCAATTCTGCGTTGATAACCTTGGACATGGTACAGTGTTTTCAATCTTCTTTCATCGAAAAGCATGAGTTCTTCAAATCTGCTCTGCTGCCAGTCGGCCTCGGCTATTTGACACTCGGCCAATACTCGTAATGACGGGACCTCAATCTCAATAGGTAGAACGGCCTCCATCCCGTAAACCAATGAGTATGGGGTTGCCCCAGTAGAAGCTCTAATTGAAGTTCGGTATCCCCAGCAGAGTCGCCAGAAACTGTAGACGTCCCCGAACGCCCCGGGAGGGTGAGTCCCGTTCTGTTCATTTGGGGTTACTACAGCTCGGACTCTCAAATTGTCACGGTTCTTAATCTGAACCAAAGAGTCCAAATCCGGCAAATCGTTTTGAGAAACAGATTTTTGAAAAGAAGTGCCAAACATGGACTGCTTTGCCAGATACAGAGTCGCCACCTAAATATTTTATGGGGGAATTTAGAAAACCCTGACTCGGTGCCAAAGGCCACGTGTCTGTCATCACCAAAGTTGCCTCGGCTCGGGAACTTGGGTACGATTGGGGAAGGTCACTTCGTGAGCACCCCCGCTCGCCCGATCAAAGATCGGCCTCTACTAACCATGATATCTATTTTTGAAAACATTGTGTGTTCTTATTCCGTTTATTAGCCTAGAATTACTATGTGATGCGCACAGCATACAAGTATAGACTGGATCGCCTGAATTGGAACAAAACATTTCATGTTTGTGGTTTGAAAATGGTTTGATGGTGCTACCCGCAAGTAGGCTAAGACGTGGATTTGCCACCCTCGGGTGGGCTTAGAAAACATGATTTTGCCACTTTCTAGTAGGCTTAAAACACACATTTGATGAATTGTTTCAATCTAAATAACCCAACCTTCACCCACAGGCATTCAGGCAGTTATATCACATAAGCAATTAGCCTCATGGTAAGCATGCTATCATGGCAGTCACTCACACACATGCAAGGATGCTAAAGCATAAAAACTTACCGAGTACTCCAAGCCAAAACAGAAGCTAATTAGAAATCCATGCATGATCCTAATTATACAGAAATGCCTAATGCAACACATGCAAAATGCAACTAAGATAGGCTCGACTATTCTAAACATGGCATATGAAATGCTACAGCCAACATGTATTCAACTTGGAATTGAAAATACAATGCAGTTAGTATGATGCGTCGAGCCCAGTGCATGCAAAACAGATGAATGAATGCAAACATGCTATCATACTGTATGCTAATTGAAACATACCCTAATCTAACCATCATAAGCGGGTAAATAAAAGGGAGAAAGACGTGGGGTTGGAAGTCATGCATCACACACACGCACACTTATTACACCATTGCCCTCGCACATAGGGTCCGAATAAATAATATACAGTCCCAAATGAATAAATAATACAGTCCCGAATGAATACAAAGATCCTAATTAATTTACAAATTAATCTAAGAAAGCTATAAACTGGCATGCAAGCCAGGGACTGCCTCGACTCTGATGAATGATGTATGTTTGGGCTACCTTGCGCGGAAATCCATTGGGATGCCCCAATTAGCCTCTGTTTTGCAATTATTCTTGGAAAGCGCGCCAAGCTCCGGAAGGTTGCTAATTCTTGATTTGCTGCAACAGAGAGTAGGAAAGGGGCATAGCAATGTATTTTCACATATGTATGCATGTCTCGATCCTCGTGCCACCAATCACGCATCTCGATGCATGATGGCCGAGGAGTCGAATTGTGCAACTCAATATAGAATGAATGCACATGAAAACACAACAAAACCTAGACTCCATCATGGATAATCCGGAGTGTCGGCGACTGGGATTTGAGACACGTTCCGTCACTCGGAGTACGAAACGTACCTCGTTTCCCGTGCTTGGGCTAACCCCTATCCCAAGTACGATGCAATATGCATGATATGCATGAATACAACTAACATACAGCCTAGCATGCACAATGCTATGAGATGGCATACACAATGCACGAGATAACATGGCATACACAATGCGCTAACATGTAACCTAGCATACGCAATGCTATGGAATGAAATGGCATACACAATGCATAAATGGACTTACACTAACACAAGTGGAACTCAGCCACACTCACATAAGAGGCCATAAGATGAAAATGAGACTCTCGAAGTACATGCACGCATGCACGCAAACCGAGGACCGAACCTAAGGCACACATGCCACTCTAACAAGACATGGCAAGGCATGGCATATGATATGCAAACATGCAAATTTCAGTAGCTAAACATGATGCAAAACAGCCCCGAATCAAGGAAATAGGGCACCCGATGCATGAAATGGTCCCGAAATGCGAAATTAAGCACATGAAATGACCTACAGCTATACAAAGCATGCATTATTTGGATATGAAATGTAAAGACAGAACCAAGGCAGTCCCACAAAAAGCATTTTTACATTTTATAGCAGGGCCAAAAAATGAATGCAAATAGGGCTAAACTAGCATGCAAAAATGGCCCTAAATGTGAGATAAAGAAGCAAGTCACAGCCTCAGGCCTCAAACAGATGAGGGCCCTTCAAAAATATTGAAGAGGGGCCCAAAATATGATATTTCACAGTTTACAACAAACCACAAAAACAAACACAAGTATGGCTAAGCTCTCATGCAAGAAATGGGTCAAAAGTGGGACAAAGAAGCAAGTGAAGGCTTCTGGCCTCAAACATAGAGGGTCCCTTCAACAATGTTGGAGAGGGGTAAAAAATATTGCATTTTACAGTTGGTGTCCAGACCCAAAACAGTATATATGTAAGCCAAAAATACTATGCAAAATATGGCCAAAAAAGAGAGATATAACACAAAGTATAAAAAGGATGCCTCAAACAGAAAAAGACCCTTGATCAAATATGAAGAGGGGGTCAAAATAAGGTCACTTATAGTTCGGATTTCAGCCCCAAAACAGAAGCACAATAGGCTAACAAATCATGCAAAAATGAGGCCAAAAGAGAGATATAAAGGAAAGTGAAAGATAGAAGCCTAAAACAGCAATGAGCCCTTCAACAATGTTTAAGAAGGGCTCAAAATAGGCCACTTTACAGTTTATGATATGCCTCAAAACAATTTATACATAGGACAAAAATACTACACAAGATAATGGCATACAAGAGGGATAATGAAGCAAGTGCAACAAGGAAGCCTCAAACAGTGAGAGACCCTTAAACAAAAGTGAAAAGGAGCTCAAAATAAGCCTAGTTCCAGTTAGGGTCAGAGCCCAAAACAGCAAGCACAAGGAGCTAGAATAGCATACAAAATATGGACCAAAAAGAGGGGAATGAAACTTACCCTTGAAGACTAGTCTTTGGCACCCTTTTGGCTTGAGATGCAGCACTCCTAGGCCTTGAAGAACAACCTCCAACTGCTGGAATGGAGGATGGAAGGGTGGGGCTATGGGTTGGTGAAGAAATGGGTGTAAGATTAAGGGTGTGGAGCTTGGAAATGTAGAGAGAAAGAGAGATACAAGGCAAGAGACTTGGGGGGATTTTTTGTAACCCTAAATCAGCAGCTGGAGCTGCTGATATATAGGCAAGAAAGGGGGGGAAAATGGAGGGAAAATGGATCAAGTTTCCCTCCAAATGCAGCCCCCCGGATACAGAATCTGGGGGGAAAATGAATACACAGCTGCACTATACTGGGTGTGAGGATCATGACCGGCCAGCTATTGGAGATCCAGGTGGCCGGTCGGCTACATCCCATGGCCGGTCGGCTAGGGTTCAAAAGGGTCAAGAAAGATTAATGGCCGGCCATGCCAAAAAGGGAGCCTCTGATGTGTGCACAACATAACCCTGTGGTCAAAATCCTGGAAATGTGAACCAGGAGAGAGAACAACCCACTTTTCAAAGGGGTTCAAAAGGGTCAACAACAATTACTGGCCGGCCACCAAATATTGGTGGCCTCCCAGGTGTGTACAACACAAATATGTGGTTTGGGGTGCAATAAAGTGACCCAAGGGTGTTCCACATTGGCTTTGAAGTGGTGAAAATCGGGCGACGGAGGGCGATGAAGGGATAAAGTTGGCTGACAGAACAATTACTGGCCTCCCATCCTACTACGACCTTTCTAATGATAAAATAGAGGTCCCTGCAAAAAATGAGCTCAAACTGATGCAAAATAAAGGTTCGGGGCCGAAACACGCAGTTCGGGGCCCCGAAAACTGACTGTTAGGCACCGGGAGTGGTGTTCGACCACGAAGTTGGTTTCTGGAGCCTCAGTGTCCCTCAAAAGGGAGCAAATAAGATGTATGCCAAAAACTGAGACAAACGGAGGTGGTTAAGCGGTCCCGAACCGAGGCACACGGCCAACGGCTCCGAAAACCGAGAAACCGGACCCCAAACGGGCAAAATGGCCTACGACCACAAAACGTAGCCCACGGCCGCTGAGAGATGATCTACGAGACCTCTCCCTCCCTTCAGGAAGAGAAATAGAGAAAATCGAGCCTGGTTCGCAAACCGAGACAAGGTGTGAAAGAGTCCGAAAGTTCGAAGGCAAGGCTCGTAGCCAAGACTCCGCGACTTCTGAACGAGCACGAAATGCAAGATTACCAAGCGCTCAATCGGTGACGTCTGAGTCTTAAGGTCTGTCAAAAATGGGGTGTCTACAAGATCCATAATTAACATGTCCTAATCTATCATGCCATAAATTTGAAGACTCAAGCAAGTAAGAAGAAGATGTATTTTTATTACTAACTAAGGGTACAATGGTCATTCCATTCATCTTGAAAAGGCCATCAGACATGTAACATTTTCCTACATACATCCCATTCTTAGTAAGAACAAATTTATCACTCTCAAACACTAGCTTAAACCCATTCTTACTCAACAAAGATTCGGAAATAAGATTCTTGCGAATGTCCGGTACATGCAGCACATTGTTGAGAGTAAGTTCCTTTCTAGATGTCATCTTAAGTACAATCTTTCCTTGTCCTTCAACTTTGGAAGTTGAGGAGTTGCTCATAAAAGTTGTTCACCATTGTCCACTGTAGAATAAGATGTGAATATCCTTTTGTCAGCACAAATATGGCGAGTAGCACCAGTGTCCACCCACCATTCTTTAGGATTTCCGACAAGGTTTGCCTTGGAAACAACTGTAGAAAGATTGATGTCATCTACACCATTAGAAATATTGTCTACTTCGGTCATATGGGCTTGAGCAGGCTTCTTACTAGTTCTTCTTTTGCTTTTGCTTTTGCCTTTGCTACGGCAATCTTTGGCCCAATGTCCCTCTTTGTCACAGATGTAACACTTGCCATTAAACTTGTACTTTTTAATTTCCCTTCCTTTAGAGCCTTGTGATGAACTTTCTCCAGAAAACTTCCGTTTCTTTGCTTTTGGAGCATGTTCCACCACATTTGCCTTAGACTCCATAGGATGCTTACCAGCCCGCTTTTCAGAATTGCGGTTGTCCTCCTCAATCCTCAAACGCACAATTAATTCTTCTAAATACATTTCTTTGCGCTTGTGTTTGAGGTAGTTCTTGAAATTCTTCCAGCCTTGTGGTAATTTCTCAATTAAGGCTGCAACTTGGAAGGATTCACTGAGAGACATGCCTTCTACATGAATGTCATGTAGAATGAGTTGGAGATCTTGAACTTGGCTAATCACAATCTTAGAATCAACCATCACAAAATCCAGGAATTTGCCAACCACAAATTTCTTTAAGCCAGCATCTTCCGTTTTGTACTTTTTCTCCAAAGACTCCCAAAGTTCCTTTGCTGTCTTGATAGAACTTTAGATGTTGTATAATGTGTTGTCAAGTCTGTTCAAGATGTAGTTCCGGCAAAGGAAATCAGCATGTTTCCAAGCATCGACCGCAGCAACCACTTGCCGGTCGGTTTCATCCTCTTTCAAAATAGGAGCATCCTCACGGAGAAAACAAGCTAGGTTCAGAGTTGTAAGATAGAACAATATTTTCTATTGCCATTTTTTAAAATTAGTTCCTGAGAACTTCTCTGGCTTTTCACTGTGATTTACCGGTACTATCACAACAGGAAAGGGGGTTGGCGCAATTGCAGCCTCCACACTAGTACTTGTTTGGGCATTAGTTTCAATAGCCATGAATTCTAAATTATAAAACAAAATTATAATTAGAATTTATACTACACAGAAAATTAATCCAAATTCACAGAATTAAATTCTGTAAAAATAAAAGAAACAAGAATGCAACTTTTATTTTTCAATTAATTTGGAAATAAAATAAAAAATTTTTACCCAAATTAATTCCACACAGAAAATTAAATTTCTATAACACTTCAATAATTAAAACAAAACAAAAACAGAATCTTTTAATTAATGAACACTCAGAAATAAATTAAGAAAACCAAAATTAATTTCTGACAAAATTCCACAAATAAATATTCTAAATTGTTAATGACACCAGTATATTACTACTAGTTGTCAAAGAAAATAGACAGTATATTGCTACTATCTGTCAAGCAGTATATTACTACTATTTGTTTTCCAACCAGAATATTATTTTGTAAAATCACAAAAAATAATTTCTGTAAGAAGAAGAAAGAAGAAAGAAGAAAGGAAATAAACGAAAAATTCTGTAAATAGAATAATTCGAATCTATCTTAAAATTGTTGGAACAATCTTCTGTGTAAACAAAATGAATTGAAACTAAATCAAACAAAATAAAATAAATAACTTACAAAATTTATTTTATCGAACCAAATGAAAAAAATAAAAGACCAAGTCGAGTGTGTGACACTTTGTCCTTAAGACAGATTCGCCCCGCTACGGTACTTACAGTTAAGTGGTGTCTATCTCCCAGGATACAATGATCTTCACAAATTTGTAGTAGCACTCCAAACAAATTTGTCAGGTGAACTAGAAACTTGTGTTCTAATACTCTCTTTAATTTTCTCTAATACTAGAATGAAGAATAAAATACAAAGAAGAAATATGGACTGCAAAAATGAATATTTTCTGACTATTTATTGGATACCAAGACTGCTGGAACAGATCTGAATTTATAGGCAAAAATTCTGTCCCGAACAGATACATACAAGAAGTGAACAGGTGTGAAACAGAGTTGAATAGATACAATTTGAATTCAAACAGATCTGCAGCCAATATTCTGAATTTGTTCGGAAGTTATAAGGATGTAACTGCTAGGTAGTTATTAACACTGTTCAAACAGTTTAAAATGCAAAATTTGGACTGGAAAAGGCATAAAACATGGACATAAAAATTTTAATTCAATTTTGAATTAAATTAAATTTTCACGCAATAATTTTTTGAAAAAATTCAAAAGAATTTTGTCCAAAAAATTAATACAAGAACCGACCAGATCCACAACCCACACCTGCGCTGAGGCTCGGCCGGCCGGACGGCGGCGGCAGTGGCGCGCACGCGTGTGTGTGGTGGTTTAGGCTAAGGTTCATTTTATCCATAACTCCTACCTTCTACAAACTTGGGGTGCCCCTTGGGGCCCAACCCAAGTATTGTACGCTAGAGCTTATATATATACACAAGCTCTCTTAAAGTTTCAATGTGGGATAACCCAATTAAAGGAAACCTACATTTAATTCTTTAAATGTCCAATTCCACAAACCCAAAAACGACGTCAACTTCTCATTCACTCATAAATGGTTTTGACGAACTGTCTTCACCGTGTGACTTGCCATGCGACAAGGAACACGTCACCTCTTCGGACCCACCCCAAACGACGTTTGGGGCCCACTCAATTTTGGGCTCAAAGTTGGCCCAAAATAAGCCTTATAAACCAAATTTTCCAACATCGAGTTCTACCCGTTGTTATTTGTGTCTTCTTCTTTGAGGTAGGGATTTCTTTGACTCTTTTTATGATTTTTAGCTTAGTTATTTATCTTTTTAAAAGGGTTATGTGTTTGGAAAATTTTAGTAAAACCTAGGATTTGGTTTGAAATCAAAATAGGGGTTTTCCAAATTGATTCTTAAAAATGGTTGTAGGAATATGGTTGTGGATGAGTTGTGATTGAAAAGGTGGAAAGTTTTTCCTCAAATTTGATTTTGGAAAGAAAATGGGGTTTTTGCCATAATTTTCAGATATTTGAAATTGTTAAAATGGAAATGGAAAATGATGTCAGATATTGTGAAATTTGAATAATGATTATGTTAATGATGATGGTGGAGTGGGATATGTATTATCACTCCTATTGGAATTGATGAAAATGTATTTTTGATTGGAATTTATCAATTGTTTAGAAATATATATTTTGAGCTATCGGTGGAGGATTGTCTTGATTGTTGTAGACATTGCATGAGGATTAGGTTGAATTGAAACTAATTTCTCATCAATTGTGCATTGAGCATCATTATACATTGAACATTTTAAATGTAATTGTTTTCTATATAAAAGGATTATTTTTCATGAATTGATATATAATCTGACATTGCATAGTTTTGAGATGAAAAAGGGGAAACGTTTGGAAAATGGCATGCATTGTGCATTCACCTTATAATTTTGCTATGATTCATATACTCTGTTAGAGTATCTCTACTGAGTTTTTGCTCACTTTATGCGGGAAACAACTTTCAGGTGCTGATGATATGCCTCCGCCAAGGACTTAACTTGACAGGACTCGGAACTTAAGGCTTCTCTTTTGGTTTCGTCTATATATTCAAGCCTCGAGCTTTATTTGATTTTAGTTGAAACTCATTTTGTTGTAGCTAAGTATTGTCTTGGAATGTTGTAAGCCATTAGGACATTTCTCTATTTGATTTTAATTTTCCTTCTATTCCTATATTGATGCCATATGCTGTAGATTCAAAATTTAGGATTTATGAATGTATATCGCATATGCCACCTTTTGTAATGATCATAGATAATATAAATGTAAGATATTGGTTTATAAATCAATTGATTTACTGTTACGCATTGGGTTTTATGTCAATTATATCGGGGCGTGACAAAACCTCTATACTTGTATTCTATTTATGTGAGAGATTTACAAAAGGTCCACATGCAATACATATTCAATCCTCTTAAAGTTTGAATATATAACATGTGAGATAGTTAGAAATGAAGAAAATAACAACAAAAGAATGCCTCATGGGTTACAAGTTCCAAGACTTAGGCTTGGTTACACAGAAGATAGTTATCGAACTCACACAAGTAAAGCCCTTGGCTTGTCAAAAGAACTAAGAAGAGCCTCGTGCTCTCCAAAGACATCCCACACCCTTGGTTAGGCGGGATCACCACATCCTTTCCTGCACAAATCCACTGGGGGTGAGCATAAAACCCAACAAAGATATCTTCACAAAGTATATATGTTTAAGCAATTGTATGTACATGAAAGCAATGCTATGTCATGCTTCAAAATCACAAGTTTTATTCTTTATAAATTCATATGCAATGATCTTTTAAAGACACTTCATTATCTCAATAAATTACAAACTTTAAATACGATGTCGTAAATACGACTCAGATAATCTTTAGGCTGGTGTCTGCAGGTAGGCATAACAAGTACTACCAATCCCCCACTTTACCAGCTCTTAACCGGAAGGCACGTGATAGCTTCTCCGCATATGTTTTCGGCCTTTCACCCTAAACACTCAAGACAACTTAACACTACCATCTACACCCCTTATCTGGACTTACCAAACGTATTTACTCCAAAACATTTCAAGTTTTCAATTGTTTTCTCAAAATAATGAATCAATTCCCAAGGCATAGCCATAATAAACAATATTTGAAGCTATATAAAATGAATAAAATGAGATGCAATTATAAAGCTTCATTATAACACTGTACAATTCTCAACATTTGCTCAGGCTAAAATGTAATATTCAATAATTCTCCATTCATCACTACAACATTTTCTTAGTTTAGTGACATTTGAAAGTGCCACAAAACTATTCTTCATTCATTTTCAAATTTCCATACTCACGCGACATATGATATTTTTCCATATCCACAATCATATTTATTTCTTTCTCATAGTCCAAGCATATATATAATCATGCTATCATATAAATTTCTTAACTCAAAATCTCATCCATCCCATGGATATCTCAATCAATACAACAATAAAGAAATTTCATCAATTTGCTATGTTAGGTTTTTGTAATTACCAATTTCGTTTGACAAATTTTGTATTTTTTAAGTGTATCTAAATTAAATTGATATAAAAAAAATTAAAAATGACTAAAATATTACTAAAATTCACAACAAAAAAAATGCAGATGAAAAAAACAATTTTTTTTTTAAATAAATAAAATGATCAACATGTCGACTTCTAGATCAATACCTAATACATCAAAAAAATAGTAGTTACTTGAAAAAAATAATTCAACTGAAATTGCATAGAGTTTGGTAATATTCTACAACAATATTGGGCTTTAGCAATCACCTCATTAAGGAAAATTTGAAATAAAAAATTTAAAAAATAAAATAAAATAAAGTAAACTAACAGGATCAGCAAAAGAAATATTTTTCTAAATATTGACTCTCTTAAATGTCGTGAGTATAAGAGGAATATATGATAAATAAGACTTTGTGAAAGTGTTTTATGCAAAATACGACTGAATTGTTCTAATAGAAAATTGATAAAGGTTGAATAATAATTTTTTAGGTAAAGTAAGACCAATTTGTTATTTTTCCAAAAAATAAAATAAAATTTGACCGGCAAAAATAAAACCATAATCTAGAGTTTTTTTTTTTAATTATTATTAAAAAAAAAAAAAGGTTTTGTTTGGTATTATTTTCTTCTTTGATGTTTTCATTTCTAGTTTTTTACTTTTAAAATATTTCAAAAAAAATTATGAAAATTAAAGGGAAAATAAAAATTAAGTGGTAAATTTAAAAAATAATTTCAGATATATGATAAAGTTTATAAATTTTCTTTTTAATGTTGGAAAGTTTATCATTAATATGTAAATATCTTTTTAAAATTACACTGAAATGAAATTTTTTCAAAATTAAACTCATTGTTTTCATATTATTTCAAGTAAATTACATTAATACCCCTACACTTTACATTAATTTCATTTTGACTTCTCATTTTTCAATTGTAACAATTTATTCAAAAAAGTTTATAGTTTTAGAAAGATAGGGATGTTTTCGATATGGTGCATTGTGTACTGACCAACATATCAAATTTTAAAATCATTTAATGTGTTTAATAAGAGTGTGTGTTGAAAGATTTCGATGTGTGCAAATAGAGAAACTCCCAAAATGAGGCCATTCATAATACGTAAAACTAATATAAAAATGAGATAATTTTCTCAAAAAATTGAAAGTTTTTCTTTGCCTCATTTAGAGTAACTTACACCGTTGGTCCCTTTAGTTTGAATGATATTTTACTTTGGTTCTAATAGTTTTAATTGAAATAATTTGATCTCTATAACTTCAATTTTATTGCGATGTGATCCTTCTATTATTTACCGTTAAAATTTTGAACGGAAAAAAATATGCAAAATTAGAGGAATCAAAGTGGTGTCTTTGTAATTTTACATTGCTCTTTCTAGTTTTGCACGTGATCTTTTTTGTTTAAATTGTTAACAGTGCATAACAAATAGACCACATTACAACTAGAAAGTGTAAGATTTAAATTATGCAAATTAAAAATATGGGAACTAAAATGACATTTCACTCAAATTATAAATACTAATAATATAATTTATTCTTTTATTTATTATTAAAATTGACTCAACATACCACACAACATAATCAACTTATCACATGATCTCATGATGCTTATCACACAATGTGACCTTCCTCTCAGCACTAGAACAATGATTTACTTATCGTTAGGGGTAAGCAAAGAATCATAAATTCATCGGTCTGGTTTTTTAATACAAGGTTCAATATTGAATCTTAAAATAAGTGAACTGCATTCTATGATTTTATTTAGGGGTGTTCAAATTATCAAATCAACCAAATAACTAAACAATCAAACCCAATTGACCACTTTGGGCCGAGTTGGATTGATTTTTTAGGATGTTGATTTGGTTCTGTTTTTTCAAATCGTCAAACCTATAAGATTGGATTCATTTTTTGTTTAGGCTTTGCCTAAACCAAACCAGCCCAACAATCAAACCTATATATGTATTTTTAAATTTTATTTATATTGATATGTCTTCATTTAATTAGTCTATTACAATAGATTTGATAGCACATAATAATTTTCTACATACATTTTTTTTTTTTTTAGGTGAAAGAAGGAAGTAGTAGAAGTTTGAATTAGATTTCGCAGTTGATTTAATTTATATTGATTGTATTAATGGATATGGATTTAATTTGTATAGTTTTGTTTAAGTTTGGGTTGACTTTAATTGTATTGGCTTGCATTAAACAAGATTTTGCTCTTCATGTGTGTTATGCTTAAATGTTAAGGATATGTTTATTTAATTATTCATTATTGATTGATTCTCACTTATTTTTAATATAGTAAAACAAGGGTTTCAACCCAAGCTACATTGGTGCATATTATTCAATGCTCCGAGAGCATTATTCTATTCCATTTACAAGTTGACACCTAATCAGTTGTCTCCTAAAATTCTAATACAAAAGTAATAGGTCCTATAAGTTAGACCAATGACTACTACTTTGGAGCACCACTAAGATTTGCTCTTAGAGCATTGAATAATTTCTCGAGAAAATATCATTTCGCCCCCCAAACTTTCACATACTTTTCAATTTGACCCCCAGACTTCGATTAATATTAATTTTACATCCAAACTTTCGAAATTTTGATCAATTTGGCCCCTGCTGTCACATTCCATCAACAATTGGACGAAATGTGCTAATGTGGAGGGCAAATTGATTTTTAATTTGGGGGTCAAATTGATTTTTAAGGTATAGTTTGGGGGTGAAAATAAAATTTAAAATGAACTTTGGTGCCACGTCAACACATTCTGTCCAATTGTAGACGAAATGTGACAGCAGGGGTCAAATTGATTAAAATTTCAAAAGTTTAGGTGAAAAATTGATATTAATCGAAGCTTGGCGTTGAAATTGAAAAACGCTTAAAACTCTATATACTATAAGTAGTTACTAATATAAATTTAAATTAATATATTTCGTATCTCCAAAATTTTAGTAATTTGCACTCTCAAAATTATAAAAATTCACACCCCAAAATTATTTGCATAATTAAATTTGGAAAATAAATTTTAAGTCAAATTTTATCAAATATTGATCATTTCTATTTGTTATCTATGTTATTTGTTATATTTTTGTATCGTTTAGAATTATTTATATTTTTCTATTTATTCTTATTTGTTACTGATTCTTGAGTTGTTTTTCCATCCAAAAAATAAAAGCCGCATGACAAGCGGACAATATTGCAACAAAAAATTAAAATATGGGATTCAAATGTTCAAATTAAGACTACGGAGATTAAAGTGAAAATTAATTCGCTTAAACTATAGGGATTAATGGTGTAATTTACCTTCTTTCTTTGTCCTTCTAGTTGAATTTTTTGAAATTTTATCAACTGATACTCTATATATTTAATTCATTCAATTGGATTCTACCCTCACATAACACACATTTTAACACATCCATGAGAGCACCAATTTACT
The DNA here is from genome assembly GCF_055761805.1 of Camellia sinensis. Lineage (NCBI taxonomy): Eukaryota > Viridiplantae > Streptophyta > Magnoliopsida > Ericales > Theaceae > Camellia > Camellia sinensis. The sequence goes on from NC_138972.1 coordinate 71,067,411, forward strand.
CTCTAAATTAATAAGCACTTAACACACAAATTTAACATCTATAAGAGAATTCTTGTGGAACACAATAGTAGTAGACATGTTAGTTGTGTCTATTTCATATACTCTATAGACCACAAATTTGACTCAGGCATCCCATAATAGGTACCTAAGAGTTAACCAAGTTAACTTATCCATTTTCCGACACAAACATAAATATGGCACGATCCAACAATATGAGTATTAAACAGGTTAAGTTAGTATCAGGCCCGACCCTGAGTTTTCTGAGGCCCAAAGCCAATAATCAACTAATAAATTTTTGGGACCTTTTACATTTTTTTTCATTGAATGAAAAAAAAATAAATAAATAAATTTGATGGTAAAGGACAAAAGATTTGTGTCAAAATCACAAAAAATACTTAGCATTATATTACAACAACTAATAAGTATCGCTTGATTCTTTCTCTTCTTACATTTTTAGAGGCAAATAAATCAATCATACTTACATAATTTAGTTTTTTTGCAAAATCATTTTCAATGGATAGCAATACTAATTATTTTAAATGGGCCTTTCAATTTTTTTAATGAGTGAATTTATTTTAAATTAGTTTGGGCCGTCCTTAATTTCTTTTGGACTTAAAACATACTATTACACTAAACTATAATAGGAAGAGGGCCCTTTTTTGGGTCTATTGTCAATGGATAACAATGCTAATTTTTTTGAATGGGTCAATTTATTTTAAGTTAGTTTGGGTCTTTTTCAAAAAAATTTTAACTTAAAACATACTTAATATATTACACTAAATTATAATAGGAGAAGCCCCTTTTTGGATCTATTTTGAGGGGTCCTAGGCCATGGCCTGGTGGGCCTATGCCCAAGGCCGGCCCTGCTTAGTATTAAACTTGTATACCACGAAATTGATATAGATAACTTGTTTAATAAATAATTATTTTCATATTTTAATATTATTTCTACTAAAAGGTACCATGACATTTTTGAATTACTTATGTAACTCCATCTAATTGATTAAAAAGTATGTGAAATAGAAATGTCAAGGCTAATATTATTTTTCTTAATTGAAGATAATTTTTTTTCCTACTATTTTAATCTAATAAAAAATATATAATAATAGGATGTAATTTTTTAAATTAAGCAACAAAAAAAATTGAATTGAAAGCAAATATTTTTATGAATAATTTCATCCAATAATTGGTCTCTAAACTGAGTCTTTTTAACTAATTAAGGTAAAAAAATTTGATATGACACATTAATATGACATGAACTGGACAAATACCAAAAATGATATGACACATTAATATGACATGAACTGGACAAATACCAAAAATGATATGACTAAAAAATACGAAATAATGAACGGGTTAAGTTAGTGTTGAAATAATTCAGATACAAACCCAAAATGAAACAATATAAATACAACCTAACACGACATGACACCCACCACTAATTCATATAAAGAACTTGTCATTTACGAAAAATCCATGATGTGCAACCCAAAAACTTGTGCACGATTTGTACCCTTTCTAATTATAATCATGTGATCTACACAAAATTACAACACAATGTTCTCAAAATATGATATGATCTCATTTTGTCATAACTCCAATGACCCAATGAGTTACTCGGTGAGTCATAACTTGTAGTGTGATTCAATATGTTTAAGTTATAATTTTAAGCACATTACATCATAACTTCAGGCACATTATGTCACAATTGAAATGAATGTGCATCATGTGCACCTTCTAGGTGCCTAGCAGAAATTGATCCATAATTACATGTTTATACACTTGTTTTTAAGTTGTAAAAGTTAAAGATCTATGAAAAATCTAGGATTTACACCAATTGTTCACATGAACAAATAAAATCAAACCAAACTAAACTTTGGGATAAATTTGATCAATTGTATAAATCCTTTTTAAGCATTCAATTTTCACTTTATACAATTATATTACCTTTCCTTACTATTACATCTACTACTGCGACACATCTAGGGGCAAGTTTTAATTATGTGTGATACAAGTGACGAGTAACAACCACACACAAATTTACCCTGTACATCTTAGCTTAAGTAGCAGTCACCGAACATGTTTTCCAACAATAAGGGGTAGAGGTGTGAGGTCACGATGGAGAAAGGCTAAGAGATTCAAGTAGCTGTGATGGCTAGGGTTTATAGGAAAGGGTAGTTGTGATGGTGAGGACTTAGGTGAAAAGGAAAGGAGTTAGGACTGATAGAAGCAACAATGGGGCAATGAGGTGTAACATTGGTAGGGATGATGGGAAATGATGGAAAGGATTAGGGTAGCGAGGATGGATAGGAGAAGGCTTGGGGGTAACAAGGGAGGGCATGGCAGTGGTGGCTAGCAGGAAGTGCCAACCAAAGTTGAAATGGGAAATGAAGGATAGGTTGGTCAATTCAAAGGATAAATTCCATCATTTTTTCTTTCTTTCTTCCCACCCCTATTGCAATTGAGATAAATTCCCCACTAAAATATAAAGATAAATTACCAACAAGTCCTAGTAATTAGACGTAATTCCAATTAAGCCCTATCAATTCATCATTGAAAGTTGATCCTATCAAATTGTCACTAAAAACTCATGATTAGTGACTTTTTTGTGACGATTTTTTAAATCTATTGCTGAAAACTGACAATTAATGACATTTTATGTGACGATTTTCTAAATCTATCGCTAAAAACTAACAATTAGTGATTTTTGTGATAAATTTTTCAAATTGTTGCTAAAAACTAATAATTAGTGATGCTTTTTTTAAAAAAAAAACGCCGTTAATTATCACATGACCTATATTGGGCAATAAATCTACCTATTAAGACATGCACGTAAATCTCCCAAAATGTAATTTGTAGCGATCCTGACTTTGACCCGGTCAACTTATGGGGGTCAAGTTGCCCGGTCAGCTCGCCGAAAACAAAAATGCAAAATGCATTCGAAATTGCTTACGGAAAAGTGTATTTCACGCTCGAGCGGACCATGTTATATCAGTCCGTAAATTAGGGTTTCAGATCACTTTTTGCAGTTCCCTCTCTCTCTAAAACTCTCCAAATTTCCAGATCTAGAGCTTGTCCCTCTAGAAGTCATCTTCTCTCTTTGATTTCTCCAAATCCATTGGGATTTAGGCTTAAGTTCTTCACCAAAGTTGGTTATCACCTCGAAGGCTTCATTGTGTGCGGTGGAGATCGAGTTTTGGCACCGTAAATTTTGGGGTTTCATCTCAAATTCTCTTCAAAATTTGAGGTAGGAATTTCCTCTGAGTTATATATATGTTTTTGTAAGATCTAGATAATTTTCAAAATCATCCTTTGATTAGCTTTGAGAAATTGATTGTTGATTACAAGAAAATGAGTGATTTTGAAAGAGGATTTATTTTCTTTTCCCTTTAAAATAGAAATTAAGGGTTTTGAACCATATTGATTGAAGAAAGATGATTTTGGAGAGATTCTTCTAAATATTTTGGAGATGAATGGTTTTGGTGAGAAAACCTAGAAATTGGATCTTTTTGAAAGATGATGAAAATCCTTGAAAGATGTTGTCATATTTATTTTGTGTATCAAAATAAATAGATGTTCTGAAAATTGTTTATATATATAAATGACGAATTTTGTGAACAAAATAAGAAATGTTGTTTATTTTGGAAATTGTTGTCAAATTGTTGATTTAGTCTTAAATTGACTAAATTGTTGAGATTGCTCGAAATGAAGGAATTACATTATTCTCTTGAATGAATTGGATGTAAAAGTATATATATATATATATTCATCTTGTGGAATTATGTTGAAAAGAGGATTGGGAATTTTGATCACAATGGTATATTGTGTGGAACAATTGAATATGGAAGTAATGTTGCATTGCATTTTTAATCATACATTGGCATTTCAATTCATTGGACTATGTTAAGCTTTGAAAATTTGCATTGAGAAAAGAATGTTGGAAAATGGGTTTTCATGAAATGATTTTGGGGTAAATACGGTGGTAAGTCTTGATAGATGGTGTAGATGAAATTGTTTAAGTTGGCCTGAGTGTCCTTGGTGAAAGACCAGAAAGTCGCGCGGATAGGTGTCGAGCCTTCCGATTAATACCGGTAAAAATGACAATTGGTAGTACTCATATAGTCTACTTGCAGACACCGAACTAGGGGTTACCAGAGTTGTATTTATCGCCCTATTTAATTAAATTGATAAATTTTGAATAGTTGAAGTTGTAAAACATCATTCAGCATAATGCTTTTCAAAAGATGAAAACGTGTTTTATTTTCAAAAAGACATGGCATGTCATGTGCATTCATCTCTTGAGACTTGTATAAAATGTATATACTTTGTTAAGAATTTCCTATTAGCCTTTATACTCACCCTACCGGATTTTGTGCAAGAAAAGACGTGGTGAATCCGCCTAAATGAGGGGGTGGAAATGTGTGTTGAGAGCACTAAAGTTCTCCTTTGCTGTGATCCTATTTGTAAGCCAAAAGCTATGTATGCATGGGTTTAAATAACCATTTTGTGTAACCGAACTTAAGCCTTAAAAAATTGTAAACCCTTGGGGGTGCTTATTTGATTGTTTACTTCTTGTTGAATCAATGTAATATCGTATGAGGAACTATTATTATTATGTAATACAAGTATGAGAAGTTATATTTGATTTTCTTTTAAGAGAGCCATAATTGTTGCATTATTATTGGGTTGAAAATTTGGAGCGTTACATAATTACCCCTTAAAATTATTCACAGAGAGAATGGAAACCATGCTTAAAATTTTCTAAAATAGCTTCATAGATGAGATAATTTTCTAGGCCTACTAGCTATAGCATTATAGATTTGTGATAGAAACAAACATAACATATGCACCAACTTGTACTAAAACAGATAAGCAAATGCAAACGGAGGTTGAAACTGAACGTGTTGCCCTTTTTTTGGGTGACTAAATAAGTGGATTAAACCTGAATGAAAGAGTTAAAACACTTGACAATGCTCTTTTTATGTAACCATCAAAAGTTTTCGGTAGGAAGTGGCATAGAAAGAGCAGGCACTATAACATGATCAGAAGATTTCAAAAGATTTGCCATTCCTAGCCTCTACCTCATTGTATTAAAAGTAAACTTAAAACAAAGAAGAAGAAAAATTAAATGAGCACCATTCCTAGCCTCTACCTCATTGTACTGCTACAAGTAACTAATTTCCTACTCTAACGTCACAGCTACCATTTGAACAAACTACATCGATCGCCACTTTCTACAAGATTCTCATCTGTGGAATCTGAGCCACTTCCAATTGTGTTAGCTGAACTATCATCTGGAAGGAGTTGTATCCTGTCAGCATGCTTAATAATCCAATCAGTGAACTTTGGAGAGGATGCCAACTCAGCCATAGCATGTCGGGTAGATTCCTGGGTGAAAGTCTCCCACTCTTTTTTTGAAAACTTCTTTCTGTTGGGTGTCCTATGGAATGTTGAATAGTAATCCTGTTGATTTCTTGTCACCCTCCCAGTGGTCGGAGATATCATACCTGCAACGGCCAAAAACAAACTAATAAAGCATGAATTAAAGGTCAATACCAATGCTATATATAGTATAATTTACATATGTACCATTGTACTTTATAGACATTTTTGGAAAGAGTGTCTGCATGAAACAACCTCAACAAGATTAATCCTCCCAACCAAAAACCTACTTTGTTCATTTCATTTTTATAATGATTACAATATCATGGTCAAAACCAAACCATGAAGAATGAACAGTAGATCATAGGAGCTCTGAAACTAACACCATATCAGGCAACACAAGCCAATAAATGTCAAGAACACGAGATATTTCAAAAGAAACTGAACATTTACCTTGCCGAGTCAAACATGAACCCCACTTCTAATATACAGAAAAGAATATTGTTGTAAAGATAAAGATACAAAGAAAGTAGGAACAGTTTTAAAGAAACACTTACTGTTCGTTAATCTTTAATTCCCAATTTCTGCAACTACTAATGCACAAATTTCAATAAATTTATTAAAAACGTAGACTTCTCCCCAATCAAAATATTTCTTGTTAGATATTGTCATGTCCTAGTGTGTCTACATCCAATTTTGCTAAAAATTTCACATCATACATCTCATTTAATGCTCCATGCTCCATAAAAACCATCATACAGACTTCATTAGGATAGAGAAACATAATTTTGTGGTTACTCATGCAACATACATTGAAAGGGACTGTCGAATTGCATGCCTACATTTAACCATCATGTTGCAGTCCAGAAAGGTGGTGATGTATCCTCAACTCAATTCTTTAAATCACTTATAATCTCAATTGAAAGTCAAGATAGAACAAAGTATAAACATTTCAAGATTAAAGCTCATAATCTTAAAATCAACACAACAATTACTTAATTAGAGCTAGCACTGGCTGAAACTGCTATCCTAACAAACAGATCAGCAATAAATGGCATCAGGTTGAACAAAGTTTATAAGCAAGTCAACACCAGGTTACCCACTTTGAACCTAAATGAAATTGGGAACTGTGTGGGCTCACCACCAGACCACTTCATTATCACTGCTACTTATACCTCATCATTTTAGGCATAGATAACCTTATGATCCCTATACAGTTTACTCAAATACATCTTTCTAAGGTAAGGAACACCAAAAATTATCAGAAGCAAATCTGACTACAGGATCCCAAACAAAGTTTCATAAGCAGGTCAGCACCAGGTTACTGACTTTGAACCTAAATGATGTTGGGATGGGTTTGGCCTTCCCCCCAGACCATTTCAATATCAATACCACTTATACCTTGTCATTTTAGGCATAGATAACCATAGGATCCCCGTGGAGTTTACTCAAATACTCTCTCTTATCAGACCAATTTAATCACAATCTCAGAAACCCAACTAAACACCCTCTTTCACCACTTTGATACTCAACCAGACACTACTGCCACCACCATACATTCTGTAATAAACACAGCTACCACAATCTTTTGCTTTCTCTCGTCCAAAAAACCTCCACAACTTCTTACTTTCTTTGTACACATATTTCTAGTGATGGCAATAACCACATACAAGGGGAAAGAAAGAAATTAAAGAGGGATAAAGGTAGACTAAGAAATCTCTTGAGAGAGGAAACTTGTTTCCCTGTAAACTCATTTCGGGAACGGACACAGAACTCTCATGAAATTTTAAGGAAAACCTCTAGAAAACATCTCCAAAACAAAGAATTCAAGTACAATTTACATATGAAAGGGAAAACTCCAACTCAATTTGAATAAGCTTGTGAGAAACTCTTTCAAAAAAATGTTCTAAAAACTCCCTAGAAATGCACTTCTCATAATTTTTACCATCTTTGTATACTTGCAAATACTATTTTTCAACAATAATATATGATTGCTCTAATAAGTTTCCATAGATATTGGGTAGTAGTAGCAATATTTTAATTGATCATGAAAATATAAAAAAAAATTACATTGCTATTTTTAAGTTTCTTAATAAATTTTTCTTACAAATATCCTATTCAAACTTTACTCTTTTTTTTATTCAACCTATTCAATCTTTACATTACCTAATGTTTCACATTTTCCATAATATTTTTGGATGAAGTTTCAATTTCCGTTTCCCGCTTCCAAACCAATCCAATCTAAGCATTGTTTCCCAATCTACGTCAATCAGTTTTTGCCATTTTGCTCTATCGATGGCTACAAGTTCAAATAAACGAAATACATTCATATCTTTTTTTACGACTATATCCCATGTTAGTTTAAGTCCTCCCCTTCCCCCAACATTTTATTTATAGAAATCATATCACTCTTCCTTATTGTTGCATCTACATTTCTTCGTTGTAAATGACCAAACCATCTTAACCTATTCTCTCTCAACTTATCTTTCAATAGGTGTTATTCCGACCATTTCAAGAATATATTTATTTCTAATTCTATCTTTCTCAATCTTACCACACATCCATCTAAGCGTCTTCAACTCAACTACACTCATTTTATTGACATGTATTTTAGTTGCCCAATATTTTGTCCCATAAAGCATCATTAGCCTTATAGTTGCTCTATAAAATTCTTCTTTCAATTTTGTTAGAATTCGTCAATCACATAATATGTCAAATGCACTCCCACACTTGAGCCAACCTACTTTAATTCTATGAATCACATCATTTTCAACCTCACTATCCTTATCAATAATCAAACCTAGGTAACGAAAAAGTTCACTTTGTTATTTCTGATTTTCAATCTTCACTTCTCTATCATTTCTATTTCTATTGTTGCCAAGTCACACTCTGTATATTCAGTTTTATTTTTACTAATTTTAAACCCTTTTAACTTGAGTGCTTCTCTTCATATTTGTAGTTCAGTGTTAATTTCTTCTTGAGTTTCATCTAGAACAATATCATCTGCGAACTATCATCCTAAATGTGTTTAGTTAATTCATCCATGACCATGGCAAATAGGTAAGGACTCAAAGTTGGCTCATGATGCAATGCAATAGTGATTGAGAATTTACTAGTTTCTCCTACAAGTGATCTAATTGTGGTCAATACCCCATTATACATGTGTTTATTGCATGCATATACCTTTTGGTCACACCCCTTTTCACCAACACTCACCATATTGTATCCTATGAAGCACGGAGACTTCAAAAAGGGAGACGTATCCATATTGTATATGTATTCGATACCTGTAACGATCCCGATTTTGACCTAGTCAACTTACGGGGGTCGAGCTGCCCGGTCAGCTCGCCGAAAGCAAAAATGCAAAATGCATTCGAAATTGCTTACAGAAAAGTGTATTTCACGCTCGAGCGGACCATGTTATATCAGTCCGTAAGGGGAGATTTCAGATCACTTTTTCAGTTCTCTCTCTTTGAAACTCTCTAAAATTTCCAGATCTAGAGCTTCTCTCTAGAAGTCGTCATCTCTCTTTGATTCCTCCAAATCCGTTGGGAGTTAGACCGAAGTTCTTCATCAAAGTCGTGTAACTTCACGAGGGCTTCGTTGTGTGCGGTGGAGATCGAGTTTCAACACCGTAAATTTTGGGGTTTCATCTCATTTCTTCAAAACTAGAGGTAGGGATTTTCTTAATTATATATATATTTTTGCAAGATCTATATGATTTTCGAAATCATCTTTCGATAGCTTTAAAAATTGATTGTTGATTCAAGAAGTTAAGTGATTTTGAAAGTGGGTTTGTCTCTTGTTCTTTTAAAATGATCTTATGGGTTTTGATCTTCGTTGATTGACGAAAAGATGATTTTGGAAAGTTTTCTTTCAAAAGATTTGAGTTATATAGTTTTGGTGAGAAAACTTAGAATTTGGAAATTTTTTTTAAAGAAACTGAAAATCCATGAATGATATTGTTATATTTATTTTGTGTGTCAAACTAAATGGATGTTTGGAAAATTTCTTATTTATATTTATATAAATGATGAATTTCAGAGAATATGAGAATTGTTGTTCATTTTGGAAATTATTGTTCAAAATGTTGACATAGTCGTGAAATGACTAATTGTTGAGGATACTTGAGAAGAGGGAATTGTGTTATTCCTTGGATGATGAATTGGAATAACAGTATTTATATTCATCTTGTGTTATTGACATATCAATTCATTTGATTACATTAAACTTTAAAAGTTGATTTGAGAACTTGTATTGAGAAAAGAATGCTGAGAAATAAGTTTTTGTTAAAATTCAATGTATAAAGAGAATTGTATTATTGATTGATGTATGTTATGTTTACAATGAGTCCTATATATAGAAGATTAGAGGAGGTAGGTATGTAGTAGGTGGAGTAGTAGGTGGAGTAGGTGAAGTGGGTAGAGTAGGTGTAGTGGTAGGTTTTGGTAGGTTTTAACAGCCCCCCGCAAACTCAAGGGGGATAGGAACTAACCAACTTGAGTTTGGAGAGAGTAACAAAACAAGAAAATAGACTAATACATAAAATAAAAGAGGATAGGAGACACTGTATGGTCGTGTCAGACCGTTGGTGAAGACACTGTATGGTTGTGTCATAACGTTGTAGAGGACACTGTATGGTGGTGTCATAACGTTGTAGAGGACACTGTATGGTGGTGTCATAACGTTGTAGAGGACACTGGCTCGTGTCGGACCGATGTAGAAGACAGTTTATGGAGTCTTGTTGGACCCTTGTAGAAACTAACCGGAATCAATGTCGGGACAGTTTACAGAGTCTTGTCGGACCCCTAAAAAGTCGCACCCTCAAAAGGTGTGCCCAATCTTTTCAAAAGGCGTGCCCAATCCATAAAAAGGCGTGCCATCAAAAGGCGTGCCCGACAGAAAGTGTCGAGCCATCAAAAGGCGAGCCCAAGTCATAAAAAGGTGTGCCGGACATGATGGCGAGGCGCGTCACCACATTGGCTTGCGCGCCCGTTTTGTCGTCTGGCGTCAAGGGGCGCATGATGCGCGTGTCTGCCTTGGCTATTTAACCAAGGTTGAGGCGGAGGCTGTGCAAACCAGTCTGAAACCGCCGAATATTTGCATTCTGAAATACTCTGTAAACACTCTGTAACCAATCCTTCTCTGAAAGTACCAGTCGGAAATCGCTGCTTCGCTGAAACACTCAGCAACCCAAAAAACATGGCCTCTTCTTCCCGTTCAGCTACCCAGAACATGGCCTCTTCTTCCCGTGGTCTGCTCACTCTCTTTCCCGACCTCAACGAGTCAACAGGAGAGATAATTGGTGCGGTGGCCCGTGAACCTCAACCAAACACCTCTGGTTTTGCTCCGTTGAACTTTCCGATGCGGTCGGTGGAGCAAAAAATGGCAGTGCAAACGGATATTGAGGCCAATCAGTATACATTGAAGTCATGTGTGGAAACCATGACTGTGGTCACAAACTTGTCGCACCGGCTGCAGAGTAGGACAAATGAGGTGCAGCAGTTAAACGCCCAACTGGCTCTGCTCCAGCGCATGTATAAGGATGTGCGAGCAGAGATAAGTGTGCTAAAGGCAGAAAATAAGGAGCTGAAGCGGAAGGCCACCGTTATGTTCCGATTTGGAGGGCCGCCATATGCTGTAGTGGAGGAGCAGGGTGGAGTGAACGTGCTCGGCGAACTGGGAAGTATGGAGGCAGCGCCGGTAAGGGACACCCAAGAGAAAAGCAAGAAGAAGAGACCCGCAGCAGAGTAGAGAAGCAAAATCCCGCTGTGGGTGTGGTTGTTTGTTTGTTTGTTTGTTTGTTTGTTTTTTTTTTTTTTTTTTTGTGTTTTGTGGAAAATGGTGATCGCCCCTGACATGAATAAAATGAGTTTGGTGTGCAGTTCTGCGTTTGCTGTTTTTTTTTTTTTTTTTTTTGTGAAAGAAGGAAGATAAAATAAAATAAAAAAAAGGGTATAGTGGGATCAGACGGCGTGGTGTGAAAGTGGAGAGGGTTGGAGTAATATAATATAATAAAAAGATATATATATATATATATAAAATAAAGAAAGTTGGGAACAACATGATAAGGGTGTATCTTAAAAGGATAAATAAAAGAAAGTGGAAGACAACATGATACGGGTGTGTATGGATGTGATAATGAGAGTGAAACAAACTGGGTGGGTGTGATTAAATAAATAAAAGAAAAATGGGTGGGTGTGTATGAAGCTCGGTGAGAGAACTGGGTTTGGTGATTAAATAAATAAAAGAAGAATGGGTGTGTGTGTATGAAGTTGGTGGTGTGAAGTGTAATGCTCTCTCTTTCTCTAAACCGTGTGTGTGAATCTGGAGGGTTCGTCCGGCGGAGGTGGTGGGGATCTGGAGGGTTCCACCGACGGACATGGCGATGGCGGGGACAGTGCCGGTGCCGGTGGCAGAGATGATGGAAGGCTCGGCGTGTTCCAGCTGCTTATTGATGGGGTTTCATCTCCTTTGTCTTTGTAGGACCCACAACTACTAACCTTAGAAGGTGCTGCAGCATCCTTGAGTGGCCCCCAACACTCCACCTTGTTGTATTCTGGAATGTTGGAGTGAAAATATACCCAAACCAGAGCTTCCTCTAATTCTGGATAGTTGTTGAACAAATTCCCATCTCCATGTACAAAGGCCTTCAAAACCACAGGGAGTTCCTTGGAGAAGATGAAGAATCTGAGCCTAGCACAGAGATCTAATAGAAAGTGGCCACCACTTATGTGACAGTGAACATGGAGAGACATTTTCTCCTGGACTTTCTTCCACTCTGCTACAACTTCATCTCTCTGAAACTTATTGTACCACCCCTGTAACTGAGAGTTGTTTATTGATTGAGAGATGGCCAGAGTGAGCTTAGAGGTTATATCACTGTGTGAGTGTATAAGTTCTTGGAAGCTTCCCTGGATGCTTCTTTTCATCAACTCCTAGGAACAGAACCTGCAGCTTTGAAGCTTCAAAGATTGCGGGCCCAAACAACCTTGCAACAGGGACAATAGATTGGTGCTTCTTGGGTGATCTTCTTCCGTGGATGAAAAGAGAGCTGTTTTGGTGAAGTTGAGAGAGTGAGGAAGGCTTTAGCTCAGATAGAAAATTCCAGCGGGCAGCAAAGGCAAAGTTGCCGGCCGGCTGCCCGCCGGTGATAAAGAAATACAGGCTTAAATCTTATAGCACTGATACCATGTTAAAATTCAATGTATAAAGAGAATTGCATTATTGATTGATGTATGTTATGTTTACAATGAGTCCTATATATAGAAGATTAGAGGAGGTAGGTATGTAGTAGGTGGAGTAGGTGAAGTGGGTGGAGTAGGTGTAGTGGTAGGTTTTGGTAGGTTTTAACAGTTTTCATGGAATAGTTTTGAGATAAATACGTTAGTAAGTCTTGATAGATGGTGTAGATAATATTGAATAAGTTGGCCTAAGAGTCTGGGGTGAAAGACCGAAAACCCGTGTGGATAGGTGTCGAGCCTTCCGATTAATACCGGCAAAAATAACAAATTGGTAGTACTTGTATAGTCTACTTCCAGACACTGACCTAGGGATTACCAGAGTCGTATTTACCGCTCTTGAAATGAATTGTTAAGTTTTGAAGAATTGAAATTGCATGACATCATTAAGCATGATAGTTTTCAAAGATGAAAATGTAATTTTCTTTCAAAAAGGCACAGCATGGCATGTGCATTTTATCTCTTGAGACTTGTATAAAATGTATATACTTTGTTAAGGATTTTCCACTGGGCTTTATGCTCACCCTACGGGATTTTTGTGCAGGAAAAGATGTGGTGATGCCGCCTAACTAAAGGCGAGGAAATGTGTGTTGAGAGTACGAGACTCTCATTTTGTTGTGACTGTGTGTAAGCCAATGGCTATATGTGTGTGGGTTTGAATAACCGTTTTGTGTAACCAAGCTCAAGCCTTGGAAACTTGTAAATCCTTTGGAGTATTTATTTGTTTATTTACTTCTTGTTGGATTAATGTATTGTTGCATGAAGAACTATTGTATTATGTAATGTAAGTTTGGAGATTTATATTCGGTTATCCTCGAAAGAGCCATGATTGTTGCATTATCATTTGGGCCAGAAACTTGGGGCGTTACAATACCGATACTCGTTGGATACTCGCGGATACGTATCGGATACTTATTAAAAATATTGGATACTTCTTAATTATTTTTTCATTAATTTTGGAGCATCGGATACTTAATTTTGAAGTATCGGATACTCCAAGTCACATATTACTCCCAATACTTTATTTAGGCCTCGTTTGGCAAGTGGTGATTTTAGCCACAAAGCCAAAAAGTCACTAAAAAAACTAAAAAGCCAACACCCTATATAAAAAAGTCAAAGATTCCCTTTTCTCTCTACTTTTTGCACATCTTTTCGTAAAAATAAAAAAATCATCCCCAACATACTAGTTTTTTTTACATCATATTTTAACCAAAAAGTCAAAAATTAACTAAAAAACCTATTCCCAAACGAGGCCTTAGTTATTTGAAAAGAACATAGTGAGAGTTAAAGTAATAAAATTTGTCAAATTTATGTATCCTTATTGTTTCATGCATGTCCTCTATAACTACATAGATAGTAAAGATAAAGGAGAATATAACAATAGTAAAATTAATAAATTAACAAATAAGAAGCAAGTAAATTTGAATACAATATTTTTACTAGTGCCAAAGGAGAAAGCACAGAAACAAGTTGTGGATAGCTCTATTATTGTAATATAAATATATTAAACTTGATATTAAAATGAAATATTAGTAAGACCTATCGAAAATTTAAAAAGTAAATAAGCTATTGTCTAAAATTAATACCTAATTTTTAAAGAATAGTGTTTTGTATTATAAAATTACAATGTGATCTCTCAACATTCTTGACCTTATGTGTAACTCCTACTAATAATTTTTTTTTTAAATATATCTTTCACAAATGTATTCTACCCGTACCCATATCCTACTTTTTAGGTTTTGTCGTATCGCCATATCCGTGCTTCCTAGATTATATCTCCAAGCACCCTATCGCAAGTTTTTTTTTTATTTATGAAAATCTATAAAAACCATATTTAGATCCATCATCTTCTCTTTATACTTCTCTATTAATCTTCTTAATAAAAATAGTGTTTCCCTATTTGATCTACCAAACATAAATCCAAACAGATTCTCTAACACTATTGTTATAACTCTCAAGCGATGCTCAATCATTCTCACCAACAATTTTATTGTATTGACTTATCAACTTTATGTCTCTATAATTGTTTCAATTTTGGATATCTCATTTATTTCTATATATAGGCATTAAAATAATCTCTCTACTCGTCAGCCATTTTCCTAGTCATTAGAATCTTATTAAAGAATTTTGTTAACCAGACAACTACTTACCTAAGCATTTCCAAGCCTTAATAGGGATACAAATCTAGTCCTAATGCCTTGCCTTATTTATTTTTTTATTGTTTGATAAATCGAATGCCTTGCCTTATTTCATCTTTTTTTAATGCAAATTCCACCTCAAACTCTCTTAGTTCGATGATAAAACTTATATTCTCTAATTCCATCAACGCTATATTCCTCTCCTTCCAAGTTTTTAAAATGATTCACTTAACAATTTCTCAAAATATCATTCACACTTTTTCTTAATCTCCTCATCCAACCTCCTTATTGGTCATCTTATGTCTTAAAATTATTCCCATTTTTATCCTCTTTTACTATGGCTTATATCTCACTATTCAACCACCAAGTATATTTAGATATAGGGGCTTTTCCCTTTGACTCTCCATGGCACTGCTTTCGATATTCTTTCAATGCATTATGCTATTGTATTCCACATGTTATTAGTAACACCTTTCAAACCCCGCGTTACTTCTTTAAACACTTTATATCTAGTTCATGAGTTTTTAATATATTTCCCGCTTTGATTTTGCTCTTTATTATTGTATATAATACTATATTTTGAATATTGCTAGCCTACTTTGTGCCATTAACTTCCTTTGGAAATACCTTGAAACCTTTACATATTCAACGGTCTATTTTTCTTACAAGAAAATGATCTATCCAACTCTTATTTGACCCAATTTTTAAAAGTTATGTGCATAACCCTCCTTTTTTAAAAAGTTGTTGGTTACTAACATGATTAAATGCTACTGCATCCTCATTTCGATCACCAAAACCATATCCACCACGTATCCTCTCGCGCACTTGCTTATATTTTCGAACATGACCATTGAAATCTCCACCTATAATTATTCTGTCCTCTACAAATATTTGTTGTATTAACTCATCCAGTTGATCCCAAAATTTCCTTTTAATATGTTTCTCCAATCCTGTTTGGGGTGCATAGGCGCTAATTATACTCTCCAGTTACAATATTAATTAATATTATTATGTAACTTATTCTCATAACTATTACTACCTCATTTTTCAAATGCTTAGCTACACCATTTCTACATCCTTTTTTTATTTTTATTTTTTTGATAAATAAATTTTATTGAAGAAGAGCATCAAGAAGATGCTAAAGATACAAAAAGGTCCCCATAAAAAGGAGCGCTAGCCAATTACGTCATCAAGGAAATCAAAAAAGGTAAACAAATCAGGATCCACACGCCCTGAAACCCAACCACACAAGACTCACAAAAATCTATCTACTAACCAATAGTTCCAGCATACAAAATGTTGTACTGAGTTTTTTCTATTTCATTTACTTTCTCAGCTACTCAGTTTCTTGTAAGCATGTTATACTTACCTTCTAATCATTGAATCTACTAATTCCATAGTTTTATCTGTCAATGTTCCCTTTTCCAAGTTGCTAATGTAAACCAACAATCCTGGGCTAATTTCTTTACAGGTGCTCATCCAAGAAAACACAAGGACGTTTTCCTATTTTTCATTGCACTAAGGTGCCGATGTAGTGATCCTTGCCTATTTTTCAAAACATGTCACTTACAGAAAACATCCTAGCCCTTGCATGTTCATGTTCATAATGTTCATAAGAGATCTGATGGGGAGTTTTATGTGGTAACTATGGAAGTGATCCATGATGTCAAAGGAAAATACGAGGGAAACAAAATGATCTGCAGAAGCTTAAATCTTTTTAGAAAAAAATGTTTCAACAGATAAAACAAATATTAGGGAGAGAAAATGCAGAGTTAACAAAAGTGTGTACCTTTAACAGGAGAGTCAGACCAACCAGAAGATCTCCTTGGGCTGTTCCACAGTGTTCCCCGTGAAGCCACCATCCCTGACCTGCTGAGAAATTCAGCACGATTTTGTCTTACATTTGCTCGTCCTCTACCCCGCCAAGGATTGCCATTTGCAGAATAAATTGAATTCCCAAAAGTAATGCTAGAACTACATACAAATAATTAGTTAAGATCTTGTTAAACCAAGTAAACAAAAGATTTTTTAAATCTATTCTATCAACTGAGAAGATCTCTCTTCAATCAATATTCATGACCATTCATATATTAAATCAAGCATACCACCCATTTTGACTAATCAAAATAGATTTCAACATCCCAACAGATAAACTCAAAAAGCTAATAAGATCTATTTGTTTTGGATTTAATAAGTTGAATAAATTGAGTCAAGCATCAATTATATGAACATTTATTTGGTACAATAATTACCAGTCCACCAGCATGATGCAAGGGGAGAGTAGGAAAAAAATGGTGCAAGTAACTTACTCTGGACCATTCCACTTGAAGGAAGTGATAAGAAAGCAGATTGACAAACAAGAAGCCAATGCCCCCATTGCCAAAGGAGTATCAAGAGTACTCTGACCGAAAATAAGAATAAAAAATTCAGAAATAATACAATTCTGAGAGTAGGAAGAAATTGTAGGAATGCAAAGCAAATTGCACACTGATTTCCGTTTGGTCCAGAGATACGCAAGTGGAGCATTATCACACTATTTATTAACATGAACACAATAGCCACCTGGAAGATAAATGTGGCTGCAATGACGCGCATGGCCCATTTCACAAATTGAGCTACACCAACATCCACACTTCCATCTTCTGCAATAACAAATTTCCGCACCACCCAAAACCCTAGGGCAGCTCCTGCAACGACAATCCCAAGTAGTACAAAAATAGAAACCTGTAACCAAACAAGGTAAATAGTTTAAACAAATAAAGGACATAGTTGAAAACTGAATCTGTAATAAAAAAAACGCTAGTTCTATGGTCTTGCAGTTATCAAGCCATTTGGTCTTGATTATGAATCATGTAATTACTTGTGAGGCTTTGTGGTGGTCAAACTTGGGGTGATTGGTCATGAACTTGGTTATGAGGCTTTGTGGCTATGAACAGGTTATGAGGCTTTGTGGTGTTTATGGTTACGAATCCTTGAGACTGAAATTTTGAGCGCATGCCACATGCCCCATTTTTCCTTTTCGAAAAATAATAAAAATGGGATTCAAGTCGTAGTAGAAGAAAATAAATAAATGCATTCAAAAGTGGCCAAAAAAATGACGAAATTTTTAATAGATGTAAGTGGGCTAACACGGAGATAATAAGGACAGTTAAAGGTGCTAGATGATTGTCCTTATACAAGATTAGACATAATCAATTTCAATATTATTGATTTTTATTAGATAAAAGAAATGCACTAAATTGAGAGAAGCGATGAAGGTTTCAGCAAGGAGAGTCACTCTTTAGCTACGTTACATGGATTCGGGTACGAGTGTCGGGTGTAGATATGTATCTAAGGGTTGGACTCGGCAAATCTCTAAATGAGGGATACGCGGGCACATCTAAAAAGTAGCCACAAATTAGACACAGGTACGCGGGTATGGCCAAACATGGATGTGTTAAAAAGATATTATGTATTTTTCTAATAAAGTTACAATAACTTATGGCTCAGAATGACTACATATTTTTATGATGATGCTACACATTTGTAGTTAAAAAATATTGAATAAAAAATATATATAACATTATTTAAAAAAAATGAATAATTGATTTTCCATGGGTATAAGTTAAATCCCAACTTAATCAATATTAGGCCCAAACATGAGAAGCTCATTTAAAAGCCAGCCAGCCCAATAACCTTATAATTTTTATTATAAGGCCCATTTTATTAACAGACCAAAGTGTATCCTATATAAGCCCAAATGCACCAAACCCTTTAATATACCCCTAGCAACCATCAACGAAGATGAATACAGAAGATAGAGATGACGAACGACGACAACGATGATGTCGCGAACCATGTTTCTCTCCTCCTCCTTTGTTGCTGCCTTGAAAAATAGAAAAGAAAAACAACCGTATCCGGTTGTATTTAGCTGTATTCCCCACCCGTACTCGTGTCGTGTTGACATGGGTACCTCTCAAAATACAAAGAGTCCGTGCAACATAGCTCTTTAGTTGGGATGGTCTAAGATTGTCCTTGAAGAGGAAGATGATAGAGACGAAGATGGTAACTTCCTGATGCTCAGAGAGAGAAAGCGAAACTTGAATCACTAGGTCAGACTGAAGCATGAGAAGTTAGATTGGTTGTGTGAAGTCCTTAACCAACTAATGGGTAGTGAAGGTGAGAAGGATTTTACAGAAGGATTTTGTGACAAGATAGTCGTATGGATGTTAGTTCCTTCATACTGGGGGGAGGTTCCTTTGCATTTTGGTCGGTAAAGGCAGGAAATGGTGGTCTTCTTGCAAAAGAATAAAGGGCGTCCTCTTTGAGGGATGTGGCTAAGAAGTCATCGAAACTCAAGGTGTAGAAGGAACCAGCCAAGGTGAAAGACGGTAATCCTTTATACAGGTGCCTGAAATGGTGCATTGGCCACCAAATCAAAGCCCTTCTAGACTAAGGTTACAAGGGGAAAAGAAAGTAGTGAATTCTATTGATGCCAAGGAAACCGTACATTTCTTGGAAAGAGGTTTGATGGGGAGGGTAGTGGACTAGTATAGGGGCATCCCCTCTACAACGAATATGCTAATCACCCTTGGAAGGTCTCGACTAGAGTTGGGTTTGATGTTAAAGATCTTTTTTATTTATTTTGTTGCCATCAAAAGAGGAGGCAAAAAGGGGTTTTGAATGAAAAAGGTTGAGTTCTTCTGACTGGTGGTCTCTGGTGGAAGAGTGTAGTCATGGAAATGGTGGTCCAAAGGCCATTTGGGTTCGCTTCCTAGGCTGTCACTACACCTATAGAATGAGGAGGTTGTTAAGGTGTTTGTGGAAGTGTTCTAAGGGTTGACAAAGACACAAGCAAAGATGTCAATATCGTTGGGCTAGGCTTCTTGTCGAAGATTACACAAGACAATTTCTAACGATTGTAATAGTGGAGGTAAATCCTTGGCTTTTGAGATCCCTCTTTGGACGGAATTGGGGTCTTCAAGTGCATGATAGTTGAAGGTCTGCATACCATACAATGATTGGAGGTGATAGCGTTCACCAAACGAGGAGGACAATGGAGGGTCACACGTGGTCAATGCATGGGTTTGCTTGGCAAAAGGGCATCCATTGTTAGTGCATAACAATTGTCATCTAGTTCAAATATGAATAGACAAAAGGACAAGAAAGTGCTATAGGTAAGAGTGTTCACGGGTTGAGTAGGCCCAAGTTTGTCCATAAACCGTCACCTGAACCAACTGTAAGCCTAGGAAATTTTAGCCAATTACAAATTGCCATGTACTGCAAAGGCCTACAAAATATGGCACAATTATTGGCAAATCAAATCTTGCCACGTGTCTAATTGGTCTCAAATCAAGATTACATGGTGGTCAAATTAAATAGGGCAAATTGCACAAATAGTCCCTATAGTTTGGGGCTTGTGTCACTTTGGTCCTGACTTTTCAATTGTGACACATTTGACCCTGAATTTTAAATCTTGTTCCAAACAAGGACAATTGAATATATAATTAGATTTTTCAAGGATAAAATTGTCAATTTGATAAAATATGAACTAATTTGACAAAAATAAATGTCAAACAAATATTTTTGAATTTTTAAAAATTATTTCTACTTACTAAAAATAAAATTATGTAAAATTGATAAATCTTTTAGACATTTATTTATTTTTTTTACCAAATTAATTTTTATTATGTGTTTGGATGATGATCATGTAAAATTAATTTTAAAAAATTAATCATGTAATTTTTATTAATTTTACATAATTTTATCATTGGTAGATAAAAATAATTTTAAAAAAATTAAAAATATTTTTTTGACCTTTATTTTTATCAAATTAGTTTATATTTTATCAAATTGACGATTTTACCCTTGAAAAATCTAATAATATTTTCAATTGTCCTTATTTGAAACAAGATTCAAAATTCAGGGTCAAATGTGTCACAATTAAAAAGTCAGGGACCAAAGTGACACAAGACCCAAACTATAGGGACTATTAGTGTAATAAACCCAATTAAATATTGCCATGTGTTAAAATGATGCAATAAGTCTTTGACTAATCAAATTAAGTCGTAGTGATGCAGCAAATAAGTTTTTGACTTATCAAATTAAGTCACTTATCACATTTAGGTGGTCAAGCCAATAAAAATTATGGCACACCATTAAAGTGATATTTTGGTATTTATCTGTAAATAAATCAGAGATAATTATCGAAGAAGTTAAAGTCTATTAAGACTCTCCTCCATCCATTCCTATAAATTAGGGTGATCTCTACCAAATTTTTCATACAAATTCTACATACATAAATCAAGTTGTA
This sequence comes from Camellia sinensis, assembly GCF_055761805.1. NCBI lineage: Eukaryota > Viridiplantae > Streptophyta > Magnoliopsida > Ericales > Theaceae > Camellia > Camellia sinensis. The sequence goes on from NC_138972.1 coordinate 71,088,464, forward strand.
GAGACAAAAATTTACATCAAGCAAGAGAAAGCTCCATCGGATTCAAGCCTAAAGCCCCGAGGTTTCTTCACCAAAGCCGATCAATCTCCATAAAACATAAAGTTCGGAGATTCAAATCAAAGTTCGTCATCAAACATATTGTCGTCTTCTACTAAATTGGAGGGGGTTCTACAAACTTGATTTGGGAAAAACCTATCAAGCCCTCATGGTCTTCTTCGCGTTACTTGGAGGAGATTTCGCCGCTCAATTCAGTAACAAGCTATCAAGCCCTCTAAGCAACTTACTGAAGAGAAGAATCAGAGGATTTTCTTTGATTAGAAATTTCATTAGTGATTGTACTCCTTTTATTTTAAATCAATAAATTTATATTTGTTACTCTATTTTTCTGTCTTTATTTTTGCAGACAAGAAATTTGTGTATACACCGACCATTTCGGATTCCAAAACTGACCATCCAATTTTGACCGAATCTCCTTTCAAAATCAACCAATTTTCTTCCTCTAGTTTAAATGTTGCTTTCGGTCGGCTTCAAGACCCGCATACTCTCTACGCACATACGTAGATCTAAGAAAAACAAAAAGAGTTGAGCAGTAGCACTGTTTGATCTGACCCAAATCAACCTCAACCATTTGATGAATACATAAAAATCACAAATTAGAGAGGGAGAGCAGTGATGGAGATCTAAGTGTAGGTGATTTCAAAGGGAGGTTTTAAAAATAATTCAAAGAACACCAAATCAATATGCTTCAATACCTCAGTTTCTACAAGTACAACATTTGGGTTCTTCCTTTGATTGCATCGTTGAGAGAGAGAGAGAGCTAGAGAGATGAGATGCAGGTTAGAGAGAAATTGTGTATGTGTTAGATGTAGAAAGAGAATGAAAAAGAAAGAGAAAAAATTAAACAATACTATTTAAGGGGAGAGAGAGAGAGAGAGAGAGAGAGAGAGAGAGAGATTTCAAATACTACAAGTCATCTGAAAAAAAAGAGAGAGAATTAAATAATACCATTTAAGAAGAAAAAGAGAATGATAGATTTTAAATATGAGTCGATTGAGAAGAAAGAGAAACAGTAAAGTCATTTAAGAAGAAAGAGAATGAAATAGTATTTAAAAATTAAAAAAGATGGATGTCAGATTGAGAAGTAAAAAGATAAAGAGTGTAATCTCAATTTCCAAAGACACAATGGCACGTGTAATGAATATCCTGTATACATACACATAAATTGGACGGTTTGGCGGTCCAATCATTGTTTTTTTTCCACATTCCGAGAGCCAACCAAAAATATAAAAATCTACACTTCCAACCCACTGCCGACCATGCAACTTCACGAAACCGTCCATAGCATGTCGGATCAGGTCGGATCAGTTTGGTCGGGTGCATTGGGTAAGTCCCCTAGCTATAGGACAGGTGCATGGAGAGAAATGTGCCACATTGCCTAGGCAGAAGGTTGTGGGTTTGGGAAATCCCAACCATTTCGGCTCTTGAGTAACTGTTGGGTTACGACAAGAGTAAGTGTGTTCAAGGGTTGGATTGGTTTGGGTTTGGCATTGGCTCGTCACACAAACTGGTCCTTTCAAGTGGGAAGCACAAGCATCCGCCTTCGACCGAACACTAGGAAAAAAAACTGGACCAAATGTGTCATTCGGATTGCAATCGTTTTCGGGCGGGTCTATTGGATGGTTCATTTTTTGTCTTTTTTTTTCTTGCAATCAACCACAACACTAAGAAAAAAAATCAATTGTAAAGGCAAGTAAGATCGAAGAGGGAAAGGGGGTGAGAGATGAGACTCTGAAGATTGGATAGTGGAGACTAGAGGGAGATTGAAGAGTGATAGACAGAATGAGGGTAAGGCAGATCAACAAAAAAGAGTGAATACCGTCACTGCCTCCATCTTATCACAGCTTGCCACTACCTCCATCTTGCAACAGCAGCTTGGCCTACAGTTGTTTGGTATTAATGATGCAACAAGACGGAGAGAAGAGAAACCGTGAGAGATTGCATATTGTAAGAAGATTTTGAGAGACTAAAAGCAATGACCTTCATCTAGGAAGCACAGGTGCGGGTATGGATAGGAGTACGGGTACGATAAGGGTACGCCGTTACTTCAAATTCTTTAAAAAGTAGGATACGGATACGGATATGGATACGGTTGGGGAACATCAAATTTTATTTTTTTTATTATTTATAGTTAAACATCCAACATACAAATTAAAGTTTCAATATCAAAACTAAAAGAAGAACAACTTGTCTAAAAAGTTATATAATTCTTTCTTTTTCATTTTCTTTTTTGATTGTCTAAAACAGGATGCAAAAGAAAGCACAGCCATGACTCATGGGTAAAGAATGTTAGAAACAAATTACCTAATGATTTTCAAAGTAGAAAGAAGAATAATAAAGGCTGCAACAAATTTTGCAGCTGCAAAAAAAAAATAAATAACACGCCATACCCAAAACATACCCAGCTTGTACCCACGACGTAACCAAACGTATCTGCCGTACCCAACATGTATTTATCATACCCGATACACAAGCAATCATACCGGTACACGTACCCGCACCGGCACCCAGTAAGTACCCGATACTCGTACGGCACCATTTTTTGAGTACCCGTGCTTCATAGATCTTCATTCATCAAATCATGGCTTCTGAAGGAGAGAACGAAAGACACAAACACAGAAAAAAGTGACTCTGAGTGATATGATGGGAGAGAGAGAAGACTTAGATATGACTATAGGTAAAAGGGCAAAGGGTAGTACATAGGTCTAGTCTTTTTTTAGATAGGTCTAGTTTTTAGAGATGAGATAATATGATAAGGAAAGTGACTCAAGAACCAATACCAACATAACACATGTAGATGCAATATGCTAAGTACATACATTAGTTGGTTTGGGTGGCGGATTTCTAGACAATAGCGACATCCGACCGGTTGATCGAAAAAATTAAAAACTTCACCCACCACAAACTGTAACTGATTTCAAAACCATCCGATGATGCTCTAGTCGGGTCATTCGGATTGAACGATTTGGATAATTTTTTGAACATTCTACACGATAGACTTTGTACTAGGCTAGTTCCTGATGGGATGAGAAAAAGTGGTTTGTTTTATTCGAGCTAGGAATAGAAAGGAAAATGGGTTACACACTATCCCAACAATCAAGCCCTACTCATGGTTGAAGACATAAGAGTTGCATTTGGTCAAAATGGTCCTTAGTGCCATCAAGCTTTGGTGTGTTTGCTTTCGGGGGCTTATTCTTTTTATCCTAATAGACCTTGTGAAAAGAGTCAGGCCTTATTCTTCTACACGATCACCCCTCGTTTTATGGTCATTTTTCTGCTGTATGGGGCATCTTTGGTGGTTGTGAAAAGGAGGTGGTCTTTGTTCTCAGAAGGGGAAGCTTTGATTGCCAAGAAATGTGTGCTCGAGAAGGAACAAAAGAGGGAGATGCTTCAAGACCTGAGTGGAGCAATACAATAGCTCTGAATAATACAAAGGGTGGGAGATGATTAGAGTAGATTTTTCAAAAGAGGGTTTGCAAGTCTCTCTTATGGACAACGAGCAGGTAAGTTCCATAGCATTGGGTGGAACAATGAAGTATAGGTACTTTGACAACATGCTATTCCCGTATTGGGTACTAGTAATTTGCATTGTTGTTCTGCATACATATCAGGTACACAAAGCACATACCTAAATTTTTCTTCTTAATTTTTGTCATTCCCTAGAGGTACCTAGTATATACCGAAGTCATACTAAAGCCGGAATAATATTTTCTTTTATACAAAGGTGAATTAAGTTTCATTGAATTTTTTATGTATTGATTTTAAAATTAAGCTTTAGTTTGTCAGTTATTTAATATAATGACATTTAATTTTGCTTTATACCTTACTTTTGGTATTAAATGCAAATTGTATGTTGTATCTTAACCAACTAAACCATCTACCTGATTTTTGCACAACTCTAAATTAAAATTAAATCTTTTTTTACTAACGTACCTAGTTATACCCATGATTTACTTTTTTAGATTTTACCGTATCAACGTACCCATACTCGTACCCATACACATGCTTCATAGGGTGGAAGCCATAAGGTAAGATACCTGAAGGTATAGTATCAAGGTTAGAGTCTCAAGTCTCTATTCCTTCTGTCTTTGTCCGGTGTAATGTAAGAGAACGAGGATGTTGTGGTAATTTTTTATTGGACTTCAGTGGTTATTATGGGGGATTATTTTTGTCCAAGAAGCACGGGTGGAGTGTGTTCAAGGGGCTAAATTAGTTCTTGCAAACAAATGTAATACAACGCATGCAAATGTATTCTCCTTTAATTAGGAATGTTCTGTTGTTTCTTTTCATGCAACACATGTACTTGCATTTCTTTTTTTTTCTAATCTCAGGGAAATTGTATTCTTCTTTGATTATTTTCCACTCTTTTACTGACGATGAGTATTATGGAAGCCAGAAAAGTTGCTACAACAACATAAAACTTTAAGGATCATGTTGAAGGACAGGAAGAGTTGCTTGTCAACAATTTATCATGGTACTAGAGCATGTAATAGATCATGTCTTTGAACCTCAACACCTACCCAACAATTATAATACTTGCACCTCTTTGAACCTCAACACCTACCCAACAATTATAATACTTGCACCTCTTTGGCCTGCTTTTGGAGGAGAGTTTAGCCATATGTCAGGGGCTTGTTGAAGATATAATTTATAAACAGTGAAGTCACCACTTTCTCCAATAGTTTAAGCTCTTAGATGAGTTAACATTTATCAAATCATTTTGTTGAGTTTTAGTTAAAGGGTTGCACAATCGAAATTTGTCATACTTCAAAAGCAGGGTAGGGTTTAGAATATATATAATCTATATGATGAAGTATAATAAATAGACTAAGTGTTTGTTAAATAGCTTATTAGTTGTAGTATATAAATAGGTGATGTAATACTACCCATGTAACGATATGTAAGGAATAGGTGCTCCCAAGGTTCTGAAAAGCAGTTGCGGTCGCTGTAACGGTGGCGGTGGCGCGGTTGTGGGGTGTAAAGGCCGTAGCATAACGGTTGCGGTAACCGGAACCGTGAAAGTCATTCTCGTCTCCCGTAGGTGGTTCATCATACCATTCTTGATCATTTTCCCCCATCACTGGTGATTCATGGGAGACGCCATGCTGATAGTTAAGGTACTGACTTTCATCGACAAATGTCTCTTTGCTGAATGGATATCCTGGGATGGCTAAATTACAATGTATCTTCTGATGTCTATCTTCACAACCTAGATGTCCATAATTTCCATTATACGCTAATAGTGAGTTGCTAGCAAATTTTCTCCATTTATTGAGCTGGTCTTTGAGTGGAAATCTTCTGCATGGCCAGGGTCTCCTATTGAGAAGTCCTGCGTATCCTGGGAATGTAGAGGTTCCTCTGAGGTACATTTTGTGTTTAGCTTGATTGCACCATATTCCCTTCCATTCTGGTAATTTGCTATCTATCAAAGCTTCCACATACGGATGATGTTCTTCCATGACGCACAGTACTGCATGAGCAAGCTTATGTCCAAAGAGATCTGTCTGATCTGGATCTGTAAAAATTAGTCTGGAGACAAAGCCGTAATCTAACAATTTTGGGGCTGTTAGATAACGAATTTCGCCTCTGATTTCTATCTCCAATGGCTCGAAAGTGGCTAGATTTATCTGGCAAAGGCAAATGCTGAAGTCTAGGTTACACTGACATCTACCAAAATGTTCTGACCTCTTATTGCATCTTTCTTCGTCTAAGCAGGGTTGCTCTTCATCTTCATAGGTATAGGTCCATTGGTAAGCTAGGCCGGGGCAGTCAACCCTTGCTATGGAGAGATCTTGAAGAAACTGCTGAATAATGACTAACTCGTTGTTTCTGCTATCTCCGGCTAAGGTATAAATATAGGGTTTTAGGTCTTCCATTACTTGGCTTTTCTCACAAAGAGATCGAATGATAGAATGCCTGAAGAAATACATTCTAGCACTCAATTGGTCAAATTCCTCACAGGTGAGTTGTTTGATTTCTGGGCTAGGTAAGGAGGTAGGTGTTCTTTCTGGAGCTAATTTTTTAAGCTGGTTGGTTAAGGTTCTAATGGTTGCTCTCAATTGTTTTTCTTCATCTCAGAGCTGGTCTAGCTCTTCACTGACTTTCTTGCCTTTATCCATAATTTTCTTGAAATTTCTGGAAAGGCCTTCACAATGTCTGCACATTTGGAGAGGATTCTGGGAATCTATCTGAGGATTAGAACTACTGCTGCTTGTACTACTGCTTCCACTTGTCTGGCCAACTGGAACGCCACTGTTAGCAAGGATGGTAGTTCTCATCTTGCTCAATGTGTCCAGGTAATCTTTAGCTATCTGGCTAATAAAGTAACTGGTTCCTATTTGTCTTCGGGCATAGGTACTGGCTGACTCAAAATCATAAAATCCTTTATACTGTGGTGTGGGAAAGTTTTTGACTAAAGGTTCTACTTCTATCCAGTCATGGTAAATACCAGGCTTGGTTCCCTTGGCTACTACATAGAAAGAAAAACTTTTAGATAAGGGCTTGTTTTGGATTTTTGAAAAATATATACTGAGAGAGTTTAGGGCTGAGAGGCGTTTAGCTGGGTGATTTTGGCTGGTCCAAAGGTTATCTAAAAGACACTGTTGAACTGGGTCTAACTCAATCCCTGTTAAGGGTCTGAACTTGGTTCTGCCTTCATGAATGGGAAGAGAAAATCCCCCAAAGTTCATGGTCTTGCAGTTTTTCATTATCTGTACAAAAATTAAACTGGTTATCTTCTTTTTCTAAATAAATTTTTCTACTTAACCAGTCTGTTAATTTATTATCGCTTCCTTTAATATGCTCAAATTCTACTTTATATCCTTGTCCTACTATACAATCTAAAAATTTTGCCCATCTTCTAGTACTTAATTTACGCTCGTTTAGTTTGTTATGAAATCTAACTATGGCTTCACAATCTGTCCTTATTGTAAAGGGTTTGTGCAAAAATAATCTAAATTTATTTATTGCATATACTACTCCTAGTATTTCAAAATCTAGGCTGGTCATAGTTGTATCTTTTTCTTTAAATTTTCCAGAACTGTATCTACAAATGCGTTCTTTATTTTTACTGTCATATTTACTGGGTTTAGCTAATAATATTGTTCCCCATCCTAATTGACTTGCGTCTGTTTCTACAACTATGTATTCAGATTCTAAAGGAAGTTGTAGGTCCGGTAGATTTTTACAAATGTCTTTTATTTTTCTAACTAGAGCTATATCTTGCTGATTGAAATATTTTTGTCCTGTGGGTGTAGTCTTACTATAAAGGGGTCCTATTATATTACTAAGGTTAGGAATATACATTCATGCATAATTTAAGATTCCTAAAAAGGATTGAAGTTGCTTTGTATCTTCTAATTTATCTGGATAGTCTAGAATTTTCTTGACTATATGAGGTTGTAACCTAATTTTTCCATCTCCTAGCTCCATTCCTAAAAATTCTATGTAAGGTTTATTTAATACCATCTTTTTCTTACTGATTATTATTCCATTATTTATGAATTCTTCTAATGTTATATACAAATGATCTATGTGACTATTTTTATCTGGACTAAATACTAATATGTCATCTATATATACCAGTATAAAACTATATTTATTAAATATACTATCCATTTTACGCTGAAATATGGAAGGTGCATTTTTTTAATCCAAAAGGCATAACTAGCCACTCATAATGTCCTTGAGGGCAACAGAAGGCTGTCCATGGTATGCTTTCCTTTTCAATTTTTATCTGCCAAAATCCTGATTTACAATCAAATTTGCTAAATATCTTTGCTGTCTGTATTCTATTTATGAGTTGGTCTTTATCTGGTATATTATATTTATCATCTTCTGTATTATCATTTAATCTTTTATAATTTATCACCATTCTAGCTTTTTCTCTTTTTATCTCTGCATGATTTCTAACCATAAATGCTGCGCTCCTGTGCGGGCTATTGCTGGGTCTAATTACTCCTAGATCTAGTAATTCCTTAATCTGTGTTCTACATTCTTCTATGTCTGCTGGTGTATGATCTATTTGTGCGAAATAGGAATTTTCAAATTCTGACTTTTAATAGGTCAAAACAAGCCAACAAGATGAGCCTAAAAAGCTGAGAATAATTACATCCGAATTTTCCTTTCATTTTGGGAAATTCTAACCTCTTGGGTATTTACTTAGAAGGCTCCTAATGTCTATAAATATAAAACCCTATTCATTATTAGGCTTGTTCTTGATTTTAGAGAGAGAAGGGGGAGGCTACGAAGACATGTGCAGCTAAGGAGCTCTCCTCTTAGGGTCTGGATGAAACTCTAGTCAAGTAACAATGTGTTGTATTCAGTTTGTGGTTTTTATTATTGATTCAACAATTGTATAAGATTAAGGCTTTTCTATATTATTACTTTGTTTTGAATCTTTCTATCTGGCACATGTTTTTAGTTTCGGTGATTCTAATTGCATACTTATACAACAGTTTTCATTGATTTGCTTTCATTCGGTTAAGATAGTCTATCCTAGGAGAGACGATTCGTGCTAACACTAGATAGTCTATGTTAATCATTAAACTACCAAGTATCCTCTAGACGGTACTATTGGGACTTGTAGTCACTAACAGATCATAGTTGAGTTGAATAATAAATCTGTAAACTGTTACAGTTCATTGATTACAAGGTTATGGTGGATTCGAAACCCTGAGTCTCTTCTATTTGATTGATACTAGTTTAATTATATTTATTTGTTTAATTTAATTAAGCTCATACAAAATTCTTCTTTTCTACTTTTGAATTGATTTAAGAATTAATCTGAAATTCAAACAACTTAGCTTTTTAGTACCTGTGGATCGATACCCAAACTAAACCACTATTCTATTGAATTAAGGTCTTAGTAAGGATTTATTTTTGGTGTGCAAAACGACCTACCAATATGTCCATATCCTCTCGCTAAAAAACTCAAATAGACCCCCATTTCCAAACCCCTTCACCTCTAACCTGCATACTCGTGCAAAAGAGTACTCATTCTGTTGGAATGAGACCAATGGTTGGCAAATGACATCTTCTAAAGCAAAGCTAAGAAGATTGACACAATGATAGGATGGACGATATCCACTAGGCAAAACTATGAGAGTAGTTGATCACGAACTGGAATTCGGCACTACACGAGTTCTTTCTTTCCTCCCTTGGCACAAATGTGAACTAAGCACACAAGAAGCAACCTACTCAACTCAAAACAACTTTGTAAAGAGGTATGAAAGAGTCCTGACGATAAACTTCAAATAATTTCTTTAAAGCTGTCAAATATTTCAATGGCAGCTTGCGATGTGACAAGTCATCCACCCATTTGCTTCAACTCATCTTTTTGATTATGAATTTTGATTTGGATTAGCATCAGCGTCCCCTCCAATTGAGAACTTCATCTCAGTTTCTTCACCCAAAGTTGGAGCATGAGCTCTACCACGGCCATCTCGATGACCTCGATCCCGATTAGCCATAACCAAACAACCCAATATGACCCACAAACAGTCTAGATATGCTGATTACAGAGATCGCCTTTTCAGACCCAATTTCACAATTGATGACAACTCAATTCAATATCCATTCACAGCAGTATGTAGCAGCAAATAATCAACGGTGCAATCCAAGAACGAGAATCAAGAATAAGATAGCCACATCGCGAATTGATTCAAGACAATTCTAATTGAGAAGAAAACTGAGTCAAACATACCAGAATTGAATTGAGTCATGTCGATCAACTTGAAAAACATGACTAGGTCAGATTTTGAATCACTTCTGAACTATGAGATTAAATCTTTGAGTTGAATTTTTTGGTAATCTGCAGTTGCAACTTCAAAAGAAGACGAGTTCACTACTCCTGACATCAACTTCTTGTAGAGGGTTGAATCGCAACTTGCAATTGATTGTCGAAATCGACTCACAGCTTCAAACCCAAGATGTAGAATCGAAGTGGTACATCGAGTTCAAGGGAGTTGGTTCACGAAGAGTTGTGATACCTAATTCAGCGACAAACTGGAGTCGAAGGACCAAACCCAGATCAAATCTCATCTTGCAAGTCAAATCGCAAGGCCAAACTGAAATCGCAAGACCAGTCGAATTCGAAGTCTGTGAACTTGACTCAATAAGGGGATTCAAGAACTCCAGCAAACGCGAACTCAATCAAAGAGCTAGGTTGCAATCGCGATGAACAATAGCAACTTCGAGTTTGCAATGGGTCTTCAAATCGCGATGGGTCTTCAACTTCGACTTCAGAGAGATTCTAGGTTTGAACTTCGAACCAGATGCGACCCAGTACAACTGAACAAAAAAAAATCCCTCGTTCGTCCAGTGGAGTCAACGAAGCAATCTGGTCAAATCGCAATTTCCACTTATACTTCAGAGAGAGATGGTTATTCCCTAGTTTCCTGACATATTCAAACAAATGAAGGGCTTCAAACTGAGATCTAAACTCAAATGAAGGCTTCAAGATCTTGCTGCGATGTTGAATCACCAGCGCGAAAGGTCCAAAAGCAAGTCGCGACTACCAAATCTAGGGTCAACTCTTGATTGCAATGTCAAATCTATGGCTTCGAATCAAATCAATCACACTTGTGATGGCAACTTCTGGTGAAATGATCTAGGGTTTGCACCCAAGAATCAGGGTTTAGATCCAGAGTCAGGTATGTTGCTGCTTTCTAATTTACGAGCTCTATGTACAATTAGAAACAATGAAGTACAAGATGCTATGCTCTAATACCAAATAATGAAATCCAAATGCCAAATCAAGATCAAATTGAGAGAGAGAAGACAAATGCCCCAATTAGGGGTAAAAACCCTAAGGGCTAGAGAGAGAAACTAAGCTCTACTCCAATCACAATATATATTCTTTATTCCAAAACTAAGTACAATGGGTAATACATCACCTATTATATACTACAACTAAGAAGCTATTTAACAGACTTATCTATTTATTATACTACATCACTAAAAAATTGAAATACAATACATTCCAGACCAAATGAAGCCAATCACTTTGGGTAAACAAGTCTTCATTATATAAACATAATGGTAGTAAGACATACAGGGTTGCGCATCTCTTCACTCAGCCCAAAACTGACAAGAATTGAATTGACCAACATTGAAAAGTGATGTAACAGGAAGGAACCAGCTCCAAGCTGACATCAAACGCAAGTCAATTCCATAGGATAACAAACACCAAAAAAAGATCCTAACATCGCAATACTAAAGCAGAAAAGCACTTACCACCGATCCATATAAAGTGAGGTAGAAGACATTTTTCCTCCCAGTTGGTAATAATTTCATCCCCTAAACCAATTTCAGCAGCAGTCCAATGAGATATTTCATCAATAAATTCAGAAGCAACATATGAAACTAGGCAGTAAAATGTTTTATAACATTATAGCACTTGCATACAAAATGATAGTAAACCCATGCTCCAACAGATGTAGCACTAGAAGAATAATAAAGAAGGAGAAACAGGAAGAGAAGAGAAGTAAGAAGAGTATGAAGAGAGGAGAGAAAAGGGAAATAGTTCCAAAGCAAAATCAAATATATTCAATAATCAATATCCAAAACAAATCCGGAAATTCATTACACCAAATCAAACTAATAAGAAGAAGAATCAAATATATTCCCCATCACCAACAATTCAGCCAGCAATAAAAACTCAATTGAAGAATAATGAATCTAACACAAGTCATAATGCTAAGTTTTCATCTCATAAGAAGGGTAACTAGGCCTTTATGTAGGAGGATTATTCAGCGTTGAATGAGTATTGAAAATTGAGAGTTGTATTTGAGTATTTAAGGGTTTGTTTTTGTTTTTTGTGTGGTTTATTCTCTTTCTTCAGTATTACTATTCTTCTTTTCCAGTTGTTCTACATAACTGGCTTCAGGTACACGAATTTGTTTTCTCCTATCCACTCTATTCCAATCCATATTCTTGATTAAGTCTGAAGCAATCATGTAATTTGTCACCGCCCCATCCTATGTCACTCTTTTTCTTTTTTTTTTCCTTTTTTTGTTTATAGTTCCCATCCTACGCCACTCTTGACCTTCCTCTTTTCTTTTTGGCACCATGGACCCAGATCAGATCACTCTTTACAGGAACATTCACTGGTCAACGTTAAACAACTATTACTCATTGTATCTTCAAGAAGTCCCACTCTAAATTATGCAATACAGAAACAAGAAGACTTTTCCATCCTCTTCATCTTTTAATTCTAAAGCTGGAGAAGGACAAAAATCTAAGCCCTATTTTTATTTCTCATCATTTCTTCTCCTTTGGAGAGACCATGAAAATATAAAATCCACACAGGTTATAAGATTTTTGGTTGTTATGGATCATATTGCCAATATTACCAGTGAATGCCTGTATTTTCTACAACCAGATTTTTGTCAAAGGTTGCAAAGGTTTCGTGTTGAAAACATTTCAAGATTTCTGTACAATTAAACAGGCCAACAACTTTGTTTTTTGTTATGTGATAGAAATCGAAACCTTACGAAGAATAAGTAGCACCATATGAGAATAAAGAGTTAAATAAAAGGCAACAGATTTTTTTTTCATTGAAAAAAAGACTACTATACAATGCACATCAAATCCAAATACCTGAAAAAGAAGGATGATAATGACAAGAAAAACTCCAACAGCCATTGAACTGCTATAATAGAAGGGAACCCAACTGCTGACCACTGGTGCCAACAGCAATAAAACAAAACCAAAAGCAAGACAAAAGAGACGCCATCTTTGAAACTCTGCACAAACCACAAAAGCCAAAGACAAACATCAAAAGATGGAGGGAGACAGACAGATAAATTAAACCCAAGAGCCAGGAGATAAATCCCTTACCTTTATCAACTATTACCGTCACATAACCAGCAATTTTATCAACAAACTTCACATCAACATATCTGTCCTCATAAGGTGACATTACAGAGCTCCAAAGCTCCTTGTGGACAGTTTTCCATTCATCTGTTTCACATTGACATAAACCACGTGAAGCATTCCTACAAAACACTTTCTATGTGAGATACTATTTTCAATCAACATAACTATCACATTGAAGTATCAACTACGTTACACAGACTCTTTGTATTTTGATAGGTACCCGTGTTGACACGACACAACAGGGGTATGATACCGTTCACTCCAATACTAAAACTAGAATTTTCATCAGATTTTTTCACATCCCCAGTTGTCCGGGGGGACATCCAGGCAGATGTCCTGGAGGTCGTCCGGACATGAACAAAAAAGGCTGTCAAAGTTGCTCGTGGGTAGACATCCAGAAGGATGTCTGGCCCAACGATGACAATTTAAATTTGATGAAAGATGAAAGCCACCACTTGATGAAAGTTTTGGTTCATCCCTCATTTGATATGAGTTTGATGAAAGGGTTAGAGGTTAAACAGTTGCCGTTTTTCATCAATTTTAAATTTGATAAAATATTAGATGCAGCGTTGAAGATGGTCTTACATGAGCTTCTCATGTTTGGGACTAATACTAATTAAGGTGTTGGAATTTAACTTATATCCATGGAAAATAAATTATTCATTTTTTTTAATAACGTTATATATAATTTTTATTCAATATTTTTTAACTACAAATATGTAGCATCATCAACATAAAAATATGTAATCATTTTGAGCCATAAATTATTGTAACTTTATCCAAAAAATACATAATATTTTTTTCATACATCCATGTTTAGCCTAAAAGTTGCTCGTGGGTAGAAATCCAAAAGGATGTCTGGCCCAACGATAACAATTTAAATTTGATGAAAGATGAAAGCCACCACTTGATGAAAGTTTTGGTTCATCCCTCATTTGATATGAGTTTGATGAAAGGGTTAGAGGTTAAATAGTTGCCGTTTTTCATCAATTTTAAATTTGATGAAATATTAGATGTAGCGTTGGAGATAGTCTTACATGAGCTTCTCATGTTTGGGACTAATACTAATTAAGGTGTTGGAATTTAACTTATATCCATGGAAAATAAATTATTCATTGTTTTTAATAACGTTATATATAATTTTTATTCAATATTTTTTAACTACAAATGTGTAGCATCATCAACATAAAAATATGTAATCATTTTGAGCCATAAATTATTGTAACTTTATCAAAAAAATACATAATATTTTTTTCATACATCCATGTTTAGCCGTAAAAGTTGCTCGTGGGTAGACATCCAGAACGATGTTTGGCCCAACGATAACAATTTAAATTTGATGAAAGATGAATGCCACCACTTGATGAAAGTTTTGGTTCATCCCTCATTTGATATGAGTTTGATGAAAGGGTTAGAGGTTAAACAGTTGCCGTTTTTCATCAAATTTCAATTTGATGAGATATTAGATGCAGCGTTGGAGATGGTCTTACATGAGCTTCTCATGTTTGGGACTAATACTAATTAAGGTGTTGGAATTTAACTTATATCCATGGAAAATAAATTATTCATTGTTTTTAATAACGTTATATATAATTTTTATTCAATATTTTTTAACTACAAATGTGTAGCATCATCAACATAAAAATATGTAATCATTTTGAGCCATAAATTATTGTAACTTTATCAAAAAAATACATAATATTTTTTTCATACATCCATGTTTAGCCGTAAAAGTTGCTCGTGGGTAGACATCCAGAACGATGTCTGGCCCAACGATAACAATTTAAATTTGATGAAAGATGAATGCCACCACTTGATGAAAGTTTTGGTTCATCCCTCATTTGATATGAGTTTGATGAAAGGGTTAGAGGTTAAACAGTTGCCGTTTTTCATCAAATTTAAATTTGATGAGATATTAGATGCAGAGTTGGAGATGGTCTTACATGAGCTTCTCATGTTTGGGACTAATACTAATTAAGGTGCTGGAATTTAACTTATATCCATGGAAAATAAATTGTTCATTTTTTTTAAGAACGTTATATATAATTTTTATTCAATATTTTTTAACTACAAATGTGTAGCATCATCAACATAAAAATATGTAATCATTTTGAGCCATAAATTATTGTAACTTTATCCAAAAAATACATAATATTTTTTTCATACATCCATGTTTAGCCTAAAAGTTGCTCGTGGGTAGACATCCTTTTGGATGTCTGGCCCAACGATAACAATTTAAATTTGATGAAAGATGAAAGCCACCACTTGATGAAAGTTTTGGTTCATTCCTCATTTGATATGAGTTTGATGAAAGGGTTAGAGGTTAAATAGTTGCCGTTTTTCATCAAATTTAAATTTGATGAATTATTAGATGCAGCATTGGAGATAGTCTTACATGAGCTTCTCATGTTTGGGACTAATACTAATTAAGGTGTTGGAATTTAACTTATATCCATGGAAAATAAATTATTCATTTTTTTTAATAACGTTATATATAATTTTTATTCAATATTTTTTAACTACAAATGTGTAGCATCATCAACATAAAAATATGTAATCATTTTGAGCCATAAATTATTGTAACTTTATCAAAAAAATACATAATATTTTTTTCATACATCCATGTTTAGCCGTAAAAGTTGCTCGTGGGTAGACATCCAGAACGATGTCTGGCCCAACGATGACAATTTAAATTTGATGAAAGATGAAAGCCACCACTTGATGAAAGTTTTGGTTCATCCCTCATTTGATATGAGTTTGATGAAAGGGTTAGAGGTTAAACAATTGCCGTTTTTCATCAAATTTAAATTTGATGAAATATTAGATGCAGCGTTGGAGATGGTCTTACATAAGCTTCTCATGTTTGAGACTAATACTAATTAAGGTGTTGGAATTTAACTTATATCCATGGAAAATAAATTATTCATTTTTTTTAATAACGTTATATATAATTTTTATTCAATATTTTTTAACTACAAATGTGTAGCATCATCAACATAAAAATATGTAATCATTTTGAGCCATAAATTATTGTAACTTTATCAAAAAAATACATAATATTTTTTTCATACATCCATGTTTAGCCATATCCACGTACCCATGTCTAATTTTGGGACGTCCTCGCGTATCTCTCATTTAGAGGTTTGCCGAGTCTGACCCCTAGATACATACCCGCACCCGACACTTGTACCCGAATCCATGTAATGTAGAGTATTAGGGAGAGAAAGAGGGTGGGAGTTAAAGAGTCAAAATTCAAGGACATGTCACTTACTGGTGAAAACAAATCTGAATTTTGTTGTGCAGTCTCTCAGGAATTGCTGCAGATGGGACCAATTTAACCTGATATGCACTGGCATAACTCCCAAGTTCCAATCTTGACTGACCAGCAACTTGAACGCGTTCACACAATAAAACATCTTTGGAACCATGAGAAGATGATGTATAACCGGTGAGGGGAGATGGAGTGACATCAATAACTGGATTTTCCAAATCAATGCCTGTATTATTAACATTTAGAGATAATTAATTATCAAAAAAAAAAAAAATAACCAACACAAAAAGGGAACATTGGAAGTAAGTAGCAAAACTAAGATAGAAAAGAAATGACATGTTCTAGGAATTCCATGATAGACATCATCTAACACATCCCTTAAATTAGTATTTCCCGCACCACATTACTCGAATCGAATCAACCACAAATTCAGCCTTTGAAGTGACATTCTGAAAATGTCATGTTCTAGTTGGACAAGCCCAACCACCCATATAAAAGTTAATTATGTTGTTGTTGACCTAACAGAGACCCTAATTCTACTAACAACTGTGAAATTTCCAAGTAACAAAACTTGGGAGATCTCATGTAAATGAAACTCCTTTACCTACGTAAAGCACATTTAATATAACCATGAGGTTAAAACATTCATCTCATGAATCACGTCCATTATATATGAAAACCTATGAAGCACATGCACTCCATCTAGCCTAACGTATTAGTGTCCAACACGTCTAGGACACAGACAAGTTCGAACACATGGCAAACACATGTCGGACATGCCCTCTCTTGTATCCCACTTTTGTTCACTTCTTTTAGTTGCTGGACACACCTCCAACACTCTCCGAACACTTCTCAGACACGATGATGGCCAAAAATAAAATTAAAAAAATCACTGATTTTGTTCATGCCACCTGTAGGAACTCTAGATCTGTGATTCACGGAGAAAGAGATGAAGGAAGAAGTCACACAAGAGACAATAACAGTATAGAAGAAGCATACTTACCTGCTTCAACTTCGTCTTCTTCGACAGAGGCATCCTGGGTTCAGAATTCATTTTTTATTTTTTTCCACTTAATGGGGTAGGCTCTCTTTTTGTTGGTCTGTTGTACATTGTTATGGGCTTTGTGGGTGTTTTATTCTAAATTGCCACAGACCCAATTCATTGGGCATGGCTTTCTACTTGGACTACGTCAAGGCGGTTTAAAAATCAAGCCCATCATGTCAAAGCATGACGAGGAAAAAACTGTATTGCAAACCAATCCAAGAAAATAAATAAACAAATAGTGGGTGTTTGGGAAGTTGCTAGTTTAGTAGGCTATTTTAGTAAACTAAAATTTGTGTTTGGGAAGATGATTGGATTTTTTTTGTAATTGGATGTGATGTTTGTGAGAGAAAAAGTGAAATGATTATGGGTTTGACGTGACATTTTGTCTTATTAGCTATTTTAGCCTATTTTGTCTTTTTGTGAATTTTAGCCTAAAAGAGGCTAAAATTTTTCTTGCCAAACACCCCCATAGTTTATTATAAATAAATCATATCCAATAAAAAATTTTAAAAAAAATAGAACACAATATTGATTTAGTATTTTCTAAATTCATGAATATTGTAATATATATGACATAAATATATAAAAACATTGTTTTTTTCATGTATCCCCCAACATGCTGTGTCCTGAAATTTTGAAAAATTGTCGTGTCGGCATATCCGTGTCATATTCGTGTCTATGTCCCAAACATTTCAAATAATAAAGCATGAACATAACATTAATTCCAATAAATAAATAATCAAATACATGAATCTAATTAGCTTAAAAACATATACCCTATGAAGCACCAATACTCCAAAATATGTGTTGTAGCGGTGTCAAAGAGAGGAACACAGAGGGGACTCGTGTGTCCCTTTATTTAATTACTTCATTTTCAAGGAACACCCCAACTAGTTTTTTATCCCCTTTTCTTAGTTCTTTTTATGCATGTTGGATGTTGAATGACTATTACTTTTGCTTAAATTTAAATAATTAATAGATGTCAATGTTGTGGTGAGGTTTCTTTGCAGTCTTGTTTTCCATTAATTTTTCATATTGCCATTGATCAGGAGGCTGTGGTGGCGTCTTATCTAGATGGAGTTGGAGATGCGGTGGTTTGGGATATTATATTGTGTCGGTAGGTTTAAGATTGGGAGGTTGGGCAATTGGTGGATTTACTGAGTTTATTGTATGGGGTGCGGGTTTAAGGGGGTGAGGGAGGACGTCTTGGTGTGGGGGGGTCAGGTGCAAAAAGGTGTTTTCTCAATTTTGTCGTTCTATTGGGCTTTGTCTAGTGGTGTGGAAGGGGAGTTTCCTTGGCATCGTGTTTGGGTTACAAGTATTCATCTAAGGTGGAGTTTTTTGCCTGGACGACAACTTTTGATCGGATTCTAACTACTGATAATTTGTTTCACCATCGTTATTTTCTAGTAAACTGGTGTTGTATATGTTATGGTAATGCAAAGTCTCTGAATCACTTGCTTATCCATTGTCTTGTGGCTTATCGTTTGCGGTTGCTTATCTTCTCTACTTTTGGAATTGCTTAGGTTCAGCAAAGGGAGGTGATGGCGGTCCTCTAGAGTTGGGGAGGGGGTCGGATTGGGAGGCAGCGGAAGGCTTGGGCCGTGGCCCCATTGTGCTTAATGTGGCTGGTTTGATTGGAACAGAATCGCCGTATTTTTCGGGGGGTGGCTCGGTCTGTCTTGTGGTTAGAAAATAGGTTTTTGGTAGTTTTGTATAGTTGGGTTACAGTGAGGGTGGACCTGGATTTGTTTATTTTTTTGATTTCTTGAATGATTTGATTGGTTATGCAGTCTTTCCCCTTTTCGGGGCACTTTTTGTATTTTTTCCATCATCTTAATGCTATCAGCAATAAACTTTATTTATCACAACAAAAAAAAAAAAAAATTGATTTTTTTATTATTTTGCATTAATATTACTATTAGTTTTTGTTAATTTTAATTGATTGTGGATGCAATATTAATCTACATATATATAAAATTAATTTTTATTGTCATGTCCCCGCTGTGTCTGTGTCTTCATTTTTTTGAAATCACTATGTCTCATTTCCATGTCCTTGCATCTTAGCATATACCCTAGCATTGACTTGTGTACTAATAAATGTTTTGTTTATATTGATGAATTCTCATTCCTTTTCCTTCTTTTTCTTCTTGTGTTTCTTCTCCTCTTCTTCTACTAAATGGCTACACACTACCTTTCATCCTTGGTCCTCCTTCTTTCTCTATCCCTACCATGTGGCGCACATAGCCACATGTATATTGTATTTTTCGATTTTATCTTATCTATTGGAAGTCCAGTTCAACATCACAAACTTGTTTTCTATGAAGCACGGACACGGACATGGACACGGGATACGACACGGACACACAGACACGCAAATTTTTAAAAATAGAGGACACGCAGACACGCAAAGTTTTAAAAATAGAGGACACAACACGTTGGGGACACGTTAAATATATATAATTGAATTTTATTTATTATGTCATAAAATTATAAAATATATATATATATTGAAAGGTAATAAAAAATACAAAATGACATTATTAAAATTATATAAAAAAACATTTTATATTTCAAAATAAAAAATTGGTTCCTATAATAAAATTAATAAACACATCATTAAAATTAATAATTTTAGCAATATCAACTATACTTTTTTTTTCTTCAAATAAAACTAATTTGTTCTATCAAATAAAATTATAAAACTAATCAGCCAACAAAATAATAATAACAATAATAATAATAATAAGAGAGAGAAAAACATTCAAGGAAAAAAAAGAAAGATAGAGAGAGAGACAGAAAGACGGAGAGAGAGAGAGAGAGAGAGAGAGAGAGAGAGAGAGAAGCCTTACATTCAGCAAAAAAGAATAAAAGAAAAAGAGAGTGACAGAGATAGAGACAGCAAAGAAGAGAGAGAGAGAGAGAAGAAAAACACAGAGCGACAGAGACAGATCGAAAAACTCGAAGAAGATCAAACAAGAAAAAGAGAAAGAAGATCGAACGAACAAGAAGAAGAAGAGAATCGAAGTACTTACCTGCGATATGGCAACGAGTAGTGAGCAACGAGCAGTGACCAACCCTTTCTCGTCTCTTCTCTTCAATCAGTTCGATTGTAGGGTTCCAAATTGGGTTAATTGTTTTAATTTTTTTTTACAATTTAACCCCACTTCAAGTTTCAGAAATTATGTTTTGCACCCCGCAGTGTTCGAAACGTGTCCGAACGTGTCCGGAACATGCCCGGCTGCAAAAATTTCAAAAAAAAAGGGACACTCTCAGGAGAGAGTCGGACACGTGTCCACAGTGTGTCCGACATGTGTCTAACACTGATACGCAAGCCTTGGAGAGGTATCCATGCTTCATAGGTTTTCATACCATAGAGCTCTTAACAATATTTATGCTATGAAATAGAACTGTGACTTAGACCTATACCAAGGTTTCAGACATAAAGGAAATAGCATCTTTATCTAAATTCCGTCTATTAACCAATTTTTCAAAATTTTGTTTAAGATAATTGAACATTGAGCATATTTTTATTTGTTGATGACCTATGTCCAAGCCAACTTACGCACACCTCAACTAATCCCAAGACCCACACAAAGCACCCCCTCCACGTGGATAGGGCAAATCTCGAGCAGAACCCGTGGGCGTGACTCCAAGGAGTTGATAACACTTAGTGGAAGTTGAATTTAAGATCTGGAAGGGCGCACACCCCCAAGCTGCACCCACCTATGTTACACGGACTCTTCAAAATAAATCAAATACCCTTGTCGGGCACCCAACACTCAGACAAGGGTATGGGATATGTGTCGGATACTTTTCAATGGACACTTCTTATATAATTGTATATAACACTATTATTATATGTACATATTTTTGTATAATTGCTAGGAATGTCTTTTTGACACGTTAAGTTACATATAGCACTATTTTATCTCATATACTTGATTAAGAATATAAAAATATGATTTTTTTTGCCGAGTCAACAGACCCTTAAATTTATGGTTTGACAAGTCCGATCTCTAGATACATACCCGCACCCGACACCCATACCCGAGTCCATGTAACATAGGCACCCACTAGGCAACCCTTGATACCCGAGTCCATGTAACATAGGCACCCACTAGGTACATTTACCATGTATTTCTGGATTCCATTCCTTTAGAATTCACGCGAGGTAAATACAAAGAACCCTAGAAAGAAGAAGATTAGACTTCTGCGTACTCAACTTACCATAGAGAAAAAGTTGATGGCTTAAGAATATATATCCTAGCATTGACTTATCTACTAATAAACAGATTGTTTCTAAGCATTTCATTTTTATGAATCTCTTTTACTTTTCCTTCCTTTTCTTCTTGAGGTTCTTCCCCTCACTCTTCTTCTTCTATTGAATGGCCATCTCTTCCTCCTTAAAGATCCTACAGACTCCCTTTCATCCTTGATCCTCCTCCTTCTGTCTCCATCCCTGCCATGTGGCCCCTATAGCGTTGTATTGTATTTAGGGTTAAATTCATTTTACCTCCTTGTGGTTTAAGGCCAGAGCACTTGACCCCCTTATCGTTCAAATATAGCCAGAAAGCCTCCATATGGTTTTGAATTAAAGTGCAACAGTTAACACCGTTAACTATAAATGTAAAATGACTATAAACCCTCACCTTATATTTTTTTTGTCATTTTCTCTCTCTCTCTGCTCTAATACACAACATTAATTTAATTAAATTACAATCAATTATAAATTCTTGATTATTTATTGTAATTCTTAACTTGTTATTCAAATTTTAATTTAATTATATTTTATAGCATAATTAATCCTAAATATTTAATTATTTATTATAATTCCTAACATGTTAATCTAATTTTAATTTAATTATATTTTAGTTCAATTCTTAATTATTATTTATTTTATATTTTATTTAATTATATTTTAAATCAATTCTTCATTATATTTTATATTTTAGATCAATTCTTAATAATATTTTAATTTATTTAATTTAATTAACATATTAATCTAATTTTAAATTTGGAGAAAATGGAGGTAAATTTGTTTTTTTTGTTGTCTCTTTAATTTTTCAAAAAACAAACTCACTCTAAAAAATGGTATGTGTAATGCACCTTCCGTTAGTTTGGATTAGAAAACTAACGGTAGTACCTTAGGCCAAAACCACATGGGGTTTTCTGACTATATTTGAATCATAGGGAGGCCTCCAAGCCCCAACCACATGGGGTAAAATGAATTTAACCCTTGTATTTATCAATATATATATATATATATATATATATATGTATTACCTGCTTATTTAATTAAATATTTATCTAATTAGTTGTGGGTGATAATTGTGATACTTGCCCAATTTCTTAAAGACTCTAATGTGTGACCCTAACCTAGCAGTTATATAGCCTACAATATCATTCATCAAGTCAGGCATTATAGTCTTATAATGGTTAGAAGACGCTTATCTCTAGCGTAAGTGTGTATGAGAAAAACAAAGTACAATTATTGAGAGGAATTCAAGAAGGATCTTTATTCAAAAATCAATAATAATTATATATAGAACCCATATTGCAAATGCAATCACAAATTACAAATTGAACTATCAGCATACCAAAAAAAATAAACTAAAAAATGAATCTCCTATATTCTACAGCTTGAAGATCGCGATTGATTAAATCTCTACGCCAAATCAATTAAACAAAAACTGCACAACATAACCCTAAAATCTCTACAAATCAATTCAAAAAAAAAAAAAAAACACAGACACACACAGAGATAGGGTTTGAGTAGAGAAAGGGATGTGAAGTAAAAAGTACCTTTGAATGTAGGATCATCGCTTGAGCATGAAAGGATAGAGAGCAAGAATGAGAGAGAGAAAACAAGAAGAGGAGGAGCTACAGAAGAGCTCATCGCCCCCAAGGAGAAGAAAGAACGCGCCGCGCGCGCTTGGGTTTGGGTGGGCCTTTTTGATGATTTTGGTTTTTAATTTTTTGGGTTTTTTTACGGAACAGAGATCTCTCTCTCTGTGTCTCAGCCCTGGAGGCGGCGATTCATTCCCGCTCTCCTAACTCTACACAATTGCGCCAATTTGATTAGAGGATCCGAATGCTGAGATTTGAGCCTTTACACTGGTTATGTTGCGGAGGCGCAGCAAGCAATAACGGTATTAAAAAATAATATTAATTAGATATTAGTAATTATGTGATTGGATTACATTTATTATTTAAAAATATTATATTTTTCTTTTAAAATAGTATCAAAAATATGAATCTGATCACGTAACAATCATTATCCGGTCAATATAATTTTTGATATGCATGAAGTACTCGATAAATTTTACAAAATGAGGCGATTCGAATTATAAAAATAAGTCTACAATAAGCCTCAAATTGGGACACAACAGCTACTGTTGTGTCAAGAGCACAGTAACAACCCCATACCCCATTTTAGGGGCAATAATGCTACGCACGAAGAGAACCAAATACAGAATCAAACACAAAAATTGTTCATCCGGATGACCGATTGGTCGACCGGATGAGAAGATGATAGTCACGGTCGGCAAGATAATAGCCACGGTTGACAAGATGATAGTCGTTGTCGACAAGATGATAACTACAGTTGACAAGATAATTGCGGTCGATAAGTTAACAGTCGCGGTTGACAAAATGATAGTCACAGTTGACGAGCTCTGGTCACGATTGACAAGATGACAACTACGGTTGACAAGATGATAGCCGCAGTCGACAAGCTCTAGCCGATTGACCACCCAATCATCTGGTTGGATGAACAATTTATATGTTGGGTTCTGTGTTTGGTCCTCTGTACATAGCATTACTAATTTTGGGGGGTGTTTGGAGGAGTAGGTTAAAAACTAAAATAATCAATAAAGACAAAATATACTAAAATAGTTAATAAGACAAAATGTCACATTCAAACCATAATTATTTCATTTTTTCTCTCATAACCATTAAATCAACTACAAAAAAAATAATTAAAAAAAATAGAACAATCAACTTCTCAAACACAACTTTTTAGTCAAGTTCAAATAATCAAAAAACCAACTAAAATAATTAACTTCCCAAACAAGGTCTATGTAAAATAATAATCAATATATCTGGTTGAAGTTTTTTTTTTTAAAAAAAAAAGGCTTTATTGAACAAAATTATAAAAATTAATAAAAATCTATAACAAAATACATCTTAAATTTTTTATTTTGTCGATTTAAGTTCTAATTTTTTATTTATTCTCAATTTAAATTATTTGTCTATTTTCGTTACGATGGGAAAAAAATATTATATTTTAGTCATTAAACTCAAAAAATATATTTTAGACATTTTATGTACACTTACGTTTAATTTAATGGCTAAAATACTATTTTTTTTAATAGAAAATTGGTGATAAATCCAATTTGCAGAGTGTTTAAAGCATTAGATCTAGTGCATTTTTTTTGTTGGTGAGAGGTCCACTATCTGTGAAATAATTTGGAGAGAAATCCTTTTTATTGTTTTGAATGACATTTTGTTTCCAATTTTACCCCTTAATTTATCTGTTGACTTTTTTTTATCTATTAACTTTTTTTTACTATTTGTTTAAAGTTATATCTATCTATTTAAATTATTTTTTATCTGTTCAAATTTTTTCCCTTATTTGTTCAATTTTTTCCATATCTGTTCAATTTTTTTGACTATCTATTCAATTTTTTTCCTTTCTATTCAATATTTACACCTCCCTTTTCTCTCTTTCTCTATCTATTGAAATTCTTGTTTTTAACTTATCCGTTCATTCTCATTTTGAACAAATCAATCCGCTGTTCAAAAAAATTATCTATTTAATTTTTTTCTATCTGTTAAAAATATCTGTTCATGAATCCACTATCTGTTGGAATCTTTTTCTCTCTCCTCCTGTCTGTTGCAATATGTTTCATCATCATCATCATCATCGTCAACAACAACAAAAACAACCAACAATCAACTATCAACAATAGAAAATAAAGAAGAAAAAAAAAAAGAAAAAAAAAAACAACATATCATTATCATCTTTATCAACAACGGATCTAATACTGAGCTCAAATGAATAAAAAAAAATTTAAAAAAAAAAACCAAAAGAGAGGGGAGAGAGAGGTCTTATGTGTTCTTTTTTTTTTTTTGGTTTTAATCTATTGCAATCTCCTCACATATATATATATATCTCTCTCTCTCTCTCAATATTTATCTATTTGTAGTTTCTTAACTTGAGGAATACCGTTAGAGTCACGAAGAATGACTCCGATC
Organism: Camellia sinensis; assembly: GCF_055761805.1. NCBI lineage: Eukaryota > Viridiplantae > Streptophyta > Magnoliopsida > Ericales > Theaceae > Camellia > Camellia sinensis. The sequence continues at coordinate 71,113,975 of NC_138972.1, forward strand.
TGTAATGGAGTCATGCCTTTCTTTGCAAACATGCAAATGTTCTATTCAACCTACATGATCACAAGAAATTCTAGTAGAAATATGATCTATCAGTGACTTTCAAAATTTTCAATAATTAAAACCCCAAAAATAAAATAAAATAAAATACAACAAACTTAGCTCATTGATGCATATTATGTGTGTCTATATATCGAACTTATGGCAGTTTTGATGAGTTCGTCGGAGTAAGATCCGGCACAGACAAAGACATGAGAAAAGGCGAATCTGCAAGGTTAATGTATATATGGTATATGTTCCTAGATATATTAGGTATTGATTTCCTAGATATATTTTGGAATAGCCATAGTTAGGTTTCTTGTAGGATGCTTTTTCTCATATTTAGGTTTCTAGTAGGATTCTCTTTCTCAACCTATATATACAGGCCTTTTTATTGTATAGGGTTAATTCATTGAATACAATACATATTATTTAGTCTTTCTCTACTATTCTAACATGGTATTAGAGCTATAAGTTAAGCTCTTGGTGTTCTTCGTCTTACCGGCCAACGGTAACCTTACATTGGCCGCCTATCGAACCTCAACCTATTCCATTGTTATATTTTCTTTTCGGTATTGCTTCGTAGTCATCTCTTTCTCTATCCACTGGTTTATTTCTACCCTAAATATCTCTATCATATATATATATATATATATTGCTCGCAATCCTTTTTTTTTTTCTTTTGTGTTTCTTCTCCATTTTGTCTTTCCCTTTGTTTCAACCTCAAATAAGTTCTCTATCCAAACTTATTTGAGTTTGAAGGGGGTATTATACCTATATCATGGTGAGCATAATTATATACCATGCGAACCACCCAAGCCACCTGCCCCCTCTGGCGCACAATCCAAGCTGCCCCCTCTGGCGCACAATCCAAGCTGCCCCCTCTGACGCACAACCCAAGCCGCCCCCTAGCGCATTCAATTATCTGTTGCCATCATCGTTCAACACCACGTCATAAGTTATGTGTGTGCCACGCTTGCTAGTTGAACATCCAATTCTTTTCAATGGTTGGACATGACCATAAACTGTCTCCTATCCCGGCATTAGTTTCGACTAGTTCCTCTAACGGTTCGGTATGACCATAAATTGTCTCCTGTCCCAGCATTAGTTTCAGCCAGTTCCTTCAACGGTCCGGCATGACCATAAATTATCTCCTGGGATTAGCTCAGACATCTGACCGTTCAGACATTTGACCGTTCAGACTTTGCAATCCATTTGTCTTTTATTTTATTTAGTTTTATTTCATGTTTTGGTTTCTCTCTCCAAACTCAAGATGTTTATCCTCATTGAGTTTGAGAGGGGATGTCAATGTATATATGGTATATTCTCCTAGTTATATTAGGTATTAATTTCCTAGATATATTTGGAAATAATCATAGTTAAGTTTCTTGTAGGATACTATTTCTGATAGTTAGGTTTCTAGTAAGATTCTCTTTCTCAGCCTATATATACAAGCCTTCTGTTATATAGGATTAATTCATTGAATACAATACATATTATTTACTCTATATCTACTATTCTAACAGGCAAAAAGATTCAAGCTGTTGATTGAAAGATTACTAACCGATCCACTGAGATCTTGAGCCAACTAGGAGGGGTTCACTTGCAAGGTAAAGTCGAAGTGGAGTTGTAAATGAATGCCCACTAAAGCTTCGAGGACTCTAGATTTGAAGCGGCGAAGTTTGATAACGCAAAGGAGGGCTAAATCTAAGTCGTCATCATCATCACACAGAGAGAAAGAAAAGAGAGAAAGATCATTAGCTGGCACCGGGCGGCACTATGATGGTGTCTCCGAAACCACAGAGGAGGAGATCGATAACGATTGCAGTGGTGTTGAACAGAAAAAGTGGAGAACGGCGATGAGGCGACAACGATGAGGCAACGGCGACGATTGTAGGAAAGAGAGAAAGAGAGAGAGAGATAGGATAGTTAATCGTAGGAGAGAAGAGAGAGATAAGGGGCTGGGTTTGGTTCACATGTATACCACACACATATATATACCTGGTAGTTTGGTCATTTTGCGGGACCTTATCCTTATGGACAAAGTATTTTAGAGTGTAGGCCTTTGGATAAAAAAATAAAAATAAAAATAAAAATTGAATTTATGGACTGAATGCCTTTTTTTTCATTAATTTTACTTAGCAAAAATAGATAAATGGCTTATATTAAAAACAAATCAAACAATTAAGTTTTAAATGATTAGATAAATGGCTTCAAGAGCTCTCACTTTCCCAAAGCTCTTCAAGCTCCTATGAGTGAGAGGTGTTTTGAAAAGTTGGTATAGAGGGTCAAAAATTAAACTCCAAACTAAGGCCTCGTTTGGGGAGTGGCTATTTTAGCCAAAAAATCAAAAAGTTACTAAAAGTTGTCACATCACCTCTCTACTTTTCTGCACATCTTTTCGTAAAAAGTCAAAAAGTTACTAAAATAGCCTGTTCCCAAACGAGGCCTAAGTATGGACCCAAGCACTAAGATCGCCCTGAAGAGGCGACCAGGGACAGAGAAGAGGCATAGGCAAAAGCCCAAGGGAACTGGGCCAACAAGTGGGCTGAGACAGGTCCGACCCACCAGGCCTCCAGATGGACTCAGCGAGAAGAAATGCTCAAGTCAAGTTGTAGAGGCAACATGTGCAGCGGCAAAGTTGCTGAGGCAAGTTGCCTCAGCGTCGCCATTCTTATTAACTTCGGTTCCGTTACCATTTGAAGTTGCCAAGGGAACATATGCAGCGGCAGAGTTGATGAGGCACTTTGTCTCAGTGCCGCCATTCCAAGTAATGTCGGTGTCACGACCATCTGGAGTTATCGAAGAAAAGAGAAGACTAAGACAACTAAGTTGCTGAGGCAATACTTGTAGCGACCAAGTTGCGGAGGCATTATGTCGGTGCCGCCATCTCTTATATTCTCAGTTCTGCCGTTTGAACTTGCCATGGGAAATGGCTACCGCTGCAACTATGATCGCAGCAACTAAGTTGCAGAGGGAATATCCTACCAAGGTGATAACAGCCTTTAAGGAAGCCTTCTCTCTGCAGGTAGAGGCTAATGCTTGGCACTGATAGCAGGTCCCAAGGCATTACTAGCCTAGGGCTGATAGCAGGCCCCCTCCTTAAAGTTCATTTAACTTGGCGCTGATAGCAGGCCCTAAGACTTACTAGTTGGAGCCGATAACAGGCCCAAAATACCAATCTACCGCGACAATCCCGCAAAGATGGGAGTAGGGTAGCCCGAACATAAGGGACTCTCTTTTCATTACCCAGGTCATGGATCTGCCTTAGTCGCACCGGTAGGACTGAGGAAGCCCTCTTGGGCTTGGTACTAAGGCACAACATGGCTGATAGCAGGCTTGGCTGTGACCTTCGCCCTGGGAAGTTGGGGAGTTTGTGGTTAGGTGGCTAAGGGTGGAAACTTCGCTGAGGTGACCACGAATGTAGTCGATAGCAGACTAATGGAGTCTTGAGAGCATGTGCTGGCCAAGTAGAACTGAGAAGGCAAGTGCAGCAGTGAGGTTCATCGCTGCAAGTGCACTTGCTGAGGTTCAAGCTGAGAAGGCAAGTACAGAGGCAAACACTCCCGCCACAACTGCACTTGCTGAGGCTCAAAAGGTAGCTGCGGAGGCAAACAGATAGTACACAGTACATGCAGAGGGACACGTGGCACTTTCAGCCTAGTGGCTCAAGGCAAAATGTTCCATGTGATCCTCTAGGACACATGTCTTCTCTCTATTTGGCCATTTGGTGTCTTCTTGGCACCAAGGAAAAGCCTATAAATAGGGCCCATTTCCCAAGGATTCGAGAGAGGAATTTTGGGAATTTGGAGGAGATGCTGCCCATTTTGACACTGCCATTGTCTTCTTCTTTGCTTCACCCTCACCCAGCTACACACTCTCCAACTCCCAAGTAGTTGCTACTACTCATTCTTCAGCCACTTCCACTATCGGTGGACCATTAGCATAGTTTTGCCTCTCTAATCACCTTTCTCACCTTGAACCCCACTACATTTCTGGCGACTCTGTTGAGGAGGTTGCTTTGTTGATGGTTCATACCTGCAGTGGTTTACACACTTCGCTGGAAAAGAAGGCAGAAGATGAAGTTCAGCAACCCTAACGGCAGCAAGGCTCTTCTAATGGCGGGGCAGCACATGCGGAGAACCATGACAACAATGTCATGATTGAGGGAGTTCAATCACTCCAAGACACGCAGAGGGAGATCCTGACCGCTTTGCAAACTCTCACTGAGGCTATTATGGCCATGGCTTCTCGACCAGCTCTAGTGCACACGCCTCCACCTGCACCAGTCCCAAACTCAGTGCCTAACCTGTTCCCTGAGGTTCGGGCTTCGATCCAGGTGCCCCCGGTGGCACATCAAGCGAACGGTACGGCCGCTGGCTCAGCTACCCAGAAGCAGACTGGACCCTTCCAGCCCACTCACTTTGTTACTCTAGCCGATGTACAAGCTATGTTCGAGTAAAAGTGCAGGAAGAAGCAACTAACATCTCTCCCATACCCAGATGTGAAGCCCCATACTCTCAAGAGATATTGACTATGCCATACCCGACCAGGTACATCGTGCCCAAGTTTATTAATTTTGATGGAAAACAAGGCAATGCCAGGGAACATGTGGTAAGGTTTATTGAAACTCTTGGTGTCCATGGCAGTGACCACTCTCTGCGCCTTCGGGAGTTCTCCAAATCATTCACCGAAAGGGCTTACAGTTGGTATGTGAACTTGGCTTCCAACTCGATCAAAAGTTGGGAGGAGATGGTGAACAAGTTTTACACGAAGTTCTTTCAAGTCCAAGAGAAAGTTACAACCCTTACACTTGGACGAGATGTCCAAAAAGTAGGTGAAGACGTACTGGACTATGTTAAGCGGTTCCAAGACAAGGCTATTGATTGCCATGAGCTAGTGGATGAGGCTCACTTAGTTAGCATATGTGCAAAGGGTGCCATATGCGACTATAAAATTTTCTTTGTGAACCATAATCTGCCTACCTTTTTAGCTTTGTTTGAGGCAGCTAAAAACCTCAGTACCATTGATCCTTTACACAAATCTCGTGACAACCACCGCTACTCCCGCAGCAGCAGAGTTGCTGCCGTAACCATTGTAGGGGGAAGCCGCTCACAAGCAGAGGCCTCGTCCTCTTGAAAGAGAAAGAGTTATAAGGACAGGAATCCATATCCTTGTAGCCTTGAGAATGTTAAGGCCTTAGTTAGGGAATGGGTCACTGATGGTGAACTTACTTTGCCCCCGGTTGATGTTACTCCAACCAAGAAAGACAAAGAAAGCCCAGATTATTGTGTCTATCACAGAACCACTAGACACCCTACTAGGGAATGTTGGACTTTGAAAAGTATTTTCAAGAAGAAAGTTGCTGCGAACGAGCTGAAGTTCAAAGATGCCGGTAATCGTGACGTACGGAAAGACCCTTATCCTAACCACAAAGAAAAGGGAAATAATGTACATATGATTGGCTATCTTGGCCCTGTGCGCGATCAAGTGCACATGGCGTCCTACTATGACGAGTTAGAAGAAATTACAACTAGCCAGCTCCCTGAAACAGCACTTGCAGCGGCGAAATTCGCAGAGGATACTCATGCTCAAGCCTTACAAAATTCTGTTAAGTTTCGCACCTTCTTTGACCAATTGGAGCTGAACCAAGCTGCCAGGATGGAAGCAACAAAAGCTCTCATTAGTATCTCTGAAGTGCACCATGCTAAAGTTGCTGAGGCTAAGGAATATGTGCCTCGGTGCATTCAGGAAGATTATAGGGCCATTACTTTTTCAGAGGCAGACAGAGCATACCCATTTCTCCATAACCGTCCTCTTTTTGTCACGGCTTATATCAATGATATGGAGTTCAAGTGTGCTTTTCACAATGGTGGGGCGTTCATAAACATCATAACTACTGATACATTTGCAAAGGCTAGTATCTAAAGTCGAGGATGGTTTGCCAACCCATCACTATAACGGGGTTTGGTGGTGAGAAGAAGGTCACTAAGGGCCATATTGCAGTAGACTTCGCAGTTGGTGAAATTCGTTCCGCAACTAAGTTCCATGTGATTGAAGTAGATACAAATTACCATATGATACTTGGCAGAGCTTGGATGCACCGATATGGGGCTATCCCATCCAGTTATCACCAATATGTGAAGGCAAAGTTGGGAAAGCGCACAGTTACCATAAACGCGTTATTCGGAGTGGAAGAGGCACACTATTTGGATGCAGTTTTCTTTACCGAGTTGTCAACGGATGAAGCTCCAAGGACTGGTAAAATTACAAGGGTAAAATTACCAAAGTGGGAAGACATTCGAGACGTAAAGGCTGCTCCAGAAGGGAGTGGACAGAAAAGGAGCAGCAAATCCATAAGTCCTCCGCCTAAGATCGTCAAGGTGTGCGAGGGCGGCAAGATAGTTTACTAGCTATGACAGTCTTGGGGGCCAGACTTCATACCCTGGGAGGATGGCCCCGAGACAAATAAATGTGATGAAAGTGAGTCCCAATAAGGGTTGGTAGAGATGCCTGAGCCCGTCCCTGAATGCATGCAAGATAGGCCCAAACCCCAGAAGGAGGTACTTGCTGAGGTCAACCTTAGTGACTTACCTGGGCAGAGTAAGCCGGCGTTTGTCAGTGATACAATGGCTCTAGCAGCTAAGGCAGAATTGATAACACTACTAAAGCAATACAGTGATGTCTTTGCTTGGACATATGATGAGATGCCTGGTCTTGACCCATCCCTCATTACCCATCATCTGGATACCTTTTCCAACTCTAAACCGATCAAGCAGCACGCTCGAAAGTACCACCCTGATCTTGAAGCAAAGATTAAAGCAGAGGTAGAAAAGTTACAGCGGGCCAAGTTCATTAAGCCTATACAATATCCAACTTAGCTAGCAAATATTGTTCCTGTGCAGAAGAAGAATGATCAGATCAGGGTCTGCGTAGACTTTCGTGACCTGAATAAGACTTGCCCGAAAGATGAGTTTCCATTAGCCCATGTCGATACACTTATTAATTCAACTGCGGGCCATTAGATGTTCTCTTTCATGGATGGGTTCAGTGGTTATAACCAGATCAAAATGGCGCCAGAAGATGCAGAAAAGACAGCTTTCAGAACGCCCTTAGCAAATTTTTTCTACACGGTGATATCCTTCGGTTTGAAAAACGCGGGGGCAACCTACCAACGAGCTATGATTGCAGTGTTCCATGATATGTTGCACAACGAAGTGGAAGTATATGTGGATAATCTGGTGGTCAAGTCTACTAACCAAACCACCACCTCTACGACTTGGAAAAAGTTTTTCAGCGTTGCCGTAAATTTTGCCTCAAGATAAACCCACTCAAGTGTACCTTTGGAGTTACCGCTGGCAAGCTCCTTGGCTTCCTTGTACACCAGCGGGAGATTGAAGTCGATGGGGATAAGGTCAAGTCGATCATGGAGATACCACCGCCACACTCTCAAAAGGCTTTGAAGAAATTCCTAGGCAAGGTGTCATACCTCAGGAGGTTTATTCCAGTCCTTGCTGAGATAACATTTTCCTTTGGGACATTACTGAAAGGGGATCACAAGTTTGAATGGCTGCAAGAGCACCAATGGGCATTTGATATGGTGAAGAAGGCACTTACCTCTCCACTTACAATGATTGCCCCACAGCCTAAAAAACCTCTGCTCCTGTACCTGACATCTACTCATCGGTCTATTGGAGCCTTGCTTGTCCAAGACATAGATGGGATTGAGAAGCCGGTCTATTACATCAGTCGCAAGGTCAATGGTGCTGAGTCGCGATATACTCCAATCGAGCGACATTGTTTAGCCTTAATCTTCACAGCGTAGAAGTTGCGCCACTATTTTTTGGCACACCTGATCCGGGTTGTGACCCAGAGTGATCTAGTCCGCTACTTGCTGAGCAAGCCCGCTCTGACTAGAAGAATGACGAGATGGCTCTTGGCTCTAGCGGAATATGATATTGCTTGTGTCGCTCCTAAAGCTATTAAGAGCCAAGCACTTGCAAACCTACTGACCTAGTTCCCATCTGGTGAACATGAACCTGCAGAGGTATCTCTACCGGGTGAATTCCATGTCTCAACAGCTGTGATTGAGACCTATTGGAACTTAAAGTTTGATGGAGCTTCCGGAGCTGGGAAAGGTGGAGCTGGTGTCACACTAACCAGTCACGAAAGAGAGAAGCTTCATCTATCATATAAGCTTGACTTCGAGTGTTCAAACAATGAGGCCGAATAGGAAGCGTTGATACTGGGCCTGATAGCTGCCCAAAAGAAGGGCCTCCGCAAGTTAAGAATCTGGGGCAACTCCAAGTTAGTTGTCAAATAAGCAATGGGTGATTTCGCCTTGAAAGAGCCTCTGTTGGCCCCATATCGCACTCTTTGCTTGCTTGGTTTGATGGTGTCCAAATTCAGCATAACCCTCGAGCACATAACCGTTTTCCCGATGCCTTGGCTACACTGGGGGCAAAGGTGGAGATACCAGATGATAGTTTAGCTATCGTCATTAAGAAAAGAACAACACCCGCAGTGTTGACTGAAGAGCATATAGAGCGAGATGCTGAGGGGTGGAAGGCAGACATAATCCAGCAGCTGAAAATAGGCCAGGGAGCAATTAGACCAGCAGAACTTGCATCATTTCTCATCCTCAGAAGAGACTTGTATTTTCGCAGTCCCAATAACTTATTGGCAAGATGCATCGGTAGACAAGAAACAACTTACAGACTTAAGCAGATCCATGCTAAGTCCTGTGGAGATGGAGATATCAGTCTATACTGACGAATACAGAAGCAAGGGTATTATTGGCCAGAGATGGAGAAGGAAAGTATTGAGTTGCAGAGACAATGTGCAAAGTGTCAGTCCCATCCTAAGGAAGAGGGAACCCATTTCTTAAGTAATGAGAAGTGGAGACGGCCATATGTTGACTACCTTGAGAATGGCACACTGCCTGAGAATAAAGCTGATGCAATCAAAGTCAAGAGGCGAGCCTTCCGCTTCTTCCTTGACTAAGGCAAACTATACCGAAGAAGCTTCGAAGGGGAACCTTTAGCATGCTTATCAAAAGATGAGGCAGATGAGGTGCTGAGGGAAGCCCATAAGACAGAGCATCAAGGTGGGCAGCATTTATATGGACATCTCATTCACCTCAGCTACTACTGGCCAACAATGGAAGAAGATGCTAAAAACTTGCCAGTCTTGTCAGAAGTTTGGGAATTTGATACACGCACCGACAGTTGAACTGCACAACATCAAGACCCTTATCCATTCCATACTTGGACATTTGACTTGGTAGGTCCTATAGCGCAACAGTCCAAAGGATACAGACGGATACTTGCAGTAACCGAACTTAGCATCAAATGGGTAGAAGCTATACCAATGAGAAAGGCAGATGGGGCAGAGGTAGCCAACTTCATCATAGAGAACATAATCTGCAGGTTCAGCATACCCAAAGTAATGTTGTCTGACAATGGAACTCTTTTTGTAAATCACCATGTGGGAAGACTGTTAGACGCCTACCAAATTAAGCATCACAAATCTAGTCCATACTATCCCCAAGGGCATGGACAAGCTGAGGCGACCAACAAAAACCCCATCCGAATACTGAGTAAAATGATAGATGAAGTAGGGGGCACATGGTCTGAACGAACTCCCCATAGCACTTTGGGCATATAGAACGTCAAAGAGAAAGCCAACTCAGGCGATCCCATTTTCCCTAGTATATGGGTCCGAAGCTGTGTTACCAGTTGAGTTGGCAGTACCCTCAGCAAGAATGGCTATGTCAACGCATTTAGTTCCAGATGACAGGAAGAATGACATAGAGGCAGCTGAAGAAAGAAGAGATTGGGCCTCACGGGCAATGGAAAAGTACTATCAATCCATAGCTCGTGCCTACAACCAATCTGTTCAACACAAAAAGTTCAAGGAAGGAGACTTAGTATGGAAGATAGTTGATGCAATCATGCGAGGGCAGCCAATCCCCAAGTTCTCACCCAGATGGGAAGGACCCTACAAAGTTGCTGAGGCAAGCAGCAGCGGATACTACAAGTTGGCAAGAATAGACGGTGGATTCAGAACTGGCCCTGTCAACGCCAAGTATCTCAAAGAATATTTTCCTTAGTTTCTTTTGTTCAAGAAAAGAGTTGTAAAGTTTCCTTTGATAAATAATTTCAAAGAAATTGTAAAGAAAGGGTTGTACACTCAGTAAACATGTTACTCTCGTATACACTTAATGTGAGGAAAGTTTTCCATACTTAGTGAAAGTTTATCCTTGTAAAAGCTTAGTCGTAATGAAATTTTACACCTGTAAAGAGCTTGCATTATCTTTAGAAGCTATGTGAAAGCAATATAAAGGAAGTAATGAAATGAAACTCAAAAGTATTACCAAGCATCCGTACTTTTCTTTTCATTAAGGTCAAACTTCCAGAACATGATTACAGTGTTTGAGAAAGAAGTTGCGACAGAAAAAAAAAAAAAAGACGCACCAAGTGCGATACAACAACAAAATAAAAAAGAACGGAAAAAATCATAACAAAGTCACAGGGCTACATCAAATCAAACCCTTGAAGAGAGAGTCCATCAGAGTCACATCTCGAGGTAACTGGGCAACCAATGCAAAGTCCTTCTCCCTGAGCCGAGCCAGGTTCTGTTGGTGCTGCTCCAGGGTGCCCTCACACTCCTTAATGGTCTCCTCCAAAGAGGCGATAATCCCCACGTTGTCGGCATGCTCAAGGAAGCCGTCAACTGTCTGAAGCCTCGCCCTCATCCATGATAGGTATAGACGTACCCGAACGTCCCGGGAGGGAAATTCCGTTCTGTTTATTTCGAGGCTCACTACAGTTCAGGACTCAATGTCACGGTCCTGTATCTAATCTCGCAGAGTGCAATGCAAGACCGATGAATCATCAAAGAGTCTAAGTCCGGCAAATCGTTTTGAAAAACAGATTTTTAAGAAAGAAGTGCCAAACATGGACTGCTTTGCCAGATACAGAGTCGCCACCTAAATATTTTTTTACGGGGGGATTTAGGAAATCCTGACTCGTTTGCCTAAGGCCACGTGTCCATCATTACCAAAGTTGCCTCGGCTTGGGAACTTGGGTACGATTGGGGAAGGTCAGCTATGAGCACCCCCGCTCGCCCGATCAAAGATCGGCCTCTACTAACCGTGATATCTTGTTTTGAAAACCTTATGCGTTCTTATTCCAGTTAATTAGATAGAATTACTATGTGATGCGCATAGCAAAACAAGTATAGAGTAGGTCGCCTAATTTGGAGCAAAACATCGCATATCCGTGTGTTTTGAAATGATTTGAGGTTTACTACTCGCAAGTAGGCTAAAATACGGATTTCAATGAATTATTCCAATTCAAACAATCCAACCTTCACCCACAGGCATTCAGGCAGTAAATCAACTAAGCGGTTAGCCTCATGGCAAGCATGCTTTCATGTTAACATTCACACTCATGCGAGATGCTAAAGCATAAACACTCACCTAGTACTCCAAGCCAAAACAAGGAACATGTTAGTAATCAAATGTATGATCTAAGTCCATGTTAAAGTGGCTAATGCAACGCATACAAAATGCAGCTAGAATAGGCTCGGCTAATCTATGGATGGCATGTGAAATGCAACAACTCGATACACGTATTCAAGTTGGAATTGAGGTACTATGCAGTTAATATGAGGCGCCGAGCCTGGTGCATGCAATACGAATGAATGGATGCACACATGCATAGCATAAGGATGCTAATTGAAACATGTCCTAATACTAACCATCGTAAGCGGTTAAATAAAAGAAGGGAGAAAGAAGTGGGGGTTAGAAGACATACATCACACACACGCACGCTTATTACACAATTCGCCCTCTCTCGGAGGGACCAAAAGAATAATACAAATTTAACTAACTAACAAGCTAATTAAATAGTTACAGACCACTTAACTAGTTAAGCAAATTAACTAAGCTAATAAAGCGGTAAAACAGCCTCGGGAAGAGGGTCCAATGCATGCGTGCTTGGCTCCGCTCAGAAATCCACCACCATGCACAAGCTGCCTCTGTTTTCACTGTTTTATGCCTCTGAAAATTGCATAAATCCCAAGAATGCTTCAGCATCACTCCCTGATCACTGTGGAATATCACCGGCCAAGAGGAATGGTTATCGGCCATGGGAAAGTGGTCATCGACCAGTTGTAAGGCTCTCGACCATCCATTATTGGTCGATCGGCACTAAAAATGGTCAGTCGACCGTATCTTCTTGCGGAACCCTGTTTTGACAGCAACAGAGGACAGACAAGGCATGGCAATGCATTTTAAAGCAAATGTTTGCACAACCAACCTCCCCATCATGTTATGAACTCAAGGGAGTTTGGTCCTCGACCCTCGGACCACCAACCACGCATTTCAATGCATGATGGTCCGAGAGGCCAAGGTGTACAATTTCAATGTCAAATGGAATGTACACAAACACATAAAGGACCCAACCTCTATCATGCTTGATCAAGAGGCAAGTCATGCATGATATACACAATGTTATGCAATCTAAGCATGCTATTCAAACTAATGCAACATGTGCATGCTAAGCATGTAACAATGACATGTTATGCAACTAACTAAGCATCATGCAATGTACCAAATATGCAAGCATGATACAATGCAAACATGCAAATATCATGAATACCACAAGCACGCAATACTAGCATGCAAACTAGATAGGCAAGTATGCAAAGAGATGGACATGTAACAATGCACAAACCGCAAGGGTGCGGCAACGTGCAATGCGATGAGCATACAACAATGCACAAACGCATGACGTATGGACTTACACTAAGGATGGATAGGCCTCAACCTTACCAAAACAGTGGCCATGATGCTATGGAATGAAAGGCAAAACCACATACAAACATGCATGCACAAGGGCCTATCATCTAAGGCATAAAAGAGGCAACTTTTAAACACATTTAAAAGAGACTATTATGGACAAATGACAAGCATACTAAGCTCTGAAATCTCATGAAAGATGATGCCAAATCAACTAATCAAGACAAGCATAGCATGTTAATGGACTTAAAGCTCAAAGCTAGCCAAAGGAATTGAACTATGGCCATATGACACACGAAGCAAATGACCAAGGTGGACCAAAACAGTCCTCAAGCATGCCAAAATAAGCCTAAAAACATGCAAAGACCTAAGCCAAAGCAAGCTAAATCAAAGCATCAAAGCATGTGGCATGCAAGGCTATCAATGAGGCATTATACTACACCTAATACAACTAAACATGGCATGACTTAGGCCAATAAAATCAGAGTTATAACACATCAAAATAAGCCCCAAAACCTAATGAGAAGGTTTTCCAAAGACCAAATCATGGAGGCACATGCAATGGCCTATTCTTAAGGCATAAAGCACAAACTATTCCAAGCATGGAATGGGTGGTAAATACAAGTGTGTGGCCATGGAACATGGACTGAAATGGCATGAAAAGTGATTCTAAATCACTGAAATAGCCTAAATGAAGCATGCTAATGACTCACATACCCTAAGCCAACAAGCTAGAATGCAAAGAGGTTATACAAAGCATGGCAAGCATGACCAAATCGACACCAAACAGTGCTTATACATGTTAAAAGAGGACCAAAAACTTCACAAAGCTAAGTCAAAACATGTAAGCATCGTGGTCCAAATGCAAGATGCATTTCTAGGAAAAATAGAGGAATGCAAGGCAAGTGTATGGTGCATGCAAGGGGTCAACAAACCAACCTAAAACAGAGGTAATGCATGACCAAATGACACCAAATACCCATTGAAATAGAGCCAAACAAGGCTAAGCAAACATGCTACCACACAAGCCTCTTATGCAAGTATTAAAGACAACATGGAGAGGGGATGACCCTCTTCCATTTAGGACCTCAAAACCACCTCTCCACCATTGAAAATCCTCTGGATTTCAGTGGTAGAGAGGTCATGCAGAGCTCAAAATAATGGCCAAAAGGTATGGCCTTAAACAAGGCCTAACAAGGCCTTAGAGGGGGCAAACAACCCCAAACCTCAAAAAGACCTTAAACAAAGATCAAAAGCAAGTAAAAACAGAACTTTTCTTAGTTTATAGACAAGCTTAAAAACGGATGCAAGATAGGTTAAAAGCCTATGCAAAAATGGGAAATAAAGGGGTAAGGTTCTTACCCTTGAAGACCTTCTTCAAAAAGACCACTCCAGCAGCTCCCTTAGGTCAAAACTAGCCTAAAAACTCCAAGAACAACCCTTTGGCACCTTAGCAACCAAGGTATAGTGTAATACTAGGTGTTTGTGCACAAAAGTAAGAACAAAACACACTTATACACACACAAATCAAAAGGAGAGGGAAATATAGAGATAGATAGATATAGGACTTCTTTAACCCTAATATCAGACCTCTGGAACTTTTTAGAACCCTTGAGAAGGGAGGAGAGGCTCCCTCTTTATAGAACTCCCCTCTTGCAAAGCTTCCAAAACAAGCTAAGCAAGAGGCAAATCCCTCCATACACGTGTATGGAGCGGGTTAATCGTGCGTGCCAGCTATGCCAGCTGGTACAAAATATCTGCCAAAAGCAGATGAAAAGGGGTCGACTAGCCAAAATGGTTGATTGACCAATACAAAGGGCCAACCGACCAACAAAGGTGTCGACCGGCCATCACCAATGGCCGGTGGCAATAAAAAAGGGCCGGTGGCCTCAAGCCATGGCCGGTGAGGTGTGGAGATGGCCAACAAGCCATTTCCTGCCCTCAGAAGCAAAACAAGTGTTTGGTGCAGAACCAAACACAAAACAAGCAAGTCGAGAGATCCTAAGGCAAGGCGTGTAGCCGAGACCGCCTAGAACTCAAAATGAACACGAACACGGATGATCACTGAGTGTTCAAACGGTGACGTCCAAGTCTTAAGGACGATAAAAAATGGGATGTCTACAATAGGTTGAAACCACTCTTCTCGAAGCCACTTAGATTTGCCTTGGCACTCTCCACGAGCTTGCTGAGAGTGGTCAGGATCTGCTTGGTGGCAAGATCACGAATAAAGCCAGCAAGTGATTCCAGCAGCGCTGTCTGAACTATTGACCAAGGGACATCAAAGGCGGTGAAGGTGTCCGGGTGCAGTGTCTGGATATGGGCAAAGGTTGTAGCAACTTCGGAGGAAACCCAGTAACTTAGGAATGATACTTTTTCTGACGGCTGGGGAGACTCTCTCACACCGCCGCCCACTTCAATCACTGAAGAGAGGCTGATGGAGCGACCAAAGGTCTGAGGGCGGCGTACCTCCGCTGAAGATGACTGCCCAATAGCAATGGAGTGAGTAGGCGCTGGCTGACGACCCGATGAACTTGCCTCACGAGAAAGACCAAAACTACCTGCACCATTGCACCGCTCCAAAAAAAGGTCGTCCATCTGATAATCCCCAACATTCAAATCTGGAACAACAGTGGTATCCATCCCAGCATAAAAAGTCACGGGACATCCCAAGGTCAGCTGGCACTTTTGGAAAATAAGTAGGGTATAAGTTTGCTAGCTGTTCAGAGGTCGCCAAGGCAGCTGAATCAGAGGCCCCAACAGCAGTAGTAACAGTGTGGGCAGCTAAAGTGACAGCTACCTCTGCAAGTTTGTCCAAGTTCAGAGGGGTCACAACAGGGACAGTAAAGTGGCCGCTACACTTGCACTCTCTTCGGCCACTTGAATGTCTGGGACTGGAGCTTGTTGAATTAGCGGGGACTCAGTAGACTGGGAGGAACTGCCAGATGCAACCCCAAGGGATGGTGGTATAACTTCCAGCGGCTCTCTCATGCCACGGTCTTCTCTAGGGGTCTTTGGTACAAAGTCATCCCCGCCAATAAAGGAACGGCCAAAATACACAGAGTCAGAGGGAGGTAGAGGCTCTAAACCCTTAGCGGCTATGTCACCCGCCGCAACTTCCACAGCAGGGGCAGTTTGCTCATCGCCTGTGGCCTCCGCAAATGGCTCAGCATCAGTAGTCGATTCGCCTCTCATACTTGGTTTCTCTTCAACGTCTAGAAGGATTGTCCGGCAAGCCATGAATCTCGTCACCCTAGTAGCAATAGGGAGATTGTCATCATCGCCTGAATTTGAAGAAATACCGATGGCAGAAGAAGAGCCCCCTGGACCGGAAGGCAGTATGGTCTGTGGTCCCTAAAAGTAGAAAGAGATCATGCAGTTATTATAGTAAAAATAATAAGTACAAAGAAATAATACAAGATATGCTTGACTCTTTTTCTCTCTAAGTATGGATACCTTCCGAAGCCTCTTCCTATTAAGCGAGGTATGTGCCTCGGGGACTGATGCCGCCGTTACTTGAGTTGCCCTCAGCCTAGAACGGGTCATGCGTATTGTTCTACTCACTGCGGGGGGAGCAGTCTGCAGGGGTTAAACAGACATTGCCCCTAATGGGTGAGATTCCTCCACGACGGACTAGGACAAAAGCTTAAAACGGCAGAATATGCTGGATTGTTTCCCTCGGCCAGAAGGCATATGGAAGGACAAGTCGGGCTACGAGATGGGTTCTATTGCAGGGACGGCTGGAGCACTGTTGCAAAAATTGAAGAAAGAATTGAGATTACGGTGCCAGAATAATCTGTTGTCAGTGGTACAAGCACCCTCTCTCCCAAGTGAAGGAAGCTCCATGACTCCTAGGCCATCCACAAGTAAAGTAGTGTAAGTGAATCGTTGAAAACTCCGATGGAAATCAGTCTGAGGCGGGGAAGTATATGGGACGCCTTGGTCCATCCTGAATTGCATAAGGACTCTGTCCAGTCGGTAGACGACACTAGACATGCTTTCCTCGTTCCACACGGGCAGAAATCCAAGGCGAATCATGGCAGCAATAAGGAGAGAATTAGTCTGGATACTGTCGAGAGAAAAGTCAACATAGCGGGCTTCTGAAAAATAAAAGGGGACAACAAAAACGCCTGGGAGAGGCTGAGTGAAAGGGTGGAAGACGCATTCCTCCATATGGTCAACATAGTCTGAAAAGGGTCTGTTGGTGCCAAGGCTAGACCACTGAGAGATGCGAGGGAGAGACTGACGCACTTGCCTTGTGACAGGCTGACCCTCTACATCTAGGACAGGGTGACCCTCCACATCAAAGACTTCATCAGTAAAGAAAGGCTTGTGTTCCTTAGGGATGGGGCCCATGGCAGGAAATCTCTTATAGAAGAAGGCAGTCAGGAACTGGGTATGCACAAAACTCCACACGTCATAGCGGCCCATGGATCGCTCCATGTCCGAATGGATGAGGTCCAGACGGAAATATAAGTTACCCAAGAAGAGGGGAGCCAGAGGAATTTGATTACCACTACAAAGCTTCATGACTAAAGGAAATACCAAGGGATTGATGCTTTCGGCAGGGTTACTAGGTAGGACAAAGAAGGAAATGAAATAACTGACGAATGCGGTCAAGTACAAGTCACCTTGGTAGCCCGACCCAACTACGGAGTCACGGTTCTCCTCAGTGACGTCGCCTACAACTGGTTGCAGGTCTTTGAAAAAGTGCTTCAGCCAGGAAAGGTAGGTGGTCTTATCTCTCTTAGGCCTCTCTTGGAGCAGTTCCTCGGTTCTGAGGTCATACCATGAGCCAAACTTCCGCGCCTCCTAAAAGGCAGTTTGAAGAGCAGTGACAGTGACTTGCTCTACAGGGGTCAAAGATGTTGGGTCAAAGGGTTGATTTCCACGGGGACTGAGGTGTAAGAGGACAACAACATCTTTTAGGGTTGGGGTTATCTCCCCTCACGCCAAGACAAAAGTGTGGGTATCACAACTCCAACGGGAGACAATCATATCAGTGTTGGTTTGCACCTTACGCATCGATAACTCTCTCGAGATCAAGATGGCATTGAAAAGGCGAACATCACGCAGACGCTGCTCGAAGCCACCATCTACAATGACATCATCGACCTAAAGGGACCAATTTGCTGGAGGACCCGAATGGATACGATAGTAGATGTAAGAATGTGGGAAGTCGCTGCGCTCCACACGAAACCGCAGAACAGAAATAGGGTTCACCACGTCTGCGTCATCCAAAGTGGTCTCCCCAAAAAGAAGCAAGGGTTCCTCTAGAGAAGGGGCGTCAAGAATGAAAGAGTCAACCGTCTTCTAGAAGGGTTCATTCAGCCCTCCGAAGTAAGGGGCCCGCCTCCACTCAATGGGGGGTGGGACGGCCTTGTCGACAAGAAACCTCATGCTGGCCATGAAAAGAAGTAAATAAAGTCAAAAGCTTTGGGAAAATGGGACAAATGAGAGAAGAAGAAGACAAAGGAGATAGAAAGGTGTGTTGGGAAGAAGTGGGAGACCAGTGGACCCAAGGGCATTATTTATAAAGAAAGTCAGCAAATGGCGCTGGCACACTACCCTACGTCATTATGGCTTGGTAGTCAAAAGGGTACCTTTTCAGAGCCGACACAACTTCTGATCCAACCGATGCAACCCATGGGATGCCCACTGACGTCATGCATGTGCGGGAAACAGGGAACGTATCTCCCACGCGTGCAAAGGGAAAAATGTAGAGGGTTAGAAATTAAACCCCAAACTAAGTGTGGACCCAAGCACTAAGATCGCCTTGAAGAGGCTACTAGGGACAGAGAAGAGGCATGGGCAAAAGCCCAAGGGAACTGGGCCAACAAGTGGGCTGAGGCAAGTCCGACCCACCAACCCTCTAGATGGACTCAGCGAGAAGAAATGTTCAAGTCAAGTTGCAGAGGCAACATGTGCAGCAGCAAAGTTGCTGAGGCACTTTGCCTCAACGCCGCCATTCCTATTAACTTCGGTTCCGCCACCATTTGAAGTTGCCAAGGGAACGTATGTAGCGGCAGAGTTGCTGAGACACTTTGTCTCAGCGCCGCCATTCCAAGTAATGTCGGTGTCACGACCATCTGGAGTTGCCGAAGAAAAGAGAAGACCGAGGCAACTAAGTTGCTGAGACAATACTTGCAACGACCAAGTTGCGGAGGCATTATGTTGGCGTCGCCATCTCCAATATTCTCGGTTCTGCCGTTTGAACTTGCCACGGGAAATGGCTACCGCAGCAACTACAATCGCAACAACTAAGTTGTAGAGGAAATATCCTACCAAGGTGATAGCAGCCTTTGAGGAAGCCTTCCCTCTGCAGGTAGAGGCTAATGCTTGGCACTGATAGCAGGTCCCAAAGCATTACTAGCCTAAGGCTGATAGCAGGCCCCCTTCTCAAAGTTTATTTAACTTGGCGCTGATAGCAGGCCCCAAGACTTACTGGTTGGAGCCGATAGCAGGCCCAAAATACCAGTCTACCGCGGCAATCCCGCGAAAATGGGAACAAGGTAGCCCGAACATAAGGGACTTTCTTTTCATTACCCAGGTCATGGACCTGCCTTAGTCGCACAGGTAGGACTAAGGAAGCCCCCTTGGGCTTGGTACTAAGGCACAGCGTGGCTGATAGTAGGCTTGGCTGTGACCTTCGCCCTGAGAAGTTGGGGAGTTTGTGGTTAGGTGGCTAAAGGTGGAGGCTTTGCTGAGGTGACCACGAATGTAGTCGATAGCAGACTAATGGAGTCTTGAGAATGCATATGCTGGCCGAGTAGAACTGAGAAGGCAAGTGCAACGGCGAGGTTCATAGCTGCAAGTGCACTTGTTGAGGTTCAAGCTGAGAAGGCAAGTACAGAGGCAAACACTCCTGCCACAACTGCACTTGTTGAGGCTCAAAAAGGTAGTTGCGGAGGCAAACAGATAGTACACAGTACATGCAGAAGGACACGTGGCAGCTTCAGCCTGATGGCTCAAGGCAGAATGTTCCATGTGATCCTCTAGGACACATGTCTTCTCTCTATTTGGCCACTTAATGTCTTCTTAGCACCAGGGAAAAGGCTACAAATAGGGCCCATTTCCCAAGGATTCGAGAAAGGAATTTTGGAGATTTGGGGAAGAAGCTACCCATTTTGGCATTGCCATTGTCTTCTTCTTGAGCCATTTGCTTCACCCTCACCTAGCTACACACTCTCTAACTCCCAAGTAGTTGCTGCTACTTATTCTTTAGCCACTTCCACTATCAGTGGACCATCAGCATAGTTTTGCCTCTCTAATCACCTTTCTCACCTTGAACCCCACTACAGTTGGTAAAAAGCTGGATTTTTGATTTTTTTGTGTTAAAAAAGTAGAGAGGTGATGTGACCTAAAAAATCCAAAAAACCAAAAGACTGGCTTTTTACTATGTTGACAAAACGCCCCTTGAGTCTCTAAGAAAGAGATATGAAGTGATTTCTTTTTTCATGGAGTTTTGATGAGTGGTAGGTATTTATACACCCCCAAGATTGGCTTATGGTTTAAGCAATCGATTGTAGTGATGCCATGTGTCCAAGGGAACACGTAGGGAAAAGATTCTTTCTAATTGTGTGTTTGGTTTCAGTTTTCTAGAAACCAAAACCAAACAAGTTGAATGCTTTGTTGAGTATTATGAACCTAGAGGGTAAAGTCATATTAGAGTATTACCCAAGCAAGCAAGAGGATAATAAAAGGTGTAGCAAGTAAAGAAGAACAATAGAGGAAGTTTTAGGCTGTGTTTGGTATGGAGTTCTAATCATGACTCCACACTCATATTTGAGTGTGGTGTTTGGATACAACTTTCAAAAATTAATTCCACACCCACTTTTGAAAACTCGTTCCATGCGGGGTTTTGAATTTTAAAATTTGGCCTACTCGGTTGTCCAGCCGATTGATCGGAACAGTGCTATTTTTTTTGGGGCAATTGGCACCTGTTATTTTTTATATTTTAAATAAAAAATGTTTTCAGAATTTTTTTAAAATTTTTTATGAACTTTGAATAGAATTTTGGGTTGTGTGTTTGGTTATGAGTTGTAAGTTTTTGAATCAAATATCACATGTCACATCAAAAATTCTAAACTCAATTCAAAACTCTTTTCAAAACTCATAACCAAATAAATTTTCTACACTAAAATCATAATTCCAAAACTCACAAACTCAAAATACAACTTTATTCTCAAATCATAATTCTAAAACTCTGCCAAACGCTACCCTTTTTTTTTTTCCCCCTCAAAAGATGTGAACTGAGAATTGTCGTTTTTAAAAGATGTGTATAGAGAAAACTTAGATTTCATATTTAGTGTGTTTTGATGTCCATTATTGTCATTTTGCTTCATAATAAAATTGTCCTTGAAATTTTGTTTCATTAAGTGTGTGCACAAAGATGAAATGGTGTGTGGAAATAGAATTTCTCTTGGAGATAGATGGCTAGTATTTTGAAGTATCGTGAGAATGACAATTTTGTCTTAAAGAGAGAGTGTGAAACGCTCAACCTGGTTCGTCATTCGTTTCCCCTTTTGCAAGTGTTTTGCAAGCCTGTTTTTTTTTTCCAAATTCATTTGCTGTTGTAATTGGTTTAATTTGCAATTAGTTTATATAATTAACAATTAAATTAGTATCAATTTGGTTGGTGCATTATGAGCTTGATTCTGTTTTATATTTCACACACAATTTACACGAGTATACTGAGGTTTTTGAACAATATATTCATATCATATCATATGAAGACTTTATTAAGATATACATGGTTAAAGCTAATGGTAAATGTGAAAACTCATTTTTTACGTTATACTTTTAACTTAAAAAATAAGTGATATATGTCATTTAAGTAGAAATATGTTTAATAAATTACTCTTTTAATTTTTAAAATACGGGACATGTGTCATTTTGATATTCAAAATTATACATTCACTATTGACTTTAATGATTTGGTTAGATAATCAAATTGAAACATTTGAAAATATATTTTATATATTTGTTGACAAATTAGCACAATTTGAATATTTCAAATCAAAATAACACAAAATTCATACATTAAACGGTAAAAATATAATTAACCTATTAACATGAAAAATACAAAAATATGCCAATTATTTATTATATCTTTATATTTATATTTATATTTGTCATTATTGAATTTTTTAGAGAAAATATCTCCAATATATATGCATACATATACATAGACATATAGTGCATTAAAACTCCATACTTTGAAAATAAAAAATTGTAATAAATGAAAAAAAAAAACACAAAAAAAAAAATAAAATATGCCATTTATTTATTTCTGTATTACATGTACTATGGTTTTTGTCTTTATTGAATCTTGTTAGAGAAAATATCCCCAATATATATATATATATATATATGCATAGACATATATCGCTATCAATTGGAAATCTCACGAGCTGTAGTTTCAGAACCGTTAACCTAAACCTCTAATGGAGTCTCATTAGTAGTGCTTCCAGGAAAAGAATTGAACTGTTGGAGCGAAAAAGCAATTTTTGTTTTTTGTGCAAGGAGTTATGGAAGAGGCATCGAGTTTTGAATAGGAATTTTGCTAGGCCTTGGTGTTTTGGTGTGAACAACAATGGTGATAATGACGGAGATAGTAGCAACAATGCATCAAACGATTCGAATTTGGCGACAACGACATCGAGGGACGAGGCGGAAGAGAGCACAGAGCAGCGACGATTTTGATTCAGACGAGTCCAAGGCTTCTATTTCATCAAGGGTGAGATTTTTTCTCTCTATCTCTCATTGTTTGTGTTTTTTTGGTTAATTAGTGTGTTTGATTTGAAAGTTATATCTAATTTAGGAAAGGATGATGGGAATGAAATCTGTTTGGTAGTTGAAAATGCAGGAAAAGAATTGGTTCTAATTTTATGAAAATTTAGAAAACGCTTGTTAAGAAAAAGCTTTTTGGCTATTCCACCTTATGGGTGACCAAAGAAGAGCCATTTGGAGATCTAGGAGAGGGCATTCTTTTTCTTGGCAATCTGAGGTAGGAGTGAGTAGCGGATATACCGATCTGTCAAAATTGACCGAACCGAACCGATCTGCCGCATTTTGGATGGATGTGTGATGACAAGCAGACGGTTGCGGATTGATTTTCTCCAATCTGCCAATCTGGCGGACGGATGGTGGATTTGAGATTCTTTAGGCCGCAACTGAACCGCCAAACTGCGAGATGGTTGCGGATTGATTTTCTCCAATCCGCCAATCTGGTGAACGGATGGTGGATTTGAGACTCTTTTGACCGCAACCGAACCGCTAAACCGCGAGCACTCCTAGTAATTTATAAAACTTTGTATTTTTAGTTTGTTTAAATATTTTGTTTGTATTTTCAATTAAAAAAGAGTTTAAATATTCCGTTGAAAAAAAAATTTCAACTTGAATATCTTTGTTGAATTGAAAAAAATATACGCATTATTTATCTATATTTTTTGGTTTTTAAATCTATCTCTAAAAATAATAAATAGAAAATATAAATTCTCCACTACTGCTCTGTTCATGGTTTTGGTGGTTTGAATTGTTTTTATATTTTAAGAACAACAGATTGTAATACTTTATGTAGATAAGGCATGCTGTGATTGTAGTATGTAGATGAGACATGCAGTGATTGTAATATTTTTTTAAGTCATTGAATGTAATACTTTCTTTTTTTTTCTTTTTAGGAAGTGTACAAGTTGAATTATGTTGAAAATTTATAAAATTTTAAACTGCCAAACCGATTCGCATCCATTCGCTAAACCGCCAATCCGCTCAATCCATATCCGCCGGATTGGCAGACGAATATGGATTGATTTTCTCCAATCCGCCATTTTGACGGACGGATGGCGGATTGGAGGTTCCGTTACCGCAACCGACCCGCGCTCACCCCTAATCTAAGGGGAAAGAGAGGGGAAGTTTTTCCAAACTTCAGAGTAAGCTGGCTGAACTCATGGGCGATAAGTACAATTTATTGAGGGTGGAGGAACCCAATTCTGAAGGACTAGACCCGCGCGGTGGACCCCGTGTCAGTTTTGGTATGCTGCGTAAAGAGGTTCCAGAACCCGGCCCAACAACACTACGGCAATATGTGATTGCTCTATTGTTATTTGTTTTCACTATTGGTTCCTCAGTGGAGCTAGGAATTGCATCTCAGTTATTACTAATTGCTTTTACATTTTAGACATTATTGTATTAAAAGTAGTTATGCTCTCCTTTTCATTTATCAAATCCTTTTTATAGAGTAGATTATTCCATGTATATGTGTTCTTTCATTGCATTTTTCATGAAGCAGATAAATAGGCCTCCACCAGAGGTAGTTAAGTACTTTACAGATTCAAATGCCATTGAACCACCAGATATGCAGCTTTTATTCCCATTTCTTGTGTATTACTATTTCCTGTGCCGGGCTTTATGCAGAAAATAGTTCCTTTAACCTTCTTTATCCCTAATTTCTTATCATTAGATTACAAGGCCTTAAGCTTATAAACTAAACTAGCCTACATTTAATCTTTATCAACTGTAGACTAGTAAGTAAATTTCTTTAATAAAAGAAGTTGCCCCACGAGATAGTTATATACATTCATTCCTCCATCTTTCTCATTCTCCTCTGTATGACATTGTTAATTGTCCAATGCTATATGTGCCCTTTTTGGCCACCTGCTTCTCATCTTAGAATCATAAACTGGTCCTAAGAGCATCCACAATGGACACACTAACCAGTGTGTTAGTGTCAGGTGCTAAATTTTGACTAATTGAGGGTATTGTTTGGGACTGCAATGGAGCTGTTAGCGTGTGTGTTAGTGGTGTGTGTTAATTTGTTTGTTATCTGCAGCTAGCGTTTTAGCTAGCGACGGAGTGCGTTTGTTTGTGGTACCGGTTGACCAGCCGGATGTCTGGCCGATTGACCGGTCAACGGCAAATTTTTTTTTTTTTTACTTGCTAGGATTTTTTTTTTTGAACTTGAAATTTAATTTTAGACTTGAAATTTTTGATTAAACTAAATTATTTATTTATTTTATTTATTATACACACATATATATATATATATATATATTTAACGCACACCTTAACACATTCATTGCGCCACCACTCACTCTCTAAAATTAATAAACTCTTAACACATCTTAACAAATATTTTTGAGCTCTACTTTTATTACTTTTTATCATATAACACACACCTTAATACACTTTTTTAATCATCCCATTGTGAATGCCTAAGGCACACATTCTCAGTATTTCGTCCCGCTCCAGGTCAAATAATTGGTGGTCCACCGCACAGTACCGAGGAATAATTATATCCACCACAGCATTTTTTCGGAAAATCAAAAACAAATTATTAACTTTTTAGACTTTTTATCAAAGCCTTATCTATTACCAAATAGATTATTAAATATTTATTAAACTTTTAAAAGTCAGATATAATATATTAAAAATATATTATAATCAAACCAAACCAAATTAAATTTTTTTTAATAAGTCAATTGGGTCTCATATTCCAATAAGGAACCCAACAAAAATATAGGTGAAATATGAATAAAATATAAACTAAATTTTATCTATGTTACACACACATTTTTCTTTTTTTCCAAATCCTTCCTCAAATACATGAACCAAACACAACTTAAGAAAATAAACAAATAAAAGAAAATAAGGTTCTGAACAAAAAAATAAAAATTAAAAAAAAGAAAGTAAAAGAGCTAGTTACCAAATTGTTAAAGAAAAAAAAAACGGTGGCTGAATTTACAATTTTTTTTTGTTTAATTTGGAAATTTTAAAAATAGTTTTTTGAGTTTTCAATCAATATTTAAAAAAAAGTTTCGTATTTTTTTTTAGTATTTAATATATATATATATATATATTGTTTTAAATTTACTAAATCTAGATATAATTTAAAAGTAAAAAAAAAATTTACAAAAATATTTTAAAAATTTATTTAATATAACAAAATACGAAAATATATTGAATTTTGTATTTTTTGTATTCAATGAAATTTTCAAAGATTTTTGCACAAATTTCTTACTTCTTAAGTGGTATCTAGATTAAGTGAATCTACAAAATTAAAAAAAAAAAAAATTGATTAAAATACTAAAAAACTTTACCAAAAATTAAAAACAAAATACAAATTAAAAACTCAAAAAATTATTTTTTAAATTTCCAAACTAAACAGAGTGTCACGCTAAATTAGCCTTTTCTCTTAATTTATTAAACAAAATTGAACGGATGTTGAGGGGTATTAATTTGATTTTTTCAAATGTACAATTTATGCTAAAAAATTAAGGGTAAATTACATCAACACCCCTTGAGGTTTATGAATAATACAGATTCTCCCCTTATATTCTGAAAATTACACTGACCCCTATTAGAGTTTGCCTTCTAATAGACCTAACAGAAAAAGTAAAAGTACCTAATTATCCCTACAATACAAAATTAAAATTACGTTCATGCCCTCTTCGTTTTCTCTTTCTAATCAACGACACTCCTCCATTGATGCAAATATCAAACATCTTGCTGCATCAGTACCCACCATTGTTGAAGAAAGACAAAGAGCAACCCATCATTACATTGTCCTCCACCTTCACTTCCATACTAGTCCCCCCTTGTCATTTTGTGTATATAATTATAAGTAACCAATACTACACGTTAATAACAATAATTCAAGCATAACTACAACCCCATTAATGCACCAGTAGAAATTCAAGAATCATCATTACTGGACCACCACTAATCAAACAAGCATAACCATCACAATCCCATTGATTCAAGGGGAAAAAAACAAAACAAAAAATCATCACAACCCCATTAATTCAAGAATCAATTAGTTCTTTGAAGCAATTAATCAAATATGTAACATGCATATATCTTCTAGAGTCATTCATCAAAAAAAAAAAAAAAAATGCAAATTAATTAACTTTAACTTCCTCAATCAGCCATAACCACCAAAACCATTGACCACCAAAATCAAAACCCACAAAATAAAAGAGGAACACCCCCAAGTCAACTATAACGCCTCGAAAATTGGGCAGGATATATCTATTTATGCAACAAAACCCACCTGATAGACAAACATATATATATAGCTAACTAATCCATACACCTATTTTCATTAAATCCCAAATGCCAATTACATGTTGTTCACGTCTCAATGCCCCAGTTCCAATCCCAAACATGCATGTTACAACAAGTATGAAATGGAAGCCAAACAGATAATAAGTGCCCTACAGGCTTACAAATTTATCCAAGAACATTCTTGGTTACATAAAATGGAGTTTTAACTCAACACAAATACAGCCCTGGGCTTACATTCAACAAATAACAATAAAACAAAAATGAAGCCTTAGCTCTGAGTCCTCCCAAGTCACTGCCTTGGTGGAGGCATAGCACTTGTACCTAAAATGGTTTCCTTTATAAGGTGAGCCACAGCCTAGTAGAGATATACTACACAACATCTGAACAATGACAAGACTAAAGAGGAGTATGCTCATGCCATGCTCATGATAAAATAGTTCATCTCTCTTTTTATAAAGCATGCAATGCTGAAATGCAACAACAAACATAAAATCATTTTCATTTTAAACCATATCTGTTACATGAATACGGGCCCTGTGAATCTCTAGGTGAGTGTCTGCAAGTAGGCCTTAATGCACTACCACTGTCATTTTTACCAGTAAACCGGAAAGCTCGACACCTAACCGTGCGGTTCCACGCCCCTACCTAGATTCACTAAGTATTTATCTTTTTGCAAATAAATACATTTCTAAACATTTATCAAAAACAGATACATTTCCAATGAAATGAATGTAATGTAATGTCCAATCCAACAAATGAAGAATGTGGTTCAATTTACCCAAGTCTCATGCGTTTCTACAACAATCATGGTTATCTTCCACCGATAGCCCAAAACAGATATTTCTAAATAGATATTTAAATAATTAAATTCCAAAAATTTCGATAAATACAATCTATTTCACATCTCATCAAATATGAACAACTACACTAGTTTTCATATCACAATTTTGTCCGGTAACCTTTCAAGGTCCATTTTTAACCGTGTCGGTTTTATTCCAACAGATACATTAAGCGAAATAATACCGTTAATGCCCAAGAAAATATTATTTTCTTTCCAAACTCATCCTCCAAGCATTATTCAATTATGACATCCTATTTTGATCGAAAGCCCCAAAAATTAAACGTAATTCCTTTGTTTTCTTTAAAAATGCTCTTTTGGTCACAAAACGGTAAAAATTTCAAAACCGATCGAATCGAAGTCCGTTTTTGTTCAAATTTAAAACATAGCTCTTTCATAACCGTACAAGCATATTCCAAGTTTACACTTTCGCAATTTGAGCATCAACTCTTTATTTTTTCTCAAAATTCCCCTTTTAAGCAAATAAATCACAATTTTTTCAAAAATTCTAATTAATTTATATGCAACTCTAAACTCCATATAATCAAGTAAAAGTGCATAAAGAAGTGTAGGAAAAATCCCTACCTCAAGTATGAAGAAAAGATAATCCAAATTTTCGATTTTGTCGGGTTTTGATCTCCACCGATCAAAATGTTGCTCTCACCAAGCTCTTCACTTTGGTCTCAAGAACATGGAGCAACATTGTGTGATGATTTCTCACATTCCCTCCAAAGAAGATTATGAGCTGGCATGTCTCCATAACTGAAACCAAGTTCAGCCAATCTCTGGATCAGTAAGCCACCCCAGTGGAATCATATCTAAGTCGGGCTATGACTTTCCTAGCAAGCCCTGAGCTCCTATCATATTAGCAGCGGCGAAGTCCCTGTGGCAACATTAAAATGGGCAGCACCATCTCCCTATAAATCCCAGTCATCATCTGTAATCCTATACATGTTTACTAGGCCATGTACATCCTTTGCAATGGTTGGTGTTGCACTAGTTCCTGGAGATAGGGAATATGTGATGGGACGGCTAAATCCCCTCAAAACCTTTGATACAACCCTTATCTCATCTAGATTAAAGTCAGTACTAAATACATAGTCATGTTTCACGAAATCAGCACCCCAGTCGACATACTGATGATAAAGTGACCTCAAGAAAGCTCTTCCTGCTTCCAAGTTAGTATTTACACTCATGAAACCATGTGGCATCCACGCACAAGCCCTCTCCTTTAACCCTACATCTTTTGCATGCCATTGCCGGCCCGATTCCTCATAAGCACTTCCCTTGATGGTGTCTAAGATAGGGGTGTTTGCATTGACAGCCTGCGTGCGTATACCGCTCATAACGTGAATCCCCAACATTTGCAACCAGCAAACGGTCACCAACAAGAATGGCAGTGGAAGCAGTTGATCCAGCATCTCTGTTCTGATTATTTTCTGATTTCAGAAATTCCGAGTCTGTATGACTGTATGCATCAGCTATAGCAAATTTGGTATCCGAAGTAAACTTTGGATGCTTGATCAGATTGCTAAAAAGATTTTTTTTTTAAACATAATCTGCAGCTCGAGCACCCCCATGACCATCAAAAACTGCAAAGAGATCAACTATCTCTCCATCCACACCATCAATTCTTGTCTCATAAAAATCTTCCATTGTAGACCTTTTTCCAGGAGAGCTTGCATAACCATAGCTGAACTTTCCATTATGACGCAGACCACCACCGTTAACAGGTGCATCATCAGCATAAACTTGGCTAGCAGATGACAAAACCGGATTGAGATATCCCATAGTTATTGAGAACAAT
Source organism: Camellia sinensis (assembly GCF_055761805.1). NCBI lineage: Eukaryota > Viridiplantae > Streptophyta > Magnoliopsida > Ericales > Theaceae > Camellia > Camellia sinensis. The sequence goes on from NC_138972.1 coordinate 71,143,522, forward strand.
CAGACCCATCTCTCTCTCTCTCTAGAAAATATTCTTTACACCTTTTGACCCCACTCCAGCACCTCCTCTTTTCTTTTATCATTGTGTGTCTCCCCTTTCATGATAAAACATCCACTCCCTTTTTTTTTTTATATTCCTTCACGAGAGAGGGAGAGTGGTTTTGTCCCTTTTTAGCCATCTCCCCCAGATTCTCTTTTATTAGTGGGATGATTTTTTTTTTTTTTTTTTTTTTTGTCTTTGTTTTACTTATTTCTATTTTCTCAAGGTCCAAACACCCAAAATTTAAATTTTAAATTCTGCACTGACTATTTTTGTAAAAAAAAATTTTTTGGTCATCACATCAACCACCAAACTTTTACAAATAGAAGAAAAAATCAAAGCAAAAGAACATAATTGATAAGCAAATACTCTACATAGAGAGCTTCTCCCCTCCCACCAACACCTCCATCGTCGTTATCTATAAGCTCGTAGATGTCTCCTATAATAATGTGAAAGACAATCGTATCTCAAAGTCCATCATATCACTGTTTCAATATGTTTAAAGTTTCTCATCTTACCATTTCACTATGTGCCGAAGTCCTTCATCTCATTGCTTTATGCTGTGTTTAGTTGAGAGATTTGAGGAAAAATTTGAAAATGGAAATGAAAAAGATAGGTGAAATCTGAATAAAACATACGTATATATCACCTAGTTTCACATACATTTTTCTTTTCATTTTCTAAATCCTTTCCCAAATCTCCCAACCAAACACAGCATTAATCTATCTGGTAATCATTTCGTCATTTTGATTTACCCAGCAAGCTCGGCATTTGGGCTTCATCGCTTTCACCTACAAGCTCGGACGGTGGGGTCTCGTTGTTGACCTCTCCTTCCTCTCTTTTTCTCCCTCGCCTGCTTCTTCCATTTTTATTTACTGGTGATGCTGTTCAATTTGAAGGTGTGTTGTGCAATTACGTAAGGTAGGCTGAGAGAGAGGAGAAACTCTTAGGGATATTTTTTTTTTGGATCTTCAAAAGGTAAAATTAGTATTTTGAAAAAATAATTGATGATGACAGCAAAATGCATTAGTTGACTTCACAGTTTGTTGACAGAAGGGGTAAATTGTAATGTAATTAAATACTTCGAGGAGGGGAATATAATTTTTAAAACGTCAAGGGGAAAATTGTATTAAAGACAAATCTTAAGGGGTATACACGTAATTTATTCAAAAATTAAAAATTTATTTATTTATTGGAGGTATAAACATACCTTGTTTTGAGTTTTCAAAAAATGTTTTTGAGTTTTTTATTTTTCATGTTTTGTTTTTTATTTTTCGTGTTTTGTTGTCTTTAGTGAATAAATTCAAAACAAATTTAATATACAAAAAATATAAAAATATATTGAATTTATATGAAAAAAATTAGTGAAACATCCATCTCTAACTTTAAATTGAAAGAGAGATCTAATATATATTTTTTATTAATCAAGGTCCCTCAACAACATTAACCCAACTAACTTTTTTTTCTCTCTCTTTCTCTCTACCCATTAAACCACCAACCCTCCCCACTCTTGTGCCACAGCAATACCACCAACTGTTGTCCGCACCGCTGTCGCTAGTCTCACGACCACCTCTCACCACCGATCTCCCTTTTTCTTCTCTCTCTCTTCCTTTTTCGTCCATATTTTTTACCATTGATCTCCATTTTTCTTATCTTCCTCCATTTCTTCTTCTTTCCTCTTCTCTCCTTCACACTATCGCCCACCACTGCGCTGCCGCAACCACCATTTGCGCCAACTGCCACCTGCAAAATGAAGAAAAACAGAGAAGAACTGTGATTTCTATTTGCTAATCTTTACTTTTTTTGCATATGTGTTTAATGGGTGAAGAAGAAGCAAACATAGATTGGGTTTCTAATACTCTGTTTTCCATACAAAACAAACCCAGAAACTTTCCAAAAATCCACACCTCAAAAGGACATGCAATATGAATTTCTCTGTAATCATACAAAAAAAATTTCCTATCCACTCTGAATTTTCTCTATAAAAAACTGAAATTTCTCTATTTTGAAATTTCTCTGTGCTAAAATTTTATTGTGAAAATGTTGAGGGATCTCAATTATTATGAAAATATTTTTATATTTTTTATCTTATAAAATCTTAATATCATGGATCTTAAAGTAAAAAATCCCAATATATATATATATATATATATTTTTTGTATATAATAAATGTTGTTAGGATTTTTTCACAAATTTTATATATTTTAAGTACTTGTTTGACAATGACTTTTTTAGTTTGTTTTTTGACTTTTTTGACTTTTTTAGCCTGAGATTTTTTTATTTGTTTGGCTTTTTGGCTTTTTGACTTTTTAGCTTTGTTTTGGGCAATTTTTTTTATCCTTTTGTGATTTTTGGCTTTTTAAATTTTTTTTTTGTCCTTTTGTGATTTTTTAGCCCAACTCAAAACCAAACGACTCCTAAATGTATCTAGATTGAGTGGATCTCAGATTACTAAAAATATGAATTGAAAACTCAAAAAAAATTTTGAAAATTAGTTTTCTATTTTAAATTTTCATAATTTTTGCGAGAGAGAGAGAGAGATGCACAAGGCAATTGTACTTGTACATATTGATGACGTACGGAACGAAATTATTGTAGGCCACAACTCTGAATAAATTTTAGATGCGTAATCCACAAGTAAGATTCATATATACATAATAGGGTTTTTTTTATTGATAAATCCCATTTAAAGATATTCTAACCCAATAAGTCCATAAAGAAAATTTATAACCTAATTAGTCCTATATGTTTGTACTTTTATTCCATAAAGTCTTTTTTTCCTAATTTTATATTTTTTTGGACTATTATACCCTTATATATTATGTCGATACATAATATACACAAATAAAGGAAATACACGTTTCTGTTTTGTTTGTTAGCGTTATTCACGTTGATGATTTTGATTCAGTTAATCAATGTCGATCGTTTATGGTAGGGTTTCATTGTGGTAGGGTTTCAGTGCAGTGGAGAGAAGACGACGACGAGTTTCTGTACCATGGGAGAAAAGACGAAGACGACGGGTTTCTGTCCGTCAGTGTGTTGGTTTTCGTAGTTTGGTGTTTTTGTGTGCTTTGATTCGTTATGTAATTGTTGGAGATTAGTCGTTGATCGGAGGTGGAGAACGATTACATAATTTCTTTCTCAAGGTTAGTATCATTTTGTTTATGAATGCATGTTCATTTATGTGAAGGATTGCATGCTCTGTTTTTTATGCATGCGCATTTTCTAGAATACATGGGTAATGCAAGTGTATGTTTGATGAATGAGGCTTTGATTTTTTTACTAGTAATGCATGTATATTTTTGTTGTTTGAGTTTCGGATATTTAACATAGATGCATATACAGTTGTTTGAACAAATTGATTGTGGTGGATCATTGGTAAAAAGTTGCATATACAGTTATTTTGATTTTTTTGTTAACCTCATTATTAATCAGTGTTAATATTCACATTATCTATAATGAAAATTTGTCATTTGTTTTATCAATCAGTGTGAATATTCACGCATCCATATAATATTGAATAGTATATATATTTTCACTGTGTTCATTGCCACTATGCAAAATGTTAAAGTTCACATCAGACCATTGTATTCAATCATATAATCACAAGCCACAATGTTTATTTAGATACAAAAATGATGTGAATATTCACTTCCTTGTTTTGTTTCATCTTTGTTTGGTTAGATAATTCAAAATATATCATTGGCTATAATGTGTTTATTCATTTCCTTATTTTTGTATTTTTGCAGCAGATGGATACATTCATGTTATTGGTGTGCTCATATGGGTATAGTACTATTGTAATAAATGTGGTGTGAGCTCTGTCTTATTGACTTTTCGTGGAGTGTGTGTGAAAAATGGAGTGCGTTATCTACTGATTGTGTTTCATTGTTCTATCGGCTACTTGGGATTAATAGATGTTATTTTGGACAGTGATGATGAGCTTCAAAGTATGTTCTTGCTTGCCAAATCAATAAGGGTTCAACATGCAGAGGTTGTTGTTGGATTGATGTAATGTTGGAATTGCATGGGTAGTGATAATGATGAAGATGATGAAGATGAGAATGTGGGTGATGGTTTTTTTGTTTTTGGAGAGTTTGAGATTTTATGGGGTTTTTTTTTTGTCTCTGGATTTTTTGGTTTTTTGTACTAGAATTTTGTCATATGTATTGTCAACTAATGTTAATATTTACACTTTTATATAATATTGAATGGTGTATATGTTTTTGTTGTGTTCATTACCATTATGCAATATTGATGATGTGAATATTCAAGGACCATTTTGTTTGACACAAACATGATATGAATATTCACAATGCAATAAATAAATGTGAAGATTCACATTAATTATGATATGTTTGTTCATAGGTCGTATACCTAATTGATGTATAATGTAAATATTAACATTTGTAGTCAACCACAGTTTGATGTGAATATTCACAATGCAATAAATAGACGTGAAGATTCATGTTTATTCTAATATGATCATACATCTAATTAATGTATAATGTATAATGTGAACATATGTAGTCAACCACAATAAACATAAGACATAATTTGAACATTCACATTTATTGAACATAAATTAAGATGTAAACATTCACACAAACTTCAACATAAGAAAACAGATGTGAATGTTCACAGTCTATATTGTTTAGCACACGCAACACATCAACACCAAATATACCATCAAAACACATAGGTATGTAAGAAGTATATTATTGATTTATATATATGTTGTCAAGTGTGTTCAACTACAAGTTATCAAAGTTACCAAAAAAAAAAAAAAAAAACTAGCACTGTATTCTGGTGTAGCTAGTGAATGGTGGACAACCCCAACTATCGAACAACGAAGTTTGCCTTAAGTAGTCTAGCTGAAAATCCAAAAACTTGGTGTTTCTTATTGGTTTTACTAAGCTTGTAATGTTTGATCGATAATTGACATGTCCCATGTCAATGTGGGTGTTGCTCTCTAGAGGCATGCTCTCTTCTTTGACATGATACTCCTTCCTCTTTCTTTTTGTGCAAAATTTAGATGTAACATCTATTACATGGGCATGCACAAATAGTGAGTGTTTGTATGAACATTAAATTTGATTTCAATAGAATTGGTAGGGTATGCATGTACATTGGCATCAGCACATCATTAATCAGTGTGGATGTTCACATTCAACGATATTCATATAAGCAAAAGCAACAAAATGCTATTTAAGTGACAAATATAGCAATGTAAACATTCACATCATTGGAGATGTGAATATTCACATTACTACTAGGGTACAAATAGTAGTGGTCACACCGAATGTTAATATTTACACATCCATATAATATTAGGTATGTCTATGTATATAGAAGAGAATGTTAAAGTTCACATCAACATTTGATTACAACAATTCACAGTAAGACAATGATTATATGTATACATTTATAAGCAAATGGCACTAATGTGAATATTCATAGTGGCTATAAACAACCAAACAACATGACAGCATCACCCATTTATTACCCACAAGCCACATATTTTTAGTGTATACAACTGTGATGTGAATAATAAGTGGACAAATATGAACAACATTAATGCTCACAATGTCAAGGTTCACGTCAAAATCGAACTACAAGTAGAAGAAACGTTTTTATTTGGAGATTTGCTTGACACAATGTTCACAATCATGTAACAAATTTATTCAGGACATGTCCCCATGTGAATGTTGATATCATGCCAACAACAACAACAACAATATCCGAAACAACGACAATTTTTTGTTTTCTAGGAAAGTAACAAATTTGGGAGTTTACATAATTTCAATAATACCAATAACAACAAAAAGAGGGAAAATAACAGCAAAATCATGAACAACAGGGACCAAAAATAATAATGGCAACATGTGAGAAAGTTTGCATTAGGACAAAAAAAAATGTAATTTGATTACACAAAAAAGGGGAAAAAATGTGCTTACATTTGGTCTCCATGTTGAGTTGATACACTCTGATATATAGAAATGTTCACAGTGTTGTTTCTTCTTCATTGGAGTATGGTTCCAGTAGCCGACAACGCTTCGATAATGGTGGAATGGTTAGAGAACGGAAAGACACAAACGGTGGGTCAACCCGCCGCATGTCAACATTGTTGTTAGTATTTGCATGTGGGCTTTCTTCTTTGACATGGTACTCATCTCTTTTTCGCTTTGAGGTTTTCTTCTGTGCAATATTTGCAAAATAAAGTATAAAAAAAATTAAGATAAGGCTTATGTGATTAAAATAGTGGCACAAATGTAAACATTCACAACATTGGCATTGATGTGAATGTTCACAGCTGTGTGCACGAGTGTAAATGTCTACAGTTGTGTGCATGGATGCTAATATCTATATCTGTCCATGGATGTGGATATTCACTGCTTCAACAAAAACACAATGTGCATAGTGTGTGTGTGTGTAAAAATCAATGTGTGTATATACATTGATGAACAACATTCAAGAACATGTGGATGTTAACCCAAATAGATTAAAGAATGTTGTGAACATTCACAGTACTAATTTGGCTAACAATGCACAGACTTACTACAATCATGCTATGCCAATTTTATAGTACAACCTCAAAATTAAAATATGGTTTCAAAGATGGGATAACAAAAGTGATATATTTCCTCTACATATAGTGGTGAATGTTCACAAAGTGTCTAATTAATTTACACATGTTGTGAATGTTCACAACATAATTATATATCACAACAATATCTGATACAAGGAAATTGGATCATGATTCTTTGTTTTCATGTGAATGTTCACTACGGTTAACAACAACAATTTGATTGGCCAAACATTTTCAATCCATGTGAATGTTCACATCTTTCAACAACAACAACAATAACATCTGAAACAATTCGATTGGCCCAACATTTTTTAATCCATATGAATGTTCACGTCTTTCAACAACAACAACAACAACTGAAATAATTTGTGTGTCCAACAATTTTCAATTTCATGTGAATATTTACATCTTTCAACAACAACAACAACAACATTTGAAATAATCTGATTGACCCAACATTTTTCAATCCATATGAATATTCACATCTTTGAACAACAACAACAATTGAAACAATTTGCTTGCCCAACAATTTTCAATTCCATGTGAATATTCACATCTTTCAACAATAACAACAATAACATCTGAAATAATTTGATTGGCTCAACATCTTTCAATCCATGTGAATATTCATATCTTTGAACAACAACAACTAAAATAATTTGCTTGCCCAACAATTTTCAATTTCATGTGAATATTCACATTTTTCAACAACAATAACAATAATATCTGAAATAATTTGATTGGCCCAATATCTTTCAATCCATTTGAATGTTCACAGATTTAAACACAACATAATGGCAACTGTAATGTTTTTGGTTGAAAAAACCCATATAATTGGGGATAGGGATTGAGGGTTCAAGTTAACGATTAGGGCATGAATAATAACAATATGAAGTTCCATATATTGTATGAATAGAAACAGGGGATATTGGTGAAAGTTCACAACGTTGTTTGTTGAAGAAGAGATTTAGGGTTTGCATACAAGAATGATTAGATTACTTATGTTTTTTGCCCATTTCGATGATTGTGTTGTCACAAATGGTCGTCGATGGTGATTTTGACGAAGATAGAACTTACAGATATTCAACAATGGTGATTTCTATGATTTCAGCGACTGATGGTGTAGGAATGACGAAGAAGACAATGCGACGATGCGATAAGGAGTCTTCTGGGCGTTGAGACGATATGGAATTCGATTTTGGATTTTTGAAATAGTGGAGATATTGTACATGATTTTCTACAAGAAGAGAGGGGAAGAGAGAGATGACTATTTGATTCAAAGATAGGCGCGTGTTTGTTTGAGGGTCTTTCAGTCTTTTTGTATGAAATAGGGCCTAATGGAATATTACAAAACACTATGGGTCTAATGGAATAGGACTCTTAGAGAGTGGATTTACTAAAAAAGCTCCCTACATAATAATGTCACCATCATTATATTTTAATATTGTATTTGATTTATTATTATGTGAGTATGCACATATTAAAAATAGATGAATAATTTTGTGAGTTGTTATCACTATATTGTAAAGAGACGTATTCTATTTTTACATGACAGTGGATGGGTGTTGTTACAGCAATCTATTTTAATGATATAAATTATTTATATTATAAAATTTGTTGAATGTATCATTCGTATAAAGAATGAGATTAGTTAGATATGCGTAGTCTTATGATCAAATCTTAATTTTTTTTAAATTATCAAAATTATGCTCATTGTTTATTTTATTTAAACATAAATATAGTCTTGTTGTGGGGTTAGAGATATCCAATTAATTTTTTTTTTTTAACTAATGATCTACTTAATAAATTTTATAATGTGAACAGTTTAGATCATCAAAAAAAGGTTTGAAACACGCCCCCATTGAGTCACAACACGGATAATTCGCTTGTGATATTATTTATTGTAAATGCTACTAACAAGTGATCATAAATATAGTTTAATATTAAAATTTATATAACAAGTATTTTAAAAATAATTTTTTTTTAATTTTTTAATTCAATAAAAAGTGTTTTATAAATCGGCAAATATGTGAGGATGCAATATTATAAGAATCCAAATTAGAGTTGACTAGATGAATTGACAATTAAATATTTTATATTTAAATTTGTGACAAATTAAATTAATGCATAATCTATTATACCCATCATTATAAATAAAATTGTAAAACTTAAATGGGTCTTGTTAACATGTATCTGAAGAATGTAATAATTAGTTTTAACTAGTAGGGAAATGTTGAACAAATATATAAATAAATTTAATATTTTTCAAAAGATTAATAAATATGATATTTTCTTTTATGTGGACAAAAATACCCCATTCTTGGGGTATGAATTTGATGGTAAGGTTTTTAGCTATTATAATGTAATGTTAATTAAAAACAATAATTAACTAAAATTAAATATTTTTTTTTTAAAAAAAACTAAAAGTTTCATATGAGAGCTTAACAAACTTTTATGATAAATGGTTATTCAACTGTTTACCATTTATCTTCTCTTTTATTTTTAATTTTTAATTTTAGGTACTATATTTTTCATTATTTTTATAACAAGTTAATCCAAATTAGAAAGACCTAGAATTATTTTTGTTTGGTTAAATTTTCAAAATTTAGTTTAAAAAATTAAAAATTAATTTAATAAAAATAAATACAAACAAAAAAATGTTTTCAAAATTTTAAAAATTATTTATATACCAAAACATAAATAAATAAAATAAAAATTTTAAATGAAAATGAAAAAAAATATAAAAAATAACTATTTAATTTAACAAAGTTTTAACAACTTCCTATATAAGTAAAGGCAATTATACCAATTTAATACTTCCTTACTATATGTCCTTAGGACATGTATTAACAAAAAGCCAACTTTGATCTTAATTTGTCTCCCACGATATTTATTGAGCGATTAAAGTCCTTGTCTTATAAACATAATGATAAAAACTTGTGATACTTTGCGTGACATTAATGGAATCTAACTAGATTGTTCTCTAGCAGTTGACATCTCTACCCATCATAAAAAAGACTTTAGTGCTTGGATTTATCCAAAAAAATAAAAAATAAAAAATTATACACACAATTTTGAAATTACATTGACTTGTTTGAGATTTAGAAAAAATATAACAAATTTTATAGTTTTAACATAATTATATTAGACTTTCATAATTTTAACATAATTACATTAGACTCTGTATTTGGTTGGGAGATTTGAGAAGAAATTTGAAAACAGAAAAGAAAAAGGTAGGTAAAATATAAATAAAATATATACTTATATTTCACATAATTTTACACACTATTTCCTTTTTTCTTTCCAAATCCCTTCATAAATCTTTCAACTAAACATAGAGTTAAAATTTTAATTCACATAATACTTAAATCCATTGTTATTAATAATTTATTAAGCATATAAATAAATTATTTTTCTTTTACATTAATATTTATTTTTTCTTTTATTTTTATTTTTTTATTTTCATACTACTTATAATAATTTTGGTTCTTTTAATTTTACTAAAGGGATTGGTGTAATAAGCTTGAAAAGTGAAATTATCTCCATCACTAACCATCATAATGATCATAATGTTTTTCAATTTTTAATATAAAATATGATTTTAAATATACAAATAAATAAACAAGACTTGGGGGTGTTTGTTGGGATAAAGTGGATAAAGGGAATTGCAATATTGAGAGGGAAAAATATGGTCTGGATTGGGCCATGGTAATACCAGGCAAATTGTGAGCCGAACACATTTGGGCCGTGGTATCTCGGGTCCACCCAAAAGTGATTTTTGCTCGGCAATGGCAAGGGCATGTAGAACTGAGCTACTTCACCTTGTCGGCACGGAGGCCGGTCAAGTAAGGGTTCCACGGTTTATGCGTTGCGCGGTTGGAAAGCACGCATCCATAGCTCGGCGTGAAGGCTCATGCCTGAAGCTCGGTAGGAAGGACTTTGGTTGACCGGTATGACTAATCTCAAGCTTGGCTTCGCCGGAATGCAGTCGAGCATGGCTGGAGAGGAGCTCGGTTGTTGGGGGCACTTGGGCATAAAACGCAGCATGGCCGTTGACAGCCGAGATGATACAGCCCAGCTGCCGAGCTCCCAATATAGTGGGCTGGCAGTTGGGTTAGGTGACGTTCATCAAGATTTGTGCTGACAGATGGGATAGCAGTGCCACGTGTCGAGAGACGAATGTAAGTAGATTTGGGGCGCAGAAGGTATATAAGCAAGTCTGCGCCCCCATGCTGGGGAGATGACATTTTTGGGTGAGCTAAACACTAAACATAACTCAGTTCTCTCTCTCTCTCTATCCATGTGTGTGTGTCTAACTTGATCGTCGAAGGGGTTTTCCGGCCACACACCGCCGGGTAGCTCACCGCCATTGTGCTCGCAGGTCGATCGGATTGACAGGGGCTTGGAAGAAAGGAGTGCGGGCTTGCCCGAATATTTGCTCCCCGCACAATTGGCGCTGTCTGTGGGAATCTTGACAGACAAAACCTTGTCTTCCAGGCTCCTCTAATCGCCGTCCATGGCGAACAACGACGAGATTCCGTTGTCTACCATCGACGGAGTTACCCCGGAGTCAGGTAGACAGAGAGAAGGACATCCCGCCATTCCTCCTATGGCGGACCTGGAAACTTCTCCAGGAGGACATTCAAGAGACGCACGGGATAAGCGCGGAAGCAGCTTTGGTCATTCACGGAGTCCAGACGGTCATCGGCGGCGGAGAGAATCGCACGCCAGACGACTGGAACACAAGCTGAGGAACCAAGACGCCGTCATCCGGCGAATGGCGGCGGAGATGGAGGATCTTAAGCGGCATGTCAAAGGAAAGGGTGTAGCTGGAGTGGGCGACCACAGTGAGGGCACCCAACCACGCTGTTTAAGCAGTCAGAGCCAGCGGCGTACTCCGTCCATCTCAATCACCAGAAGTTACAAGGTTGTAGATTTCGATGCGCACGAAGAGAAATCCAGCGCGCAAGATAGTACCTACCGACCCTCGCGTCTGGCGTCGACGTCGAGGTATTCTTATTCTGCTCATTCAGAGGATTTGCGGACAGTCTTGAAGGAACGGGCTCGCCGGTGGGAAGCTCAGAGGGTGCCGGCGTTCCAACGACTATCCTATGGGGTTCACGCCAGTGAAGAGATCGGAATGCCTCCACCTTGCCTGGCTGCACCTCTCCTTTTAGACACAGACCTGGCGAGGCTTAGCGCCACTCCTTTCTCCTTGGAGATAGAAACAACACCGCTTCTGGCAGGGTTCCACCAGCCAAAGTTCATGCTCTATAACGGAAAAACTGATCCTTATATGCATGTAAGCCACTTCCGACAGGTAATGGCCGGACACAGGCGAAATGACTCCCTTATGTGCCTAATCTTCCCGTCGAGCTTGGGCGAGCTGGGCTTAAAATGGTTCGAGAGGTTGCCGGAGGGAAGCATAGAAAGGTGGCATCAGTTAGCCGAAGTCTTTGTAACGCGCTTCAAAACAAACACCAGAACACCAAAGGAAGTTGACCACCTACTAAGTGTCAAGATGGAACCGAGCGACACATTGAAGGCCTACAACTCCAGATATTGGGAGACCTTCAACGAGATCTTGGATTGCCCGGTCAACCTTGCAATCACACAATACAAACGTGGTCTCTCGGTCGGACATAGACTGCGGAACTCGTTTACCATGCACCAGCCGACATCCATGGGCCAGCTAATACAGCGCATCAATGAACACATCCAAGTGGAGGACGATGCGTCAGCATATACCGCGAAGGCAACTCCGGTAGCAACAGACAAGAGGTCGACTGGCAAAGTGCATGCGCTTGGACAAGAGTCCAGCCGTTCAAATGACCGCGCTGAGGAATCGGACCGAGGATCAAATCACAAAAATCGGGGTAGGGGACGTCGGAATGACCGGGATGACTACCCCCGGGATGACGTAGCCGATGCAAACAGAAGGTTGAAGGCCAGGACAGGTATCACCACGGTCTTTGAGATTCCAATCTATCGCATACTTAGTGAAATCCGTGACGAGGAGTATGTCCGGTTTCCTGCTAAGTTGGGCGACGGACAGAAGGGCTTCAATCCGAGGTACCGTTGCACGTTTCACCGGGAGCAAGGCCACCAGACAGAGGACTGTTTGCCTTTGAGGCAACACTTGGAAGAGCTAGTCGCAGCCGGACACCTGGATCTTTACATTGATGAGGGCGTGAAGGCCAATCAAGCTCCGGTTGACCCACGGGGATCGGATGACCGAGATGCGCCTCCACAAGGGGTTGTTAATGTCATCCACGGCATAGTGGAACCGGTGCGTGTATGCGAGCTCCGAGGTATGATCAAGAAGGCAGAACACATGAGGGAAGTTTTGTCGGTTCAGCCTGCGATCAAGGGGGGGAATACCGAAGAGAAAGATGTGATCAGTTTCTCCTCAAGAGACCTAGAGCGCATTTAGACGCCGCACAACGATGCCCTAGTGGTTACACTCCGCGTCAAAGAATTTGATGTCAAACGGATCTTGATCGATCAGGGAAGCTCGGTCGAAATCATGTACTACGACGCTTTCAAACAGCTCAAGCTCTGGGATACGGATTTGGCCCCGGCAACTTTGCCACTGGTTGGTTCCAACTTACAACCGGAGTGGCCATTGGGAAAGATTATCCTGCCGGTCAAAGCGGGATCTGTGGTCAAACAAGTGGAGTTCTGGGTGTTGCAGGTGCCATCCACTTATAATTTGATCCTTGGAAGGGGATGGCTTCACGCTATGCAAGCAGTAGCGTCGACCTATCATCAGGTGATGAGGTTCCCCTCGGTTATGGGGGCAATCGAGGAGATTTGGGGCGATCAAGTCATGTCGAAGCAATGCTTCGTGGCGGTCAACGGGAGCCGAGCTGCCAAAGGCTTCATTCAAATGATTGAGGGACCGGAAGACCGGAGAGTCCTTGACGATGTGGGCACCAAGGCCGAGGACAAAGCTGTCGAGGAATTGGTGGAAGTGCGCATAGATACAGAGCATCCGGACAAGTTCTTCTTGCTCGGCTCAAGCTTTACAGCCCAAGAAAGGATAGACATGGTTGAGTTTTTTATGGCCAACATCGAAGTCTTCGCATGGTCACCATACGACATGCCCGGTATCGATCCGAGTTTTATATGCCATCATCTCAATGTCTTTCCTGGAGCCAAGCCGGTCATTCAGCGGACAAGGAGATCGGCGTTGCATCACGCCGAGGTAGTTGCGGAGGAAGTGAAGAACTTGCTTGAGATGCGAGCAATTTAGGAAGTGCACTATCCTCGATGGATTTCAAACACGGTCGTGGTGCCCAAGAAGAATGGGAAGTGGCGAGTTTGCGTTGACTACAAGACCGTCAACCGAGCTTGTCCGAAAAACAGCTTCCCTCTGCCTAGAATAGACCAACTTGTGGACTTAACGGCTGGACATAACAGGCTCAGTTTCTTAGACGCCTACCGCAGTTACCATCAGATTGCCATGCATGGGCTCGACCGAGAGATCACCTCGTTTACTACACCAAGGGGACTCTTCTGCTACCAAGTCATGCCTTTTGGTTTGAAGAACGCCGGGGCAACTTTTCAACAGATGGTGACCAAGATGTTCGCTCCTCTACTAGGCCGGACAATGGAGGCTTATATTGATGATATGGTGGTTAAGAGCCGGCATCAAGCAGACCATTTGTCCGATTTAGCCAAAATGTTTGTCATTCTCAAAAATCACAAGCTACGCCTGAATGCGTCTAAGTGTGCCTTCGGCGTGGGATCCGGAAAATTTTTTGGTTTCCTAGTCACGAACCGAGGCATCAAAGCAGTCCCTACACAAATTCGAGCTGTGCAAAAGTTAAAACAGCCTAGCTCGGCTAAGGATGTGCAGCATCTGGCCAAAATGGCTGCCGCGCTTAACCGATTTATAAGCCGGTCATCAGATCGCTGCCGCCCTTTCTTTCAAGCCTTAAAATCAAAGTTCTCATGGGACGAAGAGTGTGACCGGGCTTTGGCCGAGCTCATGGAGTATTTGTCTTCAGCGCCATTGTTGGTCACGCCGGAGCCCGGAGAAGAGCTCTACCTTTATCTGGCCGTAACGCAGCATGCAGTCAGTGCGATGCTCGTCCGGTCGGAAGAAATCAAACATCTACCCATCTCCTACGTCAGCAAAACCTTGCTACCAGCAGAGTCGAGGTACTTGCCGCTGGAAAAACTTGCGTTAGCTTTGATGATGGTTTCAAGGAAGTTGGCACACTATTTCCATGCCCATACCATCATCGTCTTGACCGAGTTCCCCCTCAAAGCTTTGTTCGAACGAGCAGACTTCTCCGGTCGGATCCTTAAGTGGGCGGTCGAATTGGGACAGTTTGATGTGGAGTTCCAACCGCGCATTGCCATAAAAGCCCAGGCTTTGGCCGATTTCGTTGCTGAATTCTCACCAGGAACTCATCCGGTATGCCCGGTCGATATTGCCGTGGCAGATGAAGAGGTGAATGCAAGCCCGACCGAAATACCGTAGCTTGGCGGCATTGGCGACGCAGAACTTGCGCGCCCCGCCGAAGCACCTTCAATTAATACGTTACTACGGCCCGGTGTGGCAATGACGGAGTTGGATATCACTGACCAACCCACTTTGTCCAACACCACATCACCGAGGAGGGAAGAAATGGAACCGCTCAGCACAGAGCCTGCGGCCGGCATAATACCGCAACCTGGCGATTCGCCTACGGACTTAGGCATTATGAATCAAGTTGCTGAGTCCGGCACCGAATCACCAAGGGGGGCTGAAGTGGAACAGCTCAGCACAGGACCGGAAGCCGAATAGCCGAGCAACCGTGATCCCATCAACCTTCAAGCTTCTCAGGACCCCTCAGAGTGCTGGAAACTCTTTGTCGGCGAAATGTGAAAACTTTTTGTTGATGAAGCCTCTAACCGTCACGGTGCCGGGCTGGGTATAGTTCTGATTTCGCCAGACGGACTGACTATAGAACATTCTATCACCCTTGGCTTTTCAGCATCCAACAATGAGGCCGAGTACGAGGCGCTATTGGCCGGTCTTAAGAGCGCGTTTCAGATGCAAGCATCCGAACTAATGGTTTACAGTGATTCCCAGCTTGTGGTTAACCAAGTTTCTGGGGCTTACGAGGCAAAGGATGACAGAATGATGAAGTACCAAGCTCTGGTCAGGGACCACATCAAGCGATTTCAGGCGATCAGGGTCCAACAGATTGGCCGAGAAGACAACGGCCGAGCAGATGAGTTGGCCGGCCTTGCTTTTATGGTCGACAGCACATCTCTCAACCCTCTTTTGATTGACTTCCTTCCGAGGCCCAACATTGAGGAAACCGGGCAGACAGAAGTACTATGCGCCGAGCTAGGTCCTTCTTGGATGGATCCCATAATCCTCTTTCTCAGAGAACAGACCCTTCTAGCCGACAAGAAAGAAGCGCATAAAGTACGGGTGAAGTCCGAGCGGTTTTGGCTCTCTCCATCAGGCGCTTTATACAAGAAATCTTTCAGCGGTCCCTACCTGAAGTGTGTGCACCCGAGCAGTGTGGAAGCCTTCCTTCACGAAATTCACGAAGACATCTGTGGCAGTCATACAGGGGGCAGGTCCTTGGCCTACCGAGCTATTTTGCAAGGCTATTGGTGGCCGTGCATGCAAGCCGACGCCCAGAAATATGTTCGTAAGTGTGAGAAATGCCAGAAGTTTTCCCACCAGATCCACCAGCCGGCTAGGGAACTTCTTCCCCTCACCAGCCCTTGGCCCTTCGCGATGTGGGGGCTAGATATAGTGGGGCCGCTACCAACAGCACCAGGCAACCGGAAGTTCTTCATTGAGGCCACAGACTACTTCACCAAATGGGTTGAAGCGGAGCCTTTGGCAACAATCAAGGAGAAAGACGTGAAGCGGTTTGTCTGGCAGAACGTGGTCACGCGGTTTGGCGTCCCAAAAATTTTGATCTCTGATAACGGCACCCAGTTTGACGGTCGCCTATTCAGAGGGTTTTGTGAAGATCTAAAGATTGAATTCTATAACTCTACTCCGGCTTACCCACAGTCCAATGGCCAAGCCGAGGCGTCGAACAAGATCATACTTGATAGGTTGAAGAAACGGCTGGAAAAGGCCAAGGGGAAGTGGGCTGAGGAACTCCCCAGCATCCTTTGGGCATACCGAACAACCCCGCGGCGGTCTACCGGGGAGATTCCATTTGCTTTGGCTTATGGCATGGAGGCGGTCATACCTTTGGAAGTTGGAATGCCCACCCTCAGAAGTGAAAGTTTTTAGCCCGAGCTAAACGCCGAAGCCATTGCCCTGGAATTAGACCTCGTGGACGAACGCTGGGAAAAGGCTCTCATCCATGTGGCCGCCTACCAACAAGAGCTCTCAAGGAAATACAACAAAACGGTGCACCCCAGACCGTTCAAAGTAGGTGATTGGGTCTTGAGGAAAGTCATGGGCAATACCCTGGTGCCAGGTGAAGGCAAACTAGGGCCAAATTGGGAAGGACCTTACAAGATAACCGGTCTGGCGGGCAAAGGGGCATACCACTTGGAGGATTTGGATGGTAGAGGAATACCCCGACCGTGGAATGCGGCCAACCTCAAACTGTATTATTTCTAGCCTTTGCTTTCTTTTTGTGCAAAGAAACTTTTTGCCTTACACTTCAGAATATAATATTCTTTTTGTCAATATATAGAAGTGTCAAATCTTTGCTTTGGCATTTTTATTGATTGCTTTGAGTTTAGTCATTCTCAACCAAGATGATTTACGCCTGTTGAAAGAGTTGATGTTTTGCTCAACTTGGGTATTCTTAACCGAGATGATTTACGCCGGTTGAGAGAGTTGATGTTTTGCTCAACTTAGGTATTCTTAACCGAGATGATTTACTCCGGTTGAAAGAGTTAATGTTTTGCTCAACTTGGGTATTCTTAACCGAGATGATTTATGCCAGTTGAAAGAGTTGATGTTTTGTTCAGCTTAGTTATTCTCAACCGAGATGGTTTATTCCGGTTGAAAGAGTTGATGTTTTGTTCAACTCCGAGAGTAAAACCGAGATGATTTACTCCGGCTAATGAAGTTGATGTTTTGTTCAACTCCGAGAGTAAAACCGAGATGATTTACTCCAGCTAATAAAGTTGATATTTTGTTCAACTCCGAGAGTTAAACCGAGATGATTTACTCCGGTTAATGAAGTTGATGTTTTGTTCAGCTTAGTTATTCTCAACCGAGATGGTTTATTCCGGTTGAAAGAGTTGAATGTTTTGTTCAACTCCGAGAGTAAAACCGAGATGATTTACTCCGGCTATTGAAATTGATGTTTTGTTCAACTTAGTTATTCTCAATCGAGATGATTTATTCCGGTTATATGAGTTAATTAATGAGGTTTGTCTTGCCGATGTATTTTGGCCGGTTGAAGTCAATCAGCTTTAGGACCGTGCAAACCCTTGATGAAATTCGATCTTTTTCATTGATGTAAAAAGATGTATAAAAGGTGGGGCAAACAGCCCGGTTACATGTGCAAAGCAAGAAGCAAGAAACAGAAAACTAAGCTAAAGGGGAAAGGTTGGTGAATTCATCCTCGGTTGTTTCTAAGTTGACCGTTGGAGGTTGGATTTGGGCACCGGCCTCAGTCTGGCCGGGCTCTTCTAACTCTTGGCGGTCCTCTCCCTCAGCATCTGCCTCAGTTTCTCCTTCAAGTCCTTCCTTGGCCTCAGCCTGCAACACACTGAAGACGTCGTTTAAATATGGCACGAGGTAGACTGGTAGAAAGGCAGCCGGTGGAGCGGCAAACACCTCGGTATCAGGACCTTGACCGAGCTTTTCGTAGGCAGACTTCCAACCCGCCTTAAAATAAATGTCTTGAGTGGCGAAGACCTCCTTTTTGTAGCTGTCCTTGGCTTCTTTAAAGCCGGCGTTGTTGGCGTCTTCGTACTCCTTCTCCCTCGACTTTTTAAGTGCATCCAGCTCGGTCTGGAGCTCATCCATCTTTTTCTCGGGCTCGCCGAGCTGGCCGAGCAACTTGTTATTGTCAGCGTTAGCAATTTGCAGTGAAGATTTTGCTCAGTCGAGCTCGGTTTGAAGACTCTGGACTTGGCCGGCAGTGTCATTCGCCTTCTGCCGCAGTCGATGGATTTGCTCCATGACCAAGTGTTGCTTCTGGATGGCCTGCAAGAAGAAAGTTTGATCAGAGAGGAAACCGTGCAAACACTAGGTAAAAATTTCAGTGAAAGATTGAGACTTACCCTGGCCATGGACTTAACTGATGATTTCACCAACCGGGTGTCAGGAACGTGATCGTTGCCGACCACGTCGCTCAGTAGGAGAAGGGCTTTAGAAAGGTCAAAGGCGAGCAGATGCTCTTTGTCGCCCTTGATGGAAGCGGTAGCCGGTATGTCCTTTCCCCGGTGCTTTAGCTGCGGTCTCCACGGTGGTGTTGGGTCGACAGTGTCGGTGGGTTGCTCGGTGGTTAGTTCGGCAACTAGCTCGGCAGATGGGTCTGCGCGAGGCCTTTTACCAGCCTGGCGAGCTTCTTGTCTGGATTGCCCGGCACCTGGAGATGCCAAGGCAACCACGGGGCCGCTGGATTGTCTGGCAGCTGGAGAGTGGGTGATGATGCTCGGTACCTTGGCTGAGGTTGCTGTGAGGAGGTTCTTGATGCGGCTTCGTTTTGCCATTTCTTATTCTTCGGTCAGCCAGATTAGCGGCACATCCGGTAGAGTTGGGTCTGGAGGAGGTGTTGGAGCACGGAGAAAGTCTGTAACTTTGCTCCGGCATGGAGCTGAGTATCTGTAGGTTGGAGTGTAGCCAAGCAACTCGTTACAATCCCGGTGGCTGTAATGGAGCACGATCCGGATGGCTTCTACGTTGGGATATTGGTAGTTGGATTGCAAGGCTTGAATTGCTGTAAAAGAAACAGGAAAAATGGTTAAGTACAAAATGTTGAAGGCAGTAAATTAACTGAGCAAATTAGCGCGGCTTACATGCATGTTGAACCAAAGTTCTTGCTGATGAACCAGCCCGGTACGTCGGCTGTTTCATTATTGCCAGACACCCAGAAGAAGTCGTCATCATGTAAGTCCTTATCTGGGGTACCGGTCACTATTTTCTCTTTGCCCAGTCTTATTTTTAAATAATAGGCCAGGCCGTCGCCGGTGTACCCAAGAGTGTATTGTCGTAGTATCTCGGCTAAACCTAAGTTTGTTCCTAGCCGGTTGTTTAGCTCGTGCACGCCATTGATTATTCGGTAAGTATTGGTCGAAACTTGGGTGGGTGCTAGCCCCGTGCGGCGCAGAAATTCGGTCATCAAAGGGTTGACAGGGAAGCGGAGGCCTCCTTCAATTACTGACAGCACGGTGAAGGGGCATTGGTCAAGCCTGCCCCAAGGGGTTGTTTCCATCTCGGCGAGTTCTAAATGGACATATGCCGGGATGCCGTATTCTTCCCTGAAGGCGGCCAAGGCAGCAGGTGTGTCCACAAGGAAGCGAAATTTCCCCATGTGTGGCCGACTAATTTAGCTCAGCTGAGGTGGTTTGGCACAAGCTGGGAATTAATGGTTGTTCGGTCCTTGAGAGCCTCAGAATTGGTCTTTGGTCCCCTTGGACTCTGCAGGAAAACGGAGAGTAATTGTAAGTGGGAGCACGGTCGCGCAAAACGGGCTAGACTTGAGCTCGGTCATGGATTGTACCAAACCACCTCGGTCGTAAAGGCTAGCCAAGGAGCTCGGTCGCTCAAGCGAACTAGAGATTTGCCCGGTCGAGCGGCCAAGTCCTTTTTGCTACCCCGGTTTCTACTAAGGTTGGGACAAACTAAAGATTTGCTCGGTTTGAATGATTTTTGGGATCGGATGAAGATCTGGAGCCCGGTCCGCCCCAGATCTTCATTGTTCATCAGGGAAATTGAAGAGCAGCGAAGAAACTAAGGGGCATTGAAGGTTTTGGGTAGGGGAGGCCCTAAAACCTACGGATTTGGTGCCATAAAGAAAAAAAAACATGAAATGAAAATAGTAATAACAAAGGCTGGGGGACTTACCAATGAAAGGCAGAGGCTCCTTCTTCGAACGCGAGTTCAGGGATGGCGAGAGTGAAAGGGCAAGAGCTCAGAGACGCTTGAAACAGAGGAATGTTAGTGAGAATGAATCAAAGAGGGAGGGGGCATGTTTATTGAGGAAGAAAAACCGCCCAAATTTGAATTTCAGGGGACGGCTGGGTTGGCTGCTCTAGGACCAATGGGAGATTGACACGTGACCCCATTAATGGCAGTGTCAGAGTTGAAGAGACAGGAAGGTCAGACGAAGCGTCGACCGAGAAAGACAAGGAACCGAGCGCGGAAATTAGCCCGGTTTGCCTTTTACAAATTATGAACCGAGGAAGAGTTCATCCCGATCGAAACAGGTAATCCTGGTCACGCTGGCGCGGACGGAATTAAGGGGCAATTAAGAGGGAAAAATATGGTCTGGATTGGGCCATGGTAATACCAGGCAAATTGTGGGCCGAACACATTTGGGCTGTGGTATCTCGGGTCCACCCAGAAGTGATTTTTGCTCGGCAATGGCAAGGGCATGTGGAACCGAGCTACTTCACCTTGTCGGCACGGAGGCCGGTCAAGTAAGGGTTCCACGGTTTATGCGTTGCGCGGTTGGAAAGCACGCATCCATAGCTCGGCATGAAGGCTCATGCCTGAAGCTCGGCAGGAAGGACTTTGGTTGACCGGTATGACTAATCTCAAGCTTGGCTTTGCCAGAATGCAGTCGAGCATGGCTGGAGAGGAGCTCGGTTGTTGGGGGCACTTGGGCATGAAACGCAGCATGGCCGTTAACAGCCGAGATGATACAGCCCGGCTGCCGAGCTCCCAATATAGTGGGCTGGCAGTTGGGTTAGGTGACGTTCGCAAGATTTGTGCTGACAGATGGGATAGCAGCGCCACGTGTCGAGAGACGAATGTGAGTAGATTTGGGGCGCAGAAGGTATATAAGCAAGTCTGCGCCCCCCATGCTGGGGAGATGACATTTTTGGGTGAGCTAAACACTAAACACAACTCAGTTCTCTCTCTCTCTCTCTCTATCCCTATGTGTGTGTCTAACTTGATCGTCGGAGGGGTTTTCCGGCCACACACCGCTGGGTAGCTCACCGCCGTTGTGCTCGCAGGTCGATCGGATTGACAAGGGCTTGGAAGAAAGGAGTGCAGACTTGCCCGAATATTTGCTCCCCGCACAAATATAATGGATTGTTAGTTTTGACATAAATAGTCTTTGAATTATTTGATTGAAAATGATATGTATTTGACTATTAATTTTACATTTATTTTTCTAACTAAATGATGGACTAATAAATCTATTGAATATAGAGTCCAATCGCATATCTCAATCCCATGAAACAAACGCCCCCAAAATTAATACAAATTTTCAACTTGCTCCAAAAATCATAAAATAAATGTGCATGTTCCTAAATATATGTCTAACATATATATGAAATAATTTTTCAAAATTCAATTCTATTGATTAGATAAAAAAAATAAAACAAAATAAAAAAAAGTTTTCATATAGTGAAAGTTTTTTGTGATTTTTGTAACACCTTGGGTCACCAACCGACCCAATTACTCGTATCCATTGTACATTCGGGCATGAACCATTCATCTCATTGATTAGTTACACTTGTTTATATCGTCATCTTGTATAATTGATGTTAGTTTAGCTTATTTCACACTTTTGATTTAGAATTGGAGTTGGTTGTGTTTGTATTGAGTGAGAGAGTTGATCGATCGATTGCATTGAGGGGTGATCGATCGTCATACTTGGATTTCGTCTAGTGTAAAAAACAAAATGCAGCGATTGATGAGGGATCGATCGCATATCAAGAGTGAGCGAGAGATCACCAGTCCGACAATATATTTATCCTCCGTGATTGAAATCTTTTTGAGGTATTGACGATGTACAACGAGTGGCTTGGACTTGTGCAACGGCTACATAGAGCTCTCTTAAATTTTTGGCTTGGGGCCATCCTTTGTTATGTAGGCTAAATGCATTTATATTTTGTAAGGATTATCCTTTGTAATTGATGTAAGCCTAAGCGTATTTCTTATTATTGTTGGATGTTTTATTTTACATTATATAATGTATGTTCAGTCCACCTAGTTAAATATAGGTTGTATGTAATGGACTAACCGCATGCACCGAATGATTTTAGTATTTAATGTATATTCGGTCCGCCTGGTTACATTATAATGTATATTCAGTCCACCTGGTTAAATATAGGTTGTATGTATTTCTTATTATCGTTGGATGTTTTATTTTACATTATATAATGTATATTCAGGCCATTTGGGTGAATTATCAATAGGTCTTTATAGTAGTACTTAATGTTTATAAAGTTCTATTGAAAATAAGTCTTGGTAAAATTGTGGCTAAAAATAATTTTTTTGTGACAATTTTTTTATGTATGTCTCTAAAAATTGACAAGTAGTGACTTTTTTGTCATAATTTTTATAAATTGTTGTTAAAACTTACAATTAGTGACTTTTTTTATGATTTTTTTTTTCTATAGGACCTATTAAACATTATTAGGATCTACACATAAATACCCCATATATATATATATACATATATATATACACGAGAGAGGGCTTTTAATTATTGGGATCCAAGTTTTGAGAATTGGGAGTGTGACAATTTTATTGTGAAACTAAATTTGAAAAAGCTCTTTTGTGGGAGTGAAATGGGATATATATATATATATATATAAGGGAAAGATGGTGTATTATATGTACTTTATAATTTTTAAAAAAATAATATAATTTTATATTTTTTTAGTCATAATTAAAAAAAAATAAAAAATAAAAGGCTATAATTAAATATAAAAAAGTCATAACCAAAAATTTTAAAATAACGTCATAAGTAAAAAAATAAAATTAATCATAATTGGAAAAAAAATGTAATTAAAAATATATATAATATGAGAGTATGTATAATAAAACGACTCCGTTACTTAGCTCGAATAACAACGGCTCGAATGGCTTGAAATCTCAAAACGACATCGTTTTAGAATGTTTTTTTATTCTCTTATCAATAAAATAATATTTTCCATACCATTCGAATCATTCGAGCCTCACTTTCTCGAGCTACGGAACATTTTCCATAGTAAAATTCTACTACATATATACACACTCCATCTATTCAATGAATGATGAAGACATATGATTTTGTTTGATGTCCAAAGATCGCTACACGAAGATCGAGGACACAATGGCGAGAGACGAGAACCATATGAACAATGACGATAATGAAGGACAATGATCGCATTGGAAGCATCATCACTGCACCTCTCTTCCCTTTCCTATCGTTACAAGTCAGTGGAGGCCTATGTAATACCCGCACGTTTGTTTGAACGGATTAGTTAAGGGAATTATAATTCATTAAATTGTTAGTTTTGAAATATATTATTCTTAAATTAAATTTGTATCTTATATTTATTTAATCATGAAATTAGATATCTCAAATAGATTATTTTTAATAAATCTAATATTTAGTTGAATTGAATAAGGACAAATATTCAAAAGACTATTTTACCCTTATAATTTATAATTTATATTTTTTATTTAATATATAATTTTAAATTTGTCATCTATAATTTATAATTTAACAACACTAATTTTTTTTTAAATTTATAAGGCCATAATTTTAATTTATTATTTTTAATTAAATTAAATTTATAATTTATATTTTTTATTTAATATATAATTTTAAATTAAGAACACTAAAAACATAATTTTATTTAATATATAAATTTAATTTTTTAACAACACTAAAAAATTTAATTTATAAGGCCATAATTTTTAATTTATTATTTTTAATTAAATTTAATTTTTAATTTACAATTTATATTTTTTTATTTAATATAGAATTTTAAATTAACAATACTATAAAAAGATATTAAATACAAGAGGGTAAAAAATGTAATTTCATAAGCTAAGTTCATGGGACGAGTTATCCCATGATTTCTATTCCCCCCGTCCGCGAATACAACAATCCAACAAATATGGGACTAATAGTCCGGAGGAACTATTAGTCTGGAGTAAAAATTGGCTACCAAACAACGGACTATTAGTCCATCCGGACTAATAGTTCAATCCCATGCCCCAATCCTTCAAAACAAACACCGTCTAAGGCTCCGTTTGTTTACAGAGGTAGAATGGAGGGGATTCATAGTGAGATGATCAATAGTTAGGGGATTGTTAGTGTGAGGATCAATAGTGAGGGGATTAAGTAAAATTGTGTTTGTTTTGATGATAGTTGTTAGTGTAGGAATTGTTAAATTATTTTTATATAAAATAATAAAACAAATAAAAAAATATAAAAAATTAAACATTAATGTTTAAAAAAAATTCTCAATATGTAAAAAATAAAAAAAATTCTAATCCCCTCCTCCATCCTAATCTCCCTTCCAACCTCCATCTATAACCCCTCCTCCATCCTAATTCTCTCCCTAATTCTACAAACAAACACAATACTACATAACCCTACCTCCATCCTAATCCCCTCCCATCCATTACACCCCAAAACAAACGGGGCCCAAGAGTTAGTTCAAGTTTTAATTTTGTGTCGTTGTAGAATTTATGCTAAATGATTTTATACATTAAAAATATTGGACTATCACTTTAGAAAATTATATTGAGAAATTTTTGGCCAAATTTCAATTTTTTATGAGGGTATCACTGGCTGCTGCAACACTTTCAATAACACTTACATTTTTGCTATGGTTTTTTTTTTTTTTTTGTGGTGTTATCTCACAAGATTTCATTAAAGAGCTCTAATTTACTTATGGTTTAATTACATTTTTCTTTTTATAAAATGTCATTAGTGTAGGATTTTCTATCTTTTTTTTATAAAATTCTAAGGACATCAGATTAGGTTTGCTCAAAATTTATTCAAGAGCCATAATATTTTTATTTTGAATTAAAACATAATTATAAACAGTGATTTTGTTGGAAAAAATGGTTTATTATAGGCATATTTTTTAGCCCAAAATTGAGTGGGCCCCAAACGTTTTTTGGGGTGGGTCCGAAGAGGTGACGTGCTCCTTGCCGCGTGGCAAGTCACACGATGAAGACGGAACATCAAAACCATTTATGAGTGAATGGGAAGTTGACGTCGTTTTCGTGTCTAACATTAATTTTTTTTAGATAAAATTTATTTGAATTTTTTCAATAAAAATTATTGTGGGAATTTAGTTTAATTCTAAATTCTAATTTTGGGTTCCTAAGTGGTTTCCTAAAATTTGTACCTCTTACTTTATTTATTAAACTATTCAATTTGTTTAATATATATATGTATTCAATAGTTTAATATATATATATATATATTCAAAATAGTTTATTTAATAAAGTGCAACAGGTTTGAATTCCAAACAATTCTTGTGTTTGACCAACGGTTCTTTTCAAATGTTTGAATTTTGGTACAACCGTTAGAATTATTTGGATACAACTTGGGCACCTGTTCATTTCCATATTGCACCTTTTCGGGTCCTTTGTAGTTGCCTATAAATACATGGTATTTCCAATAGTCTTGGGGATGAAAAAATGAGTCTACATTTTTGTTTTTTGCTGTCCAGATTTTGCTCTAGTACATTTATTCTTCATTCCAGTTTTAGGAATAAATATTAAGAGAGTATAGAACACAAGGTTTGGTTCGCCGTACAAATTTGTTTGGTGTGCTACTACAAGTTTGTGAAGATCATTGTATCTTGGGAGATAGACGCCACTCAACCGTAAGTACCGTAGCAGGGCGAATCTGTCTTAAGGACATAGTGTCACACACTCGACTTGGTCTTAATTTTAATTCGGTTCGATAAATAAATCCGGTATGTTATTTATTTATTTTGTTTGAATTTATTTTCAAGTTATTTTATTTTACATAGAAGATTGTTCCAACAGATTTTTGATTTAAATTTGACTAAACGACCATAAACTATTAATTTTTGGATTGATTTTGTAACCTCATTCATTGAATGGAAATCTCTATTCCAATCATGTAATAAAGAAAAAAGATATAAATCACGGAAAAAATTTCAATGCAAGGGTGATATCATGTAATTGGTATTATCGTCTAATAATTTCTTACCATTTATCCTCTAATATATATGCGGCACCTGAAAACTGAGAGTTGACCATCCACATGTGGGATTTATTGTGTGTTAGTATCACTATTATACTGAATTTTTACTCATAAATCGCAATCTCTTTCACATTGATAAGGAAAAGGTAGAAGTTGCATGAATCAAGAGGCGGCGTTGTTGTCATCATCATTGTTCTTGTTGTTGTTGTTGTTTAGTTTTAAAGATACTATTTTTCAACTTTATTTTTCATTACATATTTATGACAAATGATATATAAAAATAAATTTTTATAAAAAAAAAATCATGCAAAATAATGTGGTAGGGGGTTTGTTATGAAATAAGAAGATCACAAGAACGACGACATTGTGTAAGGAAATTTTGTACATATACATATATATATATATATATATATATTATAACATTATTATTTATTTAGTTTTTGAGAATGTGATACAAAAATACAAGAAAACAAACAAACCTAATAAAGCATGTGAGGATTCAACCCTTCACAATCCAAAAGGGTGTCCTTTCCAAGAACCAGCATGCTTTTCAATACATTTGTGGTTCCAATTATTGTTCTCTTGTGCTTTTCTGTTCTTCCCACAGCCTCACAACAATGGTAGTTCATTATGAACCCTACAACAGAGATAAGGTGCCTCACGCTTCCCTGCCAGTGTATATGACTTAATTTTTTTTTTAATTTTTTTTTTATGAACAATATACACATAAAATAAAAAAATTAAATATCATTAAAAAGGGATTTTTGATGGCCCCTCTCAGGTTCAAAAACTTGAGAGAAACTCAATCCCCCCCCCCCCACATATATATATATATATATATTAGACAAATTACACTCATAATTTCTATAATTTATCTCTTATGTTAATTTGATCTTTTATAATAGTCTTAAATTTTTTACATTACATCTTTTTTTTTCTCTTTTTTTTTTTTTTTTTTTTAGAATTTGAATTGAAATCAAATAGGTAAACTAATCAATTCACTCTCCTCAAAGCAATTGAGGGGTTGACATTCTATTTGAAATGATTTTACCCTTAAATTTCTATTCAATTTGCCAACAAATTTTATTAATTGAACTCAATTGAGACAATATAAAAAAATAAAATTAATAAAGTAAAATTATAAAAACCAAAATAACACTATATATATTTATATATTTTAAATATAATGATGATGTGGTGGAACACATGCAGTAGGGGTGTAACTGTAACAAGCCCGCGGGGGACCTCGCTACAGCTCGGACTCGACTTTGTTAGTCACGGTTCTAAGTCTGAACCAAAGAGTCCAAATCCGGCAAATCGTTTTGAGAAAACTGATTTTTGAAAGAAGTGCCAAACATGGACTGCTTTGCCAGATACAGAGCCGCCACCTAAATATTTTTTAAATGGGAAATTTAGGAAACCCTGACTCGATGCCAAAGGCCACGTGTCCGTCATCACCAAAGTTGCCTCGGCTCGGGAACTTGGGTACGATTGGGGAAGGTCACTTCGTGAGCACCCCCGCTCGCCCGGTCAAAGACCGGCCTCTACTAACCATGATATCAATTTTTGAAAACATTGTATGTTCTTATTCCGGTTATTAGCCTAGGTTACTTTGTGATGCTCGCAGCATATAAATATAGACTGGGTCGTCCGAATTGGAACAAAACATTTCATGCTTGTTTATTTTTGAAAGAGGTTTTGCTACCCGCAGGTAGGCTTGAAACATTTGATGATCTATTCCAATTCAGATAACCCGACCTTCACCCACAGGCATTCGGGCAGATATATCAGATAAGCATATAGCCTCATGGTAAGCATGCTATTCATGACAGTCACTCACACGCATGCAAGGATGCTAAAGCATAAAGCTTACCAAGTACTCCAAGCCAAAATAGAAACCACATTAGAAATCATGCATGATCCTAAGTATACAAAAATGCTTAGTGCAACACATGCAAAATGCAACTATAGCAGGCTCGGCTATTTTAAGATGGTATATGAAATGCTACAACTACCATGTATTCAACTTAGAATTGAAAGTGCAATGCAGTTAGTATGATGTGCCGAGCCCGGTGCATGTAATACAGATGAATGACGCAAGCATGTTGTCATACTGTATGCTAATTTAAATATGCCCTAATCTAACCATCAAAAGCGGATAAATAAAAGGGAGAAAGACGTGGGGTTGGAAGACATACATCACACTCACCCACACTTATTACAGTTATGCCCTCACTCGGAGGGTCCGAATAAATATACAGTCCAAATATTACAGTCCCCAAATAAAAGAATATTACAGTCCGAAATATTACAGAATTCTAATTAATTAATGAGTTAACTAAGAAAGCAAGTAAAACTGGCGTGCAAGCCAGGGACTGCCTTGCTTCTGATGGATGATGCATGTCCGGATTGTCTTGCACGGAAATCCACTGGAATGCCCCAATTAGCCTCTGTTTACACCTGTTCCTGAAATGCGTGCCAAGCCCCAAAAGGTTGCTGATTCCTGGTTTTGCTGTAACAGAGAGCAGGAAAGGGGCATAGCAATGTATTTGCACAGATATATGCATGTCTCGATCCTCGTGCCACCAATCACGCATACCGAGGCATGATGGCCGAGGAGTCGAAATACACAACTCAATATAGGATGAATGCACATGAAACTACAGCTAAAACCTAACTCCATCATGGATAATCCGGAGTGTCGGTGACTGGGGAATTGAGACACATTCCGTCACTCGGAGTACGAAATGTACCTCGTTTCTCGTGCCCAGGCTAACTCCTATTCCGGACACGATGCAATATGCATGACATGCATGAAATGCAACTAAGATACAATCCTAACATATACAATGCCATGGAAATGAAATGCCTCGAAATGCGTGCACACGGGCACGCAAACCGAGAAAATGACAGAATGCTATAAAAGATACAACCTAGTATGTCTTATGCCATGAAAATGATATGTCTCGAAATACGTGCATACGGGCACACAAACCGAGAAAATGCATGAATGCAATGAAAAATGAGGCGCCTTGGAATGCGTGCATGCGGGTACGCAAACTGGGGCGATGGTAAAATGTTACGAAAATGAGACGCCTTGAAATGCGTGCACACGGGCACGCAAACCGAGGCAATGGTAAAATGCTATGAAAATGAGGTGCCTCGAAATGCGTGCACACGGGCACGCAAACCGAGGCGATGACAGAAACAATGCGAATGTCATGAAAATGAGATGTCTCGAAATGCGTGCGCGCGAGCACGCAAACCGAGGTGATGATATGTGTCTCGAAATGCGTGCACGCGGGCACGTAAACGAGGCGATGATATGTGTCTCGGAATACGTGCACGCGGGCATGCAAACCGAAGCGATGATATGTGTCTTGAAATACGTGCACGCGGGCACGCAAACCGAGGCAATGCCAAATGCGATGAAATGACATGGAAATGACAAATGGGCTTATACCAACACGAGTGAGCCTCGGCCACACTCACATAGGATGCCGGCGGCAGAAAATGAGGTGCCTCGAAATGCGTTCACGCGGGCACACAAACCGAGGCGGTGACAGAATGCGATGTAATGACATGAAAATGACAAATGGACTTATACTAACATGAGAGAGCCTCAGCCACACTCACATAAGATGCCGATGGCAGAAAATGAAGTGTCTCGAAATGCGTGCACACTGGCACGCAAACCGAGGCGATGACGGAATGTGATGAAATGACATGGAAATGACAAATGGGCTTATACCAACATGAGTGAGCCTCAACCACACTCACATAGGATGCCAGCGGATAAAAATGAGGTGCCTCGAAATGCATGCACACGGGCACGCAAACCGAGGCGGTGGCAGAATGTGATGAAATGACATGGAAATGACAAATGGGCTTATACCAACATGAGTGAGCCTCAGCCACACTCACATAGGATGCCAGCGGCAGAAAATGAGGTGCCTCGAAATGCGTGCACACGGGCACACAAACCGAGGCGGTGACAGAATGTGATGAAATATGGCAAAAATGATATGCAAGCATGCTAATGGAATTTCAGCAACAAAACAAGGGGAAAACAGCCCCGGGATGAGGCGAAATGACATGAAATGCAAGGAAATGCCCCGAAATGCAACATAAGGCACCCGAAATGGCCTATAGCTATGCCAAACATGCACAATATGGACATGCAATGCAAAGACAGAAGCTAGAAAGTCCCAAAAGATGCACTTTCACAGTTATAAACATGGCCAAACAGCAAGCATAGGTAGGGGAAAAATAGCATGCAAGAATAGGGGCCAAAAGAGGGGTAATGAAGCAAGTGGTATAATAAAAACCCAAACTGAAAAATTTCCTTCTACAACACTGAAGATGGACCAAAAATATGAACATTTACAGTATATGGAAGACCTCAAATCAGTATACAAATATGCCAAAAATGTGATGCAAGACAAGGCTCAAAAGGTGCTATAACATGAAGTATATAAAATAATCACCAAAAAGAAAAAACGTATGAATGAAACATGAAGTATAGGCCAAAATAAGGCCACTTTTAGTTCGGACCAAGGGCCAAAAACAGAAGCAAAGGGGGCTGCCAATTTATGCAAAAATGGGGCCAAATAGGGGATATAACTACAAGTGACACATGGAAGCACCAAACAATGTTGAGCCCTTCTCCAATGTTGAAGAGGGGCTCAAAATAAGCCTAATATAAGTTTATAACATGCTCAAAAACAGATTTCTCATGGGTCAAAAATAGCATGCAAAATCATGACATACAAGATGATCAATGAAGCAAGTGTGTCATGGAGGGCTCAAACAGGGTTGAGCCCTTAATGAAAAGTGAAGATGAGCTCAAAATAGGGCCCTTTTCAGTTAGGGCCGGAGCTTGAAACAAAAAGGAAGTGGGGATTAGAAATAGATCAATAAAAGGGTCAAAAGGGTAAAAGTGTTACTTACCCTTGAAGATTCAAACTTTTGTTGCTTCTTGGATGAATTTGCAGCTTCTTTAGCCTTCAAGAATCCTTCCTTGTTGCTGGAAATGAGATGGTGGTGGTAGAGCTTGGGGGTGTAGAAGGAATGATGGTTAGGGGCTTAGGGTTTTTTGAAGAATTGAGAAGGATGGAGGGAGAGATGGATCTTGAGGCTTGAAGAACAATTTTTTCAACCCTCAAATGTGATGCCACCAGCTAGTTATATGGACAAAAAGAGGGTGTAAAGGTGGGGCAAAAAGGAGGTAAGCTTTCCCCCACAAAATATCCCTCGGATTGGGATATTTTCTGGGGAAAACAGCTGCACAGCTGTAAAGTACACAGAGAGAGGAACATGGCCGGCCAAGTACTTTTTCTGCAGGTGGCCGGCCAGCCACCCCCCCTAGCCGGCCAGCTAGGGGTCAAAAGGGTCAAGTTGAATTAATGGCCGGCCACCACTTTTTAGTGGCCTCCCAGGTCTCCTCTTCACAACCCCGTGGTTCGAATTTGGAAATTCTAAAACAGGAGAGAGAACAAGCCAATTTTAGGAGGGGTTCAAAAGGGTCAAAAGGAATTAATGGCCGGCCATATGATATTAGGATCCTCCCAAGTGTGTACAACACAAATATGTGGTTTGGGTTTGAAGAAAATGGCTCCAAGGTGTTCAACATTAGCCCGGAAGGAGGGGTTCAAAAGGGTCAAATTGAATTAATGGCCGGCCACCACTTTTTAGGGTCCTCCCATGTGTGTACATCACAAATATGTGGTTCAAAGTTCGAGAAAGTAGGCCCAAGGTGTTCAACATTAGCCCGGAAGTGCGAAAAACGGGCGTCGGAGGGCGCCGGAGGAGTAAAAAACTGGTTGCTGCAACAATTGCTGGCCTCCCACCCTTCTACGGCCTTCCTAGTGATAAAACAGAGGTACCTGCCAAAAATGAACAAAAACCAATGCAAAACGAATGTTCGGGGGCCAAAACACGCAGTTCGGGGCCCCGGAAACTGCCCGTTAAACACCGAAAGTGGCGTTCGACCACGAAGTGGGTTTCTCAGACCCCAGTGTCCCTCAAAAGGGAGAAAATAAGATGTATGCCAAAAATCAGAACAAACGGAGATGGTTAGGCGGTCCCGAACCGAGGCACACGGCCTGACGGCCCCGAAAATCGGAAACCGGGCTCCGAAATGGGAAAAATGGCCTACGGCCACCAAATGTAGCCCACGGGCATTGAGAGATAGTCTACGGGACCTCTCCCTTCCCTCAGGAAAAGAAACAGAGAAAACCGAGTCTGGTTCGCAAACCGAGACAAGGCACAGAAGAGGGTTCGGAAATCCGGAGGCGGGGCTCGCAGCCAAGACTCTGAAACTTCTGAACGAGCACATTATGTAATATCACCAAGTGCTCAACTGGTGACGTTTGAGTCTCAAGGTCAGTAAAAAATGGGGTGTCTACAGTTGCCCCTCTTTGACAGAACTCGGAAGTCATAAGTGACGGGAGTGAATGTCAAAGCCCAGAGACGACCCATTTTTGACAAGGCCGAAGACTTAGACAAACATACAAGATAAACAGAAATGTGCCCGCAGGCTGGGGGCAAAATGCGAAATGATATGCAGGGAGATTTTGATAATTGGACTTATACGCTACGCGAAGCCGGTTTGAAAGTTGGACTTATACGCTACGCGAAGCCGATTTGAAAGTTGGACTTATACGCTACGCGAAGCCGATTTTTGAAAGTTGGACTTATACGCTACGCGAAGCCGATTTGAAAGTTGGACTTATACGCTACGCGAAGCCGATTTTTGAAAGTTGGACTTATACGCTACGCGAAGCCGATTTGAAAGTTGGACTTATACGCTACGCGAAGCCGATTTGAAAGTTGGGGATTCATGCAATGCACTATAACGTAGTGGCTAAAATGCAATGTAATAGCTAAGAGGTAAAGGTACCTTACAGGGGCAATTGGCAATGACTTACCTCATGCTGCTGGGGATCTTTCGCTCCTTCTTGGTTGAACTGCAGGTACTACTTTTCTCCCTGACTATGGTCACAGCTTTCCCTATTCTCCAACGGGGTGACAGACTAGGTTGGTTCAGTATCCAGAATTGAGGTGCATACACGCTATCTCAACCTATGGGGCTTCCATACAGATTTCAAGCCGAGGACACGCCTCTGGGTATTTAAACCAGACTTTAGTCACGGAAATCCCGAACCTTTGCGTTCTAGGCATGAGCCATCCGAACTCTAGTTTCCACCGTCGCAATTGGTCTCCTAGGAACTCACCGCGAACACAGGCAGGTGGCTATACCAGACCACCAGAAGTCGTTTGGGCACGACAAACACCGAAGGAATTACACCTTTAGAGGATTTAAGGTCTCCTAGACTAGGAGTGCACAAGATAGTGCGAATAAAGATGCAGGATTTAAGGTCTCCGCAGACCGGAGGATTTAAGGTCTCCTAGACCGGGGAGTGCACAAGACAGTGCGATGCAGAGTGAATGCACAAAACAGTGCTAAACAGATGCACAAAATAGTGCGATGCTAAAGGTGTACAAAATAGTACGAGCAAGGTGAATGCACAAAACAGTGCGATACCAATAAGGTGCACAAGATAGCGCGATACAATGCACTAACAAGTACAGGTGAGATGCGCAAGATAGCGCGATGGAATGCATGCAAAAATGCAAGTAAGGTGCACAAAACAGTGTAATGCGCAAGAAAGCGCGAGTGATTTGAAATACACAAGACAGTGCGAGTGATTCGAAATGCACAAGAAAGTGCGATTGAGATGCGTAAAATAGCGCGAAATGTAAACTGCACAAAACAGTGCGATGCCCAAAATGGCGCGAGTGACTTTTGAAATGCACTAAATAGTGCGATACGCTAAACAGCGCGATTGATTTTGAAATGCAATGCACAAAATAGTGCGAGTGATTTGAAATGCACTAAACAGTGTGATACGCTAAACAGCGCGATTGAAATGCACTAAACAGTGTGATACGCTAAACAGCGCGATTGAAATGCACTAAACAGTGCGATACGCTAAACAGCGCGATTGAAATGAAATGCACTAGACAGTGCGATACGCTAAACAGCGCGATTGATTTGAAATGCACTAGACAGTGCGATACGCTAAACAGCGCGATTGATATGAAATGCACTAGACAGTGCGATACGCTAAACAGCGCGATTGATATGAAATGCACTAGACAGTGCGATACGCTAAACAGCGCGATTGATTTTGAAATGCACTAGACAGTGCGATACGCTAAACAGCGCGATTGATTCGAAATGCACTAGACAGTGCGATACGCTAAACAGCGCGATTGATTCGAAATGCACTAGACAGTGCGATACGCTAAACAGCGCGATTGATTCGAAATGCACTAGACAGTGCGATACGCTAAACAGCGCGATTGATTTGAAATGCACTAAACAGTGCGATACGCTAAACAGGGCGATTGATTTGAAATGCACTAAACAGTGCGATACGCTAAACAGGGCGATTGATTTGAAATGCACTAAACAGTGCGATACGCTAAACAGCGCGATTGATTTGAAATGCAATGCACAAAATAGTGCGAGTGAGATACAACCATAAGATGCACAAGACAGTGCTAGTGAGATACAAAGTGTAAGTGCACAAGATAGTGCGAGTGAATGCATGTTCTATGCAAATGAGGTGCATTTTCTATGCAAGAAACAGGAGTGCATTTTCTATGCAAAAGATATGAGCATTTTCTATGCAAGAAACAGGAGCATATTCTATGCAATATTGAAAGCAAATTCTATGCAGAATCGAAAGCAAGCATATTCTATGCATGAATCATAACGATGTGCGGCAGGCATGTCACAGAAGTGTATATGAAAGTGCACATTCTATGTAGTA
The DNA here is from genome assembly GCF_055761805.1 of Camellia sinensis. Taxonomy (NCBI): domain Eukaryota; kingdom Viridiplantae; phylum Streptophyta; class Magnoliopsida; order Ericales; family Theaceae; genus Camellia; species Camellia sinensis. The sequence goes on from NC_138972.1 coordinate 71,179,071, forward strand.
GAGGAGTATCAAACATGTACCCTGGTGCCTCTGATTTATCTCTTAGAGGACTTTGCAACACACTCAGCTCAAAGGGGCACACCCTATTCATATTGGCGAGAGGTAACATCTGCTGCTGCTGCTTTAATTACCATTCTGATTTGAAGCATGCTTAAGCTTGGAGTAGAGGCACACTCATTTTTCAGGGCACTGGCAAGGCCTGAAGAGGTACATATGGAATGTAATCGCAAAATTTTCTGAAGGTGAAACACACTCAGATGCTCAAAAGTTTCCCTATTTTCTTTTGCTTCGTAGTCCGGAACTTATATAGCTTCAAATAGGTCCTGGTTTTACCGTTCACACTTATCGGGGGTGGACCCTGCGGTTTTATGAAAGAACGAATCTTGTTTTGCACAGATGTGGAGAACGGCACGGCACTCGGAGCGCAAAATGATTTTTTTTTTTTTGAATTTGAGAAACGAGTTCTTAACCGGGTATTGAGCTTACGACTGAACACAGCAAAGCGACTCAACAAGGAAATAAAAGGTACACAACCTAGACACATCGAGTAACACTCGAAACGACTCAAAACAAGAATCGAGATAAAACAAAAAGACACGACACTCAGACGTGCACAGGGAGCCTGTTTCGCCGGGTAGTGTTTCCCACCCTTTCTTATTTGTGGTTCTCACATCACTCGGCCCTCAAGCTCTGTTTTTTTTTTTTTTTTTTTTTTTTTTCTGAAAAAGCCCCTTTCTTACTTTTTCTCTCATCGTACATCTCTCTATTCTTCAATCTCTCGTTTTTCATCCCTCCCCTGGGTGGTTGATGGATGAACATGAAGTTGCGGGCTCACGCCCAACATAATCAGCTCGCGGCTATTTCCTTCGGTGACATCTGTTGTTGCGCCGGATGAGGGAATGGAGCATCTTGATCCATTCCAATTCGTGCTTCACATTCGGCTTGATACCTCGCTGCTTGGAGGAAGAGAGAGCTTTCAGCCCTTTGTCGTTAACTTCGGTCATCCCCCTTTTTTTTTTTTGGCGGGTAGAGTGGCCTTTCTGGCAAGTATGTTGGCAATGGGGAAAAGACAGGAAACCTGACTCAACTGTGCCCGTAGTTCATCATTTCGACCATTTTTTTAGTTTTAGTTTTCTCCTAAAAAAAATTTTGACCAAAATGAGAGTTAGATTAACATACTTGTTCAACTTTCTGATTTAAAATCATGCAAGTTAGGCAGTGAGCACTTAGAGTTTTCCTTTTTTGGGTCCAAGAAATGGTCCAGTTTTGAAAATGGAATACTTTTCGAGAAGATTAGTCAACCTCAGTAAAAATTCTCAAAAACTATTTTCGTAAACGACCACTGCTCAACGAGCATGGGACCTACTCTTGAGATGCGCAACCTCGGATCCATGGCAATGGAAAATTGCCCCTTGTCTGAAGGACACTGCATGGCGACGGAATGTTGCCCCTTGTTTGAAATGACACTGCGGCGTTCTGAATGGCAACGGAAAGTTGCCCCTTGTTTGGATAGCACCGCAGCACATTGAATGGCAACGGAAAGTTGCCCCTTGTTTGAATGACACCGCGGTGCATTGAATGGCAACGGAAAGTTGCCCCTTGTCTGAATGGCACCGTAGTGTATTGTAGTCAGTCCTCAGAGCGACGAACGCAACCAGACTCTCAGATACAGAGAAGACAAAGATGACCAGAACCATCACATGGACATGATTGAGTTTGAAGTGTTTTACGGCTGGACTTCAGAATGAAAGTTGCCTACGTATCCCAAAGATGGGAATCAAGCCTCACGTAGTTCGGGGTTAAGGTACACTCGGGTATTAACCTCTCCTTTTTAGGCTCTAACTTTTGCTAAGGCGCCTGTTGCGGGTTTTCGACCTTGCGAGCTTTGTTCTTCTTTTCTTTTCAATTCTTTTTCCTTTTTTGATTTTTTTTGTTCTTTTCTTTGCATCTTTCTTTTTTGTTCTCTTTTTTTCTTTTTGCATTTTTTGCTTCTTCTTTTTTTGTATTTTTCTATTGCTCTAACTTTTGCCTGGGTCGCCCTTCCGGGTTTTCGGCCCAGCGAGCCTCTCAAGGGTAAAAGTATAACAAGTTCATGCCAAATGGTTTTGAGATCCTAGAGTCATCTGAATCCAGGAGAATGGCTGCTGCTTTGCTTTGTAAGCTTCTTCTGATGAGATTTGATCTTCTTGACCTGACTTTGGTGCCTCTTGTTCGAGGGCTGCTTCAAATCTAACCACACAGGCCTCACATCGTAGTTGACCGTCGAACCTTCTGATTTCAAGTTCAAGGTTTGGAAGCGAAGGGGTTGAGTCTCGAGGCTGAGAGCGATCCTAGGCTGCACAATCTCAAGAGCGATTCCACACAGGTCTTCGCAAGACCGCGCAAAAAAAATTTGTTTTTGAAAGTTTTTAAGAAAGCGACAAATCGCTCGCGCTGAAGGTAGTGTGAAACCAGTCTGGATCAAGCCAGGATCCTTCTCAGTACTCACGCTAACAAGCATGATTTCATTCATTAAGGGCTTAGCATGCCTCTCTTTCTCTCAAATGATCAAAGTTTTGCGAATCCCGAGGAATCCCTTCCTCTTTGTTTTCACTGCAGTGTTCAAAAAGTTTTGAAAAACTTAGGTTAAATGCAATGATTTTGGGGTGCAGAAGAGAGCAGGTGGAATGTACTGCCATTTCATTCAGATTCCGTCACAACTAGCACACGGCAGAAGCGAACATAGAAGTACAAAAATTACTACTGTTTCACTCAAATCTGTTGGTACAACTGGCTCCCTGGCAGAAACAGACTCAAAACAAAACGAAAAGACAAACACAAAACAAAATGGTGACGCCCGAGGTAACACCCCCCGGAATCACCCGACTCCTGTACAACAGGACTGACTCGATACAACAAGACAGATCCAAAATAAAAAGAGACTGACTCAAAACAAAAAGACAGACTCAAAACAAAACAACAAGACTGACCCAATACCCGAGTCGGAAACCGACATTTGCCAAATGCTCAAAACAGTGCATGCCATTCACCATATCTGGAGTAAACTGAGAGCTGCCCGCAGGTGGTTCATCCCTCCAATCACATCACATTATCCCCTACAAGTTCACTGATCAAGTGCCGATAGACTTTGCAGGACCTGGTGCGGGGATGACTCCATTGTCAAATAGATCCTGTACTTCATGGCGAAGACGGAAGCAGGCGTTGGTAGTATGGCCAGTTTGTTGATGGTACGCGCAGTACTGGGTAGTATCATGTGTAGCCGGAAGAGGGTTCGGGAGAGGCCGAGGCTCAAGGGGTTTGAGATGGCCTTGTCCAACAAGGATTTGGAGAGCTTTGGACAAAGGCATATAGAGGGCATGGAAGACCCTCCGACCTCGGGGTTGGTATTTCAAGGTTTGTGGATTTTTGCTGGACGCACCAGCAGGGGGATTAGCAGGTGCTGGCCTAGTTTGCTGATCTCTTCCGAGTGGAGGATTAGAGATAACAGGATCGTCTCTGGTATGATAGCCCTTCCCCCGATGTTCCCTTTGATTCGGACTGCCTCCAACCTGAGTAGCGAAAGTGTCATCCACAGCTTTTGCAACAACTGCGAGGACTTGCTCTTTGTTCAGTCCCTCAGCTTTCAAAGCCTCAACAGCCAACAGAAGATGTTCATTGGGATCCATGTCCGCCCCTATCTTGTTCCTCCCACTCACCTCCATTCTGCCAAGGTATTGGCTTTCCTCAAATGCAGCCCGTCCCAATATCGGGGAGTCTCTTGACATGAAGTTCTCGGTATGTGGTGTGGTCGATGATGGAGCCAATGTCCCGGAGGCCAGATCTGTCACAGTTTTTTGAAGATCTTTAATCATTCCCATCAACTCGGAAGTAGTGGGTTCACGGGTTTGAAATGGTTGAGGTTCAGGTGCACCCATCATGCATAAGTCCATGCTCTCTGGGATAAACACCTCAGGCTTGGGTAGATGGGCTGGGGTGATGTATATGCTGGGGTCAAAGGTGGATGGCAGTATGTGGATGTGATTGAGGTAGGCAGGAGATGTTTGGTCATTGGGGTCTGAAGGTGGAGCTATCGTCCGGTTGTCGATGAGATTTTGGATCTCATGACGAAGGCGGTAGCAACGGTCGGTGCCATGACCGCGCTGCTGATGGTACACACAGTACTTGGCGGGGTTATGTCTGGCTGGGAGTGGGTTGGGAAGAGGTTGAGGATCGAGGGGTTTGAGATGCCCTTTTTCCATCAAGGCTTTCAGTGTGCTAGTCAGGCTCATATAGAGGGGGGTGAAAGTTCTACCCTGAGTTCGGGCTGGGCCAGCTGTTTGTAGGCTCGGTTTGGCAAAAGGATCGGCTGTGGCGACCGTATTGATTTCGGTGGGTTTGGGAATAGCGCTACTACCAGCGTTGGTACTCCTTGAAATTACCTTCCTTGTCAGTTCCCTTGTCCTGGGAATGATCCCGCTGTTGAACGCATTCTCGACTTGAACCCCTAGTTCATGCAAACTTTTGAAAGTGAATAGTGGAGCGACTATCAACTTTTGCAACATATCATGCTCGAGGTTTCGGACCATCATCTGCACTTGATCCTTCTCAGAAGGGCGGCGATCTGTCATTTGTGCTGCCTTTGCTCTCCACCTTGCAATGAATTCCACAAAAGGCTCTGTTGGGTTTTGGCGAGTTGCTTCAAGCTCTTGGATGGTCATTTCAACTTGGGTATTGTAGGAATACTGATCGACAAAGGCCTCAGCCAATTCTTCCCAGTTTTGCTTCACTGTATCCTCCAATTTGGTATACCAAGTGGCTGCCACACCCGACAGGGTTCTTCCATACAAAGAGAGTTTCTGTGGCTTAGTCAGACCCATCGGCTTCAGGACATCTAAGAAAACTCAGATATGTACCATTGGATCTCCAGACCCGTCGAAACGGTCGATATATGGCATTTTGAATCTGTCTGGGAGCCGGATGGAAGCCTCGGTGTGCCCATCCTCAATGCCAAGAATGGAGTTAAGGCCCTGTGCCCTTTTGAATTGCTTCTCAAGGTTTGCAATTTTTACTGCAGTCGGATTGAACTCATCAACATGAAAGGGTTGAGTTTTCTCATTAGGCTGCACCAGGGGTCTGAGCACCTGAGCTTGAGCCAACCCTTCTTGAGGATTCAGACACTGCAAATCTTCAACTGGCGGAATTGGGTCAAAGTTTGGCTGAGGTCCCAAAGCTGGATGTGAGGTAGATGCCCCAGATGGGCGCTGCGTTTCAATACTGGTCTCAGCTTGCATGGCAGTTCCCCGATTTAGCGCTGCTGTCACGGCCGCAAATTCTTCCGAACCTTGTGCCATCACGGCCTGCTGAGTCTGAACAAAGGTGATGTGACTGGCGACTGACGGATTAGATGAACATATGAGCCCTGACCGGCTTTTCTTTACCTTGCCTCAGCGAAAGAACACTGATTACCCTTGAACTGAATCTCTGACCTGACAAAGTCTATCAGCACAAGTTCGATGAACCTCGGGGGATATCGGAGCCTTCTGAAGCGATAGTTCTAAGACTACCCTAGCAAAAGAGAAAACAGACAGCACCTCAGCCTGATTTCACCTGAACAGATACGAGCATAGTTGAATGAGTGTGCCCTCTACTGAATTCTTCCCCAAAATTCTACCCCAAATCTGAGTCTGATACCCACAGGTAAAGCTGACTCCCAAATACTGATAGTAATGCCCGCAGGCATGATGCCAAAATTCGCAAACTGGTGCCCGCAGGCCTGACGCCCGAACTCATACACTGATACATGCATTCCTGTAGAGACGCACTCTAAAGCACATAACAGATAAGTGAGAGCCAAAACACCCCTATGTTGGGGTAGGGTTTCCCTGTCCTATTTTGTCAGGAGCTAGGGTTTCACTACGCACGCAGCGGTTTCAAACAACCTATAAATGGGTAAGCAACCTGTCCTAATTTGGAATGGTCACTATGGATCCGAATATGCACTAGGTCGAATGGTCAAAGAGGGTGCCCCAGTAAAACCGGGGTTTGTGTTCCCATACTGGCAGAGCCCACAACCGGTCAGCCTTATGGTCATGCCTTGACAAGACAAGCCTCCGGCAAACCGTTCAGGAATAGCAGATGGCAAACACTGTGTCCTAGGCGCACCAATGTAAATGCAATGCAAAGAAACACACAAGTGTAGTCAAAAACAGATATCATGAGTTCGAGTCAAGCTCTCTAAGTCCCCAGCAGAGTCGCCAGAAAACTGTAACAAGCCCGCGGGGGACCTCGCTACAGCTCGGACTCGACTTTGTTAGTCACGGTTCTAAGTCTGAACCAAAGAGTCCAAATCCGGCAAATCGTTTTGAGAAAACTGATTTTTGAAAGAAGTGCCAAACATGGACTGCTTTTCTAGATACAGAGCCGCCACCTAAATATTTTTTAAATGGGAAATTTAGGAAACCCTGACTCGGTGCCAAAGGCCACGTGTCCGTCATCACCAAAGTTGCCTCGGCTCGGGAACTTGGGTACGATTGGAGAAGGTCACTTCGTGAGCACCCCCGCTCGCCCGGTCAAAGACCGGCCTCTACTAACCATGATATCAATTTTTGAAAACATTGTATGTTCTTATTCCGGTTATTAGCCTAGGTTACTCTGTGATGCTCGCAGCATATAAATATAGACTGGGTCGTCCGAATTGGAACAAAACATTTCATGCTTGTTTATTTTTGAAAGAGGTTTTGCTACCCGCAGGTAGGCTTGAAACATTTGATGATCTATTCCAATTCAGATAACCCGACCTTCACCCACAGGCATTCGGGCAGATATATCAGATAAGCATATAGCCTCATGGTAAGCATGCTATTCATGACAGTCACTCACACGCATGCAAGGATGCTAAAGCATAAAGCTTACCAAGTACTCCAAGCCAAAATAGAAACCACATTAGAAATCATGCATGATCCTAAGTATACAAAAATGCTTAGTGCAACACATGCAAAATGCAACTATAGCAGGCTCGGCTATTTTAAGATGGTATATGAAATGCTACAACTACCATGTATTCAACTTAGAATTGAAAGTGCAATGCAGTTAGTATGATGTGCCGAGCCCGGTGCATGTAATACAGATGAATGACGCAAGCATGCTGTCATACTGTATGCTAATTTAAATATGCCCTAATCTAACCATCAAAAGCGGATAAATAAAAGGGAGAAAGACGTGGGGTTGGAAGACATACATCACACTCACCCACACTTATTACAGTTATGCCCTCACTCGGAGGGTCCGAATAAATATACAGTCCAAATATTACAGTCCCCAAATAAAAGAATATTACAGTCCGAAATATTACAGAATTCTAATTAATTAATGAGTTAACTAAGAAAGCAAGTAAAACTGGCGTGCAAGCCAGGGACTGCCTTGCTTCTGATGGATGATGCATGTCCGGATTGTCTTGCACGGAAATCCACTGGAATGCCCCAATTAGCCTCTGTTTACACCTGTTCCTGAAATGCGTGCCAAGCCCCAAAAGGTTGCTGATTCCTGGTTTTGCTGTAACAGAGAGCAGGAAAGGGGCATAGCAATGTATTTGCACAGATATATGCATGTCTCGATCCTCGTGCCACCAATCACGCATACCGAGGCATGATGGCCGAGGAGTCGAAATACACAACTCAATATAGGATGAATGCACATGAAACTACAGCTAAAACCTAACTCCATCATGGATAATCCGGAGTGTCGGTGACTGGGGAATTGAGACACATTCCGTCACTCGGAGTACGAAATGTACCTCGTTTCTCGTGCCCAGGCTAACTCCTATTCCGGACACGATGCAATATGCATGACATGCATGAAATGCAACTAAGATACAATCCTAACATATACAATGCCATGGAAATGAAATGCCTCGAAATGCGTGCACACGGGCACGCAAACCGAGAAAATGACAGAATGCTATAAAAGATACAACCTAGTATGTCTTATGCCATGAAAATGATATGTCTCGAAATACGTGCATACGGGCACACAAACCGAGAAAATGCATGAATGCAATGAAAAATGAGGCGCCTTGGAATGCGTGCATGCGGGTACGCAAACTGGGGCGATGGCAAAATGTTACGAAAATGAGACGCCTTGAAATGCGTGCACACGGGCACGCAAACCGAGGCAATGGTAAAATGCTATGAAAATGAGGTGCCTCGAAATGCGTGCACACGGGCACGCAAACCGAGGCGATGACAGAAACAATGCGAATGTCATGAAAATGAGATGTCTCGAAATGCGTGCGCGCGAGCACGCAAACCGAGGTGATGATATGTGTCTCGAAATGCGTGCACGCGGGCACGTAAACGAGGCGATGATATGTGTCTCGGAATACGTGCACGCGGGCATGCAAACCGAAGCGATGATATGTGTCTCGAAATACGTGCACGCGGGCACGCAAACCGAGGCAATGCCAAATGCGATGAAATGACATGGAAATGACAAATGGGCTTATACCAACACGAGTGAGCCTCGGCCACACTCACATAGGATGCCGGCGGCAGAAAATGAGGTGCCTCGAAATGCGTTCACGCGGGCACACAAACCGATGTGGTGACAGAATGCGATGTAATGACATGAAAATGACAAATGGACTTATACTAACATGAGAGAGCCTCAGCCACACTCACATAAGATGCCGATGGCAGAAAATGAAGTGTCTCGAAATGCGTGCACACTGGCACGCAAACCGAGGCGATGACGGAATGTGATGAAATGACATGGAAATGACAAATGGGCTTATACCAACATGAGTGAGCCTCAACCACACTCACATAGGATGCCAGCGGATAAAAATGAGGTGCCTCGAAATGCATGCACACGGGCACGCAAACCGAGGCGGTGGCAGAATGTGATGAAATGACATGGAAATGACAAATGGGCTTATACCAACATGAGTGAGCCTCAGCCACACTCACATAGGATGCCAGCGGCAGAAAATGAGGTGCCTCGAAATGCGTGCACACGGGTACACAAACCGAGGCGGTGACAGAATGTGATGAAATATGGCAAAAATGATATGCAAGCATGCTAATGGAATTTCAGCAACAAAACAAGGGGAAAACAGCCCCGGGATGAGGCGAAATGACATGAAATGCAAGGAAATGCCCCGAAATGCAACATAAGGCACCCAAAATGGCCTATAGCTATGCCAAACATGCACAATATGGACATGAAATGCAAAGACAGAAGCTAGAAAGTCCCAAAAGATGCACTTTCACAGTTATAAACATGGCCAAACAGCAAGCATAGGTAGGGGAAAAATAGCATGCAAGAATAGGGGCCAAAAGAGGGGTAATGAAGCAAGTGGTATAAGAAAAACCCAAACTGAAAAATTTCCTTCTACAACACTGAAGATGGACCAAAAATATGAACATTTACAGTATATGGCAGACCTCAAATCAGTATACAAATATGCCAAAAATGTGATGCAAGACAAGGCTCAAAAGGTGCTATAACATGAAGTATATAAAATAATCACCAAAAAGAAAAAAAGTGTGAATGAAACATGAAGTATAGGCCAAAATAAGGCCACTTTTAGTTCGGACCAAGGGCCAAAAACAGAAGCAAAGGGGGCTGCCAATTTATGCAAAAATGGGGCCAAATAGGGGATATAACTACAAGTGACACATGGAAGCACCAAACAATGTTGAGCCCTTCTCCAATGTTGAAGAGGGGCTCAAAATAAGCCTAATATCAGTTTATAAAATGCTCAAAAACAGATGATCAATGAAGCAAGTGTGTCATGGAGGGCTCAAACAGGGTTGAGCCCTTAATGAAAAGTGAAGATGAGCTCAAAATAGGGCCCTTTTCAGTTAGGGCCGGAGCTTGAAACAAAAAGGAAGTGGGGCTTAGAAATAGATCAAGAAAAAGGGTCAAAAGGGTAAAAGTGTTACTTACCCTTGAAGATTCAAACTTTTGTTGCTTCTTGGATGAATTTGCAGCTTCTTTAGCCTTCAAGAATCCTTCCTTGTTGCTGGAAATGAGATGGTGGTGGTAGAGCTTGGGGGTGTAGAAGGAATGATGGTTAGGGGCTTAGGGTTTTTTGAAGAATTGAGAAGGATGGAGGGAGAGATGGATCTTGAGGCTTGAAGAACAATTTTTTCAACCCTCAAATGTGATGCCACCAGCTAGTTATATGGACAAAAAGAGGGTGTAAAGGTGGGGCAAAAAGGAGGTAAGCTTTCCCCCACAAAATATCCCTCGGATTGGGATATTTTCTGGGGAAAACAGCTGCACAGCTGTAAAGTACACAGAGAGAGGAACATGGCCGGCCAAGTACTTTTTCTGCAGGTGGCCGGCCAGCCACCCCCCCTAGCCGGCCAGCTAGGGGTCAAAAGGGTCAAGTTGAATTAATGGCCGGCCACCACTTTTTAGTGGCCTCCCAGGTCTCCTCTTCACAACCCCGTGGTTCGAATTTGGAAATTCTAAAACAGGAGAGAGAACAAGCCAATTTTAGGAGGGGTTCAAAAGGGTCAAAAGGAATTAATGGCCGGCCATATGATATTAGGATCCTCCCAAGTGTGTACAACACAAATATGTGGTTTGGGTTTGAAGAAAATGGCTCCAAGGTGTTCAACATTAGCCCGGAAGGAGGGGTTCAAAAGGGTCAAATTGAATTAATGGCCGGCCACCACTTTTTAGGGTCCTCCCATGTGTGTACATCACAAATATGTGGTTCAAAGTTCGAGAAAGTAGGCCCAAGGTGTTCAACATTAGCCCGGAAGTGCGAAAAACGGGCGTCGGAGGGCGCCGGAGGAGTAAAAAACTGGTTGCTGCAACAATTGCTGGCCTCCCACCCTTCTACGGCCTTCCTAGTGATAAAACAGAGGTACCTGCCAAAAATGAACAAAAACCAATGCAAAACGAATGTTCGGGGGCCAAAACACGCAGTTCGGGGCCCCGGAAACTGCCCGTTAAACACCGAAAGTGGCGTTCGACCACGAAGTGGGTTTCTCAGACCCCAGTGTCCCTCAAAAGGGAGAAAATAAGATGTATGCCAAAAATCAGAACAAACGGAGATGGTTAGGCGGTCCCGAACCGAGGCACACGGCCTGACGGCCCCGAAAATCGGAAACCGGGCTCCGAAATGGGAAAAATGGCCTACGGCCACCAAATGTAGCCCACGGGCATTGAGAGATAGTCTACGGGACCTCTCCCTTCCCTCAGGAAAAGAAACAGAGAAAACCGAGTCTGGTTCGCAAACCGAGACAAGGCACAGAAGAGGGTTCGGAAATCCGGAGGCGGGGCTCGCAGCCAAGACTCTGAAACTTCTGAACGAGCACATTATGTAATATCACCAAGTGCTCAACTGGTGACGTTTGAGTCTCAAGGTCAGTAAAAAATGGGGTGTCTACAGTTGCCCCTCTTTGACAGAACTCGGAAGTCATAAGTGACGGGAGTGAATGTCAAAGCCCAGAGACGACCCATTTTTGACAAGGCCGAAGACTTAGACAAACATACAAGATAAACAGAAATGTGCCCGCAGGCTGGGGGCAAAATGCGAAATGATATGCAGGGAGATTTTGATAATTGGACTTATACGCTACGCGAAGCCGGTTTGAAAGTTGGACTTATACGCTACGCGAAGCCGATTTGAAAGTTGGACTTATACGCTACGCGAAGCCGATTTTTGAAAGTTGGACTTATACGCTACGCGAAGCCGATTTGAAAGTTGGACTTATACGCTACGCGAAGCCGATTTTTGAAAGTTGGACTTATACAAAATAAGAGTTCTAACTCTTTATACAAAATAAGCCTTTGGCTTGATTTAAATGTAATACAAAAAGATAACAACAAAAGATTTTTTGCCTCTAAGCCTCCCAAGCTACGTCCTTGGAGGTGGCATGTCACATGTACCTGAAAATGATGTCCCATATAGGGTGAGCCAAAGCCTAGTAGAGATATACTAAACCAAATATGAGCAATAACTAAAACATTAGCATTTGATAAATGGTTAACACTTGTAAACCAACTTACAACACTATCCAGTTTCATGGCAATACATTCGTATTTCATTCCACTTTCTTTTACTTATCCAATTCAAATTCATAAACATGGCTCATTGTCTAGCCAAACAATTAAATGAGACTACAACTCATATTAAAGCACTTTCATTATCCACAATTCAAATGAGACTACAACTCATATTAAAACATTTCAATACTTCAATCATCTACGTTATGCAAACGTAATTAAGATTTCGGGACTTTCACCCTGGACACTTCAGCCAACTTAGTTATCAATGGAGTTCATTCCCTATCTCCTCCCAAACAGGTTTGAGAGTACATCCCCTATCTCCTCTCAAACCATGGAGTATATCCCCTATCTTCTCCCAAACAAGATACATATGCAATGTATTTAAAAGCTCTATCATATACAATGATCAATCCAGGTATATATTCAATGTGACAATTCAACCTAGGTACAATTCAACCGTCATTCAATGTGACAAGCTCTATCATATACGAAGGCCACGCCAAGCTCCACACTTTTTACAAAGGAACTAAGGTAGGAGATCACTAGAACTAGATGGATTTGAAGAGAGAAGGTATGTAGAGAGAGAGGGAGCAGCCGTTCTAGGGTTTGAGTAAAAGAGATGAAGAAAAAGTGAAGAAGAAGAAGTTGTTGCGAACTGATATATTCGAGCCTCGCTCGAGCGAATTAGTGGTCGCTCGAGCGACCAGACACAAAGAAACCTCGCTTGAGCGTAGAAAGCCTCGCTCGAGCCAACAACACGAAGCTTCAGGTTTGCAATCCAGAAGCATGCTCGAGTGAAGGAAAGCTCGCTTGAGCGAAGAAACCCAAAACATAGTCCTCGCGCGCTCGAGTCCAAACTAGACGCAGACGCGCGCTCGAGCGAAGGAACACTGGCTCGAGCGAAGGAACTAAAACACAGAGCTCGCTCAAGCGACAAAAGTCTCGCTCGAGCGAAGACACCAAAAACTGGGCAGCAACCATTTGTTTCAAAACACACCCAACTTGTTACAAACCTGCTCAACACATCCTAAAACTCAAATACAAAGAATTAAAGGATGGAAATGAAACTTACGCAACAATCGACATCTACGGAACCGAGTCCGGAATACAATAACCAAAGGAGGGAAAACCGGGATCGCTATAACCTCCCCCCCTTAAAGAATTTCATCCCCGAAATTAGTTACAAGTTTCAAAATTGTGAATTTTCAATTCTCAACAATATTACAATTCAATATTCAACATCCTGACCCATTATCGGTCATCCCATCTCTTTTCAAGAGGCAATTTACAATGAAATTCAATATGCATTATCAACATGCTTTTCTTTGAAATCCAACAAGTCTCAATACCATATTCCACAATTCAGTAACATATTCAATGTTAATGATATACTTGCATTTCTACAACATATTTAACATATACAATGTTAAAGTAAATGTCCATTTTCAAGGTACATTCAACAATACTTTCGTAAACTGAAACATATACAACGTTTTACAACTCAAGACATATTCAATGTTCTTAAAGTTTATCAATACAACAAAATATTCAACATATTCTCAAACATCCACAAATAGATCCGGATACTTCTCTCGGACCTCCAATTCACGTTCTTAAGTGGCTTCCTCCACTTCGTGATGTTTTTACAGAAGTTTTACTAAGGGAATGGTCTTGCCTCGCAAGACTTGATCTCGCCTATCGAAGACCCTCACCAGTCTCTCCTCATACGAGGCATCCTCATCAACCTCTAAGTCGGTCCAATCCAATACATGTGACAGATCTGACTCGTACTTCCGAAGCATACTAATATGAAACACGTCATGCACCCCGGACAACTACGGCAGTAACGCTAGACGATAGGCAACCTCGCCAATTCTCTCAAGGATCTCGAAAGGGCCAATAAACCGAGGGGACAACTTCCCACTCTTCCCAAATCTCATCAAACCCCGTCTAAGTGATATTTTTAGAAAGACGTGATCACCCACCTCAAATGACAAAGGCCTCCGCCTACGGTCGACATAACTCTTTTGGTGACTCTGGGTTGTAACAAGTCTCCAATGGATAAGCTCAACTTTCTCCGTCGTTTCCCGTACCAACTCCGGGCCCAACAAAGGTGCATCACCCACCTCGGCCCAACACATTGGTGACCTACACGGTCGGCCATACAAGGCCTCAAACGGTACCATACCAATACTTGATTGGAAACTGTTGTTGTAGGCAAACTCCACTAATGGCAAGTGCCGCTCCCACGTCTCATTAAAGTCAAGGACATAGCCTCGAAGCATATCCTCAAGGATCTGAATAGTACGCTCAGACTGCCCGTCAGTCTGAGGATGATAAGCTGTGTTAAAGGTCAACCTAGTGCCCAAGGCACTCTGTAAACTCTACCACAACCTAGCAGTAAAACTTGGATCTCTATCTGAGACGATCGACACTGGGACCCCGTGCAATCTCACTATGTCCTGAATATACAAGTCGGCAAAATGATTTACCGAATCGCTCATGAGCATAGAAATAAAGTGCGCTGACTTAGTCAATCGGTCCACGACCACCCAAATAGCATCACTACCCCGTTGAGTCCTCGAAAGGCCTACAACGAAGTCCATCGTGACATGCTGCCATTTTCACTCGGCAATAGGCAGGGGTTGTAACAAACCCGCTAGCCTCTGATATTCGGCCTTCACTTGCTGACAAGTAAGGCATTTAGATACAAAAACAGCCACATCTTTCTTCACACCCCACCACCAAAACTGGCGACCCAAATCACGATACATCTTAGTGCCTCCCGGATACACCGCAAGGCGTGAATGGTGAAACTCTCGGAGTACTTCCTCTCAGCACGACTCCGGAACAAACAAACGGTCCCGGTACCTTACACTCAGGTTAGGATACACAGTTAAACCCTTCTCAACTTTCCTACTGGAGATCTTCTCTCGGAGGGATTCTACCTCAAAGTCACTCCTCTGTGCCTCTAGCACCTGATTCACAAGTGTAGGCTGCGCAACTACAGAAAACAAGGCCGCAGACTCAACAGATTCACCCAGAAGCAAATCAAACTCGCCAAGTGCACCAAACATTTCCCACTCCCGGATGGCTATACAAGATACATCACTAATGGATTTCCTACTAAGGGCATCGGCCACAACATTGGCCTTCCCCGGATGGTAATGCAACTCGAAGTCGTAATCCTCAATAAACTCCATCCACCTCCTCTGCCTCAAGTTCAAGTCTTTCTGTGTAAACAGATACTTCAGACTCTTATGATCCGAGAACACCTCGAATCTCTCACCATAAAGGTAGTGCCTCCAAATCTTCAAGGCAAAAATCACAGCTACTAACTCTAGGTCATGCATAGGGTAATTCCTCTCGTATGTTTTCAACTGCCGTGAGCCATAGGCTACCACTTTCCCCTCTTGCATCAACACACAACCCAAACCCTCTCGTGAAGTATCACAATACACTGCATAACCCAAACCTCTCTCCAGAATAATCAAAAATGGAGCGGTGGTAAGTTTAACCTTAAGTTCTTGGAACGACTTTTCACAAGTCTCACTCCATACAAACTTGACCCCTTTTCGCGTCAATCTAGTCAACGACGAAGCTAGCCTGGAGAAATCTTTCACAAACCGACGGTAATACTTGGCCAATCCCAGAAAACTACGGATCTCAAACACACTCTTAGGCTGTGCCCAATCTTGCATTGCTTCTATCTTGGATGTATCAACAGACACCCCTTCCCCGGAGACTACATGGCCTAAGAACTTAACCTCTCTTAGCCAGAACTCACACTTCCTGAACTTAGCATACAGCTTATGGGCTCTAAGCAACTCAAGCACCACTTTCAAGTGTTCCTCATGCTCCTCCTCTGAAAGTGAATAAATCAGAATGTCGTCCACAAACACGACCACAAAGCTATCTAAGAACCTCCAGAATATCCGGTTCATCAAGTCCATAAACATAGCCGATGCATTGGTGAGCCCAAAAGGCATCACCAGAAACTCATAGTGGCCATACCGCGTACGGAATGCCGTCTTCGGGATATCTTCCTCCCTGACCCTCAACTGATGGTAACCTGATCTCAAATCTATCTTAGAGAAACAACGGGACCCTTTCAACTGGTCAAACAGATCATCTATACGAGGCATAGGGTATTTGTTCTTAACCGTAGCCCGATTCAACTTCCGGTAATCAATACAAAGTCTCAAAGCCCCATTTTTCTTTTTAGCAAAGAGGGCCGGTGCTCCCCACGGCGAAGTACTAGGGCGGATAAAGCGTTAAATCTTCAACTCACTCAACTCAGCTGGGGCAAAACGATACGGTGTCATGGAAATCGGTGCCGTGCCAAGCACTAAATTAATAGAGAACTCAATCTCTCGATGGGGTGGTAAACTAACAAGATCCTCGTGAAAGGCGTCCGACTACCCACAAACCACTCTCAGCAACTCAGTCTGGGTCTCATCACACTCACTACTCATACAGCTAGCGAGAAGTCAACTAAGCTCACTCTGCCCTCGCGGATCATATACCGGTGGCAAAACTCTACCAACCCGATCCCGCAAGAAATAAAAACAATCCCCGCTCAAGGTACATATAGTAACCCTCTGGCGGTAGCAATTAATAACAGCCCGGTATGACGATAACCAGTCCATATCCAAAATCACGTCAAAGCCCGACATAGCCATAACTACAAAAGAAAATGGAAGCCAGCGGTCGGCGACCTCAATATCACAACCTCTACACCCTTGCTTTAAAATCAATTCACCCCCAACAGGTGATGCAACACAAATAGGAGACGCTAACTGCGCCAACTCTAGCCCAAAACAGATGCAAATACAGCAGATATAAAGGAATGGGATGCACTCGTATCAATCAACACATTAGCAACCGAGTTACAAAACAAAAAGGTACCTCTCACAACAGATGGAGCCGGTACAAGATCCTGTGCGGTAACAGTATACACACGTCCAGAAGGTCTCTGATCTACCTGCTCACCTCTCGGAGCATAAGACTGCTGCACAGACTGAGATGATGAGGCTCCCTGATTGGCCCTCGAGGTCTGAACAGACTGAGCTGGCTGATAACTCTGCCTCGACCCAGACGCACCAGATGTGCCACTCAACTGCGGGCAGAACCTCTTCAGGTGCCCCGCCTGACCACACTGGTAACAAAAGAGCGGCTGGCCTCTGCCCTGACTCTGGCTCTGAGGACGAGCCGAAGATGAAGCTGCTCTCTGTCCTCCTGCCTTCTGCGGGCAAGCTAAAGACTTGTGGCCCAGCTAACCACATTTGAAACAAGTAAGGTCTCCCTGACTGCCTCTCCCAGAACCTAAACTCGGCACTGGAAAGGTAGATCTCGCAAACGCACCCTGGGACTGCTGAGGGTTAGAACCCCTCTGCCTCTTACCATCCCCCTGGCCATCCTGACTCCTCTTGGAGCCCCTCATCCTCTCCTCCTCCTCATGCATAATAATCTCAAGATGAGCCGCAGCATCCACAAGGTGCCCATACTCCGGAGTCATGGACCCAGCAACCCTAAGCTTGAGCTTGATTCTCAACTTCTTTTCGAACTCAAGACAACAGCATTCCTTAGACGCCACTAACTCAGGTGCAAACCTCGATAAACTGGTAAATGTGGCCTCAAACTCGGCCACTGGTGTATTTAGCTGCTTGAGCTGACAGAACTGGTCCCTCAACTTCTCCCTAATAGAGGGAGGCAAAAACTTCTCTTGAAAGGCATCAACGAAAGCCGCCCAAGTCCCACCAATACGTCCCCGAACAAACTTCCACCACTAACCCGTGTCTCCCTTCAGCTGGAAGGACGCCAAGGTCACCCTCAAACCTTCGTCTTCGATGCCAAGCATCTCAAACGCTTTCGTCATCTGCTCAAGCCACTCATCAGCCTTAAGTGGCTCTTTAGGATCCCCTAGAAACTCATCCAGATTTGATCAAAAAAACTCCCTCTTTAGAAAAGAAGGCCTTGCCTCAGCAATATGGGCCTGGACTTGATTCTTAGCTCTAAGAATGTCCATAGATTCCCTCAATGCTCCTGCCATCTCACGGGCTAAGGCGCCCATGGCCTACTAACCTACTGGCTCGGCCACATTGGCCTGACCAACACCCTCCTGCTGCGCCGGAATCTCATCTGGTATAGGCATCTCCTGCCTCTTAGGCCTACCTCGCCTACCACCACGTCCTCGTCCTGACATCCTAATAAAGGTAACAAAGACATTAGCACATTCACAAATGTGCCGAAGCTATTTCACTCGCGTCCTAATACGTTGGACAACAGTAATTCATTCCACGTAAGCACATAATCACATAAGCACTTACGAATTTCGTTTCCGGATAATGACAGTCCCGCGACGTTACTAGAGTTCCGGTTAGAAATAGCATTGATCAAGTGCTTTTCCAACAGGACTCCTAGAAATCCAAGGGTCCAATCAACATCCCAGAAACTAAATTCCATACCCATATAGTCACATAAGCATGCTATCAAATGAACACATAACATCATATACAAGTCTCTAACAAGCGAGACAAACCCATTGTGGTACTAACCACTTCCCACGTACCCAAAGTATTCAAACCCGGTACGCTCTGATACCAAGTTGTAACGCCCTCAAAATAAACCCATAAATCATACATTCATGACATCCATAGACTTAAGAGAATAAAGCATATTTCCATTCATCAGAGTATTAAGTACAAAAGTATTACATGTTGACAATAAAAGTAAATGTCCTACGGGCTTACAACTTTCCAAGTCAACACTTGGGTTCAACAAAAGAAGAGTTCTAACTCTTTATACAAAATAAGCCCTTGGCTTGATTTACATGTAATACAAAAAGATAACAACAAAAGATCTTTTGCCTCTAAGCCTCCCAAGCTACGTTCTTGGAGGTGACATGTCACCTGTACCTGAAAATGATGTCCCATATAAGGTGACCCAAAGCCCAGTAGAGATATACTAAACCAAATATGAGCAATAACTAAAACATTAGCATTTGATAAATGGTTAACACTTGTAAACCAACTTACAACACTTGCTAGTTTCATGGCAATACATTTGTATTTCATTCCACTTTCCTTTACTTATCCAATTCAGATTCATAAACATGGCTCATTGTCTAGCCAAACAATTAAATGAGACTACAACTCATATTAAAGCACTTTCATTATCCACAATTCAAATGAGACTACAACTCATATTAAAACATTTCAATACTTCAATCATCTACGTTATGCAAACGTAATTAAGATTTCGGGACTTTCACCCTGGACACTCCAGCCAACTTAGTTATCAATGGAGTCCATCGCCTATCTTCTCCCAAACAGGTTTGAGAGTACATCCTCTATCTCCTCTCAAACCATGGAGTACATCCCCTATCTCCTCCCAAACAAGATACATATGCAATGTATTTAAAAGCTCTATCATATACAATGATCAATCCAGACACATATTCAATGTGACAATTTAACCGTCATCCTTAATGACATAACACATTTGATTAATTTCAGTTTTCCCTAATCAACATACAGTGTCTACAATAATCAAGACTATCCTCCACTGATAGCCCAAGGCAGTTATTTCTAAACAGATAATAAATGCATCAACAGATAAAATGCCAACATTTTCATAGGTGAGGGATTTATTTTTCCAACTCCGCCATTCAACCTCATAATTTCCTAATTTCATGATTTTCATATTCCCAAGTTAATTATACAAATTAATTGCCTAATTCCAATTAGGGCTTTAATTTTCCCCTATTCACAATATTGCCCCCAAGGCCCAAATTTCACTCATATTTCATAAACAACCCCAATTTCAAGTCTCTTATACATATTTGACTCAAACATGGAAAACCCCTCTTTTATAAATTACAAATCAAACCCTAACCTTCCCAAAATTACCATAACTCACCATCTAATCAAAATGACTAAAATTTATGCCAAAACCCATAAGAAGGAGTAGGGTATCTCTACCTCAAAAGAAGAGACCCAATGGAGAAGATGATGAAAACTCGAGATGCTCCAAACCCAATGATTTTCGGATCAAAACGAAGGCCACGCCAAGCTCCACACTTTTTACAAAGGAACTAGGGTAGGAGACCACTAGAACTAGATGGATTTGTAGAGAGAAGGTATGTAGAGAGAGAGGGTGCAGCCGTTCTAGGGTTTGAGTAAAAAAGATGAAGAAAAAGTGAAGAAGAAGAAGCTGCTGCGAACTGATATATTTGAGCCTCGCTCAAGCGAAGTAGTGGTCGCTTGAGCGACCAGACACAAAGAAACCTCGCTCAAGCCAACAACACGAAGCTTCAGGTCTGCAACCCGGAAGCACGCTCGAGCGAAGGAAAGCTCGCTCGAGTGAAGAAACCCAAAACATAGTCTTCGCTCGCTCGAGCGAAAGAAAGCTCGCTCGAGCCAAGAAACACAACCTTCAGGTTCGAACTAGACACAGACGCACGCTAGAGCGAAGGAACGCTGGCTCGAGCGAAGGAACTAAAGCACAGAGCTCGCTCGAGTGACAAAAGTCTCGCTCGAGCGAAGACATCAAAAACTGGGCAGCAACCATTTGTTTCAAAACACACCCAACCTGTTACAAACCTGCCCAACACATCCTAAAACTCAAATACAAAGAATTAAAGGACGGAAATGAAACTTATGCAACAACCGACATCCACGGAACCAAGTTCGGAATACAATAACCAAAAAAAGAAAAATTGGGATCGCTATAAGGGGTATAAAAATGGCCTAAGACCCGTGGGTGGCCTGAAGCCCGAGGTGGACCCGACTCGTTTCAGCCCGGTTAGGCCCGAGCCCAGCCGAGTATCTTATTTGAAGCCCAACCCAAAAAAAAATTGGGCCCTGCAGGCGGCCTGGCTAGCCCAGCCTCTCTCTGCCAATGGTCAAATTTCAAAAAAATAAAATAAAAGACAATTTGCAACGGTTAAATAATTAAAAAAGTAAAATAAATAAAAGATTGATCTTGCAAAAATAAATAAAAAAATAATTTAAAAAAAAACAAAAACAACACAACGGTCATTTCCTTGCAATGGATGAATAAATATATATATATAATTCTAGACCCATGCCCCTGCCAGCCCAGCCTACCCCTGCCGTGCCCCCCTTCATCATGCATCACATCACTCTCACCCAGAATCAAGTTCAAGTTACTGTTGCAATGAATGAGAAAAAAAAAAAATTACTACAGCTCAATTGCTGCTGCTCGCCCCTGTCGCCCCCTATGGCCTATGCTTGCATCACTCAACTCACTCTTCACTCACATTCATTGAATGAAAAAAAAAAAAAAATTTATTCTACACCTGAGCACCTCTACAAACTTCAAAAAAAATAAAAATAAATAAATAAATATTCAAACGGTCATATTATCGTTTAATACAACGGTAATATATATACACATATTTTTAAATTTACTTCAATCTTTCAAACTACTATAAATATCCTTCATTTTCCAAAATAAATCTCACAAATAATTCTCTTTCTCTCTTAACTCTCTCAATCTCTCTTAAACTCTCAATCTCTATCAACTGTCAATTAATTTTGAAGTATCATCCCTAAGTGGCAATTGTAAATGTGCAACAAGAAACTTTTATCAAAAGAAACTAATTTCTGTATCGCATTCGCCAGTCGGTAACATTAATTAGTTTAATTAAATTTATTAGCTACTCATTTTTTTCATTAATTATTTGTGAACATATATTAATTATTGTTTTTTACTCATTGTATTTACACATTATTTAAATTAATTGTTAATTCTTATATATTGTTTTACTTACAGTACTTTGGATTATAATGTTCTTAATGTTTATGTCGATGTTGATACATATATTACACAACATGAATCTGTTGATTCTCCTTCTAATATCCCTCTTCCAACATTTGGATCATCATCTAGGGGCATAATTAGTACTATTTGAGAACACTTTGAAAAAATATCTATATATAATCCTGATAGTACAATTACATTTAAAACAAAATATAAATATTGTGCACATTTAATTAGTGCTGCATTTATAGGGGGTACTAGTCATCTAAAAAGGCATAATAACAAACATTTACAAAGTTAACAACCTGATATTAGAAGTTAAATGCAATTAGGGGCTTCATCAACTGATAATTTACAAACATTTTCATATGATCTTATACATGCACAAAATTCTGAAGTTGATTATATTATTAAAAAAGAACAACCATTTACTACTGGTGAATGTTCCGATTTTATTGAAATGATTCACGAAAGTTTTGCACCGCAATATCATAGTTTTTCAAGAAATACTACTAAAAATAGGATTTTAAAGAAATTTGAGGATGTTAAAAGTGAATTATTTGACATCTTTAAAAAATTGAATGCAAGAGTTTGTTTAACATCTGATCTGTGGTCAAATAATGGTTTTGAATATCAATGTATCACTGCACATTTTATTGATAATGATTAGAAATTAAATAAAAGAATTATTTCATTTAAATTAGTTGAACTTCCATACACTGGTCATTCGCTTGGTGTAGAAATAAGAAATGTATTATATGAGTGGGCTTTACAAAATAAAATTTTTACGATTAATTTAGATAATGCAGCATATATTATAATCAAAGTGTAGCCCATTTAAAATCAACTTTATAATTTCTTGTTTATGGTGATTTATTTCATGTTCGTTTTGCCCATATTTTAAATTTGATTGTTAAAGAAGCTATGCAGGTATACGAGATTTCTGTACTTGTAATAAAAAATGCAATTGTTACTATTATGTTTTCCACTAATCGAATTTTGGAATATAGAAAAATTTGTCAATGAGAAAATATGCCATTCAAAAAATTAATTTTAGACATAGATAGTAGGTGGAATTTAACGTATACTATGTTAAAAAGAGCCTGTAAACAAAGAAGAGAAATAGATTTATTTTTTGCAACAACATCAATAGGAGGAGTACTGACTCCCACAGAACTTAATTGGCTCCAAGTAGTCTTGTATAAATATTTTTAAAATTTTTGATATTTCAACAAAATTATTTTCTTATATATATATTCCTACTTCACCATTTGTTTTACATATTCTAGCAGAAATAATTAAAGTTTTACTAAAATATATGGGTAATGAATATTATGTAACCATTATTACTTCAATGAAAGCAAAAATTTGATAAATATTCTGATCATTTGCCTTATCTTTTAGGTTTAGCCATAATAATGGATCCTAGGTGTAAAGAAATTGGTTTATAAAAATTTTTAGAACGTATTTTCGTTGATCAAACATAGTTTGCCTCTATTATGCAAACATGCAACAGATTATTTGAAAAATACATGGCAACTTGTAGACGCGCCCGAACGTCCCGGGAAAATCCCGTTTTGTTCATTAGGCTCACTACAGTTCGGACTCAAATGTCACGGTTCTGAATCTAATCTTGCATAGTGCAATGCAAGACCGATAAATCACCAAAGAGTCCAAATCCAGCAAATCGTTTTGAAAAACTGATTTTTAGAAAGAAGTGCCAAACATGGACTGCTTTGCTAGATACAGAGTTGCCGCCTAAATATTTTATTTTGGGAGAATTTAGGAAACCCTGACTCGTGCCGAAGGCCACGTGTCCATCATCACCAAAGTTGCCTCGGCTCGGGAACTTGGGTACGAGAGGGGAAGGTCATGCAATGAGCACCCCCGCTCGCCCGATCAAAGATCGACCTTTTCTAAGCATGATATCTCATTTTTGAAAACACATGTGTTCTTATTCCAGTTATTAACCTAGAATTACTATGTGATGCGCACAGCATACAAGTATAGACTAGATCGCCTAAGTTGGAACAAAACATTGCATGTTTGTTTGAAAATGGTTTAGAGGTGCTACTCGCAAGTAGGCTAAAATGCGGGATTTCAATGAATTGCCCCAACTCGAGTAATCCAACCTTCACCCACAGGCATTCAGGCAATTATATCACGTAAGCAATTAGCCTCATGGCAAGCATGCTATCATGACAACACTCACACACATGCAAGGATGCTAAAGCATAAACACTTACCGAGTACTCTGAGCCAAAACAAAAGCTATGTTCGAAATCAATGCATGATCCTAGCTATGTCAAGAATGCCTAATGCAACACATATAAAATGCAACTAAGATAGGCTCGGCTATTCTAAGATGTCATGTGAAATGCAATTTGATACATGTATTCAAACCGGAATTGAAATACAATGCAGTTAGCATGATGCGCCGAGCCCGGTGCATGCAAGACAGATGAATGAATGCAAACATGCGAAGCATAAAGATGCTAATTGAAACATGCCCTAAAACTAACCACTGTAAGCTGGTAAATAAAAAGGAGAAAGAAACGGGGATTGGAAGACATGCATCACACACACGCACACTTATTACAACAGTTGGCCCCCTCGACGGAGGGTCCGAATGAATAATACAGAACTAGCTAGCTAATCTAATTAAACTAGTTATTACACGACGAAATGAATAACAAGTTACAACTACTTATTACACAACATTAACTAAGTAAGCAATCTAAATAAGCATGCAAACTAAACGAATGTGAGCTGCCCCGGCTCTGCTTTGAATGACAAAGGATGCATGCATGCTCGAATTGCCTTGTTCGGAAATCCCTCGCGACGCCCCGAGTTGCCTCTGTTTGCAATTGATCTCAGAACACTGCACAAAGCTCCAGAAGGCTGAAACTCCACCCTGGGAATCTGTGGGAAGGCCACTAACCAGCTATTGGCCTTGGAGACCACCTACTGACCACTTTTGTGGTGAAAAACCAGAAAAAGTGGTCGGCCAGCCACTAAATCTGGTCGGCAGACCAGTTTCTACCCCTGGTTTCTGGTTTTCTGCAACAGAAGGCAAGAGAGAGAGATGGCAATGTATTCGCAACACATGTGTGCACGACCACTCTCCCTATCATTGCATAAGCTCAAGGGAGTGTAGTTTTTGACCCTCGGGCCACCAATCACGCATCTCGATACATGATGGCCGAGGAGTCGAGTTGCACGACTCAATGTGAAATGAATGCACATACAAGCACCTAAAGCCAACAACTCCGTCATGGGTAGTCAAGAGTGTCAGCGACCGGGAATTGAGGCACTTTTCATCACTTCAAGTATGAAACGTCCTTCGTTTCCCGTGTTTGGACTAACCCCTATCCTAAACCCAATGCAACAAACGAGGCATGCACCAATGCAACTCTAGCATGCAATCTTAATGCAATGCAACTAAATCATGCAAACATGTAAGGGATAACATGCAAACATGCAACTAGCACACACAATGCTATGAACTAACAATGGCATACTCAATGCACATGATACTTAGCATACACAATGCTCGTAGAAACTAACATACACAATGAGATGAACAAGGCATGTACAATGCAATGATCAATCATACGACAACATGGCATATTCAATGCTATGAACTACAATGGCATACTCAATGCAAAATGGACTTAAATCAAAATGAACGGACCTCAGCCACACCCAAATCAGTGGCCAAATATGATGAAAATAAGGCCCCAAAACACATGCAAACATGCACAGTGCAATGGACCCAGCTTAAGGCACCAAAACACAATTTTCCAAATGCACCGAAAGGATAAAATATGGAGTACAATGACACATGTTTCAGCTCTGAAATAGCATACAAAATGACTTCGAATCATGCAAACAACTCATGTAATGCATGTTGAATGGCTCAAGCATCGAAACTAGTGAAGTGTATTACACTATAGGCATGCAAGGCAATGCTCAAATGGCCAAACTAACTCCAAACAGACCCTATGCAGGCCCAAAATAGTAGCAAAATGAGTTGGGATGATGGCTTGAAAGGCACAAAAATGGAGCTCATGCAATGGCTCACAAAATAGGGTATAAAAGCATAACTCTTAAGGGCACTTAAAGAGTGGAAAACGTGGAAGTATGGCAGCCCTATATGCTCTGAAATATCATGCTTGATGTTTCCAAAACATGAAAATACCTCAAGTTAAGCATGCAAGAGACTTCAAAACTTAAAGCTAGTCAAGGGTATTACACTACAGGCATGCATAGCAAGCATCATTCGACCAAAAGGCCTCAAAACAAAGCTAAGACAGCCCAAAATATGAACAAAATCAGGTTGGAGCATGGCCAAAATGTGCTAGAATAGAGGGCCAAAACATCATGCATTCTAAGCTAGTAAACATGATTTACATTACAAGCATATGAAGCATGTGAGAGGCTACCAAACCAGCCAAAAACAAAGTCATGGCATGCCAAATGATGACCAAAAATCTACTGAAATATGACCAATACATGCAAGAATGACATGCTACTTTGATAAGCCATAAAAAGGATTACACTACACATATAAGAAGCATGCAAAAGGTGACCAAACCAGCCATGGACAGAGTCAAGGCAGGCCCTAGAAGTCACAAAAAAGTGCCTGAACTAAGCCTCAAAATGGTAGAAACACATGCTTCTTTGATAGGCCAATAATGCAAGCAAATAAAACAAGAAGAGAGGGGATCACCACCCTTTGATTTGAGGCCTCAAGACCACATGCCTACCACTAAAAATCTACTAGATTTCAGTGGTTAAAAGGCCAAGCAAATACTAATTCAAAGGCCTTAGGGTATGGCACAAAACAAGGCCAAACAAGGCACAAAAGGGGGTAGGACACCCCCAACACCTAAGGAGCTTCAAACAAATATGTTAAGTACTAAAAAATAAAGCTTTTTTTAGTTGAAAGTTAATCCAAAATAAGCATGAAAAGATGGCTAGGAGAGTAACCAAAAAACAAAGCTTAAAGAGGAGAAAAGGGGTCACCCTTGAAGCACTGCAACAACAGCAATTCCTCTAGCCCAAAACCAACTCTTATGACCCAAAAACCACCTCCAAGGATCTCAGCTCAAATATGGTGATGTGTGACTAGGAGTTGTAGTGCAAAAGTGAAGGAACAACACTCTTTAAGGCACAAAATATATATAGAGAGAGAAGAATATAGAGAGGGAGATGTATGTATCACCCTTAGCCAACTTTAGAACCTGGAGAAGGGAGAGGAAGCATCTCTCTTATAGAGAAACAACTCTCAAGCTTCTTGAGGAAGCCAAGAGCCCCAAGCAATCCCTCCATACACGTGTATGGAGGATACAGTCTGTGCCCTCCAGCTGGCACAACTGGCATCCACAAACTCTGTAAAATATGCAGGAAGGCCTCTGACCAGAAAAAGTGGTCGGCGGCCACTTTTTCTAGTTTTTCAAGATAAAAAGTGGTCTCCCGGAAAGAAAACTGGTTGGCCAGTGGCTTCCAAGGCCAAAAAGTGGTCGGCTAGTGTCCAAAATGAAGCCCCAGAAGTTAGCTTTCCAATGGCACCAGCCTTGCATCAAAATTCCAACTGTGCAAAAAGTTATGCCTGTTTTGGTGAAGCCACGCAGTTTCGATCCAAGCGGATTGATGCCCTACTTCAACCAACCATATCTCCTCGTCCGGACTTGGCTTTAGGAGATTCTTGAGTGTAAAATGAAGCCCCGGAAGTAAACTTTCCAACGGTGGTGGCCTCATAGCTAAAATCTAAGTGTATAGACATATAGGCGTGATTTAGCGAGGACCGCTCGGCTCTCTCTTAGCGATTCATACCCACCTTCTTCTTCGACTTGGTTTCTTCCCTCTTCTTCAATTTTCCTCAACTCCAAATCCCTAAACAAGGTGTTTTGAAAGAATTTTCAAAGATTTCAACTCTCTTTCATTCATTTCCACTTCGTCCTTGCTCAGTTTACCGAAAAGCGCAACATTTAACGAAATGCAAGCGTCGGAACATCGTAGGAACTTTATTTTCAAAACATTTTGAAAGAGAGAGTTTCAAGGTCTAAAATTTTTTGATCAAGATTGTTTTGGTCTAAAAGGGGTATGAAGTTGAGATTTGACTCTCTCCCTACTAAAGAAACTGAACCTTTGCTCTGCACACCTTTCTCCACTAAGTAAACCATCAATAGTGCCTAAATCTTAAGGGCAGTCAAAAATGGGGTGTCTCCACAACTGCATGTGTAAATACACCTACACACACTACACTAGCAATCTTATCTCGAGGCGGGAGATTAAGTATTTTTTCAGCAAAAAAAAGTAGAAGAATCTATTAACATACAAGTGTAAGTAATTCTGAACTACAATATTATTTGAAAAGTCCGTCAGTGGATGATTCTGATGATTTTGACATTTTGAAATGGTGGAACAAAATGAAACTGTGGCCTGTGATTTCACAGATGGCCGTGATATACTAACTGTTCCTATTTCTACAATTCCTTCGCAAACAACTTTCAGTACATGTGGACGGGTGTTGAGTGATTATCGCAGCAGACTTTTATCCCAAATGGTTGAGGCACTGATGATATCTAGAGTTCATATCCATACGTTTACGAGAAGTCAAAATTATAGTGAAAAGGAACGAATTCAAAATGATTTGGATAACATATCCTCGGGCAACGTGATTGAAATGTCTCTCTCCTCCGATGATTGATCAACAATTTGTTTTTTACTCTTTTATTTCGTTTTATTTATTTATTTATTTTTGGTATTAGATTATTGAGGTGGAGTATAATGCAAATAATTGATAGGCTAGTAGGTGCCAACCTAGTTGGGATGTACTTGACCTATAGTGATGCAATTATTCTACCATCATTAATAATCTACGCCTATTTTATTTAATGATATAATTTTTTGTAATATTTTATTTAATTTTGAAATAAAAATTATTCATTCAATAAATGTCATATAATTAATTTAATATTGTAATATTGAAAGTTTCATTTTCATATATATAAAATTATTCATTTTGAAAGAAATTTTTTTTTACATAATTACATACCTTTTTAGTTATAAGTTCATAAATAAAAAAAACATAAATCATACATAATTAAATTTAAATATCACTATGAAACATAACCAAACAAAACATCTCATTAATCTTAACTAAAATACTCTAGTGTAAATTTTCTTTTATTTTTTATTCTTAATAAATAATCTTCATAGATAATGTATTTATCGTTCATTTTTTCCAAAAAAAAAAAAAACCCGACTAGGCTCGGCCTGCGGCCCTATTATGAGTGGGTCTGAGCTTGGGCCTAGGCCCCACTTTTCAATCCATGGGCAAGCCCTAACCCGACCACTAAAAAAACAGGAGCCAGTGAGGCCCGTTTGGGCCAACTCGAGCTCGAGCTTGAATGGGTTAGGCTGGGCCATTATTACATCTCTAATGCAGTGCCAGAACCACTTGGAGACTAAAAAGGTAGAAGAACTCTTTACTATGCAATACTATTTTATACAATAATAAATTCTTTCTATTTCCCCTGTCACACGTGCATATTTCTCATTCTTGTATTTTGTAAATAAAATGTACTATTACATAAAAAATAAAAAAAAATTCTTACAACAAAACAATAATTTAATGTACAGTTTATAGCTTTTAAATTTAATGTCATCAATTATCAACATTAAGTTTTAAATTAGATGTGACATTTTATTTTATTAATTATTTTAATCTTTTTTATCTTTATTAACTATTTTTATCAAAAATTTACGTCCTAGACCTAAATGTATATACTTGTTATATTATATCTTCTTGTTTGTCTAAGGTGACTACTTAAATGATAGAGTAAATCATTCTTTCAAATAAAGGCAAAACAAGTATAGACATAGCAGTGTAACGCCTAATTTTCCTATACTCATAGTCCAAAACAATTTTGGGTCTACAATGCACGAAAAGTCATAACTCTCAGCCTTTGCTTCTTAACCATTGGCATGACTTTTTTTTATACCTACGAACTTTATATGTTCACATTATATGTAATATCATAAAATACGACCCATCCATAATGATATAATATAAATTAAAATGTCTAAAAAATGCAGTAAACAAAATTAATAAGAATTTTGTTAATGTCTGCTCTTAACTATATGTTAAAAAGCTTAAATGTGCTGTAAATTGTATATTAAAGTAAGACATTTCCAATGCCATTATAACTAGTATCATTATATTTTAGTCACTCTAATAAACTAGTTATTACAATAATTGTTTTAACAAAAAATTTCAAAGCTAACTACATTTGAAAAGTTTTGGAAGACTCTTTAAACAGTTTGTGTATGTAGATAGCTAAAATAAAGTGTAACGTTGGAGTACATAGATAAAAAAAATAAAAATAAAATAAGTAAATAAATTAGACAAAATAAAGAATATAACCCATTTATATTTTAGCTAGTAAAACATGAAAATTATGGTTAGAGTTGCTCTGAGTGAAACAAAAAAATGTATAATCTTTTTAAGTTAACTTAATATGTGTCTTAAAAATAAATGTTATTGTGTTCAAATCGCAAGATATGAATTACCAATTGGCTTATTTTGACAATTAGGAAAAAGCCAACTTATTGGCATATTAGTTTATTTGAGTCACATTATCTCTCTATTTTTTTTACAAGTTTTTTTTAAAAAAATCTAAAAAATTTAAAGAGTTGACTTTTTTCTTAATTCCTAAAATAAACTTAAAAATTTCATTCATTTGAGCAGGGAAAGAAGAAATTTAAATAAATCAATAATAATAGACTCAATTGGGGCTTATCTAACACATTTCCTCCTGCCAGGAAGAAAAGAAAAAAAAAAAAAAAAATAGCAATAATATAAATGTAAACCTAAAAAGTCAAAGTTTATACGAAAAGATAACCTACTCGATGGTTTGACGTTTTTCACAAGGAATTAGAATGTGTTTGATTTATTGGGTGGTGAGGCAATAAAATATGTTACGTCAAGTCTCAACATCTTCAAAAAGAAAAAGAGATGGGGCACACAATTTGGTCACATTCAATAATGTGGCAAGAACAAGTCATAAATGCGTGCCTGAGGGAGCAATAATGTTCAATAATGGTGTACAATTTTTGTTCCTTTGAAAAATGATATTTTTATAGAACTTTAATAAAAAAAATTATTAGAATGATGTCATATGATATTTTTTAAAACATAAATTGATATAGGATTATTATTTTAAGGAAAATGTTTGGTGACCTGAATTTTTGTGGCTCAAATGATTCGAATGTGTCAAAATGACGTCATTTTACACCTAAACGTTTTGGATGTTTCGAGCCATTCGAACCATGATTTTTCGAACCACCAATCAGTGTTGTTATTTTAAAGTGATAAAATCAAGAAAAAAAGTGTATTTAAATGTGAATAACTCAAAATAATTATATTTTGACAGATGTGTAAACGAATCCGCTGTAACATAGTATACAACTCTCACTTCCTTTGACTTACATTTTCATGAAAGTGCAATACTTTGAATTATTTCAATTTAAATACATTTTTTTTTTTTAAAATCAAAACTTGTTACATGATTTTGTATTAAATTCTTGAATTATACTTTTTTTTCCCCTTTTGATAAAAGGAA
The DNA here is from genome assembly GCF_055761805.1 of Camellia sinensis. Classification (NCBI taxonomy): domain Eukaryota; kingdom Viridiplantae; phylum Streptophyta; class Magnoliopsida; order Ericales; family Theaceae; genus Camellia; species Camellia sinensis. Next base: position 71,210,492 of record NC_138972.1, read on the forward strand.
GAATTACTATTCATGAAGGTTTTTAAAAAATATTACACATTTGTGAAAATGCTTATGATTTTGATTATTAATATTTATCACATTTTTGTAAATACGATTTTTTTTTTTTTTTGACAATTACTGATGTGTAATTTTTCGATGTTAAAACAGTGTCCCCTATCCATTGTATTCACCAAACTCTATCATTGGTTATTTTATTGAAAAAAAAAAGCTATCATAAAATATAAATGAGTAAACACAATTCTTAAGCATTGGTTTAGGAAGTTGGGTTGGGATGAGTTGGAGCTAAAATAGTTAAAAAAAGATAAAATAAAATTTTTAATCTCAGTCTAAAAAATGTTACATTTAAATCATAATCATTTTATTTTTTTCTTCATAAAAGTAAAAAAAAACCAAAAAACTTATCTCAAACGAAATTTTTTAATTTCAAACTAAAATAATCAAAAAATTAAAATGTTAACCCACATGTCAAACGAAACCTAAGTCAAATTCTGACCAAGTTTCAGAGGTAATGAACCTTTTTCTCCCAAGCAAAAACGATGGGAGCTAAATACCACCTTGCTGAAGAGGTTGTCATCATATGGAATAATGCCCCCAAAAATCAGAATAAGTGGCAGAAATGACATTTTAGTAGCCTTGCCTTGAAAAAAAAAATACTAATTATTTGGATCATAAATTTGAATAAAAATTTGAAGAAAAAAGTGAAATGGACATTTTTCTCACCTTTTTTTTTTTAATTTCTATTTAAATTCATGATCCAAACATATCGTTAAAGTTGTAAAAAATTTACAGAGCTTTATATGTTTGACATGATTATACTATGCTTCCTAAGATTCAAATGGTGAGATTGTATAGATTTTATTAAGTATTTGATTTTAACCATCCGACCTTGAAATTTCGGAAGTAAGAATACTTTAGTATTTCCATACTACTGACATGTTGTCTAATTGGTTCATTGCAAAATGAGAAATGCCTACAATGATATGATAATTAAATTAAGCGTTACATAATTGAATTTGTAATAAACTAAAAATTAAAACATAAAATATTATGTCATTAAGCGTAAATGAAAAATCTTTTCCTTTACAAATTTGGATGTGAATTTTTAAAATAAAATGAACATGTGCAAATCACATAATCAACTACAAGATCCACCACTAACTAATCTTCCTTTCATACTCCAGCAACTATCAACATAATTGTATTCCATCACAACCACCTCTCTTTATCATTATATAATTTATACATAATCTCGGTTTTTTTCACGTCTCTCTCTTACTATATCTCTTATGCCTATTTGTCTCTCTATAATAATGTACGAGGGCGAAATATCCTCTATTCTCCGTATTCCTTGAACTCAAGCTCTGCGTAATGTCGCCTAGTCTGAAAACAGAAAGACGGTGAGCTTCCCGGCGGTGTGTTGCCGGATAGTTCCTCCGACGATCAAGTTAGACCACTTGAAGAAGAAGAAGAAGAGAGCACTTTTTAGAAAGAGAGAGAATTGTTCCGATTGCTTACCTCCAACGTCCCCCATTCATACTTTTTCTAGGCTGGTCATGCAGCCTCAGGGATTGTGCACGCACTACCTCAGCTGTTCTTCCCAGGACAGGTGACAGTGCTCCCCTCTCACTACCTTACGCGTGTAAAGGTCGAAACCTCCAAACAGCAGGTGTGGAACTGCCAAACGGTATTGACGCATGCTAGGAGTGAATTTCCCCTCCATCATACCATTGGTGCAGGTGGCACGCTCAACCAGGATATCATGACCGATCTATCCCTTGGGAAAGAAGCAACACCATGACCGTGATGGCCGAACTATAAGAAGTCGGTCCATCCGGACTGACTAGCCGTGAGGCGTGCCGGCTTGCATCCCGGTCGAAATTCATTCCGGGCTGTGCTTGGCTCGGTCTTGATGCACCACTGCGGATCCAACCGAGTACTGGGGCGAATCACAGCCTGACTGGGCGCATGCATGTCTTCGCACTCTGGTCAGCGACATAGCTCGGCCAAACATGACAGCCCGAGAGGCCGTGTAGATTTGGTTCGGCGCCTTAGCCCGGCGCAAATCTCCCTCTCAAATAACAACCACCACACAACTCTATTTTTATCTTTTTCTCATGTTAGGTTTTATTCTTGGCAATCCCGTTTGACAAAACTCCTTTGAGTTGTAATTTTATTCGCTTTTTTATTTCAGTGAGGCTATGAGTTGTTAGATGCGAATCCAACCCGAATTGTGCCTTTCAGAGAAGTTTGTGATGATAAAGCTTTCAAGACTGCCACTTCGCTGATTATGACGGGGATCGAGCAAAATGCAAAAATGCATTCAAAATTGCCTGTCCGCTCGAGCGAACATACCCGCGCTCGAGCGGAGAATCCCTGGTTCCAGCAGTTTTGGTCGCCTGCAAAAATACTGAGATGTGTGATTTCGCGCTCGAGCGGGATTTCTGGCGCTCGAGCGGACCTCTGTTATATCACGCGCAGATTTTACTGAATACGCTCGAGCGGGCTGTTGGACGCTCGAGCGGAGATCGCGGGACAGATTCTATAAATTCGCGTGTTGGGTCAGATTTTAGGATTATTGCTCCAGATCTTTTTTTTGGTTTCTAGGGTTTATATCTGGGGATACTTTGTGAGTTTTCTTTGATGTTTTATTGAGTATTCAACTCATGTTCTAAAGAGAGTACATCAAATGTTGTGTTTTGTTCTACAAAAGAGAGTGTTGTTCTTCAGTTGTGTATTCTGAAGAATTCGAGCCTGAAGCTGTGGTGGAATCCAGAGTGGCTCATCAGAAAGACAATTCCGTGGTGAAGATGGGGTTGGAAGAGGCACATAGAGGTTGGTTCAATTTGGCGTTGTGGATTCGCTAGGTAATTGAGAGTATACCTGTGTAATTCCTTTAATTCTTCTTAGTGGATTGTCTTGTGGCTGTTGCCCGTGGTTTTTTTTTATCACAGTTGGAGGTGTCCAATTGTGGTTTTTTCTACGTTAAATCATTGTGTCTCGTTGTCTTGATTGTTTGATTGAGATTATTATATTCTGCTTAAAATTGATATATAATCACAAATCAACATCTAGGGGATTTCTAGATTTTTCATCTCATATTCCTCTACTATGTCTCTTTAATAAAAGTCAAGTCATAGAAGTCCTCATTATCTTTGTTATGTCTCTTTAGAGTGGTCATGGCTACTAAATTCTGACTCCAATCGTAAAAATTTAAAAATAATTTTTAAGGCTTTAAATTTGAGTTATTTTAAGGAGTTATTGAAAGTTTGTCGAATTATTAATTTTAGAGTTAAATAAGGTGTACGCAAGTTAGTCCAAATATTTTATTGTCAAAAAATTTTTACAACTATTTTAAATTTAGGCCAATCAAACATAAATTGCAAAATTAATGAGCATATTTGATACAAACAAAGTTACAGAGATCAAATCAGCCAAAGGGAGAAGTTATATCAGCCACAAATTAGTTTATTTATGTTTATTTTATCATGGGGCCATTTTCTTTACAATCATGATGATTGTTATCATTTTTTTTTTTTTTTGATTTAATGATTTTATCAACAGTGGCGGGATAAAGAAATTAAGGTAGATGGGGCACTTTATAATTTTAATTTTTTTTGGTGATCAACAAAAAAATAATAATAATTTTATAAGTTAAATTTAAGCATAAAAATTTAATTATTTATTATTAATAGCAACTAATCAAAATTTTATATTACTGTGGAATAACTCGGACACAATAGTAATGTAAATATACAATTTTAGCATAAAAAATTACAAATTAAAATTCTTAATTTTAGAAAATAGAAGCAAATCATTATAAAATTTCTATAATTTTTATTTGATAGAAAAATATTAGAGAGATAGTATTGATTATAAAAATGTGTTTTGAATATGTGGTGTTGATGACATGGTGCTTTACATATAAGAAATCGCAACTCACACTAAGTGATTCACCTATTATCTTCCAATTACCTAACAATAATGAGTTACTATGTTCCATTCATAAAATTTGACACTATATTATTAATTTAGACCACCACATAAATAACACCACTTGACACTCCAATAGTACTAAATAAACTACATATTGTGTGTGAACAATGCAACACACAAAAAAAAAAGAAAAAGAAAAAGAAAAAATCATCAAAACTGAGGGGGGCACGTGACCCCCTCGACCTGCTGTGGCTCCGCCACTGGTTATCAATTTGGATATAAAAAAAAGGATCAATAGGGTAAAATTATTGCCGCTCAAATTGTAGGGATCAAATTAACATAATAGATAAATTATATATTATATAATTTTTTTCAAAATTATATAAGCTTGACGAAGTATTTCTTTTATAATAATGGTCACATAATAAGTCATATTATTTATAATATGGTATAATGTGCCCTGCTATAACAGTGCAATTCAGATGAGTTTGGTTGTCAAAAAGCTTGCTAGACTCAACCCGAATAGTATTGAGAGTTGCCCAAGACGGCTTAGAAATTGACCACAAAACCTAAATTCCTCTTCCCAATTGAATTCAACAAATAGTTTTCGACTTTTTTGGTTGGTAAATTTTTTGGGCTATCATCTTTTGGGCTTTCTGCTGATTTTTAATTTTTTGATAGTTTTCTTTGCAAATATCCACAGCCAACAACCAAAGAGATTTCCATTGGTGCATGAAGGCAAAGAATCTAGTTTTTGGGCTTGAAAAACCCAAACCAAGCAAATAGATTGGATTGTAAAAGCCCACCATGCAACGAATGACCCACCTTCCTGATAGACTTCAAGTTGGATCGAGGTCCCGTGACCCACTAATTGATTAGAGGGGAACATACTGATAGATTCCATACACAAAGTTCAAAACTCATCTAATCCCAAAATAAAACACTTGCATCAATTAGTCTTGCATATTTTTAATTGTTACTAAAAAATTCTTTTTTTAAAAAAAATAATTAAAAAACGACGCTAAATCCCATCACTGTTGAACTTTCGTCAGACGATCACCGAAGACACATCGGAATGTTTAACATCATTCAGAAGTCACCGGAATATCACCGAAAATTCATGCAGAGTACCACTAGAGTGTTTAGAACGTCACCGGAAGTCGCTGGAATGTCTAGAACGTTCACTGGATATCAGGAACATTGCCGGAGACTCACCGGAATGTCCAGAATAATGCCCCAAAAAAATAAAAAATAAATAGGAAAGTTAGAGCGAAAAAACATAAAAAAATGTGCTAAATGTTGATATACTAAAAGGGAAAAAAAACATAACAACAACAAATAGTAACAATGAGAAAAACATATGTTATTTTTAATTTTTGTAGGGTTTAATTAAATGATCTCCAATATTGATCAAATTGAAAAACAAGCATTGAAATTTTAAAATATTACAGTTTCAAAGCATGATTCTACTAAGTATTTATCCTTATTAATCAAACTAAAAAACATGTTATGACACTGAAAATTTTTACAGTTTTAAAGAATGTTATGAAATTGTAAAATTTTATAACTCTAAAGAATGTCAAAATTTTACAGTTTTAAAGTATGATTCATTTCAGCACCAATAAAACTGAAACTGAAACTATAAAATGTTACATTTTTCACCGTTTGTAATTAAAACTCGAAAACAACTTATTCAGCACTTGAAAATTTTCTCTATTAAAATAGTAAAAATAAAAGTGTGTGGTGGAGAAAAATTAAAAAAACTGAGAGATTAAAAGAAAGAGACAAATATAAAGAGAGAACTGTATTCTGATAATTATTTTTTATTTAGATCTAACTAAATCTAACATAGATCTATCATGTTCTTCGTCGTCGGTGAGCACGAAGTAAGAAGTCAGTACTCGGTGGTTGTCGATGAACCCCAACAAATGGTGGTCGCCGATCGCCGGTGACTATAGATCATAAAGAGAAAGAAAAGAAGGAAGGTGTGGTCATGGTCGTGATCGTCGCCGGATGTGAAAGAATGAGAGATTTAAAAAAAAAAAGGTGCAAAGAAAGTAGAGAAGAAAAATACGCATAGAATTTTTGAGTCTATCCAAAAGGTTTTGGAATTAAACAGAACACACACTTTTCAAAAAGAACTTGTGGATAATTTATCCTTGATTAGACAACGTTGTCGGAAAACTATCAAAATAGCTCAAAATTTAAACTCAACAAGAAGCCAAAAAAAAAAAAAAAAAAAAAACCCCAAGAGAATTCAATTTTCAATCCTATTTTAGACATGAATTGTCCACACTAAATCTACATTTGCAGTACGATTCATCTCTTGTTAGTATGATTTGTCAATTTCAATACATGTACAGGAGAATCATTGTATAACTATAAATTTCAAATCACAGAAAAAGAATATATAAATCTAATATAAACTTTTATTAAACGAATGATTCTAAAAAACTTATACAAATATGATCCAAATCAAAACAAATTCAAAAACATTACATCATTCTAATTACTTGGTTAGAGTTTCATATCAATCTTTTAGAGAGTCTAGTTAATCATGTCAAGGATGGATTCCATATGGTTGTGAAAGAACATCATGGAATTTCTTCCAAAATCACCTTCTTCACTTCCGTAGTCATTTCTCCATTGTTGAACAATCCTATTCTCGAGTTTGGAAGTCCTATAAATGCTTTCCTTTCAGTCTTAGTTGTTTTAGGTTACGAATCTACGTTGTAAAAAAATGCTAATATTTTAACGAATTACATATTGAAATACATATTCTAAAACATGGTACACTTTTGTTCTAAAGCGATAAATTCAATGATTTGAAATAATCTCAATTTTTTTTTAATATATTTCCTTAAAAGAAGAAAAAATCAAATATAATGAACCAAAATTTAAGGTAAATTAAATTTTGACAAGATAAAACATTAAAAGTTGGCCACAATCCTCATAAAAATGTTTTGTTACGTGGGAAAAACTACATTTTATTAGATGCCTAATAGTAATAATAATAAAAAAATTATGTAGATTTATCTTAAATTCTTATATGTAATATGTATACAAGTCTATCTTTATTATACGACATTTTAGAATATATGACATACCACGTTCCTATCCCACGTAACATAATTCATGTTTCTCTAATGCATTAGGCTTTCCTAGAACTTTTGTTCGTCCGAAGCAATTCTCTGGAGCACATCTTGGCAACTTTGCACTTCTCTTAGTTCTTGCCCATTTATTTTTCTTTTTATTTTTATTTTTATCATCAACGCTTAATTGAATCACATAACATGAAAAAACCCATTACGAAGCCAAGTAATATAGGATAAAGGAATAAAAATGAATCTTAAAAAACCTTAATATGTAACATTCTGACTCCGATCAGAAATTTCATATGAAAATTCTTTTCTGGTGATAAAACTCATTCCGTTGCAATCCAAACAATGAATCTACACGTCCTATTTTAAGGAGTAACACTTTTAACTATAAACTTATTACGAAAAAGTCAATTATTCTCTTTATTTTTTAATTTTTTTTGGTTGTAAAATATCAAAAAATTACTAAAAAAATCAATCTGAAATCAGCTCTCAATCTCAATTCCATTAATTTAGTTAATTTTTATTTATTTTTAATACCAAAACGTTTTGTGCTTTTTTTTTTTAAATGAAAGATTTTCAAACCTTAACTACGAATTTTTGGGTCCATTTCCACCGTATTGCAAATTTACGGAAGACTTTTCCATTGTTTTTAATTTTTAATTAAGTTTTTTAATTTTTAATTTTTGTTACATTCAAGTCCAGTGTGTTGCACATGGAACATCAAGACACGGCACCCGCTTTGTTCCTTGGTGGGTTGCCTGGCTACTTCCCACAAACTTTCCACATTCTACCATATTGGCCTATTTTTGGGAGGTGAAAATTCACATAATGTTAATAAATAAATAAATTTGACCATGATTGAGAGTGCCAAACTTCTACGTTCTCTACCATAGTGGAAAACACTCACCCTAGCTTTTGATGATTATAATAAAGTTGAATATTATAAAGGGTTTTTGTTAACATGTGTTCTTAAGACGCGTGATAAGAAAATGTAAAAGTATTACACAATTTTTTTTTTTTTTTATTATCGTCACTTTCATGTATAATGTACAAACAGATAAATATCTTAACATGTGTCCTAAAAATACACGTTAACAAATCCTATTATAAGTAACCCGAAGAGCAGACGTGATCCCTAATTTAGATTTTATTAAAGAGTCAAGAGTGGTACAATAAAATGCAAAAATGCTTTGTAGCTTTTTCCTTAACATGAGACCAAACACACACATATATATAGTGATAATTCTATGAGGTGTATATAATATACTTCAGTTACAATATTTGTGATTTTAGATTAGAATTTAGTGTGGTGTTAGTTATAACTTGGTTACAGAGGGTCGGCTTTGAGATTTACAGAGTCTTAGGCAGACTTTGAAAGTGAAATCCCATATATATATATTATAAAAAATTTATAGATAAAATAATAATTATCAATAAATATTTTATTGGTTAGTAGTCACAAAAAATTTCTTACACTTGTAATCATTAATATTTATTTTCATATATTAAGATACGAGGAAATCATTACAAAGATTCAAAAAAGATAAAATATAGTATTGTTATTTTATAGTTTATGAATAATCAAGACATAATCCATTGATATTTGATGATGAAATGATTATTTGATAGCAAAACACAAATTATTGAAAAAAATTACAGAAAAAATTAAGGTAAAATTATTCAATTAAATTATGACAAGGGAGAGTGCAAACAAAAGTAAGGGAAAAAATTAGGGTAAAATTATATAATTAAAATATGATAAAAAGAGGGCAAAAAAATTAAGATAAAGTTATTTATTTTATTAAAATCTTAACATGAGACTATTTGGATTCATTATATAATATATATTTAAATATATTTTAATTTATTTAGATTAATTATATAAAATTTTAATTGGGGCTAATAATGATTAAATAAAAAATGGGGCAAATTCAAAATTCATCTAATCCCAAAACAAAACACTTGTACCAATTAGTCTTACATATTTTTTAATTGTTATCAAAAAAATCTTTTTACTTTTAATTTTTTTTTTTATAATTATAAAAACACTGCAATATCTCGTTGTAACGTCCCGAAAAATTGGGCAGGGTATATTTATTTATACAACAAATCCACTTGACAGACAAACATATATATATATATATATATACAGCTAACTGTTCCATACACCCATTTTCATTTAATCTCAAATGCCAAATACATCATGTTCACATCTCAATGCCTTAGTTCCAATCCCAAGCATGTATTTTACAACAAGTATGAAATGGAAGCCAAACAGATAATAACTGACCTATAGGCTTACAAATTTATCTAAGAACATTCTTGGTAACACAAAATGGAGTTTCAATTCAACGCAAATACAGCCCTGGGCTTACATTCAATAAATAATCATAAAACAAAAATGGAGCCTCAGCTCCGAGTCCTCCCAAGTCAGTGCCTTGGCAGAGGCATAACACCTGTACCTGAAATGGTTTCCCTTATAGGGTGAGCCACAACCCAATAGAGATATACTACACAACATATGGACCATGACAAGACTAAAGAGGAGTATGCTCATGCTATGCTCATGATAAAACAGTTGATCTCCCTTTTTATAAAGTATACAATGCTGAGATGCAACAACAGATATAAGACCATTTCCATTTTAAACCATATCTGTTACATGAATACAGGCTCTGTGAATCTCTAGGTGAGTGTCTGCAAGTAGTCCCTAATGCACTACCACTGTCATTTTTACCAGTAAACTGGAAGGCTCGATACCTAATCGCGTGGTTCTGCACCCCCTACCCAGATTCACCAAGGATTTATCTTTTTGCAAATAGATACATTTCCAAAAATTTCTCAAAAACAGATACATTTTGTCACACCCTATATTTTATTACTCAGAAAACATTACCAATATTCATTAATTAACTCCAATTTATAAATGACAATTCATCCTTTGATGAAATGATGAATAATAAAATACAAATGTTCCCTCTCGTTATACAACAGTGACATTTTCATACAAATAAAAGAAATGCCTTGAGGCTTACAATAAAGAAAGGACACTACTCTTTACAAAAAAAATAGCACTCAGCCAAACAAACAAATGAAGTAGTACAATCCATCACTACATTACACTTATGAAATGGTAAAACCCATTGTTTGGTTTTCAAATCCGAAAAGCATTCCTTGTACACGTGTACAAGTAGGGGGTAAGTAACCACTAGCTCACCAAACAATCTCATATTAAAACATTAGAAGATATGCGGGTACAAAGATACTCATAGATATACGTGAAATCATATCATGTCAAAACCATATGATTCTATTACAAAATCTCTTAAATCTAATTTATTTAATAATCCATAACTAGTTAACTTAAATAAATAAGCATGTCTCAAATGCAACATGATATCCTTTTCAATTCATTCAATTACCCATTTGTCAATTGAATCAAATAATTAAACAATTCATAAAGACATCTAACCAAGCATTAAATACATTTTATACAGTCTTATGAGATGAATGCATATGCCATGTTATGCTCAAAATATTTTTCTCATCTTTTAAAAATCTTATGCACAATGCCAATTTGAAAACACATTAATCCAACAATTTCAATAAAATTCCAAGGTAGTAAATACGACTCAGGTAATCCATAGGCTGGTGTTTGCAAATAGGCATATTGAGCACTACCAAATCCCCACTTTGCCGGCCTCTCACCGGAAGGGCAGTGGTACTTCCTCCGTGCGTGTTTTCAGTCTTTCATCTCGGACACTCAGGCCAACTTAACCAACATCAAACTACACGCCCTATCTGGACTTACCAACGTATTTACCCAAAACAAATCAAAATGATTTTTGTTTCACCAAAAACAATTCCTTTCTCAAAACAATAGTTTTCAGGAGCAATACAAAACCCATAATAACAATGAAATGGAATGGCAATGCAATATGTAACAATGCATTAGAATAGTTCCAATTTCAATTCCACCACACGATGCTCCATTATGATCAAATTTTATATCTCTATCAATGTAATATCATAATACAATCCCAAAAGATAATCCAACAATACCCATATTCATATAGTCTCCACAAGTTAATCAACTACACTAGTTTTTATTTCACAATCACGTCTAGTAACCTCCCAAGGTCCATTTCTAACCGTTTCGATTTTATTCTAACAGATACATTAAGCAAAATAGTACCGTTAATGCCCAACAAAACATCATTTTCTTTCCAAACTCATTCTCCAAGCATTATTCAACTATGACATCCTATTTTTATCAAAAGCCCAAAAGTTAAACGTAATTTCTTTATTTTCTTTAAAAATGCTCTTTTGATCGCAAATCGGTAAAAATTTCAAAACCGATCGAGTCGAAGTCTGTTTTTGTTCAAATTTAAAACATAGCTCTTTCATAACCTTATAAACATATTCTAAGTTTACACTTTTGTAATTTGGGCAGCAACTCTTTATTTTTCTCAAAATTTCTCTTTTAAGAAAATAAATCACAAATTTTCTAAAAATTCTAATTAAATTATATACAACTCTAAGCTCCATATAATCAAGTAAAAGTGCATAAAGAAGTGTAGAAAAAATCCATACATCAAGCCAAGAAGCTTTCAAATTTTTTTGGCAACAGAAATTAAATCAGTTCGAAGCCAAACGACGCCTTTTCCACCCTCTACGTTTTGATCCAAAGCACTAGGGGTAAAAAATGACTTACACTAGATCAAACCCATGAAAAATCAACTTGGAACCCCTTTTTTCTTTCCTCACGGCAAGAACTCCAAAAGTTGAAGAAAAAGTCTAAACAAATATATATATATATATCAATTTAAAAATATCTAACCAGAACAAATATCTAACCATATATATATATACACCTATATATATATATATATATATCAATTAAAAATACATTTTAACATCTTTAATGACAAAAGTAAATATAATAGTTTCTCACCACAAAATATATTTTGTTTAATGGTATACACCATAAATATTCACAACTCTTTTATGGTAATCAAATAATAATAATAAAACCACAACAATATTACATGGTTACTAACGGGTCACGATTCAATCAATTGGGTCCAAAATGAATGGAATTTAATAATTTAAAATAAATCTCCAACTGAGATTAAAGTATAAATTCAATTTGATTCAACTCGTTATCCCACCTCCGCCAGATTTCCATCAAACGGTTACCAGAGATTTGCTGGAATTTTTCAACATCATCGGAAAGTTGCCGAAGTATCATTGGAAGTTCGCCAGAGTGTTTTGAATGTCACTGGTAGTCGCTGGAATGTTTAGAATGTTCATTGAACGTCAAGAACATCATTGAAGACCCATCGGAATGTCCAGAATATTACTAGAAAAAACAGAAGAAACAATGGAGAAATTATAGTGAAAAAACATATCAAAATGTGCTAAATATGTATAAAAAAAAAAAAAAACCAACAACAACAAACAATAATGGAAAAAAGTATATATATATTTTTAATTTTTGTAGGGTTTAAGAAAATAATTTTCAATATTGATCAAACTGAAAAGTAAGTTTTGAAACTGTAAAATGTTATAGTTTCAAAACATGATTCTATTGAGCATTTATCCTTATTAATCAAACTGAAAAACATGTTATGAAATTCAAAATTTTACAGTTTTAAAGAATGTCATGAAACTGTAAAATTTTACAGTTTTAAAACATGATTCATTTCAATACCCAAAAAATTGAAACTGTAAAATTTTACAGTTTTCACTGCCTGTAACTAAAACTTAAAAACAATTTGTTCAGAATTTGAAAATTTTCTCCATTAAAATAGGAAAATAGAAGTGTGTAACAGAAAAAATGTAGAAAAATTGATAAATTGAATGAGAGAAACAGATATAGAGAGAATATTGTACTCCGGTAACTATTTTTGGTTTAGATCTAGTCAGATCTCATGTAGATTTACTCATCTTTTTTGCTGAAAACTTGTCTCTTTTGCCGTCGGCGAGGGTGAAGGAATGTAACACCTCCAAAATATAACACAAATACATCCGCAAATATATAGATGATAGCATATATCAAAGTCTCAGTCCTTTCATTACACGAGATTAAAGGTATAAAAGAGTTTAATATGAATAATTTCCCTATGGGCTTACATCTTGCCAAGTCTTAACTTGTTTACAACAAAAGTGAGCTTTGCTCTTTACATATTTAGCCCTAGGCTATACAAAATAAAAACATGACAAAACATGAAGCTCTTGCTTCCCAAAGATCACTCCCATGCTATTGCCTTGGAGGAGGCATGCCATCATTACCTGAAAATGTTATTCCCAACTAGGGTGAGCCATAACCTAGTAGAAATATAGCGATTCCGGTTTTGACCCGACCTTTATTATATTCCAAACTCAGGTTTCGTGGTTAAATATAGCATCCATGTCTTGTTTTCCTCCTTTAACTCTTTGAATTTGAGCTTTGGAATATGTTAGGCGGGTTTGGAACAGGTTGGTTGTTAGTTGGTCTGGATTGTTGTTGCCCAGATTTTAGCTTCTTCGCTCTAGCGAGGCTTTTTGCGCTCGAGCGAGCATTGTGAAATTTACTTCTTCGCTTGAGCGAGATTTCTTGCGCTCGAGCGAGTTGTGAGTGTTCTCAGTATTTTTCCCCAGATATAGAATTTCTGGAAAGGTTAAGTTCTTGGCTCGAGTGAGGCTTCTTGCGCTCAAGCGACAGTGTGCGTCTGTAAAACTTCTGAAGGTATGTCTTCTGTGCTCGAGCGATGCTTCTTGCGCTCAAGCGAGGTCACTAATTGTGTTTGGTCGCTCCAGCGACAACTCCTTCGCTCAAGCGAGCCTCGCGTATATTAGTTCGCAGCAGCTCATTTTTATATAGAATTTTTGTATCTTTTCATCCCAAAACCCTAAATCGGCTCCTTGTGATGACCGATTTCATTGTGTGTTGTTTCTTTTTTTCCTCTTTAAGTCTGTGGTGTTCGAGAGTTTTCTTTCAAATTTCGGTCCTTATCTAACTCTGGGTTGAGCGTCACTTGTTTCGGAGGGTGCACGGCCGAGTCCGGAGTGTCCGGGGGTGAACTAGAAAAATTCTGGGCTGGAGGGCCAGGGCTGCATGTGCGGGGCCTTGGACAACACGTGTGGGGCCTTGGACAACACGTGTGAGGCATGGGGCCGCACGTGCGGGGAAGGGTGAGTTGGGAGGGTTGCACACTGCATTATATGCAGGTACGAGATTGAAATGGGGATAGCACTGGCTTGTCTACTATCAGATCCTCCGATCGTACATGAGTGCTTAGGGGATAATCTCTCGGTGTCTATGATTGGAAATGAAATGGCTGCGAGCCTATCTTCAAGTATTTTGGATGCATTCGTTGCACCCTCTCTCGTCTGGCAATACGAGGAGGGATTCTTATCGAACAATACCGGGTCAGGTAGTGAGCTGGAATCTGATTCCACCGAGTCTTGTGAGTCGGAATCAGGTTCCAGCTCGTCTGAGTCTGAGTCCGGTATTCCCGGAAGTGATAACCCGGATGCCACAGTCTTGTCCAGGTCGTCTTTTTCTTTCTCTTTTGAGTTTGTTGTAATAGAGGAATCAGATGGACTGGATGAAGTACTTAATGAGAATTGTGCGGCTGTGGCCTTCGATTACTTTTCTGTACCCTTGATTTATTGCATTAATTTAGACTTTCAAAACTTCGATGAAAACGATGAGGAAGAAATTCTTCCGATTTTGAAATATTTGCTAGAACAAGAGCAGGAGAGGTTTGTAAAACCGCTATGAAATCACCCAAATTAATGTCGGTACTGAGAAGGACCCGCGACTTGTCCAGATCGGGTCCACATTGTCTTCGGAGGAGCGCAAGCGCTTAGTCGCTTTATTAAAAGATTTCAAAGATGTTTTCGAGTGCTCCTACGAAGACATGTCTGGAATCGATCCTGAGATTGTACAGCACCGGATCCCTCTTGACCCAGAGGCCCGACCCGTCAAACAGAAACTCAGAAGGATCCGCCTAGACTAGGCTATCAAGATCAAAGAAGAGGTCACCAAGCAAATTGACGCAGGGTTCTTGCTGGTATCTGAATACCCAACTTGGTTGGCCAATATAGTTCCAATGTCGAAGAAGGATGGCAGAATTCGGGTATGTGTGGATTTCAGAGATTTGAACAAAGCCAGTCCGAAGGCTGACTTTCCTTTTCCGCATATCAACGAATTAGTGGACTTCACAGCAGGGCATGCATTGCTCTCATTTATGGATGGCTTTTCAAGTTACAACCAAATTGTAATGGCACCCGAAGACCGGGAGAAGACTACTTTTACCACCCGGTGGGGGACCTATTGTTATAGGGTGATGCCGTTTGGGTTGAAGAATGCTGGAGCTACATATCAACGGGTTACGACCACGATATTGCACGACATGATCCACAAAGAGGTTGAGGTGTACGTAGATGGCATGATTGTCAAGTCCAAAGAAAGAGAGGGCCACTACACCACCTTGCAAAAGTTCTTCCAAAGGATCAGGGAATTTTGGTTGCGGCTGAATCCTCAGAAGTGTACATTTGGTGTTACAGCAGGGAAGATGTTGGGGTTCTTGATTACACAGAGAGGTATCAAAGTCGACCCTTCCAAAATCAAGGCCATCTTAGAAATGCCACCACCGAGGACTGAAAAGGAGGTGCGAGGCTTTCTGGGTAAAGTGCAATTCACAAGACGGTTTATTGCTAAATTAACCTTGACTTGTGAACCACTCTTTGGTCTCCTGAAGAAAGGAACGAAGTTCCAATGGAACGGTCGATGCCAAGCTGCTTTTGAACAGATCAAGCAATACTTACGGAACCCACTCGTGTTGTCACCGCCTGAGCCGGGGAAACCGTTGATTTTGTATCTTTCAGTGACTGAAACTACAATGGGCTGCATGCTGGCACAAGAGTCTGAGGACAAAGTGGAGAGGGCTATCTACTATCTAAGTAAGAAAATGCTGGATTACGAGACCCGCTACACTTCGCTAGAGAATGCTTGTCTGGCCTTGGTATGGGCTACCAGGAAGCTGCGGCACTGCCTGTTAGCTCACTCCATAATACTGGTTTCAAGATTAGATCCCATCAAATATCTCTTCGAGAAACCGACACTTACGGGTAGGCTAGCCCATTGGTTGCTTCTGCTTTCCGAATTCGATCTGAAATATGTGACGCGCCAGTCAGTAAAGGGAAGAGCGGTAGCGGAGTTCCTAGCCGATCACCCCGTGGAAGTGGATGAAGCAGTTGAGTACCTATTTCCAGATGAGGCCACTCTGCATGTCGAAGACGAGTTTTGGACGATGTACTTTGACGGAGCGTCAAACCAATATGGGTATGGGATAGGGGTATTGCTGATAGCGCCCGACAATGCCGCATAGCCCTAGCATTCAAACTCCGTTTCAAAGTCTCGAACAATGAGGCAGAGTACGAGGCATGCATTGCCGGTTTAGAAGTCACCCTATAACTAGGGGCAAGACGGCTGGACGTTATCGGGGACTCGAACCTTGTTGTATCTCAAGCTAAACGAGATTGGAAAGTCAAAGAAGAAAAGATGAGAATCTACCACCAGACCTTGGACTTGCTGATTCCTCAGTTTGAGAAGCTGAACTTCGCTCATCTGTTACAAGAGAACAACAGGTTCGCAGATTCACTAGCAACTCTGTCTTCTATGATAGACATCCTTTTTGGAGTCCGGATGCGTCCAATCATCATTGACCAGAAATTTGTGCCAACCCACGAGTTGATTGCTGCCATAGATGAGGTTCAAGATGAGAACCCCTGGTACTACGATGTCTGGAACTTCTTGGAAAAAGAGGCATATCCACCAGGGGCAAATACCAAGGATAAAAGGGCAATTCGAAGAATGGCTGCTCAGTTCATCATCTGCGGGGGTAAACTGTACAAGAGAGGTCATCTCGGGATGTATAAGCTGTGTGTTGATGCTGAAGAATCGAAGCGCCTGATAGAGGCCATCCATGGAGGAGAGTGCGGAGCGCACATGAACGGGGTGATGTTAGCCCAGAAAATCCTTAGACAGGGTTACTACTGGTCCACTATGGAGGAGGATTGTATTAGCTTTGTCTGGCGATGCCACAAATGTCAAATGCATGCAAACCTCATGAACATTCCGCCATTGAAGCTGTACAACATGACTTCGCCGTGGCCATTTTCAGTTTGGGAAATTGATGTGATCGTGGCTGTCACGTCTAATGGGCATGAGTTCATTTTGGTAGCGATAAACTACTTCATAAAGTGGGTTGAGGCCCAGTCATATGCGGTGTTGAAAGCTTTGCATGTCGCTAAGTTCATCAGGAACAACATCATCTGTCACTACGGGGTCCCGAACGAGATCATTTCAGATAATGGTTCCCACTTCAAGAAGGAGGTGATCGACTTGTTAGAGAAGTACAACGTGGCTTTTCGTAAGTCATCTACATATCGGCCGCAGACCAACGGAGCAGTTGAGGCCGCCAACAAGAACATCAAGCATATTCTGCAGAAGATAGTGGAAACCTACCGGGACTGGCCAGATAAGTTGCCATTCGCTCTGTGGGGCTACCAAACTTCAATTCGAACTTCTACTAGGGCGACTCCGTATTCCTTGGTTTATGGGATGGAGGCTGTTCTCCCTATCAAAGTTGAGGTTCCGTCATTACGGGTACTGGCTGAATGTCAGATAGTTGAGGCAGATTGGCAGCAGAGCAGGTTCAAAGAACTCATACTGTTTGACGAGAGAAGGTTGAAAGCACTGTACTATGTTCGGGGTTATCAACGAAGAATTGTCAGGGTTTTCAACAGGAAGGTTAAGTCCAGGAATTTGAAGGAAAGGGATCTAGTGCTCAAAGACAACCGAGCTCCCATTCACAACCCTAGGGGCAAGTTCAGACCCAATTGGACTGGTCCTTATATCATCAAGTCTATCTGGTTGGGCGGAGCTGTCGTTCTGATGGACCTAGATGGCCTAGAGTTCTCCCAACCGATCAACATGGACAAGTTGAAGAAATATTTTTCCTAAGAGGTTCGCTAGGCCGAAAACCTAAAAGGGCGACCTAGGCAAAAGTTAGAGCACAGAAAATTTGAAATTATAAAAACTGAGCTCGTTAGGTTGAAAACCCGCAAAGGGCAAACTTGGCAAAAGTTAGAGCGCAAAAGAAGAGTGTTAATGCACGAGTGAACCTGAGCTGAACTACGTAAGGCTTGATTCCCATCTTTGGGATACGTAGGCAACTTCATCCTGAAGTCCAGCCATAAACACTTCCCCGATCAACTTTGTCCATGTGATTATGTTTGGTCATCTTTGTCTATTCAGCATTCAAAAGCTCAATTGTGATCTCCAGTGCAGTGCTATTCAGACTAGGGGCAACTTTCCAATTGTTGGGATCCGGGGTTGTATATCTCAGAGATAGATCTCAGGCGTGTCCAGTTCTGATCCATATCGAAAATGGTTTTGAAAAGTTTTAATAAAAGTTGATTTTGTTCAAATTAATCTTTTTACAACTTAGACCATTTTTGGACCAAACGGAAAATTTTTAGTACTCACAACCTTCAATTTCATTGATTTCAATACAGAGTTCTCCTACTCTTGAATACAAAATTGAAGTTGCTTTTCATTACATTCATAAAGAAAACTTGAAAGTTTTGATTAAAGCAAATAAATTCGGGGCATAAGTCAGGTGTCCCTACGTCCCCTCCCAGAGCTGGTCAAAGCCTCTGATGCCAAGCTGGGCCCAATCTGTGCCTCTTCATTGAGCCAATCTATGCACTCATTAGAGAGGGTGCAACTGAAAGTGGGAGCAGGGGCCAGAAGCTCTCTCGTCCTCCATGCTGTGGCATACCGAGCTAGCTGCATGCCTCGGACCGCAAATGTAGCAGGGTATTCAATACCCTTCTCTGGGCAAGTCTGATCATGTCCAAACTAGCGCCGGAACCAGAACGGAAAGTAAAACACGCAGTGTGTCAAACCAATCAATTGGATCCCAGGCTGGCGAGTCATGCTATAGCTCATCGCCGGTAGATTGAGCCAAAGGCAGCGCCAAGCAATGCGATCTGCGGACAAACTGCACATCCAGTCATACCACCATTCCTCATCCGGAGCATCGACTAGACGTCGCTGGGAAGAATAGCTGCAAGCTGAATATACCGGACATCAGTCCACCACTCTCAATTTGTCCATCAACCATACCTGGGGAGGGATGAAAAATGAGAGATTAAAGAATAAAGAGGTGTATGTTGAGAGAAAAAGTGAGTAAAGGGTTTTAAGAGAAAAAAACTGAGCCAGAGGGCCGAGTGATGTGAGCAGTATATGTAAGATGGGATGGGAAACATTACCTGCAATAGTAGTGGACTACCCACAAATCTAGCCGTCTCTCGGCGATGAAAAGCGTCCAAGCCCATCAATGTTTCGGCTAGTGTCATGGCGATGCAACTCTTACCCTCTCTTAAGCCCTCTGCAACCTCGATCAAACGAGTGCTAAACCCTCCCAAGCCCGGGGCAAGCAAGAAGTGAGATAGCATGCATAAGCAAAGCGTGTGTCACCGATAACCTTGCTAATGATGGTTGCCGCGATCACCAGCATTAGAAAACCGACAAACCAAGCTCGGAATGTCCAGCTCTCCATCGTGAATCAATAACCGAGCGTCGTGCAAAGTAAGGCCGCACATCCTTCCTAAAGCTTGGACGTGGCCAAACCGGAGTTGAGGCAAGATTTCTTCATCGCGCTCGGATTCCATTAAAGCTTGGAAATCTTCGAAAGTGGGACACAACTCTCGTCCGCCAAAGCTAAAGACGCGTGTCACTGGATTCCAAAACCTTGCCGCGGCATAGAGGAACGGAAAACGCGGCGAGGTACGACCCAACGTGAATAGTGCATTTATACCGAAGCCTCGAAAATTTAGCCTTTCCGAGCCATCCAAGTTGGCAATCCGAGTTGTGAGATTTTGGGCAAGAAATTCTTCCATTTGGTGCAAATCAGACCTGAAATAAGGAAAACTACGAAGCTGAGGCTTTTGTAGAAGATAAGGTGTTAAGTGGAAGACAGGTGTCAACATTCTGGAGGTTCTTGCCATTTTTGGCCGATCGGCCAAAAATAGTGCCGACTGACCATATTTTTTGGCCGATCGGCTAGAAATTCTGGCCGATGGCCATTTCTTGTGGCCGATGGCCTTTCCCTTTGGCCGATGGCCTCTTCCTTTGTTCTATGAGCAGTCTATATGTTGAATATGTTGAAAACTTATGATTGGTTCCACTTCCAAGGCCTTCTGGTGATGATTTTGTGAAATCACGCTTGTGTTATTTCGGTTTGCTTATCGAGTTGTTGTATATTTGCTTATCGAGTTGTATTTTACATTCTTTAAGTCTTTGTTTCGCTTATCGAGTTGTAATTACACTTGGTTAGTTTGTCGAGTTCTTTGTTTTGTTTATCGAGTTGTTTTGTTGTTAGTTGGTTCACTACCTGATTGATGCAATTCGAGCATTTGGTTTTCAAAACAAAGTTCAATTTCATTTACATTGTTATGTAATGCAATGTGATGCGATGCGATGCATAGAATGTACAACTATAACACTTTTTGAACAAAATAGCTGTTTCATTTCATCATATGTCTTTTGCAAAAGTACATAGTTTTGAAGAAAATAAAACCTGCTTGAGGCAGTACAATGTGCTTAAACTACTAGCAAAAAGAAAAGTAAAGGAAAAAATGGAGGAAAGTAACAAAATTTTTGAACAAAGCAGAAAAGAAAAGTAAAAAATGTCTGGGTCAACATCAATGGTCTCAAGTGCGGGAGTCGGTCCTGGTCCTCTTCCTGGACGAGGGTCTAGGATCACCAACGCCAGCTCCATAATTCGAATCTGAGCCGTCCCCAGCCTCGCCCTTAGACGACGCTACCTCCTCATCAGAATCATCGGAGGAGGGCTCTCGTGAACTACTCTCAGCACGGGTGCGCGTGTGCCTGCCTCGGCTGTGGATCGTCATGCCCTACCTCACTCCTCCTCCTTCTCGAGCAGGTACAGAAGGCCCTGCTGGAGGACCTCTAGCGGTCGGAATCTGAAATGGGGCCTGAAATGAACAGTGAGCAAATACATCAGTTATGCTACGCAAAGCAGAGTATGAATGCCGAATGCAGTGTATGTGTACAGTATATGAATGCTGTGAGCAATGTGTTAGCACAGTGTGTGAATGCTGTGAGCAGTGTATGAATGCCGAGTGTAGTGTATCGAGTGCCGTATCCATAACTGCGATGCATCAGATCATGTATGGAACAGAGTATGCAAAGTTTGGGACTGGGGTTGAAAGAACTTACCGGGATACTATAGATGGTCAGTAGGTCCAGTCTCCTTTGTACCATCTCCATCACTGAGGCCGTCAACTTCAGAGACTGCCTAGTGTACTCGATGGAAGCCTGCAAAAGTGTTGAAGTAATTAGTATTCTGCGGGATATCAAATGAATTGAAATGACTGAACAGAATGCAAAGTATAGCAGTACATACCGGGGTCAAGCCATAAACTCCAACGAGCTCATGATCAGCCGGAGAAGGAGTGATGGGTATCTGGTAAGTCTCTCCACCCTGCCCTCGGCATGTCATGGTGGTAGGCAGTGTTGGCCACTCAGCTCCCGTCCCCTCCGGGACCCACTCCTGCTACGGGCCTAAGGTGCCCTCGATGCCCCTACTCCTGCCGCTAGAGCCGCAGGTCTCTCTCTCTCAGCTCGGCGAGCATCGGTAGGCCGCATTAGATAGGCCTAGATGAACTCGGTGTAGTCGCCCTCATCTCTAAAGGGCTCCGAGTCCTAGCCGATCGTATAGTCCATCATTTCATCTAGAGTATATCTCTCAGTGTGCCTCATGTGGGTAGGAGGCGGCGTCGGGACTATCTACTCCGGTAAGCCCAAGGTCTGGCGCAGGAAGCGCTTGCCCGGGTACCAAGCCCGACAGACCGGGCCCTCCAGCAGAATCCTGAATCAAGCAGTCTCTTGAGCGCTCGCGTATTGATCTCTGACCGCTTCCGGCAACGGGGCCCAAGGCTGCCAGGTGATCTGCAAATGACACGCAGTTTGTTATCTACTGTTGAAAGTACAATGTAAAGCAAAGCTTAAATAAACTGTAAAGTTTCACATACCTCTGCGGTAGTGATGGTATCGAAATATCGGCGGAAGAACACAAAAAACTCTCGTGGCCTCCGCTCGCATCTCACATCGAAGTGGTGAGAAAATGGAACGCCAAGGGAGATCTCCACATCTGGCACTGGGGCAAGCCTAGGAAAGTAGGCATACACCCACAACTGTAGAGTGTAACAGGGTAAATATCAGTATGTTTATCAGATAAAGCAGAATGCAGAATAAAGCAGAAATTAGAGAACAATGTGCAGTGTATTGTTCAAAGTGTGCAGTGTGTGCAGTGTACAGCCAGTGTGAAGCAGATTGCGTGTGCGTAGTGTGTGCGGTGTATAGATAATATAAAGAAGAACTGTAAAGCAGAAAGGGAAAGTGTACCTCCCAGGCTCGCCAGTATCCTCCGAGTAGGTGTCCGCTACAGCGGGAAGATGAGCTCATATATCCATAGAGAGTGGCCAAGCCTGCGCCACCCCAGTCGTAGCGGCGGATCCTGGTCACGTCCACCAGTGTGCTCAGCAAGTATAGGGTGACAGTTTTCGCCCGGTCGGCGAAGAGTGTGGTCTCCAGCAGGAACATGATAAAGCCGCGGGCATACTGCTCCGCCTCCTCTTGGGTCGTGGGCACTTGAATCTGAAAGTGGTCCTCGAACCATGAGTACCTCACGAACCCTAGCCGGGCAAGAGGAGGCTGAGCGCCGAGCAAGTGTATCTGGACGGCGTCCCACTCGTCCATATCTGTATCAAAGGGGATCGGATCACCTCCTACCCCGATGCCGGTGAGCATCGAGAAGTCAAAGGGAGTCATCGTCATCTCCTCGGCAGTAGAAAGATGGAAGGAGTCGGTGGTGTCCCACCACCTCTCCACCAAAGCAGCAAGAAGGGGCCTACTCACAGTGAGGCGCGAGAGTCCTATGCAGAAAGTCCCAAAGCTGGCCCGGTCGACGATGTGGCGGATCGCATCGGGCAGCTCCATGTACCAACCACGGGCAACGGCATTCCCATACCCCCGGAAGGCATGGGAATCTTCCTGTATTCAAAACAAGCAGTTGCGAAGCAATGTTAGAAATACAGTTTTTGAATGCATTCAGTTGAATATGCGGTGTGTGTGCATGTGTTCAAGATTACACAGGTATTGGGTGCAGGTGTGCTCACAATGAACTACAGCATATGATGTATCAGTGTGTTTGGGTTATTCAGTTGAAAATGCAGTGTGTGTGCATGTGTTCAAGTTTATATAGATATCGGGTGTGGGTGTACTCACGGTGAACTAAGCATATGACGTATCAGTG
Organism: Camellia sinensis; assembly: GCF_055761805.1. Lineage (NCBI taxonomy): Eukaryota > Viridiplantae > Streptophyta > Magnoliopsida > Ericales > Theaceae > Camellia > Camellia sinensis. Next base: position 71,233,929 of record NC_138972.1, read on the forward strand.
TATTTGTGTTAAGCAGTTAAAGAATAGAATCGCCTATCGCAGTTAGATGTTCTACATTGCAGAAAATGAAACAGAAAAGGAGTATACCTTAGCAGCGTCGTAAGACAAATGTGACTCCTGCTCACGCAGCAAAAGCTCCAGTGGCGCGCCCCGCACATAACTCCTGAAGTGGCGGATGCCATCGGCAAGCAACACGTGTATCGCCGGCCTATAGGTCGCCGGGTCGAATGGTTGGACGCGAAGAGGCAAGAGCTTAACCTCAGGATCCACGTCCATCTCTAGGGAACACCTACCTCGTGGAATGTCGTTTTCCATCTCGAAAAGAGTGCAAAAATGGCCGAGAATGTGAAAAATAAGCAAGAATGCGAAAAGTCAACCCAAAAGTCAACCCTGAGGGGGTGAAAATAGGAGAGAAGGTCGGAGCATGGAAAAGGAACGAAGATCGAGTGTAACTCAGGAGAAACAAACCCCAAGTGGTGGAAACCGAGAAAAGGACACTGAAATCAAGTTTTGTTCGGTTTAAAGTATGCGAAACGGGAAGGGTTTCGCGAATCGAACGATGGAAAAGGCTCGAAAATGAGAGAATAAAGATGATCGAAGCAAGGAAAATCACCTAGAGAGGGAGAATAATAATTTTCGAGTTTGGAGAAGTGAAAATATAGGGTTTGGAACCCTATATTTAAAAGACCTGAGGCAAAAAGACAAAACTGCCCCGAAACTGTCATTTTTGGCCAATCGGCCAAATTGTTAGCTGATCGGCTAAATATTTGGCCGATGAGCTTATTTTGTGGCCGATGTATAGCCGATGGACTTTCCTTGTGGTCGATGCACCTCCAACACCCTTGTTTGGGTCAATAATGTTGTTTGGAACCTTCATTTCTCAAGACAGTGCAAGAAAGTAGACTTTTAAAGCTCAACCGGCCTTCGTATTGACCTCGAATCGTGCCTTCCAAGTGTGGCCCTTGATACGTACGAGGTGTATCCTTTTTCGTATCCTTTTGTCCCTTGCGAGATTCGGAAATTGCTTTAAATACGTTGTATTACAACGTTTTGTCGAGTTTATAATGAGCGCGCATTGGTTATACGTCATTTCGCTCTTGCATTGTTATGCACGTACTATATGCGTTGTAGCGCATACCATCCTTGCATTGTTATGCACGCACTATATGCGTTGTAGCGCACACCATGCTTGCATTGTTATGTACATCTCTTATACGTTGTCGCGCACGCCATGCTTGCATTGCCATGCACATCCCTTAGGTCGCATTGTCTTGCGCCCCTCCATCCACGTTGTTTTGCATATCTCATTTGCATCATCATACATCTTATTATGTCACATGCATTATCATGCATTTCAGTACATGCATTGTCATGCACATCTCATTTGCATGACATGTATTTTAGTACATGCATTGTCATGCACACGTCGTTTGTATTGTCATGCATTTCCTCATCTGCATTGTCATGCACATGTCATTTGTATTGTCATGCATTTCCTCATCTGCATTGTCATGCACATCTCATTTGCATTGTCATGCATTTCCTCATTTGCATTGGCATGCACATCTCATTTGCATTGTCGTGCATGCGTTGTCTCGCACGTCATTTGCATTTTCATTCATTTCCTTAACTCGCATTGTCATGCACGCCTCTTTTGCATTGTCTTGCATTTTCATATAACTGGCATTGTCTTGCTCGTTATTTGCATTGTTTTGCATGCCCTTATAACCAGCATTGTCTTGCTCGTTATTTGTATTGTTTTGCATACCCTTATAACTGGCATTGTCTTGCTCATTATTTGCATTGTTTTGCATGCCCTTATAACTAGCATTGTCTTGCTCGTTATTTGTATTGTTTTGCATACCCTTATAACTGGCATTGTCTTGCTCGTTATGTGCATTGTCTTGCACCCCTACTAACTTGTGCATTGTCTTGCACCCCCTCTAACTTGTGCATTGTCTTGCACCCCTACTAACTTGTGCACTGTCTTACACCCCCTACTAACTCGTGTATTGTCTTGCACCCCTACTAACTCGTGCATTGTCTTGCACCCCCTCTAACTCATGCATTGTCTTGCACACCCCCACTAACTTATGCATTGTCTTGCACTCCCCCTCTAACTTGTGCATTGTCTTGCACTTCTCCACTAACTTGCATTGTTTTGCAACCTATCTAACTTGCATTGTTTTGCAAACCCATCTAACTTGCATTGTTTTGCAAACCCATCTAATTTGCGTTGTTTCGCGTACCCCTTTAACTTGCACTGTTACACTCGTCATTCGTATTGTTTCGCATCTTTAACTTACGCTGTTACGTTTGTTACTTACATTGTTATGTACATCTTATCTTGCGTTGTCTCGTATGTTCTACCTGCATTGTTATGCACACTTCACTTGCGTTGTCACGCAGTTTTAAATTGCATTGTTATGCATGTTTCTAATGATATTGTACCTATTAAGTTTCTTTCTTTTGCAGGCACGATATTGTATGTACAGTTCATTTGAGGCTGGCGCGACCAGATGAACCGGACAGGTATTGTATATTCTCCGCGTGAGGCGTAGCGAGAATTATATAATTCTCTTACATCCTTTCTGCATGTAATGTAGTTTGGTTTTTATTCGCTTGCTTAAACTGTTGCATGTTATGCTTCGTTACAGCTTTCTTTGCATGATCATAAGTTATATTCGGCACCATGCATGTCCTTTGCATTTTGCCCCCACCTTCGGGCACATAGCTTACTATCTTGTATGCTTGTCTAAGTCTTCGGCCTTGTCAAAAATAGGTTGTCTCTGGACTTTGATATTCACTCCTGTCATTTTTATGACTTTCGAGTTCTGTCAAAGAGGGGCAACTGTAGACACCCCATTTTTGACCGTCCTCAAGACTTGGACGTCATCGTTTGAACACTCGATGATCATCCATATTCGTGTTCGTTTTGAGTTCCCGGAGGTCTCAGCCGCGTGCCTTGCCTCAAGATCTCTCAACTTGCCTGTTTTGTGCTTTGGTTGTGGACTAAGGGCTTGTGTTTTTCCTTTTGAGGGAAGAGGGTGGCTTGTTGGCCATCCCCTCAACCCATCGGCCAAGGCTTGAAGGCATCGGCCTTGTTTTCTTGCCATCGGCCAAAATTGTTAGCCGATCGGCACATTATTTGGTCGGCCGACACTTATGTTGCTTGATCGGCTATGTTTTCTGGCCGAACCCTGTTCATCTGCTTTATGCAGATATTTTATGCTAACTGTCACAGCTGTCATGCACAATTCACACTCCCTATACACGTGTATGGAGGGATTTACACCTTTGCTTAGCTTGCTTAGGAAGCCTTGGAATTGGATTTCTATAAGAAGGGAGCTCCTTTTCCCTTCTCAGAGGTTCTGAAAAATAGGGTTAGAGAAGTTGTATTTATCTATCTCTATATTTCCCTCTCTTTACATATTTGTGTGTGTTTTTGTGCTCTAAAAGGTATTTTGTTCTCACTATTGCACACAAACACCTAGCAATGCACCATCATTGGTTGCTGAGGTGCTAGGGAGTTGGTGTTAGGGTTCTTAAGGTGATTTTGATCAGAAAAAGTTGCTGGAGTGGTGTTCTTGAAGAGGTTCTTCAAGGGTGAGCAAACTTGCTTTTAAACCCCCATTCTTACTCAAGCTTTTAGACCTACTTGCTTATTGTTTTAAGCCTAGCTCTTAACTGATAAAAGTTCTATTTTTTGGTGCTTTAAATCTTTGGTTAAGGTTTGTTTTTGGTTTGGAGTTGTTTACCCCCCTCCAAGGCCTTGTTAGGCCTTGTTTTAGGCCATCCCTTTTGGCCCTTGTTCTTAGCTTTGCATGACCTTTCTACCACTGAAATCCAAAGGATTTTCAGTGGTGGAAAGGTGGTTTTGAGGTCTTAAATAGGAGAGGGTCATCCCCTCTTCTTGTTGTCTTGTATGCTAGTATAAATGGCTTATATTGGTAGCATGTTTGCTTAGCTTGTTTTAGCTCCATTTCGGCAAGTATTTGGTGTTATTTTTCCATGTTTTACCTCTGTCTAAGGTTGGTTTAATGGCTTCTTGCATTCACCATGTACTTGTCTTGTAATCCTTTCTATTGCCTTAACATGCATCTTGTGTTTAGACCATCATGCTTGCATATTTTGGCTCAACTCGAAAGAGCTTTTAGCCATGTTTTACCATGCTCCAGCTCTGTTTCATGTTGTTTTAATCATATATGCCATGCTTTGTATAGCTACCATGCAACTTAGCTTGTTAGCTTTGTGCACCAAGTCCACTAGCATGCTTTACTTGGCTCATTTCAATGATTTGGCATCATTTGTAATGTTATTTTAGTCCATGTTTCATGCTCATGCACTTGCATTTGTCATTCATTCAATGTGTTAGAGGGTTGGCCCCTTTATGCCTTAACATGAATCATTGCGTATGCCTTCATGCCTTAGCTTGCGAGCCATCATTTCAATATGTTTTTGGGGTTATTTTGCCATGATATAACTCTGATTTTTATTGCTTACTCATGCCATGTTTGGTTTTGATAGGTATAGTGTAACACCCCTCTTGTGGCCTTGCATGTATCATGTTTTTGGTCCTTTGTTCTAGCTTATTTTGGCTTTGGTCCTTGCATGTTTTAGGCTTATTTTGACATGATCTAGGACTGTTTTGGATTATACTTGCCATTTGCTTCATGTTTTGCATAGCCATGGTTTGAACCCCTTGGCTAGCCTTGAGCCTTGAGTCTTCTTGCATGATTTGCTTGCTTTGTTTGATTGGTTTGGTACCTTTCCTAACATAATTTCAGAGCTTACCATGTTTGTTACATGCCTATATTTATCTCCTTTTAAGTGCTCTTGAAAGTTGCCCTTTTATGCCTAGGTGATAGGCCATTGCATGTGCATGTTTGTATGTGCTTTTGTCCATTATTTCTTAGCATTTTGGCCACTGATTTGGGCATGGCCGAGGTCCTCCCAGTTTGGTTTAAGTCCATCTTCGCATGTTGTTGCATGCTTGCCTTGTATGTTGTCGTATGCTTGTTGCATACTAGTTCCATTGCATGTTGTTGCATGCTAGTCCTATTACATCATGCTTACATGCTCGTTGCATGCTTGTCAAATTGTATGTTGTCACATGCTTGCTAATTAACATGTTGTTACATACTTGCCCCTTTGCATATTGTTATATGCTAGTTGTATTACATGGCATTGTTGTTAACATGCTCATGTTGCATTAGCTTTGCTTGCATACTTAGGTTGCATTGCATTGTATGTGCATTCCCTTGCCTCTTGATCAAGCATGATAGAGGTTGGGGCCCCTTGTGTGTTTTTGTGCATTTCATTCCATATTGAATTGCGCACTTGACCTCGTTGGCCATCATGCATCGAAATGCGTGATTGATGGTCCGAGGGTCGAGAACTACACTCCTTTGAGTCTTAAACATGATAAGGGGTGTGGTTGTGCAAACATTGTCTTGCAAATGTATTGCCATGCTCTGTCTGTCCTTTGTTGCAGTAAGAGAAGCATTCAGCAGGAAGAGATGGCCGATCAGCTATATTTAGTGCTGGTCGGCTAACAACATTTGGCCGAGAGCCTTATATTTGGTCGATGACCAATTTCCCATGGCCGATGGCCATATCTTTTGGCCGATGGCCTCTCAGCATGCCCACAAGGTGGTTTAGAAGTGTCACAGAAGTTGGCACAATTTTCAGAGGTACAGAGTAGTGCAAACAGAGGCAACATGAAGCATGGCAACGAATTTCCGAGCAAAGCCGACCGAGCATGCATTCGTCCCTCTTCCCGAAGCTGTTTTACTGTCTTCATAGCTTAATTAATTTGTTAATTATTTAAGTGTTGTAATAATTAGTTGTAGCTAGTTATTCATTTGGTTTTGTAATAATTAATTAGCTTATTAGTTAGTTAATTAGTTAATTTGTATTATTCTTTCAGTCCCTCCGTCGAGAGGGCGTAATTCTGTAATAAGCGTGCGTGTGTGTAATGCATGTCTTCTAACCCCCATTTCTTTCTCCTTTTTACTTAACCGCTTACGATGGTTAGTTCTAGGGCACGTTTCATTTAGCATCCTTATGCTCGCATGTTTATATCCATTCATCTGTATCGCATGCACCAGGCTCGGCGCATCAAACTAACTGCATTGTATTTCAATCTCTACTTGAATACATGTATTGAATTGTCGCATCTCATGTGCCATCTTAGAATAGCCGAGCCTACTCTAGTTGCATTTTGCCTGTGTTACATTACCCATCTTGATATGAATTAGGATCATGCATTGATTACTAACTAGTTCTTTGTTTTGGCTCGGAGTACACTGTAAGTGTTTACGCTTTAACATCTTGCATGTGTGTGAGTGTTAACATGACAGCATGCCTGCCATGAGGCTGATTGCTTACGTGATATAACTGCCTGAATGCCTATGGGTGAAGGTTGGATTGCTTGAATTAAAACGATTCATTGAAATCCGTGTTTTAGCCTACTTGCGAGTAACAAACTTCAAACCATTTCCAAACAAACAAATATGCGATGCTTTGTTCCAAATTAGGCGATCTAGTCTATACTTGTTTGTTGTGCGCATCACGTAGTGAGATTAGCTAATTAATCGGAATAAGAATGCATGTGTTTCCAAAAACAAGATATCATGCTTAGTACAGGCCGATCTTTGATCGGACGAGCGGGGGTGCTCATAGATGACCTTCCCCAATCATACCCAAGTTCCCGAGCCGATGCAACTTTGGTGATGACGGACACGTGGCCTTAGGCACGAGTCAGGGTTTCCTAAATTCCCCCAAAAAATAAAATATTTAGGTGGCGACTCTGTATCTGGCAAAGCCGTCCATGTTTGACACTTCTTTCTTAAAAATCAGTTTTCCAAAACGATTTGCTGGATTTGGACTCTTTGGTGATTTATTGGTCTCGCATTGCACTTTGCGGGATTAGATTCAGAACCGTGACATTTGAGTCCGAACTGTAGTAGCAAAGCCCAAGGGCGTGTCTACAATACTTTGTGAGTAATCTCTACTGGGATTTATGCTCACCCCTATGGGATTTGGTGCATGTAAGAAAGGTGGTGATCTCACTGAGTTGATGGCGTGGACGTGATTGTGAAGAGTATTTTGCTCTTATATTTTTGTGTAAATTTTTGTAAAGCCAAGGGTTAATGTGTATGGGTTCGAGAGGCCATTTTGTGTAACCGGGCGATTACCTTGGGACTTGTAAGCCCTTGAGGGCCTTATTCATTCTGATTTGATGATTTGCATGCTATAGACTCATGTACTAGTTTATCAAAGAATGTATAGCTGCACGTGAGATTATTTTTGTAAAACATTGATCTTATGTAAAGGGTTATGGTTAATATCCTATTTTGGAAGTGGGTTGATGTAATAGTTATGTGGGTTTGTTTTTGGGGCGCGACATGCATCACAATAAATGGTGTAACCCAAACCCCTTTCCGAAATTTTAAAGACCGGTGCGGTGGTCAATCTAGTCTTTAGTTCTTGGAATGACCTTTGACAAGCCTCACTCCACACAAACTTGACACCCTTTCTAGTCAACCTAGTCAAAGGCGCGGCTAATCTAGAGAAGTCCCTCACAAAACGTCGATAATAACCCGTTAATCCCAAGAAACTCTAGATCTCAAAAACATTTTTGGGTTGTCCCCAATCCTGTACCATATCTATCTTTGAGAAATCTACAGTTACCTCTTCCCTCGACACCACATGACCCAAAAACTTCACCTCGGTGAGCCAAAACTCGTATTTCTCAAATTTGGCATACAACTGGTGCTTCCTAAGAAAATCAAGCACTACCCGCAAGTGAGCCTCATGTTCCTCCTTGGAGGTTGAGTACATTAAGATGTCGTCCACAAAGACGACCAAAAAATGATCCAAGTATTCTCGAAAAATTTGGTTCATCAAATCCATAAAGGAAACCGGTGCATTTGCCAACTCAAAAGGCATTACAAGGAATTCATAGTGGCCATAACGCGTACGAAAGGCTGTTTTCTAGATGTCCTCCTCTTGGACACTCAACTGATGATACCCCGACCTCAAATCTATCTTCAAAAAGCAACAAGACCCTCTGAGTTGGTCAAACAAGTCGTCTATTCTCGGTAATGGATACTTGTTCTTGACGGTAACCTGATTCAACTTACGGTAATCGATATACAACCGCAACGACCTATCCTTTTTCTTCGCAAAGAGAGCCGACGCTCCCCAAGGCGATATGCTAGGGTGAATGAAATTCTTGTCTAAAAGCTCTTGGAGTTAAATCTTCAACTCATGCAATTCGGCGAGTGCAAATCTATACGGCGCCATGGAAATCGATACCGTGCCTGGCACTAAGTCGATGGTGAACTCGATCTCCTAGTGGGGTGGCAAACTAGTAAGATCCTTGGGAAATACGTCCGGATATTCATGAACTACCCTTGGCAACTCAACACGGACCCCGTTACTCTCACTATCCAAGAGAGTAGCAAGAAGGCCACTAAGCTTGTTCCTACTACGAAGGTCAAAAACTGGTGACAAGACCCTATCGACCCGATCCCCAAGAAAATAGAAGCAATCCCTACCCGAACTGCACACCATAACTCTCTGACAATAACAATCAATCACAGCTCGGTACGAAGATAACCAATCCATGCCTAGAATAACATCGAAACTTGACATGTCTAGCAATACAAAAGCAAACGGGAGTCGACGCTCGGCAACCTCTATCTCACAACCACGACACCCCCGGTTTAAATCAACGGAACCCCCAACTGGTGACTCAACCCTAAGTGGAGACACTAACCGTGCCATCTCTAACCCCAATGCAGACGCGAATGTAGCAGATATGAATGAATGAGACGCACCTGTATCTATCAACACATTAGTCAAAGAATTACACACAATAAAAATACCTCTCACAACTGAGGATCCCGACAACTGCTCTGGCGCGGTAACAGCATACACATGCCCCTATCTCCTCTGATAAACCTGCTCATCTCTCAAAGCATAGGCCTACTGCACTGACTGAGCCGAAGCAGCTCTCTGATTTAAAATTGAATGATGAAAAGTTATTTGATAAAATTTTAAGTTCTGAATTAAAAATAAATTATTTGATGTGTATAAAATCAAATTTGAAATTTGTTATTTTTAAATTATATTTTTAAATTTTTATATTGTGATAATGGTGGTGGTAGTAGTGGCGGTGATATGATGGTAGTGGTAGTGGTGGTGGTAGCGGCGGTGGTAACAATAGTGCTAGTAGTGGTAGCAGTGGCATGGTGGTGGTGGCGGCGGGGGCGGCTGCGATGATAGCAGTAGTAGTGGTGGCGGTGACATGATGGTAGTAGTGGTAGTGGCAGTAGCGATAATGGTAGTAATAAAATGATAGTGCTGCTTATGGCAACAATGATAATGGTGATGCCCGTGGTGGTAGTAGTGGTGATGGCGGTGGTAGTAGTAGTGGTGATAATGGTAGCAGTGGTGGCAGTGGCATAGTGATGGTGGAGGTAGTATGGTGGTGGTGATAGTGATGGTGAGTTTTATAATAGTGTATATCGATGGTTTAGTATTTATAAATTCAATCGGAATTAAATAAATTTCAAATGACCTAAATTTTCTTAAGTTTTAACCTATATTTTAAGAGACATCTTAAATTTTTAAGTGATGTTAATTATGATTATAAAATGAGCTTAATTGATTATCACTTAATACATTCAGTTTTAAGTGCTAAATCAGATTATCAAACACCGCCTACTCTTGATTTTAATGATAAATTTATCACTATAAAAATATCTTAAAAATACAATTCAATTACTTTTACAACTAAATGCATTAAGAAATAATCAATTAAATTTGTTTGATAACTATAATTGATATCACATAAAATTTTAAGTTACTCTTAAAATGTAAGTTAAAATTTAAGAAAATTTTAAATCAAATGAAACTTACTTAATTCTAACTAAATTTTAAATATTAAATATAAGTACCGATATACACCATTATAAACTCACCACTACCACCACCATGATGCCACCTCTACAACCATCATCAACGCTACCATGCCACTGTCGTACTACCACCACCACCACCACCACCACCATCAACATCATACCGTTATCACCATCACTACCATTATTACAATATAAAAATTGAAATATACAATCAAAAAATAATAAAATTTAAATTTAAACATATATATCAAACAATTTATTTTTAGTTAAACACTTAAAATTTTATCAAATAACTTTTCATTTAAAGAATTTAACATTCAGTTTTTAATACTTAATTTTTAATTTCAATTCTTAGTTTTATCAAACACCTATTTGATAAAATTGAAAACTAAAAATTAAGATAAAGACATAATAAAATTTTTCACAAACATATATATGTATATATACTAACATACGAAATTTAATACATATATTAAAAAAAAAAAAACAAGAAGAAGAAGAAGAATAAGAAAAAAAAAACTCACAAAAAATGTATCCATATATATACATGCAAGGTAAATCCAAATAGTATTTTTCTATCTTGCCTTTGCATGCATCAATAGATGAAATTGAATTCCTTAGGGGAGCAACCAAACCGTGAGAGAAGAGTAGCAAAAGTGAGCAGGCTTTGAGAAATAATTTTTCTAGACCTAAATCACTTAGGTCATGTTTGTTTGGGCAGATTGGATTAGGTTGGATTAACATTCCCATGACTAATAATCCTAGAATTATGAATCCCTTTGAATTGTGTATCTTATCCTATGTTTGGACTGAGCTAGGATTATAAGGATGGACCAATAATTCAGACTTTGGTTTAGTCCTCCAATTTATATCCCACCCCCCTCTGTGGGATTGAATAGTTCATCATATGTGGGATACCATATCCGGATGGATTGTTAATTCGTACTTCAATTGTTTAACCAAATATCGGATTCATAATTTTATTGGACTGTTAGTTCAATCCCAAGCTCATGTCCATCAAAACAAACAAGACCTTAGCGTGTTAAGTGATAATTAAAGAGTAGGTTTTTTTTTGTTTAACTCAAATTTTTAGCTTTTTTATAAGTGAGACTTAATTTAAGTGATATTATATATGTACAATCAAACTAGCTTAATTAAGAAATCATTTAATATTTTCAGTTTTAATAGCTGAATTGGATTATTAAACACCCCATCATGCTCTTAATTCTTAATGATAAATTTATCACTATAAAAACATCTTTAAAAATACAATTCAATTACTTATACTTTTACATCATATTTCAATATAACGTAAAACAAATAAATTAAAAATGAATCAAAATTTACAAACAAAAATCAAAATGTTCGAATTATTTATCACTTTACTAAATTTCTCAGTATCATTATTAGTATCAAACCATTATTCCACAAATACAAAATATATATCAAAATGTTCTAAAATTTTCTCACTATCAAAACCATAGTTAAATATGTACAACAAAAATTCATTAAAAACTTAAATAAATTCAGTCCATAAGACTGGGCGATAATTATCCCAAACAACAGTGCTACAATGAGTTATAATTTCAAAGAAAATGTTAAAGACCTCAAAAGATTTACCAAAATTTCAACCAAATGTCTCAAATGGGTGTAGGACCCACACCATGTGGGTCCTATGCGAGTCTTATGCTCATGTGAGACACTTGGTAAAAAATTTCGAAAATCTTTTGGGGTCTCTAGCATTACTCTAATTTCAAGGCGAATTGAAGTGATTTTGAAGCGTCATTGGGCTGTCCAGCTTTTGGACAATTGGAGTTAAATTTGTATGGGCTGCCATTTTAATCTGCTAAGTAGACCCAATAAATATCAAACCTCCAACAAGGCCAGAATAGAACCTTGGGTTAATTTCATTTTATTCCTAAACTACATCACTTTTTCTATTCATTTTTAAACTATTAATTTCATCTATCTAGTTTTTAAATTTTTTTATTTCAGTTCTTATAGTCCAATTGAAGATGATTATATAAATCAGTAAATGTTAAAACCTAATTTGATGGTGGAAAAGGTGATTTCAAAATTTGAACAATTCACCCATAATTACAACAAATTAATGTTTGAGAGAAAAAAGTTAGAAGAAAAAAATATATTTTCAGGACTAATTTTTTTGTTACAAAAAATGTCGTCATTATATTTTTACGATAAAATTGAAAAAAAAAATGAACACTCTTCATCTGTTTTTAAAAATGAAATTAATCTTAGCAAACAGGAAATAATCATTTAAACAAAAGTCTAGTAATTATTCTCTTTCTTTCTTTTACTACTGATTTTGAAATAAGTCTCAATGTATGAACACTTTTTTTTTTTTTTTTTTTGCTTTTTAAAATCTGTGTGAATAAGTAGAAAATGAAGACAAACAATTTCCATCAACCAACCCACACGTCGGGTCGAGAGACCCATTCCCACCACCATATTGCAAATTTATGAAAAGACTTTCTACAAAGTCTTACAATTTTTAAATTCTTTTATTATTAATTTCAAATCCAACGTGTTGCACATTGAAACATCAAAAGACACACCTTTCACTTTGTTCCTTTGTGGATGGGATAGCTTTCTACTTCTCCCAGTAACTTTCATGTTCTACCAGATTGTTGCCCTTCTTCTTTTTCCTTTATTTTTTTTTCATTTTTTTTTGGGGTCAATTTTTTTCCAGCTTAACTTTACTATTTTTTAAATTAAAAGAATATGTAAATATACAAATTTGTTCCCATTTTTATAATTTGAAAGTGGACAGATAGACGCATATAACTATCTGTCCATCCAAATTTTTAATATAAAAGTAATTTAAAAGTACAAAAATAGAAATATTTGTCTCCATTTACAATTTGCAAGTTATTTATGTCATTTGTGAGTTTAATTATCAGAAATGGCATAACTCAATACTATGAGAATCATAATTTAAAAAAAAATAAAAATTATAGCCAAACATCACATGAGGTATATAACCAAACAACTCTTGAATCATAATCAAAATAATGACATGACCAACATCACAATGTGTCATGAGTAACAACAAAATAGATTATAACTAAAGACATAGAAATTATAATTAAAGGTGCAGATATATTTGTCCCTAACAACAAAAAAATTCCCTTATAGCAGCGGCCAAAACTGCCACTAAAAACAGGAAAAAGAGTCGCTAAAAAGTAGAATACCTTTACCAGTGGTTGAAATATTGGCGGCCAAACCGCCGCAATAGCCCAGTCGGCATAGCGTTATAGTAACGTTTTCGACAAACGCTAGTATAATTATTTTTATTGCAGCGGTTGATGTAGCGACAGTTATAAATGTCGCTATATCTTAAATTTAACAATTACTTGATAACTCTATAACGATGGGTTAACTGCTGCTATATCCTTTGCTTTTGCGGCATTTTGTGAACCGCTACTATATTTTGACTCTATTCCATCAGTTTTACACTGTCGCTATAGCCATAGATTTTTTCTAAATTTTATTTGCGGTCATGGCTATTAACTACGGTTATAGGCTATGTTTACTATTCAATTGCCAATAATATATAGTTTGGAATTTTCAATGGTTTGCTAACCATTAATTGTTGTCTCTCACTTATCCCTACTCACATTATATATCTATAAAAGCACTATTTTATTCTAATGGCTCAATACTCAATGATTGTAAAAAGTAAAAGAGTTTGCATTTTCATAATCCCAATAAATCCAAAACAACTTAATTAAAAGGTTCATTACATAAACTTGTCATACCAAAATAGATCAAATATTTCTAGCAAACTAATAGCCATACTATCATCCAAAAGGTATACATAAACTTGTCACATGACAATAGTACTCAAAAGTACTACTCATGACGCCATTTTATAAAGACCTCCATGAAAAATGTTCAAATCGAGAAATGACCTCCATTGTTTGACGCTTTCATATTGTCTTATTTCCTGCAATAAAAATGATTGAATGAGCATAAGTATCATGTGCAAGCTTGACCAAGAGAAACAAAAAAGGTTGGCAAGAGATGCCAACCACAACAAGAGGAAGGAAATAAAAAGATACAAAGAAATGACATACAAATGAAATAGCCCCATATATACCAGGTTCACTCTAAACACACCAAACCCAACAACACCTAAGCTTCCATAAAGCATCACAAAAGCCAAACAAACAAAGGTAGCAAAGAAACCCGCCCCATACCAGCAAAAACAAATAATTCCGCATTATGATAAAACCCACCGCTCTGTTTCATTCCTCTGTTTTCTGTTTCTTTTAAACCCAGCAAAAAAAATTCTGCATTAGCTCTTGGTATTGTTCTTTAAGCACTGCAAGTTGATCTCTAAGATTAGATATGCCTGAAGACATCTAAAGGGCTTAGAACATGTAAGCAAGCAACCAAGGCATGCATAATCCAGCAAAAGATCATTTGGGAATACTAACAAAAATTAAAATGTATTCTGCAAATCCATTGTGAACCAAGATTATGTGACAAACAGCTGTTTCAGGTAATCAAAAACCAAGCTGCAGAAAATATGCAAAAAGTGAAGATAAATCAATATTTGTTAGTATTAGTTATGAAAAATCACAAGGAATACCAATAAAAAAGATGTGAGTTTATCCATGACTACGTACATATGTATGTATTAACCAAAAACATTGTACAATTTATTGAACCAAGCATATTTTATTTACATCTTATATGTATAAATAAGCAAAGATACATGTATTTTCCTTCAGATCTTTTAGTTGTCTTGGTCAAATAGGATTGTTCAATCTGTGACAGTGATCCAAGCCTTCTGTGCCCAAAGAAAGACTTCTTTTATTTCATTAAAACAAAAAATCTATCAAGTCAACTTCACAACAGAGGCTTCACGCATTATGGGCATGCTCCATCAGTTCAGATGCCAAGGCCTTCAAATTCAATTCTTATTGGTTTCAAATTTCATGAAGTTTAAGTTTTGGAAAAAAAAGTATAAGCCAGCCAACTTCTTTACAAAAACAAACAGTATTCCCAAATTGTAAAATGATGGAGGGAATCCAAACAAATATATGTATAGATAAGATAAATCACTTGAGGGAATCCAAAAAAATATATATCAGGTTCACTCTAAACACACCAAACCCAACAACACCTAAACTTCCATAAAGCATCACAAAAGCCAAACAAACAAAGGTAGCAAAGAATATAGGAACCCACAGCCCATTGTATGGTCTAAACTCCATGGTTAAATTTAAGTATTACATAATAGATAAGAAAAATCTCCAGTATAATATACTATTTTTTGGATTTGTCCCTATGATTTTGAAGGTTTGGTTGTTGGTGATTTGAGATTGGTTTCAATGATATGAAGATATGTATTGGGGAATTTGCTTTATGGTTGCTAAACTAGTTAAAAGGGTGGAATGTTTCAAAGTTTTTATGTTGATGATAAATGTTCTTCAATTATGTCTTTAGATTCAACAAAAAAAAGGGTGTACATTCTTATTCAAACACCTTTGCTTTAAATTTCAACCTACAAATCCATGAAAATCTGTGGGTTAAATTAATTTTGAAATTTCCTTTTGTTTGTTTGTATTGTAAACAAGGCCTCAACATTACCTGAAGAATATCATAGATGATCATATATTAGAAGCAATGAATGGAAACAGCCAGAAGCAAGAGAGGGGTAGAGAAAGAGAAATAGAGAGAGCAGATTGACCTTCAAATCACAGTAGTGTTGTAGTTTGAACCACATCAGACTGACCTAAACTACATCACTTTTTCCATTCATTTTTAAACTATTAATTTCATCTATCTAATTTTTAAATTTTTTTATTTCAGTTCTTGTAGTCCAATTGAAGATGATTATATAAATCAGTAAATGTTAAAACCTAATTTGATGGCGGAAAAGGTGATTTCAAAATTTGAACAATTCATCCATAATTACAACAAATTAATGTTTGAGAGAAAAAAGTTAGAAGAAAAAATATATTTTCAGGACTAATTTTTTTTGATACAAAAAAAAGTCATTTTTATATTTTTTACAATAAAATTGAAAAAAAAAAATGAACACTCTTTATCTGTTTTTAAAAATAAAATTAATCTTAGCAAATAGGGAATCATCATTTAAGTAAAAGTCAAGCAGTTATTCCATTTCTTTTTTTTCCTACTGATTTTGAAATAGGTCTCACAATAGTGTATGAACACTCTTGTCTGCTTTTTTTACTTTCTAAAGTCTATGTGAATAACTAGAAAATGGGGACAGACAATTTCCATCAACCAACCCACACATCGGGTCGAGAGATCAATTCCCACCACAATATTGCAAATTTATGAAAAGACTTTCTACAGAGTCTTACATTTTTTAAATTCTTTTATTATTAATTTCAAATCCAATGTGCTGCACATTGAAACATCAAAAGACACACCTTTCACTTTGTTCCTTTGTGGATGGGATAGCTTTCTACTTCTCCCAGTAACTCTCATGTTCTACCAGATTGTTGCTCTTTTTCTTTTTTCCCCCTTTTTTTTCCTTTTGTTTTCATTTTTTTTTTTTTTGGGTCAATTTTTTTCCAGCTTAACTTTCCTATTTTTTAAATTAAAAAAATATGTACATACACAAATTTGTTCTCATTTTTATAATTTGAAAGTGGACAGATAGACACATATAACTATCTATCCAAATTTTTAATATAAAAGTAATTTAAAAGTACAAAAATAGACATATTTGTCTCCATTTACAATATGCAAGTTATTTATGTTATTTGTGAGTTTAATTATCACAAATGGTATAACTCAATACTATGAGAATTAAAATTAAAAAAATTAAATTAAATTATAGCAAACATCACATGAGGTATGTAACCAAACAATTCTTGAATCATAACTAAATTAATTACATAACCAAGATCACAATGTGGCATAAGTAATAGCACAATAAATCACAACTAAAGACACAAAAATTATAACCAAAGGTGCATATATATTTGTCCCTAAATTTTAACTTAAAAGTATATTTGTTAATGTTTTTTGAATTTGAAAGTGCCCCAACTAACCAAGAAATAGGTCATTTGCCCAAGTAAGCAACAGATGTACTTTCACGGGTTGCCCCGTTCTGTATATGAGTTTTTTTTTTTTTTTTTTTTTAAATTTCTCGTATTGTTTTTTGTAGATTAATATGTCGAGGTCCATCGATGGGCATAAAGAAAATGTCTTGGTAGCAAACATCAAACTAATAAAACAAGGTTAGCTCTCCAACTGGTCTTTGATGCGTTCATTGTCTTCGGAAGTCTTGACTTTTTGTTTCATATTTAGCTTAGTACTTGTAATTTTTATTGATGTTCTTTTTAATGTTATATATTACACTTAGTAAAATAAAATATAATTTAAAAGTCTCAACCTTCTATTTATTTAATTTTTTTTTTATATGTTTTAGTCAAAAAAATAAAATAAAATTTATAAGTCCTATTTAGTATTACTATTACTTGGTAAAAATATTCAAAAGGACAAAATAATCTTTTAAACATTTATCCATTTTTTAATATTCTAATTAAATATAAGATTTAATAAGATAATTCATCCAAACGAATATGCAGAATGTCACCCAAGAGTTAACTTTAGTTAATTTTACCCAATTTCCCGGAATGGGGGATAGCCCTTATTAGAATTTGACAATAGCTTCCAATAAGACCACATTGACAAAAATTCAATAATTTAAGATTCTTTTAATCAAAGTAAAATTGAGTAATATTTTTTAGTCTGAAGTATAATTTAGTCAAATTTTATTATTATTGATTGGGTTAATTACACTTTTTAACTCATGTAGTTCGATTTAAATTTCACTTTAATTCTTATAAATTTAGTTTGAATAATTTGTTCCTTAGAGCACCTCCAATGACAAATGCTATACTGTGGGTGTTTGGGAAGTGAGTTTTTATGTAGATTTTTTTAGTTGTAGGATATTATTGGAGAAAAAATTTTTAGTGTTTAGGAAGATAGTTGGGTTTTTTGCAGTTGGATGTTTGTGAGAGAAAAAATGAAATGATTATAAGGTTGAATGTGATTTTTTGTTTGGATTTGTTTTTTTTTGTTTTGCAAAAACTTTGTTTTTTAGTGGAAAAAATCAAAAAAAACCCAAACCAAAATCTTGCCAAACACCGCCATTGGCATTGCTATAATTTGACAATAAATAGTGGAAAATGGTAGAATTATAGCAATGATGTTTTAATGGTTAGATGTCGTTTTGGCAGAACCAAACACAGAAACTGGTGTGTTCGAGACGACCAACTGCTGGGTGGGAGGGCAGGAGAAAGGGAGAGAGGGAGGGAAATGGTTGGTTTTGGCTGAATTGGTGAATATGGCAGCTATTAAACCTTGTGTCAAATTTGACACAAGTTTTGACATTTGCTACTTTTGTCAGTTGTCATATATTCACCATTGGAGCACTGCTACTGTTTTATTATAGCAACAGTAGCTCCCATGACAAATCATTGGAGATGCTCTTACACATTAAGTCTAGTTTCAATATGATTTTTCCGTCTAAATTAAAAGTTAAAATTAATAATTTTGAGACACTTGCCAATTTTCTAAGGTATAAACATAGACAAAATTAACAAAAATTTAAACAGAATGATTAAATTAAAATTAGATTTAAAATATAAAGATCAAATTAAAATTATAAGATCTAAAATGAAATTTGAGTTAAATTATGAAAATAAAAAGTATGATTACCAAAGACTTGAAGGGAGATTACCGAAGACTTGCCCAAGACTTTTTAAGTCGGGAAGACTACGGCAATAGGTACCCAAGACTTAACACAGTATCACAAAGACTTGTAAGTCATCTTCTATAAACTGCTACTATCAAATCAAATATTTGTCCATAATTCAAAGTTTGAATAATTACCTTCTTTTTTTTTTTCTTTTTTTTTTCAATGGGTAGTAAATAATTTGCACTAAAAAAGCTAAGTGCCAAAAAATTATGTCTAAAATTTTAATATGCAGTTCTGATTCAATTCTTATAGTTGGAGTTACATTTATTATAAATTTGAATTACATATTATTTTTTCAAATAAAAATTTGATTATATATTATTATTGTATAAATATCAATATCATGACAAACTAGACTAAATTAAAATTTAATTATATACAAAGGTTGAACAATATATATCCAAATGTATGCAACAAATTTGCCAATAAAATCATGGCCTCCCTCAACAAGCGAAATAGTAAGACTTTTACATTTAAGACCATTGTCAATTTTATTAGAATAAAGGGTAAATCACTCCTTGTATCCTTATATTTGGATAAATTACACTTTGCATCTATGCACTTTGTAGCAAATCTTACTGTGGCCCTTATATATGAAATTATGACAGTCAACCCTCTGTATTTTTGGTCAAATCCTACTTTGGTCCCTGTACATAAAATTGTGGCAGTCAATTCCCTGTACTTTTGGTCAAATTTTACTTTGATCCCTATGCAAGTGTCAATGTCTCCTTTCTGTTACTCAATTATTTAAATCTTTAACAGAATTTAGTTATGTGATAAGAATGTGACTACGACAAAAGGGTAAGAAGGAAAATTATCTATATTTTCACCAATACATATTTTATCCCAAAATTTACATCAACATATGACTGTATTAGGTTAAAACAAAAATTGGAATCACGAAACTCTATTTTCTTGCCTTTTGTGAAAAATAAGGAAGATGAACCAGGATTTTGCATAAATTGGAATCACGGAACTCTATTTTTTACGGTAATACAATCTTTCATCTATTCATCTTTTTTTTTCTTTGATTTCTTTGTCGCATTTTTTTTTTTTATATTTCAAAAGCTCTACTTTCTTGCCTTTTCACCCCAATTTTTACCATACGAATATATATATATATATATATATATTGTATTATATAACTCTCATGTGCTTATCACGCAAGGCAAAATTTATTGGTGGAAAACATGAATGATTTTCCTCTTTTATTCTCATTTTGTAGTCACATTTTTGTCACATGACTAGATTTTATTAAAAATTTAAAAATGAAGTAATAAAAGAGGGACATTGACACTTGTGTAGAGACCAAATTGAGATTTGAGTAAAAGTGTAGGGGTTGACTGTCACGATTTCATGTATAGGGACTAAAGTGGTATTTGACCAGAAGTGCAGAGGGTTAACTGTCATGATTTCATGTGTAGAGTCCAAAATGAGATTTGATACAAAGTGCAGGACTGCAAAGTGTAATTTACCTCTTATATTTTGTACCAAATTTCACTTTTGCCCCTACAAATTAAATCATGACAGTCAACCCCCTGCACTTTTTGTCAAATCCCACTTTGATCCCTACACATTAAATTGTGGCAGTCAACTCCCTACAGTTTTACTCAAATCCCACTTTGGTCCCTATACAAGTGAGTCCCTCTTCTATTATTTTATTTTTAAATCTTTAACAAAACCCAGTCATGTGACAAAAATGTGACTACGAAATGAAGGTAAGAGAGGAAAATCATCCATGTTTCCCACCAATACACTTTGTCCTACATGATAAGCACATGAGAGTTTATATAATACAATATATATATATATATATATATATTTGTATGGTAAAACTTGGGACCAAAATGTAAGAAAGTGGAGATTTTGAAATTAAAAAAAAAATGCAACAAAGAAATCAATGAGAAAGAAAGATGAATAGACAGAAAACTACGTTACTGTGAAAAATAGAGTTTTGTGATTATAATTTATGCAAAACCCTAATTCATCTTCTTAATTGTTCACAATCTCCATTTTGTTTTAGCCTAATACAATCATATTTTAATATAAATTTTGGGAAAAGTGTGTATTGATAGAAAATGTATATGATTCTCCTTACCCTCGTATCGTAGTCACATTCTAATCACATGACTACATTCTATTAAAGATTTAAACAATTGAGCAACAAAAATGGGATATTGACACTTGTGTAAGGACCAAAGTGAGATTTTACCAAAAGTACAGCGGGTTGACTGTCACAATTTCATGTGCGGGGACCAAAGTAGGATTTCACCAGAAGTGCAGGGGTTGACTGTCATGATTTCATGTGTAGGGGCCAAAGTGAGATTTGGTACAAAGTGTAAGAGTGCAAAGTGTAATTTACCCTTTGGTTATGTTAATTCCTTATTGAAGCATTGAATGAACCATAGGTAAATTGAGATATTTACATACTCATGCATCATATTCCATTATTTATGAATTTGGTTGCATAGTAAATAGCGTATGAGTCCGAGTAGTTAAGTCGGGTTTTGGAAATGTAATGAGTATTGTATTGGTACCCACGCGAGGGGTCAAGGTGCCCAATTGTCCTATCTTGAGCTTATCGCGGGACAAATGTAGGAAAATATTTTTGGGTGCCCACTGGTCCTACCATGTTAATAGCCAGTAAGAGTGAAAAACTAAATGATTTTGGGTGCCCATCGCCTTGCCGTATTAATAGCCTGAAAATATAGGGATATTGTTAGTACAAAAATCTATATATATGTATGATTTTGCGGCTCTTGCTTCGGACGTCATTGCGTATTTACCGCCTCATTTTTTATGACAAGTTTTGAATAGAAATTGTGCATTGGATATCATTGATTTTAAAAAGAGATAAACATGAATTTTATCATGGATGTGCATAGCATGATCATTTGCATTTCAATCATTTACATACCCTGTTAATAGTATTTCTACTGGGCATTAGCTCACCCTAAATCAACATTTTTTCAAGACTTGATGGTGTGACTCCGCCCAAGTGTCAAAGTTGTGGAAATGTTTTGAATGGAGCACGAAAGCTCATTTTGATATTCTATGTGTTTACAGCCATCGAGCTTATGTGTTTGGGATAGAATTCCACTTGTGTGTAATCAAGGCCCTAGCCTTGAAAGGTGTAAAGCCCTCTTTGGGCATTTTGTTGTATTTATTTTATTTCTTGAATTATCATGTATTATTAATCTGAACACTAATGTTATAAAGTTGAAATGTAACCTCTTTGAAAAATCTAATGAGAAGAGATAAACATTGGACTTGGGAATGGCTACGCTTTAATTAATTTTCTTTTAACTCTTGCTTCATATCATGGAAGGGAACTTAATTAAAGGATTGGTAATTATAAAATGGGTTAAAAATATCGGGGCGTCACACACAAGATGTTCTTCTCTATATCTGAGTTTTATTTGTCCACTCCTCCTACTACACCATTTTTTATAGATCCTTCTCTTTTGTTTGATGAGCTTGATACAGACACCACTTCCGACGTGATGACTCCAGCCCATCATGAGGATTTTGCTCCGCCTCCTGGTCCTGCTGCTCCACTCCCTGATCTTGGTTCTGCTTCTGCTCCACCTTATAGTCATGTCTTTATTCCCTCTTACAATGAGCTTCGTGCATCCTTTGATTCCACTACATCATCTTCTGCGATGATTGGGTCCTTGTTTCCTTTATTTTCTTTCTTCCTTCACTCTCATTTTATCTTCGTTTGACTTGAAACGTCCGAAAAATGGTTCTCTAGATTAGAGTTCTTGCTCTTGTTTGGTTCGGTGTCGATTTTCGTTAGTCCTGGAGAGCGTGAGGTCAAGTCCGGAGTGCCCAGAGACTGGAATTGATTTTTCTGGGCTGCTGGGCCAGGGCCGCACGTACGGGTAAGGGCTGTACATGCGGGGAGTGAAGCCGTACGTACGGAATTCAGGGGGAGCTTGAGCTGCATTCTGTCTAAAATGCACGAGTGAAGAGAGGTGCGGGAGAGGAGCCCCGCACGTGCGGGGATGAAGGTCGCACGTGGTAGAAGGGGCATGCCGCACGTGCGGAGAGGGGCACCGCACGTGCGGCAGACAAACAGTCCAAATCTCTGTTTTTTTTTACCCTTTTACCCGAAGTTGTATAACATTTTGGGGCTTTTTCTCTCACTCTATACTTCATTTCTCTCCTCCTTCTCTCTAGAAAACCCTAACCAAAACATTTAATCACCTTGATTCCTTGCAAATCCTTGGATCTAGACCATCATCATCTCTCCTTAATCTTGAAGATCCAGCTTGGACTTCTTTTAGTGTAGGAGGAATTGAAGAATACTCCATCTTGAAGCTAGGGTTTCATCTATCTCCTTCATCAAGCTTGAGGTAGGGAATTCCTGAGTCACATATACATGTTTTGATTCATAAATGTTGATTTTAAAGCTTCCATGAGGTTGTTGTGTTAACTTTAATCTTGCACTAAATGAAGAGAGAGAAAGGGAGTTTTGAAAGAGGGGTTTTAAATCTCAACTTCCTTTTTATCCATGAGAATGTTCTTTGTGCTAAATTTAAGAAAAATATGGTTTTGAATGGGTTTCACCATGAAATGGGAGGATTGTTGGGTTTTGATGAAAACCCTAGAAATTGGGGAGTTTTTGAAAACATGAGAAAAACTATGAAATTCTTCTTTTCTTGTGTTTAAATAAGTAAATGAGTGTGGATTTCACCATGTGATATAATGAAATGATAGTTTCCTTGATATAAAAGAGTGGAGGACTTAATTTTTTAAACTATTGTTGAATGTATGGAAATATTTAAGTGAAGGATAATAATTGTTGTGCATTATGGATTGTGAGAATTAATGTTTGAAAAACATTACATGTAGTCATGATGAGACTATATTGCTAAGAATTGTGAAAGGTGAATTATGGCTAAGTGTAGATAACATATGGTTATCTTGGGGAAGAGCATTGAAAAAAGGTAATGGAAGATGTGATTATTGACATTATTGTAGAGACTTTGAAAATGGGGAAATGTTATAGATATGGAAAATCATTGCATTACATATTCATTCAATTATTATTTTTGCATTGTAAATTTTGATTGAAGATATTTATGTCATGAAAGAAAATAACGTTGTGATAAGAACTATGGAACTGTTTATGGGGTAAATACGGTGGTAAGTCCGGTTAGGGGGTATAGATGAATTTGATAAGTTGGCATGAGTGTCCATGGTGAAAGACCAGAAAACCACGCAGATAGGTGTCGAGCCTTCTGGTTAATACCGGTAAAAATGACAGTTCGGTAGTACTCGTAGAGTCTACTTGCAGACACCAGCTTAGAGATTACCAGTGTTAAGTTTACAAGCTTTTATTGGAAAAATCGAAATCTTCAAGAAGAGCATGAAATGAAATTTCTTTAAAAGAGCATGGCATGGCATTGACATTTGCATCTTTATTGAGAATTGCATAACTGTATATACTTTGTTAGAATTCTCTACTGGGCTTTATGCTCACCCCTATGGGACTTTGGTACAGGTAAAGACGTGATAATCCTGCCAAGTTGAGGGTGCGGATAATTGTAAATAGTACATAGCTCTTACTTTTGTTGTGATCTTTTTGTAAGCCAAGGACTAATGTGTTTGGGTCCGAGAGACCATTTTGTGTGACTGGGCGATTGCCTTGGAAGATATAAGCCCTTAAGGGCATTTTATTGTTTTGAGATTAGATGTTTCACATGCTATAGATTCATGTATTCTATTATGTTGTGAATGTATACCGCATGTGGAACTTTTATGTTAAACCCATTTATTATATATGTGAAGATGGAAGGATTATTGTCATTGTGTAGCGAATGTTTATTAATATGGATAGTTCATGTAGAATTATTTCAGGGCGTTACATCTTCTGTACCAGAGGTACCTCTTAGTCATTCCACTTGGGTAACATAACCTTCTGTCCTTCTTCATGATTTCATTGTTGGTTCTACTACTTTTTCTTCTCATAAACCAACTTTTGATGAAGAGGCTTGTTCTAACCTTCTTTGGAAACAAGCTATGATTGATGAAATGTAGGCTCTAGATAAAACTTTTACCTGGAAAGAGTGTTGTTAGTTGCAAATGGGTTTACGAGATCAAAACACATTCTGATGGTTCCATTGAGCATTACAAAGCTTGTCTTGTTGCCCGGGGGTTTACTAAAAAATATGGAATTGATTATGAGGAAACATTTGCTCCTATTGCTCACCTTACTTCAGTTCACAACCTACTTGTCGTTGCTACTTCTATTGGAGTCTTTGTTAGATAGATATCAAGAATGCATTTCTCAATGGTGATCTCACTAAGGAAGTTTATATGGAGACTCATCTCGGTTCCTTAGTTTGTCCACCAAAGTTTGCAAACTTCACCGTGATTTGTATGATTTGAAACAAGCTCCTCGTGACTGGTTTGCCAAGTTCAGTTCTACCATTCGTGACTTTGGATTCTCCTCTTGTGCCTATGATTATGCTCTATTTATACGTAAGATAGAGTGTGGTATTATTCTTTTTTTTCTCTATGTAGATGATATGATCATCACTGGAGATGACACAATAGATATCACTAGTCTCAAATAGTTTCGTAGTCGCCAGTTTGAGATGAAATATTTGGGTTTGCTTAGCTACTTCTTCGGCTTGGAAATTTCTCATGATCTTTCTAGTTACTTTCTCACCCAGACCAAGTATACCTCTGATCTTTTGGCCCGTGCTGGTCTTACCGATTGTAAGACTGCTCTTACCCCAGTTGATTCTCAGACTTGTCTCACACCTCTTGACGGTCACCTATTGTCGGATGCTGCTTTATATCGCCAGCTAGTTGATAGTCTTGTCTAGCTCACGGTTACTCGTCCAAACATTGCCTATACTATTCACATTGTTAGTCAGTTCATGGCTACACCTCGCTTTCTGTTCTATGATGCTCTGGTTTACATTTAGCGCTATCTCAAAGGAATTATGTTTCATGGTCTTCACTACTCAACACACTTTTCTCTATAGTTACACGCCTTTTTTGATGCAATTTGGGCAGGGGATCCTACTGAGCATCGTTCTGCTACAGGATTTTGCTTCTTCTTGGGTAACTCCCTCATTTCCTGGTATAGCAAGAAGCAAACTCCTATTGCTCATTCTAGTACTGAGGCTGAGTATTGTCTCTTTTTTATACTACTCAGGAGTTTGTTAGCTTCATTGGCTTCTTTCTGGTATGAATGTTTCTCATTCTGCTGCTACTAACCTCTATTGTAACAATCAGAGTGCTATTCAAATTGCTCATAATGATGTTTTCCATAATCGCACTAAGCATATTAAGATTGACTATCACTTCATATGGTAGCATGTTACTATTGGTGTTGTTCGTCTTATCTTTGTTATCTTTGCCGATCAAATAGCCAACATCTTCAATAAGGTTCATTCTCCAGGATGCTTTTTTGCCTTACTTTCCAAGCTCAAGTTGATATCTACATTACCACCTTGAGCTTGAGGCGGGTTGTTAGCTGTATATATTTATATTACCATATTGTGTATTACTATTGATAGAGTTTCTATACTTAGCTTCTTCTTCTCCTATATAAAAGAGCTTTGTATTCACTCATATTATTCATTTAATATAATACAAAGTTTTCTCTCTCTCTCTCTTTCTATTACCATAACACAAATCATCCACAAAAGCTCCTATGCGGATCCTTTATTTAAGCTAAATATGTGAGGAAATTTCCAAGAACCAATCATTATTAGTTGAAAATTCTAAGATTAATACATTGAGAAGAGCTTTCAATTTTTCTTTTGGTTGCTTTTCACTTGGCCTAATGGTTATGTAGTGGTCGAAGGGTATGGGTTTAAATCCTATGAGGAGAAATTTAACACATTTTATTTTTCTCTCATTGTGAGGGTTGTATTATGTGATTGTTGGATAAGGTGTGGTTACTATGTTGATTGTTGGATTGGGCTAGTGTTAGCAAACTTTTATGTTAAGGCTTCAATCAACAACATCTTAATACAAATTTCATCAATCAAACAATGATCAAGGTACGTGTTGACAACCCTATGGGGTTGGCTAGTGGGTGCAGCTTGTGGCCTGGAGGTGTGCTACCTCTAAATCTCAGGTTCAACTCCCATTAGGTGCTACCAACTGTTTAGGGCCATGCCCGTGGGCACTGCTTGAGATTTGCACATACGTCCCGAAATTAGTTGCAGTGCGAGTAAACTAACCTAGACACCTAGTCATCAAAAAAAAAAAAAGAAAAAAAGAAAAAAAAAAAGAAATGATTTGTTGACGATTCAATTGCCCCACTAATGATTGTTTTAAAAATTATTTTTCTATTTTCTCATCTGAAATTTTGTTTTTGTTACTCAAGAATTTTCACCATGATTAATACAGTTGCAAGCGCTTTCAAATTTTCTTTTGGTTACTTTTTATTTGGCCTAGTGGTTATATAGCATTACTTTGTGGCGTGACACTTTTCTTTGTTTACGAAAAACCTAGGTTACGAAATAATGTTTATAACTTAAAAAAAATAAATAAATAAACTACTTCCAAGTAATTTAAGTAATTATTTTCTAAATAGTAGCTTACTTAAAATTATGCTTTTATAATAAACATTAGATTACGCATCATTTTTTAAAAATAAATTTTAGAGAAAATTGGTGAAAAGCCTATCCCAAAGGGATATAAGACATTAGATCTAAGATAAAATTTTATTTGGTGATAAGGACATGCTAAAAAAAATTGCCATAAAATTTGTGATGACTGGGTCTTGTTTTCTTTCTTTTTCTTTTGTTTTCACTCCATTCTCTTCTCGCTCTCTTTGGGTTTCAAACATCTGAAAATAATTCTCAAAATTTAGTCCTTACTCTTGTCTTGTTCGGTGTGGAATTTCACCTGTTCCGGGTAGTGCTCAGTTGGGTTCGGAGTGCCCGGGAGTTAAATCGGGATTTTTCTGGGCTGTTGGGTCAGGGCCGCACGTGCAGGGGCCCAGCGCCGCACGTGTGGGGTTGGGCCGCACGTACCGGAGGCCAAGCCGCACGTGCAGGAAGCAGGAGAGGCTGGGCAGTGCATACTGCTAAAAATGCACGTGCGTGAGGAGGTGCAAGGAGGTGCTGCACGTGCGGGAGGGGGAAGCCGCATGTACGGGAGGCACACGCCGCAAGTGTGGGAATAGGCTCCACACGTGCGGGAGAGCCCAGATCCGAGGCTCTGTTTTATTTTCTTTTTTGGGAGCTGTTTGTATATCATTTTCATCACCTCTCTCTCTCTCTAAGATATATCTCTCTCCCTTCTCTCTATATCTCTACCGCAAAACAAGAGTTAAACTCTTGATCCTTCATCATCCATCAAAGATTTATCCATGGTGTCTTCATCAACATTGTAATACACTTTTAGAACTACCTTGGAGTGGTGTAGATCTACATCAACATCTTCAAAGTTTAGGGTTTCATCTCATCTTTCATCAACAAGCTTGAGGTAGGGTTTTTCCTTTGAGTTATATGTGTGTTTATGTAAGTTTTAGTTGATTTTGTGAACTACTCCTTGTATTTTGAAAATGGGTTCTATGGCTCAAGAAGTTGTTGATTTTATTTGAAGGAAAACTCGTCCTAATCTCTTTTAAAATATTTTGTGAAAATGTTGAGCCATATGAGTAAAGATTGATGTATGTGTGTGGTTTCAAAATGGAGATGAGGAAGTGTTTGGATTTTTGGTAAAAACCCTAGAAATTTGGGGATTTCTTAAAAGAAAAGGGTTGAGGACCTATGTCGAGATTATACATATATATATAACTATATATGCATGTCTTTATTTGTGTTGTTGGTGCCATGTTAGGCAAGAGACTGAGAATGTTTATTTACACAACTATGCACATAAATGTTGATGGAGAATTTCTTTACTATATATGAAAGATGTTGGAAAAATGAGGGTGATGTTTCTACATTGTTATAGTTTGAAATGGTTAAATTGTTAAAAAAGCATGAAATGTGGTTTTATTGTTGCACATGGTATTTGTTAATGATTGTTTGGCTATTGATGGAATGGCATGGAAAGGGGAAAAATGTAAACTTTGAACCTCTGTGGAAGGTTAGTAGTAGTTATGGACCATGTAGAGAGACATGCAGTTATGTGGGTAAGTATTGTATTGGCATTACCTAAGTTGTGCATATCATGGAAATTGTTTTGAAAAGAAACTTGAAACTTCATTGAGAATCAGTCATTGTGACTGAAAATATGGAAAGATCATGACATTGCATATTCATTCAATTATTGCTTTTGCATTGTAACTTTTGATTGAAGATATTTATTTCATGAAACAAAATGATGTTGTAATGAGAACTATCAGTTGTGTTATGGGGTAAATACGGTGGTAAGTCCGGTTAGGGAGCATAGATGAATTTGATAAGTTGACCTGAGTGTCCATGGTGAAAGACCAAAAAACCACGCGAATAGGTGTCGAGCTTTCCGGTTAATACCAGTAAAAATGACAGTTTGGTAGTACTCGCAGAGTCTACTTGCAGACACCAGCCTAGGGATTACCAGTGTCATATTTACCACCCCTTGTGATTAAAAAAAGAAAAAAAAAATTGGAAGTTTGGAAATTGATGAGATTGTAAATGTGTTGATGAAACATGGTGATTTTCAAGAAAAGCATGGCATGTGAAAATTTTGAAATGGCATTGTATGGCATTTGCATTTGCATTTGCATTTATATTGGATATCTTACATAAATACATATACTTTGTTAAGGATATCTCTACTGGGCTTTATACTCATCCCTATGGGATTTTGGTGCAGGTAAAAATGTGGTGATCCCGCCGAACTAAGGGCGTGGATATTCTTGTGAAGAGTAAATAGCTCTTTTATTTTGTTGTGGATTTTGTAAAGCCAAGGGCTAATGTGTATGGGTCCGAGAGACCATTTTGTGCAACCGGGCTATTGCCTTGGAAGATGTAAGCCCTTAAGGGCATTTATTTATTTTTTTGAGATTAGATGTTCCACGTGCTGTAGATTCATGTATTCATTTATGTTGTGAGTGTATGCCGCAGGTAGAACTTTTGTATTAAACTTATTTATTAAAGATATGAAATGGGAGAATTATTGTCATTGTTCTAGTGAATGTTTATTAATGTGGGTAGTTCATGTTGGAATATTTTCGGGGCGTTACAACTTGGTATCAGAGCTACTGGGTTTGAATACTTGGGGCTCACGGGAAGTGGTTGCTATACCACAATTGGTTCATTTCGTATGATTAGGAAATGTTTTGTCTATGTGATTATGTGATAGCATGTTTATGTGATTATGTGGGTATGAGATTAGACTTTTGGGATGTTATTTGCGCCTATTAGATTCCTTGAGGTCTTATTAGAAGCGTACCTGATCAATACTTCTTCTACTAAGAATTCTTGGTTTCTCATGGGACGAATCTCATCACTAAAGGATAATTCGTATGTGCTTATATGACTACGTGCTTATGTGGAGTGGATTGAATTGTTTGTGTTAGAATGTATATAATTGTTATAGTTTTACGTGTGAGGACTGTTGCGAACATATTTGGAATTATGTGTTAATTTATCTATCTTGTTCCTTAATTAGGATGTCGGGAAGCGTTCAAAGTCGTGGTGGTGAGAGTGTGTGCCTTGGGGAGGCTGTTGTGTTGTGCA
Organism: Camellia sinensis; assembly: GCF_055761805.1. NCBI lineage: Eukaryota > Viridiplantae > Streptophyta > Magnoliopsida > Ericales > Theaceae > Camellia > Camellia sinensis. The sequence continues at coordinate 71,264,279 of NC_138972.1, forward strand.
CTTAGTTGATTTTGTTTTTGAATTTTTTAGGATGTCTACACGAGGAAATAGAGTACGGATGAGTGATAGGAATGTCGGTAGGGGCATGGTGGTTCCCCGAGCACCTATCGTTACAGCATCGGCTGTCGGTGAGGAAGTCGCACGCGAGGTCGTGAGAGCGGTGCAAGATGCTCTAGCTCGCAATGAGAGGGACAACGGGTGTACCCTCAAACTTACCAAGGAGTTTCTTCGCTCCAATCCACCGGAGTTTTTGGGAGAGGCAAGACCGCTAAAGGCGGAGAGTTGGTTGGAACAGATTACCAAGACTCTTGACATGCTCAAAGTCGAGGATGAGGGGTTGATGATTTCTTTAGCGACCTTCCAATTAAAAGGGAATGTGGGTTATTGGTGGAAGTGTGTGAAGGGTACCGTAGGTGCTACGTGGATTGCGTTTATCGAGGCCTTCTTGGCCAAGTATTTCCCTTTTTCAGCTCGAGAAAGGTTAGGGGAATAGTTTGTTGAGTTATATCAGGATGTTACTCCTTTGGCTCAGTTTGAGATGAGGTTTACTAGTTTGTTGAGATTTGCTCCAGAATTGGTGACAACAGAGGAACACCGTTGTTATGAGTTTGAGAGGCGGTTGCGTGATGATATCCGGGAGAAGGTGGTTAGATCTAAGTGAAAGAATTATTTTGATCTAGTTGAGGCAGCGGCCCATGCAGAGGTCGTGGTTAGCAGTGTTGGTCGAGTTAGGGAGGACGCCACTTCGGTAACTCCTACAGTTCGTAAGCACACTAGACTTAGCAAGAGATGGAGGCGAGCGCATGCTCACTCACAGACTCGGTCCTTGTTTTCATCAGGGGTTTCGAGCTCGTTCGTTAGGGAATCCCGTGAGGTTCAGGCTCCAAATCGGGTTCAGAGTTGGGAGGTGGTTGTTTGTTTTGATTTTGGTCAGCGGAGCCATGCTAGACATTTTTGCCCTTTACGTGTAGACCCTTCCGGTGTTTCAGAATCTAGTCAGACTTGTCCCATTAGTCCAGTGGGGACGTTATCGGTATCAGACCCGAAGAGGCCAAGCTCTGGAAGCTTCACGAGGGTTGACCTTTAAACCAGCACGGTAGTATCACCCTTGAGAGGGACTTTTGTTTTAGAGATCTATGTTATAAATTGTGAAACTTTTGTGATTGATCAGTGTGTTATAGGATGCTAAGGCACCGTAGTTACGTGTTGTGTATGTATTGTTGTTTGTTACCCTCACATGTTAAGGCTTGCTAAAGAAACTTGAATTCCTTGTTATGTATGTGTAAATGGAATTGGTAATCCTAGTATTATTGTATATCAACTGTTGAATTTTGTGATGGCCTTTAATTCTTGATTAGTTTAGAAATTGTTGATGGGGATTGGGAAGTCTGAGGAATTCTTGTGACAAACGCAGTGTTAGGATGAGGGCCAAAATTTTTAAAAGCTTTATTGTGTTAAGTTTGAGAAAATGTGAGACCTTAGAGTTTTGTGAAGACTGGTGGAAGTGATGTGGGAATGTCTAGGGAATGTGAGATTCGCGTCTTGAGGGAGTAATGAATGGTTGGTGTTTCTAGGTAACGAGTATACCGTTGGTAAGAATTGTCTTGGGTAACCCGGATCGTGTGATCGCCGTTGATCTACTCGGTCTTGTGTTGGGTATAAGAGTGTGTTGGCCATCTAGGCGTGGGAATAGAATTCCTTTGGGAATGGTATGTAGGTGTTTGAAGGCCGGGAGTGGAAACTCTCGGGTAATTAGTTAAGTTGAGTGGTATCAAGGTGGGTGACAAATAGTCATTATAGGATGGTTTAGATGTGGGTTGTAAATTTGAGCTTTTGGGAAAATTAGTACATTTTGGCTAGAAGACGGTGTGGTGCCGTGGGTTGTGCCTAGGGTGTTAGGCCTTGCGTTTATGTGTGGTTATCGGTGTGCGCGTCTCTGTGTAAGTTTTGAAGCCCGTGAATCGGGGTGGAGTGTTAGCTCCTTGAGTAGGAATACTCATAGGTCTTCGGGCGTAGTTAGTCTTTTTTAGTTAATGTTTGTGTTGGTATGGAAGTTTTGGAATTTGGAAAGTTGTATGCGTTACACTGTTTCTTTTGGTACCATGTTATTTCTAATTGTTGTTGTTATGAAAATCTAATTGTTGCATTCTGGAAGTCAGCGTAGGTATGATGGATGTGATTGGGTGATGGTTGGGATTCACCGGTTGTTTGTTGGGAAGATAAATTGACGAATGATTGTTGATTTTTGAAAACTTACATGGCATTTCTATTTCAACTAAAACCCTTGGGGTGAGATTTTAAAACTTATTCTAGGAAAATAATTAAAAAATAAATTGCTTTTACTCGAAGTTAGTAACACGAATTCCTTTTAAAAAAAAAAAAATCTTTCAAGACGACAAGAACAATCCTTATTTTAACTAATTTACGTGATCATGTTGTTATCTTGTGTAAATAATAACTTGCGTGGTAGTAATAATGTTATTGGCCAAATGGAATAGTATAATTGTTATATTCCGTTAATTAATATTAGGGAAATGCTATGTTATGTTGTTACAGTTGTGGCATCACCATGTAGGTGATGGATATTGTTGGTTAACGGCAGAGATCCGCCAGTTATTATGGTGGAGTGGAAATTAAAATGAACGAATTTTGGATTTTTGCTTGAAAGGAAGAAAATGCATTTTTGACGTGTGACCGGTGTGAGTGTGGAATACCTTTGAAAAAAATGTTTTGCATGTAAAGAAAAGACTTTTTACCAAGAATTGAGAAAATGATGAAATTTTCTTATGGGATTGAATTGTTAATTATTGTACTTTTATGGTTGTGATTGTGTAACCACTTTAATTGTATTTCTAAATCTTGAGTTTTGTACGTGCAGTTATATGAATTGTTGAGCGTTGTAAGAACTTGTTAGACCGGAGTCTTGTCTTGAGTCGGGTTTTGTTGTAACCTTTTCCTTAAATGAGGTAACCAAGGATATTGTGGTGAAAATCTAGTTCCCACCTTGTTGGAGTGCTAAGCGTGGAAAGTGTTTGGCCTAGTGGTGGTGGATACCCGAGGCGTGCATGTGGTTGCTGTGGTTGTTTGTTGTTCTTGTCTCATAGACCCAGTTAGTGGTGTGACTCGAAGGGAAGTCTGTGACCTTTTCCTTGTGTTCTTGACTAATCTGGTATCCTTGGTGTTCCTAAAGTTAAGGTAGTATTCCAAATTTGGTTGTGGCCGGAAGTTGGTGTTGTGTTTCCTGGGTTGGTTGGGAGGTCTTCCTTGGCACCGTTTGAGGCCTTGTATGACCGACCTTGTATGGTGTCATGACCCGAACCCGCCCCTATGGATTATGGTCATCACCGGCCAGTAATCAAGGGATTACCTACGGCCTCAAACCAAATAAAATATACTCCATCAAAGTTAAGGGGCCAAACGGAAGCAATCAAAAATTTTGTCCATAGAGCCGTGCTTACATAGCACATCATAACATTTCACATACATTGCTTAATAACTCATATCAAAGGAAAGTAATCCAAAGTTCTATACATACAGGATCATTCGAGTCTAAGTCAGTCAATCCCAAAGTTTATATACAAAAGTGATCCAATGTTTTCGCCAATGTAGCAAAATTATAACAAAAGAACAAAAGCGCGAAACGAGTCTCGTACATGAGACGTTTGAGTTAACTCTTCAAAACCTCGACTATTTCTCGCATACTTCACTGAGGTTGGGTTTGGACATTTCTTGGCTCACCTACAGACACCTGAATGAGAGTGAGCGAAAACCCAGTGAATAATATCAAATAAAGAGAATACATGAATGAAGTTCGAAATAGATATACAATTATCAAACGGCCTTCGGCCCATCTTTGGTTTTATCTAGTACATTAGACGGCTTTAAGCCCGAACATATCGAACGGCCTCTGGCCCATTTCATTCATGTCAAATGGCCTCCGGCCCAATCATTTGCATCCAACGGCCTTTGGCCCTATCGTTTATGTCAAACGGCCTTTGGCCCAATCATTCATGTCAGACTATCATTCATGTCAAACGGCCTTTGGCCCACTTATTTGTATCCAATAGCCTTTGGCCCAATCAATCGTATACAACGGCCTTTGACCCAATCATTCAAGTCCAATGGCCTTTGGCCCATTTCATTCACATCCGACGGCCTTTGGCCCATTTCATTCACATCCGATGACCTTTGGCCCATTTCATTCACATCTGACAGCCTTTGGCCCATTTCATTCATATCCGACGGCCTTTGGCCCATTTCAATTGTTCCCAACCATATGGCATAACAAATATTTGTCCACAATTCAAATTAACAAGCTTATTCAAATTAACAAGCTTATAAGACTTATATAGGATTAAGTAATTGGATGAATAACATACTTCAAAAGATCTTTACGTGTCTATGCTTAGGAAGTATGAACCCGACCCTTCTCATATGTTAGATTGGGTTGATTTGGAGGTAGATGAGGACGCCTCTTACAAGGAGCGACCGGTTCGAATCTTAGATACCCAAGAACAAGTGCTACGAGGCAAAACCATACCGTTAGTGAAGGTGTTGTAGAGACACCATGGAGTGGAGGAGGATACGTGGGAAAGGGAGGCGGAAGTCCACTCCAAGTATCCAGATTTGTCTGAGTCTGCTTAGATGTTTGTTTAAATTGTAATGATTCCTCGTGTTGAAAAGAAAAAGTGTAAGGTTGTTGATCACGTGTAATATATGTGTTGTTAATCTAAGTGTGAGATAGTGAAGGAACGATGTTTTGCTATAGATGTTTTATTTCATATGCCTTGTATAAACAATTGTTGTTTTGATCAAAATGATGATAAAAAGGGTAAAAAATGTTGATTAATATAAATGTTGCAACTCGATAACGTTGTTAAGAAAGGTTATGTTGTTGGAATGCTCTTGCTTGGTGAGTCTTTTTGGGGAGTTTGTTCAAATTTCGAGGACGAAATTTCCTAAGGTGGGGAGGTTGTAATGACCGGGTCTTGTTTTCTTTCTTTTTCTTTCATTTTCACTCCATTCTCTTCTCGCTCTCTTTGGGTTTGAAACATCCAGAAATAATTCTCAAAATTTAGTCCTTACTCTTGTCTTGTTCGGTGTGGAATTTCACCTGTTCCGGGTAGTGCTCAGTTGGGTTCGGAGTGCCCGGGAGTTAAATCGGGATTTTTCTGGGCTGCTGGGTCAGGGCCGCACGTGCGGGGGCCTAGGGCCGCACGTTCGGGGTTGGGCTGCATGTGCGGGAGGCCAAGCCGCACGTGCGGGAAGCAGGAGAGGCTGGGCAGTGCATACTGCTAAAAATGCACGTGCGTGAGGAGGTGCGGGGAGGTGCCGCACGTGCGGGAGGCACACCCCACATGGGCGGGAATAGGCTCCGCACGTGCGGGAGAGCCTAAATCCGAGGCTCTGTTTTTATTTTCTTTTGGGGGCTGTTTAGATATCATTTTCATCACCTCTCTCTCTCTCTAAAATATATCTCTCTCCCTTCTCTCTATATCTCTACCCCAAAACAAGAGTTAAACTCTTGATCCTTCATCATCCATCAAAGATTTATCCATGTTGTCTTCATCAACATTGTAATACATCTTTAGAACTACCTTGGAGTGGTGTAGATCTACATCAACATCTTCAAAGTTTAGGGTTTCATCTCATCTTTCATCAACAAGCTTGAGGTAGGGTTTTTCCTTTGAGTTATATGTGTGTTTATGTAAGTTTTAGTTGATTTTGTGAACTCCTCCTTGTATTTTGAAAATGGGTTCTATGGCTCAAGAAGTTGTTGATTTTATTTGAAGGAAAACTCGTCCTAATCTCTTTTAAAAGATTTTGTGAAAATGTTGAGCCGTATGAGTAAAGATTGATGTATGTGTGTGGTTTCAAAATGGAGATGAGGAAGTATTTGAATTTTTGGTAAAAACCCTAGAAATTTGGGGATTTATTAAAAGAAAAGGGTTGAGGACCTATGCTGAGATTATACATATATATACAACTATATATGCATGTCTTTATTTGTGTTGTTGGTGCCATGTTAGGCAAGAGAATGAGAAATGTTTATTTACACAACTATGCACATAAATGTTGGTGGAGAATTTCTTTACTATATATGAAAGATGTTGTTGGTGCCATGTTAGGCAAGGGCTAATGTGTATGGGTCCGAGAGACCATTTTGTGTAACCAGGCTATTGCCTTGGAAGATGTAATCCCTTAAGGGCATTTATTTGTTTTTTGGAGATTAGATGTTTCACGTGCTGTAGATTCATGTATTCATTTATGTTATGAGTGTATGTCGTAGGTAGAACTTTTGTATTAAACCTATTTATTAAAGATATGAAATTGGAGGATTATTGTCATTGTTCTAGTGAATGTTTATTAATGTGGGTAGTTCATGCTGGAATATTTTCGGGGCGTTACAAAATTGGTCGGAAAAGTTGCTGTCGTCGGCAACTGGCACCGGTGATCGCAGTAGTAGATGGTAGTGGTAAGGTAGAGAAATGTGTGATATTCAACAGATAGGTTGTTGAATGGATGACATGTGTCACCTTTCTAACAGATAGTTAGTTTGGTGAATTTCAACAGATAAGCAAATAGGTTGATTTCAAAAGATAGGTTGATTTTAACAGATAGATAGATAAGTTGATTTTAACAAATTAGAAATTGGTCCTAATGACCTAAAAGATTCATAAATGAATTTATGGCCTGAAACCCTTAAATTTTATTATGTATATATGACCAGTGAGTATTGGGTTAGGGGACTTGTAATCAGGATCACAAAAGACTCATCAAATAGTTTTAGTGAAGGGTTAATTATTAATGTAGAACAAGTAGTTAAAGAATTTTTGAAATAACTGGATGAGTAAAAGGTAAAGAAAAAGTCAAACTAAGAGTAAAAACGTAACTTTACTGACAAGCTTGGAATCCTTCCAAATTTCATGTCAACCTTGTATATTCAAGGTTCTTCTAATATCTAGCCTTATGTAATAATTTCCGCGGCATACACAATACATTTGCACCTAGTTCATTCACTTTCAATTGTAACACGTAGATTTTTAAACGTTAAGTTAAGTTTTCATCCATTGACATTAATGAAATTGACAAAAATTGACATATGACCTATATTTTTCTTGTCAAACGTCTACCCTTTCACCAAAAAACTTATTTTGAACATTTCACTTCTAATTGTGTCCTAATGTTACAATGGGGAACACCATTACCAACCTCCTCATAAGTTTCAATATTTTTTTTTTCTTTATCGCTGCAGAGCTCATCATCAATAGATAAGCTTTCCACCTCGTTATCAAAGTTTTTTTTCATTAGAATTTTCATTCAACCCTATAGAAATTGAAGAGAAAAAAATGAACAAGTTTTTTAGTTGTTTATTCCATTACTGTGGTAGAAAGAAAAGACAAGAAAAGGTTTCTTATTTCTCTTCTATAAATATTCAAAATTTGATACTTAATACTCCATAGATAGTTTGAACTGTATAGAAACAATAATCAATTTTAACTCGAATGGTTTGTAGGGGAACCCTACCTTCTCTGATCCATTCGACACGTAAGTTAATTATAATACCATGTCTCATTAATATCAGATGAATGGAAAGATATTGTGATGACCGGGTGCACTACTCGTTCTATTTTTTCCTTCATTTAACCTTGGGTTTATTTTGTTGGAATGTCGGTTTGACTTGGAACCTTGTTTTCTTTGGGTTTGTTGCATTCAGAGGTTTTTCTCAAAATTCTAGTCCATGTTTATTTCGGGTTTGATTTCACTTGTTTCGGAGAGTTCATGGTCGAGCTCGGAGTGTTTGGAATCAAGCCGAGGAAATTTGGGACTGAAGGACCAGGGCCGCACGTGCGGGAAATAGGAAAAATTTTGGGTTGCATTCTGCTTAAAAGGCAAGTGTGAATGGAAGGTGCGGAAGAGTGTCACACATACAGGGATTAGTGCCACACGTGCAGGAAACACGCTCTGCACGTACGGGGGCAAGTACCGCACATTGTAGACGCGCCCCGAGGGCCTCATGCTACAGTTCGGACTCAAATGTCACGGTTCTTAATCTGATCCCACAATGTGCGATGTGAGATTGATAAATCACCAAAGAGTCTAAATCCGACAAATCGTTTTGAAAAACTAATTTTTTGTAAAGAAGTGCCAAACATGGACTGCTTTGCCAGATACAGAGTCGCCACCTAAATATTTTATTTTGGGGGGAATTTAGGAAACCCTGACTCGTGCTTAAGGCCACGTATCCGTCATCACCAAAGTTGCCTCGGCTCGGAAACTTGGGTACGATTGGGGAAGGTCATGTAATGAGCACCCCCGCTCGCCCGATCAAAGATCAGCCACTACTAAACATGATAGCTTGTTTTTGAAAACATATGCGTTCTTATTCCGGTTATTAGCTAGAATTTACTATGTGATGCGCACAACACACAAGTATAGACTAGATCGCCTAAATTGGAACAAAACATCTCATGTTTGTTTGAAAATGGTTTGAATGTGCTACTCGCAAGTAGGCTAAGACGTGGATTTGCCACCCTCAAGTGGACTTATAAAACATGATTTTGCCACCTCAAGTGGGCTTAAAACTCACATTTCGATGAATTGTTCCAATTCAAGTAATCCAACCTTCACCCATAGGCATTCAGGCAGTTATATCACATAAGCAAATAGCCTCATGGCAAGCATGCTATCCTGGCAACACTCACACATGCAGGGATGCTAAAGCATAAACGCTTACCTAGTACTCCGAGCCAAAACAGTAACCAGTTAGAAATCAATGCATGATCCTAGCTATGTTTAGATGGCTAATGCAACACATGCAAAGTGCAACTAGAAATAGGCTCGGCTATTCTAAGATGGCATATGAGATGCAACTTGATAATCATGTATTCAAGTAGGAATTGAAATACAATGCAGTTAGTATGATGCGCTGAGTCCGGTGCATGCAATACGGATGAATGATGGAAACATGCAAGCATAAGGATGCTAATCGAAACATGCCCTAAGACTAACCATCGAAAGCAATTAAGTAAAAGGGAGAAACACGTGAGGTTGGTAGACATTCACACGCTCACGCACACTTATTACGAAATGCGCCCTCTCGACGGAGGGTCCGAATAAATAATACAAACCGAATAAATAATCAACTGCCCTAGCTAATTAAATATTACCAAACCCTTAACTAATTTAAACAAATTAATTAAGCTATGAAACTAAAGAGGCTACCACAGCTCCGCCTCGGAATGATTGAATGATGCATGCTCGATCGCCTTGCTCGAAAACCCGTTGCCATGCCACATGTTGCCTCTGTTTGCACTGTTTTACACCTCTGAAAATTGCACAAGTCCCAAGGATGCTTCCGAACCACTCCCTGAGCACTGTAGGATGTCACCGGCCAAAATATAGGAACATCGGCCATGTGGAATTGGTTATCGACCATTTGTGAGGATCTCGGCCAACAATTTTTAGTCGATCGGCACTGAAGATGGCCGGCCGACCATATCTTTCTGCAGAATGCTGTTTTGCTGCAGCAGAGGACAAACAGAGCATGGCAATGCATTTTCAAAGCAATATATGCACAACCACCCTTCCCATCATGTCATGAACTCAAGGGAGTATGGTTCTCGACCCTCGGACCATCAATCGCGCATTTCAATGCAAGATGGCCAAAGGAGCCAAGTGTGCAAATCAATGTGGAATAAATGCAACAAAAACATATGAATGCCTAGAACTCTATCATGCTTGATCAAGAGTGTCGGCGACCGAGAATTGAGGCACGTTTCATCACTTCAACTTCGAAACGTCCCTTGGTCCTCATGTTTGGTTTGACACCCCAAACCAAACACAATGCAATGCATGCAACCAAGTACAATGCAACATGGAAATGCAAGGCAATGTAACGTGAGCATGACAAATGCAATGCAATGCAACCTAACATGTGAACAACATAATATACAATAAGTATGCAATACGACTATGCAACCTAGATATGCAAACATACAATGTGATAGGCATGCAACAATGATACCAACAATAAGTATGCAACAACATGCAATGCGATAAGCATACAACAATACACAAACCGCATGATCCATGGACTTATATTGAAAATGGATAGGCCTCAGCCATACCAAAACAGTGGCCAAAGTGCCAAGAAATGGTGGAACGAAATGCAAAATGAGCATGCATGCCAAATGGCCTAAGAACTAGGCAACAATGTACAATCCTCAAACATTAGCAAGAAGTGACAAACATGATAATGTGGCAACAAGGTAAGCTCTGAAATCATGCAAGGAGTGGTGCCAAACCACTCAAACAAGTCAAGTAAAGCATGCAAGGAAGCTCAAAGCTTAAGGCTAGACAAGGTGCTTGTACTAAGGCCATATCAACGAAGCCCCAAAGGGCCAAGGTGACTCAAAACAGTCGTAAACCATGCTAAAAGGAGTCTAAAACATGCATGGGCCAAAGCCAAAACAAGTCAACATGAAAGGCATAAGGCATGAGGCAAGTAAGGCCAATAAAAGGGTGTTACACTACACCTATTACAACCAAATATGGCATGACTTAGCCAATGAAAAACAGAGTTATGGCATATCAAAATAAGCCCAAAAAATCCACTTAGATGGCATCTCAAAGACCTAAGCATGGTGGCATGCACAATGACCTATTCTTAAGGCATAAAACACAAACTACCCAAAGCATGGAATAGGTGATAAATGCAAGTATATGACCATGAAACATGGACTGAAATCACATTTCACATGATGCCAATTCACAAAAATACTTCAAGTAATACATGCTAATAGACTCAAGGCACAAAGCTTGCAAGCTAGAATGAACAAAGGCTATACAAAACAATGTATGCATGACCAAGACAACACCAAACAGAGCTTAAACATGATAAAACATGACTAGAAGTTCCTTTGAGTTGAGCCAAAATATGCAAGCATGATGGTCCAAATGCATGATACATGTTAAGACAAATGAGAGGATTGCAAGACAAGTGCATGATGCATGCAAGAGACCATTAAACCAACTTAAAACAGAGGGATAACATGGCAAAATAAGGCGTAATACATGCTGAAATAAAGTCAAAACATGCTAAGCAATCATGCTACCATTATGAGCCAATAATGCAAGCAAATGAGACACAAGGAGAGAGGGGTGTCCCTCTCCTATACAAGACTCTAAAACCACCTTTCCACCACTGAAAATCCTCTGGATTTCAATGGTAGAAAGGTCAAGCCAAAGTAAGAACAAAGGCCAAAAAGGATGACCCAAAATAATGCCAAACAAGGCCTAAGAGGGAGTAGACAACCCCCAACCCAAAAGAGACCTTAAACAATCATCTTAAGCATATAAAAACAGAACTTTTTTCAGTTTATAGTTAAGCTTGAAACAGTATGCAAATAGGTCTAAAAGCTTAAGCCAAAATGAGGAAACAAAAGGTTAGTTGCTCACCCTTGAAGAACACCTTCAAGAACACAAGTCCAGCCACTCCCTTGGATCAAAACCAACCCAAGAACTCTTAAACCAACTTCCTAGTGCCTCGGCAACCAAAAGAAGGTATTCTACTAGGTGCTCTAGTGCAAAAGTATGAACAAAAACACACTTTAAGGCACCAACACACACACAAATATAGGGAGAGAGCGAGAGAGAGAGAGATAGAGAGAGAGGGATATATGAACTCTGTATCTATTTTGTTGAACCTCTGGAAAGGGGGGGGAGGCTCCCCTCTTATAGGAAATCAAATTCAAAGCTTCTTAGAGAAGTTAAGCTTTGGTTCAAATCCCTCCATACATGTGTATGGAGGGGAGAGTCTGTGCTCACCAGCTGGCACAGCTGGCATGCACAATGCCTGAAAAAGGCAAAGAAAAGGCCTCGGCCAGAGAATATAGCCGATCGACCAAAATAAGTGCCGACCGACCAACAAAAGTGCCGACCGGCCAACATTTATGGTTGATGGCAAGGAAACAAGGCCGATGGCATCATGCCATAGCCGATGGGGTGTGGGATGGCCAACAAGCCACCCCATTCCCTCAAAAGCTAAACCATAAGTGTAGCCTAAGGCAAGACGCGTAGCCGAGGCCTTCGGGAACTCAAAACGAATACGAGCATGGATGATCATCGAGTGTTCAAACGATGACATCCAAGTCTTAAGGACGGTCAAAAATGGGGTGTCTACACACGTGCGGGACGGGCTGAGTCCGAAATTAAGCTTTTCTTCTTTCCTTGGGCTGTGTGTATCTCATTGTTTGCATGTCACTCTCTCTAAAAAGCCTTTTCTCTTCCTTCTCTCTATATTTCCTACATCAACACCCACTCAATCTTTGATTTCTCCAAATCCATAAACATTTTGACGTTAGTTCCTTGATTAAAGTTGGAGAGCTAAGCTAGAGCTTCATTGTGTACAGTGAAGATCAGGTTTCATCACCGTTGATCTTGGGGCCTTTTTCTCAATTTCCTTCAAACTTGAGGTAGGGATTTTTCTTGGAGTTATATATACATTTTTGCAAGTTTTGGTCAATTTCGGGATTTTCCTCCTTGTTTGATTTAAAAAATTTGTTTTTGGCTCAAGAAATTAGTGATTTTGAAAAAGGGGTTTATCTCTTGCTCTCTTCAAAAGATGTTCTTAAGAAGTTGAATCACATTGATTTGAGAATGATGTTTTGGTGAGATTATACCAAGAAATAAAGAAATCCATCGTTTGGGTGAAAAACCTAGAAATTTGGGGGTTTTGGCGAATGTTGAGGAACTATGGATTTATTTGTGTTAAATAAATGTTCAAGTGGAAATTTCATGATATTGGATGCAAAATGTCAATTTTCTTAGTATATGTGAATTAGTGGGTTTTCTTTGGAATCTATTGTTTAAGTATATATGTACATAATCATGAAATAACAAAAGGTTGAGAATACATGAGACGTAGGATTGTTGCTACATTTTGATAGCTATATAAATACATATGTTATATATATGGAAATGTATTGGAAAGAAAAGTGGAAATTGTGATCACAAACGGAGAGTTTGTGAGAAAGTTTGTGAATGGTAGGACGATGCATCGTATGGATAAACACCTCATTACTCGATTGGTCATTTCATTGCATGGATATTTGTTGCATGAACACCTTAAATACCTTACTAATTTTAAACATTGAATTTGGGATTTGAAACTTGCATTGAGAAAGAAATGTTGAGAAATGAAATTTATTGAAATGTTTTGGGGTAAATACGTTGGTAAGTTCGGATAGAAGGTGTAGATGGAATTGATTAAGTTAGCCTGAGTGTCCAGGGTGAAAGAACGAAAACACGCGCGGAGGAGGTACCACTTCCCTTCCGGTTAGCAACCGGTAAAGTAAGGTTTTTTGTAGTGCTAGTTATGCCTACTTGCAGACACCAATCTAGGGATTACCTGAGTCGTATTTACCGCTCCTTGTATTAAATTGATAAACTTTAAATTTGTTGAAGATATCATAATATCATTGAACATGATGGTTTTCAAAAGATGAGAAGAATGTTATTTTTTTTCAAAAGAGCATAGCATGACATACGCATTTCATTTCTTTGGACTTGTATAAAATGTATATACTTTATTAAGAATTCTCTATCGGGCACCCCTATGGAATTTTCGTGCAGGAAAAGATGTGGTGATCTCGCTGAGTTAAGGGCATGGACATATTTTGTGGAGAGTAAACAACTCTTATTTTGTTGTGGTTTATTTTGCTAGCCAAGAGCTATAAATGTATGGGTTCGTGAAACCATATTTTGTGTAACCAAGTTTCAGTCTTGGAATATGTAAGCCCTTAAGGGCATTTTAATTATTTTTGGGACTTGATGTTCTACATGCTATAGATTCATGTATTTGATATCATTGAATGTATAATTCGCATGTGGGACTATTTTGTACAAACCTTGTTGATTAATGATGTAAAGGTTGGAGAGTTGCTATTGTTCTTTCATGAATGTTGGAATATTTTGGGGCGTTACAGATATATAGCAATTTAATAAGGCTGAATGTCATAAAAAAAATAACTAAAAAACGTAATTTTTATTTCAATTCATTCCCCTACAATATAAAAATTAAATTTAAATTACACATTAAAAAAAATCTATATAAAAATTTTAGATGCATAACTTTATTATCATTGAAGATGTCAAGTTAAGATGAAAGAAGACTTGCTTAGACCTTTTAGTCAAAATTTGTGAAGACTTTTATTAAAGTTAGTGACAAATCAAACGCATGTGGGGTCGGTTTTTAAATATTGAAAGACTTATGTCACAAAAATTTTAATTTTTGATACTTTTAATTAAATTCCAATTTTTTTGACTCAGTCACGCATTTCTTTTTCCACATAATTGAATTTCGTTTACAAGAATCCCTCTAAACTTTTCAACAATCCAAATTTTTCCGCAAACAAAGACTTGTAATTACGGTCACTAAAATTCTTATTTGGCCCAATCAAAAAAAATATTAAAAATAAATTTGTTGGCTTCTTGCTTCTTCTTTATGTTAACAAATCAAAATCTAAGAAATCAATTTGATAATAATAATAATAATAATAATAATAATAATAATAATAATAATAATAGTGTTGTTTAGTACAATTTATTATAAATTAAAAACTAGTAATTTGAAAATAGAAGCCAAAATCAATCGTCATCCAAATTTTAGAAATTAAATTTTTTTTTTTTCAACTTATTTAAATTATTTCTTTCTAATAAATTATAAGAAAAAGCCGTACCAAACATAAGCAGAAGATGTACTAAATAGTCTGGCACATATAGTCTTCTAGAATAAAAAAAAACTATAAGCAGCTCAGATAGGCTGCACCAAATAAGTAAAAAAGAAATTTACCAAAAGCATCTTCAGCAGAAAAAAAAAATTCACCTAAAAGTCAAAAAAATTCCCAAAAAAAAAAAAAAAACAACAACAACAACAACAATAAAACAGTTACCAAACCTCATCAATTTGTAACCATTCAATGCTTGTAGTCCAGTTTAATAAAAGTGTAATACGGGTTTCTATTTAATTTTATCGTTATGATGTGAGGATTACTGAAAAATCAAACTTATAGAACAACATAATTTTATGGCTATCCAATCAAGATTATTGAAGATTAACTTAAAGCTTATAGATAATATCAAGGTAGACTCCTAAGTTGTATTAATAAAATCAAGTTAGTAATATTACTCAACGATTTATGACCCAAAAAAAATTCTAATTTGTGAAGCTTCCAATTAAATTCCAACATATTTCCACTAATTTGTGAAATGAAATCTAGATCAATACAAACAATATTCGAGGACCAAATCATCCACTAAATATGAGATGAAATTTCAAAGAACCAAGCGTTAGTTGAAAATTACAGGACTAATACAGTGACAAAGCCTTTCAATTTTTCTTTTGGTTGCTTTACAATTATTAATTTTCGATTTGAATTTCCTCAAGTTAGTCGTCTAACTTAATAGAATAATTCGGGTTTGGTGCGTCCCCTTTGAGATTGATCTTGATAATATATTCAAACCGCTCACTTTTGAAGATTCGTTGAATGCAAAATTCATTACAATGATTGCACATCAATAGCTATATGTTTGAATAATATTTACATTATGATTATTCTTGAAATTATAT
Organism: Camellia sinensis; assembly: GCF_055761805.1. Taxonomy (NCBI): domain Eukaryota; kingdom Viridiplantae; phylum Streptophyta; class Magnoliopsida; order Ericales; family Theaceae; genus Camellia; species Camellia sinensis. Next base: position 71,279,910 of record NC_138972.1, read on the forward strand.
TTGTCGTCTATTTTTTTAAGATAAATGTAATTCAAATATATAACTATTAACTACCACTGTCTAATTATTTTGATTTTTTATATGAATATTTACTCGATAAATTTTAAAAAATTAACAATTTAAATTATTGAGATTAACCCCAAAACGATCTCATTAAGCGCAACTACTCTCGCCAACTTGAGAGAATCCAACCTATTACTTTATTTATTATATTGGTTGAGAGGAGAGGATTTGCACCAATGAACATCTTGTAAGAAACTTTCTTCTTCAATTCTCCCAGTACACATTTTTCCATCCCTTTCTTCAATAAAGATGTACAAAATTTTAAAGATTTTCACAAAATATAATGTTATATATATATAATTTTTATTGAAAAATTTCATACGAAATAATATGTCATTTTTCAGTCCTTTGTTTCAAGCAAAAAACACCTAATGGTAATTTACAATTGCAAAAATATCATATTATATTATTTATTAGTTTTATTTATAAAAATTATGGTTTTGAATCATTTTTTGTTTTTAATAATATAGTTAAAGCTTATATAGTTTGTTATTTTTTGTTTGAAGAAGGCTCGATCCGTTAAGAAATCTGATCCAGAATATCATTTTGTGAATGTGTTATTATGGGTAATAATATTAAATCTATTAATTTTAGAAAATCAAAAAACCCTATGAAAATTAAATGGAAAATGAGGAATCACTCATGATGAGTAAGAATGATTTACTAGCACTTAAAATATCTAAAACCCTCATTAGTAAATTAAATTATTAATTATTTTATATACATTAGATTATTTCTTCATTTCACAATTTCTCAAAATAAAAATAATTTTATAAACCTTTTCTTACTACTAATCTAATCCAGCCTTTCATCGTTAAAAACAAACATGACATTATACATGTTAATCAAACAGGGCCTTAGTTATATATTTTACTCTTTGATGTTAGTTGTGTGTGTATATTAATATAATTAGGACAATCTAATAATTCCAAGTCCATAGTACTAGCTTCGGATCACCTATACCCATTTTTTGTACACATTTTCTGTCCCATTTATGATTTCAAGATTGACGACATGGTAGCCTAAAATGAACGAGACAGAAGATGGGTACAGGAGATCCGAAACCCATTGTGCCGAAGAATCAACGCGAATTTTTTTATTTAGTCAAGCTTGCTATTGACATAAAGCACCGAATTAGAACAGTATTGTGAGTCCTTTATTTAGGCACTGTTTGGAAAATGGCCAAATCATTTATAAAAAACAAAGAAAATAAAAAATATATATTTTTAATTCATGTTTGGTTATGAATTTAAATATTAATTTGAAAAAGAAAACAAAAATGTGAGAACGTGGATAAAAAATTTAGCTTATATTTTATTTGTATTTCTCTTATATTTGTCTTTCTTTTTTCAAATTCCTTTACCAATTCATGATTCAAATACAATTTTATTCATAATATAATGATGATTACATTTATTTACTAAAACTTATATATCACCTCAAATGTTAGCATTATATTATTAGTAATAAAAATGAGCCAATGTTGGGACTCATTACTTTTAATAATGCTTTGCTGAATACTAATTACATTTATTTACTAAAAAGTAATTCATCATCTTATATATTATCTTTATATTAGTAATAAAATTGACCAAGTGATGGAGTCCATTAAATTAATACAATGATAATATGTGAGACTATCGTTCTCAAAAAATAATAATAATAGGTCCTTTATTCAGGCACTGCTTGGGAAATGGCCAAATCATTTATAATAATAATAAAAAATCTTTTTAAATCATATTTGATTATGTATTTAAATAGTGATTTGAAAATGAAAATGAAAATGTGAGAAAGGGGATAAAAAATTTAGCTTATATTTTATTTATATTTCTCTTATATTTGCCTATCTTTTTTCAAATTACTTTACCAATTCATAATTCAAACACAAGTTTATTCATAATACAATGTTGATTACATTTATTTACTAAAAATTATATATCACCTCAAATGTTAACATTATATTGTTAGTGATAAAAATGAACAAGTGTTGGGACTCATTACTTCAATAATACTATGCTAAAAACAAATCACTGTATTTAGTTTCAATTTTTTAAATTTAATTTTTTTAAAATTGAATTTTTTATTTTTCGTATTTTTATTTTTAGTGAATATTTTTAAAATTTTAAACATTTTTTTTTTTACTTTTTTAGATGCACCTTACCTAGATGTAAGGTGCATCTAAAAAAGTAAAATATTTGTAAAAAAATATTTCAAAAAATTTACAAATACACAAGAATACGAAAAATGTACTGAATTTATATATATATATATATTTATTTATTTATTTTTGTATTTTCGGTAGTTAGTGAATTTTTTAAAGATTTTTTTCACCAACATTATATTTTTTAAGTGTATTTATGTTAGGTATATCTAAAAATTTAAAAAATTATTTAAAATATAAAAATATTTCAATGAAAACAAAAAAACATGGAAAACAAAAAATTTTAATTTTTTAAAAAGTGAATTCAGAATTCACAAACCAAACAAGCTGCATTACATTTATTTACTAAAAGTAATTTATCATCTTATATTTTATCTTTATATTAGTAATAAAATTGACCAAGTGATGGAATCCATTAAACTGATACAATGGTAATATGTGAGACTACACAATAACAATTTTCAGTTTATATTTTTTGATAATTGAATTATTTATTAAGTTATAAATAGGAGAGTGCATATAGAAGAAGCATCATATCCAATTCCCTCTCTACCACCCCACCCAATACTGGTGTAAGAATGGGTTTCTTACTATCCAATTATCAACTCACAATATGTATCCTCCTGTATTCCCTAATTTTCTGCTTCTCTTCTTCTTCTGCACATCTTTGCCATAATCACGAGAGCACTGCTTTGCTCCAATTTAAGCAATCCTTTTCCTTCAATTGCTCTGCTTGCGATTGCTACAGAATTCCTGCTCCACACACTTGGGAACATAGTTGGAAAGAGGGTACAGATTGTTGTGCATGGGATGGGGTCACATGTGATAACACCACTTCTCATGTCATTGGCCTCGACCTCAATTGTAACTGCCTATATGGTACCCTCCATCCAAACAGCAGCCTCTTCAATCTTGTTCACCTTCAACACCTCGACCTTTCTGAAAACAACTTCAATCACTCTCAAATTTTACCTTCATTTGGCCGTTTCACAAATTTGACCCATCTTCACCTCTCTTTGTCCTATCTTTCTGGCCCAATACAACCATCGGAAGAAGAAGTCTGGCAAGGGAATAACTTCTCCAATAGCATTTTCCACTTACAGAAATTGCAGGAGCTGCGGTTAGGCGGCAACAGAGAACTCACAGGTAAACTTCCAAGCTTTATTAATGGAACTCTCTGGCACCTTAGGCACCTTAGGTCGTTGGATCTCTCTGAAATAGATTTCACCGGAGAGCTACCTAATTCCATCGGCCATCTTGAGTACTTGGAGGAGCTATACCTCGATGACTGCAATCTCTTCGGTACCATTCCGACATCGCTTGGAAACCTCAAGAAACTAAGAATGTTAGCTCTTGGAGGGAATAACTTCAACAATGGTCAATTCCCATCTTCAATCGGCCATCTTAAAAACTTGGAGGAGCTATTCCTCAATGACTGCAATTTCTTTGGTACCATTCCAACATGGCTTGGAAACCTCAAGAAACTAAGAATGTTAGATCTTGGAGGGAATAACTTGATCAATGGTCAATTCCCATCTTCAATCGGCCATCTTAAAAACTTGGAGTACCTATACCTCAGTGACTGTAATTTCTCTGGTACGATTCCGAGATCCCTTACAAACCTCACACGATTAATTTGGCTTGATCTTTCAGGGCCATTTCCCAATATAAGCCATTTTTGTATCGTATTTCCAAAACTAGGCCAACTTCTGATGGAATTCCAAAACTAGGTTAAAACGCTATTACTATTCGCGCTTTCACTGTTAGGAGCGTAAAAGTAGGTGAACAGTAAAATCGCGTTTACAAATAGCGACTTTGATTAATAAGTCGCTATTACAAATAGCGCTTCTAGGGTTTGTTAAAAACGCTTTTCCTAACAGCGCTTTTTTTAAAATAAAAACGCTATTCGTAATAGCGATTTTAAGAAAAAATTTTCCCCGGAAAAAACGCTATCTCTAATAGCGATTTCAGTACAAATTTTTTTTGCCAAAAAACGCTATTTGTAATAGCGATTTCATTTAAATGAAATCGCTTTTTGTATCAGCGTTTTCAAACTCCTCATATATACGAACAAACCCCCCCCCCTCACCCCCCCCTCATTTGCATACGACTTAGGTTTTTGGCTCTCTCTGCTCTCTGCTCTCGCTCGCTCTCCCTCTCTCTGCTCTCGCTCGCTCTCTCTCTCTCTGCTCTCGCTCCATCTCAGCTCGCTCTCGCTCTCTGTCTCTGCTGTCTGTCTCTCTCCGTGGTATGACATTAACCCTAATTTTATGTATTTACTTTTTGTGTTTGTTTTGTGTTGTATTTTTTTGTCAATGTTAGGGTTTTACTTGTGAATTATTAAATGTGTTAGGGTTTTTATCATTGTGGTTATGAAATTAGGGTTTGGAATTTTTTGGCATACGGGTTAGGGTTTTTCTGTCAATGTTAGGGTTTTGAAATGAAATTGAATTTTTTGGAATCATGGTTAGTTTTTGAATTTTTCTGAAATTTTTATTGGTTTATCAAAATAAAGTATTTTTAATTTGAAACATATACTGTCATTATATAATTTGTAAATAAAGTATTTTTATTTATTTGGTTTTTTATTTTTTGGAATAAATTGAAATGCTTTATTTTTTTTGTAATATTATAGCATGAATGGATTTTATTTTCTTTTGGTTCTAATATTATAAAATTAATAGATTAAAATCTAATTGTAAGTGAAATTCAATAATCTATTTCAAAGAATTGTTTCAAGTTAAATGAGCTTCCAAATAAAGAAAGTAATATTATTTAAATGATTTATAAATTTATATTTTATTTATAATGAAATATTAATGTTTTTTGTTTTTTTATTCAAGAGGATACTATCATTTTATTTTGTTATGTTTTTTTTATAAATTAGTTAATTTCATTATTTCAAATGTGAGAACATTTTTGTCTATGTACAAAAATATCTAAGTTTCATCATATTTATTTCTATTTATGTTTTACATTCTCCTATACAAATGAAGATAGTTAAAATAGAAATCAAAGCATGTAAATGTCATTAATTTGGGAGAAATTGTAGAGGTCAAGACTCGAGACCTGCATTGTGATACCCAAGAGACAAAGGATCCATGTTTCTTTGGGACTATTTAGGGGTTTTGTTTATTGGGTTTTGAATGTGTTAGGATCACATATGGATGACCTACCCCAAAAAACAAATTAAATTAAAATTTTAAAAAAAAAAATAGGAAAGTTTTGTCACATATGTATACTCTGATTAATTTAAGGGAGAGAGAATTACATGGAGGATCAAAATATTTTACATATCCTCATCTCTTGAAAACGTGATAAGATTCACTAAATGCTAGATTTAATATAATTTGATCATCCCAAAATTTCATGGACCGTTACAACAAAACCAAAATATTAATAGGGCTACCCAAAAATAAAATAAAAAATAAAATGAACATAAACAAATTTCAAGGTTTCAAGTCAAAGAAATAGTCATATAAGATAAAATAAGTTATTTTATTCATATAAGACAAAATGTTATATCTAAATCATAAATATTTTATTTTTTCTCTCATAAAAGTGAAAAAAACATATCACTAACGACATTTTTTAGCCCCAAATTAAATAGTAAAAAAATCGACTCATATCCAAACAAACCCTTTTTGTCAAAAAATCAACTCATATCAAGAAATCGACTCAGATCTCAATCTTGATTTTTTTGTTGGAATGCAGTAAATGACAACACCCTAAGATTATGTTTCTTTATCTTGACAAAAAGAAAATGAGGTGAATTTATTTATTTCTCTTGGTAAATCCAAGGCTCGGGTACAACATTAAATGACCACATTAACTTAATTCACAAGTCTTTTAATAGGTGTACCAAAAACTTGAAATCAAATCTAACCTTCAGCCGAAAAAAAAGAAAAAAAGAGAGTATTTTTTTCTCTTTTTACAATCAATTCTGCAATGATAAATCTAATACAACTTTGATTAAGAAAGTGTCTCATTTGTCAAGTCAATCAATCTCTTAAAACTGAGTTTGAATTAAGAGAAAGAAAAATGTGAGTAAAATAAAATCTAATTTGTTCTTCTATTTTCTTTTATTTTATTTTATTTTCTTTTCTTTTTTTTTTCTTATTTTATTTTATTTTTAATCTGTGTTCAAAGTTATGATTCAAACACAATCATAATCAAGTCAAATGAAGGGAATTCATGAACAAGTGAAAGAGCTACTCATCATTATGCAAAATCATAGACTGGATTTCTATTGGGCAATTAGCTAATTTAGCTGTAATATATATAATTTTAGGATGTATGTAAATAGTGTTATGCCTTCTAAATTTAATTTTTGTGAATCTTAGGTTTCGTTTGGCATGTCATGTTTGGGCTAAAATAGCTATAAAAAGACTCTTGACCAACAAGCTAGTTCTTTGTTTCATACTTTTGCGAAGTGGGTTTATTAGTAGAAAGAAGAATCTCCAATGTCCACCCATGAATTACTATGTATTGCACCACTGGCATTGGACCCAAAAGAAAAATATTTTGAATATTGAATAAATTTGAATATTTTGAATGTTTATATTTTTAAATTTCAAATCAGGAATTAGAATTTTTAAATTTTGTTTGTGAATGAAAATGTCTATATTTTGAATATTGAATAAACCAACGTACATTTGTTGAATTGGAAATTGTTTTTTTTTTCTTGTGAAGAGGAATTAAAAGGAAATTAAGGTTTTAAAAGTAATTTTTTTTAATTAAGAATTGCGATTAAAAAATCCGAAATTCATATATTTAATTTTGACTATATTTTATTAAAAAGAAATATTTTTATTGGTTTCTCAAAATATTTAATTTTGACTCTATTTTATTAAAAAGAAATATTTTTATTGGTTTATCAAAATATTTAATTTTGACTCTATTTTATTGAAAAGAAATATTTTTATTGGTTTCTGAAAATATTTAAATTTGACTGTATTTGATTTAAAAAAAAAAAAATTGGTTTAATTTCGTTTGGTTTATTTCACTATATTTGGGGTCATATTTGGGGTCAAGCAGCCAAAATATGATTAAAACATTTAATGAGCTGAATTTGTAATACATATAATAGTATTCTAGTACAAATTAAAATTTTATGATAAAACTGAAGAAAATTTGAGAAAGTTTTTGAAATGGGTATTGAACGAACTGACTTATCGTCTTTTTCACTTTGTGATTGTCCACTACCATTGAAAATGAAAATCTACTTTGGCTGCTATTTTAGAGTAGTTACAATATATGCATGAAAAGAGTAATAAATTATTTTAATTAATAGTCCATAGCAATTTCGTACGTAAGAAGGGAAAAAAAAAAAAAATTGGCACTTTGATGGGTAAGCATGTGTTTTGTAATACCAAATAATTGGTACGGATGGCCCGATAGATTCACATGGATAACTATCCAAAATGTAGTCCATACATTTAACCACCAACTTCAATTGAATTATCTGTAATTATTTTTTTGTTTTTGTATGTGTAAGAAAAAAAAGGAGTAAATAAATATAATTTTTTTCTTACTTTTCAGAACGATCCAAAATGATCCAAAATCAAGTTTTCTTACTTTTCAGAACGATCCAAAATGATCCAACATGGAAACACTTCAAATAATCAACTCGTGCTCTGATACCACTCTATCACGACCCAAACTCGCTACTATAGGTATGACCGGCCAGTAATCCTAAGATTACCGAAGGCCACTTAAATAGATTTACAAAATTAGGGGTTGGCAGAAGCAAATATCATAATTATTCTGTCCATAGAGGTGTGCAGACATATATGCATGAAAAGAGTAATAAATTATTTTAATTAATAGTCCGTAGCAATTTCGTACGTAAGAAGGGAAAAAAAAAAATTGGCACGTTGATGGGTAAGCATGTATTTTGTAATACCAAATAATTGGTACGGATGGCCCGATAGATTCACATGGATAACTGTCCAAAATGTAGTCCATACATTTAACCACCAACTTCAATTTAATTATCTCTAATTTTTGGCCATTATAAATTATCTCTGTAATAATTTTGTTGTTTTTGTATGTGTAAGAAAAAAAAGGAGTAAATAAATTTAATTTTTTTCTTACTTTTCAGAACAATCCAAAATGATCCAAAATCAGTTTGTTGTTTTAATTTTATAAGAAAGCCTCTATGCCCTCTACAAAATGGACGAGGGTTACTAGTTCACATAGGAAATAACTTTGTCATTAAGGTCCGTAATGGCACAAGTTGGAGCAAATCAAATTAACTTATATTTTCCATAAATCTGAACAATTACATCACCAGGTTAAAAAAATCTCTCTCAATGTTTGCACCCTGTATTTTATATTGTCCAAATCAATCGCGTCACCCTCTACTAAATATCTGTCAACCTATTTTATTTTTCGCCACTAATTCGAAAGAATTAAGACAACATGTATACTTCTTGTTATGTGTTTTTTAGATGAAGACAATAGAGCAATGACAACAAAGAACATTCACGTTGAAAAGATAAGAGTCTTCACATACGAAGTAAATGAGACACAATATGTAACTCCACGTATAGATGAAATCTCAGCTGTTCTGTTATACGAATAAAAATAAGTGAACAAGATTATTGAATAAAAAGTAATAATCAAGTTGAGACACAAATATATAGTTGACAAAATAGAAATTGAATTAATGTTTCACCTCTACAGTTCCTTCAACCCTGGAAAATATAAATTGATAAAAAATTAGAGGGTTGCTTTTATTTGTGGCTTCTGCAAATTTTAATGTTTATTTTACAAGTACAATTCAATATATGTATATTGTTGATATTTTAATATTTATTGTTTCATTGAAGCAAGTATATGGCAACTGTTCCAATTATCTTTTACTGGGGGGGAAACATAATTCGGGATCCCGATGAAGGTGTGTCATATGATGCTGAGCCGAAAGGGATATATATGGTGCAACTTGGCACCACACTTGGCAATTTGGAGGAGATGTTTATGTCCAAGGTCGCAAGTTACGGGGAAACAGTCCGATTGATCTTCAAATGTAGATATCCTTATCGCCAGTGGCAAGCAACCAGCAAATACAAAATATTACCGATAAATGACGATGAGGCGTTGAACACCGTTTTAAGTATCGGTGGAAATTTCGAACCACCAAATTGTTTGGAAGTGTACATTCAGAATTATTATTTTATCTTACAACCACATCCGTGACTACATCACAGGTACACAAAGTCACGGGTAATCAAAATTACATGAAATGAACAACATCAAATAATATCACGTGTATCACTTATTCCATAGTGCCCTAGCACCACTATCATGTCTATAAATACCCCAGTATGATGTTTGTTGAAGGCATAACAATAGTAATAGATATACAATTACTATTATTATTATTATTTTTAATTTTATTAACAATGTCTTCAAGAGGTGCAGGAAGTTCACGCCAGCAAAGAAATCCGAAAGTGTGGCTGCTACCTCCATTTATGTATGACTACAAGAGCGAAAAGTACTCAAGTCCGAAGGATTATTATGCTGGTATCCGAGCAGAATGGGCGTTCAGGGTAACGGAGCAAGAAGGATTGTATAATGATCTACGTAACTTTGGGGCACCGGTACCTCATCGTCGTTCATTGACCATGGCTAGACGAAATGTGAGTGACTATGAAAAAGCAGTTAGCAGAATTAAGAAGGAGAACAACAGGATGTTGATGCGGAGATGTCGACATTTCATGCTTCAGCTAGCCACTGAAATGGCAGAAGCAAGCAACAGAGATTTGACAATGGTTGAGCGAAATAATGTCTTCAACAATGAAAAATATCTCTCTGACTACTACATGTCAGATGATGAATAAGAAATCAAACACCGTTATCTTTCATATGTTCGTTCCTGGAGTGTAAGACAACGTTGTTGTTGGTGTAACGTACGGATGTATTTCAAGTATTTTTGTTATGCACCTGAAGTTTATGAAATACCTACATTTATAAGTACACATTTATGAGTTCATGACTTTCTTTATTGAATTGCAATTTGTTCATGAATGTTCTGGATTAATTAATGGATTAATGTATGTTCAATTATGTGAATACTTAAAACACATAAAATAGATCAGGCAACTCGGAGAAAAGGTTCCCTTAACTGGGGCTGCTGAAATAGGGATGAAATCACAACGAATTTCAATCTCCATCAGGAAAGAAGAAAGAGTCACCTTACAATTATTGAAAGTCCAGTAAAAATTATGACTCCGGTAATGAATGAGGGGTTGACAAAAAACTAAACTCGGTGAATCGAACTACCGCCTTCAACAACACATAAAACATAACAGGTAGGTCGGTGAATAGCTTCCCAAATGACAAGAACAATTCAAATAGTCATACTTTTCAATGAAATACAAATAGCGGGTCGTAAGCTTCATGACCTTCATTTTTTCACACATTGAGTAGTCAAATCGTGGAGAGACTTGTCAGTATATGCAGATAGATTGTGAAGTCATGTGACCTGGTGCACAGTCTTCGGTTTTATTGATTTGTTTATTACAGTCACAACTCATCTCTTATTTACATATGTGGGATTCTCAACTCAGAAAGTCACATGGCAACAGTGAATTCATTGATTTACCTTATTGTCAGCCTGCCTTTATTTTGTCTGTATATGCAGATGGATTGTGAAGTCATGTGACTTGGTGCAGAGTCTTTGGTTTTCTCGATTTTTTGCTCGATTTTTTTTATTACAACGCATCTGTTATTGATATATGTGAGATTCTTTGTCATCTGTTAACAACAGCATGCCTTTATTTTGTCCTTATATGCAGATGGATGGTCTTTGTCATGTGAATTGGTGCACAGGCTTTGGTTTCCTCGATTTGTTGCTCGATTTTTTTTATTACAGTGACAACTCATCTATTATTGATATATGTGGGATTCTCAACTTAGAAAGTCACATGGCAACAGTGAATTCACTGAATTACCTTACAGTCACCATGCCCTTATTTTGTTCGTATATGCAGATGGATTGTGAAGTGATGTGACTTGGTCCACATGCTTTGGTTTTCTCCATTTTTTGCTCGACTTTTTTGTTACAGTGATAACTCATCTCGTATTGATATATGTGGGATTCTCAATTTAGAAAGTCACATGGCAACAGTGAATCTACTGATTTACCTTACAGTCAGCATGCATATATGTGGGATTCTCATTTATCCGTTCATAATCAACTATATAAACGAGTAAAGGTGAAGACACAACCTTACAACTCAAGGTGAAGACACAACCTTACAACTCATTTCGCCCTACGAAATTATTATTCATTTGTTTTAAAAAATTAGCATGGCTACATGGTTCATAGGAGGGAGTGGGGGTCGCAGAGGTGGTAGGAACTTGCAAAGGGGTGAAAGTTCACGACGAGGAGGGGGAAGGGGAAGTGGCGATGCTGAAGATGAAACACCATTTCCTTTCTTGGATGCCTCTTGTGCTTATCATGATAGGTTTGGGAAGCGACATTTCGTCATGCCCAAGTACTATCGAGATCCATGTGGTTTGGTGGAGGATCCATCAGAAAATCAAACAGGATATGGTTATGCAAAGGCTAGACTTCTTAAGTGGCCCGCACTATTTATAGAGCGAGTGCAAAACGAAAGATTATGTCGGGAAAGAGGACTGAAGGTGCCAAAAGCACGTTCTGTTGAGATCCAAAAGGAAGATCCTGATAATGTTGATCGACTATGTCAAACACTAGAACGTGAGATTTCTCAAATGGGTCGTAGATTGGCCCGCGATATGCAGCTACTCATACTTAAGAAGGATGCCCAGAAGAACAAAACAGAACCAAATGTTGCGGCTATCAAGGCTATCATGGAGGATCCTGAACTTGTCTCTGACGCTGAGCTTTCGGATTGTTCAGATTCTGAGCCACCTGCCGATTTAAGCGCGAATTAGGTGTTAATGTCTACACTTCGGCAATATAACAACTTCCATTAATATGTAATGTCTGTGTTAGAGTAAGTATAACTGTTATGTTATGTTATGTTTATGTTTAAGTTTATGTTTATGTATATGTATTGTGTCTGTCAAATGTTACGGCTACTAATATGCAATATTAGGTCATGAATTAGGTGTTTCTCTATCTAACTGTTATGTTTATGTATTGTGTGTTCAGTTAAGAGTGTCCAGGATGTATGTAATGTGTGTTCAGTTCATGGTGTCCATAATGTATTTTTGTGGGAGAATTATGTCTGTACTACCTACGTAACTGAAAACTATTACATTTGCAACTTCAGTTATGTTGTTTTCATACCCGTAAGAGTATTTTGTAAAGTACTGACTTCGTATATTATGTATTAAGTATTATTACAAAAATGTTGAGAAAATTTATTTTAGGAGCTCTCGCTGTGGCCTTTGTCTTCTTGGCCTACTCCGCGGTGGTCTTCGCGTCTCACCCTTCGTCGTTGCTCGTCGAGTTGCACAATGTGTGGGTGTGCTTCGAACTGTACAGCATGCATATCACATTCTAACCCATAACAAAATAAATTTAAATGAAAACGGGTACAAAACGGTTTTACTAAACTGGTTTACTAAACTGATTTTCTGAATTACATTCTCACCTTCTAACCCAAAACAAAAGAATAAATATATATTTATGTTTAAATGAAAACGGCTTTCGTAAAGCCAAAATAATTTTCAAAATAACACATTCCAACCCAAAATAAAGACAAAAGAAAAAAAAAATTTACATGAAAACGACTTTAGTAAAGCGAAAAAAAAATAATTAATTACACAAAACAATAAGCAAAAAAATATTTTACATGAAAACAACTTTAGTGAAGACGAAAATTTTTTTTTAATTACATTTTGTAAAACAATAGCGATTTTAACAAAAAAAATTTTCCCAAAAAAATGTAATTAAAAAAATGTAATTAAAGCTCATTTAACTTGAAACAATTCGCTATGAAATAATGAAAAATCGCTATGTAAAATTAATATACTATTGATAATAGCTAAATGAGCTTTAATTACATTTTTTATAATAGCTAAATCGCTATGTAAAATTTTCCCAAAAAAAATTCAATAATCTACATGAATATGATTTTGAAATTATATATATGAAAAATAGTATGTAAAATTAATATATGAGAAGAGGTTTTTTTTCATATTATGTAAAATTTATGAATTACACATTCTAAACAAAAAAAAGAAAAAAAAAACATATTTTAACATGATAATTGCTTTATGTTTTTTCCTTTTGTTTTATCTTGAAAATAGCGTTTTATTCCAACAAAGTTTATGGTAAAAAAAAAATTTCTGTTAAAATCGCTATTAGGAATAGCGTTTTTTGGAACAAAATTTTAACTGAAATCGCTATTATGAATAGCGTTTTTTCTGCAAAAAAAATTATGTTAAAATCGCTACTATAAACAGCGTTTTTTGGGGAATTTGTTTTTGTTAAAATCGCTATTGATAATAGCGTTTTTTTGCAACAAAAATTTGTGTGAAAAGCGCTGTTAAGAACAGCGTTTTTTATTGGGAAAAAAATAACCCTAGAAGCGCTATTTGTAATAGCGACTTATTAATCAAAGTCGCTATTTGTAATAGCGATTTTACTGTTCACCTACTTTTCCGCTCCTAACAGTGAAAGCGCGAATAGTAATAGCGTTTTAACTTAGTTTTGGAATTCCGTCAGAAGTTGGCCTAGTTTTGGAAATACGATACAAAAATGGCTTATATTGGGAAATGGCCCTGATCTTTCATACAACAATTTTGAAGGCCCAATTCCTCAACTTTTTTCCAACTTCTCGCAACTTCAATCTATAGATTTCTCAAACAATCAACTAACAGGTCCCATTCCATCATCAATAACTGGCCTTCCAAATCTATGGCATCTAAATTTAGGCAGTAACTCAATCAATGGGACAATACCTCCTTCCTTGTTTCATCTTGTGAACCTTTTCAGTCTTGATCTTTCGTCAAATAATTTAAGCGACACTGTTGAGCTGGACACGTTTGCAAAGATTGAATATTTGAATTATTTGGATCTTTCAAACAGTGGTCTATCATTGACCTCCACCAACTCCACTCCCTCCTCTTTCCGAAACATTAGGACATTACGATTGTCGTCTTGCAACATATGTAAAATTCCTGAATTTCTGAAAACCCGAACGGAATTGTTGGAGGTGCTAGACCTTTCGAACAACCACCTAAATGAAGAACTCAATCCACTCTGCAATCTTCATTCTCTTCGATATCTCAATCTGTCCAATAACCAATTTGCCGGATTAATTCCTACCTGTTTGGGGAACTTCAGTGAAAATTTAACCTTGTTAAGTTTGCAAAGAAACAATTTCCATGGTACCATCCCTCAAACATTTGGATACGCAAGCATGTTACGAGTACTTGACATTAGCGACAATGGATTGCAAGGGGTGCTTCCAAGATCATTGGCAAATTGCACAAACCTAGAAATTTTGAATCTGGGTCATAATTTCATAGAAGATGCTTTTCCATTTTGGTTGGAGAACCTGCCCCAATTGAAGGTTGTTCTCTTAAGATATAATAAATTCCATGGTCCCATAGAGCAACCAAGGAAGAGATTAGCCTTCACCAATTTACATATCATTGACATGTCTCACAATGAATTTACAGGCACTTTGCCATCAGAATACTTTGAGAGCATGCATTCAATGATGATGGATTATGAAGACAAATCCTCCTTAAATTATATGCGCGTTGGTTATGGTTATTATTCGGTAACCATAATGAATAAAGGACTGGAAATGACACTCGTAAGAATCATCACCATCTTCAAAGCTGTTGATTTCTCGCACAACAAGTTCGATGGAAAGATTCCCATATCTATTGGAAGACTCAAAGCCCTCCGTGTCCTAAATTTTTCAAGAAATGATTTCACAGGTCCGATTCCATTGTCCTTGTCGAATCTAACTGAGCTTGAGTCCTTGGATCTATCCCAAAACAAGCTCTCTGGTGAGATACCTCAACAACTAACAAGCTTGACATTCCTTGAAGTTTTTGATGTCTCGCAAAATAATCTAACTGGGATTATACCACGAGGCCAGCAGTTTGAAACATTTTCAAACACTTCATATGAGGGAAATCTAGGCTTGTGCGGGTTTCCATTGTCAAAGAATCGTGGGAATGTCCAGATAGCAGACTCACCAACTTTACCATCCTCATTTAGTCACAATTTTAAGTTCAAATTTGATGGCTTTGGTTGGGAAGCAGTGTTGATGGGATATGGATGTGGAGTAGTATTTGGTTTGGTGATAGGAAGTTGCATCATTCGAAGGAAAGAAGAATGGCTTGCAAGAATTTTTAGAGTGAAAATGCCTCATCAGAAGAACAGATCAAATGAGGTTAGGTACCAACATGGAGCAAGATGACATGTTCAGAACTAAGTGGAGCTTGTTTGAAGTAAAGGTACTACCATGTTTTCCTTTTCATTAAAGCTGTTTGTTTTTAATTTGATGGTGAACCATGATATCCCTTTTCATTTCCTACTTCTATGTTTCAAATTTGACACTCATGATTGACTGCTAGAATATGTAGTTAGTTACATGCATGTATGTAAGTAGAAAGATAATAGATTCCATGAAAATAAAAAAAATAAAAAATAAAAAAAAACTCTTTTGGAGAAATTGAATTCACAACTTTGTAATTCTAATCGCCTAAAATAACAAATTTAGATCCAAGTCAAGGAGAAGAAAACAAAATGGTAAAATAATTCATGCTGACATTAGAAATTATGAACAACATGTTTTCAATACAAATTTATATACATGTTTTCAAGTCAAGTTAAATTTTCACAAATAGGTGTTCATTTTTTCTTTGTTGATTTTACTTTTTATTTATTTATTTATATACATGTTTTTTTTTTTCAAAAATTTAAATCTTTCTAGATTGGAAGCACTTGAAAATAATTTTTTTTAAAGATTCACTAAAAATAAAATTTCAAAAAATGTGATTTTTTAGCATTTACCAAATATGGATGGATTTTTTTTTTAATATTTATTGCCAGCTAAATAAGTTGTAACTAAGGTGGGCGTCGTGTAATGTTAGGTCATAATTGTGTCATGTTATTTCGAGTTTGTGTCAAAATTAACTCAACACTAACACATTCAACCGGTTTGTTATATCATTAATTAAAAGTATCGAGTGTATGAAAAAGTTAAAAGTTTTATTTACAACATGAAAATAATCTCTACTTGATGAAAAAATAAATAAAATAAAATATAGATGAAATATTTAATTTAACTCAATTCTATTTCCCCAATTTACAAAATTAAATCTATGTCATATGTGTTTTACTTGATTACTTCTAAAATAGTTGACAAAAAATACATTATCTGTAATTTTTTTTTATTTATAAATATTAGCCTCAAAATTTTAGATGGAATTGCACAAGGATTCAATAATGTCATGATAATCCTTAAGGCCTGTTTGGGAAGGATTATTTGGGCTAAAATAGCCAATAAAAACAAAATAGGATAAAATAACTAATAAGACAAAATGCTAAATTCAACTTATAATCATTTCACTTTTTCTCTCACAGCTATCAAATCAACTACAAAAAAAGTCTACTATTTTTTTAAACACAACTTTTTTAGCCACGCTAAAATAGGAAAAAAGTCAAAAAACCAACTAAAATAGCTAACTTCCTAAATGAGACCTAGTAGAAATAACATTACATAAAAAGAATTTGTACTATACATAAAAATTTTCATTGCAAATGACACGTATTTTTGTATTTTAAAAAAACAAAAAATTGAATAAATTGTCCATGTTATGCATAATATTTTTCATAATAAGAGCTTATTTCTATAAAAATAAAAATAAACATGAGTTATTTTTTAGTATAAAGAATTCAAAAATACCATGATGTGATATATCCATGTGTACACAAACATTACCACATTGATAATAAATTATTAAATATAAATGTGTTTTGAAATTAATAATTATTGAAGCCTGGACAGTTTCTTAAGTGTTTATGAAGATGATACTTAGGTGCTAAGTTGAGTAAGATTTTAGATTCGAATCTATGAAAAGATGGTGACCTATATTATAATCTAACTACTAACATATTAATCGTTATCTTCAAAAAAATAATTAATAACAACTCAAAAGTAAATTTACTTTTCAAATTGTAGAGATATGATAATTATTGCATATGAATCAAATAATCAATTATTAATTACATTTGAAATGCAATAAACCAATGATTGAATGACATGTATATTTATGAGTTATAACTCATAATCAATTATTAGTTACAAATTTTGTCGTTCTTAGTTATAGTCATTATGGTGTTGATTATGATTTTGTTATGGCCTATTATTGTTAGTTTAGTTATGTTTGAAGAGGTGTTTAGTTATGTTTGAAATGATATTTGGTGATGACTCATTTTAGTATTGATCATAACTTATTGTGATATCAGTTATGATCTATTATGATTATTATTTTAGTTATGAACAAAAAAATTTCTTATTACACTACCATCACAATTATTTGATCATTTTTTTAGTTCGGGCATTTGTTACACTACCATCACAATTATGATAAATTATACTTAATACACACCCCAAATAGTGGTGTGTATGTTAGAGGAACCCATACGAAGCCCATCTTAAGAGTTCTCTTCGAGGCCCAGCATTGCACCCAATCTTATTACCCAAAGCCAATACTTGAGAAAGCCCATATGATCTCTCCTGATAAAAGAAAAATAGAAAAATAACTAACAAATCTAAGTTTTCTTACAGAAAAATCATTAAGACCTATTAAATTTGTATTAAGATAATTCATTCATATTTTAAATAAATTATTTTGAAACAGTAATACTATAATTTTTCTCACTTTTACCTTTTTCCATGGATATTAATTACATTTGTACTTATAATTTAATGGTCAACTTTAGTAAAAATCATAAATAGGGTCTCAAAAATTATAATTAAGATTATTCACTCTATTTGGTTCTGAATTTTTAAAAATAATTTTTTGAGTTTTTAATTCTGTTTTTTTTAGTGAATTTGTTTAATATTTTAGTCAAATTTATTTTTTATTTTTAGATGCACCTAATAGATGTACTTGAAATGTAAAATATTTGTAAAAAAATCATAAAATTTTCAAAATATACAAAAAAAAAATACAAAAATATACTGAATTTTTGTATTCTTTTTTATTTTTTTAGTATATAGTGAATTTTTCTTGAAAAAAAAAATCAGAAATTTTGTATTTTTTACGTGTATCTAAATTAAATTGATATAAAAAAATTTAAAATGACTAAAATATTACTAAAATTCACAAAAAAAATAAAATAAAAAGCGGATGAAAAAATAAAAAAAAAATTAACAAATAAAATAATGAACATGTCAATTCTAGATCAATACCTAATACATCAAAAATTAATAATTACATGAAAAAAAAAATCAGCTGAAATTGCATAGAGTTTGGTATTATTCTATAACAATATTTGGCTTTAGCAATCACCTCATTATGGAAAAATTGAAAAGAAAAAAAATCTAACAGGATCAGCAAGAGGAATATTTTTCTAAATATTGACTCTCTTAAATATTGTGAGTATAAGAGGAATATATGATAAATAAGACTTTGTGGAAGTGTTTTATGCAAAATACGACTGAATTCTTCTAATAAAAAATTGATAAAGGTTGAATAATTTTTTTAAAGAAAAGTAAGACTAATTTGTTATTTTTCCAAAAAAAAAAAAAAAAAATTGACCGACAAAAATAAAACCATAATCTAGAGTTTGTTTCTTGTTTTGTTTTATTAAAAAAAAAAAATTTGTTTGTTGTTATTTTCTTCTTTGATGTTTTCATTTCTAGTTTTTTACTTTTAAAAAATTTCAAAAAAACATTATGAAAATTAAAGGGAAAATAAGAATTAAGTGGTAAATTTTAAAAATAATTTCAGATATTTGATCAAATTTATAAAATTACTTTTTAATGTTGCAAAATTTATCATTCATATGTAAATATCTTTTTAAAATTACACTTAAATGAAATTCTTCCAAAATTAAACTCATTGTTTTCATATTATTTCATGTAAATTACATTATATACCCCTACACTTTACATCAATTTCATTTTGACTTCTCATTTTTCAATTATTTATTCTAAAAAATTTATAGTTTTAAAAGATAGGGATGTTTTTGACATGGTGAATTGTGTATTGAGCAACATATAAAATTTTAAAATCATTTAGTGTAACGCCCCCAAAATAATTGACATAAAGATTGGTCTAATTAATTCATTTAAACATAAAAACTCAACTCAAGTGATCATATCTATAACGATTCTGGTTTCAACCCAACACCTGTATTGCTTTTGGACCCACGAAGCTGTGTATTTAACTATGGTTCAGCTTATTTCCATCTTCTTGTTGTTTTCCTCCTTGTTGTTTGTGGAGTTTGGCTTTTGGGAGTTTTGGTTGTATTTGAAACAAGTTGGAAAGTTAGTTTTTCAAAGTATTGTTGCCCAAATTTTTGTCTATTCGCTCGAGCGATACTTCTTGAGCTCGAGCATTCTTTTACAGTCTGTAAAACTATTGAGAGTTTGATATCTGTACTCGAGAGACGCTTCTTGCACTCGAGCGAACTTTTACATGTTTGAACTACTATGAGGGGGCTATTGTGCGCTCGAACGGTGGTTTTGGTCGCTCAAGTAATGTTTTGGCCGCTCGAGCGATCTGTGCATGTATTAGTTCGAGAGACAGCCTCTTTTAGTCACTTTTCCATCTCTTTCTCTCTCTAAAACATTTCAAACCCTAGATCTACTCTCTCTCTCTCTCTCTCTCTCTCTCTAGTTCTTGAACTTTTCCACTAAATACTCTCAATCCGTGCATTTCCTCACCCTAGTCCTTTGGAGTAAAAGATAGAACACGTCGAGGGCTTCGTTCTAATCAGAGAAGTTGGTGTTTTTGACTCCATCGAGTTCTACCCGTTGTTATTTGTGTCTTCTTCTTTGAGGTAGAGATTTCTTTGACTCTTTTTATGATTTTTAGCTTGGTTATTTGTCTTTTTAAAAGGGTTATGTGTTTGGAAAATTTTGGTAAAACCTAGGATTTGGTTTGAAATCAAAAAGAGGAGTTTTCCAAATTGATTCTTGAAAATGGTTGTAGGAATATGGTTGTGGATGAGTTGTGATTGAAAAGGTAGAAAGTCTTTCCTCAAATTTGATTTTGGAAAGAAAATGGGGTTTTTGCCATAATTTTTGGATATTTGAAATTGTTAAAATGGAAATGGAAAGTGATGTTGGATATTGTGAAATTTGAATAATGATTATGTTAATGATGATGATGAAGTTGGATATGTATTATCACTCCCATTGAAATTAATGAAAATGTATCTTTTGATTGGAATTTATCAATTGTTTAGAAATATATGTTTTGGGCTATCGGTGGAGGATGGTCTTGATTGCTGTAGACATTGCATGAGGATTAGCTTGAATTGAAACTAATTTCTCATCCATTGTGTATTGAGCATCATTATACATTGAACATTGTAAATGTAATTGTTTTCTGTATAAAAGGATTATTTTTCATGAATTGATATATAATCTGGCATTGCATAGTTTTGAGATGAAAAATAGGAAACGTTTGGAAAATGACATGCATTGTGCATTCACCTTATAATTTTGCTACGATTCGTATACTGTGTTAGAGTATCTCTATTGAACTTTGGCTCACTCTATATGGGAAACAACTTTCAGATACTGATGATATGCCTCCGCCAAGGACTTAGCTTGGAAGAACTCGGAGCTTAAGGCTTCTCTTTTTGGTTTCGTCTTGATGTAATTATATATTCAAGCCTTAGGCTTTATTTGATTTGAGTTGAAACTTATTTTGTTGTAACCAAGCATTGTCTTGGAATGTTGTAAGCCATTAGGACATTGCTCTATTTGATTTTAATTTCCCTTCTATTCCTGTATCGATGTCATATGCTATAGATTCAAAATCTAGGATTTATGAATGTATATCTCATATGCCACCTTTTGTAATGATCATAGATGATATAAATGTAAGATATTAGTTTATAAATCAATTGATTTACTGTTACGCATTGGGTTTTGTGTCAATTATATCGGGGCGTGACAAAATCTCTATACTTGTATTCTATTCATGTGAGAGATTTACAAAAGGTCCACATGCAATACATATTCAATCCTCTTAAAGTTTGGATCCATAACATGTGAGATAGTTAGAAATGAAGAAAATGACAACAAAAGAAATCCTCATGGGTTACAAGTTCCAAGACTTAGGCTTGGTTACATAGAAGATAGTTATCAAACTCACACAAGTAAAGCCCTTGGCTTGTCAAAAGAACTAAGAAGAGCCTCGTGCTCTCCAAAGACTTCCCACATCCTTAGTTAGGCGAGATCACCACATCTTTTTCTGCACAAATCCACTGGGGGTGAGCATAAAACCAAACAAAGATATCTTCACAAAGCAATCGTATGTACATGAAAGCAATGCCATGTCATGCTTCAAAATCACAAGTCATATTCTTTTGAAATTCATATGCAATGATCTTTTAAAGACACTTCATTATCTCAATAAATTACAAACTTTAAATACGAGGTAGTAAATATGACTCAGGTAATCTCTATGTTGGTGTTTGCAGGTAAGCATAACAAGCACTACCAATCCCCCACTTTACCAGCTCCTAACCAAAAGGCACGTGGTAGCTTCTCCACGTATGTTTTCAGCCTTTCACCCTAAACACTCAGGACAATTTAGCACTATCATCTACACCCCCTACTGGACTTACCAAACGTATTTACTCCAAAACATTTCAAGATTTTCAATTGTTTTCTCAAAATATTAAATCGATTCCCAAGGCATAGCCATAATAAATAATATTCAAAGCTATATAAAATGAATGAAATGAGATGCAATTATAAAGGTTCATTATAACATTCTACAATTCTCAACATTTTCTCAAGATAAAATGTAATATTCAATAATTCTTCATTCATTTCCAAATTTCCATACTCACATGACATATGATATTTTTTCATATCCACAATCGTATTTATTTCTTTCTCATAGTCCAAGCATATACATAATCATGCTATCATATAAATTTCTTAACTCAAAATCTCATCCATCCTATGGATATCTCAATCAATACAACAATAAAGAAATTTCATCAATTTTCTATGTTAGGTTTTTGTAATTAACAATCTCGTTTGACAAATTTTGTATTTTTTAAGTGTATCTAAATTAAATTGATATAAATTTTTTTTAAAATGACTAAAATATTACTAAAATTCACAAAAAAATTAAAAAAAAAATGCAGATGAAAAAAACAATTTTTTTTTTAAATAAATAAAATGATTAACATGTTGACTTCTAGACACTACTAGAAAATTGACTTTTTGTGACTATTTTTTTGCGACTGCTTGTTTGGCCGTCACAAAAGAAAAAAAAACTCCAATTTATATTTAACATTTATTTCTCTTATTTTCTTTTATTTATTTGCTTTTGCCCTAGCTTGGCTCGCTCAACCTCTCTCTCTCGCTGTCGCTCTCGCTCTCGCTTACTAGTATGACTCTCACTATCCCTCTTGATCTCAATCGATTGATCTCTCAATCTCTCAATCTCTATACCTCTCTCGATCTCTCAATTTCTCTTTGTATCTGCGTACACATTATCTACTCTCTGCAATTTGAGCGATTCGTCGTAGAGAAACCCTAACTCTACCATGGAAAAGTTCTCTTGAAGCACTCAAATGTAGCAGAGTAAGCTCACCTCTCATGCGTTTCATCTACCTCAAAATTCACCTACATTACGTGCACGCGCACACACACAAAGGCTATCTTTGAGCTTCATTGTGTACATAGTGTCCTATCAATGCATAATTACATGAATGCTTATATACGTATGTATATGTATTCAGCATCGCAATGCAGATCTGTCCTCAGTTCTGTTTTTGCTTCTTTTTCTTTTTTTTTTTAAACCTCTGTTTTAGTTCTTTGATCCATAAATTGCTCGATTTGTTCTAATTTTTGTTCTTTTTTCGATGTTTTTCGTGTTTATTGGTTGATTAGTTGGTTTGAGAAAATCATCGTAAAACTTTGTGGCTATTTCTAGTGGTGATGCCTCTGAGGCCTTTGTACTAGCATTACAAGAGAAGGTTTTTTGTTGACATTCTCATCTCATTAGAAGCAATATTCAAGATGTAGCTCTTTAATTTTTATGAGTAATGGGTCTTACAGCTAATCTTTGTCACAGTTTGTTGTTTAAAACCGTCCATGGACCAGAAAATACACAATTGGAATAGGTTGTCTGCCATGGTTGCTGAACAGATTGTAATGACAGAGTGATCCATTCTACAGGTTAGAATTTTTTTTGCTAGACTTTGTTATTATGTTTAGTAATTTTCATGTTTTTTTTTTTTTTGGTTCTCTAATGACAGTTATACTTGTTAATGAGCTAAGAAATTTCAAAAATTATGAGGCAGCTCACATTTGTATCTATAAACATAGAAATATTAATTTTTATTGAAACTTTCATATAAACTTACATCTGTTGTCATTCTTTTGAAGGTGTCAGATGAGTGGAGCCAAAACTCATGGTGGAAGCCTTCCATGAACCAAAGAATAGAAAAAAGAGTTCAAGGTTTGTACATTTAGTCCCACATTTCATCTTACCCTTCTGTATACTAAGGTGGCTTGGTTGGATTTTGAACATCTGAGGAACTAATAAGAGCCAGGATGAGAGTAATGGATATGGTGCTTAATACTTAGATGGTATGGAACCAAATAAGTCTCTATCAATCTCAGTCTTATAAATTTTCATGATTATAAATTTTGTCTCCATTTTGAAGATTAACATTAACATGTGTTTCTCGCTTTATATATATACCTCTGTGTGTTTCCCTATGACTTATGCTCATTGATTAACATTATGTTCATTGATTTAGGCTCTAATGTTTTGTTTGTTTGATCACTTAGCAGACACTTGGAATGCATAAAAAAGATTTTTTTTCTTTTTTTTTTAATACTTTTTTTTGGGTCCATATATGAATTTGGGATTGAGGTTGAGATATACTCATTTATTAATATTATACGAATAGTTTGCGACCGTTGCTTTGCCGTCGCAAAAAGTATTTGCCACCCCCACATTCACGACCCCTATTTGCCGTCGCATGAGCCGTCGCAAAAGGTTTTTTGCAACTGTTTTTTTATTATTTGCGACGATTTATAGAGGTCGCAAAAAGTGTTTTTTTTTAGTAGTGAGATCAACACCTAATACATCAAAAAATTAATAGTTACTTGAAAAAAAGAATTCAACTGAAATTGCGTAGAGTTTGGTAATATTCCACAGCAATATTGGGCTTTAGCAATCACCTCATTAAGGAAAATTTGAAATAAAAAATTAAGAAAAAAAAACTAACAGTATCAGCAAAAGAAATATTTTTCTAAATATTGACTCTCTTAAATGTCGTGAGTATAAGAGGAATATATGATAAATAAGATTTTGTGAAAGTGTTTTATGCAAAATACGACTGAATTGTTCTAATAGAAAATTGAAAAAGGTTGAATAATTTTTTTTATGTAAAGTAAGACCAATTTGTTATTTTTCCCAAAAAAAAAAAAAAAAAATTGACCGACTAAAATAAAACCATAATCTAGAGTTTTATTATTATTATTATTAAAAAAAAAGGTTTTGTTTGGTATTATTTTCTTCTTTGATTTTTTCATTTCTAGTTTTTTACTTCCAAAATATTTCAAAAAAAATTATGAAAATTAAAGGGAAAATAAAAATTAAGTGGTAAATTTAAAAAATAATTTCAGATATATGATAAAGTTTATAAAATTGCTTTTTAATGTTGGAAAGTTTATCATTAATATGTAAATATCTTTTTAAAATTACACTGAAATGAAATTTTTCCAAAATTAAACTCATTGTTTTCATATTATTTCAAGTAAATTACATTATATACTCCTACACTTTACATCAATTTCATTTTGACTTCCCATTTTTCAATTGTAACAATTTATTCAAAAAAGTTTATAGTTTTAGAAAGATAGGGATGTTTTTGACATGGTGCATTGTGTATTGACCAACGTATCAAATTTTAAAATCATTTAATGTGTTTAATAAGAGTGTGTGTTGAAAGATTTTGATGTGTGCAAATAGAGAAACTCCCAAAATGAGGTCATTCATAATAAGTAAAACTAATATAAAAATGAGATAATTTTCTCAAAAAATTGAAAATTTTTCTTGGCCTCATTTAGAGTAACTTACACCGTTGGTCCCTTTAGTTTGAATGATATTTTACTTTGGTTCTAATAGTTTTAATTTAAATAATTTGATCTCTATAACTTCAATTTTATTATTATTTACCATTAAAATTTTGAATGGAAAAAAATCATGCAAAATTAGAGAAATCAAAGTATTGTCTTTGTAATTTTACATTGCTCTTTCTAGTTTTGCACGTGATCGTTTTTGTTTAAATTGTTAGTGGTGCATAACAAATAGACCACATTACAATAAATAGAAAGTGTAAGATTTAAATTATGCAAATTAAAAATATGGGAACTAAAATGACATTTCACTCAAATTATAAATACTAATAATATAATTTATTCCTTTATTTATTATTGAAATTGATTCAACATACCACACAACATAATCAACATATCACATGATCTCATGATGCTTATCACACAATGTGACCTTCCTCTCTGCACTAGAACAATGATTTTACTTATTGTTAGGAGTAAGCAAAGAATCGTAAATTCATCGGTCTGATTTTTTAATACAAGGTTCGATATTGAATCTTAAAATAAGTGAACTGCATTCTATGATTTTATTTAGGGGTGTTCAAATTATCTAATCAACAAAATAACTAAATAATCAAACCAAATTGACCACTTTGGGCCGAGTTGGATTGATTTTTTAGGGCGTTGGTTTGGTTCTGTTTTTTCAAATCGTCAAACCTATAAGATTGGATTCGTTTTTTGTTTAGGCTTTGCCTAAACCAAACTGGCCCAACAATCTATATATGTATTTTAAAATTTTCTTTATATTGATATGTCTTCATTTAATTGGTCTATTACAATAGATTTGATTGCACATAATAATTTTCTACATACAATTTTATTTTATTTTATTTTTATTTTTATTTTTTTTAGGTGAAAGAAGGTAGTAGTAGATGTAGAAGTTTGAATTGGATTTCGCAGTTCATTTTAGGGTAAATTACCAATAGGTCATAATAGTTTGACTTAATTCCCATCAAGTCCTATTGAAAATAAGTTAATAAAATTGTCACTAAAAATAATTTTTTTGTGACAATTTTTTTTATGTCGCTAAAAATCGACAATTAATGACTTTTTTTGTCATGATTTTTATAAATTATCGCTAAAACTTACAATTAGTGACTTTTTTTATGACAAATTTTTCTCATAGGACTTATTAGACAATAAGTCCACTTATTAGGACCTACACATAAGTACCCCTTGATTTAATTCATATTGATTGTATTAATTGATATGGATTTAATTTGTATAGTTATGTTTAAGTTTGAGTTGAATTTAATTTATATTGACTTGCATTAAACAAGATTTTGCTCTTCATGTGTGTTATGTTTAAATTTTAAAGATATGTTTATTTAATTATTCATTATTGATTGATTCTCACTTACTTTCAATATGGTAAAACAATGGTTTCAACCGAAGCTACATTGGTGCATATTATTCAATGCTCCTGGAGCACTATTCATTCCATTTACAAGTTGACACCTAATCAGTTGTCTTCTAAAATTCTAACACAAGTAATAGGTCCTATAAGTTAGACCACTAACTATTACTTTGGATCACCAATAAGATTTTCTCTTAAAGCATTGAATAATTTCCTGGGTGCATAGGGGCAATCGCATCCAAAAAAATTTAAAACTCTATATACTATATAAGTAGTTACTAATATAATTTTAAATTAATAAATTTTGGTATCTCCAAAATTTTAGTAATTCACACTCTCAAAATTATAAAAATTCACACCCCAAAATTATTTGCGTAACTAAATTTTGAAAATAAATTTTAAGTCAAATTTTATCAAATATTGATCATTTCTATTTGTTATATTTTTGTATCGTTTAGAATTATTTATATTTTTCTATTTATTCTTATTTGTTACTGATTCTTGAGTTGTTTTTTCATCCCAAAAAAAAAAAAAAAAGGCGCATGACAAGCGGACAATATTGCAACAAAAAATGAAAATATGGGATTCAAATGTTCAAATTAAGACTACGGGGATTAAAGTGAAAATTAATTCGCTTAAACTATAGGGATTAATGGTGTAATTTACCTTCTTTCTTTGTCCTTCTAGTTGAATTTTTTGAAATTTTATCAACTGGTACTCTATATATTTAACTCATTCAATTGGATTCTACCCTCATAACACACACTTTAACACATCCATGAGAGCACCAATTTACCCTCTAAATTAATAAGACTTAACACACAAATTTAACATCTATAAGAGAACTCCTGTGGAACACAATAGTAGTAGACATGTTAGTTGTGTCTATTTCGTAGAGTCTACAGACCACAAATTTGACTCAGGCATCCCATAATAGGTACCCAAGAGTTAAACAAGTTAACTTATCCATTTTCCGACACACACAAATATGGCACGATCCAATAATATGAGTATTAAATAGGTTAAGTTGGTATTAAACTTGTATAAAACGAAATTGATATAGATAACTTGTTTAATAAATAATTATTTACATATTTTAATATTATTTCTACTAAAAGGTAGCATGACATTTTTGAATTACTTATGTAACTCCATCTAATTGATTGAAAAGTATGTGAAATAGAAATTTCTAGGCTAATATTTTTTTTCTTAATTGAAGATAATTTTTTTTTCCTACTATTTTAATCTAGTAAAAAATATATAATAATAGATGTAATTTTGTAAATTAAACAAAAAAAAAAAATTAAATTGAAAGCAAATATATCATGTGTGATGCTACAAAACATCTACTGCTGCAAAACATCTAGGGGCAAGTTTTAATTATGTGTGATGCAAGTGACAAGTGACAACCGCACACAAATTTACCCTGTACATCTTAGCATAAGTAACACTCACCGAACATGTTTCCCAACAATAAGGGGTAGAGGTGTGACGTTGTGATGGAGAAAGGCTAAGAGGTTCAAGTAGTTGCGATGGTTAGGGTTTATAGGAAAGGGTAGTTGTGATGGTGAGGGCTTAGGTGAAAAGGGAAGGAGTTAAGACTGATAGAAGCAACAATGGGGCAATGAGGTGTAACATTGGTAGGGATGATGGGAAATGATGGAAAGGACTAGGGTAGCGAGGATGGGTAGGAGAAGGCTTGGGGGTTACAAGGGAGGGCATGGCAATGGTGGCTAGCAGGAAGTGCCAACCAAAATTGAAATGGGAGAGCACAGA
The DNA here is from genome assembly GCF_055761805.1 of Camellia sinensis. Taxonomy (NCBI): domain Eukaryota; kingdom Viridiplantae; phylum Streptophyta; class Magnoliopsida; order Ericales; family Theaceae; genus Camellia; species Camellia sinensis. The sequence goes on from NC_138972.1 coordinate 71,308,567, forward strand.
GAGGAAAGAACAGAAAAGAAGGATAGGTTGGTCAATTCAAGGGATAAATTCCATCATTTCTTCTTTCTTTCTTCCCACCCCTATTGCAATCGAGATAAATTCCCCACTAAAATATAAAGATAAATTACCCACAAGTCCTAGTAATTAATCGTAATTCCAACTAAATCCTATCAATTCGTCATTGAAAGTTAATCCTATCAACATTGTCGCTAAAAACTCATGATTAGTGACTTTCTTGTGAAGATTTTTTAAATCTATTGCTAAAAACTTACAATTAATGACATTTTATGTGACGATTTTCTAAATCTATCGCTAAAAACTAACAATTAGAGATTTTTTGTGATAATTTTTTCAAATTGTTGCTAAAAACTAACAATTAATGACGCTTTTTTTCTTCTTTTTTTTTTCTTTTTTATTTTTTTATAACAAAAACGCCGTTAATTATCACATGACCTATAATGGACAATAAATCTACCTATTAAGACATGCATGTAAATCTCCCAAAATGTAATTACCCCTTAAAATTTTTCACACAGAGAATGGAAACCATTTCCAAAACTAGCTTCATAGATGAGACACCTTTCTAGGCCTACTAGCTATAGCATTATAGATCTGTGATAGAAACAAACATAACATATGCACCCACTTGAACTAAAACAGATAAACAAATGCTAACGGAGGTTGAAACTGCACAAGTGTGTTGCTCTTTTTATGGGTGACTGAATAAGTGGATTAAAACTGAACGAGAGTGTTAAAACACTTGACAATGCTCTTTTTATGCAACCATCAAAAGTTTTTGGTAGGAAGAAGCATAGAAAGAGCAGGCACTATAACATGATTAGAAGATTTCAAAAGATTTGCCACAATTGCTTGATGACATAATATGATGTATTAAAAACAAACCTAAAACAAAGAAGAAAAATTAAATGAGCACCATTCCTAGCCTCTACCTCATTGTATTGCTACAAGTAACTAATTTCCTACTCTAAGGTCGCTGCTACCATTTGAACAAACTAAATCGATCACCACTTTCTACAAGACTCATCTGTGGAATCTGAGCCACTTCCAATTGTGTTATCTGAACTATCATCTGGAAGGAGTTGTATCCTGTCAGCAAGCTTAATAATCCAATCAGTGAACTTTGGCGAGGATGCCAACTCAGCCACTAGATGTCGGGTTGATTCCTGGGTGAAATTCTCCCACTCTTTTTTTGAAAACTTCTTTCTGTTGGGTGTCCTATGGAATGTTGAATAGTAATCCCGTTGATTTCTTGTCACCCTCCTAGTGATCGGAGATATCATACCTGCACCAGCCAAAAACAAACTAATGAAGCATGAATTAAAGGTCAATACCAATGCTATATATAGTAAAATTTACACAGAGTACCATTGTACTTTATAGACATTTTTGGAAAGAAAGTCTGCATGAAACATCCTCAACAAGATTAATCCTCCCAAGCAAAAACCTACTTTGTTCATTTCATTTTTATTATGATTACAATATCATGGTTAAAACCAAACCATGAAGAATCAGTAGATCATAGGAGCTCTGAAACTGACACCACATCAGGCAACACAAGCCAATAAATGTCAAGAACACAAGATATTTCAAAAGAAACTGAACATTTACCTTGCCAAGTCAAGCATGAACCCCACTTCTAATATACCAAAAAGAATACAGTTGTAAAGATAAAGATATAAAGAAAGTAGGAACAATTTTAAAGAAACGCTTACTGTTCGTTAGTCTTTAATTCCCAATTTCTGCAACTACTAATGCACAAATTTAGATAAATTTATTAAAATGTATACTTCTCCCGCATCAAAATATTTTTTGTTAGATATTGTCATGTCCTAGTGTGTCTACATCCAATTTTGTTAAAAATTTCACATCATACATCTCATTTAACGCTCCATGCTCCATAAAAACCATCATACAAACTTCATTGGGATAGAGAAACATAATTTTGTGGTTATTCATGCAACATACATTGAAAGGGACTGTCGAATTGCATGTTGCATGCCTACATTTAACCATCATGTTGCAGTCCAGACATGTGATGATGTATACTCAACTCAATTATTTAAATCACTTATAATCTCAATTGAAAGTCAAGATAGAACAAAGTATAAACATTTCAAGATTAAAGCTCATAATCTTAAAATCAACACAACAATTACTTAATTAGAGCTAGCACTGACTGAAACTACTAGCCTAACAAACACATCAGCAATAAATGGCATCAGGTTGAACAAAGTTTATAAGCAAGTCAACACCAGGTTGCCCACTTTGAACCTAAATGAAATCGGGAATGGTGTGCACTCACCACCAGACCACATCATTATCACCACTACTTATACCTCATCATCTTAGGCATAGATAACCTTATGATCCCTATACAGTTTACTCGAATACATCTTTCTAAGGTAAGGAACACCAAAAATTATCACAAGCAAATCTGAATACAGAATCCCAAACAAAGTTTCATAAGCAGGTCAGCACTAGGTTACTGGCTTTGAACCTAAATGATGTTGGGATGGGTTTGGCCCCACCACCAGACCATTTCAATATCAATATCATTTATACCTCATCATTTTAGGCATAGATAATCATATGATCCCTGTGGAGTTTACTCGAATAGTCTCTCTTAATAGACCAATTTAACCACAATCTCGGAAACCCAACTAAACACTCTCTCTCACCACTCTCTCACTCAACCAGACACTACTGCCACCACCATACATTCTGTAATAAACACAGCTACCACAATCTTTTGCTTTCTCTTGTCCAAAAAACCTCCACAACTTCTTACTTTTTTTGTACACAAATTTCTAGTGATAGCAATAATCACATAGAAGGGGAAGGAAAGAAATTAAAGAGGGATAAAGGGAGACTAGGAAATCTCTTGAGAGAGGAAACTTGTTTCCCTGTAAACTCATTTCGGGAAGGGGCACAAAACTCTCATGAAATTTTATGGAAAACCTCTAGAAAACATCTCCAAAACAATCCAAGAATTCAAGTACAATTTACTTATGAAAGGAAAAACTCCATCTCAATTTGAGTAAGCTTGCGAGAAACTCTTTCAAAAAAGTGTTCTAAAAACTCCCTAGAAATGCACTTCTCATAATTTTTACCATCTTTGCATACTCACAAATACTATTTTTCAACAATAATATATGATTGATCTAATAAGTTTCCATAGATATTGGGTGGTGGTAGCAGTAGTATTTTTATTTTTCAACAATAATATATGATTGATCTAATAAGTTTCCATAGATATTGGGTGGTGGTAGTAGTAATATTTTAATTGATCATGAAAATATAAAAATAATTTACATTGCTATTTTTAAGTTTCTTAATAATTTTTTCTTACAAATATCCTATTCAAACTTTACTCTTTTTTATTCAACCTATTCAATCTTTACATCACCTAATGTTTCACATTTTCCATAATATTTTTGGATGAAATTTCAGTTTATGAAAAAACGCTTCCAAACCAATCCAATCTAAGCATTGTTTCCCAATCTACGTCAATCTTTTTTGCCATTTTGCTCTATTGATTACATTCATATCTTTTTTTACAACTATATCCCATGTTCATGTTAGTTGAAGTCCTCCCCTTCCCCCAACATTTTATTTATAGAAATCATATCACTCTTCCTTGTCGGTGCATCTACATTTCTTCATTGTAAATGACCAAACCATCTTAACCTATTCTCTCTCAACTTATCTTTCAATCGGTGTTACTACTACGGTACCAATTCAAGAATACATTTATTTTTGATTCTATCTTTCTTAGTCTTACCACTCATCCATCTAAGCATCTTCAACTCAACTACACTCATTTTATGGACATGTAATTTAGTTGCCCAATATTTTGTCCCATAAAGCATCATTAGCGTTATAGTTGTTCTATAAAATTATTCTTTCAATTTTGTTAGAATTCGTCAATCACATAATATGTCAAATGCCAACCTACTTTAATCCTACGAATCACGTCATTTTCAACCTCACCATCCTTATTAATAATCAAACCTAGGTAATGAAAAAGTTCACTTTGTTATTTCTGATTTTCAATCTTCACTTCTCTATCACTTCTACTTCTATTGTTTCCAAGTCACACTTTGTATATTTAGTTTTATTTTTACTAATTTTAAAACCTTTTAACTTGAGTGCTTCTCTCCATATTTGTAGTTCAGTGTTAATTTGCGAATTATCATCCTAAATGTGTTTAGTTAATTCATCCATGATCATGACAAATAGGTAAGGACTCAGAGTTGGCCCATGATGCAATACAACAATGATTGAGAATTTACTAGTTCTCCTACAAGTGATCTAATTGTGGTTGATACCCCATTATACATGCATTTTATTGCATGCATATACCTTTTGGTCACACCTTTTTTCACCAACGCTCACCATATTATATCCTATGAAGCACATATACTTCAAAAGTAAAGACGTATCCATATTATATACGTATTGGATACCGATACTCTTTGTTTGACATTTTGTTCCAGGTGCCCGCTAGAGCCAAGGAAGTTGCTCTCGAGCGGAGAATTGCAGCTCTCAGAATCTCTCGAGTTTGCAGGCAGGTCGCTCGAGCATAGGAAGTTGCGCTCAAGCAGAGAATGTTGGCTCCCAGTTGTTTCACTGTAACTCTGTAAAACTCTGGGACTTGTCATTTTACGCTCGAACGAGCCTTCCGAGTTTGTGTCTTACACTCGAGCGTCGGAATTTACGCTCGAGTGGACTGCGTGATATCAACAAATTAAAAAGTACGATTCTAGATCATTCTCTCTCCTTTTCTTTCCTCTCCTCCTCCTCCTCCTCCTCCTTGTCTCAAGCCCGAAAAATCCTAAGTTGCCACTTCAAAATACTCCTCGATCTCTTAAGATCCGATCTAAAGCTCTTGCAAAGGGTGAAGAACACTTGGAGATCATCATCCTTACCAATTGAAATTTGGTTTGGTGAAGATTTCAACTAGGAGCTTGATTCTTGGACTCATAACTCGAGGTAGGGTTACTTTTAACCTTGTATTTCTTTGTTTTGAAGAAGATATTGGCCCTGTTTGGTAGGACTTATTTCTAACTTATTTCAGCTTTTAGCTTAATTTAAGCTATTTTGATGTGTTTGGTTCAGCTTAATAATACAGCTTATAGCTTTTTGTAAGTCAAAAATCAACTTATTCTTTGAGTGGAGGAGGAGAAGCTTAATTTATTAGTCAAAAATCAGCTTATGTTCACAGCTATAAGCTATAAGTTGCTAGGCTATAAGTTATAATCACTTTCCCACAGCTCTACCAAATGGGGCCATTGTGGTATTGTTGTGGCTTAAGAGGAAATATTGTTGTTTGGGGTGAAATAAACTCTTGATTTACATAAAATAAACTTTTCTGTTAGAATTTACCATCACCTACCACCACTACCACCTCACCTACTCCACTAAACCTAACCCACTACACCACTACCACCTCACCTACTCCACTAAACCTAACCCACTACACCACTACCACCTCACCTACTCCACTAAACCTAACCCACTACACCACTACCACCATCCACTACACCTACATCTATATGAGGAACCATTTGTAATAGACAGAAAATCAATCAATAATAATACATACAATTTATTCTCTCTCTTTCTCTATACATTATTTTTAACATGGTATCAGAGCAGGTTTAGAACCTACTATTTTTTGCTTCCCCGGCGGGCGGCAACCTCACCTTAGCCGTCCGCCGGACCTCAACCTAGTCCGCCGGACCTCTACACATACCTTCACTCCGTTGCCTCAAACACACACATCTGAAACAAGCATTGTTTCTTTCTTTCTTTTTTCGTTTCTCTTCCCCAAAGCAAGACCGGAACTAAAGCTTGCCGGTGTTGATGCCCGGAGATCGGCTGCCAAAGTTCATAGCGCTGCCGTGTCCTTGCGAGCCTCCACGGGCAGGAAAGATTGCAAAGAAATTTGAACCCACAAAGGTTATACCGCAAGCTAATAGAGCTCCGACGTAAGTGCTTATGAGGTGGAAGGCACTGCTTTTGTAAAGATGGAAGGCACTACTTTTATATATTATATATATATTATATATATATATATAAGCAGTGCTTATGAGGTGGAAGGCACTACTTTTTTGAAAATGATAGAGAAATTCACATTCAAGTCATGATCAGCTGAGCAAATCATGTGACTGGCACAGTTCTTTTCTGAGCTTTTGAGAGAAAAGCTTGCAAGCATCGATGCTTAGATCAACGGCCGCTGACAATGCCACAAATACAGCTGCATCCTCCGTGCAACTCACGTGTTGCACACTCACCTCCACTGCCGGTTTACTGCACTTGCTTTCTTCTCCTTCCACGCTTGCCGACATCACTGCTTTTGTACAGATGAAAGGCATTGCTTTTATATATTATATATATATAATATATATATATATATTTTTTATTTTAATATCTTTCCACCCATGTCTTCCACCATCCTCTAAAATAACATTTCTTCACACCCTCCCACTTTGACCCATTCTTTGTATTATTATTATTATTATTATTATTATTATTATTATTATTATATCTTTCCAAAAAAAAAAAAAAAAAAAAAAAAAAAAAAAAAAAAAACAATTTACCAATTTACACAACAAAACATATTTTATTCCTCTCTGGGATCAACCCCGATCCCAATTTTACACCAAAAAAAAAAAAAAAAACAAAAACAAAAACAAAAACAAAAACAAACAACACATCCACAGGCGGGATTTTTTCTTATCTACTCTGCCGCCGGTCTTTTCTTCTTGCCTCCGTCCTGGGCGGCCCTTGCCGGTGTTGCCTCCGTGTTTCCCACTCCACTAGGCATGATCACTACTCCCTCCTGCTCCTCCACTGCAGCATATGGCGGCCCTCCAAATCGGAACAACACGGTGGCCTTCCGCTTCAGCTCCTTGTTTTCTGGCTTTAGCACACTTATCTCTGCTCGCGCATCCTTATACATGCGTTGGAGCAGAGCAAGCTGGGAGTTTAACTGTTGCACCTCATTTGTCCTACTCTGCAGCCGGTTCGACAAATTTGTAACCGCAGTCATGGTTTCCACACATGACTTCAAGGTATACTGATTGGCCTCCACATCCGACTGCACTGCCATTCTTTGCTCCACCGACCGCATCGGAAAGTTCAACGGAGCAAAACCAGAGGTGTTTGGTTGAGGTTCACGGGCCACCGCACCTGTTATCTCTCCTGTTGACTCGTTGAGGTCGGGAAAGAGAGTGAGCAGACCTCGGGACGATGAGGCCATATTCTGGGTAGCTGAACGGGAAGAAGAGGCCATTATTCAGATGTTTCAGAATGCAAATATTCAGATGTTTCAGAATGAAAATTTTCAGAGGTTTCAGACTGGTTTGTTATGCTTCCCAGCCTCCGCCTCCGCTTCGGTTTATAAAGACCATGACGAAGAGGCCGACACGCGCACTGTCGATCACGTGCATCGCCGCGTGTCTGGCGCGCCTTTTGATGGCTCGTCTTTTGATGCAGTGGGCACGCCTTTTGATGGCACGCCTTTTGACAAAATTGGGCACACCTTTTGAGGGTGCACCTTTTACAACGGTCCGACATGACCCTATAAACTGTCCCGACATTTGATTCCGGTTAGCTTTTTCAAGGGTCCGACAAGACTCTGTAAACTGTCCCGACATTGATTCCGGTTAGCTCCTTTAAGGGTCCGACAAGACTCTGTAAACTGTCCCGACATTAATTCCGGTTAGCTCCTTCATGGGTCCGACAAGACTCTGTAAACTGTCCCGACATAGATTCCGGTTAGTTTCTACAAGGGTCCGACAAGACTCTGTAAACTGTCCCGACATAGATTCCGGTTAGTTTCTACAAGGGTCCGACAAGACTCTGTAAACTGTCCCGACATTGATTCCGGTTAGTTTCTACAAGGGTCCGACAAGACTCTGTAAACTGTCCCGACATTGATTCCGGTTAGTTTCTACAAGGGTCCAGCAAGACTCCGTAAACTGTCACAACCACTGTCACAACATTGTCTGCTCCAACGGTCCGACATGACCCCATAAACTGTCTTCTACATCGGTCTGACACCGCCATCCAGTGTCCTCTACACCGTTATGACACGACCATACAGTGTCTCCTATCCTCTTTTATTTTTATGTATTTTCTTGTTTTGTTACTTTCTCCAAACTCAAGTTGGTTAGTTTCTCTCCTCCTTGAGTTTGCGGGGGGCTGTTAGAATTTACCATCACCTACCACCACTACCACCTCACCTACTCCACTAAACCTAACCCACTACACCACTACCACCTCACCTACTCCACTAAACCTAACCCACTACACCACTACCACCATCCACTACACCTACATCTATATGAGGAACCATTTGTAATAGACAGAAAATCAATCAATAATAATACATACAATTTATTCTCTCTCTTTCTCTATACATTATTTTTAACATTTTCCCTCACTTTGATTGAAATTTCCCAAACTCTTTTTATCAAATATGTATAATGATGGTAATGGAAATCCGTATAAGTAAAGAAATGGAGAAAGCCCCAACTATAGTAAAACCCTAATTTCAAATTAGAGTAGAGAATGCAATTTTGATTGAGGATTTCCTTAAAGTGTTGGGATATTATGAATAATAAGGAAATGAGCTATGTAGGTATTATTGTGGAGATGGAATTGTGATTTGGGTAATGATTCCCTTTTTGCATGCTATGTGATGTTGTGTGCTCGATAATGTAGAATGTTTGATGATTGAATGGGAATAATTGATGAATTGTTTGTTGAGCATGAGTCCGAGTAAGAGTCGGTTTTGGAAATTGTGTGAGTTGTGTTGGTACCTGCACAGGGAAAGTTAAAGGTGCCCAATTGCCCTGTCTAGGCTTATTGCTGGACGAATGTGGGAAAATGTTTTTGGGTGTCCACTGGTCCTGCCGTATTATAGTCTGCAAAAGTGAAAAAACGGATAATTTTGGGTGCCCACTCCTTGTCGTATCATAGTCAGCAAATGTGGAGGCGGTTTTTAAACAAAAGAAACTTGTGTTTGGACTTGGACTCTTACATGGGACTCATGGGTTATTCTCTTTGATGTGATGATGAGTGTTGTGGAATGTAAATGGGGTTGTTCAATTGTTAGTGTTTACATGATTGACAATAATTACCTGGGCACTTAAACCCCTTAATGTGTTTTGTCTCAATGATGTCACATGTTTATTTGAATAATTAAATACTTAGTTAAATGTATTCCTGCTGGGCATATGGCTCAACCCTATTTTATTTTTCAGGAATTGGTGATACACCACATCGTTGATGGGTTGGAGAAGACAAGCAGTAGTTTATTTTGGGAAAGTTTAGTTCAAGAATATTATGTTGTTGATGTAGAAGACATTGTACCTAGACTTTTGAATTGTTTCGTCATTTTTTATGCCGTTGAGGCTTATTATTTTTGTAAGGCCATCTAGATTATTGAACTAGAAAGTGAAACCAAGATGATTTGTAAATGTTGAATTGTAATCTCTTAAATCCTAGTTCAATGAGAAAGATGACCTTTGGTTTATATTATGGTGTTCGTCTTGGTATGTTCATGTATGTTTTTAGCAGGGCGTTGCAAATTAGTATCAGAGTGGTAGGTTAGAATACCTTAGGCTCGTGGGAAGTGATGTGTGTCAAGATAGGGTTCCTAGGCTGGGACGGAATGTTTAGGGCGTCTTGTGTGTTTTGTGCATCTATGTGATTGTATGGGTGTGGAGTTGAACTTCTATGATATGGTTTTTGTCCGTTGCATTCATTGAGATCTTTTTAGAAAGGCACCTGATCATTGCTCTTTACACTTGGAGGTCCTTGATTGCTATGGAATTAGCCAATATCTTAGGAGGACTACTTGTGTGTGCTTTATATAATTGTGTGTGATTATGTGGAAATTTGTGTGTTTAAATGATGTAATAGTATGAGGATCTGGAATGGAGCACTTTGGTGCAGAAAGTTGGTCTTGAATTTAATATTGTCTCTATTTCCTATAGATGTCTAGACGTGGTAGACGTCATCGGGGAGACCAGGCCTTCCAACCCAACCCGAGATCCCTCCGCAAGAAGGAGTGGGTCAAAACACTATACCTGTTCCTTCGGCCCAAGTAGCAATGGGAGCTTTGGCTAGGAAAATGACAGGGGCTCTTCGGGAGTCCATGGAGATGCTTAGAGTCGAACAAGCAAATAGGACAGTAGAGGGAGAAACAAGAGCTTCCTTTTTGAAAAAGGAGTTCTTTCGTTCCAATCCTGTCGAGTTTAGCGGAGAGCCTAATCCGATGAAAGTCGATGAGTGGTTGGAACAAATAGTTAAATCATTTGAGATTCTGGATATCCATGAGAATGAACTACGAATGGCGTTAGTGGCCTACCAGTTGAAGGAAGAGGTAGGGCAATGGTGGAAGTACATTAAGAATAGAGTTGAACACACATGGGAGACATTTGTGCAAGCTTTTCAAGACAAGTTCCTCCCTTCCACAGCTAAGGAGCAGTTGAGGAAACAGTTTGAAGAGTTATTACAACTTGATGCACCAGTGGCTGAGTTTGAAGCCAAATTCACTACCTTATAGCGTTTTGCACCCGAATTAGTGGCAACGGAAGAACGAAGATGCCTTGAATTCAAGAAGAGGTTGAGACTGAAAATCCTAATGAAGGTGGTTGGCAATATGATACGTGATTATGACCGCTTAGTGGAAGCGTCAGCTCGTGGAGATTACGGTGGAGGCTGAAGAAGCAAGACAAAAGTTGAAGAAGGTAGGACATTCTGACTCTAGAGGCGACACGGTTTCTTCAAAGAGGTCTAGGGGTTCATTATCATCCTTCAAATAACAAGCTAAATCCTCTAGTTCCATGATGAGTGGAAGTTCGGGGAACGTGACCCGAGTCTGTGGTGTATGTTACAGATGTGGCCAAATGGGCCACAAGGTTGCAGAGTGTGGATAGAAAAGTGGAGCACAGTCCCAAACTACGCATCCACGAGGTCAATCTCAGAAGAGGCGTCAGACCCAGTCTTCTTATTAATGTGGTCAACCAAGGCATTTGAAGAAGTTTTGCCCGTAGAGGACAGGAGCTACCAGTGTGACAGGGTCTCGGCAGTCTGGAGGTTTATACATGGGTCAGGGACAGAGACAGTCTTATCAGCCGGCTCAATCAGGCTGAGCATCTCGGACAGTTCAGGGGGCCACATCTGCCCAATCCGCACAACAAGCTTATGTTTAGAGAGGTGATGTGGGGGAGCAGAGATCACAAGGAAGGGTGTATGCTGTCACCGCTTCTGAGCAAACTTCGGGGTCATCAGTTGTGAGAGGTATATTCCTCATTTTCAATACTTGGGCTAATGTGTTGATTGACACTGGGGCGTCGCATTCATTTATCGCCACACCATTTGCATCATTGTTGGGGTTAGAAATTAGGCAACTAAAATCTTCGCTCACAGTAGAGTCTCGGTTGGGAGCAAGGTCGTTTTGACCTATGGGTATCAGGGGTGTGTGATTGAGGTTGCGGGTCGACAACTTCTGTTCAATTTTGTTTTGCTTGAAATGTCGGGTTTTGATGTGATCCTTGGTATGGATTGGTTGTCCACTTACCGGGCAATTATCGATTGTTATAGGGAGAGAGTTACAGTATGCACTTCAAGCAGCGATTGTTTTACATTTTGGGGGGATAGGCATGATAGATCATTACCCTCATACTACCCTCGTGGCTGAAGCCAACTTAATTCTTGTTAAAACCTACCACTCCCACCTACTACCACCTACTCCACCTACTACACACCTACCTACCTACTACCACCTACTCCACCTACTACTCCACCTACTACATACCTACCTCCTCTAATCTTCTATATATAGGACTCATTGTAAACATAACATATCAATCAATAATACATCAATTTTAACATGGTATCAGAGCAAGGTTAAGAACTTAGTATTTTTTTGCTTCACCGGCGGGCGGCAACCTCACCTTGGCCGCCCGTCGGACCTCAACCTATTCCGCTTATTTTCTACACATACCTTCCCATCACTGCCTAAATCCTCTCTCTTGAGGCCAATGTGAATTCCTCTTCTTCATAATCTGCACTAACTGTGGCATCTTTTCCTGGGGCAAACTCTCATCATCATGGCTTTAATCTAACCCACTGGTACCGACCCTCCTTTCGCAGATCCTTCTTTATATCATAGTTGTACTTGTCTGCGAATAGCTTTTGCTCTAACTTCTCCGCCGCAAAAAAAAAAAAAAAAACTCTTCGATCTCCGCTGCTGATGGCATCTTTGCCACTGGATGTTTCCTGCGGAGGAGACTCGCCGCTGATGATGGCTTTGTTACCGTCGAAGACTCCAGTTCGTCCTTGTCTATCGAAAGCTCGCTTGACGGAGTCATCTCTCTTCTGAATCTGCAGTTGATGAGCATGGAGATCTCATTTTCAAAACTATAGGCTTCTTGTGATTCAACCTTATTCAGATCTAAGGATCTCAATCCTTCTTTATCGAACTTTGTGGCGGACAAGTTTCTCGGACAATCACACTCCTCCGTAAGGCGATCTGAAGCCGGCGACGACGACACCAAGTTCTCCGGTGAATTCAAGACGTTGCGGTGGTTGACGTTAACGAGTTGTTCATGAAGATTGGACGCTAACTTTCTTCTCTTAGACGAACTTGAACTTGCAGAGCTCATAACCTCCATAGCTCTCATCGTTGTCAGCAACTCTACCATGTCCCACCTCCATTACTGCGATTTCTCCAACTCTTCTGTTGCATCGCCATCGATCTCTCTCCTCCTGTCTCTCTATCTCTTTCTCTATATATAGAAAAATGCACCAAAATGGATGACTCCCCCGTGGGCTTGTTCCCACCACACCATTATAATATATATCAACTCACAGATTCACACACCATCACTGTTTTTTTTTTTTCAAACCATTATTTTATTTTTTATCTTTTCTTTTTGAACATTACACCATCGCCCCCAACATCCTCCACTTTACTACTTTGTTTCTTTATTTATTTATTTATTTTTTATTATTTTTTTTATCTCTTCTTTTCAAAAAAAAAAACATCATCATCTCTCCCACCAACACAACTTCTTTCCCATACCCACCATGCCTCCTTTTTATTTTTAAAACCCATCTTTCCTTTTGCACCCCACTCACCGACTCCCTCACATCTTCGCTTTCTTTATTTTCTTTTATCTTTTTTATCCATTACACCACAAACAAACAAACAAACAAAAAACAAACAAACAAACAAACAAACCCCCACACAATTTACAAATTTGCACAAACCATATTTTATTCATCTCAGGGCTCAACCCCGATCCACAATTTTACACATACACAAAAAAACCAAAAAAACCACACACACAACAACCTCCCTCCCCCCGAAGGGATGTTTCTTTTCCCTTCTCTACTCTACTGCAGGTCTCTTCTTTTTGCCTCTGTCTTGAGCGGCCCTTGACGGTGTTGCCTCCATGCTTCCTCGACCACCATGCAAGTTGCCTCCTCCCTGCTCCTCCACTACAGCATATGGTGGACCTCCAAATCGGAACATCACGGTGGCCTTCCGTTTCAGCTCCTTGTTTTCCGCCTTTAGCACACTTATCTCTGCTCGCGCATCCTTATACATGCGCTGGAGTAGAGCCAGCTGGGCGTTTAACTGCTGCACCTCATTTGTCCTACTCTGAAGCCGGTGCGACAAGTTTGTGACCGCCGTCATGGTCTCCACAAATGACTTCAAAGTATACTGATTGGCCTCAATATCCGTTTGCACTGCCATTTTTTGCTCCACTGACCGCATCGGAAAGTTCAACGGAGCAAAACCAGAAGTGTTTGGTTGAGGTTCACGGGCCACCGCACCAGTTATCTCTCTTGTGGACTCATTGAGGTCGGGAAAGAGAGTGAGCAGACCACGAGAAGACAAAGCCATTTTCTGGGCAACAGAGTGTTACAGAGTTTCTCTCTCAGAAAACGCAGAGTTTTTTAGAGGTTTTTTTTCGCAAGTTTTTTGTCTTCACCTCAGCCTCAGCCTCCGTCTTGGTTAAATAGCCAAGGCAGACACGCGCATCATGCGCTGCTCGGCGCTAGACGACAACATGGGCGCGCCTTTTGATGGCACGCCTTTTTATGGATTGGGCACGCCTTTTGATGGCACGCCTTTTGAAAGATTGGGCACACCTTTTGAGGGTGCGACTTTTCCAACGGTCCGACATGACCCCCTAAACTGTCTCGACATTGATTCCGGTTAGCTTTTACAACGGTCTGACATGACCTCGTCAACTGTCCAGACTTTATCTGCTACAACGGTCTGCCACAACCATCCAGTGTCCTCTACAACGTTATGACACAGCCATCCCGTGTCTTCACCAACGGTCTGACACGACCATACAGTGTCTCCTATCCTCTTTTCTTTTATGTATTAGTCTATTTTCTTGTTTTGTTCCTCTCTCCAAACTCACGTTGGTTAGTTCCTATCCCCCTTGAGTTTGCGGGGGGCTGTTAAAACCTACCACTCCCACCTACTACCACCTACTCCACCTACTACTCCACCTACCTCCTCTAATCTTCTATATATAGGACTCATTGTAAACATAACATATCAATCAATAATACATCAATTTTAACAATTCTCATTTAGCAGCCTTTTTAGATGATTGAAGTAATGTAGTTCGAGATGAATTTCCAAAGGTAGTATGTGAATACCTTGACGTCTTTCTTGAAGACCTCACAGAATTACCTCCTCATCGGGAAGTTGAGTTCATCATAGACTTGCTTCCGAGTACGGCACCTATCTCCTTGTCGCCATATAGGTTGGCCCTAGCTGAATTGGTTGTTCTCAAGGACAATTACAAGAGTTAGTAAGGGCTTTATACGCCCTAGCATCTCACCTTGGGGAGCCTCGACTTTGTTTGCGAATGACGGATCCTTAAGATTGTATAGATTATCATAAGTTGAATCAAGTCACGGTTAATAAATACCCCTTACTCAGGATAGATGATCTTTTCGATCAACTTACAGGCTCTCGTTTTTCCAAGATAGATTTAAGGTTGGGTTATCACCAAATTCGAGTAAGGGAGGAGGACATTCCCAAAACTGCTTTTCGTACCCGTTATGGTCATTATGAGTTTCTGGTTATGCCGTTTGGCTTGACCAACGCCCCAGCCACATTCATGAATCTAATGAATAGAATTTTTTGGGAGTTTCTTGACTAATTTGTGGTCATCTTTGTAGATGATATTCTCATTTATTCACCTTCTGAAGAGAAGCATGAAGGACATCTCCGTACTATTTTGCAACTCCTCAGAGAGCATCGTCTGTATGCAAAATACGAGAAGTGCGAGTTTTAGCTTTCAGCAGTGAAGTTTTTGGGCCATGTAGTCTCCAGAGATGGAGTGATGGTGGATTCTTCAAAAATGGAAGCGGTGCAAAACTGGGAACAACCTAAAAACGCTTCAGAAATTCGTAGTTTTCTGGGTTTAGTTGGTTACTATCACCGGTTTGTAAAGAACTTCTCTTCTATAGCCTGACCATTAACTAGATTGACCCGCAAGGGAGTGAAGTTTGTTTGGAACGAAGTTTGTGAAAATTCTTTCCGAGAACTAAAACTTAGATTGACCACCGCTCCTATTCTTATTATTCCAAAACGTGGCCTAGGATATACAGTCTATTGTGATGCCTCTAGAGAAGGGTTAGGATGTGTTTTGATGCACGAGGGTAAAGTGGTGGCTTATGGTTCGCACCAATTGAAAACTCACGAGAAGAACTACTCAACACACGATTTAGAGCTTGCCGCCATTGTTTTTGCTTTGAAACTATGGAGACATTATTTGTGTGGTGAAAAATTCGAAGTCTTCTTTGATCATAAGAGCCTTAAGTATCTATTCTCTCAAAAAGATTTGAATTTACATCAACGGAGATGGATGGAATTTTTGGAAGATTACGACTTTGAAATACACTACCAACCCTGTAAAGCTAATGTTGTGGCGGATGCTTTAAGCAGGAAATCCGTTAAGTACTATGGCTAGTTTAGCGATAAGGGAATGGAAGATGATGAAGGATGCCAATGAATTTGACTTGCAGCTTCGTGAATCCTCAGGACAAGCTACCCTATTCACCACCACTGCACAACCTACCCTTGTTGCAAGAGTGGTTGAAGCACAACTAAGTGATATGGAAGTGGATGCAATTAGAGGGAGAATTCTTCAAACGAAAGAAGAGAAAGGGCCTGAATATTCATACAAACTCCAGTGTCCGTTACCTTAGACGGTTGTTTGTGTCTGAATCCATGAGAAACAAAGTTTTGAGGGACTTACATTATTCCCGCCTAGTTGTGCATTCGGGGGCACCAAAATGTATCATGACCTCAATCGATAATTTTGGCGGAGGGGTATGAAAAAGGACATAGCATTGTTTGTGTCCAAGTGTCTAACATGTTAACAAGTTAAAGCCAAGCACCAAAGGTCGGCTGGACCACTATAGCCTCTACCAATTGCAGAATGGAAGTGAGAACATATTACTATGGACTTCATTACTAACCTTCCTAGAACACAATGTAGCAATGATGCGATATGGGTGATAGTGGACCAACTTACTAAATCAGCTCACTTCCTCGCCATGAGCATGGGGGATTCCATAGAATTTCTAGCTAAACTTTACATCCGTGAGATTGTTCGCCTCCACGGGGTCCCTGTGAGTATAGTGTTTGATAGAGACCCTCATTTTATAGCCAAACAATGGCAGAGTCTTCAGAATGCCTTGGGTACTCAGTTGAATTTCAATACTGCTTACCACCCACAGACTGACGGGCAATCTGAACGTACTATTCAAATTCTGGAAGACATGTTGAGGGCATGTGTGCTAGATTTTAAGGGGTCTTGGAAGAAGCATCTACCCTTAGTTGAATTTGCTTATAACAATAGCTATCAAGTTAGTATCGAGATGGCACCTTTTGAGGCTTTATATGGGCGTCCATGTAGATCACCGATGTGTTGGACCGAGGTAGGAGATTCACCCTTGCCAGATTTAGTTCGTGAGACTACGGAGAAGGTGACCCTCGTTCGGAAAAGGTTGGTTATAGCTCAAAGCCGGCAGAAGAGTTATGCATATAGACAAAGACGACCCTTATCCTTTGAAGTCGGTGACCATGTCTTTTTGAAGATATCTCCTAGAAAAGGGTTTGGCTAGAGTGGAAAGTTGTCACCTAGATTCATCGGCCCCTTTGACATCATAGAACGGATTGAAGAAGTCGCATACCGCCTTGCATTGCCACCACAACTCTCTGGAGTCCATGATGTGTTTCACGTGTCTATGCTTCACAAATACGAACCCAATCCCTCTCATGTGTTAGATTGGATGGAGCTTGAGATAGGTGAAGATGTGTCTTATGAAGAGAGACCGACCCAAATTTCAGATATTAGAGAGCAAGTTTTGAGGGGTAAAACAATTCTATTAGTTAGAAGTGTTGTGGCACCATCACAGTGTGGAGGAAGCTACCTGGGAGCGTGAAGCTAAGGTCCGTGAGAAATATCCGGACTTGTTTTCAAATTTGTGATGTAATTACTTCTTTACTCTTCCTTGTGTATGATGAATTGAAAATGGACTATTATTTTCCAAGTCTTCCCTATCCTTGCTTTTTATTTTAAGTAGATATATCGTTTGATGGGGTGTTGCTAAAGGTTGATAAATATGTTTTGTTGTCATACTTTTTTATTGAATTGGGAGTGAAAGCTATTTCGGGGACGAAATTCCCTAAGGGGGAGAGATTGTGACATTTTGTTCCAGGTGCCAACTCGAGCAAAGGAAGTTGTGCTCGAGCAGAGAATTGCAGCTCTCAAAATCTCTTGAGTTTGCAGGCGGGTCGCTCGAGCGCAGGAAGTTGTGCTCGAGTAGAGAATGTTGGCTCCCAATTGTTTTACTGTAGCTCGAGCAGACTGCGCGATATCAGCGAATTAAAAAGTACGATTCTAGATCATTCTCTCCACTTCTCTTTCCTCTCCTCCTCCTTGTCTCAAGCCTGAAAAACCCTAAGTTGCCACTTCAAAATACTCCTCAATCTCTTCAGATCCGATCTAAAGCTCTTGCAAAGGGTCAAGAACACTTGGAGATCATTATCCTTACCGATTGAAATTTGGTTTGGTGAAGAGTTCAACTAGGAGCTTGATTCTTGGACTCATAACTTGAGGTAGGGTTACTTTTAACCTTGTATTTCTTTGTTTTGAAGAAGATATTGTGGTATTATTGTGGCTTAAGTGGAAATATTGTTGTTTGGGGTGAAATAAACTCTTGATTTACATAAAATAGACTTTTCCCTCACTTTGATTGAAATTTCCCAAACTCTTTTAATCAAATATGTATAATGATGGTAATGGAAATCCGTATAAGTAAAGAAATGGAGAAAGCCCCAACTATAGTAAAACCCTAATTTCAAATTAGAGTAGAGAATGCAATTTTGATTGAGGATTTCCTTTTAAGTGTTGGGATATTATGAATAATGAGGAAATGAGATATGTAGGTATTATTGTGGAGATGGAATTGTGATTTGGGTAGTGATTCCCTTATTGCATGCTATGTGATGTTGTGTGCTCGATAATGTGGAATGTTTGATGATTGAATGGGAATAATTGATGAATTGTTTGTTGAGCATGAGTCCGAGTAAGAGTCGGTTTTGGAAACTGTGTGAGTTGTGTTGGTACCCACGCGGGACAGTTAAAGGTGCCTAACTATCCTATCTAGGCTTATCGCTGGACGAATGTGGGAAAATGATTTTGGGTGTCCACTGGTCCTGCCGTATTATAGTCTGCAAAAGTGAAAAAACGGATGATTTTGGGTGCCCACTCCCTGTCGTATCATAGTCAGCAAATGTGGGGGCGGTTTTTAAACAAAAGAAACTTGTGTTTGGACTTGGACTCTTACATGGGACTCATGGGTTATTCTCTTTGATGTGATGATGAATGTTGTGGAATGTAAATGGGATTGTTCAATTGTTATAGTGTTTACAAGATTGACAATAATTACCTATGCACTTAAAACCCCTTAATGTGTTTTGTCTCAATGATGTCACATGTTTATTCGAATAATTAAATACTTGGTTAAATGTATTCCTACTGGACATATGGCTCAACCCTATTTTATTCTTCAGAAATTGATGATACACCACATCCTTGATGGGTTGGAGAAGACAAGCAGTAGTTCATTTTGGGAAAGTTTAGTTCAAGAATATTATGTTGTTGATGTAGAAGACATTGTACCTAGACTTTTGAATTGTTTCGTCATTTTTTATGCCGTTGAGGCTTATTATTTTTGTAAGGCCATCTAGATTATTGAACTAGAAAGTGAAACCAAGATGTTTTGTAAATGTTGAATTGTAATCTCTTAAATCCTAGTTCAATGAGAAAGATGACCTTTGGTTTATATTATGGTGTTCATCTTGGTATGTTCATGTATGTTTTTAGCAGGGCGTTACACTTTGGATACTCGCGGATACGTATTGGATACTTATTAAAAGTATTGGATATTTCTTAATTATTTTTTCATTAATTTTGGAGCATCGGATACTTAATTTTGAAGTATTGGATACTCCAAGTCACATATTACTCCTAATACTTTATTTAGTTATTTAAAAAGAACATAGTGAGAGTTACAATAATAAAATTTGTCAAATTGAAGTATCCTTATTGTTTCATGCATGTCCTCTACAACCACATAGAAAGTAAAGATTAACAAGAGAATATAACAATAGTAAGATTAATAAATTAACAAATAAATAAGAAAGTAAGCTTGAATACAATATTTTTACTAGTGCCAAGGGGAAAGCACAGAAACAAGCTGTGAATTGCTCTATTATTGTAATATAAATATATTAAACTTGATATTAAAATGAAATATTTGCAAGACTTATTGAAAATTTATAAAATAAACAAGCTACTGTCTTAAATTAATACCTAATTTTTAAAGATTAGTATTTTGCATTATAAAATTACAATGTCATCTCTCAACATTCTTGAGATTATGTATAACTCCTACTAATAGTTTTTTTTTTTAAATATATTTTTTACAACGTATTCTAGCCATACCAATATCCTGCTTTTTAGGTTTTGTCGTATCGCTATATCCTTATGTCGTATGCATATACGTGCTTCCTAGATTATATCTCTAGGCACCCTATCGCAAGTTTTTTTTTGTTTTTTTTTTTTTTTTTTGCAAATCTATAAAAACCATATTTAGGTCCTTCATCTTCTCTTTGTACTTCTCTGTTAATCTTCTTAATAAAAATAGTGTTTCCATATTTGATCTACCAAGCATAAATCCAAACAAATTCTCTAACACTATTGTTATAACTCTCAAGTGATGCTCAATCATTCTCACCAACAATTTTATTGTAATGACTTATCAACTTAATGTCTTCATAATTGTTGCAATTTTGGATATCT
Source organism: Camellia sinensis (assembly GCF_055761805.1). NCBI lineage: Eukaryota > Viridiplantae > Streptophyta > Magnoliopsida > Ericales > Theaceae > Camellia > Camellia sinensis. The sequence goes on from NC_138972.1 coordinate 71,329,017, forward strand.
CGTTTATTTCTATATATAGGTATTAAAATACTCTCTCTACTCATCAGCCATTTTCCTATGCATTAGAATCTTATTAAAGAATTTTGTTAACCAAACAACTACTTACCTAAGTATTTCCAAGCCTCAATAGGGATACAATCTAATCCTCATGCCTTGTCTTTTTCTTTTTCTTTTTTAATTTTTTAATTTTTTTATAATGCAAATTCCACCTTAAACTCTCTTAGTTCGATGATAAAACTTGTATTCTCTAGTTCCATCAAGGCTATCATATTCCACTCCTTCCAAGTTTTTAAAATCATTTTCACTTAACAATTTCTCAAAATATCATTCACTTTTTCTTAATCTCCTCACCCAACCTCCTTATTGGTCAACTTATGTCTTAAAATTATTCCCATTTTTATCCTCTTTTACTATGGCTTATATCTCACTATTCGACCACCAAAAATATTTAGATATAGGAGCTTTTCCCTCTGACTCTCCATGCCACTGCTTCCGATATTCTTTCAAAGCATTATGCTATTGTATTCCACATGTTATTAGTAACACCTTTCAAACCACGCGTTACTTCTTTAAACACTTCATCCTCTATTTCTCACCTTTTGGATTTCACATCTAGTTCATGAGTTTTTAATATATTTCCCACTTTGATTTTGCTCTTTATTATTGTATATAATACTATATATTGAATATTGTTAGCCTACTTTGTGCCATTAACTTCCTTTGGAAATAACCTTGAAACCTTCACATATTCAGCAGTCTATTTTTCTTACAAGAAAATGATGTATCCAACTCTTATTTGACCCATTTTTAAAAGTTATGTGTTTAACCCTCCTTTTTTAAAAAGTCGTTGGTTACTACATGATCAAATGCTACTGCAAAATCTAAGATGTTCTCTCCGCCCTCATTTCGATCACCAAAACCATATCCACCATGTATCCTCTTGTGCATTTGCTTATAATTTCAGACATGACCATTGAAATCTCCACCTATAATTATTCTCTCCTCTACAAATATTTGTTGTATTAACCCATCGTTGATTCCAAAATTTCCTTTTAATATATTTCTCCAATCCTATTTGGGGTGCATAGGCGCTAATTATACTCTCCAATTACAATTTTAATTAATATTATTATGTAACTTATTCTCATAACTATTACTACCTTATTTTTCAGATGCTTAGCTACACCATTTCCACATCTTTTTTTTTTTTTTTTTTTAATAAATAAATTATATTGAAGAAGAGCATCAAGAAGATAAGGTCCCCATAAAAAGGAGCACTAGCCAATTACATCATCAAGGAAATCAAAAAAGGTAAACAAATCAGGATCCACACACCTTGACACCCAACCACACAAGACTCGCAAAAATCTATCTACTAATCACTATGTCTAACATACAAAATATTGTACTGAGTTTTTCTGTTTCGTTTACTTTCTCTGCTACTCACTTTCTTTTAAGCATGTTATACTTTCCTTCTAATCATAGAATCTACTAATTCCATAGTTTTATCTATTAGTGTTCCCTTTTCCAAGTTGCTAATGTAAACCAACAATCCTGGGCTAATTTCTTTACAGGTGCTCATCCAAGAAAACATAAGGACCTTTTCCTCTTTTTCACTGCACTAAGGCGCCGATGTAGTGATTTTTTGCCTATTTTTCAAAACATGTTTACAGAAAACATCCTAGCCCTTGCATGTTCATGTTCATAAGAGATCTGATGGGGAGTTTTATGTGGTAACCATGATGTCAAACGAAAATAAGAGGGAAATAAAATGCTCTGCAGAAGCTAGAAATCTTTTTAAAAAAAATGTTTCAACAGATAAAACAAATATTAGGGAGAGAAAATGCAGAGTTTAACAAAAGTGAGTAACTTTAACAGGAGTCAAACCGACCAGAAGATCTCCTTGGGCTGTTCCAGTGTTCCCCGTGAAGCCACCATCCCTGACCTGCTGAGAAATTCAGCACGATTTTGTCTTACATTTGCTCGTCCTCTACTCTGCTGAGGATTCCCATTTGCAGAATAAATTGAATTCCCAAAAGTAATGGTAGAACTACATACAAATAATTAGTTAAGTTCTTGTTAAACCAAGCAAACAAAAGATTTTTTAAATCTGTTCTATCAACTGAGCAGACCTCTCTTCAATCAATATTCATGACCATTCATATATTAAATCAAGCATACCACCCATTTTTTTGACTAATCCAAAATGGATTTCAACATCCCAACAGATAAACTCAAAAAGCTAATAAGATCTATATGTTTTGGATTTAATAAGTTGAATAAATTGAGTTAAGCATCAATTGTATGAACATTTATTTGGTACAATAATTACCAGTCCGCCAGCATGATGCAAGGAGAAAGTAGGGAAAACATGGTACTAGTAACTTACTCTGGACCATTCCACTTGAAGGAAGTGATAAGAAAGCAGATTGACAAACAAGAAGCCAATGCCCCCATTGCCAGAGGAGTATCAAGAGTACTCTTGACAGAAAATAAGAATAAAAAATTCAGAAACAATACAATTCTGGGAGTAGGAAGAAATTGCAGAAATGCAAAGCAAATTGCACACTGATTTCCGTTTGGTCCAGAGATACACTAGTGGAGCATTATCACACTATTTATTAACATGAACACAATAGCCACCTAGAAGATAAATGTGGCTGCAATGATGCGCATGGCCCATTTCACAAATTGAGCTATGCCAACATCCACACTTCCATCTTCTAAAATAACAAATTCCCGCACCATTTAATACCCTAGGGCAACTCTTGCAACAACAATCCCAAGTAGTACAAAAATAGAAACCTGTAACCAAACAAGGTGAATAGTTTAAACAAATAAAGGAGGACATAGTTGAAAACTGAATCTGTAATAAAAAAAATTAAAAAAATAAAACGCTAATTCTATGGTCTTCCAGTTATGAAGCCATTTGGTCTTGATTATGAATCATGTAATTACCTGTGAGGCTTTGTGGTGGTCAAACTTGGGGTGATTGGTTATGAACTTGGTTATGAGGCTTTGTGGCTATGAATAGAAGTGGCCTAGGTTAAGAGGCTTTGTGGTGTTTTTGGTTATGACCCAAATTGGTTATGAATCCTTGTGACTAAAATTTTCAGCGCATGCATATGCACCACTTTTCCTTTTCAAAAAACAATAAAAATGAGATTCGAGTCATAGTAGAAGAAAATAAATAAATGCTTTAAAAAGTGACCAAAAAAAATTACGAAATTTTTAATAGATGCAAGTGGGCTAACACAGAGATAATAAGGACAGTTAAAGGTACTAGATGATGCTCTTTGTACAAGATTAGACATAATCAATTTCTCTATTATTGATTTTTATTAGATAAAAGAAATGCACTAAATTGAAAGAAGCGATGAAGGTTTCAGCAAGGAGAGTCACTCCTTAGTTAGGTTACATGGACTCGGGTACAAGTGTTGGGTGTGGATATGCATCTAGGGGTCGGACTAGGCAATCCTCTAAATGAGGGATATGCGGATACGTCTAAAAAGTACCCAAAAATTAGACACGGATACGTGGATACGGCCAAACATGGATGTGTTAAAAAAACATCAAGTATTTCTCTAATAAAGTTACAGTAATTTATGGTTCAGAATGATTACATATTTTTATGATGATGCTACACATTTGTAGTTCAAAAAAATATTGAATAAAAATATATATAACATTATTTAAAAAATGAATAATTGATTTTCCAAGGATATAAGTTAAATTCCAACTTAATTAGTATTAGGCCCAAACATGAGAAGCTCGTGTAAAAGCCAGCCAGCCAGCCTAATAACCTTATAATTTTTATTATAAGGCCCATTTTATTAACAAACCAAAGTGTATCCCAAATAAGCCCAAATGCACCAAACCCTTTAATGTAACCCTAGCAACCATCAACGAAGATGAATACAGAAGACGAAGATGACGAACGATGACGACGATGAGGTCGCGAGCCATGTCTCTCTCCTTTGTTGCTGCCGTGAAAAATAGAATAGAAATCGACCATATTCATTTGTATTTAGCCATATCACCACCTGTACTCGTGTCATGTCATGTCGACATGGGTGCCTCTCAAAATACAAAGAGTCCGTGTAACGTAGCTCTTTAGTTGGGATGGTCTAAGATTGTCCTTGAAGAGGAAGATGATAGAGATGGAGACGGTCACTTCCCGATGCTCAAAGAGAGAAGGCGAAACTTGAATCACTAAGTCAGAATAAAGCATGAGAAGTTAGATTGGTTGTGTGAAGTCCTTAACCAACAGATGGGTAGTGAAGGTGAGAAGGATTTTTACAAAAGGATTTTGTGACAAGGTAGTCGTATGGATGTTAGTTCCTTCATGCTGAAGGAGGAGGTTCCTTTGCAATTTGGTTGGTAAAGGTAGGAAATAGTGGTCTTCTTGCCAAAGAATAAAGGGCGTCCTCTTTGAGGGATATGCCTAAGAAGTTGTCAAAACTCAAGGTGCAAAAGGAACTAGCCAAGGTGAAAGAGGTTGATCCTTTATGCAGGTGCCCGAAATGGTGTATTGGCCACCAAATCAAAGCCCTTCTAGACTAAGGTTACAAGAGGAAAAGAGAGTTGTGAATTCTATTGATGCCAAGAAAATTGTACATTTCTTGGAAAGAGGTTTGATGGGGAGGGTAGTGGACTAGTATAGGGGCATCCCCTCTACAACGAATATGATAATCACCCTTGGAAGGTCTCGACCAAAGTTGGGTTTGATGTTAAAGATTTTTTTCTCTTTTGTTGCCATCAAAAGAGGAGGCGAAAAGGGGTTTTGAATGAAAAAAGTTGAGTTCTTCTGACTGGTGGTCTTTGGTGGGAGAGTGTAATTGTCATGGAAATGGTGGTCCAAAGGCCATTTGGTTTCGCTTCCTAGGCTGTCACTACACCTATAGAATGAGGAGGTTGTTAAGGTGTTTGTGGTAGTGTTCTAAAGGTTGACAAAGACGCAAGCAAAGATGTCAATAATATCGTTGGGCTAGGCTTCTTGTCGAAGATTACACGAGACAGTTTCTGACGATTCTAATAGTGGAGGTAAATCCTTGGCTTTTGAGATCCCTCTTTGGATGGAAGTGGGGTCTTCAAATGCATGCTAGTCAAAGGTCTGCGTACCATACAATGATTGGAGGATGTTGCATTGACTGAAACAGGAGGATAATGGAGGGTCACACGCATGGGTTTGCTTGGCAAAAAGGCGTGCATTGTTAGTGCATAACAATTGTCATCTAGTTCAAATATGAATAGACAAAAGGACAAGAAAGTGCTATAGGTAAGGGTGTTCACGGGTCGAGTCGGCCCGGGTTTGTCCATAACCCGTCACCTGAACCAATTGTAAGCCCAAAAAATTTTAGCCAATTAAAAATTCCCACGTACTACAAAGGCCTACAAAATATGGCACAATTATTGGCAAATTAAATCTTGCCACATGGCTAATTGGTTTCAAATCAAGATTACATTGTGGTCAAATTAAATATTGCCATGTGTTAAAATGATGTAGCAAGTCTTTGACTAATCAAATTATGTCATAGTGATGCAACAAATAAGTTTTTGACTAATCGAATTAAGTCATTTGTCACATTGAGGTGGTCAAGACAATAAAATTATGGCACACCATTAAAGTGATATTTTGGTATTTATCTCTAAATAAATCAAAGATAATTATCAAAGAAGTTGAAATCTATTAAGACTCTCCTCCATCCATTCCTACAAATAGGGGTGACCTCCACCAGAATTTTTCATACAAATTCTACGTACATTAATCAAGTTGTAGAGACAAAAATTTACATCAAGCAAGAGAAAGATCCATTGGATTCAAGCCTAAAGGCCTGAGGTTTCTTCACCAAAGACAATCATTCTGCATAAAACATAAAGTTAGGAGATTCAAATCAAAGTTCATCATTAAACTCTACAAATCTATAGTCGTCTTCTACTAAATTGGAGGGGATTCTACAAATCTGATTTGGGAAAAAGCTATCAAGCCCTCAAATCAAAGTTCTACAAATTAGCTGCCTTCTTTGCGTTACTTGGAGGAGATTTTGCCGCTCAATTCGGGAATAAGCTATCAAACCCTCAAATCAACTTATTGAAGAGATAAAAATTTCATCAGAGATTGTACTCGTTTTATTTTAAATCAATAAATTTATATTTGTTGCTCTATTTTTCTGTCTTTATTTTTGCAGACAAGAAATTTGTGTATACACCAACCATTTCGAATTCCAAAACTGTGACACCCCAAAGAAAGCCACATACTATAATTACATCATTATCCATCCTTGAATACCTTGGGTCAAGATAATTATCCCATTGACTATTTCATAGCAAAGGATACCTTGATTTAATTACCTCATAATGTTCTGGAAATAAATATATGAATTGTTAGGATAACAAATTGGGAAATGAATACATTATCTAGAAAAATTATGTATATCGGTACTTGATAGAGACCCTAAGTAGCTAGGAAGAATTTGAACAAGGAACCTTAAAGTAGGAAATTTAGTAAGTGGAAGAGTTAGGGAATTCCTTTGGACTTGAGAATTGAATGCCTAGATGGTTTAGAAAACCTTAAATGAGCAGCTTAATGATCTTAGTTTAATAAGTAGAGTTTAATGAGTACTTAGATAAAAATTAAATGGGATTAGTAAGAGTTAAGAGAGATTAATTAAGCCTAAGAAAAATTAATTAAGTTATCAAGATTAGGATTTAAACATGATTAACTAGAACAAAGCTTAATTAACTAGGCTAATGAGGTAATTAGTAAACTAATCTAATTAAATCCTACAAAAAGGAGAAAGATGGAGAAGGTTGGAGGATGTTGTGTTCTTGAGAGCTAAGGGAGGAGAACAAGGAGAAAAAGAGAGAAACCAAGGAGAAAATTCAAAGAAAGCTTGAATTCAAGCCTAGAAATCTGAGAAAAATCAAAAAAAAGATAAGAAACTCAATCCTCTACCTAGTATTGCTACTCTAATCTAGCTAGAAATTCATTTGAACTAAGATTTGGAAGGATTAAAATGAAGGAAAAATGAGAGAGTTTGGAAGTTAGAAAGGGTTTGAAGGATTTGCAAAGAAAACTATGTTTTGATTTGTTCAAGCCTTGAATTCATTGCATATGAATATTTTTCTATCAAGCCCCTATCATTTATTCATGTTTTAAAACATCAAACATCATGTTTTGAAGAATTGAAATGAAGAAAATGAGAAAAGGTTTGAAAAGAAATCAAGTTATGAAGTTCTTGAATTAAAACATGTTTAAGAATGGTTTAACCTTAGATTCATGAATTCCAATAAGTTTTCATGAACCTTGCATCATATTTTCATGCCTTAGTAAATCAAATATCAAGTTTTGAGGTTTTAGGATGAAGAAAATGGAATTAGAACACCAAGAACATGCACCTAACTTGAATTCTGCTTGTTGGGCGCTCGAGCGGCCATCATCGGGCGCACGAGCACACTGAATGCAATCTACCCCACCTTGACCAACCGCTCGAGTGGCCTAGGCCACTGCTCGAGCTGCCAAGCCACCACACAAGCGGCTAGGATGGACGCAGCCCTGTTTCAGCTCATACCTTGCAACTTCAAATAACATATCTCTTTCATCCGAACTCGGTTTTAGGTGATTCTTGAATCTAGATTCAAGGTCCGGAAATCTAGTTTCCAATGGTGGTGGTCTCACATCCAAATTCTAAGCATACATAAAGATATGTTTAAATTAGTGAAGGCTGCTCACTTTCTTCGTAACAATTTCATGCTAATTCCTCTCCTAACTTAGTTTCCTTTCATTTCTTGCTTCTTCCTTAAACCTTAAATATGTAAAAATTATATTTTTCTAATGCTTAGTATATGAAATTGATGTAGAATACTTAGGACCCTTTAGCGTACATCTTTGACACTCTTCAACATTCTTCAGGCCTTAATCACCTAGGATGCTTCTAGGCATGCATTTGACACTTGTTTGACACTTGATATAGACTTGGAATAAGCCTAGAAATACTTTGAACAATCTAAGAAAATAAATAAGAAATATTAAAGTTAAGTTTAGGCACTTGAATTGAAGTAGGAGCTTGTAAGTTGAATTGTGTTCAATGTCTTGTTTGTGTTCTATGTAGGTCAAGCACTCGGAGGAGGAAACCCTTCGTTCAATGAGCCATTTGCGAGTAGTAGTGTAGTAAAGTTACGTTTCTTAAAATTATGATTTGAAATGCAAACGTATGGTGTGTTTAAGAAAGGTATGATATTGTTTTGCTATGAATGAATATCATATATTTTTGTATCATGTATTATGATGACATCTTCAAACAAGTTTGTTATTGGGAATCATGCCAAAAACTTTTAGCTAACTGAGCTCCTCTAGCCACCTGTGGTGGATTCTTGACTAGAAATACCTTGGAATGTTCATCGATATGTATATGTTTGCAAGATAAGCATGTTTTGCCTTGACAAGTTATATTATGTTCAAAATGAGCTTGTGATTGGTTTTAATAAAGTTTATCAGTGTTCATTCATCTACCACTTTACTGTATTACTATCCACTGGGCAATGGCTCACCCCTCTCCCTTATATATATATGTAGGTGACAAAGAGTTCAAGTATAAAGAGAAGTTGGTTAGAAGCCAATCTTATATGCTTGTGCTGGATTTGTAAAGTTATGTTATAAGTGTTGTTTTTTATTTTATCGGTTAACTCAGGTAACAATGTAGATAATATTTCAAGGAAAATGTATGCTTTCATTTCATTTAGTTATGCACTGCTTTGAATGGATGTTTCAAATGGACTCAATATAAACAAATAATGGCTTCCGCGCTCTGAAATAGAACTTTTGCCCCAGTTATTTTAAGAGCCCAACTTGCTTTGGTCTAGTTAGGCCCTTCAAGGACTATTGGACGATCACTACACCATCCTCTTTGGGGCGGGTTGAACTAATATTCTTTCTCCAATTTAAATGTCGGTTTCGATCAGCTTCAAGGCCCGCATACTCTCTCTGCACATACGTAGATCTAAGAAAAACAAAAAGAATTGAGCAGTAGCACTGTTTGATCAGACCCAAATTAACCTCAACCATTTGATGAATATATAAAAATCACAAATTAGAGAGGGAGAGCAGTGATGGAGATCTGAGTGTAGGGAATTTCAAAGGGAGGATTTAAAAATAATTCAAAGAACACCAAGTCAATATGCTTCAATACCTTAGTTTCTACAAGTACAACATTTAGGTTCTTCCTTATGATTGCATCGTTGATAGAGAGAGAGAGAGAGAGAGAGAGAGAGAGAGAGATGAGATGCAGGTTATAGAGAGATTGTGTATGTGTTAGATATAGAAAGAGAATGAAAAAGAAAGAGAAAAGATAGTATAATCTCAATTTCCAAGGACACAATGGCACGTGTAATGAATATCCTATATACATAAACATAAATCGAACGGTTCGGGTGCAACAGTTATTTTTCCACATTCCGAGAGCCAACCAAAAATATAAAAAATCTACACTTCCAACCCACTACCGACCGTGCAACTTCACGAAACCGTCCATAGCATGTCAGGTCAAGTCGGGTTGGATCAGTTTGGTCGGGTACATTGGGTGAGTCCCCTAGCTATAGGACAGGTGCATGCAGAGAAATGTGCCACATTGCCTAGGCAGAAGGCAGTGGGTGTGGGAAATCCCAACCATTTTGACTCTTGAGTAACTATTGGGTTAAGGCAAGAGTAGGTGTGTTTAGGAGTTGGATTGGTTCAGGTTTGCCATAGGCTCGTCACACGAACTGGTCCTTTCAGGTGGGAAGCATAAGCATCCGCCTTCATCCAACACTAGGAAACAAACTGGACCAAATGTGTCATTTGGATTGCAATCGGTTTCGGGCGGGTCTATTAGGTGGTTCATTTTGTCTATTTTTTTCTTGCAATCAACCACAACCCTAAGAAAAAAAACAATTGTATATAGGCAAGGAAGATCGAAGAGGGAAACGGGGTGAGAGATGAGACTGCAAAGATTGGCTAGTGGAGACTAGAGCTCCATCGAAGAGTGATAGACGGGATGACGGTAAGGCAGATCAGCGAAAAAGAGTGAATACCGTCTTCGCCTCCATCTTATCACAGCTTGCCGCTACCTCCATCTTGCACCAACTTGGCCTACAGTTGTTTGGTATTCATGATGCAACAAGACGGAGAGAAGAGAAACCGTTAGAAATTGCATATTGTCAAAAGATTTTGAGAGACTAAAAGCGATGATCTTCATTCATCAGATCATGGCTTCCGAAGGAGAGAATGAAAGACACAGACAGAGAAAAAAGTGACTCTGAGTGATATGATGGGAGAGAGAGAGAGAGAGAAGACTCAGATATGATAGGTCTAGTCTTTAGAGATAAGATATTATGATAAGGAAAATGACTCAAGAGCCAATACCAACGTAACACATGTAGATGCAATATGCTAAGTAAATGCATCAATCGGTTCGGGTGGCGGATTTCTGGACAGTTGACCCGACATCTGACCGGTTGATTGAAAAAATTAAGAACTTCACCCACCACAAACCGTAACTGATTTCAAAACCATCCGATGATGCTCTAGTCGGGTCATTCGGGTTGAACGATTTGGATAATTTTTTGAACATTCTACACAAGAGGATAGACTTTGTACTAGGCTAGTTCCTAATGGGATGAGAAAAAGTGGTTTGTTTTATTGAAGCTAGGAATAGAAAGGCCGCAACCGTTATGTAAACGTAATGGTTGTGGTGGTTACCGCCACCCGTTACGGCTGCTATAGCTGTGTGACAAAAATTCACGTGTACCGGCCGTTTTGGTGTTATGTAACGGCCGTAACGGTCTGTTAGACACCGTTACACCCTTTTACAATATTCTGAACAGCTTCCTTTTTCCAAAAAAAAAGTTTACAAAAAAGAACAAATACTCAACTGATTCCAGCCCCCCAAAAAAATCTTATATGAATTTTTTTTCTTTATATATATATTTTTTTAAATTTATGGCACAAATTTTATTTTATAATCCTTTCATTTAATAATTGTGAATATTTTTTATTTAGTTAGTTCAGGTATTGGTAAAAAATTATTTGTAGACATTTAAAATCAATTATTCTTAAAATCATTAGCTATTGAAATAAAATGTAAAAAGCTTATTTTATAATAATTTGAAAATATGAAATATATTGGATCATACTTAAAAATTAACAAAAATTGGTCAATTTATTTTAAACCCCAATAAATATGATTCTGAAAAGAAAAAAAAAATATGCGTATTGGTAAGTTTTCTTCAAATTGTGCGAAAAATAAAAATAAAAAATCACGGTTTAGGTTTCCGCAACCGTTACGCTACGGCCTAAACACCTAGCAACCGCTACCGCATCACCGTAACTGTTACGGCAATCGCAACCGCTTTTTAAAACCTTGGTTACACACTATCCCAACAATCAAGCCCTACTCGTGGTTGAAGACATAGAGTTGCATTTTGTCAAAATGGTCCTCAGTGCCATCAAGCTCCGATGTGCTTGCTTTCAGGGGCTTATTCTTTTGAACCCAATAGACCTAGTATATATCGAAGCCATACTGAAGCCGAAATAGTATTTTCTTTTATACAAAGGTGAATTTAGTTTCATTGGATTTTTTCATGTGTTGATTTTAAAATTAAGCTTTGGTTTGTCAGTTATTTAATATAACTGACATTTAATTTTGCTTTACACCTTACTTTTGGTATTGAATGTAAATTGTAGGTTGTATCTTAACTAACTAACCCATTTAACTAATTTTTGCATGACTCTAATTAAAAATAAATCTTTTTTTACAAACGGACCTAGCTATACATGTGCTTTACTTTTTTAAGATTTTATTGTATCAACGTACCCGTACACATGCTTCATAGGGTGGAAGACACAAGGTAAGATACCTCAAGGTATAGTATCAAGGCTACAGTCTCAAGTCTCTAATCCTTCTGTCTTTTGTCCAGTGTAATGTGAGAGAACAAGGATGTTGTGGTAATTTTTTATTGGACTTTAGTGGCTATTAGGGGGGATTATTTTTGTCCAAGAAGCACGGGTGGAGTGTGTTCAAGGGGCTAAATTAGTTCTTGCAAACAAATGTAATACAACGCATGCAAATGTATTTTTCTTTAATTAGGAATGTTTTCCTGTTGTTTCTTTTCATACAACACATGTACTTCCATTTCTTTTTTTTCTAATATCAAGGAAACTGTATTCTTCTTCGATTATTTTCCACTCTTTTACTGACAATGAGTATAATGGCAGGCAAAAAAGTTGCTATGACAACATAAAACTTTAAGGATCATGCTTAAGGACAGGAAGAGTTGCTTGTCAACAATTTATCATGGTACTAAAGCAGGTAATAGATCATGTCTTTGAACCTCAACACCTACCCAATAATTATAATACTTGCACCTCTTTGGCCTGGTTTCGGAGGAGAGTTTGGCCACATGTGAGGGGCTTGTTGAGGATATAATTTATAAATAGTGAAGTCATCACTTTCTCCAACAGTTTAAGCTTTTAGATGAGTTAACATTTATCAAATCATTTTGTTGGGTTTAAGTTAAAGGGTTGCACAATAGAAATTTGTCATACTTCAAAAGAGGGGTATGGTTTAGAATATATATAATCTATATGATGTAGTATAATAAATAGGCTTAAGTGTGTTAAATAGCTTGTTAGTTTTAGTATATAAATAGGTGATATAATACCCATTGTACTTGGGATAAAGAATATACATTGTGATTGGAGTAGAGCTTAGTTTCTCTCTCTAGCCCTTGGGAGTTTTACCCCTAATTGGGCATTTATCAAATTGAGAGAGAAGACAAATGCCCCAATTAGGGGTAAAACCCCTAAGGGCTAGAGAGAGAAACTATACTCTACTCCAATCACAGTGTATATTCTTTATTCCAAAACTAAATACAATGGGTATTACATCACCTATTTATATACTACAACTAATAAGCTATTTAACAAACACTTAGTCTATTTATTATACTACATTATACTCTCCCTCTTTACGAAACTTGTCCTCAAGTTTAAGTAGCAACTAAGTAAATTCAATGTAATACTACTCATGTAACGATATGTAAGGAATAGGTGCTGCATTTCCTTGCTCAAGAACAAACGTGATTCTCTCAACTTAGCTGTCTGCAAATACATTGAACTTCATCCTTGCATCCTTGGCTCAACAACTATAGGTGTGTGATAATTGCCAAAATGTATACATTTAGGCCCCTAAGGTATACTTGTTGGGTCCTTTAATCATTGTTACTTGATGATTTTAATATGCGTGTATATGTGCAGGTCATTCAAGTTTATGAGTAGAAATTGGACTTAATTTCATATTTCAAATCCAAGACCAAGCGCTCCAACTCAGCTATGAAGGCCTAGAAGAATCTAAATAATTTTAATCAAGCAATAAAAGCCCAACCCATGAAATTTGAAGAAAGAAAAGTTAAAATTGTTACAATCCCGCTGCAGAAGTCACTCTACACAGCCTTCAGTACTTTGGGTGTATCTCTCTCGTCCGATAGCAGATTTAAGTGATTCAAGTGGCTTTGGAAAGATAAGGGCTACGATTTTGTGTGAAATACAGATTTTCAAATTCTGACTTTTAATAGGTCCAAACAGTCCAACAAGATGAGCCTAAAAAGCTGGGAATAATTACATCCGAATTTTCCTTTTATTTAGGGAAATTCTAACCTCTTGGGTTAGAAGGCTCCTAATGTCCATAAATATAAAACCCTATTCATTATTAGGGTTGTTCTTGATTTTAGAGAGAGAAGGCAGAGGCTACGAAGACATGTGCGGCTAAGGAGCTCTCCTCTTAGGATTTGGATGAAACTCTAGTCAAGTAACAATGTTTTGTATTTAGTCTGGGGTTTTTATTATTATTATTATTTTGATAAATAAGTAAGCTTTATTAAAAGAGCATCAAGAAGATGCAAATAATACAAAACTGTCAAATAGGACCTACCCCCTCCTAACCAATAATATTATCTAAAAAATCTAACAAGATAAACAAATCCGGATCAAACTTCCTTTCCAGCCAACTATACAAAACTATAAGAAGGCGACTCTTGAACCACAAAACACTGTGACGAACATTGTGAAAAGTGCGGCTATTACGCTCGAACCAAACTAGCCACATCAAACAAAGAGACACCATAGACCACACATGGTGCCGCCGTTGACCAACCTTAGCTCCACGCCAAGTCCACAGCATATCAACCACTTGCCACGGCTGAACCCAGACAATCCCAAAAAGAGAGCACATAAGACCCCACAAATGGCTAGCCACAGAACAGTGCAAAAACAAATGATTGTAACCTAGGTTTTTCGTAAACAAAGAAAAGTGTCACGCCACAAAGTAATGCTATATAACCACTAGGCCAAATAAAAAGTAACCAAAAGAAAAATTGAAAGCACTTGTAACTGTATTAATCATGGTGAAAATTCTTGAGTAACAAAAACAAAATTTCAGATGGGAAAATAGAAAAATAATTTTTAAAACAATCATTAGTGGGGCAATTGAATCATCAACAAATCATTTTTTTTTTCTTTCTTCTTCTTCTTCTTCTTCTTCTTTTTTTTTTTTGATGACCAGGTGTCAGGATTAGTTTACTTGCACTTTGAATAATTTCGGGACCTATGTGCAAATCTCAAGTACTACCCACGGGCATGGCCCCAAACAGTTGATAGCACCTAATGGGAGTTGAACCTGAGATTTGGAGGTAGCACACCTCCAGGCCACAAGCTGCACCCACTAGCCAACCCCCTAGGGTTGTCAACACGTACTTTGATCATTGTTTGATTGATGAAATTTGTATTAAGATGTTGTCGATTGAAGCCTAACATAAAAGTTTGCTAACACTAGCCCAATCCAACAATCAACATAGTAACCACACCTTATCCAACAGTCACATAATACAACCTCACAATGAGAGAAAAATAAAATGTGTTAAATTTCTCCTCATAGGATTTAAACCCATACCCTTCGACCACTATATAACCATTAGGCCAAATAAAAAACAACCAAAAGAAAAATTGAAAGCTCTTCTCAATGTATTAATCTTAGAATTTTCAACTAATAATGATTGGTTCTTGGAAATTTCCTCACGTATTTAGCTTAAATAAAGGATCCGCGTAGGAGCTTTTGTGGATGATTTGTGTTATGATAATAGAAAGATAGAAAGAGAGAAAACTTTGTATTATATTAAATGAATAATATGAGTGAATACAAAGCTCTTTTATATAGGAGAAGAAGAAGCTAAGTATAGAAACTCTATCAATAGTAATACACAATATGGTAATATAAACCTATACAACTAACAACCCTCCTCAAGCTCAAGGTGGTAGTGTAGATATCAACTTGAGCTTGGAAAGTAAGGCAGAAAAGCGTCTTGGAGAATGAACCTTAGGGAAGATGTTGGCTATTTGATCGGCAAAGATAACAAAGATAAGACGAACAGTACCAATAGTAACATGCTACCATATGAAGTGATAGTCAATCTTAATATGCTTAGTGCGGTCATGGAAAACATCATTATGAGCAATCTGAATAGCACTCTGATTGTTACAATAGAGGTTAGTAGTAGTAGAATGAGAAACCCTCATACCAGAAAGAAGCCAATGAAGCTAACAAACTCCTGAGTAGTACAAAAAAGAGACAATACTCAGCCTCAGTACTAGAATGAGCAATAAGATTTTGCTTCTTGCTACGCCAAGAAATGAGGGAGTTACCTAAGAAGAAGCAAAATCCTGTAGCAGAATGGTGGTCAGTAGGATCCCCTACCCAATTTGCATCAAAAAATGCGTGTAACTATAGAGAAAAGTGTGTTGAGTAGTAGGGGTGTTCGCGGATCGGTTTTGTGCGGTTTGCGGTTCGGTTTTGACCTGCCCGCATCTATGCGGTTTGGGAAAAAGTCAACCCGCAACTGCCCGCAGTGCGGTTTGCGGTTTGTGCGGATAGGGTTTGCAAATGTGCGGGCGGTTGCGGGCGGTTTGCGGTTTACACTTTTTTCTTTAAAAATTAATTTTCGAGTTTTTTTTTCCCGGCGAATTTAGGCATCAGATTCATTTTATATATTTGTGATAACAATTTTTTGATGAGTTTACAAATAAAAATTGAATATCAATGTATTAAATGAAAGTACCCAAAACAAAGAGACCCCACACTAGCATTTTTGCCATGAAAAAAATGTATATCAATGCATTAAAGGTTGTACTCAATTAGAATTGCCAGTTCAGTAATCAATAATCAAACTATAAGTTCTATCGACCATTAGAAGGAAAATTTTATTAGGAAAAAGTGGATGAATCACCAATGAAAATCATTTAAGAAACCAAGTTTAGGACTTGATAATTCTACGGCATTAAGAAAGTTGAGAAATACTTAAAAATAAGGATCCTAGTGTCATAGAGAATATAATGGTGCTCCTGTAAAAGTTACAAAGTTGGTATATAAAAAAAAATAATAATAATAATAATTAAAGTGCGGGCGGTTTTTACGGGTTGCGGGTTTAAACCGCGACCCGCCCACAACCCGCAAATTTGTCATATTTCAAACCGCATCCACCCGCATTATGTTTGCGAAACCGCCCATTTATATGCGAGTTGGGCGGATTGGGCGGTTTGAGCGGTTCGGATAAACCGTTGCCCACCCCTATTGAGTAGTGAAGACCATGGAACATAATTCCTTTGAGATAGCGCTAAATATGAACCAGAGCATCATAGTGCAGATAACGAGGTGTAGCCATGAACTGACTAACAATGTGAATAGTATAGGCAATGTCTGGACGAGTAATCGTGAGATAGACAAGACCATCAACTAGCTAGCGATATAAAGCAGCATCCGACAATAGGTGACCGTCAAGAGGTATGAGAATCAACTGGGGTAAGAGCAGTCTTACAATCGGTAAAACTAGCATGGGCCAAAAGATCAGAGGTATACGTGGTCTGGGTGAGAAAGTAACCAGAAAGATTATGAGAAATTTCCAAGCCGAGGAAGTAGCTAAACAAACCCAAATATTTCATCTCAAACTAGAGACTGCGGAACTATTTGAGACTAGTGATATCTACTGTGTCATCTCTAGTGACGATCGTATCATCCACATAGAGAAAAGGAAGAATAATACCACACTCTATCTTACATATAAATAGAGCATAATCATAGGCACTAGAGGAGAATCCAAAGTCATGAATGGTCGAAGTGAACTTGGCAAACCAGTCATGAGGAGCTTGTTTCAAACCATACAAATCACGGTGAAGTTTGCAGACTTTGGTGGACAAAACTAAGGAACCGAGATGAGGCTCCATATAAACTTCCTCAGTGAGATCACCATTGAGAAAGGCGTTCTTGATATCTATCTAACAAAGACTCCAATGGAAGTAGCAACAACAAGTAGGTTGCGAACTGAAGTAAGATGAACAATAGGAGCAAATGTTTCCTCATAATCAATCCCATATTTTTTAGTAAACCCCCGGGCAACAAGACAAGCTTTGTAATGCTCAATGGAACCATCAGAATGTGTTTTGATCTCGTAAACCCATTTGCAACTAACAACACTCTTTCCAGGTATGAGTTTTATCTAGAGCCTATATTTCATTAATCATAGCTTGTTGCCAAAGAAGGTTAGAACAAGCCTCTTAATCAAAAGTTGGTTCATGAGAAGAAAAAGTAGTAGAACCAACAATGAAATCATGAAGAAGGACAGAAGGTTATGTTACCCAAGTGGAATGACTAAGAGGTACCTCTGGTACAGAAGATGATGTAGTGGAATCAAAGGAAGCATGAGGCTCATTGTAAGAGGGAATAAAGACATGACTATAAGGTGGAGCAGAAGCAAAACCAGGATCAGGTAGTAGAGCAGCAGGACCAGGAGGCGGAGCAAAATCCTCATGATGGGCTGGAGTCATCACGTTGGAAGTGGTATCTATATCAAGCTCATCAAACAAAAGAGAATGATCTGTAAAGAATGGTGTAGTAGGAGGAGTGGACAAATGAAACTTAGATATAGAGAAGTACATCTTGTGTGTGACGCCCCGATATTTTTAACCCATTTTATAATTACCAATCCTTTAATTAAGTTCCACTTCCATGATATGAAGCAAGAGTTAAAAGAAAATTAATTAAAGCATAGCCATTCCCAAGTCCAATGTTTATCTCTTCTCATTAGATTTTTCCAAGAGGTTACATTTCAACTTTACAACATTAGTGTTCAAATTAATAATACATGATAATTCAAGAAATAAAATAAATACAACAAAATGCCCAAAGAGGGCTTTACACCTTTCAAGGCTAGGGCCTTGATTACACACAAGTGGAATTCTATCCCAAACACATACGCTCGATGGCTATAAACACATAGAATATCAAAATGAGCTTTCGTGCTCCATTCAAAACATTTCCACAACTTTGACACTTGGGCGGAGTCACACCATCAAGTCTTGAAAAAATGTTGATTTAGGGTGAGCTAATGCCCAGTAGGAATACTATTAACAGGGTATGTAAATGATTGAAATGCATATGATCATGCCATGCACATCCATGATAAAATTCATGTTTATCTCTTTTTAAAATCAATGATGTCCAATGCACAATTTCCATTCAAAACTTGTCATAAAAAATGAGGTGGTAAATACGCAATGACGTCCCAAGCAAGAGCCGCAAAATCATACATATATATAGATTTTTGTACTAAAAATATCCCTATATTTTCCGGCTATTAATACGGCAGGGCGATAGGCACCCAAAATCATTCATTTTTTCACTCTTACCAGCTATTAACACGGTAGGACCAGTGGACACCCAAAAATATTTTCCTACATTTGTCTCGCGATAAGCTCAAGACAGGACAATTGGGCACCTTGACCCATCGCGTAGGTACCAATACAATACTCATTACATTTCCAAAACCCGACTTAACTACCCGGACTCATGCGCTATTTACTATGTAACCAAATTCATGAATAATGGAATATGATGCATGAGTATGTAAATATCTCAATTTACCTATGGTTCATTCAATGCTTCAATAAGGAATTAACATAACCAAAAGGGTAAATTACACTTTGCACTCTTGCACTTTGCACCAAATCTCACTTTGACCCCTACACATGAAATCATGACAGTCAACCCCCTGCACTTCTGGTGAAATCCCACTTTGGTCCCCGTACATGAAATTGTGACAGCCAACCCGCTGTACTTTTGGTAAAATCTCACTTTGGTCCCTACACAAGTATCAATATCCAATTTTTATTGCTCAATTGTTTAAATTTTTGATAGAATCTAGTCATGTGATTAGAATGTGACTACAATATGAGAATAAAGGAAAATCATCTACATTTTCTATCAATACACATTTTTTGTAACGCCCTCAAAATAAACCCATTATATGTATATCATCAACATGCATTATTTAAAGAAAACAATTTATTCATCAGAGTGTTGCTAAATAAACATTACATGAACATCAAATTAAATGCCCTATGGGCTTACATCTTTCCAAGCCAACACTTGGATACAAATAAGAGTTCGAACTCAAATGCCCACAAAGCCCTAGGCTTGATTATTCAACAAATAAAACAAACAACTAGAAATAGTCTTCAAAATCCAAATCCTTCCAAGCTAAGTCCTGGGAGGTAGCTTATCACCTGGACCTGAAAATGATATTCCCATAAAGGGTGAGCCACAGCCCAGTAGAAATATACTAAACCACATATAAGCAATGAATAAAGCAATAGCATTCAACAGATGGTTAACCAAGATAATCAATCACTTCATTTTACAGTCTCATGACACTATTGTCTAAGATACGTTTTACTTTCCAATTTTATCAACATGGCTCAGAACCTGGCCAAACTTACAACAGTGAATTACATATATTATGTTCACATCCTTCCAATATCAATAAACAAATGAGACTCAAGCTCAAATCAAAACACTTCATACTTCTAGATTGATACACATTTTAGTGATGTATCAATAAAACACTTCTATATAAATAAGCACACATAAAAGTGATGCTAATGGAGTCCATCCCCTATCTCCTCCCAAACAAAATCCGGTTTAGAGGTCCATCCCCTATCTTCCCCTAAACCGTGGAGTACATCCCTTATCTCCTCCCACACAAAACAATGTATGCAAATGCAATGCTCAATCAATACACGTATTTTCTATATCAATGCAATAGTCAAAATTAATGACTTAACCAATGTGATTAGTTTCAGTTATTCCTAATCCACATGCAATGTCTACAACAATCACGACTATCCTCCACCGATAGCCCAAAACAGTTATTTCTAAACTGAAAATAACTATACAATTCAATAGACAAATGATTCAAATTATCAAACTACGCCATTTAATCAATGAATTCCCCAATTCCATGAATTTATCCATCTTTTCCCAATTCCATGAATTAATTATACAAATTAATTTAATAATACAACTAGGGTTTTTCCCAAAGTTTACCAAAGTATCCCCAACATATCAAAATACCAAAACTTAGAACAAAACCTATAAAATGGAGTAGGAAATCCCTACCTCGAAGAAAATAACCCGAATGGAGAAGACAGAGATGAAGACCCAAATACCAATGTGCTCCAAACAATCAACAATTCAGATTAAAACGAAGCCCTCGACTCACACACTCTTTTTAATGAAGGATCTAGGGTAGAAACACACCCTAAGAAGATCAATCCTAAGAGAGAAGGTGTGTATAGGGAGAGAAAACTCGTAACTAGGGTTTTGGAATATGAAAGTGTATGAAAAACAGATCTGAAACACGCTGCTGCCTATTTAAACCTGACAGGCTCGCTCGAGCGAAGACTTGGTCGCTCGAGCGACCAGACACAGCAAAGATACGCTCGAGCCAAGAAAACCTTGCTCGAGCCAACAACCCAAAAGCTCGCTCGAGCGAAAGAAAACTCGATCGAGCGAAGAACTCAAACCCTCAGGTCTGTAACCAGACTCACGCTCGAGCGAAGGAACTATTGCTCGAGCGAAGAACGAACTAACTCGCTCGAGCGAAGAAAAGCTCGCTCGAGCCAAGAATGCACAGCTACAGGTCCAAATCAGACGCAACCTCTCGCTCGAGCTACCAAACCCCGGCTCAAGCGAATGACCAAAAAATAACATCTCGCTCGAGCGACAAACTCCTCGCTCGAGCGAAGACCCAAAAAATAACATCCCCTAGCATTTGTCATTGGAGGTGCTCTAAGGAACAAATTAGTCAAACTAAATTTATAAGAATTAAAGTGAAATTTAAATCGAACTACATGAGTTAAAAAGTGTAATTAACCCAATCAATAATAATAAAATTTGACTAAATTATACTTTAGACTAAAAAATATTACTCAATTTTACTTTGATTAAAATAATCTTAAATTATTGAATTTTTGTCAATGTGGTCTTATTAGAAGCTATTGTCAAATTCTAATAAGGGCTATCCCCCATTCCGGGAAATTGGGTAAAATTAACTAAAGTTAACTCTTGGGTGTTGTTCTGCATGTTCGTTTGGACGAATTATCTTATTAAATCTTATATTTAATTAGAATATTAAAAAATAGATAAATGTTTAAAAGATTATTTTGTCCTTTTGAATATTTTTACTAAGTAGTAGTAATACTAAATAGGACTTATAAATTTTATTTTATGTTTTTGACTAAAACATATAAAAAAAATTAAATAAATAGAAGGTTGAGACTTTTAAATTATATTTTATTTTACTAAGCGTAATATATAACATTAAAAAGAACATCAATAAAAATTACAAGTACTAAGCTAAATATGAAACAAAAAGTCAAAACTTCCGAAGACAATGAATGCATCAAAGACCAGTTGGAGAGCTAACCTTGTTTTATTAGTTTGATGTTTGCTACCAAGACATTTTCTTTATGCCCATCGATGGACCTCGACATATTAATCTACAAAAAAACAATACGAGAAATTAAAAAAAAACTCATATATAGAACGGGGCAATCCGTGAAAGTACATCTGTTTCTTACTTGGGCAAATGACCTATTTCTTGGTTAGTTGGGGCACTTTCAAATTCAAAAAACATTAACAAATATACTTTTAAGTTAAAATTTAGGGACAAATATATATGCACCTTTGGTTATAATTTTTGTGTCTTTAGTTATGATTTATTGTGCTATTACCTATGCCACATTGTGATCTTGGTTATGCCATTAATTTAGTTATGATTCAAGAATTGTTTGGTTACATACCTCATGTGATGTTTGCTATAATTTAATTTAATTTTTTTAATTATAATTCTTATAGTATTGAGTTATACCATTTGTGATAATTAAACTCACAAATGACATAAATAACTTGCATATTGTAAATGGAGACAAATATGTCTATTTTTGTACTTTTAAATTACTTTTATATTAAAAATTTGGATAGATAGTTATATGTGTCTATCTGTCCACTTTCAAATTATAAAAATGAGAACAAATTTGTGTACTTACATATTTTTTTAATTTAAAAAATAGGAGAGTTAAGCTGGAAAAAAAATTGACCCAAAAAAAAAATGAAAACAAAAGGAAAAAAAAAGGGGGGAAAAAGAAAAAGAGCAACAATCTGGTAGAACATGAAAGTTACTGGGAGAAGTAGAAAGCTATCCCATCCACAAAGGAACAAAGTGAAAGGTGTGTCTTTTGATGTTTCAATGTGCAGCACGTTGGATTTGAAATTAATAATAAAAGAATTTAAAAAATGTAAGACTCCGTAGAAAGTCTTTTCATAAATTTGCAATATTGTGGTGGGAATGGGTCTCTCGACCCGACGTGTGGGTTGGTTGATGGAAATTGTCTATCCATTTTCTACTTATTCACATAGACTTTAGAAAGTACAAAAAGCAGACAAAGAGTGTTCATACACTATTGTGAGACCTATTTCAAAATCAGTAGGAAAAGAAAGAAATGGAATAACTGCTGGACTTTTACTTAAATGATGATTTCCTATTTGCTACGATTAATTTTATTTTTAAAAACAGATAAAGAGTGTTCATTTTTTTTTTCAATTTTATTGTAAAAAATATAAAAATGACATTTTTTGTAACAAAAAAATTAGTCCTGAAAATATATTTTTTCTTCTAACTTTTTTCGCTCAAACATTAATTTGTTGTAATTATGGATGAATTGTTCAAATTTTGAAATCACCTTTTCCACCATTTATGTACACCCTTTTTTTTTGTTGAATCTAAAGACATAATTGAAGAACATTTATCATCAACATAAAAACTTTGAAACATTCCACCCTTTTAACTAGTTTAGCAACCATAAAGCAAATTCCCCAATACATATCTTCATATCATTGAAACCAATCTCAAATCACCAACAACCAAACCTTCAAAATCATAAGGACAAATCCAAAAAATAGTATATTATACTGGAAATTTTTCTTATCTATTATGTAATACTTAAATTTAACCATGGAGTTTAGACCATATAATGGGCTGTGGGTTCCTATATTCTTTGCTACCTTTGTTTGTTTGGCTTTTGTGATGCTTTATGGAAGTTTAGGTGTTGTTGGGTTTGGTGTGTTTAGAGTGAACCTGATATATAGTTTTTTGGATTCCCTCAAGTGATTTATCTTATCTATACATATATTTGCTTGGATTCCCTCCATCATTTTACAATTTGGGAATACTGTTTGTTTTTGTAAAGAAGTTGGCTGGCTTATACTTTTTTTTCCAAAACTTAAACTTCATGAAATTTGAAACCAATAAGAATTGAATTTGAAGGCCTCGGCATCTGAACTGATGGAGCATGCCCATAATGCGTGAAACCTCTGTTGTGAAGTTGACTTGATAGTTTTTTTGTTTTAATGAAATAAAAGAAGTCTTTCTTTGGGCACAGAAGGCTTGGATCACTGTCACAGATTGTACAATCCTATTTGACCAAGACAACTAAAAGATCTAAAGGAAAATACATGTATCTTTGCTTATTTATACATATAAGATGTAAATAAAATATGCTTGGTTCAATAAATTGTAAAATGTTTTTGGTTAATACATACATATGTACGTAGTCATGGATAAACTCACATCTTTTTTATTGGTATTCCTTGTGATTTTTCATAACTAATACTAACAAATATTGATTTATCTTCACTTTTTGCATATTTTCTGCAGCTTGGTTTTTGATTACCTGAAACATCTGTTTGTCACATTATCTTGGTTCACAATGGATTTGCAAAATGCATTTTAATTTTTGTTAGTATTCCCAAACGATCTTTTGCTGGATTATGCATGCCTTGGTTGCTTGCTTACATGTTCTAAGCCCTTTAGATGTCTTCAGGCATATCTAATCTTAGAGATCAACTTGCAGTGCTTAAAGAACAATACCAAGAGCTAATGCAGAATTTTTTTTGCTGGGTTTAAAAGAAACAGAAAACAGAGGAATAAAACAGAGGGGTGGGTTTTATCATAATGCAGAATTATTTGTTTTTGCTGGTATGGGGCGGGTTTCTTTGCTGCCTTTGTTTGTTTGGCTTTTGTGATGCTTTATGGAAGCTTAGGTGTTGTTGGGTTTGGTGTGTTTAAAGTGAACCTGGTATATACGGGGCTATTTCATTTTGTGTGTAATTTCTTTGTATCTTTTTATTTCCTTCCTCTTCTTGTTGTTGGTATCTCTTGCCAACCTTTTTTGTTTCTCTTGGTCGAGCTTGCACATGATACTTATGCTCATTATTGCAGGAAATAAGACAATATGAAAGCATCAAACAATGGAGGTCATTTCTCGATTTGAACATTTTTCATGAAGGTCTTTATAAAATGGCGTCATGAGTAGTACTTTTGAGTACTATTGTCATGTGACAAGTTTATGTGTACCTTTTGGATGATGGTATGGCTATTAGTTTGCTAGAAATATTTGATCTATTTTGGTATGACAAGTTTATGCAATGAACCTTTTAATTAAGTTGTTTTGGATTTATTGGGATTATGAAAATGCAAACTCTTTTACATTTTACAGTCATTGAGTATTGAGCCATTAGAATAAAATAGTACTTTTATAGATATATAATGTGAGTAGGGATAAGTGAGAGACAACAATTAATGGTTAGCAAACCATTGAAAATTTCAAACTATATATTGTTGGTAATTGAATAGTAAACATAGCCTATAACCGCAATTAATAGCCATTGCCGCAAATAAAATTTAGAAAAAATCTATGGTTATAGCGACAGTGTAAAACTGATGGAATAGAGTCAAAATATAGCAGCGGTTCACAAAATGCCGCAAAAGCAAAAGAATATAGCAGCAGTCAACCCGTCGTTATAAAGTTATCAAGTAATGGTTAAATTTAAGATATAGCGACATTTATAACTGTCACTACATTAACCACTGCAATAAAAATAATTATACTAGCGTTTGTCGAAAACGTCACTATAAGGCTATGCCGACTGGGCTATTGCAGTGGTTTGGCCGCCGATATTTCAACCACTGGTAAAGGTATTCTACTTTTTAGCGACTCTTTTTCCTGTTTTTAGTGGCAGTTTTGGCCGCTACTATAAGTGAATTTTTTTGTTGTTAGGGACAAATATATATGCACCTTGGTTATAATTTCTATGTCTTTAGTTATAATCTATTGTGTTGTTACTCATGACACATTGTGATGTTGGTTATGTCATTATTTTGATTATGATTCAAGAGTTGTTTGATTATATACCTCATGTGATGTTTGGCTATAATTTTTATTTTTATTTTTGAAATTATGATTCTCATAGTATTGAGTTATGCCATTTCTGATAATTAAACTCACAAATGACATAAATAACTTGCAAATTGTAAATGGAGACAATATTTCTATTTTTGTACTTTTAAATTACTTTAATATTAAAAATTTGGATGGATAGATAGTTATATGCGTTTATCTGTCCATTTTCAAATTATAAAAATGGGAACAAATTTGTATATTTACATATTCTTTTATTTAAAAAATAGTAAAGTTAAGCTGGAAAAAAATTGACCCCAAAAATAAATGAAAAAAAAAAGAAAAAAAGAAAAAAGAAGAAGGGCAACAATCTGGTAGAACATGAAAGTTACTGGGAGAAGTAGAAAGCTATCCCATCCACAAAGGAACAAAGTGAAAGGAGTGTCTTTTGATGTTTCAATGTGCAACACGTTGGATTTGAAATTAATAATAAAAGAATTTAAAAAATCTAAGACTTTGAATTTAAAAAATGCAACACGTGGAAAGTCTTTTCATAAATTTGCAATATGGTGGTGGGAATGGGTCTCTCGACCCGATGTGTGGGTTGGTTGATGGAAATTGTCTGCCCCCATTTTCTACTTATTCACACAAATTTTAAAAAGCAAAAAAATAGACAAAGAGTGCTCATACATTGAGACTTATTTCAGAATAAGTAGTAAAAGAAAGAAAGAGAATAATTACTGGACTTTTCTTTAAATGATTATTTCCTGTTTGCTAAGATTGATTTCATTTTTAAAAACAGATAGAGTGTTCATTTTTTTTTTCCAATTTTATCGTAAAAAATATAATGATGACATTTTTTGTAACAAAAAAATTAGTCCTGAAAATATATTTTTTTCTTCTAACTTTTTTCTCTCAAACATTAATTTGTTGTAATTATGGATGAATTGTTCAAATTTTGAAATCACCTTTTCCACCATCAAATTAGGTTTTAACATTTACTGATTTATATAATCATCTTCAATTGGACTATAAGAACTGAAATAAAAAAATTTAAAAACTAGATAGATGAAATTAATAGTTTAAAAATGAATAGAAAAAGTGATGTAGTTTAGGAATAAAATGAAATTAACCCAAGGTTCTATTCTGGCCTTGTTGGAGGTTTGATATTTATTGGGTCTACTTAGCAGACTAAAATGGTAGCCCATACAAATTTAACTCCAATTGTCCAAAAATCGGACAGCCCAATGACGCTTCAAATTCACTTCAATTCGCCTTGAAATTAGAGTAATGCTAAAGATCCCAAAAGATTTATCAAAATTTTTACCAAATGTCTCACATGAGTATGAGACTTGTATGGGACCGACATGGTGTGGGTCCCACACCCATTTGAGACATTTGGTTGAAATTTTGGTAAATCTTTTGAGGTCTTTAGCATTTTCTATAGCGACCCCGGTCTTTTCCCATTTAATTATTGTATCCGGACTTAGGTTCCGTAGATTCTGTCATTATATAATTGTTGTTGTTGTCCCTTATCTTCTCATTTGGAGTTATAGGATGTGTTAGGCAGGTTTGTTTCAGGTTAGTTGGGTTTAGAAACCAAGTGTTGCTGTCCAGAATTTTTGGATCTTCGCTCGAGCGAGGAGTTGGTCGCTCGAGCGAGATGTTGTTTTGGTTCTTCGCTCGAGCTGGGGTTTGGTAGCTCGAGCGAGAGTTTGCGTCTGATTTGGACCTGTAGCTTTGCATTCTTGGCTCGAGCGAGATTTTCTTCCCTCAAGCGAGTTAGTCCGTTCTTCGCTCGAGCGACAGTTTCTTCGCTCGAGCGTGTGTCTGGTTACAGACCTGAGGGTTTGAGTTCTTCGCTCGATCGAGTTTTCTTTCGCTCGAGCGAGCTTTTGAGTTGTTGGCTCGAGCAAGGCTTCCTTGGCTCGAGCGTAGTTTCTCTGTGTCTGGTCGCTCGAGCGACCAAGTCTTCGCTCGAGCGAGCCTGTCCAGTTTATATACACAGCAGCGGGTTTTGATCAGTCTTTTTCATCTTCTTTTGATTCCAAACCCTAGGTCCGACTTCTCTCTCTCCCTACTCACCTTCTTTCTTAGGTTTGATCTATTTAGAGGGTGTTTCTACCCTAGTTGCTTTATTAAAAAGATAGAGGGAGTCGAGGGCTTTCATTTAATCTGAACAATTGGTGATTTGGAGCACATTGGTA
The DNA here is from genome assembly GCF_055761805.1 of Camellia sinensis. NCBI lineage: Eukaryota > Viridiplantae > Streptophyta > Magnoliopsida > Ericales > Theaceae > Camellia > Camellia sinensis. The sequence goes on from NC_138972.1 coordinate 71,356,878, forward strand.
TTTGGGTATTCATCTCTGTCTTCTCCATTTGGGTTGTCTGCTTCGAGGTAGGGATTTCCTACTCCATTTTATAGGTTTTGTTCTAAGTTTTGGTATTTTGATATGTTGGGGATACTTTGGTAAATTTTGGGAAAAACCCTAGTTGTATTATTAAATTAATTTGTATAATTAATTCATGGAATTGGGAAAAGATGGTTAAATTCATGGAATTGGGGAACTCATTGATTAAATGGCGTAGTTGGATAATCTGATCATTTGTCTATTGAATTGTTGACATAGTTATTTTCAGTCTAGAAATAACTGTTTTGGGCTATCGGTGGAGGATAGTCGTACTTGTTGTAGACACTGCATGTGGATTAGGGATAACTGAAACTAATCACATTGGTTGAGTCATTCATTTTGACTGCTGAATTAATACATATATTATGTGTATTGATTGTGTGTTATATGTTATGTGTTTACATACATTGTTTTGTGTGGGAGGAGATAGGGGATGTACTCCACGGTTTAGGGGAAGATAGGGGATGGACCTCTAAACCGGATTTTGTTTGGGAGGAGATAGGGGATGGACTCCATTAGCATCACTTTTATGTGTGCTTATTTATATAGAAGTGTTTTTATTGATACAGCACTAAAATGTGTATCAATCTGGAAGTATGAAGTGTTTTGATTTGAGCTTGAGTCTCATTTGTTTGTTGACATTGGAAGAATGTGAATATGATATATATAATTCACTGTTGTAAGTTTGGCCAGGTTCTGAGCCATATTGATAAAGTTGGAAAGTAAAACGTGTCTTAGACAATAGTGTCGTGAGACTGTAAAATGAAGTAATTGATTATCTTGGTTAACCATCTGTTGAATGCTTATGCTTTATTCATTGCTTATATGTGGTTTAGTATATTTCTACTGGGCTGTGGCTCACCCTTTATGGGAACATCATTTTCAGGTTCAGGTGATAAGCTACCTCCAAGGACTTAGGTTGGAAGGCCTTGGATTCTGAAGACTATTTTCAGTTGTTTGCTTTTATTTGTTAGTACATGTAAACACTCAAGCCTAGGGCTTTATTTGTAATTGGGTTAGAACTCATACTTTTGTGTCCAAGTGTTGGCTTGGAAAGATGTAAGCCCGTAGGGCATTTAATTTGATGTTACATGTAATGCTTTTGTTTAGTAAGACTCTGATGAATATTATAATGAATTATTAAAGTGTTTTCTTTAAATAATGCATGTCAATGATATATATATATATATATATATAATGGGTTAAATTTGAGGGCGTTACAACTTGGTATCAGAGCGTACCGGGTTTGAATACTTTGGGTACGTGGGAAGTGATTAGTATCACAATAGGTTCGTCTCGTTTGATAGAGACTTAGTGTAATGTTATATGCTTATGTGATAACATGTTTATGTGATTATGTGGGTATGGAATGTAGTTTCTAGGATGTTGATTGGACCCTTGAGTTTCTAGTAGTCTTGTTGGAAAGGCACTTGATCACTGCTGCTTCCAACCGGAACTATAGTAACGCATTGGGACTATCATTATCCGGGAATGAAATTCGTAGGTGCTTATGTGATTATGTGCTTACGTGGAATGAATTATTGTTGTCCAATGCATTAGGACGCGAGTGTTTAGTTTCGGCACATTTATTAATGTGCTAATGTCTTTGTTTCCTTTATTAGGATGTCAGGACGAGGACGCGGTAGGCGTGGTAGGCCAGGTAGGCAGGAGGTGCCTGTGCCAGAGGAGATTCCGGTAGTTCAGGAGGGTATTGGCCAGGCCAATGTGGCCGAGCCAGTAGGCCAGCAGGCTATGGGCGCTCTAGCCCGAGAGATAGCAGGGGCATTCAGGGAGTCAGTAGGCATTCTCAGAGCTGAGAATCAAGCTCGGGATGTTGCTGCAGATGCAGGACCTTCTTTTCTGAAAAGGGAGTTCTTCCGGTCTAATCCGGATGAATTTGTGGGTGATCTTAAAGAGCCGCTTAAGGCAGATGAATGGCTCGAACAGACAACGAAGACGTTTGAGATGCTTGGCATCGAAGACGAGGGGTTGAAAGTGACCTTGGCATCTTTCCAGTTGAAGGGGGATGCGGGTCAGTGGTGGAAGTTCACTAAGGGTCGTATAGGAGGTACATGGGAGGCTTTTGTGAATGCTTTCCAGGAGAAGTTTTTGTCTCCAGCAGTCAGGGAGAAGCTGCGAGACCAGTTTTGTCAGCTTAAGCAGTCGAGTTCTTCAGTGGCCGAGTTTGAGACTGCATTTACTAGTTTGTCCAGGTTTGCACCTGAGTTGGTGGCGTCTGAGGAACGCCGTTGTATTAAGTTTGAGAAGAAGTTGAGGCGTGGCCTCAAGCTGAGAGTTGGGGGAACTATGATTCGGGATTATGGGCGTTTGGTTGATGCTGCAGCCCACATGGAAATCATGATGCAGGAGGAGGAGGAAGGACAGAAGGGCTCCAAGAGGAGTCAGGATGGTCAGAGTGATGGTAGGAGACAGAAGGGTTTTAATCCTCAGCAGTCTCAGGGTAGCTTTTCTAGATCGACTTTTCCTGTGCCGAGTGCTAGTTCGGGGAAAGGCAGTCAGGGAGACATTACCTGTTTCAAGTGTGGCCAGCTGGGTCACAAGTCTCCAGTTTGTCCTCAGAGGGGAGGAGTGCAGAGAGCAGCATCATCTTCGGCTCGATCTCAGAGTCAGAGTCAGGGTAGAGGCCAGCCACTCTCGTGTTATCAGTGTGGTCAGCCAGGGCATATGAAGAGGTATTGCCCGCAGTTGGGTGGCACACCTGGTGCATCTGGTTTGAGGCCGATTCAGGGTCAGCAGCCAGCTCAGTCGGGTCAGGCCTCGAGGGCCAATCAGGGGGCTTCATCGTCCCATTCGGTGCAACAGTCTTATGCTCCTTGGGGTGAGCAGGTTGATCAGAGGTCGTCTGGGCGCGTGTATGCTGTTACCGCGCAGGATCTTGTGCCGGCACCATCAGTTGTGAGAGGTACCTTCTTGTTTTGCAACTCGGTTGCTAATGTTTTGATTGATACGGGTGCATCTCATTCCTTTGTGTCTGCTGCATTTGCATCTGTTTTGGAGTTGGAATTAGCCCAGTTAGCATCTCCTATTTGTGTAGTGTCACCTCTTGGGGGTGAATTGATCTTGAAACAAGGTGTTAGGGGTTGTGATATAGAGGTTGATTATCATAGAATCCCATTTTCCTTTGTAGTTATGCCTATGAGGGGCTTCGATGTTATTTTGGGTATGGACTGGTTATCGTCTTACCGGGCAGTTATTGATTGCTACCGCCAGAGGGTCACTTGTTGTACCGTGAGCGGAGAGTATTTTCATTTTCTGGGGGACCGGGTTGGTGATGTGTTGCCACCGGGGTACGTTCCACGAGGACGAAGTGAGCTTAGTGGTCTACTTGCTAACCTTTCGATTAGTGAGGATGATGAGACTCAGATTGTGTTGCCGAGGGTGGTTTGTGAGTATTCGGACGTCTTTCCCGAGGATCTTGTTGGTTTGCCACCGCATCGAGAGATTGAATTCTCTATTGACTTAGTGCCCAGCACGGCACCAATTTCTATGGCACCTTATCGTTTTGCCCCAGCCGAGTTAGTTGAGTTGAAGATTCAGCTCCAGGAGTTACTAGACAAGGGTTTTATACGTCCTAGTGTTTCGCCGTGGGGAGCACCGGCCCTCTTTGTTAAAAAAAAAGGTGGTGCTTTGAGACTTTGTATAGATTACCGAAAATTGAATCGGGCTACGGTTAAGAATAAGTACCCTATGCCTCGTGTAGATGATCTGTTTGACCAGTTGAAGGGTTCCCGTTGTTTCTCTAAGATCGACTTGAGATCGGGTTACCACCAGTTGAGGGTCAGGGAAGAAGATATTCCAAAGACGGCATTCCGTACGCGGTATGGCCACTATGAGTTTCTGGTGATGCCATTTGGGCTCACCAATGCACCGACAGTTTTTTTGGATTTGATGAACCGGATATTCCGAGAATTTTTAGATCGTTTTGTAGTCGTCTTCGTGGACGACATCCTTATCTATTCACCTTCTGAGGAGAAGCACAAGGAACACTTGAGAGTGGTGCTTGAGTTACTTAGAGCCCATAAGCTTTATGCTAAGTTTGGGAAATGTGAGTTCTGGCTAGAAGAGGTCAAATTCTTAGGCCATGTAGTTTCTGGGGAAGGAGTGTCTGTTGATACATCCAAGACTGAGGCAGTGCAAGATTGGGCACAGCCTAAGAGTGTGTTTGAAATCCGCAGTTTTCTGGGGTTAGCGGGGTATTATCGCCGATTTGTGAAAGATTTCTCCAGATTAGCTTCGCCTTTGACTAGATTGACTCGGAAGGGAGTCAAATTTGTATGGAGTGAGACTTGTGAAAAGTCGTTTCAGGAGTTGAAAGTTAGACTGACCACCGCTCCAGTATTGATTATTCCAGAGAGAGGGTTGGGTTATGCAGTCTATTGTGACGCCTCACGAGAGGGTCTGGGTTGTGTATTAATGCAAGAAGGGAAAGTAGTTGCCTATGGCTCACGTCAGTTGAAAATTCACGAGTAGAGTTACCCTACGCATGATCTAGAGTTAGCAGCTGTGATTTTTGCCTTGAAAATTTGGAGGCATTATCTTTATGGTGAGAGATTTGAGGTATTCTCGGATCATAAGAGTCTGAAATATTTGTTTACACAGAAAGACTTGAACTTGAGGCAGAGGAGGTGGATGGAGTTCATAGAGGATTATGACTTTGAGTTGCATTATCATCCGGGAAAGGCCAATGTGGTGGCCGATGCCCTTAGCAGGAAACCTGTTGGTGACATAGCTAGTATAGCCATCCGAGAATGGGAGAAGTTGGGTGCACTTGGGGAGTTTGATTTACTTCTGGGCGAATCCGTTGAGGCTGCGGCCTTGTTTTCTGTTGTTGCACAGCCTACACTTGTGACTCGAGTGTTAGAAGCTCAGGGGGGTGACTTTGAGGTAGAATCCCTCCGTGAGAAGATTTCCAGTGGGAGGGTTGAGAAAGGTTTGACGGTGTATCCCGACCTCAGTGTGAGATACCGAGACCGTCCGTTTGTGCCGGAGTCTTGCCGAGAGGAGGTACTCCGAGAGTTCCATCATTCACGCCTTGCGGTGCATCCGGGAGGCACTAAAATGTATCGGGATTTGGGTCGCCAGTTCTGGTGGCGGGGTATGAAGAGAGATGTGGCAGCTTTCGTATCTAAGTGCCTTACTTGTCAGCAAGTGAAGGACGAACATCAGAGGCCGGCGGGTTTGTTGCAACCCTTGCCTATTGCCGAGTGGAAGTGGGAACACGTCACTATGGACTTTGTTGTGGGTCTTCCGAGGACTCAGCGGGGTAGTGATGCTATTTGGGTGGTTGTAGACCGGTTGACTAAGTCGGCGCACTTCATTCCGATGCGCGTGAGAGATTCGGTAGATCATCTTGCCGACCTATACATTCGGGACATAGTGAGGTTACACGGGGTTCCAGTGACGATCGTCTCAGATAGAGATCCTCGTTTTACTGCCAGGTTGTGGCAGAGTTTGCAGAGTGCCTTAGGCACTAAGTTGACCTTTAGCACAGCTTATCATCCTCAGACTGACGGGCAGTCCGAGCGTACTATTCAGATCCTTGAGGATATGCTTCGAGGGTGTGTTCTAGACTTTAGTGGGTCGTGGGAGAGGCACTTGCCATTGGTAGAGTTTGCCTACAACAACAGTTTCCAGTCTAGTATCGGTATGGCACCATTTGAGGCCTTGTATGGTCGACCGTGTAGATCTCCTGTTTGTTGGGCCGAGGTGGGTGATGCACCTCTGTTGGGTCCGGAGTTGGTGAGGGAAACGACGGAGAAAGTTGAGCTTATCCGTAAGAGGCTTGTTACAGCACAAAGTCGTCAGAAATCTTATGCTGACCGTAGGAGGAGATCTTTGGTGTTTGAGGTGGGTGATCATGTCTTCCTGACGATATCACCTAGACGGGGTTTGATGAGATTTGGGAAGAGCGGGAAGTTGTCCCCTCGGTTCATTAGTCCTTTTGAGATCCTTGAGAGGATTGGCGAGGCTGCCTATCGTTTAGCTTTGCCACCGCAGTTGTCCGAAGTACATGATGTGTTCCATGTGAGTATGCTTCGGAAGTATGAGCCGGATCCATCACATGTGTTGGATTGGACCGATTTAGTGGTTGATGAGGATGTATCGTATGAGGAGAGACCGGTTCGGGCCTTGGATAGACGGGATCAAGTTTTGCGAGGCAAAACCATCCCTTTGGTCAAAGTTTTGTGGAAACATCACGGAGTGGAGGAAGCCACTTGGGAACGTGAATTGGAAGTCCGCGAGAAATATCCGGACATGTTTGTTGATTTGTAATCTTATAATTAGATTCTACTATATTGTTGAACTTAAGAGCTTTACATGTATCTTAAGTTGTAAAACATTGAGTATGTTTTGGTAAAAGGATGTATCTTGAAACTTACTTCATTATAGAAGTTTAGTGTAACATTGTATATGTTGATTACATTGTTGAATGTGTTGTATATACCTTGAAATTGAATTTGATATGGAAATTGCTAACATTGTAAGGAATAATGCATAATAGTAGTGCAGGTTGAAATATATGTTGTTTTATATACATTGTGAGTTGCCTCTTGATAAAGAGATGAAATGACCAGTATTGAGTCAAGTTGTTTATTATTGTTATATAATATCTTTGGGAATTGAGAAAAACCTGTTTTCAAAAAAAAATTTGTGCTTAATTTCGGGGACGAAATTCTTTTAAGGGGGGAAGGTTATAGCGACCCCGGTCTTTTCCCATTTAATTATTGTATCCGGACTTAGGTTCCGTAGATTCTGTCATTATATAATTGTTGTTGTTGTCCCTTATCTTCTCATTTGGAGTTATAGGATGTGTTAGGCAGGTTTGTTTCAGGTTAGTTGGGTTTAGAAACCAAGTGTTGCTGTCCAGAATTTTTGGATCTTCGCTCGAGCGAGGAGTTGGTCGCTCGAGCGAGATGTTGTTTTGGTTCTTCGCTCGAGCTGGGGTTTGGTAGCTCGAGCGAGAGTTTGCGTCTGATTTGGACCTGTAGCTTTGCATTCTTGGCTCGAGCGAGATTTTCTTCGCTCGAGCGAGTTAGTCCGTTCTTCGCTCGAGCGACAGTTTCTTCGCTCGAGCGTGTGTCTGGTTACAGACCTGAGGGTTTGAGTTCTTCGCTCGATCGAGTTTTCTTTCGCTCGAGCGAGCTTTTGAGTTGTTGGCTCGAGCAAGGCTTCCTTGGCTCGAGCGTAGTTTCTCTGTGTCTGGTCGCTCGAGCGACCAAGTCTTCGCTCGAGCGAGCCTGTCCAGTTTATATACACAGCAGCGGGTTTTGATCAGTCTTTTTCATCTTCTTTTGATTCCAAACCCTAGGTCCGACTTCTCTCTCTCCCTACTCACCTTCTTTCTTAGGTTTGATCTATTTAGAGGGTGTTTCTACCCTAGTTGCTTTATTAAAAAGATAGAGGGAGTCGAGGGCTTTCATTTAATCTGAACAATTGGTGATTTGGAGCACATTGGTATTTGGGTATTCATCTCTGTCTTCTCCATTTGGGTTGTCTGCTTCGAGGTAGGGATTTCCTACTCCATTTTATAGGTTTTGTTCTAAGTTTTGGTATTTTGATATGTTGGGGATACTTTGGTAAATTTTGGGAAAAACCCTAGTTGTATTATTAAATTAATTTGTATAATTAATTCATGGAATTGGGAAAAGATGGTTAAATTCATGGAATTGGGGAACTCATTGATTAAATGGCGTAGTTGGATAATCTGATCATTTGTCTATTGAATTGTTGACATTGTTATTTTCAGTCTAGAAATAACTGTTTTGGGCTATCGGTGGAGGATAGTCGTACTTGTTGTAGACACTGCATGTGGATTAGGGATAACTGAAACTAATCACATTGGTTGAGTCATTCATTTTGACTGCTGAATTAATACAGATATTATGTGTATTGATTGTGTGTTATATGTTATGTGTTTACATACATTGTTTTGTGTGGGAGGAGATAGGGGATGTACTCCACGGTTTAGGGGAAGATAGGGGATGGACCTCTAAACCGGATTTTGTTTGGGAGGAGATAGGGGATGGACTCCATTAGCATCACTTTTATGTGTGCTTATTTATATAGAAGTGTTTTTATTGATACAGCACTAAAATGTGTATCAATCTGGAAGTATGAAGTGTTTTGATTTGAGCTTGAGTCTCATTTGTTTGTTGACATTGGAAGAATGTGAATATGATATATATAATTCACTGTTGTAAGTTTGGCCAGGTTCTGAGCCATATTGATAAAGTTGGAAAGTAAAACGTGTCTTAGACAATAGTGTCGTGAGACTGTAAAATGAAGTAATTGATTATCTTGGTTAACCATCTGTTGAATGCTTATGCTTTATTCATTGCTTATATGTGGTTTAGTATATTTCTACTGGGCTGTGGCTCACCCTTTATGGGAACATCATTTTCAGGTTCAGGTGATAAGCTACCTCCAAGGACTTAGGTTGGAAGGACTTGGATTCTGAAGACTATTTTCAGTTGTTTGCTTTTATTTGTTAGTACATGTAAACACTCAAGCCTAGGGCTTTATTTGTAATTGGGTTAGAACTCATACTTTTGTGTCCAAGTGTTGGCTTGGAAAGATGTAAGCCCGTAGGGCATTTAATTTGATGTTACATGTAATGCTTTTGTTTAGTAAGACTCTGATGAATATTATAATGAATTATTAAAGTGTTTTCTTTAAATAATGCATGTCAATGATATATATATATAATGGGTTAAATTTGAGGGCGTTACATTTTCTTTGAAATTAAAACCCTTTGTAGCGCTGTTGTTTGGGATAATTATCGCCCAGTCGTATGGACTGAATTTATTTAAGTTTTTAATGAATTTTTGTTATACATATTTAACTGTGGTTTTGATGGTGAGAAAATTTTAAAACTTTTTGATATATATTTTGTATTTGTGGAATAATGGTTTGATACTAGTAATGATACTGAGAAATTTCTTAAAGTGATAAATAATTCGAACATTTTGATTTTTGTTTGTAAATTTTGATTCATTTTTAATTTATTTGTTTTACGTTATGTTGAAATATGATGTAAAAGTATAAGTAATTGAATTGTATTTTTTAAGATATTTTTATAGTGATAAATTTATCATTAAGAATTAAGAGCATGATGGGGTGTTTAATAATCCAATTCAGCTATTAAAACTGAAAATATTAAATGATTTCTTAATTAAGCTAGTTTGATTGTACATATATAATATCACTTAAATTAAGTCTCACTCATAAAAAAGCTAAAATTTTGAGTAAAACAAAAAAACCTTACTCTTTAATTATCACTTAACATGCTAAGGTCATGTTTGTTTTGATGGACATGAGCTTGGGATTGGACTAATAGTCCAATAAAATTATGAATCTGATGTTTGGTTAAACAATTGAAATACGGATTAACAATCTATCCGGATATGGTATCCCACATATGATGAACTATTCAATCCCGCAGAGGGGGGTAGGATATAAATTAGAGGACTAAACCAAAGTCTGAATTATTGGTCCATCTTTATAATCCTAGCTCAATCTAAACATATGATAGGATACACAATCCATAGGGATTCGTAGTCCTAGGATTATTAGTCATGAGAATGCTAATCCAATCTAATCCAGTCTGCCCAAACAAACATGACCTAAGTGATTTAGGTCTAGAAAAATTATTTCTCAAAGCCTACCCACTTTTGCTGCTCTTCTCTCACGGTTTGGTTGCTCCCCTAAGGAATTCAATTTCATCTATTGACGCATGCAAAGGCAAGATTGAAAAATACTATTTGGATTTACCTTGCATGTATGTGTATGGATACATTTTTTGTGAGTTTTTTTTTTCTTCTTCTTCTTCTTCTTTTTTTATTTTTATTTTTTTTATATATGTATTAAATTTCGTATGTTAGTATATATACATATATATGTTTGTGAAAATTTTTATTATGTCTTTATCTTAATTTTTAGTTTTCAATTTTATCAAATAGGTGTTTGATAAAACTAAGAATTGAAATTAAAAATTAAGTATTGAAAACTGAATGTTGAATTCTTTAAATGAAAAGTTATTTGATAAAATTTTAAGTGTTTAACTAAAAATAAATTGTTTGATATATATGTTTAAATTTAAAATTTATTATTTTTTGATTGTATATTTCAATTTTTATATTGTAATAATGGTAGTGATGGTGATAATGGTATGATGTTGATGGTGGTGGTGGTGGTGGTAGTACAACAGCGGCATGGTAGCGTTGATGATGGTTGTAGAGGTGGCATCGTGGTGGTGGTAGTGGTGAGTTTATAATGGTGTATATCGGTACTTATATTTAATATTTAAAATTTAGTTAGAATTAAGAAAGTTTCATTTGATTTAAAATTTTCTTAAATTTTAACTTACATTTTAAGAGTAACTTAAAATTTTATGTGATATCAATTATAGTTATCAAACAAATTTAATTGCTTATTTCTTAATGCATTTAGTTGTAAAAGTAATTGAATTGTATTTTTAAGATAGTTTTATAGTGATAAATTTATCATTAAAATCAAGAGTAGGCGATGTTTGATAATCTGATTCAGTACTTAAAACTAAATGTATTAAGTGATAATCAATTAAGCTCGTTTTATAATCATAATTGACATCACTTAAAAATTTAAGATGCCTTTTAAAATATAGGTTAAAACTTAAGAAAATTTAAGTCATTTGAAATTTATTTAATTCCGATTGAATTTATAAATTCTAAACCATTGATATACACTATTATAAAACTCACCATCACTATCACCACCATCACACTGCCACCACTGCTACCACTATCACCACTACTACCACCACCGTCATCACCACTACTATCACCACCGGCATCACCATTATCATTGTTGCCATAAGCAGCACTATCATTTTACTACCACCATTATCGTTGCCGCCACTACCACTACTACCATCATGCCACCGCCACCACTACTACTGCTGTCATCGCAGCCGCCGCCACCGTCACCACCACCACTACCATGCCACCGCTACCATTACTAGCACTATTGCTACTACTGCCGCCGCCGCCACCACCACCACTACCATCATATCACCGCCACTACTACCACCACCACCATCACAATGTAAAAATTAAAAAATATAATTTAAAAATAACAAATTTCAAATTTGATTTTATACACATCAAATAATTTATTTTTAATTCAGAACTTAAAATTTTATCAAATAACTTTTCATCATTCAATTTTAAACCAGGGAGCCGCTTCGGCTCAGTCAGTGCAGCATGCCTATGCTCCGAGAGATGAGCAGGTTGATCAGAGGCCACAGGGGCACGTGTATGCTGTTACCGCACCAGAGCATGTAATGACTCGGATTTTTAATCCATGTTTGATTGATGTAAAGTGGTGCCCGTCACCTTAAAACTTGTATAGTTGTCGGACTCTTGATATTGATGGGTTGGCAAGTGAACTTTAAATATTATAATTGAGGACCCTTAGGTGATGTTTGAAACCTTGATTGAAGCCTTAACAAGGTATTTAAGTAAGATTAGATAAAAAGCCCCAAGTTTGAGTTTGAGTTTTTGACCAGCAGTCACTCTTTTGTCCTTTTCTCCTTCCACACTTTGAATTTGAATGTGAGGCTAAAACCATTGGAAAGCTTGTTTCCGGGGCTTCAATTTGGACACAAGAACGACCTAAAACGGAGTTTCGATGAAAGAGTTATACCCGTTTGAAGTTTTCATATCTGTGTTAGAAGCAAGTACGCTCGAGCGTGGAAAGATACACTCGAGCGAATTGCGTGAATTCAACAAGTTTAAAATCATTTTTCTAGATCATTCTTCACACTTCTCATCTCCTCTCTTCATTCCTCTCACCTAGGTCCGAAAACCCTAGGTCTTTGACCTCAAATGCCTCCCATTTCCCTTTGGATTGATCAAGATCTTCCACCAAAAAGTGAAGAAGGCTTGAAGCTCAACTTTTTCAATCGATTGGAACTCGGATTTGCGAAGGATTCTCATCAAAGCTTCGTTCTTTTGCTTGATTCTTGAGGTAGGGGTTCTAGTTCTTCTTCAATGCTTCCATAAATAGATAGAATTGTGGTATTTTGTTTATATACATATGAAACCCACATTTTTGAGCATATAGTGTACATCTTGTGATTTTGGGGGATTAGGGTTTGAAGTGTTGGGGGTTCAATTGTTGGGTTAATATGGTAGATTATGAACCTTAGGTGAATAATCAATAGGGAAATTGGAATAAAAAGTAGTGGTTTAAGAAGTTTGAATTTTTGTTGAAAATAATTTTTCCTTGAAAACCCTAAGTTGATTCATTATGGTAATTGATGATTTTGCCCAAATTGAAAATAGAATCATGAAATTGGTAGATTGAATTGTATATGTACAAGTTTAATTGGATTTTGGAGGTGTTTCAAAATTGTGTTAAAAATTAGCGATTGAACTCTTGTTATGAACATTGTAAATCATGCTAAAATGTGAAAGGAAGATTGGGGAAATGATTTATTAGTGTTATGGATGACATAAACTTGGTTATGGAATGTTGAAATGGAATTTAAGAATCTATCTTGAATTATGTTGAATTGTAAATAGTAATGTTGAATTAAGTTGTGTTGAATAACGTTGAATTGAATGGTATTGAACTATGATGAATTGTGTTTGAATCATGTGAATTGTGTTGAGTTGAGTTGTGTTAGGTGTATTGTGTTTGGATTGAGTTGTGTTGAGTTTGAGTTGTGTGGTGTTGAGTGTGTTGAGTTGAGTCGTGTTGTGTTGGGTGTGTGGAGTTTGGGTTGAGTTGTGTTGGGTGGTGTTGTGTTGGTACCCACACGGGGAGTTGAAAAGTGGTTTTAAAAATTGAGAAAAAGGTTTTTGGGGGCCCACGTCCTGCCATATAGTAGCCGGCAAATGTGGGGGCGGTTTGAAATAAAGGTGCCCAATTGCCCTGTTTAGGCTTATCGCTAGACGAATGTGGGAAAATATTTTTGGGTGTCCACACAGTCCTGCCGTATTGTAGCCAGCAAAAGTGGAAAAACGGATGGTTTTCAAAAATGTTTTGGGTGCCCACATCCTGCCGTATAGTAGCCGGCAAATGTGGGAGATGGTTTTCAAAAGTTGAAAAATGATTTTTGGAAAAATATGGTTGTTGGAAGAAAATGGCTTTTGAGAAAAAATGGTTTTTGGGAGTCCACTTCCCGCCGTATAGTAGCTGGCGAAAGGTGGAGAGTGTTATGAATTGGGTGCCCACTATCCCGCCGTAGTAAGTCGGCAAAAGATGGATTGTGTTGAGCTATGTGTTGAGAAGTGTGTTGAGTTGATGATGTTATTTGTAACTTGTGATGGATTTGTGAAATTGCATATTGATGTGTAATTTGGTTTAAAAAGGAAATTTGCATGGGCATTATTTGTAAAGAATGGAAACCAAAAATGGATATGAGGATTGTAGACTATGATCGTAAACTTAATATAGTAGTTGTGTTAATAAAAGTAAAGTGTGAATGTTGTTCTATAATTAGATAAAGGATTGAATTGAAAGGGGTTTATTTATATTGTGTTATCTTGAAGTGAAACTTTGCGGGTGTCATTAACGGCATAAACTAAGTATAGGAGAAATGTTAGCGAGTCAAGAAGGAACCTGAACTTGAAGTTATGGGGTTTTAAATTAAAAATAAAGAATAGAAAAGAAGAATGAAAGGAAAAGAGAAGTATTAAAAATGGAAATTAAATAAGAAATATTTTGGGAATTGGTTGATAACTTTTAAAGGATGTTGTTTCTTAAATATGTTTGTTTCACGAGGATCTATGGTTTCCTAAAGTAAATGGATGATTTTTAATGGCTAAAGGTTTTCCTTAAAAATGTTTAAATAGTTTTAGAGAAAAATGTACTTTACTTATGATAATTTGGATTTATAAAATGTCACCCTACTATATGATATCACCCTGCATGCATGATCATTCCTATCTGTGTGTTAGTTATTGATTTAGAACTATGAGATTCCTACTAGGCATTAGTGCTCACCCCATTGTTGTTTTATCTTTTTACAAGAAGAAACTTTGGATTCATAGTGGAAGAGTTACAAAGTCCATGAGTCTGTTTGTGTGTAATTTTGTTGTGGGTCTGAAGGAAGTAATTGTTGTTTATTGATATTTGTATTTATTTATTTGTAGCTTCACAGTAGAATAGTGGCATGTAATGTTGTCATTGTAGTATTCATTGAGAGAGAGAGAGAGAACATGTATCATTGTATTTCTATTACTCAAGGGTAATGGATGTTTGTAAAAAAAAAAAATGGACCTAATTTAAAGGCTTTGGTAATGTTTCTGAGTAGTTAAAATTTGGGGCGTGACAGAGCAGTTGTCGGGATCCTCAATTGTGAGAGGTATTTTTGTTGTGTGTAATTCTTTGGCTAATGTGTTGATAGATACGGGTGCGTCTCATTTATTCATATCTGCTGCATTCGCGTTTGCATTGGGGTTAGAGATGGCACAGTTAACGTCTCCACTCAAGGTTGAGTCACTAGTTGGGGGTACCGTTGATTTAGACTGGGGGTGTCGTGGTTGTGAGATAAAGGTTGCCGGCCATCGACTCCCGTTTACTTTTGTATTGCTAGACATGTCAAGTTTCGATGTTATTCTAGGCATGGATTGGCTATCTTCGTACCGAGCTGTGATTGATTGTTATTGTCAAAGAGTTATGGTGTGCAGTTTGGGTGGGGATTGCTTCTATTTTCTTGTGGATCGGGTCGATAGGGTCTTGTCACCAGTTTTAACCCTCGTAGTAGGAACAAGCATAGTGGCCTTCTTGCTACTCTCTTGGATAGTGAAATTGACGGGGTCTGCGTTGACTTGCCAAGGGTAGTTCATGAATATCCGGATGTATTTCCCAAGGATCTTACTAGTTTGTCACCCTACCGGGAGATCGATGTGCCAGGCACAGTATCGATTTCCATGGCGCCATATAGATTTGCACCCGCCGAATTGCACGAGTTGAAGATTCAACTCCAAGAGCTTTTAGACAAGGGTTTCATTCGCCCTAGCACATCGCCTTGGGGAGCGCCAGCTCTCTTTGTGAAGAAGAATGATGGGTCGTTGTGGTTGTATATCAATTACCGTAAGTTGAATTGGGTTACCGTCAAGAACAAGTATCCATTACCGAGAATAGATGACTTGTTTGACCAACTCAGAGGGTCTTGTTTCTTTTTGAAGATAGATTTGAGGTCAGGGTACATCAGTTGAGAGTCCAAGAGGAGGACATCCAGAAAACTGTCTTTCGTACGAGTTATGGCCACTATGAATTCCTTGTAATGCCTTTTGGGCTGACAAATGCACCGGCTTCCTTTATGAATTTGATGAACCAAATTTTTCGGGAGTACTTGGATCATTTTTTGGTCGTCTTTGTGGACGACATCTTAATTTACTCAACCTCCAAGGAGGAACATGAGGCTCACTTGTGGGTAGTGCTTGATTTTCTTAGGGAGCACCAGTTGTATGCCAAATTTGAGAAATACGAGTTTTGGCTCACCGAGGTGAAGTTTTTGGGTCATGTGGTGTCGAGGGAAAAGGTAACTGTAGATTCCTCAAAGATAGATGCGGTACAAGATTGGGGACAACCCAAAAATGTTTTTGAGATCCGAAGTTTCATGGGATTAGCGGGTTATTATCGACATTTTGTGAGGGATTTCTCTGGACTAGCCGCGCCTTTGACTAGGTTGACTAGAAAGGGTGTCAAGTTTGTGTGGAGTGAGGCTTGTGAAAGGTCATTCCAAGAACTAAAGACTAGATTGACCACCGCACCGGTCTTTAAAATTTCGGAAAGGGGTTTGGGTTACACCATTTATTGTGATGCATCTTGGGATGGGCTTGCTTGTGTCTTGATGCAAGGGGGAAAGGTTGTGGACTATGGTTCACAGTAATTGAAAACTCATGAGAAAAACTATCCCATCCATAACTTAGAATTAACGGCGGTAATTTTTGCCTTGAAAATTTGGAGACATTATTTGTACGGCGAGAAGTTTGAGGTTTTCTTCGATCATAAGAGTCTAAAATATTTGTTTTCCCCAAAAGACTTGAATTTACGCCAACGGAGATGGATGGAATTTATGGAGGATTACGACTTTGAGTTACACTACCATTCGGGAAAAGCCAATGTGGTGGCCGATGCTTTGAGCCAGAAGTCTGTGAGTAGCTTAGCAAGTGTGGCCATTCAGGAATGGGTTATGCTAGGTGATATCGGCAAGTTTGATTTACACTTGGGTGAGTCCGGTGAGAGTGCAACCTTGTTTACCTTGAGTGCTCAACCTACCTTGATTAGTAGAGTCATAGAGCCACAACAAGGGGACCTTAAGGTGGAGTCAATTCGGAATAGAATCTTCAACGGAAAGGAAGAGAAGGGTTTGAACATTCACTCGGATCTGAGTGTGCGTTATCTAGACCGTTTGTTTGTACCAGAATCTTGTAGAGAGGAAGTACTTCGGGAGTTCCATCACTCACGCCTTGCGGTACATCCGGGAGGTACCAAAATGTATCAAGATCTTAGTCGTCAGTTTTGGTGGAGGGGCATGAAGCGAGACATTGCTTTATTCGTATCGAAGTGCCTTACTTGTCAACGAGTGAAGGTCGAACACCAAAGACCAGCGGGTTTGTTACAACTCTTACCGATAGCCAAGTGAAAATAGGAGCATGTTACCATGGATTTCGTAGTTGGGCTTCCTAGAACACAGCGAGGCAATGATGCCATTTGGGTGATTGTTGATAGGTTGACTAAGTCTACACATTTTATATCGATGTGCACCGGTGACTCAGTTGAGCACTTGGCAGAGTTGTACATTAGAGAGATAGTTGGACTTCATGGAGTTCCCGTAACCATTGTATCGAATAGAGATCTTCGTTTTATTGCCTGGTTATGGCAAAGCCTTCAAGAGGCGTTGGAAACTAAGTTGACCTTTAGCACCGCTTACCACCCTCAAACTGATTGACAGTTGAAGCGTACCATCTAGATTTTGGAAGACATGCTTAGGGCTTGCGTCTTTGATTTCAAAGGGTCTTGGGATAAACACTTGCCGTTAATTGAATTTGCCTATAACAATAGTTATCAAGCTAGCATCGAGATGGCACTGTTTGAGGCCTTGTATGGCCGACCCTATAGATCACCGGTTTGTTGGGCCGAGGTGGGTGATGCACCGTTGTTGGGCCCAGAAATTGTTAGAGAGACAATCGAGAAGGTTGCTCTCATCAGGAAGAGGTTAACAACAGCCCAAAGTCAACAAAAGAGTTATGCCGATAAGAGGAGGAGACCTTTGTCTTTCGAAGTGGGTGACCATGTTTTCACCAAGACAGGGTTTGATGAGATTCGATAAGAGTGGTAAATTATCTCCAAGGTTTATTGGGTCTTTCGAGATATTGGAGAGAATTGGGGAAGTGGCATACCAGTTAGCTTTACCGCCACAACTTTCGGGGGTTCACAATGTGTTTCATGTGTCTATGCTTAGGAAGTATGAGGCGGACCCTTCTCATGTGCTTGATTGGGTTGATTCGGAGGTAGATGAGGATGCCTCTTACGAAGAGCGACCGGTTCAAATACTAGATGCCCGAGAGCAAGTGTTACAAAGCAAAACTATACCGTTGGTAAAGGTGTTGTGGAGACACCATGGGGTTGAAGAAGCAACGTGGGAACAAGAGGCGAAAGTCCACTTCAAGTATCCGGATTTGTTTATGAATGCTTAAGTTATTTTAATTTGCAATATTCCCTAGTGTTGAAGGAAATGTATTAAGATTGTTAACCGTGTGTTGTTATAGGCATTGTTGTTTTGAGTATAAGATTGACATGTGTCACCATTATTGTTGATTGAAATATTTCATGCTTATATGATATCATGAACCGTTGTTGTTAGCCTTGAGACTAGACACTTGGAAACCAGGATAAGAATGGCGAATTTTGATTGAAAATAGATATTGCGATTTGAAACAACATCTAGCATGGTTTTGATCACTTGTTGTCTTTATCCTGTTTTAGTAGTTTGATTTATCCTGATGACCGATCATGTTATTCATTTGTTCCTCTTTGTTTAAACCTTGGTTTACGATTGTTATAGCGTCGGATTTTAGTGTAAAGCTTTGGTTTGACCATTGGATTGTTGTTTTGAAAACTCTTTCTCAAAAATTTTCATTCTTATTTATTGCTACTCCAAGTTTCACATGTTTCGGAAGGTGAGGGTTGGATGCGGAGTGACCGGGGTTGAGCTGGAGATTTTCTAGGCCGACTGAGCCGCACATGCAGGGCCTTGGGCCGCACGTGCAGGAGAGGAGCCGCACATGCGGGAAGTGAGGCCGCACGTGCAGGAAACTGGGGAGTTTCTACGTTGCATTCTGCTTAAAAGGCAGGTGCGGAGGGGAGGTGCAAGAGAGTGTCGCACATGCGGGAAGCACGGTCCGCACGTGCAAGGGCAAGTGTCGCACGTGAGGGATGGGCTAAGTCCGAAAACTCTGTTTTTCTCCCTTCTTTTAGGCTATGTATATCACTTTTAAAACATTTCCTTCTCACTCTAAAAATCATTTTACTCCTCCTTCTCTCTAAAAACCTCCATCAAATACGAAAAACCCTTGATTTCTTGGAATCCATTGGGTTTTGATCCATCCTCTTTCACAAGTTTTGGAGAACAAAGCGAGGACTTCACTTTGCGAGGTGGAGATCGAATTTCTACACCTTTGATTTTAGGGTTTCATCTCATCTCTTCATCAAAACTTGAGGTAGGGATTTTTCTTTGAGTCACATATATATTTTTGCAAGATCTTGTTGATTTTTCGAAATCCCCTTTAATAGCTTAAAATCTTGTTGTTGACTAAAGAAAATGAGTGATTTTTGGAAAGTGGGTTATCTCTTTTCTTTTAAATAATCGCATGAAGGTGTTTAAATTGCTATTGATAGAAGAAAAAAAAAAAAAAAAAAGCTTTTGGTGTGATTTTATTCAAATGTTTTGGACATGTGAGGTTATGGTGAGAAAACCTAGAAAATTTGGGGGTTTTTAAAGGATGATGGAAATTCATGAATGAAATGGCCACATTTCCCTTAGGTGCTAAAATAAATGAAAATTTCTTTTTTAGAAAAGTCTTCTCTATGTTTACATCAATGTTGAGTTCCATGAAATATGAGAATTGTGATTGTGGAAGTTGATGTTCAAAACATTGCATATAGTCTTGAAATGACTAAATTGTTGAGAATTGTACAAGATGATAAAATGTTGCTATGTGTTGATAGATTTAATTGAACATGTGGTTATTTTGTGAAATAACATTGAAGGGAGGAAAATGGAAAATGTGGTTATTATGGTATTATTGTTGAGATACTTAAATATGGAGAAATATTATGAGGCATTGATAATTATTGCATTACATACTCATTCAATCGATTAGTATACATTTTGAATTGAGTTTGGAAACGTTTACATTGAGAAAAGAATATTTTGAAATGAGAATTATTGAAATGTTTTGGGGTAAATACGTTGGTAAGTCTGGATAAAGGGTGTAGATGAAATTGATTAAGTTGGCCTGAGTGTCCGGGGTGAAAGACCGAAAACACGCGTGGAAGAGGTACCATTTCCCTTCCGGTTAGCAACCGGTGAAGTGGGGTTTGGTAGTGCTAACTAAGCCTACTTGGAGACACCAACCTAGGGATTACCTGAGTCGTATTTACCGCCCCATTGGATTAAATTGTAAATTTCTAAATTGTTAAGATTTCAAGTTATCATTGAGCATGGTAGTTTTCAAAAGATGTAAATGTAAATTTTTTTTTTTTTTAAGGCATAGCATGGCATGTGCATTTCAAATTGGGAATCATGAATAAATATATATATACTTTGTTAAGAATTCTCTACTGCGTTTTAAGCTTACCCCTATGGGATTTTCGTTCAAGAAAAGATGTAGTGATCCCGCCGAGTTAAAGGTGTGGATGTATTCTGTGGAGAGTAAATGACTCGTATTTTGTTGTGGTTTATTTTTCTAACCAAGGGCTATAAATTTATGGGTTCGTGAAACTATTTTTGTATAACCGGGCTTAAGCCTTGGAATTTGTAAGCCCTTGAGGATGTTTATTTGTTTTTGAATTTAATATTCTACATGCTATAAATTTATGTATTTAGTATCGTTGAATGTATAATTGCATGTGGAACTGTGTTGGACAAACCTTAATGATTCAATGATGTAAGGGTTGATGAATTACAGTTTCTCTTATAATGAATGTTAGTCAATGTACTGAGGTAATGTTATATATTTTTGGGGCTTTACACCAATGATCTCGGAAGCTCCCCATGCAATTTATTATTGCTAACATCAAGGGTTCACAACTTGCTCGCTTGTCGAAATGTTTGAGGAATGGTTCCATTGAAATTGTTTCCTTGCAAATTTAGTACCAACAAATTTTCACTGAAGTTTACCAAACAAGATGGGATGACACCTTGGAATTGGTTATTGGACAAATCAAGATGTTCAAGAAAACGAAGGTTACAGATCAATGGTTGGGATTCTTGAGAAAATGATAAGCAAAGAACTAGGGAAAATAAGAGAAAAAACAAGAGGGATTTGAATTGATAATTTGATATGGAGCAACCCATCTGATTTACACCAGTATTAAGGTTAGGGAGAGATGAGTAATGAGAGAAATAGTGAATTTAGTTTCTTATATGATGTTTGTTGGTCCATGGCCTACCTTACCAGTAAATAAATTAAATAATAATAAATAAATAAAACAACAGAAAGAAAATGTGTAAACTTGTCAATTGATTCCCTTACCAGTAAGTAACTTCAAGGAATTTTCAACTAACTTTTAAGGAAGGAAAATTTATTCATAAGTCCTAGTTTTTGAAACGTTGAACCATTTAGTCTTAAAAGTTTTTTTATGCTTCATTTAGTCCTATTTTTACATCAACATGATGTGAATGATGTAAATGATCTGATGTTTCATTCTATAAATTCAAAATTTATTGAAATCTGATGAACATTAGATGTTTTTCATCCTATATTTTCAAACATTATTGAAATTTGATGAACATTAGATGTTTGAAATCCAATGTTTGTAACATGACTCTGATGTTATTAGCATTGTATCTGACGTTATTAACATTGTAATGGGACCTTTCAGTCTATAAGAAAACTTTTAGGACTAAACAGTGCATAAGTTATTAATTTGGGATTTATTGGTGCATCCCCCTTTAAGGAATTTAGCTTAATTAAAGATTTAATAATACTAATTACCACTTTTTTCTTATCACAATTTATTTAACATCTTATGTGTCAATGCTGCATTGGCTTAATGATTTCAATATTGAACTATAAAATGATAAATAAAATATAATAAAAAATGTGATCATCATAATATTATTATATAATTTAAAAAATAAATGCATAGAAAATCATAAATATTGAATTTACTTAGTTTTTTTTTTTTTTTTTTTTGCTCACCAGGATGTTTCAGTTTGGTTTTGACTAATTCGTGAATACTTGTAATTTCTTATCTTCACATATGTCAAGTAGCTATGCCTTGGGTTGGCCTCAAGAAAAGATTGAAAAATGTAACTTTTGAGAGATATAAACAACTCAATTGAGTTTCACAAATTCAAAAAATATATAAAAATAAATGGGAAAGGTACACTATAAATATTTGATTTGTATGTCACTGGACTGTATATAGAAGATGACTTGTAATCATAAGTCTTCGGTGTTACTTTTTTAAGTCTTAGGTAAGTATTCGGTTATCTAGGTCAATAGTCTTCATCAATAATAAATTTGACTAAATTGTACTTTACACCCCAAAAATATTACTCAATTCATACTTTGACTAAAAATTTTTTAAATTTTCCAACAAAACCTTAATTTTGTTTTAAATTTGCTTCATATAGGATGCTATTGTCAAATTCTTTGATGTTATGTTTGGTTCATGGATTTAGGTAGAAATTTAAAAAGAGAAATAGAAAAATGTGAGTGAAATATAACTACATTTCACGCACATTTTTCCTATTGATTTCTAAATTCCTACTCAAATTCATAAATCAAATATAACCTAACAAAACACATCAAATGGCTTTTAACAGGGGATATAAAGTGGAAAAAGTGTGATACTTGGTGTTCAAAATAAGATTTCAACGAACATTTGGTCCAATAAGATTGGCGAATTTTTTAATCCTACAACTAAAAATGCAAAATAAAAATATAATTAGGATTATATATTTTTGCATCTATTGTAAAACAAACGTGGACAAAAAAGTAATATTTACCCATTCAATTGAATAACAAATTATACACTAATCCCATAAATTGTTAATCTCCTTATTAATCCTTCTAATCAAATAGGGCCAAAGATCAAAGTGATAAAAACTTCAACCGCATGTGGAGTTTTTTTGTTAACAAATTGGACAACGATGATTTTTTTTTTTTTTTTTTTGTCACACGCAATTGTTGGCACCATAAATCTGTAATTTTTATTATTATTTATTATTTATATAATTGCAGGACATGTGGCATCCTCCTACTCATTTGGAAGTTATGAGAAGTTATGAAATGTGAAAAGATGACGAAGAATAAAGTGGAGAACATAGAGCATGAATTGGAGGTTAAAGGAAATTATGAAGACATTGAGAGATATGTGGCATTATGGGAATGAAGATGGAAGAGTGAGTAGTTTTAGGTGGTTATTGGGTAGTTATTGCTGAAAGTTTTTTCCTACAAATATTTGCCTATAAATAGCCATTCATGGCTACATTGTAAAGAATCCAAAATTCATAATCAAAGACAATTGATTTCAATATTTCTTGTCATTTTCCTTATCTTAGGAGTAGTTTAACATAGATTTATATTTCGAAGCATTTATTTTTAGCATTTCCTTTTCATAGCATTTTATGCACTTCCTTTTCGAAACATAGGAGT
Organism: Camellia sinensis; assembly: GCF_055761805.1. Lineage (NCBI taxonomy): Eukaryota > Viridiplantae > Streptophyta > Magnoliopsida > Ericales > Theaceae > Camellia > Camellia sinensis. The sequence continues at coordinate 71,379,842 of NC_138972.1, forward strand.
AGAGGTAAGTAATTATTACTTTGATTGTTCACTCAATCGTCTTTCTCTGTCTCCCACATTCTTCTTTTAATTTTTTTTTTCTCTACATTTGGCAATTTTGAAGTCCTCTTCATTGAGGCAAAAGAATCGTCAATCATCTAATAATTGGCTTGAATTTAATCTGTGAGGATTTTTTAATCCTTGCTGGCACGCTCGCATTTATGATATTTTCCTTCACAGGAAAATAAGCCAGCAGCTATATATCAAAATGTGTTATGTGTTAGTATGTTAGTAGGGAAATGAGACCACATAAAATGATATCAATCTTCTCTCTACATAATTTGAATCCATAATTTTGCTTACAAAATAGTACTGCACATCTACTAGGCTTGATTAAATTGGACTATAGTAAGTGAAATATATTGACAAAAATCCAATCATTTAGGAACTAAATAAAATAAATAAATCTATAGTTTAAGAGGCAATAATACTTGAGGGTAGAAAGAGTAATTCACTCTAACAAATTGACTAGAAGTCTTCAATAATCCTAACTTCAAGTCTTCAATAATGTTAAAATTGACCCTAGTCCTTGGCAATCCCCATTACAAATTTTTATTTGATTCATTCTTTTCTTTCTTTGTTTTTTTCTTTTTCTTTTGAGGAGCTTTCTACAAATCCAAAGCACAAAAGCAGCCGTAGTCTTTGACCACTCATTGAAACTGTAGAGTGCGTAATCTTCACTCCAACCATGGGTTAATTAGTTATATCCATAAATTTTGTGATTTTTCTCTCTTCGTAATTTTAATTATATTAGTTTTTCTCTTTAATTTTTTTAAAATATGTCAATTCAATCCAATTGATAACGTTAATTAAAAAATAATATTAAAATCAATAGTAAAATAATCAATTTAAAACAAAATGATCCATTTTAAATTAGACGTGAACCACTTAATCACTTTAAGGAGAGTTGATTTTGCCCAATTTCTAAAAAAGAATATTATTAATTAGATTAAATTAATATAATGTGAAAAATTTAAAGATAAAATTGACATAATTAAAACTATAAGAACTTAATTGATATAAGAGAAATTATAAGGATGACATGTGTAATTTTCTCAAATTAAAACAATAGCGACTTGACGCTGCTAGTAGGAAAATTATTATACAGTTACAGAGTACTATATTGTATTGTTTATGTGGTGTTCTTATCAAATGAGAAATTGTAACTCACATTAAGTGAATCATCTATTATCTTTTAATTACCTAATAAAAGTCAGTCACTATATCTCATTGATAAGATTTCTTGCTACACCGTTAATTTAAACATCATATACGCAATGTCATATAGTGTTTGGAAAATACCGGTGATGATGACGACGACGGTGTGATGTTGTCAAATGTTGGAATGTTGGGTCTAGAGAGAAGGCTTGGTTTAATTATGAATATGTGTTTAAAACATATAATCATGTTAAGATGTGTGTTATATGTAAATTATGACGTGTGGAGTTGATTATCATAAAAGAAAAGGTCATAATTACACACGAATAGGATATAACTAAAATAATATTATAATTAATATCATAATGAGTCTTAACTAACACCTCAATGTATATCACCAATCATGACCAGCCTTGGGTTAAGGCTAGTAAGGCTTGTACTAGGACTCTCAAATTTTGGCCCAAAATATGACTCTCAAATTTGTTAGTTATATATTATATTATAAGTCCAAAGTTTTTTTCAATATTTGAGGCCAGTCTAACAGCTCTCAAAAAAAATCTTGTTGGCCCAATTGATTTTTTATTTATTTAATCAATATTAGGCCCAATTAAAATTTTATATAATTAATCTAAATAAATTAAAATATATTTAAATATATATTATATAATGAATCCAAATGGAGACTCGTGTTAAGATTTTAATAGAATAAATAACTTTATCTTAATTTTTTTGCCCACTCTTTTTATGATATTTTAATTAAACAATTTTACCCTAATTTTTTTCCTTAATTTTGTTTTGCACTCTCTTTATCATAATTTAATTAAATAATTTTACCTTAATTTTTTCTATAATTTTTTCAATAATTTGTGTTTTGCTATCAAATAATCATTTCATTATCAGATATCAATGTATTATGTTTTGATTATTGCTAAGCTATAAAACAACAATATTATATTTATCTTTTTTGAGTCTTTGTAATGATTTCTTCGTATCTTAATGTATAAAAATAAATTTTAATAGTTATAAGTGTAAGGAAACTTTTTGTGGCTACTAACCAACAAAACAATTATTGATAATTATTATTTTATCTATAATTATTTTATAAAAAATATATATTTGGGGTCCCTCTTTCAAAGTCCGCCTAAGTCTCTGTAAATCTCAAAGCCGACCCTCTGTAACCAAGTTATAAGTAACACCGCACTAAATTCTAATCCAAAATCACAAATATCGTAATTGAAATATATGATATACACCTCATAGAATTTTCACTATATGTGCATGTGTGTCTTAGAGTCTCATGTTAAGGAAAAAGCTACAAAGCATTTTTGTATTTTATTGTACCACTTTTGACTCTTAATAAAATCTAAATGAGGGATCATGTCTGCTCTTCGGGTCATTTATAATAGGATTTTGTCAATGTGGGTTTTTAAAAGCACATGTTAAGATATTTTGTCTATTTATACATAATGTATGAAAGTGACTATAACAAAAAAATGTATAATACTTTTACATTTTTTTATCACGTGTCTTAAGAATATATGTTAACAAAAACCCTTTATAATATTCAATTTTATTATAATCATCAAAAGCTAGAGTGAGTGTTTTCCACTATGGTAGAGAATGTGGAAGTTTGGCGCTCTCAATCATGGTCAAATTTTCTTTTTCTTTTTTTATAACATTATGTGAATTTTCACCTCCCAAAAATAGGCCAATATGGTAGAATGTGGAAAGTTTGTGGGAAGTAGCCAGGCAACCCACCCACCCACCATGGAACAAAGTGAGTGCCGTGTATTTGACGTTCCATGTGCAACACACTGGATTTGAATCTAACAAAAATTAAAAATTAAAAAACTTAATTAAAAATTAAAAACAAAGGAAAGACTTTCTAGAAAGTCTTCCATAAATTTGCAATACGGTGGAAATGGACCCAAAAAATTCGAAGTTAAGGTTTGAAAATCTTTCATCTGAAAAAAAAGAACACAAAACACAAAACACAACGATTTGGTATTAAAAATTAACTAAATAAATGGAATTGAGATTAAGAGTTGTTTTGAGATTTATTTTTTTAGTAATTTTTTGATATTTTACGGAATTTTTTTTTTTTAAAAAAGAGAGAATAATTGACATTTTTTGTAATAAGTTTATAGTTAAAAATGTTACTTCTTAAAATAGGACGTGTGGATTCATTGTTTGGATTGCAATGGAATGAGTTTTATCACCAGAAAGGAATTTTTATATGAAATTTTTTATTGGAGTTAGAATGTTTCATATTAAGGTTTTTTAAGATTCATTTTTATTCCTTTATCCTATATTACTTGGCTCCGTAATGGGTTTTTTCATGTTATGTGATTCAATTAAGCGTTGATAATAAAAATAAAAATAAAAACAAAAATAAATGGACAAGAACTAAGAGAAGTGCAAAGTTGCCAAGATGTGTTTGAGACAGAGAATTGCTTTGGACGAACAGAAGTTCCAGGAAAGCCTAATACATTAGGGAAACATAAATTGTGTTACGTGAAATAGGAATGTGATATGTCATATATTCTAAAATGTAGTACAATAAAGATAGACTTGTATATATATTACATATAAAAATTTAAGATACTTCTAAGTAATTTATTTTTATTTTTTTATTACTATTAGGCATCCAATGAAATGTAGTTTTTTCCACGTAGCAAAACATTTTTATGAGCATTGTGGCCAACTTTTAATGTTTTATCCTATTAAAATTTAATTCACCTTAGATTTTAGTTTATTATATTTGATTTTTTCTTCTCCTAAGGAAATATATTAGAAAATTTTTTTGAGATCATTTCAGATCGTTGAATTTATCGTTTTAGAACGAAAGTGTACCATGTTTTAGAATATGTATTCCGATATGTAATCCGTTAGGATATTAGTATTTTTTAGTAACATAGATTCGTAACCTAAAACAACTACGACTAAAAGGAAAGCAATGGAGAAACGACTACAGAAGTGACGAAGGTGATTTTGGAAGAAACTCCATGATGTTCTTTCTCAACCTTACGGAATCCATCCTTGCCATGATTGACTAGACTCTCTAAAAGACTGATATGAAATTCTAACCACGTAATTAGAATGGTGTATTATGTTTTTGAATTTGCTTGGATTTGGATCATATTTGTATAAGTTTTTTAAGATCATTCGTTTAATAAAAGTTTGTATTAGATTTATATATTATTTTTCTGTGAATTGGAATTTATAATTATACAATGATTCTCCTGTACATGCATTGAAATTGTATGACAAATCATACTAACAAGAGATGAATCCTAGAGTAAACATAGATTTAGTGTGGACACTTCATGTCAGAAATAGGTTTGGAAATTGAATTCTCTTGGGGTATATATTTTTTTATTTTTAAACTTCTTGTTGAGTTTAAATTTTGAGCTATTTTGATTGTTTTCCGACAATGTTGTCTAATCGAGACAAATTATCCACAAGTCCTTTTGAAAAGTGTGTGTTCTATTTAATCTCAAAACATTTTTCTTCTTCTCTTTCTTTGTACCTTACTTTTTTTCTTTATCTCTCCTTCTATGATATCCGGCAACGACCACGACCACACATTCCTTCTTTTCTTTCTCTTTATGATCTACAGTCACTAGCAATCGACGACCGCCATTGGTTGGGGTTCACCAGCAACCACCAGGTATTGACCCCTTACTTCGCACTCACCAACGACGAAGAAGACGAGTAGATCTATGTTAGATTCGGTTAGAACTAAATCAAAAATAATTGTCGGAGTATAATATTTTTTCTATATTTGTCTCTTTCCTTCAATTTCTCAGTTTTTTTACTTTTTCTCTACTACACACTTCTATTTTCCTATTTTAATTGTTGGGGGGGGGGGAAATCAAGTTCTGAACAAACTGTTTTTGAATTTTAGTTATAGACGGTGACAGTTTTAGTTTCATTGGTGTTGCTAAAATGAATCATACTTTAAAACTGTAAAATTTTGCAATTTCAGTTTTATTAGTGCTAAAATTAATCATACTTTAAAACTGTAAAATTTTGCAGTTTCATAACTTTCTTTAGAACTATAAAATTTTGCAGTTTCACAACATTCTTTAAAACTGTAATATTTTGCAGTGTCATAACATGTTTTTCAGTTTGATTAATAAAAATAAATGCTTAATAGAATCATGTTTTGAAACTATAACATTTTACAATTTCAAAGCTTACTTTTCAGTTTGATCAATAATAGAGATTATTTTATTAAACCCTACAAAAATTGAAAATAACATCTGTTTTTTTCTCATTGTTACTGTTTGTTTGTTTTTTTTTCTTTTCAATTTATCCATATTTAGCACATTTTACTATGTTAATTTCGCTTTAATTTCGCTATTTATTCTCTTTTTTTTTCCGGCAATATTCTGGACATTTCAGTGAGTCTCCGATGATATTCTTGATGTCCAACGAACATTCTAGACATTCCGACAATTTCTAGTGACGTTCAAAACACTTCGGTGATATTCCGGCTAATTTTTGATGATACTCCAGCTACTTCTCGGTGATGTTGAACATTCCGGCAAGTCTCCGATGACCGTTTGACGGAAGTTTGGCAGTGGTGGGATTTAGCAGGGTCTTTAAATTTTATTTTTTAAAAAAAATAATTTTTTGATAATAATTAAAAATATGTATAATTAATTAGTGCAAGTGTTTTGTTTTGAAATTAGATGTATTTTGAAATTTGTGTATGGAACCCATCGGTAAGCTCACCTCTAACCAATTAGTGGGTCAGTGGACCCAATCCAACTAGAAGTCCATCAGGAAGGTGGATCACTCCGTTGTATGGTGGGCTTTTACAATCCAATCTATTTGCTTGGTTTGGGTTTTTTAAGCCCAAAAACTAGATTCTTTGTCTTCTTGCACCAATGGAAATCTCTTTTGTTGTTGGGCTGTGGATATTTGCAAAGAAAACTATCAAAAAATTAAAAATCAGCTGAGGGCCCAAAAAATTTACCAACCAAAAAAGTCTAGAAAACTATTTGTTGAATTCAATTGGGAAGAGGAATTTAGGTTTTGTGGTCAATTTCTAAGTGATCTTGGGCAACTCTCAGATACTATTTGGGGTTGGGTCTAGCAAGCTTTTTGACAACCAAACTCATCTAAATTGTACTTTTATAGCCGGGCAAACTATACCATATTATAAATAATATGACTTATTATGTGAACATCATTATAAAAGAAATATTTTGTCAGGCTTACATAATTTTGAAAAAAATTACAACAATAGTGTATATACAATTTCAACCACAATAGTTTTACCCTATTGATCCTTTACTTTATACCCAAATTGATAACAATCAAAAAACAAAAAAAAATTGATAACAATCATCATGATTGTAAAGAGAATGGCCACATCCAAATTGATAACAATCATTAGATAAATAACAAAATTTGATGACAATCATCATGATTGTAAAGAGAATGGCCACATGCTCTTCATGTGCCACTTTGGTGGCTCCTGTAATTCCTCCCTTAGGCTGATTTGATCTCTGTAGTTAAATATGCTCATTAATTTTGCAATTTATGTTTGATTAGTCCAAATTTAAAATAGTTGTAAAGATTTTTTTGACAATGAGATGGTTGGACCAACTTGCAGGTATCTTGATTAATTCTAAGATTCTAAAATTAATAATTCAATAAACTTTCAGTGACTTTAATAACTTAAATTTAAAACCTTAAAAATTATTTTTAAATTTTTACGGCTGGAATCAGAATTTAGTTGCCGTGGCCACTCTAAAGAGACATAACAAAGATAATGAGGACTTCTATGGCATGACTTTTATTAAAGAGACATAGTAGAGGAATATGAGAAAAAATGGTGGCTGTTATTATAGAGAGACAAATAGGCATAAGAGAAGAAGAAAGAGAGATGTGAAAAAAACAGAGTATATATATTATATAATGATAAAGAGAGATGGTTGTGATGGTATACAATTATGTTGATAGGTGGTTGGAGTATGAAATGAAGATTAGTTAGTGGTGGATCTTGTAATCGATTATGTGAGCTGCACATGCTCATTGTATTTAAACAAATTCACATCCAACTTTGTAAAGGAAAAGATTTTTCATTTACGCTTAATGACATAATATTTTATGTTTTAATTTTTAATTTATTACAAATTTAATTATGTAATGCTTAATTTAATTATCATATCATTGAAGGCATTTCTCATTTTGCAATTGAACCAATTAGACAACATATCAGTAGTATGGAAATACTAAAATACCCATACTTCTGAAAATTCAAGGTTAAAATCCAATACTTAACAAAATCTACACGATCTCATCATTTGAATCTTAGAGAAGCACAATATAATTATGTCAAACATATATAAGATTCTGTATATTTTTTACAATTTTAACGTTATATTTGAATCATTAATTTAAATAAAAATTTAAAAAGAAAAAGAAAAAAGTGAGACAAATGTCCATTTCACTTTTTTCTTCAAATTTCTATTGAAATTTATGATCAAATAATTAGTATTTTTTTTTTTTTTTTTCAAGGCAAGGCTACCAAAATGCCACTTCTTACTCTGATTTGTGGGGGCATTATTCCATATGACGACAAACCTCTTCAACAAGGTGGAATTTAGCTCCCACCGTTTTAACATAGAAAAATTACACATCAGTAATTGTCCAAAAAAAAAATATTTACAAAAATGTAATAAATATTATAAATATTTTAAAATCATAAACTTTTTTTTATTAATGTGTAATAATTTTTAAAAACCTTCATAAATAGTAATTTTTCCTTTTAACAAAAGGGAAAAAAAAAAGAGAGTATAATTCAAGAATTTAATACAAAATCATGTAACAAGTTTTGATTTTAAGAAAAATGTATGTAAGTGGAAATAATTCAAAATATTGCACTTTCATGAAAATGCAAGTCAAAGGAAGTAAGAGTTGTATACCATGTTACAACCAACTCGTTTATACCTCTATAAAAATGTAATTATTTTGAGTTATTCACATTTAAATGCACTTTTTTCTTGATTTTATCACTTTAAAATTGTTAAGGCAATCCCACATCGCCTGGGAGGGACAATTGCAACCAACTTATAAGCGTACTGGCCCCTTCCACCTGTTAAGACGCGTTTTAAAGCCGTAAGGCCGACCGGGGTTTTCTTTCCCACCTCGTCAAAGCGGACAATATCTTACTAGCGCGCGAGAGGTCAGTCACGCAAGTTTGGTGGCCCATGCAGGTCGTCCGGCAAACTCTCCCGCTGTTCGCGGCCCAGTCCGCTGGGGGGTTATGTTGGGGCAATCCCACATCGTCTGGGAGGGACACTTGCAACCAACTTATAAGCGTCCTGGCCCCCTCCACCTGTTAAGACGCGTTTTAAAGCCGTGAGGCCGACGGGGGTTTTTTTCCCCACCTTGCCAAAGCGGCCAATATGTTGGGGCAATCCCACATCGCCTAGGAGGGACACTTGCAACCAATTTATAAGCGTATTGGCCCCTTTCACCTATTAAGACGCATTTTAAAGCCGTGAGGCCGACGGGGTTTTCTTTCCCACCTCGCCAAAGTGGACAATATCTTATCGGGGCGCGAGAGGTCAGTCACGCAAGTTTGGTGGCCCATGCAAGTCTTTCGGCAAACTCTCCCACTGTTCGCGGCCCAGTCCGCTGGGGGGTTATGTTGGGGCAATCCCACATCGCCTGTATAGCGATCCCGGGTTTACCCTTGTTGTACAGTGATCCGGACATGTGTCCGTGGTTGTGGGTAGTTGATTATTATCTTGTTTACATCCCTTTTTACTTCGTATTTGAGTTATAGGATGTGTTGGGCAGGTTTGTTACAGGTTGGTTGAGTGTAGAAACCAAAACTAGTTGCCCAGATTTTGGCCTGTCCGCTCGAGCGGGGGTGTTGGCGCTCGAGCGGGGAATACACCCATCCAGTATTTCTGGTGCAGTGTTGTACGCTCGAGCGTGGGTTTGGCCGCTCGAGCGGGGTTGTGTGAGTTCCGCTCCAGCGTAGAGTTGGGAGCTCGAGCGGAGGCCTGGTTCTGTAGAAGTGCTGGGAGAGTGCATTCTGCGCTCGAGCGGGAGTTTGTGCGATCGAGCGGAAGTCTGTGAGTTACGCTCGAGCGGGGTGTTTTACGCTCGAGCGGACCACTGGGTTTTAGCTCCGTGTTTTGACTTTTCAAATCACTTTTTCACTTTCTCTTCTCTCTCCTACTTTTCCAAAAACACCATTGTTGAGCCTCTCACTCTAGATACTACCTTCTCTCTAGGTTTTGATCTAGTAGGAGTGATTTGCTCATCTTTGGCCTTTACAAAAAGGTTGTTGATCGTCGAGGGCTATATTTTAATCTGAAAATTTCGAGTTTTGGAGCACGTTGGGTTTTGTCATCTTCTCCTTTGAGGCTCCGAATTTGAGGTAGGGATATCCTACTCCTCTCTATGGATTTTGTCTTTAAATTTTGGTATTTGAGATGTTGGGGTTGGTTTGGTAAATTAGTAAAAGTTTGGGGCTTTTGTGTTATTTTACAAAAGTTGGGGTTTTATTCATAATAAACCTAGATGCATGTTTGGCATAGAGAAATAGAATAAATGTTAAATCATTGATGAAAATGGGACCTAAGGGTTGAAATGGTAATTATGGAAAATGGCCTAATTACATTGTTGATTAATTGAGATAATTAATTGTGAGAAATGAGGAAATGAAATGGAATTGTTGAGATTGGGAATGTATGGGGTTAAAGGGTGTAGTTGAATTTTTTGTCACTCACCGGATTGAAATGTTGATTGAATATCCATTGTGCATTTATTTTCTGTTTAGAAATAACTGCTTTGGGCTATCGGTGGAGGATAGTCGTGATTGTTGTAGACAATGCATGATGATTAGGTAAACGGAAACTAATCAATGGAATGTGTCATGGAATTGACGGTTGATAGAATACATTAACTACATGTATTGAGTGATTGTATATAGAACCAATGTGTTTGTATACGTTATGTGTAGAGGAGGAGATGAGGGATGTACTCCGCGGTTTAGGGGAAGATAGGGGATGTACCTCTAAACCGGATAGTGTTGGGAGAAGATAGGGGATGAACTCCGTAGATACAGCTCATATGCTTGTCTAGTAAAGTGAAGATAGAGCTCATATGCTTATCTTTGTGAAGTGTGGATATAGCTTATATGCTTATCTGTGGATATTGTTGATATACATATCTATTGTAGAATGTGGATATAGCTTATTTGCTTATCTGTGAATGTGGATATTGTTGTTATACATATCTGTTGCGAATGTAGATATAGCTTATATGCTTATCTGTGAGTGTGGGATATAGTTTTTATACTTATCTGTTGAAATAATGATAGAGCTAACATGCTTATCTGTTGAAAAAGGGAAAATGAAAAGTAATTCGGACTCATAAGTCGGATGACATAAATATAAGATTTATGTGAATGTATCAGTGTTGGCCATCTATCAATTGCTAATCTTTTAGTCATTGTTCATGGTTGGTTTAGTGTATTTCTACTGGGCTGTGGCTCACCCTATACGGGAATATCATTTTCAGGTACAGGTAGCATGCCACCTCCAAGGACATAGCTTGGGAGGCTAGAGGCGGACATACTTTTGTCGTATCTTTTGATGTATTACATGTAACTTCAAGCCAAGGGCTTTATGTGTAAACGAGTTAAAACTCTTTTGTTGTAACCAAGTGTTAACTTGGAAAGCTGTAAGCCTGTAAGGCATTTTGCTTTAGTTGTTAACATGTAATGCTTTTGTATGAAACTCTGATGTATAAAAGAAAGAGGTTATTTTAATAGGTCAATGCATGTCTTATTTGATGGGTTTAATGTTATTATTTTGAGGGCGTTACAGCCTGGGAGGGACACTTGCAACCAACTTATAAGCGTACTGGCCCCCTCCACCTGTTAAGACGCGTTTTAAAACTGTAAGGCCGACAGGGGTTTTCTTCCCCACCTCGCCAAAGCGGATAATATATTACCGGGGCTTGAGAGGTCAGTCACACAAGTTTCCAAATGTCAGCTGTTAGAGAACAATATAGTTAGATTCCATTGATGTCACGCAAAGTATCAAATGTTGACAAGTTTTTATCATTATGTTTATAAGACAAGGGACTTTAATTGCTCAATAAATATCGTGGGAGACAAATTGAGATCAATAATATACGTTGGCTTTTTGTTAATATATGTCCTAAGGACATATTAGTTTTAGCTTTTTGAATAAAAAAACACAAAAGATAAAATTGATTATATAAATTAATAAGACAAAATGTCACATTTAAATCATAATCATTATACTTTTTCTCTCACAAAAGTTAAAAAAACCAAAAAAAAAAAAAAAAAGAAACCAAATGATGCTAAAAAAGTCAGGATAAAATAGCTAAAAAAATCAAAAAATTATACTATTTTAACTCTTCTTGAACAAAAGCGAAATTGGTACAACTACCTTCACTATAAGTTGTAAAAACTTTGTTAAATTAAGTAGTTATTTTTTATATTGTTTTTCATTTTCATTTTAACTTTTTATTTTATTTATTTAGTTCTTTGGTATATAAATAATTTTTACAAATTTGAAAACATTTTTTGGTTTGTATTTATTTTTATTAAATTAATTTTTAATTTTTTAAACTAAATTTTGAAAATTTAACCAAACAAAAATAATTCCAGGTCTTTCTAATTTGGATTAACTTGTTATAAAAATAATGACAAATATAGTACCTAAAATTAAAAATAAAAAGTGAAAAAGAAGATAAATGGTAAACAATTGAATAAACATTTATCATAAAAGTTTGTTAAGCTCTACTGTGAAAATTTTAGTTTTTTTTTTTTTTTAATTTTTGTTTAATTTTAGTTTTTTTTTTTTTTTTTAACATTACAGTATAATAGCTAAAAAGCTTACCATCAAATTCATACCCCAAGAATGGAGTATTTTTGTCCACATAAAAGAAAATATCAAATTTATTAATTTTTTGAAAAATATTAAATTTATTTATACTTTTGTTCAACATTCCCCATACTACTAGAAATAGTTAAAGCTAATTATGGTATTCTTAAGATACATATTAACAAGATCCATTTAAGTTTTGCAATTTTATTTATAATGATGTGTATAGTAGATTATGCATTAATTTAATTTGTCACAAATTTAATTATAAAATATTTAATTATAAAATATTTAATTGTAAATTCTTCTAGTCAACACTAATTTGGATTCTTATTTGCATCCTCACATATTTGCCGATTTATAAAATACTTTTTATTGAATTAAAAAAATAATTAAAAAATTCATAAATTTTAAAATAGTTTTTATATAAATTTTAATATTAAACAATATTTATGATCACTTGTTAGTAGCATTTACAATAAATAATATCACATGTGAATTATTTGTGTTCTAACTCAATGGACGTGTTTCGAATCGTTTTTGATGATCTAAACTAATTAATTGGACTTCTCTAATCCCATAATAAGATTATATTTATGTTTAAATAAAATAAACAATGAGTAAAATTTTGATATTTTTTTTAAAAAATAATTAAAACTTGATCATAAGACTAGGCATATCTAATTAATCTTTTTTTTTTTTATGCAAATGATATATTTGATAAATTTTATAATATAAATAATTTATATCATTAAAATAGATTGATGGGACAGCATCCATCCTGTCATGTGAAAATAGAATATGTCTCTTTACAATGTAGTGATAACAACTCATAAAATTAATTATATCTATTTTTAATATGTACATACTCACATAATAATAAATCAAATACAATAGTAAGATATAATGATGTTGACATTATTATGTATATATGAATCTTACTTGTGGATTACGCATCCAAAATTTATTCAGAGTTGTGGCCTACAATAATTTCGTTCCTTACGCATCATCAATGTGTACAAGTACAGCTGCCTTGTGCATATCTCTCTCTCTCTCTCTCTCTCTCTCTCATGTAAAAATTATGAAAATTTAAAATAGAAAACTAATTTTCAAAATTATGAAAATTTAAAGTAGAAAACTAATTTTCAAAATATTTTTCAAGTTTTCAATTCACATTTTTAGTAATTTTTTAAATGTTTTTTTATTTTTGAGATCCACTCAATCTAAATACATTTAAAATATATAAAATTTGTGGAAAAAATCTTAACAACATTTATTATATACAATATATATATATATTGAGGTCTTTACTTTAAAGTGAATGATATTAAGATTTTATAAGATAAAAAACATACTTTTATAGTAGTTGAGATCTCTTAACATTTTCACAACGAAATTTTAGCATAGTGAAATTTCAAAATAGAGAAATTTTAGTTTTTTACAAAGAAAATTCAGAGTAAATAAGAAAACCTAATCTGTGTTTGCTTCTTCTTCACCCATTAAACTATATAAGCAAAAAAAAGTAAAGATTAGCAAAATAGAAATCACAGTTCTTCTCTATTTTTCTTCATTTTGCAGGCGGCGGTCCGCGCAAATGGTGGTCGCAGCGGCGCAATGGTAGGGCGATAGTGTGGAGGGAAGGAGAGGAGATGAGAGAAGAAGAAAGGGAGGGAGAGAAGAAAAATGGGGATAGATGGTAAATAGTTGAGAGGAAAGAGGAAAAGAGTAAGAAGAAAAAGGAAGATCAGTGGCGAGGGGTGGTCGTCGGACTAGCGACAGCGGTGCCGACAGCAGTCATTGGTACTGCGGTGGCACAGGAGTGGGAAGGGTTGGTGGTTCTGTAGCGATCCCGATTTTGACCCGTCACTTGTGGTGTTCCGGGCTCGGGTTGGTATGGTTTTGAATGGTGTTATGTATCTTAGTTTCCCTTGTATTCCCCTTATTTTTGGTTATCAGGTTATAGTGGTGTGTTTAGAACAAGTAATGTCTCCAAGCCTTTAGATGCGAATCCAACCCGAATTGTGCCTTGCAGAGTTATATCAGAAGTTAATTCTTTCATGTTTTGCCACTTCGCTGAGTATGTCGGGGGTCGAGTCACCTTATACAGCTTACGGGGGTCGAGCTTGTCCGCTCGAGCGGAGAATGTTTGGTTCCAGAAGTTTGACCTGTCTGCAAAAGTACTGGGAAAGTGCATTCGACGCTCGAGCGGGGCTTTCGACGCTCGAGCGGACCGTGTTATATTAGTTCGTGAATCTGATATTTCAAATCACTTTTGTATATCTCTCCCTAAAAATATTTCCTCTCCCTTCTCTCTATATTTCTCTAAACAAACTAGATCGAAAACCTTGATTTCTCAAGATCCATTTGAGTTTTGCCATTGCTTCTTCATCAAAGTGGGTTATCATCTGGAGGGCTTCGTTGTGTGCAGTGAAGATCGTGTTTCGACACTGTTGATTTTGGGGATTTCATCTCATTTCTTCTTCAAAACTTGAGGTAGGGACTTTCTTAGAGTTATATATATATATATATATATATTTGCAAGATCTATATGATTTTCGAAATCATCTTTCGATAGTTTTGAGAATTGATTGTTGATTCAAGAAGTTGAGCGATTTTGAAAGTGGGTTTGTCTCTTATTCTTTTAAAATGATCTTATGGGTTTTGATCTTCGTTGATTGAAGAAAAGATGATTTTGGAAAGTTTTCTTTCAAAAGATTTGAGTTGTATAGTTTTTGTGAGAAAACCTAGAATTTGGGGATTTTTTTTAAAGAGATTGAAAATCCATAAATGATATTGTTATATTTATTTTGTGTGTCAAAATAAATAGATGTTTGAAAAATTTCTTATTTATATTTATATAAATGACGAATTTCAGGGAATATGAGAATTGTTGTTCATTTTGGAAATTATTGTTCAAAACATTAAAATAGTCTTGAAATGACTAATTGTTGAGGATACTTGAGAAGAGAGAATTGTGTTATTCCTTGGATGATAAATTGGAATAAAAGTATTTATATTCATCTTGTGTTATTGGCATAACAATTCATTTGATTACATTAAACTTTGAAAGTTAATTTGAAAACTTGCATTGAGAAAAGAATGTTGAGAAACAAGTTTTCATGAAACAGTTTTGGGATAAATACGTTGGTAAGTCTTGAAAGGTTGTGTAGATGATATTGAATAAGTTGGCATAAGAGTCCGGGGTGAAAGACCGAAAACCCGCGCAGATAGGTATTGAGCCTTCCGGTTAATACCAGTAAAAATGACAATTTGGTAGTACCTGTATAGTCTACTTGTAGACACCGACCTAGGGATTACTAGAGTTGTATTTACAGCTCTTGAAAAAAAAAATTAAGTTTTGAACAATTGAAATTGCATGACATCATTGAGTATGATGGTTTTCAAAAGATGAAAATGTGATTTATCTTCAAAAAGGACATAGCATGGCATGTGTATTTCATCTCTTAAGACTTGTATAAAATGTATATACTTTGTTAAGGATTTCTTATTGGGCTTTATGCTCACCCTATGGGATTTTTGTGTAGGAAAAGATGTGGTGATGCCGCCTAACTGAAGGTGGGGAAATGTGTGTTGAGCGTACGAGACTCTTATTTTGCTGTGACTCTGTGTGTAAGCCAAGGGCTGTATTTGTGTGGGTTTGAATAACCGTTTTGTGTAACCAGACTCAAGCCTTAGAAACTTGTAAACCTTTGGGGGTATTTATTTGTTTATTTACTTGTCGTTGGATTAATGTATTGTTGCATGAAGAACTATTGTATCATGTAATGTAAGTATAGATATTTATATTCGGTTTTCCTTGAAAGAACCATGATTATTATATTATCATTTGGGCTACAAATTTGGGACGTAACAGGTTCAATGGGTGGAGAGAGAAAGAGAGGGAGAAAAAAAAAATTTGGTTGGGTTAGTGTTATTGAGGGACCTTAACTAATAAAAAAATATATATTGGACCTCTCCTTCTACCCAAAGTTAGAGATGACTATTTCACTAATTTTTTCATATAAATTAGATATATTTTTATATTTTTTGTATTATCAAATTCGTTTTGAATTTATTCACCAAAGACAACAAAACATAAAAAATCAAAAACAAAACATAAAAAATCAAAAACATTTTTTGAACACTCAAAACAAAACAAGGTATGTTTACACCTCTGATAAATAAATAAATTTTTAATTTTTGGATAAATTACATGTATATCTCTTGAGATTTGTCTTTAATACAATTTTTCTCTTAATGTTTTAAAAATTACATTTCCCACATTGAAGTATTTTATTACGTTACAATTTACCTCGTCTGTCAACAAACCTTCAAGTCAACTAATGCATTTTGCTAGCATCATCAATTATTTTTTTTAAATACCAATTTTACCCTTTTGAAGATCAAAAAAAAAAAAAATCTCTACGAGAGTTGCTCCATTTTCTCAACCTACCTTATGTAATTGCACAACACACCTTCAAATTGAACAACATCACCAGTAAATAAAAATGGAAGAAGCAAGCGAGGGAGAAAAAGAGAGGAATAAGAGGTCAACAACGAGACCCCACTGTCAGAGCTTGTAGGTGAAAGCAACGAAGCACAAGTGCTGAGCTTGCTGGATAAATCAAAATGATGAAATGATTATCGGACAGATCAAAGCAATGAAATGAAGGACTTCGAGACCTATTGAAATGGTAAGATGAGATACTGTAACGTCCTCAAAATAAACCCATAATCAAACATTCATGACATGCTTAGACATAAGAGAAATAAGCATAATTACATTTCATCAAAGTATTCATTACAAAATGTATTACATGTTGACAACAAAAGTAAATGCCCTATAGGCTTACAACTTTCCAAGTCAACACTTGGATACAAAAAGAGAGTACTAACTCAACACAAAATAAGCCCTTGGCTTGATATACATGTAATACAAACAAAACAACAAAAGAGTCCAACAGCCTCAAGCCTTCCAAGCTACGTCCTTGGAGGTGGCATATTACCTGTACCTGAAAACGATGTCCCATATAGGGTGAGCCAACGCCCAGTAGAGATATGCTAAACATAATATGAGCAATAACTAAAACATTAGCATTTGATAAATGTATAACTTACATGAATCAATTCATAACCCATTTCAATTACATGACAAAAGTGTCCATGTTTCATTCCATTTTCCATTCCTTAACCGATTTCTCAATTCATAATCCTGGCTCAGAACCTGGCCATATACTCTAAATGAGATTTACATCTCATAACAATAATTCTTCCATTTCAACAATTCAAATGAGATAACGACTCATATCAAAACTCTTCTATAAGCCTCAATAGATACACAGATTTGCTGTATCTATATCACACAAAACACTTCCATACTTCACAAATGATACACAGATTCGCTGTATCAATAATTCAATAGATACACATATTTGTTGTATCAATGGAGTCCATCCCCTATCTCCTCCCAAATAATATCCGGTTTAGGAGTCCATCCCCTATCTTCCCCTAAACCGTGGAGTACATCCCCTATCTCCTCCCTCATAATACAATGTATATAAATACATATCATATACATAATCAACCAATACATAAATTTGATGTATTATTCCAACCGTCATATTCGATGACATACTCGATTGATTAGTTTTAGTTTGCCTAATCATCATGCATTGTCTACAACAATCAAGACTATCCTCCACCGATAGCCCAAAGCAGTTATTTCTAAACAGATAATAAATGTCTCAACAAATATATAATCTCAACATTTTCAAGTGAGCGATTTATAAATCCAACTCCACCATTCTATCTCATAATGAGTCAATTTCACTATTTCCAACTTAATTTCGTATTTCTATAACATTCCCAAATTAATTATATCAATTAATTCATAATAAAAATTAGGGCTTTCCTCCCTCTTTATCAACTTGGACCCAGGGGCACCAACATCAACAACCAACAACAATACCATCACTTTAAGACCCAAAATACATATTTATGAGTCAAAACAACAATACCTCTCTTTGTACATTTAGAAACCCTAACACCCATAATCACCCAACTCAACATTACATCAAAATGACCAATAATTTATGTCAAAGTTCATAGAAATGATTAGTTATCCCTACCTCAAATTCGGAGCTCAAAGAAAGAAGATGAAGGAATTTGAAATGCTCCAAACCCCAATATTTTCGGATCAAAATGTAGCCCCCAACAATCTCCACACTTTTTACAAAGGCCCAAGGATAGAAGATCACTCCTACTAGATCAAACCCTAGAGAGAAGTTGTGTTTTTAGAGAGAGGAGCTCTCCAATGGAGGTTTCGAAAAGTAAGAGAGAGAAAGAAAGTGTGAAAAGTGATTTAAAATCACCTAATCCAGATCTGATATACGACTATTCCGCTCAAGCAGAGAATAGAACGCTCGAGCGTCAAGAACAAAAAACTAGACCCGCTCAAACGCAAAAAGGCCCGCTCGAGCTTCAAGACACAAAAACAAAATACACCTGCTCGAGCGCAAAGGAAAGCCCGCTCGAGCATAAGGAATTCCGCTCGAGCGCGAAAAATGCACCTGCAGTACTTTTGCAGAGGCACAAAATGCTGGAAGTGTGAAAACTCCGCTCGAGCGCAAAGGGACCCGCTCGAGCGGATCACCAAAAATCTGGGCAACAACACTTGAGACCAAAACTCAACCCACCTGTTCGAAACTGTAGACATCCCATTTTTGACCGACCTTAAGACTCATACGTCATCAATTGAGCGCTCGGTGATTGCGCATGTTGTGCTCGTTCCGAGGTTACGGAGTCTCAGCTGAGAGCCTTGCCTCTGGACTTCGAGGCTCTTTTGTGCTTTGCCTCGGTCTGCGAATCAGGTTCTGTTTTCTCTTCCCGAAGGGAGGGAGAGGTCTCGTAGACCATCTCTCAGTGGCCGTAGGCTACTTTTCATGGTCGTAGACCACTGTTTCTGCTTGGAGACCAGTTTTCGGTTTTCGGAGCCGTCGGCCGTGCGCCTCTGTTCGGGACAGCTTAACTTTCTCCATTTGCTCCGTTTTTTGGCACACACCTTGTTTCCACTCTCTAGAGGGACACTGGGGCCCGGGAAACCACCTTCGTGGTCGCACGCCACTTTCGATGCTTAACAATCAGTTTTTGGGGCATCAGGCCGCGCGTTTTGACCCCCGAACCCTCGTTTTGCATCCGTCTTGGTTCTTTTTTGGCATGGACCCTATTTTCATTGTTTGGAAGGTGGTACAAGGGTGGGAGACCACCTTTTCTCCTTGGAGACCACTTTTCCCCCGCCGGCCAGTTTTCTTGACAAGTAAGTGGTCTCCCTCACTTTTGGGCCATAATTGCTGGTTTCCCACCACACCACTAGCTTGTATTCAGGTGGGAGACCACCAAATAGGCCAACTGACCACCTGAACCTTTTGACCCTGGTCGGCTGACCAGGGGGAGTGGTCGGCCGACCACCTGAACTGGTCGTCCAGCTTCCCTCAGTTCTGTCTCTGTGAGTTGTTGCCAGCTGTGCCAGCTGGAAGCCACACACTGCATCCTCCATACACGTGTATAGAGGATCTTTGGCCTTGGTTTTTAACTTCTTTGAGAAGCTAAAGCCTTGAATCTCTATAAAGGAAGGGCCCCTTCCTTGTAGAGGGTTCAAAAAATTGGTTAAGGCATATACACCTCTCTCTCTATATCTCTTTATTTTACCTCCAAAATGTCCCTTGATCTTGGCCCTTTACACACCACCTCACAACTACACACTTCTACCATCACTCTAAGGTTCTTGGAGCTTGTTTTCAGAGGCTAAGGAATTACTTTTTTGGTCCAGAAGCTGCTGGAGTTCTTGGCTACAAGGGTAACACTTCTTTCCCTCTTTTAAGCATTGTTTTGCTTCATCTTTTAGCTATACTTGAAAGCATTTTTGAGCTTTGGTGTAAACTGAAAAAAGTCTTATTTTGAGGCCCTTAACATGTTTTTTTAAGATCATTTTTCTGTTGGGGGTCATCTGCCCCCTTGCATGCTTCATTTCACCTTATTTTGAGCCATGCCTTGAAGCATTGGTGTTGGCTTTTGTTTGGCCTTTTAGCCACTAAAATCCAGTGGATTTTCAGTGGCTAGCATGCTGTTTTGAGTACCAAAATTAGAGAGGGGTGACCCTCTCACCCCTTGTCTTGTTTATTAGCATATTTGTCCTAACAAAGGAGCCCTTATTTGCATGTTTCCAAGCCTTGTTTCAGGCCATTTTTGGTGGGTTTTAAGACCTGAATAGGCTCTGTCCAAAGCCCATTTTTCCATTTTGGGTGTCCATCTTGCATGTGTAGAACAACCCTCTTTATAGCCTATCAAAGGAGCCTATCATTCTTGCATGCATAGACCACGTTTTAGTGGATTTTTGGGCTTTATTTAGCATGTCATACCTCTGACTTTTGTTGTTTTAGTGATCTCTTGAATGCTTCATATACTTGTAGTGTAAATCCTCTTTATTAGCTTACATTGCATGCTATTTTGGCCTTTGATTCTAGCACTTTTTGGCCATGCTTTAAACTGAGTTTGTGCATGTTTTGGACTGTCTTAGCTCTGTTTTTATGCCTCACGGTCGAATGATGCTTGCTAGGCATGGTTGTAGTTCAATACCCTTGCCTAACTTTAAGTTTTGGGGCCTATTGCATGCTTATGTTGAAGTGTTTCCATGTTTTGGGGCCATTGTGCATCATATTTCAGAGCTTACATGTATGCCATATTCCCATGTTTTCCACTCTTTAAATGCGTTTGAGAGTCGTGCTTGTATGCCTCATTTTTGGACCATTGCATGAGCTTCGTTTCTATGCATTTCGAGCCATCATTTTAGACCATTTTCCCACTGTCTTGGACCTACATAGGGACTGTTTGGGGCTGGTTTTTCCATTTGTGCATTGCTTTGTGTACCTCTAGTGTAATGCGCTTCACTAGTTTCGGTGTTCAGGCCATCTAGCATGCATTGTGTGAAGTGTTTGCATGATTCGGGACCTTATTACATGTCATTTTAGAGCTGAAAAATGTATGATTGTATGCCATATTTCATCCATTGCCATGCTTTGGTAGAGTGGCATTTGATGCCTTAGGTTCGGTCATTTGCATTGGGCATGTTTGCGTGAGTGTTCCTGCATTTAATTTCATCATGTATGGCCACTGATTGGAGTGTGGCTAAGGCCCATTCATTTTGGTTTAAGTTCATCTTGCATTATGTATGCCATATCCATGTTGTCGCATGCTTGATCGTCGCATTGTGTATGCCTTGTTCATATCTTTGTGCGTGTCCATCTTTGTATGTGCATTGCGTATGCCATATAGTTCATGTGCATTAAGTATGCCATTCTTAGTTCATAGCATTGTGTATGCTAGTTGCATGTTTGCATATCATCCCTCGCATGCTAGCATGATTAGGTTGCATTGCGTTTAGGGTTACATGCTAGTCGTACTGTGTATGCCATCCATATTGCATCGTGTTTGGAGTAGGATTTAGTCCAAACACGGGAAACGAGGGACATTTCGTACTCAAAGTGACGAAACGTGCTTCGATTCTCGGTCGCCGACACTCCGGATTATCCATGATGGAGTTTAGGCCTTGTTGTGTTTATATGTGCATTCATTTTACATCGAGTCGTGCAATCCGACTCCTCAGCCATCATGCATCGAGAAGCGTGATTGATGGTACGAGGATCGAGGACTACACTCCCTAGAGCTTATGCAATGACGGGGAGAGTGGTAGTGCACACATATGTTGAAAATACTTTGCCATGCCCCTTTCTTGCTCTCTGTTGCAGCAAACCGGAAACCAGCAGCAAAAACTGGTCAGCAGCCTTCTGGAGATTTGTACAGTGTTCCGGAACCAGTCGCAAACAGAGGCAAATTGGGACATCGCGATGGATTTTTCGGCAAGGCGACTCGAGCATGCATGCATTCTTTATCATTCAAGACCGAGCTGAGGCAGTCCATTTCATATGTTTTGCATGCTAGCTTATTTATTTTAGTTAATTTGTTAATTAATTAGGGTTGTGTAATAATTAGCTGTAATTCGTTTTTCATTCGGTTATGTATTATTTATTCTGACCCTCCGAGGAGGGCAATGTTGTAATAAGTGTGTGTGTGTGTGTGTGTGCGCGTGTGATGTATGTCTTCCAACCCCACGTCTTTCTCCCTTTTATTTACCAACTTATGATGGTTAGTTTTAGGGCAGGTTTAAATTAGCATCCTTATGCTCGTATGTTTGCATCCATTCATCTGTCTTGCATGCACCGGACTCGACGCATCATACTAACTGCATTGTATTTCAATTCCAAGTTGAATACATGTTATTTGTTGCATTTCATATGCCATGTTTAGAATAGCCGAGCCTATCTTAGTTGCATTCTGCATGTGTTGCATTAGGCATTTTAGCATAGTTAGGATTCATGCATGATTTCTAATTAGCTTCTTTCTTTGGCTTAGAGTACTTAGTAAGTATTTATGCTTTAGCATCCTTGCATACATGTGAGTGCCTGCCATGATAGCATGCTTACCATGAGGCTAATTGCTTATGTGATATAACTGCCAGAATGCCTGTGGGTGAAGGTTGGGTTGCTTAAGTTGGAATAATTCGTCGAAACCCGTGTTTTAGCCTACTTGCGAGTACCAAAAATTCAAACCATTTTCAAAATAAACGGATATGCGATGCTTTGTTCCAACTCAAACGATCCAGTCTATATTTATATGCTGTGTGCATCACATAGTAATTCTAGGCTAATAAACGGAATAAGAGTACATAATGTTTTCAAAACTCGATATCATGTTTAGTAGTGGCCGATCTTTGATCAGGCGAGCGGGGGTGCTCAGAAGTGACCTTCCCCAATCGTACCCAACTTTCCAAGCCGAGGCAATTTTGGTGATGACGGACACGTGGCCTTAGACAACGAGTCAGGGTTTCCTAAATTTTCCCAAAATAAAATATTTATGTGGCGACTCTATATCTGGCAAAGCAGTCCATATTTAGCACTTCTTTCAAAAAAATCTGTTTTCAAAACGATTTGCCAAATTTGGACTCTTTGATGATTCATCAGTTTTACGTTGCACTCTGCGAGATTAGATACAGGACCGTGACATTGAGTCTTGAACTGTAGGAAGCCCCAGTGAACAAAACGGGATCTTTCCCGGGACGTTCGGGGATGTCTACAGTTTCTGGCGATTCTGCTGGAAATTTAGAGAACTTGACTCGAACTTATGATATCTTGTTTTGATTACACTTATGTGTTTTTTTTGCATTGCATTTGCATTGGTGCACCTAGGACACCGTGTTTACCATCTGCTATTCCTGAACGATTTGCCGGAGGCTTGCTTTGAGAAGCGTGCCATAAGGCTGACCAGTTACGGACTCTGCCATGATGGGAACACAAACCCCGGTTGTTATCGGGGCACCCTTTTTGACCATTCTACCTAGTGCATATTCGGAATCCATAGTGACTATCCCAAACTAGGACAGGTTGCTCACCCGATTATAGGTTGTTTGAAACCGCTGCGTGCGTAGTGAAACCCTAGCTCCTGACAAAATAGGACAGGGAAACCCTACCCCAACATAGGGGTGTTTTTGGTTCTCACTTGCTTACTATGTGCTTTTAGAGTGTGTCTTTACAGGAATGCATGTATCAGTTTGCAAGTCTGGGCATCAGGCTTGCGGGCATCAGCATCAGTGTTTTGAGAATCAGTTTTACCTGAGGGTATCAGTTTACAGGCAAAATTTGGGGCAGAATTTAGTAGAGAGCACAGTCATTCAGCTTTGCTCATATTTGCTTTGGTGAAATTGAGCTGAGATGCTGCTTGTTTTCTCTTTTGCTAGGTAGTCTTGGGAACTATAGCTTCAGAAGGCTTCGATATCCCCCGGGTACATTGGACTTGTGCTGATAGACTTTTTCAGGTCAGAGATTCAGTTCAAGGGCAATCAGTGTTCCTTTGCTAGAGGCAGGGTAAAAAGGCCAGTCATGCACAGATCATCAAT
This sequence comes from Camellia sinensis, assembly GCF_055761805.1. Taxonomy (NCBI): domain Eukaryota; kingdom Viridiplantae; phylum Streptophyta; class Magnoliopsida; order Ericales; family Theaceae; genus Camellia; species Camellia sinensis. The sequence goes on from NC_138972.1 coordinate 71,403,938, forward strand.
TCAACAGTCTTCGGATCAGCGATCATTATCCATCTCACCTGTGCGTAGTTGGGTTGAGATATTCGTTTTTACCTAAGGGAGGTACACTGTTATTCAGCTAGATCAGGGCAGTATAGCAGGAATGAAGGAAATGATGCGTCAACTCCAAGAAAGTATGAAAATCATGCAACAAAATGTTGTTCGTCAAGCTGAATTTGCCAAATAGCAGGCCGAGGTCATGGCTCAACAAGCAGAGTTGATCGCCAGGTTACAGCAGCAAACCAGAGCATCTGCTTTGTACCAAGCTCCTCCCCCACCAGGAGTTCCGACACCCGGGGAGGCATCAAATGTCCAGGGAAATACGGACATTCCGACAGGGCCGGCTTCGCCCCCAATCCTATCCCAATTATTCAAAACACCCACCAACCTGCCGGATTCTCCTTTTGAGTTCGAGGTGGACCCCACAGCATTGAAAGTGAGCAAGCTTGAAAAGCTATTCAAGAAATCTCAAGGTGTCAAATCCATTCCAGACATTGAAGATGAGTATACCGATGCAGCCGTGACGCTGCCAGACCGTTTCAAGATGCCACATATTGACCGCTTCGACGGATCTGGGGATCCCATGGCGCATTTTCGGTTATTTTCAGACATACTAGACCGATGGGCCTCACCAGATTACAGAAGCTTTCTTTGTTCGGCCGGACCTTGTCAGGCATGGCGGCCATTTGGTATGCGAAATTGGAAGATACCGTCAAGAGGAGTTGGGAGGAGATGGTCGAGGCCTTCATAGCACAATACTCCTATAATACACAGATTGAGATTACAACCCGTGACCTTGAGACGACTAGGCAGGAGCCTAAGGAGAGTTTCTCCGAGTTCGTGACTCGCTGGAGAGCCAAGGCCTCGATGATGACCGTTAGGCCGACTGACAAAGATCAAATACGGATGGTTGTGCGCAACCTCCAGCCTAAGCTTATGCAGAAGATGATAATCCTCCCTCTCCCCACTTTTGCAGATCTACATGAAATTGGGGTGCAGATTGAGGACGCCTTAAAGCAGGGTCTGATTGACAGTGACAGAAAGCAGTCCAGGAGGGCGTTTTCCCGCAGTTCAAATGCGACCACCAGTGGTGATACAGCTGGAAGATCTTCTGAAGTGGGCATGGTCACCACCACCACATCAAAAACAGCTACCCTATTCACCGCTGCGTCTGAAAGTAGCTCACAAAAAACCAAATATCCACCTCGAGTCAAGAGGGTTTTTACCCCACTTCATATGCCTTTGTCAAAGGCTCTAGAGGTCTTACTCCGGAAAGGACATCTGAAACCGTTGGAACAACGGCCTCTACCCGATCCTATCCCTCCAAAGCATGACCAGACTAAATACTGTGCTTACCATCAACAAATCGGTCATGACACTAACAGTTGCTTTCGTCTTCGCCATGATGTACAAGATCTGTTTGACAACAAGGTCATCGCCGCACCAGCTCAGCAAAGTCTATCGCCACTGGATCAGTAAACTTGGGGGATAGTACGAATATGTGATCAGTGGATGAACCACCTGTGGGCGGCACTCAGTTTACTCCAGATGTGGCGTATGGCACGCACTGTTTTGAGCATTTGTGAATGCTGGCTTTTTGTACTTTCTGACTTGGGCATTGGGTCAGTTTTGTTATTTTGTATATAGTCAGTCTTTTTGTACTGAGTCAGTCAGGTCTGTCTTGTTGTATCGAGTTAGTCCTGCTGCGTTGGAGTCGGGTGATTCCAGGGGTGTTACCTCGGACATCACTATCTTGTTTTGTGTTTGTCTTTTTGCTTTCTTTTTGAGTTTGTTTCTGCCGTGGAGCCAGTTACACCAACAGATCTAAATGAAACAGCAGTAATTTTCATACTCTTGTGTTTTCTTCCGCCTTGCGCCAGTTGTGCCAAAAGTTTGAATGAAACGGTAGTACATTTCACCTGCTCTTTTGTGCCTTTAAGTCATTATATTGACCTAAGTTTTTCAAAACTTTTTGAACAATGTGTTGAAAACAAAGAGGAAGGAATTCCTCAGGATTTGCAAAAATTTGATCAAGTGAGAGAAAGAGAGGCATGCTAAGCCCTTAATGAATGAAATCATGTTTGTTAATGTGAGTACTGAGAAGGATCCTGGCTTGATCCAGATTGGTTCTGCATTGTCTTCGACATGAGCGATTAGTCGCTTTCTTAAAAGATTTCAAAAAAATATTTTGCGTGGTTCTACAAAGACCTATGTGGAATCACTCTTGAGATTGTACAGCTTAGGATCGCTCTCATTCTCGAGACTCAACCCCTTTGTTTCCAAATCTTGAACTTAGATTCAGACTGTTCAACGGTCAACCACCATATAAGGCCTGTGTAGTCGGATCAGAAGCAGCCCTCGAACTAGGGGCAGGGAAGTCAGATCAAGAAGATCAGATGTCGTCAAAAGAAGCTTGCAAAGCTAGATCAGAAGCACCCCTCGAACTAGGGGCAAAAGATGCCAGATTGTGCTCGAAGAGCCGAAGATGGATCATTTCACAAATCAATGAAGATCGGCAAGAATGCCAAACCCCAGAAGGGAGGAAAGAAGAAGACATTGCTGAAGGACAACCGAGTTCCTATCCACAACACTATGGGCAAATTCACCCTCCATTGGATGGACTTCTACATCATTACCGAACAACAGCCATTCTCCTGGATTCAGATGACTTTAAGATCTCAAAAATATTTGACATGGACAAATCTACACTTTTACCCTTGAGAGGCTCGCTGGGCCGAAAACCCGGAAGAGCAACCCAAGCAAAAGTTAGAGTAAGAAAAAGAAGAAAAAAAAAGAGAAAAATGCAAAATAAAAAAAGAAAAGAAGAAAAAATGAAGAAAATGAAAAGAAAAGATGAAAAAGAAATGAAATGAAAAGAATTGAAAAGAAAAGAAGAACAAAGCTCGCAAGGTTGAAAACCCAGAAAGGGCGGCCTTGGCAAAAGTTAGAGCGCAAAAGGAGAGGTTAATACCCGAGTGTACCTTTACCCGGAACTACGTTAGGCTTGATTCCTATGTTTGGGATACGTAGACAACTTCATTTTGAAGTCCAACCATAAACACTTCCAAATTAATTGTGTCCATGTAATGGTTCTGATCATCTTTGTCTTCTCTGTATCTGAGAGTTTAGTTGTGATCGCCACCTTGAGAACCGGGTACGGTGTGCTGTGGTACTATTCAAACAAGGGGCAACTTTTCCGTTGCCATGAAGTGTCATTTAAATAAGGGGCAATTATCCATTGTTTTGGATCTGATGTTGTGCATCTCGAGAGTAGGCTCCGTGCTCGTTGAGCAGTGGTCGTTTGTAAAAATAATTTTTGAGAATTTTTACTGAGGTTGACTAATTTTCTCGAAAATTATTCCATTTTTTTTTTTCAAAACTGGACCATTTCTTGGACTCAAAAAAGAAAAATTTTCAATGCTCACAACCTGACTAAGCATGATTTCAAATCCAAAAGTTGAACAAGTATGTTAATCTAACTCTCATATTGGTCAAAATTGTTTTAGTAGAAAGCCAAAACAAAAAATGGTCAAAATGATGAACTAGGGGCATAGTTGAGTCAGGTGTTCTGTCTTTTCCTCCTTTGTCAACATACTTTCCAGAAAGGGCACAACACAACTAATAGCAAGATGCTGAAAGTTCTCTCATCCTCCAAGCAGCGAGGTATCAAGCTAAGTGCAAAGCACGAACTAGAATGGAGCAGGATATTTCATTCCCTCATCTAGACAGATCTAATCACGTCCAAACTCCTTAGTAGAGCATCGTCAACCAATGTCAATTGCAGATCTGCTGCATATCCAGCCGCATCCCAACCCCTCTGTGGGGGAAGTTCACTGTTGTGAGCAGAAGAAAGAGAATCTAGCAAAATGCTAGGGGCAAAAGCTCGCAACTTCTTGTTTATCCATCAACCACCTAGGGGAGGGATAAAAAATGAGAGATTGAAGAATAGAGAGATGTGCGCTGAGAGAAAAAGTGAGGAAAAGGGCTTTGACAGAAAAAAATAGAGCCTGAGGGCCAAGTGATATGAGAATCACAAATGAGAAAGGGTGAGAAACAATACCCAGAGAAACAGGCTCCCTGTGCGCGTCTAAGTGTCGTGTCTTTTTGTTTTATCTCGATTCTTGTTTTGAGTCGTTTCGAGTGTTACTCGATGTGTTTAGGTTGTTTACCTTTTGTTTTCCGTTGTTGAGTCGTAGTGCGTTATGTTCAGTCGTAGACTCAATACCCCGGTCAAGAACTCATCTCCCAATTTCAAAAATAAAATCGTTTTGCGGTCCGAGTGCCGTGTCGTTCTCCACATCTGTGTGAAACAATATTCGTTCTTTCAAAAACTACAGGGTTCAACACAGGTCATATAGGAACAGTAAAGCCAGGACCTATCTGAAGCTATATAGGTTCCAGACTGCAAAGCAAAAGAAAACAGGAAAATGTTGGGTATCTGAGTTTGTTTCAACTTCAGTAAGTTCCGAGATTACATTCCGTGTGTACCTCTTCAGGTCTTGCCAAATGCTCTGAAATATGAGTGTGCCTCTACCTCAAGCTCAAGTTCAAGTCAGCTTCAAGCCAGAATGGCGATCAAAAGTGCTCTCCCTGAGTACCATTCCCTACCAGAGGCATCTTGGCGGTGTTCGCAATAAGTTCCTAGGAGACCAACTGCGACGGTGAAAACTAGAGTTCGAATGGCTATTGCCTAGAACGCAAAGGTTCAGGATTTTCGAGACTAAAGTCTGGTTTAAATACCCAGAGGCGTGTCCTCAGCTTGAAATCTGTATGGAAGCCCCATAGGTTAAGATAGCGTGTATGCACCTCAATTTTGGATACTGAACCAACCTAGTCTGTCACCCCGTTGGAGAATAGGAAAAGTTGTGAATATGATCAGGAAGAAAGGCAGCATCCAAAGTGTTCTACGTGAAGAACGCTTGTCAGTATTTCAGAGCCTTTGTACTGCGAGTTGAAGGTAAGTGTTCGAAGAGCACGAGGGGAGATCCCCGTCAGAATAGAGCGGTTCATCGCCACTCACCCCATGAGGTGCTTTCTAAAGCGCCGCTAGGCTTGTTTATGGCATTCCTTAAACATCATGCATTGTATTGCATTGTACCTATCAAGTTTCTTTCTCATATATGTACGATATTGTATGTACGGTTCATTTGAAACTGGCGCAACCAGGCGATATTGTATGTACGGTTCATTCAAAGAAGTTCTGTTTAAGGTCACGCACCTTAGTGTATCCCTCACACTTCATTTACTTTTGTGTATCCATCACACTTGTTCACTTAGTGTATCAATCACACTTCATATTTGCTTAGTGTATCCATCACACTTCATTCACCTTTTGTGTATCCATCGCACCCTGTTCACATAGTGCATCTATCACACTTTGTGTTCACCTTTTGTGTATCCATCACACTTGTTCACTTAGTGCATCTATCACACTTTGTGTTCATTTTTAGTGTATTTATCATACTCTGTTCACATAGTGCATCTATCACACTTTGTGATCATCTTTTGTGTATCCATCACACTTGTTCACTTAGTGCATCTATCACACTTTGTGTTCACCTTTTGTGTATCCATCACACTTGTTCACTTAGTGCATCTATCATACTTCGTGTTCACCTTTAGTGTATCTATCATACTTTGTTCACTTAGTGCATCTATCATAGTTTGTGTTCACCTTTTGTGTATCCATCACACCTTGTTCACTTAGTGTATCTATCACACTTTGTGTTCACCTTTTGTGTATCCATCACACCTTGTTCACTTAGTGCATCTATCACACTTTGTGTTCACCTTTTGTGTATCCATCACACTTGTTCACTTAGTGCATCTATCACACTTTGTGTTCATTTTTAGTGTATTTATCATACTCTGTTCACATAGTGCATCTATCACACTTTGTGATCATCTTTTGTGTATCCATCACACTTGTTCACTTAGTGCATCTATCACACTTTGTGTTCACCTTTTGTGTATCCATCACACTTGTTCACTTAGTGCATCTATCATACTTCGTGTTCACCTTTAGTGTATCTATCATACTCTGTTCACATAGTGCATCTATCACACTTTGTGTTCATTTTTAGTGTATCTATCATACTCTGTTCACATAGTGCATCTATCACACTTTGTGTTCATTTTTAGTGTATCTATCATACTCTGTTCACATAGTGCATCTATCACACTTTGTGTTCACTTTGGGTATCTATCACACGCTCACCTTGTGTATCCATCACACTTTGCCTCATATAGTGTATCCATCACACTCGCTTCACTTTGTGTATTTAATCACACTACGCTCGCTTTGTGTATCCATCACACACGTTCGCTTAGTGTATCTATCACATATTTGCTTAGTGTATCCATCACACTCTCTTCACTTTTGGGTATCTATCGCCCATGTTCATGAGAATTGCATAATTTTCTTACATCCTTACTGCATGAAATGTAGTTTGATTTGCATGGCATTCTTGCTTAAAACTGTTGCATTTATTGTGAATATTTGTTTCATTACAGCTCGCTTTGCATGATCATGAGTTATGTTCGGCTTTGTGCATGTCGTTTTGCATTTTGCCCCTGCCCGCGGGCACGCCTGCGGGCCCATCTCCTGTTTATCTCGCATGTTTGCCTAAGTCTTCGGCCTTGTCAAAAATGGGTCGTCTCTGGGCTTTGACATTCACTCCCGTCACTTATGACTTTCGAGTTCTGTCAAAGAGGGGCAACTGTAGACACCTCATTTTTGATCGACCTTAAGACTCAGACGTCATCGATTGAGCGCTCGATGATTGCGCATGTTGTGCTCGTTCCGAGGTTATGGAGTCTCGGCTGAGAGCCTTACCTCCGGACTTCAGGACTCTTTTGTGCTTTGCCTCGGTTTGTGAACCAGGTTCTGTTTTCTCTTTTCGAATGGAGGGAGAGGTCTCGTAGACCATCTCTTAGTGGCCGTAGGCTACTTTTCGTGGTCATAGACCACTATTCCTGTTTGGACACCAGTTTCTGATTTTCGGAGTCGTCAGCCGTGCGCCTCGGTTCGGGACCGCTTAACTTTCTTCATTTGCTCCATTTTTTGGCACACACCTTGTCTCCTCTCTCTAGAGGGACACTGTGGCCTGGGAGACCACCTTCGTGGTCGCACACCACTTTCGATGTTTAACAGTCAGTTTTCGGGGCCTCCGATCACGCGTTTTGACCCCCGAACCCTCGTTTTGCATCCGTCTTGGTTCTTTTTTGGCATGGACCCTATTTTCATTGTTTGGAAGGTGGTACAAGGGTGGGAGACCACCTTTTCTCCTTGGAGACCACTTTTCCCCCGCCGACCGATTTTCTTGATAGGTAAATGGTCTCCCTCACTTTTGGGCTACAATTGTTGGTCTCCCACCACACCACTAGCTTGCATTCAGGTGGGAGACCACCAAATAAGCCAACCGACCACCTGAACCTTTTGACCCTGGTCGATCGACCAGGGGGAGTGGTCGGCTGACCACCTGAACTGGTCAGCCAGCTTCCTTCAGTTCTGTTTCTGTGAGTTGTTGCCAATTGTGCCAGCTGGAAGCCACAGACTGCATTTTCTATACACGTGTATGGAGGATCTTTGGCCTTGGTTTTTAGCTTCTTTGAGAAGCTAAAGCCATGAATCTCTATAAAGGAAGGGCTCTCTTTCCATGTAGAGGGTTCAAAAAATTGGTTAAGGCATATATATCTCTCTCTCTATATATCTCTCTATTTTGCCTCCAAAAAGTCCCTTGATCTTGGCCCTTTACACACCACCTCACAACTACACACTTCTACCATCACTCTAAGGTTCTTGGAGCTTGTTTTCAAAGGCTAAGGAGTTACTTTTTTGGTCCAAAAGCTACTGGAGTTCTTGGCTACAAGCGTAACACTTCTTTCCCTCTTTTAAGTATTGTTTTGCTTCATCTTTTAGCTATACTTGCAAGCATTTTTGAGCTTTGGTGTAAACTGAAAAAAGTCTTGTTTTGAGGCCCTTAACATGTTTGTTTAAGATCTCTGTTGGGGGTCATCTACCCTCTTGCATGCTTCATTTCACCTTGTTTTGAGCCATGCCTTAGAGCATTTGTGTTGGCTTTTGTTTGGCCTTTTAGCCACTGAAATCCAGTGGATTTTTAGTGGCTAGCATGCTGTTTTGAGTACCAAAATCAGAGAGGGGTGACCCTCTCACCCCTTGTCTTGTTTATTAGCATATTTGGCCTAACAAAAGAGCCCTTATTTGCATGTTTCCAAGCCTTGTTTCAGGACATTTTTGGTGGGTTTTAAGACCTGAATAGGCTCTGTCCAGAGCCCATTTTTCCATTTTGGGTGTCCATCTTGCATGTGTAGAACAACCCTCTTTATAGCCTATCAAAGGAGCCTATCATTCTTGCATGCATAGACCATGTTTCAGTGGATTTTTGGGCTTTATTTGGCATGTCATACCTCTGACTTTTGCTGTTTTAGTGACCTCTTGAATGCTTCATATACTTGTAGTGTAAATCCTCTTTATTAGCTTACATTGCATGCTATTTTGGCCTTTGATTCTAGCACTTTTTGGCCATGCTTTAAACTGAGTTTGTGCATGTTTTGGATTGCCTTAGCTCTGTTTTTATGCCTTATAGTCAAATGATGCTTGCTATGCATGGTTGTAGTTCAATACCCTTGCCTAACTTTGAGTTTTGGGGCCTATTGCATGCTTATGTTGAAGTGTTTCCATGTTTTGGGGCCATTGTGCATCATATTTCAGAGCTTACATATATTCCATATTCCCATGTTTTCCACTCTTTAAATGCGTTTGAGAGTCGTGCTTGTATGCCTCATTTTTTGACCATTGCATGAGTTTCGTTTCTATGCATTTTGAGCCATCATTTTAGACCATTTTCCCCCAGCCTTGGACCTGCATAGGGACTGTTTGGGGCTGGTTTTTCCATTTGTGCATTGCTTTGTGTACCTCTAGTGTAATGCGCTTCACTAGTTTCGGTGTTCGGGCCATCTAGCATGCATTGTGTGAAGTGTTTGCATCATTCGGGACCATCTTGCATGTCATTTTAGAGCTGGAAAATGTATGATTGTATGCCATATTTCATCCATTGCCATGCTTTGGTAGAGTGGCATTTGATGCCATAGGTTCGGTCCTTTGCATTGGGAATGTTTGCGTAAGTGTTCCTGCATTTAATTTCATCATGTATGGCCACTGATTTGAGTGTGGCTGAGGCCCATTCATTTTAGTTTGAGTTCATCTTGCATTATGTATGCCATATTCATGTTATCATATGCTTGATCGTCGCATTGTGTATGCCTTGTTCATATCTTTGTGCGTGTCCATCTTTGTATGTGCATTGCGTATGCCATATAGTTCATGTGCATTGAGTATGCTATTCTTAGTTCATAGCATTGTGTATGCTAGTTGCATGTTTGCATATCATCCCTCGCATGCTAGCATGATTAGGTTGCATTGCGTTTAGGGTTGCATACTAGTCGTACTGTGTATGCCATCCATATTACATCGTGTTTGGAGTAGGATTTAGTCCAAACACGGGAAACGAGGGACGTTTCGTACTCAAAGTGACGAAACGTGCTTCAATTCTCGGTCGCCGACATTCCGGATTATCCATGATGGAGTTTAGGCCTTGTTGTGTTTATATGTGCATTCATTTTACATCGAGTCGTGCAATCCGACTCCTCGGCCATCATGCATCGAGATGCGTGATTGGTGGCACGAGGATCGAGGACTACACTCCCTAGAGCTTATGCAATGACGGGGAGAGTGGTAGTGCGCACATATGTTGAAAATACTTTGCCATGCCCCTTTCTTGCTCTCTGTTGCAGCAAACTGGAAACCAGCAGCAAAAACTGGTCAGCAGCCTTCTGGAGATTTGTACAGTGTTCCGGGACCAGTCGCAAACAGAGGCAAATCGGGGCATCGTGATGGATTTTCCGGCAAGGCGACTCGAGCATGCATGCATTCCTTATCATTCAAGACCGAGTTGAGGCAGTCCATTTCATATGTTTTGCATGCTAGCTTATTTATTTTAGTTAATTTGTTAATTAATTAGGGTTGTGTAATAATTAGCTGTAATTCGTTTTTCATTCGGTTATGTATTATTTATTCTGACCCTCCGAGGAGGGCAATGTTGTAATAAGTGTGTGTGTGTGTGTGTGTGATGTATGTCTTCCAACCCCACGTCTTTCTCCCTTTTATTTACCAGCTTATGATGGTTAGTTTTAGGGCAGGTTTAAATTAGCATCCTTATGCTCGTATGTTTGCATCCATTCATCTGTCTTGCATGCACCGGGCTTGGCGCATCATACTAACTGCATTGTATTTCAATTCCAAGTTGAATACATGTTATCTGTTGCATTTCATATGCCATGTTTAGAATAGCCGAGCCTATCTTAGTTGCATTCTGCATGTGTTGCATTAGGCATTTTAGCATAGTTAGGATTCATGCATGATTTCTAATTAGCTTCTTTCTTTGGCTTAGAGCACTTAGTAAGTATTTATGCTTTAGCATCCTTGCATGCATGTGAGTGCCTGCCATGATAGCATGCTTACCATGAGGCTAATTGTTTATGTGATATAACTGCCAGAATGTCTGTGGGTGAAGGTTGGGTTGCTTAAGTTGGAATAATTCGTCAAAACCCGTGTTTTAGCCTACTTGCGAGTAGCAAAAATTCAAACCATTTTCAAAACAAACGGATATGCGATGCTTTGTTCCAACTCAAATGATCCAGTCTATATTTATATGCTGTGTGCATCACATAGTAATTCTAGGCTAATAACCGGAATAAGAGTACATAATGTTTTCAAAACTCGATATCATGTTTAGTAGTGGCCGATCTTTGATCAGGCGACCGGGGGTGCTCACGAAGTGACCTTCTCCAATCGTACCCAAGTTTCCAAGCCGAGGCAATTTTGGTGATGACGGACACGTGGCCTTAGGCAACGAGTCAGGGTTTCCTAAATTTTCCCAAAATAAAATATTTATGTGGCGACTCTATATCTGGCAAAGCAATCCATGTTTGGCACTTCTTTCAAAAAATCTGTTTTCAAAATGATTTGTCGGATTTGGACTCTTTGATGATTCATCGGTCTTACGTTGCACTCTGCGAGATTAGATACATGACCGTGACATTGAGTCTTGAACTGTAGGAAGCCCCAGTGAACAAAACGGGATCTTTCCCGGGACGTTCGGGGACGTCTACAGAAACACGCCCAACACATCCTAAAACCCAAATATATGAAATTAAAGGATAATAACAAGACATATACAACAACCAACTCCACGGAACCTAAGTCCGGAATACAACAATCAAAGGAGGAAGAACCAGGATCGCTATAAATACTTCGAACAGATTGAAATGGTGATATGATGGACTTCGAGATGCGGTTGTCTTTTCCGTTATTGTAAGAGACATCTACGAGCTTCTAGATAACGACGACCGAGGTGTTGGGAGAAAGGGAAGCTCTCTATGTAGAGTATTTGCTTATCAATTGTGTTCTTCTGCTTAATTTTTTCTTCTGTTCGTAAAAAGTTTGGTGGTTGACTTGGGGGTGTTTCTCTTTTATCTTGTGGGTTTTGGTTTTGGTGGTTAGTGATTTTGGTGGTTATGGCTGATCAAGGAAGTTAAAGGTAACTAATTTGCATGCAAATTTTTTTTTTTTTTTTGGATGAATGACTCTAGAAGATGTATGCATGTTGCATATTTGATTAATTGCTTCAAAGAACTAATTGATTCTTGAATTAATGGGGCTATGATGATTTTTTGTTTGTTTTTTTCCCTTGAATCAATGGAGTTATGATGGTTATGGTTGTTTGATTACTGGTGGTCCAGTAATGATGATTCTTGAATTACTATTGGTACATTAATGGGGTTGTAGTGATGCTTGAATTACTATTATTAACTTATAGTATTGGTTACTAATAATTATATACACAAAATGACAAGGGGGGACTAGTATGGAAGTGAAGGTGGAGGACAATGTAATGATGGGTTGCTCTTTGTCTTTCTTCAACAAAGGTGGGTACTGATGCAGCAAGATGTTTGATATTTACATCAGTAAAGGAGTGTTGATTGGAAAAAGGAAAAAGAAGAGGGCATGCACGTAATTTTAATTTTGTATTATAGGGATAATTAGGTACTTTTACCTTTTCTATTGGGTCTTTTAGAAGGCAAATTGTGATAGGGGGTCAGTGTAATTTTTAGAATACGAGGGGAATTTGTATTATTCATAAACCTCAAGGGGTGTTGATGTAATTACCCTTAATTTTTTAACATAAATCGTACATTTGAAAAAATCAAATTAATACCCCCCAACATCCGTTCAATGTTGTTTAATAAACTAAGAGAAGAGGCTAATTTAGTATGACACTCTGTTTAGTTTGGAATTTTTAAAAATATTTTTTTGAATTTTGAATTTGTATTTTTCTTTTAATTTTTAGTTATTTTTTTAATATTTTAATTTTTTTTTTAATTTTTAGATTCACTTAATCTATATACCACTTAAAAAGTAAGAAATTTGTGCAAACATCTTTGAAAAATTCATTGAATACAAAAAATACAAAATTCAATATATTTTCATATTTTGTTATATTTAATGAATTTTTAAAATATTTTTGTAAAATTTTTTTACTTTTAAAGTGTATCTAGATTAAGTAAATTTAAAAGGGAAATTGACCAGTAAATCCCTTTTTGTAAACTTGTAATTCATAAGGTCTTAAATGTTTTTTTGGTGACTGAGTGGTTTCTTAAATTATTTGTTGACTGTTTTGCCATTATTAGTACAGTTGGGAGACAAGTAGCGTAGTTATGTACAGGGAAGGTGGTGGGGGACATGTTCAAAAAGTGCACTAGTAGCTTTTTAAAGTTTGGTTGTTTTTAATACGCGTAGTGTGAGACGTGAATTCCTTACTAATTGTTTTTTGGCGTGTGACGTGAAGACATGCACTAATTCAATCAAATTAGGTTCGCCATGTTAGAGTGTCGCATGTATAGCGATTCCGGTTTTGACCCGTCTCTTGCTGTATTCCGGACTCGGGTTGTATGGTTTTGACTGGTGTTTCATATCTTGTTTCCTTTATCTCCCCTCTATTTTTGGTTATCGAGTTGGAATTGTGTGTTTGGAACAAGTTGGTTACTTGTTTTTCAAAACCTGTGATGCCCAGATTTTGGCTCTTCCACTCAAGCGAGAATTCTTGCGCTCGAGTGGGCTTCACAAATTTTGCTCCTTCGCTCGAGCGGTCATTCTTGTGCTCGAGCGAGATTTGTTAACTCTCAGTATTTTTACAAACCTGCAAATACTGGAAGAGTGCATTGGACGCTCGAGCGTCCAGTCTCACGCTTGAGCGGGGCCCTTCGTCTACAAAAATTCTAGAAATGCGTATCCCATGCTCGAGTGCCACTTTTCACACATGAGCGAAACTTTGTGTCTGACGCTCGAGCGAGGCTTTCCACGCTCGAACAGACTGCGTGTATATCAGTTTGTGAAAGTGACATTTTAAATCACTTTTTCATATCTCTCTCTTTCTCTAAAACTCTCCAAAACCCTAGATCTTGACATTCTCTCTCTAAAACTCACATTCTCTCTTAGATTTTATCTAGATCTGTTGATCTCTTCACCCTAGTGCCTTTGGGAAAAAGGTAGAGTGCGTCAAGATCTTCATTTTGATCTGATTAGAAGTGGGTTTCAGTATTCTCGGAGTTTCACTCTTACTTGGCTCGTCTTTTCTCTTTGAAGTACGGATTTTCTACATTTTGTTATAGTTTTTAACTTAGTTTTTTTTCGATTGTGTAACAATGGTGGAATTTGGGGATAATGTGAACAAACTTAGGATTTGGGTATAATATGTAAAAGAGAGGTTTTTAGTGGAAATGAAATAAATGAACATGGGGTTTGAAAATGGAGCCTTGTTGTGTCAAAATGGGTGATTTTGGTATTTGGGTTGATATTTTGAAAAGGGGGGATTTTTACCCAAAAATGACTATCATTTCTATTTTGTATAAATAGTTGAAATTGATGTTGTAAACATGGAATTGAGCGAATATTGGAATGGATGGTGGAATTGAATATGAAATGCTTTACATCCTTGGAAATGTTGATTAAATTATCTGTTTTGAGATTGTATATCTGTCTAGAAATATTTGTATTGGGCTATCGGTGAAGGATAGCTTTGATTGTTGTAGAAATTACATGTGGATTAGGTGAATTAAAACTAATCTCTTGTGAGTTGTCATTGAATATGACTATGTATATATACATTGCATATGTATGATTATTTGGGAGAAGAAATGTGATGTACTCCATATGTATTTATGTGTTTAAATACATTGCATATGTATGAATGATTGTTTGGGAGGAGAAATGGGATGGACTCAATTATAATTAAGTTGGCCGGAGTGTCTTAGGTGAAAGTCTCAAAATTATATATGGGTGCCGATCCCGCGAACGAAATATCCATCAAATGGCAATTGTAGTGCTTGTATAACCTACGTTTACATGGGTCTCGTTTGACGGTTTCCCGCAAACGAAATATTCGTGAAAGGAAAGTTTGAAGTGTTTATATGTTGATGATGTGATCAGAGAACTAATGAGTTGTAGTCTCATTTGGGTTATTGAGGAGTGCTGAAATTGGCTTATGTAATGAAATGAATCGAATGGGAATGGATTAAGAATTGAATCTGGTATCTTATGACTATATAAATTGTGGATGTTTTATCTTGGGCATTGTATATGCACATGTACTTATACTTTTGTTAAATCTCATATATTGTGTAAGATTATTCCTATTGGGCTGTGGTTCACCCTATTTAGGAAAAACATTTTCAGGTAATGATGATATGCATCCACCAAGGCAATAGCATTGGAGGGATCTTTGGGAAGCAAGAGCTTCTTGTTTTGTTTTATTTTTGTTTAGTCTAGGGCTAAATTTGTATGAGTTAGTCTCCTTTTATTGTAACCAAGCTAAGACTTGGAAAGATGTAAGCTCGAAGGGCATTTATTTATGTTAAACTCTTTGTATTATTAACTTCATGTAATTAAAAAACCTTATATTTTGATTTATGCTGTCATTTATATGTACTTACGAGATTATATCTATGGTTATATTTTGAGGGCATTACAATATGTCACGTTTAGGAAAAGTATATTAAGGAGTTTTTAATTTTTTTAGAGTGTCACAACATACTCGTCATGTTGTTACGTTTGAAAAAAATATACTAAGGAGTTTTTTTTTTTTTTTTTGGAATGTCACATCATACCTACCACGTTGTCACATTTGGAAAAACTACATTAAGGATGAGTAAAAATTTTGAAGTGTTACATCATACTTGTCACGTTGTCACATTTGAAAAAAGTATACTAAAAAGTTTTTAATTTTTTTGGAGTGTCTCATCGTTAAAGTGTCACATTAATACCTGCCACATTGGAGTATCACACCATACTTGTCACACATTTCGGAAAAAAAAAAAAAAAAACTTCCCCAATTAACTAGTGAGAGTATATCTGTCTATCCAATACTCATTCACGTTTGAAAATGACTTGCTGGTCACACACCACACTTAATAAGGGCTCTTCAATCAACCATTTAAAACGTGGAACGAAATGGCACAAAAATTCCCAAAATAGAACTTTCTAATAAATTTCCTAATTTAAAACCAAAAAATATATATATTAAAATACTAAAAAAAAGTCACGAAATTTTTAAAAAAAATATTGATTGAAAACTCAAAAAAACTGTTTTTAAAATTTCCAAATCAACAAAAAAAAAATAATAATAATTGTGAATTCAACCACTTTTTAGAGGGAGAGTTGTTATAAACCGAAAGAAATTAAAATTTTAAGATCTAGTTTGTCATTAAGATCAAACTTTGGAGTACTTTTTTTCTTCTTTAAAAATTTGTTGACTAGCTCTTTTACTTTTTTTACTTTTTATTTTTTTGTTCAGAAGCTTATTTTCTTTTATTTGTTTTATTTTCTTAGGTTGCGGTTGGTTCATATATTTAAGGAATGATTTGGAAAAAAAGAAAAATGCGTGTGAAACATAGGTAAAACTTATTTTATATTTCATTCACATTTCACTTATATTTTACTTTTCCTTCCCAAATTTATGAACCAAATACAAACATCATTGAATTGTAAGGTTAAACATTGGTGGCAGTCGTTTGACTGACTAATTTATCTATGCAGGTTTTAGAGTAGAAGAGAAGAACAATACAATTTGACATGCTTTTTGTTTCTTATCTCTCGTTTGATTTAAGATTATTTTGGCTAATTTATTCAACAGTTTTTTGGCACTCCCAATGGGATAAGGTTCATATTGAACTAAAAACTAAAGAAAAGTCAATTTAGGTAGGCATCGAAAAGGCCTTAATGGAAAAAAAAAAACTATTGGTTTATTTATTTATTTTTTATTTTTTGAGGATAACACAGCAATATAAACATTAACTAAGCAAAAAGTCTTACATCAGTAGCAAATTGGTGAGCAGCGTGAACTACATCACGGTCCACTTTTTGTAAGACAACATGATCAAAAGATTTACACAAAGACAAAATGTCAGCTAGAATGGATTGGAGACTCCAATCGGATTCTTGAGCATGGTGGTGGAGCAGCAGAAGAAGGACTAAGCAATCTGTTTGAAGAAGCAGATGATTGATGCCGGAATGGACTGCCCAACGCAGAGCATGGAGAACAGCAGCTGCTTCGACTTGTTGAGGAGATAACATTGAAGGTCCCAAAAGAGCTTCTTCATAGACTTGGTGATCATCAGAATCAAAGCAAACCCACGCCAGACCAGTGCACTCACCTACAGCAACCCAAGAGCCATCCACAACAATACGCATACGCGGACCATCAGCAATGCATAGCTTGGCAGTCTGCAAAATAACCTGCTTAACAAAACTGGGTTGAGAAGAAGAACTAGAGTGAGAAATCTCATAGGGGACATTGTGCAGGGGTGAAAAAAATAATGTTAGTAACTCGGAAGCAAACATGATCGATCGTTCTATGGACATCTCAACTCTATGAAATTCTACAGAGTTACGTTGCATCCAAATGGCCCATAATAAGGCAATGGAGTGTGTTACAATCTCCGAGTCATGTATTTGTTGCACCCAGCCTTGAAACCATGAGAAAAAGGATAGAGGTCGTCCCACCCCAAAATCTAAACCTAAAGTCGACCCACGCCAAATCCGTTGTGAAATGGGGCAATCAAAAAATAGATGTTCAAGGGATTCCTCAAGCTGAAAACACCTGGAACAAATAATATCAATTAGCATCCCCCTTTTCTTTAATTCAGTTTTAACCGGAAGAATATTATGTAGACATTTCCACACAAACAAGATCCATTTAGGGGGGATCTTGATCTGCCATAAGCGTTTCCAAACTTGCCAATCCGGATCAGGCCTTGAATGGTCGGGAAACTGTCAGGCCAATGCTTGCCTATAACCTGATTTGACTGAATACTCGCCACTTTTGGTCGGTCCCCACACCATTTTGTCCTCGACATCAACTTGAGAAATGTGCATGGATACAATATAAGAGAGAACATATGCAGGGAAAAACAATTTCAATAATTCAAGACGCCAAGACCGTAGCAAGGGATCTATGAAATGTGCAACCCTCAACCCAGGACAAATAGCAGTCCAACCTCGACCTCTACAAGGATTTGAAACAATCGGAATCCATTGATCCTCAAATGGGTTAATACATTGTCTGTTCCCCACTACCCATTGAAGCCCCGAGGCGAGTAACGAACGGCCCCATAAAATACTCCGCCATCCCCATGAGGAGGACGAAGATTGGCGAATGTCAAGAAAAGAATGTCGTTGACAATATTTACCAAGCAACACTCGCGAAAGTAATAAATTGGGGCATGAAAAAATCCGCCATGCTTGTTTAGCTAGCAAAGCTTGGTTAAAACACATAAGATTTCGAAAACCCAATCCGCCCCAGTCTTTTGGGAGACACAGATATGTCCATTTTTTCCAAGATATCCCTTTACCCCGGGGAGAAGCCCAAAGAAACTGACGAATAAGAGACGTAAGCTTATGCTGAATTGATTCAGGCATGCGAAACACAGTCATAAGGTACACCGGAATGGATTGAAGGACATGTTTGACCAAAATATCCCGGCCTGCAAAATTTAAAAAATCACACTTCCAGCCTTGTAACTTGTGGCTAACTTTACTCAAAATTGAAGTAAATATGTCCGACTTTGAGCGCCCGGAGAAACCCAAGTTAGCCCCCAAATAGATGCCAGGATTTGGGACAACTTTAACTCCAAAAAGAGAAACCAGCCAGTCCCTAGCCAAATGTGAAAAATTGGGACTAGGATAAAGCTCCGATTTATGAAAATTTATACGCAGCCCGGAGTAGTGACAAAAAGCATTTAAAACCCAATGGAAGCACCAAATTTCATCTATCTTATAGTTGAGGAATATAAAACAATCATCAGCAAAGAGCAAATGGGAAATGGGGGGCGATTGCCGATTAATAGCAATACCACGGCAGATGTTAAGAGACACCAGACGCGCAAATCCTTCCAAAAAGACATGCATGACCAATAAAAACAAATACGGCGAAAGGGGGTCGCCTTGCCGCAGACCCGCAGCAGGTTCAAAAAAATCCGACGGGGTGCCATTAACCAAGACAACAAATTGAACAGTAGATACACATTGAGATATTAATTGAATCCACTTAGGTGAGAAACCCATTTTACCGCTTCAAGGAAAACCCAACTCACTCTATCGTAGGCTTTATTCATATCCAACTTTAATCCAAAAGAGGACAATGTTCTATAAAAAAAAATATCATAAATGCTAGCGTGTCAGTAAGGATTGAAAAATTCTTATAGATTAAATTCAAGTCAATTATCAAGCAATTGCGTTGACGGTTTTTTTACCTGAATGAAGAGGACTTCAAAATTGTCAAGCGTAGAGAAAAAAAAAATTAAAAAAAAGGAGACAGAGAAAGATGATCGAGTTAATAATCAAACTAACCATTGATTTACCTTTACTCGTAAGGTTCGAAAATGAACTACATAAAATAAAGTACATAAAATTTACCTTTACTCCTATGTTTCGAAAATAAAGTGCATAAAATAAAGTATAGAAAATTAAGTGCATAAAATATAAATGACAAGAAAAATAGAAATTAATTGTCTTTGGTTTGAATTTGATGAGGCCTTTTACAATGTAGCCATAAATGGCTATTTATAGACAAACATTTGTAGGAAAAAACAACCTAAAACTATCCACTTCCTAAAACTATCCACTCTTCCACCTCCTCCATTTCATGCTCTATGATCTTCCATAACTTCCTTCAACATCCACTTCATGCTTCATGTTCTTCACTTTGTTCTTCATCATCTTTTTACATTTCATAACTTCTCATAACCTCCAAATGAGTAGAAAAGTGCCACATATCCTGTAATTATATAAATTATAAATAATAAAATTACAAATATATGGTACTAACAATAATTAACTCTTTTTATTTTTTACACAATATATGATATTAGCAAGTTAATACATTAAACTAACACAATCCAAAGTTCGATATTTCTGAATAAATTCGAACACAAAACCTCCGTTCAAAAATCTAGAGATGCAACACTTGAACAGTTTTGTTATACCAATACATTAATTGTCATTTCTCAAATGTTTTCAAGAAAAGAATATGCACGTGAATTAGCTGAAATTAGAAAGTATTAATTGATTAGGGTAGCCCAACTATTCAAGGTCTGACCATTTCGTGTTTGACTAGTTGTATATTTTAGATTTTTCCTACAAAAGAAAGTGACCTTGCCTTTAAAATGTTGCTTGCCATAAATAAAATTATAAAATATTCATGGCAATATTATTAAGATTCACAAATATTATAGATAAACATATTTATAACCTTTAATAAGTTGGGTAATCTCCAAAATAAAAAATTTCATCTACACTTTTTAAAATTATACTTTTTTGGGTAAATTTTACTTCACATCCATGTCGCTTACTTTGTGTGGTTTATTTTTAAAATTTGAAAATAATCTCATAATTTCATGTGAATTAACACTACAAAAAATTAAGATTTTAGAGACCAAAATTTAGGGACAAAGTTATTTTTTAAGAACCAAATATTTTTGTTGTGAAAAGTATCGTTATTTTATTTTTAGTAACGAAAATTAGACATTAGTGATGAATTATTGTCCTTTTGGGACCAAATTTTTTGTCTCAAAAAATAAACCATTTTGAAACTAAATTATTTTGCTCCTAAAAACCTATTTATTAGTGACATTTTTAAAATTTTGTCGCTAAAAGCCTTGTTTTTGACTTTTTGGAATGACCTTTTAGCGATTATTCTCATGACAATAGAAATTGGTCCCTAAATGTCTTTCGCAACAAAATTTTCAGTTTTAGAGTCCAAAATATTTAGTCTCTAAAACTCTTATATATTGTAGTGTTATAAGGTGCACCATCTATATCTTTTAGGGTCCGGATTGGTTCGGTTCTAAGAAAATTCAATAACCGAACTGATCCTAACGGTTCTGTGATTTTGAAAATCAGACCAGACCATTCCACTTGTAAAAGCGGACCAGAACCAAATCGAAATAACGGTTTGGTTTCGATTTGGTTCACGGTTTCAAACATTTCTATTTACAAGAATAAATTGTTAATATTAGCAAAATAATTACTCAAACTAATTACATTTAACTCATGATAAAAACTAATAATGTTAAGACATTACTCAACATTACATATCTATATCATCCTAATATCATTAAAATTACAAAAAATCAATTAATAAAAATAAAACTTGATATTATATATATCTTTTAAAATTCGGTTCGGTTCGGTTCGGTTCGAACCATGATTTTTTCATAAAATCCATTAACTGAACCGTTTTTACGGTTTTCATATTTCTTAAACAGAAACCGAACCAGTTCTTAATAGAACCGAACCAAACCAAACCGTACGATTCGATCAGATTCGGTCTAGATTACAGGTTTGAACGGATTTTTAAACAGCCCTAATATCTTTAACCACTTAAACAACAAGATTAAAATAATTTTGTGTATAAATAATCTTATTGCCTAATTTATAACCATTTTTATCATTTTCTTGAGATTCAAATATATTTTACCCTTTTTTTTCACATAACTCCCTTCATATTCAAACACATAATTCACACTTACAATTAACTTAACAGAATATCTAACAATACATTTTAGTATACGAATCATAAAAAGTTATAGACAAACCGCATATAAAATAAATCATAAAAAAATAAAGTGAAATTTTGCTTTATTTTTCCTCCAAATTTTCCAACTTTCAAGTTTAAGTTTCTTTTCCTCCATAAAAAAATAAAAAATAAATAAAATAAATAAAAAAAAAAGGTTCAGTTTTCAGGTGCCACATGCAAGTATTTCCAATTGTTTCTTATTTTCAAAGGCAAGACAATTGATACAAACGAAAATTCTCTAAAAAGCAATCCAAATTTAAATGTTTTGTTGAGTTTTAAAAATTTTCTTCTGAAACTATTTTAAAAATTTTACACTAGTTTAACAAATATAAATACTAAAAAATTTATTTGTGAATTTTTCATAATTATTTTCATCCCAAAAAAGAAAAAACTATATGAAAATAATGAGTTTTTTTAATTTATTTTTTCACCCAACTAATTTTTGAATTTTTTTTCAAAAACTGTTTCTAAAAACTTAGAGGTCGTTTGGTAAGTATTAAATAAGTATACTTTTTGATTTTTTATGAAAAAGATGTACAGAAAAATAGAGAGGTGATGTGACCCAAAAAAAATAAAAAGATAAAAAAGTTTATTACGGTAGGTCTTTCCAAACAACCCCTTAATCAAACAAATCAGTAGGCACTTATTTTGATTCAAGAATTTATTTTGCAATTACAAAATAATTTGTTTTAAAAATGGACAAATTACTTGGAAGTCCTATTTGAATACTCTCAAAAGTCCACTATGTATTTTTCTTCTTTGTACTTCTCCACGCATTCGTTCTTCTCCGAATCTTTCTCTTCTTGATTTCTGGCGACTGGCGACTAGTGACCACGCCTTATTTCTTCTCTTTCTCTTTCTGATATATAGTCACCGGCAATCGACAACCACCATTGATTGGGGTTCACCGGCAACCACCGATCCCCAACTCCTTACTTCACCCTCATTGACGACGAAGGAGAAAAGTTTTTGGTGAATACCTCAGGTCCAAGTAGATCTACACCAAAAATAGTTGCTAGAGTACAATTTTCTCCATATTTTTGTTTCTCTCATTCGATCTCTTAATTTTTCTACCTTTTCTCTACTACAAACTTCTATTTTTATGTTTTAATGGAGAAAATTTTCAATTTCTAAACAATTATTTTCGAGTTTTAATTACAAGGGGTAAAAACTGTAAAATTTTACAATTTTAATTTTTTTGGTGCTGAAATGAATCATACTTTAAATTTTGTAGTTTCCTAACATGTTTTCTAGTTTGATTAATAAAGATAAATGCTTAATAGAATCATACTTTGAAACTATAACATTTTACTATTTCAAAACTTGCTTTTTAGTTTGATCAATATTGGAGATTATTTACTTAAATCCTACAATAATTGAAAAATAATATATGTTTTTTTTTTTCGTTGTTGTTGTTTGATGTTATTTTTTTTTTCTTTCAATTTATCAATATTTAACACATTTTGTTATGTTTTTTCACTCTGATTTCTACATTTATTTTTTTTTTCAGGTAATATTCTGGACATTTTTGTAAGTCTCTGACGATATTCTTGACGTTCAGCGAATATTCTAGACATTTTGGCGACTTCTAGTGACATTTAGAACATTATAGTGAACTTTCGATGATACTTCGGTGACTTCCCGGTGATGTTGAACATTTTGACGAGTTTCCAGTGATCATCTAAAGGAAATTTGACGGTGGAAGATATCTCATATTTAAAATGTTAATTTTTTTTTTGAATAATTTAAATATTTATATTCTTTATGTTTGTCAATTCAAGTATAATGCATTTTCAAACATTTTTTAAAATTTTTTTTATAATCATTCCAAACCTATTTGTGTTTAATGAATCAATATAACGAAAAAAACAAATAGCATGTAAAAAATTTTAACTACTAACTAAATATAGTGGGAATTAAAATTAATTTTATTTTAATTTATTATATTATATGAGATGATTAATGTAATATCTACTATTGATTAAGCAAAATTAGTGTTACTTAAATTTAATATATTAGTCATTTTGATTAATTATAATATGCCTTTATTACTCTATTTTTGGTTGTCTGAAGTAATTCTTAGATAAATTAGCTATTATATATGTGATGATTTACTAATGTATAATAGTTTTTTAAAATTTTTAATAATGTGAAATATTAAATATTTTTAATGATGTGAAGTAAGATTTATATACACAAACCAAATAAAAATGTTAAGAAATATATGAAAGATTAATTTTATCTATAGGCTATGAAATTATTTTATTTTTTAAAAGCAAACGTGAATCCGATAAATGCTAACATTTTATTTTATTTATATATATATAATAAGTGGAAATAAGAGTTGTGAGAGTTGTGAGTTCTTTTTTATTATTATTATTTAAATTTATGTGATATGGTGATAAACATGTGGGGTTCTATATACATATGTATATCCACAACTCCTCTGAAAAAAGTAAAAATTTAAGTTCAAATTTAAAGATAAAATAATATAAACATGAGAAAATAGAATAAATAAAATAAAATTTCAACTTTGAAATATTGATCTTATCTATAGGCTATGAAATTATTTTATTTTTTAAAAGAAAACGTGAATCAGATAAATGCTAATATTTTATTTTATTTATATATATATATATATATAATAAGTGGGAATAAGAGTTGTGAGAGTTGTGAGTTCTTTTTTTTTATTATTATTATTTAAATTTATGTGATACGGTGATAACCATGAGGGGTTCTATATACATATGTGTAACGCCCCAACCCTTTACACGTCATCGATATTGTCCGCTTTAGGCCACGCCCGCACGGATTTGTTCTTCCCAGTGGGTCACCCATCCTAGAACTACTGCAGCCTAAGCACGCTTAACTGGGGAGTTCTAATAGGGATTTCACCACTTGGGAAAAGGCCTCGATGTTATATAAGGGTCCAGGTTTTTACTTTTATAGCCTAGGAACTCCCCCTCCATTCCCGATGTGAGACACCGGGGCCTTACAATCCACCCCCTATAAGGCTGCACGTCCCCGTGCAGTAGCCTGCCAGCTCGCAAGCCCGCCCACATGCACCAAGAGACGCCAGGGGCTCACACTCGGTACTCCGGAGAGTCGGCTCTGATACCATTTGTAACACCCCGACCCTTTACACGTCATCGATATTGTCCGCTTTGGGTCACGCCCGCACGGATTTATTCTTCCCAAGTGGTGAAATCCCTATTAGAACTCCCCAGTTAAGCGTCCTTAGGCTGGAGTAGTTCTAGGATGGGTGACCCATTGGGAAGAATAAATCCGTGCGGGCGTGACCCAAAGCGGACAATATCGATGACGTGTAAAGGGTCGGGGCGTTACAATATGTATATCCACAACTCCAATGAAAGATATTATTTGATTTTTTTAAATATTTTTTTAGATAACACAATTTATTTTTATAATTAATTGACTCGTAATATTTTTTATTTATTTTATCTTTTATTTGACTCTTTATATTATTTTGTAGTTGAAATTTGAATAGTCATCTTTTTATTTTATATTTTTATCTCTACCTCTTTGTTGCTCATATTTAAATATTTATCATTTTATTTAAATATATATAATCCTTTTGGCTTTTGAGATTTAGATAATTGACAAATGATTAAAAATTAAGAAAAGTGGGAGGGGAGACTTAAAAATATGAATTCTCTCTCCTATGTGTCACTTTTCAAGTCTCCCCTCTCACTTTTCTTAATTTTTAATTATTTGTCAATTATCTAAATCTCAAAAGCTAAAAGGATTATATATATTTAAATAAAATGATAAATATTTAAATATGAGCAACAAAGAGGTAGAGATAAAAATATAAAATAAATAAAATAAAAAGATAACTATTCAAATTTCAACTACAAAATAATATAAAGAGTCAAATAAAAGATAAAATAAATAAATAAATAAAAAATATTACGAGTCAATTAATTATAAAAATAAAAAAGTTAACTATTTATATATGAACAATTAAAAAGAAATTTAAATAAAAAAATATTACGAGTCAAATGATTTTTAAAATAAAAAGGTAATTATGTATATATGAATAAAAAATAAATATAGATGAAAAAATATACAAAAATATATATTGATAAGTGCACCTTTAAAAATTGTTAATTCTATTTATAAATGGATTTACTATTTTTTTTTTTTTTTGGATAAATTGCATTAACATCCCTTGATATTTGAAGAAAATATAACAAGTCCCACAAATTTGGTCAAATTACACTTAACTCCTTTAAGATTTTATTTCATATAATAATTGGCCTCCTTTTTTATCAATATTAGTCAGTCGTATAAATGAAAAAATAATATTGTCATCTCTTTTACATTGAAATATATATTTTATTTGTGAATCTGTGCGTCTTTAGAGCATTTGTATTAGTTTTAGTCTATTTATTTTTACAATATATATATATATATATATAATTATATCAAAATTATAAAATTAATTATATTTTTTTCTAAATTTCATTAAAAATCAGTGTAAGTTAGCCTTTTCCTTGTTTTTCGCAATGTGAAGTCACATGAGAGAAAATAATACAAGAATGGCATGTGAAGTCACATAGTGTGGGGTTTGAACAATCTGCTGCCCATACTGAGAAAAAAAAGTATGGGAGGCAAAATTTAAAAATAAAAATAAAAACTGATACGAATCCAATCAGATCAGAAGGATAATGTGACGAAGAGAGTCTACCAGCCAAACCAAACCAAACTCAAACTGTTGGACTATCCAATCATCTTACACCACCATCCTTTTATTATTGCACACTAGCGTTCACCCGTGCTATGTGGATAAATATTTTTTATACATATATATTATATATATATTTTTTAATCATTTTGTTTCTCTTATATAAAACTTTTGACTTAACTCACTTTTTAGAAAATTAAGTTTTTATTTTTTAGAAATTTTTTTAATATTTTACATAGTTTTTTAAATTTTTTTAGATATACCTAATCTAGATACACTAAAAAAATATAATATTTATATAATTTTTTTAAAAAAATATTCACCAAAATAAATAAATAAATAAATAAATAATAAGAAAATTCAATACATTTTCGTATTTTGTTGTATTGAATAAATCTTTTAAAGATTTTTGTACAAATTTTATACCTTTTAAGTATATCAAAATTAAGTGGATCTAAAAACATAAAAATACGAATTGAAAACTCAAAAAACTGTTTTTGAAAATTCCAAACCAAATAGAGTGTTATTTGTAAATTTAAAAGTTGTGTAAAATTAAAAAAAAAAAATTAAAAAAATTATGCGTTTAATGCACAAATAACTTAATACTTGTTATGATTTTATAATATACATAAAATTATTTAATTTCCCCTTACTCCACCCAAAATAAATTTAGTTGTATTATGTGTAAAATTATTGATTTTATTTTTCATAACATAAAATAAAAATAAAACTAACATGTATCGTTAATATAATGGTAAACTTGCATTATCTTATTGGTGGAACACTACAAATACCTATCAAAATATACTTTTAACCATCGTAAACTTTATTTTTTATTGAATTATTTATCCACTAAAATTATAAACAAAATATAGTATTAAATTTAATAGATTCTTGCAATCTAAGAAATTAAAGAAGTAATGAAAATAATTAAATTTTATTCTTAAATTAAAAACTATAAAGAAAAACAAAAGAATTGAAATCATGTTTAATATGATAGAATTTTCATTTCAAAACATAATATTTCCGATTTTCAAGCCAAGTATGTACATATATATTTTGGATTTTGTAAAACAAAATAAAACATGAAAGATTAAATTTGGAGATTACAATTTTCTGCAATCTTTGTAGTCAAAATACAAAATCTCAAATGCTTGGAACAAAAAATAAATTATTAAAGAAAAAGAAAAAGAAAAACCGAGACTTGCATTCGATGGC
The DNA here is from genome assembly GCF_055761805.1 of Camellia sinensis. Lineage (NCBI taxonomy): Eukaryota > Viridiplantae > Streptophyta > Magnoliopsida > Ericales > Theaceae > Camellia > Camellia sinensis. The sequence continues at coordinate 71,431,094 of NC_138972.1, forward strand.
GGATTGCGGACTGCTGGCATTCACTGCTAATGAAGGAAGTTGATGAAGTATATGTATTTGCAGTAGTGGATTGTTAGAAGTAATGGTTTAAGGGGATATGGATAGATGTGTTGTTTTTTTTATATATATCAATCTGTTATAGGATAGTGAGAGAGTGGGATTGAAAGTGTTTGAGGGTAGGAGAGATTTGTTTGAGGTAGGAGAGTAACAGATTTGTTTGGATAGGTTTTGTTTTTTTTTTTTTTTTGTTCACAACTTTTTATGGATAGGAGTTGTGGATAGTGGAAGAGTGGGAGTGAAAGTCTTTGAGGGTGAGAGACAAACGTAGGGTAGGAGAGAAAGATGGAAGGATAGGAGTTTTTATTGTTATGAAAGTCTTTGGGAGGGAAGGAAAAGAGCTATAAACTCAAAAGAGAGGTGCCACGTATTTTTCAAATTTATGAAAATTTTAGAATGGCATTTTGAAGCCTTTTAAAACAACACTACATTCTATTATATATATAATATAGTATAGATAGTATAGATGTGCTGTCTATATAAATTTAGGAGAATCATAGCATAAAGAGACAAATAAAAAAAATTATAAAAATATGAGGAGTGCAAGTTATTCTTTAATAGAGTGCCCGTGAATCCATGTTTGTGTATTTTTTATTTGGTTCCACTATGTAGTATTTCCCTATAAATTTCTCTTTTCATCATTATTTTTATTATTATTATAATATTTTTTATTTTTTATTTAAAAAAATTATACTGTTAGTTCCTATACTTTTTTACTGTAAATTTTTTCTTTTGTGTCAAATTGGTCAAATTATTTCCAATTTTAGCATTTTTTATGATAGGTGTGCACATGAGCAACATGTGTATACTTTTAGGAATAAAATTATAAACTTACTCAATTTAGTGACTTAACCGCAATGGATTCAATGAAAACTTTATGTCAATAACCTTACCGATATTATCAATTGAATCAAATCAACACAAAATCTAAAATTATAGGTAAAAATTGAGTCAATTAAAATATTAAGAACTAAAATGACACAAACTGCAAAATTTAGAGATTACCGATGTAATTTTCCCTCTTTATTTTTATTTTTTTTAATGTGTGTTTGGTAATTTAATACAACTGTCATATTGTTATTAACGTTTACTTTGCTTGTATATCTCTGTAAGTATATATAATGAGGGACTTCCTCAATATTTTAAAAATATTGATAAATTTTTATAGTACAAATTGTAGGGGTAAATTACAAATTTTCTTGTAAGTTTCATTGTTTTTTTATTTGATCTTTAAAGTTTTTTTTTTATTATTGTTATTTATTTTACTTTCACTTTAACGATGTTGACAATCAAGTCATATAAATTTTGATAAATTTACAATAAAACATTAATTTTGATAAATTTACAATAAAACATTATTATATAGATTTTGATAAATTTATGCTCGGTTCCTTTTTACATTTTAACATTTCTTCATTTAACCTTTTAAGTATTTTGGACTATGGTTCTTAACATTTTTTTATTTTTTCTAATTTACTTCATTAGCTAATATCCATCTAAAATTAGATGAAAAATGTCACGTGACACCATGACATAGGGGTGTTTTGAAAAGTTGGTTAAAAGTTGACTTTTTGACTTTTTTTTTATCTTTTTATAGATAAAAAATGTGAAAGGTGATGTGACCTAAAATGAGTTAAAATGTGCTCATAATACTACATTGTTATACAAATTTAGACTCAAATCCAAAACCTTAATTCCAATCTCGCTTTCTTTCTCTTTCTGACCTCTACACGATCATCTTTCTCTCTTCTTTCCACCTCTTTGGGTGGGAAAATTCGAAGGCCTTGAATCTACTTCAGGGATATCATTTGGGTTTGGTTTTGGTCCAGTCCGAGATTGGATTTGACGGTATTATTGGGCCCTTGGAGGCTCACCACGGATCCCATTTTAATAATCCAAACCGTTCAATGTGTAGAACTCATTGAGTACTATATGACCATAAAAAATTATATTGATTGGATATCGATAGCTATGTGATCAAATCAATTTTTTTATATATAAAAAAATGGACGGTGAACAAATTAACAATTGCCAAAAAACTGATTTGATCACATAGCTATCGATATCCGATCAATGTGATTTTTTACAGGAATATAGTACTCGGCGAGTTCTACGCATTGACGGTTTAGATTATCAAAACGGGACCCATGATGAGCCCCCACGGGCCCAACAACACCATCCAATTCGATCTCGAACTGGACCAAAACCGAACCCATATCATTTTATCATTTTCATCTGATTGTCTCTCTCTCTTTTCTTTTTTCCCATACAAATTCTTCCACTCCCAATCACATCTCACCTGCCCTCACAACAAATGCCTACATTGCCACAATTAATCCATATATACCTTATAACTCAAAAAACATAACATAATTTCATACTTCTAATGTTATAATTTAAAGAAAAATGTTTGGGAGCACTAGAGGAAGCACTAATGATGTGGCAGTGGACCCCGCCCACCTTCTATGCCTCGTTTTTTTTTTTTTTCCATTCCCAATGCATTAGTACTATTAGTGGTGTATTTTTTAGTGGTCTAAGTCATTGTTGTAATTTAAAAAAAAAAAAAAAGTTATAACCAAACATCATAGGAGGTATAAATCAAATATATCATAAATTATAACTAGAATAATGTTATAATTAGAAAAGAAAATTAATTATAACTAAAAATAAAATAAAATAACTAAAGATACATATGATATACTTTCTTAGAGAATGTGTATAATAGAATTTCTCTTAATCCATTCTCAATCCGTCGTTGAAGTTGTTTCTACCTCTACGAACCTCTCTTATGTCCTTTTCTACTACCGGCACTACCAACCCTTGAATATATTTTCAAAGAGATAAGGTCATTAAGATTTAATATTTTAACTTTTTCATCTTGGTGGAGTATAATACTAAAACCAATTTTAATAGCAAATGTGTTTAGAAACATCAATTTATACGTACTACCCTTCCATCATAAAATTTGAAAACATTTTTATACTTGATGACTTTTGATGTTATCAAGATTCATTGAGTGTTGTGAGGTTAAATTGATATGAAGTTCTTGATGGATGTTTTTTTCAAAAATCTTCAAGCTCTATCTAGGAGAATTTATTTGAGTTAGACTTTTTACTCAACAAAAATTAGCTTCAAATAGAATTGTGGGTATGAGATGTTTACGTGATGGAATGTGTAACGCCCCATTTTTTATTACTCGGAACTATTACCAGATTCATTAATTTAATTCAATTTCAGAGATAACATGCGGAAAACTCTTTACATCAATGAGTAAGAATAAATAAAGATTCTCTCATCCGAATGCAAATTAAATGCAACATGAGTATAACTAAATAACTTGCCCGTAGGCTTACATCTTTAAAAGTAAAAGAAAGGGTTGAGCCCTTTTTCATCAATGGCATTCCGCCCACAAATAATAGGCCCCATGGCCAACAAGTAAAGAAGATCCATGACCTTAATACACTTCTCGATGTTCACTTGAAAAAGGATTAGCAACGTGAGATGAACATAAAGTCCAGTAAGATCTCAACATGATCATAAACAATAGCAACTTACTGATAGCTATGATCACGAATGCTTAGTCTCATACTGTATAAATAATGTGACGATTTATATAGAAATATACGTATATAAGAACTTTTTTCAAAGTCATTCATTTCATTCAATAACATAAGCAATTCATTTTCTTTCCTCTTGTTACCTTTTTTCAAAATTCATATAACTATAACAAATTTCTGAAGAAAAACAATTTCACTAAGCCCATTACGTTTTCTCTCACTTTCCAGACTTATACCTGATTTGCTTTTTCAAAACATGTTCACAATGTATTTAAAGTCTTTCACATTTTTCACAATCTCAATACAATACTTACGTCTGTTTCCAACACATACAAGTACGCCTTTAATACAAAAGGAAAACAACAAACAATCAATAATTATCTGCTTCAACAATTGAGACAACACGACCTTCCAGAACAATAACCATCATAACCCATGATATACCCAGATACACTGAGACAATAATGATAAATAAATTATGTTCCACTTGCCTTAAGCATGGTACGCCAAGGATACACCTTTTCACAATGAAATGCCAATTTACCAGACACCGGCTGGAAGGTAATGGTATCTCTGTCAAGTTCTCCAGGCGCTAGCTGGAAAGTTTTGGTACCTCTCATTCTAAGCGCAGCCAATTCCCCAAGCGCTAGCTAGAAGGTAATGGTACCTCTCATTCTCAGCGCAGTATACATTACTAGTCATCACAACATGACAAAGTACAACCAATACAATTATAATGCATACACACTGTAACGCCCTCAAAATAACAACATTAAACCCATCAGATAAGACATGCATTTACATATAAACTAACCACATTCCTTTATTCCTTAGAGTTCCATTACATAAGTATTACATGTTAACATCATAACAAAATGCCCTACGGGCTTACAGCTTTCCAAGTTAACACTTGGTTACAACAAAAGAGTACTAACTCGTTTACACATTAAGCCCTTGGCTTGAAGTTACATGTAATACATCAAAAGTTAAGCAACAAAAGTATGCCCGCCTCTAGCCTCCCAGCTATGTCCTTGGAGGTGGCATGCTACCTGTACCTGAAAATGATATTCCCATATAGGATGAGCCACAGCCCAGTAGAAATACACTAAACCAACCATGAACAATGACTAAAATATTAGCAATTGATAGATGGCCAACACTGATACAATCACATAAATCACATATTTATGTCATACGACTTAAGAGTCCAAGTTTTCTTTCATTTTCCCTTTTTCAACGGATAGGCATATAAGCACTAACCACATTCTCAACAGATATGTATAACAACAATATCCACATTCTCAGATAAGCAAATAAGCTATATCCACATTCTACAACAGATATGTAAAACCACAATATCCACAGATAAGCATATGAGCTATATCCACACATCACAAAGATAAGCATATAAGCTCTATCTTCACTTCTAGACAAGCATATGAGCTGTATCTTCGGAGTTCATCCCCTATCTTCTCCCAACACTAACCGGTTTAGAGGTACATCCCCTATCTTCCCCTAAACCGCGGAGTACATCCCCTATCTCCTCCTCTACACATAACGTATACAAACACATTGGTTCTGTACACAATCACCCAATACAAACAATTAATGTATTCTATCAACCGTCAAGTTTCATGACACACTTCATTGATTAGTTTCAGTTTGCCTAATCATCATGCATTGTCTACAACAATCATGACTATCCTCCACCGATAGCCCAAAGCAGTTATTTCTAAACAGAAAATAAATGCACAATGGATATTCAATCAACATTTCATTTCTTCATTCTTCTCAATTAATTATCCCAATTAATTAAACAATATAATTAGGTCAATTCCCATAATTAACATTTCAACCCTTAGGTCCCATTTTCATCAATGATTCAACAATCATTCCATTTTTATATGCCAAACATGCATCTAGGTTTATTATGAATAAAACCCCAACTTTTGTAAAATTACACAAAAGCCCCAAACTTTCACAAAATTACCAAACCAAGCCCAACATCTCAAAATACCAAAATTTAAAGACAAAACCCATAGAGAGGAGTAGGATATCCCTACCTTGAAGTTTTAGCCAAAAAGGAGATGAAGACTCGAAGATCAACGTGTTCCAAATCCAAACTTTTTCAGATTAAAACAAAGCTCCCAATGCCCTCTATCTTTTTAACAAAGGCCCTAGGCTAGATTCACACCCTAGGGAGATCAATTCTTAGAGAGAATGTAAGTTTAGAGAGAGAGAGGCTCGGATTTAGGGTTTGATCAAAGAAAGGAAGTGAAAAAGTGTTGTTTAAAACGCTACTGTCCGCTGATATAAAACACGCTCGCTCGAGCGAAGCCTTCGTCGCTCGAGCGACCAGACACATAAACTCTCGCTCGAGCCAAGAAGTTCTCGATCGAGCGAAGAAAAACCCAGACCGCTCGAGCGAAGGAAGCTCGCTCGAGCCAAGAAAGGCAACTCTCAGGTCCAGAACCAGGTGCAACCGCTCGCTCGAGCGAGCCACTCTGGCTCGACCCACCAGACACGAACCCACTCTCGCTCGAGCGACCAACTCCTCGCTCGAGCGAAGGTCCAAAATTCTGGGCAGCAACACTAGGCTCCCGAACACAACCAACCTGAAACAAACCTGCCGAACACATCCTATAACTCAATACGAAGTATAAAGGATGCAAACAAGATAATAAACAACTACCAACATCTACGGACACATGTCCGGATCACTGTACAACAAGGGTAAACCCGGGATCGCTATACACACAAACTATTCAACAAAGAACAACCAACACAAGTGTAATGTATACATACAACGATTTAACACAACAATGTCATCCCCCACCGATGACCTAGGACAAAACCTCTAAATGTATGTATTCAACACACATATTATAATAATTCAACTCTCATGAGATTTTAAATCCAACAACAACAATAGTAAAATAAAATATTCATAATCCAACCTCAAGCTAATTTATGAAATTCGCATATGATTTCATTCTTTCTTTCCAAAAATCAATTTTTTTATTTTCCAAGTTAACATACTCCACCCTTTATCCCAATCCATTCTTTTTATTTCTCAAAATTAAATCCATGGATATCAAAGCCACAACCTAACTCAACTTAATATAATCAATCCAAAATAATTCCAAAGTTATAGTTAATTCTCCCTTTTAACTATTATCCCATTCACACAAACCATAATAACAATTTACAAATATTATTCAACTTTATTCCTTTTAATTCGCCAAGTCAAAATATTAAATTAGGGCTTTTTTCTTCTCTCAACATAAACATGCCAGATTACTCCCCAATTAACCCAAACAACAATCAATTTAACAATCTCATTCCCAAATGACAAACCCTAGATCCCCTTTGATGATTTTCAAAGAAATCCATAATGGATATGATTTTTATGTAATAAAATCTACTATATAGCGATCCCGGGTTTACCCTTGTTATACCCTGATCCGGACATGTGTCCGTGGATGTTGGTAGTTGTCTATCATCTTGTTTGCATCCTTTTTACTTAGTATTTGAGTTATGGGATGTGTTGGGCAGGTTTGTTTCAGGTTGGTTGAGTTTAGAAACCAAAACTAGTTGCCCAGATTTTTGGCCTGTCCACTCGAGCTGAGGTGTTGGCGCTCGAGCGGGGAATACATCCATCCAGTATCTTGTTGTGCAGTGTTGTGAGCTCGAGCGTAGGGTTGGGAGCTCGAGCGTAGGCCTGGTTCTGCAAAAGTGCTGGGCGAGTGCATTCTGCGCTCGAGCGGAAGTCTGTGAGTGGCCGCTCGAGCGGGGTGTTTTACGCTCGAGCGGAGACCTGGGTTAAAGTCCCGAAATTGTGACTTTTCAAATCACTTTTTGCTTTCTCTTCTCTCTCTTACTTTTCCAAAATCACCATTGTTGAGCCTCTCACTCTAGATACTACCTTCTCTCTAGGTTTTGATCTAGTAGGAGTGATTTACTCACCTTTGGCCTTTACAAAAAAGTTGTTGATCGTCGAGGGCTTCATTTTAATCTGAAAATCTCGGGTTTTGGAGCACGTTGAGTTTTGTCTTCTTCTCCCTTGGAGCTCCGAATTTGAGGTAGGGATAACCTACTCCTCTCTATGGGTTTTGTCTTTAAATTTTGGTATTTTGAGATGTTGGGCTTGGTTTGGTAATCTTGTAAAGGTTTGGGGCTTTTGTGTAATTTTACAAAGGTTGGGGTTTTATTCATAATAAACCTAGATGCATGTTTGGCATAGAAAAATGGAATGATTGTTGAATCATTGATGAAAATGGGACCTAAGGGTTGAAATGGTAATTATGGAAAATGGCCTAATTACATTGTTTAATTAATTGGGATAATTAATTGATGAGAAATGAGGAAATGAAATGTTGATTGAATATCCATTTGTGCATTTATTTTCTGTTTTAGAAATAACTGCCTTGGGCTATCGGTGGAGGATAGTCGTGATTGTTGTAGACAATGTATGTTGATTAGGCAAACTGTAACTAATCAATGGAATGTGTTATGAAACTTGACAGTTGCTAGAATACATTAATTGTTTGTATTGTGTGATTGTATATAGAACCAATGTGTTTATATACGTTGTGTGTAGAGGAGGAGATAGGGGATGTACTCCGCGGTTTAGGGGAAGATAGGGGATGGACCTCTAAACCGGATAGGTATTTGGAGGAGATAGGGGATGTACTCCGTAGACAGAGCTCATATGCTTGTCTAGAGAAGTGAAGATAGAGCTCATATGCTTATCTTTGTGAAGTGTGGATACAGCTTGTATGCTTATCTGTGGATATTGTTGATATACATATCTGTTGTGAAGTGTGGATACAGCTTGTATGCTTATCTGTGGATATTGTTGATATACATATCTGTTGTAGAATGTGGATATAGCTTTTATGCTTATCTGAATGTGAGATATAGTTTTTATACATATCTGTGGAAATGATGATAGAGCTAGCATGCTTATCTGTTAAAAAGGGAAAATGAAAAGTAATTGGGACTTGTAAGTCGTTGACATAAATATGTAATTTATGTGATTGTATCAGTGTAGACCAACTATCAATTGCTAATGTTTTAGTCATTGTCCATGGTTGGTTTAGTGTATTTCTACTGGGCTGTGGCTCACCCTATATGGGAATATCATTTTCAGGTACAGGAAGCATGCCACCTCCAAGGACATAGCTGGGAGGCTAGTGGCGGGCATAGTTTTGTTGTTTTACTTTTGATGTATTACATGTAATTTCAAGCCAAGGGCTTAATGTGTAAACGAGTTAGAACTCTTTGTTGTAACCAAGTGTTAACTTGGAAAGCTGTAAGCCCGTAGGGCATTTTGTTATGAGGTTAACATGTAATACTTATGTAATGGAACTCTAATGAATGAAAGGATGTGGTTAGTTTACATGTAAATGTATGTCTTATTAGATGGGTTTATTGTTGTTATTTTGAGGGCGTTACATACTACATATCTATCTATAGATGAGGTATTGTAAAGGAGAAAAGAAATCCCTACCTCAAGATTTGAAGCTAAAGATGACGACCCAACTTGAAACTCTAATGAAATCGAAAAACAATCAATAGAAGTCTTGATCTATGCTTGCTGTTCAACCTTCTTGAAAGATTTAGGGTGAATCTTGGTTAAAAAGAAGAGAAATCAAGAGTTTGGAAGGTTGGGGTTTCAGGTTTGGAAGATGAGGGGAGAAGAGAGGGAGAAAAAGTAGAGTTTTAGAGCCAAAAATTCACTTTATAATGCCTGTTAGCGACGTAGTCGCTCGAGCGAAGGAAGCTTGGCTCGAGAGTACAAAATAAGCTCTCAGAATTTCTGAAACTTGCATAGTTCGCTCGAGCGAATAAAAGCTCGTTCGAGCGAGCATGCTTCCAGCATAGAAACACAAAATTCAAACAGGTATAACTCTCTTGTCTGGACTCCATTTAGGGTCATTCTTGTGTCCAAATTGAAGCTCCGGAAGTAAGCTTTCCAATGGTTTTAGCCTCACATCAAGATTCAAAGTATGGAGAGAGAAAATGATGAAAGAGTGAAAACTACTCAATAACAATTATTCAAATTTGAAGTTTCTGATTCAATCTCACCCAACCGCTATGGTAACACCTCAACCAAGGCTCAAATATCAACTATGAAGGTTCTCAATCAAGATAATCAAAGAGTCAAATTATAGTTTCATTATAACAGGGAGCACAGAGTGCTACATAATGTGACAATTTTTTTTTTAATTTTTAAATTAGATGATGTTTTGAAAAAATCATTTTTAAATTTAAAAATAGTAGGGGAAATTAAATTATTATTTTTAAATTTAAAACTATTTTTCTCCTAAACAAAAAATACTTTCAACACTGATTCATAATTATCTAGCCACATGGAAATCAATTTGAAGTCATGAATTTCTTATGAGTTTTTCGAATAACGAAACTGTTACTTTTGAAATTCATATGTAACACCCCGAAATAATCCAACATAGAAAATACATCAACCCATTTCCAAATCAGATAATTAACCATGGCTCAAGGGATGCCGGAAAGATACATTCACTATGTTTCCTTTATATAGTTCCAAAAGTTATACAAGAGTAATCTCACATGTGATTATACATTCATTGACAAACTAGTACATGAATTTATAGCATGTAAAATCTTTTAATCAAAACGAATAAGGCCCTCAAGGGCTTACAAGTTCCAAGGCAATAGCCCGGTTACACAAAATGGTCTCTCGGACCCATACAATTTAGCCATTGGCTTTACAAAAATTAACACAAATAAAAGGGCAATCTACTCTTCACCAAAAACACATTCACGCCCTCAGTTTGGCAGAATCACCACATCTTTACCTGCACCAAATCCCATAGAGGTGAGCACAAAGCCCAGTAGAGAATTCTTACAAAATATATACAGTTATGCAAACTCAATAAAAATGTAAATGTCAATGCCATGCCATGCCATGCTCCTTTAAAGAAATGTCATTTCATGCTCTTCTTGAAGATTTCCATTTTTCAATAAAAGCTTGCAATCTCAACACATTTCAAAACTTCCAATTTTAATCAATAGGGGCGGTAAATACGACTCAGGCAATCCCTAGGTTGGTGTTTGCAAGTAGGCTCAACAAGCACTACCAATACCCCACTTTACCGGTTGCTAACCGGAAGGGAAGTGGTACCTCCTTCGCGCGTGTTTTCGGTCTTTCACCCTGGACACTCAGGCCAACTTATCAATTCATCTTACACCTCATAACCGGACTTACCAAACGTATTTACCCCGCACATATTTCCGTTGTTCTTATTACAATATCCTTTTCTTTTATGAAGTGAATGTTTTTCAAAAATAAATTCACAATGCAAATTAATACCTTTAATGAGCATGCAATGCAGTGAATCTCCATGCCCCACAACATTCTCCAATTCAAGTAACTTGATACGATATGAAATCAACACATTTCTCATTTCCTCTCTTTAATGTTATTTCACAAAATAACTAATTGCCATAAACCCATGGCAACATCAATTTCTCATCAAGCACAATTAATAACAAGGTAGCCTTGTCAAGACTACATGTAATGTTTTCAACATTAAACCCAAAGACTTATTTTACAATTCTCACATTCTATGGTACACAACCATTCTCTACTTCCCATCAATACATGTCCAAGTGTTTAACAAATATGTAAAAATAACATCCCATTTTTTCATACATCAATTAGATTGTCATTTTGTTAAACATGTAATGAAATTACTCTCATTCCTTCTCTTGACACATGACAAATAAAGGATTTTATAGACATTTTTTCTTATTTTTCAAAATCCCCAAAATTTTAGGGTTTTTCATCAAAGACAACCCATTCCCCATTCTCTTGAAGTAATCCTACCAAAATCATCTTTCTTGAGTTTTATAGTAGGAAATCCTCATGGAAATAAAAAGTTGAGATTTAAACCCATCTTTCAAAACTCCCTCTCTCTCTTCATTTTGTGAAAAATTAAAATCAACACAACAACCTCATGGAAACTTTAAAATCAACATTCATATAGCAAAACATGTATATATGGCTCAAGAAATCCCTACCTCAAGCTTTGATGAAGAGAAGAGAGAAAACCCTAGATTCAAGATGGAAGATCCTCCACCTCTCCTACACCAAGGAAAGCCCTAGCTTTGATCACCAAGAGTAGAGGATGATTATAATCTTAAGCCCAAGAAATCACAAGAAATCAAGAGTTTGGAATGCTAGATGAGGGTTTTTAGAGAGAAGGAGGAGGAAATATGAGGTTTAGAGTGAGAAGGAGAGGCCCCAAATGTGTTACAAATTCGGCCAAAAGACATAAAAAAAACAGAGGTTCGGACTGCCAGAGTGCGGCACGTGCGGCGCCCATCCCCGCACGTGCGGCCCTCACCCCCGCACGTGCGGTGAGCTATGCCGCACCTCAGCATGCACGTGTCTTTTAGGTAGTGTGCAAAACTCTCAAGTTGAACCCTCCCACACGTGCGGCCTCACTCCCCGCACGTGGGGCTCCTCACCTCGCACGTGCAGCCCTGGCCCAGCAACCCAGAATTTTTTGCTTTGGTCCTCGGGCACTCCGGACTCAACCGCACACCCTTCGGAACAAGTGAGATTCGTCACCGAGCAAAACAAGAACAAGGACTTAAATTTTGAGAACAATTTCTGAACGTTTCAAGCCCAATCGAAAATAAAAGAAGGACGAAGAGAAGAAAGAAAGGAAAGAGAAGAAAAGAAAGGCCCGGTCGTCACACATATTTGTGGGTTATTCGGTTAAAGTATTCGATTATTCAGTTTGTGAATATTATATGGAATTCAATGACTTATGGGCTATCAAAATTTTAAAATGCTATATGATTTTTGGATTAGTGAGGGTGTTCAAGTTTTTGTTATAGCTTTTGCTCTACAAATATATTTTTTTAATCTAACATTTGTTATAAAGTATTAAGTATTTTGCAGGATTAAGCTGAATTATGATTTTTGAAATATCTTGAAGTGGCATGAAATTTTTATTTGGATTGAATTATAAAGAATGACCATTTGTTTTTTATGAAATTATTTTGCTATACTTTAAAATTGTAATACCGTATTGGTGTATTTTGTCAATGTGATTTTTATCTACTGCTAATTGCATATGTATGAGATGGTGTTAAATTTAACTATTGCTAGTTGTAGCAATCGAGAAGGTGAATGGTTAAAAAATTTGACGAAATTTAATTTTTGAGAAATCATTTCACATTTGTGAATAATTATGAGAGGACCTAAATTTTTGGTAGAGGTGATTATTTTTATAATAGTAAATCCATATTTATATAATTGAGCTCTTAGGTATTGTTTTGGATGATATTCAAGTGTGTGACCATCTTCCAAATCTATTTTAAAAGATTGTCTGGATATATTTCATCGAGGGGAAGAAGACTAAGCCCGTACAAATAGAAGAACCATGTATGAGGATACTCAACCTAGAAAACAAAGATTATGTGACCAGGTTCGATGGGAAGAACGAAACATAGTCATAACATATAGTGATTCCGATTTTGACCCGACCCTTTTTATATTTTGGACTCGGGTTTCGTGGTTTTGTATTGTTGTTCATGTCTTTTTTCCTCATTTTCCCACCGAGTTTGAGTTTTGGGGTGTCTTGGGTGTGTTTGGAACAGGTTGGTTGCTAGTTGGTTCAAACTGTTGTTGTCCAGAATTTGACCTCTTCGCTCAAGCGAACTTGTGAGCTCCCAGTATTTTTGCAGGCCTGTAAAGATATTGGGGAGGTAGTGTTCTTTGGTCGAGCGAGACTTCTTGCACTCGAGCTACAGTCTTCTGTCTGTAAAACTTCTGGGAGTGTGCATTCGGCGCTCAAGTGAAGCTTCTTGTACTTGAGGGGAACAACTTATTATGTCTGGTTGCTCAAGTGAGAACTCTTGCGCTCGAGCGAGCTGCACGTATATTAGTTCGCAGCAGCACCTTTTTACATCATTTTTTCATATCTTTTTCTCTCAAAACCCTAGATCGACCTTCTCTCTCTCTAAAACCCAATTTCTCTCTACAAATACACCTAGATCTAAGGATTTCTCTACCCTACTGTCTTTGATAAAAAGATAGAGCACTCTGGGGGCTCTCTTTTGATCCGAATAAAGCTTGGTTTCGGTATCTTTGAAGTTCCTTCATTTCTTCCTTGGTTTCCTAAGCTTGAGGTAGGGACTTTCTATACTCTTTTATGGTTCTTAACTTAGTTATTTATTGATGTGTAAGAAATGTTGGAATTTGGGATGATTTTGAACAAACCTAGGGTTTTGATTTAAAATGAAAACAGGGGTTTTCAAATGTATGCGGTAAAAAAGGTTATGGAAGTAAGTGTGAGGTTGTATATTGTGGTAAATTTGTTGATTTTGATACTTGGGGTAAATTTTGGAAGAAAATGAGAGTTTTGCCCTAAAATGTCTCAAATAGTTATTTTGTATAAATAAATGAAATTGGTATTGGAAATGTGAAATTGGATGGGTGTTTACATAAATGGTGAAGTTGGATATGTATTACCTCTCACCTATGGGAATTTTGATAATTTATCTATCAAAGAGATTGTATATCTGTTTAGAAATATCTGTTTTAGGCTATCGGTGGACGATAGCTATTATTGTTGAAGAAATTGCATGAGGATTTAGTGCATTGAAACTAATCTCTTATCTGTTGTCATTGAATATGGCTATGTCTTTCATACATTGTAAATGTATGATGTTTGGGAGAAGAAATGGGATGCACTCTATGTTTGGGAGAAGGAAGGGGTAGACTCCATTAAATTAAGTTGGCCTATGTATCAAGGGTAAAAATCCCAAAAACCGTGCGTATATATGGGTGCCGATTCCAACGGACAAATTTTTTGTAAAATGGCAAATATAAGTGTTTGTATAATGGCTGTGTTTATTAGAGACCCACTGAGTTATACCCTCAGTTTGGTTATCTGAATAAGATGGAAGTGACTCACGAATTGAGATAAAATTGATTGAGATATAAAGCTTGGCATAGTATGGTTTGGTAAAAGAGTTACAACTGGTTATTATGGGTATTGGATATGCATGTTACACTCATATCTTTATTAAGATTCATACATTGTGTTAGATTATTCCTACTAGGCTTTGGCTCACCCTATTTGGGAAAACCATTTTCAGGTGCTGGTGATATGCTTCTGCCAAGGACGTAGCTTGGGATAACTGTGGAGCTGAAGGCTCAGTTTTATTTATTTTTTGTATTCGTTTTGCACAAGCTGAGGGCTTTACTTGTATTGAGCTTTGACTCACTTTTGTGGTACCCAAGCCTTGACTTGGAAAGATGTAAGCCTTCAGGGTATATAATTATCTGTTTAATTCCTTTTCTTCTTACTGCTTGGTGACACATGCTGTAGATTCAGGATGTACTATTTATGAATGTATAACGCATGTGTCTACCATTTGTACTACCAACTTTCATGTAATGAAAGGACATTGGGCTCTGATTTATGTTGTTAATTACATATTGTCTTGATTAGTTTATTGCTTTTTTTTTTTGGAGGGGGGGCGTGACAAATTGGTATCAGAGTGTACCGGGTTTGAATACTTTGGGTATGTGGGAAGTGGTTATTACCACAATGGGTTTCCCTCGCTTGATAGAGACATTAGAATGTATGGTATGCTATGTGATAACATGCTTATATGATTATATGATTAGATGGGTATGAGATTTAGTTTCTAAGATATTGATTGGGTCTATGGGTTTCTAGAAATCCTATTAGAAGAGCACTAGATCACTGTTATTTCTAATTGGAACTCTGGCTATGCAGCAGGACAGTCATTATCTAAGAAAGAAATTCGTATGTATTTATGTGAATACGTGCTTACGTGGAGTGAATTACGATTGTTCACTGTATTAGGACGTGAGTGAGTTAGCTTTGATCACTGCTGTTTCTAATTGGAACGCTGGCTATGCCGCAGGACGGTCATTATCTAGAAAAGAAATTCGTATATATTTATGTGAATACGTGCTTACGTGGAGTGAATTACTGTTGTCCACCATATTAGGACGTGAGTGAGTTAGCTTCGGCACATTTGTAAATGTGTTAATCTCTTTGTTACCTTTATTAGGATGTCAGGACATAGTGGTGGTAGACCTAGGAAGCATGAGGTGCCTACACTGCTCGAGCGCAAAAAAGATCGTTTGAGCGAAGAATGCTACCTCCCAGTATCTCTGCAAGCCTGCAAAAGTATTGAGAGTTTCCAAAGAAGCCAAAATCTGGCAATGACAGTTCTGCAAACAAGCTACCAACCTGTTCCAAATGCAACTAAGACACTCCAATAACTAAACTCAATGAGAAATAAAGAGAAATAAGACATGAACAACTATATAAGACAATGAAACCCGAATTCAGAATATCAAATGAGTCGGGTCTAAACCAGAATCGCTATAAGCATGCTTTCTAAGTAAGAGATGAGAAAACATCTACCTTTACTTGAAGCTTTCAAACAATTTTTTTTTTTTTTTTTTTTTTTTTTGTGTGTGTTTCTGTTGTTGTTGAGGAAATGAGGTAGGAAAGGGAGAGATGTTCCAAGAACAAGCTTTGTGTTTTAACTTTGATCTTCAAAACACACTAAAAACCACTTCCAAGTCTTCTAATCACTCCTTAAAGTAAGGTTCTAAGGCTAAAAGCACAAACACACTCACATTGACAAACAAGGATCAAGCCAAGGGTTTTGTATGAGAATTCTAGAGAGAAAAGGGAGTGAAATTTAGAGAGAGAAGAGAGAGTGAGAGAAAGCCACGTTTTTGGGGATGAAGTGGCTGAAATGAGGGCTTCTCCCTCTCTAACTCAACCCCCAACAACCCTAAACTAACCATAGGTTAACCCCTAACCAAAGTTATAACTAATGGCTAAGATTGAATCTTGAAAACCCCTCAAATCCTCACCCTAGATTCAAAATCAGATTTTTCATGAAATTCATGGGGTCAGCTAATAATAATAAAACACACATATTTAACACATAAATAAAATTTTCTAGGACTGGAGAGCCATTTATCAAATTTCAAATTGGATTAGGCTCGCGTGCGCGCAAAACGAGGCCATTGATGCATTGGGATTCCCCATTCACTAAGATATCTCTAAATTAATTAGTAATATTGCACAAGCATGAGGACATCTAACACCAGATTTAGTGAGTCCATGTCTCGAATCTCGTGCCTGAGTGCACGCAAAATGAGGCACATAAATGCGCAGAAAATTAATAAACAAGTTCTAAACTAAAATGATTAGGGAAGCTCATGGACTTAATTACAATTAATTAAACTTAATTAGAACTCAATTATATTAAATTAAAGTTCATATTTTTCCTCATCGTTACAATAAAGTTTATTGCTTATAGCATCAAGATGATGCAAAAAAAAAAAAAAAAAAAAAAAAAATACTAAAAGAGCCCCGAAAATGAGAAAGACTACCTAACCAATCAAATCATCCAGGAAATCCAAAAAAATAAATAAATAAATAAAATCCAAATCCACCCTCTCTATAACCCAGCTATACAAAACTACAAAAAACCTATTCTCTGACCACAAGACAGATTGAGCCACCCCCTGAAAAATACGATGATTATATTCTAACCAAACCAACCGCATTAAACACAATGGGGCCATGGCTCAAGCCTTTCGCTGCCTCCCAATCCGACCCTCTCCCCAACTACAGAGGACCGCCTTCACCCCCCTTTTGTAAGCACAAGTGACTCTAGAAGTAGAGAAGATAAGCACCCACAAATAATAAGCCACATGGCAATGGATAAGTAAGTGATTCACAGACTTCGCATTACCATAACATATATAACACCAGCTTACTAGAATATGACGATGGCGAACAAAATTATCAATAGTTAGAATTTGATCAAAAGCTGCCGTCCATACGAAAAACGCCACCTTAGATGAAACATCTATAACCCAAACACGATGCCAAGGAAACTCCCCATTCACACCACTAGACAAAGTCCAGTAGAACAACGAAATCGAGAAAACACCTTTTGCTCCTGACACCTCCCCACTCCCCACACACACCAAGACTTCCTCCCTTACTCTGCACACCCCGTAATAATCATTCAACATCCAACATGTATAAAAATAACTAAGAAAAGGAGATAAAAAAACTAGTTGGGATGTTCCTTGAAGAAAAGTAACTAAATAAAGGGACACGAGTCCCCTCAGTGTCCCCATCTCTGACATCGCTATGACACATATTTTGGAGTGTTGGTGCTTCATAGGGTACTAGTTGTGGTGCACATGCATTGCACCATTTTTTCATCTCGATGAATTTTATAATTTCATATTGACTTTTAAGTGTAAAATTTCTATATATAATAGATTTTTCTTTTGGATATGAAACAAAAAAAATCAAAATAATACAATATTGACATACAAAAAATCAAAACAAAGAGATAGAGAGCATGAAAGTAGCCTATGAAATTTGGAGAGGCACCATGACTATCTTAAAATTTCATGCCTCATTCCATACAAGTTTGAATGAATTCATACAACTCTAAGATTCAACTCAGAATATTCATAATGGTTGAATTCACAATGAATAATTACAGCAGACCGAATGTCAAGTTTTATTGGATGCCCATAATTTAAAGAAAATAGTAATATAATATGTATACAACACTATGGAAAGAGAGAAAATTAAGAAGAAAAAGAACTATCACTTCTGTGTCTTCAAATTGTAGAGAGAGTTTGTTTTTATAGGATAAGACTCTTTATGCTTTTGTAATTGATCCATTGGTTCGGTTTGAATTCAAAACTTTTTAAATTTAAATTTAAATAGACACATATTCAATTTAAAATAGTGTCTGTTAATCAAATAACGTTTGATTTGAAACTTCAACAGCAAATTTAAAGTTTTATTTTTATTTTTTTTACAAATTGTAAATGATTTTATTTGTAATTTATATTTTTCTATAGAAATTAAAAAAAAAAACCATGTTTAAATGAACATGAATAAAAGTTTAGCATCACATTATATTGTATTTTATATTTATATATTTTGAATTTTTAAGAAAAAATAATTATTGGTGGTTATTTGGCAGTGGTGGAAATGTGGTGGCAGTGCCAAAGCAAACATGGTGGTGGTAATGAAATAATGATAGTACCTTTGGGGGAAATTATTCAATACTCCCGGAGCACCACGTGTCCATACTCCAAACCAATCACCAATTAGTTAGCCCCATGTTGTCCCCCCATTTCCAACATAAATCGTGGGCCCTTGTGTCTCTCCACCAATCAAAACCTTATGGGGCACCACGTGTCCATACTCCGGGAGTACTGAGTAATCACCCATATCTTTGGTGACAATGGCATTGGTGGTGGAGATAATGGTTGGCTTAATAATAGTGGTGGTGGTTGTGGCGGGTGTGGTTATGTCATAATGGTACACTTTGGCAGTAGTACATAAGTAACTATAAATTTAGTGAATATTAAATAAGAATGTTGCTAGTTTAAATTTTTTTAACCAAGATTTTATGATTCAATTAAAATATTAAATGATAAGAGTTATAATTATTAAATAGACTTAATTGATTTTAATGAGTTAGAAACATAAACAAATTTTAAATTTTATTTATTTATTTATATGTTATTACAATGATGCCGAAGTAATTACAACGGTAATGAAAATCAAATACAACATATAATAAATACAAATAAACTCTCAAAGTTGGAAAGCCAAAAAAAAAAAAAAAGGAAAAAGTTTAAAAAATTAAAAAATCTAGTATATATTTGATTCACCAAATACATTTTTGTGTTTAAATAAAAAATGAAATCACAACTAAATAGGCACAAACAGGAGAGTTAGTTAGATCCAAATAATCCAGACCATTCACTTCTTTTAATTGTTTTTTAGGAAAATCTTTAATAAATATGCATACCAAATATATTTTTGAATTTTTTCATGCTAAAAATAAATATAAATATATATAATATTCTCTATCAATCAAAAATAATAAATTGTAAACATTGCAAATTGCATTCATGTAGTTTGCGTTTTCCGTGAAAATAATTTTTACAAATTCAAAAATCACATTTTGATGTGTTCTAATAAGTTGGTTATTTTTAGAAAAAATCTATTATATATTTGATTCAGCAAATACATTTTTGTATTCAAATAAAAACTAAAACTAAAACTAAAAATAAAAAATGAAATCACAACTAAATAGGCACAAACAGTAGATTTAGTTAGATTCAAACAATCCAGACCATTCACTTCTTTTAATTGTTCTTTAGGAAAATCTTTAATAAATGTGTACCAAATATACTTTTGAATTTTTTAATACTAAAAATAAATATAAATATATTTAATATTTTCTGGAAATAAAAAATAATAAGTTGTAAACATTGCAAAACGACATTCATGTAGTTTGTGATTTCCATGAAAATAATTTTTACAAATTTAAAAATTACATTTTTATGTTTTCTAATAAGTTGGTTATTTTTAGAAAATTTTCTCTAAATCAAAATTTTAAAAAAAAATCGGAAAATAAATTTATTTGTCTTTAGAAAAATGAAAACAAAAAATGAAATCACAATAAATAAGCACAAACTGTGGATATTTTTTTTTTATCGACAAAAGTCAGTTGTTAGTTATTAGATTAACATCTATAAAAGTTAACCTTCCTACCCTTGCAACCAAGTGATTTCCTCCTTATTCAACTTCCCCTTAGGGAGAATTGAATCCATGACTTCTCTCTTAGGACTAAGCCCTTAAAAAAGTTATGGTGGCCCAACTAAGTTAGTCCTTGGTGGTTAAATCCAAACAATCCATGATATGCACTTTTTGTAGTTGTTCTTTAGGAAAATCATTAATTTGTATGTTTAGGAGAATTGATGAAGTTTGCTTATGATGGTTTAGAATATATTCGTTGTTATTCTTGATTATAGATATCAAAATGACTTTATTTCTAAAATATAATTCGGCCTCATATGTAAAAGCAGTACTTCTTGTCTCTTTCTGTATTCTGTTTGTGATATATTTTCTTTTCTAATGTTTTCTTTTAATTATTATACTATGGTGTTCGTCTTTTATAAATTCAACAATGTTTTATTTATTATAAATTGTTTATCCAACATCAACTCTTGAAAATTTCACACTTGTTAACAGAAAATGCTAGGCATCATGAAAAATGCTTCATGAAAATGATCATGAACAAATCTCGATCGTTGGACTTGTCCAACTAGAATGACATTTTCAGAATATGTCACTTCAAAGGCTGAATTTGTGGTTCATTCGAGTAATGTGGTGCGGGAAATACTAATTTAAGGAATGTGTTACATGATGTCTATTGTGGAAATCTTAGAATACGTCATTTATTTTCTGTCTCAATTTTTGCTACTTACTTCGAATGTTTCCTTTTTTCTTGTTGGTAATATATTTCTTTTTGATAATTAATTATCTCTAAATGTTAATAATACAAGCATTAATTTAGAAAATCCAGTTATTGATGTCATCACTCCCATTTCCCCTCATTGGTTATACATCATCTTCTCATGGTTCCAAAGATGTTTTATTGTGTGAATGCGCTCCAGTTACTGGTTACTTAAGATTGGAATGCTAGGTTAAATTGGTCCCATCTGCAGTAATTCTTGAGAGACTGCATAACAAAATTTAGATTTGTTTTCACCAGTAAGTGAAATGTCGTTGAATTTTGACTCTTTAGTTCCCTCTCTCTTTCTCTCTTTTAGGGGTGAGCATGGTCTGAATTGGGCCAGATTAGGATAAAACCAAGTCCAATTCGTTAGTCACGTTTTTTGAAAAATTAGAACCAATCTAATCCGTTTAAATTGTGGAATCAATCCGAACTAATCCATTTAAATACGGATTGGATCGGTTTAGGACTACAGATTCACATAATTAAATAACAAAAAAAAAGAAAGAAACATTTTAATTTCATAAAAACATAAACATAGCATCATATTGGTTCCATAATACAACATATCTTTCATCAATAGTGACATATTATTTTAGAATTTAAACAACCATAAGAAAACTGGTTCCATTATAAGTATTTAGGTCATTACAAATTAAAACTAAAAACTAACAAACAAAAGCAATAAAAAAAAGATACTATGCGGGTTTAGGTTTGGGTTTAGGTTTTATATGGAATAAGAAAAGATACTATGTGGGAGAGTGTATAATATAAATATAGGCTATTTGTATATAGTTCGGATCGGTTCCAATTTGAAACTGTGAGGTTCAATCCTGAACCAATCCGTGGACTACGAAATTTTGATTTTTCAATCTAGAACTGAACCACGAATTCAAAAAGCCAATCTAAACCTATCAGATTGGACCGAATCAGATCGGATTACGGATATTACAAATTTCTTACTCAGCCCTACTCTTTTTGATACTTTACATTACATGGACTTAGGTACGAGTGTCAGTTGCCGATATGTATCTAAAGGTTAAATTCGGCAAATCTCTAAATGAGGAAACGACTATGTGGATCCGGCTGAATATAGATATGTCAAAAAAAATATTATATATTTTTCTAATAAAGTTACAATAATTTATGGCTTAAAATGATTACATATTTTTATGATAATGCTACACATTTGTAGTTAAAAAATATTGAATAAAAAAAATATTTAACATTATTAAAAAAAAGGTCATTTTATTGATAAATCTTATTTAGAAGTGTTCTAACCCAAGAAGTTTATGAAGAAATTTTTTAACCCACTTAGTCCCATGTATTTATACTTTTATTCTATAAAGTCCTTTTTCTTGATTTATATTATTTTCTTAGACTCTTATACCCTTATATTTAATATTGATATTTAATGTTGATATTTAATGTTGGGGGAGGAGAGAGAAGGAAATTGATCAAGGTATAAAAAATTTCATATACAAATTAATAATATTGATGTTATTATTTTATATTATTATATAATGTGAATATATTTTTAATTGACAACACATCAAAAATACATTAAAAATAATGTGAACATTCTCTCTCATCTAATGTGAATATATTTTTAATTAACAACACATTAAAAATGATGTGAACATTCTCTCTCATCTAATGTGAACGTTCACAACACCTTTCCGAAAAATTTTCTTATCTAATGTAGTGATGTGAACATTCACAACATGTGAACCTTCTTTTTTTTAATTGACAACACATTAAAATAACGTTCATTATATTTTTAATTGACAACACATTCTTAATCACAACATGTAGTGATATAAATATTCACAACATGTGAACATTCTCTCTCATCTAACATAGTGATGTGAACGTTCACATTCGTATGTTTTAATATGAATATTCACATCATATAATTAACAACACAATGACAAAAATTCATTTCAAATTAATGTGAATATAACGATGTGAATATTCATTTCAATTACATGATGTGAATATTCACATCATGTACTTGACAACACAATGACAAAAATTCATTTCAAATTAATATGTATATAATGATAGTCAACATCTTAATGCATGAGAACTACCAAAACATAATGACAATCAACATTAATAGTGGTAGGAGAGATTGATGGTGTTTTGGTCTTCTTACCTTAAATAGGACCTAATAGAATAGTCAAAAACAATATGAGTTAAATGGAATAAAACTCTTAGAAAGAAGATTTATCAAAAAAAAAAAAAAAAAACTCTCTTAAAAAAATGAGTAATTTATTTTTCATGGATATTAGTTAAATTCCATCTCCTTAATTAGTATTAGGCCAAAACATGTGAAGCTCATGTAAAAGCCAGCCAGCCCAATAGCATTATTTATTACAAGGCCCATTTTATTAACAGAGCAAAGTGTATCCTAAATAAGCCCAAATGCAGCAAACTATTACAGAAGACGGAGATGACGAACGGCGACGATGATGAGGTCTCCTGGTGATTGGGTTTAATTTATCTATTTTTGTGGTTTGTTCAGAGTTTCAAAGATGGCGTCTCTTTTGTCTTGCTTTTGGTTTTGTTTTATTGCTGTTGGCACCAGTGGCCAGCAGCAGTTCAATGGCTATTGGAGTTTTTCTTGTCATTATTATCCTTCTTTTTCAGGTATTTGGATTTGATGTGCATTATATAGTAGTCTCTTTTTTTTTTAAAGAAAAAAAAAAAATCTGTTGCCTTTTATTTTGCTCTGTATTCTCATGTGGTGCCTACTATTCTTTGTAAGGTTTCAACTTCTATCACATAACAAAAATCAATGTTGTTGGCCTGTTTAGTTGTACAGAAATCTTGAATTAAATAGGGCTCAGATTTTTGTCCTTCTCCAGCTTTAGAATTAAATGATGAAGAGGATGGAAAAGTCTTCTTGTCTTTGTATTGCATAATTTAGAGCGGCACTTCTTGAAGATACAATGAGTAATAGTTGTTTAACTTTGACCAATTAATGTTCCTGTAAGGAGGGATCTGATCTGGGTCCACGGTGCCAAAACGAAGAGAGGAAGGACAAGAGTGGCATAGGATGGGAATTATCAAAAACAAATTACATGATTGCTTCAGACTTAATTAAGAATATGGATTGGAATAGAGTGGATGGGAGAAAACAAATTCATATACCTGAAGCCAGTTATTTGGGGCTAATTGATGTAGAACAACCGGAAAAGAAGAATAGTAATAGCGAAGACAGAGAATAAACTACACAGAAAACAAAACAAACCTTAAAATACTCAAAAACAACTCTCAATTTTCAATTGTAACGCCCTCAAAATAACAACAATAAACCCATCTAATAAGACATACATTTACATGTAAACTAACCACATCCTTTCATTCATTAGAGTTCCATTACATAAGTATTACATGTTAACCTCATAACAAAATGCCCTACGGGCTTACAGCTTTCCAAGTTAACACTTGGTTACAACAAAGAGTTCTAACTCGTTTACACATTAAGCCCTTGGCTTGAAATTACATGTAATACATCAAAAGTAAAACAACAAAACTATGCCCGCCACTAGCCTCCCAGCTATGTCCTTGGAGGTGGCATGCTTCCTGTACCTGAAAATGATATTCCCATATAGGGTGAGCCACAGCCCAGTAGAAATACACTAAACCAACCATGGACAATGACTAAAACATTAGCAATTGATAGTTGGTCTACACTGATACAATCACATAAATTACATATTTATGTCAACGACTTACAAGTCCCAATTACTTTTCATTTTCCCTTTTTAACAGATAAGCATGCTAGCTCTATCATCATTTCCACAGATATGTATAAAAACTATATCTCACATTCAGATAAGCATAAAAGCTATATCCACATTCTACAACAGATATGTATATCAACAATATCCACAGATAAGCATACAAGCTGTATCCACACTTCACAACAGATATGTATATCAACAATATCCACAGATAAGCATACAAGCTGTATCCACACTTCACAAAGATAAGCATATGAGCTCTATCTTCACTTCTCTAGACAAGCATATGAGCTCTGTCTACGGAGTACATCCCCTATCTCCTCCAAATACCTATCCGGTTTAGAGGTCCATCCCCTATCTTCCCCTAAACCGCGGAGTACATCCCCTATCTCCTCCTCTACACACAACGTATATAAACACATTGGTTCTATATACAATCACACAATACAAACAATTAATGTATTCTAGCAACTGTCAAGTTTCATAACACATTCCATTGATTAGTTACAGTTTGCCTAATCAACATACATTGTCTACAACAATCACGACTATCCTCCACCGATAGCCCAAGGCAGTTATTTCTAAAACAGAAAATAAATGCACAAATGGATATTCAATCAACATTTCATTTCCTCATTTCTCATCAATTAATTATCCCAATTAATTAAACAATGTAATTAGGCCATTTTCCATAATTACCATTTCAACCCTTAGGTCCCATTTTCATCAATGATTCAACAATCATTCCATTTTTCTATGCCAAACATGCATCTAGGTTTATTATGAATAAAACCCCAACCTTTGTAAAATTACACAAAAGCCCCAAACCTTTACAAGATTACCAAACCAAGCCCAACATCTCAAAATACCAAAATTTAAAGACAAAACCCATAGAGAGGAGTAGGTTATCCCTACCTCAAATTCGGAGCTCCAAGGGAGAAGAAGACAAAACTCAACGTGCTCCAAAACCCGAGATTTTCAGATTAAAATGAAGCCCTCGACGATCAACAACTTTTTTGTAAAGGCCAAAGGTGAGTAAATCACTCCTACTAGATCAAAACCTAGAGAGAAGGTAGTATCTAGAGTGAGAGGCTCAACAATGGTGATTTTGGAAAAGTAAGAGAGAGAAGAGAAAGCAAAAAGTGATTTGAAAAGTCACAATTTCGGGACTTTAACCCAGGTCTCCGCTCGAGCGTAAAACACCCCGCTCGAGCGGCCACTCACAGACTTCCGCTCGAGCGCAGAATGCACTCGCCCAGCACTTTTGCAGAACCAGGCCTACGCTCGAGCTCCCAACCCTACGCTCGAGCTCACAACACTGCACAACAAGATACTGGATGGATGTATTCCCCGCTCGAGCGCCAACACCTCAGCTCGAGCGGACAGGCCAAAAATCTGGGCAACTAGTTTTGGTTTCTAAACTCAACCAACCTGAAACAAACCTGCCCAACACATCCCATAACTCAAATACTAAGTAAAAAGGATGCAAACAAGATGATAGACAACTACCAATATCCACGGACACATGTCCGGATCAGGGTATAACAAGGGTAAACCCGGGATCGCTATATCAATTATCATTCAACGCTGAATAATCCGGGCCATTTCGCTAAATAAGCCAAAATAATAAAGGAATTCCCAAACTAAGCCTAGTTTTGAAAGATTTCCCAGAATAAGCTAACTCGCGGTTCACAATCGCGAGTTTAAGATTTTTGCACCACCGTCGTCTGAAACCTGTAAAGGTTGAAACTCGCTGTTAGGAAAAGCGAGTTTGATTAAGAACTCGCTGTTAGAAAACGCGAGTTTTATTAAGCTTGTTTTGAAATCGCTGTTTACAAGCATGATTTCATGCTGAAATCGCCTTTACAAAACGCGAGTTCATCAAAAAATAGAATTCTTCTGAAATCGCTGTTCATAACCACGAGTTTAGACCAAATATTTTTTCTTTAAGTGAAATCGTGGTTCACAACCACGATTTTAGAACTTCTATATAAACCCTCCCAGTCCCGTGTTTTCCATTCACGATTTCATTTCTCTCGCTGCTGTCTCTCTCTCGCTCTGTACTCTCTGTTCTCTCTCGCTCTTCACTCTCTGTTCTCTCTCGCTCTTCACTCTCTGTTCTCTCTCTCTGGAGCTCGCTGCTCTCTCTCTCTCTCTGGAGCTCTTTGATTGATTCAGTACTGTCTCTCTCTCTCGTTGGTATGGCTTCTATCATCTACTTTACTGTGAATAAATTAGGATTAGAGTTTAAATTTGTGAATATATTTATGTTTGTGAAAATGTGAATAAATTAGGGTTAGGGTTCTTGAATGTGGGGTTAGGGTTAGGGTTTATATTTGTGAATAAATTAGGGTTAGGGTTCATGAATGTGGGGTTAGGTTTAGGGTTTATGTTCGTGAATAAAATGTTGTGAAATCAGAAATAATAAATTTTTGTTCAATGTGTGAAATTTATTGAAATCAGAAATTTATTGAAATCAGAAATAAAATGTGTGAAATTTTTGTTCAGAAATAATAAAGTTTAGGGTTTACGGTTTATATTTGTGAAATTTTTGTTCAATGTGTGAAATAATAAATTTGTTGAATTTGTTTATGGTTTATAATAAATTAGGGTTACGGTTTATAATAAATCAGAAATAATGAATTTATTACGGTTTATAATAAATTAGGGTTACGGTTTATATTTGTGAAATAATAAATTGGGGTTAGGGTTAGATAATTTGTTGAATGTGTTGAATTTTAATTATAGGTAATTTGTTGAATTTGTTTAATTATGGATAATTTGTTGAAAGGTTTGTGGAGAGGAATAAGGCTAGAATTAGAATTCATTTGTGGTGGGTTTTGGCTATGAAAGGTTTGTTAGGTTTTAGGGTTCTAAGATGAAGAAAGAATCCAATTTTTGGAGAGGAATAAGGCTAGAATTAGAATTCATTTCTAGAAGGCAGGTTGCTGGATCCTCTGGACAGCTGCTGTTTTGGGATGTTTTATGTGTTAGTAATTAAAAGGGCCAAAAGTATGGGAATAGATTAAGGTTGATTGTTAATCAAGACATAATGTTTTGGAGTCTGAAAATGGGACTTTTTACGGCTCTGACAGTACCCCAGCAACAGTAATTTTAACTAAGAAAAGACAAAAATTTACAAATTCTACCTAAACTTCCATAAGAATTACCCCTAAGGTAGGTCTTTTTTTTTTAAAAAGGTTTGACCCCTAAAGTTTCAAAAGCTTCACACAAATTCTCAAACTCTCAATTCTAATGAATAACAAGATTATACAAGTATATATAGGTTGGTGGACTCTCCTAACTCTATTAGTACTTTTTTTATAGTAAAATTTTTCCAGTAAGTGACCTAACCGATTTTCATTTGATTCGGCCCTTATACCCAGGCGTGAGCCATGATTTGAACCAACCTGTTTAGCCCGAAACCCAAATCATGTTTTAATCCTACCTATGACTGTTAAGATAACTAAAGTGGCTGACCCATTTTCCCAGATTGATATACCTCCTAATTCTACAAGAACTATGACTAAAATTAATAAACTAAAAACTTTGACTAACTAAAAATATTCTACACCTAATAAAGACATCATATATAAGACCCAATAACAATATTCACCAATAATACAACCCATGGACTCATTCTAAAACCCACATCCAGCAAAACAAATTATTAACCAAACTCTCTTTTTTTGTAAGTAATATTACCAAACTATCCTGGACTCTTAAAACATAATAAAACACAAATCAATCCAACAACATTCAAACTCAAAAAAGTCCATACAAATAAGACTCAAGCTAGTAAGCATGGACACTCCAATATAGGTACCGTGTCCAACACATGTTAGACACCGACAAGAAACAAGCATGCCACCTAGCGTACCAGTTTTTCTCATTGCTTTTTTTTTTTTTTTTGGTAAGTAAAAAGAAAAAGAGGGGAAATAAAAATACATCCAAATACATCAATGCCTTTCATATCTCGGTACCCTAAAATTATCTTCATATGCATAGCAGATAAAAATACTTGAATCTGTTGAATGTGAAATCTTTTGCTATAGATAATTTATTGTTGAATTTGTTGAATGTGTTTAATTATAGATAATATGTTGAATTTTAATTATAGATAATCTGTTCAATGTGAAATCTTAAATTTTAAATTAGGGTTAGGGTTAGGGTTAGGGTTAGGGTTTATATTTGTGAAATCTGTTTAGAAATCTGTTGAATGTGAATGTTGAATGGTTTATATTTATCTTAAATCTGTTTATAATTGTGAAATTTGTTGAATGTGAAATCAGATTTGTATTGAATGTGAAATCAGATTTCTGTTCAATGTGAAATCTGTTGAATGTTGCATCTGTTTAGCAAAATTTAAATATTATGTTTGAAATAAGAAAATGAGGGTTATGGTTTTCTATTGAATGTGAAATCAGAAATGAGGGTTTTTGTTTTCAATTAGGGTTTTGAATTGATGAATGTGAAATCATTTTTCAATTAACGGTTTTAAATTGTGAAATCAAAAATGAGGGTTATGTCAGAAATTAGGGGTTAAGAAATTTATGATAAGTTAAAATTTATAAATAATGTTATATAATTTTTTTTAGGAACAAATAATATTTTTTTAGGAATAAATAATGTAAAAATTATTATTAATTAGGTGATGTGGAGTAGTAATAACTTAAAATTAATAAAGTAACAAAAATAATTTTGTTCAAACTTTCAATTTTTTAAGTAAGAATAAGAAATTGAAAAGTAAGGAACAAAATTTGTGATAAGAAATTGCTATGGAAGTTTTCTCATCATTTTGGCCAGGAAAGATAGGGATATGGCAAAATAGAAAAGTCAGATAATTGAAGTGTAGGCCTGCTTAATATTTTCTATGGGTGACCCTTTAAGTAGTACACTAAAATTTTATTAACAAATTATAAATCTAACTACTTAGAATTTGACCCAAAAATAAAAAATAAAAGAAAACCTTACTATTATATGACAAACAGCTGGAATGTGTTAGTGTTGAGTTAATTTTGACACAAACTCGAAATAACATGACACAATTACGACCTAACACTACACGATGCCCACCCTAGTTACAACTTATTTAGCTGACAATAAATATTAAAAAAAAAATCCATCCATATTTGGCAAATGCTAAAAAATAAAATTTTTTGAAATTTTATTTTTAGTGAATCTTTAAAAAAAAATTATTTTCAAGTGCTTCTAATCTAGAAAGATTTAAATTTTTGAAAAAAAAAAAAAACCTGTATATAAATCAAAGAAAAACTAAAATCAACAAAGAAAAAATGAACACCTATTTGTGAAAATTTAACTTGACTTGAAAACATGTATATAAATTCGTTTTGAAAACATGTTGTTCATAATTTCTAATGTCGGCATGAATTATTTTACCATTTTGTTTTCTTCTCATCGGCTTGGATCTAAATTTGTTATTTTAGGCGATTGGAATTACAAAGTTGTGAATTCAGTTTCTCCAAAAGAGGGTTTTTTTTTTTTTCATGCAATATATTATCTTTCTACTTGCATACATGCATGTAACTAACTATATATTCTAGCAGTCAATCGTGAGTGTCAAATTTGAAACACAGAAGTAGGAAATGGAAAGGGATATCATGGTTCACAATCAAATTAAAAACAAACAGCTTTAATGAATAGGAAAACATGGTAGTACCTTTACTTCAAACAAGCTCCACTTAGTTCTTAACATGTCATCTTGCTCCATGTTGGTACCTAACCTCATTCGATATGTTCTTCTGATGACGCATTTTCACTCTAAAAATTCTCGCAAGCCATTCTTCTTTCCTTTGAATGATGCAACTTCCTATCACCAAACCAAATACTGCTCCACTTCCATATCCCATCAACACTGCTTCCCAACCAAAGCCATCAAATTTGAACTTAAAATTGTGACTAAATGAGGATGGTAAAGTTGGTGATTCCGCTATCTGGACATTCCCACAATTCATTGACAATGGAAACCCGCACAAGCCTAGATTTCCCTCATATGAAGTCTTTGAAAATGTTTCAAACTGCTGGCCTCGTGGTATAATCCCAGTTAAATTATTTTGCTTGACATCAAAAACTTCAAGGAATGTCAAGCTTGTTAGTTGTTGAGGTATCTCACCAGAGAGCTTATTTTGGGATAGATCCAAGGACTCAAGCTCAGTTAGATTCACCAAGGACAATGGAATCGAACCTGTGAAGCCATTTCTAGAAAAATTTAGGACAGGGAGGGCTTTGAGTCTTCCAATAGATATGGGAATCTTTCCATCAAACTTGTTGTGTGAGAAATCAACAGCTTTGAAGATGGTGATGATCCTTACGAGTGTCATTTCCAGTCATTTATTCATTATGGTTACCGAATAATAACGATAACCATTACCATAACTAGTGCCCATATAATTTAAGGAGGATTTGTCTTCATCATCCATCATCATTGAATGCATGCTCTCAAAGTATTCTGATGGCAAAGTGCCTGTAAATTCATTGTGAGACATGTCAATGATATGTAAATTGGTGAAGGCTAATCTCTTCCTTGGTTGCTCTATGGTACCATGGAATTTATTATCTTGCAAGACAATAATCTTCAATTGGGGCAGGTTCTCCAACCAAAATGGAAAAGCATCTTCTATGAAATTATGACCCACATTAAAAATTTCTAGGTTCGTGCAATTCGCCAATGATCTTGGAAGCACCCCTTGCAATCCATTGTGGCTAATGTCAAGTTCCCGTAACATGCTTGCGTATCCAAATATTTGAGGGATGCTACCATGGAAATTGTTTCTTTGCAAATTTATTAACAAAGTTAAATTTCCAATTAAGTTCCCCAAACAGGTAGGGATTAATCCGAAAAATTGGTTATTGGACAGATCGAGATATGTAAGAGAATGAAGATTGCAGAGTGGATTGAGTTCTTCATTTAGGTGGTTGTTCAAAAGGTCTAGCTTGTCCAACAATGCCATTCGGGTTTTCAGAAATTCAGGAATTTTATTTATGTTGCAAGACGACAATCGTAATAGCCCAATGTTTCGGAAAGAGGAGGGAGTGGAGTTGGTGGTGGTCAATGATAGACCACTGTTTGAAAGATCCAAAGAATCCAAATATTCAAGCTTAAATTATTTGACGAAAGATCAAGAGAGGTAAGGTTCACAAGATGAAACAAGGAAGGAGGTATTGTCCCATTGATTGAGTTACTGCCTAATATTAGAGACTGTAGATTTGGAAGGCCAGTTATTGATGATGGAATGGGACCTGTTAGTTGATTGTTTGAGAAATCTATAAAACAAAGTTGCGGGAAGTTGGTAAAAAGTTGAGGAATTGGGCCTTCAAAATTGTTGTATGAAAGATCAAGCCAAATTAATCGCGTGAGGTTTGTAAGCGATCTCGGAATCGTACCAGAGAAATTGCAGTGATTGAGGTCTAACAGCTCCAAGTTTTTAAGATGGCCGATTGAAGATGGGAATTGACCATTGATCAATTTATTCCAGCTAAGATCAAGCGAAATTAATCGCGTGAGGTTTGTAAGCGATCTCGGAATGGTACCAAAGATATTGCAGTCAAAGAGGAATAGCTCCTCCAAGTACTCAAGTTGGCCGATGGAATTAGGTAGCTCTCCGGTGAAATCTATTTCAGAGAGACCCAACGACCTAAGGTGCCTAAGATGCCGGACAGTTCCATTAATAAAACTTGGAAGTTTACCTGTGAGTTCTGTGTTACCGCCTAACTACAGGTCCTGCAATTTCTGTAAGTGGAAAATGCTATTGGAGTTATTCCCTTGCCAGACTTGTTCTTCTGATGATTGTATTGGGCCAGAAAGACGGGAGCAATAGAGGTGAAGATGGGTCAAATTTGTGAAACGGCCAAATGAAGGTAAAATTTGAGAGTGATTGAAGTTGTTTCCAGAAAGGTCGAGGTCTTGAAGGTGAACAAGATTGAAGAGGCTGCTGTTTGGATGGATGGTACCATATAGGCAGTTACAATGGAGGTCGAGGCCAATGACATGAGAAGTGGTGTTATCACATGTGACCCCATCCCATGCACAACAATCTGTACCCTCTTTCCAACTATCAGTATTATGTGAACCAGAAGTTCTGTAGCAACCAACAGAAACAGAGCAATTGAAGGAAAAGGATTGCTTAAATTGGAGCAAAGCAGTGCTCTCGTCATTATGGCAAAGATGTGCAGAAGAAGAAGAGAAGCAGAAAATTAGGGAATACAGGATACATATTGTGAGTTGATAATTGGATAGTAAGAAACCCATTCTTACACCAGTATTGGGTGGGGTGGTAGAGAGGGAATTGGATATGATGCTTCTTCTATATGCACTCTCCTATTTATAACTTAATAAATAATTCAATAATCAAAAAATATAAACTGAAAATTGTCATTGTATATTCTCAAAAAATACTTTTCAGAAAATTCTACTTTCTGTTTTTTGTGTTTTTTTGTTTTTACTAATTTTTTTTAATATTTTAAGCAATTTTTTTTTACTTTTTAGACATAGCTAACATAAATATACCTAAAAAGTAAAAAATTTATAAAAAAAAAAAAACCTTTTAAAAATTCACTAAATACCAAAAATACAAACAAAAAAAAAAAACGAGAATTCAGTACATTTTTTGTATTTTTATGCATTTTTAATTTTTTTAAAAATTTTTTTTCACAATTTTTTTACTTTTTAGATATATTTAAGTAAGGTGCATCTAAAAAAGTAAAAAAAAATGTTTAAAATTTTAAAAATATTCACTAAAAACAAAAAAAACACGAAAATCAAAAAACTCAGTTTTCAAAAAATTTAATCCAAAAAACTCAAACCAAACACATTGATTTTTTTTTTTTTTGAGAACGATAGTCTCAGATATTATCATTGTATTAATTTAATGGACTCCATCACTTGGTCAATTTTATTACTAATATAAAGATAATATATAAGATGATAAATTACTTTTAGTAAATAAATCTAATTAGTATTTAGCAAAGTATTATTAAAAGTAATGAGTCCCAACATTGGCTCATTTTTATTACTAATAATATAATGCTAACATTTGAGGTGATGTAGAATTTTTAGTAAATAAATGTAATTATCATTATATTATGAATAAAATTGTATTTGAATCATGAATTGGTAAAGGAATTTGAAAAAGAAAGACAAATATAAATAAAATATAAGCTAAATTTTTTATCCACTTTCTCACATTTTCGTTTTCTTTTTCAAATCACTATATAAATTCATAATCAAATATGATTTAAAAAGATATTTTTTTAAAAAAAAATTTATAAATGATTTGACCATTTTCCAAACAATGCCTGAATAAAGGACCCACAATATTATTCTTATTTGGTGCTTTATGTCAATAGCAAGCTTGACTAAATAAAAAAATTGGTGTTGATTCTTTGGTACTATGGGCTTCGGATCTCTTGTATCTATTTTTTTGTACCCATCTTCTGTCTCATTCGTCTCAGGTTGCCATGTCGTCAATAAATGGGATTGAAGATGGGTATAGGAAATGAGTACAGGTGATCCAAAACCGGTACTTTGAACTTAAAATTATTAGATTGTCCTATTTATATCCCTACATTTTTTTTTTCTTTCATTAATTATGTCAGTATACTAACATTAGAGAGTGAAATGACTAACTAAGGCCCTATTTGATTAACATATATAATGTCTTGTTTGCCTTTAGCGATGAAAGGTAGGATTAGATTAGTAGTAAGAAAATGTTATAAAATTATTTTTATTTTGAAAAATTGTGAAATGAAGAAATAATCTAATGCATAAAAAATACTTAATAGTTTAATATACTATTAAGGGTTTTAAATATTTCAAGTCCTAGTAAATCATTCTTACTCATCATGAGTGATTCCTCATTTTCCATTTATTTTGTATAGGATTTTTTGATTTTCTAAAATTAGTAGATTTAATATTATTACCCATAATAACACATTGGCAAAATGATACTTTGGATCAGATTTCTTAACAGATTGGGCCTTCTTCAGACAAAAAAATAATAAACTATATAAGCTTTAACTATATTATTAAAAACAAAAATGATATAAAAACTTAATTTTTATAGATAAAACTAAAAAATAATATAATATGATATTTTTTTCTAATTGTAAACCACCATTAGGTGTTTTTGCTTGAAGCAAAAGGACTACAAAATGACATCATCATTTCGTATGAATTCTTTCTACAAAAATTATATAAATATATATATATATATATAACATTATTCTTTGTGAAAATCTTTCAAAATATTGTACATCATTATTGAAGAAAGGGACGGACAGATGAGTAATGAGAGAATTTAAGAAGGAAGTTTCTTATAAGATGTTTCATTGGTGCAAACCCTCCCTTCTCAATCAATATAATAAATAAATTAATTGGATTGGATTCTCTCAAGTTGGTCATTCAACTTAAGAGAATATATAATTAGGCTTAGTAAGCTCATTTTGGAGTCAACCTCAGTAATCTAAACTGTTCACTTTTTAGAATTTGTTAAGTAGAATATTAATGTAAAAAATCAAGATCATTGAATATCGGTAACTATATGTTTTAATCACATTTGTTTTAAAAAAAAAATGAACGATAAATATATATTCAAGAATAACATCTACTTTTTTTGTAATATAAATGTTATTCAAACATATAATTATTGATTTACAATCACCTTAATATTTTATATGAATTTTCTGTTCAATGAATCACTACAAGGATTTACACATTTGGCGACCACTTTTGCCGACCAAAAAAATTTTGGTTGCAAAAAAATGGCATTTAGCGACCAAATATTAATTAGTCACGAATGATCATTATTTTTGGCGACCAAATATTATTGGTCGCAAAAGAATATATTTTGGCGACCAAAAAATAAGTTGGTCGTAGAAAGTGGTATGCTTTTGCCGACCAACTATAAATTTGGTCGCGAAAGGTCACATTTTTTTTGGCGACCAAAATTTTGGTCGCCAAAAACTTATTTTCAGCAACCAAAAAAAATTAGTCGCCAAATTAGTACTTTTAGCGACTAATATTTTAGTCGCCGTTGATTGAGATTTGGCAACTAAAAAAATTTGTCGGCAAAGGGTACATTTTCTGCGACTAATCTGATATTTTGGTCGCCAAAAATTTGGGAGGGAATTTTGAAACGTGGGGCGGGTATTTTGGTCACACTTTCTCATTTTCTCCTCTTTCATCTCTCTTTGAAATAGGTGCGAGACAAGCGAACAAACAACACCGAACCACTCTCTCTCTCGTGTCTTTGCGTTCGATTCGAACCCTAGGCACATTGAATCAATCATTCGGAGTCTCTCTTGGATCTACATGGTGATCACCTCCCCCTTTCTCTTCTCTCACGCCTCACGCCTCTGTGTCTCTTCTCTCTCACGCCTCACGCTGCCCTCCTCTCTGTTACTGGAGCATCACCGCAAGGGTTAGACGAGCACACCGTAAGGGTTAGCACTACCATCGCTTTGTCTCGGGTAGGTATGTCCTTTATTTCACCCTCTCTCTCTTTCTCTCTGTGTGTGTGGGTGTGTGTCTCTGTCTTCCTCTCTATGTCTCCTTCGATTTGGGGCTAATTATTTTCTTCATTTTGCTCACTATTTGAAGAAAATTAAAGAAAATTAAAGAAAATCAGAGAAGAACTTGAATGTATTTGCAATCTGATGCTTGAATGGATAATGATGCTTGACCGAAGCATGAACTCTTAGATATTGCATCTCGTCTATAGCATATAGTTAGTTATATTCAGTAATGGCAATGTAGAGATTTGGAACAATACAGGCCAAACCCGCTGGTTTTCCCCTTTTGTTCCAATCCAATACCAATTTAGGTTTAAATATTTCCCCAAAATGATGCATTGGCATGGGGTGGGATTGGATGAGATAATGAAATAAGTATTGTTCTGTACCTAATATGGAGACAAACATATATAATTAATATCAGGCAAATAAATGAGGATAAAATAAACTTGCACCTGGTTATGTAAGGCTCAAACATATCCCAAGGGCTGGAGGATGAAACAATTGACTCATTCTGTTGTCGTCTCTACTCATACAACCATTTTTTCTGTTACTCTCAAGATTTTTCAGGTAAGGACTGCTGTCTTTTTTAATTTTTTAATTTTTATTATTGAATTGCCCCCCAGTGCCAAAGTTGTGTGGTATAAACTGGATTACTATGTCTGAGTTGGAATATTAATTGAGAACATATAAGTTTGATAGTAATCCAGCAAAACAGAATATTTCATTCTAGGTAATTTGTGTTAACAACATGGTTTCTTTCACATGCTCTAACCTTTAAACTGTAATTTGCGTGAGCCTGTGGAAAGCCTTCGACCAGATATGTCTTCATTCCTAAATGGTTTAATTTTAGTCTGTACTGTGATTACGTAATTATTCCTTTAATTTGATTCTCATTACCTGCTTTGTCTTCTCTGTTTTTTAATCTTTGGCAGTTTATATTTGATGCTGCTGCAAAGTTCTGTGTTGATATTGCAACTCATCAGCATGGATGTTGTGTTCTGAATCGATGCATTGATAAGTCAGTTGGGAAATATCAGGAAAAGTTGGTTGCAGCAATTGCTGCTTATGGGCTTCTTCTTGCTCAAGATGCTTTTGGGTAATTTTTTTTGAAAAGTTTGGATGATATCTTTGATTGAATATTTTTTATGTACTATGTATGCATGCTTATGGCTGTATTTTGATAGAATGATCCACATAGAAATATATCCAACAAATGAGTATTTTTGCTCACTAAAAAGTAATCATTTTCATGCTGTGATACGGTTTGTTTGCATTCTTGTTAGGAATTATTGATTTCTCTGTAATTCTATTTTGTTACTCAAAATCTTGCTTTTGAATATCACTGCATTTAGTAATATGGTAACGGAAAAAAAAAAAAAAAAACAAAGCACTGCCTTAACATCTTTGTCTCCTTCAAGTTGATCATTAATGTGAGAGGTTCCTTCTGGTTAGAGAATCATGCTAAAGTGGCTCTCCCATCAATAGCTTGCTCAACCTACCAATCACTAGATACATAAATTGTTGACTGTTGTGTTTTATCATCAGATGTGGAGATTATTCTTCGTAATTGTTCTTTAAACTGTAATTGCTAAACAATGCTTCATCTTGAAAACCCTGGGCAGACTTTTCGTGCTCCACTGGCCTTCTTACTTAGCATTAGCTCATTTCATTGTGACTAGTTCATCCTTTGTAGTTTGTACTTACCTAGGCCATGATTTATGTTACATTGCTAAAAAAGTATTGAGCATTGAGATCTGACACACTAATGTAACGGATAGAGTTCGCAATTTATTGACCTGGCCTGTGGAATCTTCCATTGATTTTAATGGTTGTTTTGATCAGACAGTGATTTTAAGGGTTTGAGTTTGGTTGGGTTTCTTTTTCATGTTATAAATGGGTTTGTTTGATTAAGCCCATTCCAACTCATTTCTAAGTAGGCAGGAAATGCTACAATGTGCACTTGCACATTGTAAGAAAAATTACGATTTTGTGATAGAAGTCATGAATTTTTGTGATGGAAGTTATGATTTTTGTAATGAAAGCTATAAATGGTGAAGTTATGATGTGCACCCTAAAAGTTAAAGTTATGTTTTTGTGATTTAAGTTCTACTTTTTGTGAGAAGCAAAAAGTTACAATTTTTGTGGAGAAAAAAGTTATACTTTTTGTGATAAAAGTTATACATTTTATGATAAAAGTTGCACTTTTTACATCAGGCGCATACCATATGCACCCTTTCTGGGGTGCACATGGTAGCCTTTCCCGTATGGGTTTTGGCCGCGGTGATCCATTTATTGAAGGGCTTTAGACTAGGTTCAGAGTATGAGCAATATTACAGGTGGTTTTCCCAACTTAAACCGGCCCCACTTTCCCTAGTTTCAGACTGGAGAATTGAAATATATAAGATCTAGCAACAAGGTTGATTGAGTTGGAGGCCAAACGATTTTATTGATGGTTTGATGGGAGGCTCTGGGTTAAACAGCATAACTGACAGCTTCTTACTGCCTCCATTCAATTTGCTCTCTCCTCCTAGTTAGCTCTATATTAATTGAATTCACACTAATTGGTATAATGGTCATAAAACAAATTATACAGTCAACTCTAATTGAAGTGCTCTCATCTGTTGTCTTCCTTTCTCACAGCCATAACCCATGTTTGTTTAGCATCCTGTTCCCTCATTTCTCCTTTCATTTTTGTCGTCATCGTCATCATCATCATCATCATCAAATCATCATAATGATCATCTTTTTCACATTTCTTAAAGTGGTGAAATGCCATGTGTTAATGCATTTATCTTTGATTATGATCCAAACGACCTTTTGACTTACAGCAATTAACTGCAGCTTTTCCAAGTTACATTGGCTGATCTCAGTTGATGTGTTGTTATTTGTCCATATCTCGACTTACAGCAATCATAATACTTAAAGTCACCAGAAGATGCATGGAAGTTCCAAGCTTCCTTGCTTATTACACACTAATATTTCCTATAATATGCTACACATGTTACCTCCACCTAGATTTGATTTATCACTGGATAATTTTTTTTTTTGCCTATTATGCAGATCGGCACAACAAACACCATGTACACACCATATTTAAAAAAATATATGCTAATGATCACCCAATGATTAGTATTAGGATTGATATACGTGCTAAATATGTATCAAAATATGTAAAAAGTGCATAGTATTCTAACTATTTTGGTATTACCTCCCCTTAAAGACAGACCATAAGTTGTCATTAGCATGATCCGTTGAAAAATAATAGTGGATCTTATTATTTTATAGATATGATAGGTCCTATATTTATACATATGGTTCGTACGTAGGAGGTAAAAAGAAAGGGGGGTAAATATTCATGTATCGTTTTCTTAGTCATCAAACCAAGACATACTCTCTGAGGATGAACTGTCTAGTACAAAATCTGACTCCATTTTCATTTGGCAGCCTTAGCTCGAACAGCATTACACTCTGGTAGGGGCCTCCCCATCAACCATAACTCAGTTGTACCAAATTTGCAGTCATGTGTGAAGAAATTGTTTCTCTAGTCGATGATAAACGTACCTAATTGCCTTAAAATAGCAAGAACATCAAGTACCCAAGACAAAATAGAAACTTGGTTGCAAGGCGGTAGGGGCCGCCCCATCGATCACTCTTGGTGTAGAAAGACTATTGACTAGTTATATACCAAAACACAGAAAAAAAATCTAGACTACACATTAATTTTTTTTCTGCCTCATTATCTAATTGCATTGAAATCTATTAATTGGGCAGTTTTTGCAGTCTTGGCTTCTTTTACCTTTGGGTAATTTTGCATACTAGGTATTTTACAGTGTTCCACATGCATGCTTAAGCTTCTCACACGTGGTTATGTAATGCATTCTATTTTTAAAATGTTGACTTACATATGATCGAAACTCATTAAAATTTTCTGCAAAATAAATTAATGGAAGTCCATCAGCCTTTATTTCAGAGTTGAATATGGTTGGATCTCTTCTAGTTTTTTTCTCTGATTTTAAGAGACTTCTTG
Source organism: Camellia sinensis (assembly GCF_055761805.1). NCBI lineage: Eukaryota > Viridiplantae > Streptophyta > Magnoliopsida > Ericales > Theaceae > Camellia > Camellia sinensis. The sequence continues at coordinate 71,471,431 of NC_138972.1, forward strand.
TAGGATACTTTTCGCGGAAGAGTGTGTGAATGTCCTATTGTGCAAGGTTTAAACTTTGTTGGTGATGGTTATACTCATTGTGAAGGTATGTGTTTATTCAAATTATGAGTGTAAGTTTTGCTCCTTTTGGTATATTGCTCAAGAGACAATAGACCAACAAATCTAGCTAGGAAAATCATTTCTTGAAAAGTTGTGGCAGTAGTTTCCCCCTTTTTTTAGTTAAATCAAGTAAAAATGCCCCCTTTTTAGTTTCACCCTTTTTTTTTTCAGTGCCATCAGCATAAAAAAATTATCACCATGCCTGATATCTCACAAGATACTCCATTAAGGAATTTTGATTTTCATGTCTTCTCACTTTTGATGAAACAAGAGAATATTTGGCTGAAAATTTCTAGCAAAATAGATTTGATTGTTAAGTTGCTGATTTTTGTGATTGTGCTGTTACAAACAGATCTCGTAACATCAGTTTGATTCATTGTGGTTGTGATGTCATTAATAACAATGTAACTCTTAAATTTTTGTGGCAACCTTCTTTTTTTTTTTTTCCTTTTTTGATTAAATTGAAATCTCAACTTACACTTACAGCCAGTAAATAGTATGCTGGCTGCAGGGGTGTACCCATAGGATATTGAAATCATAAGATACAAGGACTTGGTCGAATTCTTTAAATGCGTAGTTTTTCTATTTTTATATCTAAAATAAGTATAAAATAGATAAGATACCGTCTCCAGCATGATTCATAGTCTTACTTTGAAATATTGTAACTAGGTGTTCATCTTCCTTTATTGTATTGGAACCTTAAGGCTGTGTTTGGATTATGGATTTGAATAGGGATTTGGAAAGGGAAAGGAAGAAGGTGAAGGAAATGTGAATGGAAATATAAGCTAAATTTGTTCTCCATTTCCCCCGCTTTTTCCTTTTCCTTTCCCTTTCCAAATTCTTACCCATTCCATGATCCTAACACAACCTAATGGTCTCTTCCAATAGACATGTTTAACTAATATCCTGCAGCCGCACACAAAGTGCCATTAGCTTAGAAAGATGATGTTAACTCTGATCAAGCGGGCATCTTACACTTTGAACAAGCTGTTGAACTTATACACACAGTATTCAGAAATTTATATTTACATCATATTTTGGCATATTTGGTTTAACAGCTTCAGGTGCTTTAAGGTGTGAATTAAATAATGGAGGCAGTTGGAAGAAGACCCAGGAAGGCAGGACCTATTCTGCTTGCATTGTAAGTGGTTCAAACTCAACTCATCTGTTAGAGTTGATTATTATGACACTTTCTCAGTTCTTTTTAACTGCCCACAGACTATTGAGCGGTTCTTGACGAACTTTTAGGATAACCATACAAAAGGCTGCAAGTGTCCACCAGGATTTGAGGGTGATGGAGTGCACACTTGTGAAGGTAATGTATTTCCACTTCTTGGTTTTACTGATTAATGTCGTGGAACATTACAAAGATGACTGGGATTTACAAGGCTTGTTGGGCCCATTATTTTGCTATGGCTATATCAAATTAGGCGATGACTCTTTTCAAGCATACTGTCTTTAAACATTTAGTAGGTTTGTAGGCTGATACCCTGTAGATTTCAGTCTCTTTCTATTGACCATTCTGTCTTCCAGATATTGACGAATGCAAAGAAAGGTCAGCCTGCCAATGCCCGCAGTGCAAATGCAAGAATACCTGGGGTAGTTATGAGTGCCGCTGCGGCAGCAATTTATTATACATGCGAGAACATGACACGTGCATAAGTGAGTATGAGCATGTCTATGACTATTTGCTGAAATGAAAGAACTAGTAATTAATTTATTTTCATTGTGTTGGCCCATAGTTATACAGCTGACCATATTAAATTTAGTTGAACATGGACTGTTTGGTTGTTTTGTGTTGCTGAAGTTGTTTCTGTTCTGCTTTGAAGTTGTTCTGTTTGGCCTACTGTTCGAAGCTATTTTTGCTGTGATGATGTAATTTTCAAATTTAGCTGCTGAATTCAAATGGGTGCTCATCAAGTGCTCGAAAAACAAAATCAAATGGGGTAATGATTTCCACAATAGTAGGTTGTTTGGCACAAAAAAGTTATCTCATATTAAAAAATATTACACAGAGAGAGAGAGAGAGAGAGAGAGAGAGAGAGAGCATCATTTAGGGTTGTCCCAGTGCTGGGATCTAAGACTCCAAAGTCAATCTAGTTGATAGGTTAGACTTTTTTTATAGCGATCCCGGGTTTACCCTTGTTGTATAGTGATCCGAACATGTGTCTGTGGATGTTGGTAGTTGATTATTATCTTGTTTACATCCTTTTTACTACATATTTGAGTTATAGGATGTGTTGGGCGGTCTTGTTTCAGGTTGGTTGAGTTTAGAAGCCAAAACTAGTTGCCCAGATTTTGGCCTATACGCTCGAGCGGAGGTGTTGGCGCTCGAGCGGGGGATACATCCATCCAGTATCTTGTTGTGCAGTGTTGTGAGCTCGAGCGTAGGGTTGAAAGCTCGAGCGGAGGCCTGGTTCTGCAAAAGTGCTGAGCGAGTGCATTCTGCGCTCGAGCGGGAGGTTGGCCGCTCGAGCGTAAGTCTGTGAGTGGCCGCTCGAGCGGGGTGTTTTACGCTCGAGCGGAGACCTGGGTTAAAGTCCCGAATTTGTGACTCTTTAAATCACTTTTTGCTTTCTCTTCTCTCTCTTACTTTTCCAAAATCACCATTGTTGAGCCTCTCACTCTAGATACTACCTTCTCTCTAGGTTTTGATCTAGTAGGAGTGATTTACTCACCTTTGGCCTTTACAAAAAAGTTGTTGATCGTCGAGGGCTTCATTTTAATCTGAAAATCTCGGGTTTTGGAGCACGTTGGGTTTTGTCGTCTTCTCCTTTGGGACTCCGAATTTGAGGTAGGGATAACCTACTCCTCTCTATGGGTTTTGTCTTTAAATTTTGGTATTTTGAGATGTTGGGCTTGGTTTGGTAATTTTGTGAAAGTTTGGGACTTTTGTGCAATTATACAAAAGTTGGGGTTTTATTCATAATAAACCTAAATGCATGTTTGGCATAGAAAAATGGAATGATTGTTGAATCATTGATGAAAATGGGACCTAAGGGTTGAAATGGTAATTATGGAAAATGGCCTAATTACATTGTTTAATTAATTGGGATAATTAATTGATGAGAAATGAGGAAATGAAATGTTGATTGAATATCCATTTGTGCATTTATTTTCTGTTTTAGAAATAACTGCTTTGGGCTATCGGTGGAGGATAGTCGTGATTGTTGTAGACAATGTATGTTGATTAGGCAAACTGAAACTAATCAATGGAATGTGTTATGAAACTTGACAGTTGCTAGAATACATTAATTGTTTGTATTGTGTGATTGTATATAGAACCAATGTGTTTATATACGTTATGTGTAGAGGAGGAGATAGGGGATGTACTCCGCGGTTTAGGGGAAGATAGGGGATGGACCTCTAAACCGGATAGGTATTTGGAGGAGATAGGGGATGTACTCCGTAGACAGAGCTCATATGCTTGTCTAGAGAAGTGAAGATAGAGCTCATATGCTTATCTTTGTGAAGTGTGGATACAGCTTGTATGCTTATCTGTGGATATTGTTGATATACATATCTGTTGTGAAGTGTGGATACAGCTTGTATGCTTATCTGTGGATATTGTTGATATACATATCTGTTGTAGAATGTGGATATAGCTTTTATGCTTATCTGAATGTGAGATATAGTTTTTATACATATCTGTGGAAATGATGATAGAGCTAGCATGCTTATCTGTTGAAAAAGGGAAAATGAAAAGTAATTGGGACTTGTAAGTCGTTGACATAAATATGTAATTTATGTGATTGAATCAGTGTTGACCAACTATCAATTGCTAATGTTTTAGTCATTATCCATGGTTGGTTTAGTGTATTTCTACTGGGCTGTGGCTCACCCTATATGGGAATATCATTTTCAGGTGCAGGAAGCATGCCACCTCCAAGGACATAGCTGGGAGGCTAGTGGCGGGCATAGTTTTGTTGTTTTACTTTTGATGTATTACATGTAATTTCAAGCCAAGGGCTTAATGTGTAAACGAGTTAGAACTCTTTGTTGTAACCAAGTGTTAACTTGGAAAGCTGTAAGCCCGTAGGGAATTTTGTTATGAGGTTAACATGTAATACTTATGTAATGGAACTCTAATGAATGAAAGAATGTGGTTAGTTTATAAGTCTTATTAGATGGGTTTATTGTTACTTTTTTTGAGGGCGTTACATTTTTTTTAGTGTTTCCCCCATTCAAACTGCCATCTCTATGTCCACTTCCCTACCGTTCCTCTAAGCCTCTTTCCCACACAAAACCTAACCTTCCCAGGCCCCTACAGACCCCAATACCATTACCAACAGAAGATACTATCAAAAAATCATAATACTTAAAGTCACCAGAAGATGCATGGAAGTTCCAAGCTTCCTTGCTTATTACACACTAATATTTCCTATAATATGCTACACATGTTATCTCGACCTAGATTTGATTTATCACTGGATAATTTTTTTATTTTTTTGCCTATTATGCGGATCGGCACAACAAACACCATGTACACACCATATTTAAAAAAATGTATGCTAATGATCACCCAATGATTAGTATTAGTATTGATATACGTGCTAAATATGTATCAAAATATGTAAAAAGTGCTTAGTATTCTAACTATTTTGGTATTACCTCCCCTTAAAGACAGACCAGAAGTTGTCATTAGCATGATCCGTTGAAAAATAATAGTGGATCTTATTATTTTATAGATATGATAGGTCCTATATTTATACATATGGTTCATACGTAGGAGGTAAAAAGAAAGGGGGGTAAATATTCATGTATCATTTTCTTAGTCATCAAACCAAGACATACTCTCTGAGGATGAACTGTCTAGTACAAATCTAGTACAAAATCTGACTCCATTTTCATTTGGCAGACTTATCTCGAACAGCATTACACTCTGGTAGGGGCCTCCCCATCAACCATAACTCAGTTGTACCAAATTTGCAGTCATGTGTGAAGAAATTGTTTCTCTAGTCGATGATAAACGTACCTAATTGCCTTAAAATAGCATGAAATTGTTAGCAAGTTCTAAAATTCCTAATTTTTACTTAGTGTCTTATGGATATCAAAGATCTGAATTAGCTCCAACACTTTTTATTCATTCAGTTGTCATGTACCAGTTGATTATTTTACAAAATTTTCAATCATGAGAAGTTGATCATTTCACAATCTCTCCTTTTACACTAGTGTGTGCATTTTTCCATATAGGGTAGCAACTTTGATGGTGGTTTTTTTCTTTTTTTTTTTCAATTGGCAGGTGATTTTTTATATTTATGAAGATAATTATATTAAATTGAACAATCATAATTTATAAATAATAGACCAAAAAATGTTTTGCAATGAGTGCTTGGTTGATGTGGAATATCATTAGTAGCATGTGAAGATAAACATTTAGTGTTCTTGACATTGGGCCTTGGAACTGTTTTGCAATGAGTGCAAGACAGGTGTTTACTCACCTACCTTCTATAGAAATACCCCCTCTCCTCATTCTTTAGGGCTTATCGTGCACTTCGTCTTGGGCTCTCAAACTAAGCTTATGTGGATTAAATACTCTAAACTAGTGCAGCAGACTGGGTTGTTTGAGGTTGACCACCAATTTTATATTTGGACTTTGGCATGCATTTCAGGTATGGATTTGAATCAAGATGTCCCATAATTTGAGGCAATGTTTGGTAAAGACATTCATATTTTCTCTTATTTATATTCTAAGGTAGAACAAAGTTTCTACATAAGCAGGAAGTCTAACACAGCAGTTCATTGATATGGTTGTAACATAGAAATAGAGAAGAAATACTTCAGCATGCTTGGCAATTATTGTCACTCAAGCATCAAACCTGAATAAGTGTGGGCTATTGTTCTGTATGGTTGAAAATCCTTCCTTGCCACAGGATTAGTTATTGATTGAGTTGCTTCTAGGACAATAATGCATTTGGTAATGAAAGTTGCTTGTATCTCTGTTAAGGGAAAACCAGCTCAAAAAAAAATGTAATTCATCCAGCGAGAGAGATTACATCTTTGCATGGGGGATCAAGCAAGTTTGATCCTGTGAGACATTTAATTGTCGAGCTTTGCCTTCTGATGAGAAGTGCAAGAATCAATTTTGATTTTCGAGCGCCGGATGAGAAATATAATTCTCTCAAGTATATTTTGTTATGACAAGATGGATCAATTTCAGTTGCCATGTTTGGTTTCTGCTGTGTGGCACCATATTGGATCTGGAATTGTGGCTCATCCAATTTATTCTATAGACATAAGAATGCTATTGTTTTATTTACAATTTGATAATGGTAGTCATTTTAATTTGCTAATGTGACCTTTGCTTTTCATGGACATTTTTCATTATTTGTCCAATTTTAACTGACATTATTTCTCTTTTTCTTTGGTACAGATGGATGAACTCGTGCACAAAGCTAAATTGTACAGGACAAATTGGCACTTTTTGTATTTTTGGAAGGATTATATATTTTTGTATAGATGTATATGGAAAATATTAGGGTAGACTAGTAGTTATATTTTTGGATACACTACTAGTTATATTTTTGGATGGGTGTGTATAGAAAATATTTGGTAGACTACTAGTTATATTTTTGGGTTGATGTACATGGATAAAAATTTAAAACATAATAACAAGTACTTGTTATGTGTTTAATTTTTATGCTAGATGAAATATGTAGTTTCGAATTATTTGCGGATGTAAATTTATAGTAGTTGCTGATTTTAATTAAACAGGTTCAGAAATTGTTGATATATGTATTTTGTTGAATGTTGATGATTCAATTTATTTGTTGGTTTGAATGATTTCTTATTTTTACAGATTATATTGAATAAATTGGATGAATTATTATAAATTACAGGTTTATTTTGTTGGGTATTGGCGACCAAAATTTGGTTTTGTTTTTATAGTTTTGGCGACCAATTGATTGGTCGCAAAATGTCACAATTGGTGACCAAAAAAATTTTGGTCGCAGAATGTCACAATTGGCGACCATAATTTTTTGGTCGCGAAATGTTCCAATTGGCGACCAAACAAATTTTCGTCGCAGAATGTTACAATTGGCGACCAATTGATTAGTCGCGAAATGTCACAATTGGTGACCAAAAAAATATTGGTCGCAGAATGTCACAATTGGCGACCAAAAAAAGATTGGTCGCAGAATGTCACAATTGGCGACCAAATTTTTTGGTCGCAAAATGTCACAATTGGCGACCAAACAAATTTTGGTCGCGGAATGTCACAATTGGCGACCAAATTTTTTGGTCGCAGAATGTCACGATTAGCGACCAAACTTTTTGGTCGGGAAAATATTACTTTTCGCGACCAAAGTATTTTGGCGACAAAATAAATTAGTCGCGGTAATTAAACATTTAGCGACTAAAAATTTAGTCGCGAAATCCAACTTTTGCCGACCAACCACAATTTTGGTCGCGAATTACTTTTGCCGACCATCAATTGGCGACCAAAGTAGCGACCAAAAAAATTGGTCGCGGATAACTTTTGCCGACCAAAAATTGACTTTTAGCGACCAATTTTTTTGTTGCCAAAAGTGTTAATTCTTGTAGTGAATCTTAAAAAGTGAATAGTTTGAATTATCAAGATCGATCCCAAAACGGATCCCCCAAACCCAAATTGTTCTATCAAGTTAGATGACTAACCTAAGAAAATTCAAACTAGCCGTAAATTAATAATTGAAAAGAAATCCAAAGAAAAATTGAAACCTCTTGTCACTGTATTAATCTTATAATTTTCAACTAACGCTTGGTCCTTTGAAATTTCTTCACATACTAGTGAATGGTTTAGTCCTCGAATATTGTTTGTATTGATCTAGCTTTCACTCCACAAATTAGTGGAAATATATTGGAATTTAATTGGAAGCTTCACAAATTAAAATTTTTGTCATAAATCTTTAAGTATTAGAACATATGGCATGCAAGTCTTTCTTCAATGTCACTAGCTTGATTTTATTAATAAATTTCATAATAAGCTTGTTTAAGTAAATCTTTAATAATTCTGATTGGATAACTATAAAATTATGTTTTGGATAAATTACACTGGTAGTTTTTATGTTTTGTCAGTTGTGTCATTTTGGTCCCTATACTTTTAATTGGCTCAATTTTAGATTTTATATCAATTTGGTCAAATTAATAATACCGTTAGTGCTTTTGACAAAATATTATCACCGAATTAATTGATGTTAACTCACTAAGTTAAGTAAACTTAAAAATTTTCCCTTTAAATCATGACACATGCCACTCATGTGTTCATTTTTTATTAAAAATATGCTAATAATTGTATCAATTGGACTAAATTGAGACAAAATCATAAATTCATAGTCAAAATCTAATCAATTAAAATTACGGAGACTAAAATGACGTAAGGATCAAAATACAAGGACTATCAATATAATTTGCCCTTTTGTTTTTCTTATAAGTTTGATTTTTCAGTAAAATTAATTTAGAAGTTTACTATAATGCTTACGTAAGTCTTTAATAATCCTTTTGTTACACTATTATTAAACTGGACTATTAGCTTTGAATGGTTATAAATTGATGAGGTTTGGTAAATGTTTTATTTTTGTTGTTATTATTGCTGTTGTTGTTTTTTTTTTTCTTTTTTTCTTTTTTTTTGCTGAAGATGCTTTGGGTAAATTTCTTTTTTGCCTATTTGGTGCAGCCTATCTAAGTCGCTTATAATTTTTGTAGGCACATATTGTTGGTACAGCTTTTGCTTATGTTTGGTTCAATTTCTGTTTTTTTTATTAGGTAAAAATAACTTAAATAAGTTTAAAAAGTAATTTTTTAAAAACTTGGTGACATCATTCTTTTGACTTCTATTTTTAAATTATCAGCTTTTAATTTATAATATATTGTACCAAGCAACACTATTATTATTATTATTATTATTATTATATTTTTTTCATTGCGCCAAATAAGAATATTTTGTGACCCTAAAAAGTCTTTTATGTGGAAAAAAATGGATTGTTGAAAAGTCTTTAGAGGGATTTTTGTAAACAAAATTAAATTATGTGGAAAAAGAAATGCATGACTTTTAGAGTGATAGAAATTTTGGAATTTAGTTGGAAGCATCTAAAAATTAGAATTTTTGTGAGGGGGATTTGGTGATAGACCCCTCACTATCTAATTTGTCTTTCAAAATAACAAGAATTATATAAGTACTTTCAAAATTTCTTAATATTTTAAAACTTGTTTCTTTTACTATATTACCCGCATATCAATCAGCTCTCTTATTAAGCCATCTTCACAGTGTATTTTAGAGTAAAATTTTATTTTGAATCACAGTAAACTTTACTCTGATTCAGAGTAAAATTTTACTCTGAATCAGAGCAAAGTTTATTATGATTTAAAGTAAAATTTTATATTGTTAAGCAAATCAACATGTTTTTAACCAAAGTAAAATTTCAGAGTAAAGTTTTACTTTGAATCATAGTAAACTTTATTCTAATTCAGAGTAAAATTTTATTCTGAATCAGAGTAAAGTTTACTATGATTTAAAATAAAATTTTATATTGTTAAGCAAATTAACATATTTTTAACCAAAGTAAAATTTCAGAGTAAAGTTTACTATGATTTAAAGAAAAATTTTATATTTTCAAGCAAATCAACATGTTTTTAACCAGAGTAAAATTTTACTCTAATTCAGAGTAAAATTTCTGTGTGAGATTCTTATTAGAGAGAGAGAAAGAGAGAGAAATTGAATAGATCATCCATTGAACAAGCTGAGCATGAACAGATCAATTCAAAAACTCGTAAAATGTTAGACTCTACACAAAAGTAAAATTTTACTCTGAAAAATGAGTAAAATGTTAGACTCTGAAGCTAAAAGTAAAATGTTACTCTGCACAAAAGTAAAAAAGCAAAAGCAGTGTTTGTGGTTGCTGAAGTGTTTGGCAATGACCACCTCTTGACAGTAAAATTTTACTGTCATTCTAACACCAGAGTAAAATTTTACTCTAATTCTCTCAAACGAAAAACAGAGCAATAGAACCAGAGTAAAATTTTACTCTCATTATCTGAAACAGAAAACATAGCAATAAAATCAGAGTAAAATTTTACTCTCATTATCTGAATAAAAAAACAGAACAATAGAACCAGAGTAAAATTTTACTCTGGTTCTGTCAAATGAAATTAGATAAAAAAACAACAAAAATAAATCAAAAAAAAAAAACAAATTAATCAACAAATCAACGTATCTAATTGAGAAGAAAAACTTCTAAAAGTCGATCAACAATCACAAATCTGAATGAAAAGAATACATGTGTTCAACAACATTCATACAAACAAATATATATATATATATTCAAAACTCAAATCTGTGTTTAAAAAAATATGTATAACCAAACAACTCCACCAAACATACCTTTGTCGCCTCTTAGAAGGGAGAGAGGGGGGAAAGAGAGAGAGAGAGAGAGAATTGATTTGTAACTTTGCAGGAGGTGATTTTGAGCAATCATTCAATGACTTTTCGATCGACGAGGCTATCATCAACGGCAAGAACATGAACTTCATGAGAATTGGAAGGCGATACGTCGTCGTCGTCGAAGCTTTCTCCGATCATCTCTGACGATCTCTTCCGCCACGAAACAGCACCAGAGAATCGGAAGGCGATACGTCGTCGTCGTCGAAGCTTTCTCCGATCATCTCCGACGATCTCTTTCGCCGCGAAACAGCACCAGTTTTGATCATCTCTCTAATCCGAATCTCTTAACCTTTACCAACAAAAAATTGATTGCAAATTGATCAAAAATCTGACACTCCTTGATTATATATGCAGAAGCTGTCTGTGGATGTGAGAACCCGAATATAAAAAAAAAAAAAAAAAAGTAAATAATTAAATAATAATAATAATTTTACAATTTCAAATATTTTGATGGTAAATCCTAAAGTGCAAATTAAATATTTGGGGGATCTTTAATTAATTTTTAAACTATAAATAATTTTTTTTATGGAAGTCCACAATTTTTAAGACTATTGATAATAATCTTAATGATAATAACAATGATAATAATAATAATAAACTAGTTAGTAAGGGGTCATTTTGAAAATTTATTATAGGTGGATAAAACCCTAATGGTGAGATATCAATCCTTTTCTTAACTACCCTAGTAGCAGCCGTGAGTTATAGAGAAAAGGGAGAGGGAAAGAGACAGCTTGTTTCAGTTTGGTGGTGTCTTTAGCAAGGTAATCTTCCTCACTATCTTCCTTTTTGTTCTTATTCTCTTTATTTAATTCCTTGTGCCGTTGTGAGGGTTGTGTGGCTGGTTTGTTTTGGGATTATTCTATATAGATATACCTACATACATACTTATACTAATGTAACAATAGAGTTAATTGGGTAGTCAAATATATCACATGTGTATCTCGGTTGGTTTGTGCGTAAGAGTGGTCATCTGTGGCAAAGAAATTGTTGGGTATGCAGGTGTGTGTTTTATTATTTCTTTATATTTAATTGGTGGTTTGGTTATGCTGTGAAGGAGTTAAAGAGAGAGGTATTAGTATTTAATAATGAATTTTCTTGTGTAAATGGGTTGCTGGGAAGTTTTGGGTTGCAATGGTGGATGGAAATTCTTGATCCTAAAAACATAAACTTTAAATTTTGAGGAATCATATCAAACGGAGGAATTTTGAACTGAAATTTTTACAGTAGATCAATTACATATTGAATTGCATATCTGATTTTTTTCATAATTTTTGGGAGTCGAAATCCATATAAATTGAGGTATTCAAATCTGTCCAGGAAACCAGTCCGAAACAGTAAATTCGGGAGTGTTGTTCTCTTTGGGTATAAATCCAAAAATTATCAAATTAGAGTCATTAGAACCGGTTACGAGTCTAGTTTCGTACGTTTTTGGCCTTGCATTGATTGTTCGTGTATATTAAGAGAACAGTCAATTTCTTTAAAGTGCTGCAGAAAACAACCTGTTTGGATATAATAAATTGTAGAAAATTATTTTGATAAGCAAATCAAGTGAAACCAATTGGGTTTGAAACTTAGGATATATTATATTATATCTGGAGGTTATTGGAATTTTTCGAATAGCGTGGAGTGGGTTTTGTAATTTTCAAAGTTAGCGAATAGATTGGGAAAACTTGTTTAAAACACTGTTTCATCTTAAAGTTATTTTTAGTTAAGTTTCGATTGGAATCTATGTCTTGGGTGATTTTAGACCTTGAAGAATATGAACTTAGGTAATATTTAAGAATAACGGTGAGTTGGGTTGAGCCGTGTTAGTGCGCTTTAGTTGAGGTTACTTAGTTCCTATTTTGTAGTATTTTAAATTAGTTGTGACGTGTAGTTTTTTTTTTTATATACTTCGTTCAGGGCACTAGTTGGACTTTTACACTCTATTCGAGGATTATATTATTGCGTTTCAGGTGAGTAGTTTCATGCTACGTATTTTTATAAATGTTCCCCTACCCTGAACTGTTGGAAAAATTAAATTGTTGTTTCATGATTAAACTGTTTTGATAAATTATTATATTATCAATTGAATCAAATTATTTCTGAAACATGTGTGAACTTGGCATACTGTAAACTATTTGTTTTGGTCTCATGTTTATAATGATGAACTACCATGTTTTGCGAAACTGATGTGTATTGATTATTGGGACCATGTGTGTATTTAGTCCAGGGAAATTATTCCACTGTGTGTGGTGACTCTGGCCACTAAGGAACAGATCCGGGTTGGGCCGTGATGACTCCAGTGCTCAACGATTGTAAGGAACAGACCTTTAAAAACAACTAGGTGACCTTCAATCGGATCGTCTTTGAGAAAAGGCCCAGGTGCCACCCTGAGGATGACTCTTAGTTCGATTTTGGATCCAACGGGGCTTATAGCCTTGAGAACTGTGTGGCAGATTATTTGTTTTTATTGGTACCCAGAAAATTATTGATGTTCATGTTGTAATCTGTTTTAAGTGAAAAATGTCGTTTATCATGTTCTTGCGAGACATGAGTATTTTAGGTGTTGAATTGTGGAACCTTCTTTTTGAAACAGATTGTATTTACCAAATTGTATGCCAATCTAATTTCTGTGATATATATCTTATTTTGGAATTGAACCCTGTTTTCAAAACTGTATTTACTATCCATGTTGCTACTCACTAAGCTATCAGCTGACTTAGTTGTTTACCATTTCCAGGTGTTAGAAGGACTTAGAGTGGACTCATGGCGTAGCGGGGACTCAATTGCATGGACCTCTAGGGCATTCCTTTAGTTTAGAGTGTTATGTCAAGTTTGTGCATACTTATATTTATTCTTATCGAAGTTCATTTAGGATTATTTTTGATATGTGGGTTGTTTATATCCCCTAAGTTTGGATGGTTTTTGATTACGGTTGATTTTGCCGTTTATAATTGTGACATGTGTCTGGATTGAGTTTTGGTTATTTATTATTGGACTATTGTTCAGTTGTTCAATGTGATTGGATTCGTGTTTAGGCTTACGTGTGCCTTGGGCTAAGTCCCTGTGGGCCACGGCCGGTCATGCCCGGATTTGGGGTGTGACAATTGTGGTATCAGAGCTATAGATTTATCAAGTTACATACCTTACATTTCATCATTTAGACGAGGTCCGAGTCCCTATAGTACTTAGTAGTGTTTGGTTAAGTTAGTTTTATTTAAACTTGTGTTGAATCGTTCTTGATTTCGTTTTGATGGTTAATAGTTGACACCTAGATATTTACACGGATTGTCTATTCTTTAAGAGCCTTTGATGTTTGTATTATTGTGTGTAATCCATTTGGAGAAATAGTAATATTGGGAGATGTCTGTAGATCTTGTCAGATAAAGATGGATGGTAGGATTTTTCTAGTGGATTTGATTTCTTTAGAGATGAAGGATTTTGATGTGATTTTGGAGATGGATTTGTTGACGAAGCATCATGCTTCTATTGATTGTTTTAGAATGGGAGTAGTTTTTGCTATGCTGGGACAACTTGAGTTTTTCTTCCAGGGGGATAGGAAAGGGTCTTCTATCTGTTTTACTTCTTCCTTTTAGGCTAATCGAATGTTAAGTAAAGGGTGTAATGATTATTTAGCTTGTGTGGTGAGTATTGAACTGTCGGAATAGAAGTTAGAGGAGTTGCCTGTAGTGAGTGATTGTGTTGATGTTTTTCCAAAGGATCTACCTGGACTTCCTCTAGATCGCGAGGTAGAATTTTTCATTAACTTGGTCCCAACACAACACTTATTTCTAAAGTCCCCTATATAATGGCACCATTGGAGTTGAGGGAGTTTCAAACTTAGTTATAGAAGTTGTTAGAGAAATGTTTTATTAAGCCTAGTGTTTCAACTTGGGGAGCACATGTGTTGTTTGTGAAGAAGAATGATGGGTCTATGAGGTTGTGTATTGATAATTGAGAACCGAACAAAGTCACAGCGAAGAATATGTATCCTTTGCCACGTATTGTTGACCTATTTGACCAATTGTAGGGAGTTCAAGTATTCTCTAAGATTGACTTGAGGTTAGGCTATCACCAGTTGAAAGTAAAGGATGAGGATGTTCCTAAGACAGCTTTTAGATTCCGTTATGGGCATTATGAGTTCTTGGTGATGCCTTTTGGTCTCACAAATGTACCGCCGCATTCATGGATTTAATGAATAGAGTATTTAAGACCCAACTGCATAAATTTGTGGTAGTGATTATTGATGACATCCTAATTTATTCGAGGAGTAAGGAGGAGCATGAGCAGCATTTGAGGGTAGTACTGCAGATCCTTAGGGAGAAGAGACTGTATGCAAAATTTAAGAAGTGTGAATTTTGGTTGAGCATTGTATCAATTTTGGGTCATGTGGTAAGTAAAGATGGGGTATTTGTGGATAGCACAAAGGTGGTAGAAAATCGTTGATTGGCCACGACCTACTTCTGTGATAGAGGTACGTAGCTTTCTAGGGTTTGCTGGATATTACAAACAGTTTGTGGAAGGATTCTTTTGTATTGCTTGCTACTTACCAATCTCACTAGGAAAGGGGTAAAGTTTGAGTGGAATGATGATTGTGAGTGTAACTTCAAAGAGCTTAAACAGAGGTTAACATCAACTCCAATCCTTGCCTTATCTATTGATGGTGGTGGTTTTGTGATTTATAGTGATGTTTCATGATAGGGTTTAGGATGTGTGCTCATACAGCATAGGAAGGTGATTGCTTATGCGTCATGAAAGTTGAAAGTACATGAGAGAAATTATCCTACGCACGACTTGGAGTTAGCAATAGTGATTTTCGCTCTTAAGATCTGGCGACATTATTTGTATGGAGAGTCATGTGAGATTTACATTGATCATAAGAGTTTGAAGTATATTTTCACACAGAAGGAATTAAATTTGAGGCAAAAAAAAAAAAATATATATATATATATATATGGCATGAGTTGTTAAAAGATTACGATGTGAATATATTATGTCATCCGGGGAAGGCAAATGTGGTTGCAGATGCCTTGAGTAGGAAGGTTATAGTTGGAAATGTAGCTGCTTTGTCTATTGAGAGTTGTTTGGTGGAAGACATGAGACGTTTGAGGCTTGGGGTTGTTACGCCTGGTGATAGGGCTTATTGTAGTCAATTGAAAGTTCAGCTGACCTTGAGAGAACGGATTCATTTAGCTCAGGAGATTGACCCCCAGTGTGAGCGTATTAAAAGAGAGATGACAGAGGGTAAGCATGTAGACTTTGTGGTTAGTGATGATGGGTTACTTAGATTCCATAGCCGAATTTGTGTTCCTGCTAGTGGTGATTTGCGGAAGGAGATTATGATGGAGGCACATAGTTCTAGTTATAGTTATAGCATTCATCTTGGAAGTACTAAGATGTATCGGGATCTTTATGAACACTTTTGGTGGAATGGTATGAAGGGAGATATTGCAAAATTTGTGGCTCAGTATTTGGTGTGTGAACAGGTTAAAGTAGAACATTAGAAACCTGCGGAGAAACTACAAACCTTAACTATACTAGAGTGGAAGTGGGATCATGTTACCATGAACTTCGTGTGCAGATTACCTCGTACTAGTAGTAATCACGATGCAGTTTGGGTAGATGTTGATAGATTAACCAAGTCAGCACATTTTATTGCAGTACGGATGACCTATTCTCTAGCTTGATTTGCACAGTTGTATGTGAAGGAGATTATTAGATTGCATGGTGCACCAGTGTCAATAGTGTCAGATTGGTACCCTCGTTTGTGTCTAAGTTTTGGGGTGCGTTACAGTCAGCTATAGGTACTCGGTTAAATTTCACCCTCAGACAGATGGGCAATCAAAGAGGACTATTCAAACCCTTGAGGATATGTTGAGGGCTTATGCTTTGGAGTGGAGAGGTAATTGGGATGATTATTTGCCGCTTATGGAGTTTGCACATAATAATAGTTGTCATTCTAGTTTGGGAGTAGCCCCTTATGAGGCTTTGTATGGAAGGAAGTGTAGGTCTCCTTTGTGTTGGTATGAGGTTGGTGAAAGGCAAATGTTGGGACCTGATTTGGTGGAGGATGCTACACAAAAAATTATCACCATCAGAGAGAGATTATTGACTGCCCAGAGTAGACAAAAAAGTTATGCTGATCATCGTAGGAGAGACTTAGAGTTTCATGAGGGGGATATGGTATTCTTGAAAGTATCACCATGGAAAGGAGTGATCAGGTTTGGAAAGAAAGGAAAGTTGAGTCCTAGATACATTGGTCCATTTGAGGTATTGGAGAAGGTTGGTGAGGTTGCGTATCGTGTTGCTCTACCCCCTAGGTTGGCAGGAGTGCATAATGTGTTTCACGTGTCTATGCTGAGGAAATATGTGCACAGTCCGTCGCATGTGATAGATTATGAGCCGCTTCAGATTAGAGAAGATTTTTCGTACGAGGAGATACCTGTTCAGATTTTGGATTCGAAAGAGAAAAGGTTGCGTACAAAAGTCATTAAATTGGTTAAGGTACTGTGGCGTAATCATCTAGTTGAAGAGGCGACTTGGGAATGCGAGGACGAGATGCGCGAGAAGTACCCACATCTATTCTCATGATTTACTCAGGTTAGTTTCGAGGACGAAACTTTTTTTAAGTGGGGGAGAATGTGAGAACCCGAATATAAAAAAAAAAAAAAAAAAAGTAAATAATTAAATAATAATAATAATTTTACAATTTCAAATATTTTGATGGTAAATCCTAAAGTGCAAATTAAATATTTGGGGGATCTTTAATTAATTTTTAAACTATAAATAATTTTTTTTATGGAAGTCCACAATTTTTAAGACTATTGATAATAATCTTAATGATAATAACAATGATAATAATAATAATAAACTAGTTAGTAAGGGGTCATTTTGAAAATTTATTATAGGTGGATAAAACCCTAATGGTGAGATATCAATCCTTTTCTTAACTACCCTAGTAGCAGCCGTGAGTTATAGAGAAAAGGGAGAGGGAAAGAGACAGCTTGTTTCAGTTTGGTGGTGTCTTTAGCAAGGTAATCTTCCTCACTATCTTCCTTTTTGTTCTTATTCTCTTTATTTAATTCCTTGTGCCGTTGTGAGGGTTGTGTGGCTGGTTTGTTTTGGGATTATTCTATATAGATATACCTACATACATACTTATACTAATGTAACAATAGAGTTAATTGGGTAGTCAAATATATCACATGGGTATCTCGGTTGGTTTGTGCGTAAGAGTGGTCATCTGTGGCAAAGAAATTGTTGGGTATGCAGGTGTGTGTTTTATTATTTCTTTATATTTAATTGGTGGTTTGGTTATGCTGTGAAGGAGTTAAAGAGAGAGGTATTAGTATTTAATAATGAATTTTCTTGTGTAAATGGGTTGCTGGGAAGTTTTGGGTTGCAATGGTGGATGGAAATTCTTGATCCTAAAAACATAAACTTTAAATTTTGAGGAATCATATCAAACGGAGGAATTTTGAACTGAAATTTTTACAGTAGATCAATTACATATTGAATTGCATATCTGATTTTTTTCATAATTTTTGGGAGTCGAAATCCATATAAATTGAGGTATTCAAATCTGTCCAGGAAACCAGTCCGAAACAGTAAATTCGGGAGTGTTGTTCTCTTTGGGTATAAATCCAAAAATTATCAAATTAGAGTCATTAGAACCGGTTACGAGTCTAGTTTCGTACGTTTTTGGCCTTGCATTGATTGTTCGTGTATATTAAGAGAACAGTCAATTTCTTTAAAGTGCTGCAGAAAACAACCTGTTTGGATATAATAAATTGTAGAAAATTATTTTGATAAGCAAATCAAGTGAAACCAATTGGGTTTGAAACTTAGGATATATTATATTATATCTGGAGGTTATTGGAATTTTTCGAATAGCGTGGAGTGGGTTTTGTAATTTTCAAAGTTAGCGAATAGATTGGGAAAACTTGTTTAAAACACTGTTTCATCTTAAAGTTATTTTTAGTTAAGTTTCGATTGGAATCTATGTCTTGGGTGATTTTAGACCTTGAAGAATATGAACTTAGGTAATATTTAAGAATAACGGTGAGTTGGGTTGAGCCGTGTTAGTGCGCTTTAGTTGAGGTTACTTAGTTCCTATTTTGTAGTATTTTAAATTAGTTGTGACGTGTAGTTTTTTTTTTTATATACTTCGTTCAGGGCACTAGTTGGACTTTTACACTCTATTCGAGGATTATATTATTGCGTTTCAGGTGAGTAGTTTCATGCTACGTATTTTTATAAATGTTCCCCTACCCTGAACTGTTGGAAAAATTAAATTGTTGTTTCATGATTAAACTGTTTTGATAAATTATTATATTATCAATTGAATCAAATTATTTCTGAAACATGTGTGAACTTGGCATACTGTAAACTATTTGTTTTGGTCTCATGTTTATAATGATGAACTACCATGTTTTGCGAAACTGATGTGTATTGATTATTGGGACCATGTGTGTATTTAGTCCAGGGAAATTATTCCACTGTGTGTGGTGACTCTGGCCACTAAGGAATAGATCCGGGTTGGGCCGTGATGACTCCAGTGCTCAACGATTGTAAGGAACAGACCTTTAAAAACAACTAGGTGACCTTCAATCGGATCGTCTTTGAGAAAAGGCCCAGGTGCCACCCTAAGGATGACTCTTAGTTCGATTTTGGATCCAACGGGGCTTATAGCCTTGAGAACTGTGTGGCAGATTATTTGTTTTTATTGGTACCCAGAAAATTATTGATGTTCATGTTGTAATCTGTTTTAAGTGAAAAATGTCGTTTATCATGTTCTTGCGAGACATGAGTATTTTAGGTGTTGAATTGTGCAACCTTCTTTTTGAAACAGATTGTATTTACCAAACTGTATGCCAATCTAATTTCTGTGATATATATCTTATTTTGGAATTGAACCCTGTTTTCAAAACTGTATTTACTATCCATGTTGCTACTCACTAAGCTATCAGCTGACTTAGTTGTTTACCATTTCCAGGTGTTAGAAGGATTTAGAGTGGACTCATGGCGTAGCGGGGACTCAATTGCATGGACCTCTAGGGCATTCCTTTAGTTTAGAGTGTTATGTCAAGTTTGTGCATACTTATATTTATTCTTATCGAAGTTCATTTAGGATTATTTTTGATATGTGGGTTGTTTATATCCCCTAAGTTTGGATGGTTTTTGATAACGGTTGATTTTGCCGTTTATAATTGTGACATGTGTCTGGATTGAGTTTTGGTTATTTATTATTGGACTATTGTTCAGTTGTTCAATGTGATTGGATTCGTGTTTAGGCTTACGTGTGCCTTGGGCTAAGTCCCTGTGGGCCACGGCCGGTCATGCCTGGATTTGGGGTGTGACAGTGGATTTAGAAAGGAAAAGAATGGGAAGAATTAGTTGAGGGAATAATAGTCATATAAAATATTTAAATAATAAATTTTGTCCTTTATGCAAGACTTTATAATTATGAGAGGGTTTAGAAAGTATAATTTTTTTCTTAGTCCTTTTAACAATGAAAGGAAGGTAAAGGGGATTTATAGCTAAATTTCCCTTTTTGTGACATATGTCTTTCAATATTTAAAAAATCATCCCCACATGCTTAGATTTGTCACCAACTTTCATAAAAGTTTGCATAGAAAGTCTTCTCAAATATTGATTAGGAGTTTTAAGCAAATCTTCTGTAATTTTGACTTGAAATTCTCAATGACAATAAATAATGCATTTGGAATTTTTATATATTTTTTTTAAATTTGTAATTTAAATTCAATTTTTATATTGTAGGGGAATGAATTGAAATTACAAATTACGTTTTTCATGCATTTTTTTATGCATTCAACCTCATTAGGTTTCTATATATTTTTCCATCCATTGATGAGACATATTATAATTAACTTACATGTAACATTAGGACACAATTAAAAGTGAAATGTTCAAAATAAGTTTTTGGTGAAAGTGTAGACGTTTGACAAGAAAAATATCTTGTGTGGCTCATATGTCAATTTTTTGTCAATTTTATTAATGTCAGTGGGTGGAAGAGTAACATTGAAACTTAAATTAAAATTTAAGAATTTGCTTGTTACAATTTAAAGTGAATGAACTAAGTGCAAATGTATTATGTACACACCGAAAAATATTACATAAGGCTACATATTGTTTTAGTAACAAAAAACACTTTAAATCCACAAGCAAGATACAAAATTTGGGAGGATTCCAAACTCATCACAAAAATTACGTTTTTACTCTCAATTTAACTTTTTATTTACTTTTTACTCGTCAAATTGTTCCAAAAATTCTTTAATTACTTGTTCTACATCAATAATTAACCCTCCACTAAAACTATTTGATAAGTCTTTTGTGATCTTGATTACAAGATTTATTTTTTTTAAATGGCGCATAATGTAATGTTTATAAAAGCATAATTTTTCAAGTAAACTACTATTTAGCAAATAATTACTTAAATTATTTGGAATTATTATTTTTTTTAAGTTATAAACATTATTCTGTAACCTAGGCTTTTTGTAAATAAAGAAAAGTGTCACGTTACAAAATACATAGGCCAAATGAAAAGTTACCAAAAGAAAATTGAAAGCTCTTGTAACCACTACATAGTAACAACACCTAACTCAACAATCACATAATACAACTCTTATAATGAGAGAAAAATAAAATATGTTAATTTTTTTTCTATAAGATTTGAATCCATAACCTTAAATCACTACATAACTATTAGCCAAATGAAAAAGCAACCAAAAGAAAAATTGAAACTCTTGTCAATGTATTAATCTTAGAATTTTCAACTAATGATGCTTGGTTCTTGGAAATTTCCTGACATATAGCTTAAATAAAGGATCCACGTGGGAGCTTTTGTGGATGATTTGGTCCACGAATATTGTTCGTAATGACCTAGTCTAGCTTTTATTTCTCCAATTATTAGTGTATTATTGTATAGATGTTCAACTGACTAATCAGTAGGCCCTTCTTGTGCACCTCATAAGTTATTAGTTTGATTTTCTTCAATCAAAATTATATAACTATGAAGATAAAAATCAATAATGGAAAAATAATTTTTAAAATAATATTTTTCATAATTTTAAAGGGGTAATTGAAAAAATATGTACTTCCCCTCAGGTCTCCATCTCCAGAGGATTATTTGGTGATTTATACTTCCCCTTTCTCTCTCTCCACCATTTTTTTCAGAGGTAATTTCTCTCACCTCTCTTTCTCTCTCTAATATGATGATGATAAAATTAACTAGAACTCTTATTACGCTTTTGGTAAACTTTACTAACAGTTAACAGGCCCCTTGGCCTAATAGTTGTGTAGCATGACTATGTTATGAGGTTGTGGATTTAAGTCGATGAAAAAAAAAATTATTGTTGATAAATTCTATGAGATTGCAGATTCAAATCCTATGAGATTATGGACTCAAGTCTTAAATGGTGATAAATTGATGAGGTTTGGTAATTATTATTATTCTTTTTATTGTTCGACTTTTAGGGGGGGAGACCCTTGCCAAACAGTTCTTTTCATAACTAAATAAATAAATAAAAAAATGCCCGTTATTGGGTTTTTTTTTTTTTTTTTTTGGGTGTTTATAAAAAAAAGAATAAATTGTAAATACATTTCTAAAATTTACTGAAATACAAATTTTCTCTTGTGATTATAAAAATTATATCATGTTCTTTAAATTTTTTAATTGTATAAAAAATGATTCATCTCATTAATTAACTATTAAGAAAATTAAAATTTTTTAATGATATCACAAATATATTTTAATTAATAATTATGATAATTTTATTGTTGTAAAGCAAGAAAGTTCAAAATTTTATTTTTTTGTTAACTCTTTTAAATGACGAACGATAAATTCCACTTTGCTCCTTTTTATGTTTGATCACTTTCTCACTTTGGCCCTTAAAATTTATTTTTTTTCTATTTTGGCCCTTCATGTTTCAAGTTTTGCCTAGTTTATTCCTAAAACAAATTTTTGTATAAAATTAGACAGAAAATAATATATTGACAGTCACATAGTATAAAATATTTTATTACATAATTCACACCTCAAATACAAACTTAAATCCTAATATAATAATATTTTTTTTTATATTATGTAACAGTTATCGTGGCATTTTTTGTCTAATTTTGAATAGAAGTTAGCTTTACGAATAAATTGGAAAAAACTTGAAACACGAAGGGTCAAAAGGAAAAGAAAAGAAAAACTTTAAGAGTCAAATTGAGAAAATGACCAAATATAAAATAGGCAAAGTGTAGTTTATCCAATAAGGAATTATGACAGAGAAGGTATTTGTGATTTTTGAAATTATAAGGAATAATTCATATTTTAAACAAATTTCAGGGCGTTTATTTGTAATTTATCCTAAAAAAGTTATAAAATTGTTTTTTTTGACTTAAAAGAAAAAAAAAACTAAAAAAAATATTTTCCAAATCGGAGTCTTTAGACCTATTTACAAGTCTTTTAGCTTCATGCGAATTAGAGGGGGTTTTGCAGACGAAATTCCAATATGTGGAAACACAAAAGCATGACTGAGTTATAAAAATTTGAATTTAATTGGAAGCTTAGAAATTGGAATTTTTGTGAGCAATAGTATTATATTCACACAAATTTTCTTTCTACGATCCCTTTAATAAGGTGGCAAGACAAAATGCATGTAAAGAGAATTTAAAGAAATATTTAAATGTAGGCTAACTTTTTAAATTTTGATTGTCACGTTATTTAGGAGATTGTGAGGGTAAAAATTGTGTGAGTCAATCATTTTTCTTTTGTGAAATGAACTTTTCAGTATTTAAAAACATACTTTACATGCCTTTGATTTTGTCACTAGTTTTAATAAAGCTGGCATAGATAGTCTTTCCTATAATATTCATGATTAGAAACTTTAAGTCAGTCTTGTGATCTTGACATGAAAGTCTTCAACAACAATAAAATTACACGTTTAGAATTCTTATATCTTGTTGTGGTCTCCGCAAACCCCCTTTTCCACAATATACTATTTCACTTGTTGAAGCCATGACTTTATTGCCAAATTTGTTGCATACATAAATTGGATATATATTGTTAAACTTTTTTACATAATTAAATTTCAGTTTAGTCTAGTTTGTCATAATATTGATATTTATTCAACAATAATAGATATTCTAAATTTTTATTTACAAAAATTAAAGTGTGATCCAATTCATTATTAATGTAAATCTAATCATATAAGAGTTAAAATTCTAGACATAATTTTTGAGTACTTATATTTTTGGTGCAAATTATTTCTTACCCATTGGAAAAAAGGAAAAAGAAAAAACAAGAAGGTGTTATAAAAATGAAGAAAAAGCAAAGAGTAATATTTTGAATACAAAATTTAGAGAGCAGTAAGTTCTTCAGAAATTTATATTTGGTTATTCAGGAACTTTTAAGTATAGATTTTCAAAATCTAATTATATAATCTATTCAGTAATTTAACTATATATTTCAGTATAGTCCTCCTTTCTCATTTTCTATTGACAAAATTTCATTTTTACCCCTATACTTTGCCTCGATTTTTAATTACACCCTTAGATTTTGAATAATTTCAATTTTATCCCTAAAGTTTTTGAAATCATATCAATTTAGCCCCTACCATCAAAATTGAAATGGAAAAAGTTGAAAAAAAATTACATTTTGCCCCAAATTTCAAAAGAAAGATACAAACTCATCATCTCCTACCCAAACTCACCCTCTTCGGCACACTCTCCAGCAACTCACATGTAACGCCCTCAAAATAAACCCATAATAACCGTAACATTAACATGCATTTATAAAAGAAAACGAATCATTTGAGTTATTCATCAGAGTATTCTTATTGAAAGACATCACGTGTAACATCCTGCAACATCAAAATAAATGCCCTAAGGGCTTACATCTTTCCAAGCTAACACTTGGACACAAAAGGATGAGTACTAACTCATTTACAAGTTAAGCCCTAGGCTTGAATGTTTACATGAAATCTCAAAAATAACAAAATAAAACATATAACTAAAGACAAGTCTTCAAAATCCCAAACATCAAATCCTTCCAAGCTAAGTCCGTGGAGGTAGCTTATCACCTGAACCTGAAAATGATGTTCCCATAAAGGGTGAGCCACAGCCCAGTAGAAAAATACTAAACCAAATATAAGCATTGAATAAAGCTATAGCATTCAATAGATGGTTAACCAAGATAATCAATTTTATCATTAAACAGTCTCATGACACTAATGTCTAAGACACATTTCACCTTCCATTATTATCAACATGGCTCAGAACCTGGCCAAACTTACAACAGTGAATTATATATCATATTCACATTACTTCCAATATCAACAAAACAAATGAGACTCATGCTCATATCAAAACACTTCATACTTCCCATTTGATACACATTTTAGTGCTGTATCAATAATCATGTAAAAACACTTCAATATAATAAGCACACATAAAAATGGTGCTAATGGAGTCCATCCCCTATCTCCTCCCAAACAAAAATCCGGTTTAGAGGTCCATCCCCTATCTTCCCCTAAACCGTGGAGTACATCCCCTATCTCCTCCCAAACAATATGCATATGCAATGCTCAATCAATACATGTAATTTCTGTATTAATTCAATAGTCTAAATTTATGACTTAAACAAATTGATTAGTTTCAATTTTCCCTAATCCGCATGCAATGTCTACAACAAGCACGACTATCCTCCACCGATAGCCCAAAACAATTATTTCTAGACTTGAAAAATAAATACACTATCAATTCATTAGGCGAGTGATTTATATTATCCAACTACACCATTTAATCAATAAATTCCCCAATTTCATGGATTTAACCAAATTCCCCAATTTCATGGATTTAACCAAATTCCCCAATTACCTTAAATTAATTACTCAAATCAATTTAGCAATTCAACTAGGGTTTTCTTTTCCCAAGATTTTCAAAGTGTCCCCAACCTATCAAAATACCAAACTTAGAACAAAGCATATAAAATGGAGTAGGAAAATCCCTACCTCGAAGAAAATAACCCGTATGGAGAAGATGGAGATGAAGACCAAAGACCAACGTGCTCCAAATCCCAAGTTTCTCAGATTAAAACGAAGCCCTCAACTCACTCTAACTTTTTAATAAACGATCTAAGGTAGAAACTCACTCTAAGTAGATCAATCGAAAGAGAGAAGGTGTGTAGAGGGAGAGAAAGAGATAAAAAAACACTCCAGGGGCGGTTTTTAAAAAGTTATGAAGGAAAAGTAGGTCAAAAAGTGATCCAAAAAGTGAAATCACGGACTGATATAATCGACTCTACGCTCGAGCGTAGAAAGCCCCGCTCGAGCGTAAGACACAGAATCATGCTCGAGCGTGAAGAAAGCCGCTCGAGCGTCGATTGCACCCTTCCAGAAGTTTTGCAGGCGCTGCACCCGCTCGAGCGTCAAACTCCCCGCTCGAGCGGAGGAGCAAAAACAAGGGATCACGCTCGAGCGTAAAAACTACCGCTCGAGCGGAAGAACTGCAGAGCAAAATACTGGGAGATGGAAAATCCCGCTCGAGCGTCAAAATTCCCGCTCGAGCGGAGAAGCAACAACGAAGGGACCGCTCGAGCGTTAAAACTTCCGCTCGAGCGTGAAGGCCAAAATCTGGGCATCACCTATCGGCATCTAAAATCAACCAACCTGTACCAGACCCGTCCAACACAACCTATACTTCAAATACAAAGAGATTAAAGGACAACAACAACCAATAAGTAATGACAGGATCCACGGAACCTAAGTCCGGATACAATAATTTAAAGAGAAAAGACCGGGGTCGCTATAACCTCCCCTCCTTAAAAGAATTTCGTCCCCGAAATTTAGCACAAGGTTTCGAAAACAAGTTTTTCTCAAATTCCAACAATATGATAACTCACTAATAAACAACTTGACCCAACACCGGCCATTCCATCTCTTAACAAAGAGATATGCCACAATATGCAAAACAACCATATATTTCAACCTGCATTAACACTATGCAATTTTCTTTCAATTTCAACAATTTTCAATATATTCAATATATACAATGTTCCATTAAACTTCCATTTCGAGGCAAGTTCCAAAATATTTCCATTAACCAAAACATTCTAAATGTTTTACAGCTTAAGACATATATAAAAAGCTTTAAAGTTTGACAATATTACAAAATCTAACTACAAGATTACAAATCAATAAACATGTCCGGATATTTCTCGCGGACTTCCAACTCACGTTCCCATGTGGCTTCCTCCACCCCGTGATGTTTCCACAAAACTTTCACCAAAGGAATGGTCTTGCCTCGCAAGACTTGATCCCGTTTATCCAAGACTCGAACCGGTCTCTCCTCATACGAGACATCCTTATCAACTACTAAATCGGTCCAATCCAATACATGTGATGGATCCGGCTCATACTTCCGAAGCATACTCACATGAAACACGTCATGTACTCCGGACAACTGCGGCGGCAAAGCTAAACGATAAGCAGTCTCGCCAATCCTCTCAAGGATCTCAAAAGGACCAATGAATCGAGGGGACAACTTCCCGCTCTTCCCAAACCTCATCAATCCCCGTCTTGGTGATATCTTCAAAAAGACATGATCACTCACCTCAAACACCAAAGGTCTCCTCCTACGGTCGGCATAAGATTTCTGACGACTCTGGGCTGTAACAAGCCTCTTACGGATAAGCTCAACCTTCTCCGTCGTTTCCCTCACTAACTCTGGACCCAACAGAGGTGCATCACCCACCTCGGCCCAACAAACAGGAGACCTACACGGTCGGCCGTATAAGGCCTCAAACGGTGCCATACCGATACTAGATTGGAAGCTGTTGTTGTAGGCAAACTCCACTAATGTCAAGTGCCTCTCCCATGACCCGCTAAAGTCAAGAACACAACCCCGAAGCATATCTTCAAGGATCTGAATAGTACGCTCGGACTGCCCATCAGTCTGAGGATGATAGGCTGTGCTAAAGGTCAACTTAGTACCTAAGGCGCTCTGCAAGCTCTGCCATAATCTGGCAGTAAAACGAGGATCTCTATCCGAGACGATCGTCACTGGAACCCCGTGCAATCTCACTATGTCCCGAATATACAAGTCGGCAAGATGATCTACCGTATCTCTCACGCGCATAGGAATAAAATGCGCCGACTTAGTTAACCGGTCTACAACCACCCAAATAGCATCACTACCCCGCTGAGTCCTCGGAAGACCCACAACGAAGTCCATAGTGACGTGCTCCCACTTCCACTCAGCAATAGGCAAGGGTTGCAACAAACCCGCTGGCCTCTGATGTTCAGCCTTCACTTGCTGACAAGTAAGGCACTTAGATACGAAAGCTGCCACATCCCTCTTCATACCCCGCCACCAGAACTGGCGACCCAAATCCCGATACATCTTAGTGCCTCCCGGATGCACCGCAAGGCGTGAATGATGAAAAATCTCGGAGTACCTCTTCTCGATGAGACTCCGGCACAAACAGACGGTCTCGGTATCTCACACTCAGGTCGGGATACACCGTCAAACCTTTCTCAACCTTCCCACCAGAAATCTTCTCACAGAGGGATTCTACCTCAAGGTCGCCCCTCTGAGCCTCTAACACTCGAGTCACAAGTGTAGGTTGCGCAACAACAGAAAACAAGGCCGCAGCCTCAACGGATTCGCCCAGAAGCAAATCAAACTCTCCAAGTGCACCTAACATCTCCCACTCTCGGATGGCTATACTAGCTATGTCACCAACAGGTTTCCTGCTAAGGGCGTCGGCCACCACATTGGCCTTTCCCGGATGATAATGCAATTCAAAGTCATAATCCTCAATAAATTCCATCCACCTCCTCTGCCTTAAGTTCAAGTCTTTCTGTGTGAACAGATATTTCAGACTCTTATGATCCGAGAATACCTCGAACCTCTCACCGTAAAGATAATGCCTCCAAATCTTCAAGGCAAATATCACAGCTGCTAACTCTAAATCATGCGTAGGGTAATTCTTCTCGTGAACTTTCAACTGACGTGAGCCATAGGCAACCACTTTCCCCTCTTGCATCAACACACAACCAAGACCCTCTCGTGAGGCGTCACAATAGACTGCATAACCCAACCCTCTCTCCGGAATAATCAAGACTGGAGCAGTGGTCAGTCTAACTTTCAACTCCTGGAACGACTTTTCACAAGTCTCACTCCAAGCAAATTTGACTCCCTTCCGAGTCAATCTAGTCAAAGGCGAAGCTAATCTGGAGAAATCTCTTACAAACCGGCGATAATACCCAGCTAATCCCAGAAAACTGCGGATCTCAAACACACTCTTAGGCTGTACCCAATCTTGCACTGCCTCTGTCTTGGATGTATCAACAGACACCCCTTCCCAAGAAACTACATGGCCTAAGAACTTCACCTCCTCTAGCCAGAACTCACACTTCCCAAACTTAGCATAAAGCTGATGGGCTCTAAGTAAATCAAGCACCACCCTCAAGTGTTCCTCGTGCTCTTCCTCTGAAGGTGAATAGATAAGGATGTCGTCCACGAAGACGACTACAAAACGATCTAGAAATTCTCGGAATATCCGGTTCATCAAATCCATAAATACTGCCGGTGCGTTGGTGAGCCCAAATGGCATCACCAAAAACTCATAGTGGCCATACCGCGTACGGAATGCCGTCTTTGGAATATCCTCCTCCCTGACTCTCAACTGATGATAACCTGATCTCAAGTCTATCTTCGAGAAACAACGGGAACCTTTCAACTGATCGAACAGATCATCTATACGGGGCATAGGGTACTTATTCTTAACCGTAGCCCGATTCAATTTCCGGTAATCTATACAAAGTCTCAAAGCACCACCTTTCTTTTTAACAAAGAGGGCCGGTGCTCCCCAAGGCGAAACACTAGGACGTATAAAGCCTTTATCTAGCAACTCCTGGAGTTGGATTTTCAACTCAACTAACTCAGCTGGGGCAAAACGATAGGGTGCCATAGAAATCGGCGCCGTGCCGGGCACTAAGTCAATAGAGAATTCAATCTCTCGATGCGGTGGCAAACCAACAAGATCCTCGGGAAAAACCTCCGAGTACTCACACACCACCCTTGGCAACACAATCTGAGTCTCACCGTCCTCACTAATCGAAAGGTTAGCAAGTAGACCACTAAGCTCACTCCGTCCTCGCGGAACATACCCCGGTGGCAAAACACTACCAACACGGTCCCCCAGAAAATGAAAACACTCACCATTCACGGTACGACAAGTGACTCTCTGGCGGTAGCAATCAATAACTGCCCGGTATGACGATAACCAGTCCATACCCAAAATAACATCGAAACCTCTCATAGGCATAACTACAAAGGAAAATGGGATTCTATGGTAATCAACCTCTATATCACAACCCCTAACACCGTGTTTCAAAATCAATTCACCCCCAAGAGGCGACACTACACAAATAGGAGATGCTAACTGTGCTAACTCCAACTCCAAAACAGATGCAAATGCAGCGGACACAAAGGAATGAGATGCACCCGTATCAATCAAAACATTAGCAACCGAGTTGCAAAACAAGAAAGTACCTCTCACAACAGATGGAGCCGGTACAAGATCCTGCGCGGTAACAGCATACACGCGCCCAGATGACCTCTGATCAACCTGCTCACCCCTAGGAGCATAAGATTGTTGCACCGACTGAGACGATGAAGCCCCCTGATTGGCCCTCGAGGCCTGACCCGACTGAGCTGGCTGTTGACCCTGAATCTGCCTCAAACCAGATGCACCAGGTGTGCCACCCAACTGCGGGCAATACCTCTTCATATGCCCTGGCTGACCACACTGATAACACGAGAGTGGCTGGCCTCTACCCTGACTCTGGCTCTGAGATCGAGCCGAAGATGATGCTGCTCTCTGCACTCCTCCCCTCTGAGGACAAACTGGAGACTTGTGGCCCAGCTGGCCACACTTGAAGCAGGTAATGCCTCCTTGACTGCCTTTCCCCGAACTAGCACTCGGCACAGGAAAAGTCGATCTAGAAAAGCTACTCTGAGACTGTTGGGGATTAAAACCCTTCTGTCTCCTACCATCACTCTGACCATCCTGACTCCTCTTGGAGCCCTTCTGTCCTTCCTCCTCCTCCTGCATCATGATTTCCATGTGGGCTGCAGCATCAACCAAACGCCCATAATCCCGAATCATAGTTCCCCCAACTCTCAGCTTGAGGCCACGCCTCAACTTCCTCTCAAACTCAATACAGCGGCGTTCCTCAGACGCCACCAATTCAGGTGCAAACCTGGATAAACTAGTAAATGCAGCCTCAAACTCGGCCACTGAAGAACTCGACTGCTTAAGCTGGCAGAACTGGTCTCTCAGCTTCTCCCTAACTGCTGGAGATAAGAACTTCTCCTGGAAAGCATTCACAAAAGCCTCCCATGTACCTCCTATACGCCCCTTAGTGAACTTCCACCACTGACCCGCATCCCCCTTCAACTGGAATGATGCCAAGGTCACCTTCAACCCCTCGTCTTCGATGCCAAGCATCTCAAACGTCTTCGTTGTCTGTTCGAGCCATTCGTCTGCCTTAAGCGGCTCTTTAGGATCACCCACAAATTCATCCGGATTAGACCGGAAGAACTCCCTCTTCAGAAAGGAAGGTCCTGCATCCGCAACAACAACCTGGGCTTGATTCTCAGCCCTAAGAATGCCTACTGACTCCCTGAATGCCCCTGCTATCTCTCGGGCTAAAGCGCCCATAGCCTGCTGGCCTACTGGCTCGGCCACATTGGCCTGGCCAATTCCCTCATGAACTGCCGGAATCTCCTCTGGCACCGGTACCTCCTGCCTACCCGGCCTACCACGCCTACCGCGTCCTCGTCCTCGCCCTGACATCCTAATAAAGGAAACAAACAAAGACGTTAGCACATTAATAAATGTGCCGAAACTAAACACTCGCGTCCTAATGCATTGGACAAAAATAATTCATTCCACGTAAGCACATAAT
This sequence comes from Camellia sinensis, assembly GCF_055761805.1. Classification (NCBI taxonomy): domain Eukaryota; kingdom Viridiplantae; phylum Streptophyta; class Magnoliopsida; order Ericales; family Theaceae; genus Camellia; species Camellia sinensis. Next base: position 71,502,913 of record NC_138972.1, read on the forward strand.
CACATAAGCACCTACGAATTTCATTCCCGGATAATGATAGTCCCAATGCGTTACTATAGTTCCGGTTGGAAGCAGCAGTGATCAAGTGCCTTTCCAACAAGACTACTAGAACTCAAGGGTCCAATCAACATCCTAGAAACTACATTCCATACCCACATAATCACATAAACATGTTATCACATAAGCATATAACGTTACACTAAGTCTCTATCAAACGAGACGAACCCATTGTGATACTAATCACTTCCCACGTACCCAAAGTATTCAAACCCGGTACGCTCTGATACCAAGTTGTAACGCCCTCAAAATAAACCCATAATAACCGTAACATTAACATGCATTTATAAAAGAAAACGAATCATTTGAGTTATTCATCAGAGTATTCTTATTGAAAGACATCACGTGTAACATCCTGCAACATCAAAATAAATGCCCTAAGGGCTTACATCTTTCCAAGCTAACACTTGGACACAAAAGGATGAGTACTAACTCATTTACAAGTTAAGCCCTAGGCTTGAATGTTTACATGAAATCTCAAAAATAACAAAATAAAACATATAACTAAAGACAAGTCTTCAAAATCCCAAACATCAAATCCTTCCAGGCTAAGTCCGTGGAGGTAGCTTATCACCTGAACCTGAAAATGATGTTCCCATAAAGGGTGAGCCACAGCCCAGTAGAAAAATACTAAACCAAATATAAGCATTGAATAAAGCTATAGCATTCAATAGATGGTTAACCAAGATAATCAATTTTATCATTAAACAGTCTCATGACACTAATGTCTAAGACACATTTCACCTTCCATTATTATCAACATGGCTCAGAACCTGGCCAAACTTACAACAGTGAATTATATATCATATTCACATTACTTCCAATATCAACAAAACAAATGAGACTCATGCTCATATCAAAACACTTCATACTTCCCATTTGATACACATTTTAGTGCTGTATCAATAATCATGTAAAAACACTTCAATATAATAAGCACACATAAAAATGGTGCTAATGGAGTCCATCCCCTATCTCCTCCCAAACAAAAATCCGGTTTAGAGGTCCATCCCCTATCTTCCCCTAAACCGTGGAGTACATCCCCTATCTCCTCCCAAACAATATGCATATGCAATGCTCAATCAATACATGTAATTTCTGTATTAATTCAATAGTCTAAATTTATGACTTAAACAAATTGATTAGTTTCAATTTTCCCTAATCCGCATGCAATGTCTACAACAAGCACGACTATCCTCCACCGATAGCCCAAAACAATTATTTCTAGACTTGAAAAATAAATACACTATCAATTCATTAGGCGAGTGATTTATATTATCCAACTACACCATTTAATCAATAAATTCCCCAATTTCATGGATTTAACCAAATTCCCCAATTTCATGGATTTAACCAAATTCCCCAATTACCTTAAATTAATTACTCAAATCAATTTAGCAATTCAACTAGGGTTTTCTTTTCCCAAGATTTTCAAAGTGTCCCCAACCTATCAAAATACCAAACTTAGAACAAAGCATATAAAATGGAGTAGGAAAATCCCTACCTCGAAGAAAATAACCCGTATGGAGAAGATGGAGATGAAGACCAAAGACCAACGTGCTCCAAATCCCAAGTTTCTCAGATTAAAACGAAGCCCTCAACTCACTCTAACTTTTTAATAAACGATCTAAGGTAGAAACTCACTCTAAGTAGATCAATCGAAAGAGAGAAGGTGTGTAGAGGGAGAGAAAGAGATAAAAAAACACTCCAGGGGCGGTTTTTAAAAAGTTATGAAGGAAAAGTAGGTCAAAAAGTGATCCAAAAAGTGAAATCACGGACTGATATAATCGACTCTACGCTCGAGCGTAGAAAGCCCCGCTCGAGCGTAAGACACAGAATCATGCTCGAGCGTGAAGAAAGCCGCTCGAGCGTCGATTGCACCCTTCCAGAAGTTTTGCAGGCGCTGCACCCGCTCGAGCGTCAAACTCCCCGCTCGAGCGGAGGAGCAAAAACAAGGGATCACGCTCGAGCGTAAAAACTACCGCTCGAGCGGAAGAACTGCAGAGCAAAATACTGGGAGATGGAAAATCCCGCTCGAGCGTCAAAATTCCCGCTCGAGCGGAGAAGCAACAACGAAGGGACCGCTCGAGCGTTAAAACTTCCGCTCGAGCGTGAAGGCCAAAATCTGGGCATCACCTATCGGCATCTAAAATCAACCAACCTGTACCAGACCCGTCCAACACAACCTATACTTCAAATACAAAGAGATTAAAGGACAACAACAACCAATAAGTAATGACAGGATCCACGGAACCTAAGTCCGGATACAATAATTTAAAGAGAAAAGACCGGGGTCGCTATATCACACCACCATGACCACCGTGACCCCCACTCTCTCCCCATAGCACCAAAAATAGAGGATTCTATGTAAGAATGAAACTATTACACACCACCACCAAGCATGGAAAACAAACAAAAAAGAAGACCCATTGCTACAAATACCTCAAATGGGTCCTCTGGTTTTCTTTCTCCTCCTACTTCCTTAGCTCCTCCTTCATTACCCATTAATCTCCCACTGCCTTTCGTTCTTAAACCACCATCGTTTCTCTCTCTTAAACCACCTTACCCTCTCGTGCCCTGTTTGAGTCCCTCAACAAAACCCATATCCAAAAATTGAAAACCCATCAAGCTTTGGGTTTATTGAAGGATTTGAAAGTCTATATATACGATTTGCCATTGAAATACAATACTGATTGGCTTTCGAATAAGTGGTGTAGCAACCACATTTTCGCTTCCGAGGTAGCTATACACAGAGCTCTGTTGAATAGCGATGTTCATGTTAGTATATATTAGTATATTGTATATATTAGCTATCAAACCTTTAATAATGTTGTTTGGTTTGTGCTTCTGCTTTTGGTTTTTTCGGCCAAAAGCCTCTTTGAACACTCTCTCATCCTCCATAAAAGAGAGTCTCTCTGAACATTGTATACACACTGTAAACACGCATTCAACATATCAATACACTCAATTTATTCTCTCTCTCTCTCTCCCTACCAATTATTCTTACATGGTATCAGAGTGCAGTTGTACACTTCTGGCATTTTCTGTTTTTGGTGCTTAGTCCCGTACGCAGTGGCACTACACCAACCTGCTCGGAATCACCTCACGATTCCAACGACACCACTCCCATCACCAGAAACGTCGTCACGCGCCTTTATGCGCCACCTTTGTGTTCAGCGCGTCTCAGTTTCTGCAGTCACTCGCACACAAGTCCTCACGCGCCCCTCCGTTGGCTGCTCACGTCAGTATTTGATGTCAGCCCTGCTCTTACGTGCGCCGCACCTGTTACTGTGCGCCGTTCTGCTATTGTTCACCAGCTTGCACCAGTCTGCTCCCGTACGCCGCGCGTGCGTCGTTCTGCTGCGGTGTGCCGTACACCCTTCATGCTATTGTGCTCCTCATTACAACCTGCTATTGTGCGCTACTGACATCATTTTAGCCTCTGCGGACATCATCTCTGCACAACACCCCTTTCCTAGCTATTTTCGACCCTCCGGACTCACTTGTACACTCTGTTTTACCTAATTTTGCTCCTACAGGTCTGTTCCTATTTATTTAGCCCTATTCAACTATTATTATGGATCGTCATGATACCTCTCATCTGATTTCTGTTCTTCTTAATGGTTCCAACTATGTTCTGTGGGCCCAAGCCATGTCTTTCTTCCTCAAAGGTAAGAAGCTCTGGCCCATTATCACTGGGGATGTGACCCAACTGGTGAAAGAAATCGATGAAACTGCTGCTACATATGAAGACCGACTCGAAGATTGGGATAGTAAGAATTACTAGATCATTACCTGGTTTCGAAATACCTTTGTTTCCTCTATCAGTCTTCAGTTTGGTCATTTTTAGCTTGACTCTGTTACCACTCCTGCTAAAGACATTTGGGATTTTTTAAAAGAATGATACCAGACTACCGGTCTTGCCCATCAGTATTAACTTCAGAGTCAACTTTACAGCATGCGCCAAGAATCCAACCAATCAGTTGTTGACACCCCATTTTTTACCGTCCTCAAGGCTTGGACATTACCGCTTGAACACTCGGTGATCATCCATGTCCGTGTTTGTTTTGAGTTCTCGGAGGTCTCGACTACGTGCCTTGCCTCAGGATCTCTTAACTTGCTTATTCTGTGCTTGGTTTTGCACCAAGGACTTGTTTGTTTTTTCACCTGAGGGTAGAGAGTAGCTTGTTAGCTACCCCTGACACCCACCGGCCCGGGCTTGAGGCCACTGGCCGTGTCTTCTTGCTACCGGCCATTGGTGAAATATACCATTGGCCGGTCGGCATTTGGTGTGGTCGACTGACCATCTGTTTGGCCGATGGCCTCCTTTTCTGGTCGGTAGCACCTTTTTGCCTTTTTCAGGCATGGTGTATGCCAGTTGTGCCAGCTGGAATGCACAAACCCTGCCCCCGTGCACATCTGTGGCTGTTTTGTCCTTTTTGCACCCTTTTGGTCTACTTTATTGAGGAAGCTTGGACCTTTCTCTTAGCTTCCTCAAGAAGCTTGAACCCTGTCCCAGCTTCCTCAGGAAGCCTTGGCCCCTTTGCCTTGGCTTCTTGAAGAAGCCTTGATCCTTTTAATTGGCTTCTCTTGGAAGCTTAGCACCTTTGATTGTCTATATAAGAGCCCCACCCTCTCCTTTGTTTTGGTTCAGCAAAACCAGAGCAAAATACATATATATTCTGATATACACACCTTCTCTCTATATATCTCCCTCTCTCTCTTCATTTGTGTGTGTTTGAGGGCCTAAAAGGTTGATTTGTTCTTACTTTTGCACTAAAACACACACCATTACACCATACTTCAACTTGGGAGGTCTTGAGGGTTGGTTCTTGAAGTTTTGAGGTGGTTTTGATCATAAGGAAGAGGCTGAGCTTGCTGTTCTTGAAATGTCCTTCAAGGGTAACACTTTTTGCTTTATTTTCTCCAATCTTGCACTAGTCTTTAACCTATCTTGCTTACTAATTTAGACTTTGTGTATAACTAAAAAAAGTCTTGTATTTGCATGCTTAAGACACTTCATTAAGGTTGTTTTGATGTTGGGGGTCGACCTCCCCCTCTAAGGCCTTGTTTGACCCTTTTTGTGCTTCCATTGTTAAGCTTTGGTTACTCTGGTGTATTGGCCTTCTCACCACTGAAATCCAGTGGATTTTCAGTGGTGAAGAAGGGGGTTTCTAGTCTTGCATAGGGGAGGGACACCCCTCTCCCCTTTGTGTCTCATTTGTCCATGTTTTTGGCCCATAAGGGTAGCATATGTGCTTGGTTGTTTTTGGCCCCATTTCAGAGGTTCTTGGATATTATTTGGTCATATGTTGCCTCTATCTTTGGTCGGATTTATGGCCCTTTACATGCATATTGTACTTGCCTTGCATTCTCCCATTTTGCCTAGAAATGTGCCTTGCATTTAGGCCACGATGCTTGCATGTTCTAGCTTAACTTCATGAAGGTTTTAGCATTATTTCGCCATGCTTGAGGTCTGTTGGGTGTTGATTTGGTCATGCATTTCATGTTTTGTATAACCCCTTTGCATTCTAGCATGTTGGCATCGGGTGTGTGAGTCATTAGCATGCACTATCTTGGCCATTTTAGTGATTTGGAATCACTTATTATGCCATTTCAGTCCACGTTTTATGCTTGCATGTTTGCATTTCGTTATCCTTTCAATGCTTTGGAGAGACATGATCCTATGCTCCATGTATGGCCTTTTGTGCATGCCTCTTGTTTTGTGTCTCTTAGCTGCAATATCAGGGGGTTTTGGGACTTATTTTGGTGCATTAAAACTCTGTTTTTGGTTGTATAGCTCATGCCATGCTTGCTTGGGGTAGGTGTTGAGTAATACTCTTATTTGTGGCCTTGAATGCCTTTCATTTTGCATCTATTCCCTAGCATGATTTGGCATCATCATTCACATGTTTTTTTTTAGGAGTTAACATGAGTGTTTAATGTCCATGCTTACCATCTTTGAGTGTCCTTGAGAGTGGCCTTCCATGCTTGGGTTTTTGGCTTATTGGTGTGCATGTTTGCATGAATACTTGTCTACCATTTTTGGCACTTTTGGCCACTGTTTTGGGGTGGGCTGAGGCCTTCTCATTTCAGTATAAGTCCATCCTTGCATACTTTGCATGTTTGACATGTTGCATTGCATTGGTTGCATGCTTATATTGCATCATGTTTGCATGTTACTTAGCTAAGTTGCATTATATAGTCTTGTTGTATGCTTGACATGTTCATATTGCATTAGTGTAGCCTTGCATGAGTTGCATCACTTTGCATACATGCATTGCATCGTATATGGCATACATGCATTGCATCGCTTAGTTTGTGGTGTCAAACCAAGCATGAGGGGAGAGGTGTGTTCGCACCCGAAATGACGAAACACGTCTCAACCCTCGGTCGCCAATACCCTTGATCTCAACATGATAGGGTGTTAGCACTCATTTGTTTGTTGCATGCATCTACATTAAGTTGCTAACTTGGCTTCTTAGGCCATCATGCATCGAATTGCGTAGTTGATGGCCCAAGGGTCGAGGGCCATACTTCCTTGAGTCCATCGCATGATAGGGAGTGTGGTCATGCTCACATTTGCTTGAAAATTCCATGCCATACACTGTTTGCCCTCCGCTGTTGTCAACTGCAGGATTCTGCAGGAAGCAATGGTCGGTCGGCCACCAGCGGCTGGCCGGTGGTACAACAGTTGGCCAATAAGCCCATTACTATGGCCGGTGAACTTTAATTCTGGCCGGTGACATCCCAGAGCACTCAGAGGATGATTCAAAAGGGGTCTGGAGACTTTCAGAACTTTCAGAGGGATGAGGCAGTGTAAACAGAGGCAACAGTGGCATGGTACGGGTTTCCGGGCAAGGCGGATCGAGCATGCTTCATTCACGCATCCCGAGGCAGGGCTGTGGCCACCTTTCTTCTGCATTTCATTTGTTAATTAATTAGAAGGTCTGTAATAATTAATTTAGTAGTATTCATTTGGTTGTGTAATATTTATTCGGACCCTCCGAATGAGGGCAATTGTGTTATAAGTGTGCGTGAGTGTGCGTATGTCTTCCAACCCCGCGTCTTTCTTCCCTTTTATTTACCTGCTTTTAATTTAGGGCATATTTAAATTAGCATACCTTATGCTATGCATGCGTGCATTCATACATTTGTCTTGCATGCACCGGGCTCGGCGCATCATGCTAATTACATTGTATTTCAATCCCAAATTGAATACATGTTATCTGTTGCATTTCACAGACCATGTTTAGAATAGTCGAGCCTGTCTAGATTGCATCTTTACATGTGTTGCATTAAGCCATTTTTAACATGAACTAGGATCATGCATATGATTACTAACTAGTTTCTATTTTGGCTTGGAGTACTAGGTAAGCTTTTTATGCTTTAGCATGCCACATGTGTGTGAATGTTGCCATGATAGCATAATTACCATGAGGCTAGCTGCTTATGTGATATAACTGCCTGAATGCCTATGGGTGGAGGTTGGGTTATTTGAATTGGAACAATGCATTAAATGCGAGTTTTAAGCCCACTTGGAAGTGGCAAAACCATATTTTCTAAAGCCCACTTGAGGGTGGCAAAATTCATGTCTTAGCCTACTTGCAGGTAGCACCATCAAACCATTCTCAAACAAACAAACATGAAATGTTTTGTTCCAATTCAGGCAACCTAGTCTATACTTGTATGCTGTGCGCATAACATAGTAAATCTAGGCTAATAACCGGAATAAGAGCATGTAATATTTTCGAAACAAGATATCATGGTTAGTAGAGGCCGATCTTTGATCGGGCGAGCGGGGGTGCTCATAGCTGACCTTCCCCAATCGTACCCAAGTTCCCGAGCGAGGCAACTTTGGTGATGACGGACACGTGACCTTAGGCAATGAGTCAGGGTTTCCTAAATTTCCCCAAAAATAAAATATTTAGGTGGCGACTCTGTATCTGGCAAAGCAGTCCATGTTTGGCACTTCTTTTCTAAAAAAAATCTATTTTTTTTTCTCAAAACGATTTGCCGGATTTAGACTCTTTGGTTCAGATTAAGAACCGTGACAATTTGAGAGTCCTGAATCGTAGTGGGCAAAAATGAACAGAACGGGGGACTCATCCTCCCGGGGCGTTCGGGGACGTCTATATCAATTAATGATTTTCTTTCTCAGATGTATTCTGTTTGGGACCAACTTGCTCTCTCAAAACCGGCATGGCCTCACCTTGAAGATGCTATTTTATTCACTACATATCGTAATCAACAGCGGTTGGTTCAATTTCTCATGGCTCTCACTCCTTATTTTGAGCCCATGTGTGCCTCTCTTCTTCATTGCCTTCCGTTGCCCACTCTTGAACAGGCTATTTCTGAGCTAATATCTAAGGAGACTCGTTTTGGTACTCTCCAAACTCATCATGTGGACTCTGTTCTTGTCATTCTTCAGTCATGGCCCTACTACCTGCATCTATTGTCAGAATCGGGGCCTTCCTTAAACTCATCTCCTGGTTCATTACCCTGTCAGATCCTGCCGATACTGCAACAAACTTGGTCCTGGTCATCTACAGTAGGCTTGTTTTTGCAATCCATCCCGGTCATCTTCTACTAGCCACTCCTCTCGCGGTGGTTCTTCTAGGGGGAGCTCTTATCGTCCCAGGAATCAGTCTTTTCCTACTCATCGCACTGCTGCTGCTGCCTCTGAGGATTTCTCTAAGTCTCCTGCTCCGTCTACCCCTCTTTTTTCTCAAACTGATATAGAGACCATGTTCAAACAGCTTCTTTCCCTCCGGTACACCTCCTCCTACTACTTTGCTTGTGACTCTAGGTAACTCTTCTTGGTATTTTGACTCCGCCTGTTGTAATCATATGACTTCCAGTTTTACTATATTTTCTTCCATCTCTTTCTCTACTAATATTCCCTCCATTCATACTGCTGATAGTTCTCTCATGTCAATCAGTCATATTGGTACTGTTTCCACATCTCCTTTATATTTACCTCAAGTTTATCATATCCCTGCTCTAACCTTAAAGCTTATTTCTATTGGTCAATTATGTGAGCTTGGTCTAATTGTCACATTTTCTGCTAATGATTGTTTGGTGTAGGACCCTCAGACGGGGCAACTAGTGGGATCGGCCGTAAGCATAGACGTCTCTATGAACTCATTCATCTTCATGTTCCTGACTCCCCACAGATCGCTGCTCCTGCATTTGCTTCCTCATTGTCTCCTTTTCATCTTTGGCATTGTCGCTTAGGGCATATTTTTGTTAGTCGCTTAAAGTTTTTGGTTTCTAGTGGTCAATTGGGTCATGTACTTCCAGATACTTTTGATTGTATACCCTGTCAACTTGCAAAACAACCTGCTTTATCATTCAATAAAAGTACTTTTGTTTCCAATGCACCTTTTGATCTTATACATTCGGATATTTGGGGCCCATCCCCTACTACTACCATGGGGGGATCTTGTTATTTTGTTGTTTTTATGATAATTTTTCTCGGTTTACTTGGCTTTTTCTCATGAAAACTTGGTCTGAAACTTAAACACCTTTATTAAAGATTTGCCAAAATGGTCCACACCCATTTTTCAAAGACCATTAAAATTTTTCACTTTGACAATGCTATGGAATATCGGGATTCCGATTTCCTTTCCTTTCCTTTCTTCAGAGTCATGGTACATAGCCTCATCGTTCCTATGCTGGCACGTCCCAACAAAATGGCCGTGCTGAACGGAAACATCGGCATATTCTTGACACTACTCGTACTCTCCTTCTCTCTTCTTCTTGCCTTGAAAACTTTTGGGGGGAAGCTGCCCTTACTGCTGTATACACTATCAATTGTGTTCCTACCCCTATAATCAATAATCAAACTCCCTTTGAACGTCTGCATGGTACTCCCCCTCCATACACCAATCTTCGGGTTTTTGGCTATGCTTGCTTTGTTCTGCTTCAATCCCATGAACACACTAAGCTTGAACCTCGTTCTCGTCTTTACTACTTTCTTAGTTATGGGATTGAACATAAAGGCTTTCGTTGTTGGGATTCTCTCTCTAAGCGTCTTCGTATCTCCGAACATGTAGTTTTCTGGGAGCACAAAATGTTTTCCTCCCTATCCTCCTTTCATTTACTCGCACACTCCACTACCGTCCTGTTTACTAATCCTTCCATAGATCTCTTCTCTAATGACTTTGATATAGGTTCCTCTTTCATCGAGATGCCCTTGTTGACCCCTGATCTCATCCCGATTGCTCTCCCTGATGGTCCACCTCTCATTGCGCCACCTAGTTTGTCTCCTCCTTCTACACCAGCTCTTCCTCCTACAAATCCTCCCGCGGGTCGACCACACTGGGTAACTCAACCACTTATTCATCTTCGTGATTATATTGTTGGGTCTGCTACCTTATCTACTTATGGACTTACCTTCTATCGTGAGGCTTGTACTAATCCTCTTTGGCAGCAAGCTAAGACTGATGAACTGCAGGCTTTGGACAAAACTCGTACTTGAGATGTTGTTGATCTTCCTCTTGGCAAGACTACGATTGGCTGTAAATGGGTTTACAAAATCAAGACTCACTCTGATGGCTCTATTGAACGCTACAAAGCTCGTCTTGTTGCAAAGGGTTTCAACCAGGAATATGGCATTAATTATGAGAAGACCTTCTCCCCTGTTGCTCGGCTTACCTCTATTCGCAGTTTGCTTGCTATTGTTACTGCTCGCCACTGGGAACTCTTTCAGATGGATGTCAAAAATGCTTTCCTTAATGGTAATCTTCTTGAGGAGGTCTACATGCAACCTCCCCCTGGGTTAACCTATCCAACTTATAAGGTTTGCAAACTACAACGTGCCCTCTGTGGTCTCAAGCAAGCCCCCCGCGCTTGGTTTGCTAAGTTCAGTTTCACCATTCATGACTTCGGATTCACCTCTAGCTCCTATGACTCTGCTTTATTTGTTCGGACTATTACTCATGGGACCACTCTTCTTCTTCTTTATGTAGATGATATGATTATCACTGGTGATGATGCAGCGGGTATTCTTTGCCTCGAAAGGTTTCTCCATCGTCAGTTTGAGATGAAGGACCTTGGTACTCTTAACTACTTTTTAGGGCTTGAAATCTCCCATGATTCCACTGGTTACTATTTGTCCCAAGCCAAATATGCATCTGATCTTCTTGCACGTATTGGTCTTACCGATTGCAAAACTACCTCTACTCCAGTTGATCCTTAGATTCGTCTCACTCCGCTCGATGGGGATCTTCTCTCTGATGCTACTATTTATCACCAACTCGTCAGTAGTCTCGTCTATCTCATTGTGACTCGTCCTGACATTGCCTATGATGTTCATCTTGTTAGTCAGTACATGTCGGCTCCTCGCACTCCACATTATACTATTCTACTTCGCATACTTTGTTACCTCAAAGGCACTCTGTTCCATGGACTTCACTACTCTACTTCCTCCTCTCTTGAACCATGTGCCTTTTTTGATGCTGATTGGGCTAGGGATCCTACAGATCAACGCTTCGCCACCGATTAGGGGATTCTGCTCTTAGGGGATTCTGTTCTTACTTGGCGCAGCAAGAAACAATCCCTCACTGCTCGCTCTAGTACCGAAGCTGAATACCGAGCTCTTGCTGATACTACTCAGGAACTTCTTTGGCTTCGATGGCTCCTTGCTGACATGGGTGTTTTTTCTTCTGATGCTAGCTCTTTCTATTGTGACAATCAAAGTGCTATTCAGATTGTTCACAATGATGTTTTCCATGATCGCACCAAGCATATTGAGATTGATTGTCACTTCATTCGCCAGCATATTACATGTGGCACTGTTCTTCTTCTCCCTATTGCTTCTGCAGATCAACCTGCTGATATTTTCACCAAGGCTCATCCTCCTGGTCGCTTTAGTGATCTCGTTTCTAAACTCAAGTTGGTTGATGCTTACCCTCTTTGAGTTTACGGGGGGATGCTAGTATATATTAGTATATTGTATATATTAGTTGTCAAACCTTTAATAATGTACCTTTAATAATGTTGTTTGGTTTGTGCTTCTGCTTTCGGTTTTTTCGGCCAAAGCCTCTTTGAACACTCTCTTTTCTCCTCCTCTATAAAAGAGAGTCTCTCTGAACATTGTATACACACTGTAAACACACATTCAATATATCAATACACCCAATTTATTCTCTCTCTCTCTCTAGCAACTATTCTTACAGTTCAAATGCTCGACCTGAATGGGGCTGACTTGATCTTTGTGCCAATCTATGTCTCATGAAACTCTAGCTCTGTCAATGGCTTTCCAGCGATTGGTCACGTACGGTCTCTGATATCATCGGTGGTCTGGATCATCTCGTCGGAGCATATATGCTAGAACTGGAGCCAGGGCTCTAACCACGTTCGCCGCCTTCTCCAAACACTCTCTATACCCATCTCCACTCACAGTATTCCAACATTGCATCAAACCAAACACACACTTCACTTTCCCAATAGCACACCCACTATTCTCTACTTCAATACTCGTTAACTTCCCAGCCAATTCACTCACACTGCTCTTGAATTCAACCCACTTCGCTTTAACAATCGATTAAGAACTGCTATAATTCACCTTATCTTGAACTAGGTCGACACTTTCATTGAAAAATTGTATGTATCATATCTTAAGAAGCAACCATTAAGGTAAATTCTGGTGAAGACGGCGGGGAGGCAGTGAGAGAGCCTGGTGCGACTGACAGCGTAGCAGAGGAGACAGTCAGTGTGGAGAGGACACGGTGGCATTGGGCGACGCCGTAAATGGCTACTGTTGATTTGTTGGCTTCTTCAACAACCTCCATCTCCATGTTTATCCACCCCTTTCAAAAAAAAAAAAAAAAAAAAAAAAACTCCTAGTGCTCAAAACCCTAGAATCCTAGAAGCAGAAACAACATAAGATTCCCAAAATATGATTTTATTAGAGTAAAATCAAAAAACCCATCTCCAAAAGCATAAAAAACAGAATTGAAAATGTCTAGAATTTCATGACTCACAAATTACAATTAATCTCTCTCCAAAGCAGCTCCGTTAATTTCTAGAATCAACACAATTTTTAAAGAAACCCAAAGAAAACATATGGTGTTGTGGGGGTGAGAGAGTTGCGCCGAAGAGTGGGGGTTGCAATGGTTGTTGGGGTGAGTTGCCAGAAAGGGTCAGTTTGGGTAGGAGAGGATGAGTTTGCATCTTTCTTTTGAAATTTGAGACCAAAATGTAATTTTTTTTAATGTTTTCCACTTCAAATTTGGCAGTAGAGGCTAAATTGATACGATTTCAAAAACTTTAAGAGTAAAATCGAAATTATTCAAAGTCTAGGAGTGTAATTGAAAATTGAGGCAAAGTATAAGGGTAAAAATGAAATTTTCTCTTTTCTATCTTTGTTTTCTTCTCTCATTTTCTTCTTCTCTACTAATCGAAGGCCCTGTTTGAATCCAATCTCTTCCTCTCCCTTTAATTCATTGGACCCCATTGTTCCATTGAACATGCCCACCTTTCTAAGCCTTCACTGGTGAGCCCTATTTATGTCATTTCCAAGCCTGCGTATGATGTAGGGGATTCTATTTCCATCTAAAAAATTATTCAGTACGCCTAATTTCTTAGTATTTTTTTAAAAATTATTTAGTGTTGTAATTTATTCTCAATATATTGTTTTTTTACAAACTCCCTTCAAGATAAAATCATAATTTATGGTACACCCAAATAATAAACAAATTAAAAACTCCAAATTACACCACTTTGAAAAACCTTTTCAAAAATCCTTAAGCATATTTCTTATTACACTTATTCCTTTTGTTCACATACAGGGAACAACATCACCGGCAAAGAAGAACGACGAAAGTGGGCGACGTTGGCAACTCCCAGGCCCCCCGTTGCTGGTCTATCTTTCAAACCACTTTAAAAAACCATTCAAAAAAATCTTGAAATAGATTTTTCATTTCATTTTTTTAGTTCTTCTGGGGAAGTACTTATTCACAACTATATATGCCAAGTAAGGCTAGTAAAGTTGGGGTTTTTCTATATGCACTTGTATATATGAGTTGCAAAGCTCTACTTCTTGAAACTTGAAACTTGAAACTATTGATCAAATACCAAAATTAGTTTTCATTACTTGGTTTTGATTAGATGGATGGATGAATATCTTGAGATAGGAGTGTCTTTTATTGATCTACAGAACCTTCACCCACGCATCTGTATGATTTCTAATCAATAAATATTTTGTTCATTATTATTTTTATTCATTGTTTGATTTGTAGTTTTCTGAAACAAAAAATAATATATGCTAGACACAGAGATTGAAGAAGAAAACACTGAATTTTTTAAATTATTTTTCCATACAAACTTGGACTCTACAATGCTCTTTAAATAGAGAACTATCCACTAACTCCACTACATGAAAAATAGCAATAGACCCATGAACAACAACTAACACTATCCACTAAACCAACTACCTTAAAAACTATGACACCACTTGACACAATCCCTACATAAGCTGAAACTACATACCACTAATTTGAATAAGTCAAAGACCACTAACTTGAACTCAAACATAAAATGGACTCACTAAAATAAATCTGGACATGTTTGAATTAGATTCTCAACATGCCCCCTTAATTCAAACATGGTTGTGCACCCATCATGGTACGAAACTTCTTGAATATTTCCTTTGACAAAGCTTTTGTGAATACATCTTCCATTTGATCTTCGTTATTACAATGTTCTATCTCCACTTCTTCTTTGGCCACAATTTCTCTAATGAAGTGATTGCCTATTTCGATATGCACAAGATTCTTTGTCATAGCGATAGTAGACTTGTTGTCACAAAACAAACATATTGGACTACTTTGTTTCTCCTTTAAATCACAGAGGATCCTTCACAGCCAAATTGCATGGCAAGCTGTAGCAGTGGCAGCAATATACTCTACTTTAGTGTTGGAAAGAGCCGTAGTAGTCTGCTTCTTTGATGCCCATGATATAACTCCAGGGCCAAGGCTAAAGACGTAGCCTGTAGTGCTTTTCATGTCATCTATACAACCTACCCAACCACTGTTAGTGAAAGAAATTAGTTTAAAGTTAGTGACTTTGGAATATTTTATTCCAAAATTGAGAGTGCCTTGAATGTATCTTAAAATCCTCTTTGCTGCTCCAAAATGATGCTTGCTTGGATGATGTATGAACCTAGAAACAATACTCACAGCAAACATAATATTAGGTCTTGAATGAGTAAGATATATCAAAGCTCTAACCATGCTTCTAAAAGTCCTCTCATCTTCATCTGCCAACTCATCTTCATCTGCCAAAAGCAATTTCTTATTTGCATTCATGGGTGTCTTTATGGGAGTACAATTTCCATGCCAAACTTTTTCAACAAGTCCATGGCATATTTGTTTTGACATATGAGGATGCCACTTGAGTTTTGAATTACTTCAATGCCGAGAAAATAGTGCACAAGACCCAAGTCAAACATTTCAACGTTTTGCATCATGCTCTCCTTAAACCATTTCATCAAGTCAAAAGAATTCCCAGTATATATCATATCATCAACATATATGTATACAATCAAGATATCATCACGCCCTTGAGTTTTCGCATAAAGAGTAGGTTCACTAACACTTCCATGAAAACCATTTTCAAAAAAAATACCTCTCAATCTTGCTATACCATGCTCTTGGTGCTTACTTGAGCCCATAAAGTGCCTTCTTCAGTTTGTATACTGTATGTTCCATCCCTTCAATCATGAAGCCTTTGGACTATTCAACATATACTTCCTCCTCAAGCTCTCCATTAAGAAGCACAGACTTGATATCTAGTTGAAAAACTTACCAACTTCTTTGAGCCGCTAAAGCCAAAATAGTTCTAATAGTATCAATTTGAGAAACTAGTACAAATGTTTCAAGGAAATCAATCCCTGGCTATTGTGCATATCCGTTTGCAACTAACAGAGCTTTGTGCCTTTGGAGAGTTCCATCAGAATTAAACTTGGACTTGTAAATCCATTTAAGTCCAATAGCTTCTTTACCGAGAGGTAGCTCTACCATGTTCCATGTCTTATTCTTCTCTATGGCCTTCATTTCTTGATTCATTGCATCATACCATTCCTTTTTTGTTACTGAATCTTCAAAATAAGTAGGCTCCATGGAAAAGCAAACAAATTCACATGAATCATAAATATCAGCAAGACTTCTCACTTTTCTAGGAATAAAATCGTAAAAAGAATCAGGTAGATCACTAGAACTAGATCACTAGAACTTATTGAAGGAATCACAAGGGCAGGTTGTTCACTTGGGATAACTTCATCTTCATCCTATCTCCAAGCTTCATTCTCATTAAAAATTACATCCCAACTTATGATCAATTTTTTGGCAATAGGATCATAAAGTCGGTGGCCTTTTGTCTCCTCACTTTAGAAACCACATTGATATAATAATGCACCGTGAGATAACCAAGGATGTCCATAGCTTTCTCTTTCTTCCATTCTTTGTCTGTAGTTTTGCTTCCAGCTTATTGACCTTCTTCAACAATCCAGGGATGATCTACACTACTCGTGAGAACATAGTTGGGTCTACCCAGGAGAAGTGATTGCAACCACTATTGGGACAGGTGAGAAACGTCCTACCAGGATTGCATTAATCCATGATGTTTGTATCACCCTTCATCTTCCACAAAAGATGCACATCACGTCTTCCATGCCACTTGAGGTCCATGTTCTTTCAATTGACTTCCATCTTTCCTTATTTCTTGACCCTCGATTGTTCCTCATTTTCTCTCTCAAACTATGAGGCAAACATGCTCTGTTTCTTTTCCCTGTTTCTGTATTAAATATCTGAAGGGGAATGCTTGGAAATGATAGGAAAAGCCTTTAGTTTCCCTCCAAAATAATAGTTTAAGGAGACAATTCAGTACATTCCGCTTGATTATAAATGGGAACAGACAGCGGGGGTAAATTGATCATATTTAAAAAAGTTTAGGTGTTAAATGAAAATAATACGAAATCTAGGTTCCAATTTGATTTTCGCGTAATAGCTTGGAAGGTAAAATGATATTTCTCCTTAAAAAAATGACGTATAATCTAATGTTTATAAAAGCATAACTGCAAGTAAAAGCATAATTTCAAGTAAACTACTAGTTAGCAAATAATAATAATAATTTTTTAAGTTGTAAAACATTATTTTGTAACCTAGGTGTTTGTAAACAAAGAATCAATTTTGACTCAAACTATATTTTTAAAAACAAAAATAAGTTAGAAAACATAATTTTTAAACCTATAGGAAGAACATAAGTTTTGGAAAATAAGGTGACATTTGATAATTTAATTCAGTACTTAAAATCAAATATATTAAGTAATAATTAATTAAACTCGTTTTATAATCACATTTGACATTCTTTAAAAATTTAAGTGTCTCCAAAAATATCAACTAAAAGTTAAGAAAAATTTAAGTGATATATAACTTATTTAATTTTGACTAAATTTATAAACACTAAACATAAGCCTAGATGTACACTATTATAAATTCAACCACCGCCACCACCACTATTGCTACTACTACCACCACAACTACCACCACTATCATCACCTTCATCACCATTGTCATTATTGTCATAAAACATTATTATTATTTCACTATCGCCACTACACCACCACCATAGTCACCATTGTCATTACTACCACCCTACAATAACTACTACAACCCTTCACCTCCACAACTATTATCATCATTGCCACAACTACAACCACAACAACTATCGTTATTACACTACCATCACCACTCCATTTTTATTTTCATGACATTACCCTTCCACCATCACCACAAAGCACTATCCTTATATCTCTACCATCATTGTCATTGGTGCCATTGTGAGAACTAAAATAATTTAATAAAAGAGGAATATACTTCCTGCCATGTTGTTTAAGCCTTTGAATTTAGTTCTGGATGTTGTTTAAGCCTTTGAATTTAGTTCTGGTTGATCAAGTCATGAAACAACTATCATTATTACACTGCCATCAATTCCTAATCTACTGCTACCGTGCACTACACCCTTTCTCTCTACTATCATATGTCGTGCCTCCCTCTACTATTGTGCGTCTTGCCTCCTACTGTCGTCAACCCTGAGTTGTAATTGGTCTATTATTTTATTTTGGCTATTTTCTACTCTATTTTGGTTGATTCGACCCCCTTCCCAGTTATTTTTGACCTTTTGGACTCACTGGTTCGATCTATTTTGCCTGATTCTGCTTCTCCAATGTTATTTTTGCTTATTTTTGTCTTATTATGGATCACAATGATGCTTCCTACCCGATTTTTGTTATTCTTGGCTACTCTAATTATGTTTTGTAGGCCCAAGCCATGTCTAGTTTTCTAAAATGGAAGAAACTCTGGCACATTATCACCAGGAATGTGGTCAAACTAGTGAAAGAGGTTGAGAAAACTATTGCCACATATGTAGACCATTTAGCGGATTGGGACATTAAAAACTACCAGATCATTACTTGGCTTCGAAACACATATGTTACCTCTATCAGTTTATAATTTGGTTATTATCAGCTTGACTCCATTGCTACTTCTGCCAAAGACATTTGGGATTTTTTTTGAAGGAACGATACCAAACTACTGGTCTTGCTCATCAGTATCAACTTTAGAGTTAGCTTCACCGCATGCATCAAGAGCCTGGTCAGCCCATTAATGATTTTCTTTCTCAGTTATATTCTGTTTGGGACCATCTTGCTCTCTCTGAAACTGCATGGTCTCACATTGAAGATTTCTCCTTATTCACTACATATCGCAATCAGCAGTGATTGGTTCAGTTTCTCATGACTCTCACTACTTATTTTGAGCCAGTGCGTGCATTTCTCATGGCTCTCAAAGTTGTTGTCCCAGGAGACTTATCTTGGTACTCTCCCTACTCATCATGTAGACTCTGTTCTTGTCACCCCTCAATTATAGAGTTCTTCTTCTTCATTGACCACCCAGCAATCCAATGCCTGCATTTACTGCGAGAATCGGGGCCTCCTTTCTACTCATCTTTTGGTTCATTGCCTAGTCTGATCCTGCCGGTACTGCAACAAGACTAGTTATGGTTATCTGCAACAAGATTATTTTTGCAATGCATCTCGCTCATCTTCTACTAGCACTCCTTTTGTGGTGGCTCATCAAGGGGTAATTCACATTGTTCTGGGAATCAGTCCAGATCTTTGTATGTTCATCGCACTACTGCTACTTCCTCTATGGATTTATCTAAGTCTATAAATCCATCTACTCCTGCCTTTTCTCAAACTGATGTTGAGGTCATGTTCAAACTGTTTCTCTCCACCTCTGGTACACTTCTCTTTACTGCATTGTCTATGACTTCAGGTACATCTTTCTAGTATTTTGACTCAGCATTTTGTAATCATATGACTTCCAATTCTACTATATTTTCTTATATCTATTCTTCTGCTTATATTCCCTTAATTCATACTGCTGATGGTTTTCTTATGTCTACAAGTCATGTTGGTTCTGTCTCCACCTCTCATTTGTCTTTATTAAATTTTTATCTTGTCCTTGCACTTACCTTAAACATTATTTCTATTAGTCAATTATGTGAGCTTAGTCTAACTGTCAAATTTTTTTGCTAATGGTTGTTTAGTGCAGGATCCTGAGACGGGACAGACATTTGGGATCGGTTGTAAGCATGGATGTCTTTATGAGCTCATTCACCTTCATGTTCCTCCACACAATTAGCTGCTCCTACACGTGTTTCTAATTAGTCCCCTTTTCATCTTTGGCATTGTCGTTCAGGGCATATTTCTGTTAGTAGGTTGAACTCTTTAGTTTCTAGTGGTCATTTGGGTTATGTACTTCTTGATAATTTTGATTGTTTTCCTTGTCAACTTGCAAAATAACCTACTTTATCATTTAATAAAAGTAATTTTGTTTCTTATGCCCCATTTGATCTTATACATTCTGATATTTAGGGCCCATCACCTACTACTACCATAGGGGATCGCGTTATTTTGTTGTTTTTGTTGATGATTTTTCTCGATTTACTTGGTTATTTTTCATAAAAAGTCGATCTGACTTAAACAACCTTATTACTACCATAGGGGATCACATTATTTTGTTGTTTTTGTTGATGATTTTTCACGGTTTACTTGGTTATTTTTCATGAAAAGTCGATCTGACTTAAACAACCTTATTACAATTTTGCAAAAATGGTCAAAACTCAATTTTCTAAGATTATTAAAAATTTTCAATCTGATAATGCTATAGAATTTAGGGATCTAGATTTTCTCTCTTTTGTTCGGAGTCATAGTACTCAGCCTGATAATTCTCGTACCAGCATGTCCCAGCAAAATGGACGTGTTGAACGAAAACATACGCATATTCTCGACACTACTCGAGCTCTCCTTCTCTCTTCTTCGTGTCCTAAAAACTTTTGACAAGAAGCTGCACTTACCATTGTTCACACCATTAATTGTGTTCCCACTCCTGTCATCAATAATCAAACTCGTTTTGAACGTTTGCAGGGCACTAGTTTCCATACACAACTTTTAGGCTTTTGGGGTCTGCATGTTTTGTCCTCCTTCAACCCCATGAACACAGCAAACTTGAACCTCGTTCTTGTCTTTGTTGCTTTCTAGGGCATGGGATTGAGCATATAGGTTATCGTTGTTGGGATCCTATCTCTAAGCGTCTTTGTGTCTCTTGTTGTGTGGTTTTCTGGGAGCATAAAATGTTTTTATTCCTATCCTCATTTCATTTATCCTCACTCTCTACTTCTATCATGTTTACTAATCCTTCCATCGATATTTTCTCTAATGAATTTGATGCAGGTTCCTCATCTCTAGAAACGCCTTTGCCTACACCTGATCTCATTCAGACTGCTCCCTCTAATGGCCCTACAGTTCTCTCTCCTGGTCCTCCAGCTCCTGTTGAGTCTCCTACTGAGTCTCTTGGTCCTTCTTTCCTACCGAATCCTCCCATCATAGCTCTCATTTCTAGTCATCCACAATGGATAACTTAGCCCCTTTTCATCTTCATGATTATATTGTTTGGTCCACTACTTTTTCTACTTTTGAACCTACTCGTACTAATCATGTTTGGTAGTAAGCTATGATTGATGAACTACATGCTTTAGACAAAACTCATACTTGGGACATTATTAATTTTCCTCCTGGAAAGATTGCAATTGGTTGCAAATAAGTCTACAAAATCAATACCCATTCCGATGGTTCTATTGAGCGCTACAAAGCTCACCATGTTGCAAAAGGCTTCACTTAGGAATATGGCATTGATTATGAGGAGACTTTTGCTCCTATTGCTCGGCTTACTTCTGTTCGTAGCTTGATTGCCGTTGCTACTGCTCGCCACTGGGATGTTTTTCAGATGGATATGAAAAATGCCTTGCTTAGTGGTGATCTTCTTGAGGAGGTCAACATGTAACCTCCCCCTAGCTCTGTTTATCTAGCTTATAAGGTTTGCAAACTTTAGCTCTCTATGGTCTCAAGCATGCTGCACGTGCTTGGTTTGCTAAGTTTAGTTCCACTATTCACAACTTCAGCTTCACCTCCAACTCATATGACTCTGCTCTTTTGTTTAGAAAACTGATCATGGCACTACTCTTCTTCTCCTTTATGTGGATGATATGATTATCACCAGTGATGATAAGGCTAGTATTCTTAGCCTTAAACACCTTCTCAGTCGTCACTTTGAGATAAAGGACCTTGGTACTTTCAGTTATTTCTTTGGTCTTGAAATCTCTCATGATTTCACTGGTTATTATTTGTCACAGGCCAAATATACATCCAACCTTTTGGCTTATGCTACTCTTAATGATTGTAAGACTGCCTCTATTCTGATTGATACTCAAAATCATCTCACTCCACTTTATGAGGATTTTCTCTCTAATGTTACTCTTTATCACTTGCTGGTAAGCATTTTTGTTTATCTCACCATGACTCATCCTGACATTACTTATGCTGTCTACCTTGTCAATTAGTACATGTTGGCTCTCCACACCCCTCATTATACTGCTCTGCTTCGCATCTTTCGCTACCTCAAAGGCACCCTGTTCCATGGACTTCATTATTATGTCCATCTTCCCTTGAGCTTCGTGTCTTTTTTGATGATGATTAAGCTGTAGATCCTACTAATCGACACTCCACTATGTGTTTTTATTTCTTCTTAGAGGATTCTCTTCTTACTTGGTGCAGCAAGAAACAATCTCTCACTGCTTGTTCTATTACTGAAGCTGAATACCGTGCTTTTGTTGACACTACCCAAGAACTTATGTGGCTTCACTAGCTTTTTGCTGACATGGGTGTTCTTTTCCCTGGTGCTACCTCTCTCTATTGTGACAATCAGAGTTTTATTTAGATTGCTCATAGTGATGTCCTCCATGATATGGCTTCTTGCTGACATGGGTGTCCATCAACCTACTAATATTTTCACCAAGGCTCACTCTCTTTGTCGCTTCAGTGAACTAGTTTCCAAACTCAAGTTGGTTGATGCTTATCCTCTTTGAGTTTGAGGGGGGATGTTAATGTATATAAATATAGATACATTATATACTGTACATATTTAGGTATTGGATTAGCCTTAATTTTGGTATTAGATTAGGAATTTATTATTTCTTCCATATTTGATTGTATCACACTCTCATATATATAGGAGCTTTTGTACATTGTTATTAGAATCACATTATATACAATACATATAGATCTCTCTCTATGACGATTCCGGTTTAGATTCGACCCGTTTACTGTTTTGGATCAGGGATTCTTATACTTGAATGGTTGTTCATATTCCTATTCATTTTATTCCTTATTGAGTTTGGTTGTTTGGTTGTCGTTGTTGCATTTGGAACAGGTTGGGAGTTTGTTTTTCAATAAAATTGTTGCCCAGATTTTGGTCAGTTCGCTCGAGCGGTCCTTTGTTCACTTGAGCGGTCTTTGAGAACTTCCAGTATTTTTGCAAATCTGTAGAGATATTGGGAGGGTATTGTTTTTCACTCGAGCAGTGTTTCTTGCGCTGGAGCAATATTGGCTCGAGCGGTCCTTCTTGCGCTTAAGCGGTCTGCCTCTTTCGGCAAAACTTCTGGGAGGGTGTCATTGTGGGTATAAGCGGTAACTTGTTCGCTCGAGTGGTCTCACTTATTGTGTTTGGTGGCTCGAGCGGTCTACGTATATATTAATCTGTAAAAGTCACTTTTTGGATCAATTTTTCATTTCTCTTTCTAAACATTTCAAAAACCTAGATCTACTCTCTCTCTCTCTCTCTCTCTCTCTCTCTCTCTCTAAAACTTGTCTTTAAACCTCAAATACACCATCATCCATCGATTTCTCCACCATTGTTCTTCGGAGAAAAATATAGAGCTTACCTGGAGCTTCGTTTTAATCTGAAAAGTTCATGTTTTTATCAATGTTGAGTTTTGGGGCTTTTGGGCTTTCTCCTCTTCCGGAATTGAGGTAGGGATTTTTTTAACGGTGTGCATGTCGTTTAGCTTCGTTATACGTTATTTCGTTAGTTATGGGTTTTCAAAAAAAATGGATTTGGATATATATTTATTAATGCACAAATTTGGGGGAAAATACTTGTTTTCAGTTATGGTTTGGGATTGGTAACCTTGTGGTTGTTGTGTTATGTATTTTTGAAGAAAACATTTGGTTTTAATGGGTTTTCAAAGGTTAATAAAAAAACTAGGGTTTTGGATGCTTTTATGGAGAAAGGATGGAATTAGAATGGTTGTGGGATTTGGTTAAAATGATGTTTGGATGAGAAAGGTTTGAATTTTTGGAAAAATATCGAATATTATTTACTCTTTTCAAATATTGGTTTCGTTGGAAATGATATGAACAAAGTTTTGGGAAAATTGTATATTTTCGGTTGAGATTCACAAGACTCATAAGGAGTGTGAATGTTGTTTGGAAATTATGAGATTTTGTATAAATCATTGGGATTCTGATTTGGTTATAATTTTGGAATATTATTATGGATATTGTCTTTTAATTAGAGATAATTATTTTACCAACTGGTGGACGGTTGTATTGATAGTTATAGAAACTACATGGGGATTAGGGAATGAAAATATTTACAAATCATGCATTGCATTGATCACATCATGAATTTATAATTGGAGATTTCAATGTTTTGGATAATGTATTATTGTTTTGACATGCATGTATTGTATTATTGAATGGGTAAATAAAATGGTAAAGCTATGAGGGAGTGTTAAAGCAGAATTAAGTTAGCCTGTGTGTCCTTAGTGTAAGACCTAAAACCCATACAGTAGGTGCTGAGCCTGGGGATTTATTCATTAGATTTACCTCTTGATTGTTTTGAAGGAATATTGATGACTTGGAAAGATCTTTTGAAAATCTCGCATTGTATTGTTTCAAAGAGGGAAAAATGTATGTTTTATCATGACATTTCATGTGCATACATCTTATGACAATGTTAAGCTTCATACATGTCATTAAGTTTATTTCTACTGGGCTTTATGCTCATCCTACAAGAGAAACCACTTTCAGGTGAACTGGTGTGCCTCCGTCAAGGTGATGACTTGGGAGGATCTTGGAGCTTGAGGCTCGTATTCATTTCTTTCTTGGTTATAGTTGTAAATTAAGCCACAGGCTTCTTTGTATTGAGTTGTGACTCATTTGCTGTAACCGAGCAAGGCCCTGGAAATTTGTAGCCTTTAAGGCATTAACTTGTAATAATTTAGTTTCATTCATTATGGATGCAATTCATGTTGTAGAACTAAAAGAATGTACTGAGGCATGTATTGGAAGTGATGTTGTGTAATCATATTGTTGTTGTGTTCCGCATGTTTGTAATATTATACGAGAGTAAATTATCTATTTATTTTTGGGGCTTTACAACTTGGTATCAAAACGTACCGGGTTGAATACTTTGGGTACGTGGAAAGTGGTTCTTACCACAATGGGTTTGTCTCGCTTGATAGAGATGTTGTATGCTCAGTATGCTAAATGATAACATGTTTGTGTGGCTAAGTGGGTATGAAATTGGATCCTTAGGATGTGATTTGTGTCTGTTAAACGCTTGGAGGTCTTATTAGAAGGACACTTGATAAATGTTCATTCTAATAGGAATTCTTAGGGTTTCGTGGAACAAATTTTTATCTTTAGGACATAATTCGTGTGTGACTATCTGACTAAGTGCTTATGTGGAATGTATTTGGTGATTTAATGCCGTAGAGTATATGAGATTTTGTTGGGGGCACCTTTCGATGTGTACTAAATTTGTTGTGCTTGCCTTAGATTAGGATGTCTAGGCGAGGATGTGAAGACTTTCCTTCTTCCAGACGAAAAGAATTGAAGAAGCAATTTTTGGAGTTATGCTAAGCTACTACACCTTTGGCACAATTTGAGGCGTCATTTACTAACTTGTCGATGTTCGCTTCGGAGTTGGCGGAGACCGAGGACCTTCGTCGTGTAGAGTTTGAGAGTAAGTTATTTGAGGATGTTCGAGGAAGGATTGTCGGGTCTTGGCATAGGAATTATCATGCGCTTATGGAAGTAGCGACTCACGTGGAGGCCGCAATATTAGTCATGGGACAGAGTGGGGAGAAGGCCACTTCGACAACTCCTGTAACTTGGGGTTGTAGTAGGCCTAGTAAGAACCAAAGGAGAAGGGTAAGGTTGTTGCCCCAACCAATAGTTACATCAACGGGATCATCTAGCCAACTGCGACTTAGGGTGATCGAGGGCTCAGAAGGGGAGTAGTCATTGGGATCCTTACCAGTTCAGGCTTTGAACCAGTCACATATTTGGGGACTGCCTATTTGCTATGCGTGTAATCAACCGAGTCATACTATGAATTTTTGTACGCAATCCGGGACTTCTTTGGGTGTTCTGCAATCTAGTCAAATTCAACCTTATCTGTCCGAATAAGGACAATACCAATACCAGAACCGAGTAGGCAAGACTTCGAAGGCCTTTGGGGGGTCGAACTTTTATCCTCAGAGTAGGGAGATACATGTTTGTTTCAAGTGTGGCCAGTTGGATCACGTCTGTCACTCTTGTCCTTAGCGTCAAAATTCTGGAGGTGTTCTCGGGGTTGAGAATGACCAGTCTCAATAGTCTGGTTAGAGATGTGATAGTGGTGTGGACTAAGGGATGGCTGTGTTGAGTCGTTAGTTTTGGCTACCTTGTTTTGTGATTGGAGGATAGACGGTTATAATAATTATGTGATCGTTTTGTTTTGTAACTAGTACGGTGTGGAACGTTGTAATATTATGACTTTTGTTTATGTACATATCTATGGTGGGTTGTTTATTTTTATGAGTTGGATATGTTGTGATTTTGAGTTTTCTTTAATGTGATGAGTTGTTGTGCAATTTGAAAATCTTCATATTGATGGGTATGAACTATTACATTTTGACTTGGGAATGTAATGGCCGGAGAGCTTTATTTTGACTAGGGATTGTTCGCTATGTTAACTAATTTGTGTTTGGTTGAAATTGATTTCGAATGGGTGGACAGTGGAGTTGGTAGAACATGGGTATTTTGAGGGTCATTATGATTAATTAGGATATTGCGAGGGTGGAATTATACTAGTCAGTATATTCAGTTTGGTTGATATTGGCTTATGTTAGAGGCATGAGTCTTAAATTGTTACAGTAGAGGCTTCTTGGGGGAATAAGAGGGTTGTGTCCTGTAGTGACTGGAGTAGTGTTGTGATTGTTGTCGGATGCATGTGGATTGGTGTGGGTAGTGAACCTATCATAGACCTTATCAGTCTTTGGTGTATTGTGGTTGTATGTGATTTACGTTGGGGGGGGTGTCTATTGTTTGTGATGGGAATTATGGGTTTCGGCCTCGAGAAATCCACTTTGGACTTAAGGGAGGTGTGGGAGAAGTTGTAAAATCCCATATGGGAATGTTTGGTGTTGGGATATTGTAGTTTTGGTGCTAAGTGAGGAAGGTGGTTAAATGGACGAAGTGTTTGAGTCTAATGGGTCGGTGTAGGGTAAGGTGGTATTGTTATCATACCAAGAAGTGGGCTAGATGAGTCGGTATCCTTAGTACCTATACGAAATCCTTATCAAGTCATTGGGAGTAAATAGTGTTGGTGTTTGAGATAGTTAAGAGTGGTTGGCATGGAGTGACTTGAGTTTCTTTTATGGAAATTTCTTCCTAGACTACTGAGGGCAGTTAGTTTCATTTTATGGTGATTATCATAATAATAGATTCACATTTCATTTTGGGTTAGCGGTATGCAAGAGTGTGTGTAGACACCCCATTTTTGACTACCCTTAAGACTTGGGAGCCTTAGGTTGATTGCTCGAGGATAAAGGCTATATTGTGCAAAGGTTCGATTTCTTCGGCAAGAAGAGCTTCAAATTCCAACCTTACATCCCATTTTGGACCAAAACTATTTTGACCAAAATTATTTTAGACCTTAAAACCCTCTCTTTCAAAATATTTTTGAAAAAAGTTCCTACGATGTTCCGAGGCTCGCATTTCGTTAAATGTTGCACTTTTCAGTAAACTGAGCAAGGACAAAGTGGAATAAATGAAGGAGTGGTGAACTCTTTGAAAAAAACTCTTTAAAACATCTTGGTTAGAGATTTGGAGTTGAAGAAAATTGGAGGAGAGAGAAGAAACCAAGTTGGGGAAGAAGATGGGGATGAACTGTTAAGAGAGAGGCGAGCAGCCCTCGCTAAATCAGGCCTATCCTTTGGTACACTTAGATTTCAGATATGAGGCCACCACCATTGGAAAGAGGACTTTTAGGGCTTCATTTTACACTCAATAATCTCCTAAAGCCGAGTCTGGATGAGGGAGATATGGCTTGTTGAAGTTAGGCATCAATCCAGTTAAGCCAAAACTGATCAGTCTTCACTAAAAGAGGCATATCTTTTTGCACACTTGGAATTTTTATGTGAGGCTGCCACCATTGGAAAGAAGACTTCTGGGGCTTCAATTTAGACACAAGAATGACCTACAAAGGAGTCCGGATGAAAGAGATATGCTCATTTGAAGTTGGGCCTGGAAGCAGATGTTTGGTAGCCGACCGGCCACCAATGAAAAATGTCGGCCACTGGTGAAAAAAGCTCAGATTTTGTAGATCTTTACCTCCAGCTGTCTCCCATAAGCTCCAGCTATATGTTTTGTTGATATTTCGACCTGAAGCTCATATATTGCTATATATAGAGGCCATTCTCTATTGTTTTCAAGGTTAGAAAGATTTGGGAGCCTCTCTCTACAATCCTCTCTCTCTACAATTCTCTCTCTCTCTAGATTTCTCTCTCTCTTTCCTTTTTATGCATACAAGTAGAGATATACTTCTAGTTTTCCCATCAACCCTTAACCAAAGTTGCTTATCTTTGGGCTGAGATTCATTGGGACCTTCTTTGAGCTTTAGAAGGTGATTTAGCTTGATTTGGTGTCTCATTTGTGCCTAAAGTGCGCTTGGCTTCAAGAGGTATAACCTGTACCCTTTAAACATGTTTTTCATACTTGTTTTTGCCATCTTTTTGTACTGTTTTTAGGGTGGTTTTGAACTGAAAAAACCTCTGTTTTTGTGGATTAAAAGTGTTGGTTTAAGGCCATTTCAAGTTAGGGGGTGGTTCACCCTTCTTACTCCTTTGTTGTTAAAGCTTTTGTGCCATCTTTCCTCGCCTTCAAATCAAACTTTTTGGGCCTTTAAACCATTGAAATTCAGAGGTTTTTCAGTGACACTAACCCTATTTTGAAGTCCAAAATTGGAGGGGTTAGCCTCCCCTCCTTGTTGTCTTGCTTGCATGCCTAGTTGCCTTATATGTTAGCATGTTTTTGTAGCTTAACTTAGCTTATTTCCAGCATTTTTTGCCTCTGATTTGGGTTGCTTTAGCTCTGTTTTGGGTTGTTTGTGTTGTATGAGTAGTCTTTTGCATGGTTGTAGTGTAACCTCATGTTTTAGCTTATTGTTTTAGCTACTCTTGTCTTCATTCTAGCATGTTTTCCAACTGATTTTGGGCTATAAAAACTCTGTGTTTTGGGGCTAAAGCTTGGGTCCTAAGGCCATTAAAGGTTGAGGGGTTAATAGCCCTCATTTGTACCTTATTTTAGAGGCCTTTGCCCTTGTGTTTCCTACCCTTTTGCTATCTTTTTCCAAGCTTTTAAACACTATTTTTCAGAGCTATTTCAGTGGATAAAAACATGTTTTGAAACCCAAAAATGGAGGAGGTAGCCTCCCCTCCTTGTGTCTTGCTTACTAGTCTAGCATGCTTCATGTTTTAGCCTATTATTCTAGCTTGTGTTAGCTTAATTTCAGAATGTTTTAAGCTATATTTTGGGCTGTTTTGCATCTGTTCTGGGCTAGTTGTTGCTTTTGAGCTTTGTATTGCATAGATGTGGTGTAATTTCCTTCACTAGCTTAGTATTTCTAGGCATTAAGAATCATTTGTGTGTCTTGGTTGCATGTTTTAGTGCTTTTTCATGCCTAATTCTAGCACTTAAAATCTCTGCAACCTCCCTCTTTGCTTCACTTTTTCATTTTTTTGAGGGTTGTTTCAACCTTAGGGTTATTTAAACCTTAGGGTTGTTTAAGCTTGAGGTTGAGGCTCATGCTTAATGGTTTAATCCTCTTTTGAGGGTTCATTACCAATGGCATGAAACTTCCCTCATGCCTTGAACTACCCCTTGGTCGACACTTCTTTCATTTAGAAGACTCTCACCAATGGATTTAATCGATTAAAGAATGAATCGGTAATGTAAAATGAGTAAACAAAATGAACAAGTAAAAGAGGCAAGATAAAGCATCTTTCGTGTTACATTGTATGTGTTTGAATCGGATGTTAATTCGAACACAAGGGAAATGGGTCATTTCATACTTAAAAGGGATGAAATGTGCCACTTTCGTTGGTCACCATCACCCTTGATCATGCATCATAGGGTGGTGGTCTTTTGAGTCTTGTTTTGCACTCATTAAACTTGTACAAGCTTGGTTTCTTAGCCATCATGCATGGAAAATTTCTTGGTTGATGGTTTGAGAGCCGAGAGTTACACTCCTTTGAACTTGTGTGATGATAAGGAGCATAACAGTACAAACACTCCTTGAGAATACACTGTTCTGCCTCTGTTTGCTCTCTGTTGTAGCAAAAGGAAGTTCAGGGCAAGGGTAGCCGACCGGCCACCAGCAGTAGCCGACGGCCACCATTGGTAACCGACTGGCCATCAATGAAGAATTTTGCACAATGTGTTCTTGAGGTGGAGTAGAGGTGTTCTAGAAGTGGGTAGCTTCTTTGGTGTTCAAAAATGTGCAAACAGAGGCTGCAACAGCAAGGCAGTGGCATTTTCAGGTGGAGGAACCGAGCATGCATACATCACTCACTTCCCGAGGCCATTTAATTGCTTTGTACTTAATTAGCTTAGTATTTAGCTAATTACTTCGGTTTGTAATATTGATTAGCTAGAATAGTTAATTAGATTCGTTTTGTAATTAGCTAGCTTAATTAGCGTAGCTAGTTAGCTTATTTATTTGGACCCTCCTTCGCGAGGGCATAATGTTGTAATAAGTGTGCGTGCGTGTGTGCATATTTTCCAGCCCCACGTCTTTCTCCTTTTTATTTAATCGCTTTTGATGGTTAGATTAGGGATCATTTTCAATTAGCATATCGCATGCTTGCATCCATTCATTAGTCTTGCATGCACCGAGACTCGGCGCATCATTCAAACTGCATTGCAATTTTAATACTTCTTTGAATACGTGTAACGCCCTCAAAATAACAACAATAAACCCATCTAATAAGACATACATTTACATGTAAACTAACCACATCCTTTCATTCATTAGAGTTCCATTACATAAGTATTACATGTTAACCTCATAACAAAATGCCCTACGGGCTTACAGCTTTCCAAGTTAACACTTGGTTACAACAAAGAGTTCTAACTCGTTTACACATTAAGCCCTTGGCTTGAAATTACATGTAATACATCAAAAGTAAAACAACAAAACTATGCCCGCCACTAGCCTCCCAGCTATGTCCTTGGAGGTGGCATGCTTCCTGTACCTGAAAATGATATTCCCATATAGGGTGAGCCACAGCCCAGTAGAAATACACTAAACCAACCATGGACAATGACTAAAACATTAGCAATTGATAGTTGGTCTACACTGATACAATCACATAAATTACATATTTATGTCAACGACTTACAAGTCCCAATTACTTTTCATTTTCCCTTTTTAATAGATAAGCATGCTAGCTCTATCATCATTTCCACAGATATGTATAAAAACTATATCTCACATTCAGATAAGCATAAAAGCTATATCCACATTCTACAACAGATATGTATATCAACAATATCCACAGATAAGCATACAAGCTGTATCCACACTTCACAACAGATATGTATATCAACAATATCCACAGATAAGCATACAAGCTGTATCCACACTTCACAACAGATATGTATATCAACAATATCCACAGATAAGCATACAAGCTGTATCCACACTTCACAAAGATAAGCATATGAGCTCTATCTTCACTTCTCTAGACAAGCATATGAGCTCTGTCTACGGAGTACATCCCCTATCTCCTCCAAATACCTATCCGGTTTAGAGGTCCATCCCCTATCTTCCCCTAAACCGCGGAGTACATCCCCTATCTCCTCCTCTACACACAACGTATATAAACACATTGGTTCTATATACAATCACACAATACAAACAATTAATGTATTCTAGCAACTGTCAAGTTTCATAACACATTCCATTGATTAGTTACAGTTTGCCTAATCAACATACATTGTCTACAACAATCACGACTATCCTCCACCGATAGCCCAAGGCAGTTATTTCTAAAACAGAAAATAAATGCACAAATGGATATTCAATCAACATTTCATTTCCTCATTTCTCATCAATTAATTATCCCAATTAATTAAACAATGTAATTAGGCCATTTTCCATAATTACCATTTCAACCCTTAGGTCCCATTTTCATCAATGATTCAACAATCATTCCATTTTTCTATGCCAAACATGCATCTAGGTTTATTATGAATAAAACCTCAACCTTTGTAAAATTACACAAAAGCCCCAAACCTTTACAAGATTACCAAACCAAGCCCAACATCTCAAAATACCAAAATTTAAAGACAAAACCCACAGAGAGGAGTAGGTTATCCCTACCTCAAATTCGGAGCTCCAAGGGAGAAGAAGACAAAACTCAACGTGCTCCAAAACCCGAGATTTTCAGATTAAAATGAAGCCCTCGACGATCAACAACTTTTTTGTAAAGGCCAAAGGTGAGTAAATCACTCCTACTAGATCAAAACCTAGAGAGAAGGTAGTATCTAGAGTAAGAGGCTCAACAATGGTGATTTTGGAAAAGTAAGAGAGAGAAGAGAAAGCAAAAAGTGATTTGAAAAGTCACAATTTCGGGACTTTAACCCAGGTCTCCGCTCGAGCGTAAAACACCCCGCTCGAGCGGCCACTCACAGACTTCCGCTCGAGCGCAGAATGCACTCGCCCAGCACTTTTGCAGAACCAGGCCTACGCTCGAGCTCCCAACCCTACGCTCGAGCTCACAACACTGCACCACAAGATACTGGATGGATGTATTCCCCGCTCGAGCGCCAACACCTCAACTCGAGCGGACAGGCCAAAAATCTGGGCAACTAGTTTTGGTTTCTAAACTCAACCAACCTGAAACAAACCTGCCCAACACATCCCATAACTCAAATACTAAGTAAAAAGGATGCAAACAAGATGATAGACAACTACCAACATCCACGGACACATGTCCGGATCAGGGTATAACAAGGGTAAACCCGGGATCGCTATAATACGTGTTTAATCGTATGTTGTTCAAATCATTTCATATGCCATATTAGTAGCCGAGCCTATTAATTGCATTATTGCATGTGTTGCATTAGGCATTTTGTATAGTTAGGATCATGCACTTTTCTAACTAGTTTTTGTTTTGGCTTGGAGTAATCAGTAAGTTTTATGCTTTAGCATACTTGCATGAGTGTGATTGCCATATTGCCATGATTTGCATGCTTGCCATGAGGCTATGTGCTTAAATGCTAAACTGTTTGAATGCCTGTGGATGAAGGCTTGTTGTTTGAATTGGAACAATTCAATGATTGCGCGTTTTAAGCCCACTTTGTTGTAGCAAAATCGTGTTTTAAGCCCATCTTATTTGGTGGCAAATCCACATCTTTTAAACCCACTTGAGGGTGGCAAATTCAAACCATTTTCGTAAAAACAAACATGAGTTGAGTTGTTCCAATTCTTGCGATTCTAGTCTATACTTGTATGCGTGCGCATTACATAGTAATGTTAGTCTAATAACTGGAATAAGAACACATAATGTTTATAAAATGACATATCATGATTAGTAGAGGCCGATCTTTGATCGGGCGAGCGGGGGCGCTCATTTCAGGACCTTCTCCTCTCGTACCCAAGTTCTCGAGCCGAGGTAACTTTGGTGATGATGGACACGTGGCCTTTGGCACGAGTCAGGATTTCCTAAATTTTCCCAAAAAATAAAATATTTAGGTGGCGACTCTGTATCTGGCAAAGCAGTCCAATTTTTGGCATTATTTGATTTAAAATCGATTTTCCAAAAACATTTACTGGATTTGGACTCTTTGGTGATTACCGGTTTCACATTGCACTTGTGTGACAAGATTCAAAACCGTGGGAGTCCGAACTGTGAGGCCTTTCATTTCAAACCCTTTCCGAAAGGCGGGGCACAAGAAAAAAGCGAGTCCACAGTGTGTTGATGTGTTTGTAGTGTGTTTTTTGCAATGAAAGTAGAGCTCTCTTTGCAAGCTTTGTCCACGGAATAGGAGTATTTTGTATTTGTGCGATGAGGTTGTGAACCCGAGATGTTGATCTCTTGTTTGATTAGAATTAGGAGATGTGGTAGTGGTACTAGGACGACTTATTTCATAAGTATATTTTGAGTTAGGTGGCAATGAGGCGTTAAGAGAGTTAAGGGGAAGCATTGGAAGTAAATATAGAGCCGAATATGTGTTAGGGTGACCTTTTGTCTTGGGTTGACAAGATCCTTTGTAAGTTCGAGATTGAGTGCAAATTGCTTTCTTTGGCTTGGTTGAGTTATCCTTTCTTTATAAGAGCGTGTGGACGGTTTGTTAGTATTTGAGCTATTTAGACCCCTTTATGATTAGTTAAGCTTGGGAAGCGTGAATTTTGGGCTCATGAGGTGAAATTCTGAGAGGCGTTGGATTTGAGGGAAGGCGGTGAGCCAATGTAGTGGATAGTAAGGGATTCAAGTGTGTTTTTAATGGGGGAAAGTCAAGGTAGTAACCGATATCTTAGGTAGGAAATCAACATGGGGTGTAGTGAACCTAGTCCTTTCTTGGTATTCACTTGAAACATGGCAATTTAATCCTTAGATGTTTTAATCTTGTGCGTCTGAAGATCTTTTGTTTAGAGTGTTATCCGGGTACGTGTTTTAATCAATGTTGTTATTCCCTAGATGGGGGCGATTGTGGTAGCTTGTTTTACTAGAAAGGATGTAGTAACGAGTGCTCAGTGGGTGTCATAGTTGTGGTATTGGAATGTAATTTTTGGGTGATTTTCTACTGTTGTTTAACCTCTTGATGTCATGCTTGATGTGTTCTATTTATATGTCGTAACAAGATTACCATTTTATTTTTGAAATGATTGTGTCGTTGGTCGAGTGACGATTGGAAGTGTTATCAATTGAAGTATTTTGGAAAGGAAATTGGGAACTAAAACTTTTTCTTGTTGGGAATTTGGTTATTTTCAATTCCAGAATTTTGGTGTGTCTATTGTGGCAAGTTTTGTTTATACAGTAAAAGTTGTAACTTAGAATTCTTGATGGGCTCCAGGCAAGGTTATATTCTTTTTTGTGTGTGGTTGTGTACCTCGGCGTAGTTGGGTTATTGTGGATTAGAATTTCGCCTTTTGAGAGGTTTTTCTTTGGGAATATCAATGTCGTCATGTGAAGGGAAGGATGAAGATTTTGGGTGAATAGAGCATTCAGGGTGGTTTTATGAGTTGAGGTGCTTTTGGATTCGAACTAACCGAGTGTGATATGTGTTTGGATTTCCATGCTTGAAGTGTTATTCATACCTTATTATATTGTTATTTGCAAACATTGTATATGTTTTGGAAAAAGTATATGGTAATATTCACAATTGAAAGCTTTGTTTATCATTGTTATGAGAATGGATGACCGATGGATGGGTCATGGTTATGAATTGAATTAGTTCACATTGTAATAGTTGATTTAAACACTATGATGTTGTATTGATTTTTAAATTTCAGGGACGAAATTTCTTACGGGGGAAAGGTTATGACGATTCTGGTTTAGATCCGGCCCATTTATTATTTTGGATCCAAGATTCCTATTCTTGAATGGTTGTTCATATCCCTATTCATCTTATTCCTTATTGAGTTTGGTTGTTTGGTTGTCGTTGTTACATTTGGTACATGTTAGGAGTTTGTTTTTCAATAAAACTATTGCCCAGATTTTGGTCAGTTGCTTCAGCAGTCCTTTGTTGGCTCGAGCGATCTTTGAGAACATTAAGTATTTTTCTAGGCCTGCAGAGATACTGGAAGGGTATTGCTCTTCGCTTGAGCGGTGTTTCTTGCCCTCGAGTGGTATTGGCTTGAGCGGTCCTTCCTGTGCTCGAACGATCTGCCTCTTTCTGCAAAACTTCTAGGAGGGTGTCATTATGTGCTCGAGCAGTAACTTGTTCACTCGAGCGGTCTCACTTACTGTGTATGGTCGCTCAAGCGATGTTTTGGTCGCTCAAGCGGTCTGTGCATATATCAGTCCGTAAAAGTCACTTTTTGGATCACTTTTTCATTTCTTTCTCTCTTTAAACATTTCAAAAACCTAGATCTACTCTCTCTCTGTAAAACTTGTCTTTAAACCTCAAATACACCATCATCCTTTGATTTCTCCACCATTGTCCTTCAGAGAAAAGGTAGAGCGCACCTAGAGCTTCGATTTAATATAAAAAGTGTATGTTTTTGTCGACGTTTGGGGCTTTCTCCTTTTCCAAATTTGAGATAGAAATTTTCTTAACGGTGTGCATGTTGTTTAATTTCATTATATGTTATTTTGTTAGTTATGGGTTTTCAATAAAAAAATTAATGCACAAATATAGGAAAAAAAACTTGTTTTTAGTTATGGTTTGGGATTGGTAACCTTGTGGTTGTTGTGTTATGTATTTTTGAAGAAAACATTTGGTTGAATGGGTTTTCAAAGGTTAGTCAAAACCTAGGGTTTTGGATATTTTTATGGAAAAATGATGGAATTAGAATGGTTGTGGGATTTCGGTTGAAATGATGTTTGGTTGAGAAAGGTTTGAATTATTAAAAAAATACCGAATATTATTTACTCTTTTGTAATAGTGGTTTCGTTGGAAATGATATGAACGGTTTTGGAAAAAATGTATATTTTCAATTGAGATTCACAAGACTCATGAGGAGTGTGAATGTTGTTTGGAAATTATGAGATTTTGTATAAATCATTGGGATTCCGATTTGGTTATGATTTTGGAATATTATTATTGATGTTGTCTTTTAATTAGAGACAATTGTTTTACCAACCAGTGGAGGGTTGTATTGATAGTTGTAGAAACTACATGGGGATTAGGGAATGGAAATTTTTACAAATCATGCATTGCATTGTGCACATCATGGATTTGTAACTGGAGATTTCAATGTTTCGGATAATGTATTATTGAAAGGGTAAATAAAATGGTAAAGCTATGAAGGGGTGTTAAAGCATAATTAAGTTAGCTTGTGTGTCTTTGGTGTAAGACCTAAAACCCGCGCGGTAGGTGCCAAGCCTTCCGGTTAATACTGGTGAAAATGGCATAGTGACTTTTATAGTTGCTATTATGAACATTGGCCCTGGGGATCTATTCATTATATTTACCTCTTGATTGGTTTGAAAGATATTGCTGATTTGGAAAGATCTTTTGAAAATCTCGCATTGCATTGTTTCAAAGAGGGAAAAATGCATATTTTATCATGACATTTCATGTACATACATCTTATGATAATGTTAAGCTTCATACATGTCATTAAGGTTATTTATGCTGGGCTTTATGCTTACCCTACGAGGGAAACCACTTTCAGGTGAACTGGTGTGTCTCTGCCAAGGTAATAACTTGGGAGGATCTTGGAGCTTGAGGCTCGTATTCATTTCTTTCTTGGTTATGGTTGTAAATTGAGCCATGGGCTTCTTTGTATTGAGTTGTGACTCGTTTGCTGTAACTGGGTAAGGCCCTAGAAATTTGTAGCCTTTAAGGCATTAACTTGTAATAATTTAGTTTATTCATTATGAATGCAACTCATGTTGTACAACTAAAAGAATGTACCGAGGCATGCATTGGAAGCGATGTTGTGTATGGGGCGTTACTCTCTCTTTCACTCTCTCTCTCTCTCCCTCTCTCTCTCTCTCTCTCTCTCTCTCTCTCTCTCTCTTCCTCTCTCTCAACCATTGTTATCATTGTAACAAGGTACGTAAATGATGTTTTTCATTAATAATAATCAAAATGCCATGACAAAACAAAACAATAACTAGAAAAATTATTGAGCTAACTAATCAGTCACATGCCATCTACGTGTTTTGAAAACACCTTTACAAAAAGCCCTTTGGTCATGGGATCTGCAACCATCATATCGGTACTAATATGCTCAATGCTGACTTCTTGCTTCTTAACGTGGTCTCGAACTACAAGATACTTTATGTCAAGTGAGCACCTACTTTGGTGTCCTAAAATTGTCTCTCCTTATGCCAAGTGTCCAATTATCATTAAAAAAAAAAAGATAGAGAAATGGATGAGAATTGAACTTGATACCATAGATTTGATAAGAAAGACTCTTATCGCCTGAGTTACACACAATATACAATAAATATTTCATTTTATTTTTATATATTCGACTTGCATACGCATCGCGTGTGCCAACTGCTAGTTATAATTTAATCAAAGGCAAATTACGTTGGTAGTCCCTGTACTTTGATCCTTGTGTCATTTTGGTCTCTGTAATTTCAATTAGTTTGATTTTGACATTGAATTTTTGATTTTGTCTCAATTTGATCTGATTAATTACAATTTTTAGTTTTTTTTTTTAATGTAAAACACGCACATGAACTGCATGTGTTATGCTTTTATAGGCAATATTATATATTTGTTCAACTAAGCGAGTTAATCTTAATTAACACAATGATCATTATCTTTCACAAACCTTGATTGACATTATCAATTGGATTAAATTTATACAAAATCTAAAATTAAGAGTCAAAATCAAGATAATTGAAATTATAGAGACCAAAATAAAATAATGGGCAAAATGAAGGGACTATCAATGTAATTTACCCTTTAATCAATTATGTCATAATTTTAATGACTCAATGAGTCTTTTTTTTTTTATGAGTGCTGCTATTAGAACTCCATCAATTATTTTGGACCCTCAATTTATTTGAACCCTCACTTATAATGTAACACCTCGAAATAATTCAACATGAACTCCCCAAATAAATAAACATTCACTACACAATGACAATAATCCTTCCATCTTCACATATATAATAAATGGGTTTAATACAAAAGTTCCACATGCGGTATACATTCACTACGTAAAGGAATACATGAATCTATAGCATGTGAAGCATCAAATCTCAAAACAAAAAAATGCCCTTAAGGGCTTACATCTTTCAAGGCAATATCCCGGTTACACAAAATGGTCTCTTAGACCCAAACACATTAGCTCTTGGCTTACAAAAAGATCACAACAAAAATAAGAGCTATGTACTCTTTACAATTACCTGCGCCCTCAACTTGGCGGGATCACCACGTCTTTACCTGTACCAAAGTCCTATAGGGGTGAGCATATAGCCCAGTAGAGAATTCTAACAAAGTATATACAGTTATGCAATTCTCAATGAAATGTAATTGTCAATGCCATGCCATGCTCTTTAAATGAAATTTCATTTCATGCTCTTCTTGAAGATCTCAATTTTTTTCCAATAAAAGTTTGCCATCTCAACACATTTCAAACTTCCAATTTTAATCAATAGGGGCAGTAAATACAACACTGGTAATCCCTAGGCTAGTGTCTGCAAGTAGACTCTGCGAGTACTACCAAACTGTCATTTTTACCGGTATTAACCGAAAGGCTCGACACCTATCTGCGTGATTTTTTGGTTTTTCACCATGGACACTCAGGCCAACTTATCAAATTCATCTACACCCCCTAACTTACCACCGTATTTACCCCATACACAGTTCCATAGTTCTTATCATAACGTTATTTTCCTTCATGACATAAATATCTTCAATCTAAATTTACAATGCAAAAATAATAATTGAATGACTATGCAATGTAATGATTTTCCATATCTTATAACATTTCCCCATTTTCAAAGTCTCTACAATAATGTCAACAATCACATCTTCCATTACCTCTTTTCAATGCTCTTCCCCAAGATAACCATATGTTATCTACACTTAGCCACAATTCACCTTTCACAATTCTTAGCAATGTAGTCTCATCAAGACTACGTGTAATGTTTTTCAAACATTAATTCTCATAATCCATAATGCACAACAATTATCATCTTCCACTTAAATATTTCCATACATTCAACAATAGTTTAAAAAAAATAAGTCCCCCACTCTTTTATATCAAGGAAACTATCATTTCATTATATCACATTGTGAAATCCACACTCATTTACTTATTTAAACACAAGACAAGAAGAATTTCATAGTTTTTCTCATGTTTTCAAAAACCCCCAATTTCTAGGGCTTTCATCAAAACCTAACAATCCTCCCATTTCATGGTGAAACCCAATCAAAACCATATTTTTCTTAAATTTAGCACAAGGAATATTCTCATGGATAAAAAGGAAGTTGAGATTTAAAACCCCTCTTTCAAAACTCTCTTTCTCTCTCTTCATTTAGTGCAAGATTAAAATTAACACAACAACCTCATGGAAGCTTTAAAATCAACATTTATGAAGCAAAACATGTATATATGACTCAAGAATTCCCAACCTCAAGCTTGATGAAGGAGATGATGAAACCCTAGCTTCAAGATGGAGTATTCTTCAATTTCTCCTACACCAAGAGAAGTCCAAGCTAGGTCTTTAAGATTATGGAGAGATGATGATGTTCTAGATCCAAGGATTTGCAAGGAATCAAGGTGTTTAAATGTTTTGGTTTGGGTTTTTTAGAGAGAATGAGGAGAGAAATGAAGTATAAAGTGAGAAAAAAAGCCCCAAAATGTGATACAACTTCGGCCAAAAGGTTAAAAAAAACAAAGATTCGGACTGCCCGTCTGCTGCACGTGCGGGGCCCCTCCCCGCATGTGTGGAGCGCCCCTTCCCGCACGTACGGCCCTCATCCCCGCACGTGCGGTGGCCCTCTCCCGCACCTCCTTCCACACGTGCCTTTTAGGCACTGTGTAGCCTCCCATCTCCCCTGAATTCTGCACATGTGGCCTAGCCTCCTGCACGTGCGGCCCAAGGCCCCCGCATGCGCGGCAAGCCAACCAGTCCAGAAAAGTTTTTGGCTCAACCCTCGGGCACTCCGGACCTGATCTCACACTCTCCGGAACAAGAGAAAATTAACACCGAACCAAGCAAGAGCAAGAACTCTAATCTAGAGTACCATTTCCAGACGTTTCAAGTTCAATAAAGATGAAAAAAGAACGAAGGAAGGAGGCATATAAAGGAAACAAGGACCCGGTCGTCACATATTAATTGTAAAACCCTAAAAATTTCTTTTCTCCCCCCAAATAATACCAAAATTATCCTTGTAAAAACATTTCATCCATTCAAATACACACTCTACACCCCACACCCCCCACACCGCAAAAAGCCTCTCTTCCAAAACCCTAACAAAATCTACAACAGTGGAACCTCCCAAAACCAGTGGAAAAAATTTGTGATGATTAAGAAGTTTTTTCTCTACTTCATTACAAGATTTGTCAATCAGTTTGATTTTTTTTTTTTTTTTTCTATTACCTCTTTTTACACAAACAACACAATCCACTTTCATTGTAAGGCCCCAAATTTCAAGCCCAAATGACAATACAACAATCATGGCTCTTTTAAAGAAAACCAAACATAAATCCCCATTCTTGCATTACATGATATAAATAGTTCCTCATGCGATAATACATTTAATCCAACTACAATTAAATAAACAAATACATACCCCAAAGGGTTTACAAGTTTCCAAGGCTTAAGCCCGGTTACACAAAACGGTTATTCAAACCCATACAAACATAGCCCTTGGCTTACAAATAGAATCACAACAAATGAGCACATTGTGCTCTCAACACATACGCTTCCACACCCTCAGTTAGACGGAATCACCACGTCTTTTCTTGCACAAAAATCCCATAGGGAGAGCATAAAGCCCAGTAGGAAATCCTTAACAAAGTATATACATTTTATACAAATCCCATGAAAAGAATGCACATGCCATGCCATGCCTTTTTTAAAGTAAAACACATCTTTATCTTTTGAAAATCATCATGCTCAATGATGTAATGCAATTTCAATTATTCAACATTTATCAATTTTATTCAAAGGGTGGTAAATACAACTTTGGTAATCCCTAGGTCGGTGTTTGCAAGTAGGTATCACTAGCACTACCAACCCTACTCTTTACCGATCTCTCACCGGAAGGGAAGTGGTACCTCTTTCGCGTGTGTTTTCAGTCTTTCACCCCGGATACTCAGGCCAATTTAATCAATTTCATCTACACCACCTATTAAGACTTACCACCGTATTTACCCAAAAACCATTTCATGAAAACTTATTTCACAACATTCTTTTTTCAATGCAAAGTTTTCAAATCAAATTTCAAAGCTCATCATTATCAAATGAATTGATATGTCAATGCAATGATTAATAATACAATGCAACATTTCTCCCATTTTCAATACTTTCACACAATATTTCCATTGTGATCAAAATTCAAAATTCTCATTTCTCATTTCAATACAATTTCTCAAGATGAATATATATACTTTTATATCCAATTCATCTAAGAGACAACATAATTCTCATATTTCGAGCAATCCTAATAATTTAGTCATTTCGAGATTATATCAACATTTTGAACAACAATTTCCAAAACTTCAACAATTCTCATATTCCATGAAAAATTTCAAAACATCTATTTATTTTGGCACACAAAATAAATATGACAACACAATCCAAGGATTTTCAACATCTTTTAAAAACTCCCAATTTCTAGGTTTTCTCACCAAAACCATTCATCTTCAATATTTGAAAGAAAATCACCAAAAATATCTCTCTTCAATCCTCATAGTTCAAAACCCTAAATTTCTATTTTTAAAAAGGAACAAGAGGTAAACCCACTATCAAAATCACTCTTCTTCTTGAATCAACAATAAATTTTTCAAAAGCTAACAAAGGATGATTTCGAAAATCATCTAGATCTTGCAAATATATATATATATATATATATATAACGCAAAGAAAATCCCTACCTCAAGTATTGAAGAAGAATTGAGATGTAACCCCAAAATCAATGATGCCTAAACTCGATCTTCACCGCACACAATGATGCCCTCGAGATGATAACCAACTTTGGTGAAGAACTTAGGTCTAAATCCCAATGGATTTGGAGAAATCAAAGAGAGAAGATGACTTCTAGAGAGAGAAGCTCCAGATTTGGAATTCTGGAGAGTTTTAGAGAGAGAGAGAGGATTGAAAAAGTGATCTAAAACATCAATGGTCCGCTTGAGCGTGAGAAGCCCCGCTCGAGCGTAAGACACAAAGGTCCGCTCGAGCGTAAGACACAAAGGTCCGCTCGAGCGTGAAACTTTACGCTCGAGTGTGAAATGCGCTCTCCCAGCAGTTTTGCAGTGGAGCAAATTTTGTGAA
The DNA here is from genome assembly GCF_055761805.1 of Camellia sinensis. NCBI lineage: Eukaryota > Viridiplantae > Streptophyta > Magnoliopsida > Ericales > Theaceae > Camellia > Camellia sinensis. Next base: position 71,545,840 of record NC_138972.1, read on the forward strand.
GTCCGCTCGAGCGCAAGAATTCTCGGTCGAGCGAAGGAGCTAAATTCTGGACAACTAAATTTTAGAAAAACAAGCAACCAATCTGTTCCAAACACACGACTATAACCCAACAACCGACAATAAGGGGAAGAAATGAAAAACAAGACATGACTCGTCGTTCAAAACCATACAAACTCGAGTCCAGAACATCATAAGAGACGGGTCAAAACTGGGATCGTTATATTCATGCTTCTTTAGTTGGTTTTCTATAATTCATCCATGGCCTCACTGTACTTGTATGCTTTTTGTGTGAGTAAAATTGGGCAAGATTTCACCCACCGGTTGACCACTTAAGGGTGGTTCGACCTCCTTTGTTTCCCTGCTTTTGTTGTTGCTTCAGTTATCTGTTCCAGAACAAATAAGAAATGTTCAATTACCTATTCCCGAACAAATAAGCAATGTTCGGACTTGTGTTCTAGAATTTCAGCCATATGTTCGGGATTTCAGTCCGAAAAATGACAAACAATTTTTATTATTTTTGCCATTTTTTTTTCAAGAAACTTACCTTTACTAGGCCAATCTTCTATAAGCTAAGAATACCATCAAAGCTATGAATCTCTTCTAAGCTTTTATTGTTGTACTCCTTTTGTTTCATGGAGTTGTGGTTACTAAAAAAAAAATTCACTCATTGGGGGTGTTTGGCAAAGGCTATTTTTTGCCTTTTTGGGCTAAAATCCACAAAATGACAAAATAGGATAAAATAACCAATAAGACAATAACACATCAAACCCATAATCATTTTACTTTTTCTCTCACAAATATCACATTCAACTACAAAAAAAATCAAACTATTTTCCCAAACACAAAAATTTTAGCCTACTAAGATAGCCAAAAACTAAAATAGCCTACTGAAATAGCAACTTCCTAAACACCCACATTGTCATTCCGGAGAAGTGTATGTAATCAAATGGTTACTACCGTTGTCACCGGAATTTTGCCACCAAAGGGTTTTCAAGGTTTTGAAGGTGGGTAGATTTTGAAGGTGAGATTTTGGGAAGATGGATGGGTGGTGATGGAGGTGGGCGCTCATAAACCCTAACTCATGATGTAGTGGGTATATGAGATGGGATGTCCTAAAATTATTAATGTCCTTTTAGTAATTTCACTTGAGGTTGTCACTGTAGTAAAATAAAAAAAATAATAAAAAAAGAGCTAAAAAATAGGAGGTCTAAAATAATTGATGGGGGTGCTAATAGCTGCACTTTTTTTTTTTGGGTTCTCTACCCTAGTGCTTTTGAGAAAAAGGTAGAGCATCTCTAAATCTTCATTTTGATATGAACAAAGTTGGATTTGAGCATACTTGGAATCCCATCTTTGCTTTGCTTGGTCTTCTAACCTGAGATAGGGATTTTTCTACACTCTTATATGGGTTTTAGCTTAGTTATTTGTCATTATGTAATAATGGTGAGATTTGGGAGTGGTTTGAACAAACCTAGGGTTTGGGTGAAAAATGAAAAGAGGGGTTTTTGATGAATATGAAATAAATGGGTATGGGGTTTGAATATGATGCCATGTTGTGCCAAAATGGTTGATTTTGGTGCATAGGTTGATATTTGGAGAAAATGGGGATTTTGCCTTAATTGGATTCAATTTTTAATTTGTATAAATAATTGGAATTGGTATTGAAAATGTGAAATTGGATGATTATGGATGTGAATGGTGGAATTGGTTATGTGTTATCTCACATCTTTGGAAGTTTTGAATAAACTATCTGTCTTGAGATTGAATATCTGTTTAGAAATAATTATTTTGGGTTATCGATGGAGAATAGCTTTAATTGTTGTAGAAATTGCATGAGGATTAGGTGCATTAAAACTAATCCATGGTTGGTTATCATTGAATATGATCATGATGTAAATACATTGTATATGTGCGATTGTTTGGGAGGAGAAAGGGGATGTACTCTATGTATGATTATGTATTTAAATACATTTTATATGTATGATTGTTTGAGAGGAGAAAGCGGATAGACTCCATTATAATTAAGTTGGCCAAAGTGTTCTGAGTGAAAGTCCCAAAATTTATACATGGGTGTCGATCCCGCGGACAAAATATCCGTCAAATGGCAGATTGAAGTGTTTATGTGTGTTTTATATGATTGGAAAGTAAACCATTGAGTTGTAGTCTCAGTTTGGTTGTTGAAAGATAGTGGACTTGACTCATGAATTGAGATGATTAAATGAATTGGAAATGAATTGAAAGAAAATGGATTAAGAATTTAATTTGGTATCTTATGAGTATATGAATTTGCAAATGTTTCATCACAGGTATTGTATGTGCACATTGTACCTGTATCTCTGCTAAACCTCATATACTGTGTTAGATAATTTCTACTAGACTGTGGCTCACCCTATTTGGGAAAAACATTTTCAGGTGTTGGTGACATGCCTCTGCTAAGGCAATAGTTTAGAGGGACATTTAGGAGCAAGAGCTTCTCTATTTTGATTGTATTTTGTGTGTGTGTGTGTGTGTGTGTGTGTGTGTGTGTGTGTGTGTAAAGCCAAGGGCTTAAGATGTAATGAGTGAGGCTCACTTATGTATAACCAAGCAATGACTTGGGACAATGTAAGCCTATAGGGCATTTGGCTATATGTTTTGTTTCATTTCTCCTAACATTACGACACATGCTATAGATTCATGATGAATATTTATGAATGTATAATGCATGTATTAACTTTTGTAAACGAACTCTGATGAATGAAGGTACTTTGTTTCTATTAGTTTTCCGCTTATGAGTTGGACTTATTGTATTACTTTGGGGGCGTCACAACTTGGTATCGAAGCTTGCCGGGTTTGAATACTTTGGGCACGTGGAAAGTGGTTAGTACCACAATGGGTTTGTCTCACTTGGTTGAGATGTTGATATGTATTGTGTGCTTGTATGATAACATGCTTATATGATTATATGGGTATGAGATTTAGTTCCTAAGATATCGATTGGGTCTACGGGTTTCTGAAAGTCCTATTAGAAGAGCACTTGATCATTGTTATTTTTAATTGGAACTCTAGTAACGCCGCGGGATGGTCATTATCTAAGAAGGAAATTCGTATGTGTTTATGTGATTATGTGCTTATATGGAGTGATTTACTATTGTCCATTGCATTAGGATGTGAATGAGTTAGTTTCAGCACATTTATAAATGTGTTGATCTCTTTTGTTACCTTTATTAGGATATCAGGATGTGGTCGTGGTGGTAGGCGTGATAGGCCTAGGAGGCATGTGATGCCTATACCGGATGAAATTCCGGCACAGGAAGAAAGGGTTGGTCAGGCCAACGTGGCCGAGCCAGTAGGTCAACAGGCCATAGGCGCCTTAGTTCGCGAAATGGCCAGAGCTTTACGGGAATCTATGGAGATTCTTAGGGCTGAGAATCAAGTCCAGGCCCAGGTTGCAGAGGTAGAGCCATTTTTTCTGAAGAGGGAGTTTTTCCGGTTGAATCCGGATGAGTTTTTGGGTGATCCTAAGGAACCACTGAAAGCAGATGAGTGGTTAGAGTAGATGGTGAAGACTTTTGAGATGCTTGGCATCAAGGATGGGGGTTTAAGAGTGACCTTGGCGTCTTTCCGGTTGAAGGGAGATGTAGGTCAATGGTGAAAGTATGCGCGGGGACGTATTGGAGGGACTTGGGAGGCTTTTGTCGACGCCTTCTAGGACAAGTTCTTGCCTCCCACTATTAGGGAGAAGTTGAGGGACCAATTTTCCAAGCTGGTGCAATTGAAGACACCAGTGGCTGAGTTTGAAGCTGCATTCACTAGCCTCTCTTGGTTTGCACCTAAGTTGGTGGTGACTGAGGAGCGTCGTTGTTTGGTGTTTGAGAAGAGGCTGAGGATCGGGCTCATGTTTAGAGTGGTCGGATCCATGATTAGAGACTATGGGCAGCTTATAGAGGGGGCGGCCCATCTTGAGACCATTATGCAGGCATAGGAGGAGAGGATGAGGGGCTCCAGGAGGAGTCAGGACAGTCATGGGGATAATAAGAGGCAGAGGGGTTTTAACTGTAACACCCGCATCCTTTAATCCTTTCGAGAGTGTATTTAATTCCCTTATTTTCTTTTTGGGAGTCTTTGAAGTTGTTGAATGTTGGTTTCAGAGGAGTATGATCCGATTTAAACTCGTTGGGTTTGTTTGTTTGCGCTTGTTCTTGTCAAAAAGTTCCCTGGGAACTTAGAAATTCTATTCTGGGGTCGACACCAGCCTTCCTAAGGGTTGACCCTTACTTGTTGGTGAAGTTTCTGGAAGTGTTGCTGGAATATAGGGTCGACACCAGTCTGAGGAGGGTCGACCCTCTTATATTGCAGAATTTGTGTTAGTTGCTAGAAATTTGGGTCGACCCCCTTGCTTGTTTCCAGATTGTCTTTTCTACCTAAAGGGTCGACCCCCCTGCCCGAAGGGTTGACCCTTGCGTGTTTTTTTTCAGATTTTTGGGGTTCGTATGGGCCTTACCTTGGGAGGGGAGGGGGGTTTGGGCCTATTATTTTTTAACCTTCAGGCTACTTTTCTACTACTATAAATAGGTTGCAAACATAGTTTCATTTCACTTTTCTCCTCTTTCCTCTCTCTCAAACTGTGAGTTCTCCTCTCTCTCTCTCTCTCTAAACTCAAGCTTTTGGCACTAAGATCTCTAGATCTACTCACTTAGAGTGATCTTTTCACCATGGTCCTTTGAGAAAGGGTGTAGATCTCGTCAAGGGCATCCTTTTGGTCCAAATAGTTTGTGGTTTCGTCGCCATTGATGTTTGGGTCATCATCTCTTGGCTTCTAAAGGTAAGGGTTTCTAGTTCTCTTTCAATACTCTCATATATAGATAGATTTGTGGCATTTTCCTTATATAAATACAAAAGTTTATATTTTTATGCATATTGTGATGAATCATGAGATTGGGGGTTAGGGTTTGAAGAGAGTTGGGTTCACTTGTTGGGTTATCATCTTGGGTCATGAGTTTGGGTGTAAAAGTAATAGAAGGGTTAGAATAAAATGTGGTTTTGTGAAAAGCCTTGATTTCTCTTAAAAACCCTAGCTTGGCTCATGAAGATGGTTAATGGTTTTGCTTCCATTAATAGTAGAATCATGAAATTGAGGTGTTAAATTACACATGTACAAGTTTAATTGAAATTTTAAAGAATTTGAGAAATTTATGTAAAAGTTGCGATTGAACTCATAATGCTGATATTTTAAATTATGTTATAATATGAAATCAAACTTGGGGAAAGAAATTACTAATGGTATGAATGATATGAGGTTTGTGTTGAATCTTGTTGTGTGTTATGTGAATTGTATTGGGTTATGTTGTGTTCAGTTGAGTTGGGTTATGTTGTGTTCAGTTGAGTTGTGTTGGTTTGTGTTGTGGTTAGTACCTGCGCGGAGAGTTGAAAAATGATTTTTCGGTGCCCACAACAGTCTGTATCATAGCCGGTAAATGTAGGGGATGGTTTTAAAAATTGAAAAATGATTTTTCAATGCCCACGACTGTCCATATCATAGCCGGTAAATGTGGGGGTGGTTTGAATTTAAGGTGCCCAATTGCCCTGTCTAGGCTAATCGCTAGATGAATGTGGGAAACGTGATTTTTGGGTGTCCACACAGTCCTGCCGTATTGTAACCGGCAAAAGTGGAAAAGTGATTTTTGGAGTCCTACCGTATTGTAGCTGACAAAAGTAGAAAAATGATTTTTGGGTGTCCAGACAGTCCTGCCGTATTGTAGCCGGAAAAAGTGGAAAAACAGATGGCTTTCAAAAATGTTTTAGGTGCCCACGTCCTGCCGTATAATAGCCGGCAAATGTGGGGGATGGTTTTAAAAGGTTGAAAATGGTTTTTGAAAAAGACATGGTTTTTGAGAAAATGATTTTTGGGAGTTCACTTCCTGCCGTATAATAGCTGGCAAAAGGTGGAATGTGCTACGAACTAGGTGTCCGCTATCCCGCCGTATCAAGTCGACAAAAGGTAGAATGTGTTGTGACGTGTGTTGAGGTCGGTGATGATATGTGTGACTTGTGATGAATTTGTGAAATTACCATTTGATGTGTAATTTGATATGGAAAGGAAGTGTATATGGAAATTATTTGAAAAGAATGGATAATGAAATGGTAATTGGATAAGGGGTTAGTGATAAAGAACTCATCGGGTTGTTTGTATCTATAAGGAAAGATTAAGAGTTTTGCTTTGTGATTAATTGAGAAATTGAATTAAAAAGGGTTTATCATCCTTGTGATGTGTTGAGTTATAATTGATAATGAAATTGTTCTTGGATTTTTGTGTTAAAGAGTTATAGCAATAAAGGATTGACAGCTGGGAATGGAGTGTATGAGGGTTGTTTTGAGTATTAAGGGAACATGAACTTGAGGTTATGGAGCTTTAATAAATGCAATTAGTAAAAGAGGAGAATGGGAATAAAAAGAGGAATGTTAAGACGGAAATTAAATAAGGAATATTTTGGAATGGGTTAATAAATTTAAAATGAGGTTGTTCCTTAAACATATTCGTTTTCAAAAAGGATTTATGGTTTTCTGGTAAAAAGGGATGGTTTTAACTGTTGAAGGTTTTCTTTAAATGTTCAAATAAATTTTGAGAAAAAGGTACTCTACATATGATATTTTGAAATTACAAAACGTCACCTACTATATGGTATCACCCTGTACGCATGATCATTTCTATCTATAGGATAGTTATTGTTTTAGAACTATGAGATTCCTACTGGGCAATTGTGCTCACCCCTTGTTGTTTCATTTTTTTTACAGGAAGAGAATTTCGGATTGATTGGTTGAAGGATTAGGAAGTTCATGTATATCTTATGTGTAATCTCATTGTACTTTGATGTTTGTAATTATTTATTTGTAACTCCGTAGTGAGAGCTTGGCATGTATTTTTATTATTATTGTTGTATTCATCATAAGAGAGACATGTACTATTATGTTTCTATTACTCAAGGGTGATAGATATTTGTTTTCAAAAAAAAAAAAGACCTAAATTTCATGCTTTTTGTAATGTTTCCGTGTAATTAAAATTGGGGCGTGACATTAACCCTCAACAGTTCAGAGGAGCACAATCGAGGTCTACCTTTCCAATACAGAGTTCGGGTTCTGGGAGGGGTGGTCAAGGAGACATCACTTGTTTCAAATGTAGTCATTTCGGCCACAAGTCTCCAACTTGCCCATAGAGAGGAGGAAGACAGCGAGCAGCATCGTCTTTAGCTCGTTCTCAGGGCCAGAGCCAAGGGAAAGGGCAGCCGCCCATTTGTTATCAGTGTGGGCAAGTAGGTCACCTGAGAGGTTTTGCCCACAGTTAGGTGGCACATCTAGTGCGTCTGGTTCGAGGCAGACGTAGAGTCACCAGCCTGCACAGTCAGCACAGGCCTCGACGGCCAATTAGGGAGCCTCTTCGGCTCAGTCAGTGTAGCAGTCCTATGCTACGAGGGGTGAATAGGTAGATCAGAGGCCTATAGGGCGTGTGTATGTTGTTATCGCGCCAGATCTAGTACCAACACCTTCTGTTGTGAGAGGTACCTTCTTGTTTTGCAATTCAGTTGCTAATATGTTGATTGATCCGAGTGCATCCCATTCTTTTATCTCGTCTGCATTTACATCGAATTTGGGGTTGGAGTTGGCACAGTTAGCATCTCCTATTTGTGTAGAGTCACCTATTGGTGGTGAAGTTATTCTAAAATAGGGGTGTCGGGGTTGTGACATAGAGGTTGCCGGTCGTCAACTTCTATTTGCATTTGTGTTAATTAATATGACTAGTTTTGATGTTATTTTGGGTATAGACTGGTTATTGTCATACCGGGCTATTATGGATTACCATCAGAGGGTTACTGTATGTACCTTGAGCGATGATTGCTTTTATTTCTTGGGGGACAGGGTGGATAGAGTCTTATCACTGATGTACGATTCGCGTGGGCAGAGTGAACTTAGTTGCCTCCTTGCTAGCTTCTTAAGTGGTGAGGAAGTCTGGGTTGAGTTACCATGGGTGGTTTGTGAATACCCAGATGTCTTTCTCGAGGATCTTACTAGTTTACCACCCCACCAAGAGATCGAGTTCTCTATCGATTTAATGCCTGGTATGACACCGATTTTTATGGCTCCGTATAGATTTGCACCCACTGAATTGAGTGAGTTGAAGATTTAACTCTAGGAATTGCTAGATAAGGGTTTTATCCGCCCTAGTACTTCACCTTAGAGAGCACCGGCTCTCTTTGCTAAAAAGAAAGATGAAGCGTTGCGACTTTGTATTGATTATCGGAAGCTGAATCGGGTAACTGTTAAGAACAAGTACCCAATGCCTCGCATAGATGATCTGTTTGATCAGTTGAAGGGGTCTTGTCGTTTCTCTAAGACAAGCCTGAGATCAGGTTATTATCAGTTGAGGGTAAGGGAGGAGGATATCCCGAAGACAACATTCTGTACGCGGTATAGCCATCATGAGTTTCTAGTGATGCCTTTTGGCCTAACCAATGCTCCAGCAGTGTTTATGGATTTGATGAATCGGATCTTCTGTGAGTTTCTAGACCGCTTTGTGGTCGTCTTTTTGGACGACATCTTGATTTATTTGCCCTCTGAGGAGGAACACGAGAAACACTTATGAGTAGTGCTTAAGTTGCTTAGAACCCATAAGCTATATGCTAAATTTGGAAAGTGTGATTTCTGGCTAAAAGAGGTTAAGTTCTTAGGCCATGTGGTATCCGGGAAAGGGGTGACTATAGATTCATCCAAGATAGAGGCAGTGCAAGATTGGGCACAACCGAAGAATGCTTTTGAAATCCGTAGCTTCTTGGGGTTGGCCTGGTATTACCGTCGGTTTGTGAAGGATTTCTCTAGGCTAGCCTCATCTCTGACTACGCTAATAAGGAAATGAATCAAATTTGTGTGGAGTGAGACTTGTAAGAAATCATTTCAAGAACTTAAAGTTAGACAGGCTGCCGCTCCTGTTTTGATTATTCCAGAGAGGGTTTGGGCTATTCAGTATACTGTGATGCATCACGGGAAGGTTTGGGTTGTGTGTTGTTGCAAGAGGGAAAGGTAGTGGCCTATGGCTCACAACAATTGAAAACACATGAGAAGAATTACCCTACCTATGATCTAGAGTTAGCGGCGGTGATCTTTGCCTTGAAGATTTGAAGGCACTATCTGTATGGTGAGAAATTCGAGGTATTTTCTGATCACAAGAGTCTAAAGTATCTATTTACTTAGAAAGACTTGAATTTGAGACAGAGAATGTGGATGGAGTTCATAGAAGACTATGACTTTGAGTTACATTATTATCTTGGGAAGGCCAATGTTGTGGCCGACGCCTTGAGTAGGAAGTCAATTAGCAGTATGGCTTGTATCGCAGTTCGAGAATGAGAGATGTTGGGTACTCTTGGTGAGTTTGACTTGCATCTAGGCGAGTCTGTTAAGTCCGCAACCTTGTTTTCAGTGGTTGCACAGCCTACACTCGTGAGTCGAGTGTTAAAAGTGCAAAAGGGTGACCTTGAGACGGAATTCCTCTAGGAGAAGATCTCCAATGGAAAGGTAGAGAAGGGCTTGAATACGTATTCCGACCTGAGTGTGAGATACCGTGACTGTTTGTTTTTGCCGGAGTCTTGCTGAGAGGAAGTACTTCGAGAGTTTTACCATTCATGCCTTGCGGTGCATCCGGGAGGTACAAAGATGTATCGCGACCTTAGTCGCCAGTTTTGGTGGAGAGGTATGAAGAATGATGTAGCTGTGTTTGTATTGAAATGCCTTACTTGTGAGCAAGTGAAGGGTGAGCATCAGAGGCCAGCGGGTTTGTTGCAACCCCTGCCTATAACCGAATGGAAGTGGGAGTATGTTACGATGGACTTCATTGTGGGTCTTCTTAGAACTCAACGGGATAGTGATGCCATTTGGGTGGTAGTTGACCGGTTGACTAAGTCGGCGCACTTTATAGCCATGCACGTGAGCGATTCAGTAGATTATCTTGCCGACCTTTACATTAGGGACATAATGAGGTTGCACGGGGTCCCAGTAACAATTGTATCGGATAGAGACCCGTATTTCACAGCTCGGTTGTGGTAGAACTTGCAGGGTGCCTTGGGACTAGATTAACTTTTAGTACAGTGTATCACCCTCAGACTGACGGGCAGTCCAAGCGTACCATTCAGATCCTTAAGGATATGCTTCGAGGTTGCATCCTTGATTTTAAAGGGTCATGGGAGAGGCACTTGTCTTTAGTAGAGTTTGCCTATAATAACAGCTTCCAATCGAGTATTGGCATGGCACCACTTGAGGCCTTATATGGCCGACCATGTAGATCTCTGGTGTGTTGGGCCGAGGTGGGTGATGCACCTTTGTTAGGCCCAGAGTTAGTTCGGGAAACGACGGAGCAGATAACACCTATTCATAAGAGATTGGTTACGACTCAGAGTTGCCAAAAAAGTTATGCCGATCGTAGGAGGAGACCCTTGTCTTTTGAGGTGGGAGATCATGTCTTTTTGAAAATATCACCTAGGCGGGGTTTGATGAAATTTGGAAAGAGTGGGAAGTTGTCCCCTCGGTTTATTGGCCTTTTTGAGATCCTTGAGAGGATTGGGGAGGTTGCATATCGCTTGGCGTTACCGCCACAACTTTCAGGAGTTTATGACGTGTTTCATATTAGTATTCTTCGCAAGTATGAGCTGGATCCATCGCACGTGTTGGATTGGACCGACTTAGAGGTAGATGAGGATGACTCGTATGAAGAGAGACCAATAAGAGTCTTGGATACTCAGGAACAAGTTTTGCGAGGCAAGACAATTCCGTTGGTTAAAGTATTGTGGAAACATCACGAAGTTGAGGAAGTAACTTGGGAACGTGAATTGGAAGTCCAAGAGAAATATTCGGACTTATTTGTTGATGTGTAATTTTATATTGAGATTTCCATTACGTAAATAAAATGTAAAGACATTGTATATGTTATGGACATTTTGAAAACATGGATTCAGTATGAGTAATGTATATGCTTTGTGAATATGGAATATTGTGGGTGTTGTACCACTTTTGGAAGCATTGTATATATTGTGAAAATTTTGAAAACTCGGATTTTAATTTAAACATTGTGAATGTTTTGGGAAATTGTACATTTCATTTTAATATGAGACTTGTGTGTCAAGTCGATGAAAATGGATGATCGGAGAATGGGTCATGGTAGTGAATTTGTGAGAATAACATTGTTATGAATGGTCTATTGTTGATTTCGAACTTGATTTGTAATTTCGAGGACGAAATTCCTTAAGCGGTGGAGGTTATAACGATTACGGTTTTGACCCGTCACTTGTTGTATTCCGGACTCAGGTTTGTATGTTTCTAAATATTGGTCATTGCCCTTTCTCTTTATTCCTCCTTAAATTTGGTTATTTGGGCGTGTTGAGTGTGTTTGGAACAGGTTGGTTGCTTGGGTTTCAAAACTTGTGTTGCCCAGATTTTTGGCCCTCCGGTCGAGCGGGATTTGCAAACTCTCAATACTTTGCCCGTCTGCAAAAGTACTAGAGTCCATCTCTCTTCTCTCTCTGTCTTCTCTTTATCTCTCTCGCTCTCTCGCTCGTTTATCTCTTTTCGGTCTTTCTCTCTCTCTCTCTCTCTCTCTCTCACGACCCAAACCCGCCCCTAAGGGTTTAGCATTGTAACCGGCCAGTAACCCGTGATTACCAAAGGCCTGCCTAACAATAATGACAATAATGTAGAGTAAGGGGCTGGCGAAAGCCAAACAGTAAATAAAGATGTCCAATGAGCTGTGAAAATCTGGGTGCAAAAAGGCCTTTATAGACAAAACCACATTCATAACCAAAAGCATATAAACATATCAGATATACATAACGTCCAGGTTAGGGACCTAATCAATTCAACATAACTGTACAATCAAAAGTCTTAATCAGTCAATACATAACGGAGACAAAAAGGGTGAATCTGGAACACCCCAAAAACAACCTTGGCTTGAACGGACTTGGAAGCTCGAAGTGAGGCACAAAGGTTGGCTTGACAAAACATAAACTTAACTCAACGCTCCTAGCTCCGGTCTGGTGCCTGGACACTTACATATAAATATAAACGGTGAGCTAAAGCCTAGTGAATAACTATAGCGACCCCGGTCTTTTCCCATTTGATTATTGTATCCGGACTTAGGTTCCGTAGATTCTGTCAGTGTATAATTGTTGTTGTTGTCCCTTATTTTCTCATTTGGAGTTATAGGATGTGTTGGGCAGGTTTGTTTCAGGTTGGTTAGGTTTAGAAACCAAGTGTTGCTGTCCAGAATTTTGGATCTTCGCTCGAGCGAGGAGTTGGTCGCTCGAGCGAGCTGTTGTTTTTGGTTCTTCGCTCGAGCCGGGGTTTGGTCGCTCGAGCGAGAGTTTGCGTCTAGTATAGACCTGAAGTATTGCATTCTTGGCTCGAGCGAGATTTTCTTCGCTCGAGCGAGGATTTCTTGTGTCTGGTCGCTCGAGCGACCAAGTCTTCGCTCGAGCGAGCCTGTCCAGTTTAATTAGACAGCAGTGGGTTTTTAATCAGTTTTTCATCATCTTTTTAGATTCCAAACCCTAAGGTCCGACTTCTCTCTCACCCTGCTCACCTTCTCTCTTAGATTTGATCCACTTAGGGTGTGTTTCTACCCTAGATCCTTCATTAAAAAGAGTGTGTGAGTCGAGGGCTTCGTTTTAATCTGAATTGTTGGTAGTTTGGAGCACTTTGGAGTTTGGGTCTTCATCTCCATCTTCTCTTTTGGGGCTATTTCTTTGAGGTAGGGATTTCGTACTCCATTCTATAAGTTTTGTTCTAAGTTTTGGTATTTTGATATGTTGGGGATACTTTGGTAATTTTGGGAAAAACCCTAGTTGTATTGATAAATTAATTTGTATAATTAGTTTAAGGGAATTTGGGAATTTGGTTAAATTCATGAAATTGAGGAATTCATTGATTAAATGGTGTAGTGGGATAATTTAAACCACTCGCCTATTGAATTGTTGTTATATTTATTTTCAGTCTAGAAATAACTGTTTTGGGCTATCGGTGGAGGATAGTCGTGATTGTTGTAGACATTGCATGTGGATTAGGAATAACTGAAACTAATCACATTGGTTAAGTCATTAATTTTGACTATTGCATTAATACAGAAAATACGTGTATTGATTGAGCATTGCATTTGCATACATTGTTTTGTGTGGGAGGAGATAGGGGATGTACTCCACGGTTTAGGGGAAGATAGGGGATGGACCTCTAAACCGGATTTTGTTTGGGAGGAGATAGGGGATGGACTCCATTAGCATCACTTTTATGTGTGCTTATTTATATAGAAGTGTTTTTATTGATACAGCACTAAAATGTGTATCAATCTGGAAGTATGAAGTGTTTTGATTTGAGCTTGAGTCTCATTTGTTTGTTGACATTGGAAGAATGTGAATATGATATATATAATTCACTGTTGTAAGTTTGGCCAGGTTCTGAGCCATATTGATAATGTTGGAAAGTGAAACGTATCGTTGACAATAGTGTCATGAGATTGGATAATGATGTAATTGATTATCTTGGTTAACCATCTATTGAATGCTATTGCTTTATTCAATGCTTATATTTGGTTTAGTATATTTCTACTGGGCTGTGGCTCACCCTATATGGGAACATCATTTTCAGGTTCAGGTGATAAGCTACCTCCAAGGACTTAGCTTGGAAGGACTTGGATTTTAAAGACTATTTTCAGTTATTTGCTTTCATTTGTTAGTACATGTAAACACACAAGCCTAGGGCTTTATTTGTATTTGAGTTAGAACTCATAGTTTTGTGTCCAAGTGTTGGCTTGGAAAGATGTAAGCCTGTAGGGCATTTAATTTGATATTACATGTAATGCTTTTGTTTAGTAAGACTCTGATGAATATTATAATGAACTGTTTCCTTTTTAACATTGCATGTTGATGTTATATATATTTAATGGGTTTATTTTCGAGGGTGTTACAATAACAAATGTGTAAAGGGATTAAGAATGAATGTCCTTTCAGAAATTAAAACAGTCATTTGCATCAATAGATCAATTATTCAATCAGTGACCAATAGTTCATGTAAGAACAGTCGTTTAGAAACCATAGCAGTCATATGTGGTACATCCAATAGCAGAACAGTACAATAGGTCTTAATAGACCGAACAGTCAGTTGATAGCCATCAAAACAATAAACAGTAGCAGTTCCAAACATTGGAACTGACAGAGATCTCTGTAACAGTAGCAGTAACAGTAACAGTACAGTAGTAGTAACAATAACAGTAACAGTAAGTTGCTATGGATGCCACGAGTACAGTTTTACAGATAGGACAAACATTCATTCAGTAAACAATGTCATTTCAGAAAGCAGTATAGTCCGTCGTTAAGAAATAATTGTAATTGAACGTATCTTTACAACATTGTTACTCACAGAGTACTGGGCTATAGGCAGGCTAATCAGCGTCCTCGGATGCCAACCCTACATAGTAGCAGAACGAACACACACTAAATTACACACTCGGGATTAATGACTTAGCCTCTATCCTGACTTGGTGTGGTTCTATAACATTATCCTCATTAAGATGCCTTAAACATGGCCTAGGAATGCCTAGGATAGAATGAGGATGCAAAAATGTACTTTAAAATGCTTTTCAAAATTTGCTGAAAACAGGGGTCTCGCTCGAGCGTGGCTTTCTCTGCTCGAGCGAGCCTGCTGAAACAGAGGGGTCGCTTGAGCGTAGACTCCCTCGCTTGAGCCGTCAGGAAAAACATGAAAAGTACTGGTTGTTGAAATTTTTTGCCCGATGCTCGCTCGATCCTCGCTTGAGCGTAGGTCTTGTCGCTCGAGCGTGCATCTGCACACGCAAAAATATGAGAGCTTGCAATTTACGTTCGAGCTAGCATTCCGTCGCTTGAGCGAGGCTCTGAACACAAAGGTGGTTGCTCGAGCGTGGAAGCCAAAATCTGGATTTTCCAGATTTGCTCCCAAAGCTCAAACCAAGAATCAAACATGTCAAAACTCAATCTTTTGGGCCAATTTTCTAGAAAACACTTGGAAACCCATAATACAACATGTTTTGAAGATCATTTTACGAATTCAAAGCCCAAAGGTAAGGCAATTGAACACCAATTTCAAAAAAACTTGAAGAACAATGCAAGAACATTACATGCATGAGTTCCCATGAAATCTAATGCTCCAAAACATGATCAAATGCAAGATTGAACTCTAAAACATGGTGAATTCATGGACCACAACTAAAATATGAACATGCATGTGAGGATTTCATGGAAAACAACCTCAAAATTCTATGATATGGACATGCATGCATGAGTTCACTTCTCAATTCAACACTTTAAGTTAAATCTTGACTTTAATCAACAATTGAACCTATTTTCAATGAAAATTTCATGAATAATGCATGTAACAACTCAAATTCATAATTAAGTGGGTGAATTTTCTACCTTAAGTCTTGAATTCCAAGTATGGAAGTCTAATTTCCCAAATCTCCTTTAATTTCTTCTAAATTCCAAGCCAAACTCTTGTTGAATCAAGCCTTTCTCTCACACACGTTTTGGTCTAGGAGATGGATAAAGGAATGATGCCAAACATGAAATCAAACTAATGGCCTAGAACATGCCCACTAATGGCAATTATGTAATAAACTCAAGTAAATGCAATTTAACATTTTTTATTCTAATTTAATCGTTCCAAATTGAATTTTGATTAAGCCTACCATAAAATCATATAAATCCTAATTAGCATATAACTCTAATCAATTTCTGAATCGGGCGCCGATAAGGCTTTCAATTCGCAGTTCGAAATCAAAACATGAACAGATCATTCAGTAACAGACAGATAGAAATGCGTTTAGAACAACACACTCATGCAATCAATTCAAGATTTCGTCTTAATTAATTACTTATCATGCTTAATCACAATTCAACACTAATCAGAGGTGAGGGTTGTCACACACACACTCTCTCTCTTTGTCTATATCTTTTCACCCATTTTTTCATCTTCCTCTCTCTTCTTTTTCTCTCTCTCTCACTCATCACTCTTCTCTGTCTGTCTATCTGTCTCTCTCTCTCTCTCTGTGTCTCTCACTCATCTATCTCTTCTCTCATCTATTTTCTCTCTCTGTCTCTTTCGCCCATCTCTCTTCTCTCTATCTCTCTCATCTCTCTTTGTCTCTCTCGCTCATCTCTCTTCTCTCTATGTCTCTCTCGTTCATCTCTCTATTTCTCTCTCTGTCTCTCTCGTTCATCTCTCTTTTTTCTCTGTCTCTCACTCTCTATCTCTTTCTCTTTCTCTTTTTGTCTCTCTCTCTCTCTCTCTCACTCATCACTCTTCTCTGTCTGTCTGTCTTTGTCTCTGTCTCTATCTCTCTCTCTTTCTCTCTTTGTCTCTCGCTCATCTCTCTTCTATCTCTCTCTCTCTCTTTCTATGTCTTTCTCTCGATCATCTCTTTTCTCTCTCTTTGTCTATCTCTCACTCATCTCTTGTTTCTCTCTCTTTTTCTGTCTGTTTGTTTGTCTCTCTATCTCTTTCTCTCTCTGTCTCTCTCTCTCTCTCTATATATATCTCTTGTTCTCTCTCTATCTCTCTCTCACTCATCACTCTTCTCTTTCTCTCTCTCTCTCTTTGTCTGTCTGTCTGTCTGTTTCTCTCTCACTCTTCTCTCTCAAGTTCCCGGTTTGGGAGTTAGAGCTGAATTTCACTTTAGACAAAACTAGTTTTTTAAAAAAACTTAGAATTCGAGGTGTTAACGCTCCAAAATCACCAAGCGGCATCGGAGTAGCACGAAACATGGCACACACGACCGCCTAGGCATGAGAGACTTGTGGGAGAAGACGGGACTCGAATCGGGTTCTCGGTTTGGGAGTTAGGGCCGAATTTCACTCTAGGCAAACTAGTTTATTAAGAAACTTAGAATTAGAGGTGTTAACACTTCAAAATCACCAAATGGCGTCCGAGTAGCACGAAACTTGGCAAACACGACCGCCTAGGCACGAGAGACTTGTGGGAAAAGATAGGACCCAAATCAGGTTCCCGATTTGGGAGTTAGGGTCGGATTTCACTCTAGGAAAACTAGTTCCTTAAGAAATTTGAATTCGAGGTGTTGACGCCCCAAAATCACCAAACGGCATTGGTTTAGCATGAAACTTGGCACACACGACCACCTAGGCATGAGAGACTTGTGGGAGAAGACGGGGCTCGAATCAGGTTCTTGGTTTGGGAGTTAGAGTCGGATTTCACTCTAGGAAAACTAATTCCTCAAGAAACTTGAATTCGAGGTGTTGACACCCCAAAATCACCAAACGGCGTTGGTTTAGCACGAAACTTGGCACACACAACCATCTAGGCACGAGAGACTTGTGGGAGAAGACGGGGCTCGAATCAGGTTCCCGATTTGGGAGTTAGAGCCAGATTTCACTCTAGGTAAACTAGTTCATTAAGAAACTTGAATTCGCGGTGTTGACGCCCCAAAATCACCAAACGGCATCGAATTAGCACGAAACTTGGCACACACGACCGCCTAGGAACGAGAGACTTGTGAGAGAAGACGGGACTCTAATCGAGTTCCTGGTTTGGGAGTTAGAGTCAGATTTCACTCTAGACAAACTAGTTCCTTAAGAAATTTGAATTCAAGGTGTTGATGCCCCAAAATCACCAAACGGCATCGGTTTAGTACAAAACTTGGCACACACGACTGCCTAGGCACGAGAGACTTGTGGGAGACGACGGGGCTCGAATCGGGTTCCCGGTTTGAGAGTTAGAGCAGGATTTCACTCTAAGCAAACTAGTTCATTAAGAAACTTAAATTCGAGATGTTGACGTCCCAAAAATCACCAAACGACATCGAATTAGTACGAAACTTGGCACACACGACTACCTAGGCACGAGAGACTTGTGGGAGAAGACGGGTCTCCAATTAGGTTCCCAATTTGGGAGTTAGAGTCGGATTTCAATCTAGGCAAACTAGTTCCTTAAGAAACTTGAATTCGAGGTGTTGACGCCCCAAAATCACCAAACGGCGTCGGTTTAGCACGAAACTTGGTACATACAACCGCCTAGGCACAAGAGACTTGTGGGAGAAGACGAGACTCCAATCGAGTTCCCGGTTTGGGAGTTAGAGCCGGATTTCTGTCTAGCCAAAATTATTTACTTAATTCTCTTTGTAATTATATAGTAGTTAATTTTTTATGTTTTTTTGTAATTAAAATATTAACACATAATTATATTGTCATTAATTATTTTTATTTTTTGTTTACAGATATTTCTTGGGTAGCAGTTTGCTTCTTGTGGAATGCAGGCGTGTGAAGATTGCGACTAACTTTAATTTTTGTTACCCACAGAAGAATCATGAGGAAAACTTTTGTTTTTAATTTATGTTATTTGATTTGTGAACAACATTATGTATTTAAACATTGTATATGTATTATGCAACATTATATAGTGGGACGATTTTGCTGATATGTTGTTATGAATTGAAGAATATTTTGTTATGGATGAATTGTTATTTTTATATTGGAATTATTATATTATTATATAATTATCGGTTTCTTTTTTAGTTATTTTTCACTTAATACAAGTAATTTTCATATTTTTAATATTTTTATCGCAGGCTTTTTTTTTTTCTTTTTTTTGAGACGCCACCACACCGTCTCAAAAAAACATATATAAGAACCAGATTTTTTTTGCGACGTAAGGAATGCCATAGTTGAAAAAAACCTTTCGTGACGGTATTCTTTGTTGTCGCAAATAATATTTTTAGCGACGGCATGTCGTGCTGTCTCAAATAACTTTTTAGCGACGGCAAGTACGCAGTCACAATAAAAACACTTTTGCGACGGCATTGCCGTCGCAAATAACACTTTTAGCGACGGCAACACAGTGCCATCTCAAAAAATCTCAAATTTTTACATATTAATGTCGACAGCATAATTCCGTCACAAAAAGGCAACTTTGCCATCGCAAAAAAAAAAAGCCCTTTGTTGTGACCCACCCTTGCCGTCGCTAAAAGTCAGTTGCCGTCGCAAAATTTTTTTTGAAACGGCATTTTGAGTATTTGCGATGGTATTTTGCCGTCGCAAAAAGTCAAATTTTTTGTAGTAACCAACAAAAAATTTATTGATAATTATTATTTTATCTATAATTATTTTATAAAAAATATATATATGGGGTCCCTCTTTCAAAGTCCGCCTAAGCCTCTGTAAATCTCAAAGCCGACCCTCTGTAACCAAGTTATAACTAACACCACACTAAATTCTAATCCAAAATCACAAATTTTGTAACTGAAATATATGATATACACCTCATAGAATTTTCACTATATATGTGTGTGTCTTGAGTCTCATGTTAAGGAAAAAGCTACAAAGCATTTTTGCATTTTATTGTACCACTTTTGACTCTTAATAAAATCTTAAAGAGGGATCATGTCTGCTCTTCGGGTCATTTATAATAGGATTTTGTTAATGTGTGTTTTTAAAACACATGTTAAGATATTTTGTCTATTTATACATAATGTATGAAATTGACTATAATAAAAAAATGTATAATACTTTTACATTTTTTTATCACGTGTCTTAAGAATATATGTTAACAAAACCCTTTATAATATTCAATTTTATTATAATCATCAAAAGCTAGAGTGAGTGTTTTCCACTATGGTAGAGAATGTGGAAGTTTGGCACTCTCAATCATGGTCAAATTTTCTTTTGCTTTTTTTGTAACATTATGTGAATTTTCACCTCCCAAAAATAGGCCAACATGGTAGAATGTGGAAAGTTTGTGGGAAGTAGCCAGGCAACCCACCCACCCACCATGGAACAAAGTGAGTGCCGTGTATTTGACGGTCCATGTGCAACACACTGGATTTGAATTTAACAAAAATTAAAAATTAAAAAACTTAATTAAAAATTAAAAACTAAGGAAAGACTTTCTACAAAGTCTTCCATAAATTTGCATTACGGTGGAAATGGGCCCAAAAAATTCGAAGTTAAGGTTCGAAAATCTTTCATCTAAAAAAAAAGAACACAAAACACAAAACACAACGATTTGGTATTGAAAATTAACTAAATAAATGAATTGAGATTAAGAGTTGTTTTGAGATTTATTTTGTTTAGTAATTTTTTGATATTTTATGAAATTTTTTTAAAAAAAAAAATAGAGAGGATAATTGACATTTTTTGTAATAAGTTTATAGTTAAAAATGTTACTTCTTAAATAGGACGTGTGGATTCATTGTTTGGATTGCAATGGAATGAGTTTTATCACCAAAAAGGAATTTTTATATGAAAATTTTTATTGGAGTTAGAATGTTACATATTAAGGTTTTTTATTCCTTTATCCTATATTACTTGGCTCTGTAATGGGTTTTTTCATGTTATGTGATTCAATTAAGCGTTGATGATAAAAATAAAAATAAAAACAAAAATAAATGGACAAGAACTAAGAGAAGTGCAAAGTTGCCAAGATGTGTTTGAGACAAAGAATTGCTCTGGACGAACAGAAGTTCCAGGAAAGCCTAATACATTAGGGAAACATGAATTATGTTACGTCGAATAGGAATGCGGTATGTCATATATTCTAAAATGTAGTACAATAAAGATAGACTTGTATATATATTACATATAAAAATTTAAGATACTTCTATGTAATTTTTTTTTTTTTTTTTTTATTACTATTAGGCATCCAATGAAATGTAGTTTTTTCCACGTATCAAAGCATTTTTATGAGCATTATGGCCAACTTTTAATGTTTTATCCTATTAAAATTTAATTCACCTTAGATTTTAGTTTATTATATTTGATTTTTTCTTCTCCTAAGGAAATATATTGGGAAAATTTTTTGTGATCATTTCAGATAGCTGAATTTATCGTTTTAGAACGAAAGTATACCATGTTTTAGAATATGTATTCCAATATGTAATCCGTTAGGATATTAGTATTTTTTACATTTTAATATTTTTACATATTAATGTCGAGAGCATATTAATATTTTTACATATTGAAAAAAAACCTTTCGTGACGGTATTCTTTGTCGTCGCAAATAATATTTTTAGCGACGGCATGTCGTGCTGTCTCAAATAACTTTTTAGCGACGGCAAGTACGCAGTCACAATAAAAACACTTTTACGACGGCATTGCCGTCGCAAATAACACTTTTAGCGACGGCAACACAGTGCCGTCTCAAAAAATCTCAAATTTTTACATATTAATGTCGACAGCATAATTCCGTCACAAAAAGGCAACTTTGCCATCGCAAAAAAAAAAAGCCCTTTGTTGTGACCCACCCTTGCCGTCGCTAAAAGTCAGTTGCCGTCGCAAAATTTTTTTTGAAACGGCATTTTGAGTATTTGCGATGGTATTTTGCCGTCGCAAAAAGTCAAATTTTTTGTAGTAACCAACAAAAAATTTATTGATAATTATTATTTTATCTATAATTATTTTATAAAAAATATATATATGGGGTCCCTCTTTCAAAGTCCGCCTAAGCCTCTGTAAATCTCAAAGCCGACCCTCTGTAACCAAGTTATAACTAACACCACACTAAATTCTAATCCAAAATCACAAATTTTGTAACTGAAATATATGATATACACCTCATAGAATTTTCACTATATATGTGTGTGTCTTGAGTCTCATGTTAAGGAAAAAGCTACAAAGCATTTTTGCATTTTATTGTACCACTTTTGACTCTTAATAAAATCTTAAAGAGGGATCATGTCTGCTCTTCGGGTCATTTATAATAGGATTTTGTTAATGTGTGTTTTTAAAACACATGTTAAGATATTTTGTCTATTTATACATAATGTATGAAATTGACTATAATAAAAAAATGTATAATACTTTTACATTTTTTTATCACGTGTCTTAAGAATATATGTTAACAAAACCCTTTATAATATTCAATTTTATTATAATCATCAAAAGCTAGAGTGAGTGTTTTCCACTATGGTAGAGAATGTGGAAGTTTGGCACTCTCAATCATGGTCAAATTTTCTTTTGCTTTTTTTGTAACATTATGTGAATTTTCACCTCCCAAAAATAGGCCAACATGGTAGAATGTGGAAAGTTTGTGGGAAGTAGCCAGGCAACCCACCCACCCACCATGGAACAAAGTGAGTGCCGTGTATTTGACGGTCCATGTGCAACACACTGGATTTGAATTTAACAAAAATTAAAAATTAAAAAACTTAATTAAAAATTAAAAACTAAGGAAAGACTTTCTACAAAGTCTTCCATAAATTTGCATTACGGTGGAAATGGGCCCAAAAAATTCGAAGTTAAGGTTCGAAAATCTTTCATCTAAAAAAAAAGAACACAAAACACAAAACACAACGATTTGGTATTGAAAATTAACTAAATAAATGGAATTGAGATTAAGAGTTGTTTTGAGATTTATTTTGTTTAGTAATTTTTTGATATTTTATGAAATTTTTTTTTAAAAAAAATAGAGAGGATAATTGACATTTTTTGTAATAAGTTTATAGTTAAAAATGTTACTTCTTAAATAGGACGTGTGGATTCATTGTTTGGATTGCAATGGAATGAGTTTTATCACCAAAAAGGAATTTTTATATGAAAATTTTTATTGGAGTTAGAATGTTACATATTAAGGTTTTTTATTCCTTTATCCTATATTACTTGGCTCTGTAATGGGTTTTTTCATGTTATGTGATTCAATTAAGCGTTGATGATAAAAATAAAAATAAAAACAAAAATAAATGGACAAGAACTAAGAGAAGTGCAAAGTTGCCAAGATGTGTTTGAGACAAAGAATTGCTCTGGACGAACAGAAGTTCCAGGAAAGCCTAATACATTAGGGAAACATGAATTATGTTACGTCGAATAGGAATGCGGTATGTCATATATTCTAAAATGTAGTACAATAAAGATAGACTTGTATATATATTACATATAAAAATTTAAGATACTTCTATGTAATTTTTTTTTTTATTTTTTTATTACTATTAGGCATCCAATGAAATGTAGTTTTTTCCACGTATCAAAGCATTTTTATGAGCATTATGGCCAACTTTTAATGTTTTATCCTATTAAAATTTAATTCACCTTAGATTTTAGTTTATTATATTTGATTTTTTCTTCTCCTAAGGAAATATATTGGGAAAATTTTTTGAGATCATTTCAGATAGCTGAATTTATCGTTTTAGAACGAAAGTATACCATGTTTTAGAATATGTATTCCAATATGTAATCCGTTAGGATATTAGTATTTTTTACATATTAATATTTTTACATATTAATGTCGAGAGCATATTAATATTTTTACATATTGAAAAAAAACCTTTCGTGACGGTATTCTTTGTCGTCGCAAATAATATTTTTAGCGACGGCATGTCGTGCTGTCTCAAATAACTTTTTAGCGACGGCAAGTACGCAGTCACAATAAAAACACTTTTGCGACGGCATTGCCGTCGCAAATAACACTTTTAGCGACGGCAACACAGTGTTGTCTCAAAAAATCTCAAATTTTTACATATTAATGTCGACAGCATAATTCCGTCACAAAAAGGCAACTTTGCCATCGCAAAAAAAAAAAGCCCTTTGTTGTGACCCACCCTTGCCGTCGCTAAAAGTCAGTTGCCGTCGCAAAATTTTTTTTGAAACGGCATTTTGAGTATTTGCGATGGTATTTTGCCGTCGCAAAAAGTCAAATTTTTTGTAGTAACCAACAAAAAATTTATTGATAATTATTATTTTATCTATAATTATTTTATAAAAAAATATATATATGGGGTCCCTCTTTCAAAGTCCGCCTAAGCCTTTGTAAATCTCAAAGCCGACCCTCTGTAACCAAGTTATAACTAACACCACACTAAATTCTAATCCAAAATCACAAATTTTGTAACTGAAATATATGATATACACCTCATAGAATTTTCACTATATATGTGTGTGTCTTGAGTCTCATGTTAAGGAAAAAGCTACAAAGCATTTTTGCATTTTATTGTACCACTTTTGACTCTTAATAAAATCTTAAAGAGGGATCATGTCTACTCTTCGGGTCATTTATAATAGGATTTTGTTAATGTGTGTTTTTAAAACACATGTTAAGATATTTTGTCTATTTATACATAATGTATGAAATTGACTATAATAAAAAAATGTATAATACTTTTACATTTTTTTATCACGTGTCTTAAGAATATATGTTAACAAAACCCTTTATAATATTCAATTTTATTATAATCATCAAAAGCTAGAGTGAGTGTTTTCCACTATGGTAGAGAATGTGGAAGTTTGGCACTCTCAATCATGGTCAAATTTTCTTTTGCTTTTTTTGTAACATTATGTGAATTTTCACCTCCCAAAAATAGGCCAACATGGTAGAATGTGGAAAGTTTGTGGGAAGTAGCCAGGCAACCCACCCACCCACCATGGAACAAAGTGAGTGCCGTGTATTTGACGGTCCATGTGCAACACACTGGATTTGAATTTAACAAAAATTAAAAATTAAAAAACTTAATTAAAAATTAAAAACTAAGGAAAGACTTTCTACAAAGTCTTCCATAAATTTGCATTACGGTGGAAATGGGCCCAAAAAATTCGAAGTTAAGGTTCGAAAATCTTTCATCTAAAAAAAAAGAACACAAAACACAAAACACAACGATTTGGTATTAAAAATTAACTAAATAAATGGAATTGAGATTAAGAGTTGTTTTGAGATTTATTTTGTTTAGTAATTTTTTGATATTTTATGAAATGTTTTTTAAAAAAAAATAGAGAGGATAATTGACATTTTTTGTAATAAGTTTATAGTTAAAAATGTTACTTCTTAAATAGGACGTGTGGATTCATTGTTTGGATTGCAATGGAATGAGTTTTATCACCAAAAAGGAATTTTTATATGAAAATTTTTATTGGAGTTAGAATGTTACATATTAAGGTTTTTTATTCCTTTATCCTATATTACTTGGCTCTGTAATGGGTTTTTTCATGTTATGTGATTCAATTAAGCGTTGATGATAAAAATAAAAATAAAAACAAAAATAAATGGACAAGAACTAAGAGAAGTGCAAAGTTGCCAAGATGTGTTTGAGACAAAGAATTGCTCTGGACGAACAGAAGTTCCAGGAAAGCCTAATACATTAGGGAAACATGAATTATGTTACGTCGAATAGGAATGTGGTATGTCATATATTCTAAAATGTAGTACAATAAAGATAGACTTGTATATATATTACATATAAAAATTTAAGATACTTCTAAGTAATTTTTTTTTTTTTTTTTTATTACTATTAGGCATCCAATGAAATGTAGTTTTTTCCACGTAGCAAAACATTTTTATGAGCATTATGGCCAACTTTTAATGTTTTATCCTATTAAAATTTAATTCACCTTAGATTTTAGTTTATTATATTTGATTTTTTCTTCTCCTAAGGAAATATATTGGGAAAATTTTTTGAGATCATTTCAGATAGCTGAATTTATCGTTTTAGAACGAAAGTATACCATGTTTTAGAATATGTATTCCAATATGTAATCCGTTAGGATATTAGTGTTTTTTAGTAACATAGATTCGTAACCTAAAACAATTACGACTAAAAGGAAAGCAATGGAGAAACGACTGAAGAAGTGACGAAGGTGATTTTGGAAGAAATTCCACGATGTTCTTTCTCAACCTTACGGAATCCATCCTTGCCATGATTGACTAGACTCTCTAAAAGACTGATATGAAATTCTAACCACGCAATTAGAATGGTGTATTATGTTTCTGAATTTGCTTGGATTTGGATCATATTTGTATAAGTTTTTTAAGTTCATTCGTTTAATAAGAGTTTGTATTGGATTTATATATTATTTTTCTGTGAATTGGAATTTATAATTATACAATGATTCACTACAACATTTTCTTAGTTTAGTGACATTTGAAAGTGCCACAAAACTATTCTTCTAATGACATTTTTTGGTCTTGTGGCATTTTGAACAAGTGTCACTTCTATCGGTGCCACGGTAAATACTTGCAAGTGCCACTGCACCATCATGGTTGAAAACTTTCAATGACATTTTAAGGTCATGGTAGCTATTATTTGTGGCACTATCAAGCGCCATTAAAAAAAGAGTTAGTGACACTTGTAAGTGTCATTACACCATCAAGACTAAAACCTTTCAGTGACACTTTAATGTCTTGGTAGGCACTATTCGTGACGCTATCAAGTGCCATTCATGACGATAATTCGTTGTAGAACAATTTGATCCGCTCTTGCGGAGAATCGAACCGCCAACCTTCCGCACCATAAACCTTATACACCACACTCTTCCCACTACACCTCTATGGCACCACATGATTATATATGCAACATATATTATTTATATAGTACATACATCCATATAAATATAAAAGTATATGTATAAGCATAATTATTTTATTGAACATAATTTATGTAAAATAAACTATTTACTACCAAAATAAAAAAAAAATACCACTTTTGGCGACTAAAAATATTTTTTTGTCGCCAATTCTATACTTTTGGCTACTAATTGTTTTTTAGTTGCTAAAAAACTTAACTTTTGTCGACTAAAATCAGATTTGATCGCCGAAGATGCACTTTCAGCTACCAAAATTTTGGTGAACAAAAAATTTTATTCACGCCTTAGGATTTTAGTTCTCCCGCGCAAAAAATGACCACTTTTGGCGACTAAACTTATTTTTTAGTCGCCAATTGTAGACTTTTGGCTACTAAATTTTTTTTTGGCACCAAAAAGCTTTACTTTTGGCTACTAAATTTTTTTTAGTCAGTAAAACCCATATAATCAACAACCAAACTTATTTTTAGTCGCCAATTGTAGACTTTTGGCTACTAAATTTTTTTAGTCACCAAAAAGCTTTACTTTGGGCTACTAAAAATTTTTTAGTCACTAAAACCCATATAATCAGCGACCAAACTTAGTTTTAGTTGCCAATTGTAGACTTTTGGCTACTAAAATTGTTTAGTCGCCAAAAAGCTTTACTTTTGGCAACTAATGCTGTTTTGGTCGCTAAAAGCTATACTTTCAGCGACCAAATTTTTTTGGTCAGGAAATTTAGTCGCCGAATATGCTTTTTCCTATAGTGTATATTGAGTTTAATTCATTTATTTTTAATCATTTACTGCATTTTAAAAATTTAGAAAATATATTGACATTTTTTGTTTTTTTTTCAAAAATGTCATTATAAGCTTGGAAAGTTTTTGGCTTAATGGCATTTCTCAAAATGCTATAAAATATTTGTTTATGACACTTTTCACCTAAGTGTCATAAAAAGTAATTTGCACCTACCTAGTGTCCTGACATTTTTTAAAAAATGCCATTGCAACTAAAGTTTAGTGGCATCTGTTGGTAAATGTCACGAACATAATTTTTTGTGACATTTCTTTATTGAAATGTCACTAGAGCCTTATATGTTTTGTGGTTCTGTGGCATTTTTCTAAAACATTTAATGCCAATTTTTATTTTTGTGGTATTTTCTAAAAACATGCTACTAGTGTAGTGTCACTAAAGTATAAATTTGTTGTAGTGACATTTTTGTTGTAGTGAAGTGACACTTTTTTTAATTGAAATGTCACTAGAGCCTTGTATGTTTGTGGCTCTATGACATTTTTCTAAAAAATACCACAAAATATTCTTTTTGTGACATTTTTTAAGAACATGCCACTAGTATGGTGTCACTAAAATATGTTTTTGTTGTAGTGTTGTGACACTTGTTCATTGAAATGTCACTAGAGCCTTTTATATTTGTCGTTTTGTGGCATTTTTCAAAAACATGCCACTAAATATCATTTTTGTGGCATTTTCTAAAAATATGCCACTAGTGTAGTGCCACTAGAGTATGTTTTTGTTGTAGTTTTGTGACACTTGTTCATTGAAATGTCACTAGAGCCTTTTATGTTTGTCGTTTTGTGGCATTTTTCAAAAACGTGCCACTAAATATCATTTTTTGTGGCATTTTCTAAAAATATGCCGCTAGTGTAGTGCCACTAAAGCATGTTTTTGTTGTAGTGATTCTCCTGTACATGCATTGAAATTGTATGACAAATCATACTAACAAGAGATGAATCCTAGAGTAAACGTAAATTTAGTGTGGACAATTCGTGTCTAAAATAGGTTTGGAAATTGAATTCTCTTGGGGTATATATATTTTTATTTTTTTATTTTTAGGCTTCTTGTTGAGTTTAAATTTTGAGCTATTTTGATTGTTTTCCGACAATGTTGTCTAATCAAGACCAATTATCCACAAGTCCTTTTGAAAAGTGTATGTTCTATTTAATCTCAAAACATTTTTCTTCTTCTCTTTCTTCGTACCTTACTTTTTTTTATTTATCTCTCATTTTGTGATATCCGGCAACGACCACGACCACACATTCCTTCTTTTCTTTCTCTTTATGATCTACAGTCACTAGCAATCGACGACCGCCATTGGTTGGAGTTCACCAGCAACCACCGAGTACTTAGCCCTTACTTTGCACTCACCGACGACGAACAAGATGAGTAGATCTATGTTAGATTCGGTTAGAACTAAATCAAAAATAATTGTCGGAGTACAATATTCTCTCTATATCTGTCTCTTTCCTTCAATTTCTCAGTTTTTTACTTTTTCTCTACTACACACCTCCATTTTCCTATTTTAATGGGAGAAAAAAATCAAGTTTCTGAACAAACTGTTTTTGAGTTTTAGTTATAGACGATGACAGTTTCAGTTTCATTGGTGTTGCTAAAATGAATCATACTTTAAAATTGTAAAATTTTGCAGTTTTAGTTTTATTAGTGCTAAAAGGAATCATACTTTAAAACTGTAAAATTTTACAATTTCATAACTTTCTTTAGAACTATAAAATTATACAGTTTCATAACATTCTTTAAAATTGTAATATTTTGCAGTGTCATAACATGTTTTTCAGTTTGATTAATAAAAATAAATGCTTAATAGAATCATGTTTTGAAACTATAACATTTTACAATTTCAAACCTTACTTTTTAGTTTGATCAATATTAGAGATTATTTATTAAACCCTACAAAAATTGAAAATAACATATGTTTTTTTCTCATTGTTACTGTTTGTTTGTTTGTTTGTTTTTTTCAATATTTAGCACATTTTGCTATGTTTATTTCGCTCTAATTTTGCTATTTATTTTTTTTTTACGGCAATATTCTGGATATTTCAGTGAGTCTCCAATAATATTCTTGATGTCCAACGAACATTCTAGACATTCCGACAATTCCTAGTGACGTTCAAAACACTCCGGTGATATTCCGGCTAATTTCCGATGATACTCCAGCTACTTCCCGGTGATATTAAACATTCCGGCAAATCTCCGATGACCGTTTGACGGAAGTTTGGCAGTAGTGGGATTTAGCAGGGTCTTTAAATTTATTTATTTTTTTTTAAATAATTTTTTGGTAATAATAAAAAATATGTATAACTAATTAGTGCAAGTGTTTTGTTTTGAAATTAGATGGATTTTGAAATTTGTGTATGAACCCATCGGTAAGCTCCCCTCTAACCAATTAGTGGGTCAGTGGACCCAATCCAACTAGAAGTCCATCGGAAGGTGGATCATTTCGTTGTATGGTGGGCTTTTACAATCCAATCTATTTGCTTGGTTTGGCTTTTTTAAGCCCAAAAACTAGATTCTTTGTCTTCTTGCACCAATGGAAATCTCTTTTGTTGTTGGGCTGTGGATATTTGCAAAGAAAACTATCAAAAAATTAAAAATCAGCAGAGGGCCCAAAAAATTTACCAACCAAAAAAGTCTAGAAAACTATTTGTTGAATTCAATTGGGAAGAGGAATTTAGGCTTTGTGGTCAATTTCTAAGTGATCTTGGGCAACTCTCAGATACTATTTGGGGTTGGGTCTAGCAAGCTTTTTGACAACCAAACTCATCTAAATTGTACTTTTATAGCCGGGCAAACTATACCATATTATAAATAATATGACTTATTATGTGAACATCATTATAAAAGAAATATTTTGTCAGGCTTACATAATTTTGAAAAAAATTACAACAGTAGTGTATATACAATTTCAACCACAATAGTTTTACCCTATTGATCCTTTACTTTATACCCAAATTGATAACAATCAAAAAAACAAAAAAAATTTGATAACAATCATCATGATTGTAAAGAGAATGGCCACATCCAAATTGATAACAATCATTAGATAAATAACAAAATTTGATGACAATCATCATGATTGTAAAGAGAATGGCCACATGCTCTTCATGTGCCACTTTGGTGGCCCCTGTAATTTCTCCCTTAGGCTGATTTGATCTCTGTAGTTAAATATGCTCATTAATTTTGCAATTTATGTTTGATTAGTCCAAATTTAAAATAGTTGTAAAGATTTTTTTGACAATGAGATGGTTGGACCAAATTGCAGGTATCTTGATTAATTCTAAGATTCTAAAATTAATAATTCAATAAACTTTCAGTGACTTTAATAACTTAAATTTAAAACCTTAAAAATTATTTTTAAATTTTTACGGCTGGAATCAGAATTTAGTTGACGTGGCCACTCTAAAGAGACATAGTAGAGGAATATGAGAAAAAATGGTGGTTGTTATTATAGAGAGACAAATAGGCATAAGAGAAGAAGAAAGAGAGATGTGAAAAAAACAGAGTATATATATTATATAATGATAAAGAGAGATGGTTGTGATGGTATACAATTATGTTGATAGGTGGTTGGAGTATGAAATGAAGATTAGTTAGTGGTGGTTGTTATTATAGAGAGACAAATAAGCACATGCTCATTGTATTTAAACAAATTCACATCCAACTTTGTAAAGGAAAAGATTTTTCATTTACGCTTAATGACATAATATTTTATGTTTTAATTTTTAATTTATTACAAATTCAAGTATGTAATGCTTAATTTAATTATCATATCATTGTTGGCATTTCTCATTTTGCAATTGAACCAATTAGACACCATATCAGTAGTATGGAAATACTAAAATACCCTTACTTCTGAAAATTCAAGGTTAAAATCCAATACTTAACAAAATCTACACGATCTCATCATTTGAATCTTAGGGAAGCACAATATAATCATATCAAACATATATAAGATTTTGTAATTTTTTTACAATTTTAACGTTATATTTGAATCATGAATTTAAATAAAAATTTAAAAAGAAAAAGAAAAAAGTGAGACAAATGTCCATTTCATTTTTTCTTCAAATTTCTATTCAAATTTATGATCCAAATAATTAGTATTTTTTTTTTTTTTTCAAGGCAAGGCTACCAAAATGCCACTTCTTACTCTGATTTGTGGGGGCATTATTCCATATGACGACAAACCTCTTCAACAAGGTGGAATTTAGCTCCCACCGTTTTAACATAGAAAAATTACACATCAGTAATTGTCCAAAAAAAAAATATTTACAAAAATGTAATAAATATTATAAATATTTTAAAATCATAAACTTTTTTTTATTAATGTGTAATAATTTTTAAAAACCTTCATAAATAGTAATTTTTCCTTTTAACAAAAGGGAAAAAAAAAGAGAGTATAATTCAAGAATTTAATACAAAATCATGTAACAAGTTTTGATTTTAAGAAAAATGTATGTAAGTGGAAATAATTCAAAATATTGCACTTTCATGAAAATGCAAGTCAAAGGAAGTAAGAGTTGTATACCATGTTACAACCAACTCGTTTATACCTCTGTAAAAATGTAATTATTTTGAGTTATTCACATTTAAATGCACTTTTTTCTTGATTTTATCACTTTAAAATTGTTAGGGCAATCCCACATCGCCTGGGAGGGACAATTGCAACCAACTTATAAGCGTACTGGCCCCCTCCACCTGTTAAGACGCGTTTTAAAGCCGTAAGGCCGACCGGGGTTTTCTTCCCCACCTCGTCAAAGCGGACAATATCTTACTAGCGCGCGAGAGGTCAGTCACGCAAGTTTGGTGGCCCATGCAGGTCGTCCGGCAAACTCTCCCGCTGTTCGCGGCCCAGTCCGCTGGGAGGTTATGTTGGGGCAATCCCACATCGTCTGGGAGGGACACTCGCAACCAACTTATAAGCGTCCTGGCCCCCTCCACCTGTTAAGACGCGTTTTAAAGCCGTGAGGCCGACGGGGGTTTTTTTCCCCACCTCGCCAAAGCGGCCAATATGTTGGGGCAATCCCACATCGCCTAGGAGGGACACTTGCAACCAATTTATAAGTGTATTGGCCCCCTTCACCTATTAAGACGCGTTTTAAAGCCGTGAGGCCGACGGGGTTTTCTTTCCCACCTCGCCAAAGTGGACAATATTTTATCGGGGCGCGAGAGGTCAGTCACGCAAGTTTGGTGGCCCATGCAAGTCTTCCGGCAAACTCTCCCACTGTTTGCGGCCCAGTCCGCTGGGGGGTTATGTTGGGGCAATCCCACATCGCCTGGGAGGGACACTTGCAACCAACTTATAAGCGTACTGGCCCCCTCCACCTGTTAAGACGCGTTTTAAAACTGTAAGGCCGACGGGGGTTTTCTTCCCCACCTCGTCAAAGTGGATAATATATTACCGGGGCTTGAGAGGTCAGTCACACAAGTTTCCAAATGTCAGCTGTTAGAGAACAATATAGTTAGATTCCATTGATGTCACGCAAAGTATCAAATGTTGACAAGTTTTTATCATTATGTTTATAAGACAAAGGACTTTAATTGCTCAATAAATATCGTGGGAGACAAATTGAGATCAATAATTTACGTTGGCTTTTTGTTAATATATGTCCTAAGGACATATTAGTTTTAGCTTTTTGAATAAAAAAACACAAAAGATAAAATTGATTATATAAATTAATAAGACAAAATGTCACATTTAAATCATAATCATTATATTTTTTCTCTCACAAAAGTTAAAAAAATCAAAAAAAAAAAAAAAAAAAAACCAAATGATGCTAAAAAAGTCAGGATAAAATAGCTAAAAAATCAAAAAATTATACTATTTTAACTCTTCTTGAACAAAAGCGAAATTGGTACAACTACCTTCACTATAAGTTGTAAAAACTTTGTTAAATTAAGTAGTTATTTTTTATATTGTTTTTCATTTTCATTTTAACTTTTTATTTTATTTATTTAGTTCTTTGGTATATAAATAATTTTTACAAATTTGAAAACATTTTTTGGTTTGTATTTATTTTTATTAAATTAATTTTTAATTAAATTAATTTTTAATTTTTTAAACTAAATTTTGAAAATTTAACCAAACAAAAATAATTCCAGGTCTTTCTAATTTGGATTAACTTGTTATAAAAATAATGACAAATATAGTACCTAAAATTAAAAATAAAAAGTGAAAAAGAAGATAAATGGTAAACAATTGAATAAACATTTATCATAAAAGTTTGTTAAGCTCTACTGTGAAAATTTTAGTTTTTTTTTTAAAAAAATTTATGTTTAATTTTAGTTAATTTTTTTTTTTTTAACATTACAGTATAATAGCTAAAAAGCTTACCATCAAATTCATACCCCAAGAATGGAGTATTTTTGTCCACATAAAAGAAAATATCAAATTTATTAATTTTTTGAAAAATATTAAATTTATTTATACTTTTGTTCAACATTCCCCATACTACTAGAAATAGTTAAAGCTAATTATGGTATTCTTAAGATACATATTAACAAGATCCATTTAAGTTTTGCAATTTTATTTATAATGATGTGTATAGTAGATTATGCATTAATTTAATTTGTCACAAATTTAATTATAAAATATTTAATTGTAAATTCATCTAGTCAACACTAATTTGGATTCTTATTTGCATCCTCACATATTTGCCGATTTATAAAATACTTTTTATTGAATTAAAAAAATAATTAAAAAATTCATAACTTTTAAAATAGTTTTTATATAAATTTTAATATTAAACAATATTTATGATCACTTGTTAGTAGCATTTACAATAAATAATATCACATGTGAATTATTCGTGTTCTAACTCAATGGACGTGTTTCGAATCGTTTTTGATTATCTAAACTAATTAATTGGATTTCTCTAATCCCATAATAAGATTATATTTATGTTTAAATAAAATAAACAATGAGTAAAATTTTGATATTTTTTTTAAAAAATAATTAAAACTTGATCATAAGACTAGGCATATCTAATTAATCTTTTTTTTTTTATGCAAATGATATATTTGATAAATTTTATAATATAAATAATTTATATCATTAAAATAGATTGATGGGACAGCATCCATCCTGTCATGTGAAAATAGAATATGTCTCTTTACAATATAGTGATAACAACTCATAAAATTACTTATATCTATTTTTAATATGTACATACTCACATAATAATAAATCAAATACAATACTAAGATATAATGATGTTGACATTATTATGTATATATGAATCTTACTTGTGGATTACGCATCTAAAAATTATTCAGAGTTGTGGCCTACAATAATTTCGTTCCTTACGCATCATCAATGTGTACAAGTACAGCTGCCTTGTGCATATCTCTCTCTCTCTCTCTCTCTCATGTAAAAATTATGAAAATTTAAAATAGAAAACTAATTTTCAAAATTATGAAAATTTAAAGTAGAAAACTAATTTTCAAAATATTTTTCAAGTTTTCAATTCACATTTTTAGTAATTTTTTAAATGTTTTTTTATTTTTGAGATCCACTCAATCTAAATACATTTAAAATATATAAAATTTGTGGAAAAAATCTTAACAACATTTATTATACACAATATATATATATTGAGGTCTTTACTTTAAAGTGAATGATATTAAGATTTTATAAGATAAAAAACATGCTTTTATAGTAGTTGAGATCTCTTAACATTTTTACAACGAAATTTTAGCATAGTGAAATTTCAAAATAGAGAAATTTTAGTTTTTTACAAAGAAAATTCAGAGTAAATAAGAAAACCTAATCTGTGTTTGCTTCTTCTTCACCCATTAAACTATATAAGCAAAAAAAAGTAAAGATTAGCAAAATAGAAATCACAGTTCTTCTCTATTTTTCTTCATTTTGCAGGCGGCGGTCCGCGCAAATGGTGGTCGCAGCGGCGCAATGGTAGGGCGATAGTGTGGAGGGAAGGAGAGGAGATGAGAGAAGAAGAAAGGGAGGGAGAGAAGAAAAATGGGGATAGATGGTAAATAGTTGAGAGGAAAGAGGAAAAGAGTGAGAAGAAAAAGGAAGATCAGTGGCGAGGGGTGGTCGTCGGACTAGCGACAGCGGTGCCGACAGCAGTCATTGGTACTGCGGTGGCACAGGAGTGGGAAGGGTTGGTGGTTCTGTAGCGATCCCGATTTTGACCCGTCTCTTGTGGTGTTCCGGGCTCGGGTTGGTATGGTTTTGAATGGTGTTATGTATCTTAGTTTCCCTTATATTCCCCTTATTTTTGGTTATCAGGTTATAGTGGTGTGTTTAGAACAAGTAATGTCTCCAAGCCTTTAGATGCGAATCCAACCCGAATTATGTCTTGCAGAGTTATATCAGAAGTTAATTCTTTCATGTTTTGCCACTTCGCTGAGTATGTCGGGGGTCGAGTCACCTTATACAGCTTACGGGGGTTGAGCTTGTCCGCTCGAGCGGAGAATGTTTGGTTCCAGAAGTTTGACCTGTCTGCAAAAGTACTGGGAAAGTGCATTCGACGCTCGAGCGGGGCTTTCGACGCTCGAGCGGACTATGTTATATTAGTTCGTGAATCTGATATTTTAAATTACTTTTGTATATCTCTCCCTAAAAATATTTCCTCTCCCTTCTCTCTATATTTCTCTAAACAAACTAGATCGAAAACCTTGATTTCTCAAGATCCATTTGAGTTTTGCCATTGCTTCTTCATCAAAGTGGGTTATCATCTGGAGGGCTTCGTTGTGTGCAGTGAAGATCGTGTTTCGACACTGTTGATTTTGGGGATTTCATCTCATTTCTTCTTCAAAACTTGAGGTAGAGACTTTCTTAGAGTTATATATATATATATATATATATATTTTTGCAAGATCTATATGATTTTCGAAATCATCTTTCGATAGTTTTGAGAATTGATTGTTGATTCAAGAAGTTGAGCGATTTTGAAAGTGGGTTTGTCTCTTATTCTTTTAAAATGATCTTATGGGTTTTGATCTTCGTTGATTGAAGAAAAGATGATTTTGGAAAGTTTTCTTTCAAAAGATTTGAGTTGTATAGTTTTTGTGAGAAAACCTAGAATTTGGGGATTTTTTTTAAAGAGATTGAAAATCCATAAATGATATTGTTATATTTATTTTGTGTGTCAAAATAAATAGATGTTTGAAAAATTTCTTATTTATATTTATATAAATGACGAATTTCAGGGAATATGAGAATTGTTGTTCATTTTGGAAATTATTGTTCAAAACATTAAAATAGTCTTGAAATGACTAATTGTTGAGGATACTTGAGAAGAGAGAATTGTGTTATTCCTTGGATGATGAATTGGAATAAAAGTATTTATATTCACCTTGTGTTATTGGCATAACAATTCATTTGATTACATTAAACTTTGAAAGTTAATTTGAAAACTTGCATTGAGAAAAGAATGTTGAGAAACAAGTTTTCATGAAACGGTTTTGGGATAAATACGTTGGTAAGTCTTGAAAGGTTGTGTAGATGATATTGAATAAGTTGGCATAAGAGTCCGGGGTGAAAGACCGAAAACCCGTGCAGATAGGTATTGAGCCTTCCGGTTAATACCAGTAAAAATGACAATTTGGTAGTACCTGTATAGTCTACTTGTAGACACCGACCTAGGGATTACTAGAGTTGTATTTACACCTCTTGAAAAAAAAATTTAAGTTTTGAACAATTGAAATTGCATGACATCATTGAGTATGATGGTTTTCAAAAGATGAAAATGTGATTTATCTTCAAAAAGGGCATAGCATGGCATGTGCATTTCATCTCTTAAGACTTGTATAAAATGTATATACTTTGTTAAGGATTTCTTATTGGGCTTTATGCTCACCCTATGGGATTTTTGTGTAGGAAAAGATGTGGTGATGCTGCCTAACTGAAGGCGGGGAAATGTGTGTTGAGCGTACGAGACTCTTATTTTGCTGTGACTCTGTGTGTAAGCCAAGGGCTGTATTTGTGTGGGTTTGAATAACCGTTTTGGTTGGGACGTTACAGGTTCAATGGGTGGAGAGAGAAAGAGAGGGAGAGAAAAAAAATTTGGTTGGGTTAGTGTTATTGAGGGACCTTAACTAATAAAAAAATATATATTGGACCTCTCCTTCTACCCAAAGTTAGAGATGACTATTTCACTAATTTTTTCATATAAATTAGATATATTTTTATATTTTTTGTATTATCAAATTCGTTTTGAATTTATTCACCAAAGACAACAAAACACAAAAAATCAAAAACAAAACATAAAAAATCAAAAACATTTTTTGAACACTCAAAACAAAACAAGGTATGTTTACACCTCTGATAAATAAATAAATTTTTAATTTTTGGATAAATTACATGTATATCTCTTGAGATTTGTCTTTAATACAATTTTTCTCTTAATGTTTTAAAAATTACATTTCCCACATTGAAGTATTTTATTACGTTACAATTTACCTCGTCTGTCAACAAACCTTCAAGTCAACTAATGCATTTTGCTAGCATCATCAATTATTTTTTTAAAATACCAATTTTACCCTTTTGAAGATCAAAAAAAAAAAAAAATCTCTACGAGAGTTGCTCCATTTTCTCAGCCTACCTTATGTAATTGCACAACACACCTTCAAATTGAACAACATCACCAGTAAATAAAAATGGAAGAAGCAAGCGAGGGAGAAAAAGAGAGGAATAAGAGGTCAACAACGAGACCCCACTGTCAGAGCTTGTAGGTGAAAGCAACGAAGCACAAGTGCTGAGCTTGCTGGATAAATCAAAATGATGAAATGATTATCGGATAGATCAAAGCAATGAGATGAAGGACTTCGAGACCTATTGAAATGGTAAGATGAGATACTGTAACGTCCTCAAAATAAACCCATAATCAAACATTCATGACATGCTTAGACATAAGAGAAATAAGCATAATTACATTTCATCAAAATATTCATTACAAAATATATTACATGTTGACAACAAAAGTAAATGCCCTATAGGCTTACAACTTTCCAAGTCAACACTTGGATACAAAAAGAGAGTACTAACTCAACACAAAATAAGCCCTTGGCTTGATATACATGTAATACAAACAAAACAACAAAAGAGTCCAACAACCTCAAGCCTTCCAAGCTACGTCCTTGGAGGTGGCATATTACCTGTACCTGAAAATGATGTCCCATATAGGGTGAGCCAACGCCCAGTAGAGATATGCTAAACATAATATGAGCAATAACTAAAACATTAGCATTTGATAAATGTATAACTTACATGAATCAATTCATAACCCATTTCAATTACATGACAAAAGTGTCCATGTTTCATTCCATTTTCCATTCCTTAACCGATTTCTCAATTCATAATCCTGGCTCAGAACTTGGCTATATACTCTAAATGAGATTTACATCTCATAACAATAATTCTTCCATTTCAACAATTCAAATGAGATAACGACTCATATCAAAACTCTTCTATAAGCCTCAATAGATACACAGATTTGCTGTATCTATATCACACAAAACACTTCCATACTTCACAAATGATACACAGATTCGCTGTATCAATAATTCAATAGATACACATATTTGCTGTATCAATGGAGTCCATCCCCTATCTCTTCCCAAATAATATCCGGTTTAGGAGTCCATCCCCTATCTTCCCCTAAACCGTGGAGTACATCCCCTATCTCCTCCCTCATAATACAATGTATATAAATACATATCATATACATAATCAACCAATACATAAATTTGATGTATTATTCCAACCGTCATATTCGATGACATACTCGATTGATTAGTTTTAGTTTGCCTAATCATCATGCATTGTCTACAACAATCAAGACTATCCTCCACCGATAGCCCAAAGCAGTTATTTCTAAACAGATAATAAATGTCCCAACAAATATATAATCTCAACATTTTCAAGTGAGCGATTTATAAATCCAACTCCACCATTCTATCTCATAATGAGTCAATTTCACTATTTCCAACTTAATTTCGTATTTCTATAACATTCCCAAATTAATTATATCAATTAATTCATAATAAAAATTAGGGCTTTCCTCCCTCTTTATCAACTTGGACCCAAGGGCACCAACATCAACAACCAACAACAATACCATCACTTTAAGACCCAAAATACATATTTATGAGTCAAAACAACAATACCTCTCTTTGTACATTTAGAAACCCTAACACCCATAATCACCCAACTCAACATTACATCAAAATGACCAATAATTTATGTCAAAGTTCATAGAAATGATTAGTTATCCCTACCTCAAATTCGGAGCTCAAAGGAAGAAGATGAAGGAATTTGAAATGCTCCAAACCCCAATATTTTCGGATCAAAATGTAGCCCCCAACGATCTCCACACTTTTTACAAAGGCCCAAGGATAGAAGATCACTCCTACTAGATCAAACCCTAGAGAGAAGTTGTGTTTTTAGAGAGAGGAGCTCTCCAATGGAGGTTTTGAAAAGTAAGAGAGAGAAAGAAAGTGTGAAAAGTGATTTAAAATCACCCAATTCAGATCTGATATATGACTATTCCGCTCAAGCAGAGAATAGAACGCTCGAGCGTCAAGCACAAAAAACTGGACCCGCTCGAACGCAAAAAGGCCCGCTCGAGCTTCAAGACACAAAAACAAAATACACCCGCTCGAGCGCAAAGGAAAGCCCGCTCGAGCGTAGATTACCATCTTCCAGTACTTTTACAGACAATGAACACCCGCTCGAGCGCAAAAGGGCCCGCTCGAGCATAAGGAATTCCGCTCGAGCGCGAAAAATGCACCTACAGTACTTTTGCAGAGGCACAAAATGCTGGAAGTGTGAAACTCCGCTCGAGCGCAAAGGGACCCGCTCGAGCGGATCACCAAAAACCTGGGCAACAACACTTGAGACCAAAACTCAACCCACCTGTTCGAAACTGTAGACATCCCATTTTTGACCAACCTTAAGACTCATACGTCATCAATTGAGCGCTCGGTGATTGCGCATGTTGTGCTCGTTCCGAGGTTACGGAGTCTCAGCTGAGAGCCTTGCCTCCGGACTTCGAGGCTCTTTTGTGCTTTGCCTCGGTCTGCGAATCAGGTTCTGTTTTCTCTTCCCGAAGGGAGGGAGAGGTCTCGTAGACCATCTCTCAGTGGCCGTAGGCTACTTTTCGTGGTCGTAGACCACTGTTTCTGCTTGGAGACCAGTTATCGGTTTTCAGAGCCGTCGGCCGTGCGCCTCTGTTCGGGACAGCTTAACTTTCTCCATTTGCTCCGTTTTTTGGTACACACCTTGTTTCCTCTCTCTAGAGGGACACTGGGGCTCGGGAAACCACCTTCGTGGTTGCACGCCACTTTCGATGCTTAACAATCAGTTTTTGGGGCATCAGGCAGCGCGTTTTGACCCCCTAACCCTCGTTTTGCATCCGTCTTGGTTCTTTTTTGGCATGGACCCTATTTTCATTGTTTGGAAGGTGGTACAAGGGTGGGAGACCACCTTTTCTCCTTGGAGACCACTTTTCCCCCGCCGGCCAGTTTTCTTGACAAGTAAGTGGTCTCCCTCACTTTTGGGCCACAATTGCTGGTTTCCCACCACACCACTAGCTTGCATTCAGGTGGGAGACCACCAAATAGGCCAACCGACCACCTGAACCTTTTGACCCTGGTCGGCTGACTAGGGGGAGTGGTCGGGCGACCACCTGAACTGGTCATCCAGCTTCCCTCAGTTCTGTCTCTGTGAGTTATTGCCAGCTGTGCCAGCTGGAAGCCACACACTGCATCCTCCATACACGTGTATAGAGGATCTTTGGCCTTGGTTTTTAACTTCTTTGAGAAGCTAAAGCCTTGAATCTCTATAAAGGAAGGGCCCCTTCCTTGTAGAGGGTTCAGAAAATTGGTTAAGGCATATATACCTCTCTCTCTATATCTCTCTATTTTACCTCCAAAACGTCCCTTGATCTTGGCCCTTTACACACCACCTCACAACTACACACTTCGACCATCACTCTAAGGTTCTTGGAGCTTGTTTTCAAAGGCTAAGGAATTACTTTTTTGGTCCAGAAGCTGCTGGAGTTCTTGGCTACAAGGGTAACACTTCTTTCCCTCTTTTAAGCATTGTTTTGCTTCATATTTTAGCTATACTTGAAAGCATTTTTGAGCTTTGGTGTAAACTGAAAAAAGTCTTATTTTGAGGCCCTTAACATGTTTTTTTAAGATCATTTTTCTGTTGGGGGTCATCTACCCCCTTGCATGCTTCATTTCACCTTGTTTTAAGCCATGCCTTAGAGCATTTGTGTTGGCTTTTGTTTGGCCTTTTAGCCATTGAAATCCAGTGGATTTTTAGTGGCTAGCATGCTGTTTTGAGTACCAAAATCAGAGAGGGGTGACCCTCTCACCCCTTGTCTTGTTTATTAGCATATTTGGCCTAACAAAGGAGCCCTTATTTGCATGTTTCCAAGCCTTGTTTCAAGCCATTTTTGGTGGGTTTTAAGACCTGAATAGGCTCTGTCCAAAGCCCATTTTTCCATTTTGGGTGTCCATCTTGCATGTGTAGAACAACCCTCTTTATGGCCTATCAAAGGAGCCTATCATTCTTGCATGCATAGACCATGTTTCAGTGGATTTTTGGGCTTTATTTGGCATGTCATACCTCTGACTTTTGCTGTTTTAGTGATCTCTTGAATGCTTCATATACTTGTAGTGTAAATCCTATTTATTAGCTTACATTGCATGCTATTTTGGCCTTTGATTCTAGCACTTTTTGGCCATGCTTTAAACTGAGTTTGTGCATGTTTTGGACTGCCTTAGCTCTGTTTTTATGCCTCACGGTCGAATGATGCTTGCTAGGCATGGTTGTAGTTCAATACCCTTGCCTAACTTTAAGTTTTGGGGCCTATTGCATGCTTATGTTGAGGTGTTTCCATGTTTTGGGGCCATTGTGCATCATATTTCAGAGCTTACATGTATGCCATATTCCCATGTTTTCCACTCTTTAAATGCGTTTGAGAGTCGTGCTTGTATGCCTCGTTTTTAGACCATTGCATGAGCTTCGTTTCTATGCATTTCGAGCCATCATTTTAGACCATTTTCCCACTGTCTTGGACCTACATAGGGACTGTTTGGGGCTGGTTTTTCCATTTGTGCATTGCTTTGTGTACCTCTAGTGTAATGCGCTTCACTAGTTTCGGTGTTCAGGCCATCTAGCATGCATTGTGTGAAGTGTTTGCATGATTCGGGACCTTATTACATGTCATTTTAGAGCTGAAAAATGTATGATTGTATGCCATATTTCATCCCTTGCCATGCTTTGGTAGAGTGACATTTGATGCCTTAGGTTCGGTCATTTGCATTGGGCATGTTTGCGTGAGTGTTCCTGCATTTAATTTCATCATGTATGGCCACTGATTAGAGTGTGGCTAAGGCCCATTCATTTTGGTTTAAGTTCATCTTGCATTATGTATGCCATATCCATGTTGTCGCATGCTTGATCGTCGCATTGTGTATGCCTTGTTCATATCTTTGTGCGTGTCCATCTTTGTATGTGCATTGCGTATGCCATATAGTTCATGTGCATTAAGTATGCCATTCTTAGTTCATAGCATTGTGTATGCTAGTTGCATGTTTGCATATCATCCCTCGCATGCTAGCATGATTAGGTTGCATTGCGTTTAGGGTTACATGCTAGTCGTACTGTGTATGCCATCCATATTGCATCGTGTTTGGAGTAGGATTTAGTCCAAACACGGGAAACGAGGGACGTTTCGTACTCAAAGTGACGAAACGTGCTTCGATTCTCGGTCGCCGACACTCCGGATTATCCATGATGGAGTTTAGGCCTTGTTGTGTTTATATGTGCATTCATTTTACATCGAGTCGTGCAATCTGACTCCTCAGCCATCATGCATCGAGAAGCGTGATTGGTGGCACGAGGATCGAGGACTACACTCCCTAGAGCTTATGCAATGACGGGGAGAGTGGTAGTGCACACATATGTTGAAAATACTTTGCCATGCCCATTTCTTGCTCTCTGTTGCAGCAAACCGGAAACCAGCAGCAAAAACTGGTCAGCAGCCTTCTGGAGATTTGTACAGTGTTCCGGAACCAGTCGCAAACAGAGACAAATCGGGGCATCGCGATGGATTTTTCGACAAGGCGACTCGAGCATGCATGCATTCTTTATCATTCAAGACCGAGCTGAGGCAGTCCATTTCATATGTTTTGCATGCTAGCTTATTTATTTTAGTTAATTTGTTAATTAATTAGGGTTGTGTAATAATTAGCTGTAATTCGTTTTTCATTCGGTTATGTATTATTTATTCTGACCCTCCGAGGAGGGCAATGTTGTAATAAGTGTGTGTGTGTGTGATGTATGTCTTCCAACCCCACGTCTTTCTCCCTTTTATTTACCAGCTTATGATGGTTAGTTTTAGGGCAAGTTTAAATTAGCATCCTTATGCTCGTATGTTTGCATCCATTCACATCTGTCTTGCATGCACCGGGCTCGGCGCATCATACTAACTGCATTGTATTTCAATTCCAAGTTGAATAGCCTATCTTAGTTGCATTCTGCATGTGTTGCATTAGGCATTTTAGCATAGTTAGGATTCATGCATGATTTCTAATTAGCTTCTTTCTTTGGCTTAGAGCACTTAGTAAGTATTTATGCTTTAGCATCCTTGCATGCATGTGAGTGCCTGCCATGATAGCATGCTTACCATGAGGCTAATTGCTTGTGTGATATAACTGCCCGAATGCCTGTGGGTGAAGGTTGGGTTGCTTAAGTTGGAATAATTCGTCGAAACCCGTGTTTTAGCCTACTTGCGAGTAGCAAAAATTCAAACCATTTTCAAAATAAACGGATATGCGATGCTTTGTTCCAACTCAAACGATCTAGTCTATATTTATATGCTGTGTGCATCACATAGTAATTCTAGGCTAATAACCAGAATAAGAGTACATAATGTTTTCAAAACTCGATATCATGTTTAGTAGTGGCCAATCTTTGATCAGGCGAGCGGGGGTGCTCACGAAGTGACCTTCCCCAATCGTACCCAAGTGTCCAAGCCGAGGCAATTTTGGTGATGACGGACACGTGGCCTTAGACAACGAGTCAGGGTTTCCTAAATTTCCCCAAAATAAAATATTTATGTGGCGACTCTATATCTAGCAAAGCAGTCCATATTTAGCACTTCGT
Source organism: Camellia sinensis (assembly GCF_055761805.1). NCBI lineage: Eukaryota > Viridiplantae > Streptophyta > Magnoliopsida > Ericales > Theaceae > Camellia > Camellia sinensis. The sequence continues at coordinate 71,590,102 of NC_138972.1, forward strand.
TCAAAAAAATCTGTTTTCAAAACGATTTGCCAAATTTGGACTCTTTGATGATTCATCAGTTTTACGTTGCACTCTGCGAGATTAGATACAGGACCGTGACATTGAGTCTTGAACTGTAGGAAGCCCCAGTGAACAAAACGGGATCTTTCCCGGGACGTTCGGGGATGTCTACAGTTTCTGGCGATTCTGCTGGGAATTTAGAGAACTTGACTCGAACTTATAATATCTTATTTTGATTACACTTATGTGTTTTTTTTGCATTGCATTTGCATTGGTGCACCTAGGACACCGTGTTTACCGTCTGCTATTCCTGAACGATTTGCCGGAGGCTTGCTTTGAGAAGCGTGCCATAAGGCTGACCAGTTATGGGCTCTGCCATGATGGGAACACAAACCCCGGTTGTTATCGGGGCACCCTTTTTGACCATTCTACCTAGTGCATATTCGGAATCCATAGTGACTATCCCAAACTAGGACAGGTTGCTCACCCGATTATAGGTTGTTTGAAACCGCTGCGTGCGTAGTGAAACCCTAGCTCCTGACAAAATAGGACAGGGAAACCCTACCCCAACATAGGGGTGTTTTTGGTTCTCACTTGCTTGCTATGTGCTTTTAGAGTGTGTCTTTACAGGAATGCATGTATCAGTTTGCAAGTCTGGGCATCAGGCTTGCGGGCATCAGCATCAGTGTTTTGAGAATCAGTTTTACCTGAGGGTATCAGTTTACAGGCATAATTTGGGGCAGAATTTAGTGGAGAGCACAGTCATTCAGCTTTGCTCATATTTGCTCTGGTGAAATTGAGCTGAGATGCTGCTTGTTTTCTCTTTTGCTAGGTAGTCTTGGGAACCATAGCTTCAGAAGGCTTCGATATCCCCCGGGTACATTGGACTTGTGCTGATAGACTTTTTCAGGTCAGAGATTCAGTTCAAGGGCAATCAGTGTTCCTTTGCTAGAGGCAGGGTAAAAAGGCCAGTCAGGCACAGATCATCAATTCAACAGTCTTCGGATCAGCGATCATTATCCATCTCACCTGTGCGCAGTTGGGTTGAGATATTCGCTTTTACCTAAGGGAGGTACACTGCTATTCAGCTAGATCAGGGCAGTATAGCAGGAATGAAGGAAATGATGCGTCAACTCCAAGAAAGTATGAAAATCATGCAACAAGATGTTGTTCATCAAGCTGAATTTGCCAAACAGCAGGCCGAGGTCATGGCTCAACAAGCAGAGTTGATCGCCAGGTTACAGCAGCAAACTAGAGCATCTGCTTTGCACCAAGCTCCTCCCCCACCAGGAGTTCCGACACCCGGGGAGGCATCAAATGTCCAGGGAAATACGGACATTCTGACAGGACCGGCTCCACCCCCAATCCTATCCCAATTATCCAAAACACCCACCAACCTGCCAGATTCTCCCTTTGAGTTCGAGGTGGACCCCACAGCATTGAAAGTGAGCAAGCTTGAAAAGCTATTTAAGAAATCTCAAGGTGTCAAATCCATTCCAGACATTGAAGATGGGTATACCGATGCAGCCGTGACGCTGCCAGACCGTTTCAAGATGCCACATATTGACCGCTTCGACGGATCTGGGGATCCCATGGTGCATTTGCGGTTATTTTCAGACATACTAGACCGATGGGCCTCACCAGATTACAGAAGCTTTCTTTGTTCAGCCGGACCTTGTCAGGCGTGGCGGCCATTTGGTATGCGAAATTGGAAGATACCGTCAAGAGGCGTTGGGAGGAGATGGTCGAGGCCTTCATAGCACAATACTCCTATAATACACAGATTGAGATTATAACCCGTGACCTTGAGACGACTAGGCAGGAGCCTAAGGAGAGTTTCTCCGAGTTCGTGACTCGCTGGAGAGCCAAGGCCTCGATGATGACCCTTAGGCCGACTGACAAAGATCAAATACGGATGGTTGTGCGCAACCTCCAGCCTAAGCTTATGCAGAAGATGATAATCCTCCCTCTCCCCACTTTTGCAGATCTACATGAAATTGGGGTGCAGATTGAGGACGCCTTAAAGCAGGGTCTGATTGACAGTGACAGAAAGCAGTCCAGGAGGGCGTTTTCCCGCAGTTCGAATGTGACCACCAGTGGTGATACAGCTACAAGATCTTCTGAAGTGGGCATGGTCACCACCACCACATCAAAAACAGCTACCCCATTCACCGGTGCGTCTGAAAGTAGCTCACGAAAAACCAAATATCCACCTCGAGTCAAGAGGGTTTTTACCCCACTTCATATGCCTTTGTCAAAGGCTCTAGAGGTCTTACTCCGGAAAGGACATCTGAAACCGTTGGAACAACGGCTTCTACCCGATCCTATCCCTCCAAAGCATGACCAGACTAAATACTGTGCTTACCATCAACAAATCGGTCATGACACTAACAGTTGCTTTCGTCTTCGCCATGATGTACAAGATCTGTTTGACAACAAGGTCATCGCCGTACCAGCTCAGCAAAGTCTATTGCCACTGGATCAGTAAACTTGGGGGATAGTACGAATATGTGATTCGGGGATGAACCACCTGTGGGCGGCACTCAGTTTACTCCAGATGTGGCGTATGGCACGCACTGTTTTGAGCATTTGTGAATGCTGGCTTTTTGTACTTTCTGACTTGGGCATTGGGTCAGTTTTGTTATTTTGTATATAGTCAGTCTTTTTATACTGAGTCAGTCAAGTCTGTCTTGTTGTATCGAGTCAGTCTTGCTGCGTTGGAGTCGGGTGATTCCAGGGGTGTTACCTCGGACATCACTATCTTGTTTTGTGTTTGTCTTTTTGCTTTCTTTTTGAGTTTGTTTCTGCCGTGGAGCCAGTTACACCAACAGATCTAAATGAAACAGCAGTAATTTTCATACTCTTGTGTTTTCTTCCGCCTTGCGCCAGTTGTACCAGAAGTTTGAATGAAACGGCAGTACATTTCACCTGCTCTTTTGTGCCTTTAAGTCATTATATTGACCTAAGTTTTTCAAAACTTTTTGAACAATGTGTTGAAAACAAAGAGGAAGGAATTCCTCAGGATTTGCAAAAATTTGATCAAGTGAGAGAAAGAGAGGCATGCTAAGCCCTTAATGAATGAAATCATGTTTGTTAATGTGAGTACTGAGAAGGATCCTGGCTTGATCCAGATTGGTTCTGCATTGTCTTCGACGTGAGCGATTAGTCGCTTTCTTAAAAGATTTCAAAAAAATATTTTGCGTGGTTCTACAAAGACCTATGTGGAATCACTCTTGAGATTGTACAGCTTAGGATCGCTCTCAGTCTCGAGACTCAACCCCTTTGTTTCCAAATCTTGAACTTAGATTCAGACTGTTCAACGGTCAACCACCATGTAAGGCCTGTGTGGCCGGATCAGAAACAGCCCTCGAACTAGGGGCAGGGAAGTCAGATCAAGAAGATCAGATGTCGTCAAAAGAAGCTTGCAAAGCTAGATCAGAAGCACCCCTCGAACTAGGGGCAAAAGATGCCAGATTGTGCTCGAAGAGCCGAAGATGGATCATTTCACAAATCAATGAAGATCGGCAAGAATGCCAAACCCTAGGAGGGAGGAAAGAAGAAGACATTGCTGAAGGACAACCGAGTTCCTATCCACAACACTATGGGCAAATTCACCCTCCATTGGATGGACTTCTGCATCATTACCGAACAACAACCATTCTCCTGGATTCAGATGACTTTAAGATCTCAAAAATATTTGACATGGACAAATCTACACTTTTACCCTTGAGAGGCTCGCTGGGCCGAAAACCCGGAAGAGCGACCCAAGCAAAAGTTAGAGTAAGAAAAAGAAGAAGAAAAAAGAGAAAAATGCAAAATAAAAAAAAGAAAAGAAGAAAAAATGAAGAAAATGAAAAGAAAAGATGAAAAAGAAATGAAATGAAAAGAATTGAAAAGAAAAGAAGAACAAAGCTCGCAAGGTTGAAAACCCAGAAAGGGCGGCCTTGGCAAAAGTTAGAGCGCAAAAGGAGAGGTTAATACCCGAGTGTACCTTTACCCGGAACTACGTTAGGCTTGATTCCTATGTTTGGGATACGTAGACAACTTCATTTTGAAGTGCAGCCATAAACACTTCCAAATTAATTGTGTCCATGTAATGGTTCTGATCATCTTTGTCTTCTCTGTATCTGAGAGTTTAGTTGTGATCGCCACCTTGAGAACCGGGTACGGTGTGCTGTGGTACTATTCAAACAAGGGGCAACTTTTCCGTTGCCATGAAGTGTCATTTAAACAAGGGGCAATTATCCATTGTTTTGGATCTGATATTGTGCATCTCGAGAGTAGGCTCCGTGCTCGTTGAGCAGTGGTCGTTTGTAAAAATAATTTTTGAGAATTTTTACTGAGGTTGACTAATTTTCTCGAAAATTATTCCATTTTTTTTTTCAAAACTGGACCATTTCTTGGACTCAAAAAAGGAAAATTTTCAATGCTCACAACCTGACTAAGCATGATTTCAAATCAAAAAGTTGAACAAGTATGTTAATCTAACTCTCATATTGGTCAAAATTGTTTTAGTAGAAAGCCAAAACAAAAAATGGTCAAAATGATGAACTAGGGGCATAGTTGAGTTAGGTGTTCTGTCTTTTCCTCCTTTGTCAACATACTTTCCAGAAAGGGCACAACACAACTAACAGCAAGATGCTGAAAGTTCTATCATCCTCCAAACAGTGAGGTATCAAGCTAAGTACGAAGCACGAACTAGAATGGAGCAGGATATTCCATTCCCTCATCTAGACAGATCTATTCACGTCCAAACTCCCTAATAGAGCATCGTCAACCAATGTCAATTGCAGATCTGCTGCATATCCAGCCGCATCCCAACCCCTCTGTGGGGGAAGTTCACTGTTGTGAGCAGAAGAAAGAGAATCTAGCAAAATGCTAGGGGCAAGAGCTCGCAACTTCTTGTTTATCCATCAACCACCCAGGGGAGGGATAAAAAATGAGAGATTGAAGAATAGAGAGATGTGCGCTGAGAGAAAAAGTGAGGAAAAGGGCTTTGACAGAAAAAAATAGAGCCTGAGGGCCAAGTGATATGAGAATCACAAATGAGAAAGGGTGAGAAACAATACCCAGAAAAACAGGCTCCCTGTGCGCGTCTAAGTGTCGTGTCTTTTTGTTTTATCTCGATTCTTGTTTTGAGTCGTTTCGAGTGTTACTCGATGTGTTTAGGTTGTTTACCTTTTGTTTTCCGTTGTTGAGTCGTAGTGCGTTGTGTTCAGTCGTAGACTCAATACCTCGGTCAAGAACTCATCTCCCAATTTCAAAAATAAAATCGTTTTGCGGTCCGAGTGCCGTGTCGTTCTCCACATCTGTGCGAAACAAGATTCGTTCTTTCAAAAACTACAGGGTTCAACCCAGGTCATGTGGGAACAGTAAAACCAGGACCTATCTGAAGCTATATAGGTTCCAGACTGCAAAGCAAAAGAAAACAGGAAAATGTTGGGTATCTGAGTTTGTTTCAACTTCAGTAAGTTCCGAGATTACATTCCGTGTGTACCTCTTCAGGTCTTGCCAAATGCTCTGAAGTATGAGTGTGCCTCTACCTCAAGCTCAAGTTCAAGTCAGCTTCAAGCCAGAATGGCGATCAAAAGTGCTCTCCCTGAGTACCATTCCCTACCAGAGGCATCTTGGCGGTGTTCGCAATGAGTTCCTAGGAGACCAACTGCGACGGTGGAAACTAGAGTTCGAATGGCTATTGCCTAGAACGCAAAGGTTCGGGATTTCCGAGACTAAAGTCTGGTTTAAATACCCAGAGGCGTGTCCTCGGCTTGAAATCTGTATGGAAGCCCCATAGGTTAAGATAGCGTGTATGCACCTCAATTCTGAATACTGAACCAACCTAGTCTGTCACCCCGTTGGAGAATAGGAAAAGTTGTGAATATGATCAAGAAGAAAGGCAGCATCCAAAGTGTTCTACGTGAAGAACGCTTGTCAGTATTTCAGAGCCTTTGTACTGCGAGTTGAAGGTAAGTGTTCGAAGAGCACAAGGGGAGATCCCCGTCAGAGTAGAGCGGTTCATCGCCACTCACCCCATGAGGTACTTTCTAAAGCGCTGCTAGGCTTGTTTATTGCATGCCTTAAACATCATGCATTGTATTGCATTGTATCTATCAAGTTTCTTTCTCATATATGTACGATATTGTATGTACGGTTCATTTGAAACTGGCGCAACCAGGCGATATTGTATGTACGGTTCATTCAAAGAAGTTCTGTTTAAGGTCACGCACCTTAGTGTATCCATCACACTTCATTTACTTTTGTGTATCCATCACACTTGTTCACTTAGTGTATCAATCACACTTCATATTTGCTTAGTGTATCCATCACACTTCATTCACCTTTTGTGTATCCATCGCACCCTGTTCACATAGTGCATCTATCACACTTTGTGTTCACCTTTTGTGTATCCATCACACTTGTTCACTTAGTGCATCTATCACACTTTGTGTTCATTTTTAGTGTATTTATCATACTCTGTTCACATAGTGCATCTATCACACTTTGTGATCACCTTTTGTGTATCCATCACACTTGTTCACTTAGTGTATCTATCACACTTTGTGTTCACCTTTTGTGTATCCATCACACTTGTTCACTTAGTGCATCTATCATACTTCGTGTTCACCTTTAGTGTATCTATCATACTTTGTTCACTTAGTGCATCTATCACAGTTTGTGTTCACCTTTTGTGTATCCATCACACCTTGTTCACTTAGTGTATCTATCACACTTTGTGTTCACCTTTTGTGTATCCATCACACCTTGTTCACTTAGTGCATCTATCACATTTTGTGTTCACCTTTAGTGTATTTATCATACTCTGTTCAAATAGTGCATCTATCACACTTTGTGTTCACCTTTAGTGTATCTATCATACTCTGTTCACATAGTGCATCTATCACACTTTGTGTTCATTTTTAGTGTATCTATCATACTCTGTTCACATAGTGCATCTATCACACTTTGTGTTCACTTTGGGTATCTATCACACGCTCACCTTGTGTATCCATCACACTTTGCCTCATATAGTGTATCCATCACACTCGCTTCACTTTGTGTATTTAATCACACTACGCTCGCTTTGTGTATCCATCACACACGTTCGCTTAGTATATCTATCACATATTTGCTTAGTGTATCCATCACACCCATTTCGCTTTGTGTATCTATCACACTTTGCTTCACTTAGTGTATCAATCACACTTTATTCGTATAGTGTATCCATCACACTCTCTTCACTTTTGGGTATCTATCGCCCATGTTCATGAGAATTGCATAATTTTCTTACATCCTTACTGCATGAAATGTAGTTTGATTTGCATGGCATTCTTGCTTAAAACTGTTGCATTTATTGTGAATATTTGCTTCATTACAGCTCGCTTTGCATGATCATGAGTTATGTTCGGCTTTGTGCATGTCGTTTTGCATTTTGCCCCTGCCCGCGGGCACGCCTGCGGGCCCATCTCCTGTTTATCTCGCATGTTTGCCTAAGTCTTCGGCCTTGTCAAAAATGGGTCGTCTCTGGGCTTTGACATTCACTCTCGTCACTTATGACTTTCGAGTTCTGTCAAAGAGGGGCAACTGTAGACACCTCATTTTTGACCGACCTTAAGACTCAGACGTCATCGATTGAGCGCTCGATGATTGCGCATGTTGTGCTCGTTCCGAGGTTATGGAGTCTCAGCTGAGAGCCTTACTTCCGGACTTCAGGACTCTTTTGTGCTTTGCCTCGGTTTGTGAACCAGGTTCTGTTTTCTCTTTCCGAAGGGAGGGAGAGGTCTCGTAGACCATCTCTTAGTGGCCGTAGGCTACTTTTCGTGGTCATAGACCACTATTCCTATTTGGACACCAGTTTCTGATTTTCGGAGTCGTCAGCCGTGCGCCTCGGTTCGGGACCGCTTAACTTTTTTCATTTGCTCCATTTTTTGGCACACACCTTGTCTCCTCTCTCTACAGGGACACTATGGCCTGGGAGACCACCTTCGTGGTCGCACGCCACTTTCGATGCTTAACAGTCAGTTTTCGGGGCCTCCGATCGCACGTTTTGACCCCCGAACCCTCGTTTTGCATCCGTCTTGGTTCTTTTTTGGCATGGACCCTATTTTCATTGTTTGGAAGGTGGTACAAGGGTGGGAGACCACCTTTTCTCCTTGGAGACCACTTTTCCCCCGCCGACCGATTTTCTTGACAGGTAAATGGTCTCCCTCACTTTTGGGCTACAATTGTTGGTCTCCCACCACACCACTAGCTTGCATTCAGGTGGGAGACCACCAAATAGGCCAACCGACCACCTGAACCTTTTGACCCTGGTCGATCGAACAGGGGGAGTGGTCGGCTGACCACCTGAACTGGTCAGCCAGCTTCCCTCAGTTCTGTTTCTGTGAGTTGTTGCCAATTGTGCCAGCTGGAAGCCACAGACTGCATTTTCTATACACGTGTATGGAGGATCTTTGGCCTTGGTTTTTAGCTTCTTTAAGAAGCTAAAGCCTTGAATCTCTATAAAGGAAGGGCTCCCCTTCCATGTAGAGGGTTCAGAAAATTGGTTAAGGCATATACACCTCTCTCTCTATATATCTCTCTCTATTTTGCCTCCAAAAAGTCCCTTGATCTTGGCCCTTTACACACCACCTCACAACTACACACTTCTACCATCACTCTAAGGTTCTTGGAGCTTGTTTTCAGAGGCTAAGGAGTTAATTTTTTGGTCCAGAAGCTACTGGAGTTCTTGGCTACAAGCGTAACACTTCTTTCCCTCTTTTAAGTATTGTTTTGCTTCATCTTTTAGCTATACTTGCAAGCATTTTTGAGCTTTGGTGTAAACTGAAAAAAGTCTTGTTTTGAGGCCCTTAACATGTTTGTTTAAGATCATTTTTCTTTTGGGGGTCATCTACCCCCTTGCATGCTTCATTTCACCTTGTTTTGAGCCATGCCTTAGAGCATTTGTGTTGGCTTTTGTTTGGCCTTTTAGCCACTGAAATCCAGTGGATTTTTAGTGGCTAGCATGCTGTTTTGAGTACCAAAATCAGAGAGGGGTGACCCTCTCATCCCTTGTCATGTTTATTAGCATATTTGGCCTAACAAAGGAGCCCTTATTTGCATGTTTCCAAGCCTTGTTTCAGGCCATTTTTGGTGGGTTTTAAGACCTGAATAGGCTCTGTCTAGAGCCCATTTTTCCATTTTGGGTGTCCATCTTACATGTGTAGAACAACCCTCTTTATAGCCTATCAAAGGAGCCTATCATTCTTGCATGCATAGACCATGTTTCAGTGGATTTTTGGGCTTTATTTGGCATGTCATACCTCTGACTTTTGCTGTTTTAGTGACCTCTTGAATGCTTCATATACTGGTAGTGTAAATCCTCTTTATTAGCTTACATTGCATGCTATTTTGGCCTTTGATTCTAGCACTTTTTGGCCATGCTTTAAACTGAGTTTGTGCATGTTTTGGACTGCCTTAGCTCTGTTTTTATGCCTTATAGTCAAATGATGCTTGCTATGCATGGTTGTAGTTCAATACCCTTGCCTAACTTTGAGTTTTGGGGCCTATTGCATGCTTATGTTGAGGTGTTTCCATGTTTTGGGGCCATTGTGCATCATATTTCAGAGCTTACATGTATGCCATATTCCCATGTTTTCCACTCTTTAAATGTGTTTGAGAGTCGTGCTTGTATACCTCATTTTTTGACCATTGCATGAGTTTCGTTTCTATGCATTTTGAGCCATCATTTTAGACCATTTTCCCACTACCTTGGACCTGCATAGGGACTGTTTGGGGCTGGTTTTTCCATTTGTGCATTGCTTTGTGTACCTCTAGTGTAATGCGCTTCACTAGTTTCGGTGTTCGGGCCATCTAGCATGCATTGTGTGAAGTGTTTGCATTATTCGGGACCATCTTGCATGTCATTTTAGAGCTGGAAAACGTATGATTGTATGCCATATTTCATCCATTGCCATGCTTTGGTAGAGTGGCATTTGATGCCTTAGGTTCGGTCCTTTGCATTGGGCATGTTTGCGTGAGTGTTCCTGCATTTAATTTCATCATGTATGGCCACTGATTTGAGTGTGGCTGAGGCCCATTCATTTTAGTTTAAGTTCATCTTGCATTATGTATGCCATATCCATGTTGTCGCATGCTTGATCGTCGCATTTTGTATGCCTTGTTCATATCTTTGTGCGTGTCCATCTTTGTATGTGCATTGCGTATGCCATATAGTTCATGTGCATTGAGTATGCCATTCTTAGTTCATAGCATTGTGTATGCTAGTTGCATGTTTGCATATCATCCCTCGCATGCTAGCATGATTAGGTTGCATTGCGTTTAGGGTTGCATACTAGTCGTACTGTGTATGCCATCCATATTGCATCGTGTTTGGAGTAGGATTTAGTCCAAACACGGGAAACGAGGGACATTTCGTACTCAAAGTGACGAAACGTGCTTCAATTCTCGGTCGCCGACATTCCGGATTATCCATGATGGAGTTTAGGCCTTGTTGTGTTTATATGTGCATTCATTTTACATCGAGTCGTGCAATCCAACTCCTCGGCCATTATGCATCGAGATGCGTGATTGATGGCACGAGGATCGAGGACTACACTCCCTAGAGCTTATGCAATGACGGGGAGAGTGGTAGTGCGCACATATGTTGAAAATACTTTGCCATGCCCCTTTCTTGCTCTCTGTTGCAGCAAACCGGAAACCAGCAGCAAAAACTGGTCAGCAGCCTTCTGGGGATTTGTACAGTGTTCCGGAACCAGTCGCAAACAGAGGCAAATCGGGGCATCGTGATGGATTTTCCAGCAAGGCGACTCGAGCATGCATGCATTCCTTATCATTCAAGACCGAGCTGAGGCAGTCCATTTCATATGTTTTGCATGCTAGCTTATTTATTTTAGTTAATTTGTTAATTAATTAGGGTTGTGTAATAATTAGCTGTAATTCGTTTTTCATTCGGTTATGTATTATTTATTCTGACCCTCCGAGGAGGGCAATGTTGTAATAAGTGTGTGTGTATGTGATGTATGTCTTCCAACCCCACGTCTTTCTCCCTTTTATTTACCAGCTTATGATGGTTAGTTTTAGGGCAGGTTTAAATTAGCATCCTTATGCTCGTATGTTTGCATCCATTCATCTGTCTTGCATGCACCGGGCTCGGCGCATCATACTAACTGCATTGTATTTCAATTCCAAGTTGAATACATGTTATCTGTTGCATTTCATATGCCATGTTTAGAATAGCCGAGCCTATCTTAGTTGCATTCTGCATGTGTTGCATTAGGCATTTTAGCATAGTTAGGATTCATGCATGATTTCTAATTAGCTTCTTTCTTTGGCTTAGAGCACTTAGTAAGTATTTATGCTTTAGCATCCTTGCATGCATGTGAGTGCCTGCCATGATAGCATGCTTACCATGAGGCTAATTGCTTATGTGATATAACTGCCAGAATGCCTGTGGGTGAAGGTTGGGTTGCTTAAGTTGGAATAATTCGTCGAAACCCGTGTTTTAGCCTACTTGCGAGTAGCAAAAATTCAAACCATTTTCAAAACAACTGGATATGCGATGCTTTGTTCCAACTCAAATGATCCAGTCTATATTTGTATGCTGTGTGCATCACATAGTAATTCTAGGCTAATATCCGGAATAAGAGTACATAATGTTTTCAAAACTCGATATCATGTTTAGTAGTGGCCGATCTTTGATCAGGCGAGCGGGGGTGCTCACGAAGTGACCTTCTCTAATCGTACCCAAGTTTCCAAGCCAAGGCAATTTTGGTGATGACGGACACGTGGCCTTAGGCAACGAGTCAGGGTTTCCTAAATTTCCCCAAAATAAAATATTTATGTGGCGACTCTATAGCTGGCAAAGTAGTCCATGTTTGGCACTTCTTTCAAAAAATCTGTTTTCAAAGTGATTTGTCGGATTTGGACTCTTTGATGATTCATCGGTCTTACGTTGCACTCTGCGAGATTAGATACATGACCATGACATTGAGTCTTGAACTGTAGGAAGCCCCAGTGAACAAAACGGGATCTTTCCCGGGACGTTCGGGGACGTCTACAGAAACACGCCCAACACATCCTAAAACCCAAATATATGAAATTAAAGGATGATAACAAGACATATACAACAACCAACTCCACGGAACCTAAGTCCGGAATACAACAATCAAAGGAGGAAGAACCAGGATCGCTATAAATACTTCGAACAGATTGAAATGGTGATATGATGGACTTCGAGATGCGGTTGTCTTTTCCGTTATTGTAAGAGACATCTACGAGCTTCTAGATAACGACGACCGAGGTGTTGGGAGAAAGGGAAGCTCTATATGTAGAGTATTTGCTTATCAATTGTGTTCTTCTGCTTAATTTTTTCTTCTGTTCGTAAAAAGTTTGGTGGTTGACTTGGGGGTGTTTCTCTTTTATCTTGTGGGTTTTGGTTTTGGTGGTTAGTGATTTTGGTGGTTATGGCTGATCAAGGAAGTTAAAGGTAACTAATTTGCATGCAAATTTTTTTTTTTTTTTGGATGAATGACTCTAGAAGATGTATGCATGTTGCATATTTGATTAATTGCTTCAAAGAACTAATTGATTCTTGAATTAATGGGGTTATGATGATTTTTTGTTTGTTTTTTTCCCTTGAATCAATGGAGTTATGATGGTTATGGTTGTTTGATTACTGGTGGTCCAGTAATGATGATTCTTGAATTACTATTGGTACATTAATGGGGTTGTAGTGATGCTTGAATTACTATTATTAACTTATAGTATTGGTTACTAATAATTATATACACAAAATGACAAGGGGGGACTAGTATGGAAGTGAAGGTGGAGGACAATATAATGATGGGTTGCTCTTTGTCTTTCTTCAACAAAGGTGGGTACTGATGCAGCAAGATGTTTGATATTTACATCAGTAAAGGAGTGTTGATTGGAAAAAGGAAAAAGAAGAGGGCATGCACGTAATTTTAATTTTGTATTATAGGGGTAATTAGGTACTTTTACCTTTTCTGTTGGGTCTTTTAGAAGGCAAATTGTGATAGGGGGTCAGTGTAATTTTTAGAATACGAGGGGAATTTGTATTATTCATAAACCTCAAGGGGTGTTGATGTAATTACCCTTAATTTTTTAACATAAATCGTACATTTGAAAAAATCAAATTAATACCCCCCAACATCCGTTCAATGTTGTTTAATAAACTAAGAGAAGAGGCTAATTTAGTATGACACTCTGTTTAGTTTGGAATTTTTAAAAATATTTTTTTGAATTTTGGATTTGTATTTTTCTTTTAATTTTTAGTTATTTTTTTAATATTTTAATTTTTTTTTAATTTTTAGATTCACTTAATCTATATACCACTTAAAAATAAGAAATTTGTGCAAACATCTTTGAAAAATTCATTGAATACAAAAAATACAAAATTCAATATATTTTCATATTTTGTTATATTTAATGAATTTTTAAAATTTTTTTGTAAAATTTTTTTACTTTTAAAGTGTATCTAGATTAAGTAAATTTAAAAGGGAAATTGACCAGTAAATCCCTTTTTGTAAACTTGTAATTCATAAGGTCTTAAATGTTTTTTTGGTGACTGAGTTTCTTAAATTATTTGTTGACTGTTTTGCCATTATTAGTACAGTTGGGAGACAAGTAGCGTAGTTATGTACAGGGAAGGTGGTGGGGGACATGTTGTTCAAAAAGTGCACTAGTAGCTTTTTAAAGTTTGGTTGTTTTTAATACGCGTAGTGTGAGACGTGAATTCCTTACTAATTGTTTTTTGGCGCGTGACGTGAAGACATGCACTAATTCAATCAAATTAGGTTCGCCATGTTAGAGTGTCGCATGTATAGCGATTCCGGTTTTGACCCGTCTCTTGCTGTATTCCGGACTCGGGTTGTATGGTTTTGACTGGTGTTTCATATCTTGTTTCCTTTATCTCCCCTCTATTTTTGGTTATCGAGTTGAAATTGTGTGTTTGGAACAGGTTGGTTACTTGTTTTTCAAAACCTGTGATGCCCAGATTTTGGCTCTTCCACTCAAGCGAGAATTCTTGCGCTCGAGTGGGCTTCACAAATTTTGCTCCTTCGCTCGAGCGGTCATTCTTGTGCTCGAGCGAGATTTGTTAACTCTCAGTATTTTTACAAACCTTCAAATACTGGAAGAGTGCATTGGACGCTCGAGTGTCCAGTCTCACGCTTGAGCGGGGCCCTTCGTCTACAAAAATTCTAGAAATGCGTATCCCGTGCTCGAGTGCCACTTTTCACACATGAGCGAAACTTTGTGTCTGACGCTCGAGCGAGGCTTTCCACGCTCGAGCAGACTGCGTGTATATCAGTCCGTGAAAATGACATTTTAAATCACTTTTTCATATCTCTCTCTTTCTCTAAAACTCTCCAAAACCCTAGATCTTGACATTCTCTCTCTAAAACTCACATTCTCTCTTAGATATTATCTAGATCTGTTGATCTCTTCACCCTAGTGCCTTTGGGAAAAAGGTAGAGTGCGTCAAGATCTTCATTTTGATCTGATTAGAAGTGGGTTTCAGTATTCTCGGAGTTTCACTCTTACTTGGCTCGTCTTTTCTCTTTGAAGTACGGATTTTCTACATTTTGTTATAGTTTTTAACTTAGTTTTTTTTCGATTGTGTAACAATGGTGGAATTTGGGGATAATGTGAACAAACTTAGGATTTGGGTATAATATGTAAAAGAGAGGTTTTTAGTGGAAATGAAATAAATGAACATGGGGTTTGAAAATGGAGCCTTGTTGTGTCAAAATGGGTGATTTTGGTATTTGGGTTGATATTTTGAAAATGGGGGATTTTTACCCAAAAATGACTATCATTTCTATTTTGTATAAATAGTTGAAATTGATGTTGTAAACATGGAATTGAGCGAATATTGGAATGGATGGTGGAATTGAATATGAAATGCTTCACATCCTTGGAAATGTTGATTAAATTATCTGTTTTGAGATTGTATATCTGTCTAGAAATATTTGTATTGGGCTATCGGTGAAGGATAGCTTTGATTGTTGTAGAAATTTCATATGGATTAGGTGAATTAAAACTAATCTCTTGTGAGTTGTCATTGAATATGACTATGTTTATATACATTGCATATGTATGATTATTTGGGAGAAGAAATGTGATGTACTCCATATGTATTTATGTGTTTAAATACATTGCATTTGTATGAATGATTGTTTGGGAGGAGAAATGGGATGGACTCAATTATAATTAAGTTGGCCGGAGTGTCTTGGGTGAAAGTCTCGAAATTATATATGGGTGCCGATCCCGCGAACGAAATATCCATCAAATGGCAATTGTAGTGCTTGTATAACCTACGTTTACATGGGTCTCGTTTGACGGTTTCCCGCAGACGAAATATTCGTGAAAGGAAAGTTTGAAGTGTTTATATGTTGATGATGTGATCAGAGAACTAATGAGTTGTAGTCTCATTTGGGTTATTGAGGAGTGCTGAAATTGGCTTATGTAATGAAATGAATCGAATGGGAATGGATTAAGAATTGAATCTGGTATCTTATGACTATATAATTTGTGGATGTTTTATCTTGGGCATTGTATATGCACATGCACTTATACTTTTGTTAAATCTCATATATTGTGTAAGATTATTCCTATTGGGTTGTGGTTCACCCTATTTAGGAAAAACATTTTCAGGTAATGATGATATGCATCCACCAAGGCAATAGCATTGGAGGGATCTTTGGGAAGCAAGAGCTTCTTGTTTTGTTTTATTTTTGTTTAGTCTAGGGCTAAATTTGTATGAGTTAGTCTCCTTTTATTGTAACCAAGCTAAGACTTGGAAAGATGTAAGCTCGAAGGGCATTTATTTATGTTAAACTCTTTGTATTATTAACTTCATGTAATTAAAAAACTTTATATTTTGATTTATGCTGTCATTTATATGTACTTACGAGATTATATCTATGGTTATATTTTGAAGGCATTACAATATGTCACGTTTAGGAAAAGTATATTAAGGAGTTTTTAATTTTTTTAGAGTGTCACAACATACTCGTCATGTTGTTACGTTTGAAAAAAATATACTAAGGAGTTTTTTTTTTTTTTTGGAGTGTCACATCATACCTACCACGTTGTCACATTTGAAAAAACTACATTAAGGATGAGTAAAAATTTTGAAGTGTTACATCATACTTGTCACGTTGTCACATTTGAAAAAAGTATACTAAAAAGTTTTTAATTTTTTTGGAGTGTCTCATCGTTAAAGTGTCACATTAATACCTGCTACATCGGAGTATCACACCATACTTGTCACACATTTCGAAAAAAAAAAAAAAAATTCCCCAATTAACTAGTGAGAGTATATCTGTCTATCCAATACTCATTCACGTTTGAAAATGACTTGCTAGTCACACACCACACTTAATAAGGGCTCTTCAATCAACCATTTAAAACGTGGAACCAAATGGCACAAAAATTCCCAAAATAGAACTTTCTAATAAATTTCCTAATTTAAAACCAAAAAATATATATATTAAAATACTAAAAAAAAGTCACGAAATTTTTTAAAAAAATATTGATTGAAAACTCAAAAAAACTGTTTTTAAAATTTCCAAATCAACAAAAAAAAAAAAAAATTAATTGTGAATTCAACCACTTTTTAGAGGGAGAGTTGTTATAAACCGAAAGAAATTAAAATTTTAAGATCTAGTTTGTCATTAAGATCAAACTTTGGAGTACTTTTTTTCTTCTTTAAAAATTTGTTGACTAGCTCTTTTACTTTTTTTACTTTTTATTTTTTTGTTCAGAAGCTTATTTTCTTTTATTTGTTTTATTTTCTTAGGTTGTGGTTGGTTCATATATTTAAGGAATGATTTGGAAAAAAAGAAAAATGTGTGTGAAACATAGGTAAAACTTATTTTATATTTCATTCACATTTCACTTATATTTTACTTTTCCTTCCCAAATTTATGAACCAAATACAAACATCATTGAATTGTAAGGTTAAACATTGGTGGCAATCGTTTGACTGACTAATTTATCTATGCAGGTTTTAGAGTAGAAGAGAAGAACAATACAATTTGACATGCTTTTTGTTTCTTATCTCTCGTTTGATTTAAGATTATTTTGGCTAATTTATTCAACAGTTTTTTGGCACTCCCAATGGGATAAGGTTCATATTGAACTAAAAACTAAAGAAAAGTCAATTTAGGTAGGCATCGAAAAGGCCTTAATGGAAAAAAAAAAACTATTGGTTTATTTTTTTATTTTTTATTTTTTATTTTTTGAGGATAACACAGCAATATAAACATTAACTAAGCAAAAAGTCTTACATCAGTAGCAAATTGGTGAGCAGCGTGAACCACATCACGGTCCACTTTTTGTAAGACAACATGATTAAAAGATTTACACAAAGACAAAATGTCAGCTAGAATGGATTGGAGACTCCAATCGGATTCTTGAGCATGGTGGTGGCGTAGCAGAAGAAGGACTAAGCAATCTGTTTGAAGAAGCAGATGATTGATGCCGGAATGGACTGCCCAACGCAGAGCATGGAGAACAGCAGCTGCTTCGACTTGTTGAGGAGATAACATTGAAGGTCCCAAAATAGCTTCCTCATAGACTTGGTGATCATCAGAATCAAAGCAAACCCACGCCAGACCAGTGCACTCACCTACAGCAACCCAAGAGCCATCCACAACAATACGCATATGCGGACCATCAGCAATGCATAGCATGGCAGTCTGCAAAATAACCTGCTTAACAAAACTGGGTTGAGGAGAAGAACTAGAGTGAGAAATCTCATAGGGGACATTGTGCAGGGGTGAAAGAAATAATGTTAGTAACTCGGAAGCAAACATGATCGATCGTTCTATGGACACCTCAACTCTATGAAATTCTACAGAGTTACGTTGCATCCAAATGGCCCATAATAAGGCAATGGAGTGTATTACAATCTCCGAGTCATGTATTTGTTGCACCCAGCCTTGAAACCATGAGAAAAAGGATAGAGGTCGTCCCACCCCAAAATCTAAACCCAAAGTCGACCCACGCCAAATCCGTTGTGAAATGGGGCAATCAAAAAATAGATGTTCAAGGGATTCCTCAAGCTGAAAACACCTGGAACAAATAATATCAATTGGCATCCCCCTTTTCTTTAATTCAGTTTTAACCGGAAGAATATTATGTAGACATTTCCACACAAACAAGATCCATTTAGGGGGGGTCTTGATCTGCCATAAGCGTTTCCAAACTTGCCAATCCGGATCAGGCCTTGAATGGTCGGGAAACTGTCGGGCCAATGCTTGCCTATAACCTGATTTGACTAAATACTCGCCACTTTTGGTCGGTCCCCACACCATTTTGTCCTCGACATCAACTTGAGAAATGTGCATGGATACAATATAAGAGAGAACATATGCAGGGAAAAACAATTTCAATAATTCAAGACGCCAAGACCGTAGCAAGGGATCTATGAAATGTGCAACCCTCAACCCAGGACAAATAGCAGTCCAACCTCGACCTCTACAAGGATTTGAAACAATCGGAATCCATTGATCCTCAAATGGGTTAATACGTTGTCCGTTCCCCACTACCCATTGAAGCCCTGAGGCGAGTAACGAACGGCCCCATAAAATACTCCGCCATCCCCATGAGGAGGACGAAGATTGGCGAATGTCAAGAAAAGAATGTCGTTGACAATATTTACCAAGCAACACTCGCGAAAGTAATAAATTGGGGCATGAAAGAATCCGCCATGCTTGTTTAGCTAGCAAAGCTTGGTTAAAACACATAAGATTTCGAAAACCCAATCCGCCCAAGTCTTTTGGGAGACACAGATATGTCCATTTTTTCCAAGATATCCCTTTACCCCGGGGAGAAGCCCAAAGAAACTGACGAATAAGAGACGTAAGCTTATGCTGAATTGATTCAGGCATGCGAAACACAGTCATAAGGTACACCGGAATGGATTGAAGGACATGTTTGACCAAAATATCCCGGCCTGCAAAATTTAAAAAATCACACTTCCAGCCTTGTAACTTGTGGCTAACTTTACTCAAAATTGAAGTAAATATGTCCGACTTTGAGCACCTGGAGAAACCCAAGTTAGCCCCCAAATAGATGCCGGGATTTGGGACAACTTTAACTCCAAAAAGAGAAACCAGCCAGTCCCTAGCCAAATGTGAAAAATTGGGACTAAGATAAAGCTCCGATTTATGAAAATTTATACGCAGCCCAGAGTAGTGACAAAAAGCATTTAAAACCCAATGGAAGCACCAAATTTCATCTATCTTATAGTTGAGGAATATAAAACAATCATCAGCAAAGAGCAAATGGGAAATGGGGGGCGACTGCCGACTAATAGCAATACCACGGCAGATGTTAAGAGACGCCAAATGCGCAAATCCTTCCGAAAAGACATGCATGACCAATAAAAACAAATACGGCGAAAGGGGGTCGCCTTGCCGCAGACCCGCAGCAGGTTCAAAAAAATCCGACGGGGTGCCATTAACCAAGACAGCAAATTGAACAGTAAATACACATTGAGATATTAATTGAATCCACTTAGGTGAGAAACCCATTTTAGCCATAACCGCTTCAAGGAAAGCCCAACTCACTCTATCGTAGGCTTTATTCATATCCAACTTTAATCCAAAAGAGGACAATGTTCTATAAAGAAAAATATCATAAATGCTAGCGTGTCAGTAAGGATTGAAAAATTCTTATAGATTAAATTCAAGTCAATTATCAAGCAATTGTGTTGACGGTTTTTTTACCTGAATGAAGAGGACTTCAAAATTGTCAAGTGTAGAGAAAAAAAAAATTTAAAAAAAGAAGGAGACAGAGAAAGATGATCGAGTTAATAATCAAACTAACCGTTGATTTACCTTTACTCGTAAGGTTCGCAAATGAACTACATAAAATTTACCTTTACTCCTATGTTTCGAAAATAAAGTGCATAAAATAAAGTATAGAAAATTAAGTGCATAAAATATAAATGATAAGAAAAATAGAAATTAATTGTCTTTGGTTTGAATTTGATGAGGCCTTTTACAATGTAGCCATAAATGGCTATTTATAGACAAACATTTGTAGGAAAAAACAACCTAAAACTATCCACTTCCTAAAACTATCCACTCTTCCACCTCCTCCATTTCATACTCTATGATCTTCCATAACTTCCTTCAACATCCACGTCATGCTTCATGTTCTTCACTTTGTTCTTCATCATCTTTTTACATTTCATAACTTCTCATAACCTCCAAATGAGTAGGAAAGTGCCACATGTCCTGTAATTATATAAATTATAAATAATAAAATTACAAATATATGGTACTAACAATAATTAACTCTTTTTATTTTTTACACAATATATGATATTAGCAAGTTAATACATTAAACTAACACAATCCAAAGTTCGATATTTCTGAATAAATTCGAACACAAAACCTCCGTTCAGAAATCTAGAGATGCAACACTTGAACAGTTTTGTTATACCAATACATTAATTGTCATTTCTCAAATGTTTTCAAGAAAAGAATATGCACGTGAATTAGCTGAAATTAGAAAGTATTAATTGATTAGGGTAGCCCAACTATTCAAGGTCTGACCATTTCGTGTTTGACTAGTTGTATATTTTAGATTTTTCCTACAAAAGAAAGTGACCTTGCCTTTAAAATGTTGCTTGCCATAAATAAAATTATAAAATATTCATGGCAATATTATTAAGATTCACAAATATTATAGATAAACATATTTATAACCTTTAATAAGTTGGGTAATCTCCAAAATAAAAAATTTCATCTACACTTTTTAAAATTATACTTTTTTGGGTAAATTTTACTTCACATCCATGTCGCTTACTTTGTGTGGTTTATTTTTAAAACGGCAATGCTACGTAGCTCAAATTTTGTGGCTCAAAAGTGGCTCAAATGGCCAAAACGACGTCGTTTTGAGTACAGAACAACATAAAAATGGCCAAAACGACGTCGTTTTGGCCATTTGAGCCACTTTTGAGCCACAAAATTTGAGCTACGAGACATTTTCCTTTTTAAAATTTGAAAATAATCTCATAATTTCATGTGAATTAACACTACAAAAAATTAAGGTTTTAGAGACCAAAATTTAGGGACAAAGTTATTTTTTAAGAACCAAATATTTTTATTGTGAAAAGTATCGTTATTATATTTTTAGTAACGAAAATTAGACATTAGTGATGAATTATTGTCCTTTTGGGACCAAATTTTTTGTCTCAAAAAATAAACCATTTTGAAACTAAATTATTTTGCTCCTAAAAACCTATTTATTAGTGACATTTTCAAAATTTTGTCGCTAAAAGCCTTGTTTTTGACTTTTTGGAATGACCTTTTAGCGATTATTCTCATGACAATTGAAATTGGTCCCTAAATGTCTTTCGCAACAAAATTTTCAGTTTTAGAGTCCAAAATATTTGGTCTCTAAAACTCTTATATATTGTAGTGTAAGGTGCACCATCTATATCTTTTAGGGTCCGGATTGGTTTGGTTCTAAGAAAATTCAATAACCGAACTGATCCTAACAGTTCTGTGATTTTGAAAATCAGACCAGACCATTCCACTTGTAAAAGCGGACCAGAACCAAACCGAAATAACGGTTTGGTTTCGATTTGGTTCACGGTTTCAAACATTTCTATTTACAAGAATAAATTGTTAATATTAGCAAAATAATTACTCAAACTAATTACATTTAACTCATGATAAAAACTAATAATGTTAAGACATTACTCAACATTACATATCTATATCATCCTAATATCATTAAAATTACAAAAAATCAATTAATAAAAATAAAACTTGATATTATATATATCTTTTAAAATTCGGTTCGGTTCGCTTTGGTTCGAACCATGATTTTTTCATAAAATCCATTAACTGAACCATTTTTACGGTTTTCATATTTCTTAAACCGAAACCGAACCAGTTCTTAATAGAACCGAACCAAACCAAACCGTACGATTCGATCAGATTCGGTCTAGATTACCGGTTTGAACGGATTTTTAAACAGTCCTAATATCTTTAACCACTTAAACAACAAGATTAAAATAGTTTTGTGTATAAATAATCTTATTGCCTAATTTATAACCATTTTTATCATTTTCTTGAGATTCAAATATATTTTACCCTTTTTTTTCACATAACTCCCTTCCTATTCAAACACATAATTCACACTTACAATTAACTTAACAGAATATCTAACAATACATTTTAGTATACGAATCATAAAAAGTTATAGACAAACCGCATATAAAATAAGTCATAAAAAAATTAAGTGAAATTTTGCTTTATTTTTCCTCCAAATTTTCCAACTTTCAAGTTTAAGTTTCTTTTCCTCCATAAAAAAATAAAAAATAAATAAAATAAATAAATAAAAAAGGTTCAGTTTTCAGGTGCCACATGCAAGTATTTCCAATTGTTTCTTATTTTCAAAGGCAAGACAATTGATACAAACGAAAATTCTCTAAAAAGCAATCCAAATTTAAATGTTTTGTTGAGTTTTAAAAATTTTCTTCTGAAACTATTTTAAAAATTTTACACTAGTTTAACAAATATAAATACTAAAAAATTTATTTGTGAATTTTTCATAATTATTTTCATCCCAAAAAAGAAAAAACTATATGAAAATAATGAGTTTTTTTAATTTATTTTTTCACCCAACTAATTTTTGAATTTTTTTTCAAAAACTGTTTCTAAAAACTTAGAGGTCGTTTGGTAAGTATTAAATAAGTATACTTTTTGATTTTTTATAAAAAAGATGTACAAAAAAATAGAGAGGTGATGTGACCCAAAAAAAATAAAAAGATAAAAAAGTTTATTACGGTAGGTCTTTCCAAACAACCCCTTAATCAAACAAATCAGTAGGCACTTATTTTGATTCAAGAATTTATTTTGCAATTACAAAATAATTTGTTTTAAAAATGGACAAATTACTTGGAAGTCCTATTTGAATACTCTCAAAAGTCCACTATGTATTTTTCTTCTTTGTACTTCTCCACACATTCGTTCTTCTCCGAATCTTTCTCTTCTTGATTTCTGGCGACTGGCGACTAGCGACCACGCCTTATTTCTTCTCTTTCTCTTTCTGATATATAGTCACCGGCAATCGACAACCACCATTGATTGGGGTTCACCGGCAACCACCGATCCCCAACTCCTTACTTCACCCTCATTGACGACGAAGGAGAAAAGTTTTTGGTGAATACCTCAGGTCCAAGTAGATCTACACCAAAAATAGTTGCTAGAGTACAATTTTCTCTATATTTTTGTTTCTCTCATTCGATCTCTTAATTTTTCTACCTTTTCTCTACTACACACTTCTATTTTTATGTTTTAATGGAGAAAATTTTCAATTTCTAAACAATTATTTTCGAGTTTTAATTACAAGGGGTAAAAACTGTAAAATTTTACAATTTTAATTTTTTTGGTGCTGAAATGAATCATACTTTAAATTTTGTAGTTTCCTAACATGTTTTCCAGTTTGATTAATAAAGATAAATGCTTAATAGAATCATACTTTGAAACTATAACATTTTACTATTTCAAAACTTGCTTTTTAGTTTGATCAAATATTGGAGATTATTTGCTTAAATCCTACAATAATTGAAAAATAATATATGTTTTTTTTTTCGTTGTTGTTGTTTGTTTTTTTTTTTTTTTTTCTTTCAATTTATCAATATTTAACACATTTTGTTATGTTTTTTCACTCTAATTTCTACATTTATTTTTTTTTCAGGTAATATTCTGGACATTTTTGTAAGTCTCTGACGATATTCTTGACGTTTAGCGAATATTCTAGACATTTTGGCGACTTCTAGTGACATTTAGAACATTATAGTGAACTTTCGATGATACTTCGGTGACTTCCCGGTGATGTTGAACATTTTGACGAGTTTCCAGTGATCATCTAAAGGAAATTTGACGGTGGAAGATATCTCATATTTAAAATGTTAATTTTTTTTTTGAATAATTTAAATATTTATATTCTTTATGTTTGTCAATTCAAGTATAATGCATTTTCAAACATTTTTTAATTTTTTTTTTTATAATCATTCCAAACCTATTTGTGTTTAATGAATCAATATAACGAAAAAAACAAATAGCATGTAAAAAATTTTAACTACTAACTAAATATAGTGGGAATTAAAATTAATTTTATTTTAATTTATTATATTATATGAGATGATTAATGTAATATCTACTATTGATTAAGCAAAATTAGTGTTACTTAAATTTAATATATTAGTCATTTTGATTAATTATAATATGCCTTTATTACTCTATTTTTGGTTGTCTGAAATAATTCTTAGATAAATTAACTATTATATATGTGATGATTTACTAATGTATGATAGTTTTTTAAAATTTTCAATAATGTGAAATATTAAATATTTTTAATGATGTGAAGTAAGATTTATATACACAAACCAAATAAAAATGTTAAGAAATATATGAAAGATTAATTTTATCTATAGGCTATGAAATTATTTTATTTTTTAAAAGCAAACGTGAATCCGATAAATGCTAACATTTTATTTTATTTATATATATATAATAAGTGGAAATAAGAGTTGTGAGAGTTGTGAGTTCTTTTTTTATTATTATTATTTAAATTTATGTGATATGGTGATAAACATGTGGGGTTCTATATACATATGTATATCCACAACTCCTCTGAAAAAAGTAAAAATTTAAGTTCAAATTTAAAGATAAAATAATATAAACATGAGAAAATAGAATAAATTAAATAAAATTTCAACTTTGAAATATTGATCTTATCTATAGGCTATGAAATTATTTTATTTTTTAAAAGAAAACGTGAATCAGATAAATGCTAACATTTTATTTTATTTATATATATATATATATATATAAAATAAGTGGGAATAAGAGTTGTGAGAGTTGTGAGTTCTTTTTTATTATTATTATTATTTAAATTTATGTGATACGGTGATAACCATGAGGGGTTCTATATACATATGTATATCCACAACTCCAATGAAAGATATTATTTGATTTTTTTAAATATTTTTTTAGATAACACAATTTATTTTTATAATTAATTGACTCGTAATATTTTTTTTTTATTTATTTATTTTATCTTTTATTTGACTCTTTATATTATTTTGTAGTTGAAATTTGAATAGTCATCTTTTTATTTTATATTTTTATCTCTACCTCTTTGTTGCTCATATTTAAATATTTATCATTTTATTTAAATATATATAATCCTTTTGGCTTTTGAGATTTAGATAATTGACAAATGATTAAAAATTAAGAAAAGTGGGAGGAGAGACTTGAAAATATGAATTCTCTCTCCTATGTGTCACTTTTCAAGTCTCCCCTCTCACTTTTCTTAATTTTTAATTATTTGTCAATTATCTAAATCTCAAAAGCTAAAAGGATTATATATATTTAAATAAAATGATAAATATTTAAATATGAGCAACAAAGAGGTAGAGATAAAAATATAAAATAAATAAAATAAAAAGATAACTATTCAAATTTCAACTACAAAATAATATAAAGAGTCAAATAAAAGATAAAATAAATAAATAAACAAAAAATATTACGAGTCAATTAATTATAAAAATAAAAAAGTTAACTATTTATATATGAACAATTAAAAAGAAATTTAAATAAAAAAATATTACGAGTCAAATGATTTTTAAAATAAAAAGGTAATTATGTATATATGAATAAAAAATAAATATAGATGAAAAAATATACAAAAATATATATTGGTAAGTGCACCTTTAAAAATTGTTAATTCTATTTATAAATGGATTTACTATTTTTTTTTTTTTTGGATAAATTGCATTAACATCCCTTGATATTTGAAGAAAATATAACAAGTCCCACAAATTTGGTCAAATTACACTTAACTCCTTTAAGATTTTATTTCATATAATAATTGGCCTCCTTTTTTATCAATATTAGTCAGTCGTATAAATGAAAAATAATATTGTCATCTCTTTTACATTGAAATATATGTTTTATTTGTGGATCTGTGCGTCTTTAGAGCATTTGTATTAGTTTTAGTCTATTTATTTTTACAAAATATATATATATATATATAATTATATCAAAATTATAAAATTAATTATATTTTTTTCTAAATTTCATTAAAAATCAGTGTAAGTTAGCCTTTTCCTTGTTTTTCGCAATGTGAAGTCACATGAGAGAAAATAATACAAGAATGGCATGTGAAGTCACATAGTGTGGGGTTTGAACAATCTGCTGCCCATACTGAGAAAAAAAAGTATGGGAGGCAAAATTTAAAAATAAAAATAAAAACTGATACGAATCCAATCAGATCAGAAGGATACTGTGACGAAGAGAGTCTACTAGCCAAACCAAACCAAACTCAAACTGTTGGACTATCCAATCATCTTACACCACCATCCTTTTATTATTGCACACTAGCATTCACCCGTGCTATGCATGGGATAAATATTTTTTGTACATATATATTACATATATATTTTTTAATTATTTTGTTTCTCTTATATAAAACTTTTGATTTAACTCACTTTTTAGAAAATCAAGTTTTTATTTTTTAGAAATGTTTTTAATATTTTACATAGTTTTTTAAATTTTTTTAGATATACCTAATCTAGATACACTAAAAAAATATAATATTTATATAATTTTTTTTAAAAAATATTCACCAAAATAAATAAATAAATAAATAAAAAATAAGAAAATTCAATACATTTTCGTATTTTGTTGTATTCAATAAATCTTTTAAAGATTTTTGTACAAATTTTATACCTTTTAAGTATATCAAAATTAAGTGGATCTAAAAATATAAAAATACGAATTGAAAACTCAAAAAACTGTTTTTGAAAATTCCAAACCAAATAGAGTGTTATTTGTAAATTTAAAAGTTGTGTAAAATTATAAAAAAAAAATTAAAAAAATTATGCGTTTAATGCACAAATAACTTAATACTTGTTATGATTTTATAATATACATAAAATTATTTAATTTCCCCTTACTCCACCCAAAATAAATTTAGTTGTATTATGTGTAAAATTATTGATTTTATTTTTCATAACATAAAATAAAAATAAAACTAACATGTATCGTTAATATAATGGTAAACTCGCATTATCTTATTGGTGGAACACTACAAATACCTATCAAAATATACTTTTAACCATCGTAAACTTTATTTTTTATTGAATTATTTATCCACTAAAATTATAAACAAAATATAGTATTAAATTTAATAGATTCTTGCAATCTAAGAAATTAAAGAAGTAATGAAAATAATTAAATTTTAATCTTAAATTAAAAACTATAAGGAAAAACAAAAGAATTGAAATCATGTTTAATATGATAGAATTTTCATTTCAAAACATAATATTTCCGATTTTCAAGCCAAGTATGTACATATATATTTTGGATTTTGTAAAACAAAATAAAACATGAAAGATTAAATTTGGAGATTACAATTTTCTGCAATCTTTGTAGTCAAAATACAAAATCTCAAATGCTTGGAACAAAAAATAAATTATTAAAGAAAAAGAAAAAGAAAAACCGAGACTTGCATTCGATGGCGGATTGCGGACTGCTGTCATTCACTGCTGATGAAGGAAGTTGATGAAGTATATGTATTTGCAGTAGTGGATTGTTAGAAGTAATGGTTTAAGGGGATATGGATAGATGTGTTGTTTTTTTTATATATATCAATCTGTTGTAGGATAGTGAGAGAGTGGGATTGAAAGTGTTTGAGGGTAGGAGAGATTTGTTTGAGGTAGGAGAGTAACAGATTTGTTTGGATAGGTTTTGTTTTTTTTTTTTTTTTTGTTCACAACTTTTTATGGATCGGAGTTGTGGATAGTGGAAGAGTGGGAGTGAAAGTCTTTGAGGGTGAGGGACAAACGTAGGGTAGGAGAGAAAGGTGGAAGGATAGGAGTTTTTATTGTTATGAAAGTCTTTGGGAGGGAAGGAAAAGAGCTATAAACTCAAAAGAGAGGTGCCACGTATTTTTCAAATTTATGAAAATTTTAGAATGGCATTTTGAAGCCTTTTAAAACAACACTTAGGAGTTTTTATTGTTATGAAAGTCTTTGGGAGGGAAGGAAAAGAGCTATAAACTCAAAAGAGAGGTGCCACGTATTTTTCAAATTTATGAAAATTTTAGAATGGCATTTTGAAGCCTTTTAAAACAACACTACATTCTATTATATTTATAATAATATAGTATAGATAGTATAGATGTGCTGTCTATATAAATTTAGGAGAATCATAGCATAAAGAGACAAATAAAAAAAATTATAAAAATATGAGAAGTGCAAGTTATTCTTTAATAGAGTGCCCGTGAATCCATGTTTGTGTATTTTTTTTTTGGTTCCACTATGTAGTATTTCCCTATAAATTTCTCTTTTCATCATTATTTTTATTATTATTATAATATTTTTTATTTTTCATTTAAAAAAATTAAACTGTTAGTTCCTATACTTTTTTACTGTAAATTTTTTCTTTTGTGTCAAATTGGTCAAATTATTTCCAATTTTAGCATTTTTTATGATAGGTGTGCACATGAGCAACATGTGCATACTTTTAGGAATAAAATTATAAACTTACTCAATTTAGTGACTTAACCGCAATGGATTCAATGAAAACTTTATGTCAATAGCCTTACCGATATTATCAATTGAATCAAATCAACACAAAATCTAAAATTATAGGTAAAAATTGAGTCAATTAAAATATTAAGAACTAAAATGACACAAACTGCAAAATTTAGAGATTACCGATGTAATTTTCCCTCTTTATTTTTATTTTTTTTAATTTGTGTTTGGTAATTTAATACAACTGTCATATTGTTATTAACGTTTACTTTGCTTGTATATCTCTGTAAGTATATATAATGAGGGACTTCCTCAATATTTTAAAAATATTGATAAATTTTTATAGTACAAATTGTAGGGGTAAATTACAAATTTTCTTCTAAGTTTCATTGTTTTTTTATTTGATCTTTAAAGTTTTTTTTTATTATTGTTATTTATTTTACTTTCACTTTAACGATGTTGACAATCAAGTCATATAAATTTTGATAAATTTACAATAAAACATTATTATATAGATTTTGATAAATTTATGCTCGGTTCCTTTTTACATTTTAACATTTCTTCATTTAACCTTTTAAGTATTTTGGACTATGGTTCTTAACATTTTTTTATTTTTTCTAATTTACTTCATTAGCTAATATCCATCTAAAATTAGATGAAAAATGGCACGTGACACCATGACATAGGGGTGTTTTGAAAAGTTGGTTAAAAGTTGACTTTTTGACTTTTTTTTTTATCTTTTTGTAGATAAAAAATGTGAAAGGTGATGTGACCTAAAATGAGTTAAAATGTGCTCATAATACTACATTGTTATACAAATTTAGACTCAAATCCAAAACCTTAATTCCAATCTCGCTTTCTTTCTCTTTCTGACCTCTACACGATCATCTTTCTCTCTTCTTTCCACCTCTTTGGGTGGGAAAATTTGAAGGCCTTGAATCTACTTCAGGGATATCATTTGGATTTGGGTTTGGTCCAGTCCGAGATCGGATTTGACGGTATTATTGGGCCCTTGGAGGCTCACCACAGATCCCATTTTAATAATCCAAACCGTTCAATGTGTAGAACTCATTGAGTATTATATGACCATAAAAAATTATATTGATTGGATATCGATAGCTATGTGATCAAATCAGTTTTTTTATATATAAAAAAATGGACGGTGAACAAATTAACAATTGCCAAAAAACTGATTTGATCACATAGCTATCGATATCTGATCAATGTGATTTTTTACAGGAATATAGTACTCGACGAGTTCTACGCATTGACGGTTTAGATTATCAAAACGGGACCCATGATGAGCCCCCACAGGCCCAACAACACCGTCCAATTCGATCTCAAACTGGACCAAAGCCAAACCCATATCATTTTATCATTTTCATCTGATTGTCTCTCTCTCTTTTCTTTTTTCCCATACAAATTCTTCCACTCCCAATCACATCTCACCGGCCCTCACAACAAATGCCTACATTGCCACAATTAATCCATATATACCTTATAACTCAAAAAACATAACATAATTTCATACTTTTAATGTTATAATTTAAAGAAAAATGCTTGGGAGCACTAGAGGAAGCACTAATGATGTGGCAGTGGACCCCGCCCACTTTCTATGCCTCGTTTTTTTTTTTTTTTGCCATTCCCAATGCATTAGTGCTATTAGTGGTGTATTTTTTAGTGGTCTAAGTCATTGTTGTAATTTAAAAAAAAAAAAAAATTTATAACCAAACATCATAGGAGGTATAAATCAAATATATCATAAATTATAACTAGAATAATGTTATAATTAGAAAAGAAAATTAATTATAACTAAAAATAAAATAAAATAACTAAAGATACATATGATATACTTTCTTAGAGAATGTGTATAATAGAATTTCTCTTAATCCATTCTCAATCCGTCGTTGAAGTTGTTTCTACCTCTACGAACCTCTCTTATGTCCTTTTCTACTACCGGCACTACCAACTCTTGAATATATTTTCAAAGAGATAAGGTCATTAAGATTTAATATTTTAACTTTTTCATCTTGGTGGAGTATAATACTAAAACCAATTTTAATAGCAAATGTGTTTAGAAACATCAATTCATACGTACTACCCTTCCATCATAAAATTTGAAAACATTTTTATACTTGATGACTTTTGATGTTATCAAGATTCATTGAGTGTTGTGAGGTTAAATTGATATGAAGTTCTTGATGGATGTTTTTTTCAAAAATCTTCAAGCTCTATCTAGGAGAATTTATTTGAGTTAGACTTTTTACTCAACAAAAATTAGCTTCAAATAGAATTGTGGGTATGAGATGTTTACGTGATGGAATGTGTAACGCCCCACTTTTTATTACTCGGAACTATTACCAGATTCATTAATTTAATTCAATTTCAGAGATAACATGCGGAAAACTCTTTACATCAATGAGTAAGAATAAATAAAGATTCTCTCATCCGAATGCAAATTAAATGCAACATGAGTATAACTAAATAACTTGCCCGTAGGCTTACATCTTTAAAAGTAAAAGAAAGGGTTGAGCCCTTTTTCATCAATGGCATTCCGCCCACAAATAATAGGCCCCATGGCCAACAAGTAAAGAAGATCCATGACCTTAATACACTTCTCGATGTTCACTTGAAAAAGGATTAGCAACGTGAGATGAACATAAAGTCCAGTAAGATCTCAACATGATCATAAACAATAGCAACTTACTGATAGCTATGATCACGAATGCTTAGTCTCATACTGTATAAATAATGTGACGATTTATATAGAAATATACGTATATAAGAACTTTTTTCAAAGTCATTCATTTCATTCATAACATAAGCAATTCATTTTCTTTCCTCTTGTTACCTTTTTTCAAAATTCATATAACTATAACAAATTTCTGAAGAAAAACAATTTCACCAAGCCCATTACGTTTTCTCTCACTTTCCAGACTTATACCTGATTTGCCTTTTCAAAACATGTTCACAATGTATTTAAAGTCTTTCACATTTTTCACAATCTCAATACAATACTTACGTCTGTTTCCAACACATTTACAACTATACAAGTACGCCTTTAATACAAAAGGAAAACAACAAACAATCAATAACTATCTGCTTCAACAATTGAGACAACACGACCTTCCAGAACAATAACCATCATAACCCATGATATACCCAGATACACTGAGACAATAATGATAAATTAATTATGTTCCACTTGCCTTAAGCATGGTAAGCCAAGGATACACCTTTTCACAATGAAATGCCAATTTACCAGACACCGGCTAGAAGGTAATGGTATCTCTGTCAAGTTCTCCAGGCGCTAGCTGGAAAGTTTTGGTACCTCTCATTCTAAGCGCAGCCAATTCCCCAAGCGCTAGCTAGAAGGTAATGGTACCTCTCATTCTCAGCGCAGTATACATTACTAGTCATCACAACATGACAAAGTACAACCAATACAATTATAATGCATACACACAAACTATTCAACAAAGAACAACCAACACAAGTGTAATGTATACATACAACGATTTAACACAACAATGTCATCCCCCACCGATGACCAAGGACAAAACCTCTAAATGTATGTATTCAACACACATATTATAATAATTCAACTCTTATGAGATTTTAAATCCAACAACAACAATAGTAAAATAAAATATTCATAATCCAACCTCAAGCTAATTTATGAAATTCGCATATGATTTCATTCTTTCTTTTCAAAAATCAATTTTTTTATTTTCCAAGTTAACATACTCCACCCTTTATCCCAATCCATTCTTTTTATTTCTCAAAATTAAATCCATGGATATCAAAGCCACAACCTAACTCAACTTAATATAATCAATCCAAAATAATTCCAAAGTTATAGTTAATTCTCCCTTTTAACTATTATCCCATTCACACAAACCATAATAACAATTTACAAATATTATTCAACTTTATTCCTTTTAATTCGCCAAGTCAAAATATTAAATTAGGGCTTTTTCTTCTCTCAACATAAACATGCCAGATTACTCCCCAATTAACCCAAACAACAATCAATTTAACAATCTCATTCCCAAATGACAAACCCTAGATCCCCTTTGATGATTTTCAAAGAAATCCATAATGGATATGATTTTTATGTAATAAAATCTACTACATATCTATCTATAGATGAGGTATTGTAAAGGAGAAAAGAAATCCCTACCTCAAGATTTGAAGCTAAAGATGAAGACCCAACTTGAAACTCTAATGAAATTGCAAAACAATCAATAGAAGTCTTGATCTATGCTTGCTGTTCAACCTTCTTGAAAGATTTAGGGTGAATCTTGGTTAAAAAGAAGAGAAATCAAGAGTTTGGAAGGTTGGGGTTTCGGGTTTGGAAGATGAGGGGAGAAGAGAGGGAGAAAAAGTAGAGTTTTAGAGCCAAAAATTCACTTTATAATGCCTGTTAGCGACGTGGTCGCTCGAGCGAAGGAAGCTTGGCTCAAGAGTACAAAATAAGCTCTCAAAATTTCTGAAACTTGCACAGTTCGCTCGAGCGAATAAAAGCTCGTTCGAGCGAGCATGCTTCCAGCATAGAAACACAAAATTCAAACAGGTATAACTCTCTTGTTTGGACTCCGTTTAGGGTCATTCTTGTGTCCAAATTGAAGCTCTGGAAGTAAGCTTTCCAATGGTTTTAGCCTCACATCAAGATTCAAAGTATGGAGAGAGAAAATGATGAAAGAGTGAAAACTACTCAATAACAATTATTCAAATTTGAAGTTTCTGATTCAATCTCACCCAACCGCTATGGTAACACCTCAACCAAGGCTCAAATATCAACTATGAAGGTTCTCAATCAAGATAATCAAAGAGTCAAATTATAGTTTCATTATAACAGGGAGCACAGAGTGCTACATAATGTGACAAATTTTTTTTTTAATTTTTAAATTAGATGATGTTTTGAAAAAATCATTTTTAAATTTAAAAATAGTAGGGGAAATTAAATTATTATTTTTAAATTTAAAACTATTTTTCTCCCGAACAAAAAATATTTTCAACACTGATTCATAATTATCTAGCCACGTGGAAATCAATTTGAAGTCATGAATTTCTTATGAGTTTTTCGAATAACGAAACTGTTACTTTTGAAATTCATATGTAACACCCCGAAATAATCCAACATAGAAAATACATCAACTCATTTCCAAATCAAATAATTAACCATGGCTCAAGGGATGCCGGAAAGATACATTCACTATGTTTCCTTTATATAGTTCCAAAAGTTATACAAGAGTAATCTCACATGTGATTATACATTCATTGACAAACTAGTACATGAATTTATAGCATGTAAAATCTTTTAATCAAAACGAATAAGGCCCTCAAGGGCTTACAAGTTCCAAGGCAATAGTCCGGTTACACAAAATGGTCTCTCGGACCCATACAATTTAGCCCTTGGCTTTACAAAAATTAACACAAATAAAAGGGCAATCTACTCTTCACCAAAAACACATTCACGCCCTCAGTTTGGCAGAATCACCACATCTTTACCTGCACCAAATCCCATAGGGGTGAGCACAAAGCCCAGTAGAGAATTCTTACAAAGTATATACAGTTTTGCAAACTCAATAAAAATGTAAATGTCAATGCCATGCCATGCCATGCTCCTTTAAAGAAATGTCATTTCATGCTCTTCTTGAAGATTTCCATTTTTCAATAAAAGCTTGCAATCTCAACACATTTCAAAACTTCCAATTTTAATCAATAGGGGCGGTAAATACGACTCAGGCAATCCCTAGGTTGGTGTTTGCAAGTAGGCTCAACAAGCACTACCAATACCCCACTTTACCGGTTGCTAACCGGAAGGGAAGTGGTACCTCATTCGCGCGTGTTTTCGGTCTTTCACCCTGGACACTCAGGCCAACTTATCAATTCATCTTACACCTCATAACCGGACTTACCAAACGTATTTACCCCGCACATATTTCCGTTGTTCTTATTACAATATCCTTTTCTTTTATGAAGTGAATGTTTTTCAAAAATAAATTCACAATGCAAATTAATACCTTTAATGAGCATGCAAATGCAGTGAATCTCCATGCCCCACAACATTCTCCAATTCAAGTAACTTGATACGATATGAAATCAACACATTTCTCATTTCCTCTCTTTAATGTTATTTCACAAAATAACTACTTGCCATAAACCCATGGCAACATCAATTTCTCATCAAGCACAATTAATAACAAGGTAGCCTTGTCAAGACTACATGTAATGTTTTCAACATTAAACCCAAAGACTTATTTTACAATTCTCACATTCTATGGTACACAACCATTCTCTACTTCCCATCAATACATGTCCAAGTGTTTAACAAATATGTAAAAATAACATCCCATTTTTTCATACATCAATTAGATTGTCATTTTGTTAAACATGTAATGAAATTACTCTCATTCCTTCTCTTGACACATGACAAATAAAGGATTTTATAGACATTTTTTCTTATTTTCCAAAATCCCCAAAATTTTAGGGTTTTTCATCAAAGGCAACCCATTCCCCATTCTCTTGAAGTAATCCTACCAAAATCATCTTTCTTGAGTTTTATAGTAGGAAATCCTCATGGAAATAAAAAGTTGAGATTTAAACCCATCTTTCAAAACTCCCTCTCTCTCTTCATTTAGTGAAAAATTAAAATCAACACAACAACCTCATGGAAACTTTAAAATCAACATTCATATAGCAAAACATGTATATATGACTCAAGAAATCCCTACCTCAAGCTTTGATGAAGAGAAGAGAGAAAACCCTAGATTCAAGATGGAAGATCCTCCACCTCTCCTACACCAAGGAAAGCCCTAGCTTTGATCACCAAGAGTAGAGGATGATTATAATCTTAAGCCCAAGAAATCACAAGAAATCAAGGGTTTGGAATGCTAGATGAGGGTTTTTAGAGAGAAGGAGGAGGAAATATGAGGTTTAGAGTGAGAAGGAGAGGCCCCAAATGTGTTACAAATTCGGCCAAAGACATAAAAAAAACAGAGGTTCGGACTGCCAGAGTGCGGCATGTGCGGCGCCCATCCCCGCACGTGCGGCCCTCACCCCCGCACGTGCAGTGAGCTATGCCGCACCTCAGCATGCACATGTCTTTTAGGTAGTGTGCAAAACTCTCAAGTTGAACCCTCCCACACGTGCGGCCTCACTCCCCGCACGTGGGGCTCCTCACCTCGCACGTGTAGCCCTGGCCCAGCAACCCAGAATTTTTTGCTTTGGTCCCCGGGCACTCCGGACTCAACCGCACACCCTTCGGAACAAGTGAGATTCATCACCGAGCAAAACAAGAACAAGGACTTAAATTTTGAGAACAATTTCTGAACGTTTCAAGCCCAATCGAAAATAAAAGAAGGACGAAGAGAAGAAAGAAAGGAAAGAGAAGAAAAGAAAGGCCCGGTCGTCACACATATTTGTGGGTTATTCGGTTAAAGTATTCGATTATTCAGTTTGTGAATATTATATGGAATTCAATGACTTATGGGCTATCAAAATTTTAAAATGCTATATGATTTTTGGATTAGTGAGGGTGTTCAAGTTTTTGTTATAGCTTTTGCTCTACAAATATATTTTTTTAATCTAACATTTGTTATAAAGTATTAAGTATTTTGCAGGATTAAGCTGAATTATGATTTTTGAAATATCTTGAAGTGGCATGAAATTTTTATTTGGATTGAATTATAAAGAATGACCATTTGTTTTTTATGAAATTATTTTGCTATACTTTAAAATTGTAATACCGTATTGGTGTATTTTGTCAATGTGATTTTTATCTACTGCTAATTGCATATGTATGAGATGGTGTTAAATTTAACTATTGCTAGTTGTAGGAATCGAGAAGGTGAATGGTTAAAAAATTTGACGAAATTTAATTTTTGAGAAATCATTTCACATTTGTGAATAATTGTGAGAGGACCTAAATTTTTGGTAGAGGTGATTATTTTTATAATAGTAAATCCATATTTATATAATTGAGCTCTTAGGTATTGTTTTGGATGATATTCAAGTGTGTGACCATCTTCCAAATCTATTTTAAAAGATTGTCTGGATATATTTCATCGAGGGGAAGAAGACTAAGCCCGTACAAATAGAAGAACCATGTATGAGGATACTCAATCTAGAAAACAAAGATTATGTGACCAGGTTCGATGGGAAGAACGAAACATAGTCATAACATATAGTGATTCCGATTTTGACCCGACCCTTTTTATATTTTGGACTCGGGTTTCGTGGTTTTGTATTGTTGTTCATGTCTTTTTTCCTCATTTTCCCATCGAGTTTGAGTTTTGGGGTGTCTTGGATGTGTTTGGAACAGGTTGGTTGCTAGTTGGTTCAAACTGTTGTTGTCCAGAATTTGACCTCTTCGCTCAAGCGAGCTTTGTGAGCTCCCAGTATTTTTGCAGGCCTGTAAAGATATTGGGGAGGTAGTGTTCTTCGGTCGAGCGAGACTTCTTGCACTCAAGCTACAGTCTTCTGTCTGTAAAACTTCTGGGAGTGTGCATTCAGCGCTCAAGTGAAGCTTCTTGCACTTGAGGGAAACAACTTATTATGTCTGGTTGCTCGAGTGAGAACTCTTGCGCTCGAGCGAGCTGTACGTATATTAGTTCGCAGTAGCACCTTTTTACATCATTTTTTCATATCTTTTTCTCTCAAAACCCTAGATCGACCTTCTCTCTCTCTAAAACCCAATTTCTCTCTACAAATACACCTAGATCTAAGGATTTCTCTACCCTACTGTCTTTGATAAAAAGATAGAGCACTCTGGGGGCTCTCTTTTGATCCGAATAAAGCTTGGTTTCGGTATCTTTGAAGTTCCTTCATTTCTTCCTTGGTCTCCTAAGCTTGAGGTAGGGACTTTCTATACTCTTTTATGGTTCTTAACTTAGTTATTTATTGATGTGTAAGAAATGTTGGAATTTGGGATGATTTTGAACAAACCTAGGGTTTTGATTTAAAATGAAAACAGGGGTTTTCAAATGTATGCGGTAAAAAAGGTTATAGAAGTAAGTGTGAGGTTGTATATTGTGGTAAATTTGTTGATTTTGATACTTGGGGTAAATTTTGGAAGAAAATGAGAGTTTTGCCCTAAAATGTCTCAAATAGTTATTTTGTATAAATAAATGAAATTGGTATTGGAAATGTGAAATTGGATGGGTGTTTACATAAATGGTGAAGTTGGATGTGTATTACCTCTTACCTATGGGAATTTTGATAATTTATCAATCAAAGAGATTGTATATCTGTTTAGAAATATCTGTTTTAGGCTATCGGTGGAGGATAGCTATTATTGTTGAAGAAATTGCATGAGGATTAAGTGCATTGAAACTAATCTCTTATCTGTTGTCATTGAATATGGCTATGTCTTTCATACATTGTAAATGTATGATGTTTGGGAGAAGAAAGGGGATGCACTCTATGTTTGGGAGAAGGAAGGGGATAGACTCCATTAAATTAAGTTGGCCTATGTATCCAGGGTAAAAATCCCGAAAACCGTGCGTATATATGGGTGCCGATTCCCGCGGACAAATTTTTTGTAAAATGGCAAATATAAGTGTTTGTATAATGGCTGTGTTTATTAGAGACCCACTGAGTTATATCCTCAGTTTGGTTATCTGAATGAGATGGAAGTGACTCACGAATTGAGATAAAATTGATTGAGATATAAAGCTTGGCATAGTATGGTTTGGTAAAAGAGTTACAACTGGTTATTATGGGTATTGGATATGCATGTTATACTCATATCTTTATTAAGATTCATACATTGTGTTAGATTATTCCTACTAGGCTTTGGCTCACCCTATTTGGGAAAACCATTTTCAGGTGCTGGTGATATGCTTCTGCCAAGGACGTAGCTTGGGATAACTGTGGAGCTGAAGGCTCAGTTTTATTTATTTTTTGTATTCGTTTTGCACAAGCTGAGGGCTTTACTTGTATTGAGCTTTGACTCACTTTTGTGGTACCCAAGCCTTGACTTGGAAAGATGTAAGCCTTCAGGGCATATAATTATCTGTTTAATTTCCTTTTCTTCTTACTGCTTGGTGACACATACTGTAGATTCAGGATGTACTATTTATGAATGTATAACGCATGTGTCTACCATTTGTACTACCAACTTTCATGTAATGAAAGGACATTGGGCTCTGATTTATGTTGTTAATTACATATTGTCTTGATTAGTTTATTGCTTTTTTTTTTTTTTGGAGGGGGGGCGTGACAAATTGGTATCAGAGTGTACCGGGTTTGAATACTTTGGGTATGTGGGAAGTGGGAAGTGGTTATTACCACAATGGGTTTCCCTCGCTTGATAGAGACATTAGAATGTATGGTATGCTATGTGATAACATGCTTATATGATTATATGATTATATGGGTATGAGATTTAGTTTCTAAGATATTGATTGGGTCTATGGGTTTCTAGAAATCCTATTAGAAGAGCACTAGATCACTGTTATTTCTAATTGGAACTCTGGCTATGCAGCAGGACAGTCATTATCTAAGAAAGAAATTCGTATGTATTTATGTGAATACGTGCTTACGTGGAGTGAATTACGATTGTTCACTGTATTAGGACGTGAGTGAGTTAGCTTTGATCACTGCTGTTTCTAATTGGAACGCTGGCTATGCCGCAGGACGGTCATTATCTAGGAAAGAAATTCGTATGTATTTATGTGAATACGTGCTTACGTGGAGTGAATTACTGTTGTCCACCATATTAGGACGTGAGTGAGTTAGCTTCGGCACATTTGTAAATGTGTTAATCTCTTTGTTACCTTTATTAGGATGTCAGGACATAGTGGTGGTAGACCTAGGAGGCATGAGGTGCCTACACGGCTCGAGCGCAAAAAAGATCGTTTGAGCGAAGAATGCTACCTCCCAATATCTCTGCAAGCCTGCAAAAGTATTGAGAGTTTCCAAAGAAGCCAAAATCTGGCAATGATAGTTCTGCAAACAAGCTACCAACCTGTTCCAAATGCAACTAAGACACTCCAATAACTAAACTCAATGAGAAATAAAGAGAAATAAGACATGAACAACTATATAAGACAATGAAACCCGAATTCAGATTATCAAATGAGTCCGGTCTAAACCAGAATCGCTATAAGCATGCTTTCTAAGTAAGAGATGAGAAAACATCTACCTTTACTTGAAGCTTTCAAACAATTTTTTTTTTTTTTTTTTTTTTGTGTGTGTTGTTGTTGTTGTTGAGGAAATGAAGTAGGAAAGGGAGAGATGTTCCAAGAACAAGCTTTGTGTTTTAACTTTGACCTTCAAAACACACTAAAAACCACTTCCAAGTCTTCTAATCACTCCTTAAAGTAAGGTTCTAAGGCTAAAAGCACAAACACACTCACATTGACAAACAAGGATCAAGCCAAGGGTTTTGTATGAGAATTCTAGAGAGAAAAGGGAGTGAAATTTAGAGAGACAAGAGAGAGTGAGAGAAAGCCACGTTTTTGGGGATGAAGTGGCTGAAATGAGGGCGTCTCCCTCTCTAACTCAACCCCCAACAACCCTAAACTAACCATAGGTTAACCCCTAACCAAAGTTATAACTAATGGCTAAGATTGAATCTTGAAAACCCCTCAAATCCTCACCCTAGATTCAAAATCAGATTTTTCATGAAATTCATGGGGTCAGCTAATAATAATAAGACACACATATTTAACACATAAATAAAATTTTCTACGACTGGAGAGCCATTTATCAAATTTCAAATTGGATTAGGCTCACGTGCGCGCAAAACGAGGCCATTGATGCATTGGGATTCCCCATTCACTAAGATATCTCTAAATTAATTAGTAATATTGCACAAGCATGAGGACATCTAACACCAGATTTAGTGGGTCCATGTCTCGAATCTCGTGCTTGAGTGCACGCAAAATGAGGCACATAAATGCGCAGAAAATTAATAAACAAGTTCTAAACTAAAATGATTAGGGAAGCTCATGGACTTAATTACAATTAATTAAACTTAATTAGAACTCAATTATATTAAATTAAAGTTCATATTTTTCCTCATCGTTACAATAAAGGTTATTGCTTATAGCATCAAGATGATGCAAAAAAAAAAAAAAAACTAAAAGAGCCCCGAAAATGAGAAAGACTACCTAACCAATCAAATCATCCAGGAAATCCAAAAAATAAATAAATAAATAAAATCCAAATCCACCCTCTCTATAACCCAGCTATACAAAACTACAAAAAACCTATTCTCTGACCACAAGACAGATTGAGCCACCCCCTGAAAAATACGGTGATTATATTCTAACCAAACCAACCGCATTAAACACAATGGGGCCATGGCTCAAGCCTTTCGCTGCCTCCCAATCTGACCCTCTCCCCAACTACAGAGGACCGCTTTCACCCCCCTTTGGTAAGCACAAGTGACTCTAGAAGTAGAGAAGATAAGCACCCACAAATAATAAGCCACATGGCAATGGATAAGTAAGTGATTCACAGACTTCGCATTACCATAACATATATAACACCAGCTTACTAGAATATGACGATGGCGAACAAAATTATCAATAGTTATAATTTGATCAAAAGCTGCCGTCCATACGAAAAACGCCACCTTAGATGAAACATCTATAACCCAAACACGATGCCAAGGAAACTCCCCATTCACACCACTAGACAAAGTCCAGTAGAACAACGAAATAGAGAAAACACCTTTGCTCCTGACACCTCCCCACTCCCCACACACACCAAGACTTCCTCCCTTACTCTGCACACCCCGTAATAATCATTCAACATCCAACATGTATAAAAATAACTAAGAAAAGGAGATAAAAAAACTAGTTGGGATGTTCCTTGAAAAAAAGTAACTAAATAAAGGGACACGAGTCCCCTCTGTGTCCCCATCTCTAACATCGCTATGACACATATTTTGGAGTGTTGGTGCTTCATAGGGTACTAGTTGTGGTGCACATGCATTGCACCATTTTTTCATCTCGATGAATTTTATAATTTCATATTGACTTTTAAGTGTAAAATTTCTATATATAATAGATTTTTCTTTTGGATATGAAACAAAAAAAATCAAAATAATACAATATTGACATACAAAAAATCAAAACAAAGAGATAGAGAGCATGAAAGTAGCCTATGAAATTTGGAGAGGCACCATGACTATCTTAAAATTTCATGCCTCATTTCATACAAGTTTGAATGAATTCATACAACTCTAAGATTCAACTCAGAATATTCATAATGGTTGAATTCACAATGAATAATTACAGCAGACCGAATGTCAAGTTTTATTGGATGCCCATAATTTAAAGAAAATAGTAATATAATATGTATACAACACTGTGGAAAGAGAGAAAATTAAGAAGAAAAAGAACTATCGCTTCTGTGTCTTCAAATTGTAGAGAGAGTTTGTTTTTATAGGATAAGACTCTTTATGCTTTTGTAATTGATCCATTGGTTCGGTTTGAATTCAAAACTTTTTAAATTTAAATTTAAATAGACACATATTCAATTTAAAATAGTGTCTGTTAATCAAATAACGTTTGATTTGAAACTTCAACAGCAAATTTAAAGTTTTATTTTTATTTTTTTTATAAATTGTAAATGATTATATTTGTAATTTATATTTTTATATAGAAATTAAAAAAAAAAACCATGTTTAAATGAACATGAATAAAAGTTTAGCATCACATTATATTGTATTTTATATTTATATATTTTGAATTTTTAAGAAAAAATAATTATTGGTGGTTATTTGGCAGTGGTGGAAATGTGGTGGCAGTGCCAAAGCAAACATGGTGGTGGTAATGAAATAGTGATAGTACCTTTGGGGGAAATTATTCAATACTCCCGGAGCACCACGTGTCCATACTCCAAACCAATCACCAATTAGTTAGCCCCATGTTGTCCCCCTATTTCCAACATAAATCGTGGGCCCTTGTGTCTCTCCACCAATCAAAACCTTATGGAGCACCACGTGTCCATACTCCGGGAGTACTGAATAATCACCCGTATCTTTGGTGACAATGGCATTGGTGGTGGAGATAATGGTTGGCTTAATAATAGTGGTGGTGGTTGTGGCGGGTGTGGTTATGTCATAATGGTACACTTTGGCAGTAGTACATAAGTAACTATAAATTTAGTGAATATTAAATAAGAATGTTGCTAGTTTAAATTTTTTTAACCAAGATTTTATGATTCAATTAAAATATTAAATGATAAGAGTTATAATTATTAAATAGACTTAATTGATTTTAATGGGTTAGAAACATAAACAAATTTTAAATTTTATTTATTTATTTATATGTTATTACAATGATGCCGAAGTAATTACAACGGTAATGAAAATCAAATACAACATATAATAAATACAAATAAACTCTCAAAGTTGGAAAGCCAAAAAAAAAAAAAAAGGGAAAAAGTTTAAAAAATTAAAAAATCTAGTATATATTCGATTCACCAAATACATTTTTGTGTTTAAATAAAAAATGAAATCACAACTAAATAGGCACAAACAGGAGAGTTAGTTAGATCCAAATAATCCAGACCATTCACTTCTTTTAATTGTTTTTTAGGAAAATCTTTAATAAATACGCATACCAAATATATTTTTGAATTTTTTCATGCTAAAAATAAATATAAATATATATAATATTCTCTATCAATCAAAAATAATAAATTGTAAACATTGCAAATTGCATTCATGTAGTTTGCGTTTTCCGTGAAAATAATTTTTACAAATTCAAAAATCACATTTTGATGTGTTCTAATAAGTTGGTTATTTTTAGAAAAAATCTATTATATATTTGATTCAGCAAATACATTTTTGTATTCAAATAAAAACTAAAACTAAAACTAAAAATAAAAAATGAAATCACAACTAAATAGGCACAAACAGTAGATTTAGTTAGATTCAAACAATCCAGACCATTCACTTCTTTTAATTGTTCTTTAGGAAAATCTTTAATAAATGTGTACCAAATATACTTTCGAATTTTTTAATACTAAAAATAAATATAAATATATTTAATATTTTTTGGAAATAAAAAATAATAAGTTGTAAACATTGCAAAACGACATTCATGTAGTTTGTGATTTCCATGAAAATAATTTTTACAAATTTAAAAATTACATTTTGATGTTTTCTAATAAGTTGGTTATTTTTAGAAAATTTTCTCTAAATCAAAATTTAAAAAAAAAAAATCGGAAAATAAATTTATTTGTCTTTAGAAAAATGAAAACAAAAAATGAAATCACAATAAATAAGCACAAACTGTGGATATTTTTTTTTTATCGACAAAAGTCAGTTGTTAGTTATTAGATTAACATCTATAAAAGTTAACCTTCCTACCCTTGCAACCAAGTGATTTCCTCCTTATTCAACTTCCCCTTAGGGAGAATTGAATCCATGACTTCTCTCTTAAGACTAAGCCCTTAAAAA
Organism: Camellia sinensis; assembly: GCF_055761805.1. Lineage (NCBI taxonomy): Eukaryota > Viridiplantae > Streptophyta > Magnoliopsida > Ericales > Theaceae > Camellia > Camellia sinensis. The sequence continues at coordinate 71,634,123 of NC_138972.1, forward strand.
AGTCATGGTGGCCCAACTAAGTTAGTCCTTGGTGGTTAAATCCAAACAATCCATGATATGCACTGTTTGTAGTTGTTCTTTAGGAAAATCATTAATTTGTATGTTTAGGAGAATTGATGAAGTTTGCTTATGATGGTTTAGAATATATTCGTTGTTATTCTTGATTATAGATATCAAAATGACTTTATTTCTAAAATATAATTCGGCCTCATATGTAAAAGCAGTACTTCTTGTCTCTTTCTGTATTCTGTTTGTGATATATTTTCTTTTCTAATGTTTTCTTTTAATTATTATACTATGGTGTTCGTCTTTTATAAATTCAACAATGTTTTATTTATTATAAATTGTTTATCCAACATCAACTCTTGAAAATTTCACACTTGTTAACAGAAAATGCTAGGCATCATGAAAAATGCTTCATGAAAATGATCATGAACAAATCTCGATCGTTGGACTTGTCCAACTAGAATGACATTTTCAGAATATGTCACTTCAAAGGCTGAATTTGTGGTTCATTCGAGTAATGTGGTGCGGGAAATACTAATTTAAGGAATGTGTTACATGATGTCTATTGTGGAAATCTTAGAATACGTCATTTATTTTCTGTCTCAATTTTTGCTACTTACTTCGAATGTTTCCTTTTTTCTTGTTGGTAATATATTTCTTTTTGATAATTAATTATCTCTAAATGTTAATAATACAAGCATTAATTTAGAAAATCCAGTTATTGATGTCATCACTCCCATTTCCCCTCATTGGTTATACATCATCTTCTCATGGTTCCAAAGATGTTTTATTGTGTGAATGCGTTCTAGTTACTGGTTACTTAAGATTGGAATGCTAGGTTAAATTGGTCCCATCTGCAGTAATTCTTGATAGACTGCATAACAAAATTTAGATTTGTTTTCACCAGTAAGTGAAATGTCGTTGAATTTTGACTCTTTAGTTCCCTCCCTCTTTCTCTCTTTTAGGGATGAGCATGGTCTGAATTGGGCCAGATTAGGGTAAAACCAAGTCCAATTCGTTAGTCACGTTTTTTGAAAAATTAGAACTAATCTAATCCGTTTAAATTGTGGAATCAATCCGAACTAATCCATTTAAATACGGATTGGATCGGTTTAGGACTACAGATTCACATAATTAAATAACAAAAAAAAAAGAAAGAAACATTTTAATTTCATAAAAACATAAACATAGCATCATATTGGTTCCATAATACAACATATCTTTCGTCAATAGTGACATATTATTTTAGAATTTAAACAACCATAAGAAAACTGGTTCCATTATAAGTATTTAGGTCATTACAAATTAAAACTAAAAACTAACAAACAAAAGCAATAAAAAAAAGATATTATGCGGGTTTAGGTTTGGGTTTAGGTTTTATATGGAATAAGAAAAGATACTATGTGGGAGAGTGTATAATATAAATATAGGCTATTTGTATATAGTTCGGATCGGTTCCAATTTGAAACTGTGAGGTTCAATCCTGAACCAATCCGTGGACTACGAAATTTTGATTTTTCAATCTAGAATTGAACCACGAATTCAAAAAGCCAATCTAAACCTATCAGATTGGACCGAATCAGATCGGATTACGGCTATTACAAATTCCTTACTTAGCCCTACTCTTTCTGATACTTTACATTACATGGACTTAGGTACGAGTGTCAGTTGCCGGTATGTATCTAAAGGTTAAATTCGGCAAATCTCTAAATGAGGAAACGACCATGTGTATACGGCTGAATATAGATATGTCAAAAAAAATATTATATATTTTTCTAATAAAGTTACAATAATTTATGGCTTAAAATGATTACATATTTTTATGATAATGCTACACATTTGTAGTTAAAAAATATTGAATAAAAAAAATATTTAACATTATTAAAAAAAAGGTCATTTTATTGATAAATCTTATTTAGAAGTGTTCTAACCCAAGAAGTTCATGAAGAAATTTTTTAACCCACTTAATCCCATGTATTTATACTTTTATTCCATAAAGTCCTTTTTCTTGATTTATATTATTTTCTTAGACTCTTATACCCTTATATTTAATATTGATATTTAATGTTGATATTTAATGTTGGGGGAGGAGAGAGAAGGAAATTGATCAAGGTATAAAAAATTTCATATACAAATTAATAATATTGATGTTATTATTTTATATTATTATATAATGTGAATATATTTTTAATTGACAACACATCAAAAATACATTAAAAATAATGTGAACATTCTCTCTCATCTAATGTGAATATATTTTTAATTAACAACACATTAAAAATGATGTGAACATTCTCTCTCATCTAATGTGAACGTTCACAACACCTTTCCGAAAAATTCTCTTATCTAATGTAGTGATGTGAACATTCACAACATGTGAACCTTCTTATTTTTAATTGACAACACATTAAAATAACGTTCATTATATTTTTAATTAACAACACATTCTTAATCACAACATGTAGTGATATAAATATTCACAACATGTGAACATTCTCTTTCATCTAACATAGTGATGTGAACGTTCACATTCGTATGTTTTAATATGAATATTCACATCATATAATTAACAGCACAATGACAAAAATTCATTTCAAATTAATGTGAATATAACGATGTGAATATTCATTTCAATTACATGATGTGAATATTCACATCATGTACTTGACAACACAATGACAAAAATTCATTTCAAATTAATATGTATATAATGATAGTCAACATCTTAATGCATGAGAACTACCAAAACATAATGACAATCAACATTAAATAGTGGTAGGAGAGATTGAGGGTGTTTTGGTCTTCTTACCTTAAATAGGACCTAATAGAATAGTCAAAAACAATATGAGTTAAATGGAATAAAACTCTTAGAAAGAAGATTTATCAAAAAAAAAAAAACTCTCTTAAAAAAATGAGTAATTTATTTTTCATGGATATTAGTTAAATTCCATCTCCTTAATTAGTATTAGGCCAAAACATGTGAAGCTCATGTAAAAGCCAGCCAGCCCAATAGCATTATTTATTACAAGGCCCATTTTATTAACAGAGCAAAGTGGATCCTAAATAAGCCCAAATGCAGCAAACGCTTTAATCAGCCATCAAACGAAGATGATTACAGAAGACGGAGATGACGAACGGCGACGATGATGAGGTCTCCTGGTGATTGGGTTTAATTTATCTATTTTTGTGGTTTGTTCAGAGTTTCAAAGATGGCGTCTCTTTTGTCTTGCTTTTGGTTTTGTTTTATTGCTGTTGGCACCAGTGGCCAGCAGCAGTTCAATGGCTATTGGAGTTTTTCTTGTCATTATTATCCTTCTTTTTCAGGTATTTGGATTTGATGTGCATTATATAGTCGTCTCTTTTTTTTTTTAAAGAAAAAAAAAATCTGTTGCCTTTTATGTTGCTCTGTATTCTCATGTGGTGCCTACTATTCTTTGTAAGGTTTCAACTTCTATCACATAACAAAAATCAATGTTGTTGGCCTGTTTAGTTGTACAGAAATCTTGAAATGTTTTCAACATGAAACCTTTGCAACCTTTGACAAAAATCTGGTTGTAGAAAATACAGGCATTCACTGGTAATATTGGCGATATCATCCATAACAACCAAAAAACGTTATAACCTCTGTGGATTTTATATTTTCATGGTCTCTCCAAAGGAGAAGAACTGATAAGAAATAAAAATAGGGCTTAGATTTTTGTCCTTCTCCAGCTTTAGAATTAAATGATGAAGAGGATGGAAAAGTCTTCTTGTCTTTTTATTGCATAATTTAGAGCGGCACTTCTTGAAGATACAATGAGTAATAGTTGTTTAACTTTGACCAATTAATATTCCTGTAAGGAGGGATCTCATCTGGGTCCGTGGTGCCAAAAAGAAGAGAGGAAGGTCAATAGTGGCATAGGATGGGAATTATCAAAAACAAATTACATGATTGCTTCAGACTTAATTAAGAATATGGATTGGAATAGAGTGGATGGGAGAAAACAAATTCATGTACCTGAAGCCAGTTATTTGGGGCTAAGTGATGTAGAACAACCGGAAAAGAAGAATAGTAATAGCGAAGACAGAGAATAAACCACACAGAAAACAAAACAAACCTTAAAATACTCAAATACAACTCTCAATTTTCAATTATCATTCAACGCTGAATAATCCTCCTACATAAAGGCCTAGTTACCCTTCTTATGAGAGGAAAACTTAGCATTATGACTTGTGTTAGATTCATTATTCTTCAATTGAGTTTTTATTGCTGGCTGAATTGTTGGTGATGGGGAATATATTTGATTCTTCTTATTAGTTTGATTTGGTGTAATGAATTTCCGGATTTGATTTGGATATTGATTATTGAATAAATTTGATTTTGCTTTGGAACTGTTTCCATTTTCTCTCCTCTCTTCATACTCTTCTTACTTCTCTTCTCTTCCTCTTTCTCCTCCTTTGTCGTTCTTCTAGTGCTACATCTGTTGGAGCATGGGTTTACTATCATTTTGTATGCAAGTGCTATAATTTTATAAAACATTTTACTTCCTAGTTTCGTATGCTGCTTCTGAATTTATGGATGAAATATCTCATTGGTCTGCTGCTGAAATTGGTTTAGGGGATGAAATTATTACCAACTGGGAGGAAAAATGTCTTCTACCTCACTTTATATGGATTGGTGGTAAGTGCTTTTTTGCTTTAAGGATCTTTGTTTTTTTTTTTTTTTTTTTTTTTTTTTTTTGGTTGTTTAATATCTTATGGAATTGACTTGCGTTGATGTTAGCTCGGAACTGGTTCCTTCTTGTTACATCACTTTTCAATGTTGGTCAATTCAATTCTTGTTAGTTAGTAGTATAATAAATAGATTAACTGTTTGTTAAATAACTTAGTAGTTTTAGTATATAAATAGGTGATATAATACCCATTGTACTTAGTTTTGAAATAAAAAATATATATTGTGATTGGCGCAGAGCTTATTTTCTATCACTAGCCCTTGGGGTTTTACCCCTAATTGGGGCATTTGTCTTCTCTTTCTCAATTTGATCTTGATTTGGCATTTGGATTTCATTATTTTGTATTAGAGCATAAGTTCTTGTACTTCATTGTTTCTAATTGTACATACAACTCGTCAATTGGAAAGGAGCTCATCAATTAGAAAGGAGCAACATACTTGACTCTGGATCTAAAGCCTAATTCTTGGGTGTGAACCCCAGATTATCTCACTAGAAGTTGCTATCACAAGTGTGATCGATTTGATCCGAAGCCATAGAATTGACATCACAATCAAGAGTTGACCCGAGATTTGGTAGTTGTGACTTGCGTTTGGACCATTCGCGCTGGTGATTCAACGTTGCAGCAAGATTTCGAAGCCTTCGTTCAAGTTCAGATCTCAGTTTGAAGCCCTTCATTTGTTTGAATATGTTAGGAAACCAGGGAATAACTGAAGTCGAAGTGGAAATTGCCATCTGACCAGATTGCTTTGTCGACTCCATTGGATGAAAGAGGGATTTTTTTTTTGTTCAGCTGTTCTGGGTCGCATCTGGTTCGAAGTTCAAACCTAGAATCTCTCTAAAGTCGAAGTTGAAGACCCATCGCGATTTGAAGACCCATTGCAAACTCGAAGTTGCTATTGTTCATCGCGATTGCAACCTAGCTCTTTGATTCGAGTTTGTGTTCATTGGAGTTCTTGAAACCTCTTATTGAGTCAAGTTTTCAAACTTCGAATTCGACATGGTCTTGCGATTTCAGTTTGGCCTTGCTACCTGATTTCAAGACGAGATTTGATCTGGGTTTGGTCCTTCGACTCTAGTTCGTCGTTGAATAAGGTATCACAAGTCTTCGTGAACCAACTCCCTTAGACTCCCTATACCACTTCGATTATACGTCTTGGGTTCGAAGTTGTGAGTCGATTTCGACAATCAATTGCAAGTTGCTATTCAACCCTCTACAACGAGTTGATGTTAGGAGTAGTGAACTTGTCTTCTTTTGAAGTTGCGACGGCAGATAACCAAAAAAATCAACTTAAAGATTTGATCTCATAGTTCAGAAGTGATTCAAAATCTGACCTAGTTCTGTTTTTCGAGTTGATCGACATGACTCAATTCAATTTTGGTATGTTTGACTTAGTTTTCTTCTTAATTGGAACTGTCCTAAATCAATTCGCGATGTGGCTATCTTATTCTTGATTCCTGTTCTTGGATTGGATCTTGATTATTTGATGCTACATATTGCTGTGAATGGATATTGTATTGAGTTGTCCTCAATTGTGAAATTGGGTTTGAAACTGTGATCTCTGTAATCGGCATATCTAGACTGTTTGTGGGTCATATTGGGTTGTTTGGTTATGGCTAATCGGGATCGAGGTCATCGAAATGGCCGTGTTAGAGCTTATGTTCTGACTTTGGGTAAAGAAACCGAGATGAAGTTCTCAATGGGAAGGGACACTGATGCTAATCCAAATCAAAATTCATTATCAAAAAGATGAGTTGAAGCAATGAGTGGACGACTTGTCACAACGCAAGCTTCCATTGAAATTTTTGACAGCTTAAAAGAAATTATTTGAAGTTTATCATTAGGACTCTTTCATACCTCTTTACCTAGTTGTTTTAAGTTGAGTAGGCTGCTTCTTGTGTGCTCAGTTCACATTTGTGCCAAGGGAGGAAAGAAAGAAGTCGTGTGATGCCGAATTCCAGCTCGTGATCAACTACTCTCATGGTTTTGCCTAGTGGATATATCGTCCATCCTATCATTGTGTCAATCTTCTCAATTTTGCTTTGGAAGATGTCATTTGCCAACCATTGGTCTCATTCTGACAAAATGAGTACTCTTCTGCACGAGTATGCAGGTTAGAGGTGAAGGGGTTTGGAAATGGGGGTCTATCCGAGTTTTTTAGCGAGAGGATATGAACACACTGGTAGGTCGTTTTGCACACCAAAAATAAATCCTTACTAAGACCTTAATTCAATAGAATAGTGGTTAGTTCGGGTATCGATCCACAGAGACTAAAAGGCTAAGTTGTTTAAATTTCAAATTAATTCTTAAATCAATTCAAAAGTAAAAAAGAAGAATTTTGTATGAGCTTAATTAAATTAAACAAATAAATATAATTAAACTAGTATCAATCAAATAGAAGAGACTCAGGGTTTCGAATCCACCAGAACCCTGTAATCAATGAACCGTAACAGTTTACAGATTTATTATTCAACTCAACTATGATTCGTTAATGACAAGAAGTCCCAACAGTATTGTCTAGAGGATAATTGGCAGTTTAACAATTAGCATAGACAATCTAGTACTAGCATGAATCGTCTCTCCTAGCATAGACTATCTTAACTGAATAAAAGCAAATCAATGAAAACAGTTGTATAAGTATGCAATTAGAGTCACAGAGATTAAGCACATGTGCTAGATAATAAGATTCAAAAACAAAGTAATAATTTAGAAAAGCCTTAATCTTATACGACTATTGAATCAATAATAAAAACCCTAGACATGTTTGACATTGAAATGTTAGGATTAGTTTTATAGATGGTGGCCCTCGCCGGAGAGCAGGGTGGTGGCCCTCGCCGGAGAATTCTATTCTTAGGGGGTCATTCTTTTGAACTCGAAGAGATTGAGGAGGATCGGATTGGACGGCGCCGGTTGTTCATTGTGGAGCGCGGGCAAGGTCTTCGGAGGCTACTCATCCTGGTGGGTTTTGAAGTGGTTTGGTTTGTCACGACACGAAGCTCTGTAAGGCGTCCCCGATGTTGGCCGTTTGGCCTATCTAGGAAGACTTATTGGGGGATATAGGACAGTGGCAGTTTGGGTTCAAGGTGTTGGCACATAAATTTTAAACCAAATTTATGTTGAAATTTCAAATACAGTCAATGACACACATAGAGCCTACAATAAGATTGTTGTAGGCAATCACTTCCCAAAATGATTAACTTGCTCCGTTGAAGTGTATAAATAAAACAACGTCGTCTCTTAACGACGTTATTCAAGATGCTCAAATAACACGTGGAGCCTACGAAAGATGACACCTGTAGAGCCTACAGCAAGGACACCACACAGGATGAAATCCCAAAGATCAATCCGGTTAATCAGATATATGATTAATCAGATAGCGCTATTATTCAAAATTCAAATAGGCGCTATCATTCAATTTGAAATTCAAAATGAAGATGAAACGTTCCTATCACCTGATGGCTCTCCATAAATATGAGGACCATCACACAAGACGGGGGGGAGCAGAAAAATCACTAGTGGAAAAAAAGAGAGAGAGAGAAAGAAATTGAGAGCTAAACAAATCGTTACAAGAAAGAAGAAGAGCAGCCTAGAGAACTCAAGAGCCTACGCTAATGGCGATGAATAGGTAAATGGTTCCAAACCCAAACTGTATTTTGTATTCGAGGGTTCAAAACCCATAACAATCTCAATAAAATATTTCTTTTTTTAAAATTGTCTTTTGTTGTTTATTTTGTTCTTCATTAATCGGAGGTTTCATTTGTATAAAATGTGTAATTAACGATCTGAAATACAGATCGGAAATAAGAACCAGCTATTCAAATAATCAACACTGTTTAGTCCAAAAACTAAACTGTGGACATTTGTAACATAAATTTTGAAATGTGTTGAAACACTTAATGTTTTAAAATTTGTGTCTACAAATTCTGGCACGCCCAGTGGGACTTATTTCTCCTCCCATCTTTTGAAGAACAAAAAAAAAAAAAAATAATATATATATATAGTTGAAACTTACTGACGTATTCTTTTGTTGTAGGAATGCTGAAGCAACTGTTAGGAGACAAACCTACACTCCAGTGGTTCTGAAATCACCAAGGTTGGAGATAACACCCATCACCCAAGGGGCTCCGGAGCGAATGCTCTTGGCTGTCCCAAAGGTAGAGCCAACGAAATCCTAGAAAGATGCACTTCTTTCCCCTGCCACCCAAGGGGCTCCGGAGTGAAAGCTCTTGGCTGTCCCGAAGGTAACTGGTGTGAAGAAGAAAGTCACACTTCTCCAGAAAGCTGAAAGTTTGAGAAAGATTACTGAAGATTATGTGAAAGCGTCAAAGCAGTACGCAATTGTGAGGGCCACAGCCCGAACGAAGAACTTTCTAATTCAGGCAAAGGAGGCTAATCAGTTTGCAACTACGACTTTTGTTGCAGCTTCAACGGGGGCAACAAAAAATGTTGTGGCCCAACTACTCAAAAGGGTAGAAGACTTCATTAAAATGGTGGAGTCTGCCCAGAAGAAAGCTTCTGTTGAAAACATGGCCATCATTAGGGCCATTGGGAGGAGGGTAATGACCCAAACTCCTGTTGATGGAAAAAAGGCCCCTGTTGTTGAAAAAACAGTTGTTGCCTACGAACCGATAGTTCTGTTCAGAGCACAAAATCTGTCAAACCAAATCTCAGTCAACTCTCAGGAGCCAAAGGAACACTCGTTGGCTCGACAAGGTTTGAATAAGGAACACCCGTTGGCTCGACAGGGTTCAAATAAGGAACACCCGTTGGCCCAACAGAATAAGGAACACTCGTTGGCTCGACAGGGTTCGAATAAGAAACACCCGTTGGCCCGACAGAATAAAGAACACCCGTTGGCCCGACAGAACAAGGAACATCTGTTGGCCCAACGGGATTTGAATCAACATCAATTAGTCCGCTCTAAAAATGTAGGGACTGTTTTGAAAATTCATGAGGAATTTGCAAAAACGCAAACGGTTCCTTCTATGCCCCTAGGGGCTCGACTTGATATGTTAGCCAGTCCAGTTTCGAAAAGACAAAGGCGAAGAAGAAATAAGGCCTTAAAGAAACTGGAACTAAGAATAGTGGCAACAAATGTTATAGGAGCTGTTGAAAGGGCTCTCTCGAAAGATGAACCCCAAAAACAAATTGAAAGTCCTGTCTTTGTTGGAAAATCTAAGGTGGAGGAGGGTAAGCAACCCTTGGGAAATATTTCTACTTTGGTTGAACTATCTATGGAGGGAATAAGAAAAGGGCCTGTGACAAGGTCCATAACCCGTCAGGCTCAAAACAAAGCATCGCAGTCAGATGCTTCAAATATGAATAATGTTGTGGGGATTGATAATCCTTTATACGAACAAGATGATTCTATCTCGTTTGTTTCAACGAATATTGGAAACAATGAATTGAAAAATATCAACAAAGTAGCAGTTATGATGACTGAGGTTGAGAAAGAAGATGAAAATTCGCAGGCCCAACAAGACCAAGGTCTCAAGGAAAAAGTGGTGGCCCTACAAGAACAACTCGAGAGAAAAGAACGGGAAATGGCTGCTATGTTGGAGCAAATGCAACAGCTGCAGGCCCAAATGATAGGACCAGGAAGTGCATCCAAACAAATGGCACAACCTGTTGTGGGGACATCTGTAGGCATACAAAGTACACTAGCCCCAGGGGGCAATGGTCCTTGTTACTCTGATCTAACCAGTGGTGGTATGAATCCATTGCTCATGGCCATGATTGATGATATGGTGAGGAGACAAGTAAAGAAAGTCAAAGAAAAAGATGATGAGAACTTTCGAATAATTACAAAACCTTACCCAGCATGGGTAGATGCTGTTCCATTCCCTTCTGGTTTTTCCCAACCAGATTTCAAAATGTTTGATGGAACAGGAGATCCAAGACAACATGTGGCTCATTTTCTTTCAAGGTCCGGGCCAATAGCCCAGAATGAGGCCCTGTGTCTGCAGCTATTTGTTCAATCACTTGAAAGTTCTGCGTTTACTTGGTATGCTAACCTTCCTGAGGGATCAATCCTAAATTGGGATTCCATGGTGAAGGAGTTCCTTAAACAGTTCTGCAACACACAAAGGTGAGTTGGAGTACCAGAATTGATTGAGACCAAGCAACATGACAATGAGTCTGTTACAGATTTCATTGCAAGATGGCGCGCTTTGACATTTGCTTGTCCTCAAAAGTTTACACAATTAGAGTTAATTCGGATGTGCCTTAACAACTTCCGACATGAGCTCTCTATGGCTCTTATGGCTCAAACTTTTGAAGGATTCAATGATCTATGCACTAAAGCTCATGATATGGAGCTGCATCTAGCTAAACGAAGGAGGCCTAGGGCCGTTGAAAGGGTTGAGTCCTTGACTGCAGCTACAATCGAAACCAGAAAGAAGGGTCCCGTTGTAGTAGGGGCTAAAAAGCCTAAGGAATTTAAAAAGGTAACTATGAAAGAGAGGTTGGAGAAGAAGTATTCTTTCATGGATGATCTGGTCGAAGACCTATTTGAAGATCTGTTGGAGCAAAAGTTGATTGCTCTCCCTGAGGTGAAAAGACTACATGAGGTAGGAAAGACCAATGATCCAAAGTATTGCCCCTACCATCGTTTGATTAGCCATCCGATAAAAGAGTGCTTTGTTTTGAAAGATAAAATTCAAGAACTTTTGGACTCTAAAATTATCGAACTCCCTCCTCAAGAGAAAGCATCTGCTAACCCAATCACTATTAACAATGATAATGAAGGTGAATGGGTTGTTTATCAGTCAAAAAGCATGAAGAAAAAACAAAATGCCACAGTGAAAGCTAGAAGTGTGGTTGATTCAACAATACAAGGGCCAAAAGTTTCCAAAAAGCAAAAACCAAAAGTTTCTAGGAAACAGAAAAAAGCCAAAGTAAGTAAGAGACAAGGAAAGAAGAACCCAAAGAAGGAAAAAGGGGAGAAATTGGTCCCTGATGAGCAGTTAGAGCAAGGTCCCCTTGTCCCAGTCACATTGGAGGAATTTCTACCTTCAAAATTTCAATCAGTGGAGTTGCAGACATACTTTGATAAAAGAAGGGAAGAAAAGTTTATTTTGGCCCCTTGCCTAACCATCATTGTTTTGAGTGATGACGAGGAAGATGAGGGTGAAGTTGGTTCAAAAGTTAGGGAAGGAGATTGCATTACATCTCCTATCTGTATACCTGACTCACCAGAGTATACACCAACTTCTCCAGAATACACACCAGCCTCTCCAGAATATACACCAACTTCTCCAGAGTATACACCAGAAGCCTTTTCTCCAGAGTATTCGCCAGTACCACCAATGTACTATCAAAGCACTCTAGAATATGTAAGGGGAACAGAACAAAGAGACACTGGGTGTAGGTCCGACTCTGAGCTTGTAAAAAAGGCGAAAAAACGACTACACTTCAAGGATGATGAGGTGAATGGCAGGTGTAAGTCGGATGATGAAGTATGGAAGCATTCAAATAAACAAGCAAAGTCATCTCAAGTTGAGGATCCTAATGAAGATTGAGAACTTTACTTTTCCCCTGATGATTCACCATACACATCCCCAGCTAAGACATACGATGGAGAAAGTGTATCAAGTGACCACTTTGACTTTCCTTGTAATGTCATCACTGTGGACGTAAATTTTGAAGAGCGAGAAATACATATCATTCGCAATCCAGGTGATAATGAGAAAGCAAAAATTGAAGCTAGAAGGGAAACGGAACATCAGGCGAAAGTAACTGTCTCTTTGAAAGATGAGGGTTTTGAAGCCCATCAAAATTTGAGTATTGAAAGAAATCAAATTTCTGGACACCCTTTCCCTAATTGGGTCGAATGGGTTCAGTTTCCACGAGGATATGCAGTACCTCGTTTTCCTTTATATAATGGGACAGGTTGTCCAAGGCGCCATTTGGTTCGTTGCCTTGCACAATGTGGAAACACAGTAAAAAGCCAGGCATTACTTCTACGGCAGTTCGTTCTTTCTTTGGAAGGATGGGCAGCGGATTGGTACTTCAGCCTGCCACCTAATTCAATCCCAGATTGGGACACCATGGCTGATCGATTCTATAGGACATTTTATAAACCATGCCCAATAGAAATTGAGATGTCAGAACATTTGGATGACGAAGGTACATCTTCTCAAACATATGATTTCATAGAAGGCACAATTGAGAAGATTGAAACTGCCCTTGACCTTCGAGAGATGGGCACTTATCGCCTAAGGGATTTGTTCCCTGTATGGGTAGAGCAAACACCATTTCCTGAAGGATATGAACTTCCAAATTTTGTCCTATATGAGGGGTATGGAGATCCTCAAAAACATATTAGGCGTTTTTTGAAACAGTGTGGGGAAACAGCTCAAAATGAAGCACTTTGCCTAAAACAATTCCCCCTTTCCTTAGAGGGGATCGCCTTTGACTGGTATTGCTCCCTCGATGGAGTCATGGTGCCTAGTTGGGAGGCCATGAAGAATGGTTTTGAAGAATCTCAATGCTTTTATAGGTGTGACTCCCGGTACCTAAGAAATGGGAGAAGAGTGCAGCTCCAAGAAGATGGAGAAGTGACTGATGATGATGATCACCCTGCAGCTGGACCAGTTAACATGGTCCAAATAAGTGAGGGAATAAAAGAAGTTGAGGTCAACGAAAAGGCGGTTGCTGAAGTATGCCAGACTTATTTGACCTACCGGAGGAAATTACGAAATCCTCAGGACCCTCAAACGTTGGAAGTTCCACAAGTTTTGCTGGAGGAAGAGCAAGTGAAATATGATGTACTAGCTCATCTAAAGAAAATTCCAGCATTGTTGAGCGTATATGATGCACTAAAAATGTCTATAGAGCTTCGAAAGTCTTTAATATATGCCCTGTCCAAGCCAGAGGATTTCCACAAAGAAATTGAGGGTAGAAATCAAGAGAAGGCAACTACATGCATGGCTATGGTAACTTTTGGTGACAAAGACGTGTGCTGAAATGACAGACCATAATCGGCCTTTGTTTATCACTGGGCTTATCCATGATGTGAAAATTTCTCGAATTCTTGTTGATGGAGGATCTGCGGTGAACCTTCTGCCTCGGAGGGCCTTAAATTTATTAGGGGTTCGAATTTCACAACTTCACCCAAGTCGTTTGGTCATTCAAGGATTTAATCAGAATGAGCAACGCCCAATGGGGAAAATTGAATTACAAACCAAGTTTGGGGATATTGAAGAAAGCACTGAGTTCTTGGTTATTGATGTAGACACCTCTTACAATGCTTTGCTTGGGAGACCATGGATGCATAATCATCATGCAGTGCCATCAACTTATCACCAATGTATTAAGTACCCGTTGCCTTCACCCAAAAAAGAGGGGACAATTGTGGCTGACAATGATCCATTTGGAGAAATAGAGGCCTACTATGCTGATGCTCGCTTCTATACAAAGACTTCACAAAGAAAGGGAAAAGATGTGAAAAAGTCTGAAGATACTCCGAATGTTAAAGACGCTCTAGAGTCTACTCCAGTTTCAACAAAAAGAACTTTTCGATATGTGCCAAAGTCTGAAAGGAAACTGGGGGCAAAGGCTTTAGCCCCAATAAATCCAATTTTGGATCTCAAGGGTGAGTTCACGTTGCCATTAAGGAGGACAGAATGCACCTATGTGGAAAAATATAATAAGATTGTGGTCCCTTCTAAAGGAAAAGGGTCGAAACCCATCATATTCCACTCGCTTGGAGATGTTGAACAGAAAGTGAAAGTTGAACAAATGCCAGAAGAAAACATCTCGAGTTTTGAGAAGCCTACCTTCAGTGCAGAAATCACACAGATGTTGGTAAAAGTTGGTTTAGATCCTGAAAAAATACCAGGAACAATGACACCCTTTGACTTTGCATTAACACCTTCACAGAGGCAGGCTATCCAGCAAGGCGGTATTATCACCGCCAGGACAGAGGGGTTAGGCTATCAGGGGAATGAGGAAAAATTTCCAGTAAACATGACTATCACTCAAGATGTGTTGGAAGATGTTGACCAAGATGAAGCTCAACCTGCACCAACAGAATTTGAAGCAGGAGGCCAAGCCACCGTGGATGACCTTCGTGAAATAAATCTGGGTGATGAAGGAGAAAACAAACCAACCTTCATTAGTGCAAATTTAAAGGAAGAAGAAGCTCGGCAATATATTTCCTTTTTAAGGGAGTATCGTGACATATTTGCATGAAACTACAGTGAGATGCCTGGTCTTAATCCAGAGATTACGGTCCATAAGCTTGCAATTCACCCTGAGAAACGGCCAGTTAAACAGCCTCAAAGGCGAACTCGACCAAAGCTTACAGCCCAAATTGAAGCCGAAGTCGACAAGCTTATCAATGCAAGATTCATCAGAGAAGTCAAATATCCAACCTGGCTAGCAAACATAGTGCCAGTCAAGAAAAAGAACGGTCAAATCAGGGTTTGCATTGATTTCCGTGATCTCAATGAGGCTTGTCCTAAAGATGACTTTCCTTTGCCCATCACTGAACTTCTTGTAGATGCAACTACTGGATATGAAACCTTGTCTTTTATGGATGGATACTCAGGATACAATCAAATCCGAATGGCACCTAAAGATGAAGAAATGACTGCATTCAGGACTCCGAGAGTAGTCTTTTGCTATAAGGTAATGCCTTTTGGCCTGAAAAATGCTGGGGCCACGTATCAAAGGGCGATGACTGTAATTTTTGGTGATATGCTCCATGACACCATCGAATGCTATGTTGATGATCTTGTCGTCAAGACAAAGGAAAAGGAAAACCATGTGGAAGATTTGAGAAAAATCTTCGAACGTTTGAGGAGGTACAAACTCAAGATGAACCCACTAAAATGTGCATTTGGAGTTTCATCAGGAAAATTTCTTGGGTTTGTGGTTCGAAACAAAGGGATTGAAATTGACCCTACCAAGATTAAAGCCATTGCCGAAATGCCTCCTCCACGAAATTTAAGGGAATTGAAGGGGCTACAAGGGAGATTGGCCTATATCAGAAGATTTATTTCTAACTTGGTTGGTCGATGTTTGCCATTCTCAAGATTGATGAAAAAGGGTGTTCCATTTGAATGGGATCAGCAGTGCCAAAATGCTTTTAACAGTATTAAGGAGTATCTTTTGAAGCCTCCAGTACTTATGAGCCCAATAAAAGGAAAACCACTTTTGTTGTACATAACAGCCTTAGATGGTTCATTAGGGGCATTGTTGGTACAACATAATGAGCATGGGAAAGAAAATGCCTTGTATTACTTGAGTCGTACTTTGGTTGGGGCAGAGGTCAATTACTCCCCTATCGAAAAGACATGTCTTGCCTTGGTGTTCGCCTTGCAAAAACTAAAGCACTATGTCTTGGAACACGAAGTCAAGTTGATATCAAGAGCAGATCCCTTGAAATATATACTTTCACGGCCCATACTTTCAGGGAAAATTGCAAAGTGGGCTGTAATTCTCCAACAATTCGCAATTGAATATGTTCCCCAAAGAGCTGTAAAGGGGCAGGCTCTAGCAGATTTTTTGGCAGTACATCCTATACCTGATGACTCACCTCTAGTAACTGATTTACCAGATGAAGAGGTTATGCAAGTAGAAATTCAGAAAGGATGGGAGATGTATTTTGATGGAGCTTCAAGGAGTCCAGATGGCAAAAAGCAAGAAAATTCTAAAAACAATAAAGCTGGAATTGGAATTGTGTTTGTGACTCCAGACAATGCTATAATCACCAATTCTTTCGCCTTAAGTGAAGGATGCTCCAATAATGAGGCAGAATATGAAGCTGTAATTGCTGGATTAGAATTCGCATTACAAATTCCTATTGAAGAACTCTCAATTTATGGAGATTCGGAACTGGTGGTAAAGCAACTCCGTGGAGAATACATTGTTAAGAAAACAAGTCTCATCCCGTATCATGAAAGGGTTGATCAATTGCTTTCGCAATTTAGAAAAACACATATTTTTCATGTGAAGAGAAAAACAAATGCTCGAGCTGATTCACTTGCAAGTTTGGCTGCATCACTCACCCTACCAGATAGCAAAACAATTACTATCACGGTAGGTGAAAGAAGGGTGTTACAACCTTTAAAAGAGGTTTCCGACTTGGTTCCAATCTTGGTTGTCACCACGAAAGGAGAAAACGAGGAGGATTGGCGGGAACCATTCATAGCTTACCTCCAACATGGTAGGCTACCTGAAGATAAAGTAAAAAGAATTGAAGTGAGGCGCAGGGCTACCAAATTCGTCCTGTGGAAAGATGGAACGTTATACAAAAGGTCTTTGGATGGAATGTTCATGCGGTGTATAGCCAAGGAGCGTATTCAAGAGGTAATGGCAGAAATACATGCAGGTGTATGTGGGGCACACCAAAGTGGTCCTAAATTACACATGCAGCTAAAACGGTTGGGATACTATTGGCCGACTATGATTGCAGATTGCATAAATTATGCTCGAAGATGCCAAGTCTGCCAATTCCATGGGAACTTTCTCCACCAACCCCCAGAGCCTTTACATTTAACAACTTGTTCTTGGCCATTTGCAGCATGGGGCATGGACATTATTGGTCCTTTTGTACCTCCATCTTCAGCAGGATATCGATACATCCTAGCTGCAACTGACTATTTTTCAAAATGGGCAGAGGCTGTGGCTTTAAAGGATATAAAAAGCACAGTTGTCTCCGAGTTCATCCGAACCCATATCATTTACAGGTTTGGGATTTCAGAAAGTATCATCATGGATAATGGACAGCCATTCAGGAGTGATGCTTTGAACAAGTTATTTGCCGAGTACAAAATCAAAAACAACCATTCATCAAGATATCATGCACCTGCCAATGGTTTGGCAGAAGCTTTCAACAAGACATTGTGCAAAATTCTTAAGAAGATGGTGGATAAGAACAAAAAAGCTTGGCACGAAAAGTTACAAGAAGCTTTGTGGGCTTATCGAACTTCGCACAGAACTCCTACTCAAGCAACCCCTTATTCGTTGGTTTTTGGAGGAGAAGCAGTGTTACCACTTGAGGTTCAAATACCATCATTACGAGTGGCAATACAAGAGTCCTTAACAGAAGATGAAAGTGCAAGAGTGAGGTTGGCTGAGTTGGAGACCCTGGATGAAAGAAGGTTGTATGCTCAACAGAACTTGGAAATCTACCAACAAAGGATGGCAAATGCATTCAATAAAAGAGTGAGGCTCCGTTCCTTTAAAAATGGAGACTTGGTACTAATGGTTAGAACACCCATAGTAGTCTCACGAAGAACCAAAGGAAAGCTTGAGCCCAAATGGGAAGGACCTTATGTGATTGAGAAGGTTTATTCTAATGGGGCCTATTTGTTGATAACGATTGATGGTGACAGAATCATTCCCCCAACCAATGCAAGGTTCTTGAAGAGATATTACCCTTAAGAAAGCCTGCTAGGTTGAGAACCCGAAAGGGCAGCCTATGCAAAAGTTAGGGCAAAAAAAAAAAAAAAAACCCACCAACGGTATTGTATGTGGTTAAACTGCTAAAATACCTCACCGAAATCTAAGGTGATAAAACATTAGATACTCCTGGCCCGCAAGAGTATAAACTGTGTACGGCCAAACAAAAGTCAAACCTCACCAACGGTATTGTATGTGGTTAAACTGCTAAAATACCTCACCGAAATCTAAGGTGATAAAACATTAGATACTCCTGGCCCGCAAGAGTATAAACTGTGTACGGCCAAACAAAAGTCAAACACCACCAACGGTATTGTATGTGGTTAAACTGCTAAAATACCTCACCGAAATCTAAGGTGATAAAACATTAGATACTCCTGGCCCGCAAGAGTATAAACTGTGTACGGCCAAACAAAAGTAAAAAAAACCACCAACGGTATTGTATGTGGTTAAACTGCTAAAATATCCCACCGAAATCTAAGGTGGTAAAACATTAGATACTCCTGGCCTGCAAGAGTATAAACCGTGTACGGCCAAACAAAAGTAAAAAAAAACCACCAACGGTATTGTATGTGATTAAACTGCTAAAATACCTCGCCGAAATCTAAGGTGATAAAACATTGGATACTCCTAGCCCGCAAGAGTATAAACTGTGTACGGCCAAATAAGATAAATCAATGTATTGTATTGAGAAATTTCATATAAACAAATAAATCTATTGTGTACGGCTAAAATAAGACAAATCAATGTATTGTATTTAGAAATTTCGAATACCAAATAAATCCATCACTGAGCGAAGTTTCATAAATACATTATGTTCGGATGAATAACAAAATAAAAAGTGCATTCATTCATTAAGAGAAGCCTTAGCCCTTTTAAAGGCACGTTCACTATGTTGTCCATTCTTCTTCTTGTGTTGGCTCAAAACATTCAGAGCAGTTTGCACGTCTTCTTCTAGAAACACTCTCGGAAGCTTGTGCAAAATCACACATAAAGGATGCATGTTCCGCTTGGGTGGATGACAATTCCTCTTCAAGTTGTTTGAGTAACTCTTTGGTTTGAATAAACCTTTGATTAAGACCTGCAATGTGCATATCCGATTTGATAATTGAAGCAAACAACTGTTCATGTTCGCTAGAAACCTTGTCGAAATGAAGCTTCTTCTCATGGTATTGGGCCTCAAAGAGGTTAGTTGAGGCAAAATGTCCTAATATAAAGAAAGTGACGAAAGCCCCTTGCCAAGGACTCAAGCCGTTGGGGTGACGGACACAATCACTACCAAGGTTTCAAGCCGTTGGGGTGACGGACATAATCACTGCCAAGGTTTCAAGCCGTTGGGGTGACGGACACAATCACTGCCAAGGACTCAAGCCGTTGGGGGTGACGGACACAATCACTGCCAAGGTTTCAAGCCGTTGGGGTGACGGACACAATCACTGCCAAGGTTTCAAGCCATTGGGGTGACGGACACAATCACTGCCAAGGACTCAAGCCGTTGGGGGTGACGGACACAATCACTGCCAAGGTTTCAAGCCGTTGGGGTGACGAACACAATCACTGCCAAGGACTCAAGCCGTTGGGGTGACGGACACAATCACTGCCAAGGTTTCAAGCCGTTGGGGTGACGGACACAATCACTGCCAAGGACTTAAGCCGTTGGGGTGACGGACACAATCACTGCCAAGGTTTCAAGCTATTGGGGTGACGGACACAATCACTGCCAAGGACTCAAGCCGTTGGGGTGACGGACACAATCACTGCCAAGGTTTCAAGCCGTTGGGGTGACGGACACAATCACTGCCAAGGACTCAAGCCGTTGGGGTGACGGACACAGTCCACTGCCAAGGTTTCAAGCCGTTGAGGTGACGGACACAATCACTGCCAAGGTTTCAAGCCGTTGGGGTGACCGAGACAATCACTGCCAAGGACTCAAGCCGTTGGGGTGACGGACACAATCACTGCCAAGGTTTCAAGCCGTTGGGGTGACGGACACATTCACTGCCAAGGTTTCAAGCCGTTGGGGTGACGGACACAATCACTGCCAAGGACTCAAGCCGTTGGGGTGACGGACACATTCACTGCCAAGGATTCAAGCTGTTGGGGTGACGGACGCATTCACTGCCAAGGTTTCAAGCCGTTGGGGTGACGGACGCATTCACTGCCAAGGTTTGAAGCCGGTGGGGTGAAGGACACAATCACTGCCAAGGATTCAAGCCGGTGGGGTGAAGGACACAATCACTGCCAAGGATTCAAGCCATTGGGGTGAAGGACACAATCACTGCCAAGGATTCAAGCCATTGGGGTGAAAGGACACAGTCACTGCCAAGGATTCAAGCCATTCATTGCCATTAGGCTAGAAGGGGCAATGATACCTTCAAACAAACTCTGACGCCTTGCGGGTTGCCTGTAAAAGAGGGAAAAAGCCATGAAATAATTGCTAAAAAATAAAATAAAATAAAATAAAAAAATAAAAAAAAGAATCGTAATTCGTACAGTTACAATTCACTTGCACGAATCACGAGGGGGCATGCCTTGATTAGATTAGAAAAAATTTTTAATCTTAGCCAAAGAAGCCAAAGGGCAAAGCAGATTTTTGTAGCTTGGGATTTTGCTGTCTTAGCCAAAGAAGCCAAAGGGCAAGGCAGATTTTTGTAGCTTAGGATTTTGCTGTCATTTGTCAAAGGATACAAGCAGCAGATTCTTTGGTCATATCCAAAGGAAAGGACTTTGTATACAGGCTGTTAAAAAAATCTTCTAAATAACACAGCAACAAACAGTTTGCTGCTGCAAAAAAAGAGGTGCAGTTTCAGTCTTTATATGCTTGTCTTGACTTCAAAAAAAAGGGTCTTTGTTTGACTTAAAAAAGGTTCATATGAGTTATAAAAAGGCTCATGTAGAAAGAAATTTTGCTGTGGGACTAAGTAAAAAAAAAGGTCTTAGCTTCATTAAAAAAAAAAAAAAGAAGCAGAAAGATGAGGAGTCTCATAAATAAAAGACTCTTGCAAAAGAAGTGGTGGCAGGTTTGGCTTTATATGAAATAAATCCAAGAGGGAAGAAGCCCACAAAAGAAAAGCCCAGTTAAACTCTTGGGTCTTACCCATCAAAAAAAAGTCCATGGATTATAAGGAACCCATAAAAAAGGGCCCATGTAAGCAGAAAGATGAGGAGTCTCATAAATAAAAGACTCTTGCAAAAGAAGTGGTGGCAGGTTTGGCTTTATATGAAATAAATCCAAGAGGGAAGAAGCCCACAAAAGAAAAGCCCAGTTAAACTCTTGGGTCTTACCCATCAAAAAAAGTCCATAGATTATAAGGAACCCATAAAAAAGGGCCCATGTAAAAAAATAAAATAAAATAAAATAAAAAAATAAAGAGGTTGCTGCTGTAAGCTGCTGTAAAAAAATTATATATATATAAATTATGCAGCTAAAACAGATATATATATATATATATATATTCCTCTTTATTAGGATAATTTTCCTCTCCCCAATCAACAACTATGGGATTCACTTGTTCTCTTTTCTCATAGGACTGGATATTTCCGGTTGACTTTTGGCCAGAAGGATTTGGAAGGCAGAAGTGACAGCTCTTACTCTTCCTTCTCCCCCATATGGATATGGTGGACTGCTATGTTAGCACTAACTACCAGCCAAACTATCACAGAAGCCTATACCATCACAAAATCTTTGCTGGACCCATGGTTGGAAATCTACCTGGAAAACATATTTTGATGTCTGCCAAACAACCCAAGTGCACAAGACAAAGAAAGAGCAGTTCTATTTGAGCCAACAATTATATATAAAACATATATATATATATATATATTCGTAAACCTACAGGTTTTAGCTCCACCAAAACCAGTATGGTCATGTTGGTCTCAGGTTCTTTAGACCATTTTAAAATATATACATAATAGAGTTTGCCAAATAGCATAGCAACAAACAGATTGATGCTATAAAATAAAAAAGAAGAAGAAGAACATCTTGTGGAAGTTAAAGCACAAGGAAAAGAAGTTATTTGGTCTTAAAAGAAAGAGAATTTTTCTTTTTGCTTAGCCATCATATATATATATATATATATATAAAGAGCCTTTGTTTGGTCTCATGATTTTAAAAGCTGGCAGCAAGAAAATATAGTATACACACACATATATATATGCTGCTAAACAACACAGCAACAAATAGGTTTTTTCTGCTGTACAAAAAAATTGTTCATTCTAGAAGCAACGTATAAGAAAGATGAACAAGAAGAGAAGCGTACCTGATTAAAAGGAATTTGAAGGAATTCTTTTGTGTCTTCTTTAAAGTACAGCTTTTGTTGGAAAGAAAAAAATAATGGCTGGAAAGTTGCTGCAAATTTTCTGGAAAACTAAAAAAAAAAATCTGCTGGAAAAAATCTGCAGGGAAAAAAATATATGAATAGGTGTAATATAAAGGAAAAGTCTTGCTTAAGGAAAGAGGTAGTGGTCTCCTAAAATACATCAAAGAAGCAAGAGTTTATATAGGATTTGAAATACTAAGTAAGAGTTTGTGTTGGATTAGAAATCCTACCAATACCAATCCATCCTATTTCATTTAGACAAACTCCTAAAATATATATAGATATATATATATATCTGCTGTAAAAAATCCTAAAAATAATAAGTGGCAAGTTGGAGGCCCACAAAAGAAAAGGGCCCATTAAAAAATGGTGGCCTAGAAAAGGAAAAGTCCATAATGGTCTAATAAAATCCATGATGGCCTAGAAAAAAAAATCTGCTGTAAAAAAAATGGTGGCAAGTTGGAGGTCCACAAAAGAAAAGGCCCAATTTAAAAAAAATGGTGGCCTAGAAAAGAAAAGGTCCATGATGGTTTAGAAAAATCCATGATGGCCTAGAAAACAATTTACTGCAAAAAAAAAAAATAGTGGCAAGTTGGAGGCCCACAAAAGAAAAGGCCCAATTAAAATGGTGGCCTAGAAAAGGAAAGGTCCATTATAGCCTTAAAAAAAAAAAAAAAGAAATGGTGACAAGTTGGAGGTTTACAAAAGGAAACGTCCAATTAAATCTTGGACCTTACTCATGACCCTTAAAAAATTTAAAAAAATAAAAAATAAATAAATCAAGTTCACAAAAAGGACCCATGCAACAGAAGTAAATGGTCCATGGACTATAAAGGGCAATTAACCCTTTATTTAAAAAAAAAAAAAGAAAAAAGAAAAATCAAGTCCATAAAAAGGACCCATGCAACAAAAGTAAAAGGGCTCATGAAAAAGCCGTCAACCCCCCCCCCCCAAAAAAAAAAAAAAAGGCTAGAGACCAAAGCAAAGAAATAATCTCATCCAAGACCTAAAGATCATCCAGATAAAAGTGCCAAATTGTCGTGACTCGCACAGTTAAGAAAATTCACTTGTGCAAGTCACGAGGGGCATTTGTTGGCACATAAATTTTAAACCAAATTTATGTTTAAATTTCAAATACAGTCAATGACACACATAGAGCCTACAATAAGATTGTTGTAGGCAATCACTTCCCAAAATGATTAACTTGCTCGGTTGAAGTGTATAAATAAAACAACGTCGTCTCTTAACGACGTTATTCAAGATGCTCAAATGACACGTGGAGCCTACGAAAGATGACACCTGTAGAGCCTACAGCAAGGACACCACACAGGATGAAATCCCAAAGATCAATCCGGTTAATCAGATATATGATTAATCAGATAGCGCTATTATTCAAAATTCAAATAGGCGCTATCATTCAATTTGAAATTCAAAATGAAGATGAAGCGTTCCTATCACCTGATGGCCCTCCATAAATATGAGGACCATCACAGAAGACGAGGGGAGCAGAAAAATCATAAGTGGAAAAGAAGAGAGAGAGAGAAAGAAATTGAGAGCTAAACAAATCGTTACAAGAAAGAAGAAGAGAAGCCTAGAGAACTCAAGAGCCTACGCTAATGGCGATGAATAGGTAAAGGGTTCCAAACCCAAACTGTATTTTGTATTCGAGGGTTCAAAACCCATAACAATCTCAATAAAATATTTCTTTTTTTAAAATTGTCTTTTGTTGTTTATTTTGTTCTTCATTAATTGGAGGTTTCATTTGTATAAAATGTGTAATTAACGATCTGAAATACAGATCGGAAATAAGAACCTGCTATTCAAATAATCAACACTGTTTAGTCCAAAAACTAAACTGTGGACATTTGTAACATAAATTTTGAAATGTGTTGAAACACTTCATGTTTTAAAATTTGTGTCTACACAAGGGAAGGAGAATGGTGGTTCATCGGTGCAAATTGTGGCCACGACAGGGAGCAAGCGAGAGCAGATTTTCATTCCAGATTCCAGTTTTGGGGATGGTTGGGAGGGGCTTGCCCTGGTTATTGAGGGCTTTGCCTTTGGGGATGGGTGGGCTAAGGCTAAAAAGGTGTTGAAGCGTGCGGTGGTACCAAAGGAAGTGCCCCGTGAGCGGCTGGTCGACTGTCTATCCAATGAGCATGATGATGTGGTGGTTACAAGTGTGCTATCTCCTTTCTAGAAACGTCATTAGCTGACAAACCCCCATTAACCTCTAGCTCATCCAAGGACTGGAGTAAAGACACCGCCGCCGCCTTCTCGCCCTCTAAACGACCAAACACTTCCTTATTCCATCCTTTCATGTCCCTTTTAAGCAGTTTCAATTTCTGAGCCAACATACAACTAGGTGAGCCGATAACCACATAACTATTCCACCATTCTTGGACTCTCTCCAAGAAACCATCCGAATGCAGCCACATATTCTCAAAACGAAAAGGAGTGGGGCCCCTATGAAGCCCACCACTATCAAGTAAAATGGACCAATGATCCGACAGTGGACGAGGTAGGCAAATCTAAGCAACATCTGAAAAATGCTCCTCCCAACCCCCAGAAATGAGAAATCGATCAATCCGCGATAGACATTGCCCATTCGACCAAGTGAAACTCTCCCTTTGAAGAGGAAAATCAATCAAGTGCATCTCATCAACAAAGGAACGGAAAGACCGCATCCATTGCAACCCCTTATTGCTCCCCACCCTTTCACCTGGCCACTGCGCCATATTAAAATCACCCCCTATGCACCAAGGCTCTGACCAACGGAAAACCACATTTTCTAACTTAACCAAGAACTCGCCTTCGTCTGCATTCCGCACTAGACCATACACCCCAGTAAACACCCATCGAAACTGATCCTCCACACACCGAAACAAACAAGACAAAGAAAAATTGCTCACCTCCTCCTCCTCCTCCTTCATAATGGCCCTAGAATCCCAACAGAAAAGTATCCCTCCTACAGTACCGATAGCTAGCAGATGGAACCATTCCACAAACCGTCCTTCCCAAATATCGTGTACCACTGCCTCCCCTAACACATCCATCTTTGTCTCCTGTAAGCACACCACATCAGCTTGCGCACTACGCAAAGCTGTTTTTACTGCCAACCTTTTGTCCCTATCATTCAAACCCTGCACATTCCAAGAAAGAATTTTTAATCTCATTTCAACATAAGTGGTCCCCCACAAGGTCTCCGAGAAGCACTACCCACCTTTAACCCTCCATGGTCATAATTAATGGAACATGCAAGATTCTTAAGCTCCCGGTTCCCTTTCCGACTGGTGTCCGCTGATTTGACCCCCTTCGTACTAGGAGTCCCTTTTTGCCATGATTCCTCCGCCGCTGAGAATAAACGCAACGCTTCCTCCTCATGCCCTTCAAAAGACAAGCCTAGTAACTGACTAACCTTACTGATTCGTTCCAACACCCACTTCGAAACAGCCTCAGCCGATGGTACCCCATTTCTCCCCAACTCGGCACCACTGTGAGATAGATGCCTCTTCAAGGGGAGAGTTTCACTTGGTCGAATGGGCAGAATCTGTCGCGAATTGATCAATTTCTCATTTCTGGGGGTTGGGAGGAGCATTTTTCAGATGTTGCTCAGATTCGCCTACCTCGTCCAGTGTCGGATCATTGGCCCATTTTACTTGATAGTGGTGGGCTTCGTAGGGGCCCCACTCCTTTCCGTTTTAGAGAATATGTGGCTGCATCCGGATGGTTTCTTGGAGAGGGTCCGAGAATGGTGGAATAGTTTTGTGGTTATCGGCTCACCTAGTTGTATGTTGGCTCAGAATTTAAAATTACTTAAAAGGGGCCTAGAAGGATGGAATAAGGAGGTGTTTGGTCGTTTAGAATTCCAGAAAGCGGTGGTGGTGTCTTTACTCCAATCCTTGGATGAGTTAGAGGTTAATGGGGGTTTGTCAGCTGATGACGTTTCTAGAAAGGGATAGCCAGACAGGAGTATGTACGCATCTCTCATATGGAGGAGGTGTGTTTCAGGTAGAAATCCCGGTGTTTGTGGCTCAAGGATAGAGATCAAAATACTAAGTTCTTCCATCGGATGGCGAATGCCCATCGTTGGGTGAATCAGATTCGCAGGTTGCGGTGGAGGGTCGTGATTCAGATACGGCCGAGGAGATTGGGGATGGGATTATGGATTTTTATCAGCATTTGTTTCGGCAGCAAATAGGGGAGTTGCAGCCAGGGTTGGACGGGGTTCATTTTGATATGATTTCGGAGGAGGATAAGGTGGCTTTGGAGCGCCCTGTTACAGAGGAAGAGGTGTTTGGGGCTTTACGGGCAATGTGTGGGGATAAGGTGCCGGGTTCGGATGGCTTTACTATGGCATTTTTTCAGCATTGTTGGAGTGTGGTTAAGACAGATGTGATGGCCACTTTGGAGGCTTTCTTTGTGTCGGGCCAGTTTGAAAAAAGTCTTAATGCGACTTTCTTGGCTTTGATTCCTAAGAAAGGGGGGGCAGAGGATATTCGGGATTTTAGGCCTATTAGTTTGCTTGGAAGTGTATATAAGCTTTTAGCTAAAGTCTTGGCAAATAGA
The DNA here is from genome assembly GCF_055761805.1 of Camellia sinensis. NCBI lineage: Eukaryota > Viridiplantae > Streptophyta > Magnoliopsida > Ericales > Theaceae > Camellia > Camellia sinensis. The sequence continues at coordinate 71,661,137 of NC_138972.1, forward strand.
CTTCGAGGGGTTTTGCAGGCAGTGGTTTCAGAGTCCCAAAATGCTTTTGTGGGGGGTCGTCAGATTCTAGATGCAGTGTTGGTGGCAAATGAGTGTGTGGATTCCCGGATTAGACAAGGACAACTAGGTTTGATTTGTAAATTGGACATTGAGAAGGTGTATGATAATGGTCGATGGGAGTTTCTTCTGTATGTTTTGAAGCATATGAGTTTTGGAGACACTTGGAGGAAGTGGATTCAGTTTTGCATTTCTACTATGCGGATGTTTGTTCTGGTGAATGGGACGCTGGCGGGTTTTTTCCTGACCTACAGACGCCTTCGTCAAGGGGATCCTCTGTCTCCATTATTGTTCATCTTAGTGATGGAGGCATTGAGTAAATTGGTGGATAGGGCTGTTCTTGGGGGTTTATTGGAGGGCTTTTTAGTAGGTCCTCTCACAAGGGCGCCTATTTGTGTCTCTCATTTGTTGTATGTTGATAATGCTTTGATTTTTTGTGAGGTTGTGGCAGAGCAGGTGGGTTATTTACGATGTGTCTTGTGTTTTGAGGCAGTTTCGGGCCTTCGGGTGAATCTCAGGAAGTCGGAAATGATTTCGGTGGGGAAGGTGGAAAATTTGCCAATATTAGCGGCGGTGTTGGGTTGTAAGGAGTCGGCTTTGCCGACTACTTTTTTGGGCTTGCCGTTGGGGGCAACGTTTAAAGCTCAACGGGTGTGGGAAGGAGTGGTGGAGCGTATTCAGCGCCAGTTGGCGTGTTGGAAGAGGCAATATCTTTCAAAAGGGGGAAAGTTGACTTTGATCAAGAGTGTGTTGAGTAGCATTCCGACGTATTTTATGTCTTTGCATGTCATTCTGGTTTCGGTAGCTCGACGGTTGGAGAGGCTTTAGTGAGATTTTTTGTGGGGTGGTGGGAGGGATGATTTTCGTTATCATTTGGTGGACTGGGGGCAGATTTGTCAACCAAAAGAGGAAGGGGGGTTAGGGGTTCAGCGATTGGTGACTTTCAACAAGCTTTGTTGGGTAAGTGGTTGTGGCGCTTTGCGTTGGAACCGGAGAGGGTATGGAGGCAGGTGGTGGTTAGTAAGTTCGGATTGGCGAGGGGGGACTGGGGGGCAAGGGCTGTGGTTGGTTCTTATGGGTGTGGCTTATGGAAAGGTATTGAGTTGGGGAGAGGGCAGTTTTGGGCGAGGGTGGAGTTTCAGGTGGGTGATGGGAGGAGGGTGCGCTTTTGGAAGGATAGGTGGTGTGGCGACGTTCTAGTGGTTCGTTTTCCATTAATTTATGGAGTTGCAGGAGACCAAGACGCTGTGGTTGCATCTTATTTGGGGGGGGAGGGTGTGGTGGTTTGGGACATTCAGTTGCGGCGGCTGGTCCACAACTGGGTGTACGACCAATTGTTGTAGCTTTGGGATTATTTGTATGGGTTGGGTGTCAATTGGGTGGGGGCAGATGTTTTGAGGTGGAATGTGGTGGGGGCAAAGGGGCATTTCTCTGTTTCCTTCTTCTACCGGTGTTTGGCGGGGGACGTCAATGCAGTTTTCCCTTGGAAGAGTATTTGGGTGCCGGGAGTTCCCTCTTAAGGTGGCTTTCTTTATGTGGACAGCGGCTTTAGGATGGAATCTTACGATTGATAATTTGGTGCGGCGCAATCATTTTCTAGTGAATCGGTGTTGCATGTGTTGTGCAGATGCAGAGTTTGTTGATCATTTGTTTTTGCACTGTTCTGTGGCTAGCCATTTGTGGGGTCTTATGTGCTCTCTTTTTGGGATTGTCTAGGTTCAGCCGTGGCAAGTGGTTGATATGTTGTAGACTTGGCGTGGAGCTAAGGTTGGTCAACGGCGGCGCCATGTGTGGTCTATGGTGTCTCTTTGTTTGATGTGGCTAGTTTGGTTCGAGCGTAATAGCCGCACTTTTTACGATGTTCGTCACAGTGTTTCGTGGTTCAAGAGTCGCCTTCTTATAGTTTTGTATAGTTGGCTGGAAAGGAAGTTTGATCCGGATTTGTTTATCTTGTTAGATTTTTTAGATAATATTATTGGTTAGGAGGGGGTAGGTCCTATTTGACAGTTTTGTATTATTTGCATCTTCTTGATGCTCTTTTAATAAAGCTTACTTATTTATCAAAATAATAATAATAATAATAATAATAATAATAATAATAATAATAATAATAATAATAATAACCCCAGACTAAATACAAAACATTGTTACTTGACTAGAGTTTCATCCAAACCCTAAGAGGAGAGCTCCTTAGCCGCACATGTCTTCGTAGCCTCTGCCTTCTCTCTCTAAAATCAAGAACAACCCTAATAATGAATAGGGTTTTATATTTATGGACATTAGGAGCCTTCTAACCCAAGAGGTTAGAATTTCCCTAAATAAAAGGAAAATTCGGATGTAATTATTCCCAGCTTTTTAGGCTCATCTTGTTGGACTGTTTGGACCTATTAAAAGTCAGAATTTGAAAATCTGTATTTCACACAAAATCGTAGCCCTTATCTTTCCAAAGCCACTTGAATCACTTAAATCTGCTATCGGACGAGAGAGATACACCCAAAGTACTGAAGGCTGTGTAGAGTGACTTCTGCAGTGGGATTGTAACAATTTTAACTTTTCTTTCTTCAAATTTCATGGGTTGGGCTTTTATTGCTTGATTAAAATTATTTAGATTCTTCTAGGCCTTCATAGCTGAGTTGGAGCTTGGTCTTGGATTTGAAATATGAAATTAAGTCCAATTTCTACTCATAAACTTGAATGACCTGCACATATACATGCATATTAAAATCATCAAGTAACAATGATTAAAGGACCCAACAAGTATACCTTAGGGGCCTAAATGTATACATTTTGGCAATTATCACACACCTATAGTTGTTGAGCCAAGGATGCAAGGATGAAGTTCAATGTATTTGCAGACAGCTAAGTTGAGAGAATCACGTTTGTTCTTGAGCAAGGAAATGCAGCACCTATTCCTTACATATCGTTACATGAGTAGTATTACATTGAATTTACTTAGTTGCTACTTAAACTTGAGGACAAGTTTCGTAAAGAGGGAGAGTATAATGTAGTATAATAAATAGACTAAGTGTTTGTTAAATAGCTTATTAGTTGTAGTATATAAATAGGTGATGTAATACCCATTGTATTTAGTTTTGGAATAAAGAATATACATTGTGATTGGAGTAGAGTATAGTTTCTCTCTCTAGCCCTTAGGGGTTTTACCCCTAATTGGGGCATTTGTCTTCTCTCTCAATTTGATAAATGCCCAATTAGGGGTAAAACTCCCAAGGGCTAGAGAGAGAAACTAAGCTCTACTCCAATCACAATGTATATTCTTTATCCCAAGTACAATGGGTATTATATCACCTATTTATATACTAAAACTAACAAGCTATTTAACACACTTAAGCCTATTTATTATACTACATCATATAGATTATATATATTCTAAACCATACCTCTCTTTTGAAGTATGACAAATTTCTATTGTGCAACCCTTTAACTTAAACCCAACAAAATGATTTGATAAATGTTAACTCATCTAAAAGCTTAAACTGTTGGAGAAAGTGATGACTTCACTATTTATAAATTGTATCCTCAACAAGCCCCTCACATGTGGCCAAACTCTCCTCCGAAACCAGGCCAAAGAGGTGCAAGTATTATAATTATTGGGTAGGTGTTGAGGTTCAAAGACATGATCTATTACCTGCTTTAGTACCATGATAAATTGTTGACAAGCAACTCTTCCTGTCCTTAAGCATGATCCTTAAAGTTTTATGTTGTCATAGCAACTTTTTTGCCTGCCATTATACTCATCGTCAGTAAAAGAGTGGAAAATAATCGAAGAAGAATACAGTTTCCTTGATATTAGAAAAAAAAGAAATGGAAGTACATGTGTTGTATGAAAAGAAACAATAGGAAAACATTCCTAATTAAAGAAAAATACATTTGCATGCGTTGTATTACATTTGTTTGCAAGAACTAATTTAGCCCCTTGAACACACTCCACCCGTGCTTCTTGGACAAAAATAATCCCCCCTAATAGCCACTAAAGTCCAATAAAAAATTACCACAACATCCTTGTTCTCTCACATTACACTGGACAAAAGACAGAAGGATTAGAGACTTGAGACTGTAGCCTTGATACTATACCTTGAGGTATCTTACCTTGTGTCTTCCACCCTATGAAGCATGTGTACGGGTACGTTGATACAATAAAATTTTAAAAAAGTAAAGCACATGTATAGCTAGGTCCGTTAGTAAAAAAAGATTTATTTTTAACTAGAGTCATGCAAAAATTAGTTAAATGGGTTAGTTAGTTAAGATACAACCTACAATTTACATTCAATACCAAAAGTAAGGTGTAAAGCAAAATTAAATGTCAGTTATATTAAATAACTGACAAACCAAAGCTTAATTTTAAAATCAACACATGAAAAACTCCAATGACTTCAGTATGGCTTCGATATATACTAGGTCTATTGGGTTCAAAAGAATAAGCCCCTGAAAGCAAACACATCGGAGCTTGATGGCACTGAGGACCATTTTGACAAAATGCAACTCTATGTCTTCAACCATGAGTAGGGCTTGATTGTTGGGATAGTGTGTAACCAAGGTTTTAAAAAGCGGTTGCGATCGCCGTAACAGTTACGGTGATGCGGTAGCGGTTGCAGGGTGTTTAGGCCGTAGCGTAACGGTTGCGGAAACCTAAACCGTGATTTTTTATTTTTATTTTTCGCACAATTTGAAGAAAACTTACCAATACGCATATTTTTTTTTTCTTTTCAGAATCATATTTATTGGGGTTTAAAATAAATTTTGACCAATTTTTGTTAATTTTTAAGTATGATCCAATATATTTCATATTTTCAAATTATTATAAAATAAGCTTTTTACATTTTATTTCAATAGCTAATGATTTTAAGAATAATTGATTTTAAATGTCTACAAATTATTTTTTACCAATACTTGAACTAACTAAATAAAAAATATTCACAATTATTAAATGAAAGGATTATAAAATAAAATTTGTGCCATAAATTTAAAAAAATATATATAAAGAAAAAAAATTCATATAAGATTTTTTTTGGGGGCTGGGATCAGTTGAGTATTTGTTCTTTTTTGTAAACTTTTTTTTTGGAAAAAGGAAGCTGTTCAGAATATTGTAAAAGGGTGTAACGGTGTCTAACAGACCGTTACGGCCGTTACATAACACTAAAACGGCCGGTACACATGTGAATTTTTGTCACACAGCTATAGCGGCCGTAACGGGTGGCGGTAACCACCACAACCATTACGTTTACATAACGGTTGCGGCCTTTCTATTCCTAGCTTCAATAAAACAAACCACTTTTTCTCATCCCATTAGGAACTAGCCTAGTACAAAGTCTATCCTCTTGTGTAGAATGTTCAAAAAATTATCCAAATCGTTCAACCCGAATGACCCGACTAGAGCATCATCGGATGGTTTTGAAATCAGTTACGGTTTGTGGTGGGTGAAGTTCTTAATTTTTTCAATCAACCGGTCAGATGTCGGGTCAACTGTCCAGAAATCCGCCACCCGAACCGACTCATGCATTTACTTAGCATATTGCATCTACATGTGTTACGTTGGTATTGGCTCTTGAGTCATTTTCCTTATCATAATATCTTATCTCTAAAGACTAGACCTATCATATCTGAGTCTTCTCTCTCTCTCTCTCTCCCATCATATCACTCAGAGTCACTTTTTTCTGTGTCTGTGTCTTTCATTCTCTCCTTCGGAAGCCATGATCTGATGAATGAAGATCATCGCTTTTAGTCTCTCAAAATCTTCTAACAATATGCAATTTCTAACGGTTTCTCTTCTCTCCGTCTTGTTGCATCATGAATACCAAACAACTGTAGGCCAAGTTGGTGCAAGATGGAGGTAGCGGCAAGCTGTGATAAGATGGAGGCGGAGACGGTATTCACTCTTTTTCGCTGATCTGCCTTACCGTCATCCCGTCTATCACTCTTCGATGGAGCTCTAGTCTCCACTAGCCAATCTTTGCAGTCTCATCTCTCACCCCGTTTCCCTCTTCGATCTTCCTTGCCTATACAATTGTTTTTTTTCTTAGGGTTGTGGTTGATTGCAAGAAAAAAATAGACAAAATGAACCACCTAATAGACCCGCCCGAAACTGATTGCAATCCAAATGACACATTTGGTCCAGTTTGTTTCCTAGTGTTTGATGAAGGCGGATGCTTATGCTTCCCACCTGAAAGGACCAGTTCGTGTGACGAGCCTATGGCAAACCTGAACCAATCCAACTCCTAAACACACCTACTCATGCTTTAACCCAATAGTTACTCAAGAGTCAAAATGGTTGGGATTTCCCACACCCACTGCCTTCTGCCTAGGCAATGTGGCACATTTCTCTGCATGCACCTGTCCTATAGCTAAGGGACTCACCCAATGTACCCGACCAAACTGATCCAACCCGACTTGACCCGACATGCTATGGACGGTTTCGTGAAGTTGCACGGTCGGTAGTGGGTTGGAAGTGTAGATTTTTTATATTTTTGGTTGGCTCTCGGAATGTGGAAAAATAACTGTTGCACCTGAACCGTTCGATTTATGTTTATGTATATAGGATATTCATTACACGTGCCATTGTGTCCTTGGAAATTGAGATTATGCTATCTTTTCTCTTTCTTTTTCATTCTCTTTCTATATCTAACACATACACAATCTCTCTATAACCTGCATCTCATCTCTCTCTCTCTCTCTCTCTCTATCAACGATGCAATCATAAGGAAGAACCTAAATGTTGTACTTGTAGAAACTAAGGTATTGAAGCATATTGACTTGGTGTTCTTTGAATTATTTTTAAATCCTCCCTTTGAAATTCCCTACACTCAGATCTCCATCACTGCTCTCCCTCTCTAATTTGTGATTTTTATATATTCATCAAATGGTTGACGTTAATTTGGGTCAGATCAAACAGTGCTACTGCTCAATTCTTTTGTTTTTCTTAGATCTACGTATGTGCAGAGAGAGTATGCGGGCCTTGAAGCTGATCGAAACCGACATTTAAATTGGAGAAAGAATATTAGTTCAACCCGCCCCAAAGAGGATGGTGTAGTGATCGTCCAATAGTCCTTGAAGGGCCTAACTAGACCAAAGCAAGTTAGGCTCTTAAAATAACTGGGGCAAAAGTTCTATTTCAGAGCGCGGAAGCCATTATTTGTTTATATTGAGTCCATTTGAAACATCCATTCAAAGCAGTGCATAACTAAATGAAATGAAAGCATACATTTTCCTTGAAATATTATCTACATTGTTACCTGAGTTAACCGATAAAATAAAAAACAACACTTATAACATAACTTTACAAATCCAGCACAAGCATATAAGATTGGCTTCTAACCAACTTCTCTTTATACTTGAACTCTGTCACCTACATATATATATAAGGGAGAGGGGTGAGCCATTGCCCAGTGGATAGTAATACAGTAAAGTGGTAGATGAATGAACACTGATAAACTCTATTAAAACCAATCACAAGCTCATATAACTTGTCAAGGCAAAACATGCTTATCTTGCAAACATATACATATCGATGAACATTCCAAGGTATTTCTAGTCAAGAATCCACCACAGGTGGCTAGAGGAGCTCAGTTACCTAAAAGTTTTTGGCATGATTCCCAATAACAAACTTGTTTGAAGATGTCATCATAATACATGATACAAAAATATATGATATTCATTCATAGCAAAACAATATCATACCTTTCTTAAACACACCATACGTTTGCATTTCAAATCATAATTTTAAGAAACGTAACTTTACTACACTACTACTCGCAAATGGCTCATTGAACGAAGGGTTTCCTCCTCCGAGTGCTTGACCTACATAGAACACAAACAAGACATTGAACACAATTCAACTTACAAGCTCCTACTTCAATTCAAGTGCCTAAACTTAACTTTAATATTTCTTATTTATTTTCTTAGATTGTTCAAAGTATTTCTAGGCTTATTCCAAGTCTATATCAAGTGTCAAACAAGTGTCAAATGCATGCCTAGAAGCATCCTAGGTGATTAAGGCCTGAAGAATGTTCAAGAGTGTCAAAGATGTACGCTAAGGGGTCCTAAGTATTCTACATCAATTTCATATACTAAGCATTAGAAAAATATCATTTTTACATATTTAAGGTTTAAGGAAGAAGCAAGAAATGAAAGGAAACTAAGTTAGGAGAGGAATTAGCATGAAATTGTTACGAAGAAAGTGAGCAGCCTTCACTAATTTAAACATATCTTTATGTATACTTAGAATTTGGATGTGAGACCACCACCATTGGAAACTAGATTTCCGGACCTTGAATTTAGATTCAAGAATCACCTAAAACCGAGTTCGGATGAAAGAGATATGTTATTTGAAGTTGCAAGGTATGAGCTGAAACAGGGCTGCGTCCATCCTAGCCGCTTGTGTGGTGGCTTGGCCGCTCGAGCAGTGGCCTAGGCCACTCGAGCGGTTGGTCAAGGTGGGGCAGATTGCATTCAGTGCGCTCGTGAGCTCGATGATGGCCGCTCGAGCGCCCAACAAGCAGAATTCAAGTTAGGTGCATGTTCTTGGTGTTCTAATTCCATTTTCTTCATCCTAAAACCTCAAAACTTGATATTTGATTTACTAAGGCATGAAAATATGATGCAAGGTTCATGAAAACTTATTGGAATTCATGAATCTAAGGTTAAACCATTCTTAAACATGTTTTAATTCAAGAACTTCATAACTTGATTTCTTTTCAAACCTTTTCTCATTTTCTTCATTTCCATTCTTCAAAACATGATGTTTGATGTTTTAAAACATGAATAAATGATAGGGGCTTGATAGAAAAATATTCATATGCAATGAATTCAAGGCTTTAACAAATCAAAACATAGTTTTCTTTGCAAATCCTTCAAACCCTTTCTAACTTCCAAACTCTCTCATTTTTCCTTCATTTTAATCCTCCCAAATCTTAGTTAAAATGAATTTCTAGCTAGATTAGAGTAGCAATACTAGGTAGAGGATTGAGTTTCTTATCTTTTTTATGATTTTTCTCAGATTTCTAGGCTTGAATTCAAGCTTTCTTTGAATTTTCTCCTTGGTTTCTCTCTTTTTCTCCTTGTTCTCCTCCCTTAGCTCTCAAGAACACAACATCCTCCAACCTTCTCCATCTTTCTCCTTTTTGTAGGATTTAATTAGATTAGTTTACTAATTACCTCATTAGCCTAGTTAATTAAGCTTTGTTCTAATTAATCATGTTTAAATCCTAATCTTGATAACTTAATTAATTTTTCTTAGGCTTAATTAATCTCTCTTAACTCTTACTAATCCCATTTAATTTTTATCTAAGTACTCATTAAACTCTACTTATTAAACTAAGATCATTAAGCTGCTCATTTAAGGTTTTCTAAACCATCTAGGCATTCAATTCTCAAGTCCAAAGGAATTCCCTAACTCTTCCACTTACTAAATTTCCTACTTTAAGGTTCCTTGTTCAAATTCTTCCTAGCTACTTAGGGTCTCTATCAAGTACCGATATACATAATTTTTCTAGATAATGTATTCATTTCCCAATTTGTTATCCTAACAATTCATATATTTATTTCCAGAACATTATGAGGTAATTAAATCAAGGTATCCTTTGCTATGAAATAGTCAATGGGATAATTATCTTGACCCAAGGTATTCAAGGATGGATAATGATGTAATTATAGTATGTGGCTTTCTTTGGGGTGTCACAGTTTTGGAATTCGAAATGGTCGGTGTATACACAAATTTCTTGTCTGCAAAAATAAAGACAGAAAAATAGCGCAACAAATATAAATTTATTGATTTAAAATAAAACGAGTACAATCTCTGATGAAATTTTTATCTCTTCAATAAGTTGATTTGAGGGTTTGATAGCTTATTCCCGAATTGAGCGGCAAAATCTCCTCCAAGTAACGCAAAGAAGGTAGCTAATTTGTAGAACTTTGATTTGAGGGCTTGATAGCTTTTTCCCAAATCAGATTTGTAGAATCCCCTCCAATTTAGTAGAAGACGACTATAGATTTGTAGAGTTTAATGATGAACTTTGATTTGAATCTCCTAACTTTATGTTTTATGGAGAATGATTGGCTTTGGTGAAGAAACCTCAGGCCTTTAGGCTTGAATCCAATGGATCTTTCTCTTGCTTGATGTAAATTTTTGTCTCTACAACTTGATTAATGTACGTAGAATTTGTATGAAAAATTCTGGTGGAGGTCACCCCTATTTGTAGGAATGGATGGAGGAGAGTCTTAATAGATTTCAACTTCTTTGATAATTATCTTTGATTTATTTAGAGATAAATACCAAAATATCACTTTAATGGTGTGCCATAATTTTATTGTCTTGACCACCTCAATGTGACAAATGACTTAATTCGATTAGTCAAAAACTTATTTGTTGCATCACTATGACATAATTTGATTAGTCAAGGACTAGCTACATCATTTTAACACATGGCAATATTTAATTTGACCACAATGTAATCTTGATTTGAAACCAATTAGCCATGTGGCAAGATTTAATTTGCCAATAATTGTACCATATTTTGTAGGCCTTTGTAGTACGTGGGAATTTTTAATTGGCTAAACTTTTTTGGGCTTACAATTGGTTCAGGTGACGGGTTATGGACAAACCCAGGCCGACTCAACCCGTGAACACCCTTACCTATAGCACTTTCTTGTCCTTTTGTCTATTCATATTTGAACTAGATGACAATTGTTAGGCACTAACAATGCACGCCTTTTTGCCAAGCAAACCCATGCGTGTGACCCTCCATTATCCTCCTGTTTCAGTCAATGCAACATCCTCCAATCATTGTATGGTACGCAGACCTTTGACTAGCATGCACTTGAAGACCCCACTTCCATCCAAAGAGGGATCTCAAAAGCCAAAGATTTACCTCCACTATTAGAATCGTCAGAAACTGTCTCGTGTAATCTTCGACAAGAAGCCTAGCCCAACGATATTATTGACATCTTTGCTTGCGTCTTTGTCAACCTTTAGAACACTACCACAAACACCTTAACAACCTCCTCATTCTATAGGTGTAGTGACAGCCTAGGAAGCGAAACCAAATGGCCTTTGGACCACCATTTCCATGACAATAACACTCTCCCACCAAAGACCACCAGTCAGAAGAACTCAACTTTTTTCATTCAAAACCCCTTTTTGCCTCCTCTTTTGATGGCAACAAAAGAGAAAAAAATCTTTAACATCAAACCCAACTTTGGTCGAGACCTTCCAAGGGTGATTATCATATTCGTTGTAGAGGGGATGCCCCTATACTAGTCCACTACCCTCCCCATCAAACCTCTTTCCAAGAAATGTACAATTTTCTTGGCATCAATAGAATTCACTACTCTCTTTTCCTCTTGTAACCTTAGTCTAGAAGGGCTTTGATTTGGTGGCCTATACACCATTTCGGGCACCTGCATAAAGGATCAACCTCTTTCACCTTGGCTAGTTCCTTTTGCACCTTGAGTTTTGACAACTTCTTAGGCATATCCCTCAAAGAGGACGCCCTTTATTCTTTGGCAAGAAGACCACTATTTCCTACCTTTACCAACCAAATTGCAAAGGAACCTCCTCCTTCAGCATGAAGGAACTAACATCCATATGACTACCTTGTCACAAAATCCTTTTGTAAAAATCCTTCTCACCTTCACTACCCATCTGTTGGTTAAGGACTTCACACAACCAATCTAACTTCTCATGCTTTATTCTGACTTAGTGATTCAAGTTTCGCCTTCTCTCTTTGAGCATCGGGAAGTGACCGTCTCCATCTCTATCATCTTCCTCTTCAAGGACAATCTTAGACCATCCCAACTAAAGAGCTACGTTACACGGACTCTTTGTATTTTGAGAGGCACCCATGTCGACACGACATGACACGAGTACAGGTGGTGATATGGCTAAATACAAATGAATATGGTCGATTTCTATTCTATTTTTCACGGCAGCAACAAAGGAGAGAAACATGGCTCGCGACCTCATCGTCGTCATCGTTCGTCATCTTCGTCTTCTGTATTCATCTTCGTTGATGGTTGCTAGGGTTACATTAAAGGGTTTGGTGCATTTGGGCTTATTTAGGATACACTTTGGTTTGTTAATAAAATGGGCCTTATAATAAAAATTATAAGGTTATTAGGCTGGCTGGCTGGCTTTTACACGAGCTTCTCATGTTTGGGCCTAATACTAATTAAGTTGGAATTTAACTTATATCCTTGGAAAATCAATTATTCATTTTTTAAATAATGTTATATATATTTTTATGCAATATTTTTTAACTACAAATGTGTAGCATCATCATAAAAATATGTAATCATTCTGAACCATAAATTACTGTAACCTAAGAAGCATGGACACGGACACGTGACACGACATGAATACGACACGGACACGCCGACACGTTAATTTTAAAAAAATGCAGGACACGACATGTAGAGGACACGCATGAAATATATAATTTTATATATTTATTATATGTTATATATATGAATATATCATTCAAAGATAATAAAAAATGCAATATAGCACTAATTCCTATCAATTTATATGGTTTTTGTTTTATTATTGTATCTTAAGTTGTTTTGTTCAAACTTATAATTAGTTTCACATATGTATAATCAATAGACACATGTGTTTAAACAATTGACACGTGTGTCCTCCAAGTGTCCAAAGAGTGTCCGGGTCTTTAAAAATATTTAAAAAATAGGACACGTTTTGAAGAGTATCGGACACGTGTCCTAAGAGTGTCCAAAGAGTGTCGGTGTCCGACACGGACATGACACGGATACGTCACCTTCTTAGAAGTGTCCGTGCTTTTTAGACTGTAACTTTATTAGAGAAATACTTGATGTTTTTTTAACACATCCATGTGTGGCCGTATCCACGTATCCGTGTCTAATTTTTGGGTACTTTTTAGACGTATCCGCATATCCCTCATTTAGAGGTTTGCCTAGTCCGACCCCTAGATGCATATCCACACCCAACACTTGTACCCAAGTCCATGTAACCTAACTAAGGAGTGACTCTCCTTGCTGAAACCTTCATCGCTTCTTTCAATTTAGTGCATTTCTTTTATCTAATAAAAATCAATAATAGAGAAATTGATTATGTCTAATCTTGTATAAAGAGCATCATCTAGTACCTTTAACTGTCCTTATTATCTCTGTGTTAGCCTACTTGCATCTATTAAAAATTTCGTAATTTTTTTTGGTCACTTTTTAAAGCATTTATTTATTTTCTTCTACTATGACTCGAATCTCATTTTTATTGTTTTTTGAAAAGGAAAAGTGGTGCATATGCATGCGCTGAAAATGTTAGTCACAAGGATTCATAACCAATTTGGGTCATAACCAAAAACACCACAAAGCCTCTTAACCTAGGCCACTTCTATTCATAGCCACAAAGCCTCATAACCAAGTTCATAACCAATCACCCCAAGTTTGACCACCACAAAGCCTCACAGGTAATTACATGATTCATAATCAAGACCAAATGGCTTCATAACTGGAAGACCATAGAATTAGCGTTTTATTTTTTTAATTTTTTTTATTACAGATTCAGTTTTCAACTATGTCCTCCTTTATTTGTTTAAACTATTCACCTTGTTTGGTTACAGGTTTCTATTTTTGTACTACTTGGGATTGTTGTTGCAAGAGTTGCCCTAGGGTATTAATTGGTGCGGGAATTTGTTATTTTAGAAGATGGAAGTGTGGATGTTGGCATAGCTCAATTTGTGAAATGGGCCATGCGCATCATTGCAGCCACATTTATCTTCTAGGTGGCTATTGTGTTCATGTTAATAAATAGTGTGATAATGCTCCACTAGTGTATCTCTGGACCAAACGGAAATCAGTGTGCAATTTGCTTTGCATTTCTGCAATTTCTTCCTACTCCCAGAATTGTATTGTTTCTGAATTTTTTATTCTTATTTTCTGTCAAGAGTACTCTTGATACTCCTCTGGCAATGGGGGCATTGGCTTCTTGTTTGTCAATCTGCTTTCTTATCACTTCCTTCAAGTGGAATGGTCCAGAGTAAGTTACTAGTACCATTTTTTCCCTACTTTCTCCTTGCATCATGCTGGCGGACTGGTAATTATTGTACCAAATAAATGTTCATATAATTGATGCTTAACTCAATTTATTCAACTTATTAAATCCAAAACATATAGATCTTATTAGCTTTTTGAGTTTATCTGTTGGGATGTTGAAATCCATTTTGGATTAGTCAAAAAAATGGGTGGTATGCTTGATTTAATATATGAATGGTCATGAATATTGATTGAAGAGAGGTCTGCTCAGTTGATAGAACAGATTTAAAAAATCTTTTGTTTGCTTGGTTTAACAAGAACTTAACTAATTATTTGTATGTAGTTCTACCATTACTTTTGGGAATTCAATTTATTCTGCAAATGGGAATCCTCAGCAGAGTAGAGGACGAGCAAATGTAAGACAAAATCGTGCTCAATTTCTCAGCAGGTCAGGGATGGTGGCTTCACGGGGAACACTGGAACAGCCCAAGGAGATCTTCTGGTCGGTTTGACTCCTGTTAAAGTTACTCACTTTTGTTAAACTCTGCATTTTCTCTCCCTAATATTTGTTTTATCTGTTGAAACATTTTTTCTAAAAAGATTTCTAGCTTCTGCAGAGCATTTTATTTCCCTCTTATTTTCGTTTGACATCATGGTTACCACATAAAACTCCCCATCAGATCTCTTATGAACATGAACATGCAAGGGCTAGGATGTTTTCTGTAAACATGTTTTGAAAAATAGGCAAAAAATCACTACATCGGCGCCTTAGTGCAGTGAAAAAGAGGAAAAGGTCCTTATGTTTTCTTGGATGAGCACCTGTAAAGAAATTAGCCCAGGATTGTTGGTTTACATTAGCAACTTGGAAAAGGGAACACTAACAGATAAAACTATGGAATTAGTAGATTCTATGATTAGAAGGAAAGTATAACATGCTTAAAAGAAAGTGAGTAGCAGAGAAAGTAAACGAAACAGAAAAACTCAGTACAATATTTTGTATGTTAGACATAGTGATTAGTAGATAGATTTTTGCGAGTCTTGTGTGGTTGGGTGTCAAGGTGTGTGGATCCTGATTTGTTTACCTTTTTTGATTTCCTTGATGATGTAATTGGCTAGTGCTCCTTTTTATGGGGACCTTGATGCTCTTCTTCAATAAAATTTATTTATTAAAAAAAAAAAAAAAAAGAAGATGTGGAAATGGTGTAGCTAAGCATCTGAAAAATAAGGTAGTAATAGTTATGAGAATAAGTTACATAATAATATTAATTAAAATTGTAATTGGAGAGTATAATTAGCGCCTATGCACCCCAAATAGGATTGGAGAAATATATTAAAAGGAAATTTTGGAATCAACGATGGGTTAATACAACAAATATTTGTAGAGGAGAGAATAATTATAGGTGGAGATTTCAATGGTCATGTCTGAAATTATAAGCAAATGCACAAGAGGATACATGGTGGATATGGTTTTGGTGATCGAAATGAGGGCGGAGAGAACATCTTAGATTTTGCAGTAGCATTTGATCATGTAGTAACCAACGACTTTTTAAAAAAGGAGGGTTAAACACATAACTTTTAAAAATGGGTCAAATAAGAGTTGGATACATCATTTTCTTGTAAGAAAAATAGACTGCTGAATATGTGAAGGTTTCAAGGTTATTTCCAAAGGAAGTTAATGGCACAAAGTAGGCTAACAATATTCAATATATAGTATTATATACAATAATAAAGAGCAAAATCAAAGTGGGAAATATATTAAAAACTCATGAACTAGATGTGAAATCCAAAAGGTGAGAAATAGAGGATAAAGTGTTTAAAGAAGTAACGCGTGGTTTGAAAGGTGTTACTAATAACATGTGGAATACAATAGCATAATGCTTTGAAAGAATATCGGAAGCAGTGGCATGGAGAGTCAGAGGGAAAAGCTCCTATATCTAAATATTTTTGGTGGTCGAATAGTGAGATATAAGCCATAGTAAAAGAGGATAAAAATGGGAATAATTTGAAGACATAAGTTGACCAATAAGGAGGTTGGGTGAGGAGATTAAGAAAAAGTGAATGATATTTTGAGAAATTGTTAAGTGAAAATCATTTTAAAAACTTGGAAGGAGTGGAATATGATAGCCTTGATGGAACTAGAGAATACAAGTTTTATTATTGAACTAAGAGAGTTTAAGGTGGAATTTGCATTATAAAAAAATTAAAAAATTAAAAAAGAAAAAGAAAAAGACAAGGCATGAGGATTAGATTGTATCCCTATTGAGGCTTGGAAATACTTAGGTAAGTAGTTGTCTGGTTAACAAAATTCTTTAATAAGATTCTAATGCATAGGAAAATGGCTGATGAGTAGAGAGAGTATTTTAATACCTATATATAGAAATAAACGAGATATCCAAAATTGCAACAATTATGAAGACATTAAGTTGATAAGTCATTACAATGAAAATTGTTGGTGAGAATGATTGAGCATCACTTGAGAGTTATAACAATAGTGTTAGAGAATTTGTTTGGATTTATGCTTGGTAGATCAAATATGGAAACACTATTTTTATTAAGAAGATTAACAGAGAAGTACAAAGAGAAGATGAAGGACCTAAATATGATTTTTATAGATTTGCAAAAAAAAAAAAAAAAAAACAAAAAAAAACTTGCGATAGGGTGCCTAGAGATATAATCTAGGAAGCACGTATATGCATACGACATACGGATATAGCGATACGACAAACCTAAAAAGCAGGATATTGGTACGGCTAGAATACATTGTAAAAAATATATTTAAAAAAAAAAACTATTAGTAGGAGTTATACATAATCTCAAGAATGTTGAGAGATGACATTGTAATTTTATAATGCAAAATACTAATCTTTAAAAATTAGGTATTAATTTAAGACAGTAGCTTGTTTACTTTATAAATTTTCAATAAGTCTTGCAAATATTTCATTTTAATATCAAGTTTAATATATTTATATTACAATAATAGAGCAATTCACAGCTTGTTTCTGTGCTTTCCCCTTGGCACTAGTAAAAACATTGTATTCAAGCTTACTTTCTTATTTATTTGTTAATTTATTAATCTTACTATTGTTATATTCTCTTGTTAATCTTTACTTTCTATGTAGTTGTAGAGGACATGCATGAAACAATAAGGATGTAACGCCCTCAAAATAATAACAACAAACCCATCAGATAAGACATGCATTCCTTTCATTCATTAGAATTCCAAGACATAAGTATTACATGTTTAACCTCATAACAAAATGCCCTACGGGCTTACAGCTTTCCAAGTTAACACTTGGTTACAACAAAGGGTTCTAACTCGTTTACACATTAAGCCCTTGGCTTGAAATCACATGTAATACATCAAAGTAAAGCGACAAAACTATGCCCGCCACAAGCCTCCCAGCTATGTCCTTGGAGGTGGCATGCTTCCTGTACCTGAAAATGATATTCCCATATAGGGTGAGCCACAGCCCAGTAGAAATACACTAAACCAACCATGGACAATGACTAAAACATTAGCAATTGATAGTTGGTCACCACTGATTCAATCACATAAATTACATATTTATGTCAACGACTTACAAGTCCCAATTAATTTTCATTTTCCCTTTTTCAACAGATAAGCATGCTAGCTCTATCATCATTTCCACAGATATGTATAAAAACTATATCTCACATTCAGATAAGCATAAAAGCTATATCCACATTCTCAACAGATATGTATATCAACAATATCCACAGATAAGCATACAAGCTGTATCCACACTCTACAACAGATATGTATATCAACAATATCCACAGATAAGCATACAAGCTGTATCCACACTTCACAACAGATATGTATATCAACAATATCCACAGATAAGCATACAAGCTGTATCCACACTTCACTTCACAAAGATAAGCATATGAGCTCTATCTTCACTTCTCAGACAAGCATATGAGCTCTGTCCACGGAGTACATCCCCTATCTCCTCCAAATACCTATCCGGTTTAGAGGTCCATCCCCTATCTTCCCCTAAACCGCGGAGTACATCCCCTATCTCCTCCTCTACACATAACGTATATAAACACATTGGTTCTATATACAATCACACAATACAAACAATTAATGTATTCTAGCAACTGTCAAGTTCCATAACACATTCCATTGATTAGTTTCAGTTTGCCTAATCAACATACATTGTCTACAACAATCACGACTATCCTCCACCGATAGCTCAAAGCAGTTATTTCTAAAACAGAAAATAAATGCACAAATGGATATTCAATCAACATTTCATTTCCTCATTTCTCACCAATTAATTATCCCAATTAATTAAACAATGTAATTAGGTCATTTTCCATAATTACCATTTCAACCCTTAGGTCCCATTTTCATCAATGATTCAACAATCATTCCATTTTTCTATGCCAAACATGCATCTAGGTTTATTATGAATAAAACCCCAACTTTTGTAAAATTACACAAAAGCCCCAAACTTTCACAAAATTACCAAACCAAGCCCAACATCTCAAAATACCAAAATTTAAAGACAAAACCCATAGAGAGGAGTAGGATATCCCTACCTCAAATTCGGAGTTCCAAAGGAGAAGACGACAAAACCCAACGTGCTCCAAAACCCGAGATTTTCAGATTAAAATGAAGCCCTCGACGATCAACAACTTTTTTGTAAAGGCCAAATGTGAGTAAATCACTCCTACTAGATCAAAACCTAGAGAGAAGGTAGAGTCTAGAGTGAGAGGCTCAACAATGGTGATTTTGGAAAAGTAAGAGAGAGAAGAGAAAGTGAAAAAGTGATTTGAAAAGTCACAATTTCGGGACTTAAACCCAGTCTTCCGCTCGAGCTTAAAACACCCCGCTCGAGCGGCCACTCACAGACTTCCGCTCGAGCGGCCAACCTCCCGCTCGAGCGCAGAATGCACTCGCCCAGCACTTTTGCAGAACCAGGCCTCCGCTCGAGCTCCCAACCCTACGCTCGAGCTCACAACACTGCACAACAAGATACTGGAAGGATGTAATCTACGCTCGAGCGCCAACACCTCCGCTCGAGCGTACAGGCCAAAAATCTGGGCAACTAGTTTTGGTTTCTAAACTCAACCAACCTGTAACAAACCCGCTCAACACATCCCATAACTCAAAATACAAAGTAAAGAAAGGATGTAAACAAGATAATAAACAACTACCAACATCCACGGACACATGTCCGGATCACTATACAACAAGGGTAAATCCGGGATCGCTATAACCTTCCCCCCCTTAAAGAATTTCGTCCCCGAAATTAAGCACAAGTTTTCAAAATAAGTTTTCCTCCATTTTAAACAATGTTACATTTTAACATTCAACAATTCGACCCATTACCGGTCATCCCATCCCTTTAACAAGAGACATATCACAATATGTAAACAACATATGTACTTTCAACATGCATCAACATTATGCACTATCCTTCCAATTTCAACAATATATTTAACACATATAATGTCACTTTCAACTTCCATATGAGGCAAGTTCCAAAACATACTTCCACTAACCAAAACATTCTCAATGTTTCACAACTTAAGACATATATAAAAGCTCTTAAGTTCAACAAAATGTAAAATTCAAATACAAAATTACATATCAATAAACAAGTCCGGATATTTCTCACGGACTCCTAACTCACGTTCCCAAGTGGCTTCTTCCACTCCGTGATGTTTCCACAAGACTTTCACCAAAGGAATGGTCTTGCCACGCAGGACCTGATCCCGCCTATCCAAGACCCGAACCGGTCTCTCCTCATACGAGGCATCCTCATCTACCTCTAAATCAGTCCAATCCAACACATGTGATGGATCTGGCTCATACTTCCGAAGCATACTCACATGAAACACGTCATGCACTCCGGACAACTGCGGTGGTAAGGCCAATCGATAAGCAACCTCACCAATCCTCTCAAGGATCTCAAAAGGACCAATAAACCGAGGGGATAACTTCCCACTCTTCCCAAACCTCATCAGGCCTCGCCTAGGTGATATCTTCAGAAAGACATGATCACCTACCTCAAACGCCAAAGGCCTCCTCCTACGGTCGGCATAACTCTTTTGTCGACTCTGGGCTGTAACAAGCCTCTTACGGATAAGCTCAACTTTCTCCGTCGTCTCCCTAACCAACTCCGGACCCAACAAAGGTGCATCACCCACCTCGGCCCAACAAACTGGAGACCTACACGGTCGGCCATACAAGGCCTCAAACGGTGCCATACCGATGCTAGACTGAAAACTGTTGTTGTAGGCAAACTCTACCAATGGCAAGTGCCTCTCCCACGTCCCACTGAAATCCAGGACACAACCCCGAAGCATATCCTCGAGGATCTGAATAGTACGCTCGGACTGCCCGTCAGTTTGAGGATGATAAGCCGTACTAAAGGTCAACTTAGTGCCCAAGGCACTCTGCAAACTCTGCCACAACCTGGCAGTAAAACGAGGATCTCTATCTGAGACGATCGTCACTGGGACCCCGTGCAATCTCACTACGTCCCGAATATACAAGTCGGCAAGATGATCTACCGAATCTCTCACGCGCATAGGAATAAAGTGCGCCGACTTAGTCAACCGGTCTACAACCACCCAAATAGCATCACTACCCCGCTGAGTCCTCGGAAGACCTACAACGAAGTCCATAGTGACATGCTCCCACTTCCACTCGGCAATAGGCAAGGGTTGCAACAAACCCGCTGGCCTCTGATGCTCGGCCTTCACTTGCTGGCAAGTAAGGCACTTCGATACGAAAACAGCCACATCTCTTTTCATTCCCCGCCACCAAAACTGGCGACCCAAATCCTGATACATCTTAGTACCTCCCGGATGCACCGCAAGGCGCGAATGATGAAACTCTCGAAGTACTTCCTCTCGGCAAGACTCCGGTACAAACAAACGGTCTCGGTATCTCACACTCAGGTCGGGATACACCGTCAAACCCTTCTCAACTTTCCCACTTGAGATCTTCTCTCGGAGGGATTCTACCTCAAGGTCACCTCTCTGTGCCTCTAACACTCTAATCACAAGCGTAGGCTGCGCAACAACAGATAACAAGGCCGCAGCCTCGACAGATTCGCCCAGTAGCAAATCAAACTCGCCAAGTGCTCCCAACATCACCCATTCCCGGATGGCTATACTAGCAACATCACTAATGGTCTTCCTACTAAGGGCATCGGCCACAACATTGGCCTTTCCCGGATGATAATGTAACTCAAAATCATAATCCTCGATGAACTCCATCCATCTCCTCTGCCTCAGATTCAAGTCTCTCTGTGTAAACAGATACTTCAAACTCTTATGATCCGAGAATACCTCGAACCTCTCACCATAAAGGTAGTGCCTCCAGATTTTCAAGGCAAAGATTACAGCTGCTAACTCTAGGTCATGTGTGGGGTAATTCTTCTCGTGTATTTTCAACTGACGTGAGCCATAAGCTACCACTTTCCCCTCTTGCATCAACACACAACCCAAACCCTCTCGTGAGGCATCACAATAAACCGCATAACCCAACCCTCTCTCCGGAATAATCAACACCGGAGCGGTGGTCAATCTAACTTTCAGTTCTTGAAACGACTTTTCACAAGTCTCACTCCACACAAACTTGACTCCTTTCCGAGTCAGTCTAGTCAACGGTGACGCTAACCTGGAGAAATCTTTCACAAACCGACGGTAATACCCAGCTAATCCCAGAAAACTGCGGATCTCAAACACACTCTTAGGCTGTGCCCAATCTTGCACTGCCTCAACCTTGGATGTATCAACAGACACCCCTTCCCCGGATACCACGTGGCCTAAGAATTTGACTTCCCCCAGCCAGAACTCACACTTCCCGAACTTGGCATACAGCCTATGAGCTCTAAGCAACTCAAGCACCACTCTCAAGTGTGCCTCATGCTCCTCCTCAGAAGACGAATATATAAGGATATCGTCCACAAAAACAACCACAAAGCGGTCTAAGAACTCCCGGAAAATCCGGTTCATCAAGTCCATAAAGACTGCCGGTGCATTGGTAAGCCCAAATGGCATCACCAGAAACTCATAATGGCCATACCGCGTACGGAATGCCGTCTTCGGAATATCTTCCTCCCTGACCCTCAACTGATGGTAACCCGATCTCAAGTCTATCTTAGAGAAACAACGGGAACCCTTCAACTGGTCAAACAAATCATCTATACGGGGCATAGGGTACTTATTCTTAACCGTAGCCCGATTCAACTTCCGGTAGTCTATACACAATCTCAAGGCACCATCTTTCTTTTTAACAAAGAGTGCCGGTGCTCCCCACGGTGAAACACTAGGGCGAACAAAGCCCTTATCTAGCAATTCCTGGAGCTGAACTTTCAACTCAACCAACTCTGCTGGAGCAAAACGGTAAGGTGCCATAGAAATCGGCGCCGTACCAGGCACTAAATCAATAGAGAACTCTATCTCTCGGTGAGGTGGCAAACTAACAAGATCTTCGGGAAAGACATCCGAATACTCACAAACCACCCTCGGTAATACAACCTGGGTCTCACCACTCTCACCACTCTCAAAGCTGGCAAGTAGACTATTAAGCTCACTTCGCCCTCGCGAGTCATACCCCGGTGGCAAAACACTACCAACCCGGTCCCCCAAGAAATGGAACCACTCCCCGCTCAAGGTACATAATGTAACCCTCTGGCGGTAGCAATCAATAACAGCCCGGTATGACGATAACCAGTCCATACCCAAAATAACATCAAAACCCTTCATGGGCATGACAACAAACGGAAAAGGAAGCCTATAGTCGGCGACCTCTATATCACATCCTCTAACACCCTGTTTCAGAATCAACTCACCGCCCAAAGGCGATACCACACAAATAGGAGATGCTAACTGTGCTAACTCCAATTCCAAAACAGATGCAAATGCAGCAGATACAAAAGAATGAGATGCACCCGTGTCTATCAACACATTAGCAACCGAGTTGCAAAACAGAAAAGTACCTCTCACTACTGATGGAGCTGGTACTAAATCCTGCGCGGTAACAGCATACACGCGCCCCGTAGGCCCCTGGTCTACCTGCTCACCTCTCGGAGCAAAAGACTGCTGCACAGACTGGGATGACGAAGCTCCCGGATTGGCCCTCGAGGCCTGCACAGACTGAGCTGGCTGAAAACCCTGCGTCTGCCTAGAACCAGACGCTCCCGAAGTGGCACTCAACTGTGGGCAAAACCTCTTCATGTGCCCAGGTTGTCCACACTGATAACAAATCAAGAGCTGCCCCCTGCCCAAACTCTGACTCTGCGGTCTAGCTGAAGAAGAAGCAGCTTTCTGACCCCCACCCTTCTGCGGGCAAACAGAAACCTTGTGACCCAGCTGGCCACACTTGTAACAAGTGAATTCTCCCTGACTGCCTCTCCCCGAGCCTACACTAGGCACTGGAAAGGTCGATCTAGAGACTGCACCCTGAGACTGCTGAGGGTTAGAACCCCTCTGCCTCCTGCCATCACTCTGACTATCCTGGCTCCTCTTGGAGCCTCTCTGACCCTCATCCTCCTCCTGCATCATAAGCTCCATATGAGCTGCAGCATCCACTAGGTGTCTATAGTCTCGAATATAAGACCCACCAACTCTCAACTTGAGGCCCCGCCTCAACTTCCGCTCAAACTCATAGCAACGGCGTTCCTCAGACGCCACCAGTTCAGGTGCAAACCTAGACAGACTGGTAAAAGTAGCCTCAAACTCGGCCACTGACAAGCCCTGCTGATTAAGCCGGCTAAACTGATCCCTCAGCTTCTCCCTAGCTACTGCAGACAAAAACCTCTCCTGAAAAGCATTTATGAACGCCTCCCAAGTACCACCAACACGAGCTTTCTCGTACTTCCACCATTGACCAGCATCTCCCTTCAGTTGAAAGGATGCCAAGGTCACTTTCAGTGCTCCGTCCTCGATGCCAAGCATCTCAAACGTCTTCGTTGTCTGTTCGAGCCATTCATCTGCCTTAAGCGGCTCTTTAGGATCCCCGATAAACTCATCCGGATTACACCGAAAGAACTCCCTCTTCAAGAAGGAAGGCCCTGTCTCAGCTGCCTGATTCCCAGCTCTAAGAATACCTAAAGCTCCTGCTATCTCTCTGGCCAAGGCACCCATAGCCTGCTGACCCACTGGCTCGGCCACATTGGCCTGCCCAACTCCCTCCTGCACTACCGGGATCTCACCCTGTAACGGTTCTTCCTGCCTCGCAGGTCTACCACGCCTAGCACCTCTTCCTCGTCCTGACATCCTAATAAAGGCAACACAGAACGTTAGCACATTCATAGGTGTGCCGAAACTAAACACTCACGTCCTAATGCATGGACAAGTGTAATTCACTCCACATAAGCACATAAACACATAAGCACTTACGAACTTCATTTCCGGATAATGATAGTCCCAAGACGTTACTAGAGTTCCGGTTAGAAACAGCGTTGATCAAGTGCTTTTCCAACAAGACTCCCAGAAACTCAAGGATCCAATCAATATCCTAGAAATTAAATCCCATACCCACATAGTCACATAAACATGTTATCAATTAAGCACATAGCATATGATACTACATCTAAGTCTCTACCAAGCGAGACAAACCCATTGTGATACTAATCACTTCCCACGTACCCAAAGTATTCGAACCCGGTACGCTCTGATACCAAGTTGTAACGCCCTCAAAATAATAACAACAAACCCATCAGATAAGACATGCATTCCTTTCATTCATTAGAATTCCAAGACATAAGTATTACATGTTTAACCTCATAACAAAATGCCCTACGGGCTTACAGCTTTCCAAGTTAACACTTGGTTACAACAAAGGGTTCTAACTCGTTTACACATTAAGCCCTTGGCTTGAAATCACATGTAATACATCAAAGTAAAGCGACAAAACTATGCCCGCCACAAGCCTCCCAGCTATGTCCTTGGAGGTGGCATGCTTCCTGTACCTGAAAATGATATTCCCATATAGGGTGAGCCACAGCCCAGTAGAAATACACTAAACCAACCATGGACAATGACTAAAACATTAGCAATTGATAGTTGGTCACCACTGATTCAATCACATAAATTACATATTTATGTCAACGACTTACAAGTCCCAATTAATTTTCATTTTCCCTTTTTCAACAGATAAGCATGCTAGCTCTATCATCATTTCCACAGATATGTATAAAAACTATATCTCACATTCAGATAAGCATAAAAGCTATATCCACATTCTCAACAGATATGTATATCAACAATATCCACAGATAAGCATACAAGCTGTATCCACACTCTACAACAGATATGTATATCAACAATATCCACAGATAAGCATACAAGCTGTATCCACACTTCACAACAGATATGTATATCAACAATATCCACAGATAAGCATACAAGCTGTATCCACACTTCACTTCACAAAGATAAGCATATGAGCTCTATCTTCACTTCTCAGACAAGCATATGAGCTCTGTCCACGGAGTACATCCCCTATCTCCTCCAAATACCTATCCGGTTTAGAGGTCCATCCCCTATCTTCCCCTAAACCGCGGAGTACATCCCCTATCTCCTCCTCTACACATAACGTATATAAACACATTGGTTCTATATACAATCACACAATACAAACAATTAATGTATTCTAGCAACTGTCAAGTTCCATAACACATTCCATTGATTAGTTTCAGTTTGCCTAATCAACATACATTGTCTACAACAATCACGACTATCCTCCACCGATAGCTCAAAGCAGTTATTTCTAAAACAGAAAATAAATGCACAAATGGATATTCAATCAACATTTCATTTCCTCATTTCTCACCAATTAATTATCCCAATTAATTAAACAATGTAATTAGGTCATTTTCCATAATTACCATTTCAACCCTTAGGTCCCATTTTCATCAATGATTCAACAATCATTCCATTTTTCTATGCCAAACATGCATCTAGGTTTATTATGAATAAAACCCCAACTTTTGTAAAATTACACAAAAGCCCCAAACTTTCACAAAATTACCAAACCAAGCCCAACATCTCAAAATACCAAAATTTAAAGACAAAACCCATAGAGAGGAGTAGGATATCCCTACCTCAAATTCGGAGTTCCAAAGGAGAAGACGACAAAACCCAACGTGCTCCAAAACCCGAGATTTTCAGATTAAAATGAAGCCCTCGACGATCAACAACTTTTTTGTAAAGGCCAAATGTGAGTAAATCACTCCTACTAGATCAAAACCTAGAGAGAAGGTAGAGTCTAGAGTGAGAGGCTCAACAATGGTGATTTTGGAAAAGTAAGAGAGAGAAGAGAAAGTGAAAAAGTGATTTGAAAAGTCACAATTTCGGGACTTAAACCCAGTCTTCCGCTCGAGCTTAAAACACCCCGCTCGAGCGGCCACTCACAGACTTCCGCTCGAGCGGCCAACCTCCCGCTCGAGCGCAGAATGCACTCGCCCAGCACTTTTGCAGAACCAGGCCTCCGCTCGAGCTCCCAACCCTACGCTCGAGCTCACAACACTGCACAACAAGATACTGGAAGGATGTAATCTACGCTCGAGCGCCAACACCTCCGCTCGAGCGTACAGGCCAAAAATCTGGGCAACTAGTTTTGGTTTCTAAACTCAACCAACCTGTAACAAACCCGCTCAACACATCCCATAACTCAAAATACAAAGTAAAGAAAGGATGTAAACAAGATAATAAACAACTACCAACATCCACGGACACATGTCCGGATCACTATACAACAAGGGTAAATCCGGGATCGCTATAAAGGATATTTCAATTTGACAAATTTTATTATTGTAACTCTCACTATGTTCTTTTTAAATAACTAAATAAAGTATTAGGAGTAATATGTGACTTGGAGTATTCAATACTTCAAAATTAAGTATCCGATGCTCCAAAATTAATGAAAAAATAATTAAGAAATATCCAATACTTTTAATAAGTATCCAATACGTATCCGCGAGTATCCAAAGTGTAACGCCCTGCTAAAAACATACATGAACATACCAAGATGAACACCATAATATAAACCAAAGGTCATCTTTCTCATTGAACTAGGATTTAAGATATTACAATTCAACATTTACAAAACATCTTGGTTTCACTTTCTAGTTCAATAATCTAGATGGCCTTACAAAAATAATAAGCCTCAACGGCATAAAAAATGACGAAACAATTCAAAAGTCTAGGTACAATGTCTTCTACATCAACAACATAATATTCTTGAACTAAACTTTCCCAAAATAAACTACTGCTTGTCTTCTCCAACCCATCAACGATGTGGTGTATCACCAATTCCTGAAAAATAAAATAGGGTTGAGCCATATGCCCAGTAGGAATACATTTAGCTAAGTATTTAATTATTCAAATAAACATGTGACATCATTGAGACAAAACACATTAAGGGGTTTAAGTGCACAGGTAATTATTGCCAATCATGTAAACACTAACAATTGAACAACCCCATTTACATTCCACAACACTCATCATCACATCAAAGAGAATAACCCATGAGTCCTGTAACGCCCTCAAAATAATATCAATAAACCCATCAGATAAGACATGAATTTACATTTAAACTATCCGCATTCCTTTCATTCATTAGAATTCCAAGACATAAGTATTACATGTTTAATCTCATAACAAAATGCCCTACGGGCTTACAGCTTTCCAAGTTAACACTTGGTTACAACAAAGAGTTCTAACTCGTTTACACATTAAGCCCTTGGCTTGAAATTACATGTAATACATCAAAGTAAAACGACAAAACTATGCCCGCCACAAGCCTCCCAGCTATGTCCTTGGAGGTGGCATGCTTCCTGTACCTGAAAATGATATTCCCATATAGGGTGAGCCACAGCCCAGTAGAAATACACTAAACCAACCATGGACAATGACTAAAACGTTAGCAATTGATAGTTGGTCAACACTGATACAATCACATAAATTACATATTTATGTCACGACTTACAAGTCCCAATTACTTTTCATTTTCCCTTTTTCAACAAATAAGCATGCTAGCTCTATTATCATTTCCACAGATATGTATAAAAACAATATCTCACATTCAGATAAGCATAAAAGCTATATCCACATTCTCAACAGATATGTATATCAACAGTATCCACAGATAAGCATACAAGCTGTATCCACACTTCACAACAGATATGTATATCAACAATATCCACAGATAAGCATACAAGCTGTATCCACACTTCACAAAGATAAGCATATGAGCTCTATCTTCACTTCTCTAGACAAGCATATGAGCTCTGTCTACGGAGTTCATCCCCTATCTCCTCCCAATACCTATCCGGTTTAGAGGTACATCCCCTATCTTCCCCTAAACCGCGGAGTACATCCCCTATCTCCTCCTCTACACATAACGTATATAAACACATTGGTTCTATATACAATCACACAATACATACAATTAATGTATTCTATCAACCGTCAAGTTCCATGACACATTCCATTGATTAGTTTCCGTTTACCTAATCATCATGCATTATCTACAACAATCTCGACTATCCTCCACCGATAGCCCAAAGCAGTTATTTCTAAAACAGAAAATAAATGCACAAATGGATATTCAATCAACATTTCATTTCCTCTTTTCTCACCAATTAATTATCCCAATTAATTAAACAATGTAATTAGGTCAATTCCCATAATTAACATTTCAACCCTTAGGTCCCATTTTCATCAATGATTCAACAATCATTCCATTTTTCTATGCCAAACATGCATCTAGGTTTATTATGAATAAAACCCCAACCTTTGTAAAAATTACACAAAAGCCCCAAACCTTTACAAGATTACCAAACCAAGCCCAACATCTCAAAATACCAAAATTTAAAGACAAAACCCATAGAGAGGAGTAGGTTATCCCTACCTCAAATTCGGAGTCCCAAAGGAGATGAAGACCAAAACCAAAATGCTCCAAACCTCAAAATTTTCAGATCAAAAGGAAGCTCTCGACGATCAACACAACTTTTGTGAAGGCAAAAGGTGAGTAAACGATCCTTACTAGATCAAAACTAAGAGAGAAGGGCCGATTTAGAGTGAGAAGCTCTGAAAATGGCTTTTTGGAAAAGTAAGAGAGAGAAGAGAAAGTGAAAAGTGATTTGAAAAGTCACAATTTCGGAACTTTAACCCAGGTCTCCGCTCGAGCGTAAAACACCCCGCTCGAGCGGCCACTCACAGGCGTACGCTCGAGCGGCCAACCTCCCGCTCGAGCGCAGAATGCACTCGCTCAGCACTTTTGCAGAACCAGACCTACGCTCGAGCTCCCAACCCTATGCTCGAGCTCACAACACTGCACAACAAGATACTGGATGGATGTAATCTACGCTCGAGCGCCAACACCTACGCTCGAGCGTACAGGCCAAAAATCTGGGCAACTAGTTTTGATTTCTAAACTCAACCAACCTGTAACAAACCCGCTCAACACATCCTATAACTCAAATACAAAGTAAGAAGGATGCAAACAAGATAATAAACAACTACCAACATCCACGGACACATGTCCGGATCACTATACAACAAGGGTAAACCCGAGATCGCTATAACCTCCCCCCCTTAAAGAATTTCGTCCCCGAAATTAAACACAAGTTTTCAAAAACAAGTTCTCCTCCATTTTAAACAATGTTACATTTTAACATTCAACAATTCGACCCATTACCGGTCATCCCATCCCTTAAACAAGAGACATATCACAATATGTAAACAACATATGTACTTTCAACATGCATCAATATTATGCACTATCCTTCCAATTTCAACAATATATTCAACAGATATAATGTTACATTCAACTTCCATATGAGGCAAGTTCCAAAACATACTACCAATAATCAAAACATTCTCAATGTTTCACAACTTAAGACATATATAAAAGCTCTTAAGTTCAACAAAATGTAAAATTCAAATACAAAATTACATATCAATAAACAAGTCCGGATATTTCTCACGGACTCCTAACTCACGTTCCCAAGTGGCTTCTTCCACTCCGTGATGTTTCCACAAGACTTTCACCAAAGGAATGGTCTTGCCACGCAGGACTTGATCCCGCCTATCCAAGACCCGAACCGGTCTCTCCTCATACGAGGCATCCTCATCTACCTCTAAATCGCTCCAATCCAGCACATGTGATGGATCTGGCTCATACTTCCGAAGCATACTCACATGAAACACGTCATGCACTCCGGACAACTGCGGCGGTAAGGCTAACCGATAAGCAACCTCACCTATCCTTTCAAGGATCTCAAAAGGACCAATAAACCGAGGGGATAACTTCCCACTCTTCCCAAACCTCATCAGGCCTCGTCTAGGTGATATCTTCAGAAAGACATGATCACCTACCTCAAACGCCAAAGGTCTCCTCCTACGGTCGGCATAACTCTTTTGTCGACTCTGGGCTGTAACAAGCCTCTTACGGATAAGCTCAACTTTCTCCGTCGTCTCCCTAACTAACTCTGGACCCAACAAAGGTGCATCACCCACCTCGGCCCAACAAACTGGAGACCTACACGGTCGGCCATACAAGGCCTCAAACGGTGCCATACCGATGCTAGACTGAAAACTGTTGTTGTAGGCAAACTCTACCAATGGCAAGTGCCTCTCCCACGTCCCACTGAAATCCAGGACACAACCCCGAAGCATATCCTCGAGGATCTGAATAGTACGCTCGGACTGCCCGTCAGTCTGAGGATGATAAGCCGTACTAAAGGTCAACTTAGTGCCCAACGCACTCTGCAAACTCTGCCACAACCTAGCAGTAAAACGAGGATCTCTATCTGAGACGATCGTCACTGGGACCCCATGCAATCGCACTACGTCCCGAACATACGCATCGGCAAGATGATCTACCGAATCTCTCACGCGCATAGGAATAAAGTGCGCCGACTTAGTCAACCGGTCTACAACCACCCAAATAGCATCACTACCCCGCTGAGTCCTCGGAAGACCTACAACGAAGTCCATAGTGACATGTTCCCACTTCCACTCGGCAATAGGCAAGGGTTGCAACAAACCCGCTGGCCTCTGATGCTCGGCCTTCACCTGCTGGCAAGTAAGGCACTTCGATACGAAAACAGCCACATCTCTTTTCATACCCCGCCACCAAAACTGGCGACCCAAATCCTGATACATCTTAGTACCTCCCGGATGCACCGCAAGGCGCGAATGGTGAAACTCTCGGAGTACTTCCTCTCGGCAAGACTCCGGTACAAACAAACGGTCTCGGTATCTCAAACTCAGGTCGGGATACACCGTCAAACCCTTCTCAACTTTCCCACTGAAGATCTTCTCTCGGAGGGATTCTACCTCAAGGTCACCTCTCTGTGCCTCTAACACTTTAATCACAAGTGTAGGCTGCACAACGACAGAAAACAAGGCCGCAGCCTCAACAGATTCGCCCAGTAGCAAATCAAACTCGCCAAGTGCTCCCAACATCTCCCATTCCCGGATGGCTATACAAGCTACATCACTAATGGTTTTCCTACTAAGGGCATCGGCCACAACATTGGCCTTTCCCGGATGATAATGCAACTCAAAATCATAATCCTCGATGAACTCCATCCATCTCCTTTGCCTCAGATTCAAGTCTCTCTGTGTAAACAGATACTTCAAACTCTTATGATCCGAGAATACCTCGAACCTCTCACCATAAAGGTAGTGCCTCCAGATTTTCAAGGCAAAGATCACAGCTGCTAACTCTAGGTCGTGTGTGGGGTAATTCTTCTCGTGTATTTTCAACTGACGTGAGCCATAAGCTACCACTTTTCCCTCTTGCATCAACACACAACCCAAACCCTCTCGTGAAGCATCACAATAAACCGCATAACCCAACCCTCTCTCCGGAATAATCAACACCGGAGCGGTGGTCAATCTAACTTTCAACTCTTGGAACGACTTTTCACAAGTCTCACTCCACACAAACTTGACTCCTTTCTGAGTCAGCCTAGTCAACGGTGACGCTAACCTGGAGAAATCTTTCACAAACCGACGGTAATACCCAGCCAATCCCAGAAAACTGCGGATCTCAAACACACTCTTAGGCTGTGCCCAATCTTGCACTGCCTCAACCTTGGATGTATCAACAGACACCCCCTCCCCGGATACCACGTGGCCTAAGAATTTGACTTCCCTCAGCCAGAACTCACACTTCCCAAACTTGGCATACAGTCTATGGGCTCTAAATAACTCAAGCACCACTCTCAAGTGTGCCTCGTGCTCCTCCTCAGAAGACGAATAGATAAGAATATCGTCTACGAAAACAACCACAAATCGGTCTAAGAACTCCCGGAAAATCCGGTTCATCAAGTCCATAAAGACTGCCGGTGCATTGGTAAGCCCGAATGGCATCACCAGAAACTCGTAATGGCCATACCGCGTACGGAATGCCGTCTTAGGAACATCTTCCTCCCTGACCCTCAACTGATGGTAACCCGATCTCAAGTCTATCTTAGAGAAACAACGGGAACCCTTCAACTGGTCAAACAAATCATCTATACGGGGCATAGGGTACTTATTCTTAACCGTAGCCCGATTCAACTTCCGGTAGTCTATACACAATCTCAAGGCACCATCTTTCTTTTTAACAAAGAGTGCCGGTGCTCCCCACGGTGAAACACTAGGGCGAACAAAGCCCTTATCTAGCAATTCCTGGAGCTGAACTTTCAACTCAACCAACTCTGCTGGAGCAAAACGGTAAGGTGCCATAGAAATCGGCGCCGTACCAGGCACTAAATCAATAGAGAACTCTATCTCTCGGTGAGGTGGCAAACTAACAAGATCTTCGGGAAAGACATCCGAATACTCACAAACCACCCTTGGCAATACAACCTGGGTCTCACCACTCTCACCACTCCCAAAGCTGGCAAGTAGACTACTAAGCTCACTTCGCCCTCGCGAATCATACCCCGGTGGCAAAACACTACCAACCCGGTCTCCCAAGAAATGGAACCACTCCCCGCTCAAGGTACATAATGTAACCCTCTGGCGGTAGCAATCAATAACAGCCCGGTATGACGATAACCAGTCCATACCCAAAATAACATCAAAACCCTTCATGGGCATGACAACAAACGGAAAAGGAAGCCTATAGTCGGCGACCTTTATATCACATCCTCTAACACCCTGTTTCAGAATTAACTCACCACCCAAAGGCGATACCACACAAATAGGAGATGCTAACTGTGCTAACTCCAATTCCAAAACAGATACAAATGCAGCAGATACAAAAGAATGAGATGCACCCGTGTCTATCAACACATTAGCAACTGAGTTGCAAAACAGAAAAGTACCTCTCACTACTGATGGAGCCGGTACTAAGTCCTGCGCGGTAACAGCATACACGCGCCCCGTAGGCCCCTGGTCTACCTGCTCACCTCTCGGAGCAAAAGATTGCTGCACAGACTGGGATGACGAAACTCCCGGATTGGCCCTCGAGGCCTGCACAGACTGAGCTGGCTGAAAACCCTGCGTCTGCCTAGAACCAGACGCTCCCGAAGTGGCACTCAACTGTGGGCAAAACCTCTTCATGTGCCCAGGTTGTCCACACTGATAACAAGTCAAGAGCTGCCCCCTGCCCAAACTCTGACTCTGCGGTCTAGCTGAAGAAGAAGCAGCTTTCTGACCCCCACCCTTCTGCGGGCAAACAGATACCTTGTGACCCAGCTGGCCACACTTGTAACAGGTGAAATCCCCCTGACCACCTCTCCCGGAGCCTGCACTTGGCACAGGGAAGGTCGATCTAGCAACACCACCCTGCGACTGCTGAGGGTTAGAACCCCTCTGCCTCCTGCCATCACTCTGACTATCCTGGCTCCTCTTGGAGCCTCTCTGACTCTCATCCTCCTCCTGCATCATAAGCTCCATATGAGCTGCAGCATCCACTAGGTGTCTATACTCTCGAATATAAGACCCACCAATTCTCAACTTGAGGCCCCGCCTCAACTTCCGCTCAAACTCATAGCAACGGCGTTCCTCAGACGCCACCAGTTCAGGTGCAAACCTAGACAGACTGGTAAAAGTAGCCTCAAACTCGGCCACTGACAAGCCCTGCTGATTAAGCCGGCTAAACTGATCCCTCAGCTTCTCCCTAGCTGCTGCTGATAAAAACCTCTCCTGAAAAGCATTCACAAACGCCTCCCAAGTACCACCAACACGAGCTTTCTCGTACTTCCACCATTGACCCGCATCTCCCTTCAGTTGGAAGGATGCCAAGGTCACTTCAGTGCTCCGTCCTCGATGCCAAGCATCTCAAACGTCTTCGTTGTCTGTTCGAGCCATTCATCTGCTTTAAGCGGCTCTTTAGGATCCCCGATAAACTCGTCCGGATTACACCGAAAGAACTCCCTCTTCAAGAAGGAAGGCCCTGCCTCAGCTGCCTGATTCCCAGCTCTAAAAAAACCTAAAGCTCCTGCTATCTCTCTGGCCAAGGCACCCATAGCCTGTTGACCTACTGGCTCGGCCACATTGGCCTGCCCAACTCCCTCCTGCACTGCCGGAATCTCACCCGGTAATGGTACTTCCTGCCTCGCAGGTCTACCACGCCTAGCACCTCTTCCTCGTCCTGACATCCTAATAAAGGCAACACAGAACGTTAGCACATTCATAAATGTGCCGAAACTAAACACTCACGTCCTAATGCATGGACAACTGTAATTCACTCCACATAAGCACATAAACACATAAGCACTTACGAACTTCATTTCCGGATAATGATAGTCCCGAGGCGTTACTAGAGTTCCGGTTAGAAACAGCGTTGATCAAGTGCTTTTCCAACAAGACTCCCAGAAACTCAAGGATCCAATCAATATCCTAGAAATTAAATCCCATACCCACATAGTCACATAAGCATGTTATCAAATAAACACATAGCATATGGTATTACATCTACGCCTCTATCAAGCGAGACAAACCCATTGTGATCCTAATCACTTCCCACGTACCCAAAGTATTCGAACCCGGTACGCTCTGATACCAAGTTGTAACGCCCTCAAAATAATATCAATAAACCCATCAGATAAGACATGAATTTACATTTAAACTATCCGCATTCCTTTCATTCATTAGAATTCCAAGACATAAGTATTACATGTTTAATCTCATAACAAAATGCCCTACGGGCTTACAGCTTTCCAAGTTAACACTTGGTTACAACAAAGAGTTCTAACTCGTTTACACATTAAGCCCTTGGCTTGAAATTACATGTAATACATCAAAGTAAAACGACAAAACTATGCCCGCCACAAGCCTCCCAGCTATGTCCTTGGAGGTGGCATGCTTCCTGTACCTGAAAATGATATTCCCATATAGGGTGAGCCACAGCCCAGTAGAAATACACTAAACCAACCATGGACAATGACTAAAACGTTAGCAATTGATAGTTGGTCAACACTGATACAATCACATAAATTACATATTTATGTCACGACTTACAAGTCCCAATTACTTTTCATTTTCCCTTTTTCAACAAATAAGCATGCTAGCTCTATTATCATTTCCACAGATATGTATAAAAACAATATCTCACATTCAGATAAGCATAAAAGCTATATCCACATTCTCAACAGATATGTATATCAACAGTATCCACAGATAAGCATACAAGCTGTATCCACACTTCACAACAGATATGTATATCAACAATATCCACAGATAAGCATACAAGCTGTATCCACACTTCACAAAGATAAGCATATGAGCTCTATCTTCACTTCTCTAGACAAGCATATGAGCTCTGTCTACGGAGTTCATCCCCTATCTCCTCCCAATACCTATCCGGTTTAGAGGTACATCCCCTATCTTCCCCTAAACCGCGGAGTACATCCCCTATCTCCTCCTCTACACATAACGTATATAAACACATTGGTTCTATATACAATCACACAATACATACAATTAATGTATTCTATCAACCGTCAAGTTCCATGACACATTCCATTGATTAGTTTCCGTTTACCTAATCATCATGCATTGTCTACAACAATCTCGACTATCCTCCACCGATAGCCCAAAGCAGTTATTTCTAAAACAGAAAATAAATGCACAAATGGATATTCAATCAACATTTCATTTCCTCTTTTCTCACCAATTAATTATCCCAATTAATTAAACAATGTAATTAGGTCAATTCCCATAATTAACATTTCAACCCTTAGGTCCCATTTTCATCAATGATTCAACAATCATTCCATTTTTCTATGCCAAACATGCATCTAGGTTTATTATGAATAAAACCCCAACCTTTGTAAAAATTACACAAAAGCCCCAAACCTTTACAAGATTACCAAACCAAGCCCAACATCTCAAAATACCAAAATTTAAAGACAAAACCCATAGAGAGGAGTAGGTTATCCCTACCTCAAATTCGGAGTCCCAAAGGAGATGAAGACCAAAACCAAAATGCTCCAAACCTCAAAATTTTCAGATCAAAAGGAAGCTCTCGACGATCAACACAACTTTTGTGAAGGCAAAAGGTGAGTAAACGATCCTTACTAGATCAAAACTAAGAGAGAAGGGCCGATTTAGAGTGAGAAGCTCTGAAAATGGCTTTTTGGAAAAGTAAGAGAGAGAAGAGAAAGTGAAAAGTGATTTGAAAAGTCACAATTTCGGAACTTTAACCCAGGTCTCCGCTCGAGCGTAAAACACCCCGCTCGAGCGGCCACTCACAGGCGTACGCTCGAGCGGCCAACCTCCCGCTCGAGCGCAGAATGCACTCGCTCAGCACTTTTGCAGAACCAGACCTACGCTCGAGCTCCCAACCCTATGCTCGAGCTCACAACACTGCACAACAAGATACTGGATGGATGTAATCTACGCTCGAGCGCCAACACCTACGCTCGAGCGTACAGGCCAAAAATCTGGGCAACTAGTTTTGATTTCTAAACTCAACCAACCTGTAACAAACCCGCTCAACACATCCTATAACTCAAATACAAAGTAAGAAAGGATGCAAACAAGATAATAAACAACTACCAACATCCACGGACACATGTCCGGATCACTATACAACAAGGGTAAACCCGAGATCGCTATAAGTCCCATGTAAGAGTCCAAGTCCAAACACAAGTTTCTTTTGTTTAAAAACCGCCTCCACATTTGCTGACTATGATACGACAAGGAGTGGGCACCCAAAATTATCCGTTTTTTCACTTTTGCAGACTATAATACGGCAAGACCAGTGGACACCCAAAAACATTTTCCCACATTCGTCCAGCAATAAGCCTAGACAGGGCAATTGGGCACTTTTAACTTTCCCTGTGCAGGTACCAACACAACTCACACAATTTCCAAAACCGACTCTTACTCGGACTCATGCTCAACAAACAATTCATCAATTATTCCCATTCAATCATCAAACATTCTACATTATCGAGCACACAACATCACATAGCATGCAAAAAAGGGAATCATTACCCAAATCACAATTCCATCTCCACAATAATACCTACATAGCTCATTTCCTTATTATTCATAATATCCCAACACTTTAAGGAAATCCTCAATCAAAATTGCATTCTCTACTCTAATTTGAAATTAGGGTTTTACTATAGTTGGGGCTTTCTCCATTTCTTTACTTATACGGATTTCCATTACCATCATTATACATATTTGATAAAAAGAGTTTGGGAAATTTCAATCAAAGTGAGGGAAAAGTCTATTTTATGTAAATCAAGAGTTTATTTCACCCCAAACAACAATATTTCCTCTTAAGCCACAACAATACCACAATGGCCCCATTTGGTAGAGTTGTGGGAAAGTGATTATAACTTATAGCCTAGCAGCTTATAGCTTATAGCTGTGAACATAAGCTGATTTTTGACTAATAAATTAAGCTTCTCCTCCCCCACTCAAAGAATAAGTTGATTTTTGACTTACAAAAAGCTATAAGTTGTATTATTAAGCTGAACCAAACACATCAAAATAGCTTCAATTAAGCTAAAAGCTGAAATAAGTTAGAAATAAGTCCTACCAAACAGGGCCAATATCTTCTTCAAAACAAAGAAATACAAGGTTAAAAGTAACCCTACCTCGAGTTATGAGTCCAAGAATCAAGCTCCTAGTTGAAATCTTCCCCAAACCAAATTTCAATTGGTAAGGATGATGATCTCCAAGTGTTCTTCACCCTTTGCAAGAGCTTTAGATCGGATCTTAAGAGATCGAGGAGTATTTTGAAGTGGCAACTTAGGATTTTTCGGGCTTGAGACAATGAGGAGGAGAAGGAGGAGGAGGAGAGGAAAGAAAAGTAGAGAGAATGATCTAGAATCGTACTTTTTAATTTGTTGATATCACGCAGTCCACTCGAGCGTAAATTCCGACGCTCGAGCGTAAGACACAAACTCGGAAGGCTCGTTCGAGCGTAAAATGACAAGTCCCAGAATTTTACAGAGTTACAGTGAAACAACTGGGAGCCAACATTCTCTGCTCGAGCGCAACTTCCTATGCTCGAGCGACCTGCCTGCAAACTCGAGAGATTCTGAGAGCTGCAATTCTCCGCTCGAGAGCAACTTCCTTGGCTCTAGCGGGCACCTGGAACAAAATGTCAAACAAAGAGTATCGGTATCCAATACGTATATAAAATGGATACGTCTTTACTTTTGAAGTATATGTGCTTCATAGGATATAATATGGTGAGCGTTGGTGAAAAAAGGTGTGACCAAAAGGTATATGCATGCAATAAAATGCATGTATAATGGGGTATCAACCACAATTAGATCACTTGTAGGAGAACTAGTAAATTCTCAATCATTGTTGTATTGCATCATGGGCCAACTCTAAGTCCTTACCTATTTGTCATGATCATGGATGAATTAACTAAACACATTTAGGATGATAATTCGCAAATTAACACTGAACTACAAATATGGAGAGAAGCACTCAAGTTAAAAGGTTTTAAATTAGTAAAAATAAAACTAAATATACAAAGTGTGACTTGGCAACAATAGAAGTAGAAGTGATAGAGAAGTGAAGATTGAAAATCAGAAATAACAAAGTGAACTTTTTCATTACCTAGGTTTGATTATT
Organism: Camellia sinensis; assembly: GCF_055761805.1. NCBI lineage: Eukaryota > Viridiplantae > Streptophyta > Magnoliopsida > Ericales > Theaceae > Camellia > Camellia sinensis. The sequence continues at coordinate 71,700,257 of NC_138972.1, forward strand.
AATAAGGATGGTGAGGTTGAAAATGACGTGATTCGTAGGATTAAAGTAGGTCGGCATTTGACATATTATGTGATTGACGAATTCTAACAAAATTGAAAGAAGAATTTTGTAGAACAACTATAAGGCTAATGATGCTTTATGGGACAAAATATTGGGCAACTAAATTACATGTCCATAAAATGAGTGTAGTTGAGTTGAAGATGCTTAGATGGATGTGTGGTAAGACTAAGAAAGATAGAATCAAAAATAAATGTATTCTTGAATTGGTACCGTAGTAGTAACACCGATTGAAAGAGAAGTTGAGAGAGAATAGGTTAAGATGGTTTGGTCATTTACAATGAAGAAATGTGGATGCAACGACAAGGAAGAGTGATATGATTTCTATAAATAAAATGTTGGGGGAAGGGGAGGACTTCAACTAACATGGGATATAGTTGTAAAAAAAGATATGAATGTAATCAATAGAGCAAAATGGCAAAAAAGATTGACGTAGATTGGGAAACAATGCTTAGATTGAATTGGTTTGGAAGCGTTTTTTCATAAACTGAAATTTCATCCAAAAATATTATGGAAAATGTGAAACATTAGGTGATGTAAAGATTGAATAGGTTGAATAAAAAAGAGTAAAGTTTGAATAGGATATTTGTAAGAAAAAATTATTAAGAAACTTAAAAATAGCAATGTAAATTATTTTTATATTTTCATGATCAATTAAAATATTACTACTACCACCACCCAATATCTATGGAAACTTATTAGATCAATCATATATTATTGTTGAAAAATAAAAATACTACTGCTACCACCACCCAATATCTATGGAAACTTATTAGATCAATCATATATTATTGTTGAAAAATAGTATTTGTGAGTATGCAAAGATGGTAAAAATTATGAGAAGTGCATTTCTAGGGAGTTTTTAGAACACTTTTTTGAAAGAGTTTCTCGCAAGCTTACTCAAATTGAGATGGAGTTTTTCCTTTCATAAGTAAATTGTACTTGAAATCTTGGATTGTTTTGGAGATGTTTTCTAGAGGTTTTCCATAAAATTTCATGAGAGTTTTGTGCCCCTTCCCGAAATGAGTTTACAGGGAAACAAGTTTCCTCTCTCAAGAGATTTCCTAGTCTCCCTTTATCCCTCTTTAATTTCTTTCCTTCCCCTTCTATGTGATTATTGCTATCACTAGAAATATGTGTACAAAAAAAGTAAGAAGTTGTGGAGGTTTTTTGGACAAGAGAAAGCAAAAGATTGTGGTAGCTGTGTTTATTACAGAATGTATGGTGGTGGCAGTAGTGTCTGGTTGAGTGAGAGAGTGGTGAGAGAGAGTGTTTAGTTGGGTTTCCGAGATTGTGGTTAAATTGGTCTATTAAGAGAGACTATTCGAGTAAACTCCACAGGGATCATATGATTATCTATGCCTAAAATGATGAGGTATAAATGATATTGATATTGAAATGGTCTGGTGGTGGGGCCAAACCCATCCCAACATCATTTAGGTTCAAAGCCAGTAACCTAGTGCTGACCTGCTTATGAAACTTTGTTTGGGATTCTGTATTCAGATTTGCTTGTGATAATTTTTGGTGTTCCTTACCTTAGAAAGATGTATTCGAGTAAACTGTATAGGGATCATAAGGTTATCTATGCCTAAGATGATGAGGTATAAGTAGTGGTGATAATGATGTGGTCTGGTGGTGAGTGCACACCATTCCCGATTTCATTTAGTTTCAAAGTGGGTAACCTGGTGTTGACTTGCTTATAAACTTTGTTCAACCTGATGCCATTTATTGCTGATGTGTTTGTTAGGCTAGTAGTTTCAGTCAGTGCTAGCTCTAATTAAGTAATTGTTGTGTTGATTTTAAGATTATGAGCTTTAATCTTGAAATGTTTATTCTTTGTTCTATCTTGACTTTCAATTGAGATTATAAGTGATTTAAATAATTGAGTTGAGTATACATCATCACATGTCTGGACTGCAACATGATGGTTAAATGTAGGCATGCAACATGCAATTCGACAGTCCCTTTCAATGTATGTTGCATGAATAACCACAAAATTATGTTTCTCTATCCCAATGAAGTTTGTATGATGGTTTTTATGGAGCATGGAGCGTTAAATGAGATGTATGATGTGAAATTTTTAGCAAAATTGGATGTAGACACACTAGGACATGACAATATCTAACAAAAAATATTTTGATGCGGGAGAAGTATACATTTTTAATAAATTTATCTAAATTTGTGCATTAGTAGTTGCAGAAATTGGGAATTAAAAACTAACGAACAGTAAGCGTTTCTTTAAAATTGTTCCTACTTTCTTTATATCTTTATCTTTACAACTGTATTCTTTTTGGTATATTAGAAGTGGGGTTCATGCTTGACTTGGCAAGGTAAATGTTCAGTTTCTTTTAAAATATCTTGTGTTCTTGACATTTATTGGCTTGTGTTGCCTGATGTGGTGTCAGTTTCAGAGCTCCTATGATCTACTGTTCATTCTTCATGGTTTGGTTTTAACCATGATATTGTAATCATAATAAAAATGAAATGAACAAAGTAGGTTTTTGGTTGGGAGGATTAATCTTGTTGAGGATGTTTCATGCTGACTTTCTTTCCAAAAATGTCTATAAAGTACAATGGTACTCTGTGTAAATTTTACTATATATAGCATTGGTATTGACCTTTAATTCATGCTTCATTAGTTTGTTTTTGGCTGGTGCAGGTATGATATCGCCGACCACTAGGAGGGTGACAAGAAATCAACGGGATTACTATTCAACATTCCATAGGACACCCAACAGAAAGAAGTTTTCAAAAAAAGAGTGGGAGAATTTCACCCAGGAATCAACCCGACATGTAGTGGCTAAGTTGGCATCCTCGCCAAAGTTCACTGATTGGATTATTAAGCTTGCTGACAGGATACAACTCCTTCCAGATGATAGTTCAGATAACACAATTGGAAGTGGCTCAGATTCCACAGATGAGTCTTGTAGAAAGTGGTGATCGATTTAGTTTGTTCAAATGGTAGCAGCGACCTTAGAGTAGGAAATTAGTTACTTGTAGCAATACAATGAGGTAGAGGCTAGGAATGGTGCTCATTTAATTTTTCTTCTTTGTTTTAGGTTTATTTTTAATACATCATATTATGTCATCAAGCAATTGTGGCAAATCTTTTGAAATCTTATAATCATGTTATAGTGCCTGCTCTTTCTATGCTTCTTCCTACCAAAAACTTTTGATGGTTGCATAAAAAGAGCATTGTCAAGTGTTTTAACTCTCTCGTTCAGTTTTAATCCACTTATTCAGTCACCCATAAAAAGAGCAACACACTTGTGCAGTTTCAACCTCCGTTAGCATTTGTTTATCTGTTTTAGTTCAAGTGGGTGCATATGTTATGTTTGTTTCTATCACAGATCTATAATGCTATAGCTAGTAGGCCTAGAAAGGTATCTCATCTATGAAGCTAGTTTTGGAAATGGTTTCCATTCTGTGTGAGAAAAATTTTAAGGGGTAATTACATTTTGGGAGATTTACGTGCATGTCTTAATAGGTAGATTTATTGCCCATTATAGGTCATGTGATAATTACGGCGTTTTTGTTATAAAAAAATAAAAAAGAAAAAAAAAAGAAGAAAAAAAGCATCATTAATTGTTAGTTTTTAGCAACAATTTGAAAAAATTATCACAAAAAATCTCTAATTGTTAGTTTTTAGCGATAGATTTAGAAAATCGTCACATAAAATGTCATTAATTGTAAGTTTTTAGCAATAGATTTAAAAAATCTTCACAAGAAAGTCACTAATCATGAGTTTTTAGTGACAATGTTGATAGGATTAACTTTCAATGACGAATTGATAGGATTTAGTTGGAATTACGATTAATTACTAGGACTTGTGGGTAATTTATCTTTATATTTTAGTGGGGAATTTATCTCGATTGCAATAGGGGTGGGAAGAAAGAAAGAAAAAATGATGGAATTTATCCCTTGAATCGACCAACCTATCCTTCTTTTCTGCTCTTTCCTCTCTGTGCTCTCCCATTTCAACTTTGGTTGGCACTTCCTGCTAGCCACCATTGCCATGCCCTCCCTCGTAACCCCCAAGCCTTCTCCTACCCATCCTCGCTACCCTAGTCCTTTCCATCATTTCCCATCATCCCTACCAATGTTACACCTCATTGCCCCATTGTTGCTTCTATCAGTCTTAACTCCTTCCCTTTTCACCTAAGCCCTCACCATCACAACTACCCTTTCCTATAAACCCTAACCATCGCAACTACTTGAACCTCTTAGCCTTTCTCCATCACAACGTCACACCTCTACCCCTTATTGTTGGGAAACATGTTCGGTGAGTGTTACTTATGCTAAGATGTACAGGGTAAATTTGTGTGCGGTTCACTTGTCACTTGCATCACACATAATTAAAACTTGCCCCTAGATGTTTTGAAGCAGTAGATGTTTTGTAGCATCACACATAATATATTTGCTTTCAATTTAAAATTTTTTTTTTGTTGTTGCTTAATTTACAAAATTACATCTATTATTATATATTTTTTACTAGATTAAAATAGTAGGAAAAAAAAATTATCTTCAATTAAGAAAAAAAATATTAGCCTAGAAATTTCTATTTCACATACTTTTCAATCAATTAGATGGAGTTACATAACTAATTCAAAAATGTCATGCTACCTTTTAGTAGAAATAATATTAAAATATGTAAATAATTATTTATTAAACAAGTTATCTATATCAATTTCGTTTTACACAAGTATATACCAACTTAACCTATTTAATACTCATATTATTGGATCGTGCCATATTTGTGTGTGTCGGAAAATGGATAAGTTAACTTGTTTAACTCTTGGGTACCTATTATGGAATGCCTAAGTCAAATTTGTGGTCTATAGACTCTACGAAATAGACACAACTAACATGTCTACTACTATTGTGTTCCACAGGAGTTCTCTTATAGATGTTAAATTTGTGTGTTAAGTCTTATTAATTTAGAGGGTAAATTGGTGCTCTCATGGATGTGTTAAAGTGTGTGTTATGAGGGTAGAATCCAATTGAATGAGTTAAATATATAGAGTACCAGTTGATAAAATTTCAAAAAATTCAACTAGAAGGACAAAGAAAGAAGGTAAATTACACCATTAATCCCTATAGTTTAAGCGAATTAATTTTCACTTTAATCCCCGTAGTCTTAATTTGAACATTTGAATCCCATATTTTCATTTTTTGTTGCAATATTGTCCGCTTGTCATGCGCCTTTTTTTTGGGGGGGGGGATGAAAAAACAACTCAAGAATCAGTAACAAATAAGAATAAATAGAAAAATATAAATAATTCTAAACGAAACAAAAATATAACAAATAGAAATGATCAATATTTGATAAAATTTGACTTAAAATTTATTTTCAAAATTTAGTTACGCAAATAATTTTGGGGTGTGAATTTTTATAATTTTGAGAGTGTGAATTACTAAAATTTTGGAGATACGAAATTTATTAATTTAAAATTATATTAGTAACTACTTATATAGTATATAGAGTTTTAAATTTTTTTGGATGCGATCGCCCCTATGCACCCAGGAAATTATTCAATGCTTTAAGAGAAAATCTTATTGGTGATCCAAAGTAGTAGTTAGTGGTCTAACTTATAGGACCTATTACTTGTGTTAGAATTTTAGAAGACAACTGATTAGGTGTCAACTTGTAAATGGAATGAATAGTGCTCCAGGAACATTGAATAATATGCACTAATGTAGCTTCGGTTGAAACCATTGTTTTACCATATTGAAAGTAAGTGAGAATCAATCAATAATGAATAATTAAATAAACATATCTTTAAAATTTAAACATAACACACATGAAGAGCAAAATCTTGTTTAATGCAAGCCAATATAAATTAAATTCAACTCAAACTTAAACATAACTATACAAATTAAATCCATATCAATTAATACAATCAATATGAATTAAATCAAGGGGTACTTATGTGTAGGTCCTAATAAGTGGACTTATTGTCTAATAAGTCCTATGAGAAAAATTTGTCATAAAAAAAGTTACTAATTGTAAGTTTTAGCGATAATTTATAAAAATCATGACAAAAAAAGTCATTAATTGTCGATTTTTAGCGACATAAAAAAAATTGTCACAAAAAAATTATTTTTAGTGACAATTTTATTAACTTATTTTCAATAGGACTTGATGGGAATTAAGTCAAACTATTATGACCTATTGGTAATTTACCCTAAAATGAACTGCGAAATCCAATTCAAACTTCTACATCTACTACTACCTTCTTTCACCTAAAAAAAATAAAAATAAAAATAAAATAAAATAAAATTGTATGTAGAAAATTATTATGTGCAATCAAATCTATTGTAATAGACCAATTAAATGAAGACATATCAATATAAAGAAAATTTTAAAATACATATATAGATTGTTGGGCCAGTTTGGTTTAGGCAAAGCCTAAACAAAAAACGAATCCAATCTTATAGGTTTGACGATTTGAAAAAACAGAACCAAACCAACGCCCTAAAAAATCAATCCAACTCGGCCCAAAGTGGTCAATTTGGTTTGATTATTTAGTTATTTTGTTGATTAGATAATTTGAACACCCCTAAATAAAATCATAGAATGCAGTTCACTTATTTTAAGATTCAATATCGAACCTTGTATTAAAAAACCAGACCGATGAATTTACGATTCTTTGCTTACTCCTAACAATAAGTAAAATCATTGTTCTAGTGCAGAGAGGAAGGTCACATTGTGTGATAAGCATCATGAGATCATGTGATATGTTGATTATGTTGTGTGGTATGTTGAATCAATTTCAATAATAAATAAAGGAATAAATTATATTATTAGTATTTATAATTTGAGTGTAATGTCATTTTAGTTCCCATATTTTTAATTTGCATAATTTAAATCTTACACTTTCTATTTATTGTAATGTGGTCTATTTGTTATGCACCACTAACAATTTAAACAAAAACGATCACGTGCAAAACTAGAAAGAGCAATGTAAAATTACAAAGACAATACTTTGATTTCTCTAATTTTGCATGATTTTTTTCCATTCAAAATTTTAATGGTAAATAATAATAAAATTGAAGTTATAGAGATCAAATTATTTAAATTAAAACTATTAGAACCAAAGTAAAATATCATTCAAACTAAAGGGACCAACGGTGTAAGTTACTCTAAATGAGGCCAAGAAAAATTTTCAATTTTTTGAGAAAATTATCTCATTTTTATATTAGTTTTACTTATTATGAATGACCTCATTTTGGGAGTTTCTCTATTTGCACACATCAAAATCTTTCAACACACACTCTTATTAAACACATTAAATGAATTTAAAATTTGATACGTTGGTCAATACACAATGCACCATGTCAAAAACATCCCTATCTTTCTAAAACTATAAACTTTTTTGAATAAATTGTTACAATTGAAAAATGGGAAGTCAAAATGAAATTGATGTAAAGTGTAGGAGTATATAATGTAATTTACTTGAAATAATATGAAAACAATGAGTTTAATTTTGGAAAAATTTCATTTCAATGTAATTTTAAAAAGATATTTACATATTAATGATAAACTTTCCAACATTAAAAAGCAATTTTATAAACTTTATCATATATCTGAAATTATTTTTTAAATTTACCACTTAATTTTTATTTTCCCTTTAATTTTCATAATTTTTTTTGAAATATTTTGGAAGTAAAAAACTAGAAATGAAAAAATCAAAGAAGAAAATAATACCAAACAAAACCTTTTTTTTTAATAATAATAATAATAAAACTCTAGATTATGGTTTTATTTTAGTCGGTCAATTTTTATTTTTTTTTGGGAAAAATAACAAATTGGTCTTACTTTACCTAAAAAAAATTATTCAACCTTTTTCAATTTTCTATTAGAACAATTCAGTCGTATTTTGCATAAAACACTTTCACAAAATCTTATTTATCATATATTCCTCTTATACTCACGACATTTAAGAGAGTCAATATTTAGAAAAATATTTCTTTTGCTGATACTGTTAGTTTTTTTTTCTTAATTTTTTATTTCAAATTTTCCTTAATGAGGTGATTGCTAAAGCCCAATATTGCTGTGGAATATTACCAAACTCTACGCAATTTCAGTTGAATTCTTTTTTTCAAGTAACTATTAATTTTTTGATGTATTAGGTGTTGATCTCACTACTAAAAAAAAACACTTTTTGCGACCTCTATAAATCGTCGCAAATAATAAAAAAACAGTTGCAAAAAACCTTTTGCGACGGCAAATAGGGGTCGTGAATGTGGGGGTGGCAAATACTTTTTGCGACGGCAAAGCAACGGTCGCAAACTATTCGTATAATATTAATAAATGAGTATATCTCAACCTCAATCCCAAATTCATATATGGACCCAAAAAAAAGTATTAAAAAAAAAAAGAAAAAAAATCTTTTTTATGCATTCCAAGTGTCTGCTAAGTGATCAAACAAACAAAACATTAGAGCCTAAATCAATGAACATAATGTTAATCAATGAGCATAAGTCATAGGGAAACACACAGAGGTATATATATAAAGCGAGAAACACATGTTAATGTTAATCTTCGAAATGGAGACAAAATTTATAATCATGAAAATTTATAAGACTGAGATTGATAGAGACTTATTTGGTTCCATACCATCTAAGTATTAAGCACCATATCCATTACTCTCATCCTGGCTCTTATTAGTTCCTCAGATGTTCAAAATCCAACCAAGCCACCTTAGTATACAGAAGGGTAAGATGAAATGTGGGACTAAATGTACAAACCTTGAACTCTTTTTTCTATTCTTTGGTTCATGGAAGGCTTCCACCATGAGTTTTGGCCCCACTCATCTGACACCTTCAAAAGAATGACAACAGATGTAAGTTTATATGAAAGTTTCAATAAAAATTAATATTTCTATGTTTATAGATACAAATGTGAGCTGCCTCATAATTTTTGAAATTTCTTAGCTCATTAACAAGTATAACTGTCATTAGAGAACCAAAAAAAAAAAAACATGAAAATTACTAAACATAATAACAAAGTCTAGCAAAAAAAATTCTAACCTGTAGAATGGATCACTCTGTCATTACAATCTGTTCAGCAACCATGGCAGACAACCTATTCCAATTGTGTATTTTCTGGTCCATGGACGGTTTTAAACAACAAACTGTGACAAAGATTAGCTGTAAGACCCATTACTCATAAAAATTAAAGAGCTACATCTTGAATATTGCTTCTAATGAGATGAGAATGTCAACAAAAAACCTTCTCTTGTAATGCTAGTACAAAGGCCTCAGAGGCATCACCACTAGAAATAGCCACAAAGTTTTACGATGATTTTCTCAAACCAACTAATCAACCAAAAAACACGAAAAACATCGAAAAAAGAACAAAAATTAGAACAAATCGAGCAATTTATGGATCAAAGAACTAAAACTGAGGTTTAAAAAAAAAAGAAAAAGAAGCAAAAACAGAACTGAGGACAGATCTGCATTGCGATGCTGAATACATATACATACGTATATAAGCATTCATGTAGTTATGCATTGATAGGACACTATGTACACAATGAAGCTCAAAGATAGCCTTTGTGTGTGTGCGCGTGCACGTAATGTAGGTGAATTTTGAGATAGATGAAACGCATGAGAGGTGAGCTTACTCTGCTACATTTGAGTGCTTCAAGAGAACTTTTCCATGGTAGAGTTAGGGTTTCTCTACGACGAATCGCTCAAATTGCAGAGAGTAGATAATGTGTACGCAGATACAAAGAGAAATTGAGAGATCGAGAGAGGTATAGAGATTGAGAGATTGAGAGATCAATCGATTGAGATCAAGAGGGATAGTGAGAGTCATACTAGTAAGCGAGAGCGAGAGCGACAGCAAGAGAGAGAGGTTGAGCGAGCCAAGCTAGGGCAAAAGCAAATAAATAAAAGAAAATAAGAGAAATAAATGTTAAATATAAATTGGAGTTTTTTTTTTTTCTTTTGCGACGGCCAAACAAGCAGTCGCAAAAAAATAGTCACAAAAAGTCAATTTTCTAGTAGTGTCTAGAAGTCAACATGTTAATCATTTTATTTATTTAAAAAAAAATTGTTTTTTTCATCTGCATTTTTTTTTAATTTTTTTGTGAATTTTAGTAATATTTTAGTCATTTTAAAAAAAATTTATATCAATTTAATTTAGATACACTTAAAAAATACAAAATTTGTCAAACGAGATTGTTAATTACAAAAACCTAACATAGAAAATTGATGAAATTTCTTTATTGTTGTATTGATTGAGATATCCATAGGATGGATGAGATTTTGAGTTAAGAAATTTATATGATAGCATGATTATGTATATGCTTGGACTATGAGAAAGAAATAAATACGATTGTGGATATGAAAAAATATCATATGTCATGTGAGTATGGAAATTTGGAAATGAATGAAGAATTATTGAATATTACATTTTATCTTGAGAAAATGTTGAGAATTGTAGAATGTTATAATGAACCTTTATAATTGCATCTCATTTCATTCATTTTATATAGCTTTGAATATTATTTATTACGGCTATGCCTTGGGAATCGATTTAATATTTTGAGAAAACAATTGAAAATCTTGAAATGTTTTGGAGTAAATACGTTTGGTAAGTCCAGTAGGGGGTGTAGATGATAGTGCTAAATTGTCCTGAGTGTTTAGGGTGAAAGGCTGAAAACACACGTGGAGAAGCTACCACGTGCCTTTTGGTTAGGAGCTGGTAAAGTGGGGGATTGGTAGTGCTTGTTATGCTTACCTGCAAACACCAACATAGAGATTACCTGAGTCATATTTACTACCTCGTATTTAAAGTTTGTAATTTATTGAGATAATGAAGTGTCTTTAAAAGATCATTGCATATGAATTTCAAAAGAATATGACTTGTGATTTTGAAGCATGACATGGCATTGCTTTCATGTACATACGATTGCTTTGTGAAGATATCTTTGTTTGGTTTTATGCTCACCCCCAGTGGATTTGTGCAGAAAAAGATGTGGTGATCTCGCCTAACTAAGGATGTGGGAAGTCTTTGGAGAGCACGAGGCTCTTCTTAGTTCTTTTGACAAGCCAAGGGCTTTACTTGTGTGAGTTTGATAACTATCTTCTATGTAACCAAGCCTAAGTCTTGGAACTTGTAACCCATGAGGATTTCTTTTGTTGTCATTTTCTTCATTTCTAACTATCTCACATGTTATGGATCCAAACTTTAAGAGGATTGAATATGTATTGCATGTGGACCTTTTGTAAATCTCTCACATGAATAGAATACAAGTATAGAGATTTTGTCACGCCCCGATATAATTGACACAAAACCCAATGCGTAACAGTAAATCAATTGATTTATAAACTAATATCTTACATTTATATCATCTATGATCATTACAAAAGGTGGCATATGAGATATACATTCATAAATCCTAGATTTTGAATCTATAGCATATGACATCGATACAGGAATAGAAGGGAAATTAAAATCAAATAGAGAAATGTCCTAATGGCTTACAACATTCCAAGACAATGCTTGGTTACAACAAAATAAGTTTCAACTCAAATCAAATAAAGCCTAAGGCTTGAATATATAATTACATCAAGACGAAACCAAAAAGAGAAGCCTTAAGCTCCGAGTTCTTCCAAGCTAAGTCCTTGGCGGAGGCATATCATCAGTATCTGAAAGTTGTTTCCCATATAGAGTGAGCCAAAGTTCAATAGAGATACTCTAACACAGTATACGAATCGTAGCAAAATTATAAGGTGAATGCACAATGCATGTCATTTTCCAAACGTTTCCTATTTTTCATCTCAAAACTATGCAATGCCAGATTATATATCAATTCATGAAAAATAATCCTTTTTATACAGAAAACAATTACATTTACAATGTTCAATGTATAATGATGCTCAATACACAATGGATGAGAAATTAGTTTCAATTCAAGCTAATCCTCATGCAATGTCTACAGCAATCAAGACCATCCTCCACCGATAGCCCAAAACATATATTTCTAAACAATTGATAAATTCCAATCAAAAGATACATTTTCGTTAATTTCAATGGGAGTGATAATACATATCCAACTTCATCATCATCATTAACATAATCATTATTCAAATTTCACAATATCCAACATCACTTTCCATTTCCATTTTAACAATTTCAAATATCCAAAAATTATGGCAAAAACCCCATTTTCTTTCCAAAATCAAATTTGAGGAAAGACTTTCCACCTTTTCAATCACAACTCATCCACAACCATATTCCTACAACCATTTTCAAGAATCAATTTGGAAAACTCCTCTTTTTGATTTCAAACCAAATCCTAGGTTTTACCAAAATTTTCCAAACACATAACCCTTTTAAAAAGACAAATAACCAAGCTAAAAATCATAAAAAGAGTCAAAGAAATCTCTACCTCAAAGAAGAAGACACAAATAACAACGGGTAGAACTCGATGGAGTCAAAAACACCAACTTCTCTGATTAGAACGAAGCCCTCTACGTGTTCTATCTTTTACTCCAAAGGACTAGGGTGAGGAAATGCACGGATTGAGAGTATTTAGTGGAAAAGTTCAAGAACTAGAGAGAGAGAGAGAGAGAGTAGATCTAGGGTTTGAAATGTTTTAGAGAGAGAAAGAGATGGAAAAGTGACTAAAAGAGGCTGTCTCTCGAACTAATACATGCACAGATCGCTCGAGCGGCCAAAACATTACTTGAGCGACCAAAACCACTGTTCGAGCGCACAATAGCCCTCTCATAGTAGTTCAAACATGTAAAAGTTCGCTCGAGTGCAAGAAGCGTCTCTCGAGTGCAGATATCAAACTCTCAGTAGTTTTACAGACTGTAAAAGAATGCTCGAGCTCAAGAAGTATCGCTCGAGCGAATAGGCAAAAATTTGGGCAACAATACTTTGAAAAACTAACTTTCCAACTTGTTTCAAATACAACCAAAACTCCCAAAAGCCAAACTCCACAAACAACAAGGAGGAAAACAACAAGAAGATGGAAATAAGCTGAACCATAGTTAAATACACAGCTTCGTGGGTCCAAAAGCAATACAGGTGTTGGGTTGAAACCAGAATCGTTATAGATATGATCACTTGAGTTGAGTTTTTATGTTTAAATGAATTAATTAGACCAATCTTTATGTCAATTATTTTGGGGGCGTTACACTAAATGATTTTAAAATTTTATATGTTGCTCAATACACAATTCACCATGTCAAAAACATCCCTATCTTTTAAAACTATAAATTTTTTAGAATAAATAATTGAAAAATGAGAAGTCAAAATGAAATTGATGTAAAGTGTAGGGGTATATAATGTAATTTACATGAAATAATATGAAAACATTGAGTTTAATTTTGGAAGAATTTCATTTAAGTGTAATTTTAAAAAGATATTTACATATGAATGATAAATTTTGCAACATTAAAAAGTAATTTTATAAATTTGATCAAATATCTGAAATTATTTTTAAAATTTACCACTTAATTCTTATTTTCCCTTTAATTTTCATAATGTTTTTTTGAAATTTTTTAAAAGTAAAAAACTAGAAATGAAAACATCAAAGAAGAAAATAACAACAAACAAATTTTTTTTTTTTTTAATAAAACAAAACAAGAAACAAACTCTAGATTATGGTTTTATTTTTGTCGGTCAATTTTATTTTTATTTTTGGAAAAATAACAAATTAGTCTTACTTTTCTTTAAAAAAATTATTCAACCTTTATCAATTTTTTATTAGAAGAATTCAGTCGTATTTTGCATAAAACACTTCCACAAAGTCTTATTTATCATATATTCCTCTTATACTCACAATATTTAAGAGAGTCAATATTTAGAAAAATATTCCTCTTGCTGATCCTGTTAGATTTTTTTTCTTTTCAATTTTTCCATAATGAGGTGATTGCTAAAGCCAAATATTGTTATAGAATAATACCAAACTCTATGCAATTTCAGCTGATTTTTTTTTTTCATGTAATTATTAATTTTTGATGTATTAGGTATTGATCTAGAATTGACATGTTCATTATTTTATTTGTTAAATTTTTTTTTTATTTTTTCATCCGCTTTTTATTTTATTTTTTTGTGAATTTTAGTAATATTTTAGTCATTTTAAATTTTTTTATATCAATTTAATTTAGATACACGTAAAAAATACAAAATTTCTGATTTTTTTTTTCAAGAAAAATTCACTATATACTAAAAAAATAAAAAAGAATGCAAAAATTCAGTATATTTTTGTATTTTTTTTTTGTATATTTTGAAATTTTTATGATTTTTTTACAAATATTTTACTTTTCAAGTACATCTATTAGGTGCATCTAAAAATAAAAAATAAAATTGACTAAAATATTAAACAAATTCACTAAAAAAAACAGAATTAAAAACTCAAAAAATTATTTTTAAAAATTCAGAACCAAATAGAGTGAATAATCTTAATTATAATTTTTGAGACCCTATTTATGATTTTTACTAAAGTTGACCATTAAATTATAAGTACAAATGTAATTAATATCCATGGAAAAAGGTAAAAGTGAGAAAAATTATAGTATTACTGTTTCAAAATAATTTATTTAAAATATGAATGAATTATCTTAATACAAATTTAATAGGTCTTAATGATTTTTCTGTAAGAAAACTTAGATTTGTTAGTTATTTTTCTAGTTTTCTTTTATCAGGAGAGATCATATGGGCTTTCTCAAGTATTGGCTTTGGGTAATAAGATTGGGTGCAATGCTGGGCCTCGAAGAGAACTCTTAAGATGGGCTTCGTATGGGTTCCTCTACCATACACACCACTATTTGGGGTGTGTATTAAGTATAATTTATCATAATTGTGATGGCAGTGTAACAAATGCCCGAACTAAAAAAATGATCATAATCAAATATCACTTAAGGTGTAATAAGAAAATTTTTTGTTCATAACTAAAATAATAATCATAATAGGTCATAACTGATATCACAATAAGTTATGATCAATACTAAAATGAGTCATCACCAAATATCATTTCAGACATAACTAAACACCTCTTCAAACATAACTAAACTAACAATAATAGGCCATAACAAAATCATAATCAACACCATAATGACTATAACTAAGAACGACAAAATTTGTAACTAATAATTGATTATGAGTTATAACTCATAAATATACATGTCATTCAATCATTGGTTTATTGCATTTCAAATGTAATTAATAATTGATTATTTGATTCATATGTAATAATTATCATATCTCTACAATTTGAAAAGTAAATTTACTTTTGAGTTGTTATTAATTATTTTTTTGAAGATAACGATTAATATGTTAGTAGTTAGATTATAATATAGGTCAGCATCTTTTCATAGATTCGAATCTAAAATCTTACTCAACTTAGCACCTAAGTATCGTCTTCATAAACACTTAAGAAACTGTCCAGGCTTCAATAATTATTAATTTCAAAACACATTTATATTTAATAATTTATTATCAATGTGGTAATGTTTGTATACACATGGATATATCACATCATGGTATTTTTGAATTCTTTATACTAAAAAATAACTCATGTTTATTTTTATTTTTATAGAAATAAGCTCTTATTATGAAAAATATTATGCATAACATGGACAATTTATTCAATTTTTTGTTTTTTTAAAATACAAAAATACGTGTCATTTGCAATGAAAATTTTTATGTATAGTACAAATTCTTTTTATGTAATGTTATTTCTACTAGGTCTCATTTAGGAAGTTAGCTATTTTAGTTGGCTTTTTGACTTTTTTGCTATTTTAGCGTGGCTAAAAAAGTTGTGTTTAAAAAAATAGTAGACTATTTTTGTAGTTGATTTGATAGCTGTGAGAGAAAAAATGAAATGATTATGAGTTGAATTTAGCATTTTGTCTTAATAGTTATTTTATCCTATTTTGTTTTTATTGGCTATTTTAGCCCAAATAATCCTTCCCAAACAGGCCCTAAGGATTATCATGATATTATTGAATCCTTGTGCAACTCCATCCAACCTAAATTAAAATTTTGAGGCTAATATTTATAAAAAAAAAAAAAAAAATTACAGATAATGTATTTTTTGTCAACTATTTTAGAAGTAATCAAGTAAAACACATATGACATAGATTTAATTTTGTAAATTGGGGAAATAGAATTGAGTTAAAATTAAATATTTCATCTATATTTTATTTTATTTATTTTTTCATCAAGTAGAGATTATTTTCATGTTGTAAATAAAACTTTTAACTTTTTCATACACTCGATACTTTTAATTACTGATATAACAAACCGGTTGAATGTGTTAGTCTTGAGTTAATTTTGACACAAACTCGAAATAACATGACACAATTACGACCTAACATTACACGACGCCCACCTTAGTTACAACTTATTTAGCTGGCAATAAATATTTAAAAAAAAATCCATCCATATTTGGTAAATGCTAAAAAATCACATTTTTTGAAATTTTATTTTTAGTGAATCTTTAAAAAAATTTATTTTCAAGTGCTTCCAATCTAGAAAGATTTAAATTTTTGAAAAAAAAAAACATGTATATAAATAAATAAATAAAAACTAAAATCAACAAAGAAAAAATGAACACCTATTTGTGAAAATTTAACTTGACTTGAAAACATGTATATAAATTTGTATTGAAAACATGTTGTTCATAATTTCTAATGTCAGCATGAATTATTTTACCATTTTGTTTTCTTCTCCTTGACTTGGATCTAAATTTGTTATTTTAGGCGATTAGAATTACAAAGTTGTGAATTCAATTTCTCCAAAAGAGTTTTTTTTTTTTTTTTTTTTTTTTTCATGGAATCTATTATCTTTCTACTTACATACATGCATGTAACTAACTACATATTCTAGCAGTCAATCATGAGTGTCAAATTTGAAACATAGAAGTAGGAAATGAAAAGGGATATCGTGGTTCACCATCAAATTAAAAACAAACAGCTTTAATGAAAAGGAAAACATGGTAGTACCTTTACTTCAAACAAGCTCCACTTAGTTCTGAACATGTCATCTTGCTCCATGTTGGTACCTCACCTCATTTGATCTGTTCTTCTGATGAGGCATTTTCACTCTAAAAATTCTTGCAAGCCATTCTTCTTTCCTTCGAATGATGCAACTTCCTATCACCAAACCAAATACTACTCCACATCCATATCCCATCAACACTGCTTCCCAACCAAAGCCATCAAATTTGAACTTAAAATTGTGACTAAATGAGGATGGTAAAGTTGGTGAGTCTACTATCTGGACATTCCCACAATTCTTTGACAATGGAAACCCGCACAAGCCTAGATTTCCCTCATATGAAGTGTTTGAAAATGTTTCAAACTGCTGGCCTCGTGGTATAATCCCAGTTAGATTATTTTGCGAGACATCAAAAACTTCAAGGAATGTCAAGCTTGTTAGTTGTTGAGGTATCTCACCAGAGAGCTTGTTTTGGGATAGATCCAAGGACTCAAGCTCAGTTAGATTCGACAAGGACAATGGAATCGGACCTGTGAAATCATTTCTTGAAAAATTTAGGACACGGAGGGCTTTGAGTCTTCCAATAGATATGGGAATCTTTCCATCGAACTTGTTGTGCGAGAAATCAACAGCTTTGAAGATGGTGATGATTCTTACGAGTGTCATTTCCAGTCCTTTATTCATTATGGTTACCGAATAATAACCATAACCAACGCGCATATAATTTAAGGAGGATTTGTCTTCATAATCCATCATCATTGAAGGCATGCTCTCAAAGTATTCTGATGGCAAAGTGCCTGTAAATTCATTGTGAGACATGTCAATGATATGTAAATTGGTGAAGGCTAATCTCTTCCTTGGTTGCTCTATGGGACCATGGAATTTATTATCTCGCAAGACAATAATCTTCAATTGGGGCAGGTTCTCCAACCAAAATGGAAAAGCATCTTCTATGAAATTATGACCCAGATTCAAAATTTCTAGGTTCGTGCAATTCGCCAATGATCTTGGAAGCACCCCTAGCAATCCATTGTGGCTAATGTCAAGTTCCTGTAACATGCTTGCATATCCAAGTGTTTGAGGGATGCTACCATGGAAATTGTTTCTTTGCAAATTTAAAAAGGTTAAATTTCCATTGAAGTTCCCCAAACAGGTAGGAATTAATCCAGCCAATTGGTTATTGGACAGATCGAGATATGTAAGAGAATGAAGATTGCAGAGTGGATTGAGTTCTTCATTTAGGTGGTTGTTCGAAAGGTCTAGCGCATCCAACAATTCCATTCGGGTTTTCAGAAATTCAGGAATTTTATTTATGTTGCAAGACGACAATCGTAATGTCCTAATGTTTCGGAAAGAGGAGGGAGTGGAGTTGGTGGTGGTCAATGATAGACCACTGTTTGAAAGATCCAAAGAATCCAAATATTCAAGCTTTGCAAACGTGTCCAGCTCAACACTGTGGCTTAAATTATTTGACGAAAGATCAAGAGAGGTAAGGTTCACAAGATGAAACAAGGAAGGAGGTATTGTCCCATTGATTGAGTTACTGCCTAAATATAGATACCATAGATTTGGAAGGCCAGTTATTGATGATGGAATGGGACCTGTTAGTTGATTGTTTGAGAAATCTACATAATAAAGTTGCGAGAAGTTGGAAAAAAGTTGAGGAATTGGGCCTTCAAAATTGTTGTATGAAAGATCAAGCAAAATTAATCGCGTGAGGTTTGTAAGCGATCTCGGAATCGTACCAAAGAAATTGCAGGCACCGAGGCCTAGCTCCTCCAAGTACTCAAGTTGGCCGATGGAATTAGGTAGCTCTCCGGTGAAATCTATTTCAGTGAGATCCAACGACCTAAGGTGCCTAAGGTGCCGGAGAGTTGCATTAATAATACTTGGAAGTTTACCTGTGAGTTCTCCGTTACCGCCTAACCACAGCTCCTGCAATTTCTGTAAGTGGAAAATGCTATTGGAGAAGTTATTCCCTTGCCAGACTTCTTCTTCCGATGGTTGTATTGGGCCAGAAAGATAGGACAAAGAGAGGTCAAGATGGGTCAAATTTGTGAAACGGCCAAATGAAGGTAAAATTTGAGAGTGATGGAAGTTGTTGTAAGAAAGGTCGAGGTGTTGAAGGTGAACAAGATTGAAGAGGCTGCTGTTTGGATGGATGGTACCACATAGGCACTTACAAAAGAGGTCGAGGCCAATGACATGAGAAGTGGTGTTATCACATGTGACCCCATCCCATGCACAACAATCTGTACCCTCTTTCCAATTATCAATATCATATGGAACTGAAGGCTCCCTGTTGCAACGGGAAGCAGAGCAATTGAAGGAAAAGGATTGCTTAAATTGGAGCAAAGCAGTGCTCTCGTCATTATGGCAAAGATGTGCAGAAGAAGAAGAGAAGCAGAAAATTAGGGAATACAGGAGGATACATATTGTGAGTTGATAATTGGATAGTAAGAAACCCATTCTTACACCAGTATTGGGTGGGGTGGTAGAGAGGGAATTGGATATGATGCTTCTTCTATATGCACTCTCCTATTTATAACTTAATAAATAATTCAATAATCAAAAAATATAAACTGAAAATTGTCATTGTATAGTCTCACATATTATTATTATTATTATTATTATTATTATTATTTTGAGAACGATAGTCTCACATATTATCATTGTATTAATTTAATGGACTCCATCACTCAGTCAATTTTATTACTAATATAAAGATAATACATAAGATGATAAATTACTTTTAGTAAATAAATGTACTTAGTATTCGGCAAAGCATTATTAAAAGTAATGAGTCCCAACATTGGCTCATTTTTATTACTAATAATATAATGCTAATATTTGAGGTGATATATAATTTTTAGTAAATAAATGTAATAATCCTTATATTATGAATAAAATTGTGTTTGAATCATGAATTGGTAAAGGAATTTGAAAAAAGAAAGGTTATAAGAGAAATATAAGTAAAATATAAGCTAAATTTTTTATCCATTTTCCCACATTTTCATTTTCTTTTTAAATCACAATTTAAATTCGTAATCAAATATGATTTAAAAAGATTTTTTTATTTTTTTATTTTTTATAAATGATTTGGCCATTTTTCAAACTATGCCTAAATACAAGACCCACAATAATATTCTTATGAAAAATGCTTGGGAGCACTAATTAGTGCTCCCACTAATTAGGTGGCAGTGGGTCCCGCCAGTAGTGATGTGATGTTTTGGTCTTGGAGTTGTATTTTTTTTTTTTTTTTTTTTTTTTTTAATACATTAGTGCTATTAGTGGTGGTATTTTTAGTGGATGAATCATTGTTGTATTCTTATTTGGTGCTTTCTGTCAATAGCAAGCTTGACTAAATAAAAAGATAAAAAATATTGTGTTGATTCTTCAATATTATGGGCTTCGGATCTCTTGTACCCATCCTTCTGTCCTGTTCATCTCAGGCTGCCACATCGTCAATCTTAAAATCATGAATGGGACAGAAGATGTGTACAGAAAATGGGTATAGGAGATCTGAAGCCGGTACTATAGACTTGGAATTATTAGATTGTCCTATTTATCTCCCCACATTTTTCTGTTTCTTTTGTTTTTTTTATTAATTATATTAGTAATACACACACTACTAACATCAGAGAGTGAAATGACTAAGGCCCTGTTTGATTAACATATATAATGTCTTGTTTGTTTTTAACGATCAAAGGTAGGATTAGATTAGTAGTAAGAAAAGGCTTATAAAATTATTTTTATTTTGAAAAATTGTGAAATGAAGAAATAATCTAATGTATATAAATGATTAATAATTTAATCTACTATTAAGGGTTTTAGATATTTCAAGTGCTAGTAAATCATTCTTACTCATCATCAGTGATTCCTCATTTTCCATTTAATTTTCATACGGTTTTTTGATTTTCTAAAATTAATAGATTTAATATTGTTACCTACAACAACACATTCACAAAATGAAATTTTGAATTAGATTTCTTAACAGATTGGGCCTTCTTCAGACAAAAAATAATAAAGTATATAAGCTTTAACTATATTATTAAAAACAAAAAATGATTCAAAAACATAATTTTTATAAATAAAACTAATAAATAATATAATATGATATTTTGTGCAATTATAACTACCATCAGGTGTTTTTCGCTTGAAACAAAGGGCTAAAAATGACATATCATTTCGTATGAATTTTTTCAATAAAATTTTATATATATATATATATATAACGCTATTCTTTGTGAAAATCTTTCAAAATTTTGTACATAATTATTGAGGAAAGGAATGGACAGATGTGTACTGGGAGAATTGAAGAAGGAAGTTTCTTACAAGATGTTCATTGGTGCAAACCCTCTCCTCTCAATCAATTTTATAAATAAATTAACGGAGTTGGATTCTCTCAAGTTAGCCATTCAACTTAAAAGAATAATTGGGCTTAATAAGTTCGTTTTGGGGTCAACCTTGTTAATCTAAACTGTTACTTTTTAAGATTTGTTAAGTAGATTATTAATGTAAAAAATTAAAATCATCGAACATCGATAGTTATATATTTGAATCACATTTGTCTTACAAAAATAGACAACAAATATAATTTCAAGAATAACCATCTATCTTTTTGTAATATAAATATTATTCAAACATATATCTATTGATGTGCGATCACCGTAATGAATTTTATATTCAACGAATCTTAAAAAGTGAGCAATTTGAATATTTTATCAAGATCAATACCAAAATGGACGCACCAAACCTGAATTATTCTATGAAGTTAAATAACTAACTTGAGGAAATTCAAATCGTAAATTAATAATTGAAAAGCAACCGAAAGAAAAAATGAAAGCTCTTGTCACTATATTAATCTTATAATTTTCAACTAACGCTTGGTTATTTGAAATTTCATCTCATATTTAGTGGATGATTTGGTCCTCGAATATAAAGATAATATATAAGATGATAAATTACTTTTAGTAAATAAATGTAATTAGTATTCAATACAGTATTATTGAAGTAATGAGTCCCAACACTTGCTCATTTTTATTACTAATAATATAATGCTAACATTGAAGGTGATATATAATTTTTAGTTAATAAATGTAATCATCATTGTATTATGAATAAAATTGTGATTGAATCATGAATTGGTAACATAATTTGAAAAAAGAAAGGCAAATATAAGAGAAATATAAATAAAATATAAGCTAAATTTTTTATCCACTTTCTCATATTTTCATTTTCATTTTCATTTTCAAATCACTATTTAAATTCATAATCAAATATGATTTAAAAAGATTTTTTCTTATTATAAATGATTTGGCCATTTTCCAAACAGTGCCTGAATAAAGGATAACAAGCTTGACTAAATAAAAAAATTGGTGTTGATTCTCCGGTATTATGGGCTTCGAATCTCCTATACCTATTTTTTTGTACTCATCTTTTGTCCTATTCATCTCAGGCTGCCACGTCATCAATCTTCAAATCATAAATGGGACAGAAGATGGATAAAGAAATGGGTATAAGTGATCCAAAACAGGTACTTTGGACGTCCAAAAAAATAATAAACTATATAAGCTTTAACTATATTATTAAAAACAAAAATGATTCAAAAACTTAATTTTATAAATAAAGCTAAAAAATAATATAATATGATATTTTTGCAATTATAAACTACCATTAGGTGTTTTTGCTTGAAACAACAGGACTACAAAATGACATCATTTCGTATGAGTTCTTTCTACAAAAATTATATATATATATATATATAACATCATTCTTTGTGAAAACCTTTTAAAATATTGTACATCATTATTGAAGAAAGGGATGGATAGATGAGTAACGAGAGAATTGAAGAAGGAAGTTTCTTATAAGATGTTTCATTGGTGCAAACCCTCCCTTCTTAATCAATATAATAAATAAATAACGGGGTTAGATTCTCTCAAGTTGGCCATTTAACTTGAGAAAGTAATTGGGCTTAGTAAGCTCGTTTTGGAGCCAACCTCAATAATCTAAATTGTTCACTCTTTTAGAACTAGTTGAGTAGAATATTAATGTAAAAAATCAAGATCATTGGATATCGGTGTTTTAAAAAAAATGGAGGATAAATATATATTCGAGAATAACATCTATTTTTTTGTAATATAAATGTTATTCAAACATATAACTATTGATCTACGATCACCTTTATATTTTATATGAATTTTCTGTTCAACAAATCCTAAAAAGTGAGTGGTTTGAATTATCAAGATCGATTCAAAAACGGGCCCCCCAAACCCAAATTGTTCGATCAAGTTAGATGACAAACCTAAGAAAATTCAAACTCACTGTAAATTAATAATTGAAAAGAAATCCAAAGAAAAATTGAAAGCTCTTGTCACTGTATTAATCTTATAATTTCCAACTAACACTTGGTCCTTTGAAATTTCTTCACATATTAGTGGATGATTTGGTCCTCGAATATTGTTTGCATTGATCTAGCTTTCACTCCACAAATTAGTGAAAATATATTGAAATTTAATTGGAAGCTTCACAAATTAGAATTTTTGTCATAAATCTTTGAGTAATAGAAAATATATCTTGCATGTCTTTCCTCAATATCACTAGTTTGATTTTATTAATAAATTTCATAATATTGTCTATAAGCTTTAGGTAAATCTTTAATAATCCTGATTGGATAACTATAAAATTATGTTTTGGACAAATTACACAGGTAGTTTTTATATTTTGTCAATTGAGTCATTTTAGTCCTTATATTTTAATTGGCTCAATCTTAGATTTTATATTAATTTGGCCAAATTGATAATACTCACTGAGTTGAGTAAATTTATAATTTTTTCCTTTAAATCATGACACATGCCACTTATATATTTATTTTTTATTAAAAAATGCTAACACTTGTATCAATTGGACTAAATTGATACAAAATCATAAATTTATGATCAAAATCTAATCAATTGAAATTACGAAGACTAAAATGACATAAGGATCAAAATACAAGGACTATCAATATAATTTGCCCTTATGTTTTTGTTATAAGTTTGATTTTTCAGTAAACTTAATTTAGAAGTTTACTATAATGCTTACGTAAGTCTTTAGTAATCCTCTTATTACACTTTTATTAAACTAGACTATAAGCTTTGAATGGTTATAAATTGATGAGGTTTGGTAAATGTTTTATTTTTGTTGTTATTATTGTTGTTTTTTTCAAAAAAAAAAAATTTTTTGACTTTTTTTTTTTTTTTTTTTGCGCTGAAGATGCTTTGGGTAAATTTCGTTTTTGCCTATTTGGTGCAGCCTATTGTAGGCACATATTGTTGGTACAGCTTCTACTTATGTTCGGTTCAATTTTTGCTTTTTTTTTATTAGATAAAAATAATTTATATAAGTTGAAAAAAGTAGATTTCTAAAAACTAGGAGATACTTTTGACTTCTATTTTTAAGTTATTAACTTTTAATTTATAATAAGTTGTACCGACATTATTATTATTATTATTTTTTTTTTTTATTTTTTTTTTTATTGGGCCAAATAAGAATATTTTGTGACCCTAAAAAGTCTTTTTATGTGGAAAAAATGGATTGTTGAAAAGTCTTTAGAGGGATTTTTGTAAACGAAATTAAATTATGTGGAAAAAGAAATGCATGACTTTTAGAATCATAGAAATTTTGAAATTTAATTGGAAGCATCAAAAATTAGAATTTTTGTGACATGTGTCTTTCAGTATTTAAACAATCTACCCCACATGCTTAGATTTGTTTCTAACTTTCATAAAAGTTTGCATAGAAAGTCTTTTCAAATATTGACTAGGAATTTTAACCAAATCTTCTTTAATTTTGGCTTGAAATTTTCAATGACAATAAAATTATGCATTTAAATTTTTATATAATTTTTTTTTAAATGTGTAGTTTAAATTCAATTTTTACATTGTAGGGGGGATGAATTAAAATTACAAATTATGTTTTTCATGCTTTTTTTTTTTTTTATGACATTCAACCTCATTAATTTTCTATATATTTTTCCATCCATTGATATTAATAAGACATATTATAATTAACTTACATGTAACATTAGGACACAATTAAAAGTGAAATGTTCAAAATAAGTTTTTGGTGAAAGTGTAGACGTTTGACAAGAAAAATATCATGTGTGGCTCATATGTCAATTTTTTGTCAATTTTATTAATGTCAGTGGATGGAAGAGTAACATTGAAACTTAACTTAAAGTTTAAGAATTTGCTTGTTACAATTTAAAGTGAAGGAACTAAGTGCAAAGGTATTGTGCACGCACCGAAAAATATTACATAAGGCTAGATATCGTTTTAGTAACGAAAAACACTTTAAATCCATAAAGAAGATACAAAATTTGAGAGGATTCCAAACTCATCACAAAAGTTACATTTTTACTCTCAATTTAATTTTTTATTTACTTTTTACTCGTCAAATTGTTCCAAAAATTCTCTAACAACTTGTTCTACATCTGTAACGCCCTCGAAATAATACATATAAACCCATATTCTTGATATGCATAAACATAAAAGAATGAAGCATGATTCTATTAATCAAAATATTCCTTACAACAGTATTACATGTTGACAACAAAAGTAAATGCCCTATGGACTTACAACTTTCCAAGCCAACACTTGGTTACAAAAAGAAGAGTACTAACTCTAACATGTTAAGCCCTTGGCTTCAAATTTACATGTAATACACAAAAGATAACAACCAAAAATCCTTCAGCCTTTAAGCCTCCCAAGCTACGTCCTTAGAGGTGACATGTCACCTAAACCTGAAAATGATATCCCATATAGGGTGAACCATAGCCCAGTAGAGATATACTAAACCAAATATAAGCAATGACTAAAACAATAGCATTTGATAGATGGTTAACACTTATAAACCAGTTTTATCACAATACAGTTCCAAGACAATTATGTCCATGTTACATTTCACTTTCCTTTACTTATCCAATTCATTTCATATACATGGCTCAGAACCTGGCCGAACAATTCAATGAGATTAACACTCATATACCGACACTTTCTCATTTCACAATAGATACACATATTTGATGCATCATTAACATATTAAAACACTTCCATACTTCACAAATGATACACAGATTTGCTGTATCAATACTTCGATTTAATACACATATTTGCTGTATTAATGGAGTTCATCCCCTATCTCCTCCCAAACAATAACTGGTTTAGGAGTCCATCCCCTATCTTCCCCTAAACCGTGGAGTACATCCCCTATCTCCTCCCACACAATACAATGTATATAAACGTTTATCATATACATGTTCAATCAATACACAGATTTGATGTATTATTCTAACCGTCATATTCGATGACATATTCACTGTGATTAGTTTTAGTTTTCCCTAATCAACATGCAGTATCTACAACAATCACAACTACCCTCCACGGGTAGCCCAAAGCAGTTATTTCTAAACAAAAAATAAATGCATAAAAATAAATATAATCTCAACATTCTCATAGGTGAGTGATAAATTAATCCAACTACACCATTCCATTCCGTAATTCCTCAATTTCATGGATTTCAACTCAATTCCATATTATCCCAAATTAATTATACCAATTAATTTATCACAATAATTAGGGCATTTCCCCCCTTCATCAAAATTAACCCTAAGATTCAATTTCTTCAATTTGACACTAATAATGCCATATTTCAAATCTTACAAACACATGAAGTTTAATATATAAAAAACCCCTTTTTTCTCAAATTACAAATCAAGCCCTAACTTTTCCCAAAATTACCCAACATCACCAACTAATCAAAATGACCAAAATTAAAGACAAAACTCATAAGATGGAGTAGGGTATCCCTACCTCGAAGTGTATGGCTCAGATGGAGATGATGACCAAAAACCAAAGTGCTCCAAATCTCCAAATTTTCAGATTAAAAAGAAGCCCGCACAACCCTCTACTTTTCTTACAAAGAGGCAAGGCTAGAAACTCACAAGAAAGAGATCAATTCCTAGAGAGAAGGTGTATAGAGAGAGAAAAGGAGCTCATATCTAGGGTTTTGGAAACAAAAGAAATGGAAGTGAAGTGTTTTCCCCGCTGCTGCCTACTGATATAACACAAGCTCGCTCGAGTGAAGGAGTGGTCGCTCGACCAGACACAAAGAACTCTCGCTCGAGCACAGAAAGTCTCGTTCGAGCCAACAAAACGAAACTTCAGGTCTGCAACCCAGAAGCACGCTCGAGCGCAAAAATGCTCGCTCGAGCGAAGAAACCCAAAACATAGACCTCGCTCGCTCGAGCGAAGGAAAGCTTGCTCGAGCGAAGAATTGCAACTCTCAGGTTCAGAACCAGACGCAGATGCAAGCTCGAACGAAGGACTTCTCGCTCGAGCCACCAAAAACAAAACTCAACTCTCTCGCTCGAGCGAAGGAACCCTGGCTCGAGCAAAGGATCTAAAACACAGAGCTCGCTCGAGCGACAAAAGGTCTCGCTCGAGCGAAGAACCAAAATTCTAGGCAGCAACCATTTGCTCCCATTCACACCCAACCTGTAACAAACCTGCCCAAAGCATCCTATAACTCAAATACAAAGTATTGAAGGATGGAAACAAGATATAAACAACAACCAACATCAACGGAATCAAGTCTGGATTACACTAATCAATGGAAGGAAAACTAGGGTCGCTATAACATCAATAATTAACCCTCCACTAAAACTATTTGATAAGTCTTTTGTGATCTTTATTACAAGATTTATTTTTTAAAAATGACGCACAATGTAATGTTTATAAAAGCATAATTTTTCAAGTAAACTACTATTTAGCAAATAATTACTTAAATTATTTGGAATTATTATATATATATTTTTTAAGTTATAAACATTATTCTGTAACCTAGGTTTTTCGTAAATAAAAAAAAGTGTCATGTTACAAAATAGTGCTACATAATCATTAAGCCAAATGAAAAGTTACCAAAAGAAAATTGAAAGCACTTGTCACTATATTAATCATGGTGAAAATTTTTTAGTAGCAAAAACAAAATTTCAAATGGGTAAATGAAAAAATATTTTTTGAGAATTTTAATGGGGCAATTGAATCGTCAACACATATCTTGATCATTGTTTGGTTGGTAAAATTTCCATTAAGGTTGTGTCAGATTGAAATCTAACAAAAAAAGTTTACTAACACTAGCTCAACCCAACAATATTACTACATAGTAACTACACTAACTCAACAATCACATAATACAATCCTTATAATGAGAAAAAAATAAAATATGTTAATTTTTTTTCCATAAGATTTAAATCCATAACCTTAGATCACTACATAACTATTAGCCAAATGAAAAGCAACCAAAAGAAAAATTGAAGCTCTTGTCAATGTATTAATCTTAGAATTTTCAACTAATGATGCTTCGTGCTTGAAAATTTCCTCACATAGAGCTTAAATAAAGGATCCACGTGGGAGCTTTTGTGGATGATTTGGTCCACGAATATTGTTTATAATGATCTAGTCTAGCTTTTATATCACAAATTATTAATGTATTATTGTATAGATGTTCAACTGAATAATCAGTAGGCATTTCTTGTACACCTCATAAGTTATTAGTTTAATTTTCTTCAATCAAAATTATATCAGTATGAAGATAAAAATCAATATTATTTAAATGGAAAAATAATTTTTAAAATAATATTTTTCATAATTTGAAAGGGGTAATTGAAAAAATGTGTACTTCCCCTCAGGTCTCCATCTCCAGAGGATTATTTGGTGATTTATACTTCCCCTCTCTCTCCACCATTTTTTTCAGAGGTAATTTCTCTCACCTCTCTTTCTCTCTCTAATATGATGATGATAAAATTAACTAGAACTCTTATTACACTTTTGGTAAACTTTACTAACAGTTAACAAGCCCTTTGGCCTAACAGTTGTGTAGCATGACTATGTTATGAGGTTGCAAATTTAAGTCGATGAAAAAAAAAATTATTGTTGATAAATTCCCTGAGATTGTGGATTCAAATCCTATGAGATTACGGACTCAAGTCTTAAATGGTGATAAATTGATGAGGTTTGGTAATTATTATTATTATTTTTTATTGTTCGACTTT
The DNA here is from genome assembly GCF_055761805.1 of Camellia sinensis. Taxonomy (NCBI): domain Eukaryota; kingdom Viridiplantae; phylum Streptophyta; class Magnoliopsida; order Ericales; family Theaceae; genus Camellia; species Camellia sinensis. The sequence continues at coordinate 71,729,371 of NC_138972.1, forward strand.
TAGGGGGGGAAACCCTTGCTAAACAGTTGTTTTCATAAGTAAAAAAAAAAAAAAAAATTGCCTTTTATTAGGGTTTTTTTTTTTGGGTGTTTATAAAAAAAAAGAATAAATTATAAATACATTTCTAAAATTTGCTGAAATACAAATTTTCTCTTGTGATTATAAAAATTATATCATGTTCTTAAAATTTTTTAATTGTATAAAAAACGATACATCTCATTAATTAACTATTAAGAAAATTAATAGTTTTTAATGATATCACAAATATATTTTAATTAACAATTATGATAATTTTATTGTTGTATAGCAGGAAAGTTCAAAATTTTATTTTTTTGTTAACTCTTTTAAATGACGAACCATAAATTCCACTTTGCTCATTTTATGTTTGATCACTTTCTCACTTTGGCCCTTAAAATTTATTTTTTCCTATTTTGGCCCTTCATGTTTCAAATTTTGCCTAGTTTATTCCTAAAACAAACTTTTGTAAAAAATTAGACAGAAAATAATATATTGACAGTCACGTAGTATAAAATATTTTATTACATAATTCACACCCCTAATACAAACTTAAATCCTAATATAATAATATATATTTTTATATTATGTAACAGCTATCGTGGCATTTTTTGTCTAATTTTGAATAGAAGTTAGCTTTATGAATAAATTGGAAAAAACTTGAAATATGAAGGGTCAAAAGGAAAAGAAAAGAAAAACTTTAAGAGTCAAATTGAGAAAATGGCCAAATATAAAATAGGCAAAATATAGTTTATCCAATGAGGAATTATGACAAAGAAGATATTTGTAATTTTTGAAATTATAGGAAATAAGTCATATTTTAAACAAATTTCAAGAAGTTTATTTGTAATTTATCCTAAAAAAGTTTTAAAATTTTTTTTTGACTTAAAAGAAAAAAAAGAAAAACTAAAAAAATTATTTTCCAAATCGGAGTCTTTAGACCTATTTACAAGTCTTTTGCAATTATAAACTACCATTAGGTGTTTTTGTTTGAAACAAAAGGACTACAAAATGATATCATCATTTCGTATGAATTCTTTCTACAAAAATTATATAATTATATATATATATATATAGCATTATTCTTTCTGAAAATCTTTCAAAATATTGTACATCATTATTGAAGAAAGGGATGGACAGATGAGTAATGAGAGAATTGAAGAAGGAAGTTTCTTATAAGATGTTTCATTGGTGCAAACCCTCCCTTCTCAATCAATATAATAAATAAATAAATTGGGTTGGATTCTCTCAAGTTAGCCATTCAACTTAAGAGAATAATTGGGCTTAGTAAACTCGTTTTGGAGTCAACCTCAGTAATCTAAACTGTTCACTTTTTTATAACTTGTTGAGTAAAATATTAATGCAAAAAATTAAAATCGTTAGATATTGGTAACTACATGTTTTAATCACATTTGTTTAAAAAAAAATGGATGATAAATATATATTCAAGAATAACATCTATTGTTTTATAATATAAATGCTATTCAAACATATAACTATTGATCTGCAATCACCTTAATATTTTATATGAATTTTTTGTTCAATGAATCTTAAAAAGTGAATGGTTTAAATTATTAAGATCGATCCCAAAATACATCCCCCAAACCCAAATTGTTCTATCAAGTTAGATGACTAACCTAAGAAATTCAAACCGATCGTAAATTAATAATTGAAAAGAAATCCAAAGAAAAATTAAAAGCTTTTGTCACTGTATTAATCTTGTAATTTTCAACTAATGCTTGGTCCTTTGAAATTTCTTCACCTATTAGTGGATGATTTAGTTCTCAATATTGTTTCTATTGATCTAGCTTTCACTCCACAAATTAGTAAAAATATATTGGAATTTAATTGGAAGCTTCACAAATTAGAATTTTTGTCATAAATCTTTAAGTATTAGAAAATATAGCATGCAGGTCTTTCTTCAATGTCACTAGCTTAATTTTATTAATAAATTTCATAATATTTTCTACAAGGTTTAAGTAAATTATAGCGATTCCGGTTTCGACTCGACCCATTTAATTTTCTAAACTTGGGATTTTATGGTTTCTAAATGTTGTTCATATCTTTTCCCCCTTATTTTTACTTAAATTTGGCTATTGGATTGTTGTCGTTACATTTGGGACAGGTTGATTGCCTACTTTCCAAACTCTTGTTGCCTAAAATTTTGCTCCTCCGCTCGAGCGGGCTTTGTGAACTCTCAGTATTTTTGTAAGTCTGCAAACCTACTGGGAGAATGTATTCTACACTCGAGCGGATCTTTCTGCACTCAAGCGGCCCTTCTTGCACTCGAGCATTGATCTGTTGTCTGCAACACTACTGGGAGTGTGTATTCTGCGCTCAAGCGTCACTTCTTGTGCTCGAGCGGAACAACCTATTGTGTCTGACGCTCAAGCGTCAACTCTTGTGCTGATTAGTTCGCAGTAGCCTTCTTTTTCATCATTTTTTCACCTCTTTCTCTCTCAAAACCCTAGATCGACTCTTTCTCTCTAAAACTCACTCTCTTTACATTTTAACCTAAATCCATTGGATTTTCTATCCTAGTGTCTTTGAGAAAAGGTTAGAGCATTCCAAGAGCTCCATTTTGATCCAATTGAAACTTGGTTTCTGCGTTGTTGAAGGTTCCACATTGCTTACACTTTCAGGTAGGGATTTTCTACACTTTCATTAGTTATTTGTTGATGTGTAAGGAACTTTGGAACTTGAATTGATTTTAAACAAACCTAAGGTTTTAGTTAAAAATCAAAAGAATGGTTTTCAAATATATATGTAAAAAAAAAATGGTTATATGAGTAACTATGAAATTGTGTTGTGGTAAATTTGTTGATTTTGATACCTACGGTGAATTTTGGAATAAAAGTGTCACACCCCTAATTTACGAGGTCCAGTCCACGTAAGTAAACCACCCAACGATAGACGATCACTAACAACACTTATGCAGATGTATATAATATAAGCACACAATACATGTGTTATTCCAATTTTATACATTCTTAGATACAACATCTAAGTCGAATGGATGTTCTGTAACAAAATATACAAAGATGTTATAAATCAAATTAAAATGCCCAAAGGCTTGCATCATATACAAAAAGTGTGACCTTTACAAGAATGGCACATGACCAACAAATACATATATGGCCCTTGGCCGACAAATAAAGGAACCACTTACGCGGGTTCCAAACACAACTTTAATATCTCAGTCCACAGCCGCATTAGCATACCTGAAAAATAATTTCAACCACGTAGTGTGAGCATAAAGTTCAGTAAAAAATATTTCAAAAACTAAATATGCTCCACCAGTGTAAATGATCATGAATGCAATACGTACATATATAATATGCTCAAAGCATTCTGCAATCCACTTGCTTTCTGAATAAAAACCCTTTCCTTCCAATCTTCCAAACCTTTCGTTTATTCAAAACGTTTTCCGAATTCAATACATTACTTTGATATAAAATCCATTTCCACAAGTCAATCCAGGTATCTCAATACCAACTAGCAATTTCATTGTCAATTTCAATATGAATACATCGTTAACCAACAGCAAATACATTGCTAAAACCGTTTAAAATCATTTCTTTCCAAAACCAAGATGATAATAAATAAAATGGGTAAATCTCCAAAACCAATACAACCTTTCACGAAAATTTCGTCCGCGGGAAACCGTCAAACGGAACCCATGTAAACGTAAGCTATACAAGCACTACCATTGCCATTTTACAAAAATTTCATCCGCAGGATTAGCACCTATGTATACGCACGTTTTTTGGGACTTTCACCTTGGATACACAGGTTAACTTAATTCAATGGAGTCCATCCATTTTCTCCTCCCAAACATGGAGTACATCTCATTTCTCCTCCCAAACATCATGCATATACAATGTATTAAAACAGAGTCATATTCAATGATAACCGATAAGAGATTAGTTTCAATTCACCTAATCTACATACAATGTTCTACAACAACCATTTCTTAGATTTATCATTTTATTTACTCTTTCCAAATAGCACAATACATGTGATCTAAAATATGATTTTCAAAATGAAACAAATGCCCTTAAAACATAACACAAGAATTTCCAAAATGTCTTTCAAAAAAACATATAGTTTAAATCCTCAAAATTCATTGCATACTCTATGACATGCATGATTTATAAACAGTTCACTTTTCCTAGTCAACATGTAATTTCTACAATAATCATAGCTATCCTTCACCGATATCCCAAAACAAATATATCTAAACAAATAAATAAATTCCATTAAAGATATACTTTTCCAAAATCTCAAATAGGAGTGACAATTCTTATCTAACTCTACCATCATCCTTAATCATTATTTCAATTTCACATTTCTCAACATTTATTCCATTTCCTCTTTACAATCTCAAAATTTATATTTTAGGGCATAACTCCATTCCTCTTTGAAAATTCATTTCAATGCAAGAAATAACTCATTTTAACAAATATCAACTCCAATTTCATAATCACAACCTTTTTCAAGAAAACATTTAGAAATCTCTCTTTTACATTTTGATTTGATAATCAAACAATTTTCCAACAAGACCAACATTTTAGGATTTCTTCAAATTAGGGTTTTTCACTTTTAAAAACTCATATACATTCTTTATAAGTGGAAAATAAACTTTTGTAGCTAAACCATTACTCAACAATCCCATTTGGAACAAACCCTAACTTACAAACAAATCATCAAAAATCAATCCAAGAACAATGGAATCTATATATCTAAAATACACCACAAATACATTACTGAACTCATATTGAGTTTAAGAAATAGACCCTACCTCTTGAAGCAAGAAAGAAACAAGTCGAAAAAATCATCCGCGACAAAACAACGATCCGTTGAGATCAAATGGAAGCCCTCGTCGTGCTCTACGTTTTGGTATATGGAACTAGGGGTCAAAGATTTATAGAAATAGATGAAATCAAGCCTACAAAGCTTAAGAAACCAAAAATGGCGGAAGGAGCGAGAAAGGGAAGTGAGAAATGAAGAGATTTGATCTAAAAAGTGACTTTTAAAGATCTGATTTTGCGTTGTACGCTCGAGCGTTGAAAGTTGCGCTCAAGTGCACTATGCTCACAGCACAGATTCTCAAATTTCAAACAGATATATTTCTCTCGCCCGAACTCCGTTTAGGGTCAGTCTTGTGTCCAAATTGAAGCCCCCGGAAGTAAGCTTTCCAATAGTTCTAGCCTCACATCAAGATTCAAAGTGTAGAGAGATAAAATGATAAAAGAGTGAAGACTACTCAATAACAATTATTTGAATTTGGAGTTTTTGATTCAATCTCACTTAACCACTATGGTAACACCTCAACCAAGGCTCAAATATCGACTAAGAAGGTTTACAATCAAGATAATCAAAGAGTCAAATATAATTCCATTATAACAGGAAGTACAGAGTGTTACAAAAATGGAGTTTTGCCCTAAAATAGTTCAAATTGTTAGTGTATAAACGAATGAAATTAGTATTGAGAATATGAAATTGGATGAGGGTTTATGTTAATAGTGGAGCTGGATTTGCATTATCACCCACCTATGAAATTTTGTATAATTTTATTTGTTTAAGGGATTATATATCTATTTAGAAATATTTGCTTTGGGCTATCGGTGGAAAATAACTATGATTGTTGTAGAAATTACATGAAGATTAGGTGGAATTGAAACTAATCTCTTATCGGTTGTCATTAAATATGACTGCCCGTTTTAATACATTGTTTATGTATGATGTGTGGGAACAGAAATGGGATGTACTCCATTGTTTGGGAGGAGAAAAGAGATGAATTCCATTGAATTAAACTGACATGTGTGTCCAGGGTGAAAGTCCTGAAAATCTTGTGTATACATGAATGCCGATTCTCGCGGACGAAATTTCCGTAAAATGACAAATAAAACTGTGTATGCGATGACTATTTCGTTTGAGAACCTTTGAGTTGTACCCTTAGTTTGGTTGTTTGTGATAAATGGAAATAGCTCATGAAGTGAGATAAAATGATTGAGATAAATAGGAGATAATGATAGCATGACTTGTGATACAAAAACTTGGCATGGCATGGTTTGCAAACAAGTTGTAAATGATTTTGTCACCGGTATTGTGTATGTGCATCATATTTATATCTTTGTTAAGATTCATATATTGTGTTAAATTGTTTCTATTGGTCTTGGGCTCACCCTATTTGGGAAAACCATTTTCAAGTGTTGATGATATGCCTCCACCAAAGACTTAGCTTAGGAGGACTGTGGAACTTAAGGCTCAATTTTATTATTTATGTACTTAACTTTTGTACAGCCAAAGGGCTTTAAATGTATTGGATGGAAAGTCCACTTTTGTTGTAACCAATAACTATTTTGAAAAGATATAAGCCTTTAGGGCATTTATTCTTTATTTTGCTTCCAGCTCTATCTCATGCTGTGATATATGCTGTAGATTCAGGAACAGACTTATGAATGTATAATTACATATGTCACTCTCTTGTATAATTGGATCTCATGTAATAGAAGGACTTTATACTCTGCATCTTACTGTCAATCACATTTTCTCTTGGTTAGTTTATTGTATTACTTTGGGAATATCAGATATTGTCTTGGTTTGTTTATTGTATTACTTTGGGGGGGTGACAACTTGGTATCAGAGCGTACCAGGTTTGAATACTATGGGTACATGGGAAGTGGTTAGTACCGTAATGGGTTTATCTCGTTTGACAAGAGATGTTTATATGTTTACAATGCTATGTGATAACATGTTTATGTGATTATGTAGGTATGGAATCAAATTTCTAGGATGTTGATCGAGTCTACGGGTTTTTAGTAGGAGTCCTATTAGAAAGGCACTTGATCATTACTATTTCTAATTAGAACTCTGGCAACGCTGCGAAACGGTCATTATCCGGAAATGAAATTCGTATTTGTTTAAGTGACTACGTGCTTATGTGGAATAAATTATTGTTGTTTATCGCATTAGGACGCGAGTGAGTTAGCTTCGATACATTTGTAAATGTGCTAATCTCTTTTGTTACCTACATTAGGATGTCAGGACGTGGACATGGTGGTGGTAGGCTTAGAAGGCATGAAGTGCCTTTACCGGATAAGATTCTGGCGTAAGCAGAAGGGATTGGTCAGGCCAATGTGGCTAAACCAGTCGGTCAGTAGGCCATGGGTGCCTTGGCCCATGAAATGGCTGGAGCATTGCAGAGATCCATGGGCATTCTCAAGGCAGAGAATCAGGTCCAAGCCCAAGTAGCTGAAGCAAGACCGTCTTTCTTGAAGCGGGAGTTTTTCCGGTCAAATCCGAATGAGTTTGTTGGTGTTCCTAAGGAGCCACTGAAGGCAGATGAGTGGTTGGAGCAGATAGTGAAAACGTTTGAGATGCTTGGCATCGAGGACGATCAATTGCGACTGACCTTGGCTTCCTTCCAACTGAAAAGAGATGCGGGTCAGTGGTGGAAGTATGTGCGTAGGTGCATTGGAGTGACTTGGGAGGCCTTTGTCAACGATTTCCAAGATAAGTTTTTACCTCCCACTGTTAGGGAGAAGTTAATGGATCAGTTTTCTCAGCTCAAGCAGTTGAACACACCAGTGGCCGAGTTTGAAGCAGCCTTTACTAGCCTCTCTAGGTTTGCACCAAAGTTAATGGCGACTGAGGAGTGCCATTGTTTGGAGTTTGAGAAAAGGTTGAGGACCAGACTCATATTTAAAGTAGCCGGGTCAATGATTAGAGACTACAGACGCCTTGTGGAGGTGGCGGCTCATCTTGAGACCGTGATGTAGATGGAGGAGAGGATGGGGGGCTCCAGAAGGAGTCAGGATGTACAGTAAGAGGCAGAGGGGTTCCAATCCACAGCCGTCCCAGGGAGCTCAATCGAGGTCCATTTTTCTAGTACCGAGTTCAGGTTCAGGGAGAGGTAGTTAGGGAGATGTTACTTGTTACAAGTGTGGTTAGTTGGGTCACAAGTCTCCAACTTGCCCGGAGGAGGGCAACAATCTGCACCGTCGTCGGCTCGTTCTCAAGGCCAGAGTCAAGGGAGAGGCCAGCCGCTTATTTGTTATCAATGTGGGTAGGCGGGGCACGTGAAGAGATTTTGTCCACAGTTGGGTGGCACACATGATGCATATGGTTCAAAGCAGACACAGAGCCACCAGCCTGCACAGTCAGCACAGGCCTCGAGGGCCAATCAAGGAGCCTCTTCGGCTCCGTCAGTGTATCTAGATTATGCTTCGAGGGGTGAGCAAGTTAAAGCAGAGACCTACAAGGTGTGCATATGTTGTTACTGCACTAGATCTTGTACCAACACCTTCGGTAGTGAGAGGTACCTTCTTGTTTCGTAATTCGTTTGCTAATGTGTTGATTGATATGGGGTGTATCCCATTCATTTATTTCATCTGCATTTGCATCGATTTTGGGGTTAGAATTGGCTCACTTAGCATCTCCTATCTCTGTAAAGTCACCTATTGGTGGTGAGGTTATTTTGAAGCAGAGGTGTCGGGGTTGTGACATAGAGGTTGCTGGTCACCAACTTCCTTTTGCATTTGTGTTGATTGATATGTCTAGTTTTGACGTTATATTGGGTATGGACTTGTTGTCATCCTATCGAGCTATTATAGACTGCTACCGTCAAAGGGTTACTGTATGTACCTTGAGTAGTGATTACTTTTGTTTCTTGGGAGACCGGGTAGATAGGATCTTATCACCAGTGTATGATCCGCGTGGGCGGAGTAAACTTAGTTGCCTTCTTGCCAGTTTCTTGAGTAGGGAGTGTGATGAAATCCGAGTTGAGTTACCAAGGGTAGTTTGTGAATACCTGGATGTTTTTCTGGAAAATCTTACCAGTTTACCACCTCATCGAGAGATAGAGTTCTCTATCGATTTAGTGCCTAGTACGGCACCGATTTCCATCGCACCGTATAGATTTGCACCCACTAAGTTTAGTGAGTTGAAAATTCAACTCCAAGAATTGTTAAATAAGGGTTTCATTCACCCTAATACTTCACATTAGAGAGCATCGGCTCTTTTTGTCAAAAAGAAAGATGGTACGTTGCGACTTTGTATAGATTACTGAAAGTTGAACTGGATAACTGTTAAGAACAAGTACCCAATGCCTCGTATAGATGACTTATTTGATCAATTGAAGAAGTCTTGTTGCTTCCCTAAAATAAACTTGAGATCGGGTTATCACCAGTTGAGAATAAGAGAGGAGGATCTCCCGAAGACGGTATTCCGTACGCGATATGGCCATTATGAGTTTCTAGTGAAGCCCTTTGAGCTAACGAATGCACCAGCTATGTTTATGGATTTGATGAACCGAATCTTCCTTGAGTTCCTAGACTGTTTTGTGGTCGTCTTTGGACGACATCTTGATTTACGTACCCTCTGAGGAGGAGCACGAGGAACACTTGCGAGTGGTAGTTGAGTTACTTAGAGCCCACAACCTGTATGATAAGTTTGGGAAGTGTGAATTTTGGATGAGAGAAGTTAAGTTCTTGAGCCATGTATTATTCGGGGAATGGGTGACTGTAGATTTAGCCAAGATAGAGACAGTGCAAGATTGGGAACAACCTAAAAATGCTTTCAAGATCCGTAGTTTCTTGGGGTTGACCGGGTACTACCGTCGGTTCGTGAGGGATTTTTCTAGATTAGCCTCACCATTAACTAGATTGACGAGGAAATGGATCAAATTTGTGTGGAGTGAGACTTGTGAGAAGTCTTTTCAAAAACTTAACGTTAGACTTACCACTGCTCCAGTTTTGATTATTCTGGAGAGAGGCTTAGGCTATTCAGTGTATTGTGATGCCTCATGGGAAGATTTGGATTGTGTCTTGATGCAAGAGGAGAAGGTGGTAGCTTATGGCTCGTTGCAGTTGAAAACACATGAGAAGAACTACCCTACTCATGACTTAAGAGTTAGCGGCGGTGATCTTTGCCTTAAAGAATTGGAGACACTATTTGTATGGAGAAAAGTTTGATGTATTTTCTGATCATAAGAGTCGAAAATATCTGTGTACACAGAAAGACTTGAATCTGAGGCAGAAGAGGTGGATGGAGTTCATAGAGGACTATGACTTTAAGTTACACTACCATCCGGGATGGAGTTCATAGGGTACATGGTGGATACGGTTTTGGTGACAGAAATGAGGCTGAAGAGAGTATCTTAGATTTTGTGTTGATTTCTAACCTAGTAGTGGCCAATACTATGTACAAGAAGAGGGATGAGCATTTGATAACCTTTAAGAGTAGGTCAGTTAAGAGCCAAATAGATTACTTTTTAATGAGAAAAATGGACCGCCTAAAATTCAATGATTATAAGGGGATTCCTAGAGAGAGTCTGGCCTCTCAGCATAGGATTTTAGTACTAGATTTATATTTTAAAGGGCAATACCAAGCTAGGAAGGATGGTGGGCATCGTAAGACGAGATGGTGGGACCTAAAAGGGGATAAACTAGAAATATTTAAGAATAAAACAGATAAGGAAGGCACTTGAGACTTGGAATATGATGCTAACACTATGTGGAACTCGATGGCCAATTGTATGAGAAGAATCTCAAGGGAAGTGCTTGGAGAGTTGAAAGTGCTTGGAGAGTTGAAAGGAACGGGACCCAACTCTAGGGAAACTTGGTGGTGGAAGGAAGAAATTCAAGTGGTAGTTAAGGCAAAAAAAAAGAGTGCTTTAAAAAGTGGCGGAAAGATAGAACTAAAGAAAACCTTAAGAGTTGGCTAATAAGGATGTCAAGAAAGTAGTGTGAGAGGCTAAGTTGAAAGCATATGATGACCTATACACTAGACTAAATAGTAAGGAGGGAGAGAAGAGAGTACACAAACTTGCTAAGATACGGGAGAGGAAAACAAGAGATTTTAATCAAGTTAAGTGCATCAAGAGTGAGAATTCTAAGGTATTGGTGAAGGATGAAGAGATTAAGGAAAGATTGAAGAACTATTTTAAAAAACTATTAAATGAGGAACATGGAGGTACAACAATAAGGAAAGAAATAGCCAGTAATACGATAAATCAAGACTATCGGTTCTATCGTAGGATTAGAAACTCTGAAGTGGAGATTGCACTTAAGAAGATGAAATCAAATAAGGCTTTAGGACCCGATGATATCCCTATTGAAGCTTGGAAGTGTTTGGGTAAAAAGGGAATTGCTTGGGTGACTAGGTTGTTTAGCAAAATTTTGTTGACTAGGAATATGCCAGATGAATGAAGGGAAAGTATGTTAGTGCCAGTCTATAAGAATAAAGGAGATGTCTAGAATTGCAACAACTATAGAGGAATCACGCTAATGTGTCATATAATGAAAATGTGAGAGAGTGATGGAACGATGGTTGCGAGATACAACAAAGATGTCAGAGAATCAATTTGGGTTTATGTCTAGCAGGTCAACAATGGAAGCGACCTATCTTTTGAGGAGAGTAATAGAAAAGTATAGAGAAAAGAAAAGAGACATTCATATGATGTTTATCGACCTTGAGAAAGCATATGATAGAGTGCCCCAGGATATAATATGGTGGGTGTTAGAAAAGAAATGTGTGACAAAGGTTACATTGATGCGATTAGGGACATATATGAAGAGGTGGTGACCACTATTAGATCGCCTGCTAGAGAGACAAATGAATTTCCTATCACTATAAGGTTACACCAATAATCTACCTTAAGTCCTTATCTTTTTACTTTAGCTATGTATGAGTTAACAAAAAATATTCAGGATGATGTGCCATGGTGTATGCTTTTTGCAGAAGATATCGTGCTAGTGGATAAGACTAAAAAAGAAGTTAATACAAAGTTGGAGATTTAGAGAAAAAGTCTTGAATCTAAAAAATTCTGGATAAGCAGAACTAAGACAGAGTACATAGAGTGTAAATTTAGTACAGTAATAATGAAAGCAGAGGAAAAGTGAAGATTGAGAATCAACAACTGTCTAAGAGTGAACATTTTCGTTATTTAGGATCGATTATCACAACAGCGGGGGAGATTGATGCAGATGTAGCCCATAGGATTAAGGCAGAATGGTGTAAGTAGAGAAGTGCATCTGGGGTACCGTGCGACAAACGAATATCCACTAGACTAAAAGGTAAGTTCTATAGAACCGCTATTAGACCAGCGATGTTGTATGGGATGGAGTGTTGGGCAACCCAAAAATAACATATAGATAAGATGAGTGTGGCTGAGATAAGGATGCTAAGGTGGATGTGTGGCAAGACTGACAAGACAAAATTAGGAATGAGTGTATTCGAGAATGAGTAGGAGTAACACCGATAGAAGATAAGTTGAGAGAGAATCGATTGAGATGGTTTGGTCATATTCAACGGAGACCAACAGAAGCAATAGTGAAGAGATGCGGTGCTATAACGGCAGATGGAAGTGTTAGGGGATGGGATAGGCCTAGATTAACATTGGTTAACGTTGTAAATAGAGATATGGATCTACTTAATTTGACTAACGAAATGGCCTTTGATAGGGCCGCATAAAAAGAAAAGATTCATGTAGCCGACTCCATTTGATGAGACTTAAGGCTTGGTTGGGTTTGGTTTGGATTGGTTTGGTTTGGTCAGCACATTCCGTCAAATTGTTGACAGAATGTAACGGCATGGGCCAAATTGATCAAAATTTCGAAAGTTCGGGTGTAAAATTGATATTAATCAAAATATGGGGGTCAAATTGAAGAATGCGTGAAAGTTTGGAGGGCGAAATGATATTTTCTCTAAATTGGACCATAGTAAGTGAAATACAAAAATCCAATCATTTAGGAACTAAATAATTAAAAAATACAAATAAATAAATAATTCTATAGTTTAAGAACCAATAATACTTGAGGGTAGAAAGAGTAATTTACTCTAACAAATTGACTAGAAGTCTTTGATAATCTTAACTTCAAGTCTTCAATAATGTTAAAATTGACTTAATAGTCTTCAATAATGTTAAAATTGACCAAGTCCTTGCCAATCCCCATTACAAATTTTTATTTTATTCATTCTTTTCTTTCTTTGTTTTTTTCTTTTTCTTTTGAGGAGCTTTCTACAAATTCAAAGTACAAAACAGTCAGTCTTTAAACACTCATTGAAACTGTACAGTGTGTAATTATGTAAATTAAACTTGAATAACCATCAGTCCAACCATGGGTTAATTAGTTATATCCATAAATTTTGTGATTTTTCTCTCTTGTAAATTTGGTATTTGCAATTTTAATTATATTAGTTTTTCTCTTTAATTCTTTTAAAACATGTCAATTCAGTCCAATTGATAACGTTAATTAAAAAATAAGACAAAAATCAAGAGTAAAATGGTGAATTTAAAACAGAATGAACCATTTTAAATTAGGCATGAACCACTCAATCACTTTAATTTTGCCTGATTTCTAAAAAAATATATTATTAATTGGACTAAATTAATATAATGTGAAAATTTTAAAGATAAAATTAATATAATTAAAACTATAAGAACTTAATTGATATAAGAGACAAATTATAAGGATTACATGTGTAACTTTCTCAAATAAAAAACAACAGCGACTTGATGCTGCTAGTAGAAAAATTATTATATAGTTGCAGAGTACTATATGGTGTGATCTATGTAGTGTTCCTGTCAAATGAGAAATTGTAACTCACACTAAATGGATCATCCATTATCTTTTACTTACCTAATAAAAGTGAGTCACTATAGCTCTTTCGTAAGATTTCCTGCTACACGTTAATTTAAACCATCATACAAGCAATGTCATATACTGTTTGGGAAATACCAGTGACGATGACGATGATGGTGTGATGTTGTCATAATGCTGGAACGTTAGGTCTAGAGAGAAGGTTTGGTTTAATTATGGATTTAAACTTTTAAAAAAATATGTATTTAAAACATATAGTCATGTTAAAGGGTGTGTACTATATGCAAATTATGACATGTATGGAGTTGATTACCATAAAATAGTCATATTCACACACCACATTAGATATAACTAAAACAATATCATAATTAACATCATAATGAGTCATAACTAACACCCAATGTATATAACTAAGCAGGGTTGGCCTTGGGCTAAGGCCAATAAAGCTTGTGCCTAAGACCCCCAAATTTTGGCCCAAAATAAGACTCAAATTTGTTAGTTCTATTATAGCGATTCCGGTTTCGATCCTTCTTCCATGATTTGCCACTTCGATTGGGCCAGTGGGGGGTCGAGCTGCCCGGTCAGCTCCCGGAGCCTAGGGGGTAGCGTCCCTTGGCGAGTCCAAGGGCAACGCCTTAGCGGGGGTCGAGTTGCCCGGTCAGCTCGCGGGAGTCCAGGTTGCAGCGTCCCTTGGCGGGTCCTAGGGCAGCGCCCTGGCAAGGTTGAAGGGCAACGCCCCCAAAACAAAAATGCAAAATGCATTCGAAGTTGCTTGTCCGCTCGAGCGGCCGTTTATGCGCTTGAGCAGAGAATGCTTGGTTTCAGAAGTTTAACCTGTCTATAAAAATACTGGGTTAGTGTATTTGACGCTCGAGCGGGGCATTCCACGCTCGAGCGGACCATATTATATCAGTTCGTGAATCTGATATTTCATATCACTTTTTCAGTCCTCTCTCTCTCTCCAAAACTCTCCAGAATTCCAGATCGAGAGCTTATCTCTCTAGAAGTCATATTCTCTCTTTGATTTCTCCAAATCCATTGGGATTTAGACCTAAGTTCTTCATCAAAGTTGGTTATCATCTCGAGGGCTTCGTTGTGTGAGGTGAAGATCGAGTTTCGACATTGTTGATTTTGGAGGTTTCATTTCATTTCTTCTTCAAAACTTGAGGTAGAGATTTTTTTAGAATTATATATATGTTTTTGCAAAATTTAGATGATTTTCGAAATCATCCTTTGATTAGCTTTGAGAAATTGATTGTTGATTTCAAAAAGATGAGTGATTTTAAAAGAGGGTTTAATTTCTTTTCCTTTTAAAATAGAAATTAAAAGTTTTGAACCATATTAATTGAAGAAGGATGATTTTGGGAAGATTCTTCTAAATATCTTGGAGATGAATGGTTTTGGTGAGAAAACCTAGAAATTGGGTCTTTTCTGTGAAATATGTTGAAAATCCTTGGAAGATGTTATCATATTTATTTTGTGTACCAAAATAAATAGATGTTTTGAAAATTATTTATTTATATATAAATGACAAATTTTGTGGGGAAAAAAAAAAAAGAAATGTTATTTATTTTGGAGATTGTTGTCAAAATGTTGATTTAGTCTTGAATTGACTAAATTGTTGAGATTACTCGAAATGTGGGAATTACGTTATTCTTTTGAATGAATTGGATATAAAAGTATATATATATTTTCATCTTGTGGAATTGTGTTGAAAAGAGGATTGAGAATTTTGATCACAATGGTATATTGTGTGGAACAATTGAATACGGAAGTAATGTTGCATTGCATTATTAAGCATACATTGGCATTTCAATTCATTGGACTATGTTAAGCTTTGGAAATTTGCATTGAGAAAAGAATATTGAGAAATGGGTTTTCATGAAATGGTTTTGGAATAAATATTGTGGTAAGTCTTTATAAGTGGTGTAGATGAAATTGTTTAAGTTGGCCTGAGTGTCCTTTGTGAAAGACCAGAAAGTCGCGTGGATAGGTGTCGAGCCTTCTGGTTAATACCGGTAAAAATAACAATTGGTAGTACTCGTATAGTCTACTTGCAAACACCGATCTAGGAATTACTAGAGTTGTATTTACCGCCCCCTTTAATTAAATTGATAAATTTTGAACAGTTAAAGTTGCATAACATCATTGAGCATGATGGTTTTCAAAAGATGAAGATGTGTTTTATTTTTAAAAAGGCATGGCATGGCATTCATCTCTTGAGACTTGTATAAAATGTATATACTTTGTTAAAGATTTCCTACTACCCTTTATGCTCACCCTGCCGGATTTTTGTGCAGGAAAAGACATAATGAATCCGCCTAATTGAGGACGTGAAAATGTGTGTGTTGAGAGCACTAAAGTTCTCATTTGCTGTGATCCTATTTGTAAGCCAAGGGCTATGTATGTGTGGGTTTGAATAACCATTTTGTGTACCGAACTTAAGCCTTAGAAGATTGTAAACCCTTGGGAATGCTTATTTGGTTATTCACTTCTTGTTGAATCAATGTAATATCGCATGAGGAACTATTATTATTATGTAATGCAAGTATGGGAAGTTATATTTGGTTTTCCTTTAAGAGAGTCATAATTGTTGCATTATCATTTGGGATAGAAATTTGGTGCGTTACATCTATATTATATTATAAGTTCAAAGTCCAATCTTTTTTAATTATTTGAGGCCTAGTGTAACAGGTCCCAAAAAAAAAAAAAAGGCAAATTATCCATAAGTCCTTTTTGAAAAATGTGCGTTTTATTTAATCCTAAAATCTTTTAGATAAACCCAAAAGTCCCATACCCATTTATCTTCTTCTTTTTCCCTACACTTCACTTTTTCTCTTTATCTCTCTTCCTCTGATATCAACAATGACCACGACCACACCTTCCTTGTTTTCTTTCTTTTTCTAATCTACAGTCACCGGTGGCCGGCGACCACCACTGACTCCTTACTTCGCGCTTACCGACGGCGGAGGAAATAAATTTTTGACAAATAAGATAGGTAGATCTACTCAAATCTGATGTAGATCTGAGTAGATCTACGTCAGATCTGACCAGATCTAAACCAAAAATAGTTAACGGAATACAAATCTCTCTTACTATATGTCGCTTTCCTTCGATCTTTTAGTTTTTTTTACTTTTTCTATACTACATACTTCTATTTTTCCTGATATAATAGAGAAAATTTTTAAATTCTAAATAAATTATTTTCGAGTTTTAGTTACAAACGATGAAATTACAAGATTTTACAATTTTAGTTTTTTTGGTGCTGAAAAGATAAATACTTAATAAAATCATGCTTTGAAACTATAACATTTTACAGTTTCAAAACTTGTTTTTCAGTTTGATCAATATTTGAGATTATTTACTTAAACCTTATAAAAATTGAAAATAACATGTTTTTTTTTCTCATTATTGCTATTTGTTGTTCTTACTCTTCTTTTTTTTCTTTTTCTTTTTTCTTCTTCTTTCAATTTATTAATATTTAGCAAATTTTGTTATGTTTTTTCACTATAATTTCTCAATTTATTCTTCTTCTTTTTTTTTGAGTAATATTCCAAATATTTTGGTGAGTCCCTGGTAATATTCTTGACGTTCAGCAAACGTTCTAAACATTCCGGTGACGTTCAGAACACTCCAGTGATACTCCGACAACTTCCCGATGATATTGAACATTCTGACAAGTCTCTGGTGACTGTCTAACGGAAGTCCAGCAATGGTGGATGTAGCAGCGTCTTTAAATTTAAAAAATAAAAATTAAGAGTTTTTTGGTAATAATTAAAATATGTACGACTAATTGGTACAAGTATTTTAATTTAATATTAGATGGGTTTTAAACTATGTGTATGGGACCTACCAGTAAATTCCCCTTAAAAAATCTTGTTAGTGCCCAATTGAAAAAATTTATATATAATCATTATTAAGCCCAATTAAAATTTTATATAATTAGTCCAAACAAATTGAAATATATTTAAATATATATTACATAATGAATCCAAACAGAGTCTCATGTCAAGATTTTAATGGAATAAATAATTTTATCTTAATTTTTTTGCCCACTCTCTTTATCATATTTTAATTGAATAATTTTACCCTAATTTTTTCCCTTAATTTTGTTTGCACTCTCTTTATCATAATTTAATTGAATAATTTTACCTTAATTTTTTTCAATAATTTGTGTCTTGCTATCAAATAATCATTTCATTATCAAATATCAATGGATTATGCCTTGATTATTACTAAACTATAAAACAAGAAGACCATATTTTATCTTTTTGAGTCTTTGTAATGATTTTTTCGTATCTTAATATATGAAAATAAATTTTAATGATTATATGTGTCTTGTCCAAGCTCCTTCATGCTTCCTGATTTACCATAAACCTCAATACTTTATCAAACAATAAAAGCAAAAGGATACCTGTATGGCTCTTCCACCATCAAGACATCCCACAGGAAGCTAACATAGTTGAGCCACACCTACAATGAGGGACTTGAATAGTTAGCAATCTATACATCGTGATAAAGAAACAATGTTCAATTATGTGGCCTCACCAGCCTGAAATTACAAGAGGATGGACCCAAACTGTGGCTATATGCATTGCTCTACAGGGACACATTAGCAAAATCTCAATCAGTATTGTCAAGATAACAATAATTTCAGTTTTAAACAACAAATTATATATCAAACCGACACTCAACTAAGTTAAAGAAGATAATTGAGATAACATTCAGTGCTTTAGCTTTACAATAGTTGTACTTAATATATTTATCTTCCAAAATTGCAACAATTAAAGAACCATTAAGTTGATGAATCATACAATGAGATTATGGGAGACAGTAAGTGTTCAATGCTTAAGGTGTAGAGAATCAGTTTGAATTTATGCATGGCAAATCAACCAAGGCAACAATACATATATTAAGGCAGTTAATAGAAAAGTATTGGGAAAAAAAGGGATATACATATAGTTTTTATAGGTTTTGAAAAAGCTCAAATTAGGGTGCTTAGATATATAATATAGAGGGTGTTGGAAAAAAATAGCGTCAGATATATTGATGTGATAAAAGACATGATGAGGGTGTGACTACAACTAGATCACCAAACTAGCGAATTTTTAATCGATGTTAAGAGTAAACTTTGAGTCATTACCTAGTTACCTTAGTCAAGGATAAATTAACTAAACACATTCAAGATAATATCCCATGATAAATGTTTTTTGCAAACGATACTGTTATAGTGGATGACACTAAAGAAGAAAATAACACCAAATTAGAAATCTGAAGAGAAAAACTAGAGTCAAAATGATTTTAAAGTAGTAATAATAAAACTAAATATGCAGAATGTAACTTTGGTAACAACTAATGGGGAAATAATGAAGTGAATATTAAAAATCATACGATAACAAAAGGTGAACATTTTTATTACCTAGGTTTGGTTATTAACAAGAATGGTGAGATTGAAGATGATGTGATCCATACGATTAATGCGTATTGGCCCAAGTGGAGGAGTGTATCTAGCTTACTATGTCATCTATGAATATTAACAAAATTGAAAGGGAAAGTTTATAGAGAGCTATAAGGCCAACAATGATTTACGGAACAGAATGTTAGGCAACTAAGAAACAACACATTCATGAAATGTGCGTAACTAAGAAGAAGATGCTTAGATGGATTTGTGGTAAAACTAAGAAAGATTGAATTTGAAATGAATATATTCATTAAGTGGTTGGAGTAACACCAATTAAAGTTAAATTGAGAGAAAACAAGTGAAGATGATTTGATTATGTAGAACGAAGATCTATAGATGCAATGGTAAGGAAAAGTGATGTGATCTCTATAAATGGAAATGTTAAGAGGAAGGAAAGACCTAAACTGACATGGCATGTCGTAATAAAAAAATTAGTAATTTTTTTGGTTTCACTGAGCATATAACCCTTGATAGAACCGAATGGCGAAAAATTATTAATGTAGCTGATCCTACTTGATTGAGACACAAGGTTTAATTTGGTTTAGTATATTTTATTTATTTGCTTTTTTTTTTCTTTTTTTTTTTTTATTAAGACCCTAGCACATAAAGGGTCCCATCTAGGATTTTTGGTACAAGGTATAATCCAAAGGGGTATTATAAAAATTAGGTATAGGATTTATTGATATTTTGCATATGTATCATTTATCAGCCAATCAAAGCTATGAAAGCAAAGAAGAAACTTACGCATAACCTAAAGTGGCTCTGCTTATTAATCCAAGAAGCAAAGAACCTTGAAATAGCATGCCCGGAACCTGCACCAAATTCCCTGCAGCATTTGGGTTTGATGAAGGCAGCAAGCCAACAGCAAACGTAGAAAAAGACAATGTCGCACCAGCAAATGGAACCGCAAGGGAAATATCAACTTTTTTCTTTTGGTCAAGGAGAATAGATTTGAACTGCAGAAGCCAAGATTTGATGATTTTTAAGCAGTAAAAAATAGGCATATCATAAATTTATGAAAAAATAGAACAGACAGATCATAATTCCAATCAACAAAAGTGAAAAGAAAAGAAAAAAAAAAAACTCAAAGATATAAGCAGAAAAATTGCATCCATGGATCAAATCAAAAGAGCAAAAAACAGATAACTGTCATAACAAAAAAATGCTTTTACCAAATAGAGTTGATCTCATTTATCAATGGTCATGGGACCATTATCTTATTGATGAAAGAAAATGCTGTTAAATGGCAGACTTGAGATCAATTCAGACTCACTAAAAGTTGATACAACAAATTATTTAAAAAGGGAAAATGCTAACCACTGGCCCATTGGCGGTGTTTAATGTTGGTATATGTGTAAAACATACATTAAAATATATAGAGAGAGGAAGAGTGTACGGAAATATATAACATAATAAGAACTTCATTTAAATTAACATCCATCAAGTGATAAGTAGACATAATTACCTGAGTAATTGCACCAAAGCTTCCAAGAGTAATATTAGGAATGAAGAATGGAATGCTTAGTTTTACTTTCTTTGGGAAAGCAGCAAAAAAATGCCCAACTTCCTGTGTCAAATTAATTTTCTCATTTACATATTCAAAAGATAACATACTACATGAATGACTAATTAGGGTGGAATTAACCTCGAGGAGGAGAAAAAATAAGGTCCAGTCCGGTTAAGTAGCATTTAACATTTACCATTTACCATTTTTTGTTTACAGAAAATAGGAAACATGTTCATTTTATTTTATTTTATTTTTTTGCTAAAAACAAATAAAAAAACATGTTTGGTACACACATGTTTTAAAATACCCAAAAACATAAACAAGAAAACATGTTTGGAGATTTGCCAAAGGGTGTGGCCGCCAGAGGGGGTGGGAGAGGAAAGCGGGAATGAAAACTTATTTCAAAGCAAGTGAAAACACAAATTTTGTGTTTTCTAAAATTTTGTAAAATTTGAAAATTGTTTCCATTTTTTGGAAATGAAAATAGTTGTCAAAACAAAAACAAAAACAAAAAACAGTAACATAACCGAACATATCCTTAAAACATGTTTGGTACTTTTTCTTTTTTTTTTTCAAAATTGTTTTCAAAACAAGGCTCCAAAATAAACACACACACACACACACACAATGAAAAAAAAGAGGAAGAAGAAGTGTTTTTAACTTGTTTTGGTGTATTAACAATAAAAGGAAGCCCATTAAACTTCAAACTTTCTTGGGAAAAAAACAAAAACATGTTTTCTTTCTTTTTTTTCAAAAAACAAGAAACATGCAATGAACCAAACAACAACTAAGTTACAATGCAGATCAAAACAAAGTTATGCAACCAATGAATACAAGTGCAAGTTATGGCATTCTCTTTTGTAGCATCCATTATCAGCAATTCAATACATATGCAGCTTCCAACAATCTCATGCACAGAATGCACAATGTATACAGTAGGCAGCTAGAGGAAACAATGACAGAGACATAAAATTTCAAGGATTGCCAACTCGAGATGAGTGATGCTTTCTGTGAAACAACCAATAGTAAATAACAAAAGCCGTGACTTTAAATTAGGATGTTTTCATAGTGAATAGATCCCTCATGAGTACTTCAGTCCATAGATGTACACAAAATAAAAACACTTGCATAAAGAAAATATAGGAAGTTTAGTCCCCCGTATTCAACTTCATTATGGAACCAGAAAAGTTCTCAGCAGGTCAGCCAAGACAAAGTTGCGTTGGATAAATGCTACATGACTAATTGGTTGATGACATTGGAGATTTATTGGTGGGGAGAGAAATGTATGAAGCATGTTGGCTATTGCTTATAAAATGGAAGAATGGGTCCAAAACAATGTGATTGCATTGTGTTTTTTTTCTTTTTAAACTCCTCTTTTGGTGTTTGTTCTATTGTGCTTTCACATATTCCAATCAAAATAAATGAGAGGGCATCAAAAATAATCATGATGAAATATAGTTTTTGTCTTACACATTGATACATATAGCTGGCTTTTAACTGAAAGATCTTAATGAGATGGGTTTTACTAAAATAATTGTTTTAAGATGATTAAAAAACATATGATACCAATACAATAGAGTAGAATTTCGTAGCAGTTAAGGCTATCAGGATATGCAATAAAGGACCACCAATTATTTCAACTGGAGAGGGACGAAATACTGAGAATGTGTGCCTTAGGACCAGCTTATGATTCTAAGATGAGAAGCAGATGACCAAAAAGGGCACATAGCATTAGACAAGGACCTATTATCTAATGGTTCAAGTCAAAAACTTGGACTTTTACCAGATGAAGTGGTTTAAAACAATTAACAATGTCATACAGAAGAGAATGAGAAAGATGGAGGAATGGATGTATATAACTATCTCGTGGGGCAACTTCTTCTTTTATTAAAGAAATTTACTTAGTAGTCTACAGTTGATAAAGATTAAATGTAGGCTAGTTTAGTTTATAAGCTTAAGGGCTTGTAATCTTATGATAAGAAATTATGGATAAAGCCGGTTAAAGGAACTATTTTCTGCATAAGGCCCGGCACAGGAAATAGTAATACACAAAAAACATTTTTTTCCCCTTAAGAAAAAGCATTCAATTAATTAAATCAACAAAAAGATAGAAATTCTTCTTACGTGAAATAGCAGAACCCCCAGAACACCACATGCCAGGGGCAGAACAGACTCCACAAATGGGAATAAAAGCTGCATATCTGGTGGCTCAATGGCATTTGGATCTGTGAAGTACTTAACTACCTCTGGTGGAAGCCTATTTATCTGCTTCATGAAAAATGCAATGAATGAACACATACACATGGAATAATCTACTCTATAAAAAGAATTTGATAAATGAAAAGGAGAGCGTAACTACTTTTAATACAATAATGTCTAAGTGTAAAAGCAATTAGTAATACCTGAGATGCAATTCCTAGCTCCACCGAGGAACCAATAGTGAGAACAAATAACAATAGAGCAATCACATATTGCCGTAGTGTTGCTGGGGCGGGTTCTGAAACCTCTTTACCCAGCATACCAAAACTGACACGGGGTCCACCGCGGGTCTGGTCCTTCAGAATTGGGTTCCTCCACCATAAATAAATTGTACTTATCGCCCATGAGTTCAGCCAGCTGACTCTGAAGTTTGGAAAAACTTCCTCTCTCTTTCCCCTAAGATTGCCAAGAAAAAGAATGCCCTCCCCTAGATCTCCAAATGGCTCTTCTTTGGTCACCCATAAGGTGGAATAGCCAAAAAGCTTTTTCTTAATAAGCGTTTTCTCAATTTTCATAAAATTAGAACCAATTCATTTCCTGCATTTTCAGCAACCAAACAGATTTCATTCTCATCATCCTTTCCTAAATTAGATATAACTTTCAAATCAAACACACTAATTAACCAAAAAAACACATACTATGAGAGATAGAGAGAGAAAATCTCACCCTTGATGAAATAGAAGCCTTCGACTCGTCCGAATCAAAATCGTCGCTGCTCTGTGCTCTCTCTTCCGCCTCGTCTCTCGATGTCGTTGTCGCCAAACAAACAAAAATTGCTCTTTCGCTCGAATAGTTCAATTCTTTTCCTGGAAGCACTACTAATGAGACTCCATTGGAGGTTTAGGTTAACGGTTCTGAAACTACGGCCCGTTGAGATTTCCCATTGATTGCGATATATGTCTATGCATATATACATATATATATATATATATATTGGAGATATTTTCTCTAACAAAATTCAATAAAGACAAAAACCATAGTACATGTAATAAAGAAATAAAGACAAAAAGAAATAAAGACAAAAATCATAGTACATGTAATAAAGAAATAAATAAATGGCATTTTTTTTTTTTTTGGTGATTTTTTTTTTCATTTATTACAATTTTTTTATTTTCAAAGTAGGGAGTTTTAATGCACTATATGTCCATGTATATGTATGCATATATATTGGAGATATTTTCTCTAAAAAATTCAATAATGACAAATATAAATATAAAGATATAATAAATAATTGGCATATTTTTGTATTTTTCATGTTAATAGGTTAATTATATTTTTAATGTTTAATGTATGAATTTTGTGCTATTTTGATTTCAAATATTCAAATTGTGCTAATTTGTTAACAAGTATATAAAATGTTTCAATTCGATTATCTAACCAAATCGTTAAAGTCAATAATGAATGTATAATTTTGAATATCAAAATGACACATGTCCCGTATTTTAAAAATTAAAAGAGTAATTTATTAAATATATTTCTACTTAAATGACATATATCACTTATTTTTTAAGTTAAAAGTATAACATAAAAAATGAGTTTTCACATTTACCATTAGCTTTAACCATGTATATCTTAATAAAGTCTTCATATGATATGATATGATATGAATATATTGTTCAAAAACCTCAATATACTTGTGTAAATTGTGTGTGAAATATAAAACAAAATCAAGCTCATAATGCACAAACCAAATTGATACTAATTTAATTGTTAATTATATAAACTAATTGCAAATTAAACCAATGACAACAACAAATGAATTTGGAAAAAAACAGCAAGCTTACAAAACACTTGCAAAAAGGGAGACGAATGATGAACTAGGTTGAGCGTTTCACACTCTCTTAAGACAAAATCGTCATTCTCACGATACTTCAGAATACTTGCCATCTATCTCTAAGAGAAATTCTATTTCCACACACCACTTCATCTTTGTGCACACACTTAATGAAACAAAATTTTAATGACAATTTTATTATGAAGCAAAATGACCTTAATGGATGTCACGCCCTCAAAATATAAACCCATAATGACCTTATCATTAACATGCATTTATAAAAGAAAACGAATCATTTGAGTTATTCCTCAGAGTATTCTTATTGAAAGACATCACATGTAACATCCTGCAACATCAAAATAAATGCCCTAAGGGCTTACATCTTTCCAAGCTAACACTTGGACACAACTAGGATGAGTACTAACTCATTTACAAGTTAAGCCCTAAGCTTGAATGTTTACATGTAATCTCAAAACTAACAAAGTAAAACATATAACTAAAGACAAGTCTTCAAAGTCCCAAACATCAAATCCTTCCAGGCTAAGTCCGTGGAGGTAGCTTATCACCTGAACCTGAAAATGATGTTCCCATAAAGGGTGAGCCACAGCCCAGTAGAAAAATACTAAACCAAATATAAGCATTGAATAAAGCTATAGCATTCAATAGATGGTTAACCAAGATAATCGATTTTATCATTAAACAGTCTCATGACACTAATGTTTAAGACACATTTCACTTTCCATTATTATCAACATGGCTCAGAACCTGGCCAAACTTACAACAGTGAATTATATATCATATTCACATTACTTCCAATATCAACAAAACAAATGAGGCTCATGCTCATATCAAAACACTTCATACTTCTCATTTGATACACATTTTAGTGCTGTATCAATAATCATGTAAAAACACTTCAATATAATAAGCACACATAAAAATGGTGCTAATGGAGTCCATCCCCTATCTCCTCCCAAACAAAATCCGGTTTAGAGGTCCATCCCCTATCTTCCCCTAAACCGTGGAGTACATCCCCTATCTCCTCCCACACACAAAACAATGTATGCAAATGCAATGCTCAATCAATACACGTATTTACTGTATCAATGTAATAGTCAAAATTGATGACTTAACCAATGTGATTAGTTTCAGTTATTCCTAATCCACATGCAATGTCTACAACAATCAAGACTATCCTCCACCGATAGCCCAAAACAGTTATTTCTAGACTGGAAACAAATGAATCAACAATTCAATAGGTGAGTGGTTTTATAGCGATCCCGGGTTTACCCTTGTTGTATAGTGATCCGAACATGTGTCCGTGGATGTTGGTAGTTGATTATTATCTTGTTTACATCCTTTTTACTACATATTTGAGTTATAGGATGTGTTGGGCGGTCTTGTTTCAGGTTGGTTGAGTTTAGAAGCCAAAACTAGTTGCCCAGATTTTGGCCTATACGCTCGAGCGGAGGTGTTGGCGCTCGAGCGGGGGATACATCCATCCAGTATCTTGTTGTGCAGTGTTGTGAGCTCGAGCGTAGGGTTGGAAGCTCGAGCGGAGGCCTGGTTCTGCAAAAGTGCTGAGCGAGTGCATTCTGCGCTCGAGCGGGAGGTTGGCCGCTCGAGCGTAAGTCTGTGAGTGGACGCTCGAGCGGGGTGTTTTACGCTCGAGCGGAGACCTGGGTTAAAGTCCCGAATTTGTGACTCTTTAAATCACTTTTTGCTTTCTCTTCTCTCTCTTACTTTTCCAAAATCACCATTGTTGAGCCTCTCACTCTAGATACTACCTTCTCTCTAGGTTTTGATCTAGTAGGAGTGATTTACTCACCTTTGGCCTTTACAAAAAAGTTGTTGATCGTCGAGGGCTTCATTTTAATCTGAAAATCTCGGGTTTTGGAGCACGTTGGGTTTTGTCGTCTTCTCCTTTGGGACTCCGAATTTGAGGTAGGGATAACCTACTCCTCTCTATGGGTTTTGTCTTTAAATTTTGGTATTTTGAGATGTTGGGCTTGGTTTGGTAATTTTGTGAAAGTTTGGGGCTTTTGTGCAATTATACAAAAGTTGGGGTTTCATTCATAATAAACCTAGAGGCATGTTTGGCATGAAAAAAATGGAATGATTGTTGAATCATTGATGAAAATGGGACCTAAGGGTTGAAATGGTAATTATGGAAAATGGCCTAATTACATTGTTTAATTAATTGGGATAACTAATTGGTGAGAAATGAGGAAATGAAATGTTGATTGAATATCCATTTGTGCATTTATTTTCTGTTTTAGAAATAACTGCTTTGGGCTATCGGTGGAGGATAGTCGAGATTGTTGTAGACAATGCATGATGATTAGGTAAACGGAAACTAATCAATGGAATGTGTTATGAAACTTGACAGTTGCTAGAATACATTAATTGTTTGTATTGTGTGATTGTATATAGAACCAATGTGTTTATATACGTTGTGTGTAGAGGAGGAGATAGGGGATGTACTCCGCGGTTTAGGGGAAGATAGGGGATGGACCTCTAAACCGGATAGGTATTTGGAGGAGATAGGGGATGTACTCCGTAGACAGAGCTCATATGCTTGTCTAGAGAAGTGAAGATAGAGCTCATATGCTTATCTTTGTGAAGTGTTGTGAAGTGTGGATACAGCTTGTATGCTTATCTGTGGATATTGTTGATATACATAAGTGTTGTGAAGTGTGGATACAGCTTGTATGCTTATCTGTGGATATTGTTGATATACATATCTGTTGTGAAGTGTGGATACAGCTTGTATGCTTATCTGTGGATATTGTTGATATACATATCTGTTGAGAATGTGGATATAGCTTTTATGCTTATCTGAATGTGAGATATAGTTTTTATACATATCTGTGGAAATGATGATAGAGCTAGCATGCTTATCTGTTAAAAAGGGAAAATGAAAAGTAATTGGGACTTGTAAGTCGTTGACATAAATATGTAATTTATGTGATTGAATCAGTGTTGATCAACTATCAATTGCTAATGTTTTAGTCATTGTCCATGGTTGGTTTAGTGTATTTCTACTGGGCTGTGGCTCACCCTATATGGGAATATCATTTTCAGGTACAGGAAGCATGCCACCTCCAAGGACATAGCTGGGAGGCTAGTGGCGGACATACTTTTGTCGCTTAACTTTTGATGAATTACATGTAACTTCAAGCCTAGGGCTTAATGTGTAAACGAGTTAGTACTCTTTTGTTGTAACCAAGTGTTAACTTGGAAAGCTGTAAGCCTGTAGGGCATTTTGTTATGATGTTAACATGTAATACTTATGTAATGGAGCTCTAATGAATAAAAGAGTATGGTTAGTTTATATGTAAATGCATGTCTTATCTGATGGGTTTATTGTTGTTATTTTGAGGACGTTACAACTTGGTATCAGAGCGTACCGGGTTCGAATACTTTGGGTACGTGGGAAGTGATTAGGATCACAATGGGTTTGTCTCGCTGGATAGAGGCGTAGATGTAGTACCATATGCTATGTGTTTATTTGATAACATGCTTATGTGACTATGTGGGTATGGGATTTAATTTCTAGGATGTTGACTGGATCCTTGAGTTTCTGGGAGTCTTGTTGGAAAAGCACTTGATCAACGCTGTTTCTAACCGGAACTCTAGTAACGTCTCGGGACTATCATTATCCGGAAATGAAGTTCGTAAGTGCTTATGTGTTTATGTGCTTATGTGGAGTGAATTACAGTTGTCCATGCATTAGGACGTGAGTGTCTAGTTTCGGCACACTTATGAATGTGCTAATGTTCTGTGTACCTTTATTAGGATGTCAGGACGAGGAAGAGGTGCTAGGCGTGGTAGACCTGCGAGGCAGGAAGCACCGTTACCGGGTGAGATTCCGGCAGTGCAGGAGGGAGTGGGCCAGGCCAATGTGGCCGAGCCAGTGGGTCAGCAGGCCATGGGTGCCTTGGCCAGAGAGATAGCAGGAGCTTTGGGTATTCTTAGAGCTGGGAATCAGGCAGCTGAGACAGGGCCTTCCTTCTTGAAGAGGGAGTTCTTCCGGTGTAATCCGAACGAGTTTATCGGGGATCCTAAAGAGCCGCTTAAGGCAGATGAATGGCTCGAACAGACAACGAAGACGTTTGAGATGCTTGGCATCGAGGACGGAGCACTGAAAGTGACCTTGGCATCCTTCCAATTGAAGGGAGATGCGGGTCAATGGTGGAAATACGAGAAGGCTCGTGTGGGCAGTACTTGGGAGGCGTTTATAAATGCTTTTCAGGAGAGGTTTTTGTCTGCAGTAGTTAGGGAGAAGCTGAGGGATCAGTTTAGCCGGCTTAATCAGCAGGGCTTGTCAGTGGCCGAGTTTGAGGCTACTTTTACCAGTCTGTCTAGGTTTGCACCTGAACTGGTGGCGTCTGAGGAACGCCGTTGCTATGAGTTTGAGCGGAAGTTGAGGCGGGGCCTCAAGTTGAGAATTGGTGGGTCTTATATTCGAGAGTATAGACACCTAGTGGATGCTGCAGCTCATATGGAGCTTATGATGCAGGAGGAGGATGAGAGTCAGAGAGGCTCCAAGAGGAGCCAGGATAGTCAGAGTGATGGCAGGAGGCAGAGGGGTTCTAACCCTCAGCAGTCACAGGGTGGTGTTGCTAGATCGACCTTCCCTGTGCCAAGTGCAGGCTCTGGGAGAGGTGGTCAGGGGGATTTCACCTGTTTCAAGTGTGGCCAGCTGGGTCACAAGGTATCTGTTTGCCCGCAGAAGGGTGGGGGTCAGAGAGCTGCTTCTTCTTCAGTTAGACCGCAGAGTCAGAGTTCGGGCAGGGGGCAGCTCTTGACTTGTTATCAGTGTGGACAACCTGGGCACATGAAGAGGTTTTGCCCACAGTTGAGTGCCATTTCGGGAGCGTCTGGTTCTAGGCAGACGCAGGGTTTTCAGCCAGCTCAGTCTGTGCAGGCCTCGAGGGCCAATCCGGGAGCTTCGTCATCCCAGTCTGTGCAGCAGTCTTTTGCTCCGAGAGGTGAGCAGGTAGACCAGGGGCCTACGGGGCGCGCGTATGTTGTGACCGCGCAGGATTTAGTACCGGCTCCATCAGTAGTGAGAGGTACTTTTCTGTTTTGCAACTCAGTTGCTAATGTGTTGATAGACACGGGTGCATCTCATTCTTTTGTATCTGCTGCATTTGCATCTGTTTTGGAATTGGAGTTAGCACAGTTAGCATCTCCTATTTGTGTGGTATCGCCTTTGGGCGGTGAGTTGATTCTGAAACAGGGTGTTAGAGGATGTGATATTGAGGTCGCCGACTATAGGCTTCCTTTTCCGTTTGTTGTCATGCCCATGAAGGGTTTTGATGTTATTTTGGGTATGGACTGGCTATCGTCATACCGGGCTGTTATTGATTGCTACCGCCAGAGGGTGACATTATGTACCTTGAGCGGGGAGTGGTTCCATTTCTTGGGAGACCGGGTTGGTAGTGTTTTGCCACCGGGGTTTGATTCGCGAGGGCGAAGTGAGCTTAGTAGTCTATTTGCTAGCTTTGAGAGTGGTGAGAGTGGTGAGACCCAGGTTGTGTTACCGAGGGTGGTTTGTGAGTATTCGGAGGTCTTTCCCGAAGATCTTGTTAGTTTGCCACCTCACCGAGAGATAGAGTTCTCTATTGATTTAGTGCCTGGTACGGCGCCGATTTCTATGGCACCTTACCGTTTTGCTCCAGCAGAGTTGGTTGAGTTGAAAGTTCAGCTCCAGGAGTTGCTCGATAAGGGCTTTGTTCGCCCTAGTGTTTCACCGTGGGGAGCGCCGGCCCTCTTTGTTAAAAAGAAAGATGGTGCCTTGAGATTGTGTATAGACTACCGGAAGTTGAATCGGGCTACGGTTAAGAATAAGTATCCTATGCCCCGTATAGATGATTTGTTTGACCAGTTGAAGGGTTCCCGTTGTTTCTCTAAGATAGACTTGAGATCGGGTTACCATCAGTTGAGGGTCAGGGAGGAAGATATTCCTAAGACGGCATTCCGTACGCGGTATGGCCATTATGAGTTTCTGGTGATGCCATTTGGACTTACCAATGCACCGGCAGTCTTTATGGACTTGATGAACCGGATTTTCCGGGAGTTCTTAGACCGATTTGTGGTTGTTTTCGTGGACGATATCCTTATCTATTCGTCTTCTGAGAAGGAGCACGAGGCACACTTGGGAGTGGTGCTTGAGTTACTTAGAGCCCATAGGCTGTATGCCAAGTTTGGGAAGTGTGAGTTCTGGCTGAGGGAAGTCAAATTCTTAGGCCACGTGGTATCCGGGGAAGGGGTGTCTGTTGATACATCCAAGGTTGAGGCAGTGCAAGATTGGGCACAGCCTAAGAGTGTGTTTGAGATCCGCAGTTTTCTGGGATTAGTTGGGTATTACCGTCGGTTTGTGAAAGATTTCTCCAGGTTAGCGTCACCGTTGACTAGACTGACTCGGAAGGGAGTCAAGTTTGTGTGGAGTGAGACTTGTGAAAAGTCGTTCCAAGAGTTGAAAGTTAGATTGACCACCGCTCCGGTGTTGATTATTCCGGAGAGAGGGTTGGGTTATGCTGTATATTGTGATGCCTCACGAGAGGGTTTGGGTTGTGTGTTGATGCAAGAGGAAAAAGTGGTAGCTTATGGCTCACGTCAGTTGAAAATGCACGAGAAGAATTACCCCACACACGACCTAGAGTTAGCAGCTGTGATCTTTGCCTTGAAAATCTGGAGGCACTACCTTTATGGTGAGAGGTTCGAGGTATTCTCGGATCATAAGAGTTTGAAGTATCTGTTTACACAGAGAGACTTGAATCTGAGGCAGAGGAGATGGATGGAGTTTATCGAGGATTATGATTTTGAGTTGCATTACCATCCGGGAAAGGCCAATGTTGTGGCCGATGCCCTTAGTAGGAAAACCATTAGTGATGTAGCTTGTATAGCCATCCGGGAATGGGAGATGTTGGGAGCACTGGGCGAGTTTGATTTGCTACTGGGCGAATCTGTCGAGGCTGCGGCCTTGTTTTCTGTTGTTGCGCAGCCTACACTTGTGATTAGAGTGTTAGAGGCACAGAGAGGTGACCTTGAGGTAGAATCCCTCCGAGAGAAGATCTCCAGTGGGAAAGTTGAGAAGGGTTTGACGGTGTATCCCGACCTGAGTGTGAGATACCGAGACCGTTTGTTCGTACCGGAGACTTGTCGAGAGGAGGTACTCCGAGAGTTTCACCATTCGCGCCTTGCGGTGCATCCGGGAGGTACTAAGATGTATCAGGATTTGAGCCGCCAGTTTTGGTGGCGGGGTATGAAAAGAGATGTGGCTGTTTTCGTATCGAAGTGCCTTACTTGCCAGCAAGTGAAGGCCGAGCATCAGAGGCCAGCGGGTTTGTTGCAACCCTTGCCTATTGCCGAGTGGAAGTGGGAGCATGTCACTATGGACTTCGTTGTAGGTCTTCCGAGGACTCAGCGGGGTAGTGATGCTATTTGGGTGGTTGTAGACCGGTTGACTAAGTCGGCACACTTTATTCCTATGCGCGTGAGAGATTCGGTAGATCATCTTGCCGATTTGTATATTCGGGACGTAGTGAGATTGCACGGGGTCCCAGTGACGATCGTCTCAGATAGAGATCCTCGTTTTACTGCTAGGTTGTGGCAGAGTTTGCAGAGTGCCTTGGGCACTAAATTGACCTTTAGTACGGCTTATCACCCTCAGACTGACGGGCAGTCCGAGCGTACTATTCAGATCCTCGAGGATATGCTTCGGGGTTGTGTCCTGGACTTCAGTGGGACGTGGGAGAGGCACTTGCCATTGGTAGAGTTTGCCTACAACAACAGTTTTCAGTCTAGCATCGGTATGGCACCGTTTGAGGCCTTGTATGGCCGACCGTGTAGGTCTCCAGTTTGTTGGGCCGAGGTGGGTGATGCACCTTTGTTGGGTCCGGAGTTGGTTAAGGAGACGACGGAGAAAGTTGAGCTTATCCGTAGGAGGCTTGTTACAGCCCAGAGTCGACAAAAGAGTTATGCCGACCGTAGGAGGAGGCCTTTGGCGTTTGAGGTAGGTGACCATGTCTTTCTGAAAATATCACCTAGGCGAGGCCTGATGAGGTTTGGGAAGAGTGGGAAATTATCCCCTCGGTTTATTGGTCCTTTTGAGATCCTTGAGAAGATAGGTGAGGTTGCTTATCGGTTAGCCTTACCGCCGCAGTTGTCCGGAGTGCATGACGTGTTTCATGTGAGTATGCTTCGGAAGTATGAGCCAGATTCATCACATGTGTTGGATTGGACTGATTTAGAGGTAGATGAGGATGCCTCGTATGAGGAGAGACCGGTTCGGGTCTTGGATAGGCGGGATCAGGTCCTGCATGGCAAGACCATTCCTTTGGTGAAAGTCTTGTGGAAACATCACGGAGTGGAGGAAGCCACTTGGGAACGTGAGTTGGAAGTCCGAGAGAAATATCCGGACTTGTTTGTTGATATGTAATCTTGTATTTAAATTTTACATTTTGTTGAACTTAAGAGCTTTTATATATGTCTTAAGTTGTGAAACATTGAAAATGTTTTGGTTATTGGAAGTATGTTTTGGAACTTGCCTCATATGGAAGTTGAATGTAACATTATAGGTGTTAAGTATATTGTTGACATTGGAAAGTTAGTGCATAATGTTGATGCATGTTGATAATACATATGTTGTTTACATATTGTGATATGTCTCTTGTTTAAGGGATGGGATGACTGGTAATGGGTCGAATTGTTGAATGTTAAAATGTAACATTGTTTAAAATGAAAGAACACCTGTTTTTGCAAACTTGTGCTTAATTTCGGGGACGAAATTCTTTAAGGGGGGGAGGTTATAGCGATCCCGGGTTTACCCTTGTTGTATAGTGATCCGAACATGTGTCCGTGGATGTTGGTAGTTGATTATTATCTTGTTTACATCCTTTTTACTACATATTTGAGTTATAGGATGTGTTGGGCGGTCTTGTTTCAGGTTGGTTGAGTTTAGAAGCCAAAACTAGTTGCCCAGATTTTGGCCTATACGCTCGAGCGGAGGTGTTGGCGCTCGAGCGGGGGATACATCCATCCAGTATCTTGTTGTGCAGTGTTGTGAGCTCGAGCGTAGGGTTGGAAGCTCGAGCGGAGGCCTGGTTCTGCAAAAGTGCTGAGCGAGTGCATTCTGCGCTCGAGCGGGAGGTTGGCCGCTCGAGCGTAAGTCTGTGAGTGGACGCTCGAGCGGAGACCTGGGTTAAAGTCCCGAATTTGTGACTCTTTAAATCACTTTTTGCTTTCTCTTCTCTCTCTTACTTTTCCAAAATCACCATTGTTGAGCCTCTCACTCTAGATACTACCTTCTCTCTAGGTTTTGATCTAGTAGGAGTGATTTACTCACCTTTGGCCTTTACAAAAAAGTTGTTGATCGTCGAGGGCTTCATTTTAATCTGAAAATCTCGGGTTTTGGAGCACGTTGGGTTTTGTCGTCTTCTCCTTTGGGACTCCGAATTTGAGGTAGGGATAACCTACTCCTCTCTATGGGTTTTGTCTTTAAATTTTGGTATTTTGAGATGTTGGGCTTGGTTTGGTAATTTTGTGAAAGTTTGGGGCTTTTGTGCAATTATACAAAAGTTGGGGTTTCATTCATAATAAACCTAGAGGCATGTTTGGCATGAAAAAAATGGAATGATTGTTGAATCATTGATGAAAATGGGACCTAAGGGTTGAAATGGTAATTATGGAAAATGGCCTAATTACATTGTTTAATTAATTGGGATAACTAATTGGTGAGAAATGAGGAAATGAAATGTTGATTGAATATCCATTTGTGCATTTATTTTCTGTTTTAGAAATAACTGCTTTGGGCTATCGGTGGAGGATAGTCGAGATTGTTGTAGACAATGCATGATGATTAGGTAAACGGAAACTAATCAATGGAATGTGTTATGAAACTTGACAGTTGCTAGAATACATTAATTGTTTGTATTGTGTGATTGTATATAGAACCAATGTGTTTATATACGTTGTGTGTAGAGGAGGAGATAGGGGATGTACTCCGCGGTTTAGGGGAAGATAGGGGATGGACCTCTAAACCGGATAGGTATTTGGAGGAGATAGGGGATGTACTCCGTAGACAGAGCTCATATGCTTGTCTAGAGAAGTGAAGATAGAGCTCATATGCTTATCTTTGTGATGTGTTGTGAAGTGTGGATACAGCTTGTATGCTTATCTGTGGATATTGTTGATATACATAAGTGTTGTGAAGTGTGGATACAGCTTGTATGCTTATCTGTGGATATTGTTGATATACATATCTGTTGTGAAGTGTGGATACAGCTTGTATGCTTATCTGTGGATATTGTTGATATACATATCTGTTGAGAATGTGGATATAGCTTTTATGCTTATCTGAATGTGAGATATAGTTTTTATACATATCTGTGGAAATGATGATAGAGCTAGCATGCTTATCTGTTAAAAAGGGAAAATGAAAAGTAATTGGGACTTGTAAGTCGTTGACATAAATATGTAATTTATGTGATTGAATCAGTGTTGATCAACTATCAATTGCTAATGTTTTAGTCATTGTCCATGGTTGGTTTAGTGTATTTCTACTGGGCTGTGGCTCACCCTATATGGGAATATCATTTTCAGGTACAGGAAGCATGCCACCTCCAAGGACATAGCTGGGAGGCTAGTGGCGGACATACTTTTGTCGCTTAACTTTTGATGAATTACATGTAACTTCAAGCCTAGGGCTTAATGTGTAAACGAGTTAGAACTCTTTTGTTGTAACCAAGTGTTAACTTGGAAAGCTGTAAGCCTGTAGGGCATTTTGTTATGATGTTAACATGTAATACTTATGTAATGGAGCTCTAATGAATAAAAGAGTATGGTTAGTTTATATGTAAATGCATGTCTTATCTGATGGGTTTATTGTTGTTATTTTGAGGGCGTTACAGGTTTAAATTATCCAACTACACCATTTAATCAATAAATTTCTCAATTTCATGAATTAAACTAATTTCCCCCAATTCTCTTAAATTAACTATACAAATTAATTTATTAAAACAACTAGGGTTTTTCCCAAAATTACCCAAGTACCCCCACATATCAAAGTACCAAAACTTAGAACAAAACTCATAGGATGGAGTAGGAAATCCCTACCTTGAAGACAACAACTAAAATAGAGAAGATGGAGATGATGATCCAAAATCCAAAGTGCTCCAAATCCTCTCTTTTTCAGATTAAAAGAAAGATCTCGCGAAGCTCTACCTTTCTTCCAAGGGAACTAGGGTAGAAGACCACAAGGAATAGATCAAATCTTAGAGAGAAGGTGAGAGTAGAGAGAGAAACTCTCAAATGGCGGTTTTTAAAGGTTAAGAAAGAAAAGGTAGGTCAAAAAGTGATCCAAAAAGTGAAATCACGGACTGATGTAGTCGACTCTACGCTCGAGCGTAGAAAGCCCCGCTCGAGCGTAAGACACAGAATCATGCTCGAGCGTGAAGAAAGCCGCTCGAGCGTCGATTGCACCCTTCCAGAAGTTTTGCAGGCGCTGGCACCCGCTCGAGCGTCAAACTACCCGCTCGAGCGGAAAAGCAAAAACAAGGGATCACGCTCGAGCGTAAGAAATACCGCTCGAGCGTAAGAACTGCAGAGCAAAATACTGGGAGATGGAAAATCACGCTCGAGCGTCAAAATCCCCGCTCGAGCGGAGAAGCAACAACGAAGGGACCGCTCGAGCGTTAAAACTTCCGCTCGAGCGTGAAGGCCAAAATCTGGACATCACCTGACGGCATCTAAAATCAACCAACCTGTAACAGACCCGCCCAACACAACCTATACATCAAATACAAAGAGATTAAAGGACAACAACAACCAATAAGTAATGACAGGATCCACGGAACCTAAGTCCGGATACAATAATTTAAAGAGAAAAGACCGGGGTCGCTATAACCTCCCCTCCTTAGAAGAATTTCGTCCCCGAAATTAAGTACAAGGTTTCGAAAACAAGTTTTTCTCAAATTCCAACCATATGATAACTCACTACTAAACAACTTGACCCAACACCGGCCATCCCATCTCTTAACAAAGAGGCATGCCACAATATGAAAAACAACCATATATTTCAACCTGCATTAACACTATGCAATTTTCTTTCAATTTCAACAATTTTCAATATATATTCAATATATACAATGTTCCATTAAACTTCCATTTTCAGGCAAGTTCCAAAATATTTCCATTAACCAAAACACTCTAAATGTTTTACAGCTTAAGACATATATAAAAAGCTTTAAAGTTCGACAATATTACAAAATCTAACTACAAGATTACAAATCAATAAACATGTCCGGATATTTCTCGCGGACTTCCAACTCACGTTCCCATGTGGCTTCCTCCACCCCGTGATGTTTCCACAAAACTTTCACCAAAGGAATGGTCTTGCCTCGCAAGACTTGATCCCGCTTATCCAAGACCCTAACCGGTCTCTCCTCATACGAGACATCCTCATCAACTACTAAATCGGTCCAATCCAATACATGTGATGGATCTGGCTCATACTTCCGAAGCATACTCACATGAAACACGTCATGTACTCCGGACAACTGCGGCGGCAAAGCTAAACGATAAGCAGTCTCGCCAATCCTCTCAAGGATCTCAAAAGGACCAATGAATCGAGGGGACAACTTCCCGCTCTTCCCAAACCTCATCAATCCCCGTCTTGGTGATATCTTCAAAAAGACATGATCACTCACCTCAAACACCAAAGGTCTCCTCCTACGGTCGGCATAAGATTTTTGACGACTCTGGGCTGTAACAAGCCTCTTACGGATAAGCTCAACCTTCTCCGTCGTTTCCCTCACTAACTCCGGACCCAACAGAGGTGCATCACCCACCTCGGCCCAACAAACAGGAGACCTACACGGTCGGCCGTATAAGGCCTCAAACGGTGCCATACCGATACTAGACTGGAAGCTGTTGTTGTAGGCAAACTCCACTAATGGCAAGTGCCTCTCCCATGACCCGCTAAAGTCAAGAACACAACCCCGAAGCATATCTTCAAGGATCTGAATAGTACGCTCGGACTGCCCATCAGTCTGAGGGTGATAAGCTGTGCTAAAGGTCAACTTAGTACCTAAGGCGCTCTGCAAGCTCTGCCATAATCTGGCAGTAAAACGAGGGTCCCTATCGGAGACGATCGTCACTGGAACCCCGTGCAACCTCACTATGTCCCGAATATACAAGTCGGCAAGATGATCTACTGAATCTCTAACGCGCATAGGAATGAAGTGCGCCGACTTAGTCAACCGGTCTACAACCACCCAAATAGCATCACTACCCCGCTGAGTCCTCGGAAGACCCACAACGAAGTCCATGGTGACATGTTCCCACTTCCACTCGGCAATAGGTAAGGGTTGCAACAAACCCGCCGGCCTCTGATGTTCGGCCTTCACTTGCTGACAAGTAAGGCACTTAGACACAAATGATGCCACATCTCTCTTCATACCCCGCCACCAAAACTGGCGACCCAAATCCCGACACATCTTAGTACCTCCCGGATGCACCGCAAGGCGTGAATGATGAAACTCTCGGAGTACCTCCTCTCGATGAGATTCCGGCACAAACAGACGGTCTCGGTATCTCACACTCAGGTCGGGATACACCGTCAAACCTTTCTCAACCTTCCCACTAGAAATCTTCTCACGGAGGGATTCTACCTCAAGGTCGCCCCTCTGAGCCTCTAACACTCGAGTCACAAGTGTAGGTTGCGCAACAACAGAAAACAAGGCCGCAGCCTCAACGGATTCGCCCAGAAGCAAATCAAACTCTCCAAGTGCACCTAACATCTCCCACTCTCGGATGGCTATACTAGCTATGTCACCAACAGGTTTCCTGCTAAGGGCGTCGGCCACCACATTGGCCTTTCCCGGATGATAATGCAACTCAAAGTCATAATCCTCTATAAATTCCATCCACCTCCTCTGCCTCAAGTTCAAGTCTTTCTGTGTAAATAAATATTTCAGACTCTTATGATCCGAGAATACCTCAAATTTCTCACCATAAAGATAATGCCTCCAAATCTTCAAGGCAAATATCACAGCTGCTAACTCTAGATCATGCGTAGGGTAATTCTGCTCGTGAATTTTTAACTGACGTGAGCCATAGGCAACCACTTTCCCCTCTTGCATCAACACACAACCAAGACCCTCTCGTGAGGCGTCACAATAGACTGCATAACCCAATCCTCTCTCCGGAATAATCAAGACTGGAGCAGTGGTCAGTCTAACTTTCAACTCCTGGAATGACTTTTCACAAGTCTCACTCCAAACAAATTTGACTCCCTTCCGAGTCAATCTAGTCAAAGGCGAAGCTAATCTGGAGAAATCTCTTACAAACCGGCGATAATACCCAGCTAATCCCAGAAAACTGCGGATCTCAAACACACTCTTAGGCTGTACCCAATCTTGCACTGCCTCTGTCTTGGATGTATCAACAGACACTCCTTCCCCAGAAATGACATGGCCTAAGAACTTGACCTCTTCTAGCCAGAACTCACACTTCCCAAACTTAGCATAAAGCTTATGGGCTCTAAGTAACTCAAGCACCACCCTCAAGTGTTCCTCGTGCTCTTCCTCTGAAGGTGAATAGATAAGGATGTCGTCCACGAAGACGACTACAAAACGATCTAGAAATTTCCGGAATATCCGGTTCATCAAATCCATAAATACTGCCGGTGCATTGGTGAGCCCAAATGGCATCACCAAAAACTCATAGTGGCCATACCGCGTACGGAATGCCGTCTTTGGAATATCTTCATCCCTGACTCTCAACTGATGATAACCTGATCTCAAGTCTATCTTCGAGAAACATTGGGAACCTTTCAACTGATCGAACAGATCGTCTATACGAGGCATAGGGTACTTATTCTTAACCGTAGCCCGATTCAATTTCCGGTAATCTATACAAAGTCTCAAAGCACCACCTTTCTTTTTAACAAAGAGGGCCGGTGCTCCCCACGGCGAAACACTAGGACGAATAAAACCCTTGTCTAATAACTCCTGGAGCTGAATCTTCAACTCAACTAACTCGGCTGGGGCAAAACGATAAGGTGCCATAGAAATCGGCGCCGTACCGGGCACTAGGTCAATAGAAAATTCAACTTCTCGATGCGGTGGCAAACCAACAAGATCCTCGGGAAAGACGTCCGAGTACTCACAAACCACCCTTGGCAACACAATCTGAAACTCATCATCCTCACTAATCGAAAGGTTAGCAAGTAGACCACTAAGCTCACTCTGTCCTCGCAGAACATACCCCGGTGGCAACACATTACCAACCCGGTCCCCCAGAAAATGAAAATACTCTCTGCTCACGGTACAACAAGTGACCCTCTGGCGGTAGCAATCAATAACTGCCCGATATGACGATAACCAGTCCATACCCAAAATAACATCAAAACCCCTCATAGGCATAACTACAAAGGAAAATGGGATTCTATGGTAATCAACCTCTATATCACAACCCCTAACACCGTGTTTCAAAATCAATTCACCCCCAAGAGGCGACACTACACAAATAGGAGATGCCAACTGTGCTAACTCCAACTCCAAAACAGATGCAAATGCAGCAGTCACAAAGGAATGAGATGCACCCGTATCAATCAAAACATTAGCAACCGAGTTGCAAAACAAGAAAGTACCTCTCACAACAGATGGAGCCGGTACAAGATCCTGCGCGGTAACAGCATACACGCGCCCAGATGACCTCTGATCAACCTGCTCACCCCTAGGAGCATAAGATTGCTGCACCGACTGAGACGATGAAGCCCCCTGATTGGCCCTCGAGGCCTGACCCGACTGAGCTGGCTGTTGACCCTGAATCTGCCTCAAACCAGATGTACCAGGTGTGCCACCCAACTGCGGGCAATACCTCTTCATATGCCCTGGCTGACCACACTGATAACACGAGAGTGGCTGGCCTCTACCCTGACTCTGGCTCTGAGATCGAGCCGAAGATGATGCTGCTCTCTGCACTCCTCCCCTCTGAGGACACACTGGAGACTTGTGGCCCAGCTGGCCACACTTGAAGCAGGTAATGTCTCCTTGACTGCCTTTCCCCGAACTAGCACTCGGCACAGGAAAAGTCGATCTAGAAAAGCTACTCTGAGACTGTTGGGGATTAAAACCCTTCTGTCTCCTACCATCACTCTGACCATCCTGACTCCTCTTGAAGCCCTTCTGCCCTTCCTCCTCCTCCTGCATCATGATCTCCATATGGGCTGCAGCATCAACCATACGCCCATAATCCCGAATCATAGTTCCCCCAACTCTCAGCTTGAGGCCACGCCTCAACTTCCTCTCAAACTCAATACAACGGCGTTCCTCAGACGCCACCAATTCAGGTGCAAACCTGGACAAACTAGTAAATGCAGCCTCAAACTCGGCCACTGAAGAACTCGACTGCTTAAGCTGGCAGAACTGGTCTCTCAGCTTCTCCCTAACTGCTGGAGATAAGAACTTATCCCGGAAAGCATTCACAAAAGCCTCCCATGTGCCTCCAACACGAGCCTTAGTGAACTTCCACCACTGACCCGCATCCCCCTTCAGCTGGAAAGATGCCAAGGTCACTTTCAACCCATCGTCTTCGATGCCAAGCATCTCAAACGTCTTCGTTGTCTGTTCGAGCCATTCATCTGCCTTAAGCGGCTCTTTAGGATCACCCACAAATTCATCCGGATTAGACCGGAAGAACTCCCTCCTCAGGAAGGAAGGTCCTGCATCTGTAGCAACCTCCCGAGCTTGATTCTCAGCTCTAAGAATGCCTACTGACTCCCTGAATACCCCTGCTATCTCTCGGGCTAGAGCGCCCATAGCCTGCTGGCCTACTGGCTCGGCCACATTGGCCTGGCCAATTCCCTCATGAACTGCCGGAATCTCCTCTGGCACCGGTACCTCCTGCCTACCCGGCCTACCACGCCTACCGCGTCCTCGTCCTCGTCCTGACATCCTAATAAAGGAAACAAACAAAGACGTCAGCACATTAATAAATGTGCCGAAACTAAACACTCACGTCCTAATGCATGGGACAACATTAATTCATTCCACGTAAGCACATAATCACATAAGCACCTACGAATTTCATTCCCGGATAACGATAGTCCCAATGCGTTACTATAGTTCCGATTGGAAGCAGCAGTGATCAAGTGCCTTTCCAACAAGACTACAAGAAACTCAAAGGTCCAATCAACATCCTAGAAACTACATTCCATACCCACATAATCACATAAACATGTTATCACATAATCATATAACATTACACTAAGTCTCTATCAAACGAGACGAACCCAATGTGATACTAATCACTTCCCACGTACCCAAAGTATTCAAACCCGGTACGCTTTGATACCAAGTTGTCACGCCCTCAAAATATAAACCCATAATGACCTTATCATTAACATGCATTTATAAAAGAAAACGAATCATTTGAGTTATTCCTCAGAGTATTCTTATTGAAAGACATCACATGTAACATCCT
The DNA here is from genome assembly GCF_055761805.1 of Camellia sinensis. Taxonomy (NCBI): domain Eukaryota; kingdom Viridiplantae; phylum Streptophyta; class Magnoliopsida; order Ericales; family Theaceae; genus Camellia; species Camellia sinensis. Next base: position 71,771,490 of record NC_138972.1, read on the forward strand.
GCAACATCAAAATAAATGCCCTAAGGGCTTACATCTTTCCAAGCTAACACTTGGACACAACTAGGATGAGTACTAACTCATTTACAAGTTAAGCCCTAAGCTTGAATGTTTACATGTAATCTCAAAACTAACAAAGTAAAACATATAACTAAAGACAAGTCTTCAAAGTCCCAAACATCAAATCCTTCCAGGCTAAGTCCGTGGAGGTAGCTTATCACCTGAACCTGAAAATGATGTTCCCATAAAGGGTGAGCCACAGCCCAGTAGAAAAATACTAAACCAAATATAAGCATTGAATAAAGCTATAGCATTCAATAGATGGTTAACCAAGATAATCGATTTTATCATTAAACAGTCTCATGACACTAATGTTTAAGACACATTTCACTTTCCATTATTATCAACATGGCTCAGAACCTGGCCAAACTTACAACAGTGAATTATATATCATATTCACATTACTTCCAATATCAACAAAACAAATGAGGCTCATGCTCATATCAAAACACTTCATACTTCTCATTTGATACACATTTTAGTGCTGTATCAATAATCATGTAAAAACACTTCAATATAATAAGCACACATAAAAATGGTGCTAATGGAGTCCATCCCCTATCTCCTTCCAAACAAAATCCGGTTTAGAGGTCCATCCCCTATCTTCCCCTAAACCGTGGAGTACATCCCCTATCTCCTCCCACACACAAAACAATGTATGCAAATGCAATGCTCAATCAATACACGTATTTACTGTATCAATGTAATAGTCAAAATTGATGACTTAACCAATGTGATTAGTTTCAGTTATTCCTAATCCACATGCAATGTCTACAACAATCAAGACTATCCTCCACCGATAGCCCAAAACAGTTATTTCTAGACTGGAAACAAATGAATCAACAATTCAATAGGTGAGTGGTTTAAATTATCCAACTACACCATTTAATCAATAAATTTCTCAATTTCATGAATTAAACTAATTTCCCCCAATTCTCTTAAATTAACTATACAAATTAATTTATTAAAACAACTAGGGTTTTTCCCAAAATTACCCAAGTACCCCCACATATCAAAGTACCAAAACTTAGAACAAAACTCATAGGATGGAGTAGGAAATCCCTACCTTGAAGACAACAACTAAAATAGAGAAGATGGAGATGATGATCCAAAATCCAAAGTGCTCCAAATCCTCTCTTTTTCAGATTAAAAGAAAGATCTCGCGAAGCTCTACCTTTCTTCCAAGGGAACTAGGGTAGAAGACCACAAGGAATAGATCAAATCTTAGAGAGAAGGTGAGAGTAGAGAGAGAAACTCTCAAATGGCGGTTTTTAAAGGTTAAGAAAGAAAAGGTAGGTCAAAAAGTGATCCAAAAAGTGAAATCACGGACTGATGTAGTCGACTCTACGCTCGAGCGTAGAAAGCCCCGCTCGAGCGTAAGACACAGAATCATGCTCGAGCGTGAAGAAAGCCGCTCGAGCGTCGATTGCACCCTTCCAGAAGTTTTGCAGGCGCTGGCACCCGCTCGAGCGTCAAACTACCCGCTCGAGCGGAAAAGCAAAAACAAGGGATCACGCTCGAGCGTAAGAAATACCGCTCGAGCGTAAGAACTGCAGAGCAAAATACTGGGAGATGGAAAATCACGCTCGAGCGTCAAAATCCCCGCTCGAGCGGAGAAGCAACAACGAAGGGACCGCTCGAGCGTTAAAACTTCCGCTCGAGCGTGAAGGCCAAAATCTGGACATCACCTGACGGCATCTAAAATCAACCAACCTGTAACAGACCCGCCCAACACAACCTATACATCAAATACAAAGAGATTAAAGGACAACAACAACCAATAAGTAATGACAGGATCCACGGAACCTAAGTCCGGATACAATAATTTAAAGAGAAAAGACCGGGGTCGCTATAACCTCCCCTCCTTAGAAGAATTTCGTCCCCGAAATTAAGTACAAGGTTTCGAAAACAAGTTTTTCTCAAATTCCAACCATATGATAACTCACTACTAAACAACTTGACCCAACACCGGCCATCCCATCTCTTAACAAAGAGGCATGCCACAATATGAAAAACAACCATATATTTCAACCTGCATTAACACTATGCAATTTTCTTTCAATTTCAACAATTTTCAATATATATTCAATATATACAATGTTCCATTAAACTTCCATTTTCAGGCAAGTTCCAAAATATTTCCATTAACCAAAACACTCTAAATGTTTTACAGCTTAAGACATATATAAAAAGCTTTAAAGTTCGACAATATTACAAAATCTAACTACAAGATTACAAATCAATAAACATGTCCGGATATTTCTCGCGGACTTCCAACTCACGTTCCCATGTGGCTTCCTCCACCCCGTGATGTTTCCACAAAACTTTCACCAAAGGAATGGTCTTGCCTCGCAAGACTTGATCCCGCTTATCCAAGACCCTAACCGGTCTCTCCTCATACGAGACATCCTCATCAACTACTAAATCGGTCCAATCCAATACATGTGATGGATCTGGCTCATACTTCCGAAGCATACTCACATGAAACACGTCATGTACTCCGGACAACTGCGGCGGCAAAGCTAAACGATAAGCAGTCTCGCCAATCCTCTCAAGGATCTCAAAAGGACCAATGAATCGAGGGGACAACTTCCCGCTCTTCCCAAACCTCATCAATCCCCGTCTTGGTGATATCTTCAAAAAGACATGATCACTCACCTCAAACACCAAAGGTCTCCTCCTACGGTCGGCATAAGATTTTTGACGACTCTGGGCTGTAACAAGCCTCTTACGGATAAGCTCAACCTTCTCCGTCGTTTCCCTCACTAACTCCGGACCCAACAGAGGTGCATCACCCACCTCGGCCCAACAAACAGGAGACCTACACGGTCGGCCGTATAAGGCCTCAAACGGTGCCATACCGATACTAGACTGGAAGCTGTTGTTGTAGGCAAACTCCACTAATGGCAAGTGCCTCTCCCATGACCCGCTAAAGTCAAGAACACAACCCCGAAGCATATCTTCAAGGATCTGAATAGTACGCTCGGACTGCCCATCAGTCTGAGGATGATAAGCTGTGCTAAAGGTCAACTTAGTACCTAAGGCGCTCTGCAAGCTCTGCCATAATCTGGCAGTAAAACGAGGGTCCCTATCGGAGACGATCGTCACTGGAACCCCGTGCAACCTCACTATGTCCCGAATATACAAGTCGGCAAGATGATCTACTGAATCTCTAACGCGCATAGGAATGAAGTGCGCCGACTTAGTCAACCGGTCTACAACCACCCAAATAGCATCACTACCCCGCTGAGTCCTCGGAAGACCCACAACGAAGTCCATGGTGACATGTTCCCACTTCCACTCGGCAATAGGTAAGGGTTGCAACAAACCCGCCGGCCTCTGATGTTCGGCCTTCACTTGCTGACAAGTAAGGCACTTAGACACAAATGATGCCACATCTCTCTTCATACCCCGCCACCAAAACTGGCGACCCAAATCCCGACACATCTTAGTACCTCCCGGATGCACCGCAAGGCGTGAATGATGAAACTCTCGGAGTACCTCCTCTCGATGAGATTCCGGCACAAACAGACGGTCTCGGTATCTCACACTCAGGTCGGGATACACCGTCAAACCTTTCTCAACCTTCCCACTAGAAATCTTCTCACGGAGGGATTCTACCTCAAGGTCGCCCCTCTGAGCCTCTAACACTCGAGTCACAAGTGTAGGTTGCGCAACAACAGAAAACAAGGCCGCAGCCTCAACGGATTCGCCCAGAAGCAAATCAAACTCTCCAAGTGCACCTAACATCTCCCACTCTCGGATGGCTATACTAGCTATGTCACCAACAGGTTTCCTGCTAAGGGCGTCGGCCACCACATTGGCCTTTCCCGGATGATAATGCAACTCAAAGTCATAATCCTCTATAAATTCCATCCACCTCCTCTGCCTCAAGTTCAAGTCTTTCTGTGTAAATAAATATTTCAGACTCTTATGATCCGAGAATACCTCAAATTTCTCACCATAAAGATAATGCCTCCAAATCTTCAAGGCAAATATCACAGCTGCTAACTCTAGATCATGCGTAGGGTAATTCTGCTCGTGAATTTTTAACTGACGTGAGCCATAGGCAACCACTTTCCCCTCTTGCATCAACACACAACCAAGACCCTCTCGTGAGGCGTCACAATAGACTGCATAACCCAATCCTCTCTCCGGAATAATCAAGACTGGAGCAGTGGTCAGTCTAACTTTCAACTCCTGGAATGACTTTTCACAAGTCTCACTCCAAACAAATTTGACTCCCTTCCGAGTCAATCTAGTCAAAGGCGAAGCTAATCTGGAGAAATCTCTTACAAACCGGCGATAATACCCAGCTAATCCCAGAAAACTGCGGATCTCAAACACACTCTTAGGCTGTACCCAATCTTGCACTGCCTCTGTCTTGGATGTATCAACAGACACTCCTTCCCCAGAAACGACATGGCCTAAGAACTTGACCTCTTCTAGCCAGAACTCACACTTCCCAAACTTAGCATAAAGCTTATGGGCTCTAAGTAACTCAAGCACCACCCTCAAGTGTTCCTCGTGCTCTTCCTCTGAAGGTGAATAGATAAGGATGTCGTCCACGAAGACGACTACAAAACGATCTAGAAATTTCCGGAATATCCGGTTCATCAAATCCATAAATACTGCCGGTGCATTGGTGAGCCCAAATGGCATCACCAAAAACTCATAGTGGCCATACCGCGTACGGAATGCCGTCTTTGGAATATCTTCATCCCTGACTCTCAACTGATGATAACCTGATCTCAAGTCTATCTTCGAGAAACATTGGGAACCTTTCAACTGATCGAACAGATCGTCTATACGAGGCATAGGGTACTTATTCTTAACCGTAGCCCGATTCAATTTCCGGTAATCTATACAAAGTCTCAAAGCACCACCTTTCTTTTTAACAAAGAGGGCCGGTGCTCCCCACGGCGAAACACTAGGACGAATAAAACCCTTGTCTAATAACTCCTGGAGCTGAATCTTCAACTCAACTAACTCGGCTGGGGCAAAACGATAAGGTGCCATAGAAATCGGCGCCGTACCGGGCACTAGGTCAATAGAAAATTCAACTTCTCGATGCGGTGGCAAACCAACAAGATCCTCGGGAAAGACGTCCGAGTACTCACAAACCACCCTTGGCAACACAATCTGAAACTCATCATCCTCACTAATCGAAAGGTTAGCAAGTAGACCACTAAGCTCACTCTGTCCTCGCAGAACATACCCCGGTGGCAACACATTACCAACCCGGTCCCCCAGAAAATGAAAATACTCTCTGCTCACGGTACAACAAGTGACCCTCTGGCGGTAGCAATCAATAACTGCCCGATATGACGATAACCAGTCCATACCCAAAATAACATCAAAACCCCTCATAGGCATAACTACAAAGGAAAATGGGATTCTATGGTAATCAACCTCTATATCACAACCCCTAACACCGTGTTTCAAAATCAATTCACCCCCAAGAGGCGACACTACACAAATAGGAGATGCCAACTGTGCTAACTCCAACTCCAAAACAGATGCAAATGCAGCAGTCACAAAGGAATGAGATGCACCCGTATCAATCAAAACATTAGCAACCGAGTTGCAAAACAAGAAAGTACCTCTCACAACAGATGGAGCCGGTACAAGATCCTGCGCGGTAACAGCATACACGCGCCCAGATGACCTCTGATCAACCTGCTCACCCCTAGGAGCATAAGATTGCTGCACCGACTGAGACGATGAAGCCCCCTGATTGGCCCTCGAGGCCTGACCCGACTGAGCTGGCTGTTGACCCTGAATCTGCCTCAAACCAGATGTACCAGGTGTGCCACCCAACTGCGGGCAATACCTCTTCATATGCCCTGGCTGACCACACTGATAACACGAGAGTGGCTGGCCTCTACCCTGACTCTGGCTCTGAGATCGAGCCGAAGATGATGCTGCTCTCTGCACTCCTCCCCTCTGAGGACACACTGGAGACTTGTGGCCCAGCTGGCCACACTTGAAGCAGGTAATGTCTCCTTGACTGCCTTTCCCCGAACTAGCACTCGGCACAGGAAAAGTCGATCTAGAAAAGCTACTCTGAGACTGTTGGGGATTAAAACCCTTCTGTCTCCTACCATCACTCTGACCATCCTGACTCCTCTTGAAGCCCTTCTGCCCTTCCTCCTCCTCCTGCATCATGATCTCCATATGGGCTGCAGCATCAACCATACGCCCATAATCCCGAATCATAGTTCCCCCAACTCTCAGCTTGAGGCCACGCCTCAACTTCCTCTCAAACTCAATACAACGGCGTTCCTCAGACGCCACCAATTCAGGTGCAAACCTGGACAAACTAGTAAATGCAGCCTCAAACTCGGCCACTGAAGAACTCGACTGCTTAAGCTGGCAGAACTGGTCTCTCAGCTTCTCCCTAACTGCTGGAGATAAGAACTTATCCCGGAAAGCATTCACAAAAGCCTCCCATGTGCCTCCAACACGAGCCTTAGTGAACTTCCACCACTGACCCGCATCCCCCTTCAGCTGGAAAGATGCCAAGGTCACTTTCAACCCATCGTCTTCGATGCCAAGCATCTCAAACGTCTTCGTTGTCTGTTCGAGCCATTCATCTGCCTTAAGCGGCTCTTTAGGATCACCCACAAATTCATCCGGATTAGACCGGAAGAACTCCCTCCTCAGGAAGGAAGGTCCTGCATCTGTAGCAACCTCCCGAGCTTGATTCTCAGCTCTAAGAATGCCTACTGACTCCCTGAATACCCCTGCTATCTCTCGGGCTAGAGCGCCCATAGCCTGCTGGCCTACTGGCTCGGCCACATTGGCCTGGCCAATTCCCTCATGAACTGCCGGAATCTCCTCTGGCACCGGTACCTCCTGCCTACCCGGCCTACCACGCCTACCGCGTCCTCGTCCTCGTCCTGACATCCTAATAAAGGAAACAAACAAAGACGTCAGCACATTAATAAATGTGCCGAAACTAAACACTCACGTCCTAATGCATGGGACAACATTAATTCATTCCACGTAAGCACATAATCACATAAGCACCTACGAATTTCATTCCCGGATAACGATAGTCCCAATGCGTTACTATAGTTCCGATTGGAAGCAGCAGTGATCAAGTGCCTTTCCAACAAGACTACAAGAAACTCAAAGGTCCAATCAACATCCTAGAAACTACATTCCATACCCACATAATCACATAAACATGTTATCACATAATCATATAACATTACACTAAGTCTCTATCAAACGAGACGAACCCAATGTGATACTAATCACTTCCCACGTACCCAAAGTATTCAAACCCGGTACGCTTTGATACCAAGTTGTCACGCCCTCAAAATATAAACCCATAATGACCTTATCATTAACATGCATTTATAAAAGAAAACGAATCATTTGAGTTATTCCTCAGAGTATTCTTATTGAAAGACATCACATGTAACATCCTGCAACATCAAAATAAATGCCCTAAGGGCTTACATCTTTCCAAGCTAACACTTGGACACAACTAGGATGAGTACTAACTCATTTACAAGTTAAGCCCTAAGCTTGAATGTTTACATGTAATCTCAAAACTAACAAAGTAAAACATATAACTAAAGACAAGTCTTCAAAGTCCCAAACATCAAATCCTTCCAGGCTAAGTCCGTGGAGGTAGCTTATCACCTGAACCTGAAAATGATGTTCCCATAAAGGGTGAGCCACAGCCCAGTAGAAAAATACTAAACCAAATATAAGCATTGAATAAAGCTATAGCATTCAATAGATGGTTAACCAAGATAATCGATTTTATCATTAAACAGTCTCATGACACTAATGTTTAAGACACATTTCACTTTCCATTATTATCAACATGGCTCAGAACCTGGCCAAACTTACAACAGTGAATTATATATCATATTCACATTACTTCCAATATCAACAAAACAAATGAGGCTCATGCTCATATCAAAACACTTCATACTTCTCATTTGATACACATTTTAGTGCTGTATCAATAATCATGTAAAAACACTTCAATATAATAAGCACACATAAAAATGGTGCTAATGGAGTCCATCCCCTATCTCCTTCCAAACAAAATCCGGTTTAGAGGTCCATCCCCTATCTTCCCCTAAACCGTGGAGTACATCCCCTATCTCCTCCCACACACAAAACAATGTATGCAAATGCAATGCTCAATCAATACACGTATTTACTGTATCAATGTAATAGTCAAAATTGATGACTTAACCAATGTGATTAGTTTCAGTTATTCCTAATCCACATGCAATGTCTACAACAATCAAGACTATCCTCCACCGATAGCCCAAAACAGTTATTTCTAGACTGGAAACAAATGAATCAACAATTCAATAGGTGAGTGGTTTAAATTATCCAACTACACCATTTAATCAATAAATTTCTCAATTTCATGAATTAAACTAATTTCCCCCAATTCTCTTAAATTAACTATACAAATTAATTTATTAAAACAACTAGGGTTTTTCCCAAAATTACCCAAGTACCCCCACATATCAAAGTACCAAAACTTAGAACAAAACTCATAGGATGGAGTAGGAAATCCCTACCTTGAAGACAACAACTAAAATAGAGAAGATGGAGATGATGATCCAAAATCCAAAGTGCTCCAAATCCTCTCTTTTTCAGATTAAAAGAAAGATCTCGCGAAGCTCTACCTTTCTTCCAAGGGAACTAGGGTAGAAGACCACAAGGAATAGATCAAATCTTAGAGAGAAGGTGAGAGTAGAGAGAGAAACTCTCAAATGGCGGTTTTTAAAGGTTAAGAAAGAAAAGGTAGGTCAAAAAGTGATCCAAAAAGTGAAATCACGGACTGATGTAGTCGACTCTACGCTCGAGCGTAGAAAGCCCCGCTCGAGCGTAAGACACAGAATCATGCTCGAGCGTGAAGAAAGCCGCTCGAGCGTCGATTGCACCCTTCCAGAAGTTTTGCAGGCGCTGGCACCCGCTCGAGCGTCAAACTACCCGCTCGAGCGGAAAAGCAAAAACAAGGGATCACGCTCGAGCGTAAGAAATACCGCTCGAGCGTAAGAACTGCAGAGCAAAATACTGGGAGATGGAAAATCACGCTCGAGCGTCAAAATCCCCGCTCGAGCGGAGAAGCAACAACGAAGGGACCGCTCGAGCGTTAAAACTTCCGCTCGAGCGTGAAGGCCAAAATCTGGACATCACCTGACGGCATCTAAAATCAACCAACCTGTAACAGACCCGCCCAACACAACCTATACATCAAATACAAAGAGATTAAAGGACAACAACAACCAATAAGTAATGACAGGATCCACGGAACCTAAGTCCGGATACAATAATTTAAAGAGAAAAGACCGGGGTCGCTATAATGGACATCAAAACACACTCTAAATATGAAATCTAAGTTTTCTCTATACACATCTTTTAAAAACGACAATTCTCAATTCACATCTTTTGAGAAAAAAAAATTAAGATAACGTTTGGTAGAGTTTTAGAATTATGATTTGAGAATAAAGTTGTATTTTCAGTTTGTGAGCTTTTGAATTATGATTTTAGTGTGAAAATTTTATTTGATTATGAGTTTTGAAAAGAGTTTTGAATTGAGTTTGAAATTTTTGATGTGACATACGATATTTGATTCAAAAACTTACAACTCATAACTAAACACACAATCCAAAATTCTATTCAAAGCTCATAAAAAATTTTAAAAAAATTTTGAAAACATTTTTTATTTAAAATATAAAAAATAACAGGTGCCAATTGCCCAAAAAAAAATTAGCACTGTTCCGGTCAACCAGCTGGACAACCGAGTAGGCCAAATTTTTAAATTCAAAACCCCGCCTGGAACGAGTTTTCAAAAGTGGGTGTGGAATTAATTTTTGAAAGTTGTAACCAAACACCACACTCAAATATGAGTGTGGAGTCATGATTAGAACTCTACACCAAACACAGCCTAAAACTTCCTCTATTGTTCTTCTTTACTTGCTACACCTTCTATTATCCTCACTACTAAAAATCGGACTTTTTGCGACGGTCTCAAACGTCGCAAAAGGTCCATATATCGTCGCAAAATACTTTTTGCGACGGAACAGCGACGGAAAATGGGGGGTGACAGAAAGGGGCGTGACAAAAAGTATTTTGCAACGGTTGCAAACCGTCGCATTCTTATAGCGACAGCTAATTAATAGTTTTTGCGACGGTTTTGCCTGACACAAAAAAAGGGGAAAAATGACATTTTTAGTGACGATGTTGATTGCCGTCGCAAAAAAACCTTTTTTAGCGACGATATTTGCCGTCGCAAAAAGTATTATTAGCAACGGTCTAAAACATCGCCAAAAAAATAATATTAAGTTAATACCGTATTGGCAACAGTTTAAACCGTCGCAAAAGATTTATTTGCGACAGTTGAAGCCGTCGCAAAAGATTTGAACTAATATGTATATGCGACAGGTTAACCCGTCGCTAATAAAATATAAGGAAATGAGAATTACATTAGCGACGGTTTACTATTGTCGCAATAAAATTATTTTTTATAAAATCATATTTTATTAAATATTTCCTATACAAATTATTAATATTTTTAAAAATACATCCAAATTCACATTCAAAAAATCATATACCAAGAATAATATACCTTGTAACAATTGTCAATCAAATATTATTTACAAAAAAAAAAATCATCATTTGCAACATAATTATTTTCAAGCTTACAGAAAATGTAAAACATTTGATATTTTTTTCAAAAAAAAAATAAATAAATAAATAAGATTGTAAACTCTAATATCGATATGCGAAGATATCATCACGTTCTCAAAAGGGTTGTACCTGCAAAAAAAAAACCAAAAAAAAAAATCATTTACAATATAATTAATTTCAAGCTTACAGCTGGAGCAACTAAACCTGTTGCCAATAAAAAAAGAATTTATCAGGAAAAAACACTCATGTCATTAGAAGCTTGTTAGTCAATAAATAAACAAAATTCTGTATTAATTTCCAAAATAGAAACTTATAGAATAGTTTATCAATCATCCTACATTTCCTTTATTTGTAGCATCAATTACTACTTCCTCGCTGATATTAAATAGCTGCAAAAACATTTCACCATAGTTAACATACCAAAACACACTTGACAAGTGCAATCAAGAATAATAAATGTTGGAATAAGAGGTGTTCTGAACAAGCTAGATTAAAAACTAGCTTGGTTTAATCAAAACACTAGTAATGTAAAATCGGAATACTAAAAATAAAGAGTCCCACTCAAATAAACAAAGATTTCATAAATGAATTCCGTTAAGTTTTGAAATCTTCAAAGAGTGGATTGACAATTTGGCAGGTCACAATTTATGATATTCCTTCTAAAAATCTGACTACATTGAACAAGGTAACCAACTCAAGTCCGAGTGAATTCTGTCAACAATAAACTAAAAAATAAACTCAACCAAGTGAATTTCTAATGTTCTTCAAACCCCTAATGTTCTTCAAAGCCCATCAACTGGACTAGGAAAAAAAAAGGAGTTGGATTAGAACAAAATAATTATCGTTATAATTTACTCAGAAATGCTTTCGCTGCCTCTGAAATTTCCCAAGCAGAAGATCGAACCTCAACAGTTCTCTTTTTCTAGTCATCGACATTTTTTTAGCCTACGGAAACAAAAAGCAAAATGAATTGGAGCATCTCAATATGGAAATTTTTCATAAAAAAGAAACACATGTTCTCATCATGTTCGACAAATTGCCCAGGTTAACCCAAGCAGTGGAACTAAGTTCCCCAACTGTCACCCAGGTGACCACATACAGAAGTCAACCATCATCCTTCAACTAATCAATGCCATTCAAACTCCGAGGGTTTGTGAATATGGAATGACCATAAAGAAATAAAAATGCCTTGATGTGTGCAAATCAAACATAGATAGCAAATGATAGAAGTAACAAGAGAATATACACTCCAGGATGGGTAAAAAATTGAATATAAAAATCTTAAGACTCATTGTTTTATGTCACAGAGAAAACCAGAATGATCAATCATAAAGTTCTATGCTTTTATGCACCAGCTGCATCATAATTCCAAATAGCTGGCATTAGTGATTAATGGTTGAAAGATGGAGAATGAAAAAGATTTATTCTCTACCGTGCAAAAATTGACAAATCAAAGAAAGGAAGAGAGAGTACTACAGGGCTAGCATATTGTAATGCAAAGCACGATAACAAGAAAACAAGATCACACCCACTACAGAAAACAAATTAAGAATTCTATATGAAGCTCACTGGCAACATTGTCTAACTAATACATGCAGAGAAAATGAAAATGTGAATAATCAGAGCCTTAACTGCTTAGTTGTTTCGGTTCGTGCAGCTTTCACGGTTTCTCTGAGGCTAATAGCTTTCTCGACAAGCTTTGGTATTACCCACTTGATTTTACATGTTACCAAAAGCAACAATTTTCCATTGATAATCTTTTACTTTCTGTTAAGCTTCAATTTTCAGTTTGTCTTTTAACAATGCAACCCAGGTCCTCGGCTATAGACTAATAAACCTTCATTTCTTGAGTCCAAATACTTACTAGTGTGATTTTACCTATTTTGTGCATCTTGGGATATTTGCTGGTTTTTCTTTGTGAAGATTTCACCATCTGAGCTAGCTGGCATCTACACCTACAACTATCCATCCCTCTTCCCCATTCTTCATCTCATCCACATTTAGGTTGCCTACTACAGTTACATATTCAGTTATTGTGGTCCTAATTCATCACATCCACCCTTATCATATGGTTCCAATAAATATTCCAGGTTTGAATGTTCCAAGCATGGGTAAAAAATCACCTCCGCTGCTAGAGGTTGGCAATCTGCTAACTAAAGCTTGCCAAATGTTTATCACAGTTGGACCAATCCATGCATCCCTCAATATGTACCTGATCATAAGTTGGAAAATTAAGACTGTTGTGGCCTAGCGTATAAAAAACCACTTACCATCCTGTGTAAGATCCTCAAATATTGACATGACGTCAGTCTTGAGATGAGCAGGTTCAACAGTTGCAGCAAGCTTCCCCAAGTTTGTTGCAGCAGACCTCCTCACCATAGGCATGTCATCCTGACACAACTGGCTGTATATTGACCGTAATTCTGTCTTTAACATCTCTGAGGCACTAGGGTAAGCAATATGAAATAGTCCACAAGCAGAGACTCGGGCTGTAAACCATTCACCTGCTGCCAGTCTCTATAGAAGGGAACTTACATAAGAAAAGGAATATATTTCTTTGGTAAGAAGAATAATATATCACGAGGATATAAATCAGAAATACTGTAAGCCATTTATAAACACGGAGCAATCCCATAATTAAAATAAATCCAGAGGAAACCTAAAGGAGCAACATGCATATTTCAAGCTGGCAAAATGTACACTTCCATTTTCCAAAATAACACCATCATGGCATCACGCTGTAGAGTAGCCAATGGTAAAGAGAACAACAATGTAACAGGTAGATTTTTTTGTTATGGTAACAATGTAACTGCTTAGTTGTTTCGGTTCGTGCAGCTTTCACAGAATGCTCACACTTTGGCATATTATTGAAGTTCTTGTCCTATCCAACATAAAAGTAACACTTAAAAAAATTACAAAATGCAGGACTATCATGGAGCAAATCAAGCTTACCATAGGAAAAAAAAAAAGAAAAAAAAAAAAGAGGTATGGAGTTCCAACATACCTTAATAATAGGCTCAGCTGAAGGTGCATAGAGTCCAATAAAACAGTAGCAGCAGTAGGTATACTAGAACCAACCATTGCCCAGCTTTAGGTATACTAGAACCAATCAAGGTGCTATTAAACTCCTTAAGAAGTTCACCAGAAGTAAAAAAAAATTTAATAGCCTCAACAATATCCTTACCCACAACCTCCCAGGAACTCTTAAAGAAACTAGCCGGGTAGCCATTGGGTCCAGGGGCCTTGTTCCCATTAACAGACAGGAAAAACTGACTTGCTTGAAAAACAGCATGATGATGTGATTTCCTAACAAATCCAAAGCTAAAAGTTCAACCTTTGAGCTAATTTCCTAACCCCAATTAAAATAAAAACTACCTACCTAAATTAGGACTATGGAAAAAAGCATTTGTAAGACCCTTTTTGTTAAGTTAGTTTGAGAAACAATGATTAAGTAGTCATGGCTGTCATTGAATTCCTTCTTGACAAAAACAGAGCTCTAGAATTTAAGAAAATAAAATAGTTCAAAACATGGTCCTAGCCATGTACACACACAGATTTATCAGACACCATGAAGTCAATGGAGATGAAGAGAAACAATGTACTAGCCACAAAACAAAAAGGACAACTAACTTTAAACTAAAAAATGAGAAAGGGAAACAAAATAAAAATATGAGATATTAAAAAATATTTGCAGCTACTTGAACTAGTAAATATGAAACTGCAAAAACTCGATCATATTAACTTCAAATATTTCATTTCCCCTTTTACATTGATAAATTATAACCTATCAATTTGACAGAATAGAACCTCAACGACATTTCAGCTACACACTCCACTCACATTAATGGTTCTCATAAGTACAGTGTGTTTCACCCATTAATCCCAAAAAAAACAAAACTGTGCATTTGACAAAGAACTTGAACAACCAGCAATTCACACAAATAAATAACCCAGAAAACTCAAAATCATCACAATTCTACCAACAACCAAAAAAAGAAAAAAAAGAAGGAAAAAAAAGTGTATTTCTCACATTAATCCCAAAAAACAAAACTTTGCATTTGACAAAGAACTTTGCTTGAACAACTAGCAATTCACACAAATAAATAACCATAACCCAGAAAACTCAAAACCAACGAATTAACAAATTACAAACCCAGACATCATCATCATCATCATAAAAAAAAAAAAAAAAAAACAAAACAAAACAAATCAATGAGGAAGAATTAGATTTGAAATCTGCAAAACCAGATCTGAAAATTAGTTCCATCAGTTGCTTCCGTTAAAGATAGAATCATTGTCCAAGTTGAAGAGTAATGGGGTTTCTTGAAAGCAAAAATCAAAAATCAGCCTCACTTGAGTCTTCTGTAGCTCGATATACTCTCTCACTAGTCAAAGCATCCAAACCCTTATTCCCATATTCCCTAAAATCAACACTACTAACACCCCTATTCCATTCAAAAGGCACCCAGAACAACTTCGAGCAACATAGAAAGGCACCCATGAAAACTTTTGATTTCAGATCGAAGAGAAGAGAATAGATGAGATGAGTGTGTACCGTCGATCGTTGCCACCATCGAGCCAGTCTTGTTGTACCATCGAACTAGTCTCGCCATTGAAGAGAGATCACCGTTTGAAACCCTTCCCCTTCAAACCCTCTCTTTACTTTCAATTTAAAAGATTGAAAGTAAACCAAACAAAATTAAGAGAAACCCAGATGTGAAAGTACCTCAGAAATCCAGAGAATGAAGCAGAAGGTGTTCGCGAAGAGGAGCGCAGGTTCAGAAACGTGGGATCCAAAGGATATAGGAGGGAGGGACGGAGAGAGGGGGAAAGAGAAGGTTAGAGGCTAATTTATCAAACCTCGTCGCAGGCATCCAGATTTCACAACCGCCTCCTCTCGTCGTCGCAGCCCCCGCCAGAGTGATAGAGTGACGACTGGGTGAGAGGGAGGGAGGGACAGAGCAGTGAGATTGGGGCTTTTTTTTTTTTTTTGATCTCAAGAGATAACAGAGAGTTTGGGAGTATCGGGAAAGAGGGAGAGTGGGAGGGGGTTTTGGCGCGAATTTAGGAATTACTATTTGCGACGATATTAAGGCCTGTCGCGAGTGAAAGAGAAAAAAATAAAATTTTGCGACGGATTGCCAAAAGAGCGTCGCAAAAAAGAAAAAAAAAAATTTAAAACCAAAAAAATTTTGCCACGTTTAACTTACCGTCGCATATGACCTTACTTTTTGCCACAGGCTAATTTTTCCCGTCACAAAAACTATAAATGTCGTGACGGCACTTAAACCGTCGCAAAAAGCAAGCTTTTGCGACGGCACTTAAACCGTCGCAAATTGTTCCGTGTCAAATGCCCCTTTTTCTAGTAGTGCCTCTTGCTTGCTTGGGTAATACTCTAATATTACTTTACTATCTAGGTTCATAATACTCAACAAAGTATTCAGCTTGTTTGGTTTTGGTTTCCAGAAAACTGAAACCAAACAAACAATTAGAAAGAATCTTTTCCCTGCGTGTTCCCTTGGACACATGGCATCACTACAATCGATTGCTTAAACCATAAGCCAATCTTGGGGGTGTATAAATACCTACCACTCATCAAAACTCCATGAAAAAAGAAATCACTTCATATCTCTTTCTTAGAGACTCAAGGGGGGGTTTTGTCAACATAGTAAAAAGCCAATTTTTTGGTTTTTTGGATTTTTTAAGTCATATCATCTCTCTACTTTTTTAACACAAAAAAAATCAAAAAATCAATTTTTTACCAACTTTCCAAACACCTCTCACTCATAGGAGCTTGAAGAGCTTTGGAAAAGTGAGAGCTCTTGAAGTCATTTATCTAATCATTTAAAACTTAATTGTTTGATTTGTTTTTAATATAAGCCATTTATTTATTTTTGCTAAGTAAAATCGATGAAAAAAAGGGCATTCGGTCCATAAATTCAATTTTGATTTTTTTTTTATTCAAAGGCCCGCACTCTAAAATACTTTGTCCACAAGGATAAGGTCCCACAAAATGACCAAACTACCAGGTATATATATATGTGTGTGTGGTATACACGTGAACCAAACCCAACCCTCTATCTCTCTCTTCTCTCCTATGATCAACTACCCTCTCTCTCTCCCTCTCTCTCTCTCTCATGCGATCGTCGTTGTTGCCTCATCGCCGTTCTCCACTCCTCCACTTTTTCTATTCAACACCGCTACAATCGTTGTTAATCTCCTCCTTTGTGGCTTCGGAGACACCATCGTAGCACCACCTGGTGTCGACTAATGATCTTTCTCTCTTTTCTCTCTCTTTCTCTGTGATGACGACGATAACTTAGATTTGGCCCTCCTTTGCATCCTTGGACTTTGCAGTTTCAAATCTGAAGTTGTCGAAGCTTTGGTGGGCGTTCATTCGCAAGTCCACTTCGACTCTACCTCGCAAGTGAACCCCTCCTAGTTGGCTTAAGATCTCAGTGGATCGGTTAGCAATCCTTCAATCAACAACTTGAATCTTTTTGCCTGTTAGAATAGTATAGAGAGAGTAAATAATATGTATTGTATTCAATGAATTAATCCTATACAACAGAAGGTTTGTATATATAGGCTGAGAAAAAGAATCCTACTAGAAACCTAACTATCAAAAAGAGTATCCTACAAGAAACTTAACTATGGCTATTCTCAAATATATCTAGGAAATTAATACCTAATATAACTAGAAATATATACCATATATACATTAACATTCCCTCTCAAACTTGTAACGCCCCGAATATAAGCCCAACATGTATAATACATCAAGCCACATTCATTAATTAAATGATAATAATCCTTCCATCTTTACATGGTTAATAAACGAGTTTATACAAAAGTTTCACATGCAAATTATACATTCATTGGTAAGAAAACGCATGAATCTATAGCATGTGAAGCATATAGGTCTCAAAATAAATAAATGCCCTCAAGGGCTTACACATTCCAAGGCATGAGCCTGGTTACACCAAAATGATCCATCGGACCCTTACATGTTAGCCCTTGGCTTTACAAAAAATTTACAACAAAATAAAAGAGCAATCTACTCTTCGCAAAATATATCCACGCCTTCAACTCAGCGGGATCACCACATTTTTACCTGCACCAAAGTCCCATAAGGGTGAGTATAAAGCCCAGTAGAGAATCCTTAACAAAGTATATACATTTATGCAAGATATCCAATATTAAATGCAAGTGCAAATGCCATGCAATGCCATTTTAAAAAAAGATTTCATTTCATGCTCTTCTTGAAAATCATAATGTTTCAACAACAATTTGCATTCTTACAGTTTCAAACCTCACAATTTATTAAATGGGGACGGTAAATACGACTCAGGTAATCCCTAGGTTGGTGTCTGCAGGTAGGCTCAACGAGCACTACCAGTACCCCACTTTACCGGTTGCTAACCGGAAGGGAAGTGGTACCTCCTCCGCGCGTGTTTTCGGTCTTTCACCCCGGGCACTCAGGCCAACTTATCAAACTCATCTACACCCCCTAATTAGACTTACCAACGTATTTACCCCTTTACATTTCCACGATTTCAATCACAATAAATCCATTCTCCATGAAAATTCTAGTTTTCAAAAAAGGACCAATCTTCATGACATGCAAGATTTTAGTAATGCCAATGCAACTATTAACCATGCCGTTTCATTAATATTGCCAAAATTTACCATCATTAATCCATTTGTAACAATGTGCCCACATCTCACACACTTTCAATATTTTATTCATCTCAAGCCAATGCATTATATAAATGTTAACTTCCAATCTCAACAAATTTCATATATCAAGATATTCTCCATCAACATCTATATAAATAATTGAGTGAAATAAAACATTTCTCATTCACCTTGCCTAACATGGCACACAACAATACATGTAAAAACATACATATGTATAATCTCAACATAAGTCCTCATCCCTCTTCATTTAAGAAACCCCCAAATTTCTAGGTTTTCACCAAACTTCAACATTTCCTCATCCCTTTTGCAAAAATCTCACTATATGCATCAATCTACACCCATATGGCTCAATAATTCAAGAGAAGTCTTTAAAAAGTAACAAGAGTAAATTTCTTTTACAAAATCAACAATTTCTTGAGCCCTTAAAACCCATTTTCGAACTAGACAAGGATGAGCTCACAAGATCAATCACACTTGCAAAAATATATATATATAACTCAAAGGAGACCCTACCTCAAGGTTTTGATAAAGAAATGGAGATAAAACTGTAGCTTTGATGGTGTTGAAAGGAGATCTCCACCATGCACAATGTGGTTCTCCAGAGGCTCTACAGTGTTTATGAAGAAACTATGGACCAATCTTTAATGGATGGTGAAGGATCAAAGGTTTAATCTTGTTTTTGAGGTAGGAAAGTAGAGAGAAGGGAGAGAGACGTATTTTTAGAGAGAGAGAGAGAGAGAGATGTAATTAAAATGATATACAAACATCCAAAAAGAAGAGAAAAACAGAGTTTCCGGATCTGCCAGCGTCCCGCACGTGCGACACGTGCCCCCGTATGTGTGGAGCCTTTCTCCCGTACGTGCGGCCCTCAGCCCCATACGTACAACCTTTCCTTTGCCGTACCTCCTCCAGCACCTGCATATATTGCAGTGTGCAGCCTCTAACCTCCCCTAAATTCCGCACGTACGATCTAGCCTCCAGCACGTGCGGCCCATGGCCCCCGCACGTGCGGCTAGCCAACTAGCCCATAAAGTTTTTTTTGTTTGACTCCTGACACATCGGATCGACTTCACACCCTCCGAAATAAGTGAAAACCATCACCGGAACAAACAAGGATAAAAATTCAAAGAGAGTTTCCGAATCACCACAAACTCAAAAGATTAACAAGACTCCTAGTGAAACTTGACACACTAACGAGGCAAAATCGAAGTTAACCTAAAGGAATAAGATGGATAACACCCAGTCATCACAAAACTCAAGGAGGATAAACATCTTGAGTTTGGAGAGAGAAACCAAAAACATGAAACAAAACTAAATAAAATAAAAGACAAATAGATTGCAAAGTCTGAACGGTCAGATGCCTGAGCTAATACTAGGAGATAGTTTATGGTCATGCCGGACCGTTGAAAGAATTGACCGAAACTAATACTGGGACAAGAGATAGTTTATGGTTATACCGGACCGTTGAAGGAACTGGGCGAAACTAATGCTGGGACAGAAGACAGTTTATGGTCGTGTTCGACCGTTGACAAGAACTGGATGTTGAACCAGCAAGCGTGGCACACACATAACTTATGACGTGGTGCTAAACGATGATGGCAACAGATAACTGAGTGCGCTAGGGGACAGCTTGGGTTGTGCGTCAGTGGGGGCAGCTTGAGTTGTGCGCTAGAGGGGGCAGGCGGCTTGGGTGGTTCGCATGGTGTACAACCATGCTCACCATGATATAGGTATAATACCCCCTTCAAACTCAAATAAGGTTGAATAGAGAACCTATTTGAGGTCGAAACAGAGGGAAAGACAAAGTGGAGAAGAAACATAAAAGAAAAAAAAAAGAAGGATTGCAAGCAATATATATATATATATATATGATAGAGATATTTGGGGTAAAAATAAACCAGCGGATAAAGGAAGAGATCACTATGAAGCGATACTGAAAGGAAAATATGAGAATGGAATAGGTTAAGGTCCGACGCGCGGCCAAAGCAAGGTTGTTGCCTGTCGGTACAGCGAAGAAAACCAAGAGCTTAACCTATAGTTCTAACACCATGTTAGAAAAGTAAAGAGAGACTAAATAATATGTATTATATTCAATGAATTAATCCTATACAATAAAAGACCTGTATATATAGGTTGAGAAAGAGAATCCGACTAGAAACATAAATATGAGAAAGAATATCTTACAAGAAACCTAACTATGGCTATTCCCAAATATATCTAGGAAATCAATACCTAATATATCTAGGAATATATACCATATATACATTAACATTGTCAATTTGCCTTTTCTTGTGTCTCTGTCCGTACCGGATCTTACTCCGACGAATTCGTCAAAACTGCCATGAGTTCGATATATAGACACACATAATATGCATCAATGAGCTAAGTTTGTTGTATTTTTAGTTTATTTTATTTTATTTTATTTTTGGGGTTTTAATTATTGAAAATTGTAAAAGTCACTGATTGATCATATTTCTACTAGAATTTCTTGTGATCATGTAGGTTGAATAGAGCATCTGCATGTTTGCAAAGAAAGACATGACTTCATTATAGATTAGAGTCATTCTTCGTGACTCTAACAGTATTCCTCAGGTTAAGAAACTACAAATAGATAAATATTGAGAGAGAGAGAGAGAGAGATATGTGAGGAGATTGCAACGGCTTAAAACCCAAAAAAAAAAAAAAAAAAAGAACACATAAGACCTGTTTCTCCCCTCTCTTTTAGTTTTTTTATTTTTTTTATACAGTTGAGCTCCGTATTAGATCTGTTGTTGATAAAGATGATGATATGTTGTTGTTGTTGTTTTTTTTTTTTTTTTTTCCCTTCTTTATTTTCTATTGTTGATAGTTGATTGTTGGTTGTTTTTGTTGTTGTTGTTGATGATGATGATGATGATGATGATGATGAAACATATTGCAATAGACAGGAGGAGAGAGAAAAAGATTCCAACAGATAGTGGATTCATGAACAGATATTTTTAACAGATAGAAAATAATTAAATAGATAATTTTTTTGAACAGTGGATTGATCTATTCAAAATGAGAATGAACAAATAAGTTAAAAATAAGAATTTCAATAGATAGAGAAAGAGAGAAAAGAGAGGTGTAAATATTGAATAGAGAGGAAAAAAATTGAATAGATAGTTAAAAAAATTAAACAGGTACGGAAAAAATTGAACAAATAAGAGAAAAAATTTGAACAGATAAAAATAATTTAAATAGATAGATATAAATTTGAACAAATAGTCAAAAAAAAAAAGTCAACAGATAAATTAAGAGGTAAAATTGGAAACAAAATTTCATTCAAAATAATAAAAAGGATTTCTCTTCAAATTATTTCATAAATAGTGGATCTCTTACCAACAAAAAAAATGCACTAGATCTAATGCCTTAAACACTCTCCAAATTGGATTTATCACTAATTTTCTCTGAAAAAATAGTATTTTAGCCATTAAATTAAACGTAAGTGTACATAAAATGTCTAAAATATATTTTTTGAGTTTAATGACTAAAATATAATATTTTTTTCCATTGTAATGAAAATAGATAAATAATTTAAATTGAGAATAAATAAAAGATTAGTACTTAAATCGACAAAATAAAAAATTTAAGATGTATTTTGTTATAGATTTTTATTAATTTTGTTCAATAAAGCCTTCTTTTTTTTAAAAAAAAACTTCAACCAGATATATTGATTATTATTTTACAAAGATCTCGTTTGGGAAGTTAGTTATTTTAGTTGGTTTTTTGATTATTTTAACTTGACTAAAAAGTTGTGTTTGAGAAGTTGATTGTTCTATTTTTTTTAATTATTTTTTTGTAGTTGATTTGATAGTTATGAAAGAAAAAATAAAATGATTATGGTTTGAATGTGCCATTTTATCTTAATGACTATTTTAGTATATTTTGTCTTTATTGATTATTTTAGCTTTTAACCTACTCCTCCAAACACCCCCCAAAATTAGTAATGATATGTACAGAGGGCCAAACACAGAACCCAACATATAAATTGTTTATTCGGCCAGACGATTGGGTGGTCAATCGGCTAGAGCTCGTCAACTTCGGCTATCATCTTGTCAACTACAATTGTCATCTTGTCGATCTCGACCAGAGCTTGTCTACCGTGGCTATCATTTTGTCGACCGCGACTGTTATCTTGTTGACCGCGATTATTATCTTATCAACAGTAGTTGTTATCTTGTCGGTAACGACTGTCATCTTGTCAATTGCGGCTGTTATCTTGTTGATCGTGACTATCATCTTTTCATCTGGCCAACCACCCGGTCATCCGGGTGAACAATTATTGTGTTTGATTTTGTATTTGGTCCTCTTTGTGTGTAGCATTATTGCCCCTAAAATGGGGTATGGGTTGCTACTGTGCTCTTGAGATAACAGCAGTTGTTGTGCCTCAATTTGAGGCTTATTGTAGACTTAATTTTATGATTTGAATCATTCATTTTATAAAATTTATCGAGTACTTCATACATATCAAAAATTATATTGATCGGATAACGATTGTTACGTGATTAGATTCATATTTTTGATACTATTTTAAAAGAAAAATATAATATTTTTTAATAATAAATGTAATCCAATCACATAATTACTCACATCCAATTAATATTATTTTTTAACATTTTAAAATACTCGATGAATCTTACAGAATAAACAATTCAAATTATAAAAATAAATCATAATAAATCTCAAATTAAAACACAACCATTATTGCTGTGCCTCAGCGCAACATAACCAGTGTAAAGGCTCAAATTTCAGCATTCGGATCCTCTAATCAAGTGGCGCAATTATGTAGAGTTGGGAGAGCGGGAATGAATTGCCGCCTCCAGGGCTGAGACAGAGAGAGTGTTTCCAAAAACCCAATTTCGATTAATCTCTGTTCCGTAAAAAAGCCCAAAAAATTAAAGACCAAAATCATCAAAAAGGCCCACCCAAACCCAAAGCGCGCGTGGCGCGTTCTTTCTTCTCCTTGGAGCGATGAGCTCTTCAGTAGCTCCTCCTCTTCTTGTTTTCTCTCTCATTCTTGTTCTCTATCCTTTCATGCTCAAGCGATGATCCTACATTCAAAGGTACTTTTTACTTCACATCTCTTTCTCTACTCAAACCCTATCTGTGTGTGTGTCTCTGTTTTTTTTTGAATTGATTTGTAGAGATTTTAGGGTTATGTTGTGAAGTTTTTGTTTAATTGATTTGGTGTAGAGATTTAATCAATCGCGATCTTCAAGCTGTAGAATATAGGAGGTTCATTTTTTATTTTATTTTTTTGGTATGCTAATAGTTCAATTTGTAATTTGTGAGTGCATTGGCAATATGGGTTCTATATATAATTATTATTGATTTTTGAATAAAGATCCTTCTTGAATTCCTCTCAATAATTGTACTTTGTTTTTCTAATACACACTTACGCTAGAGATAAGCGTCTTCTAACCATTGTAAGACTATAATGCCTGACTTGATGAATGATATTGTAGGCTATATAACTGCTACATTAGAGTCTTTAAGGAATTGGGCAAGTATCACAATTATCACCCGCAACTAATTAGATAATTAATTAATTAAATAAGCAGGTAATACATATATGTATATATATATATATATATATTGATAAATACAAGGGTTAAATTCGTTTTACCCCATGTGGTTGGGGCTTGGAGATGTCCCTATGATTCAAATATAGTCAGAAAACCCCATGTGGTTTTGGCCTAAAGTGTTACCGTTTGTTTTCCAATCCAAACTAATACACATACCATTTTTTAGAGTGAGTTTGGTTTTTTGAAAAATTAAAGTGAAATTAAGACAACAAAAAAAATAAATTTACCTCCATTTTCTCCAAATTCAAAATTAGATTAATATGTTAATTAAATTAAATAAATTAAAATATTATTAAGAATTGATCTAAAATATAAAATATAATGAAGAATTGATTTAAAATATAATTAAGTAAAATATAAAATAAATAATAATTAAGAATTGAATTAAAATATAATTAAATTAAAATTAGATTAACATGTTAGGAATTATAATAAATAATTAAATATTTCAGATTAATTATGATATAAAATATAATTAAATTAAAATTTGAATAACAAGTTAAGAATTACAATAAATAATCAAGAATTTATAATTGATTGTAATTTAATTAAATTAATGTTAGACATTATAAATTATGTGGATTAGAGCGGAGAGAGAAAGAAAATGACAAAAAAATATAGGGTTTGAGGGTATTATAGTCATTTTACATTTATAGTTAACGGTTGCACTTTAATTCAAAACCATATGGGGGCTTTCTGGCTATATTTAAACGATAAGGGGGTCAAGTGCTCTGGCCTCAAACCACAAGGAGGAAAAATGAATTTAATCCTAAATACAATACGACGCTATAGGGGCCACATGGCAGGGATAGAGAAAGAAAGAGGAGGATCAAGGATGAAAGGGAGTCTGTAGGATCTTTAAGGAGGAAGAGATAGCCATTCAATAGAAGAAGAAGAGTGAGGGGAAGAACCTCAAGAAGAAAAGGAAGGAAAAGTAAAAGAGATTCATAAAAACGAAATGTTTAGAAACAATCTGTTTATTAGTAGATAAGTCAATGCTAGGATATATATTCTTAAGCCATCAACTTTTTCTCAATGGTAAGTTGAGTACGTAGAAGTCCCTAATCTTTTTCTTTCTAGGATTCTTTGTATTTACCTCCCATGAATTCTAAAGGAATGGAATCGAGAAATACATGGTAAATGTACCTAATGTTAACCCCAAGGGTTTTGGCCTAGTGGGTGCACCTTTGGTTGTGCTCCCTTCTAGATCTTAAGTTCAACTTCCACTAAGTGCTATCAACTCCTTGGGGCTACGCCCGCGGATTCTGCTCGAGATTTACTCGATCCACGTGGAGGGGGTGCTTTGTGTGGATCTCGGGATTAGTTGAGGTGTGCATAAGTTGGCTTGGACACAGGTCATCAACAAATAAAAATGTGCCCAGTGTTCAATTATCTTAAACAAAATTTTGAAAAATTGGTTAATAGACGGAATTTAGATAAAGATGCTATTTCCTTTATGTCTGAAACCTTGGTATAGGTCTAAGTCACAGTTCTATTTCATAGCATAAATATTGTTAAGAGCTCTATGGTATGAAAACCTGTTAAGTACGGACTCCTCTCCAGGGCTTTCGTATCAGTGTTGGACACATGTCGGACGCGCGTCCGACTCTCTCCTGAGAGTGTCCCTTTTTTTTTTTGAATTTTTTGTAGCCAGACACGTTTCAGACATGTTTCGAACACTGAGGGGTGCAAAACATAATTTCTGAAACTTGAGGTGGGGTCAAATTGTAAAAAACAAAATTAAAACAATTAACCCAATTTGGAACCCTACAATCGAACTGATTGAAGAGAAGAGGCAAGAGAAAGGGTTGGTCACTGCTCGTTGCTCGCTGCCATATCGAAGGTAAGTACTTCGATTCTCTTCTTCTTTTTGTTCGTTCGATCTTCTTTTTCTCTTCTTCTTGTTCGATCTTCTTTGAGTTTTTCGATCTATCTTTCTCTGTCGCTCTCTGTTTTTCTTCTCTCTCTATCACTCTCTTTTTCTTTTATTTTTTTTTGCTAAATGTAAGGCTTTTCTCTCTCTCTCTCTCTCTTTTGTTTCTTTTTTTTCCCTTGAATGTAAGGCTTTTCTCTCTATTATTATTATTGTTATTATTATTTTGTTGGCTGATTAGTTTTATAATTTTATTTGAAAGAACAAATTAGTTTTGTTTGAAGAAAAAAAAATTATAGTTGATATTGCTGAAATTATTAATTTTGATGATGTGTTTATTAATTTTATTATAGGAACCAATTTTTTATTTTGAAATATAAAATGTTTTTTTTTAATGTAATTTTAATAGTGTCATTTTGTATTTTTTTATTACCTTTCAATATATATATATATATATATTTTTAATTTTATGACAATAAATAAATTCAATTATATATATTGAACGTGTCCCCAGCGTGTCCCCGACAATTGAATATATATTTTTTTTCATATATACGTTTTTATATATTTATGTCATATATATAAATTCAATTATATATATTGAACGTGTCCCCAGCTTGTCCTGAATATATATATTTTTTTCATATAAATTGAATTTATTTTTTTCATATATTTAACGTGTCCTTGACAATTTTTCAAAATTTCAGGACACGACATGGGGGATACATAAAAAAAATAATGTTTTTATTTATTTATGTCATATATATTACAATATTCGTGAATTTAGAAAATACTAAATCAATATTGTGTTCGATTTTTTAAAATTTTTTTATTGGATATGATTTATTTATAATAAACTATGGGGGTGTTTGGCAAGAAAAGTTTTATCCTCTTTTAGGCTAAAATTCACAAAAAGACAAAATAGGCGAAAATAGCTAATAAGACAAAATGTCACATCAAACCCATAATTATTTCACTTTTTCTCTCACAAATATCACATCCAATTATAAAAAAATCCAATCATCTTCCCAAACACAAAAATTTTAGTTTACTAAAATAGCCAAAAACTAAAATAGCAACTTCCCAAACACCCACTATTTGTTTATTTATTTTCTTGGATTGGTTTGCAATATAGTTTTTTCCTCATCATGCTTGGACATGATGGGCTTGATTTTTAAACCTGCTTGATGTAGTCCAAGTAGAAAGCCATGCACAGCGAATTGGGTCTCTGAAAATTTAGAATAAAACACCCACAAAGCCCATAACAATGTACAACAGACCAACAAAAAGAGAGCCTACCCCATTAAGTGGAAAAAAATAAAAAACGATTCTGAACCCAGGATGCCTCTGTCAAAGAAGATGAAGTTGAACCAGGTAAGTATTCTTCTTCTATACTGTTATTGTCTCTTGTGTGACTTCTTCCTTCATCTCTTTCTCTGTGAATCACAGATCTAGAGTTCCTACAGGTAGCATGAACAAAATCACTGATTTTTTAATTTTATTTTTGGCAGTGTTCGGAGAGTGTTGGAGGTGTGTCCGGCAACTAAAAGAAGTGAACAAAAGTTGGTTACAAGAGAGGGCATGTCTGACATGTGTTTGCCGTGTGTTCGAACTTATCTGTGTCCTAGACGTGTTGGACACTAATACATTAGGCTAGATGGAGTGCATGTGCTTCATAGGTTTTCATATATAATGGACGTGATTCATGAGATGAATGTTTTAACCTCATGGTTATATTAAATGTGCTTTATGTAGGTAAAGGAGTTCCATTTACGTGAGATCTCCCAAGTTTTGTAACTTGGAAATTTCACAGCTGTTAATAGAATTAGGGTCTCTATTAGGTCAACAACAACATAATTAATTTTTATATGGGTGGTTGGGTTTGTCCAACTAGAACATGACATTTTCAGAATATGACACTTCAAAGGCTGAATTTGCGGTTGATTCGATTTGAGTAATGTGTTGCGGGAAATACTAATTTAAGGGATGTGTTACATGATGTCTATCATGGAATTCCTAGAACACGTCATTTCTTTTCTATCTCAGTTTTGCTACTTACTTCCAATGTTCCCTTTTTTTGTTGGTAATGTATTTTTTTTTGATAATTAATTATCTCTAAATGTTAATAATACAGGCATTGATTTGGAAAATCCAGTTATTGATGTCACTCCATCTCCCCTTACCGGCTATACATCATCTTCTCATGGTTCCAAAGATGTTTTATTGTGTGAACGCGTTCAAGTTGCTAGTCAGTCAAGATAGGAACTTGGGAGTTATACAGTGCATATCAGGTTAAATTGGTCCCATCTGCAGTAATTCCTGAGAGACTGCACAACAAAATTTAGATTTGTTTTCACCAGGAAGTGAAATGTCCTTGAATTTTGACTCTTTAACTCCCACCCTCTTTCTCTCCCTAATACTCTACATTACATGGACTTGGGTACAATTGTCGGGTGTGGGTATGTATCTAGGGGTCGGACTCAGCAAACCTCTAAATGAGGGATACGCGAGTACGTCTAAAAGGTACCCAAAATTAGACACGGGTACGTGGATGCGGCTAAACATGGATGTATCAAAAAAATATTATGTATTTTTTTGATAAAGTTACAATAATTTATGGCTCAAAATGATTACATATTTTTATGATGATGCTACACATTTGTAGTTAAAAAATATTGAATAAAAATTATATATAACGTTATTAAAAAAAATGAATAATTTATTTTCCATGGATATAAGTTAAATTCCAACACCTTAATTAGTATTAGTCCCAAACATGAGAAGCTCATGTAAGACCATCTCCAACGCTGCATTTAATATTTTATCAAATTTAAATTTGATGAAAAACGGCAACTGTTTAACCTCTAACCCTTTCATCAAACTCATATCAACTGAGGGATGAACCAAAACTTTCATCAAATGGAGGCTTTCATCTTTTATCAAATTTAAATTGTTATCGTTGGGTCAGACATCCTCCTGGATGCCCACCCACGAGCAACTTTGATAGCCTTTTTTGCTCATGTCCGGACGACCGCCCGGATGTCCCCCCGGACAACTAGGGATGTGAAAAAATCTGATGAAAATTCTAGTTTTAGTATTGGAGTGAACGGTATCATACCCCAATTGTATCGTGTCGACACGGGTACCTCTCAAAATACAAAGAGTCCGTGTAACGTAGCTGATACTTCAACGCGATAGTTATGTTGATTGAAAATAGTATCTCACATAGAAAGTGTTTTGCAGGAATGCTTCACGTGGTTTATGACAATGTGAAACCGATGAATGGAAACTGTCCACAAGGAGCTTTGGAGCTCTGTAATGTCACCTTATGAGGACAAATATGTTGATGTGAAGTTTGTTGATAAAATTGCTGGTTATGTGACAGTAACAGTTGATAAAGGTCAGGGATTTATCTCCTGGTGCTTGGGTTTAATTTATCTTCTGTCTCCCTCCATCTTTTGATGTTTGTCTTTGGCTTTTGTGGTTTGTGCAGAGTTTCAAAGATGGCGTCTCTTTTGTCTTGCTTTTGGTGTTGTTTTATTGCTGTTGGCACCACTGGTCAGCAGTTGGGTTCCCTTCTATTATAGCAGTTCAATGGCTGTTGGAGTTTTTCTTGTCATTATTATCCTTCTTTTTCAGGTATTTGGATTTGATGTGCATTGTATAGTAGCTAAGAAGCATGGACACGGACACGTGACACGACACGGATACGACACGGACACGCCGACACGCTAATTTTAAAAAAATGCAGGACACGACACGCGGGGGACACGCATGAAATATATAATTTTATATATTTATTATATGTTATATATATGAATATATCATTCAAAGATAATAAAAATATTAAATATGACAATAATTCTTATGAATTTATATGATTTTTGTTTTATTATTGCGTCTTAAGTTGTTTTGTTCAAACTTATAATTGGTTTCACATGTGTCTAATTGATAGACACGTGTGTTTAAGAGATACACATGTATTCTCCAAGTGTCCAAAGAGTGTCCGGGTCTTTAAAAAATAGGACACGTTTTAAAGAGTGTCGGACACGTGTCGGGAAAGTGTCCAAAGAGTGTCGGTGTCCGACACGGATACGACACGGATACGTTACCTTCTTAGAAGTGTCCATGCTTCTTAGTATAGTAGTCTTTTTTTTAAAGAAAAAAAAAATCTGTTGCCTTTTATTTTACTCTGTATTCTCATATGGTGCCCACTTATTCTTCTTAAGGTTTCAATTTCTATCACATAACAAAAATCAAAGTTGTTGGCCTGTTTAGTTGTGCAGAAATCTTGAAATGTTTTCAACGTGAAACCTTTGCAACCTTTGACAAAAATCTGGTTGTAGAAAATGCAGGCATTCACTAGTAATATTGGTGATATGATCCATAACAACCAAAAATCTTATAACCTGTGTGGATTTTATATTTTCATGGTCTCTCCAAAGGAGAAGAAATGATGAGAAATAAAAATAGGGCTTTGATTTTTGTCCTTCTCCAGCTTTAGAATTAAATGATGAAGAGGATGGAAAAGTCTTCTTGTTTCTGTATTGCATGATTTAGGGTGGCACTTCTCGAAGATACAATGAGTAATAGTTGTTTGACATTGACCAATTAATGTTCCTGTAAAGAGTGATCTGATCTGGGTCCATGGTGCCAAAAAGAAAAGAGGAAGGTCAAGAGTGGCATAGGATGGGAACTATAAAACAAAAAAGGAAAAAAAAAAAAAAGAGTGACATAGGATGGGGCGGTGACAAATTACATGATTGCTTCAGATTTAATCGAGAATATGGATTGGAATAGAGTGGATAGGAGAAAACAAATTCGTGTACCTGAAGCCAGTTTTTTGGGGCTAAGTGATGTAGAACAACTGGAAAAGAAGAATAGTAATACTGAAGAAAGCGAATAAACCACACAGAAAATAAAAACAAACCCTAAAATACTCAAATACAACTCTCAATTTTCAATACTCATTCAACGCTGAATAATCCTCCTACATAAAGGCCTAGTTACCCTTCTTATGAGACGAAAACTTAGCATTATGACTTGTGTTAGATTCATTATTCTTCAATTGAGTTTTTATTGCTGGCTGAATTGTTGGCGATGGGGAATATATTTGATTCTTCTTCTTATTAGTTTGATTTGGTGTAATGAATTTCCGGATTTGTTTTGGATATTGATTACTGAATATATTTGATTTTGCTTTGGAACTATTTCCCTTTTCTTTCCTCTCTTCATACTCTTCTTACTTCTCTTCTCTTCCTCTTTCTCCTTCTTTATCATTCTTTTAGTGTTACATCTGTTGGAGCATGGGTTTACTATCATTTTGTATGCAAGTGCTATAATTTTATAAAACATTTTACTGCCTAGTTTCATATGTTGCTTCTGAATTTATTGATGAAATA
Organism: Camellia sinensis; assembly: GCF_055761805.1. Classification (NCBI taxonomy): domain Eukaryota; kingdom Viridiplantae; phylum Streptophyta; class Magnoliopsida; order Ericales; family Theaceae; genus Camellia; species Camellia sinensis. The sequence continues at coordinate 71,802,806 of NC_138972.1, forward strand.
TCTCATTGAACTGCCGCTGAAATTGGTTTAGGGGATGAAATTATTACAACTGGGAGGAAAAATGTCTTTTACCTCACTTTATATGGATCAGTGATAAGTGCTTTTCTGCTTTAGTATTGCGATGTTAGGATCTTTTTTTTTGGTGTTTGATATCTTATGGAATTGACTTGCGTTTGATGTCAGCTTGGAGCTGGTTCTTTCCTGTTACATGACTTTTCAATGTTGGTCAATTCAATTCTTGTCAGTTTTGGGCTGAGTGAAGAGATGCACAACCCTGTATGTCTTACTACCATTATGTTTATATAATGAAGACTTGTTTCCCAAAGTGATTGGCTTCATTTGGTCTGGAATGTACTGTATTTCAATTTTTTAGTGATGTAGTATAATAAATAGATAAGAGTCTGTTAAATAGCTTCTTAGTTGTAGTATATAAATAGGTGATGTATTACCCATTGTACTCAGTTTTGGAATAAAGAACATATATTGTGATTGGAGTAGACCTTAGTTTCTCCCTCTAGCCCTTGGGGGTTTTACCCCTAATTGGGGCATTTGTCTTCTCTCTCTCAATTTGATCTTGATTTGGCATTTGGATTTCATTATTTGGTATTAGAGCATAGGATCTTGTACTTCATTGTTTTTAATTGTACATAGAGCTCGTCAATTAGAAAGGAGCAACATACCTGACTCTGGATCTAAACCCTAATTCCTGGGTGCGAATGCTAGATCATTTCACCAGAAGTTGCCATCACAAGTGTGATTGATTTGATTTGAAGCCATAGAATTGACATTGCAATCAAGAGTTGACCCTAGATTTGGTAGTCGCGACTTGCTTTTGAATCTTGAAGCCTTCATTCGAGTTCAGATCTCAGTTCGAAGCCCTTCATTTGTTTGAATATGTCAGGAAACCGGGGAATACCATCTCTTTTTGAAGTCTAAGTGGAAATTACGATTTGACCAGATTGCTTCGTTGACTCCACTGGACGAACGAGGAATTTTTTTTCGTTTAGTTGTTCTGGGTTGCATCTGGCTTGAAGTTCAAACCTAGAATCTCTCTAAAGTCGAAGTTGAAGACCCATCGCGATTTGAAGACCCATTGCAAACTCGAAGTTGCTATTGTTCATCGCGATTGCAACCTAGCTCTTTGATTGAGTTCGCGTTTGCTGGAATTCTTGAATCCTCTTATTGAGTCAAGTTCGCAAACTTTGAATTCTACTGGTCTTGCGATTTCAGTTTGGCCTTGCGATCTGACTTGCAAGATGAGATTCGATCTGGGTTTGGTCCTTCGACTGCAGTTTGTCGCTGAATTAGGTATCACAACTCTTCGTGAACCAACTCCCTTGAACTCCATGTACCACTTCGATTCTACATCTTGGGTTTGAAGCTGTGAGTCGACTTCGACAATCAATTGCAAGTTGCGATTCAACCCTCTTCAACAAGTTGATGTCAGGAGTAGTGAACTCGTCTTCTTTTGAAGTTGCAACTGCAGATTACCAAAAAAATCAACTTAAAGATTTAATCTCATAGTTCAAAAGTGATTCAAAATCTGACCTAGTTATGTTTTTCAAGTTGATCGACATGACTCAATTCAATTCTGGTATGTTTGACTCAGTTTTCTTCTCAATTGGAATTGTCTTGAATCAATTTGCGATGTGGCTATCTTATTCCTGATTCTTATTCTTGGATTGGATCTTTGATTATTTGCTGCTGCATACTGTTGTGAATGGATATTGAATTGAGTTGTCCTCAATTGTGAAATTGGGCCTGAAACTGTGATCTCTGTAATTTGGCATATCTAGACTATTTGTGGGTCATTTTGGGTTGTTTGGTTATGGCTAATTGGGATCGAGGTCATCGAGATGGCCATGGTAGAGCTCATGCTCCGACTTTGGGTGAAGAAACTGAGATGAATTTCTCAATTGGAAGGGACACTGATGCTAATCCAAATCAAAATTCTTAATCAAAAAGATGAGTTGAAGCAAATGAGTGGATGACTTGTCACATCGCAAGCCGCCATTGAAATATTTGACAGCTTTAAAGAAATTATTTGAAGTTTATCGTCAGGACTCTTTCATATCTCTTCACAAAGTTGTTTTGAGTTGAGTAGGTTGCTTCTTGTGTGCTCAGTTCACATTGGTGCCAAGGGAGGAAAGAAAGAACTAGAATTCCAACTCGTGATCAACTACTCTCATGGTTTTGCCTAGTGGATACATTGTCCATCCTATCATTGTGTCAATCTTCTTAGCTTTGCTTTGGAAGATGTCATTTGCCAACTATTGGTCTCATTCCAACAGAATGAGTACTCTTTTGCACGAGTATGCTAGTTAGAGGTGAAGGGGTTTGGAAATGGGGGTCTATCTGAGTTTTTTAGCGAGAGGATATGGACACACTGGTAGGTCGTTTTGCACACCAAAAATAAATCCTTACGGAGACCTTAATTCAATAGAATAGTGGTTTAGTTTGGGTATCGATCCACAGGGACTAAAAAGTTAAGTTGTTTAAATTTCAGATTAATTCTTAAATCAATTCAAAAGTAGATAAGAAGAATTTTGTATGAGCTTAATTAAATTAAACAAATAAATATAATTAAACTAGTATCAATCAAATAGAAGAGACTCAGGGTTTCGAATCCACCATAACATTGTAATCAATGAACTGTAACAGTTTACAGATTTATTATTCAACTCAACTATAATCCGTTAGTGACAAGAAGTCCCAATAGTATCGTCTAGAGGATAATTGGTAGTTTAACGATTAACATAGACTATCTAGTATTAGCACGAATCGTCTCTCCTAGCATAGACTATTTTAACTGAATAAAAGCAAATCAATGAAAACTGTTGTATAAGTATGCAATTAGAATCACAAAAACTAAGAACATGTGCCAGATAGAAAGATTCAAAACAAAGTAATAATATAGAAAAGCCTTAATCTTATACAATTGTTGAATCAATAATAAAAACCCAAACTAAATACAAAACATTGTTACTTGACTAGAGTTTCATCCAAACCCTAAGAGGAGAGCTCCTTAGCTGCACACGTCTTCGTAGCCTCCGCATTCTCTCTCTAAAATCAAGAACAATCCTAATAATGAATAGGGTTTTATATTTATAGACATTAGGAGCCTTCTAAGTAATACCCAAGAGGTTAGAATTTCCCAAAATGAAAGGACAATTCGGATGTAATTATTCTCAGCTTTTTAGGCTCATCTTGTTGGCCTGTTTTGACCTGGTAAAAGTCAAAATTTGAAAATTCCTATTTCGCACAAAATCGTAGCCCTTTGAGTTATCTTTCCAATGCCGCTTGAATCACTTAAATCCAAGATTTTAAGAAGTAGCCGCAACCGTTACGTTACGTAACGGTTGTGGTGGTTACCGCCACCTGTTACGGCCGCTATAGCGGTGTGACGGAAATTCACATGTGTAACGGCCGTTTCGGTCTTACATAACGGCTGTAGCGGTACCGTAACGGCCGTAACGGTCTGTTAGACACCGTTACATTACACCCATGGTTTCAAAATGTGGCGTTACATAAAGGTTGTAGTGGTAGGCACCACGCGTTACCCTCGCTTTTGTTGCGTGATTGAGATTTATAGGTATGTCGGCCGTAGCGGTCATAACGGTGCCATAATGGCCTGTTATGAACCGTTACGTAAAAATAAAAAAAAAATAAAAAAAAAGGGAAAAGAGGGATAGAGAGAGAAGAGGGGAGATAGAGTAAGAGATAGAGAGAAAAGGGGGAAGATGAAAATGTTATTGATTTGTTGAAGTTGTAAGACCTATGCTATTCTATTCAGCTGCTATCACTCAACCATTTTATTTGTTTTTGTCTATCTATATATTGTTTGAAAATAATAATAATAAGTGTAATCATTATCTATTTGGCTTGATTAAAAAATATATATATATATATATGTATATTTAGGTTCTTATTTATTCTCTTACTTTTTGTCATTGTTTATCTTATATACTATAGTTAGCGATTGACTTTTTTGTAAAATATCTAGAAAACATAACACCTATAATTATATATTAATACATATTTTATAGTTGTCAATTTTTGTTTGATTAGTTTATTTTATTTTTATTTACAGGTTATCCAAAAAGAGGATGAATATTAAAGTGATCCAAAAAAAAAAAAATCTTTATAATTTATTTTTTAATTTTTATATGATTACATTAGCATGTATAATTTTTTTTTAAAACTATTCAAGTTAAAATTTGCATATGCTTCTACAAGTATAATAATTAAAAAAATAATTTTATACATCTAAGCCCAATAATTTTTTTTTTTTTGCTACAAGCGTAATATGGATTTATGACATACAAAGTCATTAATTATTAAAAAAAATGTAAAAAACTCGGTTTATAGTGATTTAAAAATATGAAATATATTGGATAATACTTAAAAATTTACAAAAATTGATCAATATTTATTTTAAAACCCAACAAATATGATTATGGAAAAAAAAAAATATGCGTATCGGTAAGTTTTTTTCAAATTGTGCGAAAAATAAAAAAATTCAAGGTTCCGGTTACCGCAACCGTTACGCTATGGCCTTTACACCCCGCAACCGCAACCGCTTTTCAGAACCTTGGCAGCACCTATTCCTTACATATCGTTACATGAGTAGTACTACATCACCTATTTATATACTACAACTAATAAGGTATTTAACAAACACTTAGTCTATTTATTATACTACATCATATAGATTATATATATTCTAAAGCCTACCCTGCTTTTGAAGTATGACAAATTTCGATTGTGCAACCCTTTAACTAAAACTCAACAAAATGATTTGATAAATGTTAACTCATCTAAGAGCTTAAACTGTTGGAGAAAGTGGTGACTTCACTACTTATAAATTATATCCTCAACAAGCCCCTCACATATGGCCAAACTCTCCTCCAAAAGCAGGCCAAAGAGGTGCAAGTATTATAATTACCGGGTAGGTGTTGAGGTTCAAAGACATGATCTATTACATGCTCTAGTACCATGATAAATTGTTGACAAGCTACTCTTCCTGTCCTTCAACATGATCCTTAAAGTTTTATGTTGTCGTAGCAACTTTTCTGGCTGCCATAATACTCATCGTCAATAAAAGAGTGGAAAATAATCAAAGAAGAATACAGTTTCCCTGAGATTAGGAAAAAAAGAAATGCAAGTACATGTGTTGCATGAAAAGAAACAAGAAGAAAACATTCCTAATTAAAGAAGAATACATTTGCATGCGTTGTATTACATTTGTTCGCAAGAACTAATTTAGCCCTTTGAACACACTCCACCCATGCTTGTTGGACAAAAATAATCCCCCATAATAACCACTGAAGTCCATTAAAAAATTACCACAACATTCTCGTTCTCTTACATTACACCGGACAAAAGATAGAAGGAATAGAGACTTGAGACTCTAGCCTTGATACTATACCTTGAGGTATCTTACCTTATGTCTTCCACCCTATGAAGCATGCGTACGGGTACGAGTATGAGTACGTCAATACGGTAAAATCTAAAAAAAGTAAATCATGGGTATAACTAGGTACGTTAGTAAAAAAAGATTTATTTTTAATTTAGAGTTGTGCAAGAATTAGGTAAATGGTTTAGTAGGTTAAGATACAACGTACAATTTACATTTAATACCAAAAGTAAGGTATAAAGCAAAATTAAATGTCATTATATTGAATAACTGACAAACCAAAGATTAATTTTAAAATCAATACATAAAAAATCCAATGAAACTGAATTCACCTTTGTATAAAAGAAAATATTATTCCGGCTTCAGTATGACTTCGGTATATACTAGGTACCTCTAGGGAATGACAAAAATTAAGAAGGAAAATTTAGGTATGTGCTTTGTGTAACTGATATGTATGCAGAACAACAATGCAAAGTACTAGTACCCGATACAGGTATAGCATGTTTGTCGAAGTACCTATACTTCATCGTTCCACCCAATGCTATGGAACTTATCTGCTCGTTGTCCATAAGAGGGACTTGCAAACCCTCTTTTGAACAATCAACTCTAATCATCTCCCACCCTTTGTATTATTCAGAGCTATTGTATTGCTCCACTCAGGTCTTGAAGCATCTCCCTCTTTTGTTCCTTCTCGAGCACACATTTCTTGGCAATCAAAGCTTCCCCTTCTGAGAACAAAGACCACCTCCTTTTCACAACCACCAAAGATGCCCCATAGAGCTGAAAAATGACCATATAACAAGGGGTGATTGTCTAGAAGAATAAGGCCCTACTCTTTTCACAAGGTCAATTTGGATAAAAAGAATAAGCCCCCGAAAGCAAACACACCAAAGCTTGATGGCACTGAGGACCATTTTGACAAAATGCAACTCTTATGTCTTCAGCCATGAGTAGGGCTTGATTGTTGGGATAGTGTGTAACCCATTTTCCTTTCTATTCCTAGCTCGAATAAAACAAACCACTTTTTCTTATCCCATCAGGAACTAGCCTAGTGCAAAGTCTATTGTGTAGAATGTTCAAAAAATTATCCAAATCGTTCAATCTGAATGACCCGACTAGAGCATCATCGGATGGTTTTGAAATCAGTTGCGGTTTGTGGTGGGTGAAGTTCTTAATTTTTTCAATCAACCAGTCGGATGTCAGGTCTACTGTCCAGAAATCTGCCACCCGAACCAACTAATGTATTTACTTAGCATATTGCATCTACCTGTGTTACGTTAGTATTGGCTCTTGAGTCACTTTCCTTATCATATTATCTTATCTCTAAAGACTAGAGCTATCTGAAAAAAGACTAGACCTATGTACTACCCTTTGCCCTTTTACCTATAGTCATATCTAAGTCTTCTCTCTTTCCCATCATATCACTCTGAGTCACTTTTTTCTGTGTTTGTGTCTTTCGTTCTCTCCTTCGGAAGCTATGATCTGATGAATGAAAATCTATGAAGCACGGGTACTCCAAAAATGGTGCCGTACGAGTATTGGGTACTTACCAGGTGTGGGTGCGGGTGCGGCTGAGGGTGCAGGTACGTGTACCTGTATGATTGCACGTGTACTGGGTACGCTAAATACATGTTGGGTACGGCAGATACATTTGGGTACATCGTGGGTAAGGGCTGGGTATGTTTTGGGTACGGCGTGGTATTTTTTTTTTTTTTTGCAGTTGCAAAATTTGTTGCAGCCTTTATTATTCTTCTTTCAACTTTGAAAATCATTAGGTAATTTGTTTCCAACATTCTTTACCCATGAGTCATGGCTATGCTCTCTTTTGCATTTTGTTTTAGACAATCAAAAAAGAAAAAGAAAAAGAAAAAGAAAAAGAAAAAGAAAAAGAAAAAGAAAAGGAAAAAGAAAAAGAAAGAATTATATAACTTTTTAGACAAGTTGTTCTCCGTTTAGTTTTGATATTGAAACTTTGATTGCTATGTTGGATGTTTAACTATAAATAATAAATAAAAAAAATTTGATGTTCCCCAATCGTTCCGTATCCTACTTTTTAAAGAATTTGACGTAACGGCGTACCCTTATCGTATCCATACCCGTATCCGTACCTGCACCCGCACCTGTGCTTCCTAGTTGAAGATCATCGCTTTTTGTCTCTAAAAATCTTCTTACAATATGCAATCTTTCACGGTTTCTCTTCTCTTCGTCTTGTTGCATCATTAATACCAAACAACTGTAGGCCAAGCTGCTGCTGCAAGATGGAGGTAGTGGCAAGCTGTGATAAGATGGAGGCAGACACGGTATTCACTCTTTTTTGTTGATCTGCCTTACCCTCATCCTTTCTATCACTCTTCAATCGCCCTCTAGTCTCCACTATCCGATCTTCGCAGTCTCATCTCTCACCTCCTTTCCCTCTTTGGTCTTCCTTGCCTTTACAATTGATTTTTTTTCTTAGGGTTGTGGTTGATTGCGAGAAAAAAAAAGACAAAAATGAACCACCGAATTGGCCCACCCGAAAACGATTGCAATCTGAATGACACATTTGGTCCAGTTTTTTTCCTAGTGTTCGGTCGAAGGCGGATGCTTGTGCTTCCCACTTGAAAGGACCAGTTTGTGTGACGAGCCAATGGCAAACCCGAACCAATCCAACCTCTGAACACACTTACTCTTGTCGTAACCCAACAGTTACTCGGGAGCCGAAATGGTTGGGATTTCCCAGACCCACTACCTTCTGCCTAGGCAATGTGGCACATTTCTCTCCATGCACTTGTCCTATAGCTAGGGGACTTACGCAATGCACCCGACCAGACTGATCCAACTTGACCCGACATGCTATGGACGGTTTCGTGAAGTTGCAAGGTCGGCAGTGGGTTGGAAGTGTAGATTTTTTATATTTTTGGTTGGCTCTTGGAATGTGGAAAAAAACCAATGATTGGACCCCGAACTGTCCAATTTATGTGTATGTATACAGGATATTCATTACACGTGCCATTGTGTCTTTGGAAATTGAGATTGCACTCTTTATCTTTTTACTTCTCAATCTAACATCCATCTTTTTTAATTTTTAAATACTATTTCATTCTCTTTCTTCTTAAATGACTTTATAATTTCTCTTTCTTCTCAATCGACTCATATTTAAAATCTATCATTCTCTTTTTCTTCTTAAATGGTATTATTTAATTCTCTCTTTTTTTTCAAATGACTTGTAGTATTTGAAATCTCTCTCTCTCTCTCTCTCCCTCCCCCCTTAAATAGTATTGTTTAATTTTTTTCTCTTTCTTTTTCATTCCCTTGCTACATCTAACACATACACAATCTCTCTCTAACCTGCATCTCATCTCTCTCTCTCTCTCTCTCAACGATGCAATCAAAGGAAGAACGCAAATGTTGTACTTGTAGAAACTAAGGTATTGAAGCATATTGATTTGGTGTTCTTTGTATTATTTTTAAACCCCCCCTTTGAAATCCCCTGCACTTAGATCTCCATCACCGCTCTGCCTCTCTAATTCGTGATTTTTATGTATTCATCAAATGGTTGAGGTTGATTTGGGTCAGATCAAACAGTGCTACTGCTCATCTCTTTTTGTTTTTCTTAGATCTACGTATGTGCGTAGAGAGTATGCGGGTCTTGAAGCAGACAGAAAGCAACATTTCAACTGGAGGAAGAAAATTGGTTGATTTTGAAGGGAGATTCGGTCAAAATTGGATGGTCAGTTTTGGAATCTGAAATGGTCGGTGTTTACACAAATTTCTTGTCTGCAAAAATAAAGACAGAAAAATAGAGTAACAAATATAAATTTATTGATTTAAAATAAAATGAGTACAATCTCTACTGAAATTTCTAATCAAAGAAAATCCTCTGATTCTTCTCTTCATTAAGTTGCTTCGAGGGCTTGATATCTTGTTCCCGAATTGAGTGTCGAAATCTCCTCCAAGTAATGCGAAGAAGACCGTGAGGGCCTGATAGGTTTTTCCCAAATCAGGTTTGTAGAATCCCCTCCAATTTAGTAGAAGACGACAATATGTTTGATGACGAACTTTGATTTGAATCTTCGAACTTTTATGTTTTATGGAGATTGATCGGCTTTGGTAAAGAAACCTCGGGGCTTTAGTCTTGAATCCGATGGAGCTTTCTCTTGCTTGATGTAAATTTTTGTCTCTACAACTTGATTTATGTATGTAGAATTTGTATGAAAATTTTTGGTAGAGATCACCCCAATTTATAGGAATGGATGGAGGAGAGTCTTAATAGACTTTAACTTCTTCGATAATTATCTCTGATTTATTTAGAGATAAATACCAAAATGTCACTTTAATGGTGTGCCATAATTTTTATTGGCTTGACCACTTCAATGTGACAAGTGACTTAATTTGATTAGTCAAAAACTTATTTGCTGCATCACTATGACTTAATTTGATTAGTCAAAGACTTGCTGCATCATTTTAACACATGGCAATATTTAATTTGACGACCATGTAATCTTGATTTGAGACCAATTAGACATGAGGCAAGATTTGATTTGCCAATAATTGTGCCATATTTTGTAGGCCTTCGTAGTGCATGGCAATTTGTAATTGGCTAAAATTTCCCAGGCTTACAGTTGGTTCAGGTGACGGGTTATGGACAAACTTGGGTCAACTTGACCCGTGAACACTCTTACCTATAGCACTTTCTTGCCCTTTTGTCTATTCATATTTGAACTAGATGACAATTGTTATGCACTAACAATGCATGCCTTTTTGCCAAGCAAACCCATGTATTGACCACGTGTGACCCTCCATTATCCTCCTCATTCGGTGAACGCTATCACCTCCAATCATTGTATGGTACGCAGACCTTCAACTATCATGCACTTGAAGACCCCAATTCCGTCCAGAGAGCGATCTCAAAAGCCAAGGATTTACCTCCACTATTACTATCGTTAGAAATTGTCTTGTGTAATCTTCGACAAGAAGCCTAGCCCAACGATATTGACATCTTTGCTTGTGTCTTTGTCAACCCTTGGAACACTTCCACAAACACCTTAACAACCTCCTCATTCTATAGGTGTAGTGATAACCTAGGAAGCGAACCCAAATTGCCTTTGGACCACCATTTCCATGACAACACTCTCCCACTAGAGACCACCAGTCAGAATAACTCAACTTTTTTCATTCAAAACCCCTTTTCGCCTCCTCTTTTGATGGCAACAAAATAAATAAAAAAGATCTTTAACATCAAACCCAACTCTGATCGAGACCTTCCAAGGGTGATTAGCATATTCGTTGTAGAGGGGATGCCCCTATACTAGTCCACTACCCTCCCCATCAAACCTCTTTCCAAGAAATGTAAGGTTTCCTTAGCATCAATAGAATTCACTACTCTCTTTTCCCCTTGTAACCTTAGTCTAGAAGGGCTTTGATTTGGTGGCCAATACACCATTTCAGGCACCTGCATAAAGGATCAACCTCTTTCACCTTGGCTGGTTCCTTCTGCACCTTGAGTTTCAATCATCCCTCAAAGAGGACGCCTTTTATTCTTTGGCAAGAAGACCACCATTTCCTACCTTTACCAACCAAAATGCAAAGGAACCTCCCCCAGTATGAAGGAACTAACATCCATATGACTACCTTGTCACAAAATCCTTCTGTAAAATCCTTCTCACCTTCGCTACCCATTAGTTGGTTAAGGACTTCACACAACCAATCTAACTTCTCATGCTTCAGTCTGACCTAGTGATTCAAGTTTCGCTTTCTCTCTCTGAGCATCAGGAAGTCACCATCTCCATCTCTATCATCTTCCTTTTCAAGGACAATCTTAGACCATCCCAACTAAAGAGCTACGTTACACGGACTCTTTGTATTTTGAGAGGTACCCATGTCGACACGACACGACACGAGTACGGGTGGGGAAAATAGCTAAATACAACCGGATACGGTTGATTTTCTTTTCTATTTTTTACGGCAGCAACAAAGGAGGAGAGAAACATGGCTCGCGACCTCATCGTCATCGTTGTTCGTCATCTTCGTCTTCTGTATTCATCTTCGTTGATGGTTGCTAGGGGTGTATTAAAGGGTTTGGTGCATTTGGGCTTATATAGGATACACTTTGGTCTGTTAATAAAATGGGCCTTATAATAAAAATTATAAGGTTATTGGGCTGGCTGGCTTTGACATGGGCTTCTCATGTTTGGGCCTAATACTGATTAAGTTGGAATTTAACTTATACCCATGGAAAATCAATTATTCATTTTTTTAAAAATAATCATATATATATTTTTTATTCAATATTTTTTAACTACAAATGTGTAGCATCATCATAAAAATATGTAGCCATTCTGAGCCATAAATTATTGTAACTTTATCAGAAAAATACATAATATTTTTTTAACACATCCATGTTTGGCCATATCCGTGTACCCGTGTCTAATTTTTGGCTACTTTTTAGATGTACCTGCGTATCCCTCATTTAGAGGTTTGCCGAGTCCGACCCTTAGATACATTTCTACACCCGACACTCGTACCCGAGTCCATGTAACGTAGCTAAAGAGTGACTCTCCTTGCTGAAACCTTCATCGTTTCTCTCAATTTAGTGCATTTCTTTTATCTAATAAAAATCAATAATATTGAAATTGATTATGTCTAATCTGGTATAAAGACAATCATCTAGCACCTTTAACTGTCCTTATTATCTCCGTGTTAGCCCACTTACATCTATTAAAAATTTCGTCATTTTTTGGGCCACTTTTGAAAGCATTTATTTATTTTCTTCTACTACGACTTGAATCCCATTTTTATTGTTTTTCGAAAAGGAAAAATGGTGCATATGGCATGTGCTCAAAATTTCAGTCTCAAGGATTCGTAACCAAAAACACCACAAAGCCTCGTAACCTGTTCATAGCCACAAAGCCTCATAATCAAGTTCATGACCAATCACCCCAAGTTTGACCATCACAAAGCCTCACAAGTAATTACATGATTCATAATCAAGACCAAATGGCTTGATAACTGCTAGACCATAGAATTAGCGTTTTTTTATTACAGATTCAGTTTTCAACTATGTCCTTTATTTGTTTAAACTATTTACCTTGTTTGGTTACAGGTTTCTATTTTTGTACTACTTGGGATTGTTGTTGCAGGAGCTGCCCTAGGGTATTTGATGGTGCGGAAATTTGTTATTGCAGAAGATGGAAGTGTGGATGTTGGCGTAGCTCAATTTGTGAAATGGGCCATGCGCGTCATTGCAGCCACATTTATCTTCCAGGTGGGTATAGTGTTCATGTTAATAAATAGTGTGATAATGCTCCACTTGCGTATCTCTGGACCAAACGGAAATCAGTGTGCAATTTGCTTTGCATTCCTGCAATTTCTTCCTACTCTCAGAATTGTATTATTTCTGAATTTTTTATTCTTATTTTCAGTCAGAGTACTCTTGATACTCCTTTGGCAATGGGGGCATTGGCTTCTTGTTTGTCAATCTGCTTTCTTATCACTTCCTTCAAGCGGAATGGTCCAGAGTAAGTTACTTGCACCATTTTTTCCCTTCTCTCCTTGCATCATGCTGGCGGACTGGTAATTATTGTACCAAATAAATGTTCATATAATTGATGCTTAACTCAATTTATTCAACTTATTAAATCCAAAACAAATAGATCTTGTTAGCTTTTTGAGTTATATCTGTTGGGATGTTGAAATCCATTTTGGATTAGTCAAAATGGGTGGTATGCGTGATTTAATATATGAATGGTCATGAATATTGATTGAAGAGAGATCTGCTCAGTTGATAGAACAGATTTAAAAAATCTTTCGTTTGCTTGGTTTAACAAGATCTTAACTAATTATTTGTATGTAGTTCTACTATTACTTTTGGGAATTCAATTTATTCTGCAAATGGGAATCCTTGGCGGGGTAGAGGACGAGCAAATGTAAGACAAAATCGTGCTGAATTTCTCAGCAGGTCAGGGATGGTGGCTTCACGGGGAACACTGTGGAACAGCCCAAGGAGCTCTTCTGGTTGGTCTGACTCTCCTGTTAAAGGTACACACTTTTGTTAAACTCTGCATTTCTCTCCCTAATATTTGTTTTATCTGTTGAAACATTTTTTTTAAAAAGATTTAAGCTTCTACAGAGCATTTTATTTCCCTCTTATTTTCCTTTTGACATCATGGATCACGTCCATAGTTACCACGTAAAACTCCCCATCAGATCTCTTATGAACATGAACTGTGCAAGGGTCCTTATGTTTTCTTGGATGAGCACCTGTAAAGAAATTAGCCCAGGATTGTTGGTTTACATTAGCAACTTGGAAAAGGGAACACTGACAGATAAAACTATGGAATTAGTAGATTCAATGATTAGAAGGAAAGTACAACATGCTTACAAGAAACCAAGCGAGTAGCTGAGAAAGTAAACGAAATAGAAAAACTTGGTACAACATTTTGTATGCTAGAAATATTGGTTAGTAGATAGATTTTTGTGAGTCTTGTGTGGTTGGGTGTTAGGATGTGTGGATCCTGATTTGTTTACCCTTTTTGATTTCCTTGATGACATAATTGGCTAGTGCTCCTTTTTATGGGGACCTTTTTGTATCTTTAGCATCTTCTTGATGCTCTTCTTCAATAAAATTTATTTATCAAAAAAAAAAAAAAAAAAAGACGTACAAATGGTGTAGCTAAGCATCTGAAAAATAAGGTAGTAATAGTTATGTGAATAAGTTATATAGTAATATTAATTAATATTGTAATTGGAGAGTATAATTAGCGCCTATGCACCCCAAATAGGATTGGAGAAACATATTAAAAGGAAATTTTGGGATCAATTGGATGAGTTAATACAACAAATATTTGTAGAGGAGAGAATAATTATAGGTGGAGATTTCAATGGTCATGTCCGAAAATATAAGCAAGTCCACGAGAGGATACATGGTGGATATGGTCTTGGTGATCGACATGAGGGCGGAGAGAACATCTTAGATTTTGCAGTAGCATTTAATCATGTTGTAACCAACAACTTTTTAAAAAAGGAGGGTTAAGCACATAACTTTTAAAAATGGGTCAAATAAGAGTTGGATAGATCATTTTCTTGTAAGAAAAATAGACCGTTGAATATGTAAAGGTTTCAAGGTTATTTCCAAAGAGAGTTAATAGCACAAATTAGGCTATCAATATTCAATATATAGTATTATATACAATAATAAAGAGCAAAATCAAAGCGGGAAATATTTTTTAAAAACTCATGAACTAGATGTGAAATCTAAAAAATGAGAAATTAAGGATGAAGTGTTTAAATAAGCAACGCGGGGTTTGAAAGGTGTTACTAATAACATGTGGAATACAATAGCATAAGGCATTGAAAGAATATCAAAAGCAGTGCCATGGAGAGTCTAAGGGAAAAGCTCCTATATCGAAATATACTTGGTGGTTGAATAGTGAGATATAAGCCATAGTAAAAGAGGATAAAAATGGGAATAATTTGAAGACATAAGTTGACCAATAAGGAGGTTGGATAAGGAGATCAAGAAAAAGTGTGAATGATATTTTGAGAAATTGTTAAGTGAAAATCATTTTAAAAACTTGGAAGGAGAGGAATATGATAGCCTTGATGGAACTAGAGAATATAAGTTTTATCATCGAACTAAGAGAGTTTGAGGTGGAATTTGCATTAAAAAAAGATGAAATAAGGCAAGGCATTAGATTTATCAAAAAAAAAAAGAAAAATAAATAAATAAATAAATAAGGCAAGGCATTAGGACTGGATTGTATTCCTATTGAGGCTTGGAAATGCTTGGGTAAGTAGTTGTCTGGTTAACAAAATTCTTTAATAAGATTCTAATGACTAGGAAAATGGTGGATGAGTAGAGAGAGTTTTTTAAAACCGATATATAGAAGTAAATGAGATATCCAAAATTGCAACAATTATAAGTTGAGAAGTCAATACAATAAAATTGTTGGTGAGAATGATTGAGCATCGCTTGAGAGTTATAATAGTAGTTTTAGAGAATCTGTTTGGATTTATGTTTGGTAGATCAAATATGGAAACACAATTTTTACTAAGAAGATTAATAGAGAAGTACAAAGAGAAGATGAAGGATCTAAATATGGATTTTATAGATTTTCAAAAAAAAAAAAAAAACTTGTGATAGGGTGCCTAGAGATATAATCTAGGAAGCACGGATATGGATACGAGATATAGATATGGCGATACGACAAAACCTAAAATGTAGGATATGAGTACGGCTAGAATACGTTTGTAAAAAATATATTTAAAATAAATTTATTAGTAGGAGTGGAGTTACAAATAAGCTCAAGAATATTGAGAGATCACATTGTAATTTTACAATGCAGAATACTAATCTTTAAGAATTAGGTATTAATTTTAGGCAATTGCTTGTTTACTTTTTAAATTTTCAATAGGTCTTGCAAATATTTCATTTTAATACCAAGTTTAATATGTTTATATTACAATAATAGAGCAATCCACAACTTGTTTCTATGCTTTCTCCTTTGGCGGCACTAGCAAAAATATTGTATTCAAGTTTACTTGCTTATTTATTTATTAATTTATTAATTTTACTATTGTTTTATTCTCTTGTTAATCTTTACTATCTATGTAGTTATAGAGGACATGCATGAAACAATATGGATACATAAATTTGACAAATTTTGTTACTTTAACTCTCACTATGATTTTTCAAATAACTAAATAAAGTGTTGGGAGTAATATGTGACTTGGAGTATCTGATACTTCAAAATTAAGTATCCGATGCTCCAAAATTAATGAAAAAATAATTAAGAAGTATCCAATAATTTTCGTAAGTATCTGATACATATCTGCGAGTATCCAAAGAGTATCGGTATCGAATACGTATACAATATGGATACGTCTCCCTTTTTGAAGTATTTGTGCTTCATAGGATATAATATGGTGAGTGTTGGTGAAAAAGGGTGTGACCAAAAGGTATATGCATGCAATAAAACGCATGTATAATGGGGTATTGACCACAATTAGATCACTTGTAGGAGAAACTAGTAAATTCTCAATCACTATTGTATTGCATCATGGGCCAACTTTGAGTCCTTACCTGTTTGCTATGGTCATGGATGAATTAACCAAACACATTTAGGATGATAGTTCGCAGATGTATTGTTCTAGATGAAACTAAGGAAGAAATTAACACTGTACTACAAATATGGAGAGAAGCACTCAAGTTAAAAGGTTTAAAATTAGTAGAAACAAAACAGAATATATAGAGTGTGACTTAGCAACTATAGAAATAGAAATGATAAAGAAGTGAAGATTGAAAATCAAAAATAACAAAGTGAACTTTTTCGTTACCTAGGTTTGATTATTAATAAGGATAGTGAGGTTGAAAATGATGTGATTCATAGAATTGAAGTAGGTTGGCTCAAGCGTGGGAGTGCATTTGACATAATATGTGATTGACGAATTCTAACAAAATTGAAAGAAGAATTTTATAGAACGACTATAAGGCTAATGATGCTTTATGGGACAAAATATTGGGCAACTAAAATACCTGTCAATAAACTGAGTGTAGTTGAGTTGAAGATGCTTAGATGGATGCGTGATAAGATTAAGAAAGATAGAATTAGAAATAAATATATTCTTGAAATGGTAGGAGTAAACACCGATTGAAAGATAAGTTGAAAGAGAATAGGTTAAGATGGTTTGGTCATTTACAATGAAGAAATGTAGATGCAATGGCAAGGAAGAGTGATATGATTTCTATAAATAAAAAGTTGGGGGAAGGGGAGGACTTAAACTAACATGGGATATAGTCGTAAAAAAAGATATGAATGTATTTCATTTATTTGAACTTGTAGGCATCGATAGAGCAAAATGGCAAAAAATGATTGACGTAGATAGGGAAACAATGCTTAGATTGGATTGGTTTGGTTTGGATGCGGGAAACGGAAACTGAAACTGAAACTTCATCCAAAAATATTATGGAAATGTGAAACATTAGGCGATGTAAAGATTGAATAGGTTGAATAAAAAAAAAAGTAAAGTTTGAATAGGATATTTGTAAGAAATATTTATCAAGAAACTTAAAAATAGCGATGTAAATTATTTTTATATTTTCATGATCAATTAAAATACTACTACTACTACTACTACTACTAAATATCTATGGAAACTTATTAGAGCAGTCATATATTGTTGTTGAAAAATAGTATTTGCAAGTAAGCAAAGATGGTAAAAATTTTGAGACGTGCATTTCTAGGGTGTTTTAAGAACATTTTTTTGAAAGAGTCTCTCGCAATCTTATTCAAATTGAGTTGGATTTTTTCCTTTCATATGTAAATTCTACTTGAATTCTTGGATTGTTTTGGAGATGTTTTCTACAGGTTTTCCTTAAAATTTCATGAGAGTTCTGTGTCCGTTCCTGAAATGAGTTTACAGGGAAACAAGTTTCCTCTCTCAAGAGATTTCCCAGTCTCCCTTTATCCCTCTTTATTTTCTTTCTTTCCCCTTGTATGTGGTTATTGCCGTCACTAGAAATGTGTACAAAGAAAGTAAGAAGTTGTGGACGTTTTTTGGACGAGAGAAAGCGAAGTAGCTTGTTTATTACAGAATGTATGGTGGTGGCAGTAGTGTCTGGTTGAGTATGAAAGTGGTGAAAGAGGGTGCTTAGTTGGGTTTCCGAGATTGTGATTAAATTGCATTTCCGAGATTACAGTCCAGACAGGTGATGTGGTGGGCATGCAATTCGACAGTCCCTTTCAATGTATGTTGCATGAGTAACCACAAAATTATGTTTCTCTATCCTAATGAAGTCTTTATGATGGTTTTTATGGAGCATGGGGCATTAAATGAGATGTATGATGTGAAAGTTTTAGCAAAATTGGATGTAGATATACTAGGACATGACAATATCTAACAAGAAATATTTTGATGGGGGAGAAGTCTACGTTTTTAATAAATTTATCCAAATTTGTGCATTAGTAGTTGCACAAATTGGGAATTAAAGATTAGCGCAAGTGTTTCTTTAAAACTGTTTCTGCTTTCTTTATATCTTTATCTTTACAATAGTTTTCTTTTTTGTATATTAGAAGCGGGGTTCATGCCTGACTTGGCAAGTTAAATATTTAGTTTCTTTTGAAATATCTCATGTTCTTGACATTTATTGGCTTGTGTTGCCTGATATGGTGTCAGTGTCAGAGCTCCTATGGTCTACTGTTCATTCTTCATGGTTTGGTTTTGACCGTGATATTGTAATCATAGTAAGAATGAAATGAACAAAGTAGGTTTTTGGTTGGGAGGATTAATCTTGTTGAGGATGTTTCATGCACACACTCTTTCCAAAAATGTCTATAAAGTACAATGTTACTCATGTAAATTATACTATATATAACATTGGTATTGACCTTTAATTCATACTTCATTAGTTTGTTTTTGGCTGTTGCAGGTATGATATCGCCGACCACTGGGAGGGTGACAAGAAATCAACATGATTACTATTCAACATTCCATAGGACACCCAACAGAAAGAAGTTTTCAAAAAAAGAGTGGGAGAATTTCACCCAGGAATCTACCCGACATGCTGTGGCTGAGTTAGCATCCTCTCCAAAGTTCACTGATTGGATTATTAAGCATGCTGACAGGATACAACTCCTTCCAGATGATAGTACAGATAACACAATTGGAAGTGGCTCAGATTCCACAGATGAGAATCTTGTAGAAAGTGGCGATTGATTTAGTTTGTTTAAATGGTAGCTGCGACGTTAGAGTAGGAAATTAGTTACTTGTAGCAGTACAATGAGGTAGAGGCTAGGAATGGTGCTCATTTAATTTTTCTTCTCCTTTGTTTTAGGTTTACTTTTAATACATCATACTATGTCATTAAGCAATTGTGTCAAATCTTTTGAAATCTTCTAATCATGTTATAGTGCCTTCTCTTTCTATGCCTCTTCCTACCAAATACTTTTGATGGTTGCATAAAAAGAGTATTGTCAAGTGTTCTAACTCTCATTTTCAGTTTTAACCAACTTATTCAATCACCCACAAAAAGGGCAACACACTCGTGCAGTTTCAACCTCCGTTTGCATTTGTTTATCTGTTTTAGTTCAAGTTGGTGCATATGTTATGTTTGTTTCTATCACAAATCTGTAATGCTACAGCTGGAAGGCCTAGAAAGGTGTCTCATCTATGAAGCTAGTTTTGGTAAATTTTAAGCATGGTTTCCATTCTCCCTGTGAATAATTTTAAGGGGTAATTACATTTTTGGGGATTGACATGCATATCTTAATAGATAGATTGATTACCTAATAGGTCATATGATAATGAACGGCGTTTTACCTTTATATTTTAGTGGGACTTTGGAAAACAAAGTATATTTTAGTGGGGAATTTATATTGATTGCAATAGGGTTGGGAAGAAAGAAAGAAAGAAAAAAATATGAAGCATGGAATTTATCCCTTGAATTGACTAAACTATCCTTCCCTTTTGTTCTTTCCTCTCTGTTCTCTTCCATTTCGACTTTGGTTGCTTGGCACTTCCTGCTAGCCACCATTGCCATGCCCTCCCTTGTTACCCCCAAAGCCTTCTCCTACCCATCCTCGCAACCCTAGTCCTTTCCATCATTTCCTGTCATCCCTACCATTGTTGCACCTGATTGCCACCTTGTTGCTTCTATCAGTCTCAACTCTTTCCCTTTTCACCTAAGCCCTCGCCATCACAACTACCCTTTCCTATGAACCCTAACCATCTCAGCTGCTTGAACCTCTTAGCTTCTCTCTATTGCGATGTCACACCTCTACCCCTTATTGTTGGGAAACATGTTTGATAAGTGTTACTTATGCTAAGATGTACAGGGTAAATTTGTGTGCGGTTGTCACTCTAGTCACTTGCGTCACACATAATTACAACTTGCACTTGAAGTTTCGCAGCAATAGATGTAATAGAAAGGAAAGAATTGTATAAAGTGAAATTGAATGCTTAAAAATGATTTATACAATTGATCAAATTTATCCCAAAGTTTAGTTTGGTTTGATTTATTTGTTCATATGACCAATTGGTGCAAATCCTAGATTTTCCATAGATCTTTAACGTTTACAACTTAAAAACAAGTGTATGAACATGTAATTATGGATCAATCTCTGCTAGGCACCTAGAAGGTGCACATGATGCAACAATGTGATTGAAGTTACGATGTATTGTGCTTAAAATTATAACTTAAATATATTGAGTCACACTCGAGTTATGACTCACCGAGTAACTCATTGGGTCATTGGAGTTATGACAGAATGAGATCACATCATATTTTGAGAACATTGTGCTATAATTTTGTGCACATCTCATCATCATAATTAGAGAGGGTATAAATCATGCACACTTTTTTGGGTTGCACATTATAGATTTTTCCTATAATGACAAGTTCTTTATATGAACTAGCGGTGGGTGTCATGTCGTGTTAGGTTGTATTCGTGTGGTTTCATTTCGGGTGTGTATAAGAATTATTTCAACACTAACATGTTTATTAATTCGTTTTTTTGAGTCATGTCATTTTTTGTATGTGTTCAGTTCATGTCTTATTAACATATCATATCAAATTTTTTTTTTAGCTTAATTAGTTAAAAAACTTAGTGTAAAGACCAATTATTGGATGAAATTATTCATAAAAATATTTGCTTTCAATTCATTTTTTTTTGGTGCTTAATTACAAAATTAAATCCTATTATTATATATTTTTATTAGATTAAAATAGTAGGAAAAAAAATTATCTTCAATTAAGAAAAAAAAAAAAGCCTTAAAATCCCTATTTTACGTACTTTTTAATCAATTAGATGGAGTTACATAAGTAATTCAAAAATGTCATGGTACCATTTAGTAGAAATAACATTAAAATATGTAAATAATTATTTGTAAAACATCTATATCAATTTCATTTTATACAAGTTTAATACTAACTTAACTTGTTTAATACTCATATTATTGGATTGTGTCGTATTTGTATTTGTGTCGGAAGATGGACAAGTTAGCTTGTTTAACTCTTGGGTACCTATTATGGGATGCCTGAGTCAAATTTGTGGTCTATAGACTATATGAAATAGACACAACTAACATGTCTACTCCTATTGTATTCCACAAGAGTTCTGTTATAGCATCTCTAATAGAGATGTTAAATTTGTGTGTCAAGTGCTTATTAATTTAGAGAGTAAATTGGTGCTCTCATGGATGTGTTAAGGTGTGTTATGTGAGGGTAGAGTCCAATTGAATGAGTTAAATATATAGAGTATTAGTGGATATAGAAAGACAACGAAAGAAAGTAAATTACACCATTAATCCCTGTTGTTTAAGCGAATTAATTTTCACTTTAATCCCCATAGTCTTAATTTGAACATTTGAATCTCATACTTTCATTTTTGTTGCAATATTGTCCACTTGTCATGTGCCTTTTATTTTTTGGATGGAAAAATAACTCGTGTACAACTAAAGAGATTAAAGTGGAATTCAAAAGAAACAATAGAGACCATTGGTATAGTTTATTCAATTTCTTTTCTTGTGTTGAAATTGCTAAAAATCTCATGTGTGTTGCACGTGGTAGTTTTACGTATAAAATTTCAACAGTATGTGATAGAAGGATTAGACTGTAACATAATATAAAGTCTAAATTGAAATTATGAGGACCAAACTGAAACTTTGCTCATCCTAGATATACCAGTGATATAATTTACCTAAAAAAAAGTTAATTGGTGACTTGGCCAGCCAAAGGGCTGTCACAATTAATGAAAGTACACAGTGGCTGATAATGTTAAAGCTGAAGATAACATGTCCACTAGGATAGAAAAAATGGAAAAGATTAGGTAACTATTAATTTATGACACTAACTACCTTCTTAACAATTTCTAAGTTCCAAAATGTAAACATTTAGGAAAGGGAAAAGAAAAAAGACAAGAAAAATGAAAATGAATACAACTTGGATATGCATATTATAAGCCAAATTGAAAACATAGTTGATAAGTAATTACAGATAAAACCAAGGAGCATAAAAGGCTATTAGTGAAGAGAGATGCAAAACAAAAACAACAAACCAATTATTGATCAACAAAAGAAATCATCAAGAAGTGTGCTACTTCAAAGATCACAAGGGCATAATCTAATCATTTTGATAATATATTTTCTCCTTACTTCAAGTGCGTTCCACAACAATTTAATGGTTAAGTAATACAAGACTTAAGTTGTTTTGTATGAAGTTTGAGTGGCCTTGTGATTAAAAAAAGGAAAAGTTGCAATTTTTCCTGTTTGCATTAGAAACTAACTTCCATTTATATTTTTATGCATTATACACACACATACACAGATATATATATATATATAACAATATATATTATTAGTGAGTCAGAGTATATAAGATAAGATTTGCATCTCTATGAAACAGAAAAATTACACGTTTCTTCCACATGTTGCCGTTCATTGGAGATTACAAACCACAGTACTTGCATTGGCAAAAGAAGACACAGTGACGGAATTGCGCTATAGCTTTTCCTTGCATTGCAGCCTTCAAATGCTTTCTCCAATTTATTAGAATACACAATATATTTACTACGAACAATTTATAATTGACTTTGTATGAGCTATCTTCTTCCGAACCTTCTTTGATCTCTTCCCATTTTGACGCATTTTTACACCAAAAATCCTTACGAGCCATTCTTCTTTCCTTCGAATAATGTAACTTCCAATCAACAAACCAAGCAATACTCCACACCCATATCCCATCAACATAGCTTTCCAACCAAAACCATCAAATTTGAACTTAAAATTGTGGCTAAATGAGGATGGTAAAGTTGGTGATTCTGCTATTTGGACATTCCCGCAATTATTTGACAATGGAAACCCGCACAAGCCTTGATTTCCCTCATATGAAGTGCTTAGAAATGTTTCAAATTGCCCACCTCGTGGTATAAGCCCCATTAGATTGTTTTGTGAGAAATTAAGAAATGCAAGGAATGTCAACTTAGTCAGCTGCTGAGGAATCTCTCCAGAGAGTTTGTTTTGGGATAGATCCAAGGACTCAAGGTTAGTTAGATCCTCCAAGGACATCGGAATGAGACCTGTGAGGCCATTACTTGAAAAATTTAGGACACAGAGGGCTTTAAGGCTTCCAATGGATATTGGAATATTTCCATCAAACTTGTTGTGCGAGAAATCAATAGCTTTTAAGATGGTGATGATCCTTACGAGTTTCATTTCCAATCCTTTATTCATTATGGTTACTGAATAATAATTACCACGACCATCGCCCATATAATTTAAGACGGATTTGTCTTCATCATCCATCATCATTGAATGCATGCTCTCAAAGTATTTTGACGGCAAATTACCTGTAAAGTCATTGTGAGACATGTCAATGATATGTAAATTGGTGAAGGCTAATCTCTTCCTTGGTTGTCCTATGGGACCATGGAATTTATTATCTCGCAAGACAATAACCTTCAATTGGGGCAGGTTCTCCAACCAAAATGGAAAAGCATCTTCTATGAAATTATGACCCACATTCAAAATTTCTAGGTTCGTGCAATTTGCCAATGATCGTGGAAGCACCCCTTGCAATCCATTGTGGCTAATGTCAAGTTCTTGTAACATGCTTGCATATCCAAATGTTTGAGGGATGCTACCATGGAAATTGTTTCTTTGCAAATTTAACGAGGTTAAATTTCCATTGAAGTTCCCCAAACAGGTAGGAATTAATCCGGCCAATTGGTTATTGGACAGATCAAGATATCTAAGAGAATGAAGATTGCAGAGTGGATTGAGTTCTTCATTTAGGTGGTTGTTCGAAAGGTCTAGCATGTCCAACAATTCGTTTTGGGTTTTCAAAAACTCAGGAATTTTACTTATGTTGCAAGACGACAATCGTAATGTCATAATGTTTCGGAAAGAGGAGGGAGTGGAGTTGGTGGTGGTCAATGATAGACCACTGCTTGAAAGATCCAAAAAATCCAAATATTCAAGCTTTGCAAACGTGTCCAGCTCAACAGTGTCGCTTAAATTATTTGACGAAAGATCCAGATAGGTAAGGTTCACAAGATGAAACAAGGAAGGAGGTATTGTCCCATTGATAGAGTTACTGCCTAAATATAGATCGTGTAGATTTGGTAGGCCAGTTATTGATGATGGAATGGGACCTGTTAGGTGATTGTATGAGAAATCTATCAAATAAAGTTGCGAAAAGTTGGAAAAAAGTTGAGGAATTGGGCCTTCAAAATTGTTGTATGAAAGATCAAGCGAAATTAATCGCGTGAGGTTTGTAAGCGATCTCGGAATCGCACCAGAGAAATTGCAGCCACCGAGGTATAGCACCTCCAAGTTTTTGAGATGGCCGATTGAAGATGGGAATTGACCATTGATCCAGTTATTCCCTCCAAGATCAAGCAAACTTAATCGTGTGAGGTTCGTAAGCGATCTCGGAATCGTACCTGAGAAATGGCAGTCATGGAGGTATAGCCTCTCCAAGTTTTTAAGATGGCCGATTGAAGATGGGAATTGACCATTGATCCAGTTATTCCCTCCAAGATCAAGCGAAATTAATCGCGTGAGGTTTGTAAGCGATCTCGGAATCGTACCAGAGAAATTGCAGGCAGCGAGGCGTAGCACCTCCAAGTACTCAAGTTGGCCGATGGAATTAGGTAGCTCTCCAGTGAAATCTATTTCAGAGAGACCCAACGACCTAAGGTGCCTAAGGTGCCGGAGAGTTCCATTAATAAAACTTGGAAGTTTACCTGTGAGTTCTCTGTTTAAGGCTAACGACAGGTCCTGCAATTTCTGTAAGTGGAAAATGCTATTGGAGAAGTTATTCCCTTGCCAGACTTCTTCTTCTTCTAATGATTGTATTGGGCCAGAAAGATGGGAGTAATGGAGGTGAAGACGGGTCAAATTTGTGAAACGGCCAAATGAAGGTAAAATTTGAGAGTGATTGAAGTTGTTTTCAGAAAGGTTGAGGTGTTGAAGGTGAACAAGATTGAAGAGGCTGCTGTTTGGATGGAGGGTACCATATAGGCAGTTACAATTGAGGTCGAGGCCAATGACATGAGAAGTGGTGTTATCACATGTGACCCCATCCCATGCACAACAATCTGTACCCTCTTTCCAATTATCAGTGAATGGAGCAGAAGGATAACGAGGGCAATCGCAAGCAGAGCAATTGAAGGAAAAGGATTGCTTAAATTGGAGCAAAGCAGTGCTCTCGTCATTATGGCAAAGATGTGCAGAAGAAGAAGAGAAGCAGAAAATTAGGGAAAATAGGATACATATTGTGAGTTGATAATTAGATAGTAAGAAACCCATTCTTACACCAGTATTGGGTGGTAGAGAGGGAATTGGATATGATGCTTCTTCTATATGCACTCTCCTATTTATAACTTAATAAATAATTCAATTATCAAAAAATATAAACTGAAAATTGTTATTGTGTAGTCTCACATGTTACCATTGTATCAGTTTAATGGATTCCATCACTTGGTCAATTTTATTACTAATATAAAGATAAAATATAAGATGATAAATTACTTTTAGTAAATAAATGTAATGCAGCTTGTTTGGTTTGTGAATTCTGAATTCACTTTTTAGAAAATTAAAATTTTTTGTTTTCCATATTTTTTTGTTTTCATTGAAATTTTTTTATATTTTAAATAATTTTTTAAATTTTTAGATATGCCTAACATAAATACACTTAAAAAATATAATGTTGGTGAAAAAAATCTTTAAAAAAATCACTAACTACCGAAAATACAAAAATAAATATATATATATATATATATATATAAATTCAGTACATTTTTCGTATTCTTGTGTATTTGTAAATTTTTTGAAATATTTTTTTACAAATATTTTACTTTTTTAGATACATCTAGGTAAGGTGCATCTAAAAAAGTAAAAAAAAAAAATGTTTAAAATTTTAAAAATATTCACTAAAAACAAAAATACGAAAAATAAAAAATTCAATTTAAAAAAAATTAAATTTAGAAAATTGAAACTAAATACAGTGATTTGTTTTTAGCATAGTATTATTGAAGTAATGAGTCCCAACACTTGTTCATTTTTATCACTAACAATATAATGTTAACATTTGAGGTGATATATATTTTTTAGTAAATAAATGTAATCAACATTGTATTATGAATAAACTTGTGTTTGAATTATGAATTGGTAAAGTAATTTGAAAAAAGATAGGCAAATATAAGAGAAATATAAATAAAATATAAGCTAAATTTTTTATCCCCTTTCTCACATTTTCATTTTCATTTTCAAATCACTATTTAAATACATAATCAAATATGATTTAAAAAGATTTTTTATTATTATTATAAATGATTTGGCCATTTCCCAAACAGTGCCTGAATAAAGGACCTATTATTATTATTATTTTTTGAGAACGATAGTCTCACATATTATCATTGTATTAATTTAATGGACTCCATCACTTGGTCAATTTTATTACTAATATAAAGATAATATATAAGATGATGAATTACTTTTTAGTAAATAAATGTAATTAGTATTCAGCAAAGCATTATTAAAAGTAATGAGTCCCAACATTGGCTCATTTTTATTACTAATAATATAATGCTAACATTTGAGGTGATATATAAGTTTTAGTAAATAAATGTAATCATCATTATATTATGAATAAAATTGTATTTGAATCATGAATTTGTAAAGGAATTTGAAAAAAGAAAGACAAATACAAGAGAAATACAAATAAAATATAAGCTAAATTTTTTATCCACGTTCTCACATTTTCGTTTTCTTTTTCAAATTAATATTTAAATTCATAACCAAACATGAATTAAAAATATATATATTTTATTTTCATTGTTTTTTATAAATGATTTGGCCATTTTCCAAACAGTGCCTAAATAAAGGACTCACAATACTATTCTAATTTGGTGCTTTATGTCAATAGCAAGCTTGACTAAATAAAAAAATTCGCGTTGATTCTTCGGCACAATGGGCTTCGGATCTCCTGTACCCATCTTCTGTCTCGTTCATTTTAGGCTACCATGTCGTCAATCTTGAAATCATAAATGGGACAGAAAATGTGTACAAAAAATGGGTATAGGTAATCCGAAGCTAGTACTATGGACTTGGAATTATTAGATTGTCCTAATTATATTAATATACACACACAACTAACATCAAAGTAAAATATATAACTAAGGCCCTGTTTGATTAACATGTATAATGTCATGTTTGTTTTTAACGATGAAAGGCTGGATTAGATTAGTAGTAAGAAAAGGTTTATAAAATTATTTTTATTTTAAGAAATTGTGAAATGAAGAAATAATCTAATGTATATAAAATAATTAATAATTTAATTTACTAATGAGGGTTTTAGATATTTTAAGTGCTAGTAAATCATTCTTACTCATCATGAGTGATTCCTCATTTTCCATTTAATTTTCGTAGGGTTTTTTGATTTTCTAAAATTAATAGATTTAATATTATTACCCATAATAACACATTCACAAAATGATATTCTGGATCAGATTTCTTAACGGATCGAGCCTTCTTCAAACAAAAAATAACAAACTATATAAGCTTTAACTATATTATTAAAAACAAAAAATGATTCAAAACCATAATTTTTATAAATAAAACTAATAAATAATATAATATGATATTTTTGCAATTGTAAATTACCATTAGGTGTTTTTTGCTTGAAACAAAGGACTGAAAAATGACATATTATTTCGTATGAAATTTTTCAATAAAAATTATATATATAACATTATATTTTGTGAAAATCTTTAAAATTTTGTACATCTTTATTGAAGAAAGGGATGGAAAAATGTGTACTGGGAGAATCGAAGAAGAAAGTTTCTTACAAGACGTTCATTGGTGCAAATCCTCTCCTCTCAACCAATATAATAAATAAAGTTATAGGTTGGATTCTCTCAAGTTGGCGAGAGTAGTTGCGCTTAATGAGATCGTTTTGGGGTTAATCTCAATAATTTAAATTGTTAATTTTTTAAAATTTATCGAGTAAATATTCATATAAAAAATCAAAATAATTAGACAGTGGTAGTTAATAGTTATATATTTGAATTACATTTATCTTAAAAAAATAGACGACAAATATAATTTCAAGAATAATCATAATGTAAATATTATTCAAACATATAGCTATTGATGTGCAATCACTGTAATGAATTTTGCATTCAACGAATCTTCAAAAGTGAGCGGTTTGAATATATTATCATGATCAATCTCAAAGGGGACGCACCAAACCCGAATTATTCTATTAAGTTAGACGACTAACTTGAGGAAATTCAAATCGAAAATTAATAATTGTAAAGCAACCAAAAGAAAAATTGAAAGCTTTTGTCACTGTATTAGTCTTAGTCCTGTAATTTTCAACTAACGCTTGGTTCTTTGAAATTTCATCTCATATTTAGTGGATGATTTGGTCCTCGAATATTGTTTGTATTGATCTAGATTTCATTTCACAAATTAGTGGAAATATGTTGGAATTTAATTGGAAGCTTCACAAATTAGAATTTTTTTTTGGTCATAAATTGTTGAGTAATATTACTAACTTGATTTTATTAATACAACTTAGGAGTCTACCTTGATATTATCTATAAGCTTTAAGTTAATCTTTAATAATCTTGATTGGATAACCATAAAATTATGTTGTTCTATAAGTTTGATTTTTCAGTAAAATTAATTTAGAAGTCTACTATAAGGCTTAAGTAAGTCTTTAGTAATCCTCACATCATAACGATAAAATTAAATAGAAACCCGTATTACACTTTTATTAAACTGGACTACAAGCATTGAATGGTTACAAATTGATGAGGTTTGGTAAATGTTTTATTGTTGTTGTTGTTGTTGTTTTTTTTTTTTTTTTTTGGAATTTTTTTGACTTTTAGGTGAATTTTTTTTTCTGCTGAAGATGCTTTTGGTAAATTTCTTTTTTACTTATTTGGTGCAGCCTATCTGAGCTGCTTATAGTTTTTTTTTATTCTAGAAGACTATATGTGCCAGACTATTTAGTACATCTTCTGCTTATGTTTGGTACGGCTTTTTCTTATAATTTATTAGAAAGAAATAATTTAAATAAGTTGAAAAAAAAAAATTTTAATTTCTAAAATTTGGATGACGATTGATTTTGGCTTCTATTTTCAAATTACTAGTTTTTAATTTATAATAAATTGTACTAAACAACACTATTATTATTATTATTATTATTATTATTATTATTATTATTATTATTATTAAAATATTATCAAATTGATTTCTTAGATTTTGATTTGTTAACATAAAGAAGAAGCAAGAAACCAACAAATTTATTTTTAATATTTTTTTTGATTGGGCCAAATAAGAATTTTAGTGACCGTAATTACAAGTCTTTGTTTGCGGAAAAATTTGGATTGTTGAAAAGGTTAGAGGGATTCTTGTAAACGAAATTCAATTATGTGGAAAAAGAAATGCGTGACTGAGTCATAAAAAAATTGGAATTTAATTAAAAGTATCAAAAATTAAAATTTTTGTGACATGAGTCTTTCAATATTTAAAAACCGACCCCACATGCGTTTGATTTGTCACTAACTTTAATAAAAGTCTTCACAAATTTTGACTAAAAGTTTTAAGCAAGTCTTCTATAGCGATCCCGGGTTTACCCTTGTTGTATAGTGATCCGGACATGTGTCCGTGGTTGTTGGTAGTTGTTTATTATCTTGTTTACATCCTTTCTTACTTTGTATTTGAGTTATGGGATGTGTTGAGCGGGTTTGTTACAGGTTGGTTGAGTTTAGAAACCAAAACTAGTTGCCCAGATTTTTGGCCTGTACGCTCGAGCGGAGGTGTTGGCGCTCGAGCGTAGATTACATCCTTCCAGTATCTTGTTGTGCAGTGTTGTGAGCTCGAGCGTAGGGTTGGGAGCTCGAGCGGAGGCCTGGTTCTGCAAATGTGCTGAGCGAGTGCATTCGGCGCTCGAGCGGGAGGTTGGCCGCTCGAGCGGAAGTCTGTGAGTGGCCGCTCGAGCGGGGTGTTTTAAGCTCGAGCGGAAGACTGGGTTTAAGTCCCGAAATTGTGACTTTTCAAATCACTTTTTGCTTTATCTTCTCTCTCTTACTTTTCCAAAATCACCATTGTTGAGCCTCTCACTCTAGACTCTACCTTCTCTCTAGGTTTTGATCTAGTAGGAGTGATTTACTCACATTTGGCCTTTACAAAAAATTTGTTGATCGTCGAGGGCTTCTTTTTAATCTGAAAATCTCGGGTTTTGGAGCACGTTGGGTTTTGTCGTCTTCTCCTTTGGAACTCCGAATTTGAGGTAGGGATAACCTACTCCTCTCTATGGGTTTTGTCTTTAAATTTTGGTATTTTGAGATGTTGGGCTTGGTTTGGTAATTTTGTGAAAGTTTGGGGCTTTTGTGTAATTTTACAAAAGTTGGGGTTTTATTCATAATAAACCTAGATGCATGTTTGGCATAGAAAAATGGAATGATTGTTGAATCATTGATGAAAATGGGACCTAAGGGTTGAAATGGTAATTATGGAAAATGACCTAATTACATTGTTTAATTAATTGGGATAATTAATTGGTGAGAAATGAGGAAATGAAATGTTGATTGAATATCCATTTGTGCATTTATTTTCTGTTTTAGAAATAACTGCTTGGGGCTATCGGTGGGGGATAGTCGAGATTGTTGTAGACAATGTATGTTGATTAGGCAAACTGGAACTAATCAATGGAATGTGTTATGAAACTTGACAGTTGCTAGAATACATTAATTGTTTGTATTGTGTGATTGTATATAGAACCAATGTGTTTATATACGTTGTGTGTAGAGGAGGAGATAGGGGATGTACTCCGCGGTTTAGGGGAAGATAGGGGATGGACCTCTAAACCGGATAGGTATTTGGAGGAGATAGGGGATGTACTCCGTGGACAGAGCTCATATGCTTGTCTGAGAAGTGAAGATAGAGCTCATATGCTTATCTTTGTGAAGTGAAGTGTGGATACAGCTTGTATGCTTATCTGTGGATATTGTTGATATACATATCTGTTGTGAAGTGTGGATACAGCTTGTATGCTTATCTGTGGATATTGTTGATATACATATCTGTTGTAGAGTGTGGATACAGCTTGTATGCTTATCTGTGGATACTGTTGATATACATATCTGTTGAGAATGTGGATATAGCTTTTATGCTTATCTGAATGTGAGATATAGTTTTTATACATATCTGTGGAAATGATGATAGAGCTAGCATGCTTATCTGTTGAAAAAGGGAAAATGAAAATTAATTGGGACTTGTAAGTCGTTGACATAACTATGTAATTTATGTGATTGAATCAGTGGTGACCAACTATCAATTGCTAATGTTTTAGTCATTGTCCATGGTTGGTTTAGTGTATTTCTACTGGGCTGTGGCTCACCCTATATGGGAATATCATTTTCAGGTACAGGAAGCATGCCACCTCCAAGGACATAGCTGGGAGGCTTGTGGCGGGCATAGTTTTGTCGCTTTACTTTGATGTATTACATGTGATTTCAAGCCAAGGGCTTAATGTGTAAACGAGTTAGAACCCTTTGTTGTAACCAAGTGTTAACTTGGAAAGCTGTAAGCCCGTAGGGCATTTTGTTATGAGGTTAAACATGTAATACTTATGTCTTGGAATTCTAATGAATGAAAGGAATGCATGTCTTATCTGATGGGTTTGTTGTTATTATTTTGAGGGCGTTACAACTTGGTATCAGAGCGTACCGGGTTCGAATACTTTGGGTACGTGGGAAGTGATTTAGTATCACAATGGGTTTGTCTCGCTTGGTAGAGACTTAGATGTAATATCATATGCTATGTGCTTAAATGCTAACATGCTTATGTGACTATGTGGGTATGGGATTTAATTTCTAGGATGTTGATTGGATCCTTGAGTTTCTGGGAGTCTTGTTGGAAAGGCACTTGATCAATGCTGTTTCTAACCGGAACTCTAGTAACGTCTTGGGACTATCATTATCCGGAAATGAAGTTCGTAAGTGCTTATGTGTTTATGTGCTTATATGGAGTGAATTACAGTTGTCCATGCATTAGGACGTGAGTGATTAGTTTCGGCACACCTATGAATGTGCTAACGTTCTGTGTTGCCTTTATTAGGATGTCAGGACGAGGAAGAGGTGCTAGGCGTGGTAGACCTGCGAGGCAGGAAGTACCGTTACAGGGTGAGATCCCGGTAGTGCAGGAGGGAGTTGGGCAGGCCAATGTGGCCGAGCCAGTGGGTCAGCAGGCTATGGGTGCCTTGGCCAGAGAGATAGCAGGAGCTTTAGGTATTCTTAGAGCTGGGAATCAGGCAGCTGAGACAGGGCCTTCCTTCTTGAAGAGGGAGTTCTTTCGGTGTAATCCGGATGAGTTTATCGGGGATCCTAAAGAGCCGCTTAAGGCAGATGAATGGCTCGAACAGACAACGAAGACGTTTGAGATGCTTGGCATCGAGGACGGAGCACTGAAAGTGACCTTGGCATCCTTCCAGCTGAAGGGAGATGCGGGTCAATGGTGGAAATACGAGAAAGCTCGTGTTGGTGGTACTTGGGAGGCGTTTGTGAATGCTTTTCAGGAGAGGTTTTTATCAGCAGCAGCTAGGGAGAAGCTGAGGGATCAGTTTAGCCGGCTTAATCAGCAGGGCTTGTCAGTGGCCGAGTTTGAGGCTACTTTTACCAGTCTGTCCAGGTTTGCACCTGAACTGGTGGCGTCTGAGGAACGCCGTTGTTATGAGTTTGAGCGGAAGTTGAGGCGGGGCCTCAAGTTGAGAATTGGTGGGTCTTATATTCGAGAGTATAGACACCTAGTGGATGCTGCAGCTCATATGGAGCTTATGATGCAGGAGGAGGATGAGGGTCAGAGAGGCTCCAAGAGGAGCCAGGATAGTCAGAGTGATGGCAGGAGGCAGAGGGGTTCTAACCCTCAGCAGTCTCAGGGTGCAGTCTCTAGATCGACCTTTCCAGTGCCTAGTGTAGGCTCGGGGAGAGGCAGTCAGGGAGAATTCACTTGTTACAAGTGTGGCCAGCTGGGTCACAAGGTTTCTGTTTGCCCGCAGAAGGGTGGGGGTCAGAAAGCTGCTTCTTCTTCAGCTAGACCGCAGAGTCAGAGTTTGGGCAGGGGGCAGCTCTTGATTTGTTATCAGTGTGGACAACCTGGGCACATGAAGAGGTTTTGCCCACAGTTGAGTGCCACTTCGGGAGCGTCTGGTTCTAGGCAGACGCAGGGTTTTCAGCCAGCTCAGTCTGTGCAGGCCTCGAGGGCCAATCCGGGAGCTTCGTCATCCCAGTCTGTGCAGCAGTCTTTTGCTCCGAGAGGTGAGCAGGTAGACCAGGGGCCTACGGGGCGCGTGTATGCTGTTACCGCGCAGGATTTAGTACCAGCTCCATCAGTAGTGAGAGGTACTTTTCTGTTTTGCAACTCGGTTGCTAATGTGTTGATAGACACGGGTGCATCTCATTCTTTTGTATCTGCTGCATTTGCATCTGTTTTGGAATTGGAGTTAGCACAGTTAGCATCTCCTATTTGTGTGGTATCGCCTTTGGGCGGTGAGTTGATTCTGAAACAGGGTGTTAGAGGATGTGATATAGAGGTCGCCGATTATAGGCTTCCTTTTCCGTTTGTTGTCATGCCCATGAAGGGTTTTGATGTTATTTTGGGTATGGACTGGTTATCGTCATACCGGGCTGTTATTGATTGCTACCGCCAGAGGGTTACATTATGTACCTTGAGCGGGGAGTGGTTCCATTTCTTGGGAGACCGGGTTGGTAGTGTTTTGCCACCGGGGTATGATTCGCGAGGGCGAAGTGAGCTTAGTAGTCTACTGGCTAGCGTTGAGAGTGGTGAGAGTGGTGAGACCCTGGTTGTATTACCGAGGGTGGTTTGTGAGTATTCGGATGTCTTTCCCGAAGATCTTGTTAGTTTGCCACCTCACCGAGAGATAGAGTTCTCTATTGATTTAGTGCCTGGTACGGCGCCGATTTCTATGGCACCTTACCGTTTTGCTCCAGCAGAGTTGGTTGAGTTGAAAGTTCAGCTCCAGGAATTGCTAGATAAGGGCTTTGTTCGCCCTAGTGTTTCACCGTGGGGAGCACCGGCACTCTTTGTTAAAAAGAAAGATGGTGCCTTGAGATTGTGTATAGACTACCGGAAGTTGAATCGGGCTACGGTTAAGAATAAGTACCCTATGCCCCGTATAGATGATTTGTTTGACCAGTTGAAGGGTTCCCGTTGTTTCTCTAAGATAGACTTGAGATCGGGTTACCATCAGTTGAGGGTCAGGGAGGAAGATATTCCGAAGACGGCATTCCGTACGCGGTATGGCCATTATGAGTTTCTGGTGATGCCATTTGGGCTTACCAATGCACCGGCAGTCTTTATGGACTTGATGAACCGGATTTTCCGGGAGTTCTTAGACCGCTTTGTGGTTGTTTTTGTGGACGATATCCTTATATATTCGTCTTCTGAGGAGGAGCATGAGGCACACTTGAGAGTGGTGCTTGAGTTGCTTAGAGCTCATAGGCTGTATGCCAAGTTCGGGAAGTGTGAGTTCTGGCTGGGGGAAGTCAAATTCTTAGGCCACGTGGTATCCGGGGAAGGGGTGTCTGTTGATACATCCAAGGTTGAGGCAGTGCAAGATTGGGCACAGCCTAAGAGTGTGTTTGAGATCCGCAGTTTTCTGGGATTAGCTGGGTATTACCGTCGGTTTGTGAAAGATTTCTCCAGGTTAGCGTCACCGTTGACTAGACTGACTCGGAAAGGAGTCAAGTTTGTGTGGAGTGAGACTTGTGAAAAGTCGTTTCAAGAACTGAAAGTTAGATTGACCACCGCTCCGGTGTTGATTATTCCGGAGAGAGGGTTGGGTTATGCGGTTTATTGTGATGCCTCACGAGAGGGTTTGGGTTGTGTGTTGATGCAAGAGGGGAAAGTGGTAGCTTATGGCTCACGTCAGTTGAAAATACACGAGAAGAATTACCCCACACATGACCTAGAGTTAGCAGCTGTAATCTTTGCCTTGAAAATCTGGAGGCACTACCTTTATGGTGAGAGGTTCGAGGTATTCTCGGATCATAAGAGTTTGAAGTATCTGTTTACACAGAGAGACTTGAATCTGAGGCAGAGGAGATGGATGGAGTTCATCGAGGATTATGATTTTGAGTTACATTATCATCCGGGAAAGGCCAATGTTGTGGCCGATGCCCTTAGTAGGAAGACCATTAGTGATGTTGCTAGTATAGCCATCCGGGAATGGGTGATGTTGGGAGCACTTGGCGAGTTTGATTTGCTACTAGGCGAATCCGTTGAGGCTGCGGCCTTGTTTTCTGTTGTTGCGCAGCCTACACTTGTGATTAGAGTGTTAGAGGCACAGAGAGGTGACCTTGAGGTAGAATCCCTCCGAGAGAAGATCTCCAGTGGGAAAGTTGAGAAGGGTTTGACGGTGTATCCCGACCTGAGTGTGAGATACCGAGACCGTTTGTTTGTACCGGAGTCTTGCCGAGAGGAAGTACTCCGAGAGTTTCATCATTCGCGCCTTGCGGTGCATCCGGGAGGTACTAAGATGTATCAGGATTTGGGTCGCCAGTTTTGGTGGCGGGGTATGAAAAGAGATGTGGCTGTTTTCGTATCGAAATGCCTTACTTGCCAGCAGGTGAAGGCCGAGCATCAGAGGCCAGCGGGTTTGTTGCAACCCTTGCCTATTGCCGAGTGGAAGTGGGAGCATGTCACTATGGACTTCGTTGTAGGTCTTCCGAGGACTCAGCGGGGTAGTGATGCTATTTGGGTGGTTGTAGACCGGTTGACTAAGTCGGCGCACTTTATTCCTATGCGCGTGAGAGATTCGGTAGATCATCTTGCCGACTTGTATATTCGGGACGTAGTGCGATTGCACGGGGTCCCAGTGACGATTGTCTCAGATAGAGATCCTCGTTTTACTGCCAGGTTGTGGCAGAGTTTGCAGAGTGCCTTGGGCACTAAGTTGACCTTTAGTACGGCTTATCATCCTCAGACTGACGGGCAGTCCGAGCGTACTATTCAGATCCTCGAGGATATGCTTCGGGGTTGTGTCCTGGACTTCAGTGGGACGTGGGAGAGGCACTTGCCATTGGTAGAGTTTGCCTACAACAACAGTTTTCAGTCTAGCATCGGTATGGCACCGTTTGAGGCCTTGTATGGCCGACCGTGTAGGTCTCCAGTTTGTTGGGCCGAGGTGGGTGATGCACCTTTGTTGGGTCCGGAGTTGGTTAGGGAGACGACGGAGAAAGTTGAGCTTATCCGTAGGAGGCTTGTTACAGCCCAGAGTCGACAAAAGAGTTATGCCGACCGTAGGAGGAGGCCTTTGGCGTTTGAGGTAGGTGATCATGTCTTTCTGAAGATATCACCTAGACGAGGCCTGATGAGGTTTGGGAAGAGTGGGAAGTTATCCCCTCGGTTTATTGGTCCTTTTGAGATCCTTGAGAGGATTGGTGAGGTTGCTTATCGGTTAGCCTTACCGCCGCAGTTGTCCGGGGTACATGACGTGTTTCATGTGAGTATGCTTCGGAAGTATGAGCCAGATCCATCACATGTGTTGGATGCCTCGTATGAGGAGAGACCGGTTCGGGTCTTGGATAGGCGGGATCAGGTCCTGCGTGGCAAGACCATTCCTTTGGTGAAAGTCTTGTGGAAACATCACGGAGTGGAGGAAGCCACTTGGGAACGTGAGTTGGAAGTCCGAGAGAAATATCCGGACTTGTTTGTTGATATGTAATCTTGTATTTAAATTCTACATTTTGTTGAACTTAAGAGCTTTTATATATGTCTTAAGTTGTGAAACATTGAAAATGTTTTGGTTATTGGAAGTATGTTTTGGAACTTGCCTCATATGGAAGTTGAATGTAACATTATATCTGTTGAATATATTGTTGAAATTGGAAAGATAGTGCATAATGTTAATGCATGTTGAAAGTACATATGTTGTTTACATATTGTGATATGTCTCTTGTTAAAGGGATGGGATGACCGGTAATGGGTCGAATTGTTGAATGTTAAAATGTAACATTGTTTAAAATGGAGGAAAACTTGTTTTGAAAACTTGTGCTTAATTTCGGGGACGAAATTCTTTAAGGGGGGGAGGTTATAGCGATCCCGGGTTTACCCTTGTTGTATAGTGATCCGGACATGTGTCCGTGGTTGTTGGTAGTTGTTTATTATCTTGTTTACATCCTTTCTTACTTTGTATTTGAGTTATGGGATGTGTTGAGCGGGTTTGTTACAGGTTGGTTGAGTTTAGAAACCAAAACTAGTTGCCCAGATTTTTGGCCTGTACGCTCGAGCGGAGGTGTTGGCGCTCGAGCGTAGATTACATCCTTCCAGTATCTTGTTGTGCAGTGTTGTGAGCTCGAGCGTAGGGTTGGGAGCTCGAGCGGAGGCCTGGTTCTGCAAATGTGCTGAGCGAGTGCATTCGGCGCTCGAGCGGGAGGTTGGCCGCTCGAGCGGAAGTCTGTGAGTGGCCGCTCGAGCGGGGTGTTTTAAGCTCGAGCGGAAGACTGGGTTTAAGTCCCGAAATTGTGACTTTTCAAATCACTTTTTGCTTTATCTTCTCTCTCTTACTTTTCCAAAATCACCATTGTTGAGCCTCTCACTCTAGACTCTACCTTCTCTCTAGGTTTTGATCTAGTAGGAGTGATTTACTCACATTTGGCCTTTACAAAAAATTTGTTGATCGTCGAGGGCTTCTTTTTAATCTGAAAATCTCGGGTTTTGGAGCACGTTGGGTTTTGTCGTCTTCTCCTTTGGAACTCCGAATTTGAGGTAGGGATAACCTACTCCTCTCTATGGGTTTTGTCTTTAAATTTTGGTATTTTGAGATGTTGGGCTTGGTTTGGTAATTTTGTGAAAGTTTGGGGCTTTTGTGTAATTTTACAAAAGTTGGGGTTTTATTCATAATAAACCTAGATGCATGTTTGGCATAGAAAAATGGAATGATTGTTGAATCATTGATGAAAATGGGACCTAAGGGTTGAAATGGTAATTATGGAAAATGACCTAATTACATTGTTTAATTAATTGGGATAATTAATTGGTGAGAAATGAGGAAATGAAATGTTGATTGAATATCCATTTGTGCATTTATTTTCTGTTTTAGAAATAACTGCTTGGGGCTATCGGTGGGGGATAGTCGAGATTGTTGTAGACAATGTATGTTGATTAGGCAAACTGGAACTAATCAATGGAATGTGTTATGAAACTTGACAGTTGCTAGAATACATTAATTGTTTGTATTGTGTGATTGTATATAGAACCAATGTGTTTATATACGTTGTGTGTAGAGGAGGAGATAGGGGATGTACTCCGCGGTTTAGGGGAAGATAGGGGATGGACCTCTAAACCGGATAGGTATTTGGAGGAGATAGGGGATGTACTCCGTGGACAGAGCTCATATGCTTGTCTGAGAAGTGAAGATAGAGCTCATATGCTTATCTTTGTGAAGTGAAGTGTGGATACAGCTTGTATGCTTATCTGTGGATATTGTTGATATACATATCTGTTGTGAAGTGTGGATACAGCTTGTATGCTTATCTGTGGATATTGTTGATATACATATCTGTTGTAGAGTGTGGATACAGCTTGTATGCTTATCTGTGGATACTGTTGATATACATATCTGTTGAGAATGTGGATATAGCTTTTATGCTTATCTGAATGTGAGATATAGTTTTTATACATATCTGTGGAAATGATGATAGAGCTAGCATGCTTATCTGTTGAAAAAGGGAAAATGAAAATTAATTGGGACTTGTAAGTCGTTGACATAACTATGTAATTTATGTGATTGAATCAGTGGTGACCAACTATCAATTGCTAATGTTTTAGTCATTGTCCATGGTTGGTTTAGTGTATTTCTACTGGGCTGTGGCTCACCCTATATGGGAATATCATTTTCAGGTACAGGAAGCATGCCACCTCCAAGGACATAGCTGGGAGGCTTGTGGCGGGCATAGTTTTGTCGCTTTACTTTGATGTATTACATGTGATTTCAAGCCAAGGGCTTAATGTGTAAACGAGTTAGAACCCTTTGTTGTAACCAAGTGTTAACTTGGAAAGCTGTAAGCCCGTAGGGCATTTTGTTATGAGGTTAAACATGTAATACTTATGTCTTGGAATTCTAATGAATGAAAGGAATGCATGTCTTATCTGATGGGTTTGTTGTTATTATTTTGAGGGCGTTACATCTTCTTTCATCTTAACTTGACATCTTCAATGATAATAAAGTTATGCATCTAAAATTTTTATATAGATTTTTTTTAATGTGTAATTTAAATTTAATTTTTATATTGTAGGGGAATGAATTGAAATAAAAATTACGTTTTTTAGTTATTTTTTTTATGACATTCAGCCTTATTAAATTGCTATATATCTGTAACGCCCCAAAATATTCCAACATTCATGAAAGAACAATAGCAACTCTCCAACCTTTACATCATTAATCGACAAGGTTTGTACAAAATAGTCCCACATGCGAATTATACATTCAATGATATCAAATACATGAATCTATAGCATGTAGAACATCAAGTCCCAAAAATAATTAAAATGCCCTTAAGGGCTTACATATTCCAAGGCTGAAACTTGGTTACACAAAATATGGTTTCACGAACCCATACATTTATAGCTCTTGGCTAGCAAAATAAACCACAACAAAATAAGAGTTGTTTACTCTCCACAAAATATGTCCATGCCCTTAACTCAGCGAGATCACCACATCTTTTCCTGCACGAAAATCCCATAGGGGTGAGCTTAAAGCCCAGTAGAGAATTCTTAATAAAGTATATACATTTTATACAAGTCCAAAGAAATGAAATGCGTATGTCATGCTATGCTCTTTTGAAAAAAAATAACATTCTTCTCATCTTTTGAAAACCATCATGTTCAATGATATTATGATATCTTCAACAAATTTAAAGTTTATCAATTTAATACAAGGAGCGGTAAATACGACTCAGGTAATCCCTAGATTGGTGTCTGCAAGTAGGCATAACTAGCACTACAAAAAACCTTACTTTACCGGTTGCTAACCGGAAGGGAAGTAGTACCTCCTCCGCGCGTGTTTTCGTTCTTTCACCCTGGACACTCAGGCTAACTTAATCAATTC
Source organism: Camellia sinensis (assembly GCF_055761805.1). NCBI lineage: Eukaryota > Viridiplantae > Streptophyta > Magnoliopsida > Ericales > Theaceae > Camellia > Camellia sinensis. The sequence goes on from NC_138972.1 coordinate 71,843,335, forward strand.
CATCTACACCTTCTATCCGAACTTACCAACGTATTTACCCCAAAACATTTCAATAAATTTCATTTCTCAACATTTCTTTCTCAATGCAAGTTTCAAATACCAAATTCAATGTTTAAAATTAGTAAGGTATTTAAGGTGTTCATGCAACAAATATCCATGCAATGAAATGATCAATCGAGTAATGAGGTGTTTATCCATACGATGCATCGTCCTACCATTCACAAACTTTCTCACAAACTCTCCGTTTGTGATCACAATTTCCACTTTTCTTTCCAATACATTTCCATATATATAACATATGTATTTATATAGCTATCAAAATGTAGCAACAATCCTACGTCTCATGTATTCTCAACCTTTTGTTATTTCATGATTATGTACATATATACTTAAACAATAGATTCCAAAGAAAACCCACTAATTCACATATACTAAGAAAATTGACATTTTGCATCCAATATCATGAAATTTCCACTTGAACATTTATTTAACACAAATAAATCCATAGTTCCTCAACATCCACCAAAATCCCCAAATTTCTAGGTTTTTCACCCAAACGATGGATTTCTTTATTTCTTGGTATAATCTCACCAAAACATCATTCTCAAATCAATGTGATTCAACTTCTTAAGAACATCTTTTGAAGAGAGCAAGAGATAAACCGCTTTTTCAAAATCACTAATTTCTTGAGCCAAAAACAAATTTTTTAAATCAAACAACGAGGAAAATCCCGAAATTGACCAAAGCTTGCAAAAATATATATATAACTCCAAGAAAAATCCCTACCTCAAGTTTGAAGGAAATTGAGAAAAAGGCCCCAAGATCAACGGTGATGAAACCTGATCTTCACTGTACACAATGAAGCTCTAGCTTAGCTCTCCAACTTTAATCAAGGAACTAACGTCAAAATGTTTATGGATTTGGAGAAATCAAAGATTGAGTGGGTGTTGATGTAGGAAATATAGAGAGAAGGAAGAGAAAAGGCTTTTTAGAGAGAGTGACATGCAAACAATGAGATACACACAGCCCAAGGAAAGAAGAAAAGCTTAATTTCGGACTCAGCCCGTCCCGCATGTGTGTAGACACCCCATTTTTGACCGTCCGTAAGACTTGGATGTCATCGTTTGAACACTCGATGATCATCCATGCTCGTATTCATTTTGAGTTCCCGAAGGCCTCGGCTACGCGTCTTGCCTTATGATCTCTCAACTTGTCTGTTTTGTGCTTGGTTGTGGACCAAACACTTATGGTTTAGCTTTTGAGGGAAGGGGGTGGCTTGTTGGCTATCCCACACCCCATCGGCTATGGCATGATGCCATCAGCCTTGTTTCCTTGCCATCAACCATAAATGTTGGCCGGTCGGCACTTTTGTTGGTCGGTCGACACTTATTTTGGTCGATCGGCCATATTCTCTGGCCGAGGCCTTTTCTTTGCCTTTTTTAGGCATTGTGCATGCCAGCTGTGCCAGCTGGTGAGCACAGACTCTCCCCTCCATACACGTGTATGGAGGGATTTGAACCAAAGCTTAACTTCTCTAAGAAGCTTTGAATTTGATTTCCTATAAGAGGGGAGCCTCCCCTCCCTTTTCAGAGGTTCAGCAAAATAGATACAGAGTTCATATATCCCTCTCTTTCTATCTCTCTCTCTCTCTCTCTCTCGCTCTCTCCCTATATTTGTGTGTGTGTTGGTGCCTTAAAGTGTGTTTTTGTTCATACTTTTGCACTAGAGCACCTAGTAGAATACCTTCTTTTGGTTGCTGAGGCACTAGGAAGTTGGTTTAAGAGTTCTTGGGTTGGTTTTGATCCAAGGGAGTGGCTGGACTTGTGTTCTTGAAGGTGTTCTTCAAGGGTGAACAACTAACCTTTTGTTTCCTCATTTTGGCTTAAGCTTTTAGACCTATTTGCATACTGTTTCAAGCTTAACTATAAACTAAAAAAAGTTCTATTTTTATATGCTTAAGATGATTGTTTAAGGTCTCTTTTGGGTTGGGGGTTGTCTACTCCCTCTTAGGCCTTGTTTGGCATTATTTTGGGTCATCCTTTTTGGCCTTTGTTCTTACTTTGGCTTGACCTTTCTACCATTGAAATCCAGAGGATTTTCAGTGGTGGAAAGGTGGTTTTAGAGTCTTGTATAGGAGAGGGACACCCCTCTCTCCTTGTGTCTCATTTGCTTGCATTATTGGCTCATAATGGTAGCATGATTGCTTAGCATGTTTTGACTTTATTTCAGCATGTATTAGGCCTTATTTTGCCATGTTATCCCTCTGTTTTAAGTTGGTTTAATGGTCTCTTGCATGCATCATGCACTTGTCTTGCAATCCTCTCATTTGCCTTAACATGTATCATGCATTTGGACCATCATGCTTGCATATTTTGGCTCAACTCAAAGGAACTTCTAGTCATGTTTTATCATGTTTAAGCTCTGTTTGGTGTTGTCTTGGTCATGCATACATTGTTTTGTATAGCCTTTGTTCATTCTAGCTTGTAAGCTTTGTGCCTTGAGTCTATTAGCATGTATTACTTGAAGTATTTTTGTGATTTGGCATCATGTGAAATGTGATTTCAGTCCATGTTTCATGGTCATACACTTGCATTTATCACCTATTCCATGCTTTGGGTAGTTTGTGTTTTATGCCTTAAGAATAGGTCATTGTGCATGCCACCATGCTTAGGCCTTTGGGATGCCATCTAAGTGGATTTTTTGGGCTTATTTTGACATGCCATAACTCTGTTTTTCATTGGCTAAGTCATGCCATATTTGGTTGTAATAGGTGTAGTGTAACACCCTTTTATTGGCCTTACTTGCCTCATGCCTTATGCCTTTCATGTTGACTTGTTTTGGCTTTGGTCCATGCATGTTTTAGACTCCTTTTAGCATGGTTTAGGACTGTTTTCAGTCACCTTGGCCCTTTGGGGCTTGGTTGATATGGCCTTAGTACAAGCACCTTGTCTAGCCTTAAGCTTTGAGCTTCCTTGCATGCTTTACTTGACTTGTTTGAGTGGTTTGGCACCACTCCTTGCATGATTTCAGAGCTTACCTTGTTGCCACATTATCATGTTTGTCACTTCTTGCTAATGTTTGAGGATTGTACATTGTTGCCTAGTTCTTAGGCCATTTGGCATGCATGCTCATTTTGCATTTCATTCCACCATTTCTTGGCACTTTGGCCACTGTTTTGGTATGGCTGAGGCCTATCCATTTTCAGTATAAATCCATGGATCATGCGGTTTGTGTATTGTTGTATGCTTATCGCATTGCATGTTGTTGCATACTTATTGTTGGTATCATTGTTGCATGCCTATCACATTGTATGTTTGCATATCTAGGTTGCATAGTCGTATTGCATACTTATTGTATATTATGTTGTTCACATGTTAGGTTGCATTGCATTGCATTTGTCATGCTCACGTTACATTGCCTTGCATTTCCATGTTGCATTGTACTTGGTTGCATGCATTGCATTGTGTTTGGTTTGGGGTGTCAAACCAAACATGAGGACCAAGGGACGTTTCGAAGTTGAAGTGACGAAACGTGCCTCAATCCTCGGTCGCCGACACTCTTGATCAAGCATGATAGAGTTCTAGGCATTCATATGTTTTTGTTGCATTTATTCCACATTGATTTGCACACTTGGCTCCTTTGGCCATCTTGCATTGAAATGCGCGATTGATGGTCCGAGGGTCGAGAACCATACTCCTTTGAGTTCATGACATGATGGGAAGGGTGGTTGTGCACATATTGCTTTGAAAATGCATTGCCATGCTCTGTTTGTCCTCTGTTGCAGCAAAACAGCATTCTGCAGAAAGATATGGTCGGCCGGCCATCTTCAGTGCCGATCGACTAAAAATTGTTGGCCGAGATCCTCACAAATGGTCGATAACCAATTTCACATGGCCGATGTTCCTATATTTTGGCCGGTGACATCCTACAGTGCTCAGGAAGTGGTTCGGAAGCATCCTTGGGACTTGTGCAATTTTCAGAGGTGTAAAACAGTGCAAACAGAGGCAACATGTGGCATGGCAACGGGTTTTCGAGCAAGGCGATCGAGCATGCATCATTCAATCATTCCGAGGCGGAGCTGCGGTAGCCTCTTTAGTTTCATAGCTTAATTAATTTGTTTAAATTAGTTAAGGGTTTGGTAATATTTAATTAGCTAGGGCAGTTGATTATTTATTCGGTTTGTATTATTTATTCGGACCCTCCGTCGAGAGGGCGAATTTCGTAATAAGTGTGCGTGAGCGTGTGAATGTCTTCCAACCTCACGTGTTTCTCCCTTTTACTTAATTGCTTTCGATGGTTAGTCTTAGGGCATGTTTCGATTAGCATCCTTATGCTTGCATGTTTCCATCATTCATCCGTATTGCATGCACCGGACTCAGCGCATCATACTAACTGCATTGTATTTCAATTCCTACTTGAATACATGATTATCAAGTTGCATCTCATATGCCATCTTAGAATAGCCGAGCCTATTTCTAGTTGCACTTTGCATGTGTTGCATTAGCCATCTAAACATAGTTAGGATCATGCATTGATTTCTAACTGGTTACTGTTTTGGCTCGGAGTACTAGGTAAGCGTTTATGCTTTAGCATCCCTGCATGTGTGAGTGTTGCCTGGATAGCATGCTTGCCATGAGGCTATTTGCTTATGTGATATAACTGCCTGAATGCCTATGGGTGAAGGTTGGATTACTTGAATTGGAACAATTCATCGAAATGTGAGTTTTAAGCCCACTTGAGGTGGCAAAATCATGTTTTCTAAGTCCACTTGAGGGTGGCAAATCCACGTCTTAGCCTACTTGCGAGTAGCACATTCAAACCATTTTCAAACAAACATGAGATGTTTTGTTCCAATTTAGGCGATCTAGTCTATACTTGTGTGTTGTGCGCATCACATAGTAAATTCTAGCTAATAACCGGAATAAGAACGCATATGTTTTCAAAAACAAGCTATCATGTTTAGTAGTGGCTGATCTTTGATCGGGCGAGCGGGGGTGCTCATTACATGACCTTCCCCAATCGTACCCAAGTTCCCGAGCTGAGGCAACTTTGGTGATGACGGATACGTGGCCTTAAGCACGAGTCAGGGTTTCCTAAATTCCTCCCAAAATAAAATATTTAGGTGGCGACTCTGTATCTGGCAAAGCAGTCCATGTTTGACACTTCTTTACAAAAAATTAGTTTTCCAAAACGATTTGTCGGATTTAGACTCTTTGGTGATTTATCAATCTCACATCGCACATTGTGGGATCAGATTAAGAACCGTGACATTTGAGTCTGAACTGTAGCATGAGGCCCTCGGGGCGCATCTACAATGTGCGGTACTTGCCCCCGTACGTGCAGAGCGTGTTTCTTGCACGTGTGGCACTAATCCCTGTATGTGTGACACTCTTCCGCACCTCCCATTCACACTTGCCTTTTAAGCAGAATGCAACCCAAAATTTTTCCTATTTCCCGCACGTGCGGCCTTGGTCCTTCAGTCCCGAATTTCCTCGGCTTGATTCCAGACACTCTGAGCTCGACCATGAACTCTTCGAAACAAGTGAAATCAAACCCGAAATATACATGGACTAGAATTTTGAGAAAAACCTTTGAATGCAACAAACCCAAAGAAAACAAGGTTCCAAGTCAAACCGACATTCCAACAAAATAAACCCAAGGTTAAATGAAGGAAAAAATAGAACGAGTAGTGCACCCGGTCATCACAATATCTTTCCATTCATCTGATATTAATGAGACATGGTATTATAATTAACTTACGTGTCGAATGGATCAGAGAAGGTAGGGTTCCCCTACAAACCATTCGAGTTAAAATTGATTATTGTTTCTATACAGTTCAAACTATCTATGGAGTATTAAGTATCAAATTTTGAATATTTATAGAAGAGAAATAAGAAACCTTTTCTTGTCTTTTCTTTCTACCACAGTAATGGAATAAACAACTAAAAAACTTGTTCATTTTTTTCTCTTCAATTTCTATAGGGTTGAATGAAAATTCTAATGAAAAAAAACTTTGATAACGAGGTGGAAAGCTTATCTATTGATGATGAGCTCTGCAGCGATAAAGAAAAAAAAAAATTGAAACTTATGAGGAGGTTGGTAATGGTGTTCCCCATTGTAACATTAGGACACAATTAGAAGTGAAATGTTCAAAATAAGTTTTTTGGTGAAAGGGTAGACGTTTGACAAGAAAAATATAGGTCATATGTCAATTTTTGTCAATTTCATTAATGTCAATGGATGAAAACTTAACTTAACGTTTAAAAATCTGCGTGTTACAATTGAAAGTGAATGAACTAGGTGCAAATGTATTGTGTATGCCGCGGAAATTATTACATAAGGCTAGATATTAGAAGAACCTTGAATATACAAGGTTGACATGAAATTTGGAAGGATTGCAAGCTTGTCAGTAAAGTTATGTTTTTACTCTTAGTTTGACTTTTTCTTTACCTTTTACTCATCCAGTTATTTCAAAAATTCTTTAACTACTTGTTCTACATTAATAATTAACCCTCCACTAAAACTATTTGATGAGTCTTTTGTGATTCTGATTACAAGTCCCCTAGCCCAATACTCACTGGTCATATATACATAATAAAATTTAAGGGTTTCAGGCCATAAATTCATTTATGAATCTTTTAGGTCATTAGGACCAATTTCTAATTTGTTAAAATCAACTTATCTATCTATCTGTTAAAATCAACCTATCTTTTGAAATCAACCTATTTGCTTATCTGTTGAAATTCACCAAACTAACTATCTGTTAGAAAGGTGACACATGTCATCCATTCAACAACCTATCTGTTGAATATCACACATTTCTCTACCTTACCACTACCATCTACTACAGTGATCACCGGTGCCAGTTGCCGACGACAGCAACTTTTCCGACCAATTTTGTAACGCCCCGAAAATATTCCAGCGTGAACTACCCACATTAATAAACATTCACTAGAACAATGACAATAATCCTCCAATTTCATATCTTTAATAAATAAGTTTAATACAAAAGTTCTACCTACGGCATACACTCACAACATAAATGAATACATGAATCTACAGCACGTGAAACATCTAATCTCCAAAAAACAAATAAATGCCCTTAAGGGATTACATCTTCCAAGGCAATAGCCCGGTTACACAAAATGGTCTCTCGGACCCATACACATTAGCCCTTGCCTAACATGGCACCAACAACATCTTTCATATATAGTAAAGAAATTCTCCACCAACATTTATGTGCATAGTTGTGTAAATAAACATTTCTCATTCTCTTGCCTAACATGGCACCAACAACACAAATAAAGACATGCATATATAGTTGTATATATATGTATAATCTCAGCATAGGTCCTCAACCCTTTTCTTTTAAGAAATCCCCAAATTTCTAGGGTTTTTACCAAAAATTCAAATACTTCCTCATCTCCATTTTGAAACCACACACATACATCAATCTTTACTCATACGGCTCAACATTTTCACAAAATCTTTTAAAAGAGATTAGGACGAGTTTTCCTTCAAATAAAATCAACAACTTCTTGAGCCATAGAACCCATTTTCAAAATACAAGGAGGAGTTCACAAAATCAACTAAAACTTACATAAACACACATATAACTCAAAGGAAAAACCCTACCTCAAGCTTGTTGATGAAAGATGAGATGAAACCCTAAACTTTGAAGATGTTGATGTAGATCTACACCACTCCAAGGTAGTTCTAAAGATGTATTACAATGTTGATGAAGACAACATGGATAAATCTTTGATGGATGATGAAGGATCAAGAGTTTAACTCTTGTTTTGGGGTAGAGATATAGAGAGAAGGGAGAGAGATATATTTTAGAGAGAGAGAGAGGTGATGAAAATGATATCTAAACAGCCCCCAAAAGAAAATAAAAACAGAGCCTCGGATTTAGGCTCTCCCGCACGTGCGGAGCCTATTCCCGCCCATGTGGGGTGTGCCTCCCGCACGAGCGGCACCTCCCCGCACCTCCTCACGCACGTGCATTTTTAGCAGTATGCACTGCCCAGCCTCTCCTGCTTCCCGCACGTGCGGCTTGGCCTCCCGCACATGCAGCCCAACCCCGAACGTGTGGCCCTGACCCAGCAGCCCAGAAAAATCCCGATTTAACTCCCGGGCACTCCGAACCCAACTGAGCACTACCCGGAACAGGTGAAATTCCACACCGAACAAGACAAGAGTAAGGACTAAATTTTGAGAATTATTTCTGGATGTTTCAAACCCAAAGAGAGTGAGAAGAGAATGGAATGAAAATGAAAGAAAAAGAAAGAAAACAAGACCCGGTCATTACAACCTCCCCACCTTAGGAAATTTCGTCCTCGAAATTTGAACAAACTCCCCAAAATGACTCACCAAGCAAGAGCATTCCAACAACATAACCTTTCTTAACAACGTTATCGAGTTGCAACATTTATATTAATCAACATTTTTTACCCTTTTTATCATCATTTTGATCAAAACAACAATTGTTTATACAAGGCATATGAAATAAAACATCTATAGCAAAACATCGTTCCTTCACTATCTCGCACTTAGATTAACAACACATATATTACACGTGATCAACAACCTTACACTTTTTCTTTTCAACACGAGGAATCATTACAATTTAAACAAACATCTAAGCAGACTCAGACAAATCTGGATACTTGGAGCGGACTTCCGCCTCCCTTTCCCACGTATCCTCCTCCACTCCATGGTGTCTCTACAACACCTTCACTAACGGTATGGTTTTGCCTCGTAGCACTTGTTCTTGGGTATCTAAGATTCGAACCGGTCGTTCCTTGTAAGAGGCGTCCTCATCTACCTCCAAATCAACCCAATCTAACATATGAGAAGGGTCGGGTTCATACTTCCTAAGCATAGACACGTAAAGATCTTTTGAAGTATGCTATTCATCCAATTACTTAATCCTATATAAGTCTTATAAGCTTGTTAATTTGAATTGTGGACAAATATTTGTTATGCCATATGGTTGGGAACAATTGAAATGGGCCAAAGGCCGTCAGATATAAATGAAATGGGCCAAAGGCTGTCAGATGTGAATGAAATGGGCCAAAGGTCATCGGATGTGAATGAAATGGGCCAAAGGCCGTCGGATGTGAATGAAATGGGCCAAAGGCCATTGGACTTGAATGATTGGGTCAAAGGCCGTTGTATACGATTGATTGGGCCAAAGGCAATTGGATACAAATAAGTGGGCCAAAGGCCGTTTGACATGAATGATAGTCTGACATGAATGATTGGGCCAAAGGCCGTTTGACATAAACGATAGGGCCAAAGGCCGTTGGATGCAAATGATTGGGCCAGAGGCCATTTGACATGAATGAAATGGGCCAGAGGCCGTTCAATATGTTCGGGCTTAAAGCCGTCTAATGTACTAGATAAAACCAAAGATGGGCCGAAGGCCGTTTGATAATTGTATATCTATTTCGAACTTCATTCATGTATTCTCTTTATTTGATATTATTCACTAGGCTTTCGCTCACTCTCATTCAGCTGTCTGTAGGTGAGCCAAGAAATGTCCAAACCCAGCCTCAGTGAAGTATGCGAGAAATAGTCGAGGTTTTGAAGAGTTAACTCAAACGTCTCACGTACGAGACTCGTTTCGCCCTTTTGTTCTTTTGTTATAATTTTGCTACATTGACGAAAACATTGGATCACTTTTGTATATAAACTTTGGGATTGACTGACTTAGACTCGAATGATCCTGTATGTATAGAACTTTGGGTTACTTTCCTTTGATATGAGTTATTAAGCAATGTATGTGAAATGTTATGATGTGCTATGTAAGCACGGCTCTATGGACAAAATTTTTGATTGCTTCCGTTTGGCCTCTTAACTCTGATGGAGTATATTTTATTTGGTTTGAGGCCGTAGGTAATCCCTTGATTACTGGCCGGTGATGACCATAATCCATAGGGGCGGGTTCGGGTCATGACACCATACAAGGTCAGTCATACAAGGCCTCAAACGATGCCAAGGAAGACCTCCCAACCAACCCAGGAAACACAACACCAACTTCCGGCCACAACCAAATTTGGAATACTACCTTAACTTTAGGAACACCAAGGATACCGGATTAGTCAAGAACACAAGGAAAGGGTCACAGACTTCCCTTCGAGTCACACCACTAACTGGGTCTATGAGACAAGAACAACAAACAACCACAGCAACCACATGCACGCCTCGGGTATCCACCACCACTAGCCCAAACACTTTCCACGCTTAGCACTCCAACAAGGTGGGAACTAGATTTTCACCACAATATCCTTGGTTACCTCATTTAAGGAAAAGGTTACAACAAAACCCGACTCAAGACAAGACTCCGGTCTAACAAGTTCTTACAACGCTCAACAATTCATATAACTACACGTACAAAACTCAAGATTTAGAAATACAATTAAAGTGGTTACACAATCACAACCATAAAAGTACAATAATTAACAATTCAATCCCATAAGAAAATTTCATCATTTTCTCAATTCTTGGTAAAAAGTATTTTCTTTACATGCAAAACATTTTTTTCAAAGGTATTCCACACTCACACCGGTCACACGTCAAAAATGCATTTTCTTCCTTTCAAGCAAAAATCCAAAATTCGTTCATTTTAATTTCCACTCCACCATAATAACTGGCGGATCTCTGCCGTTAACCAACAATATCCATCACCTACATGGTGATGCCACAACTGTAACAACATAACATAGCATTTCCATAATATTAATTAACGGAATATAACAATTATACTATTCCATTTGGCCAATAACATTATTACTACCACGCAAGTTATTATTTACACAAGATAACAACATGATCACGTAAATTAGTTAAAATAAGGATTGTTCTTGTCGTCTTGAAAGAATTTTTTTTTTTTTAAAAGGAATTCGTGTTACTAACTTCGAGTAAAAGCAATTTATTTTGTAATTATTTTCCTAGAAGAAGTTTTAAAATCTCACCCCAAGGGTTTTAGTTGAAATAGAAATGCCATGTAAGTTTTCAAAAATCAACAATCATTTGTCAATTTATCTTCCCAACAAACAACCAGTGAATCCCAACCATCACCCAATCACATCCATCATACCTACGCTGACTTCCAGAATGCAACAATTACATTTTCATAACAACAACAATTAGAAATAACATGGTACCAAAAGAAACAGTGTAACGCATACAACTTTCCAAATTCCAAAACTTCCATACCAACACAAACATTAACCAAAAAGGACTAACTACGCCCGAAGACCTATGAGTATTCCTACTCAAGGAGCTAACACTCCACCCCGATTCACGGGCTTCAAAACTTACACAGAGATGCGCACACCGATAACCACACATAAATGCAAGGCCCAACACCCTAGGCACAACCCACGGCACCACGCCGTCTTCTAGCCAAAATGTACTAATTTTCCCAAAAGCTCAAATTTACAACCCACATCTAAACCATCCTATAATGACTATTTGTCACCCACCTTGATACCACTCAACTTAACTAATTACCCGAGAGTTTCCACTCCCGGCCTTCAAACACCTACATACCATTCCCAAAGGAATTCTATTCCCACGCCTAGATGGCCAACACACTCTTATACCCAACACAAGACCGAGTAGATCAACGGCGATCACACGATCCGGGTTACCCAAGACAATTCTTACCAATGGTATACTCGTTACCTAGAAACACCAACCATTCATTACTCCCTCAAGACGCGAATCTCACACTCCCTAGACATTTCCATATCACTTCCACCAGTCTTCACAAAACTCTAAGGTCTCACATTTCCTCAAACTTAACACAATAAAGCTTTTAAAAATTTTGGCCCTCATCCTAACACTGCGTTTGTCACAAGAATTCCTCAGACTTCCCAATCCCCATCAACAATTTCTAAACTAATCAAGAATTAAAGGCCATCACAAAATTCAACAGTTGATATACAATAATACTAGGATTACCAATTCCATTTACACATACATAACAAGGAATTCAAGTTTCATTAGCAAGCCCTAACATGTGAGGGTAACAAACAACAATACATACACAACACGTAACTACGGTGCCTTAGCATCCTACAACACACTGATCAATCACAAAAGTTTCACAATTTATAACATAGATCTCTAAAACAAAAGTCCATCTCAAGGGTGATACTACTGTGCTGGTTTAAAGGTCGACCCTCGTGAAGCTTCCAGAGCTTGGCCTCTTCGGGTCTGATACCGATAACGTCCCCACTGGACTAATGGGACAAGTCTGACTAGATTCTGAAACACCGGAAGGGTCTACACATAAAGGGCAAAAACGTCTAGCATGGCTCCGCTGACCAAAATCAAAACAAACAACCACCTCCCAACTCTGAACCCGATTTGGAGCCTGAACCTCACGGGATTCCCTAACGGACGAGCTCGAAACCCCTGATGAAAACAAGGACCGAGTCTGTGAGTGAGCATGCGCTCGCCTCCATCTCTTGCTAAGTCTAGTGTGCTTACGAACTGTAGGAGTTACCGAAGTGGCATCCTCCCTAACTCGACCAACACTACTAACCACGACCTCTGCATGGGCCGCTGCCTCAACTAGATCAAAATAATTCTTTCACTTAGATCTAACCACCTTCTCCCGGATATCATCACGCAACCGCCTCTCAAACTCATAACAACGGTGTTCCTCTGTTGTCACCAATTCTGGAGCAAATCTCAACAAACTAGTAAACCTCATCTCAAACTGAGTCAAAGGAGTAACATCCTGATGTAACTCAACAAACTATTCCCCTAACCTTTCCCGAGCTGAAAGAGGGAAATACTTGGCCAAGAAGGCCTCGGTAAACGCAATCCACGTAGCACCTACGGTACCCTTCACACACTTCCACCAATAACCCACATTCCCTTTTAATTGGAAGGTCGCCAAAGAAATCATCAACCCCTCATCCTCGACTTTGAGCATGTCAAGAGTCTTGGTAATCTGTTCCAACCAACTCTCCACCTTTAGCGGTCTTGCCTCTCCCAAAAACTTTGGTGGATTGGAGCGAAGAAACTCTTTGGTAAGTTTGAGGGTACACCTGTTGTCCCTCTCATTGCGAGCTAGAGCATCTTGCACCGCTCTCACGACCTCGCGTGCGACTTCCTCGCCGACAGCCGATGCTGTAACGATAGGTGCTCGGGGAACCACCATGCCCCTACCGACATTCCTATCACTCATCCGTCCTCTATTTCCTCGTGTAGACATCCTAAAAAATTCAAAAACAAAATCAACTAAGTGCACAACGCAACAGCCTCCCCAAGGCACACACTCTCACCACCACGACTTTGAACGCTTCCCGACATCCTAATTAAGGAACAAGATAGATAAATTAACACATAATTCCAAATATGTTCGCAACAGTCCTCACAAGTAAAACTATAACAATTATATACATTCTAACACAAACAATTCAATCCACTCCACATAAGCACGTAGTCATATAAGCACATACGAATTATCCTTTAGTGATGAGATTCGTTCCATGAGAAACCAAGAATTCTTAGTAGAAGAAGTATTGATCAGGTACCCTTCTAATAAGACCTTAAGGAATCTAATAGGCGCAAATAACATCCCAAAAGTCTAATCTCATACCCACATAATCACATAAACATGCTATCACATAATCACATAGACAAAACATTTCCTAATCATACGAAATGAACCAATTGTGGTATAGCAACCACTTCCCGCGAGCCCCAAGTATTAAAACCCAGTAGCTCTGATACCAAGTTGTAACGCCCCGAAAATATTCCAACATGAACTACCCACATTAATAAACATTCACTAGAACAATGACAATAATTCTCCCATTTCATATCTTTAATAAATAAGTTTAATACAAAAGTTCTACCTGCGGCATACACTCACAACATAAATGAATACATGAATCTACAGCACGTGGAACATCTAATCTCAAAAAAATAAATAAATGCCCTTAAGGGCTTACATCTTCCAAGGCAATAGCCCGGTTGCACAAAATGGTCTCTCGGACCCATACACATTAGCCCTTGGCTTTACAAAATCCACAACAAAATAAAAGAGCTATTTACTCTTCACAAGAATATCCACACCCTCAGTTCGGCGGGATCACCACATTTTTACCTGCACCAAAATCCCATAGGGGTGAGTATAAAGCCCAGTAGAGATATCCTTAACAAAGTATATGTATTTATGTAAGATATCCAATATAAATGCAAATGCAAATGCAAATGCCATACAATGCCATTTCAAAATTTTCACATGCCATGCTTTTCTTGAAAATCACCATGTTTCATCAACACATTTACAATCTCATCAATTTCCAAACTTCCAATTTTTTTTTCTTTTTTTTAATCACAAGGGGTGGTAAATATGACACTGGTAATCCCTAGGCTGGTGTCTGCAAGTAGACTCTGCGAGTACTACCAAACTGTCATTTTTACTGGTATTAACCGGAAAGCTCGACACCTATTCGCGTGGTTTTCTGGTCTTTCACCATGGACACTCAGGTCAACTTATCAAATTCATCTATGCCCCCTAACCGGACTTACCACCGTATTTACCCCATAACACAACTCATAGTTCTCATTACAACATCATTTTGTTTCATGAAATAAATATCTTCAATCGAAAGTTACAATGCAAAAGCAATAATTGAATGAATATGCAATGTCATGATCTTTCCATATTTTCAGTCACAATGACTCATTCTCAATGAAGTTTCAAGTTTCTTTTCAAAACAATTTCCATGATATGCACAACTTAGGTAATGCCAATACAATACTTACCCACATAACTGCATGTCTCTCTGCATGGTCCATAACTACTACTAACCTTCCACAGAGGTTCAAAGTTTACATTTTTCCCCTTTCCATGCCATTCCATCAATAGCCAAACAATCATTAACAAATACCATGTGCAACAATAAAACCACATTTCATGCTTTTTTAACAATTTAACCATTTCAAACTATAACAATGTAGAAACATCACCCTCATTTTTCCAACATCTTTCATATATAGTAAAGAAATTCTCCATCAACATTTATGTGCATAGTTCTCAGTCTCTTGCCTAACATGGCACCAACAACACAAATAAAGACATGCATATATAGTTGTATATATATGTATAATCTCGACATAGGTCCTCAACCCTTTTCTTTTAAGAAACCCCCAAATTTCTAGGGTTTTTACCAAAAATCCAAGCACTTCCTCATCTCCATTTTGAAACCACACACATACATCAATCTTTACTCATATGGCTCAACATTTTCACAAAATATTTTAAAAGAGATTAGGACGAGTTTTCCTTCAAATAAAATCAACAACTTCTTGAGCCATAGAACCCATTTTCAAAATACAAGGAGTAGTTCACAAAATCAACTAAAACTTACATAAACACACATATAACTCAAAGGAAAAACCCTACCTCAAGCTTGTTGATGAAAGATGAGATGAAACCCTAAACTTTGAAGATGTTGATGTAGATCTACACCACTCCAAGGTAGTTCTAAAAGTGTATTACAATGTTGATGAAGACACCATGGATAAATCTTTGATGGATGATGAAGGATCAAGAGTTTAACTCTTGTTTTGCAGTAGAGATATAGAGAGAAGGGAGAGAGATATATTTTAGAGAGAGAGAGAGGTGATGAAAATGATATACAAACAGCTCCCAAAAAAGAAAATAAAACAGAGCCTCAGATCTGGGCTCTCCCGCACGTGCGGAGCCTATTCCCACACTTGCGGCGTGTGCCTCCCGTACATGCGGCTTCCCCCTCCCGCACGTGCACCACCTCCCTGCACCTCCTCACGCACGTGCATTTTTAGCAGTATGCACTGCCCAGCCTCTCCTGCTTCCTGCACGTGCGGCTTGGCCTCCGATACGTGCGGCCCAACCCCGCACGTGCGGCGCTGGGCCCCTGCACGTGCGGCCCTGACCCAACAGCCCAGAAAAATCCCGATTTAACTCCCGGGCACTCGGAACCCAACTGAGCACTACCCGGAACAGGTGAAATTCCACACCGAACAAGACAAGAGTAAGGACTAAATTTTGAGAATTATTTTCAGATGTTTGAAACCCAAAGAGAGCGAGAAGAGAATGGAGTGAAAACAAAAGAAAAAGAAAGAAAACAAGACCCAGTCATCACAAATTTTATGGCAATTTTTTTTAGCGTGTCCTTATCACCAAATAAAATTTTATCTTAGATCTAATGTCTTATATCCCTTTGGGATAGGCTTTTCACCAATTTTCTCTAAAATTTATTTTTAAAAAATGATGCGTAATCTAATGTTTATTATAAAAGCATAATTTTAAGTAAGCTACTATTTAGAAAATAATTACTTAAATTACTTGGAAGTAGTTTATTTATTTATTTTTTTTAAGTTATAAACATTATTTTGTAACCTAGGTTTTTCGTAAACAAAGAAAAGTGTCACGCCACAAAGTAATGCTATATAACCACTAGGCCAAATAAAAAGTAACCAAAAGAAAAATTGAAAGCGCTTGCAACTGTATTAATCATGGTGAAAATTCTTGAGTAACAAAAACAAAATTTCAGATGAGAAAATAGAAAAATAATTTTTAAAACAATCATTAGTGGGGCAATTGAATTGTCAACAAATCATTTCTTTTTTTTTTTCTTTTTTTCTTTTTTTTTTTTTGATGACTAGGTGTCTAGGTTAGTTTACTCGCACTGTGACTAATTTCGGGACCTATGTGCAAATCTCAAGCAGTGCCCACGGGCATGGCCCTAAACCGTTGATAGCACCAAATGGGAGTTGAACCTGAGATTTAGAGGTAGCACACCTCCAGGCCACAAGCTGCACCCACTAGCCAACCCCCTAGGGTTGTCAACACGTACCTTGATCATTGTTTGATTGATGAAATTTGTATTAAGATGTTGTTGATTGAAGCCTTAACATAAAAGTTTGCTAACACTAGCCCAATCCAACAATCAACATAGTAACCACACCTTATCCAACAATCACATAATACAACCCTCACAATGATTGAAAAATAAAATGTGTTAAATTTCTCCTCATAGGATTTAAACCCATACCCTTCGACCACTACATAACCATTAGGCCAAATGAAAAGCAACCAAAAGAAAAATTGAAAGCTCTTCTCAATGTATTAATCTTAGAATTTTCAACTAATAATGATTGGTTCTTGGAAATTTCCTAACATATTTAGCTTAAATAAAGGATCCGCATAGGAGCTTTTGTGGATGATTTGTGTTATGGTAATAGAAAGAGAGAAAGAGAGAAAACTTTGTATTATATTAAATGAATAATATGAGTGAATACAAAGCTCTTTTATATAGGAGAAGAAGAAGCTAAGTATAGAAACTCTATCAATAGTAATACACAATATGGTAATATAAATATATACAGCTAACAACCCGCCTCAAGCTCAAGGTGGTAATGTAGATATTAACTTGAGCTTGGAAAGTAAGGCAAAAAAGCGTCCTGGAGAATGAACCTTATTGAAGATGTTGGCTATTTGATCGGCAAAGATAACAAAGATAAGACGAACAGTACCAATAGTAACATGCTACCATATGAAGTGATAGTCAATCTTAATAGGCTTAGTGCGATTATGGAAAACATCATTATGAGCAATCTGAATAGCACTCTGATTGTTACAATAGAGGTTAGTAGCAGCAGAATGAGAAACATTCATACCAGAAAGAAGCCAATGAAGCTAACAAACTCCTGAGTAGTATAAAAAAGAGACAATACTCAGCCTCAGTACTAGAATGAGCAATAGGAGTTTGCTTCTTGCTATACCAGGAAATGAGGGAGTTACCCAAGAAGAAGCAAAATCCTGTAGCAGAATGATGGTCAGTAGGATCCTCTGCCCAAATTGCATCAAAAAAGGCGTGTAACTATAGAGAAAAGTGTGTTGAGTAGTGAAGACCATGAAACATAATTCCTTTGAGATAGCGTTAAATGTAAACCAGAGCATCATAGAACAGAAAGCGAGGTGTAGCCATGAACTGACTAACAATGTGAATAGTATAGGCAATGTTTGGACGAGTAACCGTGAGCTAGACAAGACTATCAACTAGCTGGCGATATAAAGCAGCATCCGACAATAGGTGACCGTCAAGAGGTGTGAGACAAGTCTGAGAATCAACTGGGGTAAGAGCAGTCTTACAATCGGTAAGACCAGCACGGGCCAAAATATTAGAGGTATACTTGGTCTGGGTGAGAAAGTAACTAGAAAGATCATGAGAAATTTCCAAGCCGAAGAAGTAGCTAAGCAAACCCAAATATTTCATCTCAAACTGGCGACTACGAAACTATTTGAGACTAGTGATATCTGTTGTGTCATCTCCAGTGACGATCATATCATCTACATAGAGAAAAAGAAGAATAATACCACACTCTATCTTACGTATAAATAGAGCATAATCATAGGCACAAGAGGAGAATCCAAAGTCACGAATGGTAGAACTGAACTTGGCAAACCAGTCACGAGGAGCTTGTTTCAAATCATACAAATCACGGTGAAGTTTGCAAAGTTTGGTGGACAAAACTAAGGAACCGAGATGAGTCTCCATATAAACTTCCTCAGTGAGATCACCATTGAGAAATGCATTCTTGATATCTATCTAACAAAGACTCCAATAGAAGTAGCAACGACAAGTAGGTTGCGAACTGAAGTAAGGTGAGCAATAGGAGCAAATGTTTCCTCATAATCAATTCCATATTTTTTAGTAAACCCCCGGGCAACAAGACAAGCTTTGTAATGCTCAATGGAACCATCAGAATGTGTTTTGATCTCGTAAACCCATTTGCAACTAACAACACTCTTTCCAGGTAAAAGTTTTATCTAGAGCCTACATTTCATCAATCATAGCTTGTTTCCAAAGAAGGTTAGAACAAGCCTCTTAATCAAAAGTTGGTTTATGAGAAGAAAAAGTAGTAGAACCAACAATGAAATCATGAAGAAGGACAGAAAGTTATGTTACCCAAGTGGAATGACTAAGAGGTACCTCTGGTACAGAAGATGTAACGCCCCGAAATAATTCTACATGAACTATCCATATTAATAAACATTCACTACACAATGACAATAATCCTTCCATCTTCACATATATAATAAATGGGTTTAACATAAAAGTTCCACATGCGGTATACATTCACAACATAATAGAATACATGAATCTATAGCATGTGAAACATCTAATCTCAAAACAATAAAATGCCCTTAAGGGCTTATATCTTCCAAGGCAATCGCCTAGTCACACAAAATGGTCTCTCGGACCCAAACACATTAGTCCTTGGCTTACAAAAAGATCATAACAAAAGTAAGAGCTATGTACTATTTACAATTATCCGCACCCTCAACTTGGCAGGGTTATCACGTCTTTACCTGCACCAAAGTCCCATAGGGGTGAGCATAAAGCCCAGTAGAGAATTCTAACAAAGTATATACAGTTATGCAATTCTCAATAAAGATGCAAATGTCAATGTCATACCATGCTCTTTTAAAGAAATTTCATTTCATGCTCTTCTTGAAGATTTCGATTTTTCCAATAAAAGCTTGTAAACTTAACACTAGTAATCTCTAGGCTGGTGTCTGCAAGTAGACTCTACGAGTACTACCGAACTGTCATTTTTACCGGTATTAATCGGAAGGCTCGACACCTATCTGCGTGGTTTTCTGGTCTTTCACCATGGACACTCATGCCAACTTATCAAATTCATCTATACCCCCTAACCGGACTTACCACTGTATTTACCCCATAAACAGTTCCATAGTTCTTATCACAACGTTATTTTCTTTCATGACATAAATATCTTCAATCAAAATTTACAATGCAAAAATAATAATTGAATGAATATGTAATGCAATGATTTTCCATATCTATAACATTTCCCCATTTTCAAAGTCTCTACAATAATGTCAATAATCACATCTTCCATTACCTCTTTTCAATGCTCTTCCCCAAGATAACCATATGTTATCTACACTTAGCTATAATTCACCTTTCACAATTCTTAGCAATATAGTCTCATCATGACTACATGTAATGTTTTTCAAACATTAATTCTCACAATCCATAATGCACAACAATTATTATCTTCCACTTAAATATTTCCATACATTCAACAATAGTTTAAAAAATTAAGTCCTCCACTCTTTTATATCAAGGAAACTATCATTTCATTATATCACATGGTGAAATCCACACTCATTTACTTATTTAAACACAAGAAAAGAAGAATTTCATAGTTTTTCTCATGTTTTCAAAAACTCCCCAATTTCTAGGGTTTTCATCAAAACCCAACAATCCTCCCATTTCATGGTGAAACCCATTCAAAGCCATATTTTTCTTAAATTTAGCACAAAGAACATTCTCATGGATAAAAAGGAAGTTGAGATTTAAAACCCCTCTTTCAAAACTCCCTTTCTCTCTCTTCATTTAGTGCAAGATTAAAGTTAACACAACAACCTCATGGAAGCTTTAAAATCAACATTTATGAATCAAAACATGTATATATGACTCAAGAATTCCCTACCTCAAGCTTGATGAAGGAGATAGATGAAACCCTAGCTTCAAGATGGTGTATTCTTCAATTCCTCCTACACTAAAAGAAGTCCAAGCTGGATCTTCAAGATTAAGGAGAGATGATGATGGTCTAGATCCAAGGATTTGCAAGGAATCAAGGTGATTAAATGTTTTGGTTAGGGTTTTCTAGAGAGAAGGATGAGAGAAATGAAGTATAGAGTGAGAGAAAAAGCCCCAAAATGTTATACAACTTCGGCTAAAAAGGTAAAAAAAAATAGAGATTCGGACTGTTTGTCTGCTGCACGTGCGGTGCCCCTCTCCGCACGTGCGGAATGCCCCTTCTACCACGTGCGGCCTTCATCCCCGCACGTGCGGGGCTCCTCTCCCGCACCTCTCTTCACTCGTGCATTTTAGACAGAATGCAGCTCAAGCTCCCCCTGAATTCCGTACGTGCGGCTTCACTCCCCGCATGTACAGCCCTTACCCACACGTGTGGCCCTGGCCCGGCAGCCCAGAAAAATCAGTTCCAGTCTCTGGGCACTCCGGACTTGACCTCACGCTCTCCAGGTGTCACGCCCCCAAACCGCCCCTAGTAGTTTGGTGCCGTGATGGCCAGTAACCCGAGGTTACCGAAGGCCGTCTTACAAAAATCACACACAATCAGAGTATGAAATATGGGGCTTACAAGAGCGGAAGCAAAATATACATATAAACCGAGTTGTCCATGAGAGCCGTGCATAAGTCCAATGGAATGCCATACATCAAACATCTTTACAAGTCTTACAATTTTAGATACAACAAAATGGAACACAAAATACATCCTGACCAAAAGGCTTCTCTAGCCGACATATGCCAAAACAAACAAAGAAAACATAAGCCGAGAAGCATAATCTTCAAGACGATGCAAAACGCAAATCCAAAACATGTCGGCTATGCGCCCAAAACACATCGGCATTCACGTCTAGGCCTCAATGCCTTCTTGTTCATCACCTACATATATATATAGAGAGGGTGAGCTTGGATACTCAGTGAATGATATTAGAAATAAAGGTTTGCATGATTGATATCCAAGATTTCTTTCAAAACAATACGTAGCATACTTTACAATCAAGAGGGAAATCAAGTTCATTTGCCGGCTTTCAAGTTCCTTGGATGTTAATAACATCTACTTATTTCAAGGGGTGATGACATATCAAGACAAGAGTGCAGTTGCATTATAGTCCCCTGCAACTAAGGACTTTCAAGACAAGCTGTGCTGCGAAAGTTTATAGTCCTCTAGCACTAAGGACTGTCAAGACAAGCTGTGCTGCGAAAGTTTAGAGTCCTCTAGCACTAAGGACTGTCAAGACAAGCTGTGCTGCGAAAGTTTAGAGTCCTCTAGCACTAAGGACTGTCAAGACAAGCTGTGCTGCGAAAGTTTAGAGTCCTCTAGCACTAAGGACTGTCAAGACAAGCTGTGCTGCGAAAGTTTAGAGTCCTCTAGCACTAAGGACTGTCAAGACGAGTCATCAAAACAAGATAGCATTTGATATACAAAATAGGGATAGTCATTCATGCTAGATCAAGTACTTTTCAAAACAAGGCAAGACGGGATTTATGAAAGCAAGTGTAACATAGCTTTATTAAAAATACCACTCACATCGTTTCTTCACACGTCGGGGTCGAGACAAGCCCAAGTCCTACAACACATGGCAAAGCCTATTGAATGCGCTTTCAAACAAGTCTCTCATATACACAAATGTTTTCGGAAATCATGCTGGGCACCAACCAGGTCTAGGCCGAGGTTCCACACCTCCTTGCCGAGGTGTGTTCCCGAGGGCCACATGCAAGGAAAGAGGTCGGGAAACTCTGGGTTTCCCTCTGTTGATGAACATGAAGAACATGAGTGTGAAAACATGAAAAATACGAATGCTTGATCATAATCCGCCATCACAAATCTGGGATTTTCGTGCTATGAGTTTGAAAACATGGACCTGGGTACCCGTAGTTGAAAATCATGCAAGAACAAACACAAAACATGAGTCTAGGCGAAAAGCTTTCGGATCAAAACAAGACTTTCTTGAAGAACACATGAGTGTCATTTTCTCTTTCTAGAATCGAGCTTCAAAACGATGCATGGCTTACAAATCATTTTCAATCATGCAATGCAATAACATAAACATAAAGAACATCATGAGCGAATCAAGAATCTAACCTTAGAACACGGATCTAACGGTTCGATCTCTAGGAATCAAGCTTGAAGATCTACTTCTCTCTCAAGAACTCTTCTCCCTCTTCTAGAGCTTCTCTCTCTCTACAAGGTAAGTTTATGATACCAAATGATAGTTTTCTATATCCGGTTCTGGGGTTAACCCTCTGCTGAGACACGTGGCGGCGACTGGTTGGGTTCATCCTGAAAAGGTGGCTGACAGGCCAGACAAAGCATGGTGGAAGGGTGTTCAACAAGCAAAGCGGTATGGGCTTTCTGACAGACTACGACATCGGCTAACAACAAGGCATATCTAACAAGCTACACGGAGTGGCACTCCGGCAAGGGGTGACATCGGCTAACAAAGACTTCGGCGACTAAGGTGACAATGACCTCGGCTAGGAAGGACAACACTTGACTAAGCTGTGCCACATCTTGGCCTAGATGCACCACACCTCGGCCTAGGTCATACCACTTCCAGGACGAGATCACTTGGGTGCAAGGTAACATCTCGGCTAATGTGGTCAAGGCAAGGACTGAGGTCGACAAGGGGTTCCAAGATACTATTACTAGACTAAGGATGACCTCGGCATTGGAATAACATCGGCTAGTATAACTCAGGCAAGGCGTAACCTAAGTTTCACATCAAGGAAGGAATAAGACAAGCATACTACACTTAGACAAATCACAAGGCTTCAAAACAAGGCATGGATCACATTAACTCAAACGAAACAAATCACAACACACACATGCAAGCTAAACAAGTCATAATCACACAGTTGCTCATGAACATGATGAGAACATGAAATGTGGGTCACTACAGTCTACCCTCCTTAAGGAAGTTTGGTCCCCAAACTTAAGTTACCTTGTCCTACGAATAACTCCGGGTAACGGATTTTCATCTCTTCTTCCTTTTCCCATGTGGCCTCCGCGCCATTATGTTTCTCCCATTCAATTTTCACCATTGATATCGACTTGTTTCTCAACTGCCTTACTTGTCTGTCGATAATTCTCATCGGCTTCTCTTCGTAGCTCAAGTCTTCATTAACTACAACCCCGGAGTAATCTATTACATGCAGTGGGTCTCGGATATATTTTCTCAGCATCGAAACATGGAACACGCTGTGGACTTGGCTCAAATCTGGCGGCAAAGCGAGTCTGTAAGCAACGGTGTTAACTTTCTCAAGAATTTCAAACGGCCCAATATATCGGGGTGCAAGTTTACCCTTCTTCCCAAATCTCGTAACTCCTGTCATCGGCGAGACCTTCAAAAATACATGGTCCCCAATTTCAAATTCTAACTCCCTCCTTCTTTGATCGGCATAACACTTCTGTCGACTCTGTGCAGTCTTAATCCTTTGCTGAATGAGTTTGATCTTTTCAGTTGTCATTCGAACCAATTCGGGGCCAATTAGAGCTTTGTCTCCCACTTCAGTCCAACATATCGGCGATTTACATTCCCTTCCATACAAAGCTTCATACGGCGCCATGCCAATGCTGGCTTGATAACTGTTGTTGTACGCGAACTCTACTAATGGCAAATGTGATTCCCAACTTCCCTGGAGGTCCAACACGCACAGTCTGAGCATGTCTTCGAGTGTCTGAATCGTTCTTTCTGTCTGTCCGTCGGTCTGGGGGTGAAAGGCTGTGCTAAACCTCAACTCTGTCCCCAAGGCTCCTTGTAGACTCTGCCAAAATCTAGAAACGAACTTCGGATCTCGGTCTGACACAATGGACATCGGCACCCCATGAAGCCTAACGATCTCATTCATGTACAATTCGGCAAGTCGGTTGGCATTGAATGTAGTCTTGACCGGCAAAAAGTGAGCTGACTTAGTAAACCTGTCAACTATAACCCAAATGGAATCCATACCTCTGTGTGAAGCATCGCTGTAAATCTGAAATTCTTCATTAGCTGATGGTAGTACCAGAACTGGTGCTGTAACTAACCTCGTCTTCAGCTCCTGGAAAGCTGATTCTCTTTCGTCGGTCCATTCATAAGCTGCTCCCTTCTTCGTTAGTTGTGTCAATGGCACTGCAATCCTCGAGAAATCCTTCACAAACTTTCTGTAATAACCTGCCAAACCCAGGAAACTACGAACCTCGGACACGTTGGTCGGCGTCGGCCAATTCACAACGGCTTCAATCTTACTGGAGTCAACTGATATACCGTCTTCATTAATCACATGTCCTAGAAATGAAATGCTGGAAAGCCAAAACTCGCATTTACTTAACTTGGCGTACAACTTCTTATTTCTCAAGGTCTGCAGGGCAAGTCTCAGATGATTCTCGTGCTCGCTCGCACTCCCGGAATAGATCAATATGTCGTCGATAAAAATAATGACAAACTCATCTAGGTACGGCTTAAAGACTCTGTTCATCAGGTCCATGAATGCTGCTGGGGCATTGGTTACTCCGAAGGGCATTACCAAAAATTCGTAGTGGCCATATCTTGTCCGAAAAGCAGTTTTCTCAATGTCCTCGGCTTTAACCTTCAACTGGTGGTAGCCCGACCTAAGGTCAATCTTGGAAAAGACTCGTGCTCCTCGTAGTTGATCAAGTAAATCATCGATTCTAGGCAATGGGTACTTGTTCTTAATGGTCACCTTATTAAGTTCCCTGTAGTCAATGCAAAGACGAAGTGTGCCATCCTTTTTCTTAACAAACAGAACGGGTGCTCCCCACGGTGAAGTGCTCGGCCTAACAAATCCTTTGTCCAACAATTCTTGTAACTGCGATTTCAGTTCTCTAAGTTCGGCTGGGGCCATTCTGTAGGGTGTTTTGGAGATAGGTTGTGTTCCTGGCAAGACGTCCACAGTAAACTCTATTTCTCTATCGACAAGGTGGCCAGGCAACTCAGTCGGAAAGACGTCGGAGAATTCCTCCACAACGGGTATGTCGGCTAACTCAACATTTCCATTCAGATCACTTAGTATACTGCATAAGTAACCCTTACATCCTTTTTGGATCAACTTGTAGGCCTTCATGGATGAGATTAAGTAAAGTGGGGGTACAACTCCTTTACCCTGGAAAATGACCTCGGCTTGACTTGGGGTCTTCAATGTGACGTTCTTAGTAACACAATTAATGGATGCATGATTCGCCGCTAACCAGTCCATTCCCAATATAACATCGAAGTGAGTCATGTTTAATGGCATCAAATCAACTAACAATTCTACACTCTCAATCATAGCAATACACGCCCTATAAATGGATGTAACAATCATATTTCTCCCAGATGGGGTAGACACAGATAATACATAATCAAGGGGTTCTAATTCTCTATCCAACTTCTCGGCGAATATAGTGGACACAAATGAATGCGTAGAACCCGAATCAATCAGTACGTATGCATCTTGAGAACAAATTGAGAGGGTACCTGACACTACCGCCTCGGCATTCTGGGCGTCTCCTGGTACTAATGCAAAACTCTGTCCTGCCTCGCCTGTATTCCCCCGATGTTATTCTTCTGTGTAGAGCCCGAGGTGCTTCCATTCCTCTTCCCATCATCGGTCCTTGCTTTCGGGCAGTCCTTCACGCGATGGCCTATCTCGCCACACTCATAACAAGCTCCCGTTGCCCAGCGACAAACCCCGAAATGTTGCTTTCCACAACTCGCGCACATCGGCTTGGCGTTACCTTCCTGATTTGAGTTGCTGGAACTGTCTGTGCTCATTCTCTTCTTGGCATTGAACGGAACTCGGCGACTATCATAATTCTGTCTCTTCCTCTGACCCTCACTTGAACTCTGGTATCGGTTTAAATTAGCTTCAGCCAGGATGGCCTTGTCCAGTACTCCGGCGTACGTCGGCATATTGAGCATATTGACCCGATCTTGTATCGGCCCACGCAACCCACTTTCGAACTTCCTCGCCTTTCGATACTCGTCATCAACCATATGAGGCGCATATCTCGCCAGTTCAGTAAAGGCACGATCGTATTCTGCGACCGTCTTGTTCCCTTGGACCAGATTCTGAAACTCCGTGGTCTTTCGGTCTCGGACGCTGAGGGGGAAATGCTTGTTGTAGAACAACTCCAAAAATTTTGCCCAAGTCAAACCCGGATTGCTTTCTCGGACCATCATCCACCACCTACGAGCATCGTCGTCTAACGTGAATGCTGCCAGAGATACCTTCTGAGCGTCTGTACTGGGGAAAACTTCAAACAACTTCTCCATCTCTAAAACCCATGCCTCGGCTTTCATTGGTTCTATGCCTCCCTGAAATCTCGGCGGTTTCATCTTCTTGAACTCTCTGATTAGAGTTATCGTGTCGTTCCCATACAAAGCTTGCTGCGGAGGCACTTGTGGCACCGGAGGGGGTGGAGCTGCATATCGGCCATTCGTCTGTTCGGCATGCATAGAAGTGGTACCAGTATCCTGCGGCCTAGATTGCCTCTGCTCACGAACCAAGCCTTCGACTAACCTTTCCAATCTCTCCAACCTGTCTTCCGATCGATCTCGGCCAACCGGGGGTCTACCTCTCCTCATGATGCTAGGGGGGGATGCAAGATGAGACTTTAAAACAACTAAACAGATAACACATATGCAAGTAACGAGCGTCTAGGCCAAAACGATGCACACATAGTCAAGTAGCAAGCAATATGATGCAAACCTTAACTTTCTTCTAAAGGGAAATCCTAGGCTCTCTAGAACTCAGGGTGCGTGATTAACGTACTACAAGGATCTTGTGCTCTGATACCAATCTGTCACGCCCCCAAACCGCCCCTAGTAGTTTGGTGCCGTGATGGCCAGTAACCCGAGGTTACCGAAGGCCGTCTTACAAAAATCACACACAATCAGAGTATGAAATATGGGGCTTACAAGAGCGGAAGCAAAATATACATATAAACCGAGTTGTCCATGAGAGCCGTGCATAAGTCCAATGGAATGCCATACATCAAACATCTTTACAAGTCTTACAATTTTAGATACAACAAAATGGAACACAAAATACATCCTGACCAAAAGGCTTCTCTAGCCGACATATGCCAAAACAAACAAAGAAAACATAAGCCGAGAAGCATAATCTTCAAGACGATGCAAAACGCAAATCCAAAACATGTCGGCTATGCGCCCAAAACACATCGGCATTCACGTCTAGGCCTCAATGCCTTCTTGTTCATCACCTACATATATATATAGAGAGGGTGAGCTTGGATACTCAGTGAATGATATTAGAAATAAAGGTTTGCATGATTGATATCCAAGATTTCTTTCAAAACAATACGTAGCATACTTTACAATCAAGAGGGAAATCAAGTTCATTTGCCGGCTTTCAAGTTCCTTGGATGTTAATAACATCTACTTATTTCAAGGGGTGATGACATATCAAGACAAGAGTGCAGTTGCATTATAGTCCCCTGCAACTAAGGACTTTCAAGACAAGCTGTGCTGCGAAAGTTTATAGTCCTCTAGCACTAAGGACTGTCAAGACAAGCTGTGCTGCGAAAGTTTAGAGTCCTCTAGCACTAAGGACTGTCAAGACAAGCTGTGCTGCGAAAGTTTAGAGTCCTCTAGCACTAAGGACTGTCAAGACAAGCTGTGCTGCGAAAGTTTAGAGTCCTCTAGCACTAAGGACTGTCAAGACGAGTCATCAAAACAAGATAGCATTTGATATACAAAATAGGGATAGTCATTCATGCTAGATCAAGTACTTTTCAAAACAAGGCAAGACGGGATTTATGAAAGCAAGTGTAACATAGCTTTATTAAAAATACCACTCACATCGTTTCTTCACACGTCGGGGTCGAGACAAGCCCAAGTCCTACAACACATGGCAAAGCCTATTGAATGCGCTTTCAAACAAGTCTCTCATATACACAAATGTTTTCGGAAATCATGCTGGGCAC
Organism: Camellia sinensis; assembly: GCF_055761805.1. Lineage (NCBI taxonomy): Eukaryota > Viridiplantae > Streptophyta > Magnoliopsida > Ericales > Theaceae > Camellia > Camellia sinensis. The sequence continues at coordinate 71,871,907 of NC_138972.1, forward strand.
CAACCAGGTCTAGGCCGAGGTTCCACACCTCCTTGCCGAGGTGTGTTCCCGAGGGCCACATGCAAGGAAAGAGGTCGGGAAACTCTGGGTTTCCCTCTGTTGATGAACATGAAGAACATGAGTGTGAAAACATGAAAAATACGAATGCTTGATCATAATCCGCCATCACAAATCTGGGATTTTCGTGCTATGAGTTTGAAAACATGGACCTGGGTACCCGTAGTTGAAAATCATGCAAGAACAAACACAAAACATGAGTCTAGGCGAAAAGCTTTCGGATCAAAACAAGACTTTCTTGAAGAACACATGAGTGTCATTTTCTCTTTCTAGAATCGAGCTTCAAAACGATGCATGGCTTACAAATCATTTTCAATCATGCAATGCAATAACATAAACATAAAGAACATCATGAGCGAATCAAGAATCTAACCTTAGAACACGGATCTAACGGTTCGATCTCTAGGAATCAAGCTTGAAGATCTACTTCTCTCTCAAGAACTCTTCTCCCTCTTCTAGAGCTTCTCTCTCTCTACAAGGTAAGTTTATGATACCAAATGATAGTTTTCTATATCCGGTTCTGGGGTTAACCCTCTGCTGAGACACGTGGCGGCGACTGGTTGGGTTCATCCTGAAAAGGTGGCTGACAGGCCAGACAAAGCATGGTGGAAGGGTGTTCAACAAGCAAAGCGGTATGGGCTTTCTGACAGACTACGACATCGGCTAACAACAAGGCATATCTAACAAGCTACACGGAGTGGCACTCCGGCAAGGGGTGACATCGGCTAACAAAGACTTCGGCGACTAAGGTGACAATGACCTCGGCTAGGAAGGACAACACTTGACTAAGCTGTGCCACATCTTGGCCTAGATGCGCCACACCTCGGCCTAGGTCATACCACTTCCAGGACGAGATCACTTGGGTGCAAGGTAACATCTCGGCTAATGTGGTCAAGGCAAGGACTGAGGTCGACAAGGGGTTCCAAGATACTATTACTAGACTAAGGATGACCTCGGCATTGGAATAACATCGGCTAGTATAACTCAGGCAAGGCGTAACCTAAGTTTCACATCAAGGAAGGAATAAGACAAGCATACTACACTTAGACAAATCACAAGGCTTCAAAACAAGGCATGGATCACATTAACTCAAACGAAACAAATCACAACACACACATGCAAGCTAAACAAGTCATAATCACACAGTTGCTCATGAACATGATGAGAACATGAAATGTGGGTCACTACACCAGGACTAACGAAAATCGACACCGAACCAAACAAGAGCAAGAACTCTAATCTAGAGAACCATTTTTCGGACGTTTCAAGTCAAACGAAGATAAAATGAGAGTGAAGGAAGAAAGAAAATAAAGGAAACAAGGACCCAGTCATCGCAGAAGATGATGTAGTGGAATCAAAGGATGCACGAAGCTTATTGTAAGAGGGAATAAAGACATGACTATAAGGTGGAGCAGAAGCAGAACCAAGATCAGGGAGTGGAGCAGCAGGACCAGGAGGCGGAGCAAAATCCTCATGATGGGCTGGAGTCATCACGTCGGAAGTGGTGTCTGTATCAAGCTCATCAAACAAAAGAGAAGGATCTATAAAAAATGGTGTAGTAGGAGGAGTGGACAAATAAAACTCAGATATAGAGAAGAACATCTTGTGTGTGACGCCCCGATATTTTTAACCCATTTTATAATTACCAATCCTTTAATTAAGTTCCCTTCCATGATATGAAGCAAGAGTTAAAAGAAAATTAATTAAAGCGTAGCCATTCCCAAGTCCAATGTTTATCTCTTCTCATTAGATTTTTCAAAGAGGTTACATTTCAACTTTACAACATTAGTGTTCAGATTAATAATACATGATAATTCAAGAAATAAAATAAATACAACAAAATGCCCAAAGAGGGCTTTACACCTTTCAAGGCTAGGGCCTTGATTACACACAAGTGGAATTCTATCCCAAACACATAAGCTCGATGGCTGTAAACACATAGAATATCAAAATGAGCTTTCGTGCTCCATTCAAAACATTTCCACAACTTTGACACTTGGGCGGAGTCACACCATCAAGTCTTGAAAAAATGTTGATTTAGGGTGAGCTAATGCCCAGTAGAAATACTATTAACAGGGTATGTAAATGATTGAAATGCAAATGATCATGCTATGCACATCCATGATAAAATTCATGTTTATCTCTTTTTAAAATCAATGATATCCAATGCACAATTTCCATTCAAAACTTGTCATAAAAAATGAGGCGGTAAATACGCAATGACGTCCGAAGCAAGAGCCGCAAAATCATACATATATATAGATTTTTGTACTAAAAATATCCCTATATTTTCAGGCTATTAATACGGTAGGGCGATGGGCACCCAAAATCATTTATTTTTTCACTCTTACTAGCTATTAACATGGTAGGACCAGTGGACACCCAAAAATATTTTCCTACATTTGTCCCGCGATAAGCTCAAGATAGGACAATTGGGCTCCTTGACCCCTCGCGTGGGTACCAATACAATACTCATTACATTTCCAAAACCCGACTTAACTACTCGGACTCATACGCTATTTACTATGTAACCAAATTCATGAATAATGGAATATGATGCATGAGTATGTAAATATCTCAATTTACCTATGGTTCATTCAATGCTTCAATAAGGAATTAACATAACCAAAGGGTAAATTACACTTTGCACTCTTACACTTTGTACCAAATCTCACTTTGGCCCCTACACATGAAATCATGACAGTCAACCCCTGCACTTCTGGTGAAATCCTACTTTGGTCCCCGCACATGAAATTGTGACAGTCAACCTGCTGTACTTTTGGTAAAATCTCACTTTGGTCCCTACACAAGTGTCCATATCCCATTTTTGTTGCTCAATTGTTTAAATCTTTAATAGAATCTAGTCATGTGATTAGAATGTGACTACGATACGAGGGTAAGGAGAATCATATACATTTTCTATCAATACACACTTTTCCCAAAATTTATATTAAAATATGATTGTATTAGGCTAAAACAAAACGGAGATTGTGAACAATTAAGAAAATGAATTAGGGTTTTGCATAAATTATAATCACAAAACTCTATTTTTCACAGTAACGTAGTTTTCTGTCTATTCATCTTTCTTTCTCATTGATTTCTTTGTTGCATTTTTTTTTTAATTTCAAAATCTCCACTTTCTTACATTTTGGTCCCAAGTTTTACCATACAAATATATATATATATATATTGTATTATATAAACTCTCATGTGCTTATCATGTAGGACAAAGTGTATTGGTGGGAAACATGGATGATTTTCCTCTCTTACCTTCATTTCGTAGTCACATTTTTGTCACATGACTGGGTTTTGTTAAAGATTTAAAAATAAAATAATAGAAGAGGGACTCACTTGTATAGGGACCAAAGTGGGATTTGAGTAAAACTGTAGGGAGTTGACTGCCACAATTTAATGTGTAGGGATCAAAGTGGGATTTGACAAAAAGTGCAGGGGGTTGACTGTCATGATTTAATTTGTAGGGGCAAAAGTGAAATTTGGTACAAAATATAAGAGGTAAATTACACTTTGTAGTCCTGCACTTTGTATCAAATCTCATTTTGGACTCTACACATGAAATAATGACAGTTAACCCTCTGCACTTCTGGTCAAATACCACTTTAGTCCCTACACATGAAATCGTGACAGTCAACCCCTACACTTTTACTCAAATCTCAATTTGGTCTCTACACAAGTGTCAATGTCCCTCTTTTATTACTTTATTTTTAAATTTTTAATAAAATCTAGTCATGTGACAAAAATGTGACTACAAAATGAGAATAAAAGAGGAAAATCATTCATGTTTTCCACCAATAAATTTTGCCTTGCGTGATAAGCACATGAGAGTTATATAATACAATATATATATATATATATATTCGTATGGTAAAAATTGGGGTGAAAAGGCAAGAAAGTAGAGCTTTTGAAATATATAAAAAAAAAAATGCGACAAAGAAATCAAAGAAAAAAAAAGATGAATAGATGAAAGATTGTATTACCGTAAAAAATAGAGTTTCGTGATTCCAATTTATGCAAAATCCTGGTTCATCTTCCTTATTTTTCACAAAAGGCAAGAAAATAGAGTTTCGTGATTCCAATTTTTGTTTTAACCTAATACAGTCATATGTTGATGTAAATTTTGGGATAAAATATGTATTGGTGAAAATATAGATAATTTTCCTTCTTACCCTCTTGTCGTAGTCACATTCTTATCACATAACTAAATTCTGTTAAAGATTTAAATAATTGAGTAACAGAAAGGAGACATTGACACTTGCATAGGGATCAAAGTAAAATTTGACCAAAAGTACAGGGAATTGACTGCCACAATTTTATGTACAGGGACCAAAGTAGGATTTGACCAAAAGTATAGAGGGTTGACTGTCATAATTTCATATATAAGGGCCACAGTAAGATTTGCTACAAAGTGCATAGATGCAAAGTGTAATTTATCCAAATATAAGGATACAAGGAGTGATTTACCCTTTATTCTAATAAAATTGACAATGGTCTTAAATGTAAAAGTCTTACTATTTCGCTTGTTGAGGGAGGCCATGATTTTATTGGCAAATTTGTTGCATACATTTGGATATACATTGTTCAACCTTTTTATATAATTAAATTTCAATTTAGTCTAGTTTGTCATGATATTGATATTTATACAATAATAATATATAATCAAATTTTTATTTGAAAAAATAATATGTAATTCAAATTTATAATAAATGTAACTCCAACTATAAGAATTGAATCAGAACTGCATATTAAAATTTTAGACATAATTTTTTGGCACTTAGCTTTTTTAGTGCAAATTATTTACTACCCATTGAAAAAAAAAAAAAAAAAGAAAAGAAAAGAAGGTAATTATTCAAACTTTGAATTATGGACAAATATTTGATTTGATAGTAGAAGTTTATAGAAGATGACTTACAAGTCTTTGTGATACTGTGTTAAGTCTTGGGTACCTATTGCCGTAGTCTTCCCGACTTAAAAAGTCTTGGGCAAGTCTTCGGTAATCTCCCTTCAAGTCTTTGGTAATCATACTTTTTATTTTCATAATTTAACTCAAATTTCATTTTAGATCTTATAATTTTAATTTGATCTTTATATTTTAAATCTAATTTTAATTTAATTATTCTGTTTAAATTTTTGTTAATTTTGTCTATGTTTATACCTTAGAAAATTGGCAAGTGTCTCAAAATTATTAATTTTAACTTTTAATTTAGACGGAAAAATCATATTGAAACTAGACTTAATATGTAAGAGCATCTCCAATGATTTGTCATGGGAGCTACTGTTGCTATAATAAAACAGTAGCAGTGCTCCAATGGTGAATATAGGACAGCTGACAAAAGTAGCAAATGTCAAAACTTGTGTCAAATTTGACACAAGCTTTAATAGCTGCCATATTCACCAATTCAACCAAAACCAACCATTTCCCTCCCTCTCTCCCTTCCTCCTGCCCTCCCACCCAGCAGTTGGTCGTCTCGAACACACCAGTTTCTGTGTTTGGTTCTGCCAAAACGACATCTAACCATTAAAACATCATTGCTATAATTCTACCATTTTCCACTATTTATTGTCAAATTATAGCAATGCCAATGGCGGTGTTTGGCAAGATTTTGGTTTGGGTTTTTTTTGATTTTTTCCACTAAAAGACAAAGTTTTTGCAAAACCAAAAAAAACAAATCCAAACAAAATATCACATTCAACCTTATAATCATTTCATTTTTTCTCTCACAAACATCCAACTGCAAAAAACCCAACTATCTTCCTAAACACCAAAAATTTTTTCTCCAATAATATCCTACAACTAAAAAAATCTACATAAAAACTCACTTCCCAAACACCCACATTATAGCATTTGTCATTGGAGGTGCTCTAAGGAACAAATTATTCAAACTAAATTTATAAGAATTAAAGTGAAATTTAAATCGAACTACATGAGTTAAAAAGTGTAATTAACCCAATCAATAATAATAAAATTTGACTAAATTATACTTCAGACTAAAAAATATTACTCAATTTTACTTTGATTAAAAGAATCTTAAATTATTGAATTTTTGTCAATGTGGTCTTATTGGAAGCTATTGTCAAATTCTAATAAGGGCTATCCCCCATTCCGGGAAATTGGGTAAAATTAACTAAAGTTAACTCTTGGGTGACGTTCTGCATATTCGTTTGGACGAATTATCTTATTAAATCTTATATTTAATTAGAATATTAAAAAATGGATAAATGTTTAAAAGATTATTTTGTCCTTTTGAATATTTTTACCAAGTAATAGTAATACTAAATAGGACTTATAAATTTTATTTTATTTTTTTGACTAAAACATATAAAAAAAAAATTAAATAAATAGAAGGTTGAGACTTTTAAATTATATTTTATTTTACTAAGTGTAATATATAACATTAAAAAGAACATCAATAAAAATTACAAGTACTAAGCTAAATATGAAACAAAAAGTCAAGACTTCCGAAGACAATGAACGCATCAAAGACCAGTTGGAGAGCTAACCTTGTTTTATTAGTTTGATGTTTGCTACCAAGACATTTTCTTTATGCCCATCGATGGACCTCGACATATTAATCTACAAAAAACAATACGAGAAATTTAAAAAAAAAAAAAAAACTCATATACAGAACGGGGCAACCCGTGAAAGTACATCTGTTGCTTACTTGGGCAAATGACCTATTTCTTGGTTAGTTGGGGCACTTTCAAATTCAAAAAACATTAACAAATATACTTTTAAGTTAAAATTTAGGGACAAATATATATGCACCTTTGGTTATAATTTTTGTGTCTTTAGTTGTGATTTATTGTGCTATTACTTATGCCACATTGTGATCTTGGTTATGTAATTAATTTAGTTATGATTCAAGAATTGTTTGGTTACATACCTCATGTGATGTTTGCTATAATTTAATTTAATTTTTTTAATTTTAATTCTCATAGTATTGAGTTATACCATTTGTGATAATTAAACTCACAAATAACATAAATAACTTGCATATTGTAAATGGAGACAAATATGTCTATTTTTGTACTTTTAAATTACTTTTATATTAAAAATTTGGATAGATAGTTATATGCGTCTATCTGTCCACTTTCAAATTATAAAAATGAGAACAAATTTGTGTACTTACATATTTTTTTAATTTAAAAAATAGGAAAGTTAAGCTGGAAAAAAATTGACCCAAAAAAAAAATGAAAACAAAAGGAAAAAAAAAGGGGGGGGGAGGAGGAAAGAAAAAAAGCAACAATCTCGTAGAACATGAAAGTGGGAGAAGTAGAAAACTATCCCATCCACAAAGGAACAAAGTGAAAGGTGTGTCTTTTGATGTTTCAATGTGCTGCACATTGGATTTGAAATTAATAATAAAAGAATTTTAAAAATGTATGACTTTGCAAAAAGTCTTTTCATAAATTTGCAATATTGTGGTGGGAATGGGTCTCTAGACCCAACGTGTGGGTTGGTTGATGGAAATTGTCTGTCCCCATTTTCTACTTATCCACATAGACTTTAGAAAGTAAAAAAAGCAGACAAAGAGTGTTCATACACTATTATGAGACCTATTTCAAAATCAGTAGGAAAAGAAAGAAAGAATAACTGCTGGACTTTTACTTAAATGATGATTTCCTATTTGCTACGATTAATTTTATTTTTAAAAACAGAGAAAGAGTGTTCATTTTATTTTCAATTTTATTGTAAAAAATATAAAAATGACATTTTTTGTAACAAAAAAATTAGTCCTGAAAATATATTTTTTCTTCTAACTTTTTTTGTCTCAAACATTAATTTGTTGTAATTATGGATGAATTGTTCAAATTTTGAAATCACCTTTTCCACCATTTATGTATACCCTTTTTTTTGTTGAATCTAAAGACATAATTGAAGAACATTTATCATCAACATAAAAACTTTGAAACATTCCACCCTTTTAACTAGTTTAGCAACCATAAAGCAAATTCCCCAATACATATCTTCATATCATTGAAACCAATCTCAAATCACCAACAACCAAACCTTCAAAATCATAAGGACAAATCCAAAAAATAGTATATTATACTGGAGATTTTTCTTATCTATTATGTAATACTTAAATTTAACCACGGAGTTTAGACCATATAATGGGCTGTGGGTTCCTATATTCTTTGCTACCTTTGTTTGTTTGGCTTTTGTGATGCTTTATGGAAGTTTAGGTGTTGTTGGGTTTGGTGTGTTTAGAGTGAACCTGATATATATTTTTTTGGATTCCCTCAAGTGATTTATCTTATCTATACATATATTTGTTTGGATTCCCTCCATCATTTTACAATTTGGGAATACTATCTGTTTTTGTAAAGAAGTTGGCTGGCTTATACTTTTTTTTCCAAAACTTAAACTTCATGAAATTTGAAACCAATAAGACTTGAATTTGAAGGCCTCGGCATCTGAACTGATGGAGCATGCCCATAATGCGTGAAGCCTCTGTCTGTTGTGAAGTTGACTTGATAGTTTTTTTGTTTTAATGAAATAAAAGAAGTCTTTCTTTGGGCACAGAAGGCTTGGATCACTGTCACAGATTGTACAATCCTATTTGACCAAGACAACTAAAAGATCTAAAGGAAAACACATGTATCTTTGCTTATTTATACATATAAGATGTAAATAAAATATGCTTGGTTCAATAAATTGTAAAATGTTTTTGGTTAATACATACATATGTACGTCATGGATAAACTCACATCTTTTTTATTGGTATTCCTTGTGATTTTTCATAACTAATACTAACAAATATTGATTTATCTTCACTTTTGCATATTTTCTGCAGTTTGGTTTTTGATTACTTGAAACAGCTGTTTGTCACATTATCTTCGTTCACAATGGATTTGCAGAATACATTTTAATTTTTGTTAGTATTCCCAAATGATCTTTTGCTGGATTATGCATGCCTTGGTTGCTTGCTTACATGTTCTAAGCCCTTTAGATGTCTTCAGGCATATCTAATCTTAGAGATCAACTTGCAGTGCTTAAAGAACAATACCAAGAGCTAATGCAGAATTTTTTTTGCTGGGTTTAAAAGAAACAGAAAATAGAGGAATAAAACAGGGGGGTGGGTTTTATCATAATGCAGAATTATTTGTTTTTGATGGTATGGGGCAGGTTTCTTTGCTACCTTTGTTTGTTTGGCTTTTGTGATGCCTTGTGGAAGCTTAGGTGTTGTTGAGTTTGGTGTGTTTAGAGTGAACCTGGTATATATGGGGCTATTTCATTTGTGTGTAATTTCTTTGTATCTTTTTATTTCCTTCCTCTTGTTGTGGTTGGTATCTCTTGCCAACCTTTTTTGTTTCTCTTGATCGAGCTTGCACATGATACTTATGCTCATTCAATCATTTTTATTGCAGGAAATAAGACAATATGAAAGCATCAAACAATGGAGGTCATTTCTCGATTTGAACATTTTTCATGGAGGTCTTTATAAAATGGCGTCATGAGTAGTACTTTTGAGTACTATTGTCATGTGACAAGTTTATGTGTACCTTTTGGATGATGGTATGGCTTTTAGTTTGCTAGAAATATTTGATCTATTTTGGTATGGCAAGTTTATGTAATCAACCTTTTAATTAAGTTGTTTTGGATTTATTGGGATTATGAAAATGCAAACTCTTTTACGTTTTACAATCATTGAGTATTGAGCCATTAGAATAAAATAGTGCTTTTATAGATATATAATGTGAGTATGGATAAGTGAGAGACAACAATTAATGGTTAGCAAACCATTGAAAATTTCAAACTATATATTATTGGCAATTGAATAGTAAACATAGCCTATAACCGCAGTTAATAGCCATTGCCGCAAATAAAATTTAGAAAAAATCTATGGCTATAGCGACAGTGTAAAACTGATGGAATAGAGTCAAAATATAGCAGCGGTTCACAAAACGCCGCAAAAGCAAAGGATATAGGAGCAGTCAACCTGTCGTTATAAAGTTATCAAGTAATGGTTAAATTTAAGATATAGCGACATTTATAACTGTCGCTACATCAACTGTTGCAATAAAAATAATTATACTAGTGTTTGTCGAAAACGTCACTATAAGGCTATGCCGATTGGGCTATTGCGGCGGTTTGGCCGCCGATATTTCAACCACTGGTAAAGGTATTCTACTTTTTAGCGACTCTTTTTCCTGTTTTTAGTGGCAGTTTTGGCCGTTGCTATAAGTGAATTTTTTTGTTGTTAGGGACAAATATATATGCGCCTTTTGTTATAATTTCTATGTCTTTAGTTATAATCTATTGTGTTGTTACTCATGACACATTGTGATGTTGGTTATGTCATTATTTTAATTATGATTCAAGAGGAGTTTGGTTATATACCTCATGTGATGTTTGGCTATAATTTTTATTTTTTTTTGAAATTATGATTCTCATAGTATTGAGTTATGCCATTTCTGATAATTAAACTCACAAATGACATAAATAACTTGCAAATTGTAAATGGAGACAAATATTTCTATTTTTGTACTTTTAAATTACTTTTATATTAAAAAATTGTATGGATAGATAGTTATATGCGTCTATCTGTCCACTTTCAAATTATAAAAATGGGAACAAATTTGTATATTTACATATTCTTTTAATTTAAAAAATAGTAAAGTTAAGCTGGAAAAAAATTGACCCCAAAAAAAAAATGAAAAAAAAAAAAAAAAGGAAAAAGAAGAAGGGCAACAATCTGGTAGAACATGAAAGTTACTCGGAGAAGTAGAAAGCTATCCCATCCACAAAGGAACAAAGTGAAAAGGTGTGTCTTTTGATGTTTCAATGTGCAACACGTTGGATTTGAAATTAATAATAAAAGAATTTAAAAATTGTAAGACTTTGTAGAAAGTCTTTTCATAAATTTGCAATATGGTGATGGGAATGGGTCTCTCGACCCGATGTGTGGGTTGGTTGATGGAAATTGTCTGTCCCATTTTCTACTTATTCACACAGATTTTAAAAAGCCAAAAAATAGACAAAGACTGTTCATACATTGAGACTTATTTCAAAATCAGTAATAAAAGAAAGAAAGAGAATAATTACTGGACTTTTTCTTTAAATGATTATTTCCTGTTTGCTAAGATTAATTTCATTTTTAGAAACAGATAAAGAGTGTTCATTTTTTTTTTCAATTTTATCGTAAAAAATATAATGATGACATTTTTTGTAACAAAAAAATTAGTCCTGAAAATATATTTTTTTCTTCTAACTTTTTTCTCTCAAACATTAATTTGTTGTAATTATGGATGAATTGTTCAAATTTTGAAATCACCTTTTCCACCATCAAATTAGGTTTTAACATTTAGTGATTTATATAATGATCTTCAATTGGACTATAAGAACTGAAATAAAAAATTTAAAAAACTAGATAGATGAAATTAATAGTTTAAAAATGAATAGAAAAAGTGATGTAGTTTAGGAATAAAATGAAATTAACCCAAGGTTCTATTCTGACCTTGTTGGAGGTTTGATATTTATTGGGTCTACTTAGCAGACTAAAATGGTAGCCCATACAAATTTAACTCCAATTGTCCAAAAACTGGACAGCCCAATGACGCTTCAAAATCACTTCAATTCGCCTTGAAATTAGAGTAATGCTAGAGACCCTAAAAGATTTATCAAAATTTTTACCAAATGTCTCACATGAGTATGAGACTCGCATGGGACCCACATGGTGTGGGTCCTACACCCATTTGACACATTTGGTTGAAATTTTAGTAAATCTTTTGAGGTCTTTAACATTTTCTTTGAAATTAAAACCCATTGTAGCGCTGTTGTTTGGGATAATTATCGCCCAGTCTTATGGACTGAATTTATTTAAGTTTTTAATGAATTTTTGTTATACATATTTAACTGTGGTTTTGATAGTGAGAAAATTTTAGAACTTTTTGATATATATTTTGTATTTGTGGGATAATGGTTTGATACTAGTAATGATACTGAGAAATTTATTAAAGTGATAAATAATTCGAACATTTTGATTTTTGTTTGTAAATTTTGATTCATTTTTAATTTATTTGTTTTACGTTATATTGAAATATGATGTAAAAGTATAAGTAATTGAATTGTATTTTTAAAGATATTTTTATAGTGATAAATTTATCATTAAGAATTAAGAGCATGATGGGGTGTTTAATAATCCAATTCAGCTATTAAAACTAAAAATATTAAATGATTTCTTAATTAAGCTAGTTTGATTGTACATCTATAATATCACTTCAATTAAGTCTCACTTATAAAAAAGCTAAAATTTTGAGTAAAACAAAAAAAACCTAATCTTTAATTATCACTTAACACGCTAAGGTCATGTTTGTTTTGATGGACATGAACTTGGGACTAGACTAATAGTCCAATAAAATTATGAATTTTGATGTTTGGTTAAACAATTGAAATACGGATTAACAATCCATCCGGATATGGTATCCCACATATGATGAACTATTCAATCCCACAGAGGGGGTGAGATATAAATTGGAGGACTAAACCAAAGTCTGAATTATTAGTCCATCCTTATAATCCTAACTCAGTCCAAACATAGGATAGGATACACAATTCAAAGGGATTCGTAGTCCTAGGATTATTAGTCATGGGAATGTTAATCCAACCTAATTCAGTCTACCCAAACAAACATGACCTAAGTGATTTAGGTCTAGAAAAATTATTTCTCAAAGCCTGCCCACTTTTGCTGCTCTTCTCTCACGGTTTGGTTGCTCCCCTAAGGAATTCAATTTCATCTATTGACGCATGCAAAGGCAAGATAGAAAAATACTATTTGGATTTACCTTGCATGTATGTATATGGATACATTTTTTGTGAGTTTTTTTTTTCTTCTTCTTCTTCTTCTTTTTTTTTTATTTTTATTTTTTTATATATGTATTAAATTTCGTATGTTAGTATATATACATATATATGTTTGTGAAAATTTTTATTATGTCTTTATCTTAATTTTTAGTTTTCAATTTTATCAAATAGGTGTTTGATAAAACTAAGAATTGAAATTAAAAATTAAGTATTGAAAACTGAATGATGAATTCTTTAAATGAAAAGTTATTTGATAAAATTTTAAGTGTTTAACTAAAAATAAATTGTTTGATATATATGTTTAAATTTAAAATTTATTATTTTTTGATTGTATATTTCAATTTTTATATTGTAATAACGGTAGTGATGGTGATAATGGTATGATGTTGATGCTGGTGGTGGTGGTGGTGGTGGTAGCGGCATGGTAGCGTTGATGATGGTTGTAGAGGTGGCATCATGGTGGTGGTAGTGGTGAGTTTATAATGGTGTATATCGGTACTTATATTTAATATTTAAAATTTAGTTAGAATTAAGTAAGTTTGATTTGATTTAAAATTTTCTTAAATTTTAACTTACATTTTAAGAGTAACTTAAAATTTTATGTGATATCAATTATAGTTATCAAACAAATTTAATTGATTATTTCTTAATGCATTTAGTTGTAAAAGTAATTGAATTGTATTTTTAAGATATTTTTATAGTGATAAATTTATCATTAAAATCAAGAGCAGGCGGTGTTTGATAATCTGATTCAGCACTTAAAACTGAATGTATTAAGTGATAATCAATTAAGCTCGTTTTATAATCATAATTGACATCACTTAAAAATTTAAGATGCCTTTTAAAATATAGGTTAAAACTTAAGAAAATTTAAGTCATTTGAAATTTATTTAATTCCGATTGAATTTATAAATACTAAACCATCGATATACACTATTATAAAACTCACCATCACTATCACCACTGCCACCACTGCTACCACTATCACCACTACTACCACCACCGTCATCACCACTACTACCACCACCGGCATTGTAACGCCCTCAAAATAATATCAATAAACCCATCAGATAAGACATGAATTTACATTTAAACTATCCGCATTCCTTTCATTCATTAGAATTCCAAGACATAAGTATTACATGTTTAATCTCATAACAAAATGCCCTACGGGCTTACAGCTTTCCAAGTTAACACTTGGTTACAACAAAGAGTTCTAACTCGTTTACACATTAAGCCCTTGGCTTGAAATTACATATAATACATCAAAGTAAAACGACAAAACTATGCCCGCCACAAGCCTCCCAGCTATGTCCTTGGAGGTGGCATGCTTCCTGTACCTGAAAATGATATTCCCATATAGGGTGAGCCACAGCCCAGTAGAAATACACTAAACCAACCATGGACAATGACTAAAACGTTAGCAATTGATAGTTGGTCAACACTGATACAATCACATAAATTACATATTTATGTCACGACTTACAAGTCCCAATTACTTTTCATTTTCCCTTTTTCAACAAATAAGCATGCTAGCTCTATTATCATTTCCACAGATATGTATAAAAACAATATCTCACATTCAGATAAGCATAAAAGCTATATCCACATTCTCAACAGATATGTATATCAACAGTATCCACAGATAAGCATACAAGCTGTATCCACACTTCACAACAGATATGTATATCAACAATATCCACAGATAAGCATACAAGCTGTATCCACACTTCACAAAGATAAGCATATGAGCTCTATCTTCACTTCTCTAGACAAGCATATGAGCTCTGTCTACGGAGTTCATCCCCTATCTCCTCCCAATACCTATCCGGTTTAGAGGTACATCCCCTATCTTCCCCTAAACCGCGGAGTACATCCCCTATCTCCTCCTCTACACATAACGTATATAAACACATTGGTTCTATATACAATCACACAATACATACAATTAATGTATTCTATCAACCGTCAAGTTCCATGACACATTCCATTGATTAGTTTCCGTTTACCTAATCATCATGCATTGTCTACAACAATCTCGACTATCCTCCACCGATAGCCCAAAGCAGTTATTTCTAAAACAGAAAATAAATGCACAAATGGATATTCAATCAACATTTCATTTCCTCTTTTCTCACCAATTAATTATCCCAATTAATTAAACAATGTAATTAGGTCAATTCCCATAATTAACATTTCAACCCTTAGGTCCCATTTTCATCAATGATTCAACAATCATTCCATTTTTCTATGCCAAACATGCATCTAGGTTTATTATGAATAAAACCCCAACCTTTGTAAAAATTACACAAAAGCCCCAAACCTTTACAAGATTACCAAACCAAGCCCAACATCTCAAAATACCAAAATTTAAAGACAAAACCCATAGAGAGGAGTAGGTTATCCCTACCTCAAATTCGGAGTCCCAAAGGAGATGAAGACCAAAACCAAAATGCTCCAAACCTCAAAATTTTCAGATCAAAAGGAAGCTCTCGACGATCAACACAACTTTTGTGAAGGCAAAAGGTGAGTAAACGATCCTTACTAGATCAAAACTAAGAGAGAAGGGCCGATTTAGAGTGAGAAGCTCTGAAAATGGCTTTTTGGAAAAGTAAGAGAGAGAAGAGAAAGTGAAAAGTGATTTGAAAAGTCACAATTTCGGAACTTTAACCCAGGTCTCCGCTCGAGCGTAAAACACCCCGCTCGAGCGGCCACTCACAGGCGTACGCTCGAGCGGCCAACCTCCCGCTCGAGCGCAGAATGCACTCGCTCAGCACTTTTGCAGAACCAGACCTACGCTCGAGCTCCCAACCCTATGCTCGAGCTCACAACACTGCACAACAAGATACTGGATGGATGTAATCTACGCTCGAGCGCCAACACCTACGCTCGAGCGTACAGGCCAAAAATCTGGGCAACTAGTTTTGATTTCTAAACTCAACCAACCTGTAACAAACCCGCTCAACACATCCTATAACTCAAATACAAAGTAAGAAAGGATGCAAACAAGATAATAAACAACTACCAACATCCACGGACACATGTCCGGATCACTATACAACAAGGGTAAACCCGAGATCGCTATAACCTCCCCCCCTTAAAGAATTTCGTCCCCGAAATTAAACACAAGTTTTCAAAAACAAGTTCTCCTCCATTTTAAACAATGTTACATTTTAACATTCAACAATTCGACCCATTACCGGTCATCCCATCCCTTAAACAAGAGACATATCACAATATGTAAACAACATATGTACTTTCAACATGCATCAACATTATGCACTATCCTTCCAATTTCAACAGATATAATGTTACATTCAACTTCCATATGAGGCAAGTTCCAAAACATACTACCAATAATCAAAACATTCTCAATGTTTCACAACTTAAGACATATATAAAAGCTCTTAAGTTCAACAAAATGTAAAATTCAAATACAAAATTACATATCAATAAACAAGTCCGGATATTTCTCACGGACTCCTAACTCACGTTCCCAAGTGGCTTCTTCCACTCCGTGATGTTTCCACAAGACTTTCACCAAAGGAATGGTCTTGCCACGCAGGACTTGATCCCGCCTATCCAAGACCCGAACCGGTCTCTCCTCATACGAGGCATCCTCATCTACCTCTAAATCGCTCCAATCCAGCACATGTGATGGATCTGGCTCATACTTCCGAAGCATACTCACATGAAACACGTCATGCACTCCGGACAACTGCGGCGGTAAGGCTAACCGATAAGCAACCTCACCTATCCTTTCAAGGATCTCAAAAGGACCAATAAACCGAGGGGATAACTTCCCACTCTTCCCAAACCTCATCAGGCCTCGTCTAGGTGATATCTTCAGAAAGACATGATCACCTACCTCAAACGCCAAAGGTCTCCTCCTACGGTCGGCATAACTCTTTTGTCGACTCTGGGCTGTAACAAGCCTCTTACGGATAAGCTCAACTTTCTCCGTCGTCTCCCTAACTAACTCTGGACCCAACAAAGGTGCATCACCCACCTCGGCCCAACAAACTGGAGACCTACACGGTCGGCCATACAAGGCCTCAAACGGTGCCATACCGATGCTAGACTGAAAACTGTTGTTGTAGGCAAACTCTACCAATGGCAAGTGCCTCTCCCACGTCCCACTGAAATCCAGGACACAACCCCGAAGCATATCCTCGAGGATCTGAATAGTACGCTCGGACTGCCCGTCAGTCTGAGGATGATAAGCCGTACTAAAGGTCAACTTAGTGCCCAACGCACTCTGCAAACTCTGCCACAACCTAGCAGTAAAACGAGGATCTCTATCTGAGACGATCGTCACTGGGACCCCATGCAATCGCACTACGTCCCGAACATACGCATCGGCAAGATGATCTACCGAATCTCTCACGCGCATAGGAATAAAGTGCGCCGACTTAGTCAACCGGTCTACAACCACCCAAATAGCATCACTACCCCGCTGAGTCCTCGGAAGACCTACAACGAAGTCCATAGTGACATGTTCCCACTTCCACTCGGCAATAGGCAAGGGTTGCAACAAACCCGCTGGCCTCTGATGCTCGGCCTTCACCTGCTGGCAAGTAAGGCACTTCGATACGAAAACAGCCACATCTCTTTTCATACCCCGCCACCAAAACTGGCGACCCAAATCCTGATACATCTTAGTACCTCCCGGATGCACCGCAAGGCGCGAATGGTGAAACTCTCGGAGTACTTCCTCTCGGCAAGACTCCGGTACAAACAAACGGTCTCGGTATCTCAAACTCAGGTCGGGATACACCGTCAAACCCTTCTCAACTTTCCCACTGGAGATCTTCTCTCGGAGGGATTCTACCTCAAGGTCACCTCTCTGTGCCTCTAACACTTTAATCACAAGTGTAGGCTGCACAACGACAGAAAACAAGGCCGCAGCCTCAACAGATTCGCCCAGTAGCAAATCAAACTCGCCAAGTGCTCCCAACATCTCCCATTCCCGGATGGCTATACAAGCTACATCACTAGTGGTTTTCCTACTAAGGGCATCGGCCACAACATTGGCCTTTCCCGGATGATAATGCAACTCAAAATCATAATCCTCGATGAACTCCATCCATCTCCTTTGCCTCAGATTCAAGTCTCTCTGTGTAAACAGATACTTCAAACTCTTATGATCCGAGAATACCTCGAACCTCTCACCATAAAGGTAGTGCCTCCAGATTTTCAAGGCAAAGATCACAGCTGCTAACTCTAGGTCGTGTGTGGGGTAATTCTTCTCGTGTATTTTCAACTGACGTGAGCCATAAGCTACCACTTTTCCCTCTTGCATCAACACACAACCCAAACCCTCTCGTGAAGCATCACAATAAACCGCATAACCCAACCCTCTCTCCGGAATAATCAACACCGGAGCGGTGGTCAATCTAACTTTCAACTCTTGGAACGACTTTTCACAAGTCTCACTCCACACAAACTTGACTCCTTTCTGAGTCAGCCTAGTCAACGGTGACGCTAACCTGGAGAAATCTTTCACAAACCGACGGTAATACCCAGCCAATCCCAGAAAACTGCGGATCTCAAACACACTCTTAGGCTGTGCCCAATCTTGCACTGCCTCAACCTTGGATGTATCAACAGACACCCCCTCCCCGGATACCACGTGGCCTAAGAATTTGACTTCCCTCAGCCAGAACTCACACTTCCCAAACTTGGCATACAGTCTATGGGCTCTAAATAACTCAAGCACCACTCTCAAGTGTGCCTCGTGCTCCTCCTCAGAAGACGAATAGATAAGAATATCGTCTACGAAAACAACCACAAATCGGTCTAAGAACTCCCGGAAAATCCGGTTCATCAAGTCCATAAAGACTGCCGGTGCATTGGTAAGCCCGAATGGCATCACCAGAAACTCGTAATGGCCATACCGCGTACGGAATGCCGTCTTAGGAACATCTTCCTCCCTGACCCTCAACTGATGGTAACCCGATCTCAAGTCTATCTTAGAGAAACAACGGGAACCCTTCAACTGGTCAAACAAATCATCTATACGGGGCATAGGGTACTTATTCTTAACCGTAGCCCGATTCAACTTCCGGTAGTCTATACACAATCTCAAGGCACCATCTTTCTTTTTAACAAAGAGTGCCGGTGCTCCCCACGGTGAAACACTAGGGCGAACAAAGCCCTTATCTAGCAATTCCTGGAGCTGAACTTTCAACTCAACCAACTCTGCTGGAGCAAAACGGTAAGGTGCCATAGAAATCGGCGCCGTACCAGGCACTAAATCAATAGAGAACTCTATCTCTCGGTGAGGTGGCAAACTAACAAGATCTTCGGGAAAGACATCCGAATACTCACAAACCACCCTTGGCAATACAACCTGGGTCTCACCACTCTCACCACTCCCAAAGCTGGCAAGTAGACTACTAAGCTCACTTCGCCCTCGCGAATCATACCCCGGTGGCAAAACACTACCAACCCGGTCTCCCAAGAAATGGAACCACTCCCCGCTCAAGGTACATAATGTAACCCTCTGGCGGTAGCAATCAATAACAGCCCGGTATGACGATAACCAGTCCATACCCAAAATAACATCAAAACCCTTCATGGGCATGACAACAAACGGAAAAGGAAGCCTATAGTCGGCGACCTTTATATCACATCCTCTAACACCCTGTTTCAGAATTAACTCACCACCCAAAGGCGATACCACACAAATAGGAGATGCTAACTGTGCTAACTCCAATTCCAAAACAGATGCAAATGCAGCAGATACAAAAGAATGAGATGCACCCGTGTCTATCAACACATTAGCAACTGAGTTGCAAAACAGAAAAGTACCTCTCACTACTGATGGAGCCGGTACTAAGTCCTGCGCGGTAACAGCATACACGCGCCCCGTAGGCCCCTGGTCTACCTGCTCACCTCTCGGAGCAAAAGATTGCTGCACAGACTGGGATGACGAAACTCCCGGATTGGCCCTCGAGGCCTGCACAGACTGAGCTGGCTGAAAACCCTGCGTCTGCCTAGAACCAGACGCTCCCGAAGTGGCACTCAACTGTGGGCAAAACCTCTTCATGTGCCCAGGTTGTCCACACTGATAACAAGTCAAGAGCTGCCCCCTGCCCAAACTCTGACTCTGCGGTCTAGCTGAAGAAGAAGCAGCTTTCTGACCCCCACCCTTCTGCGGGCAAACAGATACCTTGTGACCCAGCTGGCCACACTTGTAACAGGTGAAATCCCCCTGACCACCTCTCCCGGAGCCTGCACTTGGCACAGGGAAGGTCGATCTAGCAACACCACCCTGCGACTGCTGAGGGTTAGAACCCCTCTGCCTCCTGCCATCACTCTGACTATCCTGGCTCCTCTTGGAGCCTCTCTGACTCTCATCCTCCTCCTGCATCATAAGCTCCATATGAGCTGCAGCATCCACTAGGTGTCTATACTCTCGAATATAAGACCCACCAATTCTCAACTTGAGGCCCCGCCTCAACTTCCGCTCAAACTCATAGCAACGGCGTTCCTCAGACGCCACCAGTTCAGGTGCAAACCTAGACAGACTGGTAAAAGTAGCCTCAAACTCGGCCACTGACAAGCCCTGCTGATTAAGCCGGCTAAACTGATCCCTCAGCTTCTCCCTAGCTGCTGCTGATAAAAACCTCTCCTGAAAAGCATTCACAAACGCCTCCCAAGTACCACCAACACGAGCTTTCTCGTACTTCCACCATTGACCCGCATCTCCCTTCAGTTGGAAGGATGCCAAGGTCACTTTCAGTGCTCCGTCCTCGATGCCAAGCATCTCAAACGTCTTCGTTGTCTGTTCGAGCCATTCATCTGCTTTAAGCGGCTCTTTAGGATCCCCGATAAACTCGTCCGGATTACACCGAAAGAACTCCCTCTTCAAGAAGGAAGGCCCTGCCTCAGCTGCCTGATTCCCAGCTCTAAGAATACCTAAAGCTCCTGCTATCTCTCTGGCCAAGGCACCCATAGCCTGTTGACCTACTGGCTCGGCCACATTGGCCTGCCCAACTCCCTCCTGCACTGCCGGAATCTCACCCGGTAATGGTACTTCCTGCCTCGCAGGTCTACCACGCCTAGCACCTCTTCCTCGTCCTGACATCCTAATAAAGGCAACACAGAACGTTAGCACATTCATAAATGTGCCGAAACTAAACACTCACGTCCTAATGCATGGACAACTGTAATTCACTCCACATAAGCACATAAACACATAAGCACTTACGAACTTCATTTCCGGATAATGATAGTCCCGAGGCGTTACTAGAGTTCCGGTTAGAAACAGCGTTGATCAAGTGCTTTTCCAACAAGACTCCCAGAAACTCAAGGATCCAATCAATATCCTAGAAATTAAATCCCATACCCACATAGTCACATAAGCATGTTATCAAATAAACACATAGCATATGGTACTACATCTACGCCTCTATCAAGCGAGACAAACCCATTGTGATCCTAATCACTTCCCACGTACCCAAAGTATTCGAACCCGGTACGCTCTGATACCAAGTTGTAACGCCCTCAAAATAATATCAATAAACCCATCAGATAAGACATGAATTTACATTTAAACTATCCGCATTCCTTTCATTCATTAGAATTCCAAGACATAAGTATTACATGTTTAATCTCATAACAAAATGCCCTACGGGCTTACAGCTTTCCAAGTTAACACTTGGTTACAACAAAGAGTTCTAACTCGTTTACACATTAAGCCCTTGGCTTGAAATTACATGTAATACATCAAAGTAAAACGACAAAACTATGCCCGCCACAAGCCTCCCAGCTATGTCCTTGGAGGTGGCATGCTTCCTGTACCTGAAAATGATATTCCCATATAGGGTGAGCCACAGCCCAGTAGAAATACACTAAACCAACCATGGACAATGACTAAAACGTTAGCAATTGATAGTTGGTCAACACTGATACAATCACATAAATTACATATTTATGTCACGACTTACAAGTCCCAATTACTTTTCATTTTCCCTTTTTCAACAAATAAGCATGCTAGCTCTATTATCATTTCCACAGATATGTATAAAAACAATATCTCACATTCAGATAAGCATAAAAGCTATATCCACATTCTCAACAGATATGTATATCAACAGTATCCACAGATAAGCATACAAGCTGTATCCACACTTCACAACAGATATGTATATCAACAATATCCACAGATAAGCATACAAGCTGTATCCACACTTCACAAAGATAAGCATATGAGCTCTATCTTCACTTCTCTAGACAAGCATATGAGCTCTGTCTACGGAGTTCATCCCCTATCTCCTCCCAATACCTATCCGGTTTAGAGGTACATCCCCTATCTTCCCCTAAACCGCGGAGTACATCCCCTATCTCCTCCTCTACACATAACGTATATAAACACATTGGTTCTATATACAATCACACAATACATACAATTAATGTATTCTATCAACCGTCAAGTTCCATGACACATTCCATTGATTAGTTTCCGTTTACCTAATCATCATGCATTGTCTACAACAATCTCGACTATCCTCCACCGATAGCCCAAAGCAGTTATTTCTAAAACAGAAAATAAATGCACAAATGGATATTCAATCAACATTTCATTTCCTCTTTTCTCACCAATTAATTATCCCAATTAATTAAACAATGTAATTAGGTCAATTCCCATAATTAACATTTCAACCCTTAGGTCCCATTTTCATCAATGATTCAACAATCATTCCATTTTTCTATGCCAAACATGCATCTAGGTTTATTATGAATAAAACCCCAACCTTTGTAAAAATTACACAAAAGCCCCAAACCTTTACAAGATTACCAAACCAAGCCCAACATCTCAAAATACCAAAATTTAAAGACAAAACCCATAGAGAGGAGTAGGTTATCCCTACCTCAAATTCGGAGTCCCAAAGGAGATGAAGACCAAAACCAAAATGCTCCAAACCTCAAAATTTTCAGATCAAAAGGAAGCTCTCGACGATCAACACAACTTTTGTGAAGGCAAAAGGTGAGTAAACGATCCTTACTAGATCAAAACTAAGAGAGAAGGGCCGATTTAGAGTGAGAAGCTCTGAAAATGGCTTTTTGGAAAAGTAAGAGAGAGAAGAGAAAGTGAAAAGTGATTTGAAAAGTCACAATTTCGGAACTTTAACCCAGGTCTCCGCTCGAGCGTAAAACACCCCGCTCGAGCGGCCACTCACAGGCGTACGCTCGAGCGGCCAACCTCCCGCTCGAGCGCAGAATGCACTCGCTCAGCACTTTTGCAGAACCAGACCTACGCTCGAGCTCCCAACCCTATGCTCGAGCTCACAACACTGCACAACAAGATACTGGATGGATGTAATCTACGCTCGAGCGCCAACACCTACGCTCGAGCGTACAGGCCAAAAATCTGGGCAACTAGTTTTGATTTCTAAACTCAACCAACCTGTAACAAACCCGCTCAACACATCCTATAACTCAAATACAAAGTAAGAAAGGATGCAAACAAGATAATAAACAACTACCAACATCCACGGACACATGTCCGGATCACTATACAACAAGGGTAAACCCGAGATCGCTATAGGCATCACCATTATCATTGTTGCCATAAGCAACACTATCATTTTATTACCACCATTATCGCTACCGCCACTACCACTACTACCATCATGCCACCGCCACCTGTAACGCCCCGAAATAATTTGACATGAACTACCCACAAGTGATCAACATTCACTCAACAATAACAATAATCTGCCCATCTTTACATAATTAAATTAGAGTCTTTACAAAGGTTTTACATGCGGGTATACATTCATCGATACAAAACATATGAATCTATAGCATATAAAGCATTCATTCTCAAAACAATACAATGCCCTTAAGGGCTTACATCTTCCAAGTCATAAGCCTAGTTACACAAAAGTGGTCACTCGAACCCAAACCAAAATAGCCCTTGGCTTTACAATTAATCACAACAAAATAAGAGTGCACTACTCTTCTCAAAATACTTCCATGCCCTCAATTCGGTGGGATCACCACATCTTTACCTGCACCAAAACCTATAGGGGTGAGCATATAGCCTAGTAGAGAAACCTAACAAAGTATGTACATTTATGCAAGATTCACAATATTTTATGTAAATGCATATGTTATGCCATGCCATTTGAAGGAAAACTCATACTATGTTTTTCTTGAAAATCACCATGCTTTCAGTCAACATTTATACAACCTCATTAATTTCCCACACTTTCAATTTTAAATCAAAAGGGGACGGTAAATACATCACTGGTAATCCCTAGGCTGGTGTCTGCAAGTAGGCTCAACAAGCACTACCAAACTGTCATTTTTACCGGTGCTAACCGAAAGGCTTGACACCTATTCGCGTGGTTTTCTGGTCTTTCACCAAGGACACTCAGGCCATCTTATCAAATACAACTACACCCCCTATCCGGACTTACCACGTATTTACCCCTTTAACATTCTCATAATTCTTATTACAATATAACCTTTCTCAATGTAGATGTTTTCCAAAACTCATGCCATGATGTATAGAAATGACAAAATTTACATCATAGCCTTCTTCCTTTACCTTCCTCCAATACCATTACACAATTAATCACATGTTCCACTGGTGTCAATTAACACGTAGCATTAGCTCATTATTATACATATTTCAAAACATTCTAGTCATTCCATGATTATGTGAGACTTTCGATATCAACCTCCAAGTTTTCAATTCTCATAGTCAATAGTGTTCAATAACTATCTTCTCACAATTAATTATTTTTCCATGTCACTAGCAACAATCTTAAAAGTAAATTCCTCATTCTCATATATCAAGGAAATTATCATTTTTCTTACCAAATATAAACTCCATACTCACACACCCATTTAAACACAAGAAAGGATATTTTACTCCATGGATTTCCATGTTTTCACAAAAAGCCCCAATTTCTAGGTTTTCACAAAATCTAAACATTTTTCATCTTCTTTGTGAACTCTCTCCATACATATCAATCTCAATCTACAAGGTTCCACACTTCTCAAATATTCTTTAAAAGAAGATGAGATGAGTTTTTCCTTAAGCAAAAATCAACAATTTCTTGAGCCCTAGGCTCCATTTTCGAAATACATAGAGGGTTTCACAAAATCAACAAGAAACTTGCATAAATACACATATAACTCAAAGGAAACCCTACCTCAAGGGTTTGAGAAGGAGCAAGATGAAACCCTAGAGTTTGAAGATGAGAGAGAGCCTTGGATTTGCTTCCACCAAATGAAACCCTAGCTTAGATTCTTCAAGATCTTGAAGGAGATGATGATATTCTTGACCCAAGATGGGCAAAATCAAAGAGGTGTAGATGTTTGAGAGGTTTTCTAGAGAGGAGGAGAAATATATGTTTTAGAGTGAGAGGGAGATGAGTATAATGAGAGATATATTTGGATCAAAATGATACAAAAAATAGAGTTTCGGACTGCCCAGTTGGCCGCTCGTGCGGCCATTTTCTCCGCTCGTGCGCTCTTAGACAGTAGCCAATTTCTGGGTGTCAAGCTTGGTCGCTCATGCGGCCCCTCCCACCGCTCGTGCGGTACAATTCCGCATGTGTGGCCTAGGGCCCCACACATGCGGTCCTGGCCTAGCAGCCCAAAGTTTCAACTTTAACCCCGGCACCCCGAACTTGCCCGTGCACCCTCCGGGACAAACAAAAATTCAACACCGAAAGAAAAGAATTTGGAAACCATTTCCGGACACTTCAATTCAACAAGAATAAAAAGAGAACGAAGCGAAGGAAAGAAAGAATAAAGAGAAAAGAGAAGGCCGGTCGTCACACCACCGCCACCACTACTACTGTTGTCGCCGCAGCCGCAGCCGCCGTCACCACCACCACCACCATGCCACCGCTACCACTACTAGCACTATTGCTACCACTGCCGCCGCCACCACCACCACTACCACTACCATCATATCACCGCCACTACTACCACCACCACCATCACAATATAAAAATTAAAAAATATAATTTAAAAATAACAAATTTCAAATTTTATTTTATACACATCAAATAATTTATTTTTAATTCAGAACTTAAAATTTTATCAAATAACTTTTCATCATTCAATTTTAAACTAGAGAGCCGCTTTGGCTCAGTCAGTGCAGCAGGCCTATGCTCCGAGAGATGAGCAGGTTGATCAGAGGCCACAGGGGCACGTGTATGCTGTTACCGCGCCAGAGCATGTAATGACTCGGATTTTTAATCCACGTTTGATTGATGTAAAGTGGTGCCCGTCACCTTAAAACTTGTATGGTTGTCGGACTCTTGATATTGATGGGTTGGCAAGTGAACTTTAAATATTATAATTGAGGACCCTTAGGTGATGTTTGGAACCTTTATTGAAGCCTTAACAAGGTATTTAGGTAAGATTAGATAAAAAGCCCCAAGTTTGAGTTTGAGTTTGAGTTTTTGACCAGCCGTCACTCTTTTGTCCTTTTCTCCTTCCACACTTTGAATTTGAATATGAGGCCAGAGTTATTGGAAAGCTTGTTTCCGGGGCTTCAATTTGGACACAAGAACGACATAAAACGGAGTTCCGATGAGAGAGTTATACCCGTTTGAAGTTTTCATATATGTGCTGGAAGCAGGTACGCTCGAGTGTGGAAATCTACGCTCAAGCGAACTGCGCGAATTCAGCAAGTTTAAAATCACTTTTCTAGATCATTCTTCACACTTCTCATCTCCTCTCTTCATCCCTCTCACCTAGGTCCGAAAACCCTAGGTCTTTGACCTCAAATGCCTCACATTTCCGTTTGGATTGATCAAAATCTTCCACCAAAAAGTGAAGAAGGCTTGAAGCTCAACTTTTTTAACCGATTGGAACTCGGATTTGCGAAGGATTCTCATCAAAGCTTCGTTCTTTTTCTTGATTCTTGAGATAGGGGTCCTAGTTCTTCTTCAATGCTTCCATAAATAGATAGAATTGTGGTATTTTGATTATATACATATGAAACCCACATTTTTTAGCATATAGTGTACATCTTGAGATTTTGGGGGATTAGGGTTTGAAGTGTTGGGGGTTCAATTGTTGGGTTAATATGGTGGATTATGAACCTTAGGTGGATAATCAAGAGGGAAATTGGAATAAAAAGCAGTGGTTTAAGAAGTTTGAATTTTTGTTGAAATTCTTAATTTTTCCTTGAAAACCCTAAGTTGATTCATTATGATAATTGATGATTTTGCCCAAATTGAAAATAGAATCATGAAATTGGTAGGTTGAATTGTATATGTACAAGTTTAATTGGATTTTGGAGGTGTTTCAAAATTACGTTAAAAATTAGCGATTGAACTCTTGCTATGAACATTGTAAATCATGCTAAAATGTGAAAGGAAGATTGGGGAAATGATTTATTAGTGTTATGGATGACATAAACTTGGTTTTGGAATGTTGAAATGGGATTCAAGAATTTCTCTTGAATTATGTTGAATTGTAAATAGTAATGTTGAATTAAGTTGTGTTGAATAACGTTGAATTGAATGGTATTGAACTATGATGAATTGTGTTTGAATCATGTGAATTGTGTTGAGTTGAGTTGTGTTGGGTGTATTGAGTTTGGATTGAGTTGTGTTGAGTTTGAGTTGTGTGGTGTTGGGTGTGTTGAGTTGAGTCGTGTTGTGTTGGGTGTGTGGAGTTTGGGTTGAGTTGTGTTGGGTGGTGTTGTGTTGGTACCCGCGTGGGGAGTTGAAAAGTGGTTTTAAAAATTGTGAAAAAGGTTTTTGGGCGCCCACGTCCCGCCGTATAATAGCCGGCAAATGTGGGGGTGGTTTGAAATAAAGGTGCCCAATTGCCCTGTTTAGGCTTATCGCTGGACGAATGTGGGAAAATGTTTTTGGGTGTCCACACAGTCCTGCCGTATTGTAGCTGGCAAAAGTGGAAAATGATTTTTGGGTGTCCACACAGTCCTGCCGTATTGTAGCTGGCAAATGTGGGGGATGGTTTTCAAAAGTTGAAAAATGGTTTTTGGAAAAATATGGTTGTTGGAAGAAAATGGCTTTTGAGAAAAAATGGTTTTTGGGAGTCCACTTCTCGCCGTATAGTAGCCGGCGAAAGGTGGAGGGTGTTATGAATTGGGTGCCCGCTATCCCGCCGTAGTAAGTTGGCAAAAGGTGGATTGTGTTGAGTTATGTGTTGAGAAGTGTGTTGAGTTGATGATGTTATTTGTAACTTGTGATGGATTTGTGAAATTGCATATTGATGTGTAATTTGGTTTAAAAAGGAAATGTGCATGGGCATTATTTGTAAAGAATGGAAACCAAAAATGGATATGAGGATTATAGACTATGATGGTAAACTTAATGTAGTAGTTGTGTTAATAAAAGTAAAGTGTGAATGTTGTTCTGTAATTAGATAAAGGATTGAATTGAAATGGGTTTATTTATATTGTGTTATCTTGAAGTGAAACTTTGTGGATGTCATTAACGGTGTAAACTGAGTATAGGAGAAATGTTAGCGAGTCAAGAAGGAACCTGAACTTGAAGTTATGGGGTTTTAAATTAAAAATAAAGAATAGAAAAGAAGAATGAAAGGAAAAGAGGAGTATTAAAAATGGAAATTAAATAAGAAATATTTTGCAAATTGGTTAATAACTTTTAAATAATGTTGTTTCTTAAATATGTTTGTTTCACGAGGATCTATGGTTTTCTAAAGTAAAGGGATGATTTTTAATGGCTGAAGGTTTTCCTTAAAAATGTTTAAATAGTTTTAGAGAAAAATGTACTTTACTTATGATAATTTGGAATTATAAAATGTCACCCTACTATATGGTATCACCCTGCATGCATGATCATTTTTATCTGTGTGTTAGTTATTGATTTAGAATTATGAGGTTCCTACTGGGCATTAGTGCTCACCCCGTTGTTGTTTTATCTTTTTACAGGAAGAAACTTTGGATTCATAGTGGAAGAGTTACAAAGTCCACGAGTCTGTTTGTGTGTAATTTTGTTGTGGGTGTGAAGGAAGTAATTGTTGTATATTGATATTTGTATTTATTTATTTGTAGCTTCACAGTAGAATAGTGGCATGTAATGTTATCGTTGTAGTATTCATTGAGAGACAGAGAGAGAGAGAGAGAACATGTATCATTGTATTTCTATTACTCAACGGTAATGGATGTTTGTAAAAAAAAAAAAAAAAGGACCTAATTTAAAGGCTTTGGTAATGTTTCCGAGTAGTTAAAATTTGGGGCGTGATAGAGCAGTTGTCGGGATCCTCAGTTGTGAGAGGTATTTTTGTTGTGTGTAATTCTTTGGCTAATGTGTTGATAGATATGGGTGCGTTTCATTCATTCATATCTGCTGCATTCGCGTCTGCATTGGGGTTAGAGATGGCACGGTTAGCGTCTCCGCTCAAGGTTGAGTCACTAGTTGGGGGTACCGTTGATTTAGACCGGGGGTGTCGTGGTTGTGAGATAGAGGTTGCCGGGCGTCGACTCCCGTTTGCTTTTGTGTTGCTAGACATGTCAAGTTTCGATGTTATTCTAGGCATGAACTGGCTATCTTCGTATCGAGCTGTGATTGATTGTTATTGTCAGAGAGTTATGGTGTACAGTTCGGGTGGGGATTGCTTCTATTTTCTTGGGGATCGGGTCGATAGGGTCTTGCCACCAGTTTTTGACCCTTGTAGTAGGAACAAGCTTAGTGGCCTTCTTGCTACTCTCTTAGATAGTGAGAGTGACGGGGTCCGCGTTGACTTGCCAAGGGTAGTTCATGAATATCTGGACGTATTTCCCAAGGATCTTATTAGTTTGCCACCTCACCGGGAGATCGAGTTCACCATCGACTTAGTGGTAGGCACGGTATCGATTTCCATGGCGCCGTATAGATTTGCACCCACCGAATTGCATGAGTTGAAGATTTAACTCCAAGAGCTTTTAGACAAGGGTTTCATTCGCCCTAGCACATCGCCTTGGGAAGCGCCGGCTCTCTTTGCGAAGAAGAAGGATGGGTCGTTGCGGTTGTATATCGATTACCGTGAGTTGAATCGGGTTACCGTCAAGAACAAGTATCCATTACCAAGAATAGATGACTTGTTTGACCAACTCAGAGGGTCTTGTTTCTTTTTGAAGATAGATTTGAGGTTGGGGTATCATCAGTTGAGAGTCCAAGAGAAGGACATCCAGAAAATGGCCTTTCGTACGCGTTATGGCCACTATGAATTCCTTGTAATGCCTTTTGGGTTGACAAATGCACCGGCTTCCTTTATGGATTTGATGAACCAAATTTTTTGAGAATACTTGGATCATTTTTTGGTCGTCTTTGTGGACGACATCTTAATTTACTTAACCTCCAAGGAGAAACACAAGGCTCACTTGCAGGTAGTGCTTGATTTTCTTAGGGAGCACCAGTTGTATGCCAAATTTGAGAAATATGAGTTTTGGCTCACTGAGGTGAAGTTTTTGGGTCATGTGGTGTCGAGGGAAGAGGTAATTGTAGATTCCTCAAAGATAGATGCGGTACAGGATTAGGGACAATCCAAAAATGTTTTTGAGATCCGGAGTTTCTTGGGATTAGCAGGTTATTATCGACGTTTTGTGAGGGACTTCTCTAGACTAGCCGCGCCTTTGACTAGGTTGACTAGAAAGGGTGTCAAGTTTGTGTGGAGTGAGGCTTGTGAAAGGTCATTCCAAGAACTAAAGACTAGATTGACCACCGCACCGGTCTTTAAAATTTCGAAAAGGGGTTTGAGTTACACCATTTATTGTGATGCATCTTCGGATGGGCTTGGTTGTGTCTTGATGCAAGGGAGAAAGGTTGTGGCCTATGGTTCAAGGCCATTGAAAACTCATGAGAAGAACTACCCCACCCATGACTTGGAATTAGCGGCGGTAATTTTTGCCTTGAAAATTTGGAGACATTATTTGTACGGCGAGAAGTTTGAGGTTTTCTTCGATCATAAGAGTCTAAAATATTTGTTTTCCCAAAAAGACTTAAATTTACGCCAACAGAGATGGATAGAATTTATGGAGGATTACGACTTTGAGTTACACTACCATCCGGGAAAAGCCAATGTGGTGGCCGATGCTTTGAGCCGGAAGTCTGTGAGTAGCTTAGCAAGTGTGGCCATTCGGGAATGGGTTATGCTAGGTGATATCGGCAAGTTTGATTTACACTTGGGTGAGTCCGGTGAGAGTGCAACCTTGTTTACCTTGAGTGCCCAACCTACCTTGATTAGTAGAGTCATAGAGCCACAACAAGGGGACCTTGAGGTGGAGTCAATTTGCAATAGAATCTCCAACGGGAAGGAAGAGAAGGGTTTGAACATTCACTCGGATCTGAGTGTGCGTTATCTAGACCATTTGTTTGTACCAGAATCTTGTAGAGAGGAGTACTTCAGGAGCTCCATCACTCACGCCTTGCGGTACATCCGGGAGGCACCAAAATGTATCAAGATCTTAGTCATCAGTTTTGGTGGAGGGGCATGAAGCGAGACGTTGCTTTATTCGTATCGAAGCGCCTTACTTGTCAACAAGTGAAGGTTGAACACTAAAGACCAGCGAGTTTGTTACAACCCTTACCGATAGCCGAGTGGAAATGGGAGCATGTTACCATGGATTTCATAGTTGGGCTTCCTAGAACGCAGTGGGGCAATGATGTCGTTTGGGTGATTGTTGATAGGTTGACTAAGTCTACACATTTTATATCGATGCGTACCGGTGACTCAGTCGAGCACTTGGCAGAGTAGTACATTAGAGAGATAGTTCGACTTCATGGAGTTCCCGTAACCGTTGTATCGGATAGAGATCCTCGTTTTAATGCCCGGTTGTGGCAAAGCCTTCAAGAGGCGTTGCAAACTAAGTTGACCTTTAGCACCGCTTACCACCCTCAAATCGATAGACAGTTGAAGCGTACCATCCAGATTTTGGAAGACATGCTCAGGGCTTGCGTCTTTGATTTCAAAGGGTCTTGGGCTAGACACTTGCTGTTAATTGAATTTCCCTATAACAATAGTTATCAAGCTAGCATCGAGATGGCACCGTTTGAGGCCTTGTATGGCCGACCCTATAGATCACCGATTTGTTGGACCGAGGTGGGTGATGCACCGTTGTTGGGCCCAGAAATTGTTAGAGAGACAACCGAGAAGGTTGCTCTCATTAGGAAGAGGTTAGCAACGGCCCAAAGCCGACAAAAGAGTTATGCCGATAAGAGGAGGAGACCTTTGTCTTTCGAAGTGGGTGACCATGTTTTCACCAAGACGGGGTTTGATGAGATTCAACAAGAGTGGTAAATTATCTCTGAGGTTTATTGGGTCTTTCGAGATATTGGAGAGAATTAGGGAAGTGGCATACCAGTTAGCTTTATCGCCATAACTTTCGGGGGTTCACAAAGTGTTTCATGTGTTTGTGCTTAGGAAGTATGAGGCGGACCCTTCTCATGTGCTTGATTGGGTTGATTTGGAGGTAGATGAGGATGCCTCTTACAAAGAGCGACCGGTTCAAATACTAGATACCCGGGAGCAAGTGTTACGGGGCAAAACTATATCGTTGGTAAAGGTGTTGTGGAGACACCATGGGGTTGAAGAAGCAATGTGGGAACAGGAGGTGAAAGTCCACTTCAAGTATCCGGATTTGTTTATGAATGCTTAAGTTATTTTAATTTGCAATATTCCCTAGTGTTGAAGGAAATGTATTAAGATTGTTAACCATGTGTTGTTATAGGCATTGTTGTTTTGAGTATGAGATTGACATGTGTGACCATTATTGTTGATTGAAATATTTCATGCTTATATGATATCATGAACCGTTGTTGTTAGCCTTGAGACTAGACACTTGGAAACCAGGATAAGAATGGCGAATTTTGATTGAAAATAGATATTGCGATTTGAAACAACATCTAGCATGGTTCTGATCACTTGTTGTCTTTATCTTGTTTGAGTAGTTTGATTTAATTTCGGGGACGAAATTTTTTATGGTGGGAAGGTTGTGATGACCGATCATGTTATTCATTTGTTCCTCTTTGTTTAAACCTTGGTTTACGATTGTTATAGCGTCGGATTTTAGTGTAAGGCTTTGGTTTGACCGTTAGATTGTTGTTTTGAAAACTCCTTCTCAAAAAATTTCATTCTTATTTATTGCTACTCCGAGTTTCACGTGTTTCGGAAGGTGAGGGTTGGATCCGGAGTGACTAGGGTTGAGCTGGAGATTTTCTGGGCTGGCTGAGCCGCACATGCGGGGCCTTGGGCTGCACGTGCAGGAGAGGAGCCGCACATGCGGGAAGTGAGGCCGCACGTGCAGGAAACTGGGGAGTTTCTACGTTGCATTATGCTTAAAAGGCAGGTGCGGAGGGGAGGTGCAAGAGAGTGCCGCACGTGCGGGAAGGACGCCCCACATGTGCAGGGGCAAGTGTCACACGTGCAGGATGGGCTAAGTCCGAAAACTCTGTTTTTGTCCCTTCTTTTAGGCTATGTATATCACTTTTAAAACATTTCCTTCTCACTCTAAAAATCATTTTACTCCTCCTTCTCTCTAAAAACCTCCATCAAATACGAAAAACCCTTGATTTCTTGGAATCCATTGGGTTTTGATCCATCCTCTTTCACAAGTTTTGGAGAACAAAGCGAGGACTTCACTTTGCGCGGTGGAGATCGAATTTCTACACCTTTGATTTTAGGGTTACATCTCATCTCTTCATCAAAACTTGAGGTAGGGATTTTTCTTTGAGTCATATATATATTTTTGCAAGATCTTGTTGATTTTTCGAAATCCCCTTTAATAGCTTAAAATCTTGTTGTTGACTCAAGAAGATGAGTGATTTTTGGAAAGTGGGTTATCTCTTTTCTTTTAAATAATCGCATGAAGGTGTTTAAATTGCTATTGATAGAAGAAAAAAAAAATGCTTTTGATGTGATTTTATTCAAATGTTTTGGAGATGTGAGGTTATGGTGAGAAAAACCTAGAAAATTTGGGGGTTTTTAAAGAATGATGGAAATTCATGAATGAAATGGCCACATTTCCCTTAGGTGCTAAAATAAATGAAAGTTTCTTTTTTAGAAAAGTCTTCTCTATGTTTACATAAATGTTGAGTTCCATGAAATATGAGAATTGTGATTTTGGAAGTTGATGTTCAAAACATTGCATATAGTCTTGAAATGACTAAATTGTTGAGAATTGTACAAGATGAGAAAATGTTGTTATGTGTTGATAGATTTAATTGAACATGTGGTTATTTTGTGAAATAACATTGAAGGGAGGAAAATGGAAAATGTGGTTATTATGGTATTATTGTTGAGATACTTAAAAATGGAAAAATATTATGAGGCATTGATAATTATTGCATTACATACTCATTCAATCGATTAGTATACATTTTGAATTGAGTTTGGAAACGTTTACATTGAGAAAAGAATATTTTGAAATGAGAATTATTGAAATGTTTTGGGGTAAATACGTTGGTAAGTCCAGATAAAGGATGTAGATGAAATTGATTAAGTTGGCCTAAGTGTCCGGGGTGAAAGACCGAAAATACGCGTGGAGGAGGTACCACTTCCCTTCCGGTTAGCAACCGGTGAAGTGGGGTTTGGTAGTGCTAACTAAGCCTACTTGCAGACACCAATGTAGGGATTATCTGAGTTGTATTTACCGCCCCATTGGATTAAATTGTAAATTTCTAAATTGTTGAGATTTCAAGTTATCATTGAGCATGGTAGTTTTCAAAAGATGTAAATGTAATTTTTTTTTTTTTTAAGGCATAGCATGGCATGTGCATTTCAAATTGGGAATCTTGAATAAATATATATATACTTTGTAAAGAATTCTCTACTGCGCTTTAAGCTCACCCCTATGGGATTTTGGTTCAGGAAAAGATGTGGTGATCCCGCCGAGTTAAGGGTGTGGATGTATTCTGTGGAGAGTAAATGACTCGTATTTTGTTGTGGTTTATTTTTCTAACCAAAGGCTATAAATGTATGGGTTCGTGAAACTATTTTTGTGTAACCGGGCTTAAGCCTTGGAATTTATAAGCCCTTAAGGACGTTTATTTGTTTTTGAATTTAATATTCTACATGCTATAGATTTGTGTATTTAGTATCGTTGAATGTATAATTGCATGTGGAACTGTGTTGTACAAACCTTAATGATTCAATGATGTAAGGGTTGATGAATTACAGTTTCTCTTATAATGAATGTTAGTCAATGTACTTAGGTAATGTTATATATTTTTGGGGCTTTACACCAATGATCTCAGAAGCTCCCCATGCAATTTATTGTTGCTAACATCAAGGGTTCACAACTTGCTCGCTTGTCGAAATGTTTGAGGAATGGTTCCATTGAAATTGTTTCCTTGCAAATCTAGTACCAACAAATTTTCACTGAAGTTTACCAAACAAGATGGGATGACACCATGGAATTGGTTATTGGACAAATCAAGATGTTCAAGAAAACAAAGGTTGCAGATCAATGGTTGGGATTCTTGAGAAAATGATAAGCAAAGAAGTAGGGAAAATAAGAGAAAAAACAAGAGGGATTGGAATTGATAATTTGATATGGAGCAACCCATCTGATTTACACCAGTATTAAGGTTAGGGAGAGATGAGTAATGAGAGAAATAGTGAATTTAGTTTCTTATATGATGTTTGTTGGTCCATGGCCTACCTTACCAATAAATAAATTAAATAATAATAAATAAATAAAACAACAGAAATAAAATATGTAAACTTGTCAATTGATTCCCTTACCAGTAAGTAACTTCAAGGAATTTTCAATTAACTTTTAAAGAATTTAGCTTAATTAAAGATTTAATAATACTAATTACCACTTTTTTCTTATCACAATTTATTTAACATCTTATGTGTCAATGTTGCATTGGCTTAATGATTTCAATATTGAACTATAAAATGATAAATAAAATATAATAAAAAATGTGATCATCATAATATTATTATATAATTTAAAAAATAAATGCATAGAAAATCATAAATATTGAATTTACTTAGTTTTTTTTTTTTTTTTTGCTCACCAGAATGTTTCAGTTTGGTTTTGACTAATTCTTGAATTCTTGTAATTTCTTATCTTCACATATATCAAGTAGCTATGCCTTGGGTTGGCCTCAAGAAAAGATTGACAAATGTAACTTTTGAGAGATATAAACAACTCAATTGAGTTTCACAAATTCAAAAAATAAATAAAAATAAATGGGATAGGTACACTACAAATATTGTAAGTCTTTGATTTGTATGTCACTGGACTGTATGTAGAAGATGACACTACAAGAAAATGCATGTTTGGCGACTAAAATTGGCGACTAAACCAATTTTAGTCGCCAAAAACACCACATTCATCGACTAAAAATCAGCTTCAATCGGCATTGATTGAACCTTTTAGCTACTAAAGTATTTTAGTCGCCATATAGTATAATTGGCGACCAAATTTCCCTTTAGTCGCTGTTTGTTACCAATTTAGGCTACCAACATTTAGTTTTGTTGCCATATAGTTTCATTTGGCGACTAAACATTTTTGCCGCCTAAAAAAGGGCATTTTTGTGATTACTTTTTGACGACCAAAGCTGGGTTAGTCGTTGTATATTCAGTATTGCTGACGAATTTTTGAATTTAGTAGCCAAAGAGGCATCTTTAGGCTACCAATTTTTTGTCGCCGTTAAGGTTTTTTGGCGACAAATAGTCGTTTAGTTGCGAAATGTTCGAAATTTTTTTTAGAGGGAAAATAAGTAATTTTCGCGCCCAGTACATATATATTACCCACAGAGTTTTTTGTTCTCTTTTGTCTCACTCTCACACACCGACATCAACATACCAAACTCGTCCCTACCAAACCCGTCGCTCACCACCGGCGACCATCACCATCGCAGGCCACCGGCGCTCGCCACCACCACCACTGCAAATCGGCGATCATCACCATCGCAGGTATGTTTCTGTCGTCTCTCTCCCTCTCTGTCGATTTGGTTCTATCTGGTTCTATCTGGTTGTCGATGTCTCTCCCATCCCCTTCTCTCACGATTAATTTTAGGGTTTGACATGTTTTTGTCCTTTCATTTTCCATTTATTTCGTACACAAATTTTTAGGGCTTTTCCTAACTTCGTGAATGGGTGTGGTTCAAATTGCGGATTGTCCATTTGGATTTTGGATTTGGATTCTTTTTGTATCGTTTAAATGTGCCTCTATTTTGGCGAAAATGTTCCAAATCGGTTCGAAAATGTTCCAAATGTGCCTCAGTTTTTTTAACACACTTGTTGATTTTGGATGTTTTTCCTGATTTAGTCTTATCATTATAAATGTGCCTCTGTTTTTTGTATCGAAAATGTTCCAAATGTTCCGATGGTGTGACTCAAATTCGAATTAAGTAAAAGAATTTGTTTTTTTAAAAAAATCACAAATCGGTTCGATTCAATCCTAGTTCTTGGCAGTTAGGTCCATGATTTTATAGTTATGATTTTTATTTGAAATTTAGTTCCATTTATTTAAAGATATATATATATATATATATATATATATTTGTTATTTGTCATACACTTAAGTATCTTATCAATATCACTTATATATTCATAAGTTTTTAACCCTCTTCTCTTGCAAATAAGTCCTTAACCCTCTTCTCCTACAAGTGTGTTCTTATATAATGATAAGACTAATTTTAAACAATTATTCAAATAATTATTATCTATAAAATGATTATATATTGTCTGATATTTGAGAATGTTGTCATTATATTGTGCATGATGACTTGTTTGTAGAAATCGTAGTTCCAAATTGAAATGAATCCCGTTTTCATAGTTTGGTTGAAAACTTTCAATATTTTCAAGATTCAGTTTGATTCCAAATTTCATAAAACCATAGCTAATAATTCGATGTTAGTTTAATTCAAAACCAAACCAAATTCAACCTTGCTCTCCCCTAACTCGAATCGTAACCACCAAATCAGTTGAGAATAAGCCTGATGATCATAGTATGAGATCATCTATCCCAATTCCTATCCACCAAATCACTTCAGAATAAGCCCCTGACCACTTAATGACATCGTCTGTCCAAATTCTTGTGTCATTCTATATCCTAATCCCTATCTTCATTTTCTTTATTCAAGAGACGAAAGACAAGTGATATACTTCAGCTCTGCATCTAAATTGGGTTAGGTAGTTGTCGTTTGAAACACCTCAATTCAATATATATTTTTTTTAATAAAGAATTGCAAGTTTAAAATTATAAACTATCTGGATTCTCCTTTTAAAACAATTAGACACATCCAAATTGGTTTGTTTTTGTAGTCTATACTCTTCATGACCCATAGATTATTGTCTGACTTAAAACTCAGATAGTTCAGTACTTCTCTCTACACATTTCAAG
Organism: Camellia sinensis; assembly: GCF_055761805.1. Classification (NCBI taxonomy): domain Eukaryota; kingdom Viridiplantae; phylum Streptophyta; class Magnoliopsida; order Ericales; family Theaceae; genus Camellia; species Camellia sinensis. The sequence continues at coordinate 71,910,099 of NC_138972.1, forward strand.
AAGAGTAAGACAAAGATAGTTAAAAAAATATAGAACTACCTTCGATGACCGCAACGGAGAAACATATACATTATGAACACATACCCCATCACGGCGTGTTGATGACCAATCAAGAAACACACTACGAAAAACTTGAGGTTTACACTGTCGTTGATTTCTATAGTTGAAAATAATTTCTTTAAAAGTCAGCCTCAGTTGAGAAATCTGTGGCCAGCACATAAGAAATTAGGATTACAAAGTGTGATTAATCAATAGCCTAAATACTCTCACATTTTTCTACTGCAAACCTTTGGAACTCCATAGAAACAATAGACGATAATCTGGTCAATATGACGATTACATGTAATTTGAACCTTGTAATTTAAAGGAGCCACAGAGCATTTTAGCTTTTATGTTAAAGGCATAGATGTTGTCTCTCTTTACTTGGTATATAGCCAACACCAAGGGAAGAATGGCCACTAAAAGCAGTTTGTCTCCAAATCCAGATTAGTGTTCAAATTATTGTTCTGAATTGTAATGAGTGCTGGAGATTAATTGAGTGTTTTGTAATATTCATCTATAGAATAAATTTGGACAACATGTTTGAATTTTTGAATAGAATTTTGTATATATTTTCTAAGTTGGTATTATTACTGCACTAAAAATGATTCAAAAAACATAAAATGTGCAACATGTGACCCCATCTCTCTGCTTTTATGTCCATTCTATTACCTAAAACATAAAAGTTACTTGGTGAATGTTCATGTCACACATTTTTTTCATGTTAAAATAATCCCCTTATGTAATTGCTAAGTTTTTAATTTTTTTCAATTTTCTTTTTTGTTAGATGATAGTTACAAGGATCTCCATTTATACATGTGCATCATCTGTGTTTTGAACTTCTAGTTTATGTACTTAGAATAATGATATATAAACAATGTTTTTATAAAATGAAAAAAAAATATTCATAATCATGTAACTTCTTGTAATCATTTTATTTTCAATCAAAATATCCATAATTATTTTCATAATTTTATAAATGTCATTCATAGATCATTGTCGATCTAGTTTGTATATAATTTTTTTGTTTATAAATCGTTTTTCATATAGATATATCTATATTTAGGATTTAAAGCTTGATTTGGTAGGAATAGAATAAAGATACAAATACTAATCCAAGAAGTTAGAGTGAGAAGAAAATTTGAAAAAGATTAATGATTTCTTATGATCATCCATGAGACCGATCTGTTATTACTATTTTCTTCACTTCAAAAAGCAATGCTAACCGAACCCCTAAACTTACTTAAGCTCTCTTCCATTACAGAGTATTTTCCAAGTTGCTGTCGATTCCCAGGTTCATCTTCGCTTGATGTGTACTGTTCCAAGAATGGACAAGAGTTGGATGATGATAACAGATAGGCTAAAAAGTAAAGAGTATGTACAAGGTGTTCAGTCATTTATTGAGTTCGCTACGAAGAATTTAGGGCCGCAGGATGAAATTCGTTGTCCTTGTGTTGATTGCTTGAACGGCATGAAATTACCTCGACATGTTGTACGGTTGCACTTACTTCGAAGAGGAATCGCATGTTCTTATCGCACTTGGGTCCACCATGGGGAACGTGTTCCCCTGTTTTGTGGTCATCCTACTATGCGAAACGATGATACTCAAACTGACCGAGCTGGAATGACAACCAATCACAAAAATGTGGATGAACTTCCAACCATGTTACAAGAGATTTACATGAGTGGTCTCATGGATGATCATATCGACGAAGAACGTACTAGTTCGGAGAGGCACAATTTGTTTAAGTTCATAAAGTTGTTCGATGATGCTCAACGTCAAGTATATCCAGAGTGTGAAAAGTTCTCCATCTTGTCCTTCGTAATTAAGATGCTTCACGTGAAGGTGTACAATAAATGGAGCAACAAATCTTTCAATATGGTTATGCAAGTTTTTAAAGACATTCTCCCAAAGTGTGATGAAAATGTTCCATGGACCCTTTATGAAGCGAAAAGTTCTTACGTGAGTTGGGTTTGGGATATGAGCCCATTCATGCATGCAAGAATGATTGTACTTTATTTTGGAAGGACAACGCCACATTAGAGAATTGCCCTACATGTACGGAGTCTAGATACAAGTTGAATGACAAGATGGGTAAAAAAATTCCACAGAAAATACTGAGGTACTTTCCTCTGACACCGAGGTTGAAGAGATTTTACATGTCGAAAAAAACAGCTGCATATATAAGATGGCACAAAGATAAGCATGTGGATGATGGAGTATTGCGACATCCAGCTGATGGTGAGGCATGGAAGGACTTTGATAGGTTGCATCCTACGTTCTCTGCGGATCCTCAGAATGTACAGCTAGGGCTTGCCATGGATGGTTTCAATCCATTCGGACATATGAGTACATCGTACAACATGTGGCCCGTAATCTTAATGCCTTACAATCTACCCCCATGGAAGTGTATGAAAGATCCATTTGTCATGATGTCATTGCTTATTCCCGGACGATCCACACCTGGAAGGGACATTGATGTTTACTTGCAACCATTAGTAGAAGAGTTAACTAATCTGTGGGAGCATGGTGTGGAAACATATGATGCCTCAAACGGCCAAATATTTACAATGCATGCAGCAGTCCTGTGAACCATCAACGATTTCCCTGTATATGGTTCGTTGTCTAGTTGGAGTACAAAAGGTTACTTGGCCTGCCCTAATTGTAACGTGGATACATCATCTCAGCGTTTGCATAATAAGATAGGGTATATGGGTGCTCGACGGTACTTACCTGAGAACCATAATTGGCGTAGAAGTAAGCTATTCAACGGTGACATTGAGAATCGGTCCAAACCTGTGGAGTTATCGGGAGAACAACTATTGGAGCAAATTAATTTGGGGACGTATAGGCCATATAGAAAGCATCCAACCAACCAAAAAAGACAACGGACTGAAAATCTAACTCCGAATTGGACAAAAAGAAGCATTTTGTTCGACCTACCCTATTGGAAAACACTTAAGCTTCGACATAACCTTGATGTCATGCACATAGAGAAGAATATATGTGACAATCTACTTGGGACACTATTGAGCATTGATGGCAAGAACAAGGACACCGACAAAGCACGTTTGGATCTAGAGGACATGCGAATACGAAAGGAGTTACACTTGATAAGGCATGCGAATGGATCTTTCCAAAAGCCTCCAGCATTGTACACATTGTCCCCGGTAGAACGAATAGGGTTTTCTAATTTCTTGAAATCAATTAAGTATCTTGATGGCTATGCGGCAAATGTATCCAATTGTGTTACCGCGAATGGTTGTAAGTTAGTTGGCCTCAAGAGTCATGACTGTCATGTCCTTCTACAATGACTTCTTCCCATTGGGATGCGAGGATACCTTCCTACCGAGATTGGGACCACATTGTTTGAGTTTGGAACTTTTTTTAAACAGATGTGCTCGAAGACATTGAGGGTGACTGATTTGGAGAATTTGCAAGAACAAATCGTACTTATACTTTGTAAGCTTGAAAAGATTTTTCCTCCTGTTTTTTTCGATGTGATGGTCCACTTGGCAATTCATTTGCCTTACGAGGCTAGGCTTGGAGGGCCTGTCCAATATCGATGGATGTATCCTATTGAGAGGTATAACAACGAGTCATAAATTTTTTCTTGTAATTATAGTTCAATATGAACATACTGACGATCACGCCGATGTTTACGTGTAGGATGCTCGGATTTCTTAAAGGATTTGTGGGCAATAAAGCTCGTCCAGAAGGATCCATTGCGGAGGCCTACATATCCAAAGAGTGTATGAAGTTTTGTTCAATGTATTTGCATGGAGTTGAAACGGTGTTTAACCGGGAAGAAAGGAACTACGATGGGGGTGACAATGGCCCGGGGTTGGCGATTTTCACTCAAAATCTTCGTCCTTTTGGTCAACTCCCAAGGGCAGTTGATGTGTCCGTAGCTGACCGCGAATTGGCTCATTGGTTTGTCCTACACAATAGTTTGGAAGTGGACGAATATCTAGAGTATGCTTCTTCATCATATATGCAACATACCTTTCCTACATGGTTTTTATTTTTTAAAGTCTTCATTATTCCAATTACTTATGACGTACTTCGTATTAACTAGGGAACACAAGCTCGTGTTGCAACAAAAATATGGAAGTTCATGCAACATTGCAACGCGACAATGCAAAGAATTTCCTAAATGGTTCAAAGATCGCGTAAGATTATGTAGCGTGTTACTGTAAAGTGTGGAGATAACGTTGAATTATTCTAACTTTGAATTGACATGACATACTTTCTTGTGTAGATGAACCAATTGCGAAATGAAAACTCACCCGAAGCAACCAATGAGATGTGGGCATTAGCCAATGGACCTAATGCCTTAGTCAATACATATTCGGGATGCATTTGTAATGGCGTCCGATTCCATACTATCGACCGTGATAACCGTCGTAAATGTCAAAGTAGTGGGTTGGTAGTGGAAAGCGACCACCAATGCCAGTTGATCAAGTTCTACGGCTACCTTTGTAAAGTGTGGGAACTAACATATTTGTTTGGACACCGGGTTGTTTTGTTCCAATGTGAATGGTATAACACCGGTAGTACTCGAACTTTGCGTGTCGAACCACATGTGACAACTATTGATGTAAGAAGTCGATGGTATAAAGATGACTCGTTTGTGTTCCCAAGCCAAGTTCAACAAGTTTTCTACGTTCCTGATACGAAGTTAGGGCCGAATTGGCGAGTCGTAGAAAAGTTTCAACATCGACGAATTTGGGATGTGCCAGAGTTGGATGTGCCAGAATTTGATGAAGTGTTGCAAGATGATGAAAATAGTACTGTTGTACCAACTGAGCCTATTGATGATGTTGTTGTTTTACGTCGGTGTGACATTGAACCACAAATTATTTCAATGGAAGTTTCTCAGTCCAATAAGCGTGTACAACCGGAGGGTGTTATGGACGATGATTTCATCTGCGATGACGACGATGAACTAACAATCTCGGGTGATGACGAAGAACATGAGATAGAAAGTGATTTTGATGCAGATACGGACCTAGAATTTTAACTCAGTTTGTTTCTTTGTTCGGCTTGTTTTGTTGATGTCATGGGGGCAATTAAGAATATTGATGAAATTGTAATTTGAATTTCATGCCTACTCTTGAATTTCATGTAATTTGAACCTTGTAATTTTAATTTCCTCTACACTTTGTATGAACTGTTAGAGCAAATTGAGAATCAAATTCATACTCAGTTTAATTTTTCCATTCGGACAACTGTGCTGTTTGGCTGCTTTTCCCACAATCTGTGTAGATTTGCACATCTGCTCTGTCTCTGTTTGCAGAGTTTGACAGTTCGCCGTTGTTTTTGTCCACTTTGGCTACTTCATGCTTCACTACTATGCTTAGGTGCTAGGTCCCTTTTATAGAATGTAAGTTCTTTATATTGTTACTACATACTAGCCATAATGGAAATTATGAACCATATACTATCTCAATGGTAAATCACAAGTTATAGTAAATCATGTGTTCTTAAGACTAATTGCTTCATGCTTGTTTAATATGTGATAATTGCGTTTGCAGGGTTACAAACTTCCATTTCATTTAAGTTGCCAACCAAGTACTAAATGTGTTTTTGCAAACATCATATTTGTTCCCAACTATGAATTTTCTAATGAATTGGTTTAAGTATGAGGATCTACTGACATCATATGCAAATACTGAGAGAGTGGTTTTCCCTTAGATATTAGTATAATAATAATTATTGTTATTATTATTATGTAAAATTCTGTGTGGTGCTCTAGTCAACAAGCCTTCAAAGGAGAGCTCATGAAACCAAAACTGTGAATGGTGCTGAAAATGCAGCCTTTTCATGTCAAGAACCAGTGGCCTGTGAATGGTGCTGCATAATTATGTCTGGTGCTGTAATACAGTTCAGAACATCACATGCACACAAACTCTCAAGGCTGCAACTATTACTCTCAAATATGTACCTCACCATACAAAGAAATATGTAACTCACTACACTCAACCCTCAGGGGAAAGACCCCAAACACTCAACCCTCAGCTCACCACACTCACACAAGCCTATTTTTCAACTCACAACAATTAACACATGTAACGCCCTCAAAAAAATAACATTAAACCCAACAAATAAGACAGGTATTGATATTCAAAAGTTCCACATTCTTTCATTTCTCAAAGTTTTATTACAAAAAGTATTACATGTTAACAACAAAAGCAAATGCCCTACAGGCTTACAGCTTTCCAAGTTAACACTTGGTTACAACAAAAGAGTACTAACTCATACACATTAAGCCCTTGGCTTGTATTTACATGTAATACATCGAAAAGAGAAATGACAACATTATGTCCGCCTCTGGCCTCCCAAGCTATGTCCTTGGAGGTGGCATGCTTCCTGCACCTGAAAATGATATTCCCATATAGGGTGAGCCACAGCCCAGTAGAAATATACTAAACCAACCATGAACATTGACTAAAACATTAGCAATTGATAGATGGTCAACACTGATACATTCACATAAATCACATATTTATGTCATACGACTTACAAGTCCAAATTACTTTTCATTTTCCCCTTTTTAACAGATAGGCATATAAGCACTACCCACATTCTTAACAGATATGTATAACAACAATATCCACATTCTCAGATAAGCAAATAAGCTATATCCACATTCTACAACAGATATGTATAACAACAATATCCACAGATAAGCATATAAGCTATATCCACACTTCACAAAGATAAGCATATGAGCTCTATCTTCACTTCTCTAGACAAGCATATGAGCTATATCTACGGAGTTCATCCCCTATCTTCTCCCAACACTATCCGGTTTAGAGGTACATCCCCTATCTTCCCCTAAACCGCGGAGTACATCCCCCATCTCCTCCTCTACACATAACGTATACAAACACATTGGTTCTATATACAATCACTCAATACATATAGTTAATGTATTCTATCAACCGTCAAGTTCCATGACACACTTCATTGATTAGTTTCAGTTTGCCTAATCATCATGCATTGTCTACAACAATCACGACTATCCTCCACCGATAGTCCAAAGCAGTTATTTCTAAACAGAAAATAAATGCACAAATGGATATTCAATCAACATTTCATTTCCTCATTTCTCACAATTAATTATCCCAATTAATTAAACAATGTAATTAGGTCAATTCCCAAAATTAACATTTCAACCCTTAGGTCCCATTTTCATCAATAATTCAACATTCATTCCATTTCTCTATGCTAAACATGCATCTAGGTTTATTATAAGTAAACCCCCAACTTTTGTAAAATTGCACAAAAGTCCCAAACTTTCACAAAATTACCAAACCAACCCCAACATCTCAAAATACTAAAATTTAAAGACAAAATCCATAAAGAGGAGTAGGAAATCCCTACCTCGAAGTTTGAGCCACAAAGGAGATGAAGACTCGGAGATCAACGTGTTCCAAATCCCAACTTTTTCAGATTAAAACAAAGCTCTCAACGCCCTCTATCTTTTTAATAAATGCCCTAGGCTAGATTAACACTCTAGGGAGATCGATTCTTAGAGAGAATATAAGTGTAGAGAGAGAGGGTCTCGGATCTAGGGTTTGATCAAAAAAAGAAGATGAGAAAGTGATGTTCAAAACGCTACTGTCCGCTGATATAAAACATGCTTGCTCGAGCGAAGCCTTCGTCGCTCGAGCGACCAGACACAGAAAACTCTCGCTCGAGCCAAGAAGCTCTTGCTTGAGCCAAAAACTCAAAAGTGCGCTCGAGCGAAAGAATGCTCGCTCGAGCCAACAACTCGAACTCTCAGGTCTGTAACCAGAAGCACGCTCGAGCGACAGACCTCTCGCTCGAGCGAAGAACAAACCAGACCGCTCGAGCCAAGAAAAGCTCGCTCGAGCCAAGAAACACAACTCTCTGGTCCAGAACCAGACGCCATCGCTCGCTCGAGCGAAGCCACTCTGGCTCGACCCACCAGACAAACTCAACTCTCGCTCGAGCGACAAACTCCTCGCTCGAGCGAAGGGCCAAAAATCTGGGCAGCAACACTAGGCTCCCAAACACAACCAACCTGAAACAAACCTGCCCAACACATCCTATAACTCAATACGAAGTAAAAAGGATGCAAACAAGACAATCAACAACTACCAACATCCACGGACACATGTCCGGATCACTGTACAACAAGGGTAAATCCGGGATCGCTATAACACACATCTAACAGATCTGCCAGCAACCTACAGAAACTATACCTGCACAAAAAACATTAGAAAACCATATTGGAGCTCACACCACTCAACCCATAGCCTCACAACACTCAATCTGCATCCCTAATAAAGAACCAGCTATGTTCCAGCAATTTGTTAACACCAACATATCACCACACTCATCACACTCACACAGCCTATTATGGAACTCACAACACTTAACTCACATACTACAGTTCCACCATCAACATGCAGAAAATTACCTGCACAGAGAATATTAGAAAACATTTTTGGACTCACTTCACTCAACCCACATGCTCACAACACTCGCACAATATGCTAATATATGACTCACAACGCTCAACCCTCCTCCCTAAGAAAGGACCAGCTATGTACATGTAGCTGTTAACCATTACCATATTTAATTACAGAACTAGGGAGGGCCCATTGCTGCAAGAACCAATTATTAGAACAATCAGCCTTAAAATTAGTGATAGACAACACTCTGCATCTTACTAATTCCTGAATCTTCCTGACAATTGCCACCTTATTTGATTCAGTAGTTTGGAAGATCCTATAACTCCAAAGATAGCCAACCTATCAAGGGAATTAAGCCTATACTGAATGGCCATCCAGACAATGGTACTAATCCTAGGAATATGATGCTTGAGCCAAAGAAGTTTAGCCCACTGCACCTTAGGGTGCTGGGTTCTCCACAAATTCCAAGTAGATTGACTAGAGAAGCACCCATCAGAGGATGCCAGCCAAATAACTTTATCCTCCATATTAGTTGGGTTACCCTGAACATTAGCCTTAATCTCATCTAATTCCCAGGTCTGGCACACAGGCCATCTCCATCTCCCATCATCTATAATGGAAGCAACCTTAGCCTAAGCTAGAGAGCCTGCATCATAAATAACTCTATTTGCAAATCTTTCCTTCAAAGGACCAAGAGGATGCCAATTGTCAAGCCAAAGAAAAGTGTTTTGCCCATTACCCACTTTATAACCAATATGTTGGATGAGATCATTTCTGAGGCCTAGAATTTTCCTCCAAACCCAAGAGGGGTATGTTGCTCATGTTTGTTCTTGCTTCTTTTGTTTGTATTTGACATGATCACAAACCATTAAAAAAACTAGAAAGACAACACTCTATGAATGCTGCTGGAGCAGATTCAGGCTTAATGAAAGGTGTATGACTTGATTTTGGGGTGTATTGTGATTGTATACTTGCATCTTTTGGGATGTGATTTATGGAATGTTGTATTTATGTGTTTCTTTAGAATGAAGTTACATAATATATAAAGAAGATTTGTTTCTTTACTTGGGCTGCTGATATATAAACTGGAATTTTTTTTTTTTCGTTCTTCATTATTGTAGTAGCGCTGTACATTCCATCTCTTTGTTGGAGTTGCACTGGAAATGACTTTTATTATGGGACTAGTTACATTTACTTGGGCAGTTGTATCCTTTTTATTCTCAGCGCTTGGAGTGGAATGTCTCAGTTTGTTAGTTATCATTGATCGTATCTGACTAGTTCCATTTCTTCCAATGCAGGGAAGTTTCCTACCCTTGTCACTCATCAAGAACCTATCGAGTCTAAAGTTAATGAGACTAAAGCGACAGTCAAATTCCAACTGAAGAAGGTTCTCTGCATGGGAGTTGCTGTTTTCAAAATGTGCAATTGAGTGTTAATTTTCTGGTTTCATTGTTGAAGAAGAACTGGCAAAATGTGAGTTTAGTCTCTTTACAAAACTAAAAGAAGTAAGTTGCCATGAATTCATGATTAATTTTACTCAACTGTTACTAGGGGCTGTGCAGCAAATCTGGCACTGCTGTTACTTTTCTATTATCCTTTCTTCATAGGCAATTACAAACAAAAAAACCAAAACATGACATAGTAATACAATTTTACTTCTCTGTTGACTCTATTGTGCACAGTTCCGAGGTGATTTGTGCATGCCATTTGATGTATATCCTATAGGTTTTGGCTGTTGAGTGTATAATGTTCTTCCCCTCTAGGTGGCTCACTTTTGGGCCAATAAAATTTTTCTTATCAGAAAATAATAGTCAAAAGCTCTGAAACATTATGGCTGAACAGCAAACTGTTACTGTTTATTGGAAGCTTCAGGCAGTGATGCTGTGAAGCTATGTGATTCGTAGAACAAGCTGTGGGAAAATTGTATTTGGTCTCTGATCACAACGCATAGAAGTTTTACTGAAGTAACTCTATGATTTGCTGCAGAAAGACAGTGATGCTGTGAAAGAGGCACTTAATCAGCTGAGTGAAGTTGGTTGGGCAAACAAATGGAGTTCTCAACCATATGTATCACGTCGTATGGTCAGTGTCCATAACAAGTGTGAAGTTCTGGGAAAGTGCTACTCAAACATTAGCCACATCTACGAATCTATGCGTAAATGTACATAAATAATGTACATCTGTTTACTGCTTTGAAAACTTCAGTAATTAATGTACTTGGTACCACAATATGTAGTTTAACTGTTTCAAATTTATGCGGCAGACCTCTCTTCGGGAGCTGACAACTCTTGGAATTAAAAACGCGGAGAACCTTGCAATCCCAAGTGTTAGAAATGATGTAAGTTGCCCTGCACTAAATATTTTGTTTAACCTGTAACAATAAAAGAGCATACAAACCATTGCATAAATTTCATTCTGTATTTTTGGGGACTACCATTAATTATTTGGCTTAATGGATGAGTTTTGAGTTTTCTACGTGGTTTTAAAATCGTGTTCGGAAAGCATGACTTGATGAAACGACCTAGTTATAGAAAAAAGAAGTTAAGAACAACATGTGTTTGGGAAAAAAGATTCCAAAGCACTGTTTACTAAAAAACTAGATTAGTTTTTGCGGCATAAATTGGAGCAAGAACCTGAACAGGACAACATTTTCTATTGTTCTATTGTCCTCTTACCAATTTCTGAGTGATTGAAATTATTGAAATTCTAATATTGCATCAAGAGTAGAATATGATGACACCTGTGCCTTCCATTTGATTTTATTTTCTTATTTTCGCAAGAGTTAAAACCATCATAATTCGTAAATATTATATTCTCCATGAATTTGATTTCATTCAGTGATGCAGGCATCTTTTCTCTTTACGGTGGTAGGGACAACAGGCTTTTTCGGTGTTCTTGCCGGGCAGCTTCCTCGGGTAACTTCACATAATAGCCTTTCTCTCCGATTGAGTTGATATTATTTTGTTCCTTGAGATTTCCACTAATATGAAATTATAAGATAGTAAAAAATAAATGTTTATTAACTTATGTAATTGATTAGTTAATAAAATTATTTTTAAACAATAAGAAAATATACAAAAAAAAAAAATTATATGTATAGCTATGGGAACCTAATAAAAATAATTACAAATCTATTTTTAAAAATTTCAGAATAAAAAAATTTTAATTTTAATTTAATAAATGGGTTTGAGTAGGAAGGAAATTGCTAGATTAATTGATATGGGATTGTTCATTATTGGCTATATTATATTAGAAATTTATGTAAATAGGAAACTATTAATAATAAATCATATATATAGTATTTCATATTTTTAAAATACCACGTCATATGGGTATCACATGTAGGTACAATGGTTCCGGGAGTCAAGACGGGCCGACGGAAGAGAGCAACAAATGGCAACGTACTATTAACATCTGAAGCATGTCCACAGGAGATTGGCACCCCGATGACGTTCTCTGATAAGACGCAACCACCAGATAATACACAAACTGTGGTGGAGGAGATGCAGCCAGGTGGAGTGGGTAAGAGCATACTATTTAGTTGTTTAAAAAAAATTTGGTTTTTTTTTGGGGAGGGGGTGCATAAGTCATCAAGTAAGGCAATGAAAACCCCATAAAGGCAAATAAAAACAAAGGAAAAAAAACTAAACATTAATATACACATAACAAGGACACTTACACAACAAATAAAATATTAGGTACACAACCTTCCAAGTTGGTAGCAACAGTAGGCATAACAATTTACGAAGACTTTATGCATAATTTTCCAAGATTGTATGCAGCCAAACAGTAGCTGCCAGCAACAGTAGGCATAATTTACCAAGATTTTATGTAGCCAAACAGTAGCTGGCAACAACAGTAGGCAGCAAAAAAAGTGACAGGACTTTACGTGCAGCATTTTCTTTTTGTAGTCCATTCGCAATGTTTGTAATTTTGACTATGTTCCCCTTTTGTACCAGGGCAAACGAGGTCAACTCGTGTTCGAGGACCTACATTAGGCAAAGGCATGCAAAAAAAAATTGCTAGGAAAAAAAGGGAGAAATTACACGTCTATGTCAATCGGGTGTTGAACGCAATCACAGGAGGGAATGCAACCCCAGCGACGAATGAGTTGGGCCTTCAAATTAAACGGTTGTGCCCTCTTCAGAGCGTGAAGTCATGGATAAAAATTGATCAAAGTACCAAAGATGCAGTCATCCAAGCGGTGCTAGTATGAGATTCATCTTGCCATAATGTCTTTATTATGTAATTTGTAATTGGTTAAATTAATTGTTCTACTAATTCTGTATATATGTTTGTAGGACAAGTTTGTTATTAGCGATGATTTTGATAATGATGAACAAGCTCAACAGATCCTCGATAGGAAGGCATATTTGCTATACAAGGATTGGAGGTACAATCTAAAGCAAGAGTTCCTCGAACTTGAGAAAAAGGATGTTGATGACCCCTATAGTCATCCGCCTAGTGGAGTGAGCTTGGAGGACTGGAAATATCTGATTGATGTTGGTTTAAAAGACGAATCTCACTTGGTAACAAATTAATTAGAAAGCCCATTATTGAAATTAATTTATGTGTTAATATGTAAAACTTCTTCACTAATAGATGTAGAACTTCTTCACTGAAACTTAGTAAAGCATGTTCTTTTTTTTTTTTTTAAATATTTTTGTAGAAACGGTCTACGGCTGGTAAAGCAAATAGGGGTATGCTCCCCTAAAATCATACAAGTGGATTGCGATCATTTCCTATAGCAATGTCACTTATGGTTAGAAGTTAATTTAGTAATGTAATGGATGATTGATTCTTCTTGATTGTGAATATTACCATGTACTAATTCGTCAATGGAATTTTTCCAAACGTAACAGGCAAATGAGGATGGAGATATAGATTTCTCCGAATTTTATAAGAAAGCACACAAGTCTAAGAAGACGGGAGATTAGATTGACCCCAAATGTGGTGAGCTACATGTGAGTATTGAATGTTGAAACCAAGTGTGATGCATATCAATTAATAAAGTTTTTTAAAATTCCTTCTCCCATCTTGACTTTATTGTTTTGTTGGCATTACAGGATGATATGGTGAATCTATAAGTGATAGCCACCGTTGCGGGGTTGCCATTGACCCACGAAGAAATATCAAGGCAAGTGCTCGGGGAAAAAAAAAATTACTTGCGTGGATGTGGGATAGGCCCACAACCCTGTTCCACAGCTTCTAGTGCGGCACGATCACGTGATAAACGTATGGAGTTAATGAGAGCGGAACTGGAGGTTCTTCGTGAGCAGCGTCAAAGTGATCACGAGGAGTTGCTGAAGGAGAAAGAGGAGCGGCAAAGAGATCGGGAAGAGCTATTGAAGGAGAAAGAGGTGCGCCAAAGAGATCGGGATGAAATTACAAGGGAAAGAGAGCAGCTGATCAAACAAGTTGATGAAGAAAAAAAAGCACGGGAGGCACAACAAGTACAACTCAATCATCTGAACGACATGGTGTCACGGCTCACAACCCTTTTGCCAGGTTCAGATGGTCATCCTACTATTCGGTAAACATAATTTTCTTGACAAGCTACTGCAAGTTGTACAAAAAAGATGGATCATATTGACATAGAATTGTTTTCTAAAGTTGGTATGCAAATATTTTTTTTGTGATGTGCTTCGAATAGGTTATGAGGCATAATGTGAGTAGACATTGTAGCAGCCAACCTGGTGTTTTGATACATTACACAAAGGACCGTACTCTGATTTCTATAAGGTAACCAAGTCCAATTGAATGTGATTTGAGATTTAAGACTAATTGAAGAAACCAAGAGAAATTAGAATGAATTTTGATTTAGTACAATATAACTAGTGCAATATAACTACTACGAAGGAGCTTTGATTTCAAAACTCTAACTGTGAAGAATGAATATGTGATTCTTAATAATAAATCTATACAAATAAAACCAACACTAATTTGAACTGAAAAATGTGTAAAAGAAAATTAAAATTTGTTTTGGATTTTTCAAAAGCAGTTTTCTTAGTTTTTAATTTGTATATTGAGACTTTTACATTGTTCCTTGTTGCTTCTCTATTCGCTTGTATTTGTTTTGGAGAAACTCAATTGTCTTCAATGTGCTGTTTCCAAACTAACCAGGCTCAGAACTACACTATGAGGGAATAAACTTTACCTATACCAATTTACTGGTTAAGAGTTGTGGGCCAGAACGTGCTTGGATGAACAGTTGTGCTTGAGGCTGCCCACAAGAGATTATGAACCTGATTTGGCCTAGTTACCGGAGCCAATGCAAACAAAGTATTGATCCTTAAAACCTCCACATTTTCCCAATCATAAGCTGCCTTGTAAACTGAAACTCCTAATCACCTGCACTTTATTTCATCATTGACATTGAGTTGAAGGACACTCCTTTATCCACAACCAATCTATATAGAATAGAAAACTCTTCTTTCAGGCTCTTGTTAACATAGCATCTATTACACAAGAATTTTATTCTATGGCCTTCCCAACTCTTATTTGACAATTATCTGAGTAAAACCTCGGTAGGATATTACTCTGGTTTGCAATGGACACAATGCCAACTACCCACATCCAATATATACTTGTTGCAAATAATTCTTCTCTATAGTGCATCTTTATGTACACCAAACCTCGACCACCATTTAATCAAGAAGCATGTGTTAATCAACAAGCATAGTGCATCTTTATCTTTCATTCTCCTTATCTCCAAACCCCCTTGTTCCATACTTTTGACAACTTAGGAGAGAGAGATTCTAAGAGAGAAAGGTGAAGGAGTGTGCCATGCATTCTAATCACCTTATCATACATTTTCTTTGGTTCTTGGTTGTTTTCCAAGAGCTTATTGACTCATAAGAAGTATATTCAGACTAGAGAATAAAATCGAGGAAATCGGTTACAATATAGCCATAGGAATAAACAACCAAATTTTATTAAACTAAGGCAGAAAAATCCTTGAATCCTCACCTTGTTGCCTACAATTGCAGATGCGCCTGTGTTCAGTTTAAAATCAATTCAATGTGTTCTCCCACATGCTAACCAGGTGGTGGATTGGCTCATATAAACCAATCATTCCTGAAGTGGCAAATTGAGTTGATGAAGAGTTCATACCTTAATTCACTGATAAAAAGTTATTACTATAGTCTAATTCAGCTGAAGCATTAACCAAATGATGTAATTCAGCTGAAAACGTCATGAACTTAGCCGAAAAAAGGGCTTTGAGGGCCGAAAATTGAGAGCAGGCCCCGAAGCACTGCGGGGATGGCACGGGTAGCTTCCTCATGTCAAATAGGACCTGTGGGGACAGACGGGACATAATTAGCACATGTACGTTGGGAGTTGGCGTGAAAAACGCCATAAACTTAGCCGAAAAAAGGGCTTCGAAGGCCGAAAATTGAGAACAACCCCCGAAGCACTGCGGGGATGGCACGAGTAGCTTCCTCATGTCAAATAGGACCTGTGGGGATAGACGGGACGTAATTAGCACGTGTATGTTGGGAGTTAGCGTGAAAAATGCCATAAACTTAGCCGAAAAAAGGACTTCGAGGGCCGAAATTTGAGAGCAGCCCCCAAAGCACTACGGGGATGGCATGGGTAGCTTCCTCGTGTCAAATAGGACCTGTGGGGACAGACGGGACGTAATTAGCACGTGTACGTTGGGAGTTGGCATGAAAAACGCCATAAACTTAGCCGAAAAAAGGGTTTCGAGGGCCGAAAATTGAGAGCAGCCTCCAAAGCACTGCGGGGATGGCACGGGTAGCTTCCTCGTGTCAAATAGGACCTGTGGGGACAGACGGGACGTAATTAGCACGTGTACGTTGAGAGTTGGCGTGAAAAACGTCATAAACTTAGCAGAAAAAAGGGCTTCGAGGGCCGAAAATTAAGAACAGCCCCCGAAGCACTACGGGGATGGCACGGGTAGCTTCCTCGTGTCAAATAGGACCTGTGGGGACAGACGGGACGTAATTAGCACGTGTACGTTGGGAGTTGGCGTGAAAAACGTCATAAACTTAGCCGAAAAAAGGGCTTTGAGGGCCGAAAATTGAGAGAAGCCCCCGAAGCACTGCGGGATGGCACGGGTAGCTTCCTCGTGTCAAATAGAACCTGTGGGGACAGACGGGACGTAATTAGCACGTGTACGTTGGGAGTTGGCGTGAAAAATGCATAAAGCTTATACAAATATATTAAAGCTTATATATTAAAGCTTAGCAATATATATATGTTCTATAACCATCTCTATATATGTACAGTTATGAATAAAATATATATATGTTTACACATTAGACTAAACTTGAGTTGGGGTTGACTTGGAAATTTCTTTGCACTTTAAATACAAGTTAACGTGTACAGAAACTATATTGAAATTCCTAAATTCAAACTATATTTACATACAATTTCAATTACAATTGACATCCTTGCAATTTGTGTTTTGTAGATGGCTTTAACTTTTTGTTTACAATGGAACTAATGGGTGTAATTTTTGTTGTGTAGATGGCTTTTGGCATTGACATGTGTGGATCTTCTAATTTTTTGTCGGAAGATACACTTATGCAAAGTTGGGAAGTTTTTTGTCGTCCTATACTTTTTCTGTGGACTATGGATGCATCGAACATATAATTTTTGACGGGGTACAAAGTATTTTTAGAGCTTGTATTAATTGCTCCGGTGGTATAGCATGAATGAACCGTGGAATTTGGATGCATCGTACATATAATTTATAGTATTTTTGGAGCTTGTATTACCTTTTGTCGTGGTACATATTACCATAGTAATTTGTACCTTGTCAAATGGTCATTACAATGCATAGTATAGTAAAAATGTTGTGTATAGAGGACATAATTTTGGTAACGTATTTGGAATGTATGATGTTATTATTTGTAATTGGAATATATATAGTTGGTTCGTACATAAGTTTACATTATTATTTGTAGTTGGAATATATATAGCAGGTGTTCATTTTTGTTTCATGGTTCTAAGTGAAACATGCATTACGGAATAGATGATACATACAGATTGTATACATATTACAGGTTGCGGTGGATACATACAGGTTCGGACGAAATTTAGTAAAATTAAACAAACAAAACAAAAATATAAAATGACACTTTTGGTGACGAATCAATTGGTAGTTAAAAAGAAATAAATCTTTTGGCGACTAAATTTTTAGTAGCCAAAACGAATCAAAAAATACTTATGCCGACTAAATGTGTAGTGGCTAAAGCTCAAAAGACTTTTGGCGACTAAATATTTAGTAGCCAAAACAAGTCGAAAACAGTTATGGCGACAACCTGTTTTAGTAGCTAAAATCCAACATATTTTTGGCAACTAAAGCTTTAGTCGCCAAAACATAATAAAATAATCATGGCCGACTAAACATTAGTAGCTGAAGTTGCACTATTAGCGACTAATAATGTCGCCACCGTAGATATTGTATTTTTTGGCGACAAAAACTTTAGTAGCTAAATAGTTGAGTTAAAATATTTAATGAACGGCTTGGGCGACTAACATGTTAGTCGGTAATGTCACTTATCCGCGACTACGACAGTTTTCGTCGCCAATGCCTGTAATTTTTGCCTACTAACACGTTAGTCGGTATTTTGCACTACTTATGGCGACTAAATGTATTTTAGTCGCTAATTCCTTTGGCGACTATATATGCCCGACAAATCCAACGACCAAATTATTTCGTCGGGAAAGTGTTTCGGCGACTAAAATAGATACTTTTGGCGACTAATTTTTTAGTCGCCAAAAGTGTATTTTCTTGTAGTGTGACTTGTAATTATAAGTCTTCGGTGCTACTTTTTTAAGTCTTAGGTAAGTATTCGGTTATCTAGTTCAATAGTCTTCATCAATGATAAATTTTGACTAAATTGTACTTTACACTCCAAAAATATTACTCAATTCATACTTTGGCTCAAAATTTTTAAAATTTTCAAACAAAACCTTAATTTTGTTTTAAATTTGCTTCATATAGGATCCTATTGTCAAATTCTTTAATCTTTTGCTTGGTTCATGGATTTCGGTAGTGATTTGAAAAGAAAAACAGAAAAATGTGAGTGAAATATAATTACATTTCACAAACATTTTCCCTGTTCATTTGTAAATCCCTATCCAAATTCATGAATCAAATATAACCTAACAAAACGCATCAAATGGCTTTCAACAGCAGCTAAAGTGGAAAAAGTGTAACGCCCTCAAAATAAACCCATAATAACCACAACATTAACATGCATTTATAAAAGAAACGAATCATTTGAGTTATTCTTATTGAAAGACATCACGTGTAACATCCTGCAACATCAAAATAAATGCCCTAAGGGCTTACATCTTTCCAAGCTAACACTTGGACACAAAAGGATGAGTACTAACTCATTTACAAGTTAAGCCCTAGGCTTGAATGTTTACATGAAATCTCAAAAAATAACAAAATAAAACATATAACTAAAGACAAATCTTCAAAATCCCAAACATCAAATCCTTCCAGGCTAAGTCCGTGGAGGTAGCTTATCACCTGAACCTGAAAATGATGTTCCCATAAAGGGTGAGCCACAGCCCAGTAGAAAAATACTAAACCAAATATAAGCATTGAATAAAGCTATAGCATTCAATAGATGGTTAACCAAGATAATCAATTTTATCATTAAACAGTCTCATGACACTAATGTCTAAGACACATTTCACCTTCCATTATTATCAACATGGCTCAGAACCTGGCCAAACTT
The DNA here is from genome assembly GCF_055761805.1 of Camellia sinensis. Classification (NCBI taxonomy): domain Eukaryota; kingdom Viridiplantae; phylum Streptophyta; class Magnoliopsida; order Ericales; family Theaceae; genus Camellia; species Camellia sinensis. Next base: position 71,929,310 of record NC_138972.1, read on the forward strand.
ACAACAGTGAATTATATATCATATTCACATTACTTCCAATATCAACAAAACAAATGAGACTCATGCTCATATCAAAACACTTCATACTTCTCATTTGATACACATTTTAGTGCTGCATCAATAATCATGTAAAAACACTTCAATATAATAAGCACACATAAAAATGGTGCTAATAGAGTCCATCCCCTATCTCCTCCCAAACAAAAATCCGGTTTAGAGGTCCATCCCCTATCTTCCCCTAAACCGTGGAGTACATCCCCTATCTCCTCCCACACAAAACAATATATGCAAATGCAATGCTCAATCAATACACGTATTTTCTGTATCAATGTAATAGTCAAAATTAATGACTTAACCAATGTGATTAGTTTCAGTTATTCCTAATCCACATGCAATGTCTACAACAAACACAGCTATCCTCCACCGATAGCCCAAAACAGTTATTTCTAGACTGGAAATAAATATATCAACAATTCAATAGGCGAGTGATTTTAATTATCCAACTACACCATTTAATCAATGAATTCCTTAATTTCATGCTTTTAACCAATTTTCCCAATTTTCCTTAAATTAATTGTACAAATTAATTTATTAATACAACTAGGGTTTTTCTCAAAATTACCAAAGTACTCCCAACATATCAAAATACCAAAACTTAGGACAAAACTTATAGAATGGAGTAGGAAATCCCTACCTTGAAGATCACAACTAAAATAGAGAAAATGGAGATGATGACCCAAAATCCAAAGTGCTCCAAATCCACTCTTTTTCAGATTAAAAGAAAGATCTCGTGAAGCTCTACCTTTCTTCCAAAGGAACTAGGGTAGAAGACCACCGGAAATAGATCAAATCTTGGAGAGAAGGTAAGAGTAGAGAGAGAGACTCTCAAGGGGCGGTTTTTAAAAGTTAAGAGATGAAAAGGTAGGTCAAAAAGTGATCAGAAAAGTGAAATCACGGACTGATGTAGTCGACTCTACGCTCGAGCGTAGAAAGCCCCGCTCGAGCGTAAGACACAGAATCATGCTCGAGCGTGAAGAAAGCCGCTCGAGCGTCGATTGCACCCTCACAGAAGTTTTGCAGGCGCTGCACCCGCTCGAGCGTCAAACTCCCCGCTCGAGCGGAGGAGCAAAAACAAGGGATCACGCTCGAGCGTAAAACTACCGCTCGAGCGAAAGAACTGCAGAGCAAAATACTGGGAGATGGAAAATCCCGCTCGAGCGTTAAAACTCCCGCTCGAGCGGAGAAGCAACAACGAAGGGCCCGCTCGAGCGTTAAAACCTCCGCTCGAGCGTGAAGGCCAAAATCTGGGCATCACCTATTGGCATCAACAATCAACCAACCTGTAACAGACCCGCCCAACACAACCTATAATTCAAATACTAAGAGATTAAAGGACAACAACAACCAATAAGTAATGACAGGATCCACGGAACCTAAGTCCGGATACAATAATCTAAAGAGAAAAGACCGGGGTCACTATAACCTCCCCCCCTTAAAAGAATTTCGTCCCCGAAATTAAGCACAAGGTTTTAAAAAAAACAAGTTTTCTCAAATTCCAACAATATGTCAACTCAATAATAAACAACTTGACCCAACACCGGCCATTCCATCTCTCAACTAAGAGGCATGCCACAATATGCAAAACAAACATATATCTCAACCTGCATTAACACTATGCAATTTTCTTTCAATTTCAACAATTTTCAATATATTCAATATATACAATGTTCCATTAAACTTCCATTTCGAGGCAAGTTCCAAAATATTTCCATTAACCAAAACATTCTAAATGTTGTACAGCTTAAGACATATATAAAAAGCTTTAAAGTTCGACAATATTACAAATCAATAAACATGTCCGGATATTTCTCGCGGACTTCCAACTCACGTTCCCATGTGGCTTCCTCCACCCCGTGATGTTTCCACAAAACTTTCACCAAAGGAATGGTCTTGCCTCGCAAGACTTGATCCCGCTTATCCAAGACCCTAACCGGTCTCTCCTCATACGAGACATCCTCATCAACTACTAAATCGGTCCAATCCAATACATGTGATGGATCCGGCTCATATTTCCGAAGCATACTCACATGAAACACGTCATGTACTCCGGACAACTGCGGCGGCAAAGCTAAACGATAGGCAGTCTCGCCAATCCTCTCAAGGATCTCAAAAGGACCAATGAATCGAGGGGACAACTTCCCGCTCTTCCCAAACCTCATCAATCCCCGTCTTGGTGATATCTTCAAAAAGACATGATCACTCACCTCGAACACCAAAGGTCTCCTCCTACGGTCGGCATAAGATTTCTGACGACTCTGGGCTGTAACAAGCCTCTTACGGATAAGCTCAACCTTCTCCGTCGTTTCCCTCACTAACTCCGAACCCAACAGAGGTGCATCACCCACCTCGGCCCAACAAACAGGAGACCTACACGGTCGGCCGTATAAGGCCTCAAACGGTGCCATACCGATACTAGATTGGAAGCTGTTGTTGTAGGCAAACTCCACTAATGGCAAGTGCCTCTCCCATGACCCGCTAAAGTCAAGAACACAACCCCGAAGCATATCTTCAAGGATCTGAATAGTACGCTCGGACTGCCCATCAGTCTGAGGATGATAAGCTGTGCTAAAGGTCAACTTAGTGCCTAAGGCACTCTGCAAGCTCTGCCATAATCTGGCAGTAAAACGAGGATCTCTATCCGAGACGATCGTCACTGGAACCCCGTGCAATCTCACTATGTCCCGAATATACAAGTCGGCAAGATGATCTACCGTATCTCTCACGCGCATAGGAATAAAATGCGCCGACTTAGTTAACCGGTCTACAACCACCCAAATAGCATCACTACCCCGCTGAGTCCTTGGAAGACCCACAACGAAGTCCATAGTGACGTGTTCCCACTTCCACTCAGCAATAGGCAAGGGTTGCAACAAACCCGCTGGCCTCTGATGTTCAGCCTTCACTTGCTGACAAGTAAGGCACTTAGATACGAAAGCTGCCACATCTCTCTTCATACCCCGCCACCAAAACTGGCGACCCAAATCCCGATACATCTTAGTGCCTCCCGGATGCACCGCAAGGCGTGAATGATGAAACTCTCGGAGTACCTCCTCTCGATGAGACTCCGGCACAAATAGACGGTCTCGGTATCTCACACTCAGGTCGGGATACACCGTCAAACCTTTCTCAACCTTCCCACCAGAAATCTTCTCACGGAGGGATTCTATCTCAAGGTCGCCCCTCTGAGCCTCTAACACTCGAGTCACAAGTGTAGGTTGTGCAACAACAGAAAACAAGGCCGCAGCCTCAACGGATTCGCCCAGAAGCAAATCAAACTCACCAAGTGCACCTAACATCTCCCACTCTCGGATGGCTATACTAGCTATGTCACCAACAGGTTTCCTGCTAAGGGCGTCGGCCACCACATTGGCCTTTCCCGGATGATAATGCAATTCAAAGTCATAATCCTCTATGAACTCCATCCACCTCCTCTGCCTCAAGTTCAAGTCTTTCTGTGTGAACAGATATTTCAGACTCTTATGATCCGAGAATACCTCGAACCTCTCACCGTAAAGATAATGCCTCCAAATCTTCAAGGCAAATATCACAGCTGCTAACTCTAAATCATGCGTAGGGTAATTCTGCTCATGAATTTTCAACTGACGTGAACCATAGGCAACTACTTTCCCTTCTTGCATTAATACACAACCCAGACCCTCTCGTGAGGCGTCACAATAGACTGCATAACCCAACCCTCTCTCTGGAATAATCAATACTGGAGCGGTAGTCAGTCTAACTTTCAACTCCTGAAACGACTTTTCACAAGTCTCACTCCATACAAATTTAACTCCCTTCCGAGTCAGTCTAGTCAACGGTGATGCTAACCTGGAGAAGTCTTTCACAAACCGACGGTAATACCCAGCTAACCCCAGGAAACTGCGGATCTCAAACACACTCTTAGGCTGTGCCCAATCTTGCACTGCCTCTACCTTGGATGTATCAACAGACACCCCTTCACCGGATACCACATGGCCTAAGGATTTGACTTCTCTCAGCCAGAACTCACACTTTCCAAACTTAGCATAAAGCTGATGGGCTCTAAGTAAATCAAGCACCACCCTCAAGTGTTCCTCGTGCTCTTCCTCTGAAGGTGAATAGATAAGGATGTCGTCCACGAAGACGACTACAAAACGATCTAGAAATTCCCGGAATATCCGGTTCATCAAGTCCATAAAGACTGCCGGTGCATTGGTGAGCCCGAATGGCATTACCAAAAACTCATAATGGCCATACCGCGTACGGAATGCCGTCTTCGGAATATCCTCTTCCCTGACCCTCAACTGGTGGTAACCCGATCTCAAGTCTATCTTCGAGAAACAACGGGAACCTTTCAACTGATCGAACAGATCATCTATACGAGGCATAGGGTACTTATTCTTAACTGTAGCTCGATTCAATTTCCGATAATCTATACAAAGTCTCAAAGCACCACCTTTCTTTTTAACAAAGAGAGCCGGTGCCCCCCACGGTGAAACACTAGGACGTATAAAGCCCTTATCTAGCAACTCCTGGAGCTGAATCTTCAACTCAACTAACTCAGCTGGGGCAAAACGATAAGGTGCCATCGAAATCGGCGCCGTGCCGGGCACTAGGTCAATGGAGAACTCAATCTCCCTATGCGGTGGCAAATCAACAAGGTCCTCGGGAAAGACGTCCGAGTACTCACAAACCACCCTTGGCAACACAATCTGTGTTTCCTCATCCTCACTAATCGAAAGGTTAGCAAGTAGACCACTAAGCTCACTCCGTCCTCGTGTAACATACCCCGGTGGCAACACATCACCAACCCGGTCCCCCAGAAAATGAAAATATTCTCCGCTCACGGTACAACAAGTGACCCTCTGGCGGTAGCAATCAATAACTGCCCGGTATGACGATAACCAATCCATACCCAAAATAACATCAAAACCTCTCATAGGCATAACTACAAAAGAAAATGGAATTCTATGGTAATCAACCTCTATATCACAACTCCTAACACCGTGTTTCAAAATCAATTCACCCCCAAGAGGCGACACTACACAAATAGGAGATGCCAACTGTGCTAACTCCAACTCCAAAACAGATGCAAATGCAGCAGACACAAAGGAATGAGATGCACCCGTATCAATCAAAACATTAGCAACCGAGTTGCAAAACAAGAAAGTACCTCTCACAACAGATGGAGCCGGTACAAGATCCTGCGCGGTAACAGCATACACGCGCCCAGATGACCTCTGATCAACCTGCTCACCCCTAGGAGCATAAGATTGTTGCACCGACTGAGACGATGAAGCCCCCTGATTGGCCCTCGAGGCCTGACCCGACTGAGCTGGCTGTTGACCCTGAATCTGCCTCAAACCAGATGCACCAGGTGTGCCACCCAACTGTGGGCAATACCTCTTCATATGCCCTGGCTGACCACACTGATAACACGAGAGTGGCTGACCTCTACCCTGACTCTGGCTCTGAGATCGAGCCGAAGAAGATGCTGCTCTCTGAACTCCTCCCCTCTGAGGACAAACTGGAGACTTGTGGCCCAACTGGCCACACTTGAAACAGGTAATGTCTCCCTGACTGCCTTTCCCCGAACTAGCACTCGGTACAGGAAAAGTCGATCTCGAAAAGCTACCATGAGACTGCTGGGGATTAAAACCCTTCTGTCTCCTACCATCACTCTGACCATCCTGACTCCTCTTGGAGCCCTTCTGTCCTTCCTCCTCCTCCTGCATCATGATTTCCATGTGGGCTGCAGCATCAACCAAACGCCCATAATCCCGAATCATAGTTCCCCCAACTCTCAGCTTGAGGCCACGCCTCAACTTCTTCTCAAACTCAATACAGCGGCGTTCCTCAGACGCCACTAACTCAGGTGCAAACCTGGACAAGCTAGTAAATGCAGCCTCAAACTCGGCCACAGAAGAACTCGACTGCTTAAGCTGACAAAACAGATCTCGCAGCTTCTCCCTAACTGCCGGAGATAAAAACTTCTCCTGGAAAGCTTTCACAAAAGCCTCCCACGTACCTCCTATACGCCCCTTAGTAAACTTCCACCACTGACCCGCATCCCCCTTCAACTGGAAAGATGCCAAGGTCACTTTCAACCCCTCGTCTTCGATGCCCAGCATCTCAAACGTCTTCGTTGTCTGTTCGAGCCATTCATCTGCCTTAAGCGGCTCTTTAGGATCACCCACAAATTCATCCGGATTGGACCGGAAGAACTCCCTCTTCAGAAAGGAAGGTCCTGCATCCGCAATACCAGCCTGAGCTTGATTCTCAGCTCTGAGAATGCCTACTGACTCCCTGAATGCCCCCGCTATCTCTCGAGCTAAAGCGCCCAAAGCCTGCTGGCCTACTGGCTCGGCCACATTGGCCTGGCCAATTCCCTCCTGAACTATCGGAATCTCCTCTGGCACAGGCACCTCCTGCCTACCCGGCCTACCACGCCTACCGCGTCCTCGTCCTCGTCCTCGTCCTGACATCCTAATAAAGGAAACAAAGACATTAGCACATTAATAAATGTGCCAAAACTAAACACTCGCGTCCTAATACAATGGACAACAATAATTCATTCCACGTAAGCACATAATCACATAAGCACCTACGAATTTCATTTCCGGATAATGATAGTCCCAATGCGTTACTATAGTTCCGGTTGGAAGCAGCAGTGATCAAGTGCCTTTCCAACAAGACTACTAGAAACTCAAGGGTCAAATCACCATCCTAGAAACTACATTCCATACCCACATAGTCACATAAACATGTTATCACGTAAGCATATAACATTACACTAAATCTCTATCAAACGAGACGAACCCATTGTGATACTAATCACTTCCCACGTACCCAAAGTATTCAAACCCGGTACGCTCTGATACCAAGTTGTAACGCCCTCAAAATAAACCCATAATAACCACAACATTAACATGCATTTATAAAAGAAACGAATCATTTGAGTTATTCTTATTGAAAGACATCACGTGTAACATCCTGCAACATCAAAATAAATGCCCTAAGGGCTTACATCTTTCCAAGCTAACACTTGGACACAAAAGGATGAGTACTAACTCATTTACAAGTTAAGCCCTAGGCTTGAATGTTTACATGAAATCTCAAAAAATAACAAAATAAAACATATAACTAAAGACAAATCTTCAAAATCCCAAACATCAAATCCTTCCAGGCTAAGTCCGTGGAGGTAGCTTATCACCTGAACCTGAAAATGATGTTCCCATAAAGGGTGAGCCACAGCCCAGTAGAAAAATACTAAACCAAATATAAGCATTGAATAAAGCTATAGCATTCAATAGATGGTTAACCAAGATAATCAATTTTATCATTAAACAGTCTCATGACACTAATGTCTAAGACACATTTCACCTTCCATTATTATCAACATGGCTCAGAACCTGGCCAAACTTACAACAGTGAATTATATATCATATTCACATTACTTCCAATATCAACAAAACAAATGAGACTCATGCTCATATCAAAACACTTCATACTTCTCATTTGATACACATTTTAGTGCTGCATCAATAATCATGTAAAAACACTTCAATATAATAAGCACACATAAAAATGGTGCTAATGGAGTCCATCCCCTATCTCCTCCCAAACAAAAATCCGGTTTAGAGGTCCATCCCCTATCTTCCCCTAAACCGTGGAGTACATCCCCTATCTCCTCCCACACAAAACAATATATGCAAATGCAATGCTCAATCAATACACGTATTTTCTGTATCAATGTAATAGTCAAAATTAATGACTTAACCAATGTGATTAGTTTCAGTTATTCCTAATCCACATGCAATGTCTACAACAAACACAGCTATCCTCCACCGATAGCCCAAAACAGTTATTTCTAGACTGGAAATAAATATATCAACAATTCAATAGGCGAGTGATTTTAATTATCCAACTACACCATTTAATCAATGAATTCCTTAATTTCATGCTTTTAACCAATTTTCCCAATTTTCCTTAAATTAATTGTACAAATTAATTTATTAATACAACTAGGGTTTTTCTCAAAATTACCAAAGTACTCCCAACATATCAAAATACCAAAACTTAGGACAAAACTTATAGAATGGAGTAGGAAATCCCTACCTTGAAGATCACAACTAAAATAGAGAAAATGGAGATGATGACCCAAAATCCAAAGTGCTCCAAATCCACTCTTTTTCAGATTAAAAGAAAGATCTCGTGAAGCTCTACCTTTCTTCCAAAGGAACTAGGGTAGAAGACCACCGGAAATAGATCAAATCTTGGAGAGAAGGTAAGAGTAGAGAGAGAGACTCTCAAGGGGCGGTTTTTAAAAGTTAAGAGATGAAAAGGTAGGTCAAAAAGTGATCAGAAAAGTGAAATCACGGACTGATGTAGTCGACTCTACGCTCGAGCGTAGAAAGCCCCGCTCGAGCGTAAGACACAGAATCATGCTCGAGCGTGAAGAAAGCCGCTCGAGCGTCGATTGCACCCTCACAGAAGTTTTGCAGGCGCTGCACCCGCTCGAGCGTCAAACTCCCCGCTCGAGCGGAGGAGCAAAAACAAGGGATCACGCTCGAGCGTAAAACTACCGCTCGAGCGAAAGAACTGCAGAGCAAAATACTGGGAGATGGAAAATCCCGCTCGAGCGTTAAAACTCCCGCTCGAGCGGAGAAGCAACAACGAAGGGCCCGCTCGAGCGTTAAAACCTCCGCTCGAGCGTGAAGGCCAAAATCTGGGCATCACCTATTGGCATCAACAATCAACCAACCTGTAACAGACCCGCCCAACACAACCTATAATTCAAATACTAAGAGATTAAAGGACAACAACAACCAATAAGTAATGACAGGATCCACGGAACCTAAGTCCGGATACAATAATCTAAAGAGAAAAGACCGGGGTCGCTATAAAAAGTGTGATACTTGGTGTTCAAAATAAGATTTCAATAAATATTTGATCTAATAAGATTGGCGAATCTTTTAATCCTACAACTAAAAATGCAAAATAAAAATATAATTAGAATTATATATTTTTACATCTATTGCAAAACAAACGCGGACAAAAAAGTAATATTTACCCATTCAATTGAGTAACAAATCATACACTAATCTTATAAATTGTTAATCTCCTTATTAATCCTTCTAATCAAATAGGGCCAAAGTTCAAAGTGATAAAAACTTCAACCGCGTGTGGAGTTTTTTTTTTTTTTTTTGTGTCACACGCTATATATCAGAACGTGTTATGTGTTAGTATGTTAGTAGGGAAATGAGACCACTTAAAATGATATCAATCTTCTCTCTATATAATTGGAATCCATAATTTTTCTTACAAAATAATACTGCACATCTACCCGGCTTGATTAAATTGGACGATAGTAAGTGAAATATATTGCAAAAATCCAATCATTTAGGAACTAAATTTAAATAATAATAAAAAAAATCTACAGTTTAAGAACCGATAATACTTGGGTAGAAAGAGTAATTTACTCTAACAAATTGACTAGAAGTTTTCGATAATCTTAATTTCAAGTCTTCAATAATGTCAAAATTGACTAATAGTCTTCAATAATGTTAAAATTAACCCAAGTCCTTGGCAATCCCCATTACAATTTTTTGTTTCATTCATTCTTTTCTTTCTTTGTTTTTTTCTTTTTCTTTTGAGGAGCTTTTTACAAATCCAAAGTACAAAAGCAACCGTGGTCTTTGACCACTCATTGAAACTATACAGTGTGTAATTATGTAAATTTAACTTGAGTAACCTTCACTCCAACCATGGGTTAATTAGTAATATCCATAAATTTTGTGATTTTTCTCTCTTGTAAATTTGGTATTTGTAATTTTAATTATATTAGTTTTTCCCTTTAATTTTTTTTTAAATATGTCAATCCAATTCAATTGATAACATTAATTAAAATAAAATAAAATAAAAAAGATAAAAATTAAGAGTAAAATGATTAATTTAAAACAGAATGATCCATTTTAAATTAGATGTGAACCACTGAATCACTTTAGGAAGAGTTGATTTTGCCCAATTTCCAAAAATATATATATATATATATATATTAATTAGACTAAATTAATATAATGTGAAAAATTTAAAGATAAAATTGACTATAAGAACTTAAGTGATATAAGGAACAAATTATAAGGATAAAATGTGTAATTTTCTAAGATAAAAACAATAGCGACTTGACGCTACTAGTAGGAAAATTATTATATAGTTTTAGAGTACTATGTGGTATTATTTACATCGTGTTCCTGTCAAATGAGAAATCATAACTCACATTAAATGAATCATCCATTATCTTCTAATTACTTAATAAAAGTCAGTCACTATATCTCATTCATAAGATTTCTTACTACACCGTTAATTTAAACATCATATAAGCTATGTCATACAGTGTTTGGGAAATACCGGTGACGTTGATGATGATGGTGTGATGTTGTCAAAATGTTAGAATGTTGGGTCTAGAGAGAAGGTTTGGTTTAATTATGAATATGTATTTAAAACATATAATCATGTTAAGAGGTGTGTTATAAGTGAATTATGACATGTGTGGGGTTGATTATCATAAAAAAGTCACAATCACACACTAGATAAGATATAACCAAAATAATGTTATAACCAATATCATAATAAGTCATAACTAACATCTCAATGTATATAACCAATCATGGCCGGCCATGAGTTAAGGCTAGTAAGGCTTGTGCTAGGACTCCCAAATTTTGGCCCAAAATAAATCCCTCAAATTTGTCAATTCTATATTATATTATAAGTTCAAAACTCAATCATTTTTTATTATTTGAGACCCAGTCTAACAGGTCTCAAAAAAAATCTTGTCGAGCCCAATTGAAAAATAATAGGGCAAATTACTTGGAAGTCCTATTTAAAAGAAGATAAATCTATTTAGTCCCACAACCTTTTGAATACTCTCAAAAGTCCACTACATATTTTTTCTTATTCATTCTTCTCTGTGCTCATTTTTCTCTATCTCTTTCTATTTCTGATTTTTGGTAACCAGAGACCATGGGAACGTGAGTTGGAAGTCCGCGAGAAATATCCGGACATGTTTATAGATTTGCAATCTTGTAGTTAGATTTTGTAATATTGTCGAACTTTAAAGCTTTTCATATATGTCTTAAGCTGTAAAACATTTAGAATGTTTTGGTTAATGGAAATATTTTGGAACTTGCCTCGAAATGGAAGTTTAATGGAACATTGTATATATTGAATATATTGAAAATTGTTGAAATTGAAAGAAAATTGCATAGTGTTAATGCAGGTTGAAATATATGGTTGTTTTTCATATTGTGGCATGCCTCTTTGTTAAGAGATGGAATGGCCGGTGTTGGGTCAAGTTGTTTATTAGTGAGTTATCATATTGTTGGAATTTGAGAAAAACTTGTTTTCGAAACCTTGTGCTTAATTTCGGGGACGAAATTCTTTTAAGGAGGGGAGATTATAGCGACCCCGGTCTTTTCTCTTTAAATTATTGTATCCGGACTTAGGTTCCGTGGATCCTGTCATTACTTATTGGTTGTTGTTGTCCTTTAATCTCTTTGTATTTGAAGTATAGGTTGGGTTGGGCGGGTCTGTTACAGGTTGGTTGATTTTAGATGCCAATAGGTGATGCCCAGATTTTAACCTTTACGCTCGAGCGGAAGTTTTAACGCTCGAGCGGTCCCTTCGTTGTTGCTTCTCCGCTCGAGCGGTAATTTTGACGCTCGAGCGTGATTTTCCATCTCCCAGTATTTTGCTCTGCAGTTCTTCCGCTCGAGCGGTAGTTTTTACGCTCGAGCGTGATCCTTTGTTTTTGCTCCTCCGCTCGAGCGGTGAGTTTGACGCTCGAGCGGGTGCCAGTGCCTGCAAAACTTCTGGAAGGGTGCAATCGACGCTCGAGCGGCTTTCTTCACGCTCGAGCATGATTCTGTGTCTTACGCTCGAGCGGGGCTTTCTACGCTCGAGCGTAGAGTCGATTATATCAGTCCGTGATTTCACTTTTTGGATCACTTTTTGACCTACTTTTCCTTCATAACTTTTTAAAAACCGCCCCTGGAGTGTTTTTATCTCTCTCTCTCTCCCTCTACACACCTTCTCTCCTTCGATTGATCTACTTAGAGTGAGTTTCTACCTTAGATCCTTTATTAAAAAGTTAGAGTGGGTTGAGGGCTTCGTTTTAATCTGAGAAACTTGGGATTTGGAGCACGTTGGTCTTTGGTCTTCATCTCCATCTTCTCAATACGAGTTATTTTCTTCGAGGTAGGGATTTTCCTACTCCAATTTATATGTTTTGTTCTAAGTTTGGTATTTTGATAGGTTGGGGACACTTTGAAAATTTTGGGAACAAAACCTAGTTGAATTGTTAAATTGATTTGAGTAATTAATTTAATGAAATTGGGGAATTTGGTTAAATCCATGAAATTGGGGAATTTATTGATTAAATGGTGTAGTTGGTTAATATAAATCACTCGCCTATTGAATTGTTGGTATATTTATTTTTCGAGTCTAGAAATAACTGTTTTGGGCTATCGGTGGAGGATAGTCGTGCTTGTTGTAGATATTGCATGCGGATTAGGGAAAATTGAAACTAATCAATTTGTTTAAGTCATAAATTTAGACTATCGAATTAATACAGAAATCACATGTATTGATTGAGCATTGCATATGCATATTGTTTGGGAGGAGATAGGGGATGTACTCCACGGTTTAGGGGAAGATAGGGGATGGACCTCTAAACCGGATTTTTGTTTGGGAGGAGATAGGGGATGGACTCCATTAGCACCATTTTTATGTGTGCTTATTATATTGAAGTGTTTTTACATGATTATTGATACAGCACTAAAATGTGTATCAAATGGGAAGTATGAAGTGTTTTGATATGAGCATGAGTCTCATTTGTTTTGTTGATATTGGAAGTAATGTGAATATGATATATAATTCACTGTTGTAAGTTTGGCCAGGTTCTGAGCCATGTTGATAATAATGGAAAGTGAAATATGTCTTAGACATTAGTGTCATGAGACTGTTTAATGATAAAATTGATTATCTTGGTTAACCATCTATTGAATGCTATAGCTTTATTCAATGCTTATATTTGGTTTAGTATTTTTCTACTGGGCTGTGGCTCACCCTTTATGGGAACATCATTTTCAGGTTCAGGTGATAAGCTACCTCCACGGACTTAGCCTGGAAGGATTTGATGTTTGGGATTTTGAAGACTTGTCTTTAGTTATATGCTTTATTCTGTTATTTTTGAGATTTCATGTAAACATTCAAGCCTAGGGCTTAATTTGTAAATGAGTTAGTACTCATTCCTTTTGTGTCCAAGTGTTAGCTTGGAAAGATGTAAGCCCTTAGGGCATTTATTTTGATGTTGCAGGATGTTACATGTGATGTCTTTCAATAAGAATACTCTGATGAATAACTCAAATGATTCGTTTTCTTTTATAAATGCATGTTAATGTTATGGTTAATATGGGTTTATTTTGAGGGTGTCACAACTTGGTATCAGAGCGTACCGAGTTCGAATACTTTGGGTACGTGGGAAGTGATTAGTATCACAATGGGTTCGTCTCGCTTGATAGAGACTTAGATGTACTGTTATGTGCTTATATGATAGCATGTTTATGTGATTATGTGGGTATGGAACGTAGTTTCTTGGATGTTAATTGGACCCTTGAGTTTCTTGTAGTCTTGTTGGAAAGGCACTTGATCAATGCTGTTTCCCACCGGAACTATAGTAACGCTTCGGGACTATTATTATCCAGGAATGAAATTCGTAGGTGCTTATGTGATTATGTGCTTACGTGGAATGAATTTTTTTTTTTTTTTTTTTTTTTTTTTTTGTCCAATGCAATAGGACGCGAGTGTTTAGTTTCAGCACATTTATTAATGTGCTAACGTCTTTGTTTGTTTCCTTTATTAGGATGTCAGGGCGAGGACGAGGACGCGGTAGGCGTGGTAGGCCGGGTAGGCAGGAGGTACCGGTGCCAGAGGAGATTCCGGCAGTTCATGAGGGAATTGGCCAGGCCAATGTAGCCGAGCCAGTAGGCCAGCAGGCTATGGGCGCTTTAGCCCGAGAGATAGCAGGGGCATTCAGGGAGTCAGTAGGCATTCTTAGGGCTGAGAATCAAGCCCAGGTTGTTGTTACGGATGCAGGACCTTCCTTTCTGAAGAGGGAGTTCTTCCGGTCTAATCCGGATGAATTTGTGGGTGATCCTAAAGAGCCGCTTAAGGCAGACGAATGGCTCGAACAGACAACGAAGACGTTTGAGATGCTTGGCATCGAAGACGAGGGGTTGAAGGTGACCTTGGCATCATTCCAGTTGAAGGGGGATGCGGGTCAGTGGTGGAAGTTCACTAAGGGGCGTATAGGAGGTACATGGGAGGCTTTTGTGAATGCTTTCCAGGAGAAGTTCTTATCTCCAGCAGTTAGGGAGAAGCTGAGAGACCAGTTCTGCCAGCTTAAGCAGTCGAGTTCTTCAGTGGCCGAGTTTGAGGCTGCATTTACTAGTTTATCCAGGTTTGCACCTGAATTGGTGGCGTCTGAGGAACACCGTTGTATTGAGTTTGAGAGGAAGTTGAGGCGTGGCCTCAAGCTGAGAGTTGGGGGAACTATGATTCGGGATTATGGGCGTTTGGTTGATGCTGCAGCCCACATGGAAATCATGATGCAGGAGGAGGAGGAAGGACAGAAGGGCTCCAAGAGGAGTCAGGATGGTCAGAGTGATGGTAGGAGACAGAAGGGTTTTAATCCCCAACAGTCTCAGAGTAGCTTTTCTAGATCGACTTTTCCTGTGCCGAGTGCTAGTTCGGGGAAAGGCAGTCAAGGAGGCATTACCTGCTTCAAGTGTGGCCAGCTGGGCCACAAGTCTCCAGTTTGTCCTCAGAGGGGAGGAGTGCAGAGAGCAGCATCATCTCCGGCTCGATCTCAGAGCCAGAGTCAGGGTAGAGGCCAGCCACTCTCGTGTTATCAGTGTGGTCAGCCAGGGCATATGAAGAGGTATTGCCCGCAGTTGGGTGGCACACCTGGTGCATCTGGTTTGAGGCAGATTCAGGGTCAACAGCCAGCTCAGTCGGGTCAGGCCTCGAGGGCCAATCAGGGGGCTTCATTGTCTCAGTCGGTGCAACAATCTTATGCTCCTAGGGGTGAGCAGGTTGATCAGAGGTCATCTGGGCGCGTGTATGCTGTTGCCGCACAGGATCTTGTACCGGCTCCATCTGTTGTGAGAGGTACTTTCTTGTTTTGCAACTCGGTTGCTAATGTTTTGATTGATACGGGTGCATCTCATTCCTTTGTGTCTGCTGCATTTGCATCTGTTTTGGAGTTGGAGTTAGCACAGTTAGCATCTCCTATTTGTGTAGTGTCGCCTCTTGGGGGTGAATTGATTTTGAAACACGGTGTTAGGGGTTGTGATATAGAGGTTGATTACCATAGAATCCCATTTTCCTTTGTAGTTATGCCTATGAGAGGTTTCGATGTTATTTTGGGTATGGACTGGTTATCGTCATACCGGGCAGTTATTGATTGCTACCGCCAGAGAGTCACTTGTTGTACCGTGAATGGTGAGTGTTTTCATTTTCTGGGGGACCGTGTTGGTAGTGTTTTGCCACCGGGGTATGTTCCGCGAGGACGGAGTGAGCTTAGTGGTCTACTTGCTAACCTTTCGATTAGTGAGGACGGTGAGACTCAGATTGTGTTGCCAAGGGTGGTGTGTGAGTACTCGGACGTTTTTCCCGAGGATCTTGTTGGTTTGCCACCGCATCGAGAGATTGAATTCTCTATTGACTTAGTGCCCGGCACGGCGCCGATTTCTATGGCACCCTATCGTTTTGCCCCAGCTGAGTTAGTTGAGTTGAAGATCCAACTCCAGGAGTTGCTAGATAGAGGCTTTATACGTCCTAGTGTTTCGCCTTGGGGAGCACCGGCCCTCTTTGTTAAAAAGAAAGGTGGTGCTTTGAGACTTTGTATAGATTACCGGAAATTGAATCGGGCTACGGTTAAGAATGAGTACCCTATGCCCCGTATAGATGATCTGTTCGATCAGTTGAAAGGTTCCCGTTGTTTCTCGAAGATAGACTTGAGATCAGGTTATCATCAGTTGAGAGTCAGGGAGGAGGATATTCCAAAGACGGCATTCCGTACGCGGTATGGCCACTATGAGTTTTTGGTGATGCCATTTGGGCTCACCAATGCACCGGCAGTATTTATGGATTTGATGAACCGGGTATTCCGGGAATTTCTAGATCGTTTTGTAGTCGTCTTCGTGGACGACATCCTTATCTATTCACCTTCAGAGGAAGAGCACGAGGAACACTTGAGGGTGGTGCTTGATTTACTTAGAGCCCATCAGCTTTATGCTAAGTTTGGGAAGTGTGAGTTCTGGCTAGAGGAGGTGAAGTTCTTAGGCCATGTAGTTTCTAGGGAAGGGGTGTCTGTTGATACATCCAAGACAGAGGCAGTGCAAGATTGGGTACAGCCTAAGAGTGTGTTTGAGATCCGCAGTTTTCTGGGATTAGCTGGGTATTATCGCCGGTTTGTAAGAGATTTCTCCAGATTAGCTTCGCCTTTGACTAGATTGACTCAGAAGGGAGTCAAATTTGTTTGGAGTGAGACTTGTGAAAAGTCGTTCCAGGAGTTGAAAGTTAGACTGACCACTGCTCCAGTCTTGATTATTCCGGAGAGAGGGTTGGGTTATGCAGTCTATTGTGACGCCTCACGAGAGGGTCTTGGTTGTGTGTTGATGCAAGAGGGGAAAGTGGTTGCCTACGGCTCACGTCAGTTAAAAGTTCACGAGAAGAATTACCCTACGCATGATTTAGAGTTAGCAGCTGTGATATTTGCCTTGAAGATTTGGAGACATTATCTATACGGTGAGAGGTTCGAGGTATTCTCAGATCATAAGAGTCTGAAATATCTGTTCACACAGAAAGACTTGAACTTGAGGCAGAGGAGGTGGATGGAATTCATTGAGGATTATGACTTTGAATTGCAGTATCATCCGGGAAAGGCCAATGTGGTGGCCGACGCCCTTAGCAGGAAACCTGTTGGTGACATAGCTAGTATAGCCATCCGAGAGTGGGAGATGTTAGGTGCACTTGGAGAGTTTGATTTGCTTCTGGGCGAATCCGTTGAGGCTGCGGCCTTGTTTTCTGTTGTTGCGCAACCTACACTTGTGACTCGAGTGTTAGAGGCTCAGAGGGGCGACCTTGAGGTAGAATCCCTCCGTGAGAAGATTTCTGGTGGGAAGGTTGAGAAAGGTTTGACGGTGTATCCCGACCTGAGTGTGAGATACCGAGACCGTCTGTTTGTGCCGGAGTCTCATCGAGAGGAGGTACTCCGAGAGTTTCATCATTCACGCCTTGCGGTGCATCCGGGAGGTACTAAGATGTATCGGGATTTGGGTCGCCAGTTTTGGTGGCGGGGTATGAAGAGAGATGTAGCAGCTTTCGTGTCTAAGTGCCTTACTTGTCAGCAAGTGAAGGCCGAACATCAGAGGCCAGCGGGTTTGTTGCAACCCTTGCCTATTGCCGAGTGGAAGTGGGAACATGTCACTATGGACTTCGTTGTAGGTCTTCCGAGGACTCAGCGGGGCAGTGATGCTATTTGGGTGGTTGTAGACCGGTTGACTAAGTCGGCGCACTTCATTCCTATGCGCGTTAGAGATTCAGTAGATCATCTTGCCGACTTGTATATTCGGGACATAGTGAGGTTGCACGGGGTTCCAGTGACGATCGTCTCCGATAGGGACCCTCGTTTTACTGCCAGATTATGGCAGAGCTTGCAGAACGCCTTAGGTACTAAGTTGACCTTTAGCACAGCTTATCATCCTCAGACTGACGGGCAGTCCGAGCGTACTATTCAGATCCTTGAAGATATGCTTCGGGGTTGTGTTCTTGACTTTAGCGGGTCATGGGAGAGGCACTTGCCATTAGTGGAGTTTGCCTACAACAACAGCTTCCAGTCTAGTATCGGTATGGCACCGTTTGAGGCCTTATACGGCCGACCGTGTAGGTCTCCTGTTTGTTGGGCCGAGGTGGGTGATGCACCTCTGTTGGGTCCGGAGTTAGTGAGGGAAACGACGGAGAAGGTTGAGCTTATCCGTAAGAGGCTTGTTACAGCCCAGAGTCGTCAGAAATCTTATGCCGACTGTAGGAGGAGACCTTTGGTGTTCGAGGTGAGTGATCATGTCTTTTTGAAGATATCACCAAGACGGGGATTGATGAGGTTTGGGAAGAGCGGGAAGTTGTCCCCTCGATTCATTGGTCCTTTTGAGATCCTTGAGAGGATTGGCGAGACTGCCTATCGTTTAGCTTTGCCGCCGCAGTTGTCCGGAGTACATGACGTGTTTCATGTGAGTATGCTTCGGAAGTATGAGCCGGATCCATCACATGTATTGGATTGGACCGATTTAGTAGTTGATGAGGATGTCTCGTATGAGGAGAGACCGGTTAGGGTCTTGGATAAGCGGGATCAAGTCTTGCGAGGCAAGACCATTCCTTTGGTGAAAGTTTTGTGGAAACATCACGGGGTGGAGGAAGCCACATGGGAACGTGAGTTGGAAGTCCGCGAGAAATATCCGGACATGTTTATAGATTTGCAATCTTGTAGTTAGATTTTGTAATATTGTCGAACTTTAAAGCTTTTCATATATGTCTTAAGCTGTAAAACATTTAGAATGTTTTGGTTAATGGAAATATTTTGGAACTTGCCTCGAAATGGAAGTTTAATGGAACATTGTATATATTGAATATATTGAAAATTGTTGAAATTGAAAGAAAATTGCATAGTGTTAATGCAGGTTGAAATATATGGTTGTTTTTCATATTGTGGCATGCCTCTTTGTTAAGAGATGGAATGGCCGGTGTTGGGTCAAGTTGTTTATTAGTGAGTTATCATATTGTTGGAATTTGAGAAAAACTTGTTTTCGAAACCTTGTGCTTAATTTCGGGGACGAAATTCTTTTAAGGAGGGGAGATTATAGCGACCCCGGTCTTTTCTCTTTAAATTATTGTATCCGGACTTAGGTTCCGTGGATCCTGTCATTACTTATTGGTTGTTGTTGTCCTTTAATCTCTTTGTATTTGAAGTATAGGTTGGGTTGGGCGGGTCTGTTACAGGTTGGTTGATTTTAGATGCCAATAGGTGATGCCCAGATTTTAACCTTTACGCTCGAGCGGAAGTTTTAACGCTCGAGCGGTCCCTTCGTTGTTGCTTCTCCGCTCGAGCGGTAATTTTGACGCTCGAGCGTGATTTTCCATCTCCCAGTATTTTGCTCTGCAGTTCTTCCGCTCGAGCGGTAGTTTTTACGCTCGAGCGTGATCCTTTGTTTTTGCTCCTCCGCTCGAGCGGTGAGTTTGACGCTCGAGCGGGTGCCAGCGCCTGCAAAACTTCTGGAAGGGTGCAATCGACGCTCGAGCGGCTTTCTTCACGCTCGAGCATGATTCTGTGTCTTACGCTCGAGCGGGGCTTTCTACGCTCGAGCGTAGAGTCGATTATATCAGTCCGTGATTTCACTTTTTGGATCACTTTTTGACCTACTTTTCCTTCATAACTTTTTAAAAACCGCCCCTGGAGTGTTTTTATCTCTCTCTCTCTCCCTCTACACACCTTCTCTCCTTCGATTGATCTACTTAGAGTGAGTTTCTACCTTAGATCCTTTATTAAAAAGTTAGAGTGGGTTGAGGGCTTCGTTTTAATCTGAGAAACTTGGGATTTGGAGCACGTTGGTCTTTGGTCTTCATCTCCATCTTCTCAATACGAGTTATTTTCTTCGAGGTAGGGATTTTCCTACTCCAATTTATATGTTTTGTTCTAAGTTTGGTATTTTGATAGGTTGGGGACACTTTGAAAATTTTGGGAACAAAACCTAGTTGAATTGTTAAATTGATTTGAGTAATTAATTTAATGAAATTGGGGAATTTGGTTAAATCCATGAAATTGGGGAATTTATTGATTAAATGGTGTAGTTGGTTAATATAAATCACTCGCCTATTGAATTGTTGGTATATTTATTTTTCGAGTCTAGAAATAACTGTTTTGGGCTATCGGTGGAGGATAGTCGTGCTTGTTGTAGATATTGCATGCGGATTAGGGAAAATTGAAACTAATCAATTTGTTTAAGTCATAAATTTAGACTATCGAATTAATACAGAAATCACATGTATTGATTGAGCATTGCATATGCATATTGTTTGGGAGGAGATAGGGGATGTACTCCACGGTTTAGGGGAAGATAGGGGATGGACCTCTAAACCGGATTTTTGTTTGGGAGGAGATAGGGGATGGACTCCATTAGCACCATTTTTATGTGTGCTTATTATATTGAAGTGTTTTTACATGATTATTGATACAGCACTAAAATGTGTATCAAATGGGAAGTATGAAGTGTTTTGATATGAGCATGAGTCTCATTTGTTTTGTTGATATTGGAAGTAATGTGAATATGATATATAATTCACTGTTGTAAGTTTGGCCAGGTTCTGAGCCATGTTGATAATAATGGAAAGTGAAATATGTCTTAGACATTAGTGTCATGAGACTGTTTAATGATAAAATTGATTATCTTGGTTAACCATCTATTGAATGCTATAGCTTTATTCAATGCTTATATTTGGTTTAGTATTTTTCTACTGGGCTGTGGCTCACCCTTTATGGGAACATCATTTTCAGGTTCAGGTGATAAGCTACCTCCACGGACTTAGCCTGGAAGGATTTGATGTTTGGGATTTTGAAGACTTGTCTTTAGTTATATGCTTTATTCTGTTATTTTTGAGATTTCATGTAAACATTCAAGCCTAGGGCTTAATTTGTAAATGAGTTAGTACTCATTCCTTTTGTGTCCAAGTGTTAGCTTGGAAAGATGTAAGCCCTTAGGGCATTTATTTTGATGTTGCAGGATGTTACATGTGATGTCTTTCAATAAGAATACTCTGATGAATAACTCAAATGATTCGTTTTCTTTTATAAATGCATGTTAATGTTATGGTTAATATGGGTTTATTTTGAGGGTGTCACACTCAGCATTCTTTTGCAGGTCTGCAGATGCTGGAAGAGTGCATTCGACGCTCAAGCATCCAGTTTCACGCTCGAGCGGGAGTCTGTGTCTAAAGCTCGAGTAGGAATTCCTACACTCGAGCGAACTCTGTGAATATCAGTCCGAGAAGATGAAGTTTGAGTCACTTTTTCTTATCTTTCTCTCTCTAAAACTCTCCAAAAAGCTTATTCTTGAGTTTCTCTCTCTACATTTCACCTTCTCTCTTATATTTCATCTAAATCCATCCTCATTTTCACCCTAGTGCCTTTGGGAAAAAGGTAGAGCTTGTCAAGATCTACATTTTGATCCGAATAGAAGTAGGTTTTGACATTCTTGAAATCCCTCTCTTGTTGGGTTCGTCTTCTTCTTTGAGGTAGGGATTCTTTCTACACTTTCATATAATTTTTAGCTTAGATATTGTCTTTTGCGTAACAATGGTGTGATTTGGGAATGTTTTAAAACAAACCTTGGGTTTTGAGTATAGAGCTTCAAAGAAGGGTTTTGGGTGTAAATGAAATTAATGTTTGTGGGGTTTGAAAATGATGTTGTACTATGCCTAATTTGATGATTTTGGTACTTGGCTAATATTTGGGAAAATAGAGATATTGCCCTAATTGGGTCAAACTATTATTTGTACAAAAGTTGGAATTGACATTGGAAATGTGAAATTGAGAGAGAGTTGACATAAATGGTGGAATTGGTTATGTATTAACTTATTCTTTTGGAAGTTTTAAATAAACTATCTGTTGAGATTGAATATCTGTTTAGAGATAATTATATTGGGCTACCGGTGGAGGATAGCTTTGGATTGTTGTAGAAATTGTATGTGGTTTAGGTAAATTGAAATCAATCTTTGATGATTGTCATTGAATATGACCGTGTTTATATACATTGTATATGTATGTTTGTTAGGAACTGGAAAGGGATGTGCTTCATGTTTGATTATCTGATTATCTGATGGTTGTCATTGAATATGACCGTGTTTATCCGTCATCGTCCCTCACTGGACCGCTAAAGTCGGTTATTCTCAAACCTAATATACCCTAAGAGCTCACAAGCCACGGACAGGAACTGCTGATGTGTCCTAACTGGCCACACCTGGAACAAATGCATAATTCCCCACTAGGGGTCTGAGAACTTGACTCTCCTGAGGCCCTTGAAATCTAGCCTTCTTGTTTCTCATAACAGTATTGCCCCTGCCCAGATGAATAAGGTTGAACCCGACTAGGTTGTAAAACTCCCAAAGAAGCCCCCGACTAGGTACAAAAACGTTTAATATGACCCGACTGATTACACAACCAGCAAGTAAGTGGTTCCCAAATACGTAACTGGTTCAAAGTCTGAACTGGTACGGATCTCAATGACTGCTTCCCCATCGAGCACTCGATCGTTCTAACTCTTGGCTGACTAGATGATCCCGGTGGTGCAACTACTGGTTGAACTACCAACCCTACCCTCTTCCTTTGTGGGCATGCCGGAGACTTGTGGCCCAGTTTACTACATTCGAAACAAGTGAAACCCCTCTGCCTCTTAAAAGGTCTACTAACACCCCGAGTTACTGGGGTCGCCAAGATGGCCTCCTCTCTACTCTGATCCATGACTAATATCGTTGCCTCTACATGAGCCGCAGCTTCAACAAGCACACTATAACTTCTATGCCAAGACCCGACAATCCTTTCTCGAATGTCGTCACACAACCTACTCTCAAACTCCGAACAATGAAGTTCCTTAGTCTCCACCAACTCCGAAGCAGATCTCGACAGGTTAGCAAACCATGCTTCAAACTATACCAAAGGTGTAGTACCTTGGCGTAACTCCACAAACTGTTTTCACAACTCTTCCCGTGTGGAAGGAGGGAAATTGTCACTTCCTCGTCTAGGCATCCTAATAAGGGTAACCCAAAGATTAGCACAATAACAAATGTACCGAGGCCAATTCACTCAAGTCCTAGTACAATAGACAACACTAACTCATTCCACATAAGCACGTAATCACGTAAACACATACGAATTTCATTTCTGGATAATGACCATCCCGCGGCGTTGCTAGAGTTCCAGTTAGAAACGACAGTGATCAAGTGCCTTTCCAACAGGACTCCCAGAAACCCATGGACTCGATCAGCATCCTAGAAATTAAATCCCATACCCATATAATCATACAAGCATGTTATCACATAAGCATACAATGCATACTAATGCCTCAACTAAGCGAGACAAACCCATTGTGGTAATAACTACTTCCCACGTACCCAAAGTGTTCAAACCCGGTACGCTTTGTTATCAAGTTGTCACGCCCCCTAAAAATAATACAAATAATCCATTCCATAAGATCTATGAACATAATAGAAATGATATACTTCATTCATCAGAGTTTATATTACAACAGGTGTTACATGCATTATACATTCATAGATATTCATTCTAAATCTACAACATATAACATTTGTTAATAATAACAAAATAAATGCCTTACGGGCTTACATCTTTCCAAGACATAACTTAGTTACAACAAATAAAAGTCATAAACTCTATACATATAAAGCCCTTGGCTTGAATAAATATTTAAACACAAAATAACAAAGTAGACCCTCCAGCTCCTAAGTCCTCCCAAGCTACGTCCTTGGAGAAAACATATCACCAGTACCTGAAAATGGTTTCCCAAGTAGGGTGAGCCAAAGCCCAGTAGAGAAAGACTAACACAACATATGAGGTTTAACTAAGATATAAGTGTCAGATAAATGTTCCACACTCATAACCTACTTACATTCTTTCCATGATCATTCAATACTGACACCCATATCTCAATCCATTTCCATCTATTCAATTCATATTAATTCAATTAATTCCGAGTCAATTCATGAGACAAGTTCATTGTTATCTAAACAATCCAAATGAGACTACAACTCAATGATTCACAATTCAATACAATTATTATTCAAACACTTCAATTTTGTCATTTTACGAAATTTTCATCCAAGGGAATTGGCACCCATATATATATATATATATATAAGGTTTCGAGACTTTCACCCTAGACACTCCGGCCAGCTTAATTTTAAATGGAGTCCATCCCATATCTCTTCCTAACAATAGAGTACATCCTCTATCTCCTCCTAAACAATGATACATATATAATGTATTTAAAGCACATAATCACATATGGAGTACATCCTCTATCTCTTCCTTAACAATGATACACATACAATGTATTTAAAAGCATCGTCATATACAATGACTATCCACAACACATATTCAATGACTTAATCATACCGTCATATGCAATGACATAATTTAAATAATTAGTTTTAATTCACCTAATCCACATGCAATTTCTATAACAATCATAGCTATCCTCCACCGATAGCCCAAAATAGATATTTCTAAACAGATATAAAATTTTATAATAGATAATTTATCAAATTTCCATAGATGTGTGATTAAACAAATCCAACTACACCATTCATTCATTCATTCCCCCAATTTCACATTCCCTATGTTAATTTCATTATTTACTCAGAATAATTATCCAACACAAATTAAGGCAAAACTCCCCCTTTTTCAAATATCAAACCAAAGGCTAAATTTCACCATTTTAACACAAGGGAATTTCATATTCAAACACCATATTCATTTACATAACCCAATCATGGAAACCCCTCTTTTCAACTTGAACCTAAACCCTAACTTTACCCAAATCACTCCCAAGTCTCATCATTTATACATAACAACGAATAACTAGGCTAAAGATCATAACAAAGTGCAGAATATCCCTACCTCAGGAGTAGAAGCCCAAAGGAGAAATGGAAGAACTTTGAAAATGCCCAAACTCGGTTTTACTCGAATCAAAGGAAAACCCTTGAGATGATCCAACACTTTATCAAAGGGAGTAGGGTAGAGAGACTCTTAGATCTAAGTGTATTTGTAGATAGAGAATGTATTTTAGAGAGAGAATGAGTGTAACTCCCCGAAATAACCCAACACAAATTAGGTACATTAACCAACATTCATTAAGGAATAAAGATAGATCTCCAACCTTTACATAATTAATCAATAAAGTGTGTACAAAAGTTTTACATGCGAATTATACATTCAACAGTATGAAAATACATGAATCTATAGCATGTAGAGCATCAAATCCCAAAATAAATAAAATATCCTTAAGGGCTTACATATTCCAGGGCTTGAGCCCGGTTACACAAAAATGGTTTCACGAACCCATACATTTAAAGCCCTGGGCTAGCAAATAATTCACAACAAAAATAGAGTCATCTACTCTTTACAAAAATATGTCCACGCCCTCAACTCGGAAGGATCACCACATCTTTTCCTGCACCAAAATCTCATAGGGATGAGCATAAAGCTCAGTAGAGAATCATTAACAAAGTATATACAGTTATGCAAGATTTCTAATATTAAATGCAAATGCCAATTAAAGAGAGATTTATTTACACTCCCTCTTAAAAGTCACCATATTTAACAATAGCTTGAAATCCCAACAATTTTGAAATTTACTGTTTTATTCAATGAAGGGGAGGTAAATATGACTTAGGTAATCCCTAGGTTGGTGTCTGCAAGTAGGCTCAACTAGTACTACCAAAAACCCCACTTTACCGGTTGCTAACCAGAAGGGAAGTGGTACCTCCTCCGCGCGTGTTTTCGGTCTTTCACCCTGGACACTCAGGCCAACTTATCAATTTCATCTACACCTCCTATCTGGAGTATTTACCCCATAAACATTTCCATGATTTTGTTTCACAATAATTCATTTTTAATGAAAGTCTCAATTCCCAATCCAATGTTTATGACATGCAAGGTTTTAGAGAAGCCAATGCAATAATTGTCTATACTACGTCATATTTCTCCACTTTCAACAAAATTTCAACAAATATTCTATGATGATCAAAATTTCCTTTTTCTCTTTTCAATGCTATTCCACAAATAGCCAAAAGTTTGCTACCATTTATCAATAAATATAACAACATGTCCACAATTCATACACTTCCATCATTTTCATCATTTCAAAGCTATAGCAAAATTTGGACAACAATCTCCAATCTCAATAATTCTCATGTGTAGAGAAACCCATCATCAATATATATGCATTTGTAATAAAAACAAGGAAACTCTCCACTTTCTTGCTTATCATGGCACACAACTATGAATATGTATATATATAATATCACCCACAAACCCTCATCTTCTTTTATTCAAAGAAACCCTCAAAATTTCTAGGTTTTCTTCTTTACAAACAACACACACACACTCTAAACACTTGAAAGGGACCCTCAAGAACACACCATTTTCTTGCCTAAGATAATTTCAACCCTCAAGATGCTATCTTAGAAAGATTTGAGATTTTTAAACTCCACTTTTGAAAATCTCTACATTTTGGGCCACAAAATCAAAACCAACATAATAACTTCAAGAAAATTTTAAATCAACATCAATATTGCAAAACATGTATATATAACTCAAAGAAGTCCCTACCTCAAGGTTTGATGAAGAAAAAGAGATAAAACCCTAGAAATCACAGATGCCAAAGCCCAATCTCCACCGTACACAGTGTAGCTCTTGAGGAGTTCTTCCACTTTGATGAAGGAACTTGGGTTAGAAATGCAATAGATCCTAAGAGATCAAGAACTCTAAGTGTTTTGGTGTATGGAATGTAAAGAGAAGGGAGCGGAGATGATTTTTAGAGAGAGAGAGAGATGAGCCAAGAGTGATACATACACAGCCAAATAGAGAAAAAAAAAAAAAAAAAAACAGAGATTCAGACTGCCAGTATCCCACACATACAAAGCCTGCTTCCCACACGTGCGGCCTTCATCCTCGCACGTGCTGCCATCTCCTTCCGTCCCTCACTCTGTACCTACATATAATGCAGTGTGCAACCCTCCCAACTCACCCTTCCCCCATGTGCGGCTGCATCCCCCGCACGTGCGGCCCCATCCCCCGCACGTGTTGCCTAAGGCCCCGCACATGTAGCCCTGGCCCTCCAGCCCAGAATTTTTCTAGTTCGCTCTCGGACACTCCGGACTCGGCCGTACACCCTTCGAAACGAGTGACGCTCAACCCGGAGTTAGATAATGTAACGCCCTCAAAATAACAACATTAAACCCATCAATATAGACATGCATTAATATATAAAAGTTTCACATTCTTCTATTCATCAGAGTTCCATTACAAAAAGTATTACATGTTAACGACAAAAGCAAATGCCCTAAAGGCTTACAGCTTTCCAAGTTAACACTTGGTTACAACAAAAGAGTACTAACTCATTTACACATTAAGCCCTTGGCTTGAATTTACATGTAATACATCAAAGAAATAAAACAACAAAAGTCCGCCTGCCTCTAGCCTTCCAAGCTACGTCTTTGGAGGTGGCATGCTACCTGTACCTGAAAATGATATTCCCATATAGGGTGAGCCACAGCCCAGAAGAAATATACTAAACCAAATATGAACAATGACTAAAAGATTAGCAATTGATAGATGGCCAACACAGATACTTTCCCTTATCACATTTTACGGTTTCATGACATACAAGTCCATATTACAGTCCATTTCCCAATTCCTTTCAATTCTCAATTTACAACCATGGCTCAGAACATAGCCAAACAACTCATATGAGACAGTAACTCATATCAAACACTTCCCATTTCATAATAGATAAGCATACTAGCTATATCACACAACAACAGATAAGCATACAAGCTATGTCATCACTTCCACGGATATGCATATGAGCACTATCACACTTCCAATGACAAGCATATGAGCTCTGTCAATACATCACTAGATAAGCATATGAGCTCTATCTATGGAGTCCATCCCCTATCTCCTCCCAACAACATCCGGTTTAGAGGTCCATCCCCTATCTTCCCCTAAACCGTGGAGTACATCCCCTATCTCCTCCAACACAACACAATGCATATAAACAACAATTATACACATCATCACACAATACATAAATTTAATGTATTCTTTCAATCGTCAATCTCAATGACACATTCCAGTGAGTAGTTTCAGTTTGCCTAATCATCATGCATTGTCTACAACAATCACGACTATCCTCTACCGATAGCCCAAAGCAGTTATTTCTATACAGAAAATAAATGCAACAATGGATATATAATCAACATTTCAACTAGGTGAGCGATAAATAATCCAACTACACCCTTTTATCCCATGACTTCCCAAATCAATTCCTCATTTCTCATAATTAATTATGCAAATTAATTATCCAATGTAATTAGGGCATTTTCCATAATTAACATTACAACCCTTAGGTTCCATTTTCATTAATGTCTTAACATTAATTTCACATTTCCATGCCAAACATGCATCTAGGTTTTATATAGCTAAAACCCCAACTTTTATAAATTTACATAAAAGCCCCAAACTTTCACAAAATTACCAAACCAACCCCAACATCTCAAAATACTAAAATTTAAAGACAAAGCTCATAAAGAGGAGTAGGATATCCCTACCTCGAAGTTAGAGCTCGGATGGAGAAGAGACCAAAGCCAAAGTGCTCCAAAGACCGAGATTTTCAGATCAAAACGACGCCCTCGACGATCAACACAACTATTACAAAGGCCGAAGGTGAGGAACTCACCCTAGCTAGATCGAAATCTAGAGAGAAGGCAAGATTTTAGAGAGAGGAGCTCTCAAAATGGCTTTTAGAAAAAGTAGGAGAGAGAAAGAAAAGCAAAAAGTGATTTGAAATCACCCAGCGGATAACTCATATACGTATGACCCGCTCGAGCGGATAACACGACGCTCGAGTGCCAAGAACAAAACTCTGGACACGCTTGAGCGCAATAATGCCCGCTCGAGCGCCAAGACATAAGAATAAAGCACTTCCGCTCGAGCGCAAAAACCAGTCCGCTCGAGCGCAGATTTCCACCTCCCAGAACTTACACCCAGAAAGTACTACCCGCTCGAGCGCCAAACGACCCGCTCGAGCGCCACCGCTCGAGCGTAAACAAACCCGCTCGAGCGTAGAAATCATATCTGCAGAAGTTTTGCAGGAACCCGAAATACTGGAGGTGTGCAATACCCGCTCGAGCGCAAGAAGACCCGCTCGAGCGGAACGCCTAAAAACTGAACAACAAGGAATTGAAACCAAGGCCTAACCAACCTGTAACAACCCTGTTCAAAACATCCTAAAACTCAATCATGCGGAATTAAAGGACACAACAAGATAGATACCACTACCAACTTCACAGAACCGAGTCCGGAATACAACAGAACAGTAAAGGGATAACCGGGATCGCTATAGATAAGGACTGAAATTTGAAAGAAAACCTCGAACACCACAAACTTAAAGAGGACAAAAGAAACAACACGCAATGAAATCGGTCATCACAAGGAGCCGATTTAGGGTTTTGGGGTGAAAATATACAAAAAATTCTATGTAAAAATGAGCTGCTGCGAACTAATAGATGCGAGGCTCGCTCGAGCGACCAAACACAATTAGTGACCTCGCTTGAGTGCAAGAAGCATCGCTCGAGCACAAAATACATACTTTAAGAAGTTTTACAGACGCACACCGTCGCTCAAGCGCAAGAAGCCTTGCTCGAGCCAAGAACTTAACCTTCCCAGAAATTCTACATCTGGGGAAAAATACTGAGAACACTCACAATTCGCTCGAGCGCAAGAAACTCACTCGAGCGAAAAAGTAAATTTCACAAGGCTCGCTCGAGTGAAGAAGCTAAAATCTGGGCAACAACAATCCAGACCAACTAATAACCAACCTGTTCCAAACCCGCCCAACATATTCCAAAGCTCAAATTCAAAGAGTTAAAGGAGGAAAACAAGACATGGATTCTATATTCAATCACGGAACCTGAGTTTGTGTAACGCCCTCAAAATAATAACAATAAACCCATCAGATAAGACATGAATTTACATTTAAACTAACCGCATTCCTTTCATTCATTAGAATTCCAAGACATAGGTATTACATGTTAACCTCATAACAAAATGCCCTACGGGCTTACAGCTTTCCAAGTTAACACTTGGTTACAACAAAGAGTTCTAACTCGTTTACACATTAAGCCCTTGGCTTGAAATTACATGTAATACATCAAAGTAAAACGACAAAACTATGCCCGCCACAAGCCTCCCAGCTATGTCCTTGGAGGTGGCATGCTTCCTGTACCTGAAAATGATATTCCCATATAGGGTGAGCCACAGCCCAGTAGAAATACACTAAACCAACCATGGACAATGACTAAAACATTAGCAATTGATAGTTGGTCAACACTGATTCAATCACATAAATTACATATTTATGTCAACGACTTACAAGTCCTAATTACTTTTCATTTTCCCTTTTTCAACAGATAAGCATGCTAGCTCTATCATCATTTCCACAGATATGTATAAAAACTATATCTCACATTCAGATAAGTATATCAACAATATCCACAGATAAGCATACAAGCTGTATCCACACTCTACAACAGATATGTATATCAACAATATCCACAGATAAGCATACAAGCTGTATCCACACTTCACTTCACAAAGATAAGCATATGAGCTCTATCTTCACTTCTCTAGACAGGCATATGAGCTCTGTCTACGGAGTACATCCCCTATCTCCTCCAAATACCTATCCGGTTTAGAGGTACATCCCCTATCTTCCCCTAAACCGCGGAGTACATCCCCTATCTCCTCCTCTACACATAACGTATATAAACACATTGGTTCTATATACAATCACACAATACAAACAATTAATGTATTCTAGCAACTGTCAAGTTCCATAACACATTCCATTGATTAGTTTCAGTTTGCCTAATCAACATACATTGTCTACAACAATCACGACTATCCTCCACCGATAGCCCAAAGCAGTTATTTCTAAAACAGAAAATAAATGCACAAATGGATATTCAATCAACATTTCATTTCGTCATTTCTCATCAATTAATTATCCCAATTAATTAAACAATGTAATTAGGCCATTTTCCATAATTACTATTTCAACCCTTAGGTCCCATTTTCATCAATGATTCAACAATCATTCCATTTTTCTATGCCAAACATGCATCTAGGTTTATTATGAATGAAACCCCAACTTTTGGATAATTGCACAAAAGCCCCAAACTTTCACAAAATTACCAAACCAAGCCCAACATCTCAAAATACCAAAATTTAAAGACAAAACCCATAGAGAGGAGTAGGATATCCCTACCTCAAATTCGGAGTCCCAAAGGAGATGAAGACCAAAACCAAAATGCTCCAAACCTCAAAATTTTCAGATCAAAAGGAAGCTCTCGACGATCAACACAACTTTTGTGAAGGCAAAAGGTGAGTAAACGATCCTTACTAGCTCAAAACTAAGAGAGAAGGGCCGATTTAGAGTGAGAAGCTCTGAAAATGGCTTTTTGGAAAAGTAAGAGAGAGAAGAGAAAGTGAAAAGTGATTTGAAAAGTCACAATTTCGGAACTTTAACCCAGGTCTCCGCTCGAGCGTAAAACACCCCGCTCGAGCGGCCACTCACAGGCGTACGCTCGAGCGGCCAACCTCCCGCTCGAGCGCAGAATGCACTCGCTCAGCACTTTTGCAGAACCAGACCTACGCTCGAGCTCCCAACCCTATGCTCGAGCTCACAACACTGCACAACAAGATACTGGATGGATGTAATCTACGCTCGAGCGCCAACACCTACGCTCGAGCGTACAGGCCAAAAATCTGGGCAACTAGTTTTGATTTCTAAACTCAACCAACCTGTAACAAACCCGCTCAACACATCCTATAACTCAAATACAAAGTAAGAAAGGATGCAAACAAGATAATAAACAACTACCAACATCCACGGACACATGTCCGGATCACTATACAACAAGGGTAAACCCGAGATCGCTATAACCTCCCCCCCTTAAAGAATTTCGTCCCCGAAATTAAACACAAGTTTTCAAAAACAAGTTCTCCTCCATTTTAAACAATGTTACATTTTAACATTCAACAATTCGACCCATTACCGGTCATCCCATCCCTTAAACAAGAGACATATCACAATGTGTAAACAACATATGTACTTTCAACATGCATCAACATTATGCACTATCCTTCCAATTTCAACAATATATTCAACAGATATAATGTTACATTCAACTTCCATATGAGGCAAGTTCCAAAACATACTACCAATAATCAAAACATTCTCAATGTTTCACAACTTAAGACATATATAAAAGCTCTTAAGTTCAACAAAATGTAAAATTCAAATACAAAATTACATATCAATAAACAAGTCCGGATATTTCTCACGGACTCCTAACTCACGTTCCCAAGTGGCTTCTTCCACTCCGTGATGTTTCCACAAGACTTTCACCAAAGGAATGGTCTTGCCACGCAGGACTTGATCCCGCCTATCCAAGACCCGAACCGGTCTCTCCTCATACGAGGCATCCTCATCTACCTCTAAATCGCTCCAATCCAGCACATGTGATGGATCTGGCTCATACTTCCGAAGCATACTCACATGAAACACGTCATGCACTCCGGACAACTGCGGCGGTAAGGCTAACCGATAAGCAACCTCACCTATCCTTTCAAGGATCTCAAAAGGACCAATAAACCGAGGGGATAACTTCCCACTCTTCCCAAACCTCATCAGGCCTCGTCTAGGTGATATCTTCAGAAAGACATGATCACCTACCTCAAACGCCAAAGGTCTCCTCCTACGGTCGGCATAACTCTTTTGTCGACTCTGGGCTGTAACAAGCCTCTTACGGATAAGCTCAACTTTCTCCGTCGTCTCCCTAACTAACTCTGGACCCAACAAAGGTGCATCACCCACCTCGGCCCAACAAACTGGAGACCTACACGGTCGGCCATACAAGGCCTCAAACGGTGCCATACCGATGCTAGACTGAAAACTGTTGTTGTAGGCAAACTCTACCAATGGAAAGTGCCTCTCCCACGTCCCACTGAAATCCAGGACACAACCCCGAAGCATATCCTCGAGGATCTGAATAGTACGCTCGGACTGCCCGTCAGTCTGAGGATGATAAGCCGTACTAAAGGTCAACTTAGTGCCCAACGCACTCTGCAAACTCTGCCACAACCTAGCAGTAAAACGAGGATCTCTATCTGAGACGATCGTCACTGGGACCCCATGCAATCGCACTACGTCCCGAACATACGCATCGGCAAGATGATCTACCGAATCTCTCACGCGCATAGGAATAAAGTGCGCCGACTTAGTCAACCGGTCTACAACCACCCAAATAGCATCACTACCCCGCTGAGTCCTCGGAAGACCTACAACGAAGTCCATAGTGACATGTTCCCACTTCCACTCGGCAATAGGCAAGGGTTGCAACAAACCCGCTGGCCTCTGATGCTCGGCCTTCACCTGCTGGCAAGTAAGGCACTTCGATACGAAAATAGCCACATCTCTTTTCATACCCCGCCACCAAAACTGGCGACCCAAATCCTGATACATCTTAGTACCTCCCGGATGCACCGCAAGGCGCGAATGGTGAAACTCTCGGAGTACTTCCTCTCGGCAAGACTCCGGTACAAACAAACGGTCTCGGTATCTCACACTCAGGTCGGGATACACCGTCAAACCCTTCTCAACTTTCCCACTGGAGATCTTCTCTCGGAGGGATTCTACCTCAAGGTCACCTCTCTGTGCCTCTAACACTTTAATCACAAGTGTAGGCTGCACAACGACAGAAAACAAGGCCGCAGCCTCAACAGATTCGCCCAGTAGCAAATCAAACTCGCCAAGTGCTCCCAACATCTCCCATTCCCGGATGGCTATACAAGCTACATCACTAATGGTTTTCCTACTAAGGGCATCGGCCACAACATTGGCCTTTCCCGGATGATAATGCAACTCAAAATCATAATCCTCGATGAACTCCATCCATCTCCTTTGCCTCAGATTCAAGTCTCTCTGTGTAAACAGATACTTCAAACTCTTATGATCCGAGAATACCTCGAACCTCTCACCATAAAGGTAGTGCCTCCAGATTTTCAAGGCAAAGATCACAGCTGCTAACTCTAGGTCGTGTGTGGGGTAATTCTTCTCGTGTATTTTCAACTGACGTGAGCCATAAGCTACCACTTTCCCCTCTTGCATCAACACACAACCCAAACCCTCTCGTGAGGCATCACAATAAACCGCATAACCCAACCCTCTCTCCGGAATAATCAATACCGGAGCGGTGGTCAATCTAACTTTCAACTCAACCAACTCTGCTGGAGCAAAACGGTAAGGTGCCATAGAAATCGGCGCCGTACCAGGCACTAAATCAATAGAGAACTCTATCTCTCGGTGAGGTGGCAAACTAACAAGATCTTCGGGAAAGACATCCGAATACTCACAAACCACCCTTGGCAATACAACCTGGGTCTCACCACTCTCACCACTCCCAAAGCTGGCAAGTAGACTACTAAGCTCACTTCGCCCTCGCGAATCATACCCCGGTGGCAAAACACTACCAACCCGGTCTCCCAAGAAATGGAACCACTCCCCGCTCAAGGTACACAATGTAACCCTCTGGCGGTAGCAATCAATAACAGCCCGGTATGACGATAACCAATCCATACCCAAAATAACATCAAAACCCTTCATGGGCATGACAACAAACGGAAAAGGAAGCCTATAGTCGGCGACCTCTATATCACATCCTCTAACACCCTGTTTCAGAATTAATTCACCACCCAAAGGCGATACCACACAAATGGGAGATGCTAACTGTGCTAACTCCAATTCCAAAACAGATGCAAATGCAGCAGATACAAAAGAATGAGATGCACCCGTGTCTATCAACACATTAGCAACTGAGTTGCAAAACAGAAAAGTACCTCTCACTACTGATGGAGCTGGTACTAAATCCTGCGCGGTAACAGCATACACGCGCCCCGTAGGCCCCTGGTCTACCTGCTCACCTCTCGGAGCAAAAGATTGCTGCACAGACTGGGATGACGAAACTCCCGGATTGGCCCTCGAGGCCTGCACAGACTGAGCTGGCTGAAAACCCTGCGTCTGCCTAGAACCAGACGCTCCCGAAGTGGCACTCAACTGTGGGCAAAACCTCTTCATGTGCCCAGGTTGTCCACACTGATAACAAATCAAGAGCTGCCCCCTGCCCAAACTCTGACTCTGCGGTCTAGCTGAAGAAGAAGCAGCTTTCTGACCCCCACCCTTCTGCGGGCAAACAGATACCTTGTGACCCAGCTGGCCACACTTGTAACAGGTGAAATCCCCCTGACCACCTCTCCCGGAGCCTGTACTTGGCACAGGGAAGGTCGATCTAGCAACACCACCCTGCGACTGCTGAGGGTTAGAACCCCTCTGCCTCCTGCCATCACTCTCACTATCCTGGCTCCTCTTGGAGCCTCGCTGACCCTCATCCTCCTCCTGCATCATAAGCTCCATATGAGCTGCAGCGTCCACTAGGTGTCTATACTCTCGAATATAAGACCCACCAATTCTCAACTTGAGGCCCCGCCTCAACTTCCGCTCAAACTCATAGCAACGGCGTTCCTCAGACGCCACCAGTTCAGGTGCAAACCTAGACAGACTGGTAAAAGTAGCCTCAAACTCGGCCACTGACAAGCCCTGCTGATTAAGCCGGCTGAACTGATCCCTCAGCTTCTCCCTAGCTGCTGCTGATAAAAACCTCTCCTGAAAAGCATTCACAAACGCCTCCCAAGTACCACCAACACGAGCTTTCTCGTACTTCCACCATTGACCCGCATCTCCCTTCAGTTGGAAAGATGCCAAGGTCACTTTCAGTGCTCCGTCCTCGATGCCAAGCATCTCAAACGTCTTCGTTGTCTGTTCGAGCCATTCATCTGCCTTAAGCGGCTCTTTAGGATCCCCTATAAACTCGTCCGGATTACACCGAAAGAACTCCCTCTTCAAGAAGGAAGGCCCTGTCTCAGCTGCCTGATTCCCAGCTCTAAGAATACCTAAAGCTCCTGCTATCTCTCTGGCCAAGGCACCCATAGCCTGTTGACCTACTGGCTCGGCCACATTGGCCTGCCCAACTCCCTCCTGCACTGCTGGAATCTCACCCGGTAATGGTACTTCCTGCCTCGCAGGTCTACCACGCCTAGCACCTCTTCCTCGTCCTGACATCCTAATAAAGGCGACACAGAACGTTAGCACATTCATAAATGTGCCGAAACTAAACACTCACGTCCTAATGCATGGACAACTGTAATTCACTCCACATAAGCACATAAACACATAAGCACTTACGAACTTCATTTCCGGATAATGATAGTCCCGAGGCGTTACTAGAGTTCCGGTTAGAAACAGCGTTGATCAAGTGCTTTTCCAACAAGACTCCCAGAAACTCAA
Organism: Camellia sinensis; assembly: GCF_055761805.1. Lineage (NCBI taxonomy): Eukaryota > Viridiplantae > Streptophyta > Magnoliopsida > Ericales > Theaceae > Camellia > Camellia sinensis. Next base: position 71,965,720 of record NC_138972.1, read on the forward strand.
GGATCCAATCAATATCCTAGAAATTAAATCCCATACCCACATAGTCACATAAGCATGTTATCAAATAAACACATAGCATATGGTACTACATCTACGCCTCTATCAAGCGAGACAAACCCATTGTGATCCTAATCACTTCCCACGTACCCAAAGTATTCGAACCCGGTACGCTCTGATACCAAGTTGTAACGCCCTCAAAATAATAACAATAAACCCATCAGATAAGACATGAATTTACATTTAAACTAACCGCATTCCTTTCATTCATTAGAATTCCAAGACATAGGTATTACATGTTAACCTCATAACAAAATGCCCTACGGGCTTACAGCTTTCCAAGTTAACACTTGGTTACAACAAAGAGTTCTAACTCGTTTACACATTAAGCCCTTGGCTTGAAATTACATGTAATACATCAAAGTAAAACGACAAAACTATGCCCGCCACAAGCCTCCCAGCTATGTCCTTGGAGGTGGCATGCTTCCTGTACCTGAAAATGATATTCCCATATAGGGTGAGCCACAGCCCAGTAGAAATACACTAAACCAACCATGGACAATGACTAAAACATTAGCAATTGATAGTTGGTCAACACTGATTCAATCACATAAATTACATATTTATGTCAACGACTTACAAGTCCCAATTACTTTTCATTTTCCCTTTTTCAACAGATAAGCATGCTAGCTCTATCATCATTTCCACAGATATGTATAAAAACTATATCTCACATTCAGATAAGTATATCAACAATATCCACAGATAAGCATACAAGCTGTATCCACACTCTACAACAGATATGTATATCAACAATATCCACAGATAAGCATACAAGCTGTATCCACACTTCACTTCACAAAGATAAGCATATGAGCTCTATCTTCACTTCTCTAGACAAGCATATGAGCTCTGTCTACGGAGTACATCCCCTATCTCCTCCAAATACCTATCCGGTTTAGAGGTACGTCCCCTATCTTCCCCTAAACCGCGGAGTACATCCCCTATCTCCTCCTCTACACATAACGTATATAAACACATTGGTTCTATATACAATCACACAATACAAACAATTAATGTATTCTAGCAACTGTCAAGTTCCATAACACATTCCATTGATTAGTTTCAGTTTGCCTAATCAACATACATTGTCTACAACAATCACGACTATCCTCCACCGATAGCCCAAAGCAGTTATTTCTAAAACAGAAAATAAATGCACAAATGGATATTCAATCAACATTTCATTTCGTCATTTCTCATCAATTAATTATCCCAATTAATTAAACAATGTAATTAGGCCATTTTCCATAATTACTATTTCAACCCTTAGGTCCCATTTTCATCAATGATTCAACAATCATTCCATTTTTCTATGCCAAACATGCATCTAGGTTTATTATGAATGAAACCCCAACTTTTGGATAATTGCACAAAAGCCCCAAACTTTCACAAAATTACCAAACCAAGCCCAACATCTCAAAATACCAAAATTTAAAGACAAAACCCATAGAGAGGAGTAGGATATCCCTACCTCAAATTCGGAGTCCCAAAGGAGATGAAGACCAAAACCAAAATGCTCCAAACCTCAAAATTTTCAGATCAAAAGGAAGCTCTCGACGATCAACACAACTTTTGTGAAGGCAAAAGGTGAGTAAACGATCCTTACTAGATCAAAACTAAGAGAGAAGGGCCGATTTAGAGTGAGAAGCTCTGAAAATGGCTTTTTGGAAAAGTAAGAGAGAGAAGAGAAAGTGAAAAGTGATTTGAAAAGTCACAATTTCGGAACTTTAACCCAGGTCTCCGCTCGAGCGTAAAACACCCCGCTCGAGCGGCCACTCACAGGCGTACGCTCGAGCGGCCAACCTCCCGCTCGAGCGCAGAATGCACTCGCTCAGCACTTTTGCAGAACCAGACCTACGCTCGAGCTCCCAACCCTATGCTCGAGCTCACAACACTGCACAACAAGATACTGGATGGATGTAATCTACGCTCGAGCGCCAACACCTACGCTCGAGCGTACAGGCCAAAAATCTGGGCAACTAGTTTTGATTTCTAAACTCAACCAACCTGTAACAAACCCGCTCAACACATCCTATAACTCAAATACAAAGTAAGAAAGGATGCAAACAAGATAATAAACAACTACCAACATCCACGGACACATGTCCGGATCACTATACAACAAGGGTAAACCCGAGATCGCTATAGTTTGGAATATAATAAAGGTCGGGTCAAAACCGGAATCGCTATATTTCTATTGGGTTGTGGCTCACCCTAGACGGGAATAACATTTTCAGGTAATGATGGCATGCCTCCTCCAAGGCAATAACATGGGAGTGATCTTTGGGAAGCAAGAGCTTCATGTTTTGTCATGTTTTTATTTTGTATAGCCTAGGGCTAAATATGTAAAAAGCGAAGCTCACTTTTGTTGTAACCAAGTTAAGGCTTGGAAAGATGTAAGCCAATAGGGCAATTGCTTATATTAAACTATTTTGTACCTTTAACCTCGTGTAATGAAAGGACTGAGACTTTGATACATGCTATCATCTATATATTTGCGGATGTATTTGTGTTATATTTTGGGGGTGCTACATTACTTCACCCTCGTCGACGGCAAAAGAGACGAGTTTTCGGCAAAAAATATGAGTAAATCTACATGAGATCTGACTAGATCTAAACCAAAAATAGTTGCCGGAGTACAATATTCTCTCTATATTTGTTTCTCTCATTCAATTTATCAATTTTTCTACATTTTTTCTGTTACACACTTCTATTTTCCTATTTTAATGGAGAAAAATTTCAAATTCTAAACAAATTGTTTTTAAGTTTTAGTTACAGGTAGTGAAAACTGTAAAATTTTACAGTTTCAATTTTTTGGGTATTGAAATGAATCATGTTTTAAAACTGTAAAATTTTACAATTTCATAGCATTCTTTAGAGCTGTAAAATTTTGAATTTCATAACATGTTTTCCAGTTTGATTAATAAGGATAAATGCTCAATAGAATCATGCTTTGAAACTATAACATGTTACAGTTTCAAAACTTACATTTCAGTTTGATCAATATTGAAAATTATTTTCTTAAACCCTACAAAAATTGAAAAATAATATATACTTTTTTGCATTATTGTTTGTTGTTGTTGGTTTTTTTTTTTTTTTTTTTTTTTTTTTTTTATCAATATTTAGCACATTTTGATATGTTTTTTCATTATAATTTCTCCATTGTTTCTTCTGTTTTTTCCAGTAATATTTTGGACATTTTGATGGGTCTTCAATGATGTTCTTGACATTCAATGAACATTCTAGACATTCCAGCAACTATCAGTGACATTCAGAACACTCTGACGAACTTCAGGTGATACTTCGGCGACTTCCCGGTGATGTTGAAATATTCCGGCAAATCTCTAGTAACCGTTTGATGGAAATCTGGCGGTGGTGGGATAACGAGTTGAATCAAATTGAATTTATACTTTAATCTCAGTTGGGGATTTATTTTAAATTATTAAATTCCATTCATTTTGGACCCAATTGATTGAATCGTGACCCGTTAGTAACCATGTAATATTGTTGTGGTTTTATTATTATTATTTGATTGCCATAAAAGAGTTGTGAATATTTATGGTGTGTACCATTAAACAAAATATATTTTGTGGTGAGAAACTATTATATTTACTTTTGTCATTAAAGATGTTGAAATGTATTTTTAATTGAGATATATATATATATATATATATATATATATGTGTATATATATATGGTTAGATATTTGTTATATATATATTTGTTTAGTTAGATATTTGTTTAGACTTTTTCTTCAACTTTTGGAGTTCTTGCTGTGAGGAAAGAAAAAAGGGGTTCCAAGTTGATTTTTCATTGGTTTGATCTAGTATAAGTCATTTTTGACCTCTAGTGCTTTGGATCAAAACGTAGAGGGCAGAAAAGGCGTTATTTGGCTCCGAACAGATTTAATTCCTGTTGCCAAAGAAATTTGAAAGTTTCTTGGCTTGATGTAGGGATTTTTCCTACACTTCTTTATGCACTTTTACTTGATTATATGGAGTTTAGAGTTGTATATAATTTAATTAGAATTTTTAGAAAATTTGTGATTTTTTTTCTTAAAAGAGAAATTTTGAGAAAAATAAAAAGTTGCTGCCAAAATTGAGAAAGTGTAAACTTGGAATATGTTTATAAGTTTATGAAAGAGCTATGTTTTAAATTTGAACAAAAACGGACTTTGACTCGATCGGTTTTGAAATTTTTATCGGTTTGCGATCAAAAGAGCATTTTTAAAGAAAATAAAGGAATTATGTTTAACTTTTGGGGCTTTTGATAAAAATAGGATGTCATAGTTGAATAATGCTTGGAGAATGAGTTTGGGAAGAAAATGATGTTTTGTTGGGCATTAACGGTACTATTTTGCTTAATGTATATGTTGGAATAAAATCGAGACGGTTAGAAATGGACCTTGAGATGTTACCAGACGTGATTGTGAAATGAAAACTAGTGTAGTTGATCAACTTGTGGAGACTATATGAATGTGGATATTGTTGGATTATCTTTTCGAATTGTATTATGATATTACATTGATAGAGATATGGAATTTGATCATAACGGAGCATCATGTGGTGGAATTGAAATTGGAACTATTCTAATGCATTGTTACATATTGCATTTCCATTCCATTTCATTGTTATTATGGGTTTCGTATTGCACCTAAAAACTATTGTTTTGAGAAAAGAATTGTTTTTGGTGAAACAAAAATCATTTTGATTTGTTTTGGGTAAATACGTTGGTAAGCCCAGATAGTGGATGTAGCTTGATGTTGGTTAAGTTGGCTTGAGTGTCCGGGATGAAAGACTGAAAACACGCATGGAGGAGGTACCACTGCCCTTCCGGTGAGAGGCCGGTAAAGTGGGGATTTGATAGTGCTCGATATGCCTATTTGCAGACACCAGCCTATTGATTACCTGAGTCGTATTTACCACCTTGAAATTTTATTGAAATTATTGGATTAATGTGTTTTCAAATTGGCATTGTGCATAAGATTTTCAAAAGATGAGAAAAATATTTTGAGCCTGACATGGCATTTGCATTCATCTCATAAGACTGAATAAAATGTCTTTAATGCTTGGTTAGATGTCATTATGAATTGTTTAATTATTTGATTCAATTGACAAATGGGTAATTGCATCTCAGCATTGTATGCTTTATAAAAAGAGAGATAAACTGTTTTATCATGAGCATAGCATGAGCATACTCCTCTTTAGTCTTGTCATGGTCCATATGTTGTGTAGTATATCTCTACTGGGTTGTGGCTTACCCTATAAGGGAAACCATTTCAGGTACAGGTGCTATGCCTCCGCCAAGGCACTGACTTGGGAGGACTCGAAGCTGAGGCTCCATTTTAGTTTTATGGTTATTTATTGAATGTAAGCCTAGGGCTGTATTTGCGTTGAATTGAAACTCCATTTTGTGTTACCAAGAATGTTCTTGGATAAATTTGTAAGTCTGAAGGTCAGTTATTATCTGTTTGGCTTCCATTTCATACTTGTTGTAAAATGCATGCTTGGGATTGGAACTAAGGCATTAAGATGTGAACATGATGTATTTGGCATTTGGGATTAAATGAAATTGGGTGTATGGAACAGTTAGCTGTATATATATATATATATATATGTTTGTCTATCAAGTGGGTTTGTTGTATAAATAGAATATACCATGCCCAATTTTTCGGGGCGTTACAACGGGATATTGCAATGTTTTTATAATTATAAAAAAAAAAATTTAAGTAAAAAGATTTTTTTAATAACAATTAAAAATATGTAAGACTAATTGGTGCAAGTGTTTTGTTTTGGGATTAGATGAATTTTGAATTTGCCCAATTTTTTATTTAATCATTATTAGGCCCAATTAAAATTTTATATAATTAATCTAAATAAATTAAAATATATTTAAATATATATTATATAATGAATCCAAATAGAGTCTCATGTTAAGATTTTAATAAAATAAATAACTTTATCTTAATTTTTTTGCCCTCTTTTTATCATATTTTAATTAAATAATTTTACCCTAATTTTTTCCCTTACTTTTGTTTGCACTCTCCCTTGTCATAATTTAATTGAATAATTTTACCTTAATTTTTTCTGTAATTGTTTTCAATAATTTGTGTTTTGCTATCAAATAATCATTTCATTATCAAATATCAATGGATTATGTCTTGATTATTCATAAACTATAAAATAACAATACTATATTTTATCTTTTTTGAATCTTTGTAATGATTTCTTCGTATCTTAATATATAAAAATAAATATTAATGATTACAAGTGTAAGAAACTTTTTGTGACTACTAACCAATAAAATATTTATTGATAATTATTATTTTAGCTATAAATTTTTTATAATATATATATGGGATTTCACTTTCAAAGTCTGCCTAAGACTCTGTAAATCTCAAAGCCGACCCTCTATAACCAAGTTGTAACTAACACCACACTAAATTCTAATCTAAAATCACAAATATTGTAACTGAAGTATATTATATACACCTCATAGAATTATCACTATATATATGTGTGTGTGTGTTTGGTCTCATGTTAAGGAAAAAGCTACAAAGCATTTTTGCATTTTATTGTACCACTCTTGACTCTTTAATAAAATCTAAATTAGGGATCACGTCTGTTCTTCGGGTTATTTATACTAGGATTTGTTAACGTGTATTTTTAGGACACATGTTAAAATATTTATCTGTTTGTACATTATGCATGAAAGTGACTATAATAAAAATAAAAAATAAAAAAAATTGTATAATACTTTTATATTTTCTTATCACATGTCTTAAGAACACATGTTAACAAAAACCCTTTATAATATTCAACTTTATTATAATCATCAAAAGCTAGGGTGAGTGTTTTCCACTATGGTAGAGAACGTAGAAGTTTGGCACTCTCAATCATGGTCAAATTTATTTATTTATTTATTTTTTAACATTATGTGAATTTTCACCTCCCAAAAATAGGCCAATATGGTAGAATGTGGAAAGTTTGTGGGAAGTAGCCAGGCAACCCACCAAGGAACAAAGTGAGTGCCGTGTCTTGATGTTCCATGTGCAACACACTGGATTTGAATTTAACAAAAATTAAAAAACTTAATTAAAAATTAAAAACAATGGAAAAGTCTTCGATAAATTTGCAATACGGTGGAAATGGACCCAAAAAATTCGAAGTTAAGGTTTGAAAATCTTTCATCTTAAAACAAAAAAAAAAAAAAAAAAAAATCCACAAAACGTTTTGGTATTAAAAATAAATAAAAATTAACTAAATAAATGGAATTGAGATTGAGAGTTGATTTCAGATTGATTTTTTTAGTAATTTTTTGATATTTTACAACAAAAAAAAATTAAAAAATAAAGAGAATAATTGACTTTTTTGTAATAAGTTTATAGTTAATAGTGTTACTTCTTAAAATAGGGCGTGTAGATTCATTGTTTGGATTGCAACGGAATGAGTTTTATCACCAGAAAGGAATTTTCATATGAAATTTCTGATCGGAGTCAAAATGTTACATATTAAGGTTTTTAAAGATTCATTTTTATTCCTTTATCCTATATTACTTGGCTTCGTAATGGGTTTTTTCATGTTATGTGATTCAATTAAGTGTTGATGATAAAAACAAAAATAAAAACAAAAATAAATGGGCAAGAACTAAGAGAAGTGCAAAGTTGCCAAGATGTGCTCCAGAGAATCGCTCCGGATGAACAAAAGTTCTAGGAAAGCCTAATGCATTAGAGAAACATGAATTATGTTACGTGGAATAGGAACGTGATATGTCATATATTCTAAAATGTCGTATAATAAAGATAGACTTGTATACATATTACATATAAGAATTTAAGATATTTCTAAGTAATTTTTTTTTTATTGCTATTAGACATCTAATAAAATGTAGTTTTTCCTACGTAACAAAACATTTTTATGAGCATTGTGGCCAGATTTTAATGTTTTATCTTGTCAAAATTTAATTCATTATATTTGATTTTTTCTTCTTTTAAGGAAATATATTAAAATTTTTTTTTTTTGAGATTATTTCAAATCATTGAATTTATCGCTTTAGAACAAAAGTGTACCATGTTTTACAATATGTATTTCAATATGTAATTCGTTAGAATATTAGTGTTTTTTGACAACGTAGATTCGTAACCTAAAACAACTAAGACTGAAAGGAAAGCATTTATAGGACTTCCAAACTCGAAAATAGGATTGTTCAACAATGGAGAAATGACTACGGAATTGAAGAAGGTGATTTTGGAAGAAATTCCATGATGTTCTTTCACAACCATATGGAATCCATCCTTGCCATGATTGACTAGACTCTCTAAAAGATTGATATGAAACTCTAACCAAGTAATTAGAATGATGTAATGTTTTTGAATTTGCTTTGATTTGGATCATATTTGTATAAGTTTTTTAGGATCATTCGTTTAATAAAAGTTTATATTAGATTTATATATTCTTTTTCTGTGATTTGAAATTTATAGTTATACAATGATTCTCCTGTACATGTATTGAAATTGTATGACAAATCATACTAACAAGAGATGAATCCTACTGTAAATGTGTGGACAATTCATGTCTAAAATAGGATTGAAAATTGAATTCTCTTGGGGTGGTTTTTTTTTTTCTTTTTTTTTTGGCTTCTTGTTGAGTTTAAATTTTGAGCTATTTTGATTGTTTTCCGACAACATTGTCTAATCAAGGATAAATTATCCACAAGTTCTTTTTGAAAAGTGTGTGTTCTGTTTAATTCCAAAACCTTTTGGATAGACTCAAAAATTCTATGCGTATTTTTCTTCTCTTCTTTCTTTGCACCATTTTTTTTTTTTTTAAATCTCTCATTCTTTCACATCCGGCGACGATCACGACCATGACCACAACTTCCTTCTTTTCTTTCTCTTTATGATCTACGGTCACCGGCGATCGGCGACCACCATTGGTTGGGGTTCATCGACAACCACCGAGTACTGACTTCTTACTTCGCGCTCACCGACGACGAAGAAGATGATAGATCTATGTTAGATTCAATTAGATCTAAATAAAAAAATAATTATCAGAATACAGTTCTCTCTTTATATTTGTCTCTTTCTTTCAATCTCTCAGTTTTTTTACTTTTTCTCCACCACACACTTTTATTTTTACTGTTTTAATAGAGAAAATTTTCAAGTGCTAAATAAGTTGTTTTCGAGTTTTAATTACAAACGGTGAAAAATGTAACATTTTATAGTTTCAATTTCAGTTTTATTGGTGCTGAAATGAATCATGCTTTAAAACTGTAAAATTTTGACATTCTTTAGAATTATAAAATTTTACAATTTCATAACATTCTTTAAAACTGTAAAAATTTTCGGTGTCATAACATGTTTTTCAGTTTGATTAATAAGGATAAATACTTAGTAGAATCATGCTTTGGAACTGTAATATTTTAAAATTTCAAAGCTTGCTTTTCAGTTTGATCAATATTGGAGATTATTTAATTAAACCCTACAAAAATTAAAAATAACATATGTTTTTCTCATTGTTACTATTTGTTGTTGTTACGTTTTTTTTTTCCTTTCAGTATATCAACATTTAGCACATTTTGTTATGTTTTTTCGCTCTAACTTCCCTATTTATTTTTTATTTTTTGGGGGCATTATTCTGGACATTCCGGTGAGTCTCCGACAATGTTCTTGATATCCAGTGAACATTCTAGACATTCCAGCGACTGCCGGTGACGTTCTAAACACTCTAGTGGTACTCTGCATGAATTTTCGGTGATATTCTGGTGACTTCCAAATGATGTTAAACATTCCGATGAGTCTTCGGTGATCGTTTGACGGAAGTTCAGCAATGATGGGATTTAGCGTCGTTTTTTAATTATTTTTTTTTTTTTAAAAAAGAATTTTTTAGTAACAGTTAAAAATATGCAAGACTAATTGATACAAGTGTTTTATTTTGGGATTAGATGAGTTGTGAACTTTGTCTATGGAATCTATTCCCCTCTAATCAATTAGTGGGTCAGGGGACCTCGATCCAACTTGAAGTCTATCAGGAAGGTGGGTCATTCGTTGCATGGTGGGCTTTTACAATCCAATCTATTTGCTTGGTTTGGGTTTTTCAAGCCCAAAAACTAGATTCTTTGCCTTCATGCACCAATGGAAATCTCTTTGGTTGTTGGGCTGTGGATATTTGCAAAGAAAACTATCAAAAAATTAAAAATCAGCAGAAAGCCCGAAAGATGATAGCCCAAAAAATTTACCAACCAAAAAAGTCGAAAACTATTTGTTGAATTCAATTGGGAAGAGGACTAACTATGGCCTTGGGGTTGTTTTGAAATGAATGTAATGAATCGGGTTGGGCTATGGCTTTATAATGACTGGAATCGGTTTTTGTGAAATGAAAAAGAGTATTTGTTTTGGAAAATCATAAGAGTTGAGTATGGTATCATGAGCGTTGTATACACATATTTGGGAAAGTAAATTTGCAATTATCGTACTTGTGGCATTGTTGGGTTTAAGACTTCATGAGAGTTGAGTCTTTACAATAGGTGTATTAAAATCATGCATCTAGAGGTTTTGTCCTTGGTCATTGGTGGAGGATGACATGGTTGTGTTGAATTGTCGAATATGCATTACACCTGTGTTGATTGGACCTTGTCTGTAATGAAGTGCTATGATACATCATGCATGTATAACTGTTAGAGAGGAGATAGATGATGTGCTCCACACACACCTATGTGTTCATATATTTTAACACATTGCTTTATGTATCTTGATAGTCTATGTGTGTGCATTACGCCTGTTGGTTATGCCTTATCTTGTTGAGTTGGTTGATGTTATATACCGTGCTTATAATGAGGGGTACCATTACCCTCCAGCTAGCGCCTGGAGAATGTGAACGAGGTACCATTACCTTCCAGCCTGTGTCTGGAGAATGTGGACGAGGTACCATTACCTTCCAGCTTGTGTCTAGAGAATGTGGCTAGTCATTTATCGGGAGACGTATCCTTAGCTTACTGCGCATATAGCTGGTAGAGCAGAGTTTTGTTGTTATTGTCTTAGTGTATCTGAGTATGTTATGGATTGGAAAGGTTACAGTTTTGGAGGGCCGAGTTGCCTCATTGGTTGATTGTATACATGTTGATGATTTGTTATCTTCCTTTTATTAAAGGCATGCATGTATAGAAATGAATGTATTGGGAACAAACCAAAATGCCATTTTGAGATTTTGGAAAGTATGGAGGAAATCGAGTATTTTGAAATATGTTTTGAAAAAGGCACATCGGTTGCTAGTATGGGAAAATGGGAGAAAAGTAATGGGCTTAGTGAAATTATTTTCCTAAGGAGTTGTTATTGTTATTAAAGCTTGGGAACTCAGTGTAAAGAAAAGGTAAGAAAAGATGGATCGCTTAAATCGTTGAATCAAATGGTTGTTTTTGAGAAAAGTTCATACATATGTATATTTTGTATAAACTGTCACGTTACTATTCTAGTATGACCTTGAGCATTCATGATCATAGCTATCTGTAAGTTGTTGTTGTTGAGGATCATGTTGAGATCCCTACTGGACTATATGTTCATCCCACGTTGTTGAATCTTTTTCAGGTGTTAAGCAGGTTGTGCTACAAGATGTGGATCTTCTTATTTGTTGGCCACGGGGCCTCTGTTGTGTTGGCGGGATGCCTTTGTTGTAAAAAGGGTTACACCCTTCTTTTGATTCTTTAACGTTGTAAGCCTACGGGCATTTTATTCAGTATGCTCATATTGTATTCAATTTGCATTCAAATGAGAGAATTGTTGTTTATCTCTACTCATTGGACTAAAGAATTTATTTTCGCATGTTATCTCTGAACTTGAACTAAGGTAACGAACTTGGTAATGATTCCGGGTAAATAAAAGTGGGGCGTGATAACTTGGTATCAGAGCGAGCCAGGTTTGAATACTTTGGGCTCGTAGGAAGTGGCTTTTACCACAATGGGTTTACTACATATGGTGAGGACATTGCATATAGTTAACATGAATGTTAGGACTTATGTGTTACATTTATGTGAGCATGGGATTAAGTTTCCTGGATAGTATTCATGGTCGGTGAACTTGCTTTGAGGTCCTCGTGGAAACACGCCTGATCAACATGGTTTCTGATAGGAATTCCTTGAGAGTTCCGGGATGAGTGACTGTCTTTGTGGACTTGATTCGATTATGTGTTTACATGTTTAGACGTTTATATGCAATAGGGGTGTATGTTTTGAGACTAAGTGTGTCTTGTGACTTAATTGTAGTAACTGTATGCCTCGGAAAAGGCTATTGTGTTGTGCACTAAGTGTAGTCTTGTTTTTGGGTTTTATAGGATGTCTACACGAGGAAGTAGAGGTCGGATGAATAGTATGAGTGTTGGTAGAGGCGCAACAGTTCCTTTAGCACCTGCCGTTGCAGCATCGGCTGTCAGCGAGGATGTCGCACGTGAGATTGTGAGAGCAGTGCAGGATGCCCTAGCTCGCACGGAGGGCGGCAATGGGCGTGCTCTCAAGCTTACTAAGGAGTTTTTCCGCTCCGGCCCACCAGAGTTTGTGGGGGAGGCCAAACCGCTGGAGGCAGAGAGTTGGTTAGAACAGATTACCAAGACTCTTGATATGCTCAAAGTCGAGGATGAGAAGTTGAGGGTCTCTTTGGCGACTTTTCAGTTGAAGGGAGATGCGAGTTATTGGTGGAAGTATGCTAAGAATACTGTGGGTAGCACGTGGGTTGCTTTTACCAAGGCCTTTTGGGCCAAGTGTTTCCCTCCTTCTGCTCGAGAAAGGTTGAGGGAACAGTTTATTGAGTTGCGTCAGGATGATACTCCTGTGGCACAGTTTGAGATGCGGTTTACCAGTTTGTCGAGGTTTGCTCCAGAGTTGGTGGCAACAGAGGAGCGTCGTTGTTATAAGTTTGAAAGCCAGCTGTGTTTCGATATTCGGGAGAAGGTAGCTTGTAACGCCCTCAAAATAAACCTATTATATATATATCATTAACATGCATTATTTAAAGAAAGCAATTTATTAATTCATTCATCAGAGTATTACTAAATAAAATCATTACATGTAACATCAAATTAAATGCCCTAACGGCTTACAACTTTCCAAGCCAACACTTGGACACAAAAGTATGAGTTCTAACTCAAATATAAATAAAGCCCTAGGCTTGAGTGTTTACATGTACTAATCAATAAAATAAAACAAATAACTAGAAATAGTCTTCAAAGTCCAAGTCCTTCCAAGCTAAGTCCTTGGAGGTAGCTTATCACCTGAACCTGAAAATGATGTTCCCATAAAGGGTGAGCCACAGCCCAGTAGAAATATACTAAACCACATATAAGCAATGAATAAAGCAATAGCATTCAACAGATGGTTAACCAAGATAATCAATTACTTCATTTTACAGTCTCATGACACTATTGTCTAAGATACGTTTTACTTTCCAACTTTATCAACATGGCTCAGAACCTGGCCAAACTTACAACAGTGAATTATATATATCATATTCACATTCTTCCAATATCAACAAACAAATGAGACTCAAGCTCAAATCAAAACACTTCATACTTCCAGATTGATACACATTTTAGTGCTGTATCAATAAAACACTTCAATATAAATAAGCACGCATAAAAGTGATGCTAATGGAGTCCATCCCCTATCTCCTCCCAAACAAAATCCGGTTTAGAGGTCCATCCCCTATCTTCCCCTAAACCGTGGAGTACATCCCCTATCTCCTCCCACACAAAACAATGTATGCAAACACATAACATATACAACACACAATCAATACACATAATGCCTGTATTAATTCAGCAGTCAAAATTGATGACTTAATCAATGATTAGTTTCAGTTATCCCTAATCCACATGCAGTGTATACAACAAGCACGACTATCCTCCACCGATAGCCCAAAACAGTTATTTCTAGACTTGGAAATAAATATACCAACAATTCAATAGACGAGTGATTTAAATTAACCAACTACGCCATTTAATCAATGAATTCCCCAATTCCATGAATTTAACCATATTTTCCCAATTCCATGAATTAATTATACAAATTAATTTATTAATACAACTAGGGTTTTTCCCAAAATTACCAAAGTAACCCCAACATATCAAAATACCAAAACTTAGAACAAAACTTATAAAATGGAGTAGGAAATCCCTACCTCGAAGAAAACAACCCAAATGGTGAAGACAGAGATGAGTGCCCAAATACCAATGTGCTCCAAATCGCCAAATGTTCAGATTAAATGAAAGCCCTCGACTCCCTCTATCTTTTTAATAAAGCAACTAGGGTAGAAACACACTCTAAATAGATCAAACCTAAGAAAGAAGGTGAGTAGGGAGAAAGAGAAGTCGGACCTAGGGTTTGGAATAAAAAAGAAGATGAAAAAGACTGATCAAAACCCGCTGCTGCGTATATAAACTGGACAGGCTCGCTCGAGCGAGCTCGAGCGACCAGACACAGAGAAGCTACGCTCGAGCCAAGGAAGCCTTGCTCGAGCCAACAACCCAAAAGCTCGCTCGAGCGAAAGAAAACTCGATCGAGCGAAGAACTCAAACCCTCAGGTCTGTAACCAGACTCACGCTCGAGCGAAGGAACTATCGCTCGAGCGAAGAACGAACTAACTCGCTCGAGCGAAGAAAAGCTCGCTCGAGCCAAGAATGCAAAGCTACAGGTCCAAACCAGACGCAAACTCTCGCTCGAGCTACCAAACCCCGGCTCGAGCGAATAACCAAAAACAACATCTCGCTCGAGCGACAAACTCCTCGCTCGAGCGAAGATCCAAAATTCTGGACAGCAACACTTGGTTTCTAAACCCAACCAACCTGAAACAAACCTGCCCACACATCCTATAATTCCAAATGAGAAAATAAGGGACAACAACAACAACAATTATACAATGACAGAATCTACGGAACCTAAGTCCGGATACAATAATCAAATGGGAAAAGACCGGGGTCGTTATAACCTCCCCCTCTTCAAAGAATTTCGTCCCCGAAATTAAGCATAAGTTTTTGAAAACAGATTCCCCCTTTTTTTTTGACAATTCATTAGTAAACATCTTGACCCAAAACTGGTCATTTCATCTCTTTATCAAAAGGCATCTCACATAATATATATAAAAAAAAAAAAACAACATATACTCAACCTGTATCATTATTATGCATTATTCCTTTCAATGTTAACAATTCCCATATCATATTCAAGCGCATGATATATACAACCCATTCAACAATGTACTCAACAGATGCAATGTTACACTAAACTTCTATAATGAAGCAAGTTTCAAGATACATCCATTTACCAGTACAAACTCAATGTTTTACAACTTAAGATATATGTTAAGCTCTTAAGTTCAACAATAATACAAAATCTAAATACAAGATTACAAATCGATAAACATGTTCGGGTATTTTTCGCGGACTTCCCACTCACGTTCCCAAGTGGCTTCCTCCACTCCGTGATGTTTCCACAAAACTTTGACCAAAGGGATGGTTTTGCCTTGCAAAACTTGATCCCGCCTATCCAAGACTCGAATCGGTCTCTCCTCATATGAGACATCCTCATCAACCACTAAATCGGTCCAATCCAACACATGTGATGGATCCGGCTCATACTTTCGAAGCATACTCACATGAAAAACGTCATGTACTCCGGACAGCTGCGGCGGTAAAGCTAAACGATAAGCAGCCTCGCCAATCCTCTCAAGGATCTCAAACGGACCAATGAACCGAGGGGACAACTTCTCACTCTTCCCAAACCTCATCAAACCCCGTCTAGGTGATATCTTCAGAAAGACATGATCACCCACCTCAAACACCAAAGGTCTCCTCCTACGGTCGGCATAAGATTTCTGATGACTCTGTGCTGTAACAAGCCTCTTACGGATAAGCTCAACTTTCTCCGTCGTTTCCCTCACCAACTCCGGACCCAACAGAGGTGCATCACCCACCTCGGCCCAACAAACAGGAGATCTACACGGTCGGCCATACAAGGCCTCAAATGGTGCCATACCGATACTAGACTGGAAACTGTTGTTGTAGGCAAACTCCACCAACGGCAAGTGCCTCTCCCACGACCCACTAAAGTCTAGAACACAACTCTGAAGCATATCCTCAAGGATCTGAATAGTACGCTCGGACTGCCCGTCAGTCTGAGGATGATAAGCCGTGCTAAAGGTCAACTTAGTGCCTAAGGCACTCTGCAAACTCTGCCACAATCTGGCAGTAAAACGAGGATCTCTATCTGAGACGATCGTCACTGGAACCCCGTGTAACCTTACTATGTCCTGAATGTACAAATCGGCAAGATGATCGACTGAATCTCTCACGCGCATAGGAATGAAGTGCGCCGACTTAGTCAATCGGTCTACAACCACCCAAATAGCATCACTACCTCGCTGAGTCCTCGGAAGGCCCACAACGAAGTCCATAGTGACGTGTTCCCACTTCCACTCGGCAATAGGCAAGGGTTGCAACAAACCCGCTGGCCTCTGATGTTCGGCCTTCACTTGCTGACAAGTAAGGCACTTAGATACGAAAACTGCCACATCTCTTTTCATACCCCGCCACCAGAACTGGCGACCCAAGTCCCGATACATCTTAGTGCCTCCCGGATGCACCGCAAGGTGTGAATGATGAAAAACTCGGAGTACCTCCTCTCGACAAGACTCTGGCACAAACAGACGGTCTCGGTATCTCACACTCAGGTCGGGATACACCGTCAAACCCTTCTCAACCTTCCCACCGGAAATCTTCTCACGAAGCGATTCTACCTCAAGATCACCCCTCTGAGCCTCTAACACTCGAGTCACAAGTGTAGGCTGTGCAACAACAGAAAACAAGGCCGCAGCCTCAACGGAGTGCACCCAACATCTCCCATTCTCGGATGGCTATACTAGCTATGACACCAACAGGTTTTCTACTAAGGGCATCGGCCACCACATTGGCCTTTCCCGGATGATAATGCAATTCAAAGTCATAATCCTCTATGAACTCCATCCACCTCCTCTGCCTCAAGTTCAAGTCTTTCTGTGTAAACAAATATTTCAGACTCTTATGATCCAAGAATACCGCAAATCTCTCACCATAAAGATAATGCCTCCAAATCTTCAAGGCAAATATCACAGCTGCTAACTCTAGATCATGCGTAGGGTAATTCTGCTCGTGAATTTTCAACTGACGTGAGCCATAGGCAACTACTTTCCCCTCTTGCATTAATACACAACCCAGACCCTCTCGTGAGGCATCACAATAGACTGCATAACCCAACCCTCTCTCTGGAATAATCAAGACTGGAGCGGTGGTCAGTCTAACTTTCAACTCCTGGAACGACTTTTCACAAGTCTCACTCCATACAAATTTGACTCCTTTCCGAGTCAATCTAGTCAAAGGCGAAGCTAATCTGGAGAAATCTTTCACAAACCGACGATAATACCCAGCTAACCCCAGAAAACTGCGGATCTCAAACACACTCTTAGGCTGTGCCCAATCTTGCACTGCCTCAGTCTTGGATGTATCAACAGACACTCCTTCCCCAGACACTACATGGCCTAAGAACTTGACCTCTTCTAGCCAGAACTCACACTTCCAAACTTAGCATAAAGCTTATGGACTCTAAGTAACTCAAGCACCACTCTCAAGTGTTCCTTGTGCTTCTCCTCAGAAGGTGAATAGATAAGGATGTCGTCCACAAAGACGACTACAAAACGATCTAAAAATTCTCGGAATATTCGGTTCATCAAATCCATAAAAACTGCCGGTGCATTGGTGAGCCCAAATGGCATCACCAGAAACTCATAGTGGCCATACCGTGTACGGAATGCCGTCTTTGGAATATCCTCCTCCCTGACTCTTAACTGATGATAACCCGATCTCAAGTCTATCTTCGAGAAACAACGGGAACCCTTCAACTGATCGAACAGATCATCTATACGAGGCATAGGGTACTTATTCTTAACCGTAGCCCGATTCAATTTCCGGTAATCTATACAAAGTCTCAAAGCACCACCTTTCTTTTTAACAAAGAGGGCCGGTGCTCCCCACGGCAAAACACTAGGACGTATAAAACCCTTGTCTAGTAACTCCTGGAGCTGAATCTTCAACTCAACTAACTCGGCTGGGGCAAAACGATAAGGTGCCATAGAAATCGGCGCCGTGCCGGGCACTAGGTCAATAGAGAACTCAATCTCCCGATGCGGTGGCAAACCAGCAAGATCCTCGGGAAAAATGTCCGAGTACTCACAAACCACCCTTGGCAACACAATCTGAGACTCATCATTCTCACTAATCGAAAGGTTAGCAATTAGACCACTAAGCTCACTCCGTCCTCGCGGAACATACCCCGGTGGCAACACACTACCAACCCGGTCCCCCAGAAAATGAAAATACTCACCGCTCACAGTACAACAAGTGACCCTCTGGCGGTAGCAATCAATAACTGCCCGGTATGACGATAACCAGTCCATACCCAAAATAACATCGAAGCCCCTAATAGGCATAACGACAAAGGAAAATGGGATTCTATGGTAATCAACCTCTATATCACAACCCCTAACACCTTGTTTCAAAATCAATTCACCCCCAAGAGGTGACACGACACAAATAGGAGATGCTAACTGTGCTAACTCCAACTCCAAAACAGATGCAAATGCAGCAGACACAAAGGAATGAGACGCACCCGTATCAATCAAAACATTAGCAACCGAGTTGCAAAACAAGAAGGTACCTCTCACAACTGATGGTGCTGGCACAAGATCCTGCGCGGTAACAGCGTACACGTGCCCAGACGACCTCTGATCAACCTGCTCACCCCTAGGAGCATAAGATTGCTGCACCGACTGGGACGATGAAGCCCCCTGATTGGCCCTCGAGGCCTGACCCGACTGAGCTGGCTGCTGACCCTGAATCGGCCTCAAACCCGATGCACCAGGTGTGCCACCCAACTGCGGGCAATACCTCTTCATATGCCCTGGCTGACCACACTGATAACACGAGAGTGGCTGGCCTCTACCCTGACTCTGGCTCTGAGATCGAGCCGAAGAAGATGCTGCTCTCTGAACTCCTCCCCTCTGAGGACAAACTGGAGACTTGTGGCCCAGCTGGCCACACTTGAAACAGGTAATGTCTCCCTGACTGCCTTTCCCCGAACTAGCACTCGGCACAGGAAAAGTCGATCTAGAAAAACTACCTTGAGACTGCTGAGGATTAAAACCCTTCTGTCTCCTACCATCACTCTGACTATCCTAACTCCTCTTGGAGCCCTTCTGTCCTTCCTCCTCCTCCTGCATCATGATCTCCATATGGGCTGCAGCATCAACCATACGCCCATAATCTCGAATCATAGTTCCCCCAACTCGTAGCTTGAGGCCACGCCTCAACTTCTTCTCAAATTCGATACAACGGCGTTCCTCAGACGCCACCAACTCAGGTGCAAACCTGGACAAGCTAGTAAATGCAGCCTCAAACTCGGCCACTGAAGAACTCGACTGCTTAAGCTGGCAGAACTGGTCTCTCCGCTTCTCCCTGACTGCTGGAGATAAGAACTTCTCTTGGAAAGCATTCACAAAAGCCTCCCACGTACCTCCTATACGACCCTTAGTAAACTTCCACCACTGACCCGCATCCCCCTTCAACTGGAAAGATGCCAAGGTCACTTTCAACCCCTCGTCTTCGATGCCAAGCATCTCAAACGTCTTCGTTGTCTGTTCGAGCCATTCATCTGCCTTAAGCGGCTCTTTAGGATCACCCACAAATTCATCCGGATTAGACCGGAAGAACTCCCTCTTCAGAAAGGAAGGTCCTGCATCTGCAACAACATCCCGAGCTTGATTCTCAGCTCTGAGAATGCCTACTGACTCCCTGAATGCCCTTGCTATCTCTCGGGCTAGAGCGCCCATAGCCTGCTGGCCTACTGGCTCGGCCACATTGGCCTGGCCAACTCCCTCCTGAACTGCTGGAATCTCCTCTGGCACAGGCACCTCCTGCCTACCCGGCCTACCATGCCTACCACGTCCTCATCCTCGTCCTGACATCCTAATAAAGGAAACAAAGACGTTAGCACATTAATAAATGTGCCGAAACTAAACACTCGCGTCCTAATGCATGGGACAACAATAATTCATTCCACGTAAGCACATAATCACATAAGCACCTATGAATTTCATTCCTGGATAATGATAGTCCTAATGCGTTGCTATAGTTCCGGTTGGAAGCAGCAGTGATCAAGTGCCTTTCCAACAAGACTACTAGAAACTCAAGGGTCCAATCAACATCCTAGAAACTACATTCCATACCCACATAATCACATAAACATGTTATCACATAAGCATATAACATTACACTAAGTCTCTATCAGACGAGACGAACCCATTGTGATACTAATCACTTCCCACGTACCCAAAGTATTCAAACCCGGTACGCTCTGATACCAAGTTGTAACGCCCTCAAAATAAACCTATTATATATATATCATTGACATGCATTATTTAAAGAAAGCAATTTATTAATTCATTCATCAGAGTATTACTAAATAAAATCATTACATGTAACATCAAATTAAATGCCCTAACGGCTTACAACTTTCCAAGCCAACACTTGGACACAAAAGTATGAGTTCTAACTCAAATATAAATAAAGCCCTAGGCTTGAGTGTTTACATGTACTAATCAATAAAATAAAACAAATAACTAGAAATAGTCTTCAAAGTCCAAGTCCTTCCAAGCTAAGTCCTTGGAGGTAGCTTATCACCTGAACCTGAAAATGATGTTCCCATAAAGGGTGAGCCACAACCCAGTAGAAATATACTAAACCACATATAAGCAATGAATAAAGCAATAGCATTCAACAGATGGTTAACCAAGATAATCAATTACTTCATTTTACAGTCTCATGACACTATTGTCTAAGATACGTTTTACTTTCCAACTTTATCAACATGGCTCAGAACCTGGCCAAACTTACAACAGTGAATTATATATATCATATTCATATTCTTCCAATATCAACAAACAAATGAGACTCAAGCTCAAATCAAAACACTTCATACTTCCAGATTGATACACATTTTAGTGTTGTACCAATAAAACACTTCAATATAAATAAGCACACATAAAAGTGATGCTAATGGAGTCCATCCCCTATCTCCTCCCAAACAAAATCCGGTTTAGAGGTCCATCCCCTATCTTCCCCTAAACCGTGGAGTACATCCCCTATCTCCTCCCACACAAAACAATGTATGCAAACACATAACATATACAACACACAATCAATACACATAATGCCTGTATTAATTCAGCAGTCAAAATTGATGACTTAATCAATGATTAGTTTCAGTTATCCCTAATCCACATGCAGTGTCTACAACAAGCACGACTATCCTCCACCGATAGCCCAAAACAGTTATTTCTAGACTTGGAAATAAATATACCAACAATTCAATAGACGAGTGATTTAAATTAACCAACTACGCCATTTAATCAATGAATTCCCCAATTCCATGAATTTAACCATATTTTCCCAATTCCATGAATTAATTATACAAATTAATTTATTAATACAACTAGGGTTTTTCCCAAAATTACCAAAGTAACCCCAACATATCAAAATACCAAAACTTAGAACAAAACTTATAAAATGGAGTAGGAAATCCCTACCTCGAAGAAAACAACCCAAATGGTGAAGACAGAGATGAGTGCCCAAATACCAATGTGCTCCAAATCGCCAAATGTTCAGATTAAATGAAAGCCCTCGACTCCCTCTATCTTTTTAATAAAGCAACTAGGGTAGAAACACACTCTAAATAGATCAAACCTAAGAAAGAAGGTGAGTAGGGAGAAAGAGAAGTCGGACCTAGGGTTTTGGAATCAAAAAGAAGATGAAAAAGACTGATCAAAACCCGCTGCTGCGTATATAAACTGGACAGGCTCGCTCGATGCTCTTCTTTGTCGGACCTAGGGTCAGTACTCCTCCTATTGATGTTGCAAAAAATAAATCTATGCTCTTCTTTGTTTACAAACCCCTTTTAACATATTATACGTTGAATTCCACCTACTATCTATATCTAAAATTAATTTTTTAAATGGCATATTTTCTCGTTGACAAATTTTTTTATATTCCGAAATTCGATTAGCAGAAGATATAATAGTAACAACTGTATTTTTTATTACAAGGACAGAAGTCTCGTATACATGCATAGTTTCTTTAACAATCAAGTTTAAAATATGGGCACAACAACGAACATAAAATAAATCACCATCAACAAATAATTGTAAAGTTAATTTTAAATGGGCTACAGTTTGATTCTAATATGCTGCATTATCTAAATTAATCGTAAATATTTTATTTTGTAAAGTCCACTCATATAATACATTTCTTATTTCTACACTAAGCGAATGACCAGTGTTTGGAAGTTTAACTAATTTAAATAAAATAATTCTTTTATTTAATTTCCAATCATTATCAATAAAAATGTGCAGTGATACATTGATATTCGAAACCATTATTTGACCACAGATCAGATGTTAAACAAACTCTTCCATGCAATTTTTTAAAAATGTCAAATAATTCACTTTTAACATTCTCAAATTTCTTTAAAATCCTATTTCTAGCAGTATTTCTTGAAGAACTTTGATATTGAGGTGCAGAACTTTTGTGAATCATTTCAATAAAATCAAAACATTCACTAGTAGTAAATGGTTGTTCTTTTTTAATAATATAATTAATTACAGAATTTTATAAATTACCAGTTGATGAAGCCCCTAATTGCATTTGACTTCTAATATCAAGTTGTTGACTTTATAAATGTTTGTTAGCATGCCTTTTTAGATAACTAGTACCCCTTGCAAATGCAACACTAAGTAAATGTGCACAATATTTACATTTTGCTTTAAATGTAATTGTACCATCAGGATTATTTATAGATATTTTTTCAAAAATGTTCCCAAACAATACTAGTTGTGTCCCTAGATGATAATCCAACTGTTTGAAGAGGGATATTAGAAGGAGAATCAACAGATTCATGTTGTGTAATATATGTGTCAATATCGACATAAACATTAGGAATATTAGGATCTATAGTACTATAAGTAAAACAATATATAAGAATTAACAATTAATTTAAATAATGTGTAAATACAATGAGTAAAAAATAATAATTAATATATGTTCACAAATAATTAATGAAAATAAATGAGTAACTAATAAATTTAATTAAAATAATTAATATTACCGACTGGCGAATACAATACAGAAATTAACTTCTTTTGATAAAAGTTTCTTATTGCACAATTACAATTGCCACTTAGGAATGACATTTCAAAATTAATTGATAGTTGATAGAGATTGAGAGTTTAAGAGAGAGAGAGAGAGTTTGAGAGAGAGAGAGAGAGAGAGAGAGAGAGAGAGAGAATTATTTGTGATATTTATTTTGGAAAATGGAGGACATTTATAGAAGTTTGAAAGATTGAAGTAAATTTTTATATATATATATATATATATATTACTGTTGTATTAAATGATAATATGACCGTTTGAAAATTTATTTATTTTTTATTTTATTTTTTTAAGTCTGCAGAGGTGCTCAGGTGCAGAATAATTTTTTTTTTTTTTTTATTCAATGAATGTAAGTGAAAAGTGAGTTGAGTGATGTAAGCATAGGCCGTAGGGGGCAGCAGGGACGAGCAGCAACAATTAAGCTACATTATTTTTTATTTTTTTTCTCATTCATTGCAATAATAACCTGAACTTGATTTCTGAGTGAGAGTAATGTAATGCATGATGAAAGGGGTAGGCAGGGGTAGGCTAGGCAGGCAGGGGCATGGGTCTAGAATTATATATATATTCTTTCTTTTTTTTTTCATGCATTCATGCATTATAAGGAAATGACCGTTGTGTTGTGTTGTTTTGTTTTTGTTTTTATTTTTATTCTTTTATGTATGTTTACAAGATCAATCTTTTATTTATTTTTATTT
Source organism: Camellia sinensis (assembly GCF_055761805.1). Lineage (NCBI taxonomy): Eukaryota > Viridiplantae > Streptophyta > Magnoliopsida > Ericales > Theaceae > Camellia > Camellia sinensis. The sequence continues at coordinate 71,989,748 of NC_138972.1, forward strand.
TTTTAATTATTTAACTGTTGCAAGTTGCCTTTTATTTTTATTTTTTTAAAATTTGACCATTGGTAGAGAGAGACTGGGTGAGCCGGGCTGCCCGCAGGTCCCAATTTTTTTTTGGGCCGGGCTGAGCTTTAAATGGAAGGCCTAGGCCCAAACCCCAGGACCTGGGCTGGGCTTGGGCTCGAGCCTGACCAGGCTGAAACGGGTTGGGTCCACCTCAGACCTCGGGCAGGTTTCGAGCCGCCCATGGACCTCGAGCTATTTTTACACCCCCACTGCATGTGTTCCACCACATCATCATTATATTTAAAATATATAAATATATATAGTGTTATTTTGGTTTTTATAATTTTAATTTATTAATTTTATTTTTTATTTTTTATATTGTCTCAATTGAGTTCAATTAATAAAATTTGTTAGCAAACTGAATAGAAATTTAAGGGTAAAATCATTTCAAATAGAATGTCAACCCCTCAATTGCTTTGAGGAGAGTGGATTGATTATTTTACCTATTGATTTCAACTCAAATTCTAAAAATTAAAAAAATATATATATATAAAAAAAATGTAATGTAAAAAAAATTAAGACTATTATAAAAGATCAAATTAACATAAGAGATAAACTACAGAAATTATGGGTGTAATTTGTCTAATATCTATATATATGTGTTTTTCCCCGGGGGCGGGGAATGAAGTCATATACACTGGCAGGGAGGGTGAGGCATCTGTAGTAGGGTTCATAATGAACTACCATTGTTGTGAGGCTGTGGGAAGAACATAAAGAGTTATGTTAGGAATCTCAAATAAATTATCAAACCTCTCATATGGGTGTGAGACCCACAATACTCCTATAAGAGGTTTGATAATTTATTTGGTAATTTACTTAGAATCCATAGTATTTTCAGCACAGAAAAGCACAAGAGAACAATAATTGGAACCACAAATGTATTGAAAAGCATGCTGGTTCTTGGAAAAGACACCTTTTGGATTGTGAAGGGTTGAATCCTCACATGCTTTATTAGGTTTGTTTGTTTTCTTGTATTTTTGTAACACATTCTCAAAAACTAAATAAATAATAATGTTATAATATATATATATATATATATGTACAAAATTTCCTTACACAATGTCGTGGTTCTTGTGATCTTATTTCATAACAAACCCCCTACCACATTATTTTGCATGATTTTTTTTTTTTGGTATAAAAATTTATTTTTATATATCATTTGTCATAAATATGTAATGAAAAATAAAGTTGAAAAATAGCATGTTTAAAACTGAACAACAATAACAAGAACAATGATGATGACAACAACGCCGCCTCTTTATTCATGTAACTTCTACCTTCTCCTCTATCAATGTGAAAGAGATTGTGATTTATGAGTAAAAATTCAGTATAACAGTAATACTAATGATATGATATCATTAACACACAATAAACCCCCCGTGTGGAGGGTCAACTCTCACTTTCTAGGTGCCACATATATATTAGAGGATAAATGGTGAGAAATTATTAGACAGTAATACCAATTACGTGATATCACTCTTGCATTGAAATTTTTTCTGTGATTTACATCTTTTTTTCTTTATTACATGATTGGAATAGAGATTTCCATTCAATGAATGAGGTTACAAAATCAATCTAAATCCAAAATTAATAGTTTATGATTGTTTAGTCAAATTTAAATCCAAAATCAACTGTTTATAATTATGTTTTAATTCAAAATAAAAATATTATGGCTCTTGAATTAATTTTGAGAAAACCTAATCTGGTATCCTTACAATTTTATGAAAAAAGATAGAAAATCCTACACTAATGACATTTCATAAAAAGAAAAATGTAATTAAACCATAAGTAAATTAGAGCTCTTTAATGAAATCTTGTGAGATGACACCAAAAAAAAAAAAAAAAAACATAACAAAAAAATAAGTGTTATTGAAAGTGTTGCAGCAGCTAGTGGTGTCCTCATAAAAAATTGAAATTTGGCCAAAAAATTCTCAATATAATTTTCTAAAGCGATAGTCCAATATTTTTAATTTATAAAATCATTTAGCATAAATTTATTCTACAACAAGGACACAAAATTAAAACTTGAACTCTTAGTACAAATTCCATTTCATAATTCATTGCATTTTCATATGGTGAATCCTCTCAAGATACTTTTATCTATGGCCATCACTAAGCACCACCAAAACACTCTCACTTTACCGTTCGTTAGCCAAAAAGAAATTGATACCTACATTAAGCGCATTTTTCTATACATTACTTGGATTTACCATAATCACTGCCATTCGAAATATTTTTAACATCCCTCCGTTCATGAACGGGTTTTCATTTCATGAATTCAAAAAATAGCGTTCAATTTAAAACAACGGTTTTTCAATTCTTGAAGCAACTCATGAAATTCATAAATTTTATTCAAAATATGATCATTGAATCAATATATAGCAAATGGGCTATGATGGTAGTTTCTACCATAACATCATTCTCCACCAATGGCCAACAATCCACCTCTACAATATGCAATAATTTCATAATTTAGATACATTCATCCTCAATATCAAGTAGATACAACAATTTCAATAACTTATGCAATTTCATAATTTAGGACTTTAAGAAATTTGGTCTTTCTCAAATTAAAACACCCGCATGCTCTTTGATATATAGAAAGTAGGTTTGATAATGAAATTATAAGAAAACACCCAATCATTTCCAAATCGTAGCATCTAATATACAATTTCACAATTTTCCCTATCAATCTCCCAAAGGAGTATATCAAAATTACCACACATATTCATAAAAACCCAAATTAAGCGACACGCACGCGCGCACACACAAAAAAATTAAAAAATTAAATAAATAAATAAAAAACTATCTCAAAGAGAGAAGAGGAGAAGGAAGAAATCAAAACTTGACAAAATGAGAATCAGTTTGGATCAAAGTGAAGCCCTCGTCGTATTCTATTTAAACTTTCCAATCTAAGGCACCCAATCTAAGGTGTTTGTGTGTTAAATGTTATTTGGTAAGAATTATAGAGAGAAGATAGGAAAGAGGAAAGAGAGGAGAATGAGGGAAAGGGGAGAGAAAAGGTTATGTCGGACTGGTGATCACTCGCTCACTCTTGACATGCGATCGATCCCTCATCAATCGCTGCATTTTGCTTTTTACACTAGATGAAATCCAAGTATCACGATCGATCACTCCTCAATGCAATCAATCGATCAACTCTCTCACTCAATAACACAACCAACTCCAATTCTAAATCAAAAGTGTGAAATAAGCTAAACTAACATCAATTATACAAGATGACGATATAAACAAGTGTAACTACTCAATGCGATGAATGGTTCATGCCCGAATGTACAGTGGATACAAGTAATTGGGTCGGTTGGCGACCCAAGGTGTTACAAAAAAAACCTTTCACTATATGGAAACTTTTTATTTTTATTTTTATTTTTTTATCTAATCAATAGAATTGAATTTTAAAAAATTATTTCATATATATGTTAGACATATAGGAGCATGCACATTTATTTTATGATTTTTGGGGCAAGTTGAAAATTTTTATTAATTTTGGAGGCGTTTGTTTCATGGGATTGAGGTATGAGATTGGACTCTATATTCAATAGATTTATTAGTCCATCATTTAGTTAGAAAAGTAAATGTAAAACTAATAGTCATATACACATCATTTTTAGTCAAATAATTCAAAGACTATTTATGTCAAGACTAACAAACCATTACATTGCAATTCCCTTTATCCACTTTATCCCAACAAACACCCGAAGTCTTGTTTATTTATTTGTATATTTAAAATCATATTTTATATTGAAAATTGAAAAACATTATAATCATTATGATGGTTAGTGATGGTGATAATTGCACTTTTCAAGCTTATTACACCAATCCCTTTAGTAAAATTAAAAGAACCAAAACTAATATAAATAGTGTGAAAATAAAAGAAAAAATAAATATCAATGTAAAAGAAAAATAATATTATTTTTTATTTATATGATTAATAAATTATTAATAACAATGGATCTAAATATTATGTGAATTAAAATTTTAACGCTATGTTTAATTGAGAGATTTGTTAAGGAATTTAAAAAGAGAAAGGAAAACAGTGTATAAAATTAGGTAAAATGTAAATTTTACCTATCTATTCCCTTTCTGTTTTCAAATTCCTTCTCAAATCTCCCAACCAAACACATCGTAAGAAAGTCTAATTTAATTATGTTAAAATTATGAAAGCCTAATATAATTATGTTAAAATTATAAAATTTGTTATATTTTTTCTAAATCTCAAACAAGTCAATGTAATTTCAAAATTGTGTGTATAATTTTTTATTTTTTATTTTTTGGATAAATCCATGCACTAAAGTATTTTTTATGATGGATAGAGATATCAAATACAATCTAGTTAGATTCCATTAATGTCACGCAAAATATCAAATGTCGACAAGTTTTTATCATTATGTTTATAAGACAAGGGCTTTAATCGCTCAATAAATATCGGTCGTGGGAGACAAATTGAGATCAATAATTTAAGTTGGCTTTTCGTTAATATATGTCCAAAGGACATATGGTAAGGAAGTATTAAATTGACACAACTACTTTCACTAGTATAGAAAGTTGTAAAAACTTTGTTAAATTAAATAGTTACTTTTTATATTTTTTTCATTTTCATTTTCATTTTAATCTTTATTTTATTTATTTATGTTTTGGTATATAAATAATTTTTAAAATTTTGAAAACATTTGTTTGTTTGTATTTATTTTTATTAAATTAATTTTTAATTTTTTAAACTAAAATTTGAAATTTTAACCAAACAAAAATAATTCCAAGTCTTTCTAATTTGGATTAACTTGTTATAAAAATAATGAAAAATATAGTACCTAAAATTAAAAATAAAAAATAAAAGAGAAGATAAATGGTAAACAATTGAATAACCATTTATCATAAAAGTTTGTTAAGCTCTCATATGAAAATTTTAGCTTTTTTAAATTTTTATTTAATTTTAGTTAATTATTATTTTTTTAACATTACATTATAATAGCTAGAAAGCTTACCATCAAATTCATATTTTTGTCCACATAAAAGAAATATCAGCATTTACAATAAATTATATCACATGTGAATTATCCGTGTTGTGACTCAATGGGGTGTGTTTCGATCCCTTTTTGATAATCTAAGCTATTTATATTATAAAATTTATCGAGTAGATCATTCATAAAAATTTTAAAAAAAAGTTATGGACATCTCTAACCCTACAACAAGACTATATTTATGTTTAAATAAAATAAACAATGAGCATAATTTTGATAAATTTTTTTAAAAAATTAATTAAAATAGATTGCTGTGACTTAAATATAGTCTTGAGTAATTTGATATTTGGACAAATCTTGCAATAAAAATAATTTATATCATTAAAATAGATTGCAGTGACAGCACCCCTCCACTGTCATGTGAAAATAGAATATGTCTCTTTACAATATAGTGATAACAACTCACAAAATTACTCATATCTATTTTTAATATGTACATACTCACATAATAATAAATCAAAAACAATATTAAAATAAATTAACATATATGAATCTTACTTGTGGATTACGCATCTAAAATTTATTCACAGTTGTGGCCTACAATAATTTCGTTCCTTACGTCATCAATATGTACAAGAACAGCTGCCTTGTGCATCTCTCTCTCTCTCTCATGTAAAAATTATGAAAATTTGAAATAGAAAACTAATTTTCAAGATTTTTTTGGAGTTTTCAATTTTTTTTTCTAATTTTTTAAATATTTTAAACAATATTTCTTATTTTTGAGATCCACTCAATACATTTAGGGGTCGTTTGGTTTTTGAGTTAGGCTAAAAATTCACAAAGGAACAAAAAAAAGTCAAAAAAAACTAAAAAGCCAAAAATTACAAAAGGACAAAAAAAAATTTGCCCAAAACAAAGCTAAAAAGTCAAAAAAGAAAACCAAACAAATAAAAAAGTCCTAGGCTAAAAAAGTTAAAAAAATCAAAAAGCCAATTAAAAAAGTCATTGCCAAACAAGTACTTAAAATATATAAAATTTGTGAAAAAATCTTAACAACATTTATTATATACAACATATATATATATATATATATTGGGATTTTTTACTTTAAGATCCATGATATTAAGATTTTATAAGATAAAAAATAGGATGAATTACACTAATAGTCTTTATGGTTTGGAATTTGTGTCACTTTGATCCCTGACTTTTCAATTGTGACACATTTGACCTTCAATTTTGAATCTTGTTCCAAATAAGGACAATTGAAGACATTATTAAATTTTTCAAGAGTAAAATCATCAATTTGATAAAATATAAACTAATTTGACAAAAATAAATGTCAAACAAATATTTTTGAATTTTTAAAAATTATTTTTACCCACTAAAAATAAGATTATGTAAAATTGATAAATCTTTTAGACATTTATTTATTTTTTTACCAAATTAATTTTTATTATGTGTTTGGATAATGATCATGTAAAATTAATTTTTAAAAATTAATCATTTAATTTTTATTAATTTTTATCAATTTTACATAATTTTATCATTGGTGGATAAAAATAATTTTTTAAAAATTAAAAATATTTTTTTGACATTTATTTTTGTGAAATTAGTTTATATTTTATTAAATTGATAATTTTGTCCTTGAAATTAAAAAATATATATATCTTCAATTGTCCTTATTTGGAACAAGATTCAAAATTTAGAGTCAAATGTGTCACAATTGAAAAGTCAGGAAAGTGACACGAGTCCCAAACCATAAGGATTATTAGTGTAATTTACCCTAAAAAATATGTAATATTTTCATAATAATTGGGATCCCTCCACATTTTCACAATAAAATTTTAGCACAAAGAAATTTCAAAGTAGAGGAATTTCAGTTTTTTATAGAGAAAATTCAGAGTGGATAAGAAATTTCTTTGGTATGATTATAGGGAAATTCATATTGCATGTCCTTTTGAGGTGTGGATTTTTGGAAAGTTTTTGGCTTTGTTTTGTATGGAAAACAGAGCATTAGAAACCCAATCTGTGTTTGCTTCTTCTTCACCCATTAAACATATATGCAAAAAAAAAAAAAAAAAGTAGATTAGCAAATAAAAATCACAGTTCTTCTTTGTTTTTCTTCATTTTGCAGGCGGCGGTTGGCGCAAATGGTGGTCGCGGCGGCGTAATGGTGGGCGATAGTGTGGAGCAGAGGAGAGGAAAGAAGAAGAAATGGAAGAAGAGAAGAAAAAGGAAGATCGATGGTAAAGAGTGAGGAGGAAAGAGGAAGAGAGAGAAAAAAAAGGGAGTTCGGTGGTGAGAGGTGGTCGTCAGACTAGCGACAACAATGCGGACAACAGTCAGTGGTATTGTGATGGCACAAGAGTGGGGAGGGTTGGTGGTTCAATGGGTAAAAAGAGAAAGACAGAGAGAAAAAAAAGTTAGTTAGGTTAGTGTTATTGACGGATCTTGACTAATAAAAAAATATATATTGGATCTCTCTTTCAACTCAAAGTTAGCGATGGATGTTTAACTAATTTTTTTTCATATAAATTCAATATATTTTTATATTTTTTGTATTTATTAAATTTGTTTTGAATTTATTCACCAAAGACAACAAAACACGAAAAATAAAAAACTCAAAAACATTTTTTGAAAACTCAAAACAAAACAAGGTATGTTTATACCTCTGATGAATAAATAAATTTTTAATTTTTAAATAAATTACATGTATGACCCTTGAGATTTGTCTTTAATACAATTTTCCCTTGACGTTTTAAAAATTACCTTCCCTTCCTTGAAGTATTTAATTACATTACAATCTACCCCTTCTGTCAACAAACTGTGAAGCCAACTAATGCATTTTGCTGTCACCATCAATTATTTTTTTAAAATACTAATTTTACCCTTTTGAAGATCGAAAAAAATAAATCTCCCTCAAAGTTGCTCCCCTCTCTCAACCTACCTTATGTTATTGTACAACACACCATCAAATTGAACAGCATCACCAATAATAAAAATGGAAGAGGCAGGCAAGGAGAAAAAAAGAGGAATGAGAGGTCAACAATGAGACCCTCTTTATTTTGATGAGCCAACAATGAGAGGTCAACAAAGAGGGTTTGGGTTACATAGCTAGCATCTTGGGAACTCCTCTTTATTTGGATGAGCCAACTTTCAAGAGAAGCAGACTTACGTTTGCGAGAATTTGTATTAAAGTGCCAGCAAATAAAGAGATCCCTAAGTCTTTCAAAATAAATCTTGGTTATGGTGACCCATATGAGATTCAAGTTGAGGTACCATAGAAGCCCCAAAGGTGTGATGGTTGTACGACTTTTGGCCATACCACTAATTTGTGCCCTCAAAAGCCAAAGTCTTTGAACCCTCCCTCCTTCAAACATGAGTGGAGAGTCAAGGACACTAAAACACAAATTCCGACTAAATGGGAAGTGGTGAAGAAAAAGGAGAGAGATGGTGGGCAAGGTTCAACGCCATTGATCAACAAAGAGAGAGAGACGCAGTCTTCCATCCCCTCAACATCTAATGCCTTTGATGTCCTTGAATCGTGTGGTATGGACGAGTTAGGAAATGGAGATTCAAGTCAAGAGTTGAGAAATAGAGGGAGTCCATCTCCAAGTGATCCTAGTTATGGGGAGACTTCAAAAGAGGATAACAGAAGAAAACTTAAAGCGAAACTTCATGACTTGAAGAATGCTAGAAGGAAATTCTGAATCCTTGTTTTGTTGGGAATGTTGTGCTTGTTTTCTATAAGCTCAGTTTGTTTTTTGATGGAGTAGTTTATTTTGTTTATTTTTGTGCTCCCATCAAAAGCTGTGTGTTGAACTTCATTGTATATTTTTCTTTTTTGGTTATAATATGACTTATTTATCCAAAAAAAAAACAATGAGACCCCACCGTCGGAGCTTGCAGGTGAAAGCAACGAAGCCCAAGTGCCGAGCTTACTGGGTAAATCAAAATGATGAAATGATTACCGGATAAATCAAAGCAATGAGATGAAGGACTTCGGGACATACTGAAAAGGTAAGATGAGAAACTTCGAACAGATTGAAACGGTGATATGATGGACTTCGAGATGCGGTTGTCTTTCTCATTATTACAGGAAATGTCTAGGAGCTTGTAGATAACGACGACGGAGGTGTTGGGGGGAGGGCAGAAGCCCTATATGTAAAGAATTTGCTTATCAAATGTGTTCTTTTGCTTTGATTTTTTCTTCTGTTTGTGAAAGTTTGGTGGTTGACTTGGGGTGTTCCTCTTTTGTCGTATGGGTTTTGATTTTGGTGGCCAGTGGTTTTGGTGGTTATGGCTGATCGAGGAAGTTAAAGGTAACTAACTTGCATGTTACATATTTGATTAATTGCTTCAAAGAACTAATTGATTCTTGAATTAATAGGGTTGTGATGATTTTTTGTTTTGTTTTGTTTTTTTTCCCTTGAATCAATGGGGTTTTTATGATTTTTTGTTTTGGTTTTTTCCCTTGAATCAATGGAGTTGTGATGGTTATGCTTGTTTGATTAGTGGTGGTCCAGTAATGATGATTCTTGAATCACTACTAGTGCATTAATGGGGTTGTAGTTATGCTTGAATTATTGTTATTAACCTGTAGTATTGGTTACTTATAATTATATACACAAAATGGCAAGGGGGGACTAGTATGGAAGTGAAGGTGGAGGACAGTGTAATGGTGGGGTTGCTCTTTGTCTTTCTTCAACAATGGTGGGTACTGATGCGGTAAGATGTTTGATATTTGCATCAGTGGAGGAGTGTCGTTGATTGGAAAGAGGAAAAAGAAGAGGGCATGAACGTAATTTTAATTTTGTATTGTAGGGATAATTAGGTTGTTGTACCTTTTCTGTTAGGTCTATTAGAAGGCAAACTCTGATAGGGGTCAATGTAATTTTTAGAATATGAGGGGAGAATCTATATTATTCATAAACCTCAGGGGGGTGTTGATGCAATTTATACCCTTAATTTTTTAACAAAAGTCGTACATTTGAAAAAATCAAATTAATACCCCCCAACATCCTTTCAATTTTGTTTAATAAACTAAGAGAAAAGGCTAATTCAGCGTGACACTCTGTTTAGTTTGGAATTTAAAAAATATTTTTTTTAGTTTTTAATCTGTATTTTGTTTTTAATTTTTAGTAAATTGTTTTAGTGTTTTAATCAATTTTTCTTTAATTTTGTAGATTCACTTAATCTATATACCACTTAAAAAGTAAGAAACTTGTGCAAAAATCTTTGAAAATTTCATTGAATACAAAAAATACAAAATTCAATATATTTTCATATTTTGTTATATTTAATAAATTTTTAAAATTTTTTTGTAAATTTTTTTTTTTATACTTTTAAAGTGTATCTAGATTTAGTAAATTTAAAACAAAAAATATATTAAATACTAAAAAATACAAAAAAATTTAAAAAAAAAATATTGATTGAAAACTCAAAAAAACTGTTTTAAAATTTCCAAATTAAAAATAAAAAAAAATGTGAATTCAGCCACTGTTTTTTTCCTCTAACAATTTGGTAACTAGCTCTTTTACTTTTTTTTACTTTTTATTTTTTGTTCAGAACCTTATTTTCTTGTATTTGTTTGTTTTCTTAAGTTGTGTTTGATTCATGTATTTGAGGAAGGATTTGGAAAATAAGAAAAATGTATGTGAAACATAGGTAAAATTTAGTTTATATTTTATTTATATTTCACCTATATTTTTGTTGGGTTCCTTATTAGAATATGGGACCCAATTGGTTTATTAAAAAAAATTTAATTTAGTTTGGTTTGGTTATAATATATTTTTAATATATTATATCTGATATTTAGAGGTCTAATGAATATTTAATAATCTGTTTGGTAATAGAAAAGGCTTTGATAAAAAGTCCAAAAGTTAACAATTTGTTTTTTATTTTCCGAAAAAATGCCGTGGTGGCTATAATTATTCCTCGGTACTGTGCGGGGGACCACCAATTATTTCAACTGGAGAGGGACGAAATACTGAGAATGTGTGCCTTAGGACCAGTTTATGATTCTAAGATGAGAAGCAGGTGGCCAATAAGGGCACATATAGCATTAGACAAAGACCTATTATCTAATGGTTCAAAAAACTTGGACTTTTACCAGATGAAATGGTTTAAAACAATTAACAATGTCATACAGAGGAGAATGGGAAAGATGGAGGAATGGATGTATATAACTATCACGTGGGGCAACTTCTTCTTTTATTAAAGAAATTTACTTACTAGTCTACAGTTGATAAAGATTAAATGTAGGCTAGTTTAGTTTAAAAGCTTAAGGCCTTGTAATCTTATGATAAGAAATTACGGATAAAGAAGGTTGAAGGAACTATTTTCTGCATAAAGCCCGGCACAGGAAATAGTAATACACAAGAAACATTTTTTTTTTCCCCATAAGAAAAAGCATTCAATTAACTAAATCGACAAAAAGATAGAAATTCTTCTTATGCGAAATAGCTGAACCCCCAGAACACCATATGCCAGGGGCAGAGCAGACTCCACAATTGGGAATAAAAGCTGCATATCTGGTGGTTCAATGGCATTTGGATCTGTGAAGTACGTAACTACCTCTGGTGGAAGCCTATTTATCTGCTTCATGAAAAATGCAATGAAAGAACACATATACATGGAATAATGTACTCTATAAAAAGGATTTGATAAATGAAAAGGAGAGCATAACTAATTTTAATACAATAATGTCTAAAGTGTAAAAGCAATTAGTAATAACTGAGATGCAATTCCTAGCTCCACCAAGGAACCAATAGTGAGAACAAATAACAATAGAGCAATCACATATTGCCATAGTGTTGTTGGCCCGGGTAATGAAACTTCTTTCCGCAGCACACCATTGTTGTTCACACCAAAACACCAAGACCTAGCAAAATTCCTATTCAAAACTCGATGCCTCCTCGATACCTCCTTGCACAAAAAACAAAAATTGCTCTTTCGCTTGAACAGTTCAATTCTTTTCCTGGAAGTACTACCAATGGTACTCCATTGGAGGTTTAGGTTAACGGTCCTCAAACTACAGCTCGTGAGAGTTCCCATTGATAGTGATATATGTACATGCATATATATATTATGGGGATATTTTCTCTAACAAAATTCAATAAAGACAAAACCATAGTAAATAAATGGCATATTTTTGTTTTTTTTTATTTATTACAATTTTTTATTTTCAAAGTACGGAGTTTTAATGCCTTATATGTCTATGTATATGTATGCATATATATTAGAGATATTTTTGTTAGAAAAATGGTTTTATATAGGCATATTTTTTAGTCCAATTTGGGTGAACCCCAAACGTCTTTTGGGGTGGGTCCGAAGAGGTGATGTGTTCCTTGCCGCGTGGCAAGTCACACGGTGAAGACGGAACGTCAAAACCATTTATGAGTGAATGGGAAGTTGACATCGTTTTCGAGTCTAACATTAATTTTTATTTGATAAAATTCTTTTGAATTTTTTCAATTAAAAAATTATTGTGGGAATTTAATTTAATTCTAAATTCAAATTTTGGATTCCTAAGTGGTTTCCTAAAGTTTGTAATTGTGGGAATTTTATTTTAATTCTAAATTCAAATTTTTAGTTCCTAAGTGATTTCCTAAAAATTGATTAAACTATTTAAATAGTTTAATAAAATTATTCCATTTAGTGAAAGATTTTATTTAATTAACTATTCTAATAGTTTAATTTAAAAGTTACAAACAGTTGTATAACTGTTACACCTTCGGTCCACTTTTCAATTGTTTGAAAGTGTGTTCAAACCAATAGACACTTTTCATTGTTTGAATTATAAGTGCATCTGTTCATTGGTACCTGTTCGGACAGGAGTATGGCCTATAAATACAAATCATTCCTGCAGGTTTTTTTTTTTATCATCCGAAATTTAGTCTGCATGTTTGATATTGCTGTCTAGATTTTTTTTATATGCATTACTCTTCATTTTAGATTTAGAATAAATAAAAGAGAGTATAGAACACAAGGTTTGGTTCGCCGTACAATTTTGTTTGGTGTGCTACAACAATTTTGTGAAGATCATTGTATCCTGGGAGATAGACGCCACTCAACCGTAAGCACCGTAGCGGGGCGAATCTGTCTTAAGGACAGAGTGTCATACACTCGACTTGGTCTTAATTTTAATTCGGTTCGATAAATAAATCTGGTATGTTATTTATTTATTTTGTTTGAATTGATTTCAAGTTATTTTATTTACACAGAAGATTGTTCCAACAATCTTAAGACAGATTCGAATTATTCTGTTTACAGAATTTTTCGTTTGTTTTCCTTTTTCATTCTTCATAAATAATTTCGGAAGAAAATTATTTTCTGTGGATTTACAAAATAATATTCTGGTTGGAAAAACAAATAGTGATTATATGCTATTTGACAGATAGTAGTAATATACTGTCTCTTTTCTTTGACAACAATTAGTAGTACGATACTGGTGTCATTAAAAATTCAGAATATATTTTTGTGGAATTTTTTCAGAAATTAATTTTGGGTTTTAGAAATTATTTTTCTGAGTTTTCATTAATTAAAATTCTGTTTTCAGTATTTTAATTATTGAAGTGTTACTGAAATTAATTTTCTGTGTGGAATTAATTTGGTTAAATAAAATTTTATTTTATTTCCAAATTAATTGAAAAAATAAAAGTTATAGTTTTTATTTCTTTTATTTTACAGAATTTAATTTCTTGTGTGGAATTAATTTGGTTAAATAAAATTTTATTTTATTTCCAAATTAATTGAAAAATAAAAGTTATAGTTTTTATTTCTTTTATTTTACAGAATTTAATTTTTTGTGTGGAATTAATTTGTTTAAATAAAATTTTATTTTATTTTCAAATTAATTGGAAAATAAAAGTTACATTCTTGTTTCTTTTATTTTTACAAAATTTAATTACGTGAATTTGGTTTAATTTTCCGTGTAATGTAAATTCTAATTATAATTTTGTTTTATCTATTAGAATTGATGGCTACTGAAACAAATGCCCAAACAAGTACTACTGTGGTCGCTACAATGGCGCCAACCCCCTCTCCTGTTGTAACAGTATCGGTAAATCACGGTGAAAAGCCAGAGAAGTTCTTAGGAACTGACTTTAAAAGATGGCAACAGAAAATGTTGTTCTATCTTACAACTCTGAACTTGGCTCGTTTCTTCCGTGAAGACGCTCCTATCCTGAAAGAGGATGAAACCGACGGGCAAGTGGTTGTTGCGGTTGATGCCTGGAAACATGCCGATTTCCTTTGCCGGAATTACATCTTGAATGGACTTGACAACACATTGTACAACGTCTACAGTCCAATCAAGACAGCAAAGGAACTTTGAGAATCGTTGGAGAAAAAGTACAAAACGGAAGATGCCGGCTCAAAGAAATTTGTGGTTGGCAGATTCTTGGATTTTGTAATGGTTGATTCAAAAACTGTGATCAGCCAAGCTCAAGATTTCCAACTCATTCTGCATGACATTCACGCAGAAGGTATGTCTCTCAGTGAATCCTTTCAAGTTGCAGCCTTAATTGAAAAATTACCAAAAGGCTGGAAGGAATTCAAGAACTACCTCAAACACAAGCGCCAAGAAATTTCTATGGACGAGTTAATTGTGCGTTTGAGGATTGAGGAGGACAACCGCAATTCTGAAAAGCGGGCTTGTAAGCTTCTTATGGAGTCTAAGGCAAATGTGGTGGAACATGCTTCAAAAACTAAGAAACGAAAGTCTTTTGGAGAAAGTTCATCACAAGGCTCTAAAGGGAGGGGGGGAAAATAAAAAGTACAAGTTTAATGGCAAATGTTACATCTGTGACAAAGAGAGACATCGGGCTAAAGATTGCCGTAGCAAAGGCAAAAGCAAAAGAAGAACAAGCAAGAAGCCTGCTCAAGCCCATATGACCGAAGTGGACAATATTTCCAATGATGTCGATGACATCAATCTTTCTGCAGTTGTTTCCGAGGCAAATCTTGTCGGAAATCCTAAAGAATGGTGGGTGGACACTGGTGCTACTCGCCATATTTGTGCCGACAAAAAGATGTTCACATCTTATTCTTCAGTGGACAATGGTGAACAACTCTTTATGGGCAATTCCTCAACTTCCAAAGTTGAAGGACAAGGAAAGATTGTACTCAAGATGACATCTGGAAAGGAACTCACTCTCAACAATGTACTGCATGTACCGGACATTCGCAAGAATCTTGTTTCCGGATCTTTGTTGAGTAAGAATGGGTTTAGGCTAGTATTTGAGAGTGATAAATTTGTATTTACTAAGAATGGGATGTATGTAGGAAAAGGTTACATGTCTGATGGCCTTTTCAAGTTAAATGTAATGACCGTTGTACCCTCAGTTATTAATAATACTACATTTTCTTCTTACTTGCTTGAGTCTTCAAATTTATGGCATGGTAGACTAGGACATGTTAATTATGGATCTTTGCGTAAATTAATTAATATGGAATGTTTACCTAAATTTAACATTGATTCAAATCATAAATATGAAATTTGCGTTGAGGCAAAATTATCTAAAACTCCTTTTCATTCAATTGAAAGAAGTACGGAACCACTTGAAATAATTCATAGTGACATTTGTGATTTTAAATCAATTCAAACTAAAGGTGAGAAAAAGTATTTTATCACTTTTATAGATGACTATACTAGATATAGTTATGTCTATTTAATTCGAACCAAGGATGAAACTTTGGAAACTTTCATTCAATATAAGAATGAAGTTGAAAATCAACTTGGTAAGAAATCAAGAAACTTAGAAGTGATAGAGGTGGTGAATATGAATCACCTTTTGGTGAGTTTTGTAAAGAACATGGAATAATTCATCAAACCACCGCTCCTTACTCACCTCAGCAAAATGGAATTGCTGAAAGGAAAAATAGGACTTTAAAAGAAATGATGAATGCCATGTTAATTAGTTCTGAATACCTCAAAACTTGTGGGGGAAAGCAATACTTTCTGCTAATTATATTTTAAATAAAGTACCCCGAAAGAAAATAAATCAAATATGTAACGCCCTCAAAATAAACCCATAATAACCACAACATTAACATGCATTTATAAAAGAAACGAATCATTTGAGTTATTCTTATTGAAAGACATCACGTGTAACATCCTGCAACATCAAAATAAATGCCCCAAGGGCTTACATCTTTCCAAGCTAACACTTGGACACAAAAGGATGAGTACTAACTCATTTACAAGTTAAGCCCTAGGCTTGAATGTTTACATGAAATCTCAAAAAATAACAAAATAAAACATATAACTAAAGACAAATCTTCAAAATCCCAAACATCAAATCCTTCCAGGCTAAGTCCGTGGAGGTAGCTTATCACCTGAACCTGAAAATGATGTTCCCATAAAGGGTGAGCCACAGCCCAGTAGAAAAATACTAAACCAAATATAAGCATTGAATAAAGCTATAGCATTCAATAGATGGTTAACCAAGATAATCAATTTTATCATTAAACAGTCTCATGACACTAATGTCTAAGACACATTTCACCTTCCATTATTATCAACATGGCTCAGAACCTGGCCAAACTTACAACAGTGAATTATATATCATATTCACATTACTTCCAATATCAACAAAACAAATGAGACTCATGCTCATATCAAAACACTTCATACTTCTCATTTGATACACATTTTAGTGCTGCATCAATAATCATGTAAAAACACTTCAATATAATAAGCACACATAAAAATGGTGCTAATGGAGTCCATCCCCTATCTCCTCCCAAACAAAAATCCGGTTTAGAGGTCCATCCCCTATCTTCCCCTAAACCGTGGAGTACATCCCCTATCTCCTCCCACACAAAACAATATATGCAAATGCAATGCTCAATCAATACACGTATTTTCTGTATCAATGTAATAGTCAAAATTAATGACTTAACCAATGTGATTAGTTTCAGTTATTCCTAATCCACATGCAATGTCTACAACAAACACAGCTATCCTCCACCGATAGCCCAAAACAGTTATTTCTAGACTGGAAATAAATATATCAACAATTCAATAGGCGAGTGATTTTAATTATCCAACTACACCATTTAATCAATGAATTCCTTAATTTCATGCTTTTAACCAATTTTCCCAATTTTCCTTAAATTAATTGTACAAATTAATTTATTAATACAACTAGGGTTTTTCTCAAAATTACCAAAGTACTCCCAACATATCAAAATACCAAAACTTAGGACAAAACTTATAGAATGGAGTAGGAAATCCCTACCTTGAAGATCACAACTAAAATAGAGAAAATGGAGATGATGACCCAAAATCCAAAGTGCTCCAAATCCACTCTTTTTCAGATTAAAAGAAAGATCTCGTGAAGCTCTACCTTTCTTCCAAAGGAACTAGGGTAGAAGACCACCGGAAATAGATCAAATCTTGGAGAGAAGGTAAGAGTAGAGAGAGAGACTCTCAAGGGGCGGTTTTTAAAAGTTAAGAGATGAAAAGGTAGGTCAAAAAGTGATCAGAAAAGTGAAATCACGGACTGATGTAGTCGACTCTACGCTCGAGCGTAGAAAGCCCCGCTCGAGCGTAAGACACAGAATCATGCTCGAGCGTGAAGAAAGCCGCTCGAGCGTCGATTGCACCCTCACAGAAGTTTTGCAGGCGCTGCACCCGCTCGAGCGTCAAACTCCCCGCTCGAGCGGAGGAGCAAAAACAAGGGATCACGCTCGAGCGTAAAACTACCGCTCGAGCGAAAGAACTGCAGAGCAAAATACTGGGAGATGGAAAATCCCGCTCGAGCGTTAAAACTCCCGCTCGAGCGGAGAAGCAACAACGAAGGGCCCGCTCGAGCGTTAAAACCTCCGCTCGAGCGTGAAGGCCAAAATCTGGGCATCACCTATTGGCATCAACAATCAACCAACCTGTAACAGACCCGCCCAACACAACCTATAATTCAAATACTAAGAGATTAAAGGACAACAACAACCAATAAGTAATGACAGGATCCACGGAACCTAAGTCCGGATACAATAATCTAAAGAGAAAAGACCGGGGTCGCTATAACCTCCCCCCCTTAAAAGAATTTCGTCCCCGAAATTAAGCACAAGGTTTTAAAAAAAACAAGTTTTCTCAAATTCCAACAATATGTCAACTCAATAATAAACAACTTGACCCAACACCGGCCATTCCATCTCTTAACTAAGAGGCATGCCACAATATGCAAAACAAACATATATCTCAACCTGCATTAACACTATGCAATTTTCTTTCAATTTCAACAATTTTCAATATATTCAATATATACAATGTTCCATTAAACTTCCATTTCGAGGCAAGTTCCAAAATATTTCCATTAACCAAAACATTCTAAATGTTGTACAGCTTAAGACATATATAAAAAGCTTTAAAGTTCGACAATATTACAAATCAATAAACATGTCCGGATATTTCTCGCGGACTTCCAACTCACGTTCCCATGTGGCTTCCTCCACCCCGTGATGTTTCCACAAAACTTTCACCAAAGGAATGGTCTTGCCTCGCAAGACTTGATCCCGCTTATCCAAGACCCTAACCGGTCTCTCCTCATACGAGACATCCTCATCAACTACTAAATCGGTCCAATCCAATACATGTGATGGATCCGGCTCATACTTCCGAAGCATACTCACATGAAACACGTCATGTACTCCGGACAACTGCGGCGGCAAAGCTAAACGATAGGCAGTCTCGCCAATCCTCTCAAGGATCTCAAAAGGACCAATGAATCGAGGGGACAACTTCCCGCTCTTCCCAAACCTCATCAATCCCCGTCTTGGTGATATCTTCAAAAAGACATGATCACTCACCTCGAACACCAAAGGTCTCCTCCTACGGTCGGCATAAGATTTCTGACGACTCTGGGCTGTAACAAGCCTCTTACGGATAAGCTCAACCTTCTCCGTCGTTTCCCTCACTAACTCCGAACCCAACAGAGGTGCATCACCCACCTCGGCCCAACAAACAGGAGACCTACACGGTCGGCCGTATAAGGCCTCAAACGGTGCCATACCGATACTAGATTGGAAGCTGTTGTTGTAGGCAAACTCCACTAATGGCAAGTGCCTCTCCCATGACCCGCTAAAGTCAAGAACACAACCCCGAAGCATATCTTCAAGGATCTGAATAGTACGCTCGGACTGCCCATCAGTCTGAGGATGATAAGCTGTGCTAAAGGTCAACTTAGTGCCTAAGGCACTCTGCAAGCTCTGCCATAATCTGGCAGTAAAACGAGGATCTCTATCCGAGACGATCGTCACTGGAACCCCGTGCAATCTCACTATGTCCCGAATATACAAGTCGGCAAGATGATCTACCGTATCTCTCACGCGCATAGGAATAAAATGCGCCGACTTAGTTAACCGGTCTACAACCACCCAAATAGCATCACTACCCCGCTGAGTCCTTGGAAGACCCACAACGAAGTCCATAGTGACGTGTTCCCACTTCCACTCAGCAATAGGCAAGGGTTGCAACAAACCCGCTGGCCTCTGATGTTCAGCCTTCACTTGCTGACAAGTAAGGCACTTAGATACGAAAGCTGCCACATCTCTCTTCATACCCCGCCACCAAAACTGGCGACCCAAATCCCGATACATCTTAGTGCCTCCCGGATGCACCGCAAGGCGTGAATGATGAAACTCTCGGAGTACCTCCTCTCGATGAGACTCCGGCACAAATAGACGGTCTCGGTATCTCACACTCAGGTCGGGATACACCGTCAAACCTTTCTCAACCTTCCCACCAGAAATCTTCTCACGGAGGGATTCTATCTCAAGGTCGCCCCTCTGAGCCTCTAACACTCGAGTCACAAGTGTAGGTTGTGCAACAACAGAAAACAAGGCCGCAGCCTCAACGGATTCGCCCAGAAGCAAATCAAACTCACCAAGTGCACCTAACATCTCCCACTCTCGGATGGCTATACTAGCTATGTCACCAACAGGTTTCCTGCTAAGGGCGTCGGCCACCACATTGGCCTTTCCCGGATGATAATGCAATTCAAAGTCATAATCCTCTATGAACTCCATCCACCTCCTCTGCCTCAAGTTCAAGTCTTTCTGTGTGAACAGATATTTCAGACTCTTATGATCCGAGAATACCTCGAACCTCTCACCGTAAAGATAATGCCTCCAAATCTTCAAGGCAAATATCACAGCTGCTAACTCTAAATCATGCGTAGGGTAATTCTGCTCATGAATTTTCAACTGACGTGAACCATAGGCAACTACTTTCCCTTCTTGCATTAATACACAACCCAGACCCTCTCGTGAGGCGTCACAATAGACTGCATAACCCAACCCTCTCTCTGGAATAATCAATACTGGAGCGGTAGTCAGTCTAACTTTCAACTCCTGAAACGACTTTTCACAAGTCTCACTCCATACAAATTTAACTCCCTTCCGAGTCAGTCTAGTCAACGGTGATGCTAACCTGGAGAAGTCTTTCACAAACCGACGGTAATACCCAGCTAACCCCAGGAAACTGCGGATCTCAAACACACTCTTAGGCTGTGCCCAATCTTGCACTGCCTCTACCTTGGATGTATCAACAGACACCCCTTCACCGGATACCACATGGCCTAAGGATTTGACTTCTCTCAGCCAGAACTCACACTTTCCAAACTTAGCATAAAGCTGATGGGCTCTAAGTAAATCAAGCACCACCCTCAAGTGTTCCTCGTGCTCTTCCTCTGAAGGTGAATAGATAAGGATGTCGTCCACGAAGACGACTACAAAACGATCTAGAAATTCCCG
This sequence comes from Camellia sinensis, assembly GCF_055761805.1. Lineage (NCBI taxonomy): Eukaryota > Viridiplantae > Streptophyta > Magnoliopsida > Ericales > Theaceae > Camellia > Camellia sinensis. The sequence continues at coordinate 72,010,549 of NC_138972.1, forward strand.
GAATATCCGGTTCATCAAGTCCATAAAGACTGCCGGTGCATTGGTGAGCCCGAATGGCATTACCAAAAACTCATAATGGCCATACCGCGTACGGAATGCCGTCTTCGGAATATCCTCTTCCCTGACCCTCAACTGGTGGTAACCCGATCTCAAGTCTATCTTCGAGAAACAACGGGAACCTTTCAACTGATCGAACAGATCATCTATACGAGGCATAGGGTACTTATTCTTAACTGTAGCTCGATTCAATTTCCGATAATCTATACAAAGTCTCAAAGCACCACCTTTCTTTTTAACAAAGAGAGCCGGTGCCCCCCACGGTGAAACACTAGGACGTATAAAGCCCTTATCTAGCAACTCCTGGAGCTGAATCTTCAACTCAACTAACTCAGCTGGGGCAAAACGATAAGGTGCCATCGAAATCGGCGCCGTGCCGGGCACTAGGTCAATGGAGAACTCAATCTCCCTATGCGGTGGCAAATCAACAAGGTCCTCGGGAAAGACGTCCGAGTACTCACAAACCACCCTTGGCAACACAATCTGTGTTTCCTCATCCTCACTAATCGAAAGGTTAGCAAGTAGACCACTAAGCTCACTCCGTCCTCGTGTAACATACCCCGGTGGCAACACATCACCAACCCGGTCCCCCAGAAAATGAAAATATTCTCCGCTCACGGTACAACAAGTGACCCTCTGGCGGTAGCAATCAATAACTGCCCGGTATGACGATAACCAATCCATACCCAAAATAACATCAAAACCTCTCATAGGCATAACTACAAAAGAAAATGGAATTCTATGGTAATCAACCTCTATATCACAACTCCTAACACCGTGTTTCAAAATCAATTCACCCCCAAGAGGCGACACTACACAAATAGGAGATGCCAACTGTGCTAACTCCAACTCCAAAACAGATGCAAATGCAGCAGACACAAAGGAATGAGATGCACCCGTATCAATCAAAACATTAGCAACCGAGTTGCAAAACAAGAAAGTACCTCTCACAACAGATGGAGCCGGTACAAGATCCTGCGCGGTAACAGCATACACGCGCCCAGATGACCTCTGATCAACCTGCTCACCCCTAGGAGCATAAGATTGTTGCACCGACTGAGACGATGAAGCCCCCTGATTGGCCCTCGAGGCCTGACCCGACTGAGCTGGCTGTTGACCCTGAATCTGCCTCAACCCAGATGCACCAGGTGTGCCACCCAACTGCGGGCAATACCTCTTCATATGCCCTGGCTGACCACACTGATAACACGAGAGTGGCTGACCTCTACCCTGACTCTGGCTCTGAGATCGAGCCGAAGAAGATGCTGCTCTCTGAACTCCTCCCCTCTGAGGACAAACTGGAGACTTGTGGCCCAACTGGCCACACTTGAAACAGGTAATGTCTCCCTGACTGCCTTTCCCCGAACTAGCACTCGGTACAGGAAAAGTCGATCTCGAAAAGCTACCATGAGACTGCTGGGGATTAAAACCCTTCTGTCTCCTACCATCACTCTGACCATCCTGACTCCTCTTGGAGCCCTTCTGTCCTTCCTCCTCCTCCTGCATCATGATTTCCATGTGGGCTGCAGCATCAACCAAACGCCCATAATCCCGAATCATAGTTCCCCCAACTCTCAGCTTGAGGCCACGCCTCAACTTCTTCTCAAACTCAATACAGCGGCGTTCCTCAGACGCCACTAACTCAGGTGCAAACCTGGACAAGCTAGTAAATGCAGCCTCAAACTCGGCCACAGAAGAACTCGACTGCTTAAGCTGACAAAACAGATCTCGCAGCTTCTCCCTAACTGCCGGAGATAAAAACTTCTCCTGGAAAGCATTCACAAAAGCCTCCCACGTACCTCCTATACGCCCCTTAGTAAACTTCCACCACTGACCCGCATCCCCCTTCAACTGGAAAGATGCCAAGGTCACTTTCAACCCCTCGTCTTCGATGCCCAGCATCTCAAACGTCTTCGTTGTCTGTTCGAGCCATTCATCTGCCTTAAGCGGCTCTTTAGGATCACCCACAAATTCATCCGGATTGGACCGGAAGAACTCCCTCTTCAGAAAGGAAGGTCCTGCATCCGCAATACCAGCCTGAGCTTGATTCTCAGCTCTGAGAATGCCTACTGACTCCCTGAATGCCCCCGCTATCTCTCGAGCTAAAGCGCCCAAAGCCTGCTGGCCTACTGGCTCGGCCACATTGGCCTGGCCAATTCCCTCCTGAACTATCGGAATCTCCTCTGGCACAGGCACCTCCTGCCTACCCGGCCTACCACGCCTACCGCGTCCTCGTCCTCGTCCTCGTCCTGACATCCTAATAAAGGAAACAAAGACATTAGCACATTAATAAATGTGCCAAAACTAAACACTCGCGTCCTAATACAATGGACAACAATAATTCATTCCACGTAAGCACATAATCACATAAGCACCTACGAATTTCATTTCCGGATAATGATAGTCCCAATGCGTTACTATAGTTCCGGTTGGAAGCAGCAGTGATCAAGTGCCTTTCCAACAAGACTACTAGAAACTCAAGGGTCAAATCACCATCCTAGAAACTACATTCCATACCCACATAGTCACATAAACATGTTATCACGTAAGCATATAACATTACACTAAATCTCTATCAAACGAGACGAACCCATTGTGATACTAATCACTTCCCACGTACCCAAAGTATTCAAACCCGGTACGCTCTGATACCAAGTTGTAACGCCCTCAAAATAAACCCATAATAACCACAACATTAACATGCATTTATAAAAGAAACGAATCATTTGAGTTATTCTTATTGAAAGACATCACGTGTAACATCCTGCAACATCAAAATAAATGCCCTAAGGGCTTACATCTTTCCAAGCTAACACTTGGACACAAAAGGATGAGTACTAACTCATTTACAAGTTAAGCCCTAGGCTTGAATGTTTACATGAAATCTCAAAAAATAACAAAATAAAACATATAACTAAAGACAAATCTTCAAAATCCCAAACATCAAATCCTTCCAGGCTAAGTCCGTGGAGGTAGCTTATCACCTGAACCTGAAAATGATGTTCCCATAAAGGGTGAGCCACAGCCCAGTAGAAAAATACTAAACCAAATATAAGCATTGAATAAAGCTATAGCATTCAATAGATGGTTAACCAAGATAATCAATTTTATCATTAAACAGTCTCATGACACTAATGTCTAAGACACATTTCACCTTCCATTATTATCAACATGGCTCAGAACCTGGCCAAACTTACAACAGTGAATTATATATCATATTCACATTACTTCCAATATCAACAAAACAAATGAGACTCATGCTCATATCAAAACACTTCATACTTCTCATTTGATACACATTTTAGTGCTGCATCAATAATCATGTAAAAACACTTCAATATAATAAGCACACATAAAAATGGTGCTAATGGAGTCCATCCCCTATCTCCTCCCAAACAAAAATCCGGTTTAGAGGTCCATCCCCTATCTTCCCCTAAACCGTGGAGTACATCCCCTATCTCCTCCCACACAAAACAATATATGCAAATGCAATGCTCAATCAATACACGTATTTTCTGTATCAATGTAATAGTCAAAATTAATGACTTAACCAATGTGATTAGTTTCAGTTATTCCTAATCCACATGCAATGTCTACAACAAACACAGCTATCCTCCACCGATAGCCCAAAACAGTTATTTCTAGACTGGAAATAAATATATCAACAATTCAATAGGCGAGTGATTTTAATTATCCAACTACACCATTTAATCAATGAATTCCTTAATTTCATGCTTTTAACCAATTTTCCCAATTTTCCTTAAATTAATTGTACAAATTAATTTATTAATACAACTAGGGTTTTTCTCAAAATTACCAAAGTACTCCCAACATATCAAAATACCAAAACTTAGGACAAAACTTATAGAATGGAGTAGGAAATCCCTACCTTGAAGATCACAACTAAAATAGAGAAAATGGAGATGATGACCCAAAATCCAAAGTGCTCCAAATCCACTCTTTTTCAGATTAAAAGAAAGATCTCGTGAAGCTCTACCTTTCTTCCAAAGGAACTAGGGTAGAAGACCACCGGAAATAGATCAAATCTTGGAGAGAAGGTAAGAGTAGAGAGAGAGACTCTCAAGGGGCGGTTTTTAAAAGTTAAGAGATGAAAAGGTAGGTCAAAAAGTGATCAGAAAAGTGAAATCACGGACTGATGTAGTCGACTCTACGCTCGAGCGTAGAAAGCCCCGCTCGAGCGTAAGACACAGAATCATGCTCGAGCGTGAAGAAAGCCGCTCGAGCGTCGATTGCACCCTCACAGAAGTTTTGCAGGCGCTGCACCCGCTCGAGCGTCAAACTCCCCGCTCGAGCGGAGGAGCAAAAACAAGGGATCACGCTCGAGCGTAAAACTACCGCTCGAGCGAAAGAACTGCAGAGCAAAATACTGGGAGATGGAAAATCCCGCTCGAGCGTTAAAACTCCCGCTCGAGCGGAGAAGCAACAACGAAGGGCCCGCTCGAGCGTTAAAACCTCCGTTCGAGCGTGAAGGCCAAAATCTGGGCATCACCTATTGGCATCAACAATCAACCAACCTGTAACAGACCCGCCCAACACAACCTATAATTCAAATACTAAGAGATTAAAGGACAACAACAACCAATAAGTAATGACAGGATCCACGGAACCTAAGTCCGGATACAATAATCTAAAGAGAAAAGACCGGGGTCGCTATAAAATACCTTATGAATTGTGGCATGGAAGAGTATCATCCCACAAATACTTAAAAGTGTGAGGGTGTTTGGCTAAAGTGGCTATTCCTAGTCCTAAAAAGACTAAGATAGGTCCTAAGACCATTGATTGCATTTTCATTGGTTATGCCAAGAATAGTAGTGCATATCGGTTTTTGATTCATAAATCAGAACATTCCGAAATGCATGTAAATACTATTATTGAATCTCGGAATGCATCTTTCTTTGAACATGTGTTTCCAAAGAAGACTGGACAAGAGACTAGTACTAATAAAAGATCTTTTGATGCTATTACTAGTCAGGATCAAGAACATGATCAAGAACAAGAGTTAGATCAAAATGAGGAAGAGGAACTTAGGCGTAGTAAACGTGCTAGAACCTCAAAATCTTTTGGTCCAGATTTTCTAACATATTTGTTAGAAAATGAGCCTTTAACTTTTAAAGAGGCTATGTCCAGTCCTGAAGCTCCTTTATGGAAAGAAGCTGTCAACAGTGAAGTTGAATCCATCTTGCAAAATCATACTTGGGAATTAGTGGACTTGCCACCAGGTTGTAAACCTCTTAGGTACAAGTGGATTTTCAAAAGAAAAATTGAAAGCGGATGGATCAATAGATAAATACAAGGCAAGACTTGTAGTCAAAGGTTTTAGACAGAAAGAAGGTCTAGATTACTTTGACACATACTCACCGGTTACTAGAATCACATCCATTAGAATGCTAATTGCCATTACATCTCTATACAATCTAGAAATTCATCAAATGGATGTTAAAACTGCTTTCTTAAATGGTGAGTTAAATGAAGAAATTTACATGGAACAACCAGAAGGGTTTTCTGTTCCAGGGAAAGAAAAGAAAGTGTGTAAATTGGTTAAATCATTATATGGTTTAAAACAAGCGCCAAAGCAATGGCATGAGAAATTTGACAAGGCAATGATGTCAAATGGATTTAAAATTAATGAGTGTGACAAATGTGTTTACATTAAAAACACAGACAAAGGTTATGTTATTGTATGTCTTTATGTAGATGACATGCTCATCATTGGTAGTAATAATGATATGATTAAAACTACTAAGAAAATGTTGAATAAACATTTTGACATGAAGGACATGGGCATTGCTGATGTAATTCTTGGTATGAAAATTACCAAAATATCAGAAGGATATGGTTTGTCACAATCTCATTACATTGAGAAAATACTTGACAAATTCAGCAAAGATGATGATCATCTTGCCAAAACTCCTGTAGATGTTAATTTGTATCTTTCTAAGAATGTACAGGAAAGTATTTCTCAAATAGAGTATGCCCAAATTATTGGAAGCTTAATGTACTTGATGAACTGCACTCGCCCAGATATAGCTTATACAGTTAATAAATTAAGTAGATATACGAGTAACCCGGGAGTAGAACACTGGAAAGCAATTATAAGGGTTCTAAGATATCTTCGATTTACTCGTAACATTGGGCTTAACTATACTAGATATCCAGCAGTACTTGAAGGATACTGTGATGCAAATTGGATATCGGATACTAGAGACTCGAAGTCCACCAATGGGTATGTCTTTACTCTTGGTGGGGCGGCTGTATCTTGGAAATCTTCCAAACAGACTTGTATTGCTAGGTCTACTATAGAATCTGAATTCATAGCTTTAGACAAAGCAGGGGAAGAGGCAGAATGGCTTCGCCACTTCCTTGAAGATATTTCAATTTGGCTAAAACCGGTGCCTGCTATATGCATACATTGTGATAGTCAATCAGCTATAGGTAGAGCACAGAGTCATATGTATAACGGTAAGTCACGACACATTCGCCGTCGACATAACACCGTAAGACAACTACTCTCTAATGGAATTATTTCCATAGAATATGTTAAGTCTAAAGACAACATAGCGGATCCACTAACCAAAGGGTTAGCAAGAGAGTTAGTTGAGAATTCATCGAGGGGAATGGGACTTAAGCCTATGAAATAAGAGTTACCACAACGGCAACCCAACCTAGTTGACTGGAGATCCCAAGATCTAGGTTCAAAGGGACAACCGAGTTGTGATTGACTCAGAAGGATCACTGTGGAGTCCAACTCCTACCCATTTCTATGATGAAATAAGTGATGTCTGCAGCGAGTTAGGTTAAGTAATACTTTTAATGATTCTTATATCTAGGTAAACCTAGTGGAGTATGGCAGGATACTCTTCATAAGAATCACCTATGTGAGTGTGAACTGGGCTGGTTCTATAAGATTTGTGAAGGGCTATAAGTCTTTAGAACACTCATGAAAGACCAGGTTGTTCAAGGCCAAAATGAACACAAATAGTGAGAACTATACTGTGTCTGGGAATATACTGTGTGAGTTCTATTGTCTTGGTTTACACAAACGGCTGAACAGTTCAAGACATCATGTTCACTGTTTAGCTAGTAAATCCGATAGTGTCTCACAAGGGAAGGTTCGAAGCCAAAAGCTACCTATCCTTTGCAGAATATTACCAATTTCTGTACTCTCTGATTAGATCATGTTGCATTTTCTCTCTGTCAAATTCCATTCATGTGGGGGATTGTTAGAAAAATGGTTTTATATAGGCATATTTTTTAGCCCAATTTGGGTGGACCCCAAACGTCTTTTGGGGTGGGTCCGAAGAGGTGATGTGTTCCTTGCCGCGTGGCAAGTCACACGGTGAAGACGGAACGTCAAAACCATTTATGAGTGAATGGGAAGTTGACATCGTTTTCGAGTCTAACATTAATTTTTATTTGATAAAATTCTTTTGAATTTTTTCAATTAAAAAATTATTGTGGGAATTTAATTTAATTCTAAATTCAAATTTTGGATTCCTAAGTGGTTTCCTAACGTTTGTAATTGTGGGAATTTTATTTTAATTCTAAATTCAAATTTTTAGTTCCTAAATGATTTCCTAAAAATTGATTAAACTATTTAAATAGTTTAATAAAATTATTCCATTCAGTGAAAGATTTTATTTAATTAACTATTCTAATAGTTTAATTTAAAAGTTACAAACAGTTGTATAACTGTTACACCTTCGGTCCACTTTTCAATTGTTTGAAAGTGTGTTCAAACCAACAGACACTTTTCATTGTTTGAATTATAAGTGCATCTGTTCATTGGTACCTGTTCGGACAGGAGTATGGCCTATAAATACAAATCATTCCTGCAGGTTTTTTTTTTATCATTCGAAATTTAGTCTGCATGTTTGATATTGCTGTCTAGATTTTTTTTATATGCATTACTCTTCATTTTAGATTTAGAATAAATAAAAGAGAGTATAGAACACAAGGTTTGGTTCGCCGTACAATTTTGTTTGGTGTGCTACAACAATTTTGTGAAGATCATTGTATCCTGGGAGATAGACGCCACTCAACCGTAAGCACCGTAGCGGGGCGAATCTGTCTTAAGGACAGAGTGTCATACACTCGACTTGGTCTTAATTTTAATTCGGTTCGATAAATAAATCTGGTATGTTATTTATTTATTTTGTTTGAATTGATTTCAAGTTATTTTATTTACACAGAAGATTGTTCCAACAATTTTCTCTAAAAAATTCAACAATGACAAATGTAAATATACAGATATAATAAATAATTGGCATATTTTTGTATTTTTCGTGTTAGTAGGTTAATTATATTTTTAATGTTTAATGTATGAATCTTGTGTTATTTTGATTTCAAATATTCAAATTGTGCTAATTTGTCAACAAATATATAAAATACGTTTTAAAATGTTTCAATTTGATTATCTAACCAAATCATTAAAAGTCAATAGTGAATGTATAATTTTGAATATCAAAATGACACATGTCCCGTGTTTTAAAAATCAAAAGAGTAATTTATTAAACATATTTCTACTTAAATGACATATATCACTTATTTTTTAAGTTAACAGTATAACGTAAAAAATGAGTTTTCATATTTGGCATTAGATTTAACCATGTATATCTTAATAAAGTCTTCATATGATATGATATGAATATATTGTTCAAAAACCTCAGTATACTCATGTAAATTGTGTGTGAAATATAAAACAGAATCAAGCACAATGCACAAACCAAATTGATACTAATTTAATTGTTAATTATATAAACTAATTGCAAATTAAACAAATTACAACAACAAATGAATTTGGAAAAAAAAAAAAAAAAAGCAGGCTTACAAAACGCTTGCAGAAAGGGAGATGAATGACGAACTAGGTTGAGCGTTTGTAACGCCCTCAAAATAATAACAACAAACCCATCAGATAAGACATGCATTCCTTTCATTCATTAGAATTCCAAGACATAAGTATTACATGTTTAACCTCATAACAAAATGCCCTACGGGCTTACAGCTTTCCAAGTTAACACTTGGTTACAACAAAGGGTTCTAACTCGTTTACACATTAAGCCCTTGGCTTGAAATCACATGTAATACATCAAAGTAAAGCGACAAAACTATGCCCGCCACAAGCCTCCCAGCTATGTCCTTGGAGGTGGCATGCTTCCTGTACCTGAAAATGATATTCCCATATAGGGTGAGCCACAGCCCAGTAGAAATACACTAAACCAACCATGGACAATGACTAAAACATTAGCAATTGATAGTTGGTCACCACTGATTCAATCACATAAATTACATATTTATGTCAACGACTTACAAGTCCCAATTAATTTTCATTTTCCCTTTTTCAACAGATAAGCATGCTAGCTCTATCATCATTTCCACAGATATGTATAAAAACTATATCTCACATTCAGATAAGCATAAAAGCTATATCCACATTCTCAACAGATATGTATATCAACAATATCCACAGATAAGCATACAAGCTGTATCCACACTCTACAACAGATATGTATATCAACAATATCCACAGATAAGCATACAAGCTGTATCCACACTTCACAACAGATATGTATATCAACAATATCCACAGATAAGCATACAAGCTGTATCCACACTTCACTTCACAAAGATAAGCATATGAGCTCTATCTTCACTTCTCAGACAAGCATATGAGCTCTGTCCACGGAGTACATCCCCTATCTCCTCCAAATACCTATCCGGTTTAGAGGTCCATCCCCTATCTTCCCCTAAACCGCGGAGTACATCCCCTATCTCCTCCTCTACACATAACGTATATAAACACATTGGTTCTATATACAATCACACAATACAAACAATTAATGTATTCTAGCAACTGTCAAGTTCCATAACACATTCCATTGATTAGTTTCAGTTTGCCTAATCAACATACATTGTCTACAACAATCACGACTATCCTCCACCGATAGCTCAAAGCAGTTATTTCTAAAACAGAAAATAAATGCACAAATGGATATTCAATCAACATTTCATTTCCTCATTTCTCACCAATTAATTATCCCAATTAATTAAACAATGTAATTAGGTCATTTTCCATAATTACCATTTCAACCCTTAGGTCCCATTTTCATCAATGATTCAACAATCATTCCATTTTTCTATGCCAAACATGCATCTAGGTTTATTATGAATAAAACCCCAACTTTTGTAAAATTACACAAAAGCCCCAAACTTTCACAAAATTACCAAACCAAGCCCAACATCTCAAAATACCAAAATTTAAAGACAAAACCCATAGAGAGGAGTAGGATATCCCTACCTCAAATTCGGAGTTCCAAAGGAGAAGACGACAAAACCCAACGTGCTCCAAAACCCGAGATTTTCAGATTAAAATGAAGCCCTCGACGATCAACAACTTTTTTGTAAAGGCCAAATGTGAGTAAATCACTCCTACTAGATCAAAACCTAGAGAGAAGGTAGAGTCTAGAGTGAGAGGCTCAACAATGGTGATTTTGGAAAAGTAAGAGAGAGAAGAGAAAGTGAAAAAGTGATTTGAAAAGTCACAATTTCGGGACTTAAACCCAGTCTTCCGCTCGAGCTTAAAACACCCCGCTCGAGCGGCCACTCACAGACTTCCGCTCGAGCGGCCAACCTCCCGCTCGAGCGCAGAATGCACTCGCCCAGCACTTTTGCAGAACCAGGCCTCCGCTCGAGCTCCCAACCCTACGCTCGAGCTCACAACACTGCACAACAAGATACTGGAAGGATGTAATCTACGCTCGAGCGCCAACACCTCCGCTCGAGCGTACAGGCCAAAAATCTGGGCAACTAGTTTTGGTTTCTAAACTCAACCAACCTGTAACAAACCCGCTCAACACATCCCATAACTCAAAATACAAAGTAAAGAAAGGATGTAAACAAGATAATAAACAACTACCAACATCCACGGACACATGTCCGGATCACTATACAACAAGGGTAAATCCGGGATCGCTATAACCTTCCCCCCCTTAAAGAATTTCGTCCCCGAAATTAAGCACAAGTTTTCAAAATAAGTTTTCCTCCATTTTAAACAATGTTACATTTTAACATTCAACAATTCGACCCATTACCGGTCATCCCATCCCTTTAACAAGAGACATATCACAATATGTAAACAACATATGTACTTTCAACATGCATCAACATTATGCACTATCCTTCCAATTTCAACAATATATTTAACACATATAATGTCACTTTCAACTTCCATATGAGGCAAGTTCCAAAACATACTTCCACTAACCAAAACATTCTCAATGTTTCACAACTTAAGACATATATAAAAGCTCTTAAGTTCAACAAAATGTAAAATTCAAATACAAAATTACATATCAATAAACAAGTCCGGATATTTCTCACGGACTCCTAACTCACGTTCCCAAGTGGCTTCTTCCACTCCGTGATGTTTCCACAAGACTTTCACCAAAGGAATGGTCTTGCCACGCAGGACCTGATCCCGCCTATCCAAGACCCGAACCGGTCTCTCCTCATACGAGGCATCCTCATCTACCTCTAAATCAGTCCAATCCAACACATGTGATGGATCTGGCTCATACTTCCGAAGCATACTCACATGAAACACGTCATGCACTCCGGACAACTGCGGTGGTAAGGCCAATCGATAAGCAACCTCACCAATCCTCTCAAGGATCTCAAAAGGACCAATAAACCGAGGGGATAACTTCCCACTCTTCCCAAACCTCATCAGGCCTCGCCTAGGTGATATCTTCAGAAAGACATGATCACCTACCTCAAACGCCAAAGGCCTCCTCCTACGGTCGGCATAACTCTTTTGTCGACTCTGGGCTGTAACAAGCCTCTTACGGATAAGCTCAACTTTCTCCGTCGTCTCCCTAACCAACTCCGGACCCAACAAAGGTGCATCACCCACCTCGGCCCAACAAACTGGAGACCTACACGGTCGGCCATACAAGGCCTCAAACGGTGCCATACCGATGCTAGACTGAAAACTGTTGTTGTAGGCAAACTCTACCAATGGCAAGTGCCTCTCCCACGTCCCACTGAAATCCAGGACACAACCCCGAAGCATATCCTCGAGGATCTGAATAGTACGCTCGGACTGCCCGTCAGTTTGAGGATGATAAGCCGTACTAAAGGTCAACTTAGTGCCCAAGGCACTCTGCAAACTCTGCCACAACCTGGCAGTAAAACGAGGATCTCTATCTGAGACGATCGTCACTGGGACCCCGTGCAATCTCACTACGTCCCGAATATACAAGTCGGCAAGATGATCTACCGAATCTCTCACGCGCATAGGAATAAAGTGCGCCGACTTAGTCAACCGGTCTACAACCACCCAAATAGCATCACTACCCCGCTGAGTCCTCGGAAGACCTACAACGAAGTCCATAGTGACATGCTCCCACTTCCACTCGGCAATAGGCAAGGGTTGCAACAAACCCGCTGGCCTCTGATGCTCGGCCTTCACTTGCTGGCAAGTAAGGCACTTCGATACGAAAACAGCCACATCTCTTTTCATTCCCCGCCACCAAAACTGGCGACCCAAATCCTGATACATCTTAGTACCTCCCGGATGCACCGCAAGGCGCGAATGATGAAACTCTCGAAGTACTTCCTCTCGGCAAGACTCCGGTACAAACAAACGGTCTCGGTATCTCACACTCAGGTCGGGATACACCGTCAAACCCTTCTCAACTTTCCCACTTGAGATCTTCTCTCGGAGGGATTCTACCTCAAGGTCACCTCTCTGTGCCTCTAACACTCTAATCACAAGCGTAGGCTGCGCAACAACAGATAACAAGGCCGCAGCCTCGACAGATTCGCCCAGTAGCAAATCAAACTCGCCAAGTGCTCCCAACATCACCCATTCCCGGATGGCTATACTAGCAACATCACTAATGGTCTTCCTACTAAGGGCATCGGCCACAACATTGGCCTTTCCCGGATGATAATGTAACTCAAAATCATAATCCTCGATGAACTCCATCCATCTCCTCTGCCTCAGATTCAAGTCTCTCTGTGTAAACAGATACTTCAAACTCTTATGATCCGAGAATACCTCGAACCTCTCACCATAAAGGTAGTGCCTCCAGATTTTCAAGGCAAAGATTACAGCTGCTAACTCTAGGTCATGTGTGGGGTAATTCTTCTCGTGTATTTTCAACTGACGTGAGCCATAAGCTACCACTTTCCCCTCTTGCATCAACACACAACCCAAACCCTCTCGTGAGGCATCACAATAAACCGCATAACCCAACCCTCTCTCCGGAATAATCAACACCGGAGCGGTGGTCAATCTAACTTTCAGTTCTTGAAACGACTTTTCACAAGTCTCACTCCACACAAACTTGACTCCTTTCCGAGTCAGTCTAGTCAACGGTGACGCTAACCTGGAGAAATCTTTCACAAACCGACGGTAATACCCAGCTAATCCCAGAAAACTGCGGATCTCAAACACACTCTTAGGCTGTGCCCAATCTTGCACTGCCTCAACCTTGGATGTATCAACAGACACCCCTTCCCCGGATACCACGTGGCCTAAGAATTTGACTTCCCCCAGCCAGAACTCACACTTCCCGAACTTGGCATACAGCCTATGAGCTCTAAGCAACTCAAGCACCACTCTCAAGTGTGCCTCATGCTCCTCCTCAGAAGACGAATATATAAGGATATCGTCCACAAAAACAACCACAAAGCGGTCTAAGAACTCCCGGAAAATCCGGTTCATCAAGTCCATAAAGACTGCCGGTGCATTGGTAAGCCCAAATGGCATCACCAGAAACTCATAATGGCCATACCGCGTACGGAATGCCGTCTTCGGAATATCTTCCTCCCTGACCCTCAACTGATGGTAACCCGATCTCAAGTCTATCTTAGAGAAACAACGGGAACCCTTCAACTGGTCAAACAAATCATCTATACGGGGCATAGGGTACTTATTCTTAACCGTAGCCCGATTCAACTTCCGGTAGTCTATACACAATCTCAAGGCACCATCTTTCTTTTTAACAAAGAGTGCCGGTGCTCCCCACGGTGAAACACTAGGGCGAACAAAGCCCTTATCTAGCAATTCCTGGAGCTGAACTTTCAACTCAACCAACTCTGCTGGAGCAAAACGGTAAGGTGCCATAGAAATCGGCGCCGTACCAGGCACTAAATCAATAGAGAACTCTATCTCTCGGTGAGGTGGCAAACTAACAAGATCTTCGGGAAAGACATCCGAATACTCACAAACCACCCTCGGTAATACAACCTGGGTCTCACCACTCTCACCACTCTCAAAGCTGGCAAGTAGACTATTAAGCTCACTTCGCCCTCGCGAGTCATACCCCGGTGGCAAAACACTACCAACCCGGTCCCCCAAGAAATGGAACCACTCCCCGCTCAAGGTACATAATGTAACCCTCTGGCGGTAGCAATCAATAACAGCCCGGTATGACGATAACCAGTCCATACCCAAAATAACATCAAAACCCTTCATGGGCATGACAACAAACGGAAAAGGAAGCCTATAGTCGGCGACCTCTATATCACATCCTCTAACACCCTGTTTCAGAATCAACTCACCGCCCAAAGGCGATACCACACAAATAGGAGATGCTAACTGTGCTAACTCCAATTCCAAAACAGATGCAAATGCAGCAGATACAAAAGAATGAGATGCACCCGTGTCTTTCAACACATTAGCAACCGAGTTGCAAAACAGAAAAGTACCTCTCACTACTGATGGAGCTGGTACTAAATCCTGCGCGGTAACAGCATACACGCGCCCCGTAGGCCCCTGGTCTACCTGCTCACCTCTCGGAGCAAAAGACTGCTGCACAGACTGGGATGACGAAGCTCCCGGATTGGCCCTCGAGGCCTGCACAGACTGAGCTGGCTGAAAACCCTGCGTCTGCCTAGAACCAGACGCTCCCGAAGTGGCACTCAACTGTGGGCAAAACCTCTTCATGTGCCCAGGTTGTCCACACTGATAACAAATCAAGAGCTGCCCCCTGCCCAAACTCTGACTCTGCGGTCTAGCTGAAGAAGAAGCAGCTTTCTGACCCCCACCCTTCTGCGGGCAAACAGAAACCTTGTGACCCAGCTGGCCACACTTGTAACAAGTGAATTCTCCCTGACTGCCTCTCCCCGAGCCTACACTAGGCACTGGAAAGGTCGATCTAGAGACTGCACCCTGAGACTGCTGAGGGTTAGAACCCCTCTGCCTCCTGCCATCACTCTGACTATCCTGGCTCCTCTTGGAGCCTCTCTGACCCTCATCCTCCTCCTGCATCATAAGCTCCATATGAGCTGCAGCATCCACTAGGTGTCTATAGTCTCGAATATAAGACCCACCAACTCTCAACTTGAGGCCCCGCCTCAACTTCCGCTCAAACTCATAGCAACGGCGTTCCTCAGACGCCACCAGTTCAGGTGCAAACCTAGACAGACTGGTAAAAGTAGCCTCAAACTCGGCCACTGACAAGCCCTGCTGATTAAGCCGGCTAAACTGATCCCTCAGCTTCTCCCTAGCTACTGCAGACAAAAACCTCTCCTGAAAAGCATTTATGAACGCCTCCCAAGTACCACCAACACGAGCTTTCTCGTACTTCCACCATTGACCAGCATCTCCCTTCAGTTGAAAGGATGCCAAGGTCACTTTCAGTGCTCCGTCCTCGATGCCAAGCATCTCAAACGTCTTCGTTGTCTGTTCGAGCCATTCATCTGCCTTAAGCGGCTCTTTAGGATCCCCGATAAACTCATCCGGATTACACCGAAAGAACTCCCTCTTCAAGAAGGAAGGCCCTGTCTCAGCTGCCTGATTCCCAGCTCTAAGAATACCTAAAGCTCCTGCTATCTCTCTGGCCAAGGCACCCATAGCCTGCTGACCCACTGGCTCGGCCACATTGGCCTGCCCAACTCCCTCCTGCACTACCGGGATCTCACCCTGTAACGGTACTTCCTGCCTCGCAGGTCTACCACGCCTAGCACCTCTTCCTCGTCCTGACATCCTAATAAAGGCAACACAGAACGTTAGCACATTCATAGGTGTGCCGAAACTAAACACTCACGTCCTAATGCATGGACAAGTGTAATTCACTCCACATAAGCACATAAACACATAAGCACTTACGAACTTCATTTCCGGATAATGATAGTCCCAAGACGTTACTAGAGTTCCGGTTAGAAACAGCGTTGATCAAGTGCTTTTCCAACAAGACTCCCAGAAACTCAAGGATCCAATCAATATCCTAGAAATTAAATCCCATACCCACATAGTCACATAAACATGTTATCAATTAAGCACATAGCATATGATACTACATCTAAGTCTCTACCAAGCGAGACAAACCCATTGTGATACTAATCACTTCCCACGTACCCAAAGTATTCGAACCCGGTACGCTCTGATACCAAGTTGTAACGCCCTCAAAATAATAACAACAAACCCATCAGATAAGACATGCATTCCTTTCATTCATTAGAATTCCAAGACATAAGTATTACATGTTTAACCTCATAACAAAATGCCCTACGGGCTTACAGCTTTCCAAGTTAACACTTGGTTACAACAAAGGGTTCTAACTCGTTTACACATTAAGCCCTTGGCTTGAAATCACATGTAATACATCAAAGTAAAGCGACAAAACTATGCCCGCCACAAGCCTCCCAGCTATGTCCTTGGAGGTGGCATGCTTCCTGTACCTGAAAATGATATTCCCATATAGGGTGAGCCACAGCCCAGTAGAAATACACTAAACCAACCATGGACAATGACTAAAACATTAGCAATTGATAGTTGGTCACCACTGATTCAATCACATAAATTACATATTTATGTCAACGACTTACAAGTCCCAATTAATTTTCATTTTCCCTTTTTCAACAGATAAGCATGCTAGCTCTATCATCATTTCCACAGATATGTATAAAAACTATATCTCACATTCAGATAAGCATAAAAGCTATATCCACATTCTCAACAGATATGTATATCAACAATATCCACAGATAAGCATACAAGCTGTATCCACACTCTACAACAGATATGTATATCAACAATATCCACAGATAAGCATACAAGCTGTATCCACACTTCACAACAGATATGTATATCAACAATATCCACAGATAAGCATACAAGCTGTATCCACACTTCACTTCACAAAGATAAGCATATGAGCTCTATCTTCACTTCTCAGACAAGCATATGAGCTCTGTCCACGGAGTACATCCCCTATCTCCTCCAAATACCTATCCGGTTTAGAGGTCCATCCCCTATCTTCCCCTAAACCGCGGAGTACATCCCCTATCTCCTCCTCTACACATAACGTATATAAACACATTGGTTCTATATACAATCACACAATACAAACAATTAATGTATTCTAGCAACTGTCAAGTTCCATAACACATTCCATTGATTAGTTTCAGTTTGCCTAATCAACATACATTGTCTACAACAATCACGACTATCCTCCACCGATAGCTCAAAGCAGTTATTTCTAAAACAGAAAATAAATGCACAAATGGATATTCAATCAACATTTCATTTCCTCATTTCTCACCAATTAATTATCCCAATTAATTAAACAATGTAATTAGGTCATTTTCCATAATTACCATTTCAACCCTTAGGTCCCATTTTCATCAATGATTCAACAATCATTCCATTTTTCTATGCCAAACATGCATCTAGGTTTATTATGAATAAAACCCCAACTTTTGTAAAATTACACAAAAGCCCCAAACTTTCACAAAATTACCAAACCAAGCCCAACATCTCAAAATACCAAAATTTAAAGACAAAACCCATAGAGAGGAGTAGGATATCCCTACCTCAAATTCGGAGTTCCAAAGGAGAAGACGACAAAACCCAACGTGCTCCAAAACCCGAGATTTTCAGATTAAAATGAAGCCCTCGACGATCAACAACTTTTTTGTAAAGGCCAAATGTGAGTAAATCACTCCTACTAGATCAAAACCTAGAGAGAAGGTAGAGTCTAGAGTGAGAGGCTCAACAATGGTGATTTTGGAAAAGTAAGAGAGAGAAGAGAAAGTGAAAAAGTGATTTGAAAAGTCACAATTTCGGGACTTAAACCCAGTCTTCCGCTCGAGCTTAAAACACCCCGCTCGAGCGGCCACTCACAGACTTCCGCTCGAGCGGCCAACCTCCCGCTCGAGCGCAGAATGCACTCGCCCAGCACTTTTGCAGAACCAGGCCTCCGCTCGAGCTCCCAACCCTACGCTCGAGCTCACAACACTGCACAACAAGATACTGGAAGGATGTAATCTACGCTCGAGCGCCAACACCTCCGCTCGAGCGTACAGGCCAAAAATCTGGGCAACTAGTTTTGGTTTCTAAACTCAACCAACCTGTAACAAACCCGCTCAACACATCCCATAACTCAAAATACAAAGTAAAGAAAGGATGTAAACAAGATAATAAACAACTACCAACATCCACGGACACATGTCCGGATCACTATACAACAAGGGTAAATCCGGGATCGCTATAGCGTTTCATACTCTCTTTTTAAGACAAAATCCTCATTCTCACGATACTTCAGAATACTAGCCATCTATCTCCAAGAGAAATTCTATTTTCATGCACCCTTTCATCTTTGTGCACACACTTAATGAAACAAAATTTTAATGACAATTTTATTATGAAGCAAAATGACCATAATGAATATCAAAACACTATGAAACCTAAAGCTTTGTTTGGCATTGGCTAATATAGCCAACTTTTTTGTGTTAGGACTTTTTTAGCCTGGCTTGGTTTGGATTTTTTGGCATGTTTGATTTTTGTAAGAGAAAAAGTATAATGATTATAGGTTGGATGTGATATTTTGTCTTATTAACTTATTTAGCCTATTTTGTCATTTTGTACTTTTTTAGCCCCAAAATGATAGCCAAACTAGGGCTAAGTTTCCTCTCTACACATCTTTTAAAAACAATAATTATGAGTTCACATCTTTTGAGGAAAAAAAAATTTAAAACTTCCTCTATTGTTCTTCTTTATTTGCTACACACTCTATTATCCTCTTGCTTGCTTGGGTAATACTCTAATATTACTTTACTCTCTAGGTTCTTAGTACTCAAAAAAGTGTGCAGCTTATTTGGTTTTGGTTTCCAGAAAACTGAAACTAAACACACTGATTTGGATTCAATCTTCTGGAAATTGAATTTTTTATTTTTCGTGTTTCATTTTTTTATTTTTATTGAATTTTTTTAAAGTTTAAGCAATTTTTTAATTTTTTTAGATGCATATTATTTAGATGTATCTAAAAAGTAAAATATTTATAAAAAAATATATTTTAAAAAATAATAAATACACAAGAATATGCAAAATATGTTGAATTTATATATATATATATATTTTATATTTTTGGTATTTAGTGAATTTTTTAATTTTTTTTTTACAAATATTATACTTTTTAAGTGTATTTATATTAGGTATGTCTATAAATTTTAAAAAAAAATGCTTAAAATGTTAAAAAATTCAATGAAAACAAAAAAAAAAAAAACGAAAAACAAAGTTTCAATCTTCTGAAAGGTAAATTCAAAAAACTCAAACCAAACAAGTTGAATACTCTTTAATTTTTTTTCATAAATGATCTATACCCCAAAAAAACCAAAGTTCCGAAAAAGATTTTCAGCCCGTACTTTCTGCTTTTCTCTTTTTGTTTGCAAACTAGAAATCTCTTCTTGTTCAGGCTTATCTCACCTTCTATCATCATCATTACAAAAAGGTTCATACAAGAATTAATGCAAAAAAAAAACAAAAAAGAAGCAAAAAACGATGACAAAATAATAGAGCATCTTGGGTAATACTCCATTGTTCTTGCTTGCTTGGGTATGTTGGTGTGTTTACCGTGGTTAGGTGTTTCATAGTGGGTGGAAACCTATTTAGGTGATGTGTTTATAAGATTTGAGTTAGGACTATAATTGGAATATGTGATGTGTGGAATGAGAATAATAATACCTAACCAAATTCATAAATGTGTGCATTGAGATATAATGTGCACAAAGATGAACACGCGTGTGGAAATAGAATTACTCTATCTCCAGAGATGAAATGTGTTCGCAATCAAGTCACAATATAACGAGAAGATTGTCGACAAACCACAATTATGTATGTACTTACTCATTGGAAAATGAAACTGTAAGGTATGTAGAGTATGAAGTAGAGGAAGAGAAAGGAAGCGAATGAATAGTGACAATTTGTCGATACATAAAATGGCTAGAGGGATTGCTAACATATGGGCAATAAACATTTGTTTGGACGGGCTGAAAGTGGTTCTAAATGATTGTGATCAAAAAATTTCAAAGAGAAGTCGAAAAAATTATGTTTTGTGAGAGCGGGGAAATTGAAGACATTAAATTCAAAATTCCAACTCAAATTGCAAAGGCGAGAAAAGCACGAAGAAGTTTAGGCCTGAAATTCTCGGGTAAAATACATGATTCTTGGAAGACAAGAAAAGTATGATGAAGAAAGGTGCAAATCCTGGTCCAGGAGGCTTGGGACTTGAAAGGTTCAATGAACCCAAAAACCAAACGTGGTCGAAACACAAAAGTTTAAATGACCTCCAAAATCCATGCACTTAGCTTCACAATATTCTATGAATCTAGACGTCACAACGTAAAGTGGGTTCCAGAGCAATATGAAGTCTTGGAGCCATTCCCATAATGACGCGTAGAATGGTAAGTTGCGATTGAAGTCAGTGACCCTCTCTTGAAGATGTGAAACTTGCCGCCTATACCCAAAGCCTAGATGGCAAGACTTGGGGGGTCTTCCGAGACTTAGCAAATCTTGTGGCAATATGTTTTTTAAAACTACCCCTGATCCTATTTTGAGATGTTGGGAATTGTTGGATTGGTGACTAAAGACAAAGTATTGCCGATGTAATTCATAATGCTCTTGAACGGTCTATTATCCTCGACGGATTATTTGAGGGAAAGGCACAAAGTCCTCAAGGTTTACAATTACCTTGACTTGATAGTTAGAAAGAATCTTTTCCCTACGTGTTCCCTTGGACACATGGCATCACTACAATCGATTGCTTAAGCCATAAGCCAATCTTGGAGGTGTATAAATACGTACCACTCATCAAAACTCCACGAAAAAAGAAATCACTTCATATCTCTTTCTTAGAGACTCACTTATAGGATCTTGAAGAGCTTTGGAAAAGTGAGAGCTCTTGAAGTCATTTATCTAATCATTTAAAACTTAATTATTTGATTTATTTAATATAAACCATTAATATATTTTTGCTAAGTAAAATCGATGAAAGAAAGGGCATTAGGTCCATAAATCCAATTTTGATTTTTTTTTTTTTTTTTCTGGTCCAAAGGCCTACACTCTAAAATACTTTGTTCATAAGGACAAGATTCTGAAAAATGACTAAACTACCTAGGTATATATATATGGTATACACATGAACCAAACCTAGCCCCCTATCTCTCTCTTCTCTCCTACGGTCGACTATCATGTCTCTTTCCTGCGATCATCATTGTTGCCTTATCGTTGTCGCCTTATCACCATTCTTCACTTCCTCATTTTTTCTATTCAACGCGCTGCAACCGTTGTCGATCTCCTCCTCTGTGGCTTCGGAGACACCACCGTAGTGCCGCCCGGTGTCGGCTAATGATCTTTTTTTCTTTTCTTTCTCTTTGTGATGACAACGACGACTTAGATTTGGCCCTCCTTCGCGACATCGGACTTCGTTGCTTCAGATCTGGAGTCGTCAAAGCTTTGGTGGGCCTTTATTCGCAAGTCCACTTCGGTTTTACCTCGCAAGTGAACCCCTCCTAGTTGGCTTAAGATCTCAGTGGATCGATTAGCAATACTTCAATCAACAGCTTTGATCTTTTTGCCGATTCGCCTCTTCTCATGTCTCTGTCCGTGCCGTATCTTACTCGGACGAACTTGTCAAAACTGCCATGAGTTCTATATATAGACACACATAATATGCATCAATGAGCTAAATTTTTTGTATTTTATTTTTGTTTATTTATTTATTTTGTGTTTTAATTATTGAAAGTTGTGAAAGTCACTGATTGATCATATTTCTACTAGAATTTCTTGTGATCATATCGGTTGAATAGAGCATCTGCATGTGTTGCAAAGAAAGACATGACTCCATCACAGATCGGAGTTATTCTTCGTGGCTCTAACGGTATTCCTCAGGTCAAGAAACTACAAACAGATAGATATTGAGAGAGAGAGAGAGAGAGAGAGAGAGAGAGAGAGAGAGATATGTGCAGATATTGCAACAGATTAAAACCAAAAAAAAAAAACACATAAGACCTCTCTCTCTCCTCTCTTTCAGAATTATTATTATTATTTTTTACTACATTTGAAGTCAGTATTAGATCTGTTGTTGATAAAGATGATGATGATATTTTTTTTTTCCTTTTTTCTCTTCTCTATTTTCTATTGTTGATAGTCGATTGTTGGTTGTTGTTGTTGTTGTTGTTGATGATGATGATGATGATGAAACATATTACAATAGATAGGATGAGAGAGTAAAAGATTCCAACAGATAATGGATTCATGAATAGATATTTTTAACAGGTAAAAAAAATTAAATAGATAATTATTTTGAATAGTGGATTGATCTATTCAAAATGAGAATGAACAGATAAGTTAAAAATAAGAATTTCAATAGATAGAGAAAGAGAGAAAAGAGAGGTGTATAAATTGAACAGAAAGGAAAAAAATTGAATAGATAGTCAAAAAAATCGAATAGTTACGGAAAAAATTGAACAAATAAGGGAAAAAATTTGAACAGATAAAAAATAATTTAAACAAATAGATATAAATTTGAACAAATAGTAAAAAAAAAGTCAATAGATAAAAAAAGTTAACAGATAAATTAAGGGGTAAAATTGGAAACAAAATGTCATTCAAAACAATAAAAAGGATTTCTCACCAAATTATTTCACAAATGATAAACCTCTCACCAACAAAAAATATGCACCAGACCTAATGCCTTAAACACTCTCCCAATTGGATTTATTACCAATTTTCTTTGAAAAAATAGTATTTTAGCCATTAAAGTAAATGTTAGTGTACATAAAATATCTAAAATATAATTTTTGAATTTAATGGCTAAAATATAATTTTTTTTCCTATCATACTGAAAATAGACAAATAATTTAAATTGAGAATAAATAAGAAAAATTAGAACTTAAATTGACAAAATAAAAAATTTAAGATGTATTTTGTTATAGACTTTTATTAATTTTTATAATTTTGTTTAATAAAGTCTTCTTTTTTTTTCAAAAACTTCAACCAGATATATTGATTATTATTTGACAAAGACCTCGTTTAGGAATTAAGTTGTTTTAGTTATTTTATGATTATTTTATCCTGACTAAAAAGTTGTGTTTGAGAAGTTGGTTGTTCTATTTTTTTTTTAATTATTTTTTTTGTAGTTGATTTGATGGTTGTGAGAGAAAAAATGAAATGATTATGGTTTGAATGTGACATTTTGTCTTGTTGGCTATTTTAGTATATTTTGCTTTTATTGATTATTTTAGCTTTTAACCTATTTCCCCAAACACTTCCAAAATTAGTAATGCTACGTACACAGAGGGCCAAACACAGAACTAAACATATAAATTGTTCATCCGGCCAGACGACCGGGTGGTCAATCGGCCAGAGTTTGTCAACTGCGGCTATTATCTTGTTAACCGCAATTGTCATCTTGTTGACCACGACCAGAGTTTGTTGACCGTGACTATCATTTTGTCAACCGCGACTGTTATCTTGTCGACCACAATTGTCATTTTGTCGACCGCGACTATCATCTTGTTAGCCGCGACTGTTATCTTGTCGACCGTAACTATCATCTTCTCATCTAGTCAACCACTAGGTCATTCGGATAAACAATTTTTGTGTTTGATTCTGCATTTGGTCCTCTTCGTTTGTAGCATCATTGCCCCCAAAATAGGATATGGGGTTGCTATTGCGCCCTTGACACAACAGTAACTGTTGTGCCTCAATTTGAGACTTATTGTAGACTTATTTTTATGATTCGAACCGTTCATTTTGTAGAGTTTATCAAGTACTTTATACATATCAAAAATTATATTGATCGGATAGCAGTCAGAGCCGGCTCTAGGATTTAGGGGGTAAGGTGAATTTCGGAAATGGGGGCCCCTCTTACATTAAAAAAAATTCATGAATAAAACGATAAAGCATAACTTTGTTATTTGTTTGTAGCCATAAAAAAATTTACTTGCATATATAATCATTAAAATTATAAACAAAACAATTTAATGAACAAAATTAGGGCCAAAAAAATTAGGAAAAAATTATTCAATTAAAACTAATAAAGACCTAGGTAAAAAAATTAGGGCAAAATTATTTATTCCACTAAAATCTAATAGATAAAGAAGGTTAAAAAAAAAATTAGGGCCTATATATTTTATGTATTGTTCTTCTTGGGCCCAAACACTTTTTTTTTTTAATATATATTTTCATTTTAATAAATATGGACCAAACTACACTTATAAATAAATATGGATTAAACTATACATGGATCTAATAAAATATTTTGAGACCCTTTAATTTGATCCTTAAAAAATAAAAAAAAAATTGGGCCTATAACATTTTACTAAATTTGGGGGCCCTATTTTTGGGTCAAAAATTTGGGGCCTAAGGCACAGGCCTTACCGGCCTTATGCCAGGGCCGGCCCGAATAGCGGTAATTACATGATCAGATTCATATTTTTGATACTATTTTAAAAGGAAAACAAAAAATATATTTTTTTATGATAAATGTAATCCGATCACATAGTTAATGATATCTAATTAATATTATTTTTTAACATGTTTAAAATACTCAACGAATCTTACGAATGAACGATTTAAATTATAAAAATAAATTATAATAAATTTCAAATTAAAACACAACAATTATGTGGGTGTTTGGAAAGTGAGTTTTTTCGTAGGTTTTTCATTTGTAGGATATTATTGGAGAAGTTTTTTTTTGTGTTTGAGAAGATAGTTGGGTTTTTTTATAGTTGGATGTAATGTTTGTGAGATAAAAAGTGAAATAATTATGAAGTTCGATATGATATTTTGTTTGAATTGACTTTTTTTTTTTTGATTTTACAACCAATTTGTCTTTTAATGAAAAAAAACAAAAAACAAAAAAAAACCAAAAACCAAACTTCCCAAACACCCCCTATTACTGTGCCCTCAGATCAACATAACCAGTGTAAAGGCTCAAATTTCAGCATTCGGATCCTCTAATCAATTGGCGCAATTATGTAGAGTTAGGAGAGCGGCAATGAATTGCCGCCTCGAGGGCCGAGAGAGAGAGACTTTCCTAAAAATCCAATTTCGATTCATCTCTGTTCCGTAAAAAAACCAAAAAAATTAAAAACCAAAATCATCAAAAAGGCCCACCCAAACCCAAAGCGCGCGTGGCGCGTTCTTTCTTCTCCTTGGAGCGATGAGCTCTTCTGTAG
This sequence comes from Camellia sinensis, assembly GCF_055761805.1. Classification (NCBI taxonomy): domain Eukaryota; kingdom Viridiplantae; phylum Streptophyta; class Magnoliopsida; order Ericales; family Theaceae; genus Camellia; species Camellia sinensis. Next base: position 72,036,094 of record NC_138972.1, read on the forward strand.
CTCCTCCTCTTCTTATTTTTTGAATTGATTTTGTAGAGATTTTAGGGTTATGTTGTGAAGTTTTTGTTTAATTGATTTGGTGTAGAGATTTAATCAATCGCGATCTTCAAGCTGTAGGATATAGGAGATTCATTTTTTATTTTTTATTTTTGGTATGCTAATAGTTCAATTTGTAATTTGTGAGTGCATTTGCAATATGGGTTCTATATATAATTATTATTGATTTTTGAATAAAGATCCTTCTTGAATTCCTCTCAATAATTTTACGTTGTTTTTCTCATACACACTTACGCTGGAGATAAGCGTCTTCTAACCATTGTAAGACTATAATGCCTGACTTGATGAATGATATTGTAGGCTATGTAACTGCTAGGTTAGGGTCACACATTAGAGTCTTTAAGGAATTGGGCAAGTATCACAATTATCACCCACAATATATATATATATATATATATTTTTTTTTTGATAAATACAAGGGTTAAATTCATTTTACCCCATGTGGTTAGGGCTTGGAGATCTCCCTATGATTCAAATATAGTCAGAAAACCCCATGTGGTTTTGGCCTAAAGTGTTACCGTTAGTTTTCCAATCCAAACTAATGGAAGGTGCATTACACACACCATTTTTTAGAGGAAGTTTGGTTTTTTGAAAAATTAAGGTGAAATTAAGACAACAAAAAAACAAATTTACCTCCATTTTCTCCAAATTTAAAATTAGATTAATATGTTAATTAAATTAAATAAATTAAAATATTATTAAGAATTGATCTAAAATATAAAATATAATGAAGAATTGATTTAAAATATAATTAAATAAAATATAAAATAAATAATAAATAAGAATTGAACTAAAATATAATTAAATTAACATGTTAGGAATTATAATAAATAATTAAATATTTAGGATTAATTATGATATAAAATATAATTAAATTAAAATTAGAATAACAAGTTAAGAATTACAATAAATAATCAAGAATTTATAATTAATTGTGATTTAATTAAATTAATGTTAGATATTATAAATTATGTGTATTAGAGCGAAGAGAGAGAAAATGACAAAAAAATATAGGGTTGAGGGTATTATAGTCATTTTACATTTATAGTTAACAGTGTTAACGGTTGCACTTTAATTCAAAATCATATGGGGGCTTTCTGGCTATATTTGAAATTAGAATAACAAGTTAAGAATTATAATAAATAATCAAGAATTTATAATTAATTGTGATTTAATTAAATTAATGTTAGATATTATAAATTATGTGTACTAGAGCGGAGAGAGAGAAAATGACAAAAAAATATAGGGTTTGAGGGTATTATAGTCATTTTACATTTATAGTTAACAGTGTTAACGGTTGCACTTTAATTCAAAATCATATGGGGGCTTTCTGGCTATATTTGAAATTAGAATAACAAGTTAAGAATTATAATAAATAATCAAGAATTTATAATTAATTGTGATTTAATTAAATTAATGTTAGATATTATAAATTACGTGTATTAGAGCGGAAAGAGAGAAAATGACAAAAAAATATAGGGTTTGAGGGTATTATAGTCATTTTACATTTATAGTTAATAGTGTTAACGGTTGCACTTTAATTCAAAATCATATGGGGGCTTTCTGGCTATATTTGAAATTAGAATAACAAGTTAAGAATTATAATAAATAATCAAGAATTTATAATTAATTGTGATTTAATTAAATTAATGTTAGATATTATGAATTATGTGTATTAGAGCGGAGAGAGAGAAAATGACAAAAAAATATAGGGTTTGAGGGTATTATAGTCATTTTACATTTATAGTTAACAGTGTTAACAGAAGCACTTTAATTCAAAACCATATGGGGGCTTTCTGGCTATATTTGAACAATAAGGGGGTCAAGTGCTCTCGCCTCAAACCACAAGGAGGTAAAATGAATTTAACCCTAAATACAATACAGCGCTATAGGGGCCACATGGCAGGGATAGAGAAAGAAGGAGGATCAAGGATGAAAGGGAGTCTGTAGGATCTTTAAAGAGGAAGAGATAGCCATTCAATAGAAGAAGAAGAGTGAGGGGAAGAACCTCAAGAAGAAAAGGAAGGAAAAGTAAAACAGATTCATAAAAATGAAATGTCTAGAAACAATCTGTTTATTAGTAGATAAGTCAATGCTAGGATATATATATTCTTAAGCCATCAACTTTTTCTCTGTGGTAAGTTGAGTACGCAGAAGTCTCTAATCTTCTTCTTTCTAGGGTTCTTTGTATTTACCTCACGTGAATTCTAAAGGGATGGAATCGAGAAATGCATGGTAAATGTACCTAATGTTAACCCCAAGGGTTTGGCCTAGTGGGTACAGCTTGGGGGTGTGCTACCTTCAAGATCTTGAGTTCAACTTCCATTAAGTGCTATCAACTCCTTGGGGCCATGCCTGTGGGTTCTGCTCAAGATTTGTCCGATCCCTGTGGAGGAGGTGTTTTGCGTGGGTCTCGGGATTAGTTGAGGTGCGCGTAAGTTGACTTGGACGGTCATCAACAACTAAAAATGTACCCAATGTTCAATTGTCTTAAACAAAATTTTGGAAAATTGGTTAATAGACTGAATTTAGATAAATATGCTATTTCCTTTATGTCTGAAACCTTGGTATAGGTCTAAGTCGCAGTTCTATTTCATAGCATAAATATTGTTAAGAGCTCTATGGTATGAAAACCTATGAAGTACGGACACCTCTCCGGGGCTTGCGTATTAGTGTTGGACACATGTCAGACACGCTGTGGACACGTGTCTGACACTCTCTTGAGAGTGTCCCTTTTTTTTTTTTTGAATTTTTGCAGCTGGACACTTTCCGGACACGTTCAAACACGTTTTGAACATTGGGGGTGCAAAACATAATTTTTGAAGCTTGAAGTGGGGTCAAATTGTAAAAAACAAAATTCAAACAATTAACCCAATTTGGAATCCTACAATTGAATTGATTGAAGAGAAGAAACAAGAGAAAGGGTTGCTCACTGCTCGTTGCCATATCGAAGGTAAGTACTACGATTCTCTTCTTCTTCTTGTTCGTTTGATCTTCTTTTTCTCTTCTTCTTGTTCGATCTCCTTGTTCGATCTTCTTCTTTGAGTTTTTCGATCTATCTCTCTGTCGCTCTCTGTTTTTCTTCTCTCTCTCTCTCTCTCTCTCTCTCTCTCTTTCTTTTTTCTTCTTGAATGTAATGCTTTTCTGTCTCTTATTATTATTATTATTATTATTATTATTATTATTATTATTATTATTATTATTATTATTATTATTATTATTTTGTTGGCTGATTAGTTTTATAATTTTATTTGATAGAACAAATTAGTTTTATTTGAAGGGAAAAAAATTGTAGTTGATATTGCTAAAATTATTAATTTTAATGATGTGTTTATTAAGTTTATTATAGGACCAATTTTTTATGCTGAAATATAAAATGTTTTTTTTTAATATAATTTTAATAGTGTCATTTTGTATTTTTAATTACCTTTCAATATTTTTTTTAATAATTTTATGACATATAACATATAAATTCAATTATATGTATTGAACATGTCCCCAACGTGTGTTGTGTCCTCTATGTTTTAAAAATTTGCGTGTTCGCGTGTCCGCGTGTCCTTGTTCGTGCTTCATAGACGAAAACAAACAAGTTTGTGACGTTGAACTGGACTTCCGATAGATAAGATAAAATCGAAAAATACAATATACATGTGGCTATGTGCGCCTCATGGTAGGGATAGAGAAAGGAGGAGGACCAAGGATGAAAGGTAGTGTGTAGCCATTTAGTAGGAGAAGAGTGAGGAGAAGAAACACAAGAAGAAAAATAAGGAAAAGGAAAGAGAATTCATCAAAAAGAAATGTCTATAAACAAACCATTTATTAGTAGACAAGTCAATGCTAGGGTATATGCTAAGATGCAAGGACATGGACACGAGACATAGTGATTTCAAAAAAATGAGGACACTGACACGGCGGGGACATGGCAATACAAATTAATTATATATATATATATATGTAGATTAATATTACATTCACAAACAATTAAAATTAAAAAAAAATTAATACTAATGCAAAATAATAAAAAAATCACTTTTTTTTTTTTGGTGATAAATAAAGTTTATTGCTTGTAGCATCAAGATGATTGAAAAAATACAAAAAGTGCCCTGAAAAGGGGAAGACTGCATAACCAATCAAATCATTCAAGAAATCAAAAAAATAAACAAATCTAGGTCTACCCTCATTGTAATCCAACTATACAAAACTACAAAAAACCTATTTTCTAACCACGAGATAGACCGAGCCACCCCCTGAAAATACGGCGATTCCGTTCCAATCCAACCAGCGACATTAAGCACAATGGAGCCATGGCCTAAGCCTTCCGCTGCCTCTCAATCTGACCCCCTCCCCAACTTCATAGGACCGCCATCACCCTCTTTTGCCGAACCCCAGCAATTCCAAAAGTAGAGAAGATAAGCACCCACAAACAATAAGCCACAGGCCCACAGGACAATGGATAAGCAAGTGATTAACAGGCTTTGCATTACCATAACATATATAACACCAGTTTACTTGAAAATAACGATGGCGAACCAAATTATCAATAGTTAGAATTCGATCAAAAGTTACCGTCTATGCAAAAAACGCCACCTTAGATGAACACTTGTAACATAAACACGATGCCAAAGAAACTCCCCCTCCACACCACTAGACAAAGCCCGGTAGAACGACAAAATCGAGAAAACACCTTTTTGCACCTGACCCCCCCACACCAAGATGTCCTCCCTCACCTCCCTAAACCCGCCCCCTGTACAATAAACTCAGTAAATCCACCAATCGCCCAACCTTCCAATCCTGAACCTGCCGGCACAATATAATATCCCAAACCACCGCACCTTCAACTCCATCTAGATAAGATGCCACCACAGCCTCCTGATCAATGGCAATATGAAAAATCAATGGAAAACAAGACTACAAAGAAACCTTACCACACCATTGACATCTGTTAATTATTTAAATTTAAGCAAAAAGTAATAGTCATTCAACATCCAACATGCATAAAAAGAACTAAGAAAAGGGGATAAAAAACTAGTTGGGGTGTCCCTTTAAAAAGAAGTAATTAAATAAAGGGACACACGAGTCCCCTCTGTGTTCCTCTCTCCGACACTGCTACAACACATATTTTGGAGTATTGGTGCTTCATAGGGTATATGTTTTTAAGCCAATTAGATTCATGTATTTGATATTTATTTATTGGAATTAATGTTATGCTCATGCTTTATTATTTGAAATGTTTTCATCTAAGAAGCAGGGACATAGACATGGATACGTTGACACGACAATTTTTCAAAATTTTAGGACACGGCATGTTGGGGGATACATGAAAAAAAATAATGTTTTTATATATTTATGTCATATATATTACAATTGTAACGCCCTCAAAATAATGACAATAAACCCATCAAATAAGACATTCATTAACATATGAAATAACCACATTCTTCTATTCTTCAGTATTTCATTACAAAAGTATTACATGTTATCAACAAAAGCAAAATGCCCTACGGGCTTACAGCTTTCCAAGTTAACATTTGGTTACAACGAAAGAGTACTAACTCATACACATTAAGCCCTTAGCTTGTATTTACATGTAATACACCAAAAAGTAAAACGACATCATTATGTCCGCCTCAAGCCTCCCAAGCTATGTCCTTGGAGGTGGCATGCTTCCTGCACCTGAAAATGATATTCCCATATAGGGTGAGCCACAGCCCAGTAGAAATACACTAAACCAACCATGCACAATGACTAAAATATTAGCAATTGATAGATGGCCAACACTGATACAATCACATAAATCATCTATTTATGTCATACGACTTATAAGTCCAAGTTTCCTATCATTTTCCCCTTTTCAACGGATGGGCATATAAGCACTACCTACATTCTCAACAGATATGTATAACAACAATATCCACAGATAAGCATATAAGCTATATCTACATTCTACAACAGATATGTATAACCATAATATCCACAGATAAGCATATCAGCTATATCCACACTTCACAAAGATAAGCATATAAGCTCTATCTTCACTTCTCTAGACAAGCATATGAGCTATGTCTACGGAGTTCATCCCCTATCTTCTCCCAACACTATCCGGTTTAGAGGTACATCCCCTATCTTCCCCTAAACCGCAGAGTACATCCCCCATCTCCTCCTCTACACATAACGTATATAAACACAATGGTTCTATATACAATCCCTCAATACATATAATTAATGTATTCTATCAACCGTCAAGTTCCATGACACACTTCATTGATTAGTTTCAGTTTGCCTAATCATCATGCATTGTCTACAACAATCACGACTATCCTCCACCGATAGCCCAAAGCAGTTATTTCTAAACAGAAAATAAATGCACAATGGATATTCAATCAACATTTCATTTCCTCATTCCTCACAATTAATTATCCCAATTAATTAAACAATGTAATTAGGTCAATTCCCATAATTAACATTTCAACCCTTAGGTCCCATTTTCATCAATGATTTAACATTCATTCCATTTCTCTAAGCCAAACATGCCTCTAGGTTTATTATGAATAAAACCTCAACTTTTGTAAAATTGCACAAAAGCCCCAAACTTTCACAAGATTACCAAACCAACCCCAACATCTCAAAATACCAAAATTTAAAGACAAAATCCATAGAGAGGAGTAGGATATCCCTACCTCAAACCCGAAGCCTCAAAGGAGATGAAGACCAAAACCAAAATGCTCCAAACCTCGAAATTTTCGGATCAAAAGGAAGCCCTCGACGATCAACAACTTTTTTGTAAAGGCCAAAGATGAACAAATCACTCCTACTAGATCAAAACCTAGAGAGAAGGTAGAGTCTAGAGTGAGAGGCTCAACAATGGTGATTTTGGAAAAGTAAGAGAGAGAAGAGAAAGCAAAAAGTGATTTGAAAAGTCACAATTTCGGGACTTTAACCCAGTCTCCCGCTCGAGCGTAAAACACCCCGCTCGAGCGGCCACTCACAGACTTACGCTCGAGCGGCCAACCTCCCGCTCGAGCGCAGAATGCACTCGCTCAGCACTTTTGCAGAACCAGACCTCCGCTCGAGCTCCCAACCCTACTCTCGAGCGTACAACACTGCACAACAAATACTGGATGGGTGTAATCTCCGCTCGAGCGCCAGAAACCCCGCTCGAGCGTACAGGCCAAAATCTGGGCAACTAGTTTTGGTTTCTAAACTCAACCAACCTGAAACAAACCCACCCAACACAACCCATAACTCAAATATGAAGTAAAGAGGATGCAAACAAGATAATAAACCACAACTAACATCCACGGACACATGTCCGGATCACTGTACAACAAGGGTAAACCCGGGATCGCTATAACCTCCCCCCCTTAAAGAATTTCGTCCCCGAAATTAAGCACAAGTTTTTCAAAAACAAGTTTTCTCCATTTTAAACAATGTTACGCTTTAACATTCAACAATTCGACCCATTACCGGTCACCCCCTCCATTTAACAAGAGGCTTTTCACAATATGTAAATAACATATGGACTTTCAACATGCATCAACATTATGCACTATCTCTCCAATTTCAACAATATATCAACATATATAATGTCACATTCAACTTCCATATGAGGCAAGTTCCCAAAACATACTTCCAATAAACCAAACATTCTCAATGTTTCACAACTTAAGACATATATAAAAGCTCTTAAGTTCAGCAAAATGCAAAATTTAAATACAAGATCACATATCAACAAACAAGTCCGGATATTTCTCTCGAACTTCCAACTCACGTTCCCAAGTGGCTTCCTCCACTCCGTGATGTTTCCACAAGACTTTCACCAAAGGAATAGTCTTGCCACGCAGGACCTGATCCCGCCTATCCAAGACCCGGGCTGGTCTCTCCTCATACGAGGCATCCTCATCTACCTCTAAATCGGTCCAATCCAACACATGTGATGGATCTGGCTCATACTTGCGAAGCATACTCACATGAAATACGTCATGCACCCCGGACAACTGCGGCGGTAAGGCTAACCGATAAGCAACCTCGCCAATCCTCTCAAGGATCTCAAAAGGACCAATAAACCGAGGGGATAACTTCCCACTCTTCCCAAATCTCATCAAACCTCGCCTAGGTGATATCTTCAGAAAGACATGATCACCTACCTCAAACGCCAAAGGCCTCCTCCTACGGTCGGCATAACTCTTTTGTCGACTCTGGGCTGTAACAAGCCTCCTACGGATAAGCTCAACTTTCTCCGTCGTCTCCCTAACCAACTCCGGACCCAACAAAGGTGCATCACCCACCTCGGCCCAACAAACTGGAGACCTACACGGTCGGCCATACAAGGCCTCAAACGGTGCCATACCGATGCTAGACTGAAAACTGTTATTGTAGGCAAACTCTACCAAGGGTAAGTGCCTCTCCCACGTCCCACTGAAGTCCAGGACACAACCCCGAAGCATATCCTCGAGGATCTGAATAGTACGCTCAGACTGCCCATCAGTCTGAGGATGATAGGCCGTACTAAAGGTCAACTTAGTGCCCAAGGCACTCTGCAAACTCTGCCACAACCTAGCAGTAAAACGAGGATCTCTATCTGAGACGATCGTCACTGGGACCCCGTGCAATCTCACTATGTCCCGAATATACAAGTCGGCAAGATGATCTACCGAATCTCTCACGCGCATAGGAATAAAATGCGCCGACTTAGTCAACCGGTCTACAACCACCCAAATAGCATCACTACCCCGCTGAGTCCTCGGAAGACCTACAACGAAGTCCATAGTGATATGCTCCCACTTCCACTCGGCAATAGGCAAGGGTTGCAACAAACCCGCTGGCCTCTGATGCTCGGCCTTCACTTGCTGGCAAGTAAGGCACTTCGATACGAAAACCGCCACATCTCTCTTCATACCCCGCCACCAAAACTGGCGACCCAAATCCTGATACATCTTAGTACCTCCCGGATGCACCGCAAGGCGCGAATGGTGAAACTCTCGGAGTACCTCCTCTCGGCAAGACTCCGGTACAAACAAACGGTCTCGGTATCTCACACTCAGGTCGGGATACACCGTCAAACCCTTCTCAACTTTCCCACTGGAGATCTTCTCTCGGAGGGACTCTACATCAAGGTCACCTCTCTGTGCCTCTAACACTCTAATCACAAGTGTAGGTTGTGCAACAACAGAAAACAAGGCCGCAGCCTCAACAGATTCGCCCAGTAGCAAATCAAACTCACCAAGTGCTCCCAACATCTCCCATTCCCGGATGGCTATACTAGCTACATCACTAATGGATTTCCTACTAAGGGCATCGGCCACAACATTGGCCTTTCCCGGATGATAATGCAACTCAAAATCATAATCCTCGATGAACTCCATCCATCTCCTCTGCCTCAAATTCAAGTCTCTCTGTGTAAACAGATACTTCAAACTCTTGTGGTCCGAGAACACCTCGAACTTCTCACCATAAAGGTGGTGCCTCCAGATTTTCAAGGCAAAGATCACAGCTGCTAACTCTAGGTCATGTGTGGGGTAATTCTTCTCGTGTATTTTCAACTGACGTGAGCCATAAGCTACCACTTTCCCCTCTTGCATCAACACACAACCCAAACCCTCTCGTGAGGCATCACAATAAACCGCATAACCCACCCCTCTCTCCGGAATAATCAACACCGGAGCGGTGGTCAATCTAACTTTCAGCTCTTGGAACGACTTTTCACAAGTCTCACTCCACACAAACTTGACTCCCTTCCGAGTCAATCTAGTCAACGGTGACGCTAACCTGGAGAAATCTTTCACAAACCGACGGTAATACCCAGCCAAACCCAGAAAACTGCGGATCTCAAACACGCTCTTAGGCTGTGCCCAATCTTGCACTGCCTCAACCTTGGATGTATCAACAGACACCCCTTCCCCGGATACCACGTGGCCTAAGAATTTGACTTCCCTCAGCCAGAACTCACACTTCCCAAACTTGGCATACAGCCTATGGGCTCTAAGTAACTCAAGCACCACTCTCAAGTGTTCCTCGTGCTCCTCCTCTGAAGGCGAATAGATAAGGATGTCGTCCACAAAGACGACTACAAATCGGTCTAAGAACTCCCGGAAAATCCGGTTCATCAAGTCCATAAAGACTGCCGGTGCGTTGGTAAGCCCAAATGGCATCACCAGAAACTCATAATGGCCATACCGCGTACGGAATGCCGTCTTCAGAATATCCTCTTCCCTGACCCTCAACTGGTGGTAACCCGATCTCAAATCTATCTTAGAGAAACAACGGGAACCCTTCAACTGGTCAAACAAATCATCTATACGGGGCATAGGGTACTTATTCTTAACCGTAGCCCGATTCAACTTCCGGTAGTCTATACACAATCTCAAGGCCCCATCTTTCTTTTTAACAAAGAGGGCCGGTGCTCCCCACGGCGAAACACTAGGGCGAACAAAGCCCTTATCTAGCAATTCCTGGAGCTGAACTTTCAACTCAACCAACTCTGCTGGAGCAAAACGGTAAGGTGCCATAGAAATCGGCGCCGTGCCGGGCACTAAATCAATAGAGAACTCTATCTCTCGGTAAGGTGGCAAACTAACAAGATCTTCGGGAAAGACATCCGAATACTCACAAACCACCCTTGGCAACACAATCTGTGTCTCAACACACTCACTACTCTCAAAGCTAGCAAGTAGACTACTAAGCTCACTTCGCCCTCGCGAATCATACCCCGGTGGCAAAACACTACCAACCCGGTCTCCCAAGAAATGGAACCACTCCCCGCTCAAGGTACATAACGTGACCCTCTGGCGGTAGCAATCAATAACAGCCCGGTATGACGATAGCCAGTCCATACCCAAAATAACATCATAACCCTTCATAGGCATGACAACAAACGGAAAAGGAAGCCTATAATCGGCGACCTCTATATCACATCCTCTAACACCCTGTTTCAGGATCAACTCACCACCCAAAGGCGATACCACACAAATAGGAGATGCCAACTGTGCTAACTCCAATTCCAAAACAGATGCAAATGCAGCAGATACAAAAGAATGAGATGCACCCGTGTCTATCAACACATTAGCAACCGAGTTGCAAAACAGAAAAGTACCTCTCACTACTGATGGAGCCGGTACTAAATCCTGCGCGGTAACAGCATACACGCGCCCCGTAGGCCCCTGGTCTACCTGCTCACCTCTCGGAGCAAAAGACTGCTGCACTGACTGGGATAACGAAGCTCCCGGATTGGCCCTCGAGGCCTGCACAGACTGAGCTGGCTGAAAACCCTGCGTCTGCCTAGAACCAGACGCTCCCGAAGTGGCACTCAACTGCGGGCAAAACCTCTTCAGGTGCCCAGGCTGTCCACACTGATAACAAGACAAGGGCTGCCCCCTGCCCGAACTCTGACTCTGCGGTCTAGCTGAAGAAGACGCAGCTCTCTGACCCCCACCCTTCTGCGGGCAAACAGAAACCTTGTGACCCAGCTGGCCACACTTGTAACAGGTGAAATCTCCCTGACCACCTCTCCCGGAGCCTGCACTCGGCACTGGGAAGGTCGATCTAGTAACACCACCCTGCGACTGCTGAGGGTTAGAACCCCTCTGCCTCTTACCATCACCCTGACTATCCTGGCTCCTCTTGGAGCCTCTCTGCCCCTCATCCTCCTCCTGCATCATAAGCTCCATATGAGCTGCAGCATCCACTAGGTGTCTATACTCTCGAATATAAGACCCACCAACTCTCAACTTGAGGCCCCGCCTCAACTTCCGCTCAAACGCATAGCAACGGCGTTCCTCAGACGCCACCAGTTCCGGTGCAAACCTGGACAGACTGGTAAAAGTAGCCTCAAACTCGGCCACTGACAAGCCCTGCTGATTAAGCCGGCTAAACTGATCCCTCAGCTTCTCCCTAGCCACTGCCGATAAAAACCTCTCCTGGAAAGCATTTACAAACGCCTCCCAAGTACCACCAACCCGAGCCTTCTCATACTTCCACCATTGACCCGCATCTCCCTTCAGTTGGAAGGATGCCAAGGTCACTTTCAGTGCTCCGTCCTCAATGCCAAGCATCTCGAACGTTTTACTCATTTGCTCTAGCCACTCATCAGCCTTCAGTGGCTCTTTCGGATCCCCAGTAAACTCATCCGGATTACACCGGAAGAACTCCCTCTTCAAGAAAGAAGGCCCTGCCTCAGCGGCCTGATTCCCAGCTCTAAGAATACCCAATGCTCCTGCTATCTCTCTAGCCAAGGCACCCATGGCCTGCTGACCCACTGGCTCGGCCACATTGGCCTGGCCAACTCCCTCCTGCACTGCCGGAATCTCCCCCGGTAACGGTTCTTCCTGCCTCGCAAGCCTACCACGCCTAGCACCTCTTCCTCGTCCTGACATCCTAATAAAGGTAACACAGAACATTAGCACATTCACAAATGTGCCGAAACTAAACACTCACGTCCTAATGCATGGACAACTGTAATTCACTCCACATAAGCACATAAACACATAAGCACTTACGAATTTCATTTCCGGATAATGATAGTCCCGAGGCGTTACCAGAGTTCCGGTTAGAAACAACATTGATCAAGTGCTTTTCCAACAAGACTCCCAGAAACCCAAGGATCCAATCAACATCCTAGAAATTAAATCCCATTCCCACATAGTCACATAAGTATGTTATCAAGTAAGCACATAGCATATGATACTACATCTACGTCTCTATCAAGCGAGACAAACCCATTGTGATCCTAATCACTTCCCACGTACCCAAAGTATTCGAACCCGGTACGCTCTGATACCAAGTTGTAACGCCCTCAAAATAATGACAATAAACCCATCAAATAAGACATTCATTAACATATGAAATAACCACATTCTTCTATTCTTCAGTGTTTCATTACAAAAGTATTACATGTTATCAACAAAAGCAAAATGCCCTACGGGCTTACAGCTTTCCAAGTTAACACTTGGTTACAACGAAAGAGTACTAACTCATACACATTAAGCCCTTAGCTTGTATTTACATGTAATACACCAAAAAGTAAAACGACATCATTATGTCCGCCTCAAGCCTCCCAAGCTATGTCCTTGGAGGTGGCATGCTTCCTGCACCTGAAAATGATATTCCCATATAGGGTGAGCCACAGCCCAGTAGAAATACACTAAACCAACCATGCACAATGACTAAAATATTAGCAATTGATAGATGGCCAACACTGATACAATCACATAAATCATCTATTTATGTCATACGACTTATAAGTCCAAGTTTCCTATCATTTTCCCTTTTTCAACGGATGGGCATATAAGCACTACCTACATTCTCAACAGATATGTATAACAACAATATCCACAGATAAGCATATAAGCTATATCTACATTCTACAACAGATATGTATAACCATAATATCCACAGATAAGCATATCAGCTATATCCACACTTCACAAAGATAAGCATATAAGCTCTATCTTCACTTCTCTAGACAAGCATATGAGCTATGTCTACGGAGTTCATCCCCTATCTTCTCCCAACACTATCCGGTTTAGAGGTACATCCCCTATCTTCCCCTAAACCGCGGAGTACATCCCCCATCTCCTCCTCTACACATAACGTATATAAACACAATGGTTCTATATACAATCCCTCAATACATATAATTAATGTATTCTATCAACCATCAAGTTCCATGACACACTTCATTGATTAGTTTCAGTTTGCCTAATCATCATGCATTGTCTACAACAATCACGACTATCCTCCACCGATAGCCCAAAGCAGTTATTTCTAAACAGAAAATAAATGCACAATGGATATTCAATCAACATTTCATTTCCTCATTCCTCACAATTAATTATCCCAATTAATTAAACAATGTAATTAGGTCAATTCCCATAATTAACATTTCAACCCTTAGGTCCCATTTTCATCAATGATTTAACATTCATTCCATTTCTCTAAGCCAAACATGCCTCTAGGTTTATTATGAATAAAACCTCAACTTTTGTAAAATTGCACAAAAGCCCCAAACTTTCACAAGATTACCAAACCAACCCCAACATCTCAAAATACCAAAATTTAAAGACAAAATCCATAGAGAGGAGTAGGATATCCCTACCTCAAACCCGAAGCCTCAAAGGAGATGAAGACCAAAACCAAAATGCTCCAAACCTCAAAATTTTCGGATCAAAAGGAAGCCCTCGACGATCAACAACTTTTTTGTAAAGGCCAAAGATGAACAAATCACTCCTACTAGATCAAAACCTAGAGAGAAGGTAGAGTCTAGAGTGAGAGGCTCAACAATGGTGATTTTGGAAAAGTAAGAGAGAGAAGAGAAAGCAAAAAGTGATTTGAAAAGTCACAATTTCGGGACTTTAACCCAGTCTCCCGCTCGAGCGTAAAACACCCCGCTCGAGCGGCCACTCACAGACTTACGCTCGAGCGGCCAACCTCCCGCTCGAGCGCAGAATGCACTCGCTCAGCACTTTTGCAGAACCAGACCTCCGCTCGAGCTCCCAACCCTACGCTCGAGCGTACAACACTGCACAACAAATACTGGATGGGTGTAATCTCCGCTCGAGCGCCAGAAACCCCGCTCGAGCGTACAGGCCAAAATCTGGGCAACTAGTTTTGGTTTCTAAACTCAACCAACCTGAAACAAACCCACCCAACACAACCCATAACTCAAATATGAAGTAAAGAGGATGCAAACAAGATAATAAACCACAACTAACATCCACGGACACATGTCCGGATCACTGTACAACAAGGGTAAACCCGGGATCGCTATAACAATATTCATGAATTTAGAAAATACTAAATCAATATTGTGTTTTATTTTTTTTAAATTTTTTATTGGATATGATTTATTTATAATAAACTATTTGTTTATTTATTTTCTTGGATTGGTTTGCAATATAGTTTTTTCCTCATCATGCTTTGACATGATGGGCTTGATTTTTAAACCTGCTTGATGTAGTCCAAGTAGAAAGCCATGCACAATGAATTGGGTCTGTGGCAATTTAGAATAAAACACCCACAAAGCCCATAACAATGTACAACAGACCAACAAAAAGAGAGCCTACCCCATTAAGTGGAAAAAAAAAAAAAAGAAAAAGATTCTGAACCCAGGATGCCTCTGTCGAAGAAGACGAAGTTGAACCAGGAAAGTATGCTTCTTCTATACTGTTATTGTCTCTTGTGTGAGTTCTTCCTTCATCTCTTTCTCTGTGAATCACAGATCTAGAGTTCCTACAGGCAACATGAACAAAATCAGTGATTTTTTTATTTTATTTTTGGCTATCATCGTGTCCGAGAAGTGTTCGGAGAGTGTCGGAGGTGTGTCCAGCAACTAAAAGAAGTGAACAAAAGTGGGATAGAAGAGAGGGCATGTCTGACGTGTGTTTGCCGCGTGTTCGAACTTATCTGTGTCCTAGACGTGTTGGACACTAATACGTTAGGCTAGATAGAGTGCATGTGCTTCATAGGTTTTCATATATAATGGATGTGATTCATGAGATGAATGTTTTAACCTCATGGTTATATTAAATGTGCTTTATGTAGGCCAAGGAGTTTCATTTACATGAGATCTCCAAAGTTTTGTAACTTGGAAATTTCACAGTTGTTAATAGAATTAGGGTCTCTATTAGGTCAACAACAACATAATTAACTTTTATGTGGGTGGTTGGGCTTGTCCAACTAGAACATGACATTTTCAGAATATGTCACTTCAAAGGCTGAATTTGTGGTTCATTCGAGTAATGTGGTGTGGGAAATACTAATTTAAGGGATGTGTTACATGATGTCTATCATGGAATTCCTAGAGCATGTCATTTCTTTTCTATCTCAGTTTTGCTACTTACTTCCAATGTTCCCTTTTTTTGTTGGTAACATATTTTTTTTTTGATAATTAATTATCCCTAAATGTTAATAATACAGGCATTGATTTGGAAAATCCAGTTATTGATGTCACTCTATCTCCTCTCACCGGTTATACATCATCTTCTCATGGTTCCAAAGATGTTTTATTGTGTGAACGTGTTCGAGTTGCTGGTCAGTCAAGATTGGAACTTGGGAGTTATGCCAGTGCATATCAGGTTAAATTGGTCCCATCTGCAGTAATTCCTGAGAGATTGCACAACAAAATTCAGATTTGTTTTCACCAGCAAGTGAAATGTCCTTGAATTTTGACTCTTTAACACCCACCCTCTCTCTCTCCCTAATACTCTATGTTACATGGACTCGGGTACAAGTGTCGGGTGCGAGTATGTATTTAGGGGTCGGACTCGGCAAACCTCTAAATGAGGGATATGCGAGGACGTCCAAAAGGTACCCAAAATTAGACACGGGTACGTGGATACGGCTAAACATGGATGTATCAAAAAAATATTATGTATTTTTTTGATAAAGTTACAATAATTTATGGCTCAAAATGATTACGTATTTTTATGATGATGCTACACATTTGTAGTTAAAAAATATTGAATAAAAATTATATATAACGTTATTAAAAAAAATGAATAATTTATTTTCCATGGATATAAGTTAAATTCCAACACCTTAATTAGTATTAGTCCCAAACATGAGAAGCTCATGTAAGACCATCGCCAATGCTGCATCTAATATTTCATCAAATTTAAATTTGATGAAAAACGGCAACTGTTTAACCTCTAACCCTTTCATCATACTCATATCAAATGACGGATGAACCAAAACTTTCATCAAATGGAGGTTTTCATCTTTCATCAAATTTAAATTGTTATCGTTGGGCCAGACATCCTCCCGGATGTCCACCCACGAGCAACTTTGACAGCCTTTTTTGTTCATGTCTGGACGACAGCTAGGACATCCGCCTGGATGTCCTCCCGGACAACCGGGGATGTGAAAAAATCTGATAAAAATTCTAGTCTTAGTATTAGAGTGAACGGTATCATACCCTTGTTGTGTTGTGTCATGTCGACACGGGTACCACTCAAATTACGAAGAGTCCGTGTAATGTAGCTGATACTTCAACGCGATAGTTATGTTGATTGAAAATAGTATCTCACATAGAAAGTGTTTTGTAGGAATGCTTCACGTGGTTTATGTCAATGTGAAACCGATGAATGGAAAACTGTCCACAAGGAGCTTTGGAGCTCTGTAATGTCACCTTATGAGGACAGATATGTTGATGTGAAGTATGTTGATAAAATTGCTGGTTATGTGACGGTAACAGTTGATAAAGGTCAGGATTTATCTCCTGGTGCTTGGGTTTAATTTATCTCTGTCTGTCTCCCTCCCTCCCTCTATCTTTTGATGTTTGTCTTTGGCTTTTGTGGTTTGTGCAGAGTTTCAAAGATGGCGTCTCTTTTGTCTTGCTTTTGGTTTTGTTTTATTGCTGTTGGCACCAGTGGTCAGCAGTTGGGTTCCCTTCTATTATAGCAGTTGAATGGCTGTTGGAGTTTTTCTTGTCATTATTATCCTTCTTTTTCAGGTATTTGGATTTGATGTGCATTGTATAGTAGTCTTTTTTTTAAAAGAAAAAAAAAAATCTGTTGCCTTCTATTTTACTCTGTATTCTCATGTGGTGCCCACTTATTCTTCTTAAGGTTTCAATTTCTATCACATTACAAAAATCAAAGTTGTTGGCCTGTTTAGTTGTACAGAAATCTTGAAATGTTTTCAACATGAAACCTTTGCAACCTTTGACAAAAATCTCGTTGTAGAAAATGCAGGCATTCACTGGTAATATTGGTGATATGATCCATAACAACCAAAAATCTTATAACCTGTGTGGATTTTATATTTTCATGGTCTCTCCAAAGGAGACGAAATGATGAGAAATAAAAATAGGGCTTTGATTTTTGTCCTTCTCCAGCTTTAGAATTAAATGATGAAGAGAATGGAAAAGTCTTCTTGTTTCTGTATTGCATGATTTAGGGTGGCACTTCTTGAAGATACAATGAGTAATAGTTGTTTAACGTTGACCAATTAATGTTCCTGTAAAGAGTGATCTGATCTGGGTCCATGGTGCCAAAAAGAAAAGAGGAAGGTCAAGAGTGGCATAGGATGGGACTATAAAAAACAAAAAGGAAAAAAAAAAGAAAAAAGAGTGACATAGGATGGGGCGGTCACAAATTACATGATTGCTTCAGACTTAATTAAGAATATGGATTGGAATAGAGTGGATAAGAGAACAAATTCGTGTACCTGAAGCCAGTTATTTGGGGCTAAGTGATGTAGAACAACCGGAAAAGAAGAATGGTAATACCGAAGAAAGAGAATAAACCACACAGAAAACAAAAGCAAACCCTAAAATACTCAAATACAACTCTCACTTTTCAATACTCATTCAGCGCTGAATAATCCTCCTACATAAAGGCCTAGTTACCCTTCTTATGAGAGGAAAACTTAGCATCATGACTTGTGTTAGATTCATTATTTTTTGTTGGAAATGGGAAGAAAATAATTCTGCTAGGATATGGCTGAATTCTTTGGGATATCACAGCTATAAATATTTAGATTTAGTCAATACTATAGAATAGGAAATTTTATATTTAGAATCAAAATTAGTAGCTAATCAGTCCTCAGAATCAATAGCTAATTAGTAGCTAATCAGTCCCTAATTTTATGCCTTGTATCTCCTATGAATAGAGGTGTTGTGTAGATTGTTTAAGAGATGAGAATAAGAAATGTTATTCTTTCTAGCTTTCATGGTATTAGAGCTAGGGAAGCTAATCCTAGAACCTGCTAGCTGTCCTTCACCATGTTAGAAACCACATCTGAATCCACTGTTACTGCTTCATCGAAAAACATTGAGAAAAATGCCTCCAACATTGATTCTCACTCGGTGCAAATCACTAGCATTAAACTCAATGATGATAATTTCCTGCGTTGGTCTCAGTCAGTCCGGATGTACATTCGGGGCCGAGGAAAGATCGGATTCTTAACCAGCAAAAGAGGACTCGGCAAATGCTACCTGGGATGCTAAAAACTCCATGGTCATGACATGGTTAGTGAATTCCATGAAAGAAGACATTAGCTCCAACTATATGTGTTATCCAATAGCCAAAGAACTCTGGGATAATATCACCCAGATGTATTCGGATTTGGGAAATGAGTCACAAATATATGAGTTGACAATTAAACTTGGTGAAATTCGTCAAGGAGAGGACAATGTCACTGAGTACTTCAATTCTCTGACAAGATTGTGGCAAGATTTGGACATGTTCAATGATTATGAGTGGAAGTCAACCGAGGGTTGCAATCACAACAGAAAGATGGTGGAGGATCACCGTATCTACAAATTCCTTGCTGGCTTAAACATCGAATTTGATGAAGTTAGAGGGAGAATAATTGGCCGCCAACCTCTGCCTCCTATTGGTGATGTCTTTGCTGAAGTTAGGAGAGAAGAAAGTCGTAGGAATGTGATGCTTGGGAAAAAGGGAGCTGTTGCACCTGTGGAACACTCATCCATGATTGCATTGGATGCAAGCGCAAACAAGGTTTTTATACCACGGCATAATGAAAAATCTCGAGTATGGTGTGATTATTGCAATAAACCACGCCATACCCGAGAAAACTGTTGGAAGATCCATGGGAAGCCTGCAACTTGGAAGAGCAGCAAATCACGTGACAGACCAATTCATGCATCCTTCTATGCCAATGAGGTTGAAACAAGTCTGTTCAGTAAGGAGCAGATGGATCATCTTCTTAAACTGCTAAAATTCAATTCTTTATCGAGCACTTCTAGTGGTTCTCTTGCACAAAAAGGTTGCAATCCTTATGCTCTATCTTGCAGTCAAAATTTTGTTCCTTGGATCATTGATTCGGGGGCATCTGATCACATGATTTCTTTCTCTTCTTTATTCATTACTTATTTATCTTGTTCTGAAAGTGAAAGAGTTAGGATTGCTAATGGCAGTTTCTCACCCATTGTAGGAAAAGGTCAAATAAAAATTTCAGAAAATATTACTCCACTCTGTCCTTCATGTTCCTAAATTGGCTTGCAATTTGTTGTCTGTCATTAAATTATCCAAAAACGCTCATTGTCGTGTTGTTTTCTTTGACTCTAATTGTGAATTTCAGGACCGGAACTCAGGGAGGATGATTGGCAGTGCTAGAATTGTCAATGGTCTTTATTACTTTGATGATGACATATCCAGCAATAAAACAAGTCAAGGCTATGGTTGTAGTATTAGTTCAATTTCGGCTCGTGAGCAAATAATGCTTTGGCATTTTAAACTAGGACATCCCCGTTTTCCATATCTTAAACATTTGTTTCCTAACTTTTTAGCATTTTAAACTAGGACATCCCCGTTTTCCATATCTTAAACATTTGTTTCCTAACTTGTTTAAAAATTTGGATTGTTCGTCATTTCAATGTGAAAGTTGTTATTTATCTAAAAGCCACGAACTACTTATCTTACAAAACCCTATCGTGCCTCTAAACCATTCTACTTAATCCACAGTGATGTGTGGGGTCCCGCCAAGGTTACCACCATGACTGGTGTAAAGTGGTTTATAACTTTTATAGATGATCACACTCGACTTTGCTGGGTTTATTTGATGAAAGACAAATCTAAAGTAAAAAACGTGTTTCAAGATTTTTACAAAATGGTTGATAATCAATTTCATTCAAAAACCAGTATTTTTCAATCTGATAATGAAAAAGAGTACTTCAATGAATATATAGGGAATTTTTTAAGGGAAAAAGATATTTTTCATCAATCTACATGTCGTGACACTTCTCAACAAAATGGTATTGCAGAAAGAAAAAATAACATTTACTCGAAGTAGCTCGAGCCATAATGTTTTCTATGTATGTTCCCAAATATCTATGGGGAGATGTCATTTTGACAGCCTCTTATTTAATTAACAGAATGCCTACCCGGGTTTTGTAATATGTCACACCCCTAGAATATTTCAAAAAAACCTTTCCTGATTGCAGAATTAATTCAGATTTGCCTTTAAAAATTTTTGGCTGTACTGTTTTTGTTCACATACCTAGCCAATTTCGATCCAAACTTGATCCTAGAGCAGAAAAATGTGTATGCTCCAAACGAAAGAGGCTACAAGTGCTATAATCCTCGAACAAAAAAAATTCAGGTTAGTATGGATGTCTCCTTTCTTGAAACTTAATCCTATTTTACCAAAAATTCTCTTCAGGGGGAGAAAGAGAGAGAGGAACAAAATTTTTGGCAGACAACTTCGGATCCCTTACCAAATCCTATTCTCTCATCTCTATCCCTTGTTTTTGAAAAACAAGCACTGAAATAGGGTGTTCAACATATGGAGAACGAAGGAAATCCTAGTCCAACTTCTCCAAACATAAAAGGTTCACAAGCAGGGGGAGAAATACTACAATTGGAACAAATTGTTCCCAAACCTGAGTTTTTGGTTTATGCGCGGAAAAATACTCAAAGAAAAAGTAAAGACCAACCAACCACTTTGCCACAAAGCCAATCAGAATCTCTTGAAAAAGGTCCCTCGAGTAGTTCTGGTAATCCTGATCTGGTTCCTCCTTCATCTGTCTCTACTTCATCTCCATTTCCTTCCGCGGTTTTACCTAATGTTATACCCACTGATTATGATCTTCCTATAGCCATTAGGAAAGGAGTTTGAAAATGTACCCAACATTCCATTGCGAAATATTTATCCTATGATAAACATTCCAATAGTCATTTACTTCAAAAATATCTAACATGTTTGTTCCTAGAACTATTAAGGAAGCCTTGGATGATCTTGATTGGAAATCAGTAGTTATGGAAGAGATGAATGCTTTGGAAAAGAATGGTACTTGGAAGTTAGTGAATCTGCCTAAGGACAAAAAGACAGTAGGGTGCAAATGGGTATTTACAGTGAAGTGCAAAGCTGATGGTAGCGTGAAAAGATTTAAGGCGAGACTCGTGGCAAAAGGGTTTACACAAACCCTCGGGATTGACTACCAAGAAACCTTTGCTCCGGTTGCCGAGATGAACTCAATTCGGGGTTTACTGTCACTAGTTGTTAATTACAACTGGTCTCTACATCAATTAGATGTAAAAAATGCCTTCTTAAATGAAAATCTAGAAGACGTCTATATGAACCTACCTCCAGGTTTTGAGAAGAAGTTTGGTATAGATAAAGTCTACAAATTAAACAAGTATCTATACGGCCTCAAACAATCCCCAATGGTGTGGTTTGAATGATTTGGGAAGGTTGTAAAAAACCTTGGATACAGTCAAAGCCAATCAGACCATACTATGTTCTATAAACACTTAGGAGAAGGTAAAGTACCTATCTTGATTGTTTATGTAGATGACATAATTCTAACAGGTAATGATAGTGCCGAATTGGAAAAATTAAAGAAGGGACTTGCTAAAGATTTCGAGATAAAGGACCTGGGAGCGCTAAAATACTTTCTTGGAATGGAGTTCGCTAGATCTAAGGAGGGCATTTTTGTCACTTAGCCCAAGTACACACTTGACTTGCTCAAAAAAACAGACTTGCTTGGATGTAAAGCTGCTGAAACACCAACCGAGCCTAACTTGAAGCTACAACATGCTAGATTCGAAGACGTGGTGAATATAGACTAGTTTCAGAGACTTGTTGGAAGACCGATCTACTTATCTCATGCACGTCCCGACTTAGCATTCGTAGTAAGCAGAGTAAGCCAATTCATGTATTCACCAGGACAGGAGCACTTTGAAGCAGCATACATGATCCTAAGGTATCTAAAAGGAACTCTTGGTAAAGGTTTGATATTTAAAAAACAAGGACATCTTCAAGTGGAAGTATATACAGATGCAGATTGGGCTGGAAGCATCACTGACCGGAAATCTACCTCAGGCTACTGTACCTTCGTTAGAGGAAATTTGGTTACGTGGTAGAGAAAAAAACAGAAC
This sequence comes from Camellia sinensis, assembly GCF_055761805.1. NCBI lineage: Eukaryota > Viridiplantae > Streptophyta > Magnoliopsida > Ericales > Theaceae > Camellia > Camellia sinensis. The sequence goes on from NC_138972.1 coordinate 72,058,986, forward strand.
ATAGTGGCTAGAAGTAGTGCTGAAGCTGAATTTAGATCGGTGGCTCATGGAATTTGTGAAGCTTTGTGGATCAAGAGATTACTGGAAGATTTAAAAATTCCAAGACCATCATCACCAATGGAAGTGTACTGTGACAACAAGGCAGCAATTGCAATTGCTCATAATCCTGTTCTTCACGACAGAACTAAGCATGTGGAAGTCGACTAGCACTTTATCAAAGAAAAGATTGAGAAGGGATTGATTTGCATGTCTTATATACCCATTGTGGAGTAGATTGCAGATGTTCTTAAAAAGGGACTACACAAGAGGCAGTTCGACCACCTAATCAGCAAGCTGGCCATGGAAGACATATTCAAGCTAGCTTGAGGGGGAGTGTTGGAAATGGGAAGAAAATAATTCTGCAAGGATATGGCTGAATTCTTTGGGATATCACAGCTGTAAATATTTAGATTTAGTCAATAGTATAGAATAGGAAATTTTATATTAGAATTAGAATTAGTAGCTAATTAGTAGCTAATCTGTCCCTAATTTTATGCCTTGTATCTCCTATAAATAGAGGTGCTGCGTACATTGTTTAAAAGATGAGAATAAGAAATATTATTCCTTCTAGCTTTCATTCTTCAATTGAGTTTTGATTGCTGGTTGAATTGTTGGTGATGGGGGAATATATTTGATTCTTCTTCTTATTAGTTTGTTTTGGTGTAATGAATTTCCGGATTTGTTTTGGATTTTGATTATTGAATATATTTGATTTTGCTTTGGAATTATTTCCCTTTTCTCTCCTCTCTTCGTACTCTTCTTACTTCTCTTCTCTTCCTCTTTCTCCTTCTTTATCATTCTTCTAGTGCTACATCTGTTGGAGCATGGGTTTACTATCATTTTGTATGCAAGTGCTATAATTTTATAAACATTTTACTGCCTAGTTTCATATGTTGCTTCTGAATTTATTGATGAAATATCTCATTGGACTGTTGCTGAAATTGGTTTAGGGGATGAAATTATTACCAACTGGGAGGAAAAATGTTTTCTACCTCACTTTATATGGATCGGTGGTAAGTGCTTTTCTGCTTTAGTATTGCAACGTTAGGATCTATTTTTTGGTGTTTGATATCTTATGGAATTGACTTGCGTTTGATGTTAGCTTGGAGCTGGTTCCTTCCTGTTACATCACTTTTCAATGTTGGTCAATTCAATTCTTGTCAGTTTTGGGCTGAGTGAAGAGATGCACAACCCTGTATGTCTTACTACCATTATGTTTATATAATGAAGACTTGTTTACCCAAAGTGATTGGCTTCATTTGGTCTGGAATGTACTGTATTTCAATTTGTTAGTGATGTAGTATAATAAATAGACTAAGAGTCTGTTAAATAGCTTCTTAGTTGTAGTATATAAACAGGTGATGTATTACCCATTGTACTTAGTTTTTGAATAAAGAATATATATTGTGAAAGCTTTGAGGAAACTGCTTTATATTTTCAATATAATACATTGAATTGTACAATATGCCCTATTATATAACCTGTAACTAGCAGCTAACTTAAGGAAATAAAATCCTATGATAAAGGAATATACAAGAATCATGTAATCCTTATTGACCACCAGCACCATCCTTCTGTACATACCTAAAATAGGATACCTAAAATAGAACTATCAATAATCATTCCTTAATTATAGAGATTACATATGACTCCTAAACTGGAGGGATTTCTACACTCCCCCTCAAGTTGGATCATAGATGTTGATCATATCCAACTTGCCAACAAAATCCTCAAATAGTTGCCGAGGTAGTCCTTTGGTAAATGTGTCTGCAATCTGCTCCTTAGTAGGGACATATGTCATGCAAATAGTTCCTTCTTCCACCTTTTCTTTAACAAAGTGTCTGTCAACTTCCACATGTTTGGTTCTGTCATGCTGGATAGGGTTGAGTGAGATACTGATCGCTGCCTTATTGTCACAGTACAGCTTGACAGGTAACTCTAATTCAGCATGTAGTTCTTCCAATATCCTCCGCAGCCATAATCGTTCGCATATTCCCTGAGCAACAGCTCTGAATTCTACTTCTGCACTTCTCCTTGCTACAACATTTTGTTTCTTGCTTTTCCAAGTGACCAGATTTCCCCATACAAAGGTGCAGTATCTTGTCGTGGATCTTCTATCCTCTATGGAGCCGGCCTAATCAACATCAGTGAATATTGCCACTTCTTTTTGTTCACTTGGCTTGAATAATAAGCCTTTCCTTGGAGATCCCTTTAGATATCTTAGGATCTTGAAGACTGCTTCCTGGTGTGCTTCTTTTGGAGATTGCATGTGTTGACTTACTACACTTACTGCGAAAGCTATGTCTGGTCTGGTATGTGACAGGTAGATTAGTTTGCCGACTAATTTTTTATATTTCTCCCTATCCACTGGCTTCCCAACTTCTTCTGTTCTTTTTCCAGCTTCAATAGGTGTGTCACTTGGTTTGCAACCTAGCATGCCTGTTTTGGTCAGGAGATCAAGGGTGTATTTTCGTTGTGAAACACTAATCCCCTTCTTTGATCTAGCTACCTCCATCCCTAGAAAGTATCGCATCTGCCCTAAATCCTTCACTTCAAATTCTGTGGCTAGAACTTTCTTCAATTTTCTCATTTCCTCAATGTCATCGCCGGTGAGGATAATGTCGTCTACATACACAATCAAAATAGTCTTCTTCCCATTTTTGTGTTTGAAAAACATAGTATGGCCGGACTGTCCTGGTCAGTATCCCTCTCCCTTTATTACCTTTGTAAATCTATCAAACCATGCCTTCGGGGATTGTTTGAGTCCTATAAGGACTTTTTTAGTTTACAGACTTCGTTTTCCTCGCCCCTTTTACTGAATCCAGGAGGTAGTGTCATGTATACTTCTTCTTCCAATTCACCATTTAGGAAGGCATTTTTGATGTCGAGTTGTTGATGTGGCCAGTCCAAATTGGCTGCCAGGGACAAGAGCACTCGAATAGTGTTCAACTTTGCCACAGGTGCAAAGGTTTCTGTGTAATCGATGCCATAGGTCTGAGTAAATCCTTTTGCAACCAACCGGGCCTTGTTTCTTTCAACTGTCCCATCTGCTCGGTATTTTATAGTGAATACCCATTTGCAGCCTATTGGTCTCTTTCCTTGTGGCAACTTCATAACTTCCCATGTTTCATTCTTTTCCAGTGCCCTTATTTCCTCTATTACAGCCTCTCTCCATTCTGAAATTTCAAGTGCTTCCTCAACGTTCTTCGGAATTTTGACCCTGTCAAGGTTAGAAGTAAAGGCACGGTATCCTGTGGACAAGGTATTATAAGAGAGAAAATTTTCAACTGGATGAAGTGTACATGAGCGAGGTTTTTTTCTGAGAGCAATGGGCAGATCAATATCATCAGTTTTAGTAGGTTCTATCACATGTTCTGAGTTGTTAGGAGGTTCTTGGTTGCTCGGAGCTACCACCAGATCCAACTCTCTTGGTGCTTAAGGTATGAGTTGCTCATTACCACTTGGTTTCGCCCTTC